>NC_140750.1:78322500-88322500 GCF_051527215.1 Medicago sativa
CACAAGTATACACCTCACATCCCTTCAGCCCTCGGAATGTCTTCCGCCTTCTCGAAGGTCCTTGCAGTCTAACTACGCTAGGTATTTTAGGTAGTCCCACAAGCATTCACCATGACATCTTCAACACAGGACATCTCCCGCTTCCTTGAAGGTCTCCTTGCATCCAATCACCCTTGGCCTTTTTTTAGGGTAATCCCGCAAGCTGTGCAGTACATTCTTCAACCTTATGAAGAAATCCCTTGCTCACCATAGAGCATAGCACCCAAGGTCCTCCATAGCCGTACCATTACCGGTGTGTTCAACTCCACCTCAAGCTGAGCGTACTTTACCTCAACTAGCAAATGCGTACATCCCATTATGTCTTCAACCTTGAAACTCCACCTCAACAGGTAGATCATGAGTATTGTTGCCTCCGCCTCTCCAGACTGATCATGAGTATTCTTACCACCGCCTCTCCAGGCTGATGTTGAGTGTTTAACGTCTCTCCAGACGAACACCGCTCCACTAGGCATCAATCCCAAGGTGACCAACATCACCTTCATCCTCCAAACAACACCACACCATCAGAGCACCTGCATCCTCATAACCCTCAGTGACAATTTGTGCGGAGTTACCATTAATCTCCGGACAATCCTTCATGAAGTGACCCATCTTGTGACAGTTAAAGCATTCAGATTTTGACTTTTTACCACTCTTTCTCCGGTTACCTCTACCTCCACCATTCCCTCTTGTGACACTTAGGCCTTCACCGTTTTCATGAACTCTCAAGTCCTTGGACTTGGTCAACTCCTTGGTTCTCAAAGCCGATTGAACTTCTTCCAAGGTAACAGTGCCTTCTTTGCCATAGAGCATGGTATCTTTGACCGATTCATAAGATTTCGGTAGAGCACACAACAAGAGTATAGCTTTATCTTCACCCTCAAGTTGCACCTCAATATTCTCCAAGTCATCAAGGATTTTGTTGAACTCCGTAAGTTGCTCCATGATGGCCTTTGACTCCACCATCTTGAATGAGTAGAGTTGTTGCTTTAGGAATTGCCGATGAGCCAAAGACTTTGTCATATACAAAGATTCCAACTTTGCCCACATTGATGCCGCGGTTGGTTCTTTTGCTACTTCTCTCAAAACTTTATCTCCGAGGCACAAGACAATGGCACTCCTGGCCTTGTCCACCATCTCGGTCTTCTCCGCACGTGACATGGTGACCGGTAACGCACCTTCACCCTTCAAAGCTTTCTCACACTTTTGCTGTATTAACACCGCTTCCATCTTTACCTTCCATAACCCAAAATCGTTATCTCCGGTAAACTTCTCAATATCCCACTTCGAACCCATGGTACTAGATTATCCTTTGACCTTGCCCCACAGTGGGCGCCAATTGTTGCGGATTCGATGAAAAAACTCACACCAATAACAACTTGATGTGTGGAGCAAGGGATAATAAAGCAACCAATAATCAAAGTGAATAGAACAGTTATAATCACAAGCCAAAAGTAGAAAACAACACAGCAAGAGAAAAGAAGAAGAGAGAACACAAAGAATCTGTTTACCCAGTTCGGTCCAAATTGACCTAGTCTGGGGGAGAGAGCAGCCCTCCGTTCCACTATATGATGAGTAACGTTACAAAAGAGATGGATTACAAGAATAAGTCTCCCGCCTAATTCTACCCAAATCCCAGCCTCTTCCCGTAACCAAGAGACTCAATCCTAATAGTGTTTCCCAAGGTGAATCAACCCTCAAAACCTAGTGTTTGTTCCAAAGAGACAAACTCTATACAAACCCTAGTTTTGTTGTTGCCTTTCTAAACCCTTGTTTCAGCCCCCTCTATCTCTAGGTTTACACTGATACAATGCCTATATTTATAGTAAAAGAAACTCCCATAAAATTGTACCAAATCTGGCCCAAAAATACGTTTCTGAAAAATAACAGCACGCAAAATCGGGCCCCGATTTTTACCATTCGGGCGCCGATTTTTCCAGTACCAAACTGCTCCCAAAGACAGCCAAAATCGGGCCCCGATTTTTGCCATTCGGGCCCCGATTTGTACTTTCAGCAAACATCAATTTTTGGCCTCCAAACTCCAATTTTGAGTCACTTTCACAACATATATATATATATATATATATATATATATATATATATATATATATATATATATGAGAATGAGTATCTTAGAGCATTCACGATGGTAGTTCCTTGATAGGGACTCCTTAAATGGACCTCATGTTACACATCATTTATTTATAATATTTTAATAAAAGCACTTATTAAGGACTCAATGACTCCAATGGAAGTACACTAATAAGGACTCCAATGAAAAGTAATTAAATAAGCCTCACTAACTTTACATCATTAAACAAAAATAATTTATTTATTAAATTATAAATTGTCTCATAATATTTAACTATAATCCTTAAAAAAATTAAATTATAAAACATATATTTATTCGTATGAACTTAAATTTCTGCCACATTTGCTAATAATTTGAAAATGGAAAAATTAACACTACAAATTTTACATTTCTTTCTTAGAAAATAATAATAATAATTTGCATTAATTACATTTTATTTAAAATAATGACAAATAGATAAAATAATATTTAAAATAACTATTAATAATTAAAATATTACTTATTTTGTAAGTGAGACAACATAGTACATATTTTATTACTTCTTTTAAACGTGGGACCCGTTAGTTGCCTAGGAGAGATAAGAACCTTATATAGTTACCCGTTCTTTAATGGGGACTCATTTTCTCTTCCTCCAATATGAGGTCCTTGACAGAGAGTGGTCCTTGTTAAGTAAGGATCTCCCATTGGAGATGCTCTTATATGAGAATGGTGAGAATAATTATCAATCATTAGATCAGAAATACACGGCTGATATTATAACAATGCATTAAAACTCACGAGTATCTAATTAAACTATGTCTCCTTCGTCATTCTTATTCTCACGATCAGTTTTTCATAAATAACGTAAACAAATTCTTTCCTCCATCAAGAAAATTATCGTGAACCTTCATAAATTGATTCCCAAAAGTTTTTCATAAACACATGTCAAATTGATTTTTCATTTCAATGTTAATTTTGGAACCTCCATAGGCAAAAAATCTATAAAAAAAAAACCCAAATTAAACAATCAATTCAACAGCATAAGAGTACAAATTGAAATATATTTGAAAGATGAAATCAGTGCTAATTGTTTGTTTGTTTGGTCACGATGAAAGATTGAAATTGGTTTTTTGTTTAAGGGTTTATACCCCTTTTAGTCCCTGTAATTTGGGCGAATTCCAGTTTTAGTCCCTGTAAAAAAAAAGTTTAGATTCTGTCCCTGTAATTTAAGATTCTTCCACTTTTGGTCCCTCCACTAACCCTGTCAGCAGAATCTGCACATGTGGCACGCTGACTGTGTATTTTTTTTTTTTTATTATGCCAAGTGAAATTTGTGATTTTTTTTAATAAAAAATTCTTAAAAAAATTAAAAAACGAAAAAAAATCTTAAAAAATAAAAAAAAATTATAAAAATTAAAAATAATGAAAAAATATTAAAAAATTATGAAAAAAATCTTAAAATTTTTTAAAAATCTTAAAAAATTTAAAACGAAAAAAATCTTAAAAAATAAAAAAAATCTAGAAAATTTTATATTATAAAATTTTATAAAAAAATCTTAAAAATTTATAAAAATCTGGAAAAATAATGAAAAAATTTAAAACGAAAAAAAATATTAAAAATAAAAAAAATATAGAAAGATTTATAAAAATCTTAAAAAATTCTGAAAAAATAACGAAAAATCTAAAAAAAATTTAAAACGAAAAAAATTTGAAAAATCTTAAAAAATTTAAAACGAAAAAAAAATCTGAAAAAAATTTGAAAAATCTTAAAAAATTTAAAACGAAAAAAAATCTTAAAAAAATTTCTGATTATTTGTTTTTGAAAAAAAACCTGAATATTTTGCAAATTTAAAAAATTTTGAATTTTATTTTAAAAAATTTTCAGGAACTTAATTAAGATTTTTCTTATAATTTTTTCAAAAATTTCGATACATATTAATTTTTCCAGATTTTTTTTTATTTTTTCATTTTACGAGATTTTTTAAATTTTTCCATTATTTTTTCAGATTTTGAAGATTTTTTTTTCGTTATAAATTTTTTAAATTTTTTCATTATTTTTTAAGATTTTTCCATTTTTTTATAATTTTTTAAGATTTTTTTTATAAAATTTTCTAGATTTTTTTTTATTTTTTATGATTTTTTTTCGTTTTAAATTTTTTAAGATTTTTTAAATTTTCTCGTTATTTTTTAAGATTTTAATAATTTTTTAAGATTTTTTTATAAAATTTTCTAGATTTTTTTTATTTTTTATGATTTTCTTTCGTTTTAAATTTTTTAAGATTTTTTAAATTTTTCATATTTTTTAAGATTTTTCCTTTTTTTATAAATTTTTAAGATTTTTTTATAAATTTTTATAAAATTTACTAGATTTTTTTTTATTTTTAAAATTTTTTCATTATTTTTTAACATTTTTTTCATAATTTTTTAATATTTGTTCAGATTTTTACCATTATTTTTAATTTTTATAAATTTTTTTTGTTTTTTAATTTTTTTAAGAATTTTTTATTAAAAAAAAATCACAAATGCCACGTGGCACAATAATAAAATTAAAAAATAAAAATAAATACACAGTCAGCGTGCCACATGTGCAAATTCTGCTGACAGGGTTAGAGGAGGGACCAAAAGTGGAAGAATCTCAAATTACAGGGACATAATCTAAACTTTTTTTTTTACAGGGACTAAAACTGGAATTCGCCCAAATTACAGGGACTAAAAGGGGTATAAACCCTTTGTTTAATGGTTGTTTTACAGCATTCAAATACGAAATTTCAATTGAAATTCAATCACACACACACATATATATATATATATATATATATATATATATATATATATATATATATATATATATATATATATATGATTGATTGTGTTTTTAAAAATAGATGTTTCTCGTGAAGGCGTAATTTATGGGTTCAATTGAAGAAGATGAATATTGTTCAATAGAATTGATATAATAAGGAGAGGAACATGTGTTTTTAAAATACGACTTTTTGTCCTTGTGAGCTTAGCTCAGTTGGTAAGGACAATGCATAATATATGCAAGATTCGGGGTTCAAACCCCGACCACCACCAAAAAAAAAAAAATACTACTTTTTAATCTCAATCATTTATTTCTGATATGATGGTTGATAAATATTATCACCATTCTCATATAAGATAAGTGTAATAACTTACTCCAAATCTTAACCTTTAATTCCAATTTTGATTAATGACTTAGATTAATTGATGGGGTAGAATTTAATTCCATTTTCTATTGTAGTCAACACTTATCACCAAAAAATAACAAAACAATAAATGTCTTTTAATTGACTGATTTTTTTCTTCTCCCTTTACTCATTCTATTCCTTCAAAAAAATTGCATAAGAAAAAATTTGCATATATTTTTTTTAGGCTAAAAGAATTTTTTTCTTCTCCCATTGATTTTTTCTTCTTCTCCCTTTACTTTTTTTTACGTTAAAAAAAATTGCAAATATTTTTTTTTTAGGAAAACAATTTTAAAATTCAAAGAATTGCATTTTTATTCTTTTCCCATTATTATCTTTTTTATACAATAAACTTTCTCTATCACCTTTTTTTTTCTTATGTTTTTTTGTAAATACATATTTTTGACCTAATCTGTCACGAAAAAAAAGACAATAGAGGAAGTTTGTCGTATTAAAAAGATAGTAATGGGAGAAGAATAAATATGCAATTCTTTAAATTTTACAAATGTTTTCCTTAAAAAAAATATAAGCAATTTTTTTTAGCATGAAAAAAAGTAAAGGGAAGAAAAAAAAATCAATGGGAAAAATATATGCAATTTTTTTTGAAGGAATAGAATGAGTAAAGGGAGAAGTAAAAAAAATCAATTAATTAAAAAACATTTATTGTTTTATTATTTTGTGGTGATAAGTCTTGGCTACAATAAAAAATGGAATTAAAGCTACCCTATCAATTAATCTAAACCATTAATCAAAATTGAAATTAAAGGTTAAAAATTTGGAGTAAGTTATGACACTTATTCTTGGAGTCAAAATATCTCCTATATATATATATATATATATATATATATATATATATATATATATATATATATATATATATATATATATATATATATATATATATATATATATCTGTGTGTGTGTGTGATTATTAAATATTTATACAAACTTTTTTTTAAGGGATGTCAATACTAACTTCTAATAATATTGTAAATTATAATAATCATTTAATAGTTAGTCAACATGTGTTTCAAATAGGTCCTTATAATGGTAATAAAGACCTATTCAAAACTTAAAAAACTAAAAGAACTAATATGGTACTTTTGTCAAACTTAAAGGATTAAAAGAGGTATTTGGCCTTTTATTTATTTGTTTAGTTTTTATTAGGCAAATGGGGTGCAAATGGATCAGCGACACCCTAAGTGGAATAAAATAAAATAAAGAGTACAAAGAACTGAGGGGACAGAAAACCTGATCCATGAAGAAAAAAAAACCTAATGGGTGATACGATACATCTAAAAGGGTAAAGAGCACCAATCCCAGTCAAAAGCGATCAACCATACACATTGATTGCATAATTCAATGGACCCACTTAGGAAACTGAAACAAAATTGCAACAAAAATGCGATGTGTGGACTAAAGAGCCCCTGTCCATGATTTTGAAAACGACGAAAGAACATGACCACCAACACGGAATCAAGGCCACATTCACATATAACTTACTGCATCCAAACCCCGACTACAACAAGGTTCAACAACCTTTTTGAGCCAAACAAACGATTATGCATGTCACTAAGCAACTCGCAACCCCTAGACCCATATATGGATAAACGAGCAGTGATAATCTCGCAACTACCGTCAATTCGTCAAGGAAGTCGCAGACCACTGTAGAGGCAACAACAACAACAACAACAACAGAGGGGCCCATATTTTAACACTCAATCAAACTTAGAGCTTGACTACAACCTTCACCGACAAATAATCCATAAATCACCTACCCGAAATTATTCGTTGGAGAATGACAAAACATATCACCAACGCAAATCCTTGTAGATCATGATTAATCCAGATTAATAAACACAATCAACAACCATAAACAGGCGAACCAAAACCTAGAAGTTGTCGGCCGCAGAACTTATAAAAAAAACTCAAAACAAATTTGTATGAGGAATATGATTCCAGAAAACCAAGCAACTTCCATTTGAGAAAAAACAAGAATAAGTCTTTTGGACAAACTGCGGCGACGCCGATGGTTGCGAGACCTTGATTAGAGTTGAGGGTGGTGTCTCCATAATAAAGCGCACCCCGGGCGTACAACTATATCAAAGGAGATGAATTGGACTGTTTATGGGAGAGGCGACAAGTGGCTAGGTTAGAGGCAAAAGGTGAGGTGAGGGAAGATAGGTCATACCACTTATTGTTAACATTTCCCTTATAAAAATTACCAGTAAAGCATTCCAATCTAAACAACGTAACACACATGTAATATAACTAGTGTGCCATACCATGATGGTCTTTTATACTCTTATAATACCACAACAACGAGCTTATGAAATGGACTAATATGATGACTTAAATTATATCCTCTTCTATGAATATAGGCGAGTTCTGCTATGCACAAGCCAACTAATCTGCATGGTACGCAACATTTTTTCTAAGCTGCATGGTGAACATCATTTTTTTTACCATCAAATGATAGAGTTGCACTAGATTTAAGATAAACACTCTACACGATTTTTTTTCTTTCTCATTCATTCCCGAAAATCAAAATGCAAGAGAACCAATACCTTACACCTCCATCTTCACTCCCACCATCAACAACCCACCCCATACAACTGATGCATAGAGAATCCTCTGCATTTTCTTTTCTTCAAAATCATTTTAGGGCACTTATTGAGACTAAACTTGTCTCCCTTAGCCATCAGGGGTATCTATTGGTTTACTATCTTGCATGCCATATCTTTTTAGATCTTTTTCAATATAGCTCTTTTGGGATAATCCAAGAATACCCCGAGAACGATCTCGGTATATCTGAATGCCCAATACCAAAGATACATGACCAAGATCTTTCATCTCAAAATTCTTGCTGGAAATCTCATGGTTTCATGCAACAAGTCTATATTGTTATTAGCAAGCAAAATATCATTAACATATAAAAAATATATACTTACTCCCACATAACTTATGATATATCCAATCATCAACCAAATTCACCTCAAAACCAAACGAGATGATCACTTGATGAAATTTGAAATACCATTGTCGAGATTCTTGCTTGAGCCCATACATGGATTTCTTAAGTTTGCTAACCATATCCTTTGAATCTTTTGAAACAAAGTTTTCTAGTTGCACCATAAAGTGTCTCATCAATGTTGCCATTTAGAAACAAAGTCTTTACATCCATTTGATATAACTCAAGATTAAAATATGCCGCCAATGTCATTTTAGTCCTAAAAGAGTCTTTCAAATAAACTAGAGAGAAAGTCTCTTTAAAATCAACGCCTTTCTTTTGTATAAACCATTTATATGACAAGACAAGCTTTGTATCTCTCCACATCGCCATTGGAATCATTATTGGTCTTAAATATCTATTTAAAACCAATAATTTCCGGACCTTGTGGCAATGGGACAATGTCTTAAATGTCGTTGTCCTTTTATGGATTTAATCTAGTAATTCATGGCATCAATCCACCTTCAAGAATTCTAACTTTCCATGGCTTGACGGAAGTTAATCGAATCATCATCCATCATTCCAATGGCAACTTCATGTTCCTGGATAAACACAATATATTCATATTGTATTTTACTTCTCTTTTCTCTTGTGGATCTCCTTAATGGCATATGTTTTTGAGATGTAAGAGTTTGTTCTTTTGGAATAATTTCTTGCATGGGGATTTAAACATTGTCATGATTTATTATGCCTTGGACAAAGTCAAGAAAAAAATCTTGAGTGTCAATGACACCTGTGGAAATATCAGGATATTCCTCTTCAATAACAAAGTCCTTAACCATATCTCCCCTTGCAAACTCGACATCCTTAAAAAATCGGGCATCTCCTAATTTGAAAATCGACTTATTTATGGGATCATAAAATTTATACCCCTAGATCATCTTTAGAATATTCAACAAAACAACAACTCACGGTCCTTGAGTCCAGCTTCTTTTCACTTGGCCTATAAGGCCTTGCTTCAGTTGGACAACCCCAAAGATGCAAATGCTTTAAAATAGGCTTTTTGCCTATGCAAAGTTCGTAAGGAGTTTGTGTAGTTTATTTTGTCGGAACCCTATTAAGGATATATGCTGCAATTTTAATTGCTTATCCTCAGAGTGATTCTGGTAAGTTAGAATGAGCAATCATACTTCTTACCATAACTTTAAGCGTTCTGTTTCGCCTTTCAGAAACACTATTCATAGTAAGAAAACTTGACATAGTGTGTTATGAGACGATATCACATTCCTCTAGGAATTTAGCAATTGGTCTTGGACAATGTTCACCTAAACCGTCATATATACCATGATATTCACCACCAAGGTTTGATCTGACGCCTTTTATTCTTTAGTTGAGTGGATTCTCAACTTCAAACTTAAAATATTTTGAACATGTCGAAAGACTTTTCTTTTTCATAAATGAGATAAATGTAGCCATATCTACCAAAAATCGTCTATGAACGTTATAAAATATTGTTGACCATTCCAAGAAACTGTAGGGAATGACCCACAAATATTGGTATGTTTAACTTCTAAGACACCCGAAGTCCTATTTGGCCTTAAATCTCCTTGTATCGGTTTGTTTCCCCTTTATAAAATTGATATAAATATCAATATTTGGAAAATCCAATTGTTCTAGAATTTCATTTGACACAAGTCTCTATATTTTCCATTTGGAGATGTGACCCAATCTCTTGTGCCATAATGTAACATAATTCTCATTGGCTAATTTTACTTTTACACTTAATGTGCTTAACTGCAGTGTTTCATCAAATGAAGTTATTGTGTCAATCAGATAAAGATAACCTGATAAAGAACTAGAACCAACCAATTTTGAATCTTGAAACAAACTAATTTTTTTTTTCCATTTCCAAATGAACAAGAGAAACTAAACTTTCCCAAAGCAAAAATAGAAAACTTCGTCTAAAAGACGCTACAAAGAAAAAGTTTCAACAAGATCCAAATAAAATCCAATCTTTAACAATAATCTAAGCTTTCCAATTGCCTCAACCTGAACTGTATTGTTGTCACCAATATAGATGTATCTTTCAGCATCACTTAGTTTTCAACAATTTAGACAACACGACATAGACACACTAGGTATGAAAGTTAAATTGATCTCAACACAAACCAAATTAAGAAACATGTAATAACTTTTCAGCTCCACAAAATAAATAACTTTTGTTATCTCTTTTAAGGAACTGTATTCGCAGCTTCCTTATCCTTACATTTTATCGAATTAAAGTTCGTCAAAAACGTATCTATCTTGGACTTTTCGTGCTTGACAAACCTCTTTTCAATATCTTAAATTAAATGAAATCCTTAACTGTAATTATCTTTTTCAGATAGTTTGCCCTTAAATGTTTCCGGATGGCCTTCATCATTATCATCCGAACAGAGAATAACAAACAAGCAAAACATGCTCAGATAAACCATAGAATAAAAGTAATGATAAATTCAAATATGGGTAAATCCAATTACAAGATATCAGGAATCCATTAACATTTTTACCTTTGGATAAAATATTAACTTTTCAGTGATACCTTGGCGCAGTAATCAAACATTGATAATAAGAACATGTCAAACAATAAATTTTCCTTTGGGCCAATTTATTATTCCATGTAAAACCGAATAATTATCACATGTTTATTACCACATGTGCACTTGTAATTCTGTCAAATAACAATCTTCCTTTGGGCCGATTAGTTATTCACATGAGTTACAAACGCATTACCTTTTATATTTCAAGATAAATTAATTTCCACAAAAGAGGTCACTTTGACGACGTAGTGCTTCAATCAACTCATCTCTAAATATATACATAAACTGTTCCAATATTTGAATTTAAATTACTCAAGAAAATTATTACCAAAGTTGCAAACACATCGATGCAATTTTCCAGAAAAATAAAATTATAATAAGTCTAAATAACATCAAAAGGCTTCTGGAATGTAATATTTAGAAAATTGCTTCGAGACTAGATAGCTCTGTTGGCTAACTTTCTTAAAGAAACATACAGAGCGTAACAAAAATAAAAATATATATCTAAATACATACATGATGCCAATAATTATGTCTTACGTGAATGCATCAGACCAAACCGAAAGCAATAAGAAATTAAGAATTGCATAAAAAAATATAAAACTAAATAAATAAATTCTCAATGCATGAGACCGTATGAGAGAATGGACAAAATGGATAAAAACATGAATTAACCAAAACCAAAATCCATTTAAGTTGAACATGAATTGAATTGCATAATAAGCGGTGCCATATATAGCTGAATTCATAAACGACAGCGACGATAAGCATAACACAATAATTAAAATCGAACAGGATAATCAAAACTGAAATCACAATCAATTACCGAGAACGATTTCAAGCCAAACATATAATATATGCAAAACCTTATTACGATGCCAAACAACAATCAACAGAAAACAAAAATAAGCCGATAAAACATAATACGGCATAAAAATTATTTCCCAATGATCAAACATGATTTGGCTCTGATACCACTTGTTAGAACCAAACTTAATTTTAAACCCTAGAGTCAATCATGTTAATCATCAGAAATAACAAATCAATGCAGAAGCGTACCTTAATTCATATTCGGAGATTGTTGATGTGATAATGGCCTTCCAGATCGACACACACTCTCACTGAGAGAACCCTTTGTTATTCTCTTGATCTCCTTGTGATGATGGGATGTCAGCAAAGAGCGGCGGCTTGGTGTGTGTGACCTGGGGACCATGACCTCTTTATTTATAGCACCCAAATTAGGGTTAACTATTGGTATTTCTATTTTAGCCCATCATAAAAATAGAATTACCCATTAGTCTCTACACATTAAAGGCCCACACCCTATTAGATACTCATAAGCCCACTTTATCCAAACCTTATTAGATCACTTTAATTGGGCCTAACTTAAATGAAAGTCCACAAAACATAATTATTCACATATAAGGTAAATGTTGGATTAATGATCCAACAATCTCCCACTTGGACTATATGTGTAACCTTATAATTATGCATTGCAAAAATTATCCTTATGAGCTCAAATGACTATCGTTACTGAATGTATCTATAACCAATCCGGTCCATCAATAATGCCAACATAGGATCAAAGCAGTTTTCGTTACAACTATCGTAACTAAACCCATCAATGGTCACATATGCTAACACAAAAGAATGACATGGATCATGGTGTGGATGTGTAGCATGGAATTTTCATGTCATGTGATCTAAACATGTCTAATTCCAATTGGTCCTCCTTAATCCTTGGCGAGATCAAACCTTAACCAAAATCAGAGTGTAAACTACCAAAACTTTATTTCTGCAGAAAATATCCTTAAGCCTTTCCTAACCTGAAATATGTCTATATCATAAAAGCATTTAAAATAACAAACTCCCACTAAAAGTGAATGGCACTTAATGCCAAAACACCCATACGAGCAATATGCTCATGAAACCTTTTGGGTGACAACTCTATCGTAAGCGGATCCGCAACCATGGGGTTTGTCCTGATATGCTCAATAGACAACTATTCACTCTGAAATCTTTCCTGAACAACCAAGAACTTGATCTCTTTGTGTCTGTACTTCGTCAAGTTCCTCTTATTATTGCAAAATAGAACTATTGATAAATTGTCACAAAATAACTTTAGTGGTCTTTCAATTCCATATTCACTATGTGCAGCCCCGTGACAAATTATCTCAGTTATGCACTATGGTTAGATGCCTCATAAAATAAAGTTTATGCATCCAACACAGTTGGAGTCAGTATACATAATGATCTCAAAACTGATCTACCTCCAACATGTGAGCATGTAGTCTTTTGTTCTCTTTAAGTACCGCATGACCCGTTTGGCTGCTTTCTAATGCTCTAACCTGAATTACTTAAATACCTGTCCAACATCCTTGTAATGTACGCAATATCTAGACGCGTACAAACATGAACATACATTAGACTCCTTACAACTGATGCATAGAGAATCCTCTGCATTTTCTTTTCTTCAAAATCATTTTAGGGCACTTATTGAGACTAAACTTGTCTCCCTTAGCCATCAGAGGTATCTATTGGTTTACTATCTTGCATGCCATATCTTTTTAGATCTTTTTCAATATAGCTCTTTTGGGATAATCCAAGAATACCCCGAGAACGATCTCGGTATATCTGAATGCCCAATACCAAAGATACATGACCAAGATCTTTCATCTCAAAATTCTTGCTGGAAATCTCATGGTTTCATGCAACAAGTCTATATTGTTATTAGCAAGCAAAATATCATTAACATATAAAAAATATATACTTACTCCCACATAACTTATGATATATCCAATCATCAACCAAATTCACCTCAAAACCAAACGAGATGATCACTTGATGAAATTTGAAATACCATTGTCGAGATTCTTGCTTGAGCCCATACATGGATTTCTTAAGTTTGCTAACCATATCCTTTGAATCTTTTGAAACAAAGTTTTCTAGTTGCACCATAAAGTGTCTCATCAATGTTGCCATTTAGAAACAAAGTCTTTACATCCATTTGATATAACTCAAGATTAAAATATGCCGCCAATGTCATTTTAGTCCTAAAAGAGTCTTTCAAATAAACTAGAGAGAAAGTCTCTTTAAAATCAACGCCTTTCTTTTGTATAAACCATTTATATGACAAGGCAAGCTTTGTATCTCTCCACATCGCCATTGGAATCATTATTGGTCTTAAATATCTATTTAAAACCAATAATTTCCGGACCTTGTGGCAATGGGACAATGTCTTAAATGTCGTTGTCCTTTTATGGATTTAATCTAGTAATTCATGGCATCAATCCACCTTCAAGAATTCTAACTTTCCATGGCTTGACGGAAGTTAATCGAATCATCATCCATCATTCCAATGGCAACTTCATGTTCCTGGATAAACACAATATATTCATATTGTATTTTACTTCTCTTTTCTCTTGTGGATCTCCTTAATGGCATATGTTTTTGAGATGTAAGAGTTTGTTCTTTTGGAATAATTTCTTGCATGGGGATTTAAACATTGTCATGATTTATTATGCCTTGGACAAAGTCAAGAAAAAAATCTTGAGTGTCAATGACACCTGTGGAAATATCAGGATATTCCTCTTCAATAACAAAGTCCTTAACCATATCTCCCCTTGCAAACTCGACATCCTTAAAAAACGGGCATCTCCTAATTTGAAAATCGACTTATTTATGGGATCATAAAATTTATACCCCTAGATCATCTTTAGAATATCCAACAAAACAACAACTCACGGTCCTTGAGTCCAGCTTCTTTTCACTTGGCCTATAAGGCCTTGCTTCAGTTGGACAACCCCAAAGATGCAAATGCTTTAAAATAGGCTTTTTGCCTATGCAAAGTTCGTAAGGAGTTTGTGTAGTTTATTTTGTCGGAACCCTATTAAGGATATATGCTGCAATTTTAATTGCTTATCCTCAGAGTGATTCTGGTAAGTTAGAATGAGCAATCATACTTCTTACCATAACTTTAAGCGTTCTGTTTCGCCTTTCAGAAACACTATTCATAGTAAGAAAACTTGACATAGTGTGTTATGAGACGATATCACATTCCTCTAGGAATTTAGCAATTGGTCTTGGACAATGTTCACCTAAACCGTCATATATACCATGATATTCACCACCAAGGTTTGATCTGACGCCTTTTATTCTTTAGTTGAGTGGATTCTCAACTTCAAACTTAAAATATTTTGAACATGTCGAAAGACTTTTCTTTTTCATAAATGAGATAAATGTAGCCATATCTACCAAAAATCGTCTATGAACGTTATAAAATATTGTTGACCATTCCAAGAAACTGTAGGGAATGACCCACAAATATTGGTATGTTTAACTTCTAAGACACCCGAAGTCCTATTTGGCCTTAAATCTCCTTGTATCGGTTTGTTTCCCCTTTATAAAATTGATATAAATATCAATATTTGGAAAATCCAATTGTTCTAGAATTTCATTTGACACAAGTCTCTATATTTTCCATTTGGAGATGTGACCCAATCTCTTGTGCCATAATGTAACATAATTCTCATTGGCTAATTTTACTTTTACACTTAATGTGCTTAACTGCAGTGTTTCATCAAATGAAGTTATTGTGTCAATCAGATAAAGATAACCTGATAAAGAACTAGAACCAACCAATTTTGAATCTTGAAACAAACTAATTTTTTTTTTCCATTTCCAAATGAACAAGAGAAACTAAACTTTCCCAAAGCAAAAATAGAAAACTTCGTCTAAAAGACGCTACAAAGAAAAAGTTTCAACAAGATCCAAATAAAATCCAATCTTTAACAATAATCTAAGCTTTCCAATTGCCTCAACCTGAACTGTATTGTTGTCACCAATATAGATGTATCTTTCAGCATCACTTAGTTTTCAACAATTTAGACAACACGACATAGACACACTAGGTATGAAAGTTAAATTGATCTCAACACAAACCAAATTAAGAAACATGTAATAACTTTTCAGCTCCACAAAATAAATAACTTTTGTTATCTCTTTTAAGGAACTGTATTCGCAGCTTCCTTATCCTTACATTTTATCGAATTAAAGTTCGTCAAAAACGTATCTATCTTGGACTTTTCGTGCTTGACAAACCTCTTTTCAATATCTTAAATTAAATGAAATCCTTAACTGTAATTATCTTTTTCAGATAGTTTGCCCTTAAATGTTTCCGGATGGCCTTCATCATTATCATCCGAACAGAGAATAACAAACAAGCAAAACATGCTCAGATAAACCATAGAATAAAAGTAATGATAAATTCAAATATGGGTAAATCCAATTACAAGATATCAGGAATCCATTAACATTTTTACCTTTGGATAAAATATTAACTTTTCAGTGATACCTTGGCGCAGTAATCAAACATTGATAATAAGAACATGTCAAACAATAAATTTTCCTTTGGGCCAATTTATTATTCCATGTAAAACCGAATAATTATCACATGTTTATTACCACATGTGCACTTGTAATTCTGTCAAATAACAATCTTCCTTTGGGCCGATTAGTTATTCACATGAGTTACAAACGCATTACCTTTTATATTTCAAGATAAATTAATTTCCACAAAAGAGGTCACTTTGACGACGTAGTGCTTCAATCAACTCATCTCTAAATATATACATAAACTGTTCCAATATTTGAATTTAAATTACTCAAGAAAATTATTACCAAAGTTGCAAACACATCGATGCAATTTTCCAGAAAAATAAAATTATAATAAGTCTAAATAACATCAAAAGGCTTCTGGAATGTAATATTTAGAAAATTGCTTCGAGACTAGATAGCTCTGTTGGCTAACTTTCTTAAAGAAACATACAGAGCGTAACAAAAATAAAAATATATATCTAAATACATACATGATGCCAATAATTATGTCTTACGTGAATGCATCAGACCAAACCGAAAGCAATAAGAAATTAAGAATTGCATAAAAAAATATAAAACTAAATAAATAAATTCTCAATGCATGAGACCGTATGAGAGAATGGCCAAATTGGATAAAAACATGAATTAACCAAAACCAAAATCCATTTAAGTTGAACATGAATTGAATTGCATAATAAGCGGTGCCATATATAGCTGAATTCATAAACGACAGCGACGATAAGCATAACACAATAATTAAAATCGAACAGGATAATCAAAACTGAAATCACAATCAATTACCGAGAACGATTTCAAGCCAAACATATAATATATGCAAAACCTTATTACGATGCCAAACAACAATCAACAGAAAACAAAAATAAGCCGATAAAACATAATACGGCATAAAAATTATTTCCCAATGATCAAACATGATTTGGCTCTGATACCACTTGTTAGAACCAAACTTAATTTTAAACCCTAGAGTCAATCATGTTAATCATCAGAAATAACAAATCAATTCAGAAGCGTACCTTAATTCATATTCGGAGATTGTTGATGTGATAATGGCCTTCCAGATCGACACACACTCTCACTGAGAGAACCCTTTGTTATTCTCTTGATCTCCTTGTGATGATGGGATGTCAGCAAAGAGCGGCGGCTTGGTGTGTGTGACCTGGGGACCATGACCTCT
The DNA here is from genome assembly GCF_051527215.1 of Medicago sativa. NCBI lineage: Eukaryota > Viridiplantae > Streptophyta > Magnoliopsida > Fabales > Fabaceae > Medicago > Medicago sativa. The sequence continues at coordinate 78,339,917 of NC_140750.1, forward strand.
TTATTTATAGCACCCAAATTAGGGTTAACTATTGGTATTTCTATTTTAGTCCATCATAAAAATAGAATTACCCATTAGTCTCTACACATTAAAGGCCCACACCCTATTAGATACTCATAAGCCCACTTTATCCAAACCTTAGAAGGTTGCTTTTCTGACAAGGAATACTTCCAATTGACACATGGAAATGACCTTAATGCCCCAGCGGTTGTTAACTGCCGCTGGAAAACACGCCGGCTGTTAACTGCCGCTGGTACCCAGCGGTTGTTAACTACCGCCGAAGCTGAAGGTAGCGGTTGTTAACTGCCGCTACGTGCTTGCCCATTTTCCAGAAGCTCATTTCCATTTTCCTGAAGGTTTCCTAACCAATTTTCATTTTCATATTCATTTTCATCTAAAAATTTTATCAAATAACCAATTGAAAATTCTTCTAAAATTTTCATCTAATAATACCTAAGCATATTCATCCAATATTTAACAGGAACATGGTAAAATTAAAACGCAAGAAATAATATAAAACGAATGAACGTACGTATATGTCATATAAATAGGAAAATGTATCGAACATGTCATAATAACACATCATGATCATCATAGTCAAAAAAATACAAAAAAAATCCTAATACTAATCAGCCCTGCCTACCCTGCGCCGCCTGGAAATCTGATAAGTAAGGACGGGCTCAGTAGCACTAACTATCCGCAGGACCTCCTGGACAACCTCCTCTTTGGTCATCTCGCCATGCCTGGCCGCAATATCTCGGGCTATGTGAGCCACATCCCGGACGATGGTCAGTGTGTCAGGCATCTCCCTGGCATGCTCCTCCTCAATCAGCTGCTCCACGTTCGCCGGTCTGGGAGGGGATCCCTCATCAGGTGGGAGAATGCGAGGGTGAGAGACTGTGGCAAACCAAGCCATGTAGCCAGGAACATGATGCCATGGTGTCTGACACCCATCTACCTAACCACCTACTAACCATGCAGTAGCGTCCATCAACACGGTAGTCAGCATCTGTGTAGGCACCGGAGGGACAGCTGAAGGTTGTCTTGGAATGTCCTGCACAAAGGAGAACTGCCTCTTCACCCGCTCAGGCAAATGACAGTACACCCTCTCCTTCCCGCACATGAGCCATCCAGAGTAAGTGCATAACATGCTAAATGGGCGCACGTCTCTGCGATCACCATAGGTAGAAAACCTGACGTCATCCACCTCCAAGCGATCCAGGACTACGCGGTAATGGTGCACATCCGTATGCCCTTTGGTAGTGAGCCATCTCCCAGCACATGGTGTCCGCGGGTCCCAATCCTGGTTACGCTTCCTTGGGTAAGGACCTGACAAATGCTCCAAAATCCATCCCTGCAACAAAATAAATAATACACAAAAATAATTATTCGAGTTAAATATTCAATAAAGTAGTTAATACACAAAATAATAGTCTAACATTATAAAATAAATTCATAAAGAAATTAAGATAAATATTACCATCAAAAGAGTCGCAGAGCCAACCATCGTTCTGTTATTCAAGATAACAGAATCATCCAGATAATCATAGAGGTAGGCTAAGGTCATCCCTCCCCACGACCACTTCCCAATCGCCCCCAAGTCCGCCATGCAATCCAGATATATTAAGTCGATGTGTCTGTTCGTTTTGTTAGTGAACAGCGCACAACCGACGAGATATAAAAGGAAACTCCTCACACAGCACGCCCTCCTCCTGGCTCTCTCCTACATCTCCTCCCTCGACTGTGGACGCTCAAGCCGTCTAGCCTCAGTCAGATGCTCCTCATAAACCCGCTTCAGTGCGGGATAACTGATATGACCAGGAGATTCCTCCCTAACCTGATCTCTGGCATCAGCATCTGACATGCCCAAAAGCCTGGTCATCATATCAATCGATCGGTCCCGATCCATCGACTCATCGTGCTCCAACATGCGGCCATAAATAGGAACGTGCAGGAGATTATGCACATCATCCAGAGTGATCGTCATCTCCCCCACAGGTAGATGAAAACTACTCGTCTCCGTGTGCCACCTCTCGCACAGAGCACGTATCATCGCATGGGTCACAGTCGCATACCCAACGTGTATCAAACCATGGAGGCCAGACCCCTCCACAGGGTCCCAAAACCATCTCAAAGCCTCCTCCAGCTTATCGAGCTCCTTCAACCTCTTCCCTGCGTTTATGCACTTATAACCCGCTTGATCATGCCACATCTGAAATTCAAGTTAAATAAGACATTGTCACTATTTTAAATGATTCAAATCACTTACGCTATGTTATATTAATTAATTAAATCACTTACGCTACCTAATATAATTAATTAAACAACTTACGCTACGTTATATTAATTAATTAAATCACTTACGCTACGTTATATTAATTAATTAAACAACTTACGCTACCTAATTTTAATTAATTAAATCACTTACGCTACGTTATATTAATTAATTAAACAACTTACGCTACCTAATTTTAATTAATTAAATCACTTACGCTACCTAATATAATTAATTAAACAACTTACGCTACGTTATATTAATTAATTAAACAACTTACGCTACCTAATTTTAATTAATTAAATCACTTACGCTACGTTATATTAATTAATTAAACAACTTACGCTACCTAATTGTAATTAATTAAATCACTTACGCTACGTTATATTAATTAATTAAACAACTTACGCTACCTAATTTTAATTAATTAAATCACTTACGCTACCTAATATAATTAATTAAACAACTTACGCTACGTTATATTAATTAATTAAACAACTTACACTACCTAATTTTAATTAATTAAATCACTTACGCTACGTTATATTAATTAATTAAACAACTTACGCTACGTTATATTAATTAATTAAATCACTTACACTACCTAATATAATTAATTAAACAACTTACGCTACGTTATATTAATTAATTAAATCACTTACGCTACCTAATATAATTTATTAAAACATTTAAAGAATTTTAAACAATTTAAACACTTACATTATTGTGGTTCACCCAAAGAGGGTTCACCACGTGCCTCGAGTAGTCGGACATCAATGCCAAGGTCTGAGGTCCTCCAGGAAAGGGAGCCTCTCCAGCAGGATAGGGCGGTATCTGCCGAACACGACCACCTCATCGTGGCCGAGGCTGACGCTCAGGCTCACCCTCGGGAATAACATTCCGTGCCTCCATATAATCTGCCACTACATCCTCTGGCACCCCCTCATCATCTCCCACCTCCTCATCCTGTGCATCGGCCTCCGGCTGATAAAACATCTGATCCTCCTCCATCCGATCATATCCACTAAAACCCTCCTCATACACACCCTGGTCATGCGCCGGTGTCGGATCAACCACCTGGGAGGAGTAATCCACATGTGCCTGTGAATCCGACCCCTCTCCTCCACCTATACTCAAGTCCCTATGTCTCCGAGGCTTTGGAACATATGGACGTTCAGCCTCAAGCTCCTTCCGAGCGCTATTTGTCATGGCAACTTTCCCTTTGCGGACCCTACCCTCTATAATACGATGCTCACGTGCATCCTCCTCCCCAGCCATATCTGTAAAAAAAATACGTGGACAATGAAACTTAGAATCATTCAACAACTTAGAATCAAACTTGGTTATTACATCATTATGACCAAACTAATCAAACTAGACAAAATAAGCAAAAATGTATTTAAAACTTTTAAGGCATTGAACATAGCAAGTAACATCTAACATATCAAATTTTAAAAAACATAAATAAGTTGCCAAAAAATCCAACACCTTAAGTGCATTTTAACATAACATATTCAAAATTCAACATAACATATAACATATTCAAAATCCAACATAACATAACACAACAAATTTCACATATTCACATATTCAAAATCCAACATAACATATATACATTATTAAATTTAACATATTTGGAAAAAAAATCACAAAAAAAGCAAGATTATTTCACTTAGGCATTTCATCAAACACCTTAAGTGCATTTTAAAATACTAGCACAATTAGTGTTATTTCAACATCAAATTCAACTACATTGAACATAAACCTACTCTAAACAACAATGCCAGCATAACCAAGCCTAAACAACATCTAATTCTATCATAATTTCCAATTTTCATACCTAACCTAAACCTAACCTAAACCCTAAACATTTTGCTAAAATTATGAAAACTAACAACCTAAACAGCCTACATTACATGTAAATAGGAAGAAAGTTACTTACGTGTGTAATTACTTGAAGAAATTTGCTTCAAATCCGTGCAATTGAATGTGGGGTGAAGTTGGGTTTGTCTTGGTTTGAACTTGGTTGGAAGTCTGTGTTGTAACTTACTGGAAGTTTGCTGCGTGCTTAAGATGCAGAACTCAGCGGTTGTTAACAACCGCTGGCACTCAGCGGTAGTTAACAACCGGCGTGTTTACCAGCGGTTGTTAACTACCGCCAGGGGTATTAAGGTCATTTCCATGTGTCAATTGGAAGTATTCGTTGTCAAAAAAGCAACCTTCCAAACCTTATTAGATCACTTTAATTGGGCCTAACTTAAATGAAAGTCCACAAAACATAATTATTCACAGAGTATTACTTTTCCCACCCTATGGCTTTCCTCGCGCGCCCTATTTTTTTCCAATTTTACCCCTAGTCCAGATTTCGTATTCTGGAACGTATTGTTAGTATTCTTCAGATGTTTCCGGATTTTAAAATCCGAACTAGTATTTTAGCAGAACGTTTGCAATTTTAAGCTCTACAATTCGTAAAATAAAATGCGAATAAAATAAAAAACATAAATAAAAAGACACAAACATAAAAACAACTCATTTTATTAATATATGAACAATACATTACAATAATTTTCAAGCTTTTTAAGCTTATTACATAACATCCTAAATCTATTTCTAATCTCCTAAGAGCCTAATTCTAATCTCCTAAGTGCCAAACCACTGGTATGTGATGGGACATACCAGTAGTTTGCCTATTGGAGGAAAACCGGAGGAGGAGGGAAGAGGAGGGCGGGAAGAAGAATCCAATGCCCCCGAGGGAGGTGGGGGTTGCTCAGACTTACGCCCCGACAGGCGAAGCTAATAACCACACTGACCCACATGACCCTCAGATGAACCGCCCTTCGTTGCAGCGCGGTTCCATCCTCATTGACCGTTCATACAAACCCTGAAAGTTTTCAACGAGGCCCTTATCTATGAAAGGCCAACGATGGAAAACCATGGTTGTAGAAGGAAGAAGAGGAGGAGAGGGATGGTGTGAGAAATGGTGGGGTTTGGAAGTGTATTTATAGGGAGGGGTGGGTGAAAAATGGTTGGGAAACCATTAATGCAGTCAAAAAACGTGGTAAAACACGTTTTTTTGACTTGACCACCGACAAATGCGTGTGGTACAGACCACCGGCCATGGCACTGAGGCGTTCCGGAAAATACAATCCGGAATGCACCTTTGAATTCCAGAATATATTTTCCGGATTAGTGCGATTATGGTGCTCTTATGGTGAACGAGGGGAACGTTTGCACTTCTTTGTAGGGCTAAGGACATTCCGGAATGTATAATCCGGAATGCTTCAGCATTGGCTTCTTTTGAAAAATTGCTTGGCTTCTTTTGAAAAAGTGCCATCAATTAGTGGTTGGACGGTTACAACTACTAACACGTTTTCATTGACTGTATTAATGACCTAGGACTTGTTTAAGGCTATAAATAGGCTTCCATTTTCAACAAATACATTCATTCTTCACCTCACCTCTTTCCTTCCATTTTCTTCAAATTTTTTAAGTATTGTAGGAGTGTCGGTGGTGTCATGGTCATTGTTGACCGTTCCTATGAACCCTGCAATAGCATTTCAGCTTGTGTGGGGTTCATATAACGGTCAACAGAGACCCTTGACATCAAAGAAAGACACAAAATATTCATTTCGTCTTTGTTCGGATTATAATTTCCGGAACTCTCTTCACCTCTTTTCTGCCATTCTCTTCAAAATTTTTAAGTTTTGTAGGAGTGTTTGTGGTGTCATGGTCATTGTTGACCGTTCCTATGAACCCTGCAATAGCATTTCAGCTTGTGTGGGGTTCATATAACGGTCAACAGAGACCCTTGACATCAAAGAAAGACACAAAATATTCATATCGTCTTTGTTCGGATTTTATAATCCGGAAACACTAACAATATGGTCCGGAAAACATAATCCGGACCAGGGGTATTTTTGGAATTTTTACAGGGTGCGCGAAAAGGCCATAAGGTGGGAAAAGTAACACTCTTATTCACATATAAGGCCAATGTTGGAGATGGAGGGTAGCTTGGTAGGATACCTTTTCTTTTTGCAGCGAGTTGTTTGAAGGAGCATTTGACTCATATGTGATCCATTTAAGTGATAGTGGGGGAAGAGGGTTTTTTGGTTTAAATAGAGTGGAAGACTAATATTGTTCTTATTCCTAATTATTAAGAATACTTTAAGATAAGTTTTGTTAGAAGACAAGCAAATTATGTTGCCCATGACATAGCTAGGGAGTCAAAATTGTATGCTCGTCACCATGTTTTTGATTCGATTCCATCTTGTATTAACTCTATTTTATTGAATGAAATAATATGAGTTATTGAATGTCAAAAAGAATACATAGTTTGACCTCAACCTTCTTCCGCTTTTGTTTTTTGTAATGGTTCTTGAGATTCTCATTGATAGCGGCAGGAGCTTGTCCATTTTACACATCTAAATGACTTCAATCCTAGACAACTGTAGACTTTACGGTCTTTTGGTCAACAAACATGGTGGAGTCTACGGTAGGAGAGGGCAATAGGTCCCCTACCGTAGGAGATCATATCAAAGCCTTTTTTTTTTTTTTTTTTAATTTTGGTACAATTTTTTTTTTTTTACAACTAAATTGACATGTGTTTGTAGGTGGTTGGCACAATAGATACTAGTGTTGCATTTTTTTTAGAAATGATACATCATCCTCTCACTATTATAAGCAAAAATCTACATAAAAATTTACATTTTAAATTCATTTATTAAATGATGTACGAGGTTTATAATACAGACTACATACATCATTTAATTAGAGGTGTCAATAGAGCCCCAAATTTCAAAGTCCACTTAAAAAAGCCCCCACCAAGCCCACTAAATTAAAGCCCCCTAATTGAAAAGAATTATTTGGGGCCAAGCCCACTATAAAATCTATTTATTTGTGGGCCTAATAAAACCCCATATTATAATTTTTTTTCTTAACAGTTTATTTATGCAAAATAGCTTATTCGAAATAGTTTATTTATGCAAAACAACTTATTAGAATGACTTTTTAAAAACCGCTTATTCAAAACAACTTATTTATGCCAAACAGCTTATTTCGATCTCATTTTAAAAAACAACTTATTCAAAACAGCTTATTTATGCAAAACAGCTTATTCGAAACAACTTATTTATACAAAACAACTTATTTGTGCAAAACAGCTTATTCAAAACAACTTATTTATACAAACAGCTTATTCCGATTTCATTTTAAAAAACAACTTATTCAAAACAGCTTATTTATGCAAATCAGCTTATTCGAAACAACTTATTTTTACAAAACAGCTTATTTGTGCAAAACAACTTATTCAAAACAACTTATTTATACAAAACAGCTTATTTCGATTTTATTTTAAAAAACAACTTATTGAAAACAACTTATTTATGCAAAACAACATATTTATGCAAAACAACTTATTCAAAACAGCTTATTTATACAAAACAGCTTATTCCGATTTCATTTTAAAAAACAACTTATTCAAAACAGCTTATTTATGCAAAACAGCTTATTCGAAACAACTTATTTATACAAAACAGCTTATTTGTGCAAAACAGCTTATTCAAAACAACTTATATATACAAAACAGCTTATTTCGATTTCATTTTAAAAAACAACTTATTTATGCAAAACAACATATTTATGCAAAACAACTTATTCAAAACAGCTTATTTATGCAAAACAACATATTTATGCAAAACAACTTATTCAAAACAACTTATTTATGCAAAACAGCTTATTCGAAACAACTTATTTATACAAAATAGCTTATTTGTGCAAATCAGCTTATTCAAAACAACTTATTTATACAAAACAGCTTATTTGTGCAAAACAACTTAGTCAAAACAGCTTATTTATACAAACCAACTTATTCCGATTTCATTTTAAAAAACAACTTATTCAAAACAACTTATTTATGCAAAACAGCTTATTCAAAACAGCTTATTTATACAAAACAGCTTATTCATTCGAAACAACTTATTTATTCAAAACAACTTATTTATTCAAAACAGCTTATTTGTGCAAAACAACTTATTCAAAACAGCTTATTTATACAAAACAGCTTATTCCGATTTCATTTTAAAAAACAACTTATTCAAAACAGCTTATTTATGCAAAACAGCTTATTCGAAACAACTTATTTATACAAAACAGCTTATTTGTGCAAAACAGCTTATTCAAAACAACTTATATATACAAAACAGCTTATTTCGATTTCATTTTAAAAAACAACTTATTTATGCAAAACAACATATTTATGCAAAACAACTTATTCAAAACAGCTTATTTATGCAAAACAACATATTTATGCAAAACAACTTATTCAAAACAACTTATTTATGCAAAACAGCTTATTCGAAACAACTTATTTATACAAAATAGCTTATTTGTGCAAATCAGCTTATTCAAAACAACTTATTTATACAAAACAGCTTATTTGTGCAAAACAACTTATTCAAAACAGCTTATTTATACAAACCATCTTATTCCGATTTCATTTTAAAAAACAACTTATTCAAAACAACTTATTTATGCAAAACAGCTTATTCGAAACAACTTATTTATACAAAACAGCTTATTCAAAACAGCTTATTTATACAAAACAGCTTATTCATTCGAAACAACTTATTTATTCAAAACAACTTATTTATTCAAAACAGCTTATTTGTGCAAAACAACTTATTCAAAACAGCTTATTTATACAAAACAGCTTATTCCGATTTCATTTTAAAAAACAACTTATTCAAAACAACTTATTTATGCAAAACAGCTTATTCAAAACAACTTATTTATACAAAACAGCTTATTCCGATTTCATTTTAAAAAACAACTTATTCAAAACAACTTATTTATGCAAAACAACATATTTACGCAAAACAACTTATTCAAAACGGCTTATTTATGCAAAACAGCTTATTCGAAACAACTTATTTATACAAAACAGCTTATTTGTGCAAATCAGCTTATTCAAAACAACTTATTTATACAAAACAGCTTATTTGTGCAAAACAACTTATTCAAAACAGCTTATTTATACAAAACAGCTTATTCCGATTTCATTTTAAACAAACAACTTATTCAAAACAACTTATTTATGCAAAACAGCTTATTCGAAACAACTTATTTATCCAAAACAGCTTATTTATGCAAAACAACTTATTCAAAACAACTTATTTATACAAAACAGCTTATTCCGATTTCATTTTAAAAAATAACTTATTCAAAACAACTTATTTACGCAAAACAGCTTATTCGAAACAACTTATTTATACAAAACAGCTTATTTGTGCAAAACAGCTTATTCAAAACAACTTATATATACAAAACAACTTATTCCGATTTCATTTTAAAAAACAACTTATTAAAAACAACTTATTTATGCAAAACAACATATTTATGCAAAACAACTTATTCAAAACAGCTTATTAATGCATAAATAAGTTGTCTTGAATAAGTTGTTTTGCACAAATAAGCTGTTTTGTATAAATAAGTTGTTTCGAATAAGCTGTTTTGCATAAATAAGTTGTTTTGAATAAGTTGTTTTTTAAAATGAAATCGGAATAAGCTGTTTTGTATAAATAAGTTGTTTTGAATAAGTTGTTTTGCATAAATAAGCTGTTTTGGATAAATAAGTTGTTTCGAATAAGCTGTTTTGCATAAATAAGTTGTTTTGAATAAGTTGTTTTTTAAAATGAAATCGGAATAAGCTGTTTTGTATAAATAAGCTGTTTTGAATAAGTTGTTTTTTAAAATGAAATCGGAATAAGTTGGTTTGTATAAATAAGCTGTTTTGAATAAGTTGTTTTGCACAAATAAGCTGTTTTGTATAAATAAGTTGTTTTGAATAAGCTGATTTGCACAAATAAGCTATTTTGTATAAATAAGTTGTTTCGAATAAGCTGTTTTGCATAAATAAGTTGTTTTGCATAAATATGTTGTTTTGCATAAATAAGCTGTTTTGAATAAGTTGTTTTGCATAAATATGTTGTTTTGCATAAATAAGTTGTTTTTTAAAATGAAATCGAAATAAGCTGTTTTGTATATATAAGTTGTTTTGAATAAGCTGTTTTGCACAAATAAGCTGTTTTGTATAAATAAGTTGTTTCGAATAAGCTGTTTTGCATAAATAAGCTGTTTTGAATAAGTTGTTTTTTTAAAATGAAATCGGAATAAGCTGTTTTGTATAAATAAGTTGTTTTGAATAAGTTGTTTTGCACAAATAAGCTGTTTTGAATAAATAAGTTGTTTTGAATAAATAAGTTGTTTCGAATGAATAAGCTGTTTTGTATAAATAAGCTGTTTTGAATAAGCTGTTTTGTATAAATAAGTTGTTTCGAATAAGCTGTTTTGCATAAATAAGTTGTTTTGAATAAGTTGTTTTTTAAAATGAAATCGGAATAAGTTGGTTTGTATAAATAAGCTGTTTTGAATAAGTTGTTTTGCACAAATAAGCTGTTTTGTATAAATAAGTTGTTTTGAATAAGCTGATTTGCACAAATAAGCTATTTTGTATAAATAAGTTGTTTCGAATAAGCTGTTTTGCATAAATACGTTGTTTTGAATAAGTTGTTTTGCATAAATATGTTGTTTTGCATAAATAAGCTGTTTTGAATAAGTTGTTTTGCATAAATATGTTGTTTTGCATAAATAAGTTGTTTTTTAAAATGAAATCGAAATAAGCTGTTTTGTATATATAAGTTGTTTTGAATAAGCTGTTTTGCACAAATAAGCTGTTTTGTATAAATAAGTTGTTTCGAATAAGCTGTTTTGCATAAATAAGCTGTTTTGAATAAGTTGTTTTTTAAAATGAAATCGGAATAAGCTGTTTTGTATAAATAAGCTGTTTTGAATAAGTTGTTTTGCATAAATATGTTGTTTTGCATAAATAAGTTGTTTTCAATAAGATGTTTTTTAAAATAAAATCGAAATAAGCTGTTTTGTATAAATAAGTTGTTTTGAATAAGCTCTTTTGCACAAATAAGCTGTTTTGTAAAAATAAGTTGTTTCGAATAAGATGATTTGCATAAATAAGCTGTTTTGAATAAGTTGTTTTTTAAAATGAAATCGGAATAAGCTGTTTGTATAAATAAGTTGTTTTGAATAAGCTGTTTTGCACAAATAAGTTGTTTTGTATAAATAAGTTGTTTCGAATAAGCTGTTTTGCATAAATAAGCTGTTTTGAATAAGTTGTTTTTTAAAATGAGATCGAAATAAGCTGTTTGGCATAAATAAGTTGTTTTGAATAAGCGGTTTTTAAAAAGTCATTCTAATAAGTTGTTTTGCATAAATAAACTATTTCGAATAAGATATTTTGCATAAATAAACTGTTAAGAAAAAAAATTATAATATGGGGTTTTATTAGGCCCACAAATAAATAGATTTTATAGTGGGCTTGGCCCCAAATAATTCTTTTCAATTAGGGGGCTTTAATTTAGTGGGCTTGGTGGGGGCTTTTTTAAGTGGACTTTGAAATTTGGGGCTCTATTGACACCTCTAATTAAATGATGTATGTAGTCTGTATTATAAACCTCGTACATCATTTAATAAATAAATTTAAAATGTAAATTTTTATGTAGATTTTTGCTTATAATAGTGAGTGGATGATGAATCATTTCTAAAAAAAATGCAACACTAGTATCTATTGTGCCAACCACCTAGAAACACATGTCAATTTAGTTGTAAAAAAAAAAAAAATTGTACCAAAAAAAAAAAAAAGGCTTTGATATGATCTCCTACGGTAGGGGACCTATTGCCCTCTCCTACCGTAGACTCCGCCAACAAACATTAAACCAAACTACCATGTGAAGTTTCTTAGGTGATTGTTCATCCACCTCTCTGTAATGTGGGATCAAACTTTCATGTGAACTTTCTTATGGTCATTTGGTCATACCCAAAAAACCTCCTAAATTTCTTATCAATTTTTGTCAGGCTTATCTTATTTCTTTTTTAAATGCTAACCAATGTCCCAGACACTAGTTAAGGAAAACCAATATAGAAAGATTGAATTGAGAATTGTGGAAAATCGAAGTATTTAACTCTATAAAAGTGAAAAACTTGTTTTCAATAAAACTTGTATATTTTTAATTTTGTTAATTAGTGTCTTGAGAGCACTAGTTGTCATAACCCTTTTATTTGTTAGATAGATATGTCACACATATTTTCTCATCTTTCTTCGTTAGTAGATGAAATGACAAATAACCATTGAAACATATACACACCAATAGAGTTTTACAAAAAAAAATATACACACCAATAGAGAAATCAAGGCTTAAATTCTGATCACGCTTAAGGTTTTGATTTTTGCGTGGCGGCTCTTTCGGAATAGGTTGTCTACTAAGGCTAATTTATTTCGAAGGGGGATTATTCATCATGGGGAACAAATGTGTGTTGGTGGGTGTGGAATGCAGGAGACTGATCATTTATTCTTAAATTGTGGTACCCTTGGCCAAATTTGGCAGCTGGTTCAGAATTGGATGTGTTTATACAGCTCTTCTGTCAAACATAGCGGCTCATTTCCTTCAGTTTGGTTCGGCTTCAGGACATGCAAAAGTGCAGTGCTCTTTCATGTTTTTGATATAGTTTGCGAGCTCTTGGGTTATCAGGAAAGAAATAACAGAATTTTCATGGGCAAAGAGAACACACCTCTTAAGCTTTTGGAAAACATAAAACTTCTTTCTTTTTGGTGGCATAAGGCAAAGTTTGCTGCTTTCCCTTATCAATTTTATGATTGGTGCCAAAACCCTTTGTTATGCTTGGGTGATGCTTAATTGTTGTTATTACTACAGTTTGAACTTTCGTCATAAACTTTTGTCTATTCACTCTAGCACACCTTGTGCTGGAGGAATAGCTTGTTGATGTTAATATATCTCATTTTGATTTCTTCAAAAAAATTATGATCACGATTTCTATTTATAATTTTAATATTTTTATCTATTGAGTTAGAACTCGTAGACATATTATGTCACCTTCTTTTCCTTCATGTAATAAAAAACAGTGCAATAAAAAAAAAGATCTGATATAATTTTTTTTTTTTGAGGGATGATATAAATTTATACTCCAACAAAAAAAAAAACTTATATAGTTCCCCAATTCAAGCCTCACATTGGTTTAGGAGAAGAAAAAACCCATAAAGCTACACACATAACACAACACTTTCTTCTTCCGAATTCCCCTAATTGTGTGTGCCCTAGATTTTCTCTACCCACCGCTTTCCTCAAAATCCATTTGATTAGGGTTTTTTCACCATGGATTCTGATGATATGCATGATGCCAACGATGTTGAATCCCTCGATGACGATTTCTACAGTGGTGAAACCGAAGATGCTCCCATGGATGACTACAGCGACGACTACGATGATGATAATAATAATAATAATGATAATAATGATGCTGATGATGATTACTTTGATGATGGTGCTGATGATTCTGCTCAGTCTCGGAGTACTGAGGTTGTTATACCCTTTTCACCTTTTTTTGTTTTTCTATTTGATTAACTGTTTAGCTGGTAATGTTGCTTGTAAAGTTTGAATTTTTATTCATATTCAACTTAGAAAAACTGTATTTGAGTGAGTTTTGGTCTGAAATGAATATATTGGAGTATATACTTCACTGATCATGATTATGGTTTATTGGAATTTGTTGATATTGTATTGAGTGGGGTGGTTTACTGCATGTTTGGTATCACGATTGATTTGTCAGATTCCGACAAACCCACCTCGATACCAAACTAGCTATTAGGTGGCAAAAAGATGATTTTTTTATTCATTGAAATTGAGAAGACCTAGTGAATAATGATCATATTGTAATTCCAAGGGTTTGGTCTAGTGAATAATGACTAGCCTTGGACTTGAAATTTCTGGGTTCAAGCTTGCTAGTGTCCTTTAGAGGGAGGTAAATGTAAATCCTTTTGTTGGTACTCTTTGAGGTCTAAGGTCTTCATTGTTTTGGACTGATGTACCATCCCCTCACCGTAAATTTATTTCATCAACAAAAGTAACTAATGATCATATTGCGACTGTCTCATTTTTTGATCATTGTTTTGATTTCAGATAAATTTTGCCATATTGAAAGAATCAGATATCCGGGAACGGCAGGAAGATGATATCAGTAGTGTCGCAGCAGTTCTTTCCATACCACCAGTTGCTGCAAGCATCCTACTTCGTCATTACAATTGGTAAATCATCATCTTTTTGGGTCACATGCTATGTTATTTTATGTGGGTTTATATTTTGATGCTGCCTTGTATGTTATGTAAAGTTTTTTTATTTTGCCCTTCACTTTATAATTATGTACTAATGGAGATATGGATTGGTGATGCAGGAATGTCAGTAATGTTAATGACGCTTGGTTTGCTGACGAAGATAGAGTCCGAAGAAAAGTTGGCTTGTTGGAGAAGCCAGTTTATGAGAATCCTGATGCTAAAGAGGTAAGACATATTTGTTTGGGTTTTAAAATAGGTTAATAACGTAATTGCATTTTCTTGTCTTCTGCTGTTTGGGAGCCATTTTTATTTCGCTGAGTTAACAGCTTTCCCGTATGTGGCCAGCTTACTTGCGGCATCTGTTTTGAAGCTTATCGTCCTTCTAAGATTCACAGTGCTTCTTGCGGCCATCCATACTGTTTTTCATGCTGGGGAGGTATTAATTGTATAATATATTTTTACTCATTTATAATTAAATTATTCTTTGCTTTCATTTCTTTTTATTGTCTGTTGAATCATGTTCTTCTGTCTATCCTTTTTATATGCCAGGATATATTGGCACTTCAATTAACGATGGTCCGGGATGCTTGATGCTAAGATGTCCTGATCCCGCTTGTGGTGCTGCTGTTGATCAAGATATGATTAATCTTTTAGCATCTGCTGAAGATAAAGACAAGTATGACCGTTACCTTATTAGATCTTACATTGAAGACAATAAAAAGGTATGTTGTAGAGATTCAACGTAGACATTGATAATGATAGTAAACGAATATATACTTTTATGTAGTGTGCAATCTGTGTATAATCTATACGTTGCTCTCTTTTTGCTACGCATTCATAATAATTCTTTGCATGTTGGTGGGTTGACATTTGCCCTAATTTATCACCTGGCTACACTTGGATGAATTCCAAAATTGTGTGATGTGTGGTTCATTAGTATCACTTGTTGTTGTCCAACCATAACGATTTATTTTAGTCATTGCTATTTTGCATGGTTATAAGTTAATTTGTATCTTTGCCTCTTTTTTCTATCTCATTGCCTCTCGGTCATAACTCACCCATAACGATCTTATTTCTTCTGATCTCTTTGTTTTGTTTAGACCAAGTGGTGTCCTGCTCCTGGTTGTGAACATGCAGTTAATTTTGATGCTGGTGGTGAAAATTTTGACGTATCTTGCCTTTGTTCATATAGCTTTTGCTGGAATGTAAGTTGCATTTGGATTGGTTCGAATTGTCATGGCTTTGCGATTTAAAATATTCTTGTTCTGCGCAACTGATGTAATTTTCAATCTAAAGTGCACTGAAGAGGCTCACCGTCCAGTGGATTGTGGCACAGTGTCGAAGTGGATTTTGAAAAACAGTGCAGAATCCGAAAACATGAACTGGTACAGAATATCTTTTTACATCTTTTAATATTATTTTTATGCTTGTAGAACTTTGGGACATGTCACTGCTTGTGTGTATCTTCTGTTTCTATGACTAGTTTTAAGTGGCTCGAGCTCCGTCGTGGCTTTTTGTATGTATTCATGTATTTTTGGTCTTCTGAGTTGAGGCTGATGGAGTTAGTGGTCCGGGGGATATCAAGAAATGCAGTTTTGTTGTAGTTGGAGGGGATGTTTCACTTCGGTGAGCCATCATAGAAGACATGATATGACTAAGAATGACAGGATTAAAGAGAAAGTTAGAGTAACCAATTGGGAATGCGTGTAAAGTTTCCATACAGGAGGGTAAATCATATGGAGGGATAGTCAGATAGAGGTATAGAGAGACCAAAAAATACTCTAGGCGAAACCATTAGGCAAGAAAGACTCTAGGCCAAAGCATTAGGGAGGATTTGGAACCGAATGGCCTATCATTAGTTTATTTATCAGTATTCATGATGGCACCTTATGGTGACTATTGATCCATGTAGCCCATCACCTGATCGCACCTAATGGCAAAAACTTTGGTTTGTTGTTGTTAGATGTTTGATTAAGAAAGGATATTGCACGGCCCTAAACATGGTTAGGGAATTGAGGATATTAGTGGCAACCTGAGAAACCAATGTTAAATTTGTCTGGAACTTTCTAATTTTTGACTCTGAACATTCCCATGAGTGTTTTGCTCCCATATATTTCTTTTAAATAGTGAAAGGATCTAATGATTAAATTAAACACTCAAACAGAGAATCGTTAAGGATTGGAAGTTTATTTAGATTTTAATCGTTTAACTCGAAATGGGCAAATGATAGCCGAGGCTGTGTGGTTCCCTCACTTCATTTGAAAGAATGAAAAAATAGAAGTAAGTATAAGACACAGCGGTGTAGTTCATATTTTGACACTTCTTTTTTATAATTTTACTTTACTGGGTTTTAATGCTCTCCTTAATACTCTGTGAACTGCTTCAGGCTATTGCACCACTAGACAATGATACTGTGTCTTGTGTTCTTGTCCATTACATACACTACTACAGTGTCTCTTAGATACTCAAGACTTGAGTTGGGACCCTGAGCTAACTGTTAAATTAATGGACTTTCAGGATACTTGCTAACTCGAAGCCGTGTCCCAAGTGCAAGAGACCGATTGAAAAAAACCAAGGGTGCATGCATATGACATGCACTCCACCTTGCAAATTTGAATTTTGCTGGTATGCTTTCTTATATTTTAATTTTTTAACATTATTATTTTTTGCATGCTTCCTCTCCTCCCCTTCCCTAATATAATTTTGTTGAGGGTTAGTAGTATCGTGCAATGATGCAAATTATGGGTTTTTTTTGCCCCTGGGGATTAATGATGCTTTTTTATTTTTGCAACCTTGTCATGGCTTATGGATTGACTTATTTTCAAATAATTTGAGCTTATATTGATGTTAACTGCATTTAATCTCCTTTTATCTACACAGGCTATGCCTTGGTGCATGGTCAGACCATGGTGAAAGGACTGGCGGTTTCTACGCTTGCAATCGTTATGAAGCAGCTAAACAAGAGGGGGTGGTAAGAGACTTAGAAATACTCAACTTCTCTTGATTCAGTTTTCAGTATACTATTAGCCCACATTCCCGAGACATTTTTATAACTATATCAGATTGTGAAAGAAATATTGTTGTATGCAGTATGATGAAACTGAAAAAAGAAGAGAAATGGCAAAGAATTCATTGGAGAGGTACACACATTATTATGAGCGGTGGGCTAGCAACCAATCTGTAAGGCTTCCACTCCATACTTTTTTTCCCTTTCTGTTTAATATCTTCTGTATCAAAACTCATATTGCTCTACAGTTTCCAAATTCATAGTTATTTTTATATTTCACTAGAATTCCTATGGTGTAAGGCTATATGATTTATTTTCTTTCTCTTGCAGTCAAGGCAAAAAGCTCTTGCTGATCTACACCAGATGCAAACTGTTCATGTAAGCTACACACACATTTTCTGTGTTTGGTCATCTTACCTTCCTTGGGCCAAAATTCTATGTTCTGTGTTGCATGTGACTTTGGTAACCAAAAGAACATCTTTGGCGCTAGTCAACTTTTATTTTTTGAGTATGTTTGACAACTTTCAGGAATAATGAGATATGAAACTGCAGCTTTAAATTGTTTGTTATACAATCACATAGAATTGGATCTGGGAAGCATTTTGGTTATTTAACTAAACTGTCTAAAATAGCTGGACTAAGTCTTGGCCTTTCCATTATTGCTTACCGCTGCAAATCTGCTCTTTTCATTTTAACTTTTTTTTTTTTTGTTTCTTAGTCTTTTGATTATTTTATTGTTAGGTATTTGTTAATTTTAGATGCTTTCAGATCAAAGACTTACAGTAGATCTTAATCTGTGTTCTTATGGTGTCCTTTTTTTTTTTATTGGCAGATGGAGAAGCTTAGTGACACACAGTGCCAACCTGAGTCACAACTTAAGTTTATAACCGAGGCTTGGTTACAGGTAAATGAATATATTGGTTATACCTTTGGTCAAAGTTGTAAAAATCGTGTCATTCAGAGGATTCATATCGAATGCGTTGACTGAACTGATGCAATGTGGAGGGAAAAAAACATTTGATTTTTAATAGGACAATCTATTCTTATGCACTGCTGACAGAAACTTGGAGTATTAGATTAATAAATGAAGGTTTTCTTTCACCCACATTAAAGCAATATGAATTTCAACTTATATATTCTCTATCGTCTATTTTCATCCTTCCTTGTTTCCATCCGTGTAATTTAAACAATGATTATGTGATGATTTTGTTTTGCATGACTATGTTTAGTTGTTTTGTAATCAACTCCTGGCCTAAGATTAAACATTTTGCGTATACAATAGTACATAATTTATGTGATATGTTAAATGCTATTTTTCATTTTCTCTCTAGATTTTATCATTTGATATGATTGTTCACAATTAAAAAATTAGCTTCCGGGTTCATGACTCAAATCACTGTTTGATGAGCTTGGTAATAAATTAGACTTTGACCCTTGTTAGACTGTTGAGTAGTCATTTTTTTCATAAACCCGTCCCAAGGACACAAATGAAGCTGTTCATTGAACTATTTTCTGAAGCTGAGTGAAGTGAGAATGTCTTCGACTGTTTTATACTAGATATCTGATCTCTCACTACATTCTGTTTCACGCTGCAGATAGTTGAGTGCAGGCGGGTATTGAAGTGGACATATGCATATGGATACTATTTAGCCGAACATGAGCATGCTAAAAAGCAGTTCTTTGAGTACTTGCAAGGTTTTTTATTTTGTTTTTTGTCGATTCCAATTTAATTAGAAATGTCTTGCATTTGTGGTGATTCCCTTGCAAATAAACTACTCAATTTTTCTTATCTTCAGGTGAGGCAGAATCAGGTTTGGAGAGGCTTCATCAATGTGCCGAAAAGGAACTCCAAGTATTCCTCGGTGCTGAAGGCCCGTCTAAAGAATTCAACGATTTTCGCACCAAACTAGCTGGATTGACCAGGTAAATGTTCTTACTTACTATTACTGTTTTGTTCTGAATTAGTCTTTTTTGCTTATATACCATTTTTGGTTGGGACTGGAGTTTGACTAAATATTTGAAACCTTTTCCTCGAGTTTCCTTGAAAGAGACACTTTGTACATCCTGTTTAAATTAGATATAGTAAATCTGCTATCACGTCTTAAGTTGGAATATGGCAATGAAAAGAATGCATTTTGTACATCAAACTTATCTGAGACACTTCAGTCAGTTCAATGAAATTGATATGTTTGCTGTGTTATTTTGTTTGCTTTTCCTTCTCATGTTTTGGAGTACTTACCATATATTATCTTTGTTGGTGTGGCAATTTGGTTTCAATATGCAGTTATATACTGAATAGTATATCAATGATAATATGATATCACTAATGATGGTGCCCAAATGGTATGGTTTGATTTACTAATCCATTTGTTTTTGCAGTGTGACTAAAAACTTCTTCGAGAATTTGGTTAGGGCATTAGAGAATGGTTTATGTGATGTGGATAGTAATGGAGCCGCTACAAGCAAAGCAACGAGTTCAAAAAATGCGGCAGGGAGCAGTAAGGGAAAAAGCGGAAGAGGAAAGGGGACGAAAGCTACCGTGTCCAGCAGATTAACTGATGATAATGAGTGGTCTTGTGAGCAGTGTACCTATGCAAATGTCGGATCTGCCACTGCATGCGCGATGTGCAATCAAGAGCGGCAATGACCCACTAGAAACACACGTCTTCTGCTCAAAGGCCAACACATCAAAAGCTGAAATGGAGTCGGTAATCATATTTATGTGCTGGTTTCTTTTTGTAAGGTTATTTAATATATAAACAGGATGAAGGGGGTGAGTCACGCAAGAAATGTTATCCTCCTTGCACTCCTTTTGGGTACATTCCTAATTTGATGTATATAGTTTTTTTTTTTTTTTTTATCTCCAAATTTACATATTGGTTTTATGCAACAGGCTTCTGTAACTGAACATCTTATATGGCACATGCTGTAGATGAACACAAATGTGCTTGTTTGTGACCTGATTTCTTCAGTACATTTATCTGCAGCTTCTTTTAAGTTACCTCGAGTCATTTGTGTATAAGCTTGGGGTTCATTGCTTTTTAAGAAACTGTGACAAATAAGGAACTATTTTACAGAAATACAATTACAAATTGAGATTTGAAAACTTTGGATTGAAATATTGCTAGGTCTTATGAACGACATTGAAGGTCGTCATTAGGTGGTGGTCTTTTGGAAGGTTGATTATTACATTGAAGTTTCAAATCATTAGTGCTTATAATGCATGTTGAAGAATTGCATGGACATAATAACAGAGAAATGATTTAGTATAATTTTAACAAATAGTATAAAGTTCATTCTATAGTACAACTGGTTTTGATATGGATACGCACAAAGATACAATATATTATAATGTAAAAGTTTGTTATAATATCTAGGGTTAAATATGTTTTTGGACCCTATAAATATACCAACTTTTCGTTTTAGTCCCTCTAAAATTTTCCTTCAACTTTTAGTCCCTATAAAATTTTCAATCACTACTTTTGGTCTCTATTTTTAAGTTAATTTTTGTATTTTTTTAATGAAATTGTGCAGAAATGTGTAGAATATTGTAAAAAAAATACCCCCAAAAAATTTGAATTTTTTAACAAAACATAAATTAATTATGAATTTTTAACCGTCAAACATATAAAAATTCATATTAAATTCATGTTTGGTTAAAAAATTCTAATTTTTTTTGGGAGAGATTCTTATAATATTATGAATTTTTCTGCAAAATATTATTCAAAAATATGTATTCTATATATGAGTTTACTTTAAAAGAGGGACCAAAAGTGAAGATGAAAATTTTTTGAGGGACTAAAAGTTGAAGGAAAATTTTAGAGGGACTAAAACGAAAAGTTGGTATATTTATAGGGACTAAAAACATATTTAACCCTAATATCTATTTGTGTTGAAAGATATTTTTTACAAGACTTGGTGACAGTATGATCAAAAGGTATTTAGCATTTGTTCGAAGAAAAAAAAAAAAAGATTTAGCATAGCATATGAATTCTTGGGAGGGAGAAACGTATCAACTCACGAAATTCCACATTTATCTAGGTTAACATTTAAGTGCTTTGTCTTATGCAGAGACAAAATCGACTTGCTTAAGTATATTTTAACCATTACATCAATAAGTCATGTCATATTTTCTTTAATTTATTAATAGTGATTTATTGATCCAATAATGAAAAGAGTTGTGTTATTTGAACAACCATTGGATTGACACATTTTGGGACAACCATAATTTTACAAAGAAAAAGAGGTATTGACACAAATATCAAAGCAATGAAGTGAGAAAGTAAAAATGTAATGTGAGTATGAGAGAAAAAGTTATCACAAAAATTATCAAAAAGTGAATGTGCAAATATCATTTCTTTAATGAAAACTAATTCGTACATGATGAAAGACTTGTCTAATTTGTACATCATATAATTGACCACATTTACAGACGCTATTTAAGAGTTGTTGCTTATTTGGAGTTAGTTTGGGACAACAGTAAAGTTTAACCAAATGTGGATTTAGTTAAATTTAAACTCGGATACGAGGTGACAAGTTAACTGCGTGTGACACACGTAGATGTCGCATCAATGTAATATAACAATGTCCGTTTTGCACAAAATTCGAGTTAAATAAATGTCTGTATATAGAACATTTTGATATTAAATAATTATTTTTATAGACCAATTCAAAAGTCAAATTATTTTGATAGGGAAGTTTTCTCCACATCATTGTGAAAAATTGAAATAACCTAGTATACCAAGTTAACCTTAAGCTAGTCATTCCTAAAAAGTTGAATTTAAAAGTTCTCTCGTGTATTATATTATATTACAAAAGTTGAATTTAAAAGTTCTCTCGTGTATTATATTATAGGGTTAAATATGTTTTTGGTCCCTATAAATATATCAACTTTTCGTTTTAGTCCCTCTAAAATTTTCCTTCAACTTTTAGTCCTTATAAAATTTTCAATCACTACTTTTGGTCCCTATTTTAAAGTTAATTTTTGTATTTTTTAATGAAATTGTGCAAAAATATGTAGAATATTGTAAAAATATTTCTCAAAAAAAATTAGAATTTTTAAACAAAACATAAATTTAATATGAATTTTTAATCATAAAAAATATAAAAATTCATATTAAATTCATGTTTTGTTAAAAAATTCTAAATTTTTGTGGGAGAGATTTTTATAATATTATGAATTTTTCTGCAAAATTTTATTCAAAAATATGAATTCTACATATGATTTTACTTTAAAATAGGGACCAAAAATAGTGTTTGAAAATTTTATAGGGAATAAAAGTTGAAGGAAAATTTTAGAGGGACTAAAATGAAAAGTTGATATATTTATAGGGACCAAAAACATATTTAACCCTATATTATATTACTTCTCATCTTAAATATAAGTAAACAAATATTCATATTTTTTGGTCTGAGAAATAAGTAAATATAAACTATTTTTATTTACTGTAAGTTTTATTTTTCAGCGACTCTTTTATTCACACGTAACATGTTCTCATGAAACACTTTTGAGAATTCACTTTACAATTTTTTACAAGATCAAAAAGATTAATTATACGTAACTAAATTTCTTAATTAATGACATCAAAGAGTGTATGAGACCAGGACTTGGTAATTTTTAGTTCTGCCCAAAACAATAATAAGACAAGCACTTCTCAACATTGAAGCAATTTTTGAATCATTGTTTGTGTCAAGTGATAAATGTACTTAAGATGGAGATTGGAAGCATAAGTTAGAAAAATGAATTAAAATTCTTTTATAATTACAACATGATTAACTGTGGAAAGAAAGTGAGAAGAACAAACCATGATTTGTGTCAACATGAACAGCAAGATACTAATTCGCATATCAATTGGATCAAACAATAGTACAATACAAATATACAATACATATTTATATATGTGTATAATCTCAGAGACCCAACTTTAAAGTTTCTTCAATTTCCTTCATAGATTCATTAGTCCTTCCTTCTTGCGGGTTGTTGACTAACATGGTTTCTGTAAAAATCGAAAAGCTGCAATCTTGCTGAAACCAAGAAACTCCATGGTTGGTCCATGGGGAATCTAGAACTAAAAGAAAAACATACAAAACCACAAGCACTGAAATTGCAAGACACAAATATACAGGTTCTGTGAAATTTGCCTGAGTCATGTATATAGTCTTAGAAGAAAGCAAGAGAGCTGGAAAGAAATTAATTATGTGAGTGTGATGAAACCACGATATATATATATATATATATATATATATATATATATATATATATATATATATATATATATATATATATATATATATATATAGGGGTTTACCAGAACACATCCACTAGTTTTTATGTGGGAGTGTTTTAGCAAGCTACACCTTAAGGTGCATTTGACTATTTTTTAGTTATAACTTGCTAAAACACACCTTCTAAAAAATAAGTGAGTGTATTCTAGCAAATGCATATAGGAGTTGCTAACATACACCCACTTATTTTTTAGAAGGTGTGTTTTAGCAACATTCACCTTAAGGTGTATTTAACAACTTTTTAGTTATATCTTTGCTAAAACACATCTTAATAAAAACTAGTGGGTGTATCCTAGCAAACCCCACACACACACACATATATATATATATATGTGTGTGTGTGTGTGTGTGTGTGTGTGTGTGTGTGTAGGGAATGAAGGAAGAGATGTGATGAAACCCCCTTTTTTGTAAATAAATTTAATATCATTGGATCACGAGAAAATTAGTAGCATTAAATAAAATAGATAGAATTAGTTTATATTTTTCATTATAGTATTAGTTACACGTTGCAGGAAAAAATATAAAATAATTAGGTGTATGCTGAGAAGAAAAATTAATAATTTGGAAAATTTGAAAGAGCTATATTAAAAGGGGATAAGTTTATTTTTTAAAAAAAATAAAATCATATATATATATATATATATTTAGAGATAAAGGTAGTATAATAAGCTCTATTTAATTAATTGGGTGGAAGCAAAACACGATAAAGTGGAAGTATTGTTGACTCTACTTGACCACGATAAAGTGCTACCCAGCTACAACTTGCATAAAGCAAACCCAAACATATTGTATTGAGTTCATGCATGCAATCCAATATCCATTATGGGTATGTGACTAAAACCTAAGTGCAGTGTTTAGGTGCATGCATGTTACACAACCAATTAGAAACAACAGAGCATGTATGGTGGACATCATCTAGCACACTCTTTTTCCTTTGTTTTTTTGGTTGGGTCCCACTTTTCTTTGTAAATCCATATGTATTCCTATATCTAAATATGGTTAAGGCTTACGTATTGCTTATTCACTTTGAACAAGCATGACAATTAACACAAGGGGGCTGCTATGGTGAAGTTGGTGTTATGACTTTTTTGGTAAAGTCATCTATGTGGCCCAATAAGAGAGTGCCACGTGTATAACCTTTTAAGTCGGTTAATAGCTTAACTGATGTCATAAGTTTTTTATTAATTTTCTTAATGTAATTAATTTTCTTATTTTAATTTCCTAGGATTGTGGTTCTGGCTCTGATACCAGATTTTGGGCAGAATTGCCAGCGGAATTTTCTCGAACTTCTTTTAGTAGTTGTTCGATTTTATAACAACCTTGAAAAGGTTGTAAAAGAACTTCTGCTCTTTCCTTTTGTTTTTCTGTGAGATTTTCTTGTATTTCTTCTACCAAATCTTCAATTAAATCTATATGAGATTTCATTAAAGCTTGAGCTCTATGCATTATTTGTTTGAATGTTATTAGATCATAATACCATTCTATATCACTTACTAAATGCTGTAATCTAGTTTTAAAAAGTATTAATTCTGATTTAATGGTTAAACCAGGCATTATATAAATTTTATAGTGTTTGGTTTATATTATTAACCTGTATTGATAAGGTTTTTATAGAATCATGTAGCTTTTTAAGCTCACTTTCTTCTTTAATTTCGAAATCCTTTCTAGGAGGTTCGAATGAAATATTATTTGAGGATGAGGCATCATCTTCAAATATAGTTCGAGAGCTTAATGATTTGCTAAAATCTTTTCGTTCTCTGTTCGGTGATGTTATTCGAAGGCTTTGGCTTCTAAATAATGGTTTTTCTGTTTCTTCAAACAGATTCTTTTCTGCTTCTATTAAAGAAAAGCTATTTCTTGCGAAATTTTTAAATATTGGTGTTTCTAAAGTAATTAATGGTGTAAACAACTCATCAATGTGAATTGTATCTTTTCCTAAGAATTCTATGCTATGGTGTGAATTACTCAAAGCATAATTAATTCTATAATAGATTGTAAAGGGATGATTACCTTCTTTCATGAGTTTTGAGTTTTTCAGTTTATAATGAAAAACTATAGATTTAATCAGATCCATATCTTTTAGGGATAATCCTATTTGTAAATTTATGTCAAATTTTATTTTTCCGTATTTTAAATTACATTTTCCTTTCGCAATTATTGCCTGTTCTTTATCTAGAATCCTAGAGTCTTCTAGGGCTATTTCTAAAGGTGAATCAATACCTTTCATGAAGGTACTTTTAATTAGAATTTGAATAGTTGATATATGAATATAACCAATCTTTTTTCTTTCGTTTTCAGAAATTTTTTCAAGTCTTCTATCGATTTGTTTTTTTATCTATAGTTGATATAACTATATTTCCATTAGTTGTTTCAATTGGAATTGCTTCCTCTCCTACCATTATTCCAAATTTTAGAATATTTTTTCTTGAAAGAAATTCTTTGAGTTTACTAAACTTTCTTTTAAAATTTTCTTCAACAGTTAAAGATAAATCTGCTTCTTCTATTTTATAATTATCTATTATGCTATCAGCATAATAACTAGATGTTCCTTCAAAATATGAAACTTCAGACATGTTTTATAATAATACGTAATAAATTCATACCTGATTTTTTCTTCAGAAATATGGTTTAGTTTGCTTCAGCAATTTGATTTCTTCAACAGTTTTTTCTGCTTGTGTTGAGTTTATCCCAACTCAAGGCGAATTCCTCCAGAGTATTACCTCAAGAATTCTCAGCTATAATGTTTTACCACTATAGGACCACTAGTTTTAAAGTAAAACTAAGAAGCAAAGCTTATATCAAATTGATATTACTTGATTATCTCAAAACATGGTGATTACAAATGAGCTTCAAGGCTCTTATTTATAGGAAGAGAGACTCACAAGTTGGTGTTACGTCTCCATCCTTACAGCTGGCTACAACTTACAACTTGACAAAAGAAATAAAGAAAATACAGAAAAAGTAGATTACATAATTGCCTTAGAGATAAGGCTTATCTCTAAATGGGTCCCATGCCCACTAATTTTCTACATTTTCTTCGTTAATAGGTGATACATCACTGTCATACAACGATTCTTTGTCGGCCACGTTATTCATGTTCTTTGCACACCATTTGCATACGTGTCCTTTGTATTTTTGAAAGCGCTCACAGCACTCTTGTTGGATTGGGTCGGGTAAACGGCCCAGATCTGCTTCAAGCCCACTAAAGTTTTCTTCAAACTTTAGGATTTGCTGAAGATGCTCTTCTCTTGCTGGTTTTCTTGAATCACTGTAGACTAGAAAACCTTCCTTTGCAGTAATTACTCTGAAGTTTGGTAATTTTACTCCAAATCTGATGAGAGTATCATAGAATTTTTCCATTTGATACAGAAAACTTTCCGGTTTAGGATCTACATCCCTTTCATCATTTGTTGGATATGAATGATTTGAAATGCCAATCTTGATTAAGTGTCTGGCTTTAATAACTTCATTTTCTTCGAACCATGGATAAGTTGAAGTAAAAGATAAAAAGAATTCTTTACCTTTTGCGAAGTTATTGTTGAATTTATAAGCAATTTCGCCTATATCTTTTGGAAGAAGTTCTAGCTCACAGATCTTCCTTCCTGCATCTTCTTGAAGATACATTGTTTTAATCATTCCGCAATTGTAGAATGATCTAACTAGTTCCTTACTGATGCCAGGAGCTGTTACTGCTTTTACCTCTATCTTGTTGTTACTGGGATAAAAGCATTCTGACTTCAATTCTTCTGAGTAGTTGGTTAACCATCTCCTGTTTTTGTAGTAGTCGCCAATGGTGACTTCTTTGACGAACTATCTTTCTCCATAGATAATTCTATCTACATAAATTTTCTTTTTTACCTCCATTTTTGTAGGTTGAGCAATGTTGCTTGCTGTTGCAACTTTTTTGTAAACAGCGTTGTAGGCTGTTTTAGCTTCTTCTAGGGTTTTGTAGCCCTTGTGTCTTACTGGTTTGCCTTCAATATGTATTTTTGCTGTTGCCCAATTATGGTAAATACCTTTCATGGGTCCATCAAAAATTACATATGCTTGTTTTTTGCCAAGTTGACTATCAATCTTTTGGCTTGTTTGTTGATCAATGGATTCTTTTTCTTTTCCATTTTTTCTTTCATCTTCTTCAACTTTGTCAGCCCAAGATGTCTTTGGTAATTTTGCAAGGACAGTTGATGGGGTTTTTTCTAAGGATTTTTGATCCTCAATTGTTGAATTCCATCCACTTGGTGCTATTGACTCAATTGGGGTTTCTGATTCTTTTGGAACCGTGTATTTTACATAGTAGTTGAATTTTCCAGAATCTTGTCCCAATAGATCCCAGTTTTCATTATTTTTGGGTTCTGAAACTGTTGATGTTTCTTTTTTACAGAGTTTTTCAAAGTTTTGGATTGTTAATATCATCTCCCCCTCTTCAGAAAGAAGAGTTTCTAGACGATTTTTTGCAGAGGCGATTTGTTCCTGTTTTTGTCTAAGAGAATTCTGCAATGTTTTTATAGCTGCTTCCATTCTCTTGTCAATGCATCTGCAAAACAATTCTTTTCAGATTTTATATATTCAATATATGGGTGAAATGGTTGAACTTTCATCTGCCATCTAACAAGTCTTCCAGATTTGTAATTTGCACGAATATCATATCTCCAGAATCCTGTTACATATGTGGAATCTGTTCTTAATAAAAATCTGGTTGGAATTAATTCCATTTGCCATTTTGCTAAAACTTTAACACAAGTTAATGTTTCTAACTCATAAATTGGATATTTTAATTCAGTATCTGTGAATGATCCTGAAACATATTTACATAGTAAAATATCTTTGTCTTTTATCTTATTTTTGATTTTTTCACACGAATATTCAATCTTGGTATCTTTTGATGCCAATTTTTCTGATATATCAGATAGTTTGTCCAATTTCTCTTTCGAGCTATCAGACTTAGCGTACTGGGTTGCTCCAGTATCTTTTATTCCTTGTTGATGAGTTGCATCACCAACATAGTTTCCCGAATCATCAAGATTTAGTATCGCTTTACCATTAGGTAGAGCTCTCATACAACCTCCCCAGGTTGTTTTATCAGCATCAATCTCAACAACTAAAAAATCATTTTCTGTTGGATTGTAGAAGCTGGGTAAAACTTCAATTTTTCTTTTGATAGCTTTTACAGTTAGAGTATCTTGTCCAGTCCATGACCATGGAACCTTTTCAAATATCTTTTTCTGTAAAACCTTTCTTTCGTTTGCCAAATTTTTGAAAAATCCTTCATTGGCAATGTAATTCAAACATCCTAAAAATCTTTGAATTTGTTTTCTATCCTGTAATTCATCAGGGAAAGCTTGAATTTTTTCCTGAACATGCGGAGATAAATCGAGAGTACCATTTTCTTTTAAAATAAGGCCTAAATACTCGATTTCTTTTTTGGCTAGTTGTGATTTCTTTTTTGAAATAACAATTCCTTTTTCTGAAATTCTGTTTAAAACGGTTTCTACATCTTTAAGATGTTGTTCTTTAGTTCCTTTTGTAAAAACTAAAATATCATCAATATATGCCAAACATATATGTTCTAATCCTCTAAGAGCATTATCCATAAATCTTTGGTATATAGATGGTGCTTGTTTTAATCCAAATGGAAGGACGTTCCATTGGTAGTGACCTTGTGGACATGAAAAAGCTGTCAAAGGCTTAGTTTCTTCAGAAAGTCTTATTTGATAATATCCTGATTTTGCATCAAATGATGAAAACCAATCGCATCCTTTTATTTTCTGCAGAATATAATCCTTTCGTGGCAATTTATAAGAATCTCCGATTGTAGCATCATTGAGTTTCTTATAATTTATCACCATTCTAGCTTTTCCTCTTTTTATTTCATTGTGATTTGTCACATAAAAAGCGGGTGCTGAATGTGGACTTGCAGAAGGAGCAATTAACTTTTTTTCTAAAAGATCTTTTAAATCTTTTTGAAATTCAGTTTTATCTTTTACAGAATAAGGCATTCTGTTTTTTACATTGACTTCCTTGTTAGGATCACGTAATTTGATAGTAACAAGTTCATTATTTATATTTTTTAATTGATCTAAAGGATCTTCTGAACATACCGTATCAAGTTTTTGTTCTATCTCTTCGAGATTTAAAAAGAATTTTCCTTCTTCCCAAATACTCTTTAGATTTATGAGATTTTCAGAAATTAATTGAATAATTTCATTTTTTGTAATAATTTTTGTTATAACTTTTTTCTTTTCTTCGGGATTTGACAAATTTTTCCAAAGTAAAGAAATGGTTTTAACATTTTGCACAAAAGGTGCATATAATTTTAAAAAATTATTTCCAATGATTAGATCTAAACCTGAATCATGAAGATAAATTGTAGGTATCAAAAACTTATACCCTTCTATGGTTATTGAGATATCTTTCAAAACAAACCATATTTGATGTTTTGATTTATCTGCAACAATTATTTCCTTAGTTTTTTCTAATTTTATCCATTTTCTAGATGCTATGTTTTGTTTTCCAAAACATAAAGTTGCACCTGTATCTAAATAGGCTAAAATTTCTTTCGTATAAAGTTTAACTTTAATAAAAGTAGCACTAGGGTTACCTTTACTCAGAATTTTAGTTTTACTCATCTTCTGAGTCTGTACAAAGTTCATAGAAACTCTGGTTTTCCCAATCTGAATCAGATTCTGATTCTACTAGTTCATAACCTATATTATAGATCATGTTTAAGACCTGTTTCTTTTCTTTAGAAGCTTTCTTTGGACATTCATTTGCATAATGTCCTTTTTCTTGACATAACCAGCATGTACAAGTTTTCTTACCTTTAGGACAAGTTTTATTTTTCTTTGGATAATCTCTTTTTCTTCTATAGAATTTCTTTTTTCTATGTTTTGTTTTATCATAAGAAAATTTTTTAAACTTTTTTCTTCTAGGGAATTTTCTTTTTCTCCTAGTTCTTTTGTCACAACCATATGCTCCAACTCGTTCGTGTAGCCTATCGCAGCACAAACCAATTCGTGCATCTCGTTTAGACTGTTTTCTTAAACATTGTTCTTGCATCCAATTCTTAAGAACAGAAATTCTTGCTCCTAAAGTATTTTTTACTTTTCCTTCAGAAACTGCATTTTTAAATGCTGTTTGAATCGTTTGAGACATTGCCATAGGCAACTTTTGATAAAATAATTCAACAATTTGTTGATCTTCTCTAATTGTTTTATTTATATCATAGTATAATTGTGAAAATTCACAAATATAATTTTCTATGTAACATGGATCACATATGGATAAGTTCATAATTCTCCATATTTTTTCAGTATTAAAAGCAGTATTAGAATCAACTGTATCTTGCCATCCTTTAAATTCTTCTAAAAGCCATTCAAAGACTTTATTGATCATTCCCATACTATTTTCTGCAGTAGTTTCTTCTTCTGTTTTTTCAGCCAGAAATTTATATGCATTACCTTCTGTTCTACATAGAAGATAATTAAAAATCTGTTTTGGAGTTAGATTTTTTAAGTCACTATCTAACTGTAATGAAATGGTATTTGTATTATACCAATTTCTTATTGCTTGAACTATATTATCAATACAGTCGATATTTAAAATTCCTTTCTCATTAGTGACGCTATGCTTTGGAATATAACTTATGGGTATTTTTTGGTATTTAGCTTTAGCAAATTCTCTGTGGAAATCTGAATTCTAGTTAAATGAGAGATTTCTTTTTGTTCCTAAGCTTTCGCCCATTTCTAATTCTTACTTAACAAAATTTCCTTCGTCTTTTGATTCATTATTAGAACAAAATTCATAGATATAATTATCTAGTTCTTTAGTTTCAGATTCTTCCCTAATGGGTTCTTTTTCACCTATGTCTAAAGTAGCCATAAGTTGTTCTAATTTTTCGAGTTGATACTCTATATTTTCTTCTATACTCATTTTCTATGATGAGTAAATAAAAGTTCAGTTTTTTCCTTATTCTCCTCCCCTTCTTTAAGTTTAAGAGAATGATTTTGTTTACAACAACAATTTTTTATTAAATAATTAATCATATCAGTTATATTGTTTAACTGAGGGTTAAAAGTATGATATATATGAGGATATTTATGATTCTCATTTTTGTTATAACATGGAAAATCCTTTTCCATATTTACCCAAGTTTCATGGGGTCTTTCTAGCCCTTGCTCATAATCTTTTATAAACAAACTATTTTGCTTAAAAATTTGAGGTAAAGTTTCAAGATAAGAAATTTGTTTTTCAAACTTCTCATTTAATTTCTTAGTTTCGTCAAGCAAATCTTTGACTCTAGTTGTGAGTGTATTGTGTTCTTCACTCATCCTTTAAAATTATCTAGCTAATTTCCTAATTTCTTCACTTAAGAATTTGGCCATTCCCATATATTCTCTAAAGAGAAAATAATTAGAATTTCCATGTAGAGAATAATATTCTTGTAAAAAATAATTAGTTGTTTCCCTACACCATCTAATTTGTGCTCTTACTTGCGTAATGTTTTGATAACTAGGGACCAGAATAAAAGGTAAAGGAACAATCTTTCCCTTTGGACTTTTAATCCATTCCATTATTTATTTAGACTTTTTAAGCTGGTTTTTATACAAACTGATTTCAAAGGTTTGACTTTTTTGAAAAAGTCATTTAAGCGACTGCACCGTAGAATCTCCTTTAACGGAATTAGCTTCAAGCCTTCAACAACTTCCATCCTTTTTGCTACAACCCGCCATACTTGTTCACACGATTCTACTTTCTTACCCGAACCTACATCTACATGCTGGTAAAGGGTGAGGTGAGAATGCAAGAGTCTTTGCTTTTGGCTTCTCCTGTAAACATATTTCCTTTATATATTTATGGAAAATAATAACAATTGTTCGAAAGATATTGTTTAAGGAATTAAAAAAGGTAATTTTTTGTATAATAAAGATCATGTAATTTTTTTTGTCAAATAGTCGATGACTAAAATTTCATCTTAAATGGAGAACCTGTAGTTCGAACTCTGGTCCATGCATACATAATGCAACCGATCTATGTTTATGGGACAAAATCATGTAATTATTACTTTGACAATATGTGAGATTTTAATTGAATTAGGCTTTTGTACACCGATGGTAACTATTATAGGCTTTGTGCTCTCACAAGTGTTATATCACAAATGGGGGGCAAATTTGTTGTGAGGCCTTGTTTTCAATTAATTCTAGTTTTGAAAAAAGGTTGTTGCAAAGGATTTGAGATGTCAAGAAAGAATTTAAAAAATAAATAATGATGTTGTGGCTCTTTTATTTGTTTTAATATGACATGTTAGTAATTAATTGTTAGATTATTATTTACTCTTTTGTTCAAATTTGAAGTCAGGATCTCTAACTTCTTACCCCTTACTTTAAATTAGTTGAGGCTACCAATCCCATGTGATTCACTATCTACTATTCCATCCATCTCTTTAAATTAAGTCTTCCATTTCTTTTGAGAATAGTGATGATCATAGCCTATAGTAAAGAGGTAAAGATCCTTTTAGTTTTCTCAAAAAGTAAAATAAAATGGAGACTCTATTTGGAGAAGATATTTTTTTTGTTTGTTTTGTAGATTAAATGACAAACACCACTTGAAGCTTATATACAATTGTAAGATTCCTGAGTTTAAACCCGGACGAATGTGTCCAATCTTATAATAACAATATTGTTCGGCCAGTTGAGTTAAATCTTTTTTCACAACTGAAAGTAGATTAAATAAAGGAAATAAGAAAAATCTACGGGACATAGACCTAACTCTGGAAGTTTGAAAAAAGTTTAATGATAGTGAGACTCATTTGATGGTGAAGTTCATTATGTATTTTTATCTCTCTCTCCAAATAAAATCTCCAATTTATTATTTTGAAAAATGAAGATGATTCTTACTTGTAGTAAAGGGAAGTAAAGTAATTGGGCTAACATATAAGCATTTTTTAAGAATAAATTGTTCAAGAGAACCCTAATTCAATTTCTATGAGAACAATTCTTCAATTCTTGATCAGACTTTATTTACATTCTAACTGAGTTTTAAATTATTAGAGTCACTTTTCCTAAGAATCAGAGGATTAAAATAACAAGGAAAGTCAAACGTGACTCTCAATCCTATTTCCATTTTTTTACCCAAAATCCTTGTATTTCCTGTATGAGAATTTATGAGTATTATTTATACTCTCTGTACTCTTGTGCTTTATCTTTTTATTTATGATATTATATTTGCCATTAAAAAGAAAGTGACTCCTAATTTTATTATTTTTGACAAAACCTGACTCAAATTTTAATAAGAAAGTTGTCCTTTGAATTTCTTTTACGTACACTGAAACTTGTAAAGTCTGATTAAGTAGTATATTAGTAAAATTATCGAGTTTAACGGTTGCACACTCTATTTTTTTTTTTGTTTAATGAAATGCACACTCTAATGTTTACAAAAAAAATAAAAATGTAATAATATATCATTTTAATTTTTAAAAATGCTTCAGTTTATTATAAATAAGTCCCCCCTGTCTTGTACTTCATGTTTCTCTTTTTTATTTAATTTTCTTTTTGGCTAAAAAAAAATGTTTCTTCAAACGGGTAACGTATTTTAAAATTTAAAATTTGGTAATGTTTGGTGACCCTCCATCCACATTTATACTCCTTAAAGAACAAAACAAAGAGAGGTGGTGAGAATAAGAGGCTCATTCCAGATATATAAAATGAAGAACGGATAAGGTGTCCCGTAAAAAATTATGAGATTTACTTTTCCCACCCTATACCTTTCCTAGCGCGCCCTATTTTTTTTTCTTCTATTTTTACCCCTGGTCCAGATTTCGTTTTCCGGAATCGATTGTTAGAATTTTGCAGATGTATCCGGATTTTACAATCCGGAATTGTTTTCTTCCAAAACTTCTACAATTTCAAGCTTTAAAATTCGTAAAATAAAATGCAAATAAAGTAAAAAACATAAATAAAAAGACACAAACATAAAAAAAACTCATTTTATTAATATATGAACAATATATTACAATAATTATCAAGCTTTTTAAGCTTATTACATAAGATCCTAAATCTATTTCTAATCTCCTAAGAGCTTAATTCTAATCTCCTAAGAGCCTAACCACTGCTATGTGATAGGACATAGCAGTCGTTTCCCTATTGGAGGGCAACCCAGGGAGGAGGGAAGAGGAGGGCGGGAAGAAGAAACCAATGCCCTTGAGGGAGGTAGGGGGTTCTCAAACTTACACCCAGATAGGCCAAGCTAAGAACCACACTAACCCACATGACCCTCAGATGAACCGTGCTTCTTTGCAGCGCGGTTCCATCCTCATTGACCGTTCATACAAACCCTGAAAGTTTTCAACGAGGCCCTTATCTATGAAAGGCCAACGATGGAAAACCATGGTTGTAGAAGGAAGAAGATGAGGAGAGGGTGGGAGAGGATGGTGTGAGAAATGGTGGGGTTTGGAAGGCTATTTATAGGGAGGGGGTCAAAAACGGTTAGGAGGTCATAAATGTAGTCAGGAAACGTGGTAAAACACGTTTTTTGACTTGACCACCGGCAAAAACATGTGGTGCAAACCACCGGCCATGACACTAATGCAGTCCGGAAAATACAATCCGGAATGCACCTTTGGTTTCCGGAATATAGTTTCCGGATTAATACGATAATGGTGAACGAGGAAAAAGTTGGCACTTCTTGCAGGGTTAAGGAAGTTCTGGATTGTATAATCCGGAAAGCTTCAGTGTTGGACTCTTTTGAAAGAGAGTCATTAATGTAGGTTTGGACGGTTACAACCACTAACAAGTTTTCATTGACTGTACTAATGACCTAGGACTTGTTTTAGGCTATAAATAGGCTTCTATCTTCATCAAATACCTTCATTCTTCACTTCACCTCTTTTCTTCCATTTTCTTCAAATGTTTTTAGTTTTTTAGGGGTGTCGGTGGTGTCATGGTCATTGTTGACTGTTCATATGAACCATGCAATTGCATTGCAACGTGTGTGGGGTTCATATAACGGTCAACAGAGACCTTGACATCAAGAAAGACACAAAAAAGCACATAACATCTGGTCCGGATTTCGTTTTCTGGATATCATTAACAATCTGGTCCGGATTATATAATCCGGAACAGGGGCGTTTTTGGAAATTTTGCAGGGCGCGCGAGCAGGCAGTAGGGTGGGAAAAATAAATCTAAAAAATTATTACTCTTCAAAATTACACATTTGTGTATAAACTTGACCACCCACTTTGGGTTATTGCACGGAATGTTAGTAACACTCGCTTTTTAACATTTTTTCTAGCACTCATTCATTTATTGGATATAATCAATGTATGTCCCACCACTTTGTGGGAGTTTAATTTTCAAAGTGTAGACTCACAATGATTTAAACCAATAAGAGAGTAAATATTAGAGAGAATGTTCAAAAGAGAGTGTTGTTAACATTACTCTGCACTTCAATGCGGAGAAATTTTTAGAAATGTTTATGGAGTTAAAAAAGGATTTTAGTACAAATAAAGATACCGACTATATACAATTAATTTATTTAATTTTACATCATTATTTTAGATCATATCTCAAAAACAAAGGAAGTAATTAATTTTTTTTTTTTGCTAAGCGAGGAGATTGGACAAGCATCAAGAGGAAACACCGACATCCCAACTAGGTTGGCACCCCGGGAAACCTCCATCCTATGCCGCCAAACTCTAACATTTTATTAAAAAAAAAATAAAAACTGTACAAGAAGAGGGGGGACTAGGCCAAAACCCTCAGAAAATAAAGAAACAATACAAACAGCAGACTACAAATCCCTAAGGAAATCTGTAATTAGGTAAGCCTACCCTTTCCCGAAAGAAATCAAGATACAACGCAGCAGGTAATACATCTAACCAAACAGATCCCTGCAAAGAATGACCCATATTTGCTAACCTATCCGCACAACAATTACCTTCACGAAAAATGTGAGAAGAAATAACCTGAATACCCAAACTACGGGCATTATGCCATCTGTTTCGAAGCATAACTGGCACTAATGAAGGATTAGAAAAAATTAGCAAAGCACTAGTGGAATCACTCTCCAACCATAACTGTCGCCACCCATGAGCAGAAGCATGCTCCATGGCTAAAATGATAGCAAGAACTTCGGAATAATAAACCGATGCCTCCCCAATGTTACAACAGAAGGCGCCAAGAAAAGAGCCCCTAGAGTCCCGAAAAAGACCTCCACAAGCTGCATGCCCAGCAATAAAAATAAATTAGTATTATGCATTTCTTTTAACAACATAATTATGTTTGACAAAGGTTCTAATAAAAAACTGACTCTTTTTTATAAACCAATAAAAATGAAAATTATACTTATAATTTATTTTGGGTTAATATGTCTTTACCCCCTGTAATTTGGGCGAGTTCTGGTTTTTCCCCTGTAAAAAAGATTCTTTCGATTCCAACCCTGAAATATGAAGATTCCGTCGAAAACCACCCAGATCCCATTTGACACACTCCAGCTGATGATGTGGCGCGCCACTGTGTACTCAGCTGATGACGTGGTGCGCCACTGTGTATTTATTTTATTTTTTTAATTTTTTTGCCTGCCACGTGTGCATTTATTTATTTTTTTAAAAATTAAACAAAATATTAAAAAAATCTGGAAAAATGAAAAATAATGAAAAAATAAAAAAATATTAAAAAATTTAAAAAACGAAAATCATTTTAAAAAAACATTAAAAACTGAAAATCTTTTAAAAATAACAAAAAATCAGATTATTTTTAAAAAAAATAAAAGATTTTTTTTTTAAAATTTTAAAAATAACAAAAAATAAGATTATTTTTTTCGAAAAATAAAATAAAAAAGCAGAAAAGACATTTAGATTTTTTTCGAAATTTAAAAAATTGGAAAAAAGTTCGGATTTTTTTCGAAATTTAGAAGATATTTAAAAATACTGGAATTTAATTTTCAAAATACTGAATTAAATGCCAGTGGAAAAAAAACTGAATTAAATTAAAATTATAAAAAATTGAAAATATATTATTATATAATTATTTTGATTTTGAAAATTAATTTCTAGAATTTTATTTTATTCAAAAATATAATCTAGATGAATAACAGGATACAATGGATATTGATTGACACCAGTATATAAGTCATGTTATACAATGAATATTGATTGACACTGGTATACAATTAATTTCATGATCTAATTTTATGTTTTTTTAATTATGAAAATACTTTCCAATATTTTGATTTTTTGTATAAAAAATAAAAAAAACAAACTTTTAAATTTTGAAAGAAAAATCTGAACTTTCATTTTTAATTATATTCTTATTATATTTATAAATTTCAAAATATTTTAAGTTCCTGAATTTTTCATTTTTTTATAAAATAAAACTTCTAACTTTCGAAAAAAAATATATGAATTTTTTTCATTTTTCCAGAATTTTTTAATTATTCCGCTATTGAAAATAATATGGAAATATGAATTTTTTGAAATATATTAATTTTTTTATTTTTTTTATTTTTCCAGATTTTTTTAATTTTCCAAATTTTTTTACTAAATTTTCTAGATTTTTTCATTTTTATTAATTTTTCCATAATTATTTTCGTTTTTTAATCATTTTTATTAATATTTTTATTTTTCAAGAATTTATTTCATTTTT
The DNA here is from genome assembly GCF_051527215.1 of Medicago sativa. Lineage (NCBI taxonomy): Eukaryota > Viridiplantae > Streptophyta > Magnoliopsida > Fabales > Fabaceae > Medicago > Medicago sativa. The sequence continues at coordinate 78,378,316 of NC_140750.1, forward strand.
TTGTAATATTTTTTTCCAGTTTTAAATTTTTTTAATATTTTTTTATTTTTCATTTTTCCAGAATTTTTTAATATTTGTTATTTTTCCTGATTTTTTTAATATTTTTAAAAAAAATCATAAATGCACACGTGGTAGGCAAAAAAAAAATTAATACACAGTGGCGCGCCACGTCATCAGCTGAGTACACAGTGGCGCGCCACGTCATCAGCTGGAGTGTGTCAAATGGGATCAGGGGGGTTTTCGACGGAATCTTCATATTTCAGGGTTGGAATCGAAAGAATCTTTTTTACAAGGGGAAAACCGGAACTCGCCCAAATTACAGGGGGTAAAGACATATTAGCCCATTTATTTTTCAAAGCATTTCAATAAATTCTTAAAAGAAAACAATGAATAAGGTAAAGTTTCATTTATTAACATAAAACACAAATAACATTGACCATAAGGTATATATAATTTCATAAAAAAGGTACATACAACAAAATTGAAAAAAACAGTCAAAGGAAATTAATTGAAAATTTATCAAAACATTTCAAATCATCTTCTATAAGAATATTTTTTTTTGAAGGATCTTCTATAAGAATATATGAAGCGGATACACTGTTTTGGACTGGACTTTTAGTTCTATTTTTACCCTTTATTTAATCTTACTTTATTTTGATCTTATAAAAAAAATATTGTACTTTAATGTAACATTTTTTCTTTTAAATTTAAGTTCCACTTAATTATTTTTTATCGTGTTAATGTTCTTAACAATAAAAACGGAAAGACGGGTACATTATTATGTGTCATAACATTAGTAATCTTTATAAGAAAACTACTATGTTCCTATACTAAGTCGTTTACATTTTTTTTTTAAATCTATAACAATATATAAAGGGAATTAATACATGATTTCTGTGTGCTGAATTTTTCATTATTCTAGTTATATTCATAGGGTGCGTTTGATCTGCTATAAAATAAGTATTGAACATAACAACAAGATAGAACGGTACAACATAAGACATAAAAAAACACACGACACCTTTTATGGTATTGAATAATTTTTGGTCCTAAACAATTTTTGTTGGACAAAATGCTATAATTTGGTATTTTAAACAACTTGTATTTTAGACAAAAACTTGTGTTGTGGTGTAGTGAGGGACAAGAATTTTATTTTTTGTTCCATCATTTGCCTCCAATATGTCTTGTCCTTGAAACATTTACAAATCAAACACTATACAAGTTGAGTTGTCATGTCAATCAATTTTTAGCGGATGAAACGCACCCTTAAACAAATTTACTTTTAAGAATATTATATTGTTGGTGTTATTGTAATTTTTTATTATATTTGTTACTATTTAAGACACACACACACACACACACACACACACATATATATATTACCATAATTAAAATTTCATAAAAAAAACATTGCTTATAATTTGCATATGTTAGCGCAGTAAAAAATAGATAGCGTGCCCGTCTGAATGCTAGCATATTATAAAAGTAATAAATAAATGAATGTATAGAATAAATAAATGAATGTAAAGATAATTTTATATAATTATTCTTTTTTTTCCCTAAAAAAAGAATAATTATATAAAATTATGTTTATTAATTATTGGGTCATAAATATTATTATTTTTTGTTTCTCTCCTCGTATCTCTCAGTGTCAAATCGCAATCCGAGCTCCGATAGATTGAGTAAATTTCTAAACAAGTGACCACTCACCTCAAGAAATAGGAGTAATATTATTATTTTTTTTTTAAACTGAATAGGAGAAATATTAATGATGAAAAAAGAGAAATAACTTATACAAGCAAGGATATAGGTTGTAATGAAGTGGGATTGGAGATTAAGTCCAATGAATTAGGGAGGCCTAAAATGATCGTACTACACCTAAGAAGTGGAATGATTATGTTGCCATTTAGTAGTGACTCATTGGTTCTAGAAGATTGATAACTCACTAGCTTGTTAGGAAATATCTAGAATAACTTTGCCTATATAATATCTTGTATTATCTCTATTACAATCATCAATGAAGTATAACTCTCTTTTCTCTATCTATTATTTTTAGGAGGTTCTTATTCTCCGTGCTATAACAGAGATACTATATTTTCCCTATCAATAACAATATATAAAAAGAAATAACAAAAACAAAACAAAATAACAAACATAGGAGGGACACTACCAAAATCCATGCTAAACAAAATTAAGACCACCTTTAACTTGAGAGTTTTTTTTTTAAGAACCTTTAACTTATGCTGTTAATTTAGGGGAAATTTTACGTATTTTCTCAACAAAATTTTTTTGGTGATTTAAATGTAACCACAATTACATACATCTTTAATAATAGTATTAAGCTGAAACATACTAGTTAGTATCTAAATCAACTCTACCCTACCGTTTGGGATTTAATATTCCTAGCATCAAATGATAATATTGGGATTTCATATTTTTTAGCATCAAATTAAAACTCAATTTAAAGACTTGGGTTGGTTGCATCATTTTTTTTTTTTTGAAAGAAAGAAAGAAAGAATCACTTATACTACCTAAATTAAACATTATAAACGTTGCTCAGGATTCATAAGCTTTCTAGGTGGAATATGAAAGGTAGAATTTTGTAAGGAAATGGGATAAAGGTAAAGATAGAAGAATCTCTCATTTTATCTTTTGGAAAAGTATGTTTGAAGGGGTCGGATGAAAATAATTCTAAATAATACTTTTGTTATTTTGAAAGTATTAAAGAGGAATAAGGTGATTTTTTTTCTTCATAATCCTCCGAAACCCTCTCACAAAATATTTTTGAGTTCTCTTTATTAGAGAATTACTCTAATAAAGAAAAATTAGATCTCATGCAAAATGGGGGATTACTCACTCGTCGATTTTTATTTACACATTATTTTATTATCAAAATTTCCTCTCGCTTTCCTTTCAAACAAAGTCTAAAATTTCATTTACCCACATGTACTAATATTTTTTTTTGACACAAACACATGTAACTTTTTTGGAAGCAAATAATTTCTCAAATTCAAACCTAAACTTTTGTTTGTCTTTTAATATACATTTCTTTCATCAGAGACAATCTTTCAATCAACATGTCAGACAATATAAATACATATAGATCTTTTGGTTAAATTCAAATCTTATTTTTGACACATTATAGTCTAATCTAACTTACTACCTCCGTCCCTAATTATAGGACCCTTTTGAAAAAATAACGGGAATTAAGATAGTGGATATTTGTATTAAATATGTTTGTAATTACTATTGGTTTTACAATTTTATCCCTTAAGAGAGAGGGTTGGTTTATGTTTTCAACATGTTATTTATTGCTTATTGAAGAAAAAGATGTATAATAAATAGGGGCATGTATGTAAAGAAATAATTAATGTAGTTGGAAATAGCAAAGGGGTCTTATAAAAAGGGACAAAAAAAAATTCTCAAAAGGGTCTTATAATTAGGGACGGAGGTAGTATTTAAAATATCATCCACCCAACTAATCTAGAACTAATCACATTCCAATACAAATTTTTAAGTGCATAATATCTAGATTATAGTAGTACTAAAAAACATTAATCACAAGACGACAAGACAAAGTCAAAAAAGGAATGCCACGTTAAATAGCATTGATGGTATTTTATTTCGCATTTTTACAATACAAAGCGCGAAACGGTATTAGGCTAAAAAACCATTAGCGCGAAAATACCATTTTTGATCATTTTTATTTTTTCTTAATCCTTTCTAGGGTTTGTTTATTTTATCATTTTATCATCACGCAGTACACTCACTCCAAAACATTTACTTTTTGCGGCTTGTACTTTCTGTCCTTTCTTCTAGGGTTTCTGTTCCTCATTCTCTCCAAAACCCTTTTCCACTTTTTACAACTGTCACGTGTGGTTTCATTTTCAGGTAACATTCTTTGTCTTATTCTTTATCTATCATTATATTTTCTCTTTCATCTGTGTTTTATTTTTTGATAGTTTCAATTTCATCTTAGTATTATATTTTCTCTTTCATCTGTGTTTTATTTTTTGATAGTTTCAATTTCATCTTAGTATTTGATAATTGCAATTTGGATTTGAATATATTATCCACAAACATGCATGTAGGAATTTGATAGTGATAATGGTGCAACTTTAAATATGTTTTAATTGTTGTCGTAGAATCACGGTGGTAACCCAATTTTGTCGAAGTTCGATAGCATCCTGTTCGATAAAATCACAATGTGATTCCATGGAACTTACTGTAAATCCAAACATATAACTGAAAAATATGTTTAATCGCAGTTGTAAATGATCGTGGTTTTATCGAACTTATGTGAATCCGAACATGTAACGGAATAGTATATTTAATGTCTTAGGAAATGATCTTATAGATTTATGAATAAGAATTTGGAATTTTGTTAATTTGCTAAATCAATTCGATGACATGAATATGTTATTAGCTCGATGAGCTCATCTTATGCAGATCTACTGTGAATTGATCGTCAATTTGTGAATTATTTTGTTTTGCTAAGATCTTATGAGGAATTTTATTTGGTTCCAAGTTTTAATTAGTACAAAAAGTATCACATATAAGATAGGATATGATATGTGATCAATCATAAATATGTGTGAATAAATAGATAATAAAACCTTAGGTGAATTTGTAACGCGATGAGATCCATTTCACACTGCAATTCATGTGTAATTTGCTTGTTTGATGAACATTTCACAGATTTATTTGCACTTTTAGATTGATTATTTTTTCCTAGTTGTGATATCTTAATCCAACCTATCCTATACTTTACAGTTAGTTCCCTGTTTTTTTAATTATTATTGTTATTATTATTCTATATGAAGCACATATACTCCTCGGATTAGGCGTGTCCGGTCGTGTCCGACACCAACACATATGATTATATTCAATTAAGTCATTTTCTCAAATTATTATTGGTGTTGGCGTGTCAGTGTTGTGTCCGGTGTCCGTGTTTGAGTCTTCGTACTGTTCTACAATTTGACTTTCTCATCATTGACATAGCTGACGTTTTCTTTTCCCTTGTTTGAGTTATTTGTTTTTCATTATAAATAATGAAAAATGTCATCACTTGATAGCTATGAAGCACGGATACGGAGATGGACACCGGACACGACACGGACACACCTAAAATCTTTAGAAAATCACATAATTCAGTGTAATTATGTGTTGGTGTTGTGCCAGTGTCGGACATGTCTGACACGGGAACATGCCTTATCCAAGGAGTGTCCGTGCTTCATAGCTTGATAGTTATAAACTATAACACGACCAAGTCTATGGTGCACAAAACACATATGTCTTGCACCATGCAGAAGGTTTTTTCTACCAATAGATCAATAAGTCGCACCGTTAAATTAAATGAAATACGATGAGATTTAATGATCTAATGCTGAAAAACAAATTTGTGCATGGTACAATACTAATTTGTTTGTGCATATTAGACAAAACCATATAATTCTTATTTAATTTTGGGTATAATAGTTATATTTTGTTAACTTAAAAGGTTTACTTCCTCTGATGAGTGATAGTACGTTTATAATTTTTATTAGCTATTGTTCTGCTCCTTCAATTGGTAACTAAATATGATATCCTGTGTTTAGAGAGAGATTTTCATTTTTTAAAATGTTTTTGTTTCTTTTATCCCTCCTTTCTAGCTACTTGTCAATTATCTTTATGTTTCTTTGGTTAAACAAATGTAACAGTGTGTGACTGATCTTAAATTAAGGATGATAGCTACTGCAATGAGTTTAGCAGGAAGTGGAACTGGCTGCATGACAGAAAAACAGAAACATATTGTTCACCATCGTAATCTGAGAAAGCAAGTATCATCATCAGAGAGAAACAATGATCTTCATGAATGCCGTGGTAACAAAAGAAGGTCTTCCTCATTTGTCGAAGAGAATGGCTATTCTGCTTCATTCCATTCTGGTGGCAACATTTGGATGACTTTCTGGTTGTGTTTAGTAACAAGCTCCTACTTTCTGTTGAGGAAAAAGTTCAATCTTCTTAGCAGCCTCAGAGTAAAATATGAAGAGAATGTTTCTTTACATAACAGAAGCATTCCAAATGAAAGAACAGATAATGTCAATGATGCAATTGCTATAGATGATGCACTAAGCTACTCTGAGGGCTCAGGGTCTCCCCACAGTACTTGTTCATCTACCTATTATGACGTTTTCTCCGAGATTTCAGATTTTGATAGAACAAGTTACCGGAACTCTGTGCTAAGTCTTGAAGAGGAAGACATTGAATGGGTCTCCGCAGATTCAATGATATCTGAGAACCCTTCAACTCCTCTAAGCTACATTGTTGATTCTTTCAGTGAGATCTCAGACGTAGCCACACCAAGTTATGGGGACTCCTTGCTCAAACTTAAAGAAGAAGACAGTGATTGGATTTTGGACAAAGCAAGTTACTCGCATTCTTTACTAAGTCTTGAAGAGGAAGACTCTGAATGGCTTTCAGGTTCAATGATATCAGAGAATCCTTCTAGTCCTCTATGCTACAGTGGTGATTCTTTCAGCAAGATCTCAGACGTAGGCTCGCCAAGTTACTGGGACTCCTTGCTCAAACTTGAAGTGGAAGACAATTTGTGGATTTTGGACAAAGCAAGTTATACGCATTCTTTACTAAGTCTTGAAGAGGAAGATTCTGCATGGCTCTCAAATTCAATGATCCCTGAGGACCCTTCAAGTCCTCTAAGCTACAATGGTGATTCTTTCACCGATATCTCAGATGTACGCACACCTAGTTATTGGGACTCCTTGCTCAGACTTGAAGAGGAAGACAGCAAGTTGATTTCAGACTCAAAACAAGAACTGGAGTATGACCATGATGGTTCTCCAATCTCATCTTATAAGATAAATTGGGGAACCGAGGCTCTTCCTTCAGTCTCTACTATATCATCATTCACTGGAACACACTGTGGCAAGTCGGAAGATGTTTTTTCACCAGAACATCTGATAGAAACTGCAGACATAGAAGAGTTGAATGGCGATGAACCACTTTTTTGGCCATTTGAAGGGGAATTTAATTGGGATCCTGAGGAGAGCTCATTTTGTAGCTCACCTAGGAAAAGACTTGTTTTTGACTCTGGATCAACCGCATCTCGGATAAAGGGGGATGAACAAAAAGGTGAGGAGGATTTTGATTCAAGAATTGTTTTAGACAAAGAGTGCGCAATTGAGACATTGGTGGGGCTCAAGGAATTTGATGGACACGAGGGACTTGATTCTGAGTTCATTGGTGATGGTTTTATGCTGGAGGAATCTCTTCAATAGATCACAAGCACATGTATAGGTAGCTTCCTAACCATGTGTAGAGAAAACATGACTGCAACTTGTGAATGATGACATAACTTAGAACCTAATTAGGCCTCTAATGATTTATTATACATGATCTAACCTCTTTTTTCTGGCTTTAGTAAATAGTATACACTATACAGTACATATTTACTGTAGGCTGTAATTGAAGAAAATGTATGTTAGGGCATGGTAACATATATAGGTTTAACTGATCTCTTGTTTATCATGGGAGAATTTTTAGTTCGAATACATTTACTTTTGTAACAGTGTTATAGGTGCGAACATTTCACCGACTTTTTGCCAATGTCTAATTTCTATTCTACTCAAGAACACCTTTATCTACAAAGTTCGAAGCTATAGTCTTTTCTAAGGAATCTTAGTTCAGTTCCACTAAGACTAACGTAATGTAGGTGAATACATGTAACAACCAATAATTTTAGGATAACTTAAAATAATTATCAAACTTTATGTTGGAATTATTTTGATAGTGTCCTGGATATTTTTTTGATTGTGTCTGAAAAATTATTTTAGTTCACATGGAGTAAGTAGTTAGCTTTAGTAGCAAAGCTTTTGGTGGTGCTGGTGCGTTTTAGCTAGTACAAGATCACTAGCAGTTAATTAACCTCGTTGAGTTTTTGTTGTTCAATTACCGTGCATTTTTTCAAAGCAAACTAAGTCATCGCAATTGTTTGATGCAATTATTCTATACCAGATATGACACATTGTGATCATATATTCTGCGTTTCAAATTTTCTTGTGACAACATTTGATTAAAATGCTTGAGAAAAATACGTTTACTTTTCAATTCTAAATAATAGGGCTAGTCCCTGCAATATTATATAATACTATTTTGTAGAACAGATGGTCAATGAGTTCTGTAATGAAATATATGTTAGAAAGAGATTGTTTGTCAAACAAATGATTCAAAACTCCTTAAGGAGGTATATGATTATGAGAAGAGGATCCTCTCAGGTGGGATGTTTTACAGGAGATCAGTATCCAATGGGTAGCACTTTGGTGCCATTAAATCTGGGTCATACAAACACATTGTCATTGCATCTGGGTCACACAACACATCTATCTTGGTGCCATTAATGGCACCAAAGTGCTGCCCGTATCCAATGTACATCTTCACCTTTTCATTCTCCTAAACCCACGTGTATAAAAAATGGATGGATGAGATTCCAGAGAACAAACTATAGGGATCCTTCCGTATAGAAACAACCATTGTAGAACAGATGGTCAATGAGTTCAGTGGAATCTCAACCATCCATTTCGGCTAGAAACAACCATTTGTTTCGACGGTGAGAGAAGTGGTGATTGTTTATGCTAAACTCCGACATTGTATTAGATTTTAGACTTAGATAGACCGGGGGTCTCTATATGTTTCACACCATTTTAAATCGACACGCTTATTGTGGCACTAAATAAATGAATGTCTATAGAGATAATATTTTTATAAGCACTCTCCTATTATTTGTGGGTATCACATACACCAATTTTGTAAAAATAATTAACTTTGTTCAATTATTGTATTATTTTAATATTAGGTTAAAATGTACTTTTGACCCTCCAACTTTCTAAAACTTGCAATTTTGGCTCCCCTATTTTGAAAATCGCACTTTAAGCCCTCCAACTTTCACCTCCTTTGCAGAACCTTGGCCCCCTTTTTCCTAGGCTTGAAGATTGGAACAGAATTGTTGTTTGATGAAAAAAAGGGTTCCATTAGTTTAATTTAGAGCAAAATTGTTGTTTGGATTTGAGGTTATTCCTGTTTTAAATTGGTTTAGTTTGGTTTGTTTGACTGGTTTTGATTGTTGAGGATGGTTTGGTTTGGTTTGTTTGACTGGTTTTGATTGTTGAGGATGAAGATTAAGGTTGAAGATGAAGGTTGGGGTTGAAGATCAATGGAGAAGATTTTTTTCAATGTTTTTTTAAGTTTTGATTTCAGTTTTCTATTTTTTTTAATTTTTTAGTTTAATTCATATTCTTTTTAGGAAGACGTAGAAGTAATTTATTTTATTTTTTGAAGGGACGTAGAAGTAATTTATTGTGAGGTCAAGGGTTGGATAATGTATGAAAAATTAACTACTCCTATACTCCCTAAAAAAGATAATTACTCATAAATACTAATGCTTTATTTGAGAGAAGAGAAAGGAAGAGAAGGACTTGTAAGAAAGGGAATCAAGGGAAAGCTAGAAAGGTCTCTAACTTTGAGAAAGTATTTTTGAAGGAGGTGAGATGAAAATAACTATAAACAATATTTTTGTTATCTTAGAAGTATTGCAAAGAGAAATAAATAATTTGATTTTTTCCCAAAGTTTTCTCCCATTTTTTGAGTCCTCCATATTTGAGTCTAAATCCAATAAAGAAAAATAAGATCTCATATGAAGTGGGGATCACACACTCTTAACTTTTTACTTAATACTTTTGGTATTGTCAAAAGTATTCTCTCTACACACTCCTAGACAAAATCTGATTTTTTTTAGCAAATATTTTACTGAAATTCATGATGAAATTTTTTGAGTTTAAAGGTGGCAAACCGTCGATTTAAAACAATAGCATTACAATTCTTTTCTCTATTTGTTATTAATCTGATGTGGCAATTATGACGGTATTTGTTGGTTATCTTTAAAAAGTTGCTTCGAACAGACTCCACCACCTTTTTTCTTTAAAAAGTTGCTTCGAACAGACTCCACCACCTTTTTATAAGTTCCATCCAACCGATGTAACATATTTAAAACACTGTCAAATATAATCAATCAACCTTAGTCTAATACAACATTGATACATGTTCTTAAAGAACAAAATATATGTGTGATTTTATGGTTAAGAAAGAATCACATTCAAGGTGCTATGCTCACTAAAATTACTCTACACCTAACATGAATTCTCTTGGAACTTAATTTCGACTCTCCCTTTTTTTTTTCTTTTTCTTTTACCTCGTTACATTGTAAGACTAAAAAAGAATTCAACCTTAGTCTACTACAACTTTTAAGTGCAGAATATCTTCTAAGATTAAAAGCCACACGTTATAGCATTGATGATATTTTATTTTGTAGTATTTCGTAATCAAAAGCGCGAAACGGCGTAGTATTAGCGCGAAAATACCATTTTTGGTTTTTATTTTTCGCCTTAATAAGTGAGAAGAACGAAATTATTTTCACACAACTATTCACCTTCACTTCCTTCAGAAAAAAAAAAAAAACTATTCCTTTCAGTTTTCACTTCTTTTTGCGACGTGTACTTTCATTGTCCTTTCTAGGGTTTTCATTTTCTCTCAAATCTAAAACCTTCTTTTCACATTTTTTCCAACTGTCACGTGTGGTTTTCAATACTAAATTTTAAGGTAACTTGTTATTATATTTTCTCTTTCATCTTTTTATTTTATTTTTTGATAGTATATAATATCAATTTCATCTTAGTTTTGATAACTGCAATTTGGATTTTAATATTCCATTCACAAATGCATGTAGGAATCTGATAGTGTAATTGTGCAGCTTTAAATATAAATTTTAATTGTTGTTGTAGAATCACAGTGCTAATGCTAACGTGACTTTGTCGAAGTTCTATAACGTCACAGTTGATAAAATTACGATGAGACACTCTTTGGATAAAATCACAATGACATACTGTGATTCTATCAAACTTAGTGTAAATCCAGACATGTAGCTGAAGAATATATTTAATGTAGTTGAATATGAATGTAGTTTTGTCGAAGTTCTAAATTGTCTTTTTTGACAAAATCGCGATGACTTGTCATCTTGATTCTTTTGAACTTATGTGAATCTGAACATGTAACCGAAAACTATTTTTATGTCTTTGGAAATGATCATCATCTTTTATAGATTTACTAAAAGGACTTTGGAATTTTGTTAATTTGCCAAATCAATTTGATGACATGAATATGCTATAAACTCAGTAAGTTCATCTAATTATGCAGATCTACTGAGTATTGATCATCAATTTGTGAATTATTTTGTTTTGGTAGAATTATACGACTAATTCTATTTATCGGTACCTAGTTTTAAGTACAAAATCATCACATATAAGATAGGATGTGATATGATCAATAAATATGTGTGAGTAAATAGATTGTAAAATCATAGGTGAATTTGTAACATGATGTTAATTGTTATCCATTTCACACTGCAATTCATGTGTAATTTGCTTGTTTGATGAACATTTCACAAATTTATTTGCACTTTTAGATTGATTATTTTTTCCCCTGTCATCAGATCCCTTCTAGCACCGATTTGTTATTTTACGTTGTTTTTAAGAGGATTGGTTTTACCCTCCAGAAAGGATTAGCAGCGCAGCTTGTTGCCTGCTAGCCTTCCATTTATGTAAAAATTGAAATATATATTATTAAAGAGGGAATTTGTGTTTTATTGTATCAAATTGTCAATCATGTTTATGTTTCTATGGTTAAACCAATGTAACAGTATTGAGGATGATAGCTACTGGAATGAGTTTAACAAAAAGTGGAACTGGCTGGATGACAGAAGAACAAAAACATAATGTTCACCTTCGCAATCTGAGAAAGCAAGTATCATCATCAGAGAGAAACAATGATCTTCATGAATGCCGTGGTGACTGTGGTAACAGAAGAAAGTCTTTGTCGTTTGTTGAAGAGAATGACTATTCTGCTTCATTCCATTCTATTGCGAACATCTGGTTGGCTTTCTGGTTGTGTTTTGTAACAAGCTCCTACTCTCTGTTGAGCAAAAAGGTCAGTTTTTTCATCAGCAGCAGAGTAAAATATGAAGAGAATGTTTCTTTAGCTAACAGAAGAATTCCAAATGAGAGAACAGATAATATCAATGATGCAACTGCTGTAGATGATGCATTCAGCTACTCTGAGGGCTTAGGGTCTCCCCACAGTACTTGTTCATCCACCTATTATGACGTTTTCTCCGAGGTTTCAGATTTTGATGGAACAAGTTACTGGCACTCTTTGCTAAGTCTTGAAGAGGAAGACACTGAATGGCTCTCAGATTCAATGATGTCTGAGAACCCTTCAACTCCTCTAAGCTACAATTCTGATTCTTTCACCGAGATCTCAGATGTTGGCACGCCTCGTTACTGGGACTTGCTCAAACTTGAAAAGGAAGACAGTGAGTGGATTTTGGATAAAACAAGTTACCAGCATTCTTTACTAAGTCTTGAAGAGGAAGACTCTGAATGGCTTTCAGATTCAATGCTATCTGAGAACCCTTCTAGTCCTCTAAGCTATAGTGGTGATTCTTTCAGCAAGATCTCGGACGTAGGCTTGCCAAGTTACTGGGACTCCTTGCTCAAACTTGAAGAGGAAGACAATGTATGGATTTTGGACAAAGTAAGTTATACGCATTCTTTACTAATTCTTGAAGAGGAAGACTCTGCATGGCTCTCAGATTCAATGATCTCCGAGGACCCTTCTAGTCCTCTAAGCTACAATGGTGATTCTTTCACCGATATCTCAGACGTAGGCACACCTAGTTATTGGGACTCCTTGCTCAGACTTGAAGAGGAAGACAACAAGTTGATTTCAGACTCAAAACAAGAACTGGAGTATGTCCAAGATGGTTCTCCAATCTCATCTTATAAGATAAATTGGGGCACCGAGGTTCTTCCTTCAGTCTCTACTATATCTCCATTCACTGGTACACACCGTGGCAAGTCAGAAGACATAGAAGAGTTGAATGGCGATGAACCACTTTTTTGGCCATTTGAAGGGGAATTTAATTGGGATTCTGAGGAAATATCATTTTGTAGCTCACCTAGGAAAATACTTGTTTTCGACTCTGGATCAACCGCATCTCGGATAAAGGGGGATGAACAAAAAGGTGATGAGGATTTGGATTCAAGCATGGACATTCCTTTGGAATATTTTGATTTGGACAAAGAGTTTGCAATTGAGACATTGGTGGGGCTCAAGGAATTTGATGGACATGAAGGGCTTGATTCTGAATTTATTGGTGATGGTTTTATGCTGGAGGAATCTCTTCAATAGATCACAAGCACATGTATAGGTAGCTTCCAAACCATGTGTAGAGAAAACATGACTGCAACTTGTGAATGATGACATAACTTAGAACCTAATTAGGCCTCTAATGATTGATTATACATGATCTAACCTCTTTTTTCTGGCTTGAGTAAATAGTATACACTATACAGTACATATTTACTGTAGGCTGTAATTGAAGAAAATGTATGTTAGGGCATGGTGACATATATAGGTTTAACTGATCTCTTGTTTATCATGGGAGAATTTTAGTTCGAATACATTTACTTTTGTACTAGTGTTATTGGTGCGAACAGTCCTCCGACATTTTGTCAATGTCTAATTTCGGTTGAATAATCTGTTTGACCAGGTTCGAACACAAAACTTTTTTATTAAGAGATCCGAGTCAAGTTCTACTCAGACTAATGTAATGTGGTGAATACAATGACAACATACACCACCAATCATTTTGGGATAAATTAAAATAATTATCAAACTTTCTGTTGAAATTATTTTGATATTATCATGTATATTTTATTGATCGTGTCTGAAAAATTATTTTAGTTCACATGGTGTTCCAGCATAAGTAGTTCTAATCCCTTCCTGCATATTTTCTGTATAATATGATTATAATCCCTTTTAGCTATAGTATATGACCACTAGCAGTTAATTAACCTCGTTGAGTTTTTTTTGTTCAATAACTGTGCACTTTTTCAAAGCAGTTGGTCAATAAGTCAATTGTTTGATGCAATTATTCTATACCAACTATGACATTTTGTGATCATATATTCTGCGTTTTTAATTTTCTTGTGACAAAATATGATTAAAATACTTGAGAAAAATGCGTTTACTTCTCAATTCTAATTAATAGGTAATATTATATTTTTGTAGGAAAAAATGGTCAATGGGTAACGTAATGAATTCTTTATTTTATAAGCAGAAAATAGAATATTTGTCAAAAAAAAAAAAGCAGAAAATAGAATAGAAAATACCTGATAAGTTACATAGTTGGACCAGCTGGTGGTTCGAAATTGAAATGAACGTTCCTTCCCCTCCCTAGTCAACTCATTGTCATGTTCTGAAAAGAAGAAAACAAAATTGGAGTTGAATTCAATCTTTGAATATGAATTTCAAGGGTATGAGAAAAAAGAAAGAAAGAAAACTTAACTCTTTTGCTTCATTATGAAAAGGTAAAAATTGATCAATAATTGATCTAGGGTAGATGTGTATAGAGAAGTATATGCTTGGAAAGACATTGGTTGATGCTATATTGGTTTCTAAAAAAAATGATTCAAAATTAATTAGTTAAGGAGGTATGATTCAGCTATGAAGATATATACCAGACACTTTCAAATGAAATTCCATTAGAGAGGATCCGATAGCATCATATTGAAAAGGGATCCTCTCCCGTGTAAAGTTTTTTTTTACTAGAATCTCAACCATTTATTTTTAATATTACATGTGGGTCAGGCAGAATTAAAAGGCGAATATGTATATATATTGGACACTCTCAAGTGAAAATTTTACCTAAGAGGATGAGCTGCTCCCTATACTATTCCATCCATTTTGGCTAGAAACAACTCTTTGTTTCAATGGTCAGAGAAGTGATGATTTTTAGGTTAAACTCTCACGCTACATTAGATTTTAGATCTAGACCATATCTACAAAAGGTCGTTCCATGTTTAACACCTTTTAAATAGACACCTACTGTGGTCTCATTAAAGTGAATGTTTGATGTTTTTATAAGCTCTCTCTCTCCAACCAATAATTTGCGGGTCTCATATGCATCAATCTTGTAAAAAAAAGTTATCTTTCTCCAATTATTACATTAGTTTAATATTAATAGCAAAAATGAGAGCACATTTTCAATTAGATAAACGAATTCATCTTTATCGTCAACATGATTGTGGAGTGTATTTGAGAACGTCTTGGGCGCGGTTATGAGAAATACAAGTGGTTATTTGAATTTTGTAATTTTATCATCATTTTAAATAGTTTGTAATTCTTGAAAAAATGGCATTTTTTACATATTTAATTTTGAATTACTAAAAATTGAAAGAAAAAAAAAGACAGTCAACTTTCAATAATTTATAATTTAATTTATTTAATATTTCAATAAGATAATCATGATTTAATAAATAAATTATTGTTTCTTAAAGATATAAACAAATTATCGTTGAATTATAATGATATAAAGTTATTGGCAGAAATTCATTTAATAATATTTCGACAAGCTAATTTGACTTCTTTAATAAAAATATTCTTGAAAAAATATCTGGAATAAATTTATATTGATAGGATACAATTGCAATAAAAAAAGGTAAATTCGTAAAGGTGATTATATAAAATGATTTATATTGATAGGATACAATTGCAATAAAAAAAGGTAAATTCCTAAAGGTGATTATATAAAATGATATAAGCATCTTCTAACTTAATAAATTGTTTTTAGACTGCAGATGAGCATTAGGAATGCAACATCAATAAAATATTGACGGAGAGTTTCATCATTTATGTAATTCAACTTGACTTGAGGTTAGTGTTCTATGCATTCGAGCATAAAAGAATCTTATTTATGCATAATAATAGCCAAAAACTTTCAATACTTTTTTTTAGAAGTGAAATTTTCTATATTTAGGCACGGAAAAGACAAAAGAGTTACTTTGTCATGCCAAATATTTACGTGCGTAAGGATGCACTGAGTGAATAAAGCAACTCAGAACGTGTATCAAATATATGAATTAGCATAGAGAATCAGAACATGTAGCGTGGATTTGGAGCATTTAGAGTGCCTATCCACGCGTCTCAAGTTATACTTTTGATAATAGTAAACCTTCTAAACTTAGGCACCGAACAAGGTGGAGGGGTTCTTTGTTTCTTTTCACATATCTGCAATAAATGAATCACATGTGTAACCTATCTTCGAATGAGTTTCCACATACTCGGATCCAACAAGATTATTATGGAAAATATTCTCCGACCGTATCATGATGAATATTTCCGTGCTTGAAGATACTCTGAGTCTGAACACATATAGAAACTCAAAACGCATGTCAAGTATATCAATAAGCAGGAATAATCTAAACATGTAGCATGGGTCAGAAAGATTAAAGTGTACATCAATGTATCTCAAGTTACATTAGTGACACAACGTAGCTAACCGATTTGAATGTTGAGAGATATTTTTTTTCTCCCCCACAACTAGATATTCTCTTACATGTTACCCTATAAAATATAATAGATAAATATAATCATATACATCATAGAGATGACTTTTGTTATTTTAAAAACGTTTATAGTGTGGGTTAGTATACCTAAAAGATCCGTACATAGATCTTGTTATGTTGGGTAAAGATCCTCTCCATTTTGTATAATAAATGGAGTATGCAATTTGGAGAGAGATAGACACGTAAATAGATAGTGGGTCCCACTATTAAGTGGGTCCCACCATCATTAATTACTTTTTAGTTTTTCGAGGTTTTTTTGTGTCTATATCTCTCCAAATGGATGAAATGGAGAGAATATCAAATGAAGAGGATCTTAGCTCTCTTATGTTACCCCAAAAAGAGTCCTAATAATGCTTGTTCCATTTCATTCTACATACATAGTTACAGTTACACACACATTTTTCCCAAAGAGAAAAGGACAAAAAGCATTGGATCTAATAAGACCCCACAATACAATTGTTCAACAACCAGAAGGGTAGTTTAGTCATTACAATAGTCCTCTGACGTCGAAGCTTCTTCTCTGTTTCTTTCTTTCTTTCTCTTCTTGCTTACATTTCCTTTCAGACTTCAACAAAATTTCATCTTTGAAAAAAAAAAAAACTTTCATTTTTCATCGCATTTCTCATTTCATCACCAAAACCTAACTCTCTCTGAATTCAGGTATTCTCTTCTTTTTCTTCATCTTTCAATTCCTTAATTTTTGTTTTTTATTTATTTATTGTTATTATTTTCTATGATCATATATAATTAGGCCTTTTCTCGTGTGAATTTTTCTTTCAATTTCATATATTCTTTGATTTTTAAGCTCTTTGTTAATTGAATACAAATAAAAAAGTAATTTTTTTCATTTTCCCCAAAATTTTGATCTTTTTTGTTTTTTTCACTATTAGGTTGAACGTGAATGAATTTTTGTTAATCTGTGTTTGAACTTTTTTAGAAAAAGGGATTAGAATTACTGTGTGTGATAATGATGTTTTTATTTTATGTGCATGGTTTTGTTTTTTGATGTATGAGTCTATATATAGTTCATCAAATTGATAGAGTAGTTGTTAAAAAAATAATTGCAATTGGATAATATTTTTATTTGATTTAATTCTAAGTGTTATGATCAACTAACACTTGAACTGGATCATTGATTTTTATACTTATACTAATAATTTTGTTATAATGTGAAATTGATGAATTGAATTGTTGAATTAAAAGTTTTTATGAAGTATATCAAGTTTATGAAAATTCATAATACTTCATTATACTATTTTGTTTTAATATATATAGTGTTATTGAAAATAGGGTTATTAATACTATTTTGTTTTAATATATATATATATATATATATATATATATATATATATATATATATATATATTGTTATTGAAAATAGGGTTATTAAATGTCACTATTAGGTTACCGAGAATAATTAATAGTACGATAGTTATAAGACGAATAAAAACAAATACTTCCTTTTGGACAATCGTCCATGAATGTCGCCAAATACCGACCAAATCATTATCGGGTTGCTTTAGATATTGCCGCGTGTTGATTCTTGCGATTCTTTCGCAGTTTCCTTCGTAATAAATAGCGAAGTTTTTAGGAAACATACATACCATGTTGAATACATGATCATGATTTCATGAAGACAATATCATGCGAGTTAATGGTTGGATTGATTAGTAATACATTTCATTGAAAGTAATTAAGCTGCGTAAGTGTAAAGTTTGATAGCTGGTGTCAGTGTATCTTATCTCTAATTCTAATATATGATAGTAGTTTATCTTATCAGTTCGACAGGCGTTTACTTCTTAGTATCAACTGCAATGCGTGCCCCGGCAATACTTTCACAATGCTTGCCTGGCCTAGTGCCTCGCGATCATGGAAGTCTCAGTATATCGTCTGTTCCCGAGAAAGCTATTCATCTCGCATCACCAGCAGTGGAGATTCTTCCTTCAAAGGTACAACTACCATTTTCATCTTCCGCCATCGAGACACCCCTAAACAATCAACAGCAAAAATGAAACTTTACCTTGAAAGTTGAAATTAAGGCATTTAGTTGAATTTTTTGCCCACTTTTGGGTGACTGGGGGAAGAAGCGTAACAGATTTATATATGTCATGCTCTGCAGGCGTTTCACACTGACAAGGAAGCTGGGGAAAATACTGACCATTTTAAGGTACGTTTCAGCATGGTTCGTTTCATAGTAATTGTTTTCTGAAGGGTGGCATAATCAGATGGCTTGTGTCTTTAATTAAATTATTTATGGAAAATTAGTGTTATTGTTGAATCAATGATAGTGGAAGGATTTCAGGTTGGTTTCCATTCTTTCATTTGGCTAGTATCAATCGGAAGACAATTACCTATAACTAAAAATTAACTGCGCACCCAAAAGTTCAATAATTCAATGTGAGATGTCATGCAGTTGGCAAACAACTACAGGCACCCCTGATCCATATCAATAAAATGGGATGCAGGTTTTATCCTTTATATTATTTTGCCAAAGGCATGATTACCAAATCTGCCGAATACGATTCTTTACTTTACGTTTCTGCAGAATCTGGTGCACTTTTGAATGCTGAATTTACAATATTTCTTGACAAAAACTTTTTCTGCTCCTCATTTTCTTGAAAACTTTCTCATATAAATTATGTCTTCAATAATCTTGACATGATTTTAGAGCTTATGTTTGCATATCAGTTAGTTTAATAGTTGAGCGGAAACTGATCCTGTCTTAAACCTCCTACAGGGAATAGTAAGCGTTGCTGATATCATAGGGTTCGGTGGTTCAGAGACAATATCCTCAAGACTGGATGGTATGTACATGATATTTCAGTCTGTAGGCATTCGACACATGATAATTTTCCTATGAACTACTATTTTCTCTCCAGGCATTACTATGCAAACATAAGACAGTCAACAAATTAGTATAGCAGAGAATCTTTAGACCGTATGCTATGATACCTAGCAAAAACTTTATTGGCATGAAAGGAAAAGGACAACCCTTAAGGTCAATGCTATATTAATTCAAAACTTCAAAATATTAACCAACCTACAAAGCCAATTTGTGTCAGAAAAATAATTACATGATTCTTGTTGAGTATAATGTCATATAACAATTATGCTTTGATATAAAATAATATGCATGTAATTTTTTTCCTCATCAATACAAAGGAGGGGCAGTATCGAATTGATCTATCTGTGACTTTGTAGGCTATCCAAAATCCTGGTCCAGTTCCATCGATCTTGTCAGTGTTCTCAGGAATGAGATTCGTGATGGGCAATTGACCTTCAGAGGAAAAAGAGTACTTGAGGTAACTAATTGAAATATATTTTTGCTTGCTTTAATGCCTTGATTTGGTCGTTTTAATTCTTCTTATGCTTCATCCTCTTTTTCTCATTTACAAATGCTCTCAACGTTAACTGTATCGCCACAAGATTTCTCTCTTTTCTTCTCCCTTGAGCCATATTTTTCAATCTTTTTAGTTGTATTTATTATTCATAATTTAATGATCTCTTCACTTCATGTTCCGTGCAGCTCAGTTGCAACTATGGACTTCCTGGAATCTTTGCTTGCTTGAAGGTATACAGTTGCACTTTAGGTCTCAGTGCTCATTTTCTCCTTTCCTTGGTCATTTGTCACTACTTTGTGTGTATTTGATAGCTGGAAAGAACGTCAACATTCATCTTGTTTGTGTAGGTGTTGGTTTATTGTAGTTCAAATACTTGAACTGCAGTCAAATATTTTTTGTTTAAATTATTCTCAATGTAATAGTGTTGAAATTGGACTTCCAATGCACTGTGCTTTCACCTTCTTTTTATGCCTTCCCAAGTTCCATCCAACTTGTCGCGTTGACGAAAGTATATAACAAATAGAACAATGTCTTCTTGGTGCCACCAACCTAAAGATTTTGGATTCTTTTTTGGTAATATTTGCAAACTGACAAACAAGTTCTGCTGCAAGAAGATAATTTTTTTTTTTAAGTCTTTTGGTAGAATAAAAACAATGGTTAATTGGCTATACCTTTTTCCCAGACGTTCAAAGAAACATTCACTCATTGGAATAATATTCTCTGTCCTCTAAAAGGTTCTTTATTTCACAGGGAGCTTCCATTGTGCATTTTCAAGATCAGAATGCTGAAACTGTAAGATGCACAACTGTACCGAATGTCCTTGGTAATCTCAAGCAAGCTCGTGATAGGCAGAGTCGACAGCCAGAGTCTCCCCTTACTCCTTCAAGGCAGACTCTTGCACCGTCTGTTAACTTTTATGCTGGGGATTGGGAAGAATTACCTAGCGTGTTGTCTACTGTGAAAAATGATGGATATGAAGCGACACCTGGAATGAGTTTGAGCTTCTCTGAGGAAGACTTTTTGGATGTAGGTAGTAGCCAAGATGGTAGCATCATTGGACACGAATCTAGTTCAAGAAGGTCTAGGAAACTCTCAGGAAGTCGAGCATGGGAAAGAGCTAATGAGGCAGATCAGGGGGATGGTGGCTATGATGTTATTTTAATGACTGAGATTCCATACTCTGTTAACTCTTTGAAGAAGCTGTATGCTCTCATTAAGAAGGTTTGTTTCATTATACTTGGTTGTCTCTGCGCTTTCTTATTTTAATGCTATACTAAACTGCATATCTGTGGCATATAACTGTTAGACAAATGGTTGGTTGTAGTTTGGGCGGATATACACTGTGTCTTTCTTACTTCATTTGTAAATCTATTTCTAATAGTGATGAAATTTCACTGCGTTTTGTATGCCATGGTGCCTCTACGTATTGTCATGTCATCAGATACAACAAATCAACATGGTCACCGTCTAAGTATGCAATCGGTGACCATACCAATTTATTGTATTCAATTAGACGGCAATAAGTTGAAACACCATGGCATACAAAACACAATGAAATTTCATCAAGGTTAGAAATAGATTTTCAGACGAAGTAAGGAAGATATGCGCTGTATATCCACCCACACTACAATGAGTATTGCATCGGTGGCATTGTCCTGATTGCATAAGTTTCCTCTTGTCAATTTTATTTGAGTTTTTTTTTAATTGAGTTTTGAATTCTAGAAACAGCATAACATTCTTATTCCTATTTTCTGGTTTCCCTTTTATAACAGTGTATAAGGCCTCCATATGGAGTAGTATATCTTGCTCCAACTAAGAAGCACTATGTTGGCTTTAGCAATGGAGTAAGACAGCTGAGAAATGTGTTAGATGAGGAGGGCATTTTTGGAGTGCATTTGGTTAAGGATTTGGCTGACAGAGATATCTGGAAGTTGTTTCACAAGTGAACAAGAATTCAAAGATCAGATGGACTATTATAGCAAACTTCAGTGAAAAAAAAATCTAGACAACATTCATACTCTGAATCATTCTTTTGTTTTTTGAATTAATAATTTCTCCATTTTTCTTATAGCTTAGTAATAACGGAGGTCTGAATTTCTAGAATTAGTTGACATGCATGTTCAGTGCAAAGCAATCTCATCGGATTGTTTTGCATACTCATATCGTTGGATAAGAAACTCAATATTGGAATTGTAAATCAAAATGGTATATTGAAAATTGAAACTATCCTTTCTGGATTTGGATCTTCTAGCACTTTCTGTTCAGTCAACGATGATCTCTCCTTTCCTAATCCAGTGGTTGATCGACCCCATAAAAAAAATTGTTTATAAAAGAGAAAAAGGTCGATGAATGATTGAGATTAAGGTAAAATGGACAACGTGAGAGGATCAAAATCTTTTTTTTGTTCAAGGCATTCTTTTTTATTTTACGTTTATTATTTTTTAATGAAAAATTTACATGTATTATA
This sequence comes from Medicago sativa, assembly GCF_051527215.1. NCBI lineage: Eukaryota > Viridiplantae > Streptophyta > Magnoliopsida > Fabales > Fabaceae > Medicago > Medicago sativa. The sequence continues at coordinate 78,400,638 of NC_140750.1, forward strand.
TATGTTAGTTGCATCACTTTTGCTAATACTTTTGTTTCTATATGACAAATATTAACTTGTGTCTGCACAATTCCAAAAAAAAAAAAATAAAAAAAATAATTGTGTGCACAAGTTAAATAAAAAACTTAATAAAATGAATGTCATTTTAAAAATCGTTGTTTCATTTCTTTAAAACTATAAAATTACTTTTTTAATGCAAAATGCCCATTTATAAATTTTTTAACATGTGCCTTAGATGCATAAGTTAGAATGATATTTTTTATATTATGTGTCAAGCGGACTAAAGTTGAACTTTTTTTATTATGAAAACTTCTATGAGCTATAACAAAAACTTTCATTTTAACTTTTTTTTATTTTTCATCCACGGTATGAAATTGGATACACATTTAAACGACATAAAAAGTTTCTCTATATCTCCGTGAGATTAACATCGTTGTTAGAATATTACATATTATATGCAGGGTTGTGGTTCAAATACGTGACATTTACTTTTTCACGATTAAAATGTGCGAGCTATAGCCACTGGATTACTCTACCAAAAAAAATCTCTCTAATATATTTCTCGATTTATTTTATTTTATTGAAATCGACCATATTATTAATTAATCGTTAGATTAATATATATATATATTTTTTTTTGGGACAATGCATAAGTTTGGGATTCAAACCCGGCCACTACCAAAAAAAAAGATTAATATATTTTCTTTCTACTTCACACTGTTAAGAACACAGCACTATACCTAGCAGTGAGAGTGAAGAAAAATCAAGAAACGATGGCCGAAAAAATCGAAGAAGAAAGCAACGATCGCGTCCCGCTGCGGTTGCGACCGGAGTGGTCCGACGTAACTCCGATTCCACAAAACGACGGCCCTAATCCAGTAGTTCCGATCAACTACTCCGAAGAATTTTCCGAAGTTATGGATTACTTTCGTGCTGTTTACTTCGCCAATGAACTTTCATCTCGCGCTCTTTCTCTCACCGCCGAAGCTATTTCTCTAAATGCCGGAAACTACACCGTAATTTCACAATTCAAATTTCTTTTTGCTTTTTTGAATTCAGATTTGATGCAAATTGAAATTAATTACTTATTCATTTTGATTAATTATGAGTTAATGATGATAGTTAGGTTTTGTAAAGTCCTGATCTTGTGTCGATTTAATGGAATTTGTGATAATTTTGTAGGTGTGGCATTTTCGGCGGTTATTACTTGAGTCATTGAAAGTTGACCTACATGTTGAAAGGGAATTTGTGGAACGTGTTGCAAGTGGAAATTCCAAGAATTATCAGATTTGGTGAGAGATCTTTCTTTCTTACTTTGCTTTCAATTTCAATTTGCTATTTTTAGTGATTTTTTTTGTACAGGTAAATATCGTATTGAAAGATTGTATTCAATTCTTTAAAAGCTTAAAAAATGTTTTTTTAAGCTCACTAACCGAGCTACCTACTGGTCCTGGTGATTTGTAGACATAGGTTATTTTAAGTGTGTGACTTGTTTGTAGACATAGAATGGCGTTTTGTGAACAAACCATGTTGTTCGTGCAACAAGTCTTCTGAAATGATGTTGACAAAATGGAAATTTGTCACCTGTTAGTTTGAAGTAGATGCAAATATTTACAAGGTAGCCGCGGTGGCAAAATTAAGAATTGGTGTCATGTGACTTAGAGCTCATAGGTTCCAGTCATAGAATTATATTGTAGGAATATGACAAGTTTAAACATTTATTTGACACGGCTAGTTATTGTGGCATTTTCCATCTATACTACAATGTAAAAGTACACAAATTATAAATTACAGCTAGGAGTATCCAAACTGGTATCTGTAACGTGTTTGATACGGTATAACTATATTATGGAGTGACCATACTTCCCTGTAGGGAGCACTACAGCAGTATCTTTTTTATTTCCCAGTTTTGTAAACTAGTTATTCCATCTGTGCTTATCCGTGTCCTCTTTTCTCTTGCTGAAATTTTTAGATTTCTGTCCGTGGACCACTTGAGTTCTTCATACTGTACTAGACTATAGTGTTTGGGACCTTATTTTACCATTAATAGTGGACTACGGCAAATCTTAAAAACTATCTGACACAACTAATTAAGCGGCATTTGCGTCTACGTTACTATACAAATTATCAAGTAAAATGCAGCTAAGAGTATTTGATGTGCTACTGATGATGGTTCACCACAGTTATGAACTTGATTACTATTTTTGAAGTGTTTCCATGTAGTAAACATTAGGCTTCCTTTATTAAACTAGTTACTGGACTCGATTTTTTTTTTCTTGCTGAAAGTTGTAGATCTGTATTCGATGATCCATTGTGCTCTCCAAACACTTGCATTGTCTTTGGGTACTTATTTTAGTGGAAATGGAAGTAAGGTAATAATGGATAACACATGTTATTTAACATCCAGGAAGTTAGGTCTTTATGTTCAAAACATGATGTTCTTTCCTCCAGTGTCAATCCGATATAAGTAATATGAGTGGGTGTCACACACTCTAGTCTTTGTTCAATGCAATACACAAAATAAGTTCAATGGGCTAAGCATAACACATGTTTATTGACTTGACGTGACCTTTACATATTAAACCATGATGGTGATATCCAATAGCATAATGTAATAATTCACCAGCAAATGTTGCTGGCCTGAGACTAGAAAATTGTTCTTATTTCTTGCATATTACTCCCTTCATGGAATTGTAAAGAATGTTCTTCTTTGTTCATATTGACATGACATTCAGTTGCATGATTTGAGGATATAGTTTATATTTGATAGTCATTTCTTATATAAACCATATACATTCATGAAGTCGTACTTTGAAGTGCTTCCTTTATCTTCTTTTGCATACACATCATCACATTGATCTTGATGTCAGATGTTTATAGGCATCATAGACGATGGGTTGCTGAGAAATTAGGACTTGAAGCTAGAAACAGTGAACTTGAGTTCACCAAGAAGATATTGTCTATTGACGCTAAACATTATCATGCATGGTCTCATAGGCAGGTTTGTTTCTCCCATCTTTTCCACGAATCTAATTTTCAGATGGTGTTGCCTGTTCATATTATTATCATGACTCAATAGAATTTTGCTTCTTTTTTTGTATGGACGGACAGTGGGTTCTTCAAACCCTAGGAGGATGGGAAGATGAGCTCAATTATTGTAGTGAACTGCTTGCAGAAGACATATTTAACAATTCTGCTTGGAATCAGGTATCCAACTATTGTACATGTTATGTTTAGTTTTGGTACTTGACATAAGTAAATATTCAACATGGATTTGTATGATTGTTTCCTAACTAATTGAGAGATTAAACACATGTAGTATTCTGTATACTTATGTCACTGTCCAAAATGTTACTTTTCCCAATAATTAAAAATGAGAAACAACTTCTATCTACATTACTTTGTCAAAGTTTCATTTATTCTAGTCTTCAGTATTTGCTAATTTTCTGCCTTGTGTCAGATTTCTCTTTTAGTGCTATATTTCAAACAAAAGAGCTCTTGTAATTTAATCAATCTTAGCTTCAATCTCTTGAATATAATTTAATGAGCCGAATTCTTTGGTAAGGATTACCAACATATTCCCTTTCACATATTGCGTCTCTGTTACTTAATTTACAAGGAAGTAAAAACCTACGAGAACATATAATGTTCATAGGATCCGATGATGCCTAATAAGCTCCAGAGGAATTTAGGCTTTGTACTAGGTCCAGGACAAATCTAAGCCGCTGCTATTTAAATACTTGTACACGAATAATCTGTTATGAAAAAGAGAAACAAGGGAGGTCTTAGAAATGCTTTCTATTCCTATTTGCATTTTAAATTTGGTGTGTTTGCCTTGTATATGGAATAAGTCTACAACCTATAATTACGTTCTAATCCTACTTATTAAATGTAGCATGTTTGCATTGTATGGAATAATAACTTGACTATCAATTTTACTTTTAAAGCATATTCTTGATATTTTCAAATTCAATAAAATTAACTCGTAATATTTATACAGAGATATTTTGTCATAACAAGGTCTCCCTTCTTGGGGGGGATAAAAGCTATGAGAGAGTCTGAAGTGCTTTACACCATTGAAGCCATTATTTCCTACCCTGAAAATGAAAGCTCTTGGAGATATCTTCGAGGACTTTACAAAGATGAAGCCACATTATATGTAAATGACACTCAAGTTTCTTCAGTATGTTTAAAGATTTTGAGAACAAAGAGCAATTATTTGTTTGCTCTTAGTACTCTGTTGGATCTTATCTGCCTCGGTTATCAACCAAATGAAGATTTCAGAGACGCCATTGAGGCTTTAAGGACTTCAGATAATGATGAACAAGATTCAGATATAGCAAGAACTATTTGCTCTATTTTAGAACAAGTTGATCCAATTAGAGTCAACTATTGGGTCTGGCGTAAGAGTAGACTTCCTCGGGCATCTTAATACCGTCTGTGTAATTTATACTTTGTCTATTGAAATTGGATGTCATGAACACCCTATACTTGACAAGTATTTTATTTATTTTTGTTTCTGACAGAGAAACTTGACAATTAAGTTATTGGGTGAAAACAGGGTGGTTGTTTTTGTTCTGATATGTTTTCAAGATGTATTTCTATATTTAACAGCGTAGTTGTTTTTGCTATGATATGTTATCAGGGCGTACTTTTATAAATGCAAAATTGTGCTCTTTAATCTTTTGTTCCCGCCATTACTAGCAATTTAGTGTGACAACTTGTTAAGTATTGGAAATAAGTTGAACAGAATATATTTTTCACCAACTTCTTTTCTTAAAAAAATGCTCTTCTAGTTTTGCGTTCTTGTATTAACGAACCACTGTGATAATATGTTGAAGTGTATAATTGGGCATCTATGAAAAACTTGTTTAAATTAATAAAGCCTATTGAGTCAACCTGTATACTATGCTTCTTCCTATGTCAAACAGGTAAAAATGTCACTAAGTGCGAGATGGATGGAGTAATATCATTCTCAATGACTCTGTGGTAAACCTTTTGTTCAAAATTCTTAGAATTAGAATGAAACCAATTCTTAAACAGATATTACAAAGCTGGTAAATGCAGCATACAAAGCCATAAAATTTGAGAGAAATCAATTAGTTTAAACTTTCAATTTCACTACAATGCCGTTAGAGACTTTTAGTATTTTGTTTTTTTTAATCAAATAAGAAATAGCATAAAAACACCAGGAGAGGCCTGAACCTTTGGTACAAGAAATTTCATGAAAACAATCCTTTGGAATGGTAAACCACTCCTATCTCTAGCTAAAAAAGAAGAAATAAAACTACTATCCCACCACTGAGATATAAAGGGAGCCAAACTATGACCATTGCGAGCCAAAGCATTCGCAACTTGGTTACCTTCTCGAAAAATGTGGGAGCAAGTGCACGAAATATCTTTGACTTTAAATATACAATTCTTCCATCTGTTAGTGAGGCACCAGGGAACAAAACCTTTTCCATCGAAGGCTTGGACAACCAAAAGGGAGTTACTTTCCACCCATTTACTACTCCACTGATTGTCAATAGCTTTCTCAAGAGCAAATAAAAAAGCACAGAATTCAGCCATCAAAGGAGACGCTGGGAAAATGTTATGGGTGAAGCCACCCAAAAATTGAGATTGATGATCTCGGAAAACCACACCAAAAGAAGAGCTAGAGCCCGCAGCAGATCCGTCAACATTGATCTTGATGACATTGATGATAGGGGGAATCCAACGAACCTCTGAAGAAACCGAAGCCTTAGCAACACGAAGAGAAAGGTGGAAAAGCTGTGAGAGATTTTGAAATCAGTAATAGTGTTACGGCCCGTCCCAGTTGCTAAGGAGTAAGGAATGACTGCAATTGACCTTAGCAATGACCTTGTGAATGAGACTGTGGATAGGAGAGGCTTTTCCGTCAAAGTACCTGGAATTTCTTTTCAACCAAATACACCGTATGATATGAATTATTGCTGAAATAAGAACTTCCGGGGGCATCTTGCTCCCTAAATTCGAACATCCCATGATAAGATTATACCAACGGGAGGTATCTAAGGTGAGGCCTACGCCCTACATAATCCAATGCCAAATTTCCCAGGACTTAGCGCAATCAAAAAAGAGATGCTGGGAAGTTTCCTCATGATTTAGACTAGAGGTGTCAATATCATGAGACCTTGAAGTTTTGGCCCCAGCCCACATAGTAAGGGGGCTTGAAAATTCACAAGATTAAAAGGCCCACATTTATGCAAGCCCACAAATAAAAAAATCAAAAGGCCCCAAGCCCCAAAATTTTTATAAACAATTTTTTCACATCCAAGCCCCAAAATGTTCAAGATATTTCTCATTATAATTTGATCACATCCAAACTCTTAGCTATGCATGTATGTCAAATCTGAAACTATAGAAATATGCTCTATATTCATGTATCTGTAAAACAGTACATAGGAGGTATTTATAGAATAGGCAGTGTGCTAGTCTTGCCAGAAAATAGGAGAAATTATTCTATCTATAAATGCTACTTATTCTCCCTTTAAATGCTAATTCTAATACAGCTAATTACAATTAATTAGTATTTACAATAAGTCAAACAAGACAGAATCTGATTGATTCTGTGATAATATTCAACACTCCCCCTCAAGCTGGCATGAATATGTCATTCATAGCAAGCTTGCACACCATGTCATCGAACTGTCTCTTGGGTAGGCTCTTTGTGAGGACATCTGCTACTTGGCTTTTGGTAGGTATATAGGACATACAAATCTCACCACTGTCAATTTTTTCTTTAATAAAGTGCTTGTCCACTTCAACATGTTTCGTTCTATCATGTAGAACAGGGTTATGAGCAATAGAAATAGCTGCCTTATTATCGCAATAAACTTTCATTGGAGTTGGGCCTGCAATCTTCAATTCTTGCATGAATTTTTTGATCCATAGTACTTCACAAAAACCATGAGCCACCGATCGAAATTCAGCCTCTGCACTGCTCCTGGCTACAACATTTTGTTTTTTGCTCCTCCATGTAACTAAGTTTCCACCTACAAAGGTACAGTAACCAGATGTAGACTTCCGATCATTTATATTACCTGCCCAGTCAGCATCTGTATAGGCTTCAACCTGTATATGCCCTCTGTTTCTGAACATTAACCCTTTTCCTGGAGTTCCCTTTAAATATCTCAATATTCTGAAAACAGCTTCAAAGTGGGCTGGCCCTGGTGCATGCATAAATTGGCTTATTACGCTCACAGCAAATGCTATATCAGGCCTTGTATGTGACAGATAAATTAGCCTACCAGCCAACCGTTGATAGCGTTCTCTATCTATTATTTCATCTTCAGCAGCTGATTTTAGTTTCACATTAGGATCCATTGGTGTTTCTGCTGCCTTACACCCTGTCATCCCTGTTTCTGTGAGTAAATCAAGTATATACTTTCGCTGGTTGAGGAAAATTCCTTCTTTCGATCTTGCAAACTCCATACCAAGAAAGTATTTTAATTTTCCAAGATCCTTGATGTCGAACTCAGCCTCAAGTCTTCTCTTTAGATCACTAATCTCTCCAATATCATCTCCTGTCATAATAATGTCATCAACATACACTATTAAGATGGCAATCTTACCTTCACGTGAGTGTTTGAAGAACATAGTGTGATCTGCTTGACTTTGAGTGAAGCCATGTCTCTTGACAACACTTCCAAATCTCTCAAACCAGGCCCTTGGCGATTGTTTTAATCCATACAAGGATTTCTTCAATCTGCAAACTTTACCTCTTCCAAGCTTATCTTCAAATCCCGGAGGCAAGGTCATATATACTTCTTCATGTAATTCTCCATTTAAGAAGGCGTTTTTAACATCATATTGATGTAGGGTCCAGTTGAAATTTACTGCAAGAGAGAGAAGAATTCTGATGGAATTGATCTTAGCAACCGGGGCAAAAGTCTCCTGATAATCTATACCATGAGTTTGAGTGAATCCTTTTGCTACTAATCTTGCTTTGTATCTTTCCACACTTCCATCAGCCTTGCACTTCACTGTAAAGACCCACTTACATCCTACTGCCTTTTTGTCATAAGGTAGATCAGTGATACACCAAGTGTTATTTTTGTTCAAAGCATTCATCTCTTCTTTCACTGCTAATTTCCAATTCGGATCACCTAATGCTTCCTGAATAGTTCTGGGCACAAACAAATTAGAAATCCTAGACACATATGCTTTGTGAGTGTGTGATAACTTGTCATATGACAAGTAATTAGACATGGGGTGTTTAGTGCATGTACGGGCACGTTTTCTTTCAGCAATAGGGATATTGAGGTCTGGAATATTTTTTCTCAAAGCAATTGGAAGATTAATATCAGGAAAAGACAAATCAGGTAAATCATTGGATGAGTGAGAAGAATTACCGGAGGAACTAGAAGATGGATTATCAGTAGGACCTTCACTTGGAGAATCCGATTGAACTTCTACTGGAAAGACAATGGGGTCTGTACCATCTTTGTGAAATTTTTTTCGAACATATACTTTAAGTTCAGGATTTTTATTCAGTGTTTCTCCCTCTTCACCCTCTGTTTCAAATACTATATGTTCTGGCAATTCAAGGTTAGATTTTCTAGGTTCTATTATCTTAGCATCTAGGTGATCATTTGTTACAATATCATCTAGAACCGGTAAAATTTCCCAAAAATTATCTTCCTCATTACTACTTTGACCCTCCCCCTGAAGAGAATTTTTTTCAAAAAAAGGTTGATCTTCAACAAAGTGGACATCCATGCTTTCAAAAAATTTCTTTGTAATTGGGTTAAAACATTTGTATCCCTTTTTATTGGAAGCATAGCCAAGAAAAACACATTTTTCGGCTTTAGGATCCAACTTGGAACGAAAAATATTTGGGATGTAAACATAACAGAGACAACCAAAGACTCTAAGGGGAAGATTTGTAATAATGCGAGAAGTGGGAAAATTATTTTGTAACACCTGCACAGGAGTCTCATATTGTAACACACGGGATGGCATTCGATTGATGAGGTAACAAGCAGTTAATAAAGCATTACCCCAAAGATACTTAGGTACATTCATAGAAAACATAATAGCTCTAGTAACTTCTAGGAGATGTCTATTTTTTCTTTCAGCAATACCATTTTGTTGTGGAGTATCACGACAAGTGGATTGATGAATTATCCCATTAGTTACTAGGAATGTACTTAAATATTTATTGAAGTATTCAGTGCCATTGTCAGACCTTAGAATGCCAATCGTGGTATTAAATTGATTTTTAATCATGTTAAAAAAATCTTGAAACCTTTGTTCAACTTCTGATTTCTTTTCCATGAGGTAAACCCAACACACCCGTGTATGATCATCAATAAATGTCACAAACCATTTTTTTCTAGATAAAGTTTTAATTTTTGAAGGACCCCAAACATCGCTATGAATTAGATAAAAAGGTTTGGAAGCAGAATAACCTCTTGAATTAAAAGACACACGATGATTTTTAGCTAAATGACAAGCATCACAATGAAATTGCGAGGAACTTATTTCTTTGGAAAATTCAGGAAACAAATGCTGAAGATAAGAAAAACTAGGATGGCCTAATCTGTTATGCCATAACATGATTTTATTTGAAACAAGAGGTGGACTTATACGGCTTGAACCGAACATTGCTGTATTACCAAGAGGAGTTTCATCAAAGTAGTACAGTCCATTAATCTCTCTAGCAGTTCCAATCGTCTTCCCCGAGTTCTGGTCCTGAAAAATACAAGTAGATGGACGAAAAAGAACAGAACAGTTAGAGTCCTCAGACAGTTTATGAACAGATAGAAGATTACAAGCAAATTTGGGAACATGTAAAACAGATTGCAAAGTGATTTGCTCTGATATTTTTATGTTGCCTTTGCCTGCAATACTGGAATAACTACCATCAGCTATCCTAACTTTTTCAGAACCTGAACTAGGAAAATATGAATTGAATAGATGAGAGCAATTAGTCATGTGTTCAGATGCCCCTGAATCTATTATCCAGGGGTTGGAATGGTTTTGGACAGATAGTGCCCAAGAATCCTTACCTGTTTGTGCCACAGTACCAACAGGAGTATTAGGAGATGAATTGAACTTTAGAAGCTTAAGAAGGTGGTCCATCTGCTCCTTAGTGAATGGAGATGAAGCAGCATCGTTGGTTGTAGGCATAGGTCGGTGACCAAACTTACCAGCCTTGCTATTGTTTGGCCTACCATGTAGCTTGTAACAAGTTTCTCGAGTGTGACGATTGCGGCCACAGTAGTCACAAACTAAATCAGTCTTGTCACCACCTCGCGGATTAGGGAAAGATTTGCGATTGACTTGAGGAACGGCCAAGGCAGATCCTTCAACCGGTGGCGGGACAGCGGCTGTCTTTTTTCCGAGCATCACTTGCCTACGACTCTCTTCGCGACGCACTTCCGCAAAGACGTCACCAATTGGAGGGATAGGATTCCTACCAAGGATTCGGCCACGAACCTCATCAAACTCAACATTTAAACCTGCAAGAAATTTGAAGACACGGCTAACATCCACCATCTTCTTGTAGTGCTTGCAGTCCTCAGGTGACTTCCACTCATATTCATTGAAGAGATCCAGATCTTGCCAAATACGTTTGAGACAATTGAAGTATTTGGTGACTGAATCTTCAGCTTGCCGAATTTCTCCAAGCTGGAGAGTTAATTCGTAAATTTGGGACTGGTTTCCCAAATCAGAGTACATTTGAGAGACACTCTCCCAAAGATCTTTTGCGGTATCATAACAGAGATAGTTCGCACCTATCTCTTCGGTCATAGAATTGACTAACCATGTCATGACCATAGAATTTTCAGCATCCCATGTATCATAATCTGCGCCTGCCTTGTCTGGTTGTTTCTTGTCTCCAGTGATGTAGCCAATCTTTCCTCTCCCCCTGAGATACAACCGAACAGACTGTGACCAACGAAAGTAATTAGCACCGTTCAGCCGAATTGTTGTGATCTGAACAGGGTGATTTTCATGGTATGTCCTGACAGGTTGGGATGATTCAGGTTTGGGTGAAGAATGTTTGGGTGAGTGCTGGGACTCACTATCAGACATGGAATCAGACATTATGTGGGATGGGAAGAAAAGGGAAAAAACAAACAAACGGAAGCAAAATAAACCCTATGGATTTCTTGCTGCTCTGATACCATATAGAAATATGCTCTATATTCATGTATCTGTAAAACAGTACATAGGAGGTATTTATAGAATAGGCAGTGTGCTAGTCTTGCCAGAAAATAGGAGAAATTATTCTATCTATAAATGCTACTTATTCTCCCTTTAAATGCTAATTCTAATACAGCTAATTACAATTAATTAGTATTTACAATAAGTCAAACAAGACAGAATCTGATTGATTCTGTGATAATATTCAACAGAAACAAAAAAATCAGCTTCACTCAGCCTTCTTGTTCAATCGAGACTTATTGGACCTGGAAGATGAACTTGAAGTCTCCTTGAATGCTGACGGGCAGAACTTACTTACACCACACTCTGCACAGCGAGGCCGTAAAGGAGTACATATTGTCCTTCCAAATCCTACCTGTTCAATTTCATATTCAAGTCAGATGATGCTTTACATATAAGCAAACAATGTTGTAAGATAGATGATATAAGAAGCTCAAAAATGTTTTTAGCAATGCAGTAATAATACAACCCACCAAATCCAAAATATAACCATTTAGGTGCATTTGTTGGTATATACTATAGTCTATACTATATACTACATAGTCAAAGGAAGTGAATGAGCTATGCATACCAAAAGATAATTTATTGGAACCCATTCTTCCCTCGGAAGCCACCGTTCCAGCGCCTTTCTAGTTTCTTCGGGTATTGAAGTTCTCTGATATGGCATGGGGAAGAGGATTATTAACTTTGAATTTGTGACACTTAGAAACAAGTTAGTACAAGAAAAAAAAAAAACTGGCCAATCAAAGAACAAAATTCTCAGTGCTGACAAACACCGGCTGACTCGCAAGTCAAGCAAATTTCAGACATCATGATAAATAAAAGATACGTTCTGATAATAAAATTTCATTCCCATTATGTTATAACATATATATTGATCCCATAACATAAGCCTTGATAATCTTATATAGTAATTTGCATAATTTTTCCCTCTAGCCAGCAAATATAATGTGATGCTACCAAACTTAAAACAAACCTGCTTTGTGCCGGGTCTCGAAACCCATCCAAGACGATTGCAGATGCGGTGGACATGAGTATCTACACATATCCCTTGGACATTGTTCCATGCAATAATCATAACCTACATCACCACTAACAAAATGATTTCAGGAAATAAAACTAATACCATTAACAAAATGAATCTTAAAACTAATGAAACAAACGGTTTGAAATACGAGAAGAAAACCGCACATACCAAATGAGCAATCTTAGGACCTACGCCTGGAAGTAAGAGTAGTTCCTCAATTGAGTTAGGTATGTCCCCATCATACTTAGTGAGACAAACATCAGCAATTTTCTTCAAGTTACCAGCTTTTCTTATATAAAACCCAACCTGAGAAAAGAATGCCCAAAAGTATAAGCATAGATATTCAATTAATAAAACACAAAAAGGACATAAAATAATTTGACCAAAGAAATACCGAAAGCTTAAAAAATGGAATCTTTAATTTTCTACCAAATCCAAATTAATTGATCATACGAGAAGCACAGTTTTCAAAAGCTACCAAAGAACATACAGGGTAAATCAGTTTTTTGATAGTTTCTTCATCAGCTTTGTTGAGTGCATCCGCAGTAAGAAGACCATTTTGACGAAGACGTTGAGTTGCTCCTATTCTTGAAAAAACACACTCTTAAATATGACTAAATTTGTACGAGAAACTACCAAGAATTAATCACATAAAAAGACAGATGATAAACACAATTGGGGTCCAAAGTGCACATAATGGCTGCTCAAATTTAGTTAGATTCGCACTTCATTGATTTTTGAAGTTCAGCCTTCTATAACATGCAATATAGGAAGTATCTAATTTTTTTTTTTTGCGCTTTCTTTCTGTGTCAGGCCTTGTAATGGATACATACTAATTTTTATTTCTGATGTGATGTTGTATTTTTCTGTGTGTATTCCAGAATATTCTATAAGTTTCAGAAGCTTCCCAAACATCTCTTACACGTCAAAAAATGTTCAGAAAAAGTTTGAATGGATATGATAAAAAAAACATGGAAATGCTAAATCTGTTTCCATTTCACCAAATCATGCTCAAAACCTTCCTCTAAATCTTAGTCCAACCATTTGCATTCAACTTCATGGCAATAGGTTTCTCATCCTCTGGAGCAAAATCAAGACTTAGCTACATTAAGAAATGCTGAACGGTGCTTTATCAAATTGTAAACGTCAAATAATGAGATCTCAAACTTAGGTATGCTCCCCTCTACTACATATACAACAAGAACGAACCAAAGCATCTTTCCACTAGATGAGAATCAACTAAATGGACCAAACTACTTCATATAGTCATGTCATGAATCATAAATATTATCAAAAAATAACATTACAATCTTAGAATGAAGCTTCTCAAACTACGAACAAAAGAAAACAAATCTCGACATGTTTTTCATGACCATAAATTTGAGAATGTAAATATGCTTACCGCGAGTAACATGCTCCTTAGTTTGGCTCGATAAAAGAGAAGATGCCAGGACAGCAAATCTTCTGTCCTAATTATATGCATAAAAATTTAGTTTATTATGACAGTAAAGTTATCCACAATAAGGTTCACACTGTTATTGAAATCAAAATAAAATAATGGCCCAATAGTCGATAGCTAATATAAATTTCCAATAACAATCCACCCATCATGATATATTATTGTAACAAAACACAATTTAACTGTCCAAGAAATAACTTAACTTTATAATCACATTAAAGACATAAGCCAAAAGGTTAGTGCTTAATTTCTTTCACCACACGCGAAGTCAATATAAATAGCATTAGATTTAGACCTTAGGAGGATGAATATCAACATCTTCCCGATCACCTGTAGTGTCTATCGAATACATCATTTTGCGAATCCCTTCAAGCACGTTTTCCCAATTGGCAGGACTTTCATCTACATAAATAAAGCACTATAAGCTCCCTAAACTAAAAACACTTCCATAGAATAGAATCAACCCAAAACTATACATTTCATGCAAGAAGCACTTACTAGTTTGACCCAATTCATTTGTTCCTGTTGTGTATGCAGCAGATCCTTCAATCTCAGCCAAACCAAACTTCTGTGTAGTAAAATTACTAACATAAATTATATTGCAATACATGGAAATGTGAACATTTGAAGAATTCCCAAATTTTTGTATGAAAATTGAAATTGCTTAGATTAGAAAAAGGGTCAAATAAAGTCTCACTTTTTGGCCTTGAATTTGCAGCAAGTGCTTCTTTGGTTGAAGTTGTGTAGTGTTTTTGCGTGTGTTGAATTGGGACACTGAAGAGATAAAAAAAATTAAGGAAAGAAAATTTAAGGAAAAGGAATTGAAAATAATAAGAATGTATTGTGAAGAAGTAAGTTAGTAGCTTCCCTACCTTGGTGTGGATTGGTTTTGGAGGAAAAACATGTTGGTCTTGTAATGGAAGAGAAGACAGAGATTCGCACCAAACAAACAGAAGTAAAAGGAAACACAAACATTTTTGGAAATTGTCGGGGAACTATAATGAACTATACATACTATTTTAGGAGGACTAAAAATTATATTTTATTATTTTCAAAGGTAACATGCAATAGTAAAATGGAAATAAAACTAAACTAAAAATACTAAATTAACTAATAGAATAAAAGCATGTAAACCCTTATTATTCTCGTGCACCTATTTGGATTATAAAATATGAAAATGAAGGGTTTTTGACGGTCTTTTAACGTGTTTTGAAGAACGTTTAACACTTTTGGATTATAAAATCTGTAGAACGCATGAGAAACTGATATGGTAAAAAAAGAAACAGTCATACGTTTAATGTTTTGTGTTTGACTATATTTTGTTGTCATTATTGATTTCTCACCCATGCAACATTTACATGGGTGATAGATTATTTGATGTTATCAAATTTGGCTTCAATAGGTTATTTGATCCGCTCACATAGTTTGTTCTATGGCTACATGCTATTTATAGTAAAATATGAAGAGTAGTGCTAGGCACACTCTCTTTTGAATACTCTTTCTAATACTCACTCTTTTATTGGTTTAAATCATTGTGAGTTTACACTTTGAAAATAGAACACACACAAAGTGGTAGGACATACATGGATTTTATCCGATAAAAGAGTGAGTGATTAAAAGTGAGTCTTGCTAGCATTCCTCTACTATGAAAGGCTCATCTTTAAAGCTAAATATCATTCCAAGTACTATGTTTCATTTAAATTTTATGAGCATGTTTATGCGCGTAATCAAATGCAATGAATGTAGTGATATTAACTACCAATGAACGGTCTCTGTGAGCTTAGCTCAGTTGGTAAGGACAATGCATAATATATGGAAGGCCTGAGGTTTAAACCCCGACCACCACAAAAAAAAAATATCAATGAACGATGATAAAAGCTACTACATTTGTCCTTTATTATAGTACCGTTTTTGACAAAACACCGGTTCAAATTAATTTATCATTGTACCCATAAACAGAAAAGGAACGTGAATGAACCTTTTGGATTGAATGTAGACTAGTTGGAAAAGGTCGGGCACCAAAAAATTGGAACATGAATGAACCTTCACTTTCCTTTTTTTTTTTTCACAAAAATTTGGAATCACTCTTTTTTTTTTCTTCCCAAAATTAAAATTTTGAAGGCTCCAAACTTAAAATTTTTAGGAATTGTTTTGCAAATTTCTGGCGCCATTTTTTTAAGAACAAGGAGCATGAAACAAGAGTATATATACATATAGAGAACTAAACATATTCTTCATGAAAAATTATAGGAAGCCATGAAACCCCCTCTTAACATAGATTTAAACACCCCTTTTAATGCTTGTGATCACGATTATAACATAAATCAGTTGCCAGACCTCAACTTGACTGCTAATGTTGAAGACACTTCACTATCAAGAGATGATTCTAACTTTGAATTACACCATAAAACTCAAAGTCATGAAATAGAGGTTGATACCACAAACAATTCAGAAACAAAGAATGATCCTGAACATTATACCCAATATGTGGAAGATACTGAAGAGGAAATAGAGATTGTTATGTTTGATGAAGACCAACCACAAGAAGTTGATGACACCAACATTTTAGATATAGAGTCTGACTTTGAAGAAAATGTTCAACATGTTGATGAGAGTGAACCTGAAGGAGTACTTAATTCTAATGGTAATGTATTTCTTCTTTATTCAATTTGATTCAAATTTGTGTTATCATTTGTTAGGAGTAATTATACAATATGCATTTGAATATGAAGGAACAAATAATGGACACAAGTTTTTAAGCAACGAAGAGCGTAAGGTCGTCGCTCATCTTCTTCTGCAGCACAACCATGAAGGAAGACTGGAAAAAAAAGGACTAGAAAATTGATTGTGTCAATGTATTCGGTCTTTATTACTATCATTAAACGTTTTTGGAAAAGAGCAAAACTCAAGGGAGATGTGTCTCATAGAAAAACAACAAATTGTGGGCGAAAAAAGATTCAATTTGATCATGATCAATTTCGTCAAGTTCCATTATCAAAAGGTCCAATTTCTTAATATTTGTGTTATTAACATTTCTTTTGTTAGGTGTAAATATTTGCACACATGATGGCAGTGCACAGTGGCGGAGCTATTCATTGGCTTGGATGGGCCATGACCCACGCAAACCCTAAAAGAATCATTTCTAATTTGTAGGAACAATCAGAGTTTGGATTGAAGGAATCTAAATTGTTTACACCACCTTCTCCATCCTACCAAAACTACTTTGTTCGCACTAAAAACATATATGTACCAAACATAAACAATTAGCATGTGATATCTCATTGATCATTTACAACAAAAGTTGAGAAGGAAAACAATTTATTTCACTTACATGCTCTATTACGCGCCAATTGCACCAACTAATTACTTGCACACTCTCTTGTGCTGTAGATGCACAGGTTCTGCCGTCAAACATTAAAAATTATAAATATTAAAAATTATTACTCTAGGTGACACAAATCTTAAAATTACCTCTTTTTGACCTTGATCATTTCTACTTTTTTGGCTTATTTTTTGGGTTCTCTTTCTTTTAAGTATTTTCATAATTTGATAAATTTTAGAAGACTTCTTTTTTTTAAAGAGGACATCCTTTACAATGTCTATTACATGATATAATTGGCTTCTTTTTTTTTTTTTTTAATTCATACAAAATAGTTTCTACAATCATTTTCCGCAAGTATCAAATTCTCATATCCATTTTCTTTAACAGCCAAAGATTGAAAATTTATGCTTAGATTTATTCCAAGTTGAATATTGAGTTCTAATCTCCTTCTACTAAACTAAAAAAGAAAATAAAAAGAAAATAAATGGCCGTGGAAATTACCATTTTGCCCTTATGAGGGGTATTTTGGTAAATTACAAAATGGGCTTCCCCTTGCCTATATATGTGAAAAGAAAAAGAAAAAAAAGGGGAGAGAGAAATGGGAACGGGAGAAAGAAGGGGGAACGAGAGAAGGAAAGCGGGAGAAGGGTCGCCGTCGTCGAGGACGAGAGAGAAAAGAGAGAGAGAAACGGGAACGAGAGAGAGAAACGGGAACGAGAGAGAGACGGGGTCGAGGGAGAGAGAGAGGGAGGGAGTTCCGGAGAAGAAGTTGCCGGCGGTGGGAGGGAGTACCTGAGAAGAATCGCCGGCGGTGGGAGGGAGTACCGAAGAAGAATTCTCCGGCGGTGGGATTGGATTGAAGATGGTCGGAAAAGTCCTCGCTGTCTCCGCCGTTGAACACACGGATCTTCATGGGAGGTATTGTTTCTTCCTCTTTTGTTCATCTGAGATCATGCATGTCTCTAAAAATGCTTTATTGAATCAGTTTTTGTTAATTTAGGTGTGAATTTATGTTTTTTCTTTCAATCTGATGTTAAGGGTTTGTGTATCGCATTTTTTTTCTTCTTTTCCGGGTTAATTTCGGTTTTAATTATTAGGGTTATGTTTGATATGAATTTAATTTGAATAAAAAAGAGGTAATTTGCTAATGTTTGATGGCAGTTTGGATTGGTTTTTATGAGTTCTGGAAATTTTAATTTTTTGTGGGTTTGTTGCTGAGATTTGAGAATGGTGATTGACTGAGTTTGTTGTTGTTTTCTGAATTAGGGTATGCTTGAATTTTGGGTCTTTCTCAGATTCTTGAAAAAAAATGGAATTTTGTTGTCTTGGTTAAGGTCCTTTCATAATAATGTGTTTTTGCTGATATTGGTAATGTTGTGTGATTTGGTTATGTTTATGATTGATAGGTTGGAGTGGACATTTTGTATCCAAGAGAAGGTACCATTTGTTATTTATGATTTGTTTATGATACGCTAATGAAGAATTCATGCATTTTTCATTATGCTGTTCTAGGTATTTTTGGGATTATGTAGAAAGGAAACAACTTAAATGGTCTGTGTCAAGTGAATGGTCTCCAGATGGGTGCTATTTGATGACAGCAAACACAACTCCAAGGCTTCAAGTTGATAATGGGTATGATCTACTCATTGCCTGAAAATTTTCAATCGTTTATCTTTATCCATGGGCACTCTGATTTTGTTGTTAAAATATGTATTAGATTTAAATTATGTTGAGCAAATATCTCTTGATTATGTTTGTTGACTTTTCTCCCTGTAACCAAGGGATTTAACTTTAGATTTGATTGCAATCACTTGGTTTTATATAACTTGGCTGAGACTGAGAGTAATTTCTCTGAAGCAATTCAAATCATCTCATTTAACAATTATGAAAAGTGATTAATTTCTGTCCCTCAAAAATTCTCCCAATGATAAATGGTAATGTCTCAGGAATTCATGCTATAGAAATTTTTGTATAATATTATAGTGAGATCTTGATGCATTGAAAACCAACTCTAAATGATTGTTACTGTCAACTGGTTTCCATTATGCAGGATTTTGGGATTAAATATAACATGGAAAATAGTGGACCTGCACCAGAGGGAATTACCAACAAAATATATGAATACACAACAACAATCAAGGAGTATTTGACTGCTTCAGATCTGCCAAATGTTCTGCTCACGACCTGGCTACATTAATTTATTTTCGCAGGTGGATATCACCATAGTAGGTGTCATAACGTTATAGTAGCCGAGAAGAACAAGGTACATTTGTTGTTGCTGTTATCATGTTTACTTTGTTCCATTTTTAAAGGTTGTGTTTCCTTAAGACATTGTATCACTAAATTTGTTTTGATGGAACTCTTTTTGTTGTTGTAGAACTTTGTTCCTGCAACAAGGGTGGAAAACATGCTCAGAAGCCTGCAGAACCTGAAGTTATTGTTACAAGGTGCTGATTCCTTAACTTTTGTTTTGAAAAGTTTGAGCTTTAGATAAAATAGTTGAAGAACTAAATGGCGGTTGTGAGTTTCTGTTTTGTAGAAAGACTAATATGAGATGATGCCTTTTATTGTGTTTGCTCATGATGTTTAGCATTGTATTTTACCTTGTCTTTGTTACTTATGGTGGTTGTTTTGGTTTTGGTTCTAATAATGGCTAATGATTTGAGTCTGGTGTTACTTATGGTGGTTGTATGTTAATTTGTTGTTCTAATATGATTTGAGTCTGGTGTTACTTATGGTGGTCGTATGTTAATTTTTGGTTCTAATATGAGTTAATGCTTCAATTTTTCCAATCTTATTTCTTCCAGAATTAACTCATATGAGTTAGATTCAACTTTTCCATTGAATTTCGGAAACCATTTCGACTTTCACAGAGCCTTTACATGTCTGCATGAGTTTCAGATTATCCGCATTGTCATCTTCTTCAGGTATTTACTCAGTTACTCTACCCTAATGTCTTTTATTTTTTTTATGTAGAAATTATCATTTTAAATATTGAAGTTTTATATGTTGAAAACTTATTGAAATCGAAGTCTTCAAATTTATGAGCAACAACTATAACTTTTTCAAAAAAGTAACTTAGAACAATAGCTAGCATATTCTTTGAATTCAATGTATTCAGATTTCTATCTTTATTCATAGGAAAACACAAAGAGGTTCAAGAAGAACATCACACGCAACAGAACCTCAGTTGATATTCTACACGGTTGTTTGAATTGTAAGGTTTTCTGATATTATATCTGCAAACATGGCTCTGCCTTAGGTTTATAAAATTATTTGAAATTGGATATATTTTAATAATGAAAGTGTTGAATTGAAGTATTTTGTCAAAGTGGGGCCATACAAATATAGATAGGTAAAGATGAGAGAGAGAGAGAGAGAGAGAGAGAGAGAGAGAGAGAGAGAGAGAGAGAGAGAGAGAGAGAGAGATTGTATGTCGCTATCTTGTGCGAAAAACAGTCTACTGCTTGATGGATGTGTGTTAATTTTGCATTTTCTTCTTCATTCCCCTTCACAAAATCTAGAGGTTTTTGAATTTACAATTTATAAATTGGCTATGGTGTTGATGTCCACCCCCTCTTCCTAACTGATTAGTATTTTCACTGGATGACAGAAAGTATCAGATTCTATTTATAATTATGCTGAGCTTTTGCAAAGAAGAACATCCTCTGATGCAGAGAGGGCATTGGAACATATTAATGAGGCGTTGATGATCAATATGCACTCTGAAAAATTGCTTGAAATGAAAGCAGAAGCTCTTTAATGGTTGGTGCCTCTTCTTATATTATGCTGCAATTTCGTTAAAGTTTATATTATGTATGATAGAGCATGTTTCATTTTCAAGTTACAGTTTCTGTATTTTCTCTCAAATTCTCTGAATCTATTAATATAAAAAAAAAAAACTTAAGCGTCAGCATAAGCCTTTTAGTGTAGTAATTTATGCCAATTGATTCGAGTTGGTTAACTTTTGTTTCAAATATCAGCTGAGTAGAGATGAGGAGGTGATTCATCAGTGTGACAAGACTCTTAGTTCTGCTGAGAAGAATGATTGTCCAATTGCTGCTGGTTGCCAAGTGACATATATGGATATTTCAGAACTCTCAAAAGTTGTCTACTTCAGACTATGGAGGTGTTCAATGCTGCTTAAAGCCTACTTTCACCTAGGAAAGCTTGAAGAGGGTCTTTCTTTGCTGGAACAACAAGAAGAAAAGGTGTCTGTCATAAACAAGTAATCATTACTATCCTATAACCCATTCACACTTATTTTTGGCAATTCTGGGGGTTCCCCTTTAATGCTTTATACTCACTAAAACCTGCAAACAATTGAATACACAATTTGTTAAAAACTGTTTTTGTTCGATAAGCATAAATTTTCCATCATGACAAAGAAAGGGAAAAAGGAATTATCTACTAACTATTTATAAAAATTTTGTAGTATTGTTTTACAATTTTGCAAATAACACTTTATCGACCAAGAAAAGGCTATCTTTGAGAAAGTAAAACCTTCGATGTTTGTTTATATAAAATTCAAAATTTGATTGTAGGAATTTTGGATGATGCCATTTGGTTTCTCTACACGAGAGAAGAAGTGGTGTGAATTTGCAGAACCTGTTGACGGGGAATCAACTGAATTTTTGCGACTCTTTGCACTGAAGTATAACATGGTGATTATAAGCCCATTTCTTGAGAGGGATATGAACCACGGAGAGGTTATTTGGAACACTGCCGTTGTGATTGGGAATCACAGCAATATAATTGGAATACACAGGAAGGTAAATTCTCTAAACTTTCTACTTCCACTTCTAATGTAATAGACCGTCTTTCAGCTATCTAATAAACATACAAAATTTTGCACAACCATGTAACAAGAGTCGGAGACTTCACTGAGAGTGCATATTATATGGAAGGAAATACAGGTCACCCTGTATTTGAAACAGAATTTGGAAAGATTGACATTAATATATGTTATGGTAGGCACCATCCTTTAAACTGTTAAACTTTTGGCATGAATGGCGCCGAAATTGTTTTCAACCCTTGTGCCACTGTTGGTGAACTCACAGAAGCAATGTGGCCAATAGAGGTCAGTTGTTTTATATTGATGGAAAACATGTTAAACTCTTATCTGGTATTTCTTAATGTTTATAAATTATTTTAGCATAGATGTAGGCCGATATTCCATATTTCTCTAAACCGTCTTTGAAGTACTTGCTTCAATGTTGATTTGCTTTTCTAAAAAGGGACAAATTGAAGTGTATTGTTTAGAGTAAGTAAACTCATAAAAGCTATTAGAGGGATATGCTACTGTCATTAACTTGGTGGCATTTGGAATATGTTTGATTTGGTCAAATAAATTTAACAACACATGCTATGCCCATGTTTGATTAGTTTACAATTATTTTTTTCTCTCCCATTAAGCCACTGTAAATTTTTTTAATACACTTCTGTCATTGCTATGACACTACTATGTAGCTCTACATTTTCTCTTAAATTTGTGTTCAATAACCGATCTGATGTTTTGGTCTTTGGTTCTGATATAGAGTTTGTGTACTGTGGCAGGTTAATCATGCCCTTTTGGAAGAAATACAGCAAATTAATCGCCGAATTATTGACACAGTAGTAGACATAAGTAATGAAGATGTTGATTCAACTACAGCTGCTGCTGCTGCTGAGTGGGTTCATGGGACCATTGTCAAATGTTCTTTCATTCCTGTGTCTCTCAGCCCATCTTTAAAATCTCAATATGCTTCACTACAGGTATGGACTCCCAGATTTTGCAACTGATTTTTTTTTATAGCTTTTATTAGCCTTAATTGTCTTTTATCACCTTACAGTCACCTATTCAGCCTCTGCGCTTGCTGGTTCCCCCAAACTATCCTAATTCTTCTCCCATATTCATAGACAATCCCGGTGAGATAATGGAACATTTTAGCCCCCACATGCTTTAATTTTGCTAATTTCGGATCTAAAATGTTTTGTATTTTCTCTTCCAAATAGTGGCAGTCTACACAATGCATGTATCACTTTTCACCCTTATCTTTAAATTTTGCTGCGAATTGTTTCTAATGCAGTGTTATTATATACGTTATGGCAGTAAGGGGAATGAGGATCTTTCAGAGAAAGCAAAAGTGAAGCTTAGCATGTCCTTATGTAATTTCTCACAACCTATGTCCCTTAAGGATATAGCAAAGACTTGTGATCCTACTGCTCGCGGTGTTATTTCCGAGTATGCACAACAATTTGGTGGAGGAACATTCAGCTCTAAGTATGGAGAATGGCAGGAGTTCACATCTTGGGAAGATTTGTTAGCTGCATAATGAATTATTCTTAAATAGTGGCAAACATTATATGAAGACCTTTTTAATTTTGGCTTAGGAGGTTTCAAACATTATTATATTTCAACTAGCAACAAACCTGTTGTTTATTCAATAATAGCAAATTAGAATCCTCTCCATTTCTTAAACGAAATAGAGAACTCCATTTATAAAGTCACATGAGTAATATGCATCTCTTTACATTATTTTTGGATGAAAATTAAGGTTTGGGACATAGTACAATTGCATAGTTTCATCTATGTTTTGCGCCTATAGTACAATTGCATAGTTTCATCTATGTTTTGCGCCTATCTAATGATCTCATTACAGATGACAAATGACAAAGATGACACTAAGAATTTGCTGAGTTAATAGTTTAAGGGGATTGATCTGCATATTTCTGAAATTAGGCAATTGTGCGTAGTTTCTATCTACAGTTACATTGCATTCATTCATGAATTTACTGAACTCATAATGAGTCTGATCATGTTGCACATATGCATGTTTGAACATAATCTTTTGAAGAAAGATGGCTTATACTAAAATTCAAGTCTATATTTTATCTGTTACCAATAGAATTTACCATGTCAGTTGAGCCAATATTTTTGAGTATTTCAATTGTGTTACAGCTTCTTTCAAATTAGTACGCTATATAATTGATCTATTCTGAAAGTTTATTGTTCATGTCTAGAGAATTGATACATCAGGTTGATTTCATAGCAGAAAAATTGATCACAATGAAATATAGAGAACCAAATCAGTACAATGCAGTGAATTGTGTTAAGAGTTTTTTTTTCTTCAAATTAGTAGAGTTTGGTTTGGTGCTATATCATTGATCCCACAAAATAAATTAGCAAAAAAACGTTAAATATAAAATAGCGATTGTCAATTTCATTGGATAGATTATGAAAATGGAACACATGAAGCTATTAGAGGAAGTAGAAGCATACATGAAGTGAAATGGGACTCATCATCAAATCTAAAAGTAAAGTAGACAATGTTGCATTAGAATCTCTATCGATCTTGTGCGTGTTAATGTTATTAGTTTTCCCTTTCGCATGTGTACAGTGTACTTGACTCTTTATTTTATGCCGTTTTTTATAGTACTTGAACAAATAGAGTTGCATCATTATTCGTATATAACGAAGTCTTTCGAAATCTTGTGCAATATCCATTAATTTGCTCATTTTTCTTTTGGAACAATTTTTTACAAGATACGTTATTCAACAGCTTCTGGTCAAAGTTCATTCCATTCAATTTTATGCCTTCAAAAAAAGTACTTTTTTTAGTAAGTACTTAATTAATATTGTGTTTGGCCTAACTTCTCCTTAAAAATGTAGAGAAGTTTGAAAAAGTCGGGTCAAACGATACCTTAATCTCCCACAACGGCAATGTAGAAGCAACTAAATTTGGGAGAAAAAATTGAAAAATAGTTAAAAATATAAAAATTGGAAAATAATTAAAAGTTATTAAAAATATAAAAATTAGAAAATAATTAAAAAAATTGGTTAGGGGCAAAAATGGAAATTCGTAGGCAATTGGTTTTAAAAAAAAAACAATATATATATATATATATAGGGCATTTCAAGTGAGAGGAGTGGTTATTATGAGAGATGAGAGGACTTAATAATAACCATTGAATCTAAACTAATCATGTTACTTCATCAATAGCTATGCAGTCAATTAAAACAAAAAACACAGCTCTTCATCTTTCCTCTGCACACGCTTCTCAATGCAACTTGTACAGAACCCTTTAGCTGGCGATGGCGATGGCAATGCTTACTGCTTTTGTTAGAAGATTTCTATGGCCACCTAAATCATACATACCCCAATTGAATGTTTTTTTCTATTTTCCATTTTCGTGACCCGTTTGAGGGGTAACCTTGGCGCAACTGGTAAAGTTGTTGTCATGTGACTGTAAGGTCACAGGTTCAAGTCCTGGAAACAACCTCTTGTGTAAAAACAGGGTAAGGCTGCATACAATACACCAAATGGTAGGACCCCTTCCCGGACCCTGCGTATGCGGGAGCTTCAGTGCACCGGGTTGCCCTTGCCATTTTCGTGACCCGTTTCTTATCAGCTTGTGATTATTTGTTAGTCTTCTACAAAATTACTCTAACTAATTGGAATTTCTCTCCCAAAGCTATCATAATATTTCTTTTCTTTGACAAAATCTTATTACGTTTTCTTTCTATTGAACCTAAATTAAGGGAGAGGAAAGAAAGGAACAGAAGAACGTTGAAGAGATCCTTTCTATAGAGAGAAAAATCAAGGAAGAACAATACATAGAAGAAGTAAAAAGAGCAGTCACTTATGGCTTATGCAATAGAAAGAGAACGGGATAAGGGAAATGGAGAAAGCCACACAAGGAGGGTTGTGCTGATTCAGGGCGCACCATAAATATTTAAAGAAAAATTAAATCACAACCGTTAATTAAGATCCAATGGTTATTATTAAGTCCTCTCATCTCTCATAATAACACTCCTCTCATTTGATATGATCTATATATATATATATATATATAAGTATAATTTTTTTAGGCATCTAGATCTTTTTTGAAGAAAAGACATCTACATTTTTACTTTTAATTAAAATCAAAATTTTATAAAAATAATCATACGCATTATGCAACGCCAAAAAAAATTATACGCAGTAGCGTAACATAAAAACAGACACACATAAAGTATTACTCTAAACGCTAATATGTGTGTGTGTGTGTGTGTGTGTGTGTGTGTGTGTGTGTGTGTGTGTGTGTGTGTGTGTGTGTGTGTGTGTGTGTGTGTGTGTGTGTGTGAGGTTGAAGAAAGAAAATAAAAATATTTGGTATCATTAAATGACAGCGTGAATAAAAATATTTGTGAGGTTGTGATGATTAAACGATATTGAAATTAAATATATAAGTGATAAAAAGATAATAAAATTCCTTTGAAAAGAAGGTAATAAAATTAAATGGGACCTCCTTAAATAAAATTAAATGGAACGGTTCAAAAAAAAATTAAATGAAAGAAAAAAATATTGAAATATAATATTAACAAATAAAAGAAAAGGTTCCCAACGTGAATTGAAGAGAGATACTTGTGAAATAAATTATCGAGAAGTAGTTTTCTGAAGTAACATTCAACAACTTTTGGCCAAAGCTCATTCCATTCAATTTTATGGATTAAAAAAAGTACTTTTTTTAGTAAGTACTTAATTGATATTGTATTTGGCCTAACTTCTCCTTAAAAATGTAGAGAAATTGAAAGAAAAAAACCCGGGTCAAACAGTATCTTACTCGCCCACAACGGCAGTGTAGAAGCAACTGAATTTGGGAGAAAAAATTGAAAAATAGTTAACAAATTTTAAAAATATATAAAATTGGAAAATAGTTAAAATAAATTGGTGAGGTAACACTCAACCAAGCAACACTAAAAAAATTATATGCATTAGCGTAACAAAAAAACAGATAGACGGACATAAAATATTACTCTAAACGTTAACGTGTGTGTATATGTTTGCGAGGTTTAAGAAAGGAAATAAAAATATGTGCGATCATTAAATGACAGCGTGAATAAAAATACTTGTGAGGTTGTGATGATTAAACGATATTAAAATTAAATATATAAGTGATAAAAAGATAATAAAATTTCTTTGAAAAAAGATAAAATTAAATGGAACCTCCTTAAAAAATTAAATGGAAGAGTTAAAAAAAATAGAGTTAAATGGAAGAAAAAACATATTGAAATATAATATTAAAAAATAAAAAAAAAGGTTCCCAGCGTGAGTTGAAAAGAGATGCTTGTGAAATAAATTGTCGAGAAGTAGTTTTTTAAAGTAACATTCAACAGCTTCTGTCATCCCAAAATGTTTAGCATAGAACACATTCACATTTTACCAGGATATATCAACACACAACACATTCACATCCCAGGATGCTGAAACAATAAATCTTCTAAGGTCAATTAGTTTTAAACTGTAAGTGTTCAATTTTTTCTGTGAATGGATCATTTCATTTGCTGAATTTCTAATATTTATCCCTAGGGAGATTGTCTAAGTTCTATAACAAGTTTGGCTAATCTGAAAAAAAATAATGGAACAGTTATAAGTTGATAGCAATGAATTTAAAGAAATCAATTTGAACTTAAATGAAGAAACTGAAAACAAATCATGCAAAATCAATTTGTCAAGAACATGTGTAGCAATACCACAACTTAAAATATGAAGTGTGTCTTTGGTTGGTAAAGTGACAAACATATAGGGCAGAGATATTAAAAATTTGGTAAAATGATGCATTGAAAAATAAATAGAATTGGTTGTTGCAACAATTAGGACCAAGAAAGGAGACTGTGCTGATAAAATCAACAAATAGGACTAAATTTATTCCAGTGATTTACATTCTGGTCTGTTTAAGGCATTGTTTATGTTTTAATCAATACTGTTACTTATGCACAAGAAGCTAAGAACATAAAATGAAGAGGGAAGAAGGATCGACTCTCCTTCCAGCACCACATCTACCATGTTTTCCTATGAACTTACTTCTGTCATAACATTACCTTATTCAGTAATGATGGTAAAGTCGCAAAGAGCTTGCTGAATCTTTGACAACCAAAACCAAGAGATTGTGGAATCAATTTCTAATCCTCGATGTGAAATTGAAGTTGAATCATCTCCTACTCACAATAGTTGCAGAAACTCGATTGTGGGAGACACATATTGTACTAATAATTAAGTTATTCAATGTTTGCCACAATCTGACCTACTTCCCAATATGTTACACCCTCATAATGGCTACTGTAACTGGAGTAAATTGTAGTGAAATAGTTCCAATGAAAACCAAACTTTCATTAATATTTTGATAAAGGTTTATAATATTTGTGCAATATTCGTTCATTTGCTCATTTTTTCTTTGGAACAATTTTTTTTTTGCAATGGTTTCGTTTTTGGTAGACCTATCTAAGATTTGATATGTTATGGATCATGGTTTTTTATATTTATATGCATGTAATATCTAAATTTCGAATCAGTTTACTTTTAAGCGTATTAACAAATATGCATTTGCCAACAAAATTATCCGAAAAAAGCAATCCACCCCGTGCGAAGCACGGGTTTGTAACTAGTTTTGAATGAAACATCAAATTCTTACTACTTCTAAAATAGCATACTTTGGTATGGCTTAGATTATGATTAAGCTTGAGAACGGCTCTTAAAGTGGTAATTGTTTCATGGGTTAATAGTGCATTACCCCCTTGTAATATAGGTCATTTCCGATTTTCCCCTTGTAATTTTTTTTATTTACCCCTTGTAAAAAAAAAAAATTGTTTTGGAATACCCCCTAATAGGTCATTTCCGATTTTCCCCCTGTAATTTTTTTTATTTACCCCTTGTAAAAAAAAATTGTTTTGGAATACCCCCTAATAGGTCATTCAAAAATGATTTTTTTTTTTTGCAAAAAAAAAAAAGTTGGTTTTTGAATAACCTATTAAGAGGGTATTCCAAAACAAATTTCTTTTACAGGAGGGTAAATAAATAAATAAATTATAGGGAGAAAACCGGAAATAACCTATATTACAGGGGGTAAAACATCATTAACCCATCTAACCAAATACATGTATTCAATCTAGCCTTACTATGAGTTTTTGTTATCGGATTTGGCTTCAATAGATTATTTGATGTTATCGGATTTGGCTTTAATAGATTATTTGATCCGCTCACATAGTTTGTTCTATGACTACTGGCTACAGTAAAATATTATTTCCCGTCACCTCCACTTTTTCTACTAAGTTTAGTAATTCTAAAACTCATAGAGCGAGAACATCTCTTGTAATGTCATACTTCCCAATGCATGACTCTTCATTTACCAATGCATGATGTTGTAATTGTTTTTTACCTACACCTTCTTTTCTCTCTCTTTTGAACCATCACCAAAACCCTAGTTTTCTTCTCCTTCATCCACCAAAGAGGGGTGATTTAGGGTCAATTTTTGACCCAAAATCACCCCTCTAACTCGTTTTTCTCTTTCCCTTTTATTAAAATAAGTGATTTTCACATCTATTTCGTTTTTTATTTTGTGATTTTGTCGTCTTCGTACGACGTTGGTTTGTTCGTCGTCTTTGTGCGGCCTTATTTGTCTTTCTTGTTTCTCTCAGATATTTGATTGGTTCAGATTGTTAGATCAGCTTTGATCCAGTGCAGATCCAATCAATGATTTTGACGTCATCCACGTTGCAGATCTGGAGATATGGTTATTCCGGAGATTTAAATATAGTCATATGTGTAGGCATTTGTACTTTGCCGTTTTATGCTATCAACATGGATACTGTGAGTTTGTTCACAGATTCATCCTTTTTGTTTTTAGCGAATTTGCACTATATCAATGTACTCTACCAATTTCAATGAATGACTATCATTTGTTTTTGTCAAATTTTTTTTTTTTTTACAAATGCATGATTTGTTGTAGAATTAATAATATGGTTATTAATTGCAGGTTTAGACATTAATAATGTTAGTTGTTTAGGTGAAATTAAGATTGAGTTAAAAACAATGGGGGGTCAGGGTAGAAAAAAAATACATTTAGGAGTAGATATAATGACTAATCAAAATACAACAACGAACATTATCCCACTAAATGGGGTTGACAATAACTAAAACAAAATATAGTTATTTAAAACAATCTATCTATTAACATTATATAAAACAAAATTTATTTTACTTTTGTTGTTTTAATGAATTAATTTTAATTATTACACAAATAAAATTACACTAATGGTTTTTAACTTTTTTTTTGAACAAGCCAAAATGGTATGTATATATATATATATATATATATATATATGTATATTAACAACAACAGAGAGCCCTTGAAAGTACAACGTGTGCCAACAAGGACCTCAAAAGTTTACAAAAAATTCAGTTGAAACCAAATAAATCAACCGATACCCAGACAAACAAAAGAGCTCGACCACCAAATATGAAAGCTTAAACCAAAAGTCGTATTATATGCCTTCAACCACCAAAAAGAATGTAATTTTACTTTCTCTAACAATTGATGAGTGGTGCTTTCCATGTTCTTAAATAATATGTTATTACGCTCGGTCCAGATAACCCAAACACATCAAAGCCAAAGAAGCTGCATAAAGGAGCGACAAGACCGAGTACCACCTGATGAGTGCATAAATTGAACAAAATGATCACGTAAATGTTTTGGATCAGCGGATTCAACACCAATACATAATCTAACATGACTCCAAAGGGAAGAAAAAGAGGGACAAGATAGGAACACATGATGAGCCGACTCTATTGCTCCACACCCTGTCACACAAACTCGCGGGTCATGAGGAATAATTCCACGAGTCACCAAATTTTCCTTTGTCGGCAACCTATTCCGCAAGAGCCTCCACGCCAAAATAGAAACCTTAAGGGGAACATGTCTATGCCAAGTTAACTCTAAAGTAGCATATGAACGCTGATCCTCCTGACTAGTCAACAAGATATACACGCCCTTTACTGAATAGTTGCCGTTAGGATCAAGGCTCCACTGTCACTTATCTGTAATATTAGACTGCAGAGAAATATCATGTAATAGAGTCCTACACTCCCCTAACATATACTCCTCCAACGCCCACAAACAGAGACGCCACTTCCACACCTCCCCTCCCTCATCCCACCTTAAACCGCGCATTTCAGCAACCGTACTCAACTTATTATCAGCCAAGTCGAATAGGCGCAGAAACCGCATACACAAAGGAGCTCTTCCTAATCACGGGTCTGACCAGAAAAAAGTCACAACCCCATTCCCAACCCTTCTCGCGAGACACTCCTAACACCACCCTCCTCCATCAACACCTATTCCATCACTAATTTTCACTACCTCTCGCCACCACAAGAACCACTCATGCCCCCAACCACCAACCTCCCTGCCTCCTCACCATAACGAGCTACCAACACCCTATACTAGAAACCACCCCTATAAACTAACATCCTCCAACACCATTTACCTAGTAAAGCAAGGCTAAACTCCATACTCCTTTCCTAAGCAAACTTGTTTCAAACCAATCCAAGAGATTTTCCTACGATCCTCACCCCCCCCCCCCCCCCCCCCCCCCCAAAAAAAAATATTCAATAAAGATTCAAAGGAAGAGATTGTACCTGACGGAGCTTTGAAGAAGGAAAGAGCATAGACAGGTAGAGAAGTTAAGGCATACTTGAGAAGAATCAAGCGACCACCAAAAGAAAGAAAGCAACTCTTCCAACCAGACAACCTAATTTAATACGAGTCAAAATCAGATCCCAAAAAGTCAACCGTTGTGGATCACCACCAATTGGAAGGCCCAAATAAAAATAAAAAAGGCACCTTGCCCACTTTACACCCGAGAACAGTTGCCGCCTCATTCAACCAAGAATCAACAATATTTACACCTACCAACTTACTCTTGTTGAAATTCACCTTCAACCCTGACACTGCCTCAACAAGAACAACCCGCAAAGCACGGACGTTCGCCCAACTTTTAACCCCTAGAAGTAAGGTGTTATCTGCGAACTGTAAATGAGAAATAACAGTGGGATTCATCGAACCAATTTTGTACCCATGGAAAAGGTTCGATTGCACCATGGCTTTCATCATTAATTTCAAGTAATGATTTAGTCATTTATCTTTAATTTGCCTGTTTTAATCCTTTATGTTATAAAACATTTACACAATTACCCTTTTTTACATAAAAAATCCCAAAAAACTAGAAATTCATAACATTCATCTTAATATTCAACAAAAAAAAAATCCATATATTCATCAAATAAACCAATATTTTTTTTCTCTTTCAGATTTAATTATTTTATTTCTAATTTAAGAGTAATTTTAAGAGAGACTCAAAATCTTCATCCTAAAAGGTCAATCCTTAACAATTTCTTCTCTCTCACGGTGCGCTCTCTCTTAGGGGTGTTTGCTGTCCGGTTTGGATCGATTTTGAGGCAAAAACTCATCCGATCCAAGGATAAAATTATATGCGGTTCGGTTCGGTTTTGGATGATTAATTTTAAAAAACCGATCCAATCCGATCCAATTTAATGCGGTTTAATTTGGATCGGTTTTTGGATATCCAAATTACAAATTGTAACTTTTTTTATTAATAATAATCTTATAAAAATATGATAAAATAATAGGTTTGATGCGGAATATAACATATGATTTATAAAAAAATCAATAGTGCAAGATAAAAATGATTGATTATCTTTGAAACATATGAAATAGAAACAAAATTGATTAAATTAAACTCATATGTAGTATTAAAAGAATTAAAAAGAAAATAAATAATAGCTTCATATAATATATTATACTTATAAAAATGGAAATGTATATTAAAATATATGTATGCGGTTTGGTTTGGTTTGGTTTTGAAAATTCAATCCAAAATCCGATTCAATCCGAGCGGTTTTCATAAAATGTCATCCAAACACATCCAATGTTATTCGGTTTTGTGTGGTTTTCGATTTTTTTGGACCGGATTGCGGTTTTAATTTGGATCGGTTTGGATTTGAACACCCTTACTCTCTCTCAGTCTCACACGCATTCTTCTTTATTACATTTTACATGTACTCTCTTGTTTGTTTCTACCCCAAAACCAAGATCTATATTTCCTTTAATTGCTCCTGTGTGTCAAAGGACTCATTGAATCTCAAAAAATTCATCTTCAATAAAATCGCGATGGAAGATAAAAACATTCATCAACAATAGATACATAAAAATGCTAGGTCTAAATAGAAGAAGAACAAGTATCAATCTACGGAAATAAAAAAAATAAAAGATAGTTATGATGATGAATTTCAGACATTCACTGATCCACATTTAGTCTATTGGGGGCAACTGCCCCCACTAATGTTCCGATTTTTTTTGGTTAAGTTTTTGATATTTTAAAGACCGTCCCCTCTTAAAATAATAGATTTCTCCCATTAAATGGAAATTTATACTATTAAAAACGAGTTTCGTTCATGAATTTCATAAAATTAAATGAGTTAATGCATTTAAAATGAAATTTTGATTCATTTCTACCATACTTTCTAAAATAAAGACACTTAAAGAACAATTTTAATTTGTAAATGTTAACGAGTCTTTGATTTTTCTAATATATAATAGGATAATATTTATAATCTTAAGTATTTTGTTCAATGATAATGATGTTATAATTCTATCACTTTTGAATTGCTAAAAAATTTCCATAAACATTTATCATATAAAATCTTGCCACCACAAGTCAACATTTTTGAATTCATCACTAATTTCAGATCTCCTTTTTAGAAAGATGGTGATGAATTGTTTTTGACTTCTTATGAATTTGTTTATTTAAGAAAAATGACGAATTTCAATGGTTTATTTTTGGTTTCTAGAAATGAAAAGGAAGGTGTGATTTGTTATTTATAATGGAAAGTTGAATACGCCAACAATAAATGTGATTCGAGTGATAAATAGATTTGGGGTTTCTTAAACAAGTGTTTAGAGGATTTGATCATAGACTCTTATGCATCGACAAAAATTAATCACTTGTAAGCGGCAATCGAAACTTCGTATTTATAACATGGTAACAAAAAAAATTTAAAATTGGAATACAATAATTTAACTTTTTTGCTAAAGTTTTTTGGACAAAAAACTTATCACATTTATTAAAATATCATGTACTCTAATTGAAAAATAAATATAAATAATTTGACTTTTTACTAACTTTTTTTGACCAAAAATAATTACATTTATTACAATACCATGCATGTGTTGTAATTTAAAAATCAAATCTAGAATCAACTATATATAATGCTTGACCAAAAAAAAAAAAAAAACAATTGAAATGCTATAAGTGTCAATCACTGATTTGGTAAAGTGTTCATAAAATGTTTATTATAGATGCACACAGTGAAGGGAAGTTCATGAACCTTGTCATGTACTAGTATATCTGAAATAAATAAATAAAAATATTAACTAAATTAATAAAAAATAATATTTATTATAATTTTTTTCATATGGCAAATTGTTAGTAGTTACAGTAGAAACTCTTTAATTTAATACTCGGTAAATTAATAAACTCTCTAAAATAATAAATTTGTCCGGTCCCGACTTGGGCCAATGTAAAAAATTGAAAAACTCGATAAAATAATAAGATAATAATTTTTCGGGAGATCCCTTTATAATTTTCGGTCCCAAGAAAATCATAAATTAATAATTCATAGAAACTGAAAAAAAATATATTAAGAATACATTGAACACATTTGTTCCTCTTGTTTACATTTACTGTACTTCAAAAGTCATTATTGATTTCCAATGCATATGAACACAGTAGTTACTAATTTACGTTGAGTCACAAGGTTCGCTGCAACGTAATTCTAAGAGGCATAGACTAATTTGCCTTTTTGTTTGGTATGTACATGATAGAAGTTTGGCAAGTGCACCAAATACTATCGAAGTAGTAAAAATATCGATCCCACGAGGACTGTTTTTAACTTCAATAATTCAATTTACGTTATAGAAATAGGATGTGTAAAGTTTATTTTTAGTTTGCCACTAGGCAGAAGATTTGGTTTGATTTTAATTAAATCAAGTAACAGAAAATAAAGATTTGATAAGAAAATATGAGAGAAAGATGAGATCAGATCCTTCGAATCCTCTAAGTTCTCCTAATTGGTCTACTGCACCTATTTGTTATGAATCCTCTTCTAATTTACGATGATTAACAAAATAGCCCTAATCAATCCCTTGAGTTAGGACCCTCTTCTTAAACTACAACCCCTAATTCCTTAGGTGGTCTAATAATTCTTGAAGGTTTTACCGAACGTTAACCTATTATCACTAACAAACGATTAACTATTCCTAGACTAACCCTGTTTATTAGAACAATTCAATTAGGTCTAAGTCGAAAGCCATGGTCAGTGGTCATTCGTTCTCACGAAATCAAGTTATATGTGATCAAGATATAAAAAGCATTAAGAACAATTGAATTGAATAAACTAGGATTGAATTCATAAACAAAATAGAGTTTCACAGCAACATGTGTCAATTAGGGTTACAAAGATTCATCTCGGATCTAATCTCTAAGAGATTTAGCTACTCATAATCGAGTTTACAAATAGCATAATCAATGAAATAATTAAAACATACATGAATTGGTAAAAGGTTGAAGAAATCGCCCTTCTAGCCGTCTCCGATGTCTCAAAATCGCACTTTGCTCTCCAAAATCGTAACCCTTGTTCTTCAGATTGAGTGCAGTATTTGTAGAAGTCATGGGCCTGACCCATCAAAATCGCGCCGCGCCATGTATATAGGCTTGCCGCGATTTCCCTCAAACAGGGAGGATGTAATTTTGCTTCAAAAATCGCAGCACGGCTTGAAATTGGCGTGGCGCGATTTCCTTCGAACAGACTTCAATATTTAAGCTTTTTGCACTCCAGAACAGTATAAATTGCATGAGAACTCTATCAAAATGTCACAATAAGTCCTAAAAATTACGTAATGACAGCATGTCATCAGTACAGTATAATTACTTAAAAACTCTTTAAATTAATAATTATTAATTTATCGATAAATTAATAACTCTCTAAATTAATAAATTTCTCCGGTCCTGACATTATTAATTTATAGAGTTTTAACTGTAGTTTTACATTAATATATATTGATTTGCACAGGTTTAAACCTTGGCCCTCTAACTCCTTAACCTTTAACTCAAACAAGTTGAGATACCTAACCCCTCTAATATTGCTTATCATTTACGTTCCACACTTTGTTTCATTTTGATGCAGTTTTTATACACAGATGAAAATTGATAAATTTGAATTTTAGTAAACTCGAAAAAAATTGAATTTATTCGGATGAACTCGATAAACTCATGTAAACATGGGTAAACTCAAAGGAAACTATTAAAAGAATTTTTTTTTTCATCTCAGTTTTCACATTTGGTTCATTTTCTTCTTTGTTACATTGAACTTTTAAAAGAATTATTGATGTATTAATAATAGAGTTTAATTGGAATACTCTGACAGAGTAAAGAAATTTTACACTGTCAATCAATTAAAATCATTCTTTAAGACAAATCAGCTTAAATGTTAAAAAGGGAAAAATCAAATAAAATCTATACTAATAAATGCTATAATCCACATTCCTTATTAGTCTAAAACCTTTGTTTCCCAATAAATCAAATCAACAGGTAATTAGTCTGAAAGAGAACAAAAACCTTGTTTTGATTATAAACAACTACAACATCGTTTACCTTTCCCTAACCTTCTTCTCCTACCTCTGTGCCTAGTTCTCATCAAAGCACAAATCATCCTTCGTCATCAATTTTCTATGATTATCTATTTTCTTATTCAATTTATGTGATCAATTTCCTTTCAATTTTCTAAATAAACAAAATTGATTTTCATCAGTGTTCTAGTCCCCTTGTAATTCTCATCAGTACATCAGTTCGAACAAAATTCAATTGCAACACATAAAACTCATCAAGAAATGATTTTAATTGGTGTCATCTTGGTTATGTCATTTATTAGTATAGATTTTATTTGATGTTTTCCATTTTAACGTTCAAGCTGATGTGTCTTAAAGAATAATTTTAATTGGTTGACTGTGTAAAGTCTTTTTACTCTGT
The DNA here is from genome assembly GCF_051527215.1 of Medicago sativa. Taxonomy (NCBI): domain Eukaryota; kingdom Viridiplantae; phylum Streptophyta; class Magnoliopsida; order Fabales; family Fabaceae; genus Medicago; species Medicago sativa. Next base: position 78,437,545 of record NC_140750.1, read on the forward strand.
CAGAGTATTCCAATTAAACTCTTAATAATATATATACAACTAGTATGGAGCCCGTGCCAAGCACGGGTAAATAATTTTCCATTTGTATGGATGTAATTTCTCATTAATTTTTAATGTAATGAATTATATTTGAAACATTAAAAATAATTGGGCTATAATGTCCATATTAAGGGTCTGATATTATTAGTTAGAGTAAAGGGCAAGTCAAAAGATGTTGATAAGCCATCTCCATCAACGACGTAGATTCTCTTTTCTCCTTCATCCATAATGAGAGGGATATGGTCATTCTTTGGTTCCAAATCAACCTTCTTAATCGTTTTATCTTCTCCTTTACTTTTGGTGGTGTTCGGGGTTTAAACCCCGGACTTTGTATATATTATGCATTGTCCATACCAATTAAGCTAAGCTCACGAGGACTCTCATTCTATTCAAATAAGTAATTTTTTTACATAAATATTCTTTTTCTTTTTGTTTTTTTATGTGATGTCATCATCTGAGTATGACAATATTGTGTTGCTTGTTGTCTTGGTGTGGCATTTTGATTTCCCGTATTTTTGCAGTGTTCATTGGATTCACATTGACAAACTTTCATTGAGTTCATCGATTTCCCAAAATTTTTACATAATAAAATAATAATATATCAAACTAAAAAACTATTAATATAAAGTAATTTTAATATTAGTTTTTTTTTACAAATGATTTTAATATTAGTTGGTGTTGTCTAAAGAGGTTGAATAAATTATATATAATTATAGATTTTTTGACAGATAACTTTTTATGTAAAAATGTACTTGTGAATATCCGTAAATATCCATTGATATCGCAAAATTCAACAAATACTCGACTGACAGATAATCGTGCACACATAGAAAGAGAGAGAGAGAACATATATCATTACTATCCAATCAAGGTCCTGATGACGAATAGGGTGTGCGGTCACACATGACCCCATTTGTTTAGAGGAAATAATTTATTTGTTTGAAATTAATTTTTTATGTATAAGAAGTTTTTCGGAACCATCTCTCTAACCCTTGAGCTTTAAATCAAACTTGTTCTGGACCGAGCAAATGATCATAGTCCCATTTTTGTAGGCTCAATGCAAAACTGGCCCCAATTTAACATTTGGACCATTTACTCAAAACACTCATCCTCCCCGTGAGTGGGGCGCTTAGAGCAAATTGAACAGTAACGTCTCCCTCCACTACTCCCATGAATCTCGCTCGCCTGTTACAATTCCTACGAATCTGTAACCGTCGAGCCTTAATTACATGTGCCTTACAATGACACCTGCACCTCCACGCAGTCCCCAAGGATAGATTCCCTTTACTCTCCTAACCCCCATCCTAAAACTCAATACTGACTTGAGCATTGGAGTGTCTGCAAGTACGCAATCCCTGCAATTCCAACCGAAGCAACCACTGTCAAACACCGCGCCGGTAGTCACATAATGATCAAGTACAGTCAATACTTAATTTTCATTTTTAATAAGTTCCTATCACTTTCATCTAATGCTCTTATACGATTTCGTTAAAACATTGAATTGTCTCATTTTTTGTAACTTGATATTTAATTTTTTCCTAATAAATATCTCACTTATAAAATAAATAATATTATAAATATTTATGCTACTGTTCCATCTACTTACATAAATTTTTCTAAATCAAAATTGTTAGCATAGGACACCCAAAATATCATAGATGACCCTATTTGTATCCACGTATAAAAAGTGAGTATTTGTATCCATAGATATTTGTTGACATCCCTCGGTAATTGATAGATACATTGATTTTAAAACTAATACAATGTCTTATATGGATCTCTCCAAGATGGTCCAAATGTGGGGCTTTACCATTTTTAGTAAAAATTAAATTTTTAAATAATAAAAAATAAGAATAAAAATAGTATTTTATTAAAATTTACGAAAAATATGAGGATCCACCTTTAAATCGGGTCCATATTAGTCAATCCATAGTAATAATTTTTTTTAATAAGGATAATTTTATTAATATAATGATTTTTTTTATCGTATAAATAAAATGATGTTATTGGCATATGTAAATAACATAGATAACTCTTTAACTATGGGTGAGCCGTCACCAAAACCCTAGTTTTTTCTCCTTCATCCACGTAAGAGGGGGTGATTTAGAGTCAATTTTTGACCCAAAATTACCCCTCTAACTCGTTTTTCTCTTTCCCTTTTATTGAAATAAGTAATTTGCACATCTATTTCATTTTTTCTTTCGTGATTTCGTTGTCTTAATACGACGTTGTTTTGTTCGTCGGCTTTGTGTGACGTTGTTTGTCTTTCTTGTTTCGTTCAAGCATTTGTTCGGTTCAAATTGACATATCAGCTTCGATCTAGTGCAGATCCAACCAATGACTTTGTCGTCGTCAACGTTGCAGATCTGGAGACATGAGTATTCCGTAGACTTGAATATAGCCATATGTGTAGGCATCTGTGCCTTGCCGTTTTATGCTATTACATGATTAAAAAACTCAATTATATGTCAAATTTTCACACCATGTTGGTAAGACAACACCAAGCCTATTCAAATATTGATTTTCCTTCAAAAAAAAATATAGATTTATTAAATTGTGAGAGTTTAACCTTTTCCAATAATCCCTCTCTCTAAGAAAAAAGAACGGACAACAATTCTTTGATGAAAATTATGCAAATTTATGAAAATTTTCCATATTATAATTTCTACAAATCTTATTTAGATTTTTTTTTTTTTTAGGAACAACCCTTTTTTAGATTGTAAGTCGTAGAAAAGTTTCTCTTCTGTAACCAAAAGATAAAAATTTCTCTTCTTTTGATGAACAACTTTTTTTGATAAACCTCTAAAACAAATCTTTTTTGATAAAACTTTTTTTTATGAATAACTCTTCTTTTTTATGAAAATTTTCCATATTATAATTTCTAAAAAATTTCTTTAGATTTTTTCAAAAAAAAAAAATTCTTTAGATTTTTTTTATGAACAACTTTTTTTCAGATCGTAAATATTAAATCGTAGAAAAATTTATCTTCTCTAACCAAAAAAATAAAAGTTCATATTCTTTTGAAGAACAACTCTTTTTTGATATACCTCTAAAAAAAGTCTTTTTCATAAAAACTTTTTTTTGTATGAATATCTTTTCCTTTTTTTTGAAAATTTTCCATATTATAATTTTTACAAATCTTCTTTAGATTTTTTTTATGAACAACTCTTTTTCAGATTCTAAATATTAAATCGTAGAAAAGTTTATCTTTTGTACACAAAAAAAAAAAGTTTCTCTTCTTTTTACAAACCTTTTTATTTTTAATGAACAACTCTTCTTTAGATTGCAAGTATTTTCATCCATTTGCTATAATTTTTGTTAGAGCAAATTATGCTCTCCTCACTTAAGAGAAACTTGAACTATAGTTCTAACTCTCTTATGTTAAAACATACAATCCTTTTTTCTCTTATATTAGAAAAATTTACACTCGATTTTCTTGAGAAAAACTTGTATATTTATCTATATCGCTTTATGGTCAAAGAGACAATAAGTAGGAGTGCTTTTTTTTCTTTAATTGAGAAGTCATGATAATTTTGATTTAAATAGTGCATAAAAAATAGGGTTTACTCTAATATGTGTTCTAAGAGCACATGGCCTAATGACACGTTATAACGTTTCCACAAATAATATGTTAGCATTTCCCTACAAAATACTACTACTACTACAAATTTTTGTCAAAAAATACTACTACTACTACAAATTTCAAATTATAAGTCCTCGTGAGCTTAGCTCAGTTGGTATGGACAATGAATAATATATGCAAGGTCCGGGGTTCGAACCTGGCCACCACAAAAAAAAGAAAAAGTTGGTATGGACAATGCATAAAATATGCAAGGTCTGGGATTCGAACCCCCGGAAACCACCAAAAAAAAAAATTCAAATTATAAACAATGCAATGTTAGTATTAATGGTAAAGTGGACTAAGGAGAGGTAATTAATTTTTATTTAAGAAAGGAGATGTAAATTTTAACAGGCATTAATTTATACGTTAATGTGGATATGAATATTTTTAATGAAAATATTGTATTGTATTAGTTATCACTTAATTGTGAGACCATGGGGTTGGATTGTAGGTAGAATTGGAGGATCTCTTATTTATTTATAAATATTTTTATTATTATCATATATTTTATGAAAAATATACGAAACAAATGTTAAATTTAAGATTAATTTTAAGTTTTTGTCAAAAAAACATTTAAGATTAATTTTAAGTTAAAAAAAAATCGCTAACGGTAGAGTGGACTAATTAAGGAGATGTGATTAATTTTTATTTAAGAAAGGAGATGTAAATTTTAACAGACATTAATTTATACATTAATGCAGATATGAATATTTTTAATGAAAATATTGTATTGTCATTAAAAATATTGTATTTTTTGACAAAAATTAAAAATATTGTATTGTATTGTTCTTTCAAAAATGAAAATATTGTATTGTATTAGTTATCACTTAATTGTGAGATCATGGGATTGGGTAGAGTTGGAGGATCTCTCGTTTATTTATATTTTTATTATTATAATATCTTTTATGAAAAATATTGTACGAAACAAATGTTAAATTTAAGATTAATTAAAAATATTGTACGAAACAAATGTTAAATTTAAGATTAATTTTAAGTTAAAAAAAAAAAATCGCCATCCATCTTTTAACCGAAATGTACCTTTTAAACTTAAAATAAATTTAAAGCAAAACAATTTTAACTTTTTTTTTTTCAAGAGCTCTGATATTTAGCTATAGTTTTTTTAGCTATAGTTGTAGAGCTTTTATTTAGACAAAAGTAAGCTGAGAGAAGTATGACCTTATCACTAATAAAAAAAAAGATATATTTACTACTCTTTGTTTGCCTTTCAAAATATACGTTACTATTCTTTATTTCAAAATTTTACCGTTAAACTTTTGACAGTATCTAAATGGATAGTTAATGTATCTTCCAAAAAAGATCACCGGAACAAAACCATGATTTTTTTTTAACAGTGGAACAAAACCATGATATCACTGCAACCTAATCACATATGATATAAGTGATGCAAAAAGAAAGAACAACCCTTTTGTGATATGAGATTAAGAAGGGTATGTATAATCGGTAGGATGAGCTCCACGAATGGTGGTCGATTATTGATAAATGGACTGTTAGAGTCAATTCGGGAAAAAATGACATTTTCGTCATTGCAACAAACAATTATCATCCTCTCAAAAAAAAAAGCAATTATCATGGCGCCATTTTGTGATGAGGGAGAGAAGATAGTAGACAACATAACAACAACCATAACAAAATAAGCAACATCTCTGGCTCAAATTTCATGTACAAATCCGATTAACGATTGGTAAAATTGAATAAATCAAACATCTACAATGAAAATCAAAAGCAAAGTGCACATAAGAACACTAAACATTATAAAATTATTGAAATTACTGATATTGAATCATAAGAAAAGTGGGAATGATGTCTAAGGTTTATTTTATGTGCCTTATATATGCCAATGATTTTCAAAGCCTTTGAATGCAGAGATATGGAGAGATGTTATGCGCTTGAATGCCGAAATGAAGAGATTTGAATTTGATTTTCAAAGCAATGAATGCATTGAAAGCTCATTCGACCTGTACTTGATAAACATTTGAATCAGTATATCATTAATTGTAATAGAGTCTAGAACCATGCCATGTGTACTTGAGAATAGAAGAGGTTTGAATTGTTTATATTGTAGATATGATGTAAATTTGTACGATTCTGCGAATAGATTTTAGAAATCAATTTCACATAAACAAAACAAGTTTACTAAAAGTTACTTCTTATGTCCCAAATTATAAGTCGTTTTGGGAAAAAATTTGTCATAAATTATAAGTCGCTTTACCATACCATGTTGCTTTTCTTATTACACCTTTAACTATTTATTACTCTCTTTTCTTTTAATTATTTATTTTATTTTTCCAATAACATTAATTAAGGACAATTTTATAAAACAACTTATAATACATATTTCCCATACAAAATTAATTACATTTCTTAATACTCCCTCCGTCCCTTAATGTAACATCCCTTTCCTTTTTTTTCACATTTCTTAAGAAAAGCTGACAATGTAATTATTATGTCTGTTTTGTGTGTTAATATTACCATATTGTCTTTTATTTGTATATGTATTAAATTTGACTTTTTAAATTTCAAAACAAGTTAGTAGTATTAATTAGGGGTATGTTTAGGAAAAAATAATAAATGCATCTAGTAATTTGAAAAGGGGTTTAGATTTAGGGACAAAAGTAAAGTCAAATGGGTGGTTAAATATAAGGACGGAGGGAGTATGTGTGAAATACATAAAACGTCATATAATTTGGAATGGAGGGAGTACAATTTTGAAGACTTTAATTATCATCATTAATGTATGAGAAGTCTTTGTATTGTAATACATTAAATTTTGGTCAAATAGTCAAAATATTTAATTTATTCATATATTTATCGCAAACATTTAATTTTCTAATATAATTGCAATATAATCCATATGGGCATTACCACACTAGTGATTATAAATACAGGGTAGAGCATAGTGATTGAGCACATCACCAACAAAGAACAAAGAGTGAGATTACTCTCCTCTCACCATTTTCATTTTTGGTTCATCTATAGCTGTCATTTTCCAACTCCAAATTCCCAAAGGTAAACTCCAAAAATCTAAATCAAAACGTAAACTTATTGTTACATTTTGCTTGGTTTTACTCAAAAGAAAAACAATATGCTTGGTTTTTTGGGATTATAGAGCATGCATGTACTATTGCCCAAGACCATTTTTTCTTCTTCTTATATATGCCAACTAAAACTATAGACAATTATTGGATTTTTGAAAATCAGATTCAAACATGGATGTATCTGAAGTGTGTCCAACTGTTGATGCAATCAGAGCTTTCCTTGAATACTTGGTAGATCCATTGCTGCAGGAAGATCATTCTACCAATGATGATCTTCCACTATCACAACATGAAAAAGTTGCAAAACAGGTTTTGTTTTTCATTCACCTTGAAATTTTTTTTTTATGGCAATCCAAAGATTAACTAATAACTATTGGTGACTATTTGGACATGATTTTTGTTACGCCTTTTTAAACAAAATTATTTTAAATTTCATTAATCAACATTTAATAGAAGACGATTTAAACTTGAGGTGATTGCTCAGTTGTACGAGCTTAGCCTTGTTACCTCCAGGTAAAGAGGTAAAGAGTTCAAAATATTGGTCATTAGTGCCATTTTGATCGATAAAAATTTCCCCTTTGCCAGTATTTTAATAAAAGTTCTCATTTGATTTTAAAATTGAAAGATTAGTAAACATCAAATTGAAGTTCTTATTTGATTTTAATATCTAATTGAAGTTCATGAATTTAACATCTACTTAAAGTTTCTATTAGATATGGCAATCCAAAGATTAATTAACATTTAATTGAAGTTCCTATTTGATTTAAACGTTGAAGAACCACATGTATTTAATTATATGATTATGGTGTAGGTGCATTCAGTCGTGTTATTGAACAACTACTACCATAGAAAACTGAATCAAGAGCTAGCATTTTTGCCATATAGGGAATTTTGCAAGATCATTGTCTATCTGAGACCAGCAATGTCAGCATATATGAAATTTACGTTGCAGCCTGATTATATTGACCTCGTTGACATCGATCAGCAACTTTCATTAACAGAAAAAGCGATCATGAGTTCCTATGATATATGCTTATATTTAGATCCATCGAAAAATGATCCTATTATAGAGGGTTGGCCCATTTCAAAAGTTGCAGTCCTTTTGGTCGATAGTAAGAAGGAAAACTGCTTCTTGCGTTTTAATTCCTTCACTGATGGAGTATGGTCATTGATTGAAAAAGATGTTGTTACTTCAGATCAAATTTCTGAAGTTACAAGTGAGATCAAATCTCCATACAAAAGAAGAAGTGTAATTATGACGCGTTCGAAAGTCATATTAAATGAAGATCAACTCTTGCAAGTTGGATATTCTGCTGTTAAGGAAGTTGCAGGTAATTATCCTTCTTTTACATAAAGATTGAATTAGTTTTAATTTATTCAAAATTGGAATCAAATGCCAGTGTGACTCATGGTGTACACTTTTCTTATGTTTTCTATACATCTTGAGGTTCATATCAGGACATGCTTTGTTTTTTCTTTATTTTCTGTATATTAAATTGTTTTAACATGCATTATTTGACTCATAATCGTCGAACATGATTCTTATATAATAATTTCATATTTCCCTTATGACTAGGTGTCAATGGTATTGATATGATGCTTTTGGGAAGTTACACTGTGTATTCCCAGAGCAAAGAGAGGACAGCTTCTCGCTTTTACATAATGAAGTGCTCACAGTTGATCGTTGAAGGGTTTACTAAAGTTCCTATCGAAGATTTAATTGAAAGGTTCGTTACAATTGATATGGCTTTTCTATAACAAACTTTTTGTGTGTTTCTCTATAACATTTGATATCTCATCTTTGTATAGCTTTCGAGGTCCTTTGGTCAAAGGATGTTCTAGCAGTTGGAAGACCACCCCAGTTGTCAAGTACTTCCACATGCTTCCTTATTCTGAAATAATCTCAGAATGGATTTCTAGGTTGGTAAAATTCACATTTCCCATTTTCTGATGCTAAATTCATATTGATTTACAGTAATGAATATTGACCTCATAATTAGAAGCCTCGTAAAGATTGCATAGGTTTGATTAAATTATTTCTCATTTCCATCTTACGTTTTCCATACAATAATGATGGATATTTGCATAATATGTTCTTTGCAGAGAAGCTTTCTCAAATAGTTTGCAAGATTTAAAGCTGGCAGAGAAACAATTCTTAAAACTTGAAGTGACAGAATCACATGTAAGTAGTAAGGGCTTGTAATTGATCTTGATAACAAGTTGTGCAGATGTTTTATACAATATTTTTCAAGGCTTTTCCAATACTATATATTATCTCTCACCTAACTACATGCCATTGGATATATTGATAGGTTGAGAAGGTTTGTTCAACATGGATGCACATCACTGAGGATGGAATCAAGGATCAACCTGCTTCAGATACCATTTCTAAAAATGAATCGGAAGGATGTGCAAGTGATGCCATGAACCTAGGTAAGCAGGATAGGCCAAAAGTGTTGAAGCCCTGGGTAAGGAAAACCAAAAAAGATCGAAAGCAAATAGGATCCCATGATACAAATCAAGAGGGACCTGATACAAGAGGCAAAAATGGTCCAATAAAGGTGGATACAAGTTCTAGTGATACACCAAAACAAAGGCCCAAGAGATTGATCACGAGACCTAGCAGATTCAATACTTAAATGTATCTCTAGAAGCATTCAAGGAAGAGGGTAAATCCATGAGCTGATACAAATATCTCTACTACCTGAAAAAGCATAAGAATAAAAATAGTTAGCAATTTTCTTTTATATTTTAATCAATGGGATGAAGACAATTAGTGTCTCAGTATCCTATATCCTAGGAAGAATTGTATCGTCTCTAGCATTATATGAATTGTGTTTGCGTTTGGACTGATCATATTTTTGTTTCTTGCTTTATCTTTCTAGTTTTGGTTTTACCATGTTAACTTGGAAATTTCTTGTTACCTTGTTTTCCAAGAATTAAATAAATATGTGATTTATAATTGCTCTACATGACTTACATTGGACTCTGCACACATGACAACAATGTGTGCATTCTAGGGCTGGAAATGAGCCGAGTCGAATCGAACTTGTTTGAGCTCGACTCGACTCGATAAGATTTGGTTCAACTCGAAACTCGACTCGAGTTCGTTACAAACTTTTTTTAACTCGAACTCGACTCGATTTGAGTTCGTTATTAACTCGGTTCGGCTCGTTAGGTTTAGTTCAATTGCTCAAATCACATAATTTAATAGTCATTTTTTTGCATTTTTGCACAAAAAAAAATCAAATTTTATAGATCTTTGGCCTTTCAGATTTTTTCTTTTAAAATCCAACAGGACATAGCACAAGCTGTGTAAAACGGGCGCAAAACTAGCACATACAAAAGCCAACAACAACATAGAGAATAGAAAAATTTGAATCGAATATGAATTGAAAACACCTGCAGCCAGTACAATTATAAAGATGGACTTTGGTAGAAATCCTAATACAATCCCCTGGTCAGAAAAGAGCATGAAATAAAAGCTCAAAATGCCAAAAACTCCCGCAAGGAAAATGTAGAAAATGGACAAAACACAGTTGCACCAATCTTCTAGTTTTGTGATAATGAACATAGTACCAAGTGTTGCACAAAATACCATGGAGAGGATCTTTCGTGCTAATGGTGACTAGTGAAGATCACAAGGTCAGGATGGCTACTCACATGCTTGCAGAGGAGGCCGAGTATTGGTGGACCAATGCTAAGGGAAGACTTGAGGCCGGTGGTGAAGCTGTGACTTGGGCTAGGTTCAAGATTGAGTTTTTGAGGAAGTACTTTCCTGAGGATTTGAGGACCAAGAAGGAAGTGGGATTCTTGAACTTGAAGCAAGAGAACCGTTCAGTAGCTGAGTATGCTGCAAAGTTTGAAGAGCTTTCGAGGTTTTGTCCATACATCAATGCGGAGGATGCGATGGTTTCCAAGTGTGTGAAGTTTGAGAGCGGTTTGAGGCCCGATATCTATCAGTACATGTGTATTCAGGAGATCCGAGACTTTGACACTTTGGTGCATAAGTGTCGTATGTTTGATGATGCTGGGAGGGCTAAAGCTAATCATTACAAGGCTCAGCATGATAAGAAAGGAAAGAGTCATGGATTTGGGAAACCGAATAGCAAGGACAAAGGAAAGAAGAAAGAAGGTGGTGGAGACTCTAAGCCTAATGTTGTTGAGGTCAGGTGCTTCAAGTGTGGACATTGGGTCATTTTGCTAATGATTGCAAGAAGGGTGATAGTTGCTACAAGTGTGGAAAAGCGGGTCACAAGGCTTTTGAGTGTACTTATGTTGAGAAGGAGATTACTTGCTACAACTGTGATGAGAAGGGGCATATCAGTACTAAGTGTACCAAGCCGAAGAAGGCGGCGGGAAAGGTGTTTGCATTGAATGCGGAAGAGGTGGAGCATCCGGATAATCTCATCTGAGGTATGTGTTTTATCAATAGTACTCATTTGATTGCAATTATTGATACCTGTGCTACTCATTCTTTTATTGCGGCTAGTTGTGTTGAGCGTTTGGGTTTGGTTGTGACTCCGTTGTCTCGTGGGATGGTTATCGACACCCCGGCTAGTGGTTTGGTGACTACTTCCTTAGTGTGTGCTAAGTGTCCTGTTAGTTTTGGTAACGTTGATTTTGAGTTGGATCTTGTGTGTCTTCCGTTGAAGCATATGGACGTGATTTTTGGTATGGATTGGATGTTGACTTTTGGTGTTAACATTAATTGTTTGACCAAGAGTATAACATTTTCTAAGCCGGTAGCTGAGGAAGGTGGGAAGTTCTTGACCGCGGAGCAAGTGAAGAAGTCTTTGGACGGTGAAGCTAGTGTGTTTATGACGTTTGCTTCCTTGAAGGAAAGTAGTGAGAAAGGAGTTGGTGAATTGCTGGTAGTGCAAGAGTTTCCAGAAGTTTTTCCGAACGACATTACCGAGTTGCCGCCAGAGAGGGAAGTTGAGTTTGCAATTGATTTGGTTCCGGGAACGATTCCTATCTCGATTGCGCCGTATCGGATGTCTGGATTAGAGTTGGGTGAGTTGAACCAGCAGTTGGAAGAGTTGCTCGAGAAGCAGTTTATCAGGTTGAGTGTTTCTCCGTGGGGTGCTCCTGTGTTGTTGGTTAAGAAGAAGGATGGAAGCATGAAGTTGTGTGTGGATTATCGGCAGTTGAACAAGGTGACAATCAAGAATCGGTATCCGCTTCCGAGGATTGATGATTTGATGGATCAGTTGGTTGGTGCGGAAGTGTTCAGCAAGATTGATTTGATATCAAGATATCATCAGATTAGAGTAAAGGCGGAAGATATATCCAAAACTGCGTTCCGAACAAGGTATGGACACTATGAGTATTATGTGATGCCATTTGGAGTATCTAATGCGCCAGGTGTCTTCATGGAATATATGAATAGGATATTTCATCCTTTTCTGGACCATTTTGTGGTAGTGTTTATAGATGATATTTTGGTGTATTCGAAGTCAGAAGAAGAGCATGCCGAGCATTTGAGGATTGCATTGGGAGTCTTGAAGGAGAATAAGTTGTTTGCTAAGTTGTCGAAGTGTGAGTTTTGGTTGCGGGAAGTGAGTTTCCTTGGTCATGTGATTTCTAAAGGTGGTATTGTCGTGGATCCGTCGAAAGTTGATGCAGTGTTGCAGTGGGAATCACCTAAGTCTGTTTTTGAAGTTAGAAGCTTCCTTGGATTAGCAGGTTATTATCGGAGGTTCATTGAGGGATTCTCTAAGTTGGCGTTGCCATTGACGCAGTTGACTCGGAAAGGACAAGCTTATGTTTGGGATGCTATGTGTGAAAAGAGTTTCCAAGAGTTGAAGAAGAGGTTGACTTCAGCTCCAGTGTTGATCTTGCCGAATCTGAAGGAATCGTTTGTTGTGTATTGTGATGCTTCTAAGATGGGTCTTGGTGGTGGGCTTATGCAGAATCATCAGGTTGTGGCTTATGCTTCGAGGCAATTGAAAGTGCATGAGAAGAATTATCCGACTCATGACTTGGAATTGGCAGCAGTGGTGTATGTGTTGAAGATTTGGAGGCATTATTTGTATGGTTCTAAGTTTGAAGTGTTCAGTGACCACAAAAGTTTGAAGTACTTGTTTGATCAGAAGGAGTTGAATATGAGGCAGAGAAGATGGTTGGAGTATCTTAAGGATTTTGATTTCTAGCTAAGTTATCATCTTGAGAAGGGGAATGTTGTTGCTGATGCTTTGAGTAGGAAGTCGTTTCATATGTCTGCTTTGATGGTTAAAGAGTTGGAGTTGATTGAGCAGTTCTGAGATTTGAGTTTGGTTAGTGAGTTGACACCGGAGGGTGTGAGGTTGGGAATGTTGAAGCTGACAAGTAATATTTTGGAAGAGATTAAGAATGGACAGAAGGAAGATTTAGAACTTGTAGATCGTGTGATGTTGGTTAATCAAGGCAAGGGTGGAGACTTCAGATTGGATGAGAACGGAGTTTCGATGTTTCATGATCGTGTTTGTGTACCAGATGTTCTTGAGCTTAAGAGAAGGATTTTGGAAGAAGGTCACAGAAGTAGTTTGAGTATTCACCCAGGAGCGACTAAGATGTATCAAGATTTGAAGAGGTTGTTTTGGTGGCCTGGAATGAAGAAAGAGATCGCGGAATTTGTGTATGCTTGTTTGGTTTGTCAGAAGTCTAAGATTGAACATTAGAAACCGTCGGGTTTGATGCAACCGTTGTTTGTGCCAGAGTGGAAGTGGGATAGTATCTCTATGGATTTTGTCGGAGCGATGCCGAAGACTGTGAAGGGTTTTGATTTGATTTGGGTGATTGTTGATCGGTTGATGAAGTAGGCACATTTTGTTCCTATCAAGACCGATATGTCTGTGGCGAAGTTGGCTGAGATCTTCATTGAGCAGATTGTTAGATTGCATGGTATTCCTTCTAGTATTGTGTCGAATCGGGATTCGAGGTTTACTTCTAAGTTTTGGAAGAGTTTGCAAGTTGCTTTGGGAACTAAGTTGAGGTTGAGTTCTGCTTATCATCCCCAGACTGATGGTCAGACGAAGACGACTATTCAGAGTTTGGAAGATTAGTTGAGAGCTTGTGTGTTGGAGCAAGGTGTCAATTGGGTCGAATGTCTACCGTTGATTGAGTTTACTTACAACAACAGTTTTCATTCTAGTATCGGAATGACACCATTTGAGGCTTTGTATGGTCGGGGGTGTAGGACTCCGTTATGTTGGTATGAGTCAGGTGAAAGTGCTATGTTAGGACCAGAAGTTGTGCAAGAAACTACGGAAAAGGTTAAGATGATTCAAGAGAAGATGAGAGCATCTCAGAGTAGGCAGAAGAGTTATCATGATAAGAGGAGGAAGAACATTGAGTTTCAGGTTGTTGATCATGTGTTTTTGAGAGTGAATCCTGTAACCGGTGTGGGTCGTGCTTTGAAGTGTCGGAAGTTGACTCCTCGTTTTGTTGGATCGTTTGAGATTATTGAGAAGGTGGGGGTTGTAGCGTATCGGATTGTGTTACCACCGTCATTGTCGAATCTTCGTGATGTGTTTCATATGTCTCAGTTGCGGAAGTATGTGTATGATGTGTCTCATGTGATTCAAGTGGATGATTTGGAAGTAAGAGATAATTTGACTGTTGAGACTTGGCCAGTTAGGATTGAGGATCAGGAGGTGAAGCGTTTGCATGGCAAGGAGATCGTTTTGGTTAAAGTGATTTGGGTCGGACCAACTGGTGAGAGTGCCACATGGGAATCAGAGAATAGGATGAGGGTTTTGTATCCAGAGTTGTTTCCGTCAGGTAATTTTCGAGGGCGAAAATTCTTTTTAGTGGGGGAGGGTTGTAACAACCCGATTTTCCGCTAGATTTATTTTATTATTTACTTAATTGCTTTTATGTGTGGTTGTATGTGCTCTTATGTGATTATTTGCCTCTGTGTGTATTTTCGGTTGGGATTTGTAGAATTCGGTGTTAGAAGGGCATTTTAGTCATTTTGGACTCAGGGGTATTTTGGTCATTTTGTGAGTAGGGGTAATTTAGTAATTTTGATGAGGATTCTTTTTAGTGCTTAGTGAGAGTGGTTATTTTACTAAGTGCTAAGGAGTTGTAGTGAATTGTTTTATTACCGGTAGGTGACCGTTAGTATTACATTTTACCTTTAAGAGAGTAGTAACATTTTGGGTTAGAATAGAAATGGGTTAGGCCCATTAAGGCATTGTGAGTTGAGCCCAATTAGATTGAACCTATATAAACTCTAGTTTGTAGAGAAAATAGGGTTTTACCAACATTTTTCACAATTGAGAAGAGATAGAGATAGAGAGAATATAAGGGTTTGAAGAGGAAGATCTAGAGAAGGCTAGAGGGAGCTAGAGATTCAAGCATTGGGAGCTAAAGTGAATCCCTAGTTGATTTTGTGAAGAATTAAGGTAAGGGGGTTAGACTTTAATCATAATTAATAGTTGTAGTTCTACCCTAATTCTTTGCTTAAGTGGTTAATTTGATTTTTGGTTGTAGAAATTCGTGCTTAATTGTGATGATAAGATTATGTACATGAATTGAATGATAATTGTGTCGTTGTTGTTGAATTTGAATGTTAAAATGGGTAGATATGAACATGATGAGTTTTTGTATGAAATTGATGATGAATAAGGTTGTGGTTGTTAGATTGATGATGAATTCATGTTCCAATGTTATTGTTGTTGTTGTTAGATATGTTGTTGTTGAATTGATGCATTGGGTATCATGAATTTGGTGAATTGATGATGAAATTTGTTGTTGTTGAAAGTTGAGAAAGTGTTGGTGAAATGGTGAATTTTGTTAAATTGATGTTTTAATCTCAAAACTTATGCATGTGTAAGTGTTTTGAAATGTATATGACCTTTAAACATCTTTGGGATTAAGTTTTGGGGTTTGGAATGATCAAAATTGGGATTTTTGGGTGAAAAGGGGTTGGGACCCGAAACATTTTTGACAGGAATTATGAAGCTTCGCTTAAGCGAGCTCCAAGCGAGCTCTAAGAGAACGTGCCAGAACGTTTTGGACCCAGTTCGCTTAAGCGAGCCGCAAGCGAGCTCCAAGCGAGCAAGCCCATGACTTATTGGAGCTTGGTCGCTTAAGCGAGCAGTCCCTCGCTTAAGCGAGCAACACCTTTTTCAGCTACTCTTGATTTTTCGTTTCGTGCACTTGGGGACCAATCCGGACTTTCTAAAATGTTTCTTTTGACTTGTTTAACCTCTGTTTATACATTTAATCCTACTGGAACTTCATTGAATCAAATTGGACTTGATTTTGGTGAAATTCATTTAACTTTTGAAAAATGGTCCAAAACGTCGATTTTCCGGAAGCTCGTTTTTCTCATGGAATTGAAGTAGGATCAAAGTTGTATATGGTTTACATGATATTTGAAAATGGTTGTGATTGGTTTCATCAAGTCGTAACTTGTTTTGCTTTGAAAAGGAGAAATTCCTTGAAAAATGATAAAGAGAGACGAACCTTGAGTTTTTCATGATTTCGTCACATTTGGCCGGTGAAACGCCAAAGTATCCTCTACTGCACTCACATGTGGCCTAGAGGTATACTTAGTTGAGGCATTGAATCTTGTTTACTTGGTTTGGTTCAATAATTTCAATTATTTTGAAAATGAGATAAGATAGACGAATTTTGTTGAAAACGGTTCCTTTGAACCAATTACCTTGTAAATCTTTTGTGAATGACTTTATATGATTAATTGAGGATATATGAATGGTTGTTGAAGGTTGAATATGATGTTTATCATAAATTTTGTATTATTCCATTTTGCTTGGTTTATGAGAAGTATGTAGAATTGTTGTGAGATATTGTGTAGTTGATGATGATTTATGTGATGATGACTCATATGTGAATTGTGATTTGTTGAATGTGGGTGGACATGAATACTTGATAATGCAAATGTTGTTGAGCTAGTCAATGTAATTGGAGGTGTACATTTACATTGTCATTGGTAGTTGTATGTTGAAGTTGTGCATTATCGGGTCATTGTTGTATGTCCATGCATCATATCATATGGAGTTAGTTATGAAATGTAAAAGGAGGTGTACTTTTACATAGTAAGAGGAGGTGTGCTCTTAATTAGATGTGCGGTTGGCATCTAATGTTGTTGTATGATACCACATGCATATATGTGTCGAGTATAGACGCATTGCATATTGAAACGAAATCTTGATGTAATATGTGAATGTTGTTTATTGGTGATAAGTGGATGCTTGCTTGTAATATTTGGATTGGTTGAATGAATGTATATATGGAAGTTAATTGTTTATGCAACTATTTGAGAATTAATTTGACTTCTTTATATCCGATTATTATTTATTGATTATGATTAATGTAAAGCTAACCTCCAGTGGTTTTTGCCACCTACCTGTCTGTATGGATGGGTAGACGTCGTGCAGGATTAGTTGCTTTTGGTGAGTTGATGCTTAGATAACGGGAGTTGTCTCGTTGTCGGTTGTCGAGTCTAGATTTTAGGCTCTGATTAGGGTGTAGTGTCCTCTTGTTTCTGTTGAATTCTGTTATGTTGTTGAGATTTGTCCATTGTCGGACTTGGAGGATTATTTTTATATGTTGATGTAGTGTTGACCATGGCATGTTTTGTTGGGATATTTTATTTGTATCCGCTGCTACTGTTGAGATATTATTATATATGCATGTTGAATTTGGATTTTGTTTAGACGTAGCGTCTATTTCTTGAATATTTGTCATATTCGCGTGTTTTATCGCTTTAATAGAAATAGGGTGTTACATCTATCACCATGAAGTTGTCCAATACAATGCTACAATTATATTGCATTACATGGAAATGTGAACATTTGAAGAATTCCCAAATTTTTGTTCACAAATCAATGCAAATGAATAATAGTTATACACAACTCAAAGTCGTCCAAAGTTTATAAAAATTGAAACCCAAATTACATTGATCAAATCTTGTATATTTGTTTTTCTTTATAAATAAATTAGATTCATATGGAAATACTATAACACAATGTCTGAGCACAAGAAATACCACGACCCTTCTACAAGCCTACAACAGTACAACAACAAAAGTTATCTTGATGTGCTTTGAAAACATCTAACCAACGAAAATCCACCAAATCAGAGTTTGGATTGAAAAAATCTAAATTATTTACAACACCTTCTCCATCCTCCCAAAATTACTTTGTTCGCACTAAAAACATATACATCAAACATAGACAATTAGCATGCAAATGTCTCGTTGATCATTTACAACAAAATTGAGAATGAAAACAATTTATTTCACTTACTTGAATGCTTTATTGTATGCCAATTGCACCAATTACTTGAACACTCTCTTGTACTTTAGATGCATGCAGGTTCTGCCATCAAACATTAAAAATTATAAATAGGAAAATGTTAATTTGTGCCCCGAATGCACAAGTTAAAGATTTAAATATAGAAAGAACTTATTAGAATGTGTGCATTGCATTTAATATTTAACTTTTTAATCATTTAAATGCACAAAATTTTAGAGAAGTTTCTTTTTTTAGATTTTTTAACATGTTCCCTAAGGGCACAAGTTAACACTACCCTTATAAATATTACAAATTATTACTCTAGGTGTACCAAATCTTAAAATTACCTCTTTTCGACCTTGATCATTTCTACTTTTTTGGGTTCTCTTGTAAGTTTTTTCATAATTTGATAAATTTTAGAAGATTTCCTGTTGTGAATTCGGTAACTCCAAATCTCACATCAATGAAATTTAGATTTGTTGGGCAAGTATAAATGGCAGCCAAAATAACCACAAGCAACAACAATATATCTAGATCTAATCTAGCAAACAAGTGTAAAGAAAAACCACAATCGAACCAAAGAATAAACAAGATAAAGAGGGTAGAGAAAAAAAACAACACCAAAGAATTGTTTACCCAGTTCGATACAACATTAACCCACTATGGGGGAGAGAGACTGATCTCTCCACTTCACTATCAATGAGTTCTTTACAAAGATATACAAAAAGGTTACAAGAAATTAGTTTCAACAAACTGTCCAAGAACAAACCTAATTTCTACCATTTTCTCAATCTCCTCCTCTCATGAACAAGAGACTCAACGAGTTCACTTGATCCAAGGTGTTTCCCAATTGTTTCCTAACTCTAAAAGGGAACCAATCCGTAGCTTTTGATTTCCTAATGATCTACTCTTTTGGTCTCGTAAGACTCACCCAAGTTGCTCACAAAGACTCTCCTTTGATGTGTTTCCCAACCCCATGAATCTCTCCCCTAAAGGCACCAACCCTCTCCCAAGAGTCCCCTTTTTTGGTTCTCCAGGATTCACATCTTGAAGTTTGAAACCTCACCCAAAGACCCTCAACCTTTAGTATCTAAATACCCTAAAAGTTCCCTCCTTTGGTTTCCATGAGATTCACCAAGATTACTCAACAAATGGGTCAAAGGATGCTTATATAGTGTTCAGATCCAGACAAAATCGTGTCACAATTTGCCTAAATCGCGCCACGATAAAGCTCATACACAATATTGTACTGAACCCTTATCAACAAATCATACCACGATTTCCCAAATTGTGTCACAATTTGGCTTCCATAAACACACTCACATACAGCCTCAAATACATGCATACAATCTAGCCTTACACTGAGTTTTTGTTATTGGATTTAGCTTCAAAAGATTATTTGATCCGCTCACATAGTTTGTTCCATGACTTCAAGCTACTGTAAAATATTATTTCCCATCACCTCCATTTTTTTTCTACTAAGTTTAGTAACTCCAAAACTCAAAGTCCGGGCACATCTCTTGTAATATTGTGGAAGCTCGTCTTTAAAGCTAAATCTCATTCACAGAATTGTGATTCATTTATTACATTTAAATTTATTGAGCATATTTATGCACATAATCAAATGCAACGAATGTGGTGATATTGACTAGTACCAATGAATGATGATAAAAACTACACACCAAATTTTAGTAACTAGTTTTAAATGTGTCTTGCATTTAGTTATGAAATTGTGGTAATTAGTCTTGAATGTTGTGTTGCATTGTAAATATCGTTTCCTTTGAAATTAATGTCAGAATCTCTAATGTTACGTTGCATTTAATTAGTTGAGTGTATTGTTTAGAAAATTGTAGCCTAAACTATTTGAGTGTGTTGTTTAGAAAATTGTTGTGATCAATTTTGAATATTGTTGTGTTGCATTTGATTAGTTGCACCGTAAATATCTCTTCCTTTTGAATTAATGTCATACTTCGCGATGCATGACTCTTCATTTACAAATGCATGAACTGTTGTAGAATTAATAATATGGTTATTAATTGAAGGTTTAGACATTAATAATGTTACTTGTTTAGGTGGGATCAAGATTGAGTTATAAACAATGGGGGATTAGGTAGAAAAAAATACATTAGGAGTAGATAAAATAACTAAAACAAAATATAGATATTAAAAACAATCTATATCTATTAACATTATATAAAACCAAATTTATTTTATTGTTGTTGTTTTAATTAATGAATTAATTTCAACTATTACAGAACTAAAATTACACCTATGGTCCTTTAACTTAATTTCAAAAATTACACATATGATCATTTAATTATTTTTTTTGAGGTGGCCGAGGTTCGAACTCCAGATCCTGCATATATTATGCATTATCCAAAAGGCCGATCTTTAACAATTTCTTCTTTCTCACGGTGCTCACCCACACACATTCTGATTCTTCTTTATTACATGTACTCCAATGTTTGTTTCTACCCAAAACCAAGATCTAAAAAAATTAAAACCATGCACATTTTTTTACTTTAGTTGCTCACCAACAATGAATAATTCAAGTGATAAAGAGATTTGGGTTCCTTAAACAAGTGTTCAAAGGGTTCAATCATTGACTCTTGTGTATCGCTGGAAATTAGTCACTTCAAAGTGACAGTCGAAACTCCGTACTTATAACATGGTAAAAAAAATTGAAATACAAATAGTTTAACTTTTTTGAAAGTTTTTGGACAAAAATTATCACATTTATTACAATATCATGTATTCTAATGGAAAAATAAATATAAATAATTTGACTTTTGCTACTAACATTTTTTGAACAAAAATATTTACATTTATTACAATTCCATGCATGTATTGTAATTTAAAAATCAAATTTAGAATCAACTAAAATGCTTGACCCAAAAAAAAAAAAGAATCAACTAAAATGCTAAGTGTCACTCACTAATTTGGTAAAGTGTTCATAATTTTTTTTCCTCGTGAACTTAGCTCAGTTGGTAGGGACAATGCATAAAATATGCAAGGTTCGGGGTTCAAACCCCGACCACCACAAAAAAAAAGTGTTCATAATTTTTTTATTATAGATGCACACACCGAAGGGAAGTTTATGAACCTTGTCATGTATATCTCAAGTAAATAAAAATATTAACTAAATTAATAAAAAAAATCTTACTTATTATAATTTTTTCCAATGGCATATTGTTTTTTATTTTTGAAATATCTAATGGCAAATTGTTCGTAATTAGTTTTTTTTTAGGTTTAAATGTGTAATTGGTCCCTGCACTTTTAACAGATTTTGGCATTGGTCCCTGCACTTTTTTTTGTTTGGCATTGGTCTCTGCACTTTGTAAAAATATTGGCATTGGTCCCTGTACTTTTTTCTGTTTGGCATTGGTCCCTGCACTTTGTAAAAATATTGGTATTGGTCCCTGCACTTTGGAAAAATATTGGTATTGGTCCCAATCATTTCATGCCACGTGGCACCAATACCAATATTTTTTCAAAGTGCAGGGACCAATACCAATATTTTTACAAAGTGCAGGGACCAATGCCAAACAAAAAAAAGTACAGGGACCAATGCCAATATTTTTACAAAGTGCAGGGACCAATGCCAAACAAAAAAAAGTGCAGGGACCAATGTCAAAATCTGTTAAAAGTGCAGGGACCAATTACACATTTAAACCTTTTTTTTACATTAAAATATATTGATTTGCATTTAAACCCATAACCTCTAACTTCTTAACCTTAACTCAAACAAGTTGAGCTACCTAACCTCTCTAATGTTGTTTATCATTTACATTCAACACTTAGTTTCATTTTGATGCCTTATTAGTTTTTACACGCAGATGAAAATTGATAAATTCGAATTTTAGTAAACTAGAAATAAAACTGAGTTTATTCAGAAGAACTCGATAAACTCATGTAAAAACTGGTAAACTCGAAGGAAATTATCAAAAGTTTTTTTTTCATCTAAATTTTCATATTTGGTTCATTTTCTACGATTTTACGAATCAAGGTTAGAAATCGATTTCAAGTAGACAACTTCAAGTGTAAATCAACTTCTATTATACTCCCTCCGCTCCTTTATATAAGAAACAAAAAATATAAATCATCAAGACCAAGGAAATCAAGTGTAAATCAACTTCTATTATACTCCCTTCGCTCCTTTATATAAGAAACAAAAAATATAAATCATCAAGACCAAGGAAATATATTGAAAATAGTTATCTTCATTTAATACACCTCTACATTTAATTTTTTTTCCATGAATACCCCTAAATTAATTACTCTTGATTCCACCAACTTACTTACTTTTAATATTCTCTCTCATAATAAATAAGGGCACAAATGAAATTTAGCTTCAAACACACTTAAAAATTGGTCAATGTTTCTTATAAAATGGACCAGAAATATTCTCACTTTTGTTTCTTAGAAAAATGACCGGAGTTTGACAACTTTAATTATCATCATTAATGCATGAGAAGTCTTTGTATTGCAATACATTAAATTTTGGTCAAAAAGTCACAATATTTAATTTATTCATATACTCCCTCCGATCACATTTATAAGTACAAAATAACTTTTTAGGTACATTGAATAATTAATGTATCCGGTCACATTTATGAGTTAGATGCATTAATTATTGGATGTACCTAAAAAGTTATTTTTTGCTTACAATTTAGGACGGAAGGAGTACACATATGTGCATTACCACACTAGTTTTATGATAAATACAAGAACAAAGAGTGAGATTACTCTCCTCTTGACTAGCTGGCATTTTTTTAACTCATTGTAACATTTTCCAACTCCAAATTCCCAAAGGTAAACTCCAAAAATCTAAAAGAAAACGTAAACTTATTGTTACATTTTGCTTGGTTTTACTAAAAAAAAAAAAAAAAACAATATGCTTGGTTTTTTGGGATTATAGAACATGCATGTTTTATTGTCCAAGACCATGATGCTTGAATTCAATTGAAACTTTCTTTCTTACCATTTTTTTTCTTCTTATATGTGACAACTATAACCATAATCAATTATTGGATTTTTGAAAATCAGATTCAAACATGGATGTATCAGAAGTGTGTCCAACTGTTGATGCAATCAGAGCTTTCCTTGAATACTTGGTAGATCCATTGCTGCAGGAAGATCATTCTACCAATGATGATCTTCCACTATCACAACATGAAAAAGTTGCAAAACAGGTTTTTTTTTTCATCCACCTTGAACCTTTTTTTATGGCAATCCAAAGATTAACTAATAGCTCTTGGTGACTATTTGGACATGATTTTTGTTACGCCTTTTTAAACAAAATTATTTTAAATTTCATTAATTAACATTTAATAGAAGTTGATTTACACTTGAGGTGATTGCTCAGTTGTACGAGCTTAGCCTTGTTACCTCCAGGTAAAGAGTTCAAATCCCCTTGAAGACGGTTATGAATTCGTCATTAGTATCATTTGATTTATAAAAATTTCCCCTTTGCCAATATTTTCATGATTTATAAAAATTTCCCCTTTGCCAATATTTTCAAAAAAAATCTCATTTGATTTTAAAATTGAAAGATTAATTACATCAAATTGAAGTTCCTGATTTTAACATCTACTTGAAGTTCCCATTAGATATGGCAATCCAAAGATTAATTAACATCTAATTGAATTATCCTATTTGGTTTTAATGATGAAGAACCAAAGTATTTAATTATATGATTATGGTGTAGGTGCATTCAGTCGCGTTATTGAACAACTACTACCACAAAAAACTGAATCAAGAGCTAGCATTTTTGCCATATAGGGAATTTTGCAAGATCATTGTGGATCTAAGTCCAGCAATGTCAGCATATATGAAATTCACGTTGCTGCCTGAATATGCTGAACTTGTTGACGCGGAGCAGCAACTTTCATTAGCAGAAAAAGCGATCATGAGTGCCTATGATATATGCTTATATTTAGATGCATTGAAAAATGATCCTAATATAGAGGGTTGGCCCATTTCAAAAGTTGCGGTCCTTTTGGTTGATAATGAGAAGGAAAACTGCTTCTTGAATTTTAATTCCATCCTTCATGGAGTATGGTCATTGATTGAAAAAGATGTTGATACATCAGATCAAATTTCTGAAGTTACAAGTGAAATCAAATCTCCATACAAAAGAAGAAGAGTAATTATGAAGCGTTCGAAAGTCATATTAAATGAAGATCAACTCTTGCAAGTTGGATATTCTGCTGTTAAGGAAATTGCAGGTAATTATCCTTCTTTTACATAAAGATTGCATTAGTTTTAATTTATTCACAATTGGAATCAAATGTCAGCATGACTCATGGAGTCATGGTGTACACTTTTCTTATGTTTTCTATAAATCTTGAGGTTTATATCAGGACATGCTTTGTTTTTCGTTATTTTCTGTATAGTAAATAGTTTCTTCTCTATTAATTAGTTTTAACATGCATTTTTTTAATTCATAAAAGTCGAACATGATTCTTATATAATGATTTCATATTTCCCTTATGAATAGGTGTCAATAGTATTGATATGATGCTTTTGGGAAGTTATACTGTGTATTCCCAGAGCAAAGAGAGGACAGCTTCTCGTTTTTATATAATGAAGTGCTCAGAGTTGATTGATGAAGGGTTTACTCAAGTTCCTATCAAAGATTTAATTGAAAGGTTCGCTACAATCGATATGGCTTTTCTATGACAAACTTTTTGTGTGTTTCTCTATAACATTTGATATCTCATTTTTGTATAGCTTTCGGGGTCCTTTGGTCGAAAGAAGTTCTAGCAGTTGGAAGGCCACCTCGGTTGTCAAGTACTTCCATATGCTTCCTTACTCTGAAATAATCTCAGAATGGATTTCTAGGTTGGTATAATTCACATTTCCCATTTTCTGATGCTATATTTAGATTGATTTACAATAATGAATATTGACCTAATAATTAGAAGCCTCGGAAACATAGCATAGGTTTGATTAAATTATTTCCTATTTCCATCTTATGTTTTCGTTTCACCTTTTCCATAAAATAATGTTGTATATTTGCATAATATGTTCTTTGCAGAGAAGCTTTCTCAAATAGTTTGCAAGATTTAATGCTGGCAGAGAAACAATTCTCAAAGCTTGAAGTGACAGAATCGCATGTAAGTAGTAAGGGCTTGTATATTAAATATTAATCTTGATAACAAGTCGTGCAAATGTTTTATACAATATTTTTTGTATTGAGTAAACTCTTACTAGTTGTGTCTATGGATACTTCTTTAGGTTTACATAAACCCTAGAGTTTTTACTATTTCCTTTATTGTTGAGATAGCTTTTCTCTTAAAAAAAAAACAGTTTCAATGCTTTTCCAATACTAGATATTATCTCTCACCTAACTACATGCCATTGGATATATTGACAGGTTGAGAAGGTTTGTTCAACAAGGATGCAAATCACTGAGGATGGAATCAAAGATCAACCTATTTCTGAAAATGAATCTGAAGGATGTGCAAGTGATGTCAAGGACCAGGGTCAGCAGGATAGGCCCAAAGTGTTGAAGATCTATGTAAGGAGAAACAAAAAAGATCGAAAGGTAGTAAATCCATCATTGCAACATCACTCAAATGAATGTACACAACCCATTGAGGCTTGTGTTACAAAGCAAATAGGATCCCATGATACAAATCAAAAGGGACCTAATACAAGAGACAAAAATGGTCCAATAAAGGTGGATACAAGTTCTAGTGATACACCAAAACAAAGGCCCAAGAGATTGATCACGAGACCTAGCAGATTCAATACTTAAATGTATCTCTAGAAGCATTCAAGGAAGAGGGTAAATCCATGATCTGATACAAGTTGTCCCTTACTACCATTAATACCTGAAAAAGAATAAGAATAAAAATACTTAGGAATTTTCTTTTATATATGAAGACAATTAGTGTCTCTAGTATTATGTGAATTGTGTTTGCGTTTGGACTGATCATATTTTTGTTTCTTGCTTTATCTTTCTAGTTTTATTTTTACTGTTAACTTGGAAATTTCTTGTTACCTTGTTTTCCAAGAATTAAATAAATAGGTGTTCATAATTGCTTTACATGGCTTACATTGGACTCTGCACACATGACAACAGTGTGTGCATTAATAAGGAAACACAATGATGACGTTCAAGAATGGTAGTAAGTGATAAGTAAAATCAAAAGATTGAGTCCACAACCGCAAAATGAAGATGAAACTATCCATAGATTTCTGTTTTTTTTTTTTTTAAGGAGAAACTAACCATAGATATTTTTCATGTTTAAAGTATCAAAAAATAATTCACAAGTAGAACTTGTGGAATGAATAAACAGATTTCTAGTCCATCACCCAAAAGTTGTCGAATACAATGCTACAATTATTCTAGTTGGAACTTAGTTTTTTTTTTTTTTTATTTCTATTGTAATGATAACTGTAAAGGTGACAAAAGTGTTCTTATAATCATATGATTGTCTAAAAAAGCAAATGCCAACATACGCCCTAAGGGTAGGGTTGGACATCGGTCGGTTTCGGTCGGAAATCGAGCCAAAATCTCAATCCGCACTAACCCACGGTTGGAACTTCTAGGCTCAATTCTGCCCATTTAATGTCTCGGTTTAGTCGGTTTCAGTTTAATCAGATAAGCTGGTTACACGGGTGGGTTCAATCGGTTAACTCCTTAATGGACCAAATTAAATTTAGCTCATAAATTTTTTCAAGAAAATACCTTTCAATAGTAAAAGATTTCTGGTTTTTTTTTCCTTAGTAATTCTAAAAATTGGCTTGTGTATAGATTCAATACATATTATTAAGCCCATTCATACTAATTTTAAGGTTAATCAATTGACACAACATATTCAATAAATTACAATTTAAATAGCCATATTAAGACATTAATTACATTCATGTAATAATAAAATTAACATATAAGTTCTTTCACTGATAGCAAGCTTCTTGCTGATGTAAGATGGAGAAACTTGAACCTTGATGCTGAAAAAAGCAAAGAAAAACAATCACCAATGATAATTATTCACAATCTTAAAGAGAGAATAAAATTGCAGAAAGGGTGGTCATTCTCATGAACATTTGTTAGAGCTTCTAAGTGGTTATTCTTTTTTGAAGCAAATAGAAACATGTTCACTTGCATACATACACCTAAAAAGAAGCAAAGATAACTTTATTTGCATACACTTTCAATACACATTTACATCAACTTTGAATAAATGTTTGCATACATACATACACTTTGAAAAAGCCAATTAGAACAACAAATAAACCATATCAGAAGCAAAGAGATTATAGTCCAATTTTCTTGCAAATTTCATGTTGTTTTTGGATTTTCAAACTGTTGTATTTGGATTTCCAAATTTTATTATCTACCGAAGTTGTTAGTAGGTTGAGTCACGACCAGGTCGCTCTCTTTAAGACGTTTCGTGGCACTACCCAAAATTGTGCAAGGTAGACTATCAACCACGCCGCCTCCAGGATAAAACAAGCCCAGCTACAACTGTTCGATTAACTACTGCACTGTAGAAAATCGTTCGAGAATTACACCTTCAAATATGGTACTAAGACCACTCTTTAATATTGAAACCACTTTAATATGGTATTATTACCATTCTATTATGGTGCTAAGACCACTCAAATATGGTGTTTCCACCATTCTAACCTTTAAGTTCTCCAAACTATCAATATGGTACTATGACCACTCAAATATGGTGTTACCACCATTTCTCCTCAAATAGAAAAAATATTATTATAATATTTATATACCGTTAAGATCATTCTTGATTCCGACGGGACATTATTATTCAAATTAGGGACTATGATCTTAAAAGTATTCTTTATTCCGAAGGGACGTATATTACCAAAGGGACTATGTTTTTAAGACCATTCTTAATTCCGAAGGGACATTCAACCGAAAAGGGACTATGGTCTTAAGAACACTCTTAATTCCGAAGGGACAGAAAGGAGTAGAAAAAGGAGAAGGACTTGTTAAACAAGTCGAAGGAGGGAGAAGAGAGGAAAGACTCGTCAACACAAGTCAAGAAAGGGAGAAGAGAGAAAGAGTTCCCGACAACTCAATGAAACTCTTTGGTGTGTAGAATGCACTGTGTGAGCTCTCTATTTATAGAGAAAATTCACAACTAATAAGTGAGAAACTTTGGGAACAAGTAATACATTACTTTGTCATTAAGTAATTCACATATTAGATCTAGTACAAAAATATCTCAATTGAGTACCAAAATATATTATATTGAGTACAAAAATATATTATATTATGTACCAAAATATATTTCAAATTAAGCACCAAAATATTCTAGATTGCGTTACAAAATATTTTAGCAAAACTTGGGGACTAAGAAAGCACTTTCTAATAATGATTAAATTAATTATTTAATTTATCATTACCAAATAATAAAATATATATCAATATATATTTTTTTTCTAGTGCTTATGTACCCCCATTAATTAGAGGTACACCCCCACTATATAAACATTACTAATGTGTGTGTTCCATCCGATGTGGGACTTCCACTTTTTTCAATTCACACAACACTAGTTCTACCCGACATGGGAATTTGTGTTTAGTCTTTTTACTCAATTTTCACACATGTTCCAACAATCCCCCACTTGAATTTAAAAAATGGTTTCAGAAATAACGTCATAAACGTCTCCATAAGATTTGCTAGTAAACAAAGGTGTCGCCTACAACTTGAACCTTTGCATAGCGAGTAAAATTCTGATTAACAAGAGTTGCTTACAGCATTGAACTCTATCTCAGACATAGAACTCACACACAAACCTTTTCATAAGATGTATTCTAAAAGCCCGTGTGTTTATGGCCTTGCACGTGTATCCCGGTTTTAACGAACGCTCTAGGTATTCTGCCCCGAATCCCATAGAAACCGGCATCAGTTCCACATTCGTATAGGTGAGTCTATCAAGAGTACTCCTGTAGCTATGTACTCCACTCCAAATAGAGTATAGATCTCATTAAGAGTTTAATTTCTATTATCTCATCCTTCTGTTGCTGCAGGAATCATGCTTTCTTACTTTTATCATAGCATGTTCTATCACTTGTGACTTGTTATTACCCATTGAACCTATTTCTTGGGATCTCCAGTCATGTAGGTCGGGTTACCATCACTTGTGACCTTTGGGCATTAGTCTCATCCTATTGGATGTGTTTAGGACTTTCTTTTTAGTAATTCCTTTCGTCAAAGGATTGACTAATTCTTTATCAGTACGTACATGATCTACTTTAACCGTTCCTTTTGAGAGTAGCTAGCTCTCCAATACTTTATGTGTTCATGACTTAATAATCATCTCTTACCATTGTGGTAACGATTCTCAATTTTGTAATAGCTGCAGACTATCACAATAAATTAACACTTCTGGAAACGGCTCTACCCACTAAGGGTTCTCAACTAGCAAGCATCTTATCAACTTGCTTCTTCACTAGTTTTCTATAGTGTTCTCATCTCAGATTCATTCCATAATGGACTGAGTCAATATCATTTGTTTCAACAAATAACTTTTCCAATGATGCTTAATATGCAGTCACTGGTCGCTTTAAGACTCATCTGAAGGATGTTCTATTTTGAAATTTATACCATTCAAGTACAATAGGTTACTCCTCATAATTTAATCTTAGAGTCATAGTCTTCTTAAGGCACCTCATGACTCTTTCAATAGCATGTCAATGCTTCTCATTTGTCTACTAGTAAACTTGCACAAGAGTTTCACGACATCAGCAATGTCGGGTCTAATACATTTAATGACATACCTAAGTACTGTCAATGATGCTCGTATATTCTGTTTTTCTAACTCCATCTCAAGTGTTCTTACACTTGGATCATAATATATGATTGCAAGTTTACAGTGAAATAATTACATTTCCTTAAGATCTTCTCAACTTTGTGAGATTTATCAAAAAAGTTATCTTTTCTGGATCTAGTAATCTTGAAATCAAGAATTACTTCAATTTTGTCTAGGTCTTTCTTATCAATGTTGTTGATAAACAATGATTTCACATAATTCATAACATGAATCTTTAAATCAAATATGAGCAAGTTGTCTTCATAGAGACATATGATCGTGCAAATATTATTTGTCACTTTCATTCACTTTATACTGATTCGATAACATTAGAATGTCAAATTTTTTCATGTCATTCCTCAGGAGTTAATTTTAGACCATACAAATAATTATCTAACTTACAGACCATGTTTTCTTGTACATGAATCGCAAAACTTTCAGGTTGTTTCATATAGATTTCTTTTTCTAGTTCACCATAAAAAGAGGCAACTTTCACATCCATTTGGAGTACTATCGAGTTATGAACGGCGACTAAAGGGACTAGTACTCTTATGGATATGATTTTCGTGACTGGTGAATGAATGTCGAAGAAGTCTATATTTTTCTCTTTGTCTAAAACCTTTGACTACAAGGAGGAGAGCCTTGTATTCATCAACCGTACCATCAAGTTTTAGTTCTTTTCCAAAATCCAAATACAACCGATTAGTTTGCAACTATGAGGCAAGTCAACAAAGTGTCATGTTTTGTTAGACTCTAGAGAATCCATTTCATCGTTTATTGTTTCTTGTCATAATTCAACATCCAATGAGGATATAGCTTCTTTAAGGCTTAATGGATCTTCTTCCAATGTATAAACCATAAGGTCCATACTCTTTAGCAATTCTTGTTTTCTTACCTCTTTGAGGTTCTATAACATCCCGTACGATGTTCTCATAACTATTTCTGATTACTGAAATATGATCAGATATAGTGCCCCCACTAGTTCTTAATATACAAGGGGAATTTAGTTTACCCCCACTAGTGCCCCCACTATTCTTTAATTTACAGGGGTACTTACTTCATAGAAATCAATATCTTTTAATTCTACTAGTGAGTTTATCTCTCTTGGGCTCAAGATCCGAACTTATGTCAGACAATCCCAAGTTCAAAAAATAAGACAAGTTGGGTTGTCTTTTCTTCAAAAATTTCTTAATTAAAATTTTTGTTCTTGGACTTGGGTACTCTATCCAACATGAATTTCAATTTTCGTTAAAAATTGAACATATCAAGCATATCAATTTTATTTATTTTTTCAAAAATTCACAGTCATCAATATGATAAAAATATCATTTTATCATTTCTAATTTATGTGTCATCAAATTCGCACATATCATAATTTATTAATTTTAGAGATTCAAATTCTCTAAACACGGATTTATATGAACTTTTGGTTCATTTATCTTGACTGCAAAAAATAAAATTGTCTAATCATCTAACGTTGGAATTAAGTCCAAATTACTCAAGTTTAAAATTAGACACTTGTTCGCGAGTCATATATTAAAATCACACAACTAATAAAATAGAAGGAGAATTTAATTTCGAACATACCATCAAGGGCGTAATCTTTTTCCAAAGGAATACTTGGTACACAAGTCTCTCTTTAAGTCTGAGTCAACTCAGTCTTATTCAATAGAAATCTGAAATTCAGATTCTTTCTTATTTTTATATAAAATATTTGAAACAAATTTTCTCATATAATTTCCAATATTGCATAATTATAGGTATGGAGCTCTTATGGCCGAGTGGGACTCTGTTCATCTCTATACCCATTATTCTGGAACAATTAACATTGTTATTAGCTTACCTTTGTACGGTTTTTTCCAAATGAAGTGTCAGCAATTTGTCCACATGACAAATCATAAAAACAGTACAAAGAATACCACATAAGTACAAACCAGATGCAACTTGCTTATTTCAAATTATTTTTCCCTAAGCAGCAACACTATCACGTGTCATAATTTTTTTTACCAAACTATGTGGATGTGCCGAGAGACAATTTTCAATCCACAATTAACTTCATGCTTTTACCATTAAAAGCGATATGTGAATTTCTTAGTGTTGTTGTTATAACAACATACACTTCATTGTTTCAGTCGAAAGATGTAATTTTTATAGCTTGATTTATTCTTCTTGTATTTAGGGACAATTGAACTTTAATAAGTGACTTCTCCGGTAGACATAGCATATTGAAACGTCTTAAAATTGTTGTTTTTGGATTTCCAAACTGTTGTATTTGGATTTCCAAATTTTATTATCTACCGAAGTTGTTAGTAGTTTGAGTCACGACCAGGTCGCTCTCTTTAAGACGTTTCGTGGCACTACCCAAAATTGTGCAAGGTAGACTATCAACCACGCCGCCTCCAGGATAAAACAAGCCCAGCTACAACTGTTCGATTAACTACTGCACTGTAGAAAATCGTTCGAGAATTACACCTTCAAATATGGTACTAAGACCACTCTTTAATACTGAAACCACTTTAATATGGTATTATTACCATTCTATTATGGTGCTAAGACCACTCAAATATGGTGTTTCCACCATTCTAACCTTTAAGTTCTCCAAACTATCAATATGGTACTATGACCACTCAAATATGGTGTTACCACCATTTCTCCTCAAATAGAAAAAATATTATTATAATATTTATATACCGTTAAGATCATTCTTGATTCCGACGGGACATTATTATTCCAATTAGGGACTATGATCTTAAAAGTATTCTTTATTCCGAAGGGACATATATTACCGAAGGGACTATGTTTTTAAGACCATTCTTAATTCCGAAGGGACATTCAACCGAAAAGGGACTATGGTCTTAAGAACACTCTTAATTCCGAAGGGACAGAAAGGAGTAGAAAAAGGAGAAGGACTTGTTAAACAAGTCGAAGGAGGGAGAAGAGAGGAAAGACTCGTCAACACAAGTCAAGAAAGGGAGAAGAGAGAAAGAGTTCCCGACAACTCAATGAAACTCTTTGGTGTGTAGAATGCACTGTGTGAGCTCTCTATTTATAGAGAAAATTCACAACTAATAAGTGAGAAACTTTAGGAACAAGTAATACATTACTTTGTCATTAAGTAATTCACATATTAGATCTAGTATAAAAATATCTCAATTGAGTACCAAAATATATTATATTGAGCACAAAAATATATTATATTATGTACCAAAATATATTTCAGATCAAGCACCAAAATATTCTAGATTGCGTTACAAAATATTTTAGCAAAACTTGGGGACTAAGAAAGCACTTTCTAATAATGATTAAATTAATTATTTAATTTATCATTACCAAATAATAAAATATATATCAATATATATTTTTTCTCTAGTGCTTATGTACCCCCATTAATTAGAGGTACACCCCCACTATATAAACACTACTAATGTGTGTTCCATCCGATGTGGGACTTCCACTTTTTTCAATTCACACAACACTAGTTCTACCCGACATAGGAATTTGTGTTTAGTCTTTTTACTCAATTTCCACACATGTTCCAACATTTCAGATTTCATTTGAATATCACAACGGACTTGCATAAACTCAAACTCACATACACTTGCATACAAAAGAAAGACATTACAATTTTCACTTGCATACACATTTGGATCAACTTTAAATACATGTTAGCATAAACTTTGAAGAAGAAAAAAAAAAGCATCAAAAGGCAATTCAATAGACTTCAATAAGTTTTTTTTGGATTTTGTTATTTAAAAATGATAGACGTGTTAAGACTTTAGAACATGAAGGATTAAAATGAAAAAATAAAAAGATAAAGGACCAAATTGTTACTTAAAATTAAGTTAAGAGACTAAAGATATAATTTTGCCTTATTATTTTAAGGGTTAATTATGTTTCTAGTCCCTATAAAATAGCGACCTTGTAAGTTTAGTCCTTACTTAATTTTAATAGCATTTTTAGTCCCTATAAAAAAAATTTACTTATAATTTTAGTCCCTGCTAAAACAAAGTTTGATTAATTATCCTTAAACTCTTAAATTTTTGAACGATTTTTTTGAGACAAGATTAGAACACTATGAAAGGTTCGTTTACTAAAATTTAAAATTTTCTGACATGAAATGAATTAAATATGAATTTTTTAAAACGACAAAAGTTAAAGATAAAAAGTAATAAAATCTGGATGTAGAAATCAAATTTTGCGATAATTTTTTGCAGAGGAACTTTTAGTAATGTTCTAAACATGTCTGCAAAAAATTGTTCAAAAATTTAAGAGTTTAAGCATAAATTAAACAAATTTGAATTGAGTAGGGACTAATACTCAGTGCAGAAAAACAAAATTAGGGACTAAAAATGCTATTAAAATTAAGTAAGGACTAAACTTATAAGGTCGCTATTTTATAGGGACTAGAAACATAATTAACCCTTATTTTAATAAAACGGATAGCTTAACTATAAGAATTCCAATATAATATATATAACTTATAACATCATATCGTGTCATGATTCTATCAAATCAGTTTACGCTTTATGTTCTTGAACTAACTCACTCTCTCTCTCTATATATATATATATTGGTGGTGTTTTTTTTTGTGGTGCTCTCTCTCTATCAATTTAATTCAAGCTGAGTTTCTTTTATGTCAATTTTTTATATTACACTATGACTTTTCAATGAAACAACTACATCTTTTTTAAATTTATATAGTTTTTCTGATTTAATTGAAGATATAATTTCAATAGAGAGGAGACATTATTGCGATTAGTTCAATTTAAATAATATGAAAAACAAGTTAAAAATTTGTTATCTAGAAATGAAATGGATGGTGTGATTTATTATTTATAATTTGAATACATTGAAGTGATTCGAGTGATAATGAGAGTTAGGTTTCTTAAACAAGTGTTCAGAGGTTCAATCATTGACTCTTGCATATCAACGGAAATTAGTCACTTTTTTTTTTTAGAGAGGAAATTAGTCACTTATAAGCAGCAGTTGAAACTCCATACTTATAACACGATATCATAAAAAAAATATTGAAATTTGAATACAAACAATTTAACTTTTTTGCCAAAGTTTTTTGGACAAAAATTGTCACATTTATTACAATACCATGTATTCTAATGGAAAAATAAATTTAAATAATTTAATTTTTTCTATTAACTTTTTTGAACGAAAATAATTACATTTATTGCAATACCATGCATGTATTGTAATTTAAAAATCAAATTTAGAATCAACTAAAATGCTTGACCAAAAAGAAAAACAATCAACTAAAATGCCAAGTGTCAATCACTAAAAGAGTAAAAGTACGATTTTGACAACTTTAATTATCATCATTAATGTACGATACGTCTTTGTACTGAAATACATTAAATTTTGGTCAAATCTTTCAAAAAATAATTAAATTTTGGTCAAACAGTCAAAATATTTAATTTATTCATATATTTATCGCAACATTTAAATTTTCTAATATAATTGCAATATAATACATATGGGCATTACCACACTAGTGATTATAAATACAAGGTATAGCATAGTGATTGAGCACATCACCAACAAGAACAAAGAGTGAGATTACTCTCCTCTCACCATTTTCATTTTTGGTTCACCATTTATATGTGACAACTAAAACCATAGTCAATTATTGGATTTTTGAAAATCAGATTCAAACATGGATGTATCAGAAGTGTGTCCAATTGTTGATGCAATCAAAGCTTTCCTTGAATACTTGGTAGATCCGTTGTTGCAAGAAGATCATTCTACCGGTGATGATCTTCCACTATCACAACATGACAAAGTTGCAAACTAGGTATTTTTTTTTTCATTCACCTTGAACCTTTTTTTCCATACATGAAAAATTTTGATTGATAAAAATTTTCCGTTTGCCAATATTTGTTTAAAAAGTTCTCATTTGATTTCAAAATTGAAAGATTAATTAACATCAAATTTAAGTTCTTCTTTCAACAAAAAAAAAAAATCAAATTGAATTTCTTATTTGATTTTAATATCTACTTGAGTTCCTATTAGCTATGGCAATCCAAAGATTAATTATCATCTAATTGAATTGTTCCTATTTGATTTTAAAGTTGAAGAACCACAAGTATTTAATTATTTGATTATGGTGTAGGTGCATCTAGTCGTGTTATTGAAGAACTACTGCCACAAAAAACTGAATCAAGAGCTAGCAATGTTTCAACCAATTCTGCTTTCCGATCCTTATAGAATCCTTTCATTTCGAGATCCTTTGTCATTGACCTCAATGTAGGCATTGTCTCTTTCATCAAGGATTATGTAGTTTTCATCACGGTAATAGGTACCAAAGCTAAGCTCACATTATATTGGCTTCCATTATCCAATGGAACCCTATTTAAATTCTTCGAAACTTGTCTTTTCTTTTGTAATTCAGAAAATTTGCTGTCATAATGAACAACAACCTTACCATCAGTTCCGTGATGGCTCGGCTACAAATCCCTCTTTTATTACTTTTACTATTGATGGGCTCATTTAAGATCATACCAGCAGGACATGTTTTCGACTTCCGCTGCCTCTTGGTTAATACATTATCACTGTCAGAAAGAACAATAGAATTACCCTCAACTTCGCGTTTACCCTATTGCACATTTAAGATTGTACCAGCAATACATGTTTTTGGTTTCCGCTGCCTCTTAGTTGATACAATATTAGATGTTCTTGGAATAACTTATAATATAGTATTAACTAAGAGGCAGCTGAAACCAAAAACCTATATGTTGGTGCAATCTTAAATGTACAACCGGGCCAGCATGAAGTTGAGGGTAATTCTATTGTTCTTTCTGACAGGGATAATGTATTAACCAGCGGAAGTCAAAAATTTGTCCTGCTACTATGATCTTAAATGAGCCCATCAATACTACAAATAATAAGAGGGATTTGCAGCCGGGACAACACGGAACTGATGGTAAGGCTGTTGTTCTTTATGACATCAATTTTTCTGAATTACAAAAGAAAATACAAGTTCCGGAGAATTCAAATAGGGTTCCATTGGATAATGGAATCCAATATAATGGGAACTTAGCTTTGGACCTATTACTGCTATGAAAACTACAAAATCCTTGATGAAAGAGACAATGCCTACATTGAGGTCAATGATAAAGGATCTTGAAATGAAAGGATTCTATAAGGATTGGAAAGCAGATTTGGTTGAAAAATTACTTGTGTTGTATAGGGAATTTCGCGAGATCATTGTGGGTCTGAGACCAGCAATGTTGGCATATATGAAATTCACGTTGCTGCCTGATTATACTGACCTCTCTGATGTGGACTGTGGAGCAGCAACTTTCATTAATAGAAAAAGCGATCATGAGTTCCTATGATATATGCTTATCTTTAGATGCATCGAAAAATGATCCTAATATCGATTTACAGGTTGGTATAATTCACATTTCCCATTTTCTGGTGCTAAATTTTACAATAATGAATACTGACCTCATAATTAGAAGCCATGAAAACATAGCATATATATAGGTCTGATTAAATTATTTCTCATTTCCATCTTATATTTTTGTTTTCACCTTTTCCATAAAATAATGATGGCTATTTGCATAATGTGTTCTTTGCAGAGAAGCTTTCTCAAATAGTTTGCAAGATTTAAAGCTGGCAGAGAAACAATTCTCAAAGCTTGAAGTGACAGAATCGCATGTAATTAAGTAGTACGAGCTTGTATATTGATCTTGATAACAAGTCGTGCAAGGGTTTCCCAATACTATATATCTTTTATATTTTAATCAATGGGATGAAGACAATTAGTGTCTCAATATCCTATATCCTAGGAATTGTGTTTGCGTTTGGACTGATCATATTTTTGTTTCTTGCTTTATCTTTCTAGTTTTGGTTTTACCATGTTAACTTGGAAATTTCTTGTTACCTTGTTTTCCAAGAATTAAATAAATGTGTGATTCATAATTGCTCTACATGGCTTATATTGGACTATGCACACATGACGACAGTGTGTGCATTCATAAGGAAACACAATGATGACGATCAAGAATAATAAGTGATAAGTAAATCAAAATATCTAAAAACTTCTACTTTTAGATTACTTGACTTGTGCCGTTAGGGCACAAGTTAGCAAGATCCATCTAAAAATGCATGAGAGTATTTTGCTTCTAGTATCACTGTTTTGCTCGTTTACTTTTTCTTTTCCCAAAATTTGCTCTAAGAGTAATCATAACTTAATTTTCTGAATTCTCACGAGTATTCTAATCAAAATGAATAATAATTATACACAACTTATTAAAGCCATTTAAACTTGTTAAAAATTGAAAGCCAAATTACAGTGATAAAATCTCGTGTACTTACTTTTCTTTATAAATAAAATAGATTCATTAAGGAAATATAAACTCTGTCTGAGCACAAGAAATTCCACAACCCTTCTACAAGCTTACAACACTACAACAACAAAAGCCATCATGATGTGCTTTGAAGGCATCTGGAACAATCAGAGTCTGGATTGAAAAGAGCTAAATTATTTACACCACCTTATTCATCCTCCCAAAACTAATTTGTTTGCACTAAAAACATATATAATGGGTCAAAGTGGCATTATGAAATTTTAGATACAAATATAGTTGTGTCGTTTTATTATATTTTTTTGTTATTGGTTTATATACTGATTATATACTAGAATTTATTTTAAGAGAATTGATCAACAAATTTTTAAAAAAAATCATATATAAATTAAAAACATTTTCTAAAAAAAACCTTAAATTGAACAAATAATTTACTATTGTGTTTGATATTTTGTTACAATTAACAAACAAACATGTTCACCACAAACAATTATTGTTGTGTATAACACTTGTAATAAAGAAACACTTAAGTTTTTTTTGATACACAATAAAGAAACACTATTTTATTCTGTTGAATGATGCAATATGAGTTTTTATCTCCCTGAGAGAACATTATATTTGAAGAGATATATGGTGTAAAAGTTGCCAATCAAATTTTATGTACCGAGTGGCCGAGTGTCATAAATATATAGATTTGAGAAGTATTTTGTAAAGAAATAAATTTGAGAAGCACTATTACAAATGGCGGTCTAATCCTCTAGAATGGTGAACTATAAATTTTAATTTTTTTGTAATAAAATGCTATATTTGTTCTAAATTTTTGTTAATACTTTTTTTTTACTATATGCACCTCTAATATTATAATTTTATTTGTTCCATATTAGATGCACCTATATTATAATTCTGTTTTTATCCTTTTACAAATATAACAAATGTTCAATATGCAAAATAAGATACAAGACAAAAGTAGCAGAGATGTCGCGTTTACCAATGTTACCACTATAAGGTACTATATATACGATCAAAATTATGAATGATGACCTCTAAAATATTATGAATGTTGATTAATGTTGAAAATAGTGAATACTTTAATAGATTATCAATTTAAAGTTCATGATTGTTTGTGAGATCTAGATTTGTCAGTTTCTTCGCTAATAACACCAATTTTATCCGTAGGTTGTAGCTACAGACAAATATAGACAAATACAACCTACACCAGATTTTTGCTCTATATTTGAAAAATAGTTACAACCTATATTTGTCTGTTTCTTAACTATTAACACCATTTTTCTCTATATTTGGCTTTAAATATAAATTATAAAAGGAACTATATTTTCAATGGATCAAGCACAATAGTCAATTAGTTTTTCATTCATGGCTCTGAATATGAAATCATTCAGAGTCTTTTTAATTCTCACTCTCTTCAATCTCTTCACCACGCTACCATCTGCTGAGGTTGTTTCACCAATTCTTGATGTTTCTTCACTTAATCGAACTAGTTTTCCCACAAACTTCATTTTTGGGACAGCATCCTCAGCATACCAGGTAAAATATTATTATTTTTAATATTACGTTATAGAAAATATGGCCGACCGGTACTTCATTATTTCAATGAGACCTTCTTACATATTTGAATTCAATTTCAGTCGGACCAAAATGTAGTTTTTAATTTATGAGCATTGATTTAAAAATAATAATAATAATGGTTTAAAGTTTTATAAAATATTGAAAGTCCCACCAAGTTTAAGTTAAACCAAGGTAATTGAATTGAACAATTTGGTTGATGTCATGATATATATCATATAGTACGAAGGTGCTGCAAAAGAAGGTGGGAGAGGAGCAAGTATATGGGACACCTACACTCATAAGTATCCAGGTATCTGATTTCTCCATCTATTTTTCGGATTGAATTCAAGATGCATGTAAAATGTAAAATTAATTTTGATTTAGTAACAACTCAATGTTTTTTTTATTCTATATCAAGATTGATTTTACGACTTTGATTTAATTAAAAGGGATGAAGAGTACTTTTATGATGAGTTGAAAATTTTAAAATATGTTTAAGTTTTACACTTTTTCTCTAAAATAAATATGTCCTACGACCATAAATAATATTAAATATTTTAATGGTTGCTTTTTTATGAAAAAAGATAATTTAAACAAGGTTAGTCAAACAAGACACTTGATTTCTTCTAGTCAAGAAAGGACTGTTTTTCTTTTGGGTGAAATTCTTATATTTATTTATATGCAAAAGAACAAAACTCTTCTATATTTCCAAAAAAAAAAAAAAATACTCTTCTATTTTCTTTATTATTATTATTATTATTATTATTATTATTATTGTTGTTGTTGTTGTTTTGCTATTGGTTTATATACTAATTACAATAGAATTTATTTTAAAAGAATTAATCAACAAAATTTAAATAAAAAAAAACATATCTATGATAAAAACAGCTTAAATAGAACAAATAATTTACTATTGTGTTTGATGTTTTGTTATTATTTACAAACACGTTCACCACAAACCAATATTGATGTGTATAGCACTGGTAATAAAAAAAATAGGCTATGTTATTCTGCTCAATGGTGCAATATGAGTTTGCCTCTCTCTGAGAGAACATTTTAATTTGACGGTATTATGTTGTGAAAGTTGCAAATCAAATTTTATGGAATGAGAGGCCGAAAGTCATAACTTAATTATATTTGAGAAGTATTTTATAAAAGAA
Source organism: Medicago sativa (assembly GCF_051527215.1). Lineage (NCBI taxonomy): Eukaryota > Viridiplantae > Streptophyta > Magnoliopsida > Fabales > Fabaceae > Medicago > Medicago sativa. The sequence continues at coordinate 78,478,351 of NC_140750.1, forward strand.
ATAGATTTGAGAAGCACTATTATAAGGGACAATCTGATATGAACCTTCTTGAAATGTGAACTGTGAATTTAATAAATTTTGCAAAAATTCCTTCAAAATAAAAGTTAGTAACATATTACGATTATTCTAAATTTTTATTAACATAAAATTAGTTTTTACTATATACACCTCTATTATTATAATTTATCTGTTCCATATTAGATGCACCTATGTTATAATTCTATTTTTAGCCTTTTACCAATAAAACAAATGTTCAACATGCAGAAAAGATATTAGACAGAAGCAACGGAGATGTCGCGGTTGATCAATATTACCGCTACAAGGTAATGTATTTATGATCAAAATCATGAACAAGGACCCCTATAATATTAAGAATGATGAATAATGTTGAAAATTGTGAATAGTTTAAGAGATTATCAATTTAAAGTTCATGATTGTTTGTGAGGTCTAGCTCAAATGCCAACGCCAATGCCTATATTGCTAGACTGAAGACATTCATCCGGGTTTGAATCCAGCACCTCATAGTTGTATGTGTGGGTATTAGATGGTATATCATCACTTCGGCTACGAACTATAAAAAATAATAGTCAATATTGTTAAAAAATCCAGTGCATGATACGAAATCGACTAAAATACCAAATATAATATATTTTTTACTTACTTAATGAGAATTAATTAATCCATAAAATCTTTCATAAGATAGAAAACTAGCAGGGTCGTTCCTACTAATTCGGAGGCTCGGTTCTGTAGGTGAAAAAGAGACCCGTAAAAAAATAAAAATGTATTTTTTTTAAAGACTAATGTTCTATTTAAATTTTTTAAAAGATAAATACAAGGTATCGTATATAAGCGGTACACCCAAAGGTGAAAATCACTACCGTATACATTAGGAACCTCAAACCACTCTCCCAAAAACACACTCACCTAACACATAGCAGTACTATTGGGCTATAATTTTTTTTTTAGGCCCATGCCTTGGAGAGGCCCAGTTCCATTGAGCGGTTTGCACACCCCAAGGTCCGGCCCTGAAAACTAGTAAAGTAATTATTATAAAGATAATGAGATTCAATGGAGAAAAATCAAATTCAATATCCCCTGCAATTGGTTACTATTTTGTATTATATTATCTATTTTGTTTTGTAGAATAAAATGAAAGTATGTTGTTTCAAAAAAAAAATATGGAACTAGTACGTTATACACTTAAATATCGCAGGAAGATGTTGGCATCATGAGGAATATGAATTTGGATGCTTACAGATTCTCGATATCTTGGTCTAGAATCCTCCCAAGTGAGTTAAACTTAAACGACTAACTCCTAGTTTATTTTACCTAATTAAGTTGATGTTTCACTTTTTTTTTTTCATTCAATTTTATTAAACTATCAATAGAAGGAAAACTTAATGGAGGTATAAACCACGAAGGAGTCAAATATTACAACAACCTTATCAATGAGTTGTTGGCTAATGGTTAGTCCATACTTAGTTTACTTGAATTTTTATTAAACTACTACACATGTTAACATTTCAAACAACATTAAATGTAAACAAAGGTATTTGAATATTTATTTATAGGTCTACAGCCATTTGTAACTCTATTTCATTGGGATCTTCCTCAAGCTTTAGAGGACGAGTATGGCGGCTTCTTAAGCCCTCTCATTGTGTAAGTGATACAAAAGTACCTAGATCATATTTACATAAATATTAGTAAGGTGTTAATTCATTTTTTCATGCTATTTATCTATAATAGCTTTGTATATGAAGATCCTCATTAGGCTAGTTATGTATTTGGAACAAATTGTATGTTAACCAATCAAAAAGCAACAATACTAAACATTAATATCATAATCCATGGCTTATTTTTAGAAATGATTTTCAAGACTATGCGGAACTTTGTTTCAAAGAGTTTGGAGATAGGGTGAAGTATTGGATCACTTTCAATGAGCCATCCACTTTCAGCGTTTCTTCCTATGCATTAGGGATCTTTCCACCTGGTCGATGTTCTAAATGGTTGAGCTCAAATTGCACTGGTGGTGATTCAGGGAAAGAGCCTTACATTGTTTCACATCACCAATTACTCGCTCATGCCGCAGCTGCCCATGTGTACAAGAAGAAGTATCAGGTTTGTTATAACTTAGATATGAACTTAATTTAAAGTTCAAGATACCTAATAACCAAAAAATGATCTATATATAGGAATCTCAAAAGGGTGTGATAGGCATAACCTTGGTGACTAGTTGGTTCATTCCACTTTCTGATAACAAAGTCGATCAAAAAGCTGCTGAACGAGGGCTAGACTTCATGTTTGGATGGTAAGTGCTTAACTCTACACTGGAATACCAGTTAGATATAGTTGGATATTAATTAGAAATAGTTTTTTTTTTTTTAAAGAAGTTAGAACTTAGTGGTGATTAGTTGTTTTTTTATAAGCAAATATGTATTGATCATGAGTAAACTAGCACACGATGTGCAAATCCGCTCCAAAATAGTTTATAACTATATGCATACTTAAATTGTTGTTTTCGAAATTAGAAAGAGTACCTTAATCAAGGATTTGTTCTATTTATGAGCACCACTCTTACTCCTATCAAAATGTGATCTCTTCATCAAGGAGTGGTTTCCCATGTTGCCGACCTCCTTGGATTTGCACCTAACGGTAGACCCCAAAACTGAAATGGTACTTTATCATATATAGGTGCAAAACAAGAAGTTTGAAGCAGCTTCCATGAAATGTTTGTTGTTAGTTAGTTATATTAGTTACTCCAAGATCATAATAAAAAGCGATCATTTGTACATTCATTTGAAATCATCATAATACCAATTCCAAAACCAATCCATCTTTCTAGCATTGTATTTATCTCTATAATTAGTTGGGCTATATTGTATAGTACTTCTCAACAATAGTGATTGTTCGTGAGATTGTTTTTATTTTTTTCTATTTGTAACAATGATTACAGGTATATGGAACCACTAACAAGAGGGAAATATCCACAAAGCATGCATTCTCTTGTTGGAAAACGATTGCCAGAGTTCTCTAAAGAGCAAGCAAGACTACTTAAAGGGTCATTTGATTTCCTTGGACTAAACTATTATACATCTGTCTATGCTGCCGATGTACCACAACTAAGAAATGGTAGACTCAATTACCTCACTGATTTTAATGCCAATATTACAAGTAAGCATGTCCTTATTTATTCATCATTCTGTAAATTAATGAATATTTTTGAATTTGATGATAAAATTATATCTTTTGTTTTTGTGATGGAAGCTGAGCGCAATGGTATTCCAATAGGTCCAAGGGTACGTATACCACAACATATTATAACTTTGTAATTTTTTAAGTGTATATATATTTAGGTTATGTTTGCAATTATATTTGTGCAGGCAGCTTCAAGTTGGTTATATGTTTATCCTAAAGGAATTCAAGAATTGTTACTCTATGTCAAGAAAGTGTACAACAATCCTTTGATTTACATCACCGAAAATGGTAAACACGCTTTAATTCATATTGTTTATTCTGAATATTGTTATATAAAGTAAATGTGAGATAGAATACATAACATTTTTTTATAAAAGTTGACGTTTATGTCTGAATTTTCTTTTGATATTTTTATCTAACATATATATGATCAGAATCTTTTTTGAAAACTTAATTTTTAGGTATTGATGAGTTCAATGATCCAACACTATCACTAGAGGAAGCCCTTATGGACACTTATAGAATTGATTATTTCCATCGTCATCTCTATTATATTCGATCTGCAATCAAGTAAGTGAACATTATTTATATATTTAATATTTTAGATTAGTTTTTATAAGGGTTTCTTAGAGTGGCTATATATATTATATATTTAAAGTATAGTTGTTTTATCATACATGATTTATTTTATTTTTTATTAGGAAGGGCGTAAATATAAAAGGATATTTTGCATGGTCGTTTCTTGACAATTTCGAATGGGCATCCGGTTATGCAATGCGATTTGGCATGAATTTTGTGGATTACAAAAATGGTTTGAAAAGACACCAAAAGTTGTCTGCAAAGTGGTTTACTAATTTTCTCAAAAGATATTAAATTTTATATACTCGATATTTCCAATAATTAAGAATGTAATGAAACATATCAAGCAAGTTTAATTTTAATTAGTAACATGGTCGTTCATTCTTAAACTTATTTTTTATCCAATTAGTCAGGTTATACTTTCACTCTTAAGTTGAATAAGTGGGAAATTCTGAGTTTGAACTCCGACCCCTGCATATGAAAATGCATTATCCATACTAATTGAGTTATGTTCACGAGAACCTTATATGCAACTTCACTGGTGCGAATTGAGATGGAAACAAAACGTTATCAACAATAAATCAATTAAGGAGATCTTCTATGTGTAGTTAAATTGAAAGTAGTGATTGAAATTATATTAATGTAATAATAATCAATCATTACTTTGTTGGAAAGTTTGTGAAGCAGGAATAAGAAAAAAATTAATAATGTATGACTAACAAGATATGATGATACGACATTTCTATCCTAAATTTTAATGATTTGGATCTTCTCCTACGAAAATTTTATACATCTTTTTTCCACGTCATTTTTATTATCTCCTAATTACCTACTCATTTCTTCTTATCATCTTTATCCATTCACTTACAATTTTTTTGTTGGATGCATTGTGAATATGATACATATCTTCTATATATCAAACAATGAATACGTTTACAATCGATGTGGGACACTTGAATACAACCAATCTTTCCATCAAGTGCGAATATATCACATCGTTATAATTAGCTCAAATACAATGACCCCACTCTTGCTCCCTTACCAAGCCGAACTAAGGCTTTGATACCACTTGTTTGGGAGTTTGAGCATCATGAGCAACAATGAATTTATGATGTGGTATTAACAAGAGATCATGACACCACATCCAAACCTAAAACCTTAAGATGTAAGTATGAGTATGAACATGTTTAATGTTGGATATATAAGAGATATGGATGACACGTCAATAAATGATGTTAACTTAACATACATTTTGAGAATATATGGCGTCCAATCACTTGAAGAAATTCTTACAAACTTTTATATATTAGAATTTCTTAAGTATGACAAGTCATCTGAACTTAAACTTCTTATACCTCTGATTGTATATCAAGTTTAAACAACAATCTTTCTTATTTGATTAAACTAAGATGGTAGAAGTCTCTTTCTTGTGTGATTGAGCAAAGGAAGTCTCTTACTTGTGTGTTTGATCAAATTGTAATCTTGTGTGATTATAGTGAAAATCCATTGAAAGTGCAAGGGGACTGTATTGCTCTTGGCTTATGGGAGGGACCAGTATAATTTATTTGCCCGTCTCTCTCTCTCTCTCTCTCTCTCTCTCTCTCTCTCTCTCTCTCTCTCTCTCTCTCTCTCTCTCTCCCTCTCACTTTCTTTGTGTTTAATTTAATTTCGATGCATAACTCTATTTCAGACTCTGATAAGGACTCTGCTTCTGATCAAACTCTAAATTGTTTTGATAAACACTCATAAAAGTTTTTGAAAAGACCAACACAATTCAACCCCCCCTGTGTGTTTCTCACCTCCAAGCAAAACAACAACACTTTCAGATTTTTCAAAAACCCTAGTGCCACTGTTGCAGAAACTTATTGAATTAAGATTCATCACTCTCATTCTCCTTTTCTAAATCTGAACTCAAACTTTATTCAGATTTAAAATCAAAATTATATGGTTTTTCGTTTAAATTCTCCATGGACAAGAGTAATGAAAGTTCGATTGAATCAAATGAATCCAAATCCAAAACCCTCAAAAACCTATAGAAACCTCTCTCTCTCTCTCTCTCTCTCTCTCTCTCTCTCTCTCTCTCTCTCTCTCTCTCTCTCTCTCTCTCTCATGATGGCTTCGCACGACTTTTCACACATTCGTCTCCTGACGCAACACCATGCATGACCTCAACTAAATATTGTATAAATGAACAAACAAGTGAAATTTTACAAGTAGGAGCACCTAGTGTGCATTTTTTTTTTTTTAATATGGAGAAGTTGGGAGTCTAGAATTCAAACATTGACCCCTGCATAATATTGTCATTGCAGCTACCAACTGAATTGTGTTTGTCAATTCTACATTGATGTAAAAGTAAATTACACTTCATCCCCTAAGAGAAGCTTGAAATTGCAGTCATCCTTATGAAATGTTTATCACAACCTCATTCCTTAGTAATTAAATATGCACTACACTTTAATCTTTTTAACATACATAATATCTTTATGATGTCTACTAACTTTCGGCCACCATTTGAGAAAAAATAAACTCATTTCTTTAGATGCACTACACTTTAATTAAACTAGCATTAACTACATAATTATCATACACCAATCCAACCTTAAAAGAGCTTAGATGACTCATATTTTGAGTCACCACACCTCCAAATTTGAACTATTGCCTATCCTCTGGGAACGATAGAAAATAATTAAACATGTTTTATGACAACAAATTTCAGAAGCCAAGTATTCAAAATTAGACCTTATTAAAAAATTTGCACATCCATGTAGTTAACCTTACACTGAGAGTTATTCTAGTGGTTAGGAAAGGTCTTCCTAAGATAATTGGAACTTCTAACTGATGATGAAATCCACGGGGAAAACAAATTTGTCCACCCTTGTGATAAACACATCTTCAATCAACAAATTGACATGTCAGCAAGCTGAAGTGTAATAGTTATGGGTCTTGCTTCCCCGATACCAAACCTGTAGAATATGGACATAACATGAAATTGATACTAGCCCATAAATTGCATAAATGACACATTATAGAATTGTGATTGTGAAACTCCCTGAATCTTTTTTTATAATTTTATATCCGAGCACAATTCAAATGTTTTATATTTAAATTATTGTTTAAACTTCATTTCTCATTTTAAAATTCTTCTGTATAATTTACCAAAATCCAAATTATGTTTAAATCCTTCTATATAATTTTAAAATCTTTGAATTGAATCAAACTAATTATTACAATGAGGAATCATAAATTAAGATTCTAATTAAATATTGGAATTCTTCTATAAATTGCAAACAAAATCTCAATTTATTTTTTGTTGTTAAGAATTATAGTTAAAGATTAGTACAATTAAGCTTACAAATTCAAGTGTTTAATGTCTAATATATCGAGTAAAAAAAAATCCATTATACACAATTTACAAAAAAAAAGGGGGAATTACTCACTTTAGTCCCTGAATAGCAAATGAGTCGTCACTTTAATCACTGAATGCAGATAAATTGCAAAATAGACCCTGAATGTAGACTATGTTAGTCAATTTAATCCCTGAATGCAGACTCTGTTAGTCAATTTAGTCACTGAATGTAGACTCCGTTAATCACTTTAGTCCCTGAAATTGACCAACAGAGTCTACATTCATGGACTGTTATACAATTTCTCTGCATTCAGGACTAAAGTGACTAATTTCAAAAAAAAAGTTAGGGTCGTTTGTTCATAAGACATAAACAGCCACGTGGCAAAATATTGAACACTGAATTTATCGTACGGACAAGAAGTCTTCAAAGTCAAATTGTCGTTTACTACAAAGGAACAAAGTCCAACGTAAGAGACATACACTTTTCCGCAATTTCAGTTTCAGTTCTGAGAAATTAATGTCAATTTCAGTCTCATTACTGTGATTGAGCTCATCACCACCAACAACAAAGAGTGAGTGAGTTCACCATTTTGCTTTCCATTTCCTCAAATTTTTCCACTTTTATCGAACATGCATGTACTATGTTAATGTCCAAAACCATGATGCATGTCTTTAAATAAAAATTTCTTTTTTACCCTTTTTGTTTTTTTGTTGTTTTTGTGGTATGTGACAGGTGAAACTATATACATTCATTGGAGTTGTGGAATTTGGTGGGTGAAATTAGAAAGATGGGTGTATCAGATGTGTGTCCTACTGTGGATGCAATTAGGGCATTTCTTGAACATTTGGTTGATCCAATGCTGGCAGAAATACCTATTCTGGATTATCCTCCACTATCACAACAGCAGAAAGTTGCAAAACAGGTTTTTTTTATTTTTTTATTTATCTTGAAACTTTTGTTATGGCAATTCAAAGTTTAATTAACATCTAGGTGATTATTGATAGAGTTAAATCATATTTAGTTAGTTTGTTAATAATTAGTTTGTGGTCAATTTCTGTGGACTAGTTCATATAGAGTTAGCTCTGCTTTGGCTTTAAATGGGTCCCGTTAGTGCACAGTGGGATGTTAGTGCACGGTGGGATTGATCTCCTTAGACCGGATATCGAGTTTTCAAAAGAAAAATAATAAAAAATAATAATAATTTGAGTAAGTTAGTTTGTTATTAGGTTCTAGTTGTGAGTTGTTAGAGATAGTTAGGTGAATATTTAAGGAACAATTGCATGTGTGGTCCTTTAAGTTTAACCTTCATTTCGTGTTGGTCTTTAAGTTTAATTTTTTCCAAATTGGTTCTTTATGATACATTTTGTTTTCACAGTTAGCCTTTAGGTTATCTTCCCGTTGCATTATAGTCATTGTTTTAGGTTCGTAAATTTTAACCATTCCTTCTAAATGAAGACATTGTTGCGAACAATGAGATACTGGGGTTTTAATGTTTTTGGATTTGAGAATTTAGATTTAAGTGAGAGGAGAATGGATTTGGACATGTTTGACATGTCTATATAAATTTTCTCAAAATTAAAATGTCATACCTGCTTCATTTTAACAGAACTTGTTAAGAAGGCTAGAAGTGAGTATATAACGTAACATAAAAGACCAATTCGGGAAAATAAAAACTTAAAGGACCAATCCGGGAAAAAAGGTTAGACTTAAAGGACTGCAGATGTAATTTTTCTATATTTAACTAGTGTGTAATTTTTCTTTTCCTTTTTCTGATGCAACTTGTGTGCAGTTGGTACTATATATAGATGTGATGTAAAGTGTAAGATACACAAGTCCCACAAGTGAATCATTTGAGAAATATAGTTTACAGTTTTAGTTTTTCCTTTTTAAGTGTTTTAACTCAAAGTGTGTGTTCATTCTTATTATAGTTACAACAATGATTTGGAACTGATTTTGGTTGGCCCTTATGGATAATGTTTTGCCACATATGCCAATGTAGATGAAAAATGTTGTAATATTGATAATTTCTTATCACCAACTATTCTTATGTTCTTTTAATGAGGCATTTCACATGATATCTCTGAGTTAGGGGTTGTGTAGCAGTAAGTCAGATTCATAAATAAACCGAATCACCATTTTCCTTCATGCATGTAAATTGCTATAGTAAAATGTGTCTTCCATATTATTTACTAAAATTATCTTTTGAACTTTTGGGGCTAGTATCCTTCTGGTATGTTTAAGTTTGTCTCAATGCAATTCTTAAAAAAAAAAATAATAATTGAAGTTCCTATTTGATTTTAAAGTTCAAGAACCACTAGTATTAAGTTGCATGATTATGGTGTAGGTGCATGCTGTTGTGTTACTGTACAACTATTACCACAGAAAACAGAATCCAGAGCTAGAATTTGTGGCATTTAGTGAATTTTGCAAGTTGATTGTGGATCTGAGACCAGCTTTGTTACCGTATATGAAATTCACACAGAAGCCTGTTGACCTTGTTGATGTGGAGCAGCAGTTGTCATTAACAGAAAAAGCAATCGTGAGTTCCTATGATATATGTACACTTTTAGACGTGTCAAGAAGTGTTCCTAATATAGAGGGGTGGCCCATTTCAAAAGTTGCCGTCCTTTTGGTCGATAGTAAGAAGGAGAACTGCTTCTTGCATTTTGGTTCTATCACTGATGGGGTACGGTCATTGATTGAAAAAGAAGTGGATACCTCCAATAAAATTTCTGAAGTTACCACCTCCAGTAAAATTTCTGAAGTTACAAGTGAAATCAAAACATACAAAAAAAGAAGAGTCGTTAAGAAGCCTTCGAGAAACGGATCAAATGTTGATGAAGATCGAATTTTGCAAGCTGGATATTCTGCTGTTAAGGAAGCTGCGGGTAATTATCCTTCTTCTACAGAAAGATTGCAATAGCTATTGTTAGCAACTATAGTACTTTAGTTTTAAGTGTATTTGTAAGTTATTATCTCCTTTTTTATTTTTCCAATTTATTTAACCTAGTAAAGATGTCCACATGACAATATGAAATATCACGCTGTATACTTTACGTTATCTATATATTTTGAGGTTAATATCAGAACATACTTTGTTCTTCCTTATTTTTCTGTATAGTAAATAGTTTTTTCTCTATTAAATTCTTCTTGTAGCATCTTGTGTTTTGATTTAATATATCATTATTTCTTAATTTATCTTTTAACAGGAGTTTTTTATTCATAAAAGTCGAATACTATTCTGGTATCAATATTTCTTATTTCACCTTATGAACAGGTGTCAATAGTATTGATATTATGCTTTTGGAAAGTTACACTGTGTATTCCCAGAGCAAAGAGAAGACAGCTTCACGCTTTTATATAATGAAGTGCTCACAGTCGATCAGTGAAGGGTTTACTCAAGTTCCTATCAAAGATTTAACTGAAAGGTTCGTTACAATTGGTATGGTTTTCCTATTGGCTGATCACTGTCTCAAGGGTGAATTGCGTAACTGTGTCCGGTTTTTCCATTGATGCGAAGAAAAGGTTTCGTTTTTGTTTCATCCATTCAGTTAGATTAATTTTCCCTTGTCCAAAGAAAAGTCGAATATACATTGTTTGCATACCAGGAATTGTCTTCACTTCTAAATCTAGTTATAAACTTTTTTTATGAATCTGTACATGTTGACTTATAAACATCCATTTTGATAGTCATTTTATATCTGATTGTTAACAAACTTGTGTCTGCTTCTCGTTGACATTTTATATCTCATCTTTGGATAGCGTCCGGGGTCCTTTGGTCAAAAGAAGTTCTGGCAGTTGGACGATCACCTCAGTTGTCGAGTACTTCCACATGCTTCCTTATTCCAAAATAATCTCAGAATGGATTTCTAGGTTGGTATAATTCTACTTTCCCTTTTTCTGATGCCCAATTTAGATTGATTTACAATAATGAATTCTGACCTCATAATTAAAGCCTTGGAAACATAACATAGATTTCCTCAAATTATTTCTCATTTCCATTTTATGCTCTCTTTTGCCCATCTTTCCATAAGATAATGATGGCTATTTGCATATTATGTTCTTTGTAGAGAAACATTCTCAAGTAGTTTGCAAGATTCAAAGCTGGCTGATAAACAATTCCCGAAGCTTGAAGTTACAGAATCACATATAAGTAGCGAGGCCCTGTCTGTTGGTCTTGATAACAAGCCATGCAGCGAAACTATTGTAACTCTTAATCAGAAGCAACTCCCGAAGCTTGAAGTTAAAGAAATTCATGTAAGTAGCGAGGGCATGTCTGCTGGTCTTGATAACAAGCCATGCAGTGATACTATTGTAACTCTTAATCAGAAAGAGAAGAACGGCTGCGATACAATTACACAGTGTGGTTCTGTCAAGAAAGACGAGGATATGGATGTGGATAACTCTTCAAGAAAGAAAACAAATCTTGAAGTTACAGAAGCACATGCAAGTAGTGAGGGCATGCCTGTTGGTCTTGATAACAAGCCATGCAGTGATACTATCGCAGCTCTTAATCAGAAAGAGAACAACGGTTGCGGTACAATTACACAGTGTGATTCTGTCAAGAAAGACGAGGATAGGGATGTGGATAACTCTTCAACAAAGAAAACAAATCTTGAAGTTACAGAATCACATGTAAGTAGTGAGGGCATGTCTGTTGGTCTTGATAACAAGCCATGCAGTGATACTATTGTAACTCTTAATCAAAAAAAGAAGAACGGCTGCGGTACAATTACTCAGTGTGGTTCTGTCAAGAAAGATCATGATATGGATGTGGATAACTGTTCAACAAAGAAAACAAATCTTGAAGTTACAGAATCACATGTAAGTAGCGAGGGCATGTCTGTTGGTCTTGATAACAAGCCATGCAATGATACCATTGCAGCTCTTAATCAGAAAGAGGACAACGGTTGCGGTACAATCACGCAGTGTGGTTCGGTCAAGAAAGACCATGATATGGATGTGAATAACTCTTCAAGAAAGAAAACAAATCTTGAAGTTACAGAATCACATGTAAGTAGTGAGGGCATGTCTGTTGGTCTTGATAACAAGCCATGCAGTGATACTATTGCAGCTCTTAATCAGAAAGAGAACAACTGTTGCGGTACAATTACACAGTGTGATTCTGTCAAGAAAGACGAGGATATGGATGTGGATAACTCTTCAACAAAGAAAACAAATCTTGAAGTTGCAGAATCACATGTAAGTAGCGAGGGCATGTCTGTTGGTCTTGATAACAAGCCATGCAGTGATACTATTGTAACTCTTGATCAAAAAGAGAAGAACGGCTGCGGTACAATTACTCAGTGTGGTTCTGTCAAGAAAGATCATGGTATGGATGTGGATAACTGTTCAACAAAGAAAACAAATCTTGAAGTTACAGAATCACATGTAAGTAGCGAGGGCATGTCTGTTGGTCTTGATAACAAGCCATGCAGTGATACTATTGCAGCTCTTAATCAGAAAGAGGACAACGGTTGCGGTACAATCATGCAGTGTGGTTCGGTCAAGAAAGACCATGATATGGATGTGGATAACTCATCAAGAAAGAAAACAAATCTTCAAGTTTCAGAATCACATGTAAGTAGAGAGGTCATGTCTGTTGGTCTTGATCAGAAAGAGAACAGCGGTTGCAATAAAATTACACAGTGTAGTTCTGTCAAGGAAGACCAGGATATGGATGTGGACAACTCTTCAACTTTTCCATCTAAACTCAAAGAAGAATACCAGAAGCATATTGCCAATACTTTACAAGTTAATGAAGAACAAAAGATAGAAAATTCATCGGTGCAACATCACTCAAATGAATGTACAAGACCTAGCGAGGTTTGAAGTTTATCTTATCTCAAAATACTATTGTATATGTTTTAGACTATTTTTTGTATTTAGTAAACTCTTACCAGTGGAGTCTATAGAACTGCTAAAGTACATAGACTCTAGACTCGAGTTTTTACTATTTCCTTTGCTGTTGAGATGGATTTTTCTTAAAAAATCAGTTTCGAGGCTTTTCTAATACATATCATCTCCCATCTAACTACATGCCATTGGATTGGCAGGCTGAGAAGGTTGTTTCAACAAGGATGCACATTACTGAGAGTGGAATCAAAGATGAATCTGCTTTTGATAAGATTTGTGCTGATGCCACGGTTGAAAACGAATCCAAAGAAAAATGTACCCTGATTGCAGATAATTTCAACACAGATTTTGAGAAAGTTCAAAGTTTCATAGCTTCGAAGAGGAAGATGGGTCGATCTGATGTGTGTCCTACTGTGGATGCAGTTAGGGCATTCGTTGAACACTTGGTTGATCCAATGCTGCCAGCAAAGGCTTCTAGCCGTGATGCACCTCCAATATCTCAACAGCAGAAAGTTGCAAAACAGGTTTCTTCATTCATCTTTCTTGACCCTTTTGTTATAGCAATCCAAAGATTAACGCCTAGGTCATTATTTGAAATGATTTAGACCATTTTTTTGTTCAATATTGTTATTATTCTCTGCTTGGAGTGTTATGGATTAATAACAATACTTGCAACCAATGAGAACAACCAAAACCGTTAACATAAGAACGCAATTAACCAACCAACCAAAACCAGAAAATAAACCACTAACCAACAGTAACAAATAAGAGAGAAGGAAGAAGATAGCACCTAGAATTTACGTGGCTCAGCCTTACAGATCTACTACAGGGAAGAGAGCACAAAACAATTTCACCATGATGAGGAACAATATAACAATCCCATGCCATAGAGTTTTCCCTTGGCCCCTTGCAATACCTTGATCTCTCAATCTTTCTAATCTTTACACAATGTAGAAAATTTACATGAAACACTTCACACTATGATTACCCCTTAGTATAGTGGCATTCCCTAGCTATACAAAAATTTCAAATCTTTAAACAACTTGGTGTCCCTGCCTCACTAGATTTGACCTGCTTCACTTAAGAGGAGGTAGGCTTAAGATTAATTTTTTTTTAGGTATAATCCTGTAAAAAATAGAGGCAAATTTTTCTTGAATGTGCTTGAATTCTTCACACCCAGCAACATGCTTGCTTAATTTATATGGATGGTAATTACAATGATAGAAAATGAAAGATGCAATTTACTAGGGAACAATTAAGTTAGCACTACTTCCTAAGATACACTGAAGTTGTTCTACTTGATATTTTGGAAATGAAACATTAAAGTGGTCTTCGAAGTAGGAACGTGAAACATTAATTGGTTTTTGTTTCCAACAATCCCTTTTAATTAAAACCTTGTCTCGAGAAAATGTTTTGCCACATATGGCAATGTAGATGAAAAGTGTTGTGATATTGATCATTTCTCTTCGCCGAGTCTTGTTCTGCACTTTTTAATGAGGAGTTTTACATTATATGATACCTCGTTATTCATTTTTTGATCAGTGTTCTTCATATCAGGTGCATTCTGTTGTGTTACTGTACAACTATTACCACAGAAAACAGCATCCAGAGCTAGAATTTGTGGCATTTAAGGACTTTTGCAAGTTGATTGTGGGTCTGAGACCAGCGTTGTTAATATATATGAAATTCACGCAAAACCCTGATCAAACTGACCTCGTTGATGTGGAGCGGCAGCTTTCATTAACAGAAAAAGCGATAGCTAGTTCGTGTGATATATGTACATGTTTAGATGCGTCAAAAAATGTTCCAGATATAGAGGGATGGCCCATTTCAAAAGTTGCAATCCTTTTAGTCGACAGTAAGAAGGAGAACTGCTTGTTGCGTTTTTGTTCCACCACTGATGGGGTATGGTCAGTGATCGAAAAAGACGTGGATTCTTCCGATCAAGTTTCTGAAGATACAAATGGGCTCAAACATACATACAAAAAGAGAAGAGTCATTCAGAATCCTACAAAAAACGGATTAAATGTTGATGATGAATTTTTGCTAGTTGGTTATTCTGCTGTAAAGGAAGCTACCGGTAATCATCCTTCTTCTACAGAAATTTTGCCATAGCTATTATTAGAAACTATAGTTTTTTAGTTTAATTTACTTGTAGTTAAAATCACAGGTCAGGGTACATTCTCCCGTGTCAGTTTTTTCTCTTTTCCTTTTAAGTTTTCCAATTATGCTGTATACTTCTCTTATGTTTTCCATATATTTCGAGGTTAATATCCGATACATAATTTGTTATTCTTTATTTTCTGCATAATAAACAGCTTTTCTCTATTAAAATGTTACTGTAGTATATTGCATTTCGAGTTAATCTATCATTATCTCGTAATTTATGTTTTAACTGGTGTTTTTGATTGATAAACGTCGAATATGATTCTTGTATGCAATACAGGTGTCAATAGTATTGATATTATGCTTTTGGAAAGTTACACTGTGTATTCGGAAAGCAAAGAGAAGACAGCTTCACGCTTTTATATAATGAAGTGCTCACAGTCGACAGCTGATGGGTCTATTCAAGTTCCTATCAAAGATTTAATTGAAAGGTTCGTTATAATTGGTATGGTTTTGCAATTGGCTGATGACTCATATCTCAAGAGTGAATTTGCATAGCTGTGACAAGCTTTTCCATTGATAGGATAAAAAGTTGCCTTTTTTCATCCATTCAGTTTGATTAATTTTCCCTTGTCGCCGAAAAGTCAAGTATACTTTGTTTGCATACCAAGAATTGTTTTCACTTCTAAATCAAGTTATCAACTTTTTATGAATTTGTTTGGATAGCTACCTATTCGCCAGAATGTTACATTCTGATCATAAGACTGTTTGTTCTGGGCTTTGGACAATATATGATTGTATAATGATCTACTTGGAAAGCTGATCTACACGATCTTATTTATCATGGAGTGGTACTTGTAATTCAATACTTTAATATTTGCCCGGTTCTTGTAAAATAGTAAATCTGATTGTTAACCAATACAAAATTGTAATTTGATTATTCTCGAGAGCTTTTAGCTGCTCTGCTATAACTGTTTTTTTCTCAATTCTGTTAGAATGAATTCAATTCAGTTACATGAAGGAGGTGGGTCTATTTATAGATTGATCCTAACTGCCTCTAGCAGACTGACACATGTCAGTCAGCTTTCCCTAGATGACTGGCAGTTGCCAGTTAATTCAGTTAGGCAGTTACAGGTTGTTAGGGAAGTTACAAGGGATATAATCTAGTGTGGTGTAATCTATCATGATCATTATGTTCGCTTGCTATCTATTCTAGAGTCATTCCTTCAATATTAACAAACTCCGTGTTTGCTTCTCCATAACATTTTATATTTATCTTTTGATAGCTTCCGGGGTCCTTTACTCAAAAAGAGTTCTAGCAGTTGGACGATCACCTCAGTTGTCGAGTACTTCCACGTGCTTCCTTATTCCGAAATAATCTCAGACTGGATTTCTAGGTTGGTGTAATTCACCTTTCCCTTTTCTGATTCCCGATTTAGATCGATTTACAGTAATGAATTCTGAACTCATGATTAGAAGTCTTAGAAACATAACATATTTCCTCAAATTATTTCTCATTTCCATTTTATGTTTTCTTTGGAACCTCTTTCTGTAAGATAAGGATGATTATTTGTGTAAAATTTTCTTTGTAGAGAAACATTCTCAAATAGTTTGCAAGATTCAAAGCTGGCAGAGAAACAATTCCCAAAGCATGAAGTGACAGAATCACGTGTAAGTAGTAAGGGCTTGTATATTGATCTTGATAACAAGCCAGGAAGTGATACTAAAGTAGCTCTTAATCAGAAAGAGAACAATGGTTGTGGTATAACTATACGGTGTGATTCTGTCAAGGAAGACTGGGATATGGATGTGGACAAGTCTTTAGTTTTACCATCTAAAAGTAAAGAATGTCAGAAGCATAGTGCCAATACTTTACAGGTAAGTGAAGATCAAAAGATAGAAAATCCATCGGTGCAACACCACTCAAATGAATGTACAAGACCTAGCAAGGTTTGAAGTTCATCTTTTCTCAAACTACTTTGTTTATTACCTTCCTTCTTCTGACTTCAGTTGATGTTTTATTGCTAGAGTTGAAAAGTGTTCATTGATGTGATTTGACAAGTTATATGTTGAATATGCACCCGGCACATAGTATTAAATTATGTTTAGATTCTATGGTTATGTTTTAAACAATATTTTTATTGTACCAAGTAAACTCCTACTAGTAGAGGTTTTGATTATTTCCTTTGTTGTCGAGTCGTGATGGCTCTTAGTTAGAGAATATAGTTTCTTGCCCTCTCTCTTGAAGGAGGTTCCCCTACTTCTACGTTGCCTTTTTTGCTAAGAAATTTTTTTCTTAAAAGAAAAGCACTTTCAAAGCTTTTCCAATATTTATTTACATATATAGATTATCTCTAATCCAGCTACACGACATTGGATTGCCAGGCTGAGAAGGTTGTTTCAAAAAGAAAGCACATCACTGAGGGTGGAATCAAAGATCAATCTGCTTTTGATAAAATTTGTGCCGGTACCACTTTTGAAAATGATTCAGTAGAAAAATGTACCCTGAATGCAAATAGTTCCAACACAAATCTTGAGAAGATCCAAACTTTCATAGCTTCAAAGGGGACGATACTGTCACAAACTGCTCTCAATGCTCTTATACGAAAGAGGAATGGACTGGTAAAAGCCTCTTATAATCAATAATGTTGAATTACAGTCAAAACTTATATGCTTCTGTGTTATATATTTGTACTGCTATTGTCATCAATTTGTATTTTGACCTTTAAATTTTATTCGACCTGTTTATTTTATGGACCTTTACATTTATCTAAGATTATGTTTCTTTGAGCAGGCTCTTCAGCAGCGCGCGATAGAGGATGAGATGGCTGTGTGTAATATGAAAATTCAGAGATGGTTAGCTGGTATGTTTTCCTTTATTGGTTGTTTGTCATTACTTCTAATTTTGCTTCTCTTCTGCATTCTTCTATCTATAAGGTTTTTCCCCTTATGATAGATTTGTGGTCTGGCATAAATGGTACTGGTTTATTTACGTGATTATTAACTTCTTATAGACATTTACTCCCATCTCGCTGTCACTCCAAATTGTTAAATTTTTTTTTGCCAGTATTTGGATTTCATAAATTTAACTAGCACATTTTATCCTTGAACCGAATCTAAAGCTGCTTTGAGAATCTTGAATTTTCAATATGAAAATGATGTATTAATGACCACAAATTTCTTTTTCCGTTTCACCAGAAGATTATATCTGCATGGTGCCAACTAAATGCGATATTTTTCTGTTGTGCATAGAATACCGATAATTTTTTAAATTAACTGACTTGTGTGAATTGATTTATTCCTCTACACTACCATTTATATATCGACCATGTGAAGATGAAAACAAATTATTGTTTGTGTTTTCTTGTCAAACAGGCGAGGAAGATGACTTTGAATTAAAGTTAGAATCCATTATAGAAGGCTGTAACGGTACATGGTTAAGAAATCAAGGAAGGATGTGTCAATATCTTGATGATCAATGCTTACCTCCATCTGTTAAGAGTAAAAGATTGACAGAGGCAGTGCTCACTTTGCAAAGTCCGTGCCAGGCAAGACATGTTCTTTATTAATACTTGCTTTAATTTTTGAGTAAAACAAGAGAAAATGAATACTTATTAATTTTATTTAGTTTTGTAAATGCATAATCCGGCGAATGTTGCTATTTTATTGGAAGCATATTACTAGAAGAGTACAGCAATGTAGGATAAATATTTAGTATGGGAAACATGTATACAAGTCCAATGATCAAGAGGATATATAATAAGAAGAAACAATAATTTAAACTGTGAGAAAAAAGTATATAAAATGTTTTAAGAGGCCATAAGCAACTTATCAAGTGGAGTTGTGGTGTGGAATGATGCCAAAGGTATCAATTCTTGTGATTTTATGCTGCCGAATGCATCTTTTTAAAGAAACGTAGTTTGACACATTATTAATTTCCCTTCATTTTGTATAAGTACTTGAAAATTCTGTTTGATCTTGCAGGAACTAGATGGAATATGTCATGAAAATAATTGGATCCTACCAACTTATAGTGTATCTCTATCAGATGGTAAGACTACCTAACTAAGGTTGCTTGTACAATGCACCATTAGCAGCATGCAATTCTGGCTCAGTTGTAGAATGACATATTTTATTGATCATACATCTTACGATTTGTTATATTTGGTAATTAACTTTTGAAGGTGAATTTCAAGCTACTGTAAGAGTTAAAGGAGTGGACTTTGAGTATTCGTGCGAGGGAAATGCATGCTCCTTTCCTCGCGAAGCAAGAGATTCAGCTGCTGCTCAAATGTTGACCAAATTTAGAAGTGTGGCAAAAAATCAGCCCTCTAATTTTGGCTCTTGTGCTTGAAGCATTTTAATGGGTTCTTGACTAGTTGTATGTACATGAATTGAATGCAAGTTTTGGATCTTTTGTAGCTAGGCTCTTGTATTGAAACTGCAGTATCCGTGTGAATGAGCACAAATCAATCTACATATATTAATGGCTTAATTGCACTTTGGCCCTCCTTAGTTTCTTAATTGTATGATTTCGATCCCCATAGTTTCAATGAAGCGATTTTGGCCCCTCTACTTTCTCAATTATGTGATTTTGAACCTCTAGTTTACCCTTTATGATTTCATAGCCCCACATATTTTGACCAAATTTTAACTTAATCATGTTCATTTGACAATTTTATTTAAGGAAAATTGATATATTAAAATGTGACATAAATTACTTGTATTACCGTATTTTTTAATTTTTAATTTATTAATTTTAATAAAAGTGCTTAAATAATTAACATATATTTATTCAAAATAGTTAAAAAAAGGTATGTTAATTATTCAAAATAATTAACATATAATATAATATATGGGTATTTATAATGAAATGTATTTCGTATATGTTAGTAATTTTTTTCAAAGAGATTCTTATAATATTCTAAACAAGACTTCAAAAAAAATGGTGATGAAAAACTTTTAGGGTGTGTTCGGATGGAGAGTTTAGGAGAGGAAGAGAGGTGTGAGTTTACTTTTCATTTTTCAATTACGAACACTATAAAATGTTTTTTAAAAAATTAGCATAGCAACATGATAAACGATTATATAATACTTCAATCACACTCAATTTAGTTAAAAAAAATGTTATATAGTCCGTAATTTAAAAAAGAAAAGTAAACAACTCTCCTCTTCCTTCCCCTCCTAAACCCTGAATTCAAACACAAGTCAAATTTTTTTTTTAAAAGTAGGACTAAAACGAAACCCTGAATTCAAACACAAGTCAAATTTTTTTTTTTAAAAGTAGGACTAAAACGAAATGTTAGAATATTTATAGGGTGAAAAAGTATCTTAACACTATTTTTTAAGGAATAAAGTAGATAGCGGTCCCATTAGATATTAAAGTATCATATTTTATACTTATTAAAGACTGGAAACTACTGATACGACTCATGAGCTCAAATGAATCTTCATTCACCTTGATTTTTACAAAGTGAGTTGGTGGGCATTTTAAAGGCAACTTAATGCTTTTGTACATAACACAAGCAAAGTATTCAAAGATGACAATGCCTCTGATAATAATGGGACAAGACCACTCATTGTCCATCCAAGACAAAATAATAAAGCTGCATGAGATTCGTAGCACTTGAATTGCATTGAAAAAGCACATGTATACGTAATGGCGTGATTGCAAACATGTTAGCCTATTTAAGACTCTGAAGTTTTCTTCAACTCATTACATCAAAAACTATTGCCAAGTAATAATTTCAATGGCACCATCATCAAATGTATTTTTCATTGTTCACTACAATGGAAAATGCGAAAGAAATAATGATTTTGGCGTATATTTTGAGAGCAAAGTAAGAAAAGGCTTCAATGTAAGTCCTGCATGCACTTTTGCTTACTTAAAGCAAAGAATAGAAGAAAAATTCAAGTTAGGAAACAATAAGGTTGTATCTGAGATTATTTCTAGAATCCCTATGTTTATTGGAAAGACCAATATTCTATATGAATCGTATAAAATTACAGATAATGACGATGTTGAGTTTATGTTTGACATTTATAAGAAGCATGATGCAATTTTATCGATTGAGTTATGTGTTACGTACGATTGAAGATGGTAATATCCATCGTCAAGTTTTTTTCAACCGTCAAGTTCAAGTCAATATTTTCACACACCACAGACACATAATGAACCATCACCCTCCCAACCTATGTCTATTCCAACTCCTAGCCCTAATGCAGCAGAAGAACAAAATGCTGCAACTCAATCACCAAGGCCAAGGAGGTACAAAACCTGTGGAGCAGGCCCAAATCCCAGAAAGAAGAAGCAAGTGCAGAAGTAAGTTATTATTGCACGCTGTTGCAGCAACATAAGGCAGTATATTATTGATTAACTTTGTCCTATTTTTACAGTTTCAGCTTAGGTATTATCTTTTTGCTTTTTCTTTTGCTGTTTTGAGTTGCAAGAGCAGTGTTCACACTACTCAAACAACAAGTTTAGGGGAGAGATTAATGTGCTTTGAGTCTTTTTATTCTTAGGACTAAGAGTTTGACTCTTTTTCTTTCAATAATTTAGAATGTTTTTAGGATACCAGGTGTAATGGATGAAAATTCTGTTTTATTATAACAAAACTATCTCTCACACTGCACAAAGTTTACTGCACCATGTATGTAGAAGCTCTCGAAATTCCAAAACACTTTAATTCATTCATTCACGGGTTTGAAATAATCAAAAGATCTTGTGCTACTGCATGTTGAGTAGGGAAAAAGAATCATCCACAAGAAAACTGTGAAATCTACTATGCAAGGAATTTTTTAGTTCTCTTTTATAAGCAAAATTTGGGTGTCAACTAAAGCTTTATCACATACAACTTTGTCAATATGAATTAGTTCTGCAAGATTCTTGTAAAAAGAAAATCAATGGTTCAGCAAGATCAATTTTTTATAGGCATAGTCTAAGTTTACATTTTCATCCCTAAAAATATAGCAAATTTTAATTTTAATCCCTAAAAACGTGATGTTTTCGTCTTCTCAAAAATTTCTATTTCATTTCGTCACAAAATATAAAAATAAGAAATTATCAAAATTAAATACTTAATATTGTAATATATGAAAATTTTAAGCCACTTATAAGCCAATAACTTACTTAACCAACATGTGAACATAATGATTTCTTAAAATTTTGAAATAAAATATACAAAAGAGATTTCACCCATAATTTGCTTTATCACTGGTAATTTGAAAGGCAGAGCAGGGCAAGAATTCACTCATTTATGACTCATGGGGAGCTTTTACTATTTGAACCTCTGAGGGAACAGGAGGAAAATTATACATTGACAAAATTTATCAACAAAACCCTTTATCCTATAAAAAGACAAAAATAACTATAAATATTGACAAATATAACTAATGTTTATAGACAATATCATACATTTGCTGGACTGAAACAAAACACCTCCTTCAACAAAAGAAGCTGCGCATTTCACGGATTATGAGCATGAGTACAGAAACATCTTAATTTATCATCACCACAAAGAATGAAAAAATGGTGTATATTGCAAAGTAGCTTCATTAGCATCCTGCAGCTTTCAAGAATTTATCATAGGGGCTCGAAGGTGGAAGTCTCAAAGAATGTTGCTTCCTAGTGTCTTGTGAACGGAAGCGGACTTGATGCTGTGCTTGAAATTGCTCTTGAGTTACCAACTTCAAATCTCCTTTTGAATATTCTAGTGCCTGCACAATGGCACAGCTCACAAATAATTATCATTTCCGGAAAAACGAAACAACTGAACTCTAATCATAGCCTAGTCTTTGTGCCTCATTATCATGTATCCCTATCTCATGAAGAAAAAAAAATTATAATGTACTTTGGAACTTGGGATTAATTTCATCAGTCCACTAATAACACAAAACATGGCACAACACATGAAGAATAAATGCAAACTGTTGTAAGAAAATGCTAACCTTAACAGGTTGACGGGAAACTCCTTCATTTTCACTTGAAAGAACTATGGCCTTGGTCTCCTGCTGGTTCTTAAAACTGCGAATGGTTAACATCTTCTGTTGTTTTCCTGTTTCAAGGGCCTCACACTGGTTCTTCATTTGGTCATAAGGTAAAGGAGTTGAGGAAGTGGATATGCTTGCAACTTGCCGAGCAGTTTCCAAAACCTATACATGTGATAATCCCCATATATTATTAAAGAGAAGAACACATTCATTCTCCAGCAGAAGCATAAAAATTTGATTCAGAATATAATCAAAATGCCAACTAGCTATGTTTTTTTAAGAAAGAAGAGCATATCATTTTTACCGATTCCAAGAGTTGATTAACACCTAGAACATCTGGGCGGTTGGTTGAAAGTGATGTTCTACGATCTGACTGGCTTCCACTTTGTTCGGTCCCACTCCCTTCGTCTATCAAATCATCTGGAGCCATTATCTGGAAAACCAATCACAGTATTGGTCAAAAGTTCTTCCAGATAAACTAGATGAAAATGTACTTTTCGATAATTTTACCTCATCAACATCAGGGAACTCTATCTGAGCAAGTGGAGAACCTGGCCTTGGTGTCTCCATAAACAATGGAGGTCCTGATGGATAAGCATCATCAGGAGAAAAACCCTGTAGAAGCTGATTTTTTATGCTGAACAACTCATCCTGATAAATATGGAAAACATCATGTTATTTCCACATATACACAACCTATATATTCCTATCCAAGCTACTCCACTGCAAGTACTATTTTACATAATATTAATTTTTTAGACAATTTCCAGGACAAAGGTGTGTGAGCGTGACACTGGAACATATATACAGAACAAATACATAATTAACTTTTGAACCAAAAGCAACCATTTAACTTCTTATAATCAATCACTGTTAAGCGCTTACCAAACAATCATTTGTTTTGTTATAAACTTCCACGTCCTTGCTACTCAATTATTAGTCACTGGTATAATATCATTGGAGCAAACCAAAGTATGTTACTACCCTCCTACATTTATTTTCTCTCTCTTGTTGCTACTATCACTATCCTTCTACTCACTCGAGCATACCCACTACGATTTTCTTTACTTCTTTTTCATATTGCACGTGCAGGGGTTTTATGTGAGTTTATTATAATAGAAAAATAACAAAGCCCTTCTTCAAAAAAAATAACAAAGCCACATTTCTTTAGAAAATCATCTTCTTGCCTACAAAGTTTGACAAAAAAGTATCATAATAACTTTTCAAAGCTTAAAAGACTATTCTTTGCCCACCCAAGCAAATTTATATTACCTCGGGTAATTTTGAAAATTTAGTCATGAAGTATGATATTACAGTCTCTTTCAATTGTCTGTCATCCAATTGTACAGCTGATAGTGACTTCATAGCAGCAACTTCATCTTCCACAGATCCATAAACTATTTTGTCTGATTTTATACAAACAGCCCGCAGCAGGTTATCATCCACCAATTCAAGAAAAGGATCTACCTGTGGGTTTATGATTTTGATTAGTTATAAGCATAATTAGAAAAGGAAAAAAACAATGACTATCAACTTTAAACCGAAGCAGAAGAACAAGGACGTGAAATGGGAAATCAAATCAAGAGGTTAAGAGTAGAAACTAACCGGTGCTTCTGTCAGGGATGCTTTGACTTTTGGAATCAGATCAGAGAAATCGGCTGCTCTGGCAGAGAATATAAGCATGTGCGAAGCCAAGGTTAAAAGGGACCTCCTGCGAGATGGTGGTAAGCCTCCTTTAACATGCACGTAAAGAAACATGTCAGAAAAGAGTTGCCGTAGAAAATATAATTCTCAGTTATAGTATGTTTTAGCTATTGGACATTTCAAAAATTGTTATTCCATTTTTGCCACCATTCAATGGGGGAAGAACATTCTTTTTCCGGTATGCAAAAAGTCAGCGAATGATGAAACCATTCCCAACCTCCAAAGTAAAAAAATACATGTATCCCAGTTACCTTCTTGGTCCAAAGATATGCTCCTGAGGGAAAATGCCAATTGGAAGCATCTTACTAAAGCCATGTAACTGGATGTCTGTGGAAAGCAATAAACATCATCATCAGCTTAGACAAATTAATCGTGCAGTATCATTTGGTTCTAAATGCTATCCAGGTTAAACTTTTGGGACAAAAATGTGGTATACACTATTGTTTCTTAGTTTTAGAAAACATGAAAACTCCTGTCTGAATGTTCACCATTGCCACTAAATGCTGGTAACTGTATAAAGCCACGTAGAAATAGTCTTTCATAAGTTGCTCTATAATTAATTGCATTTTTATAAACAATGGTTATAAAATCTACTCAGTATATGCTATACTTAATGATAAAAATCTTAAAGCAATCATGGCACTTGGTATGCACCAACCTTACCTTAGAACGAGTAAATAATAGAGCAATGCTATAAGTGTGTGCCATTGCCTCATAATTTGCAGGGCCATTTTCAGCAGATGTTCCCTGAACCCAGATTGAAGAAAGCAAGAGACTCACTTGGTGACTGCTCAACCTAAGAGATCTTAGATCCTGAAAATTTCAGAGATCCAGCATTTGGTTAGGAACTGCTTATAGCAACATTTGACTAACTGATTACTGAATGCCCACCAACATAACTGAGTTCAACAAGAATCATTGAGATTAAACTGTGATGAATAGGAACAAAATACCCTCAGCCCATCCAACCAATAAGAACACATTTAAGTGCATACAGTACATAATGATAAAAAAACATCTCACATCTTTTCCATCAGCTAGAGCATGAGTGAAAAATTTCTTCCCACTCAGACCTACTTTTACCTTTTCTTCTACCAGTTTCCCATTCAAGGGATCTGCTCCAGAAAGACTTTCATGCTGAATGGAAAGGCCGTCACTCTCTACCTTCTTGGAAATCTGTTTTTGGTCTAACCAAGGAGAAACCACAGATGGCATGAGCACCATAGAGAAAATACTGTGTGCTCCAATTTGTGTTTCACGGTCAGGATGAGCCATGGCCAGTAGCAATTGATGAAACAACGCATCAGGGAAAGCCTGGAAAAGTCCAAAAATAACCCAAAAAATTAGACAAATAAATAGAGCCGGGCATGCAGAAACACCATTCTCAGTCTAAAGTAAGAAATACTTGCCTTGTTGTGATACAACACATTAGGGACAGAAGTGATTAACTTTGCAGTTTGATAGACAGCAGAGATTGTTGTTCTTGCTACAATAGTAGAACTAGAAATATTCTCTAGCACCACAGCCATCAAATCAAAAATGGGTCCTGCATCTCCAACCTGATACAATAGAAGCAGTGTGACAAAACGGCTGCAACATACTCAATCCTTATACTTCTATAGTAATTTAGTTGCTTATAAAATCAAGTCAAGTTCTATCAAAAAAAAGAGAGGAAAACAGTGTAGAAATTTGGTTACTCTTCTGTAAAAGTCAGAATTCAGAGGTGGCATTTTAACATTCTTTTTGAGAGATTGAAAACCAAAGACATGGGTCTCTAAAGAAAACCTCTTCGGTAGAGAGAACAGATAATAAATTGAATCTATAGACATAGAATTGAAGAAACTTTACTTGGAGAATACCCATAAAGAAGTCATGTGTCGTATAAAATACCATAAAGTTTGAAAGACAAACCAAAAATTTGATACATAATGTTAGCATATATGTACCTTGTTTGAAAGTTGTAATATGCACATTTCAATGGAAGATTGAAGTTTAGTATTAAACGTATACGCATCATTTCCAATGTCGGTTGCTTCAGCTGAATTTTGTAGGCATCTCCTTAAATGTTTAATGAGATCGGATATTGCACCAACGACTGCAACTGAGGCTTGCTGCTTCACATTTTGTGCAACCTGTGTGGTGATGTTAATAATATCAATCTGAAGGATAGGTTGCTTGGCAACATTCTTATGATCCAAGTGCTTGACCAATATGGACAACATAAGATGGGAGTTATTTCCTGATGTTCAAAAAGTGATGATCAGCTGTTGAGAAAAATAGGGAGACTTTAATATCTAAGGAAAGCAATGAAGGATGTAACAAGAATACCTGATTCTGCTAAAAGGAATTGCAAATACATCAAAACACAGTAAGCAACCCCCTTTTCAGAAGACCAGTGGTTCTCAGTATCAAAATAATGAAAAAGTGGTTCCAAGACACGCCGCACAGTCGTTGCTTCCTTTGCCAATTTGGCTATATTATACAAGCAAACCTTTGACCAATAAGCAGGATTCTTAGCCGTATCCCTGTGAAAGTGATGAACACAGACTGTTGGGATTACCAATGTTGGATTCATACATAATAAAGGGAGCAGGAAGAAGAGTAAGAGAAGACATACAATTTGGACTCTATCTCAAATCCTGTCGCAACATTCAACATCGAAGATACATGGGCTTCTTCTTTGGGAAATTCTTGAAACAACTGGTTCTGAGATTGTGAATTCAGTTTCTCTACCTTGGCAAGGTTGGATTTAGATTGAAGATCCACATAGTTCTCCAAAATTGCTGATATAATCTATTCCAAAACCCGCCCACCCAACAAATAAGAAAAGGGAAAAAAAAATTAGATTGACAAGAAGACATTTGGCTTCAGCCTTCAAGTGTAAACTAGCATCGAAATTCAAGACCCAAAACTAACTTTAAATTCAAGACCCAAATTATGGTTCAAATTTTGGAATAAATAAATAATATAGAAACTAAGCTTCAAGTTCTACACAACCCTTTGCTTGAAGTCACTACTGGTATCATCAGTCAACAGACTGAAGGAATAAAAACAGGAATACAGTACTCACTTTGTCAAAATCCATGGATAGATGTGAGTGCTCACCCATGAACTTCACCTGGCCAAAAAAACAAAGGAGAAAATCAAAAGGCATCAAGGGAAGGCTCAAGTAACCTCAAAAGGGAATTGGCATGAAGTATCGTGGTAGGAACTGGGGAACTGCTATCGTGTGAAAGTGATTTAATTGTATCACTATCAGTACCAAGAAGTTTAATACTGAAGAATTATAAATAAATAAAATATCTAAAACTGCTAATGATGATCTTTGTCGTTCAGTTATTTTATATTCTGTGCAGATGGAACCTTTTCATAAAAATAATCAAGGTGGGTTGATTCTTGTTTGTATTGATCAATAAAGAGAAGTTCTTACATTTATAAACTTACTACGAAAATGCAAGAGCAAATTCAGTAAGAAAGAAGTAACAAATGAACAAGCAAAGGAGCATTACCATAGAAGATAGAGTTTGTAGTCCAGCTGAACGTAGAAGCAGAGCTCGTTCATCATCTCCCACTTCTTGAGCCAGTTGACATAGTTTTGGGATAAAACCCTCTAAGTTGAACATGTATGTACCATCTGTCTACTTTTAGTTCAAAGGGTTAACATCACTAAACTCGGGGTATTAAAAAAAATGTGACAACAAAATAGAAACTAAACGATCTATAAATTGCAGTATATCAAGTAGCAGGGCCTATAATGTAGACAATAACTTAAAACTGAAATCACTAATTCTACTTTCAGAGGGGTGCTGAACCACTCACAAACAGAAATACACGTTTTTAACACTCAAATCAGAAAGACCGAATGACCATATACCTGGAAAATAATAAAATCTACAAGAGTATTGCAACCTAAGATCCGCACTTCATCTGCTCGTGTTTGCTCAAGAAGAGTCCGAATGATCCCTAGCAAACTACTGGCAAATAGTGGTCTGCAGATTAAGAAGCATTTATTTTGAATATCATTACTCATTACAATGAAATATAGCATCTAACAACTGGAAATCAAATGAACTAAAACATTATTGTATAACGCTCAAGTAACTAGCAAGTAGGAGAGGTAATTGATAATGCTTGACCCTGCCTTGGGATGCAAATATTATATTAAAAATAAAGGTATATTCATACAAAATTGTGTTATAAAAAAGGCTTCTCGTTGTATTATATACTAAGATTACTCGTCCAGAATAAGTTTATCATATAAATCATCTATGCATAGTCCCATACACCCAGCATGAATGATACCAGAAGGTCCTGGACGCAAAATTCATAAGTGCTAGTAAATTTGAAAAATGCTTCAGATGTAATACTCTTGTGATTACAATGTCTGAATCTTAAGATTTGGAAGGTAAATCCTTCCATCAGCATCCCTTTTTGTTTCAACAAACTCAGTTGGGATCAAATAACAACTCGGTACAAGGAAAATGTCTGCGCTTAACTTATAAGGCAAAAAACTTACATCTGCTCCCTACAAGACGACAGCAATTTTCTGTATATGCACAAGATTACTTTCACTGAACCAAAGCTTTCATTACGCAGATCCTTGTAACATCTTTGCTCCAAGTTCTCTGTAATCTGACAAGGTAAAACACCACTTAAACTCAGCGTATATAAGAGATTGAATTCAATACTGAAAATGAAAAAATTCAGAGTTAAATTTATCTCACGGCGTTTGTTCAGAGTGAAATTAGGTGAAGAAATGCTGAAATTATTCAGCAAATGAGAGTACACTAAACATATAGTGGCAACTCTTTCGCTATTTAAAGTATTACAGTATATTACAATTATTTCCTTTAGCATAGCCTTGTTGAAAATACTAAATGACCAAGTTTTCCTTTAACAGATATATTCAGCAATTGAATGAAAATGTTGACAAAAATTACAAATCAGTACTTGAGATTGCCACTGAAAATCTCGGTGCTTAATATATCAGTTCTATCAAACATGTGATTAGATTGAAGCCAACCGATTTTGTACAATGATTTATTAGTCAAAGCCGCTAGTAATTTATAATGAGAATGTTTATCTACTATATTTCCTCCCGCATGTCATAAATTTGTTTATTAAGTGAAACAAATAGACTACAAGTGACAAGAAACAAAGAGTAGACTTGTACGAACATTATTACCTTGGGAATTCTCAGTGGATTCTTAGAAGCATATTCGCACAGCTTTCCGATTTTCCTATCATTGAGCTCAGCAACCTGCAAAACACAGTAATCATCAAGTGAATAAAAAACTTTACTCTTTTTCATATTCATCGCTTCAGCCAGGGGAGGGGGGACAGGAGAGGGCAAAAGGGTTAGAGGGCCTTCAGAGGTTCTAAATCATTGGTAAATCCAAACAACTAGTGCAATTTTGATCATATAGCACCCTCTAGTACAATTTCTAAACAAAATATAAAAGATAAATGTTTTTTCACACAAATCTGGACACAAACACTATATATCTATACGGTTTATCGGAAATTGTGTATCCAAATAGCACAATTGGATATAAATAGATCCCAAAACACCGCCACGTGTAAGTTGTAGAGTCAATTCCCCTTTTTCCTCCAAAAAGGGTCGTTATTATTATATTTATTATATATTATTTATATATAGAGGAGGAATCAAATTACACCAATAAGTTACACTAATTTTCAACCGTTGATATTGATCTTTTTTTTTTTAAAGAAGCTAAATTAGCCCACCCAAATTGGCACCGAAGAGAATCGAACCTGAGACCTTGAGGAGGAGCACACTCCCAGGTCCCAAGCCAATACCACTAGGCCAACCCAAGTGGGTTCCGTTGATATTGATCTAATCTAGGGTCATGACATTTTCACTTTAATGATCACGTGATATGATACAAATCCAAAGAAACACCCATCGGAAATTTCCTCTTTTGAAACCCAATTAACTTGCACACTAAATTCTCTACTTTCTACACTTAAATTCATTGGCTATGCTTTCTGCACTCAAATTCATTTGTTCCCAGCCATAAACACAGAATCAATCTGTTACAAATTGACGAAGAATGGAATCTGCATCATCCATGAGCTGCAATTAAATATTTTCTATGTACAAACAATGATGATGATACATTGTCAATCAAAAGCTATTGGATGGCTTGGGGAGCAGGCGGTGATTTTTTTCCCCATGGCGAGAAGAACAATCACAGATGCAACACACCGACTAAAGGTAATTAGGTTTTAAAAGAGGAAGTTTCACGATGGGTTTCTTTGCATTTGTACAATATCACGTGATCATTAAATTGAAAATGGCATGAGTCATTAGATTAGATCAATATCAACGGCTGAAAAGAGTGTCATAATTACTAATTAGTGTAACTTATTGGTGCAATTCCACCCTCCTCTTGTATATACGTATAAACTAAACGCCAAAGCATTTCATTTTATTAAAAGCAAAAAGCGATAGTATTTGAAAATCCTAACAGACAAGCAGCCTACGTGCGGTAACACACATCCTTCGCGCCAAACCACGGTATAGCATTACCAATAAGCGTTAGTAAAATACTAAACCAACATACCCTCCTTCAATCCTTCAATGCATACATTCTCAAATAATTTCAAACTCAACTTAAAATTCTAAGCTCTCTGACACTACAAAACTCGCAAACATATCATAGTGAAATGAGCATGAAATTATACCTTATTACGGGGTAAGATTTCAGCGATCAACTTCTTGTAACGTTTAACGGGTTGTCTTGATCTTGCACGCAAGGAAGGACAAAAAATACAGAGGTTACCGCAGGCGGGAACAACCCGCCTGGACATAACCCCCATTTTCCTATAAATTCACAGACCCTCACCTGTAAAAACAACAATTTCACTTCCTCAAATTCACATCACTGTAATAATAATTAACAACTTGAATTTCATACAAATTCACAAACAAAGTGAAATTCAGCTGAATTAAGAACACAGGGTTTAATCAATTATGACATAGATGAATTAAGTTATGAATAATAATTGATAGAGAGGAATGAATGAATGTATGAAACTTACGAATTTGATAAATTGAAATTGTTGAAATAATTGAAATTGGAGCTGGCGTGTTCGATCGGGATCTAAACTATATAGTTGAAAATGAAAATGAAAAATTGATGAAATAATAATGAGAAGAATTAAGGTAAGATAAAGAGAAAATGAAATAATTAAAATGGTGATCAAATTGGATAAGAAATGAAATATGTAGTAAAATGAAAATGAAGAAGAAAAAAGAAAGAAAGAAAGAAAGAAAGAATACCGAGAAAGAATGGCGATGGGGTCAGAGTTGGAATGCGAAACTCTCCCCCAGCCATGATGACGTTTGTTAATATGATGAATGAAATTGAATACGGTTGAAAAGGTAAGTTTTTGTTTCATCATCAAATTACGTAGTTAGTTGATTAAACCATCATGTATATCAATTGTCATTTTACCGATTAAATTAAATTACACATGTGCTCCATTCTATGAAGCCCGGATACTTAGTGCGATACGGATACGATACGATACGGGTACGCGAATACGCGAAATTTTTAAAATTTAGGATACGATACGGCTAAGATACGTTAACAAAATATTTATATTAAAATTTATATGCGTGTAAAATACTTAAAAAAAAACATTGATTACTCATAATATATAATCATAAAAGTTACAATTTACAACAAAAAAATACATATGATCAAAATAAAAAATGTAAAGTTTTTGTATAAATCATATTCTATTTTCATTCATATGTTAGGATATCAACAAATGTATCAATAAAAGAACTCAAAACAAAGTTTGTTTAATGTTGATTGATTAAATCTCCCCTCTCTCGTTACTTTCATCCACCAAAATCATAATATTTAATTTGTTAATTGAAAAGTAATTATAGTGATTCGTATCTTAAATTTTCACAACACAATCTCATTTTTATACACTTCATTTTTTTTGGATACGTCTGTGTGAAGTATCTTATAAGTATCTGTGTGTATCCGTCGAGTATCTTTTAAGTATCCGATAAAATATATATTTTAAATTAAAATAATTAATTCCGATACTTCTGGGATACGGTATCCGGAGTATCCGCGGAGTATCGGTATCTGATACGTATCCGACACGGGTACGGCACCATTTTGGAGTATCCGGGCTTCATAGTTCCATTAAATCATGTGTAAAAAAGTTTTACAACATCAATCTTATGTTAATATTAAATTAATTAAAATTAAAATTAAAAAGAAATGAAAATTATTTATAAATATTTGTTATCAAAGTATAATGAAAATCAAAGTATAACCCAAGGTTACCTTATTTGTTATAAATTAATTAAAAAGAAAATCAAAGTATAACCCAAAAAAATATCAAAGTATCGTGCCAAAATTTGAACGTGGGCGATTAGAATGTTGTGGCATTCTTAAAATGATTTTTTATTTATTTCCATCTAAGTTTTTTTTTTTGTGAAAAATTATTTTCATCTGAGTAGTATATACTAAGAGTAATGATATTTTGACATCCATTTGATGACAACTTTGTTGACAACCTTGTTTTTCTCACTTTTTATTGGTCAAAAACAATGGAGAGAGAAAAAGTAAGAGAGAGGATAACAACATCATGTGAGTATGAGAGAGAAAGTTGTCCAAAAGTTGTTGTCAAAATATCATTTCTCATATACTAATGGCAGTACTATATATTAGATTAAATTAAATAAAATTATTTGATACTTAAATAAGATGTCCAGTTGGATGGGATGATATCAATGGCGTGATGGTGGGAGAAACAACGATGCAAAAACCAAATGGTACCGCGAATTATGAGTTGATTGGAATAATGGGTGGATTTATCTAAGAAAAAGGGGAAGAAAGGTGAATTGCAAAGGAAGGAAACTTTTTATTAACAAAAAAAAAAGTAGGAAACTTCCTTCTTTCTCTTTTTACTTTTTTCATGAAAATAATATGTTTAAAGGAATTAATTCATGTTTGGATCATAGATGAGATTTGCAGAATCATAGTGGACTATTGCAATTTCGAGATTTAAATGAATTAATAAATATGGCTTTTTTGGGAAGAAAGAATCTATCTTGTGTGTCCCATAAATTCTCCAACGCAGATTAGTCATTAAATGACGGTGGAAACTTTGGGCCAATATCATGGTAGCCGAAAAATAATGTGGCTTCATTATGAGTGTTCTATTAGCTTCTATGAAGGGTCGTTAATTTTTTTATGGTATTCTTAGTACAAGTGAAGGAGTGGATGATACCAATAGATTGAAGAAAGAACTTATTCTCTTTAGGTTGATTTTGAAAAGACTTATGATTTTGTTGAATAAGAGTATTTAGATTAAGTTACGTTTAGAAAGCGGTTACAGATAGGTGGAGGAAGTGGAATACAGAATGTATCAATTCAGCCTCTACCCATGTTCTCGTTAATGGTATTCAAATCGAGCAGATGTTTGAGACAATGCAATCATCTCTAACCTTTTTTTTTATGCTAAGTGCTTTCGACAGACAATGGCTTTTTCACATGATATCATATTGGGTCAAATAATTAGTTTAAGATTTCTCATTTGCAATTTTGTTGTGAGGCAAAAAATAATTGGGCAAATATAAGAAGAGAATAGTATAAAGACTATTTGAGTTGATTTCGTGTTTCAAAATCAAATTTTACAAGACCTCCACCACCGTTTATCTGATCACGCAGGTTCAACAGACAATATTTATGTATTATATTTTGATGATAACAAGACTAATAACAACAAATAAACAATTTGTCGTCTACACTAAATATGTCTACATACAATCATAAGACAAATGAACTGTTGCTGAAGAAGTAAATAATACCCTATGCATTCATTGATCAACACATTGTTAATTCTTTGATGAATAAAGAAAACAAATAACAACTATAGTAAGAAGTGTTTCTGTTCCATAATTTCCTTTCCTTTATTCAGTGTGAATAGTTATTGCAAAAAAAAAATGATAAATCAAATGGAAGGTAAATTATCAGCACCAGAAACATGAACACCAGCACGTTGAACAGAACGGAACAAAGGAGAAACCATCGTACGATAATGTAACGGACGAGATAACTCTTCGTTAGCATCGATTTGAACGCCAGTGATACCAATATCTCTGAGACGGAAAGCGAGTTTCTCACCAACACGAGAAGCGATTTTGGCGTCCCAGAAACGGTGTGATCTAGGGAAGCGGTTGAGGACGGAGCGGTTGTGAGAGAGAAACTCTTGTTCGGAAGAGGAAGCCATGGCGATGATGGATGAGGTTGTGGGGTTTGTTACTTGGGCGGTGATTTTGCGGCATGAGAGGATTAGTTGGAGCACGTGGTGGTGGTGCGTTTTTGTTGTTGCCATTGTTGATGCACAGGAAGGACTATGTTGTTTAGGACATTGTGGAGGATGTTAGGTTGATGCGGCTGGTTGGTTACTTTGTCAAACGTTGCGTTTTGGGGGAATAGTGGAAATTTAGTTGCCAAATAAAATAGTGTCCAAGCAAGTCTTTCTCATAGATAAATCATAATTTATTTGTCTATTTAGCGTTAAAAATGATACTACAAAAGTAATCAAAAACGCTCAATTGAAAATGTTGATATTGATAAATTGGATGTTTTTGTTCGAGTTTGAATCTTGGACATCGTAAGTGTGTGTGTGTGTGTGAGTTTTAGATGATACTTGTAAACTTGTCTATGAACAAACAAAAAATTACAATAGTGAATATTCATCGTGATATATGTAAAAAAATAAATAAAAAAAAAAGACGGGATGCAAATATTTGACCAAATGTAATTGTGAAAAATGTGTTTTTTACACGAAAAATAAAAGAATGAATGCAATATCGACGACTCTTTCTTGTCACATCGAAATCGTGCATGCCAATGTGTTTGCTTGCGTGATGATCATGGTGGTTTTGTTTTGATCAAGACCATGAGTTTCTCTCATATGAGTTATGTAGTAGTTGGGGAGGCATTTGGTTTATTTTATGTGTTGGAAAGGATGCACGATATGCAGTTTGACAATATCGATTTTGTGGTGGATTTCAAAATAACAACAGATGTTTTTTACACCAGACGGATATATGTTACATAAATCGGTCATGTTATCATAGCTTGCATGATATCTTGGCTCATTTTATAAACGCTCGGATGAAGTTCAATGAACAATAAAGCAAAGATGGTTGCTCATGTTTTAGCAAGCGAGG
The DNA here is from genome assembly GCF_051527215.1 of Medicago sativa. NCBI lineage: Eukaryota > Viridiplantae > Streptophyta > Magnoliopsida > Fabales > Fabaceae > Medicago > Medicago sativa. Next base: position 78,514,363 of record NC_140750.1, read on the forward strand.
TCACTTTATCGACGAGTCCCAATGTCTGTATACACCATCATATTGAAACTCTTCTTATTGATGATATGTTATAAGCACATTTCTTTTTTTTTTTTAAATGAATGCCTATATTTGTTTCACATTCATCAGCTTTTGGCCAAAATTAAGTTATTATCTTTTTGGTGGCTGAAGGTAAAATATCCCAATGTTGATTTCCTACCATAATTGGTGGTTTTGTTCATTTTCTTGTATTTGAATTGGTTAAGCATTTTTTGTGCGTGTTTTGGTTAGTTAAAAGTGTGTCCTTAACATTTTTTCTTTATTTTTTGAACTTGGTTGTTCTTTTATGGTACGTCTTGTGCGAGAAAGAACGAGTTTTTGTTAATATATCTTATTTTTTGGGGACCAAAATCTGTTGACAAAATTGAAAGAGATTAAAAATGATTTTTTTTTTATCTTTTTTTAATAAATCGATGTACCACAATTGATTTTTGAAGTAAATTTGTTTTTGGTCCCTATATATATGTCAACTATTTGATTTAGTCTCTTTAAAAAATTTCTTCAACTTTTAGTCCCCAAAAGTTTTTCATCTTCACTTTTGGTCCCTCCTTTAAAGTAAACTCATATGTTTTTTTTTTTTGAGGGAAAGTAAACTCATATGTAGAATTCATATTTTTGAATAAAATTTTACAGAAAAATCTATAATACTATAAGAATCTCTCCAAAAAAAAATTATAATTTTTTAACAAAACATGAATTAAATATGAATTTTTATTTTTTATGGTTAAATATTCGTATTTAATTAATTTTTTTTTTTGAAGAAGCTAATTGAAGAAGCTAAATTAGCCCACTCAAATTAACACCGGGAGGAATCGAACATGAGACCTCGAGGAGGAACACACTCTCAGATTCCAAGTCAATACCACTAGGCCAACCCAAGTGGGTTTCATATTTTTACAATATTCTACCCATTTCTCAACAATTTCATTAAAAAAATACAAATTTTGATTTTTTTTTTTTTGAAGAGAAATACAAATTTTGATTTAAAAATAGAGATCAAAAGTAGTAAATGAATTTTTTTTTGAGGGAATAAAATGAAAAGTTTGTTTATTTATAGAAATAAAAAACATATTTAACGCTTGATTTTTTTATCTTTTTTTAATAAAGATGACTAACTAGTAAAAAATAGCAGTGTTGCTGGGTTTCTCTAGTTGGTATGGAGTAGTTCTTCCATGGTTAGTGCAGTGACTCCGAGGAACCCTTCTCTTATTCCCTTCACCTTTGTTGTAATTTGAACAACCCCCATTCAGTTGCACAAACGGTCACCGGAGCTTCTACACTTGATCTTATTCGTGTAAGTAATAACAAACAAAGGGTTTGTTTCATCAACTTTCTCTTTTCCCTCCCATTTTTCAATATTCCAACTTTCTGAACTCAATTGAAATGGGTCACGACGCATTCATTGTTGAAATGGAAAAAAAAAATAAAAAATAGTTTGACTAAGTTTTAACATACTACATGCTTGCAGGTTCTTCTATTCGCTTTGCTTAAATCTGGTTGATAATCTTCTCCTAGTTTTCAACCTGGATAATAGGTAAACCATTTTCTTCATCTTCTTCTTCCATTTCAGAATTAATTTGTTTCTTTGTCCGGAAAATGTATAATTGAACTCATCAAGATTGTGATTTTCGTTACTAACTCATTTTCGTTACAGATTAATGAGAACTTAATCACAATTACTCATCAAGAGTTGATATGGAAGTAAATTTGTTGTTGCAAAATTGAGAATATTACAATGAGTCATTGAAAGCGCGGACAGGACAAAATAGTATTAGGAACTGATGCATTAGCAAGAAAATTAGGATAGTATTTATTGTGGAAAATATGATAGAATTTCGCCTTAAGTAATTTGGACATGTATGGAGATTGGAGAATATACGTAGAAGCTTCGATAGGGAGGGTAGATCAAATGGAGAATCTCACAATTGTTAGAGGTACATTTAGACCAATATTGGCTTTGGTTCATTCTCTATTCACACGTGACACGTTGAACCAATGAGGGCTCCATGCTATCTTACTCAACTTTATCTTGAGCTTTGGGTGATTCTCCATTTCTCCTACACCTCAAAGCCTCTGATTAGGAGATCCAACACCTAGGTGAGTGCCATCAAAACTCAGAAGCTCAACCTGCTCCACCGCTAGCGGAATCGGATAGTAATTCCCTTGTCAAAACCATATTCCAAACATTTCTGTCTATTTCGATTACTCTTTGATTCCCCTTTGACTTTTTCTGACCACGCGAATGGGGTGGACTGTGGAGTATGTAGTGCCACCTGTGATAGACATGACTCTTTAAGCATTTACTGAAAGTAATTATGCATCTATGTTCATATTGTATTCTTGCCTATCGGTCAATTAACTCCTTCACCACAGCTTCTAGATAAGACACGCAAACAGCCATGACAGTGTTTCTGACAGCTCCGCACTTAGGCAGACACTCTCCAACAATGGTATTCGGCACGTTGAACCAATATCATAGACTTAAGGTGGAAAAGCATGCTAGTGATTGTATTTGTAATTGAATAGGAAAGAATTTTTGTTGGGATGCACTAGTCAATCAATTGGACCCTTAACCTTCGCCTATCAAAAAACATTTGGTGCTGTTGGTTCTGTATTATCTTGGACATATTAGATTTGGGTGTATTTAATCATTTATTCTTTTTTGGTGGAACATTATTTATTAATGTTTATGATTATTATGGGAACCATTAAGAATATGTGAATATCTTTTTGCTAATAGCTTATGGATAGGATGATTGGACTTTTGACATCCATTTAGTGCTATTCATAATGTGAGGCACCATTGATCATAAATATTTATATTTCCAAACAAGGAGATTAACAAAAGAAACAGGAAAATAAAAAAGAGGAACGAAAAAAAACTGTTTAAATTCGAAACATGAAACTTTTTCAGCTGTTAGTAATTACTGGTTTTGTCAATGATCAAATTTTCCTTACGTTTTCTGATGAACTGTGAAGGATAATCTGCTTATTTGCGTTGTGTACTTCTGCTATAATAGGATGATGGATCACCAATCTGGCCAGGGATTTGATTCAGATGGTTGTGACTTTGATGTGCTAGCAGAAATCAGTGAGAAACATGAGAAAGTAGAAGATGAGTTTACAAACAATTTAGAATTATGTACAGGCGAAGATGAAAAGTTTGTCGAACAACCTGTAGCAGATTCGGACACATTAGAACCATTCATAGGCATGCAGTTCAACTCAAGGGAGGAAGCAAGAGAATTCTACAATGGCCATGGTAGGAGGATAGGATTTACAGTACGGATACACCATAACCGCCGTTCGCGAGTAAATAACAAGCTAATTGGTCAAGATTTTGTCTGCTCAAAAGAAGGTTTTCGTGCAAAAAAGTATGTGCACAGAAAAGATAGAGTGCTCCCTCCTCCACCAGCCACCCGAGAAGGTTGTCAAGCCATGATAAGGTTGGCTTTACGGGATGAAGGGAAGTGGGTTGTCACCAAATTTGTGAAGGAACATACACATAAACTGATGAGTCCCAGTGAAGTTCCATGGCGAGGATCCGGGAAGCACTTGGTTAGTGAGGTACGTTTCTCCAATAGTGCACTTTATAGTTTAAACTAACAGTTTATGTATACCTGATCAAACTTGGCCAGATTTAAAAGTGAGACTGACTAATGCATTATACCTCTTCTCCTGCTGCTGATATTAGATTGACAACAGTATCAGCAGGATTAAACTACACTGAACATGATGAACTCGAATAGCAAAATACAGATTCTCATGGAGCTTCTAGAATACCTTATCTATGGGTTCCAAACCTTCACTCACATTTTTCCCGCTCTACATGATGAACTCGAATATCAAAATACAGATTCTTATGGAGCTTTTAGAATATCTTATCTCTGGGTTCCAAACTTTCACTCACAATTTTCCAGCCTCACTTTCCACACACCCTTTTCTAAGTCCCTCACTGATCCAACAAAATCCCTTTCCCTTCCATTTGCATCACGTCGTTAGGAAGTTAGTTATCTGAAGTCCCAATGTGTCTCATGCTGCCATGTCTTAAATTCTCTTGCTATTTTCCACCTAAGATAGAATGAGGGCCTATCGATATTACACCAAGAATATACATAATATAGTCAATTATAGCCTGAAAAGCTACCTCTAGTCCTCCACCCCCTAAAAAAAATCTCAAACAGGATTGTATTAACTCTTTTAGGGCATTAAAAGTCCCATCTCAATCGGTTACATGCAGATGTTGGATTAGGATATTTTGATTTGTGTATAGTTCAGTTCTTTGTTAGGATTGAATGTCCATGTTCTGTTTGTTCCTTTTTTCTACCTCAAACTTGTCTTGTTGATTTGTGTCACAGGACGAGAAAGATAGGAGAATCCGTGAGCTATCGCTCGAGTTGCACAACGAAAGGCAAAAGTACAAAAGGCGTTGTGCAGCATATGAAGAACAGTTAAATACAATTCTGAACGATTTGGAAAAGCACACAGAACATATCTCTAAAAAAGTTGCTGATGTAGTCCGAAATATCAGAGAGATTGAGGAAGAAAAATCAGATTTAGATGGCAGGTAATTGATGCCAGTATATTCCATTGTTGCCAGACATTCTGGTGAGATACTTGGTCCTATTCGCAATTTGAAGTTTTCAAATGTAATTCTATCAACATTTGGCTTGAAGTTGGTTGTGTAGTGGTCATATTAAAACTTCAGGCAGCTTATAGTATATTGGGAAATTCATTTTCTGGTGTGTATCATGTTCGGGATTAGATGCTTAAAGTTTTAACCTAACATGCTGCTCTTGTTGAAAAGTGTCTCCCTTGTGACTAACCATATCCATTGTATCCTTGCATTAATTGTAATCGAATTTTTCCAGCTGCACATTTTGATTTATTACCAATACAGCAAGTGAGTGAGCATTTACCTTTTTCAAATTGATTGGAATGGGATTATGGTTGAAAACTTGATACCTGGTACCACAATGACTAAAGTCTCTGCTTACATTTTGAATGATTACTATACTAATATAACAGTCAATTCATATATCCTTTTACTATAGTGGAAGAAACAGTTGCCTTCTAGATAATTACTGTGACATTTTTTCATTTCAATTATAGGCCAAATTTCTCTCTAAAATTTTATAACATTGGGAAAAACAACCCAGGCCTAAGATTTCAAATTCAATATTTATAATTTTTACTTTTGCAACTAGCTGTCCACGAGATTCCAAATTGACGCCATTATTACCTTATTTTATGGTATGATACACTTAAGATAGACAATGAATGAACATGTGGGTTTAGGCATTATTGTTTATATCAAAATTGAGTTGACAATATTGAGTTGAGATTCTCGATATGTATTTCTCAAATCTCTTTAGGGGAGAGATAGACACTCTGAAGGTTTGATGTTTCAAATCTATTTCTCAATTTCTTACTGATTAAAGTACTCTTTTTGTTCCCTCTTTTTATCATCTCTCTTTTGTAAGTTTCCTCCTATAAGGTTCCTCTTTGTTCTGATTGATAAATTAAAGTCATGTCAATTTCAAGTGAATTTGTCAAGGGAGAATTTATTAACATGATACTGTTACAAAATAAGTTCAATAAAAGGGAAGGTAAAATTTGAAGGAAAAAAAATCTTAAAACAGAAGTTTACATTACACATTAAAACATAATCAAGCTTAGCCCCAAAACCTAGGGAAAAAGAAAGAAAACACACTTTTTTGTCACAATGGTTGTGTGTCCTCCATTGCCATTAACTTCCTCCCCCTTCAAAACATCCATTAGTAGTACCTGGGCAGAACTAATTCTTGACAAGCCAGTTAACCTACTTAGATTCATTGCACTGAGCCAATCTAAGATGTTGGATAGAGATTCCACGGCTTCGCGACTTCGACAAATCAATAACTTGAAATCTCAAAACGGTTGAGATCATTGACTGCAATAACAGCTAGCCATGCATTTCCATACTAACCACCCAAACAACTTGGGATTGGAAAAAAAATAAGAACAAAACGAAAAGCCAAAAAACAAAAAAATGCCTAGTACAAAACACATAGATGAAGACATGCATCTGAATCCTAATACACTTATTATTTACAACGTGGGAATAGAAATCAACGTTGAAACTCCAACACAGAGGCAAAGAACAAGAGTTAACTAACTGAGAGCAGTGAATCCACCACCCTTCATCATTTGCTTAAACTCCTTATAGTCAACCAAACCATTTCCATCAACATCAACAGTCCCTATCATCTTCTTACAGTCTTCAACTGTTCTTCCTTGTTTCAATCCCAACGAAACCAAAACCGATCTCAACTCATCAACGCTAATGAATCCATCACCGTTCTGATCAAACACGTTGAATGCTTCCCTCATATCTTCTTCCTCCTCTTCATCACGTTCACTCATAATTGACTCATACGACTCTCTAAATTCCTCAATATCCACACATCCATCTCGGTTCACATCAATCTTCTCGATCATTTGACTCAGCTCTTTGTCAGGGATGAAGATTCCTAAATTCTCCAAGGAATCATTCAACTCTTTCTTTGTTATACGGCCATCGTCGTTGCGGTCAAACATTTGGAAAACACGTTTGAGTTCATTTGGATCCATTGTTACTGCCTTGGTAAAAACAAGACCTCTTTTTGATGTGGAACAAGTATTTGTGGTTTGGGTGAGATTGGTTAAGGTTTGATGAGTGAACCAAGAATGAGGGAAGAGGGTTATAAGTTTCTTAGGAACAAGACTAATGAGAAATGAATTGACAACGTTGTATAAAAGGAAAATTCTAAGCAAAATAGTTGGCATTTCTAACAAGGAAGCGAGTGATTTGTATTGTTTATGACTTATGTTGCTGTTGGTGTTGGTTTTTTCTTTATTATAAAGGCAAAGACATTAAAGTTGTAACGACTAGAAGTAAGTAGTAGTAATAAGAAAGTATTGGTTGTTTCTTTTGTTGTGGGGTTTTTAAGATTGAAGTGATGCTCTTTATTGTCTTTGATTTAAGTAAGGTGGTGGGGTTCATCAATTTTTCACGCGTATTTGAGTTGAGGTGGTTAACCTTTTTAAAACTAATTTAGTAAGACTATGATTGATCATTAGACTTGGTTGTACAATAACGCGTTTACATAAATTATTGGGTCGCAGGTACTTGTTTCCCTTTGTTTAATGTGCCCGTGTGTCTCACTTCTATAGGTTTGGTTGGTTGCATGTGTTTGTCTACATGTTACTAGTATTGATTGTTTATCTGAGCAGAGAAAGATATCTCAGGCGACTATAGAAACTAATCTTTTAAAAGTCGATTTTCTTTTTAAGTATTTTTTTATATGTATTGTTAGAGATCGAACTCGTGATTGAATGGTAAAAAAATTGAAAGATCGGTATCTGGTTTAAAAAATCAACTAACTTAAAGGATCAATCTCACCGTCTACCAGTGGACTCTAATTAAAGTCAGAGAAAACGATCTTGGTGCAGTATAATTTGTTGAACTAACCAGTGATGTGGCTGTACTTAAGTCCATGAATAATGCATGAGTAGTAGTCTATTGTACCGTGGAGTAGAAGATAATTAAAAGAATTACTCTCTCCCAACCAATCTCTGCCTTGACCCTCCCAAGTCTAAAGGTCTACTCTTTTCTTTCTTTTTTTGATATATAAGAAGGGGTCTACTCTTAATTTTTAGTATTTTTATTTTGAGAAATTATTCCACGCAAATTATTGTTGCTTGTAAGACTAATTCTTGATAACGGTTATAGAAGCGCAAAATAAACTGATTCAATTTACCATGTTTATTTTTGTATAGTTTGAATTTACAATTTATTTTCATTGCAATGAAGTAGCGTTATTTTTTTGTGTTGAGGTTGACCTGAATAATACTATGGTTTTTTTTTTTATAAGATGAATGATAATGATATGATTATACCAACGTAGGGAAATGAGTATTATTACGAGTATATATGTATAAAAAAAACATTGCTGGCCTTTTGTGTGACCGTATATTTAGGTGAACATTTTTTTGACCGTTGATGACGGATCTAAACGTTGGAGAGTGGAACCCGCAACAGAAAAAGGGTAGGCAGAGGCCGGCAATTATAATATGCACTGTCCATTGACTCTAGACACTTTAGATTTCCTCAACGGTTGTTTTAGTTTGCGCGTCTTACATGCTCCAGTTAACAAGTGGCATCTATTTGCGCATGGCTTCTTTCGGGATAATACGTGAGTGACATTGTCGTTGCTGACATTGGTGTCATTGACAAACCACAATATCACAAGTGGTTTTCTTCTCTCTTTCACAAGGTTTTTTTGTTTTTTTGTACATTTTGTGACATTGTGGTTGGCCAATGTCACCTACGACATGTTATCCCTTCTTTCGTCGTTTGATGGAGTTGGATTGGGACGTCGAAGTTTGTGGTACTTATCGCAAAGCCATCTCATGTAGATGGTTTAGTAGCTTTGAAGTGTGATAGTAGTTGATCGTTTATGAGTGATCGTCATTTCAAATTAGTCGTTTCTCTTTTGCTGATTCTTCGGGGAATGTATATCTCAAATTAGGAAGAGAAATGATATTTGAACAACCATTTTGTAATAACTTTTGTGACAACTTTCTCTCTCATACTCTCACCATGTCTTCATTTTCTCTCTCTCTCTCTATTGATTTGGTTTTTGTACCAAGACCTACATTTCTTTGTATATTTTGGTTGTCCCACAAGTTATCACATAAAATAGTTGTTCAAATAACATTTCTCAATTAGGAATTGTGTTGTTTTTTTTTTCCTTTCTCTAGACTTCGACCTTCTTTGATTTTAAAAAAAGTGTACTTTTAATTTCACAACGAGTATCATTTTAACAACTAAAAATACTTTTGAATGTTTGATTCCATTTTGATGTTCAAATACTTTCAAAGTATAATTAATTTTGCTTTGACAAATTTTTTTTTGCTACAGTAGAATCGATCTTTTCTTCAAGCTGAAATTAGAAGTTTAGCATCCATTTGAGCTTTTAATTTATGGCTAAATATGTTTTTAGTCTCTACAAAATTATGAGTTTTCAAGTTTAGTCCCTATGAAATTTTAATGGTAATTTTAGTCCTCCAAAATATTATAGTTTGTGAGAATAGTCCCTATTTTGAATTTTTTTTACAAAAAATAGATAATTTTAGTTCTCCAAAATAGTCCCTATAAAATGCAAGTATGGTTTAAAAGTGAATAAAAATTTTGTAGGGACTAAACTTAAAAACTTGTAATTTTTTTAGGGAATAAAAACATATTTAACCCTTTAATTTATTGTTTAACTCTCTATTAACATGTTCAAATATAAATCAGTTTACTGTGTGTCTGGTTATGCGGTGACAAAAATTAATTTTAAATAAATTGATTTCGGCTAAAAGTGAGTTGAAGGTAAAATAATTTATGTTTAAAATAATTGATTTTCATTAATTCTAAAAATTATTATTATTTTCCTTTAATTTAAAAACTTCCTTTTTTTTTTGTCCTCGTGAGCTTAGCTCAATTGGTATGGACAACGCATGGTAATATGCAAGGTCCGGGGTTCTCCGGGGTTCAAACCCCAGCCAAAAAAAAAAAAACTTCTATTTTATTTTTTATATGGCATAAATATTGTATCACTTGTCTAAACATAATTATCATCACTCATGTATTTTATTTTTTATATGGCATAAATAATTGTATCACTTGTCTAAACATAATTATCATCACTCATTTCGGTTCATTATGTATCTCCAACTCCACAAAATGATGTCTTTTTTTCTTCTTCTTGTGACATGCATGCTGATAGTTACCCGTACTTATTATGCCACCAATACCAAACTTAGTCAAGTAAATTGCTTTTGTTTCACCCAAAGTTTCACAAGATTGTGTTTGATTTTTGTTAAAAAAAATTACCCTTATAACCGATAAATTATTGTGCGATGGTGGGAGTATTTTGTAAAACAATAAGAGATCATGAGTTCGAGTCCATATCTAAGAATGCAACATTGTTACATGTTTTAGAGAGGTTTGTCGCTCATTGCAGACCCAATTCAAGAGATTAATATCTTAGTTACACGTAGAATATAAATGATTCTCACAAAAAAATGTTTTGTGCTATGCTTTACTGTAATTTGATTACCTCCTCTTGAGCATTTCAAATTTTCTTTCCTTGTTCGAAAAACTTACTACTCCCTCCGTCCATGTATGTAATATTAACACATAAAATAGACACATTATTTACACTAACAACTTTTTCTTAAGAAATGTGAAAAAAGCAATGAAGACTTCCATACAGGACAGAGAGAGTAGTAATTTCAGTTTCATTTGTGCATATACTAGTTCCATACATACAGGGTCAACCAACATGGAAATCTAATTATTTTTCTTATTATAGATGCCTCAAGAATATCCCCGTAGACAGCAATGTGGATATTCATATGTGCGCGTTTAGAGTTTTTCTTTGCCACTAGGTTGCTCCCAGACAAGAAACAACTTTGGTCATAACAATGAGATATAATTAAATTAAATTACTATATCAGACTGTATTAGGGAACATGTCCTGTCTCTAGTTCCACCATCCACTTATTAATGACACTATCATGGTGAACTGGACTTAATAGGGTGTTAATGTGCTCTATCTATTATAAAATGAATGTAATTTTTTTTATAAATTCTAATTGGAACGGATGGAATATCATTATTTTTGTTATTAAAAATAAAAATGGTATTTTGTGTTGTCTTATTTTCCTACACCCATGGAAAACTTTAACACTTGACTTTGTTTGGAAAACATATGGTGAAGGGAAAATAAAAGTATATTATAAAAGGGATTTTTAGTTGTTTGGCATGATGGTAAATATGAGAAAAGAAGTTCATTAGTCCTAACTCAACTGATAAAATATCGAAATACCTAAACAGGACGTTGTGATTGAGATTCAAAACTCGGTACTTTCATTTATGTTTATGAGTTTCCAATGATTATTATCATTTGATCTATTGACAACAAAAATATGCGTAAAGAAAGTTAAAATTCCACCTCTTATTTGAATTTGTATATAATGTAAAAAGAAATAAAAGAAATGGATGGCATTTAGCTAGAATTCTCATGACCAGACCGCACAACGGAATAATCAAGACTACTTTTATTAAAAAGAGTCTTGCTATATCAAGGGAAAGATATCTTCACGAATATCATGTGAATGCTTATGTGTTGCTTTTATAAAAAAAAGTTAAACTTTTAACTCTAACTTAACGAAAAACAGGGAGGGTAATTGTGCAGTTGGAGCAAATAATACACGGTTGTGAAAAATCATGAAGTTGCAATTCGTGATAAATAGTATTTTTCTAATCAAAACTAGTTGAATTCCCTATTTTTTATTTTTATGCAACATAGATAGGATACATCAAAATTTAAGTTAAATGCTACAAGGCCAACAAGGCCACGCAACCACAAGTCACAATTATAACGTGTGTCGTAGGGATTGCGATGGGAACCCACTAGACAGGGTACTATAATGCACACTCCCTTACTCACGTTTGTAAAAAAAAAAAAAAAAGAAGTTCGTACTTGAACTCGTAGTCTCGCGGACAACGGGTTTATTGCTTGTCTTTGTACCCTTTGGGTACCTAAACACCGGTACCCACACTTTAAAAAAAAAAAAAAAAAAGACAATAATTAACAACAACAAAAAATCTTCACAATATAATAAAAATATGATCCAAAATTTTCAAATTAACTTGCAAAATATTATAAATCATAATATTTAACCAAATAAAAAACATCCAAAGTATAAAAACAAGTACATTTACGATAAGTATCAAATGTTTAGGATTAATTAATTAACTTGAGTGTTATATAAAATTGTAAATTTATATTTATATATGTGTGGGTTGTGGGGCGAGCTTGACACTAGAGTGTGTACCCACACTCATAATCATTCAAATTTATAGATAATTACCTGAACTCATGTCCAAAGTCATGAATACAAATGTTTACCCAACCTATTGCGAATATTTTTTGCAGGTATCTAGCGGACTTGGGTCCAATTTTCATTCTTTGTGAGCATGTATATGTTGGCAACCCCACAATGTATATAGCGATCATTCCCATGTGATTGCTTTTTAGGCCCCTCAGATTGCTCAACCTCTGAAATAAGCTAACTGGGAGTTATGTTCTAATTTAAAAAACAACGATAGACTTGTAACTCTCAATAAATTTTATACGATTGAGAGTTACGGTTCAATAAATCTGATGAACTTTTGATCAATGTGAAAGACCTACAAAGCAATTACCATTGTAACATGCCTACTTGCTTGGTCTAAAGAAATGAGTACCGTATATATGGTTGTTAAGGCCCTTTTTATAAACTATGTAAGGATAGAACATTGCACTTTAGACTTCAAAGCCTGCTATCACACACCTGAAAATGACCTTCAATACCTCCAATTGTAGTTAACTACAGTTCGCTGTTTAATTTTTCTCTTTGAAGCGAACGGTAGTTAACTACCGTTGAAGTTATTTTGATTATTTCCAGGAGTGTGATAGCAAATCTTCTAGTGTAAACAACAATTTCCATTTAAGTTTGGCTGTTTGGGCCCATTTTGTGAGAAGGTGTGTTGTTTGGAGCTTTTTTTTTTTCTGAGTTTTGCTATCTAGGCGTCCATTGTTTGCTATCAGACGCCCTAAACTGACGAAAATATCATAATAGTAGTCAACTATCTAAAAAGTGATTAGACTAATTTAAAAAGTTTTGAACAACACTTAACTGATGTTTTGTGGGCGAACAACTGTAATTGTCGCTCACAAACGGTAATTTGATTTTTGAGTAATTAGAGGCTCAAGAATAACCTTCTTTTTCTTTTATTTTTGTTCTATGTTAAAAAGAGGATATTCATATCACTTCTTTTGTCTTATAAGTCTATTTTGTAATCGTCTTTTAGAAATAAGTACCACATACCTTATACCTATTGGAAGCTAGTGTAAAATTAGTTTACACTTACATTACATATTCTTCTTTCTCACACAACCAAACATGAAAATAAAACTTCCATTTCTCTCCTTTTCAATTCTCTCGTTTCGCTTCCTTAAATAACGAAAAAACTATAAAAATTTGCTGGGGATAAACGAATATGGACATAAAGAAAGGAGGTAAAATACAAGTATCAAAATATTTTCCTTTGTTTCGTAAAAAGTAAAACACACACACATATATATATATATATATGAGTTATGATAGAAGACACCTTTTATGAAGATGTCTTTTATCAAGTTACTCTATGAGCATTTGCGAAAAGACACCAACTTGCTTTTAGGAATGTGTCTTTTATCAAAGTTATAACTAAAAAGTGAAAATCACACTTTAAGGTGTGACTTGATAAAAGACACCACCAAAGGGTGGCTTGTAACATAACCCTCTATATATATATATATATATATATATATAAACATTTGCTGGCCTTTTGTGTGACTGTATATTTAGGTGAACATTTTTTTGACCGTTGATGACAGATCTAAACGTTGGAGAGTGGAACCCGCAACAGAAAAAAGGTAGGCAGAGGCCGGCAATTATAATATGCACTGTCCATTGACTCTAGACACTTTAGATTTCCTCAACGGTTGTTTTAGTTTGCGCGTCTTACCTTCTCCTGCTAACACGTGGCATCTATTTGCGCATGGCTTCTTTCGGGATAACACTCGAGTGACATTGTCGTTGCTATTTTTGTGTCATTGATCAACCACAATATTTTGGTTTTCTTCTCTCTTTCACAAGGTTTTTTTTTTGTACATTTGTGACATTGTGGTTGGCCAATGTCACCTACCACATGTTATCCCTTCTTTCATCGCTTGATGGAATTGGATTAGGACGTCAAAGTTTGTCTTACTTATCGCAAAGCCATCTCCCGTAGATGGTTTAATAGCTTTGAAGTGTGATAGTAGTTGATCGTTTATGAGTGATCGTCATTTCAAATTAGTCGTTTGTTTTTTGTTGATTCTTCGAGGAATGTATATCTCAAATTAGGAAGAGAGATGATATTTGAACAACCATTTTGTAACAACTTCTGTGACAACTTTCTCTCTCATACTCATACAATGTCTTCATTTTCTCTCTCTATTGATTTGGTTTTTGTACCAAGACCTACATTTCTTTGTATATTTTGGTTGTCTCACAAGTTGTCACATAATAAAATAGTTGTTCAAATAACATTCCTCAATTAGGAATTGTGTTGGTTTTTTTCCTTTCTATGGACTTCGGCCTTCTTTGATTTTAAAAAAAGTGTACTTTTAATTTCACAACTGGTATCATTTTAACAACTAAAAGTACTTTTTGCATGTTTGATTCCATTTTTCGAGAAGGTAAAATTGATTTTAAATTTGTAGAATTACTTTTGATGTTCGAATATTTTTAAGTATGATTAATTTTGCTTTGACAAATTTTCTTTTTGCTACAGTTGAATTGATCTTTTCTTCAAGCTGAAATTAGAAGTTTAGCATCCAAAATTCAGTTTGAGCTTTTAATTTATTGTTTAACTCTCTATTAACATTAACATGTTCAAATATAAATCAGTTTACTGTGTGTTTGTTTATGCGGTGACAAAAATTAATTTCAAATAAATTAATTTAGGCTAAAAGTGAGTTGAAGGTAAGATAATTTATGTTTAAAATAATTGATTTTCATTAATTCTAAAAAATATTATTATTTTCCTTTAATTTAAAAACTTTTATTTTATTTTTTATATGGCATAAATAATTGTATCAGTTGCCTAAACATAATTATCATTATTCATGAGACGGATGAAACATATATTCGTGTCAAGTCCCACTACAGTACTACCTCATTAGGTGGCTTCAAATTTCGGTTCATTATGTTTCTCCAACTCCACAAAATGATGTCCTTTTTTTCTTCTTCTTGTGACATGCATGCTCAACGTTACCCCTACTGTCAAACTTAGACAACTAAATTGCTTTTATTTCACCCAAAATTTCACAAGATAGTGTTTGATTTTTGTTAAAAGAAAATTGCACTTATAACTGATACGTTATTGTGCGATGGTGGGAGTAATTTGAAAAACAATTAGAAATCCTGAGATCGAATCCAGTTCTAAGAATGCAACATTGTTAAATCTTTTAGAGAGGGTTGTCACTCATTTGTGCATACTAGTTCCATACATACAGGGTCAACCAACATGGAAATCTAATTATTTTTCTTATTATAGATGCCTAAAGAATATCCCCACCTTGCTATAGTAGACAGCAATGTGGATATTCATATGTGCTATGGTATAAAATTACACTGCGCGTTTTGAGTTTTTCTTTGCCACTAGGTTGCTCCCAGACAAGAAACAACTTTGGTCATAACAATGAGATATAATTAAATTAAATTACTATACCAGACTGTATTAGGGAACATGTCTATTTTTGGTTTTGAATTAATCAAGATTACAATAAGCATTCTCAAACATGTCTCTCTTTTAGTCACACATTTACATATCAAAATGACTGTATATTGATTGTAAGTAAAAATTTGAATTCTCAATTACAAATTATAAGAAGAATAGACAACTTTAAGAAATTCATTCTCATACATGATACAGCGTAAGAGAGATATACACAATGAAACAGTGACA
This sequence comes from Medicago sativa, assembly GCF_051527215.1. Lineage (NCBI taxonomy): Eukaryota > Viridiplantae > Streptophyta > Magnoliopsida > Fabales > Fabaceae > Medicago > Medicago sativa. The sequence goes on from NC_140750.1 coordinate 78,530,015, forward strand.
CAGACACGAACACTAGACACAATATTGACATTGACAACACGAGTCATAATTTTTAAAAAATTACATAATTGAATGTAATCACAATTTCCGGTGTCAAACATTGAACACGCCTTTGATCAGACGTGTCGGTGCAACAAATCATATAATGAACATTCCCTTACCACATTACTCAAGGGTTCAATATAAAATGCAATTTCATCTTATTACACATTACTATAACATAATAATCAAACTCGTCTAATCATAATTTTTGAACTGAGAAGTGATCATAATAATTCGTTTTAATAATTGTTTAAAAGGATGAAAAAGAAACCTGAGTATCAATGGCTTTGAACACGACACCATAGGTACCTTCTCCGAGAACTTCGCGCTTCAGATACCTGTCTGCTAGTTTCTTACGCGGATTCACTTCTGCCATTGTCGCTCAAAGGTTTTTACTGTCAAGAAAAATTCATATGCGAAAATTGAGAATTTATACAAACGGTTAGGGTTAAAATTGGGCGGTGTAGTTTTTACTTTTTATCAATGTTGTTAAAACCAGGCCGGTCGGTTCAATGGAAAACCGGACTGGTTCCGTTCCGAATAGAGTATTCTCTCCGTTTCAAATTATAAGTAAAAAAAATTTCAAATCACATATTAAGAAAGCTTAAACATAATAATTTGGAGTATAACTTTTTGTATTTTCTTTAGAATAAATTTTGTGGAAAGATGGAATAATAATTTGCATTGACTATTGATTATGGAGAAAATTGAATGTAATTTACATTTAATTTCATGAGAAAAAGTAAAAAAAAATATATTGAAAAAGATGGTTTAAAAAAAAAACAAGATTAAATGGAATAAAAAATTTGTTTTTTTTTCTTTATAATTTGAGACAAAGAAAATGATTTTTTTTTCCTTACATTTTGGGACGAAGAATACTTCTGAACCATTAGTTGTTGGACCAAAGTTGAACCATCAAAACCGAATAACCTGGTTTTTTTACCATTAATGTAAGGTTACTATTCTTTTATGAAAAAAAAAAATATTAGATGAGCTTGTCCGAGAACTCATTGGGGGTCAATACAAGTTTACATGGATATTTACAAATCACTCAATAAAAAGTTTTTATGTTTTTTTTGAAGAAGCTAAACTAGCCCACCTAAATTGGAAAGAAAAAAAAAATTAGATGAGCTTGTCCGAGAACTCATTGGGGGTCAATACAAGTTTACATGGATATTTACAAATCACTCAATAAAAAGTTTTTATGTTGATAGCATAAATTGAACTTGCACTTTTATAAAGTATGAATCAACTATTTATCAACTGAATCAATTTGTATCGACTAATATTATCACAATTTGAATCTTCCTAAAAAGTAGTATTTTCTAGAGTTTTACCAACTTGTACTCTAAAGAAATGTTAAAAAATTCAAAATTTAGAAAATTTACACTGATATAACAAATATTTTAACCAAAGGTGGTGGTGTTAAATATCTATCTTTTTCTTCTCCTTTTCTTATAATAAGACCACCAAGGCTGCATCTTGTTGAATTGTGTTTGGATGAAGGGATAGACAAACATGCTAAGATTTTTGAATTCAGTGTAATGGTTTCGATTTCGGATAGGTTAAAATTGATTTTAGAAGTGTAAATTTGATTTTGACATGTTTAAATGTCTCCGAGTAAAAAAAAAAAAAATCCCTAAAATTGATTTTAAATTGAAATTAGGTATTGAAAACTTTTGAAAATACTTTCCATTCAACTCAATTTTAACTAAAATCAATTTTATAAATTCAATTCGTTTAAAATCAAAACCAAGCACAAACTCAATATGTTTTCAATGGTAGTTTGAATGAAGTATTTGAAGAAAAAGGAGAAGAACTCTTGCATACTTTGTAAACCAAGCACAAACTCAATATGTTTTCAATGGTAGTTTGAATGTAGTATTTGAAGGGGAAAAAAAAGAGAAAAACTCTTGCATACTTTGTAATTGATTTCTCTATGATTCAGCCTTCGTTGTCTATTGCTCTATGTTTCTGAATACTTGAATAGAAAGAAAAACAAACGTTGTATTTTAAAACTTTGGTCCGATACATTTTTAATGGAAAACTAAATGCAGTTATTGAACTAAAAATGGTGATACGTTCATCTGCTCCGTCTACAATTCCATTGCTTCCATCGTTTTTCCTCGTCCTTATTCTTTCACTATTATTCCAATGGAAGCTTCTGCAATTGCAATTTTTAATCTATATTTGGTATCAAACATATACTCAATTGGCACAAAATGCCTTAAATAGAAGTTTGATTGCAGGCAAGTTGAGAAGTTTGATTGCAGCTTTAGAAGATTGCGTTCGTGGTTCGATAATACTCTAATGTGCCATCTGATTTTCAATAATTTTTGCTCAAAATTAAATTAATAGTTCCTACTTACGGTACAATAGTCCTATTTAAGGTAAGCAAGAAGCCTGATTCCTTTTTCATTTCAATTTTTATTTCCAATTTCAATTCTGAGTGGGTGAAAGGAAGGTCAAAAACCTTCTAGTTTTGATTTTGATTCTAGATTACAATCCACAACATTGAATTTATAAGATGGGGGGACACCACACTTAATTCCTTTAAACACCCTTCAAACAACGGCAGAGGGTAACCATGGATAAGGGCAAATGGGGGTTTAGCACTGAAGAAACACCATAAAAGCTGAGATTTCAAAATCAAATGGCAAATAAAACTTGCACATATAGATGGAATTTGTTCAACACTTCCACATTCTTCACGCTGTTAATAAACCAAAGACTAAACGTAGTCAATTCTTAGCGTAATCAACACACCACGATTTTTTTGGACTATAATCAATCCATTCAGCTAAAATCAATATACATCAACAAATATTTAATTCATTTGTATATTAAATGGGCTATTCCTGGCAGAGTGGCAGTGATTAATCATGCTGCGGCATCTAACAATCAATTGAAATATGTTCTATGAATAGAAAAGGAGGAGAAACAGGAAAAATTTATTCCAACACAGAGAAAAGCAAAGAAGACCTTGCCTTTGACAATAATATGAACATCCTACAGCCACACATTGACAAGTTCATTGCAGTGAGAGTGAATCATCTTTATGCCACACATCAAACTCTCAAAAGCAACAAAAGCAATTAAACGAGCATCCAAAATTAAATACAACGGCCATAAATTTATGCAACTCCCGGTATAGATAATGATCCAAAATTTGAATGAAATGTCACACTATATACTAGAAAACAGCCTTCTAGTCTATAAAAGGAGGACTGATAAAACTATTCAACTTCATTCTTGCAAACAGAGAATATTCATTGGATCACAATATTAAAACTCAAGGAACTAATGTATTATGAAGCACAACTAATAAACTGTGTAATACGCGAAAAGAAACAAGATGTCAATTATATTTCAAAATGAAAATTTAACCATAGTTTAAAAATTAACAAAACACGACCTGAACAATCAATATCTATGGCTCCACTGTTGTCACCTGTTGCCATTCCCCATCTACAGCTTCTTTCCATAATGTGACATTGTTGTTTCCATCAGCCACAGCCAATATATTTCCTGTCAAAGACCATGATACCCTCCAAACAGGGGTCTTGAAATCATTCAAAACCTTGCCTTCCCAATGATCCCCTTCTTTGCCAACAGTCCATATGATCACTTTACCGTCTTGCGACGCACTAGCAATAGTAGATTTAGGAAGTCCCAAATTCGGTGCCCAAGCAACATCTCGAACCCAATCATTATGCATCTGAAGTGCAGGGAAGCAATCCATCTTCCACTGTCCATTGCTAAGCTTCCACACCTTAACAGTATTATCGCAACCACCAGAGCAAAGCTTCTGCACAGGATCAAGTAATCCTGAACCAACAAGAGCACCCGGCGCCATTGAAGGAGCCCAAGAAACAGAAGTCACGCCAACTGGGTGAGCTTGATCAATCCTTGAGGTGTCCCATCCACCATCTGCCTTTGCAGTAAATACCGAAATATTCCCATCAGACGAAGCACAAGCCAAGCAGAGACCCAACTCATGAGGCGCCCAAGCAACTGAATTCACAGACGACTTATGCTCATCAAAGACATGAGCTTGGATCCATTCATTTTGGTTACCCTCCTTCCAAAGAATGACGCGTCCGTCATAGGAACATGAAGCGAGAAGGGAACCAAACTTAGGGTGAGCCCACGCAACCTCCCAAACAGGCCCTTGGTGACCAGTCAAAGTTGCTAGATGCTGAGAAGCTGAATTGCTTACACCAATTATCTTAATTGTGTGATCCGATGATGCTGTTGCTAGCCTCTTTCCATAGTAATCCATTGCAACATCATGGATTATGTCTTGATGACCGGTTTCAACCTTCTGAGAAGGCATGTTTCTGCCATCAACATATCAATAATTCAAATAATTAGTTTCAGGCAACCATTTCCAAATAAAAGTAGCCAAAAAACATATATTAAAAAATACCAAGGTCGTTTGAACAACTTGGAGGCCACGTTCTAATCTTACAAATTGGGCCCCTAATGAAAAAAATGTAGTCAACTCTCATGATTTATCAAATACTTGGAATGTCTTAGCGGTTTGGTTTGTGAATGACACTTATGGGTAGTGGGTTCAAATCCCGAGTATGGTAAATTTAAATCTGATTTCCATGTTCTAATTTAAATTAACTAAAATTATTATTAAAAAAGGTGCTACTGGGGTTGAACCCAAGAAGGCTCGCCCATAATGCGGACTGTGATACCAGTTGAGCATTGTATTCCGCTTGCCTAAATCTTAACTTTTCTTATATATAATTATTCGCTTAGGGCCTTCTATTAAAAAACAATAATTTCTATCCCTAAAAATGTTGAGGCCCTGTGCCATAGCCTAGCATCGACGTGCTGAGGCCCAGCCCTGAAAATAACTAAACTGAAATGTTATTTAATTTGCTAATTCCAATGAACGTTCGGATTAGTGGTGTGTTCACGTGATTTGGCAAAAGACACACTTTGAAACTTCACCAAAATCATGGTGATTTTATCAAATTCGCCACGGTTACTAACATTCATTAAGGCAACAAAAATCATAGACATAAGATCCCATACAATCTACATAAATAAACATTATCTAAATCTAAATAAGATACGATGCAATCACAAACTATGCAAGGTAACATAAAAAGGATCTGTGATGCTATTTTCTTAGAGCACATCTTCTAATGTTAGATTGAAACAACTCTATCTCTAGGTGATGTCCTGTTTCAGATTCTATAACCCAAACACATACTTTACACATTCGGTTTATAGACTCCAAAATATATCAAAAATAAACATCAGTTCCAATTCAATCTACATGATTATGAATCCATGAATCACAAACGATACAAATTGAAAAACCCATGAAAAAAAATCAAGACAAAACGAGAATCGGTCGATAATTGGTTGCAGAATCGAAAGCAAATGAAAAAATTAGAATGATAAAACCCTAAATAAACCAACAAAAAATTATGATGAATCGCGAAATTGAGACTAAATGTGAAGATCTAGGTTGAAATTTGAACAGATCGAGTGAGAGAGGGAACCTGAGAAGAAAGTGAGACGGAGAGAGTGATTAAACGGACGGTGGTGACCGGAGATGCGGTGAAAGATTTGCCGGTGAGAGTAAGAAGTTGTGAGATCTTCTAAAACAAACGACTTCAAACTTAATATGAAAGCAAAAAAACCATTGTTGTTACTTTTTGTTTTTTTTGTTTCCTCTCGATTCAGTTATGCTCATTTATTGGGCTTTCTACAACAATTATGCAGGCCCATCACTAATTTCAGAGATCAAAGAAAATTGCTTTTCTGACAATGAAAGCTTCCTATTGACACAAGTAAAATACTAAAATGCCCCCAGCGGTTGTTAACAACCGCTCTGCAAACCGCCGGTAGTTAACTGCCGCTGGCCTCAGCGGTAGTTAACTACTGCTGGAAATTTCTTTTCTGCACATGCCCACTTGTTTCAGCCACCAACTTCCATTTTTTAATGTTGATTAATTAATTAATTAATCAACATTGCAGATGTTTTGAATTTGCTTCAATCATTCATGCAGCCCGTGGTTTCGGTCTTTAAATTTAATTTCTTGACTTGTTTTATTCAAATTTCTTGACTCAATGTTAACAAATTAAAAAAAAAATTGTTGGCAAATTAAAAGTATAATTGACGGAAGGGTGGTGATTGCCTTTACTACATGTTGTTTCTTCTACTTGGAGTTTAGAGAAATTGATGGAAGGTTTGGTATTTTGGGTTAATTCGAGAGGTTGATTTTCTCAATGGAACAAGAACATAGTAGAGTTGAGTTTCTTAGAAAAGGGTGGTGATTGTGATTTGTTTGAAGGTAATTGGGTTTGGGATGAAAGTTATCCATTGTATCAATCAAAAGAGTGCAAATTTCTTGATTTAGGATAAATGGCAGCAGAAGGACATGTGATCGGTGTTCATGCCGTTGAACAGTGGAAGGAGGAGATCCAGAAAAATGGAAGTTGGTGGCTGAAACAACAAGTGGGCATGTTCTTTCAAATGAAGGATGATGGTTGTTTTCCTGATGTTCGAACTTATACCGTTCTTGTAGCTGCGTTTTGTGAGTTGGGTAAGGAGATAGAAGCTTTGAAGTTTTTTAAGGAGATGGTGGAAAATGATTGTGAGCCTAATGTTTATACTTACAAATAGACGCGTGAATTGTAAAACAAAAAAGCAATTTTTCAGCGGTAGTTAACTACCGCTGAGCCTCAGCGACAGTTAACTACCGCCGGTTTGTAGAACTGTAGTTAACTGTCGCTGGGGGCATTTTAGTATTCTACTTGTGTCAATGTGAAGTTTTCTATGTCAAAAAAGCAATTTTCGAGATCAAAAATCACATGAGTATTACTTTTCCCATCATATGTCTTTCCTCGCGCGCCCTATTTTTTTCCAATTTTACCCCTTGTCCGGATTTCGTTTTTCGGATTGCATTATTAGAATTTTGCAGATGTATCCGGATTATATAATCCAGAATAGTGTTTTACCAGAACTTTTGCAATTTTAAGCTCTACAATTCGTAAAATAAAATGCAAATAAAATAAAAAACAGAAATAAAAAGACACAAACATAAAAACAATTCATTTTATTAATACTAGCGGAAAGACAGTGCCCGTCTGTCCGCTCTTTTTATTGCGTTAACGCATGTGATTATTTTATTATGTTTGTTTGTATAATTTTGATTAAATTTTTAAAATTTTTAAATATTAATGGAAATTATTGATATATTGATTTATACATGAAATATTGTCAAGTTATATAACAATTATTTATGAACTCAACATATTTTAGTTTGTCTGCATATAAAATAAAGAAAAAATAATGATATTTTATTGTTTATTCTAATAGTAATTAGTAACATCATAACATAAATGTATAAATGACATTTTATGTAAAAGAAACATTGTTATGATTGTGATAAAAGAATATCTTTAAAAACTACATTTTTCGTAAAGTCTCCATCTTCTCCTTCTATTTTTCCTTCATTAATGAGAACTTTTGTTGAATTTTGAGAAACTCCTCTCGATAAAGCTACATATAATTGACCATGACTGAAAACATGTCGTAGAAGATAGATTCCGACATTGGGAATGGTCTGCCCTTTAACATTAATTTTGTCTCGCATTTGTTACTAATATTTTTTTAGAGGATTTAAAGTCCAATCTTTAACATAATATTTTGCTCACATTTGTTACTAATATTTTTTTTCAGAGGATTTAAAGTTCAATCTTTAACATTATTTTTTCCTCACGTTTGTTACTAATATATTTTTTAAAGTATTTAAAGTTCAATCTTTAACATTATTTTTTTTCTCACGTTTGTCACTAATCTTTTTTTAGAGGATTTAAAGTCAAATCTTTAACATTATTGCTTTTCCCTATCCTATTGTGCCTGATGCTGCTGCATATTGTTTAAGGTTATGGCTCCAATCAAAAGTAAATCAAATCTAGCTTCTTTGTATACATGCTAAATGAAGAATGCCGCAATTTGAAAACAATTTTGTTTTCAAGCCTATGATTTTGATAAATAGTTTGTTTATTTCCGTTTGAGTGGGTGGGGAAGTTGGTGTTCGTGGATTTTCAGTTAAGATTCTTGTCAAAGGGCACTGCTTTTTTGAAGTTTCTTGGTTTCCATTAGACTTTTTATTTAGTATAGTTCTGATTTCTGGACCTAAATTTATAGAAACATTTGACAATTCTTTGTGATATTTAGCATAAGAATTCGTGTGACTTGTGACTTCTTTAAGTTTAACAATTCTGTGATGTTTGTACAAGAGAACATGCTTTTGTAGTTTTACTGATGCATATTATCAATCTTTGATTTTTCTCTCCTTTACTAATGACATTAATCTTACTATGCATTTTAATCTGATATGACAAATTTTAAGGCCTTAATTCTCTTTCATTTATTTTAATCTGATATGACAAACTTTAAGCCCTTAATCTGATATGACATTAATCTTGTTGCATGTGCTTGTAACAGGTACCTGTAACTTTTGACCTAACATAACCATTATGACTTTTGTTTAGCAAAATTGCATGTTTTATTTTATGAGGCATACTTTGGCCTAAACTGTTAAAAATGCATTTTCAATAGAAAGTAATAGAAGGTAAAATTTCAACTTTTTCAATATTTAGTAAAACAACTTATTCTATTTAAGGAATATCCTGAAGTTACAAAGTTCAAAGACAAGGAGAATAAAAATGTGCCGGAGACGGAGATCCTTTTTTAGGATACTGTGGCAGCTAGCCGTGGTAAATGGGCATGGTCTGGAGACATAGTAAAAAGGACTGAAGCAACTGGTGAAGATCATGGTAAGCAACGTTAAGGAGTTAGTAGGACAAGGTGAAGAGGTACCAAGTTCTTCCCTTCAAAAGCCAAAAAGTAAAAAAGGGTGGAAATGATAACAAGAAAGGAGGTGCTGGTTCTCAAATGTGTGATCAATTTGATTGTATAGTTTAAAGTTTGAATAGTTAAAAGACTGTTAATAGTGATAAAGCTGATAATGTTCCTACAATTCTTTGATTGTGTGATATTTAAACAATTCCCAGGGTTGGAGTATGAAATTGATAGCCACCCTTGTGGTTGCTCAAATACCACAAACACCAACCTCCTAGGAGTAAATTTGGTGCCATCCGAAAAGGAGTGTAATAAACTTCTTGTGGAGGCTTACAAAGAATCTTCTTCCTACTAAAGAAAACTTGTCAAAAAAAGTAAATCAATTCAACACTTGTTGCCCATTTTGCCGCATTGAAATAGAAACTTCCAAACATATGTTCATGCAGTGCTCAACAATTGCAAAACTTATATGGTTTTCATCCCAGCTTGATATGAAATGTTGTTAGTGCAGGGATTAACTTGTGAGGAAACAATGGCAGCAAAACTGCTTTGTATCCTTTGATGGAAATTTTTGGGAGATAGAGACCAATGTGTTTAAGCACAAAGCTGTCAACTCAATTGAAATTAACAGCGCAGGAAGCAATGTCCTTTGTCCAAGAGCTAGGTATCTGCAATAAAACCTTTTAAAACCCAAAACCTCTATAATCCCCTTGACGATGGCTTGAATAAAAATTGTTTACAACCTGTATGACGCACCCAAGAAAAGGCACATTCGACTCTCAAAGAATAAACAATAAGTCTCTCATTGAGTCATTGTTAGTACATATTTTTTTCTATAAAAGTAAAATATAGCATTATTCTTTCATGTGCCAGAAATGGAAGAACCAAAGAATATCCAAAGTATGGTTACTATTTTTTTTCTTTCTATAATCTGCTGTTACTGCAACTGCTTCCTTGTTTCTGCACATTCAAGGTAGCTTCATACAGATGGACAGAGATAAGGAATGATACACGCAATAAAAGCTATTTCACAGCATTTTCTCGGATGCATCAAACTCCATGCATTGATGCACGGACAAAAGAATATTCATTTTGACTACTGGAAATCTAAATCTAATTTCCTTTTCAAATGTGATCTGTCGGCACTGCAGAAAAAAGAAACAGAAATTAGTTAAAAGACATGATGGAGTCATAGAATATAAGAGAATATCTTATGATATCTTTATATCTTCTTTAGCATAAGATTGTTTTTTATGTTTCTTGAATTAGTATATAAAGGTTAATGCACATACTCTCTTGTAATATTCAAATATCCTCTTTAACCTTTAACTTCTCCTATTTATGCACATATTCTCAAACTAATTCGAATGACAAACTAACTTCTCTAACAACTCATAACTACAATCCAAACTAACTAACGTCTCAAACAACTCATAAATACAATCCAAACTAACTAACATCTCAAATAACTGATAACTACTGTAACTATAATTAGCGAATATTATATATCCCAACACAATAGTCTTTATTCTTTCTTTATTCCTTTTCTCTAAGGGTGTGTTTGTATGGAGGGGAGGGTTTAGTTTTAATTTTTAAATTACAGACACTATGAAATGTTTTTAGAAAAACATGTTATATAGTCCGTAATTTAAAAAAAGAAAAGTAAACCCTCCCCTCCCAAACCCTCAATCCAAACACACCCTAAAACTCATAACTTCAACAATCATAAGTTCAACATTCAAACCGTTTCTTCAAAAACAAACAAAAAAAACAAAAGAAAACAAACCGCACAGTATAAGTCTTACATATTTTCCAACGTCAAGATTAGTGAAAAAATGTTCATGGTTTAATCTGGAAGCTCAAGAATAATATTATTTGATTTTTGTTTGACAGGCTTGAAACTATAAAAATTATTAAGCAACTTTGAAATTACTAAATGAGAAATATTGCTTACCTGGTAATTGTTGGTCTATTTGGAGGTTTTGATCCAAAGACGGAAAAATTTAGTGAATTTGATGTGGGATCATTTGTGCCATTATTATCGCCAACTGTCTGTTTGAAATTACCAACATTATCATCAATTTTATTTCTTTCCAACGTATTGCCTTCAAATCCATCTAGGCATCACTCTTCTAATCTTTCTTGAAGGTGATAATTGAACAGAACTCCGATCTGAGACCCTAGATTCCCTCTTGGGAACAGGTCTTGGAAGCTTTTCTGGATCTGTGGGCAGAGGCACAGAAGAAAAGTTCCTAAGATGGAAGAGGAGAGATTGAAATCATAGGAAAAGACAGGAAATAATAAATTAATTTTTTAGCAGAAGTTATACCGCAATACCTGTGTTCTAATGCTTTCAGCACAGAAATTCTAGCATTTGGATCATAGGTAAACATCTTTGATAACAAATCTAAAGCATCATCACTTGCCATTGGAAATAAAGAACGCAACGGGGGAGCAGCAATATATTTTTCTTGAACATAATATTTAAGGTAAGTCATATCAGGCCACTGGGAAGGTGACAGGGTTCCAAATGCTGTGAAAATCTTCCGTGCTTGATGCGTATCAGTTGAACCCTACCAAATGATGAGAAACTCATGAAAACGCTAACAGGAAGAAAGAAGCCAAATCATAATAAGATGAAAAACAAATAAATGAATGCAATAAATGACATAGCACGCATAGATATTATAAAGAAAAAGAAAAAAGCTGCACCAAAACAAACAAAAAAACAGAATAAGATAAAAGCCAAACCATAATTCACTAAAAAAGCCTTGAATAGTCAATACTAGTGCCTGTAAACATCAAAGCAATATCACCTTGCCTAATTCTATATCACCAAAACACTTTGAATGGTTTACTCAGACGGCGACTTTAACTAGATGACAAAATTAAATGGTCGATCTCATTATAAACAAAGTCAAGTGAAGTTAAGATGGCCGGATAATTTAAAACCATTTATCATTTATTACAAAAGCAATCCATATATAAGCCTTATCACCATGACAATCTTGGCTTACCTCCAAAAAGGGTCTACGAAGAAGAAGTTCAGCAAATACACAAGCTGTAGCCCAAACATCTACCCCTGAACCATACTTCTTTGCACCAAATAATAGCTCAGGCGCTCTGTACCACCGAGCAAATGCCTATTAATGTATAAGAGTGAATTGTAAATCCATTATGAGAAGTTGAAAAATACAAACAAGTAATGTTCGATGTTATGCACAAGATATAACAAAAGACAAGGGTTCCAAAAGAAAAAGTTTTATTCCATAGAAGCAGGTATGTGTGTTGCTACTAGTTTAATGTATTGTACGCCACTCTTCACATTCAGTCTAAGACATGGTTATCGTCGAGAATCAAAGTCCTTGAACACATACACCAACATCTACTAAATTTCTATCTAGAAGAAAATCTTTTTCCCATTCCTTGTCCTTGTTAGATCTGGGGAACAAAAACAAGCACTAGTAATGCAGGTTTCAAGGTTAACCCCACTGTGTAACACCCTTTGTTTTTCGTGTATATATATTTAAATTAAATTACCATATAAATCAAACCTGACTGTAAACAAAACCATTTCAGCCTTGTGGACTTTAATCATCTAACATTTGTGCAAATTTTGCTGGTATGATTGCAAATTAATGAGGAAATGGGATGATTAACGGTATGATTAAGTTTTATTTCATGGACTACTACGAATGCTGACTTATATTAAAAGCAATCAGTAAATTTTCAAAGACATCAAAGCACGTACTCCCATAAGCTATTATATCCATAAGAAACAAACCTGATCAGGGAACTCGTGATCTGGGTCTCCAAATATCTGTGATAAACCAAAATCTGCAGGTTTCAGCTGTCCATTTTGTCCTATCAACAAGTTGTTTGGTTTCACATCCCTAAAAGTATATACAAGCAAACTCTTCAGCTAAGAACTAAAAAACAATTTTGTAATAACCAGATCAATATCATAACGCACCTATGCAAAACCCATTTTTTGTGACAGTAAGCAAGACCTTTTAGTATCATTAGAAGGTAAGATTTAATATCAGCCGGTGAAAGGAAAATATTTCGGTCTCTTATGACAGCTTCAAGATCTGTCTCCATGAATTCAAACACAAGATGCAATTCTGTTTATATTGGAATACATCAATCAAATCTACAATGTTTGGATGTTTGAGCTCTTTGAGAAGTTTGATTTCTCTAAGAGCTGTAAAATTCACCCCGTCCAGCGGCTCATCAATCCGTTTCCGAATCTTCTTAATTGCAACCAGTTGTCCGGTCTGTCCATGAAATCAACAAGTCTTTAAAAGAAGCTAAGAACCATATGATAACAGTAGAATGCAGTAGTACTAATGTACTATCCTTTTTATTATTGAATAAAAGGCCAGCTCGTGAAGACATGAATGAACACAGTCAACTAGTAATCTAGTATACATACCAACCCCCAAAAACAATTATAAAAATAAAAAGTGAACAGTCGTTTTAGTCCCTGAATGTGTCCGACACTACTGTCGCTATAGTTTTCGAATTAATCAAAAAGTAAACATATGAAATTCACACCACAATTCACAACACAACCGATTCCATGAACCCTAATGCCGATTCCATTAACATACTTAACCACAAAAACCAAAAAAAGTGAGTCAATAAAGATCCATGTTGTTCCCTAACTAGAAAAGTTTAAAAGATCTATCCAATCAATCCACCAAATTGCCCCCCACACCCAAAATAAAATCAGAAAACACACAGACACAAAAATCAACTTGACTAGTGTTGACTAGTGAAATTTGAATAGTGGTGCTATAGTACTGCAGCATAGCAGAATTTCTTGTGTAGTGTAGCGGAATTAGAACAAACTGCTAGTCTGCATACAATTGACAACGCTGCTCCTTACAATTAGATTCACATCACAATTCACAACACAACAAATTGCATGAACTCTAATGCTGATTCCATTAACATACTCATTCACAAAAATGGGAAAAGTCAATCGGGAATGATCCTATGTAGTTCCTGAATGAGTCTGGCACTATTGTTGCTATAGTTTTCGAATTAATCAAAATTAAAAAACCATTCTCAAATGTGTCTCTCATTTGTCACACACTTACATGTTAAAATTATTGTTTATTCTAAATAAAAAAAAACTAAAGAATTGAATTCTCCATTACAAGTTATAACAAGAAGAATGCACAACTTTAAGAAATTCATTCTGTTACAGCTTAAGAAGATGCATATACACTATGAAGCACCGACACACATCACACGTGACATTGACACTGACACGTACACACCCGTGATAATTTGAAAAAAATGACATAATCGAATGTAATCACATGTGTCGGTCTCAAACATTGAACACACCTTTGATCAGACGTGTCGGTGCTACAGAGCATATACCCTTACCAAAATGAAACCAGAGAATACACAAACACAAAAATCAATTTGACCAGTGGATTCTGAATAGTGGCGCTATAGCACTGTAACATAGCAGAATGTCTTCCGTAGTGTAGCGGAATTTGAACAAAACGCTAGTTTTCACACGATTGACAATACTGCTACTTACTATGAGATTCACATCACAATTCACAACACAACAAATTGCATGAACTCTAATGCTGATTCCATTAACATATTCAATCACAAAAACAGAAAAAAAAATCAACCGATAAAGATCCTATGTAGTTCCTGAATGTGTCCAGCACTACTCTCCACTTATTAATGACACTATCATGGTGAACTGGACTTAATAGGGTGTTAATGTGCTCTATCTATTATAAAATGAATGTAATTTTTTTATCAATTCTAATTGGAACGGATAGAATATCATTATTTTTGTTATTAAAAATAAAAATGGTATTTTGTGTTGTCTTATTTTCCTACACCCATGGAAGACTTTAACACTTGACTTTGTTTGAAAAACATATTGGGAAGGGAAGATTAAAGTATATTATAAAGGGGATTTTTAGTTGTTTGGTATGATGGTAAATATGAGAAAAGAAGTTCATTAGTCCTAACTCAACTGATAAAATATTGAAATTGCTAAGCTGGACGTTGTGATTGAGATTCGAAACTCGGCTCTTTGATTTATTTTTGAGTTTCCAATGATTATTATCATTTGATCTATTGACAACAAAAATATACGTAAAGAAAGTTAAAATTCCACCTCTTATTTGAATTTGTATATAATGTAAAAAGAATAAAAGAAATGGATGGCATTTAGCTAGAATTCTCTCATGACCAGACCACACAACGGAATAATCAAGACTACTTTTAATAAAAAGAGCCTTGCTATATCAAGCGAAGGATATCTTCACGAATATCATGTGAACGCTTATGTGTTGCTTTTATAAAAATTAAAAAAAAAAGTCAAACTTTTAACTCTAACTTAACGGAAAACAGGGAGGGTAATTGTGCAGTTGGAGCAAATAATACACGGTCGTGAAAAATCATGAAGTTGCAATTTGCGATAAATAGTATTTTTCTAATCAAGACTATTCGAATTCCCTATTTTTTTATTTTTATGCAACATAGATAGGATACATCAAAATTTAATTTAAATGCTATAAGGCCACACAACCACAAGTCACAACTATAACGTGTGTCGTAGGGATTGCGATGGGAACCCGCTAGACAGGGTACTATAATGCACATTCCCTTACTCACATTTGTTAAAAAAAAGAAGTTCATACTTGAGCTCGTAGTCTCGCAGGCAACAGGTTTATTGCTTGTCTTTGTACCCTTTGGGTACCTAAACGCCGGTACCCACACTTTAACAACAACAAAAAGACAATGATTAACAAAAAAAAAACTTCACAATATAATAAAAATATGATCCAAATTTTTCAAATTAACTTGCAAAATATTATAAATCATAATATTTAACCAAATAAAAAACATTCAAAGTATAAAAACAAGTGCATTTACGATAAGTATCAAATGTTTAGGATTATTTAATTAACTTGAGTGTTATATAAAATTGTAAATCTATATTTATATGTGTGGATTGTGGGGCGAGCTTGACACTAAAGTGTGTACCCACACTCATAATCATTCAAATTTATAGATAATTACTTGAACTCATGTCCAAAGCCATGAATACAAATGTTTACCCAACCTATTGCGAATATTTTTTTGCATGTATCTCTAGCGGACTTGGGTCTAATTTTCATTCCTTGTGAGCATGTTTGTTGGCAACCCTGCAGTGTATATAGCGATCATTCCCATTTGATTGCTTTATAGACCCTTCAGATTGTTCAACCTCTGAAATAAGATAATTGTGAGTTATGTTCGGATTTAAAAAACAACGATAGAGTCGTAACTCTAGATATATTTTATATGATTGAAAGTTACGGTTCAATAAATCTGTTGAACTTTTGATTAATACGAAAGACCTACAAAGCAATCATCATTGTAACATGCCTACTTGCTTGGTCTAAAGAAATGAGTACCGTATATATGGTTGTTATTTTTGTTGGCACTTTATTGTGCCGCCCTATTCTCTACTCGTGCCCCAAAATGTTTTAACGTATTTTGGAGGGTTTTGTAGCGTGTTTACGCTGTTGGGATTATAAAATCCGAAATTCATAGAGCACGTGACAAATGAGTTGAAATTATTTTGATTATTTCCAGGAGTGTAATAGCAAATCTTCTAGTGCAAACAACAATTTCCTTTTAAGTTTGGCTGTTTGGGCCCATTTTGTGAGAAGGTATGTTGTATGGAGCTTTTTTCCTATTTGAATTTTGCTATCTAGGCGTCCACTGTTTGCTATCAGACACCCTAAACTGACGGAAATATCATAATGGTAGTTAACTATCCAAAAAGTGATTAGACCGATTTAAAAAGTTCTGAATAACATTTATCTGTTGTTTTGTGGGCGAACAACTGTTAATTGTCGCTCACCAATGGTAATTTGATTTTTGAGCAATTAGAGGGTCAAGAATAACCTTCTTTAACTTTTACTTTTGTTCTATGTTAAAAAGAGGATATTTCTAGCATTTCTTCTGTCATATAATTCTATTTTGTAATCGTCTTTTAAAAATAAGTACTCCTCTTTTGTCAAAAAAAAAAAAAGTACTCCTCCGATCACTATCATAAGCAAAAATTCACTTTTTATATTCATTCAATAAATGATGTATGTGGTTTATATATAGATCATATACATCATTTAATGAATGAACCTAAAAAGTCAACTTTTGTTTATAACAGTGATCGGAGGGAGTACCACATACCTTACACCTATTGGAAGCTGGTGTAAATTAGTTTACACTTACGTTACATATTCTTTTTTCTCACACAACCAAACATTGAAATAAAACTCCCATTTATCTCCTTTTCAATTATCTCGTCTCACTTCCTTAAGTACCGAACAAACTATAAAAACTTGCTGGGGATAAACGAAAATGCAAAGAAAGAAAGGAGGTAAAATACAAGTATCAAAACATTTTCCCTTTGTTTTATTTTATTTACTTTGAGTATTTATGAATTTGCATATCAAAAAAAGAACTTTTATATGGAACTGCAAATTTGATGGCACCGTCACGTCACAAAGTCCAAACTATATGCGTGTCTTATCTGGCTTGTGTTTCTATGGCTTAGCTTTATTATCACAGTGCGTAAAAAAAAAAAAAAAAACTTTATAATCACAAGAGACAAAAATAAAAAATGTGAAAATAAAAAAGATTTCGACGCCTGATAATAAAAAAGATTTCGACGCCTGAGAGATTCGAACTCTCGCGGGGAAACCCCATGTACTTAGCAGGCACACGCCTTAACCACTCGGCCAAAGCGTCGATTTGTTAATTTGTCTCCGCGAATACATATATATACCAGTGCATTAATGAGTTCAGACTCTTTACAGTTGGATTTTATTTCTTGTATGTATCCATGTTTATTTATACAGAAATCACAAAACTCGATTTTCTTCTTTGCAGTTGAATTTAATCTTATGGTTTTTGTAATAATATCGTTACTCACAAAATTTAGAGTTTGTCAAGGATATAGACAACAATCATAAATTTGATGAAGAAAATGGTTGACTGAAACAAAACTACCCATAAATAAATAAGTAATTTTTTCTTTGTTGAAAAGCAACAATAAATTATTAGAAAAGAATGAGAAAAGTACAATTAGTACTCGACCCTCCAAATGGGGAAAAGTACAAGGGATACTCGATCCACCAAGAGACAAATTACCTCCTAATAAAGAAGACAAATGAGAGTTCGAGAACCATCTCCAAAAATTGACTTTAATATCATTTACTAAATCTTCTATTAAAACATTCTTATTTGTAAAAATTCTACCGTTTCTAGCCTTCAAAATCTTTCATATTGTAGTGTGCCATATCAACATCAAACCATGGCGATGCTTTTTGTTGAGAGGAGAGGAAGAGAAATAATCACAAAGGGTGGTGATGGAGCCGGAAAGCACCACACCTATTCCACCCATTTGAAAATTTGGTACCAAATCGAACTCGAGAACTTACATATACAAAATAAATGGTCCTCCACCTACAAGGTACCCGGACACCAAACACAAGACGCTACCAAACCATCATTAAGGATTCTCCTTTTTAAAATATTTCCTCTTGTAGAAAGTCTTCCATGCAATAGTTTAAACTTTAGGCGAAGCAAAACTCTTTCAATTAGCTTTCAAAACCCTTCGAGTTTCCATAATTAAAATACACTCTGGTAAGAATTTTTTGTTAAGAGACATATACCGAATTAACCAGAAAAAATTCAGAATAGTCAAGTACCCAAATCCAACAGTCATCTTCAAGGCCAATGAAAAACCCCTCAATCCAGCCTCATAACTCTTGGAATAAATCTTTTTTCTCATTTAAAGAAATTCCTCTACCACTTGAAATCCCAACTCCGTGGTCCTTCCCTCGCGGATCTCATCTCGCTAATGCTATAAGATTTTTGGACGGACAGGAAAATAATATTGGAAAGACTTCTCTACGCGAGGCGTTCAACAACCAAACATCATTCCAAAAGAAGGTATGATCGCCATTGCCTATGTTCTTTTCACAAACTCGGAGAACCAATTTTGATCTTTCCATCTCACCTTCCCAAGTTCACATAAGTCTTTCCACCAAATAGAAACATTTTTGTGAAAAGTTTGAGAGAAAGGGTCATGGAAGTTGGGATATAACACTTTTTCTATAAAAGAAATTGAGAAACAGTACGACTTATAATTCATGCAAATCTGTCACCAGGCAAATAAGGCAAAACAAATTCACGCAGTATAATCTAATAGTATGTCCACATCTCCTTTATTGCATATAACTTTAGTTGTATTAGTGTAGCACAACACATGCAATGTAGAAAGTGTTTGCCGAATGTAAACAAGATCTTAACATTAGACCCCACGACACACCGTAACATCAAAATTCAAAGCCTGATGGTGAAATTTAAATTGCATTGCATAAGACTAGGGGTAAGATAGTTAACTAACGAGCGGAAATGGTGAGACCAAAAATAAAATCATAAAATTTATGTCTTTCTTTTAATTAATAAAATTGAGTAAACACATCATGACCTTCATCAACAAGGGGAAAATAAAACAGCCAATTTCCTGGCTGAAAGAAGCGGGAAACGGTCAGGGATGGGTCTGCATCCAAGGGCTCTTGAAGATATTAAGGGTGTTTAAAACTGAACAAATCTAATAGAAAATTGCATGACCGAACCAATTTAAACCAAAATCGTAAAAGAGTGTGTTTGGTTTGGATGAATTTATGTAATTTATCTATTTAAAGTTTGGTTTGAGTTGTGGTTTTTATTTTAACAATGAAACCAAACCTCAACATAAAAGACCCAATTTGACCTAATACTTAACATGGTATGTTTCTTATTTTGCTGTAATGCAACATACTAATGCTAAAATTAGCAATTTATACATGATATGTACTCTTATACATTATTACTATCCCTTAATCTTCAACCCCATGTGCTTACTTACTAGATCGTCACAATGTTTTCATGTACACCACCTCCGTTGTGGAGCTATCAGCCAATCACCACCATTTTTAGCACTCACTTAGCTCTTATGTCGTATTTCTTAGGTTCGGTAAGGACCAATAACTTTAAAAGAAATTTGAACAACTAACTAAATATATTGTACTATTTTATTTCACTATTTCAAAGTTGTTCAGTAGACTCTAAAAATGTTTAAATGAACTTATTTCAATACTATTTTAAAGTTGCTCAGTAGACTCTAAAAATATTTTAATGTACTTATTTCAATTTTTGTTTAATTTAATATGACGTCTTGAGTTTGAATTCAGTCATAAAACATAACAATAATGTTTTTTTTTAAAGATCAACAATGATAAATGTGGATATCTATTCCACCTAGAATTTGAATTTTGACTCCCCGTTAGAATTCATTTTTTAATAAATAAATAAATACGTATACGGTTATGTACCAAAAAAAAAAAAACGTATACGAGAACCTTTATATACCAATCACTTTACATAATCTAAATAGAGTAAAGAAAAGTAAAGGAAATGTCAAATGTTTGATAAAGACCAAAGATCTACTTATGTTTTTTTTTTTTGGCAAGAAGATCTAGTTATAAGTTATACTTATAGCCAATGCTTAATTCGACTATGCTGTATAATTCAGAAGAAAAAACTCTACTAAAATGAGTTGTTTATTGCCATAATCTAATCTTCATGGCTAATGAGAGTGACAGTTTTTGTGGTAGCACAATCTTAAATAAGGTGGATTAACTACTAACTACTGTGCCGATAGCTTGATTAAGTTTTTTTCCCCCCTAAATAGGATCACTTGTTTAAGTTGGAGCTAAGGAAAATGATAGATTAATTGTGCTTCATAATTCATCGACTAATATAGATAACATTTTATTAGCTGACACTTCATTTGTAAGCTTCTATTTTACAAACATTTGATCATATGTACTCCCTCCGGTCACATTTATGAACAATTTTTGTTTTTTTAGATTCATTAAATAAGTACATATCTAGACTATATTATTTATATTTTAGATACATCACTTATTTAATGATTTTGAAAAAGTAAAAGTTGTTTATAAATGTGACCGGAGGGAGTACAAATGGAGCGACTCTTTTATGGGCACAATCTTAAATGAAAAATATTTGGACACACTCACATCAAATAAAAAAAATATTAAAAAATAAATAAAAATATTAAATGATGTTGATTGACGTGATTAAATTATTTTTATTTTTTTCATTTGGTGTGCTCAAATGTTTTTGATTTGAAATTGTGACTACAAAAGATTTGCGCCAGTACAAATGAGGATTTATCTTACATCAATTAGGATTGAGATTCCCTTGCCTTAGGAGAATTAGGTAGTTACATGTGATTGATGATCAAAGACGTACGGTTCAAATCACACATATACAAATTGAGATCAGACGATCAAAAACATTAACAACGTCGCACAAAAAAAGTTATTAGCTAAAGTGATACTAAAAATCATTTTAACAATGATGTACATCAACCTATTTGGGTTGGTCTTGCGATGTTGACTTGAAATCTTGAAGTGTGCTCCTCCTTAAAGTATCAAGTTCGATTATTTTCTGTGTCAATTTGGATAAACCATTTTAGTTTATGAAAAAAACAATGATGTATACGTGTTAGGATATGGAGGGTTAGGAACTTCCACAAGTTACATATGACCACAGATACGATTTGTTTAGTTAGCTCAATTTGCATGATTGAGTTCTCATTAAATAAGGGTCCATTCACACTACTCAAAGTCATCGTCAATGTTCGTTATTTCCATCATGAGTTGTGTTAAAGAGTGAATTTTCCTACAATTAGCGCTTCAACATGTGTTAGGAAAATGTAGCCTACACTAGTAATGAGGCAAAAGTGTTTGTATCACTCTTTCTAGAGAGAGACACAATATGAAAACCATGTTGTAAATGTAAAGAGTAAACTATCTTTATATATGCAAGAGTAATTGCCAATATGTTTTTCGGCATGAGTGTTTGTATCACTCTTTCTAGAGAGAGACACAATATGAAAACCATGTTGTAAATGTAAAGAGTAAACTATCTTTATATATGCAAGAGTAATTGCCAATATGTTTTTCGGCATGTAAAGCCTTAATTAATTATGATTGCTACTTGTTAATTTCTTCTTCCCCTTTTCAGTAATTAAGGTGTCTTCAGTTAATTAAACTTTCTAAGTTTTGGAATCTCAACTAACTCATTATCAATCATGCATCAAAGAGCTTTTGCTTAATAAGAGTGCATTGATTTTTTTTTTTCCATATATTTTATAAAATATTATTTGGGAGAGGTGTTGTTATTTCATACTTCATTTCTTGCAAGAAAGTTGTAGTAATGTGAGAATTCAAATCATACTAGGAAATAAAAACCCTGGATATTTTGTTAGAAAAATTCTTTTACTATATTTTTAGAACCGTCTTCTTTTTAATTATGTATTTATTAGAAGATTCTTTATACTATTTTTTTGTTTTCAAAGTTCAAGTTTGTGGAAAATGTTTTATTGAGTGAGTTAGAGAAACCTTAAAAAAAAAGGGAACAGAAAGAGTAAATAAATTTTAAGAAATAAATCAAGCATTACCGTTACAAAAATAATATATTTTCATGCATTGATTATGATCAAGTATAATTAAATGTTTGTCCAAAGTATAATAAAAACAATTAAATGTAAAATTGACATATGACAGATGAAGAGTGGCTGTCAACTTAATCAAACATGAATAGTCTGAGTATATAATAAATTAAAAACAATATGATGATTATTCAACTCAATAATTCGCCATAAATATTTTTAAAACATAGCAGTTCTAGTACAACTTTCTTGTTATAAAGATTTTAGCGGCAAAACTCATACACATTACATGTTAAAAAGTAAATAATTCTAAATTCAAACATGCGTGCTAGCATATCAAATATCCATGCAGCTAGTGACCAAAAATATTGCATAAGTACCACTGAACCAGCAGCACTAACTATAGTTCTAGTAAAAGTTGTGAGTAAAGAGTGAAAGTTTATGTAAATCAGTGAAAAGTATATATAGTGAAAAAACCAACTCCATTAACTACAAACCAACCAGAAAAATAAAGGATTCAAATATTTTTGTGTGTAAAGGTTGTATTTGTTCTCATATATCAAAGTTGGTATTGGTTGTAAATATACAAAATTCATTCACCTCTCTTTTCTTCTTTTTTGATGAAAGTAAAATTGTGCAGTAAGTAACAGTAATCCAGGCATGAAAACATGAACAAGCATTAACTTTGACATTTAATGCTTCCAACTACACTTACCCCATTTTCATAAGTAGCAGTTTTAGCTCATTTATTGCACCCTCTTTCTATGTCCTTGCCGGTCACCACCCTCTAAACCACCCTTCAACAATCCATTTTCTGTTTGTTTTCTTCTTCTAACAATTCATATATCTCTTATAGTCTTTACCTACAAAAAAAGAAAATGGTGCAACAAGAGTTTCTACCAACTTTTACAAAATGTGTGTTTCATTACAAGTTTAAGGACAATAGCTTCACTTGATAAAGAATTGGAACTTGAAGCTAGCTTTTTCATCTTGGTAAGTTCAATGACCTTTCTCTTTTCACCTTCCAAAATGTATACAAGATCCACTAAAAAAACCTTTGTTTTTGCCTGCAAATAAGCCCTAGAAACCCACTATGAAGATTCTGATTTTGCTAACTATTTTACACACCCCCACCTTTTTTTTAGTCCTTTTGTTCTACATTACAAGTTTTCCATGAAAACTTTTGGAAAAAAACCATATCTTTGTAGATGAAGTTTTTTAGTCTTTTTCTGAACTCCTTAAACAACAATATTTGTCATGTTTCTTGCTGAGTAATCAATAGGTATATTTTATTCATCAAATGAAAGGTGGAAGTCAACAAGAGTATGTGATGTCTCAAGTCCAACCAACATTATTAGTAAAAATTCAACCTTTTTGGTTATAAAATAAAAGTTTTTGAGTCTCTAGGTATCATGGGGTTCTCAAGAAAACAATTCTCAACCTACCTTTTGAATACTATTTTATTTGAGGTTGTTGTTTTTTCATGGTTATGGTCAAAAGTAACTGGTCTTGGTTCCATGTCATCAATTGCTGTCTCTTATGGAGATAAAGGTTCTGCTTTCTGTGGCTTGAAATCAGATGGATCTCACACTGTGACATGTTATGGAAGGAACTCAGCCATAGTTTATGGAACACCATCTCAGTTTCCATTCCTTGGTCTAACTTCTGGTGATGGTTTTGTTTGTGGACTTTTAATGAGTTCAAATCAACCATATTGTTGGGGAAGTAGTAGCCATATAGAAATGGGTGTGCCACAACCTATGTTTAAGGATGCTCAGTACTTAGAAATTAGTGCCGGCGATTATCATGTTTGTGGATTGAGGAAACCTTTGACAGGAAGACACAGGAACTTTTCTTTTGTTGATTGTTGGGGATACAATATGACAAAGAACTATGTGTTTGATGGACAGATTCAATCGATTTCGGCAGGTTCTGAGTTCAATTGTGGACTTTTTTCGCAGAATCGGACGGTATTTTGTTGGGGTGATGAGGTTAGTACTCAAGTTATTAGGTTGATTCCACAAGGAATGAGGTTTCAGAAGGTGTCTTGTGGAGGGTATCATGTATGTGGAATCTTGGAAGGTGTGAATTCTAGAACTGTTTGTTGGGGGAGAAGTTTGGATTTGGAGGAAGAAATTTCATTGATACCTAATCAAGGACAAGGTGGTAATGTTGAGTTGGCTCCAAATGATCCTATGCTTTCTGTTGTTGGAGGAAAGTTTCATGCTTGTGGCATTAAGAGCTATGATCATGGAGTGATTTGTTGGGGGTTAAATTTGAAAACAAGCACAAAAGTTCCTAAAGGGATTAAAGTGTTTGACATTGCAGCTGGTGATTATTTTACCTGTGGAATTCTTGTTGCAAAATCTCTTGAATCTATTTGTTGGGGTGTTGGATTTCCAACTTCTCTACCTTTGGCTGTTTCACCGAGAACAAGAAAGTGTTTGTCTGCACCTTGTCCTCCAAGTTACTATGAAATTGAAAAGGATCAACAAAATGGTCTAATTTGTCAAGATCCAAATTCTCACCTTTGTGTTCCATGCAGTGGTGTTTGTCCTGATGAAATGTATCAGAAAAGTGGTTGCAATTTGAAATCTGATATACTATGCGAATATAATTGTTCTGTTTGTTCTTCACCTGAATGCTTCTCAAACTGTTCCTCCTCTTCTTCCAATGCTGCTAACGGTGGGAAGAAAAATGAAAGATTTTGGTCTATGCAGTTGATAGTTATTGTTGGTGAGATAGTATTTGCTGTTTTTATAGTCAGTGCTGTCTCTATTACCGCGGTTATGTATGTTCGCTACAAGCTAAGAGATTGTGAGTGTTCAACAAGACCGTTAAACTCGATGAAGAGACTCAATGTTAGTTCTTCGGTTCAAAAGGATAACGGTAAGGTTCGACCGGACGCGGAGGAGATCAAGATAAGAAGGGCTCAGAAGTTCTCCTATGAGGAACTTGAAAATGCAACCTGTGGATTCAAAGAAGAATCAATTGTTGGGAAAGGAAGTTTTTCATGTGTGTTCAAAGGTGTTCTCAAAGATGGAACAGTTGTTGCTGTTAAAAGGGCTATTATGTCTCCAAACATGCAGAAAAATTCCAAAGAGTTTCACACAGAACTTGACTTGTTATCTAGGTTGAACCATGCTCATTTGCTCAACCTATTAGGCTATTGTGAAGAAGGAGGTGAAAGACTACTTGTATATGAGTACATGGCACATGGATCATTGCATCAACACCTTCATGGCAAAAACAAAGAGTTGAAAGAGCAATTAGATTGGATCAGAAGGGTAACAATTGCGGTCCAAGCAGCTCGAGGAATCGAATATCTCCACGGCTATGCATGCCCACCGGTGATTCATAGAGACATCAAATCTTCAAACATACTCATTGATGAAGAACACAATGCAAGAGTTTCGGATTTCGGTTTGTCATTACTAGGTCCAACAGATAGTAGCTCCCCACTGGCCGAGTTACCGGCCGGAACACTTGGTTATCTTGATCCTGAATACTATAGACTTCACTACCTCACAACAAAGTCAGATGTTTATAGCTTTGGTGTTCTACTATTAGAAATTCTAAGTGGTAGAAAAGCTATTGATATGCAATACGAAGAAGGTAACATTGTTCAATGGTCAGTTCCATTAATAAAATCAGGTGATATAGCTTCGATTTTAGACCCTTGTTTGAAACCACCTTCGGATATTGAAGCATTGAGAAGAATAGCAAATGTTGCTTGTAAATGTGTGAGAATGAGAGGTAAAGATAGGCCTTCAATGGACAAAGTAACAACAAGTTTGGAAAGAGCTTTAGCAATGTTAATGGGAAGTCCTTGTATTGATCAACCAATTTTGCCAACTGAGGTTGTTTTAGGAAGTAATAGAATGCATAAGAAAACATCTCAAAGGTCTTCAAATCGGTCGGCTTCAGAAATCGATGTAGTCGAAGGTGAAGATCAAAGGTTTGAGTTTAGAGCACCTTCTTGGATAACTTTTCCAAGTGTAACTTCTTCTCAAAGAAGAAAGTCTTCAGGGTCAGAAGGTGAAGTTGAAGTGAAGATTGTTGAAGGAAGAAACTATGGTAATGTTGTTGGTGGTGGAGGTGATGTTTTGAGAAGTCTTGAGGAAGAAATTGGTCCTGCTTCTCCTCAAGAGAGACTCTTCTTGCAACACAACTTCTAATTTTGGAGGAAGCAATGATTATGTTGCAAAGAATATGCTATTAGTGGCTACGTTAATTTAGTGTTGAATGTAATTTTTTTGTTTAACTTTTTCTGTAATTGAGTTTGATTATGAATGCAAATGTGACATTATTTAGTTTTGTAATTGTATTGTATCTTCTGAGAGCTATAGTTTAGAATATTAGTGGAGCTTTCATTCTTTGATGCAATGTATTGTAATGTAACTTTCATCTCATTTTATTGACTGTAAAGCTTATTAGCTGTGTCAAAATATATAACAACATTGTTTTTGCTTCATTTTTTTAACTAAAAAGATCATGAAATGGTTATTTTATAACCTCTGAAGAAATGATAATTTTGGTTTATGTTGTTATGGAATAATTGAGAGCCAAAATTATGCAAAAAAAAAAAAGATACAACTTATGAAAAATGAAATTATGCAAAAAAATTATTTGCCCTCACGCAGGATCGAACTACGGACCTCCAGTTTACAAGACTGGCGCTCTACCACTGAGCTATAAGGGCTTGTTGTTGAAAAGATTCATCCGCATATCTATATAACGTAATATAAAATGTAATAAATGACTAATACAATACATGAATTTACATTTCTGTATTTGAGTACTTGTACTTTCCTTGAGTAGATGTGTAATTTTATCTTTTGGTTATCCTTTCGTGAAGGTGTTGTCTCTGGTAAGAATGTAAGACAAGATACAAGAGTCCTCTTAAATTGTTTGATAAAAAAGACACATGGACTAAAGGACAAAATCACAGTAAACAACATTAAATTTTGATTGTAAAGCTATTTCCTTATTCCAATTTCGGTATCCTCTTTGCTCATCAATTGACTTGTGGATTATGGGTTTATGAGACCTACTATAGTCAAAATTGTTGTGCTTGTAAAAGTCAAAGAAATTATCCATAATAATTGAGCAACAGTGAAGAGTGAAGACTATACATTCGTGCCTCTCTTGTACCATTGATGACGAGATACAAGGTTGTTGGGATTTCAAAATTGGTTCATTCCTTTTGTATTATGCACAATTTGTGCATTATTTCAACTATGACTTATAAGCAAGGTTTTGCAAATCGAGTGTTAAAACGTAAATTCGCCCGAGTTTACGTTTTTAGGTGGCAAAATCGTGTAAACTCGGAGGTAAACTTGTTTTTGGTAAAATCGGGAAGTTGACTGAGTTTGACCGAGTTAACACGGCTTAAAATCGGTAAAATTGGGTAAAATCGTCCGAGTTTGCGAGTTTACCTTTTAAAAACAATTTTTTTAAGTCGGTTTTCAATTAAAATCCGATTCATTTTTGAAGCTCGGCCCATTATCACAGTGTTATGAACGCGCGACGCTTCTTTTCTTCTTCTAAAAAACGTACAACACAACGTTTCTCTTCTCTTCTCCTTCATCATCGTTCTCTAAACTGAAACCCTAACCTTCTTCTCATTAACTTGTTTATTTTTTGCAAAGTTTTATTAACAACTTTGGAAAATTCCTTTTTGGATGGCTTAGAAACTTATGATTTTGTGCGTTAATTTTTGTATTTTGATGCTAAGTTGAGCATAACGTTTTATTATGGTAGTTCGGTATATTTTCCCTTTGTAATTAAGTCATATTTTGTACTATTGACCTATTTACAATATTATATATATATATATATATATATGGGGTTTGCTAGGATACACCCACTAGTTTTTATTAAGGTGTGTTTTAGCAAAGATATAACTAAAAAGTTGTTAAATACACCTTAAGGTGAATGTTGCTAAAACACACCTTCTAAAAAATAAGTGGGTGTATGTTAGCAACTTCTATAGGCATTTGCTAGGATACACCCACTTATTTTTTAGAAGGTGTGTTTTAGCAAGTTATAACTAAAAAGTAGTTAAATACACCTTAAGGTGTAGCTTGCTAAAACACTCCCACATAAAAACTAGTGGGTGTGTTCTAGCAAATCCCTATATATATATATATATATATATATATATATATATATATATATATATATATATATATATATATATATATATATATATATATATATATATATATCATGCATACAATAAATTTTATATAACTTTAATTTTAGGTAAACTCGTACGAGTTCTCGTGTCGAGTTTACCTAGACAAAACGAGTTGAGGTAAACTCTCGAGTTGCAAAACCTTGCTTGTAAGCTTAATGCTAGTTGTCTTATTCAAAGTTGATGGGGGAATGCCCATACATTATGTGAACACTGAACACATTGTTTCGTATTGAATCTATCTAATATTTAAATGAAGATGTTTTAAGTAACCTTAAAAAGCCTGTGGAACATTTCATGTTTAGAGGCGCAGGTATGACTATGAGCGTTGTCGTTATACTACAACAACCAACAACAACAACCAAGCTTTATCCCACTAAGTGATGTCGTTAGACTCTTTAAAGAAAAACCAGCCATGAATCAAATTTACAAAATTAACCATGGAATAAGAAAATTCTATCATGGGAATGACATGCTTGTGCTTGCTGTGAGTCGTCATATTGATAGCATTAATTCACAAGAATGGACTCAGAGGACGACCTGTACATTGACTGAACTAGTCTCTTCTAACAACTAAAGTATCAAGCATATAAAGCAATCCAATGAATATTGAATTCCATTGAACTTAACAAACTGAACTACAGAACTCACTTGCACCTAAAGCTGGACTGAGTTACAAGTTCAATGGTCAGCAACTATATTATTGCACAATTTATCTACCATCATTCATTCACTGATAAAGAATTACGAGTCTAGATAACAGCCAATTGAAACTGACCCTCTTGTTCTTTAGCTTCCATCTCCTTCACACTCTCTACTATGTGCTGTATCTTCTTTGAAACAGCTTCATTATGCTCCTCGATGTACTCATATAACAAGTCAAGGTTCCTTTTATAGGTTTCAGCTCGCTTTTTCTCTATAGCCAACTGTTGAGTTAGTTCTCGAACTCTGTCGTGTCCACTCTGGAAATTGCATAAAAACAAATATGTAAGACGTGGGGGGGGGGGGGGGGGGGACTGAAAAGGGGTCCCAAAGACATGTAACATGAATTGCTCAAGTTACTTGTACATAAGTATCAATTTGCTGTTGCCAAAATATTTACCTGGCAAAATTACTCCAGAAACTCGAAGTATCGATTTGGGAAGATAAAAAAGAGAGTTAAAGAACTAATCCAACACTCTAAGTTAAGTGCATAGACCCCCGGGAGTAATTTTACCTATTTTTCATGTGTATGGATTGATACAGAACCTCGAAGATAAATTAAAATGGAAATCAATAAGCATAGATATAAACATTGAAGTCTTTGGTTAGTTTCTCTTCTTGCATAAACAAGTGTAAGTTATAAACAGTACTACAAATATGATTGATGAACATCTTAATAAAAATCAGTGATGAGATCCTTTAAATTCTAATGGTTTCAGAAGTACCTCGATGATTTTTCATTGTAAAAAATAAAAAACTATGCCCATTTAAGGGCCTTTTGGTTTTTTATTTCCATCTCTCCTTTCATTTAATCTTTTCACTTTTAATAAAAATGCCACACTGTTTTACTATGTTTCATGTTTTTAAATAAAGATTTGTACAGGAAAGAGTGAAAAAAAAAAAAAAAGGGGGACATAAACCAAACAGACCATACACTTTTCTAGAACTGCAAATAACTGGTAGAACATGACTAACCGGATATTGCTCATAAACGAAGTCCCTTCTGCCTCTTCCAGGTGTCAGAGGATGTGTGTGCTCTTTTACAAACTTTGTTATAGACCATAGACCAGAATTTAATTTCCTCACCATAATCATTGCCCTGCAACCAACCCTTGTTTCTGCCCTTTGCCTTACAATCTTTTCCCGCTTGTCAGGCATTCTGAAACCTTCTTTGTTACAAACTAGAGCCCGCCCAATAACAGATCCATCACGCCTTGATCTTGAGAGCTTACTTACACGTATGACGAATCCAACACGTGTAGCATATGAATTATAAAATGCATGTGCTTCAGCTTCGGATACAAACTCCTGGCCGATGTAGGGTTCATCAATTGTTCTCATAACCGATGTTACAGGAACTATTGAGGTGATTTGGTCCACTCCAGAAGAATCTTGAGTCATATTATCATCTTGATCCTGTTCATCAGTTGGATCGAAAGAACTGCATTCAATTATTTCTTTGTCAGCTATGCTACTATTGACCTCTCCAATAGTAGCATTTGCTAATGCCTCACCATTACTGGAGTCACCAATCTCAATCTCCACTGCACCAACAAAAAATTTGATATAAGACTTTCATTGCCGAGTGATACTCTACAGAGCGGTGTATAAAATAGATGAAATGCTGCTTCAGTGATGATAAAAATTATGAAAGAACTGAAGAAGAAACATATCGTATTAATTCCAAAATTATCCTTTTTGGAAACCCTATGGTTTAAACTAAATACTACAGTAGAAACTCTTTAATTTAATACTCGGTAAATTAATAAACTCTCTAAAATAATAAATTTGTCCGGTCCTGACTTGGGCCAATGTAAAAAATTGAAAAACTCGATAAAATAATAAGATAATAATTTTTTCGGAGATCCCTTTATAATTTTTGGCCCCAAGTAAATCATAAATTAATAATTCATAGAAACTGAAAAAAAATATATTAAGAATACATTGAACACATTTGTTCCTCTTGTTTACATTTACTGTACTTCAAAAGTCATTATTGTTTTCCAATGCATGTGAACACAGTAGTTACTAATTTACGTTGAGTCTCAAGGTTCGCTGCAACGTAATTCTAAGAGACATAGACTAATTTGCCTTTTTATTTGGTATGTACAGTATAATTACTTAAAAACTCTTTAAATTAATAATTATTAATTTATCGATAAATTAATAACCCTTTAAATTAATAAATTTCTCCAGTCCCGACGTTATTAATTTATAGAGTTTTTACTGTACAATGAATCAAAGAGAGAAAACCATACAAGTCAAAGTTGCTAATACAGGAAACCCTATGAATGACACTAAATATTTGACAAATACCCTCCACTTCAACAAATAAAACCGATTATTAATAATAATTTCCCCTGCCCTAATTTCTTATAAGAAAAAAAAAACAAATAAAACCGATTACTAGTTAAGTTAGCATGCTGAATCCAAAAAGACTTTGCACAAAATCAAAGCGAAGGAAAAATTCACATATTTCTGAAGTACAACAACAAACATGCCATAAAGATCAGTCAACTTAAAACAAATATAACAAAGCCCAAAAACATAAATGAAAAAAAGAAAAAGAAAAAAATTGACAATCTTTAGGTAAAGCTTAATGGCATCCAGATGGTTATTTTCATATTTTTGAAAAAAAGTTAATCTTAATAGATTAATAAATTTTGGATTTGATAAAACTTAACGGCATCCAGAATTCCAGATGGTTATTACTGAGTTATAAGGTCTCAAAAATATGTTCTTCATGATTTCTCCCAGCTCAAACATAGAAGAAAGACAGCGCAACAACTAAAACATTACAACTCAAAATACCTATTTATTACTAAAAGAAGCAAGCAAATTGTATTCTCTGTTTGTTCTCCACATTTCAGCAGCTTATTGTAAATCAAATATAAATAATGCTACACAGGCAAACAAAAAATGCTAGAATTTTGCAAAAATTAGACCACATTTTTTAGAATGGTTATGAACCAACTAACCCATCAATAGTAAACAAGCAAGCCAATTGTAAAAAAATCTTCAATTTGATAAGCACTGTTAAACAACCCATCATATCATAATGAACCTTTACCCCCAAAATTAAACAGCACAAACAATAGGGTACACCCAAAAGGTGCATAATGCAGTATATCTCTACATAATCCAAGCAAAATTGAATTAATGGGTTTAATTAACCTATGTTAAAACCTCCATAAGTATTGTGATAAAATCAGATTAACAAAATTAACAAACAAAAACAAAAAAAGCTCGAATTTTGAGTTACTTAGCTCATTCTATTTGAAATTCTATAGACAAATTGAAAGAAAAGAGATTCAGTAGATTCAATATAAGACACGTAATGCAGTAATTGAAAAGAAACTAAAAAACCCTAAAATTGAAAATCGAAATTGAATTGAGTTACGAAATGGGAAAAAAAGAGAAGCTTACTGAGAAATTAGTGTGATGCAAATTGAAGGAATTGAAATGGTGAATTTGAAAAATAAATTGAATTTATTTATTTTTGGTTCTTTTTTTGTGTTTGGTTCAGAGAAGATTCACTCAGAACATAGATGAAGGATTCGATCAGGTATGGAAAGATGTATGTAGCTTTCTGTGTACCGTATAAAATGGGCCTGGGTCTATTTTTTCGAAAATTGCTTAATAGGCCCCCTTAAAGTTTGTTTGATAAATTGATTGATTAAAGCATTTTTTTTCTATGTGTTAACCCCTAGTCAAAATTGGATTCTTTTGTACAATTCGTCATATGGAAAGTTCATTAGTCATTTGAGTTCAATCACTTGATTGTTAATTAAATGGTGTACATGTAGAATGAAATGTGTGTATCACTATTCGACAATCAATAAAAATTAAAGTCTTCGGCAAGATCGAACATAAACTTAGCAAAACGATGTTTAAAAATTGTTTGGGATTTGCGCTCCTTTCATGTTGATATTATGTACTCCCTCCATCTCAAATTAGGTATCCTTTTGAGTTTTACACAGTTATTAAGAAAATGATTAATAGTGTTGATTTT
The DNA here is from genome assembly GCF_051527215.1 of Medicago sativa. Taxonomy (NCBI): domain Eukaryota; kingdom Viridiplantae; phylum Streptophyta; class Magnoliopsida; order Fabales; family Fabaceae; genus Medicago; species Medicago sativa. Next base: position 78,563,376 of record NC_140750.1, read on the forward strand.
AATGGTAAATTATGTTTAATTTATTATAGCACCCTTATTAATTAAAGTCAGTGCGGTAGTTAGATAATTGAAATGAAATAAATAAGGTTATGTTAGTGAAAAGGAATAATAAATGTTGTATTATCATTATAAAATGAACAAATAATTTGAGATAGAGAAAATAGTTAAGATGACACTTATTATAAGACGAAGGAAGTATTTAATTAACCATGAAACAAATTTCGTCAATCGTCCAATCCAAAAAAAATTGTTTATCAAAAATCTCTAAAAAAATTTAAAAACAAAATCATTTTATTTTTAAAAATCAAAACAAAGCACCCTTTTGTAAGTAAAAAAAAAAACATATGGGATCATCATAATATATCTTGACTGATCTTTTATGTTACATATAAACCTCAACTTAAGGGAGATAGTCTTAGAGACAGTTGCTATCGGTATAAATTGTCACTCCATTAACTATAGCAATCGTCCTTTTAACTTTTAAGTTAAGGTTTATATGTAATATGTAAAAGATCAGTCAACATATGCGGAAGCATGTAGAGTTTTACCTTTTACCGCCTGACGCACAACCATATGCTAAAGCCATTAGCATCATTAAAATGAAGACAACTCTCCTGTTTAATCTTTTTTTTTTTTGTTGTTTTGATGCTTTTGCGGAGTGAATGATAGGATGATGAAGTTAGTGAGTGTAAGTTTAAATTTATAGTTTTTTTTTCCTATGCCCAGCCACCCCACCATACTCATGCTATCAATACATTACTTGATATCATCAGCATTATTAGAAAATTGTTGCTCACACATGTGTTTAAGTTGAAATACACTAGTAAAATACTGAAATACTCCTTTGGCAGTTAACTGCCGCGGAAGTTAGCCGGCGCCAGTTAACTCCCGCGGAAACTTCGACAGTTAACTGCCGCGGAACTTCAAATCTCATTTTTTTTCAAAGTGAAATTAAATGCAAATTAATTTTTTCTCCCTCTCATTTTCTCCATAACAAATAATCAATCAATGAAATTAAATGCAAATTAAGTATAACAAAATCATATTTGATTTTGTTAACTTCCACGGCAGTTAACTGTCGAAGGGGTATTTCGGTATTTTACTATTGTGTTTCAGCTTAAACACATGTGTGAACAACAATTTTCACATTATTATTGTTCACCTACTACACGCAATACTATGTGTTTTGAAAAGGTAGTAAGAAATGAATGTCACCTTAGAGGAGGTTGGTATGAATTTGTGTTGAAATTTCGGGCCTAACTCATGAGTCCGGGTATGCTCCATTTACCATCAACTCCATTTAGGGTCGTGGATGAATGACATGTAGCAAAAAAGGATTTAATGGTTCAAATTAAAAATAAACAAAACATCAGTTTTTTAATTAAATAAAAGGAGAGATGAAACACGCGCTTCTCTTCTTCTCATACGTGAATGTGTTCATCTTCTCCAGTCCTCCTCACCGTCAACATCAAACTCAACCAATAAGTTCACCCTTTAATCAAGAAACCAGAGTGATGGAAAAATCCATTATTAAAGCAAGCTATTTACAACGGGACAAATCTATGCGGTCTAGGAAGTAAGTTAACAAAATCTTTTAGAGAATCAAGTTTTTGTCGTTGCTTCACACAAATACACAAAACAAGACTGGCATTAATGTGAAAAGAGAGAAAATAAATCTGAATCAAGTCATTCTAAAAGGGCGATGGTGGGAGGGAGGCATGGCGGTGAGGGGGTTGAGGAAGATGAACATGTTCACGTTCGAGAAGATGAGAAGAGAAGCGCGTGTTTCATCTCTTCTTTTTTTTAATTAAAAAAACTGATGTTTTGTTTATTTTTAATCTGAATCATTGAATCCTTTTTTGCCACATGTCATTCATCCAAGATCCTAAATGGGGTAAATGGAGCTGATGGTAAATGGAGCATACCCGAACTCCTAACTCATCCTTACAAAACCGGCTTGTGAGGTGAGAACTTATAAACACATTGTCAGACCATCTCCTATCTGATGTGGGACTCATAACACCCCCCTCACGACCAGCATTATTGGGCTTGACTCGTGGACAAGATGAGTGGCCTGATAGCGGAAACATGATAACAAGTGGCCCAATGGATCTTGAAGAGGCTCTAATACCATGTTGAAATTTAGGGCTTAACTCATCCTTACAAAACCGACTTTGTGAGGTGAGAATTGTCACCACTTATAAACACACTATCAAACCATCTCCAATGTGGGACTCATAACAACTTGCAAAGAGTTTGTCTAATATAAACAATATTTGCACATGTTAAATTAGCCACAAGTGAAATTTTTTTATTGAAAAACAGTAATTATTTATTAAACAATACATATTTAATGTCAAATGCATAAGTTCAAATGCAAATTTACTTTTTTAAACTTTTTAACATATGTAAATTTACACACGATGCAAAAAACTCATTTGCTAAAAACCAAAACTTCAAGTCGGGTGATAGGTTGATTTTTTCAAGGTGTAGAAGTGATGATGTCATAAACATACATAACAACTGAAAGAGCTAAATATAATAACATGGAGGTGGAATTGGAAATTGACGTGGAAGTGGAAGTCTTGGTTATATGTTTTTTTTTTATTTTTTATGATGTGGAACTTACGAGTATGTTTTAATCTATGTAATATGAACAATTATGTGGTGTGTTAACAATTATGTTTGTGTGTCTAAAAATCTTAACTCAATTGACAAATGCCGAAATTGCAAGGGCAGATACTGTGATTCGGGTTCGAATGGGACCTCACAGTTGTGTATGAGTTTATTTTCAGTGGATTACCACTTCATCTAAGACGAAAATAAAAACAATTATGTCTGTGCTTAATTGGAGATATCATGATTCGTAAAGTTAAGTTCTCACGAGTCACCGGTGTGAATACAAAATTTTTAAGTTTTCACACGCGTACCGTACATTTATGCGCATTTTGGTGGAACAAATCATTAGAATTGTTAAGTATTGGCATATTATCCTTTAAAAAAAATATTGGTATATTATATATGTTAATTATTTTAATTTTTTTTAGAGACTTAATTATTTTAATTAATAAATACAAATAATTTGTATTTAAATGTTAACCTCTCTAAAATCATCCTCTCCAAATTCCTCTAAAAACCAACTCACAAACACACACCCCAAGTGAATTTCAATTTTTTTTTTTTAAACTGCCTCTCCAAATTCCTCTAAAAACCAACTCACAAACACACACCCCAAGTGAATTTCAATTTTTTTTTTTAAACTGAATTTCGTATATCTTAATAGGTGTTTTAACGTTTAAGTCATCCAACTTGTCAAATTAAAAAGAAAAATTAAGTCATATCCAACGAGATATTTGACCTATTTTCTTAGCAAATGAATGGTTATTGGTCTCTATCAATCACCAAATTGAGAGCCTAACCAAACCAAAAAGAGACTATAACTCATCCAATTCAACAACGTGCGAAAATGATATGCAATCGACGATCCTTTTGTGTTGAGATATGTTTTGTGTGCCTAAAGCTATGTATGGACACTAACAAATTAATAAAAACACAAAGAACATCATAATATTTCATCATTTTTTCCTCTTAGTTTTGGTCACTTCACTTTCCTTCACTTTAAAAATCTTGGGACATTCAATATTTTTCGAAAATTTGTGTGACATTGAGTTCAATACTTTGCTTTTCCCTTTCCACTCTTTCTAACCTTTTCAGCATAAGAGAATTTTCAAGGTACTTAGAAAAATGAAATTGAGCACATTGTCGTTAAATGAGCCATTATTGGCACTTGGTGAGCCTAACTTCCTTTCTTTTTTATCATCACGTGGAACGTAACGTCTTTTAAAAAAACTAATAACTAAATAAATTATTACACCATGTATAATGAGAATAATATGTATAAGAATAAAATAAATTATTTATGTTACTTGTGCATGCACGTTATATCTTTTTCTATAAAGGATACATAGAAATTTTCAATTGCCAAAATGCAAAAAAAAATAAAAAAAAAATTATGCTGGTAAAGAAAATTTTCAAAAGTCAAAATCCTATCTTCTTCTTTTTTTAATCGAAGATCATATCTTCTTAATTTTACAAGAAAGTATTACCGAATAAAAACCTTCAAAAATAACATTGAATTCTAATTAATTTTTCTTTTCTTAAAAAAGATATAAAATTAGTACATTTCTTACATGGTGTGCTTCTTAAAAGAGCAAGGGTTTATAAATAGATAACTAATTTTAGAGAAATGTCATTCACTCGTTGGTCAAAAAATAATTATACTAAAACCTTCAATTTGTTGAGGTACTTCGATATAATTTGATAATAATGGTACAAAACAAACATTTACAAATAATCATCTTTTAATTTCCAGTTATTTTATTTCACAACTAGTGTGCTGAATAAAATTGTTTTTGAAAATATTTTCAGCCAACGAAGGGATTATTGTACTGTAGGATTTATTCTAGACTTACACTCTTAAATATAATACTACCGCTCTAATATGACATTATGTGCACTCTAGTATGATATTATGAAAACTCGAACTTCCAAAGGGGCAAAATACTTGGAATGGACAATTTTTCAAAGGGACAACTTGAAAAGGGCAAATTATTTCGAAGGGACAAAAAATAACTTGAAAAGAGAAAATATGCAAGTCATAGATAACTAAATCAATAACTAATAGTATATACACATACAAAATAAATTATGAGTTTGTGAAATAGTTTATTTTCTCACTTTATAAATTATTCACTTTCTTGTAACCATATTTTCATTCATATTAGAAAAAACAAACACTTTACAAATTATTTACGGGATTTGATTTTTCAAAAATAAAACTTTAATTCTAAATTCTTTAGAAAATATGTCTTAAAATAATTTTTTATATGAATTTATTCGCAACTTCTCTCATATTAGAAAAAAAAAATGTTACCAATACAAAATTGGGTTTAGTGAAAATGATAGACTACCACAAGGTGACAAACTAATGTTAGAATCTTGACTTAAAAAGCACTTGTTTATATAACAAAAAAAATTGCATTTTTTTAAGCAAAAAGAAAATATATTAAATAAAAATAGAAGTACAAAAGACTATGGGGCATTTATCTGGTCCAATGGGATCATACAAAAATGTAATAAACAACCCTTAAAGGGTAATACAGCCAGTGTCAAGCTACACTTTTTAGGACCAACACTAAAGGGTAATTAACAAAATAAACATAAATGAAGAAACGAAATATGAAGTGAACTTGTCTTCAAAAAAAGAAATATGAAGTGAACAAACTCAACCACTACAGTTACAATCTAGCGAGCACAACTCAAAGTGCGAAACTAAATTGCAAAAAAAAAGTGTGTATGGATGTTCCTCTCCTTAGCAGTTAAATGAGTGTTCCGCTTACCAAACCTGGTAAATTAAATTGTCCACCAACTCATAAGCAACTCCACGTATCCACCACTTACTGCGACAAAAACAAACACAACAAGTTTACGACCATAAATCAACCAGAAACATAAAAAAACATAAATAAAAAAGAGAAACTGTAGGACATGCATTACTTTAAAAGAATCAAGCAATTTGCAAAAAAAAATTATGAGCATTTGTGGTTATTTTTAAATTACAATTTACGATCACAAATATCAGTATATATTTTACATCAATAATGTATTTCTATTAAATTAAAAAAAGGGTTAATTATGTTTCTAGTCCCTATAAAATAGCGACCTTGTAAGTTTAGTCCCTACTTAATTTTAATAGCATTTTTAGTCCCTAATTTTGTTTTTCTGCACTGAGTATTAATCCCTACTCAATTCAAATTTGTTTAATTTATGCTTAAACTCTTAAATTTTTGAACAATTTTTTGCAGACATGTTTACAACATTACTAAAAGTTCGTCCGCAAAAAATTATCGCAAAATTTGATTTCTACATCCAGATTTTATTACTTTTTATCTTTAACTTTTGTCGTTTTAAAAAATTCATATTTAATTCATTTCATGTCAGAAAATTCTAAATTTTAGTAAACGAACCTTTCATAGTGTTCTAATCTTGTCTCAAAAAAATCGTTCAAAAATTTAAGAGTTTAAGGATAATTAATCAAACTTTATTTTAGCAGGGACTAAAATTATAAGTAAATTTTTTTTATAGGGACTAAAAATGCTATTAAAATTAAGTAGGGACTAAACTTACAAGATCGCTATTTTGCAGGGACTAGAAACATAATTAACCCTTAAAAAAATGCATTGTAAAATGAACATATTTAAACATAAAAAACCATGCATGCTTGCGCAATCACGAGAACAAAAGCATATGATGTGACATAAACGTCATGAAACATGATAACAAATTTTAAGCCTACTAATTAACGTTGACGTTAAAAAACGTTGCCGTCAAAACAAAACTAATGTTTTTTTTTTTTTGACAAACTAATGTGTTTTTATAGATTGAGTAAGATTATAAAAGAAAATTGGTTATCATGAAAAAGATTTATTTTATTTTTTAAGCATAAGAAAAACATTTACTAAATCCCCTAAAAAACACATTTACTAAGTATATATAATTTGACGATTTTAATTGATTGAACAACAATATGATAAATACTTACAACTTTAATTTAGATAAAAATTCATTTGTTTTGAAGTGTTGCCAATTAGCAGAGATGTCATGTAACCAAAAAAAATTAGCAGAGATGTCAATAATATATTTATTCGTAAGTCAAAGGTGTATGAAGGACATGTTATTAGACTATATTATAAATGTCCTCATGAGCTTACCTCAATTGGTAGGGACAATGTATAACATATGCAAGGTTCGGGGTTCAAACCCCGACCACCACCAAAAAAGACTATATTATAATCTTACATGTGATATAAATTATCCTAATATTAGTTTAGATTAATTTTTAGATTCTAATCCGACTCTAAACTCGATTAAATGTGATATAAATTATCCTAATATTAGTTTAGATTAATTTTTAGATTCTAATCCGACTCTAAACTCGATTAAATCTAATAATGTTGGGTCCAATAAGGATGGGATAATACCAAGATAAAATTGGGTTGGTCCCAATACATAATTTTTTTAAAAATGAAAAATTAATCTATTTTTTTCTTGATCATAGCACATTATCAATATTAATTCCAATAGCTATGTATTGTTACACTAAAAAGAAAAGAAAAAACTTGATCATACCTATGCTCAATAAAAGAACCATCCTCGATTGTATGAAAATTGTTCTTCACACTTCTTAAAAGCTGAAAAACACCAGTAAAAGACGCAAATACCCCCGCGACAGTTAACTACCGAAGTAAAGAACCGGTTCGGCAGTTAACTGCCGATGAAATGAAAGCAAAAAAAAAACCTCCATCGACACTTAAGTGCCGTGGAGCTCAAAACTATCAAATTTTTTACTTGATATGCATGAATAAATTGGTGACACTCGTTATCATTTCCCATATGTTATTACTCAATTGCACGTATGGTCAAGGGTCTCATCAGAGCAAGCATGCCTTGCGGTCAATGTATAGATATCATACTTTTTCTTGATATCTATATATCAAATAAGAAAACATGATAATGTTATTACTCTTTTCGTAACTAAATACCAATTTATCAAATATATATATATATATATATATATATATATATATATATATATATATATATATATATATATACTCTTTTCGTAACTAGTCTTGAATAAATTGACAAGAAAACATGATAAATTGACAACATTCCAACAATTTGGTAGTTTTGAGCTCCACGACACTTAAGTGCTGATGGAAGTTTTTTTATTTTTTTTTTCTTTTATCGGCAGTTAACTGTTGAAGAAACTTCGGTAGTTAACTGTCATCGGTTCTTTATTTCGGTAGTTAACTGCCGCAGGGGTATTTGCGTCTTTTATTGGTGTTTTTCAGCCTTTTAAGAAGTGCGAACATCAATTTTCCAATTGTATGAGCCTATGAGAACCACCGGATAAGACAAGACTTTGACCCAAGATTGTAATTTTATTTGTTGATTTTAACACCCTGTATCCACAACAACTTTGTGACCATGAATCAATAGACCAACACATTGCATAATCAGATCGTACCTTTCAAGTTTCAACCCACAAACTTGATATTTGTTATGCCACTACTTTCAACACACAAACTTGATATCTTTTATGGCATTATGTGTGGTTCTACATAAAATACAATATAATACACGTATAAAAACCAATTTCTTAGCACGATCATAAATAACGTAATTATGTAAAGCTACTTTCATGAATTAAAAAGTGTGATACAAAATGCATAGCACAAAGAAGCTAGCTAGTTATATATCTTATCTAAGGCACAACCAATAAAGGCCGATACAGTTATTTAGCTATATAATTTTGAATTAAATGCATTGAGTTCTTATTCTCAAATATGTCATATTGATTCTATTATCTAATTTCATCTAAAAAATATAAAAATAAGTTTAGCATCGTGTTTATTTTTCCAATGATTTACCTGAGTTTAACATTGGTTCAGAAAGACATTTGTTTTTGTTGTTGTTTTGTTAACCTTTATGGTTTTCAGAGGAAATGGCCCACGTAATCGGAGTTCAGTTCTAAAATAAGTATAATTTGACCCAAATTGTTTCATGCAGTAGTCGAACCCGGGTTTTTTCAACTGATTCGTCTTTTGACGGTGATCATTAACTACCTGAACTCAATCACTTAGTTAGAAATAAATTTTTAGCTTATTGAGTAATATGTAAAAATAAGAATGAAATAAACAAATTATAATATTATGATTTCACTATGGTGAGTAAATTAAAATGGAATGTACAAATCAAAATTAGAGCGTATGAGAGAGTACCTAGAGAGATTTTGAAAATGGAAAGCTCTGGAGAAGAAAGGGGTGGGGATTGCCTATATTAGAGCTATCCAGGATATGTATGAGGGAGCTTCAACTAGTGTGAGGACGCAAGATGGGGATACCGTAGATTTTCCCATAACAATAGGATTGCACCAAGGGTCAACCCTAAGTCCTTATCTTTTTACTTTAGCTTTGGATGTACAAACGGAACACATCCAAGAGTTAGCACCGAGATGTATGCTTTTTGCAGATGATGCAGTCTTGCTTGGTGAGTCGAGGGAGGAGTTAAATGGAAGACTAGAGACCTGGAGGCAAGCCTTAGAAGCGTATGGTTTTCGCCTTAGGAGAAGCAAAACGGAGTATATGGAATGTAACTTCAGCAAAAGGAGAAGTGAGTCTACCTTGGAGGTGAAAGTTGGAGATCATATCATACCCTAAGTTACACGGTTTAAATATCTTGGGTCCATAGTACAAAATGACGATAAAAGCAGATGTAAATCATTGTATTCAAGCTGGGTGGTTGAAATGGAGAATAGCCTCAGGTGTTTTGTGCGATAAGAAAGTACCACTTAAGTTGAAAGGAAAGTTATATCGGACAGCAGTCAGACCGACAATGTTATATGGTACGGAGTGCAGGGCGGTTAAGAGCCAACACGAGAGTAAAGTAAGTGTAGCGGAGATGAGGATGTTGTGCTAGATGAGTGGTAAGACTAGACATGATAAGATTAGGAATGACACCATAAGAGAGAGAGAGAGTGGAGGTAGCACCTATAGTAGAAAAGCTGGTAGAAAATATGCTTAGATGGTTTTGACATGTAGAGAGAGACCCGTAGATGCCGTTGTTAGAAGAGTAGATCAAAAGGAGGAGAGCCAGGTTAAAAGAGGTAGAGGAAGACCTAAGAAAACCATTAGAGAAACCATTATAAAGGATTTAGAGACCAATGAATTGGATCCAAATATGGTTTTTGATAGAACGCTATGACGTCATTTGATTCATGTAGCAGACCCCACTTAGTGGGATAAAACTTGGTTGTTGTTGTTGTTGCTGCTGCACAAATCAAAATTTTGATTCCTTAAAAAAATCAAAAAGTTGAAACAAATTATTATTTTTAAATAAACGATGCTTTGATAGATATTTTATTTAAATACTAGTGAAAAGACGACGCTCTTTTTATTGCGCTAACGTTTAAAAATTATTAACGATGTTTTTTTTTATGAAATTTTGATTTGTATTAAAACTAAAAATATAAATGTTTGTTTCTTTTAAGTTATAACAATTCAAACTAATCATGATTATTTATTTCAATGACACTAACAATATAACAAAAAAAAAATCTAATTTGTTTTCAATGACACCAACAACCATCTTTATTATAGAAAAAATTGTTTAAGGGTATATCTGAGATAATGAAAAAGTAATTATAAATATATTCATCTAGTTTGTTACAATTTTTAAATGATAAAGGAAAAAAAAACAAACATATATATATATATATATATATTTATATCGTGTTTGTTACATTTTTTTTAATATTTAAATTTATTCTTATCTATTTGTTACATGTGTTATTTGTATTGAAAATTGAGGGCATTTTTGGAAAGAAAAATACAGCTCAATTTTTTTTTAAGGACTGACCAAAAGTGTTGAAAGGTATTGTTTTCTTTATATATAGTATAAATATAAATACATAATATAGATAAAATGCTATTTTATGTTATTTTAGATCACTAATTTTGTCCACCACAAAAAAATAATCACTAATTTTGTACCAAAAAATAATTCTACCAAAACAAATATTCACCAACTATTAACAAATTTACTATAATATATTTTAATTTCAGTCATCAAACTTATCCAACCATCGCCAAAAAGAAAACAAACTTAACAAACTTTTGCCAAAAAGAAAACAAACTTATCCAACATTGTCTTTTGACACAAGAAACTTATGATTGAGTTTTGAAATTTATTTCAAAATCAAATCCAGAAAAATTAGACTCCAACTCCGATTTAATTTGAGTTTTACCTGCTAAATTTAAGGAAAAAAGGGATATACCCACATACTATTATATGATCATATCATATATATTTTTTCATTCTTTCTAAATCAAGCCTAGTCAGCAAACATGCTAGTGGACAATTTATTTATATTTTAAGTTCAAATCCAAATGATACCAATCCCTTTCGGCCTAAAAAATAGGATAAAAAGTAAATTTAAAATATTAAAACAGTCCAAATCCACTGTCCATACCCCCAACAAAACCGACGGCAAATAACAAAATTCTCACATTTCAACTTCTTATTATATTCCAATTTGACTCTTCGATCATAAATAAAATTCAAATATATTAATATTTTTTATTTTAGTTTTTTTAATTTTTAAAGGTTTATGTTTTTGTTACAATTAATATTATCTGTTTAATTACAAGCAACAACTAAGATCTACCAATAAAACGAAACAACTAAAATTTAATAATTTTTTGTACCATTTTTTTAATATATATTTATTATCTTTATCATTTTTTTTGGAATTATATTTATCAATTTTGTTTTTATAGTTTTTTTTTTCACAATTTTAAATCATAACAACTCCTTTATTATCCTTAAAAAAAGCTCCTTTATCAAGTCACAAAAAAAGAATATTAACTCCTTTATCAAGTCACCAAAATAAGAAACTCCTTCATTATCCGAAATCCAAAATATACATTCATTTACTTCTTTTTCAAGAACCAAATCATATTGTTTACATATTTTTCGAATTAATGGATAAAATCCCTTAATTTTAGTAATTTTATTCTTATCCCTTTTTTATGATTTTCATGAATTTGTATTTTTATTCTTATCCTTCTCTCTACCAACTCCTTCTATAAATATTTACCACGAACCTCATTCTTGTATCTCCTCTCTCTCCCAAAACCCGAAACACTTTTTTTCTATCTCAAAAAATTCACTCACTTTTTTTTCAAACTTCAATGGCTTCAAGCAATGGCATCCCAACCACAGGCACTGGTCTCATCGTCAGCTTCGGTGAGATGCTGATCGACTTTGTCCCAACTGTTTCCGGGGTCTCCCTTGCAGAAGCCCCCGGTTTTCTCAAAGCTCCCGGCGGTGCACCAGCGAACGTCGCCATCGCTGTTTCCCGATTAGGAGGCAAAGCTGCCTTCGTCGGGAAACTAGGCGATGACGAGTTCGGTCACATGCTCGTCGGGATCTTAAAGGAAAACGGTGTGGTCGCAGAAGGTATAACCTTTGACCAAGGTGCACGTACTGCTTTGGCGTTTGTTACTCTACGCGCCGATGGAGAGCGTGAGTTTATGTTTTATAGAAATCCAAGTGCTGACATGCTTCTTAAACCTGAAGAACTCAACCTCGAACTCATCAGATCTGTACGTAACATAACAACTTTATCTATCTCTTTTGTTTTTTGTTATGTTTTGTTTTTCTGTAGTACTTTGTTGTTTCGATGTTATTTTCGTATCTGTGTCTTGTTTGTAACGACTTCAAATTTGTGTGTTGAGGTAAACGACATTGACATGTCAGCGTTGGTGTGTTCATGTGGTGGTGGGGTCCATTATTAGATCTAGGACTAATCTTACGTTACGCACCAGAGCTACCGATACTATATGATATGGTTTTGATTTTGTTTTGGTGGGTGGGGGTTGTTGGTTGGTGTTATTGTTACTATGTAGTATTCATCCTCTAAATTTTTAGGAGTCACCTTAAAGTTGATGAAGATAAAAAGAGGCTTTTGAATGAGGTTGACCAATTTTGTCGTCATGCTAAATTAATCTTTAAACCATGTTACTATATGGTAAATAAATTGGTCCTCAAATTATGCAGCTTATTAGCAAATTAGTCCATATCACTTGGTCCTTGCAAGTCAAAAGATTATCCAACATTATTCAAACTTGAGGTCTTTTTGTATGTTTAGTCTAATGGGCGCACAGATTTTGAGTCTTGTACCGTGCTCAAATTTATTAGTAAGATTGGTTGAACTTTTGATCCAATTGTAAGATCGGTTGGTCCAATGATAGAAACAGATTTGTGCATGTTGGTGCACCACCGAATTGACCCTTTTACATATATGCGAATTTTAGAGATGTTGGTCCGTATAATTTTATGGACGAATTGATAATTTACTCTTACCATGTAGTAATTTCTTTATTCTCACTACACGTGATTCACGTGCCATTTGATAGTTACCATTACGTAGGAAAAAAAAAGAATTAGGATGATGATGAATCATTATTTTTGATCCAGTTGATTTTCTTTAATGTTTCCTCAGAATCCAACAATAATAGCATACGACGAAAGCGTTGGTAGGTTTTATCAGTGGGGGGTTGGGATTTCGCTGGAGCAATTATATTTCATGGCGTGGTGTCCAATTCTTTTTATTTTTCTAGAATTTAAATAATGCAACTTGTGGTTATTCAAACATATATAAAAATTAGTAATATATAAATTCGCATGGTGTTTCACGCCGTGTTACATCATTGACTAAGTACATTATTTGGCAGCTTATTCATGCCATGTGTAATAATCAAATTCAAATTCGTATAGTGAACTAAAAATTTGTTAAAAAATTCATCATTGATAAAATTACTGCCTTGGTTGAATTGTGTGATTTACCATTTGAGTTATGGGGTAGGTGACTAATTGAAACTTAATTTTAATTTGACAGGCAAAAGTTTTCCACTATGGATCCATAAGCTTGATTGTGGAGCCATGTAGATCAGCACACTTGAAGGCAATGGAAGTTGCCAAAGAAGCTGGCTGCCTTCTCTCCTATGATCCTAACCTCCGCCTACCACTGTGGCCCTCAGCGGAAGAAGCTCGCAAGCAAATACTGAGTATCTGGGAAAAGGCTGATTTGATCAAGGTTAGTGATAATGAGCTGGAGTTCCTGACTGGAAGTGACAAAATTGATGATGCTACTGCTTTGACATTGTGGCACCCAAATTTGAAGTTGCTCCTTGTCACTCTTGGTGAACATGGCGCAAGATACTACACCAAGGTAAAATCTATGTCCCTACTTTTTGTACTATTGGTTGTTAAACTTTGTCTAAAAACTGTAAACCAAAGAATATCTTTGTTTAGAAACACTAATGAGTTTTTTTTTGCCTGCCCCTTTTGCCAGAATTTTCATGGACAAGTAGATGCATTCAAAGTCAATACAGTTGATACAACTGGTGCCGGTGATTCCTTTGTTGGTGCTTTATTGGCCAAGATTGTTGATGATCAGGCCATATTAGAAGTAAGTGCTTAGGGCTAACCCCTTAATACACATTAGCTACTCAAATGGAAATACACAAGTTTAACTGATTTTGTTTTTAATTTTCTAATATTATCTAAATTTCTGAGTAACGCACTATAAAGCCCCGTTTGAGTTTTTGTAATTGATGATTGATTTATTTTCATAATTGCAGGATGAATCAAAGTTAAGAGAAGTACTCAAGTTTGCAAATGCATGTGGAGCAATCACAACTACTAAAAAGGGAGCAATTCCTGCTCTTCCCAAGGAGGAGGATGTACTGAACCTGATCAAAGCATAGATTCCTGCATATTTACTTTTCTTTCCATTTTTTTTCCACCTTTTCATTGGAGTTGCTCTTGATCAATTTAAGAGAGAATTTGTCTCTAATTTTCTTTGTTATTTCTTTATTTTCTGAATCAGACATCAAAATCACTGCCGAGTTTGGCCAAATAATGTTTAGGGAGTTTTGATGAGTTATTGAATGAATATTTGATTCAAGAGTATTGCTGCTTCTTAATCCATATTATATCTATGTTAATTTTTGCCTGTGTCCGATTGTTTGACTGAGTGGTTTATTATTTGTTTTTCTCCTAGTGCAAAAGAAAATAATTAGGTTCCCAACCAGTAGATCTTACCTATTTCACAATCATTAGCACAAGAAAGGAATGATCTCTCAAAACCATGATACACCATTTGCCATGAATTAGTTGATGTGAATCATCTTGAATGCAGTTACTTGACTGATCTTATTGGGTGCCAATTATCAAGGCATGAAGTGTTTGATCAAGATTTTTGTGTATTGAGATCAATTTATCTTTTATCCAATCTTGTTTGGAGTACCTATTTTATTAAGTTCTTGTTTGGAGTACCTATTTTATTAAGTTCACCAAATTGCTTTATATCAGGAGCTATTTTTTTTATAAAGTTCACCAAATTGCTCTATATAATTATCCATTGCGCTTTCTCAATCAACATACCATACAAGACAAATTATTTTGTTCAAGATTCTATATAACTTATACTTTATATAAATAGTCCATGTGGGAAGTACTGAGGAAACAACATATAGTATACTTTTCAACAAATAAAAGTTATTTTCAGATAAATGTTTCCGTTTATTTAAGTACGTTCTGCCTAGATGCGGGACTCAAATTTTGTTCTGTCTAGATGCGGGTACAACTATAACACGATAGCTTGAGGATGACATTCACTGACCTCCATCTTTAAAGACTTCCAAACATTTGGACATCTTTCCCACTTTGCCTGCATCTGAGCTACAAAAGCTTCTGCCCATTGTTCTTTACTCCCTCTTGTGCTTAAATCATAAGGCACTGAAAAGCTGTTCAAACATGATTAGAATATCAGCAATATGCTCATTGACTGAATAAAGAATTCAGGATGTGGACTACTCATGTATATCTCTAAATGTTACAATTTGTCTTTTTTTTATCCCACTTTATGTATCAAGCTTTGTCATATCAAAGGATAAGTTATACCAATATTTAAAAAATATTAGTTTATTATAGCAATCTTAAAACAATCACCAAAGTTTTCTTTTGGGGGAGAAGGAGGGGGTTGAAATCTCCAAGTCACCCCTTACCTTTTCCCACCTTTTCAATGAGGGTCAGATGTTAGCTTCGCCTAAGTGATAGGGTTGTTCCGATGGGGTATTGAAGCCCTAGAAGGCTACACTAAGTCTACAACTAAAGTCCAACCATATGGAACTCAAAATATCAACTAAGCCACATCTCGTGATTCAATTGTTAAACATTCTGATGAACTAAATGATTTCACAAAAATCGACAAGTAGTATTCACCTTAACAGTTCTTCAGTTTGACTTCCTTTGTTGAGATTACTATTCCTGCAAGAGCTCAAATTTTAATATAGTCAATTTGTGTTGAAGTTCTTGGCAAGAAAAAAAAATGAAACACCTTTGCCACATTTAGTGATTACAATATAGTTGACAAAAAATGACATCATCTCAATTCCTGAATACGGTTGAATAGTTATCAAGCATGACCACACCTCTTTGATTGTTAACATAATCACGTAAACACTAAAAGCGGAAATCACAGTATCCTGTTATCTCCTTTTAATTCGCTTTATTTATTCTTTTTCTTACTCTAGACTTTTGAGAATACCTTTATTTCCGGACTGGAACACACTACATGCTGGAGAATTGAACACAATTTCTACATCACACCAAACGACATTTTCGTAAAACAAACTGTGGACAAAAGACTAAGAAAAACAAACCTGCAGACAAACACTTGGAAAATATGAAGATATTTGGTTGAAAGGTTATAAATGGCATCAGAAATATGATCCTTGCCGAACAGATACACCACTGGATAGCCTAGAAGCCATCTGAAACAAATAAATACACTAAAATGAGATAGGCGACCACAAATTACATGTTTAATAAGGAACAAAAACAATGTGCTATTCTATGGAACAACCATAAAGGAGGCGTAAGTTGATATGGATCCCTGTACGAGATTTAAATGTTATAGGCAAAAATGTCAATTCCTTCGCACTAACAAGTCTATACGATTAGACTGTGACATAATAATATCCACAACAGGGGACATTACTAACTACCTATAGTGGCTTTCAGGGTTTAAGATAACAGTGTAGCAAGCCATTTCTATTCAAAACATCCCACTCCTGGAAAGAACCAAGTATGACATGGTTGATACGAACTATGAACATGACTGAAATCACAGAGTCCCCTAAGATTTAGGAATCGAGTATAAATGAACTACTCACCCAGCAGGTAAAAAAGTATAAGCTTTAAAATGCTATCAGATGTGATCTAAGTAAACATTACTTGTTAATTTCAACAAACTCTGATTTATATGAAACACTTTATGAAGACACGGAAAATGGAGTATTAGTGTCTTCCGCAGCAAATGGGCCAAAGCTGGTAAACTCATTCACCCTATAAATCTGCAACTATATCATTTAGTGAAACCAATATCATCAATATAGTAAAGTAAAAGGTAAGGTGATATGTAGCTAGCTCCTCTAAAGTGAACAATTGAATTAATATAGTATAGGAAACAATCCTAGTCGTTGACCAAAACACAGTCTTGCACTACCCAAACATCCATAACAAATCATCAATGGTATAAAATTTCGGTTGGACCTAAAACTCAATCTTACAAAACTGACTTGTATAGTGAGAGATGTCTCCCAGTTATATAAACACGTTTTTAGACCATATTTTGTTTAATGTAGGATTCTCAACACCCCCTCTTCACACCAGGACAGAAAATCTGGAGCGTGACCCGGGTGACTCGATAGTCGATAGCCCAACGGATCTTGGATATACTGAGGTTTAGGGAAATGAGAGAAAGTTTAAGCCTTAGAGGCTAAGATTAAAGATTTCTCATAAGGAATCAGATTAACAAAGATGGTGAAATTGATCGAATGAGCTCTCTCTCTCTCTCTCTCTCTCTCTCTCTCTATATATATATATATATATAGCAACTAACTACCTAGAGATCAGGGACTGCGGAAGGCAATCTGGACAATAAATGTTCCCAATTGTGTCAAGAATTTTCTTTGGAGATTAGCCAAATCTATTTTTCCAACTGTCACCAGGCTAGAGAAGAAAGGTATTAAATTTGATACCACCTGTCTCCTCTGTTTTAATGCTAAGGAATGGCAAGAACATCTCTTTATACTGTGCCCACTAACACAGCATTTCTGGTTCACATCTCCATTGGCAATCCATGTCCCAGCAAATGTTAGCCCGAATACGCAGATGAAAAGTTGGTTTTCAAAATCTGACAAATTAGCCACTCAACTTTTCAGTGTTACCGTGTGGATGATATGGAAAGGGAGAAACAACTTGATCTTAAAATGATAATTTTTATCCATCTGCTACTGCTGCTTCAGGTTCTGAGTTTGTAGCAGAGATAAATTCTCCAAACTGCTCAAGACAGGTCCAAACAGTTAGAGCTGCTCCTGACAGATGGAAACCTTCTGAACATGGCACTGCAAAAGTGAACATTGATGTTGGGTGCTTTCTAAATGGAACTACAGGATGGGGCATGATTGTCAGAACCCAACTGTTGAGTATGCTGCAACTCACTTGGAAAAGATCAAAGTTTCCTCAAACTTGGCCGAGGCTATGGCATTGAGATGGTGCCTACAGTGGATCCAAACAACAACTCAAAATGAGCACATAACCATTGAGTCTGACTGAGGAGTGACTGTCAAATGTATGTTTACATTGAAAATTACATAATGCCTCTATTGCTAATATGATCCTAGACTGTCTTTAGTTTCTTTTTAGTTTGCCTGATGTAAGTGAAGTTTTTATTAGAAGAAGTAAAAATGCTGCTGCGCATGGATTAGTGTCTATTGCTAGGCAACACGATTCCACATCGTGGGCGGGCTGTGCCCCTTCATAAAAGTTTCTTGCCGTCAAAAATAAAAGCTAACTACCTAACTGAATCCTCACTAAATCTAACAAACTAATACATTTCATATTCTACGACAAAAGAAGTGAAAGACAGAAAAGGAGAAAAACACATATACTGCTGGAGAGGAATTACCCATTCAATGTTGGCACTAAGATGTCAGTGTTTTCCATACAATTACTAAGATCAATGCACTCAACAGAAGAAGAGTGAGAGCAGTGAGCATCATCCATTAATTTTGCCTCCTCGTTTGAGGAAAAAACAGTCGAAAAAATCTTCTGAATTGATACCAATTGCATAGCTAATTGGCTTTTCTCTATCTCTGTTATCAACTAAACACAGAATTAACCAAACATTCCATTAGGAATAAACACATGAAATTGAGAGACAAAAAAATTAAGTCAGGAATGAATAACTTCAGATTCTGTTTGGTAAAAAACTGCGGATGAAAGTAGCGGTTGAATTAGGTTATTAATATCAAATGACAAAAAAAAAGATATAAGCTTTAAGCTAACAGGGGTAAAATTGAGAGAAAAATGTAGGTTATAAAAGCTTTAAGCCATTTGGATTAGCTTATCAAAAAACGTCATTAAGCTAATAAAAATGAGCTTTAAGCTGCTTGGATTAGCTTATCAAAAAACGTCATAAGCTAATAAAAATAAGCTTTAAGCCACTTGGATTAGCTTATCAAAAAATGTCATAAGCTAATAAAAATAAGCTATAAGCTAGTGAAAAAAATGACGGTTATCAAACCGGTCATTTTAGTCGTATGAGCTTATAAGCTATAAGCTATCAACTATAAATTAGTTTATTGTGCTTGCCAAACATGCTATAAGCTATTGTATCATATAAGTGCTTATGTATCCAGAATCCTCTATTTCCATTACATAGATAAAATAAAGTCAGACTATTTTTTATCTAAAAAAGTTATTTCTATAAGCTATCCTGAAAAGCTCATGAAATAAGCTAAAAACAGCTTATGAACATGTCATAAGTAATTTCTATAAGCTATTCCAAACAAGTCTTCAAATATTTATGCCAATAAATAAACTAAAATATGTTAAACTACCTGTGGGGATTCTTGTTCAAGATCAACAAAGAGCAATTTCGAATCGAAAGATGAATTAACAAAATCAGTTATTTCAGTTACATGAATGAAGTAAATCATTTCTTGTATAACCATCAATCTAAGATGTTGAAAAATTTGAGATTCATTTTGAGCAAGTCGAAGAAGTGAAGAGAGTTGGTGTTGAAGTTGAGGCATGATTCCACTGTAATCGATCATAACTACTGGTCTCATTCTTGTGATTAAGGCAATGATATCTGTGATGTGATGCGTGAAATTGAATTGAATGTAAAATATTGAATTGATTGAAGAAAATTGAAAGAGATGAAGTGTTAGGTACCTAATTGTAATCGACGTTTTGAAGAAGATTTGAGTCGCCAATTAATTTGTGATAAACATGAATCTATTGTTTTCATTGCTTCATCCAACTCTATCGCTTCCATTTTCTTCTTCTACTTCTGCTTCAATGTCAGGGGCGCGTTATTCTTCTTCTTCAACTTTTTAAGGGAGAAAATAATTGATTCTGAATAAATTGATTCAGTAAAATTAATTTCTAACTAAAAGTAAATTAAAGGTAAAAATCATTTATTTTTGGATAAATTCATGAAAAAGTGAGCTGAGTTGTAAAATTGTGTGTAAAAATCAAATTATGATATTAAAAAAGCTAAATTACACTAACGTTATTTAAGTTTGAGGTTTGTAACAGATTAATTTTAAGTTATTTTCGTCACATATAAATCCTTTAAGATCGAGGTTTGTAACAGATTGATCGTTTAAGTTATTTTGGTCACACAAGTTCTTTAAGTTTGTAAATGTTTTCAATTTAGTCATGCTATTAACCAAACGTTACAAAAACGATGATGTGACCAAAATAACTTAAACAAAACGTTACAAATTTATAGGACTTATGTGTGACCAAAATAACTTAAAGGACTTAGGTGTGACCAAAATAACTTAAATGACTAATCTATTACAAACCTCAAACTTAAAGGACCCATGGTGTATTTTAGCCAATAAAAAACTACAAATTTTAACTTCAAACAGAATCAATTCCGAATGCAAAACTAATTCTACTTGAAAGGAACCAAACATATTAGAATCAATTATAAGTCTTCAAAATAAAATTTGACCCCTCTAGATGTGGAACCAAAACACTCGGGGACTGTTTGAATTGATTTATTTTTTAGTTTATTCAAATAAATAAGTTTTTATGTGTTATTCATCAGTTTGTCAAGGTAGTTTATAAAAAAAAAAAGCTTACGAAGATACAATTTTTGTTAGTGAAAACTTATGAATTAACATAAAAGTCAATTAATTTACATAAGCTGTTTTTCATAAGCTTAAAATAAGCCAATCCATTGATGAAAGTCTAATGATGACTCTTACTCTCATATTTTTTTTGGTAGTGTTACTCCCTCATTTTTTATAACACACCAACCACTTCAAAATTTCATGGTTAAAACTTTTTTCCCCTTTTGTTTTCTTTTACAAACTCACAGTAATTATGGTTAATGATGTCGAGGAGGCGCTCCAAAGTATTCTTACATTTTAATATTTTTGAATTTACTATGAGACTAATCCTCAATTCAGTAGCAATTTTTTTCCTTTCATTTCATAAGCGATTATAAGAATCACACTCATGTTCTTTTTCTTGAAGAGAGTCATACTACCAACCATTCTAACATTATTTTTTGATATAAAAAAAAGTACTCCCTCCGTCCCGGATTAACTGAGCCATTTACTAAAAAAAAGTGTCCCAAAATAACTGAGTCATTTCAATTTTCAATACTACTTTCATCATTCCCAATTCAATATATTCCACTTTTTCCCCTTTATAAATTTAATTAATACTACTTTCATCATTCCCAATTCAATATATTCCACTTTCCCTTTTAGTTATACATTTTTCTTAATAAATGTGAAATGAGCCATAGGCTCAATTAATTCGGGACGGAGGGAGTATATTTTTATAAGTTCTTACGATGAACCACCATGAAATAATACTTAAAACTTCAATTGTGTCTCATGTAGGCCCTCAGAAGTAGAGTTCACGATCATCCTAGTTGTAATTGTTTGAGACAATACCCTAATTGATGTTAGTTTCGTAAAATAAGAGAACACAAATAAGCATGCTTCAAAACTCAACTTGTTTTGTCAAATTAATATTGATTAAGTCATTGTCTTAGATGTGAAGATGAATAGGATCATGAACTTTTTACCGTTGGAAAACAACATTAGTTGTCGTTGATAATTTGGATAAATTTTAAGTATTGATGTATAAGGTGCTGAAAAAAGAAGTCGCTTTTTGAATAATTTTTCATTTTTAGAAAAAACATTAAAAAAATGTGGATTTACGACCCTATATTATATACGAGTCTTTTTTTTTTGTGGTGGCCGATGTTCGAACCCCGGACCTTGCATATTTTATTCATTGTCCATACCAACTGAGTTAAGCTCACGAGGACTATATATATACGAGTTACTATACTCAAAAGCATTTGAATGTGGATAAAAATTCTCTTTCAAATTAACTAAAGATCATGAGCTCGAATCCAAACATGAAATGGCAACCGTGTCAAATCTCTTAAGAGTAAGTTTGATCACCTATTATTACTATCCCACCATAAAGATACGAGCCTTACTATTTGTATCATTCTAGCAATGAAACACATGAAAGTATATATGACATTGATGTAAACTCCACACAACTTATAAACATACTTCAACTCAAAGTATTGTATTCGGAGAGAAGTAGGAATATACAATTTCAAAATTTTAATTTGGAACAATAACTTTCTCTTTACAATTTCTTCAAAAAGAATTTGAGAAAAATAATTACATTTCCAAATAAATTATTCCCACATGATCATTTGCTTCATCCAAGATCAGGCACGGTAAAGTACTCATCTTCATCATCATAATCATAATCACGTATGAGTTCAATTCTAGGCTTTTTGTTAGACATGTGTGACTTGGAGTTTCTGTGTGATGAATAATGGTTGCTAGCATGAGTTACTGGAAGCTGAGGAACTTCAGCTGCAGCCATGGCTTCTTGAGTGAAGTCATCACCAAAAAGACCCTCCTCTGTGAACCATTCCATCTCTCCAAACTGCATGGAATCCTTCTGAAGCACAATAAGAAAAAAAGGAGTTAAAAATAGAGTTAAATATGTCTAGTTACTAAAAATTTACATTTCTTGTATTTAATCATGGGAAAATACTTGGGTGACATAATGTCACCGTGACATTAAATCTGGGTCACACAAAGGTGTTGTGTTGTGTGGCCCAGATGTTGTGTGGCAATGTGTGTTGTGTGGCTCAGATTTAATGTCACGGTGACATTATGTCACCCAAGTGCTTCCCTTAATCATGTATCATTAGATAATAGGTTATTGAACCTTTTGTTATAATTGAGCTAAGGGTAGTTTAGTCTCTTTATATTTTACTATATATATTCTTATTGTATTTTGAACTTTTGTCAATCTAATGAAACCCTAGCTGTCTTTGTTGTTTTATTCTATCTTCTCTCTGAATCTCTATATTGTTAACATGTACCACATTTTAGTTCGTACAAATTACAAAACTACATGTTTTTAGGCTCTAAAAAGAGACAAAAAAACATTTTATAAGGACTAAAAACAAAATTTGAAATCGAATATTTAACTAAGGACATGTTACAAATTTTGTTAGTTCATGGCATATATTGACTTCCAATTATGAAATAAAGTTGCAAGTCTTACTTTGTCATGAGAATTAAAGTCTGCTAACTCCAATAAGTCATCAACACCCCAAGGGGGTGTAAAGTCAGGCACTTGCTGAGAAGGAGTTTCAAGAGAAACTTGATGTGTATTCCTCTTAGGTGGTTCCAAGTGAGTTTGTTCGTCGTCTTTGGCGCAGTTAGATTTCATGGCCACTTGGATACCTGTCGCAAGGAAGCGCTGGTGATTTGCAGAAAGGCTTCCAGGTAAATGAATCGATTCGTCACAATCCTCACAGAAGAGTGCCCTGTCTTCAACACAAAATATGAAAGCTGTCTTGTCCTGTTTGTACATACAGGTGAAGCAAAAGGAAGAATGAACATAATAAGTAACAGTTATAGGAAAGTTAATACAAGATTCATCAGATAAACAATTGTCTAAGAGCATCTTTGGACCGATTTATTTGAGTTTATTATAATATGTATATAAGTAGTCTTCAACTTCAGCTTATTTTCATAAGCTCTCCAGAATGACTTATGTAAATAGTTTATAAATTGTATGAGAATAATTTGACTATTTTATCTTTTATTATAGAAATAACTTTTACATAAACAAACTCGTATGATAAGTGCATGCAAATCCTAAAGTGTTTAAAAGAGGTTATAAAAATAACTTATAGCATCTCATTCACATAAGCTACTTTCAAAATAAGCTCCTAATTCCCACTAACTCATACATGCTACTTGAAATTACATCCTAATCTTGACCAAGCTCAAAGTCCAAGGGCCAAAAGAAGAATTAATTGTGAAGTAGATTAAAAGTTAAGACAACATACCTTTGGATGACCTATTAATTTCTCATGTATGAATATTGAATATCATATCTATCACAAAATTCACTCAATTGAAACATGATTAATTTTATGACATGATAAAAAAAAAACAAAGAGAAAATTAAGGTGCTAATTAATTACTTGGCATATGTCACATTTAGGGAGCTTGTTAGAGAGAGATTGAAGATGAATCCTCTGATGCTTGCTTGCAAGCTTGTTAGCAGCATGAACTTCAATATCACATTTAGCACACAAAGCTGCTTCATCAGCACAGCAAATCATTGTTGCAGGAGCTTTCTCACACACATCACACTGAATTTTCATATTTTCTTAACTTTCTTAATTCCTAATGAAACTTTAAGAACAAAATATCAACTCAAGTAATGGATACTCTTTATCAGACAAGAAGTGTTTTAAGCCAAAAATGGACAATGTTGTTTGTATTGTATAATATTCATGGTATCTTGTATTATAAGTGTTGATGAAATAATGAGAACCAAGAGAAAAATAAAATATGGAATAATAAAAGATCTGAAGGGAGTGAGTGGATGAGGTTAGAAGTTTGGTTACGGTAATGAAAAGAACACGAGTTAGTGGGGACAGTGAGTGTTCTCACCAAGTGTTTATGTGTGGCTGTGGAGTCATGGACACAAAATAATTAAAGCATGCATGTTGACATTGTACTTAGTTTGTGGATACCATTCGATCTATAACAACAACTAGCTCAGTTGTTGTTGTTGTTAATAGTGAGTGTACTACAGTTTTTGTATTTGTCTTTGCTGCCGTCATTATGTCAACATGTTGGCTGTGTCCACTGCTTTTCAAACGGTTTGGATGGTAAAAATCAATCAGCATCACTATCAAACTTAGCAAGTAGGATTCCCTAGCTAGGGCAGATGTTTTGGCGCATTCCCTCATTTGGAAGAAGCATAATCGATTTCTAGATCGAACGATCCAAAATTTAATATACATTTTGATTTATCTAAATCGAACGATCTAAATTTTAATATACATTTTGATTTATTTTAAAACAAAAATATCAAGCTTAAGATTAGAATGCTTCGATCTTCATCTACATCTAATGAACATTGTTCTCTTAACTATGTGAATGGGTCAAAATTTGGTCACAGTTTGGCAAATGCTTTCTGAAATCGTAAAGCATCACTTAAAATAGTTTCTTTTTAACTTTTGGTCGGCCATGATATATGACAAATTAAATCTAACATATTACATTGCACATAAAGTTTATATATTACTGTAAACTTATTTTGGGATAAGATATACACATATATATTCCTTTAAAAAAACATATATATTTAATATGTTATATCAGAGAGGAATTAATGATTGTAATGTAAAAATTGTTGGATCAATTATTTAAGAGCAATGCTATTTATCAAGAAAGATTTTATCAAGAAATTGTCCCGAAATTAATGTTAGCCAATAAAATCTTAGCCTGGCCGGAAATCATGGGTGGTGGGTGTTATATATATATTTTTTATGAAACTTTAATAAATAAGATTAAAATCTAAGGGTGATTATTCTGCCAAGTCATTCTTGAATTCATCAAGAAAATCCATTCTTGATATCTAGCATTTTCCATTATTTAATTAGCCAATTATAAATTCTATTATTGATGAATTATTATTGCTATATAATATGTTCAATTGTTATTAAACACTAATTATTAATGAATAATTTATTGAACCGTGATGAGTTAAACTATTTTCTTAAGTCCAATGAAAGGTTCTCCCCTCAACCATTTGTCTATTCAAATGTCACCTTATCAGACGGTTAAACATGTGGTGAAAACCTAATTTAAAACATAGACATCAACGAAGGTAGTCCGTCTCTCATACTCTCTTTGATTGTTTCAGGAATCTTATAAAATAGTATGACATTCATGATCTATCTTTGATATCGAAGATATGTTATAATTTGCATTTATGGTCTATTGACTATACTATTAAGTTCCAACCGAAATTGGACTGGGGACTCATATTATGCCTAAAAGTGGGTATTGAAGTTATATTTGAGTTTCACATTGTTAGATATATTAATATATTTGAAGAATCATATTCTTTGAGTTAATTTTTGAGATGAGACTCAGACTTATTTAACATTTATTACTCGGACGGTGTGGTAGAAGAAGTCTATTAGATCAAGAAGTTGTTAGTAGATGATTCCGACATAAAATCATATCACGTTTTTTATGAAACTAACAAATGTGTAGTTTTTTTTTTGGTTGTGTAACAAATTAAACAAGTTTGGAGTATGTAGATTTCTTGGCTAGTTTGGCTTATTGGTCTGAGACTTCTTTAATGACAATATACACGATCAATATAATAATATTGGTGATGGTAGTCAATTTTCGTTTCTGAATTATTTTCACATAATATCGATCAATGCAAAAATAATTCAGAAGTGCGAAGGCATTGAATCACAACATCAAAATGTTACCCTTATCACAATGTAGCATATATTTTTTTTTTTTTTTATCGTCTATATATTCTTCAAAGAGACAGTAATATAACATATATTTGTTGACAAATATAACTCAACGAAATACTCAATGTAATATAAATTTTAAAAACATGCAAAAATTAAAATTAATACAAAAGCTCTTTCAAATGAATAAAATTACATATATCTCTCACAAAATTATTTTGTTATTTGGATATAACTAACACACTTGCTACTTAGCACAACATTACATTGAAATAAATGAACACTCGACTTTCTTATTGTATAGTTGATAGATTTTCAGAAATTGTTTGCTTTAGAGAATATTTTGGCCAACTTCATATGCTATGTTGCCCCGTATATTCTGTTGCTGGTCTTTGCCCTCCACGACAAACACCAACATTTGTTGGGCAATTGAGACAGTTATTTGCAAAGCTTCCTTTTAAATTTGTGGATTTGTGAGTTAACTCCAATGGAAGATTTCCTGTAAGAAAGTTGTGATCCAAATACAATCTTCTCCATGTTGTTCTTAGTTTTGATCCATACTCTTTTGGAATAGGACCATGTAATTGATTGTTTGATAAATTTATTATAGTCAAGTTTGTGAAAGTCACCAAATTCACCGGCAAATGACCCTTCAAATTGTTAGCTTGAACCTCAAGCAAACGAAGTCGTTGTCCTTGTCCGTTCACAACATCGATCGATGTGAATCTGTTATAAGAAACATTAAAATGACTAACAAATCTTAAGGAGAGAATGTCCCTTCTTATAACACCTGAAAGTCTATTGTCACTTATATCCAACCATCTTACATGTATAAGATCCTTAAGAGATGTTATGTCCCCTGAAAAAATATTATGGCTTAAATATATGTTTTTTAAACTCACTGGAAGATTTGGTAGATTGCCGAAAAACTGGTTGTAACTAATGTCTAGTGTGTTCAAATTCCATAGTCCAGTGAGATTTTGAACTCTACCTGAAAAATTATTGTTTGATAAGCTCAAGTAAGTTAAGCTTCTCAAACCTGTCACATTAGAAGGTATTGTGCCCGAAAGCCTGTTCGTGGAAAGATCAAGATATTCAAGTTTCTTAAGTTCACTGATTTCTTGTGGAATACCACCAGTGAAAAAGTTATCTGATAAGGTGAGTCTAGTGAGTTTTCTCAAATTGCCAATAGTTTCTGGTATTGGTCCTCTAAACTTGTTACTGTTGAGATTGAGTATTGTTAGTTCTGTTAGGTTTCCTATAGCTGGTGTTAAGAATCCTTCATAACCAATGCCATCAAGATCAGTTGCTGTTACTCTACTAGAAGAGTTGTCTAATGGTAAATCACATAATATTCCAAGAAATTGTGAGCCAGTGCTATGACATGGATCAACTGTGAAGTCCCAACTATTGATATAAGAAGATGGAGAAATTGAATTAGGATCAATGCCATGCTTTATTTCTTGAAGGCAGTGAATGTCATTTTCATGTGTTAATGAGTGGGTTTGTGATGGTATAAGAGATAGAGTTATTGTTATGGTTATAAGGGAATAAAGAGGTGGGAAGAATGAGAATTTTGTAGTTGTTTTTTTAGCCATTATGGAAATTTGTTTTGGTTTTAATTTGTGATATGTTGTTGTTGATATGAATTTCCAAATGCTTTTTTATAAGATTCTTATTCCATATGATTAGAAAAGAATTATTTTATATGTAAACTAAGTCCTTGAGGACATGCCAAGAATTTGGGCTACCTAATCTTAAAGATTAAGTGAATGAACCTACTAAGCTTGGACAAAAAACTTTTGGTATTAGTGTGGTTCAATTAGAGGACTCTTTGCATTCAACGATTTTCTTGGAAATAAAAAGTCACACAATTTTTTTTTACAAGGAAATACTAAGTATGAATAAAATTGTTTGTTTTTCCAAATGAAGTCATATAATGCAATCAACATGTGCAAAACAAAAAGATAACCTAATCTCAACTTTAACACATTGTTTAGAAAGAAGAACAAAGAGTGAAATAAATATGTGGGGTCCTATTTTAAAATGCAATTCATTAGGTTATGTTTTTTTTTTGAAGAAATTAGGTTATGTGTTTATATCTTCTTTCACAAAAAAGGGTTAATCTTCACTTTTTTTGTATGGAGATTCTTAACTTTATATTGAAAATTACAATTTTTTTTATTTTTAAAATTAAGTTATTTTCTTAAGAGCTTATTTGTTTATGATTTTTTTTAAATAAACGAAATGACAATAATTATTAAAAACCCACACTCATAAGTGAAGGAGCCAAGACTTAAATCTCGATCACGTTGTCCGCTCTAACAATTTTGACATTTTTTCAATTGAGTTAGGAGTAGAAGATTTATAATTTATTAGATACAAATTTTATATTTAAATTTATTTAATTTTGTTGGAACAAAATGTGTTTAACAATGAACCTTAAAAAGTTTTGATGATAACAAGGTATTAAAAATTGTAAATTGGACTAGCTAATATTTGTTCAAGTGTACAGGACCACAGTTAAAAAAAAAGTTACATCATTGATTGGTTCTGAATGAGCAAATAAAGAGCAAAAGAAAATGAAGCTTAGATGATTCTGAAGGCAAAACGCTCCTAAAGTCAAGCTGCTTCTGAAGAAATAGCGCTCCTGAAGTAAAGCTGCTCCTGAAGAATAGTGCTTCTGAAGTTAAGAGGTCCAGAAGCCACATCATCAGAAGCTGAAGAAGCTGCACCATCAGAAGCTGCAGAAGCTGCCTCATCAGAAGTCATTTCACCAGAAGCTGAAGATCAACTGGATTTGCAAAACATTCAAAGATTGAAGAATCTACATTGCAAAAGCTGTCTATTGGTTTCGAAAACACAGCAGAAAATTAGTGGAACATTGCAACGGTCATTTCAAAGGTGTTTAAAGGCATGTGCTTGCAATTTAGACGAAAGCGTTGACATTGTACTTTGTACGAATTGTACAACCACGTTCTCCACTACTCTGTTTTGTGTCCACGCTACAAGACAAGAAAACAGGTCCAGAATACGGTCTCGCCTGCATATATGTTCCTTTGGATAAGGAATGGATTTCAAATTGGTTCTTCATAGGACAACAACCAAATCAGGCAAAAGATCATTGGTGAAAGATCAAGCTTCAACAACGACTCTTTGGTGTGCTGGCAATTTCACAACGTCTCTTTCACACCTCTATATAAAGGAGTGAAGACCTAGAGATTTGGTAATGCAAGAACGCTGAACGAAAGACTCATAACATTTTTACAAGTGTCAAACCTCTGCTGAAATTGTTCTGCATTCACTTAGAATTTCTGTGTCTCAAAGTCATATCTTAGAAATTCTTAAGTCCATTGAGTCTGTATCTGATTTGTATTGTGAGCACCTCTGATTGTATATCAAGTGTTCAACCTTAAACAATTTTCTGTGTAATTTTGTTTAGTTAGGAAGTCTCTTGCAATTGTGCTTGAGCAGGAAGTCTCTTGATTGTGTTCTTGAGCAAAGGAAGTCTCTAGCTTGTGTGCTTGAGCAAAGGAAGTCTCTTGCTTGTGTGCTTGAGCATTTGTAATCAGATATTACTCATAGTGAAATCTCCTTGGAAGTGCAAGGGGGACTGGACTACTTCCGGATTGTGGAAGGAACCAGTATAATTGCTTTGTGTCGTTCTTCTTCTCTCTCTCTGTTTTATTCCGCTGCATTTAGATTCTGATTATCACTTCAGAAGCTGTCTCACTTAGCTTCTGATTAGTGTGTTCAGTTTTTAGGAGAAACGAAGAATTTTTCAAAACACAATTCAACCCCCCTTTCTTGTGTTTTTCTCACCTTCAATTGGTATCTAGAGCCTTGGTCTGTTGTGTAACACTTAACCGTGCAACAGTCAAAGATCTGAGAAAAACATGTCTACTCCTCCTCCTACTGGTTCTGGTGATACTAGCTATAAACATGTCTCACATGATTATAGTGATAGTAAGAAATCCAGTGTTGGAAAGATTCCAAAATTCAATGGAGATGCTGAAGAGTTCTCTTGGTGGAAGACCAACTTTTACAGTTACATCATGAGCCTAGATGAAGAATTATGGGATATTCTGGAAGATGGTGTTGGTGATTTAGTCCTTGATGAAGAAGGAGCTGCTGTGGATAGAAAGAAACATACTCCAGAACTGAGGAAACTTTACAAGAAGCATCATATTATCAGAGGAGCCCTTGTCACTGCCATACCCAAAGCAGAATACATGAAGATGAGTGACAAATCCACTGCTAAAGCTATGTTTGCTTCTCTCTGTTCAAATTATGAAGGGAGCAAAAAGGTCAAAGAAGCAAAGGCTCTCCTGCTTGTACATCAGTACGAGTTATTCAAGATGAAGGATGATGAAACTATTGAGGAGATGTACTCAAGGTTTCAAACCTTAGTTTCTGGGCTACAAATTCTAAAGAAGAGCTATGTTGCTTCTGATCATGTAAGCAAGATACTCAGAAGCTTACCGGCCAGATGGAGACCAAAAGTGACTGCCATTGAGGAAGCTAAAGATTTAAACACTTTAAGTGTCGAAGATCTTGTTAGTTCTCTCAAAGTTCATGAGTTAAGTCTTAATGAACATGAGTCTACTAAGAAGAGTAAATCAATAGCTCTTCCATCCAAAGGCAAGTCATCAAAAGCTCTCAAAGTGGTTGAATCTGAAGAGGAAGAACAGTCAAGTTCAGATTCTGAACCAGATGCTGCTAAAATGGCCATGCTCTCAAACAGACTTCAATATCTGGCCAAGAAGAACAGAAAGTTTCTCTCCAGAAGGGGTAACTCCAGAAGCTCAAAGAAAGAAGATCAGAAGGGATGCTTCAACTGTAAGAAGCCGGGACACTTCATTGCTGAATGCCCTGATCTTCAAAGAGAAAAGTCAAAGGACAAGTCAAAGATGTCTACATTCAAACCAAGCAAATTCAAGAAGCAGATTAAGCAGAGTTTAATGGCAACCTGGGATGATTTGGGTAGTGAATCTGGATCTGATAAAGAGGAAGCTGATGAAGATGCAAAAGTAGCTGTTGGGTTGGTAGCAACAGCAACTTCAGAAGCTGGATCAGATTCAGACTCAGAAGATGAAAACGAGGTATATTCCAAAATTCCCAGAGATGAACTTGTTGAGTCACTTAAAGAACTTCTTACACATTTTGAAGTAAGAACCAATGAGTTGAAGGATTTAAAAGAAAAATATGCTGATTTGGTACAACAGCAAAAATCAACTCTATTGGATCTGAAAGCTTCTGAACAAGGACTTAGGGGCTTTGACTTCATGTGTAAAACATATGAAGATCAGCTCAGGTTCTTATGTCAGAAGCTACAAGAAAAGTGTAATGAAAAATCTTTAAGTAATCATGAAATTGCTCTTGAAGATTTTATTATATCTGGCATTGACAGAAGCAGAGTAGCTTCTATGATTTATAGCATTTACAAGAACAATGGCAGAGGAATTGGTTTTCCAGAAGTGAAACTTCAGAAAACCAATCTAAAATCTTGTTGTGAATGCATCAAGGAAGGTCTGAAAACATTCTTTGTACTAGAAGGGGCTGAGTTGGAAACTGTTGTTCAATCAGAGCCTGAAGCTTCTAGTCCTAAGGCTAAGATTACTTCAAAGCCAAAGAACTCTAAGTCAAAGGCTATGATCAAATCTGATTCCAAGACTTCAAAGGTTAGGATCCTGAAAAGATCAGAACCTATTCCTCAGAGTCTGGTGAAACCAAAATCTGGGGTTCTGAAGCCTAAGTTTCAGAAGAAGACAGTTACTGCTTCTGAAGTACCAAAACCTAAGGTGATGGTTAATCAGAAGCAACCCAACTCACAACACAAGGTACAAGAAGTGAAGAGTAAAGCCTTAAGTACTAACCTTCCAGGACCCATAGAACAATGGGTACCTAAATCTAAAAATGTCAATGATGCAGGTATGTCTAAGAGCAGTGCCAAAGCAAAGATCATGGTACCTAGACAGCGGTTGCTCAAGACACATGACAGGAGACAAGTCCATGTTCCTCAGCCTAACAATGAAAGAGGGAGGGAATGTGAAATTTGGAGGCAACCAGTCAGGCAAGATCATAGGTACAGGAACTATTGGTAATTCCTCTACCTCAATTAATAATGTATGGTTGGTAGATGGTCTTGAACATAACCTTTTGAGCATTAGTCAATTTTGTGATAATGGTTATGATGTGCTTTTTGAAAAACCCAACTGTACAGTAATCAACAAGGAAGACAAATCCATTGTGTTCAAAGGAAAGAGAGTTGACAATGTCTATAAAATCAATTTTTCTGAACTGGCTGATCAGAAGGTGGTTTGCCTGCTATCAGTGAATAATAAGAAATGGATGTGGCACAGAAGGTTGGGACATGCTAACTGGAGGTTAATCTCTAAGCTTAGTAAGTTACAACTTGTGAAAGGGCTACCAGACATTGACTATCATTCAGATGCACTCTGTGGTGCATGTCAGAGAGGGAAAATTGTGAAATCATCTTTTAAAACCAAAGACATTGTTTCAACCTCAAGACCTTTAGAATTACTCCATATTGATTTATTTGGACCAGTGAGTACTGCATCCTTATATGGAAGTAAATATGGATTAGTCATTGTTGATGATTACAGCAGATGGACTTGGGTGAAATTCATAAAGAGTAAAGATGTTGCGTGTGATGTATTCAGTAGCTTCTGCACTCAAATTCAATCTGAAAAAGAATCAAAAATTTTGAAAGTCAGAAGTGATCATGGTGGAGAATTTGAAAATGAGCCATTTGAAGCTTTTTGTGAAAAACATGGAATTTTCCATGAATTCTCTTCTCCTAGAACACCACAACAAAATGGGGTTGTTGAGAGAAAGAATAGAACTTTACAAGAAATGGCCAGAACCATGATTCATGAAAACAATTTACCAAAACATTTTTGGGCAGAAGCAGTAAATACAGCATGCTATGTTCAAAACAGGATCTATATCAGACCTATTTTGGAGAAAACAGCATATGAACTCTTTAAAGGAAGAAAACCCAATATCTCTTACTTTCATCAATTTAGATGTACATGTTACATTCTGAACAACAAGCTCTACCTAAAGAAATTTGATGCCAAGGCCCAAAGAGGAATCTTTTTAGGTTACTCTGAAAGGTCAAAGGCATACAGAGTGTATAATTCAGAAACACTCTGTGTTGAAGAATCTATGCACGTTAAATTTGATGACAAGGAGCTTGAAGATAAAACTTCAAAGCTAGATGAAAGTTTTGCAGAGATACAGGTTCCTGAAGATACTCCAGAACCTGATCAGATAGCTGAGTCTGAAGATAGTCCAGAAGCTGAACCCACATTAGAAGCGCAGGATGAAACTGCTTCTGATGAAGCACAAGATGTCTCACATCAAGAAGATCCTCCCAGAAACACATTCAAGCACAAGTCTTCACATCCTGAGGAGCTAATCATTGGAAACAAAGATAGTCCAAGAAGAACAAGATCACATTTCAGACAAGTAGAGTCAATGATTGGACTAATCTCAATGATTGAACCTACAACAGTTGATGAAGCACTTTCAGATGATGGATGGATCCTAGCTATGCAAGAAGAGTTGAATCAATTTCAAAGAAATGATGTGTGGGATCTGGTACCCAAACCTCAGCACAAGAACATTATTGGAACAAAATGGGTATTCAGAAACAAGCTGAATGAGCAAGGTGAAGTAACAAGAAACAAAGCCAGGCTTGTTGCACAAGGGTATAGTCAACAAGAAGGCATTGATTACACTGAAACTTTTGCTCCAGTTGCAAGATTGGAAGCAATCAGGTTACTTCTTTCCTATGCAGTTAATCATGGCATAATATTATATCAAATGGATGTCAAGAGTGCATTTCTAAATGGTGTCATAGAAGAAGAAGTGTATGTCAAGCAACCTCCTGGATTTGAGGATATTAAATATCCTGACCATGTTTTTAAACTGAAGAAATCACTATATGGCTTGAAACAAGCTCCCAGAGCTTGGTATGATAGACTAAGTAATTTCTTAATCAAGAATGATTTTAAAAGAGGACAGGTTGATACTACACTCTTCAGAAGGACCCTTGGGAAAGATATTCTTGTTGTGCAAATATATGTTGATGATATAATATTTGGTTCTACTAATGCATCTCTTTGCAAGGAATTTTCTGAGTTAATGCAGGATGAATTTGAAATGAGCATGATGGGAGAGCTGAAGTTCTTCCTTGGCATTCAAATCAATCAATGCAAAGATGGAGTCTATGTTCATCAATCAAAGTACACAAAGGAGCTTCTGAAGAAGTTCAAACTTGAACATTGTAAAGTGATGAACACTCCAATGCACCCTACGTGCACCTTAAGCAAAGAAGATGAAGGAGCTAAAGTAGATCAGAAGCTGTATAGAGGTATGATTGGTTCTTTGTTATACCTCACTGCATCTAGGCCAGATATTTTATTCAGTGTATGCTTGTGTGCAAGATTCCAATCAGATCCTAGAGAATCTCATATGACTGCTGTCAAGAGAATCTTCAGGTATTTGAAAGGAACAACTAATCTTGGACTCCTTTATAGGAAATCCTTAGATTATAAGCTAATTGGATTCTGTGATGCTGATTATGCTGGTGATAGGATTGAAAGAAAGTCAACCAGTGGCAATTGTCAATTTCTGGGTGATAATCTGATATCCTGGGCTAGCAAAAGACAAACAACTATTGCTATGTCTACAGCAGAAGCAGAATACATTTCAGCTGCAAGTTGTTGTACACAACTACTTTGGATGAAACATCAGTTGGAAGATTATCAGATAACTGCTAACAGTATTCCCATTTATTGTGATAATACTGCTGCTATTTGTTTGTCTAAAAATCCAATTTTGCATTCAAGAGCTAAGCACATTGAAATCAAACACCATTTTATCAGAGATTATGTTCAAAAAGGAATTTTAGATATACAATTCATTGATACTGAAAATCAATGGGCTGATATATTTACTAAGCCTTTAACTGTTGAAAGATTTGATTTTATAAAGAAAAATTTGAACATGCACTACGTGTCTGATTAGATGTTTGCTTTCTCCTGAATAGGATTTTAGGTTCTGAAGTTAGTTCAGAAGCAGTAGTCCATCAGAAGCTCTTTATTGAGGTTCTGAGGAAAACTCGCTTCTGATGATGACGTCAGCATCTGAAGTCCAGAAGTTGGATTTATTGCTTCTGAATAGTTGAATTAGTGGAAACGTTGGGAGTTACTTTTTAAAAGTAACTTCTGGCCCACTAACTTGGTAGTTACTCTGTGAACTTCTTACGTGGCCTGTATGTGTTGGTGTATAACTAAAAGGGCAATGATGATTTAATAGCTTTGAAAGTACTTTTCACGCGCCCCCAATTTTGTCATTAATGTTATGTTTGTTTGTCTCTTTTGAATTGCAATCGTTTTACTTTTAACGCTTTGTCAATTCACACACTACTCACTCACAACAAACACATTTTGCTCTCAAACCTCTTGCGAAGTAAGCGCAAAAACCTTAGAACCCTAAATTCTCTAAATCTTCTTCAATCATCATCAAATGGCATCTTCAAGCTCAAAAGTTTCAGAATCTACATCAAGCAAGCAAGGCGCATCAGGATCTGGGCCAGTCTACAAAGAGAAGACTATGGATATTCCATGGAAATCTTTAATAGTTCAAATAGAATCACCGGTGGATTTCACTTCACTTAAGAAGTACAAAGTAAACATGGAAGGATTGATAGAAACTCAGAAGCTGTCTGAGTATTTCAAGATGCTAAATGGGCCAACTTATGTGAACTTGGTCAAGGACTTTTGGTTAAAAGCTGAAGTGTACAATGAAAAGCCTGTGAAGGTAGCAGGTAAACAAGCTGGGTCGAAGAAAGGAAAGATGGAGATAGAGTTGAATCCCACTTCCTTCAGTAGCCTTGAGATAAGGTCTGAAGTGATGGGTATTCCCGTAACCATCACAGAGGAGATAATAGCTAAAGCTTGTAGAATGAATGCAGAAGGAAGGTTTCAAGAAATAGTTAAGAAGGATGATGTCCTGCTGCAAAGCTACTACAACACTCTTCTGGGTGGTAACAAAGATGCTAAGCCTTCTGAAATGGAGATTCATCACAAGATGTTGGTGAAATTCTGTACTGATTGCTTCTTTCTAAGAGCAGGAGGGTCTGACCAACCAAATCATTAACAGAAACTGGCAATCTACTTCATGGCCATGCTTGAGAAGATTAATTTCCCCAGATATGTCATGGATTATCTATGCTGGGCTATTAATGAAGGCACTGTCAAAGGAAGGAAACAAGTGCCCTGTGGAAGATTCTTATCAGAAATCCTTTATCAAGGAAGAGTGCTGGATTTCTTGAAAAAGACAAGAGATGCTTCTGATAAATGCTTCGAAGTTTCTACTGCTGAGAAGACTATCAGTAGCAAGACATTGCATTCTATGCATGTTTTCAAGACAGCCCCTAAAGATGAAAAGTGGTTGGAGATGACCACATAAGAAACTGAGATTATCAGGGACTTTTCTTCCATCTTTAAGGAAAGTAATCCTGAACACTTAGCTAAATTAGTAGCTGAGTACGTCTTGGAAGAAAATGCGAGCTCTCAGGAGGAAGCAGCTGTTGCTAAAGGGAAAGGCAAGAAGGCCAAGGCAGTTGCTGTGTCAGAAGCTGTTTCTGATGCACCCAAAGGAAAGAGGGCCAGAACTAGCACTGAGTCAGAAGCTGCTGTTGCTAAAACCAAAAAGCAAAAAGTTGCTAAGTCTGAAGGTGAATCTGTTTCTGCCAATGATAAAGGAAAGATACAGAAGGTTGGTGCTGCTTCTATTCCTAAGAAAAGAAGAAAAGGTAAGGCAGATTTGGTAATCACCGAAGAGCAGCTAGAGGAAGCTCTCGAAGAAATAGAACAAGAAGAGGCTGAGCCAAAGCTGAAAATGAAGAAGGCTCCTGTTGACAAGAAAAGTTCCATGGTTGAAATGACTCCAGCCATGAAGAGAATGGCTGATGATTGTATATTTGCATCAAACAAGATAAGTATTTTTGTATCGTCTCCACAGGGAATAGTGCGTTATCAATGACAGTTTAACATCGACTATCATTCCAAGTATTAAGAGTACTTGTTTGTTTGAATTGAAATGTATCTAGCTAAACTAATTGCAAAAAGTAAAAGTTGAGATAAATAAGGATTGAAACTTGTTAGGAGTAGCGTTCCTTAACCAAGCGTCACACGTAACCTAATGATCCATACGAATTCTAGCTTTGTAAACAACATTATCACAATCAATTCTAAACTATCCTTCGTGTCCAAAGTGATATAATTATTTCTAAGTTATCGTTTAAACATTCGTGTCCAAATCCCTTAAACGATAACAAAGTCGATCGGATAACTTAATCGACCGTGTCCAGCCTGATTAAGCGTCCGGAAGCATTAAACTCTTGATTAAGGTGATTATCACAAGATTAACAAAGTTGTCAAAGAAGTTAACCTAAGATATGTTGCTACCCTAGCTCTAGATTCAAGAGTTTGTGTCCAAATCATCTTGAATCTTATTGAAAGCATTAACACAAGAATAACAACAATATTGAATATAAATTGCTAGAATCATATATTGCAAGATAAAAAGGTTACATGTTTAGCAAAGATCAAGTACCTCTCATCCCAACAAAGGGTATTTAGCTACTCATCATCATGGAAGCCATGCAAGGATGGATTGAAAAGGAAGGATTCATTACACTTGTGATGTCTCAACAAAGTATTAAGATCCAACTTCCAAAACCAATCTCACTCAATGAAGAACTACCTTACTTCTCTCTATGAAAATATCTAAACTAAAACCTAAGAGAAGCTAAGAAAATATCAAGCTAAGATATGATAAGATCCTCTCCAAAGAGTAGCAAGTGGCTATATAAAGACTTCTGCCCTGCCTGAACTCGCAGATGCGAGCTACATCACTCGCAGATGCGAGTTGCTTGCCTGGACCAATGATGCGCTGCCACGTCATAACTGAGGGGATCAAACCGCCCTAACTCGCAGTTGCGAGTAAGGGAGCTCGCAGTTGCGAGTTGCTCGCATTGGCACTCGCAGATGCGAGTTTGGGTGCGAGCTGCTTGCTTCCTGGATCAGCTTCTGCCCAAATAGTGTTTTTCCATGGTTTTGGTCTTTAAGCTCTGTCTTGAGGCTTATTTCTGCACAAATGGATAGAGTAATGATAAGTAAAGCGTAATAAGGCATTTAACGCTTATTTCTCGGCTTTTCCTTCAATAACTTGTAAAACAAGTAACAAAAAGTGTATGAAATATAACATGAATTTAACACTTTTATGACATTCATCACTCTCCCCAACTTAACTCTTTGTTTGTCCTCAAACAAAAGATTGAAAATCAAACAAGTAAATGACAAGACACAAGTACACAAGGCTTTGAAAACATCTTCAGATGAATGATTTAAAAGTGAATGCGCGGGCAAGTCTAAGTTTCCAACTAATCTAAAATTCCACTACTAACATGAGATGAGTCCTAAGTACAAAGTTCATGTCAAACATTTCAAAACAATAATATATTTATTTACGAACCACACCTAACACACTTCTATGAAAGTAGATAAACAATTGAAATCAAATGAATGAGGGTTATGAATACACATCCGGCAATCAAGTTAACATTCCAATCAAGTTATGTGTCCATCCAAATATCGTTTCAAAAGGCATAAAAACATGGATCAAAAGGCCTTTGAGGGTTATAACTTGGCTTGGCTACAAAAGAAATGTCATATATGTGGGCAATTGAAATCAAAAAGCCTATCAAAGAGGAACATTCCTTGTATCAACCATTAAAATTCACAATCTTTCCTACCAATCATTACAAACCCTTGGTGCTTAAACATGAAGCACTTTGATCTTGACAACTTATTTTCTTTTTGGATTTTTCTTTCTTTTTTCTCTTTTTCTTTTTCTTTTCATGTACACATTGTTTTTATTTTCTTTTGTATTTACAACAACATGTTGTCTTGATCAAAGATAAATTTACACCATAGTACTTGACATAAGATTTACATCTACCTTCTCTCCCCAACTTGAATCAACAAATACCCTAATTAAATGTTCCTCTACTCTAAGGCAAAAGGGACAAATAACATTGAAATTTTAGGGTTCAACAATTAAAAACATATCAGAGTCCTAAAGTGCGTCAAGAATGAACTGAATTTTGAAAAATTTAAAGGCAACTTCATTAAGCATTGTGCTTATGAATTGACAGTTCATAATTGATGACTCCGATTCATTTGGCTCAAGTGGGTTAGCAAATACTCGCTCTTCTCACAAGGTAGGCTATTTGTGGTCAAGTAAGTTTCACTCAATAACAAAAAATGTGCCTTGATCACTTCCATGCCTTCACACAATTTAAAACAATTATTGGATTTAACATAAAACAACCGAGTTAAACAATGAAAGCCGGTCTCCTTGCATATGTACAAACATTTGAGGTTTCCTCACTTTAGGCTAGTACTACGTGGTTCACAAACAAATAAATTATTGTAAAGAACTAAATGAAATGAAATTTACGCAAAGTACTCGTTCCATATTCGAGTAAAAACCTAGAAAAACTGGAAACTTGTACCTTGGCTTTGCGCTTTAATCACAACTATGAATTGTTATCAATCATCTGAGATTTGAAATTAAGCAAGAGTGATACGCAAGAAACTTCCACAATTTTTAAATTAAAACCAAATAAAGTACTTGAAAAATGCTTAACACATTATTATGCTACAAAATAAAATTAAACCATACTAATATAAATACGAACATAATAATACTAATTAAAATGAAATAACAGTTACCATACATCAATATCCAAAATACTTAACAAAGTGCTGATAACATAAAATAAAATATGAGTTCATGTGCTAAAATAAAAACCAACAGAATATTGTTCACAAAGAAACAAAAGAGAAAAGAAATAACAGCTAAGGAAGACAGCAAGAAATGAATGAAAGCTTTGATAAAATCACTCTTTGAAGAACTAGCTTTCAATTCTTTTCCTCTTCCTCAAGACTGCATGTCATCATCATCTGACCCATGAGGGGTTGAAGTAGCACTTGGCACATTTGCCGGATCATCATCATCACCTAAACCACCAATATCTTCCTCCATGTTCAAATCCTCATGACCTCTAAAGTCTCCACCCCCTCCAAAAGGCTTTGGCGTGTCCTCAGGCCAATTTGCATATTCTTGAAAAGCTGGAGGTGCCATGAATTGTGCCATAATCTCTGGAGGGTATCCATGCTGCTGCTGCATAATGTATTGAGATTGCTGAAAGTACATGTTTTCCCGATGAATGGCTGACATCATATTATAATTAAGCACATTATTCTCATGTTGCCATTGAACATAGCTAGCAAAATCAAAACCAGCTGCTGGTGGGAATGGAAGAGGTGCATCTTGGGGCTCGGATTGTGAGGGAGGTGCCCTAGAAGATGAAGCTTGCTTACCCTTACCTTTTTTAGATTGACCCATGATGTAACGGGTAATGAAGGCATCATCAATGGGGTTTTTGATGATTTCATGATAATCAGCGGGCATCCTCATGTGGGTGTCTTTGATTAAACCCATGATTAAACCAGGAAAGGAAAGACGGGTTTTTGGCTCACCATGGCCTTGAAGCACAACCTTTCTTAATTGTCAAGCAATGGTCCGGGCAATATCTACCTTGATGCCTTTAAGAATGTAAAAAATTAATGGGCAAACATCAACGGTGCAATCGAGCATATGACTATTAGGTTTCACATTATGTAGGATGAACCGAAAGATTAGTTTGGCCGGTGGTTTCATGAGTTTATATTGGGCAATGTGCTCTCTCCCCGTATCACTTTTGTCATAAGTTTCCCCCTCTAGCATTATGTATCTTTTAATCTCATTGTGGACATCATCAAGGAGAAAGTGACCTAAGTTTTGCTTTTTATGGAAGTCATCAATCCCATCCTCAGCCTCAACATCTAGGTCGAAAGGGTTTCCTAGGTATGTGTTTATGGCATCCCGATCAAACTTGATTGTCCTACCCCTCACAAAAGTTTCAAAGGTGAAAGGATCGGTTTGGGGGTTTTGAGGAAGGGCATTGGCATAGAACTCACGCACCAACTCTTCGTTGATTTTGGTTATGGGGTTAAGGAGTCTAGCCCACCCTTGGTCAAGGAAAAGTTTATGATAATTGCCATAAGGTCCATCGGGTTTGATTTGAACAACTCTCTCAGTCCACAAGGTCTGTTTCAGCAAGGCGTTGTACCTATTTTGGTGGTACCTAGTCCTAAATCTCTCTTGATCATAGGACTGGTTTTGGGTTGGAGGTTGAGGTACGGATGACTCGCCTTGCTTTCTCTTACCGGTGTTAACTCTTTTAGGTGCCATTCCTGCAAAACAACCATAAAAATACCACACCACAATGGAATATACAATTAAAATCAGTATGGAACAAAATAACACAACTGCAGGTTGAATCACAGAAACATGCAGCAAGTTCTGCTGCAACTCGCAGTTGCGAGCAGAAGCACTCGCAGTTGCGAGCTAATGATGAAACTCGCAGATGCGAGCTGATTTACTCGCAGATGCGAGTTGCCCAGAAATTGGCACAACGCATTTTTTTTCAAAATTTGTTCAGTACCATTGTGTCCTAACCATTAACAAAGCCTTTGCGACCCCTGTATTAATAATGAGATGAGCAAAATCATGTTTTAAACTTGAAATTCGAATTGGTCCACAAACCCTAATTTTATTTGAAAATTATTTACAAAAGGGTTAACCAAAAAAAGAACAAATTTGTGGATTCAATTGGAAAGGAATACAAAAATGTGCATGATTTTGACTCATCTCAAACAAATGGGCTTTGTTTTACAGCATTAGAAATCAACAGAACAGTCAACTACCCTAAGGTTTGAAATATGCAGAGAATGATAGCAAACAAACCTGATTAATGAGCAATCTAAGTGCAGAAATGAAAATGAAATGCAATGAATCCTGACTTGGATTGACTTGAATGAATTTTTGAAGCTTGGGGTTTGTTGTTATACGTGAGGCACACCAAGGTTGAGAGAGAAGAAACTTTTTTTTTTTTTTTGATTTGTATGATGAGAGA
The DNA here is from genome assembly GCF_051527215.1 of Medicago sativa. Classification (NCBI taxonomy): domain Eukaryota; kingdom Viridiplantae; phylum Streptophyta; class Magnoliopsida; order Fabales; family Fabaceae; genus Medicago; species Medicago sativa. The sequence goes on from NC_140750.1 coordinate 78,606,068, forward strand.
GAAAAGCAAAACGAAAATAAAATGATAATTGGTGATAATGGGTGGTAAAAGCAAGTTAATGGATAGGATTTCGTAACTGTCAGAACTGCTGCTACTCGCAGATGCGAGCAGCTTTACTCGCAGATGCGAGTGTTTTGGTGGTCAACATGGTCAAAACCCATCTGCTCGCAGTTGCGAGCTGTGTTACTCGCAGTTGCGAGTACTATGGTTCAAACTTTTGCTCTCTGTTTGGATTCTGTTTTTGGATGGTGTAATGCATGCACATGACTCTAATATCTAATTATGCATTAAAACACTAAATGGACTTACAAAATTGGGTTGCCTCCCAACAAGCGCTTGTTTAACGTCGTTAGCTCGACGCCTTTTTCGTTAGGGCGGCCAAAATGAAACGGAAAGCACATCATCTTTTGAAACCCTACGTTTTGGTAGGAATTCCATGAACTTTAGGAACAACAAACTTGGAGTCCATGACCTCCCTAGCTTTGGTTTGAACAAGGCGTTAATTTCATCAATGACTCGATCGATTTCTACCTTGTTCATCTTCTTCCCTCTTGTTACCATAAAAACTTCCTTGATTAGTAACTGTTCCTTTTTCTCAACCACCGTTGCTTCTTCAATATCAACAATTGTAACTACCTCATTTTGAACAACAACTTCTTCAACAATCTCTCCGACTCTCTCAAACATGTTTGGATTATTTTCTTGTTCTCTAAGAGTGGATTGGTTGTTGGCTTGGCTATCCATGATTTGTGCTTGAATCAACCCAATTTGAAGTGATAAAGTCTTCAATCTTTGGTTGGTATCTTGCATGTTTATCACGGATTGTTGCATGAAGATATTCAAAGTATTTTCAATCACCTTGTATCTCTCATCTTCATAAGAATGTTGCTGATACTGAGGATAGGATTCATACTCGGATGGAGTATAGAAGTTGAAGTAACCATGATCAGCCATGATTTTGGCTAGATGGTGATCCTAAAACGGAAACATCGAACAAGAAACTTTTCTTTGTTTATCAACAAGGGGTTAGTACAAACAACTATCAAATAAAGAAAACTATTTACGGATTATATACAAATACTTAAAACGATAAATCAATCGTTCTATCTATGATAACTAAACACCATTCCCCGGCAACGGCGCCATTTTGATGATTGTATATTTGCATCAAACAAGATAAGTATTTTTGTATCGTCTCCACAGGGAATAGTGCGTTATCAATGACAGTTTAACATCGACTATCATTCCAAGTATTAAGAGTACTTGTTTGTTTGAATTGAAATGTATCTAGCTAAACTAATTGCAAAAAGTAAAAGTTGAGATAAATAAGGATTGAAACTTGTTAGGAGTAGCGTTCCTTAACCAAGCGTCACACGTAACCTAATGATCCATACGAATTCTAGCTTTGTAAACAACATTATCACAATCAATTCTAAACTATCCTTCGTGTCCAAAGTGATATAATTATTTCTAAGTTATTGTTTAAACATTCGTGTCCAAATCCCTTAAACGATAACAAAGTCGATCGGATAACTTAATCGACCGTGTCCAGCCTGATTAAGCGTCTGGAAGCATTAAACTCTTGATTAAGGTGATTATCACAAGATTAACAAAGTTGTCAAAGAAGTTAACCTAAGATATGTTGCTACCCTAGCTCTAGATTCAAGAGTTTGTGTCCAAATCATCTTGAATCTTATTGAAAGCATTAACACAAGAATAACAACAATATTGAATATAAATTGCTAGAATCATATATTGCAAGATAAAAAGGTTACATGTTTAGCAAAGATCAAGTACCTCTCATCCCAACAAAGGGTATTTAGCTACTCATCATCATGGAAGCCATGCAAGGATGGATTGAAAAGGAAGGATTCATTACACTTGTGATGTCTCAACAAAGTATTAAGATCCAACTTCCAAAACCAATCTCACTCAATGAAGAACTACCTTACTTCTCTCTATGAAAATATCTAAACTAAAACCTAAGAGAAGCTAAGAAAATATCAAGCTAAGATATGATAAGATCCTCTCCAAAGAGTAGCAAGTGGCTATATAAAGACTTCTGCCCTGCCTGAACTCGCAGATGCGAGCTACATCACTCGCAGATGCGAGTTGCTTGCCTGGACCAATGATGCGCTGCCACGTCATAACTGAGGGGATCAAACCGCCCTAACTCGCAGTTGCGAGTAAGGGAGCTCGCAGTTGCGAGTTGCTCGCATTGGCACTCGCAGATGCGAGTTTGGGTGCGAGCTGCTTGCTTCCTGGATCAGCTTCTGCCCAAATAGTGTTTTTCCATGGTTTTGGTCTTTAAGCTCTGTCTTGAGGCTTATTTCTGCACAAATGGATAGAGTAATGATAAGTAAAGCGTAATAAGGCATTTAACGCTTATTTCTCGACTTTTCCTTCAATAACTTGTAAAACAAGTAACAAAAAGTGTATGAAATATAACATGAATTTAACACTTTTATGACATTCATCAATGGCTAAGGAACTTTCTGATGACTATTTGGCAAATAGGCAAGAACGGAAAGCCATGAAAGAACTTGAAAAAGAACAGGAAGGAGAAAGGACTCTAATAGTGGATGAAGCTGTTGCTGAAAATGTGGAGCAAGTTCAGAATCTTGGAACGTCAGAAGCAGTAGATAACTCTGCAAAGTTATCTAAGGTATCTCAAGTTTCTCACACATCTTATAGCACATCCTATATTCCTTCTGAAGACACATCCCTTTTAGATCACCTAGAAAGTCATTATCTAGGTGAACTACCCCAATCTGGCTTTACCACAACCTCAGAGAAAGCATATGAGACAACTCCAGAAGCAGCTGCTTCTGATAAAGTTGTTTCAGAAGACCCCCCATAACAAACACCTTCCCCAGAAAAAGCCTCCTCACCCCCTACAACTTCATCACCCCCAATTGTTCCTGAACCATCTGTTCCTGAACAACCAACTCCTCAAAAGACCGTTCCTGAACATTCTGTTCCTGAACAACCAGTTACTAAACCCACTTCTGAACCTGAACCTGAAACTGCCGCTCCTGAACACATTGTTCCTGAGCTAACCTCTACTTCCATATCTTCTTCACCAGTTCAAGTCATCAAGCTCATCCACCATACTGGTGTATGTGATATGGACACAGATTCTGAGGATGATCAATATGATCATGCCTCTGATATGGTAGTTGAACCCACTCCTGACCAACCATCAACCAGCCAATCATCAACTACAAACCTACCGATTGTTCCCCTAGCCCCTCCAAAACCCTCTAAACAACCTTCACCTCCCACCATTTACCTGGATTCTCAAGTACTAAAGGATGTGTGGGAAGATATTGCTTCTGAAGTTCTCAGACTGATAGCAAGTAGAAATGACTTGGGTCATACAATAAGCTATCAGAAGCAATGGAGAAGGATCAAGGAAAGAGTCATCAACCTGATTTCAGCTCTGCATGATTCCTGCATTGAGGCTCAAGAGCAAGCCAAGCAGAAGCTGGAAGATTGGTTGAATGGCATTGAAGAGAATGATGGTGATGTAGAAGTTCTTGGTACTTGGGTGAAGAATCCACTCAGTATCAGAGGCAGAGAACCTGATGAATTCCTGCCTAAGGAGCTGAATCTGATCATTCCTTCTGAGATCCTAGAAAAGATTGATGCACCTAACCTGGCTCTAGCTCAGGAGAACAAGGTGCTCAAAGAAGAAAATGACAGGCTTGAAACAGAGCTAATAGAGCAGAAGCTGAAGATATCACAGTTGGAAGCTGACATGCAAGAAGCCAAGATCAGAGAAGACAACTACAGAAAAGTTATGGACAAGAAGTATGCTGATGTTCAAGAGCTTCTGAAGAAGATTTTAGAGAAATAAGCCAAACCCTTAGTTGCACACTTTTAGCTTATTTTTCTGTCTTTTTAGGCCTTTGATATTCTTTGTTCATTTCTGCTTCTGAATTAGTTCTTTTTGCTTCTGATATTAGATGCTTCTGAATTCTTCCTGCTTCTGAAAATCCTTAACTGTTTATACCTTGTATGCCATTATTTGCTTTGATAATAATGCTTGCTATGACTGTTTATTTAATCTTTGAAGATGGTTAATATGCTTTAATTTATTTGAATTATGCTCTGAACCTTTAATCTTGAAGTTTTTTTCATCTCTTCTTTTTGTTTATGTCTTTTTGCTAATGACAAAAGGGGGAGTATATGTGATAGTATTTAAAGGCTCTGAGCCCCATTAATTAATGTTTGAAAATTTTGAAAATTCTATCCTTTTTATCGGTGTATCAAAAAGAGGGAGTATCAAATTTCAAATAACAATTAATTGAACCATTCTTCTTATCTATAAGTCAATTCTTTCAATTTTTTTTTGCTCTGATATTATTGTGCGAAAAATGAATTTAATTAACCTGGATAGAACTTAGGGGGAGCTTACAAACCTCACCTTAAAGACTATCAGACTCAGGGGGAGTTAGAGCTTACAAACCTCAGACTCTGAGCTTACAAACCTCAGAACCCCAAGGTCAACTTGTTAATTAGATTAACAACAATTGATCAATTTTTTAAATACTATTGTTTGTCATCATCAAAAAGGGGGAGATTGTTGGAACAAAATGTGTTTAACAATGAACCTTAAAAAGTTTTGATGATAACAAGGTATTAAAAATTGTAAATTGGACTAGCTAATATTTGTTCAAGTGTACAGGACCACAGTTAAAAAAAAAGTTACATCATTGATTGGTTCTGAATGAGCAAATAAAGAGCAAAAGAAAATGAAGCTTAGATGATTCTGAAGGCAAAGCGCTCCTAAAGTCAAGCTGCTTCTGAAGAAATAGCGCTCCTGAAGTAAAGCTGCTCCTGAAGAATAGTGCTTCTGAAGTTAAGAGGTCCAGAATCCACATCATCAGAAGCTGAAGAAGCTGCACCATCAGAAGCTGCAGAAGCTGCTTCATCAGAAGCTGCATCATCAGAAGCTGCCTCATCAGAAGTTATTTCACCAGAAGCTGAAGATCAACTGGATTTGCAAAACATTCAAAGATTGAAGAATCTACATTGCAAAAGCTGTCTATTGGTTTCGAAAACACAGCAGAAAATTAGTGGAACATTGCAACGGTCATTTCAAAGGTGTTTAAAGGCATGTGCTTGCAATTTGGACGAAAGCGTTGACATTGTACTTTGTACGAATTGTACAACCACGTTCTCCACTACTCTGTTTTGTGTCCACGCTACAAGACAAGAAAACAGCTCCAGAATACGGTCTCGCCTGCATATATGTTCCTTTGGATAAGGAATGGATTTCAAATTGGTTCTTCATAGGACAACAACCAAATCAGGCAAAAGATTATTGGTGAAAGATCAAGCTTCAACAACGACTCTTTGGTGTGCTGGCAATTTCACAACGTCTCTTTCACACCTCTATATAAAGGAGTGAAGACCTAGAGATTTGGTAATGCAAGAACGCTGAACGAAAGACTCATAACATTTTTACAAGTGCCAAACCTCTGCTGAAATTGTTCTGCATTCACTTAGAATTTCTGTGTCTCAAAGTCATATCTTAGAAATTCTTAAGTCCATTGAGTCTGTATCTGATTTGTATTGTGAGCACCTCTGATTGTATATCAAGTGTTCAACCTTAAACAATTTTCTGTGTAATTTTGTTTAGTTAGGAAGTCTCTTGCAGTTGTGCTTGAGCAGGAAGTCTCTTGATTGTGTTCTTGAGCAAAGGAAGTCTCTAGCTTGTGTGCTTGAGCAAAGGAAGTCTCTTGCTTGTGTGCTTGAGCATTTGTAATCAGATATTACTCATAGTGAAATCTCCTTGGAAGTGCAAGGGGGACTGGACTACTTCCGGATTGTGGAAGGAACCAGTATAATTGCTTTGTGTCGTTCTTCTTCTCTCTCTCTCTCTGTTTTATTCCGCTGCATTTAGATTCTGATTATCACTTCAGAAGCTGTCTCACTTAGCTTCTGATCAGTGTGTTCAGTTTTTAGGAGAAACGAAGAATTTTTCAAAACACAATTCAACCCCCCCCCCCCCCCCCCCCCCCTTGTGTTTTTCTCACCTTCAAATTTATCTTCTTGGATCGCGAATGAATGATAATTATTTTTTTTTATTTTTTTTTTCCATTTTTAAGAGAATGTGTGTGTGTATCCTTTTGCAAATATACATTCTATTCTCACTTTGTATCCAATAAAAAATGATAAGAGAATATTTTTTTTATCTTTATCAATTGGTCTTGGTGATTCATTTTTTCTTGAAATATAAAACCACACGACTTTTCTTCAAGCAAATGTTTTAGTGCAACATAAGTCATAGAATGCAATAACCATGCACATCTAAAGACAACCTAACCCCCAACTTCAACACATTGTCAGGTTTGGTGGAAAAGAGGATGGAAGAAATAAGTGAAATTATAGGAATAAGAAAAAATTGTTTCCTCCATTTGATTGTCTAAAAAAGAATTAAAAGAATGGGAAAGAAAAATGGGCCGCATTTCAAAATACAAAGTACCTTTATACATAAAGAAAAGTGAAAGAAGACCGTCGATTTTATCAAAAAGACACAAAATACATCCAATGTGGATAGATTATGTGTTTACCCACATATTGTTTTTTTATATTGGTTTCTTACTATTGCATTCAAAATATATTTTTATTTTTATTTTTTTGAATTATTTTGCACTTTCTTGGTTAACTTTGAAGGGATAATTTATTTATGACACCTATTTAATTTTGTACATTTATGAAATCGAAAAATAATTTTTTTAAGGAAAATCGAAAAAGTATATATTTTTTTAATTTGAAATCATTGGATGAAATTTGTAAATTTAAATATATTAATATAGTTTACTTATTGGTTTGTGAATGAAGGTATATTTATTTTATTTTTACATTTTGAATTGAAGGGTGTATATTTTTAATCACTTTTTAATATTCAATGTAACATAGCTTTGTTTTTCATTTTCCAAATTTTCATTTTCCCTTCTCTCACTTTATATCCAATAAAAAATGATTCATAAAAAAAAAAAACAATAAAAAACTATAAGAGAACATTGCATCTTACTTTCCTATCACTTTTATTATTAGACCAAATAAAACATATATGTATGAGCAAGACATGCTTTCAACATGCACAACAATAGACAACCTAATTCCAACCTTGCATGTTGTCATGAGCAACGTACACATGCTTTTAAACTCTCAAAACCTTCCAAATAAGAACTCCTCCAAGCCAAGTACATATGTTCTACTAGCTAGTTGTGCAAAACAAAACCTTGCCTTATACCCTTCTCAACTTCGATACTGGATTCCCATATTCAAAACAAATTTTCATGCATGGAGAAGAAAAACTTCCTAAGAGATGAAACCTTTCTCCAACAACATAAAATTCTTGCTATATTTCTATTTTTGAGTTTTGTTTTGATGGACCCTTTTCATTTAGGTCCACTAGGAGAACATGAATTTAGACCTGTGAAACACAACGTTGCACCATATAAACAAGTCATGAAGAATTGGCCTAAGGACAACATGAGCAGACTCGGACTTCACGGAAAATTAGAATTCGAAAATGAAGTATTTGGACCGGAGTCACTTGAGTTCGATAACATGGGCCGTGGCCCTTACACCGGTTTAGCCGATGGTCGTGTTGTCCGATGGATGGGGGAACAACTTGGTTGGGAAACTTTTGCAGTTGTCACATCCAATTGGTGAGTATCATCAAGAAATTTGTAATCTAATTTGATTAAATCAGCTTTACAATACAACTCAAAATATGACATATAATTTTCATTCAACTATTCATGACTACGTGCCTATAGAGAGACACATTGCAATTATAATTGTTGAATGAAGATCAGACAATTCACATTTTGTGTTCGAAATATGAAATGTCTAAAATATGAAATGAAGATCTTCACGCAATTGCGTGATTGTATACACTCCATTAAGTCTAAAATATTATGTTTTTATATGTCCATATGTGCATTCATGCTAATGAAACTTGGTATTTTTAAAAGGACTGAGAAGATTTGCATGAGGGGAAATGACTCTACAACTCCAAAGCAATGGAAACATGAGAAAACATGTGGGCGTCCCCTTGGTTTAAGATTTGACAAAGAGAGTGGAGATTTATACATAGCAGATGCATATTATGGTCTTCTTATGGTTGGACCAAATGGAGGACTGGCTACACCATTGGCAACCCATGTTGAAGGAAAACCCATTCTCTTTGCAAATGATCTTGATATTCACAAGAACGGGTCCATCTTTTTCACTGACACAAGCACACGATACAATCGAGTGTAATTTCTTCTATTTCTATCTATTCACCAGAGCCAGATTGTTGATAGCCGTTGAATTGAGATCAAATGATATAGATTTAAAGTTCCGTATTTTATATTAAAATAAATCTACAATAAAATTTGGACGGTCATCTCAATTCAACGGTTATCGATATGTTAATGCATTGATCCCCGAATCCAGGGATCCTATTTATTTATTTCAGCTAAGTCCTTATGATGAGTGTTATTGTTTGCAGTGCACACTTTTTTATATTGTTGGAAGGAGAAGGAACAGGTAGGCTCCTTAGATATGATCCTCCTACCAAAACAACTCATGTTGTCTTGGATGGTCTTGTTTTTCCTAATGGAGTGCAAATCTCGAAAGATCAATCCTTCCTCCTTTTTACCGAAACCACCAATTGCAGGTTTTTAACTGCATTAATTATTTCTTTATCAACATATCATACTTATTTTGCATTTTCTCTGCAACTTGTAATACTTGAGGTTAAATGGGATGCAACTCAATTGTAGTTACATTGTGATCTTTTATCTTGGTGCTGCAAACCATTTTTTAAAAAACCTTAGCGACACGAAATTGGACTCTCTACCGTTTCAACATCATACTGCAGCTATAATGAATCCAAATTCGTCCAACAAAATAACTAATTCATTAAATTCTTTAATGACAGGCTAATGAAACTTTGGATAGAAGGTCCTAAAGATGGAACAGTGGAATGTGTAGCCGACCTTCCAGGATTTCCAGACAACGTAAGAATGAATGAAAAAGGACAGTTTTGGGTGGCAATAGATTGTTGTCGAACTGGACCTCAAGAAGTCTTGAGTAACAATCCATGGTTGAGGAGTATTTACTTTCGCTTGCCTGTACGAATGAGCTTGTTGGCTAAAGCGATGGGAATGAAAATGTACACAATGATTGCACTTCTTGATGATAACGGAAAGATTCTTGAAGTTCTTGAAGATCGAGAAGGCAAAGTGATGAAGCTGGTTAGTGAAGTTAAAGAGGAGAAAGGAAAGCTTTGGATTGGAACAGTAGCTCATAATCACATCTCCACCTTACCTTACCCTTAAAAATATGATGACTTTGTCATTCATTAAGTTAAATTTATTGTGTCTTGGTTTAGGATTTTCCTTTTAGTAAAATTAAATGCTAGAACTGCTTAATCTTTATCTGTGTAACAGTATTTTAGTTAATCAAATAATTTTTTCCATTCTATGCCCCTGCAATATAATTGATCACTGTATTATGTTTTTGGTATAGATCACATATTCCTTGTGGGGAGCGACCAAAATTAGTCTAAGATATTGTAATTCTACTTGATTCAAGTAATTAATCTATGCAATTACACGTGGATTATACCCGATTTTTACCAGAGCATAATCTCTCAAACCAGATATAACACTATGTAGATAGCAGAACCATCTGTCAGAAAAATTCAAGTTGTTGAATTCTCGTAGCTTGGATGATAGAAACTATTAGCTAAAATGAAAGATTCTCATGTACCATAAATTCAATTAGATTTGCAAAGTATTGTAATATTGAACAAAACAAACATTTGGTCCCTAAAAGTATAACGCACTGTTATATTGGTCGTTGACTCAGACCGAAACCCAATTAAATCCTTCGCGCTTACCCAACATATGAACACACTACTATCTCATCTAGCAATCTTTTTGCAGTGCTTTTGGTAGCAGATCTAGCAAGTAGCAACCCTTTACTTTGCATGCATTGAAACATAACCAATTATATCTTAAATGCAGATCAAATTATACATTTTACTAGGCTAATTATTACTATTAATCATGAAACTTAGGCCCTATTAGGATATACAGCTTAATTAGTCATTTCACCAAACTGCACAAATGCTATTAAACAAACATGAATTAAAGCTGTGTAGTAGAGCTCCTCTCCCACAGAATTTGGTGTGTGTATTGACACACAAAAACAATGCAAAAACAATTTATTTATAAGAAGGGGGTAGAACTTACACTTCTTTTAAGCTGCTGGCGTACCCTAGGGAGATGGAATCTGTCCATGAATTTGACTGTCTTCCAGGTGCCTTCTATCAGATTCTAACATTTGGATGTTCCATACAACACAGCTACATAAAGTTAACAAAAGGCATTGTAAATAGAATGTGTTTCCATTGAAAGAAAAAATTGTAGACAAGCCACCAATGAAGCACATACACCCTTCGGTCACAAATATAAGCAAAGATTCATATTTTAGATTCATTCAATAAATGATGTATGTTTTCTATAATAAAGACCATATACATCATTTATTTAATGAATCTAAAACATGGATTTTTGCTTATATTTGTGACCGGAGGGTGTACACGGATACTGGACACAGGTAAATAGAATGTGTTTCCATTGAAAGAAAAAATTGTAGACTAGCCACCAATGAAGCACAGACACAGATACACGTCAACACCCATAAAAATTTGAAAAAATGACATAATTCAATATAATCACATTTGTCGGTGTCAGACACTGAACACGTATTCGATCACAAGTGTCGGTGTCAAACGTTTTCACGTGTTGGATCTGGACACGCCTTCGATCACAAGTGTCGGTGCTACATAGCTAGCTATAGCCAATGTGATTAACAGATATGCTAAAAAAAACCATCATATTAGACTATAAACATACACACACAAAGTGTCTCTAACATCATCGTTAGTTAACTAAGTTTAGGAATCTGTTGGCATAAACTATCCTTCCCAAGCCAACTGCAATGCAACATGGAAATGGTTTATCAATATAAAACATAGTGTGGGGGCTAGAAGACCCAAAAACGTTGCATAAAACACTTTCATTTCAATTAGATTATGGTCCGTGTTAAATATATGAATCAAATGGATTGAAGCCGCAAGAGACTTTCCATGATTAGAGTGATGTCGGAATCAATTAATTTTACACAATCAAATTTTGATGAGATAAACTCGTTTTGCAGATAAACTGAATGAACACGTCAGATACAACACACTGCAATTTTAATATCCGTGACGCAACTTCTTGCATGCATGTCCTTTTATTAATAATATAATTAAAAAAACTGATGATATAGTTTTATATGCAGAAAAAAGAAAACGACGACGATGATGAACACTTTATAATCAAAATTGGAACGAACAAGTTCAAATTCAAATCAATATTACAAAATCAAAATCAAAATCAAAGTCTAAAGAATGTTCAAACTTAGTTCTCTTTTGTTCAAATCAAAATCAAAATCCAAAAATGCTCTCACTATTCTTCGCACTTTCACTTCATCTCAATCCTCAAACACTTTCAACAACCTTCAACCTCTCAATGCCTTCAATTCTAGGGTTCCGATCTCTCGTAATTTCTGCACCGCACCGGAAAGAGACTCAATCGAATACGACGTCGTTATAGTCGGAGCTGGTCCCGCCGGTTTATCAGCGGCGATAAGGTTGAAACAACTCTGCCGCGAAAATGATACCGATTTATCTGTTTGCGTTCTTGAGAAAGGTGCTGAAGTTGGTAAGTCAACTTCGTTTCTCTTTCGCTTAATCTATTGCTTAAAGAAAAAGTTATATTAATCGATCTTTCGCAATTTCTGTGTTGTTTTTCTCAGGTGCTCATATTCTTTCTGGGAACGTTTTTGAACCTCGTGCGTTGGATGAACTTCTTCCTCAGTGGAAGCAGCAAGAGGTGCGTTCTTTTCGTAATTCAGTTATTAAACACATGTTTGGATAAACCGCTTATTTTGCAGCTTATAGCGTAAGCTAGGAAAAAGCTATTTCTATGACACAAAAGATCAAATAAAGGAAAGTTGTTTTTGTATAATCTATAAGTTGTTTTCATAAGCTATCCTGAATAGTTTATGAAAATGAGCTGAAAACAGTTTATGAATGTCATAATCTTTTTTCATCAGTTCTCAAAAACAATGTCAAAAGTGCTTATGCCAGTACGTAAGCTCAAATATGAGCCTGTTTGGATTGACTTATTCGAGCTTATTTACTGGTGCAAGCACTTGCGACATTGTTTCTGAGAACTTATGAAAACAGCTTATGACAATTTTCATTTGCTTTTTTCAATTTATTTTTACAAGTTCTCCAATATAGCTTGTAAAAACAACTTATATCACATACAAAAACAATTTAACGTTATTTTATCTTTTGCTATTAATGTAGCTTATACATAAGTGCTTATCATGATAAGCACTTGTGCTATAAGTTGCAAATATGCTTTTATCCAAACATCCTAAGTGTATTCAATTCGTGACTGGCATTGAATTTTGTTTTTTTGATTTGCAGGCTCCTATTAGTACACCTGTTTCTTCTGATAAGTTTTGGTTTCTGACAAAGAATCGTGCGATTTCACTTCCAAGTCCTTTTGACAACAAAGGGAACTATGTAATAAGGTTTCTATAACACGTTTATTCAATTATTTACAGCTGAAAAATAAATTAACTGTTTATTTGACTACTTTGCAATGTTCTTGTTCACAATTCACATATTCCACTTCCAAAATACTTATTTTCGACCATCGGATACAGTTTAAGTCAGTTAGTACGATGGATGGGAGCAAAAGCTGAAGAATTAGGTGTGGAGATATACCCAGGATTTGCTGCTAGTGAGGTATTTCTGCTTTTGCTTCAATATTTCTTCTCTATATTTTTTATTGCTCACTAGTGTATTTCCATGCCAGATATTGTATGATTCTGACAACAAAGTTATCGGTATTGGAACTAATGATATGGGAATCTCAAAAGATGGTTCAAAGAAGGAGAATTTTCAACGTGGCGTTGAAGTCAAAGGTTTCATTTTATACATTTCTTTATCTCGTATATATGTTAATGTGATTTGTCTCCGTTCTTGGAGCAAAAAGATTTTCCTGATTAACGCTTGTCTAGCTGCTCCAGCAACTTGACTATAATCTGGATCAATAGTTTTGCCAATTATTTAGCTCTTTCTGAGGTGTAGTTGTTAACTATGTAAATATTGAATCACATTTAGGCCAAATAACACTTCTGTCCGAGGGATGTCGAGGATCGTTATCAGAGGTATGAAAATTAAATTTTAGGATTGTCTAGCTTTTCCTGTCAATTATTATGTTGATGGTAAAATTTCCAATCTCCCTGTATTCCCTACAGAAAATAATGAAAAAGTACAACCTTAGAGAGAAGGGAGGCGCAGAACATCAGACATATGCTTTGGGAATTAAAGAGGTATAACTACTTCACTTATTTTAGAAGAGATTTTTTTTTAAAAACATCTCGTCATTATTTTTCATGAAAAACTGCAATCTTTCATGATTCTGCTTTTTTGTTCAATTATATATGCATGAAGAATATTTGATTGTTGACTGTTCTAATAACTGAAAGTCATGGGTGTTTTCATTAATCTTATTCGCCAAATTCACTTAGATTCTGCAAACTTATACTTTTAGGTTTGGGAAATTGATGAGGAAAAGCATCAACCTGGTGCAGTACTTCACACGTTAGGATGGCCCTTGGATCATAAAACATATGGAGGATCTTTTCTGTATCACATGAAAGATAGACAAGTAAGATTTGTATTTGTAAGACTGATTGCTAGTCCATATTGTGATTAATGTTGTCCCACCAGCATTATTGTGTGCTCTAAATCTGAAATAAACATACAAAAATACACATGCAGCACAAAACTAACCTCGCTGATTTTCTAATTTTAGTTATGATAATCCAACTTGTTTCTATACCATTTGGCTGTATATTTTTATGATTGAGTGTAGTCTCTTAGCTAGATGGCTGTTCATTCCTAAAATGTGTTTGAAACAACTATGGAGCAAGTTGATATATTTCTATATGATGAAGCCATTTTTCTCACTTTTTCATGGTTTTCTTTTCTGACTAGAAATCTGTTATATCAAGTTATAAACAAGTTACCTGCAGCTGTATTTGCAAACTTTGACTGAACTATACAAGTTTATCATTTCCTGCTAGTTTTTTTTTTTTTTTTTTTTTTACTTTCTTTGCTAACAATATATCCTTCATGTCAAGAATTCCATTTTCCATTGTGACAGATTTCTTTAGGCCTTGTGGTTGCTTTGAACTATCAGAACCCTTTCATGAATCCTTATGAGGAATTCCAGGTAAAGTTTTTTCTTGTGGGTATGTTTAAGGTGCATAATTGAAATTTTATGTTGTCAATTATATGCTACTTAATCTTCATATTTTTTAAATATAGGAAAAAACAAAACTTTTATGCAACCTGACAAGCAATTTCAACATTTCTTTTGAAGTGATTTTCCCGTCTTTGTATGACATGTGCCTGAGTATTTTAAGAGACGTGATTTTCCTTTTAATGAAAATACTCAAATATGTGGTTTTTGTGGTATTTAACTTGGCAAACCACTTCTATGTTTTGTCTAAGTTGCTTGTTCCATCTTTCTAGTATAAGAATGTATGAGCTTTCTTGGGTGAACGTCCATTTATGCAATTTAAATGATTGGAGTTGTCATATGACATCTGTCAGTATTTTACTATTTCTTCTAAGGAATGGTATGTATGTTCAACCCGGGAAGCCACTTCACCTGTCTTCTAAGTTGGTTATGATTGTTTCATTTTTCTACTATCACCTGCATTTATGCAATTCATAGTAATAGAGTCATTTACCTTGCCACATTTGCCAATTATGTTATGGATTTTTTGTGAATCTTTTGCTGGTTGGTTGTGTTGATGATACACTATCTCTCTGAAACTTGAAAGTTAAACCACTTATTCTGATCTCTACTCTTGGTCAATAAGTTTTTTCTCCTTCCTTATCTCCTGTTTCTCATTTGGTTGACCAGAAATTTAAGCATCATCCTGCAATCAAACCATTTCTAGAAGGCGGAACAGTTATCCAGTATGGAGCTCGCACTTTAAATGAAGGTGGTTTTCAGGTACATAAATAATCAACAGCATTCTTTTTTATTTCATGTAACCAATAGGAAAACAATGTAGACTGTAGAGTAATTTACCTTTATGTCCGACACATCGGAGCCTAAAGAGGTCTTGTGTTAATGATGTACTAAGATGAAGGGTGCCAAATGGATACTCCTAACTTTTAAGATCTCTAATGCAAATTTAACGGTATTTGGTGGGTTCTAAATGCTAAAGAGCGTAACGTTGGGAATGGGATATGAAACATAGGGACTAAAAACACAACAAAATTTAAGCACTCAGCAGTCCATGTACTTTTGAAATGTCACATTGTGTCTGACATTGACATCATTTTTCTGAAATGATTATGCTTCATAGTCTAGGCAACATGTCTGCTAACTGTTACAGTGGTCCATGTAAGGCTTGGCTGTTTTCTTTATTGGTGATAGAGGAATCTGACATCCATGAAGAGAAAGTTTTCAAAGACTAATAGCTAGATGAATTATTTGTTATCATATTAGCTTTTTATTTGCGTGTTGTTTGTTCCAATGCATTATTTCTTTAACTTGTTACACATTATTTAAATATAAACGCGATTCTAGTTAAATTTCAGTCTGTCCCATATCCAGTTTTTCCTGGTGGAGCAATTATTGGATGTTCAGCTGGGTTCTTGAATGTGCCTAAGATAAAGGGAACCCACACAGCAATGAAATCAGGTAGGGTATGGAAACTTGCTCTATATTTTGCTGATGTTGATTATTTAGTTTTGGAGAAATTTAAGGAATGAATGTATGATTCTTTAGGGTCATCTCTGTTCTTATGTTTATTAAGTCGACCAATCATTTCTTACTTTTATCAAACACATATGTCGATGTGCTGATGGTTCTGTGTGATATGCAAATAGCAATGTTTCAGATTTTCGTTTACATACATGCATCTAATAGACTAGCACTTATTTTTTTGTAGGAATGCTTGCAGCTGAAGCTGCATTTGGCGTGTTTAATGAAGGTCTAGATATGAATACATATTGGGATGCTTTGAGGAATTCATGGATATGGGAAGAACTATATAAATCTCGGAACTACCGACCTGTTAGTGAAGCTATTCATTGTCATTTTTCTATCTTTCCCTCTCTTCGTTAATTCCTCATAGTTGTACTCATTCATTTCTTGTGATACTTAAAAATATGCTATGTTTAGTTTGTTAAGTTAATATGTCATATTTACTTTTTAGTGATACCTCTTATTGCAGGCCTTCAAATATGGGCTTATTCCAGGACTGGCCTTAAGTGGTCTGGAGCAGTAAGATCTAATTTTTCTTATGGATTTAATCTTCTACACTTCAACACTGGAGAGTACAATTTCCTGTACTCCCTTTTTTCTTGTCTTGGAACTTCACTTAACCTTGTGTTATTCCTATCAGTTACATACTCAAGGGGAGGCACCCAATTACTTTGAAGCATGGTAAACCTGATCATGAAGCTACAAATGTAAGAAACATTGTTCAAGGAATTAAGCTTGTGATTGAATTTTGTTATTTACATATAGGCTATTTATCATATCTTGGCTGGTACAAAATGGTCCTTTTAATTCCGGCATAAAGGCTATTTTAGAAAGAAAAAACTTAGGTACAATTCCTTAGGTACTTTCCGTATGGTTCTTAACTAAATTCACCATGATTTTCTCAAAGTTTGTTATATCCAACAAAGATGTATTTTTAGTTACGAACCATACGAAAAGTACCTAAAGAATTGTACCTAAGTTTTGTCCGTTTTAGAAGCCATTTTCATTGAAGATCCAGAGATGTTAGTCAGATCTGCTTTATGTGTGTTTCTTGTTCTAATAAAACACTGCAAATTAGTGACACTAATACTTTTTTTTTTTTTTTTTTGCCATTTATGCAGGCTGCCGAGTTGCATTCTCCAATTCACTATCCAAAGCCTGATGGCGTCTTCTCCTTTGACGTACCTACATCTCTGCACAGGTTTTGCAACATTAATTCCCTCCTGTTGCTTAATGTTGAGAATTGAATGCAATCATTTTTCAAAGAAATGAAAAAAGGTTGTCTCACAGTTGTGTTCTAGAATAGATATAAGGTTGCATGGTTGAATTTCTGATCTTGTCATTAAAAGAACTTCTCAAAGAGCGCATATAGAGAGTCGTGGAGGAGAGAGCTCAAATTGAAAGCCAATCAGTTCGCTTACACTTCCGTTTATACTTAATATCCTAAATTTTAGGTAAAAGATACTATAGAACACTGTTTTTATTTCTCTGATAAATACTATTTTAATCCTTCCACCCATCCTTCAAAAATAAGAAAGTGATAGCTTTTAGGAGCCATGTTAATTTATTTGTCGTAATGAAACGGCCATCTGTTCCTCCCCATTTAAGAATTGGCTTCGCAATGGGCCTCTCTTGAGTCTTGAGGGTGAGTGGTAAGATGATGCCTTCTATTATGAGAATGTTGTCTAATTAAAGTTAGAGGTCAAATTTTGTTGGCAAATTCAATTTGTAAGAACCACATTTAGTTATATTAGACGACTCGTCATTTTATGTTTTGAATGAAGAGTAAATCAATGGGCACTGATTTATATATGTAGTAATCGTCTGTGTTAGCTTCTCTCTATAGGGCTTTGATGAACGATAACAATGTTGGAAATTATTGATTTATTAATAAACATGCATAATTTCAAGCTCATTTCCTTGCTTCGTAGCGATTTATATTTGGTTTATATACAGAAGCAACACAAATCATGAGCATGATCAACCTCCACATCTTCGATTAAGGGACCCAAAGATTCCCGAACTTACAAATTTACCGGTGTTTGCTGCTCCTGAGTCACGATATTGTCCTGCACGAGTATACGAGTAATGCACACTTACTACAGCTTGGTTTCAAAAGGGTTTTTAGTTTCTGAATCATTCTCTGATGTTTTTCATATATCCTTCTCAAATATAGATATGCTGCAGATGAGCAAAATCAACTGAAGTTGCAGATTAATGCTCAAAATTGTTTGCATTGCAAGGTAAATTTTCAGACTGATTTGGAGGATATTTTAAATTTGAAGGATCTTACTTTTAATCTCTACTCATCAAATATTTTCGAATCTTCCGTATCCTACACGGTTTAATTCAGTGCTTTGATATTCAGGCTTGTGATATCAAAGATCCAAAGCAAAACATCAAGTGGACAGTGCCTGAAGGGGGTGGAGGCCCGGGATACTCGGTTATGTAGATTCAGGAGTTAGTCATGTATTGTTGACCCCGCAAATTTGCGACTTCCTTAATATTAGTGCAATCTCCTGCATTAAATACATGTATTGTGGCCCCCTTTCCCTAATACATACACAGTACACACAAACCTGATAGTGCCAAAAGAGGAATACTTCAGTAAACGTTATTTGTGAAATAAAATAAGTTGCCAAGGTTCCTCATCTTAATTACAACATGCATGTTATCGTTAGACTATTATATTAAAAATTAGGATTCCAACCAAAATAATTTGCAATTGTAAAAATAAGTGTATCCCTTTCCAATATATTGAATACATAACTTTCCATCAAAATTTACTTTCTACTTATTAAATAATATTTTTAGGACACAGTTAGCATCTGCCGAAAAATTATGGCTGTCTAGTGTTTTTTGCACTTAAATAGTCTTTCATGCAAGTAGTTTCACATCACATATATTTCAAAAATTGTCTTTCAAGCATCAATCTTTAAAATTGGCTTAAACTTTTTATTACAAGTTGAGAAATCTCCTTTTGTGCTTCGGCTACTTTTTTATTCATTAAAAAAAAAAGTGGACAAATCAAAATAAAGATCACGACTAAAAAAACATAAGCACAAAATGTCGCCATTAGAAGTGTTACCCAAAAAAAAAAGTGTATCAGTTTAGTTTGCATTAATTTTTGTGCAATGTACCATGTTCGCATCCATCAATCAAAGCTCATTGCATAGCTACAAAGAACAAACATCCCTACCTACCTCGGTTTATCCTAGCCAATTGAATTAACTGAGGTGCCCATAAATTCACCAATTTTATTAGTACAAAACAAAATTCAACGCATTACTCTATATCTGCAACTATAAAATTTCACTCTTTAAGAATAAAAAATATAACAAGGCTGCAACCTACAAAACACACACACTGACAAAGGGAAATCTAAAATGTGATTAATCAATGCACGGTTTCTTAAATCTTAACAAACCTCCCAATGAAATATCCGTGCAATGTATACCAAGTTCAAGTTGCAAAGCTACCCAGAATAGAGATCCTTTAGGCATGACAAATGAAGAGGCAGATTTCATGCAATCATATTGACCATCCGATCAAATCAAACAGCTTGTATGTTAAAATGCATTTAAAATATTATGTTAAAATGCATTTAAAATATATTTGAAAAAATGTAAATGCAAACCGCCCAATTACCAAGAAAAGATAAGATTGGTTGGCTTCTAATATGCAGGGACTCCAAAGTCCAAGTCCAACAAATGAAAGCATTTACCCCTTCGTCCTTCGGTTGATTGTGCGAAGGTGAAATGCTAAAAAAACATAGGAATATACCATCTCAATCAATAAAGTAAACAAACCTATTGTAGTTTTGACAAAATCATCCCTACATTGATATATCCATAGCCAATTAACTGAGGTGCCAAGAAATTTTAGTATTATACATAACAAAATGCAACACATAAATCTAAATCTGTAACTACAAACATTTGTACTGTTTAAGAATAAAAAATAGAACAAGGCTGCAACCTACCAACACTAGGACACCGAGACAATGAAATCTAAAAAGTTATACGACAATGCGCAGTTTCTCAACAATCCTTGGCTGCCGAAGGATTTACATCTGATGAAGGATTATCTTTGGGGCATGGAGGTGTAGTTGCTCTCATTTTCAAGTCACCTGATTGTTGTTGTTGTTGTTGTTCCTGCTGCTGCTGCATTTGTTGTTGTTGCATTTGTTGCTGCTGTATTTGTTGGTGTTGTTGTATTTGTTGCTGAAACTGATGTTGCTGCTGTTTCTGAGGATGAATTTGAAGCTGTTGAAACTGTTGTGCAGCCAAAAGAGTGTGCATGGCATGGTTATTATTGGGATAGAACTGTTGCCCTCCTCCAAAAGAATTAAAGTTCATAGGTCCTCCATTTGGCGGCATAGCTTGCCCAGTCAGTACTTTCAAATGCGTAATTTCCTCTTTTAACGCGTCATTTAAAGCTACAAGGACAAACAGAAAGTGAATTATTTCTCATAATATTAGTAGTGCAAAGATCAAGATAAACTGTCCACCTTGGATATTCTCAAGCTTATATATTTAAAGCTGTGAAACTCAAATTTCATGTAAAATTGCATATTTCAGCTTTATTCAATCAGAAAACCAACCCAACAACAAAATTTTGCAGCCAGCTTCACACTAAACATGCACCTTCACCTAAGACAAATATATTAATCTATTGGGAAAAACTGACTAATGTCATATACCATATTGTAAATTGCAAGGATATTACACACGGACCATATTGCATTAAATAAATACTTTTTCAGAGATAGAGTTAGAAAGAGAAGCAACTAATTAACTAAAGCAGCAAAGAAGTAGCTTCAGGAAACATTTATAATGTTGTGGACTTACCATCCTGCAAGTGAACTTGTTGCTCCATGGTTTGCAACCTCAGCTTCAGCTCACTGTTCTCAGAATTCAGTCCACTTGTATCTCTCTGTTCATAATAGACCAAAAAATATTAATATAGTCCTACTATTAGCTTTTAAACCAGAAGGTGAAATAGTAATTGGCAGCAGTAAAGCACTCAACATCTGAAAAGAAAGCACAAATGTAAATACCTGTAAGAGAGTTAACTGCGCAGACAAAGATGTTGCTTCCGTTTGCAATGTCTGCACTTTCCTTTCAAGCTCAGCAATATAGCGCATCTTCCTTTCTTTTGACCTTGCCGCAGACTGCCTATTTGCCCATATCCTGTTACACACAAATATAAGCAGTGTTTGTCGATGTTGGAAAGTTCGTCTACCCAAACCAAAAAAGAGATAGAAAAAAAAAAAAAAAAACAGAAAATAGTTCATACACCCATCACTTTCCAAGTGCAATAGATAAAGCAAAATAGGCCCAGGGGATAATACCATATATTGATGAGCTGGAACTTATAACAATAAAAAGATGTATAGACTGTGCCCTCTAAGGGAGGCCATTCTATCTGAGCAGTATTTCATCAATACCTGCCGCAGTGTGGGAGGGGATCAAAAGGCCCAATAATGGGATTTTTTGGAAGAGTAACCACACCCAAAAACAGTTTTAGAAAGTAACTATTGTTCAAATACTACCAAAACAATGGTGTGAGTGTGTAACTCTAATTAGTGTTATTATCAATGAGATGTCATCATTTTCCTTCAAATAAATAAAATGCAACCTGGTGCTATAGAGCTACTTCCATGATAACATCCAGGGAAGGGTTGGACCCATTATGGGTCTATTGTAGTTAATCTTACCTAGCATTTGCAAAACATTTGCAAGAGACTGATTTAACAAACTGAACTGTGACTTTATAGTCATACAGCAACTATTGCAACATTTTCTTTCAGTAGACCTTAGAACAACAACAACAACTAAGCCTTGGTAGACCTTAGAAAAATCTTACAATTTTTTAAGCCTCCTTATCAATTGCAAAGTATACCAAAACCTACAATATTTTGTATGCCACAAATATAGTGTTATTATGGTTCATGTTTTGGAATGCCATGTTGTGTTTATTAATTTCAACAGGAAGGTACTTTTGTATTATACATAGGTCTTCTGGAATTGATCTACAGTTCCATTTCTGAGATTTTTTCTCATTAATTTTTTTCTAAAAACCAAAGTCCTATCCTGTCTCAAAGACCCAATACATTTTCTAAAATTTGATATCCTATCCTGCCTCAATAGTTTTGCTAAACATGTTTATAAGCTATATAGTATTGCTATATCCAGTGAATAAAATTATCCCGAAAAGATAGTGAAAGAGAAATTAGCCAATGACAAAACAGAGCTTTGAGGAATTCACGGCATGTTGGTGAAAAAAAAGGTGGAAGTCAATAATACAGACCGAGTGGAATACACGTCAGGATGATTTCACGTGATTACAATTCGCTACAAATAGCATTTTTGTTAGCTCTACACCTAATTTATGAATGCTAGATTACACACTAATAAATACAGAATAATATATAACATTTGGAATAAAAACAGTGTTTTGCTATGTAGTATTGCTTTACAAACAATTATGTAAAATAACTAAGAAACATTATGGTACAAAATGACATGTTCTAGAAATAATACCTTTTTGCACGCTTGGGGTCAATCAAGGCAAGTTCTGCAAGCTTTGCCGCTGACATTGCTTTTTTGGAATCAGCTGCAGACATGTCATCTGAACCCGAGACTAACATCTCAGGTTTGATTGTTGTTGACCCATCCATGGATTGGCTGTGCTGGTGTCTGATTCTGGGCCTTTCATTTGTAGTACCAACTGCCATGTTTTCCCCAGAAGAGGTACCTCCCCCTGATGTCTGCCCTACCGACATTGGCGCCAAACCTGATGCTCCGGCAGCATTAGACCCCTCACCCATTTGAAAATTAGACGTTGCTGACGACGAATTGAACTTATCCATATCAAGGTACATGGACAACAAATCTTCCTCGGTATCGTCAGAGAACGACGGTCCATCAGCACCACCAACTACACCGAGGTCACTATCAAAGCTAATATCATCCGGCAAGGTAAGAATCTCGGAATGAGCACGTCTATGACCTCTATTTCTCGGAGGATTATCAGACATTTTGCTTATATCATGACTAAAGCCACTAGAATCTGAGCTGGTTCCAGGAGCAAGCGGCGGATACGACGATGATGGGGGTTCAGATTTCACATTGAAACCACTTCCAGTTGGTGAATAACCCGGATAACGTCCTGATGGAGGTGGAAAACCACCGCCAAGACCCAATGATTTGTCCTTTTCCATTCACGATTCCTTGACCCTAAACAACACTAAGCAATCACAACCCCTAATCCAGTTCAATCACTTCAAAACCCTAGTAACAAATTAATAATAATAATAATAAAAATAAATCAATAAAAAATCAAATTTTTAAACAACCCAATTTCTTAAACTAGCTCATTAGAACAATAAATAACAAAAGAGAAAAATTGGAATGAAAAAATATAAAAAACAAAAATGAATTTCGTTGTTGAAATTTGAAATGATGAAGGAGTGAGAAGTTTTACCTTTGCGCCGCGTAGATCAGGGGAGATAGATTGGAGCAAAGAATGAAAACCCTAGAAATAGAGAGAAAGGGGAAATGAATATCGAAATGAAGAGAGAGAAAGTGGAGATCTGAGAGAGAGAGAATGAAAAACTGAAGCTTCAAACTCAAGACATCATTCCATTCTCGTCAACGAATCAAACCCATACAGTTGGTACTATTGTTTTATACGGTACATGTCTTAAACCAATCTTTATCTACTATTGTTTTATTGCGTGTCTGGTTTACGGTCCATTCGAATTAATAGATTTATTAAATTTGTTTATTATTAAACATTGCTTATAATGTGCTAAAAATATTATGTATTTGGTTCAAAATTTGTATCAGACACATCAACTAATGTTGATCTATTTTTGCTTACATTTTGAGATGAATTGAGTATTGTTTAAGCATCTCCGTGAGCTTAGTTTAGTTGTTAGGGATATGAAAATTGCTTTTCTGACTTCAAAAACGTCATATTAACACATGGAAATTCCTGAAAAACCTTAGCGGTAGTTAATTACTTGCAAACCAATAATAGTTAACCCGCTGAAGCCAACCGCAGTTAACTGTCGCTTAATTATTTTTTTTCAATCTATGTTAGACCCACTTACGGTTTGATATGTCAGGTCTTGGTCTTTATTGTGAGTGAAAAAGTCTCAAGTGGATGGTAGACCCACTTACACCTAATCAATTTATGTTCTCTCTCCTCACCAACTCATTCTTTCCTCAACTCTCTTTCCTGCATCTTTCTGCAAAAACCCATAACTCTAATGGAACATAACAGGTGCCTCATAAATTTATCATTGTTTGTCCAAATGAATCAATTTAAGCTCTACTAATTTACATGGAATCCTTGATTAATAACATGTTTATCTGGTTTAAAATTTCTAATGTTTCATTCCTCTTTAAAATTTAAAAAAGCATGCACTATAATTTGTTATTTGTGTTTTGTTGGCCACTGATACAACTTTTTGAACCATAATGATAAACAAAGGAAACAAAAAACAAAACAACATAGAAAGAAGATTCTCACGTTGGCACCATGCAATTAACAAGAAATATGTGCCTGCTCAATTAGAACTGTGCCTGAGGTGGCCTATAAAAATCAATATACATGCTTCACGGTAGTTAAGTACTGCTGGAGCAATTTTTTTTTTTTTTGTGTTGTATACTTGGAATGGTAGTTAATTACCGTCGGATAAATCCAGCGGTAGTTAATTACCGTCAGGGGTAAAAACGTTATTTTCATGTGTCAATATGACGTTTTGAATGTCAGAAAAGCAATTTTCTAGAGATATTGCATATTATATGTAGGGTTGGGGTTCGAACCCTAAACACCTCCACTTTTTTTTTAGCAAAAGCCCTAGACACCTCACTTAAATCTATTGTATTCCCTAGTTTTTCATCAATTTAATAAATGTTTACTTATTTTCATGAATTTTTTGAAGGGTTATTTTCATGAATTAGTGTTTTGAGATATGATGTATGATGAAATAGTTTATCTAAAACAAAACTTCAAGGATTTGATCTTTTTTTTTGAAAGGAAAACTTCAAGGATTTGATCTAGTGGTTAAATGATAGGTTTTGACCTTAAAGGATTTAGATTTGAGTTTCGTTAGTGTTTTTAGAGGAACAAAAATATAAATCTTTGTAAGTATTCTTTGAGTTTCAAGATCCTTTCTATCTTAGATTAAGATATCACCCCTTTTAAAATACATGTAAATTATATGTAAACTCCCACAACATCTTGTTGATTCTTACAGAAAATGGGACGGAAATCATTGGGTTTGAACTTTGAAGACTTATAACTTTTCACACCGAAAAGGCTCTACAAACTTTCAAACTTTAAATAATTGACCATAGATAATACATATTAACATCACGAATTGTAGGAAAAGTTAAAATACTTATAACTTTTAAATCACATCCTTTTTATGCGCCTGAGCCTGAGGTATTATTTTCGGTTTCCCTATTATGCGTGTGAAATGTTCCTTCAGTTATACTAACTTGTATTGAGTTGACTTTGACCATCGTTGCAATGATTTCCTTCCCGCATAAGCTTATAAAAACACGTTCCTTCAGTATTAATGCTCTTTCCTCTAATATTATTTTGAACTACTAGTTAATAATTGACATATCAGCATGAAAGTTTCTCATCCTTGATTGCACTTTAGTTGTTTGCTTAATAATTGACTGTTAACAAGGTCCTAAAGAAGTTTTTGTTTTTGGTTCCTCGTGATTCATGATATCCATTGTAATGTCATTTAATTCATCAACTTTGTCAACCCTAGGCAGATTAGGTTTCTTTTGCCTTGCGGCCGCTATTGTCATCTATTTACCTATTTTTTTGACACACGTTAAATACCTTCCAGCATCTTAATACTCTTACTTAGGTCACAAGTTTGCGTTACCAAGCTCGGCTCATCAATTTACCTTAGTGATTGTTCATGTAACTATTTTGCCAAGAAACTCATTGTATTAATCTTTGTTAAATTTGTGTTCGATTTGTTTGCTAATCCCAACAAGATCAACTAGGTGAATCACACTCTCGTATCTTTGATTCCAAAGTGCCATGAGTCAGCTAAAGTTACTCATTTACGCCTTATTTTCAAAGTTATTTATAAAATTGTGGTTTCTTAGAGATTTAGATCAATCATTCATCATATTGCGTCTAGTAATCAAAGTAGCTTTATTCCGCGAGCAGAAACATTGTTGAATATATTCTTGTATTGGAGGAAGTTATTTCTAGTCTTAATCATATGCATGGAAAAAAGGGTTTCGTGATCTCAAAGATTGATATGAAAAAAGCTATAGAGAGACTTTGACCTTTCTAAACTTACTGATGCAGATTGATTACCAAGAAAATGTCGGTTTTTGCCTTGTATTTATTCCCTAAATTTATGATGTCTTAGTGACCGCATGACCTAAATCATCTAACATGCGTCTATTTCAGATTTTAGAAGTTTATTTAGTTTTAATTGTTATTTAGTCATTTTGAACTAATAATGTTTTTTTATGGTTCATTTTCTGAAACATGTTGAGCATTTGTTGTGAAGTTGTAGGAAGATGCAACCTTGGGAAGGAATCTAGAGTTGCATCGTTGAAGGACTTTCAGCACGAGTCGTACACCGGTACAAACTTGGGTCCATCATTGGGGAATGAATTTTGATGATTTGCCACCCATGATTTGCCACCCTTCCTCATCCCTATCGTCGATTCTCATATACTTACACGTTAGCCTACCCATACTCAACAGGGATGAGAAATTGAATCTCATCCTTGTCCTCGACAGGTTCGGGTATCCTTCCCCATCTTCGTACCCGCAGTGAATCATTTTTTTAATACAAAAAGAAGTTTTCCCATCTTCGGTAGATAAGATTACAATATAGTTCTATATCAAAATGATGTTTTTAAAACAATTAGAAGTTTTTATTGAAAAGGTATTTAAAACAATTAGAAGTTTTTAAAAATGTGTATATTTGGTTGTATATATAATGAAAACTTATGTGTAGTTTGTTGATATATTTATGCTACATAAAATATTATAAATTAATTTAAAATTTAAATAAAATATTCAGTGGATAAGATCAAAGTAATGTATGTAATTTGTTGAGATGAGATATTTACGACAAATCAAATTTAATAGAACTTTTATTTCTTTTTCTATACATAGTAAAAGTTGGAGTAAAAATTGGATTGTTTGTTTTTGTAGATGGTCCCTAAGCAATATTTTTGGAATTTTTTTTCTTCTGACCCTATCACCAAAAAAATTGATATGTCTGTCCATGGTTGAAAACTATTGATACAAATGCCCCTGTTTTTCAATTTAGTTGGCGAGTATATATACCTATTTTTTCAACATTCTCTGTGAAACTGCATGCTTTTATCTGAACTTCTCTCCGCTCTACATTTCAGTTGGCGAGCATTATATTTTTTTTAGTTTTTTTCCCTGTTCTAAAATGGCGAACTAGCCATTTTCTTTAGGTTTTTTATTTTTGTGCTCTATGTTTAAAATGACCATTGAGTTTTTTTTTTTTTTTGTACACTTTTTATTTTATCTAATACTATAAATACACCCTTCCCCTTATCAGAAACAACACTTCATACATTTCTATCATATTCTACTTTTATAGACGAGCGAAATGATAATAATAATTATTATTATATTAAGATAATTCGAAATAAAATACACTACAAAGGAAATTAACTACTGATGATTAACAGTTAGACAATTCCTGCGAATATGACCGGTCTTGGAACACAGTCCACATTTTCTCGGTGCTTTTTTCACAAAATTAGGAGAAGATAAACGTAATAAATGTTTGAAGTTTGTAACAATGTTTCATTTTAATGAAAAAATCATTTTAGGTTGTTTTTTAAAATTAAAGAAATGTGGTTGTTTAAAAAAAAAGAAACAAAAACAAAAGTAAGGCCGTTACAAAACAAAAAAAAATTGGAAAAAAATGGGCATGCTCGCCATTTTAGTTGGCAAACATGTAAAAAATTAAATGAAAAAAAATAACAATGGCTAGTTCGCCATTTGATATCAAGAACAGGAAGAAAAAAAACTAAAAAAAATATGATGCTCGCCAAGTGAAATGTAAAACATGCAGTTTTTGCAGAGAATATTGAAAAAATAGGCATGCTCGCCAACTAAAGTGAAGAACAGAGATATTTGTATCAATAATTTTGAATTAGGGGCAGACATATCAATTTTTTTTGACAGGGGAGGAAGAATTTTTTTTCATATTTTTGCTCTCTCCTGAAAGAATTATAAGTCACCCTATGCATTTATGTTTGCTCTACTACACCAATCACATCATGAATTTCTGTTTTCTAGAATGGCATAGACATATCACTTGTTTGTCTTAGTCATCACAACATACACAAGGCATCAGTAATTATTTTAACTACGGACTTGTCCTGAACAGGCTTAAGCCAGAGACGGATGCTGGGGTTTATGTGGGCATGTGCATGCACTAAATATTTGGGAATTTTTTTTTAACTGTTACTATAATATAGGAATATTTGATATTTTGTTGAAGAGAAATGATATTCTAACAACCATTTTGTGACAACCTATGTGACAACTTTATCTCTCATACTCACATTATCTTTTTACTTTCTCTCTCTATTGCTTTGGTTTCCGTGTCACTATCTACTTTTCCTTTGAAAATTGGTGGTTGTCACAAAAATTATTGATTTTTAGTTGTTAGACCATATACAATGGGAAAAATAATTCAATACCCTTCAACACCCACTTTTTCAATTCCCAACACTCCACATCATTTTCTCTCTCTTAATTCAACACCCATTCAATTTTTACCACTCCAATAGTAAACATTCAACACCCTACCCCACCACTTTTTATTTCTTATTCTTATTTAATTTTTGTTTTTATAATTACATAAAATTATAATTATCGATTATAATTAAATTAAAATAATACAATTAATTTTTTTAAAACAATATTTATTTGGGTGTTGATAATTATTGGGATTTTGGTAGTTAAATGGGTAATCAGAAGAATTTTGGGTGTTGAATTGATTGTTATTGGGATCCATTTCACTAATCAAAGACTAAAACTTCAAAAGAAAGACTAATAATATGATTAAGAGAGTGAAAAACTTGATTTTTTTTTCTGTGTCCAAATCAAATGATCCAAGTCTCTATTTATAGAGAAAAAAAAATCACGAAATTTTGGTAAAAAAAATAAAATAAAAAAATTATTTGCAATGAAATAATTG
Organism: Medicago sativa; assembly: GCF_051527215.1. Taxonomy (NCBI): domain Eukaryota; kingdom Viridiplantae; phylum Streptophyta; class Magnoliopsida; order Fabales; family Fabaceae; genus Medicago; species Medicago sativa. The sequence continues at coordinate 78,635,258 of NC_140750.1, forward strand.
AGTCCAAAATATTAAGAAGATAAAAAATCAAAGCAGCCAATCGTAGCAAGCCACGTGTCCCTGCATATTCAAAAAAAAAATCTCTCTCTGCGCCCTTTGTCTCCACACGCGCCCCTGTCGGCGCGTGCATCACACGCGCCCTTTGTCACAAATGAAAACGCGCCGCGTGGCTTTCGGTGCAGAGATTCAACTTATTGAATGTTTTCATCACCTCTTTCCTCCACCTCATCTTCAATAACCCCACTCCAATGGTTCAACATGTTTAATCTTGCTTTCAATAGGCTCATTGTGGGTGGTCTTAGAATATCATTGCTCTTTGTTGAAATTGCCCACACCTCTCACACCACTTCTCTCGATTGGCCCACACCTACATCTTCTCTTTGCCCACACACGTGATACAGCAACACAATTTTTTCTTTATTTCCAAATATAAAATTAATAAAAAAATTATTATCAACAAAAAAATTGAAAACATGAGAGAAGTTACTATTCTCACAACCAACAACACACCCCTCAATACACAAAAGAATCAAAACACATCTCTCTCGTTTGTTATGTTCCCTCCCTTCCCTGCCTTCACAAGAGTACTAAACAAATTATAATTTGGTCGCTTCGCGCTTATTGACAACAAAAAAATCATTCAATATTTTTAGAATATGGGCAATTGTAGAGAAAAGTTATGATGCATGTATATTTTTGCTTTCAAAAATGAAATGTAATTCTTCATTTTTTTTTTGTGTGCCCCCACTTTCTAAAATTTCTGGATCCGTCCTTGGCTTAAGCCATAAAGAACTTTATTGATCATGCATAGCTATATGTGTTATCTTTTAAGATGAGTTGATTGCAGCTTTGTCCGAGATGTTAATTCTATTTCATCGACTTTCTTTATTTTTTATTTTTTAGTTGTTAAACAATACTCTTTTTTTTTTATGAAAGAAAGTTGTCAAACAATACTCTTGTTAACATAGATCTACATGCACATTAAATTTTTTTAAATTGCACTTGCATATCCTATGTTTCTCTAATTGATTTAAATAAACATAACTTATAATTACTTTAGCTGAATTAAAATGTATTGCAGAAAGTCACGTAGTGTCTATAAAAAAAGAAAAAGAGAAAGGAAATCACAAAGTTATGGTAAGTAACTTATTCTCCACTTTTTTTTAAGCCATTCCATTCCCATGTCTTAAAAAACTATTTTAAAAATAAATAAACTATTTTATTAATAAACTATTAATATCTGCTTTGCTCAAAAATAAACTATTAATATCTGCTTAAAGTATAAATTGAATAATTTCGAATTTCTTCGACAAAAAAATAAATAAATCGTAGTTATGTAAATTGAAAAGATTATCAATAATATTAGTGTTTGTGTTATCTATACTATATATAATGAAATTATACCGTTTTGGACTGACTTTTTCTCATTTCAATTATACACTTAAGCAAATTTAACTATAAGAATGTTATTTTGTTGGTGTCATTCAAAAGATAAGAATTTGTTATATTTTTTTTGAAAGATATTATATTTATTATATTGTTGGTATCAATGAAAAAGATAATCATAGTTGTTACAATATGAAAGTGCAAAATATTTATCATCTATATCTATCATTTTAATAAAAAAAATTATAAAAAAAAATTGTTTATAATTTACATGTGTTAGCAGAATAAAAAAGAGTAGACAGACGGGTATGGACTTCCCTTCTGAATGCTATTATGTATAATATTTATTGAAAATGCATATAATTTAAAAGTAATAAAAGAAAAAAGATTGCTCAAATTATAACATATAATTTTTTGTGGTGATATTACCCGTAACTTGTTAAATAAACTATTAATATCTACCTACAATATGGATTTAAATGGGGTCTTGCAAATGGACGGTGGGATTGAACCCCTCAGATTACTCGGTCATTGGATCAGACACCAAGTTAAAAAAAAAAAAAAAACTTAAACTATAAAATAAATAAATCCTAGCTATCTAAGTTGAAAAATTATCAAGAGTGCGTGTTTAGAATGAAAATAATGAGCACATGTAGGCAAACAAAATTATTTCCTTGTAAATATAAGAAATTAATTAAAATAAATAATTTAATCAAATAATCATTTAAAATTTTCACTATCAATATAATATTTAAAAAATATACGAAATAAAATATAATTTAAAATGAAATTTAATGAAGGAGAAAACTAAGAAACAGATAAATAGTTTGAAATAAGGACAAAAATATGTGAATTTCTTTATGTGTTTTTTATATGATTCTTAGCTAAAAATACATTTTTCATGAGTAGTTTATCTATGAACTTTGTGTTCATTTTTAACAACTAATTGCCAATATTTGTCATTAAAAAAAAAACCTTTATTTTAAGGACAAAACTCATGAAATTTATTAAATGCTTTTCGCAAGGTACTTCACAAGAAATACTCAACTACCTATGATTTCTTAAATCCACAATTTTTTCAAAGTCTATAACTACAAAAATTGAATTTTAATTATGTGAAGAACCATATGAAAAACATGTAAGGGAAATGCAACTAAGTCTTGTCCTTAAAATAAAGGTTTTTTAATGACAAATATTAGCAATTAGTTGTTACAAACGAACACAAAGTATATAAATAAAATGATCAAATGAATATAATAGTAATAATAGACTTATGAAGGGAAACAATTATAGTAGTAGTAGCAGTAATTAAGGATGCCAATATATTTATATGCTATCCACGGATAAAATCAACCATTGACACGAAATAGATAGCTTAACAGGTACACAGCAATAAAATAAATTGATATTTTTAGTACTTTAAATTAATGGATACAAATTTAGAAGTAATGATATCTCTTCACACAATTTATAATGATAATTAAGACGTGCAATTTGTGCAGAGATATATTCACCGCAAAAAAATGTGTAGAGATATTTATACTAAAAAACATTGATTTTTTAATTAGAAAATTGTTAATGTGTCAGTATTGTACATGTCCATAATAAAAAAATTATAAATTTAAATAATATTTACAAAAAATTAAACTTATTTAATCAAATTATTTTGTAGTTAAAATTTGAATCTAAATATCTTGCGAAAAGATAAAAAGTGATAAAAAAAAAATTAAACCCTATTTATAAATTAGAATATAAAGATACTATTTTGAAATTTGCAAGTGAATGAAACTTGATGCATTTTGTTGAGATATTTTTGATAGATAAGAAAAAGAAGTTAATTTTGAAGAGATAAAAAATGTGGAAAAATCTTTCAAAATATTTTTTGTGGAAATTAACGTGGGAGCTGTCACATGCATAAAAAAAATATAATTTCTACATTAGAATTAATATTAAATTAGTTGAAAAAATATGTTAAAACATTAGAAATTAGAAGAAAATATTGGTTATATATAGCAAAATTTATATGTGTATTTTTTAAAAAAATATTTATGCTACATAAATATTAAGAATCAATTAAACAGTTTGGGTGGGTTAATTTAGCTTCTTCAAAAAAAAGAATCAATTAAACATTAAAATGAAAAATTTAGAAGATGTATCATATTAACATATATATTTTGAGACCCATTGTGATCCTAACCCACTCGATATATTAGTTCTGCAGTTGCGCATAAATAATTTCTGATTCACACAAAAAAAAAAAAACAAATGAAAGAAAGAAAAAGGTAAAATAAAACTAACATTGGACACACGTAAATAAAAAAATTATTTTTGAAATTAGAATTTAGATTGAATTATTAAAATTATTGAAAAGGTATTTTAAAACAATTAGAAATTTTTAAAAATGTGTATATTTGGTTGGATATAATGAAAACTGTCCCCGTGAGCTTAGCTCAGTTGATAAGGATGATGCATAATATATGCAAGGTCCATGGCTCAAACCCCGGCCACCACAAAAAAAAAAAGGATATAATGAAAACTTATGTGTAGTTTTTTTTTAGGGGAAAAACTTATGTATAGTTTGTTGATATATTTATGCTACATAAAATATTATAAATTAATTAAAAATTTAAATAAAATATTTAGTGGATACAAATCAAAATATTAGTTTTAAAAAATAAAAAATATTGAGAAAAAAAGTAGAAATGATGTGGTATAAAAAACCTTGCTTTACATATTCTATAGAATTGGCTAAGCCCTGAAGCTTTGATATGGTGGATTTATGAATTTTTTCCCAAACCAGTTTGGAAATACTAATAGTGTGTGATTGGTTGTTACTAAGCAGGTTGAATAATCTGAAATAGACATGAAGAACAGTGGCCAACTAAAGGCCCTTGTTGATTTACATTGCACTGAGGTTAGTATAACTTAAAATTCTATGTTGTTAATAAATTATGATTAATTTTGTTATTTGGGAACTTAATGGTGAACTTGATCAAAGATGAGCTTGATCAAGAAGTGGTAGCCGCAAATTCAGCCTAGCAACATGTGCTATATGTGTGGTTTAGTGCAGCTTTGTATATAGATAGGTTTAGACAAAACTAAGGAGTGATGGAAGGAGGGAAATTACCATAATATTCGTGCACCAGTTGATCCAAAAAATTTGGCCTGAAATGGTTTCTTACTTCCTGCATTACTCGATCGCGAGCAACTTGCATGGTACATTTTCCTGAAAGTCCACTTACGAGATGCTCGGCACCAAAGTTTGAGGTCGTGATAGTGACTGTGTTCGTAAAATCCACATTTCTGCCTTGTCCATCAGTTAGTCTCCCATAATCTAAGAATTGAAGTAGAGTGTTTAATACAGATTTATGTGCTTTCTCCACTTGATCAAAAAGTATCACACTGTGCGGCCTTTTCCTTACAGCTTCAGTTAATTGTCCACCTTTCAAATGTCCAACATACCTAAAAATTCAAATCACAATGATGCATATTTTAAACTCAAGATAAGAGAAAGACTATAGTCTACACTAGAATTGGAAAAAATCAATGAAGTCTGAAAAACCAAATTTCAAACGTCGGTTGAATTGACCGACATTTGAAATATTTAAAGACCAAATTTGTAGCTTTTATTTCACATGGGCCAAACACTTGTGTGTTTAATCTCCAAGTATTAATTTAGGCTTTTACTATAATCAAATTCAGCTGCTAACCCAATAACTTACCCTGGTGCTGCACCAATCAATCTTGACAGAGTGTTGTTCCATGTATTCCGATTGGATGTTGAGGTCTTCCTAAGCCAGCTCTCCGTCTCAATACAGCGTTAGCTACGGAATTTACTGCTTGGTCTTGTCCCACAACTCTATTGTGCAACCTGTCACCAAGTTCAAGCAACCATTCCTTCTCATTTTGGCTGAGCCGAGTCACTGGTATACCGGTCCATCGTCTAGATTCAACAATATAAACCTGTTCAAACATCCTTTCAAATGTCGCATCCTTTTGCACACATTTTCTATATTCATCAACTGTTGTTGCACCAAATTAGTTCAAAATTGGATTAGTAATCCACTTGATGCATCCTTACGAAATATGTGATCAAGATGATAACAATGACAAGTCTTCAAAAGATGCAAATTGCTATGCGTTTACAAGATTTTCAACTCAAACAAACATATGCTAATTCTTAAAAAAAAAATCTAAGAGTGGAGATAAGAAGATGCTAATTTGTGAAGAACTAGTATAGCTTCTGTTACACTCAAATTTCAACTTATATTTTGAATGAGTCATATATCGAGCGAGAATGTCAAGTAGAAGCAGTTTAAAAGCAAAGATGTGACAAAGAAGTCAAGGCAACATAACTACTAGTGTTGCTTGAAGAATTCAAAATGCTACAACCTCTATCATCTGAAGAATGTTCAAGAAGTTTCAAGATCAATAATTATTCATTCTGAAGCGCGAAATATTCATATTCAGAAGGAAGAAACTTGCAAAAGCGGTTCCTGGAAGTTAGAAGACACATGGTGTGCATGCAATGTAATAGTTAGTGTATGATTTCAATCATGCAAAGGAGCTCATTTCCGTTCGACAAAACTACGACTACTGAAAAACATGTTTGCTAAGATAACACTCCTACCGGCAACATTGAAAGAATGGTGTATGAAACTTAAATAGAATAGAACTCATCTCCCCTTTTTCACACACTTTGTGAACTTATCTTTTTTCTTTTTATATATTAAAAAAACTTGAATGTACCTTCGATTCACAACTATTTGTTTTGCAATAAACCTATCAACTAAGAATCCACTTAAGGACCTTACTCAAGTCCTAGATTGCTCTTCGAGTCCATTTGTTGGGTTGAAAGTTGAAACATTCTTTAATCAACAAATTGGAACCCAGTAGTGGGACACTAGTTTGAGATGGTGTGTGTCAAGTTTCTAGCTATCAGAAATGTATACTCAAAAATACACACATAGCATGGCTCCTTCCAAAAGAAGAAATGCTAATGACAGTAACAATTCGATTGAAGATGAACAGGAGGTTCATGTAGAATGTTGATCTTATTCATCAAGGAGAATTAACTTCGAATCCTGTTTATAGTCGGATTGAAACCGGTTCTGAGACAAGCCATAAACCCAAAGGATGAATTCCACAATGTATCCATTCGGATTACCACCATGATATGTTCCTCCCATCATGAGAAATAACCTATCAGGATCCTTCCAGATTAGAGATGTGGGGATTCGAAAAGATCACATTGGAAGGATTTAGCCAAAATTCAAAGAAAAGAAGGATGAATCGTTAGATAATTACATCAGTAGATTTAGATTAATGAAGGCTAGATACGTGACAATGATCGCTGAATATGAATTCGTTCTAATGGCTACACCATGCCTAAATTATGCGGTTAAAAAAAAAATGGTTAGCCAACAATTAAGAGACATCTCTCAATTGGCCTACACTTCCAGGAAGATCGAAAAATTGAATCTTGAGAAAGAGAAGTTTAAAAAACAAAAGCATTATCCTTGAATGAGGCAAATTACAGTCCTTCATAACTAATGAGACAAATAAAGTATTAACAAAGTGGAGAAGTTGTAAGCTGTTCTTGATGCTTGGAAGAACAAGAACTGAATCATTTTTTTATGCTAACATAATGTTTGTTTTTTTGGTGTAGTGTAAATTGTTCAGGCCCATGATTTAACTTTACTAGAACTCTTTTGTTACGATACTATTGCATCAATATTGAGAGAATGTCATAAAATAAAGTAAAGTTAAATTCAACATAATCTCAAAATATGTTAGGTAACAGTAAACAAATTCACCATTAAAATAAATTCGGATATTATTTGTCTAGCAAAGAAATAAGTAAAAATAAACTTAAACGGGTCAGCCGGACAGGCTTAACTAGTATGCATTTGTGTTCGCGAGACGACTAGCTAAACCCTTTATTTGCAACCTTGCAACCTTGCAAGTTTCAGCATTAATAACACGCCCTCCATTATTTTCTACACGGTATACCAAATAACTGTCATTTGGACCAACATCAATGTAAACCGTTGTATTCTCATCAATTACTTTCCTTGCAAGCATCCCAGACAGCACTGTCACCACCTTTTTCTCAAGCCACCTTCTAATTGGTCTAGCACCATACACCTACACATCAATAAAAATATCTAGTTATAAGTAACTTTTTTTTTTTTTTTTCTATAAAAAGATTAAAATGATATAGTATTAATAACACTTACGGGATCATAGCTCTCAGCACGTATATAATCCACTGCTCCATCTGTAACTGCCAATGCAGTTCCTTTATTACCAAGACGATTAGCTATATCCTTGATTTGCAACCTTGCAACCTTCCTCAATTGCTGGTGAGAAAGAGGATTGAATACTACAACTTTGGTCAGCTGATCCAACAATTCTAGCAGGAAATGCTTACTGACTTCCTGCATTACTTGATCGTGAGCTTCTTGGATGGTACATTTTCCTGAAAGTCCACTTAGGAGATGATCGGCACCAAGGTTCGAGGTCATGATAATGACCGTGTTCGTAAAATCCACTGTTCTGCCTTGTCCATCAGTTAAACTTCCATCCTCTAAGATATAAAGTAGTTTGTTGATTACAGAAATATGTGCTTTTTCCACTTCTTCAAAAAGTAGCACACTGTTTGGCCTTCTTCTCACAACTTCTGTTAATCGTCCAACAAACCTGAAAATTCAATTCAGAATAAGTGAATGAGACATGAGATGCATATTTTGAACTCAAGATAAGTTAATTAAAGACTATAAGTCTAAACTAGAATTGAAAAAAACCAATGTGTCTGAAAAACAATTTCAATCTTAGGTTTAGTTGACCGACATTTGAAATATTGAAAGACTAATTTGTAGCTTTTATTTCACATGGACAAAACACTTATGTGTAAAATCTCAAAGTATTAATTTAGCCTTTTACTATAATCAAATTCAGTTGCTAATCCAATAACTTACCCTGGTGCTGCATCAATCAATCTTGATGCATAGTGTTGTTCCATGTACTCCGACATGTTCATTCTCACCAACTGATTTTCATCATCAAATAGTTGTTCAGCAAGAGCCTTGGCAAGTTCTGTTTTACCAACACCAGTTGGACCAAGGAATAGGAAGGAACCAATTGGATGTTGAGGTCTTCCTAAACCAACTCTCCACCTCAATACAGCGTTAGCAACGGCATTTACTGCTTGATCTTGTCCCACAACTCTATTGTGCAACCTGTCACCAAGTCCAAGAAACTTTTCTTTCTCATTTTCGCCAAGTCGGGTCACTGGTATACCGGTCAATAGGCTAACAACCAAAGCTATTAGGTCTGCTCCAACAGTTTTTGTCAACATCAAGCTCGCATCAGTGCTATCTTCAAGCCGTTGAATTGCATCTTCCACATCATCAATCGCACCATATCGTAGGCTTACAGCTCTTGCTATATCATTCCGCCTCTCAGCCTCCTTTAGCGACAAGATAAGCTCTTCACGTTTCTGCTTCAGCCTTTGAATCTCATCAATCCTCACTTTCTCTTCTCTATACTTCATGACCAGAGTTAGAAGCTTGTCTTTTAAGTCGTAAAGTTCTTTCCGCGCCTACAAATAATATCAACAATTAGAACAATCAAAATAACATAAATACACAAAATACAATTAAAACTAATCTATACTATGAAGAAGAAAAAATACACAAGCTAAAATTGCTAAAACAAAAACTCGAAATCCATACTTACATCTGCAAGACGAGCTTTGCTAGCGTTGTCATCTTTTTTCGCCAAAGAAAGAAGTTCCACTTCCAGTTTCACTATCTTCCTTAAAATAAGTTCAATATCCTTTGGCTGACTATCATATTGAACTCTAACACCAGCATGATTCATCTTTTACCTGCTACATTAAAAAAAAAAACATGTAAATAAAAATACCAACATGACAAGATAATCATATTGTATTTGTGAACAAAAAAAAAACACAAACTAGAATACCTAAATATTAATCTGGTAAAAACCCTACTTAACTATCTTTTTTGTGAACAAAGAAACACAAACTAGAATACCTAAATATTATTAATCCGGTGAAAACCCTACTTAACTATCTTTGTTTTAAGGAAACCCTACTTAACTATCTTTGTTTTAAGGACACCCTACTTAACTATCTTTGTTTTAAGGAAATCCTACTTAACTATCTTTTTTTTAAGGAAACCCTACTTAACTAATGGCCTGTGTCAATACTGATCAGTTTTATGTAACGTACCTTTGATTTCAAAAGACCAAAGTTTTGCTCTTCTTCTTTCTGTGACAATTTCGAAAGCAAGTGAAAGACTATTTATATAAGACCGAAGAAGGAAAGTTCTCGTTTAAATCTTTTTTATTGATTATATTTTTCGTTTAAATCTTTTAAAGATACCACAAAACAGCTTTTACTATATTTACTCATATCAAATCTTTTAACTCTTGGTTACACTCCTTAGTTAGAAGTTAGAACCAAAAAGCAAAAACAAAATTTTTTAACTCCATGAAATCAAATTTAATTTTTTTATAATATTTTTAAAATAATAATTTTCAAAATATTTAAATTCTAAAGTGTTGGTCTAATGGTTAAAACTTTAAACCATGCATTCAGAGGTTTCGGATTTGAGCTCCGTTATTGCTCTTTTGAGTTTTTTTAGCGAACAGAGAATTTTCGGATCCGGTTCCTCTCCTGCGGGGTTGTCTCCTGTTTCTATCATGCGCCAATCACAGCATTTGATTTAATCTAGAGAAAAATGGTAAAAAATAAAATAAAATAATAACTGTTCATGCTTTCTTCCCCAAACGGTCCTGCTTCTCCGCCGCCTCAATCATCACCAAACCTGTTGCCCATTTTACAACGACACTGGATGTGAGAAGCAAACGTATCAGTGATGGAAGGTTGTTGCTTCAAAATACCATTGTTGTTCTGGATTGTTAAAACTCTGCCACTGTGCATCGAATGCATGAAGTGCTTATCTGTGTGTGGTGATTTTTTAAAAATTATTTTTAAATCTAAAAAATGTGTGGTAATAATAACTATATAAATTTTAGCAAAAAATAATAATTATATAGATTTCGCCAAAAAAATAATAACTATATAGGTTTACCCCAAAAAATTATGTATATGTTATTTGACAAGATAGTAAAACTTTTATTAATATTTTTAAAAAAGACATGAAGGCATATGGGACAGTGTAACACTATTGTGAAAACTAGCTCAGGAGAGTTTAAAACCCCACATTATGAGCAGCCACCTAATGGTATGCAACCCTATCTAGTAAATTCGAAGGTTGAATTGCATTTTGACTCCAAGGTTGTTGAGAGGTTTGCAATGAAGTGGGTAAGATCTGGTGGTTGTTCAGGTCAAATTGGATATAGTGAGGGATGGTGTGGCAAGCAAGAGGCACGAGCTTGAGTGAGTTTTTTCGATCAATCTATTCAAGTTAGGTGGTAGCTCTTGGTTGATGTTTTGGAAGATCTCACTTAGATTTCTTAGTTTCTTTCCTTGGACTTGACCTCTTTCAACTGCAATTTGCAAAAAATCAAAAAGAAAAGAAAATACAATAATCACCAATAGAGCCACAGTTACTGCTCTTACGTATATATTATCAAATATTGATAATCATCGAGAGACAAATCTACAAGGGGATAACAAATTTGCAATAAAAGCTTCTTATGCACCAAGAATGATAAACATATATACACTACCATGAGGGAATACCTATTTTTAAACCCGAGAACAAGAATGAACTCAAAAACAAAATTCAGAAATCTTATTAAGATGACATCAAGCATAAATATTCCACAGATGGATTCATTAACTACGTAAAACCAACACTTATGGTCGAAGGCTTGTTTGGTTTCCGACATGTGTTAGTATCCAACACCGACACGACACTGACACATGTGATTACGTTCAATATCATTCTCATATTGCTATTGGTGTCAGTGTCGTGTCCGGGTCAATGGTTCATAGTTCATTGACCTACTCTATACAGGAGTCTTTAAAAATTATCCTTTGCTTGTCGGATGATACCCAGGGCTTCTGCATCATCTGCTGTGGCTGGAATGTTTAACGATTGCCGGATTTGTGCGTTGGATGTACGAAGGAATGGATTGCAAGCCTTTTCCATCTTCAGTGTGGTCGGAATCTGCCCAAAGAATACTTACTCTTTAGATAAAAGCAAAAGGCCAATGATTGAAACAGGCTACCAAAGAAATATTAGTGACACATGACTACTCATAAAGAATAACAAGGAAGCGCAATTCCAAAACTCACCGTGGGCAAGCCTTTACTTCGAAGGGAAGCCACGTGGCCAGCATAGGATCGAAGTTCCTTGTTTCCAGGTTCGAGCCTCAATGCGAAGTCCGTATTATTCTGCAAACATACAAAAGTACTAGAGTCAATGGCACGGTACTTAGGGCAAATAAAACAAAGCAAAGAACACTGAGGAGAAAAGAGAAAATAACTCACCAATGTGTACTCGTGTCCACAGTATATACTTGTATCGTCTGGTAAAGACATGATCTTTCCAAGAGAAGATTGCATCTGTAACAGGGAGGAAACTCTCCATAATTGAAGATGTGGGATGTTCTAAAAGCTTTCCAAGTATAACTGACTTGACAACATTCAAGAATTTACTTGCATTTACAACTAGGCCTTGCATCAGCAATAACATTTTTGCTCATGAACATTCAATATTCTAATACAACCAAGCATTTTTCGACATACATATATGAAATGTAAACTTCCTTAAGAAGACATATTCAACGAGCGAAAACAAAACCGAATGAACTCAGTCATTTTTATATTTCTTATAATAACAACACAAGAAAGATTAGCACAGAAACATACAATTCCATTGAACACTTCATACACGTGCTGATCAAAGGGGCAAAAAAGAAACCCTTCTCGTACACTAAGATTGCAGACTTGGGGGCAATTATCTATTGTAATATTCCATCGCACTACACTCAAACTCTCTTATTCAACCCACTCTCATATTATTACAGCGACCCAAACAAGCCCTAAAAATTATGCTCATTAAAGATATTGGTCACCACAAAGTCCTCGTTTGGCTGCAATTTAAATCACAAGTCCCTTGTGCGGGTATTTTCAAATTTCAAGGACTTCTGGCAAAGGGATAAAACAAAATATACAAAATAAGACGCATCACATGATACAATGACTCATCTACATATAGAAAAAAGAACAAGTTAGTGCCAGGTAAAACCAACCTCCTGAGGGGTTCCTTCAAAGAGTTTGCCGCATGACAAGCTGAACAAAGTGTCTCCTGTAAAAATTGCCCCAGATCCCGGAAAGTAGAAGCTGATGTGGCCTGCTTACAGTATAAATAAACAGAATATTAGAAGAAGAGCCACACAACAAGAAGGTTTGACAATAATGCAAATAAGGCAAGAATGTGACCTCGAGTGTGACCAGGTGTGTCCATTACTTGCACCTCATGGCCAGCAAACATCCACTTATCACCGTCATTCAAATGGATATCAATGCCAGGAATCCTTTTGTTGTCGGTTGCTGAACCAATCACCTGTAATGCAACATGAGAAGGGTTAACATTTACACAGCCCTTTGCCATAACCAGGCATAATAATATACAGAAACACACATCCAAGTAAAACTATACGATCAATCATTTCTTCTAAAGTGCTTGATCAGTCATAAAAAGTGCCAAATATATCAAAATGTCAATAAATAATCCAATCAAATTTGCAACAACTTCTGTTGCCAAATATTATTGTTAGGTATGAGAAAATGCTAAGTAGACAAGGTAAAGACAATCTGTTTCCCGCTTGTCAAGGGGAGAAAGAAAGGGTACCACAGAAATGATAGTTAGCAAGACAGAGTGTTAGGTACCATATATGTATGTGTAGACCCATATTTCTAGGCCTGCTTGGAGTCATCCAAAGAGTAAAATTAGAGAAGGGAATGACTGAAGGATAGTGAAAACGGGATCTTTTGGGAAAATTATTTGGTTAGTTGTGGACAGAGAATGTTCCCTGTAGGAGCTTAGCTCCGTGAGCATTAGGATATTCATCCTTTTGCAGTTATCATACGCTTTCAGAAATAATATACACTGTTATTCCAATTTGTGTATTTTAATCCTTTTTTCTATATTCTGTAAGCTGCGGCGATTCAGGTACGCAACATAAAGAGACTGTTAAGCCTCACTTCTAATTTGCTCTTTACCAATGAATTGTATTTGAAACACAAACTACAGAATATCAATAAACGAAGAAAAAAATACATAGGTAGAAGATATAAATATCATACCTTTGCCCCATATCTTGCTTTTAATTCTACATTTCCACCAGTGTGATCATGATGATGGTGAGTGTTGAGTATGTAATTCAAGTTCCGATTTTTCTTGCTCAATGCATCTATGACAGGCGTAGCTTCAGAAGGATCAACAACTCCAACTGTGCCCGTATCAATATCATGTAAAAGGTATGCATAATTGTCACTCAGGCAAGGTACCTAATTATTTCAAAAAAATGTGATAACATAACCGCAGATTAGGCTTTCAGCATATTTCTTCAGAAACCCTATCAGCTTGGGAAACTTAGGCCCAGTTTGGATTTACAGCTTATTTACAGCTTATAGCACAAGCATTTATCATGATAAACATTTATGCGTAAGCTATTTCTATAGTAAAAGATAAAATAAGGTTAAATTGTTTTTGTTTAAGCTATTAGCTGTATTCATAAGCTATCTCAGAGAACATATGAAAATAAGCTGAAAACAACTTATTGACAATGTTTTAAGTTGTTTTCATAAGTTCTCCCAAACACTCTCACAAAACTTATGCCAGAAGATAATCAAATTACACCTTAACAGTTTACTAAAAAATTAAGAGACCTGCTCTCACCAATTCAATCTGCAATGAGGAAGACATATTGGTAACACTGCAAAACCGAGCCACTCTAAGTGAGCGACTAGCCCCTCCACGCAGCGTTTTATATGGCGTGGAAAAAAGCCGCATAAATCCATACAGAATTCCTTTTCTAAAACAAAGTTGCCTCACATTAGGCCAGACACTAAACCCAGCTCTCACCTAAAAAACAAAGAATAATCATATCATTAATCAATTCAACATCCATTATCAAATTATCAACACTAACCTTTTCAGTCAATGTAATAAGTCAAAATCAACACTTTCCTATAGAACAAGTTATTATAATCACAATTCACAAACAAGCAAACAAAAAATACATATAAATGCAAAAGAGCAACAAAAAAACCAGAATTAAGCAATTCTAAATGATAGACAATACACCAAATCAAATAATTATCACATATTATTATCATATAATAATTCTCATAAAACATGAAGAATAGTAATAATTCATTATAATTAAAAAAAAAAACATTTTTCATTGATTTAGTTGCTGATGATGTAAAACAAAATACCTTCATAATCACGCTTCAAGATGAAACCTAACAACGAAAAAAATTGAAATTTTAATTCGGAAATGAAAAAAAAAAGACGAACCCTGGAACAGGAAGAAAAAGCGGACATGGCAGTGGTTGAAGCTTTAGAAAGCATTTGGAAGGAAGGAAAGAGAGAGAAGAAATGGGTTGCCACTAATTTTACTGTTTGGTTGAAAATGAAGTTGCTTTCTTCTGTCTTCCACCACCACCCCTTCTTCTTCATCAACACATTTTCCTCTTTCTCTCTCTCCTTTTTATATACTTTTCTATTTTCTTCTGTTTATTTTTTAGAGAATTATTATTATTTTTTTTTTAAGTAGATTGTTTCGTCAAGTTAAGACATGCCTCAATGTTCAACAAGTTTTAGACTCTTGTTTAGTAAAAAATAGTGAATAAACTAATTTGTTGTAGATGATTTATAAGCCAGATTATAGTTTATCATATATAGGTTAGTTGATTGAATTTGTAATATTCAGTAAAATTAGCGGTTGAAATAGTTTACAAATATAAAATGACAAAAAATATGCATTTAATTCATATTTATATTTTTCAATTAAAATTACAAGAGTAAAATTGTGATAAAAAAAAAAGTCATGTAAGTGTAGTTCAATTGGTAGCTACCAGAGACATTATGTGTTGGGGTCGGGGTTCGAACCCAGGATTTTCCACTTCTCCACACATGATGTGTGTGAATGTAGCCAGTAGACTACTTAACCAAAAAAAAAAATTGTGATAAAAAAACTGATAAACTATAAGCTACTTGAATTAACTTATGACAAACCGTTATAAACTCATAAAAGTAGGTTATAAACTCGTGAGAAAGTGACCCTTACCAAACTAGTCTTTATTAAGACAAATAAACTTATAAGACATAAGTTTTAAACTCAAATACATGTCTTACTAAACACACCTTTAATAAAAAAATATTTACGAATCACTTGTTCATTTTTTTTATTATAAATTGTATCATCCCATCACAATGGCAAACATTATTGCTGGTATCTTAAGAAACTCAAATAGACGACAAATTCTTTTAATGCTGTTATATGTTTTAGCTCATATTCGAACTCAAAACTTTGATTAAACTAAAACAGACTGTATCATTTAATTAGATATTGGTTAGTGCTCTCAAATTTATGTATCTTACTATAAAAATAAAAATTTATTGATATAACATTTATGATCTTGAGTGCACACAGTTTAGGCACGGTTTTCTTTTTTATTATTTTCCTTTTTTTCTTTGTATATTTTCTTCATATAAGATAACGTTATTTAAGACATGTCAAACATTAAATATATATATATCTCTTTTAATCGGAATTTGAACATTTGTTTGTCATGTTGTAAGAGTTTAGTCCCTTCTACTAAACTTAAACTATGTTGGTATTACTTTTATTTTCTTTTATAATTAGTTTTGTAGTTATAATCGATTGTTTTTAGGCTTAAATGCAATTTTACATTCCATATTGCACAATTGTTTAATTTTGAACCTCAATGTTTTAATTGCTTGAAATGTAGTATATATCGTTTCCTAGGTTTAATTTGGCTCTAACCATGGACTAATAAATTTTGATCCGTTAAAGCCAAATTAACTCACGCATAGTATTACACTTGCGCGAGTTAACTCACGCACTACTGATATATCAGTACAGCATTAAATGATGTACTGATGTGCATTGAATGCAGTTTGGGTCCAAACCCTAAAATGCTCGTAATTGAACCTAATTACGTCAGTTTAACAATATTATTGGATAATACGACTTGGTGCATCAAAATTACACCAAAACATCGTTTTTTTCACAATCACATAATCACACATAACGATCCAAACGGTCCAAATTACACAAATTCGCCGGTAATGACCCGTAATCATTTAAACACACTTAATGACACGTAAACGATCCAAATTACAAATAATTAGAGACAAAGTAAGTAATGCAAGCAATAATTGGTGTGACATAACCGGTCACCAAAAAAAATAATTCATTTCATTTAATATATATATATATATATATATATATATATAATATTAGTTACATATTGGCCACAAATATACAAATTACATAACCGGCCACCAAAAAATATGTCGGGGTGTAATACCACCAAAAAAATAGGACGAACACCAACCGACCTATAACTTTCCTAACCTATTATAACCTATCTAAGAGGTCTAGTGATATTCCTAAATTGCTGTCCTCTTCCATGTCCTCCGTCCATTCAAATTCTTGTTCCTTTTTTTGCGGGGTGGGAGTATCACCACAAACAATTGGATTGTGCTCATTTGTTGGTTTCTTTGGCGGCTTAGGCTCCTTAGACATGAGTTCATTGAAAGCGTTTTGTCTATCCAAAAATGCAAAATGCCAATTCTCCGCCTCACCAATCTTGTTGTTCATCCACTCCTTACAACTCGGTGGTAACAGACAACCTTCCTTCAAAATCACATGAAGATAGTGATCGGGAATTAAGCAAAGACACATGATGTTGGAATGTGGATTAAGTGGAGGAGCACTTCGGATTGGGAAAAATGTCTCACATACACCACCCGTCGTTTCGGACAAAGTCAATAGAACAACGGGTCTTTTGTAGCAAGAAGCAATAATGTGACCCATATCCGGAGTGGTCATCCACTTATCTGGAGGCGCAACACCAAGTGTACAATGTGACCCATATCGGTTTCTTCCTTGTCTTAGGTGGCTTGTATACTCCACTCCTTTCACATTGCATCGTCAAATACGACCTTTTTATAACGGATTTATCTATACAAACACCAAATCCGGCCTTCACCCCTTGTCCGCGAACCCAAGTAAGTAACTCTTCTCGCTCTCTCCATCTTGCATTTGTTGTAAAAAATGAGGCGGTGTCACGAGCTTCACAAATAACACCGGTGGGTACCGGATTAGGTTCTTGAATTTTACCAATTCGAGCTTGAATTGGAATTTGGACTTTAAATGGTTTGAAATTAAAGCTTGGTTTGACATCGCCGGAACCTTCGCCGGAACCTTCACCGAAACCTTCTTTTTTGGCCGGTTTCGGTTCAACGCCATCATCCGCGACTTTGTCAACCATCTCCCTAAATATCTATTGAATAAAAAAAATTACAAAGGAAGAAAAAATAAATTACTTGCGGAACAAGCTAACCAAGAACAAAAGTGGCGCAAAAAATTCAAATAAACATGGCTGCACAGTGGCGTGACTTAAGTCACGCAGCACTAATGCACTTGCGACATTTAAGTCGCGCAGCCAAGTTAACCTGCGCAAGTTAACTTGCGTACCATGCCCTACTCCCTACGAAAAACAGACGAACCAAGCAGGTAAACCAGCAAAATGAGATGAGTTTAGATGGTACAATACCTGATAATTGATGCTTGATGAGCGTAGAAACTTGCTTCCTGACGATTTGCAATGATTTGGGATGATGATTTTGACCCAAAAAATCACACTTTTTGGGTTTTTGAAGGTGGAGGGAAAGAAAATGGTGGTTGGAGTTCGGACTGATGGGTTTTGTTCAAAAACAGGAACACTGCGTGAGTTAACTTACGCAGCGTGAGTTAACTTGCGTAGCGCATGTTAACTTGCGCAAGAGCAAAATTGGCATGGCTGCAGGGTGCGAGCAAAACGTGCTGGGTGGAGAGCAAAATTCGGGACTTAATATGACCCCCACCCTAAAATCCAACTATTTTTAGGGGTAAAAAGGTAATTATAAAAATTCATGGATGGTCACTTAATTTAGGAACACAATAATTTGATGTACATATTTTATTAATTGAGATTCTGGTTTGAGTTGTCCTAGTTGGTAGTATGTGGCAGTGAGTGTGAAGGACCAAATGGATGAGTGACGAGGTTTGATGAGTGATTGGTACTTGCCAGACGTGTTGCACCACCCACCTCCATTTTATTTCTTCCATAATCCAAAGGGGGGGAAGACCTGATAAAGAAACATACAGTCGTTTTCTCAAATTTCGAAATTGATTATATTTTTCAATTTAAATATCTAAATGTTTTTTTAGAGGAAATATCTAAATTGTTATTTCACAAATTAAAGAAATACATTGATTGACACTTATAATAGAGCAACACAATAGCTGGTTATAAGTCCAAATAAAAAGATTTGAACGCAAACACATCAAAATATATATTATTTTTCATCAATAAAAATCAAAATATATATTATTTGATTCATTCTTCTTTTAGTAAACACAGATACTAACTAAACATGAATAATATTTTTGGATTCATGATTATTATCATTATATTATAATCTTCATTTTAAATTTTTATTTTGTGTCCAATAATAAATTTGCTAGTAACATTTTAAATAAATTTAAACATATAGCCTTATTATAATCTTCATATTAAATTTTTATTTTGTGTCCAATCATAAATTTGCTAGTAACATTTTATGTAATTTAAACATATAGCCTTATTATAATCTTCATATTAAATTTTTATTTTGTGTCCAATCATAAATTTGCTAACATTTTTTTATGTAATTTAAACATACTAGCCTACATCAACTTTTAACATATCTAAGAGTATTAATATAAAACCTCTAAGAAAATATTAGTATGAAATACAATTTAAATAGGATGTTATATAAGTTATAATATTCTCCTTCCCTAAAAAAAAAGTTATAATATTCTCCTTCAAAAAATATAAGTTAAATATTCTTTAAAATATAATGCGAGATATCAAAGTAGAAGTTAATAAATCGTTAACCTCTTAAAAAATATGCGAGGTTACTTATTTGAAGACGTCAAGTCTAATATGTGTTTGTATCTAGCTAGTAGTTAGTAGTTAGTTACTTTAGAACACTTCATTCTTTGTTACTTGCTTATCACACATTGTTTTCACATAATGGTAATTTCATCTTCTTGAGCCTGCGAAGAAGATTGTGTTTTTCAAGGAATTTCAAGCCACACCATCATTGTTTCTTCTTTACTTGCTTCTCCAACTACTGATGCATCTGTTTCTTGCAATATTGATTACTTGTGATCTTTTCTCCTTTCATCACCACATGGGATCGTATTCTTTATCTATTTGTAGAAATAAACTGAGATTTGATAATGAAGGTGAGAAAAACACAAGAAGGGGGGTTGAATTGTGTTTTAGAAAAATTCTTCGTTTCTCCTAAAAACTGAACACACTGATCAGAAGCTAAGCGAGACAGCTTCTGAAGTGATAATCAGAATCTAAATGCAGCGGAATAAAACAGAGAGAGAGAGAAGAAGAACGACACAAAGCAATTATACTGGTTCCTTCCACAATCCGGAAGTAGTCCAGTCCCCCTTGCACTTCCAAGGAGATTTTACTATGAGTAATATCTGATTACAAATGCTCAAGCACACAAGCAAGAGACTTCCAATGCTCAAGCACACAAGCAAGAGACTTCCTTTGCTCAAGAACACAATCAAGAGACTTCCTGCTCAAGCACAACTGCAAGAGACTTCCTAACTAAACAAAATTACACAGAAAATTGTTTAAGGTTGAACACTTGATATACAATCAGAGGTGCTCACAATACAAATCAGATACAGACTCAATGGACTTAAGAATTTCTAAGATATGACTTTGAGACACAGAAATTCTAAGTGAATGCAGAACAATTTCAGCAGAGGTTTGGTACTTGTGAAAATCTTGTGAGTCTTTCGTTCAGCGTTCTTGCATTACCAATTCTCTAGGTCTTCACTCCTTTATATAGAGGTGTGAGAGAGACGTTGTGAAATTGCCAGCACACCAAAGAGTCGTTGTTGAAGCTTGATCTTTCACCAATAATCTTTTGCCTGATTTGGCTGTTGTCCTATGAAGAACAAATTTGAAATCCATTCCTTATCCAAAGGAACATCTATGCAGGCGAAACCGTATTCTGGAGCTGTTTTCTTGTCCTGTAGCGCGGACACAAAACAGAGTAGTGGAGAACGTGGTTGTACAATTCGTACAAAGTACAATGTCAACGCTTTCGTCCAAATTGCAAACACACGCCTTCAAACACCTTTGAAATGACCGTTGCAAACTCCACTAATCCTTTGTTTGTGTTTTCGAATCCAATAGACAGCTTTTGCATTGATAATTCTTCAATTCTTGATTCTTTGCAAATCCAGTTGATATTCAGCTTCTGGTGAAATGGCTTCTGATGAGGCAGCTTCTGATGATGCAGCTTCTGATGATATGACTTCTGCAGCTTCTGATGACGCAGCTTCTGATGATGTGGCTTCTGGACCTCTTGTCTTCAGAAGCACTATTCTTCAGGAGCAGCTTACTTCAGGAGCGCTATTTCTTCAGGAGCAGCTTGACTTCAGGAGCGCTTTTTCTCTTCAGTAGCAAGTTGCCTTCAGGAGCGTCCAAGCTTCAAATTTTTGTTGTTTCCATAGCTCTTTATTTGCTCATTCAGAACCAATGATGATGTAACTTTATAATTATGGTCCTGTACACTTGAACAAATATTAGCTAGTCCAATTTACAATTTTTAATACCTTGTTATCATCAAAACCCTTTAAGGTTCATTGTTAAACACATTTTGTTCCAACAATCTCCCCCTTTTTGATGATGACAAACAAAAGTATTTAAAATTGATCAATTGTTGTTAATCTAATTAACAAGTTGACTTTGGGGTTCTGAGGTTTGTAAGCTCAGAATCTGAGGTTTGTAAGCTCAAACTCCCCCTGAGTCTGATAGTCTTTAAGGTGAGGTTTGTAAGCTCCCCCTAAGTTCTATCCAGGTTAATTAAATTCATTTTTCGCGCAATAATATTATCAGAGCTTAAAAACAAAATTGAATCATTGAAAGAATTAACTTATAGATAAGAAGAATGGTTCAATTAATTTTACTTGAATTTTGATACTCCTTCGTTCGTTCATAGCTTATACCAATAAGGTAAAAAAAATGATAGAAGGTTTTCAAAAATTTCAAATGCCATTAATGGGGCTCAGAGCCTTTAAATACTTGTCACATATACTCCCCCTTTTGTCATTATCAAAAAAAATTAAAATAAATTTAAGCATAAAAGACAAAAAGATATGAGAAAAACTCAAACAGGAGAGAGTATAAAAGAAAGTGAACTAAATAAGTCAGAGCAAAATATATGAACATGTATATCAATTGTCAGAAGCAGCTAAACAGTCAGAATCAGTAAGCATTCAGAAGCAAGAGAAATAAGACAAGATGGTTTCAGAAGCAAGGACTAAGAAATTTTAAAACAGACAACAAACAAAGAAAAACACAAGGGTGTGCAACTAAGGGTTGGTTTGTTGTTGTTTCTTCATCTCTTCCATTTCTTCAATCTTCTTCTTCAACAGTTCTTCAAGTTGTTGTTGCCTCTGAAGAAGAGCTTGTTCCCTTTCTCTAGCTTCTTGCTGCTGCTGTGCCATCTGTTTCTTCAGAAGCTTACACAGCCTTGCTTCTCTGGTCAAGTAATCCGTTTCAAAGAAGAAAGGTTGGTTTGCCAGGAGCAGTGTAGAACTTCTTACTCTAAGACTCTGATTCACTTGCTCCATTAGCCTTCTGACTGAAGCTTGCTTGACTCTGATGCATTTGGCCTTGATTTCTTCAATAACCCCAGCTGCCCGGTTTTGAAGAGATGCCCAGGAGTCTTCATATGCACCTGTGAGATCAATTGTCCTTCTTTGATCCACCAGATTATGCATCTGACTCAAGATTGTGAGAAGCTCAGAATTAATATATCCAGATTCCAGGATGTTTGTGGGTGGATGATCAAGGGTTTCAAGATCAGAATCACTGATTTCTAAATCTTGAATGGGGTTAGGAATTGGAAAGGTAAGGTGTGTTTGTGTGTTTGAAGACGAAGGCTGGTCAGAATCAATGTGTGTGGTGGAGGTTGAGTCTTGAACATTGACTTGAGAGATGTCAACATCCATGGGAGTTGGTTCTGGAGAGTGTTCAGGTAAAGGTTGAAATTCAGTTTCAGTTGGTGGTTGTTGTAGTGAAGTTGTTGTTTGATTGTTGAGTTGGTGGTCAATGATGGCTATTGGTGATTGTGGGGGTGTTGTGGGTTTTTGTGGTTCAGGTGTTTGTTGATGGGGGTTTTCTGAAACAACATTTTCAGAAGCAGCTGCTTCTGGAGTTGCTTCAGAGGCCTTTTCTGTTGTAGACTCAACATTTTCTGGAGGAATCATGTTGAGAGGTTGAATGTTAAGAGGTTGAGGGTGAAGGCGAAAAATAGTATCAATGACTCTTTCTCTCTGCTCAGCCAGTTCAGCCAACTTCTCATTAATTATGTGACCAACTGGTTCATAAGTAGTTGACTGAGAGGGCTTATCGTTGGTTTTGGTTGATGTTGATTGGCTTTTTACTGGTTTTCGAAACAGTTGAGCTAAGGGTATATCATCATCAGAATCATCAGAGTCTGATAATGATTTGGATGCGGAATCTGATGATATATTAATTACCTTCTCTGGTTCAGGATCAGAATCCTCTTGAGCAAACTCACTGGTCATCTGCAACATTTTCTTGGCTTCTGAGACTACAGACTCTTGTAGCTCAGCAGCAATTTCCAAGACTTTTTCAGCTGCTGCCTTCTTCTCTTGTAACTCCTTTAACTCCAAATCAGAAGCATCTTGAGCTGTAGAGGTGATATGAGGAAAATCCTTGGTCCTCCTCAAGGCTGGCTTCCTCTTCCTCTTTGGTATAGCAGGTTGATCAAGAGAAATGCCAACATCCATGATCAACCTGGAATCCATGTCTTCAATGGCTTCTTCAATAGAAGGTACTGATGAACTACCAATTTTGAGCTTGTCAGTAGCAACTTTTGCCTTTTTAGCAGGTTGTTCAACCTCTAGATATTGCTCTGCAGTTATCTTCCTTTTTGACTTTCTGCCTCTGGCTCGTGGCAGAGCACCACCATACATTTCCTCTGGAATATCTTCCAATCTGATTCTCTCATTGGTTGCCTCAAAATGTTCCTTGATATAGTACATCTGCACTTCAATGGGATCCTTCTTGCAGATGGGTGGAAAGTCCTTCATAAGATCAGACTTAACAAATGATTCACTTAAATCAGTTTGAAGTTTGGTGACTTCACTGATTAGCTTCATATTCAAGAGAGTATGAGCATTAATGAATTTTCCAGTTTTTGTGTCAAGTAGCTGATCTGTGAAGCCTTGAGATTGACTGAGACTGTCCAAGATACCTCCTTGATAGAATATCTCTGAGAGGAGTCTTCCATAAGGAACCAAGGGTTTATCCAGTAGCTGACTCTGTTTCAAACACTCTACCAAGTACTTGAACATGTATTTGGGCACATTCACCTTTTCCTTCTTGATGAAGTGCTGGAGAAGGACCTTCTGAGCTAGATTTGGTTTCACACAGTCACCACTTGGAAACAGGTTCTCATTCTGAATCTTCAGAAGCATCTTAGTTTCCATGCTCAATTCAGCATATTTCTTCTCCTTCTCAGAATTGTATATCACCAAGTTGGCTTGCTTTTTCCAAATGCGTTTTTCAGCAGCATCTGAAAGATCAATTCCAGAGTAGTATCCAGAGGCTGCAGCCTTGAGAACATACTCTATGTGCCATTGTGCAAGTCTTACTGGAATACCACAGATGCTGGACCTGATTTCATCTTCAACAAATGGCGCAAGACCCATTTCTTCTCTTGTTTTCCCTTCTAATTCAGGATACATTAGCACCATCTGACTTTCCTCAGCTAAGGATGCCGCTTTGTTGTAGAATTTTGCTCTTACCCAGAAGTGTCTAACCAGAGCTTCATATGTTGGTCCATTCAACATTTTGAAATAATCCATGAGTCCTTGCTCTTCATAGTAGCTTCTGATTGAACACCTATGAAAATTCAGAGAATCAAAGTCCACTGGATTCTCTATCTGAACCTGCAAATCCCATTCTTCCAATTTCATGCTTCTTCCTCTGTAGTCATATTCAGGGACCATTCGTGAAGTAGATACTGAATCTTCTCGTTGCGAGCTTGATGATGCCATTTGATGATTGACGAAGACTTGAAAAAGATGAAGATTTTAGGGTTCTAAGGTTGAGAGAATGCGCTTACTTCGCAAGAGGTTTGAGAGCAAATGTGTTTGTTGTGAGTGAGTAGTGTGTGAATTGACAAAGTGTTAAAAGTAAAACGATTGCAATTCAAAAGAGACAAACAAACATAACATTAATGACAAAATTGGGGGCGCGTGAAAAGTACTTTCAAAGCTTTTAAATCATCATTGCCCTTTTAGTTATACACCAACACATACAGGCCACGTAAGAAGTTCACAGAGTAACTACCAAGTTAGTGGGCCAAAAGTTACTTTTTAAAAGGTAACTTCCAACGTTTCCACTAATTCAACTATTCAGAAGCAATAAATCCAGCTTCTGGACTTCAGATGCTGACGTCATCATCAGAAGCGAGTTTTCCTCAGAACCTCAATAAAGAGCTTCTGATGGACTACTGCTTCTGAACTAACTTCAGAACCTAAAATCCTATTCAGGAGCAAGCAAGCATTTAATCAGATACAAAGTGCATGTTCAAATTTTTCTTTATAAAATCAAATCTTTCAACAGTTAAAGGCTTAGTAAATATATCAGCCCATTGATTTTCAGTATCAATGAATTGTATATCTAAAATTCCTTTTTGAACATAATCTCTGATAAAATGGTGTTTGATTTCAATGTGCTTTGCTCTTGAATGCAAAATTGGATTTTTAGACAAACAAATAGCAGCAGTATTATCACAATAAATGGGAATACTGTTAGCAGTTATCTGATAATCTTCCAACTGATGTTTCATCCAAAGTAGTTGTGTACAACAACTTGCAGCTGAAATGTATTCTGCTTCTGCTGTAGACATAGCAATAGTTGTTTGTCTTTTGCTAGCCCAGGATATAAGATTATCACCCAGAAATTGACAATTGCCACTGGTTGACTTTCTTTCAATCCTATCACCAGCATAATCAGCATCACAGAATCCAATTAGCTTATAATCTAAGGATTTCCTATAAAGGAGTCCAAGATTGGTTGTTCCTTTCAAATACCTGAAGATTCTCTTGACAGCAGTCATATGAGATTCTCTAGGATCTGATTGGAATCTTGCACACAAGCATACACTGAATAAAATATCTGGCCTAGATGTAGTGAGGTATAACAAAGAACCAATCATACCTCTATACAGCTTCTGATCTACTTTAGTTCCTTCATCTTCTTTGCTCAGGTTGCACGTAGGATGCATTGGAGTGTTCATCACTTTACAATCTTCAAGTTTGAACTTCTTCAGAAGCTCCTTTGTGTACTTTGATTGATGAACATAGACTCCATCTTTGCATTGATTGATTTGAATGCCAAGGAAGAACTTCAGCTCTCCCATCATGCTCATTTCAAATTCATCCTGCATTAACTCAGAAAATTCCTTGCAAAGAGATGCATTAGTAGAACCAAATATTATATCATCAACATATATTTGCACAACAAGAGTATCTTTCCCAAGGGTCCTTCTGAAGAGTGTAGTGTCAACCTGTCCTCTCTTAAAATCATTTTTGATTAAGAAATTACTTAGTCTATCATACCAAGCTCTGGGAGCTTGTTTCAAGCCATATAGTGATTTCTTCAATTTAAAAACATGGTCAGGATATTTAATATCCTCAAATCCAGGAGGTTGCTTAACATACACTTCTTCTTCTATGACACCATTGAGAAATGCACTCTTGACATCCATCTGATATAATATTATGCCATGATTAACTGCATAGGAAAGAAGTAACCTGATTGCTTCCAATCTTGCAACTGGAGCAAACGTTTCAGTGTAATCAATGCCTTCTTGTTGACTATACCCTTGTGCAACAAGTCTGGCTTTGTTTCTTGTTACTTCACCTTGCTCATTCAGCTTGTTTCTGAATACCCATTTTGTTCCAATAATGTTCTTGTGCTGAGGTTTGGGTACCAGATCCCACACATCATTTCTTTGAAATTGATTCAACTCTTCTTGCATAGCTAGGATCCATCCATCATCTGAAAGTGCTTCATCAACTGTTGTAGGTTCAATCATTGAGATTAGTCCAATCATTGACTCTTCTTGTCTGAAATGTGATCTTGTTCTTCTTGGACTATCTTTGTTTCCAATGATTAGCTCTTCAGGATGTGAAGACTTGTGTTTGAATGTGTTTCTGGGAGGATCTTCTTGATGTGAGTCATCTTGTGCTTCATCAGAAGCAGCTTCATCTTGTGCTTCTGATGTGGGTTCAGCTTCTGGACTATCTTCAGACTCAGCTATCTGATCAGGTTCTGGAGTAGCTTCAGGAACCTGTATCTCTGCAAAACTTTCACCTTGCTTTGAAGTTTTATCTTCAAGCTCTTTGTCATCAAATTTAACGTGCATAGATTCTTCAACACAGAGTGTTTCTGAATTATACACCCTGTATGCCTTTGACCTTTCAGAGTAACCTAAAAAGATTCCTCTTTGGGCCTTGACATCAAATTTCTTTAGGTAGAGCTTGTTGTTCAGAATGTAACATGTACATCCAAATTGATGAAAGTAAGAGATATTGGGTTTTCTTCCTTTAAAGAGTTCATATGCTGTTTTCTCCAAAATAGGTCTAATATAGATCATGTTTTGAACATAGCATGCTGTATTCACTGCTTCTGCCCAAAAATGTTTTGGTAAATTGTTTTCATGAATCATGGTTCTGGCCATTTCTTGTAAAGTTCTATTCTTTCTCTCTACAACCCCATTTTGTTGTGGTGTTCTAGGAGAAGAGAATTCATGGAAAATTCCATGTTTTTCACAAAAAGCTTCAAATGGCTCATTTTCAAATTCTCCACCATGATCACTTCTGACTTTCAAAATTTTTGATTCTTTTTCAGATTGAATTTGAGTGCAGAAGCTACTGAATACATCACACGCAACATCTTTACTCTTTATGAATTTCACCCAAGTCCATCTGCTGTAATCATCAACAATGACTAATCCATATCTACTTCCATATAAGGATGCAGTACTTACTGGTCCAAATAAATCAATATGGAGTAATTCTAAAGGTCTTGAGGTTGAAACAATATCTTTTGTTTTAAAAGATGATTTCACAATTTTCCCTCTCTGACATGCACCACAGAGTGCATCTGAATAATAGTCAATGTCTGGTAGCCCTTTCACAAGTTGTAACTTACTAAGCTTAGAGATTAACCTCCAGTTAGCATGTCCCAACCTTCTGTGCCACATCCATTTCTTATCATTCACTGATAGTAGGCACATCACCTTCTGATCAGCCAGTTCAGAAAAATTGATTTTATAGACATTGTCAACTCTCTTTCCTTTGAACACAATGGATTTGTCTTCCTTGTTGATTACTGTACAGTTGGGTTTTTCAAAAAGCACATCATAACCATTATCACAAAATTGACTAATGCTCAAAAGGTTATGTTCAAGACCATCTACCAACCATACATTATTAATTGAGGTAGAGGAGTTACCAATAGTTCCTGTACCTATGATCTTGCCTGACTGGTTGCCTCCAAATTTCACATTTCCTCCCTCTTTCATTGTTAGGCTGAGGAACATGGACTTGTCTCCTGTCATGTGTCTTGAGCAACCACTGTCTAGGTACCATGATCTTTGCTTTGGCACTGCTCTTAGACATACCTGCATCATTGACATTTTTAGATTTAGGTACCCATTGTTCTATGGGTCCTGGAAGGTTAGTACTTAAGGCTTTACTCTTCACTTCTTGTACCTTGTGCTGTGAGTTGGGTTGCTTCTGATTAACCATCACCTTAGGTTTTGGTACTTCAGAAGCAGTAACTGTCTTCTTCTGAAACTTAGACTTCAGAACCCCAGATTTTGGTTTCACCAGACTCTGAGGAATAGGTTCTGATCTTTTCAGGATCCTAACCTTTGAAGTTTTGGAATCAGATTTGATCATAGCCTTTGACTTAGAGTTCTTTGGCTTTGAAGTAATCTTAGCCTTAGAACTAGAAGCTTCAGGTTCTGATTGAACAACAGTTTCCAACTCAGCCCCTTCTGGTACAAAGAATGTTTTCAGACCTTCCTTGATGCATTCACAACAAGACTTTAGATTGGTTTTCTCCAGTTTCACTTCTGGAAAACCAATTCCTCTGCCATTGTTCTTGTAAATGCTATAAATCATAGAAGCCACTCTGCTTCTGTCAATGCCAGATATAATAAAATCTTCAAGAGCAATTTCATGGTTACTTAAAGGTTTTTCATTACACTTTTCTTGTAGCTTCTGACATAAGAACCTGAGCTGATCTTCATATGTTTTACACATGAAGTCAAAGCCCCTAAGTCCTTGTTCAGAAGCTTTCAGATCCAATAAAGTTGATTTTTGCTGTTGTACCAAATCAGCATATTTTTCTTTTAAATCCTTCAACTCATTGGTTCTTACTTCAAAATGTGTAAGAAGTTCTTTAAGTGACTCAACAAGTTCATCTCTGGGAATTTTGGAATATACCTCGTTTTCATCTTCTGAGTCTGAATCTGACCCAGCTTCTGAAGTTGCTGTTGCTACCAACCCAACAACTACCTTTGCATCTTCATCAGCTTCCTCTTTATCAGATCCAGATTCACTACCCAAATCATCCCAGGTTGCCATTAAACTCTGCTTAATCTGCTTCTTGAATTTGCTTGGTTTGAATGTAGACCTCTTTGACTTGTCCTTTGACTTTTCTCTTTGAAGATCAGGGCATTCAGCAATGAAGTGACCTGGCTTCTTACAGTTGAAGCATCCCTTCTGATCTTCTTTCCTTGAGCTTCTGGAGTTACCCCTTCTGGAGAGAAACTTTCTGTTCTTCTTGGCCAGATATTGAAGTCTGTTTGAGAGCATGGCCATTTCTGCAGCATCTGGTTCAGAGTCTGAACTTGACTGTTCTTCCTCTTCAGATTCAACCACTTTGAGAGCTTTTGATGACTTGCCTTTGGATGGAAGAGCTATTGATTTACTCTTCTTAGTAGACTCATGTTCATTAAGACTTAACTCATGAACTTTGAGAGAACTAACAAGATCTTCGACACTTAAAGTGTTTAAATCTTTAGCTTCCTCAATGGCAGTCACTTTTGGTCTCCATCTGGCAGGTAAGCTTCTGAGTATCTTGCTTACATGATCAGAAGCAACATAGCTCTTCTTTAGAATCTGTAGACCAGAAACTAAGGTTTGAAACCTTGAGTACATCTCCTCAATAGTTTCATCATCCTTCATTTTGAATAACTCATACTGATGTACAAGCAGGAGAGCCTTTGCTTCTTTGACCTTCTTGCTCCCTTCATAATTTGAACAGAGAGAAGCAAACATAGCTTTAGCAGTGGATTTGTCACTCATCTTCATGTATTCTGCTTTGGGTATGGCAGTGACAAGAGCTCCTCTGATAATATGATGCTTCTTGTAAAGTTTCCTCAGTTCTGGAGTATGTTTCTTTCTATCCACAGCAGCTCCTTCTTCATCAAGGACTAAATCACCAACACCATCTTCCAGAATATCCCATAATTCTTCATCTAGGCTCATGATGTAACTGTAAAAGTTGGTCTTCCACCAAGAGAACTCTTCAGCATCTCCATTGAACTTTGGAACTTTTCCAATACTGGTTTTCTTACTATCACTATAATCATGTGAGACATGTTTATAGCTAGTATCACCAGGACCAGTAGGAGTAGGAGTAGACATGTTTTTCTCAGATCTTTGACTGTTGCACGGTTAAGTGTTACACAACAGACCAAGGCTCTAGATACCAATTGAAGGTGAGAAAAACACAAGAAGGGGGGTTGAATTGTGTTTTAGAAAAATTCTTCGTTTCTCCTAAAAACTGAACACACTGATCAGAAGCTAAGCGAGACAGCTTCTGAAGTGATAATCAGAATCTAAATGCAGCGGAATAAAACAGAGAGAGAGAAGAAGAACGACACAAAGCAATTATACTGGTTCCTTCCACAATCCGGAAGTAGTCCAGTCCCCCTTGCACTTCCAAGGAGATTTCACTATGAGTAATATCTGATTACAAATGCTCAAGCACACAAGCAAGAGACTTCCAATGCTCAAGCACACAAGCAAGAGACTTCCTTTGCTCAAGAACACAATCAAGAGACTTCCTGCTCAAGCACAACTGCAAGAGACTTCCTAACTAAACAAAATTACACAGAAAATTGTTTAAGGTTGAACACTTGATATACAATCAGAGGTGCTCACAATACAAATCAGATACAGACTCAATGGACTTAAGAATTTCTAAGATATGACTTTGAGACACAGAAATTCTAAGTGAATGCAGAACAATTTCAGCAGAGGTTTGGTACTTGTGAAAATCTTGTGAGTCTTTCGTTCAGCGTTCTTGCATTACCAATTCTCTAGGTCTTCACTCCTTTATATAGAGGTGTGAGAGAGACGTTGTGAAATTGCCAGCACACCAAAGAGTCGTTGTTGAAGCTTGATCTTTCACCAATAATCTTTTGCCTGATTTGGCTGTTGTCCTATGAAGAACAAATTTGAAATCCATTCCTTATCCAAAGGAACATCTATGCAGGCGAAACCGTATTCTGGAGCTGTTTTCTTGTCCTGTAGCGCGGACACAAAACAGAGTAGTGGAGAACGTGGTTGTACAATTCGTACAAAGTACAATGTCAACGCTTTCGTCCAAATTGCAAACACACGCCTTCAAACACCTTTGAAATGACCGTTGCAAACTCCACTAATCCTTTGTTTGTGTTTTCGAATCCAATAGACAGCTTTTGCATTGATAATTCTTCAATTCTTGATTCTTTGCAAATCCAGTTGATATTCAGCTTCTGGTGAAATGGCTTCTGATGAGGCAGCTTCTGATGATGCAGCTTCTGATGATATGACTTCTGCAGCTTCTGATGACGCAGCTTCTGATGATGTGGCTTCTGGACCTCTTGTCTTCAGAAGCACTATTCTTCAGGAGCAGCTTACTTCAGGAGCGCTATTTCTTCAGGAGCAGCTTGACTTCAGGAGCGCTTTTTCTCTTCAGTAGCAAGTTGCCTTCAGGAGCGTCCAAGCTTCAAATTTTTGTTGTTTCCATAGCTCTTTATTTGCTCATTCAGAACCAATGATGATGTAACTTTATAATTATGGTCCTGTACACTTGAACAAATATTAGCTAGTCCAATTTACAATTTTTAATACCTTGTTATCATCAAAACCCTTTAAGGTTCATTGTTAAACACATTTTGTTCCAACAGATAATTTTAATCAAATGCATTCTACCATCAATATGATCATTTCTACGGTCTCTCTATGTATCGAGCAACTTAAATAAGGGCACACATCCCCTTCCTCTATCTCTGAATACATGATGCTGAAATAAAAAAAAGCTCCATACATTATCAGGTAAATTGGTGCAGCTCATGGCATTCCCTTCCTGATATTTTTGGAGATAAAATGCTACTTTCTTGACTGTTTTTCCGTTAACCTAGGTATTTCTGGATACCATATTGAATTATTGGGTGCTATTAATGTTTGAGATAACATATAGTAATGATGGTTGACACAACCTTTGCTTGGAGAGCGACTTAAAGCTGGCCATATTTGTTCTTGTTGTTACCTCCTTGGTTCATCGACGTCTTAGAAAGATGTGCCATAGTTGCATTGTATTATTCTTCTAACCAAACATGAGGTTTTTTTTTTTGGCTTCTATAGTGCAGTCAGAAAACTGACTTTTTTGGAAAAAGTTGTTTTGTTTAACCAATAGTACAGCGATGTCATGTCAGCTAGTGTCTTGCTGGTGGATCACTCTAAAACTAAACTTTACCTTATTACAAATCAGTCCTCATACAAAATATTAAGAGGAATTTCAATCTTAGTGCATAAATGGGAATCTATGTTTAATTTTGATTTAATCAGGGACACAATTGCAATAAATGAGAATCTATTTTTAAGAGGTGATGTGGGTTCTATTACGCAATTGCTAGAAGCTTTTAATATGTTCTCTGCTGCCTCTGGTCTCAGAGCTAACCAAGATAAGAGCTCAATTTATTTTGGTGGTGTAGTTGATAGTGTTCAAGAGACCATCCTCACAAAATTTAGACTTACCAAAGGTGAGCTTCCTTTTAAGTATTTAGGGGTTCCTTTATCTTCTAAGAAGCTAACTGTTATGCAATGTCAACCTTTGGTAAATAAAATTATTAGCAGGATTGGAAATTGGTCGTCTAAGTCGTTATCTTATGCTGGTAGATTACAACTTATCAAGTCTGTGCTCTTTGGTGTGCAAACATATTGGAGTCAAGTCTTTGCCCTCCCTCAGAAGGTGTTAAAATTAATTCAGACTGCTTGTAGAGTGTTTCTCTGGACAAGTAAATCTGGTATTTCAAAAAGAGCCCTTATTGCTTGGGAGCATATTTGTCTGCCTAAGTCAGCTGGTGGGTGGAATGTAATAAATTTGAAGTGTTGGAACCAAGCTGCGCTTAGTAAACATTTTTGGAACTTGGCCAATAAGAAAGATGTCTTACGGGTGAAGTGGGTTCACGAATACTACATAAAAGGGAGGAATATACTACTCATGGAGGCACCACCACAAGCTTCATGGGTAGTGAAAAAGGTTTTTGATGCATCAAAGACCTTTTCAAATGTCAATGGTAATGTTTTTCAGCAAAACCACTTCTCTCTTAAGCGAATGTATAACGATTTAAGAGGTGATTTTTCCAAGGTTAGTTGGAGGAAAATGACATGTAATAACCCTGCTCCTCCAAAATGTTTGTTTGTTACTTGGCTGGCGATACATGGTAGATTACCAACTTGTGATAGGTTGAGTAAATTTGAGATACAATGTGCCCAAGTGTGCACTTTGTGCAAAAAAGAGAATGAAACTCATTCTCATCTTTTCTTCACTTGTGAGTTTTCTAAGATTGTTTGGAAAGGTGCAACGCAATGGAGTAACATGAACACTAATGCTAGTAATTGACAGGATGTGATGCAATATATTGAAATTCAATGCAACAGGAAAAACGCTACACATCAAGTGAGTAAAATGATGTTGAGTGTAACCCAATATATGATTTGGAAAGAAAGGAATGCCAAAATATTTCAGAAAATTCATCAGTCAGCTCCGAAGCTTCTTCGCCAAATCAAAGAGATTGTCTACATTAGAGGTTTGAAAACCAATCAGATGAAGAACCTAGTGTTAAGATTGTGAGGTTGTGGCCTTTTTTGGGCTTGTACGAGCTTAGCTCTTGTTTCCTTTGTTGTTGTGGTTCTTGTTGCCATGTAGTTTGTAATAACTGTTTTTGGTTTAATGAAAGTTATCTCTATTTACCAAAAAAAAAAAAGTGCAATACACCGTATAATTTGACGTGTCATGGATTAAATACACAACTTCATCAAAAAAAGTCATTCTCATGACTTCATCATAGAATTTTTCTTATTTTTTTCACATGTTCAAGGAAGAAAATAAATGCACAAATAAGCGTGTTGCTTGGAGTTATAAGCTTGATTTTCATTGGTGGAATACCCTCCCATCATTTATTAGGAGTTTATTTTTTCGGTAATAGGTTTGATTTACCTGAATTTTATTTTAAATGATTTTTCATGGGTTTGGTTTAAACCCTCCCTGTGCCGTAATCCTTTCTTTCTAATATCAATGTAAGGGGCGTTGCAAATGATTGTTAGGAACAAATGTTGACCTAGTTTGGATTTTAATTTTCTATTGTGATATTTTGCATGCCTTATTTCTTTGTTAAAAAATATCTGATATGGAACTCATTAAGGGCAAGAGCAAATTTTAATGCTTCAAACATGTTTAACGATATTACATGAATTACTATATAGCAACTGCGAGCAAGAAGTCTCACATTTCTTGAAAAAAATGAGCATTGGGTAATATATAAGAGAGAAAATTCATATACATAACGTCTTAATATTTTGAATGAAGATATATTGTCTTAGTCACTCATGTGATTGCTCAAAGCCCAACATGATGACCCCCCAAACCCCCATGACCCAACTATGGCATCAGGGTTGAAGGTTCAACTAAATGGACCTACTATATTGTCGAGAGTCTTCCTGACAATGGTTGGACGACACTTTCCGTTGAGTGCAACCAAACTTCCGCTTGAGGGGGAGCATAACCAAACAAATAGAATGAACTCACACTTGAGGGGGAGATTGTTGTGTAGAATGTGACTTAGAGATCTCACATTGCTTTATGTTGGGTATTAAGCAATCACACAAGTGTAATTGAACACCACATCTTAACCAAAAAACTGGGGTCATTAGGTAATTTAGGTTTATGGGTCATCTCAATTATATACCAACAATCTCCCCTCAAGTGTGAGTTCATCATTCATCTGGGTATGCTCCCCCTCATATGGAAGTTTTCTCAACCTTGCTCAAATGTCACTAGTCAGTCATGAGGGGGTCTGTTGATCATTCACATTAGATGCAGAGTAATCATAAAAGTGACTGGACACCACCATATCTTTATCGAAAATTTAAAACATTTAATTTATGGGGTCATCTCACTTATTTAGTGTTCAACGTTCATTTTTCATCTAATACATAATCACGGTTGATATACCAACAATCTTCATCTCAATAGTGAATCTATTCACTCTATGGATTCTCCCACTTGTAAGGTGTTCACCATTCACTTCTTATCTAGTTACTCACACTTGAAATACCAATAATATAGTACCTGCCAATAAGATTCTTATGTCAACAAGGAAATCTAGTTAGCTTCCATTGTTATTCTCTTCAATCCTTATTATAACAAACAATTCACTTTTTAGATTTATTGAAAAACTGATGTATTTTATCTATAATCCAGATCAAATATATCATTTCTTCAATAAATTTAAAAAATAAATTGTTTCTTATAATAAAAACTGGATAAAGTATACAATTATCTTGGATAATGAAACATAAAAGTAAAGAGAAATAAAAATGTGTAACAAAAATAAAAATAAAAAGAGAAATAAAAATGTTACTTTCATCACTACCGACATGAGAAATGAAATGGTTACGTTGGTAGCGGAACCATAAATCAATTTGAAGAATGGCTATGTACTCTATATTCTTACGTCTTATACCTAATCAACCTTTTGCTTAAAGTAAAGAATCACCTTTCTCTAGAACTAGAAAGAATGAATTTGACAATATAGGAATGAATGAAAAAGAAAAAGTTGCTCATATTCTAGATATAAAAAACAAAGATAATAATTAAAGGGTCTCCTTGCGAAATACTATTATCTTTATATGATATGATGATTATTATAGTAACAAATTTAAAGTAGACTTGATTTATTATATGCAATAATTAATGAAATAAAGTATCATAAAGTGGCTAGTGCAATAATGATTCAAAAGAAACCTGATGACTAAAGTCGACTTAATTTAATAATAATTGATGCACATAATCATGGTGGCGTTTAGCCTGGGAACGCCTAGTTCTTTCCCATGATGGGAAAATGAGATTTTGCAGCACACGTGTTTGTTGCCAACCGGTTGTGGCCAAACAAAAAAAATCATGAGTTTGCATTTTTTAATGTCAAACAGTATCTTTACTAGTGTACCTCTCTATTCTCTCATAACAACACAAACTACCCCTCACCCTTTTGTATAACTTCTTTCCAATACATCTGAAGAAACGGATAATACTTGGTCATCAATCATTTATGTTCATGGTTTTGGTTAAAAAACATAACATAACAAAACCCACGGAAGAACGGAAGAAGCTTTTTGAGTAAACTCTTCAACTATAGTTTCAAGGAAAACTTCAGATGTGAAACCCATCATATAAGAAATTTTTCGAATTTGGTTAGAGATTGCTATAGCATCAGCAAAAACCCATCAGACCTGCCACAAATTTCGTCTGGAAAACCACAACCACAAACAAATGTTCATATCTGGAAAACTCCTCTTGAAAAAGATCTGAATGCCATTTTTTTCCATAATTATTTTAGTTCAATTTGTCACAACTTACTTTCCATCTTTAACTTCTGTTCATAGTTTCTAAAATCATATGATGTGTGAATCATAAAAGGAAATTTAATTCTAAACCCACAACCAAAAAAGACAAAGTAGAAGAGATGGAAGAATTATTTTGTTTTCAACTAGCAATTGCAGAAAAATATGAAGAAGCATGCATATATCTTAAAACTTGGAGAAGAAAAATATGAACTCTTGTTGTTGCCTTGAATTGCAGAACGTGATATTTTGATTGAGAATATTGGAGTACTGAAGCCAAAAGCCCATGATTTACAATCAAAAATAAATAAATCAAACAAATGAGAAATTGTTATTTAATTCTGTGGGTGGGGTCTACTGCTTTAGTTCACAATACCCAGCAATAAGTTACAACAATTACCAGGTCACAAATCTAAGCCATCCAAATAAAAAACTATTAAATCTATGGTTGTGGTTCAACTTTCCCATGATGGGAAAGAACTTCCCTTTCCCATGCTAAACTCCACCCATAATCATGTCTGCTACAAGACATAACAATTTGGCCAAACTGCATTTGCTGTTTGGGTCCTACCAAGTACAACACTCTTGGAAACTTCAAGGATGGAACTGAATTTGTTTGGTTCAATTATGAAGCACCCAACTTTCTACAACCATATTCATATGCTTGTTCAAAACAAAATTAACGATTGTTCTCTCTTCCTATAACTGGTGAGACCATGATATGATTGATATCAAACTTATATAATACTGTAAAGGGTAACAAATGAGTATCTTGAAATTTATTTAACTCTTCGGTTTTATAGTTGAGTCGGCTACGTTGATGTCACAGTGAGAAACGTCTCGCTCGTAACAACAATCATGACTGTGAGTTTCTACTTTCGAGGGACAACATTGATCATCGTTGATATTTTGAGTAATTTTTAAGTGTTAAGCCATTGTAGATTATCTATCAAAGTCATCCAATATTCGGTGCAAGCATGTCTCATTTTCTATGTGTGATTGGGAAAGGAAAAAAAAAACTATACAAAAACTAAATTCAAGGCAAAGAAGTAGAAAAGACCATGTCTGTTGATAGCTTTCACTGTTTCAATTTGTATAATTTTCATCTAAACAGTATTCAGAAAAATGAAAGAAATAACAATATTCTCACAAATCATATTTGTTTGTTACCTCTCCTAACAAATAATTAGCACTCCATCTATCTATACCTCAAACCCCATATAGGATTTATGTACAAACAGAAGATAGAGACGGAGAAGAAAAAATAGAAGTGAATTTTTAGAATGGATTTAGCTTCTTGGACAACTTTTACTGACCAACAAGGTTAATGTCAATCCCACTCATCCCTAGAATTAAGCATTGTTAAGCTAAGTTATGTACTCATGCACTCACCTTTTGGCTTTGACCTGTGTTGTTTGGATCTGTGGCAATGATTGTGATCCGCCACTAAGTGCAGCAGCAGCGGATTCAACATGTGTAAGAAGATATTCATATATCTTCTTTCTCAACCGGTCAATTGTCTCTGCCGATATCTGACACGATTCTCCTTCGTCCTTGCTAACCCCTATCTCGTCTAACCAATCGTTTACGCTCTTCAGTTGAGTGAGCATACCTGCTATTTGGCCATTATCTGACAAGGTAGTGTCGCCATCGCTGTCCAAGAATCTTTCAACAAATCCCAAAAACCAGTCTCGGGACTGTAACTCCAACATATCAGCCAAATCAACCACCTCATCGAGGCCATTTCCTCTAACCCACTCTGGTGGGGGTTGGATCAGCTGCTTGTGCCCATTTGCTGATCCATCGGTCGATTTGCGAGGAATGATGCCTTGTGAGACAAGCTTGGAACTCACTGTCGGACGGGTTTTTACACGAACTTTCGACGATGAATCTTCGCTTGAGTTGTGTAGGACTAACGCGGGTTGAATTCCCACAGAAGTCTTTTGATTTTGAGAATTACTCGAAGCTGGAAGCTTAGATGGTTGAGATTCTTTTGTAAAAACGGCAAAAGATGACAGATTGGTGGCTAAGGCTGCATGGACCCAGGAAGCGGCATGTTTTTGTCTGTCCGTTTTTAGTTTTAGTGCTTCTTCCACTTTGCTCTTTTCATGATCCAGAGACGAACCATCAATGGGTTTAGATAAAGATTCGGCAATTGTTCGGGTACTATTCAAGCTAGCATGAAGAGTTAAAAACTGCTCTACTGTTGGCTGTGGGTTATGTTCCTTCGCAGAATTAGTCAGCTCCGAATACATACTGCCAAAAACATCGCAAAAAAGTGTCAGCAACAACTTAGTATGTTGCACTGAATTGCAAATTCCAACATAATATTGCAAGTTTCATGTTTGGTCATAATGTCAAAATTGATTGTGCTTCAAAACCATGGTTTGATTAGAAATGATAAAAGTATATTTTGCATTAAGTAGAAAAATTTACACCAAGTTTTACATTGAACTTACTTTCAGAGTAAACACATCCAAATGTATACAATGCATCTGGGATTCAATTTTAACCAAACTCAATTCTAGTTCATTCAAAATCAAAGGTTGAAAAACGCTCACCCAAACACACATACTCCATCCAAATAGGTTAACCATGTTTACAGTTAAACCTGCAATCTTTATGTGTATTCAGCGTCTTACCATTGATAAAATTATAATGTATCAGCAACATTGTGATATGTCACATCTATCAAAACTTTCTTTTCAAATTTATCAGTCCATGGGCCAATTCTGATTATTAATTAACATGGATTGCATTCATATACATTGTTCTTCATTTATTATTCAAACATCTTGAATCAGTTTCTAAGACATCTCTGCCATGATTACAGGTAATTGTCGGTGGGTAAATTATGTAACTATATGTTACCTAGAGTTTGTTAACATGACTGGTTATCGGGTAAGGAAGAAAATGGCATGTCAAAATAGGACAAAATGGTGGAGTAACAAAACAGTTTAGGATTTATTCCACCAACCGAAATGCTTAAGTTTAAAAATTCTTTTCTGTATCATCTAACGAAAAAACGAATATCACAGAAGTGATAGAAAACATAATACATAGTAAAGTATCAAGAATAAGTTTTTGCATGGCAGTGATTCGCATCTCAAGTTAACCAAGTAAAAAATGGTGTTTTGCTTCAGTAGATGAAGAATTAACTTTGGAGAACTATATCAGAAACATATCTAATCTAGGTTTCAAATCGTATGCAGAGGACAATCTTGACCAAGTAAGACTTAAGATGAAGACCTAATCCAAACATTTCGGTAGACCTAAAAAATAATTTGAACTTAATTGCCTAAGGTTAATCTCATGAATAAATTCATACCTCAGACATTGTAATAAACTCTCGGCTGCTGCGGCTTCTTGCATAGCCTCAATTGCAGCCAGCTGCGCAGAATCTCTGTGCTTCATTACTTCCTGTCACAAATATGAACACAGAATAAGAATAAAATGAATAACGCCATAATATAACCTATCTAAATAATGCATCGATTGGGTTGGGTGAAGCTAATGTGCACAGAACAAAGAAAAAGAATATCCACCAGTGCAATCCAATCATATGAGACAACTTTATTCTACTAGCAGCATACTTATTATATATGTGATCGTGAGTCTAACATTAACCTTGTTAGAGTTGTTTTAATAAAACTCACGAAACACTTTTTCAAAAACTTACAAGTCACCTTTTTATAAGAAAAAACCTTCCTTTCTTTTCTATTACAACTGTCAATCAGCAAAAATATATGTATATATATTGCAGCCAAGAATCAAAGTACATAAGTGTAAAAAGCCACACAAGGATTTTGCAATTGAAACTACCTTTCCAAGCTTTGAAATAGACGACGGGAGTGAAGTCCACTGAACACTTGCATCTGTCACTTTTCTACTACTTAAAGAAACTTTGACCATGTTTCCAGGTAGTCCGTTGTTGGAAACTTCAGCCAATTTCTTACCAATTGAAGTCCTTTGCTTACTTGACTTCTCTTGTTCCTCTGAAGTCCCATTAGCAGTAACCTTCTTTATAGACATTTGAGGCTTTTGTTCTTCCTTAGAGGGTTTTACTGGTGCTTTAACCTCTCTAGACGGCAACTTTGCACTTGAAATGCTTCTCCTAGGAGTCTGCCAGACCATAAAATGATAGTAAGATGACTGTTTGAGTTTAATTGACTGAAAAGACAGGAAATTCAAACCTACACAACCAGAAGTTCTAAACTAACGAGCAGTGTAATTTTCACACACAAATTTGACATCAAATTTCAACACCATTTTAGACAGCTAACACTGTCCAAACATGGTTAATGAATATAACAATGTGTCACAGCCTAATAACCATTCACTGAACATAATTAACCACAATTTCTAACATCATTAACCATGATTTTGAGGTGTTTTAAAATACATGATATCCCATTATAACCATCCAAATTGTGTTCAAATATACATGATATCTTTTAACCACAATTTTTGTTCAAATATAAACATGAAAATCATGGGTAATGACATGCAAAATTGTTTGTTTTCTGTGGACGGTTAATGAGTTGTGACACCTTGGTATATTCATTAAGCATCCACTGAACGTAATTAACCACATATTTGAACTGCATTAATCATCTAAATTGTTGTGAAATTCAATATCAAATTTGTGTCAAAATATCATTTCTCAAACTAATAGCACAATATAAGTAGGACACGTAAAATTTGAAAAGGGAAAAGAATGAACAAAAAACTACCAAAGGAATTCACAATTGAACAAACAGTAAACATCATTAGTTGCTAAGAAGCATAAATGGTGAATAAAGCTTACCGAACTATGAACTTCAGCCTTAGAACCACCCTTGATTTTTGAAGAGTCTTTAGTCTTCACCTCCATATTCCCTTCCCAACTCTTTCTTAGAGCCTTAGCCCCAAAATCAAACCCTTGCACCAAATTTCTAATTGGATTTCCCATAACAATCTTTTTCCCACCCTTTCCTGCCTCAACCTTCTCCACTCCCTTACCACCAACCTTTGCCCTCTGCTGCTTAACACCATTAGCAAATTTCTCAAAAGAATTAGGCAATGAATAAACACTACTAGGCGAAGAAGGAATCGACCTCGAACCCACCGACCTCAATCTTGTTAATGATTGAGGTAATGTTTCCTTCTTCACATCAATCTTCAACGCCGGTTTCGCTTTCTGAGCCTGACTTTTACTACCTCCTCCAAAAATCCCATTTTTCTTCCCTAATGATTCCTCCTTAAAACTACCACCACCTAAACTTAATCTCCCTCTCTCAAATTTCTCCTTGAAACCAAACATACTCCTAGGATTCTCAGAACAAACAACATTGTTCTTATCTTTGTTACTTTTGTTCTTGTTTTTATCATTAACATCATTGTTATTATCAAGAAATGAAAGTGAATGTGTAGCAACAATATCCTCAGGTGTACCAACACAAGGATGTCTACCAGGAACAGGTTTAACACCCCTAATTACAGGAACAGGTGAACCAGCTTCAAAACGATCAACAAAAACAAACTGACCCAATTGAATTTTATCACTCAAAATCAAATCATCATGTTCATCAGGTAAAGAAACATAAGTAGCATGAGATGAATCAGAAACCTTAAGATAAAAACCTTGATTTGGAAAAAGTTCACCACCTGAAGCAAGTGCTGGAACAATGCTAACAACTTGTAACAGTGATGATCTGTGTTCACCACCTACCTTCACATCTGTGTTCATGTGTTGTAATAGCTTCAAAAGCACACCTGGAACAAGATTCGCCATTTTTTTGCTCCAAGAATTTCAATATGCACATCACTATAAAGAAAAATTCAATTTTTGAGGTAGCCCAGATGGATTTTCTTGTCACAAATCAAGGCTAAATCATAGGTTTTCCAAAAAGGTGATATTTTTTTCAGTTTCAGATTTTTCAGGTTTAGGTAGCAATTTTAATGTGATTTTTAAAATAGAGAAATAAAAACAACAAATAAGACACTAATCTTTTGTTGTTTATAAGACAATAATATAAAAAGGTAGAATATAATAATATATTAATTAATATTTAAACAAAATAATTAATAATTTTTTTCTAATCATAGCACTATTTCCTATTTTTTATTCAATGGTATTCAGTGGCTGGTAATTGTTAGTTTGGCACAGCTAAGGACATCTTGAGAAGGAAGGAGAAACCAACAACTTCAAAACGGTAGATAAAATAAACAATCAATCATAAAACCTTAGGCAAATGTCATTTTTTGTACCAATTCTAGAATGAAAAATAAGGGTAATGAATAAATCTCTTGGAAATTATTTGGTGTTGGTTTGTACTTTAAAACAACAATAAAAAATCAACTAAATGTGGTTGACATATATGGTTAGACTTTCCGCTTATATTTAATGTGACGGGTTTAACTTCCAAATTTTACAATATAACAAGGTTGATAGTCATTCTCACTTTAGATTGAGTATGTCTCTCCTAATATAAATTTTTTATTATAAAAGATTATAGAAACAAAATAAAATAAAATTAATAGTTTGTAGTATAGATGGAAAAAAAAAATAAAGGGATTGGACTAAATTAATTTGTGTAGAATGGAAGAAAAAAAAGTGTGAGTATTAATTGGTTGCTATATTTGTGCGTGGACTTGGAATGGTGTTAGAAAAGTTCACAAAAAAATGGGTAAGGGATATAATTGGTTCACTCTTATTGCATGATGTATACGCAAAGAGCTGTCAATATCTGACATAAAAAATGAACAAACACATGCACTTCAACTTATGAAACTTACCTGACCCACACTCTCTCTATTGCTCTGGTTGGATTCTATTAAACACACCAAGATAAAATTTGTGGGGCTGTTGAATTGAATTGAGGGATTAGAAGAGCCATTGAATGAATCCAAAGAGGGTGTGTGACAAATTCAATTCAATTCAATTAGAGGTGTTACAAAAATAATTCTATTTGTATCATGTTTTATTAATTTTTCTAAAGTATTTAAAATCATTTTTATTATAGTATGGATATAATTATATAATAATTGAATTTTTTATGGAAATGCATGTGCCATGTAACGTTGGTGTTAGGACCAAG
Source organism: Medicago sativa (assembly GCF_051527215.1). Taxonomy (NCBI): domain Eukaryota; kingdom Viridiplantae; phylum Streptophyta; class Magnoliopsida; order Fabales; family Fabaceae; genus Medicago; species Medicago sativa. The sequence continues at coordinate 78,679,057 of NC_140750.1, forward strand.
GTAATGGTGTGTCGGCTCCCTAGGAAAAATGAGTCACGTTCTCATTATATTGTTACGTGTGGAGGAAATGTACCTTTATTCTATGGTTAATAAAATATAGTATGTGAGCCCATAAAAATAAAATAGAGTATGTGATTTGTACTAAAAAAATAGATAAAATACAGTATGTGATGTGTGCTTCTCTTGATATCTCTGGTTTGGTCATTGCTGGTGTAGGAAACCATCTTATTAAGAGTAACTTAATTAATGGTTTGGTCAACAAAACAAAGAGTATCTTAATGGAAAATATTTCGATTTGTTATATATATAATATGCATAAATAATATGCACAGTAATGTTTTTTTTTTTGAAGAATATGCACAGTAACTTGGACTTGGAGATAACCAATTTGCTATTTTCCTTTTCAGTTGTCACAATCCAATGTCTGGAGGGATTTTAATTCTAGCTGTTTTCTTAACTTTGTTAACAAATTTGGATGAATTAGTCAAAAAAACAAAGTTGGATTTAATTAATTATTATTATTATAACATATCATGTTCAATAAATGATTTTTGGATATTATTTCGTCATTGTTCATTAGATGCTTAGGATGTAGATATAGATATTGACACATATATGATGAGAGTTTTGGATAAAGATACGATAAAATATGATATGATCATATCAAATATTATAATTGTTTTTTTGTTTGATGTTCACATGATAAGAGATTAAAGACTCGTTTTATTATTAGAGTATGATAGAAATATAATATGATATGATATATAGTTGGATAAATATATGGATTTGATGGATTACATCTTGATCAACAAGGAGAAATATTCTCTTAATCAACATGAGACATATTCAGTTAATTTTCGATTGGTCCCAACAATTATTTTCCTTATTCAATAGATCCTAACCAATAAAAAGTTTGTTTCCAAACAATTATATGTTAGGACTTTGAACCTATTATTAAGACTAGGAATCCAATTGTCCTCATTTCCTATATTCCAACAACAATCTTTATTTTCCCTAAAAAAAAATCTTTATTTAGAATTAATTTATCTTTATCCGAATGAATGATTCTCCACAAATAAAGGTCCTTTTAGTTAAATGGAGAAAATAAGATCTAGGAAATATCTAGCCTTTATAACCCTTGCAACCAAGGAATTAAGGTTATTTATGATCCTCCGTCATTGTTTTACCAACATACATTAGAAACTCTTTAATTTAATATTCAGTAAATTAATAAACTCTCTAAAATAATAAATTTGTCTGGTCCCGACTTGGGCCAATGTAAAAAATTGAAAAACTCATAAAATAATAAGATAATAATTTTTCGGAAGATCCCTTTATAATTTTCGGTCTCAAGAAAATCATAAATTAATAATTCATAGAAACTGAAAAAAAAAATATATTAAGAATACATACATTTGTTCCTCTTGTTTACATTTACTGTAATTCAAAAGTCATTATTGATTTCCAATGCATATGAACACAGTAGTTACTAATTTACGTTGAGTCACAAGGTTCGCTGCAACGTAATTCTAAGAGGCGTATACTAATTTGCCTTTTTGTTTGGTATGTACAGTATAATTACTTAAAAACTCTTTAAATTAATAATTATTAATTTATAATTTATCGATAAATTAATAACTCTCTAAATTAATAAATTTCTCCGGTCCTGACATTATTAATTTATAGAGTTTTAAATGTACTTTCTCCGTTATCTATATTATATATATAAAGAAAACAACTCATTTCAGCTCTTTTGGGTTGACTTTTTCTCTTTTCAAAAATGTCTTCAATTTTCATTACAAATAACACATGTAACAAATAGATAAGAATAAATTTAAATATTAACCCCTCAAAAAAATAAATTTAAATATTAAAAAAATGTAACAAACACGATATGAAAATATATATGTTTTTTTTCCTTTATCATTTAAAAGGTGTAACAAATTAGATGAGTATATTTATTTATACTTACTTTTTTTCAATATCCCAATTATACCCTTAACCAACTTTTTCGATAATAAAGATTGTTGTTGATGTTATTAAAAAAATTAGATTATATTGTTTTTGTTATATTGTTGATGTCATTGAAATAGATAATCATGGTTAGTTTGGTTTGTTGTAACTTGAAAGCAACAAACATTCATATATTTTGTTTTAATCAAAATCAAAATTTCATAAAAAAAAACACCGTTCATAATTTTCAAACGTTAGCGCAATAAAAAGAGCAGAAAGACGGGCACGTGACTGGCCGTCTTTTCGCTAGTAAAATATAAACAAAAATGAGTCAAATAAAATTAATGTATTTGGTTCAAAATTTGGTCTAAATACATCAACTTTTTTAAAACTCATTTTTTCTCCTTGTTAGTGTGTGTGTATTATTAGATTTTAATTTTTAATTTTTAATTATTATTTATAAGAGTAAAAGATGTGACTATTTTCTTATCGTATCATATATTATTTTCAATTTCTCATATTTTAAATTAAATTTTATGATAATAAAGGAAGAAATTGTTTTATTATCTTATATTGTTATATTTTAATTTTTATATTTTAAAATTTATTTTATTAGAGTAATTGAAGAGAATATTTTTGCATCCTTATTCAGGTGTGTGTGTATATATATTGTCTTGGACAAGAAACTTTATATGGAGTGGTGACATTTCTAAAAAAAAAAAAAATATGGTAACTGTGACATAGTAAAAAGTTTGTAAACCTTATTCTGAAGGTGGCCTTGGTATTAGATCCCTAATCACACTGAATGAAGCGGCCAACTTGAAAATTTGCTGGAACATCATAAACTCAATAGAGCATTGGACTTTGCTGCTCAAAAGCAAAGTATACAGAGATAGAATAATCATCTTCCATCACATTTATTCTTCCATTTGGAGTAGTGTTAAATCTCAAAGCAGCTGTGTGGAAGAAAACTCTAACTGGTTATTAGGCAATGGTGAGAATATTAACTTTTGGCTGGATAAATGGTGTGGCCAACCTCTTGTGTCCCTCATGAACATTCTCATTATGTTTTGGAGATATCTTTCAGCAAAAGTGTTTCTGCACAAGTAATTGTTTCAATTGCTGATCTAGAACAAATAAAGTTATCTGGATACATATCAACTATGGTGAACTTTCTTTTAAAGAAGATTATATTTTCAAGTCTTAGCCAGGAGATAGTGTTTAGTGTGCCAAATCCATTTGGAGCCCTGACTTCCCTCCCTCTAAGTCTTTACTGGTTTAGAGGCTGAAATGGTCCCTCAATGTGCTCTTGTCTCTCTTTCTTAGAATCTTCTTTTCATCTATTTTTTGAATGTGAATTTTCCTTAGAGATGTGGTCTTGGTTAGCATCGATCTTGAATACTAATTTAAAGTTCACCATAATTCAAGATATTTGGTCACTTTGTGAAAGAAGCTGGTCTACTCAATGTAAAATTGTTATTAAAGCATGTATCATCAACCTCCTCAATATTATCTAGTTTAGAAGAAATCAAGCTAGATTCCAACAAAAACGTATAAATTGGAAATATGAAATAAACCTTATCATTTCTAATGTGGCTTTATCAGGTAACAACACCAACAATTCTTCTGCAGTATCTATGTATGAATTTACTATCATGAAAGCTTGAAAAGTTGATATCCACCCTCCTAAGGCTTTAATCATTAAGGAGGTAATCCGGTGTCCCCCGATTCAAAGTTGGATGAAAGTTAACACAAATGGAGCAACAGTTATAAATCCTGATGTGGCATTTGCTTGAGGTATTTTTAGGAATGAGAATGGAGTTTGCAGCGGTTGTTTTGCTCGAAGGTTGGGTCCTCGCGAAGCCCTTTTTGCTGAATTGATTGTTGCGATGATAGCGATTGAAATTGCTGCTTCCAAAGGATATACAAGTCTTTGGTTGGAATCTGATTCTTGCTTTTGGCTTTCAAATCAATTTGTGTCGTGCCTTGCAATTTAAGAAATAGGTGGGAAAATTATTTATAGTTAAATAGACATGATATTTTTTGTGACTGATATTTATAAGGAGGGTAACTTTTGTGCAGATAGGTTAGCTAACCTAGGATTGACCGTTAACTTTTCTTCTCTGGCTTGGTACTTAGACATCTCTGATTTTATCAGGTTGGAGTACATTAGAAATAGGTTGGGAATGCCCCCTTTTTCTTTCATGTACTTCCTTTGTTTGGTTTATATTCTGAGTGGTACTCCTTCCACTTCTCTTTTGTTTTAAAAAATATATCATATACAGTGTTGTCTTTATCCTATCCTGACTATCATAAAGACCCTCTAAACAGACCCCTGTAAGATCTACTTGGTGGTTAGGATATAATAAAGATAAATATATGATAAGAGAGACAAATAAGGATATGACATGAGTAATCTTATTATATGTTTGATGCCCGCTTGATAAAAAACTAAATAACATATATTATTTTGTTATATTTTAGATAAATAATATAATGAGAAGATATTTTGTGACAAAGTTATATTTAGTTTTTTGAAAAGAATAAAATGAAATTCATACTTTTATAATTTTTAAAAATGATCAAATTTTTCATTTTAAATATTTTTATTTCAATATATTTTAACATTTTTATATTGTGCAAAATAATAATGTTGTGATAAAATTATTCATAGTTTTAAAAAATATTTATTAATATATACAATTTTATATATTTTAAATTTTATTTTATAAAATTAAATGACAAAACTATTTTCTTATCCCATCATATTGGTTTTCAACTCAACCTCCACCATCATACAATATTTTAACGAGAAAGACAAGATATATGATAAGGTGATATGATTAATTTTGGATATCTTCCTAAATCATCAAATACCAAAGGGTGAGCTAGATGTATGCTTCTATGTCTCAAGGCGATGGAATGCAAAATAATACATAACAATAAAATTTAAAATGATACAGAGTTCTGCAAAAAAAAAAAATAATACAAAGTTCACAACAAATAATACATAAAAACTACATTTTCAATGGAATGCAAAATAATACATAACAATAAAATTTTCCCTCAAAAAAACAATAAAATTTAAAATGATACAAAGTTCATGACAATAATAAAAACTACATTTTCAATTGAAAAAAACGATATGAAATAATAATGATATTTAATGCTTAAGATTTTTTTTTCTTTTTTATCAATGATTTCAATGCTTTTGAGTTTTTTTTTTTTTTGAAGTTGCTTCTATAGTTGATGTACCCTAATTTTTAGTTCATCCAATGTCATGTCATACTCACTCCAATGCAAGTTTTATATAGTTGCCATCATTTATAAATTTTTTGGGCATAGTATATCATGCACTAAAGTTGGTCTTACATAAGAGGATTTCTTCAATATATGGCTCCTCCTAGCTACCATTCCTTGTTATGTATATGGCCCCTCGTAGCCTTTAATACTGAACAATGTAACATTAGACTGACACATGATATAATAACTTACTTTATAGAGTATCTCATATTTAGACCATCAAATGAGTTAGGCTTTGTGCTAGAAGAGCTTCTAGAGATACAATTGGGTGTTTTAAGCTAGAAGAAAAGTTGCACATGTACAAGGAGAAACTAGTTCAAGAGAATAGTGGAGGGGAAAAAAAAATGAGAAATGAGAAAATTTAAGACCATTGATGTGCATTCATGTTTAGTAGAAACAAATAATTCAACCATCGAAATACATGAAGTTTCAGCCCCAAAAAAAAAACTCATGATTTTAGGTTATTGTTTGTAGAGCTCCGACCCGTACGAGCTACGGTCTGTATAGGTCCAGACTAAAAAGTCCAGTTAAAATATGGGCTGAAAATAACGGCTCGATCCTGCCTCTGAACGGGCTAACAGGCCAGCCCGCCATTTATTTCTTGTTGATACTATTTATTTAAAGGAAAATGTTAACTTGTGCCCTTGAGACATAAGTTAAGGAACCAAATGTAGAAACTTTTTCTTAAAAGTTGTGCATTCAATGCTTTGAAAGTTTCAAAAATTATCATTTAAATATAAAATTTATTTGTTAATTCTATTTTAAGCTCCTTAACTTGTGCCCTTAGGGCACAAGTTAACATGACCCTTATTTAAATTATGTAAAACAAGTTAAATAATGTAATAAAAAAAAACATGGTAAAATAATCTCGTAATGAGTTATACTGGAATTCGAGAATGAATCCTCAAATTCAATACTAGCACTGCACTTCCAACATGAGTTCAGGGATAGGCACCCGTCTGAATGTCCATATGGTATAGAGAAACACTTGTGTGGACCAAGACCAAGAATTTTCGTTTGGTCACACACAAAGAGAGAAGAGAGAGAAGAGAGAAGAGAGAGAAAATGGAAAAGAGAGAAGAGAAGAGAGAGAAGGCAAATTTTTGTGTGTGTGACCAAACCAAAATTCTTGGTCCTGGTCCACACAAGATTTTCTCACTACTATAGTCGCAAATCATAAAACAAGTACTATTCGAATTCAATTTGGATTAGTTTCTTCTTTTGGCCATAGTTAATTGGATTTTGGTGGGCCAACAAAAAAATAAGAGTGCAAAACTCTGGCCACCACACTATTCATTAGCTGATTTTAGGTTTAAGCGGGTTGCAGCTACCCGTGGCTCATTCGAACTAGTTTTGTATTTTATACGGGTTTGTGTGGGCCGGACTAAAAAGTTTTGAAAAAATTCGAGCTCAAATTAAAGAGGTCAAAGCCTTATGTTTCAGCGGATTTGGCTGTCCAATCTACGGACGCTCATTTTGATAGTTGTTTGGAAGTATCATATTCTAAATTAACCAACTCAAAGTTGGTTTCTATAATTTACTACATACCTCTGTTAGATCTCACAATTAAGGCCTATTAGTAGACCTAAAATTTGTGTGAAGTTGCTCCTCAAAATTAATTTATATTGAGCACCGTAACTTTAACATTATCACATCTTATCATTGATGTTTTTGACTAATTGTTAAAATTAATGAGCATATGAGCCTATGTTTATGAGAGGTAATTTCCTCCGTCCTAAATTATAATTTGTTTTGGGGAAAAAATGTCTAAAAATTATAAGTCATTTTACAATATCAATGAATCATTAATGTTACTTTTTCTATTACATCTTTAATTATTTATTACTTTCTCTTCTTTCAATTCCTTAATTTACTTTTCTCATACCATTTACTAAGGACAATTTTTAAAAACAACTCATAATTTCTCTATCCCATACAAAGTTAAATACATTTCTTAATACATGTGAAATGCTCAAAACGATTTATAAATTGGGACGGAGGGAGTATGTCTTTTGCACTCTTAAATTTGTTTGAATATCACGCGCGCGCACACACACGAAACCAGAAATTAACTCAATTGATTCTTTATAACTGAATTTGCACCAGTTAACTGAATTGATTCTTTATAACTGAATTTGCACCAATTTCCTAACTTAGACCAACAAAAAACATGAAGGTCCAAGTTAGCAAAAATGCACATTTTTATTTGGACAAAAAACCAATATCCACTAGCGTAAACCAATTTAAAGTAAGTGATAGTTTAGTAAATATCCCTCAAGCTATTTGTTGTAAAATAAAAGTGAGTCTAAATTAACATATTGGTGCAAGTTAACAAATATATTTTAATGAAAATTACTAAAGTAACCCTCAAGTTATTTGTAATAAAATAAAAGTGGGTCTAAGTTAGCAAATTGGTGCAAGTTAACAAATGTTTTAATGAAAATTACTAAAGTAACATCAAGCTATTAGTTTTAAATAATAAAGATGAAGGATATTTTTGTCCAAATAAAACGATGCATTTTTGCTAACTTGAACCTTCATATTTTTTGTTGGTCTAAGTTAGCATATATGTATGTATGTATGTATGTATGTATGTATGTATGTCTGTGTGTGTGTGTATGTATTTCTTTCTTTTGTCAATATCGGATAAAGTGAAAATCTAAATTAGTAGGGATGTGGATATATAAGACATTTGTGCATATAGTTCGGTCCAAAAGCATAATAAAGAAGAAAATTGCTCTTATGACATTCAAAGCTTCATAATAACACATGTCAATGATTTTTTGCCCCCACGGTAATTAACTACCGTTCAGGACCCAACAGCAGTTAACTACCGCTGGAAAATTGCTTTTCTGTTTAAAAGTTGTTATATTCCCCATACAGTGAACAAATCCCTTGTTTGAAATGAATCTTGGTAAGTTTCTACATAAGCTTTTCCTTTTTTAATCACAATTCTAAGCTGTGAAATATTTTTTCCATTTTCCACCATTTCCCTTGTGATTCCTGTACTCTTCCATGGTTCCAAATCTTCATGAATCCATCTAAAGTGCTCTTCCATGTCATGCTTCCATTAAAGCAGTTTAGTGTGAATTGAGTTTGTTACCTTTTGATGATTGTAATTTTGGAAGGTGAAGTGCTTGTTGTTTTGAATTGATCAAAGAAAATAAGTAAAATGACTTTGTTATCTAATTAACATTATAGCTTTTTTGTTGTTTTTTAATCTTAATGAAGAAGGGAAGAAGTTAAACGGAGGTAAGAAAATACTTCTGGACAAAACAGTGTTGAGGGAATATATAGTTGGCGATACAGGGTTCCCCTTTTGCCATGGCTTCTTACTCCTTATGAAGGTGAATAGAGAGAACATGGTAGAAGAAGAGGTTGTTGGGAGAGAATAGAGAGAACATTATTAATTAATTAAAAAATGCTGATTGGTGGCTAAAACAAGTGAATTGTAAGCAGAAAAACAATTTTCCAGCGGTAGTTAACTACCGCTGTGTCTAGCGATAGTTAACTTCTACTGGGTCCTGAACGGTAGTTAACTACCGCCGGGGGCAAAAAAGTCATTTACATGTATTATTATGAAGTTTTGTATGTCAAAAAAACAACTTTCAATAAAGAAACAAGGAAATGTTAAATGTAAAAAAAAAAAACAAAGAGGGGTTAATCAACTAGCATCATAAGCATAATATAAGTGCAACTTTTTTTTGTAGTGGCCGGGGTTTGAACCGCAGACCTTGCATATTTTATGCATTGTTCTTACCAACTGAACTATGCTCTCGAGGACAAGTGCAACTAAAACAAAAGGAAACAATCTCTAAACCGAATTACTAAATAAATAATCAAATATACATGCAAAGGTGAGTCTTATATATGTATTTCCATGCTTTCAAACAAAGGTACTTAAATTTTCAAGCTTTCAAGCCATTCAACAAATCAATATTGTTCTAAGTGTATGGTTTAAAAGTTTGTTTGTTTAAAACTATTCTAACTAATTTATGTTAAAATAAATAGAGACGAGATCGGGCTATTTCGCTTGGGGTCAGAGACACTCAATCAAGCGTAACAGCTGCAATCTCTCGATCAAATAACGGATTCTAGCTTTTTAAACGATATTATCACAATCACTCGACAACATCATTCGTGTCCAAATGATGTCGTTATTTCTAAGGGACTATTCAAAAGTCGATTTCCCAAACTATTAAACAATCACAAAGTCGATCGGATCGTTTAATCGATGATTTCCCAATCTATTAAACGACCCAAAAACATTAAATTCTAGATTAAAAATGATTATCAAAGATTAACATCTATGTTTAGAGTGAAAACTTAGATAGATTGTTATTCTATTCATAGATCCAAAAGTATTTGTCAATATCATTTCAAATCTCAATAAAGCTTTAAATACAAGAATAACAACAATATTGAATAAATAAGCTAGAACCACATATTAAAAGATCAAGAGTTTACATAATAGCTTGTTTGAATACCTCAAAACCCACAAGGATAGATGTAGCTACATATGTCTATGATAGCTTGGCAAAGGATGAAGAAAAGATGAAGACTCCATGCCTAGATTCATGATGTCTCAACAAATCTTGGGTTGAATCTACTCTTAACTACCTTGCTTTGTGTTTCTCTCTCTAAAATCTCTCATCTCTCTCTAAAATCTCTCATCTCTCTCTAAAAAATCAGATTTGTTATGTTATGAGGTTTGGGGATATTTATATAATTTCTGGAAAATTGCATAGTGGCTTAGCCACGCTTCCAGATTCAGATTTCCAGTGCTCTCTGACTTGCATTGCTTTGACATGGCTTTGACTTTGCTTAGCCACGCTTCCAGATTCAGACATTGCTTTGACATGGCTTTGACTTTGCTTAGCCACGCTTCAAGACTTATTTTTTCTTCCATTTTTGATCTCAAAGTCCATGGCAATTGCATTTACCTACATAAATGGTTGGAATTAGGTATAAAAAGCATAAATTGATAATTCTTCATTATTTGTGAGCTTTTCATTGAATAACTTATAAAACGAGTAATCAAAGTGTCTAAACTATATATGATATTTAACTACTTTCTGACACTTATCAATGGGACAAATGTTTGTCGATAACAAAATTTTAAAAAATCCGATCGGATATTATCTTCTAGTAGGTTTTGTGTGATAGCTACACAATCCACACACTCCCGCATCAATTACTCCTCCTTCCACGCAAAAAGTTTCCTTATCCACTTTCATGCCTTTATTCTAAATCTAAATTTGCTTGAATATCATTAAGGAGCATATGTATGTCTTTTGTTAATGTAGGATGTGAATATAAGACATTTAGTGTATATAGTTCGGTCCAAAAGCATAATAAAGAAACAAGGAAAATGTTAAATGTGAAAAAAAGGAGTTAATCAACTAGCATCACCCGTAATCCCATATCCTAGTAAGATCCATCATAAGCATAATGTAAGTGCAACTAAAAGAACAACATTCTCTAAACCGAATTACTAGATAAATAAGCAAATATGCATATGAACTCCAAAGCAAAACTTGTTTTTATTGAACAAACCAAAGCAAAACTTGTTATTCATCTATTACAAGTCAAAATCACAAATCCCACACACCTTAAACATGCAAAGGAGAATCTTTATATATGTATTTTTTTAACGTAATCTTATATGCAAAGGTGAATTTTATCTTATATATAAGGTGAACATTATATATGTATGATGACAATGACATGAAATTCCCACTAGATCTTTCCCATCAAATTGAGGCCAGCCAAAACCATGAAAGAAACAACACAGACACAGTTGAGACATACAATGTTATTGGGCATAGTACATGTACATTCTCATCATATAGGTGGTTTCACCGCCCAACGATCCTTGACACTCGCCCGGACTCAATTGATACTTTCTTTACATTAGGTCCAACTCAACAGCCCATTAATACACTTAAAAAAAATATTGGGTAAATTCTAAATTTCACAAGCACGCGTACAACAAAAAGAAACAACACAATTTCATCTTCAGTTCTTCACCTCTCTGTCTTTCTCTCGGTCTCAGGCTCTCAGCTCTCATCTGTCTATTTTCTTCTTCAATCGCTATTTGGTTGCTAATATCTTCTCATTCACTCTAAAGGTAAGCCAATTGATTCTCCAATTTCTCCTTCCTTCCTTCCTAGTTTTAGGGTTTTAGAAAAATTGATTATTTGTGCTTTTGAAAAATTAATTTTGCAGAAAAATTGTGCATCGGTTGAAAGAAAAGCTAGAGAGTTATCATTAGTTGTTAAGGAAAATTGATTTTGAAAGAAAAGCTAGTGACAAAGTTAGCATTAGTTGTTAAGGAAAAGCTAGTGATTTTTTTTTTTGACAGTTAAGGAACAATAATGAAAATTGATTTTGAAAGAAAAGCTAGTGACAGAACTGTTTGATGAAAGTTTTAGTGTTTAACTATAGATCACTAGATACAAATTATAGCATATCATCAATAACAAAAAGAACAAGAGATTGTGTACCTTTGAATTAGGTTGATGAAGGATAACCGTAGACAACGCCGACAACTATGAGAGGGTAACTACCCTCATTCCATCTAGCTCTAGGTTTTCTCACCAATCTTCAGAATAATTAACCGTCTAATGGGATGACGTTTAAATAGCTAAACGGCTGAGGGCAGGGACCTCTCATTGGGCTTATCTAAATGGTCCAACCCATCACGGTCCATTTAGTAACAAAAGCCCAATCACTCAAATTCATCATATAATTAGGGCTTAACAGAATAGACCATAATTTATATTATGACATCAACTTATAATAATTGATTATTGTCGATCCATAATTGATTAATTAAATAATTAATCCAACAATCTCCCACTTGGATGACAATACTCAATTACTGAAAAAATAAAAAAATTCACTTGTCATAAAGAATTTAAAAATTTAAAATTACATGTATGGTCAAAGCACTAATCATTCAAAAGAGAAGTAAGCTTTAATGCTGCAGAAATTGAATCCGATAGGGAAAACAAATCATACAGATCAAAGACTCACTTTTCTAACAAATGATGAATCTATAGTGACACGTTTGAATTAAAAAGAATATGTCACTAAAGAATAGCCCAAGCATTTTAAAAATGCTATAACAAACTCCCACTAACCCAAAATAACATAGACTTAATCAAATCATTATGAGTTACAATACTCATATATAAGTATGTGGTTAGTGGTTCTGCCAATGAGTTTTCAATTCCATAAAAGTCATATATCCACATAGGTATAAGAGTAGTAATTACTTATAGGGATAGCCTATAAAGAGATAGTAATTACATTTAGTCAAAGTCGATAAATGTTCTATGACATTCAATTAATCCAAGTTTTATAAAAAAAATGTGACTATGAAAATCCATAAAAGCAAAATAGGAAATTCAATAATCCCCAAATTGGATTAACATAGACACGTAGTTTAAAGAAAAAAATGTGGATTAATGTGGCCACTAGAATGTCAATAACAAAAGAACATTTATGATTATCTCAAATTATAAGTACCACAAGAACACAATATCATACTCGACAGGAGTATTGATATTATACATTGTACTTACTATTTATGACCTCAAAAATGTAGAATGTTGGCAAAACAGAAGCACAATGTATATTTGCATGCAAAGAAGTTATTGTGCATATTCCAACAAAATTGACTTAAGCATCCAATTATGATGCTCATTGAGATCGATAGAATTTTAACATATATCTCAATATAATAGAATGAGACTAAAGTTTAAAGTCTCTTAAGCTATGCCATATTTTATAGTGTGCACAAGAGTATATGGCGATAACGACAATAATATTGTGTACACATTTCTCTTGATCTCACATACATACATACATATATATATATATATATATATATATATATATATACATACATATATATATATATATATATATATATATATATATATAAACAAGAGTGAGAATTCTCATTTGAGCTCATAATATATAATATTGTGTACACACTCCCACTGATCCCACATATATATAAACAAGAGTAAGTGGGATTCTCATTAGTGATCACTGATACAAAATATTATAATAATGTAATATTCAACAGTGGGATACTCAATTACTAGTGCAAGATTATCAACATAAGTGGTTATATAATTTTAGCCAATAGAGTTTCATGAACTCAACCACATATTTTGCACATGAGCATAGCAGAATTATTAACACAAGTGGTAACTCAAAGATATTATGAAACCCCATAAATACATATTTTATCAATGGCAGATATTATCAAGAATTGGGTTTCGTAGTTAACCACATATTCTGCATTTACAATTAAGGAGAACGTAAATTTTCATTTAAGAATTTTATAACACAAGATCTCCTTTTCACAATTAAAATTCCACAGAATTTTATAAACATAGTAACCGTTATATGACAGAGTATGATGATTATATAAAAAAATTATCATCATATGAGTGAGATGAGTCTCTAAAAATAGGATATAAGACTCTGTTCACAATTTTAATAACTCACTCAAAACTCAAATGCTACAATTATACTTACACAAATTTGAGAAACAATTAGGTTACAAGCAGCGGAAATACACAAGACTTATATTTTATTATTATTGAGGATATAAGAGAAAATAGTCATAAGCTTCCATAAGTATTAAAAAATAGCAATAGCATAACTAATATCCTCAATATAAGTCTCTACAAAAATTTCATATCTAAAAATATGAAAACAAATAAATATATTTGTTTATGAGATATAGTTAGTTGACATGTAGAATTTTTCTCACTTGTTGAAGAATGATATTTTCTCCACTTGGTGGAGAATGATAGTTAAACTATCTTACCCACAAAAGGATGATTATGTTAAGTAATGTCATACCGATAGGGTATGTCCATCACGTTACACAATACATAACAATGATTCTCCCACTTGATAGAGAATAGACAATGATAGTTGAATTAAAAAGTTTGAAAGATATTTTAAATAAAATATTCAACTATTTCTCTATCACAAAATGATATGTTAAGTAACGTCACACCGATAGGGTATGTCCGTCACTCACATAACGAAGGGATATTAGCAATCCAAAATATATATATATATATATATATATATATATATATATATATATATATATATATATATATAAAAGATCACAGTTAGGTAGAAATTTAATTCAAAATATAATAATATTGGATTGCAAAATTTATACAATTTTCTACATGTCTTTTAACTATGTAACTTACTTATATTAATCTCATTCAAGGATCTTAACGATAATAAGTAAGAACTATATCATCACAATGTACCATTCTTATGTCTTACAAAATTTAAACATTGATAGAGTATTATAATTGACATAAGTATAAACGTTTTAGGTACATTGAATAATAACAATTATATTAATAACAACACACCGATAGGGTATGACTGTGACCAATATAATGCTAATCTATTTAACAAAATTTGCATAATTGTACCCACAATAGGTGAGATTACAATTATACAAATAAATAATGTTTATGCTTAAGAGAATATGATACAATAATATCATGCATAAACAATTATACTTAAATTTACTCAACTTCGGTCATATTCAAATGATAGAAAAATGTGCTTAACAATATTTTAAATTAGCACATCATAAATATGACTTTAGAATTTCTTTTATATGAAGTAGTATAATAACAAAAGTTGTTATTTGGAATAGAAGTGTGTCAAATAGTTTTCTAATTTATCCAGAAAAGAACTCTTAGAATAAATTTTTTCAATACTCCCACTATAAATTAGAAAAAACACAAATACAAAATGGAGCATTATAGTAAGAAAATAGTATATAACAACAGAGTTCTGTTTAGAATATTCTGAAAAAGGATTTCACTTCTATATATGATATCATAATTGCACAACAAAAGAGAAGAAGAACTAAATTTCTTCATATGTGCAATAATAAACAATAAGTCACAAGAGGATAAAATAATTAAATAACAACTTACCTCGCAGAGTGTGACATTCATCCTTATACTTAGAGCCACTGAATTTTGATGACTTAACGAGAATATCTTATAATATAGTCATCTCAAAAATATTCATCAATAGAGAATAAGCAATTATAAATAAGCATATGTGAGACTCTAATTATAAATCAATATGATTTATATAAGAATTCAGATGTAAGGATGATACATATACATATTTCAAAAATTGCCTCAATTCTTAATAAGTTGTTTTGATAATAATTAACAGATAAACAACAAAGAGACGTACAAATTTTAATTCATAATTAGAATTTTAGCATAAAAAATGCAACAATGCATTATTCACTATATATAAAATATATAGTTTAATATTATTGTGATCCAAACATTTAATTGCGACAAGACACATAATTATATAGTTAATGGTGTTTGTCACAAAATTTAGAGTAATAAACTACGGGTCTAGATTAGAGAGTATAGTAGAAAGCATAATGTATATTAAAGAGAAATATGCCAATTTTAGATTCAATTAATATAAATGACATATATATACAACTCACTATACTCATTTTGAAAACAAAATATTATGAGGACCCTTCAAAACAATTTGTGACAAGAATCAAAGACAAGTGTCTTAGTTTAAATATGTCGCCAAAAGAATGATCAATTAGTGAACTTTGGATCTTTATGCTAAGACAATATGAATTCAAGAATATCTTACATTAGAATATTTATAATGCCAAGAATATTTAAAATCGTAAAATATAAATTAATTATACTTGGCATTAAAATTAACAAAATTGAGCCTTCTATAAATTCACAATAGTAAATATAAGAGAGAATTTTCAAAAACAGTTTAAGCTCAAATATTGAGAATACATGATTTGAAATAAATTATTCTCAATTTAATCGATATATGATCTTTTCAAGATTTGACAAAATTTTGAAATCCATGCATCAAAAAATACAATATCAACAATTCTCAAAAATATATTAGTTTATACAAGATATTTGAGACAAGAATATAAGACTGAGTCTAAAGATTCTTCACAATACTAACACTTAAAAAGAATAATTTACATGAGTGTTATATTTTAGACTCAAATCTAAAGAATGCATGATTTAAAAGAACATATGATTCTCATATTAGTATACATCAATTATTTAGACATCTCATAAACTAATTTAAATCCCAATTTTTATGAGTACAAAATAAATCAAATCTCCTTACAAATATTTTGGGTGGAAGAAAAAATTATATTTTTATCCCAAAATAATATAATATTTACTAATTAATTTGAGGGTATAAAATTCCTCAACACATTAATCTTGATCTACTTGCATCAAAATAAAATTCCAAAAAAAAAAACTTTACCAAACAGTATAGAAAAATAAATAACTATAATTTGGCAATTAACATGATAAAAAATTGGAATTTTCTAAACATCTCACGCGCCCCAAAGCAGATGACACGTGAGGGCTTTCAACAAAATTGGAATTTTATATGTGCGTGTATTGCACGCGCCGGGTAACTTCTTCTCCGCCCGGATGGCCTAAAACGGGTCGAAACGACCCACGATTGATCCGATTGGATATCACTCATTAGTGGACGAAATTCGATGATTCAAGTGGGGTTGAAATCACGATTGAGAGACAAAGGGAAGCCATATATCAATTTTGGGGATTATCTCTTAATCAACGGATGTGAAGAATTAGGGTTCATCACAAAATCAAGTTTGGTTCTGAATTGATCAATTAAGTGAAGACCTCATTAAATTTGAAGAGTCATTAATCTATTAAGGGAGATCATAGACCAAAATTGGGCTGTTAACCGAACCCCGAAGAAGGAAAAAACATGGTTTCTGGTGGATTCAGTAACGCATCATAATGATTCAAAATAATTTTTTTTTTTGAGATCGTACAGATCACACAGCAATATACCATTCATAGCAAAATTACCGATCAAGGGTAAACACAATTAATATAACTGTAGAGAATATCAAATCCATGATTTATAAACATGAAGAATGCTAGCATACAAGAATTAAGGTTCATGCTATTCAACAAAATGTGATTCTTTGATTTAATAGGATTTGCAGTATATAGTATTCAATCACGTAATGCAAAATTTTGATCGTGATACAAAACATAACAATCGTATTATAATTTATTTAAAGATTAGCCATAACATGTATCTAGTTGGCTCTGATACCAATTGATGAAAGTTTTAGTGTTTAACTATAGATCACTAGATACAAATTATAGCATATCATCAATAACAAAAAGAACAAGAGATTGTGTACCTTTGAATTAGGTTGATGAAGGATAACCGTAGACAACGCCGACAACTATGAGAGGGTAACTACCCTCATTCCGTCTAGCTCTAGGTTTTCTCACCAATCTTCAGAATAATTAACCGTCTAATGGGATGACGTTTAAATAGCTAAACGGCTGAGGGCATGGACCTCTCATTGGGCTTATCTAAATGGTCCAACCCATCACGGTCCATTTAGTAACAAAAGCCCAATCACTCAAATTCATCATATAATTAGTGCTTAACACAATAGACCATAATTTATATTATGACATCAACTTATAATAATTGATTATTGTCGATCCATAATTGATTAATTAAATAATTAATCCAACACTGTTAACTCTTAACAGTTAAGGAACAAAACTGTTAACTGTTAAGGAATAATATTAGCTCTAATTTCCCTTGTTAACTGTTAAGAGTTTTGTTCTTTTTTGGTCCTGTTTGCTTGCTTCAAAGGCTGCTTGTATGTTGTTATTTTTTAAAATTTTTATGTGAATTGAATATTAACTTTGAATCATTAAATTTCAGAGATGAAGAGGTTTTTGGTAGATAGAACAAGTATTGAGAATGTGAATGTTGTGCAATCGGAAGCCGAAGTAGAAGAACCACTGCCTAATGTAGCCAACGAGGTTAATCCAAATGAGATTGTGCGTGATCCAGGTCTTAGGAAAAAAAATTCATGTGTATGCTCTGGATATTCAAGACCAAGTGAGGAGGGCATACATATTGAAGGGTCCACTGCAACCAAATTTGCCAAGTTTTCCTCGTACTCAATTCGGAAAGAGCATTTACCTCCTAATTTTATTTAACACGTTATTGACAAGTTACATTTCATCTCTCTTATTTCAAATTGTACTTTCGTTGAAAAAATGACAAACCTCTTTTATTTCGATTTATGACTATTTATATATATATATTATGTCACATGTGAATTTGCGATAATTTTTTTGCCCAAACTCTATAAAATTTCTGGCTCCGCCACTGATTCTCATCGCTTACTTCACAAGTTTGAAGGACAAAACTTAATTAAGGGTGTGTTCATTTCTTGAATCCAAACTTATTCACACGAATAGGAGTATGATGTTGAGAATACATTTCCATGTTTATTTTAAGTTTTACATAATTATGTCTACGTACATTTTTATTTTAGGAATACTGTATTATCATGCCAAAGAGTGAAAATCTTACATCTATCTAATATCTAACTATAAAAACTCATTGCCACAAAATCCACAAATATCCCATTCTCATCAAATGATACAAATTTTTACCCTTTAATGTATTTTTCTCCTTTTTCAACAAATTTTTGTACTTTTCATCCGCTCTACCATTACCTATCACCTTTTAGATACCAGTTTTTCTTGGTAACATAAAATCCGGGGATTGCATCTTCTGGTAGGTTTTGTGATAGATAATTATGTTCCGATAAATCAAGGGTCTTTTGAGCAAAACTGGGGAGTCCATAGAGCAATTTCCACTAAATGCTAGGTTGGAAATTTCTCTTCCAACATCTTTTTGGGTTAACAACCAAAATGGCCCATTTCTGCATAGAGCAAAGGCTTTAGACTATCACTTTTTCCACCCTACTCATTTCTCGTGCGCCCTATTTATTTATATTTTTTAAGAAATGTCCATTGATTTTCGAATTTTATAATCCGAATTGAGTTTTTCAGCTGTTATGGGATGAAAAAAAATGATTTTTTTCACCAAGTTGGATTTTATAATCCGAAAGCTAAAAAAATAGGGCGCGTTCCTTTTTTTTTTTTTTTTTTTTTTTTTTTTCGAATTTTAGAATCTGAACATCCCCTAAACACCCTTTTTCAGGGAAAAAAGATTCGGGTTATATAATCTTAACTATATCAGCACAAATTCTGAGTTTGTTTGTAACATAGATAACCAGTTTAAAGACCATATTAATCTTCATAACTCTCATCCTTATGTTTTAGGTCATTGTTAGCCGTTCTCAATCAAAAATCCAGTTTTCGGGCTACTTGATCAGATTGCTCTGAAATATCCTCAGAAAATCGTAAAAAAATCAAGGACCAAGACTCCTATAGAAGAGACTTCTTACGAGATTCCGCCACTCAAAATCCAAAATTCCATCATTTAAACCCATTTTTATTTTGTTTTAATTTTTATATTCTCAGAAAAATCCAAAAAAAATCGCATTAGTTTTATTTGTTTTTTAGAATTTTTTGGTGTTTTTTATTTTTTTGATTTTATTTTTATGTTTTATCTTTTTTACTTTGTTTTTTTGTTGTTTTCAAAAGCAAAATTCAAAACTACTGAAATGGAAGAGATTCTAATTGCTGATTATATATAAACATATTTCGTATTATATAATCCAAACACTACCTTGACTCATCCAATCTCTTCATAACACCAATATTCTTCTTATACTATATTAAGAAAAAGCAATCCCCAATTTTTTGTCTAATTTTCTTCTCCCAAAACGTTAACAACTGATGTAAAATATTAGTGATGGCAGTCATTGATTCGTTGATTCCTTGATGTAAAATACTAGTGTAAATTACCACTTTTGAATTGAATTATACCTTTCCACTTTCCAACAATGAAGCTTTTTGAACACTAAAGTTTTCTGAACACTAAACTTTATCAATTTTTGTTCTTATTGTGATTTTTTTCATCAATCTCTCTACTAGTGATAAAGAAATACGGTTTAGTTGCCAATTTTCAAGCATTCTGGTGTGTAAGTAAATTCTGGGATAAATTGATGGGGTGAGTGGGCGACAAGGGTTAAAATTGGTATTTTTGATGATTTGTCGGGGTAAAGGTATAATTGTTGGGGTATGAGGTAAAATGTCCCTTTATTTATCTAGACCAATCTCAAAATATATGGCTCATTTCACTCATATTGATCCGTGTTGTGGATATTACTTTTTGGGAATTACTTTTTGTTGGAACAAAATGTGTTTAACAATAAACCTTAAAGAGTTTTGATGATAACAAGGTATTAAAAATTGTAAATTGGACTAGCTAATATTTGTTCAAGTGTACAGGACCATAATTATAAAGTTACATCATCATTGGTTCTGAATGAGCAAATAAAGAGCTATGGAAACAACAAAAATTTGAAGCTTGGACGCTCCTGAAGGCAACTTGCTACTGAAGAGAAAAAGCGCTCCTGAAGTCAAGCTGCTCCTGAAGAAATAGCGCTCCTGAAGTAAGCTGCTCCTGAAGAATAGTGCTTCTGAAGACAAGAGGTCCAGAAGCCACATCATCAGAAGCTGCGTCATCAGAAGCTGCAGAAGTCATATCATCAGAAGCTGCATCATCAGAAGCTGCCTCATCAGAAGCCATTTCACCAGAAGCTGAATATCAACTGGATTTGCAAAGAATCAAGAATTGAAGAATTATCAATGCAAAAGCTGTCTATTGGATTCGAAAACACAAACAAAGGATTAGTGGAGTTTGCAACGGTCATTTCAAAGGTGTTTGAAGGCGTGTGTTTGCAATTTGGACGAAAGCGTTGACATTGTACTTTGTACGAATTGTACAACCACGTTCTCCACTACTCTGTTTTGTGTCCACGCTACAGGACAAGAAAACAGCTCCAGAATACGGTTTCGCCTGCATAGATGTTCCTTTGGATAAGGAATGGATTTCAAATTTGTTCTTCATAGGACAACAACCAAATCAGGCAATATATCATTGGTGAAAGATCAAGCTTCAACAACGACTCTTTGGTGTGCTGGCAATTTCACAACGTCTCTTTCACACCTCTATATAAAGGAGTGAAGACCTAGAGATTTGGTAATGCAAGAACGCTGAACGAAAGACTCACAAGATTTTCACAAGTACCAAACCTCTGCTGAAATTGTTCTGCATTCACTTAGAATTTCTGTGTCTCAAAGTCATATCTTAGAAATTCTTAAGTCCATTGAGTCTGTATCTGATTTGTATTGCGAGCACCTCTGATTGTATATCAAGTGTTCAACCTTAAACAATTTTCTGTGTAATTTTGTTTAGTTAGGAAGTCTCTTGCAGTTGTGCTTGAGCAGGAAGTCTCTTGATTGTGTTCTTGAGCAAAGGAAGTCTCTTGCTTGTGTGCTTGAGCATTGGAAGTCTCTTGCTTGTGTGCTTGAGCATTGGAAGTCTCTTGCTTGTGTGCTTGAGCATTTGTAATCAGATATTACTCATAGTGAAATCTCCTTGGAAGTGCAAGGGGGACTGGACTACTTCCGGATTGTGGAAGGAACCAGTATAATTGCTTTGTGTCGTTCTTCTTCTCTCTCTCTGTTTTATTCCGCTGCATTTAGATTCTGATCATCACTTCAGAAGCTGTCTCACTTAGCTTCTGATCAGTGTATTCAGTTGTTTAGAGAAACGAAGAATTTTTCAAAACACAATTCAACCCCCCTTCTTGTGTTTTTTCTCACCTTCAATTGGTATCTAGAGCCTTGGTCTGTTGTGTATCACTTAACCGTGCAACAGTCAAAGATCTGAGAAAAACATGACTACTCCTCCTCCTGATGGTGATACTAGCTATAAAAATGTTTCACATGATTATAGTGATAGTAAGAAAACCAGTATTGGAAAAGTTCCAAAGTTCAATGGAGATGCTGAAGAGTTCTCTTGGTGGAAGACCAACTTTTACAGTTACATCATGAGCCTAGATGAAGAATTATGGGATATTCTGGAAGATGGTGTTGGTGATTTAGTCCTTGATGAAGAAGGAGCTGCTGTGGATAGAAAGAAACATACTCCAGAACTGAGGAAACTTTACAAGAAGCATCATATTATCAGAGGAGCTCTTGTCACTGCCATACCCAAAGCAGAATACATGAAGATGAGTGACAAATCCACTGCTAAAGCTATGTTTGCTTCTCTCTGTTCAAATTATGAAGGGAGCAAGAAGGTCAAAGAAGCAAAGGCTCTCCTGCTTGTACATCAGTATGAGTTATTCAAAATGAAGGATGATGAAACTATTGAGGAGATGTACTCAAGGTTTCAAACCTTAGTTTCTGGTCTACAGATTCTAAAGAAGAGCTATGTTGCTTCTGATCATGTAAGCAAGATTCTCAGAAGCTTACCTGCCAGATGGAGACCGAAGGTGACTGCCATTGAGGAAGCTAAAGATTTAAACACTTTAAGTGTCGAAGATCTTGTTAGTTCTCTCAAAGTTCATGAGTTAAGTCTTAATGAACATGAGTCTACTAAGAAGAGTAAATCAATAGCTCTTCCATCCAAAGGCAAGTCATCAAAAGCTCTCAAAGTGGTTGAATCTGAAGAGGAAGAACAGAAAGTTTCTCTCCAGAAGGGGTAACTCCAGAAGCTCAAGGAAAGAAGATCAGAAGGGATGCTTCAACTGTAAGAAGCCAGGTCACTTCATTGCTGAATGCCCTGATCTTCAAAGAGAAAAGTCAAAGGACAAGTCAAAGAGGTCTACATTCAAACCAAGCAAATTCAAGAAGCAGATTAAGCAGAGTTTAATGGCAACCTGGGATGATTTGAGTAGTGAATCTGGATCTGATAAAGAGGAAGCTGATGAAGATGCAAAGGTAGCTGTTGGGTTGGTAGCAACAGCAACTTCAGAAGCTGGGTCAAATTCAGACTCAGAAGATGAAAATGAGGTATATTCCAAAATTCCCAGAGATGAACTTGTTGAGTCACTTAAAGAACTTCTTACACATTTTGAAGTAAGAACCAATGAGTTGAAGGATTTAAAAGAAAAATATGCTGATTTGGTACAACAGCAAAAATCAACTTTATTGGATCTGAAAGCTTCTGAACAAGGACTTAGGGGCTTTGACTTCATGTGTAAAACATATGAAGATCAGCTCAGGTTCTTATGTCAGAAGCTACAAGAAAAGTGTAATGAAAAACCTTTAAGTAACCATGAAATTGCTCTTGAAGATTTTATTATATCTGGCATTGACAGAAGCAGAGTGGCTTCTATGATTTATAGCATTTACAAGAACAATGGCAGAGGAATTGGCTTTCCAGAAGTGAAACTGGAGAAAACCAATCTAAAGTCTTGTTGTGAATGCATCAAGGAAGGTCTGAAAACATTCTTTGTACCAGAAGGGGCTGAGTTGGAAACTGTTGTTCAATCAGAACCTGAAGCTTCTAGTTCTAAGGCTAAGATTACTTCAAAGCCAAAGAACTCTAAGTCAAAGGCTATGATCAAATCTGATTCCAAAACTTCAAAGGTTAGGATCCTGAAAAGATCAGAACCTATTCCTCAGAGTCTGGTGAAACCAAAATCTGGGGTTCTGAAGTCTAAGTTTCAGAAGAAGACAGTTACTACTTCTGAAGTACCAAAACCTAAGGTGATGGTTAATCAGAAGCAATCCAACTCACAGCACAAGGTACAAGAAGTGAAGAGTAAAGCCTTATGTACTAACCTTCCAGGACCCATAGAGCAATGGGTACCTAAATCTAAAAATGTCAATGATGCAGGTATGTCTAAGAGCAGTGCCAAAGCAAAGATCATGGTACCTAGACAGTGGTTGCTCAAGACACATGACAGGAGACAAGTCCATGTTCCTCAGCCTAACAATGAAAGAGGGAGGAAATGTGAAATTTGGAGGCAACCAGTCAGGCAAGATCATAGGTACAGGAACTATTGGTAACTCCTCTACCTCGATTAATAATGTATGGTTGGTAGATGGTCTTGAACATAACCTTTTGAGCATTAGTCAATTTTGTGATAATGGTTATGATGTGTTTTTTGAAAAACCCAACTGTACAGTAATCAACAAGGAAGACAAATCCATTGTGTTCAAAGGAAAGAGAGTTGACAATGTTTATA
The DNA here is from genome assembly GCF_051527215.1 of Medicago sativa. Taxonomy (NCBI): domain Eukaryota; kingdom Viridiplantae; phylum Streptophyta; class Magnoliopsida; order Fabales; family Fabaceae; genus Medicago; species Medicago sativa. Next base: position 78,703,391 of record NC_140750.1, read on the forward strand.
AAATCAATTTTTCTGAACTGGCTGATCAGAAGGTGATTTGCCTACTATCAGTGAATGATAAGAAATGGATGTGGCACAGAAGGTTGGGACATGCTAACTGGAGGTTAATCTCTAAGCTTAGTAAGTTACAACTGGTGAAAGGGCTACCAGACATTGACTATCATTCAGATGCACTCTGTGGTGCATGTCAGAGAGGGAAAATTGTGAAATCATCTTTTAAAACAAAAGATATTGTTTCAACCTCAAGACCTTTAGAATTACTCCATATTGATTTATTTGGACCAGTAAGTACTGCATCCTTATATGGAAGTAGATATGGATTAGTCATTGTTGATGATTACAGCAGATGGACTTGGGTGAAATTCATAAAGAGTAAAGATGTTGCGTGTGATGTATTCAGTAGCTTCTGCACTCAAATTCAATCTGAAAAAGAATCAAAAATTTTGAAAGTCAGAAGTGATCATGGTGGAGAATTTGAAAATGAGCCATTTGAAGCTTTTTGTGAAAAACATGGAATTTTCCATGAATTCTCTTCTCCTAGAACACCACAACAAAATGGAGTTGTAGAGAGAAAGAATAGAACTTTACAAGAAATGGCCAGAACCATGATTCATGAAAACAATTTACCAAAACATTTTTGGGCAGAAGCAGTGAATACAGCATGCTATGTTCAAAACAGGATCTATATTAGACCTATTTTGGAGAAAACAGCATATGAACTCTTTAAAGGAAGAAAACCCAATATCTCTTACTTTCATCAATTTGGATGTACTTGTTACATTCTGAACAACAAGCTCTACCTAAAGAAATTTGATGCCAAGGCCCAAAGAGGAATCTTTTTAGGTTACTCTGAAAGGTCAAAGGCATACAGAGTGTATAATTCAGAAACACTCTGTGTTGAAGAATCTATGCACGTTAAATTTGATGACAAGGAGCTTGAAGATAAAACTTCAAAGCAGGGTGAAAGTTTTGCAGAGATACAGGTTCCTGAAGCTACTCCAGAACCTGATCAGATAGCTGAGTCTGAAGATAGTCCAGAAGCTGAACCCACATCAGAAGCGCAAGATGAAACTGCTTCTGATGAAGCACAAGATGGCTCACATCAAGAAGATCCTCCCAGAAACACATTCAAACACAAGTCTTCACATCCTGAGGAGCTAATCATTGGAAACAAAGATAGTCCAAGAAGAACAAGATCACATTTCAGACAAGAAGAGTCAATGATTGGACTAATCTCAATGATTGAACCTACAACAGTTGATGAAGCACTTTCAGATGATGGATGGATCCTAGCTATGCAAGAAGAGTTGAATCAATTTCAAAGAAATGATGTGTGGGATCTGGTACCCAAACCTCAGCACAAGAACATTATTGGAACAAAATGGGTATTCAGAAACAAGCTGAATGAGCAAGGTGAAGTAACAAGAAACAAAGCCAGACTTGTTGCACAAGGGTATAGTCAACAAGAAGGCATTGATTACACTGAAACGTTTGCTCCAGTTGCAAGATTGGAAGCAATCAGGTTACTTCTTTCCTATGCAGTTAATCATGGCATAATATTATTTCAGATGGATGTCAAGAGTGCATTTCTCAATGGTGTCATAGAAGAAGAAGTGTATGTTAAGCAACCTCCTGGATTTGAGGATATTAAATATCCTGACCATGTTTTTAAATTGAAGAAATCACTATATGGCTTGAAACAAGCTCCCAGAGCTTGGTATGATAGACTAAGTAATTTCTTAATCAAAAATGATTTTAAGAGAGGACAGGTTGACACTACACTCTTCAGAAGGACCCTTGGGAAAGATATTCTTGTTGTGCAAATATATGTTGATGATATAATATTTGGTTCTACTAATGCATCTCTTTGCAAGGAATTTTCTGAGTTAATGCAGGATGAATTTGAAATGAGCATGATGGGAGAGCTGAAGTTCTTCCTTGGCATTCAAATCAATCAATGCAAAGATGGAGTCTATGTTCATCAATCAAAGTACACAAAGGAGCTTCTGAAGAAGTTCAAACTTGAAGATTGTAAAGTGATGAACACTCCAATGCATCCTACGTGCAACCTGAGCAAAGAAGATGAAGGAACTAAAGTAGATCAGAAGCTGTATAGAGGTATGATTGGTTCTTTGTTATACCTCACTGCATCTAGGCCAGATATTTTATTCAGTGTATGCTTGTGTGCAAGATTCCAATCAGATCCTAGAGAATCTCATATGACTGCTGTCAAGAGAATCTTCAGGTATTTGAAAGGAACAACCAATCTTGGACCCTTTATAGGAAATCCTTAGATTATAAGCTAATTGGATTCTGTGATGCTGATTATGCTGGTGATAGGATTGAAAGAAAGTCAACCAGTGGCAATTGTCAATTTCTGGGCGATAATCTTATATCCTGGGCTAGCAAAAGACAAACAACTATTGCTATGTCTACAGCAGAAGCAGAATACATTTCAGCTGCAAGTTGTTGTACACAACTACTTTGGATGAAACATCAGTTGGAAGATTATCAGATAACTGCTAACAGTATTCCCATTTATTGTGATAATACTGCTGCTATTTGTTTGTCTAAAAATCCAATTTTGCATTCAAGAGCGAAGCACATTGAAATCAAACACCATTTTATCAGAGATTATGTTCAAAAAGGAATTTTAGATATACAATTCATTGATACTGAAAATCAATGGGCTGATATATTTACTAAGCCTTTAACTGTTGAAAGATTTGATTTTATAAAGAAAAATTTGAACATGCACTTTGTATCTGATTAAATGCTTGCTTGCTCCTGAATAGGATTTTAGGTTCTGAAGTTAGTTCAGAAGCGGTAGTCCATCAGAAGCTCTTTATTGAGGTTCTGAGGAAAACTCGCTTCTGATGATGACGTCAGCATCTGAAGTCCAGAAGCTGGATTTGTTGCTTCTGAATAGTTGAATTAGTGGAAACGTTGGAAGTTACCTTTTAAAAAGTAACTTCTGGCCCACTAACTTGGTAGTTACTCTGTGAACTTCTTACGTGGCCTGTATGTGTTGGTGTATAACTAAAAGGGCAATGATGATTTAAAAAGCTTTGAAAGTACTTTTCACGCGCCCCCAATTTTGTCATTAATGTTATGTTTGTTTGTCTCTTTTGAATTGCAATCGTTTTACTTTTAACACTTTGTCAATTCACACACTACTCACTCACAACAAACACATTTGCTCTCAAACCTCTTGCGAAGTAAGCGCATTCTCTCAACCTTAGAACCCTAAAAATCTTCATCTTCTTCAAATCTTCGTCAATCATCAAATGGCATCATCAAGCTCAAAAGTTTCAGAATCTACATCAAACAAGCAAAGCGTATCAGAATCTGGGTCCATCTACAAAGAAAAGACTATGGATATTCCATGGGAATCCTTGATAGTCCAAATAGAGTCACCAGTGGATTTTACTTCACTCAAGAAGTACGAAGTAAACATGGAAGTTTTAATAGAAACACAGGAGCTGTCTGAGTATTTCAGAATGCTAAATGGGCCAACATATGTGAATTTGGTCAAGGACTTTTGGTTAAAAGCTGAAGTGTACAATGAAAAGCCTGCAAAAGTTGTAAGCAAACAAGCTGGGTCAAAGAAAGGGAAAATGGTCATGGGTATGAATCCTACATCATTTGACAGCTTAGAAATAAGGTCTGAAGTGATGGGCATTCCTACAACCATCACTGAGGAAGTTATAGCTACAGCTTGTAGAAGGCATGCAGAGGGAAGATTCCAAGAAATAGTCAGGAAGGAAGATGTCCTGCTACAAGGTTACTACAACACTCTTTTGGGTGGGAAGAAGGATGCAAAGCCTTCTGAAATGGAGATTCACAACAGGATGTTGGTGAAGTTCAGTAATGATTCCTTCTTTCAAAGAGCAGGAGGATCTGACCAACCCAACAATCAACAGAAGCTAGCAATCTACTTCATGGCTATTTTGGAAAAGATAAACTTCCCAAGATATGTAATGGATCATCTCTGCTGGGCCATAAACGAAAGCATTACAAGAGAAAGAAAACAAGTACCCTATGGAAGATTGCTGTCTGAAATCTTTCATCAAGGAAGGGTGCTGGAGTTCTTAAAAAGGACAAGGAGTGCTTCTGATAAATGTTTCAAAGTCTCTACTGCTGAAAGGACTATCAGTAGCAGGAGCTTACACTCTATGAAGTTCTTCAAAGAAGCCCCTAAAGATGAGAAGTGGTTAGAGATGACAACTGCTGAGACTGAGATAATCAGGGACTTTCCTCCCATCTTTAAAGAAAGCAACCCTGAAATCTTAGCCAATTTAGTAGCTGAGTACATCTTGGAGGAAGATGCAAGCACTCAGGATGAAGCTGCTCCTGTTAAAGTGAAGAAAGTTAAAAATGCTCCTGGAGCTGCTGCTGATAAGGTCAAGCAACTGAAAGTTGTTAAGAGAAAGAGAGGAAAGACTGAAACTGTCTACCATAAAGAGAAGTTGGATGAAGCTCTGGACGAGTTAGAGAAAGAAGAAGCTGATCCCAAGTTGAAGAAGAAGAAAGCTCCTCTTGAGTTGAAAAACTCTATGTTTGAAGTAACTCCAGTCATGGAAAGGATGGCTAAGGAATACGCTGCTGATAAGTTAGCAGATAGAATGGAGAAGAAGAAAATTAGGGCTGCTTCTATTCCCATAAAAAGAAGCAAGGACAGATCAGAGTCAGTCATCACAGAAGAGCATCTGAATAAAGCTCTTGATGGGATAAAGGCAAATGAGCACAAGAAGAAGGCATCTGAACTAATCTTCACTCCAATGGTTGAAGTAACTTCTGATATGGAGAAAGAAGCTGATGGGCAAGCTGTTCAGATGCTAGCTGAATTAAAAAGGAAAGAAGCTCAATACAATTTGGAGAGGGATCAAAGGCTCAAGGCTTCAGGTCTGAAGAATTGTGATGAATTTTTCAAGAAGAAGTCTGAAGAAGTCAAGGAAGTGGCTGTTAAAGCTTCAGAAGCGGTTCTGAAAGCACCTAGTACTATCACTTCTGAAGCTGACCCTGCAGATCAGGTAATCCAGATTCCAGTCACCTCTATCCCCACTTCACCCTCTTCACCATCAGCACCTGAACCAATAGAAGACACTTCTGTCTTAGACAATCTTGCTCTCCACTACTCAGGTGAGTTACCCATAGACAAAGCCTCAGAAAAAGCCTCTGAAACAACTCCAGAAGCAGCTGCTTCTGAAAAAGTTGTTTCAGAAAACCCTCATCAACAAACACCTGAACCACAAAAACCCACAACACTCCCACAATCACCAATAGCCATCACTGACCCCCAACTCAACACTCAAACAACAACTTCACCACAACAACCACCATCTGAAACTGAATTTCAACCTTTACCTGAACACTCTCCTGAACCAACTCCCATGGATGTTGACATCTCTCTAGTCAATGTTCAAGCCTCAACCTCCACCACACACATTGATTCTGACCAGCCCTCATCTTCTAACACACAAACACACCTTACCATTCCAGTTCCTAACCCTATTCAAGACTTAGAAATCAGTGATTCTGATCTTGAAATCCTTGAACATCCACCCACAAACATCCTGGAATCTGGATATATCAATTCTGAGCTTCTGACAATCTTGAGTCAGATGCACAATCTGGTGGATCAAAGAAGGACGATTGATCTCACAGGTGCATATGAAGACTCCTGGGTATCTCTTCAGAACCGGGCAGCTGAGGTTATTGAAGAAATCAAGGCTAAATGCATCAGAGTCAAGCAAGCTTCAGTCAGAAGGCTAATGGAAAACCTGAATCAGAGTCTTAGAGTAAGAAGTTCTACACTGCTCTTGGCAAACCAGCCTTTCTTCTTTGAAACGGATTACTTGACCAGAGAAGCAAGGCTGTGTAAGCTTCTGAAGAAACAGATGGCACAGCAGCAGCAAGAAGCTAGAGAAAGGGAACAAGCTCTTCTTCAGAGGCAACAACATCTTGAAGAATTGTTGAAGAAGAAGATTGAAGAAATGGAAGAGATGAAGAAACAACAACAAACCAACCCTTAGTTGCACACCCTTGTGTTTTTCTTTGTTTGTTGTTTGTTTTATTTTCTTAGTCCTTGCTTCTGAAATCATCTTGTCTTATTTCTTTTGCTTCTGAATGCTTACTGATTCTGACTGTTTAGCTGCTTCTGACAATTGAATATACATGATTTTTGCTCTGACTTATTTAGTTCATTTTCTTTTATACTCTCTCCTGTTTGAGTTTTTTTCTCATATCTTTTTGTCTCTTATGCTTAAATTTATTCTAATTTTTTTTGATAATGACAAAAGGGGGAGTATATGTGACAAGTATTTAAAGGCTCTGAGCCCCATTAATGGCATTTGAAATTTTTGAAAAACTTCTATCTTTTTACCTTATTGGTATAAGCTATGAATGAACGAAGGAGTATCAAAATTCAAGTAAAGTTAATTGAACCATTCTTCTTATCTCTAAGTAAATTCTTTCAATGATTCAATTTTGCTTTTAAGCTCTGATAATAATTATTGCGCAAAATGAATTTAATTAACCTGGATAGAACTTAGGGGGAGCTTACAAACCTCACCTTAAAGACTATCAGACTCAGGGGGAGTTTGAGCTTACAAACCTCAGATTCTGAGCTTACAAACCTCAGAACCCCAAAGTCAACTTGTTAATTAGATTAACAACAATTGATCAATTTTAAATACTTTTGTTTGTCATCATCAAAAAGGGGGAGATTGTTGGAACAAAATGTGTTTAACAATAAACCTTAAAGAGTTTTGATGATAACAAGGTATTAAAAATTGTAAATTGGACTAGCTAATATTTGTTCAAGTGTACAGGACCATAATTATAAAGTTACATCATCATTGGTTCTGAATGAGCAAATAAAGAGCTATGGAAACAACAAAAATTTGAAGCTTGGACGCTCCTGAAGGCAACTTGCTACTGAAGAGAAAAAGCGCTCCTGAAGTCAAGCTGCTCCTGAAGAAATAGCGCTCCTGAAGTAAGCTGCTCCTGAAGAATAGTGCTTCTGAAGACAAGAGGTCCAGAAGCCACATCATCAGAAGCTGCGTCATCAGAAGCTGCAGAAGTCATATCATCAGAAGCTGCATCATCAGAAGCTGCCTCATCAGAAGCCATTTCACCAGAAGCTGAATATCAACTGGATTTGCAAAGAATCAAGAATTGAAGAATTATCAATGCAAAAGCTGTCTATTGGATTCGAAAACACAAACAAAGGATTAGTGGAGTTTGCAACGGTCATTTCAAAGGTGTTTGAAGGCGTGTGTTTGCAATTTGGACGAAAGCGTTGACATTGTACTTTGTACGAATTGTACAACCACGTTCTCCACTACTCTGTTTTGTGTCCACGCTACAGGACAAGAAAACAGCTCCAGAATACGGTTTCGCCTGCATAGATGTTCCTTTGGATAAGGAATGGATTTCAAATTTGTTCTTCATAGGACAACAACCAAATCAGGCAATATATCATTGGTGAAAGATCAAGCTTCAACAACGACTCTTTGGTGTGCTGGCAATTTCACAACGTCTCTTTCACACCTCTATATAAAGGAGTGAAGACCTAGAGATTTGGTAATGCAAGAACGCTGAACGAAAGACTCACAAGATTTTCACAAGTACCAAACCTCTGCTGAAATTGTTCTGCATTCACTTAGAATTTCTGTGTCTCAAAGTCATATCTTAGAAATTCTTAAGTCCATTGAGTCTGTATCTGATTTGTATTGCGAGCACCTCTGATTGTATATCAAGTGTTCAACCTTAAACAATTTTCTGTGTAATTTTGTTTAGTTAGGAAGTCTCTTGCAGTTGTGCTTGAGCAGGAAGTCTCTTGATTGTGTTCTTGAGCAAAGGAAGTCTCTTGCTTGTGTGCTTGAGCATTGGAAGTCTCTTGCTTGTGTGCTTGAGCATTGGAAGTCTCTTGCTTGTGTGCTTGAGCATTTGTAATCAGATATTACTCATAGTGAAATCTCCTTGGAAGTGCAAGGGGGACTGGACTACTTCCGGATTGTGGAAGGAACCAGTATAATTGCTTTGTGTCGTTCTTCTTCTCTCTCTCTGTTTTATTCCGCTGCATTTAGATTCTGATCATCACTTCAGAAGCTGTCTCACTTAGCTTCTGATCAGTGTATTCAGTTGTTTAGAGAAACGAAGAATTTTTCAAAACACAATTCAACCCCCCTTCTTGTGTTTTTTCTCACCTTCACTTTTCATGTTTTCATACCCTCCCTTATTTTAACTAAAAACACACAACCTTTTCATGTTAATTTTATTTTTCTCAAAATAAGCTCATTAGAAAAATAATATTGTTTTAAGAATTAAAAAAACTGAGCTTAACTAATTTAGTAAATACATTGTATAATATATTTGGGAGGCGAAGTTTGAATGTTGAACACTTCACTTATTCACCTTCAAGAGTAAATTTCTAATCATTATACGATTTGATAAAAATATAAGAGTAAATACAATGTGGGACAAAGATCTTTCATATTTAGTTGGCCACTTTTTAGTTTATGCTACCCATAGACTTCTATCAAAGAAATAAGAGTAAAAAAGTTTTTCGTTCTTAAAAATATAGTGAATTTTGATTTTAGTCTCTGAATAATAAAATGAGATGTTTTTACACTCTCAAATATTTTCTTTGTTTTTTTTTTTATCCTTAATGAGCAATTTATGTTCATATTAATGTCAACATTATGACCATTTTATGTTCATGGATCTATCTAAGTTATGCACGACTATTATGTTCAACCCTCGTATATTCATATTACGTTCACAAAATGTGAATGTCAACATTATTTTAGCTAGGAACCAAAAACGAAACAAAAATTTTTAGGAGGGTGAAAACATCTTCTTTTTTTTTGGGTCAAGTAGCTTTGTGTCTAGAGCTCACACATCTAAATGTAGAGAAGTGATGTGTCCAGATTTCGAACCCAAGCCCCTGCATATAATATGCAATATCCCTACCAAATGAGTTAAACTCACGGGGATACATCTTATTTTATTATTTAGAGACTAAAATCAGAATTCATTATATTTTAAGTAACAAAAAATCTTATTTAAAATATGCTATACCAGCACCTCCTCAATAAGTAACTTGTCAAAAAAAAAAAAGTAACTTGAGTTGAAACTTGAAACATTCCTATGTAGCTTGTTAAGAAACTCCTCCCTGGTGATTTGTTTTTTCTTTCTACTATAAATATCCCTTCACAATATCATATTATACTTCCTCCATTTCTATAAAAGTGTCAATTAATTGATTAAGTAAATATATAATTAATAAATAAAAGTAGTTCATATTGTAATTTAAATCTAAAACTACATTAAATAAAAAATACTTTTTTTTAACAAAAAACTGAAAGGTAAAAAAGAAAAGAAGAAGATAATTTTTAATAGTAAATTATGTTTAGATTTGTTCCTCATTTAAGAATACGATTTAGAAATTTGTATTACAATTAAAACTATATATATATCTTGTCAAAATAAATAAATTAAAACTATATATATATATATATATATATATATATATATATATATATATATATATAAATCAATCAATCCTTTCAAAAAAAAAATATAAATCAATCAATAAAAGTTTAGAATGAAACTTCTCAAAATATTACATATCTATATTTCAACAAGAACACAAACACAAAAAACTCATCATGGGAAGCATATAAACATGCATTCGTCGGCATGTATGTAATATGCATATGTTTGAATTTTTGTGCATGTTTATATCAATGTGAACGAAAAAGAGATAAACCAAGGGTATGTGATAAGCTAGTATAACACATAAAAGAGCACTAATTAAAAGCTAGCAAAGCCAACATAACTCCAATCTAAATCTAAAAAGTTGCTTGCCACTATATAATGTTGGCCTTTAAAAGCTAAAGAGCAAGGCATGGTAAAATATGCCAATCAAATCAACTGAACCAAAAGCAGCACACAACATTTAGTCGGTTACCATACTGCTTGCTACAATGATCTATCATGGGCCATTGGCCCCCCTCTTCTTTTTTCAATTCTACTTCCCAATTGTAAACAAGGAATTAATAATTAACTAGGGCAACTGAAGTTAGTAGTTAATTGTTCAAAAGTGGAGATCCACCATTTTCCCTAAAATAGTAGCTTTTACAACAAAAACAAAGAGATATCTTCTTATTATATAGTTTATTACATCCAATCTATTAGTAGGAAAAAACGATTAGTATATCACAAACTTATTTTTTAGATCTGATACTTGAAAAACATGATATTGTCATTTTATATTGACAAAACATTTAGACTTTTATATTTATTTTTAGTTCTCGTGTTTCTAGTGTGAGAATTCTAAATCTAATTATATATCCAACAATACTTAAAGTAACGTTATCTTTCACGTATAATAGAACTGAACATTAGTGTGCATTGATCATACTAGCTCATATAGTTGCACCTACAAATTAAAGCAAATCCATTTGTCTAATCTCTAAATTATAAAAGGTTCAATGAAAGAGGTTAGTCTCATTATCTGAATAGCAGCCAAAACATATGTACTCAAATATATTTAGGCTTTGTTTGGGAGTTTGAAGGAAAGTGGAAGAGAGGATTTTGGGTGTTGAAAAATATGGGGAGAAATGGATAAATCTTTCACATTTTTAATTTTTTTTAAGAGAATGATAAATTAATGATTATGATTAATATATTTTTAACTTTTAACATATTACAACAAAATAGATTAAATTTGAAGAATTCATATAAACTCTCTGAAACCCTCAAAACCCTTCTCTAGTACAATTTTTGAGTTCCCACAAATGAGGAGGGTTTTGTATTCTAAAGAAAAATGAATCCCTCAAAGCTCTTCCCTCTCAATGTTCTCTATTTCTTTCACTTGCTCATTCCTTTTTTCCAAAACCATCCACTTCAAACTCGCAAATAAAGCCTTAGGATCCGTCAATGTTTTAAATATGGTTATTAGGATAAAGGATGGAAAACAATGTCGTGGCCCATGGAAAATATTATAGATGTAGATGCTGATTAAAACTTTTTGAAATTATAGCACATCATGTACGTTTCCATGTTTCCCACTAAGGTCTCCCTCCTCCTTTCCACCAAGGTGCCTTTTGATTAAAGAAAAAGGTATATATAGAATCACTATATGTACAGTTACAATTCTTCCTTCTTGAACCCTTTCGAGCCTCTTTCTCGGATGTATTCACATGCAATTGCAAACACATATATATTACGTTTATGCTGTCTTTCTTTCTGTGTCTCACCATGCATATACGGCAATGCACATTTATCCATTTATAGTATTGTAAAAAAGTAGTATGTATTATTATCACTACTATTATTGGTGGTAGTAGTTATACTTATATACTGTCAGTTTATGCAAGTCCACAAAATTTAGTCCAAATTCACATGCTAATTAGGACCAAAAATAGGGAGCCATAATTAAAAGGCTTGCGAGCTAAGAGGGTTAGTAGATGAGGTTAAGAGTTTTGCTTAAAAAAAAAAAGAGCTTAGGAGTTTGAGGCTTATAAATATAGAGTAGTAGGCAAATGCATAATGAACCCACCTAGCTAGCCATATATCTGTATAATTTAAAGGGTTAATTAAGTTTTTAGTCCCTATAAATATTTACAGTTTTGTTTTTAGTTCGTACAAAATAAAATCACACTTTTTAGTCCCTATAAAATTTTCCATCAGCATTTTTAGTCCCTCTAAATTTTTCCATCAGCACTTTTAGTCCCTGTAAAAAAATTTCCATCAACAGTTTTGGTCCCTAAAATGCATAAGGAAAATGTCACAGGGATTAAAAAGTGTGATTTTATTTTGTAGGGACTAAAAACAAAACTGTGAATATTTATAGGGACTAAAAACTTAATTAACCATAATTTATAATCCTTTTTTGTGTTAGTTGATAATATCGACACAAAAAAGAAAATGTTAGTTGATAATATCATATAAAAGAAAATGTTAGTTGATAATATCATATTAAAGAAAATGTTAGTTGATAATATCATATACAAGAATGTTAGTTGATAATAATAATTAATAAGCTGTTAATTATGTTAGTTTTTAGGATTTAAACTCTAACTCTTAGATAGAATTTAGGGTTAATTAAGTAAACGGTCTCTATAAATATTCAGAATTTTGTTTTTAGTCCCTACAAAATAAAATCACACTTTTTAGTCCCTATAAATTTTTTCATCAACATTTTTAGTCCCTATAAAATTTTCCATCAACATTTTTAGTCTCTATAAAATTTTTCCATCAGCATTTTTAGTCCCTAAAATGCTTAAGGAAAATGTCACAGGGACTAAAAAGTGTGATTTTATTTTGTAGGGACTAAAAACAAAACTGTGAATATTTATAGGGACTAAAAACTTAATTAACCCTAGAATTTATACTTCTGATGATAAAAAGTTGGAATTTTTTTTTTTTTTTTACAAGAAGTTACAGAAATATTTGATTTAGCTAAATGTGAGTTCAAATCTCTATTTTTTTTCACTACATTTAGTGTGTATTAATTTCACCAATAAACTCTACAATTATTTAATATTTCACCAACTAAACTAACTACTTGGGACAATTTACATCCCGTCTTAATTGAGATTTCAGTTTGTCTTCATGTTTTGTTCTTTTGGGTAATTTCACCAATAAGCTAATTTTCTATGCGGTGATAGTGATATATACATAAAGTAATGTGATGATGTCAAGTATACATAATCATTTGATTATTTGGTACAAAGTTGCCTCAAATTAAAAGAATTGTATACAAAGCAAAGAGAACAAGATTTCCCTTAAAACTATTGTATTTTTGTTTGTGTATGAGATTTTTTTTTTTTAACAGCAACAAAACTAGAGTACAAGAAATGCACAGACTCATATGCACCTCAACCACAATATTATAGTTTGAGGAGATGCAAACATGGAAAATAAAGGAACCCCAAAAAAAGTAAAAAAAAAAAAAAAAAACTATATCCTTAAGAGATTAGAGATGGTTCAAACCACTTATAAAATAAAATATATTCAAACGATTTTCAAGATTGAACCTTAATATTTTATTTTTGAAGTGACAACCATTAGTATATGTTAATATATTAATGTTTGTGTTTCAAAAAAAATATATTAATGTTTGTGACTTGTGAGACTCTCAATTTCCTTCTCCACTGTTTAACTCCCGATTTTTTTTATTTGGTAAAATTTAACTTATAAGTTACATTGTATGAAGGAATTAATAACAAAGTATGACTTGTAAAAAAAAAAAAATTATAACATATAAGGTACGTCTAATATGGACCTCTAGAAAAGGTCCCAAGGGTGTATTTACCATTTTTCAATTCAAAATAATTTTATAATAGTAAAAAATGAGGATGGAATTAATATTTTATTAAAGTTTACTATAGATAGTAGAGTCATATTTGAATCAGGTCCATATTTGACAATCCCCTATGTAAAGGGGGATGAATACTGTAGCTAAATTTATATGAGCTGAGTTACATGAATTGGAGGTCGTAATGTGAGTATAACTTGGTAGATAAAGACAATGCGTTGTAGTATCTATGGATCGAAGTTTGAATCCCAAATACCGCTCTTATTCACCTTAAATGTCAATTTTATCCACCGGTTTACTTGAAGAAAAGAAATTGAATTGGAGGCCCCATATTCAAATCTAGATGGAGGAGAAAAAAAATACAATCTAACAACTAATTAGTTGTCTAAAAAAGATTGTCAGATAAATAGAAATACATGACATGCATTTCAGTTTCATAGTACGTTATTAATCGAGTAAAAAAATTGTACGTTATTAAAAATGAGAAAATAAAACTAAAAAATTTAAGACAATCTTTTCCCACACTAAATGAACATTTTTTATAATCCCACAAAATGAATTTTATACAAGACTATTTTTTTATTACTTTTTTTAAAATTTTATAAGATTTTAAATGGTGTTGATAATAATTATTCTCTCTTCTCCATTTTTGCAAGGTTTTAAATGGTGTTAGTAAAGAAGACTAAAAGGATCACAATTATGTTAAAGAGTGTGAAAGAAATATATATATCATCATAAAAAAGTTCATATAAATTATTTTAACAGCCATAAAGAATTGAAATCTTTGTACCAAAAGGAGGGATAATAAGGAATATATCATGATCTATATGAAATCTGACAAGGTACCAATGGTTCTGAAAAGAAAATGAATTGTACAAAAAGGAGGGAAGCCATCCATGGAATTCATAGAAAGAGCACAAATGCAAACACCTTCAAACAAGAACAATACATTAAAGGTGTTTAAAGAGCTCTATCAACACAAACTCCCATGCCATGCTCTTTTAAAGGAGTTGGACAGGAGAAAGATTACAAAATATACAAAATCAAAAGAGAAAGTTAAAAGAAAAATCCATTATATCCAATCCTAATTGCTATCTATATCCACACAAAGCAGGCCAAGAATCCTTAATATATAATCACACTCTTCTATTATAATTTTGTATAAGAATATTGATTAGCCATAGATTAATTGATACATAGCAACTAAACATAATGATAATATATATAGATACATCATACATAAATATTCAATTTACAAAGATCCATCTAGGGTTTCCATGTTGATGCCCAAACAACTGGCTCCTCCTTCCATGTGAGGTACATTCCTGAAATATGATCATCTCCTTGAGGCACAACAAGTGACCAACCAGCTTGATACCTCTTTAGCAACGCTTTGACGTCATCCACAACATCATCACTAAATCCACAAGGTGAAAATTCATTCCTAAGCCTTTCAAACCATTGTTTTCCTCTCTCTCTTTTATCACAATAATCACCACCACCATCATCTTCATCATCATCAAATTCATGATCACAAGCCAAAACCCTAATTATGCTTCTTGAACACTCCCTTTCCAACATTAACCTCTCATTACTTGTTGGTTGAAAACTCTCCTCTAACATCTCAAAATAAATTCTATAAAACTTAAGACACTCTTCAAAACATTTAACAAAGTCATCACTACAAAAATCACCTTCTTCCTCAACAAATGTCACAACTCTAGGACTAAGTGATTTGAAAAATTGAATCACACTTTCTCTTTCTTCAACTTCAACTTTTCTCAATGCTCCAACACAATTCAAAGCTATTGCTTCACCTTCTTGAATTCCTAATCTCTCTTTCGTTAATTCTCGTATATGTTTCAAATCACTAATAACGTTCAACTCAAAAGGTACTCCCATAAGCCTAGCAAATTTCTCCATTCTTTGACCAACTTCCTTCATAACAACAACACTAGAACTATTATTTGTGACAACAATTGTGAGCTTAAGGTGAGGAGTTTCATCATTTCTTGTTGCCAAAGCTTCTAGAAGAGTAGGCCATTGAGTACAAAGTGTGTTGCTAATATCAATTATATGAAGTTTTTTCTCTCCTTCCAAAGCTTCTAAAATAGCACCATTTGATGCTACGTGTCCAAAAGTTGTCCATGGACTTACCTCTTGAAACTTGAGTATTAACTTTCTTGCTGAATCAAAAGAGTGGTTTTTGTAAGCGATTGAAGATAGTGTTTTGTAACACTTGTGACCAGATTGTGTTGCCTTGGAAAATAGAGCTTGTAGAAAATATGAAGCTAGTTTTTGATCAATATCTCCATAAGGTGAAGATAACTCGTTTAACATCCAAAGAAGATGGTGGATTTTTGATGAGTCTCTATTAGATATTGCAATTGCACACTCTTTGAGAAGTTTGGAGGACCATTTACCATCTTGATCACGACGATGACATGTCTCACTAGAATTATCTGAAGATGTTTGATGATTGCTTGATGATGTATGCATCATGTCTATGGTTGAAGCTTCATGAAGAAAATAGCTATTATTTTGATGGTTCAACTTCTTCAAGTGCGTTGTATTCTTTGAAGTATTGTAAGGACTTATCTCCATATTTTGATCCTCTTTATGGTACATATTAGAGGATTATGGAGAATTGATGGATTGGTTTTCTTTGACTATGTGGTTGGTGGCACTCTTTCAACTTGAAGAAAGGCACCTGTGTGCTGTGAGGGGAGAAATTCTAATCTTTTTTCTTGCTTAAAAAAACTATATATGGTTTTTTTGGAAATTATATACAGGGTCATTTTCATAACTTGTCATGTGGCTAGTATGTATGTATTAATATAATATTAGATAAGTATGTTCAACTACATAAAGTTTATATGGTTTTGTGTTGGGAGATTTTGACCTTTTAACTAAATTGATTTTTACCTTCGCACCTTCTCTTACCAGCATGATCAAGCCAATGTCTTTTGCAGCTCATATATGTGGTTACAATTTAAACTTAATATAGTTTTGGTCCTCAAATATCACAATTTGACGATTTTAGTCCCCACTTTTAAAACAAGCAAATTAGAGTCACCATAGTACATTCTATTGTATTTTTGAGGTCCCCTCCATTTTGACATGGTCATATGTAGACTATATTTATCTAGGTAGAGATGTTGAGTTGAATTTTCATCAATTAAAAAAATTGAAAACTTAAACATATCTTCATCTTTGTTAGTGTATTATACCATTAATCTAATAATAATGTGCATGTTTTGTATAATAGTAAATTTGCTGTTTTTTTTTAATAAGGCAAAATGAGATATATTAACAATAAAAAGTTTTACTCCCTAGCACAACGAATGTCTAAAGAAGCAAAATAAAGATACAACAATATCATTGTGATTTCGACAAATTGACGATGTTACCAAACAAGCATTATAAAAGAGATGTAAATATTGTAAGTATACAACCATATATATTTGATTGGACATTTCTATGTAGAAAAGTAATATTGGTGCATTTATTGAAATCAATTTTTAAGCATTAACAAATTAATAATAGAAAAAAAGATAAAATAACAAAAACAAAAAACAAAAACTAAAGAACAAAATCAGTGCTAAATTACAAATTTAAGACCTTCCTAAACTCATAATTGTATTGCTCTATTTCTAGAGACAAATTTTTTTTTTTAGTTCCTCAGCTTATACCTTTGTGATTAAAATGTAACCACATAAAACTCATCTTCAAAGGCCATTGTGGTGAATATATTGGATTTTGACCATAAGAGTAAAATGAATTTTTGATGTTCATCTTGGGTGAAAGCCCATCATAGTTTTGCGTTTTATAAAAGACGTCTCGTTGAATAGAAGAGTGTGAATGTTATTTATAAACTACTAAAAACCTCCATTCTCACACAATATTGGACTTTATGGTGTACTAAAACAACTGCCCTCCCGCTGTAGCTAAGGGATTTGGTGGCTTCAATTTGATTCCCACTGACAGTGCTACCAATCCTTACCGGACTTAAGATCTGTGGCTTGGAGGTTGATTGGGAGTTGAAAACCATTACAGTTGATTGATAGCTCCATAGCAGGAAGTAGTTTACTTGCAAACACCGTGATAATCAAGTAAGTAAATGTCATGGATGAGGTTTTTATGGTTTGGAATAGTGTACCCAGGAAGGATCCATAAATCTTTCAAACGGGGGACCGAAAAAAAAATTAATGATAAGTTTTATGTAAAATTAAATTACTAAAGTTATTTTTCTTGCAAAAACAAATACACATGGTCCCATAAGTGTAGCTCAGTTGGTAGCTATCAGAGACAATGTTTGCAGGGCGCCGGGGTTCGAACCCCGGATTCCCCACTTCTCCACACTTTAAAAAAGTGTGTGATCTTGCCACTAGGCTTTTGAACAAAAAAAAAAAAACAAATACACATGATTTTATTTAGTACCGGTACGCTATAGACAAAATTGATTTAAAATTTAAATTTAATTTAAAATAATTAAAATAAAAATGACATGACATTAAATAATTGAATTATAAATACATATAAAAAAACTCTAAGTTATCATAGTGCTAACCAATAAATAATGGGAAATGCTAATTTGTGCCTTCAAGGCACAAGTTAATGATTCAAATATAGAAACAATTTATTAGAATACGTGTATTGCATTTAATATTTATTTTTTAATGAATTGAATACACAAAATCTTAGAAAATATTTCTTATTTTAGATTTCTTAACATGTGCACTAACAGCACTGGTTAACATTACCCATACATAATATACTTAGAACATATTGATCACGTAAAAATATTAAATATTATGATATTCCCAAGAGAAAGACTTGCTTGGGAAGGAGGTCCCCCAACCCAGGGTGCCCCCATTTCAATCGGTCCCTAAGTGTACCTTGATCTGGGCTATGAATTAGACTTTATATAGAAATATAGAAACAATACCCAAGAATGTGGTGTAACGTTGAATTAGTATTTGTATGAAAAATACCCCCTAGAATTTTGGCATATTTACAAAATGAGAGCTAGTGACCTACATAATGTGTTTTAACCATAAAGGAAACGCTAACGAGCGTCTATAGGACACTTGTTAAGAAGTTTAAAATATAAACTTTATCTTAAAAATTGTGTATTCAACACATTAAAACAACAAAAAAATAGTTTTTTCTACCAAAATTTCATCAATCATTTTTAGTTCGAATCCTTAACAAATACTATCTTTAGGACACTTGTTAGCATAAACCTAACATAATAGTACCTTCATCGATACCAAACACCCGGTCTAAGATATCTTTTGTATTTATTGACACAATATATGACATCATATGTGTTTTTTTTATCTATTTCCAATCATTTTTTTATCTTCTATATATTTTATACGAATTTCAAAATACATAAAAATTCAAATGATATCATATTTGACGTCAAAATTTTGATGTAAAAAAGATCATTTCTTTAAAAGTAAAAGGAGAAATGATATTTGCACAACTATTTTGTGATAACTTTAAACAACTTTCTTTCTCATACTCACATGATGTTCTTATTTTCTCTTTTTTTTCTCCCTCTACATTGTTTTTGACCAATAAGAAAGAGAAAACTAAGGTTGTCGCCAAATTTATCATTATATAGATGTACAAATATCATTACTCAATTAGTACCGAAGTTTCGGAGGCGAAAGGAAACCCATCAATTCCTTGTCATTGTAATGCTTTTTTTAATCAAACAAGTTCCATCGGAAGGAATAGAACATAAATTCTATGTGGGCGAAGAATCCTTGGTCACTGGATGCTAAACAGATCATTCTAAAAGAAAAATAACAAACAACATATTTCTTTAGGGAATGCAAACAAAGAGATGATGATAAAGGATATAGTTAATTACATACTATAAATATTATAACAGAATTTGATGTTGCTGGAATATTAAAACATTGTTGACTTCGCTATTAATATTATATAACACTCCATGCCTATGTAGCATAGCTTTAGGGGTGTTCGAAGGTTTGAATTTGGCTAGATTGTGTGGTTTTTATAAAGTGGTGCTCTACATTGATTTTTGGGTAGTAGCTTTGACACTTGCTTTTGGAGAAGGAGGAGTTGTGGATGGTTGTAGCTTATTGCAAAATATTAGGAGATTGATGGAGTTGGAGTGGAAGATCAAGATTCGGCATTCATATTATGAATGTGTTGACGAATATGGCATGTGATGAAGGTTTTTCTTTGATGTTATATGAGCATTGTCCTACGCAAATTAATTTGTTATTTTTAGTTGACTCTATTCGTATTTCGACTCCGCGCTATGTTAAGCAATAGTTTTTTCATTTTTCGGACTAAAGCCCTCTTGTTATAAAAAAAAAAAAAAAAAAACTCCATGCCTAGTGTTTATTAATTTAATCTTCTCTCATTGTCTATTTTTTAAATTAATTATATTTTTTTTATCTTCTTACCAACATATGGCTTGTCTGAATGATAAATGATCAACATATGTCTGACTCTTGTATATGAAAAATATTGATTCAGAGAAAAAAAATCTATCTCGTGAGCTCAATAATTTTTTTTTTTGTCAAAAATTAATCATTACTAAATAACTGTGATTACCTCACACCTATAATAATATAGTCAGAAAAATATATATTGTTAATTGTTTACTTATTATTAGATGATGTTATAAGATTATTTTAATGGCGGAGATACCTGACGATGACCTCCCTCCAGCTTTTGGATTGGCATCTTTGAAGGTATATGTCACCACCTTGTAAAGTTCAATATTTCAAAATAAATTGGTTCCATGCATCCAAAATTTGTCTAGAAAATTCTTTCCAATTCAGGAATGTTGTCATCTTTTCAACCCTATTAGTTCTACTAAACACCAAATAAGTTAGCACTGCCTAATCTACAAAACTGTGGTCCTATATATTTATCATTTTCATTTAAATTTAAGTAGACACATAAACATTATTTATTAAGCATTACATTAATCTAGGCAATATTTTTACATCATTAAAAAAAAGTCCAATCAATGTTTAAATCAATATGAGTTCAACAATGTAATAGCTCAAAATTTTATGGCATCAAATGAAAAAATTATTCCAAGTTAATGATTAGACAAGAAGACAAGACGGGAAAATTATGGTACCAACACACCAAAATTTAATAATTGGAGAAATGTCTTTGGCATATTTCTTAATTATTTTACTTTGTTGGAAAAAAGGTTTATGGGCGATCCTATTGGTAGTGGTCCATGGTTTTTTATTTTTTTTGCAAATTTCCTTGTCCACATGTGTCGCTATTTCATAAGATATAGTTATATATATTTGACGAAGTTTTTTAAAAGGATTATAACAAATTTTCACGATGGTATACGTAACATTGATGATAAAATTTCGTCATTAATTAACTTATACTTTTATAAATAATTTGACATATTAAACCTATCAACAAAACGATTGGCAGATTCACAAAGGGTCACATTATGTTATTCTCACTTAACAATACAGTTTCAGCAGCAGATGACAAAATCAGCTTTGTTAGGAAATATGTTATGTTCAAATGAGCTCTATCAAACGACAGAAAATCCGTGTTCAATTTTTAGGTAGAACAATTCTTAGTTATTTAATTACTTATTTATTTCTAACTGAATTCCGAAATATAAAGGTCTCAAGGTTAAAAAAATTAAAAAATACTCTCGTCTTACGCATGTCAATGTGTCCTTGAATGCGAGTGAAAAATACTGCTTCATTCATGATTATTATATTCAATTGTGAGTGAGAGTGCAATTCTGTACCATCCAATTTATGAAGGCTTCATTGAAAGTGGCTAGATAATAATGGAGATTATGTGGTCATATAAAAATCTGCAAACTTCAAATGCAAGCAATAATTTTTCCCTAAAGATTTATTATACAGTTTGAAAAAGTTTTGGGTAATATAACATTACCAACAATGAACATTTATCTATAAAAAAAAAACGAATAAAGATTGGAAGACACCTTTAATGTCTACACCCCTTTGTACCACTCTGAAAAATTTCACTTAACCAAATATATAGTCTGTGTGACCATATTTTTTCAGTTGATGTTTCTATATGTTTGATGGTTGAAACAATTTTTAACCAACTTCACACAACCTACTTGTTTATTCACAAAACATATGTATGCATGCAAACAAAGGGAGACAATTACAACTTGGTTGGTGTTACCTCCCAACTAAACTAGTGCTACAACAACCGTTAAAATCAATGCAGGTATGACAAGGAAAAAATAGGAAACTGTTTGAAGCCTCTCTTGTATTAACTGTGTAATTCATTGGCTGTGACATAGCCTAGCTAGCCACAGCTAAAGGAAATGAATAATATATTTGTGATAGATTTTGAATAACAACAATAACATATATATCAATTCCAATGTCCAATATTATATCCAATGTTAAAATTTGAACATACTATTATGAACATATAAATACCAGAATTTAGTGTATCCACACACTTTACTTCCATGCCATCTTCTGTCCAACATGCATCATATCCATCAGCAACCCTTATTTCAAAGACGACTCCATGTGGTGCTACTGTTTATATTCATCCAGCAACAATGTACTAAAGTTGTTAATAACATCGACTGGAAAAGATAGGTTACATAAAACAATGTGAATAACTTAATAGAGTGAGACAGTGTCAGTGATACACTACTAGTATAGTTCAACAAAAGGAGTGTTTGAGTAAACAACTTAATCGAGTACTTATCCTTTACTAAACGGTAAAGTGCTTATTCGTAAACTGCTTCTATGAGTGTATCCAGATACTAATACAAGTACTTCAGCTTTTCCATTAGATAAGCTCAAATAGTTCTAAATAAGCTCTTTCAAAAGCTTTCAATTTCAAATCTTCTATGGAAAACAAATTGATATATGGAGGAAAAACTTAGATAACCAAAGCAGAATTGAAAAGCAATTACCAAAGAACACCAATAACCTATTATTGATGAAACAAAACATCACCTTAACTTCAAACACCAAAAGACTTATTTAAGAGAATCAGATTTCCTAACTCAATTCTAGAAACCAAACAAAAAAATGAAAATCAAAACACGAGAAACTAAGTGAAAGAAGTAAAATGGGCAAACATATAGATCATAGTAAACCAACAGTCAACTATTAAGCGATAATAAAAATTCCATTAAGTCGATATAGAGTCGATAACATGGCTCAGGTGACTATATATATGAAATAATATCATTCGGTACATATTGATTGATTTACTTATGCAGCTTATTTTGATAAAATTCAAAATATAAATATTTCGCATAATTTGGCTTCCTAGACGGGGGGGGGACATGTGGCCTAATGGAGAATCAAAACTATAACATCATCAAAGTCAAGTCTAAAAGACTTCAGCACCTGCCATTGAGTTACAAACCCATGGAAATTTTGTTCTTGATATTAAAGATTTCAAACTTTTAATAAGTGAGCTGTTTGTTCAGTTGGTTCTGAGTTTGCTTTTAATTGATTATGGAATGTTACTTTTTTATATTTCTTTTACATTAAGAAGACTCATAATTGATTCATACCTACCCACATGCAATATTGAACAAAAAAAAAAAATACTAACATCATATGACAAATATGATCTATGATGTTATCCTAAAATTTAAACTAGCACACCCTTTTGTAGTAAAGGAAACCAAGAATACAAACATAGGACAATTGTTTTTCGGCCATCTGCAGGCAATAACATCATAGGACATAGTAGAATCAAATTATTGTTAGTAGGAGCATGGAGTGATGAATACACCTTTTAGCTGTGTAAAATAAGGTTCTTGAACATGTAGTTCAAAGGAAACACTCTTCAAAATCTATCGAAACAAAAAAGAAACATCATATGTTACATTGAAACCAGCCTAATGATAGATAAAAAAAAAAAGAGCACAAACAAATGAAGTAGTTCACATAACAACATACATTCTCTATTTCGGACAATCAATTTGTGCCATTCAATTTGGTCATCATGCCTAAATTGAAGCTTTTCTCTAAAACCCTTCTTCTCTGTTTCTAGTGAGAGAAAGCTTCATTCTCTACTCTGTCTTATACTTAACTTTCTTCATCTTCTCCCCACACCTAAAGCACAAAACTCCACCATATTCATACAATTGAATTCACACTCACTCTCCCTATTTACTTTCCATCATCACCCAAACTCTCTTATAATTGTAATGTCTACTTCACAACAATCTTTGTGAATGCTGCATGTGGCTCACAACGCACATACCAATCTGTCTTCATCGTCGCTGCATGCACCTCAACCACCATCTGCTTCGGTCACCGATGCATCTGTCTTCATGGATCAGTGACTGGAGCCAGAGCAGATGATGCAATGCAAGAGGTGCATGCGGCGAGAATAAAGACGAGGAGAACCGTTCATCGGTTGCTTCACAGTAAATATTGATTTTGTCAAGATAGATTTTGTAGAATCCATGGAAGACATTGAGGATGATGTTGAAGAGGAAGGAAGCTTGCACTTTGACATCAATTACTTCATGGGAAGAGGAAGATGAATGGACACAGTAGATTGGTAAGGGAAGATGAGTGGTACGATACATTTAATGCAGCCTGGGAATTGAAAAGAGTAGAGCTATATATATATATATATATATATATATATATATATATATATATATATATATATATATATATATAGCACGATACAAACGCAACAAAGTGAAAATCATGAAAATAAAGCGGTGGAACACTGCATGGGAGAGTGTAGAGAAATGGTCAGTTTACATTTGAGAGGATAAAGTGCCTGTAATTGAGGGACATTCAGTTTCAAATATTTGAATGTTTCTCTTGCACTTAATCAATATTGGTATCTTCACTGCTAAAAAATCACTAAAAATGTCTATCATTAATTTTTTACACCTTCATTTTTCATTCCCACTTTCAACATTTCCGGGTTCAAAAACTTTAACACCCCCACATGACATTTTCGGTATGTTAAAAAATTTCCGATTTGTTAAATTTCCAGTAAAACTTTAACTAACAATTCTGGTGTGTAATTTAATTTCAGAAAACTTAAATTAACCTTTCCGGTTTTGGTATACCGGAAAAACATTTTGGGTTTGGGATTATGAGATTTTTTTTAAGAAAAGATCTAGGCAAAATTAAAGGAAGGAGCTTTCAATATTGGTACGTGCTTGAAAAAGTCAGTCTCAAACCATGAGAAAAATGCATTATATTAGGCAAAAAAAATGAGGAAAGTAAGACTTAGACCAAGGCATAGCGGCCTGCGGTCAAAGCCATACCATACGTGTGTTTCCCCCCATAAAAGTGCAATCGATTTTATGGATAATTCGAATTCCGATCGAGACATGTGACGCTTGGACCGATTCCATCATCTATAGCTACAATGTATATAAAAGTCACTATATAGCAGATCATTTATCATTTATGAGGTACAAGAGCTGGTTGTTACTTGTTAGATAAGTATCAGTGAAAAATAGAGATAGAAAAACAAATACTGCACATATCACAATTCCATCACAAGCCAAAAGGAAAATATGGTATTCAACTACATAGTTGCATTGCAGTTGTTGTGGTCTGATTAGCAGAACTAGTGTTTCCATCCCTTGGAGTGACCATCTTGCATGTATGGCTCTAAAAACCCAATGAACTGAAAAACAAATTCGTAGGGTTAACACCTTAAAGAATATGTATCAATATTGCGAGTTGAAAATATATAATTATTTTTCTGTCCACGCACCTTACTTCCATCTTCTGTCCAACGTGCACCATATCCATCAACAACCCTTATTTCAAAGACAACTCCATGTGGCGCGACAGTGTGTATATTCATCCAACAACAGTGTGCTATTAAGTTGTTAATAACATCGACTGCAAGCCTGTTTTTATTAGAATCTAAAAAGAACATTAAAAAACACAGGATAAGTAAAAAAAAAAAATGAGATCAACTTATTAGAGAGGGAGAGACAGTGCCGGTGACACATTATTAGTATACTGGCTGATGTAAACATTTCAGCTAACATATTAAACCCAAACTAAAAACATCTTTGACAAAGAAGTGTTTGATTAAACAACCTAATTGAGTACTTATTCTTAACTTGGCGCTTATTTATATGTTGAAGAACATACAGAGAAATAAAATATAGCGAATCCATTGCGCACGAATGCGATTAGCCAGCTAGAATCACTACCATCCTGTTTTCTACAAAATTTGGAATTTAATGACATCAGTAGGTTTGCAAAACACCTTCGTAATGACTCCGCAATATGTATCTCGCCACAAATATCACTGCTGTTATATGTTTTTCTATGAGTGTCTTCAAATATTAAAATAAGTGCTTTTTTTCATTACATAAGGTCAAACAATTCTAAATAAGCTCTTTCAAAACAATCTAAAATCTTCTATATGGAAAACAAGCCGATTGAAGAAAAACCAAGATAACAAAGGTAGAATTGAAAAGCAATTGCCGAAGATGTATCTAAAAGATTCACTTTCAAAAAAAAATACTCACCATTACCAACAAGAGAACCCCAATAACCACTGCTGCTCCTACAGGCATGCTTGGCCAATGCCCGAGCTCCATCAGTCAAGGCATTTTCCTGAATATTGATCATAAAGTATACATTTATCATTTGTCATTAAGTGTCAATAAACTTTCTTAGAGTCTCAATTCAATGTGGAATGACACTAGTTCCTAAGGTTCTTCATAAATATACAGAAATAAATCCAACAAAAAAAGAAAGAGGTAAAAGCGACTAAAAGGCTACAACATTAACCCCAAAAAAACAGACATTTTCTTACACTTAGATTGCATGGGATATTAAATGAGGCTAACAGAGTTGATCTTGGCGGTGGAAGTGCATTAGGAACTGTCCCAGTGGTATGCATTAGACCGAGAAGACCTTGAACACCCTCATAGCTCAATCCCTAGATAAAAGCAAGACAGCACAATAATGAAGAATTATCTTAACTCTGCAGTGAAGTTCAATATGAGAATACTCGAGCATTAGTCCATACGAAGTCACATGAAACAAGACATGTATCACATATGTAAGTAATCAACAATTATTAAGCTGATTATTGCCTTTTCTGCATGCTTAAACACATATCATAATCAACAATTAGGAAGATACAAAAATGTGCAAATCAAAGAAAAAATCACACTCATAACCAATCATTTTTAAATCCAACAACTATTCAATTATAGTTTCATAGAAAAGTAAACCCACAGATAATAAGCTAGCCAAAGAAGTGTATGGTTGAACCGGGAGTTTTGAAACAGTGTTTGCAAGAACGCCATTTGTCTGTTCCATCTCTTCTGTGTAAAACCTCCGATAGATCTTTACACCTATAATGTCATGCAAGTGTTACTACGGAGGCATCATGTAAAATCTAGAATTGACTTGGACATGGACTGAATGACGGTTCTTTCATATTAAAACCATTTGAATGCAAGAATACAATGTCGGAACAAATAACGATTCATAGCAGGTATGTAGTTTATCTAGGTTATACATGCTATTCCATATCACTTATCTATAAACAGGACATTCGGTACCTTCTTCAACGCTTTCAATTCCAGGAAGAACTTCTCCAAGACTTTCTGTCTCCAACATGTCAAAGAATGAAGGATACCGCCTTACTCCCTATATACTGATGAAGTAAGAGACAGATCAAAGACATTACAGACAGTAAAATCAATTATTGATGAAACAAAGCATCACCTGAACTTCAAACACCAAAGACTTATTTAAGAGAATCCGATTTCCTGATTCAATCCTAGAACCCAAATTAAAAAAAGAAAAGAAAATCAAAACAGGAAAAGTAAACGAGAGAAGTAAAACAACCAACATATATCTCATAATAAACCAACTGTCAATTATTAAGAAATAATAAAATCCAATTAAGTCCATATGGAGCCGGTATATTCTGAAGGAAGCAAGGACTATTGT
Organism: Medicago sativa; assembly: GCF_051527215.1. Classification (NCBI taxonomy): domain Eukaryota; kingdom Viridiplantae; phylum Streptophyta; class Magnoliopsida; order Fabales; family Fabaceae; genus Medicago; species Medicago sativa. The sequence continues at coordinate 78,730,691 of NC_140750.1, forward strand.
TCTTAATAAGATTAAGACTAAATCCAATTTGGTGTTATCTTAAAATTAAAATTAGTATATTAAACCTGGTGTATTTGCCGGTGGCACACCTCCCCTCAATTGTTTTTAGGCCATCTGCAGGCAATAACATCATAAGACATTGTAGAATGAAATTATAGTTAGAAGGACAATGTCACAGCCAAAGAGGTTATTATCATTTGTCACTAGCATGCAAATATTTATTCAGTCTCTGTTTTAGGGACATTTGAATAGATAATTATTCAACTCGGCAACACTGCTTATGCAGCAAATATACATATTTCTTCTGAGCTATGATCATTACTCAAATAGACTGTGGAGTGATGAATACTGGATAGTATACATTACATACCTTTAAGCTGGGTAAAAAAAGGCTCCTGAACATGGAGTTCAAAGGAAACACTCTTCAAAACCTGTTGAAACAAAAAGAAACATCATATATTACATTTAAACCAGCCTAATCAAAGATACAAATGCATAACAATTTACATTAACTATTTCAGATCCCTTCTCCACGATCAATTTGTGCCATTCATTGTGTTTCTTCAGCATAGAAGGTCTTTCAAATTCATTGATAATCATCATCATCATGTCTAAATTGAAGCCCGTACTACAAAATGATTCAGAATCCATACACCTTAACAGAGCTGAAGCAAGTCGCTTGTACAAAGGATACGGTGGGACTCCTTCCAAAGAATCTGCAAATAGAATAATAGGTTCCACTAATCAATTTAGTCCCTAAATAAGGATATAAATATGTAGGAGAAGTAGTTTTGAATGAATGAAAAATAGTACCATGTGAGTGTGAAGAAGAGGATGGGTCATGTTTGAGGAGAGTGGAGCAGAATTGGGTTGAGAGATTGAGAAGGTGAGAGTGGGAATTGAGAGTGAAGTTGATAAGTTCTTCCAAACAATCACTCAGCTTCACCAATGGAGAAGAATCATTACCATTTTTGTTTTCCATTTTCACTCAACTATCAGCGAGCATATCTTCATTATTTCAATTTTTTTATTTACATCCAAATTAGTTTTTTATTTTATGAATTAAATAAATCTAGTTAAATGTCAAAATTTTAACTAAAATTCTTATGATCTTAATTTTTATCAAAATATACCAGAATCTAAAATTAGTTTTCTTTCTTTCAAAAATAAAAAATTGAAATTGGAAGTTAAGAAAAAAACTTGATAAAATCTTGAAGATTATTTAAGGCCTCTTGAAAGTGAAGACTGCTGGTCTTTAGTTGCAAAGTGTGCATTTCGAGCATGTAACTCCAACAACATTCCAATCTAGAAGGAATTGGCAGGGAAATTGCAAAAAAACGTGGTTGAAAACCATTAATTGCACTAGCGCTTCGGACTCTTTCTTCACAACAAATTTTCCCCAAATTACTGGAATTATGTGCTAGAAAGTAACATTTGAGAATTAAGAAATTATAAGGTGCAAGCTGCTCTACGATTGAGCTGCATTTATCTCTCAGCTCCTTTAAAACTATGCTTTGCATATTGTTCAATTTTTCCGAAGAAGTCCATCTTAGGAAAAAAAAATGATAGTTCAGTTGTGGATTGCAGAAGGCCCAGTAGAACCGTCCACAAGTTCGGAAAGTTGGGAAAAAGTTGGAGAAGAATACATTAGTGTCAAGGTCGTTGATACTATGACGATCGATCTATTGGTGATCATGAGGAAGCAAACTTTGAAATGCATAACCTCGTCCATGATTTAGCTACAATGCCTTCATTTCCATATTATATCAGGTAAAATGCATAATTTCTCATACAATAGAGGATTATATGACTCATTTAATAAATTTTAGAAATTGCATGAATTAAAATGTTTTCTAGCATTATCATTACAAGAACAATTGCCTCTTAGTTTATTATCGAGCAAGGTCGTGCATGACTAGCTACCAACAATGAAACAGTTACGTCCAATGAAACTTGACCTACCTTTGATGCACAAATAAAATGCACGAACAAATAACCACTCGTAGCGGTTATCACGTTCATCTTGTTAATTCATTTTGATTTGACAGACTCTCCAAAAGTAGTTACTTGCCAAGCAATACATGTTGATTGATTCGATCTCATTATCTATATAAATAGGACATTGAAACCAACCTAATCACGTATAAAAAAAAGAGCAAACAAATAAAACAGTTTACTTAATAACATTAGTTAATTAAAAAGTTTTAATGGTTTGTTTGTTTAATTTAGATTGCTATACTGAGTGTCATAGTAGCATTTGTATTTATCCACGGATCTACACTTATGTTGTTTTAATCCCACCATAATTTAGTTAGGATTAACTAGTGTGACAAATTCTGATAAATAAGATTAATGTAAGATACACCGTTTTCACATCCATGACTGTTTTATCTTTAAACACAATAATCACTTCCGTCCCCATCATTCATGTCTTGGTTGGGTTGATTCCTCATGAAATCCAACTATTTGAAGTTGATGGGACCGCTACGATGACCACCAAGAGTGTAGAGTTTACAGTGATGTACACGTAGTAAAGGGAGGAATTTAACTTAAACTAAATTCCTCCCTCCACTACGCCTACAACCCCACAAACTCCATTCTCTCAATGGTCTTCGTAGCGGCCCCACCAAATCCAGATGGTTGGATTTCGTGGGGAATAAACCCAACCAACAAAGGGATAATGGAGGCAGAAGTGATTTGTGTTTAAAGACAAAATAATCATGGCTACGAAAATGATCACCTTAAATCAACCCTTATCTCCAAATATAGATATAAATAAATCATAAAATACACAAAATAAATAAATAGAAGCAACAACTAGAACAGTAAAAAAACATGGAAACCAAAACTTTAATCCAAATAAAGCATCCAATTGAATAAAAAACAAAACCCCAGAAACCAACATGATTCAATTGCCTTTTGTTGTCCTTATAAATTGTTTTTATTTTTAAAACATCTTGCTCTCAAATTATAGACAATCAATTAAAATTCATTCCCTATCAACAATCACGTTATACAAACATGTTTAACCAAATAGATTAGCCTCAATAACCATTGAACAAATTGAATCAATAACCATTGAACCAACATATATAAAAACATTCAATTTCGTGAATCAATCCAACATTTCATAAATCTCAATATTAAGTTTTCATAGAATATTCAATCACATCGCTACAGTTTTAAGAAAAAGAACTTAAACTCATCTGAAATTCCAACTTCCATATTCAAATGTACCATAAAAAATTGAAAAACAAAAATGTGACTACTAACCTGCCATAGACTGACTATTTAAAGTCAGAAATTCGCTCCATTCGATGGGTACTATTTTCTTTCCGACCTCCCTTCCTCGTACGTTCCCTTCCGTTTTCGTTCCTTTCACCAGCGGACGAAAGCAGCTGTAATAGCTTGCAGTGGTGAGTTGCGAATAAGAGTTTAATCAATAAAATGAAAATCTTTAAGATTGTTGTAGAATATGGCCATAATTCTATATGAATCTTAGGACAATTAAAATTAAACACGATGTTAATAGTGTAGTGATACATATTATAATAAGCTACCAAGAACCCAAAAAATGGCAAGGTGGCTAGTTTAAGACACATTGTTCACGTTGTTTTAAGGGTATATAACTGACAATAATAATCTGTATAGAAGAGGATGACAGACCAGAATTGTTGTGAGAGTATGGTGTTTAGGGTTTTTTGTAAGTCAGATTTTTTTTTTCTTGTGAAAATAGTGTACAACTACTAAAATAAATAGAGACAGGTATATGACTATTTCAAGATGAGAAAAATAAGGGACGTACATGGGCCTTGAGTTTTGATGAGAAAATTCAACTTTTGAACCAAAAAAGTGGAACAACCGTTAAAAAAAAATCTTGACGGAAAACATTTTTTTTTTGTCTAACTGTATGTATTGGCTATCTATTATATCCTCAATGGCAGCAAAAACCAATGGCACCAAGTGTTACCCGTAACTAAGACCATTTTCTTTATCAAAGATAAAAAAACTTCAGCATTCTTGGTTAATGTAGCTCTTATAGGTGTTTTTTTTTTGTTACACTATAGGTGGTTAATTATATACTCCCTCCGTTTCAAAATGAGTGTCGTTTTAGGTGTTTACACACATATTAAGAAAGATAATGATTAAGAGAAATAGAATGGTTATTTTACCAAATTATCCTTATTAACTACTGGTTAGTTTTAAAAGTAATACTTTGGAAGTAGTGTACATAGTATTAATTGGAGGGTACAATTGAAAAGAAAAAGTTATTATTGCATTGGAAACTGAAAGCGACACTCATTTTAAAACAAATTTTTTTGACTAAAGCGACACTCATTTTGAAACGGATGGAGTATAATTGATGATAAATGAATTGTGACACATTATCATACTTATTGACTATTTATTGAATGTAATTAACCTTATAGTTTTTTGAAGAAGTAATTAACCTTATAGTTATGTGTTAACCGTTCAAATTATTCTTAAAAATTTGTGTCAAAATTCAATTTCCCTCTCCTAAATTCATTCTCAAACTGAAATAAAGGTTAAATAAAACTTATGAGGAAATTATATTACCAAATGCAAATACTAGACACCCTTCGTGGCTTGGTCTGTCATTTGACTTGTATGTGGCATCACCGGCATGTTAGTGTAATATATATTAGGGTAAATTATACTCACTTCCTCTAAGGTCTATTGAAATAACATTAACACCCCCTTTAATATATAATATATATATATATACAAATGTTGCATGTCGGATTATAACAGCAACAATCAAATTTTATCACACTAAATAAGGTATACTGAATTATCATTTAAAAAAAGTTATACACGGATTACTGGAAAGCTGCTTGCGCATTTTTGCCTTCCAATACCGGTTCCTATATTCTTATGAACTAAATATTGTATGATTGATTAATTGTTAATCAATTAAGTTGCTATCAAATCTCAATCTCTTTAACTGCTCTTGATTTGAAGGAATTCGGTACTTCACAATGAGGCTCCACAGAACCATCTGAACCATGATAACAATGTTCATGACTAGCCTTTATAGTCCAAAACATAATCAACAAAACCATGATCACTCCAAGGAACACCATTCCTACCCATGCCATCTTAGCATATTTCTTCATAGGCTTGCAATGGTCAACAAGGACTTGAGAGAATGCATCTTTTACAATTTGGCATTCTAACAAATGTTCCATACTTGGATACACATTCAATAGGTCTTGAATTGAATTTGTGTAAGTTTCAACTCTTGCATATTCACTGTTTGTTATGAAATTTCCATTGTCACAACTCCCATCATTTGTATCCAAACAAGTAAAAGGCTTTAATACCTTAAAAAAGAATGATCACATTGTTAATTCATCTTGGTCTTATAATTTAGGAAAAAATAAAATCATGACCATTTAACTTTAGTCCTATATAAACAGCTCGGATTGTATAGGGACAAAAACTACCTTTGGAATGTCACCTATTCGTATAGTATTATCTGGACAATTCTCGGGTTGGTAGGTATAATTTGGTGGCGCTGAGAAAGGATTGCAAACAAGAACAAGGTTTGTCTGCATTGATATGTTTGCATTCACCTAGACAACCAACCAAAAATCCAAAAAAGTTACTCCAACATGAAATTAATAGGTCCAGTATGTTGGATCCAAAAACAATAGTTTATGAACATTAATATAGAACTCATTTGGAAAATAAGCTGATTTTTTTTAGAGATTATGAAAAATTACCTCATTAACAAGATTATAGATACCAGCACTAAATTCAGATAGAACTGGTTTTGCTTTGAGCAATTCTTGACATGGAAGGATTGAGCTTAAGCTGTTGTTATAAGGATTTTCTTGAAAGTTGTCAAGAGCTGTGCAAGCATCACTAGAAAATCTACAATATATAGAGATTTCAACTGTTAGACACAAGCCTCTACTTTATAAAAATATTACTATGTAATTATGGTAATAAGAAAGGACTTCTGAATTACTTTTCTAAGAAGAAATAGACTCCAAAGAATAGCCAGCATAATACTGTCAACAACCAGCAAAGTACAACAAGGCTGTGAAAAAGAGTAGCAAAAGAATATAAACAAATGTATAAATTTGCAACATATATGTAATTTGTTATCACATGCTTTCATTACATATGAAATTTTAGCATACTTACAGGTACAATGCCCTCCTTAACCGTAGTACACCAGAAACTGTTCAATGAAAATTCCAACATTATATGAGAATCATGTATCAATCATTATGTGTATGGTCCAAAATCAAAACACGATGTTAATACCTGACAAAATTGTTACAGCAAGCAAGTTCAAGCACATGATCACTGTAGTAGTTATAAACCTGCAATGAAATTTATTCCATTACTTCCATGTAATTTTTCATTCATTTTACTATTTAAACAGTAGTAGGAGAGACAGTAGAGCAAATAGGCGTTTTAGTCCTTGAAATTGAAAAGGTCCGTCAATTTAGTCGTTGAAATTTGCGAAATAGGAATTCAGTCTCTTAAATTTAAAAATGTCAAACAATTTACTCATTTTTTCAAATTTTGCACCACGATTTAAGGGACTAAATTCCAATTTCACAAGTTTGAGAAACTGAATTGACCGACCATTACAATTTTAATGACGAAAATGAGTTAGTGACTCTTACACTATTTTCAAGCCATTATTGATAAGGCGCCTATTTTTCTGAGCTTGCATTTCAATATTTACAGATGCATCATCAAGTTTTTCAGCTGTAGAGTCAAGATTTGAAGAAGCCTCAACATTAACATTGGCTTCCATCAAGTTACTCTCCATGCCTTTTAATGCTTCTGTTGTGTTGTGTATTGTTTCTGATGCCTTGTTTGCTGTTTTGATTATGATATCAACTGAAGTTTTAGCTTCTGAATGGAATCTTGCACTCCCTACAAGAACTAGCCCTGTTGCAACTCTACACAAATCAACAATCATGCATATACATCACTTGAGGAAAACCATAAAAAAATTGTATGTGTCGATTTTACGTAATCTCTAATGATTAATCACTAAAGGCTAGAGGCAAGGTTGAATGACTTACATGGCTATTAACATGAGAAATATGGCCAAAGGAATTAGTAAAGCATCACAACTCTTGTAATTACAAGGAAACACTTTCTTCATTCTTTTTCCTCCATTTTTGTGATGATAAACCTTTGTGATCAGCAAAATAACTCCATACAAAATTCCACATAGAAGGCATAACATTCCAATTGCATATCCATATACTCCAGTGAATATCAAAGACTACAAAAACATTAATGAAATGTTAACAATATCATTGATGTTTGAAGTTAGACTCAAAAAAGAGGGAGATAGAAATTTACACTCCAATAATTCTTGTTGGTGATGTCAAATCCTCCTCTGTACTTTTTGAAATTATCTAATGGATCCACTCTAATTGTATTATCCCTTTGTGTAATCTGTTCTGACACATTATCTGAATCAAACATAAACATAGTACTTCTCATTTTCAGTACCAAAGACAATTTCAAAAAATGAAACAATGAAAGAATGAAAATCTCATGTTGAACTTTGAATATTATATCATGTGAAGTATTTGTGTCTATTGATATTTTTATATTTGTTTGGATTCTATATATTTAATGTATTAAAGATACATATAAAATTGAAATTTTCACTCATTATGAGAGAGAGGATACATCCCTAACAAAACAATTTCTAACATGTATGTTAGTAGCTAAACTTGGGTAGGTACATAATTCAGAATCATATTGTGCATGAGAGACAATCTTTTTTTCATGGTCAAATAAAATCTTTTAGACATCTTCACTTTTGATCATCATACACAAAATTAAATTCATTAATTTGTTATGCTTTAGCCAGGAATTCCTTAGCCCTACTCTTCCTGGTTAATAAATATATCATGTCACATACACATTAGTAAGTTTCAATTGTTCTATCCTTTGAAATAAATATTTAAAGCTTACCCATTTGACCATTTTTATGATTTTATTTTTTTTTTGCTAATAATGAAACCATTTTTATGATATTTGATAGGGAAACTGTTTTTTAGTTCACATAAATAACAGATTCATATATGTCACTTTTGTAATACCGACATTTCTAATTGAAGACGTGTCTGATATCCGACTCCGACGTGACACCGACACATGTGATTATATTCAATTTATTTTCTCAAATTACACCGACATGATAATGTGTGTTGCCAAATGTTGTGTCCGGTGTATGTGTCTATCAGAGTTTCATAGCATGCCATGTAATATTTCAACATGAATATTTAATTTATAAACTTGTATAAATGCATGTAGATTGCAGAAAATTTGAAGGAATGTGATAATTGAGATTGTACTTGTAGAGACTATGAGGAAACTAAATAATTACCTGCAGCAGAATCACCAGGTGAGACAGCTTGTGCTTCAATTTGTGGGAGAATCAATGTTATAATCACTATAATAGATACCAAGCCTTTGGCTATGAACATCTTTAACCTGCCAATTTAACTAGATGCAATCAACCAAATCAAATTATGTATATGTATGTATATGCATATAGATACCATGGTCTATATCATCATAATCAAATTATGTATATGTATATGCATATGCATACTAAAAGCTATATATGTAGAAGAAATAATCTTGAATCTACTTTATCAGAACAATATTTGATGGTATAAGTGAGTTACAAGGAAAGAACATTATGACATGTGGAAGTGCAGTTTTTTCAGAGTAAACTTACATGATAAATTCAAGAGATGAAAGGTACTTGAAATTCTCTCTATCCCAGCTGAACCATGTCACAATTTTAACTCTCACAAAGGGTGCAAAAAAGTATATGTAGCCATAAGATATAACACCTAATTAATTTTATAAGTTAGTCAAATTGTAAAGATCAGGAAGCCAAATACAACATCTCAACTGAAACACTTTCATATATAGTTTTTGTCTTCCTATGATAATCACTTTATGGGTTGGTTTGGTTTAAATCCATAAAAAAATAAAATTAAAGACAAAAATTTATAAAGAAAAAAATAAATATGTGTCTCCTTTTATTTTACTTTTTTTGTTTTAATCAGTCCCCAGCATATTATTTTTATACTAAAATTAATGGTAACGAAATTAGAAAATAGTTTATTATAAAAAAAATTGAGAATAATTTAATTTTGGTCACTAATTCTTTTTTTGTTAATAATATATTAAGTGGGATCATTAACATGTTCCATTTTTTTTTCTTTAAAAATAAAGTGGTATCAATTACTTTTACTACTTTTTGAATTAGAGTAAACACCGTTTGCGCGTTGCAAAAATGTTATATCTACGTTCACATATATACCTAGTCATCAATTGTGAGCATTGAAGCAACTTGCTACTTTCATTGGTAATAAAAAAAATGTTAGTTATCTAAAAAAGTGATAGCCTCCAAATGAAATAATATAAAGTTAAATTAAGACAACTTTACTGAATTTGAAGGCCAAGAAAAATACAAGAATAAAAGTAAAATCGTGTCAAATACTCCACTAAACTTGTAAAAAGGGGGTGAATTTAATTTGAGTGTCAACAATTTCAACCTAATCCACGTATGACCTCATAAGTCATAAACAACAACTCCATACATTCAAACACTGGACCTATCTTTATTTTGGTCATTTTCAAACTACCTACATAAAGTCAAAAAAGATGACAAGGCATGACTTTCTAGTCAAGGCAACAACATGGTGTTGCATTGCCATGGGTTTTTTTTGGGACATATGCTAGATAAAAAGGTGTTCTTGTTGTTATTATTATATAACTAATTTTATGATATATGAGTATGATAATGTTGTATAATGTACAAAAAAAATTCTACTATTTGACTCGTAGGTCTCATTATATCCAACTTGATTCAATAGGGCAGGATTTAGCAAGTTAAAATAAATATATATTTAAAAAAAATGAAAATAAAAAAAAGTTTTTGCATGGTAACCATCTTTAACACCAAAAACATTGTTGAATATCACTCAACAATGACCACATGACTATATGTTAGACTAATTTCGGTAAAGGATGTAAGAACTAAATCAATCAATAATCTGATGAATTCGAAGATCCAAACCAAACCAACTAAATTGGTTCGGCTTTTTCATTTTCGGATCTGTAAACCAATCAAATATGATTTCTATTGGTTTGGATATCAATTTTATATTTTACATAATTTGGAATTGATCACCCAAAACTTCTACCAAACCATTATATATTATTCTCTTTTTAGCATGTGTTTTAATAGTATAGAGAATATGTAGTTTTTTCATAAAAGAAAAAATAGAAATTTTAACCCATTTTAACTGTGGCATGTGTTGAAATAAAATTGGGAAATGTCTTGGCTGCGTTACTGCTCCCCCCAAATCAAATTAGTCAAAAAAAGGCCAACAACAATACTCAGCATGGGTTGCTAACATGTATTGCTGACATGACATTGACATGCCCAGTATTTTTACGGGTAACTTTGTTGGAGCTTAGAAAATATGGTATTATCATGTTGACCCCAAAAAATATGATAAATTATTAGTAAAAAAAATGTTGTTACATTAAGTAAAATTATTCCAACTTGTAAATGTATTTAAACTTCAATATCCAGAATTCAAAATTACAAGAAAGTATATAAAAATGGCCAATATATATCATATTGCAATGTTTTTCGTTTGCCGCTTATATGTTGAATTGATTAGAAATATAAGTTTGATTTCTGGATAAAATAAAGTGGTATGCGTTTTATATCTTCTTTTTCTGGTCAAGTAGCCTAATTTTAGACTCTGGCACTATAAACGTAGAGAAGTTTGAAATTCAGGGTTCAAACTCTGACCCTACATATCAATGTGCATGGAGCTTACCAAATCGTGCTAACGTATGTCAAGTTCTATTCTTTTTTTTCCTATTAAAAAAAAGTTATATTCTTTCTTTTCTTTAAAAGCAAGTGTTTTTCTTAAACACTAAGAAAAACCTGATAGTAGAAACTAGAAAATGTAACTTCTTTTAAAGCTAGTTCCTTTATTAACTTCTTTCTACAATTAAACACTGAAAAATGTAGTTTCATACGTCACAAAAAAGATACATAGCTTAAGCGCTTACTCAAAGTATAGTTTTTGGACAAAACTTATATAAAGTTCCATCTGCACGGTTCAAACTGTTCCCAATTAAAAAAAGACACGTGTATTTATAATAATAAAAAATATTTCTTTTTCTTTTTTTCGTCGGCTTCCATCACCGTTTACGGTTCAACTATTTCTTATATATGTCCATTTGTGGCGGCGGTTTCCTCCTACTTACTTTGTTAAAGTGATTGAATTCCACAATTTTTTATGTTATTTATTCATAGAAAGCTATGTTGGCTGGGAACCACTATCTTTGTGCTAGTCTTGATTTTCAGATTCTTTTTTGGAACAAAACGGTGACAATTTGAAGAGGGTTGTAAGTCCAATGAAATCAAACAATGGTGTTACTCATTTTTAGATCGAAATCAGAAAATCACTAGATGCAACTTCTGAAATTTGAGATCCCACAACATTCTTGTAAACCTCCTTTTTTGTTCTATGTTTTGGACATGAACAGATTTTTTATTGCTTACTAGTTGATTCCGGCGGTTGTGTGCCTACTGTATTCCGGACGGTGCTTATCCAGTTTTTTTTTTTATTGTATTACGATATTTTAGTTGTTGAGAAAATTTAAATCCACGTGTCTTATAGGGATAGGAGAACAGTAAGAACTGTGTGTATGGCACTGTATTTAAGTCTAGTCCACAGTTTTTCTATCCATTACAAACCAAAGAAAAAAGTAAAAAATTTCTACTATTTGTATAGTACCTTTTTAAAAAAAATAAAAATTGGGGAAGTGAAAAACTGTTATTAACTTAAAATGCGAACATTGGTCATTTTACAACCATACGAGGAATTCGAACTTATCACATTAAGATTAACGTATAAGTTCACTGAGCTAACACCTCAAATGTTAATAGAATAAAAATGTGTTTTACAACTTAATACTACGTACAGCCATCAAATTATGTGTGCTAAAGTAGCAAGATGATCAAAATGAAAATGACACTCCATTCAAAAACTGAAAATGACACATGTTATGAGAATGTAAGATATTTTTTCAAACAAATCCCTACCTCTTTGCCCGACAAACTCCTAAGCCACATAAACATGGTGGCATTTACCATGGGAAAGGTGAATCCTTTCCCACCATGGGAAAGTTGCTTTTAACCATTAGATTAAATGAGAAACATAGTTTTATCATAGACACTCAGCACACTATTTTCCACCATTTTTCTCTCTCCTCCATCCACACTCATCCATCACCTGCAACACCAACCCACGTTCCAAATCTCCTTCTTCCCTTGTTTATTCATTGCATCAATTATCTATAATTAATCCATTTATTATTATTCATTTCTAAACAAAATTCTTGAACTACACTCGTAGCAATTCCCAATTGAATCTTTTGGTCAGAAGAAATTGTGTTCATAGATCCAAAACAAAGCACAAGTTCTATTTTAATTTCAATTTCATGATTCAATCTAAACACAACAATAATCTTGTTTCAAAACATTGAAACCTAAACATAACAACAATATTCATCACATAAAACTTATTCCTCAAAATTCTTTCAAACCCATCTCACTCAAAATTTCTCAAATTCAATATCTTCAATTCCATAACATGGCTTACTATCTCATTCTTCATAGATTTCGATTTGGATACAGATTGGGGGGCGGAGAAATTTGGTGAATTTGAAAGGAGAAGTGTGAGATTCCAGTGATTTGGGGCTGCAATTGGTGATTTACCTTCTTTTATTGTGAAATTCAAGTGAGAAGAATCAAATCAAATCAATAATTAGAAACAAATAATTGGTATTAGATATGAATTTTGAAATCTGATGCCTACAGATTGGGTTATGAGAAACGAGAGTTTGAGAGAGAAGGGTGTGTTTGATGTTGTTGTTGTTCATGGAGGAGAGAGAAGAGAAGTGGGAGATAGTGTGTTGAGTGTCTATGATAATATTATGCTCTTTACTTAATCTGATGGTAAAAAATAAACTTTCCCATGGTGGGAAAGCATTCATCTTTCCCATGGTAAATGTCACCCATATATGCAAGTAGATTAATAATGTTTTTACAACGCCAATGATTTTGAAAACAAAAATTGACAACACAACTGACTCAACAGAACAGCTTGACAAATTGTCAACAAAACTGTTTAATGTCAAGCATAAAACCAGTGGGAATGGAAGAGCCACCCAACATGCAAATGAACGAGTGTAAAAACCATTTAAAAGAATGGAAAATTCAACCAGTTACTAGAAAAGAAAGGATACCATTCAACAGAGTGAAGATAAAAATGTGCCACAAGTAATAAAACTAGGTCAGAAAGAGATCCACCACATGTACACCTTATTAACATGATGGAAAAACTCATGTTATGCACATGATATAATTATGGCATTTCCATGGTGGCACCCCAACCGATTCCATTTTCAATTAATGGATAGGAGGAAAACAAACATGGTAAAAATATGTACCAGTTGATGCAATATACATAATCAAATTTATTATTGTACGATAGATAAAATTATGCTACAACTTATTGCTCTGATTGCTTATTTTAAATTAATCAAATACCATGAATATAAAATAATTCCTATTGTACTACTAAGTTAGAGCAAAGACAAGGGAACAAGAGCAGCTAACATCTGGAGAAAAAAAAATAGTATGAAAACTAATTAAACTTCATGATTATCAACAGTTATTCATTCTTTCTTCTTTTTTCCGAAAGTAAATCTTTGGTCCCACTGTAGAAAGAAACAATGAAGAGGCAAGCCAGTTAACGATGAATAAAAAACATCATGACTGAGGATGGAGAGGTGTTCCTGGGAGTATGGAACGGGACAGCTCTTCATTCATCTTCACTGGAAGAGGCGGCATTTGCTTCATCACCGCTGGTGAATCATTCATCCTGTCGAAAAAATAAAGAGGAAAGAAAAAATATTACAATTGTGTCAAATGAGATTAAAGCAACAAGTATATTACAATTCTAACTTTATGTTAAAGTAGGAAAGGACTAGCTAGCTAGCTAGCTAGCATTCACATACAGAAATTTAAAAAGAGAAACAAGTCAATCAGTTACATTATAGAGAGTAAATATAGAAGAAAAAAAACAAAAACAGTAAAACTCACTCATTCATAATTCTGATGATGTTGTCCCTAGTTTGGCACAAAAGGTTGATGTTTTCCTGTAACTGGAAACAAGATAGAAATAACAAAAAAAATATAGGTCAGTTTTACAGCCACAGAGAATGGCCTATCAGTGGAAATCATATTGATAAATTAGAGCACCACTTTCAGAATATCAAGCAGAGACATTGCGAATTATCACTGCTTTAAGCACCTATGCAGTTTCAATACCTCCTAAGAGACATGATGTCAGGTTGTTGACTAAACTACGATAAGATATATACTGAACAACACATGCACAAAGGGAACATTTTCAGCGTACATACAAACATACAGGACAACTAGTTTGATATTTGATATATCTAGTATATGATTACCTGAATTTTGTAAACTTTCCTAATCTCTAGGAATGTTATTATCTTTTTCTCATTCTGCCTCTATCAGGCAATGACAATTCACTCTGCATTGGTACTTTAAGTTATATAAGTGTACTTCAGAAGTAAGGTGTGTCCATAAATACTGTTTCAGCTATTGAATTGTGTTCGGCAAAAACATTTGAAGAAAATATACATTAATTACTATCAAGATTAAGGGATTAGTACAAATACATATATAATCAGTCGGACTGGAAAGTTCAATTTTCACCCAAGCAGTATAGTCAGTACATAAAAGGAAAAATAGACTGAAGATATTGTCAACACACCTGGAGAGAGGAAAGGTTTGCAGAGATTTGGGTCATGGTCTGTGCATTCTGCTCTAATAGCTCAGCAGTGGGACCTCCAATTGCTGCAAAACGATGATGATAAAAACAACTAATATGAAAAGAGTTGTCCGAAAAAAATAATAAGAGAAGTTAAATCATTTATAAAAATGCAAGTAGATGAGACATTTCAAAGCTGAAAGAAGTGCCCATTAGAGATACAAGACTGTATTGTCATGTTGTCAAACCACAACACCCAAAGGTATGAAAAAAATTCACAAGGTATAGAGATTAACCTGAATAAGGGATGCCATCATCATTGTCCATAGTAATCATTGGTGGCGCATATGGAGGGACACTGGGTCGAGCAGCAAAATGAGATGATTTTGCTGCAGGATCAGAAACCCTTTCCTGAAAATAAAAATAGAGTTTTGGTAAGCATCTGAAGTCCCATTGAAGAGAAGCAAAAAAAAAAAAAAAAAGAACTTGAGAGTTTCCAGCATTTCACAAATATTCTATTATCTTTCTTCAATTGTGCTACTTCACTTTTGTTTCCGGGCACTTCTTTTAGCCCATATGCTAAACTATTACTTATTTAACAAATCAAAAGAAATGAGGAAACAGAATGCCAAAGTAGATTCTTCCTAGTTAGATAATTTCCCAACGCTCAGTTTATTCCAAAAGGAAAAGTAATAGTAACCATCATAATGAAATTCTCTGAGAAATAATATGTAGAGGAAAATGATGTACAGAAAACTTGAAGTCTGCACAAAAATTTCACGTGACATTTACTACTTAAAATTTAAAAATGAAACTTTTATAGGTCAGTATCAGAAAGATAGTCAAAATAACCTAATTATCAAACACTTTTACAAGATCTAGAAAATATAGGATAACATTTACATGTCCAAGAAAAGCTTAGTTAAAATTATTGAAGCTGATAAGTGACACAATAATGCTTTGTCAAATATGTCAAAATTTTAGGTGGAATATATGCACTCTGAATGAGGGCTTCTCCAAACTCCAAAGTCCAAACTCCGAAGTCATAACACATTTATGGAAGAAAGGGTCCAGAGGTCAGCCCTCAATCAACATAATAACACAAGGATAAGGATATACATCATCAATCAAAAGATAATCAAGTAGGCTTTAATTACAGAACTATAGAAGTAGGGAATTCAAGACAAACTAAATTCATGTGTCTAAAGCAGGGGTGACAGCGTGAGAACATGAAAGAGAATATTCACCAGGCAACATTCACCAAAAGAGATAGGACCAGACACAAACAATAGCCCAACATTACAGAAAGACAACAAAAAGCATCTCCAAAGCCATCCATATAAGGAAACAAGACATGAACAAAAATTATAATATAATAATCGTTAGAATGTTTAATATATGGAAGCTGTACCTTTTTATCTTTACTTTTTCGTGACAAATTGTGATCATCCTTCCTTCTCTTGCTATTTTCTTTCTTCTGTAACAAATGAAAAACAAACACGCCATTATAATAAGTGTATGCAGAAACTGAGTTTATGCAATCTTCAATAGTGAGCTTCTTTATTTCATATTTTAAATTAGGGTTTGTCTAACATGTGCAACATTGCACATGTTAAAACAACTAATAGTAGTAACTTTTTCTTGGAAAACAACAATTATATTCGATGGGACTTGTTAATATGGGGATGGTTGCAAACAGAACCGAAGTGTCTTCCACCATTTAATGAATGAATAAAGCATCAGTTATCCTTTTTTCTCAAGAAGAAAACAAGATGGTTACTCTTAAAGATCTCTATCAAATATCTAACGTAATCAAGTAAATGTTTTACAGATCTTTCATTTTAAGATGAAAAGATGGCCGTCTGGGTTGTTACATCCTAGTGGTTTGGTTGTGAGGACATTTTATGGGGAATCTCAGGTTCAAACCATGGTCACCACTTTCTCCCTCACTGTGTGTGTGTGTGTGTGTTTATTTGAGTACATTTTGGCCACTAGGCCAGAAAGAAAGAAAAAAAAACTGAAGAGAAGGTTAGAGTTATGACAAATCCACAAAAAGTGAAGTGCAAGAGACTGAAAGCTTCCAAAAAAAAAATTATAATATAGAACTCCAATATTAGGTGGATATATTTACCATGCAATGACATATCTAATATAAGATTATCATGTCCCAACAAACAAGAAAAGTTCTCACAAGTCACAACCTTGACAAACATTAAACCTGTGAGCACGGTTATGACAAACATCTAGAAAAAGGATCGCAATAAGTTAGACCCTGATACTAGTTGATACAAGATCCAAACGGTTTACTAACCAATGTTCGTAAACTAACATCTAAATCATAATGTAACAGCACCCTTATAAAATCATGGGACATAGATTTTTATAGCATCTACAATGAAATAAATGCCATAAGGCAGAAACAAACATGTAACTTACGTTCATCCACCTGACACGTAGTGCCACATCCCGGACTGTCTTGTTATTTAGCTGTTGAGCTATCTTTGCATAACGCACGATGTTAGATTCTGAGGCATACCTGCAAAAGAAATTTTGAAATTTTTATTAATTATTTGACTACTACCTTATAGAATTGTACAGATATACATTACTGATCAAAATACACATGCTAAACAGTATGACAACAAAATGAATTTACCGTTCAATTAAAGTACAGGAACCTTCAAAAAAAAAAAATTAAAGTACAGGAAGAAAAAAAATCAAATACTTAATATAAGGAACTAGGTAAATACCATAACTGGAAATTTCATTCATGGTCCATTTCAAACTGCCATTTATCTTCATTTGCATATAATTCGTAAGTTTCTCATAAAACTCGGTGCGAACAGAAGTAAGCAATGATGGAAGAAAAAAAAAACAATAGGAACTCGTTTTTCATAATGTTCTTCTGAACACCCAAATCCCAACTGACTTTACAATTTGGACACTCTGATTCTAAAAGCTTAGCTCAATAATGTTGCCAACATTTCCAATTTACACTACCTAAGGGACTGAGGAATTACGTGAATTTGTGACTCTGCTTGTATTTTTGCTGGTTCATTAAAAGCTATGTATCAATGATAGATAGTGGTATGTAGCAGCAAACCCCTAAAATATTATAGCCGCTATGTCACAGTTTAGGGAAAGAATATGGAACATTTATACAATAGTACAATACAAGTACTGCGTAAAACTCAAAAATAGAAGAATATACAAAATCTGGCAGTTGGATCTATGAAGACTAAGCTTAAGGGACGTGTTCTATCCATTTATAAGAGTTGGTACACGGGCTTTTTCAACAAGTCTACTACAACTTTTTAGTTTCCGTGTTATTGGATGATTATTTCCCCTCCTGGACCTGACAGTTATTGCCCTATCTTCTTCAAAAACGAACGAGCTACTGTTCGTAATTCTAGATTCAGGCTTGTTAAAAATTGCTTTGACTTTCCTAATCCAACATCTGAGGTAAACCAAACTCTACTTACTCTAATTCCCAAATGTCATGAACCCTTTCTGATTAGTCAACTGCGCCCCGTGGCTCTATGTAAAGTAAGCTATAAGATAGTGACTGAAGTGATTTCCCAAAGACAGTGGTGGATCTCTATAGGGACATAGGAAGGCCATGTCCTTTTTCCCAAAATTGCAAAATCTTCATTTTTAATAGGTATATACATACATATTTTAGCTAATTATTATACAGGTGAATAAGCATTTATATCACAAGTGAATGATGTGGTCTAGCGGTAATGTCATGCAGCTGCAAGTTGTGTAACCTGAGTTCGAGTCCCTCACTGCGTGTTTTAGCTATATACCTGTACTTTTTAACAAAAAAAATGCTATAATAATATTGCAAAGAGCCAGATTCGAGCCCTGGTTTGCAAGCAAAAGTTAAATGGACAAACTTCAACACACCAATATCAAACTTTATATTTTAGTGGAAAAAATTATATATAAATTTAAAAAAATGGGGCCCTCATAAAAACATTTGAAGCTCTGCCACTGCCCAAGAACTTAGACGTAGTGGCGTACCCTTCCTTATTCACAAAGGGCGTACATCTACAGCACCCCCCAGTCCTATCCTAAAGTTGATTACCTCCTTGTTGCATTTGCTGTATTGGAAAACTTCTCTTCATCTTATCATTCATGACGCTAATAAAGTTGCTGATATGTTATCTCCTTAGGGGCACCAAATCGCCTTTTATTGGAATGTTTTTTACTTTCTTTTCCTCTTTTAGTTTCCGTGTTGATGGATGATTATAGGGGTTCTTCTTCCCCTGGTTAACTTGTTTATTTTAATTTCTTCTTGACCGAAAAAACAATCGAAGTTCAATAATATCCAAATCCAATATAAAGCAAATAAGTTTTAGAGACTGCTATGCTATGCAACGCGGCGGCGGCTATTGACTACTGCGCAAGGCCGGTCCTAACCTAAGGCTACTAAAGCTATGGCTTTAGACCTCCAATTTTTATGATTTTTTAGTCCTAAATTTAGGCCCCATAATTCTATATATTATGTATTAACTAACATTTCTGTAATATGACATCTACTTCTGTGCAGCCGAGCGGTTGGGTTATCTAAACCTAGTAAGCTACAACACAGGGTCGAATCCTGCGTGTGATGTTTTTTCAAATTTTATATTTTCACTTTGCTACTAACGAAAAAAAAAAAGTTTCTAATATATAGATATTCATTCATCTTACAAGTCTGGAACACACGACCCCATATCCAACCCAAAAGCCCTCTGTACTAAACTCGACCGAATGACCTACGCAGTAATATAGTTGATTTATATATACTTATTGCTAAATACATTATTTAATCAATTAAACCAATTTAATAAATTGGTTAAGTTCAACCACCGTGATTATATACGACAAAAATTACACCAACCTTAAAAATTACACTTAAATAAACTATAAACTTTAATAATTTTCCCTAAAAAAGTTCGCTCTTGGTCTCAAAGTATGTTGGCTGGCCGCGTTTCTAGGATTAACAATACAAAAAAATTATTTAATGTGAACCCTAATTCATGACTTAAGTCTTAAACTACAAAATTAGAACACTAATTCATGACTTAAACTACAAAAATAGATAACAAAAAACTAAATTTCATATAATCAACAATTCCATCTCACAAACTAAAAAGTAAATTCAAAACATATAGATAAACTCATAAACCATGACAATTCCATTATATATTGCATAAAAATAGAAAATTGACATACTTGGCGAGTCCATCTTCGAGAATGGATTGTTCTTCAGGGGACCAATCAAGAGATATGCCAGGATTATGCTTCATGTTCATGACAAGACCTGAAGAGGTTTCAGGAACGGAATTGCCGTTAAAAGAAGAAGGATTCACCTGAGTATGTTGTTCTTGATGATTACCACCAGTACCAGAAGGGTTCGCCATAACCTAACCTAACCCTTATTTTTTGAAATTGTTATAATCACAAAAAAATTGTAAAGGTTTGAAATTCCGGTGAAAGGGTGACCGGAATTGAGGTTATTTCCCGCCGGCGGGAATCGGAGAGAGAGTGGGTGAGAGAGTGTGAGTGAGGTTGAAAGCGATAAGCAAGTGGAGAAGAAGAGAATAGAAGAAAAGAGGGTTTTTGATTCTTTGATTGAATTGGAATTGAAATTGAAATTGCAAATGCAGGGTTAAGGTTATTATTATTTACTATGTATAGTAAAAAAATATAATTCATTAATTACGTCAAAAAATTGAAAAAACACGCGTATGAAATTAATTTCAAAACAAATCTCATGCTTTTTTTTTTTTTACAAAAAAACAAATCTCATGTTTATTAGCAGAAAAAAAAAAAATAGGTGTAAACTCTTTTTTACACATGTATGTATTCAATTTGACCTAAATGTTGGATATCGCGGTGGACGTATAAGAAAAGGTATTTGTTGGAATAGATCAATCCTCAAATGGATTTCGGTAATTTAAATGTAATTAATGAAAAATATATAATTTTCACATACAAATGTGTTGACGTCAAAGACGCATTATAAACATATGATTTTGAGTTTTTTTTAATAATATTTACTCGCACCCCAACAATTATAATGAGAAAAAGATGCTTACTCGCACCCCAACCCAATACTCGACAATTCCATAAAAATAAACACTATGTAATCCAAAAATGCTTACTGCTAATTGTTGTCGTTGAGAATGTTGTAAATGAAAATGAAGTTCACCAAATTGAAGCAAGATTAGAAGAAATATAACATTTGATTCTGCTACAAAGAAAACCCTCACAAAACATATTTAGTTTTCGTAATAAGGAAATAAAACAATTGAAACACTGAATGAGTTATGTCGAATTCCCAATTTTAAAACCATAAAACAAGCAATTAGAGAATGAAGGAGAAATTGGAGAATCAATGGTTTACCTTGGAGTGACTGAGAGGTGAGAGTTGAGAAGGAGGAGAATGGAGAGTTGCTGCCGTTAGTTGAGAGAGATTGAAATTTGAGAGAGATGATGAGAAGAGAAGAGACACGTAGGAAGGGAAAAAGAAAGAGAAAGTGAAAGTGAGTGTGCTGCTGTGTTTTATCTATTATAAAAAAATGGGGAAAAAATAAGTGTTTTTTACATTCTTTTGTTATTAAAAGTATTTATATTTTATTTTTACTTCTTATTTTTTGACATGGAATTAAGATTTTTTTTTTGAAGGAATTGGAATTAAGAAAAATAAGTGTTTTTTACATTCTTTTGTTATTAAAAGTATTTTTATTTTATTTTTACTTCTTATTTTTTGACATGGAATTAAGATTTTTTTTTTGAAGGAATTGGAATTAAGATTTTGTACAGGTCCTTTACACATTAACTATTGGGACACTGTACTGGATTATGTACGGTATGAACTTCTGCTGACCAGTGCTGTTTTTTCAATTACCTTTTGTCCTTTCTTTTTCCCTTTATATCCCTTATGTGTTCTCTTTTTGGGCAACTACATCTTTCTCCGTAAGATATTTTCTTTCTTTTTCCATAATAGATTCTGGGTTCGGTTAATTTGAATGATATTCATGACACTTTAATATGATAAACAAGCATTATTGTCTTAGTCTACTGGTTGGTGAGTCACATGAATAGGATATGCAACTTTATCATATTTTTATGGGTTTTGTTAAATGATGTTTCAAATCAGTTTTTATGTATTTTAAATTAAAAAAATTAAAAAATTTGAAAAAGTTAAACACTTTAGATTTTCAATACATTGAATATATTAAAGTTTTTAAAAGAGTAATCCAAAGGCATTCTTAACATTTCCCTATTTTTATCCTTTTTCAAAATAAAAGCATAGTATATTTATCCCAAAAGTAAAACCTTAGCTGAGTTGTAAAACTAACATCATGATAGGATAAAAAAAAAAAATCATATTTTTAAGGGTGAAAAATCCGTCTATCATTTGTTTTGGGTCGGGATAACATATATTGTCCTAGTTTAATAATTCATTCTTTATTTTCTGAAGAGTAGTGTTATTTGAACAATCATTTCAATGACAACTAATGGGACAACCATAATTTACAAAGAAAATGAGGTATCGACACAAAAATCAAAGTAAATAGAGAGAGAGTAAAAACATAATGTAAGTATGAAAAAGAAAGTTGTAAAAAAATGGTTGTACAAATATCATTTCTCTTTTTTGAAGGACCTATTTTGTATTCACCTTTTTTATCATTTGTAGCCATGGTTTCAAAATTTTCTCCAGCGTCATCAAAGCTTTTAGACATCAACAATAGACACGTTCCTATGTTGAGAAAGTGACCGGAGGGTGTATGTAGTTTAGGCACTTTCTCAACATAGACTTGTATCTTTCCCATGCTTCATACAATGTTTCAAAGTTCGACGCACATTGAGAAAAGATGACAATTGTGGTTGTGGGCTCGTGGCCTTCATGATCTTGCTCGTCCTCAAGAGTGTTATAGTTGCTCATTATTGCTACAAGTTTGTCTAGGTATCAACCTTTTTCTTTTCCTATCAAAGAGTATGGGAAAAATCTCATGAATAATTTGCCCTTCTTGTGTTTTAGGTGTACCTAATGAACCCACAAGCTCATAGAAACTCTACCAAGTGGTTGATGGGGTCTTCGTGGTCCACTCCAGTGAATGCATTTTCTTTTACATTTGCCTTTGATTGGCATCAAGTCTGTTGATGTGTGCTGGTCTTCATGGAATACTATATATTTTTGATATGTGGTGGTGGAGTGCCTCCATTTCCATTTTTTCAGTCATGATCTCAATAATTGTTACTTCATAAGTGGTGGAAATTGGAAGATTCACCTTGTTGTTGCCTAAGTTTGGAAATTGTTTCTTCTTTCTTGTCTTGTAGTTGTTTCACCTTATTGTTCTTTCAATTTCACCGTCAAACAAAGTTTATGAGCAAGAAGCTTTCCTCACATAGATAAAGAAAATAAAAAACCTACACTAAGTGTTAGAAAACAACAATAAATAAAATAAAATAAAACTGCATAGAAAAACAAAATTCACTATACAAAGTAAAAATATTACAGCGCAAGTCCCCTACAACGGCGTCATTTGATGATGTCTATGCGAAAATTAATGTATTGGTTTTATTGTATCTATAAAGATTCGCATAAATTTTAACCATTCAATTCAATAAATTATATGATTTCTAGGTTAGTGTTTTGAGATTGTTTAGTTTGCATAAACAATAAACAAACTTTTGAAAATTTCAAAGATAAACAAATGTACTAGGATTAGATTGCATTATTTATTTCACTTATGTATTCCTATGATTTATTATAAACTTTTATGTTTTCTATTATATCTTCATTTGTCGCATCATACATTTTCGTTTTCGACAATAGATTTATTATCCAATTGTGGTTTGTGAATGTAGATCTAGCCATATTCCTAGCAACTATTCAAATGAATTTATCTCATATCTTTATGGGAAATGTTAACTTGTGCCCTTAAGGCATAAGATAAGGAACCCAACATAGTAACTTTTCATTGGAATGTGTGCATTCAATTGAATTTTTGAATTTATACACCCTCCGGTCACTAATATAAACAAAAATCCAATTTCTAGGTTCATTCAATTAATGATGTATGTAGTCTTTATTATAGGCTACATACATCATTTATTGAATGAACCTAGAAAGTGAATTTTTGCTTATATTAGTGACCGGAGGGTGTAATAAATAGAATGCACAAAATTCGAGGGAATATTTCTACTTTTGGATTCCTTATCTTGTGTCATTAGGGCACAAGTTAATACGACCCTATCTTTATCTAACAAGTCTTTATCAACCGCTTATTAAATCAAAATATCAATTTTTGAGTTTTATGTCGGAAAAAGCATTACAAACAAAGATAAATCTTGATATAAAGAAACATGATTGTATAGAAACAGCCAAAACCAAAAGTTTACAAATGATTCACAACTAACTATTCCTAATCCAAACATAAATAGAATTTATCTACTCATACTCATTAAAGCTCTGCAAAAGAGATGAAGAAGATATAAATTTGCATCCAATTAATGAAGATCCAACTTGAATGCATTACACCTTGATCATCTCTCTCTCTCCCTCTCTCTATATTCCCTCTCTTCAAAATAACCGAGAATGCCAAATAAATGAAATGGTTCTCTATTTATAGTTCTGAGTTCGTATTAAATCGCTCATCCGATCATTTCAGCGCTAAGCGGTTTCACTTTTCTTCACCACAAAGCAATTCTAGCTATCTTCAAATCGGTTGTAAACCTCCCTTCGGCCATAAGAGATTTTGCAATGTTTTGCATCTGGACTTTTGTTATTGAATCGCTTAGCTCCTGACAGGCCCGGCCTTGCGGGTGAGCAAGCAGCTCAACCAAGTTGGGCCTCCAAAAGCTACGGGCCTCAAAAAAATAATCAAGTCTAATATTTATACCCCACTTAAATAAAAAAATTATATGTTACTTCTTTTTCTTTCTTCATTACATGCTTGCGTTTTTTTTAGACTCTAATTCTCCTTTTTGGACATAAATCTGATGCTATCAAACCACCCCCAATTTGTATAATCACTTAATCAGTCGATTTGGAAAGCTATTTCATTACAAGAATCACAACAATCATTTCTTTTTCGCTCAAACCATTCGTTTTTCCCTTTTCCACAATGGAGGAGTGACAAATCCAAATGACACCGTTAGGTAAATTTCACCTTTCTTTCATTTAATTTTTTTTTTATTACGTTTCATGTTTAGAAGTTCTTCTGATTCTGATTTTTTAATGAAGCTTAACTACAAAAAAAAATTACGTTTTTATTTTATTAGGGGCCTATTTTAAAAAGAGAGTCGAGCCTCCTATTTCATAGGAACGGCCTTGGCTCCTGATTTGGGTGCTAAGCGAGTTTGCACAATCTTGAATTCTTTCTTTTGGCTTCCATCCTTCAAGTATCATCAATTATGAATTTTAAGCCCTCTTTCATCGTAAAATCGGGAAAAGATGTAGGAATATCAAAAACATATGATCCAACTTAAATATTCAATACCTACAATAAATTTGAGGACTTCTCTAAGAATTTGAGGCAGTGAAATGCCTATGTTGCTGAATTGTGGAGAATTTTGGAATGTAGTATTTTGAAGGTGAAGTTGCAAGTCAGTCATAAAGTCATTTCTAACACTTTGAAGAGTGACAAGGTGGGGAGTGTAGTTGTGGATTTGAGATTAGTTTAGAAAATTGGTCCATTGCTTACAATGGATTGGGAGGACATAGTGTAGTGTGTCACTCTTATTTTAAGACTTTCTTGTGCCATTTTGCATTGGTAAATATTAGGTGTGATCATGTATCCACTTTGATGATTTATGACTCGAGCAGTGTCAAACTCGTCTTAAACTCTTCTTCTTGTTGATATAACGAGATTCCTACCTCTAGTTGATTGTTGTCTGGTTTTTCTTTCTTTCCGGCTTAATTAGCCCTCTCTTTTTTTTGTCTAAAAAAGTACAAGGCAATGTTAGGGCAAAGGTTAGCAACGACGGGCCAGGAATTTTGTATAATGAGGGTTATGTCTACATGTATATTTCTAACATTAAATATATACTATAAAATATATAATGAGGGCCATTACATATACCTATGCTAGCTAGTGAAGGAATTGCATGGACAAGGTATGGAGAAACTCAAAGATAGTGAGGGCCATGGCATACACTACCATCAACATGGGACCGTCCCTGGAGGTTAGTATACCAAAATATAAATTATTTATTAGAAATTATATCAATTTATTTCTCAAAATTATGAAAATTAATTTTTTTTCAATAAATACTTATTATTTGTGGAAACTTTTTTTTGAACAAATTATTTGTGGAAACTTTTAATACGTGTTTTTGTCGTAAGAGCATATGTTCCCAAAAATATACTACTATTATATTTTCATTTTGGCAAAACACTTGATTTCACTTGAGATTTTCAAATTGATTATATTATTATTGATTATGTGCATTAAAAATTCAGAATAAATATCAATCAATGTGATTAATAATAATGAGACGATTTGTGTAAACCTTACAGGTTGTCTAAAACCTTTTTCTTCGATATGTCATTGATATGCTATAATTTCGCATCCTATTAACTATTAATTATTCTTCTACCCCTCAAAAAATAAATAATTCTTCCTTCAATAAAAAATAATAATTCTTCTTTTTTCATTAAAAAAAATCAATTATTATCTCTATAAATATTTTTTTAACATTTTTCTATAAATATCTTGTAGTCATCAATGATCTTTTTAATTCTGTTAATAACTTTGCTTGTATAATTCTTTCAAAAAAAAAACTTTGCTTGTATAATAATTGTTATATTTTTTTTGTGTAAAAATAATCATTTATATTTTATGTAGGTAATACTATAATTTCGCAATCTAATTTCTAGATAAATGTAGTACTTTTTATATATAAAAAAAAAGGTATTGCTGCAAATTATTTTCAATGCTATAAATATAAATAGACAATTATTTCTCTTTTTTTCTTCATTGCACATGTACATAGCAATTTTGATTTTCGGACAATAGCAGCAATATATCAGCCATGTCTTGTAACATTGTTTTCTTCTTCCTTGTAGCTTTTCTCGCCACTTCCACTCTCGGTCAAGCACCTTCCCCTTCTCCGGCGCCGGTTCCTTCACCTACCACTACTTCTCCCTCTCCCGTCTCTCCCACAGGCTCCCCAACCATCTCTCCCACCACTTCCGTTTTTGGTCAAGCACCTTCCTACTCTCCAACAGCCTCGCCACAAAACTCTCCGGCACTGGTATATTCACCAAACGCCACTCCTCCCGCTTCTGATTCTCCCACCGGCTCCCATACCATCTCCTCCGCTGCCTCAGGACCGGCTGATGACAGCTATGGTGTCCCCGACGACAACTCCGCCAACGATGATTTTGATGATATCTTCGGCAACGAGGCTCCGGCCAGTTCACCGATTCATAAAAGTGCCACCGCTTCATTCAGAGTAGCCTATGGTGGATCCGTCGCTGGATTTCTAGCTGCTGCTTTGCTGATGTGGATCTGAAGTGTGACGTGGAGTATTGCTAGTTAGGGTTTGATAGTATATATGTTCTTTGAGTACGTAACTGTGAGTTACTTTATTTGAATTAATTTGATTTTAGTGTTGCGATTGTGATTTGTTGTGGATGATTATGATGTTACTGATAACGATTGATCAGATCTTTTGTTTTCTTATTTTCATTATTATTGTTAGGGTTAGGGTTTCATTCATATAGCATAACAGTTCTTATTATCAATAGACTTTCGAGCCGTGCGACGCACGGGTCCTATCGACTGTTATAATGATCAATAAGTTATATTTGACATGTGTCATGCATGTGGCTATCGAAAAACACAAATGTGATTATTAGATGATTGTTTCCATCATGTGCAAATTTGCACATATTAAGAACTTTAAAAT
This sequence comes from Medicago sativa, assembly GCF_051527215.1. Classification (NCBI taxonomy): domain Eukaryota; kingdom Viridiplantae; phylum Streptophyta; class Magnoliopsida; order Fabales; family Fabaceae; genus Medicago; species Medicago sativa. The sequence goes on from NC_140750.1 coordinate 78,758,527, forward strand.
AATAAATATGTATTTTTTTAAACAAAATAATAAGTTTTTATTGAAACATACATTTTATATTAAATATAAAAAATTAATTAAAAATATATTTTTCAATTTTTTTTTTACTTTTAATTGTTTGAACATGTGCAATGTTGCACATGTTAGACAAATCCTTATTAAATATACAATGTAGCGATAAAATGTGCCTTAATATGTCCTTCAAAGACGTATGAATCGTACCAAATTTGTAACGTATTTGAAAACATCACTATTATTTCTCAAGTAATGATTGACTAATGTAATTTTGATGAGATTATTGCAAACTCTCTTCGAATATAGATCTGATCCAAAGGGGTTAAATTTACAACTAACTTCAAGTAATCATACGCATGATTAGTGTTTCAAGTAACCATACATACGATTAGTGTAGTAATCAATAAAACTTGTAGTATTAAAAAATAGCACATTAAAAAGGATTTCGAAAATAGTATTTAAGAATAGCAAAAAGGATTAGCAAAACCGGGACTTAATAGGACACACAACATCCATATGAGAAACAATGTAATAAAGAAAGAAAGAAGCAACTACATAAGGCCGATACAACAAAGATTAAACAACATACAACATTTGGTATTAAATTCAGTGTGATATGTTCTATATATAAATTTCATAGTGTCGATATACTTATCGTTGTTAGGATTGTTGATGCTCAATGATGCTGTCAATATCAATTAAAAGCAATCATACATAAAACTCAAACAAATTTTGTGTCTGGCTTACAATCTTAATAGGAATGATTTATTTATAACATTCTTTTCTTTTACAAACGCTACATAACATGAACAAAGGATAGCAAATATGACAAACATTGGCTTTATAAAATCAGGTATGTTATCAAACATATCTCTTTTGGATGGTACTATACGTGATATGTAGGTCATTTAAGCCTCAAGAGATGAATAAAAGGTGGATCTGTTGGTTCATATTCCCATAAAGCCATATTTTAAAATGCAAAAATCGTAAGAAAGACACCAAAAAGCAATTGCAAAATCTCAACTCATATGAAAACGAAAATGCAGATAAAGATAGCATCTTTTGAGGAAAAAAAAACCTCTTTGGCGGTGAATGGGGAATTATGTGACATTTATGGCAGATTGGCTGTCCATCATGACTATCTCTTATGTAAAGGGTGATATCTTTGTTGTTATGGCAAAACAAATCTCAGTGTGTGTATATATAGTACTTGAAATAAGTCAATTGTCCATCAAGCTCTTTCCTTCCGTGTTCCTCATAGGCATTCATCACTAATAATGATACTTAATGTGCATGTCTATTTCCAATACTAATTAATTATTTTGTTATATAACTTCCAAAAACGGTTTGAATGCCATTAATACACATTTATATCGAGTTTGTATATTCCAATGGATAATTAAAACACACATTCATTTGCATTAAAAGGATTTGAGAATAGGAGGGAGTGAAATCGTAATTCAAAATTGCTTTAATGTTGCTTTAACAGTCACAATTGCTTTTAAATGAGAAAGTCAAATGATATTATAAATGATGATAGGAGTGAATTTTTGAATTTCAAATGAATGGATGATGATTAAGATAAGAATTTATGAGCATTTAATTTCTTTTAAATGAGAAGGTCAAAGAGATGAATGATTTGACTTTGTTTGTTGGTGCTGAACTGTCATTCAAATTTGAAATGAATTGCCTTAAACCATTTAATGAATGACAAATAATTTGAAATTAAATGAATTTATTGCGTGTTAAAGGGACGAGGAAATCAAAGGTGCGAATTAAATGCAATAGAATAAATTCAGATCGACTGATTAGGAAATGCTCTCAAATTTGTAACGAATTGCCTTAAATTATTTAATGAATGATAGACAATTTGAAATGAAATGAATTTATTGCGTGTTAAAAGGGTGAGAAGGTCAAACATGTGAATTAAATGCGTTAGAATGGGAGGGAAATTGTTAGGTTAGATTTAGGGTTAGGGTTAGCTTGACCAGACAAGCTTTAGTAAGGTGTTAAAGGGATGAGGAAATCAAAGGTGCGAATTAAATGCGATAGAATAAATTCAGATCGACTGATTAGGAAATGCTCTCAAATTTGAAATGAATTGCCTTAAATTATTTAATGAATGACAGACAATTTGAAATGAAATGAATTTATTGCGTGTTAAAAGGGTGAGGAGGTCAAACATGTGAATTAAATGCGTTAGAATGGGAGGGAAATTGTTAGGTTAGATTTAGGGTTAGGGTTAGCTTGACCAGACAAGCTTTAATAAGTAAGATTACGATTATTTTTGTTGTTAAGAAAAAGAGTCAATGCACCTTTAAAAAAAAAAAGAAAGAGGGTCAATGCAAAGACTGATCTATGTTTTGCTATGTCTATCCATCTCACAATTCCTTTACCCTAATCAGACCTATATTGGATTTTGTCCTTGCATTCAATCTTTAGACAGTTCTTAGGATTGGATTGTATCTGAGATTTAACATAGTACCTGTTAGGAGCCTCAAAAAGAATAATAATTACTTCGTGAAGAATCCCAATCCTCAAAGAGAATTAAACTTTTAAGGATGTAAGAATTTGATCTTTTTTATTTATCTTCAAAATTTATTAGAAAACAAGAAAAGAACAAAGAGTACTAAATCCATAATTCGGGAAAAGTACAAGGGGTACTCGACCCGTAAGGAAACAATCGCCCAACTTCAAGAAATTAAACAAAGAAGAAGGTTTGAATACCATTCGTAATACAAGCATGGACCTCTTATTTTCCTGTCTATAAACCATCTCCAAGAGATGACTTTGATGGCCTAAAATCTCTTCTGAGCTTCCCAAATTTTCCGAATTGTTGCATGTCAAATAAGCATTAAGCCCTTCCGATGTTTTTTGACAAAAGATGAAGATGAAAAGTAGTTAAGGAGGGAAACAACATTTCCGGGTAAAATCATCCCCGTTCTGATCCATTTAAAAACGGAATACCAAACTCTTCTGACGAAGCTACATCTACAAAACAAATGATCCTTCACCTCTTTTTTCCCCAGGCACCACACACAATCCAAAGACACGCCCTCCGACAACACTCCTCTTCTAGATAAATTTGAATGACATGTACTATATATTTTCTATAATGAATCATTGGAGCAAAATTTTGAAGGATTCACATTTTTCAATTATGAATGTAATGCAACAACGTGGGAGCCAGGTTAGGTAGCTTTAGGCTTTGTTTGGAAGTTTGGAGGGAAGGGGAAGGAAAAGCTTTGGGGGGATAAAAATATAGGGGAAAATTGATAAATCTTTCACATTTTTTGAAAGAGTATATGGTAAATTAATGTTTATGATTAATATATTTTTAATTTTAAGATTATTATAACAACATATATTAAATTTGAAGAATTCATATAAACTTCCATAAACCCCCAAAACTCTCTTCCAATACAATTTTTTAGTTCCCCAAATGAGGAGGGTTTTATATTTTGAAGAAAAATAAGCCCCCAAAGCCCTTCCTTCCAATTTCCTCTATTTCTTCCACTTACTCCTTTCTTTTTTTCCAACCCCTCCCCTCCCTTCCCCTCCAAACTCGCAAACAAAGCCTTATTGCTTTGGTCTGGGTAAGGCGGGGAGCTAGGTTAGGTTTGACTTTAATTTAACACTAGACCATCGACCCGTGCTAACGCACGGGTCAAATGGAAGGTAATATTTGACGGTAATAAGTAGCAAAATAGTTTAGATGAATGTCATATGGTATTTCATAACATGAAGAAGCATAGACGTTGGTACTGTACCATAACACAATTTTCCATGACATCGTCCTTGATACTGTAACATAACATAATAAGTTAAGTATAGCATGACGGATTATCATTTATAAGTAAGAGATTAGGTTAAGTATAGTGAGACGGGTTAATGGTTATTCCTTTCCAAAAAAAAAAGCATATAATTAGGAACATAATTTTATTTTACTTTAGATAAACATTAAATGCAAAAGTGTGGAGGGAAAATTAGGTTAAAATTAGGTTAAATATAGAAAGACGTGTTAACATTTATAAGTAAGAGATTTCAAAAAAAAAATAGCATATAATTAGGAACATAATTTTATTTTACTTTAGATAAACATTAAATGCAAAAGCGTGGAGGGAAAAATTAGGTTAAGTAAAGAGAGACGGATTAACATTTATAAGTAAGAGATAGCAAGGCAGGTTAACATTTATAAGTAAGAGATTTCAAAAAAAAAATTAGCATATAATTAGGAACATAATTTTATTTTACTTTAGATAAACATTAAATGCAAAAGTGTGGGGGAAAATTAGGTTAAGTATAGCGAGGCATATTAACATTTATAAGTAACGTAACATAATAGGTTAAGTATAGCGAGGCAGGTTAAGATTTATAAGTAAGAGTTTAGGTTAAGTATAGCGAGACGGGCTAACAATTATACCTTTCCAAAAAATCAGCTTATAATTAGGAACATAATTTTATTTTACTTTAGATAAACATTAAATGCAAAAGTGTGGAGGGAAAAATTAGGTTAAAATTAGAGATGACATTTTGCATAAATTAAATCTAGGATTAATATAGTAAAGTCACGCGAAAAAATTATGTTAAATGTAGGGTTAATACTGCGTCACGGGTTAACATTTAGAAATAAGAGATAAGAGATGACATTTTGCATAAATTAAATCTAGGGTTAATATAGTAAAGTCACGCGAAAAAATTAGGTTAAATCTAGGGTTAATATTGCGTCACGGGTTAACATTTAGAAATTAGAGATGACATTTTGCATAAATTAAATCTAGGGTTAATATAGTAAAGTCACGAAAAAAATTAGGTTGAATCTAGGGTTAATATTGCGTCACGGGTTAACATTTAGAAATAACATATGACATTTTGCATAAATTAAATCTAGAGTTAATATAGTAAAGTCAAGCGAAAAAATTAGGTTAAATCTAGGGTTAATATTGCGTCACGGGTTAACATTTAGAAATTAGAGATGACATTTTTCATAAATTAAATCCAGGGTTAATATAGTAAAGTCACGCAAAAAAATTAGGTTAAATCTAGGGTTAATGTTGCGTCACGGGTTAACATTTAGAAATAACAGATGACATTTTGCATAAATTAAATCTAGAGTAAATATAGTAAAGTCACGCGAAAAAATTAGGTTAAATCTAGGGTTAATATTGCGTCACGGGTTAACTTTTAGAAATAAGAGATAATAATAATAATAGTAGTAGTAGTAGTAGTAGTAGTAGTAGTAGTACCACTACCACTACCACTACCACTACCACTACCACTACCACTACCACTACCACTACTACTACTACTAGGGAATCTGGTGACAACGCGTACAATTTTCTTCTGAAAATTAGTTCCTTAACAAGAATCCTAGCCACCCATATTTCCTATTATAAGTGGGAGGTTGCATTGCATGACTCCTAGTAGTTGGTAGTGGCTGATAGGACGCTCTCGATCGGCCACCTTTTGTGTTTCCCTTGTTAGTTAGTTAATGGTTTGTTTTGGTTTTTGCATTGTGCTACTCCTTCTTTTTGAATATTTCTTGTACTCAATATTGTAGGTTCCTCTATTTATTTATTTATTTTTAAGATTTTTCCCTTCAATTTTTTTGAATGATTCACTTTTTTGTAAGAGTTTTTTTACTCTTGTTTTTCGGAACCTAATATTTTTATTAATGAATTAATAGTTTTTTTCATTTTTCTTTCCAAATCTTCTTAATAACATATTTTACCTAAGCTAGGCAAAGTTGATTGAGTAACTTTGCTATTGATTTTTCTAGTTAAGCTTGAGTAACTTTCTAAGATGGCTATTTTTGTATGGAGGTTGTCTATAATAAGATTTTCACTAAGAATAACTTATTCAAAAGGAGGGAGTGTCTAATATTGATTCATTTGTAAATTTTAGTAAAATATTACGTTTTTTACGTAAATAAAATATTACATTTGTTTCCCATTTTCTATCAATATTAATTTTTTTTATTTTAAATTGTAAGAGTATATATTTATACCATTTTTAGAGATCTAGATTAACCGAGGAATGTTGCTGGCTCGAATGTTGTTAGGTGAATGGGCGGTTTGAGGGAGTGACAAACAATTTATTGATGGTGTGGAGTTAGTGCCATAAGTTTCAATCTTTGGCAACAAGACTTCTCTTACTACCATTTTTCTAAGATGCCAAATTATACTAAAAGCACTACCAAAGCACAAATGAGTGTAAAAATAGATAAAACAAAAAGGATACAACCACAATCATAAGACTTAGAGGTGTAAATTTAAGTGGCCAATTTTATTTTATTTTTGAATGGGAGCACCAAATATTTGGAAACCTTACGGCCCTCACTGGGGATTGTCAAGTGAGCACCGGTAATAACAAACAAATTGAACTTGGGAAATTGATCATTCAGAAACTTTCTCAGTCAAAACTTTATATGTGCCACTTTCTAAAAAAATCTTCCCGAAAATACGTTGAATGCTGCCATGAGAAGAGCTTTGAGAGCTAATTAGGGAAGCTTCGCCCCGTCCAAGGTCCAAACGTTTGCTTGACAATTAGTGGGAGAGTGGCGTATTGTGTGCTACCGGGGGTATTAAAGGAAGAGGATCATCTTTTTTGTACTTGTGACATTGCTTGTCTTGTTTGGCACAATATTTTCAAGCGGGTGGGAATCGGGTGATTTTGCCCGAGAATTATCTTGTCTCCTTCTTTCAATAAAAATACGAGAAATATTTAATGTGACTTGAAGACAACTTTCATGACCACCGATTAGTTCATATGGACGTGGAGAAATAAAACTATTTTTTAAGATGATTTTCAATAGTCAAATAACATTTTCTTGGCAATGCATAATTTTACTAGCTTTGGAGATAGACTTGTGTCCAAACCACGTACTTCATCACAGTCTTTAGATAAAGAAATGAACCCTATACAGGTTGGATAAAACTCAATAGTGAGAGTGCTTGCAAATGGGATGGAGATTATTCAGGTTGTGGTGACCTTTTTCGCAATACTCATGGGAGATCGATAAAGATGCATTAGAAATATTGGAGTGTGTGACGTCCTTCAAAGTGAATTTTGGGAATTTACCTTGGTTTAGATATGGCTTGATGTGAGCATATTCCACAAATCATTGTGAAAAATGACTCCATAATGTTGATTGATATGGTTACGAATAAATGCAAGTTTAGGAGGGTTGTTCCTACGTTGATGTATCAATCACCTTTTGATTGTGGATTGGTGTGTCTAATTTCAATATACCTAGAGGGAGGAAAATTGTTTTGTTGATTGGTTGGATAACTTTATACTATTTTTGACTCTTTGAAGTTTTACTATATTAGAGACTATGTCTAGTGAGCGCCATTGACTTGTTTTTTTTATGATAATAGGTGTGAATGTCTGAGAGTGTTTGTCTAGTTTCTTAACAAGTCTTTGGTATAAAATAAATCAACAAAATGATCATATATGAATTAAGGGTGTTTATAATTAAACCAATCCAAATCAAAACGACAAATTATACAACACACGCAAAAAACATAAAATTAAAAATTATTGAATTATTTTTTTTAAAACCACTATGATCGGATTAAATCTTCAAATTTGAATTCCCTTTTCAACTAAAAAAACAAAATCACGCCGCACATATAAGTTTGAATACTTCTTTTTTTTAGGAAGTTTGAATGCTTCTTTATATTTCATCAATATGAAATAGGGTTAATTGTTTAAATTGACTCTGTAAAATACGTGATGTCTGAAAAATGGTCATGTGAAATAAAAAATACATATTCAAAACCTGTAATTTGAGATTCTTTTTATTTTTTACCCTATAATACATGTGTAGTCAAAAAAATTGATATAGAGATTGAATTTCATGATTTTTTTTCAGGCATCTTTAGGATGTTAAAACATGGCTTTACACATAAAATTAGATTTTTCCGACTAGGATTTATTATGAATTTTTATTCCTCATAATTATGAATTTTTTAAACAATTCATAATTAATTTGTATCTCCTTTAAAAACTCCAAAAATTCATGGTGAAGGTTCTTATGTAGTTCTAAGCATGCCTGCAAAATTAGAGAATGAAATTTGACCCGTGAACGTTTACTCGAAACAAATTGTAACTTCGTACGTTTTGGTTGAAAAATTAAAATAAATCGAAACGTCTTTGAAATGCTACGAAACTTTGTAGATCCTTTTATGTATTTCTACATATGTCTCTGCAAACAATCAACTCAAAATTAATAATTAATTCATCCTTAGTTGAAAAATTTCACTTTTTTATGTAAAGTCATATTTTAACGTTCTAAACATGCCTCAAAAAAATCGTGAAAAATTCAAAATCTAAGTAGTTTTTTTAGACTTCAACTATATTACAGGGTTAAAAATAATAAAAATATCAAATTAGAGGATTATAATATGTGATTTTTATTTTACAAAGTCATTTTTGAGACTTCGCATATATTACGGTGCATGTGATTTTAATCATTAGATAAGATAGTTTTCTACTTTTAAACGAATCTCAAAATTGATAGTTCAACCTCATCGTAAATTTCAACTGCATCGCAGACTACTCTGTGAATCTCAACGTTCACGTATCAAAAAGGGAAAATACTTGGGTGACATAATGTCACCGTGACATTAAATCTGGGTCACACAAAGGTGTTGTGTGGTGTGGCCCAAATGTGTTGTATGTGTTGTGTGGCTCAGATGTTATGTGGCAATGTGTGTTGTGTGACCCAGATTTAATGCCATGGTGACATTATGCCACCCAAGTGCTTCCCATCAAAAGGCTACCTTTAACACCTTTTTTCCTTTCAGCACCGAGAAATTAGCTTCAACTTGTTGATTTTGCCTATACGAGGATTAAACTGTTTAAAGCCTAACTTACCTGTTTAAATTAATTTTTTGGATTTTGGACATCGTGTTTACACAACACTTTTCCAATCTACAAGCCAAATAAGGTAACAAAAATGAGTGGTACACTCTGTAATCCAACTGGAAGCAATTTTTGTATTAATCAGTCAAAAGCTTCAAAACTAATTAAGTTGCCTCCAAAGCAAACATGGTAAAGTATGGTTAAAGAAGTTATGATTATTTTATTATTCTTGATCAAATATTTAGGCAACGTTTTGCTGCATTTTACTTTCAAATTATTCAGGACAGTCTTATCTTTTATAAATTAATAATGATGCACTAAGTTCAATTATATTTTATAACTGTCCCTTTTCTCCCCTAGAAGAAAAAAAAAACTATGTCACTTTTCTATTTTATTTCTTCAAACATTTCCATAAATTAATAATGATGCACTAAGTTCAATTATATTTTATAACTGTCCCTTTTCTCCCCTAGAAGAAAAAAAAAAAAAACTATGTCACTTTTCTATTTTATTTCTTCAAACATTTCCATAAATATTTATATACTCAGATGCGATTTGCCAAATGTGTAAACCTATTTAAGTTTTTTTTTGTGGTGACCGGGGTTTGAACCCCGAACCTTGCATATATTATGCATTGTCCATACCAACTGAGTTAAGCTCACGGGGACAAACCTATTTAAGTTTATCAATACATAATAGTTACTTGTTAAACTTGTTTACCCTCTAATTAAAGGGGTAATGTCTAAATTGTTTTATGTATGTTTGGGTGGAGGTTTTGGAAGAGAGTTTTTTTTCTTTTTTAAATTATAAGGACACTATAAATATTTTTTGAAATTGATTTAAAAACTATTGAAGTATTATATGATGGTTTAATATGTTATTCTTTTAAATAAATTAAAAATAATAATAAAATGTATAACAAGAGTACCTAACAATAAAAAATCGTCTCCCCCAACCTCCCAAATCCAACTTCCAAACATATCCTTAAACGATGTGATATTGTAAATGACTTAAATCAATTTCACATAGTCATGAAAATCATTTTAAAATATGTGATATTGTTGTAATGACTCATAAGGTTTTTTAAAAGACTTTAATATAAAGATTTTGTAATTTCAATTCCAATTGCTTTATGCTATACGAATTTAATAGAGTTCAAAATGAGTAAATTGACTTCTAAGATTTGAAAGGACTCAACAAAATTTTAAGCAAGCATTGAAAGAAAAACGATGATAATAATGATATACTAATAAATCCGTAAACAAAATATTTTCAACACACTCTTTTTGAATGGTTAAAATTTAAATGAATCCGCTAAATTTTAGGATCCATATAAACATAATGGAACTCGTATGAATTTCAACAAATGAAGAAGAATGTGTTAGAAAGAGTAAATTTACAATTCTCGATGAAATAAAAATGAAAATGAAATAATAAGATTTGAATTTTACGAATAAAAAAAAGTATGACTCGTATAGTTTTCTCCTCATATTCCTCTTGATCACATTCCTCAAAGAGCTGGGAGATAAAATATAAATATATAAAGGAAGTAAAATATGAGAATCCTCAGAAAATCTAATGGGTTAGGGTAAGACATTTTCTTTTTTTTTGCAAGACTCTCTTTATCACTGGAAATGTGGGGAGAAATACTACTTCTTCTTGTTTTTTTTTTTGGGGAGAAATACTACTTGGTTGGGCATAATCACGAAAAGAAATTATATAATATTAATCAACTCTTTGTTTTTTCTCTTCCATTTTTTCTCTTTTATGTGTGTTTAAAATATTATGCTCAAACTTTATGACGATGCAAGACCTTCTCGGTTTTGGGAGTTTTGTAGGTGAAAATTTTGGAAGGCTAAATATATATTTTAAAGTAACCACCGTAGAAATATGTTAAGAAATCACTTTTTAGAAATATAATTCCGAAAATGTGCATTTAATGTTAAAAAGTTTAAAATATCTAATCAAGACGATTGCACTTTAGGCACTTATATTGATTGCTCTCAGACACCCACCGAACGACAACTAACTATCGTTCAGTACTTTTGAGATCAGTTGTGACACTTTTTAAATCTATTCATCCAATTAAAAAAGTATTTCGAGCAGTAGTTAACTACCGTTCGACTTTCTTAGGTGCCTAAAAAACATTTTTCTCTAATCAATATAAAGTTTATTTTCAATTCCTTTTTTATTTCCTTAGCTTGTGTCAATAGGGTCCAAGTTAGCATGACCATGTTTTAAAATAAATTTGATATTTAAAAAAGAAAAGCAAAATCAAAGGGCATCATAATAAATAACCATATAATATTTTAATCACGCTTAATTGATTATAAAAAAACTTTTTTAGTGTCTGCAACTTGAACGAGACAAATAAATTCTTCCTTCCTTAACCCTCCATCCAAATATACCTCAACACAATTGTATATAACTCGCTTTATAGACAAATTTATCGAATCTTTGATGTTTTTGCATACTACTAGACTTTTTATAATTGGTAAAAAAACACCTTGATTAAATACTACTATAATAGCACATCTCTAGTTTAAAAAATCTTGATTGTTTTTTTTATAAAAAAAAGAATTTGATTGTACAAATTGAATATCACAAAACTTATTTAGATTATACATAAAAAGAATGATTAAGTGTTCCATAAGTACGAATTAAATGCAAAGACATTTGATATATCAGGCTTGCTATTTGTCCCGAAACAAACCTTCCCGAATTTGTCCCGAAACACTAGCACCGTTGGATGTCTTTTTGTTACAATACATGACCGGCTGGCACAATACATGGGTAGGTGAGTAAAAATTTGCCTTCACACAATACATGTCGGGCTGTTATCGGGATACAGCTTTTCGGGATAAATCGCTTTTTCCTTGATATATTATTACTCGAATTCGAAGATGCAGATTATACAAAATAAGTATAACTAAGTGTTCCATAAGTATGAATTAAATGCAAACACATTTGATATATTATTAGGCGAATTCGAAGATACAATTATCCACTTCTTAGCGCTTGAACAATTTAGACTTGGATCAGAAGGCACATGCCATACTATATTGTAGATTAAGTCGGTTACTGAGTAACCTGTATTCACAATACCAAATTTATACATACATACATACCTAGATAGAAGAAAACGCAAAATTTTCTTGATTTATGGTAAACATTGGATCTTTAAAAAGAGGCTAGAGCATTAGAATTTAATGAGACCCCAAATTCAAGTAGAAGTCACATGGAAAGCACGTTGCTTACAACCCAAGTCATAGCGTAATTTAGTCTTTAGAAGGATGTTGAAAGTGCATTGGTGCATGTGAACAGCTCCATGCCTCACTCTTCCGTCACACGGTGCCTTAATGTATGGATTATATTATTATAGATTTTTAAATCTTTTTCTTCCTTTGAAACCCATTATTCTACAATTATTCTACAAGTTTTCTTTCTTAATTTTTATTACACCATTATGATGTGTGGTCGGTTATTGCCACTAGGAGGACAGTGTGTACTGCTATATAAGCAGCAAGATGCAATAAGTTTCTAACCAGTGCTATACCTACACAATAAGCTTAGTAATTATACAAAGAGCAAGAGTAACATTGCCCTAATGGGTAGACTTATGTATGTGGCTTTCCCACTAATAATAGCTTTTGCAGTGTTGAGCTTGTGCCATGGAGCAGCAGCAGCAGCTCCAAAGCCAAAGTTGCAATGGCATCACTATCACAATGTATGCCGCGACGCAGAGGTGTATGTCCGGCACCAAGTGAAGATTCACTGGGATCAAGACAAAAGTATTACTGCCAAGTTACTACGCTTGGTTTACACCGACTGTTTTGTCAATGTATGTCCCCATTTCCTTTTTTCTTTTATAATTTGGTACTAGCTAGTCTTTTCTTTTCTCCATTTTTCAACTTTTTAAGCTAAGAAAGAGACATCGTGTGAGGTTATTGGCTGAAAGGAACTTTTAGGTAATAGGACTAGGAACAACCAAAGGACAGGTTACAAAAACAGCAGACCCTTGAAGCTAAAATATATGCAAGTTGCACTAAAAATATATAGTCGAAACTTGAACCCTCTTGTTGTTCTATCTAAATTCAGTTGTTCCATTTAACTTGGTATTTAGAGTTCATGAGGTTTAAAGCATAGGATTCCATTTAAACTTACCATTCTAAACATTATAAATGAATAAGTTTTGTTTTTTTTTCTCCTGAAACTTAAATCGCTGTTTCGTGGCATAGGGTTGTGATGCATCAATACTGCTTGATGAAGGACCAAATCCAGAAAAAAGAGCACCACAAAACCGGGGGCTTGGAGGATTTGTACTAATTGACAAGATCAAAACTGTTCTGGAATCACGATGCCCTGGAATTGTCTCCTGCGCTGATATACTCCATCTCGCAGCTAGGGATGCTGCTAAAATGGTATTCTTTCAACTAGTCTACTTACAATTTCCTTCACTATCCCCTCCGCAGAAAAATCTTCTCTCAAGGTAGGGGTAAAAGTTGAAAAAACAGTAACCGATTTGAGAATTAATGTCAACAGGCAGGTGCACCAGGTTATCCAGTTTTCACAGGAAGAAAGGATGGCATGAAATCAGATGCTGCATCAGTAGACCTGCCATCACCATCCATCTCATGGCAGGAATCTCTAGCATACTTTAAATCAAGGGGACTGGACGTATTAGATATGACAACACTCTTAGGTAAGGCAAGATTACAATCAAGTAGAAATTACATACTAACAATATGTTCTAAATGGGTGCATGTTTCATATCAACACAGGAGCACACACACTAGGCCAAACACATTGTAGCCACATTGTTGACAGGCTGTATAATTACAATGGTACTGGAAACTCAGACCCAAGCATGGATGCTACTTTTCGAGACACGTTGAGGGGACTTTGTCCCCCAAGAACAAAGAAAGGACAAAGTGACCCACTGGTATACCTAAACCCAGACTCTGGAAAAGATTACATCTTCAGAGAATCATACTATAAAAGGATCCTGCGCAATGAAGCTGTCCTGGGAATCGATCAACAATTACTATTTGGTGATGACACCAAAGAGATCACCGAGGAATTTGCTGCTGGATTTGAAGATTTTAGGAGATCTTTTGCTCAATCCATGTTCAAAATGGGAAATATCAAAGTTTTAACAGGAAATCAAGGAGAGGTACGCCGGAGTTGTCGATACACAAATAAGTGAAACCCAAATTAGCAGCAGGACAAATTGAACGTTTAGTGTGGATTCAGATATGCCCAGTTTAAACATAATTGTCTGTGTTCGGAAGGTAAAAAATAATACGTGAATAAGGGACAAGAATCGTACCCTCTTTTGTCATTTGTAAGATCCAACAATTTAAGTTACAAAAAAATTGTAGTGTGTATGAACCATTATATTATAATATATATCCTTTCTTTTGCCAATTCAAATCATCCACAAAGATTAACTCTGTGGTACCATATAGGCGTATACTACAACAATTCCCTCCCCTGTATCTACCCTCCATTTCTTCTTCTATGCATGTGCTTTTTCCAAACGCCAAATGCTCTAAGTAGTAATAGCATATGTATGATGTTCTCCAGAAATATAAGCTGAACAAAAATTGAAGGAACATTATCTGCATAACTAGTCCAAGCATCCAAGACCGCCAATTTGTCGGACATGGGAGCAACCAGAGTGATGAAAAATCCCCTTGTCAATCTTCTTATTGGCTTAAAGAGGAAAAAAAGATAAAAGATGAAACATCAGCAATGTAAAAATCAAATACTACAAAGGGAAACAAATCTTAACACGATTTTCAGGAAACATCCCCCGCAGAATTAACCTCCATGGTTAAACAGTAAAGATAAACTGGAAATTTCAAAAACAATGATATCTTGCATTCAAATCCGATTTAATCAATTTCCAACAAGATTTCTAATCAATTACAATAATTAATCATTCAATAACCAATCCAAAATCAAATTTCTAGAGAAAGATTCCAGCATTCAATAATTAAAATCACTGCTGAAATATCATGTTGAGATAAAACATAGCAATGTAAAAATCATACTACAAAAGGGAACAAGTCTTTAACATAATCTTCAGGAAACATCCCTCACAAAATAAATCTCCTTGAAACAATAAAGATATAAAGATAAAACAGAAATTTCAATCCAACAAGATTCCTAATCAATTACAACACTTGGCCATTCAATAATCAATCCAAAATCAAATTTCTAGAGAAAGATTCCAGCATTCAATAAATTAAAATCACTACTGAAATATCATCAGCAATGCTGCTAAGCTAGCGAATTGTCAAATGGATATTGCGTGGTGCTAATCAACAACGACGCAAATTTCATTTGCAAACAATCTAATGCAATTAAGTGTGTGAAAGAAGTCACACAATAAGAGAAAAATTGATGAATCCCTTGCAAGGTACTCCCTGTCTCGTTATAATTTTTAGGTGCCTTTTTAGGCATGCACACTTCTTAAGAAAATGATTAATTATGTTGAATTTTATAGTTAAAAATTGTGTATAGCATAAAATACCCATATTAATCTTTCAAAAAAAAAAAAAAACCCATATTAATTAAATGGTTGAAAGTAGTAGTAACTACTAATAGAATAAGGGTCATGCTAACGTGCACTTAGGGTACATGTTAAGGATTCCATAAATAGCAAGTATTTATTGAGAAAAATTAAATTTCAAGTTTCTATGAAATAAATTCGCACAATTTACAAGACAATTTCCATATTGAGTTCCTTAACATGTGCCCATGTTAGCATTTCCAAAAGAATAATTAGGTTGATCAATTAATTAAATAAGGATATTGTTGTAAGAAGTTAATAAATGTTGTCTTGATATTCTAAAGTTGCATTTAATTTGAGACAAAAATATTCCTAATGTGACACTTATAATGAGACGGAGCAAGTATGAAGCAGGTATAATAAATTCCCAGAATCCCTTCAACAGGGATTGGAGTGTTCATTCCATTAGCCACAGCCTTGGCAAAGCAGGTTAAAGGGCTGCACACTTTTCATCTCGGGGAAGAAGCTACATATTTGTTTCAGGTTGTGTTTCAAACAAATAGAAGCAAAGACATATTTGTTTCCTAAGGATCACACATGTGTCTATTAACTTTGTTTACTCCTTATAGCTTTGCCCAAAGCTTTCAGTACAAGAGCCTTGTAATACACTTTTTCCATTAATAATCCTAGCATCAAATTGTGAGTGTAGCATACTTGGAAAAGACCATCTAGGAATCTATGTAAAAGCATCAGAAGTTAAGCGACCAGACAAAATGTAAAGCAGAACAAAGTGAGATTACCTCATAAAAAAGAGTAATGATGACTATGAATGTACAACATCTGGATGGAACTCCAAAAGCAAAAACACTTTAAGCAACAAAGTCTCCCATCCAAAGTGGATAAGTAATAAAAAAAATTAACACCATGATCCAATTTGGAAAAGCATAGCCACACAAGTGTTCCTCAGTTTGCTTTAAGAACATATAACAATGATAGTCCCCTAGTCTCTTTATTCTGCAACACGGTTCTTTTTCTTGGTTACCTGTCAAAGAATTAGACTTCAATTTCACCACAGAAATCTTAGAAATACTGCCTCCAGTCTCAATTATAAGCAAAACTACCTAATTTCACACATATTAAGAATAATGGTTAACCTTTGACCAAAAAGAAAGAGAATAGTGGTTAACCTCGTTGAATTTTCTTGATGTAATAAAAAAAAAAATTTACGAAACTACCAATTCTTTTCATTTAATTTGTATGGGAACTTGTTACATTGAAGGGTATTTTGAAAATAGTAGCATTAGAAACTAAACTTAGGTGGTTTGGGCATGTAGAGGGAAGACCTGTGATTCTGTAGTTAGGAGAGTAGATCGGATGGAGGGGAGTCAGATCACTAGAAGTAGGGTTAGACCTAGAAAAACTATAAGACAAACTATTAGGAAGGATCTAGAGATAAATGAGTTGGAGAAAGACATGGTTTTTGATAGAACACTATGGCATCGTTTGATTCATGTAGCCGGCCCCACTTAGTGGGATAAGGCTTGGTTGTTGTTGTTGTTGTTGTTGTAGCATTAAATAGAATAAAATTAGTCAGTTTTTGCTTATATTTAGGACCATAAAATGAAACATCTTTTTGCTTATATTTGAGACCGGAGTAATATAGATAAAAGTAAGGTATATGTATTTGGAGGGAAGATGGTTCTAAATGGCAATGCATTATCACATAAGAATAAGAAAGTAGAGAGCAACTGATTTGAATCTAAATTTCATCTTGCATGAATATAAAAACATCAGAGCCAGACAATGCATGCATTGCAGTTCATTAGAATTAGATGAAGCAGACCAATAACAATACATAGCAGCTGTACTTCAACAAGTTAATGCGATCATTAAAAAAATAAAACAAGGATATTGAACATTGCCAAACAAAAAAAGGCAAAAAGTTAGCAAAAGAAATCATTTCCCTCTTTATGAGTAGAAGTAGAGAATATTAACTAATTTAGGACTTACCTTGTTAAAATATTTCTTTCGGAGTTTGATTGCTGTTCTTATGCATCTTTTTACATTGATCTCCAACATATTGTCATTGAAAATCTGTAATATTTAGTTTTGAATAATTAAATTAGAAAATGCACAATATCCCTTAGCTGATTTCTTTTTTTCCTTCTTTGCATAGTGAATTAAAGAACTCCGCATGGAAGAAAAAACAAATTAAAAACAAAGTTGCGAACACATCTCATAAGTATATGTGGACATCATTAAGTATATGTGTTGGTTTTCAAGTAATGAGTCAGGACAATCAGCATAGAGGGACTTAAAACTGGACAAAACAAAAGAAGATAAACTGAGCATGACCAAAAGGAATAAAATGCAAAGAATAAAAATATCGGCAATAGGGTTTCAGTTAGACAAATAATAATCCCTTAGCCAGGTTAAGGGAATCATAAGCTCACAAATCATTTGAAATGTAAGAACTGAGAAAGTAATTGAGAGAAAAGAACTAAAGCTACTATTAAAATGGAAATTATCAACTTTTAAGTTTTAACTATAACAGGAACAAATTATAATCACCGTATAAAAAGTAAAACCAGACACATTAAAAAATGACACCAGGATATGCCATTATTGCACAAATGGCCGTGAGAAACATCTAGATACAAAGTGCTTAGCAGAATAAAGATTCACAAACAAACAAAAAATCTATACACTTTCAACATATTTCCAGATCAAAACATAATCCAAACCAAGGAACCCTACACCAGACATGATAAACAAAAATAAAAGTGTAATTTGAGAATATAATAATTATAAATTTAACAGTAGTTATTAATTGCAGGGTAAAACCAAAAGATCAATGCACTTGCCTTTATCATATCATCGAACGAGTTGGTTTCTCGAACGATCTTCTGGCGGTTTAAAACAAGAATTGCTGCAACACAGAATGTGGCTAACTCATCGTTTCCTTTACTTGCCAAGGAGGAAATAGTTCTCGTTTGAACTCGACCATTTCTTGACCAGATATTCCTTGCCAAGCCACAAAAGGTATTGGATGTTTGCAACTTCAATTTGACATCACATACAGGGTGATCAGTGTTCACATGATGCGGCTGCGGGCTGGCTTTTGTGTTGTCATTTTCATTATGATTTGACTGTGAATCACTCTTGATACTATCATCATCAGAATCAGCAACGGCTTCTTTAATATAATTGCTTGAGTCTCTGGGAAGATGTAATTCCAATGCTTCCAGACAATTCTCCTCTAACTCATATGCCCAGGATTCATCAAAGTCAGCTGCCCACATCATCTGCATTACACAAGATTACTGAAATCATGTATTGACAGACTAAACCAATGATGTGTCAAAAAGGTACAGAATATTATCTATTTCACAATTACAGGCATAAATTTCTTTGCAACAATACTTTCAAATCCATATACACAATGTTGTAATAAAGCACTATCTCATTACTATTAAAAAACGGTATGATTATTTTGCTAAGACGCCAAAAAACTGGATCAAATCCATACTCACGAGGTATGGAAGCCCAATCTCTGCCTTTAAATTGACTTATTGTAACAAAACAAATCACAACTCTACCTCAAAAAAACAGCAAAACTAGATCTGTGAGTTTTTGTACCAATAGCGGTTAATCTTAAAACTAGGATCATATTTCACTACTAGCAACTACGTCTCTCCAAGCAGAAGCAGACACACAAGATATGTTCCTCTGCCATCACTTTCTAATTTAATTTCAAAGGCTTGAAAAAAAAAAAGTGAAGGGGGACTAAACATGTTTTTGGTTGATCCACATTTTCAATTTTTCTTTCCAAACAAATCCTCCATAAATCATTTTGTTTACCAAATGTACTCTATTACATGTCACCGTTAAGTGCATAGGTGGCATAAAAAAGAAACGACTAATATGTAAATAATAAAGTTATTGAGAATGCATTCGTAAATTATGATATTATTTAGGAACCAAGAACATAATTAAACCTGAGCAATTGACGGTGAAATGAAAGAGGGAAGCATTTGGTAAGTATAAAATTAAGGAGGTCTTGTTTGAAAACAATCGAAAAAGAGGGAACCCGGTGAGAAAATTGTAATAATTTGGGAACAAAAAACATTTAAATTAGTTAGCGGGATTTTTGTGTGTGGTGAGGGGGGCGTTGGAAGCATGTGGCACGAACCTCCCACATTGAAAGAGCCTCATTAAAAGATAACTCTCTCCGAAAGAGAACTAGCAACATACGAAATGCAAAATGAAGGCTTTCAGCTCCAATTTTTGACAGGTGGGCAAAAAGTTCTTTGTCTGACAGCTCGAGAATATGCCATAATGCTCGCAGCTGCTTCATCACCCTAGTTGGGCCTTCCATTTTAAAATTCTCTCTCTGAAGTTATGTCAAAGAAAACAAGTCAGTCACTACAAACAAAGCTATGTTCTTGAATCTTAGCCGAATTTGCAAATACCATTCTCCTCAAAAGCATCTCAAAACACCAAAATGCATCTGCGTTATCCTCAAAGATTACAACAAAGGGAGACAGCAAATCACTCATACCTAAAATTAAATGGCCAGTAAAACGAATGTGAGTTTTGGGTCCAAAATCAGTGTAACAAGAATCCTACATCGGCAAGAAATTTACAGTTAAAACATAACCTTGGCAATACCCCGTAGCAGGATCAACCCATGCATAAACAGCAAGGATATCTGACATTCTAGCTAAATTTCTCCTGTCCTCATAGAATTCAAGATGATTATCGGTCCTCACAACATCAACAACTAGAAAAAGATTAAGCTAGTTAGCAAGAAACGATAACAGAATAAAACATGCTGTCGTCAAGAACAAAACACAGTATACAACTTATATACCTATCCTGTGCAAAGTCCAAAGCCATTCTGATACTCTATCGTCACTGGCAGCCCATCCTTGAGACATCGAGGCACTTGCCATTGCTGGCTGTGGTACATCTGATATTTTTAGTTGATTTACCATAGGTGTTTCATAAACTGGATTGTCAGATGGAAAGTCTGGTTCTTCTTCATCAGGTGAAGCGGTTTCAATTTCAGAGTTTACAGGATGGGAGGTAGTAGGAGGTTGGCCATTTGATTCAATAACTAAGTCTATGTTGTTGTTGATATGGAAGCTATGCATTCTGTCATCTTCAAAGCTTAGTTTACGCTGTGTAGAAAGTTTATTGCCATGCTCTGTGCCCGAGTTTTTATCTTCACCGTTCTTTTCAAACAGATTGGTGACAGGTAAAGGAGGAAAATCAAAATTACTGTCTATCCTATTATGTGATCCATCTGGTTCTCTCCCTATCTTTGGGGAACTGCAGTTTTGATGACCAGAAAAATCAGAAGCTGCACTATCTGTACTTGCTCTCGAACTAACTAGGTTAAGTTGGTCAGCCCAATCATCAGACCTTTCATGATGGTCTGTGTTTGCTGCCTCTGCACAAATAATGCTCCTACTATGACATTGTTCTACTTCAACATTATTATCATTTGATGTTGACCTTTCTAGTTTAGCTTCAATTTTGCGTTCATCCTTAGAGGAGGTCCTCATATCCATAACTTTGGAGCCAACAATATATGCCAATGAACCAGTCCCCACACTTGAATGCATTGCTTGACATTGCTTAACCAGGTCCCTATAAAGCTCCCTGCAATGGTAGTTTCTTGTGGTTGTCAATAAGTAATAACTACATATTCAACAATCCAAGAAAGGTGCTATATACAGTAGCTGAAACAAATCATGTCTCCATTGAAAGCCAAAAGGATTTTACAGTCATAGTTCTATTGACACAGTTACACAAATAGTTGCCTGCCAGATTCCAAAGGAATGCATTGTTATGGGTCTTTGCATAGAACCTAGTCATAAGTTTAGACACGGGAGAAATTGTCTTGTAGCCTATAGCAAAACATGAATAAAAGACTAACAAAGCCCCTCCTAGAATAACCAAAACGGAAGAATAATTGATTGATTTTCCATTAAATAATCCACGCCCTTAAAGTCTGTCCCTAATAAAAGAATGACTTCTGATTGATAGGGTCTCGTCTAATCAAGGAAATAAATCCTAAATTATAGGATCAATCAAGGATTCTGCATAATAAAATCCTAATCCATAAATAAAACATCATAAAATTTTAAAGAAACAAAAAACAAAAAAAAATTAAGCTGGCCTAAAGGCTGGCAGCATTATTGCTGTTGTCTTCCCACAGAGGCATCCACAACTCCACATCATGAAATCATTGACATATGACCACATTCATCGATGACAGAAATACTGTTCTAACTTGTGACTTTCTTGGCTATAGACAATAGCTTCAATACTCATGACATGCAAAATAGCCATATATAATATCCAGGAAATACTAGAGAAAAAGAAATTAAGGAAAGTGGATTTATCTGTACCTTCTAGCTGCTCTCAACCTTGTTCGATACTCAGCAGTGCTGCTCAGTGCATAACATCCTAGTAAGAACTCCCAAACTTCGGGTCTAATCGATGGATCTATACCCTAACAGACATGGGAGGAAAAGGAAATGAATCAGTGAAGAACAAAAACTCCTATAATAGCCTCGATTTTAGAAAGAAATTTTCAGTTTGCATGTCTGATGACTCAAGTACATATGTATATTTTTTATATTGATGTAAAAAAAAAAAAAATTAAACTCACAAATTTGCTCACAACTTAAGGGAGGGTTTACGTTTTTTAGTTATATTATATTACTTCAATGAAACCATGAATGTAGCCTATTGTTATGAATCTATGATTTAAAATGGACTAGACCCAACAGCTTAACTCCAAAAATTAACTCAAGGGAGAAAAAGCGCAAGCCATGATAAGGAGTAGTTTGGCCATATACCTAGCCGAAGTGGGATCACAGTACGCCTTACTTACAATATGCAGATTACATGACTAAACATCTATGTGTAACCTGACATCAAGGCTGAGATACACTCTTGTACCAAAGTAGAATTCAGACCAAAATACCACCAATTTAACCGCAAAAACTAGCTCAAGCAGGGAGCATTGCCCAAGTCAATATAAGGAGTATTTTGAACATATATGCCTAATGGACGCGGGATCTAAGCACCTACAGGCTACAACTGAAGGGATGATTTTTATTAAAAAAAAATCTAGAAGTTAGTGATGTGTTGCTTGTTGAATATTAGATCTGCATGTCATCTGGGTATATTATACAGTAATCAGAAAAATTAATAAAAGCCATTTTATATGAAGTTAATAAATATGATAAATAAATAAATAAATAAAAAAGCAACTAATTAAGCCTCAATTTCTTTATGCAAAGCAAACAAGTTAAATGGGTTGAACCTAGAATGCATTCAATGTACTACATTTTATTCAATTATTATACTATATAATATCTATCGTTAAATATGATAGACTGGATGCATTTTTTTCAGGGCCTTCATTGTACCATATTTTGATCATCAAAAGCAATCCTCAATAAAGAATCTTGACATAATGAACTCGTCAAACAAATTGTTAGCAAGGTAAGAGTCGTATTTTATTTGCAAATGTTTAAAAACAACAGCTTAATGATTTAATTAAATTTATTTTCAAAAACAAACTTGAAGTAGCCATGATTCTGGCATGGTGATGGGACACTGCAAAAGCTATTGAATAGCTTGACAAGAACCCAAAAGGTGAGAAGGACTCGCGCTTATGATGAGCAGAGAGTGTTATAGCTGTACAAATGCCAGTTTTCTAAGTGCATAAATTCAAGTATTAAAGGAAGCATGAGCCTTGCCTATAAATGAATTGGTGATAACTTGGACCCACAACAACATTGTGATCGCAAGAGCTAATTGTTTGTTGAAAAAAGGAAGAAAACAACGGATGCAGCACCTAAATGTATAATACTTAAGGGACAAAACTTTGTCCAGGACCATTAAACCCAGAAGACAAAAAAAACTCTGCCCAGGACCCCATTCCATTCAAATAGTTCAAACTCAGACTTTGCTTATGGGAAAGTGAACCCATCATCACACTCAAACCGTTAGTATTTTCAATCCAATAAAACATGAGAAGGTGCATAAAATTCACAAGCATGCAGCTTCCTAAGTTGAACATGACTATGGTGATGTTGATTAAGGTGGTTTTATATATATATATATATATATATATATATATATATATATATATATATATATATATATATATGTCACAAAGAAAAGAAGAAAAACAGATTCAACTTGAATAACAACATACCCCTAACACAACCAATTTCAGTGCCTTCCGGAAACCAGACACCTTTCCTTCACTATCAGACAAGGCTTGCCATATGTCCGGCTTAAGCATTCTGTTTACCTGCTTCAAGATGGTAAGAGTAATAAAAATCATTAAAAAAGTCGTTTTATGACTTTTTTTTTCTATTGTAAACAACAAGACCCCCTCTGATGCCCAGTGTTTCAAATGAGAGGTCAATATGAATATCCGATAAAAGCAATGCTAGCAACACACTCTAACACTCTATATATGTGTGCCACCAATTCGGGAGATAGGTACCACTAAATAAGGTCTTTTGAGTTGGGTCGAACCCAAACCTACAAAACTGGCGCGTATTGTTAGAAATGTCTCCCATTTCTAAAGCCATTTGCAGGCTACATCTCATCTCATATGGGATTTTTAACATGTCCTCTCATGGCCAAAACTGGACATCTGGAGCATGACCTGATAGTGGATGGCCCAGCGAATCTTGGATAGGTTCTAATACAACAACAACAACCAAGTTTTATCCCACTAAGTGGGGTCGGCTACATTAATCAAATTACGCCATGATGTTCTATCATGAACCAGAGGATAGGTTCTAATACATAAAATTTTGGGTTTAACCTAACTCAACCCTACAAAATCAGCTTGTAAAGTGAGACATGTCTCTCGCTTATAAAGTCATTTTCTGGTCATATCTCATCGAATGTGGCACTCTTAACATAAGAAATGAGACCCACATAATTTATGGGGTCCGCATGAAATTTATCTAATTGTAGAAAAAGTGTTGTTAGAGAGTATGTTGCCCGCACTTTTCACCTATAACTAGTCTCTAGTATATACAAGAAGGACCTTGAAAAATTCAATTGGCCTTGAAGTTCTAGGGCATCGTTAATTGATGAACTAACACGCCAAACTACAAAAAAAAAAATGCATTACAATTTACAATGTACAACACACACGCTCGCGCGCGCGCACACAGACACACAATGTATGAGAAATGAAAGCAAAGCAATTAGTAAGACCTAGTAGATTGCTGCAGTCTTACAGTTACAACACAACAACCTTTACAGGAGAGTGAGAAAGGCAAGGCTCTCGAATATCGCGAACGAACGAGCTCACTTTTCGCAAATTCACAGTACCAGCTTTTCCACAACTCCATTGCTTGCTGTTATTATTATCTTCCCCGTTACAATACATCACAAACTCAACAATGTCAAAACCCTAAATTCACACTTTCATTTCATTCCTACAAAAATAAACATTATCATTTTCATTAATTCCAAAAATTAAAGTATAAACAACAAAAACAACATAGCATTACTTGTAATTAGAAATATATACATATAAACGTAATATTAATTAATCGATCGTAAAAAATGACGGAAAATGAAAATGAAGATTTTAAAAGGAAATATAAAAATATATATATATATACCGAAACGCAAGGATCGAAGAAGAATGATTGAAAGTGGTGAATGTGAATTAGAATGATTGAGATCTGAGAAAATTGAAGTTTATAGATTCAGAAAGAGAAGAGCGAGCTTCTTCTTCTCCATGCTTCTTCCAATAGCCATTTTTTCCCTCTAATTATAACACTCAATCAATGAAAATACCGTTTTTTTTTTTTTTTTTTTAATAATAATCAAAATGAAATTACCGTTTTTCTTTCTTCTTTTATTTTATTAATTGAATATATTTGATTTTTATTATTGCTGAATTCGAACTTAAGATTTTTTGTTAAGACGAAAGAGGTTCATTATCCTCTCAAATCTAAATGTTTTTTGAGTTAAATATATTTAATTTATTTAAATGAACTTTTTTATTGTTTGAAAGATTAAATTTAATTTACAATGTCGATGTTTTTTTTTTATTATTTGTAAAAAAAAACATTTCAATTTAATGCAAACTCAGATTTTTACAATTGAGTTTTTTTTTATATTAATCCATAGATTCTTAAAAAAATATATCTTAATGACTTGGAGAATTTGGTCAAAAAATACCTAAAATTTGATAAAAAATTATCTCACGCAGAATTATAATTATGAGTTTGGGTGGTCGTATGAGAACAAAAGGAGAAATGAATTTTTCAATGGGACTTGTTACTACAGCCAAAGGCTGCTAGTTCTAAATAAACAACAATTGATAAAATATGTATTGGTGAACACATAAGTCAAAATCTTCGGCCAAACAAAGTACAACGTCAACAATCAAAGAAGGTTCAAAGTCTTCTCACCATTATACATCAAAAGGAAAAAGAAAAAAACATTAAAAAAAAAAGTATTTTCACTCTTTATTAGGTGAGATCGAGAAAATAAAAATTAAAGCTACTAGTTTATCAAACAAATAAAATAAAGTTGCTTTGTGTATGTGAAAAGGTTGCATGCCATTATAAAATATATATAGACATAAGGATTTGGCGCAGTTACTTTTCCCACAATTTTAATTTCAGTTGTTGGATGAATTTGTGCCACAAGACCTCACAATGTTGTGATCTAATTCACTGGCTTAAATGGAAAACTATGTGTAACTGCGTCATTTTTCAACAGCAGCAAATCCTAGTATGAGATATAGTATTGCTACTAGAGCTGTCAAAACATGAAAGCCCATATGGATCGGCCCGTTAAACCCGATTAATTGTAGGGTTTGGGCCTTAAATTTTGAGTCTGGATTTTTATAGGAATCCTGCTCTTTACCCAAACAGTATTGCTCAGTCCCAAAGTAAATTACCTCTATGACCCTACGCAACTTAACTTGCGCACGTACAAACCATACGTAACTTAAGTCACGCTATGTTACTTAAGTTACGCTAGTACAAAGTTTCACGTGACTTAAGTCATGTAGCGTGTCTTTAGTCACGCTAGTGCAACATGTCTTGGATCTGTTGCGTGACTTAACTCACGTTGTTGCTGGTGTGCTGCTAATCACGCAACTTAACTCACGCAAGCCAAATCCAATTGACGCAACTTAACTCACGCTAGTATTAACACTAGCGTGACTTAACTCACGCTGGCAGCAGAACAGAGACAGTGGCACCAGAACAGAATGACAGTGGCAGTAGCTACTGTTTTGTTCCTTCATTCCATGTTTACAGTACATGCATTGATTCAACCAAAACTCTTAATTTAGAGAACAAGCATTCATTCAATAATAATTTAGAAATGCAATTTTAACGATAATTAATGCAAATGTCATAAAGAGGCGCAACCCCGCAAATGTAAATATCATACAACCAGCTGCTAGACCTAAATGTAAAAACCAAAAAGTCGAGAAAATACTACAAATATATCCAAAAAAAGTCATAAAATGTAGTCCTAACATAAGACACTACTGGTCCTCCTGTGGACTCCTAGACCTCCTCCTCGGAACCGGCTGCTGCTCAAACACACTATAGTCAGTACGGAGGCCCTCCAAAATGCCAAAGAAGAGTGGATTAGAAACCACCTCTGGAATCCCCATCGCATGCTCCACTCTCTCTCTCATGATGCCGATGACCTGCAATGGATCGGGAGGATGTCTGGCCCACTCCTGGTCAACAAGAATATCCTGGTATACAGGTCTCGGCATGACAATATCAGGCTCTAGAGCAGGGTTGACGATGAGAGGATGGGACACACGGTAGAACCACCTCACGTACCTCTCTGTATGCTTTCAAGGCTCGTCGTCTGGGACCTGGCGACCCCTCCGCTGGTGGGGAACGACATGAAGAGCAAACTCCAAGAAGGCAGCAGCCACATCTGCTGCGGTAATAACATCAGTAGGAGGTCGGGGAACCCTCTGAACATGTCTGTACTGCCTCAGCACCCGCTCCGGCAAATGACACACCATCCTCTGACTGCCTGCCATGATCCATCCAGAGTACCAGCACACGTCATGAAAAGGCGTCACGTCTCGTCGGTGCTTGATAAGTCATAGATTAGTATATTTTAATGCTTTATTTAGTTTAGTTTTAAATAAGATTTGATTTAATTATATTGCATTTTATTTCCTTTTAGAATATTTTACTTTAAATTGTCTTTTATTTTATTTTAGGAACGAATATATGGTGGAAGGTGTCTTGGAGCAAAAGAAAGAGGACTGGATCAAATACGAAGATACGGAACAAAAATATGTTCCCACCAAGTCAGAAGCTTGGCACGGCCAGTGCCAACATGTGGCACGGTCGTGCCACCTCCAGAAGCCCCTTTTGCTGCTTTTTCTTCGGGCCCAAGTTACCCTGTTGCAGCTTTACTGTTTTACCCTTTTAGTTGCTTAGTTTCTAAGTCGATTGTAAAGCTATAAATAGAGTAGCTCTCCACCATAAACATTAACCTTTACTTTGAATATTTCAAGTCTTTATTTCAATAAAAGTTCTTTACTTTATTTACTTTCTTCTTTGCAATTTACTTTTATCGCATTCTCTCTTCTTCCCCCATGTCTACGATGAACGTGAGTGAGTAGACTTCTTTGTCTTGGGATCGTTGGATAAGTCTAATGACGTAATCCGGATCAAGCCAAGCCTTAAACCCTAATTATTTGTTAACTTAATTCCTAATCTAAATTCACCGTTTTAACATGAATTAATTATTATCAAACTGTGGAAGCGAACGCGGAGGGTTTGATAATGGTTAATTCATCTTCACAGATATCAATTCATAAAGCGAACGCGGAGCTTTGATATCCGAACAAGTGAATTTAGACAAGGTTTGCGAAACATGAGAATAGTCTAGCAAACCTTGGGACACATAAAGTTTCGATCTTCAAGGGTCCCAAAGGCAATCACCCATGAGAATAGGTGTGGTTGTTGGAGGGATACACTCACTGACTTCGAGAGGAGCTGTGATATGCTAAAGAGAAACTTGTCCTTAGTAATTAAGATTAACGTATAATTATAAGTTTAAGGCTTGCTTGTGAAAAGATTCGTTATTATGATGAACCAATGATCCCGAGGCTTTTTAATATTATTGTTATTTACTTTCAAAAACTGCACTCTCCAACTTCTTATTTCTTTCTCCTCTAATCATTTTCTAAAAGTTAATTAGATTGACCAACTCCCTAGCGGAACGATAACTCTACTTACTACTATTACTTCGATCATGTTAGCTTAACGATCATGTTGTGAAAGAACGTTTTATGGCGTCATCTACACAATATGATATCTTTGACCCATTCTAAGGACTCTTTCTAACCGTCAAGCTAATGACATTAAAAGAGCGCTTCGTGGGAGGCAACCCACGCATTTAATTGCTTTTGTTTTGTTTTTCTTTGTTTTAAGTTGTTTTGTAGGTAATTGTCCAAGTGTGATTCGAAAAAAATCAAGAAATTGAAAATTTTTGAAGTCCTCCTTACCAGAAGGTTGGCACGGCTCGTGCTGAGGTTGGCACGGCCGTGCCATGGTTTGTAACACAAAATCAGCCCAGAGCCACAGAAGGTTGGCACGGCCCGTGCCAAGGGTGGCACGGCCGTGCCCGATGTCTGCACCCCTATATCATCAAATTTTTCCTTCTTCTCCATTCATTCACAAACAACAACCCTCTTTCATCTTTCAAACTTCTCTCTAAACCTCCATAATCTTCAAACCTTCAAACCCTCACATCTCCCTCAATTCTTAACCAAATCACTCAATTCTTTCACCAATCAATCACAAACTTCCTCCAAAACAAAAACCACCAATGAGTTGTTCATGTTATGGGCAATGCTCTACAACCACCCCGTCAACACTGGCTTTTATTTGATTGATTACTTAGACTTTGTAGCTACTAGACCAGCCGGTATGGGAGACATAGTGGTGGGTGGAATTATTACATACATAGCTAGGTGTTTTGGTGTGAGTGAGGATGAGGGAATCAAACCAATTGAGGGAAACAATAAGCTTAACCGGGAAGCCCTCATTGCTATGAATTTCATTAAACATCGTCCACCACTACATTACCAACTTAAGCTAAACTTGCCAATCATGTTTTTATTGCCTAACCCATCTCGGACTACCACCGAGGTGGAAGAAAATTGGTTGTATGTTGATGATATGCAGGTTCTAGAACAACAAGATGATGAAGGAGAAGGTGCTAACTTGCACCAAGAGGGGCACCATGGCCATGAAGCCGGTGAGCTTAATGAAAATCAAAGATGGACATGGATTCACAATGAAATCGAGAGGATGGGCACCGAGCAACAAAGGCAAGGTGTTGAGATCTCCGGCCTTCGCAATGAAGTTCAAAGGGGCAACCGTGTCAATGATGAAAATAATGAGATGCTCCGTCGGATGATGCAACACCTCCAACTTCAAGGTCCTCCATATGGACCTCAATAAATTGTGAGCTTTCCTCTTCCTCTCTTCCCTCTCTCTACTACTCTTCTTCTACTCCTTCTTTCTTCTTCCTCTACTTCTTCTTCTCTTTTAATTTCTTTTTCTTTTGAATCATTGAGGACAATGCTTCCCCTAAGTGTGTGTGGGGGGGGGGGGGGGGGGGGGGGGCTAATAAAGTGTCTAGAGTCGCAGTGTCCCAAACTCCCTTGAACTTTATTCTTTTTGTTTTGTTTTTATAGCAAGAGGCATGACCAGCAGCTTGTTTTTAATGTAAAAAATGGCATGAAAATTTTTGTTTTGTCTCTTCTTCAAGTCGCTTCTTGTACATAAAAGTAGTTTCTTGTGTTTCTTATGTTCTTGCTATACCCATATCATGTTTTATTGTGAAATTCTCCAATGAGAAAAGCACCCGGTTGCAATCCTTGAGCAAATGTATGAATAGGTATTTTAAGGAACACGTTCTATCTTTAGTGTTAACTTAGACCCTTTAAAGTCTTAAGAGTAAAAGTAGTATAAGTTTGTGTGGGAAATTAATTTATGTTCTTAATTGTTATATCCTTAATTGTTAAAGTTAAAATGGGGCGGGAGAATGGCACCAACATGTGGGGGAAAGGACAATCCCTAACTTCCTAATTGTGGTGGTGACTCCCTAATTTGAACCTAAAGTGAAACAAATTCATCAATGCTAGGAGGAAAGGACAATTACATCCAAAAAGACTTCCTACTCGGAGATGAAACAAATAATAATTTTGCAGCACTGCTTAGGGTGATTTTGAATCTAGGGGGAAAGGACAATTACATCCGAGAAGACTTCCTACGAGGATAGATAGCCCCTAAGCATCTGCAGCCCCTTGTGCTTAATTGTTAATCTAATCTAATTTTAACTTAAATTCCCATCACTCTTATATGAAATGAAGAAAGGACTTTTCTCGGTTACTTTAGCACTAAGGATAGAACCTATTCCTCATAATATCTGTCTTATACAGGAGCAATAAAAGGGTTGGACTGCACACACACACTCACTTGAGACTTGATGTTGGGTAGAATAGGTTCATGAGAAGCATTTGAAATTGTAATTAGTGTACTGGAAGCAAAGCCTTTCTTTTGAGACATGTGTTCTTAATATTGCCATGAATAAATCTTTTGTTGCTGCTATGTCTATTGCATTTTGCTTGAGGACAAGCAAAGATTCAAGTGTGGGGGAGTTTGATGAGTCATAGATTAGTATATTTTAAAGCTTTATTTAGTTTAGTTTTAAATAAGATTTGATTTAATTATATTGCATTTTATTTCCTTTTAGAATATTTTACTTTAAATTGTCTTTTATTTTATTTTAGGAATGAATATATGGTGGAAGGTGTCTTGGAGCAAAAGAAAGAGGACTGGAGCAAATACAGTGCGAAAATACGAAGATACGGAACAAAAATATGTTCCCACCAAGTCAGAAGCTTGGCACGGCCAGTGCCAACATGTGGCACGGCCGTGCCACCTCCAGAAGCCCCTTTTGCTGCTTTTTCTTCGGGCCCAAGTTACCCTGTTGCAGCTTTACTGTTTTACCCTTTTAGTTGCTTAGTTTCTAAGTCGATTGTAAAGCTATAAATAGAGTAGCTCTCCACCATAAACATTAACCTTCACTTTGAATATTTCAAGTCTTTATTTCAATAAAAGTTCTTTACTTTATTTATTTACTTTTATCGCATTCTCTCTTCTTCCCCCATGTCTACGATGAACGTGAGTGAGTAGACTTCTTTGTCTTGGGATCGTTGGATAAGTCTAATGACGTAATCCGGATCAAGCCAAGCCTTAAACCCTAATTATTTGTTACCTTAATTCCTAATCTAAATTCACCGTTTTAACATGAATTAATTATTATCAAACTGTGGAAGCGAACGCGGAGGGTTTGATAATGGTTAATTCATCATCACAGATATCAATTCATAAAGCGAACGCGGTGCTTTGATATCCGAACAAGTGAATTTAGACAAGGTTTGCGAAACATGAGAATAGTCTAGCAAACCTTGGGACACATAAAGTTTCGATCTTCAAGGGTCCCAAAGGCAATCACCCATGAGAATAGGTGTGGTTGTTGGAGGGATACACTCACTGACTTCGAGAGGAGCTGTGATATGCTAAAGAGAAACTTGTCCTTAGTAATTAAGATTAACGTATAATTATAAGTTTAAGGCTTGCTTGTGAAAAGATTCGTTATTATGATGAACCAATGATCCCGAGGCTTTTTAATATTATTGTTATTTGCTTTCAAAAACTGCACTCTCCAACTTCTTATTTCTTTCTCCTCTAATCATTTTCTAAAAGTTAATTAGATTGACCAACTCCCTAGCAGAACGATAACTCTACTTACTACTATTACTTCGATAGGCCGTGCACTTGCGGTTTGGCCCTATCAGTGCTCGTACGGCCTCCAGGTGACATGACAATGCTCCATCGAGTCCAACAAGCCTCTGAAGTGGTCAGCATGAGCAAACCCCCTTTGAGGTTTCCATCTACCCACATACGGGTCCTCCCGGTCGTAATCTAAATATTTGGACCTCGGAACCACATGCCTGAAGTGAGCTATAACCCATCCCTGCAAACACAAACAGACAAAATATATACATGTCATACAAGCACCTATACATTTATGTTTAACTTAAAAAAAGAGGGAAAAATATATTACCACAAGCAAGCTCATGTAACCACCAACTGAGCCAACATTTGGGTCTGAGGTAAGATTCAGCTGCTCATACAAGAAAGCAAGTCCCATCGCGCCCCATGACCACATGCCTATGTTAGCCAAATCCCGAATGGCAAGCATCCACAGCAGACTAATGGTTTTGCTGTTCTTGCCGGCAAAAAGGGTGTAGCCAAGCAAGAGCAACAAAAACACCTTCACACAGGCGGGCCTAATATGACTCAGCTCCTGCTCCTCCTCCTCTGATAAATCCTCCCCTAGCAACTGGTTGCACCTATTCAACAGGTAATCATACTGGTCTTTCAGGACCGTGTAAGAGACAGATGCACCAAAATCAGTCACATACCCAACCGCAGCCTCCACCGGAAACAACAGGTGGGTCACCAGCATATCCATAGCTGCGTCATGTTCTAAATCCTCCTCATGAATGAGCCGTCCAGCTACGGGGATGCCTAGGAAACAAGTGACATCATCCAGTGTGATGGTTATCTCCCCAACAGGCAGATGGAAGCTGCTGGTCTCCTGATGCCATCTCTCAGCCATGGCACACACTAAACCGTGGGAGATGTTGTCGTACCCAGTCAGAAGGAGGGGCCTTAGACCCGATCTATCAACCGGTTCCCAGAACCAAGGGTTAGCATCTGCCGGCATTGGAAGGGACAGGGAAGAAAGCTTCAGTTTCCTCCCGTGAGAGATGCCTTTCATCTTACGATCCGCTTGCAACTGAAATACAACAAAAATATAATTAAATATGTAAAATAAACATGAAATAATAAACTATATATATTATACGTAAAATATTATACGTAGAATATTATACGTAGAATATCATTAAACATGAAATAAACTTCATAAATAAAAATACGTAGAATATATTATACGTAGAATATTATACGTAGAATAAACTATATATATTATATATAAAAGAAACATGAAATAATAAACTAAAAATATTCTACATTATACGTAAAATAAACTTCACATAATAGTAAAATATCATTAAATTAAATAAAGCAAATTATACTTACTCTTTTATCGTTCCAAAGCTTGCATGCCACGTGTCTACCGAAGTCCGGTAAAAGTGACAACTCGTAAGGCCCCCCTGGAAAGCCCCCATCCTCATCCTCCATAACTAGCTCTGCATGCTGCTGCTCAGGATCCTGCTCAGGATGATGCTGCTGAGGAGGCTGCTCTGGATGCTGCTGCTGAGGAGGGTCGACAAACTGATGCTCAGGCTGATACCCCTCCTGAAACTGATGTTGATACTCATACCCCTCCTGATAGTGATAACCCGGCTGAAATCCAGCCTGCTCCTGATAATGTTGATCCTGATAAGCCAGCTCCTCAAACTGATGCTGATACTGTGGGGGGTCCATAATCTGGGATGCACCCGTCTGTGACGTCGATCCCCCCGCAGCATCAACAGTAGCAAGACTCATGGGCGCCACTCTCCCTTTACCTCGACCTCGACCTCGACCCTCCGGAGGATGTAGTGCTTGCTTCTCCCTACGTGCACTACTAGTAGGGGCCATCCTCCCTAACCTAAGCCTATCAGGCCTCTCATGCTCAGACATATCTGCACAAAAATCAAAAAATATTTAACACATTTTCACATAATTTCGACAGCAACATACGTGTAATCTTTAGCAATACAACAACACTATAATGTCCACAATGTCATTTGAATCCACAAACTACCACATTGCAGTCAAATTAACTATACTCAACATTAACAAACATAACTCTAACTAATTACATCATTAACAATCCAATAAAACCAAAAAAATTATTATTGAGACATTTCACCGAACACGTAGTGTGCATTCTTCAAACAACTATGTAATCTAGCATTTTCAAAACCCTAAACTACCACATTGTACCCTAAACAACATCTAAACAACAATTCCTAAGTTAAATCATCACTAACAACCATAATCTTTAACATGCAAGACAATTTTTTAAAAACCTAAAAATGTTAATTTTATACTAAAATTCGAAAATTTCAACCAAAATAATGCAAAGAAGTAGTTTAATAATCACTTACTTGATATTGTGGAAGAAATTTGGTTTGAATGGCGCAAGAATGGTGAAATTTGGATTTGGGGGTGAAAATTTCGTTTTTGAAAAGTTGAGAAATAGAGGAATGGAGGTTCTGTGTTGGTGAAAACCAACTTAAGTAACGCTGCGCAACTCAAGTTGCGTTACCGTTATAACTAACGCATGTTAACATGCGTGGCGTGGCTTAACATGCATAGTGTAACAGCCCGATTTTCGCTAGTTTTTATTTTAATTATTTATTTGTGTTTGTTATATGTGCTCTTATGTGATTATTTGCATCTGTGTGTATTTTTGGTTGGGATTCGTAGAATTCGGTGTTAGAAGGGTATTTTAGTCATTTTGAACTTAGGGGTAGTTTGGTCATTTTGAGAGTAGGGGTAATTTTGTAATTTTGAACGAGGATTATTTTTAATGTTTAGTAGGAGTATTATTTTACCAAGTTACTAGAGAGGGTGTAGTAATTATTTTAATTACCATTAAGTAACCGTTAGTGTTATAATTTACCATTAAGTGAGTAGTGACATTTGGGTGTTAGAATAGAAATGGGTTAGGCCCATTAAGGTTTAAGAGATAAGCCCAATTGAGTAGAGCTAGTATATAAACTCTAGTTGTTGGTGAAACTAGGTTTTACAAACATTATTCATTTCATTTCATTTGAGAAGAGAAGAGATAGAGGCTAGAGGGAAGAACAAGGGTTAGAGCTTGAAGAGGGGATTCATCATCTAGGAGCTAAATTGAGGCTTGGGTTAGAGAATCTTGGTGCTAGAGGTAAGAGGGTTAGAATTCAACCATAATTCATAACTTTTTCTTTCTTACCCATTTTTGTGAAATTGATGAATTGAATCTAATTGTTGTAAAATTCGTTCATGATTGTTGTTGTTATGTTTGAGAACATGATTTACATGATAATTGTATGTTAGTATGTGAATTAACATGTTTAAATGCATAGTTGTTGGTGCTTTGTGTTCTTGAGCGAGTTTGATGAGAATTGAAGTTGTAGTGTTGAATTGTGCATGAATTTATGTTCAAATGTTGTTGTTGTTATCTTGACATATGTTGTTGTTGGATTGATGCAATGAGTATCATTAAAATGGTGAATTGGTGATGAATATGTTGTTGTTGTTGAAAGTTGTGGAAATTGATGAATTGGTGAATTTTGATGAGATTAAGTTGAATTGTAGTGTCAATGATTTTTAATGAATGAAACAAGTTGATTATGATGAGTTATGGTATAATGATTTTCTGTTTTTGGTTGTTGTTTGGTAATGAGGAATGGTTTGGGAGAAATCGGGATTTTCATATGAGATTGAGCGTTAACCGTTTTGGAAAATGAGTGTGATGTGAGGTTATGGAAAATGATTTTTGGGATGGTTGAAACTTGAATTTTTCTATACATTATGATAGAGCTAAGTGTTAGGAGAATATAGGCGAAAACAGAATTGAATTTGGGTTAACGGTCGAGATTTTAAGAACGAAATGGCGAAACCGGAAAACCGGGACTGCACAGAACCGCAGCTCAGGACACTGGCTGCTGCCCATTTGCGCCTGGGCGCAGGAAGCCATGCCTGGGCGTGGCTTGGCAGCCCCTCATGGGTGTCTGCCCTGTTGTGTTGTGCTGGGGTGCTTTGGGGCCAATTCCGGACTTTCAAAAACCGATTCTTTCGATGTTTTACTATTTTCTAGACTTTCTAAACCTATGGAAAACATCAAAAGAATTGAGTTGAACTTGACTCCTTGGATTTAATCAAGCTTTTTGTTGATTGTTCAAGGAATGTTCAAGAACACTGATTTTCTGAAAACTTGTTTTCTCAAAAGAATGAAGTAGGGTTAAGTATGTATGATGTTTATATGACTTCTAAAAATGGTTGTGAATGGTTCCATCAAGTTTGAACTTGTTTTGCTTTGAAAATGGGAATTTTGTAAAAAGTGATCAATTGAGACGAACTTTGGAATTTTTGTTAATTCTCCATATGTGGCCGATGAAATGTTTATGTAACCTCTACTGCACGTATATGTGACTTGTGAGGATACATGGCATAGGCGATTGAGCTCGTTTACTTGGTTTTGGCTTAGGTGCTCAATTATTTTCAATATTGTGATTTATGAGACGAACTTGATTGAAAATGATCATTGAGGGCCAATTGCTTATGAATCCTTTATGGATTAGATTGATATGATTATCAGATGAGGTATGAATGGTTGTTAGGTGATGAATGTGATGTTTGTGATCATATGTTGTATTTGTTCCTCTATTTGGATTGTAAGGAATTATGTGGAAATGTGGCAACTATATGTTGATTTATGTGGAGATGATTGATGATGTGTATGTGTGACAACTATATGTTGATTGAATTGTGGATGTTGTTGGTGATTGTATATTTGTCAAGTGGTGGTGAATTGTTGTCGATGCATATATACTAATTGAATGGTGATGAACATGTTTATGTTATGTTATTTGTTGAACATGTTAAATGACGTTGATTGTTGGTGGTGAGTTTATACATGCTAGTTTTGATGTGATTAGCGATGAATGCGTGTATATACATATAGCCGTTGATTATAGCCGTTGAATCGTGGTGAACATATGCATTGTGGATTGAGTCATATGTTCATGCATCATATGTCGTGTCGGATGTTATATCCATATTGCCGTTGACCGGATACTTGTATCCATATTGCCGTTAATTATAGCCGTTGATAATGATGTTTTTGTTGCATCATAAGGTGACGACCTTGGAGGAGTTTGGTACCACATGCATCTAGAGAAGAGTCTAGAGCATCATATGCATTTGATTAATTGATGAGTCGTGTCATAATTGAATATGTGACTTGGTGAATTTGTGTGTTGGTGAAATTTGGTGAATGTTGTGATTATGTGGATTGGTGTATATGTACATTGGTGAATGTTGTGGATGGTTGTGAATAATTGTATTATGCTCTAATTGCATGTCTTAATTGTTTGTGCTTATACACTTGGTGAATCAATTGAAGATGGTTATTTTAATAATAATGATGAGGTGAGATTTGTATATGTATATATACATATATGATGTGGTGATGTTCTTTGATAATGATGATGGCTTGCTTATAACTTCGATATGACGAATTGTACTTGTTGAGATAAGCATGCTAGATGAGTAATGAAGTGAGTAATGTTTTCATTGATTGATGTTGATAAATGATGAGCTTTTGTTGATGACTTGATTAGAGGTTGAATATGTATGCTATGCTATGATAATAATGTGATAGCTTGAAATGTAAGTGATGGGGGATAATAATGATCATGTGATGCTAGTGTTCTAGGAGGGAGGGTTATGTATATGTGATACGTGTATGATACACTTATTGATATGAACTTGGAATGATGATATGGAATGGTTTGAATGGTATGAGAATCATGAATACTGTGAATACATGTATGATTTGTTATTTTGTATTCTTGAATATATCTTTCATTTCCAATGTTCTTGTTTAAATCTTTTATGGATTATGATGATGTAATGCTAACCCTCAGTGGTCTGTGGTGGACCGCCTACCTCTCTGTATGGATGGGTAGACGGCGTGCAGGATGCTTAGTTGTTGCTTGTTGATGCCGAGGAGTGGAGTTCCTCTCTTTACATGCAAGTGTCTAGATTAGGGCTCTGATCTAGGGTAGTTCTTGCATGTTGTTTTATTTGACTATGTATTTGGAGTTGAGATATTCTGTTATTTGAGATTTGGATGATACATTTGTATTTAGTTTGGAGATCCAGAGATTGTTTATGAATTATATGTTGTTCCGCTGCTATGTAGTATAACATGATCCTTATGCATGTATGAATTGTGGTTTATTCGGAGATGTAGCATCTATTTCTAGAATATTTCTGATGTATTCGCGCGTTTTACCGCTTAATAGAAATAGGGTGTTACAAGTTGGTATCAGAGCCGTGGTCGGTCTTGTCCGGACTAGTATTCTTTGAATTTCCTGTTGTATGCGACATGTACGAGAGTACTTTCGGTACTTGTTGTGTTGTTCTGTTCTTTTAGGCGAGTTTGAGCGTAGTGGGGGAGTAGCAAGTTGCTTCAGGGGATTTTGTCTGGCAAGGGAAGGTATCTTTGGCTGCGGAGGCTCAGTTGGTTGTGGTTTGTGTTAAGGTTCCTGTTGATTTTGAGTTGGATCTTGTGTGTCTTCCGTTGAAGCATATGGACGTGATTTTCGGTATGGATTGGATGTTGACTTTTTTTGTTAACATTAATTGTTTGACCAAGAGTGTAACGTTTTCTAAGCCGGTGGCTGAGGAAGGTGGGAAGTTCTTGACCGCGGAGCAAGTGAAGAAGTCCTTGGATGGTGAAGCTAGTGTGTTCATGATGTTTGCTTCCTTGAAGGAAAGTAGTGAGAAAGGAGTTGGTGATTTGCCGGTAGTGCAAGAGTTTCCAGAAGTTTTTCCGGACGACATTACCGAATTACCGCCGGAGAGGGAAGTTGAGTTTGCAATTGATTTGGTTTCGGGAACGAGTCCTATCTCGATTGCGCCTTATCGGATGTCTGCATCAGAGTTGGGTGAATTGAAGAAGCAATTGGAAGAGTTGCTTGAGAAACAGTTTATCAGACCGAGTGTTTCTCCGTGGGGTGCTCCTGTATTGTTGGTTAAGAAGAAGGATGGTAGCATGAGATTGTGTGTGGATTATCGGCAGTTGAACAAGGTGACAATCAAGAATCGGTATCCGCTTCCGAGGATTGATGATTTGATGGATCAGTTGGTTGGTGCAGAAGTGTTCAGTAAGATTGATTTGAGGTCAGGATATCATCAGATTAGAGTAAAGGCGGAAGATATATCCAAAACTGCGTTCAGAACGAGGTATGGACACTATGAGTATTCTGTGATGCCATTTGGAGTGTCTAATGCGCCAGGTGTCTTCATGGAATACATGAATAGGATATTTCATCCTTTTCTGGACCGTTTTGTGGTAGTGTTTATAGATGATATTTTGGTGTATTCGAAGTCTGAAGAAGAGCATGCCGAGCATTTGAGGATTGTGTTGGGAGTCTTGAAGGAGAATAAGTTGTTTGCTAAGTTGTCGAAGTGTGAGTTTTGGTTGCGGGAAGTGAGTTTCCTTGGTCATGTGATTTCTAAAGGTGGTATTGCCGTGGATCCGTCGAAGGTTGATGCAGTGTTGCAGTGGGAATCACCTAAGTCTGTTTTTGAAGTTAGAAGCTTTCTTGGGTTGGCAGGTTATTATCGGAGGTTCATTGAGGGATTCTCTAAGTTGGCGTTGCCATTGACGCAGTTGACTCGGAAGGGGCAAGCGTATGTTTGGGATGCTAAGTGTGAGAAGAGTTTCCAAGAGTTGAAGAAGAGATTGACTTCAGCTCCAGTGTTGATTTTGCCGAATCCGAAGGAATCTTTTGTTGTTTATTGTGATGCTTCTAAGATGGGTCTTGGTGGTGTGCTTATGCAGAATCGTCAGGTTGTGGCTTATGCTTCGAGGCAGTTGAAAGTGCATGAGAAGAATTATCCGACTCACGATTTGGAATTAGCAGCCGTGGTGTATGTGTTGAAGATTTGGAGGCATTATCTGTATGGTTCTAAGTTTGAAGTGTTCAGTGACCATAAGAGTTTGAAGTACTTGTTTGACCAGAAAGAGTTGAATATGAGGCAGAGAAGGTGGTTGGAGTATCTTAAGGATTTTGATTTTCAGCTGAGTTATCACCCTGGAAAGGCCAATGTTGTTGCTGATGCGTTGAGTAGGAAGTCGTTGCATATGTCTGCTTTGATGGTAAAAAAGTTAGAGTTGATTGAACAGTTTCGAGATTTGAGTTTGGTTAGTGAGTTGACACCGGATGGTGTGAGGTTGGGAATGTTGAAGCTGACAAGTAATATTCTGGAGGAGATCAAGAATGGTCAGAAGGGAGATTTGAAACTCGTAGATCGAGTAGTGTTGGTTAACCAAGGTAAGGGTGTAGATTTCAGGTTGGATGAGAACGATGTTTTGATGTTTCGTGATCGTGTTTGTGTACCAAGTGTTCTTGAGCTTAAGAGGCAGATTTTGGAAGAAGGTCACAGGAGTAGTTTGAGTATTCATCCAGGAGCGACTAAGATGTATCAAGATTTGAAGAGGTTGTTTTGGTGGCCTGGAATGAAGAAGGAGATCGCAGAGTTTGTGAATGCTTGTTTGGTTTGTCAGAAGTCCAAGATTGAACATCAGAGACCGTCAGGTTTGATGCAACCGTTATTTGTGCCAGAGTGGAAATGGGATAGTATATCAATAGACTTTGTGGGAGCGTTGCCGAAGACTGTTAAGGGTTTTGATTCTATTTGGGTGATTGTTGATCGGTTGACGAAGTCAGCACATTTTGTTCCTATCAAGACCGGTATGTCTGTGACAAAGTTGGCTGAGATCTACATTGAGCAGATTGTTAGATTGCATGGTGTTCCTTCTAGTATTGTGTCGGATCGGGATCCGAGGTTTACTTCTAAGTTCTGGGAGAGTTTGCAAGATGCTTTGGGAACTAAGTTGAGGTTGAGTTCTGCTTATCATCCCCAGACTGATGGTCAGACAGAGAGGACTATTCAGAGTTTGGAAGATTTGTTGAGAGCTTGTGTGTTGGAGCAAGGTGTCAGTTGGGTTGAATGTTTACCGTTGATTGAGTTTACTTACAACAACAGTTTTCATTCTAGTATTGGAATGGCACCGTTTGAGGCTTTGTATGGTCGGAGGTGTAGGACTCCGTTGTGTTGGTATGAGTCAGGAGAGGGTGCTTTGTTAGGACCGGATGTTGTGCAAGAGACTACGGAAAAGGTTAAGATGATCCAAGAGAAGATGAAAGCGTCTCAGAGTAGGCAGAAGAGTTATCATGATAAGAGGAGGAAAGACCTTGAGTTTCAGGTTGGTGATCATGTGTTTTTGAGAGTGAATCCTGTAACCGGTGTTGGACGTGCTTTGAAGTGTCGGAAGTTAACTCCTCGTTTTGTTGGACCTTTTGAGATTGTTGAGAAGGTTGGGGTTGTAGCGTATCGGATTGCGTTACCACCATCTTTGTCGAATCTTCATGATGTGTTTCATGTGTCTAAGTTGAGGAAGTATGTGTATGATGCGTCTCATGTGATCCAAGTGGATGATTTGGAAGTAAGGGATAATTTGACTGTTGAGACTTGGCCAGTTAGGATTGAGGATCGTGAAGTGAAGCGTTTGCGTGGCAAGGAGATCGTTTTGGTTAAAGTGATTTGGGTTGGACCGACGGGTGAGAGTGCCACTTGGGAATCGGAGAGCAGGATGAAGGTTTCGTATCCGGAGTTGTTTCCTTCAGGTAATTTTCGAGGGCGAAAATTCATTTTAGTGGGGGAGAGTTGTAACAGCCCGATTTTCGCTAGTTTTTATTTTAATTATTTATTTGTGTTTGTTATATGTGCTCTTATGTGATTATTTGCATCTGTGTGTATTTTTGGTTGGGATTCGTAGAATTCGGTGTTAGAAGGGTATTTTAGTCATTTTGGACTTAGGGGTAGTTTGGTCATTTTGAGAGTAGGGGTAATTTTGTAATTTTGAACGAGGATTATTTTTAATGTTTAGTAGGAGTATTATTTTACCAAGTTACTAGAGAGGGTGTAGTAATTATTTTAATTACCATTAAGTAACCGTTAGTGTTATAATTTACCATTAAGTGAGTAGTGACATTTGGGTGTTAGAATAGAAATGGGTTAGGCCCATTAAGGTTTAAGAGATAAGCCCAATTGAGTAGAGCTAGTATATAAACTCTAGTTGTTGGTGAAACTAGGTTTTACAAACATTATTCATTTCATTTCATTTGGGAAGAGAAGAGATAGAGGCTAGAGGGAAGAACAAGGGTTAGAGCTTGAAGAGGGGATTCATCATTTAGGAGCTAAATTGAGGCTTGGGTTAGAGAATCTTGGTGCTAGAGGTAAGAGGGTTAGAATTCAACCATAATTCATAACTTTTTCTTTCTTACCCATTTTTGTGAAATTGATGAATTGAATCTAATTGTTGTAAAATTCGTTCATGATTGTTGTTGTTATGTTTGAGAACATGATTTACATGATAATTGTATGTTAGTATGTGAATTAACATGTTTAAATGCATAGTTGTTGGTGCTTTGTGTTCTTGAGCAAGTTTGATGAGAATTGAAGTTGTAGTGTTGAATTGTGCATGAATTTATGTTCAAATGTTGTTGTTGTTATCTTGACATATGTTGTTGTTGGATTGATGCAATGGGTATCATTAAAATGGTGAATTGGTGATGAATATGTTGTTGTTGTTGAAAGTTGTGGAAATTGATGAATTGGTGAATTTTGATGAGATTAAGTTGAATTGTAGTGTCAATGATTTTTAATGAATGAAACAAGTTGATTATGATGAGTTATGGTATAATGATTTTCTGTTTTTGGTTGTTGTTTGGTAATGAGGAATGGTTTGGGAGAAATCGGGATTTTCATATGAGATTGAGCGTTAACCGTTTTGGAAAATGAGTGTGATGTGAGGTTATGGAAAATGATTTTTGGGATGGTTGAAACTTGAATTTTTCTATACATTATGATAGAGCTAAGTGTTAGGAGAATATAGGCGAAAACGGAATTGAATTTGGGTTAACGGTCGAGATTTTAAGAACGAAATGGCGAAACCGGAAAACCGGGACTGCACAGAACCGCAGCTCAGGACACTGGCTGCTGCCCATTTGCGCCTGGGCGCAGGAAGCCATGCCTGGGCGTGGCTTGGCAGCCCCTCATGGGTGTCTGCCCTGTTGTGTTGTGCTGGGGTGCTTTGGGGCCAATTTCGGACTTTCAAAAA
Source organism: Medicago sativa (assembly GCF_051527215.1). Lineage (NCBI taxonomy): Eukaryota > Viridiplantae > Streptophyta > Magnoliopsida > Fabales > Fabaceae > Medicago > Medicago sativa. The sequence continues at coordinate 78,801,989 of NC_140750.1, forward strand.
CCGATTCTTTCGATGTTTTACTATTTTCTAGACTTTCTAAACATATGGAAAACATCAAAAGAATTGAGTTGAACTTGACTCCTTGGATTTAATCAAGCTTTTTGTTGATTGTTCAAGGAATGTTCAAGAACGCTGATTTTCTGAAAACTTGTTTTCTCAAAAGAATGAAGTAGGGTTAAGTATGTATGATGTTTATATGACTTCTAAAAATGGTTGTGAATAGTTCCATCAAGTTTGAACTTGTTTTGCTTTGAAAATGGGAATTTTGTAAAAAGTGATCAATTGAGACGAACTTCGGAATTTTTGTTAATTCTCCATATGTGGCCGATGAAATGTTTATGTAACCTCTACTGCACGTATATGTGACTTGTGAGGATACATGGCATAGGCGATTGAGCTCGTTTACTTGGTTTTGGCTTAGGTGCTCAATTATTTTCAATATTGTGATTTATGAGACGAACTTGATTGAAAATGATCATTGAGGGCCAATTGCTTATGAATCCTTTATGGATTAGATTGATATGATTATCAGATGAGGTATGAATGGTTGTTAGGTGATGAATGTGATGTTTGTGATCATATGTTGTATTTGTTCCTCTATTTGGATTGTAAGGAATTATGTGGAAATGTGGCAACTATATGTTGATTTATGTGGAGATGATTGATGATGTGTATGTGTGACAACTATATGTTGATTGAATTGTGGATGTTGTTGGTGATTGTATATTTGTCAAGTGGTGGTGAATTGTTGTCGATGCATATATACTAATTGAATGGTGATGAACATGTTTATGTTATGTTATTTGTTGAACATGTTAAATGACGTTGATTGTTGGTGGTGAGTTTATACATGCTAGTTTTGATGTGATTAGCGATGAATGCGTGTTTATACATATAGCCGTTGATTATAGCCGTTGATTATAGCCGTTGAATCGTGGTGAACATATGCATTGTGGATTGAGTCATATGTTCATGCATCATATGTCGTGTCGGATGTTACATCCATATTGCCGTTGACCGGATACTTGTATCCATATTGCCGTTGATTATAGCCGTTGATAATGATGTTTTTGTTGCATCATAAGGTGACGACCTTGGAGGAGTTTGGTACCACATGCATCTAGAGAAGAGTCTAGAGCATCATATGCATTTGATTAATTGATGAGTCGTGTCATAATTGAATATGTGACTTGGTGAATTTGTGTGTTGGTGAAATTTGGTGAATGTTGTGATTATGTGGATTGGTGTATATGTACATTGGTGAATGTTGTGGATGGTTGTGAATAATTGTATTATGCTCTAATTGCATGTCTTAATTGTTTGTGCTTATACACTTGGTGAATCAATTGAAGATGGTTATTTTAATAATAATGATGAGGTGAGATTTGTATATGTATATATACATATATGATGTGGTGATGTTCTTTGATAATGATGATGGCTTGCTTATAACTTCGATATGACGAATGTTACTTGTTGAGATAAGCATGCTAGATGAGTAATGAAGTGAGTAATGTTTTCATTGATTGATGTTGATAAATGATAAGCTTTTGTTGATGACTTGATTAGAGGTTGAATATGTATGCTATGCTATGATAATAATGTGATAGCTTGAAATGTAAGTGATGGGGGATAATAATGATCATGTGATGCTAGTGTTCTAGGAGGGAGGGTTATGTATATGTGATACGTGTATGATACACTTATTGATATGAACTTGGAATGATGATATGGAATGGTTTGAATGGTATGAGAATCATGAATACTGTGAATACATGTATGATTTGTTATTTTGTATTCTTGAATATATCTTTCATTTCCAATGTTCTTGTTTAAATCTTTTATGGATTATGATGATGTAATGCTAACCCTCAGTGGTCTGTGGTGGACCGCCTACCTCTCTGTATGGATGGGTAGACGGCGTGCAGGATGCTTAGTTGTTGCTTGTTGATGCCGAGGAGTGGAGTTCCTCTCTTTACATGCAAGTGTCTAGATTAGGGCTCTGATCTAGGGTAGTTCTTGCATGTTGTTTTATTTGACTATGTATTTGGAGTTGAGATATTCTGTTATTTGAGATTTGGATGATACATTTGTATTTAGTTTGGAGATCCAGAGATTGTTTATGAATTATATGATGTTCCGCTGCTATGTAGTATAACATGATCCTTATGCATGTATGAATTGTGGTTTATTCGGAGATGTAGCATCTATTTCTAGAATATTTCTGATGTATTCGCGCGTTTTACCGCTTAATAGAAATAGGGTGTTACACGTAGGGTCATAAAGGTAATTTACTTTGGGACTGAGCAATACTGTTTGGGTAAAGAGCAGGATTCTTTTTATAGGGCATTTTAGCCCGGCCCTAAATAGTCCCGTACACGTTTGGGCTAGCCCGCATGGGCCGCTGGTAGCTCGTTAGCCCGCATAACAAAAAAAATCTTATATATATATATATATATATATATATATATATATATATATACATATATATATATACACACACACACACACACACATATAGGGTTATGTTACAAGCCACCCTTTGGTGGTGTCTTTTACCAAGTCACACCTTAAGGTGTGATTTTCACTTTTTAGTTATAACTTTGATAAAAGACACCTTCCTAAGAGTAAGTTGGTGTCTTTTCGCAAATGCTCATAGAGTAACTTGATAAAAGACACCTTCATAAAAGGTGCCTTCTATCATAACCCATATATATATATATATATATATATATATATATATATATATATATATATATATATATATATATATATATATATAAGTTTGCTACAATAGACTCATTCCTTTTTATGAAGAAGCATTTTAGCAACCAACACCTTTTGAGTTGGACCAAAATACCTAATTTTTCTGCTTTGGAAAAATCAAAACTCAAGGATAGACTTGTAATTTTCAGTGAGTCAATGCTTTAAATGTGTCATTTATTACTTTAGGTCTTCGTCTCTCTCTTCATATTGCTATTCTCTTACTAATTTACTGATCTTCGTCTCCCTATTACATAAAAAAACATGAAATAAATATTTTAGCCAAAAAAAATAAAATCTGATTCAATTTTGCAAAAATCAAACATCATAATAGGTGCACATATTAAAAAAAATGTCTTATGTTACTTTTGTTGTTTAATTTTAACTGTATTAGTTATTAAATCTTATGGCACATTTCTTTAATGAGTTAATTTTTTAATTGCTCATGTATTACACTGAAAAATGCCTCGATAAAAAAATGCAGATTTTACCACTGTAATTTGATGTTCTTCCTATTTTTGTCCTCAAACAAATCAGTCACACATGAGGCATTGACATGGCATAGAATCTTGTCATGTGGCTCTTGTCACATGTATTTTTTTTGATGACACATCAATTTGTTGCCTTAAATTATTTTTCTAAAGATAATTGAGGGGCTGAAATAATAATAAAAAAAATGGCCAATTTCTTCTTTGTAGGTAGGGGTGGGAATAGGTCAGGCCGCTCGTCAGGGGCCTATGGCTCAGCCTACTAAAAGTTCGGCTCGGCCTAACTCGTTTAATAAATGGGTCAAGCTTGAGATTTTAAAAAGCCTATTAATTTAATTTGGCCAGACTTAGGCTTATGAAAAAGTCTATCAAGCCTACCAGGCCGGCCCATATACGAGTATATTACATTTTTCCATATATATTATATATATATATATATATATATATATATATATATATATATCAAAAAGAATTATTGATCCTTCAAATTCTCATACCACAATTATTATTTTGTATGACATTGCTATTGTTATGTGTGAACTATTAAGGCTTGCTACTAGTATGCCTAAGGTCAATATAGTTATTAGATTAAGTTTGAAATTGAAATCTTTGCTGTTATCAGACATGATTATTCTTGAGTTTCTATCCATCTATAAATTTTACAATTGTGTTTCATTAGTTTAATTTGTATCTAATTAATGTTTTATCTCTATATTAAGTATGTTGCACACATTGAAAGGAAAAAAAAAATTGATGAACATACTCTGTTTGAAATTTGTAACACAAACTAGGCTTTTAAACAGGCTAATAGGTCAGGCCAGGCTTTTAAAAAGTCCAGGCCAGACTTAAAATAAAGTCTTTGACAGGTAAAAGACCAAGACTTAGGCCTTAGTTTTTTCAACTAGGCCTAGCCTATTTAAGCAAAGCTCGGCTCGGCTCGGTCCATTCCCACCCCTATTTGTAGACATAAAATCCATAAAAAGTGACTTAGAGATTGATCTATTTCATGGTTTTTCATAACCATGTTTATGACGTTAAAATAAGGCCTCCCACGTAAAATTAAAATTTTCTGGCAAGAGACAGATTAATTATCAATTTTTAAAGCGTTAAAATCTCAAAAACCAAAACAACTGAAAAATCAAATTTTGAGCTGATTCTTTTGAAACACCTCCATAAAAATACATAAAAAGGATCTGCAAAGTTTCATAACTTTCTAAAGACACCTCAATTTATCTTAATTTTTTGACCAAAACATGCAAAAATGCAAACTTGTTTCTAGTAAGCATACATGAACAGAATTTCGGTCCCCAATTTCGCAGACATGTTTATAACATCATGTTCACGTATGTAAATACAAGTTACAATAGATGAGTTATTCAATGGATTTTCCTAGGGGGAGCTCCAAGAACACTCCGAAACACATTGTTTTTGTCATAATGAATGGATCCCCTTTTGCTTTCCATGTGTCATTTTTTATAGTCATCACTTTCTTAACCTAAAGGGTCTCTCTTTAGATGTCCAGACCCACCAGTGGAGTTGGTTTCTCATTCTCTATGCAGCTCCTCCGTGCATGACACGCAGAGCTGGAGCATCTACATATCACTCGTTTGTGCACGACACGTGGCATTCCATGAAACACTTCTTACGAGGACCACAACTTTCACTTGGACATTAACATGAGGAAGAGGTAAATTTCTAGTTTTCCTAAATGGTCAAGATGGGCTAAGCATAACTTGAATGGTAGTGTTGAGCCAACCATGACCTAAATGGTTAAGCTTAGCTCAGCATTTCGAAGGGTGAAGCTGAGCTAGGCATGATGAATGATGGAGTTAAGCTATGATTGCTGAATTGTGGAGTTAAGCTAAGCATGACCTGAATGGTTAAGCCGAGCTCGACATTATGATGGGTGGATTTGAGCTAACATGTTGAATGGTGAAGCTGAGCTAGGCATGCTGAATTATGGAGCTCAGCTAGATATGACCTGAATGGTCATGCTGAGTTCAACATTATGAAGGGTGGAGTTGAGCTAGGCATGACATGAACGATCAAGCTGAGCTAAGCACACTGAAAGTGGAGTTCGCGTGAACTGAACGCTCAACCAAAGATGGACATGTTGAATAGTCAAAGATAATAAAATCTATGTGATATGGTCTTCCATATCAGTCTACATCATAAGAACCTTAATCATAAAATTTTATAGTTTTTAAACAAGTAATAAATTAATTATGATTTTACATTCCCTAAAATTATAAATTTCTTGAAAACATCATGATTTGGTAGAAAAACTATTGCGATGAACCTTTTAAAAAATTCAAAAAAAATGCGAGGAATGTATTTTTAGGCAAAAAATTGCCATGTCATTAAAAATATCCACATTGCAGTAGCTACGTTGCAAGATTCTCTGTCACAACAGCGCCTTCTATGCGACTGGACTGTTAGAAGATGAACAAAAGGTTTAATAGCTGTTTTGCCCCCCTAATTATCAGGAAGTTGCGATTTTGGCCTCCAAACAAAATAAAATACAATTCAGCCCTCTAAGTATTGCCCATTTTCTAGTTTTGGCCCCCAAGCCAATTTTGACCAATTCAACACTGACGTGCGTGTGTAATTTTTTTATTTATTTTAATTAAAGCATTACACACGTGGCATTTTAATTTATTTTAAAATTGAAAATTACACACGTGTGACATCCACGTCAGAGTTGAATTGGTCTGGGGGGCAAAACTGCAAAAGGAGCAGTACTTAGGGGGTTGGATTGTATTTTATTTTGTTAGGGGCCAAAATCGCAACTTCCTGATACTTAGAAGGCCAAAACTGCTATTAATGAAGAATCTCAAATTGTAGGGATAGAATATGTGTTTATTTTAACATAGACATTTTTCAAACTTCACTTATATTATAGGAACAATTAATCATTCTTTAATCAATCAACCATGTTTTTTAGGTCATTAATCAAATATGTTTCTAATTCTATATTACTAACATTTAATATAATAATGATTTATGGAGAGTAATTTATACATTTTTTTTAGAGGAATGGAGAGATAATTCATACACAATAATATATTTTTAGTGAAAATATTTTAATACTCCTTCACGGTATTATATTTTTAGTGATCTAATATTTTCAATACCTCCCCCCCCTAAAAAAACACATTTTGAGAAATTATTTAATTGATATGTTTTTATATTGTAATATCCTCATATTTATCGTTGATTTTTTTTCTTTGACCTGATTGTTGACTATTTTTATTTTTTTGGAACTTTCTTCAAGGGGGTATTTTTTTACTAGAACATTGACTATTTTTTTTGGAAACTTATTCATTGACTATTATTAACTACTTTATAAATTTCATTCTTTTATATTTTATGAGAAATTCACCTTCTTTTTTAAAAGTGTATATAAATAGTGCAACAAAGAATCATATTATGAAAACAAATCATAATAATTATTGATAAAAAAAATCATGCTAACTAAAAAAGTATATATAAATAGTGCAACAAAGAATCATATTATGAAAACAAATCATAATAATTATTGATAAAAAAAATCATGCTAACTATGTGTAAGAGTAAATGGATTTCTCTAGGCTTAAACGATCGAGCCCGGTTTTATTAAATCCAAAACCGGCCTAGCCAAAACCGACCGAAGATGCAACTAAGCCCAGTATTTTTTTTTTGTTATTTGCAGGCCCAAAACTAAAAGTCCAGTCCAACTCAATTATCCAACATATATAGCCCTAGAAACCCTAGAAAGCAAAGACATGAACTCACCATCACACCTCCATCGTTTCTCTACCTTTCAGCAGCCGCCACACTCAGCAGTTCCCACACGCAAAAAACTCAGCAACACAACACTCACCTCACCTTCATCGTCTTTCTCTGATTCTTTGATCTGATCTTGTCCGAAAAATCTTAGTTTTTTTTCTCAATTTTTTTGTCTGAATCTCACTTTTCGGATTGTTCAACAAGAGAAGAAAAAACTCATCTTCAATAATATTGGATCTAGATTCAAAAACATAAAAATCCATGACTTAAGTAAAGAGCTTGATTTACTGCTTCTCACCAATCTACAACTTCTTTGGTTTATTGTCAATTTCTTCATCTCTTCTATCAGAATAATCAAAACTCTCCATTCTCGCCATCTTTCGGAGCCATCATTTTTCTGAACTGAGGATCGATCTCCAGTGAGTTGGTGTTTTGTTTTTCCCCAATACAATTTTCTACCATCTCTCTATATTTAAATATCTTATCATCTGCTTTTGTTAATTTACAAATTTTCTTGGTTGCAGATCTGATGTTTGTGTGAATTTACACTATCGTTCAAGCTTTAATTTTTAAGCCTTCTTCAACGATGGATTGATATTGTGAGTATCTTACTTTTTTGATGCATGAATTATGTTTTTTTTTTGTGATTAGATTTGCTCAATTCAGTATATTTTGAAAATATTTTTGTTGATTTTAACCATTAATGTCTTCAAAAATCTATTCTTCATATCTAGGTGAAAATTAATTTCAATCTAGATTATTAATTTTATAAATTGATTTTCTTTGTTAAGAATTCGTTGCATTTCATTTTTCAACTCAATTTGAATGTACTTGTTTCTTTCCTTGGGGTTATAAAGTAGAGAATAAAAATTTACTTTACTTTGCTGAAATGGAAAAAGAATATTCTAAAAGGAAATAATGAAAATCATACCAAAATGCAGTTAGGTAAAAATTATAAAGGATCGTAGAAGAATCATCAAGTCCGTGAGTACGAAATTGAGTGATTGGTAGTAAGAGAGATCTCAAAAAATTGGAGTTGCTCACAACTTCAAGAAGAGAAGAGTTTCTTCACCATGTCTGATCGCTATTTTTCCCCCTCTAATAGTAACATTGATGAATGAACGAATGAATGTGCAATTTTTTTTAGATAACAATGAAAATACCGTTTTTCTTTATTATTATTTTTTAGTTAATTAAATATGCTATATTTATTTAAATGAATTTTTAACTAGGGATTATTCATAAGGCCAAAGAGTAGTTCTAAAATTAATAATTGATTGATAAGATATGTATTGATGGGCACATAAGTCAGTATCTTTGATCATACAATTGGCAACATCAAGATTCAAGATTTGTTCACTTTTTTTTTTTTGGTACAAAGATTTGTTCACTTTTACTTATTATGATAGAGAAGTATAAGCCAGTTCTTGCAAAATGGTCGACAGAAAGATGTGATATTTATAGATGGGTCGAAAATTGGGAGGATAATAAAATTATCATCAGTAATAGGTGTTTCAATTATTGTTGATGATCTTTACCCTTTAGTTGTAGAATTATTTTCAATTATTTACATTTTGTTTCAAACTTACGAGGTGTTAAAGATAGTGATGTCAATTATATTTGTTTTCTTGTTTATTATGCATATGTCAAATAACAGTCCACCAAGAATGCTATAGTGCAAAACACGTTCAGGATTTTACTTCTTTGGTTTGTAGAGTATGTGAAACCCCTGATGTTGATAGAGAGTGTTGCCTTTGTCCAGTAAAATGTGCGTCAATCCAGTATGATTGACGTGCCTTTTACTGGACAAAGGCAACAATCTCTTTCAACATCAGGGGTTTCACATACTCTACAAACCCAAGAAGTAAAATCTTGAACATGCTTTGCACCATAGCATTCTTGGTGGACTTTTGTTTGACTACTGCATAATAAACAAGAAAACTTATATAATTGGCATCATTGCCTTTAACACCTTGTAAATTTGAAAAAAATGTAAATAATCAAAAATAAATAATTCTACAACTAAATGGTAAAGATTATCAACAATAATTGAAACACCTATTACTGATGATAATTTTATTATCCTCCCAATTTTTGACACATCTACAAATAGCACATCTTTCTGTCGACCATTTTGCATGATTTGGCTCATACTTCTCTGTCATAATAAGTAAAAGTAAATAAACAAAAGGAAGAATCTCAAATTGTAGGGATATAATCTGTGTTTATTTTAACATTGGCATTTTTCAAATTTCATGTATATTATAGGAACAATCTGAACAATTAATCATTCTTTAGTCAATCAACCCTGTTTTTCAGGTCATTAATCAAATATGTTTTTCATTCTATATTGCTAACATTTAACATAATAATGATTTATGAAGAAATAATTCATACATTTTTTTCAAAGTAATGGAGAGATAATTCATACACAATATTATATTTTGTGTGTAAAGATTTTAGTACTCTTTGATGGTATTATATTTTTAGTGATTTAGTATTTTCAATACCCCCCTAAAAACACATTTTGTGAAATCATTTAATTGATATGTTTTTATATTGTAATATCCTCATTTTTATCGTTGATTTTTTTCTCTGACCTAATCGTTGACTATTTTTATTTTTTGGAAACTTTCTTTAAGGGGGTATTTTTTTTTTACCAGAACGTTGACTATTTTTTTTGGAAACTTATTCATTGACTATTATTAACTGCTTTATAAATCTCATTCTTTTATTTTTTATGAGAAATTCTTGTTCTTTTCTAAAAGTATATATAAATAGTGCAACAAAGAATTATATTATGAAAACTAAATCATAATAATTATTGATAAAAAAATAAATAAATCATGATAACTATGTGTAAGGGTAGATGGGCTTCATATGAGGATGAGTTTGTTCTTTGTTGCATAAATTTTGGTAGGGCTGGGCATGATATCTGAACCGGCCCACAACCCGAAATAGAGAAAGTCTTGCTTAAGGACAAACCCATATGCAAAAAGTTTGGGCACACTCACAAAAATTCTTATTTTTTAAAAGATAAATTAGTTTAATGATGTTGAAAGATAAATTGTCTGAATTTCACTTTTCGGATTGTTCAACAAGAGAAGAAAAAACCCAGTTTCAAGAATACTGAATCTAGATTCAAAAACATAAAAATCCATGATTTAAGTAAAGAACTTGATTTACCGTTTCTTTGGTTTATTGTCAACATCTTCATCTCTTCTTTCAGAGCCCTCTAAACCCTCCATTCTCACCATATTTCAAAGCCATCATTTTTGTGAATTGAGGTTTGATCTCCAGTGGGTTAGTGTTTTGTTTTTCCCCAATACAATTTCCTGCCACCTCTGTGTATTTAAATTTCTTATCATTTGCGTTTGTTAATTTACATATTTTCTTGGTTGCAGATCTGGTGTTTATGTGAATTTCCATTAACTTTTAAGCTTGAATATTTCCGTGAATTTCCATCAACTTTTAAGCTTGAATATTGCAGATCTGATGTATGGATTATGCTTTTTTTTGTGATTAAATTTGCTTCTTTAAGTGTATTTTGAAAATATTTTTGTTGCTGTTAACCATTAACGTATTCAAAAATCTATTCTTCATATTTAGGTGAGAATTAATTTCAATCTAGATCATTTTATAAATTGGTTTGCTGAAATGGAAAAAGAAGGGTCTAAAAGAAAATAATGAAATCATACCAAAACACAGTTAGGTAAGAAATTATAAAGGATCGTAGAAGAATCATTCAAATTAGTGAGTATGAAATTGAGTGATTGACAATAAGAAAGACCTCAAAAAAATGGAGTTACTCGCAAATTCAAGAAGAGAAGAGTTTCTTCACTATGTCTCGTCGCTACTTTTCCCCTCTAATAATAACACTGATGAATGAATGAAAATGTAAATTTTTTATATAACAATGAAGATACCTTTTTTCTTTAATTTTTATTTTATTTAATTAAATATGCTCTATTTATTTAAATGAATTTTTAACTATGGATTATTCATAAGGTTAAAGAGTTGTTCTAAAAGTAATAATTGATTGATAAAATATGTATTGATGAGCACATAAGTCAGTATCTTTGTCCATACAAGTGGCAACATCAAGATTCAAGTCTTCTTATTGTCAAAAGAAAAAAAAAATCAAGTTTTTACTGTACATATTCGAGTCTTCTTTTATTATGTGAGTTTAGAAAATTACAATTAAATCTTTTAGTTTACCAGAAAAATATTAAAGCAACTATATGTTCGTGAATTGAAAAGGTTGCTTGGTATAAATCAAATACAGAGAAATAAAGCATTGCTACCTTATATGGCCTTTTTTTTCCTTCCGTAGAGTAAGTTACTCATAAATTTATGGCTAAACTGCACTTTTCGACCCCTAAATTTCAAAAAGTTACGATTTTGGCTCCCTATCAAAAAAATTGCAATTTCCAAAAATTGCTGAAAAGACGCCACGTGTCCCAAAAAAGGGGCCATAATCGCAACTTTTTGAGAAGATAAGGGGTCAAAAGATCATATTTCCCTTATGTTAGGGGTCAAAAGAGCATATTTCCCTAAACATGGGGTCACTTTTGTCATTTTTTTCATAGGGGGCAAAAATCGCAACTTTTTAAAACTTAAGGGGTGAAAAGTGCACTTTAGCCTAAATTTATTCAAAATGTGTCCAACACTAGATATAATATATATTTAAGTAAGATTTTACTATGACATTACATTATATTATTGGTACTGGGGCTTAGATAACGTGTGCAACTGTTTTATCTAATAATAATGTAAAAACTTTGAATGTAAGAAGAAGAAAAAGAATAACGAAAACGTAGATAGACTCGTGTTATTTTTACATACAAATTTAACATCAAATTTTAACAAGTTGTATGGTTAGCATAGTTAAATGTAAAAAAATAGTTAAATGTATGATTACAAGTTGTATGGAACATTTGCAATGGTTCTTGGAACCCTCAATGTAAAGTTGTGGTCATTGCTGCTCTAATAAATCTCATAAATAGCATTTGGTTCACAAGAAACCAAATAAGATTTCAAAACAAGAAAATTCCTTGGAAGTCTTCAATTGCTTCTGTTACTTCTAATGCTGCTTTATATGGTAATCTCCCAAAGAAAGTTGCATCTCCTAGTATAGCCAACTTTGTCATTTTGAAGAAGTTCAATTCTTCATCCTCCTAGAGCTCCAAATATGATAGAGGTAATTTGGCAGCCTCCTCCTATTAGATGGGTAAAATGTAACACAGATGGTTCTTCTAATGGGAATTTATCATCTTGTGGAGGCATATTCAGAAACTGCAAAGCAGACCTCATGATTTGCTTTGGCGAAAATACTGGAGTTGGTGATTCTTTGCATGCTGAGCTGTCAGGTGCCATGAGAGCTATTGAGTTAGCCAACACTCATCATTGGACCAATCTTTGGCTTGAAGTGGATTCAGAAGTGGTGGTTAGTGCCTTCAAAAATCAATCCATAGTTCCTTGGCATCTTAGAAACAGATGGTTGAATTGCTTGCAATTAACTAGTAGTATGAATTTTTTGACATCTCTATAATAAAATATGTTTCGATGCTTTTATTGATCACTGAAAGCTAATATATATACACATGAATTACAATTTGCATCATGGGAAAACTAATTATATATTTCATCAAAGAGAATTGGTGCTGTCATGCCACTCTGTTATGCCAGAGTGTTGTTATGTGCTGTCAAGGTGAGTGCTCTTATACTCATTATGTTTTGTCATGCCATTGGTGCTGTTATGCCTTTATGTGCTGTCAAGCCATTAGTGTTGTTATGTCATTCTGTCACACCCCCGCAGTTGAAGCGGGAGGTTGGCGTACGCTTAAACTGTCTCGAAAGTCTTGAAAGAGTATTAGGGGAAGACCCTTGGTGAATATATCCGCAATTTGATAGCGCGAGGGAACATGCAAGACACGTATCTGTTCACGAGCTACCTTTTCACGTACAAAGTGAATGTCCATCTCGACATGTTTTGTACGTTGATGTTGAACAGGATTACCGGAAAGATATATGGCACTAACGTTATCACAGTACACCATAGTAGCTTTGTGTATCGGACAGTGAAGTTCAAGAAGTAGGTTACGTAACCAGCATGACTCAGAGACGACATTGGCAACTCCACGATATTCAGCTTCAGCACTGGATCGAGACAATGTGGGTTGACGTTTGGACGACCATGATAGTAAGTTGTCTCCAAGAAAAACACAATAACCAGAGGTAGATCGTCTAGTGTCGGGACATCCTCCCCAATCAGCATCTGTGTAAGAGATCAACGATGTAGTGGATGATGGATAAAGATGTAAACCATAGTGACTAGTTCCCTGAATATAACGCAAAATGCGTCGAAGAGAGTGCATGTGATCGTCCATGGGGTCATGCATAAAAAGACATATCTGTTGTACCGCATATGTGATGTCGGGTCTCGTGAAGGTGAGGTATTGGAGAGCACCAGCAAGGCTACGGTATAATGATGGGTCTTCATAGGGAGTGCTCTTCTTGACACTAAGCTTTGGTTTAGTGTCAACCGGAGTGGGACATGATCTGCATGATGACATACCTGCTCGCTCAAGAATTTCATCTGCGTACTTTTTCTGAGATAGGAACAAACCACCATTATGTCGAGTAACTGCAATACCCAAAAAATAACTCAGTGGTCCCAAGTCTTTCATAGCAAATTCAGAGCTGAGTCGTGATATTATAGACTTGCGAAGATTATTAGAAGAAGTAGTGAGAATGATGTCGTCCACATAAAGAAGAAGATAGGCCATGTGTGTATCTTTTCGGTAGATGAAAAGAGAGTTGTCTGACTTGCTTTGAGAGAATCCGATAGAATATACATAATCTACAAACCGTTTGTACCATGCTCTTGGAGCTTGCTTGAGCCCATACAAAGATTTTCGCAGACGGCAGACATGATGAGGAAGATTTGGATCCTTAAAGCCCAAAGGTTGATGCATATACATTGTTTCTTTGAGTTCACCATGTAGGAAAGCATTCTTGACGTCTAACTGATGAATTTTCCATGCTTTAGATAAGGAAATACTGAGTACTGTTCGGATGGTGGCTGGTTTGACAACTGGACTAAAGGTCTCTCCACAATCTATGCCAACCTGTTGACCTGCACCGTTACCTACAAGTCGGGCTTTATGCCTCTCAAAAGAACCATCAGATTCTTCTTTATGCCTAAAAATCCACATAGAACGAATAACATTTGCATTAGGTGGACGGGGCACTAAATCCCACGTCTTATTTTGAATTAGAGCATTGTATTCATCATCCATAGCCATTTTCCAATTCGGGTCTTTTAGTGCTAACACAGGGTTACGAGGGAGAGGAGATTTTGTGACTTCGGTGTGGAGATTGATGTATTTTTGGTTGGGTTTAAAAATGCCATGTTGGCTCCTCGTAACTGGTTTGTTTTCTTCACTAATGGTAGGTTGGTAAATAGCAGGAAGTGGTATATTTTGTGGAGTAGATGTGGAAGGCAGAATTTGGTCCGGTTGAGAGGTAGATTGGTCTGATTGGGGGGTTGAGGTCGGTCCTAGTTGAGTAGGTGGTTGAGAGTTCTGTTGTGTGATGTTTGGTGTCCTTGGACCTGGGCTAGTTTGTGTGATGAAGTGGTTTATGTAAGGTGATACTTCATCATCAAGAAATTGATAATTGATTTGATTGAGAGTGTGCAGCTTAGAGAAGGGGAATTCTAATTCATTGAATATCACATGGCGGCAAAGAATGATTTTATTTTGTGATAAATCATAACATTTGTATCCGCGATGATTGGAAGGATATCCTAAAAAGGCACATGGGGTGGAACGAGGTTGGAGTTTGTTTATAGTAGGTGATGGAAAAAGTGGGTAACATAAACACCCAAATACTCGTAGATGAGAATAGGACGGGTCTTTTTGAAACAGAATTTTGAGAGGTGATTGATAATTCAAGTTTTTGTTTGGTAAAATATTCAATAGATAAGTTGCCATTTGTAAGGCATGGTGCCAAAATTTTGGAGGTAGAGAAGCATGAACTAGTAAAGTCCGAATTATATTATTAATGGATCGGATTTTTCGTTCAGCTTTGCCATTTTGAGATGAAGTATAAGGACACGAGAAACGAAATGAAATTCCATTTGCTTGACAGAGTTTTTGAAAATTGCCATTGACATATTCTCTACCATTATCACACTGAATATTTTTAACTTCCCTATGAAAATGAGTTTTAATATATGCTCTTAATTTTTCAAAAGTTGAAAACACTTGAGATTTGTGTGAAATTGGAAAAGTCCACAAAAAATTCGAATGGTTGTCTAAATAAAGCACATAATATTTATGACCGGAAGTACTCAATACGGGAGAAGTCCACACATCACTGTGTAAAATATCGAATGGCATAAGAGTAGAGTTATCTGAATTAACAAATGGCATTTTAATATGTTTACCAAGAGGACATGAATGACAAAAACTTGAATTTGACTTTGAAGTAGCAATACAATCAATCATTTTATTTTTTCGAAGAGATTCTAAAATAGATGCTCCTGGGTGACCTAGACGGTCGTGCCAAACAGAAGTAGATAGAGCTGCAAACTCGGAAGGAAATTTGTTTTTATTTGTGGTTGTGTTTGTGATGGGATATAGTTGGCCTTGACTCTCACATCTCATTAGAACCATCCCCGTCTGAAAATCCTTCACAGAAAAACCAAATGGATCAAATTCAACAGACACTTGGTTATCGGTAGTGAATTTACGAACAGAGATTAAATTTTTAATTAATTTTGGTGCATGGAGGACATTTGATAAAGCTAATGGAGGGTGAGGCGGGGTTAAGTTAGCATTTCCAAAACCATGAATAGGAACTGAATGACCATTTCCTACGATAATACTATTATTTTTGCTCAAATTAAAATAAGATGAGAGATTACCATGTGTGGATGTCATGTGAGATGTTGCTCCGGTGTCCATGTACCAAGATGGGTCAGACTGAGCGAGATGGAGAGTGTGGAGAGCAGCTTCAATATCTGTTGGACTTGGTCCAGTTGCAGTAAATGCAGCTGGTGGCTTAGGTCCAAGAATACCATTTTGTTGAGTTTTTGGGTTCGCATTAGGCCTATTCCAAAAAGTTGGATAAGGGCATGGTGGAGGGGTCCTAGTAGGATACGGTGGCCACTGCCAAGGGGCCTGTTGTTGCTGTTGCCAGTAGGAATTTTGACCGCGTCCACCATCGCCTGATTGCTGCCATCCATTTCCGCCGTTGTAGTTGCGGCTGCCTCTGCCGGAGTATCTCCCCTTACCGCGGTTCCGTCCTCGATTATTGTGGTTACCGTGAGTATTGCTGCTGCTGCTGCTGCTGTTGTTGTTGTTGGCAGCACGCACATGATTGGTAGTAGGAGAGATGGAAGAAAATGAATTTTCATCTTGTGATTTCATTAGCAAGGCTTCCTGAGATGAGGAGTGGCTGGATTTGCGTGCAACACGTTGAGCCATGGTTGATTCTTCTAGTTCCAACCGAGATTTCGCCGTTTCAAATGTCGGCAAGGGATCGTGTTGCTGAATGTATGTGACGAATCCTGCGTATGAGTCGGTGAGTCCAGAAATCATTTTCAACACAAGGCGAGTGTTGTTCACTGGAGAATCAACATTTGCAAGTTGATCGGCGAGTAATTTGAGACGATTGCAATAGGCTTTGGTAGACGAAAAATCTTCCAAATTCGTGTTGGTGAATTGATGTTCGAGGTGGACTGCTCTCGAATGCTTGTTATCTTGAAACATAGCAGCAATTCTTTTCCAACAATTTTCAGCAGTATCATTGATTACCAGAATGGAACTGAGAATATCCTGGGTTACGGTGGCATACATCCACTGTAAAATGACCGCATCGAGACGTTTCCAGAGACCGGGGTCATTTTTCTTTGTTGCTTCTGCTGTTTGTCTTTCTTTTTCATCAGTGGGAGTGATGATATGATCAAGCACGTTATGAACACAAGCTTGAACTTGAAATAAGGCAGACCATGATATATAGAGGCTTGAATCGTTGTCCAACGTGATTGGAATGATGGATTGACATAACAACACTAATGGCTGGGATAGTTTGAGTGGTGCGGAAGAATTAGAGGAATAAATGGATGTGATGAAACTTCAGGGAGGTCAGAAGTACAAACTGCAATAGCAGTACAATGAACAAGAGGAAATAAGGGCAGTTTCAACACCCTTTCCTAGATCGAAAATTGCTCTGATGCCATATAATAAAATATGTTTCGATGCTTTTATTGATCACTGAAAGCTAATATATATACACATGAATTACAATTTGCATCATGGGAAAACTAATTATATATTTCATCAAAGAGAATTGGTGCTGTCATGCCACTCTGTTATGCCAGAGTGTTGTTATGTGCTGTCAAGGTGAGTGCTCTTATACTCATTATGTTTTGTCATGCCATTGGTGCTGTTATGCCTTTATGTGCTGTCAAGCCATTAGTGTTGTTATGTCATTCTGTCAATCTCATATATACAGAGAAGGTAATGTTTGTGCAGACTCTTTAGCTAGTCTAGGTGCTAATGTTGCTAATCTCACTGTTTGGTATGATCTTCCTATGTGCATAAGATCTTCTTTTGGTAGAAATGGATTAGGTTTACCTAACTATAGGTTTGTGACTCATTAGAGAGGTTTGGTTTGGCCCCCTCTCTATTTTTTGGGTTCTTTTATGTTGTTGTTCCATCCTTTCTTTATATTTATATATTCTTTTTGGTAGCTTAGCGCTTTGCTAGGTTCCTTTTTTCACAAAGTTAAATAAAAAATTCTAATAAGACTTCAACTTTCTGTTAAAAAAAAAAAACATAGGTTTTGATTCAAAGTTTAGTTTCAATTATTATGGGATGCTTGAAAGTTAAAATTTACGAACGATTTTTATCCTATGTTTTTTCAAGATTGACATGAATTATAATTTTATAAATGAATTATTGTGTTTTAAGTAAATTAGAAGGATTTACATGGTAGTGGATTTACCACCACTAACAGTATTGCAGTAAAATGGGTGTCCCAACATACGACAGTTCCAAGAAATAAGCTTCATGATTGCTAGCCAGCCTCTCCTAGGAGGCTTTCTGTCTTTTGTATGTTTGGTGAATTTTTGACTAACATCATTCCTTGTGTTGCTGTCATACATGGTCTTCCTCTTCTTATAGAAAGGACTCTTAGGATCCATATTATCATTTGATTGCTTCCATTCATGTGCTTATTGAGCTAGTTTTTTTTTTTTTGTTTTTTTATAGAACCAATTCTCCCATCTTCATTACCATCTCTTGAGGAAGAGAGTTGTAACTACTATAGCTTAGGGTCCATGTTTATATTTATGTTGATATTTTGTTTTCATGCATACAAATCTATTTTTTTTTTAAGAAGCTAAATTAGCCCACGAAATTGACATCGGAGAGAATCGAACCTGAGATCTCGAGAAGGAGCACACTCAAATCTATTTTATTTATGATTTTGCGTTTAACTATTACATTAGCATAAATTCAGTATTACTTGAAAAAGTAACTATTGTCAATTTGGATTTGTCTACAAACCTGACTATGATCCTTACCATCAAAACAATTTGCTGTGAAAGCATATAATTTCTCTATAGAAGACTTCCATGGAGTTGCTTGGGATTGCATTTTTCAAAATTATGTGCTAGTGTGTCTCTTGTAATTCAAAGAAGCGGACACCGAATGAATGAGAAGGAGCCAAAAAATGGAAATACGGTGTGAAAGTGAAAAGCACAATGCTACCACTTGAAAATGGGTTTGTATTAGTTCTTTTCATATAGAGTCATGGCAGATATGTATGTTGGTTTTGTATGAGTATTTATCTAGCTGACTTTTCTTTAACATGATCATAGTATTTACTATGTTAACTAGTAACATTTACTATCATCATTCCAAAATCTAAACAATGTAGTATTACTAATTAAACATTTACCCTTTTAATAAATAATAACTATCCACATTTTCTTTGTTTCAACATTTTCACCAAGTTCTTTGCATGTGGAATCAATTAATGAATGCAAATCACATGGTTGGTTTCTTTCAATGCTTTAATTTGATGCAAAACTGTTAAAAGTGCAACCAAATACCATGGTTCTATAAATTGGTGTAAATTTGTTTCAATCTTATTCCATATATAAATAAAACCATAAGTGTCACCTCTAAAAGTAGTCTAAATTTGGACCTTTACCATTTTTATTAAAAATTAAATTTTATAATAATAACAAATTTAGAATAAAAGTAATATCTTATTATGACTTACAAAAAAAATACGACGATTTACCGATGAAGCGTGTCCATATTACAAAACCCAAAAATTAATTAAAGTTATAAGAGAAAATTGCTTTTAAAACCGTGTTTTAGTTGTTGTTCTCATGGCAATGACAATTGCAAATGGTGACAGTGGCGGATCCAAGAAAATTATAGAGCCTGGGCAAAAAATTTATCGTAAAATATGGTATGTTAAGAACGTTAAAATATGGCTTTACACAAAATATTACAAATTTTCGACAAACGACAAATTAATTATGAATTTTTAAAGTGTCAAAAACTCAAAAAACAAAACAACGAATATCTTGACCTATAGATCAAATTTTGAGCTCATTATTTGCAGAGACATCTATAAAAATACATAAAAAGAATCTATAAAGTTTCATAGCATTTCGAAGTCGTTTCAATTTATTTTGATTTTTCAACCAAAACGTGCAAAATTGAAATTTTGTTCCGAGTAAACGTATACTCACAGGTCAAATTTAGTTCCCTAATTTTGCAGGCATGACTAGAAGATGATAAGAACCTTCATAATAAATTTTTGTAGTTTTTAAATGAGATACAAATTAATTATAAATTGTTTAAGAAATTCATAATTAATTTATCCCCGGTCGAAAAAATTTAATTTTTCGTGTAAAGCTATATTTTAATGTGCTAAACATGTATGAAACAAATCATGAAAAAATTCAACATCTATGTCACATTTTTATACTACGCGTATATTATAGGATGAAAATAAGAAAAAAACTCGAATTACAATGCTAGAATATATGTTTTTTATTTTACATGGTCAATTTGAACAATTAACCATTCAAAATAAGATAGATGAACCTGCCAATAGTGTGTTAAATAAAATTAGAAGATAAATAAATTCCCTTACCGAAATCTCTTTGTGTGTGAGAATTTTCAGATTTTACCCTTTTTTAAGTAGGAAAAGGACTATTGAGTTAGACTTGATACAAAAAAGTAACAGCTGAGCTCGGGCTAGTGCCCAGGCTAACCAGGGGTGCCACCGCCCCTGAATGGTGATGCCACTTGAAGAGGTATTGAATATTGACAATCCTAATAGCTGTTATTACTCATTTATTTTAAAACAATTTAAATATAAATTAAGGGATGTAATTATAAATTGTTCCCAGTGCTTTCTAAACTTTCCAATTTTTATATCATTTGCCTTCCACCGTAAGTTTAATCACCAACACAAACTTTACCTTCTATCCAACATCATTTTTCTATTCTTCCATCAAAATTATATTTTGTATATAGAAAAAAAAATGCTTTTAAGTGTTCCAACATACGTTCTTTTACTTATAATTATTATAATTACGTTTGTTGCTCTCAACTCTTTGAAAGATCTCTTGAATTTGAAGGTCACTAGCAAAGAGTTGAAGAACACGTCTAAGGATGAAAAGATGTTGCATGTTTGTTACGTGGAAATTCTTTTTCTCCCTTGAAAACTATTTAGTAAAAAACTAAGAGATTCATTTTTGAAACAATGACTATGGAGTCAAAATTCGAAATTTTGTTTTTGGGTTTGTTTGCCGAATATTTGTTGCCCTGTGCCTAATATTGAAATTGCAAAAGAATATTTATACATTTCAATATTATAAGGTCATAATGCAACAAAATATACATTGAAATCCAAACCCTCAATTTACAAGATGTAGCTGGTTAGAGTGGTGGTGCGACGAGTGACACCAGTCCTCCGCACCACCTCTAAACGCCAGATCTATCGGCGCCGGCGTTAAGGTTGTTGTTCTCCGATGGTCTTGTGTGTTTTGGTTGTTTTTGTTCCTCTTCGAAATGACGGCGATTTTTTTTTTCGTTTTGAATTGTTGCGTGTTCTATTTTCTGTTGGTGTGTTGTGGTGGAGTAGGTCACGGTTTTGGCGGTGATAGGAGGTGAAGGTGGTGATGACGTGGTGGTTTTGCAGTGGTGGCGACGATGTTGTTTTGGTGGATCGGTGGAGAGAAGAGTCCGACTTGTGGTGGTGTTGTGGTGGATCTAGAATCTGTGATTGCGGACCTGCGGTGTGGTGATGGATTTGTGTGGTGGTGGTGGTGATGAGCATTGAGCTATTTTCGTTGTTGTCTTCGTGGTGGTTGTGTGGTGGCTAGGGGTGTGTGGTGGTCGCTGATGGGAGGGTCAGTGGGGTTTATTGGTTTTCGTGGTCGCTAGTGCTGTTTTTGGTGAGGATTAATGGTGGTTTTTTTGGTGGTTAATGGTATTTTTTTGTTGGTGGTGGTGCTTTTGGTGGCTAGTGGTGGTGGTGCTTTTGTGGGTTTTCTTCTATGAGTTTGTTGTTGATGGGGTTTTCAAATACACGAATGTTAGATGGTATGGCTTGTTTAAGGTGCGGTTACATGGGTTTTTGGTAAGTTTGATGGTTATTTTGGAGAGGTTTTTTAATGGTTTGGCACAAGATTTGTTCCTGCTATTGCACGTTTGGACTTTGGTTTTTGGAGATGATTTCTTGGTTTGGTGTTTAGTTTTTATTGGTTTCGAGGGCTCTCGGTGGAGGGTATTTTTGGTTTGCTTGTAGAAGTTTGTATTTGATAGATGAGTGTTTGTTTGGGTGTTCCGCATATATACGAACACTTTTCCTTTTTCCTTTGTATGTTGCTTTTAAGTCTCCTAGCTTAGCATTCCTTGTGCTTGCTAGGATTCTTTTTGTTTTAAATAAATTTCATTTTAACTTCTTCAAATAAACAAAATATACATTGACGGTGTTGAATGTTCTTTTTTAACAATCCTATAACCCATTTCATAGGGTCTTTTAGCTTGTTTGAGTCATGGAGAAAAAAAAATGTCCTCTTCAAATGTAGACACACAGTCAAAAAACTGCCATGTCATTAAAAATATCCACATTGCATTCAAGGGCGGAGCCAAGATTCTGACTTCGGAGGGCCAAAACTTAAAAAACAACTTTGTAAAGAAAACTTAAACTAATCAAAAGTATTTATATGAGATGACACAAGTCTCTTCTAACCCGATCAAAGTTTTAAACTTGAACTCGAGTTTGAACATGCAGCAATGTTAAACTCGATAATGTTTTCGTCCATTTAAACCCCACAAAACTTGAGAGATTAATATCTAGAGTTGTCCCAAAAATTAAGAATATATCCACAGTATCACTTTTAATATTTTGACAAATCACAAAAATTCATTTTTACTGATTACGTCCAATTGAGAAGTATATGGAGTATTAACGAATTCCTTAAAAAAAATGGAGTATTAATGAATTGTTTTGCATGTTTTCAAATGGAAAAAAAATAGTCTCAATACAAATGACACCTAACTAGTATTGTAACTTCGAGAAAAAAAAAACTTGCTAGTATTTTATTTGACTATCACTAAACAAAATAAATTTTTTAAGGGGGCCCATGGCCTCCATAGGCCTCCCCCATGGCTCCGCCACTAAAATTTATAGGAAAATTCTATGGTGAAGTCAGGCAAATGACTTCTTCGGTGCAGTAACCCTACAACTAATAAGAACGCGCCACGTGATCAAAAGTCAGTCAAACTAACTTTTAGGCGTGTTATATGGTACGGGCGGATGCATGGTATGTGATGTGTTCCTTAATTGTACTTTAGCCCTTAAACTAATTTTAATTGCACTATTTTCCTTTTGTTTTTAAATCAATTTTAATCAAAAAAGTTAAAAAATTAACTTTAAAATTTAAAAAAGAATTTGAACGTTCTTCCCCTCTGTTCTTGCTGAAGCCTACCCATTTCACCCCTTTTCTTTCTCCTCTCCCACCAGAGTAGAAGGATTTTGCGTCCAATCTCCACCCTTTTCCCGATCGTTGCCCTTCCATCGTCGTCTCCAATCTCCAGTCTCCACCCTATTTCCCGATCGTTGCCCTTGGATTCGTATTTCAAGCTCAACTGTGAAGTTAGGTAAGCTCAACTGCACATATTTTTTTCTGCATGTAATATTATCGGGATTGGTTAGGTCATGCGAAATCAAATACGTAAATTAGGGATTAGGGTAGATTCGCTGGTTTTGATTACGGAAATAGTTTTTGATTTGTTGATTAGGGTTAGGGAAATTAGTGATTAAGTAGATTCGCTGGTTCAATAGTGAATAGAACTTAGGATTGAGTAGTTTTGTTGGTTGTTTAGGGTTCATTGATTATGGTTTATATCTTCATTTGGTTTGATAAGTGATTAGGGTTTATCTCATTTTGGTTTAAATTTTGTATTCCAGATGGAAAACAACAACAATGCCTTTACTGATTTTGGTACACCGGAACATGATTACGGTTCTACGGATGTGGATTTGAGTGACGAAACACATCCGATCGTTGTTGGGAGTGGTGGTAAATCTACTGAGAATGTTGAACAGAATGTAGATGATGATGATGTGAGTCATGGTAATTATACGAAGAATACTCAAGGGAATACAGGTGATGAGCGATATGATGAAACTGGAGACAATGAAAGTGATGATGGTGGTTGTTCTGGTGATTATAGTGCTGGTGATAAAGGTGAAGATGATGGAAGTAAATGCGATGAAAGTCAAGGTGATGAAGGTGAACGTGATGAAGGTGAAGGTGATGAAAGTGAAGGTGATGAAGGTGGAGGTGATGAAAGTGAAGGTGATGAAAGTGAAGGTCATGCTAGTGAAGGTGATGAAAGTGAAGGTGATGAAAGTGAAGGCGATGAAAGTGATTGTCATGGTAGTGAAGGTGATAACAATTTAGCTGAAGATGATGATGTAGTTGTTGGTGAGGAAATGGTAAGGATAAATTCATTAACTGCTGAAGGAATAAGGAAAATGGAATTTGCGAGTGTTGATGAAGCTTACGATTTTTATTATAAGTACGGTAAGTGTAATGGTTTTGCTGTTAGGAAGAGTGATATTAGGCGCAATGTTAACAGTGAGATTGTAATGAGGCAGTATGTATGCAACAAGCAGGGGTTCAGAGAGAAGAAGCATTTATCAAGGTTAGATAGGCAAAGAGATCACCGACGTATCACTCGTACAAAGTGTCCAGCTAGGCTCCGTGTTCACTACAGACCCAAAAAGGGTAGATATGTTGTGTCTATTTTTGAAGAGGGTCACAACCATGAACCTACTCCAACCAATGCTGTGCATTTACACCCTGTTTATCGGAAAATATCCGAGGTAGATAAAGCACAAATTGATGGTCTTCAGTCACACGGAATAAGAACTTGTCATATAATGGGATACATGGTGGCTCAGAAGGGTGGATATCCCGGTGTTGGGTTCACTAAGAAAGATCTGTACAATTACTTTGACAAAAAAATGCATGCTGTTATTAAGGATGGTGATGTTTCAGCTGCCCTAAACTATCTAAATGTTAAGTCCTCAACTGATCCACATTCCTTTTGTGAATATTCTGCCACTGATGACGGACGTTTGAAATGTCTATTTTGGGCAGATGGCACAAGTAGATCAGATTATTTATGCTTTGGCGATGTGGTTGCATTTGACACAACGTACAACAAGAACAAATACCACTATCCGTTGGTGATTTTGTCAGGCTGCAACAACCACTCACAAACAGTTATATTTGGTGCTGCATTGGTGATGGATGAAACAATAGACACTTATATGTGGGTGTTGACCAGTTTTCTAGATTGTATGGGAAAAAAACTTCCAAAAGCAGTTGTAACAGATGGTGACGGTTCTATGAGGGAGGCGATAAAGGCGGTTTTACCAAGTACGCGTCATCTTCTATGTGCTTGGCATCTGAACAAGAATGCTATGGACAATGTCAAGAATTCAGCTTTTTTGGAAGGTTTTAAAAAAGCAATGTACTCTAATTTTACGGAGGATGAATTTGAAGAGTTTTGGGGGGACTTGGTGAGGGAAAATGGCCTTGAGAACAATCCATGGGTTACCAAAACATATGGAACAAAGAATTGTGGGCAACTGCATACCTGCGTGACGATTTCTTTGGTGGTATAAGAACTACGTCTCAATGTGAGCCTGTTAATAAAATCATAAAGAGTTATGTTAGGAAGAAAGGAAACATCTTTGAATTTCTGCACAATTTTGACGAGGCAATGAGAGGCTACAGAAATAACGAACTTGTAGCTGATTTTAAATCCAGGTTTTCATCCCCTGTGCTGACAACTCATCTGCGTTGTCTTGAACGCGAGGCTGCTGAAATCTATACGGCAGAGATCTTTCAAGAAGTGAAAGAAGAGATTATGAAAGGTGTTGCACTGAGTGTGAAGGAAAAAGAAGTGAATGGTGACTTGCGAAAAATGAAGTTGACAAAATATCTTGAGGAGGGTGTTTATGAAATTCTATACGATGGGTCGATCTCAGCAATTCAGTGTTCATGCAGGAAATTTGAATCTCGAGGGGTTCCATGCTCCCATATTTTTTTTTGTGTTGAAGGAAGAACGTGCTGAACACATTCCAGAATGTTTGATCTTGTTGCGTTGGACGAAAAAGGCGAAGATTGGTTTCTTGAATGTGGACTATTGTGGGGAAGTAGATTCTAAGTTGATGGAGATTGCTCAATATGGTGCATTATGTAATGTGTTTACAAATTTTTGCAGGGAAATGTCAAAAAAGGGTAGCTTGTATGCTGATGTGCTGGATGACATACAAAAGCTTCGGGAAAAGTACGTGAGCCCTGAAGTTCCAATTGTTACTGGAAACTCAACAATGGACCACATACGTGATCCATTGCCAGTGAAGTGCAAAGGTGCTCCAAAGAAGAATAAAAAGGCACCAAAGTTTGTAAGAAAATGTTCAAACTGTGGCAGCAAGCAACATGATGCCAGAAAATGTTCCGCAGACACTGAACGTCTTTTTGTGCCCATGTCTCAGCCCGATAGCCAAAGAGACGTGGGAGAAGGATCAAAGGGAGGAAAATCAAAGAGGAAGACATGTTCCGCAAGCACTGAGCATCTTTCTGTGCCCATGTTTCAGCCTGATAGCCAGAAAGACGTGGGAGAAGGATCACAGAGAGTGAAATCAATGAAAAAGAATTGTTCTGCAAGCAATGAACATCTTTCTGCGCCCATGTCTCAGCATGCTAGCCAGAAAGACGTGGGAAATGGATCAAAGGGAGCCAAATCAAAGAGGAAGACATGTTCCGCAAGCACTGAGCATCTTTCTGGGCCAATGTCTCATGGATCAAAGGGAGCCAAATCAAAGAGGAAGACTTGTTCCGCAAGCACTGAGCATCTTTCTGGGCCAATGTCTCAGCATGCTAGCCAGAAAGACGTGGGAGAAGGATCAAAGGGAGTGAAATCAAAGAAAAAGAATTGTTCAGCAAGCAATGAACATCTTTCTGCGCCCATGTCTCAGCATGCTAGCCTGAAAGACGTGGGAGAAGGATCAAAGGGAGGACACCCAAAGAAAAAGACCTGTGATGCAAGCAGTCAACATATTTCTGCGCCCATGTCTCAGCATGCTAGCCAAAAAGACGTGGGAGGAGGATCAAAGGGAGGACACCCAAAGAAAAAGACCTGTGCTGCAAGCAGTCAACATATTTCTACGCCCATGTCTCAACATGCTAGCCAAAAAGACGTGGGAGGAGGATCAAAGGGAGGACACCCAAAGAAAAAGACATGTTCTGCGCCTATGTCTCAGAGTGCTAGCCAAAAAGACGTGGCAGGAGGATTAAAGGGAGGTAGTCAAAGCGAGGTTGTCAAGGATTCACAAAGATCCGTGAATATGAAAGTAAGTACCAACAATGTGTTTAAATATAGGAATGTAAATGACCTACTTACTGCACAAGTAATATGCACATTTTGATTAACTTCTCAATTTTTGGCAGGATAAGAACATTGACAGTGAGGATTGTGTGATGATTCCTGAACAAGCTAAAGTAGGAAAGAAAAGGAAAAGAAGAACGCATGGTGAGGCACCTGTTAGGGCATCAAGGAGACTAATGGCACTAAATGTAAGTTCAATCAAAGTAATCCCATATTCTTGACCTCATATATGTTGTTTTTTAATGTTAACATGGATAATTTTTGATTTAGGAGGCCAAAGTCGCGGCAATGGACAATGATGAAGAAGATGATAATGTGTCAGGAAATGATCCGTCTAACAAAGATGACAGAGTATAACTTCAATTTTGAATTGCCAATGTTGAGTCTAAATGTAATGTGTCCCAGTCCAATGAGAAATGCTTTTGACTTGTGTTTGTGTAGGAAGATATTCAAGCTGGGTCGGGAAGCGGACCTGAACCTACTGTGAATGTGATGGAAGTTGCTTCTTGTACGACGTTGATGCAACATATTATGTCCTTACGTCGTTGAATGTGACTTTTTATTTGAACTAGCCAGTATTAGTGAAACTTATGGACAATAGTTTGTTGTTAAGCTCTTTGAATCCTGTTGAGGATTGTACACTTTATTTTGCTGGTGTTAAGTTGTACTAAATTTGTCTTCACTCACTTTCTAACATGGTCTTGTTACTTGTGCAGTGCTTAATGTAGTTGTTTACATAAGTTGTCCTATTTTTCTTCTCATTATTCACTCCCTCTCTGTGCGTTTTTTATTATTTTTTAATTACAAAATATGACTGAATGTAATTACATTGAAAAATTGATTACCAACCACCAAGTAATGATGACACATTGAAAAAGTCACATTTTAGAAATTCAATGTGCTTAGAGACCAGTCATAACGCTTCCAAAAAGGTATCTAAACCGATTGCAATTTCCATGAATGTCTATATAAACCACTTCATCTAATCCATCATATATTTTCCATTCACCTTCTTTCAAAAGTTTTAAAAAAGGTTCTTCTTTTATAATGTCAGACTTCAAATTACCTACAGAAGTCATGATCGAAATCCTTCTGAAGGTGGAGTCAGACAATCCTATAGAACTAAGGTGAGTTTGCAAGTTGTGGAAATCGCTCATTGATGATCCTCATTTCATTAAGAATCACCTTATCAGAATGAACACTGAAATATTTTCTCTATTGAAAGAGGGTCTTAATCAATACCATGCTTTCGAGATTCAATATGTTAGAAATAATGTGGCTGTACGTCAAGAAGATGGACCGGACGAGGAAGAGATACGAACGGTTTTGAATGCATTTGATGTGTTTGAAAGAATCTGGAATGATGCGTGGAAGCTTTTAGATTATGAAGAAGAAGAAGAGAAACACTGGTTTATGAAACGAATTGCAAAGCTCAATCATCTTTTGGGTCTTGTTAGATATTTGAAAGAGAATTTCAACAATATGAGAGATATTATGCAAATTGTGGAATATAAAATGAGATGTCATCAGAATTGTTTGAGAATTTTTCTCAATTCAGTGTAACTATTTTAGATGTCATCTTCATCTTCTTAACCGTCATTTTGTATTAGATCATCTTCTAAGTTTCATATTGTCATATCTTTTTAGTTTAATAGTTGTCATTTACTACTTTTTAAAAATGAATTTTTCTTCTTTCTTGTTAATCGTTCTATTTTTTTTTAATAAATTGTGCATCTATGGTGCTTAACCTATGCATTGGAAACTTAAGACTGCAGAATAAGCTAGTTGGAATTTGCAACCAACTAATGACTTTTGCAACATGGAAAAACCAACCTAATAATTAACTTTTTGCAACCTGGAATTCGTAAAGTTAAAAATAACAAAGAAAAAGGTAAATAAACTTTTATATAATTTTTTAAACTTAAAGAAAAAGTAATTCTAAGCTCAAGACTACTCCATCAACATCATAAAAAATACAATATTTAAACTTAAAGACATAATTAGTAACGCCAGCAATATATTTCCCCTCTTTTTCATCAGATTGAGCTTCATCTTATTCTTCTTATTTTTCTCTCTAATCTTATGTGCATCTTCCACAAGTTCTTTCACTAGATCAACAACACTAACATCACTTCGAGTCTGGAGATCTTCACCCTCGTTAATATTTTCTTCTCCATCTTCATCAAGCCAAATAAACTTGCGACATGGTTGTTGTGTCTGGGTTTTAATACACGAAAAACAAAATTATTAATAAAGTCCAGAAACATAAATAGACATTAAGAATTGAATTTTAACGAAGAATAAAATGGAGAAATAGTTACCATCCAAAGTGGACATCTCCAGAACTGTCTGCCCGCATTTGGTCCCCTTTTACAAGTCAATGAAACTGTATGATAACCACAAAAACATTTTCGTCCCCGTCTTGTAACATTTGAAGAAGAAGCTGTTGAACATGATCTATTAGGGTTAGATCTGTTCATATTTCCAAGACTTCTCATGTTTAAATCGATGAAGAAGTTGTTTATACTAAGATGCATAAATGTGTGGGTTCTACTTATATAGGGGTTTGGTATAGAAATGGTGTCAATAATGACTTTTGCCATTATTAAGATTAAAGACTAGGGTTATAACTGACTTTTGCAACTTTTGCCAATTGTTTAAGTTAAAGCCTTAGGGTTGAAAAAGACTTTCGAATGTTTATTAGTTAAGGAATAGGGTTAATAATGACTACCACTTATTTACTTAAGGACTAGGGTTAAAAATGACCTTTGTCAGCGTTAACCTTTTTTTTAGTTAACAAGTATAGCAAAAATGACTTAGAGTCTTAGGGTTAGGTTTCACAATGTTCGGGAAGATGATCGCCAAACTCAAGTCTTAGGGTTAGGTTTGACAACGTTGAAGGAGATGATCGCCAACTTCAAGTCTTAGGTTTAGGTTTGTCAATGTTGAAGGAGATGACCGCCAACTTCAAGTCTTAGGTGTAGGGTTAACAAAGTTCGAGGAGATGATCGCCAGCTTCAATTCTTATGGTTAGGGTTAACAACGTCGAAGGAGATGATCGCCAACCTCAAGTCTTGTGGTTAGGATTGACAACATTGAAGGAGATGATTGCCAACGTCAAGTCTTAGGGTTAGGTATGTCAACGTTGAATGAGATGATCGCCATCTTCAAGTCTTAGGTTTAGGGTTAACAAAGTTCGAGGAGATGATCGCCGACGTCAATTTTTATGGTTAGGGTTAACAACGTCGAAGGAGATGATCGCCAACTTCAAGTCTTATGGTTAGGTTTGTCAATGTTGAAGGAGATGATCGCCAACTTCAAGTATTAGGTTTATGGTTAACAAAGTTCGAGTAGATGATCGCCGACGTCAATTTTTATGGTTAGGGTTAACAACGTCAAAGGAGATGATCGCCAACTTCAAGTCTTATGGTTAGGTTTGTCAACGTTGAAGGAGATGATCGCCATCTTCAAGTCTTAGGTTTATGGTTAACAAAGTTCGAGTAGATGATCGCCGACGTCAATTTTTATGGTTAGGGTTAACAACGTCGAAGGAGATGATCGCCAACTTCAAGTCTTATGGTTAGGTTTGTCAACGTTGAAGGAGATGATCGCCATCTTCAAGTCTTAGGTTTAGGGTTAACAAAGTTCGAGTAGATGATCGCTGACGTCAATTTTTATGGTTAGGGTTAACAACGTCGAAGGAGATGATCGCCAACTTCAAGTCTTATGGTTAGGTTTGTCAATGTTGAAGGAGATGATCGCCAACTTCAAGTCTTAGGTTTAGGGTTAACAAAGTTCGAGTAGATGATCGCCGACGTCAATTTTTATGGTTAGGGTTAACAACGTCGAAGGAGATGATCGCCAATCTCAATATTATTATTTAGCATATAATTCAAGTTTTTTACAAGGAGTGTCGCCAAGTTCAAATTTTTAATATATAATTCAATATTATTATTTAGAACGAGATAAATTGTTTAAAATAATTTTCCTTAAAATAATGTTTTTACCACATAATTTTCCTTAAAATAATACACACTTTAATTAGCAATATGCCATAAACAATTGTTCAATTTCATTAAAAAATAATGGTTATGCGTTTTTTATTATTTTTTAATTAACAACATGACTGAATGTAATTACTTTGGAAAATTGAGTAACAACCACTAAGTAATGATGACTTCAAATAAGAAAAATAACCACTGAGTAATGATGACACATTGGAAAAGTCACATTTTAGAAGTCATATCGTTTCCCACAAGTAATCAGAACCGATTGCAAGTTTCCATGAATGTTCATATCTATTCCATCACATCTTCTCCTTTAAAACCCATATGTTATAAGAATATCAATAGTTCTCTACTCTATCCCTTCCATCATATCTTTTCCATTAAACCAACTTCAGACTTCAAATCCCATTTTAGAATGAACCGAGACTCAGACATGGCGGTTCTACCACAAGATATAATGATAGATATCCTTCTGAGGGTGAGGGCAGAAAATCCTCTACATATTAGGTGTGTCTGCAAGTTTTGGAATTCGCTCATTGTTCATCCTGATTTCATGAATACACACATTGTTAGGCCAACCTCTGCCATTTTTGAGATTCTGCAGAATGCTCTCACTGAGTTTTCTGATTTCGAATTGGAGTACATTACAAATAACCTTGTTAGGCGTCAAGAGAATCGCCCAGACGATGAAGAAATAACTAGGGTTGTGAAGGCATTTGATGAGGTTGGAAGAATTTGGAATACTGTGCAGAAGCTTTGTGACGAAGAAAAGGAAAAGAATCAAGGAGATATTCGAATTGCTTTCTTCAATCATATGTTAATGGTTGTTATCTATATGAAGGAGAACTTCAACATTATGAGAGAGAGAGAGAATGCAAGATCTCGAGGATAGAATAAGATGTTTTCAAAGTTGTTGTAGAATTCATAGCAAGTCAGTGGTTTAGGGTCATCTTCATCCTCTTATGTTTTAATTTTATCTGTTGCTATCTTTCTTATGAATTGTATTTGATTTGAAATGTATTATCTTAATGTGCTCAGTTCTCAATGTCATATTCATCTTCATCCTATTTCTTATGAATTGTCTTTGATTTAAAATGTATTAGTTCATCTTCTAAGTTCATTTTGATTTAAAATTTATTGGTTCATCTTGATTTAAAAAAAAATTGGGAATTAAAAAAATTTGGGAATTAAATAAACTTGGTTCATCCTATTATTTTTAGTTAGTTCATCTTGACTTAAAAAAAAATTGGGAATTAAATAAACATGGAAAGAAATTGCATGTGAATAATGTACTTGTTTACATAAGTTGAATATATATTTTTTTTACGAATAAGTTGACTATTTTTTATTCTTATTTTTGAAAAATGGTTTTTTATTCTCTCTTATTAATTACAGAATAGACTAGTTTTTTTTTTGTTACATTTGCAGAAAACATAAATAAAGTTAAAAATAACAAGTAAAAAGTTAAATAAACTTTTATATAATTTGTTGATAAACGACTATTTAAAATTTATGAGTTCATATTCTTAGTTCATTTTCTGGTTCATCCTCTTAAAATCTGATTTCCTGGGAAAGATAAGAAGAATAACAAAACAAATGATTGATTAGATGTATTAAATGCATTAGGGTTAACATGGATCGGTAGAAGTGAAATTGGTAACCAAATAATGACTTGTGCAACTTGGAATTGGCAACCAAACATATTGATATTTTTTACTTAAATAAAACTTAGCAAAGAAAAAAGTTAAATAAAACTTTTATATAATTGTCAATATTTTCAGAAAAACTTTTAAGTAAAATTATAATAAATAAAAAATTTAAATAAACTAGTGAGTGAGACATTTGATGATGATAAAAAAGTTAAATAAACTTTTAAGCATTTATTGTTGCTTAACCTATGCATATTTGCATAGGATATAGAGTCTACTTGACTGCATAGTAAGCTAGTTGGAATTTGCAACCAACTAATAACGTTTGCAACTTGGAATTGGTAACCAAATAATTAACTTTTGGCAACTTGGAATTGGCAATCAAACTATTTTTATCGACTTAAATAATTCGTAAAGATAATATTTCCGTATGTTATGTGCATATTCCATAAGTTCTTTCACTAATGTAAGTAACAATAATAGTTCCTTAAAATATTATAAGTTAATATATAATTAAATATTATTATTTAATTTTTATTTCAAGTCTTTTGCCAATTTTTCCTTTTCATGTTTTTACTCTTTAATTCAATATATTAGTAATGACTACCACTTATTTAGTAATTCAATGTACCTACAGAGAAGTCAGATCGCTTCCCACTAATAATCTGAACCGATTGCCATGTGTTATAAGTATCAGTAGTTCTCTCTCTATCCCTTTCATCACATATATTCCATTACAAGCCAAACATGGCGTTTATACCAGCAGATATAATGATTGATATCCTTCTGAAGGCAGAGGCAGAAAATCCTCTACCTTTTAGGTGTGTTAGCAAGTTTTGGAAATCCCTCATTGTTGATCAACATTTCATGGAGACTCACATTAGGCGATCGACCAATGCCATTTTTGATTTACTTAATGATGCTACTGAATAGTATGCTGCTTTCAAAGTGCAATACATTTCAGATAACGTTATTAGACGTGAAGAAAATGCACCAATCCCTGAAGAGATACGTAGGGTTTTGAATGCATTTGATGAGGTTCAAAGACATTGGGATACTGTGGAGAAGCTTTGTGACGAAGAAAAGGAAAAGAATGAAGGAGATTTTCGAATTGCTATGTTGAATCATATTTTGGTGGCTGTTATATATATGAAAGACAACTTCAACACTATTAGAGATATTATGCAAAATGTTGAGGATAGAATTAGATGTCATCAAAAGTGTTTGCAAATTTATCTCAATGCATAGACATCTTCATCTTCATCAAAACTATTCTTGTCATCTAAATATTAAAAGTGTGAATAATGTACTTGTTTACGTAAGTTGACTATTTATTATTCTTTTTTTTTTTTTGAAAAACAATTTTTTATTCTTTCTTATTAACTGCAGAATAACAATTTAAAAATATCAAGTAAAAAGTTAAAACATTAACATCACTTTAAGTAGCAATGTCATTAACAATTGTTTAATTTCATTAAAAAATAAGTCTTATGCGTTTTTTAATTATTTTTTAATTAACAACATGACTGAATGTAATTACTTTGGAAAATTGGGTAACAACCACTAAGTAATGATGACTTCAAATAAAAAATAAATAGTAAAAAAAAATAACCACTGATTAATGATGGCACATTGGAAAAGTCACATTTTAGAAGTCATATCGTTTCCCACAAGTAATCTGAACCGATTGCAAGTTTCCATGAATGTTTATATCTATTCCACCACATCTTTTCCTTTAAAACCCACCTGTTATAAGTTATCAATAGTTCTCTCCTCTATCCCTTCCATCACATCTTTTCCTTTAGAAGGCAAATTCAGACTTCGAATTCCATTTTAGAATGAACCGAAACTCCAACATGGAGGTTCTACCACCAGAAATAATGTTAGATATCCTTTTGAGGGTGAAGGCAAAAAATCCTCTACATCTTAGGTGTGTCTGCAAGTTTTAGAATGCGCTCATTGTTCATCCTTATTTCATGAATACTCACATTCGTAGGTGAACCACTGCCATTTTTACTGTTCTGAACAATGCTCTTGATCAGTTTTCTGATTTCAAATTGCAATACATTAGAGATAACGTTGTTAGGCCTCAAGACAATCGACCCGACAATGAGGAGATACATACGGTTATGAATGCATTTGATGAGGTAGACAGACTTTGGAAAAATGCGCAGAAGCTTTGTGAAGAAGAAGTGGACAATGAAGGAGATATTCGAATTGCTATGTTGAATCATATGTTGGTGGTGGTTGTATATTTGAAAGAGAACTTTAACATTATGAGAGAGAGTATGCAAGATGTTGAGGATAGAATGAGATGTTATCAAATCTGTTGTCGAATTTCTAACAATTGAATGTCATCTTCATCTTCATCCTATTAGTTGTAATTTTATCCCTGATTATTTTTTACTTAGATAAAACTTAGCAAAGAAAAAAGTTAAATACAACTTTTATATAATTGTCAATATCTTCATAAATAAACTTTTATTGACAAAATAACAACTAAAAAGTTAAATAAATTTTCATTGACTTAAAAAATTCGTAAAGTTATAGTAAATACCAAAGAAAAAGTTCAAAAGCTATTTTTTTTTACTTAAAAGAATTCGTAAAGTTTAATAATAGCAAATAAAAAGTTAATGAGCCCATTTATGTTGATAAAAATTGTGCATTTGCTGGTGCTTAACATATGAATTGTTGTATAGGATAGAGAGTCTTATCATAATTCACTGGAGAATATGCTAGTTGGAAATGGCATCCAAATGATGACTTTTGCAACTTGGAATTGGCAACCAAACAATTAACTTTTTGCAACTTGGAATTGGCAAACAAACTATTAACATATTAAAATTGGGAATTAAATAAACTTGGAAAAAAAATGCACGTGAATAATGTATTTGTTTACATAAGTTGACTATTTATGATTCTTATTTTTGAAAAATGGTTTTTTCTTCTCTCTTATTAACTGCATAATAAACTAGTTTTTTTTTTTTGGTTACATTTGCAGAAAAGCTAAATAAAATTAGAAATAACAAGTAACAAAATTTGATTAACAACCACTAAGTAATGATCCCTTAAAAAAATTGAATACACAATAACAAAATTATTAATAAAGTCCATAAATTAAAATAGACATTAAAAAATGAATTTTAACGAAGAATGAAATGGAGAAATAAAATGTAATTTATATATTTTTTTATTAACGAAAAAGTTTTGGTTAAAATTACTTCATCAACATCGTATAAAATAACACATCATAAAATTAAAGACAAGATTAGTAACTTAAAATGACTTTTGAAGTCTTACGGTCAGCAATGTTCAAAGGAGATGATC
Organism: Medicago sativa; assembly: GCF_051527215.1. Lineage (NCBI taxonomy): Eukaryota > Viridiplantae > Streptophyta > Magnoliopsida > Fabales > Fabaceae > Medicago > Medicago sativa. Next base: position 78,838,006 of record NC_140750.1, read on the forward strand.
GCCATCTTCAAGTCGTAGGGTTAGGGTTGACAATGTTCAAGGAGATGATCGCCGTCTTCAGGTCTTACGGTCAACAATGTTCAAAGGAGATTATCGCCAGCTTCAAGTCGTAGGGTTAGGGTTGACAATGTTCAAGGAGATGATCGCCGTCTTCAGGTCTTACGGTCAACAATGTTCAAAGGAGATTATCGCCAGCTTCAAGTCGTAGGGTTAGGGTTGACAATGTTCAAGGAGATGATCGCCATCTTCAGGTCTTACGGTCAACAATGTTCAAAGGAGATTATCGTCAGCTTCAAGTCATAGGGTTAGGGTTGACAATGTTCAAGGAGATGATTGCCATCTTCAGGTCTTACGTTCAACAATGTTCAAAGGAGATAATCGCCAATTTCAAGTCTTAGGGTTAGGGTTGACAACGTCGAAGGAGATGATCGCCAGCTTCAGGTCTTAGGGTTAGGGTTGACAATGTTCAAGGAGATAATAGCATGCTTCAAGTCTTAGGGTTAGGGTTGACAATGTTGAAGGAGATGATCGCCAGCTTAAAGTCTTAGGGTTAGAAGGATATAAATTGCTTAAAATAATTTTCAAGTCTTATTATTATTTAACATATAATTCAAGTTTAGATATAATTTCCAAGTCTTATTAGGGTTAAGGTTAACATATAATTTTCAAGTCTTATTATTATTTAACAAGGACTGTCGCCAACTTAAAGTTTTTAATATATAATTCAATATTATTATTTAGAACGAGATAAATTGCTTAAAATAATTTTCCTTAAAATAATTTTTTTTACCAAATAATGGTTTAGCGTTTATTATTATTTTTTAATTAACAATATGACTGAATGTAATTATACATTGGAAAATTGATTAACAACCACTAAGTATTGATTCTTAAATAAAAAATAAAAAACCACTAAGTAATGAATACACATTGAAAAAAGTCACATTTTAGTCGTTCAATGTGCCCACAAAGAAGTCATATCGTTTCCCACGCACCAATAGTTCTCTCTCTATCCCTTCCATCATAAGTATCAATAGTTCTCTCTCTATCCCTTCCATCACATATTTTCCATCACAAGCCAACATGGAGTCTCTACCAGCAGAAATAATGTTAGATATCCTTTTGAAGGTAGAGGCAGAAAATCCTCTACCTTTTAGGTGTGTTTCCAGGTTTTGGAAATCCCTCACTATTGATCCTTATTTCATGGAAACTCACATTAGTAGATTGACCATTGCCATTTTTGATTTACTGAAGGATGCTTCTGAACTGTATTCTGATTTCAAACTACAATACATTGAAAATAACATTCTCATGCGTGAAGAAAATGCACCAGACGCTGCAGAGATACGTATGGTTTTGAATTCATTTGATGAGGTTCAAAGACATTGGGATACTGTGGAGAAGCTTTGTGATGAAGAAAAGGAGAAGAATGAAGGAGATCTTCGAACTGCTATCTTGAATCATATGATGATGGCTGTTATGTATATGAAAGACAACTTCAATGTTTTAAGAGATATTATGCAGAATGTTGAGGATAGAATGAGATGTTATCAAATGTGTATGCAGATCTATCGCAATTAAATCTTCATCTTGATCCTCTTAGTTGTAATCTTCATCTTTTTATTATCTTTCTTATGAATTGTCTTTGATTTAAAATGTATTAGTTCATCTTCTAAGTTCATGTTGATTTAAAATTTATTGGTTCATCTTCTTATTTCATTTTCTGGTTCATCCTATTATTTTTTACTTAGATAAAACTTAGCAAAGAAAAAAGTTAAATAAATGTTTATTGACTTAAAAAATTCGTAAAGCTATAGTAAATACCAAATAAAAAGTTAAAAAAGCTATTTTTTTTTACTTGAAGAATTCGTAAAGTTTAATGATAACAAATAAAAAGTTAATGTAATATCTGTGTAGAGTTAGTTGGAATTGGCAACCAAATGATGACTTTTGCAACTTGGAATTTGCAACCAAACTATTTTTTTTTTTTTTACTTCAATAAGTCATTTATATTGTTGCCAATTCCAAGTTGCATATGAATAATGTACTTGTTTACATAAGTTAAATAAACTTTATACAAATATGTTTACATGAGTTAAATAAACTTATATTAACTTAAAGAATTCGTAAAGTTATAAATAACAAAGAAAAAGTTATAAAAACTATTTTTGCAAGAACCACCAAGTAAAAATTGAAAAACTATTTTTGCACGAACACCAAAACTATTTTTGTCATCTAAATATTACAATTGGGAATTAAATTTTTAACTACATAATGTTTTTTTACCACTTTATTTTCCTTAAAATAATACATATTTTTGGGTAGCAATCCATAAACAATTGTTAAAATAAAGGACATATTTGGGTACTAATGATGACACATCGAAAATATCACATTTCAAGTTTTTCAAAGTGCCTACAGAGAAGTCACATCGCCTCCCACAACACTAAATTCATTTCATCTAACCCTTCTGAAGGTCAGCATATTTTGATCAGTTTACAGAGAAGTCATCCAAAAATATGGATTTTCTCGGCGATGATATTCTCATTAACATAGCTGCGAGGGTTGCTAAACACAGCATGTACGACCTCTTTTATTTCCAAAGAACCAACAAAAGGCATGCAGTGCTTTGTAGAGATCCTATCGTCACCAAATCTTTTGGTAACGACTGCATTCATCTTCTTACTGACTTGGAGCCTTCCCATGAAAAACTTGATTTCATGTTGCGTTTATGGAACCATGGCAATCCTATGTTCTGCCTCCTTCGATGTTCTCAACAAATGTTGCATGAAACACCAAATCTTGGTGCCATAAACCGTTTACTGGAGAAAGCTACTCCCTTTAAGAGTGCCGAATATTTCCAACTTATCTTGAAGGCTCTTGGCCCGCCTCATTTGGACTATGAGGGGCTCCTTGATGATATCAGGGAACTTTTGATGACCAGACAGATGGAACGCTATCGACTGGACATTCTGGGAGGTACTACTCCTTTCAGGTTTCGATGCACTTGGTACAGTAGAGCCATGCCTGCAGGTCTGATACGCCGACAGTTTTGCAACAACTGGCTTAACTGCCCAGGAGATGGCAGGGCGGGGCATTATCGCGGCTTTCTTCCTGCTGCTGACGAAGACTACCGCTTTCATAACTTCTGCATTGATTGTCGCCTTGATAGCGAAGTTCGATGGTTTATCGAAGTCTTTGGCATGAATCACGAGTGGTAGATTCACTAGTCTATTGTTGTTTAAACTTTAATCTATCTAGTTTGTTTTGTTTGCACTTTTTTTTGGGACTTATAATGTAAAATGCCCATTAGTTGTGCAATTTTAATTTCTTGCAACATCGGTTTATATTTTTTCAAATATTTTCCGTTTATGCGCATAACTCTTTGATCCGTCAATGAAAAAACTATTCGAATTTCCCATGGTCCTTCCCAACTAGGAGAACATTTCCCCAACACTCGACTTTTCTTGTCCATTAGCAGAATAACTTTCCACACCAAGTCTCCTTGAGCAAAATACTTCGATTTAACTATTTTGTTATAAGCCTTCGCTATTCTCTCTTTTTGCTTCGTGAGAACTTCTAATGCCATCAATCTTTCTTCATCCAGATCAACTAATTCATCCAAGATCATATCCCAATAATGATTTGTTGGAATCTCAAATTTATTTTGGACTCTAGTTGATTGAATAAAAATTTCGACTGGCAAAACCGCGTCATGGCCAAATGTAAGCCTATAGGGTGTAGTATTCGTCGATTCTTTAGGAGAAGTTCGACATGCCCACAAAGCTTCACCAAGAAATTCATGCCAAAGTAGATGATCGCCTGCATCCAGTCTTAGGGTCAACAATGTTTACAGGAGACAATCGCCACTTTCAAGTCTTAGGGTTAGGGTTGACAATGTTTAAGGAGATAATATCCAACTTCAAGTATTTAGGGTTAGGGTTGACAATGTTGAAGGAGATGATCGCCAGCTTCAAGTCTTAGGGTTAGAAGGATATAAATTGCTTAAATAATTTTCAAGTCTTATTTAGGCTAAAGTGCACTTTTCCCCCCTTAACTTTCAAAAACTTGCAATTTTGACCCCCTAAGTATGAAAACTACAATTTTGGCCCTCTAAGTTTTAGCCCCATTGCAAATTTGGTCCTTTTTGCCAATTTTGACCGGTCAACGCCTACGTGGCACGCCACGTGTGTAATTATTTAATTAAAAAATTAAAAAAAACATATAATCATTTTTTAAATTAAATAAATTAAAAATGAAATTAAAAATTAAAAAAATCAGGAAAAATACATTAAAAATTCATTTTTCTCTCTCTCGTACACTAACCGTCCACCATTCCAGGCGATGTGCCGCCCTACTCCGACCTCCATTGGCTAAAAAAATATCACCATTGAACTCATCTCTTCTCCCTCTTCAAAACCCCTCAATTTATTTCATGATCGGAGAACTTTCGCCGACGACCACCGTGCCGGTAATCGCCACAACAGCGACGGAAAACTTATCAGTCACGGTAAGCAACTTTAGTTGCTGTGAATATTCATTTGTTTTCTTCCATTTTCATCCCTTAACTCTTTCTTTTTGGTTTGATACCGTTGGAATTGAGAAACACTCAAAGCATCACTACGGAGTCCTTTTGTTGCCGTGTCGATGTAATTGGAGTTGTCATTGTTGTTGTCTCATTTCCTTGTTGACGTAAGTTGGTTCTTACTCATTTTGCTTACCAAATTGTTTTCCTCTAATTTTATCAAAACCAAATTTTACACTCTTTCACGATCGATTCTACACCTTCGTTTTTCTTCTTTGATTGCTGCTGGTTCGGATTTCTTCTATGAATCCGTCGTCAGCTTGTTGTTTGGATTTAACCGGCTTAATTTGTGTGTTGTGGCTGTCCTCGAATGAATTCGAAAAAAGCTGATTTGGTTTTGTATATGATGATTTTCGAAATTGATTATTGTGAGAAAAAAAATGGTGTTTGTGTTCATGTGAGTTCATGTTGTTGCTGTTCTAAAAATTAATCTGCCCATGGTTGAAAAGAATTTGTGCTTGTTCATAAAAATAAATCATGATAACGCCTCGACAATTCAAGATCCATGGGCAGATTATTGCAGGGGCAAGAGTTTACTGTCTACAGTTTGGACATGTTTGGGTTCTAACAATATCACCCTTATAACTTGTCTAATTACTGTCTACAGAGGATGATCTTGTCTGCGGTGGAGGCATTGTTGAATAAGAAGGAGGAGGTGTCACCGGCGGTGGTGGTCGGAGAGTGACGGTGGGTGTTTTGAGAGGAAGAGATGAAGAAGAAGAAGAAGAAATAAAAAATTGAGGGATTTGATTTTTTTTTTCCTGATTTTTTTTAATTTTTTAATTTCATTTTTCATTTATTTAATTTAAAAAATGATTATATGGTTTTTTTTTAATTTTTTAATTAAATAATTACACACGTGGCGTGCCACGTAGGCGTTGACCGGTCAAAATTGGTAAAAAGGACCAAATTTGCAATGGGGCTAAAACTTAGGGGGCCAAAATTGTAGTTTTCATTCTTAGGGGGTCAAAATTGCAAGTTTTTGAAAGTTAAAGGGGGAAAAATGCACTTTAGCCTATTATTTAACATATAATTCAAGTTTTTTACAGGGATTGTCGCCAACTTAAAGTTTTTAATATATAATTCAATATTATTATTTAGAACGAGATAAATTGCTTAAAATAATTTTCCATAAAATAAGTTTTTTACCAAATAATGGTTATGCGTTTTTTACTATTTTTTAATTAACAATTCGACTGAATGTAATTACATTGGAAAATTGATTAACAACCACTAAGTATTGATTCTTAAATAAAAAATAAAAAACCACTAAGTAATTAATACACATTGAAAAAAGTCACATTTTGCCTGCAAAGAAGTCATATTGTTTCCCACTTACCAATATTTCTCTCTCTCTATCCCTTCCATCATATATTTTCCATTACAAGCCATATCTATGTTATAAGTATCATTTTCTGGTTCATCCTACTATTTTTTACTTAGATAAAACTTAGCAAAGAAAAAAGTTAAATACAACTTTTATATAATTGTCAATATTTTCATAAATAAATTTTACTGACAAAATAACAAATAAAAAGTTAAATAAATTTTTATTGACTTAAAAAATTCGTAAAGTTATAAATACCAAAGAAAAAGTTAAAAAAACCTATTTTTTTTTTAATGGAAGAATTCGTAAAGTTTAATGATAACAAATAAAAAGTTAATGTAATATCTGTGTAGAGATAGTTGGAATCAGCAACCAAATGATGACTTTTGCAACTTGGAATTTGCAACCAAACTATTTTTTTTTTTACTTCAAGAAGTCATTTATTATTCTTATTATTGAAAAATGGCATGTGAATAATTAACTTGTTTACATAACTTGACTATTAATTGTTCTTATTCTTGAAAAATGGCATGTGAAAAGGTTATTTTATTTTTGTTACATTTGCAGAATAAGCTAAATAAAGTTAAAAATAACAAGTAAAAAGTTAAATAAACTTTTATATAATTTGTTGATAAATGACTACAACTTGTAAACTTGTACTAGGGGTAATATTGACTTTCGCAACCTTTCCAGTTAATGACTGGGCCTAGTAATTATTACAACCTATTAACTTAAGGACTAGAGTTAAAAACTATAATATATCACATGTAGTTAAGGAGTAGAGCAAAAAATATCTTATATCACTTGTGTAGTTAAGGACTAGGGTTATAAATGACTTTGACAACTTCAAGTCTTAGGGTTATACTATAATTTTATTCAATGGGTTAAGTTTTTTATTTAAAAAAAAAGACATAATTTAAGTAACAATAATATTTCCTTAAAATATTATAATTTAATATATAATTAAAGATTATTATTTAATTTATATTTCAAGTTTTTTGCCAATATCACCAACTTCAAGTTTTTACTCTTTAATTCAGTATATTAAATTTTTAATTACATAATGTTTTTTTATCACATTATTTTCCTTAAAATAATACATATTTTGGGTATCAATCCATAAACAATTGTTAAAATAATACATATTTTGGGTACTAATGATGACACATCGAAAATATCACATTTCAAGTTTTTCAAAGTGCCTACAGAGAAGTCATATCGCCTCCCACAACACTCAATTCATTTCATCTAACCCTTCTGAAGGTCAGCATATTCTGATCAGTTTACAGAGAAGTCACATCTCGCCTCCCACATCATAAGTTCAATCCCATCTTTTCCCTTCACCTTCTTTGAGAAGTTTCCAAAAAAGGTTCTTCTTGTAGTAACCTTTCTTTTTCTGTACTTCTCCCCAAGCTTCATCTGAAGATGTATATGGATATGACGATGGCAAAGACGACGAAGAAAGATGTTTGCGTCAGACAGAGGCTTTCACACTTCATGACTGTCCATGCGAAGAATCGGGTTAGCCAGTCCTTTTTCATTTCTCATTAACGTTTCTCATGATTCCTTTTTCATGCATGATGACTTTGACTAGTTTCAATATGATTTTTCTGTGTAGAGTTGGTTTGTGTGGAAAAATGACTCCCTTTTAATTCAATAGATTCAGTTTCTGGTTTTAATAAACTAAGAATAGATTAAGTTTCTGTATCTATATAGTGTAAGACATTGTTTGCAGTAAATTCCTTGATTGTATAAGATTCTGTTTAAAAAAATCATGTGTATGAATTACTTTGGCATAAATTACTTTGAAGGAATGTTTTGAAACTATATGACTCTGTGTATGAATTATTTTGAAGAAATGTTTTGAAACAGTATGACTCTGTCTCTGAATTGATTTGAAGGAATGTTTTGAAACTATATGACTGTGTCTTTGAATTACTTTGAAGGAATGTTTTGAAACTATATGACTCTGTGTATGAATTATTTTGAAGGAATGTTTTGAAACTATATGACTCTGTCTCTGAATTGATTTGAAGGAATGTTTTGAAACTATATGACTGTGTCTTTGAATTACTTTGAAGGAATGTTTTGAAACTATATGACTCTGTCTTTGAATTGATTTGAAGGAATGTATTTAAACTATAGGACTGTGTCTTTGAATTGAAGGAATTACTTTGTTTTTAAAAGACCATGTTTAGTATAGGACTGTCTTTGACTTAATTTTGAAGGAATGTTTTGAATGGTAGAGGAGTTTGTTTTATTGACTATGTATAAATGTTGATAGGATTACGGAGAGATTGAACCACGGTTCTATCGAGAGTACCGAAGATACTTGGGTGAGTTCTGGACCTTGATTGACAAGGATGGAAACACCTTTGTGGTCCGGTGCAACCAGGATTATGACGACCCATGTTTAACTGATGGCTGGTTGCATTTAAGGGAGGTTTACGGATTGCAAGGGAACCACTTCATCTTCCTAAGCTATCAGGGACACAGCGTGTTTCACGTTGATCATCTGCCATATAAGATCTACCCTCCGCTTTCCCGACATGGCATAGTGGGAGCTTAGGCCTTCGCAAAGCTGTTGCATTCACCATGGAATTGACCGAGGATCCCACATAGGCCTTAGAAATTGTAAGTATCATATCCATGTATAATATTCCTTAATTGTTTGTAGGTTATTTGATTTGTAACCGTTATCTATTGGTTTTACTCTGACTGTGTTGGTTTGTTTGTTTATTTCACATAGACTGTGCCTCAAGCGATGGGTGACTATATGAAGGAAATTGTTTGTCATGATGTGATTCTTCGTGGACCAGCAGGGGAGAAGGAGAGCTGTCTTATGTGGTATGAAGATTATCCATGGCATGTGAAGATTAAAGATGGATGGAAGGAATTCGCTGCAGCAAGCAATTTTGTGATAGGAGACCGGATCATCTTCAACATTGTTAATATTCATTTTAACAATGAGATTAAGGTTATGAAAGAAAGCTACCTCTTTGAAGAGGATCCTGGTTCCTTCTTTGAGTAGGAAGATGGTGGTGATATGCTCGTGCCTTGTGTTTTGAAATTAACCTTTTGCCTTTCATATTTTGGTGGTCTGTAATTAATGGCTTTATGCCAAAGACATATAATTAGTGTGTAGGTGTTCCTACCACTAATTGCACAATCTTTAACCTTGCCTTTTTTTTTATTTCCTGGTATATATGTATATATCTATGACTGGTGGGTTTTCATCTTCTTTAACCTTGCACAATCTTTAACCTTGCCTTTTTTTGCTAATCTCAGGTTCATTGAGTTTACTATCGTATCACTTCCAGTATTATTACTAAAAGCCATAAATCATAATGCTAGGAACATGTAGATATTATCCTATTTATTCTATAGGGCTTTGAAAAAGGTCTATCCAAATTCAAAACACATGCTCAACCTCAAAAAATATTTGTGTTGTTGAATAAAGTTTGATTTATTAGGAACTGTTGGTATGTTATTTTCTAAGAGGAATATAATCAACTAAATTTAATTGATTTATCTAATTGAGCGATAAATCAAAAAGAAGCACCTCTGTAAATGACCATTATAGCATATGTAAGGTATACCTCCACATACATGTGTTTGACTGTTCTTGGAAGAGTGATCGTAGGTTACTCATAATCGTTAAATTCTAGTGCAAGTAACTTACCAACATTGGCACAAAACACAGGAGTGTTATAATAGACTACAAAACATATGAGTTTTATAATAGACTACCAAAACAATGTACAGTTTTGTTAAATTCTAGTGCAAGTAACTTACCAACATTGGCACAAAACACAAAAAATACAACCAAAGTCCAACACACTACTTAAATCCTAGAAACCTTCATTACATTTGATGTACTTATATCCACAAACTTAAACTTAAGCTTATCCCCACCATGGAATCCGTTGTCTTTACAAAATTTGTTCCTCCCACTGTCAATCTTTGTTGCCTTCTTTTTTCCATCCCTTATTAGTACATCACATTTGTACTCGGTGCCTGTAGGTCCATACATATTAATAGCAGAGAAGCCTGAGCTTCTAATGTAATCACCAAATTCAATGTTCAGTGTCTGAAAAAAACAAAATGACAATTAGAATAGCTTTCAACTTTATAGAGATGTATCATTTTAGAAGGAGTTGTTGGTACTTACCAATTGATAACCTGCAGCCATATAAGGAGTTAAGATCATTTCATAATGGTTGAGATCCTCAATTCCTTGCTTGTAAGTGTGCCATGATGGCAATGAGTTGACATTCAAATGTCCACGAAATGCAGTGAATTGGAAACAATCATTCCCCAAGAACTTCATAAAGATCACTTTATCTTCATTCCAACCATAAAACTCCCTTAAGTTGATCCATCCCTCAGTCAGAAGTGGATGTTCAATGTTTTGATTGAACTTAACTTTGTGTCTATTGGATTTTGCATCAATCAATATAAATTCTCTTCCAAGTTTGTGGATAAAATGCTCAACAAAGGAAGGTCTAATCTCTCCATACGGCTGTAAATGAGATATATAGTTTAGATAATTCACTAAACAATATTCAATTGCTCAACATAAAATAATAGGAAGTTCTAACCTCATTGATGATATAAGCAGTAAGTATTTCTCCATTATCCCTATGAGTCCTTGAAGTTGATCCACCACCAGACATTGTATTGATAACAACAAATTTCCTACACTATATCATCAGAAAAGCACATTAGTTAAATTTTTTTTTTTTACACAAATTACAATAGTTTATTTACATAGGAAAGAATGAATGATAAATGAAACTAAATGTCATATGCATTGATAACTGATGCGTTTTCCTATTATGTGGGCGCATTTAATGTCCTATACTTGGGTTGCAAATAACGATAGAGTGCCTTAAGTTATTGGAATTTACATCAAAAGAAACTTAATTCACTAATTCTTAACTATTATTACTGTGACCTTAGACATTCCAACGTATAAACCATTATAGAAAAGCATTACTCCCAACTCTTCTTCTCTATTTCGACCTTAGAAACTCTTCACAACAGAAAAAAAAAACAATGGCTGGAAAAGGAACTCCAAGAAAACGTAAGACAACACCAGATGGAAATAACAGAAGAAAATCAACAAGAAGGGAGAAAACTACAAATCCTAAGCATACAAATCCAGATTTCCAAAAAACTACAGCTCTTATGACAGAGAAGGTAACAGAAACCAAGAGCAAGAGTAAGGAAGTCAAATCAGAGATTATTGTGATTTCATCAAGGTACTTATCCAATATGGTTTTTGGCTTTGTTCTTTCTGAGTTTCACATGACCTTAGAGTTTTTTTTGTTTAAAATGACTTATATTCAATAGTTTAACATGACCATCAACACGTTTCCTTACAGTTTATTGGAATAAATCTGGCAAATATAGATGTTTACATGGCATTCAAATGTTTCTGGAACATATTTTAAAAAATCTATGTGCTCACATGTCAGTGGAGTTGGATGGAATAAATCCTTGTATGTGCTTACATTTTCCTTAGAGTTTAATTGAATAAATCTGAAAACTACATGTGTTTACATGCCATTCAAGTTTTCTGGAACATAGGTGTTTAGATGGTAAGGCTAGACAGATCCTTGTAAGGCTAGGAAAATAGACATGTCCTAAAATCTATGTTCTCACACCTCAGTATAGTTGTATGGAATATGTGTTAACGTGTCGTCCTTTGAGTTGTTCTGGACAAGCTACTAATATTGTTCTACATCTGTTTTGGTATTTGATTGATTAGTCACCAAACTACCCCTAACAATAGTGGTGAGGAGGAGGCAGTCAATTACGACTCAACAGCATCGACACCAATCGCTGACCGTGGAAAGGTCATCAAGAAGTTTGCTCAGACAGAGAAAAAAGCCTCAAAGTCCAAGAATAAGCTTATTTTGGACAATCAAACAAAGTCAGCTCCTCCGGTTCTCAATCTAAGTAAAGGAAAAGGGTTACTTGATGACTTACAATACAACAAAATTAAGAAGAAATTGTTCTTAAAACCAGAAGAAGACGACGATCACGACTTTTACTTGAACTACCAACCTTGGACTCCTGTCGGATACGACGGCTTATATGGTGATTTCGATATTCCTGAAGTAAGTTATATTATCTATAAGCTATAAACATCTAAATGTTTTCATACTCCCTAATTGAGTTTAATGAATGTTTCAAAACGGTTTAATTATGCAGTGGATGCCAATAGCTTTCAGACCACCATCAAATATGGCAATTAATGATATATGTGCTTACACAGCAGCATACATTTTCATGTTGGACGAGGAAGATTCAACTAGGTTAGAAATTCATATATATCATTGTTAATATAATATCTAAAGATTCATGTAGTATAATGTGGCTGATCACATGTGGTTGCATTTCATTCTGTTTCGTAGGGACGAGGTTTTGATCAGAACAACATGTGGCGTATATGGGGATAGGAAGGCTCTAAAAACACTGATGTCTAGATGTCTTGTTGACCAGGAGGTGATTATTGTTTAACATTGTTTAACATCTACAAATGAAAGATGAACTATCTCAGCTGAAATGTGATTGTCATCATTTGCAGGTTATAAATCTGGTTGTGGCAAGACAGAATTGGTTTAAGCCTGCATTTGGCAAGGAGAACAGAGTGTGGTATCTGCCTACGTCGTTTTCGGTAATAGCTTCTGACTATAATGAGATATAATACCTCATAGCTTCTGGTTATTTGAAATACTAAAGACAATTAACAAATTATATTCAATGCAGCAATGTGCTTTGGACTGGCATCATAACCCCGACAATATCAGGAAGAGATATCAATCTAGCTTCATGTCTTGCGCAACTTCTGTGGCCAAGGTAATTTATGCGTAGCTTTGCATTAAAACTGATTCACCCCATCATAACGATAACCTATTTATTACTTGTTTTTCAAAAAAAAAATTCAGATTTTTATTCCCATTAATGATAGGGGGATTCATTGGTATCTAATGATTGTTGATTTCGTGGAGAACAAAGTACTTTTGCTGGACTCTCTACCATGTCCAGAAAGACAAAGTCATAGACGCCGCGAAGTGCTTAAGCTGGTATGTGATTTGGTATTGATCACGTACCGTATGTTTTTTTCGGTTCAGTTCATAAATATTCTAATTTATTGCAGGGTTTATTTCTTGAGGAAATGTTTACTCACGAATCTTTCAATGGAATCAGCACACTCTCTTCAACAACACCAATTTCAAGCTTTTGTCTGATTGAACCAAGATGTTTTCCACGTCAACGAACTGGATCGTAATTATCAAACTTCTAACTAGTTATGATTGATATGTAACAACTATTTTGATTGTGTTGTGTTCTGATGATAATATCTTGATATAGAAATGACTGTGGAGTGTTTGTGGCTAAGTGGCTTACTGAAGGTGCGTATAGAACTGATTACGACAAAATCACGGTAAGTTAAGTTGTGGTCACTAAAACATAAGTATGATTGTATCATTGAATTAGATTATGAATGGTCCTGATTGGTTATATTGTATCAGGTTGTGACTGCTTCAAGAATGAAACTTGCACTTCAATTGGTGCAAAGTAAAAACAATGTGTTGTCAGAAGAGGTGTTATCAAAGGCTACGGACTATTGGACTTATCAGGAATCAAAAAGAAAGGCGTTGGTCAAAGTTTGAAAGTTTGAATGGATATGCAATCTTAAATTTATTGTCTTGTTTGATTGGAGTTTTAAGACTTTATTTATGTTTTGGTTGTAAATTATGGTCTTTTTAGGTCCATTGATTGGAGTTTTAAGACTTTATTTATGTTTTGGTTGGAACTTATGGTCATTTTAGGTCCATATTTGACATTGTTTCGGTGACGACATGCGATGCAATCATGGTCTTTTGAGTATTTTGTTGAATTCTATAATTATAACTATGGTAATTGCTTTAGCATTCTATTTACATACCTCTACCAATGTCGTTTATGCCGATTTGATGTCTGAACCCTTTTACTTCCTTTTTATGTTCCTTGACTTGACCATCTCATCTTCATATTGTTGATATGAGCTGTATGAGTGTATAACAAACATTAGATTATCAATGCATCAGGAATGTATCCATTATATAACCATATTTTTGAACCAATCACATAGTAGTAATAAAACCTATCTTTGCCAACAAAAAATGCTTCTATTTGATTCAATTTTCACATCATAACATAAGGGTGATCAGCAAGTTGTTTTTTTAATCAGCAGTCAAGAATCAAAGACTGTATATTAATATAACTTGACAATGAGGTACTCAACTCACGCTCAAAGATTATACTGAAGAACATGTGAGTCTTGAAGATATCGTAACTGGTTAAAGATTAGTATAACTTGACAATGAGGTACTCAACTCACACTCTTTGTTTATAGCACTAATAACCACACAGCGCTAAGCAAGAAAGCTACTCATATTGGACCTTGTCAACGGATCATACCGAGAAAAGTAAGTTGTTAGACAAACATTGGACGCCACACAACCCCACAACAAGGGAAAATCAACATAGAAAATGTAGTCATTAAATGAACTCAAAGTTACTTCACTGAGTTCATTGTTGCAAGAAAAGTGTTCAGCACTATGACCATAGACAACCAAGTCAAGCAGAAAAACGAACCAGTTTTGGTCTTGAAGTTAACTTTTTGATAGATTTTGTTAATTTGATATTGCTTTTGAATATTGAATTTCTTTATGCATTTTTTTCTCATAGTTTTTAGTCTTGCATACTTCTTAATTACTTGGTGAATGAATGAAAGTAGATTATGCCATTTGAGTACATACTTTTACTTTTGACAATTCCTTTCTTTCGTAATTTTCCGTTAGGTATCAGCAACATGAGCTTTAGGAACAAAACTTCATACAACAGTTAAAATCCCAATCAGGATTGCTAGAAAATAGAAACCACAGTTACGACTTTAAGCGTTAATCCACCAAGTACCAGACCAGCATTGGGAAAATTGAAACCCTAATATTCCAATTTCATACACCGTTGAGGCTTAAAACACATTCCAGAATTGGGAAAATTGAAACCCTAATTGCCAAAATTCAAAATTCATACACAAGAGTTGCTTCATAATCGAAATTTCAATTAACACATAACACGTTAATCCACTAGTTCACTTTCCAGAATTGGGAAAATCGAAACCCTAATCGAGAGTATTCAAAATTCAAAAACGATAAAAATAGCTAATAAGAATCACCTTAACTTTTTTTTTTAGGGTAACAAGCAACTTCGAACTGCAACAACTTCTGACAAACTGATCCACGACGACGAACAACAAATGAACCTCATATGAAGAAAACGATTTGACAGAAGAATCAAACACGGAGGTGAACCATACGAAGAAGATGATTGATTTTGAAAACATTAAATCATTTTGGATGACGAAGAAGATGATGATTGCAGAGGACTGGATGATGAAAACGTTGGATTTCGTGGTATGAAGAAGATGGTGATTTCTGAGGAAGAAGAGTTGAAGAAGATGTGAAGAAGAAGATGGTGATTCAAAAAAACAATGGAGGGGATTTTCTAAAACTAAATATTCATTTTAATTATTCAATATAATAAATTTAATAACTTTTTTTTAATAAAATAAATTTAATAACTTTTATTAATTAAATAATTAAAATATATATAGGGACTAGATTGCAATATTTAAAAGTTTCCTTACTGTAGACCGCGCTGCACTGGAACATGATTAGGGTTTCTGACGTGTCATCACTTGAAATCTGATTGGCCCATTCACACGACTGCACCGATGAAGTCATTTGCCTGACTTCTTCATAGAAGCTCCCTTTAGCTAGGTGGTAAAATTCTTTGTCACATTAGCGTCTTCTATGTGACTGGACTATTGGGAGATAAACAAAAGGAAGAATCTCAAATTGCAAAGATAGAATATGTGTTTATTTTAACATAGACATTTTTTTTTAAGGAAACATAGGCATTTTTGAAATTTCACGTACATTATAGGAACAATTTGAACAATTAATCATTCTTTAATCAATCAATCATGTTTTTTAGGTCATTAATCAAATATGTGTTTCATTCTATATTGCTAACATTTAACAAAACAATGATTTATGGAGAAATAATTCATACATTTTTCCCCCAGAGGAATGGAGAGGTAATTCTAATTCATACATAATATTATATTTTTAGTGAAAAGATTTTAATACTCCTTCATTTAGATTTTCTATACCTCCCCTAAAAAAACATATATTGAGAAATCATTTAATTGATATGTTTTTATATTGTAATATCCTCATTTTTATCATTGACCTGATCGTTGACTATTTTTATTTCTTGGGAACTTTCTTTAAGAGGGTATTTTTTTTAACCAGATCGTTGACTATTTTTTTTGGGAACTTATTCATTGACTATTAATAACTAATTTATAAATCTCATTCTTTTGTTTTTTTATGATTTTCAAAAAGTATATATAAATAGTGCACAAAGAATCATTTTATGAAAACAAATCATGATAATTATTGATAATAAAAAAAATCATGCTAACTATGTGTAAGGGTAAATGGGCTTCATACGAGGATGAGTTTGTTCATGGTTGCATAGATTTTGGTAGGGCTGGGCATGATATCTGAACCCGTCAACAACCCAAAATAACTGAGTCACCTGCGGGTCCATCGGGGCGGGTTAAAACGGGTCTCGGGGTGAAGCAATAAGAAAAAATGGGTTTGTCTAGGCTTAAACGGTTGAGCCTAGTTTTATTAAATCCAAAATCGGCCTAGCTGAAAATGGGTTTGTCTCGACCGAAGATCCAACTAAGCCCAATATTTTTGTTACTTGCAGGCCCAAAACTAAAAGTCCAATTCAACTGAATTATCCAACATAAATAGCCCTAGAAACCCTAGAAAGTTGAAACATGAACTCACCACCACACCTCCATCGCCTCTCTCTACCTCTCAGCAGCCGTCACACTAAGCAATACTCAAACACAAAATCCTCAACAACACAACACTCACCACACCTTCATCATCTCTTTCTTATTCTCTTCTCTGATCTTGTCAAAAAAATCTCAGTTTTTCTCAATTTTTTTGTCTAAATTTCACTTTTCGAATTGTTCAACAAGAGAAGAAAAAATTCAATTCAGCTTCAAGAATACTGGATCTAGATTCAAAAACATAAAAATCCATGACTTAAGTAAAGAACTTGATTTACTGCTTCTTTGGTTTATCGTCAATATCTTTATCTCTTCTTTCAGAGCCCTCAAAACTCTCCATTCTCACCATCTTTCAAAGCCATCATTTTTGTGAACTGAGGTTCGATCTCTAGTGAGCTAGTGTTTTGTTTTTCCCCAATACAATTTTCTGCCACCTCTGTGTATTTAAATTTCTTATCATTTGCGTTTGTTAATTTACATATTTTCTTGGTTGCAGATCTGGTGTTTGTGTGAATTTCCACTAATGTTCAAGCTTGAATATTTCAGTCTTCTTCAAAGATGGAATGATATTGTGAGTATCTTACTTTTTTTTGTATGGATTACGTTTTTTTGTGATTAGATTTGCTTCATTGAGTGTCTTTTGAAAATATTTTTGTTGTTCTTAACCATTAATGTATTCAAAAATCTATTCTTAAGGGATCATTGACTATTTTTTATTTTTGGGACTTATTCATTGACTATTAATAAATACTTAATAAATCTCATCGTTTCCCCTTAAAAAAAATCTCATTGTCATTTTTTTTATGAGAAATTATCATTCTTTTCAAAAGTATAAAGAATGCATTAAAAAATTTATGAAAACTTGCTTAAAAAAAAGACAACTTTATGAAAACAAATCATGTTAATGGATAAACAGTGCATTATAAAAACTTTATGAAAACTTGCTCAAAAAAATAAATATAATTTTATGAAAACAAATCATGTGAATTATTGATAAAATAAAAATGCTAAATATATACTCTATCCGTTTCAAAATATAAGCAAAAATTGGTCAACAAAAGTTATTTTATTTGGTTCAAAATTTGTACCAGATACATTATTGACTCATTTTTGCTTACATTTTGGAACGCAGGGAGTACAAGGGTAAATGAACTTCTTTGGAGAATGTATTTGTTTCTTGCTTTCTTTTCTCTTAGAGGACCTTATATTTTTAACAAAAAAAAGAAAAAGAAAGGCTTAATTGCACTTTTGGCCCCCTATCTTTCCAAAACTTGTGGTTACAGCCCCCTAACTAATTTAAATACAAAACAGCCCCCTAAGTATTGAATCTTTGACAGTTTTGGCCCCCAACGCTGACGGGGCACCCTAAATGAGGTGCCACGTGTCATTTTTTTAAATTTTTTTTGGCCTTGAGCGGCCAAAACTGCCAAAGATTCAATAATTAGGGGGCTGTTTTGTATTTAAATTAGTTAGGGGGTTGTAACCGTAAGTTTTGGAATGATAGGGGGTCAAAAATGCAATTAAGCCAAAAAGAAAATGTATATTAGGTGACAAGTGAGTTCCAAAGATTATAGGTTTAATATTACTTTTGGACTCCTATTTTAGTAAAATCACAAAAAAAAAATTATAAATCTAACTTTATTTTTATATTTGTTATAATTTTGGTCTCAACCCATGTTGTATGCCTTGAAAATGGTGAATTTTGCTCTTCAGGGTGATATTTTGGCTTCATATTTAACATTCGAACAATCAATCACCTTGTTTTTGTGCAAAATCAAAAAAATCAATTTTTGAGTAAAAAACATGGCTTGAACCAAAACTGCAACAAATTTAAAAATAGAAGGACAAAAAAGAAATTGATTTAAAAAAAGGATGTTATTTTTGTGAGTTTGGTAAAATTGGAGACCAAAAGTGCAATTAATCCTATATTTTATTTAAATATCCCTCAAATAAGACATGATATCATTCATAAAAGTTGCTTTATTTTATCCAACACCAGCAACATAACATAAAAAAAAGGAGGACTATACTAGGTATGACAATGGGGTGTGGAGGGTTTTACCTCCAAACATTTTCAACCTACAACTCTCATCCTGTCTGTAAATTGTCCATCCTTTGTTGTGTAATCACCTTTCCAAATGATCATCTTCTTACACAACACCTTCCAATGCAAAGAAAATGGTAAATGGTTCTAGCAGGCTGAAGAAAAGGTCAAATGGTGCTAGTAGGGTGAAGACGTCGACAGTTTTACCTCAACCGCCGTAGTTTGTTTATTTCCTACCAACAACGATGATTTGTAAGATTGAACCTCTATGACCTATTTGTACCGACTATGGTTTGAATAGTATTAGCGTGAATTAAATTTGGGTGAAAAACCACAGAATCCTTCCCACTCTCCCCATTCGTTCGTCATTTAGGGAAATCAAACCCTAAATCAATTCATCACTCTCTATGGTTATCTCTCACCATCATCCTATATTTTGCTTCCGCCATTTTTTTTCCGTAGCCAATCCGTCAAAACCCTCCATTCTCACATGTTCTTGATCCCTTATAACCCTCCATTCTCGCCGCCATCTTTTAGAGCCAACATTTTTGTGAATTGAGATTTGATCTTCACTGAGTTAGGGTTTTGATTTTCCGCAATCTTTGTGTTTTTTGATTTCTTAACATTTGCATTTGTGAATTTACATATTGCTTTGGTTGAAGATTTAGTGTTGGTGTGAGCTTCACTAACTTTAAAACGTGAATGCTTCGGTCCTCTTCAAAGTTGGAATGATTGTGTTAGTATCTTCTACTTTTTTTATGCATGGATTACGTTTTTGTGATTAGCCCATCTCCATTTAGTGTCTTTTAGAAAGAAAAAAATTTGTTGTTGTCAACCATTAATGTTCAAATCTTGTTTCATTCTTCATATCTAGGTGAAAATTAATTTCAATCTAGGTCATTTTTTAAATTGATTTTCTTTATTTAAGGTTTGTTGCATTTATTTTTGTTTTTCAACTTATATTGACTTTACTTGTTTCTTTCTTTATTGTTATAATGTATCACCTTACTTTGCTCAAATGAGAAATAAAAACTTTAAGAGGAAATGAAAATCAGGAAGCCCCTAATATAGTCCTTAATTTTAAAGGTCTACCCATGGTTCACTCAAAATGACCTTCAATAATAGGTTTCACAAAAAAAAAAAACTGTTTCATGGTCCCACACACAAAAAAAATTAAGTGTAACAGGGGATATTACTTTTGTGCCCTCCTATATAACACCAAAATCTCTTAGTTCAAGATCATTTTCCTTCCCTCTTTCTCTATCTTCATTGCCATATTCTTCTTCTTCACCTTCATCAATTGATTACATCTCAATATTCATTATTTTTCTTCTTCATTTCACCACCATAAAACCCAAAATTTGAGAACGTAATTCATTTACATTCTTTATCGCTCATTGTTCATTGCTTGAGTCATCCCTTCTTCTTCTATCTTCGGAGCAAAGAGGCCCGTTTGCATTAGTCAAAGCAATTTCTCCTCTCGTTGGACTGCTCGGAGAAATCTTCATTCTCATATTCAACTGAATGTCAAGAGAAGGCTTCATACATTTTGATGATTATGGCACATAAAGCTTATGCTGATAGGCAAGCCATGATTGAGGCAGAGATTGTTTCGTTGTTGCTTGAGTGAGCTAGAGAGGCAATTGATTTGATTCTCATATATGTTCTACGTGCTGTAATTTTGTGCTTTAATTTCCAACTCGGTTTCTATTCGATTCAACTATTACTGTGTTGCTGTCATACATGGTCTTCCTCTCCTTATAGAAAAGACTCTTAGGGTCCATATTATTATCTAACTGTTTCTATTCTTATGCTTATTGAGCTGGTTTTTGTTGTTGTTGATAAAGCCAATTCTCCCATCTTCCTTGTCATCTCTTGGGGTATAGAGTTATAACTACTATAGCTTAGGGTCCATATTTATATTTACGTGTATATTATGATTTCATGCATACAAATCTATTTTGCTTATGATTTGGTGTTTAACTATTACATTAGCATAAACCCAGTATTACTTGAAAAAATAACTACTGTCAATCTGAATTTATCTACAAATCTGACTATGATCTTTACTATCAAAACAATTTGTTGTGAACGCATATAATTTCTTTACAGAAGACATCCATTCAGTTGTTTGTGATTGCATTTTTGAGAATTATGTTCAAGTGTGTTTCTTGTGATTCAAGAAAGCGGACAACGAGTGAATGAGAAAGACATACATGAAGCAGAACCAAAAAATGGAAATACAGTGTGAAAGTGAAAAGCACAATGCTACCACTTAAAAAATGGGTTTGTATTAATTCTTTCAATATCAAAGTCATGGAAATATGTCGGTTGGTTTTGAATTAATGGTAACTAAGCATATAGTTATTTATGTGGGACATGATTATTATTGTGCCTTTTTTATTATGAGGTGCTTCTTTTTCATTTTTGACTCATATAAACTACAGATCACATAACACATTCAATCTTCTGGAGTGTGCTATGTGATTTGTAGTTTATGTGAGTCAAAAAATGAGAAAGAAACACCTCGTAATAAAAAAGGCACAATAATAACAACACCCCCCATAAATAACTATATACTTCCTGACCATTAATTCAAAACCAACATGCATATTTGCCTTGACTTTGATATAAAAAGAACTAATACAAAACATTTTTCAAGTGGTAGCATTGTGCTTTTCACTTTCACACTGTATTTCCATTTTTTAGCTCTGCTTCCTGTATGTCTTTCTCATTCACTCTGTGTCCGCTTCCTTGAATCACAAGAGACACACTTGCACATAATTATGAAAAATGCAATCACAAACAACTCAATGGAAGTCTTCTATAAAGAAATTATATGCATTCACAGCAAACTGTTTTGATGGTAAAGATCATAGTCAAGTTTTTAGACAAATCCAAAATGACAACAACATGAATAGAAGCAATCAGATGATAATATGGACCTTAAGAGTCCTTTCTATAAGGAAAGGAAGACCATGTATGACAACAACATAAGGAATGATGTTGGTCAAAATTTACCAAACATACAAAAGATAAAAAGCCTCCTAATTCTTGGAACTGTCGTGGGTTGGGATACCCATGAGAAGTCAAGGCCCTTAATTGACTCTTGTTAACTCACAACCTGGATTTGCTGTACTTAATGGATACTAAGTTCGCTTCTCGTGATCCAATTTACTCAATGTTGAAATCTATTGGTTCCTTAACCAATTGTTTTTCTGTTGACTGCAATACTATACTAGTGGTGGTAAATCCACGACAGATGTAAATCTTTCTAATTTACTTAAAACACAATAATTCATTTGTAAAATTATTCTTCATGTCAATCTTGAAAAAGCATAGAATAAAAATCATTTGTAAATTTTATACTTTCAAACTTCCTATAAATTTGAAACTAAACAAGTAAATGGTTCCACATTGAATCAAAACAAATGTTACTAATTGGTTCAAATGTTAACACTATGAACATTTCTTTATTTCACAGCATCAAATCTAGTACATGACCTATTGTTTTCCACTTTTTAAATAAAAAACTTTATGCATATAAACTTGAAAAAACTTTATTAGACAACGATTTATCAAACTTATTAGCAAAGAAGGGAAGAAAATCAAATTTGTTAGTAAGTAGTATAAAAAACACCAAAAAAAAGCAAAAAAAAATGTGTATTTGATAGTGTATCTGTTTACTTTAATAGTCGTCATAGACAATTTGTTGAGTTGCTTCCGGTACTTAAATAGGTTGTACTTGAGTTCAAATTTATTTCATTTAAGAGGTCATCCATTTAGTCCATTTAGGTGCATAGATGCATAACACATGGCCAAAAAAATATCCGTTGCGGTGTGATGTGTAACTTGTGTGACGTTGTTTGTTTTCTCGTTTTATTGCGGTGTTCGTTTGGTTTATATTGAAAAATCAACATCAATCAATTACAAATTCAATTAATAATTTCGACATCAACGTTATAAATCTGAATGCACGAATATTTCAGCTACTTTGATTTGATCATTTTTTTTTTGGAGAAATTGATTTGATCATATTATTTGTAAGTATTTTGTCGTTGTATGCTATTAATTTAGATGTTGTGAATTTACTCGCATATTCATCCTTTATATTTTTAGTGATATTAAATATATGATTTATTTTTGTTGATGTACTTTATCAACTTGAATGCATTAACATCGTTTTGTTTTTGTCAAATAATATCATGTTGGTTGGTTAAAATGAAATATAGGGTGAAGACACGACACCTGACTTGTGTCTAAAGTAAATAAAACCTCGTGGCTCAAACATTAATATGAAATAATCTTACCTTTCAGTGGCGGAGTCAGGATTATTGTAAAGCCCAGACAAAAAAAAAAAACTGCAACACGTTTACAGGGGTTTACAAAGAAATTGCAAGCAAATAATAAAAAAAATCT
The DNA here is from genome assembly GCF_051527215.1 of Medicago sativa. Taxonomy (NCBI): domain Eukaryota; kingdom Viridiplantae; phylum Streptophyta; class Magnoliopsida; order Fabales; family Fabaceae; genus Medicago; species Medicago sativa. The sequence continues at coordinate 78,861,314 of NC_140750.1, forward strand.
AAATAAATTGCCAAATTTATAAGGGTTTATATAAGAAATTCATCGAAATTTACATAAGAGATTGCAAAAAAATTTGGTCCGGAGTCCGGGCGGGTGCCCAGGATCGCCGGGCCATAGAACCGCCCATGCCTTCAACAATCGTTAAGAAATTTCATTACAGTACTTTAAATTGCAATTAGCGAGGTTCTAACACAAAACGTGTCTAATTCAAGTATCATTGGGCTTTACAAATACTAATCCTTAAAGGTTAGGTATAATATTGACTAAATACCATGTAACTTCTTTTTTTAAGGGGGAAATACCATGTAACTTATTTATTTAAAATTGATTTTAGCTGGTAAAATTATTTTTGAATGCAGCTGGTAAAATTATTAATATTTACAAATTTTCTCTCAAAGATAAATTGATTAATGATTTCATTCAGATGTAAAGAAATCATTTATTTTTGAAAAGGGGTTTGCATAAGATTTTTTGTATGAGTATTTTAATTCTAAAATAAAAGGGATAAAATAAAGAAATGTGGGTCTTGTAAGTGTCGCTCAGTTGATAGCTACTAGGGATAATTTGTGCATGGGCCGAAGTTCGAACCCTGGATTCCCCACTTCTCCACACATTATGTGTGTAAATTTAGCCACTAGACTACTTGACAAAAAAATAATAATAAAGAAATATGGAATGAAAGGAGAGTTAAATATTAAACATTAAACATGAATGGTTCATTTAGCTTACTTTTCTTTAATATGATATGATTATAGCATTTACTATATTAACTAGTAACATTTACGATCACCATTCCAACATCTAAACAATGTAGTATTACTAATTAAAAATTGGGAAATATTATCTTGTGCCCTCAAGGCACAAGTTAAGAAACTAAAGATAGAAATATTTTGTTGGAAATTGTGCATTCAATATTTTAGAAATTTGAAATCTTATCTTTTCAAGACAAAATTTATTATTTAATTCCATTTTTAGATTCTAAACATGTGTCCTGAGGGCACAAGTTAACATTACCCTTAAAAATTTACCCTTACAATACGTAATAACTATACACATTTTCTTTGTTTCACCATTTTCACCAAGTTCTTTGCATGTAAAATCAATTAATGAATGCAAATCACATGGTTAGTTTCTTTCAATGCTTTAATGTGATGCAAAACTGTTAAATGTGCAACCAAATATGGTTTTATAAATTGGTGTAAATTTGTTTCAATCTTATTCCATATATAAATAAAACTATAAGTGTCTAATACGAACCATTAAAAATAGATTAAATGTGGATCTTTACCATTTTTATCAAAAAATAAATTTTATAATAATAACAAATTTATAATAAAATTAATATTTTATTAAGAATTACAAAAAATACGAGGGTTTACCGTTGAATTGTATCCATAGTAGACAACCCAAAAATTAAACAAAGTTACAAGAGAAAATTGCTTTAATACCGTGTTTTAGTTGTTGTTCTCATGGCAATGACAATTGCAAATGAAGAGGCATTGACAATTACTCATTTATTTTAAAACAATTTAAATAGGGAAAATTACACTCACCTCCCTTGAGCTTTGTGAAAATAACACTAACACCCCCTCTAGTTTTCAAACTTGCACTAACCTCCCTTAAATTTTCCTCAAATATGCAAACGCCTCCCTTACTATTAACTCTGTTACTTTTTCCGTTAGTATTTTTCATGGATGTTTATCAACGTGTTCTACTGTTCTTTTTTTGTTGTTGAGAGAAAACGTGTTCTACTGTTCTTGTTTGCAGGCTTTCAATCTTATGTTGTTAAATTGATTTCTAATGACATCGACAATTAAATTTTGATTTGATTAACCTAATAGAATATAATTTTAATCAAGAAAGTAAGCATCAAAGAACTGGAAAGGTTCAAATAAAGGATTAGTGATGGATTAAATTGATAATTATATCGGAGAGAGCAAAATCATATAATCACATATTATTAGATTAAGAATAAGAGCAAAAGTGAGAATGAAATGGGGTTGCCAAGAATCGGTGTGAAATTAAAAAGCCATAACCTATGGTTTCTTGAATGTTTGATCTGATACTCATTTAAATTTGAATTTGGTTTCTTGAATGAATTCAAGTTCAACAATGGAGGCTTGCTCCCATTAACAGTTAATTGAATATACTAAAAAAAAGTTAACGGAAAACTTAACAGTGTTAATAGCATGGGAGGTGTTTGTCTATTTAAGGAAAATTCAAGGGAGGTTAATGTAAGTTTCAAAACTAGAGGGGATGTTAGTGTTATTTTCATAGACCTCGGGGGAGGTGAATGTAATTTTCTCATTTAAATATAAATTAAGGGATGTAACTATAAATTTCTATCATTTCCCTTCCACCGTAAGTTTAATCACCAAAACAAACTTTACCTTCTATCCAACATCATTTCTTCCATCAAAATTATATTTTGTATCTAGGAAAAAAAAATGCTTTTAAGTGTTCCAATAGATGTTCTTTTACTTATAATGCGTTCCTTGCTGCCAACTTTTTGAAATATCTCATGAATTTGAAGGCCACTAGCAAAGAGTTGAAGAATGCATCTAAGGGATGAAAATGTGTTGCATGTTTGTTACGTGTAAATTTTGTTTTTCCCTTGGAAACTATTTATTAAAGAACTAAGAGATTCATTTTTTGAAGGATTACCATGGAGCCAAAATTCGGAATTTGTTGCCCTATGCCCGATATTTAGGGGTGTAAGTGGTTCGGACAAAACCAACGAAACCGAAAGTTCAAACCGAACCAAACCGAAAAAATATCCGACCTTGTTTGGTTCGGTTTGAAACCGATCCGATCCAATCAAAACCGATCTAGTTTGGTTTGGTTCATGATTTTTTATTTCGAGATCCGTGAAACCGATGAACCAATCCGATGATAATCATACTCCTTATTTTACTAATATTGTCCTACCTTACACAAATTTATGGTTAGGCTCAAAGTTAAAGTCCAACATAAAATACTTCTTAATCCATTCACTTTCTCTCATCATCATCTTCATCTCATCAGTCAAACTCTTTCGTTTCTACTAAAAAGGAAACCCTAGCCATCAACCACACCAAACCCATTGTTCATCACCACCGGTCACCGCTGAGATCGTTCATCTCTTAGTTAGTTTTATCATGTTTATGTCATTGATTTATACTCATTATATTTCATTGTTTTCTATGTTCATTTTCCATGTCATTGATTTATACACGTTATATGTCATTGTTTAGTGAAGATTAGAAAAAGCCATTCAAAAAAGAAAGCATTGCGATTTGCGATTATCTTAGAACTAGAAAATGAAATAAAACAAAAAAGAACACCATAAAATTTTGATCGTGTGTGATGTGTATCGATAAAAATTGAAATAACATTATAAAATATATATGCTACTTTTTATTTGCATGCATAACTTTTTATTTGTTGGTTCAGAAATAATTTTATAAGTTTTAGAGATTTAAAAATATTAGAGATTAACTAGTCAATTCTAAACTTATTTTAATTTTGATATGTTTTGCTTCAATTGGTTAGTGTTCTTACTAAGTTTATTAGTCATAAAAAGTTGTTTGAAAAATAGAGAACATGAAAAAACAAAATATGAAATACAATTATACAAAGTTCTATGAAATATTTTGTGAGAATATGAATTTTTTAAATTGTATTTTTAAACAAACCGATCAACCGAACCAATCCAAACCGAACCAAACCGATTAATTTGGTTCGGTTTCTTTTTTGAAAAACAGTGAAAACCGAACCAATCCAAACCGATGAAGGTTTCATCGGTTCGGACATTTTTTTGAGTGAAAACCAATCCAAACCGAACCGTTACACCCCTACCGATATTGAGATAGCAAAAGAATATTTATACATTTCAATACAAGAAGGTCATAATGCAACAAAATATACATTGACGACATTTCATAGGGTCTTTTAGCTTGTTTGAGCTATGGAGACAAAAAAAAACGTCCTCTTTATTCATGCCCATCTTGGATTTCTCATTTGCTCTATTCATTCATGCAAGTGGAACATGCTATAACTCCTATAGGTTCAAAACACATTGGAATTTTATTGAAAACACATTGTCACGAAAAGTGAAAGTTGGTAATTTTATTGGCACAGAAAATACATTTAACCCTTTATTATAGAATTGGAAATCCTTTTTATTTTTTTGTAATTAAAAAATAGTATATATTCCAGTTCCAACCTTCCTAATAGTTAGCATTTCTTTGTAAAAAAAAAAATAGTTAGCAATATTTGTGAAGAAACATTTACGGTATAATAATCACCACACACACCCTTTGATAGGCCATTTATACCAATTATTCTTTAACTAACTTCTTAAAATCACTTAATGTCAAACCATATTCTTAAATGTGAGACCAAACTTATGATTCTATAAATTGGAGTCAGTCTTATATATTCCACACAAAACAACTATTAAATAAAAAAATAAAGAAGTATGAAGAAGAAGACAACTACAGTTCTTATTTTTCTTGTTGTTTTAATGTCATTAGCAATTGCTAGTGATGCTGATAATAAAAACTGCAGTTATTGTTTCATAAACCTTTGTGGCATCTGCTGGAAAGTGTCTTCTCCACCAAAGCCTGCTGCTTATGATGAAACTGCTTATGCCACTGCTGCTTATGATGATGGTGCTCTTTCTCCAACAGCTTCTCCAGGGAATTAACTCAATGTACTGTGTATTGTGTATCTGCAATACTGAATGAATAAAAGTTTGATATTATAAAATTTCATGTTTTGTGTGAGATTTTTTTTTTTTTTTTTTAATCTTTGTTTCACCCTTAATGTTATAAAACTTTAATATACACGGTAATGATTGATTTCATTCTCTTAAAATAAAACCAGATTAAAGTGAAAGGATTAAAGACAATTTTTTAAAGTCAAATAAAAAGTTAGACATATTTTAACATAGAAACATAACTCTCCATAAAAAGTTAGAGGTGAAGGATAAATTCTCCATATTTCAATGTCGAGAAAATAGAATAAGAAGATAAAGATAAGGTGCTGGCTAGAAGATTTATATCATACATATTCCATGACCGTCTTTTTCTCCTTACACTATATTATTATTATATACCTCCTTCTCCCTCCCTTGCACACATAACTCCTTCCACGTGATTCCTATTTCTCCCAAACACTTTATGTTTTGCGGCCTTCTTGCTGGTTGTGGAGAAGTCATCGGGGAGAAAATGGTGCTTGGATGTGCGGTTTTTTCCGCAAGGTTTGGGTTGTTGCAGCGCTTATATTGCAGAATTATGGGAGTCTTTGAAGTTTTGAAAATCGCTTGTTCTGGAGGGATTAAAAAATTGGAGCTTCACATGGACTCTTCAGTAGTAGTCTCTACTATTACTTCGACGAAAGGAGGATCACCTGCGGCTTGGAGTCTTTTGTAAAACGTTAGGAAGTTGTTGAGTTTGAATTGAGAGATCCGGAACTAACACTACTACATAGAAGCAAATGCTAGCTTATGCAAGCACGTTGGTTAATATGGTTTGTGAGGGTATTTGTTCATCGATTTTATGGGCATTATCCTGCTCAGATTAGTTGTTAATGTTAGATGATTTTAATGGTATTTCAACGTTGCGGCTAATTAAACGGCAGTTGTTTCTTTTCTTTGGAATTCGGCCCTCTTGTAATCCAAAATAAAAATAAAAATTAACACTTTATGTTTTTAAAAATAAAGGGAGCCAAAAATAAAAGATCAAACAACTTAGTTGCGTTTACTAAACTGTCTTTTTAAACAATCGACATATTATGCGTGATGGACTAAAATTATAGTGTTTTAAATAATCATTCTAAAATTTAAAAGTTTAAGAATAGTTAAATAACTTTGGCTTTAGCAACCGAAAAATTGCGTGTATATTTCTTTTTGGGACGAAGAGTACCATTTTTATGAGGAAGAAAGTAAGAATTAATATTTTTAGAGAGATAAAAAAGCATATCTACCCCCCCCCCCCCCCCCCCCCCCCCCCCCGGATATTTATGTCATCTCTTCAACAACAATAATTATTTTTTTTAGAAATAATATTCCTTCATACTTTATATCTAACGTATGAATTTGATACATAAACTATCTAAGTAAATAAAGGAAGAAAAATACTATCTAACTAAATAAAGGAAGAAAAGGACACTTATTTGTATTGATTTATTTTTATTTCTTATCCGTCATTAATCAATACATCAACAACAACCAAATTTTATCCTATTGAATGGAGCCTGCTACATGTATCAAACGATGTCATGATTTTCTTTCATATACTATATTTTTATAAAACTCATTAATCTTAGATCTTTTTTAGTAGTTTTCCTTGTAGTATTTCTATGTATTCTTCTGTCTCAAGTGATTTGACTATCAATACTCTCTCTCTCTCTCCCTCTCTCTCCCTCCCTCCCTCTCTGGCATTTATAATCATATTTGCTGTAGTTTTCCACACATCTAACACTACATCATCTTCTCTCCTGCACTTAATTTATTTTCGTGTATGTTCATTACAGTCCAACACTATGTTGCATAGAACATCATTTCAACCATCCAACTTGAATTCGATGGTGTACCTCGTTGTCTATTTCTCCACATTTTGCATCTTGGATCCAAGACAGTGATAGATACATCAAATATATTTTTCAAATATTTTTTTAATAATATATCTTTACTAAAAAAACGAAATGTTAGTATATTTACTGTTAATTAGTATGTTAGTATTTGCTAAAAATGAAAAAAAGAACTCAAGATCGCTATTGTATCATTTTTCCATAACCAAGAAACCAACTTTATATCCATTTTTAGAAAGAAAAAAAAAACATTTTTATTTCAGATTTATCTCACTTTATTTTTTATGAAAGTCCTCTCACTTTTTCTTGATGTTCTCCCACACCTTGGATTAGCTGCAGCAGGGAGATAAGATCATCTATATTTTCTTAAAATAAATGGACAATGTCATTCGATGAGAGATAGATACAAAAAAAGTATGTAGTGGGACCCACCATTAAGTAGGTTCCACTACTATTAATTATTTTTAAATTTCTTTATGTCTTTGTCTCTCTAAATGGAACAAATAAAGGATCTTGACTCGCAGGAGAGATGGCAGAACACATCAACAACAATAATTTTGTTGAGATAAAGAGTTCATTTAACCCTTTATTTTAGGATTGATATTATTTTTTATTTTTTTTGCGATTAATGAGATTAATTATATGTTCTAGTTTCAACCTTCCTCATAGTTAGCATTTCTGAAGAAACATCTACGGTATCATAATGACACACACTCCCTTTGATAGGCCATTTATACCAGTTTCTTTAACTATCTCTTAATGTGAAACCAAATTCTTTAATTTGAGACCTAACTTATGGTTCTATAAATTGGAGTTAGTCTTATACTCTTATTCCACACAAAACAACTTAAATCAAAGAATAAACAAGTATGAAGAAGACAACTATTACAGTTTTTATTTTAATTGTTGTTTTAATGTCATTAGCAATTGCTAGTGATGCTGATAATGGTGCATCTACTCTTAACAGTGGAGACCCAAAATGCGCTTTTTGTTACATAAACCTTTGTGCCTTCTGCAAAACGTCTTCTCCAACAGCTTCTGCAAAGCCTGCTGCTTATGATGAAACTGCTTATGCCGATGCTGGTACTCCTTCTCCAACAGCTTCTCCAGGAAATTAACTCAATGTACTATCATGTATTGTGTATCTGCAATACTGAATGAATAAAAGTTTGATATTATAAAGTTTCATGTTTTGTGTGAGATTTTTTATTTTTTATCTTTGTTTCACCCTTAATGATATAAAACTTTAATATACTTGGTAATGATTGATTTCATTCTCTTAAAATAAAAAGTTAAACATATTTTAAGATCAGAAACATTAAAATATTTTTTAATGGTTCGATGGTCATGTTTTTTTTAAAAATTAATCAGAATCATAAAAATATATTTTACTAATCAAAATGAGAAGCCGCTTTTATAACTTATGAAAAATTTGAGTTTAGCAAGTGTGATAAATGAGAGAGAAGTTTGAAGAAAAAAAAAATTACCAGACACAAATCAACTTCACACGATACTATGTGTAATGACTCTAAAAAGATAGTGAAATTGGATTACTGTTTTATTGAACTAACAACTATAATCAACTCCTTCTTATTCTGTTTGAAAATAGAATAAGAAGATAAAGATAAGGTGCTGGCTAGAAGATTGAGATCATACATATTCCATGACCCTCTTTTTCTACCAACACTAAATTATACAACCTCCTTCTCACTCCCTTGCACACATAACTCCTTCCATGTGATTCCTATTTATCCTAAACACTTTATGTTTTGCGGCCTTCTTGCTGGTTGTGGAGGAGTCATCGGGGAGAAAATGGTGCTTGGATGTGCAGCTTTTCGAAAGGTTTGGGTTTTCTGCGGCGCTTATATTGCAGAATAGTGGGGAGTCTTTGAAAGTTTGAAAATTGATCGTTCTCGTCGGAATAAAAATTGGACCTTCACGTGGACTCTTGAGTAGTAGTCTCTACTATTACTTCAACGAAAGGGGGATCAACTGCGGCTTGAAGTCTTTTGTAAGACATTAGGAAGTTGTTGAGTTTGAATTGGAAGGTACAAATTTGACACTCTTACATAGAAGCAAATGCTTATGCAAACACGTTGGTAAATATGGCTTGTGAGGCCCCGTAAGTGTAACTCAGTTGGTAGTTATCAGGGATAATTTGTGCAGGGGTGGGGGTTCGAACCTTAGATTCCTCACTTCTCCACACATAATGTGTGTGAATCTAGCCAATAGGCTACTTGACCAAAAAAATATATGGCTTGTGAGGGTTTTTTTCCATCGATTTTAGGTGCATTGCCCTGCTCAAATTAGTTTCTTAATGTTAGCTGATTAGAATGGTATTTCCACGTTGCGGCTAATTGAACGGTAGTTGTCTCTTTTCTTTGAGATTCGGCCCTCTTGTAATGCAAAAAATAAATAAAAATAAACACTTTATGTTTTTAAAAATAGAGGGAGCCAAAAAGTAAAAGATCAAACAACTTAGTTATGGTTACTAAACCGTCTTTTTAAACAATCAACATATTATGTGTGATGGACTAAAATTATAGTGTTTTAATAATCATTTTAAAATTTAAATGTTTAAGGATGGTTAAATAAATTTGGCTTTAGCGACCAGAAAATTGCGTGTAGATTTTATTTTGTAGGAACGAAGAAGTATCATTTTTAGAGGGAAAAAAAACATATCAATCCTGAATATTTATGTCATCTTCAACCACAGTAATTATTGTTTTTAGAAATAATATTCCTTCAAACTCTATATCTAACGTATGAATTTGATAACTAAACTATATAAGTAACAAAAGAAACTCCAACTTCTCTCTAAACTTTCTTTCTCCTTCGTTCATCGAGGAGGGGTGGTTTTAGGTCATTTTTTGACCTAGAATCACCCCTCTACATCTTTTTTCCCTTTTCTTTCAATTTAAATAAGTGGTTTTCACATATATCAAGTTTTTTCTTCTGTGTTTTTTTGTGATTTCATCGTCTAAGTGTGGCGTTGTGTTGTTTGTCGTCTTGTGCGGCGTTTGATTTCGCGTCTTGTCGCGGTGTTCGTTTATTTCCTATTGAAAGATCGTCATCAGTCAATTACAAATTCAACCAATGATTTGGGCGTCAACGTTGAAGATCCGGAAACATGTGAATTTCGGTGACTTAGGTTTTATCATATTATTTATAGGCATTTTGCCGTTTTATGCTATTAACTTAGGTGCTGTGAGTTTGTTCGCAGATTCACCTTTTACGTTTTTAGCGATGTTTGTATCTGATGTAATCTATCGATTTGAATGAATGAATATCGTTTTGTTTTTGTCAAAAAAAAAGTAAAAAAAGAAAGAAAAAGATACTTATTTGTATTGATTTATTCCTTATCCGTCAGGAATCAATACAACAATAACTAAATTTTATTCCATTAATTTGAGCCTGCTATATATGTATCGAACAATGTCATAATTTTTTTTATATATTATATTTCTTTCAAACTCATTAATCTCTAAATCTTTCTTAATAGTTTTTCTTTAGATATTCTTCATTGATTTTACTACCCATCTACTTATCTTATTACATAATTTAGATGTTTTCTCTCTACGCACCCCAACCACCCAAGTACACTTTTCACCATCTTTTCTACTATAGGTACTATCTCATCTCTATCCGTCTCTAATATTGTCATTTATAATCCTATTCATTGTAGTTTTTCCACACATATGTTGCATACAACATCGTTTCAACCATCCAACTTGAGTTCGATGGTTTACCTCTCTGTCTATTTCTCCATCGTTTTGCATGATGGATCCAAGATAGTGATCAGTACATAACATATGTTTCTCAAATCTTTTTTTAATAAATATATTTTCCACGTTACTTTAAAACCACAAATGTTAGTACAAAAAAAGGACTGAAGATCACTATTATCACTCTTCTATAACCACAAAACCAACTTTATATATTTATTTAGAAAAAAACATCTTTATTTCATATTTATCTCATTTTATTTTTTATGAAAGTCCTCTCACTTCCTTCTTAAGATGAAAACAAATTGAATGTTGTTGTTTCCACATCAAAGGATTCTAGAAAACACCACGAAAATACCGAAATAACCTCATCGACAGTTAACTGCCGATGAATTTTAACCGACGGTAGATAACTGCCGATGAAAATTGAGATTAAATTTGCCATTTCATGGTGTTTCCTAGCCTTGTGCAAAGTGTAAACATCAATTTTCAAACAAATTTAGATAAAGAAATGATTCTTCGATCCAAACATTATCTTTGCTCGAACCAAACCTCGAGAACTAAGACTTTTCTTTTTACCAATGGATTTTCTTCTTAAAACAAATGAAAACCCAAAATAAAGATGTTAGTCCATCTATGGGATTCCATGACATAATGAGAGGGCACTTGGATAATTCTATTAGAAGTGTGTTATTTGAACAACAATTTATGAGACAAGCATAAATTACAAAAAAAAAATATATATTGATAAACAAATCAAAACTATAGAGAGATAAAATAAAAACATAATGTAAGTATAGTATCAGAGAAAAAATTATCATAAAATAATACAAATATCTTTTCTCATTTTTTAAACCACGACAACAAAGTTTGACCCGAAGGAAAGTGATGAGAAAGTTTAGTTAAGAAACACCGTACAAAGATAGAAAACGGCTTGGAAACACCGTCATACCATTTATAGCAACCTCAAATCGCTGAATCTTACGTCCCAACTTTGCTTTGTTTTTTTCTTTCCTTTTATAGAAACCACTTCATTTCTTTAACTGCTTTCACCCTTTCACTTCACTTCAGAGCTGTTCTTGTTCAATTCTATCAAACAAAGATTTCGTCATCTTCGAGGATTTTAAGGTCGGTCGTTGTTTCTTTTATCATTATCAAAATCCATTTTTTAGGGTTCAACAATTCCCAATTTCATTCTCAAATTAATTTTCAGCTTTTTTAGTTTCTTATTATATTCTTAAAGATTTGCATTGCATACAATAGCTATAAATAGAATTCACAAATCTTCACATTTTCTTGTGACCCTTTTGCCTTCCTTTTGAAATGTTTTTTAGACATCAGAAGTTGACACCAGACACCGTATTCTGAGCACATTATATACAGTTTCTGATTTTATATTAATTATTTTTCTTTCATAGGAATCTGAACATACTGAAAGTGGGTGTATTTTATACGGTGTTGAAATTTTGTGTCTAAATATCAGTGCTGATCTTCTTTTGGAGATTTGGTCCCCAACATTCAGGTTTTGAAGGAAAATTTCATTGTTTTTTTGTTATATTTGTTGGATTTTGATGGCTTGTTGTTTAAGGCATTTGTTTCAATTGCGTCCTTTTGAAGATTGAAATTATCTCAGTATAGCTTTGAAGTATGGGAACTATAGAGTATAGGTTGCAATTCCTGAATTTTGATTCTCTCTAGTTCCAAAAGATAAGATTTAATTGAAGAGTGGTGGATGATAGATTAATAGTTAATAAATAATTAGAGGACTTCAGCTCAATGGCACAGTACTTATTGTTATTATCAAATTCTAAATATTCATAATAGAATTCTGTTTTGTTATCAAGAGAACTTCTCTCAAGCAAGTTTCTTGTGCACAAACAATTTTAACACGGGGAGTGTTTTACATATGCAGCACAGGTTTTTGCTTGAGAAGTTGAGATTATCATTTTTCTTATTTTCAAAGATTTTTAGCCGAATTTTTATTCAATGTCTTCACTTGAGCTGTGAAGAATCTGCTTTTGCAGTGCTTACCTTACAAGTTCAACTCTGCAGCAATTCTTATGATTTTTAGTTGTTGATGATTGTGGTGTTTGCTAATTCATTATTTTGTAGATTTTTCCTTAGGGGTTATGCTCAATCGCTCATGTTTAATTTGCTTTATGATAAAATTAGCTGATTTTGAGTATACAAACTTATAGGCTTCAAGAAGGCTGGCGAACAAGGAAGCAATGTCTTGTGAATTTTTTTACGTAGAAGGACTCTAATAATCGGTTGACCAAAGTATGGAATACCCTTTTTATTCTAAGGGAGGAGGAATTGGGTATTGGCAGTCTCCTGGAACTCAGTTCGAAGGGCCAACATCATTAGATGGTGGAATCAACAATTTGGTGTCAGAAGATATGCCTAACAGCTTCTCCGAGCTCATGAACTTTGATACTTATGCTGGTTTGTGTTCTGGCCCATCCATGACCGATCAGATTATGACCAATGAGCTTCCATCTCTTGCCTCGGTATTATATCAATCGCCTGATGGATTCAATCCAGTCGAACAGAACAGTGGACAATTCTATATGACAGGAGGAGTCGGTGGAAATTACAATAATTTGGAAAGCTCCCCTATTTTTGGGGAGAAAATTGTGTGTCAGCAAATGGATACCCTACTTGGTTTCTTAGACAACAGCAATGATGCAAATAACTTAAGTTCTAGGCAAAAATTTGACGACCCTTCGCAACATGTCAATGCCTTTGATATGGGTAATTATGTAATCGCCAGGCCACAAGCTTTAATCTCCAGGCCACCTGCTTTGTCACTTGATGAGAGAATGCTGAAAGCCTTGTCCTTCTTTAAAGAATCAGCTGGTGGGGGAATATTGGCACAAGTTTGGGTACCCATAAAGCATGATGGTCAAGTACTCTTAAGCACCAGCGAGCAACCTTATTTACTAGATCAAATGCTTGCAGGGTATCGTGAAGTTTCAAGGACATTTAGATTTTCTACAGAAGGAAAACCAGGTTGTATACCGGGTCTTCCTGGCCGTGTGTTTATCTCCAAAGTTCCTGAGTGGACTTCCAATGTTGGTTATTACAATCCAAAGGAGTACTTGAGGGCTGAGCATGCAAGAAATCACGAGGTTCGTGGATCAATTGCTTTTCCCATATTTGATCTGCACTCTGGACTGCCATGTTCTGCTGTCTTGGAACTTGTCACTACAAAGGAAAAGCTTGATTTTGACAGAGAGTTGGAAATCATTTGTCGGTCACTTCAGGTAGGCATTTCCTTTCCTGTTTCCATTCGAACTTTCCTTTTTGCACTTTCTCTGTCTCACTGCTTTTCATGTTGAGTCTGATAGAAGTTGACCTGGTTCCCTTCACGTACAGTATACACAGTTCAGAAATTTCTTTGCCTTCAATTTATTTCTGTTCTACTGTGAATTTATTTGTATCTATATTGCCCTGGTTTGATAAGCATTTAAGGAATTTGGATCAATATTTAGCCCACAACGTGATCAAATCTGTTTGGAAATTGTTTTGGCAGATATGTGTTGCATAAATCGATTATTTGAGACTTATTGTTATCTTTACATCACCATTCAGGACTTAGATGTCTCAATACAAAGATATCACGGGGAATTTTTGTAGTTTGACCGGCAAAGTATCTTATGTGTTCGTTGGTGATTGGTCGGTACTTAATAATGTACAATGTTGTTCCACACCACGGTTGAGGAGCACTTAGGCAGAAAAATTTCTATGGATGTGTATATCGGGTGGTCATGTTTCCTGTCTTTGCATTAGGGGTCATACCTAAATTGAAAAATTAAAATTTATAGGCATTATATGTTTAAACTTAATAGTTTATAACTGTCTTGTATATGCATCCAATATTCATTGCGGCTCATATTTGACCAAGAAACTGTTATAACTGGTATCTATGTTCGAATAAATCAGGATAAAACAGAATTTGTGGAATAACTGAATAAGCCCTCTGCAGAGTTGTCTCAAAACAGAGGCTATATATTTATTACTGCAATCACATTTACACAACAGAACATAAAGTAAAATGTAGACTATACAGAGACAAGGATAGTGTAGTTACAAGGTTATGCCCTTCCAAGAAATTCGAGAGTCTTGGTCTTTCCCTTCCTAGAATTTGAGAGCTTGGTCTCTCCTTCCCAATAACCAATAACCACCAATTTATAACTTCCATAACTCACAATTAATATAAAACATAACTGCTATAATAACTGCTATAGTTATTTCTTATCCTCTCTTGTATTTTGTCCTTTTTGACTTTAAAGATAATTTCATTAACGAAAGTCTGACAATAAGTCAAAGTCCAAGACTACAGAAATACAAGGCAGCGTCTCTTCAATCCATCTGCAATCCGGATTATGAAGAGCATATTTTGCTAAATAATGGGCAGCTTGGTTTGCCTCACGCCTAACATGCAAAAAAATTTAAACTATGAAAACAAACAATCAAATTAGTACAATCCCCAATAATAGATCCGGCCTAGGTTGGAGATTGTTGATGAGCGTTCAATGCCAGGTCCACATTAGAAGCATCTAATTCCGCTATAAGATTCATAAAAGACATGTATTTTGTCTGATGCGATGTCTAACAGAAACCTATATCTTTCTCAAAGACCATCGCATATCTCAGTTGATTCAGTTATTGACGCACTCTTCAATTTCTTAGAAGAATTAATACATTTTAATTTTTATAAATTTGCGTATTATATCACAACTGAAGGTGGTAATGATACATGCATTTCTCATGCCTTTCTGCAGCTTGTAAATTTAAGGACTGCTGTGTCTTCTCGGCTGCTTCCTGAGGTATTTTCTTAAACATGAATTTTATTTTCCCACTGGTTTTTCACTTCTTAGAATGTTATTTCTTCTTCCGCAGTGTCTTTCGACCAATAAAAGAGCTGCTTTAACCGAGATAGTGGATGTGTTACGATCTGTGTGTCATGCACATAGATTGCCATTGGCACTAACATGGATTCCCTGTTTTTACACCGACGGCGCAAGAGATGTAACTACTAGAATACAAATTAAAGAGGGTAATTCAAGTTCTCGAGAAAAAAACATACTGTGTATTGAAGAATCAGCTTGCTATATAACTGATAAAGTGATGGAAGGATTTGTGCGTGCATGCATTGAACATCCTCTTGAGGAAGGGAAAGGTGTAGCTGGGAAAGCACTTCAATCAAACCATCCTTTCTTCTATTCTGACGTGAAAACATATGATATTAGTGAGTATCCGCTTGTTCATCATGCTCGCAAGTTCAATTTGGGTGCTGCAGTTGCAATCAGGCTAAGGAGTATTTATACTAATAATGATGATTACATATTGGAATTCTTTCTTCCTATCAATATGAAAGGGAGTCAAGAACAGCAACTCTTATTAGACAACCTCTCAGGTACCATGCAGAAAATTTGTAAGAGTTTGAGGACAGTTTCAGGTGCTGAAATATCAGGAACAGAAAGCTCAGTGGCGGTGTTTGGAAAGAAAAATGTCCCAAGTTTCCCCCCCACATCTACGAGGAACTCTCGGATATCATTAATAAATGAAAAGGATGGTTCTGTTCAGAAGCTATCATTGGATGCTTCTAATCTGAGAAACAATGGAAACGAACCTTCTTGTAATCAGGTTTACCCCTACTATCCTTTGGCCTAATGAATGAGTTTTATTATCTTGCAGAATTGTTTATAGCATGTTCTTCTTAATGCTTAAATTTGTAAATAACTTTCCCCCAGAAATGAGAATGACTAGCACAGATGTATTTGGTAAGCATTTCTGAATATCATAATGTTTATAATGAAATGTCTAAAATTTATTATTAGGCTTATTAGATCATTTGGTCCCTTATATAATTTCATGTTTTCATTTTGGTCCCATAATTAATAAAAATGGCGTTTTAGTCCCTCACCTTTTCCTCCGTTTGCCAAATAAATCCCGACGTTAAGTTTAACCCCAAATGATGTCTATGGTGGACCAACCTTAAGAGTGGTCCACCATACATCCAATTAATTATTTTAATTTCAACCGTTTGATTTTTAAAAAAAGAGAGAGCCATTAGATTTGACAGGTATATTTTATCTTACGATGTACCTACAACACCTAATTTTTTTCCTTTTCTTCATCTTCTATATTTTCATCTTCTTCAATCATATTCATACATTCATACAAACAAACCCAGAAAAATAAATTAAACAAAAAACCCAGAAAAAAGAAAATCATGATCATCAACACTCTAATCATCATTTCTTTCTAAAAACAAATTCATTCCCTGTTTTCCTCTTTTCATTAACAGAACAACATCAACATCTCTTTATTTTCCAATTTTCATTTCTTCTTAACAGAAAATCCAGAATTGCTTTGAACCTTCCTCCAAACATCATCATCAACAACAAACACATTATTGTTTTGAACCTTCCTCCATTATTGCTTTGAACCTCCATTATTTTCCTTTTGCAAGAAATATATCCAGAAACATCTCTTTATTTTCCTCTTTTCCACCATTATTGCTTTGAAACCTTCCTCTCTACCTCTCGAAATGACACAACTGCAGCCACTCTCTCTTTCACTCACCACCACCAACGCAGCCACTCTCTCTTTCATATCATCACCGTCATCGCAGCCACTTGTCTCAATACGGCGAGATCGTTGATTCCAAGGTCCGTTTGTTGCTTGCAAGCTTCGGATCGGATTTGACACGATTTTGATTCGGATCTATTGAAAATTGTTGTTGTTGTAGGTTGTTGTTGATGTTGTGTTGTTAGTGGGAAGAAGATGTTGTGTTGTTGTTGATGTTATGATGTGTTGTGTTGTGTTGATGAAGGCAAATAACATGAAAGGGAAGAAGATGATCGTTGGAGAAGAAGAGGAAACCCAGAAATTGGGATTTTTAATTTGGCATTAGGGGTATTTTAGGTATTTCACATCTTTAACATTATTTTATGAAGATCTAACGGTCCCTTTTATGATAAATAGATCGAATGGTTAAAATTAACAAAATTAATAAGGTCTACGATGGACCACTTTGGAGGTTGGTCCACCATAGACATTTGGAGTTAAAATTAACAGTCAGGATTTATTTGGCAAACGAAGGAAAAGGTGAGGGACTAAAACGCCATTTTTATTAATTGTGGGACCAAAATGAAAACATGAAATTAAATAAGGGACCAAATGATCTAATAAGCCTTTATTATTATGATGATAACAGTGACATTTAATGTAAAATTGCATCTCTATCTGAGGAAGCATTTGTTAAAAATGATTGTGAATCATGGGGTAGAACAAGGGACCAAAAATACGAAACCTCTATCACACTTCATGTATGCTATAAAGGAGTATACTAATGGGGAATATTGATATAATTTATGCATCAATTTTTGTTAGTTATTGACGGTATAACTGTTTTGAGTGTTTCCTGAGATTCAACTTTGTTTTTTTGTGCAGGAAAATAATGGATCGAGAAGGCGAGTTGAGAAAAAAAGAAACACATCAGAGAAGAATGTTAGCTTGAGTGTTCTCCAGCAATACTTTTCTGGTAGTCTGAAGGATGCTGCAAAAAGCATTGGTGGTTAGGCTCCAACGTTATTTGTCCTGATTTCTGTATATTTATTTATTGACCTGGCTTATTTATTTTGGATTATGGTGACAGATATCAATTTATATCATATCTGCATTTGCTTGAGTTATATAGGTGGATCTTAACCATATTTTAAAATGTATACCTTAATGTTGTGTTTGGATTAAGTAATTTGAAATATTAGATAATTTAAAATACAGTGGTATTATAATGCAGTAATTTAAAATCCGCATGCTTAATTAATTTGTTGTTTGCATAAGTATTTGTGATATTTGTTCTCGTTTCTTGCTACCACCGTTGTACATCGTCACCAGCCACAACATAAAAGCAAAGCCTCCTCTTACCAACTACACTATGTCCATCTTTAGCTATAGCTACCCTAAACCAGCACAGCCTTTTCTACACCATCATCTGCGGGTGATCGATGCCACAAACACCTTCTCCTCTGCCTCCCTAACTCTCATATATGCTTAACCCTTCCCCAGACAAAATCGAGACTTTTGACAGCATAGTTTTTCACATGATTTGCAAGAATATGACCATATACCGCTTCTCTATATGGAATGTAGATCTGAAGCCACAACGATTGATAGTAAGATGTGTTAGTGTAATTGGTGGAGTTTCAAAACTTGATCTCAAGAGGTAGAATTTCAAATTCTCTATTTTGAGAAAAAATTAACCTGAATAAAATTTCTTGTGATGTTTTAAATTCCTGTTTCAACTACCCCAAACAGGTTATTTTATACTAAAGTATTTTGAATTCTTGCAAAATTTATATTTCCTTCTTAAAATCTCTTATCCAAACACATTTAGGTTTTGAGAGGCATTATGTTTTTAATTCCTTCCATAGTTTACTACTTCTAGGCAAAACAATGAAAGCAAAGTAAGTATTTTATAATGAAATTGTTTCAACGGTTCTGATTGCATGTTACACCTGTGTATTAAGCATCACTTGATTGTCAGTCAAATTTATTTTGAAATAAACAAGAGAGATGTTTACAAAGTGAGATATGCAGTATGATAACTTCAAAGCTTAGTGTAACTTAAATAAAAATATCATCATCGTTACTAACGATTGAAATCCATTTACCGTGACTGTTCTATCTAAAACAAAAAATGTCCTTTCATTGTCCAAAGATGTTTTATGTTTTTGAAAGCTATTCTTATTTATTGAAACAAGTTTGTTTTTAACAATTGAATTATTCTTTGAGCAGTATGCCCGACAACTCTGAAAAGGATATGCAGGCATCACGGAATTTCAAGATGGCCATCCCGCAAGATTAATAAAGTGAATCGATCTTTGAAGAAAATTCAGACTGTGCTGGACTCTGTTCAGGGAGTTGAAGGCGGGTTGAAGTTTGATCCTTCCTCGGGAGCATTTGTGGCAGGAGGGACAACCATACAAGAAATCAATGAAAATAGAAGTCTCCTTTTCCCCGAGAGAAGTACTACACAAGACTCTGAGCCTATTTCACAAGATGCTGTCTCGGTGCCTAGTGAAGGTGAGAATTCGGAAAATAAGTTGGAGGGAAAATTGAAGGAAACCAATACTTGTTCGATCAATTGCAGTGAAGATTCAAAATCATTTGGAATGGATGATTGTCCTGAACAAGCTTGTAATGGCTCCGTTCTTGCAAAATGTGATGAATGGATTCTAAACAATGGCGGTTTGAGAGAAGAAAAACGTAAACATAGTACTATTGGCCAGAGGACAAGTTCCTTTGCTGTTGATGAGATGGACACTGGTGCGGATGGGGATGATGATGTTGTTGAACACAACCATCCTACTTCTTCAAGCTTGACAGATTCGTCTAATGGCTCTGGTTCAATGATACATGGCAGTTCATCAGATTATCAGAACTTTAAGAACCAGAAGCCGTCCAAAGGCAAATCAACCATAGTTGATAGCGGGTCTAAAATCGTCGTGAAAGCTACCTATGGAGAAGACACCATTCGTTTCAAGTTTGATCCATCCACAGGTTATTATAAACTATATGAAGAAGTTGCAGCAAGATTTAAACTACAAGATGGATCATTCCAGCTCAAATATCTAGATGATGAAGAAGAATGGGTGATGTTAGTGAACGACTCGGATTTGCAAGTGTGTTTGGAAATATTGAATGACATGGGGACACATAATGCCAGGTTTCTTGTTCGTGATATTCCTTGTACGTTTGGCAGCTCTGGCAGTAGCAGTTGCTACTTGGGAGGCAGCTCATAGTATAAAAATTCTAGTTTTTGCTTAGACAAGATTTTGATGGTATATTCACAATCTTATGGGGGTTCTGTGTACTTGCATGTTGAATATAGTAGCGAGCCTCAACACAATGATAAGGTTGTTCAAATTTTGGGTAAGGCTGTGCACATTTGCTTTCTCCAAGTCCATACTCCACATGGGGAGAGCTTTGTTCATAGATCCTCCCTTATAGTTCTGTATATGGTGCTCTCACACATAGCAGTAGCATAGAAATTTGTTGTAGTAAGTAGTAGTAGTGAGGACTGTGGTAAATGGCTCAGCAGTGCTGTAATGTAATGTCAGTTTGCTGTATATATTTCCCAAGAGATGTTATAATTAAATTATGATGACAATAAATATAGAAAAGAAAAGTGTACAAAGTGGTTGTTATGAATAAGAGATGTGAATCCAAGTCAAGGAGTGACAACTTTAACGATTACACCAACTCCTTTCTATAAATAAATATGATTATTGTTAAAAAGTAATATAATTATGTATTTTGGTGGTTGCCTCTTCGATTTTAATGATATATTGACAGTGACATAGCAATATTCAAGTGGAACATGAAAGGAAACCTTTGAAGAGTGTGTTGCTGATCAACTGCCCCTTTCGTTTCAAAATGTTGTCGCTTTAGAAAAAAAAAATTGTTTCAAAATGAATGTCATTTTACATTTTCAATACAACTTTAATTTTTTTCTTTCAACTTTACCCTTAATAAATACTCTAACTTTTCTCTCTCACACAATTTTCAATGCAACTTTAAGTTTGTCTTGTTTTTATAAAGTAAGGTTATTTTAGTAAAATTGTCATGACATTTGACTACTTTATTTCATTCCTTAATTTGTATGCAATTGACTAAAGCGACATTCATTTGAAACAAATGCAATATAGAATTGTTTGTTTAGGTCAAGGATGTATATAAATTAATGAAGTTCTTATTCTTCATCAAACTAGTGAAATTGGATAAATATCTATTTCAATTTTTTTACTACAAATTTAATTTATAAATATCTATCTCAAAAAAAGACTAATTGCACGTACCAAAAAAAAAAAATCTGATAAAGGTTATTTGTCCCTATTTCAAGGCTATATAGGCTATTTCCATAAAAAAATATCAGAATTTATCCAATATTTGTAAATTAAATTGTACTAATAATAAAAAAAGAAAAAGATATTTATCCAATTTGAGAAAATAATAAACGGATGAAAGAGGTTTGGTTGTTGGTGTGAATATAAGTTGGCAATTGAAAGCATGTGATATAAATAAAGTTGACAAGTGGTGGGCCCCACTTACCGAGTCCGAGTGTTGAATGATGATGTAGATCATCCCTTTCCTTCTACTTTCTTCTTCTTCCAATTCCAACAACAGTAATCACTTAATCAATCTCGCTCGGCGCTGAAAGAAAGAAAGAAAGAAAGAAAGGGTTTGGAATTGGATATCGCCTAATCGATTATATGGTGTTTGCTTTCTCTTATTCTTCTTCAATAATAATCGATTAAATTTATTCATTTAATTTAATGGCTTCCAACCCTCAACAACCATCAGGCAGGTTCCTTCTCTTTCTCCTCTTTTTCTATTAACTTTATCATTCTCTGTTAGGGTTAGTGTTTCATTGCCGTTTACCACATCAATTCATTACAATTCTCTCTCTTTCATCTTCATCAATTTTTTTCGGAACCCTAAAATTCAAACACATACATTAATCCCCTTCTTCTTTTCGGTTCCTTCATCTTTAATTCTCTTCCATATCATTCATCAGTTTATGTTGAATTTGAATCGAGAGATTGCTTGTTCTGGGAGTTTTTCTTTTTAATTTAACACCTTAATCCATAAAATAAAAATTCACTTTTTTTCTTCATTCCTGGTATAATAAATCAAGGGTCTTCCCAGCTGTTGTGAAAAGAAGAATCCTGTTTGGATAAACAGCTTATTCGCAGCTTATAGCACAACCATTTTTCTATACCCGTTTATATGACAAAGACAATAAATAAAGTTAAATTATTTTTCATATAAGCTGTTTTGATAAGATATCTTAGAGAACTTATAAAAACAAGCTGAAACAGCTTATGAACAATGCCATAAGCTGTTTTTGTAAGTTCTCACAAAACTTATGCCATTAGATAAGCTCAAATTAGTCAATCCAAACAGGCCCTCAATTTGTGATACTATAAAGTATAGCTTTTACAGACTGTTTGTAGTTCATTATTGAACGTGGACCCATTTCACAATGATTTTACTTTTTAAATAAATTTTGTGTTGCAGCAAGTAATCCTCCACCAAAACCTTGGGAACGAGCAGGTTCTTCATCTGGTCCGGCACCTTTTAGACCGCCATCAGGTGGAAGCACCAGTGACGTTGTTGAGGCTTCAGGGACTGCAAAACCTGGGGAAATTGTTACCACCGCTGATAGAAGTGCAGCTGTCAACAGGAATACTCTTGCCAGGCCTGTTCCTGCAAGGCCATGGGAGCAGAACTATGGAACTAACAGCTATGGAGGCGGAGCATTAGGTGGTATGTTTGTTTTAATTTGTAGCTCTTCATCTCCTTTCAACATTTTCCTTGTTTGCCTATTTCACGTGATCTTTTGTAATTTTTATTTTTCTTACAATCTGCAGGATACGGTTCAACAATGAATTATAATTCTGGATATGGATCTGGGATGTATGGATCTTCTTATGGTGGCGGGCTAGGAGGAGGAATGTATGGCGGCGGTGGGATGTATGGTAACAGTATGTACAGCAGAGGAGGATATGGAGGCGGCCTTTACGGGTCATCTGGGATGTATGGAGGAGGTGGAATGTATAATAGTGGCCTTGGGGGTCCAATGGGTGGAATGGGTGGGTATGGCATGGGAGTTGGTCCTTATGGTGGTGAGCAAGATCCCAATAATCCATATGGCGCCCCTCCATCCCCGCCAGGATTTTGGATTTCTGTGATGCGCGTGGTAAGCCATGTGATACTTTTGGAACTTATTTTTTCTTCCATATGGGAATAATTGATCAACATGTACCATGGTCAATGTTTTTCCCGTTTTGTTTAACTGGATTGTGAAGTTGCGCGAAGTTTTTTTATTGCTGACATTTTCATGTTTGCAATGGTTATATTTCAGATTAAACTGTATTTAGGACAATATATTTTGTCTTTGGATTTTATTGATAAAAAATAATCAGAACCTCATGTTCATGATATTAGTTAGGAGTAGGATTTCCTGTGAGCAATGTGAGGCAAGACACAATAGAAACAGTAATCATGTTAGTGGCCTGTAATGAAACTCTTTGTATCTAGAAGTATCCAGTTAGTAAAGCTGCATATGATCATGAACATTGTGTATTTGTTTTTAGGGTACATTTTTATGCACTCTTCTTACTCTTACCGTGGTCCACCATTGCTTCTCTCCTCTTTTTTTTCCCTTTGGATTATTTTAATATGAATATTGATATTTTTTGTCATTTGTTGTCCGCAAATATGCTTGGTACATGTTGAACTTATTTCCCTCTAATGACAGATGCAAGGTGTGGTTAATTTTTTCGGTCGGATATCAATACTCATTGACCAGAACACCCAGGCATTCCATTTGTTCATGACCGCCATGCTTCAGGTTTGGCCTTCATTGTCCTCTTACTTGTGATTTGTTTATTTGCTAATTGTGTACCCATTTCCCATGGTTTTTTAAAGATTGAAATTAAAGTAAAAAAACAGAATCATATATGCTCAATTTGTGATTTGAATTGTGATTTTTTTGCTTTGGTGAAGCACTAAAGCTTATACATACAAGGATTGGTTTTGGATTTTTTTTTTATGGTTATCAAACTCAGGGTAAGTGAACCCAACTCTGATGCGTTCTAGCTCTATCGAGTTGAATCCCACGAGCTAGGGGAACCAAGTCCTTTGTGATTTGAATTGTGATTTTTTTGCTTTGGTGAAGCACTAAAGCTTATACATACAAGGATTGGTTTTGGATTTTTTTTTTATGGTTATCAAACTCAGGGTAAGTGAACCCAACTCTGATGCGTTCTAGCTCTATCGAGTTGAATCCCACGAGCTAGGGGAACCAAGTCCCACCAACCTTCACTCGTTTTAAACCTTGTGACGGAGTTGTCAACTTGACCATAGACTTTGAACCTGTTATGCTATTTTTATGTGCTGACCGCTGAGTTACGCACCTATCTCATGATTTGTGAATTTGTCCATTATTTTATAATGGTGATTCTATGTTTGTGCATTTGTGTTGGTTGTGAACCCATCTGAGTTTAATATATTGGTTGCTGTCCAATTCGGTATTATGATTTGCTTTATTGTTCATTTAGAATATTAAATATTTACTATACACATAGTAAATTCTGTTATATACTTAGATGGATGTTTTATCCGTTGCATAGTCACAGAATTCACTCTCCACCCATGAGAACCGCGAACCAATTCGTCCGTACCGGTTCGTACAAATTCGTGGTTTAGTTTTTGTAAAAGGTGAACCAGTGGCGGTGGTAAAGCTTCAAGCCACAGAGAAAATGGTGAAGATGATGCGGTTCTCTCTCCTCCATATAACAGGGATAGAAGAGTCATCTCAAGTACTAGATGAGAGAAAAGAATCAAAAACTGTCTTCAATGCACAGTGTTAAATGCTTTGGTAAAGAAAAAATCAACTCTCCAATGTCCAGTCCACGTGACCTAACATTGGAAAAGTAAAATAAAATTGAAAAGTATATACTGTAGCCCTTTCTTTTTAATATTTAATAATGCTTTAATTTGTAGTTCAATGTTAAATTAAAGATAAATTGTTTTATTACAAAACTATTAAGAGAAAAATTTGTTGATAGTATAATTATTAGTATATCATATGTATATTATACGAACCCGAGCGTACCGACTCTGTGTATCCCCTAACGTACCGGATTATTGATAGATGGCGAACCGCGTACCCCGTGTTCGTACCGCGTACTGAGCGAATCGCGAACCTGGTGACTATGATCCGTTGTTTTTGTATGAAGTAAAATCTTACAAGTCTACATGTAGAGTCTACGAAGATCTTACGAGTTTATGCGGACTCTCAAGTTTGACTTTTAGTCCTATTTAACAAATCAACTTTTCATATTGGAAAGTTGTCTAAAAAGTATGCGGTGAAACTGTTATCCTTTGGACATTATCAGGAAATATTATTTCTAGTATCAAATTATGGAAACAGGATAGATTTTGCATCTAAATTGTATAATGTTAATTGAGGTTCGTGGAACCAGTTTAAGAATCATTGAATCTATGTTATATGGATGCACAAGTGACATCATAGCTTATATATATTATTTGTGATGTGTTAACTTGTCTGGATACAAACATTTTAAGGCTATTTTCGTCATACATGATGAACAACAACATATTCAGGTAAAACCAAAAGCAACTTTGTCCTGCTTTTCTGAAGAAAAAAAGTATGAAAATAACCAAATTGCACTCATTTTACCTTTTGAGCACATACTGCTTGACGAATCTATTATTTCAGTATTTCACATCAATGCACTCATTTTACCTTTTGTGATATTCATTTTGATTTATTAGTTATTCTATTCTTGTTTTCTTTGAACTTGCCAACACTGGGAACCCGTTCCATAATTGCATTTTATCATGTGTTGTGAATATAGTTTAATTTTAGATGATCACTTGGTGTTTGCTGCAGCTGTTTGATCGCTCCGGCATGTTGTATGGGGAGCTAGCTAGATTTGTGTTGCGGTTGCTCGGGATCAAAACTAAGCCCAATAAGGTTAACCCACCAGGTCCAAATGGATATCCACATCAAGGTCCGAATGGATATCCACATCAAGGACAACACAATTCTTCTGGAAATATGAACTACATTGAGGCACCAAAGGCTGCTCCAAGTGGTTCTTGGGACAATGTATGGGGAAACGATGCCAGGGGAAACGACGCCAGTCAATGATTTGGTGAATTTAGTTGGTGTGTTCAAGTACATTAAAGAAAAGTACATTAAAGAGAAGAGAGAATCATCGGCATTTCAAATGAAGGCACTGAAGCTGCAGAATTCATGTATATCCTAATTTTAATTGCAGTTTTCTGTTTTTCTTTCCCTAGATTGGTTCTTGGTTTTACTGGAAGCGGGATCTTCAGAAAATAAGATATTATCCCTACCTTTATACCTTGTCATCGTTTGCTTTGAATATGCAGGATGCAACTATTTCCAAGTACATGTATTATTTTTGTGTCTAGAATGAATGTAAACTTGCATAACTGCTGAAGTTTTGTGGTACACCTTAAATTGCATTTCTTTTGATGTACTCTTTCTTAAATGTCAACATTAATTCATCAGAATCAGAACCACCTTTATATGGTGAATTCAAGCGTGAACCACCTGTATAACTAAGTGGTTGGCTTGCCTCTGAAGTTCTTTTGACATTTTGAGTTAATTTAAACATTGACAAGAACCATTTCCAATCTCTGAAAATTAAAAGATAAATTGGTTTTAGGGGCAAACTAATGTGAAAATGATTGCAACGCATGTTTGGTGGAAAATAAGTTGATTTGTTGGATGGGAAAACCAGTCATTGAGATAGTTCATTCTAGTTCTTTCTCTTTTATACATGGTTCTACGAAACAATCGGGAGTTAAATTTTGTTTGTATGAATATGTTAGAGAAATCATCACTGAGATGAACAAATTGGCATGTTAGGAGCTTAGACTTGGCTCCAAACTTTGGTAAGATCCTGGCTAGAGGATGGAAAAACGAATATTGTTGATTACTACTATCTCCATTTTGTCTTAATTATTGTTTAAACAAAAAATATTATTTTTAAGAAGTTAAACTAACCCATCCAAAATGACACCGAAAAGAATCGAACTGAAATCAAAGATAATCGAATTTGAGACCTTAAAAAGAGTACACTCTAAGGTGATCTTAAGACAACACCACCAAATCAACAAAAGTGAATTCCTTCCCCTTGAGTTTAAATAAAATAATATTATATTTATTGTTATTGTTGCTTTAAAAAGTTGGGTTAATTATGTTTTTGGTCCCTACAAAATTGCGACCTTGTAAGTTTAGTCCTTACTTAATTTTAATAGCATTTTTAATCCCTACAAAAAATTTCTGCACTTAATATTAGTCCTTACTCAATCCAAATTTGTTTAATTTATACTTAAACTCTTAAGTTTTTCAACAATTTTTTACAAGCGTGTTAAGAACGTTATTAAAAGATCCTCCAAAAAAAATATCGCAAAAATTTGATTTCTACGTCCATATTTTTTGTTACTTATATCTTAAACTTTTGTCGTTTTAAAAAATTCATATTTAATTTATTTCATGTTAAAAAATTATAGATTTTAGTAAATGAACCTTTCATAGTGTTCTAAACTTGTATAAAAAGAATCGTTAAAAAATTTAAGAGTTTAAGGATAATTAAACAAAATTTATTTTAGCAGGGACTAAAATTATAAGTAAATTTTTTTTTGTAGGGATTAAAAAAGCTATTAAAATTAAGTAAGAACTAAACTTAGAAGGTCGCAATTTTACAGGGACCAAAAACATATTTAACCCTAAAAAGTTCCTCCCCAGCCTTGAATGCATTTTTCATTGCACATGGTTTTTCCTATGTATTCATCTAAACTTGAATTACTTTATATATTAGCTGTCATCTTGTTTTTCCTTTCAATCAAATTTTACTCTATGATTTAAAATCTTCTCTTTTCACTCCAATATAAAGAACTCAATTTACATTTTTAACTTGCTTAGTGAATCCTACAATCCGTCCACAATTGCTAATAATAAGTAATAACAACGTTCTTGCAAAAATCTTGTTCTTCACAATGGCTGCCATGTCATGTCATACACATACTTCATCAGTGTTACAAAAAATTATTCTTTGACAAATATAATAACCCACCTTTGGATATGCTTGTGAAACAACAAGTGAATTAAATTTAAACAAAACTTAATGAGTATATAAGAAGTGCAAAAAAAAAAACATGTTAGTATTTGTCTTATTGTCGTTAACTGAAAAGATAACTTGGTAAAAAAAATTAATAAATCAACGAGGATTAACAAAAAAGGCTAAAATATTCCTTCCTTCCTTCCTTCCTTAAAAAAAAACCAAAAAGGTTAAAATATAGTTTTAGTCCCTGCAAATATGCTTTGTTTTGGTTTTAGTCCCTGTAATTTTTTTTTTTGTAGTTTTTGGTCCCAGCAAAATTTTTTGTTTTTGAAAATAGTCCTTGGCTCCACTTTTGTGATGATTTGCATACGTGGCACATGATGGATGAACCCATTTTGTAGTTTTTGGTCCCTGCAAAATATTTTGTTTATTTAAAAAGGCCCCTGCAAAATTTTTTGTTTTTTAAAATAGTCCCTGAGGGACTATTTTCAAAAACAAAAAATTTTGCAGGGACCAAAAACTACAAATTTTTTTTACAGGGACTAAAACCAAAACGAGACATATTTGCAGGGACTAAAATCATATTTTAGCCTAACAAAAATGATTAGACTCTCACAAGAACTAATATTTGAATTATGATCATGAGAAACATTCATACTTTAGTTTTTTTTATCCGATAGCCTAGTGGCTAAAATTGACTCGAACCCCAACTTCTTCTACATATAATAATGAATTGTTTCTAACAACTGAACTATGTTCGCGGGAGCCGATGACTTTGCAAAATCTATAGTTATTTAATTAAGTAAATAGTACTCCCTCCGTCTCACAATTATTGTCTCTTTACCATTTTATTTTTTTCTCAAAATAATTGTCACTTTACAATACCAATGCAGCATTTATTATTTTTTTCCACTATTATACCCTTATTTATTGAATTACATCCAACTAACTACTCCACTAACTGCAATTAATAAGGGTGTTTTAGTAAATGCTACTAATTTTACCATTGAAATCAACACAATTAATCATTTCCTTAATAACCGCGCACAAACCTTAAACGACTAATATTACGAGACGGAGGGAGTATATACTATTTTTCTAAAAAAAAAAAACTTAAACAAAAAGAAAAAGGTAGTAAAAGAAAAGAAAAGTGAAGTTTGGAGTGGTTGAAGGAAGGAAAAGATGTTTGTGAATTTGGTTGAGTGTTGATTTGATGATGTTGCTTGCTTGCTGCACTCATTCACTGCTACTCATCACTAGCTATAACTCTTAACTACCAAACCAAACAAAACCAAATCAAATTCCAACATATCAACCATGAACAACAACAACGACAACAACAAAGACACTAGTACCATAGGAATCCTTGATTCTCGATTCAACCAAACCCTCAGAAATGTTCAAGGGTATTTTTTTTTCCTTCTTCTTTAAATTAGTTCCTTGTAAAAATATTATCTTTTCTTAATTTCACCCCTAAAAAAATGGGCATTTCAGGAATCTTCATGATCTCGATAATTACGCTGCCCGATTTGTTGATTAGTTTATCATCGGATACAGGAAAAACCCATTAAAAAAGTTGATTTTTTTAACACTAAGATCAATGATTATGAATGATTATAGTGTTGTGTGTTAGATAAATGATAATTAACCCCCAATTTTCATCTGATCTGTGTAATCAAATTGGATGATTTTTTCTTAGTGTTGTGGATAATTGTTATGAAATGAAATGTGGTGATAATTGAAGTTAGAAAAGTATGAATGATTGAGCACTGTTTCAGTTCTTAACAATTATTAATTTTGCATTTGAAGCATTTTCTGATTGCTGTCAAAATTGGAGATGATATAAAAAAATTATGTTTTTAGCCAATTAGTAATTTGTTTTGTTTATAGATTTATATGTTTCAGAGAGATAGTTTGTACCTTATACAATTGATATGTTGTTTCTTTGTCAAGGTTACTAAAGGGTCGTAGCATTCCGGGTAAAATCTTATTGACCCAGAGGGTAGATCCGATAGATAATTCGGGCTTATACTCACCAACTTACCAAAGGAGTTCCTCATATAGTGATACTGGCACAAGCAATCGTGCAACTGAAACAATAGAGGTGATTTTACTATTCATATTTTGTGGTTATGGCTCATTATATACATTTATGAGACTTATGGATAGCGCTTCATCTAGTGTGACTTCTGCTCTTAATACAGGAAGAAGTTCACAATGGAAGCAAGCCATTTGGAACTACCAACGATAGTAAATTAAAAACATCAACCTCCCATGTAGAGAACCCAACTGAAGAAGTCCGGAAATCTTCCATGGGTGGTAGGACTACTGATTCTGCAAGAGTTATGAAGTTCACAAAGGTTCTCTCTGGAACCATGGTTATATTAGGTATACTTTTATCTTCTGTATTTCTATTTTCTTTTATATCACATATTGACTTATTCTCTATTTGCTCCTAAGTGACCTCTTCCAGTTTTGAAAGTATCATATGTAATTCTGAGGTATATGCCATAATAAGTCTAACACGTTGCCATTCTAAATAACTTGATATTTTCTCTCTTCTGATTTTTTAGATGTCGAGTTTTATGTGAACTTAGGTTTGGTTATCAATTATTATATATATAGTTATGTACTTGTCTAACCATTTACTGCTTTATCATAATCAGACATAAACAATTGATATCTGCTTTTTCAGGTTGTTGTTAGTTTATATGCACAAACGATTCATAATAAATATATACGCCCATCACAACAAGAAGCTATATTCCACTACTAAAAAATTAACTACTTGAGTGTCTTTCATTCCCTTGATTTTGGCCCAAAATGTTGTTCATTGTCAAGCATCTATCATTCTTGTTTGCTTATGCTATAAAGCAATTATGCCTGAATAATATTTATTTAGTTTTCCATTTTTCAATGTTAAACTTGTTATGCAAACCATAATTTTCATCCTTAACTATCCTGTAGATAAATTGCGTGAATTAGCTTGGAGTGGTGTTCCAGATTATATGCGTCCTACAGTGTGGAGACTTCTCTTGGTAAGCTCTATGATCTTCAAGAAGTACAATAACTATAATCTTAGAGTTCAGATCAGAATTTTTTAGGATATGTGTATTCTTGTTATACTTTGGTGATATCTAAACAAATTATTGAGGGTGGGTTTCAGAATTATTCTTTCATGGAGATTTAATGCTGCTTATATGAAAAATGCATTGGAAAAATATCATACAAATGATTTTGAAAAAGAATAATTAGGGGTATTTGGCCTATTGATAATCATTTTAAGTCAATAGGTCAACGTCATGATTTTCCATGGTTAATTTTTCTTCTTGAAATTTAAAGATGAACTGACAACAGGGATATGCACCAACTAATTCAGATAGAAGGGAGGGAGTTTTGAGAAGGAAGCGGCTCGAGTATCTTGATTGTGTTTCTCAGTATTATGATATTCCTGATACGGAACGCTCAGACGATGAGATCGGCATGCTTCGCCAGGTATCCTTAATTATGCCACTCTTAATTATTGACTAAAATAATTACTTTTTTTTTAACGTTTACTTTTTATGTTTGTTAGATTGCCGTTGATTGTCCAAGAACTGTACCTGATGTTGCATTCTTCCAGCAACCACAAGTTCAGAAATCACTGGAGCGTATTCTTTACGCATGGTATATTACAGATGACCTGTTTGTCAGGCCTTATATTATTTTCATTCTAGTGTTCTTTGTTGTGGATTTTTTATTGAGGTCAAAAGATGGATTTTAGTTCGAGTAAGATGGTTAGACAGGGTTTATAAGGCGGGATTTGTACTTTCTTTTTGAGATTGTATTCAATCCTGTCTTAAATAGTTAGCGGATGAAGTTATTTCTGTAAGATAGACTGATCCTAGATTTTGTTCCGATTATCTTACTGATTGATAATATTGATGGACACTGTTTGTAGATTCCCTTCTAGAAATGGATTAAGCTTTAGAAGCATGTAAGACAGTGTGGATATTTAATGCACTTTCAGAAGATGCTGAGAATATTTGCTCTAGTTTCACATACTTCTGTTTCTTCCTAGCGGCAGTTTAGAGCCATGACGTAGGAAAAGAAACTAGATAAAAGATGCAAGAACACTGACAGTCTTTTGTGATCTACCTTTTGCATTTGAAGTACATAACACAGTAATAAATTGGATTGGTTGCAATCTATGCTTGAGATGGATACTCTTGAGATCTTTAATTATGGATTAGCCTTCTTGTCGACTATTTTTTGCTTATGAAATGTATGTTTATATATCATGGTTATTTTACTTACATGATAACCTCATCTTCTTCCAGGGCCATTCGGCATCCAGCAAGTGGATATGTTCAGGGGATAAATGATCTTGTCACGCCATTTTTTGTTGTTTTCCTATCAGAATACTTAGAAGGGAGCATAGATAACTGGACAATGTCCGATTTATCTTCAGATAAAATCTCTAATGTAGAGGCTGACTGCTATTGGTGCTTGTCAAAATTGCTTGATGGTATGCAAGATCATTACACATTTGCTCAACCAGGAATTCAAAGGCTTGTCTTTAAGTTGAAGGAATTGGTCAGGAGGATTGATGGTAACCTTTTTCTCTGGCCTGTTGTTTTTCTTAAAACATAGTATCTATGATTGTATGAACTTAATACCCCATTTTTGCATTCACTAATGTTATGTGAACAACCCATTTCAACAACCACACCGTATGTCTATACGGTTTAGTGGGTTTTTTAAATTTTTGTATGCATCTTGGGATGCGTGCCTAGAGAAAATGTGAGTATGACACTATGAAATGATAGGTTGTCGTACAAGGGTGTCTATTTTGGGTTGTACATATAACAGCCCTCTTTTGCATTTGGATTTGGATATGTATTAATATTACCAAACTAACTTATTTTGTTTGTTATTTACTACCTCTCTTTCAATATATCAGTTTATGTTTTTTGTACAGTGAATGAAAAAACCATTACATGTCCTCAATTTTAGAGAAGTAAAACTACATTTGACTAAATTATCTCCTCAGTCTTCATCAATGCTCTCTCTTTATTCACTTTGTTGAGATACCATTAGATACTGCTTTCATGGTTTTCCATGGTGACATAAAATAAAATGAAATTTATTATCTAAAACAAATATGTTGAAACTTAGGGAGTATATTATTATTTGTATATCCAAATAAAATCTGCTACTGAAACTTTGAGCTGCGCCAGATCCTGTTTCAAGCCATATGGAGAATCAGGGACTGGAATTTCTTCAATTTGCTTTCCGCTGGTTCAACTGTCTTCTAATCCGCGAGGTTTGCACTGATTTTTTTCCTTACAAGTTCAACAAATTTCTACAGAAGAACAACACTATAATTAATAAAGGGACTGCATATTAAATTTCACGAGATAATGGACTGAACAAATTTGACACGGCTTTTATGCCTTTTTAAGTGTGATGTCTGATTTATGTTATCAGATACCCTTCCATCTTGTCACACGCCTTTGGGACACATATCTAGCTGAAGGAGATGCCTTACCTGACTTCCTTGTGTATATATTTGCCAGTTTTCTTCTTACGGTGAGTCACTATACTTTGTCCCGTTTATATTGTAATTTGTTTGGATTAAATTTTATCTTGTAGTCAAGATGATAAGGAATGGTAATTTTTTGTCAATATGTGCCCCCTCCGGCTGGTAGATTTCAGTAAACGACGGTACAAACGTTTTCTGTAGAATAGATACCATTCTGTAAAATGCTAGTATTATTACATATCAAAGTGTTCAACTCAGATGGGATGGATGCATGTGGATGCATTCTAACAATCATTGCAAAAGACAGTTTTCATTATGTTATCTGAATTTTTATGCTGAACTAGGAACTTATAGCCACAGTCTCACATACCCTTTTTATTGGTCCCGTTTAGCATGTTAGGTTATAGATTCTTCATGTATGTTGCTCTGAAGCTCCTTACCCTTGTTCGTTTTTTGGCATTCTTTATTTTTACTGTCTAGGAGAGGATTTAACTCTTATATTTTCAGTATGGTTGCTTTTGATTATTTTCTTTAGCAATGATTATGCAGTATAAAAGTAAATGTTCTCTAATATCTATCGTCGTTTTTTCAGTGGTCAGACGAAATTCAGAAGCTTGATTTTCAAGAGTTAGTAATGTTCCTTCAACACCTTCCAACTCAGAACTGGACTGATCAGGAACTCGAGATGGTACTCTCTCGTGCATTTATGTGGCACAGCATGTTTAACAACTCTCCTAGCCATTTAGCTGCCTAAATGCCTCTGCTGAATTCCTGTATTTAGTTTTTCTATTTGCAGCCTTTTCCTCATTCCATCCTACTTTTTTCCCCTTTAGTGTGTGGTGCTTGTTTCATATAGATGAACTAATTTTTTTTTTTTTACCATTCTTACTTGTATTTTGCAATGTAATATCTTGTAAAGGAGAGGTAAAAATAAACTGGAGATAGAAGCTAATTTTGTTGTATTAAATCTTCATATCTTGCAATGTCAACAACCAATGGGAGTTAATTTTCAGTTATTGATGATTTGGATGGTCTTGTATGATTTTATGTCAATGATGCTTTGCATAGTTGATTTAAAGCTGCATTTATGCACAAACAGTCATTGCGTATGTGTACACAACTCATATTCTGAATTCTACCATTATTTTCTCAACAAGGAAAGATCATATCATAAAACAGAAATACAGAATAGCAACAACCCTCATTGTTCATTGTTATAAATGATTGTTCAAATCTAAAGTATAAATGATCTCATCAACATTGCCACATCGCTAGCATATAGCTTGGCTACCTGCTAACCATGGCAAAAACCAACAGTGCCTATCACATTCACACATGACATTATTAGAATCAACAAACTTGCTTGATTAGAATCAACAAATCAACCTTGTTGTGATTTTTAGTTTAACAAACTTTTGAAGTTTTAAGGAGTGGTACAAGGGATTTAAATGGATATCCATGGGCGTGGCTAATATGATATATGTGCTCGCTTTATTGGATAAAAATGATATTTGTGTCCTCTTCATTTCTACGTGGATATCCGTTAAACGGATTATCCATGGATTTTGAGATATACAAGATACAAGTATCCATGGATAACGTTTTTTTTTTTAAAAAATATTTGTAATTTTTTTTATAATTACCTAAACTTTGACAACAAAAGTTCATCACATTCATTTTCTTCATTTTACCAAAATATAATAATATTTATACATTACAATAACAATATTTGTTCATTTCATTTCTAACAAAAGAAGAAACTAAACACATTTAACAAAAATAAAGTTCTTTGATTAGAAAAAACATAAAAGGGGTAATATTATTAGTTTGTTTTAGAGGAGAATTAAAGTTCAATGTAATAATTTTTTTTTTGACAACGTCAAGTAATAATATTGTAAGTATTAGTGTTTTTTTTTATCGAAGTTGAAATGGTAGTAAGGTTATTTATATAATTTACTTAGTTTACTAACGGATATAGATATTCACGGGTGTAAATACCATTAAATTTGCGTCTGTATCCATTAAAGAATGAATAGTTGAAATATCCATTTATTTTATCTATGAATATCCATTAAGGTCTCTGCCCTTGTAATAGCCCAGGTGGGTCCCGCACCTATTATTGGGGCCGTCCCACTACCCCGGCACTGTCACTCACAAGCTCAATCACTGCCCCCCTCCTCTAGCCTTGTAACAGCCCAGGTGGGTCCCGCACCTATTAGTGGGGCCGTCCCACTACCCCGGCACTGTCACTCACAAGCTCAATCACTGCCCCCTCCTCTAGTAGTGTTTTTGCCTCCCGTGGGAATCGAACCTAGTACCTGGGGATAAGTACTACTTCAATGCATTCCCACTACCAATTGAGCTAGCTCAATTGGTAGTGGGAATGCATTGAAGTAGTACTTATCCCCAGGTACTAGGTTCGATTCCCACGGGAGGCAAAAACACTACTAGAGGAGGGGGGCAGTGATTGAGCTTGTGAGTGACAGTGCCGGGGTAGTGGGACGGCCCCACTAATAGGTGCGGGACCCACCTGGGCTGTTACAAACGTGGAGGTGAAATTGCAATAGAAGGTTTTGCAAATCGAGTGTTAAAACGTAAACTCGTTTTATTTTTTTGTAAACTCGGAAAGTTGACCGAGTTTAACCGAGTTAACACAGCTTAAAATCGGCAAAATTGGGTAAACTCGTCAGAGTTTGCGAGTTTACCTTTTAAAAAAACAATTTTTTTGGGCCGGTTTTCAATTAAAGTCCAATTCATTCTTAAAGCCCAGCCCAATATCACTGTATTATCAACGCGCGATGCTTCTTTTCTTCTTCTCAAAATAAATGAACATTATATCTTAATGTGTTATCTTTGTCGAACAAGAACTTGTTTTACTTGAAAAATTGAACATGATATCTTAGAGATGTTATGAAGCTTTTGAAGGATTGAACTTTTGAAGATATTAACTTGTTTATTTTTTGGATAGTTTTATTAATAACTTTAGAAACTTGTGAAACTTGCTTTTTTGGATGGCTTTATGGATGACTTAGTGACTTGTGAAACTTACGATTTTGTGCATTAATTTTTGTATATTGATGTTAAGTTAAGCATAGCGGTTTATTAATGTAGTTTGGTATAATTTGCCTTTGTAATTAAGTTATATTTTGCAATATTGACTTATATGTGTCATGCATATATAAATTTTATTTTAGGTACGAGTTTTTGAATCGAGTTTAGGATTCCAATTTAAAAAGACAGAACGAGTTGAGGTAAATTGCAAAACCTTATACTTCGTGCTAAGTCTAAACACAGAACACGCTCCTTCTTTCTTCTCCCACGTCCCACCACCCCTCAGCCGTTCAGTCCCACCACCACCACTGTTGCGCGCCACCACACCAATCGTTCTCACTCTTTCAACTCCAAATTCTGTTGTAAAATCCGCAGCTCAAATTTTACAACAATGCATTTTCCTTCACTTTGACATCATCAACAACAAAACCCATTCTAATTCTCCATACGTTCAATCCAAATACTTCTTCTCTCTCTGTCATGAACGCTGCTTTGTTCTCTCACCTCTCATCATTCACATCTACCATCCTCGCAAGAACAACCCAATTCGTAGCAAACCGTTCTCTCCACACAACTCCTCACACTTTCTCATTCCCAATTAAATCACATCATTCTCGTCTTACCTCATTTCGTTCTCAATTTGTTTTAACAACAGTTGTTACTCGCTGCTATTCCACTAGAAAAGTACGAAAAACCGGTTCTTCCAAGTTGCACAAGGTGGAAGCTGAAACGACGATGGATCAGGAAGAAAATGAAAGGAATGCTTTTTATGTTGTAAGGAAAGGGGATGTTGTTGGAATTTATAATACTCTCACTCATTCTCAAGCTCAAGTTGGATCTTCGGTAATTCTTTTCTTCATTTTGGTTTTTACTGTTTTAAAGTTCTTGTTTTTATTCGTAATGAAATTGAATGTGAGTACAAAAATGTTGGTTGAAAATGTAGATTGTGGTTATGGTTACAGCTTTGTTCTTTTGACATAATATGAGACAACAATTTGGATGGTTAATGTAGTTCAAATGCATATTGTTAATTATGTTCAGTGAATGATAACACAGTGTAGCAATTTATTAATCATTCACTAAATACAGTTAATAACAATTTTCAGGTGTATATTTGGACACAATTTAGATGGCTAATGAATATTCTATACAATTGAACACCTGAAAATCGTGGTTAATTAATTACATTGGTGGATGAATAATGAGTTGCAATACTTTGTTATATTTGTCAACAACCCATCAAACGTAATTAATCACATATTTAAATTATGTTAACCTATCCAAATTGTTGTTAATATTTGTTGTCAAAGTAGCATTTCTGTCATGCTTATGATCTTTGTGGCATGGCTTTCGGTTGCTAGCTTTGAAATCACCTTTTTTTTTAATGCTGAAACATAGCTGCTTGATTGGACATGGTATTTGTACATGTGGTTTGCATTTCATTATGTCAAAATTGAAATGTGATTTTCAACGGTTCTAAAGCTTGAAGTATTGAACTTTTGATGTTACTTTTGTGTTAGGTATGTGATCCTCCTGTTAGTGTATACAAAGGATATTCAATGTCGAACGAAACTGAGGAGTACCTTCTCTCGCATGGACTAAAGAATGCTTTGTACACAATTAGAGCCTCTGATTTGAAAGAGGATTTGTTTGGCACGCTTGTTCCTTGTCCTTTCCAGGTAAATAGCAGTTTCGGTGTGTTTGATTTTCCCTTCTTTTTTGATAAATTATCTTGTCTAGAGTATAGGAGGGGAAAGTGTTATCTGTGAGTTGAAGAGTGAAGATATTCAATTTTTTCAAAACCTGCATCAACTTCTGAAAGTTATCTTTTTCCTTGTTTAAAGTAGGCCTGTATCCTTGATTCATATTTTATCCTTGACTTTGCAGCATAATGTGCTCTAAGATAACGTAAATCACATTTGAATCGGTAGGGCATTGGTGTTGATGGGAGTAATTATATATAATTTCTCTTTGATTTTTATATTCTTGCAAGACAATCGCTAGGTTCCTTTAAAATGTCCAATATATTTTCAATTATCAATCGCTAGGTTCAGTTCCTCAATTACAATTTTGTAAAAGCTATTTTGTGGATACAATACATCATAAAATAATCAGGTTGTAGATAACTGTATTTTGTTTTAAAAACTTTTAAAGATAGTATTCTATATCATTGCTGGCACATTTCTGTTCCCTTGTTGTATTTTTTTCTCCCTAGACACCTTTAATGTGGTTCTAAGTATGTTTATGAAGAAAATCAGAAGATTTATTATGTGTCTTAGGATCCTTCTTCTACCCAAGGGACCACATCAAATGCAGATTCATCTAAAAAGAGAGCTCTAGAAGTGCTTGAACAAGATATTGTGGTAAGTTTAGTACCATTTGAATTTATAACATGCTTATCAGGAAGGCACAGATCCAAGATTATGTATCTGAATTATCAATTGAGTAATGATATTTGTACAACCATATGATGACAACTTTTGTGACAACCTTATTTCTCTCTCTTCTTATTGGTCAAAAACAATAGAAAGAGAAAAAGAAAGAGAGAGGATAAGAACATGTGAGTATGAGAGAGAAAGTTGTTCAAAAGTTGTCACAAAATAATTGTACAAATATCGATTCTCTTATCAATTTGTCATCATTCTCATATTGAGAAAAGTGCACACACATTTTCAGCCAGAAACCTCCATCGAGTCTAATATTAGCCGAGACATGAGAAAATGTTGTTGATGTAAGTTATTAAGGACATATTTGGTTGTGAGTTATTAAGGACTTGTTTGGTTTGAGAGAATCTTTCTTGTTTTTACTAATAATTACAAATTATCACATCACTGTTTCCAGAAACACCAAAAGAAAAAAAAATGTTTTCATTGTTTCATATACAAATAACAGTGTCCTCATGAGCTTAGCTCAGTTGGTATGGACAATGCATAATATATGCAAGATCCGGGGTTCAAAAAAATATACAAATTAGGTGGGACTTTTGTTATTATTAATGAAAACAGTAAACAAAACCATTTTCTCTAATCAAACATGCCAAAGGTCTTTGACACAATTGTTGGTTGTATTGCCGTGTGATTAGAGTCACGGTTTGGGTCTCTTTTCTTAATGCGTTGATTCTTCATTACTGGATGCACTATTCAGACCTTTTTATTTGTGTAAGTGTTTTAACATATGAGTTTTTTAATTGTTTAGCAGAAAGCAACTGGTTTGACATCCATCTCTGAAGATCCCTTGAGAAAGCAAGTCAAGTTAGATCGTGCTGCTCTGGGCAAAGCATCTTCACTTGCAAATGTAAGCAGAAACCATATTAATGCGCATGTATGCAAAATTATGTTTACTCAGGGTTCCCTATTTCTACCACAATCATCGGTGCATCTTCTCCATATGCATGTGCTATTATGTAACCGTGGATATTTTAACCTGTAAACCTATTGCATGATAGTCGGGGCCAATGGCATTATATTGCTTTACTTTTTGACTTGAATGTCACATTTTATGAGATCTTCCAGTATAGGATGTTAACTACTTGGGTACTGTCTTAATTTCTTTGCACCTTGAAAAGTATTGACTAAAATGCATCCTAGTGTCTAACTCCCTTCAGTTATAGGTCAATTATTGAAAGAGTAATGCCGGTTCTCCACAAAAGAAAGGATGTGGCCTGATTTTTACTGGAATGTAACTTTCTTTACTTTAAATTAGAATTTGTTCACTTAAACTCATTCAAGACAATTTGTGAATGGAGCATACATAAAAACCTTACTGTGTAGCAATGCTCTTGCAGAAACGTGAAAACCACCATGGGGTTGAAAACATAGCAACTGGTCTCCTTGAACTTGTTATGTTTTGGACCATAGTGGGTTTTGTGCAATTGACTTGTAGTTGAAGGTTAAGGGGTTCCTTGTATTTTATCCTATGATATTGGATGCAATCAGGGCTAGTTACATTTTTTCTTACTTGTTATTGTAATTGCAGACTCAATGATTATAGGGTGGTCACTGGAGGCTCTCTAGTTGCTATTGTTGATTTGTATTCTGTATAGTTTTGAATGAAATCTTTTGATTAATTCTTTATGATTTATGTACGTATTCATAGTCATATATCCTTGTGCAGAAAACTTGTATTGTTGAATTCGATGGAGCATCAAAAGGAAATCCTGGAAAAGCTGGTGCTGGTGCTGTTCTGCGATCTAAAGATGGGAATTTGGTATACATCTGATGTTTCTATGAATATGCATAATTTCCATTCAATTACGGGATCTGATCTCTTTAATTATTATCACTTTAAAGATTTATAGGGTTCGTGAAGGTGTGGGTATAGCAACAAACAATGTTGCTGAATATCGTGCAATGATATTGGGAATGAGATATGCTCTTAAAAAAGGATTCACCAGTATCTCTATACAAGGGGACTCTAAACTTGTGTGCATGCAGGTTAGCCATTTATATTCTTATGTTAAGTTTATTCTAACATAATTAAATGTTTATACATTTTATTACAGTATATTTCCATTGTTTCTTTAGTTTTCGCATCTTATAGTGTTGTAATATTTTCCTTATTTTAGATCGAACATTTATCAGAAAACTATGTATAAAATATCAACACTATTGTGATAAACTTGATTAATTTTGAGAGAATACTTGAAGTTTATGTTCGTAGATGTTGCTTCTTTGCCAGTGGTCTTATGGGACCTAGCATCCTATGGAAGCACTAAATGTCAGGTTTCATTTTGTTGGAAATCCCGCCCCGAATGTGAGGGGGTGGATTGGTAATTCCACCTTAAAATTGCGATGCGATCTGCCCCAAGTTGCCTTATGTTGGCTTGTCTTTGAGGGGGTGGATTTAGTCCCACATCGGTTAGATTGGAAGCTTGGTCAGAGTTTATAAAGAGGAGGCACTCCTCACCTTACAAATTTCAACACATTTCCATTGGCAGCATTTGATAGATGAGTTGGATCAGACAAAATGTGTTAGTACAATTAAATTTTAAATAAAACAGGACTAGGCATGTGTGACAGGACTAGGCATGTGTGCAAAACTCGCATTTGGTCTCACTTTGAAGCAGGAGCCAATCGTGCCTCATCCCCTGACCTGGTTTTTTACCACTTCATTTGTAACCAAAATATGGGAAAACTTTGCTACTTGAAGCAATTGCTACTTGAAGCAATTAACATAGCCTAGCCTTTACTGTCAACCCAGCTTTGCCTTCAGCCTTTAAAAATTAAGTATCTTGTAAACATAGTTTACTCACTCACTGGTTTTGATAACCCCAAGTTTAAATCATAATTGTATTAAGAAAACAGTAGGTTGGTTGTGACGTTTTTTACTTTAATGATGGACATATCTTTTGAAATCAACTTGACAAAGATGGTTTAAATTATCAAATTTGTCTTCTGCTGTATTAAGTTATGATAAAAACTTAAAATTACAGCTTTATTGTGTTATCATCTTTGAATAGAATAAATTACAGCTTTCCAATGTGATTTACCTGAAATTACTGTGTCCTAGTGGTGTATAGATTGACTCTACCATCCTGTACTTGATACCGTTATCACTCACATACCTGAAGTTTTCTCTGTCTATCCATTATGCACCAGCTAGCAGCATCACTGACACATGAATACACTTTGAACACCTTTTTTTTCTTTCTAGTTTGTACCAAAGGCCCTAGGGGACACAATAATGGAACAAACCACAGATTTGCAGTCAGATATTTTATATGTCACATCAGGGAAAAGTAATTTTAGTGTAAATCACGTTACCCTTTAACATGTCAACTAAGTATGAGAAAAGCATCTAATTTCATCTAGGACATTTTAGTTTCTAACCTTATTTCTGATGTTACGGGTCTGTTTGGTAACACCCAAAAAAGAGCTTATAGCTTATAGCTGATAGCTTATAAGCTCGTCTGACAAAAAAAGCTCTGTTTGGTAACGTTTTTTTACAACGAGCTTATAGCTTATTTCAGGAGCTTATAAGCTATTTTTCAGAAGCTACTTCAAGTAGCGTTTGAGCTTATAGCTTATAGCTTCTCATTTTTTCTTCCATTTTTGCCCTTATCATTTTAACTAAATTATGTTTTTACCCTTTATTACGTTACTGGCAATATATTTAAGGGACGTTTATTTTGTTACGTAAACAATATACTTTCATAATTTTCGTTAAGGGAAGATGGCAATATACCTTGACAAAAAAAAAAGATGGTTGCAATATACATATTTTGTTACGTAAACAACATTACCTTTATAATTTTTTTGTTTTGCTTTGAAAGAGCCTGTATAATTTTCGTTGTTAGTATAATATATAATTTTATTATTATTAGTTTTATAATTTAAATGAATAGATAGAAACATTATTATTAACTTTTTTATAAAGTATAAAATTAAAATAAACATAAATATAAATAATAATCTCTGCAGGAAAAAATTAATTTATTAATAATAATATATAAAATAATATTTTAAATTAATTATTTAAATTACTAATTTTTAAGTATCTTAAAATTTCTTAAAAAGAAAGTATTTGAAGTATTAATTGATATAAATTTTATTAAGAATTAAGAATGTCCTTTTATGTCATTTCACATTTATCAGCTAGTTGAACCGCTGATTTTACCAAACACTTTAATTAGCTTATCAGCTATCAGTCATCAGTCATCAGCTAAAAGCTATCAGCTATAAGCTATCAGTCATCAGCTATCAGCTAGCTTATCAGCTATCCGCTAATTTTACCAAACAGAGCCGTAGAATAATCCAATAGGATTTGTCATTGCAGGATACTCCTCCATGAAAAACCTGTAGTACTTCTCTAGGATGTAGTCCTCTGAATCTCAATTGTTATTACCTTGAAGGCTTATATATAGATCTAATAAATCCAAACACCCTAATAAGCTGTTTCTGTTCTAAGTTGGAACAAGACAATCCAAAATAGAATAAAATCACTAGCTAACAAAAATTATAACAAGTCCATAATTACACAATTAAAACCATTAACAAATGATAGAACAGAAGTATTCTAGTCTACATCATTTTCATTTGCTAGCATATGGTTATTATAATTTACAGTTTGTTTCTCTTCAACTTTCCAATTCTACATGAAACAGATTGATGGTTTATGGAAGGTCAAGAATGAGAACTTATCTACATTGTATAAGGTGGCCAAAGAACTCAAGGATAAATTTGTGTCATTTCAGATCAGTCATGTTCTAAGGGTATGCACGGAATTATATTCGGCTTTATATTAGCTATTTATCATGTACCTTAATCTTGAAAATTATCTTAAGTATGAGAAATATATGTTTTCAGTCAAACTCAAAAAACAAAAAAACAAAAAAAATGTGAATAGGTGATGCCTTCTAGAAGACTAGAACTTCTGAAGCTTATGATTTCCCCCTTTACTTAAAAGGGGTCTGTTTATCTTTTACATAAATTGCTGGAATCCATTGAATGTAAGGGTGTTATTTATTAAGTATTTAACACTAAAAATCAATGAGGTGAAGGCTGTATTTGGCGCACGAATAGAACAGAATACTGTTCCATTCTTTTCTTAGTATCAATCTTTTTAGAGGAACCAAAATATATTACTTTATAGCTCATATCCTGTTATATTCAAATTTAAATCCACCAAACATAGAGTGTAATCTATATGTTTTCTTCTGTCCTTAGATACACGTCTACTAAATGGCATTGCCTCCTTAGTGGTACATAGTGTTGTCGGTGGCGAATGGCTGAAGACCGAAAATCCGCCATCTAAACATTCCATTGATGCCTATGGTGCCGCCATAACAGGCATCCCTTCACAAATTTCCTATGGCGGTTGTCAAAAAAATTGGCCACGACCGCTATTTAGCAACATTAGATACGTTTTCATTGAATCCTATAAATGCACCGGCTCCATCCCCTTTCTGGTTAAATTTGCTTTCTTAGTGGCAATTTGTTAATGACTTGATAGGCATAATTCCCTAGTAGCTAATTCTGCTTCATAGACAGGCCTTCTAAGTCAAGTCCTTCAATGCATAATAATGGTTTTCCCTTGTA
This sequence comes from Medicago sativa, assembly GCF_051527215.1. Classification (NCBI taxonomy): domain Eukaryota; kingdom Viridiplantae; phylum Streptophyta; class Magnoliopsida; order Fabales; family Fabaceae; genus Medicago; species Medicago sativa. The sequence goes on from NC_140750.1 coordinate 78,905,928, forward strand.
TTAATTTGTTTAATGAATAGCTTCTTTCCTTTGAGATATAATGTGTTGGGAAAAGAGCCTCCTTATTTGAATCTTATACATGCGCATTAATAAGACTCCGTCTGCTTTTATTTGCGCTTCAAAAATAACTTTATGTTTCCTTTGTCAAGGATTTGAACTCCGAGGCTGATGCTCAAGCAAATTTGGCCGTTAATCTTGCTGGTGAGGCTATCAAAATCTTAAATGTTTGTTCATCTTTAATGTACATGTACCTTTTCATTTGTGTGTATTGTTAAACCTTGCTACGCTTTCTCTGATTCTACAGATGGCCAAGTTCAGGAAGAGTATGTAGGTTAATTCATTCATGGCGCAGTTAATTGTTATTTTTTAGATGAACACCTTCAATATACGGACTGTTGTCAGTTCTTTCATTTATTGGTGCCATTATATAGCAATCAAAACCTCACAAACGAACGATTTTGAACTAGTTCTCTATCACTGTTCATGACCATTTGGTAATGTTTTCTAGTTCAATGTAGTTTTACTGATACAAGCTGGGTATTGGCCCTCAGCAGCCACCAGTGCCAATGATAATAATCTTTAACATCAGAAGTTTTTCAATTTCTGTCAAAGGGTGCAGAGTGAAAGATTCCCATTAGCCACTTGAAGTGGGATTTTGTGATTTTCATTCTTGGGGATATGGTAGACCAGAAACTCCTTATTGTCTATTGCAGACATGATTATTATTACACTAATTATGCTTCTTGGCTGAAATTGATGTTTCATTTCTTGTAGTAATAGTATTAATATTGGCTCAATACCCACTCATCATAAACATCTTCTACTTTAGCTAGTTTGTTGTGTAAGTAGTGCATTTTCCATGCACACCTGGTATAACGCCGGGATAAAATATCAAAAGCATTGAGATGTTGATAGTAAGTCTGTTCACTGAATCCAGATTCTTGTCTATCGCAGTGTTTAGAAGCTTGTCTGCAAAAACCAGTTCATTGATTTATCTTCCTCTGAGCATCTGAAGACTTTTATAGATAAATTAAATAAAGGAAAGGAGTACATAGGTAGGTTAACAAGAGATCCATGACAATACAACACAACAGTGGGGTGATGATTGGGTATTTAACATGAAAAACCTTACTCTTTATGTACAAAATATCTGAAAAACCTATTAGCATACATACACTACCATAAATCAATGATGTACGAAGCAAGGTAAATGAAATCAGGTCTAAAGTTCAATTTAGTCATTGAGTTAAGGTCAACATGGTTTGACGAAGCAATGTAAATAAAATTAGGTCTAAAGTTCAATTTAGTCATTGAGTTAAGGTCAACATGGTTTGAAATGACGACATGTTGAACTCTATGAAATATGTTTTTTTTTATTGTGTCTATATTATGTTATTTAGAGGTTGCCCATTGGAAAAAATGTGTGTCCATTTCACATGGTTCTTAATTTAAGCACGATTTAGTTATTTGCAATTTTCTCAAAGTTTGTTATAACTACAAATAGTATTTATAAATTAAGAATCATACGAAAAACACTTAGGAAATTCACATAAGTTTTATCAGCTACCTTTCTCCACCATGTTGGCTGACTATCGGGTACTTCATTATAGAGGTCCATCTCTGAAATCTTATGTCGATGTTTATAACTCTTAATTGTATTTGCGTCAATTTAATTCCTCATATTTGTTGGATGAATTGGTTGAACGACGTGGATAGGTGATAAGTGCTAAAAAGTGTTAATTTCATGTTATATTTTAAGCACTTTTTGTTACTTGTTCTGCAAGTTATTGTAGGAAAAGCCGAGAAATAAGCGTTAAATGCCTTATTACGCTTTATATATCTTACTCTATCCTTTTGTGCAGGAATTAGCCTCAAGACACTGATCAAAGACCAAAAATCATGAAAAAGTGCAAATTAGCAAAAGCTGGTTTTGAAGAATTCGCTATTAGCGTATTCCACGCTATTAGCGAAATTGGGCCAGAGAGGTACGCCATTAGCGTACCTGGAGCGAAGCAGAATCTGGGTTTGAAGAAATACGCTATTAGCGTGAATTACGCTATTAGCGTAAAAGCTCCAGAAGACTACGCTATTAGCGTACCAAGGGTGAAGAACAGGGTCAAGGACCAACGTGGCACACTGCAATTGGCCAGAACTTAGGCCGACCAACCACGCTAATAGCGTATATTTCGCTATTAGCGTAGGTGTAAAAAACTCAGCCCTTTAAAATAGAAGTTTAGCCTCACTCAAGTGGCCCACTTGCTATTTATGTAAGATATTTATGTAAGATATTATGTTAGATATTATTTTTAGATATTTTGGGGCTTGCTTTATTATATATATTAGTAGTTCATTAGGGGAAATTATTAGAGAGTAACTTAGTTAGTTTTTCATAAGTTTTTCTCTAGCTTTTCACTTGTAATATCTAAGAGAGAAATAAGGCTAGATCATATAGAGTGAGAGTGATTTTGGAAGTTGGATCCTTATTCCTTTGTTGAGACATCACAAGTGTAATGGTTCCTTCCTTTTCAATCCATTCTTGCAAGGTTTCCATGATGATGTGTAGCTAAACACTCTTTGTTGGGATGAGAGGTACTTGATTCTTGCTAACATGTAATCTTTTGATCTAAGCTTATATATGGTTCTAGCATATTTTATATCCAATATTGTTGTTATTCTTGTTCTTAATACTTTCAATGAGATTCAAGATGATTTGGACACAAACTCTTGAATCTTGAGCTAGAGTAGCAATATATCTTAGGTTAACTTACTTGACATCTTTGTTAATCTTGTGATAATCACCATAATCAAGAGTTAAATGCTTTCGGATACTTAATCAGGCTGGACACGGTCGATTAGGTTATTCGATCGACTTTGTTATCGTTTAAGGGATTTGGACACGAATGTTTAAACGATACCTTAGAGCTAATTATATCGCTTTGGACACGAAGGATAGTTTAGAATTGATTGTGATAATGTTGTTTATAAAGCTAGAATTCGTATGGATCATTAGTTTACGTGTGACGCTTGGTTAAGGAACGCTACTCCTAACAAGTTTCAATCCTTATTAATCTCATCTTTTACTTTTTGCATTTAGTTAACATAGTTGTAAATGAAACAAACAATCACCCTTTTAACTTAGAATGATATTTGATGTTAATCTATCCGTGATGTCGCACTAATCCCTGTGGAGACGATACAAATACTTATCTTGTTTTTGATGCAAAACTAGATTCATCAAAATGGCGCCGTTGCCGGGGATTGGTGTTTAGATATCATAGATAGAACGATTGATTTATCGTTTTAAGTATCCGTACATATTCCGTAAATATTTTTCTTTACTTAATAGTTGTTACCACTAACCCCTCTTTGATAAACAAAGAAAAGTTTCTTGTTAGTTGTTTCCATTTCAGATCATCACCTAGACAAAATCATGGCTGATCATGGTTATAACAACTTCTACACTCCACCCGAGTATGAACCATATCAACAGCATCAGCAATATCCTTTTGAAGATGAACAAATGACCAATGTGGAAAATACTTTGAATATCTTCATGCAACAATCCATGATAAACATGCAAAATACCAACCAAAGATTGAGGAATTTATCAATTCAGTTGGAGATGATTCAAGCTAAAATCATGGATAATCAAGTCAACATTCAATCCACTCATGACGGAGAGATTGTTGGAGAAGATGTTCTTGAACTTGAGGAAGATGCAATAGTAGAGGAATGTGGTCCACCACATGAAATCGAACTTCCTCAAGAAAGGTCATTTACTGAAGAGGACAAAACTGTTGATAGCGGAGAAGTGATAGAGGTGGTAGAGAGAAAGGAACGATTACTTGGCAAGGAAGAAACATTTGAACAAAAGGGGAAGAAAGTGAGCAAGGCTGAAATTGACCGGGTCATTGATAAAATTTGTACCTTGTTCAAAACCAAGATAGGGAGGTTATGGACTCCACATCATCTGTACTTAAAGTTCATGGAATTCCTCCCAAAGCGAAGGAACACAAAGGATGATGTCTTGTCCGTCTCATTTTGGCCACCCTAACGAAAAAGGCGTCGAGCTAACGACGTTAAACAAGCGCTTGTTGGGAGGCAACCCAATTCATTTACTGTTTTAATACATAATAAGTCTAGGAGTCATGTGCATGCATCAAAACAGCAAAAACAGAAGTTAAACAGAGAGCAGAATCCTGAACTGTCACAACTCGCAATGGCGAGTAAAAAAAAAAAAAAAAAACAGCTCGCAATTGCGAGCAAGCATAGTTTGGTTTTTTTTTGTTTTCTTCCTTGATACCTTTAAACACTAGTTTGCTTCTGTTGTTTGTTTCATTTTGGCACATGAACTCGTATTTTGTTTTATTAGTACTATGTTTTATGTTGAATAATGTGTTAGCATTTTTTGTTGATTAAGTACTTCATTTTGTTTTGAAAATCATGGAAGCTTCATTTGTATCACTCTTGCTTCTTTTTCAAATCTCAGATGATTGGTAATGATACATAATTATCAAAAGCGCAAAGCCAAGGTACAAATTTCCAGTTTTTCTAGGTTTTTACTTGAATATGGAACGGGTACTTTGTGCAAATTTCATTTCATTTAGTTCTTTACAATAATTTATTTGTTTGTGAACCACTTAGTTCTAACCTAAAAGTGAGGAAACCTCAAGTGTTTGTACATATGCAAGGAGACCGGTTTTCATTGTTTAACTCGGTTGTTTTATGTTAAATCCAATAATTGTTTTAAATTGTGTGAAGGCATGGAAGTGATCAAGGCACATTTTTGTTTATGAGTGAAACTTACTTGACCACAAATAGCCTACCTTGTGAGAAGAGCGAGTACTTGCTAACCCACTTGAGCCAAATGAATCGGAGTCCTCAATTATGAACTGTCAAGTCATAAGCACCATGCTTGATGAACTTGCCCTTAAATTTAAACCCAGTTCATTTTTGACGCACTTTAGGACTCTGAGTTGTTTTTAATTGTTGAACCCCAAACTTTCAATGTTATTTGTCCCTTTTGCCTTAGAGTAAAGGAACATTCAAATAGGGTGTATTTTGATTCAAGTTGGGGAGAGAAGGTAGATGTAAACCTTATGTCAAGTACTATGGTGTAATTTTATCTTTGATCAAGACAACATGTTGTTGTAAATACAAAAGAAAAGAAAACAATGTGTACATGAAAAGAAAAATAGAAAAAGAGAAAAAGAAAGAAAAATCCAAAAAGAGAATAAGTTGTCAAGATCAAAGTGTATCTCATGTGAACACCAAGGGTTTGTAATAATTGGTAGGGAAGATTGTGGACTTTAATGGTTGATACAAGGAATGTTCCTAGTTGTTAGGCTTTTTGATTTCAATTGCCCCACATATGACATTTCTTTTGTAGCCAAGCCAAGTTATAACCCTCAAAGACCTTTTGATCCATGTTTTTATACCTTTTGAAATGATATTTGGATGGACACATAACTTGATTGGAATGTTAACTTGATTGCCGGATGTGTGTTCATAATCCTCATTCATTTGATTTCAATTGTTTATCTACTTTCATAGAAGTGTGTTAGGTGTGGTTCGTAAGTAAATATATTATTATTTTGAAATATTTGACATGAACTTTGTACTTAGGACTCAACTCATGTTGGTAGTAGAATTTCAGATTAGTTGGAAACTTAGACTTGCCCGCGCATTCACTTTTAAATCATTCATCTGAAAATATTTTCAAAGCCTTTTGTACTTGTGTCTTGTTATTAACTTGTTTGATTTTCAATCTTTTGTTTGAGGACAAACAAAGAGTTAAGTTGGGGAGAGTTTGATAAGTGCTAAAAAGTGTTAATTTCATGTTATATTTTAAGCACTTTTTGTTACTTGTTCTGCAAGTTATTGTAGGAAAAGCCGAGAAATAAGCGTTAAATGCCTTATTACGCTTTATATATCTTACTCTATCCTTTTGTGCAGGAATTAGCCTCAAGACACTGATCAAAGACCAAAAATCATGAAAAAGTGCAAATTAGCAAAAGCTGGTTTTGAAGAATTCGCTATTAGCGTATTCCACGCTATTAGCGAAATTGGGCCAGAGAGGTACGCCATTAGCGTACCTGGAGCGAAGCAGAATCTGGGTTTGAAGAAATACGCTATTAGCGTGAATTACGCTATTAGCGTAAAAGCTCCAGAAGACTACGCTATTAGCGTACCAAGGGTGAAGAACAGGGTCAAGGACCAACGTGGCACACTGCAATTGGCCAGAACTTAGGCCGACCAACCACGCTAATAGCGTATATTTCGCTATTAGCGTAGGTGTAAAAAACTCAGCCCTTTAAAATAGAAGTTTAGCCTCACTCAAGTGGCCCACTTGCTATTTATGTAAGATATTTATGTAAGATATTATGTTAGATATTATTTTTAGATATTTTGGGGCTTGCTTTATTATATATATTAGTAGTTCATTAGGGGAAATTATTAGAGAGTAACTTAGTTAGTTTTTCATAAGTTTTTCTCTAGCTTTTCACTTGTAATATCTAAGAGAGAAATAAGGCTAGATCATATAGAGTGAGAGTGATTTTGGAAGTTGGATCCTTATTCCTTTGTTGAGACATCACAAGTGTAATGGTTCCTTCCTTTTCAATCCATTCTTGCAAGGCTTCCATGATGATGTGTAGCTAAACACTCTTTGTTGGGATGAGAGGTACTTGATTCTTGCTAACATGTAATCTTTTGATCTAAGCTTATATATGGTTCTAGCATATTTTATATCCAATATTGTTGTTATTCTTGTTCTTAATACTTTCAATGAGATTCAAGATGATTTGGACACAAACTCTTGAATCTTGAGCTAGAGTAGCAATATATCTTAGGTTAACTTACTTGACATCTTTGTTAATCTTGTGATAATCACCATAATCAAGAGTTAAATGCTTTCGGATACTTAATCAGGCTGGACACGGTCGATTAGGTTATTCGATCGACTTTGTTATCGTTTAAGGGATTTGGACACGAATGTTTAAACGATACCTTAGAGCTAATTATATCGCTTTGGACACGAAGGATAGTTTAGAATTGATTGTGATAATGTTGTTTATAAAGCTAGAATTCGTATGGATCATTAGTTTACGTGTGACGCTTGGTTAAGGAACGCTACTCCTAACAAGTTTCAATCCTTATTAATCTCATCTTTTACTTTTTGCATTTAGTTAACATAGTTGTAAATGAAACAAACAATCACCCTTTTAACTTAGAATGATATTTGATGTTAATCTATCCGTGATGTCGCACTAATCCCTGTGGAGACGATACAAATACTTATCTTGTTTTTGATGCAAAACTAGATTCATCAATAGGTGATAGGATTTGATCTCTTACCAAGTTGTTACTAACTAAAAGGTCGTACCTTGTTACTTTGATACACCAGCAGTCCTAATATTCACCGGTACACGTGAAGGGACTAATCTTTCTTCGTTCATTTCTAATTTTAGACAAGAAAATGAAATTATGATAATGTAGGGGACTAGGCTGACAAATTATTATTTATTTATTTTTTGAAGGGGGGCTAGGCTTACAATGTTAAACACATTATGTCGTATGATATTAAGTGTCATGTTTCGATTTTATTTTTTTATAAAAAATATATAAAAACTGTCACATTATTTTTCATTTTAAAATTAGATAAATAAAGTGTCTATTATTAGACCACTTGAATAATATGGTAAAGAATCTCTTTCAGCTTAATAAGAGGTTTTGAGTTAGAATTCAGCTATGTAAATGTAACAATGTTAAATATCTTGAAGGGTAAGTTTTGCCACTTACTACAATCATATCATATTTGAGGGATTAATATGCGTAGAGGATAATCAATAAAGTGTTTATTACTTTTCCAATGTTACTTTATTTATAAAAAAAAAATGGACTATTGCCCTCTCGTACTAACAAAAAAAGTTGAGTAAATAATGGGATTGAAAATAAATGAGTACAAAAATGAAGAAAAAAAAAAGTAGTATAAGTAATACTTTTGTTTAAGATGTGCATATTATCTTCATATACCCTCTGAGATGGAAAAGGTTTGTGAATTAATAATGTTTTGTTTTTTTAACAAAAGAATTAATAATCTCTCAAAAACAAAAGAATTAATAATGTTTTTGATGGTTTATTCAAAAAAAATAAATAATGTTTTTGACGGTACCAAGTCATGGAGAATACAGGTATGAGCGAGGTATCACATCCCTGGCCAAAACAATATAAGCAAACTACGATTTGCTATCAACAAGCTGGAATAGCTCAGTTGGTTAGAGCGTGTGGCTGTTAACCACAAGGTCGGAGGTTCAACCCCTCCTTCTAGCGTTTTTTCAATATTTTTTTTTTGTTTCTGCATATTTCATACTTACTTTAAAAGAGTAACATTTGATAGAGAAATGATATTTGAACAACCACTTTTAAACAACTTTTGTGACAACTTTCTCTCTTATACTCACATTATACTTTTATTCTCTCTCTTCCTTTTTCTCTCTCTATTGTTATTGTCCAATAAGAAGAGAGAAAAAAGGTTGTCATTAAAGTTGTTTGATTTTGGTTGTCAAAATATCACTCCTCCATTTGATATTGTCATTGATTTGATGCTTTAACACACCCATTTCTTAAAAGAAACAAATTTCTGCATTAGCTCCCACACTAATACAGCAATTCTTTTGTGTTTGCTTGGAGGGAGCATTTGAGAATGAGAATGGCATATTGGATCATTTTCTCTATCTAAACTTCAGTTTCTCTGGTACAAACTACATAACACAATAATATTTACTATCTTTTTATTTCTCCATATTTTATTCTTTGCTTGTTTTAATTCATTTCGTGGTTTTCCTTATCTTTGTTGAATCATTATTTTCACGTTTCTTTGGCTGGCCATCATAATGTTATTGGCTTTCATCTTGGCATAATTCTTAGTTCATGTTGATTGGTCATTGGCAATTCATGCCATTTTCTTCTCTGGGTGCCGGGACTCGAACCGAGTTTCTCGAGATTGAAGAGAGAAACTTCAACCAAGTGACTTCTCTGGAGACAGGCATTCATGCCATTTTCTTACTTTCTCACAAATTGGCAAAAGCTAGTTGGTTTCACTTGCTGAAGTATTTTGCATCTCAACACTGTGTTATAATTCTAAATTTGGTTATTCACTCATTAGAATATATGTGATTTTCTTTTGGAGCTTCCAATTTGAACTTAAGCTTACACAAAAAATCAAAATGGTACTGATCAATACAATTTATGAGTTGGTTATTGTATGAATTTGTATCATGACCTCCTTGTTTGCTCCTCTTTGTGCCTTTGCGGTTCTTTATCATTTGTATGAACATGCTTGGAACTTGTGCTCTCTTATATGTGCTTTGATGATGTCTACTTTCACATTTAATTTTTAAGCATGGATTAGAGTATGTGATGTGTTTACGATCATATGACATTTTAAAGATACATACTTAATAACATTCTAATAATGAGATGTCAAAAAAAAAAAAACATTCTAATAATGTAATTTAATTGTAACGTATTGTTGGTAGATTTACGTTAATTTTCTTTGTCAATATTGCTTATGTATTGTTGATATGCTTATATTATTTTAGGTACATGATAAAGCTTCTCTGTTTCAAAAAGAAAGGGTGCGACCATTGTAAGTGTTTGGAAATCATATTCAACAAAAATAATGCAATTGATAGTTCAAACGATGATCTACAAGAAGTGGAGCGCATCACATGCAGTGGGAAGCAGAAAATTCAAGTAATTCTCAAGAGTCTACATCACGTCAGATGGGAGATGCACATTCAACATAGTTGAGAGGTATAGCGATAGGACTGTGGAGGCTACTTCATGCATAACATCAAATTGTTTTCTTGCTAAGTGTGTGGCGTCTATGGAAAAGCTTTGAAAAAGTTTGTGAATCCGGATTGGAGAGAAGTGCTTATTGTCATGTCTAATGAGAGGAAACGTGAATGGATACTTCGACTTTACGGATAAAACTTTACTTGCATATGCGGTGGTAGTGATAAGACATACTTGTATCGTAGTGTTTTGTTTATGGTCTTTATGGTTATGTAGTTCTTTCTATTTGCTGAACAATTGTATGTGTGTTTTTAGGCATTGTTTTCGATTATATATATAACATCGTCCAAATGAACAACTTCGACGTTTTTCAAGTCTAATGTATGGTTACTAATATAACAATTAACTAGCCGAAGGCGATGCCTTAGCAGACTTCCTTGTGTATATATTTGCCAATTTTCTTCTTACGGTGAGTCAGTATACTTTGTTTGAAATAAATTTTATCTTATAGTCAAGAATCAAGATGATAAGGAATGGTAATTTTTGGTCGAAATGCTATGTGCCCCTCTCCAATTTTGATTATGTTATCTAAAGTTTTTGCGGTGTCCTGGGAACTAGAGAGAGAGAGACAATCTCAATTCTCACATGCTATTAGAGTATTGGTAGTTCTGAAGTAATGTATGATCTTGCGTCATTGCATGATGGTTAATTAATGACTATGGTCAATGCCTTATATAATTTATTTATATGCTTATGAGGTTTAGAAGATCTGTGTGCTAGGTTATTTTTTTAGAATTCTCTATTCTTTACTATCTAGGAGAGGACATAACTATTAGATTTTCAGTATGGTTACTCTATTTGCATTTTCAGTATGGTTACTTTATAATATTTCATTAAGCAAGCCTCATATGACATGTCTCTTTTTTGGCTGAAACAAACAGTAAAATTACAGTTAAAAAAACAGAGAAAGAGAAAACAATAGTTGCATAACATATCCACTGAATGTGAAACCTTACATGTTTCAGCTGGAATTTCTGAACGAATTTATCAGGCGCATTGACATAGTCAAAACTCTCTTTTCTCAAAGTTTCAGCCGGCTCATGTTCTCCATTCTTCATTAGATTCCTAATCAATATCGCAAACGTCAATTCATCCGGTGAACACCCGGAATCCTTCATGGATCTATAATTTATATCTTGATGGCAATGCTGAGTAACCTCAGATGGCTTACTAAGACTCGCCAATCAGACCGGGCCAGATACAACACATGCTTTCCATCCAAGTCCTATAGTTTTTAAAAACACTTCCAATGAAAGTGTGTCATCTTTCTCAACTACTTTCGTATTTGCCATAAAATCTATGTATCCATCTATTAGTGGCCATGGAATTGTTTGGTTATTTCACAAACAAAAGAGCTACCAAATTCACTTCCAAATGAATACTTTGGTCTCTTTAACAATTCCAACATTGGAAGCAGTAGCAACCATGTTTTTGGTGTTGAGCTTGACACTCGTCAAGATTTTCAGTTTGATGATATCAATGATAACCATGTTGGTATTGATATCAATGATTTGAAATCAGCTAATTCAACTCCTGCAGGATATTATGATGATAATGCTCAGTTCAGGAATTTATCCCTTTCCAATGGATATCCTATACAGGTATGGATTGAATATGATGGAGTGAAGAAAAAGATTGATGTTACTTTAGCTCCAATGAGTGTTGGTGCTAGTAATAAACCAACACAACCTTTGTTATCATTGACCAAAGATCTTTCTCCAATTCTCAACAATAGAATGTATGTTGGATTCTCATCTTCAGCAGGGTTAATGGTAGCTTCTCAGTATATTCTTGGTTGGAGTTTTAAGGTTAATGGTCAAGCTCAAAACCTTGAAATCTCTGAACTTCCTAAACTACCAGTGTTTGCTGAGAAAAAAAAGTCGAAATTTTTAACTGTTGGGTTGCCTTTGATTTTGCTAAGTTTGGTATTCATGATAACTTCAGGGGTTATGTATTATGTCAAATTGAAGAAGTTTGATGAGGTTCTTGAAGATTGGGAACATGAATATGGCCCACATAGATTTAAGTTCAAAGATCTATACTCTGCCACAAAGGGTTTCAGGGAAAAGGGGCTACTGGGAGTTGGTGGATTTGGTAGAGTCTACAAAGGTGTGATACCAAGTTCTAAACTTGAGGTTGCTGTGAAAAGGGTGTCACATGAGTCAACACAAGGGATGAGGGAATTTGTGTCGGAAATTGTTAGTATTGGTCGTCTTCGGCACAGGAATCTTGTCCAACTTCATGGTTATTGCCGGCGAAAAAGCGAGTTACTTTTGGTTTATGATTACATGCTGAATGGAAGTTTAGACAACTATCTATACAACCAACCAAAAGTGAGGTTGAATTGGAGTCAAAGATTTAGAATCATCAAAGGTGTTGCTTCAGGTGTGGTTTATCTTCATGAAGAATGGGAGAAAGTTGTTATCCATAGAGACATAAAAGCTAGTAATGTGTTGTTAGATTCTGAATTTAATGCTAGATTGGGAGATTTTGGTCTTCCAAGGTTGCATGATCATGGTGCTGATCCTCACACAACTAATTTGGCTGGAACTATTGGTTATCTTGCTCCTGAACATATTAGAAGAGGTAAGGCTACTAAATTTTCTGATGTGTTTTCTTTTGGTGCATTTCTTCTTGAGGTTGTTTGTGGTAGGAGGCCTATAGGCCGTGTAGGAGACAATGACAGTCTAATTCTAGTTGATTATGTGTTTGAATGTTAGCAAAGAGGTGAGATTCTTGAGGCAAAAGATGTACATTTAGGAACAAATTATGTGTCTGAAGAGGTGGAATTGGTGTTGAAACTTGGCCTGTTGTGATCACATTCAGAGCCTTTGGCTAGACCAAGTATGAGACAAGTTGTGCAGTATTTGGAGAGTAAGTTATCTTCATATAGCAAAGGTAAACCACACCAGGTGAAATCTCCAAATCTGGCAAATACTACTCAGGTGTAGTAAGGTGAAATCTCCAAATCTGGCAAGTTGTTATCTTCATGAAAAATCTGGCAAATACTTCACATTCAGGTGTGGTTTACCTTTGCCAGATTTTTCTTCGCTTAGTTTATCTTCTTCTGGTTTAACTTTTGGGTACCAATTATTTGTTGAGGACAAGACAGTGCCATATGCTTCTGTGTCTATTGCTGAATCTGTTCTCTCGGGTGGTCGTTGATTTCAAATGGCACGTCTAATTGATGCTTAATTGGTGCATTTTGATTTTGTAATGTATTAGATTTTGGTAAAAAAGATTAAAGAGAGTTTGTTATCTAAATAGTGAAATCATGTTTGGGTAAATGGTTTAATAGTTACATAAAAGCATTTTCTCATTAAACTTTTTTTGTTTTGATTTTGTACATACTTTATTGCGTCCAAGTTTGTATCTATTTTGAGTAGACGAGAGACTGCAATTATTATTCAGTAATATCACAGAGATCAAAGGGTAAACTAAGAAATAACCTGCAAAACCTCAAATGCAATAAGGCAACCACTAAATAACTTCAGAAATTATATTTGTTCTAAAGACTCAAACAAGCTCTTCATCTTTTCTCCTCGACTCGTTCGATTTTCTTCAGCACTTCAGTAATTCTGCAAATGCACATATAAGATTAAGTTATTGGGATGTATAGAATGAGCCCTAAAATTGAACACATCATAATCACTATCATGGACGACTTCATACGATACAAACGAATGCAGTGATGAATTTCAAATTTTCCATTCATCATAATACTCATACTTCTAAAATGATCACTGAAATTAAAAAATTTCAACCAAAATAGTCTGTATGAAACAATTTGAGAGTAAATTGACCAAAGCCCTAGGTAAAGAATAATCTAATTGAGATCCAAGGAGAAAACTAGAAAAAGAGTTTGATATTTACTCTAATGAGATCTCATTATCCAAGATGTTTACAAATTGTTTTCCAACATAAGAATATCACGCAAAAACACTCAACCCTCACCCTATTAGTTCCTTAACTCCATTAGAGTAGAAAGATTGCACAACATGCAATTCTACAAAAATCTTATCAATCATAAACACCGAACACTCGAACAGAACTACAGAAGCATTATTCATTCACAAACTATAATCATGTTCCTCAGACTTGTGTTTATGTTGCTTTATCTATAAATGCAGTTGATTCCAATCATCACATTTATATCTTGATGGCAATGCTTTCTATCCAAATCCTATAGTTTTCAAAAACACTCGGTAAAAGTGTGTCTTCTTTCTCAACTACTTTTTTATTTGCCATAAAATCTGAATATAAAACTCTTAGTTAGAACAGGTAAGGCTACTAAATTTTCTGATGTGTTTTTTTTTTGGTGCATTTCTTCTTGAGGTTGTTTGTGGTATGAGGCCTATGTTTGCCATAAAATCTGAATATAAAACTCTAGTTGATTATGTGTTTGAATGTTTGAAACTCTGTTGTCAATGCAGAAATGCGGGGCGGCGCGGCCAACTCAATAATTGGCGCGGTGCGGGAGCGGGGCGCGTAGCGGGCGCTATTTCGGTAGTGCGGCCACTAATAAATTTAATACTAGATACCATACTATTCAAAAAGAAATACTAAAATACCTTAAACATTACTCAAAATTTCATGAAGTATTCATAATATGAAATAAAAGGGATAGCAAAATCGAAAATGCCTAATACCAATTATATACAACTAGTACAAGTTATTGTTTTACTATTTATAGGTCCGCTTTGGCCGCTTTCAACTTTTGACACGCGCTGACGCGGCCTGAGACGCACCAACGCGGCCTGGTCCAGTGGTCCTGATTTTTCCGCTATAGCAGTCGGCGCGGCCGCTATTGACAACAGAGGTTGAAAAAGTGGTGAAATTCTTGAGGCAAAAGATGTATATTTAGGAACAAATTATGTGTCTTCTGAAGAGGTGGAATTGGCGTTGAAACTTGGCTTGTTGTGTTCACATTTAGAGCCTTTGGCTAGACCAAGCATGAGTGTGCAGTATATTGCTGAATCCATTCTCTCTGGTGGTCGTTGATTTCAGAAGGCACCTCTAATTGATGCTTAATTGGTGCATTTTGATTTTGTAATGTGTTAGATTTTGGTAAAAGGGATTAAAGAGGTTTGTTATCTTGAAATCATGTTTGAGTAAATAATTTAATAGATACACGAAAGCATTTTCTCATTAAAAAAATTTGTTCTGATTTTGCATATACTTCATTTTGTCCAAGTTTTATCTATTGAGTAGATCTAAGAGACTACAGTTGTTATTCAGTAATATCAAAGAGATTCAAAGGGTAAACAAAGAAATAACCTACAAAACCTTCAAATGCAATAAGGCAACCACTAAATAACTTCAGACATTCTATTTGTGCTAAAGACTCGGACAAGCTCTTTATTTTTTCTCCTGCACTCGTTCTATTTTCATGGACACTTCAGTAATTCTGCATATGCCCATATAAGTTATCAGGATGCATAGAAATAGAATGAGCCCTAAAATTGAACAGATCATAATCACTATCATGGATGACTTCGTACGATACCAACGAATGCAAAAATGACTTTCAAATAGTAGGCAAAGACCACCAAAGCATTTCTTCTATATCACATACAATAAGACATGCCTCAATCTATACTAGCTAATCACCGGTTAATGAACACAACATTCATGAAAGAGAAGTTCTACTCTTTTTTTTTTTTGAATCGGAAAAATATTATTAACCAACAAGCCCGTGCAAGAAGCACTAATAAGCTCGGGTGGGAAAAAAAATACATACAAGGGGAAATCGGTTGCCACACAAACATCGGCTCGAACAAAAACCCCTTAAAAACCACCCCTAAATAAAATTTACGAACCCAAAGGGTAATGACTCAGGCATATACAAATGACAATCCACAAGCATACCGTGCGTCAACACCAAAGACAGCTGAACCTACAGAAGAGCGGCCGAAACACCCCCATGGACACAAAGCCGCCGCACCTCAAGAAACCCCTACAGCAGAAGCAAAACAGCAAAGCAACAACAAAACTAGCCAGCAAAACCAAAACACTCGCAGGGAAACTCCCCCAAAAAACCTGCTACTCAAAAACACCTAATAGCCAGGCCTACCCCCACACAGCAGCAGCACACCAAAACAACCTGACCTACCACACCAAACCAACCCAACAGCAAAACAACCGTGCACCTAACCAAAAAACGGACCCTGCCGCAAGTAAAACACCCAGCCAGGCCCTCCATTCCAACAAAAAACAGTAGGGGAACTCCTAGCAGAGACACAACAGCAGGCACACAGCACACCATGAATGCGAAAAGAGAAGTTCTACTTTATTTAAGGATTAATCATTTTATTCCTAAGTTCAATGCGAAATGCATAATTATCACTAATCAATAACGCAACCATTTAATCATAGATTATAAAGGATCAAAGAATCCATCTTATCATTTTAGCAATGTTACTAAACACAAATCGAAACAAATTTGTTGGGAGATACTCACACGGCAGTGGCTTCCTTTCATTGAGTCAAATTATCAAACACCTCACACGCAACACAATAATACAAAAGGAAGAAGAGTAAGAGAGACTCACATAAAGCTGCGGTTGGAACACTAAGATGATGAAGATTATGAGATAAAGTGAGCAGTCGATTGAAGAAAGAATGTTGAAGTACATATATTAAAATGAGTGCATGCAACATTTTTTAAGAAGTTTCACCATAATACGTTGCAAAAGGGAAGGAAGACAAATCCACCTCAACACAACCTATAAAAACACTAAATAACCAAAATGTTACAACGACAACAAAAAACCATAACATCTCACTAATTAGTACAAGAACTCGACACAGGAAGAAAAGCGCATCAAATTAAAAGTCTGCATCACCAGCCTGTCTATCATTTGCATAGGACACACGAATGTTTCGGCCATTTAAATCCTGTCCATCCATAGAGAGTGCTGAAGTTGCAGACTCTTGAGTGGTGAAGTTGACAAATCCAAATCCCCTTGATCTTCCAGTGTCTCTATCAGTGATAACTCTTGCCTCAACCACTTCTCCGTAGGTTGTAAATGCATCCTTAAGAGACTGATCATCAACATGGTAAGAAAGGCCTCCAATGAAAAGCTTGCTTGAAGACATGTGGCGCAAGTAGTTAAGCATGGATGAAACAGGAGGAGGAGCTTGAGTGCTCTGGGTACCACCTTGCCTCAAGAGGTTTCCAATCTTGTTACAGAAACCCATTTTGATTCAAGACCCTTCAAAGTTTGAGAGAGAAAAGAGTGAAGCGGCTAGGGTTTAAGCAAAGAAAATTGCCAAAGTGTGCGACAAGATTTTCGCGTGATATGCACGATTGGCTATTTTGAATTATGAGTTATCTCTTTTTTTAATGCTATGCTGTAAAGTTGCTTTTAATTTTTTAATTAGACGAATTTCTTCAAAACAAAATCAAAGCATATATAATAATATATTAATTTGATACATCTTACTAAAAAAAAATTCGACGGAATGATACATACTAATAAAAATTAATTATCTGTAAAAAAAATAAATTGAATAAAAATCAAAATATATGAGTGTGTATAATATTAATCTCTAAAAAAGGACCTAAAAGTAAACCTTTACCCTTTTAATAAAAAATATATTTTAATATGTCATCTTGAGCTTAACTCAATTGTAGGGACAATGCATAATATATGCTAGGTCCATGGTTCACGCACACAAAAAAAAATATAATAAAATGTCGAGAACAAAAATATTATTTTATTACTTTCAAAAAATTATTTAGGGTTAATAGTGCTTTTCACCTCTGTAATATAGATCATTTTCGGTTTTCGCTCCTATAAAATTTTCGGTTTAATTTGCATCCTTGTAAAACTTTTTTTTTCCAGAAAACACCCCTCCCCCATCCAACTCAGCAAATTCACTTACGTGGCGCCGATTTGCCATTTTTTTCATTTTTTATTTTTTTAATTCCCCACGTGTAAAAAAATATTTCCACATCAGATTTTATTTTTAAAAATAAAAAAATCATAAAAATATTCAGTTTTTTCCCAAAAATTTAAAAAATCGAAATATAATTTTAAAAAAATTCAGAAAAAATATTAAGATTTTTTCCAAAATATAAAAAAACAGAAAAATTGTCATATTTTTTTCCAAAAATTTTAAAAATTAGAAAAAAAATCTTAAGATTTTTTTTTGAAAAATTAAAAAATTAGAAAAATTCAGAAAATATAACCAGATTTTTTCAAAATTAAAAAGATTTTAAAAAATTCTGCAATTTAATTTTCAAAATACAAAAAAAGTAAATTTTCAAAATTAAAAAAAAGGTAAGATTTTTTAAAAATAATTCGGGAAAAAAAAATAATTTTTAAAAATCTGGATACAAATTTAAAGGGTTTTATAAAAGTCATGGAAATTCCATTTTTCCTAAAATTAAGCTCTTCCTTAGAGGAGGTAGAAATCATAAATCTTATAAAATCTTTCCACGACGATGGGAAAACCCTCTGATATTATTTGAGAATAAAAATTCTTATGATAGCCCCAAAATGGATTTTTGTTAGAACCATTAGGCAAAAAAAAAATTGTGGAATGAAATGATTTTTTTCCCAATATTTTATTAAAATTGTGGAATAAAATTTTCGAATAAAAAATCTGAATTTTTTCTATATTTGCATACAAATTTTTTTAAAAAATTCAGATTTTTTTAAAAAAAAATCTGACCTCTTTTGTAATTTTACTTTTTTTATTTTGAAATTTAAATTCCAGAATTTTTTAAAATCTTTTTATTTTTAAAAAAAATCTGATTATATTTTTTTATTTTTTCAAATTTTTTAAATTTAAAAAAAAATTATAGTTTTTTTTCTAATTTTTAAAATTTTTGAACAAATATGACTATTTTTCTGTTTTTTTTTTATATTTCGGAAAAAATCTTAATATTTTTTCTGAATTTTTTAAAAAATATTTTTCGATTTTTTAAATTTTTGGAAAAAAAACTGAATATTTTTATGATTTTTTGGATTTTTTTATTTTTTTAATAATTATTTTCAAATATTTTAAAAATAAAATCTGATGTGGAAATATTTTTTTACACGTGGCCAATTAAAAAATGAAAACAGGGGCGAAAACCGCAAATGGCCTATATTACAGGGGTGAAAAGCACTATTAACCCAATTATTTATAAAACTTGTAAAAAATAAGAGGGGCTACCATTCGACCAAGTCCATATTGGATATACCCTGAGATGACACGAGTCTCTCATCACCTTCTCCGTATTACCGACTTGCAAATAAAATCATCTCATTTAACAACCTCGTTTCCAGTTTCAACCACCCGATTAAACATCTCTTCTGCCATCTCAATCATCTTGTTCCTTCCCAACAATAGTATCATGTCAGAATACAACTGTTCCAGCAATGTATCATATCCTACTTCCTCATCACTAATAATAAGCTCTAAAACCTATGCTTCAATTAATAATGAAGAGTGGTAAGAGACTTAGAGTGATTAGCTACTGGAAGTGAGTTGTTAATGCACGTGAAGCATTAACACATACCTGGACACCATATACACCATATCGGCACATAAACACCAAAAACAATTTGAGAAAATACAAATGGTTGAAGGTAACTGATGCATGTGTCTTCGTCAAACACCAGTGGGAGTTAGGAGACATTTAATTTTCAATTATATTGATGATTTGGATTGTCTTGTATTATTTTGTGTCAACGATGCTTTGCTTAGTTGATTTAAAACTGCAAATGTACACAGACAGGTATTTTTACAAGTGCAGCACTTTTATTCTGAATGCTACCAGCTAAAATTCTACACCATTATTTTCGCAATAAGGAAAGAGCGTATCGTAAACAGAATAACTTGAGCTGCAACAACCATTTCTCATTGTTATTAATATTCATTTCAAAAGTACAAATGATCTTATCAACGGTGCAGCATCACTAGTATATAGATTGGAACCAACTAACTAACCATGCCAGTTAGTACCTATCACATTCACACACTACATCAATACAACCGAAATTGGCAGTCGCCGCCAACAAGCATAAAAGTAATTTGGAAATTGTAGCTCAAATGTCTGGAATGCTCCCAGTGTGAATCTCCTCCAGTAGAAATGATGAAAATGAAACAGTATAAGTAGAACCCCATCAATGCAGGAAATTAGATAACCAGATTGACGTGTCTCTTTTTTGGCTGAAACAAACAGAAAAACAAATTTACAAAATTAGCTAATTCCATTACTCTTCCCATACAAGACACTACAAATTTACAAGTACATCACAAACTATAAGGTATAATTCCAAAATGTCACTTAAAAAATTAGAGAAAGAGAAAACAATAGTTGCACAACATAACACCATACAATTTGAAAACTCACATGTTTCAGCTGGACTTTCTGAACAAATTTATCAGGTTTATTGACATAGTCAAAACTCTCTTTTTTCAAAGTTTCAACCAGTTCATGTTCTCCATTATTCATTAGATTCCTAATCAGTATAGTGAATGTCAATGAATCCGGCAAACACCCTGAAGCCTTCATGGATCTGTAAACCTCCATCGCCTTCTCCGTATTACCAACTTGCAAATAAACCCCGATCATCTCATTGAACAACCTCGTATCTGGTTTCAACCCCTTTTCCACAACTTGATTGAACATCTCTTCCGCCATCTCAATCATCTTGTTCTTTCCCAGCAACAATATAGTGTCAGAATACAATGGCAGCAGCCATTTATCATACCCAGCTTCCTCATCACTGATAATAAACTCGAAAACCTATGTTACAATTATCAAATCCAAAATTAAAATGAAAAAATAATGAGAAAGAGTAGTTAGAATTATTAGCTACTGGTAACTAACTGATTAGAAGCAAGTTGTTAATGCATGTAAAGCATTGACACATACATTGACAACAGACATGATACCCACACATAAACACCGGTAATACTTTGTGACTGCTTATGTTGTGTCATGTGACACCAAACACACCTTCAATCCTAATTCTTAAGACCTTTAATCTTTCAAGTGTCGGTACCACATATAGGTTAATATCCTTCAACTACGATCAAATTATTAAATTAGTATATGAGTTTGATACCTATATGAAATAATTTTCTAGCAACTTAACTATCAACAGAACTTCTAATTAGTTGGATATCATTTTCTATAAGAACAGAGAACTTAGACACACAAAACATAGTTAGTCACTACTCTAATTAGGGTTGTTTGAATTGGCTTATTTGAATTTCACTATTAGCACAAACAATTGTGAGATTATCTGAAAAAACTTGTGAAAACAATTAATGACATGTGTGTAAGTTGTTTTCAGCTTAATTTCACATGTTATCATGAATAGCTTATGAAAACAGCTTATAGCTTATAACATAATAGTTTGACATTGGCTCTGTTTTGATAAACACTTATCATATAACTTCTTATGTATAAGATATTTATATATCAAAAGATAAAATAAAGTCATATCATTTTCATATAAGCTATAAGTTGTTTCCATAACCCATCCTAGTTAATTGGAAGCAAGTTGTTAATGCATGTAAAGCATTGACAGATACATTGACAACAGACATAGAAATGATCGAAGGTGACTGCTTATGTTGTGTCATGTGACACCAAACACACCTTCAATCCTAAGACCTTTAATCTTTTAAGTGTCAGTACTACGTAATACTTATAGGTTAATATCCGTCAACTATGATCAAATTATTAAAGTTGAATATGAGTTTGATACCTAAATGAAATAATTTTCTAGCAACTTAACTATCAGCAGAACTTCTAATTAGTTGGATATCATTTTCTATAAGAACGGAGAATTTAGACGCACAAAAAATAGTTAGTCACTAGTGTAATTAGGGTGTTTGAATTGAATTATTTGAGTCTCTCTATTAGCACAGAAACTTCTTAGACTGCTTGAAAAAAACTAGAGAAAACAGTTTTTGACATGTCCGTGAGTAGTTTTCAGCTTATTTTCACATGTTCTCCAGAATAACTTATGAAAAAAGCTTATAGCTAATAAGATAATAGTTTGATATTGGCTTTGTTTGGAATTGGATAAACAACTTGATTAAGTGTTAGTCATATAATTTCTCATCAATAAGATATTTATCTATCAAAAGATAAAATAAAGGCTTAACAGCAGTTTTCGCCCCCTAAGAAAAAAAACTACAAAACCGCCCCCTAAGTTTTGCAATTGTAGCAGTTTTGGCCCCCAAGGCTAAAATAAAAATAAAAAATAACACGTGGCACCTCACTTAGGTGCCACGTCAGCGTAGACCGAGTCAAAATTGGTCTTAGGGGCCAAAACTGCAACTTTGGGAAAGTTAGGGGGCTAAAACTGCTATTAAGCCTAAAATAAAGCCATATAATTTTCATATAAGTTATAAGTTGTTTGTTTTCATAAGCCGTCCTAGATAGCTTATTAGAAACAAGTTGCAAACAACTTATAGGCATATCATAAGTATTTTTATAAGCTCTCTCAAATTATATTAGTAAATAACCTCAAATAAAATAAGTGCATAATAACATGTACATGATAATCACTTATGCAATAAGTGCTTAAACCTTAACCAAACAGGGTTTTAATTGTGATTTTTACCTTGAGAGATAAATGGAGTTGGTTTTGTCTATGCAATTCAGCCAAGACAATTAAAACATCAGGCTTCAATAACCTAAGCAATTTAGACTTGAGAACTTGGTTGAGTTTTTCTTCGGAATTTTTAGCGAGTTTGAGAGCGTGAATAACTTGAACGCTTTCTTTGGAAATTACCATTGAAGGTGGTTTCTTGTTTTTGCATGAACGGAGGCCGCATACTACTGTTGTTGCTTTGCTTCTTCTGTTGTTGTTGGTGGTGGTGGTTGAATTTGAGGGTGGGAAAAGCAATTCCGTTTGAAATATCCATGCGCTTGGTCTTAGTATCATCTTCGAAGATGAATATTGAAGTAGCAGCGGAGCGTGTTCAGTTGAATGAAGGAAGATTGTGATTTGGGGGGCAGAGAGGTTTCGGAATTTTTTTGTGCTTTTAAGTTTTTTGAATTATAAATAAAAAATTATAGGTTTAATACCTCTTTTATCCCAATAATACGAGCGAATTTCGGTTTTAATCCCTGAAGAAAAAAAAAAACATTTAGATTATGTCCCTATCATTTCAGATTCTTCCACTTTTAGCCCCTCACTTAAACTTGTCAACAGAATTTGTCTACGTGGCATGATGAGTGTGTAATTTTAATATTTTTTTTAATCAACCTAGAATTTATAATTATTTTCATTCTTTAAAATTAAAAAACATAAATTAAAAAACAGATTAAAAAATAAAAACGTTTTTTAATCTTTCATTCCTATAATCTCTCTCCCTCTCTCTTGATCTTCATCTTCTCTAGAATTTATAATTATTTTCATTCTTTAAAATTAAAAAACATAAATTAAAAAAACAGATTAAAAATAAAAACTTTTTTTAATCTTTCATTCCTATAATCTCTCTCTCCCTCTCTCTTGATCTTCATCTTCTCCCTCTCTTTCTCTCTGATCTTCATCTTCTCCCTCTGCTTTTCTTCACCTTCTCCTTTAGCCAAAACTCCTTGAAGCCCACTTAGTGGCACGCGAGGTTCCAACCGGAACCGACCTCACCGCCGCCGTACCATCCACAACCCACCGTCAAACACCAACACACCATCGAATAAAGCACTCAACAACAAAAAAAATTACTCACAACCCAGATTCTAATGAAGAAGGGGAAAAATTCGAAACCTTAAAATTGCAAATGGATATTCATACACGCACAATCCATATATGTGTTTAGGTTTTTGGAAGATGAAGACGGGAAAAATTCGAAACCCTAAAATTCGAAATGGTTTTTTTTCTATTGATTTTTTCTGGGAAACATTGAATGAGTTTATATTTAGGTTTCTGGAAAATTAAGAAGAATCATGAATGTGTTTATGAAGAAAAGTGTTTTTAATTTTTGTTCAGCAGATGAGAATGACAATTGGTGTTTCCTCAAAAAGAGGGTTTGAGATGGGTTGGATTGAAACAAGAACATATGAAACAAAGAAAGGGATGAAGAGGAAGATGAACAAGGGTTAATTTCCTGTAAAAGATGAAGAGGGTTTGTTGTATTGTGTTTTTTTTTTCCTATTTTTTTTTGTCAATTTTATTTTTCTAATTTAATAATGTTTTTTTTAATGAATAAAATCATAGAAAAGCTACATGGAAATAAATTTAATGATAAAAGTAAAAAATATATATAGTCAGCGTGCTACGTAGACAGATTATGCTGACATGTTTAAGTGAGGGACTAAAAGTGGAAGAATCTGAAATGATAAGGATAGAATCTAAATTTTTTTTTACAGGGACTAAAACCGGAATTCGCTCATATTACAGGGACCAAAAGAGGTATTAACCTAAAATTATATGTATGTATGATGTAATAAAAAAAATGAAAAACAAAATTAATTATAGAATCAGCGTGTCATGTAATCAAAAAATTCGACTTAATATACCACGTAAGCTTATTTGCATAGTCAGACGAGGTCAGGAGGTATTTTTGGAGAATTTGTATTTTACAAGGTTGGAATCTAAAAAATAAAAAATTATAAAGGGTAAACCAGAAATCACCTATATTACATGGGTAATTATTAACCTTGAATAAATGGATGGATGGATGGGGAATAAATATACACACATTCTTGTTTTTTTAATTCATATACCCACGTTTATTATAACATTGAGAAACAATTATATATTTTGTTTTTCTTCAAAAAATAAATATATATTGTTTTAAGGTTTTACTAAGAGGTGCCTCCGAAGCACTGATGTAATCCAAAAGTAGAATTTTGTTTTGAAAATCTAAGTCGTTACTTTTCATTAAGCAATAATTACGCAACTTTTTATAAGCACCAGTGTAGGTTTCTGCCCAATAAGCACCACACAACTTGGGTTTTCAATCACCAGTTTGTTAGCCTTATCCGCTACATAGTAATCCTTTACACTCTTTAAAACATGTTGTGCTTGATGAATCGACCTCTTAAAATTCACATCATGAATTTCTTTATTCCTCTAATTCCACAAGAAACGACAAGACATTGCGCCAATTCATATCATTACTCAATTTGAAATTCATCAATTGTTTAATATCCCCATGAAGAACGGATTTCAAACATTTGGATAAACCACATTGACATGACAAGAGGATAATCTCCCATCCTTACACAATTATTCCTATAAAGGTTTATATGAATGAAATAACATTTGAAAATATGGATGAGGCTTATGAATTTGGCTCACATATAGTGTACGGGTCAACTTTGAAGTTAGAAAATGTTATCCGAGAAGAATAAGAATGACGACACTGTATCATCATGTAGGTTTGTTTATTCTAAGGAATGTCTTCAAAAAGTAAGCAAGAGTGATCATTTTGTTAAGATCCACAATGTTGAGGCTAAAACGAATTGCAAAGCAATAATTTCCCTTGTATATAAGAATGGAAAGTTTGTTATTCATGAATTTGTGGATGAACATAACCGCGCTCTACAAAATCCTGAGACAACACACATGCTTGCATCACATAGGAAGATAATTGAAGTACATGCACCTCATTCACATTTAATGCTCTCAAGCAGTGACATCCATGCGCCAGACAAAACAGCAACCTAGGAGACGCGAATTGACAACAACAATATCATTGCACCTACTCCTCCAAAGATCGTGCAACATAATCAGTCGGACAATAAACCTCATCCGTCATGGACATGTCATTCCTTATCCGACAAGAACCTTGCCTAAACAATGGATACCCAAATTTATCACTAGAAAGACGACACCATGTATTAAGAATAATGATAGTTAGTAGTGGGTGTAGTTGTTACTTAATAGTCAAGTATGAAGTTAGTTAGAGCTAGTGATAAGAAGTGTTAGTTACTAGTTAGTGGATTCATATAAATAGGCTTTGATGTACTCTTTTATTGCAACTTTCTCATTTGTAAGATTGTTCAATAATATCAATACAAAGTTTCACATAGTTTTCTCTCCATTTTTCCATGGATGCCATGTTTCTCAACATGGTATCAGAGCATGATTGGTATCCACCTTGAACAATTTTTCCGCTGCATTTTCCTGAGAAAATTAAATTTTCTCATTCATTTTTTTTTCCCTTTTTTTTTCCTTCTCATTTTTTTTCTATCACTTTCTCGAGAAAATCAGTTTTTCCCTGTTTTCCTTCTTTGTCGTTCTAGATCCTATCTTTTCTTCTTGATCTCAATTTCATCCAATCTTTTTGATTCAATTCTGTTTTTCGTGTCTTCTCATTAGCGATTCTGGTCACAATTCGATTAGATTTTGTTCTCACCATTTTCCCCAAATCTTAGGGTTCTGTTTCTCGCGTGCGATTTCTTTCGCGATTCTGTTTAGCAATTCTTGTTTGATTCTGGTCCGATTTATTAGTTAGAATCCAATTTCGGATTCAATCTAATGCTCGATTCATTTTTCTCGTTATCTGTTTTTGTCATGTTTCACCGTAGTTCGTTTTTTTTCGTTTGCGAAACGGATTATCAGATTTGATGTTCTTGATCGATTTCTTGGTTAATCTACACGTTGTAGTGAATCATCAATTTGCCTTTTGTGTTCGGTGGAGAGCATCACTGATTTCTAGCCTTTGATTCGTTTGCTTATGGTGCTAGTGTGGATTGAAGCGTTTGCTTCTGCATCATTGTGTTTTATCTTGGTTTTCGGGTGTCAAACATTGATTACGTTTGAACCTTTCTAACCTTTGATATCTCATTTTTTCTTGGGAAGGGAAAAAGTAAGCAAAACCCTTGAGAATCGAGGTCCGGGAGTTGTTTTCGCTACGGGAAGGTGTTAGGCACCCATAACGACTATAGTATCCTATAGGAACCGTCTTTAATTTCTACGCGCGCGCTTTATTTTTAAATGCTATTTGGAAATGTTTATTAAACCTAAGAATGTTCTAAGTGAAGAATTGGAGGGAGAAGAATGTTTTTGGATTTTTATTTTAGTTGAATTGAAGGAATTTTGATTCCTTGCCTACGTACCCGATTAAGGGATCAAATCCACCGTAGTTCTCTCTCAAAAATGTTTTTGTTTTTGTTGGTTGATTTTAAGTTTGAAAATTGGATTTTGAAGAATAGAAAGAGGCCTCAAGGGCATGAGATTAGGAAATAGTGAGGTTGGATTAGTGAATTGCAAAAGAAGTCAAAGTTTGATTATTTTCATTGAAATTTGATTAAGAAAAAGGAAAAGAAAATTCAATGGGATATTGGATCCCAAGGTTTATTTGGAAAAGGTTTGAGTGAAGTTGTTCACATTTGTTTGAAAAATGGGTTTTTTCTAAGTATAAGTCCTAGGCATTCATCTAAACATACAATCCTAAGCATATATCTAAACATGCATATTCTAGCTATATAGTGATGTGTGTGCATGTGTCGGTGCTTGTGTCGGTGTACATTTTTAGAGTCCATTGTCCTTTACATCATACCTAGATACATTCTATGGCCTCTTTGCCAAGAAATTAAAAGCATGAAAGAATATTACAAAATTTCCTAAGTGTTTACATTCTAACTTTTGGTACAAATTAAATTGCAAGAAAGAAAATAGAGATGAAAATGGGATGTAATGATGATGCTTATGGTGAATATGAAATATGAAAGGAAAAGATTAGTAGCATAAGGCAATATCAAAGAAATGAAGTAAGAGAAATATTAGAATGTAAAAAGGTAGAAAATAAGTGCAAACATGGCCAAAATTTGTTCATAAAATGCAAGAACCAAGTGACCTATAATCCTCACATTCCAATTACATTTTTAAAGTTTAGAAACAAGCTTGGAATGGGAATTAAGGCTACTTGATCTACTTGACATTTTAAAACAAGTTTTGAAACATATTTACATTATTTAACTACTTAATGACTTGTAAGCTAAGTAACCTACCAAAATTCACAATTATGCAACAAAATTAAACACAAACAGTAGCTAAAATCCTATGAATTCAAGTGGCATAGGTCACCAATATTCATCAGGATATTTGGATTAAAATCAAGCAAAGATCCACTTATTTTTAGCACAAAATATAACAAAAATAGCAAGAAAATTGACACCTAATTTTTTAACCAATTTTGACATGTAAAAATTACCACAAAATGCTACAAAATTATCAAGAAACCTATATGAATTTTTTAGGAAATTTTTTAAAGGTTTTTTGGACTAAAAAAATGCAAGAAAATTATTAATTCTAACAAAAATAAGAAAAAAAGATTCAATTATTTTTCAGAGGCTTTAGCACAAAAAAAATATCACAAAAATGTTAAAGAAAATATCAAGAACACATTAGAAAAAATATTAGAAATTTTTGTGAAGAAATTTGGACTGGTGAGGGTGTGAAAACACAAGACTGTGCGACAAATAGCAAGAAAACAAGCAAAATACAGAAAAACCCAAAGAAACGACCCAGGCCCAAACACAGGTTGGATCTGGATCATCCAAGGGCCTTGGAGGCGTTGGATCGATCCAGAACCTCTAAAACCCTAGATCCAACGGCTTCAAAGCAAGGGGAACATGGACCTGCAGTGCACGCGCGCGCGTGGAATCACAGAGCTAGTATATAAGCAAAATACAAAGGAATCCCTCACAATCCTCACTTCTTTCTCTCTCTACAAAGTTCTTAGAGAGAGAGAGTCTGCAGACTCTCTCTTCTCCGACCTAAGGCCGGTCATCTTCAACCTTCCTCCGACGCGGTGGCCGGCGGTGGCGCCGCCGCGTCGGAGCCCTAAACCGCCCAGAACTCAGACTTAAACACATGTTTCTATAGCTCCTGACCTCCTCTCTTCGATTTCGAGGCTCATTTTTTCAAAGGACTTGCAAATCGACGTAGATCGGGGAAAAATTAAACACGACGTTGATATTCTTTTGCTTTTAGCTCTTTTCAAACGATGTTTTTGAAGAAAGATTTTCTGTGACACTCCTTTCTACGTCGATTTGCGAAGAAAAAGCACGTATATGAAACAAGTTGCTATGATTGATAACGAAAGAGCGAAAACAGGATGGGAAGAAAGATTTGGTACCTGAACGAGAGAGAGGACGAACTCTTCGGAGGTTTTTCTTCTTTTGACTTCTGTGAACTTTTCGATCTGCTTCTCTTCTTTGCGCTCTTGCGTTGATGCTTCAGTTCTTGTGTTGAAACCCTAGGGTTTCAGATTTTGTTGTGCTTCTGTGCTGGCTTCTGCGATCCTCTTCTTCTCTTCCTCGATCTCTTTCTCTCGTGATCGCAGATATGCTTGAATTGCGAGAGAACGGTTCGATGATGATGATTCTTGGAAAAGAATCACTGAGAACCTTCAATACTTGTTGAATTAGGGCTGATTTGGTGAAATGTTTGCTGAATTCGTTTTGCTTGTGGCTGAATCGATGGAAATTGGTGCGAATTTGAAAGGATTTGTGTGTATTGTGATTCTGGAAAAGTGGTTAGGGTTTGAAGATGATGAACTTGTTCATCATGTTCTTGAGTTTTTTTGAGAGTTTGTTACGGTTTTGATCTGTTCTGAGCAGAGAGAGAAATTGTGAAGTGTTTGTGATGAGGTGTTGGAATCTGAATGGCACTGCAATGATTGGGGCCTTTTATAGGCTGCCAAGTGTAGCTTCTGGACCAATAGAATATTGCCACCTGTACTGGACCTTGTAACAAACTTTTGGACAGATGGACAAATGAGCAACTGACACGTGTACAGACCTGATGACTTGGACAAAAGGACTAAAAGACAATTTTTAGGAATTTTAGGACTAAAAATAAAAAATAAAATGAATTAAAATTGGTAATTGGAAAATAACGTAAAGTGGAACGAATAAAATTGACAAAACGGACTAAAACGAACCAATGGCCTAAATGAGGTACTTTAAAGTAACCTCTCTCTGCCGAAATTTCGTGTGAAATGACCAAAATGCCCCTAGGGCTAAAAACGACTAAAAATGACTCAGATGCAAATTAAAATGGATTTTTAACAAGGAAAATGAAACAAAGACTTATACAAGCAAGATTAAAAGACTCAGAGACAACTTCTAGGATTTAAACAGTGACTTGACATTTGAAAAGACTAAAATGCCCTTTAGGGGCAAAATTGACTCAAAGATGACTTCAGATGCAAATTTTGAAATGGATTTTGACATAGAATGAAACAAAGACTTATTCACACTACTTGAAAGGACTTCAAACAAAATTTTGAAAGACTGAGAGACACTTGACATAGGAAATGACCAAAATACCCTTACATGTGAATTTTGCAAATAACAATTGAAATAAAATGCAGAGAAAGATGCAACTGATCAGAGATAGTTCAAATAGCTTGTAATGCAAGAAAAGAAAAATTGAGTTAGTATTTTTAGGTCCAAAATTAGGGTATAACAGCTGCCCCTATTTAAGTTTCTTTGTCCGGAGAGTCAAGAGACGAAGTCTTAGAGTTGACGGGACGAAGATACTTAAATATTAACATTTGCACTATTTTTGGACGTAAAAATACGCTTTCAGATTTTCAAAAACATGAATGTTATGCAATATTTGATTATGAATGCAAGACAAACAACTGGAGTCTATGGAACCTATCATGTCACTGGGGATTCAGATAGACACTGACAGGGTAGACAAGCCAGGAAGTAGAAAATAGGGTACAAGTTGTTCTTTGGGTCGAACTAGTCACTTGACCAAGGAATACAAAAACAAGGGATAGGTGCAAGCTGTTCTAGGGATTGAACTTGGCACTTGACCGGAAACATAGACATATAGGCAGATACAAGCGGTTCTTTGGATCGAACTTGACACTTGGTTGAAGATACAAACAGATAGGCAGACACAAACTGTTCTTTTGGATTGAACTGGCCGTTTGGCTGGAGACATAGACAAAAGGGTTGATACAAGCTGTTTCTTTGGATCGAACTTGCTTGTTGGGTTATCACCACATCATGTGGGAGAGTACAGACTGTTCTCTTAGAACGAACTTGTCGTTTGACCGATAACAAAGCATAATCTGGGTACAAACTGTTCTTCAGATTGAACTTGCCGTCTGACTGATAATAGAGCATGAGCTGGATACAAACTGTTCTATCGAACTTGCCGTTTGACCAATAACAAAGCATAAGCTGGGTACAAACTGTTCTATCGAACTTGCCGTTTGTCCGGAAGCACAGGCATACAAGCAGGTACAAGTGGTTCTTTTTTGGATTGAACCCGGCACTTGACCAGCAATGAGATACCAATTGAAAGTCTGGCTTAACAAGATACCAATTGAGGGTAAATTGTTATTGACTTGATTTGAAAAATAGACATGACCATTTTTGTTGGCCTAAGAGTAAATTGAGAGTAAATTGACATTGATTTGAGTTGAAAAATTGACATGACCATTTTTGTTGGCCCAAGAGTAAATTGACATTGATTTGAATTGAAAATTGACATTGGCAGAGACATAGACATAGACATTGAAATTGGAATTGAAATTGACATTGACATGGAAATTGGAATTGAATTTGACATTGGATATTGGAAAGTTGCAATTGACATTGAGATTGGATTGAAATTGGAATTTGACATTGAAATTGGATTGAAAATTGACATTGACGTTGTCATTGGATGTCAACATTGGAATTGAAAGATTGACATTGACATTGTCATTGGATGTCAATACTGGAATTGAAAGATTGACATTGACATTGTCATTGGATGTCAATACTGGAATATGAGATTGACATTGACATAGTCATTGGAATTGAAATTGGAAATTGACATTGGAATTGGATTGAAATTGGAATTGAAGATTGACATTGACATTGTCATTGGATGTCAACATTGGAATTGGAGATTGACATTGACATTGTCATTGTATGTCAACACTGGAATTGTTATTGAAGTTGAGATTGCTTTGAATTTTGACAATTGAAATTGAATTGGATTTGACAGTTGAATTTAAAATTGGAATTGACAGTTGGAATTGAGTTTGACAGTTGAAACTTTGATTGAATTTGGCAGTTGAAAGTTGGATATGCAACATGTATGTATGATATAGCAAGATTATTGGATGCATGAGCACGTAAAATGCATGATTATGCATGTATGAATGCTTGAAATGCATGATTGGTTGGCAACTTGGCAGAGAAATTTCACAAAGGCAGACAAGACATTGGAAGATTGGGCACGTAGTGGCTCGTGCTGCAACATATTCACAGGGAAAAAACCTCTTTGGAGATACCGTCGTTGGGAGACGTATCGAAACCATGGCTGAGGGCAATAAAACTTGTAGAAGAGGGACCTTCGGAAAGTCCGTGGATACAGGTCGCCGTTGCTAGGCGTGTCAGTGCTGGGTAAACATTGGATGTTCGCATCTGTGGTCAATGCTTTTTCAATATTTCATTCTTTCATTTTTTCATTTTCAAACCCCATTTTTGCCTGAACCGCCCTTTCGGGTTTTCGATTCACCGGGGGATAAGATTCTTTTCATTGCCCCATTTTTGCCTGAATTGCCTTCATAGGTTGTCAATCAGCGGGGTGCTCATTTTTGCCTAAGCCGCCCTTTCGGGTTTTCAACTTAGCGAGCTTTTTTATCTTCATTTTTTCTTTTCATTTCATTCTGTTTTTTCATTCTTGCCATTGACCACAGATCATCCCGGGGAGTAACCTGCTTGTAACATGTTATTGAAATAGACATTGACACTCATTCATTCATGCATGTTTCATTGAAATGTACCCTGTTGCTCAGGTTTGCTTTCAAAAATAGACAGGAAAAGATTTTTCAATTTTCAAAGATGTTTGTTTCAGACATTGACATTATCAAATAGAAGGAAAATATTTTGTATATAGCATTGAAAGTAGAAAGAAAAATAGAATTTCAAACAACAGAAAGGCTCAAATTGATGTAGAAGAGTGAAAGTCAGCCAAGGGCACGACTCCACGGATTTACAAAGCTTGGAAAATGGTAATTTTATTGGTTGGTGATACATTGAACACGATGACCGCTACATTTCATAGAAATTTTGAATTCACAAGTACAGAAGCCTCTGATGAAGAAGATCATTGACAGTCGCAGGTGCCCCAAGGGGTGATGGTGATTTACCAGATATAGTTACTTGTCTTTTATTGTCAACCTCATTTTTGCATGAACCGCCCTTCCGGGTTTTCGGCTCATCGAGGCGCTCATTCTTGCCTGAGTTGCGTACAATCTCAGCGAGCTCTTTCATATTCATTTTTTGTCCCTAACTTTTGCCTGGATCGCCCTTTCGGGTTTTCGATCCACCGGGAAGCGCATTTTTGCCTAGGCCGCCCTTTCGGGTTTTCGACCTACCACGCTGTTCTTTTCTTTTTAGACAAAGTATTTCTTGACTATATCGGCATTAACAGGATTTGGAAGCTCAACACCATCCATGTGTGTGAGAATCAAAGCACCACCAGAGAAGGCCTTCTTGACAACATAAGGACCTTCATAGTTAGGTGTCCATTTGCCCCTTGGGTCG
Source organism: Medicago sativa (assembly GCF_051527215.1). Classification (NCBI taxonomy): domain Eukaryota; kingdom Viridiplantae; phylum Streptophyta; class Magnoliopsida; order Fabales; family Fabaceae; genus Medicago; species Medicago sativa. The sequence goes on from NC_140750.1 coordinate 78,939,262, forward strand.
GGTTGCTGACTTATCCTTCGTTTCAATACAAGTTCGCCTTCCTTGAATTCTCGAGGTCGGACTTTCTTGTCAAAAGCATTCTTCATTCGCACTTGATACAACTGTCCATGAGCCATAGCATCCATACGTTTCTCTTCAATCGGATTCAATTGATCATACCGACTTCGACACCATTCAGCCTCAGTTAACTTTGCTTCCATGATCACACGAAGAGATGGAATCTCCACTTCCAGAGGGAGAACTGCTTCCATACCATATACCAGAGAGAAAGGGGTTGCCCCGGTTGAGCTGCGCACTGTAGTACGGTAACCATGCAAGGCAAAAGGTAGCATTTCATGCCAGTCTTTGTAAGTAGTGACCATCTTCTGAACAATCTTCTTGATGTTCTTGTTAGCGGCCTCAACCGCACCATTCATCTGAGGTCTGTAAGGAGAAGAGTTGTGATGTTCAATCTTGAATTCTTCACATAAAGCTTGCATCATTCTATTGTTCAGATTGGAACCATTGTCAGTGATGATTTTGTTGGGAACACCATATCGACAGATGATGTTATTCTTGATAAACTTGACAACCACTTGCTTGGTCACATTGGCATAGGAGGCAGCTTCAACCCACTTGGTGAAGTAGTCAATTGCCACTAGAATGAAACGATGTCCATTGGAAGCCTTTGGTTTAATTCTTCCGATCATGTCAATGCCCCACATAGAGAAGGGCCATGGGGAAGATATAACATTGAGAGCATGTGGAGGCACATGGATCTTGTCAGCATAAACTTGACATTTGTGGCATCTTTTGGCATATCTGTTACAGTCCCGCTCCATAGTGATCCAGTAATAGCCGGCTCTTAACAGCTTTCTTGACATGGTGTGACCCGAAGCATGGGTCCCAAAGGTACCATCATGTACATCATGCATCAATTTCTCAGCTTCTTGTTTGTCAACACATCTCAACAAGACCATATCATAGTTCCTCTTGTATAGGATTTCTCCGTCCAGAAGGAATTTGCTAGCCCATCGTCTCAGAGTCTTTTTATCCCTGTTGGAAGCACCAGGTGGATATTCACGGTTCTGCAAGAATTGCTTGATATTGTAATACCAAGGCTTTTTATCATTCACATCTCTATCCACTTGATCTGGCATATTTTCAATAGTGAACACATGAGCGGGTCTATCAAGACGCTGCACTTTGATTACAGGCACATCATTCCAGTGATTGACACGAAACATGGAAGACAGAGTAGCAAGAGCATCAGCCATCTGATTTTCATCCCGGGGGATGTGGTGCAGCTCAACCTTTGTAAAGTATGTCAATAGACGTCTTGCATAGTCACGGTATGGGATCAGCTTCTCATGATGAGTCTCCCATTCACCCTTTATCTGATTGATAACAAGTGCAGAATCTCCATAGATGTCAAGGTGTTTGATTCTCAGGTCAAGGGCTTCTTCGATGCCCAAGATGCATGCTTCATATTCAGCTATATTGTTTGTGCAGTCAAAGGTTATTCGAGCGGTGAAAGGAATGTGGTGCCCCTGCGGAGTTACAATGATGGCTCCAATTCCTTTACCATAAGCATTAACAGCACCATCAAACACCAATCCCCACTTGCTATTGGGATCTGGCCCTTCATTGATTAGTGGCTCTTCACAGTCTTTTGCTTTCAGATACATAATTTCTTCATCAGGGAAATCAAACTTAATTGGCTGGTAATCATCAAGAGGCTGGCAAGCAAGATGCTCAGCAAGGACGCTTCCTTTGATGGCTTTCTGAGCTTTGTACACAATATCATATTCAGACAACAACATTTGCCAACGTGCAATCTTTCCAGTAACAGCAGGCTTTTCAAAAATGTACTTGATTGGATCCATTCGGGATATCAACCAAGTTGTATGATTCACCATATAATGACGCAGGCGTTTGGCAGCCCAGGCTAAAGCACAACAAGTCTTTTCAAGCATTGTATACCGAGTCTCACAGTCGGTGAACTTCTTACTCAGATAGTAGATGGCATGCTCTTTCTTACCAGTCTCATCTTGCTGACCGAGAACACAACCCACTGAATCATCTAACACTGACAGATACATAATCAAAGGCCTTCCTTCCACTGGCGGGACAAGGATAGGTGGCTCCAACAGGTATTCTTCGATGCTATCAAAAGCTTCCTGACATTCATCATTCCATACAACAGGCTGATTCTTTCTGAGCAATTTGAAAATTGGTCCACAGGTAGTAGTCATGTGAGATATGAATCTTGAAATATAGTTCAGACGTCCGAGGAAACCTCTGACTTGCTTCTCAGTCTGAGGGGCCGGCATCTCTCTGATAGCTCGGACTTTGTCAGGATCAACTTCAATGCCTCTTTGGCTGACAATGAAGCCTAGCAACTTTCCAGATCGTACACCGAATGTGCACTTGTTAGGATTTAACCGCAGCTTGTACTTTCTCAGTCTTTCAAACATCTTTTTCAAATACACAACACGCTGCTCTTCATCACTTGACTTCACAATCATGTCGTCAACATATACTTCAATCTCTTTGTGAATCATATCATGAAACAGAGTGGTCATACCCCTTTGATAGGTAGCACCAGCATTTATCAAGCCAAACGGCATCACTTTATAACAGAACGTTCCCCACGGAGTAATGAAGGACGTCTTTTCTCTATCTTCAGGTGACATTCGTATCTGGTTATAGCCAGAGAAACCATCCATGAAGGAGAACACTTTGGATTGAGCAGTACTGTCAACAAGCACATCAATATGAGGCAATGGGAAGTTATCTTTCGGACTGGCTTTATTCAGATCTCTATAATCAACACACATTCGAACTTTCCCATCTTTCTTTGGTACTGGTACGATGTTGGCAATCCACTCAGGATACTCAGCTGTCATGAGGAAACCCGCATCAATTTGCTTCTGTACCTCAGCCTTGATCTTAAGAGCCATGTCTGGACGAGACCTTCTCAATTTCTGTTTGACAGGAGGACATTCAGGTCTTGTCGGTATCCGATGTTCCACAATCTTGGGATCTAGACCCGGCATATCTTCATAGGACCATGCAAAGACATCTGGATAATCATGGAGAAGCTGAATGATCTTCTTTTTCACCTCTGGCTCGAGTGCAGCACCAATCTTGATCTCTCGCTTGTTCTCTTCAGTACCCAGGTTGATGAGTTCAATCTCTTCCTGGTGAGGCTGAATGGCTTTTCTTTCTTGCTCAAGCAGTCGAGTGATCTCATACGGTATCTCTTCATAATCATCATCCTCATCTTCAGCTTCATATACAGGGAATTCAAAATTTGGAGGAACCATAGGGTCACTGTGTTCAACGGGTTTATTATGGTTCAATCTGCATAATATGATTGGGATGATTTTTAGAAAAATGTTTTTTCTATGCAGATTTTTGAAATTAATAAGAAAAATACAGATGTTTTGGTTTTTTCTGGCATTACCATTATTTCCAAGAAAAAGGCACTAAAAAAAAACAAAGAGTCGTGAGAAAAACGACAACTTTTATTGATAACGGCAATGCCGAAACAAACACGCCCTTACAATGATATCACTTTCGCCTTGGGCAGAGCGAAAGGATTGTTATTTTGAAAACAAAAGACATGAGCAACAAAACACATTACATGGAAGCATGCATGACTAAAGGAACATCAATGGCTTCCCAATTTCTCACAGTGCCTCCTGGTATAACAAAGGTAGGCACGTAACCACCTCCAGCAGCATCTTCAGTAATAGCATTGATGAACCCAGCACTGTAGAAAGTTCCCTTTGAAACAGCAGATGTCGGGGAGAATCCAAGGCCCTCTTTGCGCTTGTTTTCTAAGATCTGAATTACCTTGCCCCAGCCAGCAGCTTGCCCTGCCTGGACAGCCTTCTGGGCATCTTTCAGTGAGGCCATGCTAGCACCAGCCCTCCGGGGCTCTGCACCCTCAACAGTCAATCCTTGAAACGACGTCCCTTCAGCGGACCCTGCTTCAACACAAGAGAATGATGATATTTGGCTAACCAGAAATGCCTCCTCACCATATACAGTGACAACCTTACCATTCTTCATGAACTTGAGCTTCTGATGCAAAGTGGAAGTTACTGCTCCAGCGTCATGGATCCATGGTCTTCCGAGGAGACAGCTGTAAGAAGCATTGATGTCCATGACTTGGAAAGTTATTTGAAATGTCTCGGGACCAATGGTAATTGGCAAGTCCACTTCCCCGAGAACATCTTTGCGGGATCCATCAAAAGCTTTAACCAGATAGCTGCTACCCCTCAGAGAAATTCCATGATGGCTCAATTGCCTTAGCGTTGATTCAGGCATTACGTTCAGAGATGATCCAGTGTCTACCAACACGTTGGATATCAGGTCAGACCCACAATGCACCGAGATATGTAGAGCCAAGTTGTGGCGTTTCCCTGCTTCGGGGAGCTCATCATCACCAAACCCCAAGTTGTTGCAGGCAGTAATATTGCTCACTATCCCATCAAACTGATCTACAGAGACTTCGTGGTCAACATAAGCTTGTTCAAGTATCTTCATCAACACCTTTCTGTGAGCTTCCGAGCTCATGAGCAGAGACAAAATTGATATCTTTGATGGGGTTTGTAGTAGCTGATCAACAATCTTATAGTCACTTTTCTTGATAAGCCTCAGGATTTCGTCCAGATTGGACTCTTCAATGGATTGGCCTGCTGGGCCGGTGTTCTTGTCAACAGGAGGAGCGACTGGTGGAGTTACCGTAGCAATGGGTGTGACCACCTGTCTTTGAAACAAAGGTGGACGGACTTTCCCGCTTCTGAGAGCTGTAATTTCACCGGCAACATTGTCAATTGTAGCTGGGGATACCAGAGGTACTTCCACCCCATTTTCAACCATGGTTGCATTGTATTTGTAGGGAATTGTTTTGGTAGAGGTATAAGATACCGGACCAGGTAGCCTGATCACCAAAGGCTCAACATTCTTTGTACTTTCAACAGGAGAATCATGGAACACTGGCACAATCACACATACATCACTGACGATCAAGTGTTTGTCATCCATCAGGCTCTGGATATCACCTTGTACCACACAGCAGCCCATAGGATTCTGCAGACATTCTAAACAGGAAGCATGATCGTGTTTGAATAGAGAAGCCTGGCAAAGCTTGACATGTAATGGCACCAAGGGAGTAACAACATTGCGGACATCCAACACGGGATCCTCTTGAGGAACGGGAATCCTTTCAAAGGCCTCAATCATATTGACAGCAGCATGGTTTGGAAGCGGGTTGTCAAGGACATGAGGAACACTATTCTCAAAAGTCAAACGTCCCTTTTCTATCAGGTCTTTCACAATGTATTTCAGAGCAAAGCAACCTTCAATATCATGGCCTTGAGCACCCTGATGAAATTCACATGTTAAGTCCTGACGGAACCTGGGAGGTAATGGATTAGGCGGAGGCTTGCCTGGTCTAGTGACACAGTGCCCCTTGGCCAGCAGAGTTGGGAGCAGCTCACCATACGACATTGGTATTGGTGGAAAAGAAGGCTTGGATCGGGGACCCTGTTGTTGCTGCCGTTGCTGTTGAGCAGGAGGTTGTTGTTGTACTTGCTGAGGAATGGCATTGACGGGCATTGGTGGTTGACCTGATGGCAGAGGGTATTGCTGGTAGAATGGTGGGAAGAAAGGATGTTGAGAGTATTGCATGTAGTGATAAGGCAGAGGTAGTTGCATGGCTGCTGCAGATGGATTACCAGACACCATTCCCACATCAGATTCTTTTCTCTTGTGATGACCATTACCGTACTTCTTTGGTGCACTGGTTGAAGATTCACCCTTCTCAAGGACAATAATACCATCTCGGACAGCCTCTTCTAGTCGAGTTCCCATTGTAACCATATCAGAGAAATTGTTTGGAGCAGAGACTATCATCCTTTCTTTATATTCCTTCTTCAGAGTCTTCAGGAATGTTTGTGTCAACTCTTCCTCATCAAGTCGAGGAGAAACACGGGCAGCTGCCCCTCTCCACCTTTGAGCGTATTCACGGAATGTTTCATCTGATTTCTGAGATAGGGCTTTAAGAGAGTCCCTGTTTGGCCTCAGACGGGTATTGAATTCATATTGTCCTTCAAAGGCAGCAGCAAGTTCCTCAAAGGTATGAATGTTGTCTTTGCTCAGACTAGTGTACCAATCTGCTGCATCATCTGTCAAGCTACTCTGAAAGCAATGGATCATCAGTGCATCATTGTCGGCATAGTTAGCCATCTTTCGGACATACCGGATAACATGGTTGTGTGGGCAAGAAGTCCCATTGTACTTGTCAAATTCTGGCTCTTTGAATTTCTTAGGAACCTCAAATCGGGATACCAAGCACAGATCACGAGTTTTAGCAGGAGCACCATTGTTTCCTCGGCTAGCCTTGACCTCACGGAGTTCTCCAGCCAACTCCCTTAACTGTCTCTTCATAGCTTCCATTGCGGGATCTTGTCCACGCGGAGTATCAACATCAATCACCTGTTGCACAGTGTGTACAATAGGGTCGGTAACAACAGTGGTTACTTGAGGCATAGCAGTAGACACAGGAATCTGTCCTTGACCAGCAAAACCAGAGACACCAGCAGCAGTATTAGGAGAGTAGAAAGGTGGGAGTCCGTAAGGACGGCCGTTGGGCATAACAAAACGAGCATCAGTAGCCATAGTAGATAGTGGGATAGAGGGAATCACCTCAGCAGTAACTGGAACAGAAGTGGCTGGTTGTTCTTGTGAAGCCATCATAGCGGACATAGCGTCATGTGCCTTAGCCAAATCTTCTTTCATAGCAGCCAATTCGGCACGGAGCTGAGCATTTTCTTCAAAATTAGCCATCATCCTTCTCTTGTGAAATCTTGTCTGATGAATTCTATCTGGTTGGTAGACTTTGCGAACACGAGCCACCTTTCAGACCGCGGCGGACAAAACCAGGAGGCAATGAGCACGAGAGAAGTTCTTTGTGGTCAATGAATGCATATGATGCATGAGATGTGTAAATGCATGCAAAAAAGACTCTTTTTATGTTATCGAAGGGTTTTAGACAAATTATAAACTTGTAAACATTACTAAACGACAATTGACATAAACGGGAAACAAACAACCAACATATAGTTTTACAAGGCAATTTCAACATAAGCAAATGGAAATAACAACAGAAAATGGCAATCCTCAAGCATAGGAAGTGGAAGCATCATCCTCAGACTCAGACTCATAGTCGCAGTATCGTGCATAGAAGTCACGGGCACCCCTAACTCTCTTGGAGTCCCTCATAAGCAGTCTATCTTTCTCCTCAATCTCTCTCTTAGCCTTAGCTAACTCCTTCTTCAGCGTCAAGACCTCATGAGTCTGCTGCTCACCCTTTCCATCCAAAGTCATGATCAAGTTCTCAGCCTCATAGTATCTAGATCTCCACTGATGCTTCTCCCGACTCTCCATAGCTAGATGCTCCTGATACATCTCCTGGGTAGGTGGGAGTAGAGGCAAAGGCATGGTAGGAACAGTTGCAGACACATATCTCATAGAGGGGTAAGGCATACCAATCTCCTCAGCTCGGCTTATCACCCACTGTGTATAGGCCTCATGAGCAATACCGGACCTTACACCCATATGCTTCACCTCTTTCTTCCGAAGCTTGGTCCAAGCTTGCATGAAATCCTTTCTAATTCCGGTGGGAGCATTGGAGTAGTGAAAGAAGTAAGGAGCCGTAGCAAGATTGATGGGTTTATCTTTCATCGGGAAACCAAACTGTCGCAAAGCAAGCTCCGGGTTATAGTTGATTCCACCCCGGGTACCAAGAAGAGGTATATTAAGAAACTTTCCACCACCAAAGATGATTTCCTTGACCCTAGAAGCGGGAGTGAGCCAAACCACTTCATTAGGAGTGAGAGCCATAATCCTCTGTGAAATAGACCAATTCCTCGGATTGTCGTGGAAAGACTGCGGAAGGTGCGAAATAAACCACCTGTAGAGGAGAGGCACACAACAAAAAATGTATCCACGACCTTTGCTGGAACGATCGTGAATAGCATGGTATGTGTCAGCTAGCAAAGTAGGAACCGGATTCTTGGAGTGGAAGATCATAATAGCATTCATGTCCACGAAGCCATCAAGGTTCGGAAAGAGAATAAGCCCATAGATGAGAAGTGCAAGAATAGCCTCAAGAGTGTCCTGACAAGTGGTATTGAGGTTGGCTTTCCCAAGAAGATACTCTGAAGTGAACCCTCGGATATATGCCTTAGTGACAAGATTCTTGGAGACATCGGTGGTCTTGAGATAGAGATCCTTAGCAATAACCAATGGAGGAAGAGAATTTTCAGGTCCTGAGAAAGGTATCCCCTTAGCAATAGATAGACCTGTCAAGGAAGAATAAGCCTCTAGAGTAGGCACCAACTGAAAGTCTGGAAAGGTGAAGCACCGACACCCCGGATCATAGAATTGCACTAGAGTGTGCACAAGCTTCTCATCCACATTAGTATGGAGAATAGGAAGTAAAGCCCCGTAACGGTGTCGGAAACCAGTCGGATCCTCAATCTTGAGTGCCAAATCTCTCAAACTAGCCAAATCCACTTCCTTGAACTTGTAGGACTTAGTCATCTTCATCCTACAATGTTTACAAATTCAACTTGTCTAAGCCCTTCAATAACAATGCATGGCAAAAGTTTATGCATGTATGCATGTATGCATGGATGCATGATTATGCTCAAGTTCGGAGAAAACATGGTGGGTTTGAAGTTCAAAGTCGAGGAGTCATGGGTGGACACGGTGTCCGGTGAAACTAGGGTTTTAGGATAATAGTAACCGGGTTCTAAAAAGGTTCCCAAGTTGCAACCTCTCCGACGTATCTCATGGTGTCACGAGACAACTCTCGCTCCATGATTATACGTGGAAGGTCTAACTTGAGTGTAGTATCGCGTGACGACTAAAACTCGAGACGACACTCGGTTTAGCCTCCGCACTACGTCCTAGAAAATGGCCATGGATGGGTTTGGTTATCTACGGTTCATAGCGTCATAGAACAATTAGAAGCAAAGTGCCTAAACGCGACAACCCGCGCCGACAACATCACCTCCAAAATGCCTCAGCTATGTGGGATTGATCGCATAATCCAAAACACGAGGCAACCCCCGGAATGAATTGTCGATTATATCCCTCCTAAATCCTAAGTTCACTCAGCCCGGGTGCAGGACTTTTGATATTCTCACCCCACACGTTTGCAAGAAATTAAACATTTATTCACATAGGAAAGCAAGTAAAAGAAGCAAGTAAAAATACAAGCGCAAGCGTGGAAATAAAGACTAGGCGTAACTCTCGAATCTCCCCAGTGAAGTCGCCAGCTGTTTTATCTTGGTTTTCGGGTGTCAAACATTGATTACGTTTGAACCTTTCTAACCTTTGATATCTCATTTTTTCTTGGGAAGGGAAAAAGTAAGCAAAACCCTTGAGAATCGAGGTCCGGGAGTTGTTTTCGCTACGGGAAGGTGTTAGGCACCCATAACGACTATAGTATCCTATAGGAACCGTCTTTAATTTCTACGCGCGCGCTTTATTTTTAAATGCTATTTGGAAATGTTTATTAAACCTAAGAATGTTCTAAGTGAAGAATTGGAGGGAGAAGAATGTTTTTGGATTTTTATTTTAGTCGAATTGAAGGAATTTTGATTCCTTGCCTACGTACCCGATTAAGGGATCAAATCCACCGTAGTTCTCTCTCAAAAATGTTTTTGTTTTTGTTGGTTGATTTTAAGTTTGAAAATTGGATTTTGAAGAATAGAAAGAGGCCTCAAGGGCATGAGATTAGGAAATAGTGAGGTTGGATTAGTGAATTGCAAAAGAAGTCAAAGTTTGATTATTTTCATTGAAATTTGATTAAGAAAAAGGAAAAGAAAATTCAATGGGATATTGGATCCCAAGGTTTATTTGGAAAAGGTTTGAGTGAAGTTGTTCACATTTGTTTGAAAAATGGGTTTTTTCTAAGTATAAGTCCTAGGCATTCATCTAAACATACAATCCTAAGCATATATCTAAACATGCATATTCTAGCTATATAGTGATGTGTGTGCATGTGTCGGTGCTTGTGTCGGTGTACATTTTTAGAGTCCATTGTCCTTTACATCATACCTAGATACATTCTATGGCCTCTTTGCCAAGAAATTAAAAGCATGAAAGAATATTACAAAATTTCCTAAGTGTTTACATTCTAACTTTTGGTACAAATTAAATTGCAAGAAAGAAAATAGAGATGAAAATGGGATGTAATGATGATGCTTATGGTGAATATGAAATATGAAAGGAAAAGATTAGTGGCATAAGGCAATATCAAAGAAATGAAGTAAGAGAAATATTAGAATGTAAAAAGGTAGAAAATAAGTGCAAACATGGCCAAAATTTGTTCATAAAATGCAAGAACCAAGTGACCTATAATCCTCACATTCCAATTACATTTTTAAAGTTTAGAAACAAGCTTGGAATGGGAATTAAGGCTACTTGATCTACTTGACATTTTAAAACAAGTTTTGAAACATATTTACATTATTTAACTACTTAATGACTTGTAAGCTAAGTAACCTACCAAAATTCACAATTATGCAACAAAATTAAACACAAACAGTAGCTAAAATCCTATGAATTCAAGTGGCATAGGTCACCAATATTCATCAAGATATTTGGATTAAAATCAAGCAAAGATCCACTTATTTTTAGCACAAAATATAACAAAAATAGCAAGAAAATTGACACCTAATTTTTTAACCAATTTTGACATGTAAAAATTACCACAAAATGCTACAAAATTATCAAGAAACCTATATGAATTTTTTAGGAAATTTTTTAAAGGTTTTTTGGACTAAAAAAATGCAAGAAAATTATTAATTCTAACAAAAATAAGAAAAAAAGATTCAATTATTTTTCAGAGGCTTTAGCACAAAAAAAATATCACAAAAATGTTAAAGAAAATATCAAGAACACATTAGAAAAAATATTAGAAATTTTTGTGAAGAAATTTGGACTGGTGAGGGTGTGAAAACACAAGACTGTGCGACAAATAGCAAGAAAACAAGCAAAATACAGAAAAACCCAAAGAAACGACCCAGGCCCAAACACAGGTTGGATCTGGATCATCCAAGGGCCTTGGAGGCGTTGGATCGATCCAGAACCTCTAAAACCCTAGATCCAACGGCTTCAAAGCAAGGGGAACATGGACCTGCAGTGCACGCGCGCGCGTGGAATCACAGAGCTAGTATATAAGCAAAATACAAAGGAATCCCTCACAATCCTCACTTCTTTCTCTCTCTACAAAGTTCTTAGAGAGAGAGAGTCTGCAGACTCTCTCTTCTCCGACCTAAGGCCGGTCATCTTCAACCTTCCTCCGACGCGGTGGCCGGCGGTGGCGCCGCCGCGTCGGAGCCCTAAACCGCCCAGAACTCAGACTTAAACACATGTTTCTATAGCTCCTGACCTCCTCTCTTCGATTTCGAGGCTCATTTTTTCAAAGGACTTGCAAATCGACGTAGATCGGGGAAAAATTAAACACGACGTTGATATTCTTTTGCTTTTAGCTCTTTTCAAACGATGTTTTTGAAGAAAGATTTTCTGTGACACTCCTTTCTACGTCGATTTGCGAAGAAAAAGCACGTATATGAAACAAGTTGCTATGATTGATAACGAAAGAGCGAAAACAGGATGGGAAGAAAGATTTGGTACCTGAACGAGAGAGAGGACGAACTCTTCGGAGGTTTTTCTTCTTTTGACTTCTGTGAACTTTTCGATCTGCTTCTCTTCTTTGCGCTCTTGCGTTGATGCTTCAGTTCTTGTGTTGAAACCCTAGGGTTTCAGATTTTGTTGTGCTTCTGTGCTGGCTTCTGCGATCCTCTTCTTCTCTTCCTCGATCTCTTTCTCTCGTGATCGCAGATATGCTTGAATTGCGAGAGAACGGTTCGATGATGATGATTCTTGGAAAAGAATCACTGAGAACCTTCAATACTTGTTGAATTAGGGCTGATTTGGTGAAATGTTTGCTGAATTCGTTTTGCTTGTGGCTGAATCGATGGAAATTGGTGCGAATTTGAAAGGATTTGTGTGTATTGTGATTCTGGAAAAGTGGTTAGGGTTTGAAGATGATGAACTTGTTCATCATGTTCTTGAGTTTTTTTGAGAGTTTGTTACGGTTTTGATCTGTTCTGAGCAGAGAGAGAAATTGTGAAGTGTTTGTGATGAGGTGTTGGAATCTGAATGGCACTGCAATGATTGGGGCCTTTTATAGGCTGCCAAGTGTAGCTTCTGGACCAATAGAATATTGCCACCTGTACTGGACCTTGTAACAAACTTTTGGACAGATGGACAAATGAGCAACTGACACGTGTACAGACCTGATGACTTGGACAAAAGGACTAAAAGACAATTTTTAGGAATTTTAGGACTAAAAATAAAAAATAAAATGAATTAAAATTGGTAATTGGAAAATAACGTAAAGTGGAACGAATAAAATTGACAAAACGGACTAAAACGAACCAATGGCCTAAATGAGGTACTTTAAAGTAACCTCTCTCTGCCGAAATTTCGTGTGAAATGACCAAAATGCCCCTAGGGCTAAAAACGACTAAAAATGACTCAGATGCAAATTAAAATGGATTTTTAACAAGGAAAATGAAACAAAGACTTATACAAGCAAGATTAAAAGACTCAGAGACAACTTCTAGGATTTAAACAGTGACTTGACATTTGAAAAGACTAAAATGCCCTTTAGGGGCAAAATTGACTCAAAGATGACTTCAGATGCAAATTTTGAAATGGATTTTGACATAGAATGAAACAAAGACTTATTCACACTACTTGAAAGGACTTCAAACAAAATTTTGAAAGACTGAGAGACACTTGACATAGGAAATGACCAAAATACCCTTACATGTGAATTTTGCAAATAACAATTGAAATAAAATGCAGAGAAAGATGCAACTGATCAGAGATAGTTCAAATAGCTTGTAATGCAAGAAAAGAAAAATTGAGTTAGTATTTTTAGGTCCAAAATTAGGGTATAACACATTGTGATCACAAGATGCTTGTGGAAAGTCCTCACTGAAAACATATTGGTTCTTGGTTCATGATTCTGTTATGGGATTAACCCCTGTGTTTTGATGAAGTTTTGAGATATTGTTTGTGGTTCAGTGAAAGTTTATACAGAATCGCGTTTTGGTTTGGTGTAACACGAAGGTTATTTTGTTATGGTGCAAAGGATGCATTTTGTGAAAATTGGAATTTTCAAGATCTTTGGGAGCTTTGATTATGCACGTTTTAATTCATTTGGTAATCCATTCCTTTCTGGAACTATTTTTCTTCTTTGTAGATGGTTGCTTCTGCCTTTGTTAGGTGGTTAAGCTTTTGCCTTAATTGGCTTGTTGTCTTTAGCTTCTGTCTATGATGGTTAAGCATGATGCTTCTGTCATAGATGGTTAAGCATTTATGGTTGAGCTTCTGTCCATGATGGTTAAGCCTGATGCTTCTGTCATAGATGGTTAAGCATTTATGTTAGCTTCTGCCTTATGGTGGTTAAGCATGGTTGTTTCCTCCAAGTGATTAAGCCTTGAGTTATGGCTTTTGCTTGATGATTAAGTTTTGGCCTTATGACTTTGATGATGGTAGCTTCTATTAAGTGGTTAAGCCTGTGTTTGTGGCTTCTACTCAATGGTTAAGCATTTTGATTCATAGGTTCCTGATTTGCTCAGATTTCCTCTCATTGTCTGGATATGTACTGATGGTTCTCTCTATGCTTCTGGTGGGAAAGATGGAGTGATTTTGTTGAGGGATCAATAGCTGAAGGAAAGAGATTTTATTCCCTTGATGTTGGTTCTTTTATTCATGCTTGGTGTTTCAGACTTGATAGGTATTGGTTGTCTACTGTCCTTGTTATGGCTATGTCAACATTGCAGAAGTGTTCCTTTTGAAGATAGTGTACATGGCAGAAGTTTTATTTTGATGATACTGTCACATTTGTCTATCTTTTTGTTGTTGTTTGATGTTACTTTTGTACTCCAAACTCAAGCTAAGAGTTCTCTTACCTTGAGTTTGAGGGAGGCTATTAAGAATAATGATAGTTAGTAGTTGGTGTAGTTGTTACTTAATAGTCAAGTATGAAGTTAGTTAGAGCTAGTGATAAGAAGTGTTAGTTACTAGTTAGTGGATTCATATAAATAGGCTTTGATGTACTCTTTTATTGCAACTTTCTCATTTGTAAGATTGTTCAATAATATCAATACAAAGTTTCACATAGTTTTCTCTCCATTTTTCCATGGATGCCATGTTTCTCAACACCATGCCTTTAAATGTAAGTGCGGATCATTTTGGTGTTCCTCAACTACTACTACTACAAGTGTCTTCTTTTGTCATGAGATGATGACTTGGGAGCCAACTATTTCGAATTGGGCCAAGACCCAATACGATGTCATGTTTAGATATTGATAGCCAAGACCATCATAGAGTCTCAAAGCAACGAAAAAGAGGTTACATTTGATCTTTAATTTCAATTGAACTAATGATGAGACCCATACCTAATTTTTTATATGAGAAATGTTAACGAGTACCTCCGGATCATTCTTTAAGCACCCAAAGTGATAATATTTTATGAAAGTTTTGCATCTATTGCATTGGAAATAGAATTTTTTTTACTTTTAAAAAAAAAATCATTTTTTGATTAAAGAATGAATGCTTAATACCTGAACAGTGAAAACACTCGTTAACAATACCATTTATATATTTGACTCTACAACTCATTTCAGACAAAATCAATTTTATAAAATCAATTCATTAGAATTAACATGAGACCCATATTCCCTAAAAAAAAAAAAATGAGACCCATACTTAATTTTGTTGGATGAAGTATCTATTTATCTTGTTTGGTTCCTTAAATTAAAATCCCATTGATGAGTTGAAATTGAATCGAGTTGAGAGGAACTGATCAAAAAAGAAAGATGGGGTGTTCAGCATCAAAGAGAGTAAACAACACTTTCCAAACCTCCCCCGAATTCAACTCAGCCTGCGACACAACCTTCATCCACTGCCTCTCCCTAACACAACACGCCTTCGAAGGAGTCTTACCCTACCAACTCAAAACCGCTTCCGATCAAATCCACACCCTCCTCATCAACCACCCCCTCATCCACAACTGGGTCCCATCTCCTCCCGATCGAACCCAAGTTGACTCCACACTCCGCCGTGTCCTTCCTTCCGATCACAACCGCGACAGCGTCCTTCGACTTCCGGTTTTCAAGGAATGGGCTCGGTGTCTTTACACTGACGCTGTTTTGGCTTCTGCTGGTAAAGCCTTGATCGTAAGAGTTCCTGTTGGTGTTGCTGGAATCGTTGGAATTGGTGCTGTTGCAAGATCTGGTCCTGTGCTGCTTGGGAGTTTCGTTGGAGCTTACTCCATCGGTGTTGCTCTTTCTATTTTTCTTGGTTTATCCGCATAAATTAAATTATAATTCTTATTCTTAAGGTTGTATTTTTGTATATATTGTCTATGTTTGTTCAAACTCATATGAATTCTCAGTATACATCAATGATTGTTCATATATGTGTGATATAAACCTGGTACTTTTTTTTTTACACAAGTAGAATACTGCAAAATTTTGAGGTCAAGTGGTAAAAGGAGAAATTGAATTGTTGAATTGTGTATACATTATGATATCATTTATTCATTACTACATATATAATCATCAAATCAAATACTATAAAATCTATTGTATGGATTGCTACTACCAGCTTAGCAAGTAAGCTTATCACCTGGAGCAACACCCAACTCACTACAATATTGAGTGTAATAATCAACACGAGCCTGAACTGTGCTTGGGTTAGCACCATCACATTCAAGTCGACCATTAATAGCACTAATGGTTGCACCAAAGCCTTGGTTGATGACACCGTGCACATTATTCATCCAATACCATAATGCTGTCTTGAAGGACACTACAGGGTCATTGGCCACTGTTTCAGGAGAGTTCAATCCATCAAAACCATTGTCCTTTCCTGCTGGTCCGTAGTTAAAGTTCCAAGATAATTGAATCGGTCCACGGCCATAGTATCCTTTGTTAGGGGCACACGGGTACTCTCTGTTGCTTTCATCGCAGTAGTCCTTTGATGCCCCATCAATCTCTTCTATATAGCAAAAATCTGCATCAACATTAATTTCACATGTTATGTATGTTGAGAAACTGAGAAAATGGAGATTAAGAAAAAGTTTAAACCCATTTGGGTTGGTCTTGTGGTATTGGCTTGAGACCTGAGAATGTGCTCCTCTTTAAGGTCTCAGGTTCGATTCTCTTCAATACCAATTTGGGTGGGCTAATTTAGCTTTAAAAAAAAATGAAATTTACTTATTAGTCTTATAGATGTATGTATGTATGTGTGTACAAAATTAAACCTAGCCAAACCATATATAGCTTATACGCTAGAACAAGAACTGAACTAAATGAGGTCTCGTTAGTCTCAAACAACTGTTAACCAAGCTGAATTGCTGATCAAAGTTCATTAATAATATTGATTCTGTTGAAGTTGGTTTTGTAGTTTGTTATTTATCCCACATTGCTCAAGTTTACGAGCTGTTAATTGTATAAATATGCTTGAGTACTCTCATAGCATTTGGGATGAGATCAAAGCCTATTAAACGGATTTGCCGTTTAATTCATTGAAATTGTAAAGGTTTTGACAATTTTATCTTTGTGATTAACTGAAATCTCAAATGATTATTGAAAATAATAATTATTGATTATGTTAGTGTTAGTTCTTAGTTCAATCAATTTAATCATTGAAATTGTCTTGAAAGTGACATGATCGAAAATATTAAATTTTTAAATACCATTCTAAAATTTTGTTAATTTTAGTGATCAATATGCACGAAAACTAAACTTGTGATTGATTTTTAAATGAGTTATATTTAATACTTACTTCGAGTTTCATGAGTGAAATGTGCAAAAGCAGCTGCAATCTCGCGTTTGGAGTCATCCAAAGAACCTACCCTTCCAAAGTGATTGTAAGAATTGACGGCATCAAGAAAAGCAGCTCTTGTATAGAAGTTCTTTCCTGCACAACTAGAATCAGCTTGATTAATTATACTATTGAAGAAATCTTGTGTAACAATGTCAGTCACATTGACATCATTGCTAGGACTAGGAGTACTAGGTGAAATTTGGCCCGCATGACAAGGACCTTGTTGGCACCCTGTGCCCCAATATACATCACTGTTACCACAATACCCAATTTGGCTACAACATAAACCTTCCTCACACACACAATTTTGAGCACTAACACTTTCTGGAACCATGATCATGATAAAAAAGGGTGTAGCAAATTTTGCTATAGACATGCTTAGCAACTTTTTTCCCATCATAGTCATATTATTGGAGGTATTGAAGTTGAGTTAAGATGTTTAGTCAGCTGGTGGAGAGGTGTTGTGGATGTTATGAAGAAATATGTGTAATTAGTTATGTGGACAACGTTTGAGTTTGAACATTTCAAGATCGAATTTCCAATCCTTTTCTGGAAAGCATGGGTTGCTTTGTGGGCAGACTTTTACTTTGACTTGTCAATAGAATAATACTTTTTGTCCACACGGTCGATGATAGCGGAAATAGAATAATTTACACGAAGATAAAGTGATTTTTTTTTAGGAAAACGAATATAAAGTGTTATCGATCACAAATCAAATTCACCTTTTATGTGTTTTTCATGAATAAGAGAACACACTTTATCCTTTAACGTGTAAATTCAAATTCACCTTTTATGTGTTATTCATGAATAAGAGAACACACTATCCTTTAACGTGTAAATTACACATGTAATAATCCATTTTCCGGTAATTGCGGTATGCCACAATATTTTTGGTTACAAATGTCACAATAACTTTAATTAATTGAATTATACTAATATTTTTGGTTACAAATGTCACAATAACTTTAATTAATTGAATTATACTCTCTCTGTTCCTGTATGTAAGACCTCTTTGTATTTTTCATAACTTTAATTAAGTGAATTATACTCCCCCGTTCCTGTATGTAAGCCCCCTTTGTATTTTTCACATTTCTTAAGAAATGTTGCCAGTGTAATTAATGTGTCTGTTTTGTGTGTTAATATTACCAAATTGTCCTTTATATGTATGTGTATTAAATTTGATTTTTCGTATTTCAAGACAAGTTAGTAGTATTAATAAGGGGTATGTTTAGGAAAAAATAATAAATGCATCTAGTAATTTTAAAAGGGGTTTACATTTAGGGACAAAAATAAAGTCAAATGAGTGTTTAAATATAGGGACGGAGGGAGTATAAATGAACTTGTACTTGCAGTGAGTACAATAATCGTAACTAGGATTTAGACTGATTATGAGATGCCTTGAGAATGATTCCAATGGTGGTATTTATAGCGTGAGCTTGTTTTAGCGTGACGAAAATAACTGAACTCAAACATGGTATAAGAAGAAACAAAAACAAAAAAACACAATTCCTACCCTTTTGGTTTTGGCCTCCATTGATCAAGTCTCATCTCAAACTCAGCATCTCTAATAGGATTAAAGTGTTTGTGGCAGTAGTGCTTCTTGCAGGAGGAGTCTTTCCTTTCTGCTCAAAGCAAACCGCCAAAGAATGAATATCTGGCATGGTATGTATCACTGAATTCATCTGCTGATCTTCCTTCACTTAATTTCTCATTTTCACAATGAATACACTCGAATGAATGTAGTAGCATGTATTCAAGCCTGGTTGCAAGATATGAAAAGGAAAAACTTGCAAAGGAAGTTACATTCAAAATTCCCATTCTATGCCTTAATTAGGCATACATCCAAAATTTCCACCGACAAATCATCTTCATCACTCAACAAAAGTTTATAATTCTTCCACTTTATAATTTTTAAACAAAAAGATGAATTAAATATGAATTTCAAACGTTAAAAACATAAAAATTTATGTATAATTCATCTATTGTTAAAAAGTTCTAAACTTTTGCAAGAAAGATATTTTTTTTTTGTTGTCTTAGATGAAGTGGTAATCCACTGAAAATAAATCCACACACAAGTGACACAACTGTAAGGTTCCGGGTTCGAACCCGGGTCACGGATAACTCAAAAATAGCTCAAGTTTCGAAAGATACACATAATTTGATTTAGAATTAAGCAGTAATCAAAATTGTCGATTGAAAGTATTTGAAGGACCATTGTTTGAAGAGGAAAAAAATTGGACGTACTAAGAACATAATGTGATATATTTAGAGGAATAAAAAACTTAATTAACCCTTAAAATTTGAAATGAATGAACCTAAAGGTGAAAATAAACTAGGCCTAGCTAGTTTTTTTTTTGTTTTGCCAACTTTAAGTCTAGTATGATAAGAGAACTACGTTACCCTCTCTTGTTTAAGGGGTAATTTACCCTCTCATGATATCAACCAATCAAAATGTAATATGCATAGACAACATTAAATGTCAAATAAATAAATCAATTTTTTCTAAAAATAAAAAAGTTAATCTTAATCATAAGGTAACATTTAATACTTTTAATTTTTATTTAGAGTAAATTACACTCCCCTCCACTCTTATGTTAAAATATACACTTCCCTCCCTTTAAAAATAAAATCTGCACTCCTCTCCCTAGAAGATGCTTGAATTACAACCATCTCCCTTAATAATTAAATATGTACTACACTTTAATCTATTTTAACATAAATAAATATTTTTATGATATATACTAATTTTGAACCACCATTTAAGAAAAATAAATTCATTTCTTTATAATTTAAATATCAATGGTAATTAAACTTAAATATTTTGCTATTAAGTTTATAATTTATAATATAAAACTAATTTTTAAATAACCATATTTTACTGTATTTAGTAATTATTGTAATTTTATTTTTTGGTTGTTTCATATTTTATAATAGGGTTTAAAACTATATGTTAATGTAATTGTGAATAAAAAATAGCGAAAAATATGTATTCAAATTTTGATTATGTTAAAATAGACCCCCGGTATTTTTTTATTTATTTAAGTGTGTTAGATTATTTTATTTTTTTTGCTAGATTATTAAAAAAAAATATTGAGGAAGTAAAGTGTAGATTTTAACATAAGAAGAGAGAGAAATGTAATTCAAGCTTCTCTTAAGGGAGGGGAATGAAATGTTTTCTAATATGTTTGGAATAAGGGGGGAGAGGAGTGTATATTTTAACATAAGAGGGGATGGGAGTGTAATTCAAGAATCTTTGAGGGGAGAAGAGTGTAATTTACTCTTTTATTAATTATATTAAGGTGTTCAATCTTAATTAATTTACACTACAAGACTTATAACAAATAAAATTTTTACATCAAATTTCTTTCATCTGGATGTCCTTAAATTCATCACTTACATTCATAAAATTTCTTCCATTCCACAACCCCGAATGTGAGAACAAAAACATCTCCTTCATTCAAATTTCTTCTTTATTCTTCCCTATTGATCAATTCTTGTTTCTTTTCCGTTATCTTCCCATTTTGATTGTTCAATTTTGTCATTCCAAACTGCTGCAGGTTCAAATTATAGTGAGAATTGTCGTTGTTTCTAGAACCGCGTCAGGTATCGTGACTTTTTTTATTTAAGCAGCCAACCTAATAAAATCTGCTAACACGCATAGACCTGCCTATCAGCCAAAGCCTTTAAGTCCAAACAAAAGAACAAAAGCCTCATGACATAACCATTTCAGCAGCAACCGAAAAAGATGCTAGCAAACTCCCAAAACATCACAGCGGCAACACCTGCTAGCAATCCTTAAAGTATAACAGATGACTTACTCAATTGTTATAATTAACTACCTCACAACCAAGAAAAATCAAATCAAAAAGAAAAATCAACTCACCATACCTGACGTGGTTCTGGAAATAACAGTAATTCTCACGATATTTGGAATCAAACGAACGACGACGATTCTCACGAAAATTGAAAAATGCAGCAGTTTAGAACAAAATTGAACAATCAAAATGGGAAGAAGAAATTTTATGAATGTAACCGATAAATTTAAGGACATTCAGATGAAAGAAATTTGATGTGAAATTTTAATTGTTCTAAGCCAGTGTTGTAGTGTAAATTAATTAAGATTGAACACCTAAATATAATTAAGCCAAGATTACATTAGAGGTCCTTTATCTTATTTTTTTGTAACAATTTGGTCATTTATCTTTATTTTTCCCGTTTAGGTCCTTTATCTCTCTCAAAAGCACATATACATCTTTTTTCTCATTTTTTATTAAAAAATACATAATTTTATTTTTAAAAATATATTTTCATTAAAAATGAAAAAAAAAATCCAGAAATATGATGAAGATGTTCATCATCTTCATCTTCTTCCTTTGAATCTTCATCATCTTCTTTAAATAAAAAAAAATCTACTAAAATATATCTCCAAATATCGTGAATTAATGTTATATTCACCTCAAATCTTCTTTTAAACACAAAAATCAAAACCTTAATTTCACAAATGTTGCAAGGAGGATAGTGGAGGCTTAGTCACTGACGGAAGGGTTAGGCTTTACAAAAGTTAAGATTGTTCTGGAAACAACAAAATTGATGTGCAAAGCTGCTCTCAATTTTGGGGTTATTTTTATGCCGGGTTTGAATATTGAGTTAGAAAATAATAATAATATACGGTGTGACAATTTATATAACTAATTTTTTTTTGTGATGAAACTAAATCTCTTTTCTATAGGGTTTTGATTTTTGTGTTTAAAAGAAGATTTGAGGTGAACATAACATTAATTCATGATATTTGGAGATATATTTGTGTATAATTTTTCTGATTCAATGAAGATGATGAAGATTCAAAGAAAGAAGATGGAGATGATGTACATCTTCATCATATTTCTGGATTTTTTTTTCATTTTTCATAAAAATATATTTTAAAAAATAAAATTATGTATTTTTTTTAATAAAAAATGAGAAAAAGGATGTATATGTGCTTTTATGAGAGATAAAAGACCTAAACGGAAAAAAATAAAGATAAAGGACCAAAGTGTTACAAATAAATAAGATAAAGGACATATAATGTAATCTTGTCTATAATTAAATAAAAATTAAAAGTATTAAAAGTTGCCTAAAATTGATTTTTTTTATAGAAAAAAAATTACTCATTTATTGACATTTAATGTTGCCAATGTATATTACATTTTGATTGGTTGATATCATGAGGGGTAAATACCCTCTAAATAAGAGAGGGTAATCTAGAAAAAACCATAAATTCAAGGTTTAAGCCTTTATTAACATGTTTTGTACATTAAGTTTACTTTTTACTGGGTGTTGTATGATTTGTCAACCTATTTAAAACTTATTTCATATCAACGTCTTTAAATATATGACTTATTTTTCACGATTAGATAGGTCAATGTTATTAAGTTCAATTTTGAGATATACTATGATATTTTAGTTAGAATGATTTTATTTTTGTAGTAAGCAGGAGTGACAAACATCAACTAAAATTCACACAAACGAAACATTCCAAATTCAAACCTGGGTAATCACAAAGGTGGCATTTAACATGGGAAAGCATAAAACTTTCCCACCATGGGAAAGTTGTATCTGGCCAATAGATCATATCAAGAACACACACTTATCATACTCTCACCACACTGGATTTTTTTTACACACTTCCACCACCATTCTCTCCTCCATGCCTTGCATTCTGAGCACATTCTCTAGAGAGCCGCCACACACCTATGCCGGCAAGTTTCCGGTCACCCCTTCCAGTCAGAATCAAAGTTTGATTTAGTGGTGGAGGTAGTTCAACTTGTGAGAGCTCAACTATGAAGACCCTGTTAAAATTAGTCCATGAACTGGCAATTCTTGACTTGAGATAAATTGTAGACGATGGAAGGATCCAAATTCTAAAGCAAAATCAAGTTAGTAAACAATTCACAAAACGGGTTGGAATAACAAGACACAAAGTTCAAAAAGAAAATACAGGGACAGAATAATCCAAAGTTCACTACCGGGGCTTAGACTGTTCTGCACACCTTCCCTCTTCGTCTTCAACCCGGAGCTCTAGCAGAAAAATCAATTTTTAATTTTCTTGGCAACTGGGAGCGGATTCCATACTTTGTTTTTAAAATTGTTTGTTACTCACCCACATTATTGTAAGTTTGTGTATTGAATGATTCCACCCGAGTACACTCAAGTCTTTAAAATGGATTCTTCTTGATTTTACTTACAATTTTGTGTGATGTATCAACCACACTAAAATGAAATTTATTCATTCTACTTGTGTCAACTACGACGGTCATTTGGCATTGGTCTGTACTTCACCATGTGCAATTTCTTGAGTTTGATGTTGGTAATGGATGAGTGTAGGGTATGGAGGAGAGAATGGTGGTGGAAGTGTGTAAAGAAATTCTAGTGTGGTGAGAATATGATAAGTATGTGTTCTTGATATGATCTATTGGTCAAATACAACTTTCCCATGGTGAGAAAATTTTATGCTTTCCCCACCAATCACAAAAATTATCTAATCTAACAAGCAGGGGAATGAGAGGAAGAGTTAGGTATTACATACTAAAGAGAATGACTTTATACGAGATACAACAACAACCAAACTCTATCATATTAAATATGGTCAACTATATGAATAAATCGATACCAGTGTTATATCAAAAACTATATATTTCTCCAACTCATTTAATTCATAACCCTTCATAAAAATGAATTTGAATTGATTGTCAAAAAATGTTTTTGAATTGTGATCGATAACACTTTATCCTCCTTCGTGTAAATTAATATATTTCCGCTATCATCATTTAATAGAGCAATGATATATAAACAACCATTAACAGACAACTTTCATGACAACTTCATTTTCCTCTATTTCTATTGGTTGAAAATAAAAGAGAGAAAAAGTAAGAGAGAGAATAAAAATACATTGTGAGTATGAGAGAGAAAGTTGTCAAAAAATTGTTGAAAAATGGTTGTCAAAATATCATTTCTCCATTTAATAACTGTTGAAAGAAGATATGAAAAAGATAGAAATGCATCTGTTAAATGATGAAGAAGCAGAAACAAGCTAGAGTTGAATAAACTGCTGTTCAAAAGCTGTACTTCAGAAGCACATGTTCAGAAGCTGTACTTCAGAAGCAGTACTTCAGAAGCACATGATCAGAAGCTGCTGTACTCCAGAAGCTGCTGTTCAATAACTTGCAGCTCAAGTCACCAGCCTTGTTAGCTCAAGTCACTAGCTTATATGGCTAACTTGTAGCCCAAGTTTCTTGTAACTAACTTGCTTAGCTGTCAATTAGTTAGTTATAATCCTGTGTGAGATGGTTCATAGTAGCATATAGTATAGCTTCATTTTATAAACCTATATAAGGCTGCTGTATCAGTGATTCAAAGCTAATGAGAATTATTCTTCATTCTTCATATTTTTCTCTTTTTCTTCTCTGAATTTCATCTTCTCAATATGGTATCATTGAGCCTTCAGATCTAAACACGTTTCTTCCGCAAGCTTTTCAAGCTTTTCAAGCTCTTCATCAATGGCGCCACGCAACAAAGACGTTGGTACTTCTTCTACTTTCGAGGAGGATCCCACAAATCATTCAAGTCCTTATTTTGTTCATCCAAGTGATGGTCCTTCTTCAGTTTCTGTTTCTCCGGTTCTTGACGGATCAAATTATCATTCTTGGGCTCGTTCAATGCGAAGAGCTTTGGGCGGGAAAATGAAGTTTGAGTTCGTTGATGGATCAATCTCTCCAATTCTTGATGAATTCGATCCTCTTTTTCGCGCTTGGAATCGCTGTAACATGCTCGTTCATTCTTGGATTGTGAATTCGGTTTCTCCTTCAATTGCTCAATCCATTGTGTTTATGGAAAATGCATGTGATGTTTGGGTGGATTTGAAGGAACGATTTGCACAAGGTGACTTGGTAAGGATCTCTGAACTAATGCAAGAAATTTACTCCTTACAACAAGATTCCAAAACAGTTACCACTTTCTACTCTGAATTGAAGATTCTTTGGGAAGAATTGGAGATTTACATGCCTATACCAAACTGCACTTGTAGAGTACGTTGTTCTTGTGAATTCATGAGAAATGCACGACGTAATCATACTCTACTCTACGCTATTCGTTTTCTTACTGGTTTGAATGAAAGCTTTAGTATGGTAAAATCTCAAATTCTGTTAATGGATCCTCTTCCCTCTATGAACAAGATTTTCTCCATGGTTTTACAATATGAAAGACAATATAATCCTTCTCCTACTGTTGATGACTCTGTTTTAATCAACTCTGTTGATTCCAAGAAGTTTAAAGGCAACAACTTTTTTGGTAAATCATCATTTCAAGGATCAAATTCTAAAGGTACTTCTCGTGTTTGCACCTTTTGTGGAAAGAGCAATCACACCGTTGAAACATGTTGGAAGAAGCATGGAGTTCCACCACATCTTCAGAAACAATTCAATTCTGCTTATGCCAATCATGCTGCACCTGAGGGAGATAATAATGTTGCAGAATCCCCAACTAGTGTTGATAGCAGGGGTAGTGCTCCAGCTATTACACATGAGCAGTATGAAAGGTTAATGACTCTTCTTCAAGGTTCATCTCTTAATCAAAGTTCAGGAACTGTGCATGCTTCCAATCAGGTTACTTCTATGTCTGTTGGTCATTCACCATCAGATAGGCAAGGTACAAGTTTCATTAATTCTTTGGCAAATTATAATTTCACTCAAAACTCCTGGATCATAGATTCAGGAGCTTCCCATCATATTTGTTGCAATCTGAAGTGGTTTCATTCTTACAATGAAATTGCTCCCATGTCCATAAAGTTACCTACAGGTCATATTAGTATGGCAATATATTCAGGAACTGTTAAATTTTCTTCCATTCTTATTCTTTATGATGTTCTTTATGTCCCTGATTTTAATTACAATTTGCTTTCTGTGTCCAAAATGAATAGTTCCCTGAATACTATTGTCAGTTGTAATGGTTTTCAATGTTTGATTCAGGACGAGAAAACCATGAGGATGATTGGTTCTGGTGATAAGAGAGAAGACCTGTACTACTTGAATCTGGATAATAAGTTGGCTTGTTCTGCAAGCAAGACCATTCACTCAACCATCCTGTTTTATCTTGGTTTTCGGGTGTCAAACATTGATTACGTTTGAACCTTTTAAACCGGTGATATCTTATTTTTTCTTGGGAAGGGAAAAAGTAAGCAAAACCCTTGAGAATCGAGGTCCGGGAGTTGTTTTCGCTACGGGAAGGTGTTAGGCACCCATAACGACTATAGTAACCTATAGGAACCGTCTTTAATTTCTACGCGCGCGCTTTATTTTTAAATGCTATTTTGAAATGTTATTTACACCTAAGATTTGCTAAATGAAGAATTGGAGGGAGAAGAATGTTTTTGGATTTTTATTTTATTTGAATTGAAGGAATTTTGTTCCTTGCCTACGTACCCGATTAAGGGATCAAATCCACCGTAGTTCTCTCTCAAAAATGTTTTTGTTTTTGTTGGTTGATTTTAAGTTTGAAAATTGGATTTTGAAGAATAGAAAGAGGCCTCAAGGGCATGAGATTAGGAAATAGTGAGGTTGGATTAGTGAATTGCAAAATATGGTCAAAGTTTGATTATTTTCATTGAAATTTGATTAAGAAAATGAAAAAGGAAAATCAATGGGGTTTTGACCCCAAGGTTTATTGTGAAAAAGATTTGGGTGAAGTTTGTTCATATTTTTTGGAAAATGATTTTTCTAAGTATAAAGCCTAAACATACATCTAAACATACAATCCTAAACATACATCTAAACATGCATATTCTAGCTATAGTGGTGTGTGTGCATGTGTCGGTGCTTGTGTCGGTGTACATTTTTTAGAGTCCATTGTCCTTTACATCATACCCTAGATACATTCTATGGCCTCTTTGCCAAGAAATTAAAAGCATGAAAGAATATTACAAAATTTCCTAAGTGTTTACATTCTAACTTTTGGTACAAATTAAGTTGCAAGAAGGAAAATAGAGATGAAAATGGGATGCAATGATGATGCTTATGGTGAATATGAAACATGAAAGGAAAATGGTTAGTAGCATAAGGCAATATCAAAGAAGTGAAGTAAGAGAAATACTAGAATATGAAAGATAGAAAATAAGTGCAAACATGGCTAAAATTTGTTCATAAAATGCAAGAACCAAGTGACCTATAATTCTCACATTCCAATTACATTTTAGAGGTTTAGAAACAAGTTTTGGAATGAGAATTAAGGCTACATGGTTTACTTGACATTTTAAAACAAGTTTGAAGCATATTTACATTATTTAACTACTTAATGACTTGTAAGCTAAGTAACCTATCAAGACTCATATCCATGCATTAATATCAACACAAACAGTAGCTAAAACTCCCTCAACATCATATAACATGTATCACACACAACTATCAAGAATTTGAAATGGAATTGGACAAAATTTTCATGAATTTTCACACAATCAAGGAAATAAAGCAAGAAAATGAAATAATATTTTTTTATCAAGATTTTCAGTAAACAAAATGCATGAAAACACCCCAAAAATTAACAAGAACATGTACAAAAATTTATAGAATTTTCCAAGTAATTTTGATCATGAACAGAGGTGTAAAAAGCAAAACAGTGTTAGGAAATAGCAAAAATAAAAAAGGAAAACGAATTCTGCAAGGAACAAAGGTCCAGGCCCAAAGTCTTGATGGATTTGGACTATCCAAACGCATCAGGAGCGTTGGATTGATCCAGATCCATCAAAACCCTAGATCTGAGGGTCCAGGACGAGCAGCGTATGGTAACACAAATCAAGTACACAACAGGAGTGAATCTAGGCCACACACGTCATCATCTAGTGAATCAAACGGTGAAGAACGAAGGAAAGACCGGCCTGAAGGTGAACCAGACTGGTTCAAACGAACCGGTCTGGTTCATGCTCTTATAAAAACGTGAGGACCGGTCTGTCTTCATTCTAAACCTAGGTTTCTCTTTCTTCTCTTCAGACTCTCTCATTCTCTCTCGTTTTCTCATGGCTTCTTTCATGATTTTCATACATCAAACATGATTTTGGACCAAAAAGCTATGAATCAAATTACAATTCTTTGAAGGACAGACACAAAACACTTCGATCTTGCTATTTTCTGAAGAAAGTTGTTCGAACTGTTCGATTTTGACATTTTTCGAAGGAAACAAGCTCGAAACGTTTCGATCTACAAGTTCTTGAAGAAGAGTGTTCAAAACGTTTCGATTTTCAAGTTTCACGCAGGTTTGATTTTGGATCTTGACGATTTTTTAGGGTTTCAACTTTCTTTTCAAATTCTTCTGAATCAAACCCTAATTCGAACTACTTTCTTCATTAATCATGGATTTAAACCTCAATTGATGAAATAAACGGTGAATTTCGAACGATTTTGCGTTTTTAGGGTTTCGTCCTGAACCTCTTCGAATCTTTTTCAAAATTTTCCTTCGATTCACCGTTTATTTGTGATCGTAAGCCTTCATTGAGCTTTTTGCGATGAAAAACGAAGAAGTTTGGATGATTACCTGAATTTGATTCGGAGATTCGAACAAAACAAGATCCACGTAGCTTTGAATTCTTCTGGTAGGCTTCGAAACCGAAAATAAATCGGTGTTTTGATCTTTCTCTTCTTCGAACTGTGATCTTGCTTCAATTCCTCTTCTTCTCACTCTCTTCGAACTGTGATCGCACAATTTCTTCGAAATTGTGCTTGAATTGCAGTTCTATCAATTCAATGATGAAGATTCTAACGCGAATCTCTGAGAATTGTAGCAGATTAGTCCCAAATTGGTTCAATTCTTTGTTCTGGAAACTTAGGGTTCTTCCCTGTGTTCTTCGTGTTCTTGGAACTTTTGCTTTTTTGATCGTAACAGAATGGAGAGAGAATATGGAATCTGTTTGTGTGATGTGGCTTGTTGTGATTGCTTCTGTAATGATTAGGCCCTTTTATAGCTTGACATGTGTTCCTGAGATCAAATGGCATGGTGACATGTGTCCTGGACTCTAACTGATTCGGCCTTGGCTGAAAATTGGATTGAGGGCCTTTCTGCAAAATTGAAAATTACAAGGACCTATCTGCAAAAATAATAAAAAGGACTGAAAAATAAACTTGGACAAAAAAAGGACTAACTTGCAAAACTGTTAAGTTTCTGGACTAAAGGGTAATTGACCAAAAGATTTAAGAAGTTTGACTTAAAAAAGAAACGGATAAAGAAAAGGACCTAAAAGGAAATAAAATGACTTAAGGGATTGAAATGCAATTTTTGGAATTTTAGGACTTAGGGAAAAAACTAAAATAAAATTGGAATAAAAAAGGTAATCTGACTAAACGTAAAGTGAAACGTCTAAAATTTGACCAAACGGACTAAAATGAACCAATGGCTTAAATGAGGTACTTTAAAGTAACCTCTCTCTGCCAAAATTTCGTGTGAAATGACCAAAATGCCCCTAGGGCTAAAAACGACTGAAAATGACTCAGATGCAAATTTAAAATGGGTTTTTAACAGAGAAATGAAACAAAGACTTATACAAGCAAAATTAAAAGACTCAGAGACAATTTTTTGAGATTTAAACAGTGACTTGACACTTGAAATGACTAAAATGCCCCTAGGGGCAAAACTGACTCAAAATGACTTCAAATGCAAATTTTGAAATGGATTTTGACATAGAATGAAATGAAGACTTATTCACACTATATGAAAGGACTCAAACAAAATTTTGAAAGACTGAGAGAAAATTGACATAGGAAATGACTAAAATACCCTTACATGTAAATTTTGCAAATGACATTGAAATAAAATGCAGAGAAAGATGCAATTGATCAGAGATAGTTCAAATGACTTGTAATGTAAGAAAAGAAAGATTGACTAGTATTTTTAGGTCCAAAATTAGGGTATAACAGCTGCCCCTATTTAAGTTTCTTTGTCCGGAGAGTCAAGAGACGAAGTCTTAGAGTTGACGGGACGAAGATACTTAAATATTAACATTTGCACTGCTTTTGGACATAAAAATACGTTTTCAAATTTTCAAAGATATGAATGCCATGCAATATTTGATTATGAATGCAAGACAAACGACTGGAGTCTATGGCACCTGTCATGTCACTGGGGATTCAGGTGAACATTGACAGGGTAGACAAACCAAGGAGTAGAGAATAAGGTGCAAGTTGTTCTTTGGGTCGAACTAGTCACTTGACCAAGGAATACAAAACAAAAGATAGGTGCAAGCTGTTCGTGGAATTGAACTTGGCACTTGACCGGAAACATAGACATATAGGCAGATACAAGCGGTTCTTTTGGATCGAACTTGACACTTGGTTAAACAGATAGACAGGCACAAACTGCTCTTTTGGATTGAACTGGCTGTTTGGCCGGAGACATAGACAAAAGGGTTGATACAAGCTGCTTCTTTGGATCGAACTTGCTTGTTGGATCATCACCACATCATGTGGGAGAGTGCAGACTGTCCTCTTAGAACGAACTTGTCGTTTGACCGATAACAAAGCATAAGCTGGGTACAAACTGTTCTTCAGATTGAACTTGCCGTCTGACTGATAACAGAGCATAATCTGGGTACAAACTGTTCTGTCGAACTTGCCGTTTGTCCGGAAGCATAGGTATACAAGTAGGTACAAGTGGTTCTTTTTTGGATCGAACCTGGCACTTGACCAGTAACAAGATACCAATTGAAAGTCTGGCTTAACAAGATACCAATTGAGGGTAAATTGTCATTGACTTGATTTGAACGTAGACACGACCATTTTTGTTGGCCCAAGAGTAAATTGACATTAGTTTGGATTGAATTGAAAGTTGACATTGACATTGACATTGAAATTGACATTGACATTGACATTGGCTTGGAAATTGAAATTGACATTGGCATTGACATTGACATTGGATATTGACATTTGACATTGACATTTGGCATTGACATTGGATATTGACATTGACATTGAAATTGGAATTGAAATTGGAAATTGACATTGGAATTGGATTGAAATTGGAATTTGACATTGAAATTGGATTGAAATTGGAATTTGACATTGAAATTGACATTGGAATTGGAGATTGACATTGGAATTGGATTGAAATTGGAATTTGACATTGAAATTGACATTGGAATTGGAGATTGGCATTGGAATTGGAATTAGAGATTAGCATTGGAATTGGAATTGGAGATTGACATTGACACTGTCACTGGATGTCAACATTGGAATTGGAGATTGATATTGACATTGCATTGGATGTCAATATTGGAATTGGAGATTGACATTGACATTGTCATTGGATGTCAATATTGGAATTGGAGTTGAGATTGCTTCGAATTTGACATTTAAAATTGAGTTGAAATTGACAGTTTGACATTGAGGTTGAGATTGGAATTGACATTGGAGATTGGAAATTGCTTCGAATTTGACAGTTTGACATGATTGGAATTGAAGTTGTCATTGGAATTTGGAATTGAAATTGGTTTGAATTCGGGGATTGACAGTTGGATATGCAATATGTATGTATGGTATAGCAAGATTATTGGATGTATGAGCACATAAAATGCATGATTATGCATGTATGAATGTTTGGAATGCATGATTGGTTGGCAGTTTGACAGAGAAGTTTCACAAAGGCAGATGAGACATTGGAAGATTGGGCACGTAGTGGCTCGTGCTGCGACATATTCACAGGGGAAAAACCTCTTTGGAGAGACCGTCGTTGAGAGACGTATCGAAACCATGGCTGAGGGCAATAAAACTTGTAAAGGAGGGACCCTTGGAAGGTTCTTGGATACAGGTCGCCGTTGCTAGGCGTGTCAGTGCTGGGTAAACATTGGATGTTCGCATCTGTGGTCAATGCTTTTACATTCTTTTCATTTTTCCATTTTTTCATTTTCGAACCCCACTTTTGCCTGAACCGCCCTTTCGGGTTTTCGATTCACCGGGGAATAACTTCTTTTCATTGCCCCATTTTTGCCTGAATTACCTTCATAGGTTGTCAATCAGCGGGGTGCTCATTTTTGCCTAAGCCGCCCTTTCGGGTTTTCAACTTAGCGAGCTTTTCATTTTCATTTTTCATTTTTTCACTTTCATTTTCATTCTGTTTTTTCATTCTTGCCATTGACCACAGATCATCCTGGGGAGTAACCTGCTTGTAACATGTATTGAAATAGACATTGATACTCATTCATTCATGCATGTTTCATTGAAATGTACCCTGTTGCTCAGGTTTGCTTTCAAAATAGACAGAAAAAGATTTTCAATTTTCAAAAACGTTCGTTTCAGACATTGTCATTATCAAATAGAAGGAAAATATTTTGTATAAAGCATTGAAAGTAGAAGGGAAAATAGAATTGCAAACAGTAGAAAGGCTCAAATTGATGTAGAAGAGTGAAAGTCAGCCAAAGGCGTGACTTCACGGATTTACAAAGCTTGGAACATGGTAATTTTATTGGTTGGTGATACATTGAACACGATGACCGCTACATTTCATAGAAATTTTGAATTCACAGGTACAGAAGCCTCTGATGAAGAATGATCATTGACAGTTGCAGATGCCCCAAGGGGTGATGGTGATTTGCCAGATATAGTTACTTGTCTTTTATTGTCAACCTCATTTTTGCATGAACCGCCCTTTCGGGTTTTCGGCTCATCGAGGCGCTCATTCTTGCCTGAGTTGCGTACAATCTCAGCGAGCTCTTTCATATTCATTTTTTGTCCCTAATTTTTGCCTGGATCGCCCTTTCGGGTTTTCGATCCACCGGGAAGCGCATTTTTGCCTAGGCCGCCCTTTCGGGTTTTCGACCTACCACGCTGTTCTTTTCTTTTTAGACAAAGTATTTCTTGACTATATCGGCATTAACAGGATTTGGAAGCTCAACACCATCCATGTGTGTAAGAATCAAAGCACCACCAGAGAAAGCCTTCTTGACAACATAAGGACCTTCATAGTTAGGTGTCCACTTGCCCCTTGGGTCGGGTTGCTGACTTATTCTTCTCTTCAATACAAGTTCGCCTTCCTTGAATTCTCGAGGTCGGACTTTCTTGTCAAAGGCATTCTTCATTCGCACTTGATACAACTGTCCATGAGTCATAGCATTCATACGCTTCTCTTCAATCAGATTCAATTGATCATACCGACTTTGACACCATTCAGCCTCAGTTAACTTTGCTTCCATGATCACTCGAAGAGATGGAATCTCCACTTCTAGAGGGAGAACTGCTTCCATGCCATATACCAGAGAGAAAGGGGTTGCCCCGGTTGAACTGCGCACTGTAGTACGGTAACCATGCAAGGCAAAAGGTAGCATTTCATGCCAGTCTTTGTAAGTAGTGACCATCTTCTGAACAATCTTCTTGATGTTCTTGTTAGCGGCCTCAACTGCACCATTCATCTGAGGTCTATAAGGAGAAGAGTTGTGATGTTCAATTTTGAATTCTTCACATAAAGCTTGCATCATACTATTGTTCAGATTGGAACCATTGTCAGTGATGATCTTGTTGGGAACACCATATCGACAGATGATGTTATTCTTGATAAACTTGACAACCACTTGTTTGGTCACATTTGCATAGGAGGCAGCTTCAACCCATTTAGTGAAATAGTCAATTGCCACTAGAATGAAACGATGTCCATTGGAAGCTTTCGGTTCAATTCTTCCGATCATGTCAATGCCCCACATAGAGAAAGGCCATGGGGAAGATATAACATTGAGGGCATGTGGAGGCACATGAATCTTGTCAGCATAAACTTGACATTTGTGGCATCTTTTGGCATGTCTGTTGCAGTCACGTTCCATAGTTATCCAGTAATAGCCGGCTCTTAACAGTTTTCTTGACATGGCGTGACCCGAAGCATGGGTCCCAAAGGTACCATCATGTACATCATGCATCAACTTCTCAGCTTCTTGTTTGTCAACACATCTCAACAAGACCATGTCATAGTTCCTCTTGTATAGGATTTCTCCGTCCAAAAGGAATCTGCTAGCCCATCGTCTCAAAGTCTTTTTATCTCTGTTGGAAGCACCAGGTGGATATTCACGATTCTGCAAGAATTGCTTGATGTTGTAATACCAAGGCTTTTTATCATTCACATCTTCATTAGCTTGATCTGGCATATTTTCAATAGTAAACACGTGAGCGGGTCTATCAAGACGCTGCACTTTGATTACAGGCACATCATTCCAATGGTTCACCCGAAACATGGAAGACAGAGTAGCAAGAGCGTCAGCCATCTGATTTTCATCCCGAGGGATATGATGCAGCTCAACCTTTGTAAAGTATGTCAACAGACGTCTTGCATAATCACGGTACGGGATCAGCTTCTCATGATGAGTCTCCCATTCACCCTTTATCTGATTAATAACAAGTGCAGAATCTCCATAGATGTCAAGGTGCTTAATTCTCAGACCGAGGGCTTCTTCAATGCCCAAGGTGCATGCTTCGTATTCAGCTATGTTGTTTGTGCAGTCAAAGGTTATTCGAGCGGTGAAAGGAATGTGGTGCCCCTGCGGAGTTACAATGATGGCTCCAATTCCTTTACCATAAGCATTAACAGCACCATCAAACACCAATCCCCACTTGCTATTGGGATCTGGCCCTTCATTGATCAGTGGCTCTTCACAGTCTTTTGCTTTTAGATACATAATCTCTTCATCAGGGAAATCAAACTTAATCGGCTGGTAATCATCAAGAGGTTGGCAAGCAAGATGCTCAGCAAGGACGCTTCCTTTGATGGCTTTCTGAGCTTTGTATACAATATCATATTCAGACAACAACATCTACCAACGTGCGATCTTTCCAGTAACAGCAGGCTTTTCAAAGATGTACTTGATTGGATCCATTCGGGATATCAACCAAGTTGTATGATTCACCATATAATGACGCAGGCGTTTGGCAGCCCAAGCTAAAGCACAACAAGTTTTTTCAAGCATCGTATACCGAGTCTCGCAGTCGGTGAACTTCTTGCTCAGATAGTAGATAGCATGCTCTTTCTTACCAGTCTCATCTTGCTGACCGAGAACACAGCCCACTGAATCATCTAACACTGACAGATACATAATCAACGGCCTTCCTTCCACTGGCGGGACAAGGATAGGTGGCTCCAACAGGTATTCTTTAATGCTATCAAAAGCTGCTTGGCATTCATCATTCCATACAACAGGCTGATTCTTTCTGAGCAATTTGAAAATTGGACCACAAGTAGTAGTCATGTGAGATATGAATCTTGAAATGTAATTCAGACGTCCGAGGAAACCTCTGACTTGCTTCTCAGTTTGAGGGGCCGGCATTTCTCTGATGGCTCGGACTTTGTCAGGATCAACTTCAATGCCTCTCTGGCTGACAATGAAGCCTAGCAACTTTCCAGATCTTACACCGAATGTGCACTTGTTAGGATTTAACCGCAGCTTGTACTTTCTCAGTCTTTCAAACATCTTTTCCAAGTACACAACATGCTGTTCTTCATCGCTTGACTTCACAATCATATCATCAACATATACTTCAATTTCTTTGTGAATCATATCATGAAACAGAGTTGTCATACCTCTTTGATAGGTAGCACCAGCATTTATCAAGCCAAACGGCATTACTTTATAACAGAACGTTCCCCACGGAGTGATGAAGGACGTCTTTTCTCTATCTTCAGGAGACATTCGTATCTGATTATAGCCGGAGAAACCATCCATAAAAGAGAATACTTTGGATTGAGCAGTACTGTCAACAAGCACATCAATATGAGGCAATGGGAAGTTATCTTTTGGACTAGCTTTATTCAGATCTCTGTAATCAACACACATTCGAACTTTCCCATCTTTCTTAGGTACTGGTACGATGTTGGCAATCCACTCAGGATATTCAGCTGTCATGAGGAAACCCGCATCAATTTGCTTCTGTACCTCAGCCTTGATCTTAAGAGCCATGTCTGGACGAGACCTTCTCAATTTCTGTTTGACAGGAGGACATTCAGGCCTTGTCGGTATCCGATGTTCCACAATCTTGGGATCTAGACCCGGCATATCTTCATAGGACCATGCAAAGACATCTGGATAATCATGGAGAAGCTGGACGATCTTCTTTTTCACCTCTGGTTCGAGTGCAGCACCAATCTTGATCTCTCGCTTGTTCTCCTCAGTACCCAGGTTGATGAGTTCAATCTCTTCCTGGTGAGGCTGAATGGCTCTTCTTTCTTGCTCAAGCAGTCGAGTAATCTCATACGGTATCTCTTCATCATCCTCATCTTCAGCTTCATATACAGGGAATTCAAAATTTGGAGGAACCATAGGGTCACTGTGTTCAACGGGTTTATTATGGTTCAATCTGCATAATATGATTGGGATGATTTTTAGAAAAATGTTTTTCTATGCAGATTTTTGAAATTAATAAGAAAATATAGATGTTTTGGTTTTTTCTGGCATTACCATTATTTCCAAGAAAAAGGCACTAAAAGTAAAAAACAAAGAGTCGTGAGAAAGACGACAACTTTTTATTGATTAACGGCAATGCCGAAACAAACACGCCCTTACAAAGATATCACTTTCGCCTTGGGCAGAGCGAAAGGATTGTTATTTTGAAAACAAGAAAAACATGAGCAACAAGACACATTACATGGAAGCATGCATGACTAAAGGAACATCAATGGCTTCCCAATTTCTCACGGTGCCTCCTGGTATAACAAATGCAGGCACGTGACTACTTCCAGCAGCGTCTTCAGCAATAGCATTGATGAACCCAGCACTGTAGAAGGTTCCCTTTGAAACAGCAGATGTCGGGGAGAATCCAAGGCCCTCTTTACGCTTGTTTTCCAAGATCTGGATCACCTTGCCCCAACCAGCAGCTTGCCCTGCTTGAACAGCTTTCTGGGCGTCTTTCAGTGAGGCCATGCTAGCACCAGCCCTCCGGGGCTCTGCACCCTCAACAGTCAAGCCTTGGAATGACGTCCCTTCTGCGGACCCTGCTTCGACACAAGAGAACGATGATATTTGGCTAACCAGAAATGCCTCCTCACCATATACGGTGATAACCTTACCGTTTCTCATGAACTTGAGCTTCTGATGCAAAGTGGATGTGACTGCTCCAGCGTCGTGGATCCATGGTCTTCCGAGGAGACAGCTGTAAGAGGCATTGATATCCATGACTTGGAAAGTTATTTGAAAGGTCTCAGGACCAATGGTAATGGGCAAGTCCACTTCCCCGAGAACATCTTTGCGGGATCCATCAAAAGCTTTAACCAGATAGCTGCTTCCTCTCAGAGAAATTCCATGATGGCTCAATTGCCTTAGTGTGGATTCAGGCATTACATTCAGAGACGACCCAGTGTCTACCAATACGTTGGATATCAGGTCAGACCCACAATGTACTGAGATATGCAGAGCCAAGTTGTGGCGTTTCCCTGCTTCGGGGAGCTCATCGTCACCGAACCCCAAGTTGTTGCAGGCAGTAATATTACTCACTATCCCATCAAACTGATCCACAGAGACCTCGTGGTCAACATAAGCTTGCTCAAGTATCTTCATTAACACTTTCCTATGAGCCTCAGAGCTCATGAGCAGAGACAGGATGGATATCTTTGAAGGAGTCTGTAGCAGCTGGTCAACAATCTTATAGTCACTTTTCTTGATAAGTCTCAGGATTTCGTCCAGATTGGACTCTTCAATAGATTGGCCTGCTGGACCGGTGTTCTTGTCAACAGGAGGAACAACTGGTGGAGTTACCGTGGCAATGGGTGTAACTACTTTCTTTTGAAACAAGGGTGGACGGACCTTTCCGCTTCTCAGAGTTGTGATTTCACCGGCAACATTATCAACTGTAGCTGGGGATACGAGAGGCACCTCCACTCCGTTCTCAATCATGGTTGCATTGTATTTGTAGGGAATTGCCTTGGTAGAGGTATAAGATACCGGACCAGGTAGCCTGATTACCAAAGGCTCAACATTCTTTACCTGAGATACACTTTCAACAGGAGAGTCATGGAATACTGGCACAATCACACATACATCACTGGCAATCAAGTACTTGTCATCCATCAGGCTCTGGATATCATTTTGCACAACACAACAGCCCATAGAATTCTGCAGACATTCTGAACAAGAATCATGATCATGATTGAACAGAGAAGCCTGGCAAAGTTTGACATGTAATGGCACCAAGGGAGTAACGACATTGCGGACATCCAGCCTGGGATCCTCTTGATGGACAGGAACCCTTTCAAAGGCCTCAATCATATTGACAGCAGCATGGTTTGGAAGCGGGTTGTCAAGGACATGGGGAACACTGTTCTCAAAAGTCAACCGTCCCTTTTCTATCAGATCTTTCACAATATATTTCAGAGCAAAGCAACCTTCGACATCATGGCCTTGAGCACCCTGATGGAATTCACATGTTAGGTCCTGACGGAACCTGGGAGGCAATGGATTAGGCGGAGGCTTGCCTAGTCTGGTGACACAGTGCCCCTTAGCAAGTAGAGTTGGGAGCAGCTCACCATAAAGCATTGGTATTGTTGGAAAAGAAGGTTTGGGTCGGGGACCCTGTTGTTGTTGCCGTTGCTGTTGAGCAGGAGTCTGTTGTTGCACTTGCTGAGGGATAGCATTGACGGGCATTGGTGGTTGACCCGGTGGCAGAGGATATTGCTGGTAGAATGGTGGGAAGAAAGGGTGTTGAGAGTATTGCATGTAGTGATAAGGCAGAGGTAGTTGCATGGCTGCTGCAGACGGGTTACCAGACACCATCCCTACGTCAGATTCTTTCCTCTTGTGATGTCTGTTACCGTACTTCTTTGGTGCACTGTTTGAAGATTCACCTTTTTCTAGGACAATAATACCATCTCGGACGGCCTCCTCTAGGCGAGTTCCCATTGTAACCATATCAGAGAAGTTGTTTGGAGCAGAGACTATCATTCTCTCCTTATATTCCTTCTTCAGAGTCTTCAGGAATGTCTGTGTCAACTCTTCCTCATCAAGTCGAGGAGAAACACGGGCAGCTGCCCCTCTCCACCTCTGAGCATATTCTCGGAAGGTTTCATCTGATTTCTGAGATAGGGCTTTGAAAGAGTCCCTGTTTGGCCTTAGACGGGTATTGAATTCATATTGACCTTCGAAAGCGGCAGCGAGTTCCTCAAAGGTATGGATGTTATCTTTGCTCAGACTAGTGTACCAATCTGCTGCATCATCTGTCAAGCTACTCTGGAAGCAGTGGATCATTAATGCATCATTGTCGGCATAGTTAGCCATCTTTCGGACATACCGGATAACATGGTTATGTGGGCAAGAAGTCCCATTGTACTTGTCAAATTCTGGCTCTTTGAATTTCTTAGGAACCTCAAATCGGGATACCAAGCATAGATCACGAGCTTTAGTAGGAGCACCATTGTTTCCTCGGCTAGCCTTGACCTCACGGAGTTCTCCAGCCAACTCCCTCAACTGTTTCTTCATAGCTTCCATTGCGGGATCTTGTCCACGCGGAGTATCAACATCAATCACCTGTTGCACAGTGTGTACAATAGGGTCGGTAACAACAGTGGTTACCTGAGGCATAGCAGTAGACACAGGAATCTGTCCTTGACCAGCAAAACCAGAGACACCAGCAGCAGTATTAGGAGAATAGAATGGTGGGAGTCCATAAGGACGGCCGTTGGGCATAACAAAACGAGCATCAGTAGCCACAGTAGATAGCGGGATAGAGGGAATCACCTCAGCAGTAACTGGAATAGAAGTGGCTGGTTGTTCCTGTGCAGCCATCATGGTGGACATAGCGTCATGAGCCTTAGCCAGATCTTCTTTCATAGCAGCCAATTCGGCCCGGAGCAGAGCATTCTCTTCTTCAAAGTTAGCCATAATCCTTCTCTTGTGAAATCTTGTCTGGTGAATTCTATCTGGTTGGTAGACTTTGCGAACACGAGCCACTTTTCAGACTGCGGCGGACAAAACCAGGAGGCAATGAGTACGAGAGAAGTTTTTTTGTAGCCAATGAATGCATATGATGCATGAAATGTGTTAATGCATATGCAAAAAAGACTCTTTTTAGGTTATCGAAGGGTTTTAGACAAATTATAAACTTGTAAACATTACTAAACAACGATTAACATAAACGGGAAACACACAACCAACATATGGTTTTACAAGACAATTTCAACATGAACAAATGGAAATAACAACAGAAAATGGCAATCCTCAAGCATAGGAAGTGGAATCATCGTCCTCAGAGTCGGACTCATAGCTGCAGTATCGTGCATAGAAGTCACGGGCCCCCCTAGCTCTCTTGGAGTCCCTCATAAGCAGTCTATCTTTCTCCTCAATCTCTCTCTTAGCCTTAGCTAACTCTTTCTTCAGCGTCAAGACCTCATGAGTCTGCTGCTCACCCTTTCCATCCAAAGTCATGATCAGGTTCTCAGCCTCATAGTATCTAGCCCTCCACTGATGCTTCTCCCGACTCTCCATAGCTAGATGCTCCTGATACATCTCCTGGGTAGGTGGGAGTAGAGGCAAAGGCATGGTAGGAACAGTTGCAGACACATATCTCATAGAGGGGTAAGGCGTACCAGCCTCCTCAGCTCGGCTTATCACCCACTGTGTATAGGCCTCATGAGCGATACCGGACCTCACACCCATATGCTTCACCTCTTTCTTCCGAAGCTTGGTCCAAGCTTGCATGAAATCTTCTCTAATTCCGGTGGGAGCATTGGAGTAGTGAAAGAAGTAAGGAGCTGTAGCAAGATTGATGGGTTTATCTTTCATCGGGAAACCAAATTGTCGCAAAGCAAGCTCCGGGTTATAGTTGATTCCACCCCGGGTACCAAGAAGAGGTACATTAAGAAACTTTCCACCACCGAAGATGATTTCCTTGACCCTAGAAGCGGGAGTGAGCCAAACCACTTCATTAGGAGTGAGAGCCATAATCCTTTGTGAAATAGACCAATTCCTCGGATTGTCGTGGAAAGACTGCGGAAGGTGCGAAATAAACCACCTATAGAGGAGAGGCACACAACAAAGAATGTATCCACGACCCTTGCTGGAACGATCGTGAATAGCATGGTATGTGTCAGCTAGTAAAGTAGGAACCGGATTCTTGGAGTGGAAGATCATAATAGCATTCATGTCCACGAAGCCATCCAGATTCGGAAAGAGAATAAGCCCATAGATGAGAAGTGCAAGAATAGCCTCGAGAGTGTCCTGACAAGTGGTATTGAGGTTGGCTTTCCCAAGAAGATACTCTGAAGTGAACCCTCGGATATGTGCCTTAGTGACAAGATTCTTGGAGACATCGGTGGTCTTGAGATAGAGATCCTTAGCAATAACCAATGGAGGAAGAGGATCTTCAGGTCCTGAGAAAGGTATCCCCTTAGCAATAGATAAACCCATCAAGGAAGAATAAGCCTCTAGAGTAGGTACCAACTGAAAGTCTGGAAAAGTGAAGCACCGATACCCTGGATCATAGAATTGCACTAGAGTGTGCACAAGCTTCTCATCCACACTATTCTGGAGAATAGGAAGTAAAGCCCCGTAACGGCGTCGGAAACCAGTCGGATCCTCAATCTTGAGTGCCAAATCCCTCAAACTAGCCAAATCCACTTCCTTGAACTTGTAGGACTTAGTCATCTTCATGCCTACAATGTTTACAAATTCAACTTGTCTAAGCCCTTCGATAACAATGCATGACAAAAAGTTTATGCATGTATGCATGTATGCATGAATGCATGATTATGTTCAAGTTCGGAGAAAACATGGTGGGTTTGAAGTTCAAAGTCGAGGAGTCATGGGTGGACACGGTGTCCGGTGAAACTAAGGCTTTAGGATAATAGTAACCGGGTTCTAAGAAGGTTCCCAAGTTGCAACCTCTCCGACGTATCTCATGGTGTCACGAGACAACTCTCGCTCCATGATTATACGTGGAAGGTCTAACTTGAGTGTAGTATCGCGTGACGACTAAAACTCGAGACAACACCCGGTTTAGCCTCCGCACTACATCCTAGAAAATGGCCATGGATGGGTTTGGTTATCTACGGTTCATAGCGTCATAGAACAATTAGAAGCAAAGTGCCTAAACGCGACAACTCGCGCCGACAACATCACCCCCAAAATGCCTCAGCTATGTGGGATTGATCGCATAATCCAAAACACGAGGCGACCCCCGGAATGAATTGTCGATTACATCCCCCCTAAATCCTAAGTTCACTCAGCCCGGGTGCAGGACTTTTGATATTCTCACCCCACACGTTTGCAAGAAATTAAACATTTATTCACATAGGAAAGCAAGTAAAAGAAACAAGTAAAAATACAAGCGCAAGCGTGGAAATAAAGACTAGGCGTAACTCTCGAATCTCCCCAGTGAAGTCGCCAGCTGTTTTATCTTGGTTTTCGGGTGTCAAACATTGATTACGTTTGAACCTTTTAAACCGGTGATATCTTATTTTTTCTTGGGAAGGGAAAAAGTAAGCAAAACCCTTGAGAATCGAGGTCCGGGAGTTGTTTTCGCTACGGGAAGGTGTTAGGCACCCATAACGACTATAGTAACCTATAGGAACCGTCTTTAATTTCTACGCGCGCGCTTTATTTTTAAATGCTATTTTGAAATGTTATTTACACCTAAGATTTGCTAAATGAAGAATTGGAGGGAGAAGAATGTTTTTGGATTTTTATTTTATTTGAATTGAAGGAATTTTGTTCCTTGCCTACGTACCCGATTAAGGGATCAAATCCACCGTAGTTCTCTCTCAAAAATGTTTTTGTTTTTGTTGGTTGATTTTAAGTTTGAAAATTGGATTTTGAAGAATAGAAAGAGGCCTCAAGGGCATGAGATTAGGAAATAGTGAGGTTGGATTAGTGAATTGCAAAATATGGTCAAAGTTTGATTATTTTCATTGAAATTTGATTAAGAAAATGAAAAAGGAAAATCAATGGGGTTTTGACCCCAAGGTTTATTGTGAAAAAGATTTGGGTGAAGT
Source organism: Medicago sativa (assembly GCF_051527215.1). Lineage (NCBI taxonomy): Eukaryota > Viridiplantae > Streptophyta > Magnoliopsida > Fabales > Fabaceae > Medicago > Medicago sativa. The sequence goes on from NC_140750.1 coordinate 78,982,195, forward strand.
TTGTTCATATTTTTTGGAAAATGATTTTTCTAAGTATAAAGCCTAAACATACATCTAAACATACAATCCTAAACATACATCTAAACATGCATATTCTAGCTATAGTGGTGTGTGTGCATGTGTCGGTGCTTGTGTCGGTGTACATTTTTTAGAGTCCATTGTCCTTTACATCATACCCTAGATACATTCTATGGCCTCTTTGCCAAGAAATTAAAAGCATGAAAGAATATTACAAAATTTCCTAAGTGTTTACATTCTAACTTTTGGTACAAATTAAGTTGCAAGAAGGAAAATAGAGATGAAAATGGGATGCAATGATGATGCTTATGGTGAATATGAAACATGAAAGGAAAATGGTTAGTAGCATAAGGCAATATCAAAGAAGTGAAGTAAGAGAAATACTAGAATATGAAAGATAGAAAATAAGTGCAAACATGGCTAAAATTTGTTCATAAAATGCAAGAACCAAGTGACCTATAATTCTCACATTCCAATTACATTTTAGAGGTTTAGAAACAAGTTTTGGAATGAGAATTAAGGCTACATGGTTTACTTGACATTTTAAAACAAGTTTGAAGCATATTTACATTATTTAACTACTTAATGACTTGTAAGCTAAGTAACCTATCAAGACTCATATCCATGCATTAATATCAACACAAACAGTAGCTAAAACTCCCTCAACATCATATAACATGTATCACACACAACTATCAAGAATTTGAAATGGAATTGGACAAAATTTTCATGAATTTTCACACAATCAAGGAAATAAAGCAAGAAAATGAAATAATATTTTTTTATCAAGATTTTCAGTAAACAAAATGCATGAAAACACCCCAAAAATTAACAAGAACATGTACAAAAATTTATAGAATTTTCCAAGTAATTTTGATCATGAACAGAGGTGTAAAAAGCAAAACAGTGTTAGGAAATAGCAAAAATAAAAAAGGAAAACGAATTCTGCAAGGAACAAAGGTCCAGGCCCAAAGTCTTGATGGATTTGGACTATCCAAACGCATCAGGAGCGTTGGATTGATCCAGATCCATCAAAACCCTAGATCTGAGGGTCCAGGACGAGCAGCGTATGGTAACACAAATCAAGTACACAACAGGAGTGAATCTAGGCCACACACGTCATCATCTAGTGAATCAAACGGTGAAGAACGAAGGAAAGACCGGCCTGAAGGTGAACCAGACTGGTTCAAACGAACCGGTCTGGTTCATGCTCTTATAAAAACGTGAGGACCGGTCTGTCTTCATTCTAAACCTAGGTTTCTCTTTCTTCTCTTCAGACTCTCTCATTCTCTCTCGTTTTCTCATGGCTTCTTTCATGATTTTCATACATCAAACATGATTTTGGACCAAAAAGCTATGAATCAAATTACAATTCTTTGAAGGACAGACACAAAACACTTCGATCTTGCTATTTTCTGAAGAAAGTTGTTCGAACTGTTCGATTTTGACATTTTTCGAAGGAAACAAGCTCGAAACGTTTCGATCTACAAGTTCTTGAAGAAGAGTGTTCAAAACGTTTCGATTTTCAAGTTTCACGCAGGTTTGATTTTGGATCTTGACGATTTTTTAGGGTTTCAACTTTCTTTTCAAATTCTTCTGAATCAAAACCCTAATTCGAACTACTTTCTTCATTAATCATGGATTTAAACCTCAATTGATGAAATAAACGGTGAATTTCGAACGATTTTGCGTTTTTAGGGTTTCGTCCTGAACCTCTTCGAATCTTTTTCAAAATTTTCCTTCGATTCACCGTTTATTTGTGATCGTAAGCCTTCATTGAGCTTTTTGCGATGAAAAACGAAGAAGTTTGGATGATTACCTGAATTTGATTCGGAGATTCGAACAAAACAAGATCCACGTAGCTTTGAATTCTTCTGGTAGGCTTCGAAACCGAAAATAAATCGGTGTTTTGATCTTTCTCTTCTTCGAACTGTGATCTTGCTTCAATTCCTCTTCTTCTCACTCTCTTCGAACTGTGATCGCACAATTTCTTCGAAATTGTGCTTGAATTGCAGTTCTATCAATTCAATGATGAAGATTCTAACGCGAATCTCTGAGAATTGTAGCAGATTAGTCCCAAATTGGTTCAATTCTTTGTTCTGGAAACTTAGGGTTCTTCCCTGTGTTCTTCGTGTTCTTGGAACTTTTGCTTTTTTGATCGTAACAGAATGGAGAGAGAATATGGAATCTGTTTGTGTGATGTGGCTTGTTGTGATTGCTTCTGTAATGATTAGGCCCTTTTATAGCTTGACATGTGTTCCTGAGATCAAATGGCATGGTGACATGTGTCCTGGACTCTAACTGATTCGGCCTTGGCTGAAAATTGGATTGAGGGCCTTTCTGCAAAATTGAAAATTACAAGGACCTATCTGCAAAAATAATAAAAAGGACTGAAAAATAAACTTGGACAAAAAAAGGACTAACTTGCAAAACTGTTAAGTTTCTGGACTAAAGGGTAATTGACCAAAAGATTTAAGAAGTTTGACTTAAAAAAGAAACGGATAAAGAAAAGGACCTAAAAGGAAATAAAATGACTTAAGGGATTGAAATGCAATTTTTGGAATTTTAGGACTTAGGGAAAAAACTAAAATAAAATTGGAATAAAAAAGGTAATCTGACTAAACGTAAAGTGAAACGTCTAAAATTTGACCAAACGGACTAAAATGAACCAATGGCTTAAATGAGGTACTTTAAAGTAACCTCTCTCTGCCAAAATTTCGTGTGAAATGACCAAAATGCCCCTAGGGCTAAAAACGACTGAAAATGACTCAGATGCAAATTTAAAATGGGTTTTTAACAGAGAAATGAAACAAAGACTTATACAAGCAAAATTAAAAGACTCAGAGACAATTTTTTGAGATTTAAACAGTGACTTGACACTTGAAATGACTAAAATGCCCCTAGGGGCAAAACTGACTCAAAATGACTTCAAATGCAAATTTTGAAATGGATTTTGACATAGAATGAAATGAAGACTTATTCACACTATATGAAAGGACTCAAACAAAATTTTGAAAGACTGAGAGAAAATTGACATAGGAAATGACTAAAATACCCTTACATGTAAATTTTGCAAATGACATTGAAATAAAATGCAGAGAAAGATGCAATTGATCAGAGATAGTTCAAATGACTTGTAATGTAAGAAAAGAAAGATTGACTAGTATTTTTAGGTCCAAAATTAGGGTATAACACATCCCTTTACCTGACAGTGCCCTTTGGCATTTCAGACTTGGCCATCTTTCATTTTCTAGAATGAATTTGTTGCAATCTAGTTTCCCTTTTGTTCATGTTGATTCTAAGGCAACATGTGATGTATGCCATTTTTCTAAGCATAGAAAACTCCCTTTCCCTATCAGTTGTAATAAAGCTTCAAAACCGTTTGATCTAATACATTTTGATATTTGGGGCCCCATTTCTGTTCCTTCTGTTCATAATCATGTTTATTTCTTCACTGCAGTTGATGATTATAGTAGATATACTTGGTTAACCCTAATGGAAACAAAAAGTGAAACCAGACAACATGTCATTGCTTTTATAACCCTCATTGAAAATCATTTCAACTGTAATGTGAAAACTGTCAGAAGTGATAATGGTCCTGAATTTAACATCCCTTCATTTTATGCATCCAAAGGAATTTTACACCAAACTAGTTGTGTTGAAACACCTCAGCAAAATGCAAGAGTTGAGAGAAAACATCAGCACATTTTAAACATTACTAGAGCATTACTTTTTCAATCTCATTTACCTAAACAATTTTGGTCATATGCTGCAGTTCATGCAGTTTTTATCATGAATAGAGTGCCTAGCCCCATTTTACAAAATCAATCACCCTATTTTCTATTGCATAACATGCAACCTGATTTACATCAACTTAAAGTTTTTGGCTCCTTAGCCTATGCCTCTACTTTACAAGCTCAAAGAAGCAAACTTGATTCTAGAGCAAGAAAGTGCATCTTTCTTGGCTACAAAAGTGGCATGAAAGGTGTTGTGCTTTTAGACATACACTCAAAACAAATATTTGTTTCTAGAAATGTCACACATCATGAAACTATTCTTCCTTATCAGTCCAATCCTTCACATATTCCTTGGACCTACCATACCAACATACAACCTGTTTCTGACATTTCTTTTTCCCCTAGTGCTGAACCTGTTTCTGATACTTCACCTTTATCCATTGAATTCTCTCTTCCCACTACCAATGACACATCCACATCAACATCCCCATCCACCACTTCCACTATTCATTCACCCAAACCCACAAGACTTAGGTCTCAACCAGCTTATTTGAAAGATTTTGTATGCAGCTCATCTGCTCAATCACCATCATCAGTCAACTCAGGTATACCATATCCACTCTCCTCTTTTCATTCTTTTTCTCATTTATCATCTTCACATAAAGCTTTTTCTACTTCTGTCACACAAAGTACTGAGCCTAAAACCTATAAAGAAGCATGTCAGTCTGATCATTGGTTAAAAGCAATGAATGTTGAATTGGAGGCATTAGCCAATAATGGCACCTGGTGCATTGTTGATACACCACCAAATGTGAAACCTATTGGTTGTAAATGGGTGTATAGAATCAAGTACCAAGCTGATGGTTCTATTGAAAGATACAAAGCAAGATTGGTGGCTAAAGGATATAATCAAATAGAGGGTCTTGATTATTTTGATACATTTTCACCAGTAGCCAAATTAACCACTGTGAGGACCCTTCTTGCTATTGCATCTATTCAAAATTGGCATTTGCACCAGCTAGATGTGAACAATGCTTTTCTTCACGGGGAGCTACAAGAAACTGTTTACATGACAATTCCAGAAGGTGTCTCATGTTCATCTGGCAAAGTCTGTAAATTGAAGAAAAGCCTCTATGGTTTGAAGCAAGCTAGTAGAAAATGGTATGAGAAACTGACTACATTGCTTTTAGCTGAAGGATACAATCAATCCACTGCTGACTACTCTTTGTTTACCCTTCAACATGGTAGTGATTTCACAGCACTTCTAGTGTATGTGGATGACATTATACTAGCTGGCACTTCACTTGATGAGTTTCAGAGAATCAAGAATATTCTTGATAATCAATTCAAAATCAAGGATTTAGGGATTCTTAAATACTTTTTGGGATTAGAGGTAGCTCATTCCAAGGAAGGAATCTCTATTTCACAGAGAAAATACTGTCTTGATTTGCTTGATTCATCAGGTCTTTTAGGTGCCAAACCTGCTCCTACACCTTTAGACACTTCAGTCAAATTGCATCAAGACACAAGTAAACCTTTTACAGATGTGTCTTGCTATATGAGGCTTATTGGAAGACTGTTGTATTTAAACACCACAAGACCTGATATTTCATTGGCCACTCAACAACTGAGTCAGTTTCTCAATGCTCCTACCACTACTCATTATAAAGCTGCGTGTAGAATTCTAAGATACCTCAAAAATGCTCCTGGCCTTGGTCTTCTGTTTCCAAGAAAGTCAGAAGTACAAATATTGGGGTATGTTGATGCAGATTGGGCAGGTTGTGTGGACACTAGAAGGTCAACTACTGGCTTCTGTTTCTTTTTGGGTTCTTCACTCATATCTTGGAAGGCAAAGAAACAGCCAACTATTTCCAGGTCCTCTTCAGAAGCTGAATATAGGGCTCTATCAGTGGCAACTTGTGAGCTTCAATGGATACTGTACTTGTTGAAGGATCTCAACATTAAATGTGTTAAGCAGCCAGTTCTTTATTGTGATAGTCAGAGTGCTATTCACATAGCATCAAATCCAGTCTTTCATGAGAGAACAAAACATCTTGAAATTGACTGTCATCTAGTTAGAGAAAAATTACATAAGGGTGTTCTTAAGCTCCTACCCATTTCAACCAATGAGCAGCTGGCAGATTTCTTAACAAAAGCACTTCCACCTCCAAAGTTTAATTCTTTCATATGCAAGCTGGGAATGATCAACATATATCATGCTCCAGCTTGTGGGAGGCTGTTGAAAGAAGATATGAAAAAGATAGAAATGCATCTGTTAAATGATGAAGAAGCAGAAACAAGCTAGAGTTGAATAAACTGCTGTTCAGAAGCTGTACTTCAGAAGCACATGTTCAGAAGCTGTACTTCAGAAGCAGTACTTCAGAAGCACATGATCAGAAGCTGCTGTTCAATAACTTGCAGCTCAAGTCACCAGCCTTGTTAGCTCAAGTCACTAGCTTATATGGCTAACTTGTAGCCCAAGTTTCTTGTAACTAACTTGCTTAGCTGTCAATTAGTTAGTTATAATCCTGTGTGAGATGGTTCATAGTAGCATATAGTATAGCTTCATTTTATAAACCTATATAAGGCTGCTGTATCAGTGATTCAAAGCTAATGAGAATTATTCTTCATTCTTCATATTTTTCTCTTTTTCTTCTCTGAATTTCATCTTCTCAATAATAACACAACCGTGTTGACAAAAAGTATTACTCTATTGACAAGTCAAAGTAAAAGTCTACCCGCAAAGCAACACATGCTTTCCAAAAAAGGATTGGAAATTCGATATTGAAATGTTCAAACTCAAACGTCGTCCACATAACTAATTACACATATTTCTTCATCACATCCACAACACCTCTCCACCAGCTGATTAAATATCTTAACTCAACTTCAATACCTCCCATAATATGACTATGATAGAAAACAAGTTACTAAGCATGTCTATAGCAAAACTTGCTATAGCCTTTTTTATTATGATTATGGTTCCAAAAAGTGTCGGTGCTCAAAATTGTGGGTGTGCTGAAGGAGTGTGTTGCAGCCAATACGGGTATTGCGGTATTGGTGTTGCATATTGTGGCACAGGGTGCCAACAAGGTCCTTGTCATGCAGGCCAAACACCACCAAGTTTGCCTATCAATGATGTCAAATTTATATGTCAAAATAACACAACTCTTATGTAAATTTCATAATTTTTATCTGATCTTCTCTTTAATATTGGGCCATGTTTATGAACACACATAACATGTGAAATTAATGTTGATGCAGATTTCTCATATACTGAAGAGATTGATGGTGCATCATAAGACTACTGTGATGAAAGCAACACAGAGGACCCTGGTACAAACCCAAACACAGTTAAGGTTCGTGTTAATTACTACACTCAATAATGTAGTCAATTGGGTGTTGCTCCTGGTGATAATCTTACTTGCTAAGCTAGCAGTCCATACAATAGATTTTGTAATTTGTAGTATTTGAGTTGATGATTATGTATGTAGTAATGAATAAATGATATCATAATGTATACACAATTCAACTGCATGGTTTAATTTGATTAAATGTACTGTCAAAATGGAAAATCTGGCTAAGAACAAACATTTGTATTTTACAAAATAACTGAATTCAAGCATGGCATATGAAGAAAAAAACAAAAAAACAGAAAATTCTTATGCTTTTGGAATACAAACATTTTTGTTTAAGGTTTCCTATTTTCTTGTTAAGATAGTAAGTTAATCAAAGTAAGCGATGCAGTGGTAAAAGGAGGAATTGAATTGTTGAATTGCGTATACATTATGATATCATTTATTCATTACTACATATATAATTATCAACTCAAATACTATAAAATCTATTGTATGATTGCTAGCTTAGCAAGTAAGCTTATCACCAGGAGCAACACCCAATTGACTACAATATTGAGTGTAGTAACCAACACGAGTCTGAACTGTGGTTGGCTTAGCACCATCACATTCAAGTCGACCATTAATGGCTCTAATCGTTGCACCAAAGCCTTGGTTCATGACATTGTGCACATATTTCATCCAATACCATAATGCTGTCTTGAAGGACACTAGAGGATCATTGGCCACAGTTTCAGGAGAGTTCAATCCATCAAAACCATTGTCCTTTCCAGCTGGTCCGTAGTTGAAGTTCCAAGATAATTGAATCGGTCCACGGCCATAGTATCCTTTGTTAGGGGCACAAGGGTACTCTGTGTTGCTTTCATCGCAGTAGTCCTTTGATGCCCCATCAATCTCTTCTATATAGCAAAAATCTGCATCAACATTAATTTCACATGTTATGTATGTTGAGAAACTGAGAAAATGGAGATTAAGAAACATGAAATTTACTTATTACTTATTAGTCTTATAGATGTATGTATGTATGTGTGTACAAAATTAAACCTAGTCAAATCATATAGCTTATACGCTAGAACAAGAATTGAACTAAATGAGGTCTCGTTAGTCTCAAACAACTGTTAACCAAGCTGAATGCTAATCAAAGTTCATTAATCATATTGATTCGCCCTTTAAGTCATTGAAATTGTAAATGTTTTGACAGTTTTATCTTTGTGATTAACTAAATTCTCAAATGATTATTGAAAATAATAATCATTGATCATATTAGTTCTTAGTTCAATCAATTTAATCACTGAAATCATTCTAAAATTTTGTTGTTTTAGTGATCAAATTGCATGAAAACTAAACTTGTGATTGATTCTTTGAATGATATAATACTTTACTTACGTAGAGTTTCATGTGTGAAATGTGCAAAAGCAGCTGCAATCTCACGTTTGGAGTCATCCACAGAACCAGACCTACCAAACTGATTATAAGAATTGAGGGCATCAAGAAAAGCAGCTCTTGAGTAGAAGTTCTTTCCTGCACAACTAGAATCAGCTTGATCAATTATACTATTGAAGAATTCTTGTGTAACAATGTCAGCCACGTTGACATCATTGCTAGGACCAGGAGTACTAGGGGAAATTTGGCCCGCATAACAAGGACCTTGTTGGCACCCTGTGCCACAATATGCAGCAGTGTTACCACAATATCCATGTTCGCTGCAACATAAACCTTCCTCACACCCACAATTTTGAGCACTCGCATTTTTTGAAACCATGATCATAATAAGAAAGGTTATAGCAAGTTTTGCTATAGACATGATTAGTAATTTGTTTCCCATTATAGTGATATTTTGGGTGGGAGGTATTGAAGTTGAGTTAAGATATTTAATCAGGTGGTGGAGATGTGGTGCATATTTATATTGATAGCAAGGTGCTGTGAATGTGATAAAGAAATACTATGTAAACAAGTTATGTGGACGACATTTAAGTTTGAACATTTCAAGATCGAAATTCCAATCCTTTTCTAGAAAGCATTTGGTTGCTTTGTGGGTGGACTTTTACTTTGACTTGTCTATAGAGTAGTAATACCTTTTGTCAACACGATTGTGTCATTAAATGATGATAGCGGTACGTCACAAATTTTTTTTGGGGTACAAATGTCACAATAATTTTACTTAATTGAATTATAGTATACATAATTTTACTTAATTGAATTATAGTATACATGAACTAATTTGATGTTGTAATTCAACTAAATTTTTAGTATAAGCTAAAAACCTACTAAAAACACTAAATTTAAGCACACAAAAAAAGTGCCAAAACTCAGAAAACGTAATAGCAAATTATAAGATAATTTGCTAATTACATAATGCAATAGTTAGTTATTTATTTTTTTACAAAAGACAATGACATGAGTGAAAGAAATGAAAAATAAAAATGGTTAGTGATATAATAATGATAATGATCGTGACGGTAAAATAAAATAAACAATTAACAGTGAGAAATTCATAGTTTATCAAACTTTAACTGTTCCCGCGTTATACTCTTTCCCATCTTATTTATAAGAAATAATTGACTTTTTAGATTAATTGAATAATTAATGTATTCAGTCTAAAATATAGACCAAATACATTGATTATTCAATGAATTTAAAGAGTGAGTTATTTTTTATAAATAGGACCGGAGGGAGTATCTATCAACGTTGTGCATATCAACCAACTAAACAATCTACACTTTCCAATATAAGTGTTCAAATCAAACATTCAACACAAAATTTCGGTTACGGATGAAAATAAATCAAACTGATTCAAAGAGGTTGACGGTCTACTTCGGGTTCAAGCAACTACTATCTTCTTTCTTTTTATGCATAAAAATTTAGGTGATTTGAACTATGAGATTAACCAACGTTCAGAATATGCATCAAGACTAATGTATTGGGAATTGTTAAAATTAAGTGGAAATTAATCAAAAATAAATGTTGACTCAATTGGTTAAGAAGATAATCACCTGCCATAAGCTAATCACATTGATAGCGAAAGTTGAATACATAAGTTTACGAATGAGTCAACTCTTTACCAACTAAGTCAACATTCATTTGCGATTCAAATCCCTATCTATCGTATTAAGCACCTATCTATCAATATACATGTATTGTAAAGCACATATTTAAATAGATAAAATTAAGATTATTTATAATTTTATTTAGTTAAGAGTGTTAATATTTAATCTACAAAAAAGTCTTTCACATTTACCATGTCAGTCTATTTAATAAATATAGATATTTTTATAATTAACAATATATTATATTTGTACCTTGTATTAATTTTTTTTTTGAAGTTGTATTAATTTTTTTTATTAATTTGAACACATTAGCTTACATCAATTAGTATATCTAAATACATTATTATAAATATAATTGTAAAGGGATATCATATTAGGTCGGACATTTTTTTGTGATTACCGAAATTCAAATTTGAAATCTTCTCTGTGTGTCAATTTTAGTTGGTGCTTGTCACTCATGTACAGAGAAAAAATCATTCTCTCTAGAATATCTTGGTACATCTCAAAATTGAACTTAATAACATTGACCTATCTCCCGTAAAAAATAATTTGATCTATCTGATGGTTGGTTATTTAAAAATAAATCATATTTTATTCAAGGACATTGATATGGAATAAGCTTTTAATAGGTTAACAATCATATAGACTTTTAAATGTATTAGACTCACACTAAAAAATAAGCTTGTTATGGATAACATGTTAGTCAGACTTAAGCAATTTGTTTATCAAACTAGACTTAAAGTTGCCAAAAACTAGCTTGGTCTGACCTATTTTCATATCTAGGTTCATTCTTTTAAAATTTTAAGGGTTATAAAAGTTTTTATCAATATAAATATATCATATTTCACTTTTAGCACGTCTAAATTTTTCAAATTTCAAGTTTTACTCAATAAAAAATTTCATCATTTTTTGGTTCCTGAAAAAATTTCCATCACAACTTTATTTAAGTAAAATCATGTGTCTTTTACGTTACATAAATCTCTCTTGCAAAATTCATTCAAAAAATTTGTAGTACTAAACATCTCTATTAAAATTCATTCAAAAATGTGAAATATACACATGATTTGAATATTTTTTTAAAGGAAGTATTAACATTTTAATCTAAGTATTAGTAATGTTATATGCTGACTTGTTGAGTGATGATGATGGTGGTGATGATTTGTCGGTGGCTTTGTATAACAGCTTCAATAATGCTATTTTTTTATGAAGGATTTCCCTACGAAATAGAAGAATGCAAAAAAAGGATATTTAACCAATCAAATTCTAGCTGAATGTGCATGGGAGAGTAAATTAGTATTATTTTTAGGTGTTTTTGCCACATAGTATTCTTGCACTTCATACTCTAGTAACAATAAACGTTATGGGGATGTATAATCTTGAAGATAGTTTGGATGTAATGTATCATCCTTTATGGGGATGTATATGTATTGCATAAGAGTTAATATATGAGTTTGGAGATGCAAAGGTTGCAAAAAAAAAATTCTTTTGGGATGCTCAAAGTCAAAGGTATGTATCAAATGGAGAAAAGTCGTATGCCTAATTAAGGCATAGAATGGAAACTTGGGAAGTAAATTCCTTGCAAAAAAATTTCCTTTCCATATCTTCTAACCAATTTGTCAAACGTGTGAAATCATTCCAAACCTCACAATACGCTACTAGTTATTGAAACTATCTATGATTTTAAAGTAATCTCAATATAATCAGTTAATCATTAAACTATGGCGTTGTTGAGTATGGTTTATATCGGTGACATTGTTGTACTATGGACCGTAGTATTTATATAAAATTAATTAAGCAATGCAGTGAGATATCAATTCTCTATGGATATGTAATATAAGTTAAAATTGTATTATTGAATTGGTGTATACATTATTTTTCTTATAAAGAATTGTGTGTATACATTATGATATCATTTTCATGAGTCCAGTATTATGATGATATCATTTCATTTATTCAAATATATACTAAATGTGTTGTATGGCTAGCTAGCTTAGCAAGTAAGGTTATCACCAGGAGCAACACCCAACTCACTACAATATTGAGTGTAGTAACCAACACGAGTCTGAACTGTGCTTGGGTTAGCACCATCACATTCAAGTCGACCATTAATAGCCCTAATGGTTGCACCAAAACCTTGGTTCATGACACCGTGCACATTATTCATCCAAAACCATAATGCTGTCCTGAAGGACACAACAGCATCATTGGCCACTGTTTCAGGAGAGTTCAATCCATCAAAACCATTGTCTCTTCCAGCTGGTCCATAGTTGTAGTTCCAAGATAGTTGAATCGGTCCACGACCGTAGTAACCTTTGTTAGGGGCACATGGCCACTCTGTGTTGCCTTCATCACAGTAGTCCTTTGATGGACCATCAATCTCTTCAGTATAGCAAAAATCTGCACAACATTAATATCACATGTTATGTGTGTTCATAAACACGACACGACCCTAGTAAAAAGAGAATATGAGATTAAAAATCATGAAATTTACCCAATAATTGTGTTACCAAATTTGATAACAAATTAGTAGTTAACACAGTTTAAATATTTCGTTAATTTTGTTTAGTTGATGGTAAATGAATGCAACAATAAATTATGAACCGAAATACTTACGTCCAGTTTCATGTGTGAAATGAGCAAAAGCAGCAGCAACCTCACGTTTGGAGTCATCCAAAGAACCAGACCTACCAAACTGATTATAAGAATTGAGGGCATCGAGAAAAGCAGCTCTTGTGTAGAAGTTCTTTCCTGCACAGCTAGAATCAGCTTGATCAATTATACTATTGAAGAATTCTTGTGTAAGGATGTCAGCCACATTAGCATCATTGTTAGGCAAACTTGGTGGTGTTTGGCCTGCATAACAAGGACCTTGTTTGCATCCTGTGCCACAATATGCATCACCATTACCGCAATACCCGTATTGGCTGCAACACACTCCTTCAGCACACCCACAATTTTGAGCACTAACATTTTTTGGAACCATGATCATAATAAAAAAGGCTATGGCAAGTGTTGCCATACATATGCTTAGTGATTTGTTTCCCATCATAGTCATATTATGAGAGCTATTGAAGTTAATTGTTTAAGATATTTAATCAGCTGGTGGAGGGTGTGTATTTATACTGTTAGTTAGGTGTTGTGGTTGTGATGATGAAATGTGTAATTAGTTGACAAATTTGAGTTTGAACATTTCAACATTGAAATTGCAATCCTTTTCTAGAAAGCATGGGTTGCTTTTGGGTGGACTTTTACTTTGATTTGTCGAAAGAGTGCTTTGTACTACTTATTTGTCAACACGGTTGTGTTATTTAATGATGGCCGAGTGAAACATGTTTTAATAAATTAAAATGAGAAATGATATTTGTATAACTAATTTGTGACAATTTTCTTTCTATACTCAAATTATGTTTTACTTTTTTATCTCTCTATTGCTTTGATTTTCGTGTCAATAATCACTTTTCTTTGAGAATATATGGTTGTCTCATAAGTTGTCAAGTAAATGATTGTTCAAATAACACTCTTCTATAACAGGCAGCTTAGAATTTGTAAATTAACATCTTAGTCTTCTATTTTTACTATGAACTCTATGTTTGAGTTTTTTTTTCCTACTTCTTTTTGGAGTTACTCAAAGTAAGTTTTTCTTTCCATTCATTACTCCATTAACATTATTTTATTTTAGAGTCACTTTGAATTTCTGTAATGTGTTGTATACTTTCACTTTGTTTGCTTACGGTTTGAACATCAAAGTAGAATTTTTTGAGTTTGGCTCTTTACAAGGACTTGAATTTGAGGCATTTCTCTTAACATTGAAATCATCACAATGGTGTCTACTTGTGTGAACTTTAAGGCCAATTTCAAATTTACGAAGAATAGCAATGTTCAGTAATTTGAACATCTCTCCTTTAGAGTAAATTTTTTAAAAAATACATAATTCAACCCGTGCGAAGCACGGGTTTGTAACTAGTTTAGCCAATAAAAATCATTGTTGTCTGGAAAAAACAGCGTTGTGGTTCCCATATTTTTTAAAGTAGCAATTAATCAAATAAAATCAAATGAACAAAACGTTGCTAACACATTTTAAAAATTTCATGAACTTTAACCTCGCACTATCTAACATTATCCTTTAATTAATTGATTTATATCAACGAACTAAATTGATGTTGTAGTTCAACTAGTTTTATTACTATACAAACTTTTGGTGTGATTTTTTGTTTTCCAACTTTATATGTTATGAAAACTATTTTATTTATAATTTAATTTAATTAAGTAATCAAAATTTTCAAATATATATACCTTTATATTAAAAGATAGTACTAAGTTTTTTAGTGTAACATTTTTTTTTCATGTATACATTTTATTTAATTTTTTTTTACCATTTTATCATTTATAACCAATAAAATACTAGAATATAAGGAAAATGCTAACAAATGTGTTCATAGCATTCTTTAAAGATTTTAAAAGATAAGTTTTTATATAAGTTTATGCATTCAATGCATTGAAAAAGAAAATATAATTAATTTTGTTATATTTATATAATAAAACCTTAAAGAATGTTTCAAAATACTAGCTAACAAAATCCTACTAATATTTTTTTATTATAAAGAGGATGGAAGCCTGTCAAGACCCTGTTTTAGATGATGCATGCATGAACAATGAGAACACCCTCAAAAAATGAACGATGAGAACATTCTCTGATTATCTGTCAAACGTTACGTATATTAACGTCGTGCATAGTAACAAACTTGATTGAAACAATTGACACTTTCCAATTCAAGTACTAAAGTCAAACATTTGGCACAACAAACTGTCGGTTACGGCATATCGGAAGTAACTTGCCTAAGAGGGTATCTTTATGGCCATGGCCAACCCATTATTTGTGGGAAATTACTAAAATACCCTTGAGTTAATATGAAATTTACAACCATGCCACCCTCAGTTTTCCTGAAACGCGCTCTTCTCTCTAACTCTGGCGAGGACCATGCGAGTTCACTCTTCTTCTCTCAGGACTAATCCGGCGCGGCGGCGCCCTCCATCTCTCTATTGAAGCTCACCTGACACTTATTCATCTTCCATCTCTCTCCGTCCGTCACGGTTGTACAACCAAAAACCCTAATTGTAAGTTATTTTTTCAATCTCATCATTTGATTTCCCTTTTTTCATTTCGATTTTAGAATCAATGTGTTGGTTTGTTGTTGTTGTTGTTGTTATTGTCTGCTAATAATTTGGTCTTTAAAATGATTGTTTGGTTCAATTCAACATTGGTATGAAATTATTCTATGTTGCTTGAACCCTAAAAATAAAAAACTGGGGGCAACTTGAACCCTTTATTTCCATTGTTGTTTGATTCAATTGTAGGAAACTTGAACCCTTGCTTCCATTATTTCGTTTGTTGAAAGCAAAATGGCTTAATTCCATGAGACCCATGAATAAATTTTTACTGTTTCTAATTTTTGGCTTAATTTTTCCCTTTTTAATTTGCTAATGTGAGGGTTAATATGAGGAATCAGAATCTTATGTGACTCAGTGACTAACAACTATAATTCTATCATGTTTTTCTTGTTTTTTTTTTTTTTTTTGAAAAGGCTAAAATCTCATGTTTTTCTTGTATTATCAGATGGAGTTTTTACTAATATGAAATAGAATAAAGTGGAGATGTTGATCAATTGTTTTAGCCTATTGCTCTTTAATTCTTAGCTTGATTCTAATTATTATGGATTGTTTACTACTCTTTGTTTTGTGTTCTTAGATGATGTGCTTTTTTTTAATAACTTGCTTGAGTCATTGTTCTTATTCTCCCTTTCTTGTGATGATTCAAAGGAGTGAAAGACAACAGGGATATGCTTGTATGGTTACTTGCAAGATAATAAAAAGCATCTGACTTGTGATCTTTTTAGTCAGCTATACAGTGATAATTCTAGAAATAGGTGTTAGTTTTTGGTGATTTCAATACTACTTAAATGCATAATTGGAATTAGAGCTAGCTTTAGATTATTGAGAACTAATCTATTCATGGTTGGAATTAGAGCTAGCTTTAGAATATTGAGGAACTTAAATCATTGAATATTATAGCTAGCTTTAGAATATTCACGGTTGGAATTAAATCTGGTAACTTATTGAGTAAAACAATACATTTAAAAGTGCATAATTGACGGCGTGATGGCGGCCACCCCAAACTTTTTTGTCTGGCTCCGCCACTGCCTCCATTGGAAGAAGATGAAGAAAATAGTGGTTATCAGCCACTAATACATCTCTCTTATCTAATGAATGAATTCCACCATTAAACTAAAAACAACAATATTCATAAAAATAAGGGTTACACTAACTTATATTCTAAGAATACAAGTTAACGATCTTAAAATAGAATTAAAACATAAGTTTTGATTTTAAAAAAATAGTCTTTAAATTTTCAAAATAATAAACACAGATCTACATTGATTGGTTAGGTGGTGTTGACTTGGAACCTTGAATTGAACTCATTTCAAGGTTTTAGAATCGATTTTTCTTGGTGTCAATATTGATGGGTTAGTTTGACATCGTAATAATAATAATAATAAATAAATAATTTCTAAGATTTAACTTCTTAAAGAACAAGTTAACATTTCCATAAAAATAAAAATAAGAAAAACAACATTAGTCGGGTCACTTGTTTAAATTTTGAATTTTTTTTTTTTTATAGAAGTTTTTTAGTTAATGATTTTTTTTTTATTATCAGGGTAACACCAAGTCTCAAGACTCAACGAATGTTAACAAATGTACTTACAAATCACTACTAAATTGAAGTTCATGTATTAACAACGAAAGTTGAATCCAGAACCTTGTGCGCGAGTCAATTCCTAACCAACTGTTTTGGTATTAACCCAATGATTTTCAGGTGAAAGAGGTCATGGTAATTCAGAGTTCACCTGAAATTGTTTCATCTAAAAATTGAACTCAGATTTCACTTTCTTTTGCTAAAAAAGAGAACATGGGTAGTTAACTTTGAATGTGGGTGGATATTTTATTTTAGTTAAACCTTAAAAATAAAATAAAAAATTAATAAGTTTAAAATGAAAGAAAATGTAAAAAGCTATAAGCTCAAACTCTGCTTGAAATAAAAACATGCTTTCACAGTGACCCAATGTAAATGGATATCCATGGATGCGGATAGTGTGATATCCGTGTCCGCTCCGTTGGATAAATATGAAATCCGTACCCTGTCCATATCCGTGCGGATATCCGTTTAGCGGATAATCCGCGGATTTTGAGGTATCCGCGGGTTTATACAGATATCCATGGATAACATTTAAAAAAAAATTGTTTAATTTTTTTTTAGCTAAAATTTAGAAACAAAGGTTCTTCACATGCATTTTCTTTTCTTTTTAGCAAAACATAATATTCATACATTACAAAAACAACAAAGATCATTGACCCAACAAAAACATGAATAAAGTCTCTTACATTTAATAAAAATAAAGTTCTTTGATTTAGCATAAGTAAAGTTGATCATATTCAACAAAAACAAAGCTCTTGTATCAACAATCCCAATCACTTTACTTTCTTTTAAAGGAGCGTAATAAATAATAACACTCACAATACCTAGGGTTTTTTCTTAGGAAGTTGAATGGTATTAAGGTTATTTATGTAATTTACTCGGTTTAATAGCGGGTATGGATATCCGCGGGGTGTCGATACCATTAAATTCGCATCTGTATCCATTAATTAGCAGGTAGTTAAAAAATTCGTTTATTTAATCCATGGATATCCATTAAGGTATCCGCTCCGTGTCCATGGCGGATTTTATCCGCGGATATCCACGGGTGCGGATTTTTTTGCCATCCCTACCCAATATACACTAAGTAAAACCGTCCCGACACTAAGTGTGCATTTGATATGCAAAACAGTAAGTATTAGACAGAACAACACTAGACGAAATAACACAGTCCAAGGCAAAACAAGACATGACAAATTTTTATAGTATTGAATAATTTTTGGTCTTATATGATTTTTGGTAGACAAAATGTTATTTTAGTATTTTAGACAACTTGTACGTGAAACAAAAAGTTGTGATGTGGTTTGATGAGGGACAAGAATTTTAGTTTTTGTCTTGTCTCTTGCCTCTGCTTTGTCATGTTACTGAAACAGTTTTAGAAACCAAACACTATACAATTGGAGTTGCCATGTCCTTCCATTTTTTAACAAAAATCAAATACACCCTAAGTAAATTCACCTCTTTAGGGTCGACTTTACTCAGCCTATATTAGGGGAAATTGTCGTTATTTTTTATGTTTTGTTTGTTAACTAATTGATATTTTAATTATTGATGCCTTTTTTTTTTGGGTGGTGGTCGGGGTTCGAACCCCGGACCTTGCATATGTTATGCATTGTCTATACCAATTGAGTTAAGCTCACGAGGACAATTATTGATACCTTTTAAAATAGTAGATTGTCCCACTAAAAGGAAGTTTATACATAAAAAGAATTTCTCTCATAAATTTTACATAATCAAATGTGAAAATGCACTTAGGTTATATTTTTGATAGTTTTGAAAATGAAAAAAAAATTACAATACTTTTTAAATATAAAAACATGTAAATAACAATTTTAATTTGTAGATATTATGAAGTCTTTAATTTTTCTAATACATAATAAAATAGTGTTTATAACTCTTAAGAAAAGTTTGCTTTCCTTTTAAGTCCTCAAGGTTCGAGAAATTAGCCGCTGTAGTTGCGTGCGAAAGATACTCGATTTATAAAAAAAAAAAATACTAATAATTTTGTATAAAATACTTATTATTTAAAGAAACCGTTGGATGAATCGCACGACTTAGATTTCCCTGACTATGTTAATGTGGGATTCCTGTGAGTGAATCCACATCCCCGTAACAGCTACAAGAGGGTTTAATGTTCCTAACAAAATAGAGGGTTTAATGTTTAAAACTAAAGTTAGCTCCGTCGTGGGTAGCTGCGCCAGCGCCGCCAACTGCCGTCGCGAATAGTACCTCCGCTGCGATTATCTATCTCTCTGACAGAAGCTCCATTCGCCATGAAACCCTGCAACTAACCGACGCCCATATCAGTTCAAGGTTTTTACCACTATCAATCTCTTCAATATAGCAAAATTCTGCATCAACATTTCACATGTTAAGTATGTTCATGTTCATAAACATCACCCAAGAAAAATTAGTAGAAAATTAGATTACGAAACATAAAACTTACTTAATTATACAATGATCTCTGGTTATAACAAATTAGCACAAATTATTTGTGGAAACTGTTTGACTTGTATAAGCATTGTTTGATGGAAATGGACTCATAATGCTTATCACATTGCCTGCAAAAGTCTTAATTATGATCCTGATTTTCAGCACTTATCTTCGCGATTATTTGGTTTGATTAATTATTATTTCTATGATAGGCAGTTAAGGTTTGATGCTTTGTCAAGATTTCTTATCAGTTACAAACATTGGACTCTTTAACCTGTCTTGTGTTTTGCAAGGCATAACTTGTACTTCTAGACATTTTCGCTCTTGTTTTCGACATATAAAAAGGTCCTTGATATAGTTTACAATTACAACATAATGGAAATCCTTGTGTACTAGACTTTCTTCTACATTCGTTTTCCACATGCCAAAGTATCTCTTCCTGTGTTTTTTAAGTCTGCGTGCCCTAGCAGAAAAATTATATGTACACCGTAGCATAGCTATAGGAAGAGAAGCATTCGATAAGATTTATCAAAATATACTGATGCAATCTACTACTATACAATAACAAAAATGATTACTACCATTGTTCCTTAATTGTCCTTCTTAATTCTCACTAAATCACTAATTTCATGTGCAAAACGGTCATATTATACCACTCATCAGGTTTTCCATCACTCACTTAACATTAATTATTACCACCTTATTATTTTCATTTCTCAATACCGTATTTGCCTATGCCAATGTAAAATCATTTCTCAAGTCTGACCGAACAACTCCAAGACTGATTTCCCAATAAGCAGTTTATTCACTCAAAGTAGCATTTCATAATTCATACCCTTTCATGCACCAAAAAAATTTCACCTCTACCCCCTTTCTCTACGATCCTGTACGTGAGTTCCTATCACTCATCTTCTTTTCCATTTTTCATATAACATGGCTTTCTAATGTTTTTTATAAAATTGACGTTATATCAATATCATTTGTTTTGTTAGCTTGCTTCTAATCTCATCGACATGAATGAAATTAATCCTTGAATAATAGATCCATTGATTTGACTTCTCTCAAGTTTTCCAGGTTTTTTCTTGGCACAGCTACACCAGCGTTTACAGGTTTGTTTAATTCATTCCATATTTGTATCCTTTACTAGCTACATGTTTTTTTTAGAGCTTTTTACTACATGTTTGTTAAATGGTGGAAATGGATAAGTTGTGTTAGTAAGTTTGTTTGGATATGTGCTCATCACCATTTTTTTTTTTTTTGCTCTTAAAAAAAATGTCTGCCACATGTTTGATTTTATTATTCACTCAAGACTAAAAGAGTATAAGTAGATATTGGCATCTAATTATCCTGAGGTGTCTAATCTTTAATGACGGTGGATTTTATTTCTTTGGTATGATTTTCAATTTGTTAGTTACACTAATTTTCTAACTTGCTTACATTTTGATTTTAATTGGATCATGTTTTGTTAGACAATTGAATATCCTGTTTGTTTCATTATAGTTTGACACCAAAATTTCATCCCAACAATATGAGATTGCAAAAAAATCCATACCTGCAAAATTACACGTTAGCTCAACTTTGATGTCTTTTTTCTCTCTTTCCAAACTTATTAGTTGAATAACCTTGCTTTTGTCAAAACAAGATAAAATTAAAGAATGCTGCTAATCTGTTATTTTTCAGAAGATTTAGACAAAACACTTGAAGCATGAAAAAGTTTCAGACATGCATTATTTTAGATTATGTTGCTATGCAACCATGAATTTCAAGCAAAAAGATGTCTAAATGGCTATTTAGTCAATCAATATAAATTTTTTGTCTTCTTTAAAGACTGTAAGTATATTTATTTTGTCTTCTTTAACGACTGTTAGAATTTTCTTTGCCAAAAATCCGAACTCATGACTATTTTCAAGTTGTGTTTAATCTTTTTGGATAGATGGTACTTTATAAGTTTTGCATATAAAATTAAAAAAATGCAGTATTTAAACACTATATTTATGTTGATATTTTGATAATAGTCATGCTTTTTAATATTTTATCACATCGACTTTCTCATAAAGAAAAATTGCTAATTGAAGAAAAAGATGTATTTAATAAAAAGAGGCATGTAAAATAATGTAGTTGGAAGAGGTCTTGTAAAAAGGGACAAAAAAAGTTCTCAAAAAGGTTTATAATTAGGGACGGGGTAGTATATTGTTTTTTATATGATTACCGTAAAGTCCTTTAAAAAAATATTACCGAAATGTCACGCGACCTCCGTGCGAATGCATGGGTCTTTTACTAGTTTAATATATTTATGAAAACATGAAATGCACATTATGATAAGTGTTACAATGTGTTTTTTTTTAATGTGTGAAAGGAAATAACACAGTACAGAAGCAACAATAGCCATCTTTGAACATCGATGACCATTGAGTGCATAAATATCCGTGTCTCTTAAAGTAACAAGTTGGTTGATTTCCGTTTTGACGTGTTTTGCAGAAAAATCAACCAAGGCAAGAGGCTGTTAGCTACAAGTCCTTCTCAAATTCATGATAAGGGTAAATTGGGTAAGCATTACATTATTTCAAAGCTGTTTGGTTAAACTTTGAATGCTATGCGTTATAACCCTTTTGTATCTTTGTGTGTGCATCTTGTCCCCGTGTCCTGTATTTTAGACATTGCATGTGTTGTGTCCATGTTCATGTTGTGTCTAGTTCGATTTTTAGATGTACATGGGGTTTTTTTGAATGTGTTTTCTGTTTTTTTTTTTTGTCAAGACAGAACAGGGTATTTAAATGTAGTGGAAATTTTTTATCAATGAATAAATAAATAAATAGTGGAACAAATGAATTCAATTTTTAGATGTTCATGGGGTTTTGTCACGTCACTGTACCTTTTGGTCTCCCTCCCTCTCTCTCTCTCCACACACACATAGTGATCATTCATAATCCCCTATATCTTCCTGATGTTTGCATTGTATGTATGTATATTACCCTAGTCACGAAGGCTCCGATTCATTACAGACTGATTGGCGTCTTGTGCTTGAAGAATTTTTTTGAATGTGTTTTCTGTTTTTTTTTTGTCAAGACAGAACAGGGTATCTAAATGTAGTGGAAATTTTTTATCAATAAATAAATAAATAGTGGAACAAATGAACCTGAGAGAGGGAGTGAAGTGCTATGAATCTAGATGATTGATTGGTAACATTACCACAATATAGGTATTGGATGTTTCCACCAATTAAGCCTTAATGGGTGTATTGGGAAGTTTCAATAGTTAATTGGGTGCGCAAAAGAACCGTTTCAAGTGACAGGAAAAAAAGGTGTTTTTTGGGTGTCTGAGAGATAAATCGTGTTTTAAGAAACCGGGTTGCCAGCCCACGAACCCGGAGAGATCAAGAAGATGAACAAGACGATTTGAATGCATGATTCAACCGTCTCTACAATTTTTCGTGGCGATCCAGTCCGCGCCCACCAAATCCCGATTCTGGCCCTACACGAGCACGCTAAGGGGTTGCTAGATCGTGAACTTGTACAATCTTATGTTCTGAAACGTGATGTTTTCTACCATATAGATGTTATGCATAATCTAAAATTTTCGTTGCTGATGGTTTGATGCAGAAATTCTTTGGAAAAGCCTGTAAAAATGATTGCATTAGAAAGCATTCTAAAAGTGCAAGTACATTCCAAGCACTAGAGTCATTAAACAGAATGAATGGACTAATGGAGAAGCCAACAAAGTATGTTCTTTGTAATGCACTTAGTACTTGTGCAAAAACCCTGAATTGGCATTTGGGCTTACAAATCCATGCATATATGATTCGATCTGGATACGAGGATAATTTGTTCCTTAGTAGTGCACTTGTGGATTTCTATGCTAAATGTTTTGCCATTGTGGATGCAAGGAAGATATTTAGGGCCATGAAACAACATGATCAGGTGTCGTGGACTTCACTTATTGCTGGATTTTCAGCAAACAAACAAGGAAGAGATGCCATCTTGTATTTCAAAGAAATGTTAGGAACTCAAATTAGGCCCAATTGTTTTACCTTGACTAGTGTCATAAATGCATGTGTGGGGAAAAACGGAGCCCCTGAACATTGTCCAACTCTTCATGTTCATGTCATCAAACTAGGATTTGATACGAGCAATTTTGTGATCAGTTCCTTAGTTGATTGTTATGCAAATTGGGGACAAATTGATGATGCTGTATTATTATTCAATGAAACTAGTGAGAAGGATACTGTTATATACAATACAATGATCTCTGGATATTACCAAAACTTGTACAGTGAAGATGCACTGAGACTATTTGTAGAAATGCGGGGAAAAAATATGAGTCCTACTGATCATACTTTATGTTCCATTTTAAGTGCATGCAGCAGCCTTGCAATGCTTCTTCAAGGAAAACAAGTGCACTCTCTGGTTATTAAAATGGGTTCTGAAAGGAATGTATATGTGGCCAGCGCTCTGATTGATATGTATTCAAAGGGGGGTGACATTGATGAAGCTCAATGTGTGTTGGATCAGACTTCTAAAAAGAACACTGTGTTGTGGACATCCATGATCATGGGTTATGCTCAATGTGGGAGAGGTTTAGAGGCTTTGGAACTTTTCGATTATTTATTAACCAAGAAAGAGTTAATTCCTGATCATGTCTGCTTTACTGCGATCTTAACAGCTTGCAATCATGCAGGATTTATCTACAAAGGGGAGGAATATTTCAACAAAATGATAACAAACTATGGTTTGTCTCCTGATATAGATATATATGCTTGCTTGATTGATCTTTATGCTAGAAATGGAAATCTAAGGAAAGCAAGGGATTTAATGGAGGAAATGCCTTATGATCCAAATTGTATAATCTGGAGTTCCTTCTTGAGTGCTTGCAAGATTTATGGAGATGTAGAGCTTGGAAGGGAGGCCGCTAATCAGCTCATTAAGATGGAACCATGTAATGCTGCTCCATATTTAACTCTAGCACATATCTATACAACAAAAGGATTATGGAACGAAGCTTCTGAAGTTAGAAGCCTTATGCAACAAAGGGTTAAAAGAAAACCTCCAGGGTGGAGCATGGAGCTGAGTAGCGGTAGATAAACAGATTCATGTCTTTGCAGTTGGTGATGTTACCCATCAACAATCAAATGAAATATATGCAGAGTAAGAAAGTATTTACATTGAAATTTTAGAAGTTTCACCCTATGTAGTAGAGGATATCAATATTCAAGCATAGATTCACACATGGAATGCATGTTCCAATTTATGATGGTAAAAGTTATTACTTTCATGCCATTAAACAATGCATGACTGTTGATGATTAGTTGATTACAAACAGTGGTTGAATTTCACTTCCTGAAAACCATAGAGATTGCCTAAAAATACTCTTGTGGATCTGTAATATTTTACAGATCTCAAGGATTTGTTCTGCCTGCTGTTTGACATGGAGATAATGTGTAAAGCTAGTAAGTAGTTATAAAAGGTTATGTGCTTACTGCATCCTCCAAAGTATTAGTTTCTTTAATTGAAGTTTTTTCTTTATGGAATTATTAGTTCCTAAAAAGCTTGGTATTCAAAGGTAGACTTCCTATTTACAATTTGTTAGTTATGAATGACGAATTTAAAGGCTGAAAAAGAAGTATTTCATTTGGCCTCCAACTGGTGCATATTTTAGTTCTATAAGGCCTAAATGGCTCTGCATTTTCAATTGCTTAACTATGAGGTCTTTTGCAGGAGTACTAGATTTCCTAAAAACTTGAACTTTCATTGGTGGCCTAGGGATGAATTTATATTCATAGATCATGAATGGCAGCTTTCCCTCTAACAAAGAGTTTTCTTTTCATATACTTTCTATACATATTTATTTATTTTTATTTTTTGAAAACTCGGTATCCGATCCAAGGACCGACTAATCCGAGGGGATCAATCCCACCACCCACTTGCGGGGACCCCATTTAAAGCCAGAGCAAAGCTCTGTATGGACTTGCCCACCGAAATTGGCACCAGAGGGAATCGAACCTGAGACCTTGAGAGGAGCAAACTCCTAGATCCCAAGCTAACCACTAGGCCAACCCCAAATGGGTACTTTCTATACATATTAATAGTTTAGAAGGCAACAAAAGATGGAACTGACTGGTAGTAGTTCAAGTTCCGATCAGAATTACACTTTAGGGATCTCACATGATGCCAGCAAAAATAATTTTACTGGAAAAGAAGCTTTTTGTGAACCATGGTATGTTCTTTTCTGACATCAATTAACTATAGTTCTACTTTAGCAAAATAAGAATTAGCTCGCTTTAGTGAATAAAATCTCTTTTATGTTTTGAGCCACTTGAAGTCTCACTGATTTGCAGAAACTTTAATATATATTGTGATATTACATATGGTCGGATACTATTTTCAAATTTATAATCTATACTGTTAGGGAAGTCTAGGAGATGGATGTTGCAGTTCTTTGCACTGTCATTTCTTTGACAGTCATATGGTCTTGTGTTGGGGAACTTCTCAAATTGAAGCAGTGGGTTTTTGGTTGTTGAAGTTGAAGCAGCAATTTTTCTGTACACTGCATCAATCCAAGTTAGCCAAGGATTTACAGGGTGATTGCATTGTATATGTAGGGCTAAACATCATGCTTTCAGGAAGGTTTTTGCTGTTATGGGTGGTAGAGACTAAACATCATACTTTCAGGCAGGCTTTTGTTTACAAGGAGATAGTGCTTTGGGTAGTGGAAGTAATTGGACTAAATGGCACAATTGTTCAAATGCAAGGGTCATCATTATACAACTGTGATGGCAGCGATAGTGTATATATATAATATATAACCATTCAAAAAAAGAATAGTGTATATATATCTTAGTGTTTCAATAAGAGAGGTAGGAGTTATAAGTATAACCATTGTTTATGTTTTGTATCTTACTTCAAAAGTAGATGATCGACAACTTTTTCTCATTCCATTGTTGCAAAATATAGTATTTTGTATCTAGGAAAGTATTATTTGTGTTTGACATTTTTATTTTATTTTTGTATAAATTTATCCTTAACAATGCAATTTCTTTTCAAATTTTAATTTAAAAGCACACAATGAATATTAAAACTAAAAATAACATAAATTTTATAAAATTGAAATAGATGCATCGATGCACCTTTCACAAAGAAGAAAATCGTGATGTCTTTACACAAGACTCAAAGTAGATAATACCTCAGAAATGCAGTGTTGTAGATTTGAGGTCGGTAAAACTTTTCAATTTGGATTTGGAGGATTTGGAAGTAACATAACCACAAACTATGAAACCACACCGTGGAGTTGAGCATTTTAGGTATTGGAGTGTACAATTTCCTTGTTTGAAGGGTGACAACTAAAGCGAGTTGTGCGGTCCAAACTGCGAATACATGAGTTGTTAATTGTGCCACATCAGCTTTAAAAAATCTAGGGAAAATACTAAAAAATTTGATGAAAAATAGCCACGACACTAGAATATAGGATACACGTGAGCACAGCAGATTATTGTCTATGCTTTTGAGCGCTCTTTCGTTTCTTGCACCTCCCTTCATTCAAAAATCTGAAAAACCACCGCCTCTCTCTCTCTCTCCCCGTAATCCCTAACCTGCTCGGTACTTACTTGTGATCAACCTCTTTCAGGTTCGCAAATTCGTTTTTCCAATTACTTTATCTAACTCACATTACTCAACAAATTCGTTTTATGCATTCACTTTCTTCATTCGTAGCAGCTCCATTTACTGTTAATATGATTTCTTGTTTCTTGCATGTTGAAACCTAGTTACTAATTCAATTTTCACTTTCTTTCTTTTGTCATCTTTGATAGAATGTACTTTTATAATTGAATTTCTATGTATTTTATCTAGGATGAGTTTGCAACCTGGGCAGTCTAAAGATGGTAGTTCACATGACCGACTAGTATATGTAACAACATGCCTAATTGGGCAGCAGGTACAAGTCCAAGTCAAAAATGGGTCCATATACTCTGGAATATTTCATGCAACAGATACAGTCAAAGATTTTGGTATGTTCTTCTATTAGTACTTTTCGTGATTCTGAAAGCTATTTATTTGTATTATTGCATAACTATAAAGATTTATATATTCATCATCATAGCAAAGGAATTAATCAAGTAGGGCCTTTTGCCAGTAAATGATCATTTCTTGTTGTTGAAAATTTTGATACCGGACATGTCTCTTTTCATGTCTAGGCGTCTAGCCAAATGGAAGTCTTGGTTAATGGTTTTTTTATTCTGACACTGAATGAAGTGTTAGACATTGGACTCACATTCAACCCGAAGTGTTGGCGCTTCATATTGTAAAATGGAAATACATTTTATTTAGGATAATTAATATTTTTTTTATGTTGGGAACTTTTTATTGAGTTTTTATTTTAGATGTTATAGTTTGATTAGGATTTTACTATGTTTTGTTCTACATCAATATTCCTGTTTTCATTGTTAGATTTTTAGATCATTGGTGTGAATCCCAAAATCAAGTAAGGAAACAATAACGAAAATAAGAGATAACAATGGATAAATAGTAGTGTTTTATTGAAAATAGAATGATAATAGTTATAAGACAGCTTCTGTACTTCCCCAAAGCAAAGCTCCGACACAGAATGATAATAGTTATAGATGGCTTATGTACTTCCCCAAAGCAAAGCTCCGACACAACATAGAGATGTATCCTACTCTCGCCCTAACAGAAAGTTATTATCATCATACCTTCCAACTTCTAAGGCTCTGTTTGGGAGTTTTGAGGGGAGGAGAGGGTTTGTATTAATTTATCATTCTCTACAAAACCACTCTCTCAAAAAATTTGAAAGATTTCTCTGTTTTTTCCTCTAAGCTCATCCCTCCAAAACCCTCCCCTCCCTTCCCCTCCTAACTCCAAAACGGAGCCTAAAAATTTCCCTTTTATATACAAATAAAGAGAAAATTCTATTATTTAACCATAATGAGCCTTTTCTTATTTAACCTCAATGGGCCACTTACTAATTATCTACTTAACCGTACTTAGCCACCTAACTAATAATTTTTTTTAGCCTCTTGTGTTCAGACACTTCTCATATTGTTTCCTAACAATCATAGAGAACTTGGCTTACGTTGCTTCGTATATCATACTCTTCTAGGAATCATTTTGAAAATGGCTCGCTTGACAAAGGATGCATCTTCGCAAGGGAAGAAGTCTGGTGCAGAATTTGTCAGCAAGGCTCCTTCAAAGATTTTAATTATACCTGCCAAAGAACTTGTGCAAGTTATAGCTCAGGTTTGCTACTTCTCAAGTATTTGCAATTACTTCTGAAATTGTGGTGGCTACTCATGCTAAATATATGCAGACACATGAGTTTTTATTAGAATGCTGTATAGTAAGCAATGGTATTGGAAAGTTTTAATCTAGCCCCTAGGGTTAGATGAAGTGTTTTAAAGACATTGCAACTTGTTTCCTGATGATACTTTTGGTGTATCAATTATGGCAGGGTGTTGCTGTTACTAAGGATGGCCTACCTAGTGAACCTCAGCATGGTAGGAATCAGGAAATCATGGTTGACTCACTGATATCTCAATCTCATCATGCTGAGCTAGGACGAAAACTAGAACCCTGGGTACCTGATGAAGATGATCCACAATGCCCTGAACTGGATAATATCTTTGACGGCCACCGGAAAAGGTTGTTTATCTTAATGAAATAAATTTGATGAACTGTAAAATTGTCTCTTTTCTTGAAACTTTGACAGCAACATGTATGCCTGTCAATTGCCTTTATTCTCTTGAGTTCAGAAGATCGAGAAACTATACTATGTATCTTTTATGTTCTACGATAGGAATTTTCTTTAAAATAAGAGTCCATCTGTAAGTGCCAGATTTCATAATGGCCTATTAGTCTTGCTCCATTTTATTTTTAAACTGAAGATATTTATCTTCCATTGTTATGAATAACAGTTGATATTTTGGTATTCAGGACAAATGAAATTTAGATGGCAAGAAGTAATATGCCTTGCTAGATATTGATACTGTGTAATAGTGTGTGCATAATTCTTTTTGTGTCCTTAAAACCAACGAATTTCACAAACTTTATAAGCATATGTTCCCCATTCTTTTTTGTGACTTTTGGAACCATATTTCTTGTTAGGGGCCAATCAACCTGTTGTGATTCACTAAACTCTTGTGTTTGGAACGTGATTTTCGCAAAAGATCTGTCTGACATTTGATGGGTATCAATTTCTTTCTTGTGCTGCATTGCGTATATTTTCGGGCTGTAGGACCATGATCATTTATAGAAATCGAGGATTGTTTATGAGTGATTTATCAAAAGGTTATTTTTGTGGCATAGCAATAATCACTGAGGGAGGTTTGGTTGAGTATATGAAATTGTCCCTTCAGTACTGTCATAATTTTATATACAGGTTTTCCCTTTTTTTCATGTTTCAATTTTTTCCCAGCATATTCATTTAGGTTTGCATAGACAATTTCATTAACCTTCCTTTTTGTATTTTTTAAGGGGATGGGACCAGTTTGCAACAAATAAGGCATTGTTTGGGGTAAAAAGCACATTCAATGAGGAACTTTATACAACAAAGCTTGAAAAAGGGCCACGGACAAGAGAACTAGAACTGCAAGCTTTAAGAATAGCAAGAGAAATTGAGGGCGAGGAAACTCAAGATCTTCATCTTGCTGAGGTTAGTTTTGCTTAAATACCCCTGCCCTTTTATTTATTTATTTTTTTTGCCACTTGTGAGTTTCAGCAGTTTTATATTTAATTGTCTATTTAAAATTCACAAACTATATTTTTTTTCCAACAGGAAAGAGGTCTTCACTTAGATGGAGACTTTGACATTGACGAAGAAACTAGATTCTCTTCGGTCTATAGGGGTAAACACGTTGATGATACATATGAGGAAAATGAAGACATGCCGATGGATTCACACAATTCTGAGATGTTTGGTGGTATATTCGGTTCAGTCGATGAGAGGTCTGATGAAATGAATATTGGAGAAGGCAATGATGCAGCTCATGCATTGGCAAGTTCCTCTTTCATGGTATCTTCTCATTTCATTATTTAATTATCAAAAGTGCTGGCGTAATTCTCAATCATTTTCTCAACCATTTTGTGCTTTGTAGGAGTTCAATGATTACCTGATAACTGACACTGTAGAACTATATAGTGCTTTGTATTTTACATAATTGTTAATATTCTTTTTGTGGCAAAGTGTCTTATTATGCTTTTGAAATTAGTGCAGATTTAACATCTAACCATACTTCTAAGAACTATAGATTGCCTTGGCCAGGAAAATGTTGATATCACTGTTCTTTCCATGTTCTCCCTCTTTTTCTTTTGCATGTTTTCCTCTCATCATATGAAGTAATTGTTTTGCTTTCTAAATATTGCAATTTCGTGTATATTGTCATTGTGTATGCAGGATCGCCCACAGTCATCGCAGTCAAATACTGGTGTAGATTTAAGCCGATCTAGTGCTTATGATCATGCTAAGCAGTTTACGTCTGAAATCCCTTCCAAAAGCTACTCTTCTTCGGATGGGGAAAGCAGGTGTTACCTTTTTCTCTTGTGTAAATCAATACGTGTTT
The DNA here is from genome assembly GCF_051527215.1 of Medicago sativa. Classification (NCBI taxonomy): domain Eukaryota; kingdom Viridiplantae; phylum Streptophyta; class Magnoliopsida; order Fabales; family Fabaceae; genus Medicago; species Medicago sativa. Next base: position 79,013,097 of record NC_140750.1, read on the forward strand.
CCACAAACTCTAAGCATATATATAACTTTACAAATTTTCATACCGAACAACATTACAGGATTCAGGAGAACCCAGTTCATAATCTACGTGGAGCCAGTGGTAACACCAAGGAAGAAAATCTTATAGTAAGTTGAAGTTTCAGCATTACTGCTCAAACATTTATCTACATAAACTTCTCATGTGAGACTGCTAGTATTTCTAATCTGATTCAATCTTATTTTTATTTTCTTTATTAGGTGCAGCAAGGTGAGGATGTTCAACTGTCTAAATATGACGGTATGTAAAAAATTGCATTCAGCCTCCTTAGATTTGAGCAGCTCCAAAATGTTATATCTGAAATGATGCAGATGAAACTAAACCACTCTGGTGTTAAGAATTATTTTGTTTGATATATACCTTATTAACTTATGTAGGGAGTGCACAAGCTTTCTGTTAGTATCAATAGTACTTCTGAATGGCAGCTCTAACACTCAGATTTGAGACTTGATTTTTGTGGCTGCTTTTTCAATCATGTGTATTCCTCTGATCTTAGCAAATTTTTGTGCAGATTCACAGGCATCACTGTACTTGAAGAAAGATGGCTCTGATAAAGGGGTATTATCTCCTAATGCCAGCTCCTATGCCCCATCATCTCATATATCATTAAAATCTCATGAGAAGACGAGATCCCCCGGGGGCTCTACTGAGGATTTAGCATATCGCCAAGCTAATGGGGCAACAAAGTATATAGATTCACATGGGGCATCATCTGGGTCAGATTCTGTGAGAGGTGTGGCAGGATCTTCTGGTCCTGGTTTATCTCCAAGTTCATCAGTTGGTTCACTGTCTTCTGAGAAATCGTCTTTGAATCCCAATGCAAAGGTGTAGCTCAAGAAGGAATATTTCACTAGTTGATTCTTGTTTTCTAAATTATTAACCAATGTCTGAGTTTCTTCTGTTTCCCTTTCATGTTGGAAGGAATTCAAGCTCAACTCTAATGCAAAGAGTTTTATTCCATCACCTGCTCGGCCTCCCACTCCAGTGTCTGATAGTTCCTTCTATTTTCAACCTAATGTAACTATTGTACCAAGTATGCCAGGCATACCCATGAGTTTTGGGGTAAGTCATTCATAGTATTTATTGAATATGTAAAAGTGCTTAGTTATGGGTTGGAGTTACTTGAGGATTACTGCTAAATTTGACTTGCATCATTATATTAAAGAATTATGACAAACTGCCAAATTCATCTAGCACAATCACTACTGTCATGTGCTTAAAAGTTTATTTTGAATTTCTAGTAGCTATTCATCCCGTTTTGCAGATAGGGGACTCTAATTTTGATATTGTGGAGATGTGTTTTATAGAGCTGGTTAAATAATTTGCAAACGAGACTTAATATCTTCTATGCCTTGGTACTGTTCACAAACTATCTTTTTCACATATGGCCTGCAGGTTGGACCTAGTTATACTGGGCAACAACCTATCATATATAATCCACAGGTATCCCAAATGCCAACTCAAGCATACTTTCATCCAAATGCACCGCAGGTATGATAACACTTGTAGTATCTCTCTGGTGACTGTTGCGAGAATATTGATGCTTTACAGTAATTGCTTACTATCTAATTGCAGTACGGACAGCTTCTAGGTCATCCTAGGCAAGCTTTATACATGCCGAGTTACCAACCAGTAAGAACTTTGTTTTACTCATAATTTAATTTCTTAAAAATGGTTGTTAGATAAGCATTTCTTATATTTGATCTTGATTTATTATCATATACTATGATTAGGAACTTCAAATTTGTACGGTATAATTTCATATATTTTACCCCTACTGTAGGCAAAATCAGCCATCTCCAGTAACTTAATGCGTGCTTAATGCTCCACGTTGATATATCATGCATGATGGACATTCTTAAATTTTTTTCAATTATAGGCATCTCAACTGAATTTTAACAACCTTAGATGCAATTAATTGTATGTTTTGGGGAGCTGTATGCTTAATATTCTGGAACTGGATCTTCTCAAATCGGTATTTTGCAGGAAATGCTGTACAAGGGACGTGATTATTGAAGACTTGACTGACTGTGTTATTAGCAAGTCAACTCCTTGCTCAAAAAGAATGCATCAAGTGGATGTCCTGAAAAGTTTTAAATGATGCGATATCTTCAGCTGATGGAAAGGTTTCAAATGGTTCGTTGAGACATAATTTTGTGATGGGTTTTCAGGTTTTGATCGTGCAACAGCCAACAGCATAACCCATATGTATGGGGTTCCTTAATACCATTCAACATTTACTTTTTGATTACTACTCGTTCGTCTTGTACTTGGGCATGTTTGTTTGCTATGATTGATACAGTATCGGTTGAATTGCTTGTACATTACTTAAGGTCCTACTATTAACCAGTGCCGTAAAACTATTAGTTTTGGTTAAAGAGTCGATATTTAGAAAATTTTTATACATAATCATATTTAAAAACCGTACTTTCTAATTAACTGTTGTACACAAGTCTTTGGTTAAAGTGTACTTTTGACCTCCTAAAGCAAAAAAACGACAAATGTAGTCTCCTATCCTCGGCCTCTTTTAAGATAGTGGTCATTTCCTTCCATTTTGACCGAGTCAATGTACATATGTGTCAACTCACTTAAGTGAGTAGGATGCCACATGTGTAATTTTCAAATTAAAAATAAATAAATTGTCATCTGTGTGTATATTAAATTTAAAAAAATAAACAATTTGAGACTTTGGAGTGTGCTCCGCTTCAATGTCTTAGGCTCGATTCTCCCGGATGCTAATTTGGGTAGACTAGTTTACCTTCTTCCAAAAAAGTTAGTTGAGCCCAATGTCTCAGTCTTGTTTGCCTATTCACAATTTTAGTGGTGCAAATATCCTATGATTTCAGGGTGTGAATTGGTGATATACTCAATCAATATCTAAACATTCAAAATAATGTGTAATTAAAAAATAGGATAAAATATTTTTTTTAATCCCTCTAAATATACCAAATTTTTGTTTTCATCCCTCTAAAAATTTTCTTTGATTCTCTCTAAATATTTTTTAAGTTTTAGTCTATGTTTTTTTTACAAATATTCACGTTGTGTTTTAAACGACTTTTATCGTAGGTAAACAACTTTTTTTATGACATATAATTGATAAGATCTTTTTTTTTGTGAAAGAATTTTTAATAATAAAACTATTTAATCTTTATTAATTTATTTATAACCTTAAATTAAAGATTAGATTATTAAATTTAAGATCAAATAATTAAATTTTTAAACCAATTTATGATAGTCTACGAGAGGTCAATTCACTTAGTGATATTTTAAGGTCAGTTAAATTCTAAAAAATCAGAGAGTTTTGCTCTTCTCCTTTTTAATTTTTTTGTCTACTTAATCAATTTCAGAAGTGACCGTGTTTTTACATTTTTTTTTTCTTTTCAAATTGGCTTTTAGTGCTACAACTATGTTTTTATTTGGAGGAGTAATTTAGTGTGTGCATCTAGAAGAATATACGTTTAAAGTTTGGTTCGAACGGATTTGTAAAGATGTTGCTATTTTGTACAAATTTTGTTTTTGGTTTTGCCACCAAAAAATTATATAGTAAATACACATAACGAAAGACAGTTATTAAGCAACGAATTTTTTTACTAATTTATTAATAAATTAGCGGTAGAGGTATTGAGTTGACTTTTGATCAGGTACAATCCATAAAGAACATAATTCGAGTACAGCATAAAGAACGTAATTGATCGAGTACAGACGAAGTTAGTAACATCTTAACGGATAGATTCTTGATCAAGCAGTTTGTACATACTGCACTGCTTTTTGAACAAAAATATAAGATATAGTAGTCTCTTAATAACGAGTTTTCATTAAATTCAGTGACATAACATTATCCATTCATAATTCGTGTTAAAGTTACTCCTCCACATATTGTAACTTTACCCATGCATAGTTCGTGTTAATGTTACTGCTCCACTTATTTATTTCTCACAAGATTGATTCTTGTTTTGGACTAATATTTATAAGAAATGAATATTTAGATAATTAAAATGCTTTTTTTAATATGATTAAATTTTAAAGATTTTAATTTTATAGGAACTAATAACACATTCAACCATATTTTCAATTAAATATAAGAAATGAATATTTAGATAATTAAAATGCTTTTTTTTTTTAATATGATTAAATTTTAAAGATTTCAATTTTATAGGAACTAATAGCACATTCAACCATATTTTCAATTAAAAAATGTCAATTTTATAAAATGCCTCTCACTATGATGTCATGTCCAATATTCGATTTGAGATATTTTTATTTTGAGAAAATTCTAAGACATGATTAAAACTTGGAATTTTTAAATTTGACATATTTAAATTGAACAATACCAATTTTTATTTTATTGAATATTCTGATTTCATTTTCATATACTTGTTACTAAAAATATCTATTGTGTTTGCTCTTCTTCTTTGTTCCCTTGCTACGGTGTTTGTTTTAAACGTCAATGTTTGTCTGAGAATTTGGAGGAAAAATTAGGGAAAGAAAGATTTTAGAAAAAATGGAGGGGCTTGGGTTCATTTTTTTTCTTTCATAATATAAAATATCCTATTTTAAAGAAAATAAAAAATTGTATTGGATGAGGATTTTGAAGCTCTTATATGAATTATTCAAATTCAACCTATGTTCTCTTAAATAATTCGTCATTTTAGTAAAACTTATTAACCACTTGAGCGCAATTGTTTAGTTATTGCAAAATATTCTTAAAATTTAAAATATACAACAATGATAAACATTAATTTATCATTCTCCAAAAATATCTTTTTTTAAAAAGGTAAAAATTTCTCTATTTTTCATATATTTTCCACCCCCACACATCCAAACAAAACCTTGGAGTGCATATGTTTATGTTGTCTTATTCTTACGTGTATAACCTTTGCATGAATATGGTGGTAGATTTTTTTTTTTTTGGAGAAACATTCAAATATTATTTAAGGAGAGACATCCAAATTAAATATATATATATATATATATATTATATATATATATATATTATATATATATATATATATATATATATATATATATATGTATGTATGTATTTTTTTAAACAATTATTAACATCTATCTAAAATATAAAATAAATAAATTTTAGTTATCTAGATTGAAAAAATTATCAATAAAATTAGTGTTTGTGTCATATCTATAATTTATTGAAAATTTATATAATTCAAAAGTAACAAAAGAAAAAAGATTGCTCATATTATATTACCTAAATTTTTGATCGTGATATAACCCGTAATTTTTAAATGGCGTCCACAAGTGGACGGTGGGATTAGATCCATCAGATTAGTCGGTTGTTGTGGCGGATATCAGGTTAAAAAAAACTACTTAAAATATAAAATAAATAAATTCTATTTATCTAAGTTGAAAAAATATCAAGAGTACGTGTTTAGAATGAAAATAATGAACGTAGGTAGGCAAACAGGCAAACAAAAATATTCACTGATAAAAAAAACTACTTAAAATATAAAATAAATAAATTCTATTTATCTAAGTTGAAAAAATATCAAGAGTACGTGTTTAGAATGAAAATAATGAACGTACGTAGGCAAACAGGCAAACAAAAATATTCACTGATAAATATCTTTAAGAGTACATGTTTAGAATGAAAATAATGAACGTACGTAGGCAAACAGGCAAACAAAAATATTCAGATAAATATCTTTTTTTGGTGGTGGCTGGGGTTTGAACCCCAAATATCTTTAAGAGTACATGTTTAGAATGAAAATAATGAACGTACGTAGGCAAACAGGCAAACAAAAATATTCAGATAAATATCTTTTTTTGGTGGTGGCTGGGGTTTGAACCCCGGACCTTGCATATATTATGCATTGTCCATACCAACTGAGATACACTCACAAGGACGATAAATATCTAAAATTGATTAAAATAAATAATTTAATCAAATAACCATCTAAAGTTTTCTCTATCAATTTAATATTTAAAAAATGAATGAATTTTCTATTAAATTTAACAAAATTTATGCTAAATGAAATGTAATTTAAAATTAAATTAAATTGAATGAAGGATAAGATTGATAAACAAATAAATAGTTTGAAATAAGTACAAAACTCATGTGAATTTCTTTATGTGTTTTTTATATGATTCTTAGATAAAAATACACTTTTCATGAGTAGTTTATTTAAAAACCAAATGAAAAGCACATAAGAAAATGCAAATTCTTACCCACAACTACCTATTATTTCTTAATTCCACAATTCTTTTAAAGTTTGTTATAACCACAAAAAATAAATTTAAATTATGTGAAGAACCGTACTAAAAGTATGTAACGAAAATGCATCTAAGTTTTGTCCTTAAAATAAAGGATATTTTTAATGCCAAATATCAGCAAGTTGTTAAAAAAGAAATAAAGTATATAAATAAATAAAAAGATCAAATGAATATAGTAGTAGTAATAATAAACTTTTTTTTTTGTGGTGACCGGAGTATGAACCTCAGACCATGCATATATTATGCATTGTCCCTATCAACTAAGCTAAGCTCACGAGGACAATAGATTTTCTTTTTGAAAGATAGTAATAATAGACTTATGAAGGGGAAAAACTAATAATAGCATTAATTTGGGATGCATAAAAATTTATATGCATGACATCCATGGATAAAATCCACCAATAACACAAATTGAAACGGATACACACAAATAAAATAAATTGATATTTCGAGTAATTTAAATTGATGAATACATATATAAAGTAAATTGATTCTTTTTAGAATATGTAGAAGTAAATTGATATTTCGAGTAATTATATTGATATTATTAAAAATAAAAAAAAAGTATAGTTTGTTATAAGTACTAAATTTCTATTATTTATACATATAATTTTAATTAAAATCAAATTTATTTTAATCAAATGTGCCCGACAAACACACATGTATATGGATTGAACCAAACTCTGATATCATCTTAAAAATTGCGGTTAAGACCAGACTTAAATATCATCTTATAAATCACGGTTAAGACTATCACAACCTACAAAACCAGTCAGCTTGTGAAGTGATGATAACTCTTCGGACACATTGTCAAACCATTTTCTATATAATACTATATACCACAAAGGAGACAACAAAAATAATAAAAATTAAGGACACGCATTGCAAAACGACAAAATTGAAACGCATCTGATAAACACTTTTAAAACAAAATAATATTAAGAAAACTAGATTCATGTTTTTTTCTTCAACTCTTTGTCATGACGAGACTCCTTTTTTCTCACGTTTTCTTTTAAACTATTTTTGTTGATCTTTCTTGTCTGTTTTTTTTTATCAGTAATCTTTTTTCTTGTATGAGAGAAAGAGAAACTCTTGCAAAAAATAATTATATGCAAAGAATATAGTAAAAAGGTTGGAAGGTGGAAGTTGAGTGTAGTTGGTGCATTAATGCTGCGGTGTTACATTGTTATAGTCATTGTCAAGACTTAGCACTAAAGCCAAGAGACCAAGTACAACGCAACGGGAAACGTTGAGAAACAATCATGTTTTAATTTTTTTAATTTATTTTTGAGAATAAACAATGATGAAGTTTTTATATTGGAGTGTTTGTTTATAAACTGTAGTATTAGTAGTACTAGTGCCCCACCACTCTTATGTCAATCTATGACTCATCCCTATTTTCTTCTTCTTTAAGCTTACATCTATCTATGCTTTTTCAACTTTCATCTCTTCCCCACTAAACACATGCACAGTTTCTTCTACTTCTAAATCCACCCAATTTCCAAGGTGTCTCTCTTTTATTTTATTTTTTATTTTTATTGTTTTTATGTTTTTTTTTTTGTTTTGTTTACCCTTTACTTGAAATTTCATGACATGCTTGTGAATCAATAATAATATAGAATTTTTAGCTTAAGATGATAGAAATGATCTTGAATAATATAGATTTGCTGTTCTGTTTGTATATTCTTGGAATTTAACATTTATAGTAAGCTTTCCATTTCAGGTAGGAAAAGTGTTAAACTTCAATTGGGAAAGAATTCCTTAGGTTTTCATTCATTTGTACTTTATTTCCAATTGAGTTTATTCCATGTGTCTTTTGCTTATATACCAAATTAAATTGTCTTTTTTCTTGTTTGTCTACCTTTTTTGCACCAACAATGGAAATAAGAGAAGGAAAATAAAAATAATTTTCAAGAGTTTATTTAAGTTTCCTGTTTAAACATTTCATTGTCTGAGATTCAGCTTAATCGTTGACTGATGTTGATTAAACAAGTAATTTCCTCCTTATTTTGCAATTGAATTATTGATTCTGTTGAAGCACACTATGTAGCATATGCTTAAAGTACTGCATATAGTTTCTGGTATGAATAATGGAGGGTAAGTTGATCCAAGGGCTGAAATGTTAATCCATGGTTCGTCCAATCCTCTATGAAAGTTCTTCCAATTAATGATAGAGACTTTTCTTTTTATGACGAGGAATCAAACTCGGTGCCCCGGGTTTACAACAATCACTTACGCTAGACCACGGTGGTACTCACGGGATTTTGTATAGACTTGTTCATACAATTTTATTTCTTTCTTGTCCAGTTTGGTAATATCAATATAATGTTCCATTATGTGGTATGCTTATGTTAGTTTGAACTTTCCAAAAGTTCGTATTTTGAATTAAGATACTGCAACGATAATCTGGCAGGAGTCCATGAAAAAGCTGTAGCTAGATCTAGGTTTCTCATACATCTATTTTTCATTTTATTTGTAAGGTAAATGGATTGTTATTCTTAGAGATAAAAAATGAAGTGCTTATGTGAGAAAGACTCTGCTCATTCAACATCCCACCATGTTTTCGGATGTCCATCATGGGGAAGATCTTCTGAATCTGAAGTCCAACAAACATCCATGTCCAAAAGTTTGAGCTTCAAAGTGGAAGCTCTACCACAAGGATGCCACAACAGTAAAGCACTGAGTTTTCAATTTCAAGAACAGGATTCATCTTCAACTCAATCGACTGGCTCATCACAATCAGGTATTTGAATTGAAACACTATTTGTGTGATTCCGTGCTTGTCAACTGGTGTTTTCTCATTTTGTTATGTTATTGGTGTATATATCTCCTATTAAGAAACTGCAGTAGTACTTTGTATCTATGTAGCACCGACACTTCAAATTAAAGGTGTCTCCGGTGTGAGACACGTGTTAGTGTCCGAAGGACACCGACTCACATAGTTACATTCGATTACTTCTATTTCTTAAATTATTACTGGTGCCAATGTCCGTTGTCTGTGTATGGATGTCTGTTCTTCATAGCTTTTTCTGGTGATTGAAACAAAATGAAGTGATAGAAGTATATGATTATGATTATGTAAACCTACCTCCTTGGTTAGCACTGGCTATATATTGGTAAAAGCTATGGTCATCCATATAATTTAAGTTTTTCTTATAAAATTGGAATTTGTCTTAGATGGCTCAATCAAAATAACAAAATACCTTGACACGTTACTTCATAACTCATATTGAGAATTCAGCTCCTCATAAGCGAGTCAATTTATAGAATAATAAAGCAAGATATCTCATCGTTGATGGGAAAATAAATGGTTGGTATTCTAACACACCCATTATCTGCTGTGTATGTGTATGTGTATGTAATAACAACAAATTTTAATGTTTGAGATTGCTGAATTACTTAATTTAGTGGAGCCACGCCCCCATTTGATTAGTATTTGCACTGTGTTGGATACTAGGTCACATTCCTTTCCAGCATTGTTCTTCTACTGGTTCAACATTTAAGAGAACCGAGGAGAACAATATGGGATGTCTCATCGAATCATCATCTATTGGGAGTCCAAATCTCACCGTCCATCCTCCACTAATGGATCACAGCCAATCACTTGTAAGCAGATATATATATCTATGTTCTAGTGGATGGAAGTATGGAACATATATGCAGACACTTTTCTCAAAATTTTGGGTTTCAGGCGCATGTTGCACTCCACTATGCTGATCCAGGCTACAATGGCCTACTTTCTGCTTCATATGGCCAACAATATAAGGTAATTTGTATTCAAAATTTTTTATCTCTTTTAATTACGGTTTATTGTGTTACCGTATTCCACTCCAGCATGTTGATATTGATATTAATATTGTATGCAGTTTCCTTTTAAAATTTAATGAATTATGATTATGATCAAATCCTTCAAAAAAAACTTGTAAATAGATGTTAGGAGTAGATGTTGCAGCTGGTACATCTTGTTTATACCTTAATTTGTTCCTCTAAATGGACTGTTCAATCATCCGTGCTCTCTGTCGATGTCTAGTCCTTTACGGCTTTCATAAATCATGATTACATCAAGACTTCTGTTTTTTGCATATATTTGAGACCAGAGGGACTACTAGTTCAGCTTCAATTATTTTGATTTCTTATGAGGTGTATTAGTTCTCTAACTCGAACCATAGTTATGACTGAAAATTGACACTTGTTGCTAGTTACAGGCTTATAGCATCATGTCATCAAATTCTGACCAGCTTCTTCAGGGCCAGCTAATGGAAACTGCTTCTGTCCGAATTCCCTTGCCATCTGATATGGCGGAAGAACCCATATATGTGAATTCAAAGCAGTACCATGCTATTATGAGGCGAAGACAGTGTCGGGCAAAACTTGAAGCACATAACAAACTCATAAAGGATCGTAAAGTAAGCACACATGCATTTCTGTTTTGTCTCTTCTATAGCATAAAATTTCTCTTAAACCAACCGCACTAACAATATTGTTGTGCAGCCATATCTTCACGAGTCCCGACATGTACATGCATTAAAGAGAGCTAGAGGTGCCGGTGGCCGTTTTCTCAATGCTAAAAAGCTCCAAGAATCAAAGCTTGATTCGCCAAACCATGACCAAAATGTTTCCACCAGCTATACTTGTTTGAATTTGAATGGAAATATGTCGGAATCCAAAATGCATGATCAGGTTGAAAACTACAGAGATGATGCTTCTGATGTCACATACGGATCTCATAGGAATGAAATGTTTCAGCAGCAACAGGAGTTAGAGTTCAGGTTATGCAGTTACCCTTCTTCTCAGACTGGAAGGAACATGCATGATTACAAAGCTGACAAGAATGTTGGTGCGAATCAACGCCGACTATCCGTCCGCATGTGAGAGACTTGTAGAACACATCATTGTGGTGGTTATTCTTCGTCTTCATCGTTCAGATCAGATGAAGACCACTATTTGATTGTGTTCTCCAATCTCTAACATTGGGAAGTCATCCTTGGCTCATATTTACTTATGTCTTACTGTTTGATAATCTTAATTTTTCATCACACTTTATTACGTATTGTGTAGCCTATTGTTTAGGCAAAAAACACAAGCAATGACTTGTCAAAAACAATGCTTTTCTAAGTTTAATGCTGGAACCTAGTGTGACTTTATTTGTTGTTTTTACCGAAGAACCGAGTTTTTTGAATTCGACACATATTTGATTTGATGTATATTGTATGGGGCGTTGACATATGTGTGACTCTATCGTAGTCGTTGGATTGAGATTGGCAGGGACGGTTCATATTTTAATGCAAATTTCGATTTATTTATTTTTTAAATATAAAATACCGAGTTTGAAATTTAAATCGTCTTATCACGATTCAACGATCATGATTGCGTCAAATTAACGACTGCAATCAATTTTTTGTTTGTGCCATTGAGGTCACTAGTTTCAACAAAGGAGCTTGAATCATGAGGGACTGCATCCATGACATTACAACAAAGCATTAATGAAAATTCAATTAAATGCGTCTTTTCTTCATCTGCATTGCATCATTCTTCTTTGTTAGAGTTGTGGTGATATTCTTATCGCGTCCATAAGTACTTCAAATTAGATATAATAAGAACTTAGGGTGTGTTTGGATGGAGGGTTTAGGATGGGAAGGGAGGGGAGGGTTTACTTTTCGTTTTTAAATTACGGACTATATAACAAGTTTTTCTAAAATAAATTAAGTGTGATTGAAGTATTATATGATCGTTTATCATGTTAATATGTTAACTTTTTATAAAACATTTCATAGTGTCTGTAATTTAAAAACGAAAAGTAAACCCTCTCATCCCTTCCCCTCCTAAACCCTCAATCCAAACACCCCCTTAAGCTTCGTATAGTTACCACATTGCAAGAACTTTCTCTTTGGATTCTCGTTTATCCTACAAGTACGGAAGGTGATTCCACATTGCACTAACATGCAACACCTATACATGACATCATTTACATGTTCAAAATCATATGATCTTTGTCTGACAATCCATAAAAATGCAGTTTGATGTATTTTGAACTTTAACTTGAGTCCTTCTATTAAGATCAAACAATTGTGAACACATCGACTACATGATTGTCGAATTTGCCTAACAGAATCTTGGAATGTGAGAGAGAGGAAAAAAACACATCGACCACATGATTGTCGAATTTGTCTACCATAATCATGGACCGGGAGAGAGATAGAAAAAGGGTAATAGTCTGGTCCATGGAACAAGTAACCACAATAGTCTATAAATATATCAAAATTTCAAAATAGTATCTGATTGTGCACTATGTTAGTCTAAATAGTCTCTTACGTTGAAATTTCAATATATTGATAGAATATTGTGCCTACTCGTTACACAATCTTATGGAAATGACTGTTATCGTTTAAAGTTTAAACACATGAAAAATAATAGGGTAAACAGTGCTTTTGGCCCCTTTAATATAGGCCACTTTTGGGTTTAGCCCCTGTAAATTTTTTTTTTTAGATTCCACCCTCATAAATTTTTTTTGTTTTGGTTTTGGCCCCTGACCCCTGTGACTCAGCAGAATCTTTGACGTGACGCTGACGTGGCATGCTGCGTCACCTTTTTTGATGATGTGTCACGCTGAATGTATAATTAATTTTATTTTATATTTTTTTTGGGGTACACGTGGCATTTTTATTTTTTTAAAAAAATTAAAAAATTCTGGAAAAATGAAAAATAATAAAAAAATTGAAAAAAATTCTGAAAATATTAAAAAATTATGGAAAAATGAAAAATTAATAAAAAAAATTGAAAAAAATCTGAAAATTAATAAAAAAATTCTGAAAATATTAAAAAATTATGGAAAAATGAAAAATTAATAAAAAATTGAAAAAAATATTAGAAAATCCTGGAAAATTGAAAAATTAATAAAAATGAAAAAAATTTAAAAAATACGGAAAAAAGTTTAAAAATTCTGGAAAAATTAATAAAAATAAAAAATGATTAAAAAAATAAAATAATCTAATAAAATGAAAAATAATGAAAAAATAAAATTTCAAAATTTTCTGAAAAAAATTAAAATTCTGGAAAAATGAAATTTTCAAAATTTTAATGAAAAATCATAATTTAAATTTTCGAAATTTTAATTAAAATTATGGAAAAATTCTAATTAAAATTTTAATGAAAAATAAAAATTGTGAAAATTTCGAAATTTTTGTGTATTTATAAACCGAGAATAAGGGAAAAAATATGTGTATTTATAAACCGAGCTTAGGTTTTTTGTGTATTTTTCGAAATTTCGAAATTTTCATTAGTATTTTTTCCGAGAATTTTTGTGTATTCCGAGCTTAGGTTGAATGTCAAGTACTTTCCCAAAAAAAATATGAATTTTTTTCCGTTATACGGTTGAATGACAAGTATTTTCCGAAAAAAAATATGAATTTCTTTCATTTTTCCGGTATTGAAAAAAATTTGGAAAATACGGAAAAAAGTTTAAAAATTCTGGAAAAATTAATAAAAATAAAAAATGATTAAAAAAATAAAATAATCTAATAAAATGAAAAATAATGAAAAATTCTGAAAAAATAAAATTTCAAAATTTTCTGAAAAAAATTAAAATTCTGGAAAAATGAAATTTTCGAAATTTTAATGAAAAATCATAATTAAAATTTTCGAAATTTTAATTAAAATTATGGAAAAATTCTAATTTAAATTTTAATGAAAAATAAAAATTGTGAAAATTTCAAAAATTTTGTGTATTGATAAACCGAGAATAAGGGAAAAAATATGTGTATTTATAAACCGAGCTTAGGTTTTTTGTGTATTTTTCGAAATTTCAAAATTTTCATTAGTATTTTTTCCGGGAATTTTTGTGTATTCCGAGCTTAGGTTGAATGACAAGTACTTTACGAAAAAAAAATATGAATTTTTTTCCGTTATACGGTTGAATGACAAGTACTTTCCGAAAAAAAATATGAATTTCTTTCATTTTTCCGGTATTGAAAAAAATTTGGAAATATGAATTTTTCGAAATTTATTAATTTTTTCCAGAATTTTTTCATTTTTTTAATTTTACCGTATTTTATTTTTTATTTTTAAAATTTTCCAGATTTTTGGTTTCATTTTTATTAGTTTTTCCAATTTTTTAAATTTCAGAATTTTTTTCGTTTTTTTATTTTTTTAAAAAAAAAATTAAAATTTTAAAAAATATTTTTTTTAATTTAAAAAAAATATTTTTAAAATTTTTTAATTAAAAAAATCAGAAATGCCACGTGGACATTCATTTACACACGTGGCATTCAAAAAAAAATTGAAAAATAAAAAAATGTCACGTCAAAGATTCTGCTGAGTCACAGGGGTCAGAGGCCAAAACCAAAACAAAAAAATTTTATGAGGGTTGAATCTAAAAAAATTTTTTACAGGGGCTAAACCCAAAAGTGTAACTAATTTAAATACAAAACAACCCCCTAAGTATTGAATCTTTGGCAGTTTTGGCCCCCAACGCTGACGTGGCACCCTAAATGAGGTGTCACGTGTCATTTTTTTTTATATTTTTTTTGGCCTTGGGGGGCCAAAACTGCCAAAGATTCAATACTTAGGGGGTTGTTTTGTATTTAAATTAGTTAGGGGGCTGTAACCGCAAGTTTTGGAAAGATAGGGTGTCAAAAGTGCAATTAAGCCTATAAAGATTCATTCACCAATTTTACTATTATATGTAAGGAACAGAAAATTCAAATATTTATGGTCGTCATATTTTATTTTTTTTACTTTAATGGGTTAAGTTGAAACTGTAATATTTGTCAAAAAAAAATTGAAACTGTAGTAATATTTGAACAATTCATTTTAGACAACTTATGTGACAACCTCTTTTTTTTTCTTTTTTCATTGGTAAAAAATAATGGAGAGAAAATAAGAGTATAATATGAGTATGATAGAAAAAGTTGTCAAAAGGTTATCACAAAGTGGTTGTAGAAATATCATTTCTCAAATGGAGTAATATTTATCTAATCATTGTAGAACAAGATTATCTTTCCTCTTCTTTTAGGACAAGAGAGAGAGAATTTGTTTAAGGGATTATTTTTAGGAATACTGAATCTTGTAATGACCGTCCATCACGTCATCATAATCTGATTATTACAGTGGAAGCGAACACAGAGGATCCCAATCCGTGCGTAAATATAAAATCCACAAACAAGCACTACCTCGAAGAAAAACCTGCGTTGTGTCTTGTTTTGTTCTCTGAGTCTTGTCTCAGTTTTTCTTTTAAAAACTGTTTTTTTTTTTTTTGTTGTTTTTTTTGTTCGTGTGAGTTTCATTTCTTGCACTGCGAGATAGGAAAAAAAACCCTAATCCAAACGACATCGTTTTCAATCTCTGTTGAATTGAGTGTGAAAACGAAACCCTTAACCATAACCCATTGAATCGAATTGAACAATGGAAGGTCGAAGTCGCACCGTTGAACAAATTTTTGATGATTTCAAGAGCCGAAGAACTGGAATCATCAAAGCCCTAACCGTCGGTATAATTTCTTGTTCAATCTTTTTCAAAATTTTGGCAAAAGGGTTTTTCATTTCCTTGCTTGATCTACAAATTTTGGATTTTTCATTAAATTTTCTACCAAGGTTTTTGAATTTTATTTATTCTTGCACTAAAATGTTTGGTTTTATTGTCATGTTGTTGCAGATGTTGAAGATTTCTACAGACAATGTGATCCTGGTTAGTTTAATTTCAATGTTTTCTCTCAAAAAAATTATGAATTTCATTTTGTTGCCGATATTTGAATGCTCTTTTATTTTCCATCAATTTTAGGGTTCAATTATTTGCAATTGGTATCACTGATTTGTGTAATTTAGATGTGTTGCGTATGTTAATTGATAATTCATTGTTCTTTATGGCTTTACTTGTAGCTTTGAATTCTGATGGAGGAGATTTTTCAGCCGCCTTTTATTTATCAGTCAATGCGGCTATAAGCCTATAATGCAAAATTTGTCGCATTTCTATGATTTAGGACCTGTTTGGATTGGCTTATTTGAGCTTATCTACTGGCATAAGTTTTGTGAGACTGTTTGGGAGAAGTTTTGAAAACAGCTTATGAC
Organism: Medicago sativa; assembly: GCF_051527215.1. Taxonomy (NCBI): domain Eukaryota; kingdom Viridiplantae; phylum Streptophyta; class Magnoliopsida; order Fabales; family Fabaceae; genus Medicago; species Medicago sativa. The sequence continues at coordinate 79,029,428 of NC_140750.1, forward strand.
ATCTTATAGCATATACAAAAACAATTTAACTTTATTTTACCATTTTCCTTAGAAATAGCTTATGTAAGCTTATACATAAGCGCTTATCATGACAAGTGTGTGCTATTAGCTGCAAATAATTTGCTTATCCAAACAGGCCCTTAAAATAGTTGTATTTATTTCATATACAAGTTTTCATATCTGTTGTATTCTTTCAGAAAAGGAGAATTTGTGCTTATACGGATTGCTTAATGAGAATTGGGAAGTGAATTTACCTGTTGAAGAAGTTCCTCCAGAGATTCCTGAGCCTGTGCTGGGTATCAACTTTGCCAGGGATGGAATGCAAGAGAAAGACTGGTTAGCCTTAGTTGCTGTTCACAGTGATACATGGTTACTTTCCCTTGCATTCTACTTTGGAGCCAGATTTGGATTTGATAAAGCTGACAGGTATATATTACCCGAAGCATAACTATTTTTATCTGATATTAACTCGTGAAAAAGTTATATCAGGATGAGTATGTTAAGGCAGTAGTTTGGATCATACTTTTCTTATCTTACATTTGTTTAGTCATCGTTGTGTTGGATTTTCGTTACACCCTTGTTGAATAAGATTTTTCTTGTTTAGCATGAAGCAATTGTCTCCACTTTATAACTGCTTTCTAGCATCAGCCTTGATTTGCAATTTTATTTGCTTATAAATCATTGTTGAGGCAGTATTCCAACACGGAGACGGATGTTGAAGCATAGAAAAAAATGTATACCATTTTTTCCTGAAAAAGGGGAGCCTTACTTTGCATCTGCAAGAGGCTGATTCCACGACTTGAGCCTATGACCTCTTAGTCACATCACACATGGCAGCATTTCTATAGCAGGTTATCTGCTGAGTATCAACTTGTTTTAAGATAGTGCAAGAAGGAAAAGTTGGACTTGTATATTGATTATCATGTGAATTGAAGATTCCTATCAAGTGGTTTTTTCTTTAGCAGCCACAATTGATGCTCTTTTGGTCATAATGTAATCATCTGTGTATTTGTTTTGGATACTTGTTGTTAATGTCACATGCATTTTATCATGCATCCTTCTTGTCCTAATTTGCCATTTGTGATGCAGGAAACGTCTATTCAATTTGATCAATGAACTGCCAACAGTATTTGAAGTTGTAACTGGTGCTGCAAAGAAACAAGTCAAAGAGAAGTCTTCAGTCTCAAACAACAGTGGCAGCAAATCTAAGTCCAGTTCTAAAGCGGTAAATAATTCTTGACAAACATTCATCACAAATAGATACATCTGTTCATAAGTATTTGTCTATCTGAATCGCAGTGTAAAAATTAGGATGTTTTTCAAGTGTAGACTGTTCATAGGTAGAAACCCTGTTTAAAATAATAATAGCGATCTATCCTGACAAACTCTCCATGTATTGTCTTTTGTCCATGGTTATCTTTCATGCATTGTCTATTGTTTATCCTATAATGGGTACTCTCCATGCAGATTGTTTAGTCTGTGTTCTCATCTATCTGCCTATGGTTTTTCAAGTGTAGACTGTATATAGGTAGAATCCCTTTTTAAAATTAAGGCATTTTTCAAATGGTTATTATTATTTGTCTGTTAAGCATTTGTGAATAAAAAAGTAAAGGAACAACTAGTTTAATTGGTTTCTTTGAGCAAGGCCAAAATGAAACGATTCTTTAGTATAAAGTTCTTCCTCATCCAAGACCTTGTTGTTTATTGCAAAAAAAATAAATAAATAAGTTAACAATGTGGTAAACAATCTCTTGATCTTTGAACCAGTTTACAGCTTGTCTCCTTCTTTATTAATCGGAGTCTAAAATACTTTGGTGTTTCGTTACATTTTGGGGATAATGGAAGAACTTTACCTTAAGCTTGGTTATTCTGCAATTGTTTTGACATTGCTTATACATTCAAATGAAAGTGAAGTATGATGAATATATTGGTTGCACTGATTAATTGTTGCAAGCTTTGTACTTGTATGATGGAATTTGGACTGAATATTTATGGCACAACACTTGAATTGCTACTTGTAAGGTATGCAGAAATAAAAGAGGAGAGTAGAACATCCTAATAATATCATTTTCTTTATTGTCATTTTGAATTTCGGGTTTAGAATGTGGATAAGTATAGTATCACATTATTGTTTTCGAAGCATATGATTGAAGCCACCCTGTTAATGATATGTATACTTGGTTGGAAATGGATCATCTCGTGTTGAACTTTCATAATAAAATCGCGTCCATCTCCCTTCACAAGTTTCCACTAACTATGATATGGCACCGCTTAATAATGATGAGAGATATGCACAAGTTTTCAACATGAGAGGATCCACTTCCAAATAAGTTATGTTTATATACTTTCAATGCAAAATTGTGTGGAAGGTTAAGAATATCTAATTGATATCTTGTTTGGGTTCTGTTCTAATTCTGAGATAGTCCGTGTTCTTATCTAATTGTTAACTGTTTGAGCAGCGAGCTCCTGAAGCTCAGAGCAGACAACCAAAAGCGGCATTACAGCCAAAAGATGAGGAGGAAGAACTGGAAGAGCAGGATGATGATGAACAGGGCGAAGCCACTTGCGGGGCTTGTGGTGATAGTAACGGGGCTGATGAGTTCTGGATTTGCTGCGACATCTGCGAGAAGTGGTTCCATGGAAAATGTGTGAAGATCACTCCTGCTCGTGCTGAGCATATCAAGCAATACAAGTGCCCATCATGCAGCAGTAACAAGAGAGCTCGCTAGTAAAATTTCAATCACATACAAAACTTTGTTGGAGTCTTCACTGATCCGGTTAATATGCTTTTCTTTCTAGACGCATTGGTGGATAGTTTTTATGAAGTTTGAGACATAGGGGTTTCATTTTTATGCTTTCTGTTATGTGTAATTTATCCGTAGTTGAAACATTGTTGACTGGGAAAAGCCCAAGTCTTTTCTCTAGTTCTGGCCAGTGGCCACCTTAGTGTTATGGAAATTAATGTTAAACGACATTTGCACCAAATGAAGGAATGACATTTTGCTATCTTTGTTTCTATAGTCCCTTTTGACTGTAGATACAGGTAAATAGTAGTAGCCTAGACATCGTATATGTATGTCTAAAGAACACCTGAACAAGGTATGACATCTGCAATGCAACTTGCAAATTGCAGAAAATCTGCCGCCCAAAACCATAAAACTGAGGCCAAATGGTTGTGCTCTCGTGATTAGCTATGGATGAAAGGCGCGATCAATCGAGTCTTTGACCCAATCCTTGATAATCTAGAATCGTAATGACATTTCATCAATTTGAAGTTTAGTTTTTTTTTACATGCATGTTTAGTTGATGGTTTTTTTTTTCTTTTTTCTTTCTATTTCTTTTACAAAAGTACCTCATTCATTTAAAACACATGTGTGACCAACATAATTTACACAAAGTGATTGTTTAACATGCGTGGAACTTCTCTACGGAAAAATTAATCAAAAAATGGGTCATTTGGTTACCCATTCTCATACGAGAGCTACTTTTACTATCGAGTTTATTTCTATTTTTATTATATTATTATTTTTTGGACGAGCTCATAATATTTTTCTTAAATATATGGTAGCACCTAGAAAAGTTATTGCAGAAACTATTAACGAAAATATAGAGATTAATGAGTTGGATATAATATCTACTTCAATGCTTATTATATACTACCTCCATCGCTAATTATAGGCCTTTTTGAAAAAATAAAGGGAATTAAGATAGTGGATATTTGTATTAAATATGTTTGTAATTACCATTGTTTTTACAATTTTATCCTTTAAAGAGAGGGTTGATTTATTTTTTTTTTTGACAAAAATGATATTCATTCATTCAAATTGATAGAGTGCATCAATACAATGAAAATTCGCCAAAAACAAAAAAGGATGAATCTGTGAACAAATTCACAGCATCCATATTAATAACATAAAACGGCAAAGTACTAAAGCATACACATATGACTATATTTAAATCACCGGAATACTCATGTCTCCGGATCTGCAACATTGATGACTCCAAAGTCATTGATTTGATCTGCACTGGATCGAAGCTGATCTGACAATCTGAACCGAACAAATACCTGAACGAAACAAAAAAGACAAACAACGTCGCACAAAGACGACAAACAAAACAGCGTCACACAAAGACGACAAAATCACGAAAGAAAAAACGAAATAGATGTGAAATCACTTATTTCAATAAAAGGGAAATAGAAAAAACTAGTTAGAGGGGTGATTTTGGGTCAAAAATTAACCATAAATCACCCCTCTTTGGTGGATGAAGGTGAAGAAACTAGGGTTTTGGCGACGACTCCAAGAGAGAGAAGGGGAAGAGAGAGCAGCGTTATGAAGAGATAGAGAGGGTTGGCTTATGTTTTCAACATGTTATTTATTGCTGATTGAAGAAAAATATGTATAATAAATAGGGGCATATATGTAAAGAAATAATTAATGTAGTTGGAAATAGCAAAGGGGTCTTAGGGACAATTTTTTTTCTTCAAAAAGGTCTTATAATTAGGGATGGAGGTTGTATTTTTTTTGAGGTTATATCGATCTTATTTATAAAAAAATGCGATAACTTTTAAGGTGTAGTATGTTTATTGCTTAAAACTTTTAAGTTTTTCTACCTCTTTTTTAGTTTGTCTTTTTTTAATATTAATGAATGTATTTAATGCTTTTCACTTTTCTAGGAGGGTATATTCATAAGGGTATTACCCATGCATTTGGTTTAGGAATCCATAAATATAAAAACTTAGTGTAATAAAACTTATATGTAACAATTACACTTTTTTTTTTAAAGTTTATTTGTTTTGGTTGCTTAACTAATGTTTACAGGACATTGGTTAACATTCTTCTATTTGTAAAAGGCTAATGTTAACTTGTGCCCTCAAGGCACATGTTAAGATTCTCATTATAGAAATACATATATCAAAAGACGTGCATTCAACTTCTTAAAAGTTGTTATATTGTGTTTTCCATTACAAAATTGCTCTATTTAGATTGCTTAACATGTGCCCTAAGGGCACAAGTTAACATGACCCTTTGTAAAAAGGAAATGCTAACAAATGTTCATATGACACTTGTTAAGGAATCCAAGTAGTAGTATATATTAGTAATAATGTCTTGAATGTTGTGTAATCAATGATTTAAGAGTGTAAAAAATACTCCATCCGGTCCTATTTATAAGAGAAATTTGGGTTAACAAAAGTTAATGTATCTGGTTAAAAATTCAGTACAGATACATTAACTTTTGTTGACCTAACTTTCTCTTATAAATAGGACCGGAGGGAGTATCATTTTCAATACAAAATTTTCACTTTAAACTTTTAAATAAGTGTTCAACGGCACTCGTTTGCATTTCCTTTTTTTTTTAATTACCTAACAATTAACGAGTCCACTTGTTAGCATGAACATTTGTAAAAATATTCAAAAAGTTATAACAATTAATAATTACATTGACCTAGATGATTTTTGGTTTTCTTCCTCTAATAAGAATCAAAGGAAATATATGATATAACATTATAACATTGTTTCATCACTCTATTTAATACGATAAAATTTTTGCAGTTCTCTTCATGAAAACAATTTACTCTTTCCGTCTCATTTTAATTGTCGCATTTAGGATGTGTGCGTTTTTTAAGAAATTAAATCTGATTAACTTTTTTTTTTGTGGTGGCCGAGTTTCGAACCCCAGACCTTACATATTTTATGGATTGTCCATATCAACTGAGCTAAACACATGGACTTTTTTTCGAGGGGGATCTGATTAACTATATTTAGTGAAGTGAAATTATTAAAAAACATTGTTGAACAAAAAAATGATGACATGATTGCATTTGTAGTGAGACATGATTGCATTTGTAGTAAAAAAAAAAATAATAAAATGAAGACATTACATGAGTCATGCAAAGGGTGGGTGGTGGAGTGAGAGGCGCGGCGGCTCGCAAGTTGCAAAGTTACAACTATTAAAAGGTGGGTAAGGGAGTGAGTAATTAAAACCAAACACACTCAGAGACGAGACTCGCTCAGTAACCAACCCATTCCATTCCATTCCATTCCATGTCTTCTTCAACATCTCTGTTTCAATCTTCACCTTTCTCCCTCAACACCAAAACCAAACCCTATTCTTCTCTTTCCAAATCACCAAAACCCACTCATTTCATTATCAAATCTCAACAACAACCACACCCCCTTACTCAAAACAACACCCCCACCCCTACTCCCACCCCAACCCCAACCCCTCCCACCACCCGCCGCCCCGCCGATGAAAACATCCGCGACGAAGCCCGTCGCAAAAACATCTCCCAACATCTCTTCTCTGCCAAATACGTCCCTTTCAACGCCGATCCATCTTCCACCGAATCCTACTCTCTCGACGAGATTGTCTACCGATCTCAATCCGGCGATCTTCTCGACGTGCAGCACGACCTAACCGCCTTGAAGAAATTCGATGGAGCTTACTGGCGTAACCTCTTCGATTCACGTGTCGGTAAAACCACATGGCCTTATGGGTCTGGTGTTTGGAGCAAAAAGGAATGGGTTTTACCTGAGATCGATGATGATGATATTGTTAGTGCTTTTGAAGGTAATTCTAATCTTTTTTGGGCTGAGCGTTTTGGCAAACAGTTTCTAGGCATGAGTGATTTGTGGGTTAAGCATTGTGGTATTAGTCATACTGGTAGTTTTAAGGATTTGGGTATGACTGTGCTTGTTAGTCAAGTTAACCGCTTGCGAAAAATGAACCGTCCTGTCGTTGGTGTTGGTTGTGCTTCAACTGGGGATACTTCAGCTGCTTTGTCGGCTTATTGTGCATCGGCAGGGATACCTTCGATTGTTTTCCTGCCTGCTAATAGGATTTCAATTGCTCAATTGGTTCAACCGATTGCAAATGGTGCTTTTGTTCTTAGCATTGATACTGATTTTGATGGGTGTATGCAGTTGATAAGAGAGGTGACTGCTGAATTGCCAATTTATTTGGCGAATTCGCTTAATAGTTTGAGGCTTGAAGGACAGAAAACGGCTGCGATTGAGATTTTGCAGCAGTTTGATTGGCAGGTGCCGGATTGGGTTATTGTGCCGGGTGGGAATCTTGGAAATATTTATGCTTTTTATAAAGGGTTTCATATGTGTAGAGAGTTAGGTCTTGTGGATAGGATTCCAAGGCTTGTTTGTGCTCAGGCTGCCAATGCGAATCCGTTGTATTTGTATTTTAAGTCGGGGTGGAAAGAGTTTAAGGCGGTGAGGGCACAGACTACTTTTGCATCTGCTATACAGATTGGTGATCCTGTTTCGATTGATAGAGCTGTTCATGCTTTGAAGAACTGTAATGGGATTGTGGAGGAAGCTACCGAGGAGGAGTTGATGGATGCTATGGCTCAAGCTGATTCGACCGGGATGTTTACTTGTCCTCACACCGGTGTTGCTTTGACTGCTTTGTTTAAACTCAGGAATAGTGGGGTTATTAAGCCTACTGATAGGACTGTGGTGGTGAGTACGGCTCATGGGTTGAAGTTTACTCAGTCCAAAATCGATTACCATTCAAAGGGTATCAAGGATTTGGCTTGCCAATTTGCAAATCCTCCAACGCAGGTCAAGGCTGATTTTGGGTCTGTTATGGATGTGTTGTCCAAGTATTTGCAGAGCAAGGCTCCAAAGTATCATTAGGTTAGCACTTAGCACTGCTGGTTTTGCTCCTGTATCCTTGCTGCTTGTTTACTTTTTAGGCATTGTGTTGTCTTTTGTATTAGCTTTTCTATCTTTCTGATGATTTACTTGCATTCTGTATGTATGCTGCTCTCTAATATTGAGAAAGCTTGCTGGATTTGTTGTAGATTATCTTTGTTGAGCATTTTGTTGCTCCCTTAGAAATTAATTGGATAAGATGAGGAATGCCCATCATTGGCTTTGTTACTGCATTATTAATATATAAATTAATTGGATAAGATGAGGAATGCCCATCATTGGCTTTGTTACTGCATTATTAATATATTATAGATCAATGCCCCCACCCCGGATAAAATATACTCCCTCCGGTCACTATTATAAGCAAATTTTTACTTTTTAGGTTCATTCAATAAATGATGTATGTGGTCTATATTGTAGACCACATACATCATTTATTGAATGAATCTAAAAAGTAAAAATTTGCTTATAATAGTGACCGGAGGGAATATAATTTTTGCTTCTTATGCTTGTGGCTTAAGGTAAATGTGGGTACTACCAAGCAACTCCATACAATCTGTTATCTCTTCAAATGGAGAACTCGTCTTGAAAGACTACTCCATTAGGCTGGAGCATTCCTTGGCTTATAAGCCTCATTTATTAAACGAGACTCTTTAATATGGGATTCATAACAATGCACCACCATTTGAGAGTCGACATCGTCGACGGTTGCACTTTCAGCACTTCACCTCGTTGGCCATAACCTTCTATTGGCTCTACTTCACGTCGACGACCTTGACCTCTCAACATAAACACCAATTCATGAGCATTAGGTCAAAGCAAGAATTCATTCCAAAAGACCAATCAATTAAATAGAAGAGTCCCTAAACTTATAAGCTCTACTTATTAGGTGAAATTACCCAATGCTCAAACGTTGGAGAGCTGATGTTCTAGGCAACAGCTCTTCACTTGGTGACGCTTTACTAAATTTTTTTGTTGGTCAGATGTTAGAACACCCTCTGTGGAGGGTACTCTCCTTGACGTTGACACCTCAACGATATTGCCAGTGTAATGAGCCTTAATCCAGAGGAAGAATTCATCTCAAAATACTAATCCATTAAATTGGATAACTATTTTTTAGCCTCATTTATCAGGAGACTCTCCAACGTGTACATAATACAATCAAATCCTTGCAATTATGATCTCATTAGAGGTGGGACCACTGAATTGTTGAGTTGACATCAGTGTTTTAATGGTGAGGGAAACCGGGAGATATTTTTTTTTGGATACAAAGCTACTCCTTCCGTTTTTAAATATAAGCAAAAATCACTTTTTAGGTTCATTCATTTAATGATGTATGTGGTTTATGAACCACATACATCATTAAATGAATGAACCTAATAAACCACATACATCATTAAATGAATGAACCTAAAAAGTGATTTTTGCTTATATTTAAAAACGGAGGGAGTATAAAGTACGGACACAAACACTGACACCGAACACGACACTCAGACACTGATACATCGACATCGATGAAATTTTGAGATGATATAATTTAATAATCATAAATGTTGGTGTCGGACACCGGGACACGTCTTTAATCAAAAGTGTCGGTGCAAACAGAGGGTACATGTTGAAGGTTATTGAAGGCAATGACAAATTGGAATGTGAATAATTTTCAAAAGCCTAGATTCTACATTAGTCTGCTAATTAATTAGTTCCTCTGGTCACATTTATAAACAAAAAACTACATTTTAGGTTCATTGAATACCAAATACATGAGGTATTCAATGGATTTAAAAAGTAGTTTTTTTACTTATAAATGAGACCAGAGGGAATACTCTATAATGAGGTTCCTTCAATCTCTCCGCTGATCATAGTTTAGACCTTTAAATTATGTTCATCACAAATTCACAATTGACTGAATTGAGAGTTATTGGAATTTTGAAGAGGCAGTCTGTTAGCTTAAATCAGTTAATCTTGGAACATTCCTCCACCTCCCTCTGCGGAGTTGAAGTTTTTTGTACGGAAAAATGTCAGTCACGAAAATAATTAAAGATTAATCTGGCAGCCAAACAAAGTACAATAGCAGAAGTACTTTTTTCCCACATTTTACATATCTTTTGTAAATTTTTTGTACAATAGTTGGTATAAAATTTTTTGTACAATAGTTGGTATAATTCCGTTTGAAAATAAATAAATTCACCTGTGTTTCTAGTCGTATCTGACAACATAATCAACTTTTTTTTGTTGGTACAAAACAACATAATCAGCTTTGTTACAAGAAAATAAACTAATACAAAGTACTGTATTGTTGAGGATTCTATACTTTTTTCCCAAAGGAACATTTGGATTGAATCTTACTTGAGATATTGAATAAAACCCTTAACTTCGCTTGTATATTACACTGATTTTACTTGAAGACTTCTCAGCTTTGCTGTGTTATATTATAAACTACACAAACCTTCTTCACAGATGAATCTAAATAGGAATGCATGTTTTCAGATGAATCTAACAATATGTTTGGGTAATATATAATATTTTCAATCTATAAAATTCAAATGATCAACAAAGAAATTGAATGAAAAAATGAATCCTTATAATAAGCAATTAAGCATAATCTGATCTGGTATGTATCGAGCTTGGTCTCAACGACAAAAAAAGAAAAAAACAGAACACTTAAAATGTTTATACGCTAAAAAGAAAAAGAAAATCAAGAGTTGTATATATGCCAGCCAGAATCCTCTTGCAAAAGAGTAGTATGAACTTTATGTATACATCAGAACAAAACAATTCACTTCAGAAACAAATCAATTAAAAATGGCTTAAGACAATGCTTTCAACTTCTTTTTTTAATGGTTTTGGTGATGAAGGGTACCATAGAGATTAGACCTCCCTATCTCCTGCTTCCTCAAAGAATTCATTTTCTCCATCCTTAAACCAGCTCTGAAACTTTCAATGAAACTACCAGCTTTGTTATCAACACCTGGGTTGGGATTTGGATACACCAGTAGATCAATTCCAGGTTCTTTACCACTAATGGTTGGTAACTCCACTACTTCTTCATCTATATCTACCGAACTTGAACTACTAATGCTATCTATTCTAACAAAGTCACCCTGCACCTTGAACTTCCATGCTGGCATCTTGAACGGAGGTGGAGGAGGAGGCGGTGGAGGTATTGAGTTCAATGGCGACTCATTACCGGTAATCACAGAAAAATCCTCATCCTTTGTTTTTGACATAATCATAGCTGAAACTTGATGTTGTGACGGCGAAATAGAGTTAAGTTTCTTCTGTTTGTTTTTCTTAGAATAGAACAAATCATGAAAAGGAGAAGAAGAAGAAGAAGGCATAGTAGTAGCAGGTTCAGAATTCAGAATGCTCTGAAAATTTTCAAAGCTTTTATGTCTATGCTTCTTCTTCTTTGGAGGTTCAGAATTCATAATGTTCTGAAAATTTTCAACGCTTTTATGTCTATGTTTCTTCTTTCCTTTCAAAGATTGTTGCATTTTCTCATCCTTCGTTACAATTACCTTTTTATTCTTTCTTTCTGCAGCAGTGTTATTTTTCGTTTTCTCAATTGTTTCAGATTGCTGCGTTTCTGATCCTTGCTTCTTCTTGTTCTTTCCTTTCAAAGATGTGTTTACTGCAATAATGTCCTTGATGCTTTCTTCTTCTTCTTCTTTTTCTTCTTTTAAGTTTAAGTCCAATCCACGGTAACGGTTAACATGAGTATCATCGCTAAATCGCCACCGTTCATCTCCGGCGACCCACAAAGACTCTTGCCGGAGATCTGGGTATGAGTTAAAACTCCTCAACCTGTTATATGAAGTTCTATCTTCTGAGTACTCATACCAAAAACGTGGTGCTGTTTCTGTTTCTGGTTCCAGGTTTGGTTTCTCATACTCTTGTCGTGTGTTTGTGTCTGAAAAGGTTTGATTTTGATCTTCATAGGAACGTGGACTTTCATTGTTGTTGTTTTTGCTAAGGAAGCCACAGAATATGGCAAATAGAACAAGCAAAAGGTTAAGGGAATCCCAACTCTTTTTTACTGAATTAGGTTTGAAAATGTGGGAAGTGAAAGAGTGCAATGTAGGAACTATGACTAAGATGAATGCAAGTGCAATTACTAGAAGGACTATGATAACAGTGCCAGAGCTGAGGAAAAGTGAGTATGAGCGGCTGAGGCGGCGGCGGTTGGCGCCGCTGTTTTGCAGCCAGAAGGGTGAAGAAATTTCTTCCTCTCCTTCCATTTGGTTTTGGTTTGATGCCAAATGGTTGATGTTTTGAAACTTGGTGTGGAAGGAAATATGATCTTCAATTTTCTTATAATTGCTTGTAGGAGCTGTTGCTTTGGTTTTGTTCTGTTCTGATTTTTGTGCTCTTTGGTTGCTTATATAGTGTGGAATGTGGATGGCATGATTATTTTTTTGGGTACAATGATGGCTTGGTTATTTAATATAATAAAGTAGTATAATGTGTGTTTTGCCATTGTTTTATAAATTATATTTATTTAGACAGTTTTTTTTCTTTCTATAAATCAAATTAATTGATGAGATTGGTGGGAATGAATATGATAATATGAAAATATGTATAACTTGGAAATTGTTGGCAATTTCGTGGTGTTGGCTGTCTCAAAGGGAATGACAACCAAATTGAAAATGGTGGTAAACCATGGCCATGTGCCTTTCGAAATTGTCAAATTGAGGCTTGTAATAAGCTTGACTTGTTCCCCAATTTTATTTCAAACTTGCAAACTATTACAAGTGACCCCCAAATCATTGAACAAATTCAATTCATGCCACATCACGTTATTTGTTTATAACGCTCGTAGTATTTTCCTCACTTTGAATTTGATATTTTTTTTATAATAAAAATTCTCATCTATGCTGGATTTTTCTATCAATATTGTATTTATTTATAGCTCTTACTTGTGAACATGACTAACATACATATATTTGTATTAAAATTAGTAGTTAGTAATTATAATGAGCTTAAAAGATATTATAGATTGTGTAGTATATAAATATAAACTAGGGTGATGCGTTCATAACCAACCAATTGCCCATGCTTTTCGCGTGAGAAAATCAAATATTACTCAAAGTTGGAGTTAAAACAAATTTTGAGTGACGTAATTGCATAGATTTGGAAAGAAAATGACAAGTAATGACAAAAAAAGATAATAAAACCGAATTTCTGTATGATTCATTTGCTGCTAATAAAAAAATATTGGTAAAAGTCTAAAAGAGTATAAAGAAATGTATTAAACATCACATTGCTTGTTTGATTAGATAATACTATTGTTGAAGTGAAACGCGTTAATGCAATGTTTGTTTGTTTCATGTCATCATCAACAGCGTATACTATAGAGTCTTGCTGTCTACTCTTTATGCTAAAAAAAGAAAAAACAAACCAGTGTCTAATTAAGTTAAGGAAATTCCATTCAATTCTTGCGCCGCAAGCTATCACTTTGTGATCTCTTTGTTAAGATAGATAATTGAATTTTTGAGTTTGCCTTCTAGTTTAATTAACCTTTTGGCTGCTGTAAACGCCGAGATTGGTTTGATGATGTAGGCTTGAGATCTAGGTGTGTTGATCTCTAGGTCTTAGGTTCGAATTCTTCAAGTGCCAACAATTTTTGTGTTGGATCATTTCATACAAGACTTTGCTCTAACTTCAATTGGCACATCCGTTAGTAAATTGTGGAATTAGTCCCCGAATTAGTCAATCCTCAAGACAAATATTGAGTTAAAAAAATACTTTTGGCTGCTATGATATATGCAAGAAATACTATTTGGAAACTTTTGTATATGAAAATGATTATTGTACATTTTCTTTGATATATGTAAGTTCTTTGTACTAAATATAATCATATTCGAAGCGTTGTCAACTATTAAATGTAAGACACATATTCTTAGTTAGTCTCTTCTGTTAGACTCAAATGATGTTGGTACTTGGTATTGTGCATTTTTTTACACTTTTTTTAAGCACATTTTTTTATAATAAAAGTCATTCATCACTTTATTAAATTTATGCGATATTAACAAGAATACTAATATTATAAACTCTTGGTAGTAGTCTAGTTGTGTGACCGACGTTCATGTGAGCAAAAGAGTTGAAAAACATCATAGCTGATGTATATGATGGTTCGACACTCTCGATGATGCTCTCACGTCCTTCATATTCCTAATCTGGTGGGTCTCTAGTTTAAAAATGTATGATATTGAAATGATTGTTGGGAATTTTTTTTTTGTTGATGAAAACCAACAACTAAATGCATGTGTAAGTTTGGTTTCACATTATCAAAATTGATTTCAGACACAAAATACATGTTTGAATAATGTAGATTGAAATTGATTTTATCCATAAGTTTATTTCAACTTAAAGTAAGATTTGTGTGGATGTTTAGAATTACAAAGAGTCTTACAAAATCACCGTGAAAGTGTTATTTTATTGAAGCTCTATTGTGATTATGTCAAACTCATTGTAAATTCAAATCCAAAGATGCACGTATTTTACACTTAATTTTTTTATTCGTTTCACTTTTATATAAATACATTCAAACATAGATCATTTCACATTTAACTCACTTTTAATTAATTATCTTTTACATAATTGATTTATCCAAAATCAATTTTGGTCCCCGCTCAACCAAAGACAAACTAAACATTTTTATAATTTTATAAAAAAAATGTTAAAATTGAATTTAACTTTTTAAGTTGAAAAATTCTCTTCAAAGATAATTATTTATTCAGACCGAACAAGGATTCCACATGAAATGTTTTCACTTAATCACTAGACCCTAACCACCAGGCTGTTGACAACAAGAACAAAAAACATAAAATTAAGTCATGTCTGTGCTTATGAAAAAAAAGAATTAGCAAATCTATGATTTATCATATTGGTACAAATAATATATCTATAATAAGATGTTTTAAAAATAATGAGGTATTTTTCTATCAATTGCAAACATCTTAATTTCTAATTATGGATACATCTGTATATGACTGAAGTTTCAATAAGCTAATTTAAATTATTTTACGGTTAGATCCAACTCATTACGTAGCAGAGAATGGTCAATTAATTTGTATTTGTGAAACTGTACGAAGATGTTTGTAACAAATAGTTGTTAATCCTTTCTGGTATAAACCATTTTGATTTGTTATTCCCACCAAATATAGTTAAAAGAGTCGTCAATGCATGTTGCAAAAACCTCGTCGTCAACATATGTAACATATTCCTTAACAAAAAACTTACGTAACATATTGGTTATTTTTCCTACACAGATTAATTATTGTAAACATTAATCACTTTCTTTATGGCTTCAAATGTAGAAGAAGAATCCTCCACCGTGATCGCCATTGATTCAGACAAGAACAGCCAACACGCCGTAAAGTGGGCTGTTGATCACCTTTTGGACAAGTACTCATCATGCACCCTCATTCACGTTAGAACCAAGCCCTTCAATTCAAGTAATTACCCTTTTCCATCAACACAAATTGGTTAATTAATTGCATGCTTCCGTAAATTATTCTTAATTATTGGTTTTTCTTGTTTATGCAGATGATTTTGATTTTATCCCTAAACAAGGTCGTGCACCAACCGAAGAAGAATTGCATCAGTTCTTTCTTCCCTTCCGAGGATTTTGTGCTCGAAAAGGGGTCAGTAATCATACTCATCATCCTTAAATATATATCATTTGTAGGTTGTATTGGTTA
Organism: Medicago sativa; assembly: GCF_051527215.1. NCBI lineage: Eukaryota > Viridiplantae > Streptophyta > Magnoliopsida > Fabales > Fabaceae > Medicago > Medicago sativa. The sequence goes on from NC_140750.1 coordinate 79,044,798, forward strand.
ATTATTAATATGGACATTAATTGATTAACCATTTCAGATCATAGCTGAGGAGTTGGTCCTGCATGACATTGATGTTCCAAGTGCACTTACTGATTACATCATCGACAACTCTATCACCGACGTTGTTCTTGGTGCTCCCCGCTGGAATAACGCTTTTATAAGGTCTTGCTCTTTCGCCACTTAATATTGATTAAGAACAAATTAAAGTTGCAAATGTACATAGTTAGTTACATCACAGCTATCAAATTTTAGCATATTTTACATGCTTCTGAAAAGTTAATTAAGGTCATTCTTATATAAGCTTAGAAGAAACCGAAAAACATATATCTCTTAATAGTACTCTTGCATAATTAATTAATGTTGAATGCAGGAAATTTAAAGATGTAGATGTGCCAACAAGTTTAGTGAAGTCTCTACCAGAGACTTGCACGGTGCATATTATATCAAAAGGAAAAGTCCAGAGTATTCAAGCAACTGCTCCTTCCCAAACCATTACTATTTCTAGTCCCAAACCAGATTTTTTGACCAAAGACTTAAACAGGTAAATATATAAGACTTAAATATGTTTTAATTCTCTATAAAATACAGCTGTATCATATTTAATTTGGTTCTTACAAAAAGTATTCGTCGATGATTAGTCCCTAATTTAGTGATTCATTATGCACATTTGTTCAGAAAATCACTCAATAGAATACGGAGGCGCTTAAGCAGCGACGGTGGATCCTTTGGTCAAAAAAAGGATGCAAGACTAGGATCAAGATGTATGTCACAAAGAGAGACTTATCCTCGAAGGATATCCATATCAGATGACAACCAAGATTCGGTAAGTTCTGCATTATTATTTTAAATTACCGAGTCACTCACTTTTATCATTATATATGAAAGTTTAAAAAATTTAAGCATACATGAGAGACTTTGTTAACATGTGGAAAACTGAATTGTTTCTCCATTGCTTGAGTTATCTTTCAGAATAGCATGGAGACAGAAATAAACAGATTAAAGCAAGAGCATAAGCGAACAAAAAAGAAGTGTAGGTCTGCGTCAGTTGGTAGAGAAGCCGGTTTCGCGAAACAGAAGGTAATTAATGTGCATGAAGAAGATGAAGAAGAAAGAATGACAACATCAAATGAAATTGAACGCAACAAATTTATATTTAAAAGATACAATATTGAAGAAATTGAAGTTGCAACAAATTACTTTGATATGGATGGCAAAATTGGTGAAGGTGGATATGGACCTGTTTTCAAAGGAGTACTTGACAACACTGCTGTTGCAGTTAAAGCCTTAAGACCAGACATGACTCAAGGGGAGAAACAATTTAATCAAGAGGTAACCACATTTTTTGTTTTTGCAAGATACAAGTAGCATTAATATTATAGTTTCTTCAAACTTCCATAACCTTAATGACTCCAATGCAGGTCCTTGTTTTAGGCTCCATAAGACATCCCAACATTGTAGTACTTTTAGGCGCCTGTCCGGAGTTCGGATGCCTCATATACGAGTACCTAGACAACGGAAGCTTAGAAGATCGTCTTTTCCAAAAAGACAACACGCCACCAATTCCATGGAAGACTCGATTCAAAATAGCATCAGAGATTGCGACAGGCCTTCTTTTTCTTCACCAGACAAAACCAGAACCGGTTGTGCATCGTGATCTCAAACCAGCAAACATTCTCTTAGACAGAAACTACGTAAGCAAGATCAGCGATGTTGGTTTGGCAAGGCTTGTTCCACCTTCTGTAGCAAACAAAACTACTGAATATCACAAGACAAATGCAGCCGGAACATTTTTTTATATCGATCCGGAGTATCAACAAACAGGACTATTGGGTGTAAAATCAGACATATATTCATTAGGTGTTATGCTGCTACAAATAATAACTGGAAAACCTCCAATGGGTGTTGCTCACCTTGTTCAGGAGGCCATTCAGAATAATAATCTTGCAGAGGTGCTTGATCCGAATGTGACCGATTGGCCGGTCGAAGAGGCTTTATCACTTGCTAAATTAGCTTTGAAGTGTTGTGAGATGAAAAAAAAGGATAGACCAAATCTTGCTTCTGTCATATTGCCAGAACTAAATAGACTCAGAGATCTAGAACTACAGGACAACACAGGTTTGTAAACTAAGGCTTTGTTTGCGAGTTTGGAGGGGAAGGGAGGGGAAGGCTTGAGAAAAAAGGAATAAGTAAATGGATGAAATAAAGGAAAATGGGAGAGGAGGGCTTTGGGGGGTTAACTTTTCTTCATAATACAAAACCCTCCTCATTTGGAGGAACTGAAAAATTGTATTGGAGGAGGGTTTTGGGGGGTTTTGGAGGGTTAATAAAAATTCTTTAAATTTAATTTATGTTGTTATAATATTTTTAAAATTAAAAATAAAGTAATCAAATGCATTAATTTATCATTCTCTAAAAAACTACTCTTTTAAATTTTTTGAAAGATTTCTCAATTTTTCCTCATATTTTGCACCCCTCAAAGCCTTTCCTTTCCTTCCCCTCCAAACTCCCAAACAAAGCCTAACTGAATTTGATGACACCTGCATGTGGTTAATTTGTACTTAAGTCTAGAGGGAGTAATAGTTTTTAGGGTTAATTATGTTTCTAGTCCCTATAAAATAGCGACCTTGTAAGTTTAGTCCCTACTTAATTTTAATAGCATTTTTAGTCCCTATAAAAAAAAATTTACTTATAATTTTAGTCCCTGCTAAAACAAAGTTTGATTAATTATCCTTAAACTCTTAAATTTTTGAACGATTTTTTTGAGACAAGATTAGAACACTATGAAAGGTTTGTTTACTAAAATTTAGAATTTTCTGACATGAAATGAATTAAATATGAATTTTTTAAAACGACAAAAGTTAAAGATAAAAAGTAATAAAATCTGGGTGTAGAAATCAAATTTTGCGATAATTTTTTGCGGACGAACTTTTAGTAATGTTCTAAACATGTCTGCAAAAAATTGTTCAAAAATTTAAGAGTTTAAGCATAAATTAAACAAATTTGAATTGAGTAGGGACTAATACTCAGTGCAGAAAAACAAAATTAGGGACTAAAAATGCTATTAAAATTAAGTAGGGACTAAACTTACAAGGTCGCTATTTTATAGGGACTAGAAACATAATTAACCCTAGTTTTTATGGCATATCAATTTGCATGAATTTAAAGTCTTTTGAATTATAACTTACAAAATTTATATATTGATGATGTGCATAATCAGCAGGAAAATGAATAAGCAACCTTCCTAATGAGGGAATTGAAAAATTCAAAGTGGATCAATATGAGAAGGAGGTGTGAAACCCCTAGTCTGCAGCAACATGTGGAGCATGATACATATGTGATTTGTGGAAACTCACCAACTGATAAACATATTAGTGAAACAAATATAAAAGATGTTGATCAAGCTTGTGATGGTCATTTGTGGGTTTGCTCAAGTACATTGTCCCATGAAAAATCTTATCCCTTCTTAAAGAAGTGTATTTATCTCATGAGTTGTACATTTGTATAACATGTATGTATCAATGTATGTTATACTAACTAATTAGGGAAATTTTCAATAGTTAGGTTTTCTTTTTATTTAATTGTGTTATTGAAAATGTAAAATAGATGAAAGTCATATATTTTTTATGTTTCACAAAAGTTCCCTCCATATGGGATAGTCATGTTCAAACGATTGATCCTTCTTGTCAACATTGTACTCCCTCCGGTCCTTAATATAAGAAGAAAAACCAAAAAACATCAAAATCAATGTCAACATTAATTGTTGTAACTTTTTAAACATTTTTACAAATATACCCTTATGGAATGTTGTGAAACATTAAATACATCAACTAATATTAAAAAGACAAACATTAAATGAGGGATAAAAAAGTCTTTTAAGCAATTACTATCCTTAAAAGTTGTGACATCAAATTAAGGACCGGAGAAAAGAAGCACAAACCATCAAATTACAACAAACAACCAATAAAACATAAAAGCAATCATTGACCAAAAAAAAAAAAAACATAAAAGCAATCACAAAGACAGTGTGCATTTCAGCCTTATATTAATTTTTAAGAATTATATATTTGTTAGAGTCTTCCTTTAATACACTCTATTTTATTTATTTGTATATTTTTTTGTAAACTTCTGTTTGAATTATTGTTATAGTATAATAATAATAATAATAATAATAATAATATTATTATTATTATTATTATTATTATTATTATTATTATTATTATTATTATTATTATTATTATTATTATTATTATTATTATTATTATTATGTAATTGTTATTATTGTATTTGATCAACACTGCTTGTTTGAAATACTTGTGATACCTTTATTTTGACCTTCAAATATTTATTAATAAATAAATAGAAACATACAAATACAAATTAAACGACTACCTTTCAAAAAAAATAATAATAATAAGACACCACGAAATTTTCCCTTATGTTTCACACTCACACACACACACACACACACACACACACACACACACACACACATATATATATATATATATATATATAATTAAGTAAAATAAAATAATTTAGTGGTCCAAAATACTATAAATAATCATCTAATTATTATATCATATATTGATGATATAAGCTTTCATTCAATTAAAAATAAGTTATCATTCAATTCATTTATGTTTCATTAGTCAATAAAATCTTTTATTTTAATATGAAACAGGTTTTCAAATATTATATTTTAGAGGGTATGACTTTTTTTTTTTTTTGAAGGAGATATGACTATTTTTTGTTATCTAAAAATTGAACAAAATTAATATTATTCTTAATTGGCATAAATTCATATTATTCATGCCAATATTACATATCTAACTGAAACTCAAATCCCTTAAGTCCCTTAACTGTGATTTCTGGTTCAAATCTTGTAGCTGAAAAAAAAAATACGGTTGGGAGGAGAGACTGTGTTAAAGGTGGTCATACCAGTTCTTCAATAGAGTAGTTTATAGACAAGGCCGATAGGTACTTTGTATCAAATATCAATTGTTGTCTAAAAAATAGTTTTATTTTTCTTTTTTGATGGAAAAAAATAGTTTTATTTATATTTGAAATTAGAAGAATTTTTTTTACATTATAAATAAGAGAAATGCTAACAAATGTGTACTTATGGCATAAGCCATGTACTTGTGTCAGTATTAATACTTACATAAAGTCAAGAGCTACATAAATACACGTACTGACTTTTAATCGTGTATATTTATTCTTTAAAAACATCATCTTATGGCATTTCCCATATCTTTCATATATTAAGCCATACTGCTATAATCATATTGTGATTCATGAGTAAAATAATGGATAGTATTGAAGGAAGAAATATCAAGAAGAACCTAAAAGCTGAAGCAAAAGGTGTATCAATGTCATGGGAGGAGAAGAAAGAACTTATACAAACAGAAGAAAATGTCCTAAGAAAGGATATACAAGATCTTGAGGCATGGGTATGTATACTTCCTTTGCCATAATTTTCAAATTTGTAGATTGTTTGAGTTAATTATATAATTGAATTTTTTTAAGCTTTTGTGTCTTTAATTTTTGTGTGGTATAAAGGAAAGAGGAAAACGAGAAAGGAATACACATAGATGTTTATAGAGATATAGAGAATCTTGCACATAAAAGAGAAAGAACAAATATTGAAATCGAATAACGTCAGAAATTTAGAGACGAAAAAAGATAAAGTTCATCTATAATTTTATCGATAAGTATTTGATACGCTAAATTTGATGGTCAATTTTATCTCTTATGTCTCTAATTTTCTTCATTATCTCAAAATTGTGCTACGATAATTTTGCATAACGCGTGATTTTCGCGAAAGAATGAGGCAAAGTACTATTAGTTATTGTTTCACGATTATCACGTGTGGTGTCAGTGTAAAAATGATTATCAAATTCCTAATAATAACATTTTCTTGAATCTCTGATTGACCTGGTGGTATTGGCTTGAGACTTGGGAGTGTGCTCCTCCTTGAAGTTTCATGTTTGATTATCCGCAATGTCAATTTAGGTGGGCTAATTTAACTTCTTCAAAAACAAATATTAACATTTTCTTAAATGAAAATGCACATATTTCTTTAAGTTTTTAATTATGTCTTGAAAAAATAATGTTTTACTTGGTGGGTTAATTTAGCTTCTTCAAAAAAAAAATAGTAACATTTTCTTAAATGAAAATACACATATTTCTTTAAGTTTTTAATGTCTTAAAAAAAATAATGTTTTACTCTTTAATAAATGAAATACACAATTTCCAATACAATTTTTTTTAATATTTATTACACTAACAAGTGCATTAAGGCCATATGTTACCATTTTGCAATTAATATTTCTTTTTTCTTGCTTATGATTCTACGAAACAATATTTCTCTTTATCAAAATCAGTGTTTCCCTTAAGGGTCTTGTTATCTTGTGCCCTTAGGGCACAAGTTAAGGAATTCAAAATTAGAAACTTTACATAGAAAACAACAAAATTTTGACTTTTAAAAGTTGAATAAAGCTGAATGCACAACTTTTGAGACAATTGTTTCTATTTTAAACTTCTTAAGATATGCCCTTGGGGCACATGTTATCATTTTCCTTCCCTTAATTATTGTATTATTTCACAGGTTGATTTAGTAGAGACGATGAACGATAACGAGTTAAAGAGTTATCTAGAAAATAATCCCGATGATTCAAAAAAGACAAGGGTCCAAAAGATGAAGAATAAGGTAAAGAATATGGTTTTTGTTTCATATTATTTTTCTTAAAAAATATTATTTTATACTTGGAGATAAAATATTTAGTTTTATAACTTGTAAGGAAAAAAAATTTTATTAGATTATCTTCAAAATAAATAAAATATCCAAACAATATGTACTCTTTCACTTGTTGGCCCCTTGTTTTCAATTTCATAGGACAATTAATGGAGATATGACTTCATGCAGTAAAAGAAATTGATGCAGTCAGATTGATCATAGTCATTGGTTTGAGATCAGACAACTTTTTTTTTTTTTTTTGAAATAATTGGACAACTTCGATTTTACCCTTACATTTTCTTATTTAAAAAAATTAATTTTAAATAATTCATTTAAAATTAATTTTTATCGCTGCAAATCCAACACAAATTTAGAATATTAGACCTAACGATTACTCATTTCTATCTCCAATTCAAATTTTTAAAATATGATTGTGTTTTTGAAATAATATATTGTTACAGGTTCAGAGGACTGGCAAATCAAAACCAACAACCTCTAATGGGATAATGGCTTCAGTTTGGAAGTTCGATAAGAATTAGTACTAAAAATTCTTCATTTGGAAAAAAAAAAAAAAGTACTAAAAACTCTTAAAAAAATTTCCCTTGTATTTTTATCATATCATATAAACTAAGTATGTAACTCGTATGATGCTAGTGTTTTGTTTTATGTAAAAACTTAAATGCATTTTTTTGAAGTGGTGTTATTGTTATTGTACACTTAATATATATTGTCTTTGGTTATAAATTTTTTTGAAAGAAATATGAATTCGAAGAAATTATGGTATATGGATATTTTAAGTGAAGAATACTAGAATAGCACTAAAAATACATAAGTAAATGCACATAAATAATGTTCTATTTTGTTTTATTTAAACTAGGGATGGCAAAGCGGGCCGGCCCGCTCCATTTAGGCCCGCCCCGTCTAAGCCCGTTAAAAACGAGACGAGCCGAGCCGAGCCAAATTTTGTGACCGAGTCCAAAATCTCCCGCCCCGTTTAATGGCGGGCTTGCGAGTTGGCGGGCCGGCCCACCAAACAAAAACTTTTTTTTTTATTTTTTTTAGGTGAAATATGTTTTTAGTCCCTATAAATATACCAACTTTTCGTTTTAGTCCCTCTAAAATTTTCCTTCAACTTTTAGTCTCTATAAAATTTTCAATCACTACTTTTGGTCCCTATTTTTAAGTTAATTTTTGTATTTTTTAATGAAATTGTGCAGAAATGTGTAGAATATTGTAAAAAAAATCCCCAAAAAAATTAGAATTTTTTATCAAAACATAAATTGATTATGAATTTTTAACCGTCAAACATATAAAAATTCATATTAAATTCATGTTTTGTTAAAAAATTCTATTTTTTTTTGGGAGAGATTCTTATATTATTATGAATTTTTATGCAAACTTTTATTCAAAAACATGTATTCTACATATGAGTTTACTTTAAAAGATGGATCAAAAGTGAAGATGGAAAACTTTTTAGGGACTAAAAGTTGAAGGAAAATTTTAGAGGGACTAAAACGAAAAGTTGGTATATTTATAGGGACCAAAAACATATTTAACCCTTTTTTTTACGACTTAATTGTTACAAAAAAACTATGTTGCTTTTATCATAAAAAAATATAAAAGAATAGGTAGCAAGTAAATTTGTGAAAAACAAAATAATTATCAAATTGTCGAATTCAACATCATAACTAATAGCAAAATAAGGCAAATGCGCAACATAAAACAAATCATAAAATAAATTCAACAACCAAATTATAAAATAAGTCTCAAAATAAATAAACTCAACAACCAAGAGATAAATCCAAAAGCATAAAATAAGTCTCAAAATATATCTAACAACCAAAATAAATCAAAAAACATAAAATAAGACTCAAAATAACAAATTGAAACACGAGTTAAGCGGGCCGCCCCGCCACGCCCCGTGCCCGTCCCATTTCCAACTAGTTAAGCGGGCAGGGCCGTCTTAACAAATTCATGGGCCCAGTTTTAATTTTAGAAGGGATGCAAAAAAAGAAAAAATCTGGGCCCCAAAAATAAATAAATAAGTCATTTAAAAAAAATTAAAAATCACACTTTGGTGGGTCTTGAACACATGACCTCACACTCAACAAATCAACAAAAAGTGGCCAGGCCACTGAAGCAATCTGTGCAGCTTGATATAATTCGCTTTTAATAAATATATATCCATTATTTTCGTGTCATACATATAAAAAAAATATTTTGGGCCCCAAAAAATTGGAGGCCCGGTGCCGTAGCCCTGCCTCGACGGGCTATGGGCCGACCCTGTAAGCGGGCCGGCCCGCCCCGCCCCGTATTTTAACGAGACGAGACGAGTCGAGTCAACTATAAAAAGCGAGTTCAAAACATCGACTCAGCCCGCCAAAAATAGCGGGTCAAACGGGTCGGGCCGGCGGGTCAGACCCGTTTTACCACCCCTAATTTAAACACTGTTGTAGTTGTTGAAAAAGTACTAGCTGTCTCTTTTCCCCCTAATATAATAATCTTCATTTTCATAATCTAGCATACAATTAATTTATTACATATGACTTATAACATGTAGGCTTAATTCTCCTCTTTCTCTCTCTTCTCTCCTTCTCAAACCCTAGCCGTCACCCCTTTCTTCTGCTTTTACTTGTCAGCGGAGTGATTTAGGGTCAATTTTGACCCAAAAATCACCCCTCCGAGTTGTTTTTCCTTCTATCCTAATTGAACAAGTGATTTCACATATTTTCTGTTTTCTTTCGTTTGTTTTTGTGATTTTGTCGTCTCTGAACGACTCTGTTTGCTTTGATTTCCCGTCTTTGTGCGATGTGTTTTTGATTTCCCGTCTTAGTGCGGTGTTTATTTGATTCAGGTTGAAAGATTAGCTTTGAGCAAGTGCAGATCCGATTAATGACAATGACTTTGGCGTCGTCAACGTTGCATATCCGGAGACATTATTACGAAGACTTGAATATAGTCATATTTGTAGGCATAGATACTTTGCCGTTTTATGCTATTAACATGGATGTTGTGAGTTTGTTCACATATTCATCCTTTTTGTTTTTAGCGAATTTGGATTTGTATTGATGTACTCTATCAATTTAAATGAATGAATATCGCTTACTTTTGTCAAAAAAATATATTTTAATTTAGTACATAGAGAATAATATTTTACAGTGGTTATAAGGTTGGTCTTGAACGTTAAAAAAAAAGGTTGGTTTTGTGATTCAGATGAGAGGGTTAAGAGGTGGAGGGTTGGATCCCCAATCCATAAATAATACTAATGATATTAATATTGTTCATTCAAAACTATAAAACAAAGCATGCATCATTTATATTAGATTGGAAATGTGAGCAATATATTGTATATTAGATGCTTTCAGAAAAGCCTCTATTGTTTTTTTTTGTCAAACAACCTAGTGGCTAGAATTCACCTTATAAGATGAATAAGTGGGGTGTCCGGGGTTCAAACCCCGACCCCTGCATATAATAATGCATTGTCCTATCAACTGAGTTATGCTCACGGGACAGAAAAGCCTCTATTGTTAGTTTAAAGTTATATGTGATTAACATATTTTAATGAGATTTAGCTTTTGTAACCAAAGAAAAAAAACATGTTTTAATGAGATTCATTGAATTAATATTGTTTGAATGTGTTTGTAATTATGTGTTCAAGAGTGTATTACTAACACTTGTTTTTATATATACAAAACATTTGATACTTAATTATACAATTTTGAGATTAGTTTTATTCAAAGACAAGTAAACTTTATATTCTATTATTTAAACTTGGATTTTTACTTTTTACTTTAACTAGGGTGTAGGGAGTTGCTGCTTATGTTGAAAAAACATGAAGGGATCATGTTTATAAAGTTAACCATCTAATCTTTATCTTGTCACCTAAGATATTAGATTAAGATATTAGATTTCTACTCTAGTGCAAGCTCTATCGTCTCCGTGCCAGGGTGATTCGGAATTTTATGTTATTGTTTCTAGTATTATTTATCAGTTATCTTTACATTCCAACTTCGAGGTGAAGTTTGTTAGGAGACAAGCGAACATGGTTGCTCATAGTTTAGCTAGGGCGGCCTGTTCTTGGTCTAGTCACCGTATTTTTGATTCTTATCCTTCTTGTATTGAACATTGGATGATTAATGATAATAGTTAACTTTGTTTCGGTAAAAAAAAAAAAAGATATTAGATTAAGGGTTGGGATTTGACTAATTACCATATTATGAATACATATACACTTGAATATACAATAATACTTCATCCCTTCGATTTATGGATGAAATAATTTTTTGCCAGACTTTATTTCCTTTCAATCGAATTTTAGATTGACAATGTCTCTTTCTTCTAAGAATTGGTGGGTTAACACAAAAACAAAATATACAACATACATTTTACTTTAAGATTAATGATACATTAACCGTGTAATATTTTGTACACATGCATCCAATCAAATCAATCTATAATCCAACTTATAGATTAGTTTCTAAAATATCTTCATAAACATTACATAAACATGATTTAATTAAAGATTGTCTAAAACATCTTTACACGCATGTTCGTGTATACAAATTAAAAAATGTGATTTTATTTTGTAGGGACTAAAAACAAAATTTTGTATATTTATAGGGACCATTTACTTAATTAACCCTGTATCTTGTTATATGATAAGTGTTATTGAAATAGATAATCATGGTCAGTTTAGTTTATTTTTGTTAGTAGGTTAGTTTGGTTTATTATAACTTGAAAACAAAAAATATTTATATTTTTAATTTAAATCAAAATCAAAATTTTATAATAAAGATATCATTCGTAATTTTCAAACGTTAACGCCGTTGTAGTTTCTTTTCTGCGATTTGTGATTCCATGCTCTGCTGCTAGGTTTTGAAAAAGAAGTTGTTGTTCCTTGCGATTACACCTCTTCATTGAACGTGGATACTAATTCTTGTTCGGTGCCTAATTTGCTAATTAATTGCCTAATTGGATAATTCATAAGGAAGCATATGTTTTACCATTAACTAGGTCACTCTTCTATCAAATTCAGGTTACGGCTACACTATTTCTTGGTGAGGGGTTTCAATCAATTTGAAGGAAAACTACATTCGCCCACACTATTGATTTTGACGGGATAATTGATCGTTGAGAAGACATACACTATGCATTCTTAATTAGGGTTTCTTTCGTGCTGCTACCATTGAAATTCATTCGCCCACCTCTATTATTATCAAGTAAGAATGCCTTCAACCTGTTTGATGAATTGCTCATGAATAATGTTTTTTTTTATAAGGAGTATTGATTTTCCCTTTCAATAAGGAGTATTGTTTTTCCCTTTCAATAAGGAGTATTGATTTTCCCTTTCAATAAGGAGTATTGTTTTTTTCCTTTTAATAAGGAGTATTGATTTTCCCTTTCAACAAGGAGTTTTTCGTGTTTATCGGAGACAATGAGTTGCATAGCTTGGAATTGTCGTGGGCTTGGTAATCTACGAACGATTAGTGCGTTCAAAAAGCTCTTACGAGATAAAAATCCCACATGTGTATTTCTCTCAGAGACAAAGAAAAAAGATTTTGAGATGAACAAGTTTAGGAATGTTCAAGGTTTATCTGGTGTTGTTGTCGTTAGTTGTTCAGGAGAAGGTAATAGACGTGCTGGCGGTCTTGCAATGTTTTGGAAGGAAGGAATTGAAGTGGAGGTATTATCTCTTTCCTCTAACCATATTGATATCTTAATTGCTATTGAGAATGGAGATGAGAAATGGAGGCTTACTGGGGTATATGGTTTTCCGGAATCTCAAATGAAGCATAAAACTTGCGAGTTAATTGATCAGTTATCATTGGTGGAAAGTACTAATAAGTGGCTTCTCATGGGAGATTTTAATCTGATTCTTTCACAGGATGAGAAGGAAGGTGGGAATTTCGGAAGCTCTCATATGATTTCAATGTTTAGGGACACTCTTCAAAATCACAATCTTTCTGACTTAGGTTTTGAGGGTGATAAACTTACTTGGCATAATAGACAAGATGGTGTGTCTAATATCAAGGCACGCCTTGATAGGATGGTAGCTACGCCAGCCTGGTCCTCATTTTATCCTTCGGCTTCAGTGGTGCATTTAACAAGATATGCTTCAGATCATCTACCTTTGTGGTTGCGGCTTGCTTCTAGGAAGCCAAAGAAAAAACAAAATGTTCTTAAATTACAACGTTTTGAAGAATGTTGGCTACGTGATAGTGGAATTTTGGAAGCAGTGAAAGGTTCTTGAGAGGTGGCAGAGGATTCTATGTCTGACAAAATTAATCGATGTGTGAATGATCTTTCTAACTGGAGTAAGGATCGTTTTGGTGATGTTCCCAATCAGATAAAAATTGTTCAAAAGAAATTGGATGATCTTAATAAGCAAACCCAGCATGAGGGGGTGATGTCAGAAATTCGACGAGTTGAGGCTAGATTGAATGACTTGGTGGAAAGTGAAGAAATTTGGTGGGCTCAGAGGTCTCGTGCTTTGTGGTTAAAGCATGGAGATAAAAATACAAAAAAAAAAAAAAAAAATTCATCAAAAAGCTTCTCAGAGAAAATCTAGAAATTGGGTGCAATCTATATGTGACGATTATGGGGAAAAATTTGATGATGAGGAAGACATTGCCAAAGTTTTTAATAATTTCTTTCAAGATCTTTTCTCTACAAGTCACCCAGAATGAATTACCGAAGCTGTGCAAGTGGTCAAAGATAGATTGTCGGATGCTATGCGTAACATATTGGAAGCTGAGTTCACAGAAAATGAGGTTTTACTAGCCGCTAAAAATTTAAAGCCTCATGCTGCCCCGGGACCGGATGGAATGCCTGCTTTATTTTATCAACAATTTTGGAGTATAGTTGGCAAAGATGTGACTTCTTTTGCTTTGAAGATTCTCAATGGTGGTGGAAATCCGAGCAACATTAATTATACATATATTTGTCTTATTCCAAAAAAGAAGAAGCCGAAGGTGCTAGGTGATTTTCGACCTATTTCTCTTTGCAATGTCATTTTTAAAATAATTACGAAAACAATTGTGAATAGGTTGAAATTGATTCTTCCGGATATCATTGGAAAATTCCAAAGTGCTTTTGTGCCGGGACGTTTAATTACTGATAATGCCTTACTAGCTTTTGAATCTTTTCATTATATGAGGAAAAAAAGAAAAGGTAAGAAGGGGTGTGTGGCGTTAAAGCTAGATATGTCAAAAGCATATGATCGTATCGAGTGGAATTTTTTGATTGAGGTGCTTCAGTCTATGGGTTTTTCTCAGAAATGGCAGAACTTGATTTTCAATTGTATTTCCACAGTTTCTTTCTCTGTGTTGTTGAATGGAAGTCCTTGTCAGAAGTTTTATCCTCAACGAGGTCTCCGTCAATGGGACCCTTTATCTCCTTACCTATTTATCTTATGTGCTGAGGTTTTTTCTGGGCTTCTAAATAAAGCACAAGCAGAAAAGGGCCTTCATGGAATTCAAATAGCTAGAGGAGCTCCAACAATTAATCATTTATTTTTCGCAGATGATAGCCTCATTTTCTGTAGGGATTCTTTTCAAGACTCTCAGACCATTCAAGAAATTCTTAATACTTACCAATCTGCTTCTGGTCAACTTATTAATTTGGACAAATCTGAAATCTCTTTAAGCCGAAATGTACGTGATGATCGTAAAATTTTGTTCCAAGGTTGGATGCAAATTAAGGTTGTTGAGTGTCATTCAAAGTATCTGGGGCTGCCTGCTTTTGTTGGTAGGTCTAAGAAACAGGTTTTCAATTTTGTCCAAGATAGGGTGTGGAAGAAGCTGAAAGGTTGGAAAGAAAAATTTCTATCAACTGCTGGGAGAGAAGTTTTGATCAAATCAGTGGTTCAAGCTATTCCTACGTATGTGATGAGTTGTTTTCTACTTCCGATGGGTTTATGTGAGCATATTGAAAGTATGATTAGTAAGTTCTGGTGGGGTAGCAAGCAAGGTGAACGTAAAATCCATTGGATTAAATGGGAGACATTATGTAAGGAAAAAAAGAAAGGTGGAATAGGCTTTCAAACATTTCATGAGTTTAACCTTGCAATGTTGTCTAAACAAGGTTGGCGTATTATGCACAACCACGACTTATTGATCTCACAATGTTTGAAAGCAAGGTATTTTCCTAGAAGCAATTTCTTGAAAGCTTCAACTGGTTACTGCCCAAGTTATACATGGAGAAGTATTTTGCAAGCACGAGTGGATGTTATTGAGAAAGGTGGTATTTGGAGAGTAGGAGACAGTCGTTTAATTCATGTATGGGAGGATAATTGGCTTCCTTATCAAAATGGACACAAGATTTGGTCCCCTAAACCCCCTAATTGTGATATTAGTTTTGTTTCAGATCTCATTCACCATGATATTCGATGTTGGAATGCTCCTTTAATTAATGAAATTTTTCTCCCTTTTGAGGCTCAACAAATTCTTCAATTGCCAATTTCTTTCTCACAATTTCAAGATGAATTTGTGTGGGGTGCTTCACGGTCAGCTACTTTTTCTGTGAAGAGTTCTTACTATTTCTTAAAGGCAAGGCGTGAAGCAGATGGCTCACATAGCTCAATGCAGGACAATAATAACCAAGTGTGGAAAAAATTATGGAAAATAAAAAGTATTCCAAAACACATCCACTTTTCTTGGAGGATTCTACATGAAAAACTACCAGTAAAAAATGATTTGTTTAAAAGAGGAATAAGTAGCGATCCATAGTGTGTTCTTTGTGGGGAACATAATGAGACAATTTCACACCTCTTTATGGAGTGTCATTGGTCAAAACAGATATGGTTTGCTTCCTCTTTAGGTGTGGTATTTAATTCGCATGATTCCAGGTATGTTCCTTTTCATAAGTGGTTAGAGGAAAATATTATTGATGTCGATGAGGATCTTATAGTCCATGTTCTGGCTTTGTGTTATGAGATATGGTGTGCTAGAAATAAGAAATGTTTTGAGGGGGCTGATGTTGATGTGGCTGCCACTATTCAAAAGGCACAAAGATCTATTGTGAATTTTAAGAGTGCTAGTAAGGTGTTGGTGGAGACCCTAAGTGGAGGCTCAATTTTGCCAATATCAGATGTTCATTGGACACCTCCTTTTAATGGTTTCTATAAGCTTAATGTTGACGCAGCGGGTCCGGTAGAGGGTGATAAGTGGGGTATTGGTGTTGTTGTGAGAGATTATGAAGGTGTTGTCGTTGGTGCTAGTTGTTGGCAAGTATGTTCATTACTAGATTCAAAGGTTGCAGAAGCTTTAGCTATGCGGAAGGGTTTGGAATTTGCAAAAGACATGTCTTTTCTGAATCTTATAGCAGAATCAGATGCTTCTGATGTGGTTTTAGCGTTGAATGTTCCCCAACAATCTCCCAACTATGTTGGCTCTATTATTCGAGATTGTATTAGTTTTAAGGATAGTTTTCGTAGTTTAGATTTTTTGCATGTTAGGCGTGAAGCCAACCAAACTGCTCATTATTTAGCTAAATATGCTCTTAAGAATTTAGATTGCATATGGGTCGAAGAAACTTCGTCTTGTATTTCTGCAGTCTTGGCATTTGATTTATTGTCAGACTTTCGTTAATAAAATTGTTTTTTAACGTAAAAAAAAAAGTAATTTTCAAACGTTAACGCAATAAAAAGAGTGGAAAGACGGACCCTCGGTGGTGGAGTGTAAAGTTATTAAATACCTACCCACCCTTTCAAAAAACAACTAGCCCGGTTCAATACGAAACCCGGTTCATACGCGCCGCCATACAAACATTTTTTCTTCCAAATCTAAGTCTCTCCACACAAACAGCGTTGTTGTTCCTCTGCAACACTCTCTTCTTTCTCTCTCTAAATCGCCAAACCCTAACCCTAGATTCTTGATTCGTCTCTCCCATGGCGTTTCACTCCCCCGATCACGAATCAAACTCCGATTCCAACCCTCCAAAACGTCTCTACAATCCCTACCAAGACCTCGAAGTACCAATCCGAAACCTCTACCAGCTCCCAACCTCACCTGAACATCTCTTCATCGAGGAAGCTCAACGCAAACATCGTTCCTGGGGAGAAACCCTAACCTTTTACACCGGATGCGGCTACCTCGGCGGCGCCATTGGTGGCGCCGGCGTAGGTTTCGTCGAAGCCGTGAAATCGTTCGAGAAAGGTGATACTAATAAGCTCAGACTCAACAAGATTCTGAATTCGTCAGGACACACGGGTCGGACGTGGGGGAACCGCCTTGGTGTGATCGGGTTGTTATTTGCTGGAATTGAAAGCGGGATCACGGCGGCGAGAGATACGGACGATGTTTTCAACAGTGTGGCAGCAGGGCTTGGTACCGGGGCGTTGTATCGGGCAGCGAGAGGGGTGAGATCAGCTGCTGTTGCCGGTGCTGTTGGTGGTGTTGTGGCTGGAGTGGCTATCGCGGGGAAGCAGGCTTTGAAACGCTATGTGCCTATATGAAAACATTGCTTTGTGTGAGGTTTTAAATCTCAATTTTTATTTTTATTTTATTGTTGGTTACTATCAATTTTGAGGTATAAATTATATACCAGCTTGTGGTAATGATGCCCTTGCAAACAATATGGTTAATGATTATTTTTTCAGCTTGATTATGGCTAACCTTTCTAATGTAATTTTATTAGTAGTCTTATATGAATAATTTGGACGGCTTTAATGCTGCAAAATTGATACGGTATAAAAATGTTCTTATGTTAATGCATGAGAATTGAAGATTGTGAAAATGGTATTATTCAAAAAAGGTTGTGACTTGTGATAGCTATATATGATTTGATAGAAGTGTTACTTAATTTAGGATTTATGAGTTATGTGGATTTGCATGTGTAGATTATAATTTATTCTCTGATATTAGATACTAATGCATTTGCTAATATTACTTATGTGTTCTCAATGGACTATAAGAAAACATATGTTATTATCATCTCCATGTGTTAAACTGGTAGGTGTTGTATTAGTAAATCAACGAACTGTTTTCATTGTTAAACCACTACATCCTCTTCATTCCACCCATGTCATTATGTTCTCAATGGACTATAAGAAAACATATGTTATTATCATCTCCATGTGTTAAACTGGTAGGTGTTGTATTAGTAAATCAACGAACTGTTTTCATTGTTAAACCACTACATCCTCTTCATTCCACCCATGTCATTAGTATGTACTAACTACTTTTTGGTGATGTGAGTGACTCTTTTGTGCAGTGAGCACATCAAGCTGTTGGCCTGTTACTGGTGTAAATCTAGAGTCCAAATTTTACCTACATCTCTTGCCTCTTAATTGATGCCATTGTTAGTTAT
The DNA here is from genome assembly GCF_051527215.1 of Medicago sativa. Classification (NCBI taxonomy): domain Eukaryota; kingdom Viridiplantae; phylum Streptophyta; class Magnoliopsida; order Fabales; family Fabaceae; genus Medicago; species Medicago sativa. Next base: position 79,062,841 of record NC_140750.1, read on the forward strand.
AGATTTTTTCTGTTCATACCAAAACAATAAAATTAGAGAATTATGAGTCTTTCTTCAAACTGTTACCCAATGCATCTTAGCTGCTGTGCAAGGTGTTTTTTAGAGCTGAAGCTGATTGAAGAAAATCTTCTGATTAAGTTATTGTTGCCAGTTTGTTTCTATGAAATTGAGGGATAAGCTGCCGTTATGTTCTTATTTGTGTGTAGTAGCGCTTAGGAAGTTTTTCATATATGTATATGTTGTTATATCGTATATTTATGGAACCCCTGGTTAGTATGTGCATCATTCTACTAGATTATATATAATATCGTTTTGTCCAACATAGTTAAAGTTTTACCTTGGCATCGATTAGTTGAACTTCCAAATTATGCGAAGGAAAGCCTGTGTTGTGTTGTTATTTGGATGGATTTATCCTGCACTGCATTATTGATGGCGTTATTTGGATGGATTTATCATGCACTGTGTTATTATTGATGTTGAAGTTAAATATCTATTTTTGTCAAGTAGTTTCCTGTTTAATTGGGCATGTTTGTGTTCCCCTTCCGCCATTTTATTATTCTTGTTACTAATTTGTTAGTAATTAGTATGTTCCTCAGCAACCTACATGTTTTTATATCTGTCCCATGTTGGATTTGTTCTGGCAACTGGCAAGTGATATATAATTGAGGTACCACTCAAGGTGCACTGGTGTGCTCCAATTGTACCCACTAATCAAATGTTAAAACATCAAAGATTGGACTGAAATTGCATCTGAAGTCCATTATAAAATGAGAAGTTACAGAGAGGTCCTAATTAGGTTCACCTTTTGCAATTTCTCTTTCATGGCCTCTACTTCTACCACTTCCTCACTCTCAGATGGCTCTCTATCCACCATAGTCTCTAGCAAGCCTGCAATGCCACTTGCTTCTTCAGCTGTAAGCATTCAACAAACTCCCCCTCTTGCAATCACCATTCCCATGTCCTTCAGCAACCTCATTGCTGCCCCATTCATGGCCATTGTACAAAAGTTGGAACTATCAAACAGAATACAGCTTTTATGACTCTTGAACACATGGTTTGTATTTTACTCTTCCTCTACACTTGTTTTTGTGTGTTGGCAATATGCATCTTATTCTTGGGGATTCTCAAGGTTATGCGCAATGTCAAGATCTTTTCTCCTTTGTCATTCAACTTGAATCATCATTGTGCTCTCTGAAGCTCACCCTCCACACCTCTCAGTACTGTCAATTTATTTGACTGTCGAATCGGATTGTTAAGCCAGGTTTTCGTTGCAGGTTTTGTTACTTTTCTTTCTCAAGCTAATCCCTTTTGTTCACTTTTTACTTTCTGCAAATTGGGGGTAATGCCCAGAACTCAATGAGGTACTGCATTGAGGTTACGTAGCAATTTTGTTGTGATTAATTAAATACAAAGATGCAAAGTTGATTTCAAAATAACTTCTATAAGGAGCTTATGTAACAATCTTTTGGTACTAAAAAAGTTAAAATATACATTTGATATGTCACTTGTGTGTGTCGGTTTTCAATGGTTTTTTTTAATTGCAAGTTTTCAATGGTTACGCCGTTTCATCTATATACAAAACAAAATGCTAACATTGTTTGAGATTAAATAACGATAACACTGCTTTTTGGTGAAAAATGCACGACTATTTGTGGTGACTTTGTTTTTGTTCTTGTTTAAACTGCTTTAAGTTGCCTATTTTTTTGGAGTCCTTGTGCTTTTTAGTCTTTATTTAATATTTATTTACTGAATTATTTAGAAGACTAGATGGGTTGCAATATAGCTAGCTACAAATCACATGTTAAAAAAAAATGTGTATATGAAATAATTGTAATTTAAGGAGAGGGTTTGGAACAGCATTTTGCAGGCCATTTCTCGTGTCCCTAATCCATGCTACCGTAAAAAAATACAAAGCTACAAAATGTTGCAGTAGGTCACGCTTAGATGATCGTTTATACTCTAGATTCATTTTCTTTATTGTAAGCATAGAGCCTCCTGCTTTAAGTAATTGTAGAAAAAGCTTGTTGTTGGCATAGGGACCATGTTAAACACAACATTGTCTAAGGTGGAAGAAGTTTTCTGGTATGAAATATGTGAATGTCATGAGCTTGTGGTTTTTCTATGGAGTATGGACTCAGTTTCACTGTATGACAATAAATAGTCGAGAATCGCACAAAGTAAATAGAATTTTGCTCTCCACCCAACACTTTTCGCTCGCGCCCTGCAACCATTCCGAAAATACCCCTGCGCTAGTTAACTAGCGCAAGTGTAAAAAAGTGTTCAAAAAACAGGACTTAAATTTTACACTTGCGTGACTTAAGTCACGCTGCATGAGTTAACTCACGCAGAAATTAACACTTACGTGAGTTAACTCACGCAACAATTAACACTTACGTGAGTTAACCCACGTAGGAATTGTTTTTCTTGCCTTCTTCTCTATTCCTCTTCTCTGTTCCTCATCTTCTTCTCAAGTGCAACACACCATAAAAACAACAACACAACAAGATAAAAAAACAGTTATCATCCTCTTCTCTATTCCTCTTCTCTGTTCCTCATCTTCTTCTCTAGCTCTTTCTTTTTATGTGTTGTATTACAATGTACCACGTCTTACCATTACTATCCATCATTAATCATCCTCTACAATTGTAAGCCTCTTGTATATTCTCCTAATTATCATTTCATTTCATTTGCATCTTTGTTTCAGTTCTGGTATTGGAACTCCTTGGATTTCGATGCAATTTTATCTTGCCATTTATTAATTGTGATTATCTTGCTGTGCTGTTTTTTTAGTCTAAATATAAATATATAATGATGTGTATGTGTGTTGTTGTGTTGTTGTTTTTATGGTGTGCTGCACTTGAGAAGAAGATGAGGAACAGAGAAGAGGAATAGAGAAGAAGGCAAGAAAAACAATTCCTACGTGAGTTAACTCACGTAAGTGTTAATTGCTGCGTGAGTTAACTCACGTAAGTGTTAATTTTTGCGTGAGTTAACTCATGCAGAGTGACTTAAGTTACACAAGTGTAAAATTTAAGTCCTGTTTTTTGAACACTTTTTTATACTTGCGTTAGTTAACTAGCGCAGGGGTATTTTCGGAATGGTTGCAGGGCGCGAGCGAAAAGTGCTGGGTGGAGAGCAAAATTCAAGTAAATATACTTCCTTCCCCCGATAGATGCTCATACCACACTTCCCTTTGTTCCTATTTCCAAACACACACCCCTCAAAAGATGGTTTAATATATTTTGATCCAAAATTTGATGTTTCCACTAACTCTCAATTAACCTCCGTTAAACAAAATCATCAATACAAAAATAGCCTTTGTCTTTATTTGTATAGGTTGTCATCTCTTTCTTCATACCCTTGGATGTATTTTATATTAAAAAACCCAAACGTACTTAGAAGAATTGTCGTCAGAACTGTAAAAACATGCAACCATGCATAAAACCTTGAATACAATTCTTTATTGTGAACGGCAAATCACCCAATGAAAATGGTTAAAGAGGGTTAGAGAGGTGACGAACAAGTGTTAAAGACAATCATCAAAAGGATGCTATTAAAAATTTAAAGTATGCATTTGCAGTTTAGATATGTTTTGAATTTACAATATTATCCTTTCACCATTAGACTAAGATTTTGTATGGTTAGTGGTTACGCTGGACTTTTCTCGTGATTATTTTTATAACATTTATTTATCGATTTTTAAGTGTGTAAGAAGCTAACTTTCATTTGTGTTTTATTTTGTATGGTTAATGGTTACGCTGGACTTTTCTCGTGATTATTTTTATAACATTTATTTATCGATTTTTAAGTGTGTAAGAAGCTAACTTTCATTTGTGTTTTTATTTACGAGAGAATATTAAGTTAATAAAATTAAGAGTAACTAATATTTTCTTTGATTCTTATTATAAGAAGATTTTCAACAACAAAAATTGGTCATATTCATATATTAAAATTTAAAATGTCACCAACTTTTAAGGTGTAGTTATTGTTTAAAAGATTTTTTTTTATCCTTTATTTAATGTTTTTCTCTTTTATATTAGTGCGTGTATTTAATGTTTCACAATTATTTATAAGGTATATTCGTAAAAATAAAAAAATTATAATAATTAGTGATTGTATTGGTTTTAATGTTTTTTATTTTTCTTCTTATTAGACGAGGAATATGGGAATCGATGGAATAAATTTAATTTATAGAATGAAAATAACTATTTTTAAAGTGTTTTCTTGATGTTGATGATTTATGTCTTTTGTTTCCTATAAAAAGGATCAAGGGAGTACTAAAGAAGTTCAATAGAACTATGAAGCCACCTCATAGTTTAAACAAGGCTTAAACACATTTTTGGATTTTATCTTTATTCCAGGACCCATATTGGTCCCTTATTAAAATAAAGGTGCAGATAGGTCTTTAAATTTGTTTAATTGGTACCATGTTAGTCCTTTTTATCCATCAAAAGCTAATGACGTTAACTACAATAGATGTGGGATGTGAGTAGCATCTCCTTCTTCCAAGTTTACCATTTCCCTTATTTAATTTGTTTAATTGGTACCATGTTAGTCCTTTCTATTCATCAAAAGCTAATGACGTTATAGCTGCAATATATGTGGCATGTGAGTTAGCATCTCCTTCTTCAAAGTTTGCCAATTTCCCTATAAATCAAAATTAGGGTTTATTGGAACCCATTTTTCCTCAATTTTTTCACCTAAATTTGGGATTGCAATCAATCTTCTTCCGCATCTGAGCTAACATATCAAATTTGTGAGGTTCCTAATCAACCCCCTCTCTGAAATCGTTGAACAATGGTGCATAGGATGGATCCAACACGAATTCACGTGGATCTCATACTTCAAAACCACAAATTCACATGGAAAGGAACAACGTGGTATCAATTAAACAAATTAAAGGATCTATCTGCACCTTTTTTTTTTTATTAAGGGATCAATATGAACTCCGAAATAAAGATAACGGACTAAAAAATTGTTTAAGCTTTTAAACTACTTTTATTATATTTTCTTCTATCTATTTACTACCTATAACAAAATTAAGATTGAAATCAAAGACGAATCTATATCATATGGTTTTAATTTGGGCAAATGATCATTTTTAGTCCCTGAGTGTGTAACAAGTAGTCATAATAATCCATTAATGAATCAAAATTTCAAAATAATCTTTAATTGAATATTTTATTAGTCAAAATAGTCTTTGACGTTAAAATAGATGAAAATTTTGGTTGTTGAGTGTCATTTAAAGTATTTGGACAATCTATTTTTATCGGTAGGTCTGCGCAACATGTATTTAATTTTTTTTTTCAAGGTAGAGTTTGGAAGAAGTTGAAGGGTGAAATTTATTGATAATCAAGTTTATGCATAATAAGAAGAGGTGTACATGACACTGTACACCTCTTCTTATATTTTTATAATCTTATCTTTTGATTTATTGTCATATTTTCGTTAATGAAATTATCTTTTTACTTAAAAAAAACTAGTATGAACGAAAAATAGTAATATTGTAGGAATCTAACTAATCTGTATGTTCCCTTTCAAAAGAAAAAAAAAACTAATCTGTTTGAAATATAAATTAAATGAAATGTTCTTATATTTATAATTTATAATCAATGTTTAAAATAACACAAGATGATAAATTTTAATACTATAATTTTTTGTGAGAAATCTTTTTTTTTGAGAGGTTTTTTTGAGAGAAATCTTATTACTATATATTGGCTTCATATGTACTCATCAAACAATATTGGCTTCATATCAGACGTGTCTTTCTTGCATGCGGTTTAGTGACACTTGCGATTGGTGTCAAATTAATCTTGCATGCACTTCAATTATTCTACTTCTCATGCAAGCCAATTTTGTTTATTTCTGCATGAAGTTGCTCTGACACCTGCACTTTGAGTTGAGGAGTCAGTATTTTTATTGTAAAAAAATGGAAAAAATATATATTATTAAAGTGGTACTAATTGGTACTCTCCATCTTGAATATAGGAGACAATTAAGTCGACAAAAATCGATATATTTGATCTTGTTTATGATTTAATATATTTATTTATGTTAAGTAAAATATCTTTTATATATAGGATTGGAGGTAATATTTGAGATTTAACTTTCTGGCAAAAAAAAAAACTTTCTGGTAATTAGAATTGAAGTTGAACAAACTTAATCAAATTTCTAATTTGCAGTGGGTAGTTCACTTAGCAGGTATATAATTATCATATTCACGAATTCAACTTATTGAAAGAAAATTGTGTTGAACTAGCCTCTACTTAATATCTCCAATATTAAACAGTACACCCTCCGGTCACTATTATAAGCAAAAATCAAGGTTCGTTCATTAAATAATGTATGTAGTCTATAATAAAGACTACATACATCATTTAATGAATGAACCTAAAATGTTGATTTTTGCTTATAATAGTGACCAGAGGGTGTATAAAATATCTGTTTTTACGATACAATATTGTAAAAATAAATCATCGCAAGTTTACCTCAATTAATAGAGAAATTACATAATAATATATGTAAGAGTTGGAGTTTGAATCTCGAACTTTCCATTTATTCATCTTAAAAAATTGAATTACTAAAACTAGACTTGTTGATTGCATTATAAGATATGCATTATAAGATGATTATAAAAATGTTTATTACAATCTCCGTGATCGTAGCTCATTTGGTAGGACATTGCATAATATATGCAGAATTTCTAAATACCTAGACTACTTAAACAAATTAATTTACAAGACAAAAATATTAAATTTTACAATTTAATATTTATTTTTACAATATTGAACTGTTCTCTAATTAGTTTTTAAAATATTAAACAATACAAAAATAAATATAAATACATTATAAGATTGATTAAATTTTTAAGAAATCAATTACTGACAAAATTAGCGAGTTCTTGTTAAAAAAACAAAAATTAGCGAGTTAAATTTGTACCATGATAACTAAAATAAATAATATTTTTTTTATAACAAGCAAAATAATTAATAAAATTAATACCATTAATTAAAATAAATTGAGGCCAAAGACGTCTGCCTTCCTTGCATCCCCTTGGTCCGGCCCTCTCTATTCTAAAACGGTAATTGTTCTTTAGGCATCTATCAATTGCTCATAAACACCTATAAAACGATACTTAATTGTCGTTTGACAATTTTTCAATTGATTAAACAAATTTAAAAAAGTGATTTTAACTGTAATTAACTATTCTTTCAAAAAAAAACTGTAATTAACTATTTCCGTACTTTCTAGGTCCATAAAGAGCAATTACCTCCCAAGATACAAAAAATGTCAGTGTTTTTTTATAGGAACTATTGTCAAAGATGATAAAATTAGACTATGATAAAATTAGACTAACTCTTTAATAGTTTTGTTAGTTTAACTAATAAATTATTGTAAATAATCGAAAGAAAAAAATTGATTATGTCCCAAACAAATTTTTATTCCAATTTTTTGTCAAAAATTACTCTTTTTTTTTTTGGTGGCCGGGGTTCGAACCTCAGATCTTGCATATATTATGCATTGTTCATACCAATTGAGCTAAGCTCACAATGACACTCTTTTTTATTTAAAAAAGTGCGCTAGTAAACAGAATTATTCTATTAGAGTAAGTACGCCATAATTACTCTTTTATGATTAATATACTTTTAATATTAAGAATATTTCTCTAAAAAAAACAATATAAATTGAATTTGAAAAATTCATAAAAATCCTCCTTCAAAACACTCCTCCAATACAACTTTTGAACTCCTCAAATTATGAGATTTTTGTATTAGGAAGGAAAATGACCCCACCATAAAGTCATCATCTTCCAAAGTCTTTTATTTCTTCCAATTGCTTCTTCCGTTTTGCCAAAACCCTATCTCGCTTCTCCTCCAAACTCGCTCGCAAAGGGTTTTGGTCTAAATCTCCATCTCTTTGTACTTTTTTATCTCTCATTTTATCAATATATGATTAGGCTATTGCAGCGGTGACCCCTGTATCTCATCTTTAATCTTAAATTAAACAAATAATCTAAATATAGACTAGTGATAACTTACAAAATCAAGGTATGTATATAATTTATAAAAAAAAAAAAAAAAAAAAATGAAATAAGAAGGTACGTATGTACATTCAAGTCTATAAATAAGCAACATAGCTTGCTTAGTTTGGCTCAAGTCACTGACTTTTAAGCTTACTCTATCACATAATTAAGTTGCAAAACTAAAATAGTATAGTGTTTGTGCAAAGATGTTTTCAAACGTGGCAGGAATGCTTAATAGAGGCCATAAGATAAGAGGGACAGTGGTGTTGATGCGTAAGAATGTGTTGGACTTTAACACAATTGTGAGTATTGGTGGTGGAAACATCCATGGAGTCATCGACACCGGCCTCAATCTCATCGGTTCAACTGTTGATGGCCTCACTGCCTTCTTGGGCCGCAGTGTCTCCCTTCAGCTCATTAGTGCTACCAAGTCTGATGGTTAGTTAGTTAGTTAATTCATTTCTTCTTACCAGTGTTATTTCTCTTTCAACAAGATCTTAGTTCAGCGATAAGAGTTTAACATTATAACATAAATAATAGAGTTCAAATTTCTTTAGAAACGATTGTAATATAGTCATTAATGTCATTTTATTAATAACAACTTTAGAAACTTTGGTCATCACTGAATAAATTTAATTATATATGTAGCAAATGGAAAAGGGAAAGTTGGAAAGGATACATTTCTGGAAGGTATTCTTGCCTCATTACCAACCTTGGGAGCTGGTGAAAATGCATTCAATATTCATTTTGAATGGGATGATGAGATGGGAATTCCTGGTGCATTTTACATCAAGAATTATATGCAAGTTGAGTTTTATCTCAAGAGTTTAACTCTTGAAGATGTTCCAAACCATGGAACCATTCGATTTGTATGCAACTCTTGGGTTTACAACGCAAAACTCTACAAAAGTCCACGCATTTTCTTTGCCAACAAGGTACTTTACATCAATATATTTAGTGCATGTTTTGTATTACGGTAGGTTTATCACAATCACGGTGAGTTACCGTGATGATAGTAATCAACAGTGATACTAAACGTACACTTATTTTTCAATCAAGTATATTTTACCAAAGTAACCATTATTTCTAATTGTTATCATGCAGTCATATCTTCCAAGTGAAACACCATCTCCACTTGTCAAGTATAGAGAAGAAGAATTGCAAAATTTAAGGGGAGATGGAAAGGGAGAGCGCAAGTTACATGAAAGGATCTACGATTACGATGTCTACAATGATTTAGGCAATCCAGATCACGGTGAAAGTCTTGCTCGCCCTGTTCTTGGAGGGTCTAGCACACATCCCTACCCTCGCAGGGGGAGGACTGGTCGATATCCAACAAGGAAAGGTTAGTTCAAATTTTATTATAAAAAGTTTTATTTAGTCAGTTCATAGAAATTAATCTCGTAGTTGTATTTAAAAAAATAATATATTGATTGGAAGAGTTCAATTTTAACTTCTGCTTGTGAAAATAGTTATAGCTAGGCATTTGTGCTATGATCCTTATTTTTATTTTTTTTATGACTAAGTTGTAATTTTCATATTTGTTTCCCTAGTAACATATGTGTCTTGCTATTGTCTTATTTTGAACAGATCCAAATTCTGAGAAACCAGCTACAGAAATATATGTTCCAAGAGATGAAAATTTTGGTCACTTGAAGTCCTCCGACTTTCTTACATATGGAATAAAATCTGTATCTCAAATTGTATTACCTGCATTTGAATCTGCATTTGATTTGAACTTTACACCGCGCGAGTTTGATAGTTTCCAAGATGTGCGCGACTTATTTGAAGGTGGAATTAAGCTGCCTCTAGATGTAATCAGCACAATTAGTCCCTTACCTGTGATCAAAGAATTATTTCGTACTGATGGTGAAAATGTCCTCAAGTTTCCACCACCTCATGTCGTTAAAGGTATGATAAATACATATTACACTGTAAATTAAACTACGCTTTGAGTAATATCGTTTAATTATGATAGTTCTTTATTGTTTTGAGCAGTGAGTAAGTCTGCATGGATGACAGATGAAGAGTTTGCAAGAGAAATGCTTGCCGGTGTAAATCCTTGCATGATTCGCGGTCTTAAAGTATGAGTATTTATTGCTAAGCATTTTGTATAATCTAATTATTTTGATTGATATCAATGTTAAATTTGTTTATTGATATATATTCATAATAAAATGAATGTCTATGGTATAATATAGAGTCATGTATTATCATATTTCCTCATGATATTTATTTTTAATGAATGGTAGGAGTTTCCTCCAAAAAGCAATCTAGATCCCACAGTATATGGTGATCAAACTAGTAAGATAACTGCAGATGCATTGGAACTTGATGGGTGCACAGTAGATGAGGTAAAATCATTTTAATCTTAATTAAAAAGTACTAATATGATTTTAATCTTGCACTGTAAATTCAAATGGCCATGTTTTTGGCAACATGAAGTGAAAGATTAATTGTGTGGAACAGGCACTTGCTAGTGGGAGGTTATTCATACTAGATTACCATGATACATTTATCCCATTTCTGAGAAGAATAAATGAGACTTCTGCAAAAGCTTATGCTACTAGGACAATCCTTTTCCTAAAAGAAGATGGAAATTTAAAGCCAGTGGCCATTGAATTAAGTTTGCCACATCCTGATGGTGACAAATCGGGTGTCGTTAGTCAAGTCATTTTACCTGCAAATGAAGGTGTTGAAAGTACTATTTGGCTACTAGCAAAAGCTTATGTGGTGGTTAATGATTCTTGCTATCATCAACTCATGAGTCATTGGTAAAATATCATAATTGACGATGCAATATTTTACATAAACAATCATTCTTACTATGCTTAATTAATTTGTGTTGTATCAATGTTTTTTCTTATATATATATTGGTATAGGTTGAATACCCATGCAGTAGTTGAGCCATTCGTTATTGCAACAAATCGACAGCTTAGTGTGATTCACCCAATTTATAAACTTTTATCTCCTCATTATCGGGACACCATGAACATCAATGCACTTGCAAGAGAATCTCTAATTAACGCCAATGGCATAATAGAGAGAACTTTTTTGCCTTCAAAGTATGCTGTGGAAATGTCTTCAGCGGTTTACAAGAATTGGGTTTTCCCTGATCAATCCCTTCCAGCTGATCTTATCAAGAGGTAATAGAATGATGTTGTAAATTTAGAACTGACTCTTGATGTTAATAATTAACATGTATATGCATTTTGCTTGATTCAGAAATATGGCCGTTGAGGATCCATCGTCCCCATATGGACTTCGTCTTCTGATAGAGGACTACCCTTATGCTGTTGATGGATTAGAGATATGGACAACTATTAAAACATGGGTACAAGATTATGTCTCATTGTATTATGCAACAGACAATGATGTCAAAAATGATTCTGAGCTTCAACATTGGTGGAAAGAAGTTGTAGAGAAAGGTCATGGTGATTTGAAAGATAAACCATGGTGGCCCAAGTTGCAAACACTTGAAGAGCTTGTTGAAGCTTGCACTATCATCATATGGACAGCTTCAGCCCTCCATGCAGCTGTTAATTTTGGACAGTATCCTTACGGCGGTTTTATTCTTAACCGCCCAACTCTCAGTAGAAGATTACTTCCTGAGGAAGGAACTGCACAATATGATGAAATGGTGAAGAGTCCTCAAAAGGCTTACTTGAGAACAATCACGCCAAAGTTTCAGACTCTTATTGACCTTTCAGTGATAGAAATATTGTCAAGACATGCTTCTGATGAAGTTTACCTTGGACAAAGGGAAAATCCACATTGGACCTCTGATTCAAAAGCTTTACAAGCATTTCAAAAGTTTGGAAATAAACTTGCAGAAATTGAGGCAAAACTAGCAAAGAAGAACAATGATCCGAGCCTGAACAATCGACTTGGGCCGGTTCAATTGCCATACACTTTGCTTCATCCCACTAGTGAGGAGGGGTTAACCTTTAGAGGAATTCCCAATAGCATCTCTATCTAAGAAAACTAGTGGTTTATTTACTATATGTTATTGTATCTTTCAATAAAGAGATGCTCCATGACCAAAATAAAAAAGAGATGCTCCAGATAGTGCATCTTATCTATGTTATAATAATCAAGTGTATGCATTTCCTTCTCCTTTATTTGGAGCATGTGTATGTTTAAATATTTGTAATTTGAACCTTCAAACCTGTTCTAGTTCCCAAATAATAAGAACATTATTAGTTTGTGTGTTCATCTCTATTGTATTCTAAATTATTTTTTTACTTTTCTATTCTTTATTTGCATTAAATCATAAGTTCTGACTATTCAATAAAAAAATTCAAATGGTGGCAGTTATACGCTATTCCGAATGGTCTTTTGTTGGCCGAGTCTATAGGCTACACTAAAAGCCTGGTTGAAACAGACTCTATAGTTGTTCTTGATCTGGTCAATCAGATTAGAAGATTCTTGTCTCAAAATTGGAATCTTTTCTTTCAGCATACTTTTTGAGAGGCTATTGGTTGTGCAGATTGACTCGTTAAATATGGAGCAACATCAAAGGATTGCTTAAATATGGCTCGCTAAAGTTGTAGTGGAATCGTTAAGGCAAGTTTTAACTACGGAAACCTCTATAGATTGTGTTATGTGTGTAGGGAAGTTGGAAACGGCCAACCATTTGTTCCTCCACTGATTTTGCTATGAGGGTGTGGGATAAGGTCATGAGTTGGTTGGGTTTGAATTTTTTGATTCCACCGAATTTGTTCATTCTTTGGGAAAATTGGGAGGGAGCTTCAGCCATTAAAAAGGTGCGGAATGGTTTTCGGATGATTTGGCATGCGGTGGTGTGGAGTATTTGGCGAGCTAGAAATGATGGAATCTTCAATAATGAAATTGGAGAAGTGGCGGCTCTAGTGGAGGATATTAAGGTTTTATCCTGGAGATGACGTTTAGAGCGGTCCAATTCCCTGGCTTGTATGTTCTAAGAATGGCATTGGAATCCTATCGAGTGTTTGTTGCGGTAAGATTTCGGCTCGTTTTGCTTTGAGTGGTTGAGGTTGGGGTATACGGTGTCTGTGGTTGCTTGATGACAGTCCGCATATAGCAGCATCAGCTTCTGTTTTTCTGCTACAGGGTGTTTCGGCTTGGTCTTCTGCTGTCATAGGTTCGGCTACTGGTTTTTGGGACCGTGAGGGGTTTGGTTTTCGCAGTTTTCCGGTATGTCGGAGACTGTTGTATTTATTTTATGCCTCCGAGTTTGCTGTGCGTCTTGCACACTCTCGTTATCAATAATATTTGCTGATTACAAACAAAAAAAAAATTGTAGTGGAAAGTTTGCTAAGCCAAATGCACAAAATTTGTAGAAGTGTTTGTTCATTACAGAATCTTCCCACAAATTGGCTACTCCTAGAGTTCTTCTAGTATACCATTAAGTACTTGAATGATTTATTGGCTATCATGCTTGTTACTTCAGGAGTGTGTAGTGACTTTTTGCCAAGTAGTTAAATATCTTTAGGCTAAATACTTTAGCACATAATTATTTAATTAAATACAAATGTGCAATGTTAAAAAATGACAACACTTGAATACTTGATAAAAACATTACTACAGAGATTTTTATGTTTTCTTGCTTTCGTACTTAGTAGTTTAGTTAACTTTTTTGTGCAGTCCATGACCTGTGCTCCTATTTTGCAGGTATGATTATTTAGTGATGTATTCAGAACATGAGAATGAACAAATGAAGGCAAATGTTTCTGTATATTTCTAAATAATGCAGTGAACCGCTATGAATCAAATGGTATAAAAGTGTGGATGTGAAATAAATACATATTCAGGGGATGTAGAATTTTGACTTTAGATTCCTTTACTTTTATCATTGGTTCCACATCATACAACAGCATTATTATTAATCCCCTTATAGTATGATTGGTAACTTCTTTGTATTTCTGTCTGTATTATTACTAGTTAAACATTCAGTTCATGCACATACCAATGTTCCAAGCAAAAGTTTTACATGTAGCTAAGTTCAAATATCAAATCATTGTGGCATAGTATTTTGCTCTAAACAAACATAATTATTTTTATTATTTGAAAACATTTTATTGCAAACACAGATGCATTTATTAATGCTCAACATGAAAGCACCCAAATATAAAAGCTAACTGAGGCAGGTTGTTGAAGGATTATGGATTCCTTCTTCTGCACCTTTTATTCATTAGGTATAATAATATATGCTTAAGAAACCATAGTCCTCTTCAGATAGAGATACTATTAGGAATTCCTCTAAAAGTAAGTCCTTCCTCACTAGAAGGATGAAGCAAAGTATAAGGCATCTGAACCGGTCCAAGACGGTGTCTTAGCTTCTCATCATTGTTTCTCTGAGCAAGATTCTTCTCAATTTCTGCTAACTTATTTCCAAACTTCTTAAAGGCCTCTAATGCCCTTGTATCTGATGTCCAGTTTGGATTGTCTCTCTCTCCAAGGTACACTTCATCAGAAGCATGCCTTGATAATATCTCTATAACGGAAAGGTCGATAAGTGTCTGAAATTTTGGTGTAATTGTCTTCAAGTATGCCTTTTGTGGACTTTTGACTAGCTCGTTGTATTCAGCTGACCCTTTCTCTGGCATGAATCTCCTACTAAGAGTTGGACGGTTTAATATTAAACCACCATAGGAATACTGTCCAAAATTAACAGCTGCATGAAGAGCTGAAGCAATCCATATGACAGTAGTGCAAACTTCGACTAGCTCTTCACGAGCTTGCATCTTAGGCCACCACGGCTCGTTTTTCTTATCGCCATGACCAACCTCTACAAGTTCTTTCCACCAAGCTTGGAGTTCAGAATCTTGTCTAAGTATGTCATCTGTGGTGTAGTACAAGGAGACATAGTCTTGGACCCATGTCTTTATGGCAGCCCATATATCTAATCCATCATGAGCATAAGGGTAATCCTCTACCACAAGCTTAACACCACATGGGGAAGATGGATCCTCAATTGCCATTCCTCTAAATAACAGTTTACAAACAACAACGTAACATTATAATTAACATAGAAAGGTCTTTAAGTTTAGGTATTTTACTTGTGATCAAACCAGTTATACGAAAACTATAATAACAACTTAACATTATGTATGTAACAAAACTACCTTTTTATAAGATCAGCAGGCAATGCTTGACCTGGCAAAGTCCAATTCTTGTAAACTTTAGAAGACATTTCCATGGAATATCTTCCCCACAAAAATGTTTTTTCGATGATACCTCCATCGTTGACCAGGGATTGTCGAGCAAGAGAATTTATATTCATTGTATCACGATAGTGAGGATACAAAAGTTTATAAATGGGGTGAAGATAACTCAGATGTCTGTTAGTTGCTATGACAAATGGTTCAACAACTGCATGAGTATTTAACCTATTATCATCAAGAATCAAGAATCAATTCACAGATATATGTATAAAAAAATATTATTATGTTATTTATTTACAAAACTTTTACCAATGGCTGACAAGTTGATGATAGCAGGAATCATTCACAACTACATAAGCCTTAGCCAGTAACCAAATAGTACTGTCAACACCTTCTAGCGCGGGTTGATAAACATGACTAACAGCACCATGTTCATCTCCGTCAGGGTGTGGCAAACTCAACTCTATGGCCAGTGGCTTCAAAGTTTTGTCACTGCTCAAGAAAAGGATGGTTCGAGTAGCATAAGCCTTCGTTGGAGTCGAGTTTATTCGCCTTAAATATGGCATTATTGAGTCATGATGATCTAGCAGGAACAATTTCTTGTTTTGAATTGCCTTTAAAATCAAATACAATTGTCATTGTTGTTCATATTTGGACCATACGATTATAATATAATTAAATTAAGCATAAAATATAATAGAATTCATCAAGCAAAATTGTACCTCTTCTACTGTGAGCCCTTCTAAATTAGGTTCTAGGTGTTCTTTGGTTATTTTACTAGTGTGATCACCATAGACTTGACTATCTAGCTTGCTTCGCGGAGGGAACTCCTGTAATAACCAAACAATGATCCTTCATGAAGTCGCCCAAATCCATCGAACTAATGACATCGATCAATAGCTAACTAATTTAGCATGCAAAGAAAATCCAACTTTTTGGTTTAGAGTAGTTTATATTGAAAACTCTTAAGCTTACCTGAAGACAGCAGATCACATTTGGATTTACTCCAGCAAGCATTTCTCTTGCAAATTCTTCATCAGTCATCCATGCAGACCTACTTACTGTTCAATTAATAATATAGAATAGTAATTGTCAAATAAGATTAATTCTTGAGATCCAAAAGCACTTAATAGGGGCATTTTAGATAAAAAAAAAAAAGTAGTTTTAAGGTATGAAAATGAAATACCTTGAAGTACTTTAGGTGGTGGATACTTGAGGAACTGTTCACCATCGGTTCGAAAGATTTCTTTGAGCACAGGTAATGGACTTATCTTGCTAAGTACATCTGTTGGCAGCTTAATTCCACCCTCATACAATCCATGAACTTCATCAAAGCTATCAAACTCATTTGGTGTGAAATTTAAATCAAAGATTACAGACTCTAATGCTGGGACCACATTTTGAGATACTGCTTTCAGTCCATAAGTAAGAAAATCTGATGACTTCAAGTGACCAAAAGCTTCATCTCTTGGAAGATACACAAAATCACTCCTACTCTCACTTTTAGGATCTGTTTAGTAACAATGAAATATTATCAACATTAACATTCTTGATTTCATAAAGTTTGATGCAAATTCCAAGTACCAAATTAATAAATGATATGGTAAGATGATAAAACAATGTCATAGAAGTTTAACCTTTCCTATTTGGCTTTCTGCCAGTTCTCCCCCTACGAGGATAAGGATATTCATCAGACCCTCCAAGAACAGGACGAGCATGATTTTCACCTTTCTCCGGATTTCCTAAATCATTGTAGACATCATAATCATAGATCCTTTCCCACTCTTTGCGTTCTCCTGTTCCATCTCCTCTTAAATTATCCAATTCTTCTTCTCTGTAATGGACTAATGGAGCCGGTGTTTCACTAGGAAGATATGCCTGCCATACAATTTTTTAATTATCTTCCTCGTGATTTATGGCTTAAAGTTCAACAATTTCAAAATAAACAAACATATAATAAACCTAAATGAGTATTTAGTAATGATATTAAGCTATGAAGCCTGGATACTCCAAAATAGTGCCGTACCCGTGTCGGATACGTATCGGATACCGATACTCCGCGGATACTCCCGGATACGTATCCCAGAAGTATCCAAATGATTTAATTTAATTTTTATTTAAAAATATATTGGATACCTTAAGGATACGTTAAGGATACTCCCAGATACGTATCCCAGAAGTATCCGAATGATTTAATTTAATTTTTATTTAAAATTTTTATTTGTATTTTGATCACAAGTATTAATTTTTGTAAATTGGGATCATTATATTGGCCATTACTTGAAAATGGTGACTATCTTCATACTACCTTGGTATCATCATAGTGCAGGTTGTTTATATGGTATGTTTTGGTTTAAAGGATATCTTAGTTGGTGAATGGTCCATTGTATTTTGACTTGGTGTAATTAGTTTTAAGATTTCACGCTATTTATTTTTTGTGCGTTTATGTCTAATATATATATATATATATATATATATATATATATATATATATTAAAAAAAATTGTAAACGTATCCAAGCCGTATCGTATCCTAAATTTGAAATTTTTGACGTATTCGCGTACCCGTATCGTATCGTACCCGTATCCGTATCCGTATCGGGGCTTCATAGATATTAAGACACCTAATTTTTCATACACCTGTGTGACACCTGGTTAATCACGTGTATATATATACCTTGTTGGCAAAGAAAATGCGGTCAAGTTTGTGGTGTTTGGCATTATAAATCCAGGAGTTGCATACAAAGTAGATGCTTCCATGATTTGGAATGTCTTCAAGAGTCAAACTCACAAGGAAAAACTCAGTTTGCATAAAGTTCTTGATGTAAAATGCTCCAGGAATTCCCATGTCATCATCCCATTCAAAATGAATTTTGAATGCAGATTGTCCTGCTCCCAATGTTGGTAACGAGGTAATTATACCTTCCAGAAAGGTAGCCTTTCCAAGCTTCCCTTTTCCATTTGCTAACAAAATCAAAACCAAATAAAAATTATTAAATGTATCAAATACTAGTTTTCATTTTTTTGACAAAGCAAACTCAAATGCTACCAACATTATTAGTAAAAGCCAAATATAAAAAAAAACACTTGTGAAAAGAAATTAAATGATATTACTCTTGTCATGTGAACAAGACTTGCATCATATTCGTACGGACTTGGATTTGTTACAATCAACAATCGAAAGATTTATGCACTCTGCGTACGTTGGTAGTCTAGTCGTTAGATTGATATTGAACTGTCCAAATTTCAAATTCCGTATTTCAGTTTTTTAAACAAAATTTGCATTGAAGTATGAACCGGATCTTGATCCAACAGCCATTGTCGTAGTGCTTCCATAAATGTGTGGAATTGGTGACTATAATAAACTCAAATCGATATGCACACCTCTGTCTTGTTTTCTTTCAATCCTAAGCACACTTACATGTATTGAGTGGGTTCAGATAACAATTTGTTTGGACTCACATAAACACTTGTTATTGTGTTTGGAATGTATAAAACTACTCCCTCCGTCCTAAAGTGTAAGTAGTTTTGGGGAAAAAAAATTGTCCGAAATTATGAGTCACTTTAGAATAACATTGAAACATTAATGTTAATTTCTTATTATATCATTAACTATTTATTGTTCTATCTTCTTTCTTACTATATCATTAACTATTTATTGTTCTATCTATTTTCAATTATTTAATTTATCTTTCTCATACCATTTATTAAGGGCATTTTTGTGAAACAACTAATAATATCTCTTTCTCATACAAAATTAATTACATTTCTTAATACATACGAAATGTGTAAAGCGTCATATAATTTGAGACGGAGGAGTAAAATTTAAGATTTCCACATATTTTAGTATACTTTGGTGGGAAGGAGAAAGATTTTATTTATTTTTTCGGTAAAAAGGAGAAGAATTTTAATGGTGGGGAGGCAAATGAAGGGATTTTAAAATGATTTGTGAGGGGAAATTTTAATTGAAGGAAAATCTAAAATTACATTTTTAACCCTTATAAGATTTAAGGCCGCATTAAATATGAAGGTATTTTCCTCAAAAAAGTCTCAACTCAAGCAAAAACTTCCCCTTCCAAAGGGAGATAAAATTAGCTTAAGAGAGATTTTGACATCCTCACTTCCCCTCAAAAAATGAACAAGATCTCTGAATTTAAAATAATCTTAAAATAATTTTTTCACCTCTTTCTCCCCTCTAATCAAACAAACCATAAGAGATTCAAGTTCAATTTCACTATAATGTTGGTTAACTATATTTATGAGTTCTCTCAAAAAAAAAAACTATATTTATGAGTATGACTTTATTGAATGATCCCTTACTATATATAGCAAATTAATACAAGCACTTATTACATAAAATTTGTTTGAAAATGTCAGATTTTGAATTTATAATGACGAAAAAACTCATTTGATAACATTTTTTTCTCGCAATCTTATAGATTATTTTTATTAGCTTATAACTTATTTTGATAAACTAATTCAATTAACATATTGCCTACTGTTTTTTTCTCTCGATCCTATTTTTCTCATTTCACTTGAAAAAAACTAAATACTAGTTAAACATATATCTTTGTTATATATAACATTTTATATTTATAAACTAGTTCAACTATCAAACATTACAAATTCAATCTGATAGTTTATCCGCTATAAACTAGTTTATAAATTATTCGTTGTAGTTTATCCGTTATAAATTAGTTTACTGGTTATCCGCTATTTTTTGTCAAACAAAGACATAATTTTTTTTTTTTTTTACACAAAACAAAGACATAATTAAGTTATTCATAATAGTCACGTATATAATTAAGTTGTACAATACACCCTCCGTTTGACACTCATAAAGTATAGTATAGTTGTAGATGGAGGAAATTGAGGAGTGTTATTTGAACAACCATTTGGTGGACAACTTATGGGACAATCATAATTTACAAATAAAAAGTAGGTACACGAAAATCAAAGCAATAGGGAGATAAAGTAAAAAATAATGTGAGTATGAGAGAGAAAATTGTCACAAAAGTTGTCAAAAAATGGATGTTCAAATATCATTTCTCGAGGAAATTAGTGATAAGTGAATGAAAGTAATAACTAAATGAAATGAAGAAAGTACCATCAGGTTTAGTTGCACTAATCAACTGAAGAGAAACAGAACGGCCTAAGAAAGCAGTAAGATTATCAAGTGTTGAACCAAGAATGTCGAAACCTTGACCAATAACTCCACCAACACTGGTTAAACTATTTATATCCAAAACGTTCTTTCTCATCAACACCACCGTTCCTTTTATCTTATGACCCCTATTCAATATCCCCGTCACCCCTGAAAACATTTTTGCGAATACCTTAATTTAAGTGATCTACTAGTTTATAGACAACACTATAATGTTGATGAGAGAGTTCGTGAGGATGTGAAACATGGGATAGTAGTATTTATAGAGAGGAGGTAACACTAACTTATAATTAACGGAAGAATTGACATTTTTATTAAATAATAAAAATGCTTTAACGTTTTCTCCATTTTTTTACAAAGTGACTACTAACTTGTAAAAAAATACTCATTCGATCACATTTATAAACAACTTTTACTTTTTCAGATTTATTTAATAATTGGTGTATCTGAACTATATTATAATTTATGGTCATGCTAACTTGTGCCCTTATGACACATGTTTGTTTCTATAAAGAGCAAATATTTATTGAGAAACATTAAATTTCAATCCCGTGATAAATAAATTGACACAATTTACGATGCATAATTTTTATATTTGAAACCTTGTGTTTGTGCCCTTGGGACACAAGTTAGCATTTTCCTATAATTTAATACATCAATTATTTAGATACGTGAGATTCATTAACTCAACAAGTAATGTTGAAATTGTTAGGTTTGATGCCTTCATCCCTTCATCCGAGATCAAACTAGTGACCTTGTGGAGTGTGTAAGTTTCAATGGTGTTTATCACTTCCTATACCAAAGAAATTGTTTAAACTGACTTATTTTGTACAGTCCACTGAATCTAATGTGCAATCTCATGCTGCATGCGTGCATGCAAAAGAACGAAACAGCTAGCCAAATGTCAATGACTAGTATCATTCTAACTCAGATCCTCTGTAGCTCAGTTTGCAGTGCACTCTGTTGTAGAATTAATTGAACTATTTTATTTAAGTGTTATGATACATAGACAACCTTAAGTGGTAATACATCCCTTAACACCCATATAAAAATCTGACACGCGGCCACATGGATTCCACACAAGCACACTTTCTCTTTCATCTCCTCTTCTCTCTTCCTAGATCATGGGGTGTATAAAGGTGTATGAGAATAAAGAGTGTCTAGGTAACATTTTCCTTTATTCAATTTGTATAGATTCACTTAATTAAACTATTTTATTCTCATTTTAAGTTAATCTTTTCTTTTATTAACACAAATTGAATTAAAAATATTTGTAATTTTTTCACAATATACCCCCTAAGTCCTAAAGTAATTGATATTGTTTAACTTAGGGGTGTTCAAATCCAAACCGATCCAAAATAAAACCGCAAACCGATCCAAAAAAACCGAAAACCGCAAAAAACCGAATATATTTGGATGCGTTTGGATGTTGTTTTGTAAAAACCGCTAAAATCGGATCGGATTTCGGATAACTTTTTTAAAACCGAACCAAACTGAACCGAACCGCAAAAATAAATATTAATACTTATTTATTCTTTTATTAGTATTATAGACACTACTAAAAAAAGGTCATTTTCGGACGAAATTTCGGACGGTTTTGGGACGGAATTTACGGACAATTCCCACGGATTTCGGACGGAAATGTGTTTTCGGACGGAATTCGGACGGATAGGGCGCTGTCCGAAAAAGCCGCGTCGCAAATCATAATTCTGTCCCAAATTCCGTCCGAAAAATGTTTCAGACAGATTTCGCACGATTTTCACACAAACTCTGAAGTTTAAGTTTGTGGGACACTGGAATAGATTTCGGACACATTTTGGACGGAATTAAATATAATTTCCTACAGATTTCGGACGGAATTAAATATAATTTCCAATGGATTTCGGACGGAATAAAATTTATTTTCCAACGGATTTCGGATGGAATTAAGTTTATTTTCCAAAGATTTTCAGACGGTATTGCGTTTAATTTCCTACGGCATTCAGACAAATTTTCCAACGATTTTCGGACGAAATTAAGGAACCTTAAAATATTTACCACGCTTTCCTGGAGAGATTATAAGTTTGTTTTTTTTTTTTGTACAGAATTGCAACAAAATTAATTTATTTTACTGAGTTTGAGATAAATTCAATTCGTAAAATTCATATTCAATAATACATACTAGATTCAAATAAAAATAAATAATAATTCAAGAGTAAACAAATGTTCATTGTCTAAAACAAAATTATACAAACTAGATTCATATATGTGTTCAATGTTCTAGCATATCCCTGCCTCACACCCGAACACCCAAACAAAACCACCCCAACCTGTGCCAGAACCACAAAATAGTTGCTGGACCAGATGCTGTCATAGCAAAAACACAGCAACATAGTTGCTGTCACAGCATAACAGTTGTTGTCCACAGCACCACAGGACCCGCAGTCAGCACCAACTGAAAAGGCAGTAGCCGCACAAAATCTCCCAAGCAAAACAAACCCAACAAACCAAGGCAATTAGACCAGCACTAACAATTAAACCACACCAGAAAAACAAATGGCATAAAGTAAATAGGCCATGTTTTTACAATTCTTAAAAAACAAATGGCTAAAGCATGTATATTTGGATCTAGCACATTATTTGAAGGATTGTCAACCTATTCAAAAATCATCCAACAATAAGAGTGTTACTAAAAGAACGCGTAAAAAATAATATATATGTAATCAATATGCTGAAAAGTATTCAAAATATACTTACATATTCTTTTAACCATGCTGCAAAGTTTTCTTCAATGCAATTATCAGTATGTTCACCACTCATATTAGGATGAGTTATCCGAGGTGTCTCGACAAAGATCCTATTGTTACATAATGTAATTCAATTATAATTATCACAGTTAGGAAATGAAGAAATTTTTATTTTAGAAAGTACTTACTCAATATAGGGTTGAATCTCATCACAATTGATTAATACATGATTCATGGCAGCAGTAAATCAAATCAACATGATACTAATAGTTTTCATATAAATCAAATCAACATAAAACATCAAAGCATTTTTTGTTAACACAAGTTATGAATACCCATTATTTTTTATTTAAGGGACTAGTGTTGACCTGTAATGGTATTAATGAACCTAAGTTATGAAATTGCTAGATTTTAAACAGGTCAGCACTACGTTATGAAATTATACATCTAAGCCGTGAGTTACTGTGAACTGACCCCGTTTCAAAAAATAATGTGTACAGGTCAAGCATATATTTGAAGGTTAAGTAGTCCCTTAAATAAAAATACTTCATTAATACTATGTAATGGTATTAGGTTCATGAGTGTGTAAGTGAAATTGCTAGATTTAGTGTTAACGGAATATGGGATTAGTGCTAATCCCTTAAACAAGTCAGCACTAAGTTATGAATATGGGATTAGTTTTGTTAACACATGTGTGTCCCTTAAACATCAAGCATATATTTTCTGTAATGGTTAGTGCTGAACAATAAACAAGGGCAGGAACAATAAACAACAACAGAAAACCCAACATGTACCAAAAGCACATAGCAGCATCACAGAAGCACCAGCAGATTATACCTACAGCAGAACCGCAGACAGTACCACAACAGAACTACTACAGCCGCAAAAAACACAGCAGCACACCACACAGTACCTCAACCAACCGAGACTGATGCCAAAAAACAGAAAACCAGCAGTAACAGAAAGCTACCAGCAAGAGCACATACTCTCCTAATTAATTAACCAAATGCTTAGCTAACTGGATCTAGTTTACTATATGTTTTGATGTGTTGCCTCTAAGAGTTTATTTATAGTGGTGTCAAGGATGTTATTGGAATAATTATTTACATTATTTTAATTATAATATTGTCATTTGGTAATAATCGTGTCATGTGAGTACAGTCGGTGCGTGTTAAAACTTCAAAAATCACCGAAAAACCACCGAAAGATTAAAACTTCAAAAATCAAGAAACACATAGGAATCAATCTTAACATGAGTATGGATCTTAGCAAACAATATAAACCAAAGCAACACCCACCTAAGCAAAACAACACTTAAAACCAATACTAAGGGAAAAAAAAATCCACCCACCGAAGCAACACAACACCTAAAAACACAAAACCCATAATTGGAACAGCAAAAACCCACAATATATTTCAACAACAAAGGTGAATCCAGGTCCAGATGGTTAAGCACACTAAAAACCCTAATAAGTAAAACAAAATAAACCCAATAAATTGAACCAAGAATCAGGTACAAGTTTATGGGAACATGGTTGATTTGTTGAAGAGAACACATATTATAATAGAGAGAGTGAATAATAATACCTTGAAAAGCTTGAAACTGAGAATCCTCAAATCTGAAGAGAAGAGAATCGAAACTTGAACAGCTTGAGAAGTTGATTGAAGAGCTTGAGAAATCTTAAAACTGGCTTTTGGAAGAAATTGATTGAAGAGCTTGCTAAATTGATTGTGAAATTGATTTTAGGGTTATGAGAGAGTGAGATTGGTTATGAGAGAGAGAAGTACACGAGATGGAAATTTTATGAGTGCAGGGGGACATGAAATTTTCAAAATTAATAAAAATGAAATAAAAACCCTCAAATCCGTCTGAAATCCGTCTCAATGTTTCACACGGTTTTGGGACGGATTTGTTTTTTAAGGAAATTCGTACGAAATTCGTGGGAAAAAACCCTGTTTGAATACGTCATAAAATTTTCACACGATTTTGGGACGGATTTGGGACGAAAATTCCGCTCCGTTAAAACCGTCCCAAATCCGTCCGAAAAATTCAGACAAAATCGTATCCGTCCGAAAATTCCGTCCGAAATCACTGTTTTTTTAGTAGTGAGATTGCATTATTATGTTGTTTGTTAAATTTTAATCTTATACATTGCACTAATTTAATCTATATTATTATTATTATTACTTCATATGTTTCAAAAATAATTGATAATTTTCATGCTATAATTTTATTTTTTTAATATATTTTGCATCAAACCTATTATTTTACCGTGTTTGTGTAATATTAATATTAATAAAAAAATTATATTCTTCAAAAAAGAGTAAATAAAAAAATATATTTTGCATTTTGGACATCCAAAAACCGATCCAAATTAAACCGCATATATTTGGATCGGTTCGGTTCGGATTTTTTTAGAATACTCATCCAAACCGAACCGAACCGCATGTGATTTTTATTTTGGATCGGTTGACATTTTGCCTCAAAACCGATCCAAACCGCACCGCGAACACCCCTAGTTTAACTGTATGCACTATTTAAAAAATAAAAAATAAAAATTAGAGGCACTTGGCAAGATCAATACACAGGTGTCAACTCACCGGCATCATAATGTCCACGCACCGACAACCCATACCGAAGTTTTTTTTGTCAAGTAACTCAGTGGTTGCTCACAGATTTTAAAATGTGGAGAAATGGTGTGACCAGGGTTCGGATCAAAACCGCTACATATAATATACATTATTATTACCAACTGAGATAAGCTCACGAGAATTATATTTTTATAATTAAGTGACTAAATTATAATATGAATATTTTTTTCAAAAAATAATTATATGCATATGTTTTGCGTCAAAAAAAGTAATAATATGAAAATATATAAATAAAAAAAAGTGAGCACTGATTAATTAATATGATAAAGGTAAGCTTTGTTTTATTTTAGGTACATTCATATAATTTTATATGAAGGTCATAGTGTCAATTTAGAGACACAGGTAGAGAGCTCCACATCTGAGTGTGAGTGTGTGAGGTGTCTAACGAAGTCCATGCAAGAAAGACAACGAGCGCAAAGTGCCATAACTCATAAGCACCGCATGCATGGACAATTTTGGACATACACACTATGAGTTATTACACTCACGTAGGGATGTTGAAAACCGAATCATTCTAATAGAAAAACTGCAAATCAAACAAGCTCAATCTAAAATTGTAAAAAATTGCATTTGGTTTGAATGTATTTAGATAAAAAAATTACTCAATCGCATGGTTTGGTTCGGCTTGCGGTTTTTATTTTACCAACCGAACCAAACCAAATTAAACCACATAAGAAAAATACTAATTAAACATTTGTGACCTAGAAACTCAATGGAAATTTTTATAAAATGACATATTTTTCTCATGTTAAGTGTTTTCTTTGTTTTTTATTTAAAAAATGTATTTATGTGCTACTTGAACTTTTATAGAATGATAAAATCTTAGTCTTTTACATATCTTACAAAATATGATTACTTTTTATCCATGTTTTTAATTTGGTCTATGTTGTTGGCTGAAAATAAAATTGTAATGTTAGATGAAATATAAAACACGTTGGAAACCTTGCAAGAAATACGTTGTGTTTTACCTTTTTAACTTGATTTTAATGTTAGAAAAAATTGTATTATCTCGAAGAAGAAAAAACCGTACCAACCGAACCAATCCAAGCCGCCGTATTAGTTTGGTTTAGTTCGGATGACTTTTTAAAAGTTAACCGAACGCATACTTTTTTTATCTCGTGGTTAGGATGACTTTTATGCTCAAAATCAAACCAAACCGCACCACGACCACCCCAACACTCACATTCATGATTTCAATTGTAAGACTTGTTCGTTCAATAAGAGGGAGAAATAAGGATTCTCTAATATCAACACAACATTTATTATACAAATAGAATGTATTAGAGAAATATAACGTATTTAATTATAAAAGGGACAAATAGAACATATTTATTGATAAAAAAATATTTTTTATTTTTAGAAAAATAAATTGACACAATTTTCAAGACATAATTTTCGCATTGGGTTTCCTTCACATGTTAACATTTCTCTAATATTAATACAACATCATTTATTATTATTTTCCACTAACATACTATTATTTATTACATTTTTATCGTATACAATTACTCGACTAACTATAACTAGCAAAGGTGTTTTACTAAATGACACTTATTTTATCATTAAAATTATCAACATGTAAAACTCAAATGAGACATCTAATTTGAGATGGAGTATAGAGAAATGCTAACGTTTTCTTTTTACTAAAAAGAGAAATGCTAACATGCGACATTATCTCCCTTGTTAATACATTAAAGATAGAAATTTCATATTGAAAATTGTGTATTTTATTTTTTAATGAGTTAAGAATTGTTGATTTTGGTACATAATTAACATTTGTGGGTGGTACACTTAACATGTCCCTTTAGGGTAGAGATTAACATGACTCGTTAATCGTTATTAAATTTAGTAAATTAATACTGGTACTCCATTTGTCATAAATTATAAATTGTTTTTACCATTTCACACAGATCAAGAAATATAATCAAATGTGTATGCAAAAGAGAAAATATAAGTAATATAAAAAATATATATCCTTCATTAATGGTATCGAAAAGATGATTTAAAAAATAGCAAGAAGAAGGAGTAATAAATAATTAAGGGCATAATAGAAAAAATAACTTGTACAAAAAAGAATGAGTTAGTTAAGGGCGTGATAGAAAAAGTAACTTGTACAAAAAAAAATAGCTAACATTATGAAGCATTGGTATTGTAAAACGACTTATAATTTGAGACAAAAATTTTCTCAAAGCGACATATAATTTGGGATGAAGGGAGTAATGACCTACTTACTATAAGTTAATAAATGATTTTGTTTTGGCTAAGTAGTTTAGTGCCTAGAATTTTACCTCTAACGTGAATAAATAGAGAATTCAAAGTTCAAACCTCAGCTCTTGCTTATATATTGCAATAACCCTGCTAACTGCATGGGAACCATAATTAACGAATTATGTAACATTTTGCATTAGCCCCTCAACAAAATATTTTCTAAAAAAATTCCATTAGGCCTCCAAAAATACGTGTTTGTCTATTTATAGACTTCGGATTAAGATCTAACAGAATGGTTAACTAGCTCGATTGGCAATGTTTGCGGTAGAACATGGTTAGGTCCTTGGTTTGGTTCGATGGTGTATGGTATTTTTTATGTTTAGTTTATTTTGTTTATTCAATCAAAATAAATTTCTATGTTTAGTTTATTTTGTTTATTCAATCAAAATAAATTTATTTATTTAAATGTTTTGTAGGCGGTTGGCTCTATCTTTTAATAAAAAAAACAACGCTCTACTGTTTTTTTTATTGTGCTCTAAAAAAAGGTTAGAGTAAAATATGATTTTACTTTTTTAACAATTAAGGTCGCATTTCAGTGTTTGTTTTAGGCCTCTTAATTTAGTGAGCCGACTTTAATCCTACCTTGTAGTGGCAGACATCAAATAACTATAAGGCAATCAGGAAAATGATTGAAATTTCAAATAATTGGTCTAAATGTAGGTAATCCGACCAGTCCGGTGGATCTCTTCTTCTACAACAGTTCTCATTACATTTGGGCAATACCATAAGGCTCATTGAACTTTTATGGTGCTCGAAAGAGAGTCTGGTCCTTTGGAAGTGACATGTTTGATGGAGGTGCAAGGTTTTGTTGTTGTTCACATCAAAGGTTTGACAATTCTTAGTTAAGGTGATGAGTATTCCTATGGTTATTAATTTTGTTCTTTCTCAAGTTAATCCTTGTTGGAAGAAGGGCCATTATGCGATTTATCGCTAATTATCCGGACTATGAGCTTAGAATTGCAAAGAATGATCAATTTCGAAAAGTCTTCATGGTTGTTACTTGCGTTAATGTTAATGTGCTTCTTGGTCATTTTTCTTTTTGTTTTTGGTTACTCTTGGGTCATTTTTCCATATTAAATAAAATTAATCGATTAGAAAGAAGAAGAATCTATTATAGTTAACAAAGGCTTTTTGTTTTTGTGTTAATCATCCAGTTCTCAACAAAAAATGACATTGATAATTTGGTGTTTGGCTGTGAGATAAGTATGGTTAGGGGTGTTCGCGGTGCGGTTTGGATCGGTTTTGAGGCAAAATGTCAACCGATCCAAAATAAAAATCACATGCGGTTCGGTTCGGTTTGGATGAGTATTCTAAAAAAATCCGAACCGAACCGATCCAAATATATGCGGTTTAATTTGGATCGGTTTTTGGATGTCCAAAATGCAAAATATATTTTTTTATTTACTCTTTTTTGAAGAATATAATTTTTTTATTAATATTAATATTACACAAACACGGTAAAATAATAGGTTTGATGCAAAATATATTAAAAAAATAAAATTATAGTATGAAAATTATCAATTATTTTTGAAACATATGAAGTAATAATAATAATAATATAGATTAAATTAGTGCAATGTATAAGATTAAAATTTAACAAACAACATAATAATGCAATCTATAATACTAATAAAAGAATAAATAAGTATTAATATTTATTTTTGCGGTTCGGTTCAGTTTGGTTCGGTTTTAAAAAAGTTATCCGAAATCCGATCCGATTTTAGCGGTTTTTACAAAACAACATCCAAACGCATCCAAATATATTCGGTTTTTTGCGGTTTTCGGTTTTTTTGGATCGGTTTGCGGTTTTATTTTGGATCGGTTTGGATTTGAACACCCCTAAGTATGGTATGACCAAAAATGATTTCATCTAAAAAACAAACTCGAATTCTCTCGAACAATTTATCAGTTGACGTAGTCTATTAAACCACTTAGTCAATTGTTTGGTTTAGTTAGCAAAAGATTTGGTTTGGTTGTGAGGATATTTTATGTAGTATTTTTTTTGTTCGATTCTAGGACCACCTTATCACTCATGCTACTGAATTTTGGTTTATATTCGAGTCACATTTGTACAATGTGGTAAACTATTTGAGGTTATGCTCTTTGATTTAGATAATTATCCCATAAGTTGATTTATGTTACACCACAAATTTATTATGTGATGTTTTCTACGTTTGTGGGTGTTTAACACATTTTTAGGATCCTTAAAAAAAATCAGGATAAAGGGTGTCAGGCACCAACAAAATTCTCTAGGAATCAAAGTTCAATTTTAGAAATGGAGAGACAAAAATTTTAATGTATGCAAAATTGAGGATAAAAACCGATATGAAAATAAAAATTCTACCAACTTTTTTATAGAAAAAATACATTAAATTAAAAATAATTTCTTTTCAGGTGTAGTCAAGGTTGCCTCATGGTTTTGAGAGGTTTTCCCTTTGAAATTTCTTTTCAGGTGTAGTCAAGGTTGCCTCATGGTTTTGAGAGGTTTTCCCTTTGATTGCGATAAATAAATATGGTAATGACCAAAATGATGACCTTACTTCACTGCCTTTAAACAAATAGAACATCGAGTTGCTCAAGA
The DNA here is from genome assembly GCF_051527215.1 of Medicago sativa. NCBI lineage: Eukaryota > Viridiplantae > Streptophyta > Magnoliopsida > Fabales > Fabaceae > Medicago > Medicago sativa. Next base: position 79,093,400 of record NC_140750.1, read on the forward strand.
AAGAGTGCAATCTCGTAGTCCACAGTCAAAGATGGTCTGATTCGATTATAAAGATTTTGTTGTACAAATATAAAGTGGGAAAAAAATTATGTTGTTTTTCTTAAAAACATTGGGTTAATTGCTAAAAAAAAAAAATTGGAACAAAAGCAAATTTATTGTATATCATTAATAATCAAGGGGTACAAAGTATGAGGTACCTCATGAAAAATATGGGGCTAGGGTGGGATAAGGCAGCTCTAGCAATACTATGAGCTACTCTATTTGTTTGTCTCCTAACAAACGACACTACATAATCGGGATTACCACTTAATAAGCTCTTAATTTCGGTTACTAAATCACCAAATTCATTGAGAGGGACATTGTGAACTTTAAGAGCATCCGCCAAACTCTTGCTATCCGTTTCAAATGTTACGTAGTGCAGGTGGTTCGATATTGCCATTTTTAGAGAGTGGGGAAGACCAAGAGATTCAGCTTCCAGGACAGATACATATAAGTGCAAGTATTCAGATTTTCCCATTAATAGTGCTCCTGATGAGTCTCTAAAACACAGTCCATAAGCCATTGTTGTGTTATTATTGAAGATGGCAGCATCGACATTGCATTTGATGTGTCCCAATGCCGGTTTAGTCCAAATTGGGTGCTGATCTTGGGGGCGCACCGGATGTTTAGCTCTTTGCATGCAACTCCATTCGTGTAGCACATCATGAGCTCGTGTAACAATAGAGGGTGGTGTAGTGTCTGTAGCTTCCCAAAGCTTAGCATTACGACTCTTCCATAGGCTCCAGAGAGTCATGGCAACTAAGAGTCTGTCTTGTTCCTTCAACCTGGTGAATAACTCAAACATCATAGTCGAGAAATTACTCGCCCTAGTGAGCAACTCACGAACAATGTTGCCAATGCCTAGACGGTCCCAACACTCAATGGCTTTGGAGAAAATAAAGAAGATGTGCATATGAGATTCTGCCAAGAGATCACAAGAGACACATGATTCGGTGCACGGAATGCCACGGGTGGAAAGGTTAACCCTTGTTGGCAAGCATTGATGAGTTGTTCGCCAAAGAAAACCACGGACTTGAGGTGGTACTTTGATATTCCAAAGGAGCTTCCAATGAGAACTATTTAGAGGCTCAGAAGCATGGATGAGATCAATGCAAATTCTGTATGCGGATTTAACCGTATAGAAACCATCAGTTGTCGCCCTCTATATACGAGAGTCATCTGCAGGCCGAGAGTATAAAGGTGTGGCAAGGATGGCGTTAGCATCTGTGTGAGTGAAAAGTAATCGCGCAATAGTATGGTCCCATGATAGGGAACTCGGGTTCATCAAATGACTAACTGTTAGGTCCTCATAAAAAGGCGGAGGGGTAGTTGATGGTTTGAAGGATGGGAGGTTGCGCACCCACGGCATGTTCCACACATTAATTTTGGTACCATCACAATTCTTCCATCTATGACCCAATGTAAGCAAGTGTTGGGTACTCCAAAGACTTCTCCAAGTATAGCTTGGATTATGGCCAATAGGGGCCTCCAAGAAATCCCTTCGCGGGTAATATTTGGCTTTGAGAACACGAGTAAGAAGTGAAGAAGAGTCAGACAAGAGTTTCCAACTTTGCCTACCTAACATAGATAGGTTGAAAGCTTCCATATTACGAAAGCCTAGGCCTCCATGATTTTTGTGTAGAGTTAGTTTGTCCCACCGCATCCAGTTGATTCCACGACGACCATTCTTATTAGAACCCCAGTAGAAAGAATTCATGATCCGTTCAATTTCCTCACAAAGAGAGGTAGGGAGAAGGAATGCACCCATGCAGTACGATGGAATTGCCTGAGCTACAAATTTGATCAAAACTTCCTTGCCGGCTCGGGAGAGAGAACGAGCACTCCAAGAGCGAGATTTTTTCCAGATACGATCCTTCAAGTAAGAGAAGATGGCTTTCTTACTGTGTCCTTCCATAGAGGGGAGGCCGAGGTATTTCCCAGAACCAATTGTATTAGTGACACCGAGGAAAGATGAGATTGCGGTAACAACATCAAGTGGAGTGTTAGCACTGAAAGCAATGGCTGATTTGCCGTAGTTGATAGCTTGACCCGATGCAAGTTCATAGTTGGAAAGAATTTCTTTTAAACTTTGTGCTTCATGAGTAGTTTCCTTACAAAAGAGAAAACTATCATCCGCAAATAGGAGGTGGTTGATCGGTGGGGCACTTCGGCAAACACAGGTACCGTGGAGTTTACCTCTTAATTTGTATTTTTTGATGATAGAGGATAGACCTTCAGCACATAAAATATAAAGGTAGGGAGAAAGAGGACAACCTTGACGGAGTCCTCGTTATGGAGTAATCGGCCCAATTCGGTTCCGTTGAACAAAACGTGATATTCCACAGAAGTGATGCACATCATCATCCAAGAGATCCACTTAGAGTTAAAGGGTTAATTGCTAAATTGAATCCCATAAAACCTGGAAAAAAAAATGACTATATGTAAAAATATAGATTATATCCTTGCAATTTGATATTTTTTCTATTTTTGACCTCGTATTTTTTTAAGTAGATATAATATAAACTCTAGAAAAGTGACATAAAGGTTGCATGTTTTCATGATTTATTACACACATGTTTAGAACGTTAAAATATGACTTTGTAAAGTTTCATAACATTCTGACTACGTCCAATTTATTTTATTTTTCAACGAAAACGTGTAAAATTGTAATTTTGTTCTGAGTAAGCATATACTCATAAGTCAAATTCCGTTTCCTAATTTTGAAAGCATGTTTATAACATCATAAGAACCTCCCATGCTGAATTTTTCATCGGGGTTAAGTAAATTACCCATAGCCCTTATGAGCTTAGCTCAGTTGGTGAGGACATTACGTAATATATGCTGAGGTCGGGTTCGAACCTCGGGCATCCCATTTATTCATCGAGGTGAATTTCTAGGCACTATGGCTACTTGACGCGAAAAAAATAAACTACCCACAATTTTTTAATGGGCAACTTTTTTTTTTTTTTTTTACGTATAAGAGTCGGTGATCAAACCCTTAGCCATTGTTCAAGGAACCATAATCATTTATCGCTAGGACCGATTTATTGTTCATCTTCAATGGGCAACCAATGCTTCATGTAAAATTGTTTCGATATTTGTAAAAAATTTAAAACGATAATTTAAAATAACAGATATAACAATAGTATTGTTATCTTTGCCAAAAGAAAATGTCGTACAAATCAATAATAAAATCATAAAAAAAATAAAATATTCAATAAATCGAACCGTACAAATAAAAAGAGTAAACTGCAATCTCCTCTTTTAAAAGATCCGTAAATTACATTACACTTCCATATTAAAAGATCCGTAAATTACATTACACTTCCATATTATATCATAATGTACACTCTCACTCCCTCTTATCCAAAACATATTAGAAAATAATTACATTCGTCAGAGAGATGCTTTAATTGTATTTCTCTTCCCTTTTATGCTGAAATTTACAATGTACACTCTCTTAAGTTTTTTTAACACTTGGTACTAGCTGAGTGGCAAAAGCTTGGCATTGTAATGTCAAAGTAGTGATTTCGAATCCCTTTGAGGACAATTGTTAAATTGTCATTAGTGTCACCTAAATGAATAAAAATTTCTCCTTTCTTCAATTCATTTTAAAAAATATATTATTTCTAACAGTTTGGCGATGAATACGCAACACACAAAATTCGAAGAAAAACAATATTGCAAGTCCATTTTAATATAATCAAAATTCTAATGCATAATTTATTTGTTTTTGATTCATAATATCATTAACTTATAATTTTAAACTCTATTATAAAACACAAATCAATACAAGATAAAATTTTGAAAAATTACTAAAGCTAATAAAAATACGACTATTTAAAAATGAATTTTGTATTATAAATCATTAACTTAATAATAAAATTTTAAATTTAATTATCATTGACATTGAAAATTATAAAGAAATGGATTATTTTTTCTTAAATCGTGGCTCAGTGTTTGTAGATATCGCAAACATATTTATTTATGTTAAAATGAATTAAAGTATAGTACATGTTTAATTTTTTAAGAGATAAGAGTGTAATTCAAGTATCCCTTGAGGGATAGGCGTATAATTTACTTTCGATTTTTACTACTCAATAGAGGAGAATGCATATTTTAACATAAGAGAGGAGGTGAGTGTAATTCAAGTTTATCTTATGAAAAGATAATGTAATTTATTCAAATAAAAAAATGTGACAAAGAAATAGGGTTAAGCTTTGTACTTGACCACTACTAGCAATTGTACATACCTATTGAATCCAAATTGAAATTGAACAAACAAAATAACGAACGTATTCATTGTTGTTCCTAATCAGCACTGTAAGCAACAAAGTAGTACTTTGAAGAGATGGGAAATCAAAAGTGGACATCTGAAACAGAAGAAGCGTTAGAAAAAGGTGTCAAGAAATACGGCGTCGGAAAGTGGGCAGATATTTTGAAAGACCCTGAGCTCGGTCAAATACTCGCTAGTCGTTCCAACACTGATCTCAAGGTTGTTTATTCTCTACTTCTCTAATTAATATTAGGGTTAGGGTTTTGTTCTTGTGAAATTTGAAATTAATTAAATCAATTGTGTCTATCATTATTGGTTATAATTGATTGTTTACCAGGATAAATGGCAGAATTTAACTTCTAAGGACAAATCATTTGTTCCTTATCATGCTGCTTCTTCGGTCAATGTTGCTTTGTCTCATGTTGTTCCTGCTCTAGCTCTAGCCAATGCTACTCTACAAGGTGTTACACGATAATGGAGCATAATTGCAGGAAAAACACTAATTATTTGTGGTTAAAGTTTTGCTTTTCTTTTAGTATGTAGACAAAGTGACAAACAATATATAAAACTCACATACACAACTACAAAGTCTCAAGTTCAAATTCTGATGAAGGTATCTATCCTAATATGTTAAATTTGTGGTGGGTACCTTGCCTGTGATGTATCGAGTTCAAGGTCTTGGAATCGATGCTTATGGAATAAAAGATTAATGAGTTAGGGTTATTGATGTCTCATTAACAATGTTAGTTCAACCAAGTCTTATGAACAAATAACCAAATAAGTTTGTTCTTGTAATAGTCATTTTTACAAAAAAAATAAAATAATTGTTCCTGTTTATCTTTTCTTCAAGGTTCAATGCAACATTTTTATTCTTTTATCGATAATATCTTTAACTATTTATTGTCAGAAAGAAATAACAAAGAAAAAATAGAATGTTAGATTGAGATAGAGTTTTGCCACCTATTACAACTTAAGAATTAGTCTCTGCGACTAAAATTAATCCCTGCAATACACAAATACTATCTCACAAAAAAGAAAAAACACATATACAATTATAAAAGTACAAATACTCCTCAAATTAGACATGTTCTAATGTCGGATAAGTATCGTGTCCGACAGTAACACATATAATTAAGTTATTTTTTCAAATTATTATCGTATTGATGTGTGCGTGTCTGTGTCATGTCTAGTGTAAGTGTTTAGTGTTAGTGTAGGTTCCTAGGTATAAATACCAAAACGTGGAAAGGGTAAGAGTTTTTCTTGACTAGTCTATTATTACTCGGTGAATCGAAACTGAAAGAGAATAACGCATTCGTTGCTGATCGTGCTCAGAAAGAGAAGAGAGATGGGAAATCAGAAGCAGAAGTGGACAGCTGAAGAAGAAGAAGCTCTGCATCAAGGTGTTCAGAAATATGGTGCTGGAAAATGGAAGCACATTCTCAAAGACCCTCAATTCAGTCAAAAACTCGCTAGCCGTTCCAATATTGATCTCAAGGTTCGTTTTGTCTTCCTTAATCAGGGTTAGGGTTTATGTTTTTGTGAAATTCAATTTGAAATTGATTCAATTTCTGTTCATCATGTTTATCAATGATTTTTGTGTCCAGTTTATGTTTTTGTGAAATTAACTCTGAAATTAATTCAATTTTGTTTATCATGTTTGTGATTGATTTTTTGTTCAGGATAAATGGCGGAATTTGAATGTTTTTCCTGGTCAAAACCCTAAAACTCCCAAGGGTAAACCATCTGGGTCTTCTCCTGCTCCAAGCAATGCTACTCCTTCTCCGTCTCCTGCTCCTGGTACTCCTGCTGCTTCTGCTGGTACTCCTGCTGCTGCTGCTGTTGCTCCGGTCAATGTTGCTGCTACACCTCAAGCTCAGACTCCGATTCGGACTCCTACTAGCCAGCCTTCTCAGAATGATGACAATGCTGCCAAGATTTACCCTCAGTATAATCCTTTTCCCCTTTCTTTATGTAATTTTGTGAATTGAGTATTTGATTTGTGCGCAAATTGTGTGTGGTTGTTTGATTTGGAGTGGATTACCAATTTGCCCCTTGATTTGTTTGTTTACACCTTGAAATTTACGAATAGAGCAAAAAAGACGATGACATCGAGCAACATGATCTTTCTGTTGACTTGTAAGGACTAGTTTGACAGTAAGTAATATAATTTAGGGATTAATATGCTAGTAAGTGATATAATTCAGACTTCAGAGACTAATTTGATGGTAAGTTATATGATTTAGGGACCAATTTGAGAGTAAATTGGATACAAGTTAGCAGAAAGATCAAGTTATTTGCAAAAATTCAAAACCAGGGTCTTTTGCCTAATTGCAAATTTTAGGGGTGTAAATGTTCGGCCTCTTCAATTTCATTGGGTGAATTGGTGATTTACTCTTTGATTTGGTACTGGATAAAAGTACGAGTTTGATAGGAATGCATTGTTCGCTGAACTTACTTTTGCCCCAACATCTAATGAGAACTCATCCTATTATTATTGCCACACAAGCTGATTTTGTAATCATGTTTTAAAAGTAACTACAAAATACTGAATTATGAATGGGGTTGGTGCATGTCCCCTTTTTCCTCTGAAAGGATTGTATATTTATTGCACAAACACCAACATGTGATTCGTGCTTCCTATTGTGAAAAAATCATGCAGTTGATGTTGTCATCCGATTTTGATTGTTGGATCAAGATTGGAAGACCCACTTTGTTAACTTTGAGTCCAAAATGTATAATAAGAATGTGAGCCTTATGATCTTAATCAGATGGTTTGAATCAGCGACTGCACGATTGCATGAGTACATGGAATCCAAATTGAAAACCCCCTCCATCTCATTTGAAAAATTACTCTTCACCAAGGGATTTTCTTTTTGAAGAATTCATATGCCAAAGAAATGCCATGATACAATTATATCCCATACTCGAGACAAATTAACAATAGATGGGGGGTTTCTCTAAAACCCCGGAATTCCTGGCAAATGGAGTGGAGTGACAATCTTGAATCATGAAATCCACAATAAAACAATTTGCTACCCAGCTTGAACCCTGAATTGGTACGTGCCAATTCTCCATTTAATTCATAGAAAGTGGCAAATAGGTGGGTGAAGATTGAAGATACTTCTGTGTTTTTTTAAAGATGAAGGGCTTAGGGTTTAGGAACTACTATTATATTTGTGAAAGTGTTCTGATTTTAACATGGTTCTGTGTTTCAGTAAAACATGTTTAATAACTATTCACTGCAAACATGTTTTAGATCGCTTACATCTAGCTGAGTATCATGAAGTGTTATATGTTGTAATTTGTAAATAATGTACAGACTTTAGACCATGATATATCTTATTTTTGTTATATCCTGTCAATTAAGAACATATTATGAGGGCTTCTTTGTACTTTTTATTTTTATCAGGTACAATTCATTGGTTTTTGAAGCTCTATCAACAATCAAGGATCCCAATGGTTCTGACTTAAATGCTATTATTAGCTTCATTGAGGTGAGGTGACTTTCATGGGGGTATTGTTTTTCTATATTTGACTACTTATGATCACTATTTAGTGGATTAGTTGAATGACTTTGTTCTTAGATCATGTAACATAAATTTTATTAATTGAATTGTGCTCAAAGATCTTAGATTGAATTGCGGCTGTCCAATTAGGTTTTATGACTCCCAAATGCTTGACTTGCTGTGATGATTATGCTGTCTATATTTTATTATTTTACGTTCAAAACATCAAAAGTGTTTTCCTTTTGGTGGAAAGGTATTTTGAAGTATTCATTGACATTTGTGTAATATGTAACGTCAATCATTTGGGTACAGTATGCATTTGATTGTGGCAACATTTTTTTTTTTTTTTGAAAGGCGATTGTGGCAACAAATTGATACGAATTGGAATTGCAGTACTGTGAGGTTCTACAACGAACCTCCCAATTGCCCAAACTCTCTCCTTCCTTCTTATTTGGCAACACTTATTTCTCCCAACCATCTCAAGAAGATCCCCGACTAACTACCTTTAACTTCCTCGGGACCTCAACCTATAATGTATCAGAGGGACTAAAATAAAAAATGGGTATCTATAGAGGGCTGAAAATGTTATCTGAAGCTATTTTTTATTGCGTATTATTGTAGCAATATCTGTACCACCAGTTCAATATCAGTCGCTTTGCCATTTATTTTTACACCGGAGAGTTTAAAATCAATTCATCAACTCAAGGATTTTTGCCACATGTAAAAATTGCATATTTTGTCCAAATAAAATTTGAGATTGTGTTGCAATTTCCTTGCTTTTGTGTTCGGGTGGATTCCTTTTTATGGGAGTTGGGGACTTGGGCCAGAAATGTAGCTTACTTCGCACCATCTATCGTGCTTTTTGATCTTTTAAATGCGGGATATTTTCTATTTCTAGTATGTTTTTGTTTTATACTTTTTGAGGAATAACGACTCATAATCCTGCAGCAAAAGCACAACTTGCCTCAAAGTCAAAATTTCAGAAGGACACTAGGTGCAAAGTTAAGAAGGCTTGTCAGTCAAGGGAAACTTGAAAAGGTAAATTAGTCCTCTGTAATGCTTTAAAGAAATGTTTGTGTTAAGAGTATTATATTCTCTGTATGTTGCCTTATACTCCTTTATAGTGTGTGCTTAGTGTTTGTGACTTTAGAAGCATTTACATATGATTAGTTAGTTACTTATTTCTGTTTGGTTGTTAGATTCAGATGCACTTAGTTGAGAGTTAAGTCAGTTTACTCTTGGCTTAGTCTTTATAAATAGAGATCCACTGTATTCCAAAGTCGGTTAATCAATGCGTTTTACATGATTTTTTGAATTTCTGTCACATAGGCTACTCTTTTATAAGTTTTCCTCATTTTCTGTCACTTTCTTTTAAAAATTGTATGTTATAGCATTTTGTTTTTCTTATTTAAGCCTTGAAGCCTTTCCTTTATATTGATATTATATGATCCCTATATTAGTGATCCCCATTGCTGAAGAAATTATTGTCCTGCTACTCCATAATTTCTTTCTGGATCCTTTTTATTCGTTATCCTTATCATGTTACCTTGTTGACTTCATACTTGTTAGATGTGGGATTATAGACATCTTATAGTTTTGTGTCGATACTATAGCTATTTCTCACTGATTTTTTCCGGCGATTTTCATGTTAGACATGCGTCTGTTGGAAAGATATTTTGTCTTACCAAAAATGCTTCATTTTGCTTGCCTCAATGTTGTATGTTCTATGTTTTCTTTTTACTCTGTTACTTCTAATGGTTTGGAGGGAAAAAAATTGCTCTAGGATTAATTGTAACAGGATATTTAAGCCCCCTGTTGTTACAGTCAAGTGGTTTAACTGTGAGGACATTTTATTTGGAATCCCAGGTTCGGTCCAGGGTCACCAAACTTCCCCCTCCCCGTGTTTGTGTTTATTTGAGTATGTTTTGGCCACTAGGCCAATAGCAGAAAAAGAAAGAGTGAAGCTTGCTTTCTTGAGTCCGTGTTGCTTGAGGAAGGAGAGGGGGATAGAGAAGGGTCAAATTGTCTACTGATACCATGCTAGAAAGATTGAACGTGTGTAAAATGGAACTAAATTCTTATTGAATCAGTATTGTGTTTCTATCTAATTGTAACTGCTAGACAACAAAACAGAAAAGAACTTACTATAAACTGTAACTGCGACTCAACAGCTTAAACTAATCAGTCATCACCTGCAGGTACAAAATGGTTACAAGATAAAGGACACCTCAGTGGGGGTGAAGTTAGCTGATGACTCAAAACCACCTACACCAAAAGAAATGGACCTGCCAGGGTCATCTAATAATTTTGCATATGATGATGCCATAAAGGAAGCTTCCGAAACTCTAGCCTGCAGACTTGCTGACGCGGAGAATAAGTCATTTTTGGCTACTGCAGCAGTCAGGGAGACAGAAAGATATTCAAAGTTTGGGGAGGAAAATGATGCAATGTTAAAGATTGCAGAAGAGATTTATGCAAAATGTACTGCAGATAAGCAACCCTATCTACTCGTAAATAAATTTTCCAACTATAAGTTATGCAAGTAAAATGACCAGGGGCGAAGCTATGCATACTTATGCAGTAGCTTTGGCTACCCCATTTATTTTTCTTTTATTTGAACAACTTAGCTTATTTTGTTATTAGCTACCCCAATAAAATATATTTAGCTACCGCATATGAGTTTATTTGTCAAAAACTAGTAGAAATAGGAAAATCAAAAGATATTTACTTGTTTGATAGATGTTTTATGTCTTATTTTGAAACTTTTGATCCCATAAACAACTACAGATAGAGCTTTGTTAACAATAAAAATCGTCAAAATAGCACATAAAATATATTTATTTTATTTATTTAGATTTGGCCACCTCGTAAAATAATGGGTAGCTTCGCCGCTGAAAATGACCATTGTTCTTTTGGTTCTGTGATGGCAGGTATGCTCGGTGAAACTGTTCGCTTCACTTAATTTGGTAAATGCCTATAGTGTTTTTGTTTCAACATTTAAACTGGTCCATCCAGTGAAAAATGTTTTTAGACGCTCCCCCCCCCAATAAAAAATTTAAACCTTTATTTCAAGTTCCTTTGAGACCACTGTTTTTGTGTTACTTTTTTTTTTGGGAATAAAATTGGTCTTTAGTTTTGTGAAAGTGGTTTTTTTTCTATATAGGAGATTGGATTTCAGACAAGTGTCATAACTTGACATGTGTTGGATATGATTGTCGTAATAGTTGTGTTATTTAAACATCAAAATATTGATACAGTAATAGTTGTGTTATTTAAACATCAAAATATTGATACAGTACATAGTTATCTCTATCTATCTCATACTTTTTATATTTTACACTTCACACGTATTTAAAAAATACACTCGAAAAACACTTGACGCCGTATTTGATACAATATATGATTTTTTTGATAATATTTGAAACAAACGGGGTCTTGTGTGATATCAAACATCCACTTTGGGAGCGGTTGTTTTAGATTTCAACAAAATAGATTTTATGTTAGAAAAATCTAGAGGTTTTTTTTAGAGAATTTGAAAAAATATCTGAAGCTATTTGCGTTTGTTTTATTATCCAAAAAAATCATTTTTTGAAAAATAAAATGATTTTTTAATAGTTCATGTCTTTCCTCCTTATGTTTGAAAAAAAATAGATTTTGAGAAAAGTTAATCCTAATAGTTTTTTATTGGGTTAATACTGCTTTACCCCCTGTAATATAGGTCATTTCCGATTTTTCCCCCTGTAAAATATTTTTTTTGGATTCCGTCCTTGTAATTTGAAGATTTTTTGGTTTTAGACCTTCATGAAAAATTTTGCCCCCTATAATTCGAGGAAATTTCGGTTTACCCCCTGCAATTTGAGCAAATTTTGGTTTACCCTCCTGTTAATTTGAGAAAATTTCGGTTTACCCCATCATCGATTTTGTATAGTCAAAATTCATGAAGGTCCAAAACCAAAAAACTTCAAATTACAAGGACGGAATCCAAAAAGAAAATTTTACAGGGGGGAAACCGGAAATGTCCTATATTACAGGGGGTAAAGCACTATTAACCCTTTTTTATTTTAGAGTCAAAATAGATTTTTTTTGATAAAATGATTTTTTTTTTTTAAATCCTAAACAAACACTTAAAAATGACACAAGTAATTTTTTTTTGCTAAAAGAAATCTAAAACAAATGGGGGCCTTTATGTCACTGTAAAAGACAGGAATGGAAAGAAAAAAAACTTTGACCTTTTTACTGTTTGATAGAGTTAATGACAAGCTAGAAATGAAAAAACTTTTGATCAATATTGCTTCTCCAAGTGATGTTTTCCTCAAAAATATAGCTCTCTATTTTAGAAAAGATGAGTACTTTAGCATGCTTGTGGGGTCTTTTAATTTCAAAAGGGTAAAATATGTATTTCATCCATGCAATTATAGGTCATTTGATTTTTCATCCCTGAGCTTACTAATCCTCCCATTTTGCCCCTGTAAAAATTAATCATTTGAAAATTTGTCCCTCATCAGAGTTAATCACTGCCACGTCACTGATATGATGACGTGGCACTGCTAATTGAATCATATGCACGTAAAATGACCAAAATGGCCTTAGCAAGCTCAGGGATGAAAAATCAAATAGCCTATAATTGCAGGGATGAAATGCATATTTAAGCCTTTTTTTATCTATTTTAATTTTTTTGTAGAAAAAATTAATTAACAATTAAAAAAAAGGACTACAAGAGTCGTTACAATGAACAAAACAAATGTCCTCGTGAGCATAGCTCAGTTGGTATGGACAATGCATAATATATGCAAGGTCAGGGGTTCAAACCTCAGCCACCACCAAAAAATCAACAAAACAAATTATCTAAAAGGGGACAAGAATGCTCAATAGAACTTTACAAAGAAAAGGCCAAATAATCTAGAGAAGCAATTTGACAAATATATGGAGAGAGAGAGAGAGAGAGAGAGAGAGAGAGAGAGAGAGAGAGAGAGAGAGAGAGATAAAAATGGGTGTCTCTCACCGCCGTTGGATTTCATCTCCCATTCTTCTCCTCATCTTCTCAATCATCTTATCGTCCTTCTTCTGCTCCAGACCTTCATCCCTCTCCTTCCCACAATTCCAATAGCCGTCATGAATCAGAGCCAAGCCATACTCAAGTTTGTGAAATTCCTCACGACACAAAAGGGAATGCTAAGGATTCATGATTTAGATTTCCTAAAGAAAGAGATTGAGAAAAGGAGGACATGCAATTGCAAAGTACTACCGAATATTGATAGAGATTGCCATATGAAATTAAAAATAAGCAATTAATTAATAACGAAAATGGGATTAATTAATTAATTAATGGAGTATATTTTATAAACATTTTTTTTATCTCTCTCTCCATATATTTGTCAAATTGCTTCTCTAGATTATTTGGTCTTTTCTTTGTAAAGTTCTATTGAGCATTCTTGTCCCCTTTCAGATAATTTGTTTTGTTGATTTTTTTGTGATGGCCGAGGTTTGAACCCCTGACCTTGCATATATTATGCATTGTCCATACCAACTGAGCTATACTCACGAGGACATTTGTTTTGTTGATTGTAAAAACTCTTGTAGTCCTTTTTTTTCATTGTTAATTAATTTTTTCTACAAAAAAATTAATATAGATAAAAAAAGGCTTAAATATGCATTTCATCCCTGCAATTATAGGCCATTTGATTTTTCATCCCTGAGCTTACTAAGGGCATTTTGGTCATTTCGCGTGCATATGATTCAATTAGCAGTGCCACGTCATCAAATCAGTGACGTGGCAGTGATTAACTCTGATGAGGGACGAATTTTCAAATGATTAATTTTTACAGGGGCAAAATTGGAGGATTAGTAAGCTCGGGGATGAAAAATCAAATGGCCTATAATTGCAAGGATGAAATGCATATTTTACCCATTTCAAAATGGTGAAATAGGCTTTTAAGATTGTTACATTGTTGTCCTCGTTAGTCACTTTTAGTTTTTTAGTGAGAAAAACTTAAATTTTTTTAAATTCTCTTTTTAATTCCGTCATCGAGGAGGGGATGGTTTTAGATTATTTTTTGACTTAAAATCACCTCTGCATATTTTTCTTCTTTCTTTCGATCTAAATAAGTGATTTTCACATATATCAAGTTTTTTCTTTTGTGTTTTTTCTTGATTTCGTCGTTTGAGTGTTGCGTTGTGTTGTTTGTATTTTTGTGTGATGTTTGATTTCATGTCTTGTTACGGTGCTCGTTTGGTTCATATTGAAAGATCAACTTCAGTCAATCACGAATTCAATCAATGATTTGAAAGATCAACGTTTGATTATCATATTATTTGTAAGTATTTTGTCGTTATATGTTATTAACTTGGATGATGTAAGTTTGTTTGCAGATTCACCCTTTATATTTTTAACGATGTTGATCGTGTTATTATATTTGATATATTCTATCAATTTGAATGAATGAATATCATTTTGTTTTTGAAAGAAAAAAAATTACTTTAGCATAACTCCAAAGTTTCACATACATAGGAACGCCTATCCCATTTTTTTAACTCATGATTTGGAACATGAGAAATACTTATGGTCAGACTGACGAACCCATGATTTGGAACCCATATTAAAAATATTTTAAATCCCATGCTTGAATTACACTACCCCTCCCTTGAAAAATAAAATTAATACTCCCCTTCCTTATAAGATGCTTGAATTACAACTCCCTCCCTTAATAATTAAAGGGTAAAATATGCATTTCATCCCTGCAAATATAGGCCATTTGAAATTTCATCCCTGAACTTACTAATCCTCCCAAACCTTCCCTGCAAATATTAATCATTTGAGTTTTAGTCCTAAACACATTTAATTACTGACGTGGCACATGATTAGGGAGGTGGTGATGACGTGGCAGAATCTGATTGGGAAAGGACATGTATGAGTCAGCAAGTGACACATGAAATGACCACTTTGCCCTTAATGAAACTAGACACAGGCAGAATGACTATTATACCCCATCCTTCTTCCTTCTCTTCCACCACCACCAGCACCATTGAACTCTTCCATCACCGTCACCCACATCCATCACCGCCAAATCTGAACCACCATTGAACTTTTCCCAAGAATAATATCTTTGATAAAAAAAACAACTGTGTATACTATACAGACCATAAATTAATCCTTATTGAGGAATTTCATCAAATGCATCAATCAAGAACTAATAACAAGACAACCATGTTAACCTACAACCACACCAATTGTTCTTCACTTGCATATAGCATTCAACCACTGCAAAATATCATTCCTAACAATTTCAACGTTCCCATCAGTTTCACCAAAAAGCAAAGAATGCATCATCCCATCAAACACCTTAATAGTTTCAATTGGTAACAAGGATTGTCACAAATAATGGCACAGGAGAAGTTTTTGTTGATCAATATCATCGCAATAAAGTAAGCACCTAAACCATGACTCTTTCTCCGACCGCGACACAGTGTTCGGCGCCACCGTCGAACTCGAATCCATCGCTAAAACCCTAAACCATAAATTGTGGAGAAGGTGGAGGGGTCATGAATCATGGTCGGCAACGGCGGCGGTGGTTGGGGGAGAAATAGAAGAGGATCAGAGAAGGAAGAAGGAGAAGAGGGCCATTGTTGTTGTCGGTGGCGGAGAATGCGTTTTTCTCCTCTTCACATGGTTTTGTTGGAATTCGATTAAGGAATGGGTGGGTGTGAGATTTGAATTCAATTGGGAATGGGGAAGACAGATTTAGGTTCAATTGAGAAAATTATTGGGGAAGAATAATTGGGGAAGAAACCTGTTTCTGAAGAGAGAAGGACGACAGGGATGAGGAAGATAGAAGACAGGGTTAAAAATGTAATTTCTCACATGTTTTGGTTCATTAAGGGCAAAGCGGTAATTTCCTGTGGAAAAATCTGAGTAGCAAGGTCATCTCCCAATTAGGTTCTGCCACGTCATCACCATCTCACTAATCATGTGCCACGTCGGTAATTAAATGTGTTTAGGACCAAAACTCAAATGATTAATATTTGCAGGGAAGATTTGGGAGGATTAGTAAGTTCAGGGATGAAATTTCAAATGGCCTATATTTGCAGGGATGAAATGCATATTTTACCCATAATTAAATATGGACTACACTTTAATCTATTTTAACATAAATAAATATTTATATATATATATATATATATATATATATTAATTTTGAATTATCATTTAAAAAATATAAATTCGTTTCTTTATAATCTAAATGTCAATGACAATTAAATTTAAATATTTTGTTATTAATTTTATAATTTAGAGTATAAAATTCACTTTTAAATAATCATACTTAATCGACTTTAGAAATTTTTCACATATTTTAATTTTATTTTGGGTTGTATATTTTATAATAGGGTTTAAAACTATATGTTAATGAAATTGTGAATAAAAAATAGAGAAAGATATGTATTCAAAATTCGATTATATTAAAATGAACCCGCAATGCTATTTTTTCTTTGTATTGTGGTAGATTATTTTTTTGCTAGATTATTAGAAATAAAAAAAAAATTAAGGGACCAAATCGTAGATTTTATTTTAAGAGTGGAGGGGAATGTAATTCAAGTTTCTCTCAAGAAAGGGGAGTGAAATATTTTCTAATATGTTTTGAATAAGAGGGGAGCGGAGTGTATATTTTAACATAAGAGGGGAGTAAAGTGTAATTCAAGCATCTTTGAGGGGAGGGAAGTGTAATTTACTCTATTTTATTTTTCTTGAAAAAATATGTTTGCTAGAGGAAACTATATCCTTAGATTATTAATAGTTTGTTTTAGTTAGTTTTTTCTAAGCAATATAAATAAATAACCAAAAAAAATATAAATAAATGAGATTAAGGAAGTTATACTTTAATTTTTTTTTATTCCATAAATGGATAGAATATATTTACGACTCAAAAATAATATCCATTCATGGTTTATATATTTTTTTATGATAAATTAACAGTTTAAATGACTTATTTGAAACTTAAAAAAACTTAAAGACCCACTTGAAACTTAAATGACAAACCCGATATTTTTGTCAAACTGAAAGACCAAAAGAAGTTTTTGGCTTAATTATTATTAATAATGACTTTGATTATTTTATAATTCAATTCTAATTTTTTTCTTCTCACAAAAACAAAATTCAAACACAATCTGTGTGATGCACTCCAAATCTAATAATAGGCTTGGAAGAGATTTGATTATCTTGGCAATTAAATGTTTACTATTTTCATGGTTTGTATTGATATGTTTTCAAATTCTTAATATTGTTTTGCTTGAGATTCGTTTATTGAATTTTGTTCGGTTGTGTTTTTTATACCATTTTTGTTAAAATTTAATACACTTTTAGGGTTGATAACGCGGTTGTTCGGTCAGGTTTATGCCCCTCTATCTTTGTTTTGTCTAAGGTATTTTATTTTACTTAAATCAAATTTGCTTCCTAGTTACTAGCGTACCCTTAGATTAAGGAGTATTAATATGAGATTAAGGAAGTTGTAACTTTAATTTTTTTTAACTTTTTAATTACATTAATGGATACTATTTTTAGTCGCAAATATATCTAATGATGATGTTTAATAACTCTAGTTAATAATGTTTAATGAACTAGAACCTTAACTTTTGAATTTTTCACAAATGAATAATTTACAGATTTATAATACTAATGTCATATCTCAATGCGATAATATTATTCAATATTAATTACTATTAATTATTGTATGCAGTTAAGGTTTAATTCAATAATATTAATTAAAATCCTAATTATACACAAATATAAATCATATATCTAATAATTTTCTCCATTTTAACTAAAGACAGTGTCTCTGCAGTGTTAGAAAAAGATGCACATAAAAGATAAATTTAAACAACCGTTTTCGAAGAAAAACTAAAGCAAAAACATAGTCTAGAAAAATAGTAAACACTATTGAATAAAGAGAAAAAAATAAAGTGATGATGAAATGAAGATGTGATGAGGTATAAAGTAAGAATGAGTTAGATTATTTGTGTTACTTTGTGTACTTGTTATGGAATGAATCATTTTTTTGTGTTTTGGTATTTTGTGTCGTTTTTAGTTGCAAATATATATAATGATGATGTATAATAACTCTAGTTAATTTATTTTATGGTATAATAACTTTAGTTGCAGATGGTTGATGATTTAAAACATTAACTTTTAATTTTTTACATAAATATATAATTTATAGATTTATAGCGCTAATGTCATATCTTGTTATGATAATATTAATATCTATTATTATTACTTGTGTGATACAGTTAAGTTTTGATTTGATTAATATTAATTAGAATTATAATTGTACACAAGTGTAAATCATATGTCTAATTATTTTCTTCACCTCAACTACAAACAACATCTATGGTGTGTTGAAAAAAGATGCATATAAAGGCTAAAGCAAAACAATCGTTTTCAAATAAAAACTGAAATTGAAACACATTTTTTGAAAAATTATACATACAATAGGGTAAAGAGACAAATAAAGTAAGGTGATGGTGAAATGAAGATGAAATGAGGTAGAAAATGACCATGAGTTGGAGTGTTTGTGTTATTTTGTGCACATTTATTATTGAATGAACTATTGTTTTTTGTATTTTGGTATTTTATGTTATGTTTTAGTCGAAAATATTCTTCATGCTTTCTTCCTCCTCTATCTTTCCATCAAAATAATTTTACAAAATGTGCGATCTTTAAAATTAATCATTGTTTAGGAGGTCACCTTTTACCAAACCACAATAATTAATGTTGGCATCATCAATATCCGAAAGAAAATCATCAATTTCTCTGGCGACCACATGCCTGTAATTGTCACCACCTGTCAACAATAATGACAAAATCAGAAAAATCTAAAGAAATTATACGTTGGTGAATGCTAAAAACATTATTCTGTGATCAATTTATCTGAAGATTATATATGGAGGATACAGTTAAGTTGAAATTATATAATTAATATGTTGGTGAATGCTAAGAACATTATTTTGTGATCGATTTATCTGAAGATTATATATCGAGAATACAATTTGTTGGAACAAAATGTGTTTAACAATGAACCTTAAAGGGTTTTGATGATAACAAGGTATTAAAAATTGTAAATTGGACTAGCTAATATTTGTTCAAGTGTACAGGACCATAATTATAAAGTTACATCATCATTGGTTCTGAATGAGCAAATAAAGAGCTATGGAAACAACAAAAATTTGAAGCTTGGACGCTCCTGAAGGCAACTTGCTACTGAAGAGAAAAAGCGCTCCTGAAGTCAAGCTGCTCCTGAAGAAATAGCGTTCCTGAAGTAAGCTGCTCCTGAAGAATAGTGCTTCTGAAGACAAGAGGTCCAGAAGCCACATCATCAGAAGCTACGTCATCAGAAGCTGCAGAAGTCATATCATCAGAAGCTGCATCATCAGAAGCTGCCTCATCAGAAGCCATTTCACCAGAAGCTGAATATCAACTGGATTTGCAAAGAATCAAGAATTGAAGAATTATCAATGCAAAAGCTGTCTATTGGATTCGAAAACACAAACAAAGGATTAGTGGAGTTTGCAACGGTCATTTCAAAGGTGTTTGAAGGCGTGTGTTTGCAATTTGGACGAAAGCGTTGACATTGTACTTTGTACGAATTGTACAACCACGTTCTCCACTACTCTGTTTTGTGTCCGCGCTACAGGACAAGAAAACAGCTCCAGAATACGGTTTCGCCTGCATAGATGTTCCTTTGGATAAGGAATGGATTTCAAATTTGTTCTTCATAGGACAACAGCCAAATCAGGCAAAAGATTATTGGTGAAAGATCAAGCTTCAACAACGACTCTTTGGTGTGCTGGCAATTTCACAACGTCTCTTTCACACCACTATATAAAGGAGTGAAGACCTAGAGAATTGGTAATGCAAGAACGCTGAACGAAAGACTCACAAGATTTTCACAAGTACCAAACCTCTGCTGAAATTGTTCTGCATTCACTTAGAATTTCTGTGTCTCAAAGTCATATCTTAGAAATTCTTAAGTCCATTGAGTCTGTATCTGATTTGTATTGTGAGCACCTCTGATTGTATATCAAGTGTTCAACCTTAAACAATTTTCTGTGTAATTTTGTTTAGTTAGGAAGTCTCTTGCAGTTGTGCTTGAGCAGGAAGTCTCTTGATTGTGTTCTTGAGCAAAGGAAGTCTCTTGCTTGTGTGCTTGAGCATTGGAAGTCTCTTGCTTGTGTGCTTGAGCATTTGTAATCAGATATTACTCATAGTGAAATCTCCTTGGAAGTGCAAGGGGGACTGGACTACTTCCGGATTGTGGAAGGAACCAGTATAATTGCTTTGTGTCGTTCTTCTTCTCTCTCTCTCTGTTTTATTCCGCTGCATTTAGATTCTGATTATCACTTCAGAAGCTGTCTCGCTTAGCTTCTGATCAGTGTGTTCAGTTTTTAGGAGAAACGAAGAATTTTTCTAAAACACAATTCAACCCCCCTTCTTGTGTTTTTCTCACCTTCAATTGGTATCTAGAGCCTGGTTCTGTTGTGTAACACTTAACCGTGCAACAGTCAAAGATCTGAGAAAAACATGTCTACTCCTACTCCTACTGGTCCTGGTGATACTAGCTATAAACATGTCTCACATGATTATAGTGATAGTAAGAAAACCAGTATTGGAAAAGTTCCAAAGTTCAATGGAGATGCTGAAGAGTTCTCTTGGTGGAAGACCAACTTTTACAGTTACATCATGAGCCTAGATGAAGAATTATGGGATATTCTGGAAGATGGTGTTGGTGATTTAGTCCTTGATGAAGAAGGAGCTGCTGTGGATAGAAAGAAACATACTCCAGAACTGAGGAAACTTTACAAGAAGCATCATATTATCAGAGGAGCTCTTGTCACTGCCATACCCAAAGCAGAATACATGAAGATGAGTGACAAATCCACTGCTAAAGCTATGTTTGCTTCTCTCTGTTCAAATTATGAAGGGAGCAAGAAAGTCAAAGAAGCAAAGGCTCTCCTGCTTGTACATCAGTATGAGTTATTCAAAATGAAGGATGATGAAACTATTGAGGAGATGTACTCAAGGTTTCAAACCTTAGTTTCTGGTCTACAGATTCTAAAGAAGAGCTATGTTGCTTCTGATCATGTAAGCAAGATACTCAGAAGCTTACCTGCCAGATGGAGACCAAAAGTGACTGCCATTGAGGAAGCTAAAGATTTAAACACTTTAAGTGTCGAAGATCTTGTTAGTTCTCTCAAAGTTCATGAGTTAAGTCTTAATGAACATGAGTCTACTAAGAAGAGTAAATCAATAGCTCTTCCATCCAAAGGCAAGTCATCAAAAGCTCTCAAAGTGGTTGAATCTGAAGAGGAAGAACAGTCAAGTTCAGACTCTGAACCAGATGCTGCAGAAATGGCCATGCTCTCAAACAGACTTCAATATCTGGCCAAGAAGAACAGAAAGTTTCTCTCCAGAAGGGGTAACTCCAGAAGCTCAAGGAAAGAAGATCAGAAGGGATGCTTCAACTGTAAGAAGCCAGGTCACTTCATTGCTGAATGCCCTGATCTTCAAAGAGAAAAGTCAAAGGACAAGTCAAAGAGGTCTACATTCAAACCAAGCAAATTCAAGAAGCAGATTAAGCAGAGTTTAATGGCAACCTGGGATGATTTGGGTAGTGAATCTGGATCTGATAAAGAGGAAGCTGATGAAGATGCGAAGGTAGCTGTTGGGTTGGTAGCAACAGCAACTTCAGAAGCTGGGTCAGATTCAGACTCAGAAGATGAAAACGAGGTATATTCCAAAATTCCCAGAGATGAACTTGTTGAGTCACTTAAAGAACTTCTTACACATTTTGAAGTAAGAACCAATGAGTTGAAGGATTTAAAAGAAAAATATGCTGATTTGGTACAACAGCAAAAATCAACTTTATTGGATCTGAAAGCTTCTGAACAAGGACTTAGGGGCTTTGACTTCATGTGTAAAACATATGAAGATCAGCTCAGGTTCTTATGTCAGAAGCTACAAGAAAAGTGTAATGAAAAACCTTTAAGTAACCATGAAATTGCTCTTGAAGATTTTATTATATCTGGCATTGACAGAAGCAGAGTGGCTTCTATGATTTATAGCATTTACAAGAACAATGGCAGAGGAATTGGTTTTCCAGAAGTGAAACTGGAGAAAACCAATCTAAAGTCTTGTTGTGAATGCATCAAGGAAGGTCTGAAAACATTCTTTGTACCAGAAGGGGCTGAGTTGGAAACTGTTGTTCAATCAGAACCTGAAGCTTCTAGTTCTAAGGCTAAGATTACTTCAAAGCCAAAGAACTCTAAGTCAAAGGCTATGATCAAATCTGATTCCAAAACTTCAAAGGTTAGGATCCTGAAAAGATCAGAACCTATTCCTCAGAGTCTGGTGAAACCAAAATCTGGGGTTCTGAAGTCTAAGTTTCAGAAGAAGACAGTTACTGCTTCTGAACTACCAAAACCTAAGGTGATGGTTAATCAGAAGCAACCCAACTCACAGCACAAGGTACAAGAAGTGAAGAGTAAAGCCTTAAGTACTAACCTTCCAGGACCCATAGAACAATGGGTACCTAAATCTAAAAATGTCAATGATGCAGGTATGTCTAAGAGCAGTGCCAAAGCAAAGATCATGGTACCTAGACAGTGGTTGCTCAAGACACATGACAGGAGACAAGTCCATGTTCCTCAGCCTAACAATGAAAGAGGGAGGAAATGTGAAGTTTGGAGGCAACCAGTCAGGCAAGATCATAGGTACAGGAACTATTGGTAACTCCTCTACCTCAATTAATAATGTATGGTTGGTAGATGGTCTTGAACATAACCTTTTGAGCATTAGTCAATTTTGTGATAATGGTTATGATGTGCTTTTTGAAAAACCCAACTGTACAGTAATCAACAAGGAAGACAAATCCATTGTGTTCAAAGGAAAGAGAGTTGACAATGTCTATAAAATCAATTTTTCTGAACTGGCTGATCAGAAGGTGATGTGCCTACTATCAGTGAATGATAAGAAATGGATGTGGCACAGAAGGTTGGGACATGCTAACTGGAGGTTAATCTCTAAGCTTAGTAAGTTACAACTTGTGAAAGGGCTACCAGACATTGACTATTATTCAGATGCACTCTGTGGTGCATGTCAGAGAGGGAAAATTGTGAAATCATCTTTTAAAACAAAAGATATTGTTTCAACCTCAAGACCTTTAGAATTACTCCATATTGATTTATTTGGACCAGTAATTACTGCATCCTTATATGGAAGTAGATATGGATTAGTCATTGTTGATGATTACAGCAGATGGACTTGGGTGAAATTCATAAAGAGTAAAGATGTTGCGTGTGATGTATTCAGTAGCTTCTGCACTCAAATTCAATCTGAAAAAGAATCAAAAATTTTGAAAGTCAGAAGTGATCATGGTGGAGAATTTGAAAATGAGCCATTTGAAGCTTTTTGTGAAAAACATGGAATTTTCCATGAATTCTCTTCTCCTAGAACACCACAAGAAAATGGGGTTGTAGAGAGAAAGAATAGAACTTTACAAGAAATGGCCAGAACCATGATTCATGAAAACAATTTACCAAAACATTTTTGGGCAGAAGCAGTGAATACAGCATGCTATGTTCAAAACAGGATCTATATTAGACCTATTTTGGAGAAAACAGCATATGAACTCTTTAAAGGAAGAAAACCCAATATCTCTTACTTTCATCAATTTGGATGTACATGTTACATTCTGAACAACAAGCTCTACCTAAAGAAATTTGATGCCAAGGCCCAAAGAGGAATCTTTTTAGGTTACTCTGAAAGGTCAAAGGCATACAGGGTGTATAATTCAGAAACACTCTGTGTTGAAGAATCTATGCACGTTATATTTGATGACAAAGAGCTTGAAGATAAAACTTCAAAGCAAGGTGAAAGTTTTGCAGAGATACAGGTTCCTGAAGCTACTCCAGAACCTGATCAGATAGCTGAGTCTGAAGATAGTCCAGAAGCTGAACCCACATCAGAAGCACAAGATGAAGCTGCTTCTGATGAAGCACAAGATGACTCACATCAAGAAGATCCTCCCAGAAACTCATTCAAACACAAGTCTTCACATCCTGAAGAGCTAATCATTGGAAACAAAGATAGTCCAAGAAGAACAAGATCACATTTCAGACAAGAAGAGTCAATGATTGGACTAATCTCAATGATTGAACCTACAACAGTTGATGAAGCACTTTCAGATGATGGATGGATCCTAGCTATGCAAGAAGAGTTGAATCAATTTCAAAGAAATGATGTGTGGGATCTGGTACCCAAACCTCAGCACAAGAACATTATTGGAACAAAATGGGTATTCAGAAACAAGCTGAATGAGCAAGGTGAAGTAACAAGAAACAAAGCCAGACTTGTTGCACAAGGGTATAGTCAACAAGAAGGCATTGATTACACTGAAACGTTTGCTCCAGTTGCAAGATTGGAAGCAATCAGGTTACTTCTTTCCTATGCAGTTAATCATGGCATAATATTATATCAGATGGATGTCAAGAGTGCATTTCTCAATGGTGTCATAGAAGAAGAAGTGTATGTTAAGCAACCTCCTGGATTTGAGGATATTAAATATCCTGACCATGTTTTTAAATTGAAGAAATCACTATATGGCTTGAAACAAGCTCCCAGAGCTTGGTATGATAGACTAAGTAATTTCTTAATCAAAAATGATTTTAAGAGAGGACAGGTTGACACTACACTCTTCAGAAGGACCCTTGGGAAAGATACTCTTGTTGTGCAAATATATGTTGATGATATAATATTTGGTTCTACTAATGCATCTCTTTGCAAGGAATTTTCTGAGTTAATGCAGGATGAATTTGAAATGAGCATGATGGGAGAGCTGAAGTTCTTCCTTGGCATTCAAATCAATCAATGCAAAGATGGAGTCTATGTTCATCAATCAAAGTACACAAAGGAGCTTCTGAAGAAGTTCAAACTTGAAGATTGTAAAGTGATGAACACTCCAATGCATCCTACGTGCAACCTGAGCAAAGAAGATGAAGGAACTAAAGTAGATCAGAAGCTGTATAGAGGTATGATTGGTTCTTTGTTATACCTCACTGCATCTAGGCCAGATATTTTATTCAGTGTATGCTTGTGTGCAAGATTCCAATCAGATCCTAGAGAATCTCATATGACTGCTGTCAAGAGAATCTTCAGGTATTTGAAAGGAACAACCAATCTTGGACTCCTTTATAGGAAATCCTTAGATTATAAGCTAATTGGATTCTGTGATGCTGATTATGCTGGTGATAGGATTGAAAGAAAGTCAACCAGTGGCAATTGTCAATTTCTGGGTGATAATCTTATATCCTGGGCTAGCAAAAGACAAACAACTATTGCTATGTCTACAGCAGAAGCAGAATACATTTCAGCTGCAAGTTGTTGTACACAACTACTTTGGATGAAACATCAGTTGGAAGATTATCAGATAACTGCTAACAGTATTCCCATTTATTGTGATAATACTGCTGCTATTTGTTTGTCTAAAAATCCAATTTTGCATTCAAGAGCGAAGCACATTGAAATCAAACACCATTTTATCAGAGATTATGTTCAAAAAGGAATTTTAGATATACAATTCATTGATACTGAAAATCAATGGGCTGATATATTTACTAAGCCTTTAACTGTTGAAAGATTTGATTTTATAAAGAAAAATTTGAACATGCACTTTGTATCTGATTAAATGCTTGCTTGCTCCTGAATAGGATTTTAGGTTCTGAAGTTAGTTCAGAAGCAGTAGTCCATCAGAAGCTCTTTATTGAGGTTCTGAGGAAAACTCGCTTCTGATGACGTCAGCATCTGAAGTCCAGAAGTTGGATTTATTGCTTCTGAATAGTTGAATTAGTGGAAACGTTGGGAGTTACTTTTTAAAAGTAACTTCTGGCCCACTAACTTGGTAGTTACTCTGTGAACTTCTTACGTGGCCTGTATGTGTTGGTGTATAACTAAAAAGGGCAATGATGATTTAATAGCTTTGAAAGTACTTTTCACGCGCCCCCAATTTTGTCATTAATGTTATGTTTGTTTGTCTCTTTTGAATTGCAATCGTTTTACTTTTAACACTTTGTCAATTCACACACTACTCACTCACAACAAACACATTTGCTCTCAAACCTCTTGCGAAGTAAGCGCATTCTCTCAACCTTAGAACCCTAAAATCTTCATCTTCTTCAAATCTTCGTCAATCATCAAATGGCATCATCAAGCTCGCAACGAGAAGTTTCAGTATCTACTTCACGAATGATCCCTGAATATGACTACAAAGGAAGAAGCATGAAATTGGAAGAATGGGAACTACAGGTTCAAATAGAAAATCCGGTGGATTTTGAATCACTCGCCTTCCATGAGTGTTGGATCAGAAGCTACTATGAAAAGCAGGAACTTATGCATTACTTCAAGATGTTGAATGGACCAACATACGAAGCATTGGTAAGACACTTCTGGGTGAGGGCTAAGGTTTATGACAAAGCTGCGTCTATAACTGAAGAAAGTCAAATGGTGTTGATTTATCCCGAACTGGAAGGGAAGACCAGAGAAGAAATGGGTCTTGAGCCATTTACAGGTATTGAAATCAGGTCAAGTATTTGTGGTATTCCAGTAAGAATTGCGGAATGGCAGATAGAAGCTGTACTCTGTAGAGAGGCCTCTGGAAAATACTCTGGAATTGATCTCTCAAATACAGCTGAAGAACGCCTCTGGAAAGAGAAAGTAAACTTGGCCCTGTACAACTCAACACAAGCAGGAAAGTATGCTGATCTAAGCATGGATAAGAAGCTGCTTCTGAAGATTCAGAATGAGGACTTACTTCCATGTGGTGGAAGTGAGAAACCCAATTTGGCACAAAAGGTCTTTCTTCAACACTTCATTAAGAAGGAGAAAGTGAACGTGCCAAAATATATGTTCAAATACTTGATAGAGTGTCTGAAACAGAGTCAGCTGCAGAATAGAACCTGGGTACCTTATGGAAGACTCTTGTCAGAAATATTCTATCAAGGAGGAGTCTTGGACAAGCTAAGCAGTGCTGAAGCCTTCACAGACGAGTTGCTTGATACTAAAACTGGAAAGTTCATTAATGCACAAACCCTCAAGAATATGAAGTTGATCCCTGCTGTCACCAAGCTTCATACAGATTTGAGTGAATCACTTGTTAAGTCTGATCTTATGAAGGACTTTCCACCCATCTGCAAGAAGGATCCCATTGAAGTGCAGATGTACTATATAAAGGAACATTTTGAGGCAACCAATGAGAGAATCAGATTGGAAGATATTCCAGAGGAAATGTATGGTGGTGCTCTGCCACGAGCCAGAGGCAGAAAGTCAAAAAGAAAGATGAATGCAGAGCAATATCTAGAGGTTGAACAATCTGCTAAAAAGGCGAAAGTTGCTGTTGACAAGCTCAAGATTGGTGGTTCATCAATACCTTCAATCGAAGAAGCTATTGAAAACATGGATTCCAGGATGATCATGGATGTTGGCATTACTCTTGATCAACCTGCAATACCAAAGAAGAAAAGGAAGCAAGCAGTAAGGAGAACCAAGAACTTCCCTCATGTGTCTAAGAAGACTGAAGCTGCTACTAGTGTGTCAGAAGCTATTGGAAAAGCTATGGAGATTGCTGCTGAGCTACAAGAGTCTGTAGTTTCAGAAGCCAAGCAACTGTTGCTGATGACCAGTGAGTCTGTTAAAGAGGATTCTGATCCTGAACCAGAGAAGGTAATTAATATATCATCAGATTCCGCATCCTCACCATTATCAGATTCTGATGATTCTGATGATGATATACCCTTAGCCCAACTCTTTCAAAAACCAGTAAAAAGCCAGCCAACATCAACCAAAACCAACAAAAAGCCCTCTCAGTCAACTACTTATGAACCAGTTGGTCACATAATTAATGAGAAGTTGGCTGAAATGGCTGTGCAGAGAGAAAGAGTCATTGAGACTATCTTTCGCCTTAACCCTCAACCTCTTAACATTCAACCTCTCAACATGATTCCTCCAGAAAATGTTGAGTTTACCTCAGAAAAGGCCTCTGAAGCAACTCCAGAAGCAGCTGCTTCTGAAAATGTTGTTTCAGAAAACCCCCATCAACAAACACTTGAACCACAAAAACCCACAACACCCCCACAATCACCAATAGCCATCATTGACCCCCAACTCAACAATCAAACAACAACTTCACCACAACAACCACCAACTGAAACTGAGTTTCAACCTTTACCTGAACACTCTCCAGAACCAACTCCCATGGATGTTGACATCTCTCTAGTCAATGTTCAAGCCTCAACCTCCACCACACACTTTGCCTCTGACCAGCCTTCATCTTCAAACACACAAACACACTTTACCATTCCAGTTCCTAACCCTGTTCAAGATTTGGAAATCAATGATTCTGATCTTGAAATCCTTGAACAACCACCCACAGACATCCTGGAATCTGGATATATTAATTCTGAGCTTCTGACAATTCTGAGTCAATTGCATAATCTGGTGGATCAAAGAGGGACAATTGATCTCACAGGTGCATATGAAGACTCCTGGGCATCTCTTCAGAACCGGGCAACTGAGCTAATTGAAAGCATAAGGGCTAAGTGCATCAGAAGCAAGGAAGCTACTGTCAGGAAGCTAATGGAAAATCTGAATCAGAGTCTTAGAGTAAGAAGTTCTACACTGCTCCTGGCAAACCAGCCTTTCTTCTTAGAAACGGATTACTTGACCAGAGAAGCAAGGTTGTGTAAGCTTCTGAAGAAACAGATGGCACAGCAGCAGCAAGAAGCTAAGGAAAGGGAACAGGCTCTTCTCCAGAGGCAACAACAGCTTGAAGAACTGTTGCAGAAGAAGATTGAAGAAATGGAGGAGATGAAGAAACAACAACAAACCAACCCTTAGTTGCACACCCTTGTGTTTTTCTTTTTGTTTGTTGTTTGTTTTAAATTCCTAGTCCTTGCTTCTGAAACCATCGTGTTTTATTTCTCTATGCTTCTGAATGCTTACTGATTCTGACTGTTTAGCTGCTTCTGATATTTTAGATATTCATGTTCATATATTTTTGATCTGATTTATTTAATTAATTTCTTGTATACTCTCTTTTGTTTGAGTTTTTTCTCAAATCTTTTTGTCTTTTATGCTTATTTTTATCTTTTTTGATAATGACAAAAGGGGGAGTATATGTGACAAGTATTTAAAGGCTCTGAGCCCCATTAATGGCATTTGAAATTTTTGAAAACCTTCTATCATTTTTTTTACCTTATTGGTATAAGCTATGAACGAACGAAGGAGTATCAAAATTCAAGTAAAATTAATTGAACCATTCTTCTTATCTATAAGTTAATTCTTTCAATGATTCAATTTTGTTTTTAAGCTCTGATAATATTATTGCGCGAAAAATGAATTTAATTAACCTGGATAGAACTTAGGGGGAGCTTACAAACCTAACCTTAAAGACTATCAGACTCAGGGGGAGTTTGAGCTTACAAACCTCAGATTCTGAGCTTACAAACCTCAGAACCCCAAAGTCAACTTGTTAATTAGATTAACAACAATTGATCAATTTTAAATACTTTTGTTTGTCATCATCAAAAAGGGGGAGATTGTTGGAACAAAATGTGTTTAACAATGAACCTTAAAGGGTTTTGATGATAACAAGGTATTAAAAATTGTAAATTGGACTAGCTAATATTTGTTCAAGTGTACAGGACCATAATTATAAAGTTACATCATCATTGGTTCTGAATGAGCAAATAAAGAGCTATGGAAACAACAAAAATTTGAAGCTTGGACGCTCCTGAAGGCAACTTGCTACTGAAGAGAAAAAGCGCTCCTGAAGTCAAGCTGCTCCTGAAGAAATAGCGCTCCTGAAGTAAGCTGCTCCTGAAGAATAGTGCTTCTGAAGACAAGAGGTCCAGAAGCCACATCATCAGAAGCTACGTCATCAGAAGCTGCAGAAGTCATATCATCAGAAGCTGCATCATCAGAAGCTGCCTCATCAGAAGCCATTTCACCAGAAGCTGAATATCAACTGGATTTGCAAAGAATCAAGAATTGAAGAATTATCAATGCAAAAGCTGTCTATTGGATTCGAAAACACAAACAAAGGATTAGTGGAGTTTGCAACGGTCATTTCAAAGGTGTTTGAAGGCGTGTGTTTGCAATTTGGACGAAAGCGTTGACATTGTACTTTGTACGAATTGTACAACCACGTTCTCCACTACTCTGTTTTGTGTCCGCGCTACAGGACAAGAAAACAGCTCCAGAATACGGTTTCGCCTGCATAGATGTTCCTTTGGATAAGGAATGGATTTCAAATTTGTTCTTCATAGGACAACAGCCAAATCAGGCAAAAGATTATTGGTGAAAGATCAAGCTTCAACAACGACTCTTTGGTGTGCTGGCAATTTCACAACGTCTCTTTCACACCACTATATAAAGGAGTGAAGACCTAGAGAATTGGTAATGCAAGAACGCTGAACGAAAGACTCACAAGATTTTCACAAGTACCAAACCTCTGCTGAAATTGTTCTGCATTCACTTAGAATTTCTGTGTCTCAAAGTCATATCTTAGAAATTCTTAAGTCCATTGAGTCTGTATCTGATTTGTATTGTGAGCACCTCTGATTGTATATCAAGTGTTCAACCTTAAACAATTTTCTGTGTAATTTTGTTTAGTTAGGAAGTCTCTTGCAGTTGTGCTTGAGCAGGAAGTCTCTTGATTGTGTTCTTGAGCAAAGGAAGTCTCTTGCTTGTGTGCTTGAGCATTGGAAGTCTCTTGCTTGTGTGCTTGAGCATTTGTAATCAGATATTACTCATAGTGAAATCTCCTTGGAAGTGCAAGGGGGACTGGACTACTTCCGGATTGTGGAAGGAACCAGTATAATTGCTTTGTGTCGTTCTTCTTCTCTCTCTCTCTGTTTTATTCCGCTGCATTTAGATTCTGATTATCACTTCAGAAGCTGTCTCGCTTAGCTTCTGATCAGTGTGTTCAGTTTTTAGGAGAAACGAAGAATTTTTCTAAAACACAATTCAACCCCCCTTCTTGTGTTTTTCTCACCTTCACAATTAACTTAAGAGATACCAGATATCTAAATCTTGTGCGCAGCCAAGAAAAGCATATGTCAGGGATGAAGTATCTATGATGGTGGAATTGGACTGGATTGAAGAAATGGAGAATTTGGGAGCTGGGGATGAAATCTATGTTGGACTGTTTGATGCATCGGCATTTGACGGAGCAAAAAAACATCGAGTTTTGATTGTGGGTTTCGGTCCAGGCTACTGGCTTGTACGTAACTCCCACGACCCTAATTGAGGAGATGGTGGTTATGCTAAGTTTACTAGATCTTTAGTCCACAGTATGTATTTAATTAGAAATTAGTCGAAAAATATATCTAATGATGATGTATAATAACTTTAGTTAATTTATTTTTATGATATAATATTTCTAGTTTATGATGTTTAAAGATTTAGAACATTAATTTTTAGATTTTTAGATAAATGTATAATTTATAGATTTATAGTACTAATGTCATAACTCGTTATGAAAATTTTATTTAACATTTATTACTAATGTCATCTCTATTATTTAACATTTAAGGATGATGTCTAATAACCCTAGTTAATCTCTTTTTATGATATAATAAATATAGGCAATGATGTTTAATGAACTAGCACATTAATTTTTGAATTTTTCACAAATTAAAAATTTACAATACTATTGTCGTATCTCAATATGATAATATTATTCAATATTAATAACCATTACTAATTGTACACAAATATAAACCACATATCTAATAATTTCTACACTTCAACTACATACATCGTGTTTGTTGGGTTGGAAAAAAGATGCAAATAAAGGATAAAGTAAAACAATTGTTTAAAAAAAAAATTGAAACACATTTCAGTAAAATCGTATATACAACAGGGTAAAGAGACAATAAAAATAAAGTGATGGAGAAATGAAGATAATAAAGATGTAATGAGGTAGAAAGTAAGAATGAGATAAGATTGTCTGTGTTATGTTAATTGCAAATATATCTAATGATAATGTATAATAACTCTAGTTAATTTATTTTTATGATATAATAACTATAGTTATTGGTGTTTGATGATTTAGAAGAGAATCTTTTAAATTATTACATAAATCTATAATTTATAGATCTATAGTATTAATGTCATATCTCGTTATGACAATATTATTTAACATTTATTATTATTACTTGTTACATGCAAGTTTTGATTTAGTTAATATTAATTAGAATTCTAATTCTAATGGTACACATATATAAACCACATGCCTAATAATTTTCTCTACCTCAGTTACATGCAGTATTTGTGTTGTGTTGGAAAAAAGGTGCAGATAAAGTGTAGACGAAAACAACTATTTTCGAATAAAAACTGAAATTGAAACACATTTTGAAAAAATCGTACATACAACAAGGTAAAAAGACAAAGAAAGTATTGTGACAGTGAAATGAAGATAATGAAAATGAGATGAGGTAGAAAGCGAACATGAGTTTGATTGTTTGTGTTACTTTGCGTCTTATTATTGAATGAACTATTCTTTTTTTTTTTGACAAAGAATGAACTATTCTTTTGTATTTTGGTATATTGTGTTATTTTTTAACCACAAATATATCTAATGATGATGTGTAGATGAATTACATCACTCATACAAATAAACATTACACTCATTTTATGTCCAAAATCTTAAGTGTCAGCACAATGAGCAGATTTTACATAAACATCAATCAACCTGTATCCATATATTATGATCCCATTTCTCAAAACATGTGACCACCAAGTACTGATCATAGCCATTCATAAGATTGCAATGCTAAGAATTAAGATGCCATAAGATTCAATCAAAAGAGTAAATATTCTAGCTCAAATTCAATGAACAATAAACGCTGAACCTCTTCAGAGGATGTGAATAACTGAAAGAGTAAAATATTTCCTGTAATAAAACAGATGCTACAATTTAATTCACCAAAACAAATAACATAGACTCCAAACATCAAGTCCATTGTAACCGCCAATTACCAACAATAAAACTAGGTCATGAAACGCTTGTGGATCATTCTGACAAAGGACTTGGTCTTCGAAGTCATCAACGCCTGCTCAATTTCTGGATCAAGTCCCAAAGCGAGCCAATGATTTTTCAAGGATTTTATGGATTTTAAATCTTCTTTAGAAGGATCAGGAAGATTCATTGGTGGCATAACATATCTAATGGTGCCATCAGAAAGCGTGTCCCCCGATTGACAAAACAGAGATTCGCAATGGAAGTCAATCATGGCCACAAGCTGCCCAGCACGAGCGTGTTTAATATTAAGCAAATTTGGAATATTTAAATCATCCTGGATAAGGAACAAACGATGCACCTTGTTTGTCTTTCCTGTTTCAGTATTAACAATGATATCCCCTTCATTAACAAAGTCCGCATAGATTCTTATATATATGTAAAGACAAGCTGAAAAGGATGATTGCCTAGCTTGAAACATAATGCTACAAGCGGACTTGAGGGGTTTCCTGGTAGCACAATCTTTTCCCCCATCACGTCTAAAGCATCAGTTGGAGATGGCAAGTACGTAACAATGGCATCTAAAAGGTTTTGCAAACTCGCTTTTTCAGAACTGCTCATGAATATTGGTGTAAACTTCAATGCCGTTGTAGCCCTACGAACAACTTCCTCGAGATTAGTAGATGATATAGGCATTCCGATGGAAAAAGCTTTAGCAAGCTTAATGGAAAAAGGTTTAGCAAGCTTGTAGTCGTCAACTGATATCAAAGTTCTTATGAGTTCCCATCTTTTTTTTAACACCAAACCTACCAAATGATTTGGAACTTTGGTGACAGTGGAGTTTCCATTTGAACCACAGAAAAAATATGCTTTGAACTGGACAATATCTACCAGTCCCTTAAATCTTTTCCCCAAGCCGATTGAAACTTGGATAGCAGCCATACGACGATTATGCATTTTAGACCTCAACTCATCGATCAGTTCCCAAGGTTCGGGTCCCTCGAGATGCAGCTTATCTACGAATATTAATTTGGGCATTTGATAACAGTCCATATGTTGATCCACATATTTATACTCTCCAGGCAGCTTAAGATTAAAAAAGATCAGGATGCCCCCATCCAATACACGCAGGGTGTTTTGGACCTCACTGGTAAAAACGCGTTTGTACTTGAGAGCCGATGATGTTTATCTGCAAGAATGATGATGTGTAATAACTCTAGTTAATTTATTTTTATTATATAATAACTCTAGTTAATGATGTTTAACGATTTAGAACATTAACTTTTAATTTTTTATATAAATGTATAATTTATAGATTCATATTATTAATGTCATGTTTCGATATCATAATATTATTTGGTTCTTGTTCTAACATGTGCAACATTACACATGTTAGAGTAACTAAAATGGGAAACCTTTTAATGAAAAACAAAAATTATTTATGAAAAAGATACATATTTAATATTAATATACAAGTTCCAATGCAAACTTATCAATTTAAACTTAACATGTGCAATGCAAATTTGCACATGTTAGAAAAAACTCATATTATTTAACATTTATTATTATTACTTGTGAGATACAATTAAGTTTTGATTTATTTAATATTATCAGAATCTTAATTGGACACAAGTATAAATCACATGTTTAATAATTTTTTGCACCTCAACTACACAACATCTCTGTTGTGTTGGAAAAAGATGCATATAATTGATAAAATAAAACAATTATTTTTGAAGAAAAATTGAAATTGAAACACACTCTAAACAAATCGTACATGCTTCATGGTAAATAGAAAAAGAAAGTAAAGTGATGGTGAAATGAAGATAAGGTGAGATAGAAAGTGAGTAATGGTTAGATTGTTTGTGTTACTCTGCGCGCTTATTGATGAATGAACTATTTATTTATGTTTTGGTATTTATGTTATTTTTTAGGTTCAAATATAACTAATGATGATGTTGAAACTTTATTTTAGATGGTTGAGAGATTAAGAAACAACACATGTGCATCCCCTAACCCACTTGGGTTGGCTTGGTGGTATTGGCTTGGGATTTGGGAGTGTGCTCCTCCTCGAGGTCTTAGGTTCGATTCTTTCCAGTGCCAATTTGGGTCGGCTACTTTAACTTCTTCAAAAAAAAAAAAATCACATGTGCATCCCCTTATTGTATTATTTTTCTCTAACTCATTTAACTTTTCATCTTCATCACGTCGTATGTAAAAGAATCACTCTCTGTCATCTGAAACTGAAAGACCATCATCCACCGTTTTATCTAGGTATGCCTTTATTATATTTGTTATGTTATTTGAATGCAATTTTCATCCAGAAGAATGTGAAACGCAAACGAGATCTTTCCATCTGTAATCAAACAAAACTAAAACAAATGAAAACAACAAATCGAAATGAGATTGAAACCGCCGCCACTCTTTGTTATGTTTGTGTTTTTTTCTTTATCTTTTGTAATGGTTATGGTAATATGAACAAACCAAAATCAAGATTAAAATAGAGAATAATTACACTTCATTAGGAATAGAAAGTAAACCTTGTCGATCAATTTCAATTTATTAGGATCAAATTTTAGGAAATTTAGGGTTTTATTTAAGGATTGAAGTAAACCCCTGCCATGGTTTACATATGCTCTGTTTTTTTTATAATGACAATACATATGTCTCTGCTTTTGATGTGGTATGTCTAGTGTTTTCTTTTAATATGTATCAGCTAGTGTTGTATCAGTTTTGTCAAAAAAAACTATTGTTGTATCAACTCTGTTTTTGGTAATATATTCAATAAAGTTTATTTTCCAATCCATTGACAATCGAGATAAGACTTATCAATTTTATCTTGCTTATAGTTTACGTGCGGACTTTAGAGTTAGAATAAGATGTGCAAACGAGAAGAATGACGTTAGTATATCGTCATTTAGGTTAGTTTGTTGTAAGGAAGGGCTACAGAATAAAGGAAAAAAAATATGCATATGAAGAAAAAATTCATAGAGCCGAGACTAGAACAAACTGCAAAGCAAGAATTTCACTTTCGGATAAAAATGGAAAGTTGGCCACCCATGAGTTTGTAGAAGAACATAATCACGATCTACTAATACCAAGACAACGTACGTGCTTCAGTTACATAGAAAAATAACTGAAGTACAAGCATATGAGGTTGATCTGGCCGGTGACGCTGGATTAAGGCAGAAGGCTACATTTCAACTTACGAGTACACATGCAGGGCATAAAGCGAATGTTGAATTTACACAAGTGGATGTAAGAAACTACATCATTGCAAAAAGACAAAGAAGTGTGATGTACGATGACGTTGGATGTGTTTCGTAATATTTTCAACAACAGTTGGTGGAGAATCCATCATTCTTTCATGCATATCAGATGGATATAAAAGAACCAATTACAAATGTGTTTTGGTGTGATGCAACTATGCTTTTGGATTACAGGTATTTTAGTGATGTTGTTTCATTGGACACCACATATTGTACCAGTCATGTCAATAGACCACTATAGAGGTACAATCATTTTTGGTGCAACACTAATGTTTGATGAGACAAGTGAGTCATTTAGATGGTTGTTTGATATATTGTTACAAGCACACAACAACAAAAAACCAAAGACGATCTTCACTGACCAAGATCAAGCAATGGCCAGGGCACTTGCAGATGTGATGCCCGAGACTCGTCATGATTTATGCATGTGACACTTGTTGCAGAATGGAGTTAAACATCTTGGGAGCTTAATGAAAGGGGAACATTTTTTGCTATTGAGATTGAAGCGGATTTTGAGAAAAAGGTTTGACTTGGTCAATGGTTATAATCTTCATGATAAAACTTGGATCATTTTAACTTATGCCATTAAGAAAAAATGGGTTGCATGTTTTATGAAGGAAGTGTTAACACTTGGCATGCGAAGTACACAGCTTGGTGAAAGTTTGAATTCTCACTTCAAATCTTGTATGAAACGGAATGTGGATATCCTACAATTATTCAAACATTTCAAAAGCGTCGTTGAGGAGAAGCCAGCAAATGAGCTGAGTTGCGTGTATGCATCCTCACATAAGCTTCCAAGGTTAGTATATGAAACTTCACCAATGCCAATCCAAATAGAAAAAGTACACACACACAATATTTGAGTTTTTTCAATCTGGGTTTAAGTTATTCTTAGCTTTATCTATATCATATAAACATGAATCTGACTCTCTTTGTGAATATGTCGTCACTAATGAAAACCACGAAAAATCTTGAAAAGTGTCATTTATTTGTGCTTCAACTTCCATTGCTTGTAGTTATATTTTAGGAAGGTGGACAAGAGATGCTAGTTGTGGTATTGTGCAAGATTTTAGAGGAAAGGAGGTTCAAGGTGATCCTAAGTTGTCTAGAAATCAAATGTTTAGACAAGTTGTCTCTAAGTTCATTAGAGCGACAACTGAAGCATCGTATAGTGAGGAATCCCTCAAGTCTGTTGATAATGGTGTAGTTGTCTTGTTCAAGAAAGTAATGGAGGATCACACACAAGCTATAAAAAATGGCGGTGATAACAACGATCATTCAACAGTTGTGAATTATGATGTTATGCAACCAAAGGGATTCAGGACACGACCCAGCTCAAGGAGAACTAAGCGACATAAAAGTTTTCTTGAGCAACAGTCTAAGCAAAAAGCTCGTGCACCTAAATGCGCTCCACCTCAAGGAAGAAGTTCCTAGGTATATAAGTCGATGTGTAGATTATTTGTTTTAGTTTTACATGTATTTTTTTTCTTATTTTAATTTTACATAATCATGTTAGGATAAAGAATTTACAACCCATATGGTCGATGGAGTTTCTTGTTCCGCACCTCCAACTTATGAGTTCCTGCTAGCACGTGAGGATCAATTCAGTTACACAACCATGTTGATGGTAATTTCATATCCTTTTCATAAAGAACTATCATTGTATTTACAAAAATCACCATACTAATTATTTGTTTGTTATTAATGTAGGCACCCCTTGATGATACAAATTTTGGAGCATTACTTTGATTGACCTCTGGTCTACATCGAAAGAAATGGAACCGATTTTTTATTTTTTATTTTGTAATTTCAAGTTGACAATATACATGTTTTGGAGACTAATTTTTGAAATTATCTGCTATTGCTCTCCTAAAGAAGATTCGATGTCTATGGATTTTTGTAACATAGAATTTGTTTTTTTATCACAATACTTTTGGTGAAAGCCTCATTGAATGCAATGAACAAGCATATTTTGCCTTAGTGAATGCAATGAAAGCCTCATTGCTCTGTTCCTGATTGTCACTGTATTTTTTTAACAATTACAAAACAAGTCAGTTTGTGTTTGTCACTATATTACAAACAGACTATATTTTTTCTTCTTCACAGATTGATAGAAATGCATAGGAACACAAACATGGTTTCTCATTAATTTTTTACTAAACAATATTGTCACTAGTTTTCTTTTCACATAAACAATTTCAAGTCAATTCATACTAATTTGTCTTTCATACTAATCTTCCTCAGTATTGTCACTAGTTTAGTGAGAATATCCCACCAATACTCTTCCTGTCTTTCATACTAATCTTCCTCAAGTCAATTCAGCTTCAACTTTTTGGTCACCACCATAGCTTATATTTCTCATACTAACCAAATAAATGAATCTAATTTCATCAAAAAATTCAGCACAACAAGATCTTCTTGTTCAAAACAACCTTAAATCATCTTAACTATGTCTCTTTTCTTAATCCTTAACATAACACTATTACTTTTGGTCTTCAGTTTCATCAACTGAATTTGTTTATAATAGAAACTTCAACTCAACAAAGATAAACCTTAATGCAAATGCAACAATTCAAAACTCAATCCTCACTCTTACGAACGAAACATTTTTCTCAACTGGTCGTGCTTTTTTCCCTCGAAAAATACCAACAAAACCAAACAAAAACTCTTCAGTTTTTCTTTTTACGGAGGAGGTGAATTGCCGACGGCGGCGAAGCAGAGGACGGTGCCGGAGAGAGGTGACGGCGGTGCAGCGGAGGACGACATCAGAGAGAGGCGACAGCGGTGCACTTGTTGACGGCTGTGCACTTGTTGATGGCTGGGTAATGTTCTTGTTCCTTCTTCTTGCGTTTTCCCCTTTTCTGTTCTAGAAATTCAATTTTTTCCTTTTTTTAATTTTTAAATAAGCACTGCCACATGGTAGGTTTTTACTGGTACAAAGGCACATGCCTTTTTCGCGTTAAAGACACTGAAGTGCTCCCCAGTTTCTTCATGCAATTTTCATTTTTAAGCTAGACATATGTTGTTGCCTTTTTGGAAAATTAAGCTATATATATTATGTTAGTAATCAACGATGTTTTGCTTCATTTAGTAGGTTTCTTCAGGTAATTTTTATTTTCTTGCTAGACATATAGTGTGGCCAGTTGGAAATTATTAATCTATTTTGTATTTTTTTTAAAGGTAAATATCAGTATTTTTTTAAGGAGGTAAATGTTAGTAGGTTAAATGTTATGTTAATATTTTTTTTTTAATTGTCGAAACTTGAACCTTAAACTTTTTAATTCATTCATTTAATTCCCTAGTTCAAACCAGTTGAGCTATTGATGTAGTATTTTTATACGATCAAAAGTAAGTATTACATGTATTGTCTCCTCATGGACTAGTGCGATATCACGGACCGTTCGACACCAGTTATCATCTTAAGTTAAAGATTGATTGTTTGTTTGTTTAGAACTAAGTTAACTATTTTGTGAAAATAAAAGTCGAGATTAATAAGGCGTGAAACTTGTTAGGAATAGAGTTCCTTGATCAAGCATCACACATAACCTAGAGATCATATATGGATTCTAGCTTTTCTTTGATATTATCACGTATCCCTCGACAATATCATTTGTGTAACACCCATAATAGACGTATCTAGAAAGTCTAGCATGTGCGTTAGTTTAGTATTGGATACATAGAAATTTACAACATTAAAACTTCGAATGAATAATTTTATACAACAAATGTGTTTGTACAACATAAATACTACTTAACTCTTAATAAATATACAGTATGCAACCTTGAATATCCATACATCCTGCAGCGGTACAAACGAACACTTGTCGCATCATCCATTCGGCTACTAGCTTGCTAAACCAACCTGATACCTGGAACAAAATAAGGATTGGGATGAGACATAATGTCTCAGTGAGTTCCACCTAATCCTAGGCTATAGGCAACCACGGGGGAAACCTACGGTCACCACGTGTCTAATTTACAACCTAACGGTTGATTATACGTGTGTGGGGACTGGCATGCTTAGACGGTGGTGCATACTAGGGCCGTCATAATTCATCTTACTTGTTATAGGCTTACTATCATACGTGTCATGGCGATCAAGGGATCCTAGGACCGCTAACTCAAGATACGTTAAACGCATCAAGACTTAACATAACATATTCATGACACAATCCTAAACCGGACGATTAGGGGAACCTAAGATCGTCATCGGCATAACATTCTTTACTTGATCTATTTCATAACTTGTACTTAACATAAACATACATGATCATAAACATATCATACATAATCGCGTCTAAGTTTATTATTCATTATGTTAGCGTTGAACAAACATTATTATCTTGGTTCATTTTACGGATAGTCCCGGGTGGAGTAACCCCGAGAACAATCCCATACATGACCGATGTACGTACATCGGACTCCCTCGGTGTCGTGCGGGTCCCTTGCGGCTTAAACCGTTCCCCTTAGGTCGAGAACCTCCCGTATCCCCCTAGCGTGGATAACAAGAGACACGAGCACCTACGTCTTGCTTATTTCAGTGACATGCGGGTCCCTTACGGCTTGAATCGTTCCCCTTAGATCGAGAACCTCTTGTATCCCCCTGATGTGGATAGCAAGAGACATGCCACCTACTTATTAGTCATGGTCTTGTCGTATACATAAATTAAACATGTACATACTTGATCGTTTACCTCGGAACCTTAATCGAACCGATTAGTGGTAAACTCTTACTTATTCATATACATACCTAATCATGGTGGAGTGATTGACTAATCAACCCACACTTATCATGCTTACTAACTTATTCTTGTTCATGTGCGAATATATAATTCGCATCCTATCATTCTAGGAATTCATACTAACTTGCTAGTTCTCGACGACTATGTCGAGGTTCTAGTTTTCCTTTGCTTAATGATTTGCTTACTACCCGATTCAAACATAACATTCTCATTTACCATGCTTCACCATACTTGTCACATACTCATTTCATTATAAAGAAATCTCCTTTCAAAGTTTAACAATTAGGATCTTGGTTTGAGGGGTTTATTTCTCTTAAAAAGACTGCACGAGAAAAACCGCTCGCGAAATGCCGAAACGACCTGAGGCGAACAAAACAATGGGTTCCCCCACTGTGTTGCTCGCCTAGGCGAGTAAAATTGCTGGGGAGGCGAGCTCTTACTCGCCATGGCGAGTTGGGGGCGAGCAGGACCCCCTGTTCGGCCTTCTAGCTCGCCTTGCGAGCAGTTTACTCGCCGTGGCGAGCTGTGACAGTCCAGCAACTTCAAAATTGATATTTTTGACTTAAAAACCTCAAACCAAGCATCTCCAAGTGCTATATGACCCTTAGGATCATTAGAAACCTATAAAAACAGTCATGGAACAAGTACATACAAGTATTGCAAGCATGGCAAGAAAAAGGGCAACTAACTTACACTTAAAATCCTAGAATTCATATAGTTTTCTTACTTGAATGAAACACATAAACCAAGGGTGGTAAGCTATCTAAGGAACTCACCTAATATGTTTGCATTTGATTCCCAAGCTTACAAGCATCAATCACCACTTCCCATCTTCTAAAACCCTAGCTTGATCCTTTTTGCTCCATTTGTTCAAACCACTTCAATCTTGTTGTTTCCTTGCAATACAAAGCATCATGTTCTTTACTTAATCATGAAGAAACCATACTTGAATCAATAATGAAACCATAGCATAAACATATCCTAACCTCATGAAATTCTTTACTTAAGGAGGAGTGGTAAAATCATCTCCAACCAAACTTCATGTTGCTTCCCTTAATCTTGCTTAGTCTATAACATGTACAAAACTCAACTTCCAACACAACCTTCACTCAAATCCAACCAAACCCTAATTTCAAGAGAATCCCTTTGTGAGAAAGAGTAGGGATAACAATCCAATCCATCTTCATAATCATTCTT
This sequence comes from Medicago sativa, assembly GCF_051527215.1. Lineage (NCBI taxonomy): Eukaryota > Viridiplantae > Streptophyta > Magnoliopsida > Fabales > Fabaceae > Medicago > Medicago sativa. The sequence continues at coordinate 79,135,487 of NC_140750.1, forward strand.
TGATCAAGGGAAAAACCATAACATAAATAAGCTCAAGCTCCCACTTCCAAGGATCAAACCCCAACCTTGAAACTCTCTTAAGAGAGGAGAAGAATTGGAAACAAGCTTCATCCAAGTGACCAATCACTTGAAGGATAATATAGGAACCAAAACTTGATTGTGGATCTTGAGGAGAAAGATTTGGTGACATGGTGAGGTGAGAAGAGAGGGAGAGATCGATGGAGAGAAGAAGAGAGAAGGAAGAGCAATATTCTTTCTCTCTACCCTAGAGAGAGAAAGACAAGTGTGGAATGAAGATATTTTGGCCCCAAATGATATAAATATTCCCTTGACGTGCAATTACCAAAATACCCTTTGTCTTAAGCGTGCTAAATACGACTCTGAGACTTAGCTCGTATTTGACTGTTATCACTTAATAATATTCTCCATAAACTTACTTTACTTTACATTAATCCTCTGACGCGTTTAACAGGTATAATCTGATACTGACAGGCAGGATATTACAATTTGTGTCCAAATAATATTGTGACTTCAATTGTATCATTTAATCGTCGATGTTTCAAACTATTAAACGATCCAAGAGTCGGTCTTATCATTTAATCGACGATTTCTCAATCTATTAAATGATAAGAAAGCTTTAAGTTTGGATACAAAGAGTGATTAACAAAACATCAATTCCATGTCTAGAATTTATGTATTGATAGATGATTATTCTAAACCTAGATTCAAGAGTATTTTTCAATCACAATTAAATCAAACATAAACAATAAAGTGCAAGAATAATCTCAATATCAAATTAAATGCTAGAACCGTATATTTAAAGATCAAAATATTACATGCTTAGCTAAAATCAAGTACCTCTAATCCCAACAATGGAGATTTAGCTACTCATTGTCATGGAAGCTTTGCAAGAATGAATTGAAATAGAAAGATTCATTACAACTTTGTGATTTCTCAACAAATGAGGAAGAATCCACCTTCTATCACTCTCACTCTATGAAGAACAAGCCCTATCTCTCTCTCTCTCTCTCTCTCTCTCTCTCTCTCTCACTCACTCTCTCTCTCTCTCTCTCTCTAAAGCTATTGCCAAGTATTCTATGAGATTCTAAGATATATAAATGAAATGATCAAGTGGGCTTTTATAGGAATTATGTTCTGCATCAACTCGCCTCGCGAGTAACTTCATTCGCCATGGCGAATTGAGGTTTCTTCACCAGTGGGTTTGTGCCACTTCAACTCTTGGGAGTTTAGGCCGCCCAAACTCGCCTCTCAAGTAATATCGTTCGCAATGGCGAACTCTTGACCTCCTTACTCACCTTCCACACGCCATTGCGAGTTGGTGGCGAGGACTTACTGGAACTTAATGGAATTGCTCGCCATCCACACGCCATTGTGAGTTGGGGGCAAGTACTTTCTGGAACTTACTGGAATCGCTCGCCTCTGACTCACCTTTGATCTCCTTTTGCTCGCCATTGCGAGTAGACTTTTGTACTTCTTCTTTGTTTTTCTTCTTGCTCAGTGTCTTGCTTGAGTCAATTTCCTGCATAATTGGTTAAAGTAAGATAGATAAAGCGTAAAAGGGCAATTATTGATTTTCTCTCGGCTTTTCCCTGAATAACTTGCAAAACAAGTAACAAAAGTGCCTTGAATATTCGTTTAAATTACTACTTTCTGGCACTTATCAGCTATCCAACCTGATGTGATATAAACTCTTTCTTGAATCTTACTTGAATTTTTTTCTTTCCATTGCGTGTGATGTGCTTTACTTCTTGTGGATCATCATTTGAACTATCAATATCAAGACGTACAATGACTCATACTCCAAAATATAGATGAAAAAAATGTCTCATTAATCTTTGATATATAAAATATGGAAGTTTCTTGTTAAAAAAAAAAAGATAAAGAAAATCATGAGAATGATTGATAGTGCAAAAGCTCCTACATTAATCTATTTTGCCATCTCCTACATCATGAGAATAAAATTGGCTAGCATCTTCACAATTATTGGAATAGTCTATTAAATAATGAAAGGCAAAAGTCTAATTAGAATTACTACAATCAAATGCTAGATCGTGAGTTGAACTAATGCTACCGAAAGATATAGTGTTGTAACCTTAAATCCATGGTTGGATTAACTTTTTTCCCTAAAGTTAGACTTAGTCTTAGAATGCAATGCTTACATGATTGTCCCCCCTTGAACTTCTTGCTGATCCTATTCCAATCCTGATGTGTGCTTAAGCCATTCCAATTCAGCAAATTGCTACACTACATACTGGTTGCCACTGTTTTCACCCTCATATAGCCATAGCCTCATTCACCATGAACCATGAGCTCAGTCTCTAGAACCTTGCTTCCATTACTTAAAAAATTGGGAAGGGTCTTGTATGAGCATCAAATAGTGAGAAGCCAAACTCCATTTCAAAATTCAAAAGGCCATTTACATCATACGATCCACATCACCAGTTTGTAAAATCAACGCACGCCACATAAAGAGCTACGAAAACCTAACAAACAATTGTTCAACAAAAACAAAATAATAAACAATATTCTCTACAAAAACCTCCACATATATTTCATAATCTACAATCTACAATACTCTACAAATATTCAAGTTCATATTACAGGTTTCCCTATTTAGGGCAGGCTTGAATTGACTTATTACGAGCTTATGTGAACTTATCTATTAACATAAGTCATTTAATGGTGTTCGGGTGAATCAATTAAAAGATCTTATCACAATCTTATAAGTCTCTTCTGCTGTATTTTGATAAGCTCTCATTATTAGCTAATACATTGGCTTAACACGGAGTTTAAGAATAATGCTGCTTATCCCGTTACCCCACTACCCGTTTTTGGTGGGAATGCATGAATTGTGATTTGGTTTAAAATAGCATCGGGACAAATTCTTGATGAATAGCATCGGGACAAATAGCATTACTGAATGGACACAAACATGCTCTTTTCTACTTACATGAAAGTGCATAATAACTTCATTTATATCTTAATTATATTTTATAACAAATTTTTAAAAGATTTATTCTATATTTTTTACCTTAACATAACGTCAGCCATAGCTATCAATAAAAAATCATTGATATTTTCAAGAAAAACTGTTTATAAAAAATTAATAAAATCATCAAACTCAAATGCCTAATTTTTTTGGTAGACTGACAAAAGAAAAAATCCCTAAAAATAGGGCTCAACCTGGGACATCAAGCCTCAAAACTGACTTTATATAAGTTACAAGCGATTCTTAAATACAAAAAAAAAAAAAAATAAATAAGAAAGATTACGAAATAAATAAACTGTCTATTTTGAGTTTTACATTATTATTAAGGATATTTGGATCAGATGATAAAAGTTTTCATCCAATTCTTCAAAAAAAAAGTTTTCATCCAACTTAATTAGAGGTCCTTGAATCCAACTTTACTTCAAAAAAAAAATCAATGATAAATCTTTTAAAGGATAGTTTTACATCGATTATGGTCCCACCTGGTTCAAGAATTTTAGAGGATACCAACATCAAATAAAATAAAAAAAATAAAATATGAAACTAGGGGTATTTTGGAGATGAAAACTAAATTTTGTTCTTTTTTGGGGTGCAATCAGCAAATCCTAGTAGTAGTAGAATACATACACACACTACAAATAAAAAGCACACATATATAACCTAAATCTCTCTCTCACTCTTCCCTTCAACTCCACGGCGCAGATCCGAGGAGTTTGGGAAACCCTAATTTTCAATCTTTCTTCGATCCTATTCTCTCTTCAATTCTCTCTTCTTCGCTCACTCCACAAGCAGGTATACGTATCTCAATTCTCAATTTCTCCCCAATTTTCATTCTTTTAGATTTTAATCTGCTTTTTTACTTTTAAATCATGAACTTTTGTGTTTTGAATCTGAGCTTGATCTGATTGCTTTTTTACGAATGTCCAAGTTCTGATTTTTGAAATCAATCACGATTAACACAAAAATTCAATTTTTATTATTAGTTTGTTTTGATTTGTGGTAAGGTTTGTTGTATGCAGTTTCTTATAGAAGTTATGATTTTTGAAATCAATTATTTTTAACACAAAAACAAAAGCAAAAATCAATTTTTATTATTATTTTGATATGATTTGTTGTAAACTGAGTTTTACCTTAAGATTTGAATCATCTCATGGAGGATTTGTTGTTTTCTGATTGGTGCTTTTTCATGTGTTTATTTGTTTATGTTATGTAGAGTAATGTTTGATTTTTTTTTTTTTTTTTGTAAATTTGGAGGATCTGTATTGTTTTGAAATTCAATTTTTTTTTTAAATCATGGAATTAAAAAATTTAGCTTTATTAGAACTGCCCTTGTGTTATGTGTTTTCTTGCAGTGATATCTGGGGATGCCTTTGTTGTTGGTTTATTTTTGTAGAATATGTTCTTTTTGTTGTATATCTGTTGAATTTTTACCTAAAGTGTACTGTTTTGTTCTATAGTCATGGCAGGTTTAGCTCCGGAAGGTTCACAATTTGATACCAAGCAGTTTGACACTAAGATGAATGAATTGTAAGTAAGGAAGTAATGCATGATTTTTGTCTGTATTATATTCTGTAAATCATGAAGTAATGCATAATTTTAATTACAGGCTTTCCACTGAAGGACAAGAATTCTTCACCTCATACGATGAAGTTCATGAAACTTTTGATGCAATGGGATTGATAGAAAATCTTCTGAGAGGCATATATGCTTATGGTATACAAATGACTTTTCCTTTTTTCTTTAAGCCCTTATTAAGCATGTATGATAACAGTGTCAGTATGCAATTAGCATTAACCCAATTAGTGCCTATCACAATTTTTTAATCCTTTTGGCAAAAGTTTAAAAATTAATTGGGTGCTGGACTAGCTATATTTTGAAAACTCTTTAAAAATCATGGACATTTATTTTTAGACAGGGGGCTTGGCAATTAATTAATTAACTCAAGGTTATATAATGGGTTTGACTTGACCCCTTGATAGTTGTCACTATATAGCCCCATGCTTGTCATTGGTATATATAAACAATTTCGAGGGCAGCTACTTCTTTTCTTTAATCGCATGTTCGGAAAGTTATGTTTTGTAAATTTCTGTTTCTTAATATTCAAATTTTAGACGATTAAAATTGTATTTTCTTAACCGTTCTTATTACGTTTTAACCTAAATACATCTATACACTGTAGTAGTACTAGTATTTCATTTTAAAGAATATTGAAACTTTTTATGCACTTGACCTCACTAGCATACCATGTGTGATGTTCTGTTCTTGTGCTTAAGGTTTTGAGAAGCCATCTGCAATACAGCAAAGGGGAATTGTTCCTTTTATCAAGGGTCTCGATGTGATTCAGCAGGCTCAGTCAGGAACTGGAAAGACAGCGACGTTCTGTTCTGGAATTTTGCAGCAGCTTGATTATGGTTTGGTTCAGTGCCAGGCTTTGGTTTTGGCCCCAACAAGGGAGCTGGCACAGCAGATTGAGAAGGTTATGAGAGCACTTGGTGATTACCTTGGTGTTAAGGTTCATGCTTGTGTTGGTGGCACTAGTGTTCGTGAGGATCAGCGTATTCTCCAAACTGGTGTCCATGTTGTTGTTGGTACTCCTGGACGTGTGTTTGACATGCTGCGAAGACAGTCTCTTCGGTCAGATTGCATTAAAATGTTTGTTTTGGATGAAGCTGATGAAATGCTTTCACGTGGTTTCAAGGACCAGGTGTGTTAGATTTCTGATTGTTGGAACTGAATTTGGTTGGAGTTGGGTTTCTGATTGTTTGTTAGAACTGAATTTGGTTGAAATGTTTTTTTTTTTGTTGCGCTCTCATGCACATGTTTCATGCATGTTATGTCTCACTACTTTTCCATATTCTATAACCCTTTACCTTCATTTGACCTACTTCTCACCAGATGAATTGATCTTGTTTTAAATAACTAACAGTTGATATTCTTATATGTTTGAAAAATGCAGATCTACGACATCTTCCAGTTGCTGCCACCCAAAATTCAGGTTGGAGTGTTCTCTGCTACAATGCCTCCAGAGGCTCTGGAGATCACAAGGAAGTTCATGAATAAGCCAGTTAGAATTCTGGTAAAGCGTGATGAATTGACCCTTGAGGGTATCAAGCAGTTCTACGTGAATGTTGACAAGGAAGAGTGGAAACTAGAGACATTGTGTGATCTTTATGAGACTCTGGCCATCACTCAGAGTGTCATTTTTGTGAACACAAGGCGCAAGGTGGACTGGCTCACTGACAAGATGCGAGGCAGAGACCATACTGTCTCAGCCACCCATGGAGACATGGACCAAAACACTCGTGATATCATCATGCGTGAATTCCGCTCTGGCTCTTCTCGAGTTCTCATTACCACTGACCTTTTGGCCCGTGGTATTGATGTTCAGCAAGTGTCTCTGGTCATAAATTATGATTTGCCTACCCAACCTGAAAACTATCTCCATCGTATTGGGCGAAGTGGGCGTTTTGGAAGAAAAGGTGTTGCTATCAACTTCGTCACATTGGAAGATGCAAGAATGCTGGCTGATATTCAGAAGTTCTATAATGTGATCGTAGAGGAACTGCCTTCAAATGTTGCTGATCTACTCTGATGAGTTAATTTTTGTTCTTTGTTAAGTCATCGGGGGGCTTTTTAGTTTTTGACAAGTGCTATTTTCTGCTCATTTTCTTTTACAATTTTTACCCATTAGAGTTCAAAGACATCTGACTCTATTTATAATGGATTCTATGAATTTTGTTTAATCACTTAATTATTAGGGTGCTCTAGACCTTTTTTTATTTCTGTCTTGTGTATTTCTTTTCCTTAAATTTAAACCTTATGCTAGCAACCCTTATTTATATCATACATGTCACATGAATCTGTGTCTACATCTAAGAAATATTTGTTTAATGCATGATTTGTCGCATTTTAGTTTATTTCCATGACTACTATTTACTTTATCTAAAATAAGGGGTGATCTAAAGCAGAGATTTAGTTCAGTTGTGTATGGGGGCATTTGCCAAAAGATAGTATCTCCTTTCTTGTTTTTTCACATTTTTTTTGAGATGAACCTCTTTAAAGTGGGAGGATTTTTTAAATCAGCTCCAAGGTACTAGTCCTGCATTCAGATTCGAATGGGGCTCATTCTAGGCTAGTAATTTCGTTTGGATACAGTGGTTCTTTTATATTTCAGCTTCTAGGTAGAATTTACTCTGGAGTTAAAATCAATAATATTTGAAAACATCAAAATCAATTTTATTAAGCATTGATAATAATTTATTTATCTAAAGCATATGACAATGATCAACACTTGCTGATTTCTCTGTTCACTTCGCAAGTTTGTTTCTCTTAAGAGTAATTTGCTTTCCCTCTTTTAATACTTTCGGAAGATTTGGTGATTCAATCCCCTAGTAAAAATGCACTCCGTGAGTGTCCAGCCACATTGCAAGAGCTCTCCAGTTTCCACCTTATCAGTGTGAATATCATACTGACATGTCTATATCTACAACGTTGGGAATTTGTTACTGAACCAACTATTGAAACATTGTATTTGAAATTGTGTATTCAACTATTGCATTTAATTAAAGCATTTTGATAATACCATAAAAAGGGAACCAAAGAACAAGATATTATCTTGTTCCATTCTATTTATGTCAATGCCTACTTCACTACTATATAGTAACTTAGTTGGATTGTTCACCCTAAAGTTAGGCTCTTGATGCATCAGGATGCATCATTATTCAAAATAATAGAGTCAAAATTGCTTTCATAGATGAATCATTAAAGTACTGTTAATTTGACTTTTTTGTCAAGTAAATCTTAAAGTGGGACTTTGCTATTAGTACGCACATAATTGCTTTTGCTTACACTTGTGAAAAAACAATGAATTCTGTATGCACTTTCGGCCAAAACTTGAAAGTGAAGTTTATGGAAAATTCGTTGATCAGCTTACAGAGAAAGTTGTTCATAACTTATAGACATGAATAAAAGCTACTGTCCAAAGTCCAACCACTTGATGCTATGATAGAGAGCAACATTTTCATTCAATTTTACTCGGCAATAGTTGCCTTTTCTAATTAGTATTTTCAGGGAAAATAAACCAATCACTTTTAAATTTTTGAAGGGTAAACCAATCACTTTTAACATCTAGGGAACTAGGGCACTATACGAGATATGGACCACATCCAAAAGTGTCAATTAGACACACTCTTTTATGAGTGAATGTATAAACCATAATGTTAGAATTAAATTAAAATATTGATTGGGCCTTTGGCCCTCTTTTGTACCAAATTTTTTTTTACAAAAAATTAAAATATTGATGAAATGCAAGAAAGTAGGATTATTGGCGATTCTCCTTTAGTAAATTCTCTGAAAGTGTTAAGTTGAAGAGATATTAGGAAAAGAATTAGTTGAATATAATCACATGCATGTTTTCACGTCGGTATCAAATACCAACACGTGTCGGATATCAAACATACATTCCATTAGAAGTGTCGGTGTTACATAATATATAATATAGATATAAGGTATTTTCAAGAAGTAAAATTGTGGGGTGTGTGGAGTTGGTTATCCTTTTAAACATCATAGTGTTTTCATGATTGTCCATTAATTTGTATTTTTGTTAGGGGAATTTGTTAATTTGAACTGAAGTTAATAGGCAGTAGGTTAAAAGGGTCTATCCATTAATTTGTATTTTTGTGAAAAGACCAATTTCTCTTTGGCAGCTTCCCACAATCGATTTTAGCACTACAACAACGTGTGAAAGCTAGTCAAACCAAAAAGTCACATACAATTCTACTCTGTTAAGCAAACTTGGATAAGTCTCAACCCCACAGACACTGTTTCCATCAAATAAAACAACAGATTAAAGACTAAAATCATCTTCAACTGCCTCCAGCTAAAAAGATTTAATCATATGACTTAACTAATACTTTGATGCATAAAAGATGTATCTGGCCTTAATTTAATCATTTATTTAATACTCTCAAATTATTACCTAATTTGACAGAAGAAAATGAAGTAATTTCACAATTTCTTCAAAAATAAACTAAGACAAATGATAACGAGTGTCCCCTTTTAAAACCTTTAAATGATACTCCCTCCGTCCTATATTAAGTGACACGGTTGACTCTATCACAAATACCAATGCATATTTTTTATCTTTAATATCTTTAATTATCTATTATAAAAAATTATGAAAATTTAATATTTGAAAAATATTCATCGAGACGAATCCAACATCTTATTTGATATTATTTATCTTTGTATATTAGTAGAAAAACATGGTCAAAATATGTCAGGTCAATGGTGCACATTGTGAACTTGGTTATCTAATATAGGATTGAGGGAGTAACTTTTTATAAAAGTCAGTGTGATCAGTGCATTATAAATTGAAATATTTTACTTTTTTTATGAATTTTTTTTTATTTTAGAATTTTTAAAGAATGTCTCAGGGATACTCGTTAATAAAACTCATAAACTAATGGAGTGTACTTTAGAAGACGAAAACTAGAACTTAATTAGTACTCCCTCCGTTTCAAAATATATGTCCAAGTCAACTACTTCACATATGTCAATGCACAATTTTGACTGTTAATATCTTTAATTATCTAAAGTAAAAAATTATAAAAATAATATTTTGAAAATATTTGTCGACACAAATCAAACAACATCTTACATGCTAATATTTGTATTTATACATTAGTAAAAAAGTATAGTCAAAGTAAGTCAAGTGAATAGCGCACATTGCAAAAATTGGACATGTATTTTGAAACTGAGGGAGTATGTGAATTGAAGTTAGCAAGAAAAAGCCATAAATGATCCTAATAATAGTATACAATTAGAACCAACATCCTCCCGCACACGCACAAGTGGTAGTTTGGTAGATATTTGAATCTCTTAACCATTTAATTCAGGTTCTACTCCCTCCGTCCCTATATGTAAACACCCTTTTATTAGAGGGAAAGGGTGGTTACATATAAGGACGGAGGGAGTATATATGATACATGTCGAAAAATATATGTTGGGAGATGTCAATCTCTTAAATTGATCTCAAATATCTCGAGAGATTAATCTCCTTAGTTAACTTGGTTTATTGATATATATATATATATATATATATATATATATATATATATATATATATATATATATATATATAGACATATACACACACACACACATACACACAACTAGAAAACGGCAAATCCATCAACCAAACCATTTCTTTTAACTTATACCCTCTTGCCTTGTCTTAAAACACAACCTCATTTTTTTCTCCCTCTTGGTTATTCTTGTTCCCATCATGGAATTCAGATCAAAGTCATGCTTTTATTAGAGGGAAAGGGTGGTTACATATCAGGACGGAGGGAGTATATATGATACATGTCGAAAAATATATGTTGGGAGATGTCAATCTCTTAAATTGATCTCAAATATCTCGAGAGATTAATCTCCTTAGTTAACTTGGTTTATTGATATATATATATATATATATATATATATATATATATATATATATATATATATATATATATATATACACACACACACACACACACACATACACACAACTAGAAAACGGCAAATCCATCAACCAAACCATTTCTTTTAACTTATACCCTCTTGCCTTGTCTTAAAACACAACCTCATTTTTTTCTCCCTCTTGGTTATTCTTGTTCCCATCATGGAATTCAGATCAAAGTCATGCAGAGATGAAAAGCTACAAATTGAAGGTAAGGTGACCCCAACTAGCATGCAAGAACTGAGATGTTACAGTGCTAATTATGTTTATAATCCAAACCTGGCATGTAATAAAGAGGTGAAAATGAAGAAAGGGAAAATCCCATCAAAGAGTTGGAGCTTCATGAATGATCCTGAATTGCAGAGGAAGAAGAGAATTGCTGGCTACAAAATGTATGGTGCTGAAGGGAAAATGAAAGGGTCTCTAAGAAAGAGTCTCAGGTGGATCAAAAATACTTACACTCAAGCTATGTATGGATGGTGGTGAAATGGTTATTAATGTGTATTTTATTTAATTTCTTGTTTCTTTTCATTTCTTGCATGTAACTCCGTCATAGCCTTAATGAGTATCTTTTTAGCTTATGTTTGATATTGAGTATGTCAGAATCACGGCGACCAACTACGATTTTTCAAAAACGGCACTTTATAACTTCTGCAAAATCAAGGCGAGTCATCGTGATTCTGACAAACCTACTGTAATATCAAACATACACTTAGTAGCTGCTAAAATTCATAATACTCAGTTCTGAATTAAAATGAGACATTACTTGGTTTGAACTAGAGTTTGATTAATTAGTTTGTAATTTTCTTTAGTTTTGATAACTAGTGGTTTCATTAATAATATCCGTTATCTAAGTCAAAAACTGGATTTGTTTTGTGAGAATTCAACACTCTTTTTGCTTTATCATTTCTAGATTGAATGATTAAAGTTTTCTTTATTCAAACCTTTGCACCGCACCGCTGTTGTCTTTGAATGATTAAATTTTCAATCATTCTGTTATTCAATAAATTAAAAACTAGGTTTTTCTTGTTCTAAATAGAAGATAAGATGAAATTCGTTCATTAAAACTAGAGTAAATTTTCGAATTAGTTCCCGACTTTATATAACACTATCAAATAGGTCTATGACTTATATGAATATTTCAAAAAAGTTCACGACTCGGTCAAATTTTATTTTTATTGGTCCTTTAAAAAATATGTCAAAGGAGTAAATTGATAGTAAACGGATAAACTTAGGGACAAAATTGATGGTAAGTTATTAAAATCTAAAAACTTAATTGCCAGGAAGTGGTTAAATATAGAGATCGACTTGATAATTAAATTGAATGATCTTTTTAAAATACCAAAAATCTTAAAGACTTATTTGAAAGTGCACTAAATATAGTGATCTTTTTAAAAACTCATAATCTTAAAGACTTGTTTGAAAGTGCACTACAAAGTTAGAGGCTAAAATGATAGTTTACTCATCATTAAAAGTGTAACGTGCAAATAAAATTGGAATCATATTTTTTCATTTCTTTTCTCTCAAAGTTTTTTCAATTTTCACATCTCAACCTTTAAACTACTTTTTCTCCTATTATTTCAAATTTCAATATCATCCTCCTTTTATATATCAATGGCCTTGATTCCAATATCATTTCCTCAAGTTTTTCCCACTTGCAAGTATCCTAATACAATAAAATTTGCTTATAGCTGATCGCAATCCCATATAGTGCTCCTATTCTGTAAAACAAAAGATAAAAAGAGTATCACGTCCCATATTGTTTTAGGTCATACTTACTTCCTTCTTTTCACCCCATAATAATGTGTCAGCTATATTATTACAGAAACTATATAGACACTCAAAATTGGAAGTTTTTTTTTTCCTTTCAATAGTGACTGATTCCAAACAATAACCTTCTATAGTTTTATAGGATTTTAACCTCTTGAAGTTCAATATTAAAAACAAATCTATTTATTTTTTAAAATTTAGGTTATTTTTTGACAAATTATTTTTTGGTTATTTGTTGACAAATAATATGAAAAGATATCAAATTATATTATACTCGAGCATTGTGAAACTATTAATTAATACTAATTTTTTTTAAAATGTGATTTTTATTGATTCAACCATTGAATAATATCTATCGTTTACATCGACTATTTGTATCAAATCACATAAAATCTAAACAACAATGGCCTTAGAACAATGATTCTTATTTTTATACTTTCAAAAACATAACGTTGGCTCTTCGTCTGAGAAATTAGTTGCGCTTCTGTTAGAAACAACATCCCTGGTGGATATTTTCATATACTCCCTCCGTTTCAAAATGAGTGTCGTTTTAGCAAAAAAAAATTGTTTCAAAATGAATGTCGTTTTACATTTTCAATGCAATAATAACATTTTCTTTTCAATTGTACCCTTCAATTAATACTATGTTACACTACTTCCAAGGTATTATTTTTGCTTTAATGAAAAACAAACCAATAGTTGATTAGGATAATCTGGTAAAATTGCTATGACATTTGACTACTTTATTCCATTCCTTAATCTGTGTGCAATTGGTTAAAGCGACACTCATTTTGAAACGGAGGGAGTATTTGAAAAGAAATGACCTTTTATGAACATAAACTTTTATGCATATTATCTATATCATGTTAACTTTTAACTTAAAATGAATGTTGAAACACTATTCGATTGCATAATATGACACTTAAGATATAGGTAAGTGTCTACTATTAAACTACATGCTCAAGATCTTCTAAATTGTATGAAGTTTTACATAAATAATAATTATCGAAATAAAATAATATCATTCATTATTTAAATGGATTATATTCATATTTAACAAAATTATTGAAGGTGACCTATGCTACGTGTAAAAACTTGATGCCAATAAATATTTGCTCAAATATAAATATTAACTTCAAATTTTATTATTTTTTTGGTTGCATTAAATTTCCCACTTGAACGTAAAAAAGATGGATGATTTACCCTCTAAAGATAAGAATGAATATAAATTTACCAACAAAAAAAGAATGAAAATAAAAGAGGAACGATTGTATAAAGCTGAAGCTGAAGGGAGTAAAATGTAAACTGTATTAACAGAAGAAGCCTTTTTTATGGGTAAAGCTTTGTCAGGAAACCAACCCCATAAGCATCTTTTTTATATACTTGTGGTCACAAGTCCCAACTTGTAGTAGCTTTCCTCAACAAAATGAACAACAGACAACAATCCACTCGGCAGTTTGTGAGAAAGTATAAAACTTTTTAAAATTTTACCAACAAGATACGGTGATCAAGAGTGGCAGCTGCTAATACTGTACCTTCTCGTCATTGAAATTCAGGCTCTCAATACCTCGGATAGTTGACTCAAAATTCTTCATGTTTGATGTGTTTCTGCCAGAAGATGTTGTTGCTTTGTGCTCCGATGATGTGATAGGTGAATTTCTTTGAGCACCAGAGGTTTTAAGGAGTGCTCCAGGACTACCATCCCTGGCAAGAGGAAGAGAGGGTTCAATTTCACTGCTAACAACTGCATCACGACTGTTGGAAACAGCACCTACTCGTCTTGTAGATCCACTAGGCCGGAAGAAATTAGAACTAGACAACTGCATAAACCATAGACCAAAATGTCAAAAATAACATGAAAACTAGCTGCAATAAAAAAAATCAGGGTATTGTGACAACAAGCAGGCTATGTCATACATGACAAAAATCATGAATTAACCTCGGCAAACACATAGGACATAACTAACCCAAAAGTACTAACACACTAAGTTTCTTTCAGCTGAAAAGCAAAAACTACAAAGTATATTCACAGAACAAAACTCTTAGATGTAGCAAATCTGAAGAAGCGGAGTCCAAAGAATGATATATAACTTTTCTAAACAAAGCTGACTTCTGAAAAATATTTGCGTTAATTGCTTAGCTCATGCTTCAATTCTGCACAGACACACATGGAACAGCCAATACTTTATAAATCTAGTTGTGAACAGAAGAAAAGAAGCAAAAAAGGGAAGCTTCATAATTTCTTTTCCATTTTGAAATACAGCGTTGATTTTCTTAAACAGAAAGTAATGAGAAAGGTGGTATGCTTAATATAGTTAAAAAAAAAACATCATCATGTAGCTTTCTACAAGAGATAACTTGGTCATAAGTGGTCCCATAAATGAATATACTCACCATAACTTCTTTAGATCCATTTGAGTCACTTGGTACCGGTGCTTTTTGTCTAGACAAGTTTCCATCATTTACAATAGGTCCAGAGTTTCTTCTACGAGCAGGATCTGATGAAGACCAACCAGCATGTCTACCATCTTCCCCACCTAAACAGAAATTTCCCCATTAATTTTTCAAAAAAAAAAAAAGAAATTTCCCCATTAAAAATACTAATAGTACAGTAAGAAATGGAAAAACTGTGATAAATGAAAAACATAGAAGAACAAGAAATATACAAAGAATGTCCAACACATTGTTAAGCTAAGAAAGTATGAAGCCACACACCTAAAATAATAGACCAGGGTCGTAAAAGTAAATATAATTATACCTGATGGTCTCTCAGCACTCACAACAGCTGGTGGTAAGCCAGAACTTGGCCCAGCACCAGAACCCTGCAATATGCCACTTAAGTAAGACAATTTAACCTAAACAAAATAACAAGTAACGTTACCAGATAGCACACCGCCACTTACAATGGCACGTGCAGAAGGAGTGGCAATTTGAGATTGCTGATACTTCAAAATGGTCCAATCGAAGACATAATCAAACTGGAATCCTGCAGCAACAAAAGAATACAAGCCAAAACACAGACAACATTAAAATTCAAAACCCGACCATCTAGTTATCAAAGACCTTAATAATTTCAAAAGTAAAATATAAATAAGAAAACAAAGAGGCTTAAACCTTCACGAATGAAAAGGTCGCGAAACAGCCTTTTCAGATATGCATAATCTGGTTTATCATCAAACCGCAATGACCGACAGTAATGGAAGTACGAAGCAAATTCTGAGGGGTAGCCACGACACAAGGACTAACAAAAAAGCAAGCCACGCTTTATTAGGATAAAGGAGTTTGAAACATAGTATGTACCAAAACAATATTTTAAAATACAGTTGTACCTCAATAGAAGTAGAAACTTTCTTCTCACTGATTTTCTCGTACTTCTGCTTTTTAGTACCTGCTTTTAATCCCTGCCATGGAAGGCTGTAGAAATACCAAGTAAATAAATAATTAATTTAAAAGCAGTTGATAAGGAAGATAAAACAACATAATGGCAAGGATAAATACCTTCCTCTCAAAAAGTACATAAGAACATATCCAAGTGATTCTAAGTCGTCCCTACGGCTTTGCTCTGATAAATAATGATCAAACATTCCCCAAGTTCAGAATCAAACGCCAACAATAGATACAAAGGCAAGTGAGTTGGAAGAAGAGATGTGTGAACGTACCAATTCCAAGATGTGTATTCATACTAGCATATCTAGCAGTTCCTGTCAAGTTCTTATTCTCTCTGAAAAGGATTATAAGCAAGTAAAATTCAGCGAAAACCCACAACTAAGTTGATTACTGGGGACTACAATACAATAAGCAAGTACTATTTTAATCAATAAATAGAAACTTATTATAAAGTTTTTCGATAAAATAGCGAATAAAGTAAACTAAAATAAATAAAGATGAATAACACAATCAACCCAACATATAAGCCTTTTTCTACCAGGTGAGATTGGCTCCATGAATCAATTGACACCGCAAAGTCCTATCACATATTAGGTCGAAAATAATATCCTCTAAATCTCTTCTAATGGTTTGTCCCATAGTTGTCAAAGCGGAAACGCGGCGCGGCGCGGCCACCCCAAAAATTGACGCGGCGCGGTAAGCGGGCGCGACGCGGGCGCTTTTACATGACGCGGACACTAAAACTAAATATTATATTATTAATTAAGAACTAAAAAAGTATGAAAAAAATATATTTAGTATTAATATAGATGAGAAAATTTTATTTTGCATTCACATTTAGACTTCATCTTGATCATATTAATTCCTAGATCTCTAGATCTCTAATCAATCTTTCACTTCTTCCCTTTCTTCTTCATTTTGACTTAAAAAAAAGGATGATTAACAGAGAACAGAGATGAGATTTTGTGGTTTCTGATGAGATTTTTTTGTTGACCCGCTTTTTGCCCGCGTTGACCCGCTTTTTGCCCGCGCTGACCCGCTTTTGTTCCGCTTTTGCCTAACGCGCGACTCGGTCGCGTTCTGACGCGCTAGGCTGTTTTCAGCCGCTCCGCGCCGCGTTAGACCGCTATTGTCAGTCCTACAGTTTTCTTTCACCTCCCTGTAGTTATTAGACTATCCACCTAAGACCTCGCCATTTTCTCTGTTGAAAAATACCTTAATTTTCTTTCTATTGATTATAACAATCTTTAAAGAAGTTACTTAAAGAGATTTTACTTATTGTACAATTAACAACAGCTAGTTATGCACGAAGTATAGAAACATGTTTTCATAAATACAAAAATAGAAACTAGCACCCACAATTGGGACAAAAAGGATCTAGACTTGATTGATTGTCTGTGCAGAACTACCAATTTTCATATAACTTGTTACTATAGTGGGTAAATTAAATTCTTCCAGCAATTCTCTGTTACACATCCACATTTGGTAGTTAATCGATTTATCAATAGTATTCTAAACATCAAAGCTCTAGAGAGAAATAGATTATTTTTTAATCTTCCAACAATGTAAACAAGAGATTCATCTCTGCATGAAACACAAAACCAAACAAAAAGCACCACCTAATGTCATCACCCGAATTAAAGCTAATACTTTTATTATAAACGACTCCCAGTGAATAGTTAAGTCATGCAACAAACAATACTTTCAAGTTTCAGATAATGCATTTGTCATTATCAAATTATAGTTGTCCTAATTTCCTCTAATTTCATATAGTTAAAACTTGCTTCAACATTCAACTAGGCCATTACACATAAATTCACAAAAACTAAATAAAAATGGCAGAAAATACCTGTAAGGTATATGCTGATGGGTAGAGGTGTCCCTGTATTTTTTAGCAAGACCGAAGTCAATGGCATACACCTACAAAAGAGGTAAATTTGAAAAGGATATATTCAATCCAAGAGATGACAGAAAGGGATAAGAAAATTAAATGAAAAAGCGAGAATTTAACTAATACTTGATTAGCTCGCCTCCCCAGACCCATGAGGAAGTTGTCTGGTTTGATGTCCCTATGTAAAAATGATTTGGAATGAATATATTCAACTCGATTTATCTGCAAACAGTTAGAGATTTCCCCATATTAAGATTTAGGTAAATAAAAAATAGGAAAGAGACGAAGCAATAAAGGAAATCCTACCATCTGATCAGCCAGCATGAGTACAGTTTTAAGGGACAATTTCCGACTACAAAAACTGAATAAATCCTCGAGACTTGGTCCCAGTAAATCCATTACAAGAACATTGTACTCTCCTTCTACGCCAAACCATCTCACATTCGGGATACCAGCTGCCATATAAAAGTAGCCAACCGAAAACATTTAATCCGAGTAATATGAAGTCTAATGAAGTAAACTAAGATATTGTAAGGGTATAAATTCGGTAAGATAGGAAATTACTTCCGCCTTGAAGTACTTTATACAACTTTGATTCGTACAACAACTGAGGATGCTTGGTTTTGATATTTTCCTGAATCCAATAGCAATGAGAAAGAGTTAAACATCAATTAAACACATCTATAATCCTAAACAATCAACGTCGTTGTTCAATAAGTTAATTATCATTAATGTCATTAAAAACAGCAGATAAACGACAATGAGTATACAGCCAAACACCCCTTTTGAGTTGTCGAACCAATACACAAGCGACAAATTAAATTAGACACAGGCAAACAACCTTAGTCACACACACCTATCAGCACCTTTAGATACATCAATTCCTCTACAAAAGTTCAAACAAAAAAACATTCCACCACACATTCCATAAAGCACACCTTTATTTCAATTTTGCACACTCATAACTCATTAAAATTGAACAATAAACAAAACTACATGAATGTTTGGTTCCATTTTAGGAGAAGCCAAAATCAATTCTAGAGGGGTAGAATTGATTTTGACATGTTTTGTTGCTTTCAAATAGAACTGAATTTTCCTCCATAATTGATTCTACTTGAAGCTAAGATTTGTAGCTTTTGATTCAATAATTGATTTTCACACTCAAATTTACTGTCCAACTCACTTTTACATGAATGTATCCAAACACAAATCACTTTACATAATCAATTTACTCGAAATCAATTATTGTCACCCCAAAACCAAACATACACATACACATAAAAATCACAACTTTACGAGCTAGAATCAATAACTTTGACCAACAAACATGCAAGTTTTGTTTTGGAATTAAACATAAAAGAAAATCGAAAGTTTTGTTTTGGAATTAAACATAAAAACATCGAAAGTTACTCACAAGCTTAATTGCAACCTCTTCATTTGTCTGAATATTTGTACCTGAATTTTCAAATTAATTAAATTTAAAGTTAGTGATAATAATAATAATTGAAAATAATAATAATAATGATGGATTGAAAAATTGAAGGAAAATGATGATACCGAGATAGATCTCGCCGAAGGATCCGCTACCAATTTTGCGACCAAGACGGAACTTGTTACCAATACGAGGTTCCATTGGATCGGGTAAAAACCTAATAAAACCCTAGAAATTGGGAATTGGAGATTGGAAATTGAAGGAGTTGGTGAAGAGAAAGGGAAGGGGGAAAAGGAACGGGATAGAAGTGAAAAATGAAGAAAAGGCGAGGGACAAAATTGGAAGAAAAAAAGAGTTTCTCTCACTGGAATGAAGATGTTTATTATTATTGAGAGAGAGAGAGAGAGAGAGAGAGAGATTGTCTCTCCTCCCCTCAGGGTTGCTTTGGCATCCAAACAAACGTAATTTGTTTTCTTTCTTTTCACGACTCAAGCCAGCAGCAACTAGATCAAACCACCTGGCTACGTGTTTATTCGAGTTGGAGTTGCATGTAGAGATACTTGGTTTACACTAGAAAATTATATTTGGGCTTCAATATTTTTTTTAAGGGTAAAATATGCATTTCATCCTGCAACTATAAGTCATTTGATTTTTTGAGTTTACTAATCCTCCCATTTTGCCCATGTAAAAATTAATCATTTGAAAATTCGTCCCTCATCAGAGTTAATTACTGCCACGTCACTAATTTGATGACGTGACACTGCTAATTGAATCATATGCACGCGAAATGACCAAAATGCCCTTAGTAAGCTCAGGGATGAAAAATCAAATGGCCTATAATTGTAGGGATGAAATGCATATTTAAGCCTTTTTTTATCTATTTTAATTTTTCCTGTAGAAAAAATAAATTAACAATGAAAAAAAGGACTACAAGAGTCTTTACAATCAACAAAACAAATGTCCTAGTGAGCATAGCTCAGTTGGTATGGACAATGCATAATATATGCAAGGTCAATGGTTCAAACCTCGGCCACCACCAAAAAATCAACAGAACAAATTATCTAAAAGGGGACAAGAATGCTCAATAGAACTTTACAAAGAAAAGGTCAAATAATCTAGAGAAGCAATTTGACAGATATATGGAGAGAGATAAAAAAAAATGATTATAAAATATACTCCATTAATTATTATTTTTTTACTATTATAAAATACACTACATTAAATACCATAGGCATATATGATAAATATTAAAAAAAACATGCATTATAATCTTTGTAAGTGTTTTTTTATTAAAATTATAAATTATAATTGGCTCACATTTAAATCTTTAGTCACGAGAAATTCTTACAAGGGAGTGAACCTAACACGAAACTTTTAAACGTAGCCAATTACAATATGACACGTATTTAATAAAACTTAAAAAAAAAATACAATTTAATTAATAACGACACAAAAGGGAATGCTAAGGATTCATGATTTAGATTTCCTAAAGAAAGAGATTGAGAAAAGGAGGACATGCAATTGCAAAGTACTACTGAATATTGATAGAGATTGCCATATGAAATTAAAAATAAGCAATTAATTAATAACGAAAAGGAGATTAATTAATTAATTAATTAATTAATTAATAGAGTATATTTTATAAACATTTTTTTTATCTCTCTCCATATATTTGTCAAATTGCTTCTCTAGATTATTTGGCCTTTTCTTTGTAAAGTTCCTATTGAGCATTCTTGTCTCCTTTTAGATAATTTGTTTTGTTGATTTTTTGGTGGTGGTCGAGGTTTGAACCCCTGACCATGCATATATTATGCATTGTCCATACCAACTGAGCTATGCTCACGAGGATATTTGTTTTGTTGATTGTAAAGACTCTTGTAGTCCTTTTTTTTCATTGTTAATTAATTTTTTCTACAAAAAAATTAAAATAGATAAAAAAAGGCTTAAATATGCATTCCATCCCTACAATTATAGGCCATTTGATTTTTCATCCCTGAGCTTACTAAGGGCATTTTGGTCATTTCGCGTGCATATGATTCAATTAGCAGTGCCATGTCATCAAATTAGTGACGTGGCAGTGATTAACTCTGATGAGGGACGAATTTTCAAATGATTAATTTTTACAGGGGCAAAATGGGAGGATTAGTAAGTTCATGGATGAAAAATCAAATGGCCTATAATTGCAGGGATGAAATGCATATTTTACCCTTTTTTTAATACTTTACTCAAAAAAATATTTTTTAATACTTAATTTTGTTAATTTTGATTTTTTTTAATTATTTTGGTAACAAAAAACTTTTAATTTATATGTCATAAATAAATTCCAATATTAATAAAGGTATTTATTTTGAAAAAAATAAAGGAATTTGTTTTGAAAAATCCAATTCTTTTTTCTTACATAAACCAAAATTAAATGGATCAATTATTATTTATTTTTAATTAGCATGAGATTTTTGTTGTTGCTTGTAGTAAAATAAATTTACCAAGATGTATTTCTTTTTGTTTAAAGTCTTCTGCATACATTTATATATGTTTTCTTCCTAATGAGATCCATATGCATGATGCTAGAAGAGATATTCGTCATTATTTTTAAATGGTTTGATACATTTGGGTCATTTGCAAGAAGAGAAACTCTTATATATATATATATATATATGGTGTGTTTGGTGAAAATAATCAGTAAGCTAACTGATAGTTGAAAAGTTAACTTATAGTTGATGGCTGATAGTTGATGAGTAGTTTATAGCTGAAAAGTTGGCTTATTAAAATAAAAAGTGTTTAGTAAAATTAGTTTTTGAAGTGGCTGATAAATATAAAAGGGCATGTTTGTTTATTTTTATTTTTATAAATCATATATACAATTTTTATTACTTGATGTATTTTTTTATAAATCATATATACAGTTTTATTACTTAATGTATTTCTTTTTAAATTTTTAAATTTATTTCAAAATATTTCCATCTCCCAAATAATAAATGTATTTATGAATTCAATTGACATTTTTTATTTAACAAAACTTTCTTTTTATGAATTTTACTTAACTAAACTTGCTTCACTATTTATAGTAAATTTTATACAAAATTATTTATTATTTAATTAAGAGCAGATAAAAAAGAAAGTGAACAAGAATATTTGAAAAGCCATACCATGATGCTAAACGTGGGCAGTTGAATAACAATGTGGGTAGTTTTTTTAATTAAAATTAAATTAATAAGAGGTTAAAATTGGAAGAAAATATAAAAAAAACTATAAGTTATAAGCTCAAAAGCTACTTGAAATAGCATCTCAAAAAACGCTATAAGCTAATGAAAAAAGTTTTTTTTATCAAACATGTTTCATTCTACTAAAACAAGTTTATAAGCTAGTTAACAAAGTCACTCCTTCGGGTCCTTATTAAGTTATTATAAGAAACAATTGACTTTTTAGGTTCATTGAATAATTAATGTATCTCGCTATAAATATAGACTAAATACATCACTTACAAATAAACCTAAAAAGTCAATTGTTTATAGTAATAAGGACCAGAGGGAGTATAAACTAGCTTATTTGTGTTACCAAACACATTCATATATTCAGCAACAAAACTTTGTCTCTTGATCAATTGTTCACTAGGATCAAACTTCATTTATGGTGGTAGTTTCATAAATCTATTTCATGTCTTGATTTTAATTCTTGCTGATTGAATTCGTCTATTTATTTGAGTTATTCAACAACTTGATGTTGTGTCGATCTCTTGTCTTGCAACTTTATCTTTTGTACTTATTACCGTTGACTCCATTTTAGACACACTTGTGCTTAAATGGTGCTAATCATTTCTTTATGGATAATGCTAACCGGTGCCTTTGGGGCAATGGTTAAGTATCCAAAACAAATAAGTTTTAATGAAAAAGTTGTGTAATCATTACTTGATCAAAAATAACATTTTAAATTTTCAAGACAAAAATATTATTTGTAGATTCCTTAACCATTACCTCGAGGGCACTGGTTAGCAAGACTCTTTCTTTATATATAACTTAGCTTCTTTAAAAAAAATATTTCTATTGACGATAAGTTTTTAGTTGAACACCTTTTTTTTTACAAGATCAGTGGACCATCTTTTAAATGTATACTAGTAAAATGCTAAAAAAACTAATGACAATTGATCTTGTTCCAGAAATAGAGACTCACTATCCTCTTTTCCCTCACAGCCGAGACGACGATTTAAGTGGTGATGTTTTGAACAAAAAGAAAACATACAAAGTGAAAGATTATGAGTTTGAATCTCAAACACCATGAGATATATCCAAGCTAATTCTTTTGCATGATGTATTTACCACCACCTCTAGTTATAGTGCCTCTAAAATGTCCTTCACATGGAGATGAATGGCAGTGTCGTAGAAATGTCGTAGCTGCTTCTTCAACTAAAAGTATATGGCTCATTTTGGAGCATGAAATATATGCATTCTTACAATAAAATTTATGTAAGTAACGGACACTGATTACGAGGAGGATTGATTTTATTTGCCTAGAAGAAATTAAGTATAAAAAGACAAGAATTAGACGGTTCAGGATATGGAAGCGTAGTTTCTTCATTTCGCCATCCTATTATTGACTCTTACTATATTTGGCATTTTTTTATTTTTACAAGAGCATGTTCCGTTGATGCATTAATTATTACCACTAGTAGTATTTCAAACGTAATTCTTCCCCAGAAGTTTGAAGTAAAACTATGCGTCTCTTTGAGACATTGAAAGTGAATTCTCTGTAGAATTCCGAGCCATTTTTGTTCACTTCTCGGACTGCCCTGTCATTGTTTTTAATTTCCCTTTTTTTGTGTGTAAACCCTGTGTATGTTAACTATTTATATGATTAGACTGTGAATATAGACATCCAAAAGTGTTTATGATCATGAATGAGTTGTTATGATTATGAATGAGTTCAAGATACACGTTGATTCATTAGTGTGTAAATTTAAATTGTACAAAAGAAAATGGCAAGAGTGCAGTAAACCAAAAAAAGACAACTTTTCCATTCTCTTGCCACAAATATAACACTAGTTAGTAGTAATTACACTGTGTAGCTGCTCTCGTTTCTTCAAAATTTACTTGAATTGTAACCATCTGTTGGTATATGGGAATTACACTTTGACCGCTCAGAATGAACTAATGTGGTGAGCTCTTCTACTTAAATATGTTACAACGGCTCCCATGCTTTTTTCCTTAATGAAAGGGACTTCAACGCACTCCCTAAAGCAAACAACACAAGCATGTAAAAAGAATTTGAATGAGACTAGAGCCCAAAAAAGAACAACCCGCAAACTCTACAAAGATTGAAACCTATTAAATAATCATTTTGTAACGGTCATGATGGGGAAAAAACCCCTCCTGATGTTTGCTTCTTCTGCAACTTCCCCTTCAGCTGCCTGATCGTTGCTTCCACTCTTGCTGTGAATCCAATCTTTGTTTCTTGTCTTGCTTTAGACCGCTCCCTCGTCCACATGTGTTGATCTTCAACGTCCTTCTTGTAGTACTTGATTTCTTGGATAATGTGATGATCCATGGGATTAAAACACCTTTGGAACGATATGTGGGCAAGATAAGGAAGATTGCATGTAACAGTTACTAAAATGGTTGCTGTCCAATAAATAGGAGCGGGAGCAAGCACTTCAACCAATATTTGGTACGCAGTCATGGAATAATGTGGAGAAAGCATGCCATATAATAAGAGAAACAGGTACCAACTGGCTATGCTGCCCCACACAAAGAGGTGTTGTATCCATGTAAAATGGCTCATTGTCAAGGCAATCTGGCAGTTGACAGCCCAGATAATGCAGGTGAACATTGTGGTACCAACAGCAGCCATGTCTGCAGTCTGGCCATTCAGACGAAATGCTTGGTCATGGAAGATGATGATGACAAGGAAGAAGATGGCGAGGGAGGAGTACAGACCATTCCCCATCCATCCCAATATTCTATACCAGTCAAAGAACAAATTTTTGGGTCCTTGCTGATATAGTGCAGGAAACTGCATAGAACTAGCATGTCAGAGGCTGAGTTATCCAAACATGGATGAAAATATGAAACCCATAAGGCATTTCAAGAAAACAAACCTGTAAGCAAACTTCAGATGGCACATCTTGTTCAAAAACTCCAAGTGAAATGACAGGCAACGATGTAAGAATGACGTTAAACAATATCATGTACCAATCATTATAAACCGATTGACCAGAGAAGCCCGCAAAGGCCTCAAAATAGAATATTGTGAGGCCAAATGCTATATTTTTGTAGAAGAAATAACATATCTGGAATGCATAAAAAATCAGTTTAGATGGGAAATATTGGATAACAGATACAAAAAGAAAAAAATGTTACATGCATTACTGTCCTTGAACAGGATGAGCAGCACAAGCAGGAAAGACATTCAAAATCTGAGAATAACAATCAAGATTTAAGATGCATATGCCAATTACCATTTGTGCAATTCTCTTGTAACACCAGTGTCCATGGACTACCAGAAGCCGCTCCAAAAACCGAAATTGAGCAATGGAAAAGTCACTAGCCATCACCGCCTGAAAAGAATTTGCCAGATTGAGTTATATAACTTCTATACATGTTACATGCTTTCCAAATAGGAAAAACACGTGTTTTCTTGACTTCAGAGATGATCGTAACAATTAAGAAGTGTTTACAGGCCAACATAGATTTTAACTAAATAATTTTTCATTATTGATGAAGTGAACATGAACTCCAATCAACAAGTTAATCAATTTACACTATTTCACATGAACAGAAGCAAAGAAATTTCCTAAATTTAAAACATTGATCAGCATGTTCTTTTAATGCTCACGACTTCATGTAATGGTGCCTCAACAAAACGTTCATATCATGGACAGCAGATAGGTTGCACAATAGTATTGTTTGTATTAAATTGGAAATTTTAGCTTTTCATCTCATCAGAAATAAGTAAATACTAAATTTAGACTGGATGCTCCTCATATGGTTCTCCATAGTAAAATATTTTAAAAAACATTAGAACATAGAACAATCAAAGAAGGGAAGCTTCATCTTTTCAGATTTTCAGCTTTTCTAATTTTGTAGAGATTAAGCTATATGAAATCAAAATGAATGATTGACAAAGCAAAGAGAGATTCACTTCTCTATCGCATTGTCAATACTGATTAATAAGAACATCACCAAAAAGGCTTGACAAGAAATCTGGTTCAGCATCCACATATGTAAATATGATAGATTTCTCTGTCACCATCCCCATTCATTTTTAAAATGCTTAAGGTTTATGAAATCAAAACTTGGTATGTTTTATAACTATGAAATATATGCTGTTGCAACTAAAAAACATAAATGTTAAAAATCCAGTAATCCACCATTTGCAGTTATAATTTTGTGTTGCATAATTATATTTAAAGAGCTTGAACTGACCTGCATACCTTCAACCCCGCTGATTCCAACACCAATGTCAGCTTCTTGAATCATGCCAACATCATTTGCACCATCACCTATTGCTAAAGTGGTCTTCCCAGTCCCTTCTTTCACTAACCTTGTTACCTGATGCCAAAAGATTGAGGAATGAAAATGCAATCAAACAGTACCGACTTCATACTTTTAGTGTTGGTACAGTGATAGTACTTATACTATATAAATTCTACCTACAGAAGTATTTCAATAACAGTGCATGGCAGAACTCTTGGATCCACACCTAATTTTTCCCATCTAACATCAACATAGAGCCAAGAGTGCAGTAGCGCACAATTGTTACTCCAATATTTGTGTAAGTAGCATGGTCGTTAAACTCTCGAGCTGAAATGTTGAATTATTATTATTTTTATGATAATTACAACATCTATATATGTCATATGTAGGTTTTTTCAATATTGAGTTAACTATTACGATTTTACGAGTCTAGTTTGCAGAGACTACACAAGTTTACCAAGACTCTCGAGTTTGATAGCTTAGGCAAGTAGCACCATTTATAGTGATCAACTAAAAAAATGTAGTAAGAAAATATCAAATAGAAACCAGAAAGATACAAAGGGAAAAGAAAAAAGGTCCTACCAGGGCCTTTTGCTTGGGAGATACACGGCAGCAAATGACAGATGCACAATTAACAGCTAATCCCAAAAATTGGTGTTTGATATCATCTTCTAAAGCATATGTTAGAGTTTTTCCGTCAATAATTAATGCAAAAGCGGCATGTGGGTCCTTCTCCAGATTCATCAATTGTGAGGCATTGGTGATTTGAGTCAAGATGTTGCTTTTGATTGCCTGAGGGTGAGGGGTAAACCTAACATCAGATGGACTCCTGGTGAAATAGTAAATTTTTTCTGCTCAATCTAAGTGAAAGGAATACCTCTTTCCCATCATTGATCACTGATTCTGAATTTGTAGTAGAGATACAGATTTGCTTCATGCCCTGTCGAAGTAAACTACATGCAAATCTGCACCACAGAAAATATAAAAAATAAATCACCAAACTCATTTGAAGAGGCTGTCTTGAGTAACTTCAAACTTAAAATTGAAATGCAGATAGTGTTGTGGGGTTAAATAATTTGCAGTACGCATACCCGATGTTGATTGCAGTTTCCATCTTATCCCCTGTCAAGACCCAGATCTTGAGACCAGCTTGAGCAAGTTTATCAATGCATTGAGGCACCTGAGAAGAATAAAAATTTGTACGTGAAAAAATTATAGGAAAGCAGCAATATATATTGACCACAAGTAATGATCAAGCCTACCCCTTTCTGCAGCTTGTCTTCCACAGCAGTAGCCCCAACAAGAATCAACTCTCTTTCCATACTATCTGATACCTTCTCAAGCATTGCCTCTCTATCAGGCCCAACAGCTGTCTTAGCTTTCTGAAACTCGTTGTTCCAATCAGAGTACTCTTGTTCATCAAGCTTTCTGTAAGCCAGGGCTAATGTTCTCAAACCCACCTCTCCATATTCATTCAAATGCCTAGAAGTAGTCTCCAAATACTTCTTTCCATTCTTAGATAATCTATCAAATATGATACTGTACAACAAGAAAATAATGGATGTCAAAGTTTAGAGAGCAAAGATAAAAGTCCATCTATGACAGCTCGTGTGTGTGTGTGTGTGCGTGTGTGTTAATGCAAGCCTCTTCTCTGGAAGCAGAGAGTTACTGTGGTTATATAGACTAAACTGTGCTACTACTAGCAGTAAGTCGAATACAAACTCCACAAGCTTGAAGAGGATTTTAATTTTGATGTTGAAACCGATAGAAGGTCTTAATTGATCATTAACCTCATATGTTCAACAAACAGAATAGACAGAAATCACATTACTAGGCTAACCTGTCAGCTCCTTTGCAGAAAAGAATAATGTTTCCCTCCTCATCACGTACAATCACTGACATACGCTTTCTTTTGCTAGTAAATTCCAGCAGATTCAGTATTTTATACTCTCTGTATAATTCAACCGAAACACAAAAATAAACAAACATCGGATATTAAGGCCAAGAAATATGACATGGTGATTCAAAAGTAAAAGCCATAGCAAGTATTCCCGAAGAAAAAAAACGGAAATGCACAATAGACTTCATAAATGTCCACCTCACCTTTCAACCACTTGTCCAGAAGCAGAAATTCTTTCGCGTACGACAACACTTGATTGGGTTCTTCTACAAAATTGAAAACCAAATTCTCTAGCAGCTACAAGAAAAGCCCCTTCATCAGGTGATTCAGCTTCATAAGTACAGCTGTTGCTCTCCTCATTAAGCTCGGGAATGGCAGTATGGCAAACAGCTAGTATCCGGAAAAACAACAAAATGACTTCAGCATTGGGATCTTTCGACCAATTACCATTCATGAGCCGGCTGTCATCAAAACCAAATCCCTTTATGGCAGGCCTTTGATCCTCACCATCCTTAGAAGTAACAACTGTCTCAAGTTCAATTTCTTCAGCTCTTCCAACATTTTCCCATGGCGCTTTACCCTTCTTTTGCATGGGGAAATTAGAGAGATCAAAATCTTCCTCCTCAAGATCAGTAGCCATCTGCTTTGCTGCAGCAAGTTCAACTTCACTGGAACGTACACCATAGGAAGTTCCAGCAATGGAGCACTTCAAAAAGTCCATCTGATTGCAGGTTAAAGTTCCAGTTTTATCAGAGAGGATGGTGTCTACCTGACCCAACTCTTCATTCAAATTTGACGTCCGTGCTTCAGCAGGAGTCCCGGTTTCTTCATCATACATGTGAAGGTCTTGGTTAATGAACCTGGCCTGTAATACCTTCACAACCTCAATTGAAACATAGAGAGAGATGGGTATCAAATATCCATAAAGAATAAGAGCAGTGATCAGATGGCTCATCCCAGCAAATCCAAGTTTCTTAGGATCATACTGATATTCAATCTGGTCGGGCCGTAAATACCACCACTTTGGGGTCTCATACTTAGTCTTAACAACAAATCCTACTGAACTAATAAATGATATCGCTATAAGGACAGAGAAAAGAGTGTATATGATATAATCCATCTTTTTCTCTATTCTGCTTCTTTTTGAAGGGGATTTTGTAGAATTCTGCATGACTTTGCTGTCGTGGCCAGTGAAAATGACCACCCCATAGACATACTCTGTGTTCCTGAGCTTTGAATCTCGGAGGAGTATATGACCAGGATCAAGAGGATAAACCTGACGTTCGTACTCAAAGTTCCCAACAAAAGTGTAAAGATTGGGATTTGGGTCTTCGCAACGTATTGTTCCAGAGAAATCCTTAAAAGCTCCATCATTATCAAGGGAAAAGGTAGCCTCCAATGATCTTTTCACCTTCAAGTTGGTCTCTCCATCTAAATTCATGGTTTCCACATAGCATATCCCATCCTCGTAACTTGAAGACAATAGAAGCAAGTCAGCTGGAAAAAATTGATCCTTTTCTACTTTCACTATATCCCCAACCATAATTTTCTGCCACGACTTGAGACCAAAAACGCCATTGCCTTTATGGAAACTAGCTTTCCGGCGATTAACCTTAACATCTTGAAGGAACCTACGTGAATCCTCCAGTGCTTCCTTTGCCATACTAAGCCCCACAACAAAAGCCAAAGGAGCAATCATGCTCAGTGGACTGAAAGGTGAAATTGGCGATAACGAGAGGCAAGCAGCCAAAAGGAAGTATATATTAGCAACCCTTCGAAACTGTTCAAACAGCGCCTTAGGAAAAAACATAATAGCATTGTATTTGGTCGTTGATATATTATTCTTGCAGTAAAATAAAGATTTCTTTTCATGGATTTGAGGCTGGTTGCAATACACGGTTCTCGAGTAACCGGGACCTTGAAGTGGATGAGGCACCTCATCGGCAGTATTCGGCCGAAGACAACCAAACGTGTAAAGATTGCTCCACCGGAGCTTTGCCCTAATCCTCCTCACCCGTGGCATCTTACCTCCAAGGGATTTCAGCTCAAGATAATTCCTTTACAGCTCACACAACCTACCAAGAACATAAACCTAAATATTTTCCCCTAGGAAAAATCAAACACTCTCTTCCATCCCCAATTTGATTTTCCTAAAACCTGAAAAAAAAAAAATACACAAACAGAAATCATTAAACACAGTGATCATTTAATGCATGCTATTAATTAACACTGAACCTATAAAATGTCAGATTCAACATAAACCCAAGAAATCAAAATTCATACAACAAAAACAGAAAAAACATGCAATCGGAAAAAATAATCCAAATTTAACGCATGTTAACATATTGTTATAAATTTTCATTTTCATTTAACAAATCAAAATTCATATCAAATTAAAGCTGAACAGAGATCTTGCAAATCGTGATCCAATGTTTGGTTTTGAAAATCATGAACAAAAAATCGTTAAAATCATATCCAATTCAAGAATTCAAAGCAGCTTCAAGAAATTTCAAATTTGAATTAGGTAAATAAAGAAACGCAAAAAAAAAAGGAGCTAAATCAACGAAAAAACATGAATGCATTACAAAAACAATGAATCTTACGAAAACAATGAATTCAGCAAGAAAATGCATTATTGAGAAAAACAATAAATAGAAGAAAAAAACGAACCTGAAACGCGTGATCGTGGATGTGAAGGACGGCGAAGATAGATAGAAAACGACGATAGAAGAAGCTTGATTTGCAGATTGACAAAGTCTAGAGAGAGAGAGAGAGAGAAAGGGGCGCGTGAATGTATTGGCGCGTGGTGTGTGAAACTGTGTGTTTCTTTTCTTCCTCTTGACGAGAGTTTGTGTACTAATCTGCAGGAAATTAAGGGAATCGATGTTTAGTTTCCCTTATATTCCAGATTTCCCACTTTTTTTTTTTTTACTACATCATTTCTTAGTTAAGTTTTTTTGAATTGAATTGAATTGAAAAATTGAAAAAGTTAGTTTTGGTGAATTTGTTATGTAACTTTTTGTGTTTGTTTTTTAAAGGAAAAATTGGGAAAACACGGTTTCTTAAGCTGGAAGCTGGAATTCGTCTCGCCAGTCAATGACAAATGGCATAATAACAATTACTGTAACATATTCTTTCAAATATTTTTAATTTAGTTTTTTGTATTGTATGTAGAAATAATACTAGTATTTAATTTTGTTTGTTTGTTTGCATTTGACTAATAAAAAAATATCTAAGATGTCTTTATCTTAACACCAATTTTTAAAAATATCTTCATAATTATCTACATGATAAAATATAACCTATTTTTATATTACAGTATATATCAATTTAAATAATAAAAAATAATCATAATGAAACTAATAAAATATTTATTAAATATATAAGATGTTTTCAATTTTTTGGAGGAATTCAAAAAATAAAAAAATTCACTTAATCAATTATTTAAAAGTTTAAAAATTATTTATCTTATATTGCGTTTAATCTATTCAAAAGTACGAGATTGAAACACTTCAAAAGGAGTTAAGGGGTTAAAAATAGAAAGAAAAAAAAAAAAAGATAAAATGTACATTGAAATTAACATTTTTTTAACTTTCAAAAAGTAGAATGCATGATTTTCAAGATAACATTTCTTTGTATAACTCCTTAACCAGTGTCTCAGGGACACTGGTTAACATTTTCATAATTTGTATGTATATCAACTAATAAGATATGGATGCCTTTAAAAGAAGAATTATGTTAATCGGTGTTTCAAGAGCATTAATTGAGCTCTTAAAAATATCAAGAAAAAACAAAATTGACATTAAAAAAAAATACTTTCAAATTTAAAAAAGTAAAATACACAATTTTTAAAATAATATTTTTATTTATAATTTTTTAACTAGTGTCTCGAGAGAATCGGTTAGCATTTGTCTTAAAAGAATAAAAGACCAATGATTTTTTAATAAACAGATGAAATATTTGTAATTAGTGATTATTGTGTAGTATTTTTTAGCTACAAATATTTTTAGATAAAAAAATGCAGAGGGGAGCTGCTACAAATCCAACGTGGCAGGCAGGTCCTAATAGAACTAGAGACAGGATATAATGGTAGGGTTGTCAGAGAAACTGACTATGAGATTTTGGATGAATGTTAGTGGCCCCCACGATTTAGGACGTGGATTAAAAGCACTCCTCTACTCTTGTTTTGTTGCTGGGACCAATTTAGGTGAGTCTACGTCACATAGGAGTACTAGTACTACAGTACTGATACAGTAATGTCCCTGACCCAATTTCATCCTCATCATCATTTTGAGAAAAATCGAAAATTATGTTTTCCATAAATAAATTGTGAAAATAATGAACACGTGTTTTTGTTCTTAAAAAACACTGGCGACTATGATTTTGGTACAATATTTTTTTAACGGAAATGTCAATATTTTTTTAAGAAACCAAAAATAGAAATATTTTGTTGGAAATTGTGCATTCAATATTCTAGAAATTTAAAATGTTATCTTTTCAAGACATAATTTATGATTTAATTCCATTTTTAGACTCTTAACTTGTGCCCTAAGGGCATAAGTTAACACTACCCTTTTTTCAATTATACCAGCCACTTAAATTAATTTATTTAGAATTTATTTTTTATAATATTATTCAAATTATTAATTAATTGAATTATACAATAAAGCAAGAACAATTCCATCAAACTACTAAAAATAAACTTCCTTCAAAAAAAAAAACAATTCCATCAAACTACTAAAAGAAAATTGTTGTTGACACATTGCATAAGGCTGTGGCACACATGTAAAATACGTTTTTGCCCCCTCGGCAGTTAACTGCCGAATTATGAAACCGGCTGCAGTTAACTACCGAGGAAAACTTCGGCAGTTAACTACCTAGGAAAATTGAAAACTTCGGCAGTTAACTGCCGAGGAATCCTCAAACCTTTTTTTTTTTTTTTTACAAAAACCATTAATTCTTTTTATTCTTTAAACTTAAATTTTCCTTAATTAAATTTAATTCTTTAATCCTTTTAAGGAATTAAACATAATTCTTTTCATGATTTCATTCATGTGATTTTGTTGCCATAAATGAAGAAATATGAATTTTGTTGCCATTAAATACACGATTCTTTTTATAAAGTTGTTGATTTCATTCATATGATTATGTTGCCATAAATAAAAAAATATGAGATCATAGAATTACTACATATTCAATCACTTTTATTAATTAAAAAAAATGTTTTTTTTGAAGAATAGAAAAGTGGTTTTATTTGTACAAAAAAAAAGGTATTATTGATAGAATAATTACAAATATAATTATTTGAAAGAGAGATGAATAATATCTGAAATATTATAATCTGTGAACAACAAAAAAATATCTTAAATATTATAATTAATTACTAATAATTACAAATATAATTATTCTATCATTTGTAACGTTTTTTGTTGTTGCATTTTTTTTATTGAATTATCATTTTAGGTCCATTAACTACCGAATATTATTCATCTCTCATATTTCTTCATTTATGGCAACAAAATCACATGAATGAAATCATAAAAAAAAATTGTGTTTAATTCCTTAAAAGGATTAAAGAATTAAATTTAATTAAGGAAAATTTAGGTTTAAAGAATAAAAAAAATTAATGGTTTTTGTAAAAAAAAAAAAAAAAAAAGGTTTGAGGATTCCTCGGCAGTTAACTGCCGAAGTTTTCAATTTTCCGCGGTAGTTAACTGCCGAAGTTTTCCTCGATAGTTAACTGCAGCCGGTTTCATAATTCGGCAGTTAACTGCCGAGGGGGCAAAAATGTATTTTACATGTGTGCCACAGCCATATGCAATTTGTCAACAGCAATTTTCCTACTAAAAATAACACTGAACACACAGTAAAAGATTATTTTGATTTTACTTTTGAACATTTTTGAACATATCCACTTAAAATAGGTCCGACTGTTGGAATGAGACGGCTTTGCCCTACTTTGTCTACTCTATTATCTTTAGATTAGAATATAAAGATGTGGCTAATCTTAAACCAAATTTCATATTATTAACGTTTTTAATAAGGAGACATTTACTTCACAAAAAGTTAAGGATTTTATTAGAAAGAAAAAATGAATACCTCTATAACTCTATTAGTTACTTACAAGTGTCAATTATATAAAGACTCTCTACTCAACAACAAATAGGTTCCACAATAAAAAAAAATATATAAGTTGATCCCACATTTTAAATTTATGTTATTCCGACAATCTTTAATTTCTTTTTAATTTTTTTAAAATGCACATAAATGACACAATACATATGCACATATACAGTCATACCCGTTTAAGAACTCTCAATTAGAGTTTTTATTAATGTATGATCATTAGAGTCATTGAACCATTAATAAGTATTTTTATTAAAAAAATTATAAATAAACAGTATGTATACGTGAAGTCTATTTAAGAAATGGAAAATGTTAACTAGTGCCCCTGGGGGCACTGGTTAAACACTTTAAATGGTAACTTTTTATGAAAGTTTGTGTAATAAAGTGCATTGGAAATTGAAATTTTAACATTTTTAAAAAATAATTATACTTAATATAGAATGCTTAAAGAGTGCCCCGGGGGCACTCATTAACAAGACCCTTAAGAAATTTACTATCGTTGTAAATGTTGTTAGGGTCATGTTGTCTTAAAAAAAAAACTGCATTTATAATGCTCATCTCATTACAAGGACTGCATTCATAATCTCATACAAAAAAAAAGGACTGCATTCATAATCTCATACAAAAAAAAAGGACTGCATTTATAATGTTGATCAGATCACACATGGGTTCTTGTAACCAAAAAAATATTACACATGGGTTCCGGTACTTTTTACCTAAGAAATTAATAACAGATTGTTTACTGGTTTACTTATAGCAAATTACAGTTTTGGATGTATTCATTATCTCTTTATGAGCAAGACGAAATTGGTGTATTGACACGCATAATTTATGCCAAAGATGAATGTATATTTTCTTTTTTGGTACTTTTAATAAAAAAATCAATAAAAGAATTAAGGGTTAAATATGTTTTTAGTCCCTCTAAAATACTCCTTCGACGTTTATTCCCTATAAAATTTTCAATCACTACTTTTGGTCCCTATTTTTAATTTAATTTTTGTATTTTTTAATGAAATTATGCAGAAATGTGTAAAATATTCTAAAAAAAATTCCTAAAAAAAATTAGAATTTTTTAACAAAACATAAATTAAATATGAATTTTTAACCGTAAAAAATATAAAAATTCATATTAAATTCATGTTTTGTTAAAAAATTCTGAATTTTTTTTGGAGTGATTCTTATAATATTTTGAATTTTTCTGGAAAATTTTATTAAAAAATATGAATTCTACATACGAGTTTACTTTAAAAGATGGACCAAAAGTGAAGATTGAAAATTTTATAGGGACTAAAAGTTGAAGGAAAATTTTAGAGGGACTAAAACGAAAAATTGACATATTTATAGGGACCAAAAACATATTTAACCCAAGAATTAATACGGGTTTATTTATGGATAAATTCTAAAACACGTTGAGTTTGATTGTGTATTAGTAGTACTAGACCATCGACCCGTGCTAACGCACGGGTCATACGAAAGAACAAATATTACGTAAATATGAAAGTAAACATTTTACTTGAATCGAAAAAATAGTATAATTGAATTCATAAAATAAATTGCCAGAAACTTTTGTAATGTACCATATTAAACAATCTCCACGACATCGACCCTATTACGATTACATGACATAGTTTATTGAAGAAAAAAAAATCCAACGTCTGTCAACATAAAAATAGTACCAATATGCAATAACAACAATACTACAAAACAAAGTGCTACACATTACGAAAAACTTCTATGTAGACCACATTTGATGTCACATCAGTATCTTGGCCGTCCTCATCATTGATCAACATCTTTAAACCATCCCTTAAAGTAACCTTCGATATTGCAAAATACAATTGTCCATGTGAAAAAACAGGAGACAATAGGTAGACAGCAACATTTTTCAAAGAGTGAACCAAACATGAATTATTAAATGTCTGATTTATGCAGATTGAAGGAATTCGATAACAAATCAAACGACTACAGCATTCGAGCAAGCTAAACATCTTTGTCGTCCTTAGGAGAAAGAGAAGTTGTTTAAGATCAAGGAGAAAGAGTAAGAAGCAGATAAGGTTGTATTTGAAAATAAGCATTAGAGTTAAAACAGTAAATCCAAGCATTAAGGTTTATGTTAGAATTAGGGCTAAAACAATCACCCGTGTTAACTTTTATATATAGGAAGATATATAAGAAGTTGTATAAGAGGTTATATTTGAAAATAAGCATTAGGGTTAAAACAGTAAATCCAAGCAGCAGGGTTTAGGTTAAAATAATCACACGGGGTAACTTTTATATATAAGAAGATATATAAGAAGATAAGTTGTTTAAGATCAAGGAGAAAGAGTAAGAAGCAGATAAAGTTATATTTGAAAATAAGCATTAGGGTTAAAACAGTAAATCCAAGCATTAGGGTTTAGGTTAAAATTAGGGTTAAAATAATCACCCGTGTTAACTTTTATATATAAGAAGAATTTTGTGGAGTTACAATTTTGAGATACTTTTTTTATCATGTGTGTAACTTAAAATGTCAAGGTGTAGAAGTTTGTAACTTTGATTTAAATGACTAAGTGTCTTACGTTTGAAACTTAACAAACCAAAATAGAACAAAAATCTTGAAGGTTCAAAGTGATTTTTTTTTATTCTACCAAAATTAAACTTCAATATATCTCAAAGGAAAAATATATATATATATATATATATATATATATATATATATATATATATATATATATATATATATATATATGTGTATGTGTGAGACTTAGGTTGTATTTGAAAAGTTATAGGCAATTTTCTCAACAACTAATAACAATAAACTACTATCTCCGGTCATTATTATAAGTAAAACTTCACTTTTTAAATATATTAAATAATTAATGTATCTAGTCTTTATTATAGACGAGATACATTAATTATTCAATGTATTTAAAATACAAAATTTTGTTTATAATACAGTGATCGAGAGAGTACATGAGTAAATCTCCAAATCGAGTAAAAATTAGCTTGCGCGTACAATTTATTGCAAAAAAATTCACGTGGCTAATTAAGTAAACAAATTAAGCAGCATTTATTATAAGTTAGCAACATGGATATTTTTTTTTTTCAATGAATGATTGTTATAGCAAGCATAGCAAGCAATGCTGTTTCTACTATAGTTGATAGGAAATAAAGGTGCAGCTGCGTCGTGTTGTGTTACCCACTTCTAGGTATTTTCCACTGCTTTAGTCAAATAAAAATTGAGTTAGCATACCTAACTTTGATAACGTGCATGCTAAGGCTCAAGTGTATTTGGTTGTGTCATGGGTTCCACTCATTGTTGACATTTGGTCACATCTATCTCATACCTTTGTATATTCGTTTCTCTTTTCTTTTCTAAGTCGCGGTTCTCAACTTCAAAATCGCGTAAAGTTATTACGACATGGAAATGGAATGGCTTAAAAAGAAGTGGAGAATAAGTGGCTTACTAACTTTGTAATTTCCTTTCTCTTTACTTTTCTTTTCTTTTGATAGATACAGTGTGACTTTCTGCAATACATCTTATTTTAACTAAAGTAAAATAGCCATAGTTGTAGAGTTTATAAACCTTGGTAATTTTTAAACATAAAAGTATTTGGTGGCATTTCACATGGGAAAGGGCAATCTTTTCCCACCATGGGAAAGTCAATTTCATCCATTAGATCAAGTAAGGAACACAGTCTTATCATACACTCTCAACACTAGATTTTATTGTCACTATCTTCCATCATCATCTTTCTCCCTCATCCCCACCAACCCACCACCATCAACGGTGCAACACCATCAAAACCACCTTACAGTCAAATGAAAATCAAACAAGCCAAACAAAATCAGATTAAAAAAAGGAAATATTTTTTGAAAAATGAAGATCTGAAATGTTTTACCTTTTTAGATGTAAATATTTTGTTGTTTAAAGCTGAAAAATGAAGATCAGAGGAATGAATCTAACTGTATATGAGTGATTCATTTCAAATGTTCCAATGACACAATCGTTGATCACTAATTTCACTATTGCATCTCTAGAATCAATATATAAAATTTTGTTTTACCTTTTCACTTGATTTTCATTTCTGTTCAGTGAACTAGCAATTACTTCACCGGTGAATCTAAATTTTCCTTTAACTTTAATTCCATTTCTTTGGAACGATGCATCTATATGTTCTCAATTAGCAATTATTTTCACTATACCAGTTTTCTATGAATATAAATATTTTAATTTTTAATTAATAATTTTAAATCTTTGGAGTAACTCAATAATGATAGGAGTGCCATGAGTAATTGAATTAATCAATATATATTTAAGATTTATAAATTTTAATGAGACAGCACCCTGAATTCGTCAGTTTTAGCGTTCTTAGTAAGATGTGGATCAAATTTCAGAAGCTTTTTAGTTGACTGCAAGTATGTTTTGAAGGAAAGAGTTTGAGTGTGGCAAGACACCAATCAACGAAGTTCTAAAGTAACCAGGTACAGTGAAAGCTTCTTGCCACCACAGTCTGATGTTGCTGGGACTGGTTATGATGGTGTTGCCGGTGGTGGGTTGGTGGGGATGAAGGAGAGAGATGGTGGAAGATAGTGACAATAAAATAAAGTGTTGAGAATGTATGATAAAACTATGTTCCTTTCTTGATCTAATGGATGGAATTGACTTTCCCATGGTGGGAAAGGATTGCCCTTTCCCATGTGAAATGCCACCAAAGTAAGTATTTGTTATGAAAAAAAGCAAAAAAATTGTAAGAAAGACTTGAGCGTTTAGAATACGTTTCTACAAACACTCAATTCACATTAACTTCAATGTCTATTGACCATAATTTCCAAGAAGCTTGCAGACTTTAACTATGATAGGACCTTAACGGCATGTTCCTCATTGACCCACCACTTTAATTAAAGAAACGGGTAAAACATGCCGTGCAAGGTGCACGCAGCACGCCATTGCATAGAAAATACTTAGCATTTTTGTACCCAACAAAAAAAAATACTTAGCATTTTATTCAATCTACTTTAGTCACCCTTTTTATTAGTAATTAAGATTTGATCACCTTGGTAAAATTATATATATTTGACTAATTTTTGATCAATGAATCACTCTTGCTACTTAGACTAACTCACTATTTTTTTTTTGTATATTTTTGGATATTATAAAAATAAATCTAGAAATATTAAACTACCACGAGTGATATCAATTTGAATTGGATTCATAACGTTTGGTGAAATTAATTTTCTAGAATAACTTTTCTAATTTAAATTAGGTTCTATAACTAGGAAATTTTACCATATACCCCAACAATTATACTCCCACCCTACAAATAATAAAAAATACCAATTTTAACCCTTTAAAAAATTACACCCATTCACCCTCAGAGCATGGTTCCAAATTTTCCAGAATTTGCTAACGCGTAAAGAAGTTTTCTGGATTTGACATCCAGTTCCAGTATCGATTGATTCCAATCCTTTCCAATTGTACACAAAAACGATTCACATAAAGAATAATTAAGAATTGATTTTTCATTTCTTCAAAAAAAGAATTGGTTTTTTCATAAAGCTATTTTTTTATCGTCTTTTTTATGAGAGGTTGCAATAGTGATGGTTTTTTGAATTTACTCAGTTTCACAATTATTCAAAGACATCGGCAATATGACCCACAAATGCAACCTCAAATGGTTCATTGTAGTGGTGGTGTAGCAGGTATTGGAATTTGATTGAGGTGGGATATTATAATATGAAATTTATTAAATTGGCATGAATAGGAATTTGATGGTGTTGGTATGAATTGATAGGCACCCCCTTTGAGATGAATTAGCCATAAAACATGAGTATTTTATTGGAATAACAGGACTGAATTATGCACTAGAAGCATATGAACGGTATATGAAAGGGTCTTTTTACTACCTGTACTTTTGTCCAGACGTAGAGAGAAGAAGAAGGAGCAGATGTAAGGGTGAAGCCCAGAAAGAGAATTGATAGTGAAAACCCCCGCAAATGTTTTCCTAATATGAGGGTAAAATGGACAGTTTACAAAAAATGTAGGGGTGAAGGTATAATTGCATGGGTGCATGGTAAAACTTC
Source organism: Medicago sativa (assembly GCF_051527215.1). Taxonomy (NCBI): domain Eukaryota; kingdom Viridiplantae; phylum Streptophyta; class Magnoliopsida; order Fabales; family Fabaceae; genus Medicago; species Medicago sativa. The sequence goes on from NC_140750.1 coordinate 79,176,036, forward strand.
CCTATAACTATCGTATATTATTGGAAATTTTTACTCTGTGCCCCAATGTTTATCCTCTTATTCTTATATATTTTGAGTGAACTATCCATTTTACCCTTATATGTAAATTAAAACATCTCAATTTGTTTTTCATATTTCATCAAATTTTCCATGAGTTTCTTAGAACAAAAATTGTAAGTTCATTCGTTTTCCATAATGAGATATAAACTCGGAGGAAGATTATATGATCATTTTTTGAACCGGTTCACAAATGTCAACCATAAACTTTCTTCAAGATTACACCCTTCGGTCACTATTATAAGCAAAAATCTATATTTTATATTCATTCAATTAATGATGTATATGGTCTTTATTATAGACTATATACATCATTTAATGAATGAATCTAAAATGTTGATTTTTACTTGTAATAATGATCGGAGGGTGTATATGTGAGTAGTTTAGAACCAAACAATTTCTTCTCTTCCAACTAACATAATTCAAAATTTCGATCAACTTCAAAAAAACATTGTGTCTCTTTTCTAGAACCTCACACTTCTAATTGGTGCATGCTCCCTTGCTTATTTGTGCAACACGAGTGACATTATCCTTGTCTCGGTCTTTCAACTACAAAAGCATGTGTCTCAGTGAAGCATATACCAGTTTGCCAAATCTTCAACATTCTTTTTTGCATCTGCATTTAGACGCCATACAAATGCATGACCCTCCAAGATATTGAGCAATATGCAGGGAGTTAGGTTTACGAGTGTTGTTCTATAAATCTTTGCCAAGTCCATAACTCTAGTTTAGTTTTGATATTTTTTCTACCTTATTAGCTTCTTGCGCGCCGCTTGAATTTCCCATTTTGCCCCCGTTCGAATTATATAATCTGAACATTTTAAAAATTCAAAAAACACTCACAAATTTCCATGGTTCATGTAATTCTTTTTCCAAACGGTTCGGAAACTATAATCTTAAAAAAGACAACACCAATTCAAATTATATAATCCAAATTATGTCAAACCCCCCATGAGATTAGTTTAAAAAAAATAATTGGAGCCCATATATTGACACAATTTGAATTATGGTTTCCGAACCGTTTGAAAAAAGAATAACATGACGAGGGGAATTTGCAGGTATTTTCTGAAATTTTAGGATACTCGAATTATACAGTATGAAATATTGAAGAAACGGTTCAAATTATATAACCTAAACAAGATAGAGTTGAAAATACGGAGGACGTATAAGAAACTTGGAGGATGCAAAAACAAAATCTCTTTAGTTTTATATTTTTGTTAGAAGAGATGAAGTAAAGTGGCCAACTTGCTTTCTAACATTGCAAGTTCTATAGTTTTATATTTTTGTTAGAAAATACTTGGCATTTTTGTACCCAAAAAAAAAAAAATACTTAGCATTTTATTCAATCTGTCACCCTTTTTTATTACTAATTAAGATTTGATTACCTTGGTAAAATTATATATATTTGACTAATTTTTGCGATTTGATTACCTTGGTAAAATTATATATATTTGACTAATTTTTGCTAGAAAATATGTTCAGCATGTAAGGTGGTTTTTCTTTTTCAACCAAAACAAGAGTCGGATCAATGAATCATTCATTTAGGAGGTTTAAATCTCTTACTACTTATATTAACTCATTATTTCTTGCGTATTTTTTGTATCTTATACTATAAATCTAGAAATACTTAAACTACCACGAGTGCTATCATTTTGAATCGGATTCATAACGCTTGGTGAAATTAATTTCCTACAATAACTTTTCTAATTTAAATTAGGTTCTATAACTATAGTGGATTATAGGAAAAATTTGCTCTATGCCCCAATGTTTATCCTCTTATTCTTATTTATTTTGATTAAACTATCCATTTTACCCTCATATGTAAATTTAAACATCTCATTTTCTTTTTCATATTTCATCAAATTTTTCATGAGGTTCTTAGAACAAAAATTGTAAGTTCATTCGTTTTCCATAATGAGATATAAACTCGGAGGAAGATTATATGATCATTTTTTGAACCGGTTCACAAATGTCAATCATAAACTTTCTTCAAGATTATATGTGAGTAGTTTAGAACCAAACAATTTCTTCTCTTCCAACTAACATGATTCTAAATTTCGATCAACTTCGAAAAACATTGTATCTCTTTTCTAGTACCTCTCACTTCTAATTGGTGCATACTCCCTTGCTTATTTGTGCAACACGAGTGACATTATTCTTGTCTCGGTCTTTCAACAACAAAAGCATGCGTCTTAATGAAACATATATCGGTTTGCCAAATCTTCAACATTCTTCATCACATCTGCATTTAGACGCCATACAAATGCATGACCCTCCAAGATATTGAGCAATATGCAGGGAGTTAGGTTTACGAGTGTTGTTCTATAAATCTTTGCCAAGTCCATAACTCTAGTTTAGTTTTGATATTTTTTCTACCTTATTAGCTTCTCGTGCACCGCTTGAATTTCCCATTTTGCCCCCGTTCGAATTAAATAATCTGAACATTTTAAAAATGAGATATTCTTGCATGAACTCTTACCTAAGAGATTATTCTTACACCCAACCAATAAAAATATGACACATGTTATTAACTTTAAAAAAAATGTGATTTTAATTAAGGAAATGGAAACAATAAATGGTGGTGGGTGGTTTTTGTTGGTTAAAGAAAGTGGAAAAAGGAGAGAGAAATATTAAAAATAATGAGAAAAAATTATGATATTAATTATTTTTATTATTTTAATGAGATGTTTGATTTTAATTGGTTGGGTGTAAGAATGATCTCTTAGGTATGAGTTCATGTAAGAATTTCTCTTTAAAAATTTAGAAAACACCCACAAATTTCCATGGTTTATGTAATTCTTTTTTTGAACGGTTCGGAAACTATAATCTTAAAAATGACGGTACTAATTCAAATTATACAATCCAAATTATGTCAAACCCCTATCATATTAGTTTTAAAAAATAACTGGAGCCCATATACTAACACAATTTGAATTATGGTTTACAAACTGTTTGAAAAAAGAATAACATGACGAGGGAAATTTGCAGGTATTTTTTTGAAATTTTATGATGCTCGGATTATATAATCTGAAATATCGAAGAAATAGTTCAAATTATATAATCTAAACAAGATAAAATTGAAAATACAGAGGACGTATAATAAAATTGGAGGGTGGAAAATTAGTTTTATATTTTTGTCAGAAGAGATGAAGTAAAGTGGCCCACTTACTTTCTAACATTGCAAGTTCTAAGCCCATCAAGGTTTAGCCGAAGAAGATTGCTCTTCAAATATCTAACAATTGCTCACAAACATGTATCGAACGACACTAACCGATTTAAGAAAATGATTCGAGCGGCAATTAATCGTCCTCGAAGGTATGTAAGATAATTTAAGGTGTTTCTGAGCAATATTTGGTACCTAACAAGCATAAAAGACATAAAAATGGTAAGAAATACAAAAACCTTAAAAACATAATATCTAATCAAGCCTTTGTTTTTACTTTAAATTTCCTTCCACACATATTTTATCGGTAACTGTTGCTAATTGTAATAGTTTTTATTTATTTATCTAGAGTTACTATATTATTCATAGAAAGTTTTCATCGTTGTTTAACACTTATTAATCTTCATAGGAGAATATGACCCAGTGCTCAAGGGACTCAAGTCCCTTACCATTTGGATGAATTGATTGTTGGTGACTAACCGTAATAGTTAATGATAAAAATTTAAAAAGTCTAAACTAACCATAAAAAAATATGTCAGATATGAAAATTTTGGATTCAACCTCCAATATATGAGCTTCGTTTGTGTCATTAAAATTAGTAAAAATAAATCATTTGTAAATGTTTTTTTTGATCTAAAAATATTTCTCACCTCAACAATCCCTCGTTCCTATTTTTTTTTTTGGTCAAGAACAATTCCTTCGTTCTATTTGTTAAAAAAGCAGTTGATGAATAAAGTATTAGAACAATGTATTTGACATCCCCCTTCATAAACATTTAAAGACCATTTTTTGAATGAAAATCAAACTAATATTTAATATTACAAACAAACGAAATGACAATTACCCTTGAAAACTAACAATATATTAGTAGAGTAGATGAAGTTCAAACTCTAATCACAATTCTAGCAATTTTAACATTTTTATCTTTTGGGATATAACACCTATGACCAAACATTTTAACTAATAATCTCTTAAGATTGATTATTTTTTTAGATTTGAAGATTGATGTTAAGAAGAACCAATTTACAATATCTTTTTGTCAGGATGTTAAAAATCATATTTCTTACAATTTTTTTTACCAACTTTGTAAAAAAAAAAACACCATAAAATATATTTTCGGCAGAAAAATATTTGTTTTTTTATTAATGTTCAACGTCACTCATCTTTCTCCTGTCCAATTTGAATCACTGGCAAAGAAACCCTAATTTCATTTCATTCCGGAAACATGCATCATTCACCGTAAAAAGTAGAATTTTGAAGCTCCGATTGCACACACACTGAGTGAGTTCCTTTTTTCATTCCCCTAATTTTGGTTTTCATTTTTCACTATATGGTACTCTTCAAAGTTTTTACCTTTCCTTTCTCAAATGACTTGAATCATTGTGCAAAGCTATATTAATGCTGTTTCGAGTGAAATTTTCATCTGGGGGTTTGCCACATTTGCCAGTTTTTTTTAGTTATGGAGCATCACAAAGAGATAATTAAGAGTGGGTGTCATAAGATTATAGAAGGAATCAATTCAATGTCTTTGGTGAATTTAGATGATCAGCAAGTTCATTCTTTAGTGATGATGAGAGAAATAGCGCGTGGAGTTGTTGAGGATCGAGATAGAAAGGTTGGTATATAGAGGGTGTATCAGAAGTTAATTATGTTTTTGTACACAATATTCGTTGTTCTTGGCATAGCTGTCATTAAGTGAGTGCTATTTAAATTTTACAAGTGACTAAGAATGACATGATCACTGCCTTGCGATACAACATTGAGAAAATGGTTGACTTTGCTTCTTTCATGTATTCATTCATGATGGATTTTGTTAATATTGGTGTTTTTTTGGTCTATCTTTGAACTGACTTGAGGCATTTTGCAAGTGTGTGCATCCAGAGATATCATTCATATGTTAAGTAGGATGTCCTATGAAGGCTTGGATGACCAGAGGGTGCATTTAGTATTGAGGATGAAAGAAATTGCTCATGGGATTGTTGATAAGCAACCTAGAGTATCAACAGCTAGGCCTGAGTTACTTGCCGACCAAGTAAGGATTAAACTGCACTGGATGTTTTAGTAAAAAGCTGAATTAAGTGTTTATTCAATAAGGTCCTAGTAGGTAGGAACTTATTTAAGCTGTTTTTATAATCACAGAGGAAACAAGTTTAACCTCGACATCAATGATCAGTTTGCATAATCCATCCTCTGGATCTTATGAAAATAAGCTAAAAGAGGATTGTTAGGCACACCCTCTTCTCAACACTCACTCTAACAATTACTCTCTTATTAAGCAAAACCCATATGGGTTCCACCGCTTTATGTGAGACCCATTTCCGAAGTATGGGACCCACATTGATACCACCCAATAAGAGAGCGAGTGTTAGAGTGAGCGTGCGAAAGATAAGTGTGGGACCCACATTGATATCACCCACACTGATAGCACTCCTCTAAGCTAAAAATAGCTCATGGACTTATACTAAGCTAATTTAATAAGCTCTTCTAGACACTTATGATAGTGCTTGTGTTGTAACTTGTAAGATAAGTGCAAATAAGTTCTTCCAGATGCCTGCTCAGTATCTTTTTGACTTCTTCCCCCTCTTTTGTCTACATTTAAGATTTTCCTTAAGATACATTGATCAGTTTTACAGGTTTGCTTTGTGGATGAACGGACAAGAGACAATACTCCTGTTGTTGAGTCAACCAAGATCTGCAATGGGGATGCTCTAATTGACGAGACGCAAAGCATGATACATGAAGATGACATGTTGGACGTCGATCATGTTTTAGGATTTGAAAATGGGATAGATGAAGTAGAAGAATCTCTGTTGTCATCATGCTTTCAGCAGTTTCTTTTGTGGCCTCCTGATGATTACGTCACCTTAGAGTGGGTTCAGGACATGACTTTCATCCTTGAGAAGGCTTCACAGAAGACGCCAACTGAATTATGTCATGTTGTGCAGAGCTTTGTGGTGTACAAATTGATAGATGCTGCTCGTAGTATTTTCCGTAAGGAAACAAACTGTGTGGAGATTAATTGTCTTGGAGAGGATTCAAGAGTCATTGTTGTACTTGTAGGCGACATACACGGGCAGTTTCATGATTTAATGCTTCTATTGAAGCATGCAGGAGTGCCTTCTGAGAACCAATTTTATGTTTTCAATGGAAATTATGTAGATAAAGGAGCTTGGGGCGTTGAAGTATTCTTGGTCTTGCTGGTTTGGAAGGTAAGGTGACAGTTATGATACTTAATATAGAATTGTTTAGATCTTCAATGAATTTTCTGCAGTTATTGGCCTGTTGGTGCATATTCTCCAGGAGGAGAAAGAAGAACACAGAAGAGTACCACATAGAAATATTAAACGACTTGTGTCAAAAAAAGAAAAAGAAATATTAAATGACCTAGCAACTTTTATAGTGACCAAATGCTATACCTGACTTATCAGTATGTTAACTCTGTCATTATATTTTCAGATCTTGATGCCTCAAAGAGTGTATCTACTCCGTGGAAATCACAAATCAAGATATTGCACTACAAGGTATGGTTTTAAGAAGGAGGTGCAGACCAAATATGGCAATCAAAGCGAAGATGTGTACAATAAATTCTTAGAGTGTTTCAAGGAGCTTCCATTAGCTTCGGTTATTGCTGACCGTGTTTATACTACTCACGAAGGGCTTTTCCGCAGCAATCATGCCGCTGTTTTCCCTTCAGGAAAGCCAAAACGGAAGAAGACACAGAGTGGACCTTGGTTCTTTAGCAGATTTATCTCAAGTTAAAAGAGCTTGCATAGATTCTCCTCCTGAGGGTCCTAATATATTATTGAGTGACATTCTCTGGTCAAAACCATCTAACAGAGATGGTCTGAGGGGTAATGCAGGTCGAAAATTAGGATTATGGTGGGGTCCTGATTGCACCGAGGCTTTCTTAAAGAAACATAGTTTAAAGGTAATATTCCAAATAATAATATTTTGACTAGTAAAGAATAACAAAATTCCTATTTATTTTATTTTATTTTATTGTAATAAGTAGTTTGATTAAGATTTCTTGGTCTTCTGTTTTTTAAGTTGTGTTTGGTGTCATTTATGTCTATCCTACCAAATTATGCTTCTTCTGTCAGCAAGCTATAATCATGTTCTAGGCATTCTTATCTCTATCCCTTGCCCTTCTCTCTTTTTACTTTCTTTCTTAAAGCTTAGTCTACTTGTCTTTCTAGTTTCTTTTGTTATTCCTAGGACCGGAAATTTCAGCGCTAAATGAAAATAAAAACATCAGTATCATCCTTTCCTGCAAGACAATGGTATTATTCATGTATCTGAATTTGCACACACTTGATATATTGCTCCAATTCATGTTCTTTATATCTCTCTGCTTACCTAGAATGCAATCACTAAAATCCCACACTTAATTAGCTTTTTATTAGATGGTTGGAAATGTCAATAAAAATTGTTACCAACAATAACTGTCATTGTTCAACAAGATGAATTACATGTTTAGATGTGAATAAAAGAAGCAATGCAAGTTATAAATATCATTTGATCGCCCAACAAATATTCTTCTAGCTTAGTAAATATTATTCTTCCTGCATAACTGATCATCAGATCACATGAAGGACCAGATGCAAGGGCTGGAAGGGATGGTTTTGGGGATATGTTGAATGGATACAGCATAGATCACGATGGACAATCAGGAAAACTATATGCAATTTTTAGTGCTCCAGACTACCCGCAGGTTAAATTTCATATTCAACTAGCAATTTGTTATTTATATTTTTCATTTATAAAAAAATTGCATTTGTTGCACCTGTTAACTTTTTCTTAAGCAATGTCATAATGGTTCACTAATTGATTTTTGGGAACACTTAAGACAACAAGCTCAGCCATTGCCATATACGAAAGCATGTATATATTGGCATCCAATTTATGCCATTGTCTTTTAAGATTAGAGTTTTTTCTGGAAGTTGAATCTGATGTTTGCTTAGGAATCTAGTATGTATTATGTAGGCGTGTTTTCAAATAACTTATCTTTTAAATGGTGGAAAATTTATACATAATAAACAAGTGGTGTATGTTTCATTTGCAACTCTACATATGGGGATGGTTACAGACATATAGATTTGAAGAAAACATGTAATATTGTGCACTTGTAGTGTTTGAGTGATTAACTGTAGCTTAATACAAGGATGCGTGACATTGAGATCTGCAGCAACTAAAGTGTCATATCTTTTTAAAGGTCTTCTGTATTGCAGTTTGGGAAACAGAGATATAACAATGAAGGAGCATATGCAATATTGAAGTCACCTGATTTTGCAAGTCCTTACTTTCAGTCATTCAAATCAGCAGAAAGACCAATGGTAACGAGTTCTTAACTAATCTTACAAAGATTGCATGACATATATTTCGTTGGGATCCCACATCGACCTGAGATATGGCTGAAATAGTTCTCGTAAGACCTAGGTAATCTTCACTCCTTGAGCTAGCTTTTGGGTTGAGTTAGGTTTAGCTCAAGTTTTAAGATGAAAACGTCCTGTCGTACCAATTTCACGTTCCAAATGTCTATTCTTGGTCCTAAGACAATTGCTAAGACCTCACGTGAGCTAGAGAGAGAACCAAGGTTTGGGAATTTCTCGTCCCTTGAGCTAGTTTTTGGGATTGAGTTATGCCTAGCCTAAATTTCAATATTTTACTTTCGATCATAGGGGATGAGTTGAAAGCTGGCAGTCACTTACAGTTGGCAGAAAACATAGATTGCATTGAATCTGGAAAAGATTTTAAAAATAATATATAGTAATCAATTTGGATAATTGTGGCCATTTATATTATCTATATGTAAAATTGTTGAAATTTGGGGCCTAACTCATCCTTACAAAACTGGCTTGTAAAGTGAGGGGTGCCTCCTCTTTATAAACTCTTCTCAAGAGTTATCTATCCGATGTGGGACTAAATCCACCCCCTCAAAGCCAACACAATGAAGGTTTTGGAGGCTGCAATGAAGGCTAACCAAAGGTCGCAATTTAGGCGACTAGTGGTGGACCGCAATTAAGGCGGAATTTCCAACAAAAATATTTTAATATATGTGAAAATTTTAATATGTAAAATTGTGGCCCTTAAAAGTACCTTTATTTAGAAAATATGCATTTTAATATAGTGATATATTTGGAGATATATGGCTGGCTCGGTGGTAGTGGTAGTTGAGTGATAAGAAAAGAGTTCAATCTCTACCCCCAACATAATACTAACTATACTAACATTGAACACTAAAAAAAACATTGAAATGTTTTTTTTTTTTTATCATCTCCTCTTTATTATGACTGACATTTGTAATGCTTGCTTCCCAGGTGTATCCTTGTCTTGGTTTTGGTGCTGATGATGACATAGACATCAATAAACTGGACTCTTCTCAAATTGTATGTTAGCAAATATCTTTTCCAATAAGTGTTCCTCTGCTAATGTGTCAAGTGTGAACTGTAGTCTATAAGATGAATGATTATAGTTGCATGTAAATGCATAGACAATTCTAATATATGTAGACAATGTTTTGCTGCATATATTTCACATCATATAGCAATTAGGCTATTGTTCTAAATTTTACATTGGGTTATCAAGTGAAATTATTTCATTTTTAGTCTCAATTTTTTGTTGACATCTAAAGTGGCATTCACTATTTAGTGATGCGGCTTTATATCATATAGCAATTAGGCTATTGTTCTAAATTTTACATTGGGTTATCAAGTGAAATTATTTCATTTTTAGTCTCAATTTTTTGTTGACATCTAAAGTGGCATTCACTATTTAGTGATGCATCTTTATATTTTTGATGCTTTATAGTCTCAATTTTTTGTTGACATCTAAAGTAGCATTCACTATTTAGTGATGCGGCTTTATATTTTTGATACTATGTTACTTTTTTTTTTATTATACTCTCAAGTACGAATCAGAATGCTTGCTTGCTACGTCGTTTGGACCTATAGTTTCTAAAAATATGCAATCTTTTTGAAGTGAAGTGTGAGATTGAATTTGAATGTTAATTTTCTTCTTCTTTGCCTCTGTTGAAATTTGGGGCCTAACTCATCCTTACAAAACCGGCTTGTAAGCGGAGGAGTGCCTCCTCTTTATAAACTCTGGTCAAGCTTCCAATCTAACCGATGTGACAAGCCAACATAAGGCAACTTGGGGCAGATCACATCGCAATTTTAAGGTGGAATTACCAACCCACCCCCTCACATTCGGGGCGGGATTTCCAACGCACCTGAGGTGGAATTACCAACCCACCCCCTCATATTCGGGTCGGGATTTCCAACAGCCTCCTTATCAGCTTGAATTGAGAACTTGTGTATTATTGGATTTCTAGCAATGATATTAGACTACAGATAAGTTTGACAGCTTTTTGTCACTGGTATGCTAACATGGTTAAAAATGTGTTAAGCTGAATATGAAACATAAAGTTCAGAAGACCATGATCAGATCATCATTGCACTGTGTCTTTTTTTTTTATCACTTTGTAATTACACTGTCTCTCTTTTTGTATTGGGACATAAGATATGCCCAATACATTATTATTCTCATTGTCATCGTCATGTTGTCATCGTCATGTTGTATTGCTTGCTAAAGACAGATAACTGAACCAACTTAATTTTATTGATAAGGACGTAGAGGCCTCAACCTCTGCCTTTTCTGGTCTTCAAGATGCGGTGAGACCCGAATTTGACTTCGAGTCATTAGGCATATATAATGCTCCAAGTTGGAGCATTCAGCTTCCGGATGGTTCAGGTGGTACTCAAGTTGTGCAGGTTCCAAGAGCTCCTTCGGTGGAAGGATTGCCTCTGCCTCCTAACCTACAGGCAGCATCATTCATGATTTACCAACATCTTTGTTAAAGTGGCTAGTGCTGACTCGAATTCTCGTTTTTGCAGGAGCCACACAATGCTGGTTATGAGTATTTGTTCGAGCTCGTTGCTGGCCTAAAACACATGATTGCAGCAAGGGTGAGTTTGTAACTCATGACATTATGTATTTACTAATGATCCAATGTTGATATTGTTAAACTCCTGTTTTTTTTTCCTGCTCAACTCTTTTCATTTCCTCCATGAATTTTTACACCCGTTTTGTGATTTTAGGGACCCGTGTTTCTGCACAGGTATACACATCTAGTTTTTTCACATATCTCTTTCGAGAGGGTAAGCTAAACCTGGTACTTTTCAATACAGGAGACTGAGAACAGGGCTCAAGTATCAGCTTTGCGAAGTAGAGCTAGGAAACGTAAGGGTAGATGTCACAGTCGATCGGTAACATGATTGAAAAACATGTGGCAAAAGGTTCATCCTTTGATTGAATTACTTTGCTAACATGTATGTCCTTTATGTGTAAGTATTAGTGTATCTATGATTTTTTGCTTCAAATAAAGAATATTTATCTTTTGCTTTCAAGAGCATGGATAGGTTCTTTTCTCTTGTTTAGATTTAATAAGAAATAAGACACCTATGGTACGTGCTGATGTGATAATTCTGTGAGGTGGTTGCATTTGCCATTTATTTATTTATAACCTGGACCAACCAGACATGATGTGCACGTTCAAATTAAAAGGCCAATCCACCTCCTATGAAGAATATTTAATACTATTCTCCAAAACATTGGACATTGCTTCTAATTATGCAGGCTATTTTATTATAAAACAAAGATTTATACCAGAAAGAGAATGGTATTGCTACTATATTCATATGGGATAAAGTCTAACCAATAATTTTGATTGTGATCCTCCTACCATAATAGTGATTGCTTGCTACGTGCACCATACACCTCTTTGGAAATGTCTTTGGTGGTTGTATTTACCTTGTTGACTTGATCCTTCATGACACCATTGTATCACTTGTCTTCATGAATGAGACATCAATTTTTCTTTTAGAAAATATCTTTGCGCATAAATAAATGACTTTAAATTTGAGATCAAAGCTTGCACCATCGAGCCAACCTCTAGTTTAGTCAATTACCCTTTTAATTGGAATACATATTTCCAAACATGTATTGAGTGTAAAAATTTACGAGATTAATTTCTAGGTATTGACAATATGAAATATTTTTACATAGACACCCAATAAAATCACTGTATCAACAATGACTGTACTAAAAACTAATTTACATAATTATATTTATTTACTACATATATTTTTTAAAATCCACCGGTAAAAACTTTTCCTAGGAACATAAAGTGACATATTGTTTACAACATATGGGTCCTTCTGAAGAAAAAGTGTGTGCATTGAAAGCTTGTAAAGGCTATTTACCTTGAGTGCTGGCTAGTAGTTGTGTAGACTAGTCAAAAAAAAAAAAAAATCCTCTTTTGAGGGGAAGTCTTGTTAAATTAATAATTTGATTTGATTATTATATTTTAGTACAGTCTAGATTTTGAAAACTTGTGTTATAAAACTAAAGCAAGTTATCTTTCCGGAATCAGAGGAAGTGAAACTATTCAATTTATAAGTGAAATAACTCATAAACTTCATTTCATAATTCTTTAAAATTCTCCTAATATTAAATAATTGATTTTGACTTAAGTAAAATGAATTTTGATTAAGAATTTATTTTAATTTTAAGCTAAAATTGGGAGTTTTTGTCTCTAAATATACTTTTCAGCCTATGTTAAGAAATAAGCTAGAAGCACAAGATCAAAAGAAGAGTAAGGAAGTGTGTCTTTACAATACAATATGATCCCTATTTATAGTACATAAGATGAGTAAGTGAGTGAATAAGACAATTAAGGTCCACTAACTATACACTTACTAATGGGGGTTATAGGAAGGTGAAAGAAGGATGGACATGGGGGTTATAGGAAGGTGAAAAAAGGATGGACATCCACTATTATTTCATAACAGCCTCAAATTTGTCATTCAATTCATTTTTACATAAATAAATGTATTCAAACGTAAATAGTTTTACATTCAACTTACTTTTAATATACCTAAAAAAAATTACTTTCAATAATACTCAATTTATTGTTTTTTTTTTTTTTTATCAAAACAGCATCAAACACACACATTTGTCTAAGAAAAAAAAAATCATTCATCTATCAATTTTTCTTTATCCTCCCAATTTTTTATCTCGATTTCTAAGGTCTATTATAAACTGACTTAACGTTTACTCTTAATTTATGTTATATGTTTGGATTCTCTTTCAAAAAAAAAAATGTTTTGATTCACGTTTAGATTCTCGTCCAAACTTATACCATAAACGTTTAATCCTCATCGCAAAATATTTTTAGTCCACTAATTTTGTTGTTCAATTTTACTAGATAAACTATGTTTATGACTTCATAAAGTAACTTGTATTGTTGGAAATATTCATGATAACAGAAATATCAATATCAATCAATGATCATTGAACACATATAAGCTAATTAGTAACTTACATTACTAAATACTTAGTGATTAATTATATCTCAACATAACATATTAACATCCATAATTGACATGTTACAAATTTAATCACCGTTCCTTGTTCATCATTTTCCTATATTTTCTCTGTTTCATCAATCTTTCTATATTTTCTCTAGACTAGATTACAATTAATCAATTAATCTATAATCTATTTTTCAGTAGATTAATTTATACACTTTTCATTCCACGTACACCGTTAGAACCGGTCTATCTATCATCTCATCTCATCTCATCTATCCAATTTCAATTTTCTTTCTTCATTTTCAGCGCTTTACACCTTTTTCCCCTTTCTTCATTTCTAGGGTTTTTCTTTTCAAATTTCAATTCAATTTCAATTTCGCACAATCTTCAATTTCAATCGCAGCGACGTCGTTTCAAGATGATGCCCCCGGGCCTCGTTTCCAATCTTCAAGAAGCACTTCTCAACAGAAAAATCACACCTTCACAACAAGATGAATCAAACGACACCGTTTCTTCCACCAACGATGATAACCCTAATCCTAACCCTATCGAATTCGATGAATCCAAACCCATTATCTTGCTCACAAACAGCGATGGAGTTGAATCACCAGGTCTTACACACCTAGTTGAAGCTCTCGTTCTTCAAAACCTTTACAATGTCCATGTTTGCGTTCCTCAATCGTGCGTTCTTTTTTTTTTTTTAATCTGTTAAGAAATGAAGTAAATTTTTGATTTTTTTGTTGGTATTGAATAATGTTGAATGTGTTTGTAATTTTTGTTAGTTGCTGAAATGGTGTTGCTTTAGGGATAAATCTGTTTCTGGTCATTCTGTTACGATTCGAGAAACCGTGGAAGCTTGTTCTGCTCAAGTTAATGGTGCCACTGCTTTTGAGATTTCAGGTATTAACTTCATTCAATTCTGTTTCTAAATCAAATTTTTGTTTTTTGGGGGTGTGCTTATGAATTTTTTGATATTAATAATGTAATATAGTTATATGAATTTGTTAACGTTTTCTAATTTAGTAATTTATAATAATTCAGGGACTCCTGCGGATTGTGTTTCATTGGCTTTATCTGGAGCTTTGTTTTCGTGGTCAAAGCCTGTTTTGGTTAGCATTTATTATCTTACACCCGTAAATTAATTGTGTGTTTGGTCCTGCGGTAACAAGAGTTGATTTTGAATAAATTGATTATGTAAAATTGATTCTGGCTTTAAGTGAGTTGAAAGTAAAATTATTTACGTTTGAATACCTTCATGTGTGAAAGCAAGTTGAACGATAAATTTGAGACTAGAAATCAGTTCTAGAATCAAAAGCTCCAAATTCTAGCTTCAAGTTAGAATAATTTTGAAGGCAGAATCAATTATACTCGAGAGCAATCAAACATGTCAAAATCAATTCTATACTCTAGAATCAATTTTGGCTACCCCAGAAGTTAAACCACACATACACTAATAGTGCTGTGAAATAGTAATCATGATGTGATTTGAATTTCAGGTTATTAGTGGGATTAATCGGGGATCAAGCTGCGGTCATCACATGTAAGTTGCTAACTTATGGTTAGGGAGAACTTATATAAATCTGAGTTCTGAAATTGGACTTAAACACATTTTCCATTTTCTGTCTTGTAATATTCTATATGTATTGTTTTTGTTTTAAGATTTGTATCTATTGTCCATAATTTGCAGCCTTGTTATAGAGATTTGTGTTTATGCCATGCTTTAAAATGCTCCAGGTTCTACTCTGGGGTTGTTGCTGGAGCTAGGGAGGCATTATTATGCGGTGTACCATCATTATCAATATCATTAAACTGGTAAGTTGGTGATTCTATACATCTGGTTTTAACTATGCTTTCATTAGAGATTATGAATTGGTATCATATATCATGTTATAGGAAAAAGGATGAAAGTCAAGAAACTGATTTCAAGGATGCAGTTGAAGTCTGTTTACCGTTGATAAATGCAGCTATCAGGGATGCTGAAAAGGAAACATTTCCCAAAAATTGCTTTCTGAATATTGAAATTCCGAGATCACCTTTGAGCAACAAGGTCTGTAAATTTTGTTATATAATAATTTGATTGTTTACTTTTTCCCATATGTTTTACTGCATTGTGCAAATGCTCTAGTCTTCTAGGTTTTCTTTCAATTGTACAAACTCTGGTATTCTAAGGCGTTTGGCTAATTGGTTCTAATGATCAATTGTACACTGATGCAGTGGTATCCTTTTATTGACAGGGCTTCAAATTGACTAAGCAAAGTATGTGGAGATCCACTCCAAACTGGTTAGCTGTTTCAAATAGCCGCTATCCAACTGGTCATTTCTTGGCCAATCCACAAGGTGGCCTTGGTCTTCAGTTTGCACAGCTTGGCCGAGATGCCTCTGCAGCTGTAAGTATCCTACATTACATACAAACATGTGTTATGTTGATGTTTTCTGTCTATTCTTGGGTGTGATTTTAATGTGTTTAATCTATTGATGCTGATACTTGAATCCATGTTTTGTTCAGGGCGCAGCTCGTCGGTTGGCTACGCAGAAAAAGAATTTGGAGATTATTGAATCAACTGGAGCTGCAGGAAAACCTGATACCAATAAAGTGAAGAAATACTTCAGACTAGAGGTAAATAGGAGGTGGAGGAGGAGGATGAGGAGGGGGATCTTGATTAGAATAGAATTTGCTTTGTACAAATCTTGTTAATGTTGAAGTTAGTCTGTTTTCAATGCTGAGTACAGAAGATAACAATTTGTGGAGAATGGATTATCATAGAAGTTATCTTCATACTTGAGAAGATTTATTTATGTTTTAACCATGAGTTATACTGTTCTTTGCCTTTTAGATTATTAATCTGTTCCCTTCATACAACATTATGTGTTATATTTGTATTTCAATTAAGTAACATCAAATTATTTGTACAAGTGAACTTAGCTATAATCTACTTGTACCTTCAGTTTTTGGACAAGCAGCAGGAAGAAATAGATGACGATGATCTGGATTACAGAGCACTTGAAAGTGGATATGTAAGTTTGAGCAATAAAATATTTTTTCAATTGATATTAGTTATCTTTAACTATATTGTATGTTCTTGATGGTAATATCTTTATGGGTTGTTATACATGCACCAATTTTCCCCCCTTCTCATTCTGACGGATTCATGCATGTGCTTTGGAGAAACAGGTTGCAGTGACTCCGGTATCTCTTTCTCCTCATATTGAGAGTGATATTCAAACGTCAACTTCTGATTGGATTTCTGCTGTGATTCCTGGTGGACAGTAAATTAAAAATTCAGTGTGATTGTGTTATGTGTACATCAGAGATTTATGATAATTCTTTATTTTCAATTTTTCTTCCTTAAAGCAAAATGGAGCAGAAGTGGTAGTCACTCACACCAATTCAATAGCTGATTTCAATTTGTACTCTTTATTTTTACTTTTTTTTTGTTTCCTTCTTCATTGTTTCAGTTCCTTTGGCCACTTAGTTATTTCTTGATTTGAAGCAAAAGCTTCTTGTAATTTCTTGGGCATGTTTTAGAAAAATGCCATTTGGTCTGTTTGTAATATCTATTGCTAGCAAAAAACTGGAACAACGTGTAACATTTTGTTTATTTCTTCCAGATAGTTAAACTTTGGATTGATTATTTATTGAAATGTGCTCTAATGGAAGTAAAGAATTAATTAAAGATTTTCGTTGTTTAAAGAATTAATTAAATTTTGAAATTGCATGCGGAAGGATCATTGTTGATGCCTTACATGCAGTCCAACACGTGAATCAGTTTGAATACATATGGGTTGGCTTACCTCTGGTTCAGAGGAAGACGACGAAGTGCGTCCTCCTTTGTGCCAAAACTCAAACCCCGGCGCTGAATGCGTCAAGAAGAGTAACCAAAAAAAAAAAGATACTCTGGAAAATGCAAATACATTTAAAAGAAACTAGCTTCATTTGTTACTAAAATTTAAAAGTAATCTGTGTTTATGATGTTAAGTTTGTTTAAGGCTGTTCTCATTGTTAAACAAAATCAATCTGCTAAATTGAAATGACCGACACGTAGTAGAACTACCTACTGTGTTTATGGCAAAACTGGACTACCACCAATGGACAAGTGTAGCAAAGACATGGATGAGATGGGATGAAAATCATTGTCGGTAGGTTGAATGAACGGAAGCATTGAATGTTCATTGTTTGGGTTCCATTAGTACGGCTAAAACACATTTAACTCTTCAGAAGTTAGTATTGTGAAAATAGAGTAAGTATTTTTCGTAATCGTAATTTGTTATGCATGTGTATATATTAACCATTGATTTGTTTAGAGTATTATTTATTTATCTTATATTTTAGAGGAACTTTAACCAAACAAAACACATAATTGAAACCAAAACAATCGGCTAACTATATACTAATTCTAATCTTAATATGGATTCGAGAATAGATCAAAACAATCAGAGATGAGAGAAAAATAATATAAAATTCGGAAATTGTATAAATATAATGTTGATATTAGATTTAGAATCCCTAAAAAAAAAGATATTAGATTTAGAAAAAAATTTCTCAAATGTTAAATGTGGTTCAAAAAGAGAAGAAAAGAGTGCACAATTAGAGCATCTTTGATTGTAGGAATCAATTTGAGGTATCAGCTCTCAATTTAAACCTTAACTTGTTTTCACTCAAATACACGAACAACTTAGAGTTCACAACTTATGTTTTAGTGGATGATGCAAAAAATTGGTATTTTGTTCTAAAGAATCATTGCTCTACATGGTGGATGCCACGGTGAATCCGTTGGCGTAATTTTTTTTATCCTTCCAATAAATAAATTCAAAATAATCTAAGTGCCTGTTTGGTTCCGCGGTGGGAACGCTTAAACGCATGTTTCAGAGCTTTTGCCGTGGTTTTTCAATTTTCAAGTGTGTTTGGCTGTCTCTTCCAAAAGCGATTCAGCCTTGCAAACGTGATTCTAGGAGAAGCCACAAATCCTAGCTTTTGCGGTGAGCCGCAAAATCAATTCTCGTTTACTGTATGCTGTCAAATAAATAACCCCCTTTCTTCCTTTATTACCCTTTTTATTACCTTTTAACATTCACGATCTTGTGCTCAAGAGAAGAAGAACACGACGCAAATATATGGATTTTAGGACATTCCATATTCACCCAGCATCCCTGGTTTTTAATTTTCCTGGTTTTCTTTTACTCAGCCGCCATGCCTATCAGTTGCAGAACTGCAATCACCAGGTTGAGGAAGGAATTATTGGGCTCCAAAGCCCATTTACTTTCTTTTCTAAACAAACCCATTAACATAATATATATTTGAAATTAAATTCTCTAAATTTTAAAGTTTTTTTTCTTCAATTTTTTGTTTGACATGTATATTTAAAGGTTTTAAAAATCTATAATTAAGGTATTATCTAAAAAAGTCCTATTATTTTTAATCTATAATTAAGGCTTAAAAAAATCTGTAATTATGTATTAATTAAGAAATTATATATAATTTTGTTTACAATGGATTAATTTATCATTTTCAACATTCTTTGATGCTTATATTCTCTTAAAAATCACCCAATTGATAAAAAAATTGTTAAAAATAACTCTTATAAATTAATATCATTTTAAAATAAATTTTTGAAGCAATAAAAATCCATTTAAAATAAGTTGAAATAATTATATAATCAAAATGAGATATTTACTTTTAAATACAATTAAAAGGATAGTTTGGTCATTACATATTCAAAATCAATTTTTATTCAAACTATCCAAACACCATCAAGTCATAAGAATCACTTTTAGTAAAGTGTACCCAAACATAAATCAATTCACCTTCAATTCACTTTTAATCAAAATCAATTCTCTCAAAATCAATTCTATCAAAATCAATTCTACCCACCGCCGTACCAAACATACACTAAGTCTCAAATTAGATTGTAAGGGATTCTTAGTTGATAGATTTAAGGGTACAATTGTTAATATTGCGATGCAAGAAACCTATGAATGCAAATTGGTAAAGTAAAATGCATAAGAAAAATATATACACAAGGTGTGCGAAAAGTAATAAATAAAGATAAAAAAAACACTTCTTGGATACATTTTGATATGATCATTTTTAAAAGTTGCTGTAGAGTTTGACGAGTGACTTTAAACATTTGTCTTTGAGCTTCTTCACATTGGTTTCACTTTGGTTTTCAAAATAATAATACTCGAACTCTCGTGTCAAGTCATCTTTGACTAGAATACTGAACTTCGAAACAATAATACTGTATAGTGATCAATCGAATTGAAAATGATTAATCGAAATTTGTATGTAACAAAATCCCTCGAATGCAGAAAAAAAATGTAAAAGCTGTTCTTATTTCATAAGAGCATCTCCAACCTAATATACTTCCATTGCAAATTTTAAGTCAAATACACATACATCACTTATTTTTCCTCCCATTGAGTGCTTACAAAAACTTTACAAGACGAGCCGCATTAATATCAAAATGTAACATCCTAACTCCTATCAGAACTTTACAAATTATAAATTCTTAGATATACTCCCAGTTTCTTCAAAAAAATTAGAATACAAAGAAAATTTTAACAAATTAAGTATAATAATATCATATATACATAAAGTTTCAGTGGAATACAAAACCATCAAAATTTATTCAATAGTCAATACAGAAAAAGATTCATAACAGATACAAAAATTACTACATATATAGATACATTAACTCCTAGCTCTACGACTATGATCCGGCCGCAAAACACCACCTCTTTACATTTCATCAATACATACTTTGAGAGATAACAACCTTTAAGCTGCCCCATTGTAGATGCCTTAAAAAGGTGGACAAGAATTCCATTTGAAATTGTCTTCCATCTTTTTTTAGATTACGTGTTTTAATGAAAAGGGGATAGGGTGGACTTATTTTATCATGAATAATTTTGGGCCTACAAAGGCTATCAAGTTGGGTCGGACTTTATTTCCAATGACATGAAATGAGAGGCTTGTGGGTCGGATTTTGCTGTTCTTTACATCAACCTTTTTTTGTCAAAATATTGTCACTTCACATGTCAATGTCAAGGACTAGCTTGTTATGAATGAATAAAATGCATGAGTCTAGCCTAGATTCTTCTCACTTTGTAACTTTGTTGTTGAATGCTTAATGGGACATAAATGTTGCTTACTTTATGTGCATGTCTGATTCATATCCAAATTCACATCAAAAGCATAATTGCGCTCCTATCAACAATGCATCATGTATATTCCTTTTTTTTTCTTTCTTTTTCTTCCCACATGAATAGCAAAGATTGGCACAAGTGTTTGGAGGTAAAAACGTCATGTCTCCTAGATGCATGAATGTTTTGTTTACGACGATTTGTTTTGCCACCTAAAAAGACCTAGCGGTACAACTTGTTGACCGCTTGCCTTCTATTCATGTGTAAGTAAGCATTAAATATTCTAATAGAAAATGAAATAGAGAACCCGATATTACCTATGAAATCAATAAAAAAAATAGATATAATTACCTATGAAATCAATTAAAAAAATTTAGATATAATATATTTGTGTAAGCTATATACAGACATTGTCTATAGGAAAAAAAACCGTAAGAAAGAGCCTAATTGGTTCCAAATACATTTCACTTTCTCAATCTTTGGAAGAATGAGAGATGGACTCTAGAGTTAGTAGTGTACTAGCTAAACTAGCAGTTTAATTTTATAGATATATGTACAAAGATAAACTCAAGGAGTTGGTTTAATGGCAAAGAGCAATTATTGGATCTGCATGTTGTAGGTTCAAGTCACACTAATCTTCTTGGAGGGTGGTAAATATAAATTTTAATTTTAATTTTTTTTACCTTAGACTGATGCACCACCCATTACCCTAAATTTCTTTTATAAAAATAAAATAAATATTTTGATAGACAAACCTTGATTCTTTCTTGTTCCTTTAATTATTACCCTTTGGTCTGTACTGTAAAGGGGGTAATGAAACATGATAACACACAATCAAATCAAAGAAAGGAAGGAAGATGGGGTATCAACAAAAGAAGGAAATAAATAATCACCCTGTCATATTGATGTACCAAAAGAGAGGTCAGGGTGAATAGAGATTAACTTTCATTTATTTTTCTTCCTAACTTTCTTGCTTAATTAATTCCTGTGATGAAAAAAAAAGCATCTAGAGAAAAATGTAATGATTCTCATGAAGATGGTTGGGTTGGCCCATAAGAAAAGAAAACTTTCTAAGATTCTGAGCCATGCATGGGAAAATTGGAAAATTAATAGAATGCAAAATAATTCATACCCCTTCCTATCATAATAGACCAAATTACTAGAATGCATTTTTGCATAGTTATGGGCCCTTCTAATTATTGTAGTAACGCGGTGCCGGCTGTAAAAAAAAGATAGATACATCTTTAATTTTGTGATCTAATCTTTCTCTTAATGATAGAAATTTACACTGATTCAAAGATAATCATCAAGTGGGTGGTGGGTATGCATGAAATCTGATTATGATTGAAAGGTGTTATGTTTCCCTAACTATTTCAGAAGATTCCATATGTTATCACATTACAATCATAATTTTGTGGAATGCTCTTTCTATGTAACTAATAATGTTGTAATGTTTTTTTTACTCTTCTTTTAGTCATTTTCTGCTTTATGATATTGACAGCAATTAGGGGAGTTTGGAATCAGAATCTATGCTTTGAAGTTTGAACAATGAATATTATAATCACCATTAAACTTTATTGGATTTTTATGAGATCACATGAATACCGTGCTCTTAATTATCTGCATGTGCTTAATTAACAAGATAACATTTCTTTAGAAAATCCTTCAAATAAAAAACATTTCTTTAGGAAATTAATTTGGTAACCTTAAACCATAAGTAAAGGAGCTAACGTAGATTGATAAGATTTGACAACAACTTGAGTTTTAACCCCCCTGCCGATGTGAAAATCTCGTTAGTGGATATGTAGCATATTTGTTATCGATCTCTAAATCTTGTTTTGAGAATTTCCGTAACCTAACTTGTCTAAACTTTAAATTAAATTAAAAAATAAGAAGAGAAAAATATCGAGCAGCTAAGCACGTAACAAAATGCTGAGAAGTTAGTACATTTGGGAAGAGGCAACGGTAGCAATAGCAAGCAACAAAGCTTATAAGTTATAATATTGTTAATCAAGTCATATTACTTGTAGCAGGTACATAGTAAATTGACCATAAAGTTCATCAAATTAGTTCTAATCAAATATATTTTAGACAATTTTGTGGACATTAATTTTATTGTATTAGTAATAGATTTTTTAAGAGTAAAAATTATAGTTGATATAAAATCCCGCATCATTTTGGCAAGCTTCATCTGGATTATAAGTCACTCAACAATTCTAACACACACATATTTAAGGGAGATTTATATGTTTTTATTCATAAAAAATATTTATATATTATAAGGTTGAATATTTTTTTTATCCTTATGAAATCGTGAACCTCTAAGTATATTCCTTACTTAATTTTAATATATTTTTAGTCCCTACAAAAAAAAAATTACATGTAATTCCTTGCTAAAACTAAATTTGTTTATTTATTTTTTAACTTTTAATTTTTTGAATGATTTTTCAGATACACGTTTAAAACATTATAAAAGGTTCATTTACTAAAATTTATAAATTTTTTAAATGTGATTAATTAAATATGAATTTTATTTTAAACGAAGAAAGTTCAAGATCAAAGGTTTGGACGTAGAAATCAAATTTTGAACAAATTTTTCGCCGAGGAACTTTACAGAAAATTGTTCAAAAACTTATGAATTTAAGCATAGTTAAACAAATTTGGATTTAGAAGAGACTAAAATTGAGTGCAATTTTTTTTTTTTTATAAAGACTACAAAAAGTGTTAAAATTAAATAAGAACTAAATTTAAAAGTTCCTAATTTTATAGCGACAAAAAACATATTTAACCGCATATCATATTATGAACCCATTGTGTAGTTTGCACTTTGCACACGACCAAGGCCATGCTTTCAAATACATTAAAAAGATTCGTCTAAATTTGCAGTGCTATATTAAATTCTTTTGTACTATAATTTTAAATTCCTTTTTGCTTATTAAAAAAAACTTTCTGTAACCAAAAAAAAAAAGGAAGTATAACTAATACTCCTACTCCTTGAAAAATAACTGATACCAAAAAAAAGGATTATTAGTTATACTTCTTATAATAGCTGATGTTTTTTTTTTTCCAATACAATTTCCGTCAATTAATGTCTTCTTTTATTGTAAAGTATTATTGGAAATATGAAAGGAAATTTGGGCTGAACAATTTTGTGTTCGGACACGTGCACTCATTAGTCAAAAATGAGATAATAAAGTATTTATTAGGGATATGAAATTACTATTAAACCCTCAAATATAGTGATTTTAAGAGATTTAGTGAGGGTAATTAAGAGACTGTGGTGGTAATCAATTTTCTTATGATAAGTAGTAGATAGATAGAAGTAGATAGAAATCCATTTCTAAACATAGGACCTATCTATCCAAATAGGGAGGGAGGAGGGGGGATCACGGACTCCACTTGTGTAACATAGTGGATTTCTATGTTATATAACATTATCCAATCAGTGTGTGACATGTGGATTTTGTCCATATGACCTTTTAAATCGGTTATTTGGAAAAGCGATTTTAAAAAGCTTTTGTTTTAGGAAAAAAGATATTTTTATTTTCTTTTTTATTTTTGTTTTCACCATTTATCCCTTAAGATTGTATTACTGGCTCTGATACCAGGTTGCGCGCAGAATCGCCAGCGGAATTTTCTCGAACTTGATTTAACATTTGTTCGATTTTAATTAAACCTTGAAATGGTTTTAAGAGTGTTTTAGCTCTTTCTTTTTGTGTGTTTGTAAGTTCTTCTAAATCTTCTACTTCTCTTAGAAAGTCTTCAATATATTCTATATGGTATTGTACGAATTCTTTGGAATGAAAAAGAATTTGTCTTAAAACAATTCTTCTATGATAAAATTCTATATCAGAGACTATGTTCTCTAATCTTTCTTTAAAGAGTTTTACTTCTGTTATAAGACCTAAACCAGGCATTATATAATTTTTTCTAAAGATTGTTCAAATTCAGTTAGTTTTTGAGATGGCCATAAAAGGGTTGTGGCTCTTTCTTTTTGTGTAACAGAAATATTTTCTGTTTCTTCTAATTCTTTTATCATTTCATCTATATATGAGATTTGTAAAATCATTAAATCATGGATTCCCCAAATTGCATTCTTCATTTCTATTCTAAAGAAATTTTCTTCTATTTTGTTAACTAGTGCATCTAGTTTTATTCTGAATAATTTTAGTTCATTTTTTATTGTTATCCCTGGCATTATAATTTTCTATTAATACCTGAAAGTTCAGTTTTTATTTCTGATAAGGCTTTATTAAGCTTTCTTTTTTCATAACTATCTAATGAAGTTCTAGCTGGTAGAAACTTTGATTCACTAGTATTTTCTTCTTGTTTTAGAAGAGGTGTTCTTTCTATAGTCATAATTGATTTTGACCTTTTTAGTGGTTTTAGAATTGGTGATTCTAATTTTATTAGTGGGGCAAATAGCTCATCTATTTGTATTTTTTCTTTTCCACTAAATTCTATACTGTAATGAGAATTACTTAATGCATAATTCATTTTATAACTTATACTAAAAGGATGATTTCCTGGTCTCATGAGGGTTTGGTCTTTAAGTTTATAATGAATTACTAGCGATCTGTCTAGATCTATATCATTTAGACTTAAACCTATCTGTAGATTTATGTCAAATTTTAATTTTCCACACTTTAAATTTCCCTCACCTTGGGTTATTAGTGAATGTTTTTCATTCATCCTAGCATCTTCAATAAGAAGTTCTAGTTCTGCATCTATTCCTTTCATAAAAGTACTTTTTATGATTATTTGGATAGTTGATATATGAATATACCCTATCTTCTGTCTCTTTTCTAACGATAGATGTTTTAATCTATTATTAATTTGTTCATTATCAATCAATGATATTACAACAGATCCATCTGTTGATTCCATTGGTATGGCAACTTCTCCTACCATCATTCCATATTTTAGAATATTTTCTCTAGATAGTTTTTCTTTTATTAAAGAAAAAATATTTTTCTGTTTAAAATTTTCTTCTGGTTTTAAAGTAAAATCTACCTTTTCTATATGATCTGTTAATACATCTGCCATAAAACCAGATGAATTTTCTTTTATCATGCTATACTCCATTATAGAATGTAAAAATTATAAAATAT
Organism: Medicago sativa; assembly: GCF_051527215.1. NCBI lineage: Eukaryota > Viridiplantae > Streptophyta > Magnoliopsida > Fabales > Fabaceae > Medicago > Medicago sativa. Next base: position 79,201,877 of record NC_140750.1, read on the forward strand.
TTAAAATCATACCTGACTTTGTCTTGGATCTTTGATGATTCTGATCTTTCGATCCTTTGAAATTTGAAATAATCTTTCGATTATTGATATTGAAAACTATAAATTTTTTTATTTGGTAATGACAACTTCAAATCCTGCGAAGTCCTTTCCCAACAACCTTTTTCACAAACTAAGGTACTTACTTCATTGATTTTTGTTGTACTTTACAAGTGAGCATCGAGGCTCTTATTTATAGGCAGATGAGACTCACAAGTTGGTCACATGTCTCTGTCTTGCCAGCTAAAAAGAAAAACAAACAAAACACGCAAAGGAAAAAGTAAAAGCATTATCACATAAGGTGATAAGATTTTCAACTAAATGGACCCCATCTGACTCAGATGATAAGGTTCCATTATTACAACTTTTTCCCTACGGCCACCTACATGACGCGTGGTTAAGCTTTTTCTTTTGCCTTGTCCGTGATTGTCGGTACTTTGTCTTCTTCTACCGACACTTTCTTTTTTGCACACCATTTACAGATATGCCCTTTGTATTTCGAGAAGTGTTGACAACACTCCTGTTGAACTTCATCTGGGACTTTGTCAAGAGCATTCTCAAATCTTGAGAATAGTTCTTCATAAAAAAGTGTTTGCTTGAGGTGTTCCTCTGAAACCTTCTTTTTTGAATCACAGACCATGAGACAGGTTTCTGTAGTGTAGAGGACCTTATAATTAATAATGGTAGAACCATATCTAATAAGGTTATCATAAAAACGTTTCATTTGATAAACGAACGAATCTACTGTCCATCCAACACTTTCTGAATTTGGAGGTAGATAAGTTTTATTTGAGATTCCTATTTTGATGACTGTTCTTGGTTTTACAGCCATAAAATTATTTTCTTCAAAAAACCATGGATAGGTTTGTTCGAACTGGAGATAAATTTCCCTTCCTTTAGCAAGGAAATCATTAAATCTTTTTGCTGTATCACCAATCTCTTTTGGAAGATCAGCGAGTTCTTGGAATCTTCGACCTTCTCCTTCTTCAAGATACACAGTCTTAAGCATTCCGTAGTCATAAAATTCTTTAATCAATTCCTTGGATATTCCTGGAACTGTATTAGCTTTTACCCCATGTGTAGTATTGACTGGATAAAAACATTCAAGAGCTAACTCTTCTTTGAAGTTGGCTAGCCATCTCCACTTTCCCATGAAATCATCAAGGGTTTTTGGCTTATTTTTTTCCTTCTGGAGGTTTATTATGGATCCCACTGAGATCTTTTTCTTTGACTCCATTTTTGATGGTTGGCCAATTTCTTTAGCAATGGTCATTTCTTTATAGGAGGCTTTGTAAGCTTCTTTTGCTTCTTCCATTGTTGGATAAGCTTTGTGTCTGACATTTTTGCCATTAATGTGGAGGCTTGCAATTGCCCAGTTGTTGTAGATGCCTTTCATTGGACCATCAAAGATGACATACACCTTCTTTGCTGGTTGTGGATCGACAACATCGCTTGGTTGGTCTGAACCATTTTTTGACTCTTCATCTTCTTGTTCGACTTTGTCAGCCCATGACTTTTTTGTATCTTCTTCTGGCATAGAGCTTGCTGAAGATGTTGATGAAAAACTTTGTTGTTCATTCAAAGTCTTTTTTGTTGGTTCTTCTGTTGTTGTTGGAGTTTCAACATTTATGATCTTGGTTAGACTTTCGATCATTTTAATCATCTCCCCCCTCTCCGAAGAGAGTTGTTTTAGCTTTTGGCTATGAATTTCAATCTGTTCATCTTTTTGCTTCAAGCTATTGTAGAGAACTTTTAGAGCTTGCTCCATTCTCTTGTCAGAGTATCTGCAAAACAATTGTTTTCTGATTTTATTAGTTGAATATAAGGATAGAATTGTTGGATGCGCATTTGCCATCTAACAAGTCTTCCTTGTTTATGATCAACTTTTAAATTGTAGCGCCAAAATCCGCTAGCATAAGTTGAATCAGTTCGTAATAAAAATCTTGATGGAATTAAATCCATTCTCCATTTTTCTAAAACATTTAAACAAGAAAGAGTTTCTTTCTCATTGATATGATATCTTGTTTCAGCATCTTTAAAAGAACCTGAAACATACTTGCATAAAACAAGATCTTTATCCTTAATTCGGATGTTATTACTTGAATAATCAAGTTTTGAATCAGTTGAAACTGATGTTTTATCTGATCGCCCATTAGGGATATCTGATTTTAACTGTGGGGTTGCGCCCACAATGGTATAGGATTGTTGTGGGGTTTCATCCTCAACATATCCATTGAGATTTAATCCCAATTTTTGTTTACCATTAGGTAGAGCTCTCATAACTCCAGCCCATGTAAACTGATTTGCATCAACATTTACAACCAAAAAATCATTTTCTGTTGGGTTGTATAGTTGTGGTAAAACTTTTAATTTTTCTTTTAAAGATTTTACAGCCTCAGTATCTTTTTGTGTCCATGACCATGGCACTTTTTCAGATATCTTCTTCTGTAAAAATTTTCTATCATTTGCTAAATCCTGAAGGAATCCTTCATTAGCAATGTAGTTTAAGCATCCCAAAAATCTTTGGATTTGTTTTCTATCTGCTAACTGATCAGGGAAAAGTAAAATTTTTTCTTGAACATGCGGTGATAAATCGAGTTTTCCTCCTTCTCTTATGATAAGGCCAAGGAATTCGATTTCTTGTTTCAAAAGTACTGACTTTTTTCTAGATAGAACAATTCCTCTATCTTTTATTCTATTTAAAACAATAGTGACATCTTTGATATGTTGTTCTTTACTTCCCTTAGTAAAAATTAATATGTCATCGATATATACAAAACAAATATGATCAAGACCTTTAAGAGTATTGTCCATAAATCTTTGATATATTGATGGTGCTTGTTTTAAACCAAATGGTAAAACATTCCATTCAAAATGTCCTTCTGGACAACTAAAAGCTGTTAAAGGTTTAGTTTCTTCTGATAACCTTAACTGCCAGTATCCAGATTTTGCATCTAAAGATGAAAACCAATTACATCCTCTTATTTTTTCAAAAATGTAATCTTTTCTTGGTAACTTATATGAGTCACTTACAGTTGCCTCATTAAGTTTTTTATAATTAATCACCATTCGTGCTTTCCCTCTTTTTATCTCATTATGTTTTCTGACATAAAAAGCTGGCGCTGAATGTGGACTAATAGAAGGACTTATTAATCCTTTTTCTAATAGTTCTGCTATTTCTTTTTTAAATTCTTCCTTATCTTCCCCTGAATAAGGGATTTTGTATAGGGCCTTAACTTCCTTTTTAGGATCTTTAAGTTTTACAACAATTAGATCTTGTATTTTATTTATTATAGTATCTAATGGATTTTCAGAACAAACTTGATCTAGATGATATCCTAGATTTTGTTCAGTTGTTAAATAAAACTTTCTTTTATCCCACATACATCTGAGTATATTAAGATTTTCTGAAATTGCTTTTAAAATTTCATTTTTTGTTATAATGTTTGTAGTAACAAATTCACTTTCTTCTGGGTTATTGACATCAAACCAATTTAATGTTATGGTGTCAGCTTTTTGAATAAAAGGATTATATAACTTTAAAAAGTTATTTCCTATTATCAGATCTATTCCAGAGTCATGTTCATAGATTGATTTTACATAGAAGTATCTATGTTCAATTTTTATAAAAACATGTTTTAGAACAAACCATATTTGGTGTTTTTTCTTATCAGCAAAGATAATTTCTTTTGGCTTTTGTAGTCTAATCCATCCTTCCTTAATTATGGATTTTCTACCAAAACATAAAGTAGCACCGGTATCTATGTAACCCATGATTTTCTTTTTATTCAGTGTTACCTGGATAAATGTTGCATTAGGATTTCCATTTTTTAGAATTTTCCTACTCATTCTTCAATTTCTTCTTCAGTAGTATATTCAAAAATACTACTTTCGTCAGAATCTATATCTGATTCTATTGGTTCGAAACCTACTTCCCAAATTAATTTCAAGGTTTCTTTTTTAGAATCTTTCTTTTTAGGACATTCATTTGCATAATGTCCTTCTTCATTACACAACCAACATGTGCAAGTTTTCTTTCCTTTAGGACATGAATTCTTTTTAGGATATTTTTTATTCCTCCTAAAGTATTTTTGTTTATTGAATTTTTTTGGAAATTTCTTTTTTCTCTTATATTCAGAACGATCTATTTTCCTAAAAACTTTTTTCTTTTTCCTTCTTCTAAGTTTACTACAACCGTAGTTTCCTATATTGTCTCGAATTTTATCACAACATACATTTATTTTTGCTTCTCTTTTAGCAGTTTTTTCCATGCATTTTTCGGATATCCATTTCCTTAATGCAGTTATCCTTGTTCCTAGAGTATCATCTAATCCTACGATCACTTCTAAATGTTCTTGGATTACTTTTTCCATTATTGTTCCTACAGATGATGGAAGTTTATTGTAGAATAATCCTAAAAGATTATATTGTAATCTCTTTTGTGGAGATATTGCATAATAATATTTGCTAAACTCACATATAAATGGTTCAACATAACACATATCACATATTCTTAGATTAAAGATCCTATGAATGTTTGTGCTTTCTAGGTCTGACTCTGCTTCTGGCGCATCAAAACCTACAAATTCTTTTTTCAAAATTGAATAGACATGATTTATTACTTCCTCAGTTGTTGATGGAAGTTCTGAGTCTGATTTTTCAGACATAAAACTCCAAGCATTTCCTATAGTTTTTGTTTTTAAGTAGTTAAAAATACTCTTTGGACTTAATTTCCCAAGTGTAGGGTCTAATTGGATTGTTACCATGTGATCATGATACCAACTTCTTAACTCTCTTTTAACATCCTCACTACAGTCAATGTTTAAAACATCATCTTCTTTGTGGCGATTTATTGTTGGTATATATCTAGGTGGTATTTGTTTAAATTTTCTTTCTTCCATTTTATTTTGAATGATTTGTTGATCAATAAATTTTTCACTATCTTCTTGACGTCCTCTTTTACGTCCCATTTCTGATGATTCTGGATGCTCATTAGTTTTTACAAGTCCTACTTGTGGTTCTTCTTCCATACTAAAAGAACTTTCTGAACCTAAGTCGTAAACAAACTTGTTTTCGTCATCAGATTCTTCAGTTATTTGGTTTTTCCTATTAATGTCTAGAGAAGCCATTAATGTTTGTAATTCATTTAGCTGGTTTGCTATTTCTTCTTCTGTTTCGTCCATATTAAGGTAACGGTGCGAAAAAGTTAATTTCTTTTTCTGGTTTTTCAATATTCTCTGAAATTTCTATCATGTCTCCCCTTTCTTTTTTTACAAAAGTTTGTAATTCTTCTAGGGTTAGACATTTATCTCTTATAGGTAAAAGTTTTAATAGATCGATCAAATCATCTATTTTAACACAAAGTTTTTCATCTAACAATTTTTGGTTTTCTTCTAAGTTAGATAATTTTTCATTGAGTTTTTCTTCAAACTCTTTTTCTAGTAGAACTTCTACTATTTTATCTAACTGTTTCTGAAGTACTGTTAGGTTTTCAAAAATATCTTGTATATTTTCACTTACACCTTTACTAGCCATGTATAAACTTTTGTATTTTAAGGCTTAAAAGATTTGCAAAATTTTCATATTCCCAGTATGTAGTGTAATTATCTTCAAAGATTAGAAACCAATATGCTGTTTCTCTTAACCAATTAATTTGGTTTCTCATTCTAATTATATTATTATAATTAGGTTCTAATATGAATGGTTGTGGTATTATTTTTCCAAATGGATTTATAAGACCATCCATGATTTATCTTGCTAATTTCTTAAGTTTTTCTCTTAAAGAATCAGCTAATTCTATATTTTGTTTAAAAAGAAAATAATCAAAATTTTCTTTTAGATATCCTGATAATTTGGACATAAAACAAATGGTGGTAAAATTAATTTTCCTTTTGGACTTATATTCCAATATTTCATTTTAGACTTTTTAAGCCGGTTTTTGTAAAAACTGATTTTAAAGGTTTTTGACATTTGTCAAAATTTTATTGGCCAATGGTACAATGGTACCTATCTCCTATGGTACGTAAGTATTTTCCGGGGGATCACTGCCCACTCTAGAAGGTGCAAGACGGTCTAGATTACTTAATTAGGAAAAAAAAATCCACTTCTAAGAAGAGAATTTAATTCAATCCACCAAATTGCTCAACATTTTTAGTCTTGTTTGTGAAAGTAAGTTGACTCCTCAACTTCCATATTGATCACAACACAAAATATCAAACAAAAGTCTAACTCGGTGGCCACTTCCATAAGAGCAGAAAATTGAAAATAAGCAGAACAAATTATCTTTGAAAACGCCAGCTTTTCCACACTTGTGAATTGTAACTACTTTTAAAGTTACAAATATGAATGACAGTATGTTGAGAGTGCAAAACTTTTTACACCGGTAATGTATAAACAATAAACTCTATTGATTCTTTAAAGTTTATATTGTTTTCTTTATTTATAAGAAGTTTATGTTGGAACAAAATGTGTTTAACAATAAACCTTAAAGAGTTTTGATGATAACAAGGTATTAAAAATTGTAAATTGGACTAGCTAATATTTGTTCAAGTGTACATGACCTTAATTAAAAAGTTACATCATTTATTGGTTCTGAATGAGCAAATGAAGAGCTAAAGGAATCAACAATAATTGAAGCTTAGTGCTTCTAAAGGCAACTCGCTCCTGAAGAGAAAAGTGCTCCTGAAGAAAAGCCGCTCCTGAAGTTAGTAAAGCGCTCCTGAAGAATAGTGCTCCTGAAGACAAGAGGTCCAGAAGCCACATCATCAGAAGCTGCGTTATCAGAAGCTGTATCATTCAGAAGCTGCATCATCAGAAGCTATGTTATCAGAAGCTGCCTCATCAGAAGTCATTTCACCAGAAGCTGAAGATCAACTGGATTTGCAAAAGATTCAAGGATTGAAGAATCATCACTGCAAAAGCTGTCTATTGGATTTGAAAACACAACAAAAGATTAGTGGAATTTTGCAACGGTCATTTCAAAGATGTTTGAGGACATGTGCTTGCAATTTGGACGAAAGCGTTGACATTGTACTATTGTACGAACTGTACAACCACCTTCTCCACTACTCTGTTTTGTGTCCACACTACAAGACAAGAAAACAGCTCCAGAATACGGCTTCGCCTGCATAGATGTTCCTTTGGATAAGGAATGGATTTCAAATTGGTTCTTCATAGGACAACAACCAAATCAGGCAAAAGATCATTGGTGAAAGATCAAGCTTCAACAACGACTCTTTGATGTGCTGGCAATTTCACAACGTCTCTTTCACACCTCTATATAAAGGAGTGAAGACTTAGAGAATGGTAATGCAAGAACGCTAAACGAAAGACTCTCATACAAGTGCCAAACCTCTGCTGAAATTGTTCTGCATTCACTTAGAATTTCTGTGTCTCAAAGTCTTATCTTAGAAATTCTTAAGTCATTGAGTCTGTATCTGATTTGTATTGTGAGCACCTCTGATTGTATATCAAGTGTTCAACCTTAAACAATTTTCTGTGTAATTTTGTTTAGTTAGAAGTCTCTTGATTGTGTTCTTGAGCAAAGGAAGTCTCTTGCTTGTGTGCTTGAGCAAAGGAAGTCTCTTGCTTGTGTGCTTTAGCAATTGTAATCAGATATCACTCTTAGTGAAATCTCCTTGGAAGTGCAAGGGGGACTGGACTACTTCCGGATTGTGGAAGGAACCAGTATAATTGCTTTGCGTCGTTCTTCTTCTTCTCTCTCTCTCTCTCTCTGTTTTATTCCGCTGCATTTAGATTCTGATAATCACTTCAAAAGCTGTCTCATTTAGCTTCTGATCAAGTGTGTTCAGTTTTAGGAGAAACGAAGAATTTTTCAAAACACAATTCAACCCCCCTTCTTGTGTTTTTCTCACCTTCAGTTTATGTTGTACTTATTATAAACATGGATAAAAATAACTATATCTTCACATTTTCCACCTGCTATACTTCTTTATGTATTTGATTAAGATGTTGTTTCATGAACTACCACTTGATAGTAAGTGAACAAACACAACTCTTAAGGTGTGTTTGTTTCATGAATTCTAAATAGGTGGTTAAGTCCATGTGCAAGGTGGGTGCTATTGCATATTACCTCAAAATTTTGAGGGTATACATTCTCCCAATCCCAAACACATTAAATAGAAGAGCATTGCTATTTCTAGCGAAGTCCAAATTCACGAATGCATCACTAGTTAAATTGCCACCGATAATTTTTTTTTCCACACAATACATGGGTGGATGGATTGGAATTTAAAGATTTTGCTACAATACATGTTTTCATTGTCGTGATATCACCTGGATGATGTTTTTCGCTATATGCAGGGTTTCCGTAAATAGAAATACTTATAAGAGTTTAAATTTTGATCAAATTTGAAATTCTGAACTGAATTTATCAATAAATCTTAGATTTTGAGGCATCCAAAGTGTTTAAGGGTCCAAATTAATGCATATATCAGTTTAAACATCCAAAATTTTAAAGGTCTAAAATTTGAACAAAGCCTCCTAAAATTTTAAAATGACGAAGTTATTTTTAGTTTTAATCATTCAAATAGAATGAATTGATGTCGGTGTTAGTTTCTTTCGCTTATTATATTCACAGTACCATAATCAATTAATTAACTTCTAATTTTCCTGTCTCCCTTTTCTTTCCTTTTTCCATCAAAAGATCAATGATGTTTCTCTAAAACTTTAACCAATTTATAAGCAAAAGCAAAGATCAAGTTTTCCCCGGGTAAAGCAAATGTCAAAATTTGACAGATGGACCCTTATAAAATTTGGTACAATGCAAAAGTAATTATGTAAAAGTGTGATATGTCTAGTCTTGGGACAAATGGTACCATGAACTACCTTGATAAATGGTTCATATATAGTAGACTCACATTTGAAAATTGCTCAAAATATGAATCAAAATTCACAACCTACTTTTTTTTTTTAAAGAAAAGATTCACAACCTGCGGTGATCTTTGTTCTTGTGAGGAAGATTTGACAACAACGAATGAAAATAATACAAGTTAAGTTTTGAGCATACATTTATTTTCTCTTACTTTTATCAAATATTATCGACCATGTTGTTGTGATGTTTTTTTTTTTGAACGACAATATTTATTAATAACCCAATCTCTCGTTCAAGAAGAACATAGACTGATAAAATGGAGAGAACATAACAAAATGTGTGGTATATAGATGAAACAACAAATAAAAAACTCTTACACCTTAATAAAAAAACCCTTACACCCCATCCAGTCGATGACATGTATTTGGAAGCTGTCATTTTTGACTAGGTCAAAAGTTTTATCAAATATTGACTAGATCATTGTTTCAATTGAAGAATCACCGTGAACTTTTACTTTCATGTGTGTAAAACGATATATTGAAGTGGTTCACAATGGAATTTTCATATCTCAAACGTAATTAATTTTTATAGTAAAAAAGAAATTTTGTGCTAGAAGGAACATGCTGCCTAAGTATACATCCCATACATAAACTGCAATATTTATTTAATCAGTTTAACTAAGTGCATTATCTTATGCAAAGAAATATAAATTTATGAAAGTGCACTACTACTTGAATCACAAAATAGTTTATATAAATTGGCAAAGCATATGTATATATTCCTGTTTAATTTTTGTCGATCACATGAAGATATGCAATGTACTAGTACTACCAAAGCATCAATCCCTAGCCAGCAGCCTCCTAGCTACTAGCTAGTCCACCAGAGCAGAATTTGGCGTGAAGTGGAAACAAGTTGACCATGGTGTGTGTACCGATTTTTGTCTTTGTTTTGACATCATCATCCATAAATGTCAAAGAGACAGAGAGTGGAAGCAACAGAACAATGTGTCAACGTAAAGTACTGCAAAACTAAGCATATACTACTATACCACTATCACTATATGATTCATTATTATACAATAAATATACAGTACTAGTACTTGACATGAAAAAAAAATACTAGTAATAAATAAATGATACACAAAAATACTTAGTTTTAGTTGACAAACATGTGAAAGAAAGTAGACATATTTAATGATACAACCTCAACTAGCAAGGCTCAGGTTTGCCAATATATCCTCTTGATATTCCAAACTTCAAGAGATATGATAATTAAATGCATATGCTTTTTTTTTTCCTCACACTTAAAATGCATGAAATAAAAATATTATAGACTCTCCCACTACTCAATTATATATACACATAAAAATAAAAATATTCCATTAATTAATTAAATAATAGCCAATGCATATCCATGGTGAAGATCATGACTTCCAATTAAGGAAGGATAGGTTTTGTGAGAGTGACTGGTTGATAGAATGATAGTGGTGATGAAGAAGATGTTGTTGTAGAGGATGGCAATGATGACATGATGAGAGCTTCAATGTTATACTCCACTTGATGATCATTCTTTGGTGCAGCAACAACTTGATGATGATCTTGTTTTGGACAAATTATAGTTCCTTGATAATGATCTGTATTATAACACTGATCAACAATTTGGTTGACAACATCATGGTGATGATGATGATGATCATGTTCTTGTGAAGAAGCAGAAGAAGAAAATGGGATGCTACAAACATAATTATCCTTATTGGTTTCACTTTCAAAGACTTTTTGCACAATAGGTTCAAGTTGATTCACTAAATGACTATTACTATCATAGTGCTGCTGCTGCCATGTATTTGGAATATTGATAAAACTCTGATCAACAATATTATAGTTTTGGGAGGCAGCATCACTTTTTGTGGTCATTTGATGATTTTGTTGAATATTTGGATTGAGATGATGAATTAATGACCATGTATCTAATTCATATGAAGATGGGATATTTGATGGTGGTACTGTTTCAGGCAATATTGGATTATTCTGAGCATGTAAGATATTGGGATTATAACTGTTGATATCAATATTTTTGATATCATTTTGATCAATACCTTGTAGGATTGGAGTTGGGATATTGATGGGAAGGTATAGGTGGTTGTCAAAGTGATATTGATGATTGGAGTTAAGGACAGGATTGTCATTAAATAAAGGGAAGAAACTTTCAACAGAACCAGTTCTAGGACAGTGAATATCAGAAAATGTGGCTAAAGAAGTGGGAACAAAATCATGTGAAAGTAGTTTCTTCTTTATGCTTGAATTCCAAAAGTTCTTCACCTCATTATCTGTTCTTCCTGGTAAATGCTTTGCTATCTGAGCCCACCTGTCCAAATCCAAACCATACTTTCTTGTTAATTAGTAAAACCTTATGGTTGATTGATATCAAAGAAAAAGCAACAATATTGTTGAAAAATGAAAAGAAAGATGAATTATACCTGTTGCCTAGAATGGTATGAAGTTCAATAATGAGAGCAGCTTCTTGTGGAGAAAAACTTCCACGTTTCAAATCAGGTCTTAAATAATTTATCCATCTCAACCTGCAACTTTTTCCACATCTCTGCAGTCCTGCAAGTTTAGGGACAGAGCTCCAACAACCATGTCCATAATTAGTGATGTAGTTGATGAGTTTTTCATCTTCTTCTGGTGACCATAGTCCTCTTTTCACCTTCTGTTTATTGCAGCAAGAGTGATGCCCCATTATTGTGTACTTCTCACTCTCTTTGAATATCAAGGATCGATGATGATGATTATATTGAAAAAGAATACTAATAGAAAGATGAAATTAAAGGTGTAGGTTGTATTATAGGGTTTAGCCCTAGGTTACAAATGGTTATATAAAAATGAGAATAGAATGGTTCTGAGCAGAAAACTGAACAGAAAAAAAAAAAAGGTTGATAATGGAATTATGGTGAAGTGAGAAGTGGTGAATTTAATGTGGGATGATGTACCATGGTGGACCAGTTAGGGTTTGTAGCAAAGGGCTAAAAGCTGCAGTGTCACCCTGCAACATTTGTAGGCCCTATAATGGATCTTTTTTCTTTTTAATTTCTTTCCCTCACTCTCAGATTGATCAGATGGGCTACCTTGTACACGTGTCATGCATGCAGACTTGTGGGTCCTATGTCCTAACAGATACACATTGGCCATTGGCAGATTGAAGAAAGTTTTTCAAAGAGAGAGCATGGTGAAACTGATTTGATCACAATTTTTGTGTGTGGATGATGGCTTTAGCAATATTACTTGAAGTGTAGAGTAAATCATCAATTTCGTTCAATGAAATTGTTAGGGTTGATTGTAGGGCTGGAAATGAGTCGAGTCGAACCTGTCTAAGCTCGACTCAACTCGATAAGAATTGGTTCGGCTCGAAACTCGACTCGAGTTCGAAACGAACCTTTTTTTAAGCTCGAGTTCGGCTCGTTTAAAGTTCACGAACAACTCGATTCGGCTCGTTAGGTTCAACTCGTTTGCTCAAAATTACATATTTCAAAAACTTTTATTTACAAAAAAAACTTTTTTTTTGTCAAAAATGTATATATAGGTCTCCGACCTTTTAAAAAAACTAAATAATTTAAATAAAACTATCAAGCATTTGGTCTCAAGAGTCAAGACCATTAGCTATTTACTAGTGTACGTATACTACTAGTATTTGTTTTACTTACAACATAGTTGCTATGCACTGCGCTTTTATATACAGTCCTCATCTCTGATATTTCCAAACCTCCCCGATGTGGGACTATTTTTTGCACATGCTTGTGTAAAATTCATAAGGTATTAAACCTTTTTTCCTCTCTCTCTATTATTAAAATTGTCGTTGATATTTAATTAGTAATAATTTCTATGAAAAAAGTATATAATTATTAAAAGAAGCTTGTAATAAATTACACATTATCGAGCTGGTTCATGAATCAAACGAGTCGAACCATACTTAGTTCAAGTTCAACTCATTTATTTAACGAGCTTAATTTTCAACTCAAGTTCGGCTCATTTGGTTCATGAACCAAGTTCAACGAATCATTTATCGAATCGAGTATCGAGTTATTTTCGAGTTGGTTCGGTTCATTGCCAGCCCTAGTTGATTGTCATTTTAGTTTTTGAAATTGTAAAGCGTTAATCATTTTCAAGACTGTATTTAATTTCAAGACTGAGCTAGTACATGTCTTTTCTTAATTAATGACATGTGTGAGAAAAGTTGTAGGCATGAATGTTTTTGTTCTTGTATTCATAAAAGTTAGATAGAGATGCACACGATATAACTTCAATAACAGAACTATGTTAGATTAAGAGTATAGATAGATGGATGGAAAAACTTATAACAATTACTTTTTTCTTCAACCATTGGCAATTTTTTTGGTGGATTCAATCATTAGCAAATAGTTATACTTTTAATTATTTTGATATAGAACCAACGTAAAGAACATTACACTACCACTAATTGATAACCAATCTTATATGTGACTTTTAAAGTAGCTATCATAAAAGTTAATCAATTTTACTAATCTAACAAATATGATTTATTGACAAGGTAAAAATATTTAAACTCACCGTATATAAACTAAACCCAATAATTAATACAAGTTGTTTTCAAAAGTTGCATTGAAGGTAGTTTTTCATTACTGTTAAAAAAAAAAGGTAGCTTTTTATTCTTTAGTAAATATTTCATAAGCCATATATATTTTATTTTATTTTTCGGAGAGAAATAAGCTAACTTTGAAGATACCTATTTTATTGGATATGTTGCATGCATGTATAAAGTTAAAAATCTTGAATGAAAAGCATCCGAATTAAAGGTAGTCTTGGGGAGACAAGGGTGGCCAAGTCCATGTATCATACATGACCAAATTAAATTTTTTTCTCTTGATTTTTTCAATCAAAAGTTGCGCTCTTTCAGCATCTTGGCCCTCATCATACATCAATATAAATAACATCTTTAAACATTTTATTTTCTTAAAACTTTTTTTGATCGTCTTTATTTTCTTAACCTTTGAATTTATTATTTAATTTATATAAAAATAAATAAATGCAATCAACCTAACTTTTTTAATTTATTATTATGTTTTTATAGTGTTGTACTTTTTGGTAATTTTATTTTATATTTCTAAATAGCATCTTGTTTTAACTCAAGAATTGGATGTTGAAGCACTGGAAAAATCGTGGCACGTTTGCAGGACAACATGGCACGATTTGGTAAATCGTTTTCTGGAGTGTCGTTGGAAAAATCGTACCACGATGCAGGAGCAACATGACACGATGCAGAAGGATAAGGTATAGTATTGTACTATATATACCTACCCCTTGTGGCATGATGGCTCAAAACGTGACATGATGCTGTGTGGGTTTGGACACTTTTTAAGACCTCATTCTTCAATTTTTTGTGTGTGGCATAGAGAGAAACTTGGGAATACAAAGGAGATAACTTTAGGGTTGAGTGCCTTTGCAGTGAGGTTCATTTGGGTTGGGAAACATTGTAAACATCTTGGGTAGTGAGATTTCACCATTGGAAGGATAAAAAATCTTCCTTTAGTGTTTTCTCTTAGGATTCATTAAGAGTGTGTGTGACTTGAAAAATAGGTAGAGATTAGATGTTGTTCTTTGTGAGTTCTTATGCTAATTTCTTGTAACCATTTTGTAGCACTTTCATCTTAGTGGATTGGAGAGCTGCTCTCTCTCCCAGAGTAGGTCTTATTGGACCGAACTGGGTAAACAATCTTTGGTGTTTTGTTCCTTTCTTTCATTGCTTATCTTTATTGCTTTGGTTATGCTTGTGGTGTTGTTCTACACTAAGACTTAGGTCTATTTAGTTGTTGTTGCTTGAGGCTACTTTATCCATTGATTAGTATTTCCTTTGCTCCACACATCTTTATTTCATTGATGTGATTTTGTCCGAATTTACAACACATCCTTAAAATACTAATTGAAATAACCCATTTTTTTTATTTAAAAAAGAATAATTTTTGACACTATATATAGTTCATTACAACATGTTTTTTGTTGGATTCATACTTCTCTTTCTTTTTTGGCGATTATTGTAGAACACCCTTGCATATATTTTTTTTGAGAATGCATTTACTAAAATGGTTAGTAATATATATTGCAACAGAAATTTATGCAGAGGCAATGTTATCAAAACAAGCTAATAATAATTTTTTTTGACAAATGCTAATAATAATTTAAAAGCAGTTCTTTTTAATTTTTTAGGTTTTAAGGACATACGTGGGATGACCCAAAGAAAACGGTACACACGAACTTTAGAAAATTCCTCTAAAAAAAACTTTAGAAAATTGCCACCAAACGCGGTCAAAGGTAGTGATTATATGCTGGATTGCTTAATTATCACATGTTCCGTTTTAAGAGAAACATGATATATATCATACTAGTATGGAAACCCGTGCCAAGCACGGGCTAAAATTTCGTCATACTTAAGAGAGTATTTTAATCAAGTTACTTGTTCATTAGTTATATATTCAAGTAACCTGACTAAAATAATGTTTACATCAAGTTATCATCCTGGAAGACAAAAGGTCACACCTTGTGACCTAGAATTTCGTCATACTTAAGAGAGAGGATATCGTGATATATCAAATGCAGTTCAAGCTCAATATATACAACAAATAAATGAAAAAACTCATACTTAAGTTTTAATATTTTGGATGAAAATGTGGTATCATTCTCACATGTGTGGTTGAACTTTCTCAAATGTGTCGATTCACACCAGTGGTTGGTCCTTCAGAAGGCCTAACAGTTGTATGATATCTCAATTTAACATTGTGAGAGAGTGCACGGGCGTGGTTCTTTGTGGTGAATCACGAACACATATAGTACCTGTTTGGATACGCATTTTCCAACCTCAAACACGAGTCTAGATGTTCAAACGCCATTTCACCATTTTTGAAGATGTTTGGGTAACTGCAAAAGCGCTTCTACCAAACGTGAATCTAGCTCCAAACTCACGTTTCCTCAAAGCCACAAATTGGAGCTTCTACGGCTGTTAAAATCAATTCTGCAAAAGCCCCAAATTTATTTCTAGCTTTACCCTTTTTTATCTGCTATGTTTTATTTTACTGGTCCCTTTTGTTTCACTATTCCCTTTTCTTAGCTACAGTTCAGTTTTTGAAGGTCAGGGAAGCAAGATGAATATTGTTTCAGAAAAGGCCCATTCGATTTTTTTTTGTTTGTAATAAACCCATTCAATTATCTCACAGATTTTGTTTTCTTTTTTTCTTTTGACACCCTTTGATTTTTATATTATATTAAAAATTATACAATTGATAAAAAAATAATTCAAAATAAACTCATATAAACTAATATCATTTTAAAGTGAGTTTATGAATCGATAAAAATGTGTTTATGATTTTGGTTTAAAATATAATTTTAAGGATAATTTAGTCATTGTACGTTCAAAATCAATTTTGATTCAAATTATCCAAAGAACATTAACTCATAAAAGTCACTTTTAAGCGAGTGCATTAAAACATAAATCAATTCACATCAAACTCACTTCTAACCAAAATCAATTCTCTCAAACTCAATTCTATCAAAATCAATTTTCACCGCCGCCGAACCAAACACACACATAATCTGACATTTAACAAAGAGATGTGAATGTATCAAGTGAGTTAAAATTCCAGTGTATGTAGGAGTAGATGTTGAACTACATATAAATGATATGACTCATACACCTAATGTCTTAAAATTTTGGGTGAAGATGTGATATCAATCTCAATTGTGTAGTTGTTTTTAGCCTAATACATTCAATTGTGTAGTTGCTATTAGCCTAATATGATTATACAACCCAATAGTCTTTAAAGGAACTCTCAACATTATGATAAATTATTTTGTTAGTTTTTGTGATTTGTTTAAATTTTAGTTTCTGGATGTCATTTGCTTTCATGCAAAAAAATATTATTTAATCTCTGTTATTTCAAATTGCTTCACTTTTGTTCTTTGGTAGGATCTGACAATGGAAAAGTGTAAATGTGTTCTACTGAGTTGACAAAATACATGTTTATTTTACAATTTGAATTGATGTGCATATATACTATTTTGGTAGCATAAATACCAATAATCTCCAACTCCTTCAACAAATCTGTAAAATTACCAACAACTCACTATTTCCTATACTCTCGCGAATGAAACTAACATTCCTTAATTTTTTTTCCTTATCATTTCTCTCTCATGTTCTAATTATTTTTTATTGTTCTTTCTTTTTTTTAAATTTACTTTCTATCTTTTCATGAAATAAATGAACAATCCCTAAAAAACAAATGAACAAAAACATTTATCTATGAAACCGCTACCAACTCACCTTTTTTTTACCAAGTTGTGCCTCGGTCTGACTTTATTTGACTTTATTTGGATGCAATAGTAGATGTTGAGAAATGTATGAATGATATGATCAATAAAACTAATGTCTTAAGGTTTTAGGTGACGATGTGGTGTCAATCTCATTTGTGTGGTTGCTCTTAACCTAATGTGATGATACAATCCATTGTAGGCTCCCTCAAAACTCTGAACATTACGATGAACGGTTTGGTTAGTTTTTAGATTTCATTTGTTTAATTTTTTGGGTGCCATCCGTTTCAATGCAACATTTTTTAACCAATTTTTATTATTTCAAATTCTTTCGATTATGATCTTTGTTAGAATTTAACCAAATAAAAACGCTGATGTGTTATGCTGAGTTAACAAAATACGCGTTTATTAGACATTTTTAAATGTTCAAACATTTTTTTAATTGTCTCTAATTTTTTGGTAAATTAATAACCCATAAATCTTCAACTCCTTCAACATACCCATAAAATCACCAACAATTCACTCAATCTAAAGTTTCTTTTTCATTAGACATATTTCTCAATCTCAAATATATTTTTAATCTTCTTTCTTTTTCTAGTTTTCATTTTCTCTTTTAACGAATGAAAAGAACATAAACCTCCCTCCATTCGAATACAATCAAATCACCTTTTTGACCATGTTGTGCCTTCGTTTAACCTTATTTGATTATGTCACATAATTAAAGACGCGGAGAGTCACACACATGAGGGTGAGATGTTAATGTGTCAAATTTGAGTAAAACTAATACAATGGATGAAAGAGTTGATGTTGAATAATATATAAGTGAGATTATCCACATACATGAATCTAAAGAATTTAAATGAAAATGTGGTGTCAATATGAAATTTGACAAAATATGTGTTATGATGAGTTGATAAAATGCATGCTTATTAGACATTTATAATTGATGTGACATTTTCTTAATGAGTCTAATTTTATGGTAGCATAATTATTCAATAATCTTTAACTCCTTCAACAAACTCATAAAATCACCTGTAACTTACTATCTTCCCTCATCATTTCTTTCGTCTTCTTCCTTTTTGTAATTTACTTTCTCTTCCCTCGTCATTTATTTCCCTCATGAAAGAAAAGAGCAAAACATCTTTTGTAACTTACTATCTTCTCTGATCATTTCTTTTGTCTTCTTATGTTTTTACCATGTTGTACTGACACCTTATTCGGCTATTTCACCATATCATAGACACAGAGAGTCTCACATTTAAGGGAGAGATATTAATTTGTCATGTGTGAGTTAAACTTTTATATTAGATGCAAGAGTAGATATTGAGCAACATATAAGTAAGATGACCAATATACCTAATGTCTTACGTTTTTTTATGAAGATGTGTTGTCAAATCATTTTTTAGGGTTTCTTTTAACTAAATATAATGATCCAACCCATTGCAGACTCCCTTATAACTCTGAACTTTATGATGAATTGGTTTGTTAATTTTTTGATTCCATTTGCTTAAATTTTTTTAATAAATATAAAAATTATTTCAAATAAAAATTCAAAAATTAGAATAATTTAAAAGTGAAAATAAAATTACATTCATAATATACATATTGATGCATCCATGAGAACCATATCTAGATAGAACGGATGTGTGTCACAGATGGCATCATGAATGAACCAAGCATGAATGATTCGAACAACTTTGCTTTATGATTCTATGACCGAATTGATCTCAGAGAAGTTATCGGATCTTGGTGTAATGACATTTTTTTGGAGTTTGACAACATTCTTTAGAAAAAATATGCACGTGAAAATGATGAAAGAAACATATACTATATATAGGAAAATAATGGAAGCAAGTTACATTTTAAACAAATAAAAAACATGATGCGAAATTGGTTAATTCTAAAATGTTTAATTGGCTCACAACATAAAAATTGACGCATGTTATACTCTAATTGATTTACATATTAAAAATTGGTACTATGCTATAATTTTATTGGTTCACTTGTGTAATGTACAATTCAACATATAAAAACTTATGATGATTTGCTTAACTCTGACCAGTTAAAAATTAAAACAAAGGATACATGGTTTGATTTGATTGGTTGAAAAAAAAATGATCAAGGCATTTTTCTCCACCTAATAGTACTTAATCAATGATAATTGATTACAAATGCAATTTTTTTGAACAAAAGTTCTATGTATATCACGTCAAATTAAAGTGAGATTTTTCATATTATTTAGTGCTTAATATTGTTATCAATTTTCCCATAAAAGAAATCACGTATTATAGGAGTGTACCATTTTCATTTATTGTGAATTGAGATTGGAATGAGTTTATAATTTTTTTTTAGTATTCTCTTTTAGTCATTTCATGTTTTATAAAGTACATAAACTAAACAAATAAAAAAAATCAAATAAGATGGAGAATGTGAAGATGTCATATATATTTTTGATTTGAAGTAAGAAAAATAATTTACGTGTTCATTCTTCAAAGAAAAAAAATGTGTTCAATAATGTACAAAATAGTAAATTATGTGATGATGTTTGTAATAACTTAGAATATGATGCAAATATACAAAAGCATGCCATTTGATTGACTTATTATATAAAAATGACACATCTTGCATTAGAATTAGTTTAAATAATAAAAGGTGATGATTTAATAAAATTTGATTGGTTAACCTAATAATAAAAGGTGTTGAATTTTAATTGATTGGATGTAAGAATGACGTGTTAGGTGAGAGATCATGTAAGAGTTTCTCTATGTATAATATATATGGAGTAGGCGGCAGACGATGGATGTTTGTGCAGGTGTCAATCTAGTTGGGATGTTGTGGATTCATCTTGATATCCTCCCTACCTCTTTGCTTATAAAAAAAATAAATAATTATGTATGATTTTTTTCGTAAATTAAAACAATAGTTAAAATGATTTTCCTCACATTGCTTTTTAGCTACATGATTTGAAGTCAACCACGTGGTATTGTTTTCTTCTCAATATTAGACTCAGATATTAGCTATACGTTTTTTTAAAATACCTGTAATCTCTATTTTAAACATACATTTTTTTTAGCTATACGTTTTTTATGACACGAAGAAATAATTAATACTATTTAGAAATTTAAGATGACATGTGTACTCTTGAAATATGGAAAGACTTTTGTTAACAGAGAGATTAGTTGTTAGATTAAAAAAATTTCTTTATAAAAAAATTAATTTTTTTCTTCTTTGTTCGAGTTTGTACCAACAACCTCTAACATCTCGGAAAAAACACAATCAAAGAAAATCAATAAATACGTTGAATTAGACAATTGATATTACAATTAAATGCCCCTTCAAAAAAATATTACAATTAAATGCTAACATGATTTTCATCTTTTGTAAAACAATAAAATGAGACTACTCATAACATTATAATTAAATCAATTGTATAGTGAATAATCTGACATAATTTTAGGATCTGGTTTTTTTGTTTTTTTTTGAAAACAAATTGACCATAAATAATTTGAATTAATTCAATTTTATAAGCAATTCAATGGTCCTTGCAATGACATAAACTCATATTCAATGGTCGTTGTAATGACATCAATTGTACATTTCTTATTTGAGAAAAGAAAAAATGGAAATTAAAGATCAAGGAAAAAATGTCACGTCAACATGCTATGTTATTGTTGAAAGTTGAGAGGAAAATCATTTAACATTTTGCTTATTAGGAAGTTATATTTGTTCTACCAACAAAATTTACATTTGACTTAATTCATTTGATTGGTTGAGAAATCAAAAAATGATGATAAGTTGATGGCTGCCATTGAAACATGATTAATAAGTAGTCAAAAATTCATTTAGTTTTGTCAATTATAAGACTTTTACAACTTTCCGCTTATAAATAAGGTAATTAATAAAAATATTAATGAATGTTTACACAGACACATTGTCTTGTCAAATATATCACATGTTTAAACTTTTTTATGAGGTGTATTAGTGTTTAATGTTCTTTAGAATGTGAAGATGTCAGATGTACTTTTAATTTTTAGGAAGACATTTGCATATAATAGAGATGTCTTCTTGTGTCCTGTCAAAAAACTTCTCAAATAAAAAACAAAAATATTACATGAATAAAAATTTAACTGAGGAAGTGAGATATTAGGCTGCAATCCAACACAAACAAAATACAAAATGTTAGTAGCATGAACCAAAAAAACCATCATTAAATAGAATCAAATTTGCAGTACATACCTTTGCAATATCATTTTTGAAAAAAGGAATTGGTGTAAAATATGATGAAATATTTAATTTGATTATTCTTAAAAAAGTAATAATGCACCTTTAGTGGAAATTATATTGTTGTATATTGTTTGATTATTTATAGGACAAAGGATAATGAGTATTTATTCCCTAAAAAAAATTGGTATTTACGTGTCTTGATATTTTTATTGTGTGTATTAACCCTACAGTTCCTAGGAGAATTGAACTTTACTAATTCAAATTTCAACGCGAAGTAACTAAAATTCAGATTCTCTCAAAAAATTATTTATTTGATGGAGTTAATAAACGACTTGGACCAAAATACTTGATTTTCATTTTATTAAATTATTGTAATTACAATTTCAAAATCAATCAATTTAATTTTTCAAGTTTGTAGAAGTGTTGTGAAAGAATTGTTTTTTTTGTAGAAATGATGGATGAAGTGAACATTATGGAAAGAGTTAAATATGGAGTCGGTTTTAAAGCACTTGTGATTATTAGTTTTAATAATAGAATGAATGCATTGAATACAAAAATATGGATTTGAATAAAACAATCAATATTTTTCTCTATAAAAACATAATAATTTAATAATCTTTAATTAGGATATTAATTTTAATAATTGTATGAATTCATTTATATATTTAATTTGGGTAAAGAAATAAAACATAAATGATTACTGGGTTTATTATTTTTTAAAATGCACTTAAAATTTTAGGATAGCACCTTGCTCTCTTTTAGTTAAAGAAAAATGAACTTTTTACCAAAAAAATAAATTAAAGATGCCATAAAAACGATTTTCTTTTTTGACATATACCGAAAAATATCATTTTCCTCTCAAAAAAATATCATTTGGAAGACGTCACTTCCAAAGTTATCAATTCAACCTGTTTTGTGAAAATCATATGTATTTCTTCTTGTCTATCTGGTTTCCATTCAAGTATAAAGTAAGAAAAATAGAGAAAAATCAAATATAATCACGAAAGTAAAATATAAAAGAGCAAATTATCAAAAGTAAAATAAAAACATAAGAAATATAAGAAAAGTTAAACAAAGAAAAATAAATAGATAGAAAAGGTTGCGAGTATCGAGAGATTAAAATAAAACAAAAGGGTTATAGAAATCCTCGATATATTTTTTGATTGATATGTGATGCATTTCTTCTTTTCTCTTGATTGACTTGCATGTCCAAACTAAAGATCCGATCAAAAACAAAAAACTTATTAAAGACAAAAAAAATTTGGAAAGAGAGAATATGAATAAGAAAACAACAACATAAAAAATCACAATATAAAGTAACATAAGAATAAGAAATGTTAAATAAATTAAACAATAAAACAATAAAAAAAATAAGAAATAAATAAATAAATAAAATAAAAGAGAATGGGATTGAAAGCAATGATTTTTTTTTTTTTTTGGTACAAGAAAGCAATGATTTTTTTATGGAAGAAAGAGGTAGATGATAGTAATGAAAATCAAATTGTCTATATATAGGAAAGAATATGTCATAATCAACTTTAATTGGTTGATGAAAAATAAATGAGTCATATGATTCATTTTGATTGGCTAATAGAAAATGAATGAGTAAAGATCCATTTTAATTGGTTGATGAAAAAACATTAAATGAAATGGATAATATGAAGACGCCACGTGTACTATTGCTTATAGATGTATGCTTTTGTATTATATAAAGATTCTTTATAATAGTCAAAAAAGTTTTTCTATATTTTTTACCTTTCCTTTTATTCCCGGACGCAGTAGGAAAGAAAGAAGAAAAAATGCTAAGAAGACAAAATAGAAATAATTGATGAGTTTAATGAAACGAAAATCGGTTTTTAAAGTTTTACGGTAACAAACACACAATTTTTAAGATAAAGTTTTTTCATTATACTTCTTATTAAATACCTTAAGGACACTTATTATAATTTCCTCTTTTTAGAACTGCACGTGTAAAAAGGGTAGAGTAATGCTAGCAACACTCTTTTTTGAACACTCTCTCTAATACTCACTCTCTTATTGGTTTAAACCATTGTGGGTCTACACTTTGAAAATTGAACCCACACAAAATGGTGGGACATACATTGATTTCAACCAATAAAAGAGTGAGTGTTAGAGAAAGTGTTAAAAAGTGAGTGTTGTTAGCATTCCTCGAGAAGGGTATTATAGCATCCTAACCAAATTATCTCCAATATCATCCCTATCTTTAAAGTGTATGGATACAAACACTTAGATGCCTTGAAAGTACTAATACAAATGTTGGAGTTGCTAGCTATGCAGGCAGGTATAAATATTTTTTTAAAGAAAAATGCTAAAGAGTGTCTTTGATGCATTGGTTAACAGAACAAAAGTAGAAATATTGTATAGAAAAATGATGAAAAATGATAAATTTGACTTTTTAAAAGTTAATTTTTTTTTTAAATTTAATAAAACTTTACTACTACCTCTGTCCCTAATTATAAGACTCTTTTGTCACTACCAAAAAAAAAAAAGACTCTTTTGTGTCTTTTCTGTCCCTTTTTATAAGATCCCTTTCAAATTTCAATGTACATTATTTATTTATTTACCACTATATCCCTATTTATGTTGCATATTTTTCTGCAATATATAATAAATACTCTATGAAAACATTAACTAATTCTCTCTTTTAAAGAGTAAACATGTAAAACAATAGTAACAATTGTCAACAAAATTAATTCAAAAATCAACTTTTTTGATTCCCGTGTTTTTCTCAAAAGGGCCCTATAATTAGGGACAGAGGTAGTATTTTTTATTTTCTTAACAAATGCTCTAAGAATACTTGTTAACGTAACATTTTTTTAAATTGTAGGTATAACGAAGGATACTACAATACCCTACCCAACCTATGCCCATTGCCATCCCTATCTTTTAAAGTGTTCTCATTTGAATTAAACATTTTACTGAACTGCCTCTTAAGAACATCTCATATTGATATTAAGTGTGGGCCTATTGTGATTATTACCCCGTTAAAACTGAAAAATTAGGGCCACAAAGTTAACCTATGATTTTCATGTTAAAGTGAAAATTATTGAGAACCTTGAAAGTAATCTCATTGTCATCAATTGCTTTCAAATGACGCTTGGGTGTACGAATCAAACTCATAGAAAAAGCATTATTGACTGCTTATTACCTAGGTGAATAAATGCTTAAGTAATGATGATTAGTCATTCTTATTCTTATTGAGACTAACCAAGTTTAATTGACAAGTGACATTATTAAGCACGAGCGTTCTAAATTTATGTAAAAACTTGGAGGGCCATATCTTCGAGAAGAAGAAACATAGTATGATGTTACTAACGTTCTAAATTTATGTACTCCCTCCGTCTCTAAATAATAGTCGTTTAAGGTTTTTACACACAAATTAAGAAATGTAATAAAGTAGTCAACAAACATACTAATTTTACTAAACTAACCTCACTACTTATTTTTATTATTATTTAAAATCACATTTAGTTAAAGTTAAATTATTGGAAAGATTAAAAGTCACATTAAGGCATTAATTACAAAAGGTGATATAAACATTGTTAACATAATTGCAGCCGAGTACTTACTTCACACATGGCTTAAGATTACTTTTATAAAAAAAGAAAGCACGTACAAATAGAGGAGGAGTAAAAGGCATGAAGGGCAAAGTTGGAAAAAGTGATTTAATTATGCATAAAAAACACAAAACGACTAACATTTTGCTACCTTTTTTATTTTCTAAAACGTCAATAATACTGAGACGGAGGGAGTAAAAACTTGGAGGTCATATCTTTGAGAAGAAGAAACATGTAGTATTATGTCACTCAAATTTGGAAAGTGATAGTAAATTAAAGATATGGGTTGTGTTAACTGGTGCCCCGGAGCACTGATTAAGAAAACCAAAAAAAGAAAGTTTTAGTTTAAAAGTAATATTTTTTTAAACCTTTAAAGAGTTGACTTCACAAGTTTCAATGCATTGTTATTATATATGCTTCCTTAACCAGTGCCCCAGGGGCACCGATTAACATTTCCCTAAAGATATTAGTATCAGAAAGAAGAAAAACAATGATGCTATTTAATCAAGAGAACTTTTTTTTTTTTTAGGGAAATCAAGAGAACTTATCACGACAAAAGAAAAGGATATGCTCAAAACTTCAATCACATCATTCTCTCTCACATTGTGTATGAGTTATATATATACTCTCTCCGGTCACATTTATAAGCAAAAAACACTTTTTTAGATTCATTGAATAATTAATGTATCCGGTCACATTTATATGTTAGATACATTAGTTATTCAATGTACCTAAAAAGTTGTTTTTTGCTTATAAATGTGACCGGACGGAGTATCAGTTTCGAAAGATAATTTTCCACCGTGATATGCAATTAATTACTCCCTCAAGTCTTGAATATAAGTAACAAAACAAAAAATTGATGGTCATCTCAATATATGAGAACAAAATACTACCATAATTACTTAACTACCCTTACCTAATTTTCTTCCAAACTTTTTCCTTTACAACTTTAGGGTTATTTTTGTCATATCCACTATCAAAACTCACTTTACTAAAACCTACTTTCTCACATTTCTTTATTTAATAATAAACTTTTCTCTCTCATCTTTCTTTATTTATAATAATAATCTTTTCTCTCTCATCTTTATTTATTTAATAATAAATTTTTCTCTCACCTTTATTTTTTAGTAATAAATTTTTCTCTCTCAATCTCAATCTCAATCTCCTCTCTTATCTTTTTCTTACCAACTTTTTCTATTTTTCATTTTCTCTCTTCATTTTCAACTCCATTTTATCTACTAATTTTCAATTCGGTTTTACTAACAAGTTTTTTTTAGAGGAAACTAACAAGTGTTGTTGTTATAGCAAAATATGATTTTGTATTTTACGATAACACTATTATATAATACGTTAATTATGTTTTTTCACGGGACGCATATTAATATTTTCAGACTCAAACATATTAGTAAATAAAATCTATGATTATTTTTCTTTATTAGCTTTTTTTCATATCGTCAATACTAAAACAAGAACAATATTATAATATACTATGATTAATCATACTTCAATTTTTTTCTGTTTTTTTTAAAAATGTATCACTAAAAAACCCGTTGGAGTGTACAATTGTAACACGAGACCCATTTTAGTAACTACAATGAGTGATCAGTTTTAATTAGTATTTTTTAATATCTCTAATTAAACACCGCGATTGCCTAAGTTTTATTAATATATTAATAAAATATATGTGGGTGTATGAACTATATATTAATAAAAATATATATGAGTATATGTTTGTTTTATGGAAATATATTAATATATTCTTATTTCTGAAATTTAATGGGAACTATATATTGATAAAATACAAATGAGTATATGAACTATATATTAACAAAAATATATCTCACTATATGTTTTTTTTTACGGGAATATGTTATTATATATTTATTTATGAAATGTATTTTTATTTATTAGCTTTTTTAATATCGTAAATACTAAAACAAGAACAATATTATAATATACTATGATTAATCATACTTCAATTTTTTTCGTTGTTTTCTTTTTTTGAAAATGTATCACTAAAAAAATCATTGGAGTGTACAATTGTAACACAGGATCCATTTTAGTAACTACAACGAGTGATCGGTTTTAATTAGTATTTTTTTAATATATCTATTTAAACACCGCGACTGCCTAAGTTTTATTAATATATTCAAAAAATATATGTGGGTGTATGAACTATGTATTAATAAAAATATGTATGTGAGTATATGTTTGTTTTACAAGAATATATTAGTATATTTTTATTTCTGAAATCTAATGGGAACTATATATTGATAAATATTTATGAGTGTATGGACTATATATTAATAAAAATATATCTCACTATATGTTTTTATTCAGGAATATGTTAGTATATGCTTATTTGTGAAATGTATTTTCATTTTTTTTAATATCGTCAATACTAAAACAAACAAAAAAATTATAATATACTATGATTAATCATACTTCAGTTTTTTCCGTTGTTTTTTTAAAAAAAAATGTATCAATAAAAAACCCGTTGGAGTGTACAATTGTAACACGGGACCCATTTTAGTAACTATAACGAAAGATCAGTTTTTTTTTGAAAGAAACGAGTGATCAGTTTTAATTAGTATTTTTTAATCTTTAAAAAAATTAGTATTTTTTAATATCTCTATTTAAACACCGCGACTGCCTAAGTTTTATTAATATATTAATAAAGTATATGTGGGTGTATGAACTATATATTAATAAAAATATATATGAGTATATGTTTGTTTTACGGGAATATATTAGTATATTCTTATTTCTGAAATCTAATGAGAACTATATATATTGATAAAATATATATGAGTGTATGGACTATATATTAACAAAAATATATCTGACTGTATTCTTTTTACGGGAATATGTTAGCATATGTTTATTTATGAAATATATTTTACGATAACAATATTATATAATACATTAATTATGATTTTTCACGGGATGCTTATTAGTATTTTTCACACTAAAACATATTAGTAAATAAAAACTATGATTATTTTTATTTATTAACTTTTTTAATATCTTCAATACTAAAATTTAATATATATTTGTTCATATTAAAATTTAATTATTTTACAATTTTTCATTACTACCGATCAATATATACATTATTATGCTTTAAATACTTTACATATTTTCACCATAGACATAAAAAAATCACTATGTCAAGCGCAGCCGAGACACGACACGCGGCGAAGCCGCGCTACCCGTGCTTTTTTTTTTTTGATCAGGAGGAAAACAATAAAAAAAACAAAAGACTAAACAACTCGGTGTCTAACAACTGAATATTTAATGTTACTATTCCTAAATTACCCTTCAAATAATGTGATTTAATTTTTTATCTTTTCATGGAACAAGTTCTCATGGAGGATAATTTAGAAATTATGCAATTGTATTTTCTAAAACTTTGAGAGAAATAAATGACACCATCTAATTTTCTTAAAGGGTGTAATTTTTTCGTTGTTGCTTACTCTCTCTGTTGTTAATTATAAGCAAATTTAACTTTTCAGGTTCATTCAATTAATGACGTGTGTGGTCCATATTATGATCCATAATATGGACCACACACATCATTAATTGAATGAACCTAAAAAATTAAATTTGCTTATAATTGGATACGAAGGGAGTATATTCAAGACTGAATGGAGTATATACTCTATGTGCCCTCTTTCTTTACCAATTTTTTTTACATATACTCTATGTTTCTTATTACCTGTTTTAAGGTTATTTAAACATATCAAGAAAGAAACGTAAAATGTGAGTTGTATTTTGAAAATGATAAGTTAATAGGAAGAAAAGTTTTCTACAAAAGAGACAAGTAAAAATGAACAAATGAAGAATTAAGCAAGCATCTATTGACTTTTATGAAAAGTTATAGTATAGAATTGTTACACAAGGCATAAATGATTAATTTTTTTTATATGCCAAGAGCAAATGACATCAAAAAGAGTGACACCCAATTAAGTTGGTATCCAACTCTAATCTTTTGTCAAATGCTTATATATATATATATATATATATATATATATATATATATATATATATATATAAACCTAACCAGTTTATCCACAAAATGTAGTTCTACCCAAACAGGTAGTATGAAAATTAAAAATAACACAAATGTATCAAAACAACCTCTTAAGTAGAGGTTTAGACCGTAGTGAATGGACCAATCGTCAAAGCAAATACCAAATAAGTCCCTCCTTCCGGCGCAGGGAGGAATACTGGAAACTTTAGACCATAATTGCAACCACCATCCAGAAACATCTGGATCAACACAACAGTTCGTCCCTTATCAGACCTTGAAGAACAACGACAACCTTGAGGATGACGACGACGGTAGGTTGGGAATCCGAGCTGAAGCTTGACCACTGGAGAGGAAAACGTCTAATCTGACACATCTACTCAATAGTTTTGATCGAGACCTCCTTAAATCGACCAACACACGGCGAGACTGAGGAGGATGAACCAGAGGAAAAATCGGATCTGAAATGTGACCCGGATCTAATGGATCCTACCCGAGAGGGTTTTAGAGAGCTTTATTTAACAAAACTAACATCGTCGACGACGACAACCATAAAATCAATCAACAGAATGACCAGATCATGCGCGAAATAAAAGTTGTGGACCACCAAATAGCAAGGAACCAAGATCGAAGCTCTGTAACAGAGTTTTAATCTTCAATCCACCAGAGACCACCGACTAGGCCAACAGTGAAATCCCGACAGATTCAAGAAAGGAGGTGATGCGGGAGGCTACTGCCAACCATCACACTACCCACGATCGTAGCTACATTGAAGGATGAGGAGGGTAGGGTAGGGGTGGCGCGTTCATCGTTTCCATAAGTGATTAATTAGACTGTCCAAATTCTATGAAAATATTCATTATAGTATATATTCCATGCATAATTGATTAATTAGGTTCTCCAAGTTCTAACTTTTCTATTCCACCGGCAAGCCTTTTAATTAGTTGTTGACTAGGTGCTTACAAAAAAAAAGGGAAATGCTAACTTGTTCCCTTAAGGCACAAGTTAAAAAGCTAAAGATAGAAGTCTTTTCTTAGAATTTGTGCATTCATTCACTACAACATTTTTGAGTTTAGACCACACTTGACTTGTCCACGGCAAAAAAAGGGTGGCTTAAAACAGGAATATGCCACGGATTTTGGAAGTGTGGCATAAAAATTATATATTTGGCACCCTTTTTGGCTTTCAATTGAAACCGTGCTCTATTACATTATTGGCCACGCATTAACCACAAGTAAAAATTGTGGATATTTCTGGCCACACATTAAACCCTGGCCTATTCTCATTTAATAGCCGCAAATTAAATCCGTGCCCTATGATCAAAAGTTGTGCCTTAAAACCTGCCCCACATATTCTAAAATAGATAGCGGGAATGAAAATAATTGAGCGGGTAATTTTTTTTTTTCAATTTTGAGCTGACCTCTTCTACAAAAAAAATCATTAAAAAAAGAATAACACATTTTTTTTCTACAAAAAAAATCATTAAAAAAAGAATAACACATTTTTTTTAACAAAAAAATGAAACGTATCTCCTCTTATGAAATGAAGCGCTAGCTCTCTCTCTCTCATAACCTTAACCCTATCGAAGCCTCTCTCTCTCTCTCAATGGTGGTATCTGCTGAAGCACTCTCTCCCCCAATCGAAGCTCTCTCTTAGTCTCTCCCAATTGAAGCTCTCTCCTAATAGCAGCTCAAAATGGTATCAATCCTCTCTCTCTCTCTCTCTCTCTCTCTCTCTCTCTCTCTCTCTCTTCTGTTTTGAATCTCCATTTGTTTCTAAATTTGGAGTTTTTCCCCTTTAATTCTAGTTGTATACAATTGATTGATTGATGATGCTATTAGAACTGTGATTTATATATTTGTGTGTTGAAATCAATTTTAGGGTTTATGAGATGTCATGAATTTGGGTTTTTTTTGCTCAAAAAAAAAAAAAAGAATTTGGGTTTTTTTGTGTGTGAATGATTTTGTACGTTTAGTGGGTTTATGAGATGTCATGATGTTTGAAACTTACTTATGACTTTTACCACTAAAGGTGGAGAAAATCAACACAAATAGTTACTTTCAAGTTGGGAGGACTGGCCAGGTTGTAAGAGATTTGCAATGTTTTAATCGATGTTTTAAAACCCAATCTGAACCGGTTGGTTTGATCCCGGTTACTCAATTTTAATACTTTTAACTTGTTTATTTATTTGTCACTCAGTAGTCAGTCCAACTATTAGTAAACCAATTCAGCCATGACTCTGATGTCTCACTTCGATCTACAATGTTGTTTTTAAAGCATTGGTTTTACTTTACTTTACTTTTATGTCTTGCTAGTTTATGGTTGTTTGATGTCTTGTCCTTCATTCATTTGTTGATTATTATGATTCATTTGTCAAACTAATCAGACTGTGGTGTTGATTACTTAGAGTTAGTTTGTGTAGGCCACCATTTGTTGTTATGTAGGCAGGTTAAGAGCGTGGGTGATTTTATTCATCATTTCATGTTGTTCTGTATAAGGGAAGGTTAACACAATAATGGTTATGATAGTGACTCGTGTCTTGTTTGAAATTGATTGAGACTAATGTCTTTCATTGTTGAAATGTTAATCATTTTATCTTATGTTAGGTGGAGCATTAATTAGAGTTTGAATTAAGGTTATCTTAATTCTTATGATGGTGATACCCTACTGTTAGCTTGTGTTATGGTGATTACTTTTTAGGGATAAGCATAGCCAATTGCTAATTGTTTTTGGCAATAAATATACAATGCTGTAAAAATGAACCATGAAACTGAACCGTATGAATGTTATTTTTTATTTTTTTTTAAATAATGATTGGTTGTAATGTAATCATATTTTTGTTTTCAATTTTGATTTATTGATGGACTATTGAGACCAATAGTTATTGATCGATACACTAGACTTTTAATCCATTTCAATCAACAGAGGGGAATTTACGAATAAATTGTAGTTTTTTTTTCTTCCTAGTAGTCACATATCTAGTTTTGGTTCAATTTCACCATTGTTAATTTTTTTATCTGCTGCTCTTTAGGATATGGAGCCATCGTCATATGAAGCTCTTCGACTTAAGAATATTGAAGAAAACAAGAAAAGGATAGATGCTCTCAAGGTTACTCAACTATCTAAATCCCTTTACAAACCCTCTTCTTCCATTTCGAAACCGTCGACGGTCAGTATCAATCTCTCAATCTGATTTTATAGTGTTCTGAAACTTACTTATGATGTTTGATTTTCAATATTTCGACAACTCTAAATTCATGAGTTTTTTTTTCCAATTCAACTCTTTAGCTCTAGAAACATTTTCATAAGTACTCAAACATTTTTATAAGTATTAAAACATAAAGAGAATTGTTATTGTTATTGTGAATACCTTGGTGCCTTCTACATATTGTGACATCTCTTGACTGCTACACTAATTGCAAGTTGTTATTTTCACTGTCAAACCACTGCCATATTCATTTGTTCAAAAGCCATCGAAGATCTATGTTACAATAGTGCACTTTTGTAGAATTATGTATGATATGTATGAGGAGAATTGTTGTTACAAACTTTTGATTGATGTATAATTTATTAAAACAAAAAGTTGAGTGATATACATGACACAAATAAAGAAAAACATTGGTTTTACTAGTTTTTCTTTGCAATATACACGACACAAATAAATATCATTGGTATAGTTAGCCGGAGACTACAACTCATGTGATGCTAACTCTTCTTTTTTCTTTGAATTTTTTTCCTTAGAAAATTGATAAGGAAAAAAGTTCAAAGCCAAAGTTGAAAGCTCAAGACAAGGGTGGAACAAGTACTTCCAAATTTGAGCTGCCCAATGCAAGATCAAGCTTTGAATTGGCTAAGATATTCAACATTAAACGTGAAAATGTAGCGAGAAATATTGAAAAATCTGATGCATATGTGGCTGGAAATAGAGAAAATGTTAGCAATCAAAACAAGCTGCCAACTACCAATGTAGTCAAGTCTAATGCTACAAGATTGGACAAGGAAATCCATGGAGTCAAAAAGCCTTTGTTTAAGATTGCACCTCAAGTACCAATCAACTTATCAAATTTCACAACAATTGGTCAAAAGGATTTAACCTCAAATAGGGATCTTGATCCAACAAAAGAGAAGTTTGATCCCAAGAAACTCACAAATGAAGCATCAGTGTCTAAAAACCATGGGTCAAGACAAAACCAAGATCCAAGAGGCAACCTTATGACTCAAAGCAAAGGATCTCTGCAAAAAAAAAAGAGATGTTTAATCCCAAGAGAGTCACAAATGAAGCATCGGTGACTAAAAACCAAGGGTCCAAACAAAATCAAGATCAAAGAGGCAACCTTATGTCTCAAACCAAAGGATTTATGCAGAATCAGTATCCAAAGAAACAACCTCTGACAAAGGTAGTTCTTGAAGAAGTTGAGTCACCCATGAAAATGACTTATGCTGAAAATGACAATTTAGGAACAAGAGAGAATCCCAGAAAACGGATGGGGCATGAAGATGATGAGACAATGGAAATTCAACAAAGTGCAATAAAGAAGACAAAAAGAATTCCGTTGGTCAAATCAACGACAATTGTAGAGTTTCTTAAGGAACACAATGAACTTGTTGATGAAGAAGAGTGGGAAAATGAAGATGAAGAATACGCCATGGAAGAAGAAAATGAAGAGGAAGATGGTGAAAATAATGGTAATGTGTAGACAATAAACTTTGTTTGTTACATATTTTTGTGACTTGTCTTTATGATTATCTTATGTTATAAGTATAATGTTAAAATAGGTACAGTTAAGAAAAAAACACGGGGACCTACACAGTGCTTGAAAACACATGGAAGAAAAATTCAAGATCGCCCAGAAGTTATCCTTGACGATATTGGAGAACCGATTGGACCTGATGAAAAAGTTGTCTCTGACTTGAGTAATTTCCTTGGCACCATTGCTAGAAACTCAGCCTTTTGTCCCTTCCTTTACACAAACTTCAAGCAAGTTGTCAAGAATCACGGGGAGATTATATGGAATTATGTTCAGGTATAAGAGTTTATCTTTCATAGTTTATTTGATTGTAAAATGGCTATTAGATGTTAATGACACTGAGTTTTTTTAGGGTAAATTTATTATTCCTGAAAAAGGAAGGAAAGGTGTTTTTTCTCGAATTAATGATGCATGGTGATGTTTTAAGATGCGTATCAAGAGGGAGCATTATCTGAAATATTCAACCTTAAAGGATAGATTAAAGCACATGCCTGAAGAAGTACCAGAACCTCATTTCAGGAACTTGCTGACATTTTGGGACAATGCTATTATCCAAGTAAATGTGTACCTAC
Source organism: Medicago sativa (assembly GCF_051527215.1). Lineage (NCBI taxonomy): Eukaryota > Viridiplantae > Streptophyta > Magnoliopsida > Fabales > Fabaceae > Medicago > Medicago sativa. The sequence goes on from NC_140750.1 coordinate 79,236,228, forward strand.
TTTAAGTTACTATATTAAAGATATGATTTGGTGGGCCAGTATCTTCTTTTTATATTCTTTAATTTTTTTCTCATACATTGTAGACATAAGCAAGAAAAATGCTGTCAACAGGGCTAAGCAGAAGTATTTTCATCGAAAGGGGCCGAAAATTTTTGCTATGATTCGACAAAAATTGGTAAAGTATTCAAATTTATTTGTGTCATTGTTGTATATAAAACAACAAATTTTCCTAATCAATATTTGTTATTTTATTTTCAATCTCTTACCAATAAAGCGTGCAAAGAAGGATGATGGAGAAGAAGTCACCCAAGCAGAAATGTTTTTCGAAACACGCCAACCTCGAAAAGGAAAAATAGATGAAGAAACTGAGGCAGCTATTGTATGCTTTTTCTTATTATTCTAATTATTCTTATTATATAATTTTAACAATCTACATTTTTTTTATCCTTACAATTGATTTTTTTGTTCTTTATGTCAGTTCAAACTTCAAGATTCAATCCAAAATGGCGGTCAGCCTCCAGACCAAGCATTTCAATCTTTGTTTGGTAAAGAAAAGCCTGGTAGAGTTCGTTGTTTTGGAAGAACAGCTACACCAACGATGTTAAAGAAAAATGAAGAAATTGCCAACATTAAGAAACACTATGAAGGTGAAATGGCTAGCATGAAGGAGAGGATGGAAGCATACGAGTCATTGACAAAGAAGAGGATGGAAGCCTATGAGTCACTTCTAAAATGTGTATTAGTGCAACAAAATCCAAATTTAAGTGAAGATGATGTGGATAACATGATGGGACATGCTTTGGGCATTGCAAATAGTGCAGCACACCGTTCGTCTACATCAACCCATGTTCCTGAAAAGGTATGATATATTAGTTTGAGTTACTTGATTTTAAGATTAGATAATTGTTTAGTAAAAGAATGGTAAAAGACATGACTTATCGAATATTAATGTTTTGGGACTGAGAATGTTGAATTTTTGACATGCTTTAACTGTTAATGACATTCTATATAGAAGGTTAATTAACTAAATGAATTGGATAGTTTTGAATAAGTTAGAAAAATTCTATGTTGTTGTAACTAAATCTTGGACATTTTATGCATCTATCTGCTTGCTTAAGTGATTAGTAATTTTGTGCATGATAGTATATGAGTTGTCTTGAATACGCAGTAGATGAGTATTGGAGGAATGATGTTAGTTAGTGAAGTCTTTGTTTGTTTCAGTTGTGTTCTTCTGGAACTATGCACTGTATGTCGTTTTTACATTAAAATGAACTAATGTCTTTATTATGGTCTTTGACACATGTGTATCTATAATGCTCACACACCATTTTAGTCTCTAATAATTTGCACTGTATGTGAACTAAAATGCAAATAAAATACCAATTAAAAGATATAAAATTAATTAGTCAAAAAATTAAAAGATTAAAAAACATTATTTGTGCATTTATTACGTCTTTATTTTTTGTTTTATTTTTATTAATGTAATTTTTTTTATTGTTACAGTTTGGACCCGAAGATTATCTTCAAGAGGAATGAAGCTAGTGGATTTTGCACGTAATACTTGTTTTATGTTTTGGAAATGCAAGACTTGGTCGTATTTTATTTTTTGGAATCAAAAACTTAGTTGTTTTTTCTTTTGGAAGACAAGACACTTGACTGCTTTGTTTATTGTTGAACCATAAATTGGTTTTTTGTGGATGTTACCGGATTATGGTAAAGACGACTTTGTCTTTCCTTGGTTAAATATATATTTTAAGACTTTATTATGTTAATTTAGGTTCCTTTTTTAAATGATTTTTTAATTATGTTCATTTTAAGAACTATTAGATAATATGGAATAAATGCACAAAAATAAATAGACAATGTTGTGGCCTAAAAGCATGGGCAACACTCGTTATCAAAAGTTTAGTCAACGAATGAGTAGTATAACTAAAAAGGCAATACCTAGAACAAAAAGAAAAGGCAATAAATCCATTCTGACTTTGAGGCTTAGGCAACAGATAATAAACAGTAGCCACGGTCGTAAAAGTGTGGTCTAATGTTCAGGTGACACCTGACCTAAATCAAATTTTAAAAATCCGTGGTTTAAACTAAGCCATAAAACCGTGCCCTATTGATGCACCTTAAGCCACGGTTAATACAAACTCGTGGGCTTAGGAAAAAATCCGTGCCCATAGGGAATAAGCCACGGGCGCATAAACCACACTTGAAAAACAGTGGCCAAACCGTGGTGTAAAGCTTTAACCACGGATTTTCTGGATTCAGCTACGCTTTTTGAAGTCTGGCCTAAGTTCAAAAATGTTGTAGTGATTATTTTAAAAGATCAATAATTAATATTTTTAATTCAAAATTTATTTATTATTTCCTCTTTTAGCTCCTTAACTTGTGCCCTTAGGGCATAAGTTAACATGACCCAAAAAAAAAGTAATATGATGCATGCTCGGTCATAGCCTTCTCTCTGCTGACCTAATCTATTTTCATCACTTCGATTTGCGAGCACGATGCGTCTAGGTTATTTTAATTGGGTGCAGTTTCCCCTACTAATTTGTTTATTTTTTTTTACAAATCATAGAATAATTTTACTTTTGTTCTCACTAAAAATAAAGTGTTGTCTAGACAATTTTTTTTTTTAAAAAAATTGTTTTATTTGTGAATAATCAAATACACAACACTACGAGAGCTTATAAAAAAAAAGGGAAATGCTAACATGACATATGTTAAGGAACTAAATGTAGAAATTTTTTCTTGAAAATTGTGGATTAATTTTTTTAAACATTTAAAAATTGATTTCTTCGGTGTAAAATTCTACTTTTAGTTCTTAAAAATTGATTTCTTCAGTGTAAAATTCTACTTTTAGTTTTCTTAACGTGTGTCATAGAGCACGTATTAGCACGGCTCTAGAAAAATGAAACTCTCACTACTAGAAAATATACCTTTCCCAACGGGGCTTTCACATCGGTGGATCAAATACCTAATGTGAAAAGTAACATGATGGCATTTTTGAAATTATGGTGAACTCTGCCGAAGGGTTTCCACATCAGTTGAGAATTGCCTGAGTGAAAAATTATTAATGAATGATTTTTCACATCAAAGGGAAATAATACATGAGGGGAAGATAACACGGTGGCATTTTTGAAATTTTTATGAACTATATTTCACATCAGTGTGACATAATAAAATGATAGTGATGAACGTTAAAAGTCATGCAATGTTTTCAAAACATGAAGACACTCGAGATATTAATATAATTCGTACATATTTAGATGTCTTCAATTTTTTGCTTATAAAATGCCATAGTATATGTAGAGAATTCGATTTCTAACATCAATAATGCTTCAGATTTGTTGGATCAAGTCACTTTCATTCCTATGCATGCCACAATCTCAAATGTGCATTGATCAACTCCTATCAATGGTGGTTACAAACTTAATGTGGATGCCGCAGGACCGGATGATGAAGGCCGATGGGGCCAGATGATTAAGGCAGATGGGGAATGACAGTAGTAGTGAGAGATTTAGAGGAATATGTTACGTTGTTGGTGTCAACCACTACTCCCAGATTCTGACGTAGTAGAGTGTATGTCGATGATGAAAGGTCTAAAATTTGCGAGGGATATGTTATTCCTAAATCTCACAGATGAATCTAATTATGCAAATGTCATAGATGTTCTCAAAGAGCCTCAACATCAACGATCCTACTTTAGTTCTATTTCTGAAGATTGCAAGAGTTTTTTTTCTCTCTCTAATTTCAATTATTTAGATTTAGTACATGTCCGTCGTGAAGCTAATCAAGCAACCCATTATTTAGCAAAGTTTGCTATTTATTCTCTAACTGATTTTTTATGGATGGAAGAGATTCCTCATTGTATTGCGGTTGTAGTGACACTTGATGTATTGCCATCTTTTGGTTAATACAATTAGTTATTTCAATTTTTTTTTTTACTTATTGATAATTATATCTTTATTTTGACACTTTATACATTGATATTTTGCTTATATATAATCACTTATTTATAGTATATGAGTTTGTCTTTATTAATCAAAATTTAAGGAGCTGCGTCTCTATTCGCGAGGAATAAAAGTTATGTGCATTTTTCTAGATGCTTTATGTGATGTGTTTTATTTTAATATTTAAAATACACTAGTTGTTAAAACAAATGAGAAAATTATAAATTTAAAGAAATCATCGTAGTTGTAAATATTTAAGTGAACAAAGTAAAAAAAAGGGCCAAATTTCTTGCCAAAAAGAAAACTACATTTAAACCTGCTATTTTGCATATTCATCTTGTTTGGATAAAGGATGAAAAGTAGCTTTGCAAAAGTATATGCTTTTACACCCTACACCCTCCGGTCACTTTGCATTTTAGGTTTATTCATTAAATGATGTATGTGGTCTATAATAAAGACCATATACATCATTAATTGAATGAATCTAAAATACAAAGTTTTGCTTATAATAGTGACTGGAGGGTGTATTTAGGAATTCCATCTAAAGTAGTGCTAAAAAAAATGGTTTGAATAATCCTTTTTGGTTGGATGATCTTAATTATGAAATGAAACTTATAAAAATACTACTGCCTCCTTCCCTTTTTATACAAATACTTTACATAAAAACATGTGTATTATGAAAAATTGTTAGAGTAATAAATTTGTTTGAAATGTGTGACTTACTAAATTATTGTTTGTATGTGAATGTATTTAATGTTATTTATCATATTTAAGGATAAATGGATAGTAATGAGTAATAAATACATCATCAGATCATTTGTAGTGAATCTTATACTCCATCCGTTCCAAATCATATGACGTTTTGAACATTTTATGCATATTAAGAAAGATCATGCATCCCGTGAGCTTAGCTTAGTTGGTAGTGATATCACATATTATATGCAGGAGCTGGGGTTCGAACCCCGAATACTCCACTTCTCCACAATTAAATTGTGTGAGCTCTAGCCACTAGGTTACTTATTAAATTGTGTGAGTTGTAGCCACTAGGCTACTTGACAAAAAAAAAGCTATGCTAACTTGTGCCCTTAGAACACATGTTAAACATTAATGTTATTCCATTAATGATAAAAATTTATTAAAAAAATTAACATTAACATTTTGAGCAATAAATTAACACAAGTTTCAATACATAATTTCTATTAGTGGTATTCTTAACACGTGTCCTTAGAGCACAAGTTATCATTTCCCTATTAAGAAATGTAATTGATTTTGTGTGGGAAATAAATGGTGAGAACTACGTTACCCTCTCTTGTTTAGGGGGTAATTACCCTCTCATAATATCAACCAATTAAAATATAATATGCATAGACAACATTAAATGTCAAATAAATGAATCAATTTTTCCTAAAAATAAAAAAGTTATTCTTAATCATAAGGTAACTTTTAATACTTTTAATTTTTATTTAGAGTAAATTACACTCCCCTCCCCTCTTATGTTAAAATATACACTTCCCTCCCTTTAAAAATAAAATCTACACTCCTCTCCCTATAAGATGCTTGAATTACAACCCTCTCCATTAATAATTAAATATGTACTACACTTTAATCTATTTTAACATAAATAAATATTTTTATGATATATACTAATTTTGAACCACCATTTAAGAAAAATAAATTCATTTCTTTATAATTTAAATATCAATGGTAATTAAACTTAAATATTTTGCTATTAAGTTTATAATTTATAGTATAAAACTAATTTTTAAATAACCATATTTTACTGTATTTAGTAATTATTGTAATTTTATTTTTTGGTTGTTTCATATTTTATAATAGGGTTTAAAACTATAAGTTAATGTAATTGTGAATAAAAAATAGCGAAAAATATGTATTCAAATTTTGATTATGTTAAAATAGACCCGCAGTACTCTTTTTTTTAAGTGTGTTAGATTATTTTATTTTTTTGCTAGATTATTAAAAAAAATATTGAGGAAGTAAAGTGTAGATTTTAACATAAGAAGAGACAGGAATGTAATTCAAGCTTCTCTTAAGGGAGGGGAATGAAATGTTTTCTAATATGTTTGGAATAAGGGGGAAGGGGAGTGTATATTTTAACATAAGAGGGGAGGGGAGGTAATTCAAGAATCTTTGAGGGGAGAAGAGTGTAATTTACTCTTTTATTTAATTATATTAAGGTGTTCAATCTTAATTAATTTACACTACAAGACTTATAACAAATAAAATTTTTACATCAAATTTCTTTCATCTGGATGTCCTTAAATTCATCACTTACATTCATAAAATTTCTTCCATTCCACAACCCCGAACATGAGAACAAAAACATATCCTTCATTCAAATTTCTTCTTTATTCTTCCCTATTGATCAATTCTTGTTTCTTTTTCGTTTTCTTCCCATTTTGATTGTTCAATTTTGTCATTCCAAACTGCTGCAGTTTCAAATTATAGTGAGAATTGTCGTTGTTTCTTGAACCGCGTCAGGTATCGTGATTTTTTTTTAATTTAAGCAGCCAACCTAATAAAATCTGCTAACACGCATAGACCTGCCTCACTATCAGCTAAAACCTTTAAGTCCAAACAAAAGAACAAAAGCCTCATGACATAACCATTTCAGCAGCAACCAAAAAAAATGCTAGCAAACTCCCAAAACATCACAGCGGCAACACCTGCTAGCAATCCTTAAAGTATAACGGATGACTTACTCAATTGTTATAATTAACTACCTTACAACCAAAAAAAATCAAATCAAAAAGAAAAATCAACTCACCATACCTGACGTGGTTCTCGAAATAACGGTAATTCTCACGATATTTGGAATCAAACGAACGACGACGATTCTCACGAAAATTAAAAAATGTGGCAGTTTAGAACGACAAAATTGAACAATCAAAATGGGAAGAAGAAATTTTATGAATGTAACTGATAAATTTAAGGACATTCAGATGAAAGAAATTTGATGTGAAATTTTAATTGTTCTAAGCCAGTCTTGTAGTGTAAATTAATTAAGATTGAACTCCTAAATATAATTAAGGCAAGATTACATTAGGGGTCCTTTATCTTTCTTTTTTTTGTAACAATTTGGTCATTTATCTTTTTTTTTTCCCGTTTAGGTCCTTTATCTCTCTTAAAAGCACATATACATCTTTTTTCTCATTTTTTTATTAAAAAATATAAAATTATATTTTTTTTAAAAATGAAAAAAAATCCAAAAATATGATGAAGATGTTCATCATCTTCATCTTCTTCCTTTGAATCTTCATCATCTTCTTTAAATAAAAAAAATTCTACTAAAATATATCTCCAAATATCGTGAATTAATGTTATATTCACCTCAAATCTTCTTTTAAACACAAAAATCAAAACCTTAATTTCACAAATGTTGCAAGGCGGATGGTGGAGGCTTAGTCATTGGCGGAAGGGTTAGGCTTTACAAAAGTTAAGATTGTTCTGGAAACAACAAAATTGATGTGCAAAGCTGCTCTCAATTTTGGGGTTATTTTTATGCCGGGTTTGAATATTGAGTTAGAAAATAATAATAATATACGGTGTGACAATTTATATAACTATTTTATTTTGTGATGAAACTAAATCTCTTTTTTATAGGGTTTTGATTTTTGTGTTTAAAAGAAGATTTGAGGTGAACATAACATTAATTCATAATATTTTGGAGATATATTTGTGTAGAATTTTTTCTGATTCAATGAAGATGATGAAGATTCAAAAAAAGAAGATGGAAATGATGAACATCTTCATCATATTTCTGGATTTTTTTTCATTTTTAATTAAAATATATTTTAAAAAATAAAATTATGTATTTTTTAATAAAAAAATGAGAAAAAGGATGTATATGTGCTTTTATGAGAGATAAAAGACCTAAACGGAAAAAAATAAAGATAAAGGACCAAAGTGTTACAAATAAATAAGATAAAGGACCTATAATGTAATCTTGTCTATAATTAAATAAAAATTAAAAGTATTAAAAGTTACCTAAAATTGATTTTTTTTATAGAAAAAATTTACTCATTTATTTGACATTTAATGTTGCCAATGTATATTACATTTTGATTGGTTGATATTATGAGAGGGTAAATACCCTCTAAACAAGAGAGGGTAATCTAGAAAAAACCGAAATAAATATTATGAGTTGTTTTGTAAAATTGTCTTTAATATATGATACATAAATGAAAGGATTGAAAGAAGAGAGAGTAATAAATAGTACAGTTATAATAGGAAAAATAACATTAATGTTTCATTGATATTACAAAACAACAAATAATTTGGGACAATTTTTTTTTTCCAAGACAATATATAATTTGAAATGGAGGGACAGATGAAGAATGAATTTTTGTCGAGTAAAAGAGAAGGTACTATGGAGTTTTTGTTAGCTGGTGAAATTTGGATGCTAGCCATGAACTCGATGGTTTACGACATACTTATCGTTTTGTGTTGACCTTGGTTAAAGCAAGAGTGCTTTTACAATTGGAATGCGGTTGGAATTTTGCTTTTTATAAAAGTAATCATAGACAAAATCTAGTATTTTTTTTTTTGCTATCTTAATAAGATTAGTTAGTTTTTTTTTTTTTTTTTTAAGAATCTTAAGAAAAATTTAGTTAATCACATTTTAATTTATCAAAAAATGTAATTGAACTTTCAAATGAAGGGCAATTTAGAATATTTAATGTCTTTTTTTTTTCGACAGAAAGAATATTTAATGTCTTATTAAACTTTGAATTGAGAAATATCAATATGATACAAATATTATATCATACCTTTTATTCTGACCACCAAACGAGTCTTAAAGGATATATTGAAAGGAAAGTTTGAATTATATAGTGTTTTGGACTGGGTCAAACCCAAATCTAGCATATGCTCCAAACATGTCATGCTATGAACACGTCTTAAAGCCACACGCAAGCAGGTGTGAAGATCTATCAAGATGGTATGATGAAGATCACATTATTATCTATTTACAAGTGCAACCGTCACACAAGGCAGTAGCCTAATTAGGGTTTCCGTCCGACAATCCCGAATCCTCCTCCTATAAATGCTAACTTATAGCTAAGTTAAATAAAAATTTTGTAAACCCTAAAATCATAAACATACGATCTTTAACTGACTTGATCATCACAGTAATTGCAGATGCATGCATTACCCCCTTCATGAAGCAATCATCATCCCCACCCATCTCTCAGGTCCAACTAACAAGACATTTTTGTTGCTAATATTTGAGATCAGTGAGAGAATATTTCAATGTTCTTGTGACTTGAAATGAAATGTATATAAATATAAACAATTTTATTGCTTAACTCATGTTTAATGTATATAAATATGCATGCAATTAGTCTTGTAGGTTCGAATTCTTTATTTATATTGATTAACCACTTTTACATAAATATGTATCAATATATATAATTTTATATTCAATTTACTTTGAATCAAAATCAATTAATTTAAATCAGTTTTGCATTCTAGAATCAACCACACGTGGCCCATTGGTTCTTTTGATGTGAATTTGGTATAATTTGTGTGTAACTGCGGATATTAATCTACTGAGTTAAGTAAGACTGTAATAGGCAGTAAAACCCTCACTCAAGATATTTAACATTGTTTCATTCTCAAAATTGGATTCAAAGTTGAAATATCTTATTAAACGGGAGGAGGTTCATTTATCATTATCATCTCATTCAACTGCTCTTAAGTGCATTCCATTGGTTTTAAAGAAAGATATATACATTAATTTATGTACATTTATTTTAAAACAACAAGATCTATTGATTAAAAAAGAGAAGAAAACAAAATTAAACGGAAGAGAAACAAAAGAACAAAAATATGGAGGGACAAAATTAAAACTCATATTAAACAAATTTTAGATTACTTTTTAAACTTGGAAGCTGTAACACGTAACTTTTAGAGAAATTTTCAGATTTTCTTGAGTTTATACTTTTGGAATTTAGATGTAACCACAACAAATTCATCTTCACTAACAATCAATACTCTTAGCTGATACAATTGTTATTTTCCAAATCGTTCTTATTCATACTTTCAAAAAACATGTCAAGAATTTTCATATCTTCATTAACATTAGACATATTATGTTCTTATGATCTGCCTATTAACTTCAGAAAAGTACTTATTCAGCAACATTAAATTTATTACAAGTTCCTTGTATTTTGTTGGTTATGAGAGAAAAAGTATGAGCATGGGAAGGTTATGATGGAAGAAAAAGAGCTATAGTTAAAACAAAGATTCCTAATTAATAGCTGCACATGCAACATTTAATACCACTGGCCTCTTTTGCTTTATTTGTTGAGCCATCAAAGGACTCTTATCATCAGAATCTTTTGTTTTTCTCCCAAAATTATAGAGATATGAAAACAAGTACATGAAAGAATGCTATGTAATTCTTTGTCCTCTCCTGATTCCTGATTGGTTTTGGTATGTGTCCTTTTCAGTCAAATGCTAGTTCTTTTGATTTTCTGCTTATTTTCTTCATCTCTTTTTCCCTTCTTGAGAGGGTGAGGAATTCATCATACAAGGAAAGGAATCAATGTACATTGTACCTTGAGTTACAATGAGAACCCAAATAAAGAATGGCATCTTGCTCACCTAAAACTTATCTTCAAATCTCTTGTGCTATGTATGCTACCGTGGTAAATAACAAGAATTAATTTTGTATACTTCAAACGGAAAAATTATAATTCTCAAAGTGAACTTCCTAGAAATGATAAAGAGATAAACAAATGTCGAGATTTAAATGTTGAAAATGCCTTAAAATCGCAGTTTCTAAAGTCGTTGTGCCCATGTGTCTTTGTCCCATGTGCGGGGTCGCACAACCGCGACCTGTTCTTTAAGAAGGCGTTACATACTTTTTAGTGTAAAAAAGTGGGAATTCTAGGGTTACCAAAGAGGGATATTTAGGGTTGAGAGTTTTTGGGGAAATTCTAGGGTTGGGAAACACTTTTGTACATCTTGGGATAAATCATCGAGTCTCTTAGTCACAGGAAACGATTCAGACAAAAAAAGTAGAAATTAGGGTTTGTTCTTATAACCCTTGTATCTCTTGTATCGTTGTGTTTTTCTTTATTCCCCTTTATCTTATTGTTTGTGATCACTTTGGTTTGATTGCCACTAATTTTGTTCTATACATCAAAGAATTGATGTGAGTTTTGATCTGAATTTACAACAATAAATAAATGACTTGGATCCTCTACAAGACAAATTTAATTCAGTCAAATATCGAGATTTTAGCCGTTTGAAATTTAATTATTTAAACCTAAAATTTAGATGAATCGACTATAATCCAATTTCCACACATTTAGTTTGAGACCGCACTGATGTTAAATTTTCTCTTGAGAGAAAATTTACTCTCCATTATAGTTCTACTCAATTTAAAGGGTTGATATGCACACTTGCGTGCAAAAGACTTTTAATCAATTTATTCAAAAAAAACCTCCGTTATAGATTTACAAAAACTGTGACGGAATTATAGTAGTTTAGTGACGGATTTATACCCTCATTAAAACTGATTTTTCTAGTAGTTAAGAAATTCTATGAAGATTGAAACATTACAATGACTAATATAAGACAAAGACAAGCTATGAGATTTCTTAATTGGAACTAACATGTTTGTTAGATTTTGGTCAAATTTATGTTACGTGTTTACATTGACTCGACTCTTTAATAAATGAATATTAGCTAGCCACGCTCAATCATTTCTATGCCTCTATGTTTATGTTTTTTTATTTTTATTTGTGTTATTTGAACAACCATTTCTATAACAACTTTCAAGACAACCATTAATTTACAAAGAAAAAGAGGTATTTACACAAAAAAGCAAAATAATAGAGAGAAAAAGTAAAAACTTAATGTGAATATAAGAGAGAAAGTTGTCATAAAAGTTATAAAAAATGGTTGTACAAATATCATTTTTTTTTGGACAAAATAATCAAGATGTTTTAAGTTTTAACTATGAAATCAATCAAACCATGGCGAAATAGTTGACTCATCTTCACAAAATCGACTTATAAGGTAAAGATTGTCCTCACTTATAAATACTTATTCAATCCATCTCTCGACCGATATGCATAGTAGTGACTGCATTGAATCTAAATCCATCGCCAATATGTAAAACTAAATTACTACATTGATCTTTACGACACTTTTGTTTCGTATCATGGTTATATGATCACGGCCAGGCCATTGCAAAGTTGCAAACAAATAGGAAAGTAAATGAAAATAAAAACATAGCTAGCTTACATTGTTTTATAAAGCAAAGAGACAAGACTAAAATGACCCCACAGAAAATAAGAGATATCGAAGAAAATACTTAATGGTAATGGCCCTTCTATAAGGCCCCACTGCCCCTATCCTACTTGGTCTTCCTTCTACTCATAGCAAGCCCCCATTAAAGGAAGGTTTCACCCTTACTCCAAATTGAAAAAAGCATCTCATACTCACTTTTACTTTCCTTCACTTCAAAATCCCATCAAATTACATTCAAATTTTTTGTTTACAACTTTAGGTGGCATCCTGATTTCTTGCCATTGTCAGCGCACATGCTTACATGGGAAGGGAAGCCTATTAACTGAATAGCACCTTCGTCTTGATCAAGTAGGCCATGCAGTGTATATAGAGAGAAAAGTCAAATTAAACTTTAATGTAGTAATAACTTGAGATACTCTCGAAAGCCTTATCAAAATGATACTATATAACTATTTAATGTCTATGGTTCTGAAGTTGACCTATGAACCATTTTATGTCATCATTTGGTTTGGTTTATATATTTTGAACTTTTCAAATTTAGTTAGTTTTTGAAATTGTAGTGATCGATTAGTTTGATATCTCAAATTAAAGAGATTAATCAATTCTTAAAGATTAATGAAAATGAAAATGAAAATACTATTTCACACTTGTTTTACAGGACACGTTAAAAACTAAGTGTGCATGTGTTTGGTTCTATGGTTGTACAAATAAATTTTAAAACAACCGATTCAGTGAAATAGATTCTGATCCAAAGTGAGTTGAATATATGTTAAGTGTCAAATTGTTCGACAACTTAGTCATTTAAAGCACCTTCACCACTTGGACTCGACACTCGAGAGTTGTGTTTAGTACCCAATATTTTATGATCCAAATAGATCGACTACATTTGTGTTTGGCAAAATGACCAAGATAAAAGCGACCGATTATTGTCGTGATGGGCCGAAGAAATATGTCACCCTTATGTTATATGATCTATAGAAATAAAACTCATAAAAGACCCCTCATTTCCAATATATTGAGCATGAATTGTCCTAATTTAAGTATCTCCCATCTTCCTAATCTTATACTATTCTACTATATTATACCTAAATTGAATTTTGCATCAAAGTACCTTTTGCAGTACCTCCCTTAAGATAACCACCACTGTAAGATGACATCCATCACCATCACAAAAAATTCACCACCTTCAACTTCTCTCGAGTTGATTTGTGTTCTAGTTAAAATAATGTAAAATAATTTATATTTGGATACGCTAATGGAAAACTGGATAGGAAAAGGCTAAATACTAATTGAAGAAGGTAAAAACTACAAATTTTAACTTTAAATTAGATATAATTTTGAGGGCGATTCAATTATATTCGAAAACATCTAAATATTTCAAAACCAATTCTATACATCTACAATTAGTTTTGCCTTTATTTAAATGTGAAACTAAACATACACTAAATTGAAGGACTTATGAGAACTATAATAATGAGCTCGAAGAGATTCATTTTCATAGATATTATAATTTTTTTTATTAATTTTAGATTTTAAATTGTCCTAAACTTACAATTTTATTGATTAAATTTATTGATGTATTTGTAATACACCAAGAGGAGAAAGACACATCATCACCATCTATGGTTAGTTAGAATAACTGCCATAGTAGGGTACCAAGCTTACTTTTTTTTTTTTTTTGAAAGGTAGTGTACCAACTTACTTGTATATCAAATCATTAATTAATAATTAATTAAGAATTAGTTGGTTAGAGACCAAACTATGATTAACTACATACTAGGCCGTATGATAAGGTGTACCATGCTATTCTTACGATAAGTAAGCTTTGTATTAATGAATCAAGAGAAATGAGTTCATTCAGGGGCGGAGCCAGGAATTTCAACTAGTGGAGGCACTATATATATATATATATTTTACATAGCAGGAATATATATATATATATATATATATATATATATATATATATATATATATATATATATATTAACAACAAAGTGCCAAAATACTAAGAACAAAAAACACAAATAAACACCTATAATAGTAATAGGCCGCTGGAATATATATATATATATATAGCAGGAAAACACAACAGCACTGCAACAAAAGGCAAAAAGAAAAACCTGCAATATATAATAGGAAAAGAGCACCCTTGCCTAAGCTCCAAAACCACAAAAACAACAAAGGCCATCACCAAACCAAAACCCAACTGCCAACAACAATTACAATTGTCCTCTATGACTTGTCATATTTTGGAAATATCGAATGATTTTCTCATTTTCAATCTCAATAAAAATCTCTCTCTATATATAAGTAACTTGACAATCATTTAACCATTGATCACCCATTCGATTTCGCAACTGGTTTGTAAAATCTCTTCATTGAATGTTTACTGCTACAAATTACAAGTTTATTGATCAGAGCAGAATCAATTTATAATTCTAAAAACACTACTTTTTTTATAAGTTATAACTACCCTATAAACACTACTCATGAGTACATAAAAATCATAGGAAATCAATCATAAAAAGAACATAAAAATATCAACACAAACACTTAAAGCAATAAAATAGCAGTAAAGTTTAAGATTGTTGAATAATCCCAAATAATCACTTATCAAACCCTAACAATAAAGTTTACACAATCAACATAAATTCAATATCAACAAGGTAATAATAGATGTTAACTCTCATTACAATAATAAACAAATAAAACAAATAAGTTTAAAATCATAAAAATAAGGAAGAGAGTGTACCTCTTAGATCACCACCAATAGAGGAAGACAGAAAAAAATAAGGAATAAGAAGATTAGAGACACAAGAAACAAGGAAGAGGAAGTTTTATTTTAAAACAAGGATGTGGATGTGGTTGATTTTTTGATGTGGTTGAAACAGAGAGGGAGTTTGTTTGTTCACTGTGAGAAAGAAAGAAAGAAAGCGTGATTGTGAATTGTGGATGGCGGGACGTGTGTTGTGTTGTGTTGTGTTGGTGTGAATCAGAATTGTGTTAGCCAATTGGGCCTTGGGATTGGGTAGTTGGGCTACTGGGTGGGACTGTGGGAGTGTTTGATATTTTAGAAATTACTAAAGCAATAGTGGGTGGGGTGTTATTAGCAGCATATGTATATGTATATAAAAATAAAATTAGAAAGATTTGTGCAGGCAGGAGCCCCCACAATCATGTGAGTGGCTCCGCCCCTGAGTTCATTGATCATTTTTCTCCCTCATGATAATTTGTTTCTATCAAAATAAACTTAACGAGTTTAATAATGTACAAAACTTCAAAGGTGGTAATAAATCAGTGATAAATAACATTATAACATCCCTTAAAAAAAATAACATTATAACACGTCCTTTATGCGAAAGCACGAGTGGCTGGTACTGGACCATATACATGTTGCATCAGTACATAACAACATTAATCATTCCTTTTAAAAAAAGATTACAATTAATTATTAATTTGGATCACGTGCTTTTTCTTAAGTGGCGATAAGAAATGTCTTTAATAAAGCTTACTCGTTTCAAATCTTGAATTGATTTTTTGCATTCTTTGTGTATACTGATGGTACATAATAGACAATAGTGAAGGGTACAAAAGCATGTATGATTGAGCCATTGAAGCAGCAAAAAAACAGACGTTGTTTTTTATTTTTGGGTCCACAACTATTCATAATAGATTGGAAGGATTAAATAAATTTTTGGTTTAAATGTGTCATTGGTCCCTGCACTTTCATCAGATTTTGGCATTGGTCCCTGCACTTTTTTTTGTTTGACATTGGTCCCTGCACTTTGTAAAAAAATTGGTATTGGTCCCTCTGTTAACTTTCTGTTAAAAAAAACACAAAACTAACGGAGTGCCACGTGGCCCAATCATTTCACGCCACGTGGCACCAATACCAATATTTTTACAAAGTGCAGGGACCAATACCAATATTTTTACAAAGTGCAGGGACCAATACCAATAGTTTTGTGTTTTTTTTTAACAGAAAATTAACAGAGGGACCAATACCAATATTTTTACAAAGTACAGGGACCAATTCCAAACAAAAAAAAGTGCAAGGACCAATGCCAAAATGTGATGAAAGTGCAGGGACTAAAGACATATTTAAGCCTAAATTTTTTATCTTTATAAATGTCTCAAATTTTATTTTTATTTTCTCTAAAATATTTCAGGGAATTTTGAACATTCATAATTTTGAACTTGTGTACCATTCATATTTTTGAACATTTTTTATGAAGATGTTTAGAATATAAATGAATTCATGGTAAATGTCTATTTAAATCCGGTCAACTCTTTTGTTGAAGCTCAACTCTGATTAGCTAGTCCACATCAACTATAAATGAACGATATTTTCGATGCCTTTAAATTTTGATTGAAAATGTAGTGTCTAAATCACTTATGTGATTGTTTTTAACTTATTACGATGATCCTCTAGAGATTTATGCCCTCTTCACAAGAGTCTTGGGTTGACTTGGTGAAAGAGTGTGAGTGAATCCAAGAATAATCGATGACGAGGAAAACTTTCACTTATGAAACTATATGAATGGAAAGTTTTCGGTTGAGTGTAGTCTCAAAATCTCTTGGTAGTTCCGAAATTATTATCATTATCTTGTTGTTGCTTAGGCCCCACAAACTCTCCAACAAGCATATTATGCACATGCAAATATGTTAGGATAAATCCAACTCATGTTTTTGTTATAAATATACGGCTTAAGTAAGTTTTTAGTCTCTATAAATACAATGAATTTTGTTTTTAGTCATTCAAAAAAATGTCTTCAAACAATGGTTTTAGCAACATTTTTTATCCATGTTTTTAAATACATGAAACTATTTGAAAGACCATTGCTTGAAGATTTTTTTTAGAAGAATTTAAAATAAAATTTGAATTATTTATAAGGGCCAAAATGTTATTATTATTTTTTATCAAGTAGCCTAGTAGCTACAAATCCACCTCTTAAGGTAAACAAGTGGGGTGTCCGGGGTTCACACCTCGACCCCAACATATATTATACAATGTCCTTATCAACAGATCTAAACTCACAAGGACGAACCAAAATCTTATTTAACCTTAAATATAAGAATTCTGCTCTTCTCCCAACAACTTTTGCTCACTCCCAACCAAAATTCCCAAAAATCCCCTGGCGTGAGTTAACTCACGCTTGTGTTAATCTCTGCGTGACTTAACTCACGCTGTGTGAGTTAACTCACACATGTGTTAAACACAACGTGACTTAACTCACGCAGGGATTAACAGATGCGTGAGTTAACTCACGCTATGTCTGTGCTCAGTACCAAAACAGGCAGAAGTACCTTATTCCCTGATTTCATTCATTCATTCCTTCATTCATACATACATTCATTCCTCTCAAAAATACATGTTTTCATCATTCATTCAACCATTCATTAAATCATTCATTCATTCCTTCATAATTAACCAAAATGTCATAAAAAAACGCAACATAAACGAAAATTAACCAAAATGTCATAAAAAGACGCAAACGCGCAAATGTAAATATATTACATCCATATCCGACAAAATGTCATAAAAAACTTAAAATATACAAAAGTCATAAAATAAGAGTCTGCTACTTCCGTGGACTCCTACTCCTCCTCCGCGGAGCCCGCACCTCCTCCAACACGCGATACTATTGCCGGATGCTCTTTGTAACGCCGGCAACAACATGATTTGAATACACATCAGGAATCTCCGTCATAGCGATGTCCACTATGCCTCTGACATTGTGGGTGATCTAGAATGGGTCGAGAGGATGTTGACCCACTGCTGCTAAACAATAACCTCCTCGTAGGGAGGGACATGAACTATGTACTCATGAACGGCCGCATGGGCGATCATAAGAGGATGGAATACATGGTAGAACTATTTCATGTACCCCTTTGGTAACACGGTAGAACAATTTTATGTTTATGTTATGCTGATATAAAACTTAAGTCACATAACATGACTTAACTCTCGCAGCGTGGCTTAACTCACGCATGGGCATTATGAACTTTTCAGTTGGGAGAGAGCAAAATCAGTTGGGAGAATAGTTCAGTTGGGAGAATAGTATAATTCTAAATATAAAATTCTAAAAGAGTTCACAAAGAATAGACATGGCTCACATGAATTAAGCCTAACATAAATTTAAGAGGAAATTGCTCTTCTCCCTTTTGTTTTTGCACATTCACCAATCTTAAAAGTGTCCGTGTGAGTTAACTCATGCTGAAAATGCCTAACGTGAGTTAACTCACGTTGAAAAAAGCCAAGCGTGAGCTCACGTTGGACATTTTACAGGGAATGAACAATTTTGAAAGGGAGAAGAGCAATTTCCATTTAAGATGCTATGGCGAGTCTATTTTTAATGGATATTAAAATATTTAAAATCAACACCAGGGGTGAAAGGTTACAGAAATTGTAACATATATAGTAAACCATTATTACTTAAACAAAATCATTCATAATTATGGTGATTACCTTTTAACAAAATATGAAGGTGATTAGGTGAGTTAGAAGAAGTGTTTTCTATCATTAGAGTTTTCAGATATTAAGGTCAATGCTTAACAAAGCTACCAAGTACTGAATTTTTTGCCCATCAGAGTCAAGATTTAATACTAAAAACACGGTAGATATCTCATAACTTCGCATATCAATAACAAGGAGAAACTGATTTGTTAATATCAAGAAGAAATCTTAACTCAGTTTCTGTAACTGAATTCTTAACCAAGCCTGCATGCACAAGTTCAGTCAAGCTACCTATCACACAAAAGCTATAACTAAAGCCCTCAGGAAATATGTAACTTACCACATTGAGCATCTACCTTACTTATATTGGAAGTAACAAAAGAGCACCCATATCTTCAGAAAATGAGTAATATAGTCTCATCTTAAGCCCGTACTTCTTGCTCAAAATTTAAACATAGTTCAAACGTAATGTCAAGATTAATCCAAAGCTATGTCTGTGGGGATTACAGGATAAAGAACAACAAAAAAACAGCTATTATGTATATTTAAAAGTAAAACACACATTATAAATTAATGTAGCGCAATAGTTTGCTATTTCACTCCTCACATAAAATTTCTATCTACACTAAAAGTTAGCCACTTTCTCATAAATGGCACCGCTGTATTGATTGAGTGAAAGCGTAGATTTTGTGACTACATCAAAACCAAATCAGTTCATCTCATTGTGTCAAGATGACAATGGACAACAAGCTGTTGAACTCAATGAAAGTAGACACATCATGCTGAAACTGTTAGAGAAATTCTCTATCTCCTGCCATATCGATTTTGATAATAACTTGCCCTTAGAGGTGTTGCACAACGATCCTTCCATAAATTAACTGAAGGGTCAGAACCAGAACTGTTTATACTATTATCTCCATTCAGAAAAGTTATACTTGTGTTATGAGACATACAATCATCCATTACGAGTCTCTTCGAACTCTGCGAAGAAGACCTGTAAGTTTTGAGCTTAGCCTTAGTTGATTCTGTCAAATTCATGTAGCTAGGTAGGTGAGCATCTTTTTCCTCTGTTGCTTCTGGCATAGATGGAGATCCAGATGTACATGAAGTTGATAAAATGCTATCATCATTCATGTATTCGGAGCTTAAAGTCGAAGATGATGGAGTTTGTTGACAGATTTTAAGAGCTGAAATTCTTGTTGTCACACCATTCCTTCTTGATTGAAAAGTAGGAACAAGTTCTTCACTCTTCCTGCTTGAGATTGGACTCTCCCATGGACATGGTTTGTTTGCCATCCAGCGCTCTAACAAGCTATTTCCTAAGCTCTTGTTGTCATGGTTGTGATGATGCTTGAAAAGAGACACTGATTTTGTGGATTTTGAGTTTGGACTAGCACTTATTCTTGACTGTTAAAAAGCAAGCAAAGATATATTGGAATTGAAACTAAACTAAATGAATAGATATTGTCAACACTTAATTACCTGTGTGGATAGAGAGTATGCCATTGCTCTATCCCTCTTGATGGCACCTTCTTGCCTCATTCTTAGCTTTGCTTTAACTTCATCTGCAGTTCCAGGAATTTCACACCATCCTTGCTGATAATAATAACATGGCAAATCATCCCTTATGTTAGCATATACTATAACCTTGTAACTCAAAATAACCATTTAGAGAATATTATGTAATTATTATCTTGAAACAAATTAATTTGCTACCTCTACAAGCTTAACAGAATCAGCATGGTTGCGATGGTCATCTAATAGCTGCTGCACTGCTTTGCCTTCTGGAGATTTCCTCACATTCCTAGCTCTCACACGTGCCTGAACCCTAACCAGAGCTTGCATACACCTTAGAGTAACAGCTGCTTGTTTTCGAACTTGCCTGCCTCTAAATATTGCTTGCAGTCTCACCACTGCCCTCAATGCTCTCAAAGCTCTTCTAGCCTTCAATGTATTTTAAAAAGAAATAGAGGTAAGATCAATATAAAATAACTAAATCAATGAAAGAAGAGTATCAACATAGATAAAGAAGAAGAAAAAAAAAAAAAAGTAACCAAGAGTGGCTGATATTTCTGCAATAAATCCTAAAAAAATGGACAGTGTTTATGCTGAATGATAGACTCGGTTATGCATCATATTCCCCTGACAGATTAGTAACACCACAGCCATACAAAAGAACCTAACTACTGAAGTCATTGACCCATCCCCCAATCCAAAAAGAGAAAGAAAAAATAAAGGGGAGGATTTTACAGTCATCTTAAGGAGGACTAAAAAGTTGAATTTCAATTAGGTAAAGGCGAGCTGCGAGCTGATTTCAAAATTCAAAATATGATAATATAAGGCCATCATAAGATAAACTAATTAACATGAAGAACATTAGCATAGAAAAATCTAAGCACAAGCAACATATGCAAAATATACTGATCAAATTCTCTTAAAACAATGTGAAGAAGAGTGGCTAATATTTCTGCAATTTTTCGTAACATTTGCTAGTGTTTATAACTCGGTTATTACCTAACTACGTAAATCATTCAACCCCAATAAAGGAAAAAAGGAGGAAAAAGTTTACATGACTTAAAAGAGGACTAAAAAGTTGAAAATTCAAATTCAAATCATGAAAACACAAAGGTCCGTTTTTTAAACTCCCAAATCCCAACTATTGGTAGATCTTGTAAAAACTTAATAGATCCTAATCCCTGAATTCTGATCCATAATTGGACTTGGAATTTCAAACTAGCACACTATGACATGAACAATTAAAAGCCACAGCAAAAATCATAGAAAGGAAAAGAAATAGTTACCAAGAAGGCTCGAAAGAGAGCCTGAATGCGAATAGCAGCCCATTCCTGCCTGATAAGGATGAAATCTTTAGGTCCAGCTCGAACAACGACAGCAACGGCAGCAGCAGTATCGGTAATGGAAGAATCAGACACAGCAGCAGCAGCAGCACCAGTCTTCTTCATGGTTGAAGAAGAAGAAGAAGAAGTTTTCCATAGCTTCCATTTCTTCTTAGTACTATTACACTTCTTCTCCTGAACAAACAACATTAACACTAAATTATTAAAACAACAACAAAAAAAAGGGAAAAATATAAAAGAAGTGATTGTAAATTTACCTGATCGGTTTTCTTATTGGAAAGAAGTGATTTAAACCATTTTCCAGAAACACCCATTGGAGAAAAGAACCGATTTTTGCAGAGATTGTAGGGTTGTGTTGTGAAATTGGGGGGTATGTAAAAAGAAACAGAGAGAGAGAGAGAGAGACAAAGAAAGAAAAATTTGAAATTTGAAAGTGTAGGAGGTGGTGTCGTCGTCTTACGTTTGATTTGTTTGTGTAAGAAATGAAAAAGACCGTAACGTAACGGTACCCAAACAAGTCAACATCAAAAAACTCAGCTTTCTCTTTCTTTCTAGCCAAACGCGCTCCGAGTTAACTCACCATTTTCCATCAACATTTTGAATGCATTTTTTGTCTTTAAAAATGCTAATGAAAACAAAGATTTATAGGGAGCATTTCCTTAGTTAACTCTTATTATTTTATGTTAACTAATTATGTATACAAAGCGTAATTGAAAAGATTAATCGTTTAAGTTGAGTAGAATCACAATATGCAAGAAAATTTTCCTTCAATAAATTTAACGTTGTTCATACGTTTTCTAAAATGAATTGGAACTCATACCTCTTGTTAAATTGAAAATAATATCTTTACACTCTCATGCAATTTTATAGGGACTAAAATTTAAAATTTGAAAATTTTATAGGGATCAAAAACATATTTAACCCAAATAAAATTGAACTAGAAATTTTGTATTGAAAAAAAAATAAAATTATAGCCTTTTGAGATTTTAAATGCATAATTATCAATATTATATTTCTATATTTGAATTCTTAACTTGTGTCATTATGCGACAAATTAACACTTATTATTATTTTATTAAATATTATTTATTACATGCTTATTTGCCATTTAATGGTAAGATTTCTATATTTGAATTTTTAACTTGTGTCATTATGCGACAAATTAACACTTATTATTATTTTATTAAATGTTATTTATTACGTGCTTATTTGCCATTTAATGGTAAGAAATGATGTCGTTAAGAGCCGCGTATTTACTAATGTGACTATTTGATCATCTACGCGGACCGAGTCATACAAAGTTCACTAGAAGAAAGCTCAATCTTTTTAGACTGTGGTTTCATAGAGTCTTAGTAAAAAAAAAAATTAAAAAAATGAAATGACATTTGAACGATCATTTTGTGATAATTTTTATGACAACTTTCTTTCTCAAACTCACATTATGTTTTCATTTTCTCTCTATTGTTTTGGTTTTTGTGTCAAGACCTACACTACATTCCTTTATATATTTTAGTTGTCTCACAAGTTGGCATATAAAATGGTTGTTGAAATAAAATTCCTCTAAAAAAATTGATAGAAGAAAATTTAGAGTATTTCTTTTTCCATCCTAATGGTTTTTCGCGCGGCCTGCAGGTTGAAGCCTAATTTTTTATGCTAACAACTAATTTTAGATTATTCACATCCCAATTTTACCAATTATCATTACGTTTCGCAACTAAATAAAATTATAGCCTTTGAAATTCTAAATGCATAATTCTCAATATTATATTTTTATATTTGATTTCTTAACTTGTGTCTTATTGCCATTAATTAACATTTTTAACTTATGTCCGGATGCCACAAATTAACGTTTCTATTATTATTTTTATTATTATTTATTACGTCTTTTTTTTACAAGATTATTTATTACGTCTTTATTTGCCATTTAATGATAAGAAATGATGTCGTTCTAAGAGCTGCATATTTATTAATGTGACTATTGGTTCCTCTATGCGGTCCGAGGCCTACAAAGCTCACTAGAAGACCCAATCGTTTTAGATTGTGGCCCCATAGAGTCTTGGTAAGTTTTAAAAAAAAATATTGATAAAAGAAAATTTAGAGTATTTCTTTTTTCATCCCTAATGGTTTTTCGTGCGACCTATATATTGATGCGTAATTTTTTATGCTAACAACTAATTTTAGATTATTTATTTGCATCCCAATCTTTACGAATTCATATAATTTGTAGCTTCGAGTTGTAGATCAAGAGCATACTACTCTAATTTTAAGTTTGCTTTCAAAATTAATGCAACCTAGGTTAAAATCTGAGCTATCTGATCGTGACCTAATGACTTTAAGATAATGTGTGTATGAATGATAATTTTTTCGACTACACGCAATATAAAGATTATGAAAAACAAATAGGAGAGTACGAAAGAGAGGTGAATAATTTTTTTTAAAATTTTTCATATGTGACTTTGACTTGCAACACAAGAATGTATGATTAACCATCGCCACAGAACTATTGGACAAGCAACTATGAAGTTGAGGGGAATAAAAAAGAATGCCTCGGCAGAAGATAACTGATACAATACAACACAAAGAATGGCCATGAAAAACCCAAATAAAAAAAATAAATATTGGGTTTTCTCCTTTTTGACCTTTATCTTCCTATATTATGTACTATATATATACTAACATAATAAATATATATACTATATTTCAAATGTTTATGCTAAAGCTAAAGTAGTGCCTATGCACATGAATGCCTCATATGTAGCTGGAACATTGAACTAAATAAGTTCCATATTTTCAAGTCTATGTGACAGATGAACTTCTGGAGTGGCCCTTGAAGATGGAATGGTTGTTTTATCTTCAAATGTTCCATTGTTGACTCTTGGTGATGGATTAAGATGTTCAAGTGCCTGAAGTTGAAGTTTTGGTGGGTACTCTCTCACATAACCAATCCTAGGACCAACACCAGTAGTCCATTTGTTTGACAATGCCTTGTTACTTTCCACATTGGTATCAAAGTTTCCCACAATTTCTATGTACTCAAAGTGAAGCTCCTCCACCACAGGTTTATTAGGAGGTATAATATCATCATCAACTGGATGTTTCTGCATGAGACAACAACATAAAAAAGGTTCAAGATTCGACAAGTTGATCATGCTTGTTGAGATAAAGCTTAATTTTTTTTTTTTTTTTATGAAGAATTGTCTCACAAGTTGAATTTGTAAGGTTGAGTTATACTCAAAGTATAAAACTTATAAAGCTAGAGTGAAAGATGCTTTGACATGATTATTCACCTTTACATTTGTCATATCCACATGATGTTCCTCCAAGAAGCGAATGAATTCCTTAAGATTCTTCTCTGTTGGACGATAATGGCCACTATAAGGCCATATAACCTGAATAAAATGTAAATGAAGATCAATTCACTTGTAAATGAAATGTGTTTCAATTTCTTTCCTCCATTTCTGTCCTATTGCTAAGAGATTTCCTCTTTGCTTCTTTAAATTTGAATTTTTTTTTTTATAAAATTCTATTTAATCGGGGGCATGTCTCATGTTTATGAAACATGTGGCATAGAAGAATTTGTCAAAAAAAATGTAGCATACATGAAGCACTCCATTGTGTGCAACAATTCTTCCAGATGCAATGGTAGGAGCACCTGCTACAAAACTTGAGTGTTGAAATTTGCCTTTTTCCTTCTGTCCAACATACAGAACTCTAGACGAGCTAAGAACAAAAATCCACTTAGATCCATCGGTTGTGTGTACAAGGTTATTGCTTTGTTTGTAAACAAGCTTGCCTCCTTCCACAATCACTTCATATGCTTCCCTCTCTATCTGCAAATTGCAAGCATCAATGTTGCAGTTGTTAATACAACATACAAATTTAGTGGCAAACTTTCAATGAGTGCATTGTTGGAAAAGTTAATAAATGTTGATTTGATACTCTAAAACGACAAATAATTTGAGACAGAAATATTGCAAATAGTAAGACACTTATGGTTAGACAGAGGTAGTATTTATTATTTGGCATTCTCAATGCGATGTGGCGAATGAAACAACTTACAGGTCCAAGATAGTTTATTCGTTGCCTTTGCAATTTCTTTCTTGAACATATGTCAAGATTGACTTTTTTTCCATCACCAATATCCAACCTTCATGTGAGCAAAACATGTATTAAGACATTACAAAATATGGATCAAAATTCAAAAGTTATATTCAAATCCGTATGTACAAGTGCTTGCTGAGTTAATATTTACCAGTAGAAAAAGGGCTGAGAACTCTGACACTTAAACCATACATCATAATAGAAATGAAGATTGTGTCCATAGCGATGACGGGGATCAATCTGTAAAATATAAGAAAAGATTATTCTCAGTTAGTTTACTTTCTTGGAATCCAAGAAACCATATCATAAAACAATTACAATGAATATCTTTGATATATTATATAAGTCAAGAACTCAAGATGTAGAAGTATGAGCTTACAGCTTCAAGCCAATGTTTTCGAGCTAATCTTTGCGCATTATCATCTTTGGATAATCCTCTTCCCATCTACCAACCAAAGAAAAAAAAAACATTTAATTTTCCAAAGAAGACTATTATGAGCCTAAACATTGAAGGAAAACATATAAAATGTTACCCCTTATTAGTGAGTGTGTTTGGATTGACTTATTTAATCTTATTTACTGGTATAAATACTTGCAAGACTATTTAGTAGAGTTTATGAAAACAACTTACAACACGATCTTAAGTTGATTTTAGCTTACTTCCATAAGCTCTTCAGAATAGTTTATGAAAACAGTTTATTACTTATATGAAAACAGCTTGACTTCATTTTATCTTTTGGTATAGAAATAACTTATAAATCAGCACTTATATGATAAACTTATGCTCTAAGAACTTTATTAAACTGATTATCCAAACAGGACCTTTGCATAGCTTATAACATTAAAAGGTATATACCTTGGCAGCCATTGTCCTTGCAGTTGCCCATTTTGAAATAGCTGATTCAGATTTATCAGAGTCAAAATGTGATATCAAGCACTTTTGAAAAGCAGAAGTTTCTGAACCCGTCCACCTGAAGCAGTGAACAAACTTAAGAATCCATTTTGGAAAGTACACAAAGCAGTACTAATCACTCACTCATAACTTAAATATTGGATTGCACTAACCATAGCTCCTCGCAAACAACGGCCAAATCTGCTAAATATCTTCTAATCCTATAACTCTTGTAAACTTTCTGCAGCTTTGTCGCAGCTAAATCACGGTCAGAATCAGTAAATGGAGAAGAAAATAACATCACTACTTCTGGTTTTTTCGGTAACAAGAAATCCTCAACTTCATCTTCTGTATCAGAATCATTCTGTGCTTGATATTTGCATGACAATGCTACCTTCAAGCCTATACATTCTTCTTCAATAGTAGGCTTATAAAAACTATTGAAATTAATGTCATTGCTGAAGTTCACTTTGTTATCTCGTTCCTTGCTTATAGCTAACATCACCATTAATTTCTACACAAGAAACATATCCATAAGCTAACTAATTAACTAATATTGAAACTTGCAAAGTAAATATAGAAGGTTGAGGGAAAGGCTCACGTGGAAGTAAAATTTCAGCTTCTTTATAATTTTCATTTATACACATAAGTTTACTCTTTGAAATATATGGCAATTTTCCACCTCCTTTATATATACTGCATAAGGTTTGAAGAGATATTAGCTTCAAATATGCAAAGAGAGACATGTAGATTGCAGAAAATTGAGACCTTATGATATTTGGCTCATGTGAATAATATAAAACTATATAAGGAGAATTAGTTGTGTTACTTGCAAAGGAAGTCCTATAAATTGAGTTATTTGGAATAGACAACTATATATTGATTATTAGATTAATTAAACAGCCAAAGTTTTGTTAGAAAGGTTACATAGAATCTTTCTTGACATAATCATAAAAATAATAACTGCCAATCAAAAGATCACTTTTGTCGAAATATGTAAGGACCATAGTACAGACAATTAGAATAGGGGTTTATGGTACATTTTTTTTTCTAAAATATTTACAATTTTATTGTTTTTATTTTATTTCCTTTCTGAACTAGAAAAAATATTTGCATGTGTTTATATAAAATGAAAAAAAATTAATGAAAATTGCTTGTATAAATAATCACTTATTAGAAAGTGGGTTGATGAACTTACTCTTATATATAGTCCCCCAAGCTTATATATTTAGAGCATTTTAATAAGAGATTATTAGACACATGCAACTATGTAAGATGCACTTATTCTTACTATAGTCTATAATCTCTTCTTAATAAAAATAACTTTAATTTTATTGAAAGTGTATCTTACTCTTGATTATGAAGTAGAATAAATAATCTCTTATTAGAAAAATGGGTTGATATGATGAACTTACCTTTATATCGCCCAAGCTTGATAACGTGAGAAGGAGTAAATTTGAGAGTTCACTAGACTTTGAAGTTAGAGCAGGCAATTTATCCAAACAAGGAAAGTAAGTAGCACTAGCAGTGGCAGTAATTACGAGTGATACATACGAAATCTAACTAAAGTTTCAATTCATGGTACAAATAAACATCAAAACTGTTTCATCCAATTTTTGTTCCTTCAATTGTTTATGGTTGATATTTTCTTTTCTTAGTTAACACAATTTCCTAATATTAATGCTTCTTCGCTAAGACTACTATATATAATTGTGTCTACGGTGAATATTTAGTATTATTAATAACCAGTACTATGGCATGACAACCAAGGACACTCACTGGTAACTGCTTCTATAAAATAAACAAATGTCACAAAATGAATAACTCTCTACCGAATCACTTCTCAGGTGTTATATATTTATAATACTATAAAGTTTGTGTTTGGCAAATGGCATTATCAACAAATGTGTTTATTTATCAAGCTGTTTTTTTTAATTGATTGGTTCCAAGTTTTTATTAACTAATTAAGCTCACATTCACTAGGAATTTGTACAAATTAAAATGTAAGTAATAGAATGATAAGTTGACCTGAATTGGCTCTTGCTATTTAGAACTGGCCACAAGTAACATCAAATATTGGTGACCCCCTGCTTGCTGGAATATTTGTGATTGTGATCAATGGCTTTTGCTTCTCAGAAATAGCCACAGGTGACATCAACAGGTCACACCCCCTGCATGCTGTAATATTAGTAATATTTTGTGTGATAAACTTTCTATGCACGCATTCACTAATCATTGGTGGTGCATTGGTAATTAATTGATGTCACCGATTAATTAGGAATAAAGGATTAGCATCTCAAGTTATTTGTCATTGGCTTTTTTATTTTGTTTTAAACCATCTGTTTCTCCTTTTTAGGAGAAGTAATTTTGGTAATCTATAGTTTGAATGTGAGGCAAGTAAAATCTAATAAAAAATTGTTTTAAAAAAAATTTAAACTTAAGTTATTCTGAACGATTTGACTTATCAGAAGTTTAGTAACACTTGAGTTCAATTGTTTGATTTGACGCAAAGTGCTGATCATGCTAAATGATTGAAAATAATAAATTAATAGAGGGGGATTAATTAATTTAGTTAATTTTAGTAAAAGTTAATATAACTGCTCCAATTATTTTCATATTATTAGTGTTGATGTTTGTATGCAAGGTTAGTTTAGGAATGGACCGTCATCATATTCCTAAGGGCGTAGAAGCCCTCCAAAAAAGGCTCTAAGCCCTTCAGAAAGGCCTGGGCGCCCTCCAGAAGGATTCCTGAGCCCTGGCGCGCCCCCTAAAGGGCGCCGCCTCATTAAACTTCTGGAAGCCTCTGGCAACCGCCCAAAATACGCAAATACCCCTGTTGCTTGGTAACCAAGCAACCGAAGCCCAAGCCCATAGCAGGCTATAAATACCACTCTTGAGAGCACTCTCAAGGCATCTAATCATCAGTCTAAACCCTAGAATCCTAGTATTCCTTACCGTACTTTTTTGCAAGTACAGTTGGCGCCGTCTGTGGGAAACAGGTAAAACTAACCTTGACCACGTTTTCGGATCGCAAATCGTGATTCAGGAACCCTTAAACTAGACCTCTGAATCGTAAAACTCCTTTGCGATTTAGAAACCCTAACCCCTTTCGACCAACCTAAATCGCACCTCACGTACGATTTAGAGAAAAGCCTCTCATCATGGCAACAACCGAAGAATTGGAATCCATGCGAACCCAACTAGCTCAACTGAAGGATCACAACGATGCCCTTCAGGCCTCAATGGAGACCATGCAACAAAAGCAACTGGAGGAAAAAGAAGAATCACACCATGGCGAGTTAGATGACCCTGAACCACAACCATTATCCACTGAAATTTGGGACGCATCAGTTCCAGAGGGCTTCAAGCCGCCCCACCTATCCACCTTCGACGGAAAGAACGACCCCATGGAGCATGTCACGGCCTTCAATACACGCATGGCGGTTGTCGGGGCTCCCGATTCTCTGAAATGCAAATTGCTAGCAGGTACTTTCACTGACGCCGCCTTACGCTGGTACATGAATCTCCCACGGTTCTCCATCCTCAGCTACCAGAACATGACCAGAAAACTCATACAACAGTTCTCCGCTAGTCGACATCGCAAGGTCCCAGCAACTAGCCTTTTCAATGTGCGACAAGGGCATAATGAATCCCTCAGAGACTACCTGGCTAGGTTCAACGATACAACCATCAAGGTAATCAACCCCAACCAGGAAGTGTTCGTAGGAGCTTTCCAAAACGGACTAAGGGCAGGGCAGTTCAACGAGTCTCTAGCCCAGAAACCTGCGGATTCAATGGAAGAAGTTATAGCCAGGGCAGAATGCTACATCAAGGGCGAGGAGAGCAACGCAGAAAAGAAGGCCAGAGACGCCAAGGAGCGCGCAAGCAATCCAGAACGGCGACCTTATCAACCAACAGCTGGCAGAGATCGCGCCCCCTACAGAAGGCCGGAGAGGCGACCGTTCAATCCGTATTCTCAAAGGGACTTCACGCCCTTAAATACTAGGCCAGAACGTATCATGAAGGAGGTCTTCGAAGCAAGGCTGATCCCAGAGCCCTTGCCAGCCCGCAGCCCCGTCATGGGAAGGGATGAAGACAAATGGTGCAAATATCATAAGGTACGAGGACACGACACAGACTCGTGCATTCATCTTCGCCAAGAAATCGAGCGACTAATACAAAGTGGGAAGCTAAGAGGGTATGTCAGGGACAGAAGGGGCGAGAATAAACAAAAAACGGACCATAAAAAGGAGGAAGTGAACGACGAAAAAAGACACGCCATAAACACTATTTCAGGCGGCTTCGCCGGAGGAGGGGAGTCAAGTTCGTCGCGAAAGAAATATGTGAGGCAGGTAATGTTGTGCCAGGAGTATGAAGAGACGGATCAGAAGCACGAACCAGAGGTATCCTTCACGCCCAAATATTATCGAGACGTAGTACCCCACGACGACGACCCCATGGTCGTCACTTTACAAATCTTCAAGTGGGACGTGAAGCGGGTGTTGATAGACCCAGGAAGCTCTGCGGATATTCTTTACTACGACACATTTGATCGAATGGGGCTAGACCCGGAGCAGCTGCAACCTTTCAGAGGAACTCTGGCAGGCTTCACGGGCGAGCAGGTTCATGTGAGGGGATACATCACCCTAAAGACAACTTTCGGAAGCGGATCTCACGCCAAAACCATTCGAGTCAGTACCTCGTCGTAAACTCGCCTAGCTCCTACAACATCATCATAGGTCGCCCTGCCTTCAACCTGTTGGGCGGATTCTTATCCACGAAGTACCTAGTAATGAAGTACCCTCTTGACTCTGGAAAGATTGGAACCATTCGAGGCGATCAAAAACTCGCCAGGGAGTGCTATCATAACAGTTTGCGTTTGCAAAAGACCAGAAAGAAGTCAAGTAGTGAGGTAACGCACGAAGTTAACATGATCGATCTGGATCCCAGGGAAGGCTTCCAGCAAGAACGCCTAGAACCCACTGAAGAATTAAAAGAAGTCTCCATCGGACCAGAAGCCCACCATACAACAAAGATTGGCACGTCACTATCTCCTGACGAGGAGGTCGCCCTGATCAAGCTACTAAAGAAGAATCTGGATCTCTTCGCCTGGCATCCATCAGAAATGCCAGGGATGGACCCCGACATTGCTTGCCACCACCTATCTATCAAGGCTGGCGTGAAACCGGTAGTACAGCGGAAAAGGAAGATGGGCGAGGAAAGAAGGAAGACAGTTGATGAGGAAGTGAAAAAGTTAGTTGAAGCCCACTTTATCAGCGAAATAAAGTATCCCACGTGGTTAGCCAACACCGTCCTTGTTAAGAAAGCAAATAGGAAGTGGCGAATGTGCGTGGACTACACGGATTTGAACATGGCATGCCCCAAAGATCCTTATCCTCTCCCTAACATTGACCACCTGATCGATAGCGCCTCAGGTTACAAAACTCTAAGCTTTATGGATGCCTATTCAGGTTACAATCAAATACGGATGGACCCTCTGGACGCTCGAAAAACGGCCTTTATGACCAGCACAAAGAATTATCACTATGAAGTCATGTCTTTTGGTCTAAAGAACGCAGGCGCCACCTTCCAGCGATCTATGGACACCGCGTTCTCCGCGCAGATAGGACGAAATCTTGAGGTATATATTGACGACCTGGTTGCAAAAACGAAGGAGGGATACAGTCACTCTGAAGATCTGGAGGAGATATTGAGCCAGGTTCGAAGATATAGGATTCGTCTGAATCCAGCAAAATGTTCTTTCTGAGTGCAGGCGGGAAAATTCTTAGGTTTCCTCTTAACAAGACGAGGCATCGAAGCAAACCCTGACAAATGCCAGGAGATCATCAACATGAGAAGCCCCACCAACATCAAGGAAGTGCAGCAACTCACAGGTAGGCTCGCCGCTCTTTCTCGTTTCTTGTCCTGCGCCGGCGACAAAGCCTTCTCTTTCTTCGCCTCCATTAAGAAAAAGGAGAGATTCGAGTGGACTCCAGAATGCGAGGATGCTTTCCAGCAAATTAAGAAGTTCTTAGCTAGTCCGCCCATCCTTCAGCGGCCAAATCCGAATGCCATTCTTTTCCTGTATCTGGCGATATCTGACAACGCCATGAGCACAGTCTTGGTAGAAGATTCAGCAACAGGAGAAAAGCCGATTTATTTCGTCAGCAGGGTGTTCAAGGGGGCAGAGCTGCGATATCAGAAGATAGAACGTCTCGCCCTTGCTGTCGTCGTAACAGCAAGGAAGCTTCGCCCCTACTTCCAAAGTCACAAGATCGTCGTAAAATCAGATTACCCGATCAGGCAAGTACTGGGGAAACCTGACCTGGCCGGAAGAATGGTAGCCTGGTCCGTAGAGCTTTCAGAGTATGACGTCCAGTTCGTACCAAGGGGGAGCATCAAATCCCAAGTATTGGCAGATTTTGTAGTAGAGCTCGCCTCCCCAGTACAGGAACAACCTTCTTTCGTATGACTCTTATCTGTAGATGGCTCATCCAACCTGAAAGGCAGTGGTGCAGGCGTTATCTTGGAAGGGCCGGACGACGTTCTCATCGAACAATCCCTCAGATTCGAGTTCAAGGCTAGCAACAATCAGGCCGAGTATGAAGCTTTAATAGCTGGCATGACCTTAGCCCTAGAAATGGGCGCCGAAAATTTAAGAGCCAAGAGTGATTCCCAGCTCGTAACAAGTCAGATCACGGGCGACTACCAGACGAAAGACACACAGCTAGCCAAATACCTGACTAAGGTGCAGAGCCTCGCCAAGAAATTTAGCTTCTTCGAAGCCATTTATGTACCACGGGAGCAGAATTCCAGAGCAGACTTGTTGGCAAAACTCGCCAGCACCAAACGACCAGGCAACAACAGAACAGTTATCCAGGAAGAAGTTGCAACACCCAGTACGAAGGTGGACGAAGTACTTCAGGTCGTAGAGAACACAGGAGGATGGATGGAACCATTGCTTAGATATTTGACAGGATCATTCACACCAACCGACGACGAGGAAGAACAGACAATCAGAAGGCGAGCGTCCAAATTCACTTTTGTATCTGGGAAACTCTACAAAAGAGGCCGCACGACTCCCTTGCTACGATGCCTAGGAGAAGACGAAACGCACTTGGTCCTTCTGGAAGTACACGAGGGCGTTTGCGGTAGCCATATAGGCGGGCGAGCTCTAGCCGCCAAACTCCTCCGCGCCGGCTACTATTGGCCCACCATGCTTCAGGATAGCTCGACTTTCGTAAAGAAATGTGACAAATGCCAAAGGTTCTCTGACAGGAAGCACGTCCCAGCTCAGGAATTGACCTCTGTATACTCGCCATGGCCTTTCCACAAATGGGCAGTCGACATCGTTGGACCCTTTCCTCTCGCCCCAGGGCAGCTGAAATTTCTCATAGTGGGAGTGGATTACTTCACCAAATGGATCGAGGCGGAAGCAGTCGCCAAGATAACTGCGGAAAGAGTAAAGAAATTCTACTGGAAGAAGATCATCTGCCGTTTCGGCCTACCTAAATGCATAGTGTCAGATAATGGAACTCAGTTCGCAAGCTCAACAGTGTTAGACTTCTGCAAGAACCTAGGGATACAGACAAAATTCGTCTCGGTGATTCACCCGCAAGCCAATGGGCAAGCCGAATCGGCCAACAAAGTTATTATTAGCGGGATCAAAAAGAAATTAGAGGCCGCCAAAAGTTTGTGGGCAGAACAACTCCATGAGGTATGAATAATTTTCAGAACCAATTTACTCTCGCCTCAACTTTCCAAAGTTTTAAATCTCTTTCAAGCTACTATACTATATATAAACAAATGCATCGATCAAAATAAGTACAGGTACTATGGTCCTACCACACTAGCCCTCATTCTACAACCAAGGAGACACCGTTCACTATGGTTTATGGCACAGACGCCATGATACCTGTCGAAATCGACACCCCCACATGGAGGCGAGATACGTCTTCAGAAGAAGGTATCTATCTTATTTCGCCAGGCGACTAACATTTTTTAGTGCAGGGAAATATTGCTATTGTAAATTTACGCGCTATTTTCCTTTAAAAAGCTAATGAAGTAGGTATGGCGGTAAGTATGGACGTCATTGATGAGGTCAGGGAGCAGGCACACATCAGGGAATTCGCAGCCAAGCAGAGAGCAGCTAGACGATACAACTCCAGAGTGACGCCCAGGGAGATGAAAGAGGGCGACTTAGTCCTCAAGCAAGTCGTCGCCCCAACCAGAATAGGCAAACTATTTCCAAACTGGGAAG
Organism: Medicago sativa; assembly: GCF_051527215.1. Classification (NCBI taxonomy): domain Eukaryota; kingdom Viridiplantae; phylum Streptophyta; class Magnoliopsida; order Fabales; family Fabaceae; genus Medicago; species Medicago sativa. The sequence continues at coordinate 79,271,023 of NC_140750.1, forward strand.
GACCTTACAGAATCAGAGAAAAATACGCTCACGGGGCGTATAAGTTAGAAGAACTGAACGGAGACGCCGTACCTCGCACTTGGAACGTGGCCAATCTGCGTCACTACTATAGCTAGAATTCTTTTTCTTTTGCATTTTAATTTTATTATGGACCAAATAAGGATGATGTAAGATCACCACTGCAACTCTTATATTTTGACGTTATCAATAATACAGGGTTGGGGTAGCACTCTTTTCCCCTGCAAGGGCAGGGGTTTTTAACGAGGCGCCCTTTCCTTTTTCATATCTATGATCCTATCCACATTTTTTCTATCATGCAAACAGAATTCGCTCACTGAAAGAACAAAGATAAAGGATCCACAACGCCAACCTTGATAAGGGCTCTGGCTGCGTCGACGCATCAACTCGCCTCGCCTTCCATCAGAGTTGGAAGTGTAAAATAAAAAAGTCTTCCCTCAGAGCGGGAAGCAAAAGTCCTCCTTCAGAGTAGGAGGCGCCTTCCATCAGAGTTGGAAGTGTAAAATAAAAAAGTCTTCCCTCAGAGCGGGAAGCAAAAGTCCTCCTTCAGAGTAGGAGGCGCCTTCCATCAGAGTTGGAAGTGTAAAATAAAAAAGTCTTCCCTCAGAGCGGGAAGCAAAAGTCCTCCTTCAGAGTAGGAGGCGCCTTCCATCAGAGTTGGAAGTGTAAAATAAAAAAGTCTTCCCTCAGAGCGGGAAGCAAAAGTCCTCCTTCAGAGTAGGAGGCGCCTTCCATCAGAGTTGGAAGTGTAAAATAAAAAAGTCTTCCCTCAGAGCGGGAAGCAAAAGTCCTCCTTCAGAGTAGGAGGCGCCTTCCATCAGAGTTGGAAGTGTAAAATAAAAAAGTCTTCCCTCAGAGCGGGAAGCAAAAGTCCTCCTTTAGAGTAGGAGGCGCCTTCCATCAGAGTTGGAAGTGTAAAATAAAAAAGTCTTCCCTCAGAGCGGGAAGCAAAAGTCCTCCTTCAGAGTAGGAAGCGCCTTCCATAAGAGTTGGAAGTGTAAAATAAAAAGTCTTCCCTCAGAGTGGGAAGCAAAAGTCCTCCTTCAGAGTAGGAGGCGCCTTCCATATCAGAGTTGGAAGTGTAAAATCTTCCCTCAGAGTGGGAAGCAAAATCCTCTTTCAGAGTAAGGGACGAAATAATAAACGCCAGGCGTCTCGACGTGACCGCCGAAATGCTTATGTCGACATTTTAGGGCGACGAAATGTACCAGATGAGTGATAGAGATTTAAATCTAAAAAGAGACGCAGTCGCTGAAAACTCTCACTTTTGAAGAAACGACTCGTGAAGACGCATTAAACATATAGAATGAAATCGCAAGCAACGTAGAAAATCATAAAATTATTTAAACATTTGCAGAATATCAAGCCACAGCAAGAAAGAGATACCGCATCTGACATAAGCATATATAAACATTCAAAATCACAACTCGCCGGGCAAATAAAAGAGTGTTTAAAAAGGCGCTCTAAGAAGCCGCCAATATCAAGTTACAGACCAAGAAACTTAGTTCGAATAAAAAATAAACAAAAAAGTACAAGACTATTCATCGTCCACCAACTCGCCGTTCACGATGATCTTGAAGGGATCAAGTTCTTCAACTTTGGCCTCTGGATTAAATAAAAGCACCTGCTCCTTAGCACGCATAAAGCCGTCCTCAAAGTATAGCGCTAGGGCCCGTCGCCCTTCGTCTACCGCCAACTCTGACTTTTCTAACGCAGCTTTCGTCGCGTCCTTCTCCGCCTCCGCATCCTCCTTAGCCTGCTTCATTTCCTCCAGGGCGGATTCAGCAGCTGCTTTGTCCTTCAACGCCTCCTTAAGGCGGCTTTCAAGTCCAGAAGACTTATGTTTCCATTTCTCCACGTCTTCCGCAGCATCATTGTGCTTCTTCTCCACCAGGTCATACTTCGTCTCCAAGCAATGGCTCAACAGCATAGTTTTCAAAGCTGCAGTATGGATATCCGCCACCAGGTCGCTGCACTTAGCTTTCACTCCAGCTTCCACGTCCACCTTAGTAAAGGGTACCTGTTCCTTCATATACCTGCAAGATCGTCAAACAATAAAGTCACTAAAATTCAAAGACCTAACGGCCAAAAGGAATCAACGCCTAAGAAAACAAGAATAGTATTGTACCGGCGAATGTCGAATCCGGAATGCCAGAAAGAGTCCATCACGTCATCATTCAGAGAAGTCCCTCCAATTTCTTTTCCCGAAGGAGGGCGGCTGCTGCTAGGTTTCGATCCCCGACCCGTCCTCGCCTTCTTAGACGAGGGAGAGGCCGCCGGAGTAGGGGCATTTCCTCCACCAGCATTTTCTAAATCGTCCACCTCAATCACACCAGAATCACCTTTAACGGACTCCTTCCTCTTCAACCTCCTCAAGGAAACGCCCCCTGGACTGCTGGACACGTAGCCATCAGGGTTCTTACTTCTCTCCAACTCAGCCAAATACTTCCTCATCTCCGCGCCAGTAAGGGGCAACATTTCGCCTGCACAAAGTAGAACAAACTCAGGTGAATAAATCAAATAAAATGACAAAACCAAAACAAATGCGAAACTTTTGAAAGACACTCACGCAAATAGGCTGTCATGCGGACAACGTCGCCCTCCCTATTTAACAGGTCATGAATATTTGTCAATGGAACCTTCTCCAGGAACTGAGTTAGCTCATGCTCATAGGGCGACATCGCATCCAAGTCATACCCTTTCACCGCCAAAGGGGCACTGGACCACCGAAGAGGAAACTTTGGCTCGCCGTTCACCAGAACTGAGGACGTCGAGCACCCAGGCGACCCCTGCACTCTAACGAAAGTATCCCGCCACTCCTTCTTAAAGTTACAAGCGTAAGTGGGAAAGAGCCTCTTTCCAGAGTGAGCAGAGATAGTTATCCAGGTTCCTTTGTTAACATCTTTGGTACCATAAAATTGGAAAAAGACGGCGACAGAAGGCTCAAGACCCAGCGACTTACATAGAATTTCGAAACCACGAATAAACGCCCAGCTATTAGGAAAAATCTGTGTGGGCGCCACATTCAGAAACTTCAATACGTCCATCTCAAAAGGCGTGAAAGGAATTTTCACGCCGAATTCCTCTAAGACGGCGGTATAGACAAAGTAAGATTCGTCCCCCTCGCCCGCCATCTCTTGATCACACACGCGCTCGTCTGGATCACAAGACAACAACACCACGTCCTCTTCCCGTCCGGTAGCCGAAATATCGAACTTACTTCGAAATGTATCCATAGCAGAAACATCAACATAAAGGGATTCTTCTAACAACACTTCTTCCGCAAACAAAGACATCTCTATTAGCCTAGAAGGTAACCTTTTCCCCTCCACTGCGCGCGAAGTCCCCTGAAGCGGACGAATTTCCCAGCACTCGTCCTCCTTAGCTGCCCCTGAAGTGGCAGACAGAAACACACAATCACTATCATGGCCCGAATTAGCACTTGACTCGCTCGAAAGGTCACTAAACAATTCTTCCCCGAATAACCCATCGTAATAAGCATCCCAATTGATAATCCCATCAGCACCGGTAGCGTGCCTCAGGCACGCTTTCCTCAAGTTCTCTTTTTCAATCGGATCAATGGGTTGGACCAGTTTCCCCTCACCATCGCACTCCCTAATTAGAACCATCTCCTAAACTAACGTTTTTCGCTCTAAACATAAAAATACAAAAAGAGGGAAAAAGAAGGGATGAGAAGTCAATAAGTACCTGCGAAGGAGTGGAAGACGGATCTGCAGATGCTATAAACCGGCAAACAAAACGTGAAGAGAACCGAAGAGGAGAGCAGCAAGGAGCGTTGGACAAATGAAAAATGAAGAAATGAAAACCTAGAAATCCGTTTTTAAGGGAGAGCAAAAACCGCCTCGGGAAGCGTGTCATGCACAGTTAAGATCAAGACACGTGGCGGACATCAATGGTTAAAGGCATATCAAAGGTCCGTAAACACCCCAAGAGCGCCTTGGGGAGCTCGCCATACAAAAGGAACATACGAGATCGCCTAATGGCGACCTCCTTCGAGCAAAACATACACGGAGCAAACCCAGATCACCAACCATCTCGCCTTGACCCAAGACTCATGCTCGGGGGGCATGTAGGATACGAGCATACAGAACATATACCCTCGGGTTCCGTCAAAGCGTTCCATGACAGACTCAGTACAACGCTCCAAGTTCAGGATATATATCTACCCTCGGGGTCTCCGTGACATTCGTAAACCGTCCTGGAGAAATCCTTCGAAATGGTCCGGCGGCATAGCAGGATTACATGAAACCATCATCACTTCGCCTTGTCCCAAGACTTGTGCTTGGGGGGCTGTGGACCGTCATCATGTTCCTAAATGAAGCAAATGATCCCAGAAAGACTCTTCGCACGTCATCATCACTTCGCCTTGTCCCAAGACTTGTGCTTGGGGGGCTGTGGACCGTCATCATATTCCTAAGGGCGTAGAAGCCCTCCAAAAAAGGCTCTAAGCCCTTCAGAAAGGCCTGGGCGCCCTCCAGAAGGATTCCTGAGCCCTGGCGCGCCCCCTAAAGGGCGCCGCCTCATTAAACTTCTGGAAGCCTCTGGCAACCGCCCAAAATACGCAAATACCCCTGTTGCTTGGTAACCAAGCAACCGAAGCCCAAGCCCATAGCAGGCTATAAATACCACTCTTGAGAGCACTCTCAAGGCATCTAATCATCAGTCTAAACCCTAGAATCCTAGTATTCCTTACCGTACTTTTTTGCAAGTACAAGGAAATACTTATTATATTTTTATAGTTAATGTAGAGTGTGATAGTTTAATGACCAAATTGTTGTACACATTTTTTGTATTAGTTTATCTCTCTTCCATAACAAACAATTGTCGATCGTCTAAATAACATGTACAAATTCTTTTAACAATTGTAAAGCAAAATAAAATTTATTCCAACTTCACATTAATCAAAATTTAACTTTGTTAAAATTTAATTTCCCTCCAACTCCTTTAATCAAAATTTAGGTGACTTCAACCTATACTAGATTTACAATGCATGATATAAATTTGAAGGTTGAGATTACTCTTTTGCTATATTTAGATATTGCTGCAAAAATATCATTAATTATAAATCGGCATATATTTGATTTTACAGAAGTTTTGTTTATAGATAACAAAGTTTTGTTTTACGGAAGTTTAAATTTCCACTTAACAATAAATAAATTTTGTTTGAAGAAAAACAAACTTGAATTTTTCAAATACATAAACAAACTTGAATTTTTCAAATACGTAACATTAATTAGTTTTATTAAAAAGAAGTAAGAGTAATTAAAAAATGATATAATTGATAACTTATACTCTTAAACTATCAAAAGAAGAGTTAAATAGGAACATAAAAACTATGTTAAAATGACACTTAAAAAGGAAAAGGAGAAGTAATAGTTATAGGTTAGCTTATTGTGTTTGTCACACAGACCTAATATGGTATTAACAGACTTTGACTTTGTTATAGATTGGTAGTAATATTGAATTAATAAGTTGTACCAAGAAAAATCTTGTACCATAAAAAAATAATTGTCCTAATATAAGACCATTTGCAAACTAGTACAAGATGTATTTATTGTTATTTTTTAAAAAATATTCCTAATTATTATCATCATTTGGTCTTGAATTATGAAAAAACCAATATTACACCCACACAAAGGTAATTTCATAATAGTTATATACAAATGATGCGCACTTGGATTATACTATCAATTTTTTTTAAGGGATATTTGTTTCAAGGATTAAAAAATTATTCTCAAAAATAACTTATACAAAAATATAAAGATGAAAATTTGATTCCTAGATAAATTTTTTTTTTAAAAAAAAGTGATTGACGTATTTGATATAAAATACTGATAGTTATCAATTTTTTTTATTTTAAAAATCTGTAAAATTTCATGGGAATGCATATTTTCACCTTTTTACATGGGAACAAATCCATGAAAATAATGGAAGTCATCATATTATTGGGAATCTTAATACCTAAGAAGACTTTGTATAAAAAAAATAAGGAGTGGCATGGTATTTGCATGGGAAAAAAAAAATCACATACTCCTATTAATCCTTTTGTAATCGTAGTATTTCTGTTTAGAACGATGTCAATATGAATCATTGCACAATCTTTATTTTTAGCTTTCTTTTCGTTTTGCTTTTTGTTGGGAATCAAATGTATGTATAATTATAATGTAATATAGGTGCACTTGGTTGATAGTTGCCTATATGCCTATCCCTGCTTACCCTCTAATATGACTGATGGATGACATATTCATACCATTTTGACTAACCTTTCTTTTAACATCTCCTAGGTTGCATTGTCATTAGTTGTTTGTTCATAGCATTTTTATTAATTATACTAATACTGCGTATATGTATTTTTAGGTACATCTGAATTAGCCTAGAGTTTGTTATGGTACAAAAACGTCTACTTTCTGATTCCTTAAAAAAGCTCTGCACAAACAAGAGAGTATTTAAATGGCAATTTAACTTAAAGTGAACTGAATCAATGAACCTTTATTCTATGTTACTAACCTCATGCATGTGTTGATGCATTAATTCAACGCGGATATGTACTGTGTTGGTATAATTTTTATTTTATTTTTTTGCATTGTTGATAAATTATGATCGTTGGATCATTAAAAATGTTTGTGTTTGTTTATAACTATTTTTAAAATCACACTTATAATTGATTGTGATTTTTTCATATGTGACTAAAAATCGAACTCTTATGCTTCATTGTTTTGGATTGTTTTATTTACCATGTTTTAATGTGCACACTATTAGGCTTACCAAGGATCTGGATTCTACTTGATCTAAACGGTCCGATCTAAAATGAACGGCCAAGATCTTAATATGTGTGAAATTTCTAAAATCCATGCTTCATTATTGGAACCGTTGGATAATAGATCTAAGATCGACCGCAGGTAACTGCATGGGATCCCGGTCCGGCTCACATGTTCAAAAGATGTTTTCAAAGTTTATTAGAGGACACGGGTGACTTATCCAAATAAGTTGGGAGTGCATTAGAGTAAGTTCTGTAAATGAGATGAAATTAAGGTCTTCAAATTGCCCCCTTCATAAAAAATTTCTACAAATTAAAAATTGCCTAATTAACAAACAGATTTCAAATAATAGTTAGAAATTTAAAGTTAAAATACATATACAAGATCCAAATTTATATCTGTACTAAGCCTCATCCAAATTCATATAATACAAATTTTAAGTTAAAATACATATACAATTACCAAATTTCTTCCTATATCTATTTCTTGTCACTTTCAAAAGAAGCAGTGTAAAACACTCCAAAGATGTACCATAATAAATACTAACGTAACTAAAATCTGCTATTCATTGAATATGAGAATATCATGGACACCCAAATTAAATGCAATACAAAATGAATGGCCCAAATTAGATATTGGTAAAGAGGACTTATGACTTATCTGTGCCCCAACAACCAACTCATAGAAAAATTGACCTTAATAGTACAACAACATTTAATCCACTAATAACAAACTCATTAAATACAATATCAGTTATTTATCAGAAGGTGATGCTCTTTATTTGTTTTCCAATTCACAAAACTGACACTACTGTAGCTGTGTGCCATACCATTGATGATTTGATTTCTTTCTTCTGTATATGGTAATAATGACAGCATATATCAGTAAGACAGTAACTAAAAGACAAAGGCTATGCATGCAGTCTAGGTGTAAAAAATATTATTATTTATTTTAACAATAGTATAAGATAAGATAATTATAGGTGTATAGACTCAAAATGGGTGCTGTTATTCTGAACAAATAGAGAACCAAATATAGCAGCACCCTTTTAGATTGATTTGAGAGAGAAATAGGTTTGGCTTGTATTGAAAGGTAAGCAAGAAATCCAATGTTATTGTTATAGGCAGTGGAGAAAACAGACTAGTCTTATAGTCTTAGGAGTTGTCAAATGAAGGTGAAACTTGTTCAAGTTGTTGATGACTGTGTAACAAGAAAACTACCAGAATCACTTGTGTGCTTGTAAAGCAAAATCTTAAACAGTCATCTTTTTGGGATTTGTTATAGCCTTTTCACTCCCTTCTTATATATATACTAGTCTACAATTCAGCAATAATCATCACACCTTAGGTTGCATTGCATCTTTTTCTAAAGGGAAGATTAATTTACATCATCATCACATTCATCATTTGATTCATCATTTGTGCTTACCATGAAAGGAAGATTGTTTTGTTTCATTTTAGCTATGCAGTTACTGAGTTCTGTATCTGTAGCTAAAAGGGCTTTTCCTTCAACTGATGCAATGTCCCATCCAGGTTAGTTAACTAGCACACCATTTTTATAGATATAAGATAAGATTTTATATAATTTTTATCTCTTGAATTATTTGACCTTAGAGGCTTAGACCTTAATCATTAGTATTTTTAAGGACTCTATTATTCAACAACTTATATATGCTTCATTTGTATATATGATTAGGCCCTGCAGAGGCACCAGCACCACACCAAACCATAGAGTCAAAAAAGGTGTGTCTTCTAACATTATGTAAATTTGGATGCATTGTATATAATACTAATTAACATATAAATACTTGTATTTTAAATGAAGGGTTATAATATGGTAAGAGAAAGTATTAAGTCAGAGGAAATGAAAGAAGTATATGATGATAGAGATATTGGGATAAACAGCAACAAGATAGGGTCAAGTCCACCAAGCTGTGAGCACAAATGTTATGGATGCAATCCATGTGAAGCAATTCAAGTTCCAAGTACTGAAAGCAGTAAGAGAAATCATTTGAGCCTTCAGTATGCAAATTATGAGCCTGAAAGCTGGAAATGCAAATGCGGTCCTTCCTTCTACAGTCCATGATCATTCTATATTCTAATGTTATTTATTAATTATCCATTCAATGTAGTATATAGTTCATCTGTTAGGTTCATATTATATATATTTTGTCCCCTTTGTACAAATATTAAAGTTCAAAGGATTTCATTATTATTATTATTATTAATTTAGTCATTGTGAATTTGTAGTTGCGATTGTTGGATGACTTATTACTCATATATGTAAACATTATGCTACAAAGCCTTGTAGAATTTCTTTTATTTTTTGTTGTCAAACTAGAAAAGGAAAACTGGATGATTTTTTTTTTTTTTGAAAGGGAAAAATTATGAAAAAAAATTTGACGAAAAAAGAATATTAAATTCTAATAATTTTACTATTAGGATTTCAAAATTTCAAAAGGACCATGTCCATCCAAAATATAATCAGAAACCAAAATCGAAAAAAAAAAAAATTTTGCCCTACTTTATTCCCAAAAATACAAAAGTACCATACTTTTTCGGAAAAATGCAAAAATGCCCTACTTTTCAGTACCACTCAATTTCCAGTTGCGAGGTACCCAAAAAATTTTTGGACTTACTATACCTCGCAACTCCAAGTTGCATGGTATTTTTTTAATTTTTTTTGATATTTTTTATATACCACGCAAGTCCAACTTGCGTTACATTTTTTCGTTTTTTTTTTTAAATTTTTAAATACCTCTCAACTTGGAGTTGAGTGGTATAATGAAGACAAAAAAATCCATAAAACGTGGGACTTATGCATGCAAAAATAATAATAATAACTTAATTTTAAAAAAGATAATTATAATAATAATCATAATATTTAAAAAATAAAAAAAAAAACGAAATACAATAAATATTAAATACTACATTTCTACTGATGTCTAATATTAATGCAATCTTTGCGGGAATGACCAGGCATCCTACAAACGCCGCATCTTCTCTCGGTTTCCACATCGTCCATCTTGGTCCTAATGCGAGTAATTGGTGGACGACCTTTCTTTGCCCGACGCATGGACTTGTTGGGAACCACCTTTAGTCCTTCATAATCAGGCCAATATGTCTGGTGGTGAACCACGTCGAAGTGGATGTTGTATACGGCGTATACACAGTCATTCGTGAATTTTGGATCGACAAAAGTCTTGTAGTCGTGAGAAAAGCTAGAACATGCGGCAATGACATGTGAGCATGGTAGGTGTAATGCTCTGAATCGTCCACAGTCACACCATTTATTTTGCTGGTCAACCTTGTATTCTCCCTTTGGTAATCCTTCTTTATGGTCGATGGTTTCACGGACGGAGAAGGTATACCGATCCCGGTCAAACTGAGTGACATGATGACTGTTGGATTTATAAGCCTCATCCCTGAGATACTTCATGATGTTTTCTGAGAATGGCTCACCAGAATTTACCCTTGCCGCTGCCTCATGTCCTCTTTTAGCAAACAAGGCCGCCAACCTGTATTATGATGCTTTCACAATAGCTGTGATCGGGAGTCCTCGAATACCCTTATACACGTTGTTTTGTGACTCTACCAAGTTACTTGTCATGTGGCCCCATCGTCGACCATCATCATGTGATTGAGTCCACTTTTCTTTAGGAATGTTGTCCACCCATGCTAAAGCCTTTCGATCTGCAACAGTGATTTCAGAGCGGTAGTATTCGAATGTTGGGATGTTCATGGCGTAACCTGCATTGTTTTGAAAAAAGTTAGATGTGTGGTATTTAAACAAATAATATGTCGAATTTACAAGGAAAGAGATATAATTTTTACCCATTCCTTCAACTTTCTTCTTAAGTTCTCCATCCTTGAACGATCGCATAAAGTTTTGTTCAATGTGTCGGACACAAAACACATGGCTTGTCGGAGCATCGTGCCATCCATTATGTGGATCATCATACGCGCTCTTTATCGAAACATGTCTATCAGAAATGAGGCATATGTTCGCCTGTGGGGTGACATGCTGCCTTAGATTTTTCAGAAAGAAACTCCATGCCTCCTTGGTCTCGCCTTCCACGATTGCGAAAGCAATGGGAAATATCTTGTTGTTCCCATCTTGCGCAACAGCTAACAACAATGTTCCTTTGTATTTACCATACAACCAAGTTGCGTCAATCTGGACAATTGGTTTGCAGAATTCGAAACCCAAGATGCACGGAAACGTTTATATTTGGGTGTGGTGCCATTGGTTTGGTCTAAAGAAATTAGTAAGAGTTGAATGATTTTGATACAATAACAATATGGTGGAGATACCATCTATATATGCATGCTGTAAGGTCCTCCATAATTTGTGCTCGAAAAAAAATATTGACAAAGCTAGGACGCAATCTGCAGTTGCGTGGTAGGTGACACACGCGGTCCCAATTATGTTTGAACGCAACCTCAAGTTGCGTGGTAGTAGCACACACGCGAGTGGAAGAGTAGCTCGCAAGCTGAAATTGCGTGGTAGCTTGAACACGCGCGAGTGGGAGTCTAGAACGCAACCTCAAGTTGCGTGGTAGTTGATACACGCGCCAAGCTATTGGCTTCGTTGGCAGCCTGTCGGTCTACTGTAGCTGGCAAATGCTTTCACGTGAAGAACCATGCAATGGTCATTTCATGCAGAAATAAATGAGTTTTTTACATGCAATGGTCATTTCATACAGCAATGTTTACAAAATAATTCAACACTGTTAAACACCATGCGTCTGCTTTCATGCAATTGTCATTTCTGTGCTTAAATGAACATTGTTGGCTTGCAGAAATAATGTAGTGCAATTGACAAGGTGTCATGGATTGGTCATTTCATGCAGAAATGAATGACTCTTTCAACACTGTAGAAACACATGCGTCTGAATAATGTATTGCATACTGATAATTCTGCATAATGTATAGTTTTTACACTACTACTTCACATATATCATTACTACTTCCACCTTTTCTTACCCACTCACAGACCATTTTCACACTACTACTTCAACCATTTGCACTCATTCTTTATATTATAAATACCACATTTCTCTTGTTACTCTTTACACATATTCAACTTACCTTACTCACTACTACTTCCACCTTTTCTTACTCACTCACAGAGCAACCATTTGCACACTACTACTTCACATATATCAAACTACTACTTCAACCATTTGCAACTAAATACAGAACCTTTTATTTCAAGCAATGGCATACTTGTGGTTGGAAGATGAACATAGATCCTTGGAACAACACATCAGAAAATGGGTATATATAAATATTAATTTATTATTTTCATTTTTTTAATTATTTAAATATTGTTGTTAGTAATTTAAATATTTTCACACTTATATATTGTTGTTAGTAATTTAAATATTTTCACACTTAAATATTGTTGTTAGTAATTTAATTATTTAAATATTTAAATATTTTCTTTTTTTTAATTTTTTATTTTATGACTAATTTTTTAATTTACTTATATATCTTCCCTATTAGGATGAAGAGGGTGCACCTCTAGCCACTCGTACACGACAACACGTACAACCAAGTCGTTTTATTGACGATTATCTACGTCAAGCTGGATTTTTTGAGGTTACTCAAATAGGGCAAGTAGGGCGTTACAAAATTGACAGGCATATCGTAACCGCTCTTGTAGAAAGGTGGCGATCCGAGACACATACTTTTCATTTTCGAACGGGTGAATGTACAATCACTTTAGAAGATGTATATATGTTACTTGGCTTACCTGTTGGAGGGCAAATTGTTACGGGTCCTCCAAATCTTTCGTGGGATAATTGTGCTCAACTGATGGGAATAACTCCTCCAGCACACAAAACTGATGGTTTTACTCTCTCGTTGGCGTGGTTGAAGGATAATCTGGTTGATGATGACTTCAATGAACAATCTCCTCCGGAGGTAAAAATACAACACACTAGGAGGTACCTACTATACCTCATTGGAGGGTTCTTGTTTCCTAATAAAAGTGGATTATTTGTGCACAACTCTTGGTTGTATTTGTTAATAGATTTTAATCAAACAAGAAAATATAGTTGGGGATCAGCAGTTTTGTCTTATCTTTATCGTGGCTAGTGTGAGGCGTCACACCCAAATGTTAAAGTAATAGCTGGATGTCATTTCCTGTTACAAGTTTGGGGATATTGTCGGTTGAGTTATATCGCTCCAAGAAATGGTAACCCACTCCAGTGGCCGCTAGGATTAAAGTAAGCGTGATCACTTCATTTTTTTTATTAATTCCCTCACATATTCTTGCTTCTTATTAAAATATTATTATTTCATAAATTAGTTACTAATTTGTTTATATAATTTGATAGATGGACATGTGTAGGTTCAAGATACTACGAGAATCCAAGCCATGACACTGTATCTTACAGAAAAAAGTTTGATGACATACTAGAACATGACGTAATATATCATTAATTTTTGAATTATGAGTTTATTTTTTTTAATATATATATATATGTGTGTGTGTGTGTGTGTGTGCGCGCGCGCGCGCGCGTGTGTGTGTTAACCTTGCACTAAAACTTCTCTCTTGTGCCAGTTTAAATGGAGACCATACAGGAAAGTTCCGCACAATTTGCCTGAAGACTATTGGGATTGGACTGCTACAACTTACCTTATATGTTTTGACAAAGTTGAATGACATCCAACTGATAGGGTCATGCTTCAATTTGGTTTGCCACAAGAAATACCAGGGGCCCCACGAGACATGCGACAATTCCATAAGTTGGACAAACGGTTCAAGACGTGGTATGAATCAAATGGTTTTCGCTTTCCAGAAGAGAGCGAACATTGGGACAACCGACGACGTTATACTTTACCTCGCATGCGGCCAAGATCACTCACCCCAACTTATGCGTATATTGAGTGGTTGACAACCACATGCAACCCACGTCTACGTATTTCGGTTGAAACAAAACCATCATATTCAGATCCAGATCCAGACGAAGAACAAGAGCCGGAACGTGAACCTGAAATTCACAACAACCAAACACCAATTCATGATGATTTTTGGGATCAAGACATTTTTTTCTCAACTACAAGATCATCAATCCCAACCACATGCAACACAAAACATTCATGGTTCTGTAATGTATGAATTTCTCGACACCCCCCAACAAAATATCATCCAACCACCACCATATACCACCCCGAGAAATGCATATGAGCCCCATTATCAATCAACTTACCAACAAAATTTCATGCCAAACTATGGTTACAATGACCCAAACCAAGCTAGCACATCGAACACCAACTACTTCTCCTATAATGACTCAAACCAAGCTGGACCGTCCAACACCAATTACCCCCCTACAACAACCCACATTACCCAACACCAACAAACCTACTATCTCACTTCTCTCCGGCTTCGCTCAACTCCAATGAACAATTTCTGGATATGGGATGGCCAACACGGGAACACGATGTGTCGTTGTCGTTGGGTTATGGTAGTCAGATGCAACCAACTTCAGATAACAATGACGAAGACCAACATGACTCTCAAGTAAATCGCGGAAGAAATCGTCGAAGACGAGGGTTTGGGACAGGAGGGCATTTATAATAATTGTTGACTTTCTTGTATGGTAATTTTATTTGTTATATAATTTTTATTAGTTTATTAAAATTAAGTTAATTTTAAGTTATTATTATTATTTTTGCATGCATAAGTCCCACGTTTTATGGATTTTTTTGTCTTCATTATACCACTCAACTCCAAGTTGAGAGGTATTTAAAAATTTTAAAAAAAACGAAAAAATGTAATGCAAGTTGGACTTGCGTGGTATATAAAAAATATCAAAAAAAATTTAAAAAATACCATGCAACTTGGAGTTGCGAGGTATAGTAAGTCCAAAATTTTTTTGGATACCTCTCAACTGGAAATTGAGTGGTACTGAAAAGTAGGGCATTTTTGCATTTTTCCGAAAAAGTAGGGTACTTTTGTATTTTTGGGAATAAAGTAGGGCAAAAAAAAAAAATTTCACCAAAATCACACATTCTATAAGGTGCATTTTTTTTTTTTATACCAAAGATAGTTATAAGTCTCTTTTATCATTTTGTTCTATTTTAATATCTCACTTTTGTCCGACAAAAATGTTGAAATTATTAGGCAAATACGCTACCTACCGTTACTAATACATGTGAAACTACAAATAATGCTTATATAAAGTGACAGGGAATACAGATTATCAGTTATGAGATCATTCTCTATTTTTTTCATTAAACTAAAACATAACTAATTTCATACATTGAACATAGTCGTACACATACAACACTTCATTCAAATATCAACAAAAAAAAAAAAAAAAACAATCAAATTGATGTTATCATGATGAAAAGTGAAAACTACTTGTGTCACTACATATTAACATCACAACACAGCACTTGGTATCTAAACGTATGTGTATTTTCCCCCTTGATTTTACCCCGCCACAGCATCCTCGTCATCTTCTTCCTCTTCAAACTCCTCCTCCTCTTCCTCCTCCTCATCGTCATTGTTTTGTTCCTCATCCTCATCTTCTTCATCAGTAACAATGAAGCCTCCTAGCGTCTCATCATCATCGTCGTCATCATCTTCTTCATCATTTTCATCCACACTAGTATCTTTGATATCTCTCTTAGGTCCTCTATTTTCTTTAGACCTTGCGGAGTACCTAGGTTTCTTACCTTTCCCAACCTTAGCAACAAGTTCCTTATCATCTTCACTATCACCAGTCCACTCGTCATCTTTGTTGTCTCTAAATACTTTTCGCTTCCCCTTCATTTTCCTTTTATCCTCAAAATCATCCTCATCCTCACTTTCTTTGCTAGGCTCCTCGAGAAACCACTCCCAATTCTCCACATTCCGGATCATGCCCTTTGGATACTGGTCAAACTCATGCCTCATAACAAGAAAACCAAAATCTGCATTTTCAAAATTACTGTTTCATCAAAAGTATCCTAAAAGCTATCATTGTGAATTCAAAAAACAAATTCATGCGTAAATGGTAAAATAATAACCATCAAGTGAACAACGCTAAACAGAATTGAATTATACTACCCTTAGAAGGCTACACAGCCACAGGCACTTACAAGATATAATTGAATATCTTCTTCACAAACAACCAAAAATTATATTTTAAATGATGTACATCGCTAAAAAATGCTCTGTTAGAGTACCATTGTTGACATGAATTCAGCAAAGTTGAAGAGTCGTCAACTTGAAAATCTCTTTCTCAAGGAAAAACGAGCTTTTTTCGTGAGGTACAAAACAAACCATCAACCATTTCATTTCGATTTCTAACCCCAGAAAAGTTCAACACTTTTTACCCACACTCAAGTTCGAAAAACAAGAAGAATTTGTACGAAGAATAATCCCATTATAGGTAATATTCGAGTTGATACTTCTTAACTGTAAGTCCATGCAACCAAATTTACAAAAGGAATGAAGCACCAAGAAAAAATAAAATTGAAAGATAGACAAAACTTGATCCCATACATAATAATATTGGAATTTGTAACCAACTAAAGAGGAAAGCAGGAGGCTAATATATATATTATAGAAGAAGGAAACACCTTACCTTATATTGAATATGAATTTAAAGTATACATGTCCTTAGAACGCTATTAAGCTATCATAATCAAATCAACACAAAAATAAACTTTAAACCATAAACTATAGTACTCATGGTTGAATTAGATTTAGGCCATGTTTTGGATAAACAACTTACTTAAGCACTTATAGCATACATACTCACCATATAAATGCTTATATATAAGCCATTTTCTATAACAAAAGATAAAAATCAGTCAAACTAATTTCAAATAAACTATAAGCTATTTTCACAAGCTATCCTGGAGACCTTATTGAAATAAGTTAAAAACAAACTCATGGAAATGCCTTGAAGTGTTTTCATAACTTCTCCAAAACAATCTCACAGTTTATAATGATGGATATACTTAAACAAATTAATCCAAAAAAGACCCTTAGAATTATAATATCCTTAAAAGGCTGCACAAATATACCTAAAACTTGCAACTCATATCCAATACAAAACAAACTCTCAAACTCTACATGTTGAATGATGTACTACATCTACATTGCAAATCCTGCTAAGGAAATGTCATTGACATGCATGCAATCATCAACTACGACATTTTATTTTATTTTTCAGCTAAAAAAAACTTGCTTTTCCAATTATTGATTTTGTTACAACAACAAAAACGTCATCATCTTTCAACAAAGCAACACAATTGAAAAACAGAACAAAAATTATTTCCATCAAAAAGGGTCAAAGTTATTACCTCTAACAGGATCAATTTGTGAAATATCAAGTTGATCAAATTCAATCTCACTCTCAGAATCTTCACTCCTCTTCAAATTGAACCAAAAGGGTGTTTTCACAGACAAGCAAAATCGGTCACCGAGTTCCAGATGACCCATTTCGAATTTCTTGAAGATCTTAAGCGTTTCGTCATTGTTCTTCAAAACCCAGATGGGGTTTCTCCCAACGACTTGAAATGAAACCTTAGGAGGCTCTGAATCAGACTCGTTGTTGAGTTGGAACGAAACGTGATGACGAGAAACAGTGTGGTCTTTTGTATCAAAACCGCAACCTCGTCCGAACAGTGTTTTATCGCTGTTTTGTAAAGAGAATTTGGAACCATCTTCGCCTTCGAACTCCATTCAGAATTATTCAGAAAAACATGTTTGGCGGTGAAAAATAATAACCTAGCACCGTTAATATTTTTAAGTTGAAATTTCATATATGATTTTTTTTTTTTTTTACAACAAAATGAAATTTACTAATTAAAGAAAAGGCAAAATTAAACGTAAATTCTTTTAAAATATAATATATAATACTCACTACTTTTTTTTATCACGTAGTGTATTGGTTAGAAAATTTGAGCATCTAAAATTCAAATTCCACTTTTACATATATTATGCAATGTTATGCAATGTTTTATCAACTGAGTTAAGTTCAAGGAAACATATAAACTCTCTCTAATTACTATTTTAAGAAAAAAAATGTTAATTTCTGTGTGATTGAAAAATTTGGTTGAGTGCAATTAATTTTTAAAATTTAATGTAAAACATAAGTCAAATTTACTAATTGCAATTTTTATTTTAAATAAAAACCTTGTTCAACTGCATTAAATCTTCTTTAATTAAAGAAAAGGTATATTAAAAATAATAACATTAAAAGGGTTAAACGTAGTAAGCAAAATTCCTTAAAAAAAATAGTAAAATAAATAGGCAAAAAAGAAAGTAGTATATTTTTGTAAGTGACCAAAAAAAAAAAATTAAAAAAACTTTATAATAGTGACAAGATGGTGCAATGTTGTCTAAAATGTATCCGTCGTGATTTATGTGTTTTTCAATGGATAAAAAATGATGATACGAGACAAGTTTAAAGTTCATATTGTTTGAAGTTTATTATAATGACTCATCATATGTCACATTATCTTGTCAGAAAAAAAAATGTCACATAAAAATACTAAATGCCAGACTTTGTTAAAACATAAAAAAAAAAATGTCAAAGGTGAATACATATTGAAACTTAAAATGACTAAATTGAAAAGGAAAAAAAGAAAGATGACTCATTTCTAGTACCCAAAATAAAAAACATAACTCATTTCATACATTGAACTTAGTCACAGACATGCAACAATTCAATCAAATATCAACAAAAAACAATCAGATTCATGTTTTTTTTTTGGTCAAGCAATCAGATTGATGTTATCATGCTCAAAAGTGAAAAATGCTTGCGTCACTAATCTATATATTAACATCACAATGTTCTCATGCTCAAAAGTGAAAACTGCTTGTGTCACTATATATTAACATCACAAGGCCACAGCACTTGGTATCTAGAACGATGGCTATATTTTCGCCCTTGATTTTAACCCGCCACAGCATCATCGTCTTCAAACTCCTCTTCCTCCTCCATATCCTCTTCATAGTACCGTTGAGCAAATAGACAACAACAACATTAATCTAATTGGGGCACAATACAATTTAATGCAGGCATACCAATCAAATTATTGGGTTCAATTTCCAAAGGTACAAAAGAAAGGAAGAACTGAAAAGGGGAAATTAAACCAAATAATTTGACTAGTATGCCTGCATTAAATTATATAGCACCCCAATTAGATTAATGTTGTTGTTGTCTACTTGCTCAATGGTACCGATGAAAATGCTAGATCACACTTGCATGCATCAACTTCTAACGGCTGGACTTGTGCTTCTGAATATGAAACGGCGAGACTCAAAGCCATGATCAGACCTACAGCAATAGCTACCCAGGATAAATCAACCGCTCTTGGTACAATTTATCATCAGGAAAGTCAACCGCTCTTGGTACAATTTATCATCAGGAAAGATTAGACTAACCAAAAAAATATCTAGTCAGTACCAGAACTCATGAATAATACTGCACTTCAATCAGCTCAACATATTCTCGCATAAATGAAACGCAACAGCATTTCCTTTGCACAGGTTGCAGAAAGTGATGGAGAAAGTGCAAAACATACATCCTGTGTCACATTAACGCCCCAATTTAGACACCTAAACATATATAGAGAAGCTAGAAAGCTAGTGTTGTATGGGCAGAATGCACTTGTCCCTTACAATCAGCAAACTGGATTCATGAATATGGCATCATCATTCCCTTCGAGCGATATAAACAATCATGGGGTTGATGGAACAGATGAAGACAAGGCCAAATGGTGGGAAAATGAATGAAATGTTTTCCGAAAAATAGCAGAATCATTTATTACACGGATGCATCTTGATCAAGGAGACAGACGCTTTTCGCGATGGTAAGAGTTTTTCTCACTCAATGTATCAGACCATCTTTCCAGTTCTGCATTCATGTCCCTTGCTGCTTGATTGCAGAACTGGAAAGTTGGTGAATTTGTTGAAAAACCAGAAAGATATTGAACCTTCACTTGAACAGTGTGCAAATCAATCAGGAATCTTTGTTCCTGGCAAATAAAACATCTTGTTTCCAGCTTCAATCATTTCCTGTCAGTCATAAATTTAGAAACTGTTACAAGTTACTCTAGCGTTTTGAGACATTGATAGGAATTGATACATATTTGATAGGAACCGATACTAATGAAATCAGAGAACGTGAAGACTTAAATTGAGTAAAAATTTAAGAAATATCAAGAAACTTATAACAGTTACTGTGGCAATGATAAAAACCTTTAAATAGCATCAAGCTGCTTAAAGTTATGTAAGTGTTGCACGTATTCTAAAACATTCCATTAACCAATCTGCCTGATACACTATAACATCAATTATTTTTCAGAGCAAAACTATAATAAACATGAAATATATGACTCAACGTATTTATTAAAATAAACAGAGATCAAAAGAGGAGGAACCTGATTCACTAACAAGCCTGCAGCCTTGCACACTGGGAAGTCAATAATGAGCAGTTTTTAGCAGATAAATGATCCATGTTTGGCAGAACTCCTTCAATTTCTCGAATGTATAATACAGAAGAAGTTCTCTCAAGCAACATTCTCCTGCAAGGTTCATGTATTTCACGGATTTGCATCGTTTTGCAGAAAGTGTTTGTAATTTGCATGTAATTTCTCGTATAAGCTCGCAATCTTCCAGCTTTAGGTTCCTCAGAAAATGACACTCTTTGATGCACACATGAAGAATGGTGAAATAATTCCCCAGAAAGTCTGATAAAACATTTGAGGATCAAGAAAGACGACCAGCCATTGATGTTTTAGTTGCAGAGATGCGTGCATCACTTGCAAAAAAGAAACAAGTAAAAAGAGAAGTACTTCAATCAGTTCAGCGTATTCTTGCATAAATAAAATGCAAGAGCATATGCCCTTCACAACTCATAAGGTGTTGCTTTAGGAGAGTGGTGGAAAAACATACATACTATGGACACATTAACACAGCAATTTAGACACCTAAACATATAGAGAAGCTAGAAAGCTCGTGAATATGACACCATCATTCGCTTTCGGGGCTTGTTTGATTCTATCAAGAAACACACACGAGCTAAAGTTAATCTTGATGACGAAACTTATAAAGTTTGGGAGCTTCTGATGTTGGATATAAACAGTGACAGGGTTGATGGAGCAGATGAAGACAGTTCCAAATGGTGGGAAAATGTACTATTTCCCAAGGACAAGCAGAGTCATTTATTGCACGGATGCATCTTGTTCAAGAGATAGACACTTTTTTGTGATAGAAAGGAATAGTGGTGGATTCAGTGGTTAGAGTTTTTCTCGCTCAAATTGTCTCGGACCATCTTTCTACCTCAGCATTAATGTCCATGCTTGATTTCCCTTAAATTCAAGCAGCAAGACATAAATGCGGAACTAGAAAGATGGTGAATTTGTAGCAAAACCATAAAGATATTGAACCCTCACTTGTACGGTGTGCAAACCAATCTGCAATCTTCGTTCCTGGCAAAGAAAACATCTAGTTTTTAGCTTCGATCGTTTCCTCTGTCAGTCATAAGTTTAGAGACTGTTAAAAAGTTATTCTATGAGTTTAAGACATTGATAGGAATTATTGATACACGTTTGATAGAAACTGATATTAATGATATCAGAAAAACCAAAGACTTCAATCTAGAAAAATGTTACGAAATGTCTAGAAACTTATAAACGGTTATTGTGGCAATGATAAAATCTCTTCAATAGCATCAAGCCAATAAGTTCCATTAACCAATCTTGTTCTGTTCGGTCGCATTAATTCAACAAAGTTGAACAATCATCAACTTGGAAATCTCTTTCTATCTCAAGGAAAAACTGCTTTGTGTGAGGTAGTACAAAGTAAAACTATAACCAGTAATCATTTCATTTCCATTTCTAACCCCAGAAAAAAATCAAATTGCAAAGACAAAACAAACAATCTTATGCAGAATAATACTATTATATTTCACCCCCAATCTTAATAAATTTACAAACTTCCAAAATATACAGGTTATATAATGAACTGCATGTCAAATCTTGCTATGGAAATGTGTCATTAACATGCATGCAATCATCAACTAAGACATTTAATTTTATTTTACAAATAAAAAAAAAACTTGCTTTTTCAAATTATTAATTTTGCTAGAACAAAAAAGCATCATCATCATCGTCAATTAACTAAGCAAGCAAAGCAATAAAACTGAAAAACCCAACACAAATTAACACGCAAAAACGGTTTTCGGGTACCCATTTGCTGTGACGACGAGAGACAGTGTGGTCGTTGGAGTTGAAAAGGCGATCTGGTCCAAACAGAGCTTTGTCGCTGTTCGCAAATTCACACCACCTCTGCCTTAGACCTTCATCAACATCTTCCTTCCTGTTGTCTATTGTGGTGGTGGTCGGTGAAAGGTAAAAATACCTAGCACCACCGTCACCATCGCCGCATAGACAGCGGTGCTAGCCGCCGCTAGGTTTCCTAAACATTTCTATTCAATTTTGGCTCTTTATGTCAAAATGGTGAGTTATTTATAATAGAGTTAAATATACTTTTAAACACCAAAAACATATTTTTTTTAGCCTAAAAATATTTTTACTTTTCTTTTTACTTTTTTTTTTAAGACTTTTTAGACTTTTAAATTTTTGTTTTTCTATTTCAAATAATTCATGTCCAGCTTTCATAATTTTTAATGAACTTTATGGGTAGAATATTTTGACAATTTAAAAAAAAAATTTAGAATTTTTAACAAAAGCATAAATTAAATATAAAAAATTCTAGTAATTTTTTTGGAGATATTATTATAATATTCTAGTCATTAAAAAAAATGAGTTGTCCAAAAAAAAAGTAAAGATCAGATTATAATAAAAAATTTAAAGGACTAAAAGTCAAACAAATATTTAGATGAATTAAAACAAAAAATTAATATTTTTATAGATAAAAAAAATATATTTAACTATTTATTATTTTCTATTCGTTTTTAACCTCTTGCACCGTTTTGTTTTTATTGTTTAATATTATAGTTTTTTCATTTAACCTCTTCCACCGTTTTTTCCTATCTCAGTCATTAAGGATCTTTCAAACAAAAAGGAAATTACAAAGCTTATTGGAGAACTCTCAAATTCCTTATCCTTACACCGTTAAAACTGAAATTAGCTAATTAATTAACCGATTTAATTCTTTTGCGTTAGATATACTTTTTCTTTATTTCGAGAGGGACGTTAGATGTCCTTAAAAATAAAATAAATTCGTTAGCATATATACTTTTTCTTTTTTTTAAGGGGACGTTAGGTGTCCTTGAAAATAAAATAATTTGCTATATTGACTAAAAATAATAATAATAATAATAATAATAATAATAATAATAATAATAATAATAATAATAATAATAATAATAATTTGTTAAAAATAATATATAACTCATAAACTTGCAGATAATTTAGATTCTAATAACTTATTGCTGAAAATTTATGATGATGATTGATAGTTGATAAACTAATTATATTGTTTGATAAAATTAATGGTTCAACTAACTAATAGATATAAAATGATATAAAAGGGCGTTCTTAATTTATAATAAAATTTCGGCCAAATATCATATTTTGGTCCTTTTAGTTTGACCGAATTCCCAAGTTAGTCCTTTAAGTTTTGAAAGTTTCAATTAGGTCTTTTTGGTTTGACAGAATTTTCAAGTTAGTCCTTTAAGTTTCAAAAGTTTCATATAGGTCTTTTTAGTTGATAAACTATTTCACCGTTACCCATGCTATCAGTTAATAATTAATTGATGTTGATGTATCTGTTAAGTTGTTGACTTGGATCAAAACGTTGTCTTTTAAAAGCTCCAGGTGTCAAAACGTTACGTTTAATTGTCACAAATGATCATTCTAGCACTATAAATGTCGTTTAATACTGCTAGAAAGACATTTGTTGTTGCAAATAGTTATCTTTGTAGCACTATAAATGATCATTTGTGACCATTAAACGTAGCGTTTTGACACCCTCGAGCTTTTAAAAAACAACATTTTGATCCAAGTCAACAACTTAACGGCTACATCAACATCGGTTAAACGGAGACTGACAGTAGGGGTAGCGATGAAATAATTTGTCAACTAAAAGGACCTATTTGAAACTTTTAAAACTTAAAGGACTAACTTGGAAATTTTGTCAAACTAAAAGGACCTAAATGAAACTTTCAAAACTTAAAGGACTAACTTGAGAATTATGTCAAACTAAAAGGATCAAAAATGGTATTTAGCCTAAAATTTATATCAATTAATATTTAAGATATTTAGTAATTTACATTTTTTTAATTGAATATATATTTAATATATTATATAATCTCTTGGCTTAAATGTACTCTTGGGTGGGGCGAGGATGGTGATGCTTGAAAGAGGAGGCTAAAGTTATTTGCTTGAGAGGATGAACAGGTCAAGGAGTGCTGTGAGATTTTAATTAATATTATTTTGGAGTTTAATCTTACTGACACGTGGCTTTGACATTTACATGCTTTCATCAAATACAATACTACAAGTGCTTATAATTAGATGTTGTCGTCGGTTAACATCTTGGTAGTTGATCACACAAACACAATTTGGAATAAGGAGGTCCCTATAAAGGTTGGTATTTTTGTTAGGTGTCTGCTTCACAATCGTTTACCTATAACATACAAGTTAACTAGGAGACACGTTCTTCATCCTAATGTTTATCTTTGTGCGGCCCTGGGTGGAGAAAATTCTTCCCTATAAAGTTGACATGATGGAGGATATTGATCATCTATTTCTTTCTTACGACTTTTTTGAGAAAATTTGACATGGTATCTCTAATTGGTTTGGTTTCATTACGGGGCACCACGAACTTGTGGCATATCACTTTCTTCGATTTGGAAATTTAGGCAGCTAAGCAAAAATCATCCGCTCAACTTTTCAACTCATTTGACTCTCATGCGTGTGGGTGATTCAGTTTGAAAGAAATGATCACGTTTTTCGTCAAAAAGTGGAAACATTATAACAACTTCTCAACAAAATTAAGCTTCAATCTTGTTGTAGTAGAGGATATTGTGCTCGTCACTAGCTTGGCTAGGTACCCTCGAATCCATATGACACACAAAATGGGGGATATAAAAACCTAATCCAAACGGAGGGACATAAAACCTAATCATTAAGTCCATACTAAGTGTAGACATATCCAAAGAGATAATACAAACATTTAAAACAACACAATGGATCCAACCTCTAGTTAATTCAGTTTTTTTTTGTCAAGTAACCTCTAGTTAATTCTAACAAACACTAATCAAATGTGTACTTACTAGTGAATGGATTGACCGTCAATAAAAAACGGTTCAACAAATAACAACTACCTGCAATAGCAACAAGCAAAGGTACTATTTCAAGCCTATCGAGTATCAATCCAACATCAAACAAGATAATGATGATGATATTACAACCAACCTAAAATCAATCACGAGTACTAATACAAATATTAAGGCAGTTTTGACATATTGGAGGCGAACCCAAAATCTAGAAACCTCCGGATCCCAGCACATATAGACAACGATCAAAGAGTCTAGAAACGATATCACCAACCAGACACGAGACAACAACCATTTGACAAACCCATTATGTTTTTTTAAACCAAAACCAACATATGCACCGAGACATCGACGGTTAGACCAACCGAATCATCGGAGAAGCTTTGCGGGTCGAACCACTATCGAGAGAACCCGAGATGGAGACAGGTGCAAATATGATAAAAACAAAGCAATCCGCGACGAAGGAGCAAACCATCTGTCGGCCATGTAACAACGATCCTAACAAAAAATGTTGTGCTTTTAAAGGAAAAATTTCAGCTTTATTCCTCACAACTCTACCGATATTGGATTTATTATTGTTTGAAGGCTTAAAAGGTGAACTAGAGCATCATGTTAGCTGTTTGTCAACTGTCAAGTGATTCTTATCCTATTATTTTTCCTATTATTATTGACAAGTCGGCCTCACTTTATTTTTAATTTTACTAGCATTTACCACCTTATCTGTCCGCTTTTCTTATCGTGATAATGATTACTTCCTCTATTCCTTTTTAAGTGTCGTTTTATGGTGAATTTTATGTTCCTATTTAACTACCATTTTGGTATTTTTAAGGGTATGATTTGTCAATTACTCTTATATATTTAGAAAACAAAAGTTTGTTTTTTTAAACAAAGTTTGTTTTTTTGTTTTAAAACAAAATTTGTTTCTTGTTATCTTCAAATTTAAACATGATGTAGAATTCGATAAAAGTGATAAAGTAAACGGATATAAAGAGATAAATATTGTACCAATACCAATATTGCTCTCTTATGTCTCATCTTTTAAGTCATCTTCATATGACTCCTCTAAATCAAATATAGGTTGGTTTATTAATGATGTTTCAACAACAATATTTAAATCTGGTAAATGAGGAATCTCAACATTCAAATTCATGTCACACGGTGTGAATCTAACATTGGTTGAAGTCATAGTTGAAGCCTTAATTTTGATTAAAGGAGTTAGAGGAATTAAAGTTAATTTTTCCTTAACTTTTGATTAATGTGAAGTTGGAATAATTTTGATATAGACTTAAAATAATTAAAGAGATATGCACAATATTTAGAAAATTGGAAATTGTTTGTTATGAGAGAAAGATAAAGCGCGCAAAAAAATAGGAATTTGTTGAAGAAAGAGAGTAGTAATTAACTGACAATTGTTTGTTACATATTAAATTTATTGGAAAGATAAAGTGTGTGCAAAAAAATAGGAAATTATTAGTGGAATAAAATGATGGTATAACAGGAAAAAAATGTGCAAAAATACACTTCGCTATTTTTGTGTTAAAATTCTAAAACGACACTTAAAAAGGAACCAGAGGGAGTATAAATTAGGAACAACATTTTTTTTTTGTGGTGGTCGGGGTTGGAACCCCAGACCTTGCATATATTATGCATCGTTCTTACCAACTGAGCTAAGCTCACGAAGACTTTTTTTATGAAATTTTAAATAAAATTATTGATTTTGATTAAAAATATATGTATATATAGTAGATTCTAAAAAAAATATAAATAATAGATATTTTGTACTTTTATATTGTAACAAACTATACTTATCTTTTAAATGATATGAACAATGTAATAATATAACAAATATAATATAAATTATTATATTTTTAAACGAGTAAACAAAATATGACTGGATAAGTGAAAACTCAGCCCAATAGCAAGTATTCTCTACTATATAAGGCCAGAGGAATCCTTGTTTTAAACAATAAAACCAAAACCCTAGATCGACAAAAAATAAAATCAAAACCCTAGATCGACATAGTCTGTTAGAAACTACCAGTAACCTGAAGATCGCGGCACTGCTTGGTGGATTGATCTGATTGGAATCAATCATTCATCATCAATGGAGATGGAGACAGATGAAGGTATAAACAGTCTTAAAGCTCGCATAGAAACCCAGCACAAGTCACATATGAACATGCTTTCTTCTGTACAATCTGTTATACCTAATTTTGTTTCTTCTCTCGACCTTTCTCTCAAAGTTCTCTCTTCTTTCAACCATCGTCCTTTTTCTCCTACACCCCCTCTAACCTATTTCAACCCTCCCAAATCGAAATCATCTCTCCAACAACTACCTCAAAAACCTTATAATAATAAAACCTCGAAAACCTCTTTTGTTGTCACTACAAATCCAGTATCAGAGAAAGTTAGTCCTTTGTCGGCTGTTCAATCGATGGTTGCTGTTTGTCTTTTAAGTCGACTACCTTTTTTGGAAATTGATTCTTCCACTTTATCTAGGAAATTGGAGAATGATCAAACCTTTACACCACAAGACAAAGCCGCATTTCAAGAGCTTGCTGGAGATTCAGGAGGGCCAACGCTTGCAGTCGAGATAGCTTTGAGGTCAATGGCAGATGATAATGGTGCTGTCGAATTGGAAGAGTTTGCTGTAAGTGGCAAATCAAGAATCATGGTTTTGAATATAAATAGGACCCGTCTATTGAGAGAATTGCCTGAAACTGCACAACATCAACTGCTGCAGCAGCATGAATTGAGTCTCGGAGATGGTAATATGAATCAAAATCGGCAACAAATTGCAACCGATAGTATGAATTTGGAGGATGTTGATGCTTTAATTAATAAGAAATCATTTAGGGAGCTGCAAAAATACGAAACTGCTAAGGAGCTTTTAAAAATTATTCAGACTCCAAGTATAAGGGAGGCTGCTGTAGCTGCTAAGTTCAAAACTAAAGGTGGTTCTCAGATGAGGCCATATTGTGACTTACCAACAAAAGAAGATTGTCGACGCCGGACTGGTTCCTTTATAGCATGTAATAAGCTTCATTTTAGACGAATCATTGCTCTTCATACTGACATTAGTTTGGGAGACTGTCCTTTTCTTCGTACTTGCCGGCACATGAACACATGTAAATATGTTCACTATGAGGATGACCCTACACCTGATTTGCCTCCAACAATGATGTGTGCTCCTCCTCCTCCCAAACCACTAAGGCAGCAGCGACCTGAGTATTGTTCTGAAGTGGAACTAGGCGAACCACAATGGATCAACTGTGATATTCGTAACTTTAGAATGGACATATTAGGTAAGTTTGGAGTAATAATGGCTGATCCACCGTGGGACATTCACATGGAGCTGCCTTATGGAACAATGGCAGATGATGAAATGCGCACTCTTAATGTCGCTGCTCTACAAACTCATGGGCTTATTTTTCTATGGGTCACTGGGCGTGCGATGGAACTTGGACGAGAATGCTTAGAACGTTGGGGATATAAATGTGTTGAGGAGATCATTTGGGTGAAAACAAATCAACTTCAGCGAATAATTAGAACTGGACGTACGGGCCATTGGCTCAATCACAGCAAGGAACATTGTCTTGTTGGGATAAAGGGTAGTCCTGAAGTAAACAGAAACATTGACACTGATGTTATTGTTTCTGAAGTCCGGGAAACAAGCCGAAAGCCAGATGAGATGTATGCTTTGTTGGAGAGGATAAGTCCCGGAACAAGAAAGGTGGAGTTGTTTGCTCGCATGCACAATACTCATGCAGGGTGGATGTCTCTTGGTAATCAATTGAGTGGTGTAAGGTTAGTGGATGAAGGACTGAGAGCAAGGTTTAAGGCAGCTTATCCAGATGTGGAGGTGCAGCCAGCATCACCTTCCAGGGCTTCTGCTATGGAGGTAGACTCTAGTGTTGCTGCTCAAACAAGGAGTTCATTTTCCGTCACAGAATCAATGGCCATTGATGTGGACACTAACTAAGTTTCCACCAATTCAATCATATGATGATTTTTTGTAGGGAACGTTACTTTACAAATCTGAATGAAAAAAAGCAGTATTTTGACCTTTCTAGCATTTTTAGTTGGTGCTATATTCTTGTTTTTCTTTCTTTTATGTGGAAAGATAAGTTTTTCAAGTTTTATTTGAGAGCTATCATTATTTCAAGAGGAAAAAAAAAGGAAGCCTTGTTAATTAAATTCGTATTAGTAATTCCTTTAAAAACAATACATGTATATTAGAGAAAGTCTTGTTTCACTTTCAAACTTGCTTAGTTGACATTTGGGGTCTGTTTGGATTGACTTATTTGTAAGCTTTTGAAATATAACTTATGCAATTAAATAAGATTTTATGTTAATTGATTAGTTTTCACTAACGAAAATTGTATCTTCATAAGCTGTTTTTTCATAAACTACCTTGACAAACTTATGAATAATGCATAAAAACTTATTTATTTGCATAAGCTAATAAGCCAACCCAAACGGATCATTGATAGGAACTGATATTAATTCCTATTCATCTCACAAAAAGTTCTCAAGAGTTTCATCCACCTGAGTTTTTATTCTTCATATCCTAATTGGTTCCTATATCCGTGCAATTTTTATTCTTCAGTCTGACTTACGATTATGTCTTTAAAATTTCAAACTTGTTTCCTATATCCTTTCAAGATGTTTACTAGTTCTTCATATCCTAATTGGTTCTCAAAATTTTCTTGTTGAAGAGTTGATCTCACTGTTTGGAATAGGTCAAAGAGCAAGTGTGATCCTCTAATCAGCTAGGGAGCTAAGTAAGTTCTTTATAAAGAGACACATAAAGGAGAAGATAAGCTATAAAATTGAAAGTGTATTTGTGCATTTGTTTCTGCAGATATTAATCATCTCCCGAGAAAGTAGCAGCATTTTGTGATCTCACTTTAGCCATGCTTGTTGATCCTCAAGATGTTTACAAATCTACAACAGAAATGAAGCACCTGGAAACAGACATCCAGCACTTGATACCATACATAATATTGGAATTGAATAAACCATCAATTCAGTCTAAATTATCTTTCTCTTTTCTATTTAGTCCTAAACTATATAAATATAATAACTAGTCCTCAAACTATATACAATTTGTCAAATTATCTAATTTATTAAAATGTTAATGACTATTTTGATGGATTTTCGTATACTCTAGAGATTATTTAATATAAGGGACTAAATTGGAGAGTGTGTGATGTTTAGGAACTAAATTAATGGTTTATTCTACTGGAATTTGTAACCTAAGAGGAAGCAACTAGCTAGTTTATGATTTACAAACTCTTAAAATCTACATTGCAAGCTAAGTCTTGATATGGAAATGTGTCACTGGAATGCAATCATATCATTAACTAAGACGTTCAATTTTATTTTCAAATATAAAACCTTGCATATCCAATTATTGTTTCTCCTAACAAAATATCATCATCATCATCACTTAGAAAAGCATAAGAAATGAAGGACCAAAAAGCAACAAAAATCGATTTGAACGAAAAGGATATACTTTTATCAGGGTCAAATTGCGAAACATCAAGATGATCAAAGCTAATCTCATATCAAATACTTGAAATTCTTATTGAAATTTAACCAAAAGGGTATTTTCACAAACAAGTAGATAACGGTCTGAGTTCCAAGTGATCCTTGTCGAATTTTCTAAAAGTTTATAGTTGTTTTTCAAAACCCAAGAGAAACAGTGTGATAAAAACCCGGTGATTTGTTGATAGGAGGGATTCACTAAAGACTTAAAACTGGATTTGGAATCGTCCAAATAAACCCAATCTGAACAACTGAAAGGATCATGAACATATTTTGGTTAGCACTTGGCAGTAAAATCTAAATTATTTGGATGATTCTAACTTTTTTTTTTTTTTTGCTAAAATAAAAATGAAAAAAGAAGTAAGAGTCATTCAAATAATTTCAATCAATATACATTTTCGAATCCATGTGATGTATATTTAATTTAGCATACGCTGGTTTTTATAAGAAATTTCAACTCTATTCCTTACAACTCTTCCGATGTGGGACTTATAATTTGAAGCTTAAAAATTGAACTACAATATTATGCTGTTAGCTGTCTGTCAAGTGTCTGGCTTAATTTTATAGCTTATCAAAAAGTGCAATAAACTAGTAAAAAATCACTATAAAATCGCAAAAACAAAATGTTACTAAACAAGTCTATTTTGAATATTTAAGTTTATAAGTTATCCATTGTAAGCTCAAAAGAAGTTGACCTTACTTAACGGAGCCTATATCTATTTTAAGATAAGTCTTCTATCTAGTAACACATGGCGAAACTTTCTTAATTCATTTCGAATTTTGCCTGTTGTAAGAGTCTATCTGACAGTTTGGAATAGGACCAAGAGCAAGTGTGATTCTCCGATCAGTTTCGAAACTTCTGAAGACAGTCCAGAAGCTGAACCCACCTCAGAAGCACAAGATGAAGTTGCTTCTGATGAAGCACAAGATGGCTCTCAGCAAGCTACTCAATCCAAGAGTAAATTCAAGCACAAGTCTTCACATCCTGAGGATCTAATCATTGGAAACAAAGATAGTCCTAGAAGAACAAGATCATATTTCAAACAAGAAGAGTCTATGATAGGACTGTTATCAGTGATTGAACCTACTACAGTTGATGAAGCACTTTTAGATGATGGATGGATACTAGCTATGCAGGAAGAGCTTAATCAGTTTCAAAGAAATGATGTGTGGGATCTGGTACCCAAACCTCAGCATAAGAACATTATTGGAACAAAATGGGTATTCAGAAACAAGTTGAATGAACAAGTTGAAGTAACCAGAAACAAAGCAAGACTTGTTGCACAAGGTTACAGTCAACAAGAAGACATTGATCATACTGAAACATTTGCTCCAGTTGCAAGATTGGAAGCAATCAGGTTACTTCTTTCCTATGCAGTTAATAATGGCATAATATTATATCAAATGGATGTCAAGAGTGCATTTCTAAATGGAGTCATCGAAGAAGAAGTGTTTGTCAAGCAACCTCCTGGTTTTGAGGATCTTAAGCATCCTGACCTGGTTTACAAACTTAAGAAATCACTATATGGCTTGAAACAAGCTCCCAGAGCTTGGTATAATAGACTAAGTAATTTCTTAATCAAAAATGATTTTAAAAGAGGCCAAGTTGACACAACACTCTTCAGAAGGACTCTTAAGAAAGATATTCTTGTTGTGCAGATATATGTTGATGATATAATATTTGGTTTTACTAATGCATCTCTTTGCAAGGAATTTTCTAAGTTAATGCAGGATGAATTTGAAATAAGCATGATGGGAGAGCTGAAGTTCTTCCTTGGAATTCAAATTAATCAAAGCAAAGATGGAGTATATGTTCATCAAACAAAGTATACTAAGGAGCTTCTGAAGAAGTTCAAGCTTGAAGGTTGTAAAGTGATGAACACTTCAATGCATCCAACCTGCACTTTAAGCAAAGAAGATACTGGAACAAAAGTAGATCAGAAGCTATATAGAGGTATGATTGGTTCTCTCTAGACCAGATATTTTATTCAGTGTATGCTTGTGTGCAAGATTCCAATCAGATCCTAGAGAATCTCATTTAACTGCTGTTAAGAGAATCTTCAGGTATTTGAAAAGAACAACTAATCTTGGACTCCTCTATAGGAAATCCTTAGATTATCAGTTGGTTGGATTTTGTGATGCTGATTATGCTGGTGATAGGATTGAAAGAAAGTCAACCAGTGGCAATTGTCAATTTCTGGGTGATAATCTGATATCCTGGGCTAGCAAAAGACAATCAACTATTGTTATGTCTACAGTAGAAGCAGAATACATTTCAGCTGCAAGTTGTTGTACACAACTACTTTGGATGAAACATCAGTTGGAAGACTATCAGATTAATGCTAATAGTATTCCCATTTATTGTGATAATACTGCTGCTATTTGTTTGTCTAAAAATCCAATTTTGCATTCTAGAGCCAAGCATATTAAAATCAAACACCATTTTGTCAGAGACTATGTTCAAAAAGGAATTTTAGATATACAATTCATTGATACTGAGAATCAATGGGCTGATATATTTACTAAGCTTTTAACTGTTGAAAGATTTGATTTTATAAAGAAAAATTTGAACATGCACTATGTGTCTGATTAAAAGTTTGCGTGCTCCTGAATAGGAATTTAGGTTCTGAAGTCTGTTCAGAAGCTATGGTCCATCAGAAGCTTCTTGTTGAGGTTCTGAGGAAAATGTGCTTCTGATGATGACGTCAGCATCTGAAGTCCAGAAGCTGGATTTTGTGCTTCTGAATAGCAGAGTTAGTGGAAACGCTGGAAGTTATTTTTTTTAGTGACACCTGGCCCGCTAACTTGGCAGTTACTCTGAGAACTTCTGACGTGGTTTATGTGTATGGTTGTATAACGTAAGAGGGCAATGATGATTATAGCTTTGAATGTACTATCACGCGCCCCCTTTGTCATTAATGCTATGTTTGTTTGTCTTTTCTGAATTGCAAACGTTTTACTAAAAACACTTAGTCAATTCACACACTACTCACTTCACTACAAACACTTTCCTCATTCAACCTTCATTGCGAAGTAAGCATATCTCCCTTGTTGGAACAAAATGTGTTTAACAATAAACCTTTGAAAGTTTTGATGATAACAATGTATTAAAAAATTTCAATTGGACTAGCTAATATTTGTTCGAGTGTACAGGACCATAGTCAAAAAATTTACATCATATATGGGTTCTAAAGAACAAAAGAGAGCTAAGAAATCAACAAAAAGGAAGCTTAAAGCGTCTGAAGAAAAGTGCTCCTGAAGACAAAAAGTGCTCCTGAAGACAAAGTGCTCCTGAAGATGATGACGTCATCAGAAGCAAGTTCATCAGAAGCAAGTTCAGAAGCGACTTCATCAGAAGCCGAAAATACCAGAAGTTGGAGATTCAAGATTTAATACTTCAAAAGTTGTTCAATGGATTCGAAAGCAATGGCAGAAGACTAATGGAATTGTGCAACAGTCATCTCTAAAGGATTTGAAGGCATTTGCTTACAAAAGAAACAAAAGCGTTGACATTATACTTTGTACGAACTGTACAACCACCTTCTCCACTACTCTGTTCTATGTCGCTGCTACAAGACAAAACAACAGCTCTGATATCCAACCAAGCCTGCAGAATTGTTCCCTCTCAACTGGAATGGATTTGAAATTGATCCTTCATAGGACAATATCTAAATCAGGCAAGAAATCATTGGTGAAAGATCAAGCTTCAACAACGACTCTTTTTGATGGGCTGGCAATTTCACAACGTCACTTTCACACCTCTATATAAAGGAGTGAAGATTTAAAGAATGACATTAGACTTAACTATAATTTACAAGCGCCAAAACTCTGCTGAAATTATTCTGCTTTCAAAAGTTCATTTAGAATTTCTGTTTTCAAGTTCATATCTTAGAAATTCTAAAGTCTTAAGAGTCTGTATCTGTTTTGTATTGTGAGCACCTCTGATTGTATATCAAGTGTTCAACCTAAAACATTTTTCTTTGTAATCTTGTTTGATTAGAAGTATCTTGCTTGTGTGATTGAGCATTAGAAGTCTCTTGATTGTGTTCAGGAGCATAGGAAGTCTCTTGCGTGTGTGCTTGAGCAATTTGAAGTCTCTTGCTAAGTTTAGCAGTGAGCAGTTGTAATTTGACATTACATTTTAGTGAACTCTCCTTGGAAGAGCAAGGGGGACTGGACTACTTCCGGTTTGTGGAAGGAACCAGTATAATTGCTTTGTGTCTTTCTTCCTTCTCTCTCTCTGTTTTTATCCGCTGCATTTAGATTCTGAATACCACTTCAGAAGCAGTCTCAACTTGCTTCTGACCAGTGTGTTTCAGCCTAGAGAAACGAAGAAAAATCAAACACAATTCAACCCTCCTTCTTATGTTTTTCTCACCTTCATCCCTGCATCTCAAAACCTTAAGAACCCTAAAATCTTCATCATCATCTATGGCATCATCTAGTTCGAATCAAGATATTCCAAAATCAACCTCTAGCATGCAACAACAGAATGATCCAGAATCGTCCTCACAAGAAGCACCTGCTTACGAAATTGCTGGAAGAACTATGAAGCTAGAAGAATGGGAGTTAACCATTCAAACTGAGAATCCAATGGATTTCATATCTCTAGCACATCATGGGTGCGACATCAGAAGTTACTATGAAGCACATGGCTTAATGGATTACTTCACTATGTTGAATGGACCAATATATGAAGCTCTGGTGAGACACTTCTGGGTTAGAGCCTCTGTCTACAACAAAGCTGTTGCTGAAGCTGAAGAGAAGCAGAAGATTCTGATAGATCTTTCTCTTGTTGGGAAAACAAGAGAAGAGATGGGCTTGGAACCATACAGATGTCTGGAAATCAGGTCCAACGTCTTTTGGATCCTAGTATTTATCTCTGAAAATGTTGTTGCTATAGTACTCAGAAGAGATACTTCTGGGAAGTATGAAGGTTCAGATATACCCAATGCACAGACAAGTCCTTGGAAGTCAATTGTCAACGAGACAATCTATGGAATGAAGAAGGGTGGCAAGTACAGTGATTTAAGCATAGAGAAGAAGATGCTTCTGAAAATCCAGAATGAGAATCTACTTCCAAAAGGTAGAGGCAGTGATCAACCCTCTCTGGCTCATAAAGTGTTTCTGCATCACTTTATCAACAAAACAAGGGTAAATGTACCTAAGTACATTTTCAGGCACATGATCAAAGAGCTGAGAGAAATTCAGGACAAGAACAGATCATGGGTGCCTTATGGGAGAGTTATTTCAGAAATTCTTCATCAAGGAGGGATTCTGAAGCCTATCAGTGAAATTCAGTTCTACAATGACACTCATCTGGATACTGTCACAGGCAAAGTCATCAGTGGCAAAACCCTTAGGAATATGTCTTTAATTCCTAAAGATAGGTTCATAGAGCTCCCTACAGATTTGAAGGAATCAGATGCTATTTCAAATCTGATGGAAAGCTTCCCACCAATCTGCAAGCAAGAGCCTCTGGATGTTCAAATGTATTACATTCAAGAGCATAATGCTCTGACTAGTAAGAAGATTAGATTGGAAGATGTTCCTGAGACCATGTATGGTGGAGCATTGCCAGTTGCAAAGGGCAGAAAATCCAAGAGAAAGGCTATTACCAAGGAAGAGTATCTTGGTGATGAAGAGCCTAAGTAGAAGAAGGCAAAGGGAATTAAGAAGGATAAGAGTGTTGGTGGTTCTGGCGTGCCATCAATTCAAAAGGAAGTTTAGGAGCTGGATGCTGATGTTGTTCTGAACAAGAAGACAAGGAGTGAAAAAGTTGTTGCTTCTTCTCAAACTGCTTCTGAACAACGTCAAGTACCTAAGAAGAAGAGAAAGTCAGTGCTAAGGAAGATCAAAGAGTCAGCTTATGTGCAAGAAGAAGAAGAGCAGATTGAGACCACTGAGTTGGTTACTAGAGAGCTGAAGAAGAAGAAGATGGAAGATGTTGCTGCACTTGAGAGAATTAGAGAACTTGCAAGAGGAATTGAAGTTCCTGCTTCAAGTATTGTGAGAGAGGATGCTGGAGAGGTAGCTCAAGAAGTAGTCAAGGCTACTGAAGCAGTGCAAGAGCTAGCTCCTTCAGAAGCTGAGAAAATGTTGATGATAGTAAGTGCTGATGGGTCAGAAGGTGTTCAGGAAGACCAAGCTGCTGGGTCTGAAGCTGCTGCTCCAGATGCTGTCACAGGTATTCCTCATTCTCCACACTCTCACACTGTTGAAGACATAGAATCAGACTCAACTCAATCCTCATCATCATCCACCGACTCAGATGATAGACCCTTAGGCCAAATTTACAAAATCAAACACATTAAGCCTAAAACCAAGACTTTCAAAAAGCCTTCTCAGACTATTCCTTTTGAGCCTATGATTCCTTCAGTTGATGAAAGGATAGGTGAAATGTCTGAGATGAGAAACAAAGTATGTGAAAGACTACCCCTAAACCATTCTTTTCAACCATAAATCATTCAACCACCCTTAGGCCAAATTTACAAAATCAAACACATTAAGCCTAAAATTTGAGCCTATGATTCCTTCAGTTGATGAAAGGATAGGTGAAATGTCTGAGATGAGAAACAAAGTATGTGAAAGACTACCCCTAAACCATTCTTTTCAACCATAAATCATTCAACCTCTCAACATGGTTGTACCTGATGAGGTAAATGTTGAATCCTCATCATCTCAACCACCCTCAACCAACCCAACACAAGACACAACTGTCCTAGACAATCTGGTAAGTCACTACTCTGGTGAACTACCAAAGGTTAGACAACACTCAGAGAAAGCCTCTGAAGTTGCTTCTGAAGTAGTTGCTTATGAGGAAGTTACTTCAGAAAGCCCCCAACAACAAACACTCAACACACAGATAGCCCCACAAATGAGCTCTGACAGAATCACTAGCCCTGAACATGTCTCTACATCTGAGCATGTTTCAGTACCTGAACAAATTGTTCCTGAACAACTTGTTCCTGATCAAACCCAATCATCCACCATTCCTTTACCTGAAACTGTTTTCAAACCAACCTGCATTGACAACCGTGTTTCTATAGCCACATCTATGGACACTGACTCTGAGGATGATCAAGTTGATCCTCAATCTTCTACCATGGTTATAGAAACTACTCATGATCAACCATCAACTAGTAACATTCAATCAACTAACACCATAAATAGCCAACCTTCATCATCCAACTTAGCCATTGTATCCACAGCTCCACCTAAACCTACAAAGATACCCTTACCACCAACCATATTCCTTGATTCTACTTTGTTACAACATGTATGTGAGAGTATAGGACAGGAGCTGGTCAAGCTGATTGAAGAGAGAAATAATCTGGTCCATAAAGAAAGCTTTACAACATGTATGTGAGAGTATAGGACAGGAGCTGGTCAAGCTGATTGAAGAGAGAAATAATTTGGTCCATAAAGAAAGCTATGAGAGTCAATGGAAAAGATTAAAGGAGAGAGTTGATTTTGTCTTGTCAGAACTTCAAAGAACATGCATAGATGAACAAGACTCAGCTCAGAAACAACTCCAAGACTGGCTAAGAGGCATAGATAACAATCTGCAAAGAGTAAAGGTTTTCAGAACATGGGTGCAGAGTCCTCCAAGCTTAAAAGGAAGGGAAGTTACAGACTTCATTCCTTCTGGTGTGCATCCAAAGGATCTGGACCTAAGCTTCTTAACAAATATCAATTTCAAGTCAGCATCTGGAAGTCAGGACTTGTTAAACAAGAATGCTTCTTTGGAATCTGAGAATAAAAAGTTGAAGAAAGAACTCATGGAACAGAAGCTACTCATGCTTGAGTATAAGTCTTCTACTGATGCAAAGCTAGAAGAAGCTAAAGAAGCCTTGAGAGAAGCTAAAATCAGAGAAGAAAATCTGTTTAAGAGCAATGAATCCTTCAAGCTTGAGATGAAGCATCAGCAAGAAGCTATGCAAAAGAAGCAAGAGGATATGCAAAAGCAACAAGAGCAGACCAACTTGATGCTACAGAAGATGATTGATATGATGAACAAACAAGCCCAACCTTAGTTGCACACATTCAGCTTGTTTAGTTTAAGTGTCTTGTTATGTTTTTGCTCTGAATTTTTATGCTTCTGAACATCTTTTGTTCTTCTGATTATATATCTGCTTCTGAACATCTTTGCGCTTCTGACTTAAAATTGCTCTACTATATCTATACGCTCTGATATATTTTTTTATATAATTATGCTCTGATATTTATATGTTTACTTCTCTAATATTTTCTCACTATCTTTTTCCTACTTCTTTCTTTTTGTCTTTAGTTTTTTTTGTTGATGACAAAAGGGGGAGTAGTATGTATAGTATTTATAGGCTCTGAGCCCCATTAATTTAATTTTTAATCATTTTAAATTAATAGGACCAACTTCTTATCTCTTAGTCTATTAATGTGAGAATATTCTGAGAGTTATTTCGTTTTTAATGATGAATTTAATTAACTTGAATAGAACTCAGGGGGAGCTTACAAAACTCACCTTAAGAACTATTAGACTCAGAAGGAGCTTGCAAACCTCATACCCTTTAAGTCAACTTGTTAATTAGATTAACAACAATTGCACATTTTAAATACTATTGTTTGTCATCAACAAAAAGGGGGAGATTGTTGGAACAAAATATGTTTAACAATGAACCTTGAGAGTTTTGATGATAACAAGGTATTAAAAATTGTCAATTGGACTATCTAATATTTGTTCAAGTGTACATGACCATATACAAAAATTTACATCTTAAGTAGGTTCTGAATGAACAAAAGAGAGCTAAGAAATCAACAAAAAGGAAGCTTAAAGCGTATGAAGAGAAATGCTTCTGAAGTCCAAAAGTGCTCCTAAAGACAAAGTGCTCCTGAAGTGGTGACGTCATCAGAAGCTGAAGATCATCAGAAACAACCTCATCAGAAGCTGAAAATCACCAGAAGCTAAAATTCATCAAGATGGAAGAATTAAAGCTTCAAAAGTTGTTTAATGGATTCGAAAGCAATGCAGAAGACTGAGAATACAAAGCAACGGTCATTTTGAATGGATTTGAAGGCATTGGATGCTTATCTTCAAAAAGCATTGACAAAAGAACAATTGTACGAAGTGTACAACCACTACCTCCACTACTCTGCTGTGTCTCTGCTACAAGACAAGAAAAATAGCTCTGCCTGCAACGATGTTCCTTCACAATGGGAATGGATTTGAAATTGATCCTTCATAGGACAACAACCATATCAGGCAAAAGATCATTGGCGATTGATCAAGCCTCAAACGACTCTTTTAGATGTGCTGGCAATTTCACAACGTCTCTTTCACACCTCTATATAAAGGAGTGAAGACTTAGAGATTGGTAGAGACTCAACAACAATTTACAAGTGCCAAAACTCTGCTGAAATTGTTTTGCATTCAAAGTTCACTTAGAATTTCTGTTTTCAAGTTCATATCTTAGAAATTCTAGAGTCTTAAGAGTCTGTATCTGATTTGTATTGTGAGCACCTCTGATTGTATATCAAGTGTTCAATCTCAAACATTTTTCTTTGTAATCTTGTTTGATTAGAAGTCTCTTGCAGTTGTGCTTGAGCATTAGAAGTCTCTTGATTGTGTTCAAGAGCATAGAAAGTCTCTTGCTTGTGTGCTTGAGCAATTTGAAGTCTCTTGCTAAGTTTAGTAGTGAGCAATTGTAATCAGATATTACATTTTAGTGAACTCTCCTTGGAAGTGCAAGGGGGACTGGACTACTTCCGGTTTGTGGAAGGAACCAGTATAATTGCTTTGTGTCTTTCTTCTTTCTCTCTCTCTGTTTTTATCCGCTGCATATTAGTCCTGAATCTCACTTCAGAAGCAATTCTCACTTTGCTTCTGTTCAGTGTTTTTCAGCTTAGGAGAAAACGAAGAAAAAGTAAACACAATTCAACCCCCCTGCCCCCTCCTTGTGTTTTTTCTCACCTTCATAATGGTGGTAAGTTGACTGTTTAAAACAGTTTTTCACACAACCAATCATAACATTCAAAATTGCCCCATAAAATAACAACAATAATTGATGTTGCAATTCTAAATATTTTAATTGGTTGTGTGTCTAAAGTTGTTTTGGACTGTCAAACCACCACCATTAGGGTGCGTTTGATTTGTTAAAAAATAAAGGACTGGACAGGACAAAAATATTTGTACTGCGTTTGATTTATAAAAACAAAAAAAGACAGCACAAAAGAAGTAATCAGGACAGGACAACTATCCGCTTTTCTGTCCACTGCATTAGTTGGGGACAACTTTTTGTCCAGCGGTCTACTGTTCTAAATTTACGTTCTCATCCTTCGGTTTCTCGCTGCATCTCTCGTGTTTGCTATTTTATATTTTTCTCGTTGCTTTTTCTTATTCCGTTTAATTTTTTTTTCTTCCAGTTATTGTTTGCTTACTTTATCTTTTGTCTCCATTCATGTCAGTATAGTGTTTTCCTTAACTCATTCACGTGTTTGTCATCACATAAAAGCCATTTTTAGTTTCTAATTTTTGTTTGTACCCACAATAGACATGTTCATCTTTGATATAATATTTTCTTAATTATTTGTTTTATTCCTGATCTATACATGTGTAAAAGAAAGTAGAAAATGTATTCCATTTTTCTTATATAGTATTTTTTTACTTATCTTTAATTTTTATAATTGTTTTTTTACGTAGTGGGATGATGAACAAATTTATATATATAAACACAATTAATAAATTCATATTGCTTAAATAATTTTTAAGTGTGTTAATAATATAATAATAATAATAATATAATGATAGATATAATAGTTAAAAAAAGTTTCAAAATAATAATAATATAACAATTAAAAAGGGTATTATAGTAAATTTGTATTATTTTGTCCAGGACCTTAACATATCAAACAAAGTATAGCACAAAATTCTTTGTCCTGTGCATCAACTATCAAACAGAGTGAAGTACAAAAGGTTGTCCTGTAACTCAGTCATTTGTCCTGTACTGTTCTGTCCAGTATCCATCCTTTCGCAAATCAAACGCACCCTTAAACTCAAAAAATTTATCATGTTAATTTAATTTATTAAGACTTTAGAAATTACTTTATATATCTATATATTTATCATTTTAATTTAATTTATTAAGACTTTAGAAATTACTTGATATATCTATATATATTTTAAGGGCAAAAATTGGAAGTGTGTGAAATCAAATTGATAATTTATTCTACTAAAATTTGTAGCCAACTAAAACCTTAACAATGAATTTTTGAAACTATCCAAACAATCCTACCTAAGAAATGCACTCTAATTTTGTTCAAGAGGGTACTCAAACAATTGGAGGTACACATCATAAGTAGGAATATCCGAACAGTTGGAAGCGTATACTCAATTCCATTCCATACTATATTTACCGCTGCATACGGTGCTTTTAAAGGAAATTTCAACTATGTTTCTCCCAACTCTTCCGATGTGGGACTCATTGTTTGAAGGCTTAAAAATTAACAAGTCAAACCATTACACCACAAGACAAAGCCGCATTTCAAGAGCTTTCTGGAGATTCAGGAGGGCCAACGCTTGCAGTCGAGATAGCTTTGATGTCAATGGCAGATGATAATGGTGCGCTGTTGAATTGGAAGAGTTTTCTGTAAGTGGCAAATCAAGAATCATGGTTTTGAATATAGATAGGACCTGTCTCTTGAGAGAATTTCATTTAAGCTACTTGTTTGTTTGATCTCATTATAATGTCTGCAAGCCATATATGCTGTGATTTATGTAGTGCTTCCTTAGTCTGATAGCAAGCTTAATATCTTAAATATTTTCAGATACGTCGATGTATCAACTGTTGATGTTGATTGTGGACACTTCTAAATCGATTAGTTGAAGACATAAAATCCACTGGAGCGTCATCTTTTGGAGGTGTGTCTGTTTATACTTTCCCTATCTATACTCTATGCAGCATAAAGGGTTGATGGAACAGATGAAGACAAGGCCAAATGATGGGAAAATGAGCAAAATGTTTTCTGAGGACGAGCAGAGTCGTTTGTGGAACGGCATCTTGTTCACGATGGAAAGAATGGAATCAGTCAGGGGCGGTTTCACGGCCCGGCGACCCCGGGCGGTCGCCCGGGCTCGATCGATAATTTTTGCACATTAGACCCAACCCAAAAGTCCATCAACACACTTACAAAAATAAAAATTTGGGCAAATCTGAAAAT
Source organism: Medicago sativa (assembly GCF_051527215.1). Lineage (NCBI taxonomy): Eukaryota > Viridiplantae > Streptophyta > Magnoliopsida > Fabales > Fabaceae > Medicago > Medicago sativa. The sequence continues at coordinate 79,313,824 of NC_140750.1, forward strand.
TCTCACACGCAAATAAGCTCGGGAAAGACATTTACCTCTTAATTTTATTTAGCACACTATTGACGGGTTCATCTCTCTTATTTTAACGGGTTAATTGTTCAAATTGACCCTGTAATATACATTATGTCTGAAAAATGATTCTGTAAAATACAAAACATAATAAAATAAAGGATCTCTAAAATAATTTTGCCTATATATTGCTCCAATATGTGGTATAACATTGTAATTAATGGATATATAACATAGTAGAGGATTTTTCAACATTATACCACATATTGGAGCAATATATAGGCAAAATTATTTTAGAGATCCTATATGAAAACATTCACTATATATAATAAATACTCTATGAAAACATCCACTAATTCTCTTTCATATAGGATGTCTGAAAAATGATCCTGTAAAGTACAAAATAAAGGGTTCATATCATGTTCTAGTCATGCCTACAAAATAAAGGAACTAAATTTGACATGTGAGTATACGCTTACGCGGAACAAAATTTCAATTTTGCACGTTTTGGTTGAAAAATCAAACTAAATTTAAACGACTTCGAAATGCTATGAAACTTTACAGATCCTTTTTATGTATTTTAATAGATGTCTCTGCAAATAATGAGCTCAAAATTCGATTTATAGGTCGAGATTTCCATTGTTTTATTTTTTGAGTTTTTGACACTTTAAAAATTCATAATTAATTTGTCGTTTGTTGAAAATTTATAATTTTTTCTGTGTAAAGCCATATTTTAACGTTCTTAACTCGCCTCTAAGAAATCATGAAAACATTCAATCCCTTGGTTGCTTTTCTGGACTTCGCGTATATTACAGGGTTATAAATAATAAAAATCTCGAATTACTTGTTCAGAATACATGTTATTTAATTACAGGGTCAATTTTTCAAACTTCACGTATATTACATGGTCAATTTCAATTAATAACCCTATTTTAAATTGTACTTTTGTTGACAAAATGAGGAACCTCTTTTATTTCGATTTATGACTGTTTATATATTATTTCACATGTGAATTTGCGACAAATTTTTTGCCCGGGCTCCATAAATTTCCTGGCTCCGCCACTGGAATCAATTGTTGTACTGTTTCTTGCTCAAAATGTCTCGGACCATCTTTCCAGTTATGCACTCCTGTCCCGTGCTTCTCGACAGAAACATCATTGACACCTTTGGAACTACTGGTAGATTAAATAAATAGCTCAAAAGATTAATCAAATTGTAAACTATCGGAACCAGCACAGAGAGAGAAATACAACAATTCATTCAAATATCAACAAAAAACAATCAAATTGATGTTATCGTGATACTATCTCCGTCCATAATTATAAGACCCTTTTGAGATTTTTTTTTTGTCCCTTTTTATAAGACCCCTTTGTTATTTCCAACTACATTAATTATTTCTTTACATACATGCCCCTATTTATTATACATCTTTTTCTTCAATCAGCAATAAATAACATGTTGAAAACATAAACCAACCCTCTTTTTAAAGGATAAAATTGTAAAATCAATTGTAATTACAAACATATTTAATACAAATATCCACTATCTTAATTCCCGTTATTTTTTCAAAAGGGCCCTATAATTAGGGACGGAGGAAGTATAATTTATTTTCTATTTTATTAGAGGAAGCCTTAAAGCAAAAAAATATAGTTTAATGGTGGTTGATTGACATTCCAAAACAACTTTTAACACAAACAATCATAACATGGTCACATAAATTTGTGCAAAAAAAAACATGGTCACATAAATTAAAAACAATAATTGATGTTGTAATTCTAAATGTTTTTATTGGTTGTGTGTCTAAAATTGTTTTGACCGCCAATTCACCACCATTAAACTCAAAAAAAATTTGTCATTTTAATTTAATTTATTAAAATGTTAAGGATTTTCACAGACTTTTTTTTTTGACAGAAATTTTCACAAAGACTTTAGAAATTACTTAATATAGGCTTAAACGCACTATTCACCCCCTAAGTTTGCAAAAGTAGCAATTTTGGTCCCCTAATAAAGAAACACACTCTAGTTTAATTTTGTTCAAGAGGGTACTCAAACAAACAACTAGACTGAGTCTCAGCATACGGTGCTTTTAAAGGAAATTTTCAACTCCATTGGTCACAACCCCTCCTATGTGGGACTTGATATTTGAAGGCTTAAAAATTGAACTAGTGATCTTATCCTATTATTATTGACATGTCGGCCTTTATTTCTTTTCAATTTTATTAGAGGAATCTTTGTTATAGAAACGTATGATGAGAATTTGAAGGATATTGAGGCATTAATTACTAAGAAATCAATTGGGGAGCTGCAAAAATCCAAAACTGGTAAGGAGCTTTTCGATTTAATTCAGTTACCGATTACAATGGAGGCTGCTAAGTTCAAAACTAGAGGTGGTCCTCAGGTGAGGCAATCTTGTGACTTAATAACAAAAGAAGATTGTCAGCGCCAGACCGGTTCCTTTGTAGCATGTAATAAGGTTCATTTTCGACGAATCATTGCTCTTCATACAGACATTAATTTGGGAGACTGTCCTTTTTTTCGTACTTGCCGGCACATGAAGACATGTAAACATGTTCACTATGAGTATGATCCTACTCCTACACCTGATTTGCCTCCATCTATGACGGATGCTCGCATTGACAATACTCATGCAAGGTGGATGTCTCTTGGTAATCAATTGAGGGGTGTAAGGTTAGTGGATGAAGGGCTGCATGCAAGATTTAAGGCAGCTTATCCAGATGTGGAGGTGCAGCCAGCATCACCTTCCAGAGCTTCTGCTATGGAGGTAGACTCTAGTGTTGCTGCTCAAACAAGGAGTTCATTTTCCGTCACAGAATCAATGGCCATTGATGTGGACACTAACTAAGTTTCTGCCAATTCAATCATATGATGATTTTTGTAGGGAACATTCCTTTATAAAGCTGAAGGAACAAAGCAGTATTTTGACCTTTCAACCATTTTTAGTTTGTGCTATTTTCTCGTTTTTCTTTCATTTTGTGGAAAGTAAAGTGTTTCAAGTTTCATTTGAGAGCGATATTTATTTTAGATGAAAAAAAGAAAGCATTGCTAATTTAATTTGTATTAGTAATTAAAGAAAGTCTTGTTTCACTTTCAAACTTTGCTTAGTTGACATTTGGGGCCTGTTTAGATTGACTTATTTTTTAGTTTCTAAAAATAGCTTAAGCAAGTAAATAAGCTTTTATGTTAATTCATAAGTTCTCACTAACGGAAAATTGTATCTTAATTCACCTTTCCATTACTTGATACTTTTTATTATCACAAGCACATGTCTTCTACAATAATTATCAAAAGATACTTTTTCTTTCTTAACTCTATTCCTTACTCTATTAAATTTGATTTCTTACTTTTAAGAACATGCACCATAAATATATATACTAAAGTAAATATTGTTACATAAAACACAATGTCTAACTTTCAATCTCTTTCCATAGCCCAATCGTTTGAAACGCAAAATAAATCACAATTGAGAGCTATTTGCTGAACTCCATAGCGCAATCGTTTGAAACGCAAAAGAAATCACAATTGAAATTTTCAAGCTCTTTCCATTGTATTACCTTGTTGTCTAACTTTCAAGTTTGTCAACAAGGTAATACTAATCTCTAATTGAATTTTCATCATTTTCCTATATCCGTGCAAGATGTTTACTAGTTATTCATATCCTAATTGGTTCTCAAAATTTTCCTGTTGTAGAGTTTATCTCACTGTTTGGAATAGGACAAAGAGACAAGTAAAGGAAAATATATCCAAGTTATCTAGATTGCTTGTACTCCAAGTTACCTTGGCACTATACTCTAATAATATAAGCTATAAATTTGTACGTGCATTTGTTCTTTGCAGATATGAGACATCTCCTGATGAAGTAGTGGCATCATGTTATCTTACTTTTGCCATGCCTGCTGATCCTCAAAAGTACGGTGTGTAGATTTTCTGTCTAGTTTTAAAGCTTGTATATATATAATTTACGAGCTAGTTTATATTTGTTTCATCGCATTATAATGTCTGCATGCCATATATCTATTTGATTGTTTACTTTCTTAAGTAATGAAATGATAATGAGATATCTTATGCTGGCTTATGGTGTATGTTGTGATTTGTGAAATGCTTCCTTATTCTGATAGCAAGCTTAATATCTCATATATTTTCAGATACGTTGATGTGGACCCTTCTAAATTGATTAATGGACACAGAAAATCCACTGGAGATTATTTTTGAAGGTGTGGCTGTATATACTTTCTCTAATTCTTTATGCAACATAGGGTGTTGTTTAATTAGGATGTGCATTATTCCTTGCATGGTTTAGTTGGATGATTAGATGCATGCATACGTAAGTTGTAACACTTGTGAACCGTTTGTCTACCTACAGACTTTAATTTCATATTTCTTACAGCAGATGAATAATATTCTGATGTTGGATATGGAACAGACAAAGACAAGGCCAAAATGAACGAGATGTTTTCTGACGACGAGGGAAGTCATTTGTCGCACAGATGCATCTTGTTCAAGGAGAATTGTTTTTCACAATAGAAAGATCAGTGGTGGGTCATTTGATGCATTGATGAATGCATTGACAGAGATAGGTAGCTAAGCCACCAGCCCAATAACAAGATGCAAACATTGCAGGGAATTCGTTACGAAACCAGAAAGATATTGAATCTCCACTTGTACAGTGTGTAAACCAATCGAGAGTCTTTGTTCCTGGCAAAGAAAACATTTTGTTCCAGTGTTGATCGTTTCTTGTCAGTCATGAGTTTAGAAACGGTTAAAAGTCAATACATAAGTTTGTGACATTGATGTGAACTGATACATAATTGATAAAAACTGATATTAATGATATCACAAAAAAATGAAGACTTCAATCTAGAAAAATACTACTATTAAGAAATATCTAGAAACTTATATACAGCTAATGTGGATGTCTGATAAATGGCATCAAGTAGAAGAGATGTGTGCATCACTCAGAGAAAAGAAATAGAGTCAAAAGTGAAGTCCTCGAATCAGTTCAGCATATTGCATAAATGGAATGCAACATCATTTGTCCTTGCACAACTCATTCACACAGCATACTATCCCAAGTTCCTCTTTTGTCTTTTTAGACATTGTGGAGTACCCCCCAGGTTTCTTACCTTTCCTCATCTTAGAAATAAGGTCCTTATCATCTTCACTATAAGTATAACCTGTCCACGCGTCATCCCCGTTGTTTTTAAATACTTTTCGCTTTCCCTTCATTTTAATCATTTCTTCAAAATCATCCGTATCCCCCATTTTCTTTGCTAGGCTCTGCAAGGAACCATCTCAATTCGCCACATTCTGGATTATTCCCTTTGGTCAAACTCATGTTTCGTCACAAGAAAACTGATCTCTGCATTTTCAAAACGACAGTATCTTGAAAAGTGTTCAAGAAGATATCACTGTGAATTCAAAAAACAAACTAAATGGTCACAAAAACTAAGCTTCAAGTGAACAACTGTTAAACAGACTTCAGTTATACTACCCTTGGAAGGTTACACAGCCACTTACAAGTCATAATTATTGCCAAAAATTATATATTAATAAATCATGTTCAATGTTTTGGTTGCTTCCGCTATTCATTCATTATTGAACATGTTTTATGAAATCTGTTTTTATTAAGACCTAAATTTCTAACATTTGCTTAACTTCTATTTCTAGTATTGTGAAACCAACTTCAAATTTAGTTAATTGTTTTAAGTGTATATTATTTAGGTTGACACTCAATTTTTTTCTTCAATATTTAAGTCAATTTGTATGGATACAAGTTTATGATACTTTATTATCATGGTTTGATACGTTTTTGCTTCTTAATTAATTGAAGTTTTTAATTATTGATGTACTTGGAGTATTGTATAAGTATATCATGCGATGCATATATTAACTTCAATATCGTTTTAATATGAAGTAAGCTCGTACAAATTTACGAGTCGATTCCACCTAGACAAAATGAATTGACATATAAACTCGAGTTTGACAACCTTACTTTATTTAAACTATTAAAAGATACTAAATTTTCAAAAACTATTTTTTAATCTAATTATTTAGTCTCTCTCTTAATTAACTTCTTCGTCTTCAAATTGAAGGACAAATCAAGTTAATTTTAGTCATGACTAACAGATCATTCAATAAACCGACTTGAACGGATCATTCAATAACCGACATTGAAAGACAAAAATATTGTCGTTTATGGATAGTTAAGGACTATATCTATATTTTCATAGTTTATACGTTAACAACAGACATCCAAATGAACCAATTAAGAGCAACCAAATAGTTGATTGAGAAATAGTTTAAAGAGCAATCTGAATAGAGTGTTAGTTTAAAGACAAAATTGCATGTGTTATTTTTTCTTTATATACATATGCACCTCTTCCGCCATTTTGCGTAAGAAAAACCATCATTATCTCTCCAATTCGTATGAATTGAATCAATTATCAAATTATTCTCTATTATTTTCACCAAAATAAAACATAACTCACTCATTTACCTACTTGTCACATCAGTACATTGAGCATGCAGACAACATCATCAACATTAATCCTAATTGAATAGTCAAATTATCGTGTTCAATTTTCAATTATCGTGTTCAATTTTCTTCTTATACTTTAAAGATTACTTAGTATATTTATTTATATTTTAAAGATTAAATAGGAGTGTGTAATAAATTGTAAACTGTATTGATGATTTTTTAAATTGACAGATACAAACATCGTTAAAAACATAAAGACTGAATTTACGAACAAACTCACAACACTCAAGTTAATAGCATACAACAACGAACAGTCTACTAATAATATGATAAAAATTTAAATTATCAAAATACGCATGCTTGCTTTCAGATCTACAACGTAATTTATTCTACTAAAATTTGTAATTACCAACTAAAAACTTGAAAGTGAATTTTGAAATCATCCAAATAATCACAGCTAAAACCTTCCTCCAACTTTGTTCAACAGGATCATTAAACAAGTAGAAGGAGGTAGCAGCTGGGAGTATCTGAACAATTGAAGACATTTGCTACAATAACTCAAGTCCATATGAGGCTTTCTATCTGCATACGGTTCTTTTAAAGGAAAATTTCAACTCTACTATTCACAACTCCTTCGATGTGGTACTTATTATTTTTTGAAGGCTTAAAAATTGAACTAGAGAATTATGCTGTTAGTTGTCTGTCAAGTGATTCTTATCCTATTATTGTTGACAAGTCCGCCTTAATTTCATTTTTATTTTACTAGATAGATACTAGAGAAAGCCTGGTTAATTAAATTAGTATTAATAATTCCTTTAAAAAGTACGTATATATTTATTAGAGGAAGTCTTGTTTCACTTCAAACTTGCTTAATTGACATTTGATAGGTACTGATATTAATTACTATTAATCTCACAAAAAATTATTAAAAGTTTCATCCACCACGTTCCCCTTCAATGGTCATATTAACCAATATTTTTTTTTAATGTTAATACTTATTTATCATAAAAATCTAACAATTACTTACAACTGAATAGAAGACAAGGGACAATATGCTGGGTGGCTAGGTCTTTTTGGATGGTAAAATCAATCCAAAACAAAGTATACTTTTAACTTCAAAACAAAGTAAGAATTAAGATGAAGATGCCCCACATTTTTTACTTTTGAGAGCATATACACCATAAATATATACCAACTTAAATATTGTTGCATAAGACACAATGTCTAACTTTCAAGTTCTTTCCTTAGTGTAATCGCTTGAAGCGCAAAAGAAATCACAATTGAGAGCTATTAGTCAAACATTAGGCCATCTTTCAAGTTTCACAACAATGTTGTACTAATTTATAATGCAATTTTCATCATTTTCCTACATTTTGAGGTATAGTTCCTAATTAAATTTTTAAGTAATGAAATTATAGTAAGATATATTATAATGTTAATTTAAAGGGTCTTGTTAACGAATGCTCTGTGACACTCTTTAAGCATTCTAAACTAAATAATTATTCTTTAAAAATGTCAAAATTTTCATTGTCCAATGCATTTTATTACACAAACTTTCATAAAAAAAATACCATTTAAAATTCTTAATCAAATATCTCAGATTGGAGACTATTTTGATGATTTATTCTACCAAAATTTGTAACCAACTAAAGAAAAACCTTGGCAATGAATTGTAAAACCATTTAATACTCTCAAAACAAGGAAAACATATTAATTTGATTTTGTTCAATATGAATTAAAATGCTTTCCCTGATTAGGAGTATCTGAACGATTGAAAGGAATAAGACACTATGCAAAGTTACTCCGATGTGGGACTTAAAAATTGAACTAAGCATCATGTTGTTACTTGTTAGCTGTCTCTCAAGTGATTTTAATCCTGCCTTTCAAAAAATGAAAATTGAACTAGGCTTGTTATTTTGTTTATTTTTTGACAATAAAGGAAATTATATTAGATAAGAGAAGAGATCATATCTTTTTGGATATGAACAAAAATGGGGGGGGGGGGGGGGGGGGGGGAGTTACAATACCACACCTTATTGGGTTCTTTTTCGGCCCAATTGGATGTGGCATGCGCAGCCCAGTTACCCATTCTATTGACCCATCTAAGGGTTATCCTATTGAGACTACTTATCTTCTTAGAACACTCTTTCCCAATCAGACCCCAATAGAGATTAAGGAAGCTTTGACTGTTTATACTATCAACCACCTTCTTCGCATCACTTTCAATGGTGATGTTGCTCCAGTTTTTTTCACTGATCCAGTCCAGCGCCTTCATGATACCCATAACTTCAGCTGTAGTTGCATCATCCAAAGTTTCAATCGTCCTAGTCGCCACCTCGACGGGGCTTCCGTCGCTCCGGCGAAGAACAAAGCCTAACCCCCAACGGCCATCACCTATAAGGTGAGCATCCACATTGAGTTTTAGGGCTGAACCCGCCGGAGGACTCCAACCAGTGTCCCGATGGTTCACTCTAGGGATTGATTGAGTGGATCTGGAAGCGATTTTTTGGTTTTGAGCTTGGTAGTCAGTTAGAGATTTCAGAGCTCTATTGATGATCTCGTCAATAGGTATGTCCTGTTCTTGAAAAATCAGCTTATTACGGGCATTCCATATACTGTAGATAATGGTTGATATCATTTCCATGGTGCGATTATCTTCGTGTCTCATGTGGTGCTTAAGCCAATCTATAAAATTCCCTTCTTTCTGATGTTGGAATTGCAGAGTAAGAGGTGAAGCAAACCAGACGCGATGAGCCCAATCACATTGCATGAACAGATGATTGATAGTTTCAGCTTCTTTGTTACATCTGGGGCATAAAGGTTCAGCTTTGATGCCTCGCCTTAGCAGATTGCTTTTGACTGAAATTCCATTATGAAGTAAGCGCCATAGCAGCGAAGCTTGCTTGGGAGGTATGTTTTGTTTCCAAAGTTTGTTCCAGATAGGATCATCATGGTTGGATGAACTTTCACTAGTAATGTTACTTTGTTCCTTCCATTGGTTGATGGCATGATAGCCGGATTTGACCGAGTAATTTCCATCTGTAGTAAAGGCCCAGGTAAGAGATTCCTCTTCGTTAGTTTTAGTGAGGGGGATCCTTTTTATCTGATCACTTTCAAACGGAAGGAATAGAGAGTTAATGATATTGTTGTCCCAAGTATGGGAAGAGCTGCTAAGTAATTTATTAACTGTAAGAAGAGGGCAATGAGGAGGCTTAGTACTAAGAATCTTAAACCCATGCTGTTCAGGAAGCCAATTATCATCCCAAATTTTAGTGGTTTTACCATTGCCAACTGTCCAGTAAGACCCTTTTTTAATCACCCATCTTGTTTGCAAGATGTTGCGCCAAGAGTAGCTGATATTGTTGTTTTGGGAGGCTTCCCATATGGTTTTATTGGGGAAATATTTTGCTTTAAGCATTCTGGCCATAAGAGAGTTTGGCTGGGTTTGTATTCTCCAGGTTTGTTTGGCCAACAGAGCTTCATTAAAGGCTCTAAGGCCTCTAAAACCCATCCCTCCATTCTTCTTAGCTTTACAACACTTAGACCATTTTATCCAATGAATTTTGTTAGTGTCAGTAGAGCTGCCCCACCAAAACTTGCATATAAGACTTTCCAGTTTGTTGCAGAAGTGAACAGGGAGAAGAAAACCACTCATAATATAGGTGGGAATAGCCTGAGCCACTGCTTTAATAAGAGTCCCTCTCTCAGCAAAGGAAAGGTGCTTTTCTTTCCAGCCCTTAAGTTTCTTCATGATACGGTCTTGTATAAATTCAAAATTTTGTCTCTTAGATCTGCCTAGGTGGGTAGGCATGCCAAGATATTTTGAAAAGTTATCCACCTTCTTCATGTTAAGGATTTGAAGAATGCTAGATTGGTCAGGGTTGTTGACTTGTTTGCTGAAAATAATTTCTGACTTTTCATAGCTCGCCTTTTGGCAAGATGCATTTTCATAAAGGGTGATAATGTCTCTGATATTCTTAGCTTCTGCAGGTGTAGCTTTACAGAAGATAAGGCTATCATCTGCAAAGAGTAGATGTGTCAGACTGGGAGCTTCTTTGGCAACTTTAATACCATGAATAGAGTTAGAATCCTGGGCTTTGGTAATCATATTAGAGAGCACATCAGCACAGATAAGAAAAAGATAGGGAGAAAGGGGGTCCCCTTGTCTTAAGCCACGATGGGGTTTGAAGGATTGGGTAGGTTGACCATTTATGAGAATATCAAAGGAAACCGAAGAAACACACTTCATTATGGTAGAAACCAATTGTACCGGGAAGCCCATAGAAATCATAGTGGCTTGGAGAAAGCTCCATTCCACTCTATCATAGGCTTTAGCCATGTCAGTTTTCATTCCCATGTAGCCTGGTTTGCTGGTAGTATGATGAAAGTAGTGGAAGATTTCATGGGCAATGATGGTGTTGTCAGATATGAGGCGCCCCGGTAGAAAGGCACTCTGGTTTTGGCTGATAACCTTTGCCAAAATAGGTTTGAGTCTGTTGGCAATAACTTTGGTGAGGAGTTTGAGGATAACATTACAAAGAGATATGGGTCTGTAGTCACTAGGTAACTTAGGATTATTGGTTTTAGGAATAAGACAGATGTGAGTTTGTTTTATTTAGGAAGCCTTGTTAATTAAAGTCTTGTTTCACTTCAAACTTGCTTAATTGACATTTGTTAGGAACTGATATTAATTCCTATTAATCTCACAGAAAAATCTCAAAAGTCTCCTCCACCTCATTCCCCTTCAATGGTCATACTATAACCAATAAATAAATATACTTTTAACTTGAAAACAAAGTAAGAATTCAGATGAAGATGCCCCACATTTTTTACATTTGATAACACACACCATAAATATTTACCAACAAAAGTATTGTTGCATAAAACACAATGTCTAACTTTCTTTCCTTAGCGTAATCACTTGAAGCACAAAAGATATCATAATTGAGAGCTATTTGCTGAACATCAGACCAACTTTCAAGTTTCACAACAATGTAGTACTAATTTGTAATGCAATTTTCATCATTTTCCTACATTTTGAGGTACTACTTCCTAATTGAATTTTATAAGTAATGACATTATATAAGATATGTTATGCCGGCTTCTGGTGTCTGCTGTGATGAAGCGCTTCCTTAGTCTGATAGCAAGCTTCTTAGATATTTTCAGATAAGTTGATGTATTAGTTGTTGATGTGGACACATACACAGTGCTGTCTAATTAGCAGCGGCGAAGCTACCCGTTATTTTATGAGGTGGCCAAATCTATAAAAAAAAATATATATATATATTTTATGTGCTATTTTGACAATTTTTATTGTTAACAAAGCTCTCTTTGTAGTTAATTATGTGATCAAAAGTTTTAAAATAAGACATAAAACATCTATCACACAAGTAAATATCTTTTGATTTTCCTATTTCTACTAGCTTTTGACAAACAAACTCATTTGCGGTAGCTAAATATATTTTATTGGGGTAGCTAACTACAAAATATGCTAAGTTATTCAAATAAAAAAAAATGGGGTAGCCAAAGCTACTGCATTAATATGCATAGCTTCGCCCCTGCTAATTAGGATATGCATTATTATTACTTTCATGGTAAGTTGTAACAACTCTTTTCTTTTCAATATTTTAATTTAATTTATATATATAAACCATTATTTACACTTGAATAGAAGGCAAGCAGCCAACAAGCTGCTCCGCTAGACCTTTTTGGATATGACACTTTATTAGTATGACACTATTATCGTGGTTTGATACGTTTTTGTTTTATAATTAAGTTGAAATTTTAAATTATTGATACACTTGATCGATCAATTAATCGATTGGGTACATCGATTTTTTTAACAAATCATTACCAATTCACCATATTAGGTTAGGTACATCGACTGATTAATAAATCGATTTTTGTTAAGGAAATTAATAAATCGATTGTAGAAGAAAGTATTTAAGTTGTATACAAGAAAGTACTCACAAAATAAAATAAAAAAAGTTGTATTGAAGTTTTATGTTGTCAAAATTAACAGACATGCATTTAATTAACTTTGAGTGAAAGTGATACAAGATCAGAAGGGTACTCTTCAGTCTTCACCATGACTCTCATCTCAATGAACATATAGCATAACAATGAAATAGAGGGTAGGGATACCAGATTATTTATTTATTTCAACATTATTACTAATTTTCTAGTTTCCCTTTTTGCACACTGAGGTCATTAACGACCTCATATAACATTCATCTCATCAACTTGGTTCTCCTCCACAACAACAGCCTTGTTGGTTGATTTCTCAGAATCCACATGACCAACCACCACAATCTTAATCTCAAGCTTCTCAGCAGCCATTGCACCTTAAATTCAAATTAGTAGTAGAAATACAACACCTGCATGCCCAAATCACAAAATTAAATTATGTACTGCAAACAAATTTCAACATTTTTTTTATTGGTTGTTGAAAATGATGTGTTATAAAACATCGAATAATTTTTTTTCCTGCACAATTGATACAAAACATCAAATTAAAAATAAATAGCAGTAGTACAAAAATGATGTACTATAAGATTTGTCAGGGACAGAACCTAATGTAAGTATGTAGACTTGTGAAGAAAAATGGAGTAATTAAAGTGATGAGAAGTTTATTTATAGTCCATCTGTAATAATCAATTTACAAATATACCCTTCATTGTATCTCCTATTTCCCATTGTAACCATATGATGTTGAACTTCTCTCTTATGCTAATTAAGAAGTGATTCTCTTAATCTCTTAAGTGTCGTGGAGATTATTATCATCTCTGTTCTTTGCTAAGAGAAAAATTTCATGTTGCCCCGTCGTCCTCGCAACATTTAATTTGTGCACACAAATAGACATAATACTTTGATGAGCAACACAGTTCAATAATTTTATATTTACCATTTATTGAGTCACGCAAAATTTTTATGATTGCACGTCTACCATTCATTGAGTCACACAAACAATTAATGCTTGCACGCCTACCAATACCAAGAGAAAGAGTATGCAAAGGAACATGTTTAAAAGAGGTAAATTTGTAAATTGAACGCCTAATCAAGTTAATGAAGGGTTAAAATGGGCTTCGTAGTGGTTAAGAGGACCAAACATTGCACAATATAAGTTCTAATAATTTGACACCACAAAAAGGACAACATGACATAATAGTACATAAAGAAGCCATAAAAGATAATTGAGTCTGCATCGATCTACACATTGCACATCTACCATTCATTGAACCACATAAACAATTAATGTTTGCACGCCAGTGAAGATTGCATGTCTACCATTCGTTGAAAACACAAACAATTAATGCTTGCACGCCATTGGAGATGACACGCCTACCAAGAGGAAGAGTATGTAAGGGGACATGTTGAAAAGAGAGAAATTTGTAAATTACACGCCTAACCAGGTTAATGAAGGGTTAAAATGGGCTCCTCAGTGGTTAAGAGGACCAAATTAATTGCACGCCTAACCTAGTTTATACTTCCTCCGGTCTCAAATGTAAGAAACAAAAAAAATGCACACATATTAAGAAAGTGGATTGACCACATTTAAGTCATTATTAAAAGTGATATTTTTTCAATTTTACCCAAGGTCAAATGGTGCGAAAATGAATCAAATGTTTTCCGAGGACAAGCAGAGTCACTTGTTGCACGGCACGGATGCATCTTGTTCAAGAAAACAAATGCTTTTCGTGGTGGAAAACATCAGTGGTGGATTTAGTGGTTGAGGTGTATCTCACTCAAAATGTCTCAGACCATCATTTCAGTTCTTCATTAATGTCATTTGCTGCTTGATTTCCCCTAAAATCAAGCAGCAAGTATGATACATGCTATGACGAAAGTGCAAGCCTATGATAGTCAACACAGCGGAGGTGCAGATTGTGGAGCCAGAAAAAAATGCAAAGTTGGAAGACAAAATATTCAACCAATCTGTTTATGAATTGAGTATCATTTGCCATTTTGAAGAAATAGAAACTGTTGTCGACTGCAACTGAATTGACTCTTGTGGAACTACTGGTGGCTTAAATAGCTCAAATGATTTGTAAATTGTCGGAACTAGCTCAAAGAAATACTAGGGAACATAGAAGGTATTCATGTTATTGGTATTTGTTAGTTCCGCAACTACAGAAGGGCAAAATATTCATGTTATTGGGGTGTTGGGAAAGAGTTAAATACTTTATTTTCATCCCATTGCTCCATTTTTATTGATGGCGGAAAGCCAAAAATCTGACATATAGGGCCACCAGCCTTCACAAATTAGCCATATATGTTTTCATAAAGTCTGCCACCGATAAGTTTACTTAAAGAAGTCATGTAGGAAAAATTGTATACGGTTGTGCTTAGCTGATCTTCTACTTTTTTTATTGCTGTTTGAGAATGATCAATTGAAAAGTCACCACACCATTGAGATTTAACCAGTTTTGTCAAATACCAGCCATGGCGACTACTTCGCAGTTTTGAGGAGACGAGGAAAATAAGGGGAAAGCAAAAGTATTTAAAAGACAACGAGGATGACAAGTGGACTGGTGTAGTGAAGATGACAAAGACCTTGTTGCTAAGATGGGAAAGGCAAGAAACCTGGGTACTACATAAGGTCTAAAGACAAATAAAGGACCTAACAGAGATGTCAAATCTAGGGGAAATTCTAAAAGAGAGAAAACAACTAGTGTCGATGAAACTGTTGAAGAAGAATAATTAAATGATGATGGTGCAGTGTTAATAGTTGCACATACTCCACACTTTTAAATCCTGATCCCCTTATGCTGAGGAACACTTTTGTTTGGTCAGGTGAAACATCTCTCAGCCACTCGAGATCAACAGCCCCGTGTACATGAAGGAGTAGATTCAGGAAACTATGAATGCATTCAGCAAGCATATGTCTCATAGCACACCAGTCAAAAGAATCCATTATGCTTTCTGTTTTTTCTCTCTTCCATGTGGCTTTGGCTTTAGGACTCTGTTGGAGAACTCGAGTTTATGTTATCCCATTTTTATTCTTTGAGGTACCACTTGACGGGGCTTTAAAATTGACAGAATTATAACTATTGACTTCAAGAACTTCAGAGTTTTGGGGTCATTTTCAAATTATAGTAATATTGCACTAAATCATGATTGCTTCTAAGGAGCTTGGAGTAACATTTGATTTTGTCCAAGTTCTTTTCCAGGTTGTCATGCCTCATAGCTACAGATTGACCATATGAATCCCTCAAATTCTCAGTTGGATTGCTTATTTGACAGTTAACTTCAAGTAACCGGGTCGAACTTGCCATTCCTACCTCGATCAAAATCATCCTCATCCCTGCTTTCTTTGTTAGGATCCTCTAGGAACCGCTGCCAATCTCGACATTCCAGATCATGCCCTTTGGTCAAACTCGTGTCTCATTACAAGAAAAGTTCCAACATTTTTTACCTCCACATATATTAGTTTAAGTTAATACTCCTTAACTGGAACTGCAAGCCACCAAATCTACAACAGATATGAAGCTACCGGGAAACCACAAAAATGAAATTAAATAGATCATGAATTCATCCAAATTATATTTCTCTTTTCAATTTAGTCGTAAACTATATGAATATAATAACTAGTCATCAACGTATATAAAATTTGTCAAATTATCTAATTTATTAAGATGTTAATGACTAATTAATTGATTGATTTTAGGGACTAAATTGATGGTTTATTCTACTGGAATTTGTAACCAAGAGGAAGCAACTAGTTTATGATTTAGAAACTCTTAAAATCTACATTGCAAATCTTGATATGGAAATGTATCATTGGAAGACAATAATATCATTAACTAAGACATTAAATTTTATTTTCAAATATAAAACCTTGCATTTCCAATTATTGTTTCTCACAACAAAATATCATCGTCATCACTTAGAAAAGCAACAAAAAAAAACTTGGTTGTTTATGGTTCCAAGTGACCCTTGTTGAATTTTCTGAAGAGTTTAGTTTATAGTTATTTTTCAAAACCCAAAGCATGATTACAAGAAACAACATGGTGTCGTATTAAAATTGAAACCGGTGATTTGTTGCAAGGAGGGATTCACTAAATACTTAAAACTGTATTAAAATTCGAAACCATTTATATTCATTAGACTTGGAAAACTTCGACTGGTTTTTGTGAAAGAAAAACTTTGACTGATTTTGGTTAGCAGTAAAATCTTTAGACTTTGAAAACTTTGACTGATTTATGTGAAAGAAAAACTTTGACTGATTTTGGTTAGCAGTAAAATCTAAAAAATTATTGAAATGACTGCACACCCTTTTATTTTATTTTTGTTTAAAAACAAAACGAGTAAAAGTCATCCAAAACAACGATTATGTACGTCATTGGATGAGTTTACTAGAGAGTTTATAATTCTACTCTGCATCCTCAAATCCATGTGACAACCACTAGAGCATACGCTGCTTTTATAGGACATTTTCAACTCTATTCCTTACAAGTCTTTCGATGTGGGGCTTATTATTGTTTCAAGTCTTAAAAATTGATGAACCGGAGCATTATGCTGTTAGTCAAGACCATCAAAGGAGATTTTTCTTTCATATCTTAAGTGAATTTGTGTGGATAAAAGTTTATTATTATGGTGATTTGATATATTTTTACTTTATAATTAAATTGAAATATAAATTATTGATGCTTTTAGAAGTATATAATATGTGTGTTAAAATAAAACAATAGTAAGTCATGGGCACCCTAATGGCTCAAAATCTCATCAAAGCTGGGTATTGTATGTATGTTAAAACACTTCTCTTGTTCATTTTTCATTATTTTCATATAGTTTGACTTAATTTCTAATTTAAAGTATAAATATTATTCTGTCTCACTTATGATTAACATGCCTTCACCACCTTATAATTAAACCATAGTCTATTGTTATTCTCAGTATAAAGTAGCAGATAACTTTCCATTACTTACTCTTTAAAATAAGTATACATTTTTAAAGACGCATCACATAAAGAGAAGATGTGCTGTAAATTTTATATTGTGTGTTTGAAAGCCTGTGCAGTTGTTTTTACAGTTATGAATTGAGTCATGGGACAAGAAGAAAATGCAAAGCATGTGTCAATCTGTTTGTGAATTGAGTTTTATGACAAAAGTTATCATTGACCATTCTGAAAAAAGAGAAACTGTCATCAGCAACAACAATGAATCCTGTGGAACTATTTTTTGAAGCTTGAATAACAGGCAATATTGTACAATGGAATTTTTCAGTCCCACGACTAGGAAACGGCAACAAAGTTCATGTCATGGAAGTGTTGAGGAAGAGTTAAATGCTTTATTTTCATCTCATAGCTCCATTGTTACATTTAAATTGTGTGGAAATTTATCCGGAGAAGATGGGATCATTCTAAGACAGCAATAAAGTAGTAGAAGATCAGCTAAGCACGGCCGAATACAATTTTTCCAACAGGACTTCATTCAGTAAGCTTTTAGGAATGGTAAGTTCAACCTAGTTACATGAAATTAACTATCAGATAAGCAATCCAACAGAAGGATTTGAGAGATTAACATCGTCAATCCTCAGAAGCAATCATCACACAATGCAATGATTGTAATTTGAAAATGACCCCTAACTCTGAAGTTCTTGAAGTCAACTGTTATAATCCTGTGTATGTTAAAGCCTCATCAAGTGATTCCTCAAAGGATAAAAATGAAAAACATAAACTTGAGTTCTCAAACAGTCTGAAAGCCAAGCTGCGATTGCCCATTCTTACAGCATCATATCCCAAGTCCCTCTTTGGAAACATAGTGATCACAAACAACACAAGGTTTTCCACATTTCAGGACAAAGTCAAGATCTAATGGAGATATCAAGGGAATCAGATTTTGGTGACCATAATTATGCCATGAGGAAAAAATTAAGGGGCGGGAAGTGTGCGAAAGAGAAAAAGGATGACTTCAATTGGGATAGTTCAAGAATATACAGGCACAAGCTAAGGCAGGGAAGAGAGAAAAGACAGAAATCACAATGGATTCTTTGGTGAGAAGTGCAGACGTCAATGAAATTGCTTATGCACTCAAAGAAAGGGGCACGGATAACATGCTTGCATAACTTATTCAGAGTTTCCTACCTGAATCTACTTGTTGATGTACACCGGGCTATTGAGCTCAAGTGCCTGAAAGATATTCCACCTGATCAACCAAAAAAAATCCCTGCTCAGCCGAAGGGGTTGGGACTGGAAAGTGTGGAGTGTGTGCGACTATCAACACTGCACCAACATCATCTTCTTCAACAGTTTCATCGACACAATTTCCTCTTTCTTTTAGAATTATCATTAACTTTGACATTTCTGTTTGGGTCCTCATTTGTCTTTAGACCTTGTTGATTAGCCAAGTTTTTACCTTTCCCCTTCGTTGTAGCTAGGTCCTTATCATCTTCACTATCACTAGTCCACTCGTCATCTGTTGTCGTTGCCTCCATATACTTTTCACATTTCCTTCATTTCCCCGTCTCCTCAAAATCCTCCTCATTCGCGTTTTCTTTGCTAGGCTACCCGAGGAACGACTCCCAATTCACCACATTCAAGTTCACGCCCTTTGGATACTGATCTCGTGTCTCATCACAAGAAAACCAAACTCTGCATTTTCAAAATTATTCAAAAAGCTATCATTGTGAATTCAAAAAAGAACTTGGGCGTGAATAGTCACAAAATAACCATCAATATCTTCAAAATTACATAGGTATTTACAAGTCATCACTGAATATATTCATCACAAACTACCAAAAATATCTTTGTTACATGAATTCAACAAAGTTGAACAGTAATCAACTTGAAAATATTTACTCTCTCAAGGAAAAACTAGCTTTTCTGTGAGGTACAAAAGAAACCTAACCATTAACCATTTCATTTCCATTTCTAACACCAGAAAAGTTCCAACACTTTTTACCTCCACTCAAGTTCCAAAAACAAAACAAAAAATCTTATGATGAATAATACCATTCCACATTTATTAATTCAAGTTATTACTCCTTAACTGGAAGTGCAAGCAACTAAATCGACAATAGATATGAAGCACCCGGAAAAACCATAAATGAAGGCATCCAGAACTTGATCCCATATATAGTATTGGAATTGAATAAACCATCAATTAAGTCTCTTCAATTAAGTACCTAAACTATATAAATACAATAACTAGTTCTTAAATCCAATACACTAAATTGACAAATTTTATTGGACTTAAGAACTAATTACTATATTTATATATTTTTTAGGTACTAAATCCGAGTGTGTGTGATACTTACATATATTCTACAGGAATTTGTAACCAACTAAGAGGAAGCAACTAGTCTTCTTGGTCTGAAAATGTTTCATTGACATGCAATCACATCATTAACTAGGACATATTGTTTTATTTTTCAAATAAAAAAAAATTGCTTTTCCAATTATTGATTTTAGCTCAACAAAAAATCATCATCACTTATAAAAGCAAAAGAAATGAAGGACCTTTAAAACCTCGTCCAAAGAGTTTTTTGTTGAATTTGGCTGTAAAAAATAAATACCCAAGGTACTTATTAAGACCCATACTTAAAACTTAATTTAGAATCATCCAGATAATCCCAACCTCTCTGATCTTTTTAATTGTATTGTTTTCAACAACTTAAAAGATCTAAGACAGTTGGGAAGATCTGAACAACATCTAATCTCATGCGCGAACAGAGAAGGTATTCAGTGGACAAAGACATAGGTCTTGATGAAAACTTTGCCTGGTATCCTCTTATCCAGTTAAGCATTTCTATCTATAGCAAACGGTGCTATTTTATAGGAAATTTACAACTCTATTCCTCACAACTCTACGTTGTGGGACTTAATGTTTGAAAGCTTAAAACTGAAAATTAGAGCATTATGCTGTCTGTCAAGTGATTTTTAATCTATTCTATTATTGAGTATTGACAATTATTCACAAGTGTCGGGCTTATTTTCTTTTCTATTTTATTATTAGATGAAGCCTTGTTAATTAAATTAGTATTAGTGGTTCTTTTAAAAACAATACATATATACATAAAAAAAAAAAAAAAAAAACAATATATATAGGGGCTGCTAACTTACACCTACCTAAAAATATTAATGTGCAAGTTAGCAACCTACACCCACTTTATTATTTACTCATTTTTATACCCACTTATATTAAGGTGCAAGCAGGGGCGAATGCTTGTACAATCAAGGGGTAGCTATGGCTACCCCAAAAAAAAAAAATTATTGAGATTGTAGGTATATTTTTATATTTAGCTACCTCTAATAATATATATTTGGCTACCCCAAGTTTGATTTTAGGTGCAATATATATATATGACCACCTCGTAAAAATATTGTTAGCTTCGCCGCTGGGTGCAAGTTAGCAACCTTCACTAATTTACACTCACTTTCATCATTCCAAATATTGTTTCCTTAAAAGTTTGTATTTATTACATGTTTTGTACCTTAAGCATGTCATTGTCTTTTTTGTTTCTTTTTTTAAGGATTTTTTTAAAGTTAGTTACAAAATTGTCCTTCTATTTAAAATTAATTAGAATATAAACAAAATGGTGTTTTAGTAAATTATAAGTGGGTGCATCTTCCTAACTTGCACCTTAGTGTTTTTAGGTGGGTGTAAGTTAGCAGCCCCCTGTGCGTGTGTGTGTGGGCGCGCGCGCGCGTGTGTGCGTGTGCGCTCTCTCCGTGTGTGCGTGTGCGCTCTCTCCTCAACACTCATTCTTTCATGGAGAATGTTAACCGGTGCTCCAAGGGCATTGGTTGAGCATCCAAACCAAGCAAGTGTTTATGAAAAAATTGCGTTATCATCACTTAATCAAATGTGACAATCCTATATTTCAAGATAAAATCAATGTATGCGCGCATCATTTTTAGTGAAATCTATTTTGAAAGTGTGAGTACTGGATAATACTTAGGTGACAGTATGGTTGGTGACATTGGCCAACCACAGTGTCACAAGTGTACAAAGAGAAAAAAAATATTGTAAAAGAAAAAGAAGAAAGACACTTGTGACATTGTGGTTGGCCAATGTCACAATGTCATCATCAACCACAATGTCACCTAAATGATACCCGTGAGTACCACCTTAATTTAACCCAATATAAAAGTGACTGTTGAAAAAGAATATTGGAAACAGAATGTTACTAGCTTTATTAGAGAAAACCTTTGTTTTGACTATCTCATTCTGAGAAGAAAAAAAAAAACCTTTGTTTTTTCCTTATAGCTTACTATATTGATTTTTTTTCTGTTGGTTTCTAATTTATTGATTTAGTATTGTATCACAAACTTTAAATTTAGTTAATTATATTAATTATATATTTATGTTCACACTTATTTTTTCAAATAATTTATTGGTTTATCTCACACATTTTAAATGTAAAGAAGTGTAAGGTTCGAGACTCAAACTTTGATGCCTACATAATATTATCTTTGCATTTACCAATCGTGTTGAGCTTACAAGACACAAGTTTATAAACCTTTATTATGATGATTTGATATATTAGTTTTAGCATCATGTATAAAAAAAACACATTTTAATTTTATGTTTTTTGTTAATAAATTTTTAGGGTGAGAGGATGGTGCCTCAATCTAAAATATAGAAGACCTTCAAACTCAAAGAGATGTATTTATCTTTATTTATCTTCAAAGATTTTTTTGTTTTGTTTGAAATTCAAGATTTTTTTTACGACTAGACCAATTTTTTTTTTCTTTTGACAAAGACTAGACCAAATTTTTGGAGTTCACATTTTAAATTTAAATATTGAGTAAAACCATATTTTAATAATAATAATAATAATAATATATTTGGTCTTTGCTTTTCCTTTTGGTAGTGTCATCTATCTATCTATAGTCTATCCATCTTACAGGAAGAAGAACACAGGAAGGATGAGTAGTATGGTGAACTGCAGTCAGTTTGTGACTACAATGCGCTCTGCCTTTTCCCTTCATCACTTCAACTCTCCGCGCTTCTCTCGCCACATTTCCAATGTTTCTGCTTCTCAACAACCCCAAGGACAAGGTATTATAGTTTACTTACTGTACTAGTAAGATACCCGTGCATCCGCACGGGTACCCGTTGGGGGTGGATGATTTATTTTAATTCCGTAATTTTTATATAATATTTATCAATGAATATTAGTATCATTGACAATTTGTCTCATGTTTATGTATCAACAATAGTTTATTACGTGTCTTAATTTTTTTATTTTTCTATCAACGACAATATATTAAAATTGTATCGATGACAATTTACCCCGCGTACAATATTTATGTTATAATTTGCTTTGACAACAACTTATCATGACTATTTTCAAATTATTCCCAGGTTTAATAATTAGTTCAAAATTTTAATCATTGACTTGTCCTGTGTTTTATAATTATTTTAAAATTTGGATCATCGACAACTTGTTCTGTATAAATTAAATTCATAAATATTTTTTTTTGAGCATAAATTCATAAATATTATAAAATTTGTGTTTAAAAGTATATTTTTAAATTTTTATCACAACCAACTTATCCAGTGTATACTCCCTCCGGTCACATTTATAAGCAAAAATACACTTTTTAGGTTCATTGAATACATAATGTATTTGACCTATATATTGATCAAATACATTAAGAATTGAATGAATCTAAAAAATGTTTTTTTGCTTATAAATATGACCGGAGGGAGTAATAATTATTTCAAAATTTGTGTTTTGTAAATATTTTAAAATTTGTATCATCGATAACTTGTCCCGTGTAAATTAAAATAATAAATATTATAAAATTTGTATCAGAGGCCATTTGGCCCATGTTTAATAATTATTTTTATATTTTTACCACGAACAACTTCTCCTCTATATAATATTTATTTTAAACTTTGTATCAACGGTAATTTGCCCCGTGTTTAAAATTATATTTTAAATTTGTGTTTTGTAAATATTTTAAAATTATAATCATGGACAACTTGTCTGGTGTAAATTAAACTAATAAATATTATAAAATTTGGCTACTTGGCCCATGTTTAATAATTATTTTAAAATATTAATCAAGAACAACTTGTCCCATGTATCACATTTATTTTAAAGTTTGTATTAACAAAAATTTGTCCGGTGTATATTAATTATTTTTGGATATTTATCAACAACTATTCAGGTGTATAATAATTATTTTAAACTTTGAATAAAAAAAAACTTGCCCCATGTTTAAAGTATATTTATTAATTTTTTTATCACGGACGACTTGTCCCATGTATGATAATTATTTCAAAATTTTAATCATAGACAACTTGTCTTGTATAAATTAAAATAATTAATATTATAAAATTTGTATCAACGGCTACTTGGACCTTGTTTGATAATTATTATTAAATTTTTATCAGAAACAACTTGTCTCGTGTATCATATTTATTTTAAGCTTTGTATCAGTGATAATTTGTCCTGTGTATATTAATTATTTTAAATTTTGATCAAAAACAACTTCAGGTGTATAATAATATCAACTTGTGACGACTCTGCCCGTGAATAATAATTATTTGAAAAGTTTAGCAGTGATAGTTTGTCCCGCGTATAATAACTATTATATAATATGCATTTTTCTCATGACTTGTCCCATATATAATAATTATTTTAAAATTTATATCAATGACGACTTGCTTCATGTATTATAATTACTATATAGATTTTTTTAATTTTTGGTAATGACAACTCTTCCAGCATGTAATGCATTCAAACATAAATTATTTTACATTTAGTTTATTTATCTATAAATAATTTAATATTGCAAATTCATTGAAAATCGATTATTATTATTGCAGAACCGATTACGTACACAAAGAAAATAATAATATGTGAGATATATGACATACTCCATCCTTTACAATTATGTCCTCTAATTAATATTGTGTACACTACTTTCAAAGTATTTATTCTACTTTTGTGAAAAACACATCAATAGTTATCAGAAATAATTTTTGTTTACAAATTTATTAGAGGAATTATTAAAAGGGTTATGTCTTTTGATAATTTTTTGCATTTCTTAATATGTGTGTAGAAATTTTAAATGACACTCATTTTAAAACCGAGGAATACGACATTAAGAACCGTCTTTTGTTACCCCCTAAAAAAAACTTTGTCTCACATCACTTGCACCACCAAAATTATGGAATAATTTCATAAAAATCTTTTGATAATTAAGAAATGCAAACAAACTAATTTTTTTTGTCCTTTACTACGGTCTCCACTTGCACCACTAATCACTCCTTTAAATATTTAATTTCACATCACATTTACTTTTGTAAATATTTAATTTCACTCCTTACTAAATCTTTCTTAAATTAATGTTTTGTAATAAATATCTACTGTTATTGTAACCAAAAAATATCTACTGTTATTAACCATATCCTTAACATGTTTTTAGATAATTATTTGTTACAGTTATTATTGAGAAGTGGAAAGTCTCATTTATCTGGTATTATACCCTCTCTCACGTGAAGTGCATCAGCTCCCATCACTCTTTAATTTTTCATCTTTAAAGTGAAGAGTTCCTCCATCTAAACCACTCACTAATGTTTGGGCCGGGTACAACAATAGACCAAAGCCCAATTTAATAATAAACCCTAATCCCATTTGTATTAGCCCCCCATCACTCATTTTCTTTCATACGGCCGCCGCATCCTTTCTCTCCCACACAACCACTCGTTTATTAATTTTTTCCTCTCACTTCAGCAATCAATCTTAGAAGCTCTCCTCTAACATTCTTCATATATTCCTTCCCCTTTATAATTCTATTAAGTTTATTTTCAGATCATATAGATTTGTGAACATCTCAAACCACCACTTTCACACCAAGATCTCGGCCAACATAGACAACCTTTCGAAAAATTATCATCCTAAAAAGACTATCCTCCATATCCTCTAAAAAATCACACAAAAAAGGTCAAAATTCGAAATTCTTGTTTTTTCCCGACGACCACCGTAGCCGGAAATTGCAGCCACCAGTGTTATGGTCCGAAATTCCACCAGTGTTATGGTTTGAAATTTGGGTTGGTTTCTTCATCAGAGTCATGTTCTGTACATCTTCCCATTGCATGCAACAACAACACCAACAATAACAACAATCAAAAGATGAAATTTGATATGGTTCTGTTTAATTTTCCAGAGATGTAAGGCTTATTTTTTAGATCAATCAATCTGTTTTAACTCTTTTAGATCTGATACTACTGGTATTATTTTGGTAATCCTTGTATTGGATCTTTGAGAAAAATATTTCTTTTTGATTTTCCTGCAAATTCGTTGAAGACTTTTCTTTTGAAGTTTTTTTTTCTCGCAGAAATCATGTAAATAGAAGACTTTTTTGAATGTAAATATTAAGACTTTTCTTGCTTTTTTTTGTTTAAAATATTTGGTAGATGACACTTTTCTTGAACCCAAATCATAAAGATTTGATTTTTAGAACAAAGAAGAAATTATAAGATTTAGTGTTCTATTTTGTTTAAATATTTTACATGCAAAATAATAAGTTCTCATTTAGATCTGCAGTAATGTAAAAAAGATAAAAAAAAATTAGATCAGAAGCAAGTTATTTTTTAATTTTTCTAGATCCATTATGTGTATTTATTTTGGTTCATACAAATGTTTGTCATTTTGAAAAATACAATTTCATTTGTAAATCTATATATTGTTTATACATGTTTGTATTTATTTTCTCATCTTTGTTTTTTTTTCCTACACGGTGAACAATAATTTTTTTTGTCAAAACATAAATTTCGTTTCAATTGTTAGTTTTATGTTTTGACAAAAAACATTAAATTTGTAGAAAAAAAGTATGTAGTTTTGGCTGTTGATAAAAAAAAAAAGTGAATTTAAGTTGGGTCCTCCTATTTTTTACTTGTATCCTCATACTTAATCGACATATTTCTTTTCTCACTCTTTCTTTTATGCATTAAAAAAAACACTACAGAATAAGTGATTTACATTAGCATGAGTTCTTCAAGTGTGATATTCTATCCCAGTTTATACATAATGATGATAATACAATTCCAAAAAAAATTAGGTAAATCTTAAATTTTGTTGCCTATTGCTATTAAAAAAAATTATTCATGGTGATATTCAATTTAGAAAACTCTCTTAGTTGTTACTTTTGATCATATTGTTCTTTCTCTTTGATAGTGATATTCTTCGTGTCTATTTGTTCTGTGTTATTTCTGCAGAAGAAAAAAAATGAAGGGTAAGTTTGCAAAAATATAAAGGCAGAACTTTATTATAGTTTGGATATGAATGTTGTTTGATATACTTTGAAGTAGAGTTTGTTATGTTTGTGCAGTTGAAAAATAGAAGAAAGTGAACTTAGTTTAGTTTAACATGATGATATGAAGGACATAAAGAAGGAAGAAGACATGGTTGCAAAGAGAAGGAAGAAGAAAGAAGAGTTGTTTTTGTTACCTTACATTTCCTTTACATTTGCTGCAAAATAAGAAAGTGAAGATTAAAAAGATAGAGTAGATGATGAAACATATAGATAAGAAAAAGTGAGAGAAGAAAAATGAAAGAACAGATTTGTAAAAGTATTAAATCTTATAGAAAAGAGTTTTGAAATTTGAAATTCAAATGTGAGAGTTTTCCCCCAAAACTTGATAAAGCAAGTGGACATGTGAACTCTTAGATGTATTGGTAGAAGTGCATATTGAATTGATGTTTTGGGTCAGACTTGGGAATTCGAAAAAGTGAATACTATTTGGTCTTAGTAGTCAGCATGAAACTGGAAAAGAAATTTGAAGTGCAATGAAACAAAAAAAACATAACTTGGTAGTTACATGACATCATTTTAGTAAAGATAGGTCATTTAGTTACCAAAAGCAATATTAAGACTTCTTTTACCCCTCAATGTTGAACGTGGCATCATTAGAGGATAGGTTAGTTTGGTTTTTTCCACAACATATGATTTTCTTATATTAAGAGGATTCCCTTCAAATTCAAATTCATTTCACGATTCAATGATTTCTGTTTTCAGGGATTGACACCCCTCCACGGGTTGGTTTTTTGGGCCTCGGTATCATGGGCACCCCAATGGCTCTAAATCTCATCAAAGCTGGGTATGTATGATGTATCACATAAAATTAGGTGTTGAACTAGCTTATGAAAAAGATAAGCTATAAGCTCAAATGCTATAAATTAGTAAAAAGACGTTATAAACTCACGAGAAAAATTGTTACCAACCAAATATGTATGTTTTGGTCATATGAGTTTATAAGCTATTTGTTCGAAAATTGACCTTGACAAACAAAGACTATATCTACTTTAAGATAAGTCTTCTATCTAGTAACATGTGGCAGCAGTGGCGGAGCTAGAAAAAAAAGCTAGGGTGGGCCATTAAAATTAACCATTGAAAAATTGTTTAAAGCCTCGTAAAATAGACCTATAATTGAATTATTTAAATTTTCGGGTGGGCCACTACATCACTTTGCAGGAATTTGGATCAACCGAAACCTAAAACCGACATAAAATTGTATAAAAGCTCGCAAAATAGACCTATAATTGAATTATTTAAATTTTTCGGGTGGGCCACTACATCACTTTGTGGGAATTTGGATCAACCGAAACCTAAAACCGACACAAAATTATATAAAATCTCGTAAAATAGACCTATAATTATTGATTTTTTAAATTTTGGGGTGGGCCGTGGCCCACCTCAGCCCATGAAGGGCTCCACCACTGTGTGGCAGAATTCTCCTAATTCGTTCTCAAAATTTTCCTGTTGTAGAGTTGATCTCACTGTTTGGAATAGGACCAAGAGCAAATGTGATCCTCTAATCAGCTTGGGAGCCAAGTATGAATTCATCTTTCCATTACTTACACTTGAAAAAAAATAAAACTTTACATTTTCAAAGACATTTGACATGAACAGAAGATATGCTATAAATTTTGAAAGTTTGTGCATTTGTTTCTGCAGATATAAACCTTCTCCCGAGGAAGTAGCAGCATCTTGTGATCTCACGTTTGCCATGCTTGCTGATCCTCAAAGTGCTGTGTGTATATTTCTGTATAGTTTTTAAATCTTATGGATAAGTCATGAGCTAGTTATATTTGTTTTATTCCATATCAGGTGGATGTTGCTTGTGGAAAGCATGGAGTTGCTAATGGAATCGGTCCAGGAAAAGGGTGCTATATTTAAATTCAAAGTTCCAAAGTATCTTCAATATGTTCCTACAATTTGATAGACATTAGGATTTCAAATGAATATTGATGCTTGTATATGTCCAATACAACAATTCTTCCATCTTTAGCTCTCTCAATATGCCTTATCATCTTATTATTGAAAATTTTCGCACTAGTTTGATTATTGTCTTTGTCTATCCATAGTTGTCAAGAGTAAAGACATTGCATATATTTCTTCGCATTATAATGTCTGCAAGCCACATATCATCGTTTCTTTTTGAACGTAATGACATGATAGGAAGATACTGTGTTCAAGTGTTTCGTATATGTTTTGATGGTCCTGGGTTTGTTTGGATTTGCTTGTTTGAACTTATCTGCTGGCATAAGCACTTGTGAGACTGTTTGGAAGAGCCTATGAAAACAGCTAGCTTATGGCATGTGCACAATTTATTTTAGCTCACGGGCTCTCCAGAATAGCTTATGAAAAAACTTATATCTTATATGAAAACATTTTTACTTTATTTAATCATTTGTTTTAGAAATAGGTTATGAATGAGCACTTATATGACAAACTCTTATGCTACAATCCCGTAATTAAGCTGTTTATCCAAACAGGGCCTTAATATCTATATATATTTTCAGATACGTGGATGTTTCAACTGTTGACGTGGACACTTCTAAATTGATTAATGGGCACATAAAATCCACTGGAGCATTATTTTTGGAGGTGAGGTTGTTTGTATTTTCCCTATCTATTCTCCATGAACATGCAGGGTACTCTTTAATTTGGATATGAATTATTTCTTGCATGATTTAGTTGGATGGTTAGATGAATATGTAAGTTGTAACACCTGTGAAGCCATTTCTGTGTAACTACAGGCTCCAGTTTCAGGTTCCAAAAAGCCAGCAGAAGATGGACAATTGATATTTCTTACAGCAGGTGAATATTCTTCTTCAAGTACTAATAACTAATTAAATTTGGTCTGGGAAAGGAGTTGGTGAAGGATTTTTTTTACAAGCAGAGAATTCAACTAGGATGTGTCTTGTACTAAGTTGCAGCATTGATTCCAATAGCTACAGAAACTAAGATAATGTATTTTATTATATAATATTTCAGGCGACAGAAATCTTTATGAAACGGTTGCTCCGTTCTTGGACATCATGGGGAAAGTACATATATCCTGTCCTCCATTAAAAAAGAATATATGATCCTTCTTCCAAAGCAAACAATTAATTCATATAATGTGTATGCTTTATGCTTCAATGCAGTCTAAATTTTACCTTGGCAATGTTGGAAATGGAGCTGCAATGAAGCTTGTTGTCAATATGATCATGGGCAGGTCCTTTAAAATTTGTCTCCTGTTTCTTTGCTTCTATTTGACCTTGTGTTGATGATTATGTTGACATTATTTCTTTCTCTCTTTTCCATTGGTTTATAGTATGATGGCATCCTTTTCTGAAGGTTTGCTTCTGAGTGAGAAAGTTGGGCTAGATCCAAAAGTACTAGTGGAGGTATTCAGTTATTCGCTAGTTCACAAAATAAAACCTATAGTGCATGGTGTGTTTATGTCGGAGTCGGTTGGTGCTTAGTAGGACATGGGTACTGAAATAACTATTCTAATATATGGGGCCCTTACGAAATGGAAATTTTGCAGGTAATTTCACAAGGTGCCATTAGTGCTCCAATGTACTCGATGAAAGGCCCATCCATGATACAGTCAAATTATCCAACTGCATTTCCCCTAAAACATCAGCAGAAGGCAAGTAAATGTATATTCTTGTTTGATAGTAACTCTCAAATACCAGTATTAGTTTTGCTCTCACACAGGATTAATGGTGACAGGATCTAAGACTTGCCCTGGGGTTAGCAGAGTCTGTTTCCCAACCTATTCCGATTGCAGCGGCTGCTAACGAATTATATAAAGTTGCAAAATCACACGGCTATAGTGATGAGGACTTTTCAGCTGTCATTGAAGCATTAAAATCCAAATTTCAGCACTCAGAAAACCAGTGAGGCTCTTATGAGACAGTTTCAACTTCAAGTTGACTTGAAATCAAGTATAGACAGATTGTAAGACTAGTCAATTTAAATCCAATTCCCAAAATGTAGAATTTATACTTGCAACTCCCAGAATGTGTAGAATATACACAGAGAGAATGGAGACTCGAGAGCGTGACATCTGCCTAATGAAAACTGATTTTTCTTGTTGGTATATGTAGACTTCCCTTTTCCTATCAGAGAGCTTTTTCGGAGATGGTCAAGTCATTTGGTCTCATCTTCTGTATGAAATTATGAAGTCTGAATACTTAAAAATTGAAAATTTATTGTACTATATCAGAACATTGACACTCCCCGGTTACTTCTCATTACATATCCCAATTCCCAAAAGTATCCAATATTTTTTATTTTTTATTAAATTTATGGATACACTGTGTGGTACTTGTCTTGTCAATACTTCCTGATACTCCAAGAATACTTCTTGATACTCAGACAGGCAATTTTTCTTATGGTCTTTGTTGAGTTTTTCTACCCATGTTTTTGTTGATATCATAAATTAAAGGTAAAATATCGCTTGATATTGTCAGAAACTTCAGGTAATTTGTTAAGTAACTACTAGTATTTGTTTGTAAAATGCACTGGCCACGTTGCTAATAATAAGCAGAATCAACCATGTTGCTAATGCACTGACACATTAAATACACTTCATATTTGCTTATAAACAAAATACACCTCATTTTTTTTTTAATACGTGAAAAAAATTGTAAAATGAGTTTATATACTAAGAGGCGGAGATACATAGTTATCGTCATGCGAAATTTGGTGTTAGCCTCAACTGATTAGTTGTTTGTTTGGTTGGTTTGTTTTGCTCAACTAATAAGATTATATTTTGGCCTTGCACTTCTGACGATGATTTTCTTTTTTATTAGATAATTATGCTGAGAAATAAACCATGTTCCTAGACTAATTCCAAGAAAATCTAGCATAGAAGATTTAACTGCTACCAAAGGTTGCATGAAAATAAAGAAAATTCGATAAAGGAAAATGATAAAGTAGAGACCTTTTTTTTTTTGGATTGATTGAGCTTATTTACAATGCCTTTTTTTTTTTTATATATAATATTACAATGAACTAAGAAATCTACATTAACCTTGTTTGCCATGTACTTGACCCTCTAACTCACATATTACATCATACAAAATCATCGCCAACACTAGTAATAATATAGATAACTACCTCATCAGCAAGGTGACAACCCAAAATTGCTTGGTCAACTAAGTTACTAGCTTCCATATGAACCTACCTTGTCCTCCATGACCCCATTCTCAAGGGTCTGAACTCTGAACCTTCATGCATGTACCAAACTTAGACAGATAATATCCTCTGCACAGTGCCCATGCAACTAAGTTGAGAGCGAAAGTCCAAAATGTTGCGGCTAACCATAGGCCCCTGTTGGTCGGTCGGTCTACCTATTCTCACCCCTAGATACGGATAAATTGTATAAGTTACAATTTATTTTATTTTTTTTAAAAGTAGTGAAAATATTTTATCGTAGTAGCAACCAACATATATCAATGTGCTTAAAAATGATATCTAGAAAAAGAGAAATAGTGATTTTATTATACCTTACAAAAAATCACAAGAACAATATATCTTTCAAGCCCTGTGTTGCACTCTTCCAAATTCCAGTTTGAAAGGGTGGAAAGAATTTCTTGCATGGTTGTTTTGGACCCAGTTTTTCTTTCTTATCATTGCACTGAGCTGACCTTTCATTTGCTATAGATTGCAATGTCATTTCCAACTCTAATTCCATTTGTTTAATGAAATCAAAATATTCTGTATCATATATTGGACAGACTCCACACCCTCTTATCATATTATTCTCCCTCTTTTTCCAAGTATTTCCACTTTGAGCAAAGAACTCAAATGAAACCTTTGGAATATAACTGG
Organism: Medicago sativa; assembly: GCF_051527215.1. Taxonomy (NCBI): domain Eukaryota; kingdom Viridiplantae; phylum Streptophyta; class Magnoliopsida; order Fabales; family Fabaceae; genus Medicago; species Medicago sativa. The sequence continues at coordinate 79,346,400 of NC_140750.1, forward strand.
CCATGAGTTCATCCATGTTTTCCTTTTCATGTTCACTGTTTTGCAGGCAACACAATTCATCATACCACATAAAAATATGGTCAGAAAAAAACTCAGAGGAATGTATGCTAGTCCATGTATCCATGCTTCCAAGGGAGACCTTTTCGCCATTACCAGTTTCCAAGTAACAATCACATCCAATGAAATTTTTATCGTCTGATGGTAGCTGACCAGAAACGACGCAGAAGATGAAACCAGCAAACTTGGATTTTGGAGCAGAAGAGAAATCAACAGTCACTGAAGCCTCTGTTGTTCTGTACATCAACCACTCTGGAACTTTACTTCCTGGGTAGATCACATCAACTGGACCATCAAGAAATTTGCTTCCTAATGTTGAGAGATGATTATATGCCAATTTCTTCATGTTTACTTGAGCATTTACTTCAATAGCCCTGAGTGAAAGTTCATCCAAGTTAACACAGTTCTGGAATTGTGTGTGTAACTTATATGCTTGTAGTTGTAGTAGATCAGAAGCATTCCAATTGAACATTACAGTCACTAAAGACGAACAATTAGTAGCATATAACTCTTTTAGTGATGGCGGAAGCTCTGGAATATTTTGAAGCCTCCTGCAGCCCTTTACGTCAAGCTTTTCCAGCTTAGAAAGATGCTTGATGCTTGCAGGAAATCTCTCAATATCAGTTTCTTTTAGTAACAACTCCCGCAACGATGATAGCAAGCTGATGTTGTCTGGAATTTCGGATAAGTTACGACATTCTTCCAGCTTTAACGTTTCTAAAGAAGCTAAACCGCTAAGTAGGATATGAAGATTTGACGCATCAAGTTGTGTGCATCCATGAACATAAAGAGCTCGAAGTGATCTCAGGTCGATAACTTCGTTTGGAAGCTTGTTTAGGCTCTTGCAGAAATCGAGAGTCAATGTTTCGAGATTTTTGAGACCACCAATTGATGAGGGCAATTCATTGATAGCTGTTGAAGATAAAGCTAAGTCTTTCATATTATCAGATGTCACTGAAAAATCTTCGAGTCTTGAGCAACCACTGAGGAAGAGATCGCGAAGGGATCGTAAATGGGTATCACTTCGAAGACTGGTAAGCGCTTTGCAGTCAAATAGGTTCAGTCGCACAAGCTTGTTGAGACGTAAAATTGAAGGATGAACATTAAGCAAACTTTTGCAACCAAAGAGTTCTATTTCTTCAAGATTTGAGGCCTTTGAAAAATCAGGGAGGTCTAGCAGATATTTGGAATAACTGAGGTCAATTTTCTTTAAATGCTGAATATTCTGTGACAGATAAAAGAGAGACATCACATGAGTAAAAATCCTGTAAATACAGAATCACATATTTCTGGAATTTTAATCACAACAAAAACTATATCTTATACATGGTATATATATCAATACCTGGATCCCATCCCAAAGTTTTTCCACTCGGCTCCAAGTCAATTTTAGCTCAACAAGATTTTCTGCACAAAAAGACTGAGGCAAGGATTTCAAAGGGTAACTAACCCATTGAAAAAGCAGTAGGTCATTTGGTAAAGATTCAAGACCCTGAGGAAGATACAGGATTTTCTCATCGCCATAATGTTGGGTAAATTTAAGAAATTTTAACTGCTGCATCCTACCAAAGACTTGAGGACTTAAGTGCAGCTCATCAAATTTGGAGACGTTCAGAGTTATGCTTTTAATGGCTTTAGTTCCCTGGAAGGATAACAAGATAAAGTAAACATAGAATGTGAAATATTATTATTTAAGACAAGAATTCTTGCACAGAAGAAATATTATTATTTAAATGATTGATTTGAAAGATATATTTGAGCATAATTATTAGTCTTTACTTACCGTGTTATTTGTCAATACTTGATGAACATCATTAGGATCCCATAACCTACTGCGTTTCCCAGGGTCTTCAACACATTCTTCTAGAACAATCTCCCAACCCATTTCTTGTATCAAATCATGCATGGATACAATTGATCTTCCAGAGCCCTTGGCTTCAATTATAAGGGCTTTATCTTTAAGGACTCTTAATCCAATAATTGTTGAGAAACCACAGGCATCAAGCAGAGCTATTATCTGTTGCACTTCATATCCTTTCAAAAGACATGCAATATACAAAAATATGTTTTTCTCTTCTCGATCAAGTCTATCATAACTCAATCTCAATACATTCTGAATTTTTGCATGAGGCATTTTCTTCAGTTTCTGCAATTGACTCTCCCATTCAATTTTGCTTTTACCATAAAGAAAAGAACCCAAAACTTTCAAAGCTAATGGATTTCCATTAGCATAATGAATAACCCTTCTTGATAGCTCAATCCACTCCATGTCAAGACAGCCATGTTCAAAGGCATTCATGATGAAAATTTTAATAGCATCGTCAGACTGCAATGCCTTGGCCTCATATGTACAATTGACTCTTTTACCGAGCACTTGCTTATCTCTGGTTGTTACAATGATTCTACTGCCAGATCCAAACCAATCAAGTCCTCCAACTAAATTCTCTAAGTGCTCTAAATCATTGATATCATCAAGAACAAGAAGAACTTTTTTACGAGCCAGCCTTCTCTTAACATAAGGGGGAACTCCATTAGGTGTACCAATATGAAGATCATTTTCCTTTAGCAATATAGAGAGAATTTTATTCTTCAGATAAATCATTCCATGCTTCTCTGATTCTTCTGTTATGTTTGCCATAAAGCAACATCCTTCATATTCAAAACAAAGACGGTTATACACTGCAGCTGCAAGAGTTGTCTTGCCAATACCGCCCATACCCCAAATGCCAATGACAAGAACATCTGCAGTTGAATCTAAGCATAACAATGACTCCAAATCTGCAATCCTTTCTTCAATTCCAACAAGATCTGTTAACTCACTTTGGTACATCAGATTCAACTTGGATGACAAACATTTGACAATTTCTTCTATAAGCTCAACTTCATCCCTATACAACAAGAAAAAAGATAATGTTTATCATGTTTAATGCCATTATTAGTAATTTTAACAGCTGGCCGTACAACACAGGTAACATTTTTTCATCATGCATAAAAAGGACAAACTTTAGCTGGAAACCATCATGCCCATATTCGGTTTTATCACTTGAATATACATTAAATTTCAAAATGATATAGAAACTAAATTTTGTATGTAATTCTATTTGAAAGTAATATATTATGTGTTGTAAATATAAAGTAACATATAACTTAAAACTATAGTGTTGTAAATATAACTATTTTTAAACACATTGAATTCTTAAGAACCAAATTGGTGTTTTTCATTTATTCATCTCTGTATTTTTTTGTTGGGGACTGATCTGGGATATACTAAGTTTTTCTTGCTTTGTTGACAGCTTGATGAAATCCGACATTGGAAGATTTTCGAAAAAGTGACCAACAAAAAGTATGAAATTAGTAACAAAGGACAGTAGCCTAAAACAACTGAAAGGAAAAGCCAATATTCAACCTAAAATTTATAGGGACAAAATAATTGGGTTAACATCATGAGGTAATCTGTTGCAACAAAAGCATAAATCACCAGAAAGTCAAGTGCGCAAGAATCAAAGAACTTGAAATTGAAAATACATAAATTATCAAAGATCAGAAAACAAAAACAACACCAAGAAATGTGCTCTAATCTACATCCACGTCAACCAATATTATTGATTATCAATATCTCTTTGGAGGGTATTGGGTCTTTTCCCTATTCTAACTCCTAACAACTAGGTCCTGGGTCTTTTCCCTCATCTCTCAGTGAAACAAACATTACTTTGTCCAAATTTGATATCATTAAGGCATATGATCGAGTTGAATTGTACTATTCCATACTTGTAAACTTTGTGCAGAAGGTCTTTCTTCTATATTCACCATGCTGCTACTACTAGATGTGGTGACACTCATGGCATAAAAGTTATTAGAGTTTTATAAAATAGTCAGAAATTTGCCTCTACCCACAGACATAAATATTAAAAGTAAAGTGTGTGTGTGATATGCGAAGAAGATGAAGAATCTGAGTTCCATACCTTCAATGAATAATAAGGAATGATGCTAGATATTTTTTATGGCTTCTTCATTTCAGTCTTCTCTTACGAATAAGAAGGTGAGAACCCTTTGTTTATTATTAAGGGTCCCGGCAAGACGGCAGAAATACTATTCTTTCAATCATGGACATGTGGAGGGAGCTTCTTATTCTTAATTATGTTTAATGAAAAAATTTATTTGTACACTTATCCACTTATTATACACTTTGTTTGACAGAGAAAGAAATAGAGTAGATGATGTGATGAAAATAAGATAGGAAAAAAAATGAAATGTTCAATGACAATTGAGATATTAGAGATGTACAAACTACAAAGTATCATTGTTGATGTTTAATAATCGTTGAGTGTAAAGTATAATGGTTTCTTTATCAAACTCCGTGGTGAATCATATTAGGCGTCAAACAAATGTAATGTTTAATAATCTATGCGATGTAATGTTTTGCACCTTCTTTTAATGTTAGCTCTTTTGATGTTAAGGGTTCTGGCCCTCTCCAGGTCTTTTATAGTATTTCTTTGCTTGATCAAAAAAAAAAAAAAAATAATGGTTTCTTTATCAAACTCCGTGGTGAATCATATTAGGCGTCAAACAAATGTAGCACGCTTAAGAGTTAAGAGTATTTTTAACTTGTGTTGAGTATTTTGATTATCTTCTTTATTGTGTTTTGAGTGTATGTTTAGTATCACGGTGAATTTATTGATGAAAGTCAACTTAGTTGATAAGGAGTTGACTTACTCGACATCTCGTGGATTCAACTCCCGCAGTTAATGTGATGGTCTCTTTCATGGATGATATGGAAGTACCTCGGTATGAGTTTGAGATTTGTCATGACTTTGGTGAGTGTCTGAAACCCAACTCATCTTAACTTTTTTTAATCGTGAATTTCTCGAGTCAACATAATTTTACAAACTCCTCCATCAAATCACTTTGTAAAATCAATGGGAAGGAAAAATATGGTTATCCAAATTTGAATCCGAGATTCTTCATAAAAAAAATTCACCTTCAAACCACTAGATTGTAATAAGGAAGACAACTATTAATTAATAGATCAAATGTATATTGTTGTAGGTATATCATATCAAATCATCGACTTGTTAAAACAACATCCCTTGAAGCACTATATCTCCAACAATAGACCAAGACACTACATCTCCAACAAAACTTTAAGCACTGAGGTTATGAATCACATTTTTTATGTCTTTCATTTAGATCAATATTTTGCTTTCGGACTAATCTAAGCTTGTTTTCATTACTATAAAAGATGTAAGTGAATATATAGTTTCTAAATTTAATAATAAACAATAGAATGAAAATATCAAACAAGGGATATTAGCAAAAGGAGTTACCCATATTTTGATGAATGAAATCCAGAAAGATTAGCAGCTATAGTCAAAGCAGACTTCCAATTTTGCACCTTAGCTAAAATTCCTTTATTTTTTTCATGTTTAGCTAATGAATCACCATAACTCCCTTTTTGATGCCTCACATCCGTTGGATTAACATTGTAGAAAACAGGGATCACAACTTGTTTATTTCTAGCCATACATTCAATAATTTTGACAAGCTCTTCCAAGCACCACTTAGAAGAAGCATAGTCTTTGGAAAATATTATCAAAGACATAAGTGATCCTTCAATGGCTTTGACAAGTGCTTGTGATATTTCATCTCCTCCTTCAAGTCTATCATCTACATAGGCATCAACTTGTTTCTGCCTCAGTTCCTTTCTCAAATGGCCGAGAAAACCATGACGTATGTCTGTTCCTCTAAAGCTTATGAATACATCATATTTTATTGGAGGAACATGAGAAGAAGATGATGATGATGAAGTTGCCATTCAATAGTCTACTATGCAAAATATGAGATATGCAAAATAAATAGTTTTAACTATAGGAATAATGTATATATATGATAAAAAGAGTGATATATATCTATATTCCTTGATTTGATGCAACGATTGGTTTAAGACCCAAAAATATGAAATATGGTAAAGGATTGCAAGATAGAATATGTCTTAGTTTCTGAGAATTGAGATGGTTTCGCTGCAATTTCTAGGAAGTGTTAGATAGATCTGTGTCTAAAGATTTGTTCTGGAGTCAATGAACAGCCCCACCACCAAAGCAAGATGTGGACTGGACTTACTATTACAAGTCTTCTCTCCTGTCATGTCATCGACGTGAGCTTAAATTTAGACTCGTAAAATAAATACTGTAAATATTATATTATATTATATTCTACAACAAATCTATCATCTATCTCTATCAAATTCACTTAGAGCATCTTTAGTGCAGGTGAACTAATGGCTTGATTCTTTATAGTTTACATTGTTTATACTTCACTTGCATTGGAGATGGATGATGTGGCATGGTGGGTGAACTAATATTAGTTCACGTGAACTATACAACACACGGTGCTCTATCTCTTTTTGAACTACCAATTACCATTTTTTATTATTAAAATATTGAAGTCTTGGAGAGGGAATGGTAATAAAAGAACAATGTAGTAGTAGTACCATTTTATAAAAAAAGCCAACGGTAATAATTTTACAAAAAAGCCAACGGTACCATTTTTGAACTAGCAATTACTACCTTATTTTATAAAAAGCCAACGGTAATAATTTTACAAGAACCAACGGCAATAATTTCTCTAATTTTTATCTTCCTATAAATTAGTGTAGTTACTACCTCATATTTTTTTACACACAATTTCACCTTCTACATTTTGTTCTCTTGTTGTCTTTTAATCTCCAATCATATCTGAATTTTTTTTTTTGTCAAATGGATCACAACCAATGGAACCATTACTATAATTATATGCAAACCCCAATCGGTGATGGTTCTCAAAATTTTCAATCTTTTACGTATCCACGACCACCACTCCCTAGCAGTGACGGTTCTCAATATCCCCAACCTTTTATGTCTCAAAACCCACGACCTTGTATGTTTCAATCACCGCCATTAACTGCCGGTGACGGTTCTCAAAATCCACGACCTTTTATTTTTCAACCACCTAGCGTAGAACTGGAATCACCAATTGAATCCACTACAGATTCTCAAGTGCCAGTGTACTCGACTCAGGTTGGTCTAGAAAATGTTACTTCCACGGAAGAAGGAGAGCGTTCTAGCCAGAAAAAACAACGTTTCAGGTTCTCAGATGAAGAAGATAAATTGCTTATTCAAACAACATTTCCAAAGATCCAATCGTGGGAGTTGACCAAAAAGCAGATAGCTTTTGGGGTAGAATCAAGGATGGCTATGACAAATATCGTGGGAGACTCATAGCGAGGGAGTGGTCCACACTCAAATCTCGATGGCATTTGTTGAATAGACATTGTCATTGGTTTTGCGGCTCTTACAAACTAGCTGTTACTAACAAGAAAAGTGGGCAGTCTGAGTCCGACATCATGGATGATGCACATATGCTTTTTGTACAAGTACGTAAAATACGTTTCACAATGGAGCACGCGTGGCGGTTGTTGAAGGATGAACCTAAATGGAAGGGAGAAGCAATGAACAACTCTTCAAAGAGATCAAAGACATCATCTACTGGGACATACTCATCTACATCTAATCCAGAAAATCCCATTGATTGTTCAGAATACAACAATGCATCTCAAACTGACCGTCCGATGGGGCAAAAAGCGGCAAAAAGGAAGGGAAAGGGAAAGGCATCTCCATCTACAACACCCATTGTGGATTTGTCTAGCATCGAAAATGTCTCGGAAAAGAAACTAGATGTGTATAATAAAATAGCTGAAGCAAGGTTGGCAGAGAGCATACCAAAGTTGTATGAAATTATCATGATGGACAAATCAAAGATGGATGATGAGCAACGTCATGAGCATGAAGAAGTTTGTAAAAGTATCAAGGAGAAGTATTTCAAGAGAAGTTAGGCATATTGATTGTAATGTCGTGATTATTTTAACTTTGTCATAATTAATTGTAATGTTAATTTTATATTTATGTTTCAAATAAATTATGATGTTGTAAAAACTAGCCGTTGTTATCACATTCATGTTCACATTCACGTGGCTTAGAAACAAGGCATATGGATCTTTCATGCTTCATGGCTTAAAAAATAGTTTAATATCACATTCACGTAAAAAAAGCAATGCATTATTATTTCAGTTTTGGGTTAATAAATTAAATAAAAAGAAATTTAAACTATGATATGATGTTATTAAAAACTAGCCATTAAAAAACTAGCCGTTAAACTAGCCGTTATTAAAAACTAGCCGTTAAAAAACTAGCCGTTAAAAAACTAGCCGTTAAACTAGCCGTTATTAAAAACTAGCCGTTAAAAAACTAGCCGTTATTAAAAAGAAAATAGCCTATATATACATGTGTTCTTCCATTCTCCTAAAACTCACAACTTCTCCCATTCTCCTAAAACTCACAAATTCTCCCATTCTCCTAAAACTCATAACTCCTCCAAGTTTATTCTCCTATCTTCGATGGATCCAAACATTGAATGGGATAATATTTGGAATGAAGTCATAGATGATTGCCTCAACGACAACAGCGAGGAAGAGGTGATAAGGTTAGTACGTGAAGCACAACAACAAGCCAACAATACAAGTAAGCAAAGAAAAAGAAGAACACTCATAGATCGAAGTCGTGAAGAAGGGCATAACCGATTATTCAATGACTACTTCTCTGAAAATCCTGTATACACAGAGGCTCAATTTCGACGAAGGTTTCGTATGCGAAGACATGTGTTCCTTCGCATCGTTGAAGCCCTTGGTAATCATGATGAGTACTTTCAAAGAAGGATTGATGCAGTGGGTAGAAAGGGACTTTCACCATTGCAGAAGTGCACTGCTGCTCTTCGTATACTAGCATATGGATCACCAGCTGATAGTGTCGATGACTATGTACGCATCGGTGAAAGCACTACATTGGAATGCTTAGACAGGTTTGTAATGGGCGTGTGCACAATTTTTGGTGATCAGTACATGAGAAGGCCAAACAATGAAGACATTGCACGTCTATTACAAATTGGTGAGGCACGCGGCTTTCCAGGTATGTTGGGTTCAATAGATTGTATGCATTGGGAGTGGAAAAATTGTCCTGTCGCATGGAAAGGTCAATTTTCCAGAGGTGATCATGGTAAACCGACAATCATGCTTGAAGCTGTGGCATCTCAAGACTTGTGGATTTGGCATGCATTTTTTGGCACAGCGGGTTCTAACAACGATATTAATGTGCTAAACACGTCTGATGTGTTTAATGATGTTTTAAATGGTCAAGCTCCTAGAGTGCAATACACAGTGAATCGAACTACTTATCATATGGGGTACTACCTGGCAGATGGCATTTATCCGGAGTGGGCAACATTTGTCAAGACTATTCCTATGCCGCAAGGAGAAAAGAGAAAGTTATTTGCCCAACGACAAGAATCAGCACGAAAAGATGTTGAGCGGGCATTCGGGGTGCTCCAAGCCCGATTCGCAATTGTACGTGGCCCAGCGCGCGCTTGGCATGTGAATACAATGAAACACATAATGTTAGCATGCATCATATTGCATAACATGATTGTTGAAGATGAGAGAGACACATATGTTGGTAATTTTGACTACGACCACGTTGATAATGATTTGACAACTGAAATATCTACTGGTCCTGATCCCAATTTGACAACATTGTTTGAAAGGATAGCTCATGTTCATGAAAGGCAAAACCATCGCCAACTTCAAGCAGATTTGGTGGAGCATATTTGGGAGCGATTTGGTCATGAGAATAATGAAAATTAATTTGTCTTATTTTACATTTCGGTTAAAATGAAATTTGTTGCTTATTTTTATGTATTATTTTGAATTTCAATAAAAAAACGTAGTTTTTATGTATTATTGTTGTGTCTTCGTATCATTTTTAATTTTAATATTATATATTTATCATTATTTACAACTTGTTTTGGTAAAATTTATTGAAATAATTTTTCTGCAACTTTAATAATTAATATTTTTAAAATTTTAATTAAAATATTTAAATTAATATTAATTCGGAATCAAAACTAATTACAAATAAAAAAATATAAACATGTGGGGTCAAGTTTGAGTTCTTTATAAACAATCACCATTAAAGTAAAAACTACTTAAATCTACTATAAATTCCTTAAGTCCTACTTGGCATCTTGGCCCCACAAAAAGTAACTTAGTTCACCCACTTTAGTTCACCCCATTAAAGATGCTCTTAGGGTGTGTTTGGTTCCGAGAAGAAAATAAGAAGAGAGAAATATGTGAGAGAGAATGTAAGAAGAGAGAAAAAGAGGAGAAATAGAGTAGATTTGATGTGTTGTTTGGTACAAAAGAAGAAGAGAAGAAATAGGAAAGAGAGAAGTGTTATTATTTTTGGATGGTCAAAAATACCCTTGAAACAAAAGATATGTTAAAGAACCAATCTAATGTAACAAAAAAAATTCAATTAACTTCTCCCCTCTAAAAACTGGGAAATACTTCCATGACATTGCTTGGGTGTCATTGGTGCCATTGGTGCAATCCTGGGCGTTGATGTGTGTTGATGGGTGTGGGGATGTGTGTGTGTGGTGGAGATGGCACCAATGGCACACAACTATGGCACCAAAGTGGAACCCTAAAAACTGTATTCAATTAACTTCAGTTAATATATAATTCAATTAAATTAACACAACTAACCTCGATTAAGTTAATTAAAATAATTAATTGCTAGTTTAGTAGTAATATAATAGTTTTAATATTAATTTAACTCAATTAAATTCATTACTTAACCTATTCCCCCAGGAAAATACTTGTGTGGATCAGAGACCAAGCCCTATTTCTTGGTCACAACCAAAGAAATGGAAGAGAAGAGAGAGAAGAGAGAAGAGAGAGAAAATGGAAAAAGTAAAAAAAGAAGGAAAAAACTATGTGTGTGACCAAACCCATTCCTTGGTCCAAGTCCACACAAGTCTTTCTCATTCCCCCAACCCCACAAGTTTTCATCACCACAATTTGTTTCCTTCCTCAGTCAGTAGCCTTTGTAGCTTCAGTTTCGCTGGGCCTTTTTATTTTTTTGATACTTCACATTCTCATTCAGTTAATTGCAACTGATTTGAGCTTTGGTTTGAATAAATTAAAATTTAAATTTAAAACACCAACATGTTGCTTGGATTTATAAAGTGAGAACTACTATGATCTAATAGGAAGAATGTTTGTTAATAGATATACCATTCAGGCATTCACCGATCTTTACTATGTTGTCTTCTCTGTTACAAGTCATCGTCTTCTTCAATGGTGCTTTTCTCATTTTGCTGGTTGCAAACAAGGGCAAAATTGGAAAGTTAAAATTTGGAACACTCTCTCCTCTATTTCTTCGCATAAGTGGGACGATCCTGAAAACTGTGGGACCCACGTGTTTTATGTCACTCTCGCCTATCTCTTCTCTCTGCCAAACAGGAGAAATGCTCCACTTCTCTTCTATCTCTCTCGCTTCAACTTCTCTCACGCCTAATTCTTCTCTACCAAACAAGCCAAGTAAGGGGCTTTATTTCATGGGATTTTAAAAGATTTTTTTAAAAATCAAAAAGTCTTGTGGTATTAAATTAAGATTTACTTAAAATATAAATAAATTTTGTGGTATTTAATTAAGACAATTAAGATTTTTTATGGGTAACAAAATCCTGATATTATTTTCTAACTTATAAAATGTTTTTTTTTCTTCAGGGATCTTATAAAATGTTGTATTCAAAAGTATGTAGATTTTAATAGATTTTTTTGTTGAATGGATTTTGTAGGACTTTTTAGTTGAAAATACACATAACAAGTTCATTCATCAATCTTAAAAAAAAAAATTGAGACTTTTTGAGACTTTCATAATATTTTTGGCACACTCATAATATTTTTTTTTTCTCGTACCACACTCTCGAGTCATACCCTCCTATAGTTATTATTCATAAGCCCTCTTTGTTGTTATTCCTTGTTTTTTTTTTTTAGGGAAAAAAATTCTTTGTTGTTATTCCTTGTTTGCAATACATTTTACCTGCTTATATCGCTGCTTCTCATTGTTGTTTTTTTTTTTTAAATTAAATCAAATAAAAGTAACCATCTTAATTATATCGCTGCTTCTCATTGTTGTTTATTTTTAAATTAAATCAAATAAAAGTAACCATCTTAAATTTGAGAAAAAAATTGTATATAAGGATAACAATCTATTCTTATCTCATGGTTTGACTAAGCTTTGAAGGGAAAAAGTCATGTGATCCAAACATAAAATCCTACACGGCTCGATTTAAATGACTTGTTTAAAAGAAAATTTGATCTAATCTAATGTAGTGTGATTTAATTTAGATCGTTTTTTCAAAATTCATACAATTGTAAAAAAAAAAATCATTAACATTAGTATTACAAAGACATAGAATTTTTTTTTGTTGCAATGCTAATCAAAACAAACAAAAAGAGAGAGAACAAACTACACTCTAGATAAAAAAAAGTTCCAGCTGCATCAATTCTTAGAAGACTTCGAAGGTCTTTGGCAGGTGAAGCGTGGATGAAAAAATTAATATCTGACAAAGCTCCAAGCTTGACCAAAAAGTCCACACATTGTTTCCTTTCTCTTAAAGTATGACATATAGTAACATTGATTTGGTCAATGAGCTCCTTTGTATCTTGGATCAACACTGCATAAGTATGAAACTTCATTATAGGACATTTGATAAGATTAATACATTGCAGAGAGTCAGAGTAACAAACAAGATCAGGTATTGCCATTTCTTTCGCCTGCAAAAGTCCATGGTAAATTGCCAAAAGCTCCGCTTAGAGAATATCAGCTGAATTTGGATGAAACCAGAGAATCCTGACAAATAGAACCCATCATAATTGCACAAGAGGCCACCAAAACCAGCCCTAGTAGGTGAGCCAAGACAACTTCCACCAACATTTAGGATTACATTAGAATGACTATTATGATTCCATTTGATAAATTTGTCCTCGTTTGCGCTACTGGTGTTGACGGTGAGGCAGTTGTTAAAAGTTGCTACCATGCTTTGAATATGAAAAACAAGACGATGAAGAGATCAGTTATCTTAGCTTAAACACATCATGTTACAGTGACGCCAAACCCACCAAATGATAGCAGTGAAGGTGAATGAATAAGTACCTAAAAGGCCAGCATTTAGCCAATCATGGGGGACCATGCAATCAAAGAAAGATGAATTATTGAAGTCGAAATGATACCATATTTTTTTTGAAAATTCACAATTTATGACATAACGGAGAAAAGTTCTCTTCGTGATGGCCGCACCTAGTACAAGTATAAGATGTTGAAATGTTCCTATGATTGAGCAAAGAAAGAGTAGGGGTCGAAGAATGACAAGTCAGCCATATGAGAAATTTTATTTTTTTCCGGAACCTTTAATTTTCAAATCCAATACCAAGAGTGGTTATGGTTGGGGGTGGTATGAGGAATTAGCCATCGATATCCATTCTTTGTAGTGTAGCTACCGTTTTTATTACTTGACCGGATAAATATATCTTCTATGGTCAAATATGATTGAAATAGATAAACTAGTTAAATAATATATTTAATTAAACTAACAAGTATTATTGGAAAAATAGAATGTCGACAATTTTGATATGTTCCGAGCATTTTCACAAAAGTTCATCCACAAATTATCAAATAATATTAAGTTTTGTTGATATGTTATGGTTTAAATTTGGATTATTTTGGACTTGAACTACTTATCCTTAGTCATTTTAAAGTTATTTGTAGAAAATGACTGTTTAATATACACTTTAAAATTGTTCATTTGATTGATAAAAGTCGATAAGAGTTGCGATCTAATCAAATTTACACACAGAAACAACAAATCGGAATTATGATATGATCATGAGTGAAGTTGATGTGCCTATTGATCAACTAAATTCTCTTTTGAAATATGTTGAAAAGTGTCCCAAAAAATTGGCGAAAATTACTCCTCCCTTATGAAATTGCTCATTCACTACATCAGCGGCAGCTAACTGCCGCTCGGTATCTTTCAACGGCAGTTTACACTTTTAGGATCGATTTAACTGACTTAAAAAGTAATTAAAATGATCTTAAAAACGTCAACGACAGTTGAAAAATGTCGAGCGGCAATTAACTGTCAGTGATGTAGCGAATGAGTGATACTTGAGAAGAGTAATTTTGAAATGTGGCAACATGAAAAAGGGAAGGCCCAGCCAGGGTTTGTGCTAGGGCTAGGTCCAAGTCCAACTAATCTCACACACCAACACTTTATCAATAGTAGGGACCCCACTCCTGTAAAAGTTCATTCTCTAATATCTTTTTCGTTCTTTCCATTTCCCTCCTCCTTTGCCAGTTTTCTTCATTTCTTTCATCATGTCCGATCAATCCACCGATCTTCCCGCTGCCGCCGCCGGTAACATCAATTTCACTTTCTCCATTTCTCATTCTTGTCATCACTTCAATTTTTTTTAACCCTCGTAACTTTATCAACTACTATTTTACCTCTAATTCAAAATCATTATCCAATTGATTAAAACCTAGGTCTAAATTATACTGTTGCTTTTTTCTTGTAGCTCTCAGTGCTGAAGATCGTGCTGGTCTCGTCAATGCACTCAAAGTAAGTTTCTAACTCATATCATGCTGAATTTATCTAAGTAATCAGAATTTTGGAATCAATTGTTTCTTAATCAACGATGATGATTGCAAAACTATAGTGTTGTTATGATGGATATATTAGTTTTGTGAATTTTTAATGTATTTTTTACTGTTCCCTTTGTGGAATTGTTTGTGAAATGTTTGCTGTTTCTGTAGGATAAGCTTCAGCTCTTGGCTGGGGATCGTGTGGATGTCATGGAAACACTTTCGCCTAATGTCAGGCAACGTGTCGAGGTTCTCAAAGTTTTGCAGGTTTGATCATCCTCCTTCTATCTATTGGTGTCTCATATTAGCCTGTTTTCGTGTGTGTGGCTGCTTGTGATAGTTGTGATTAAATTATTTTGTCACGGATACAAATATTTGGGGATTGCTTGGTTTCATTTAAAAAAGTATAATCTTGACTTTAATCTACTCATGCTAGTAATATACTTGTTTCCTTGTGTTCTATAATGAGTAGCACCTTTGTAGCACCGACACTTCTAATCGAAGGTGTGTCCTATGTCTGACACCGATACATGTGATTACGTTCAATTAATTTATTTTCTCAAATTATTATGGGTGTCGAAGTGTTAGTGTCAGTGTCGTGCTCAGTGTCCTTGTCAATGCTTCATTGAGTAGTACATATGTTTAATTTCTTTTTTGTTGTGGAAAGTATACGTGCTTGTAGCTTTGTACTAGAAGTTTCATTTTTACATTAGCAAGGGAAGAAATGAAAATATGATTTTCTTTTTCAACTTGCAGAGCGAACATGATGAATTGGAGAGTAAGTTTTTAGAGGAGCGAGCTCAGTTGGAAGCTAAATACCAGAAGCTTTATGAACCACTTTACACAAAGGTGTGTTTGGATTGCCTTATTTTAGCTTATCTATTGGCATACGTTTTGCGACACTGTTTGGGAGAACTTATGAAAACAGCTTATGACAATTTCACAGCTTTTTTCAGCTTATTTTCATAAGTT
Organism: Medicago sativa; assembly: GCF_051527215.1. Classification (NCBI taxonomy): domain Eukaryota; kingdom Viridiplantae; phylum Streptophyta; class Magnoliopsida; order Fabales; family Fabaceae; genus Medicago; species Medicago sativa. Next base: position 79,362,002 of record NC_140750.1, read on the forward strand.
CTCCAATATAACTTATAAAATAGCTTATAGTATATACAAAAACAATTTAACTTTATTTTATCTTTTTCCATGAAAATAGCTTATGTAAACTTATGCATAAGCGCCTATCATGATAAGCGCCTGTGCTATAAGTTGTTTGTCGAAACTGGCCCGTAGTGTCTAATTTTCTGATGGAGTTACTTCCTGTTTCACTACGGTTACAATTTTTTATTATCTGTTGTTTGTTTATGGTTATAGAGGTACGAGATTGTCAATGGTGTTATTGACGTTGAAGGAATTACAAACGAAGCAGGACAGGGAGAAGAAAGCAAAGCTGCTGAAGGTAAGTTATTTTAGTCTTGTTCAACAGTGTAGGCTTTAGCCATATACATTCTCCTTTGATACTATCCTGAATCTTTCGTATAATTCAGAGAAAGGAGTCCCTAGCTTTTGGTTAACTGCAATGAAGACTAATGAAATATTGGGTGAAGAGGTAATGCAATTTATGTATATCTATTGTATTGCTACCATCTGTTAATTATTTCATATAATTATCCATGCCATTTTCTGTGATAGATCACTGAACGTGATGAGGAGGCTCTCAAGTATCTCAAAGATATCAAGTGGAGTAAACTTGACAATCCCAAGGGTTTCAAGCTGGAGTTTTATTTTGATTCTAATCCTTATTTCCAAAATTCCGTGCTAACAAAAACATATCACATGATTGAAGATGATGACCCTATATTAGAGAAATCAATAGGGTAAGCAATATCTTTTAATTTCTTAGGGTTTATATTCATATTTCTGTTTGCTGTATATGTTAAATTTTGCTTGAACATTGTAGAACGGAAATTGAGTGGCACCCAGGAAAGTGCTTGACACAAAAGGTTATGAAGAAGAGGCCAAAGAAAGGATCAAAAAATGCCAAACCAATCATAAAAACAGAAAAATGTGATAGTTTCTTCAACATTTTCAACCCTCCCCAGATTCCCGAGGATGATGACGAAATTGATGACGATGTTGTACGTCTGTAATTTATATCTATCTGATAAAAGTTGTAAAATGATTGTTATATTGACCATTGCCTCTGTTTCTTGCATGGATAGGTTGAAGAGCTTCAAAATTTAATGGAACATGATTATGATATTGGGTAAGTCACTAGTGAATACTTGAGTGATAAATCTTATTCTTTTGATGTGAGTGGTGAAGCCATGATTATGATATTGGTATCCGTTAGTCTTGATGGCATTCGGTTCTAGTGAATTTACTCTGTTTTTATTAGGATTAGGAAGAGGCTTCTGTTATTGTACTCTATTACTTGTTTGATAGATTTGCATTTTTTATTTATTTAGTTTCCACTCAAAAGTATTAGTTGAAAGGTTGTTTGACACATGTTGAGTGCAAAACTGCTTATAGCGCATGGATTTTTAATTCAAGTCATTGATGCTATAATTGCTTTGTGTGCCATGCTTGTGATCAAGTGGAACAGTTTAGAAGAACTAATATTAACTTAAAACGGTTTAGAAGAAGTAATATTAACTTAAGGAAAAAAGTTGGAAAAGGTTTAGAAGAATTAATATTAACTAAAGGGAAAAAAGGAAAAAAAAAAATTGGAAAAGGTTTAGAAGAATTAATATTAACTTAAGGAAAAAAATGGTGGGGGCATTTGCGGAATCTGGTGATGATAGATGTCACCGGAAGGAAGACAATTCATGCTTTTTTTCCTAGTACTATTTTGTTTTTTGAGGTGTATTTGTGTGCGTTTGCAGTTCTACAATCCGAGACAAAATTATTCCTCATGCTGTGTCATGGTTCACGGGAGAGGCTGTAGAGAGTGATTTTGACGATATAGAAGTAGATGAAGATGATGAAGACAGAGATGAAGATGAAGAGGATGATGATGATGACGATGAAGAGGATGAGGATGAAGATGATGAGGAGGAAGACGAAGGGAAGGGGAAGAACAAGAGCAAGGTAGGGATACAGATTCCTTAATTCGGCATAATCTGCCGCATTCTCAGATCCGATTACTGATTGTGGATTCTGTTCTTTCTTTTGTCTTAACTCTCTGCTAAACTATGGGTAACTGGTATTCTTACTATATGATGTTTTGTTTGTCTTAACTGCAGAGTGGTAGCAAGGCCAAACCTGGTAAAGATCAGTCAACTGAGCGCCCTGCTGATTGCAAGCAGCAGTAGTGTTTAGTTGTGTGCAACATTCCTGGATATATGTTTAGTTGTGTGCAACATTCCTGGATATATGTTTTTTGTCAGTGGTATAATTACTGTTAGAGTCTGGGTTATTTTTTATCATAAGCTGCAGTTTTACATTAATATGGTGAGGTCTTCTCTTCCTGTCTTTCCTTTAGTTAATATTTTCGTTCTCTGCTTGGGATTCTTGGGTTTCTTTCTGTTGCCCATTGATATTGATTTTATTTCTCATTTTTTTTTGGGTTTTAAAAGGAAGTGACGAGGATCTGTGTCATCGTTTAGATCTATCGCTTATTATATTAATCTGTTGTACAGATCTGCTTCCATTGCTATGTTTATTCTATCAGTCTTTGTACTAGTGTATCAAATTCTGCGATCGGCTGATGAATCATGCAATTGGTTGAAATTTATTTTTGTTTCCCCAAAGATAAACAATTTGGGATAGCAGCTGTAATCAGCAATCACCCGAGACATGATATTACTGTGATATGAGCTAATAGTTGATGAAATATCTGCAGCATTTTGCTGTTCATTTTTTCATAAGACTTGCAGACAAATGTAGCTGACCATAAATCAGAACTGGGGGGATGTGGACATTAATCCTCCGAATAGTGTTTGCAATGAATAGGGCTTAGGTAGTTTGTATAGTGCCCGTCTTTGTACATACGCAAGACTACAACGTATGTTATACATATCTGCTTAGTATCTAGCTTTCTGCGCCAATATCTGTTAATTAACTATTTTTTTAGAGGATCTGTTACTCTAACTTCAGTTAACTATAAAATGGATATGGATATACAAGTGAATAACATTGTGCAAGTAGAGATACCACATGATAAGACATTACAAATAATGCAGACAAAGTTCTTCATCGGTTCCTTATACTTAATCCTTAATATATAGGTAACAATAGAGCGCTCCAAACATTGTATAGACATTACAATAAACTTTTCAAAGTCCATAAGATTAAGTTCATAAACCAAGTCTCGAATCATTGCTCTGCAAAATTGGTTTAGCTTTAGCTTTTTTGTTTTATTTGTTAGAAATATGTTTTGGTTTAAATCTTGGAGGGTTAAAAGTGGTTCTAAGGTTGTAGAATTGATTTTATCATGTTTTGAATTTTATCATGTTTTGTTAATTTAAAGGAAAAGTGTTTTTTCTTGTATAAATGATTCTACGTGAAGTTAGAATTTAGAGTTCTTTATTTCTACAATTGATTTCAATCTTAATTTATTGTTAAGTTCACTTTTACATATATGCATCCAAATATATTATTTTTCATTCAATTCACTTTTAATTTAAAATCAATTTTACATAATCAATTTGCATAAAATCAATTTTTATCACCAAAATTAATTCGCAAAACAATTTTTATCACCGCGTAATCAAACATATATCATTTTACTTTTTTGACAATATATAATTTTACTTTTCGTCATGCATGTCATTGTCTCCCAGTTCTGCTCAAAGGAAAGGGGTAGCACTTGGGTGACATTGTCCAATCACAATGTCACAATCCTTGTGAGAGAGAGAGAGAAACCACTTATGACATTGTGGTTGGCCAATGTCATCAATGTCACCAATTCTATGTCATCCAAGTGTTACCCGAAAGAAAGCCTTGGAAGTACTCTCAAATATGAAACCTCCAAGTTGAGTGTGTTGGTCAGTTCAAGCTAAAAGTACTTGAGAAGTATGAATTTGTATTGATTGATTTTAAATCGCTGCTAAGGAGAGGACATGGAAGACAAGAAAGAATATATTTTCGGAAACAATGAAAATACGTTTTTTTCGTCATTTTTTTTAAAGTGTTTTAAAATTTTAAAAATTTCTGAAAATGCTAGTTTGTCATCGAAGATTGTAAAGGAAATTTGTGAAGAATAGATTGGGTCTATATTTTTTTATGTTTATTAGTTGAAAGTTGATGAAAATGAAAACACGTATGAGGTCACCATGGGTGGGAAACGAAAATATGAACTCTTAATGGTATATGAAATGAGAAAGAAATATGAGTTGTGACAATTTTAATGCCAAATGGGAGTTAACAAGGTTTTAATGTCCATGTTACAAATAGATCCTTAAATATTGATCGAGTATAATGGGTAACTGCGCGGATACGGGTATCATATTTATCCAAATTAAGGTTTTCATCAGCATTTTTCATTGTTTATTTGTTCTCACAAACACATGTATACCTCGCATAAAAAAATAATAAGTAAATAGAATGTATAGTCCTGATCCTTTTTCTTTTACATTTTTCGCTCTCATATCCTTTCACATTTTTTTCATTATGATCTCTTTCTTTTCATACAACCTATCACATTTCTTACCTAGTCTCTTTCACTCTCTGTCGGTCCTTTTCTAAACATCACACATGAGAGGATATTAAAATTTGATAGTGAGACAATAAATAAATGATAAAATAAGTTGACAAGCTTCCTGACCATGCTTATTATTGTTCACAAAAGGGATCTTTTTTCTTACATTTCTTATCAAATCAAATGTTGTAAATAAAACGAAACTTTGTATACGTTAATGAAACTTGAGGTGCCAATAAAAGAACATTATCTATACCACTCTCCTGTTTAATTAGTATCACTACTTCTTAGGTTTAGTTGATTTTTGCTTTCTTCATGCTCCAAGCATTCAATCTTGTGATCTTGACTGCAGAATTTCCATTATTGAAAGCATATAACAAAGCCTTATCATGGATTGCTAATGTAGGATAAACTCTAGCTGTGATGCAAGCTCTTCCTTCTCCACCAAAACTCTCCACCACTGAATGGTCAATCTGTCAATACAAAAAACTCAAAGTAATTAGCTAACCAAAAGACAAAAATGACCAAATATAGGAAACTCTGCATTTGCATTTGGCTAACAAATGAAAATCGAACGACTCATATTTTGATTTCATCAAATCAAATTTAAAACATGTGTCATCGGGTCTTCATTTTAAGTTTACAATTTTTGTTGAAATCTATTTCCATATCTTGACCATCTACATCCATATAAAGTTAGCAAATTTTGGTGGGTCATAGCAATTGATCCAAAGAAATCAATAAACTATTTATTTTTTAACTAAGTTTTTTTTTTTTATGATTTTATCAATACTTCGTGGTTTTATAATCAGGAGTTTGATCAAAATTTAAGTAAAATCTAGTTAGTAATTTTTTTACCAATTATTGTGTTTATGATTCCATAAATTAGTAAAATTAAAACTTCAACTTACCAAAGTTCTTAGTGACAGCTTCTCATGAAGTGGGTCAACATCCACAAAAGTCCCATATGTGGTCATATCATTCTCTTTATTCAAAGATGACCTATCAAAGTATTAAAAGATATACACGTTAGATTAATATATCTTAAGTTTGTTTTGAAATTATTGGTATATAATTTAAGGAAAGAGATTAAACCTGCTTTGATCGCTGCACATGAGAACCAGATTCTTATGTTGATATCTGAATATTCTAAAAAACACTGCTGTGTACTCTTGCAAGCCTTTAGAAGCAAACACGTGCAGACCAAATGGTCCAACACCACCTTTTACTGATGCACCCTTTTGACTACACAAAATTTGGGGATCTATCCATTTGTCCAATAATTCGGCCTTTCCAAAATCATTCACTTCAAATGAAATTTCAACATCAGCCTGTGGAAAAAAAAAATGTATAATTGATTAGAGAAATGATATTTGAACAACCACTTTTAAACAACTTTTGTGACAACTTTCTCTCTCATACTCTCATTGTACTTTTATTCTCTCTCATTCATTTTCTCTCTCTCTCTATTGTTATTATCCAATCAGAAGAGAGGAAAAAAGGTTGTCAATATGGTTGTTTGATTTCGATTGTCAAAATATCACTCCTCAATTGATTAATATATATGATTAAATCATGCATGTAACCTTTAGTCTATTATAAAACATCGACATGCGTTCAGACATACGAGATACGATACTGATTTAACACGTCAATATTGGTAATAAGTTGATATAATGAAACCATATTGAAATGTAAAAACTATTACCTGTACTGAATTAACACCAGTAATTGGAATCAATTCACCTCCCTTGATCACCTTGGTGGGCCAATTGACTGGGTTCATACGTAGATTTTCTACTTCTTTCACTGGCCATTGCACCAACTGTTTCCCTGATTTATGAAGCCAGATAGCCCTTGGAATAGTCTGCAAATTCATTTCAGAAAGTTCAACACACTATTTTGAATAAACCATGCACTAGTATATAACAATTCAATTTTTTTTTTTTAGGGAACAATTCAAATTAACTTAGTTAGTCTAACTTGAGTTATTAAAGTCTTTACATATTTAAATATGAATTTAATTAGTTTGACACGCATCTAGGGCATGATGTCTTTAATTTAAGATGATTCACCTAAAAAATTAAAAATCATATCGTTAATCAATTATAATCGTCAAATCATCAAAATTAATCTAGTTAAATATTTAATTAAGTCGTATATTGCAATTTAAAAAGACAAACAAATAAAAAAAAAATAGAAGTAGCCCCAAAACTTACATGGATTCCAGACCATCCTTTCTTGACATCATCAACAACACTTGAAGATTCATTAGCCCAACCCAACAAGATCCTTCTATTCTTCCCATCATCAAAAAATGTTTTAGATGCATAATATTTCCCATAATCATATCTCAACACATTTTGATTATCCTCAAATCCATTATCCGGAACAAAGACATCCTTAACAGTATCATAAGTCCCAATCAAATAGTGATCATGTTTTGTGTCATCCAAACTAACCTTAAGCACATGTCTAACATCATCACCATTCATAGATGTATCAAGACCAATGGTTAATGGGTTCTTATTTAATACTGGAAAAAAATCAGGACACTCCCACATTCCTGTTCCTTCAGCTGAATGTAAAGGATGTTTGGCTTCAACCCAATCAACAAAATTTTTACTTTTGTACATAATTGCAATTCCCTTTCTATGTACTTTGCTTCCAATTAATACTCTCCAATACCCATCTTTTCCTAGCCAAGAAGTAGTTGGGTCCCTAAATGAACTTGCATTTATTTTGTTGGCAACAGTAGGTTCCATCAATGGATTTTTTGGTGATTTTTTCCATTCTCTAAGTAATGGGTCAGACATATTTTTGGGTATGGCTATGTTTTGAACTTGATGATTATTTGGATCAATTCCTGTGTACAAAATTGCTGGTTTGCCACCTGGAAGTATTGTGGCTGAGCCTGACCAACAACCTTTTATATCCGACGGTTGAGATGGGTGGATTGCATGATCCAATGGTGTCCAATTCACAAGATCCTTTGATACTGAATGGGCCCACACAATATTTCCCCAAACAGCACCTTTTGGATTGTATTGGTAGAACAGATGATAAAGTCCTCCATATCTCATTGGTCCTACAAAAACAAAAATTCACTTTAATATAAAAGGACATTCCTAACTTTTTTTCATCCAAAAAGTGTAGAAAAGGACCAAAAAAAACAAAACATCTACTTGTATATTTCAATGATTCGATAACTAATATTTTTAGAGATTTCATTATAATTTTTTAGTTTAGAGAACTAATTAAAATTTGTTAAATAGTCCAGGGACTATTGATTAATTTAAATCTATTTTATCTATAAATATGCATGCTTTTAATTTGTAAATTAACAAAAAAAATAGAAAATTAACTTCTTAATCAAACACTCATTTTCTCTCATGATTTTTGTCCCTACTATACAAAATCAGGATGTTAGATTTGACCATTCCAACATTTTAACTATATAATATATAGGTAAATTCCTCTATATATAGCATTTATATTTGACAAATGGGTAATGGAAGTGGTATAAAAAATTGGGAACGAAACTATGACTATATATATAATTCATCAAGAGAGTCCAGAAGAGGGATTGAACTAACCATTGGGGTCTGCATGTCCATTTTGATCAGCATAACATGTCAAAGGACAAAAAAAAAAAAAAGCAAAGTAGAAATTAGTTGGAGATAAATGATTAAAATATTTAGCACAAGGGTAAGAAAGAAAGTATATAAATAAAGATTAGTTTATGTGAAATGTAAATATACCGTTGATCCAATTCTTGAGAGGTTGGAAGTGATAGGCAGTTCTATAAGGTTGATCATGATTTGAGGAATCAGAAGATGAACTCTCAAGAGTTCGGTAAACATGGTGGGTAGCTTCAATGGGAATAACATAATTGCCATAAATGAGAGAGAAGAGAGTTAGCAATAAAATTGGAGAGATAGCCATTGTGGTTTAATTGAATGAAGTTGGGTGGTGTAAGCATTGTGCTATTCTATCTATTTATAGATTCAAAATATATCTACTATTTGGTTCAAAATGTCATCAATCTTGACTTTTCTATTTTAATAACAAGAAAATTATAAACGCAAGGCAACTAAAATATTGTAAATAATTGGATTTACAATTTCTTATGTACCATGCATTTTATTATTTGAAATTATATGTATAACATGAGTTCCCATTTATATTTATTTTATGTATAAAAAAGATACTGCTGGCTGCATGTGGATTTCGCAAATGGAAAAAGACACAACACAAGTCCAAGAAGTGATTAATTTTTCAATTGATTAACAATTTTTTAGAAAGAAAAAACCAAAGATCTTGTGACAAAGAAACATCCACGTATCTTCATTCTCAATTCTTAGCTGTCAGATTGATGTCAAAAGGTCAACTATATAGTGATACTATTTAATTGAAACTATTTAATTCGTTGTCTATGGATTTCATAGAGTCAATAAAATACATTGATACTATTATTTTATTTTTCTTTCATGGTGATTTTTCTACGGTTGTGTGCAACTTGCTCACGTTTATATCTCAACATATTTCTAAATTTCAACTTTTTTATATAAAACTTGACCGGCCGGTATGTATTTTTGATCACATAACAAATCATATATCCAAACAAACAAGTGAAATTTTACTTTTGAGAAAGAGAAATCCCATGTGACTGGAGTTAAATACTAAATATTAAAAAAAAGAAAAAAGAGACCAACAAATCAAATATAAAAAAAAACATAAAAATTAAGTCAAAAGTGTTGTGATATATTTGTCGTGGCGACAATGTGAAATATTGGATATGCATATATGCGGCTGCTGACTAGGAAACACGGGAAACAAGTGAAAGGAGTATGAACAACTCAGTATCTATAAACTAAGGTTAATTCTATTGCAATGTCCAACTCAGGATATATGTTTTGTTTTGTTCTTATCCAAATAGACATGCAGATTATGTGTGTCCACATTTTTTCAACTTCTTTTTTGATCCATATAAGATTTTGCTTTTCTATAAGGTCAATCAATGCATATCCATTTACAGGAGATAATGTTTTTGTGACTTTCTCGTGAATGTAGTAGCCAACATTTTGTGTGAGCTGATGATGAACTTCAAAATTACTTTTAATGAAGAGAATTTTAATTGATTTGGTTGAACTAACATTTTAGATTTGTCATTGTTACTTGAATGGGTTGGCTAGGTGTTTATCTCCTTTTCTATCTCTAAGGATGAATTAGATGAATTTACTTCTTTCCACTTCTTTTTTTGACCAAACTTATTTCTTCTTTTACATGATGTATTACGTTAGGAATTTTCCAACCAAAACATAATAAGTATATTTACCCTAGGCATTGAAATATGACGCAAACATGTGGGTACCAATTTAAACACGTTTCAATTTTGACTTGGAGAATTTGTTTTGATTGGTAAGATTTTAGATTCAAATTTGTTTCAAAGTCAGAAATGAGAATGAAGATGTTGATATCCATATCTGTTTTCAGTAAATTATAACTATTTATTTAAATAAATAAAATGACAATTGTTACTTGAGAGCTGAGAGGCATAAATGAAGTATGAGTTTGAATCTCGGTTATGAAGTTTGACCTAACAATTTTAGCATTTTTAATGGTTGAACTATGATTTATGGACAATTATAACTAAATTTATTAGAAACATATCTTACGGTGTGACTTGCTATATAAGACCAACTAAAAATTAATAGGTGTAAGTTAATAAATTTTATAGTGCTAACTTACATCTAGTCATATTTTAATTGAAATTAGCAAGTTTTATTTCTTTCCACGGATAAATTATCAAGCTATAACTAAAATTTTGTGCAATATATTATTGAACGGCAAACTTCACCATGTCAAAAAAAAAAAAATAAAGTAATAACAAACTTGACCTACCATGGACGGAAATGGATACCAATTATTCAACAAAGATAGAGATGATTTGCAACTTTGGCTTCTGGTCACTTTGGTGAAGCATTTATAAATCATTTGCAGGCTACACATTTATTCTCTATTAACAATAATCGGATACTGCATATTGTTAATGATGGTTAGTCTCATCTCCCTTTTGTAATTGGATGCGTTTAAACACTGATGAGGAGAGAATTTTTTTGTTGAGCTTCAGATGGATTAGTATATAGTTCTTTTATTTAGTTGATAGTTTGGAGTTGTTTTTTTTTTTTCTTCCACATTTAAACTTTCTTCATCGTTCTTCCTTCTTGGACTTAATTAGGCAATTTGTTAACTAAAGAGCTGAAGTAATTCATCTCATTGCCATACTTAATTACAAGATGGCCGGTCTAAGAAGGAGGCTGCCGAAGCTTTTGTTCTACCAATAAAAATATTTTTTGCTGTCAAATATTATAAATAAAAAGTTCACAGCAAAATATATTAAAATTTGGTTTAAGCCTCATATTGTATTGAAATTTATTAAATTGGCTACTTTTGACCGAAAAAAGAAAATAGAGAAATAGTTTTTCGTACAAAATCAAAATTTATGTAAGTCACCAATAACACAACCATCGCCCATATAGTTTGAAAAAGATCAATTGTATTTTCTATTTGGAATGAAAAAATGTTTAAATCTAAAAAACAAAAACAAAAAATACACGGAAATTATACATCTAAGAACCTTGTATTGATTATTGAATACATACCAAAAAACTCCTAATCAAGCTCTAGAAGATGATGAATATCCCTGACCAATCTCTAACACTTGCAATCACTTAATTGATCCTTCTTCTTCTTCTTCTTCTTCTTTTTATTGAATGATAAATGTTTAATTTGTTGTGTTAATATTTTCTAGCTTATCAAAACTCGAAGTCTAGACTTTTAACTCGTTTAATATCTTAGCTCAATCAACTAGCTGACTCATCCTACACTTGATACTTCTTCTGAATTCCCATAATGACAAATTTAGAACTTATACAGAGCTCCACAGCGTTAAAACCTCAATTATAAGTCAACTAATTAAAGCCCAAACATCACCCCCACAACTCGGCAATAAACGCACTGCAACTGCCTACTACGAGTATGAATATTGCAGTTACCTGCACTAAATGCTAACATTCTATTTTGACTATAATATTGTTATTTTATTTAAAATATTCCTAGAAAATACTTACTGTATTTGTAGAAATTATAGAAGACTATCTACATTGACTTGGGTAATGATATCCATATGAGTTGGACAAATAAAAAATAGCCATAATATTTAACAAATGTTTAAGACGTGAAATTTCTATTTCTCCATCCATAATGCACACGTTAATAGCCTCTGTTAGCTACATAAAAAATAAAATAAAAATATTGTCATCTTATTTCATTTTCATATTTCAACTTTTAAGTTTACGTAGATCAATAACTCTTTCTATCAATACAAAAATTTATATTATCATGTCCCGTCTTTTAAAATTTCACAAATCAATTACTCTTTTCTCACATTAATTTGTCTTGTAGTATCGTCCTTTGATCATCATTTTGCATCTTTGCATCACACCGTATCTCTCAAAATCATTATTAATAGTCAAATTTATAGTACACAAGTGAGAACAAGTTTTCCTCTAAAAAAAAAGTGAGACATGCACGAGTTAGTTTCCATCGTTTTGATTGATAAATTCCACCATGAAAATAAATGAAATATGGTGTAACTTTTTAATCCAACCGTGAAAAAGACATATCTATATGTTGCAAGACTATTTTGTTTATGCATGTTAGACAAAATTACAATCAATAAGAATGTTTTTTAGAGGATTTAATAAGAATGTTGTAGGATATGAATTTTATTTTATTATTAAAATTAACATAACTAATATTTTTTTAAAACCTTGCAAAACTCAAATAAGATACTTATAATTAGATGGAAGTAATACCAACCTAGCTGTAAAATGGAATGATAAATGATTTGGTTAAATATATAAATATCACTAAGGGCTAAGGCACATATTTACGGTGAAGGTTTTGCAATTTGCAAAGATGATTTTATCTTTCTTGTTTTCTCAATTCTTCGAATATTCTTCAACGCTTGTTCCAGCTGAGAAATGCTTTCCTTTTATATATCGAAAAATCTTCCAAATGTACGGTTGCCAGTTAGGGTCTTAGGGACATATTCAAAAGTTAGTGCAGATTTATTTTCATGTAGTTGTCATTTTCTCTTTTCCTTTAATTAAATTTTAAAATTCACTTTTAGCATCAAATTCACTTTTATATATGGATGAGATTCATACATGTCCTTACTTTATCAGGAATAAGATCCATTCATTTCCTTTCTAAACATCTTTTATCTAACAAAATTTAGTGTGTGTGTGTGTGTATATATATATATATAATCTTCATTGTAGATAAGGAATTGTATAAACTAATTTTAATCGGAAAGTGCATTTTACACATCCGGATTTTAAAATTCGGATGTGTAAAGTAGACTCTTTACACATACAAAATTTATACTTCGAATGTGTAAAAACTTAAAAAACATACTTAGCCATATGATTCAACCTTGGCTAAATTATTTGTGGCTAATTTTTTTTTTCTTCCTAAATAGTTGACTTCTGATAATAATCGTCCGAACTCTAAAATCCGGATGAAGAAAAAAACACATCCAAATTTTAGTAAAGGGGTATTTTTGGAATCTCAGGAGGCGCGGGATGCTTGGGGTTGAAAAAGAGTTACACATTCATTTGGGGGAATGTATGCAAATATTAGTTGAGATTTACTTTTCCCATTCTGCTGCCTTCTCGCGCGCCCTGCAAAATTTCCAAAAATACCCCTGGTCTGGATTATATAATCCGGACCAGATTGTTAGTGATATCCGAAAAATGAAATCCGGACCAGATGTTATGTGCTTTTTTGGGTCTTTCTTTGATGTCAAGGGTCTCTGTTGACCGTTATATGAACCCCACACAAGCTGCAATGCAATTGCATCGTTCATATGAACGGTCAACAATGACCATGACACCACCGACACCCCTAAAAAACTAAAAAAATTTGAAGAAAATGGAAGAAAAAAGGTGAAGTGAAGAATGAAGGTATTTGTTGAAGATGGAAGCCTATTTATAGCCTAAAACAAGTCCTAGATCATTAGTACAGTCAATGAAAACGTGTTAGTGGTTGTAACCGTCCAAACCTACATTAATGGCTCCACACAAAAGAATCCAATGCTGAAGCTTTCCGGATTATGCATTCCGAAACTTCCTAAACCCTACAAGAAGAGCCAACTTTTCCCTCGTTCACCAGTATCGTATTAATCCGGAAAATATATTCCGGAAAATATATTCCGGAAAACAAAGGTACATTCCGGATTGTATTTTCTGGACTGCATCAGTGTCATGGCCGGTGGTTTGAACCACATGTTTTTGTCGGTGGTCAAGTCAAGAAAACGTGTTTTACCACATTTTTTGACTACATTTATGACCTCCCAACCGTTTTTTGACCCACCCTCCCTATAAATAACCTTCCAAACCCCACCATTTCTCACACCATCCTCTCTCACACTCTCCTCCTCTTCTTCCTTCTACAACCATGGTTTTCCATCGTTGTCCTTTCATAGATAAGGGCCTCGTTGAAAACTTTCAGGGTTTGTATGAATGGTCAATGAGGATGGAACTGCACTGTAAAGAAGTGCGGTTCATCTGGGGGTCATGTGGGTCAGTGTGGTTCTTAGCTTGGCCTGTTTGGGCGTAAGTTTGAGCACCCCCTACCTCCCTCAGGGGAATTGTGTTCTTCTTCCCGCCCTCCTCTTGCCTCCTCCCCTGCTTGCCCTCCAACAGGGAAGCTACTGGTATGTCCTATCACATATCAGTGGTTAGGCTCTTAGGAGATTAGAATTAGGCTCTTAGGAGATTAGAAATAGATTTAGGTTCTTATGTAATAAGCTTAAAAAGCTTCAACATTATTGTAATGTATTGTTCATATATTAATAAAATGAGTTGTTTTTATTTTTTTGCTTTTTATTTCTGGTTTATATGTTTATTTGCATTTATTTTACGAATTTCAAAGCTTAAAATTCTGGTAAAAGACATTTTCGGATTTTATTACTCGGATTAATCTGCAAAATTCTAACAATCCATTTTGGAAAACATAATCCGGATCAGGGGTAAAATTAGAAAGAAAAAAAAAAGGGCGCGCGAGGAAAGCCATAGGGTAGGAAAAGTAAAACTCATATTAGTTTGGGCTATTTGAGCCCATCATTATTTTTTTTTGAAGTAAAGCAGCCCATTAGTATTATTCCAAACAAAAAGTAACAATACAAATAAATAACCAAATAATTAAATTAATTTAGTTGTCATTACAATTAAATGCTTTTTTTTTTTTGGGTGGATAGATGTGATAACAAAACCATCATAAACTCACACACAAAGTAGAGGTACCGGAGTTTGAACCCCGGTCATGAAATTCGGCCTAACAATTTCGACATTTTTGTCAGTTGAACTAGGACTTATGAGACAAATGCTATTTTTATTTCTAGTACAATTTAAATTTTTTATTAATTTTTACAATTTACATTACAAAATAATGGTGTTATTGATTTTTTTTGTTAAGTAGCTTAGTGCCTTAATATATTTTTTTAAGGAGGATTGAGAAGACTTTGGAAATAATTTTATCATATTCGAGCATGAATTCATTCTAATGGATGACTAGTTAAAGGTGAAATTACACATTTTCAGGTTGATTATGAATGAATGATAACACTTACAAGGCTTAATAACTTTAGGCATGTTTCTCCGGTTAGTAGTGTATGTATATAAAGTTCTAGCTAAAGTGTTGTCAAATAGACTCAAACAAATTATTGATTTTGTTATTGCAGAATCTCAATCGACATTTGTTAAAGATCAATTTTTTTCTGACGGTACTCTCATTGCTAATCAATATGTGGAGGAAGCCAAGAAGCTGAAGAAGGAAGTTATTCTATTTGAAAAGGATTTTGATTCTTCATTCAGTTAATCGTGGGTATTTGGATTATGAAATAAAGAGAACAAATTTTCCATTTAAATGAAGGGAATGGATTATGGAGTGTGTTAGTTCCGTCAACACTTAGATGTTGGTTAATAGGAGTCTTACTAAAGAATTCTCTCAACTTAAAATATTATGGAAGGGTGGCCTTATTTCTTCTACAACGGAAATATCAATTATACAAAAGACTTTTTATTTATAGTTTCTATATTCTCGTTTGAGTCATCTTTCCTCATTTTCTTGTTTAAGGATTCTTATCTTTGGAATCAATTGGTCTACCACGCTTCATGTGTGGTTGAAACTTGTTTGCAATATTAGATTGTCCTACAGGGACACCCATTTTTATTGGAGCAGTAACATCTAATATATATGATTTAGTCACACCTTTTGGATCACTAAATGTATTTGGCAATTGGTTTGCTAAACTTTACAAATGAATTTTCTTTTGAACTTTCAATTCGTATTGTTTAATTCAAGGATTAAGATGAGATAAAGAAAATTCATTCCAACTGATCTCTTTATTCAACTCTGTTTTCTCTCCCCTAGTATTGGAAAATTTAATTCATCAAAATTATAATCAACAAATTGAGTTGTATATGAATCACCTATTGTTGGTTTGAGTTACTTCACAATAGATGAAGATTCATATCTAACATATATTCACAAACTTATTTTAAGGACCCATCTTATTGTGTTGCGGTGAAGAAATTTGAACATACACCGCACATTCAAAAATTCTTAGGTGGAAAATATTAGGTTCTTGACCAACAATAAATTTCAAAGGAGAAGAATTATGATAGCTAGTTTTCTCGATGTGAATCAATGTTGCGGCATGCTGGATTGCATGTCCCCAAGTGGAAATTGGCAGTTTGCTTCTCACGAGAAGTGGTCTTGCAATTAACTTTAGAAGGTTGCTTTTTTGACAAGGAATACTTCCAATTGACACATGGAAATGACCTTAATGCCCCCAGCGGTTGTTAACTGCCGCTGGGATACACGCCGGTCGTTTACTACCGTTGGTACCCAGCGGTTGTTAACTACCGCTGTGTTTGTGATATATTCACGCCAGTAGCCATATTCCATACAGTCCCTCCATCATCACTATCACCATTTTTTCTCTCAAAATTTCACTCTCTCTCTAACAAAACTCTACCAAATCATCCAAAATTTCTTCCACTAAATCACAAGTAAGTTATCACTTATGCTATTGTCATACATTTTAGTTAGTATATGTGTTTATATGTTTATAATTTTAGTTGTTGTTTAATTATTAAATTTTGAATATTTGTTTTTAATATAGTTATGGTTGTAGATCTGAAATGCTATTAACATATATTATGAATATCTGTTATAATGAACTTATATTGCTTAAATGTATAATTTTTTTTCGAATTTTATAAATTTTTTAGGGTTTGAATATTTGTTGTTAATATAGTTATGTTGTAGATCTGAAATGCTATTGACATATATTATGAATACCTGTTATAATGAAGTTATATTGATTGAATTTATAATTTATTTTTGAATTTTATAAATTTTTTAGGGTTTGTTTAGGATTTTTAGGGTTTATGTCAAATTTTCACTACAAGTGTTTGAATGAGTTTTTCATTGATTATTTTTAATTTCTATGTGTGTAGATTTGAAACAATGGCCGGGTGGATCGACGTTCATGCAACATTCAACGGCGGAGAACCTCAGAGGTTGAAGGTTCGGTGCCTTGATGTAATGTTAAGAGATCTCAAGGATCAACTGAATGAATTCAACCAAGGAGTCAACCCAAGAGACACAAGGAGGGTGCAAAATGTTCGGTATAAACGTCCAAAGCTCGACGAGGGGAGCGTATCATTCACTTGGGTGGAGTTAAAGAACGACGAAAATGTGACGAGTATGTTTTGGGAGCACACCAAGTTCCAGTGGATCGATATGCGGTTGACGTTGCTGAGATCAACTGAAGATATCATCAACAACTTGATTCCGCCAGAAGATCGTCTTTAGTTAGGGTAAGGTGCATTCCAACTACAACAATTGTCTTACCTCTGAAATGGGGTAATTCAAACTTGCCAAACGGCGAGGACTCAAGCATTTCGCTCCACATTTATGTTTTTCCTTTGAAAAGATTAAATTTTTGTTAGGCTTGCTTAGATGATGGTATTAATTGTCAAGGAATGGACCTCATTTCGTTGGCACTTGAATATCATCATCTAAATCAAGCCTGACAAAAATTTATTCTTTTCAAAGGAAAGCATGAATGCGGAGCGAAATGCTTGAGTCCTCGCCGTTTGGCAAGTTTGAATTTACCCCATTTCAGAGGTAAGACTATTGTTGTAGTTGGAATGCACATTCCAACTGCAACAATTGTCGTACACTGGATGGGGCAATTCAAACTTGTTAATCGGCAGGTCTCCAACATTCGATGGGCATCTTGAACGATGGTATTCAAGTGTCAAGGAATGGACCTCATTTCGTTGGCACTTGAATACCATCGTTCGAGATGACCATCGAATGTTGGAGTCCTGCTGCTTAGCAAGTTTGAATTTGCCCCATTCAGTGGTAAGATAATTGTTGCAGTTGGAAGGTACATTCCGGAATGTAATGTAATTGTTGACATACATGTCGTTTATGTAATGTAACGAAACCTCTATCGCAATATTTATTCGAATTCACGCTATCGCAATATTTATTCGAATTCACTCTATCACAATATTTCAAATAACATAAAATAATTTCTAAACAATTCCTAACATTTTCTAACACAATTCTACTCTAAACAACATAAAGCAAAACCTCGGCATAGAATGTACCTTACGTGTATTGTGTCGCATAATGTGGAAAATTTGATGAATTTCAAACAATTGTTAAACGTTAACGCATTATCGGTTTGGTGTAATGTAACCGAATAATTGATAAACTATGAAATGTTGATGTTTGTGATGGCTGGATGTTGTTGCTTTGGTTTGATTTCCTCCGGAATTGCCGTTTGAAATTACAGGTCAAACAGGACACATTTCCTGGGCAAAACCAGTTACAGACTGCACTGGTTCTGTAACTGGTGTGAGCGGTAGTTAACAACCGCTGGGTACCAGTGGCAGTTAACAGTCGGCGTGTTTCCCAGCGGCAGTTAACAACCGCTGGGGGTATTTTGGTCATTTCCATGTGTCAATATGAAGTATTCTCTGTCAGAAAAGCAACTTTCTTAACTTTATAAGTTCAATTGACATGCAATACTCATTAAAAAGTTGAGATGAAAATTCAAACGCATTACCAAGATGTATTTTCTTGACAAGATAACAAGAGAAGTTAGCTCTTATTCGAATTATTTGAGCTATTAATCTCACAAATGTCTAGTTCTGGATTGACAACAAAAATATGTGACCATCTAGTTGATGCATCAATTAAATTCATATAATATCTAAATGGTCCACATAGTGGGTATATTAGCCCACATATATTACCATGTATACGTTCAACACAATTTATAAATTCACTTCGAATTTTTGTTTGTGATGGGTGAATTATCAACTTTCCTCAACAAGATGTACTTAAGAATACATTGAATTGAATAATCTCTTGACGCTTCAATTGATGACACAAGAATTTTCAATGATTCTTCACACCCAAGATGGCCCAACCATTCATGTCAAACCACAAGTTTGTCTTGATTTGTAAACTTCTGGTTTACAGTTACATGTTCTTCAATTGTACTAATGTAAGTGTAGTACAAACTAGAAGAAAAAAAACACATAGTTTTTTCAATGCAATGTTTTATCCAAAATCATGTTTTGAAATACAAAGATATTCAATATTTCCTTAGTTTCTTGTTTCAAGATGGTATCCATTTATCTGGATATCCTTGAAACTTAATAAATTTTTACAAGACTTAGAGGAATATAATGCATTTTCAATATATTACTTTGTTCCTTCATATAATGTTATATTAGCTCTTTAAGAGCCTTCAATTATCTTTGTACTGCCAAATATGGTATTAACATCGGCTTCTCGCTTTGTTAAATAAGAACGTGGATGGAGTCGGGAATTAAATTTAGAGGGAACCAGGTTGAAAGTATATTTTTTTTTTCAAATGCGAAGCATATACAAGAGATTTAAAAAAAGCATAAGATATATTCAAAATTCAAATATATCCAAAGTTATAAGAAATTTCAAGGATATGAGAAAGATGAAGATCTTGAGGTTTACAACTAAATGACTAAACTAAAACGATGTTTGAATAACACAAAAATAAAATATGAATCATAGAAAATACAAATGTATGAATTCATGGTGAAATCACAAGCAGCAGATGGCAGTGGCTGAGAAAGCGCAAACATAATCACCGACAACGAGTCAAAATTTCTAAGCGAAATTACAATGAAGGATCTAAAATTGAGATTATAGTTAGAGTTATTTTCTATATTGCAGTCAAAATCTCACTTTCCTTTTATCTTTTAAGGATCTAAAATAAGGATTAGTGCAATTAAACCTATAAACTTAAGTGTTTAAAGGACATTATATTGAGTAAAAAAAGGTCATTATACAACCTCGTACAAATGTTCACAAAAAATATAACACATACTAGTATAAAAAAAAACTGAGAGGGACCATGGTATCTGGTAGTCCCCCTTGAAGCTCCGTCATTGAATAAGATTTTTTTTCTTTTGAGAGTTGTGTGGAAAGTCACACTATCAATGAGACACATATCTCTATAGCTACTCATTCTTCTCAGCTGGTTAAAAAGTGCTGACAACATATTATGAAATTCTTTAAATGAAACAAGAATAGAGATGAGAGAAAGAGAGAATAGAGAAAGTATTGTATCATTCTCTCATTCTCTGTGACGTACAATTACGTTATATTATATGTGAGTTCTATTTATAAAGAAATACAATGATCTGAAAAAGAATTTCTACAAAAAAAGAGACTTGAAAAATAAGTACAATGATACACATAGACTAATAGTATGACCCAATAACACAATGACTAAATGAACATCCATTTATAATATTCATAACAAATTAAATAATAATATATAATAGTTGTTTTTGACTAATTGATAAAAAAAAGTATATATGATGATTACATAGTTTGATAATTGATAAATAATAGTACCTCAATCAGGGCCGGTCCTAAGATTTTTGATAACTTGAACGAATCAATAAAGTTGTTCTCTTTTAATTATTGAGATGTCTTTATTCATGCATTTTTGTGTTGCATAAGATTCATTTATAATCTAGAGTCTCTAAAAATATATTTATGATAGAATTAATAAAAGCGAGTCAAAAAAATATCTATATAATACTAACTATTTAGTAAAAAATAATAATTTTGATGCCCCTCAAAAAATGATGTTCAGGATTGTCGCCCCTCTCGCCCATGCTCAAGGCACCTCAATCATCAGTCTAATACAAAAAGTTAGTGTGCATGTGTGTGAGGTGAGTATTGTAAATTTTGATCGATGTCAATTTCAATCTTAATTGTTATTGATAAAAAAAGGTTAATTATTCAAATTGACTCAGTAATTTACAAGAAGTCTAAAAAATAACTTGTGAAAATAAAAACACATATTCTAACTTTGTAATTTGAGATTCTTTATCTTTGACCGTGTAATATACGCGAAGTCCAAAAAAGTGACCTATAGATTTAATTTTTTCTTGATTTTTTTGTCAGAATATTTAGGGCGTCAAAATATGGGTTTTCACAAAAACAATTAGAAATTTTTGATAACAGATTAATTATGAATTTTTAAAGCGCCAAAAATTTAAAACAAAAAAACAGACATCTTGATCTAAAAATTGAATTTTGAGCAAATTGTTTGAAGAGACATCTACAAAAATACATAGAAAGGATTTCCGAACTTTCATAGCATTTCAAAGACGCCTCGATTTATTTTTATCTTACAATCAAAACATTTAAAATTGTCATTTTGTTTTAAGTAAGCATATAATCGCAGGTCAAATTTCATTCACTAATTTTGTAGGCATGATTAGAATATCATAAGAATCTTCGCCATAAAATTTTGGAGTTTTTATATGAGGAACAAATTAATTACGAATTGTTTAAAAAATTTATAATTATGGAGAATGAAAAGTCATAATCAATTCTTCCCTTGTCAGAAAATTGTAATTTTTGCGGAAAGCCATGTTTTAATGTCCTTAACATATGAAAAAAATCATGAAAAAATCAACCTCTTAAATACTTTTCTGGAATTTGTGTAAACTACAAGGTAAAAAAATGTGAAGAATATTACAGTGTTAGAATACGTGTTTTAATTCTTACAAAGTCATTTTTCAGACTTCGTGTATATTACAAAGACAATTTGAACAATTAACCATTTATAAAAAGATATCTTTGATTCAACATACAATAAACTTCTTGGTGATTTTCTTGCTTCCATTTGCAGGTTAATATAAATTTAATGAATATTAGTTGTTGAAATTCCTATTATATATTATTAGCAACAAAAAAAAAATCCTTTTATAAACTTGGTTAAAACATTTCTTTTATACACCAATTATTTTATTCATTCTTCATATATAGGTACCGTTTGACCCGTTTTTTTTTTCATTCTACTTCTTTACATTTTTAAGGAGAAGGTAGGTCAAACACAATATCAATTAAGTACGTACTTACAAAAAAAGTACTTTTTTTTAAAATGCATAAAATTAAATGGAATGAGCTTTGGCCAAAAGTTATTGAATTCTACTTTAGAGTTTAGACCTACTTGTTGGTAACAAACTATGCATATCTTTTTCTTATTAAAAAAAAACTATACATATCTTTTCAATGACACCAATAATGTAACAAATATAATATCATATAATATAAATTCTTATCTTTTTGAATGACACCAAAAATATAGTATTCTTATAACCAAATTCGTTATAGGGTATAATTGGAAATGAAAAAACCAACTATTAGATTCAAAGCATTGTACAATATTTTGCCAAACAACTTTTAACTTAAAAATAGTTGTAAAACTAAACATAATAAACTAACCAAACAACTTGATTTTTTTTTTATTTTTACCAAAGCAAAGTTAACTATTATCATTAATCAACAAATGTTCAATACAAGAAGGATAAGAATAAAAAAAGCGGTGACTAGCACAAGAATAGATCGCCCTAGCTAAAGTATGAGCAACCATGTTCGCTTGTCTCCTAACAAACTTCACCTCAAAGTTGGAATTTAAAGATAACTGATAGATAATACTAGAAACAATAGCATATAATTCTGAATCACCAAGGCCCGGAGATGATAGAACTTGCACTAGAGTAGCTGAGTCAGACTCGAAGACAACCTGGTCCTATCTGTTCACATCAGCAAAGTGAATGGCATCGAGTAAGGCTACTACCCCCCCCCCCCCCTCTCCAAAATTGTCATATTTGCCCGCTGCCATTTCGTTTGAGCCCGAATAAATTGTCCAAGAGAGTCTCTAACACAACACGCAAAAGATGTAAAATGGTTACTGTCATGGAACGCGACATCCACATTGCACTTCAACCACATCTCGCTCGATTTCTCTCAAACTAAGTTGTTACCTTGCACTCTATTCAGCCCGTGTTGCACAACCGGTAGTGAGGGTTGTTTATCAACCTCTTACCATTGCTGCCATGTATCTAGTGATGTCCTTCCAATGGTTTTTGAAGTATTGTGGGCGTCATTCCAAATGACATCATTACGTGCAGCCCAAATTTGCCAAAGATGTAAAGCCATTCGACCAGCAATGTCTCGACTTTCAAAACAACATAAGTCAAAAACAAAATCTGCCAAACTTTTCTCAGTTCCAACTCGCTTTTGCAGCACAGTCGAAAGTTTTGCCCAATACCAACTCTCACGTGCCATCGTACAACCCACAAAAGCACGCCAATCATCTTCAATAGCCATATCACACCAAGGATAGATCACATCACATTGCACATGTTGTGATTCTATGAGGGGAATTCACCTTCCAGATTCTATGACACTCTCCTTCAACATAGAACCAATTAGCGTGTAACAACTCCACCATAGCCAGTTTATAACCAGTATTAACAACACACCTCATGTTACGTTCCATCATCCTTGTTATTTTATCATTCTAAACTTCCGCAAATAGTGGTGTGTCGAGAATAGCTTGCACCATATCATCTGAAAAAAAAAGATTCAATCTTATCGATGTCCCAACCTCGTTCTTCGTCAGCTATCAAATCAGACACACGCAAACTATGCATAGTTTGGCTTTGTGGGGATTGAATTCAGCTACTATGAACACCTCGAACCCATGGATCATTCATCATGCTGATCTGCAGCCCATGTCCAATTGTCCAGCTACAACCATATAAAAGTAACTGACTCAAATTCCAAATACTCCGCCTAACAAACCTCGGGTTACAACCGAGTTTAGCACCAAAAAATGAAGACCCGGGAAAGTACCTCGGTTTAAAAACTTTAGCAACCAGAGATTCAGGTTTAGACAGAAAGCTCCATCCTTGCTTAGATACTATTGCGAGATTAAAAGCTTTGAAGTTCTGAAACCCCATTCAACCAAACTCTTTGGGGCATGCCACGCGTTCCCAAGCCATTCATTTAATCCCTCAGTTGTTACTCCTTCCTCCCCACCAAAATGCATTGATCATCTTCTCAATATAATATATACCTGAATTCATCTGAAGGTAAATACTCATTATGTGTGAAGGAATAGATTGTAACACATATTTGATCATAACTTCCTTACCCACCTTCGATAATGCTCATCCCATCCATGCATTTATTTGTCTCCAGATACGATCCTTGATAAAAGAAAAAACAGACCTCTTATCTCTACCAATCATCAAAGGTAATCCTAAATACTTTCTGGTACCCATCACATGCTGGACGTCAATAATGCGTGACAAATTCTCCTGTGCTGCCCCACTCATATTGCGACTGAAAAACACCTCAGACTTTGATAAATTAATTTCTTGTCCAGATGCTGCCTTATAAGTTTTAAGAATAGCGAGTAAACGTTGTGTTTCCACCACATTGGCCTTGCAAAACAAGAAATAATCATCTGCAAACAATAGATGGGACACCGCTTGTGCGCCACGACATACTTGTACTCCATGAATATCACCTCTATTAACTGCCTTATGTATTAGAGTCGAGAGGCCCTCAACCACCAATATGAATAAATATGGTGATAACGGGTCACCCTGGTGCAACCCTCGATCGGGTACAATAGACCCCACCTTGTCAAAGTTCATAAGCACTGAATAAGTAACAAAACTAACATACATCATCATCCACTGGATCCATTTCTCATTGAACCCCATTCGCATAAGCACACCACGAAGAAACCCCCAGTCCACTCTATCATAAGCCTTGCTAATATCAATCTTGAGAGCCAATTCCCTTCTCCAACCCTTCGTCTTCCTCTTCATTGAGTGGATTATCTCGGTAGCTATTAACGTGTTGTCCAATATGGAGCGGCCCTCGACAAACGCTGACTGCTCCTCTGACACACATTTATCCAAACAATGTTTCAGTCGATTAGCGAGCAACTTTGACACCATCTTATACAAAACATTACAAAGAGATACATACCTAAGATCCTTCATATTATCCATGTCGTCGCACTTTTGGATCAAATAAATATTTGTTTATGTAAGGTTTAAAGGAAAGTATCTACGATCATAACTTATTTCTTAAAACTAGAGCTGTCAAAACGGGCGGCCCGGCCCGTTTAGGCCCGGCCCGGTCGGGCAACGGGCTTTTTAGGGTCGGGCTAAAAAGCCCGATTCGAATATGGGCTGGAAAATTGGGGCCCGAGCCCGGCCCTGCACGGGCTCCCGGGCTAACGGGCCGGCCCTGGCCCGTATCTTTTTTTTTTCCTTTCAAAAATCAAAAAATAATTTTATATATAGTGATGATCCATTAAACTTTTTCTCATTTTCAATTTGGATGAGTTTTTTTTTATTATTATTAGTCCATTAATCAGTTCCCGTGAATTTTGGTGCTGCAGAAAATAATTGCTCTATATTCTTAATGAATATTCTAAGGTCATGCTGCAGTTTTTTTTCTTCATCTTTACCCTTTCGATCAATCAGCCTACAAATTTTAAGTTTATTTTATTTACTTTTGCTCATCATTTGTACTGTAATGCATTGTTCTCAAATAGCGGCGATAACAGTGCTACAACAAAATGGATCATCTCCTTCCAAATTAGTGATATATATAGTGATGTTGAGAAATTATTGTGCAAAATTTAGAGGCATATTAATTTCATATACACACAAAGACAAAAAAAAAAATTATTTTTTGGCGGGCTTGCGGGCCGCCCGAGGCCCGACCGGGCTAGCCCTACCGGGCTCCGGGCTTTTTCGGGCCGGGCTAAAAAGCCGGTTACGATTCGGGCTGCAATTATTTGGCCCAGACCCTGCATTTTATCCGGGCTTTCGGGCCGGCCCGTACGGCCCGGCCCGTTTTGACAGCTCTACTTAAAACCCTTAATTTTAACCTTTGTTTTAAATGAACTTTTAGACTGTAAATAAGTCAGGCTAAATGTTGAGATAAAGTTATGTTTACTTCCCTTAAAAAAAAGTTTTGTTTACTTATTTAGAATAATATTTTATAATCATAGTATTAAATCTTGTTAAAAAAAATAATCATAGTATTAAATAACTCGCCTTTCTCAGTTTTTTATTTCTTATTATAAACAACGAGAAAAATATATAAATATTTTCCGAAAAGAGTCTAAAAACGGTGAATGGCGAAATATTGTCTGAATATGTTACGTTTCCAATTCTCCTTAAAAAAAAAAGTTTCGTTTCCAATTGCCAATTCTTTTCTTTTTCAATTTTAAATTAAATGAAATAACTTTCAAATGTTTCCTTCAACTCGTCGGGTGGAGTTTTAAACCCAAAAGTTTCGAGTTTGAGTTATACAAATGTTTTTGACGGATTTTTAAAATGTTCCTTCAACTCAAATATCCTCTTTACATTGGACCGTGACACCATTCTCTAACCTTAAATTTTTATTTACAAATAAATAAATAAATTAAATGAAAAGAAAGATATTTTCTCTAATTTATTCGTAAGACCCTGACATTTTTATATATATTGAAAAAGTTAATGGTGTAATTAGTGTATATGATTTGAGATATGACTATCACTATTGTTTTTTGATATAAATGTATTCTGTGTTGATTTTTTTTGGGTAGTGTTAACTTGTGACCTTAGGGCACATGTTAAAAAACCTAAAAGAAGAAATATTGTCTAAAATTTTGTGCATTTAAGTGATTAAAAAGTTAAATATTAACTGCAATGCACACATTCCGATAAGTTTTTTCTATATTTGAATCATTAACTTGTGCCTTGAGGGCACAAGTTAACATTTCCCATTTTTTTAGTATATTTTTTTAGAAAATTGATAATATTCATTATAAGAGATATGTTTGAGTAAATGATATTAAGTGTATTTAAAATTTTGCAAGTGATCTTATATTTAGGCACAAAAACTTCAAGCAAAATATTTAAAAAAAAGGTCTGATGAGTAAAAATGCAGGGAGTAGTTTCAATATGCAATTATTATTTTTCAATTACATTAAGAAAATTAAACGTGGTTAATCCTTATTATCAATATATGAGCTATTAATCACTTTTGTTTTTTTTTTTAAGGAAATCACTTTTGTTTATAATTCAGTTTCGAGGATGTAGAGTAAATAAGAAATACTCTCCAAACATTAAGCAATTTAGTTTAAGTGGTTAACAAGCATCAAAGACGAATTGTTTAAGATCTCAGTTTGATTTATGGCGTTACTTATTTGCTGATCGAACTTCGAATTACCGTGCCTCTTTTTCTCTTAAAACCAAAGAGTTAACATAAATAAAAAAAGGTCTTGCTAACAAAAATAGAAATAATTGATAAATTTTAAGTAAAAAAAAAAATTACTTTTTAAAGTTTAAATGCATTGGATACACCGTTTATAAGACAAAATTTATTCTTTAGACTTCTTAACAATTTCCCAATAAAAAAATATCCCCATCCTCAAATATAAGCAAAAATATGTCAAAAAATATCATCCACCTCAGATATTCAAGAGTAAACTTTGAACTAAATATTCAACTCATTTTAATTTATATTTGAAAAGGATTTTTTTTTATGGAAAATTGTGCATTTAGTATGTTGGAATTTGAATTATTTATTTATTTTTATTAATTCATACTCTTCTGTATTTTATTATAAGTTGTTTTGACATTTTCACACATTAAAAATGTTGTTTATGTCAAAAAAACGTAGTTATTTTTGTAATGGAAAGAGAAATTGTGATGCAGTAAAAGATATGATAGGAAAATAAACATTAACGATGCATTAATATTGTAAAATTATACATAATAAAACACAAATATATTATTTCAAACGGACATAAAATAAGGGTCCGTTTGTTATAGTTTTTTTTTTTTAAAATAGATTTTTGCAGTGTAATATATTTTTGTTATAATATTTTTAACAATCTTTTTTAAGGAAAGCTTTAAATGAAAAATCGGTTGAAATAATTTATCTTAAAATGACATTCTAATTATTTTATCATTTTGTTAGAATTTTTGTTGGATACTAAAATTTTGAAAAAATCTCTAAAAAAAAAAAACCATTTCAAATAGCTTTTCATCATAATCTTTTTTTTAACTTATACCAAATGAGTTTGAAATAACTTCTACTATTTTTGAATAAATTTCCAAAAAATCCATTTTTAGAAATAAATAATAAAAATCCATTTTATTAAAATACATATAAAGGATATTTTTTAAAAGACAACGAACGTTGAATTCATTAATAAGAGTTTGACTCATCCTCGAAATCATGATTTCAGTTTTCGCTGCCGTCCTGAAAATATCTTCTGTTGGTAATTTTTAAATTTTATTTTCTTTACCCTAACCCATGTAAATTCCAAAACTTAAATCATCTAAACTTTGCGCAACAAAAAAAAAAAAACATTTTCAATAAGAAATATTTTTTTTAGGGAAAATAATAAATAAAATAAAAGTAGTATTTTGAAGAGAAAAAGCAAATATGCCAATAAAGAGTGAATTGTAAAAGTTTGTCTGAATTTGTTTCGTTTCCAATTCCAAAATTTCAATTCCTTTTTCCTTCTGGCACCCAAAAATTTAGCATACGCAAAGAAAGAGAGAAAGATTTTAGTGAGAGAAAAACACAGAGAGAGATTCTAGAGAGACAGAGAGAGAGAGAGAGAGAGAGAGAGAGAGAGAGAAACGTAAGAGACAGACATACACGGTCGCCGCTAGTGTTACTGTTTTCTTTCAAATTTCAGAAGCTTCACAAACAAAACACACTCTCCCTCCATCTTCCAAGGTACTCTCTTTTCTTTTCCTTATTTTCTTCAATGCCCATTTTTATTTTTATTTTTTTTCTCTCTACTCAATACTTTTTTTTTATTCATTGGAATGGTAAAGTTTTCATCTTTGATTCTTTTCATCAACTTTATTGCTAGCTGTTAAGTTAACTTTTTTGATTGAAAATTTGTTTTTTTATCAAGTTTTAGGTGTAAGTATCAAGCTTTTTGTTCATAAAGTTATCAACTTGGTTTAGTTAACATGAAAATTTTGTGAATGGGGGTTTTGGGGAGAATTTTTTGATCCAGAATTTTGATTGGTTGGGATGATAATCAATGAATGATGGATATTGATAGCGTCACAAATTTCATGTTTCAGTTTTCTCAGGTTATGTCAATTTTTTTTTTTTTTTTGAATAAGTTATATTATATGTTAATTATGGATATTGGTGGTGTGACAAATTTCATGTTTCAATTATCTCAGTTTCTGTGAAAGTTTTTTGATTTTTTTGATTAAGGATGTGAAAGATATATGCATAAAAGCTTATGTTGATTTCCAGTTTCTCTTATTGATTGTTCAAGGAGAAATTTTAGTTGTTTTTTAATATATTGATTTGGTTAATCAGATTATATAATTAAGAGTAGCATTGTTGATGAATCAAGTCTTGCTGGATTATGTTGTTTTGAAGTTGGAGGGTGGTAGTTTTTGGAGAAAATAAGTGACACCTAATACTACACAACTAAATCTATTGAATGCTGTGGAGCTGGTATGTGGGAAACTGGTTTTCCAGGATCTCGTCGTATCTTGAAGAAGTTAAGACCATCAATGCCGGATTCGGCGCGTCAGGATAAAGATAATAATGAAGCGGTGGAAGGAGAGGACATGTTTGACGATATACCTGATTGTGTATTGCGTCATATTTTGTCGTTTATGGAAACGAAGGATGCTGTTCGGACTTGTGTTTTGTCGAAAAGGTGGACATGTCTTTGGACTTCAGTTCCAAGCCTAAATTTCAACAGCAAATCTTTCTCCCGGTTGGCTGATTTCAAGAAATTTGTTCTGTGGGTCCTTTTCCGTCGAGATTCATCTGCTGTGAAAGTTCTTACTTACTGCCGTGCTGGAGTAGATTATGCTACTGATCAAAACCTATTTAATAAGGTCATTGATCACGCAACGTCACACGGCGTTGAAGAAATCAGAGTCAATCTTCGTGCGAAAGTTCATGGCAGCCCGCCCGTTGACATCCCTTTGTCATTGTTGAAATGTGAATCCTTGAAAAGGCTTGAGTTGAAAGATTGTCATCCTATGAAAGTCGCATGGCCTTTAGCTTGCGTACCGGAGATAAAGTTGTTGCGTTTGGAACATTTTACTATGGATCATGCTAGACTTGATTTTTCAAAATCATTTGCGACTTTAGGAAATATTTTTGGCTTTGCAACATTGACAACTTTGAATCTCAGCAACTTGATTCTGTGTTGTACAGGAAATGAATCTCTGAATCCAATCGGGAACTGTGTCAATTTAAAGAATCTGTACTTGAGGGAAGTCTGTTTTAAGTCAGAATTGGTCCCAAATGATTTCATGATATCTGCTCCTCAACTTAATAACTTGACTCTAATGTGCAACCGTTTTAAATGTAAACTTGTAATTGATGCACCACAGCTTATCAATTTCAGCTACTTATATTCTTCTCCGTGTGCCTTCTTTGAGTTTAGTATTCCTTCTGTGAACAACTTGACCATTGATATCCGTGAACCAAATAATAACTTGGAAGAATCTCATCAGAAGACGAGAGAAAAGATTTCTCATGGTTTGATCAATATGTCTCGGGAATGTCCTGATGCTGAACTATCCTTCTCTACAACTATGGTATAATTTTTTTTTTTTTTTGTATTTGTTTCTGTTTTGAATTGTTTCTCTTGAAATGTAGTTTGGTGGGCTTAAAGCTAAAAGGTTTGTAACCTATTTGTTTTCAGGTTTCGTGTGGGACTGCTGCCATGCCAAAGGAAGAATGTTCAACAAAGGAAGAATGTTCAACTTTGAGAAAATTGAAGTCGCTGAACTTAAGCGTTGGATCAACATACAAAATCTTCATTAGCGATCTTGACCATATAACTACATATTTCCGCCGTTGCTCTCAGCATGAAGATTTTGAGATTATGCCTGTTTAGAAGGTATTCATTGATCTTTCATCCTTAAATATTGTTGTTTATCTTTTATTACAGTGAAGATAAGTTTCTTGAACTTATTTCGGGTGCAAACTAGATACTCTACCTGGTAGCTAATCATATATCACTGAAATAAAAATTGCTGTGATGATTGATTATAGTTTGTAAACAGTGGATAATACAACTCAACATGGTAGGATTGATGATATTTATTGATTGATTGAAATTGAATGTAAA
Organism: Medicago sativa; assembly: GCF_051527215.1. Lineage (NCBI taxonomy): Eukaryota > Viridiplantae > Streptophyta > Magnoliopsida > Fabales > Fabaceae > Medicago > Medicago sativa. The sequence continues at coordinate 79,393,168 of NC_140750.1, forward strand.
CAATAATTCTCCTCTGAGTGTTTTCCCTTCACAAATGCAATTCCTTTTCTTACAACTTCCATTGCACGTACCAAGTTCTCTTTAAATACTATATCCTGAATGGAAGAAATAATTACACCCTTTTTTCTTACCTTGTATCCTGAGACAATTCAATTGTCTATTTCAAAAAATAAAAGTTTCAATTAAGTTTAACATTTATCCTGTAATGTCATTTGTGTCACTGTGGATGAAAAGGAAATGTAACCTGCTAAACACTTGATTTATTTTTATTTTTATATGCGACAAACATTGTCTTTGAATACATGAACAACCACTTCAACTTTCATGTCATTTAGTTTTCAAGGTTTCTGAATTTATCAATAATTTGTAATTAAGTCCTTAAACTAAAAAGTTTTTGATCAGGTGTCTGGACTTTTAGATAAATATATTTGCCCCAGGTGCCATACCTGCATTTACGAATTATGGTGAAATATGAGAACTAATAATAGGATTAAGCCTTTTCAATGTTCTGCAAATCTTCAATGTTTGTTATTGTTTCTGTGCAAGTAATTTTTCCCTCTATCTCTAGTGAGAAATTTCGAAGTTCCTGCTAATTTATGATACATGATATTGTACATGTTATTTGTCTTATTTAAAATGAACATAGAAAGAAAGATGGAGGGAAACTTTGAAGTTGAATGAGCCATTATGGTTATTATATGTTTTTTTTTTTTTTTTTTTTTATATGATTAGTATTCGTCAAATTTTCATTTACTCTTGTTCTTTCCAAGATTTGTTATAGATTTCAATTTTTTTACTGTTCTTTAGATTATCATCCTTTGACTGTTTTTCCCTTTGTTCTTTTTTATATAGTTGAAGAAATGAAGAATGCTATGGAGAGGAATTTTGTTTTGTGATGCATTGGTGTAAGGGATTTGGTTTATCCTTACAAAGTTGAACAAGGATGAGCTCTTGGTTATTTTTTGCATCGGAAATGATTTGGATATACACCTATATCTGGCAATTTATAGAGATAAGATACAATGAAATATAAATTTTTATACATCTTTGGTATAACAATATTGGTTATTTTTTATCTCATAAAAAAATATTGGTGATTTTTTTTATGGAATTTATTTTCTTTGGCAAAAGGGTTGTGGAATTTTGTTGAGTAAAAGTTTCATAATTATACCAACGGTATAAAAAGATTTTTTTACGAGAAGAAATTATGTATTTTATTAATAATCAAAGTTTCGATACATGCGACTAGTATAAAATATGGATGCCTTTGCTAAACTATGAGCAACGAGTTATTAAAAGAAAAGGAAAGCAACCCCTTGTGTTTCTTAATAAGAGTACCAAATATTGTGATGTGATCACACTCTAGGCTAGTATAAGTTATTTTCTCTTTTCAAGTTTATTGTTCAAATTACATAAACATATATATTTTCAAAATTTATTCAGATGAACTTTTTATTTCAATAAGTACCTGCTATTTTTTTTGTATATTATCTTTACGCAAACATATTGTGCCTTCTTCGTATATTATCTTTGAACAGTTTCCTTAAAAAAAAAACTGAATAGTTGATATCATTATATTATTGCTTCGTACTTAAATATATAAAGTATTTAAAGTGTAAATTCAATTTTTTTAAACAAAGTGTATTTTAAAACTTTTCATTCCACATCATATGAAGATTTTTAATTGGTTTAAAAGTTATCGATGTATAGTATTCTTTTTGCTATAAAAAAAAAGACATGTATGTATGGTGCAAAACCATTTTACTTGTGCCTGTGTGAGACCAAACAAATCACTTCCACATTTGCCGATGGGTCTAGTTTGTTCTTACCCGTTTTGTCCTCCTTTTGCTGGTCGTCGTATGGGTTCAGGTAAACATGTTTGCTCCTTAACCCCAAGTAGGAGTGGTCTGCCGCCTTCTACGGTGGCTCAAGCCCTTTGGGGTTGTTCGGTTTTGCTCGAATCTAGGTTGTTGGGTTGCTAGTGTTTCTCTGAATCTGGATCTTTGTTGCAAATTTCAGGTGGCGAGTTGTTCTTTTTCCCGCTTATTTGCGTGAACTCGTCTTGCACTTCGTCAATCTAAGTGTTAAACATGTATTATGTGAAACAAGTAATGTAGTAATCATGGAAAGTATTGTTAGAAATTGTACACTGACAAGTACAAATAATGGTTTGAGGATTAAGACATGGCCTGCCACTCCAATCACTTATCTTGTGTCACATCTTCATTTTGAGGATATTATAATGAACAAATTTAGCAACCAGTGATCATTGATCAAGAGTACTGCCCATAGAATCAATGCAGTAAGAAGGTATATATTAGTATTCAAAACAACTTACACCATACTTAAATAATTTTACCTGGGGAACATGCATGTTAATCGTTCTAATTTCTTGGAAAATTAAGGCTTAAATAGTTAAATCGTTAATGTAAGTTCGCGCGATTTTGGTTTTCCACATATCATAAGAAGTTTAGGACGAAACTCAAAAACACACGAACTTACAAAGACGATTTAACTATTTAAGCAAGCTCTCATATTGAACAAACAAATACCTACAAAAGTGTATACGACGACAAAAGAGTTAAATCCACTTAAGTTGGTCTGATGATATTGACTTGGAATCTGAGAGTGTGCTATCCTCAAAGTCTCAAGGTTCAATTCTCCTTTACCGACAGTCTTCTTTGAAAACAAAGATAAGTAAGTTGACCTTCAAGTTATTACGGGCACTTCTGCCACTCAAAATGGTGTAGTTCTTATTTGTAGCAACGGTGTACCATGTGAGGAAGTGGTGCTTAGTAACATAGATCTCATATTCAATGGAGTTACTGCCAATGCTACATGTGCCAATGTTAAACCCTAATTTTTGGCCAACACACACCTACATGTGAAGCTTAGACAACTAGGATTCAATCTTTGTTTCTTTCAAGTTGATTGTGTGTTTGTTATGTACAGTATATTCTTGTTTGAGAAATGATATATGAACAACCATTTGTTAACAATTTTTGTGACAACTTTCTCTTTCATACTCACATTATATTTTTACTTTATCTTTTTATTAATTTGATTTTTGTGCCAATACCCCATTTTCTTTGTAAAATTTTGCTTGTCTCAAAAGTTATCATATAAATGGATGTTTAAATAACACCACTCTTCTTGTTTTTTTTAAGAAGTTCTTCATATCTGTTATTAATTATGGGTGTATCATGTTGGCTATTTCCTATAAACTACAATCCTTCAATGTGTTTTTATATACTTTCAAATTTATATATACTTTGCAATACGATTAATTAATATAATTTCGTATTTCAATTAACAAATTAATATAATTTCGTATTTCAATTAACATTTCGATTATTTAGTTTTAATTTTTAAGAAGCAATGAGAGATCGATTAAAAAATCCCTACCAAACCCAAGGTGTGCTTAGAAGGGATCAAAGTCAAGTTACAAAACAAAACAAAGCCAAAATTTGAAAGGAAGGTCAAAAGCATCACTGCATAAAAGTGAAAATCAAACATAAAAGATGGTTTGTAAGCCTTCAACCACCACCACAAATGAAGTTTGATCAGATTGAGTATCTTTAAAAAAAGTTGACAAAAAAATTCTTTTTTTTTGAAGGATTGACAAAAAAAAATCTTGAATTCTACTATTTCTAAATAATCCAAATACATGTCAACCAGATATCTTGTGAAAACAGAAACATGCCTCCTTCTTGAAAAATGCACGCCACCAAATTGCAACACGTGAAAACCAATATCTTTTTTGAAAGGATGAATTGTGGAAACCCCTAACTACTGGAAAAGAAGACGTCAAATATTGAAATATTGCTGTAAAAATTGCACTCCAACTTGACAGAAATACTCTACGGCGAATCAAATTATCATTGGTGGGAATCCATTTATTAATAAGTTTTCAAGCAAACAACAAAACTTTGAGATGCACAACTATGTTCCAAATTACGTCGTTATGAAAATCGTTATCCAATTCCTCATTCTGATTGAGAATACTATAAACATCTTTTACATAGTAGCCAACATGAGGATCATGTTTCCAAATCCATTTATCCAAAACATTATACCGCAAAAGAAAAAAGTTATCTAACAAAGAAACACACTCTAGAAAAAAGTTATCTAACAAAGAAACACACTCAACACCTCCTCTTCTTCCCAAGCGAACAATGTCTAATGATGCCGTTTCTTGACTTTGTTTGGGTTGGTCTCTATATTTATTGGGAGTGATGCAAATGATTGTCGAGTCGTCAACATAGTTGAAATGCCAATAAATTATAATAATGTTTTTGCACCTCCAATTTCTGCTTTAAAAGAATAACAATGATACAAAAGAAGGTACTTATATATTGAGATGAAGAAGATTAAGTTAGATAACTAAATTAACCAACATGAACTAACATCAAACTATTTTAGTTAACTAACTAACTTATTAACATAATCAGTTTAGAAATCTAATATGCAGTGACCATGAAATTGAAAACGACAATCCCAACAAATATATGTGGTAATTTAATATCAAGATAAAAATGGCAGTTATAAGTTGATGTGTCAATATTTTCAATTTCTCGTGGATTTGAATTGAAGTCTTCCAACCTTTAGCTCGAAAGTGTATTGTTAACTTGACCAATTCTATGTTACTAAGTGTGATAAATCCACAGTTATAAATCTTGCATCTTGTATAAATTAGGTTTTTTTTTATCAATGGAATAAATTTTATCGTTAATTTAATTGAAATATGATATGATTTATTGATCGAACGATAAAAAATAATTTTACGTACTATAATATAAGACCATTTTACTTATGCGTGTTAGATAAAACTCGTTAACATTAAGACTTTAATTCATGTACTCAGTGTGTAACCATGCAAAAATGTCACTAATTTCAACCGTATCTTTTCAAGAGCTATTCTTACATGGCCACAAGACCAAATAAATAGTATTTGAACACACTCTCATGAAGATATTATCTTCAAAATATTTAATTATTTTTTTATCAAGTTTCTTTTCATCATTAAAAAAATGTGTGTGACCAAACATTATTTGTATGTTCTTGTGAACATATTATAATTTCTCTTTTTTATTTGTCAATTGTAACAATGATAACGAAATGAATGAAGGATGGAAAAGAATTACTACATGATGATGATGATGATAATAGTGATGAGTAAAAAATAATTTAAGAGGCATATGCTTTTAGACATGTCAGTTAATCAATGGATCAATCATGTAACTGTAAATTGTAGAAAGCAGAGGGAGTAATATCCATGATTATGAATCATGATGTTAATTATTATTATAATAATAATAAAAAAAGTGAACCAACCTATCATTCTCACTCTTTCTATATGCCTATGGATCTACGTACATATCTATCTACATACACAAATGATGTGAATTTTTTTTTTCCTACCCCTATTATCAAAAAAATTGATATGTCTGCCCCTAGTTGAAAACTATTGATACAAATACCCTTGTCCTCCAATTGAAATGGCGAACATAACCATTTTTTCTCTACTCTCTGAGCAGTTGCAGGCTTTTTCTAAGTTCTACAAATGAAATGGCGAGCATGATTTTATTTTATTTTTCCTGTTCTATTTGAAATGGTGAGCATGCATGGTTTTTTTTTTCATTTAATTTTTACATGTTTGCCAATGAAAATGGCGACCATGTCCATTTTTTTTCCAATTTTTTTGTTCATGCGGTCACCATTGTTGCTCTCACATGAAATTTCTCTCACATGCAATAATAAAAGCAATTCATAGTGCTGTTATGTAAATCAATTCATGGTGCTGTTATGTAAATATGGTTAGTTCAAAAACAAAATCAATATGGCATGCTCGCCATTTTAAACAAAGAGCAGGAAAAAAAACTAAAATGGCTAGTTCGCCATTTAAAATAAAGAACATGAAGAAAAAAACAAAAAGAAATTATGCTCGCCAGCTAAAATGTATAGCAGCAGAGAGGTTCAGGAAAAAGGCTGCGGGATGTTGAAAAAATGGTTATGTTCGCCAATTCAAATGAAGAACAGGGGCATTTCTATCAATAGTTTTCAACTAGGGGCAGACATACCAATTTTTTTGGTGATAGGGGCAGGAAAAAAAATTCACATCATGATACCCTCTTTTTACATGCTTGCTTTTTCTTCCCTCTTTTCTGTTTACTTTACAACGAAATGAAAGGAAGGAGTGTGTGTATTGTATTATACACAAAAGTTTATTATGGCCAAAAATTTAAGTTCACTTAAAAGCAAAATATAATGGAAAAAAGAAACTATTTTTCTGATTTTAAGAAAGAGAAATAGAGAAAAAGACAGAAACAGCAACGTCAGAGACTTATACAGTAGGGTTCCTCTTGCCTCTCTGGTTTCCACTATTGTTCTTTTGGACATACACAGAGAGACCAATATTCATTTTTCTCATCTCTCCCTCTCTCTCTCTGAGTTTCAACTTTGAACAATTTGGTCTCTATTTTTGTTCATACTATTATTACTAGTGTGTCCATCACTGAGATTAAAAAAAAAAAAAACTCTCTCTCTCTCTCTCTCTCTCACAACTATTATTTTTTTTCATTTTTGTTTTATCTATACTAGAACAATTATTTCAAAAACTATTCATGAGTTTTATATCAATTTGTTCTGTTCATTCTCTCACTACTCAATGGTTTTGTCTGTGATAAAGTCCACTTTTTTTCCTTTTTTGTTTTGTGTTAGACTTGTCTGCAGATCCCAGAAAAAGCAAGACTTGTAATACTTGTAATTATATAAGAAGAAACATTAGATCCATGGAACATGTTATAACAGTCTTAGGATTCAAAAAACTTCAAACATAAGAAAAAAAAACATGATCAAAGGTTTTATGTCTCAACAAGAACAACAATCATTAGTTGTTGAGGAAAACATGTCTAATTTGACTTCTGCATCTGGTGAAGCTAGTGCTAATTCTTCTGGAAACAGAACTGAAGTTGATGCAAAATTCTCTCAGGAATACTTTGCTTCATCACAAACTCAAACTCATGATGAGACTCCAGCTAAGAAAAGAAGAAACCTTCCTGGCAATCCAGGTTCATTTTCTTAAGTTCTACCATCTTTTCTTTTCATCTTAATTGTTATAAATTGTGGTTATAGTCGCGGTTATGATTACGCTATGAACCATGATATTGTGGAAAAATATGAAGAAAAACATGGTTGATGCGGCCGCAATTGTAGTTGTGATGCCACTGCAATGACATCTAATTAAACCGGTATATTGCTGCTGCAAACGACAATTTAGAACTATATGTGTATTTAACATGTTATGCTTGTTTGGAATCATGGTATAGATTTGACAAAGTTACCACCGTGATTTTGTTGAAGCTTGAGAGCGTAGCTTCTGCAAACTCACGGTGACTGACAGTAATTTTATCAAACTCATCGTGAATCCAAACATGCGCGCATTCATATTTTGTTTATCTAAATTGGATTTCTTTTGTTTTGTGTTTGTTTTTTTATTTGATTATTCATTTTAGACCCACAAGCTGAAGTTATAGCTTTGTCACCAAAGACACTGATGGCAACAAATAGATTCATATGTGAGATCTGTAACAAAGGATTTCAAAGAGATCAGAATCTTCAACTTCATAAAAGAGGACACAATTTGCCATGGAAGTTGAAGCAAAGAACAAGCAATGAGATAAGGAAGAAAGTGTATGTGTGTCCAGAACCAACTTGTGTGCACCATGACCCATCAAGAGCCTTGGGGGACCTAACTGGTATCAAGAAGCACTTCTGCAGAAAGCACGGTGAGAAGAAGTGGAAATGTGACAAGTGCTCTAAGAAGTATGCAGTTCAATCAGACTGGAAAGCTCACTCCAAAACCTGTGGCACAAGAGAATACAGATGTGACTGTGGAACCCTCTTCTCAAGGTATAACTATAAATATATTAACTAACCTAAACAGTTTAATAAAATAATTACCACATTTTTTATCCCTTCAAGTTGATAATAGTATACTGAACATGTAAAAAGAGTTCAATACATAGTCAAACATTTTTTAAAGAAAGTGGAAATTTTTAAAATGGAAAATTGAATTTTTTTAATGTACGATCTCTGTGGTTATCGGTGCATAGTGCATGCTTAGATTGATGGTGAATTTCTCAGAATCATTTAGAATCACATTGTATCATCTTAATTTTGACAAAAGTTATACTTCAGAGTTTCAACAAAATCATACTAACACCGGAAAATTCACATTTATCCAACATGCACTTAGTAATCTCATGTATAAGGTGAGTGAGACTAAAAAAATGATTGTGAATCAGAAAATGAGAGGGTGAATATTTCTTGACTGTTATAGCATTTTAGTAACATTGTTCACTTTTGTATTTTTGTGTTTGTTTATATATATATATATATATATATATATATATATATATATATATATATATATATATTATATGATTTTCAGGAGGGACAGTTTCATAACTCACAGAGCCTTCTGTGATGCATTAGCTGAGGAGAGTTCAAGAACTGTAATTCCTCAACCTACACAGCCAAATTCTCATCACAACATGAACAATCTCCAAACTCAAGATATCCAAGGCTTCACATTGAAGAAAGAGCATCAAAGTTTCAAAATGTTAAGGCCAGAACAAGAAGTACAAATACCCTCTTGGCTTTGTCAATCATCCATTGATCTCTCTTCAAACTATTCAAGGTTGGATCAAGATCTACACCTTTATGAAAACCCTAACCCTAGAAATGGTCCTACACTTCCATCCTACCAACCATCATCTGCAGCTTCACCTCACATGTCAGCTACAGCATTGTTACAGAAAGCAGCTCAGATGGGTGCAACCAGCTCATCTCAGTCCATGTTGAGTGGGACCCACCAACAGGGTCACGTGTCTATTGTTGACTCTGCCACCAACAACATGATAAACTCAAATGGTAATTTTAGTTTGAATTTGTCCTCATGTGAAGACCAAATGATAAACAACTCTTTCTCTTCTTCTGGATTTCATGGAACTTCTTTTGAGGATACTTTTGCTGGAAATATTCTTCATTCAAATCAAGAACATAATATCAATCATGATGGTAATAATGATATTACAAAATCAACCACCAATGATGATGACGGTGCCGGTGCCGGAGGAAACAATGCACTTACAAGAGATTTCTTAGGTCTTAAACCTCTCTCTGATAGTGATATCCTCACCATTGCTGGTATGGGAAGTTGCATGAACTCTTCCAACTCCGATCATCAAGAAAACCATTCCCAAAAACCATGGGAAGGTAATTAGTTTGGTGTATATATCTTCCTTTTTTTTTGTTGTCTTCATAATTTAAACTTTATTTTATCCTTTTTGTATGTGAAATACCGTCACTATTCTTCCCAAAGGGAAGGGACCATTCGGAATCAAATATTTTTCTTTTCATTTCTCATACATATCTGGTTATTTTACAAAACATGCATGACCATAATATTTCTAAGGTGTGCGTGATGTAATGCAAATATGCAAGTAAGAGTAATGTGTTCAATCCTAGCTATATTTTGTTTAATGTGTCATTCACCAAAAATAAGTAATTAGTCTAATTATTTTTAATTATTCTAATTTAATATATTTTGTACCCTAACAATTACGGTCATTCAAATAACACTCTCTCGGATAAATATTTTTCCAATGACTAGTATGTATTTCTAAAGTTATGTTAGTAATTAACTTTAAAAGTGTTATCATTCTATGATTTTTTTTTGCTAATAATACATCCAATGATTTGATAGAAAGTAAAAAAGTTATAAAATGTTGGCGTATACAATTTTTTTTTTTGAACAGATCAAATTAAATCTTTTCAAAATATATTCTTTTTTTTTATCATTTTATTTTTGACATTGACACCTGTCAACACAATTTTTTTATGAATTTTATATAGAAAACTGTTAATTCTCTGGTATGGGTAACAATGAAACAGGAATCTATGACAACAGCAGAGTAGTGCATATACCGTATTCAGCTTTCAACTTTGTAGTAATTCTTAATTTTTTATAAAATATACAATAATTTTTCCCATATTTGGAATGGAGTGTTACTTTCTTTTAAATTAAAAATAATTTGGGCTTTGGCTTAATATTCTTTTCTGAGAATAGTTTGTCTTTTTGTAATTTCTTGACATTGGAATCAAATTGTAGGTCATGTGGTGATAGGAGAATAACATGATCGGTCCTTATCACACTTTTTTTGTCTCTTTTTTTTCCTTAGGTTCAAGCAGCTTTACAGAGTTATTGAAAGTAGACCCCTAGTCATATTTCTTTCCTACTTTTAATCTCATATCAAGTAAAATAAAAATTATTAAGCTTTGACATGAAGAAACCCTCCAACTAAATTCAAGTTGAGATGATCATCTAATTTCTCAAAATTCAAAAGAAGTTGATTGTGATTTAGTGAGATTTATTTATCAATTTTGAAAAGCTATCCTTTAAGATCAAATTCTCTAATGCTTGATGCACCACATAAGCTCTTTATGTAATTATATAAGATCATACACCCTCCGGTCACAAATATAAGCAAAAATTCATATTTTAGATACATTCAATAAATGATGTATGTGGTCTTCATTGTAGACAACATACATCATTTATTGAATGAATATAAAATATGAATTTTTGCTTATATTTGTGACCGGAGGGTATATATTATTTTTTCAGCTGAGTGAGTCCATATATTTCAAAGAACAAAACATGGCCGCAATCATTGACATTGAAGCAAAGTCGTTAATCAGAATTTGTAGAAGAGTTTGATTAATTATGGAAATGTATGCATGTGCCGTGAACATAAAGTTTGTTAAGGATATGTACAATACAATAATGGGTGTGATTGGATGGGTCTGGTTGTATATACAAAAAACATTGGATTCTTTATGATAGAGAGGATTCATCACAATGGTATGCATGTTTAGCTTGACCTTGGTTTAGATTTGTTGTTTGATTTAAGAGGACCAAAACAAGACAATTAGTGCTTAAAAATATTAAAATGTAGAGATTAATTGTTTTTGTTTTAGGGGAGAGATTAATTGTTAAACATGGAATAAGTAGTTTTCCTTTTCCCCCACAACAATTGATCTATATGACAATTTCTCACATATTTTAAAAAAACAAATGGGTTAAAGTTGACGCATGTTGTATTAATTAGATGATACAATTAAAAAAATATAATTGATCGTTTAAAAAGATTAAAAGTGACGGTTTTCGAGTGCAAACAAGTCAATCACTGTAAAATGGAGAAAATAATTGAGGTCTTTATCAAATTGTCATTATCACTACGAATAAGGTATTACACTTAATAACAACAACGTAAAAAAGAAATACTTGAATGGATTTAAGATTTGAACACACGCATAAAAATGCATATCAAATTTAAAAGATCCACATTATTTATATATTTTCTATTTTTTTTTCATTTTTATGAGTGTGCACAAATCTTATATTTAAAAAATTTGTGAAAACGTGAAACGTAGACACACCCCTAGTCCAAAATTTGCTCCCACGGGTCAGTGTAAGTAGACATTCTTTTCACATAATAAGCAAGTTTTGAAAGTGGCTTTGACTTCACTCTTTTCATTTTATTTGCAAAGGCAAAACATATCCGCAGCTAGAGATTCCTCTGAATCCCAATGATCAATTTCCTTCACATGAAAAGTAAATTAAGGGTAAGATAAACTACTTGTTATGAGAGTAATCTAAATAAGATCAAATATAGATGAATAGAGATGAATGAGAGAAAGAGAGAAGAATATGAACTTTGTATTATGTTCTTCGATGTATACTTTACATAGCCACATGAGAATTGTATTATGTCCAATTCTATGATCTCGCATGATTTCATCATTATTCCTTTTAGCTTGACATGAAGAGGAATCTGTATTAATTACTTTAATTATTTGTAACAGAAATTAGCATGATGAAGATGATGATTGCATATCCTTTTGTCAATTTCATGTTATCTTTGTCGGAGATAGGAAAGGTGTAGAGACAGCTAACAACGTAGGAAAGGGAGATGAGATGAGACTAGTTAGCTAGGTAGAGTTAGCATCAAGAGCTGGCATATACTCCATGGCCTCTAACTTTCTAATTAGCTAGGTATTTTGCTTTTCACTTCTTTCTTTTGTTGGGGCCTTGGGGTTTGCGTTATGTCAAGAAGTTCAATTAATTATATTGAATTGTGATTTTATAACTTTTCCATCTTCATATAATTTTATACAAAAAATTACACATAATGGAAGGTAAAAAATGATTGAAGGAGTTTTGTTTATTGTTTGCTTTGATTCATTTCATGATAAAAGAGAAATGTTTTTTTAGACATTAAAGGAAGTTGACACGAGACATCATTTTTCAAGCATGTCATACAGTATTGCTAAATGGTGCGAAATATTTTCGCACAAATCACACGAAGCAGCACAATTAAAAGCCGGTTACTTATAATATTTTGGAAAAACTTTCATAGTCTATTGATGGAGCAAGGGCCGGCTTGTGTCTCAACTCTCAAGAATTGAAAAAGAACTAAAATTATAACTAAAATATAACGGTGACTCGCTGTTATATCATTGCACCGTCAAGAGCAATCATGATGGCTCTTAAGGTTTAAATTATTTTATTTTAATTTTAATTTCAAAATAATAATAATAATAAGAGTTAAATTGTGGATCTGTAAAAAGAAGACTTTTAATTGTGCCCTTCGTGTGATATATGTGCGAAAATACTTCGCACCATTCCACATTTTCCTTTTTCTAAACACACAAATATCATTATTCCATGTACCCAGCGGCGGAGCCACATTGTATCCAGGAGATGCAACTGCATCCCCTCAACTCTTGAAATCTATACCAATTTTTTTTTATATTTTGGTATTTTGAACCTCCTCAAAATTAACTCTTGCACCTTATTATTAACTACTGCACCAACTCTGGTTCTTCTCTCAAATTAAAGCTCCATATAAACTGTAAAGTCTGACTCAACGTATATTTTATATGATTTTATATTATTGTAGCATATTACAAGGATGGAATACTAAAAAGATTTACATAAAATGGTTTTATAAGGAATGGAACCCGATTGCGGCGATGCATAAAATCACAAACTTTGCCACTGAGCCAAAGTCGTGCAAATTAATATATAAACTGTAGAATTATTTAGTTTTCGTTTGGTTCCAGTTCTAAAGGACCAAAATTGATTCTTTTGTAGATGCATAATTGATTATGACATGTTTGGTTGTTGTTGAGTAGAATTGATTTTGTCTTCATAATTTATTATACTTCAAGCTAGGAATTGCAACTTTTGATTCTAGAATTGATTTTCACACACAAATTTATAGTTCAACTTACTTTTGATTTTAGTGAGAATTCACTTTTAACCAAAACCAATTCTACATAATCAATTCTATCAAAATCAATTTTCCCCACTGCATAATCAAACATGCGCTTAATTGATAAAAAAAGTTTGTTTGGTCGCAATCACAAATTTAAATTCTTAGATACACTCACAAAAAATATTTTTATTTTTATTAAAAATATTGGTTAATGTGCAATTTTGTGTGTGTGCCAAAATGAGTTGGATTTGTGCTTGTGACTATATAAGAATTACCCTAAATTATATTAGGATGTTTGGTATCGTATTTATAAATTATAGTTGACAAAAGATTCTATGAGGGGTATCATCCTCTCAAAATGTGGAGGTAATGTTTTTTCTTTGGTACAATGTGGAGGTAATATTGAATGTACACAGTAGGAAATCATTACAACATTAAATTATTTTATATTGTTGTAGATTTGTAGCTTTAAGAGCTTAGCAATCGTTTTAATGAGATAAATAGACAATTATTTATTGAATATATATTATTTTTATATATACTATCGAAAAGATAGACACTTGTTTGTTCGTCTATCCCTTTTTCTATCGTGCATAATTATACAGATATAAATAAGATTAAAATAAGCTTTTTGTACTGTGCTCATTTTCTATTGCATTTTACAAAATAGAAGAAGATATCGTTCATATTTTAGCAGTGTTGGTTCTTACAATATTTTAAATAATAATATAAAAAGGATAAAATAGTTTAAATAAAAGGTAAAAATGAAAGATTTTCTTTTTACGGTATAAGATAATTATAATTATTTATTAAAATTCAAAAGTTTGAACCCCTAACCTGGGTCCTGACAACGCCACTGCATATACCATAATCTCATTTGACTTGCACCATAGCCATTGGCGAAAAATAATGCTAACCTTTACTATTTAACTCCTCACTATCTTATTTTTCTTCAACCCATTCCTAGCTACCTCTAGGTGAACACTTTATAGATAGATAGTTTATCGTGGATTGATACTTTGAAAACAGTTTGAAATTTCAACGACGACATATGTCTTTTCCTAGAAGTAGAAGCTTATGTTTATTTATCCCCATTTCAATGGGTGAAACAGTTATTTGATCATTATTGGTTCGAAGGTGTTTGGCAAAAAATGGATGAAAATCTAATTGTAGGGGGGTAGAGATACTATTGAGGAGGTATGAGGTAAAATTTTCTGTCTTTAGAGATGCACTTTCTAATCTTTGGACAGGCCTTGAGTAGTTCATTTCTCATTATTAGACTTTGGTCAGTTTTTATAAAACTTCTATTTAGACCTCAAAGAAACCTGAACATGTGCAATGTCAATGAAACATTGTTGTTATAAAGAAAATTTTACCTTACAAATTTTACTCCTACTCTACAAATTCTGTAAAATATAAATTTTCTGTTAATTTATTTTAAGAAACAAAACTCTCCCACAATTGAATATGTCTTTGTATCCCGCAAAATCAAAATTCAACTTTGCATTTTTCTTTAGGCAATTTCAAGGTTTGAGTTTGCCATAGCACAAAAAATAACCGTAACTTATTCTTTCTTTTTTTCTTTAGTAAGATGAATGCTTATATAAGGAGTACTGTTGAATATGTTGGGGTTGTAGGTGTACATTTACCTATATAAGCATTGTAAGACCATATAATGAATCAATAAAGAATTCCAGTATTATTTTTTAGATATGAGTTGTTAGAGTAATTTAGCACTTGGTGATATTCATCGCCTATCAAGGAATGATAATTTAGGTACTATAAGTAATATGTGAAAGTAGATGTATAATTTGAGATGGTAGGAGATAACTTGTGATGTTTTAACTAAAATATTCTACCATTCAACACCCCTGGAAAAACACCACGACATAGAGACCACAATCTCTAGATTTTTATATATCAAATATTGTAACTAGCAATATTTGATAGTTTTCTTTTTTGATTAACTTCGTTTTCAAATAAAATTCACAATCTCTATATTCTTACTGCATCGGTGAATCAAGATTCAAATTTTGATTGAGAGTGGTATTCATATAGCATTTAACATGATTCAAAGACAATTTGCTCAAAAAAAAAAGAGATTCAAATACAATTACCTCCGTCGGTTGAGAAAATTCATGAGAAATATAAAAAAAGTTTCATGCGGTTTGGTTAAGTTGAATTAAAAAAAAAAAAACGAATCAGACCTAACCGATGTTGTTTGAGTTGATTCAATTTTTTTGTGAGTTAATCACTCGAGCCTCGTGAGACCCAAATAGACGGCAAACTCTTCCTAAAAAATTTAACTCTCCTGCATGTCAAAGTCTGAATTCGAACCAAGACCTTGGTTAAGCTAGAAGAGATCCATGTCATCTCATCTAAACACTATTGGATAATATGCTAATAATTTTGATTACCTTAGCTGCAACAATTAACTAATTTGCAATAATTAACAATTAACTTCAAATAGGGTTAAAGTGCATAGATCAAAGTTACAACAATTAATAATTAACTCCATCAGTGATCAACAAGGAATATAAAATTAATTAAACTATTTCGTTGTTTCATTTTCCTAACCTTCACTACCAATTCCAACAACAGAAAAATCCTCAAGGATACAAAAATAGAAACTTAAATGAGTCTCCTGTTTGGTTTGATTCAGATGACAAAACAAAAATTGCAAATCAAAGTGAATTTGAGTAAAAAATTGCCTATTTTTAGATTGGGTTGATTTAGTTTGCAATTTTTCCTTGTGTTGATTTGTTTTTGAACACTCCTAGTGTTCGATCACTATCTTAAGTTTGGTACAAAAAATTGAATGTTTTAAGTGGTAAAAAACTTGAGCTCTTTAATCACGTGGTCAAGGTTCGATTTCTAACTCATGTATACGGAGAAAAACCAGGTTGGGGCGAAGATGTGCCTCACGAGTTTCTCGACAAAGATTAATCATTATTAAACGATGCAATGATGGAAACTTCATAACAATGGTAATTAAAAAAGGGTCTTGCTAAGGTTTCATAAATGGAAACAATTGATAAATATGTAAAAAAAATTGTTTTTTGATGTTTTAATGTATTGAATACACAAATTTTAAGATAAGATGACACTTGTTAACGTTAAGAAGTTGTCCATAACAAGTGGCCCTTTATATCATGTAACCCATTAATTAATGTTTATAACCTGTCTATTACTATAGGAAAATGATATAGACATCCTTTATTGTCATACACCCTTGTACACCCCATGCATTAGGAAGAGAGAAGAGGAAAAGAAAGAGAAAGTGTGCTTGTGCGGGGTCCACATGACTATGTGTCAGATTTTTAAGCGGGTGTCAATAGGTATATTGCCACCTATGATTCCTCGTTACAATACTATGTTACCAATACCACTTACTACCATTTGTGTATGATTGTGTATTGAATATTACTTGACTTTTGGATATTATAACAACATTTTTCTTAGTTGGTGTGAATGATACTCCAACCAAAGAAGACCAACTCCGGAGCTTCCACACCACTGTCTATGGCGAAGAAGCGAATTTCCAAAGCTACCCTTTTCTTCATCTTCATCTCTTTCATTGCTTTTTGTGCCATTGTTCCTGTTTTCGCTCCACTTCCTTCTATATCATCTCGCCAGCATCATCATGTTCATGCCCATCATTCTCATTCCAAAAAAGTACATTCCTTTACTCTTTTCTCTCTCTCTCTTAGTTTCATTTTAGCTCTCTATTTGATATATCAACTATTTGTTTGTTAAACTGCTGATTCTGTAAAATTGATTATGATTAAAATTGAGTTGAAAGTAAAGTGATTTATATTTAGATACATTCTTGTTGAACAATAAGTTTGTTTGTAAAAATCTATTCTTGAATCAAAAGCTCCAATTTTTACTTCAAGCTTGAGAGGCAAAACTAATTATATTCAGCAACCAAACATGGCAAAATTAATTATACACCTCTAGAATCATTTCTGGCTCCTCCTAAAGTGAAATAAAAAATACACTATACTTCTTGGTCAATTGAAATAGATCAGAAAATTTGTTGGCCTTGTTGAATGAGTGATTTTGGGACTGTTACTGAAAATGTGTTTAACTTTTAGGCCTTGATTGGATAAACAGCTTAATTTGCAGCTTATAGCATGATAAGCACTTACATATAAGCTATTTCTATAACAAGAAAAAATAAAGTTAAATTGTTTCCGTTTAAGCTATAAGTTGTTTTCATATATGCTAACTTGGAGAGCTTATGAAAATAGGCTGAAAGCAGCTTATGAACATGTTAGAAGCTGGTTTCTTATGTTCTTTCAAACGGTTTAACAAGTGCTTATGCCAGTAGATAAGCCAATCCAAACAGGCCGCTAGCCGTTTTTATTGAAATTGAAATAAAAAAAGTTATTATTTAAAAATCGTGTTCCGATTTGAGATAGTTTGATCTGTAGTTTGTTTGATGTTTTTCATCTTAGCTTCTTCCGTGATTGTTTTAATCAGGTTAATAAGAAGTTTGAGATTGCAAATGATATGTTTTGGAAAGATGGTGAACCTTTTCGGATCATCGGTGGTGACTTGCATTATTTTCGAGTGCATCCTGAGGTATACATCTTGCTAACTTCTCTTAATTTAGTGGGATGAATTTTTAAAACTGTCCATAGTGCACATCATAATTGCATTGTAATCAATGGCAATACTATTGCTACACTTCCTCATTTTTAAACAGGTTTTGGTTCTTTTTATGTATTTCAAGTACATACCAACATTTTGTTTTGATGAGATATAAGTGAAATGCTAAAGGAGTTACTGGTTAGAATTCGGACATGATAGCTGTAATGTTAAAGCAAAAGCAGAACGACAAAGTGGACTTAGCTGTCATTTCATCTGGCATCTCTTGTAATCTTTCTCATAAGGAGACTGATGAATGAAGTCTGCCCCGTTATTCTTTGAGACATCATAAGCAATTTTTTTGAAATGTTTTCATATGGTGATATCATTTTCCTTCTAATTTGCAGTATTGGGAAGATAGATTGTTAAAAGCCAAGGCATTGGGCTTGAACACAATTCAGACATATGTTCCTTGGAATCTGCATGAACCAGCACCAGGAAAGCTCGTTTTTGAGGGTATTGCAAATATACAATCATTCCTCAACCTTTGTCACAAGCTCGATCTCCTTGTGATGGTTCGACCCGGACCATATATATGTGCAGGTTAGCTCTCCCATAACTTAAAATTTAATTGCCCACTTTACCACTGAGCTTTTAGTTTGTTTGGTAAAATATAATTTGCTGATTTTCATGTATGCCATGGCAGTGAATAATGTATGTTTTTGGTATGATCTTTCTTAGATCTGTATATTGAATAATGCTAGCAACACACACTTTTCAACACACTCTTTTATTGGTTAAAATTTATATTTTATAACAAGAAAGCAGTAACTTTTATCCTGCAAAGTCCTGTGAAGCCAGATTTCCTAAAGTTCATTTGGATGGTTGTACCTAAAGAATGATATTTCTAAATTTTCCCATGGAATTTTTCTATTCATTAGTATCTAACTAGAATTTGAGGAATACGATAGTTATATGAAATTTTATGGCTTCCCATTATCATCTTTCGGCATGATTTTTTTTTTAAATTTAAGAAGCAAAAGATCATTTGGCTTGCATATGGTGTGTGCACTAATTTTGACAGCTCAAGAATACAACCTTATATTTTGATATCCTATTTTCTCTTTTTTACGATTTACTTTATTTTCCCTTACAATTTCCATCTGCATTGGTGTTGATATTTTGTTAAAAATGATGATCAAGAATTCAAAATGATGACAGTTACAGTGATATATTTCAGAGTGGGACTGGGGTGGTATCCCAAGTTGGTTATTTTCCATGAACCCAACTCCAAAACCAAGATCATCTGATCCTGCTTTTCTTAAACTGGTATGCTTTCCTTATTATATCTTATGATAACGTTGATCTAGCTTGAAACCAACTTAGTAATTGCTAATCTTGTGGTCTTCTTTTAATGCGCCGCTGTCACAGATTAGTTAAATCATATTTTAGTTATGGGTTATGCTAACAAATGCCCTAAGGGCACTTACTTGTTAAGGAAACTAAAAGTAGGATGTTTGCATTGGATTCAACACTATTTTAACTTTTAAGAAGTCAAATTCATCACTTTTCACCATTTCCCAATGCAATATTACTATTTTTATCCTCTTAACCAATACCCTAAGAGCATTCTTTAGCATTTCCCTTTAGTTATTTACCCCAAAGGAAAAGGTGAACTTTGTTTGTGGCTTCACTGTAAGGATGTTTTGGTGTTTTACATGGATTAGGTTAAACAAACCCTTATAATTATTGTGCTGATTACTTTTTGTAAACAATGCTAGATTGTGTGTCTAAAAACTAGATATTCATTGAAACAGCTATCCGCTTGAAAACATCTGCATATGTCTTTCTCTGTGTTTTTACATTTCTATCATTGAGGTTTGTACTTATTATAGTTTGGTATTTCAGGTTGAAATATGGTGGGGCAACCTGCTTCCAAAATTTGTTCCTCTCCTATATGACAACGGAGGCCCTATAATAATGGTTCAGGTATGCTGTTTGTTTGTTGAATTGGTTGATTCTATCTGATTGATGGGCATTGTTATACTAGATGTTTGTGAAGCATAAAGTATGTCCTGTCAGTTCTGATTTCAGAAACAGAAAGTATATGTACTGATGTTGGAAAATAGGAGAGTTCCCATACTAAAATTATAGGGATTTGATGGAAAATGGAGAGTCATTCTGAATAACTAATATTTCATATGATGTGGCAGAGGCAAACCCTAATACCTATTACTAATAATCTAGGTCAATGACTAATGTTGTATGCAGAACTAGACTGGTACAAGGCCAGTGCATTAAGATTGCTATCATCATAAGACTCGAAAAAGTACAACAGGAGTTCTAGTATTCGAACATTTTTTCATTCTATTTGTTTCTCCAAAACTTGAATTATGTATATTTTGTTAACATTTAGTGGAAGGTAGTTTGTCTAAATACGAATACATTACCTATTGTTGTGATTTCCTAAATGCTGGAATTATGTAATGGTATAGGAATTCAAGTTTCCGTGTTTGAATACTTTTAAGATTTATGCAGTTCTTCTCTTTTGAATTTTAACCATTTATGTTATGTAAGGGAGATATAGATTGACACATATGACTTTGTTTGACACAGATTGAGAATGAGTATGGTTCTTATGGAGATGACAAATCATATCTCCATCACCTGATCACACTAGCTAGAGGTCATCTTGGGCAGGATGCCATTCTGTATGTGCTTTTATGTTTTTGAAGCCTATATCTCATGGTTATTTAACTGATGCATTCTGCTGTAATATGATGTAGATGTTATAATAGAAGACGGTAGTTAACATGCCCCCCTCTACTCCCCTCTTATCTATATGTACACTTTTATAGTGGCTTTTTTAAAGTTGATATTTTAAAATCCCACATCGGCTAGACATATGGTTAAGGTGTGTGTTAAGATCTCATATTTTCTAGTTAAATGGCCCAAGTATAAAGACTTGGGAAATCCTCCACCCAAGCTACCCCTTGTGGTTGAGTTATCCCTATTCGAAAAGCAGGGGGGCCTGCACCAATGGGCCAAGTAATAACAAACCACAAGTAGGAACTTGACATCGCATCTTAGCACAAAAAAGGAATTCGGTACATACAGAGTGTGATGCTTAGAACTTGACTTCATGTTTGTGGTTTGATATTACTTGGACCATTGGTACAAGCCCCCCTGCTTTTGGGGTCCCTCAAAACTTTCAACAAGAAAGATAAATCAGATAATGTTCACTGGTAACATTTTGTTTTAAGTATAATATATTGAATTTTTTAATGGGTACATTGGACTGAAAAAGTTGTCAACTTTTCAACCTCTACTTTACTGTACAAGTATACACCCAAAAATCTTAAATTTAAGCTGACAATGGAGATGTGCAATATTTATGGTGGTCAGAGGAAGATCTCCTTTCTTATTTTTTTTCTTTCTGTGTTTCCGGTTGTCAGATACACTACAGATGGAGGGTCCAGGGAAAATCTTGAGAAAGGAACTATTCGTGGAGATACTGTCTTTTCAGGTGAAATTCCAATTTTATAAGTGATGTTAATAAGGTCTTACAAAAATCTATTCTTCTCTAATCCTGATCTTTCTCTCCCTCCCTCCTTCCGAACATTAATATTTCGTTTCTCTTGTGGCTCATTTTGTTACATTTTGGGGCGTTGCGAATAAGTGAATTGACCTATTTTAACTGTAACAACATAATTCTGCATCAGTGTGCCATACCCATTGTTTTGACCATATTTGATTCTATAACCTAATACATATTCTCCTTTTGTAGCTGTTGACTTCACTACTGGTGATGATCCTTGGCCTATATTCAAGTTACAGAAGGAGTTCAATGCCCCAGGAAAATCACCACCTTTGTCGACGTAAGTTTATTTGTATGGACTATTATTTTTGTCTATTATTCTAAATACTAAGAGTGCTTATCTTATCAGCGAATTTTACACTGGGTGGCTTACACATTGGGGAGAGAGAAATGCCAAGACCGATGCTGATTCCACAGCAGCTGCTCTTGAAGAAATTTTGAGAAAAAATGGGTCTGCAGTCCTATATGTATGTCTCAACCTATGCCTTTGTACCGTTTGAAAACCGCATTATGATTGACCCTTTTGAATTGGGTCTTCTAATTTTCAGATGGCGCATGGTGGTTCAAACTTTGGATTTTATAATGGAGCAAATACCGGTGCAGATGAGGCTGACTATAAACCTGATCTCACTTCATATGATTATGTTGGGAATTCTTTAACTGATGTTTGCATCTTCTATTGTGAATTGTGGTATGCATGCACGTTACAAACTTGATTATTTCATATGCAGGATGCCCCGATCAGGGAAGCTGGTGACGTTGACAATTCAAAATTCAATGGTACATATTTTTTGTTTTTCATTTCGTTTTCGAACTATCAATACTCCACTTTTTAGTTTGTTGGTTATATTTTTTTTATAATCTTCCCTTTTTCTTGTGAGTACTTGCTTATCCTTACCCCAAAACATGTTTTCATGATATTGCAAACCATATTTAGTAATTGAGTCAGATAGATAATCGAAGCCTGAGCTGGATTTCTATTTCTGAATCCTCTTCACCCGAGGGCATTCCATTGATATGGATGTCATCTTCTAAGAAAGGGATTTTAAAATTTTACCCAAGTGAAATCTGTCATAAGAGTTACATAGTAATCATGATCTACTCTCTATCTGTTACATCATACTAGGGTCCCACAAGACCTTGAACCACTAATATTTAGTTCAACTTGAGTTGCAAACTTTTTACAGGATACCGGCACCATGATTGCAAAAAATTTGCAAATGTTATGTGCATGGGTTACTGATCAATAAAGGTGGATATTACACTAGGAAGAAGGGGCAGTACAGATAACTAGAAAAGGGTCTAGTTGAGACAAATAGGAAGGCCCCCAAGAAGGAGGGGCGTGTTTGGAGTCGTTCACAATGAACACATTTCTCATTTGTAGAAGGGAATATTGCCATGGCAGAGCTTGCTTTGACTTTGAGCCTCTGACGTCTCTGAGTAATAAAGCATTCTGTTCTCTTTCTTTTCATCGTACAAATTCTTTAGCTTAGGACCTATTAGCATGTAATGAATACAAAACATGTAGAAGCTGCATGTGTAATGTGTTGAGAAAAAAGAAAATGTTGTCACGATTATAGACAATTTTAATGACTTTTAGTTTAGGGTCTCAATCGTAGTTCTAAATACTTCTGTTAAGATCTCTGTTATTAGGCCGCTGGCATTTGTCCACGCATCAGATGACAAGTCCTACGCGTGAGGGATGTGTTGATATCTCACATCAATTAGAGATATGTCTAAATTAGTCCTTATAACTTAGTATTTGGACTTCAGCGCTTACTCAACCCCAAAAGCTATCCCCTAGTGTAAGAATTTCCCCTTCTTATAACCACTATTCAAGCCATATCACTTTCCAATATGAGTTTCAAGACTCTCAACACCCCCCTAACACTTGGTCCTGGGCATTTGGGGCATGAAGTTTGAAGGACTGAACTTGATCTATACTCTATAATGTTTAATACTTTAACCACTTTGTGCCGGCATATAAAATGATAAGTTCAATTGTAAATTAGTTACTGCTGAATATCTTATATTGGCCCAAACTAATATTATTTTTCCTCCCGTCTTTTTATTCAATTATTTGTTAAATTTTGTAATTAAACTATGATCATACAAGCAAATTTAACCGTGTTTAATATGTTTCAGCAATTCGGAGGGTTATATCCCGATATAGCTCTGCACCTCTTCCATCTATTCCCTCTTATAATGAAAAGACAACATATGGACCAATCCACTTACAAAGACGGTCTTCTTTATTTGATATGTTTGATTTCACCAATTCCTCCAACACTTTTAAATCAGAAAATCCAATGTCAATGGAGAATGTGGGCCAGGTATGTTATTTTTGTTCATGATAGTGCAAGCCCCCTAACTGGTATATTATTGAAGCTTGATGCATGTGTGTTCCTCAGTTTTTTGGTTTCTTATTGTATGTCACTGAATACGAAGCAAGGAGAGGGGGAAGAATCTTGTCCATACCAAAGGTGCTATTTGAATACTTTCATTAATTCTCATTGTTTTTTTAGTTGTTTTCATCGTGTTTCGGTTATCCAAAAGTCTTGTATATCTAGAAGAATATAGCTTTTCTAAATATTAGACTTGTGAATGTGCAGGTGCATGATAGAGCTCAAGTATTCATCTCATGTTTTTCCAAAGGAAGGGGTACAAGACCAACTTATGTTGGTACTGTGGAAAGATGGTTGAATAAAAAACTCAGCTTCCCTGAATATCAATGCCATTCTAAGATCAACTTATATATTTTGGTATATACCTGTTTTTTATTTTTCTATTTTTTATGTATTCTTATTTCTTTTTGTACAAAGAAAAATATTTTGGAGGGTTGAGTTGAGCACTTGAGCTGAAATTTCAAGGTATAAAGCAAGTATTATTTTTTCAACATTTTCACTAGGTGGAAGTGCATAATCTTATCCCCTTGCCTTTCATTGTGGGGATAAGGTAGTACAGGGAATTCCAACAACTATTTGCTTTTTTTACTTTAGTTTCATCGATGCTTAGAGAACTATAACTCTTGTTATTTTTCATTACTTGAAGAATGTAAGATAAATAAATAAAGATA
Source organism: Medicago sativa (assembly GCF_051527215.1). Classification (NCBI taxonomy): domain Eukaryota; kingdom Viridiplantae; phylum Streptophyta; class Magnoliopsida; order Fabales; family Fabaceae; genus Medicago; species Medicago sativa. The sequence goes on from NC_140750.1 coordinate 79,417,781, forward strand.
TATTTATTTGTATTTTTCTATTTGTGAAGTAAATCCCAAATCATGCAAATTAAATATTGTGCCTAATAGCATAGTTAGTATCAGGAGTTGTGAATTTCTTTAAAAAAGAAGTATCAGGAGTTGTGAAGCTGGATCAATTTATATCGTTCGTGTAAATGTTATCATTAAATAACTCATGAATTTTGTTATATAGTTGGTTAGCTATGACTATGTAGGCTATATATATATATATATATATATATATATATATATATATATATATATATATATATATATATATATATATATATATATAAAGATGGCACTGATAAACTAAGAGTTTTCTTCTGCTTTTAATATTTCTTATTTCATGGGATACTGAATGTTTTCTATTCTTCCCACCTTATGTAGGTTGAAAACATGGGTCGTGTAAATTATGGGCCTTTCATCTTCGATAGGAAGGTAAAAGTCATGGTTATGATGATGCTCTTCTAAAAGTTTGATTGTGGTTGGTTGATCTTTGTCGCAACTTCTACAGGGCATTCTGTCTTCTGTTTATCTGGATGGGAATAGAGTACAAGGGTGGAAAATGTTCCCTATTCCTCTGCACAATCTAAACGAAGTGGCAAATTACAATCACATAAGGCAAGCTGCATATTCTGCATTCGGTGAAATACCAACCTCCAGGAAAAGGTTGATGAATAAAGCTGGTATGTGCCAAATTACATATGGAAAGAAAAACATGATACCTTTTCCTATAACTTCTCTTTTGTATGTCATTATGCTCAATCATCGTTTCATTGGACTTTATAATGATGATGATACCAATCTGTGATCAAAGTATTTCTTTCTTTTGCAGAAAATACCTCAAAAGAACCTGCTTTTTTTTCTGGACACTTCTTAATTGATAAAACAAGTCAGGTCAAGGATACATTTTTGTCATTAAAAAATTGGGGGAAAGGCGTTGTGTTTGTTAATGACTTCAATCTAGGAAGATATTGGCCGGTAAAATGCTATCTTATTCCTATTGAATAAATTATTTTTGCGATTGTTACATAATTTAATTTAATACTCAGTTATCTATATGGATTTTTTTTCCTTCAAATATTAATTTCCGTCTCTTTAATAGTTGAGAGGACCACAGTGCAACCTCTACGTTCCTGCTCCAGTCCTTAAGCAAGGAGATAATTTTGTGGTATGACATGGCAATAACTATTATTTATGTATCTATCTCTAGCATTTATTATTGTATATATAATGTGAATTTATCTATCTTAAGTCATCATCGGTTAACATAAGTGTTACTTCAACTTCAAGGAAGATTCTAATTCTATACCTTTGCTTCTAGTTGTCATTTAGTAATTTGATTTGAGTTTTGGTGAGTTAACTTGAATTTTCTGAACGAATCGTATCGCTTAGAATCACAACTTGATTGCACCTTTGTAAACCAATGTGCAGGTAATACTCGAGTTGGAATCTCCAGATCCCAATCTTGTGGTGCACACAGTTGGTGAGCCAGACTTCACATGTGGCTTTAGTGGGATGAAGATCCATCAGTTGTAATATGATGTCAAAAAAATGTGCTTGACTTTTGAAAACATGGAGAGAAGATGTAGGTTTAGAGTTTACCCGTACGGTTATTGTTACGAACCCAGTTACAATCATTGTTGTTATGTTTGTAAGGTGACACGTGAAGCAAAATTTCATGAGATTCAATTGTTTTTTTATCAGGCTTACCAAAGATTGTGGTGTGTATGTCATAAATTAATATTTAGCAGTTGTTAATAACTTTCTATTACGACAATGTCTATAACCAAAGGATCCATCACGAGCTGACCTCTTCCTGCTATGGATTTTTCTCTTCCGACAACTATTCTTGTGTGACAACAATTGAATGGATTCAGGGTCTCGTTTAATGAAGAGATCGATTATTTCGAACAACGAGCAATGACATCTTAATGGAAGCATTCTTATGCCGGATCAGTTTGATACATGAAAAACGCGCGTGAAAAACATGAACAATCTAGTTCGTCCATGGCAAGAATTGCATTCTTTTAAAGTATTTCACTCTATTTCGGATTATTATGCCGTGTTGAAAGTTCTTTGTAAATATTATCTCTATCCAAAAATATAAGCAAAAATAAGTAAACATAAGTTATGTATTTGATACAAATTTTGAACCAAATACATTAACTTTTGTTGACCAATTTTTACATATATTTTGAGACAGAGGAGTAATTGGAAAATTGTAGACCTATCAAGGATTGTACTGTGAAGTGCACATGTGTTATTATTAGGAGAGTGAAAAATTACAAGGAACATGGTATGCAATCGGTTTTTAGGTGGATTAGGGGTCTAATTTGTTCCTTGCTTATGTGTGTGACAGTAATCTATTCTATAGCAAATCAATGTGATCTATCAGCTTTTGCCCCTTTCAACAAAGGTTCTTGCTAAAAAGAGCCCTAATGACTAATGACATAAATATTCTAAATTAAGAATTTGTTTATTGAAAACTTACTATTTAAAGTTATTAAATAATGTTTTAAAGAGACTCGTTAGCATTTCCCTCCCAAAGTGATATAGCTACTAGCTAGAGGAATTACTATAACAAGGACGAAAGGAGCTTCTAGGAAAAGTGTATATTAGGGAATACATAATTATAATTTTGAAATGAGTTGAGTTTTTATTGTTTGGAGTCTTTGGAGCACTTACTTATCGTAGTCCAACTTCTGATTATTGAATGAAGATTTAGATTCTCCATTAATTTAATTTGGTAACGTGTAAGCACTTTAATATCTCTTTATTTCTTATGGATTGTTTGGTTAGGTATCAGTCTTCATTTTCTACCTTAATCGCACCACCATTTTGAGATTTTCCACTATAGTACTGTATTAGAACATCAAAATTACCTAGTTCTATAATTGGTACATTGTTAATGTATAAAAATGGAATAGTAGTTCTAATTATAGAGTACCTGCATTAGGATGATGTTTGGGGATTTGCTAGTTAGAAAATTTAAAAATAGCTATGAAGTCCAATTTTTGACAGAAAGTTTTGTAGCTAATTTTTTTTACTCAATGTTTTGGAGCTAATGAACAGACTGTATGTCATAAAAAAAAAATAACAACAAGTATTATGCTTGAATATGATAAATATACATCACACCTCATAAATGTTAAAGGGCAAATTTGTAACACATGAATGTTCAATTAAAATACATAGCTAATTTTTTAGTTAATTACATAGTGTAGATTTATATTTAAATTTAAATATATGAAAAAGAATCGAGTTAAGAAAAGTAAATTTGTCCATAGTAGTTTGGCTAAAATATTCCAAAGGTCCCTGCAAATATACCTCGTTTATCTTTTGGTCCTTATAAAAAAAAATTGAATTCCGTCATGCAAAATTTTTGTTTTTTAAAATAGCCCCTAGGCAGGGACCTTTGAAATATTTTAGCCTAGTAGTTTAGTTTTGGGTTGTCTTTACATTTGCATAATGGTATAAATTCTAATTTAAGTTCAAAGACTTGAAGAAAAAAAAAAGGTTCAATGTATGAGAGATTTTTTATTTTTTTTAATAATTCAATGTATGAGAGATGAAAGTATAAACAAGTTAGTATTTTTGTTTTACTCAACAAATTAATAGTTGAAGCTAGAATTAGAAAGCAAAGCTAGGTGAAGCAAATTGTACTCGAAACAGATTATCTTGTTTTGTTTATTCAAACGACAAAAGGAATTAATTAATATAGTACTAGTAGTTATATTTAGCTTTTGAGATTGACTTTCAAAACTGAATTGAGTTAGATCAGCAAACGACCAATTCAGAAAATTCCACATCATGGCATTCCTGAATCCTGATCTCCCTTTGCCCCTCAACATGTATATGTATATCTTCTTTTTTTTGTTTTACTAAATGTATATGTATATCATGAATCTTTAGAGATTGGGCAATAAGAAAATGGTCCCATTAAATGACAACATATATAGTAGTACTTTGTATAGTTTTGAACACTTTATTCAAAAACAATATATACTTTTGAACATATTTTTAGTGCCGATCCAAGGTAACACTACCAAAGCTCATATATATAATTGAGGGGCATGTTCAACAATCTTCATAAAACTCTAGCTTTAGGCCTACCAATAAAAAATATTTTTCATTAAATTTTATAAGTAGAAAGGTCCCGTAAGCAAACAAAAAGGAAGATTACTCTATATAGTTGCTCAAGTTTAAAAATAGATCGATCGGAAGATTGCTTCCAATGAAAAAAAAAAATCGATCATTTCTTACAATAGGTTTGTGTCATTGTAAGATACGTTTCGATAAATTAAGAGACTTTTTAAGCAAATATGTTGGGCTATAAAGCAATTCCAAAGAGTCACATATGTTTTTTTTTTAAGAACAAAGAGTCACATATGTTGAAACTTGCTTTGGATTTCATTTATTATTGATTATTAATGGGCTGACCCGACTATTTTGAACAATAATATACTAGATTTTTTTTTTAAGGAACAATATATACTAGATAGATATGCAGCTAAATTAGTTGTTCAATATTCAAAAAAATAAATCAATAGTTAATATTTTTTTATGTAATAAATCAATAATTAATTAATCCTTGTCAAAAATAAATAATCAATGTATATCTCATTCTTATGGGATCCAAAAATAGCGTTGAACAAAACAGAATCGGTTAAGGCTATTTATGTGTTACCTAGCTGTCTCTCAATCTCTTTCTTATGAATCATTATTTTTTAATTATTTTATTAATTTCTTAAAATTACATCTTGAAATATAATATAGGAGCAAATAATAGAAGAGCCAGAAAAAGCAGCAGAAAATTTGCAGGGTGCATAGGCAGCGGAGACGCTTAGCTTATTATAAAATTTAGGGTTTGGTTTTTCCATGAAGCATGAACAACAACAACAACAACATCATCTCACGAAACGGCAACGGAACAACACAAGCTTGTGCTGCATGTAAATATCAACGTAGGAAGTGTGGTACATCCTGCATTCTCGCACCATATTTTCCTCACGATCGTCAAAAACAATTCTTAAACGCTCATAAATTGTTTGGTGTTGGTAAAATCACCAACATGATCAAGAATGTTCCACCTCATCTTAGAGATCATACTATGAGTTCTATTATTTTTCAATCTGATATGCGTGCTATGGATCCTGTTGGTGGTTGTTATCGATTCATTCAACAGCTTCAATCTCAATATGAATTTTATCAAGCTGAGCTTCATCTTACACGTCAACAAATTGCTATTTGTAAAGCTTCACAATCACAACATCAACAACAACAACTTGCTGCTGCTGCTGTTAATCATCATCATTATAATGACATGCAGGTCATTAATCATAATAATAACGATGATGATGGTCATAACGATGCTGCTTTGAATATTATTAATCATTTTAATCAGCATCATTTTGTTGATGACCAATTGAATATGAACATGTTGCCTCAACAACCTCAACAACTGCAACTGCTGCAGCAGCAATATGTTGTTGATGATGTCGGTATTAACCCTAATTATGTTCCTTTACAAGAGGATTTTAATACATGGGCGAACAATATTAATACACCGCTGTCGCCGTTGACATTGGAGGGTAACAATAAGGAGGAAGACGGTGAACAAGATCAAGAACGTGTTGGTGATGATCAAGGAAGTGATCAGAAACCCGTTTTTGACCTAATCAATGAAATGAATTCTTTGGATACCAACAGCAGAAGTAGTATTGATCCGGGGCACCAGGTTTGTTATTTAGTTGTGATCTATTTTATTTTATTTTATTTTATTTTATGTTTTCCCAATTTTGTTTTGTTAATTTGAGTTTCTTTCGATAAATTAATCACTTTGATCCTACCAAGTACGGACATTCTTCCGATTAGGGTGTCCTGGGTGTCTGACACCTGTCGTGTCCAACACCGATACCTATAATTACACTGAATTATATGGTTTTATCAAATTATTAGCGGTGTCGGATGTGTGTCGGTGTCCGTTTATGAAGACAAGTTTGTTGTTGATTTGTTAATTTGTTTGTTAGCTTGCTTCGTTTTAATCTAGGGTTTCTTGAGATTTTTTGGATTTATAATCTAGTGCATTTCATGTATGATTATGATACTATGTTTGGATATAACATGTCATGAATGAAATCCATTAATAGAAGTTATACCTTTTAAAACTAGAAAGTTTTTATGGTGGAACTAATTAGCAGATCCATCTCACACCTTGGAAGAAAAAGAGAGTATTGAATGACATAAAATGCATTAATTCTATGATAGTACTACTTCTTAATTTTACATTTAATTGTCTTTTATGTCATGCAAATAATGGAATCTAACATAATTACTCTAATTGTCCATATCCACAAATAAAACCATTCACAACTCTAGTTTTAGGATTCTGTACCTCTGCTAGTATCCCCTCAAAAACACAGATTTAACCAACCCTTCAATTAAAAATGCAAATATCCCAAGATAGTTTTTTTTCCATTAATTTTAACATTTTCTGATATGATATTCTACCAAATATGCAGTGATGATGATGATGATGATGATGAAGGGGTCTTGTGAATAAGATAGGCAAGGCAGTAATAAAAGAATAGGCAGAGGACTGCATTGATTGGAAAGGTGTAGCAGCTTTGTTTATTCTTTCAAATTAGCTTAAGATTGCAGAATTTTTCTTGCTGGTTTTTCTAGTTGTTAATTAGACTTAGATCAGTATTGGCACTAGATGTGTCCAAACTTTAGACTAGTATTTTTCTTTTGTAAGACATAGATTTCAGAATTTTTCTTGCTCTTTCCTATTGCATCTACGTTATTGATTGGAGTTTTTTTTTTGCAGCTTCAACAATGTTCATTTCCGATTTTTCTTTTCTCTATTAAAATAAAACTCTGCCATCTAGTATTTTAGAAGTTCATATTGAACATGTGATCTGGATTTCCTGTTGTCGCGTGCTACAGATGCAACGGTCTTTGTAGGACCGTTGGATCTAAATTTATTAAAATTGCCGCGACGGCCTCTATAGGACCCGTTTGATCTAAATTTATTAGTAATATTTAGATCCAACTATCTTATAATCCGTTGCAATGTGCAACGGTTATAGAGAATCTGAATTCCGTAACACGAGCTTAAATTCTCTATGATTGTTGCACATATCTCGTAGAGTATCTAAATTTAAGAAATACAACATATACATAATCTATTGTACACAACTTACAAAACATTACAAATAGGGGTTTATTCAGAGACATTATGTAGAAACACATATTATCAAGTTAACTAGTAGGACTATTAGCAGCAGAGGAAATTAGGTGAAGGTTGATATTCTCCAGCTGCAAGTTCTTCTTCCTCTCATTTTCCAATTCTGTCTTCAGCTTAGAGATCTCCTGCACCATTTTCTCATCACTATCAGCCACATGAATCTCCTCTCCACCAATTAGATTCATCAGAAACTTGACTTGTCCCAACTCTTGTTCCAAGCTCTCTTTCAAAACATTCAGCGTTGTCAACGTAGCATCGCGGTTCTTCACAACACCACCAACATTTTCATGATCAACTACATCAGAAGCATTGGTCTTTGGCTCCATCACAATCCCTGATGCAGCAACAGCATCCTCTTGGATCACCTTTTCTTCTTCAAACCGAACTTGTTTCACAACTTCATCTTCTCTGCTTTGATCCTTTGGGAATACAGGCACAAGTTCCAATCCATCTTCATTGAAATTCCAGCCACTGATTCTTCTCTGTTTCACATTTTTCACTGACTCCTCATCATCGTCGTCGTCACCATCCTTGCACTTTGAATCTGGATCCATTATAGCTTTGATCTCTTTATACCTTTTTTCAACACTAGGCAGTCCATTCAACACATTCTTCACCAAAATCTCTGATCCCTTGCAGTTTTTAAAGAATGAATGCTTAAGCAACTTCTCAGCAGAGGGTCTTTTTGTAGGATCTTGATTCAAACATAAAGCAACCATATCCTTAAAAGCCTTAGAGAATTTGTTACTACCACCATGACCCTTATAACTATGTTTATCAAAATCAGAAAACTTAAACCTCTTTGTAATATTTATCATCAATGACTTAGAAGGAGGAAGATGAGAAAGTGGTGGTTTTCCATGTGCTAACTCCAAAGCTGTTATCCCAAAAGACCAGATATCAGCTTTGAAACTGTAACCATTATGAGAGTGAATAACCTCAGGAGCCATCCAATAAGGCGTTCCAGCAAAATCAGTAAATATATGAGAAGAAGAAGAATTTGAAGACGAAGATGAATAAGAAGAACATGTTCCTACAGAGTTATTTGATTCATAAATGGAAGCAGAAACACCAAAATCTGCAAGTTTAACCAGCCCATTTGAGTCAACAAGGATGTTACCAGATTTGATATCTCTATGAAGGTGTCCTTGTCCATGAAGGTAAGAAAGAGCATTGAGAGTGTCTTTGAGAATAACAGCTATGGATTGTTCTGTTAAACCGTTTTGGAATGAATGAGAGATTATGGATTGTAATGAACCACCAGCCATGAATGGCATAACCACCCAAAGACGGTTGTCAACTGTGAAAGAACAGTGAGCTTTGAGGATGTTGGGGTGGGAAAGAAGTGATAATGTCTTTGCTTCACGTCTAACATCGTCAAGGTCGGGGCGTGAACGATCCAAGTCTATGGATTTAATAGCTACTGGTGTGGAGTTTATAGGGATGCAGATTGCTTTGTAGACGACGGCGCTGTTACCGGCGCCAATCTCGTCGACGATTTTATAGGAGGAAGAGTCTAATGGATATTGCACTCTTTCTGCTATGTTGGTAGCCATGGAAATATTGGAAGTTGAGATATAAGAGTGTGTGTGTGTTAGAGGTTGAAAATGGTTGTTTGAAAATATATAAGATGAATGAATTGCATGGATTGGTGATGGATGGATGGATGGAGAAATTAATTGATAAAGAGAGTGGTAGGTTGAGTTTGAGCAGTTTTCTTGTGAAGGTTGATGAAAAAAGAAGAAAATATCATTAAGCAGAGGTGATTTATTTCTCATTTGATCATGATCTATCAGTGGCTGTGAAACCATGCATGTGAATCCAAAAATGATGTATAACTATAGTAATTAATAAATGGAAAATTATGGGTTGACACCCTTTTTTTCCATACCACTCGTATACCCTCTAAATGACATTTTTTATTCATATTTCTCTTCCCTTTTACCAATTCATTTCTCTCTCATCCACTAAACAAATGTCAAATAAGGGTGTACAATGGAGGGTTGCCACATAGGGTAGTCAATGTATCATTACTCGTTGTTACCATATCATAGCCATCAGATCGAAATTGAATGGTCCTAATTTATATTTTATATTTCTATGTGAATGTGTGGCCTAATCTCCTATAATTTATGCATATGTTTGCATAACAAAATTCTTGTTTGGTCTAGTTTGATTTTTATTTTATTTATTTATTTTAGTTGGAGACTTTGGAGGCATTCACAAACTCAATTTTTGCCTTCAAAATAGTACTTCAAAGGAGCTGTAGTTTTTTTTTTTCATAAAAAAAAGAAACTACTGGAATATAAAATTCAAGCTGCGTCTATTTTAGGGAGATACAAGAGATCATTCGGGAGACAACATAGTAAAGCAACTTAGTATTTGAAGAAACTTTAAACTTGGCCATAAAATCTGAGTAATGATTGTTGTCTCTAAGAGTATGGTAAATAGTGATATTGTTCTCCTCAATCAAATCTTTCACTTCTTGAATCAAGACTGTGTAGACATGAAACTTCATTGTTGAACCTTTGAGGAGGTTGGTACAATGCAAAGAGTCGGAGTAGTAAACAACCTCGATTATATCTAAATTTTTAGCCAAAATTAGACATTGATAGATAGCATAAAACTCAATTATTTATGTCGTTTGAAAATATACTAGTGGCTATTTTGTTTTATTTTTTAAATGACATGTAAAATGGGAAAAGAATCAAATACCCTTTTCAAGTACACATTCATTATTTGATTTGGTGGATTTTAGGATTAAGTCTCTTACCGTTAGACCATAAAAATAATACAGTTGGATTTGATCCATGGACAAAATTTAATGAGATTAAAAGTGAAAACTTTTTGAAAATGATAATATATTTTTTGAGAATTTTAATTTGAAACAAAAATCGAATAATCCTTTCTTTCTTCTTCTCCTTTGTTGAAGCAACACAACTACGCAATATGGGTTGAACATTCAACTTACTCCATCACAAAGTCCAATCTACATAACGCGATTTCGACATCCGGACATGACAATGGGGTAGGGTGGGGACAAGTTTTACCTTCTATGTCTCCACACCCTGCTCCCTAATACTTATCTGTTACCCTACCCATACTCAACGGGGACGAGAAATTGAATCACATCCCCGTCTTTGACAGGTTTGGGTATCCCCATCCCATCCCTGCAGTGGATAATTTTTATTAACAAAAAAAGAAGTATTTTTCAGCCTCGGGCTCAATGTTTTGATGCATTATCCAGCATAGAGATGATGACGATCGATGACTATGGTGATGGAGAAGAGAGAGAGAGAGAGAGAGAGAGAGAGAGAGAGAGAGAGAGAGAGAGAGAGAGAGAGAGAGAGAGAGAGAGAGAGAGAGAGAGAGAGACCAAGGGGGTGAGATATGAAAGGAGAAGAATGAGAACTTAGAGAAATGAGTGTCGTCTGAAAGACCGAGACTTTGATTATGTGAGTGAAATGATTTAGAGCTTGAGTTTCTATTTATATAAAAGGGATAATAAATTACTTTAGTTTTTTACATTCATGACAGGTTTGGGTATGGGTTTGGGGTGAATACTTATATCCCCATTACCCGTCCCATACCCGTGTTTTGAAATCGGGGAAAACTCAAACCCAATCGAAGCGGGAAAAACCCGTCATTTGGGTTTGGTTCGAACGGGTGCCCACATGTATGAGCTTTGTTTTCATGTCCATCGACATCGTTCATAGATATTGCGGGTCGGCATACCACCAGGTTGCATGCATTGGTTCGTTGTTGCTGCAAGGGTTGGTCCTTGCTCGATTCTAGTGGTACGGCTCTTATTTTGGATCAAAACAAAGTTAATTATGGGTTCAACTTTCATAATTAATAAATCCTCACATCGTGTCGTGATGGAAAATAACACAAATACGCTTGCAATTGTATAATTTTCTCAATTTACGAAATAAGAGTGTATTTGGATTGATGAATGTTTTTGGATAATGTAGTTTTTTTTAAGGAATTCAAATTCTTTTAGATAATTCTACTGTTTGGATGACATATAATTTGGAGAATTTTAAAATAGAGAAAATTTATGAAGTATTTTATTCACGTTAAATTTAGAGAATTTCAAATGTCACATGAAAGCTAGGAATGTCAAATTTCTTTATTCTTACAATTTTTTTTCAAATTTTGGTCCTCATATTTTTCAAATTGAGCCCAATAAATTTTCTAATGATTGCAAATTGACCCCTAAAAATTAAAAAATTACAAAGTGCTCCTATTTTTTAAATTTGCAAATTGACCCCTAGTTTTCATTTTTCAATGTTGACCCAAAAATTATAACAATGAATTATTTATTACTCTATCCAAACCAAAAAAAAAAATGAAGGCAATTAAATTGAATTATTTGAATTGTTTAGAATTTTAATTTCTCTAAAATTTTCAATTAACTCATCCAAACACACTATAAAAAAAGAATGGAGGTTGGGGATATTTTATCCTACGCATTTGATCCTAATTGGAGGTTCAAGATGATGGATAAAGAAAGTTTTTGATTGTGTGTGGTGAAGTGTAAATGTTTCCATTTTTATTTATGTTAGATCTCAATCATTCATTAAATCCTGCGGTATTATTTTTCGTTGTTCATCAGTCGGTGAGAGACTTAATTGGGTACCCTAGAAATTCGAATACCTTGTTTGTTTTTCTAGTTTAACTCATATTCAATTAAAATTTGAGTTCCATTTTTCTGCAATAGTTCACGGGACTCCTTTCCGGGTATATGATTTTCGAAAAACTTTACCCTGCACCCCTATATACTTATATCTTTATCTCTATAAATCATAAAAAAAGAAAAATCAATTTCACCCCTTTTATCATTTGATTTCACTAAAAAAAAAAAAAGAATTGAAAAAGTTACTTAAACTAAGTTTTGTGGTTTACAATTCCTTTTTTTTTTTTTGGGTATGGTTTGCGATTCTTGTTATCTCTATTCTCGTGACTTTGAGTAGTGTTATTTGAACAACCAAATGAGACAACTTATGTGACAACTTCTTTTTTCTCTCTTTTCATTGATCAAAAATAATGGAGAGAGAAAAAGGAAGAAAGAGAATAAGAGTATAATGTGAGTATGAGAGAGAAAGTTGTCAAAAAGTTGTTAGAAAGTGGTTGTACAAATATCATTTCTCTTTTTATTTTCTCACAATCTCTTCATCTTAGGGTGTGTTTGGTAAAAAGAAGCTATAAGCTAGCTGATAGCTGAAAAGCTAGCTGGTAGCTGATGACTGATAGCTGATAGCTGAAAAGTTAACTTATTAAAATAAAAAGTGTTTGGTAAAATTAGTTGTTCAAGTGGCTGATAAATATAAAATGACGTAAAAGGACAATCTTTTTTTATAAATCATATACACAATTTTTATTAATTAATGTATTTCTTTTTAAATGTTTTAATTTATTTCAAAATATTTTCATCTCCCAAATGATAAATGTATTTATGAATTCAATTGACATTTTTTATTTAACAATTTTCTTTTTACAAATTTTAGTTAACTACAGTTTCGTCCTATTGATTATATATGCTATGTAAAATTATATATTATATGAATCATGAAAAAAAGAAAAAAGGGCAGTGGCCAATCTACAAATTAAGAGCAAGTCACAAAAAATATGGAGCAAGAAAAAGTATAAATAATGTGAGCAGTACAGAATAACGTGTTAACAAAATATAAAACGTGGGTAGTTATTAATTATGAATATGGGTAGTTGTTCTATTAAAAAATAATTAATTTAAATTAACAAGGTTAAAATTGGAAGAAAATATAAAAAGCTACAAGCTACACGCTCAAAAGCTACTTGAAATAGCTTTTCAAAAAACGCTATAAGCTAGTGGGAAAAGCTTTTTACCAAACACGTCTTATTCTATCAAAACAAGCTTATAAGCTAGTCCATCAAGCTATAAGCTAGCTTATTTGTGTTACCAAACACAGCCTTAATGAAACAAGATGGAAAATTTAATATTTCATAAACCAGAATATTTTTCTAAAGATTTTCAAAAATTGTTGTTCAAGATGAGAAATTAAATTCAAGAGTTAAAAAAGTTTTTGGTCTCTATTAAATTTTTAAATTTTGCTTATAAGTTAATTTTGTAACCCTTAGTTTAATATTATATAAACATTGCATGGATTATTCATAAATAAATGCATAAGAAAACAAGTGGGGTACATTTTGTACAAAAAGATTTTAAAATAAGTGGGGTACCTCTATAATGGATTTTTGAATGAATTTTTACAAAGATGTTTAGAATATTATAAAAAAAATATATACATAAATTTATAATTTTTAACAAAATATGAGTTAATTAATATGAATTTTTAAAGGCCAATAACTTAAAAATTCATATTTAATTCACCCATGTTAAAAAATTTAAACTTTTGCAAGTGATATTTCTATAATGTACTAAAAATGGCTGCAAATAATAATTCAAATTTCGAATGATACACATGATTTTACTTAAAAGTAAGGACAAAAAGTGCTGACGAAAATATTTAGGGACTAAAAATTGATGAAATTTTTTAGAGGGACTAAAAAGTGAAATTCAAAAATTTTATAGGGATCAAAAAAACTATTCAACCCTAATTTTTAAGCCAAAATATTAATACACCATTTCTTTCTAAATGATCTCAAATCTAACAAATATCCATTTTATTGGAGTTTTATATTTTAAGAAAAAAAAAACAAAATAATTTTTACCAATTTGAAAACTAATTAATTTTTTGGTACTACTATTTACTCACTTTTACATTCTATCATGCCTTGCAGGGGCGAAGGTATGCCTCCACCATGAGGTAGCTTTGGCTACCCCACATCATATTTTTTTTTATTTGAAAATTTTAGTACATTGTGTAATTGGCTACCCCAATAATATGTATTTAGCTACCGCAAATAAGTTTATTTGTCAAAAACTAGTATAAAAGGAAACTCAAAATATATCCACTTGTTTGATAGATGTATTTCATCTTATTTTTACACTTTTAAATAGCTACAAATAAGTTTTATTAACAATAAAAATTGTCAAAACAACATACAGGCACGGATCTAGTGTGGGGGCAATGGGGTCAAGCGACCCCACTTGCCTCCACACGTGTATTGTATTTTAACCCAAATTTAAATATATAACTAGTTTGACCCCTCTTTATATAATATTATTGTCTTTACATACTCTATTTATTACATATAAAAAATTACAAAACTAAGAAGGATCCTAACGAGTGTTCTAAGAGCACTAGTTAATAAATCAGAATAAGTAATTTTTTTTTATAAAAAAGTTGTTATAATTATTATATCAATACAAATAATGCTTATTTTTAAGATAAAATTTTCTTTTATGAAATCTTTAACCAATTATCTTAGAGCATATCGTTAGCAAGACCATACAACTATTATTATAATATAAACTATTCTTATATTTGTTGAAAAAGGTTATCACTGACGCTACGTTGGTGGTGAAAAAATAATTAATTATGGTTATATTATTTATACCTGCTAGAAATGGACAAATATTTTTAAAAAAACAACATTTTAGGGCAATTATAACTATAACTTGTATAATTTTCGCACGCTTACGCGTTTATAAATTTTTTATGATATAACTTGACCCCACTTATTAAAATTTCTGGATCCGTCACTGACAACATATAAAATATACTTTATTTACTTTTTTTAAATTTAGCCCCCTCATAAAAAAATGGCTAGCTTCGCCGCTGATGCCTTGACAACAACGATAAACTCCCAATTTTTAATGAGAAATTCATTTTTGAACAAGAATTGTTAAAAAATTTCATTCATAATTTTCTTAATATATGTGAAAAAATGAACGCGGAAATTAAAAAATGGAAGTAGTATCACATGACATGTAATTGACATATGATTAATTCAATAATATAATGCATGGTTATTAATTATTATTTTTTTCAAACATGAATAGTTTTTTTTCTTTTTCAAAAGACAACAAAAGAAAAACAAAAAAACAAATAACAACATAACTAACCGAATAAACGTCACATCCAAAATATATGCAAGGAGAGTGGATGACATATTATGGGAGGTTCCTACCAAAAAAAAAAGGCTAAAATATATTCTTTTTAATTTTACATTGCCCCTCTGTTTGAACAAAAAAATCTAATTTTAACTTACATTAATTTTGTTATATTTTTAACAATTACATGGTATAAATAGGATTTACTATTGTTTAATTATGTTATGTTAAATTATCTTATGTTTTACCTCATCAGAACATAATCATTAACCAACATAGCTCATGGAAATAATCATATTCTTTTTTAGTGGTTACTTATCTTTAAGTATAACATCCTTGCCAAAGTTTATAGTCGTTAGTTGTTGTACTTATTATTGGGAACTGATATACATCTACATAGGAACAATATTTTTCGTTTTACACTCCAAATCTATAATTAGATCTAAAAGTTTGTTCATAGCTTTTGTGACATTTGAAGCTTATAGGCATCATTATAAATAGTTTTATAATGCCAAATGTTTTCATATCATTTTTTAAAGAAATATTGAAATAGAAAATACATACAATTAACTAAATCATCAATTTCAAAATATGACATTTGGTATTTGTACATTTGTTTTGCTCTTATTAATGCTTTCATCTTCTATGTCTCAAAGTGTAGTTTTGGATGTCACCAAATATGCTACAATATCTAAGGGAGAATTAACCGAGGTGATGAGAGTATACACTAAAATTAAATAACTTAAACATGAATTTTTTATTATTTTTTTACATTATTTTGTAACACAAGTAACAATTGTTTTTCAAATTTTGCCTCTTCTCTCATTTCATTTCACTTCATAAGATTGTGTGTTTCATTTCTTAGGCTCTAATTGCTACTTGGAAAGAAGCATGTGCATCAACAAGTTCAAGTAAAATTTTGATTCCCAAGGGATCATACAAGTTAAAACAAGTTAATCTTAGAGGTCCATGCAATGCTCCAATTGAGGTTCAAGTTGATGGAACAATTGAAGCACCTGCTGATCCCACCCAACTGGATGGCAAATATCAATGGATAATATTTGGGTATTTGGATTTCTTCACCTTATCGGGTGTTGGAACTTTTGATGGTTTAGGTGAAGTTGCTTGGAAACAAAATGGTTGTGGAAAAAACAAGAATTGCAACATGCTTTCCATGGTAATTAAATGACATATATATATATATATATATATATATATATATATATATATATATATACATATATATACAGCGGCGAAGCTCGCGAAAAATATATGCAGGGGCCAACTATAAAGAAGGATTTTTTTTAAAAACAGACGTATTAAATTTAAGGATAAAATATATTTTTAGTCCCATAAATTATAATTTTTTAGGTTTAGTCCTTAAAAAAATTATTCAATTTTTTCTCAGTTTTTTTAAATTTTACAAAAAAAGTGTTTTTAGTCTTGAATTTAATCTCTAACAAAAAATTAAGGACTAAAATTAACAAATCTTAGAAACTTAACATAAAAATCGCTATTTTAAAACGTTGGGCAAAATGCATTTGAAGAACCCAATTTCATCAACTGCCTGTTTAATAATAAATTAATAATGTCTTTTCAAATATAAATAAATAAGTTATTTGCAAGAAACTCATTGTCCATTTAATTTGTCTATGACTATTGTCTTGATAATTTTTATTGTTGAAAAAGGTTTCTCTATTGTTGTTATTGAGACCGAAAGTATCAAACCAATACAAATAAATCTATCAATTTTGTAGTAGTTTTTTTACTTTATTATTTATGCTAACTTTTGCAACTAAACTTGTTTGGGGTAGCTCAATATTTATTATTTGGGGTAACCGGATATAAATACATACCGACTAATTCAAGAATAATATTTTTTTTGGGGTAGCCAAGGCTACCCCTGCCATATGAAGGGCTACGCCCCTGTATATATATATATATATATATATATATATATATATATATATGTCTATTCGTATATTTTTATAATTATATGGGTTATGTCAACTTATGCCCTAAGGGTACAAGTCAATGAACTATAAAAGGAAACAAGAAAGAAATCTTGTATTGAAAATATAAATTATTAAACTTTGGGTTAATTAAGTTTTTGGTCCCTATAAATATCTGCAGTTTTGTTTTTAGTCCATATGAAAATAAAACACACTTTTTAGTCCCTACAAAATTTTCCGTTAGTGTTTTTAGTCCATGTTTTTTAATGATTTTTTTACATACTTGTTTAAAACATTATTAAACGTTCCACCGCAATAAGTTAGCTCAAAATTTTATTTTTAGCTCCAAATTTTCGTTAATTTTCGTTAGTTTTATCTTGAATTTTTGGCATTTAAAAAAAATTATATTTACTTCATTACATGTTAAAAAATTCTAATTTTTTATAAAAGAGATTATTATAATGTTCTTAACATGTCTATTAAATATCATTTAAAAATTTAAAAGTTTAAGTATAATTAAACAAAATTTAATTTAACAGGGACCAACATATACTTTTAGTCCTTGTAAAATTAAAATTTGCTTAATTGTGCTTACACTTTTAAATTTTTAACATATTTTTTACATACTTATTTAGAACATTATACAAAGTATGTAACCAAGAAAAAGAACATTATACAAAGTTCCTCCGCAAAAAAGTAACTCAAAATTTTATTATTAAGTCCAAATTTTCATTAATATAATCTTGAAATTTTGGCTTTTCGAAAAATTCATATTCAATTCATTACATGTTAAAAAACTAAAAGATTTTATAAAAGAGTGTCTTATGATGTTATGAACATGTCTGTAAAAAATCTTTCAAAAATTTTGAAGTTTAAGCATAATTAAACAAACTTTAATTTAACAGGGACTAAAAACACTAACGAAAAATTTTTGTAGGGACTAAAAAGTGTGATTTATTTTTATAGGGACTAAAAACAAAACTGCAGATATTTATAGGGACCAAAAACTTAATTAACCCTTAAACTTTTAACTTGTATCACAAGTTAGCATTTTCCTTATGATATTTCTTTTTATGAAACAATAATTGGTCATATTTCACCTTTATCTTGGCCGAACTTCAAATTATCATTCTCATTACTCTTATAATGATAGAGATAAGAAAATAAGTATGGCGTTTCTCAGAAATGAAGTATTAACTAATCAAGTTTCTTCAACAATTTTATACAAAATTTTGGTTTCTATTTCCTCAATAATTCAATTATCAAAGGAATGACTTCAAAGGATAGCAAATATTTTCATGTCAATGTTTTTGGATGCAAGAATGTGACATTTATGGACTTTTGTGCCACTGCTCCATCAACAAGCCCTAACACCGATGGAATTCACATTGGAAAATCAAGTGAAATCAACATAACCAGTTCCTACATTAGCACTGGCGATGATTGTATCTCAATAGGGGATGGTAGCAAGCAGATAACTATCTTAAACGTGACTTGTGGACCAGGACATGGAATTAGTGTCGGAAGTCTTGGAAAGTATTCAAATGAAGAGCATGTGGAATATATAACTGTTAGAAATTGTACACTAAGAAATACAGATAATGGTTTGAGGATTAAGACATGGAATCAATGCAGTAAGCAGGTATATATTAGTTTTCAAAACAACTTCCACTTATCTAAATTTAAATAATTTTAAGGAAGATGCTAACAAGTGCCCTTAACAAATGCCCTAAGGGCACTTGATAAGAAGTTTAAAGTAGCAACTTTATCTTGGAAATTGTGTATTCAACTTAATTAAAAGATTAGCGTGGAAGAGGTGATGGTGGTGTTGTAGGTATGGTTTTGGTGGTGAGGCGGTGATGGTGGTGATGTAGGTCACGGGTTAGGTGGTGGGAGGAGGTGATGGTTGTGTTGTTGTTGTGGTGGTGGGAGGAGGTGGTGGTGATGGTGGTGCGGTGATGGGAGGTGGTGATGGTTGTGTTGTTGTGGTGGTGGGAGGAGGTGATGGTGGTGATGTTGTGTTGATGGGAGGAGGTGATGGTGGTGATGTTGTGATAGTGGAGGTTGTGATGTTGTTTTGGTGGATCGATGGTGAGAAGATACTGGTTTCGGGTTGTGTGTGTGGTTGCGGTTTTGTGGTGTGTGGTGACGTTTTTGTGGTGTGTGGTGGTGGTGATGCAGTAGGAAGACGGAGCATCGGAATCATTTCTTATGGTTGTTTTCAGTGATGTTTAAACGGTGGCAAAATGGGTGGTAGCCAACAGGAGGGTTAGCGAGATTATTGGTGTTTGCGTTGTGTGATGGAGATAGCTGCTTGCGTGATGGTTGGGGGTTTTTGAAGTTGTGGTTTTTGCGTGGTGGTATGGATGGGGTAGGCTTGGATAATCTCTTTTTCAGATTTTGTGGCGGCTTGTGAGGATGTTTGAGTGATTCGGCACAACTTTTGTTTATGTTGTTGTGCGGAGGGTTGTCTTCAAATTTGGTGTTCCTTTTACTGTTTTCGAAGATAGTCCTTTGTTAGGTGATGTTTCCTATCGGTTTTTTAGATTGTCTTAGATGCACGGGTCTATGGGTTTACAATTGGGTACTCCCCATCTATCATTTGTATGTTGCTATTTTACGACTCCTGACCTAGCACCTCCTGGCCTAGCACCTCTTGTGCTGGTCAGGACTCATTGTGATTTTAATAAATTCCATTTTAGCTTCTAAAAAAAACTTAATTAAAAGATTAAAAAACAACTTTTTTTTTACATGAAATTTAACAATTATTTACTTTTTTGAATCTTTAACAAGTGCCCTAGCTAGCATAACCCTAATTTTAATTACCTTTGCACCATGCATATCAATCATTCTTCCCTTTTTGACACATTGTTTTATTTCATTACTACAGTCTCCTTCGAAAATAAAGATAAGGTGACCTTCAAGGATATTACGGGCACTTCTGCCACTCAAAATGGTGTAGTTCTTATTTGTAGCAGTGGTGTACCTTGTGAGGATGTGGTGCTTAGTAACATAGATCTCACATTCAAAGGAGTTGGTGTCAATGCTACATGTGCCAATGTTAAACCAAAATTTTTGGGCAATGCACCTAAATGTGAAGCTTAGAAAACTAGGATATATTCGATCTTTTTTGTATCTACTCAATTGTGTGTTTGTTATGTACATACTAGATATATAATACTCTTATTTTTTATAAGAAGTTTTTTTTTTTTTAGGGATAAGAAGTTATCTAGATATGTAGTCATGAGTATGTAATGTTGTTTGATTATGATATAAAAATGTATATAGAATATGAATTGTTTATGTTTTTCCCAAAATTAAGTTACACTTTAAATTTAGATTATGAACTATTTATGTTTTCCCCAATTGTTATATGCCTTATATCTTCTTCATAATCTCATTAGGCACTCCACCTACACCCCCACTAGATAGCATCCAATTGATTTTAATGCAGACATTATAGATATTGTAAAATATGTGGTGTATGTCTCCAATTGCTAAATTCACGAGTTTATTCCCTTAGATTATGTTAAATATATGATTCAAATAATACACTTGGCTGTTTTTTGAGTCGATATATGAATCATTGTGAAGTTATTAATGCCCAAAGGCCAAACCCACTTACTTCACTGTATAGAAACAAAAATTAATATTCAAATATTTTAAAAGGGGATTCTCGTACTACATTTATATGATATGATTTCTTTCAATTATTTTTGAAAAACTACAAATACATGATTAATGACTAACATCCTGGAACATTTTTGCGTGTGTTATTATAATTAAATAGTTTTGAAAATTTTATATTATTATTAAGCTAGAAATTCAAATTATGGAAAAAGAAAAACAAAAAATTGTGGTGACAGACATCTAACCCAATAGAAAGAAAGAAAAAAAAAGACAAGAAACCTTTAAGAGAAATTTAAAAAAAAAAAAAAAAAACTTTCATGTTACATAAAGATTTTATTCCTATTTTCTCAAATATATTACATTGCTCCAAGAGCCAACAATACATATGTTAAACAATACATTACCTTGTTGATCAGAGAGAGATGGGGAGTGTCATGTACAATAGACCCACTAGATCCACGTTAATATTAAAGGATACTACATCCGTTTCAAAATGAGTGTCATTTTAGTAAAAAAAAAATTGTTTTAAAATAAATGTCACTTTACATTTCCAATACAACTTTTTTTTATTCTTCCAACTTTACCCTCTCCAACTTTTCTCTCACACAATTTTCAATGCAACTTTAAGTTTGTCTTTTTCTTATAAAGTAAGGACAGTTTAGTAAAAGTGTTATGTCTAATGATTATTTCATTTCATTCCTTAATTTATGTGCAATTGACTAAAGCGACACTCATTTTGAAACGGAAGGAGTAGTAAGTTTTTATAAAAAACTTTTTTTTTTTGAAAGAGTTTTTATGAAAAACTTAATAATTTAATGTATCAAAAACTAAAATATTAAACTTTTTTAATAAATAATTTTTTAAATGAAAATCCTTAAATGAAACTCTCTAGCAAGACCCAATTTTTCATAGCTATCCCACCGTGGTGAAATGGTTAATGGCTAGCATATTAGGTAGACGAAACACACTAAGTCCCTGTTTGGTTACGCGGTGCAAACGGTCTAACGCACGTCCAATTTCTCAAACGCGATTCCGACGTGTTTGGTTCTCGAGCAACACTCTACCGCCGTCGCACGTTTTCCTCTTCAGAATCGATTTTGAAAGAAGCTGCTATGTCTAGCTTTTTGAAATCGAGTCTTTCCACCGCATAAGTACATATCAGGATTTGTCTCTTTTGCCCTTGAATCTCATCAGTTTCTTTTATATACTTTTTATATTTGACAAATCTCTTCACCTACCTGAGAAACCCGCTACTCCATCTCACTGTTGGTATGCGTAATTTTTTTGTTGCTGTGAAATATTATTTTTGTGTTGCAGAAATCTGAAGGACAAAGGTTGAAGAAGACACTGTTGTTGGGAAGAAACAGTGTTTTTTGTGACGCCTTCTTGTTTTCTTGTTCCACTAAGTCCCATCTGAAAGGCTTTTTTAATGGCCCTATGTCATTCTAAGAGCCCAACTAATTTTAATTTTTATGAAACAATAATATGAATTTTAGTAGTTTAATTACCGATAGTTTTTTAACAATCTTTTGTTTTTGTATAAAGTTTTTTTTAATAATATTTACACAATTGTATTAAATTTAATAATGAAACATAAACTTTAATAACTAACTAAAGATGTAAATGAAATTTGTAAAAAATCAAATAAATGAAATATGTTTTAAATGCACACATATGAGAAACCCATTTTGGTCATTTACACAACCAAAAGTAATTTTGACCTAAAATATCCAAACATCATATTTCATACAAATCACTTCAATTGTAAAGGTATCCAAACACAAATCACTTTTCATTCAACTCACTTTTAATCAAAATCAATTCTATAAAATCAATTCAACCAAAATCAATTTTCGTCACCACATAACCAAACACACGCTAAGTATTGACGTCCATTGAAGTACCAACAAAAATGTACTGAAATTTATGCAGTGGATCCACTTGCCACAAGTAGCGCATTTCCGTGAGATAGCGCCATTCCATCATTGGCGGCACTACCATACAAAAATAGACCGCATACTTCACCAATTTCTTAAGTCAACAAATTTAGTTGATGTTTGAATTAAGGGTCATACTAACATGTGTAAAGTAAATATTCGTTGAAAAAAAAATTAATTTTTAACTTTTTTATAAATAAATTGGCATAATTTTCAATACATATTTTTACTCTTGATAGACCACCATATATACCCTTGAAGTAATAGTGCGGTTGACAAAAGTCATTTTGACCGAAAGCTTCAGAGAATTATGTTGTCATCATAGTTTTCGTTAGTTCAAGCATACATTTACTAGCAGCTCCAGTTCAGAATCGTTTACTCCTCTCATTCATAAAAGGAGCATGAATGACCAGAACTCGTACTAAAAAACTATGTCCAAGAAGATAAATTGATCATATCCTCCAGAGAAAGAAGGGCGAGCTTGGCTAACCTCAAATCTCTAACATCCAGTCCCCAGCTATTTACTAACATCCCTTTTTGTTCTTTTTGGTAACATCAATGATCTCATTCATTACCATCACCTCATCAACCAATTGCCTACATTTAATTAAATGGATAATCCACCTCCGGTATAAGGGTGATACAATAAGAGGAAAAACTTCGCAGAAAATTGACATGGAGAAAAAATTGCTCAAACATCACACCCTCAAGAGCGGCCATAACTTCTTGAAGAATGAGATTAAGCTCATTCGAACCCGAACTCTTGTTACCATAGAAATTAGACACTACATCATGAATCTCTTCAGAAAGAACTGGATCCGACAAGGACATATTTTCTCAAGAAGAGATTGCAAAACTTTTGTATCGGCCAACATTGGTCGATCATTCTTGTCCTTCGAGAAATACCTTTAAAGAAGCTAGGTATTTCATCACGGACCTCCGACACACTTTCAACCCATATATTCCCTATCTTAAGAGCCAAATTGAAATACATCATGCCTCTTTGATTCATACATAAGTAGAAGTAACCAATATTTGCATCTCTTTCCTTCAACCACATGGATCAAGATCTTTGAAAAATTTGAGTGTCCTTACTCTTTAGAAGCACCCACAATTCAACAAAGGCTTTAGCCAGAGCCATATCCTCCTTGGAAAGTTGAATCACTTCTATCTTTATATCCAAGTCCTTAATCATCTCAACTAACAACTCTACCATGAGGTCGAGATTACCAAAGACCTCTTTACCCCACCTTTTGAGGTTACCCATGAGCCCTTTAAGGTTCTCCTTAACATTATAGGTGATCCAACCAAAAAATATAAAACTCGTCCAACTTTGCACCACTACGTTCTCTAAACCACAATGAGCAAGCCTAAAATTGTTGAAACAAAATGATTTCGGTCTCCACAACTGCAAAGAATACCTAAGCACCAGGGCAGTGATTAGATGCGTCTCTCGGGAATGTCCATTGGCTAGCAACCCCAAGCTCCCACCACTCCTCAGAAACAAGAATACAATCAAGGCAACTAATCACACTGTTGTTAGGCTAGAACCACACAAAGCATGTCCCTAACAAGGGAAAGTCGACAAGTATGAAATTAGCAATCTCACAAATCACATCTTCCTCCCGCCTACTGACCCCAGCTACCCCACTCACTAGTTGAGCACGGGATTGAATTCCCCCAACATGCACAGGCATCCCCCAAAAGACTTGTTTAGTTAAAGTAATTTATTCCATATAATTTTAGAATAGACAATGGCCATAAATCATCAGGTCTTCAAGACTCCTCACTCCATACACAACCCCCACAAAGCATGTATCAGATAAAGAAAACACAGAGTTCACTTTCGACTTGCACCAGATATACAAAATTCTTCCACCACTACTAACCAAATGAGCAAAACTTCAATTGAAAAACAAGTTGCCCTAAAGAAAGTGAAAAAGAGCATCATCCACATATTCCTATTTAGTTTCCTTTACTACTAAAAAATCAAGATGATTGGACGAGATCGAACCCCGCACTTTAAAGATTGGAGATGTTGCATATTCTTGACCATTAATCATATGCGAAAGAAATTAGATTGGTTAATAGAATTTCAGATTTTGTTTTGTCAATATTATTTTAACTTGTGAAATTTTTATCTGTATCGTTAGTATTTTTTTTTTTTTTTTTTGAGGGAATGTATCGTTAGTATTTATTTGACTCACTTATCGCTAGTTTTAACTTTAATCTTAAAATTTAAGGTCAATTTGATTGAAGCTTATTTTAGTATTTTGAGTGAGACTTGTTTTACGGTTGAAAAATTAATGGGCAACGATCCAACAAATTTCGCTTTAATTAATAAAAAAAGCTGCAAATGGTGGTGCCTTTTATTTTTAATATCTTCAGTGACAGAGAGATAGATGCCATCAGTTTTTTATGTTGACAAAGAGATGCCTTCAGTTTAGAGCTAATAACATAGAAATAGCCAATTTAACATTATTTAGCACAACAAATTAAAATAGACTAAATAAATAAATAAATTAGAAAAAAATATACTAAATATTTCTAGCAAAAAAAAAAAAAAGACTATAGCATACAACTGTCCCCCACTGAAACCCCAGTAGTCATTGTCGACATTTACACGCAATTATGTATAAATATGAATATGAACAAATTTCCAAAAAAAAATATTATACCAAAATATATAAATTAAAAACAAAAAAGACCAAAAGCAAGAAACAAAATATTAAAAAAAAATCACAAAACACACCTCTATGATTCTGTCATGTGTTCTTCCCACATGGACTTGTTTACTTCATCAATTAAATTTAAACGGTCCATTTCCAGATCTTAAACCTAACATCAACATCACACTTAACGTTCGAAGTTGACGCCGTTACTGGTTTCTTATTACCGACAGGAACATGAACTCTAACACCGTCACATGTAACTCTTATTCCAACGTTAGGTGTTTTCATTTTTCCCACTTTAGCCTTCACTTTTGTATCCAACTTCACTTTCAACGCTAAACCGTTTTTGCTCTTCATGTTCTTCTTCAGCTCCGTGGAAGCGTCTGATTCTAATGCTTGACCAGTACTCAAAATGGAAGATTTTAGAAGAGTAGTGTTCTTCTTGCCATGTGTGAAAGTTGGTATGGTTCCTTCACCGATGTTGATGTTGTTTGAGAGAATTGTGATGGTGGTTGGTTGGTAAACGAAGGTGATATGTTTGTTAGGGTTTTTTGCAGTGATGTTGACGTTGAATTTTGAGTTGAGGGTGGAGGAGGAGGTGAGGTTGAGGTAGGAAAGTTTGAGAGATGTTACGGTGAAGGAAGGACGGTGGGGACGGTAGATGAGGTAGAAAGCGGTGCCCGTTACGCCGAGGAGGAGAAGGAGGATGAGAAGTATGAGGAAGAACCAGAAGAAGAAGGTGCAGCAGCAACGGCGGCGGGTACGGCGGTGGTGAGGTTGTGGACGGTAGGTAGGGCGGGTGGCACCGTAGAGTTGAGCTTTTGTGGCTGGAAATGATGGGTTTGCGGCGGAGACACCGTTACCGTTACCGTTGGTGACACCGTTGCCGTTGGTCATGGGTTTGGCGGCGGGATATACACGATCTGCCATGATGTTTTTTTTTTTTGTTTCGGGGGAAATAATGTTGTCGGTGAATGAAAAAGAGGGAGTGTGTTTTTGGTTTTGAGGTTAACTAAAAGGTGGATTAAGAAGAAGAAAGTACTAGTGGTAGTAGAATAGGAAAGGAATTAATCACCAAAAGAAAAAGAATAAGAAAAGGAATTGAGTTTGAAGTCAAAAAAGAAAGGGAAGGAATTAAAAAAGGAAAATGGGGTAGGAAACTGGAGAGAGAAAGATTGCAACATTCTAACTACTACTCCCTCCGTCCCGGTATAATTGACCTACTTTGGTTTTTCACACAGATTAAGAAAAGTGTATTAATGAAGGGAAAAGTGGAATATATTGTATTGGGAATGATAAAAGTAGTATTATTTAGTGTTATATTGTATTGGGAATGATAAAAGTTGTATTGAAAATTGAAATGAGTCAGTTATTTTGGGACACTTTTTTTTAGAAAATGGGTCAGTTATTACGGGACGGAGGGAGTAGTTTTTAGCTGTATCCAGCACTTTACTCTCATGTTAAGCGCGTACATAATGCTCCTCACACTTAATTTCTCAATCTCATTATTCATAGATTAATTAAAGACTAAAGATCAAGTCAATGTGATATGATTATAGTTAGGTCTAGTAGGTAAAGCTTAATTATACTCCCTCCGTCTCAAAATATAAGCAAAACTCATTTTTTAGGTTCATTCATTTAATGATGTATGTGGTTCATAATATAGACCACATACATCATTCAATGAATGAACCTAAAAAATGACTTTTGCTTATATTTTGAGACGGAGGGAGTACTATTGTAATGGTATTACTTTGATCTGATTAACTTTGTTGCATTTCATGTTCACCGATAAAATGATAGTTTATCGTATCAAATCATTTAGATATTTGGTTCAACAAACAATTGTCTTTTAAAATCGTTGTTCAATAAGCTATGTGTTATAACGATATTTTCGATCATGGTATGATAGAGCTTCGAATAAGTGAATATCGATCGATCCGGTTAAGCCGAGGAGGAGGAGTAAGATGATATTAATTGGAAAGGAGCAATATCATCTTCAAAATAACTCCAAGTTATAAGCAAATATTGATCAAAACAGTATTGTAATTAATTGTAATTATTTGTTACCATGTTTGACATTGTTAACCTAGAATAATATTGTATAATCTCTCCGTTGTCAATTATAAGTTTTAATTTTTTTAGGTTCATTCAATTAACGACGTATATGATCTATATTATAGATCACATACATAATTAATTAAATAAATCTAAAAAGTCAAAATTGCTTATATTTGACAAGGGAGTGAGTATTGTATATATACACTATACATACTTCATCAATTAGAAAACTTCAAAATATTAAAGTTATGTATGGTATAATAGGTGACAGTTTGTCTCCAGTGATATGTTCATCGTAATAGAAGTCTTCCTAACGTTAGTAGTCAAACAACACCCTTTGATTTTGTGAGCCAACTATGCAAGAGTATATGGATAAAAAGTTGTTTGAGCACAAAAATTTCAAATGAATAGATAGACTCACATTTGAGAAGAGATTGTTTGTGTATCAAGTGTGATTAGAGTCTCACATTGAATAAAAAAAAATACATGTTGAGAATCATATAAATGAAATGGTCATGCCTAATGTCTTGAGGTTTCTGATGAATGTGTGGTTTCCAAATCACTAATATGGTTGTTCTTAGTTCAATGTGATGATCGTACCCACGAGAGTGTCATGGAAGGGTCTATGGGCATACAAAATTAGAATTAGTCGGGATGTCACATGCATCAGTAATGGTCACAAATACACATACTATCGCCGCGATAATATCTGAATACAACAGTCAATGCTTTATTTTGTAGGCCACGATACTTGCTAGCAGGGTTATTAGCTCTTCAGGTAAATTCCAATTGTAAATATCATTTTACATATACACATTTAATCAAAATTTTCATTTTCTCACAATTTACCTTTATCTTTCTCTTTACATTTTACTTACGCTTTGATTAGTTTAGTAGCTCACAAAAACTCGAACATCCACACTTGATACTCTTTGAAGAGTTGAGGAGCTCATAGCCAAAGGACGGAGTTTCTTCCTTGACGTCAGGGGCGGATCCACTGTGAAACATGGTGTGGCAGATCATTTTTTTTTTCATATACTTGACTTAAATAATTATATATATAATATAAGTCGCTCACATATCACATGTTTCTCTCTTGGCCTAGCGGTTTATGCTTGATGGATGATTTGTATGACCTATGTTCAACTCCTGTCGAGTTGCAGTTGCAGGGAATCGAACCTGTAACACCATGTTAAAATGCTCTCACCCAAACCATTTTGCTATACTGTTTAAAGTGTCAATATAGTTGCTTTGAAAGTTTTGCCGCACCAATATCAAATGTCTAGATCCTCCTCTGCTTGACGTAGTCGCATGAAGAAAAAGGGGTTACAATTCAGAGTCGCCAGTCATTTCTTCAGCTAATATTCAAATCGGACAACACACTAAGTTAAAAAAAATTATATACTATTTAACGACATAATTAGATTCTGATCATCCAGACTTCGACCATAAGAATTTGACGACATAATTAAGATGAAAAGAAAACAACATATCCTACTCACCGACTTGGCAATCGAGCACATAAGGTGGCTAATTTCATGAGATTCAATGTTCGAAAATGCATCACTCTTGTCCTTGTGATTATTTGACAATAATTAAGGTGTTTTTGGCAGCTTCTATATACTACTACCTATTCGTTACAGAAGTTTTTAACTACATAAAGGGGAATTAGTCACTTTAGTCTCTGAATCGGAAGGGATTCGTCACTTTAGTCCCTGAATGCAGATAAATTGCAAAATAGTCCCTGAATGCAAACTTCGTTAGTCAATTTAGTTCCTGAATGTAGATTCCGTTAGTCACTTTAGTCCCTGAAATTGACCATGCAGGGACTGTTTTGCAATTTTTCTTCATTCAGGGATTAAAATGACAAATTCTCTCTCCATTCAAGGACTAAAGTGACTGATTTCCCCTAAATAAAAGACAAGACAAATGTTTGATTATAAGATTGTCCTCTGCCTGCGAGAGAATATGAGTTGTATACTTGTATTCCTAGTTAGTACAGCTATATGATTGTAATCTTACTCCCTCCGTCTCAAAATATAAGCAAAACTCATTTTTTAGGTTCATTCATTTAATGATGTATGTGGTTCATAATATAGACCACATACATCATTCAATGAATGAACCTAAAAAATGACTTTTGCTTATATTTTGAGACGGAGGGAGTACATGTGAATAACAACTTATGCGCTTTGACTTTTCTCTAACGTTTGGAAATGGAAACAAACAAAAGGAAGTAAAAACTCGCTTTGACTTTTCTCTAGTGTCGACAAACAAATAAATTTACCTAAAAACACAGAAAGAAATTCTTGGGTGCGAGACTAATTAGCACCTCCATTATTTTCTCATATTATGTGGTCAATTAAACATTTCGATTACCAATGCTCAATTCACATTTACATGCATATTTTTAATTACTTCGCTTCAAGTTAGCCAAAATCAATTTAATCAAAATAATTTTTTTATAACCGCATAATTAAAGTCATTGTCATATATGGACTTTATTCTTCTTCTCCAACGTGCTAGAAGAAAAGTTGTGCAAATGAATGCTATGTTCATTATGAAGCTTGTGCCGGTGACTACATCGAGTCAATTATTCTATTGATGCCGTCTTTGAGTGGTTATCATGAATTCATATCGGACGGCCACGATTATCCAGACTTCCTAATCAGGACCCCATGGTCTGTCATACTTGTTCAACTACCAAATCATTCCTTACTCAAACCCCCAACACAAACAATGAAAAACAACGTTGATATTTGATCATCTCTATCTATCTATGTGTCAAATAAAACATTTTTCAATAATTTGTTTCTATGGTCGGAATCATTTGAGCCCACCGTGTTTATATTTTTTCTTTCTACGTTTTTTTAAGTATGTGTGTGTCACATGGTCTATTCAAATGTTTATGAACACCAAATGACTAATACTTCCTCCGCAAACCACCAATGACCAGCTAATTATCATATAGGAGTAGCATATTAATCATTCACACCGTCATAGTCAACAACAACTACTAATAACTTTATTCTCAAAAAAAGAAAAAACTAATTGCTAGTTTTCTTTTTTTACAGTACTAATTGCTAATTCCTCGTCTTTTAATTAATAAATACTTTTCAGACCATATAAATTGATTGTATACCTACCATGGCTTACAGTTACGTGTAGTTTGTCCTTTTTTTTAGTGAGCAATTAAATTAGCCCCTTTGTGAGCTCTTCTTCAACATCTTTTTCAAATTCACACAATTGCATGCTGCTTTATTTTATTTGAAAAAACTTTATATATTTTAATTTGTTCCTCAAGCTTGTTCAAAAAAAAAATTGTTCCTCAACTCAAATCCTTGAAATGGGTTTACGTTGATGCTTCATTGCTTCGTACAATGATGAAGATCTTGCTTTGAACATTGATGATGCTCCATCCCCATATAGAAACGATGACTCAGTTGGCCAGAATTATCATAAATGATAACCATCACCGTTAAACAAAATTTCTTTATTTTTTAGTCTTTATCTTGTTGCTCCAATTCTCTTCAAGCAGGGGTGGCCCCGAAGGCGGGCGGGAGGGACGGCAGCCAGGGCACCATTTTTTTAAGGGCACCAAATAGGGATGGGAATAGGTTAGGCTGGCCTACAGGGGCCTACGACCTAGCCTACGACAGGCCAGACCATACTTTTTTCTTAAACAGAGAAGGCCTAGGCTTTTTTAGAAGCCTATTTAGCTTAAAAGGCATGGCCACAGATCATTCAAAAAGACTCTTAGGCCTATTAGGCTGACCTGTTTAAGTAAATATGAATAATATTATTTATTATTATATTATATTTTATACTTTGAATTAAAATAAAAAATTGTTAACTTTTTCAGTAATTTAAATGAATAATATACATTAATTTTTTGTATATTTAAATGTATTATTGTAAACTAGAATTGAAATATGATACAATATATAGTCAAATTCCCTAAAAACTCATGTTGGTTATCAAAAGAGAATTTAATCTAATTGATATATTAGTTCGCCAGTCTATTTAAACTTAGATCGCATTGCTTATTTAAAGATGTTCATATGAAATAGGCATTTAAACAGGCTAGCAGACTGTATCAGGCTTTCAGAAGGCCAGACTCAGACCTAAAAAGTAAGCCTATGACAGGCCACATGCCAGGCTTAGGCCTTCAAAAAATTTGGCAGGTCAGGCTCAGGCCTTGCAAAGCCTAGCTCGGCCTAGCCTATTCCCACCCCTAGCACCAAAATTACTATTTTTACTTGATAGTCAGTACAATATAGATATATTTCTTTTTAATTTGTTTTGATTAATGCTATTGAATATATCTTTTTAGAGAACTTAGACAACATTGATTATAAATGAATCTTGCGGAACAAAAAATAGAAGAAAAATATTAGAATAATTAAAAGGGCACAATTTTTTTCTTTCGCCCCGGACACAAAAAATCTTAGGACCAGCTCTGTCTTCAAGTTTGTCAATTTTAATCTAGTTGTTGGACGGGTAAAGATCCTCTCCATTTAGTATAATAAATGGAGTATGCAATTTGGAGAGAGATGGACACATAAAATAGAAAGTGAGTCCTACTATTAGGTGGGTCCCACCATCATTAATTACTTTTTAGTTTTTCGAAATTTTTGTGTGTCTATATCTCTCCAAATGGATGAAATGGAAAGAATAATAAATAGAGAGGGTCTTAACTTTGGTTGGACAGTCATAGAATTTTTATGGAGCAAAGAGAAAACTAACAATCTTAACGCCATCCTTACTCCGATTGGCTCATCTTCCCATATTGGAGTCATCTCATTTGGTACTCGGCCAGGCTAAAAAGCACATGATCCGAACAAGAACCAGATATGATAGTAGGTGATAGAATAGAATATTTTATCATAATTGGCTATAATTAGTTTCTTATGTACCGTAATTAGATAGTTGACCAAACGTTAGTTGTATATATTATATTCAGGTGAATGAGAAACTCGAGCATTCCATTATCTTACTCCCTTCATCCCGCAATAGATGACCTATTTGAAAATTTGTAATTTTGACCTATATTACTTTGACCATATTTTTCTACTAATATACAAAGATAAATAATATCATATAAGATGTCGTTAGATTCGTCTCGATGAGAATTTTCAAAATATCAAATTTTCATAATTTTTTCTAACATATTATTCAAGATATTTAAGCTCAAAATTATGCATTGGTATGCGTAATAGAGTCAACTGTGTCAAGTATTATGGAACGGAGGGAGTATGTTGTATCTTTTAAGTATACTAAGGCTAAGAGATTAAGGGTTATCTTTAGATTAAAGATTCAATTGCGAAAAATAGATTAAAGATTCAATTGCTAAAAAATTAGGATCAAACACTCTAAAAAATTTGTAAATAATGTGGTGAACGAGTTCAGTGTGTAACATCGGATTAATAGTTCAAGGTTAGAATCTAAGAAATACTCATCCCTCACACTTCCCTCATAGATTAATTTCCAAAGTTATTATTACTATCTTATTTAGCAAAAATCAAACCAAATTAGAACCTTTGGTCCAATATAGTGATCTAAAATAGAAATCAATAGTAGCATGCACTTTTTTTTTTTTGAGCAATAGTAGCATGCACTTCTTGAGACCAATACTTGGTATTCTTACCGTTTTAATTACTCGCAACGATTTAGTATACTTGTTGAAATCACCATCAAGTTTTTGACGTTGTTATCTTGGACCGTCCATTCACTACTGATCTTATTTTGAATTACTTAATTGAATTTGACAATTGCTTTTCTGACTTTCAATACTTCCTAAAAACACAAGTAAAATACTAAAATACTCCTAGCGGTAGTTAATTACTGCTGGCTTATAACTAGAAAAACCGGCAACAATTAATTGCCGCTGGGTTTTTTGATCATTTACTTATGTTTTTAAGACACATTGAACGTCAGAACAACAATTGTCATTGAATTTTTGTTGTAGATTATATCGTGGGCTAGTCGGTGGCAATTCACTATTGATCTTATTTTGGTCTTTAGTATACTAAGTAGACCCCAGCGGAGACTCCTAGATGCACATATTGAAAATCAATAATGCAATCAAAAAATTCTAAAGTGAAATTAAGAGGAAGGCAAGACTAACACATCTACTACTATATATTATGCACTTACACATGTTAAAACTGGTTGTCACACACACACTTGCAATTTTTTTCCTAATATGATAAAATGATACTAATAATTAAACAATAACTGTGAGGACTACAAAACAAACTACTACAAATAGATGAGTCAAAGTTTAGGCATATGCACGTCCATGAAGAGTTACATTTTTTACTTCTAAAAACCAAAACTTGAATCATTGTTCAATAATCACTCTTCACTCACACTTCATTTTAACAATTAACAAAAAACAAGATGCACTAACTTAACTTAAACAAATAATGCTCTAGTCTTCTAGCAACATTTTTTTTTGTTCTTTTCATTTTTCTTGAGAAGATCCTCAACTATCACACTACTTACTTGTCTTCAAACACCAGCAAATTTTCCCAACCTATCTCTTAAAATCTTCACTCCCATGTACCTGTGACAAACATAAATATATTATTAGCATGTCAAAGGCAAACATTATTATTTATTTACAAGGCTTGCACAGGAGATTGGATTATATATTCTTAACTAATGACATAAACACTTGCATATGTGTTTGAAAGAGCTTATCAAAATAGATTATGACATGTTTATAAACTGTTTTCAGCTTATTTCGTTAAACTGTTCATGAAACGGAGTCATCGGTAAGCCCTATACATACCTGCCCATCATCATGACAGTAGCTTGAGGATTTGTTCCCGGTGACTCGGTAAATGTTGATCCATCTATGACACGAAGTCTGTTAACACCAAGAACTTTATGATCCGAGTCGATAACCTTCCCTACATGGCATCCACCATGATAGTGCCAAATAGTGATCACAGTGTCTCTACAAAACTGTTCTAGTGATTCTGTATCATTGACATGCTTTGGTATAAGGTTGATATTAGCCTTCACAGTGTTGTTAAGAAGTTGTTCTGTAGTTTGTCTTTCACACAAAGTGAGATTTGTGAAGTGCTGTGACTGGACAACCTTTGTTGCTAGCCGGATTCCTTCGACGCAGCGATGAAGATCGTAAGGGTGACTGAAGTAGTTGAAGGTAACAGCAGGGTTGTCATCCACATTTGTGTTGATCAATTTGAGATCACCTGTTGACCATGGATTAGCAACTTTTGATAAGATGAATCCTCCCTTAAATGCTTCTATTGGAATGTCTTTTTTGTTCTTCACAAAAGCTTTAATGGATTCTGCTGATCTTTGTTTAGGTGGGATTGTTGAGAGCTGCCCAATCTGGTTTATCATGAAATGAAAAATTACTTACTTGTTAGTTTCTATTTTACTATTCAATGTTAAACGAGTTTAAATCTGACTCCTTGTAGATTGTGCTCAGTAAATGGATAATGACTTCCAACATCACGGTTAATTGTGTTCGGTAAATGGTTAATGAGTTGCGACATCTTGTAATATTCATTAACCATCTACTAAACTTGATTAGCTGCATATTTGAACTATGTTAACCGTCTAATTTGTAGTCGAAATTTAATGACATTTTTGAATGAAGACATACCTCGGCTGATAGCAAACCATGGTGGCAATGAATGCTGTCATTGGTCTGTCCAAATCCACAGCTAGCTTCAATATACACACCCTTATTGGTAATACCAACTGTTTCTATCAGTGACTGCTTTACTGATTTCTTAAGAGGAACAAAAATTGTGTTCATTGGATTATCAGCCATACCCTTCCCAACAAATCTGTTGTCAAGTACCACAGGAATTTTCAAGTTCTCAAGTTCTGCTTTTGGGCCAATTCCACTGAGTAATAGCATTTGAGGAGTTCCAATTGCCCCACTTGACACAATCACTTCACTCTGCCTATCATTTCCTAGTATTGCCTTATGCTGTTTCCCATTTTCATCCTTGAAAATTACCCCCATTGCTTTTGGTCTTTTTCCTGCAACAATATTTAGCATTACTCATTTTCAGGCATCATGTGATTGTACACCATATTTTTAAATGCATGAACTGCTTAATTTTCGAATAAGTACAATTTATAATGCGGATTTGTAGAGTTGAGTTAGACCACCTAAATCACGCTTTAGATGTCTATTCTAAGGCGTGAATGGACCGATTTTCTTTTTTTTTAGGATTGAGTTATTTTTAATCCAAATTCTAAGATATGTTATATATGTGTCTACCTGTTGTATCAAATACAATTTTTTGGACAGTGGCATAGATCAAAACAGTGAGTTTGTTAGGATTTCCAGAAGAAAGCAATTCAGCAGCAGTGTGGCGGCGACCAAATCTGTCAAAAATGGTTCCACCAACTTTGGTTCCATACTTGTGTTCATAGGTGAATCCATTAAAAGGAGACACACCAGCATCTAGAAGACCATCCCTAAATGCTCTCTGCCAATGTGAAAATGTTGGACGATGAACAATCTGCTTCTCAACCCAAGGATATGACTTATTTACTAGCTTTGTATCCCACCCCATCTTCTGTATAAATCTGCATTTTATATGGAAAACAAATGTTATGGAAAAAAAAATATAATAAATGAGTTATATTCATGCTTTGCACATATGAATTTCTCATATGACTTATGTTTCGTGACAAGGAGTGTCAATAGTACACTTAACAGACATATCATCACCATTCACGACTTATAATGGTTGATTTGAGAAAATATTATAAAGTATTTGGGGACTAAATTAAAATGTTCATATTGAGCCATCAAATTACAAGCATCTTACAAAATCGGGGATCATTTTCGTTGTCGACATTACACGTAACAGATATGTCATCACCATCAACATTTAGTAATACATATTCACAAAATGACAGAATTGAGCAATGTTTTAGAGAGTTGAGGACCAAATTGAAAATTTCATATTGTCGGAGACTTTTTTTTTGTTACAATAGAGACAATGATGTTTGAACTTACGATCTCATAAATACTACCCAAATCTCTCGCCACTAAACCAATTCTAGTGGCTTATATTGTCGGAAACTATATTAAAAGCATCCTATAAATTAAGACCATTATAGTGGTTTGCTCAATAAGATTTACATCAATGTTTAATTATATATGTTAGGTTTTTTTAGGGTGGTTATATATTTAGGTTGATTGTCGCATAGTGAACAAAATTTAAGAAATAATATTATTATTTGTCAAAAAAAAAATATTATTATGTAATAAAGTGATAAAATATGTTCTAGTTATGGGTAAAACGCATTTGTTTTTCTTTTTTTAATGAATAAAACACATTGCTTCTATAAATAAACTCAATAACACATCACCTTTGTAAGCCCTAAGTTAAACAAATGGGTCCTACATACGACACTTGCACCTAATTTACTTCCACGACATAAATTGGGTAGGGTCAAGAAGGACCACGAGTAACATTTAATTGATTAAGTGAGAACTTTATAAAAATAGACGCAGTCATAAATAAAAGGTAAGGTATATCGATATAAAATTTGATAGGGCCCCTGACAACAACTACTTCACCTTAAGTATGTTTGAATGGGACAAGACTTGTGTGACATTATGTCAGGGTGACATTAAATTTGGGCCACACAAAGGTGTTGGGTTGTGTGGCCTAGATGTGTTGTATGTGTTGTGTGGTCCAGATGTTGTGTGACAATGTGTGTTGTGTGGTCCAGATTTAATGTCACCGTGACATAATGTCACACAAGTGCTGTCCTGTTTGAATGTATGTCCTTCACGAATCACATGAGTAACAAGGTGCCATAAAAACTTGTTAGCTGTCTTCTAAAGCCGTTTTTGAAATTCGAATGGCCTAGAGCAAACATATAATTTAGACCCTAACGAATAAGTATATAAAAAAAATTAATTTCTAAAGTGTGAATATAATTTTCTTGAATATGATAGTTTTTATTATGTTACGAAATGTGAAATTCAATTCTCTAATATATCATTTTTCAATTAAAATGTATATAGTTTTAGCATTAAGAATACCTCAATTTCTAGGATTATAGATATAGATATTTAAAGGAGGGATGAAGTAGTCATCGATGCCTACATCAACATTTGATGCAACAAGAACATCTTCATTGTCATTTATGGGATTGTCAACATTCAAATTTTTATTAGATTGTTTAGCATTCGGCAAACCCATCATTATTCGAAGAGTACTCTTCTACTTGTTTACAAACAAACTTATTTATTTTTCCCTTTTGTGATTTTGTTGCTCATTTTTTTTCTTCCTTTTATCACTGCCAGATACATGTTTTTACGACAACATTATACGATAAAATAAGGAAACAAAGCGAATCAAATAATAGCACATGCATCTCGTTTGCAGATGAAGCTGTCGTTAAAACCCTTTCTCTTCTTTCTTTTAGATACTGTTGCAACTTTGTCTTTAACTCCTTTTAGTAACATCACGTGATAAATTCTAAACAAACAAGAACTAAGTCTTTAACAATTTTTTTACTTAATGGACCCCTAATTTTATATTTTGGGCCCAAATTTTAGACTTATTTTTTGAGGCCCAGGACGGCTGCCCTCTTCATCCTGACTCAGATACGGCCATGTCTTTCTGTTTCCAAGCTCACCCACTATGTGCATTGCATTAGACGTAGTTTTACAAAATTATTTTTTTTATAATTTTTTTAGAGATAATCCTATTCGAAACATCATCAAACATTAAATATAAACACGTCTCTTAACTAAAATTAGAATATTGATTTATCATGTAAGAATCTACCAACATTTTTTTTCTAGACCCACCCGACCAAAAATAGAAACACTTTCAAGTTTCAACAACAAAAACCCAATGATAATATTAATGATACGAGAGAAAATCAGTGTAGCAATAACTCTTTTTTTTTTTTGGTACAGTGTGTAGCAATAACTCTACCAAAAACAAAACGTCACAATAAGCAGAAAACACAAAATGTCATAATAATAACTCTTTACGACAATATATTTGAGATTTTGAGTAAAATGATGTCCGCAAATAAGCACGCATAAGATTATAAAATGTATTATTAAAAAAAAAAGATTATAAAATGTCAGTGCTCGATACTTGATGGTTGAAAGGAGACAAATACGTTTATAATAGGACATGTTTTCAATTTAAATTTGTTGAAAAATTTAGACCAACTTTTTTTTTAAGTAGTTTATTGGCTAAAAATTCATCGATCGTTCAAGTTAAATTTAGTGATGCGGTTAAAGAAAATTTCATATTCTTTTTCTTCTAAATTTTAGTCACTAATTAAATCTTTTTAATAGTAAGAGTAATGATATATGTCATGATATCATTTAGTTTAAAGCTTAATTATACCTTGAGCTTGCTCTAGTGTAGAAGCCAGCATTGATGGAGCTACCACCACCCAAAACCCTTGCTCTTGCATTGAACACTCCATCTGTTGACAAGAAGAACTGTGAAGCTGAAGTTGGTGAAATATCTGCCAAAGTAATGTGAAAGTTGTCTAGAAATGACACATTGGGGTTTGTGAAAGGTACTCCTCCTCTTTCAAGCAACAAAACATTGAAGTTTTGTGAGAGGGTTGCAGCTAAAGGGCACCCTGCTGTTCCACCACCTACTATTATGTAGTCATAACCATCATTTGTGTTGGTGGTTGAAATTGATGGTGGAGATGAGAATGAACTTGCTTTTCTTATGAAAGGGTACTTGTATCCATTGTTCAAGTTTTGTTTACCTGCAATCAAATCTTGTAGTTAAATTTGAGTCTTATTTTAACCCTAGAGTTAGAGAACAACAAAATTTGTTTACCTAAACAAACAAAAAAAAGGAAATACTCGTATGAGTTAAGAAGAGAAACTAGCTCAATGATAAAAGTTTGACTAAGACGAGTTTCAAAATCGTCGCCGTTATTAATAATGAATTTTCTTTAATTTCCTGATTTTTTTATTTTAAAAAAGAGAAACTATTTCCTTTTTTAGTTGACATACACATATCATCATATGGAAAATGACTCTATTTCTAAAACTAGCAAATTGATTTTCTGTCTTAGAGTTAATCATTGATTTAATCATGATTCTTGTCTTTTTCATGTTGTTCTTGAACTGGAACTCCAAAGATTTGTGTCACATGTATTACATTTTCAAGTTCCAAAACCTACTTCAAAGAACAAGGATCTCATACAGATACATTACACAGTCAAAAAACCTTAATAATGTGAGACATGGATTAATAATACATCAAATATAGTTAGAGGGAGGAAAAAACCTTGGCATAGAGGTAGAAAGTTGATGAGCCATATCATAAGGAGACAGAGAAGGAATTTGACAGCACCAAGAGTTGCCATTGGTGGGTATACAGTGACAGAAGAGCACTCACTCACTCACCGAAGAAGCTGATTTGCAACCTCTAAGTGGCTTCCTTTGGTTGGTCTTGTTTTGTGTGTGCACAACAAATATAAATACCTAAGATATATGTCTACATCCTAGTATGATCCTTAGGCAAATTAAGGTAATATAATAATGTATCATTATTATGAGAAATATGGGTCATTAGCTATTAGGACACTCAACTACCTTTCGTACTTTTTTTCATTCAAATGATATACTACAAGTTAATATGTGATTTTAATTTGTCACTATTCTGTCAAAAAAAAATATTGTCACTAATTTTTTCCTGTGGAATTAGTCTTTTAAATTTGAAATTTTTAGTATTATGTACGTTTATCTCCATTATGGCTAATTGAATAATGGGTACTATTGGATAGATTAGGTAGCATCGAGATCAGTAATGAGTTAAACGTCCATAACATCTAAAAGATTTTGATACATCTTTACATAAAATCTTAAGACATTAGGTATATAAGTATTTTCTTTTATACATCCAACATTTCCTCCATTTTTAGTGATGCGGGACTTGACTACAAATACTTGTATTCAAACACTCTCCCCCGGCAAGTGCGAATTCCTCAAACCACTAGCCTGATCCACATTTGGATCCGACTCTTGCTCCCCTACCAAGCCTAACGAGGGATCTGATATCAATTGTTAGAACATCAACCAACAATAGAAGATTAAAGCAACGAAAGTGAAACCAATGGACACGATCGATCTTTGTTCACACAGTTTGATCAATGATGCATACCTCTGCAACTATAGAGGAGCTATTCTCTCAAAAAAAAAAAAAACTATAGAGGAGCTATGATTCCATTTATTTCTGTCATGAATTATAGTTTTAATTTTACAAGCAATATATGTAATATACGGTTCATACTGCGTATACTATAACCCAATACAATGAAGCCACAAATAGCCCACCAAAAGAAAAACTAATAAATATATATAGGACCTAAATACGGTTAAAAGTAAATTACCCCAATATGATTAATATGTTTATTTTGAATTTTGAGATCAGAATTTCACCTTAAGTAATGCTCCTAAAATTGGGATGCTACAAACTTAATTTATAACCGAGAAAGAGTGATGCCAAATGGCACGAGAGCTTCAAGGCACGAAGTCGCACGACTTGTTAAACTATGCAATTTACTTTAGTAATAGGCTTTATTGTTAGCTTATTGGTGCTTTTGTGTTTTTATATATATAGCATATAGTAAAAATGTAACCAAAAAAAAAAAATCAATGTCACTAAAGAGATATCATACACATATAAGGATATACACCGTTCCATATGTCAATGGTGAGGTGAAACAAAGACATACATGATTTGGAGAAACACACATGGAAATGTGTTTTTGCACTTCTTCATAAGCAAAATTTAGCAGAGGCGTGATTGGTCACTTTGACTCAAATTAGAATTAACATAAAAAAATCAAATGACAACTGTATACTGATTTATGTAAATTTAACGATAGAATTTGTCGTGCATCGTAACATTTTCCATAGAGAAAATTATGTTCGATTTGGCAGTGTTAGGAAAAACTTTTGAATTCAAGAGCGCTTATAAAAATATTTTATTTACATTCTTCCAAAGACACTAGCAAAGATTTAGCAGTATTTTGGATGTATACGTGTGTGTATATTGAGGGATTGGATACCTTTATTAATTTTTTTTACGTATATTGGATGCCCTTCATTAAAGAGAACATATATATGATTGACCAAAAAAATTATAATTTATTTTGACATGTGTGTGTATATGAGTAACATACGAGTAAATAGATTGACCAATATTGACTATTTTAAGGTGTATGTATGAGTAATATACGAGTAAATAGATTGACCAATATTAACTATTTGTCAAAACACATATTGATCAATTTTAAGGTTTCTTGACAATATACACACGTGTGTATGTTGACTAAAAAAACATATGAGTAACATATTAACTATTCACTTCATTTTAAAATAAACTAGCAACAGACCCGTGCTAAGCACGGGCCCGTGCTCCGCACGGGCTAATCCTTAAATTGCGATTTATGCATTAAAACGCATTTACAATATTATTTTTTTGGTACAAACAATACTCCCTCCGGTCCTTATTATAAAAAAAAGTTGACTTTTTAGGTTCATAGAATAATTAATATATCTTATTGTAAATATAGACTAGAT
Source organism: Medicago sativa (assembly GCF_051527215.1). Taxonomy (NCBI): domain Eukaryota; kingdom Viridiplantae; phylum Streptophyta; class Magnoliopsida; order Fabales; family Fabaceae; genus Medicago; species Medicago sativa. The sequence continues at coordinate 79,459,883 of NC_140750.1, forward strand.
ACATCACTTATACAATGAACCTAAAAAATTAATTGTTTCTTATAATAAGGACCGGAGGGAGTATTATTTACATTGAGAAATAAAAAAAAAATTTATTGATAAAGATGAAGATAATAATAAAAACATTGAAATAGTTGTTACTACCTCCGTCCCAATTTAATTGACACAATTTTGTTTTTCACACATATTAAGAAAAATGTATAAATAAAGGGAAAAATGAAATATATTGTATTGGGAATGATAAAAGTAGTATTATTTAGTGTTATATTGTATTGGGAATGATGAAAGTTGTATTGAAAATTGAAATGGGTCAGTTATTTTGGAACACTTTTTTTTAGAAAATGGGTCAGTTATTCCGGGACGGAGGTATTAAATAATATAAAGTGGTGGACTAAAAATATGTGAAAATATTATAAATAATAAAATCACAATAATGATAACATAGATGTTAATAAACCCCGTGATGTTTATATATCATTGAAAAATATTTGTAATTTTTTTAGCATTTTTTTATTTTTATATGAATTTATAAACAATGAATATGTATACCGTGCATGATTCTTATATCAAATTATAATTGGTATATTATAATTACTCCCACTATTATTTAGAAGATACAATTAGGCATTACAATGAGGTGGGTGGGGATAGGTTTTACCTTCCCCGTCCCCATACCCTACTACCATATACTTACCCGCTATCCTACCCATACTCAACGGGGATAAGAAATCAAATCTCATCCCCGTCTCTGACGGGTTCGGGTATCCCAGCCCCATCCCTGCAATGGATAATTTTTTTTTTAATAAAATAGAAGTATTTTTCTGCCTCAGACGCAATGTTGCAATGCATTATCCTGCAAAGAAATGACGACGATAGATCATGGCTATGGTGATGGAGAATAGAGAGAACTCTGAGAAATGAGTATCATTTGATAGACTGAGACTCTGATAATGTGACTGAAATGATTTATGGTTTGGGTTTCTTTTTATATAAAAGGGGGCAATAAAATGTTTTTCTACATTTGGGACGAGTTTGAGTATGAGTTTAGGGTGGGTATACCTATTTCCCCGTTACTCATCCCGTACCCGTGTTTTAAAATTGAGGAAAACCCAAACCGAGTCAAAGAGGAGAAAAATCCATCAAATTGAGTTCGGTTTGGATGGGTACTCGCGGGTATGGGTTTTGTTGTCTTGCCTAGATACAATACATAAAAAAAAAAATCAATTTAACTAATAAATATGTGACTGATTGCTGTCTCTTGTATGATTTTTACAACAATATTAGTTAGTGTCTAATTAATTAGAGAGTAACGTTTGTCTTGTGTTTTTTTTATATAGTCATTCTTTGAAAGGATATAATGATTAATAATGAATAACGATTAAAAATAATAATTTTATAATATGATATTAAGATAAACCAAAAAATGTATGAAAATCATTTATACAAAAGAAGTAATCTTAAATATGTGTAATTTTATGTAAACTAGTTGTATTTCTCATAATAAATACTAACCCCGTGTATAATTTATAAATGAGAAAGATTTTTTAAATCTCTCAAAGTTTTGTTATTTGTGCTCATTCAATTGGTTATACTTGAATAAATTTATATGTAAAAACATGTATCAGTGAGAAATAGTCCTTTTTTTTTGTCAAAAAAAGTCTTGTGTTTTTTTCTTTTTTATTTACTCTTTCTTCCGTGTTTTTTTAAGTATCGGTCTAAAATGTTTCTCCTATATTTTTTATATTATTCATAAGTGAAATGTATTTATTAATGTTTTTTATTAGAAACAGACGATGAGATAAAATCACATGTGCGTCGTATAGTTTATTTTTAGTAAATGTAAATTAAATATATGAAAAATTTGTTACGAAATAAAAAAATGTCATTCAATAATTTATAGATATTTTTATCATAATAAAAACCACCTCTTTAGGGCCTTTGGCCCTCTTTTGTACCAAAAAAAAAATACATCTTTAAAAAGAACAATTCCGAACCTGTTTTGTTACAATTTAAAATAAAAGTGATTTCTTTGTATTCAATTCTAAGAACCATATCGCGATTCCTCCATAATCAAATCGATTCAACAACACAACTCATAAATCAATTTCAACTGATGATTTAGCTGCTCCAAGTCAGTGTCTTTGTTTAATCTCTCCTTGTGAGAAGTATCATCTCTTATTCTCTCCTTGTGAGATGTTTATTGTTTAAGTCTCTCCTTGTGGGAAGTTATATTTTGTCTCTCCTCTGTGAGAAGTTTTCCGTCCCTTTTCTACCTTTTTCATGGCAAAACTCCTCTTTAACTTTTCACAGAAAACCACCACGACCCTTTACCCTTCTGTCATTGTATTTCATCACTTCTGTTGGAACAAGTCCCATAAAGTCCTTTCAACAAGCATATATCAAGCTACAGGATGGGTATCAATTTCATCGCTAGCTGTCCGGCCACTTCCTAAACCGCCCCTAAGTCATAAATTAACCAGTGATCTGATCCCGATACGGCCCCCTCGAAAGCCACCATGGAAAAGTTTTATTTGGGTTTCTCTGCTATCTTCCCGTTTAAGAGTGTGGTTTGACTCCATGTATTTGATTCTCTGTTATTTTATTTACTGTTCTGTTTGCTTTTTGTTATTGTTGGTTTATTTCAAATTTGCATGCCATGTGTTTGTTGAAATGCTAGTGAAGGATTCGTCTTATCGGTACTTTGTTATGAGTAAGGAATTCATGGCGACAATCAGCAAACTCAACATCCTCTCAGCCTCACATAAGACTTTTCAACGTATAGTTGTAGTGGTTATCACAGAGACCAATTATAGTCAATATGCGCGAACAACAGCACAATCTTTTTTCCGGAGTTGGATGACATCAAAAACTATGGATCTCAAAAGTTTGATGATCTTGGACCATAGGTGGAAGGAATTAGTCTGGTTGTTAGGGTATTGTTTTTGGAGTATTGTTACCCTTTTGTTTTCTGAACCTTATAGATGTATCGTTAGGATGTATCCTACTATCTTGATTGTTAGGTCTAATATCAATTTATGGGTGTGGGAAATGTCCCAACTCTTAATCGATTGTATTATTTTTTGCCTTTGAGTGAATGAAGTTTTTTGACTGTCAAAAAAAACAAGAAGAGGTAAGATTGTATTTTTGGTACACATTAAGTTTCATAATTAGAGAATAGATAATTAGGAAATAAAAGATTAAATTTTTTTGTTATTTAAAAAAAGATTAAGTTAGTGTGTTTTATCGAGTGAGTTTGTTTTAGTTTGTTTATAAAAGAAAAAATAGAGGGAGATTGAAGCAAAAGACATAAAAGGATATAATTTTGATGACGTGTCAAAAAATTAAGAAGGGGTAAGATTGTATTTTTGGTAGACATTAAATTTTATAATTAGAGAATAGATGTCGTTTAAGGTTTTTTTTACACAAATTAAAAAAAAAATGCAATGATATTGTAAAAAGACATTATGCATTTATCAAACTAACGTTATCCAAATATTGATGTATTTTCTCACCATCATAAATACAAATTGAGTATAATATTTTGAAGTAATATACACACAAATTATTAGAGGACTTAATTGTGAAGAAAAAAATAATCTACACCGAAAAATGTAAATCAAATTTATTCTGAAACAAATTTTTTATTAAAATAAGTATAAACTAGCTTTGCTTCAAAAAAAAAGTATAAACTAGCTTTGCTTCAAAAAAAAAAGTATAAACTAGCTTATAGTTTAATCTTAACAAGGTTCTTACTAATGAGTGTCCTTGAACATTTTTTAAGGATTTCACATTAGAAAATTATTCATTAAAAAAGTCAAATACTTCAATTTTTAATACATTTGATACTTTAATTCTTACTATAAAAGCTTATTATTGAAGATGCTTTTCTTTTTGGAAGGATACTGAAGATACTTAATAATAATATGCTAAGAGTATGATGTTATTATCTCTTACAAACTGCTAAATCAATATTTACTCATCTAATCTACAAACGAAAAAGACTCTCAATGGATGCACACAATCTAGTGGTGGCTCTGTCACTTGATACACACAATCTAATGCTCTCTATCAACTCAATGTCAAATTCAGTCCTTTCACACACAAATAGATCCCTTCTTTTGTGGATACAAAGCAACCACAAGCAGAAGTGAGTAATTGTTCATCACCGGTTCTCTGTTGCTTTCTTTAGCAGTAATAAATTCTCATAAACAACCATAGGCAGGAAAATTTAATTTGCCTTTCTGTTAGTTCTGAATTTTGCTCTAAAAATAAATAAAAATGAGTCAGAAGTACAGAACTCATAGCTAATGGGGTCTCACCACAAAAGAGTAAATATTGCTGGCTTAAACCTGGCAACTTAAATTCATGTACTGCCATTTTTTGAATATCCCACAACGCTTCACTGGTGGGGTGTCTCACCTAGTGGCTGGAAATTTAGTTATGGTAGGAGTAAAAAGAAATGACTCATTGAATAAAAGTGTACAACTACGATTATGTGTCACATTTAATTTGAATTTTAATATGATTGACTTGAAAACAACATGGGGATGTAGCTCAAATGGTAGAGCGCTCGCTTTGCATGCGAGAGGTACAGGGTTCGATCCCCTGCATCTCCAAATTCCAAATTGTTTTTGTTTTAATTAATATTTGTCATGTTTTTTGCTTAATGCTCGTTTAGACAAAAAAAAAATATATAACAACGGTTCTTTTTGAGAGTCTTCAAAATACACGATCTCTAGCAAAGTGACAACAACGGTTGAAGGAAATGTGTTATTTTTTATATGTGTGCCTTTCTTTTCGTGATGAAATTAAGGAGAGGGGAATTATTTTTGTTCAAGAAGAGGAAATGAGGTGGACACTAATTGTTGAAACTATACCACTGATAAAGTCCTAATTCTGATGATAATAAGATGGTCGTGAAGAAATTACTGATCACAAAGTTTTTAATTAAACTTGCTTAAGTGTGTTGATTCTATCATTCTAAAGAAATATTGTAAAAACAAAATCTTAAGGACAAAGAGCATTAAAAACAATGTGAAAGGTACTCCTGTTTGAATTTTGTCTCTTACTTCCTCCGGCTCCCAAAGGTAGGGGCTCGTTCTCGTGGTCATCTTCGTCGAGTAACCTTGACTCACGTCTAAATCCATCAAGTTTATTGAGCCGGCTTCCGGGTTTTCCAACTCTTCCCCCGCTTGGAAGCACGCACAGGCTTCATCCAGGACGGTTGATACGGTCCCCAAGTCCCTTGGTCACTATGGCAAGTAAACCGTTGAGGAGACCGCGCCTAGAGCGGCCAATCTTACAAATGTTCCTTGGTCCGTTGATAAATTTGGTTCACTTTATATCAAATATATCAATTTTGATTGAACCAATTGTGTCTAATATCTATGGTCGGAGTATCATTTTCTTATTAAAAATGCTAGAATTTTAGTTGACTATCACTCAATCTTACAAATTCAACTTGTAACGCAATGACGATTCAAATTATCAAAATCGACTCCTCATACCCAACACAATGAATGTACTAAATGCTACAATGGGGACACCCTAAAGGTCGTAATTAGGCAAGTATGGAAGAGATAAATTGCTATTAAGGTATTAAATGCTACAATGAAGACACCCTAAAGGCTGTAATTAGCCGAGTAATGAAGACACCATATTTGATAAAAGAGAAGATAATACTCATTTCACATATGTTGAATTGTGTTTTTTTTAGGGTCATATGTTGAATTGTTGATGCCCTAATGTTATTGTTATGTATTTCTTTGTGTGTCTCACAATCTCACACTAAAATTAAATATTACCCTTATGAAACCAACAAGTCTACATTATCTACAAATTGACCTTAGTTTTATGGTGCATAAATGAGATAAAGTATATGTTTAAGCACAAACAATTTTTTAGCATCGGTCAATATGTCACATTATCCAAATGAAAATAAAACAAATGTGACACACAATTTTTTAGCATTGGTCAATATGTCACATCATCCAAATGAAAATAAAGAATAATACTCATTTCACATATGTGATTCGAAGAGGGTTGTTAATCCAAATGAAAAAAAATAAAGAAATGTTTCTTCAACATCCTTTTTTCCACACTCCCATTGTACACCCCCACGTGGCATTAGGGATATTTTTATAATTTCACTTTACCATCTCTCTCTCTCTCTCTCTCTCTCTCTCTCTCTCTCTCTCTCTCTCTCTCTCTCTCTCTCTCTCTCTCCCTCCCTCCCTCCCTCCCTCCCTCCTCCTCCTCCTCCCAAACCCTTCACCACCACCGCTCCTATCTCGTCGTCGTCTCACGTTCCAACAACCCTCTTTCGAATCAATCTTTCTCTTCGACTCCACCATGTCGCTCCCTCACCGACTACAACGCCTTGGATCTGGCATTGGGTGTCCTCTGCTTCTCCGAGTCTCCTCCTTCGTTGATCCCCTCACACTTTCCTCCTTTTTCGGTGCGGATGAGTGTCCTTTCTACCTTCCTTCTCTGCGATTATTTCCACCTACTTATTCTACCAAATCACTTGTCAACCTCCACTTCTCTACTGCGAATATGTAGCATGAGTTGTAACATTAGTTGTGGGCGTCGTCGACTTGGTTGATGAACGGTGACGACAACGGAAACTGGGCTGTGGCGAGAGAGGGAATAAAAGATAGTGTAGATCCGATGGTGGTGAGGAGGAGGATGTTGGGTGATTGTTGTGTTAAATTTGAGGGTGAAGGTTGGGGTGGTGGGATTTAAGGGTGAGCTCGATGGCGGTGGTGGCCGGTGAGAGAGAAAGGGGGAAAGAAGAGGGTGAGAGAAAAAATTGCTAGTGTGCATGACCACACATTTATGTGTGTTCATCAAATAGGTGTATGTCACATAAGGGTGTGTATGTATCTAGACTCAAGAATAAATTTGCGTGTGATGCAATATTATTTTACTTCTCCACAATTAGGGTTGGAGCTTGTCATAGGTCGAAGCGGATAACCACCCACCCCAAAAAAATTTATTCTCAATAGGTATATACATATATTAATAAATTTCATTCTCAGTAGGTATATATATATATATATATTAATATCGCAAACAACATTTGTTCATTTGAACCATTTCAACAAGTCAATAGTCACTAAAACTAACCAATGACAAAAATGTATTAACAAAACGGGAAAATAGATTTTCACACACTAAACAAATAGCCCCACGATAAACAAAGTTCACGCTTACCTAAACCACGTGTACGGTAAAATTATGTGTCTCTTGATCCCATAACTATAGAAGAAGTCATGGATGATATTGAGACGATAATACAATTTTTATGGAAAGGTGATGAATGGAATGAATCAAAAAATTGATTAGATTTTTTTTTTTAAACCGAGTATCATCCACAAGCGTACCAAGGCTATTCCTTCAAACTCTATTAAACCCAAATTGGGCTGCAATCTAAGCGCAAAAAAAGGTCGAGAAAATGAAAAATGGAGCGGGAAATACAAACAAATTGCTATCTCTCTTCCCGCTTTGTTTAAGCTAGTCGATATAAATACATAAAAAAATAATTATAAATTATTCATACACATTCTAGAGAGAGAAAGTGAAAGGGAAGATGAACGAATCGAAGAAAGAGGGAACAATCTCAACAACAACCCCACTCTCAATCGAAGAAAGATACAGTCAATGGAAGTCACTCGTTCCAGTTCTCTACGACTGGCTAGCAAATCACAATCTTGTATGGCCATCACAATCATGCCGTTGGGGTTCAATTCTTGATCATGCTACTTACAAGAATCGTCATCGTCTTTATCTTTCTGAACAAACTGATGGAACTGCTCCAAATACGCTTGTTATTGCTACTTGTGAAATTGTTAAACCTAGGGTTGCTGCTGCTGAACATATTGCTATGTTTAATGAAGAGGCGCGTTCGCCGTTTGTTAAGAAGGTTAAAACCATTCTTCATCCTGGTGAGGTGAGGTTTTTGAATTTTTATTAATTTATTTTGTGTTTTATTGTATCTATTAGTTTGTTGCGTATGTGTGTTTGATTCTGCGGTGATGAAAATTGATGTCAAAAATTGAGTCTGGGTGAATTGATTTTGTAAAATCAATTATGATTGGTTCTGTGTTTGAGGTAGTTAAAATTGATTATGGAGTTGTAAGATTGATTTTGAAATGTTTGGTTGTTTTCTAGTAGAATTGATTTTGTTAGGGTTTGTAGTTTTTGAGTCTGAACATGATTTCTACATTAAAATTTATTGTTTAACTTGCCTTTAAATGTATTCAAACATAAATTACATTTAACTAGCTTTTAAGTACGAGAATCTATGAAATCAATTAATTCAAAATCAATGCTTGGGGTAGTTAGAATTGATTTTGTTGGTGTAAAATTGATTTTTACATGATTGGTTGCTCTCAAGTAGAATTGATTTTGTCTTCTGAATTGATTTCGTCTTTAGAATTGATTCTAACTTGAAGTTTGGGTTTGTAGTTTTTGAGTCAAAACGTGATTTTTACATTGGAATTTATTGTTCAACTCACTTTTACACAAGTGTATATAAACATAAACTATTTCACATTCAATTTAATTTTAAGTAAAATCAATTTATTGAAAAAACAATTTTTTGCCACCACAGAACCAAACATGCACTACGTAAAATTGATTGTCTAAAAGTGAGTTGAAGGTAAAGTGATTTATATTTTGGATATATTCATGTAGAAGTAGAAGTGTGAGTTGAACCAAAACTCGAGTCTATAAATTTGTTTCTAGAATCACAAGATTTAAATTCTAGCAATAAATAATGCTCATAAAGCAACCAAACATGTTAAAATCGATTCTACACTCTTCCAAAATTGAAACATACACTTTTAGTTTGTTTGGTTCTACGGCACGACAATGAAAATCATGGTAAAAATTCACGTCAACACAGAAGCTCAGTTTTATTGCTTCAGGAATTCACGGTGGATCAGTCATTGCAATGCGAGAATTTGGTAGCAAACACGGAACCAAACAAAGGCATAATTAATTAATGCTCAATAAGTCACTAAAGCATTATTATTCATAAAAAAGATACATTATTATTATCTCGAAATTGAACATTTGGGTTGTTTACTGATACATTTATAATGTGTTTCAGGTAAATAGAATCAGGGAACTCCCGTCTAATACTAATATAGTTGCCACACATACAGATAGTCCAAATGTAAGCAAATTCTGCCTTTTTATTCTAATTCATTTTCTCTGTCAGTACAATCTTATGAATTTTGTATATTTATTCTCATTTTCATTGATGGAAATGTAATTTATTTTTTGTATTAACAGGTAATGATTTGGAATGTTGAATCTCAACCTAACCGGAATAATGCTGCTCTGGATGCTCCCACTTCCATCCCAGACTTGGTCTGTATTTTTGTTTTCTGATTTAGTTATTTTGTCAAAGTGACTTTAGAAATTAACATTCTGACCAAGTTATCTTTTATTTAAATTAACGTGTCATATAACTATCTGTTACTGTCACAAGTGTCTAGGCTATCCTTGTCTGGATAAACAACTTGATTAAGAGCTTATAGCATAAACACTTATCATATAAGTGCTTGTGTATAAACTATGTCTATAACAAAAGGTCATATAAAGTCAAACAATTTTCATGTTATAAACTGTTTTCATGAGCTATCATGGAGAGCTTATGGAATAAGCTAAAAACAACTTATACGCGTGTCATAAGTTGTTTGTAGAAGCTCTTCCAAATGGTCTAAGGTTCTTTTGCCAATATCTAAGTTCAAATAAGTCAATGCAACAGAGCCTAAGAATAAACGTCTACTGGCTATTTCCAAGAATCGCAAGACATTATAACTTTTAGATATTTAAGTACTCCCAAGTTAACTTGTTTTTGTTGCCAAGTAATTTTAGGAGTTTGAGTTCACCACCATGCCTAATATGATATGCTTTCAACATAACTTTATTCATAAATCAGGCACATGAAAATTTATGCTACAATTTTGCAGGTATTAACAGGACATAAGGATAATGCTGAATTTGCACTGGCTATGTGTTCAACTGAGCCCTTTGTTCTTTCCGGAGGTTGGATTTTGAGTCCTTTTTATTGCCTTGTCAATGTAAAAGAAGTCAAAAGTTTATTTTGTATTGACGTCTGTTTCTTAATCATGAAGTTTGTAGGTTATCAAGAGCAATAATACAATAACACAGTCTTTTAAATTGTTCATATAAAAAATACAAGCTATATAGAATATACATTTGTTATATGTGGTGAACTTATAGAACTGTGCTAATGTTGCTCCCACAATACTAGATTTTTAGCTGTTTATTTAATCTCAAGGAAACAAAAACCAATAATATTCTTACTCTTTCTGGATGATTTATTCCATATATTCTACATTAATTTTGTTGATTTGGTGAGAATACCTATTACCTAATGACAGGGAGAGACAAGCTTGTGGTGTTATGGAGTATTCATGATCATATTGCAACTTTAGCTACAGAAGAAGGACCCAATGTTAATGAGGGCTCTAATGTTGGGGGAAATAGCGAGAAAGCTGCACAAAGCCCGTCCGTTGGAGCCAGGGGTGTCTACCGGGGTCATAAAGACACTGTTGAAGATGTGCAGTTTTGCCCCTCAAGGTAGCTGTTTCTTGTTGTAGTCATGTGTCATTTTATGTGTATCTAAATTATTATTATCATTTATGGTTGAGTTTGGTAAATAGCTTATCATGTGTTACATATTTGAAGTTAATGGATATCTCACTGCTAACTCATTTGCATGTTATTGCTATCTATTGTTTGATACTAGAATAGTAATTTTCGCACTTTTAAATTTTGATATTTGATCTGGTTATGATAGAATTTAGTCTGTTAATTAAATCTGTTTTATTTACTTGAAAGAGGGATTCAGGTTATGGGTCCTGAATGTAGTCAGGTTCGAGTTTTTAAGTAGGATTGGTAGGTTGGTAAAAGATCTTAAACACGAGGGTTGTAACACGATTCGTAAGTAGGATCGGTAGGTTGTTGATAGAGTTGAGAGGAAACAACAGAGAAAATAGAGGAAAAACAGAGGAACCAAGCAAACAAACAGAGAATAGAGGAAAAACAGAGGATACAAGCAACAAAACAGGAAAAACAGAGCAAAAACGAACCTGAGTAAAGTCGAAGCACTATTGAGATGCCGTGGGGCGTAGGATCGTACGATCCTACGAACCAGCACTCTATCCTGACTACAATCCTGACAAATAAACAGATTGAATAACAAGCTCAAACTCCATTTTTTGGGCACCAGTCTAATACTAACGGATTGACTTGCTGATTTATTTTGTCCCTTTATTGTTGTTATTAAATTATAATGGTTGTTTTTAAAAAGAGTTATTATCAACGGCTTTATGTTATCATTTTCTGAAATTCGTCATGTGTTATTGTCGTCGCCGTGAATTGCAGTGTACAGGAGTTCTGTAGTGTAGGTGATGATTCTTGTCTCATACTCTGGGATGCGCGTGTTGGATCTTTTCCAGCTGTCAAGGTTTGAATGAACCTGTTCCTCTCAATTTATGCTGCTTTATTCATTATTAATGCACATATCCTTGGTTGTACGTATCTATTATTATTTATAATTTTTACTAACGGCAAAACTAATCTTTGTTACCCGTATTTCTTCTAAGAGGAAAAAGAGGTGAATACAGCTTGTTGCCTTATTCCTTAATTCAGGCTTTCCTGATGTGTGGAATTTTGCATATTTGTAAATTCATTTCAATTTTTTACATGATCTCATCCTTTGTATTTGTCGTCTGGTTTTGTTAACTACTGCTACGAAACATTTCTAATTTAGACCTGAATATGTTGTTTGTGTTTTCCTTATTTTGCATAGTTTTTTTACGCAGGTTGAGAAGGCACATGATGGAGATGTACATTGTGTTGATTGGAATACTCATGATATCAATTTTATTCTGACTGGGTATGCCTTGCCCCTGGTTTTTTGAATGAACATGGATTAAGATTTATATGCTTTTCTAATCTTTCCTTTTTCTGCTTAATTAGTTCTTGCGTATCTTAATGCCATTAATGGGTTTAACTTGGAAGTTGGATCCTTTTATTCAGAAAGCTTTTTTGGACTTTGGTTCTTCATTCTAATTTTTGTTGCTTTTGCTTCAGCTCTGCTGATAACACAGTTCGCATGTTTGATCGCCGGAGACTAAACAGTCGCGGAGTTGGGTCTCCTGTTTATAAATTTGAAGGCCATGATGAACCAGTCCTCTGCGTACAGGTTGCTAGGAGATCCTGCCTTTGCTTCTATTAATTGCAGTTTAAAATTTACATGTGCGAGTCATTTATGGCCGTTTTAGTTTTCTGATTTTTGACTCACAACTTGTTTCAGTGGAATCCTGCTAAATCATCTGTATTTGGAAGTGGTGCCGAAGATGGAATTATAAACATCTGGGACCATGAAAAGGTTTGAACTCCTAAACTTTCAAGTCACTGACCTTTTTGTCTTATGCTTCCTTCCTTTTTAGACAACATAACTACATATGATATATATAATATTAATCCAATGAAGTTCCTATGAACATTGAATTCTTTCTCAAGTGCTCGGGCTGCTGACAAACTTGAATTCACAAGCCTTTTAGTTATTGTTGTTACCATATGAATTCTTAGCCTATGGGAATACTCTAATCTTGTATTAATATCATCAATGAATTATATGAGCTCTTCCTGGGCAAGTTCAAAGTGATCTTAATGCTGCATATTGAAAATATTTGGAAGAGTCTCGCTTATTGTTTATCTGTTATTTATTGCTTGGATTAGTTTTACTCTTATCGTAAAAATTAACGTTTTCTTTTTGTTTTCACTGTTTTTTATAGGAAAATATTGAACAAACTGAAAACAAGGTGGTAATTTTATAATTAAAAATAGAAGAGGAAAAAATATAAGGAACCTGTTGTATGGGTTCTCTCCCTCGCCAAAAGAAGGAATTTCTTTGGAAAACTCATCAAGATGAGGTTCCCGGACTGTTAGATTTCTTGAATCTATGCTAGGTTGATTAGAGATAGTTGAGAGGAATGCATAATTGAATCGATTGAATACAATTACAAGGTTGATCAATCTATTTATAGATTTGATCCTTAATCCGTTAATGGGTAGCTGGTGACTGGTAGTAATCTAGCTACAGCTGTCATTGTCAATGACTCATTGACAGTTAGAAAACAGTTACAGGACTAAACTAGAGTGAGGGATGGTGCACCAAAGGTGCACTACAAGCTCTTCTTAGAATCTATAGGATAGTATAGGCTATTCCTTTAATACGGACTAGGTCATAGATATCACTCCTGCATATTGTATTTTTATGGTTTATCACTGATCTGGACGCCAGACATATTTTGTTATCTATAAATTTTTCGGTGAGACTATTTTTCTTCTTCTTTTAGGTTGGTAAAGCATCAGGTTCTGCTGATCCTACAGTACCAGAGACTTCCCCTGGTTTATTCTTTCGTCATGCGGGGCATAGGTATGATAGCAGATGGTTTTACACATGTTCATTTATCTTTATTCAGTTCTTTGGAATTCAGCACTATATATATGCTAGTATGTTCAAGTGGTTGGAGTTTTTGTTCCCACTGGTATTGTTGCATGTAACACTGATGGACACCTTTAATAACGTTTCAATACCAATGAAAACAAATGTTCATTGATGTATTCAGGGATAAGGTTGTTGACTTTCATTGGAATGCAACTGATCCATGGACAATTGTTAGTGTATCTGATGATTGTGCAAGCACTGGTGGAGGTGGCACCCTGCAGGTAAACAGATGTTTCTGCTATCATTTGGTTAGAACGCTTCTCTTCCATGCAGATAGCAGCATTAAGTAGGGTTGAATTTTGACAAATCTTGTTCGGTTTATTGCAGATTTGGCGGATGATGGATCTAATTTATCGACCAGAGGACGAGGTGATGGCTGAGCTGGATAAGTTCAAATCTCATATCTTAGGATGCGACACTGTCAGTGACAGTGCAACTGACCCTGCCACTCCATCACATCTGTGAACAAATTAGTTACATCTTTCTAGTAACAACGAATGTTTTAGTGTAGAACTAGAATGTTTTTAAATCTATATTAAAAGGGACAAAAAGAATGTAAAAATTGACTTGGTCTACCCTTCATTCCGAGGAAAACAATATTTGAATCTTCCGAATGTTTGTTCTTTTTTGAATATTAGTATGGGAAGCAGATGCTAAGAAATTAAAATTGTAGCAAAGCAATGGTACCGGATCTATGTTTATAAATACTCCACATGTGGGAGCTTGACATGGTTTACGCTCCCTAGTTTTAGTTCAGCAAGAATAGGTAGGGGTGTTCAAAACCGAACCAACCCAATAGAAAAACCGCAAACCAAACCAATCCAAACCGAAACCGCAAAAAACCGCACTTGGTTCGGATGAATTCGGATGACTTTTGCACTGAACCGCGCGGTTCGGTTCGGTTTGCGGTTTGCATCTCAGAAACCAAACCAAACCAAACCAAACCGCAAGAATAATGAATATTAATTAAATATGTACTAGCCCAATTACATAGCTCAAGAATAATCTCTTTTGATTCGATTTTTCCATCGTTGCACCATCAGGTTCGATTATAATTCCTTTCCATCTCTTTCAATTCATTTCCAGTGATGAATTTGTTTTCTTTACTGCCCAATAATTTGTTTCATGCTTATGTTTCTTCTTAATTTTACCTATTTTGATATAAGTTTTACCTAATATTTTATCATATAAACATCAAAATAAAATGTCCTATGTTTATTTTGTAACAAGTTGGCAATATTAGAGTTAATGTAATATTTTTTTATCTCGCGATAAACCGCACAAACCGAACCAATCCAAACCGCATTGGTTTGGTTTGGTTTGGTTTGGATGACTTTTTAAAAATCAACCGAACCAAACCAAACCGCATGCTTTTTTATCTCGCGGTTTGGATGACTTTTTTGCTTAAAACCGAACCAAACCGCACCGCGAACACCCCTAAGAATAGGTATAGCTTGAGTTTGATTGGATAACAAAAGTCACTTGACACATTTGAGTTCAGAGTTGATTTTTAAAATTGTTTAAGAAAGATAACTTAATACTGTGAAAAGTATAATCATATGTAAAGTTGAGGAATGCATCACTATTCGACATTTTGTCATAATAAAATAAAATCAACGTTCAAGTTTTACTCGTTAGTTTGTGAGATTAGTTCATTGAATTGGTACTCACTCCGTTTGACAAATTATGATTCGCAGTCGCTCCAACCCATTTTGAGTATGTTCTAAATCACATCATTTTATAAACAATAACATGCTGAATTCATTTTAATGAATTTTGAGAATCTACCACGGAAGATGGGGCTAGACCCTTGAGGAAAGGAAATGGGGTGGGGACCGTCTGGTGACTGGGAATGTCAACGGTATTTTATGGTTATGTTTTGAGAGTTTTGGAGGATGTTGGAGGGAAGGATTTTAAAAGACGGGCTATATACACATTTTTGATTTTAACAACACTTAATTCATTTTAAAAACATTTTATAGCAACTTTAATTTAAAAAATAAAAGTAAGTTTTGTCCTCAATCCTTTCATCCAAACAAAGAAAACTAATCCCCCCACTGTTCCACCGTCTAGATCTAGAATATTATTATTAAAATCAAACTGAAATGGTGTGATCAGCTAAATTAGGAATTCATTGGGACTTCAGTTATTAAATTAAGCGATGATATATGTTTTTTCAATTGAAAAATTCTTGTCAATTCATTTCTCCCTTGGCTATAAACCCAGGTTCATCGTGAAATTTGCATCAACAGGTCTATTTGTTGCAGGCAACCAAGTAATTATTGAGCTAAATCCCAAGTAAACACCTATGTGCTCCTCAAAACTTCATGGTATAAGTATGTCACATTATAGATTTCAATTTAAACGACTTCCATTTATAAATTCCTCCTAATATAATCATCTATATTCCATAAACAACCAAAAATGGCACATGGAAAGAACCAAAAAGAACATTCCTGTGACAGTACACTATAGATATTAGATGTACACACTAAACTAACAGTTAGTAGTACTCTTATAAATTAGCTTGAGCAAACTCTTGATTTCCCATTTTTTAGCCTGTACAAATACAGAAAAAGTGGTTATTGGTGAATTACAAATCAACCCTTCCCCTCCAAAACCAAAATAGGGAAGATGTGGCTTCCATACATTTACAAGCTTTATAAAAAACAAAGGGTATAAAACTAACCAAAATGAATCCTTCTTCTCTTGTGCTAATAATTCTTCAAAAGAAATGTCGGTAAATTCATCATCTCTGTTGTCTACCTGTTCACACAGTTTTTCCTTCTCCGCGCACACTCCAAGTTCAAGCATCTTCATCAAGAGGTTCAAGTATATCATAACAAATGTTTAGTTGATAAGATGTTTTTCATAAACAAAAACCAAACCAAACAACCTAGCTACAAGAATCGTAATGAATATCTAAAGCTGTATAATTGAAATAATTGTACACACTTTTGCAACAAAATTGAAGAATATGATACCTTTTTGTATGCTGGTGAAAGTTTAAGCTGGTATTGAAGTGAGTTATAAACAAAAGCATCCTCCTCTAATCTTTTTTGTTCTAATTCTAGCTTGTATATCTGAAATTTAACAAAATGAACTTCATCAGAGGTTTCTGCAAGTTTGATAATATAAAGGTTTTCTAGGGACAGATTGCTATCCAACAACAAACCTGTTGATGAAGTCGGTCGAAAGAAGATCTGTCTGCCTTGCATAGTAAAGCCTTTGTTATTACAAACTTTCGTTGAATCACGTCAGCCCTGTAACAATAAGACAATGTAAAAGCAAACAGAACTTTAATCAACATAAATTTTTTGGAAACCTGAGAAGAATAATACTAAATCTATTCCTTACATAAAATGACAGAATCTCAATTTGCAAATAACCTTCAAGTTGGTTGATTTTTTAAATATATCAATTCTACTAGAAAACGATGTTATATTAGTCAGATGCTTTGTTTGATTAACAATGAAAGTCAAAACTTCAGAACCTCCAATATGAACAAACAGATAGCAACTATCATAGTTGCAAACTAGAAATAAGTCTTCAATGGTTTCCTAAATAAATTTCCATGGGTAAAAAGGCGAAATATGAAGTAACTACATTAGAATAAACTTGGACATACTTGTGTTGAAGCTCATTCCTAGCATCAATCAAACTATTAGCAAACCGGACAACCTGCGTAATAGAGGATAAGAATATTAAAATTTGCATTGAAATAAATTTTACACTAAAATCTCAGTTTGAAAAGGAAAGGACCACGTAGCATTACCAAGCTACTTAAAATGAAAACCAACTCCAAATGAGAGAGAGCATATTTTTCTGTGAACATAGAGTTGAGGGTACTTAGCGTTCTTAGCAAATCTACAAGTTAATTTCCCAAGGCTTGTAGATATTGATTTAAATGGATGAACGAGTTGTAACTATATATGATTTTGTTAGACATTATAGTGCCGTTTGATCCATGTAACAATCCACACTAGTGGTAAATGGCTTTTACTGTTGTAGCATATAAGGAATTACAATCTTGTCAACCATGTAACTTCATGAATTCATGTTATCAGTCCATTTAAACTTTGAACTATGTCTTTACTCTTTCTATTTCAACTTATTTGTAGCTTAAGATTTTTTCATTAGAATTAAGAAAAACAATACATAACTTCATGAGTGAAAGAATTTCAGTAAACTGTCTTTTATAACTATTAAAATATTAACCATAGCCATAACTGCATACTGCAATATAGTGGATTAGAAGTGATGCAAATAATATTTATTTTGGGAAAAAATAGGGAGAAAAGCTTACTACTGCATTAAAGCAATACAATGATTATGATTTTTTTTATATCTATAAAACAACAATTAATTTAAAATTGAGGCAGTAGCATGCTTCGTAACATCGAAGAAAACCATCCAGATGCATTCAGAAGGCGAGTAAGTTGCCCCACCGCCTGCCCTGAACATCGCCTTGAGTTACGTGACTAATTCAATAGAAATACTAATTTTAGAACTACTGAAATATAAATCCATGAATTCCTCTATCTATTGACACATAAATACCACTCCCTGATGTCAAATGGAAACAACCATTTCCATTCATTGTGATTGCTCACATGTTTTATTATAGACTACAAGACAACATGTTTATTCAGGTGAAAGCAATAACTTAACTTTTACTTTTCACTCACCCTAAAGTGGGTACATTTTTCCCCTCAAAAAGAACAAATCCCTATCCCATCCTCTTCTGTCAAAACTGATCCAATCTAATTACAAATTTGCAATCTCTGTGAACTAACACCTTTTGTTATTTTGAAGAAATGCTCAATATAAGTCCTAGCTTCAATAAATTATCAAACTAACAAAAGAACAAGTACCTAAAATATATTACTTAAAATGTGTCCCTAGCATTTCTCTTACCTAAAATATGCATAGCTTGCATATACAAAGAGGAAGTACACAAAGCTAAGAAATACCATTACTTGCCACTTGGTATATGTTTGGTTTCACTTTTGGAGGAACCAAAATTGATTTTGACATGTTTGGTTCATTGATTTTGGTCCAGAATTTTGATTCTACTTGAAGCTTGAAATTGTAGCTTTTGATTCTTTGATTGATTTTTAAACACAAACTTATTGTACAACTCACTTTTACATGAATGTATCCAAATCACTTTACCTTTAACTCAATTTTACATAATCAATCACATAAAATCAATTTTTCTCACCGCATAACCAAACATACACTTATTTCCTTTATTAGGAACACTAACCAAACTATAGTACAAGAAAACATTTTGTATCACATAATTCAAATTCAACAGTAACAAGCAATTATAGTAGCCATTGATAAATGCACAATGAAAATTTGTTATAGAAAAATATGAAACTTGAAATACCTGTGGCAGAGTCAATTTCTTGGATTCATTACTTTTAACAAGCTCATCATATTGCAGTTTGATTTTTCTCTGCAAAACGCTACTTGAAGAAGTAAACGGATACATGCAATCAGATTCAAGCTTCACACCCGTTTTCACACACTCTTCACTTTCCGAATTCATTTCTTTCTTCTTCTTTGCTTTCTTCTTCTTCCTCTTTTTCTTCTCCGATGGAACTTCCAAAACTGAATCCGGGTCATCGAACAAGGTATCCCATTTCGTGGAATCAGAGGGGAGAACTTCGAAAAGAATCGATTTTGATAAATGGGTCGGGCTAATTGGGTCGGTTTGTGAAGGTGAATTATCAGAAAGTTTGGTTTTTTGGTCGTGTTTGTGAGGTTTGGAGAAGCGTTTGTAGAGAGAGAAAGAGAGAAAGGTGAGAGAGAGGAGAGAGAGTGATGCAAAGAGGAAAATGGGGTAGTGCATTTTAGAGTTGTTGTGAAGATGAAAGAGATGGAAGAGAGGATTTGAAGAAGGTGGTGAAAGAAATGGAAATGGAAATGGAAATGGAAATTCAAAGTAAAGTGAGGAAACTCACATAACACAAAAAGAAAAGAAAAGAAAAAAGATTTTTTGAGAGGAAATAGATATTCTATACTCCAAGTTAGGCGGTTCTTAAGGTTCTGTTTTCCCTCTCTCTCTCCTTTGATTTTGTATTTATGTGTGGAAATATTCTCTCTCTCCCCTTTGATTTTTGTATCTATGTGTGGAAATATTTTCTTAGTATGTGAATCATGATCATGATTAAATTCAAATTATGATACGGTTGATAGATAATCAATCTTATAAGTATGTGATTATGAGTTCGATATGGGTGTGTATAGTTAGAGAAGTCAATTCTTTAAATAGATTTTTGTAAAGGGTTAGTATCTGGGTTTTTGGTCGAAGAGTGATTTGGGCAATCATCATAATATTAGACTTGAATTCTTAAGTTGGTATGGAAAAGTTGAGGTAAGCATACTTTCGGTCATATAGCTACTTATAAATAAAATTTCTTAGGTACGTAGTCATAAGTTCGATCTCAATGCATATGGTTGTGAGAAGTCATCTCTTGAGTGAATTTTCGTGTTTTGAAAGATTATTATTTGACTTTCGGACAAACAATAGTTTAGGCAACAAAAAAAATACCAATATAATACCCTCTTTTGAATGAAACAAGACTTGAATTCTCCGAGTTATTATAAAAAAGTTAAGGTAAGTAAACTTTGGATTATAGAGTTATTTATTACTTCTAAAAATAAAGTCCTCAAATCACATTGAGATTTAAGTTTTTTTTTTCTTTCAATATGAGTTAAATTTTTGTCAATTGAACTAAGTTGGTTTGAATTCTCTAATATTGCATTTAAATTTTGTAGATAAAAAAAAGTGATTAAAAGAACTCATTAAAAATAATGGACAAGATTTTCAGGGTAAAATTAGCTATCAACTGACTCAATCAGTATGTTTTTTGAGAGGAATAGAAGGAAGAATTCTCATTTAAAAATATCTTTGTTTGTACTACACATTTAGCATGGTGTCACTTTCAACTTTATTTTGGAGTGCATGTATGTATATACTCCTTACTCCATGATAAAAATAAAATACGCGTGAACTATTTACGTGTAATAGTTATGTTTAAGGTTGAAAAGTACTATAACTATCATCCATCAAATGTGTCAAATCAAGTTTCCTATAGTTTCTTTGGAACACATGGTCCATGGACCATGGTGGCGTAGTTGTAGATGGCAACTCAATTTGAGTTAAAGCGACGTCGTATTGACTTGTTAATTAACAATAATTAATAACAAGAGTTTCATTAGATAATTTAGTAATAAGAGTTGGGCAAAGTTAGTTAGTGAGTAAATGGTATATTATGCACATGTATGTAGTCAAAACCATTTTCCCTTCTTAGAAGATAAATGGATTCTTTCGTGACATAGTTGGTGACTTAAACGTGGATGTTTTGTATTTGTAAAATAACAGAATCACCCAATAAAAAAGCAACCAATTTATATTCCATTCTCCTTTTTTGCCACATATAGCTCATGTTGTGCCATCCAATAAGCAAGCCAGGATAACCAAATGCTCTAGTATTATGTTGATTTATATTAAAAAAAAATTGTGCTTAATGTATGTTGATTTATATTTGGGGTAATAGTCACTTTGGTCTCTGAAATTGTAATGAGTAGTCAAAATAGTCCTTCAATGTCTCAAAACTTTAAAGTAGTCCCTGATTGTGCATTTTGTTAGTCAAAATAGTCCTTAATGTTAAAATATTTCATTAATATTGTCAGATTAGTCCTCCAATATACTTACTTATTGTCATATTAGTCTTTATAAGTACATGTTTATTGTCATTTTAGTCCCTATATGAAAAGATTTATTGTGAACATTGAGAGGTTATTTTAGTGTTAAGGACTATTTTGACTAACAGAATGCACAATCAGGGACTATTTTGAAATTTTGATACAATGAAGGACTAAAATGACTAATAATTACATATTCAGGGACTAAAGTGACTATTACCCCATTTATATTTATATAACAATTAAAGTGTTTTTTTTAGAGGAAATGACAAGTACAACCTGAAATTCACATGAAATTCATACATTTGTGAAGATGAGGATTCAAACACTAGTGAAGACGACCAACCTAATAATATCAACATTATCAATTATGTTGATTTATATTAATTTTTTGTGCTTAATGTATGTTGATTTATATTTATATAACAATTAAAGTGCTTTTTTTTTCAGAGGAAGTGACAAGTACAACCTGAAATTCACATGAAATTCATACATTTGTGAAGATGAGGATTCAAACACTAGTGAAGACGACCAACCTAATAATATCAACATTATCAATTGAGCTATGATTTTTATCTTTTTTAAATGTAAACAGATTAACCTAAATAAAATTTTAACTACAAAACAATTGTTTCTCTATATGATGCATATTTATCTACTCACTAATTTTTTACACTCATTGCATGACAAATTCTTACTACTACAAAATAAATCAAGGTTTGGTAAGTATTTAATTTGAAGAAAAAAAATTTGGTATTCAAAACATCATTTAGATCTAGTTAATCTTATTAGGTAAATATAATAGTAGAAAGTAAAAAGCATGAAGCATGCAATAAAAGAAACAAGAACAACAATTTAATATGATTGATCCTGTTTTATCCTGTAAAGTTTCTTACAAGAATAAAACAACTAAGTTGCTATCCATGCAGCTTACAATGATAAAATAATGATACAAGAAGCAAGTGGCTTCCACATTAAATTAAAATAATCAATAGCACATGGACTTAATAAATATACCCTCATTGTGCTTCTAAGCAAATCATCTTCACCTTTCACCTTGTATAATAAGCAGAACACAAGTATATACACACTTCCACAATCATATCAGGAATCTCCACCGGCTTTTAACCAGATAGTGTGTTGTGTTTTCTGCAACTTCACCTTGGTAAAAGCCAAATTAATGCTCATGGTGATCTATAAGTAGTTTAGAATTTGGTTGAGGCGAAAATTCGGTATTCGATTTTGGGAAAAAATATCAATATGGAAAGTTGTTTCCATTTGTTTTCTTGAGGTTGAAATGATCAGGTACAAATGGCCTCGACCGAGACTTTCTTCAAGACATTTGGACATGGATCTCCTCCAAAATTTTCAGGTGACACGGTTACCTTGCATGAGTTCTGTCCAACACAATTCTGAAACAACAAAATCACTTTTGGTTAATGAAACAAGTATAAGTGACAATCAAATACAAATGGTTGAAAATTTGACTTTTCGACTTGAACCTAAAAGATTTTATTTTAGAGCCTTTAGTACTGCAAAGAGTTAAATATTGATACACTGTTGATGCAACATTTTTAATGATCTGACAATTATGATCGGCTGACAGTGGAAAAAAGTTTTTATACTGACAATGTATATGCATTGAATCTTAACTTAAAAAGATATCATGTTTTATCAGAAACTATGTCTAGCTATAGCAATACCTTTTCAAAGGTATTGTAAGACTTGTGAGCATGACAGCTTCCTTCATGAAAGTTTCCACAAGATCCTACTGGAGTACCAAAGCTAGCGAATTTGATCGATGATATTTTCTGTCCAGGGCCACAAGATAAATGTGCTTTTGGTCTCACAGGTTTGTTAGTTTTGCCAGAAGTTTGCATCTGATAACTTATAAGATTTGGCTGCCACTCATAAATATCTGCACATACACTATCTATATCCCTTCTAACTAAAAAGATTCCATTAGGGTCACCGCCCAATTCTTCAAACACAACCAATAAATTTCCAGTTGGTATCAGCCATGAATGAGGAACATGGTACCTGAAATTACCATTTAGTGATTAGTTTATCAATATTTATCATCGGCATTAGGCAAAACTATGAGGAAAACTTTATGTTTCTCACTCACCATCTTTGAGAAGCCTCGCCACAGTTACTTCTACATTTATTCTCATTATAAGTTCCTGCGTAGTCACAGTTATCACAGGTCCCGGACGCTTTATAAGCAGGCCAGTAACGGCCAAGATTCTGTCCATTTAACCACACTTGTCCTTTTCCCATACTTCCCATGTCTAAAGCAAACGGTGCAATTCCGTCTGGGGCATCAAAGGTAGTTTTGTACCAAGTCAATGGCTGCATACGAGAAACTAAACTCCCCTGAACCCACTCGACCGAGGAACTTCCACCGAGAGAATGAAGACTCAAGGCTTCACCATGGAGACCAACCTAAATAAAACAGTAATTTTAATGAATTTTTGAGCAAAATCAGGAAATATAGAGAGAAGAAAGCGCGATGGGTGTTCAGGGCAGAACCTTGTAAGACCATTTCTGCCAAGACAGGTCCCTTCTACCTTCATCGAGACCATTTAATGTAATCGGGCCAAGAACACCAGCATTCCATGTTTCAAAATGAGGGCCAACATTCTGTGTTACAGTAACAAGCAGCAAGTAAGTAATATAGAATTGTCAAGAAAGATCATACTACAATACAGTTCATGATTCAGATAAATCGGCTTAGTATTGTAACGCAGGGGTTCTTAAAACTATATATTTTCAATGTCTGTGTGTGAGAGAGAGAGAGAACGAACCGGGAGTCCAACTGCAACACTTAGAAGAGATATTTTGTTGACACCAGGTATGAGCTTCACATTTTGGCTAAAAGTTAGCTTGGGGAATTCTAAGCTTCCATATATAGTTCCTGATCAAAAGGAGAGTAACGATGTTAGCGGATAATTATTAGCTTTTGAAGTAAAATAGTTTATTCGGACTATTTTTTTTTATTTGAATAAGAAAGGTCAAGCAAGCGTGGCGACTAATTTTGATAACTTAATGAAGCCTAGATATATTCATTCCAAGTATTGTTACTATGTATCATATCCTCAAGAGCATACATCAAATTTTAATCTAACATGAAATTTCATAAACCAGTATAATGCTCCTCACCTGACAGCTGACTATTGACGAAAACATGCAAAGCATGCCCTGCAGATAACACTGTAAGAACAGGATCCTTTCCACTTCTCAGAAATCCTTCATTGGGATCAATCACAACACTAGCAAAAGAAGGGGGCAAGTTAGCGATAAGACATGGAGAAGCCAAAATGAATGATGAGTCATCATTTCATAACTGCAGTGTTGTTTATTACTCACTCTGTGGAGTACCACAAGTAATCGGTTAAATCTCTTGTTGTGTTTAACTGCTCTAGTAGACCGGTCATGGTGAATGAACTATCATCAGTAGAGGCTGTTTGTTCAGTGAACACTTGCCAAGATAGTCCACCGTGAATAGGAACACGAGTCATCTTCATCTGGGCACTCTGAGAACCAACCTGTAAAGAGATTTTGGAATTTTAATTTTGGATCTCCGAGAGGAATATCTTTCTGTTCATTGCAGATGGAAATTCAGTCCAACAAGATCATGTAAATAAAAATAAGACACTAGAAAAATTTCATTATTTTCCTTCGGTGTGACGTCCACTTTGCTAAATAAGACTATAACTGAATATAAAATGTTATTGAATCTACTCAATCACATATCTTTGGTCAAGCTCTACAGAAATGAAAATGTTTTTTTCCTCACCCTTGCAGTGTTATAAACGGTGTTCTTGCAGTCAGGAAGAATGCTTATAGACCAAGGAGGCAAGTTGTAATGCATATTTCCAAAAGCTACTGTTGCATAAGCTTTTGGATTATAGTTTCCAAGAAATGCAGCACAAGCTCCCGACTTCGATTTAAACACATGAGCCTGCACAGTAATGATTAAAGATAGAAATTCAGTCTTGTTACAAAGCATTTTAGATAGGTTTGATAATTTTCCCGTAACTAAAACAAGTCCCACCTCTTGATAGTTTCCGATCCGTGTAATGGTAGGATCTCCAGAAATTAAAGCCGGTTCAGAGAGTTTTATTGCTCTGTGTAAATCCTTCAGATGACCCCATTTTGGTTGCCGTAGCAATCCTGTACACAGGAAACAAAATTAAAACCCTACTTAAGTGTATAAAATATGTATAGTTCTTATTGGTTATAACAAGTATTAGAATCCTTTGTGTTTACCATATTCATCAAGAGGTGCATCATAGTCATAGCTTGTAGCAATGAAAGGACCACCAGCAGTTCTACCAAAATTTGTTCCTCCATGATACTGAAATGAACAAAATAATGGGCCAAGTTCAATACTAAAAAATGGTTACCCTACACAACAGCACATTAAATTCAATAAACAATGAAGTTACCATGTAATAATTGATAAATGATCCTCCTTTCTGTATAAATCTTGCAACTGAAAATGCCATGTCTTCGGCAGGTCGGTGAGGTACCGGACCTCCAAACTCCGTAAACCTGCAAACATAAAAGAGGAACAAAAGCAATGTATAGTCAATCTTATATTATATCTAGCTTGCATTTATCTCATTCTTATGGAAACCTAAGAAATAAGAAGCAAGGCATCAATACCAGCCAGTCCAAGCTTCTGTCCACATCTTTGGTTTGTAATCCTTATTTGGAGAGAAATAATCACAATAGAAGCCATTGCAGGTGTTAATCTGTACAACGTTTTACGTCGAAATTAGAGGCTAAAATCATTGAAGGCATTCATGAATAAAAATATTTTCTTAAAAAATGATACAATTCAGCTGAACTTACAACAGGATCAGGAGCATCATCTTGCTTGCACATGATCCACGGAACTCCGGTACCAAGTCCTACAGCCATATCTGCTGCCCATTTAGTGTAGGATTTACCTGGAGCACCAATTTCATACTCCATAGGTCCATATTCATTTTCAATCTACATAAAATCACAAGTTCTAGTCAATAAATAAAACATAAGATAATTTAAAGCAAAATTAGATTAAGTAGAAAGCTAGCAGCATGTTTAGTCTACCTGAGACATAATTATTGGACCACCCTGAGATTCAAATAGCCTGTCTGCTTTCATCATATCAACAATCTTCTCAGTAAATTTTTGCATTTGAAACTTCATTATGGCAATATATAAAAACAAAAACTAATTAGAAGGTACTAATCAATGAAAAGGGAAATAATGAGAATCTTTAACAGTGCTTAAGGTATAATAATAACTGAAAATATTACCTTAAATGGATCATTGTCAGTTCTAAAACTGATACCAGGAATGTACTTCAACCAAACAGGAAAACCCCTAAAAATCAATTAAGCAAATCTATTAACACATTTCTAGTTTGACAAGTGTCAAATATTTTTGCCAAAAAGATAGGAAAGGAACAATTTCCCTACCCAAAATTCCACTCAGCACAAACATAAGGACCAATCCTTAGATGAACATAAAGACCAGCTTGCTGCACCAACTTTATGAACTTCACCAAATCATAGTTCCCCTCAAAATAATACTACACCAAAAAAAAAATGATTATTTTTCACTCATAAATCATAACTATGCACTGTTTGAGCAGAACTACTACCAAAACTAAAAGACATTGTTTTAATTATCATTAGTTATTATTATTACTTTGCCAGGTGAAGGTTCATGTCCATTCCAAAAAACATAAGTCTGAATCACATCCAAACCTCCTTCCTTAGCTTTCTGTATAAGATCTGGCCACATCTGAAAATATGAACAAAAAAACCAACTTAGTTTTACAAATCACATAAATATTTGAGAAAAACAATAAAATACAACAACCCTGAAGCTCATTCTACAGTAACAAGTAAAAATATTATATAATAATACCTCAGGAGTGCTTCTTGGATAATGAATGGATCCAGAAATGAGGATCCTTCTTTGTCCATTAATGGTGATAGCTTTAGAGTCATAAGACACAGAAGCTATAACAGAACCAATAAGAGAACATGCTAGCAGAAGAACCAATGATGATGGAACCTTCCACATTATGAACTTGAAGTTGAATAATGAAAAGTGAACCTTATCTTTCAACTTAGTAAAGCAAAACCAGTGACCTGAAGAAGAAGGAAGTAACAGAGAAATGTGTGTTGATTCTACTTTTTGTTAATATTATTGCTGTTTTGTTTCTTTTTGTAGAATAAAGAGAATAAGAAAAAGATAAAGAACAGCTATGTGTGTTGAGTGAGGCAATGTTTTATTTTTTCTCTTTTTGTTTTTGGTTGTTATGTTTGGGGGAAGGTGGTTAAATTAAATTAAATTAAATTAAATTAAAGTGTTACTATTTTTTTGGTGACAATAATAAGTGTTACTGTTAAAATGACTTTAATTTGAAGATTTTTTAGTAGGAAAACTGGGAGTGGTTTGCAGCTGCTTTTATAGACTGATGAATGAATAAGCAGCTGGGGGAGTGAGCAGTGGACTGTGGGACCATGAGAAGACAATGTGGGACCCACACATCACCTGTTTGTCCTTAACTATTCTACTCATCACCCGTGATGCCGACCTCAATGTAATCCAACCCAAAGAATTTCTATTTTTGCACTTTTTAGTTTTTAGTGTGTTTGGTTATAGAATGAATGAAATTAATTTTGAATAAGGGGGTAATAATCACTTTGATCCCTGAAAATGTAATGAGTAGTCAAAATAGTCCTTCAATGTATCAAAATTTTAAAGTAGTCCCTGATTGTGCATTTTGTTAGTCAAAATAGTCCTCAACATTAAAATAGTTCATTAATATTGTCAGATTAGTCATCCAGTATACTTACTTATTGTCATATTAGTCCTTATAAGTACATGCTTATTGTCATTTTAGTCCCTATATGAAAAGAGTTATTGTGAACATTGAGAGATTATTTTAGTATCAAGACTATTTTGACTAACATAATGCACAACCAAGGACTATTTTGAAATTTTGATACATTGAAGGACTAAAATGACTAATCATTACATATTCAGGGACTAAAGTTACTATTATCTCGTTTTTAAAATTGATTTTAGTTAAAAAAAAATGTGAGTTGAATATATGATTCTTTGGTCTCATATATATAAGTAATTTGTTTAAAATTTTATTAAATAGTTAACGTGTTTAGTTTATAATATATATGAGACTGAGGAGTATATTATAAATATGAGACTTTGATTCAAATCAAATTGGTATTGGAAATAACAGAATATGAGATATTGAGTAAGAGCACACTTTAAGATCTCAAATCAACATCATCAGATCAATCTAAATTAGTTCAGTTTTATTGTGAAGTGACTTTTATGTAAATGTGTTCAAATATAAATAATTTTACCTTAAATTCAATTTTAGTCTGAATCATTTAATTCAAAATCAAATGTTATCACCGTAGAATCAAACACTCACAAAATCAATCATACAATTCTAATTAAAATCATTTTTTCCCTCCAAAATAGTTTTTATTTTTTATTTTGCTATTAACATAATTGATCAACACATATTTAGATAAACACACGAAAATCGGAAAATATGATCACTCAAATTCAAAACTATTCTTGAATCAATGGTATAAATGTTACCTCTTGAAATGCATAAATTTTGTTGTGGAAACACTTTTGATCACGAACAAATAAATTATGTTTTTACTAAGTCCACACGAACACACCTTCTCTAGTGACTCGTGTTAGTGAAGTCAATTAGTGCTTCAAGGAGACTAGGGTTTCTTTTCAGGGTTTATGAAAAGTGGTATGATATTCAGCACATGTGAATTCTATTTATATACTCACCTATGTGCACCTCTTTGATATTTTCAAATATTATATATATATATATATATATATATATAAATTATTTCAAAATATATTTTTTATTTAAATTGGATTTAAATAAAATCAAATATATGGTTTTGAATTTGTTTCAAAAGGTGTATTTCGGATTCAAATAAAATCATATATATGATTTTGAAATTGTTTCGAAAAGGATATATTTTGTGTTTAAATAAAATCAAATATATGGTTAGAAATTGTTTCAAAAAGAGATGTCTTTTCGATAAATAGAATCAAATATATGATTTTAAAATTGTTTCAAAAGATCTTTAAAAAAAATTAATTGCTTCAATATATTTTTTTTTTGACAGATAATTGCTTCAATATATATATATATATATATATATATATATATATATATATATATATATATATATTAATTGAACTAACTTAAATTGCAATGTTGAGATTGCTAGGATGAACATTTTCTTTAACTCCCTTAAAAAAAATAGTTATTCGGATTCAAACTTGGGATTTCATCTTTGTGTGAGAGTTTTCATATAGTATTATTCAGTCCATTGATACAGAATTTTTTTCGCACCATGCCACTTGTTACTGACCATCATTGGATTCACTAGAAAACCGCGAATTAGTTCGTGCAAACTGCTTCGCGGTACTTAAATGTATTGGTTCCTGTAAATTCTTGAAGAAATTCACATAAGCAAGTGAACCAAGAGGAACCGCAAAATAGATTATAAAGTTATGATGGTTGAGTGCTCAAATGAAATGATTAGAGAGAAAGTTGAGATAATTTCCACTGTAGAACAGATGATAAGAGTCTTGCCAAAGGTAATATTGGATGTGTTAGAAAGGCTGGTAGAAGAGAGGAAGAATATCACAATAGATAGATAAAGACAAAGGAAAATTGTATGTCAAATTTGAGTTTAAGGTTAAGTAGTTGGAAGTCTTGGCTTAAACTCATACAAAAAAAAGAGTAAACATCAATCTAATAATTAATTACTAATATTTACCGTTAAAAAATATGGTTTAACATGATTCGTGAAAGGAACTATGTATCTTTTTTACCATTGTAGTCAACTCACCTAATACATTGTAGTCAACTTACCTAATACATTGTTAAAGTACGTTGTTATTATAAAGTATATACATGCTTTTTTTGGTAGTGCGAATCTTTTTTTGGTAGTGAAAGTATATACATGCTTTAGTGACAAAGCATATGTTCCTATGTAATAAAATGCAAATATTTTTTTATTATACTTCAAAATAAATGTAATTGAAACAGATACATCATACATGTCAAACCCAACTAACCGGGAATGTTTAATGACCATATATTAATTTATCTGCATGAAGAAAGTTGTCAAGCTTACATGTTAGACATGAAAAGGTGTATTTTTTTTTTTTGTTACAGAAAGTTTAGGTGGGTTCGGCTCCGGTCACCACCAGGGTCAGGGCACGCCTCTGGACCCAAAGGGCACTTATAGAGGTACTTACAGATCACCCACCAACACTGCCCTCACATCGGCAGAGATGTTTATAGTTCCTTCAAAAAAATATTATGTTTATAGTATGCACTAGATCTTACCAGGATAAATGGTGGCGTATTAGTTTTTCTATCATTCCTTCTTAATAGTTTCGTTGTTTTTTACACCGGAAATTCTAAATGCTGGTGGAGTTTCACTGATTTTTTTATAAATATTTTTGAACTACAAATACTTCTAAAACTATTCATAAATGATTTATTACTCCCTTTATGTTGTAATGAGTGTCATATTGATAAAAATTAAATTATTTTTTTATCAGTAGTGGATAGAAATTAACTTTTGTAAGGTGGTGAATGAGTAGAAAATTCGGGGTTTGAATTCTCGTCCTCTTACACATGTAATACAATGTCTCAACTAATTGATTTTAAACTCACATAGATATTTTGTTTTCTTTATTACTCCCTCTAGTTATAAATAAATGGGTTAATAGTGTTTTACCCTCTGTAATATAAGTCATTTCCGGTTTTACCTCCTGTAAAAAATTTTTGGATTTCGTCCTTTTAATTTGAAGATTTTTGGTTTTGGACCTTCATGAATTTTGAGTGTACAAAATCGAAGATATGGCAGGGGGTAAACCGAAATTTGCTCAAATTAACAGGAGGTAAACCGAAATTTGCTCAAATTACAGGGGGTGAAATTTTCCGTGAAGGTCCAAAACCAAAAAATCTTCAAATTACAAGGATGAAATTCAAAAAAAAAATTACAGAGGAAAACCGGAAATGACCTATATTACAGGAGGTAAAACACTATTAACCCTAAATAAATTGTTTATCAATTAGTGGAGGATACAATGACACTTTCAATTTAAACTAAAATACTATTTGAGAATGTCAATATATAAGCTTTTAGCTGTTAAACAATTTTGGCCCCCAAGGCCAATTTTGATTCGGTTTACGCTGACATGGCACCCTAAGTGAGGTGTCACGTGTCTTTTTTTATTTATTTTTTTTGTCTTGGGGGGCCAAAACTGCTACAGTTGCAAAACTTAGGGGGCGGTTTTGTAGTTTTTTTTAGGGGGCAAAATCGCAACTTTAGGGAAGTTAGGGGGTTAAAACTGCAATTAAGCCTAATATAAACTATCACATTACGAGACTATTGTTTATTCTATTCACACATTATTGGTTAAATAACTACTTTTGAAAAAAAGATAGAGAATATGTTAGAAGTAGTTTCAAGGCCAAAATTGTTGTCATAGAGTTAGACATTTATAGGTAAGCACTTTTTGTTATTGAAATAGTCCATCAACATAGTCAAATCATGAATGTTGCTAGGGTTTGTTGATTCAAGATTTTCTCCCAAAATTGTATTGAAAAATTGAAGGTTGCATAAAATATATATTAGTTTGTTAATTCGTTCTAAAGTTAGTTATTCAATGAAGCATAAGTTTTTCATTTTTTTAACTAAGTTTTTTCAATTTAAATTGATTTAGATGGTTACAAGTTGGTGTTTTTTTAATAGATTCCTTTCTATGTATATCACATTGATTTTTGGATCAAGGATCTTCCATTTCTAATTGTGAACAAGCATGTTAGATTTCTTTTTTAAACCCTGTTTAAATAGAACCCACTTCAATTTATATTAATCAAAATATAAATTTTCTATTGCACTCAAATATAAAAAGAATAATTTTTGGAAAATAAGATAAAAAATGTCATAAAAATAATAAAATAGTTTGGATAAATTGTATTTTTGGTCCCTTAACTATTTAGCTAGTATTGCTTTGGTCCTTTAATTAAAATTCGATTTATTTTGGTCCCTTAACTTCTCCCCGTTACACATTTTGGTCCTTTTCGCTAGTTTTAATTCAAAAACATAAGGTTTTCTTCATCTTCTTCTCCTCTTTTTCATCTTCATATCATCTTCATCAACCTTCAGCAACAAGAATTCCAGAAAAATTCAAGAAGAAAATGAAGAAAACCTAACGTTTTTTAATTAAAACTAACGGAAAGGACCAATATGTGTAACAGAGAGAAGTTATGAGACCAAAATAAATCGAATTTTAATTAAGGGACCAAAGCGATACTACCTAAATAGTTAAGGGACCAAAAATGCAATTTAGCCAAATAGTTTTAATAATGTTATAAAAAATAGCCAATAAAGGTTAGGGCACTTGGTATAGAGTTAACTTACATGCAATGCTGCGTGTTTAACTCCAGATGTTAGTGTGATGATCTCTTTGATGAGTGAGACTTCTACTTATGTTCACTGGGCCATGAGGCCTACTCTAACTTTGACAAACCTCTAAAGGCCAAAATAATAAAATAATTTAATAAAGGGAAGCAGTGAAATAAAAAAAAAAACTTAGGAGATATGTGTATTCTCTTTGTATCTTTATATAATACAAAAGGATACTTCTATGAGCATAAGTACACGTGGCGCCTCATTTTGCTTCTAGCATATAATGCTCCTCAAACAAATTTTTTGCAATGCATTAGACCTTTGATCAAGAAAGTTGACTTAATTTTTTTTTGACAGAAAAAGTTGACTTAATTATATATTATGTATTATGTATCCATTGCATTTAATATTTTTATCAACCAATTAGAATGGATCATGACTCAAATTTTTTTTTCTTAACCAATCAAAATAGATCATGACTCATTTATTTTTTATGAGCCAATCAAAATTGATCATGACATGATTTTTTTCTATATATAGACAATTTGTTTTTCATTATCTTCATCTACCATCTTCCTCTCATAAAATAAAAGACATTTTGTGTCCATAATTTAGGTTTCGAGTATACTTTTTATGATTGTTTTTCATTGTGGTTGTATTTATGTGCTTTTTGTTATAGCATGTAGGTGTGAAAATTCTATATTTAGTTTTCCTTCATTTTTTTTATCCAGTTCCTTTTTTTTCTTCTTCTAATTAACTATTTGCATTTTCAGGGTAACAAAATTCATGCTATTGTATGAAAAAATATGATCTATAAATTTGAGAAGGATTGAAGGAAGGAAAGGTCTACTTTGGTGTTGCGCTTCAAATCTTGGATCTTATCAAACAACGAAACACGACTACAAACAAAATTTTTAGTTTAACACAAAAATGAAATTATGCGGAGTGAATAGTGTACCTTCAGATATTTCAGTTCAGATATTGATTTGGTGTTTCTTATTATGTCATTTATATGTATAATACTTTTATTTTGTTCGGATTAGTTTTTTTCATCACAACATTATTTTCAATCTTAAAGAGGTAGTACAATCTATTTGGAGGCTTTGATAAACTTTTTTTTTTTTTAAAGAATGAGGCTTTGATAAACTTGATCATTTGTTATTTACACAAGTACAAAAAAGCAACCATTTTTAGAAAACTCCAATATTGTTTTAAACAATTGTAAATTTGAAACAATTAATTGGACTCAAAGTGGTTAATGATTTCTACTAAAAGATGAATTATTTAAGAAAAATAATTTTTGTTAAGACTTTAATTTCCTCTTTGCTCGAATTACCCTGGTCCTTTTCCTCTGGGACCGGAGGCTTAACCCCAACAACAAAAAAACATATTAGATTTTTTCCACTATATTTTTAAACAATTCTATGAATAACAAGATAAATGATACACATAAATGTATCAATCATGCAAGATAAATGTCTTTTGTTACTAAATGATTAGTGATACACATAAATGCATCAATCATGCAAGATAAATATGGAAGCTATTTGTTTGACCAAATAAATGAAGGATATTATTATGAATGTGTTATGAATAATTGAAAAAGACATTTGCATATGTGTCATCACTTATATTATAAGTCATTCAAATGTTAACATATGTCAATGATAATTTACAAGCCAAACAGATTCAAACACTTTAAAAAGGAACAAGATGTAAAAAAAAATTAGCATTTATCTACAATATTCTTTTCTTTTTTTTCCGAATATTACAAGTTTTTTTTATGGTATATCAATGTATGCAACAAAATAATAGTATATGCAAAAAAAAAATTATATATATAATCAAAACCGTGTATATTAATGTATATGCTCTTTGCTAAAACCATTTATTATTATTGAATGAATATGCATGTTTTTTTTTTCTAACGAAATTTTTATTTTGTTTTTTGTTACTGCTAATGAATGAATATGCATGTTTGAACCCAAAAAAGTAGTATAGAATATGAAAGGCCTAGACATTTAAGAAAAAAATCGTATACTATCTATAAAAATGAATGAAATGAGCTTTCAAAACCTCTATAAAGGTAGTATTATAAAAAGAGAAATGATAACAACACACACTTTTCAACATACCTTTTTTATTGGTTGCAATTCGCACGGGTTCCACCAAATCATGTGAGACCCATATAAATTGTGTGGAACTCAAGTGAGTTTTAACCAATCAAAAGAGTGTGTTAAACAATGTATATTAAAATGAGTGTTACTAGCATTCCTCATTATGCAAAAGAAATGAAATTATTTTCCATGAAAACCAGTAAAGGTTATTGTCCCCTTTTTCTTATTTGATTTCTTCAATTTAATTGCAATCAACATTTGGTCTTCACAGTTTTTTTGCCAATCATAGACATTGATAAAATCAAGTGTACGCATTTTCCAAATGGAAAGGAATTATTTAGGAAAAACCTTGCATTGAATTATATCATCAGAATAAAAGTTGGAAATTAATATATTTTAATGTTTTTATAACAATAAAAAATAGCACAAGAAAAAAGTGCACCATACAAGTATGTTCCTTTTTTTTTTCTCATATAAACATACTTTCTTTTCCCCTAAAAAAACATATTTGTTTTTTTTTAATAATTTTATTTAGGTGAGATTTTTTTTGGTCAATATCTCTCTTTATTTAGGTGAGTTGAGTCCAAAGAGAAAACCTCAAGAATCAAAAAGAGATTACAATGTATTATCCATCGAGGATGTCCTAACGCTGGTATTGAGAATTGTACTCACACTTTAATGGGGGCTGGAGTCAATTTATTATCAACTAAATCAACATATATCGACAATATAAGCACATTCTCAATCACACTACAGATCTTTATATTTTTATCTTTATCATTATAATAAACATTTGTCTTACATTACATATAAAGCTGGTATATGTTAATTGTGGTTGTTTACTAATTTGTTAAATAAATGTCTTTCAAGTGGTACTAACATGTTTTCCTAATTCAACTTTCAATTTATGGATTTCTCCCATTTAGTATCAAAAACATATATTCTTGCTCAATGAAGATTTGGTTCAATTGTCGTGAGTTTAGCTTTTACTGCTAATGTGAAAATGTCTGGATGGGTGGTACGTAAGTATCTCGATTAGAGCTCGATAAATCTCAAAATCTATCCTAATTCAGATGAGCCCTTGGAGTCTGACTCACTAAACTTTCACTTATAACAAATAAATAAATTAAAAATAACAAGTTTTCTTTGTGAGAAAAACATCTGCAATGCAAAATATATTCTTTTATTTTTTTTCAAATGTATTTGGTAGTTTTGAATATGTCCACCAACAAGCATATTTTTCTTTTGGTGAATTTTAATGGAATGCTTACTAACAAGTATATATACATCATCGTTCATAAAAAAATAATAATACACATCATCGTAAATATAGATATTTTCTTCAGTTTGATGTAAATATGATTTATTTTCAATTTAAATGACTGAATAAGTATACCACTTCTTTTTACGATCACACCCCTTAATTAAGGACATGTTTAATATGACGTTTCTTTTTACCATTTCTTTTTTACTTAATTAAAAAAATATCACATCATTTAAAATGTTAAATAAATATGTAATTTATCAGCTCAAGTAACACATCAATATTTTTCCATGGTTACTTTCCAGCAAATACCAAAAGTCTTCTCATGGATAATCACATTAGGCTAAGAGTAACCATAAAGATGAAATTGACACCACATCTCCGTCCTAATCTTTAACGCACTAGGTATATAAGTCATCTCATTTATATGTTTCTCACCACATACTCTTGCATCCAATATGAAGTTTTAACTCATATATGACATATTAACATATCTCCTTTACGTGTGAGACTTTGTACATTTGTAATCTGGTAACATAACCAAATAAGATTAGAGAAAACATAACATGCTATAAAAGTGGGTTGGTGGTGATTTAATGGATGAATGTTTTTATTCTTTTCATTCATGAGAAGAGAGAAAGTAAATTAGAAAAAGATAGAAGACAAAAAAGCAATTCAAACATGAGAGAGATGATAAGAAAAAAAGAAATGTTTGTGTTTTGTCTATGAGAGTATATAGAATAGAGTGAATTTATGGTGATTTACGAGTTTGTTGAAAGAGTTCGAAATTTTTTAGTATATATTTTACCAAAAAATTAAACTAAATAAAAAATGTCACATTGTTTTAATAATAAAGACAACAACCCTTTATTTTGTCAAATTAGCAAAACACATGAAATTTTTCATTGTTAAATCCAACCAAAGATCAGAAGTGAATGAATTTGAAATAATAAAGGTTAAATAAAAGATATAGCATGAAAGTGAATAACAACCAATAACTAAAATTTAAGATAAAAAATCAACAAATGTCATCCAATACCTAACAAAGTAGTTTATCATAATTTTGGGATAATGTTCAGACTTTCAGATGAGCCTACATTGAGTTAGATCACCATATTAGGTCAAAAGCAACCATATAAGTGAGATTGCCACACCACATCTTCACAAAAAATCTTAAGTCATTAAGTATATGTGTCATCTCACTTATATGTTGTTCAAAATCTACTATTTTATCCAATGTAGAACGTCAACTCACACTTGATACATTAACATATGTTAATCAAGTGTGTGACTATCCACATCCGTAAATATGTGACATAGTCAAATAAGGTCAATCGTAGGCACATCATGTTCAAAGAGGTAGTTTGATAGTGATTTCATGGAGGCAAATTTATGTTTATTTATTTCATGATAATAGAGAAAGGAAATTAAAAAGAAAAAATAGAATACGAAAAAAGAATTTGAACATGATAAAAATGATTAGGGAAAAAAATATATGTAGCATGCTTTATCCGAAAATTATTGGGAATAAACTGAGTTGCCGGTAATTATATGGGTTTGTTGAAGGGGTTGAAGATTAATTTTTGGGTAATTATTTTACAAAAAAATTAGACTTAATTAACAAAGTGTCACGTCATTTTCAAATGTCTAATAAGCATGTGCTTTGTCAACTAACATAACACATCTGCATTTTTCCATTGTAACATCCCACTAAAGACCAAATGTAAAGTAATTTTAAATGATAAAGGTTGAATAAAAAATGGCATGATAGCGAATGACATCCAAAAACTATATTTAAGTTAAAAAATAAATAAACAAATGACATCTAAAAACCAGCAAAATAGTTCATCTTAATGTTGGGACGACACAGGGAGCCTATATTGTGTTTGATCCTCATATTATGCAAAGAACAATCACACAATGGAGATTGACACCACATATCGACTTAAAATATCTAATGAGCTTATGAGCATGTATTTTTTTCAACTCAACATAACACTTCTACATTTTTCAATTCTTAGATCCCACCAAAGACTAAAAGTAAAATAGTTTGAAATAAAAGATATTGAATAAAAAAAACAGCATCAAAGCAAATGACATCCCTAAACTATAAATTTTAAGATGAAAAAATTTAATAAATGATATCCAAAACTAACTAAATAATTCATCATAATATTGCGTCTTCTGAGGGAGCCTTTTTTTTTATATAATCAGTTTAGGCTAAGATCAACCACAAAAGTAAGATTCACACCACATCTTCATCTAAAATCTTAAGACATTATGTACATAAGTTATCTCACTTATATTTTAACTCACATATGACACATTAACATCTCTCTTAAATGTGAGACTTTTTGCATGTGTAATATGGTGACATATCCAAATTATAAGGACAAACTGAGACCTAACATGAAAAAGGATTTTTTTACATGAGATAGATGGTAAGGAAAACAAGTAAGGGGTGTGTGATTTAACCTTTAAAGTATAGCAAATGGATTGAGTTGCTTGCAATTTTGTAGGTATGTTGAAGGATTAGGAGATTTTGGGGTAATTACTTTACGAAAAAATAGACTCAATTAAAAAACGTCACATCATTTTAAAATTTCTAATAGGTATATATTTTTGTAAACTCAAAATAATACATTTATCTTTTTTCATTATCAGAATTCACAAAAGACCAAAGTCAAAGAATTTGAAATAAGGAATGCTGAATAAAAAAACAATGAACGTGAATGAAATTCAATAACTAAAATTTAAGATAAAAAAGTTAAACAAATGACATATAAAAACTAACAAAACAGTTCATTGTGATTTTGGGACTTCTAGGGGATTATTCATAGAGTTTGATCACCATCTTAGATTAAGAGAAACCTCACAAGTGAGATTGATATCATATCTTCGTCTAAAACTTTTAGGCATCAGGAGTCATCTCACTTATATGATGTTCAAAATCTATTATTCCATCCAATACAGAACTTTAATACACACTTGATAAATTATCATTCAACTATCCACCTCGGTAATTACATGACGTATTTAAATATGGTCAATTGAAATCACAAAATGTTCAAAAAATTTGGTTGGCGGTGGTTTCATGGAGAGGGGTTTATGTTTCTTTCTTCCATGAGAAGAAATAAAGAAAATTAAAAGCAAAAAAAAAAATCAAAAAAGGAATTAAAACACAAGGGAAGATAGGCGAAAGAAAATAAGTATTGTGCATTTTTTTTTTGTGAGAGTATAGAGAATAGTGCGAGTTGTTGGTTATTTTATGGGTTGTTCGAAGGAGTCCGAGATTTTTGGGTAATTATTTCACCAAAAAATTAGATTCAATTAAACAAACGTCACGTGATTTTTTTAAGGAAAACGTTACATGATTTTAAATTGTCTAATGAATATATATTTTTGTCAACTCAACATAACACATCGACAATTTACCATTTTCACCTGCCACAAAAGTCCAAAAGTGAATAAATTGAAATAATAAACGTTGAATGAAAAAAAAAACATATGGAAGAGAATGCCATATAAAAACTAAACTTTAAGATGAAAATAAACAAATGACATCCAAAAACTAAAAAACCGGTTGATAACAATATTGTGATTTTCGCATAATCCTACATTGAGTTTGATCATCTCAACATACAAAGATAATCCACACACGTGAGTTTGACACCACATCTTAACCTAAACCTTAAGAAATTATGTATATGGATCATATCACTTATATGTTGCTCAACATCTACTCTCACATCCAATGTGAAACTTTAGCTCACAGTCAACACATCAACATATCTCACTTAAGTATAAGACTCTCCGCAGCCGACATTTGTCACTGGGATTCACCCATGCTTCATTCGCAAAGTCGAACCGAGTTATAATATCATCATTGGACCTTATGGAAAGAGCCAGCATTGGTGTTAATCTACTCATTAGATATAGAGCAACCACATAAATGAGAATAATACATCTCACGACAAAATTCTAGCCCGTGCTTGGCACGGGTGTCCATACTAGTATAAGATATACGTACATTTTAACATGTATTGTACTTCTTTTTTATAACAAATATTATCAACATAAATTAAAACATATAAAAAAAAATCAACACAAGTTGTTGCATGGGTTTCAAACTAGTACACATACAAACAAAGAACAATTAGATAATATTAACGCATAAAATAGACATATTAATTATACTGACAATTTTTCTTAAGCAATGTGAAAAATACATGCAATACTTAATAATGCAACAATGGTATAACTTAACATTCTTCATTTCAAAAGCACCGTCAAATTGAGGTGGAGGAGTAATTTCGTCAAAAAGATTGAAATAAGGGATAAAAAAGTTAATTTTTAAAATAAAGAGAATAAAACTTTAAATTTTTTAACAGAGTGGAATTAAAAGTGCATTTAAACTAAAATAAAATTAAACACATAAATCAAAATTCAAATATTGAAACATAAACATAAAAGGAAAGCAAAGTTCAATATCATTTAAAAAAAACTAAATTTAATATATTTTTCTTCACAACAAAGTTGATTGATGAATATTTAATTTGATAATTTTTATTTATTTACCATGATATTAATATAAAGTTTTCATAGCCGCTTATCGATGAGTTCTCCCATTTTTACCCAATCTACTTTATTATCTATTTAAATATTTAATTTTAATTTAACCTTCTTTTTTTTTGCAAATAGTTTAATTTTTGGTTGTTATGACAAAAATATGGCGATTTTGTCGAAGAAAAAAGAAGCTGATATGAGGGGCGATTTTGATCCGTTTGGGTTGGCATCTTGTTACAGATTGTTGTTGCGGTGTTTTAGATTTTCAAAGTTGCTATGTCTTCTCCGGCAACACAATTCCTCTGCCCTTGGCCTTGCTTGGTCGCATCTACACCAAACTCTGTCTCAACTCGCAGTTTTGTGCAGGCCACCGTTGCATCACAATCAAAGGTTTCCAAGATGTTTGCTCAAGCCTTGTTGTTTAACTCGTGCAATATTCCTGCATCGCAGCTACCTAAACCTTGTTTCAAAGGTGAGCAAATCTCAATCAAAGGATAACTAGCTAAGTACTAGTACTAGTTTATGAAAATTTGTTTCTGTTTTCATCTTGGAAATGTTATTTTTTTTTCCTTAATTAGTTTATGGTAATCTTGTAAATTGATTTTATACTTGCATATGCGTCGAATTAGTTATTCCTTCGAATTTCCGACCTGTTTGATGTTGTATTTACAGTTGGAAATTGGCTGCAAAACGAGCAGAATTAGTCTTAGAATTTTTTTGTAGTCAACTTAGATATACATTTATATAATCAAAATAGTTTACAAATTAATTATTGGGTTGAAATTTTTTTAGTGTTGATAAAATCACAATCATTTTCAACAAACAAAATATAATAATCACTATCATCTAAGTTAGTTTCAACATAAATATTAGATTTAAATGCAATTTATCCCTTGAAACAAACGCACCCTTAAGGATTGGTCGAGAGGAAGGAAGAATCAAGTAAACATCTTTTCCTTCATTGCGAGGTCACTAGCTTGATATGGCAAAAGGTAATGAATTGGATGGAATTTTCTTTTATCACTCCTCCTAATTTGTTGATTCATTGGGATTGTTGGGGTATGGAGGGAAGGAATAAGAAAGCTCTTAAGGGATTATGGCTTATTTGGCATACTACTGTGTGGGTGGTATGGCAAGTAAGAAATAACAAAATTTTCAAGGATGAGGTTTGTGGAATTGAGGAAATTGTGGAGAAGATCAAAGTGCTCTCATGGAGATGGAGTCTAACTAGACTTAAGATTCCTACTTGTATGTTCTACGAATGGTGTTGGAACCCGAATGATTGCCTTCGCCGTTAGGAAGGGCCATCGGTTTTGTTATAGGTATGGAGGTGGATGCTGTCAAGCTGGTCTGCAGTGCAGACTGCTGTTTTTTGCTTCTGCTGTGTTTGTTTTTCTGGGCTCCTGGGTGCTGGTAGCATCTGTTTCCTGTAGTGCTGGCTGCTGTTTTTTACGCCCATTTGTTTTTTGGCAGTTTTTTTCTAGGTGTGTGCTGGGTATTTTGTAAAGCCCACTTAGTTTTTGGCAGCTGGTGTGTGTTTGCTGTTTTTTTTAGTTATGTGGGGGGGGGTGCACTGCCTTTGTAAGTCGTCCGCTCTATCGTTTTTCTTGTATTTTTAGCAAGTCTTGCGCTTCTTGTGCAGTCGTTGCATTAATAATATTGGCTGGTTCAAAAAAAAAAAAAACACTCTTATTAGGTTTTTGGTGAAGCCCCGTATTAACACTCTTTATCTAAAGCCTTGGAGGCTTGGTGCACATTGGGCTCGTTTGTTTGGGATTTAAGCATGTTTGTTTTGCTGTGTCTGCATATTGAGCTCCTTATTATTTTAACGGTGTTCATATTAAATTAAAAAAGATTTTAACAAAAAAATATTTTTAACCTTTAAATGGAGATATATGATTCCATTAAGATATTTAACCTTTAAATGGAGATATTTGATTCCTTTAAGATATGTTTCTAAAATAAAAATATATGATTTGGATTTAGCCTAATTAAATTATAAATAAGAGACTAGACATTGTTTATGGGAAGGAGAACAAGAGAAAGTAAACATTTGCGAAATCGGTATGTTATTTTTTATAATTTTTTTTTTCTTCTTTCATTGAGGCGTTGATAATTTATCTTTGTGTATATGTATATGCTCCTTTCTCTCTCTCGTTGGTTTCCATAACTATTATGTTTTTCATAAGGGAGTAATATTTATATGCGTGTTGCCTCAATTTCGTAACAGTTTTCAAAGAAAGAGAGAGACTATTGACACTGCAGTGTAGATTCTCAATAGATGATGCGAAATATGATGATGATGGTCGCATAAATCGAACAGGTTTGTGTCTTGTGTGACCAAATACACCAAGTCAATTAAAAATTTTGTTTTTATTTTTATTTTCACATGTTATAATGTTGTTATTTTAACATTGATAAATAATTGAATGAGCATGAAGGAACGTTGTTAATTGTGGGTGCACACATAGTGATGGTTGTAATAGGATCTGGAGTGTTGTCATTGGCATTGGCTATTGCTCATTCACGCTGGATTAAAGGTAATTAATTACCTACGAAGTTCAAATTTTAATGTATATGCCCAATAGGAAGTACTCTCATGTTCCATAAAATACCTTAATCGTCAAGTTTTTTTCCTCACAAACCTTTCCATAAGTACTTGAGAGTAGAGAAATTTTATGCATGTTGGTTTTTTGATGTTTGCATACTTCACTATAAATTATCACTCTTGCATCATTATATAGTAGCTACAATTGTGGTTGGTTTGCTAGTTGTTGCTCCATTAGGCATGGTATAAGCTTATCAAACAAGACCTAAAACCAATTAATCTTAGGATGATTGATCCTAATTCATTTGAGATTTTTGAAACAAGTCAAGTGGAATCATTATCAGTAATGCATTAGGAAATAGTGG
This sequence comes from Medicago sativa, assembly GCF_051527215.1. NCBI lineage: Eukaryota > Viridiplantae > Streptophyta > Magnoliopsida > Fabales > Fabaceae > Medicago > Medicago sativa. The sequence continues at coordinate 79,503,527 of NC_140750.1, forward strand.
ATGCTATGTACTTTTTAGTTTACTTGTAGTATAAACCATCTACGCATTCCGCGAACAAATAAAGAAAATATATGTTGTGTGAATTGCTTATTTTATTTTTTATTTTTTTGAATGACAAATATGAAATTAGATAAGAAAGGGAAGAAACGTACAAGGAGTACAAGTACAAGAAGTATCGAGGTCCAAGACCATCACAAAACAAAAATAAAACAACCAAAAGCAAAGACAAAAAGCAACATGGAAAAGACAACAAGCCAAGAACAGCCCAACTCCAGCACTTGTATGTATCTCTTATTATTTTCAGCTGCTTGCAACCTTGTTTGGATTTTTTCTTGTGATTTTCAATTACTGCCTTGATTGGCATCCAAAAACTATGCCCCATTTAGAAGATTGTTGCGTATATATGCATTTGATTTCACATGACATGAAAATATTTTGGTTTTTTTATTTCGCTAATAGATGTCGAGCCACGATATTCGGGATCAAGAATAGAAGGAGATACTATTACTTTGGATTTCGTAAAGAAAATGATGAATGATTTCAAGGAACAGAAGTGCTTGGATAGAGGGTATTGAAGTAATAAGATTTTTTTTTTTTGTGAAACCGTTTGTACTTTTATTGAAGTGTTGTTGAAATGTATTTGCATTTGTCCTGGTTCATTGTTTTAGGTATGCATCCAAGATTTTGTTGCAAACAAAAAAGGTTTTGAAAGCTTTGCCTTCTCTTGTTGACATAACTGTTCCTAATGGAAAACATGTTACTGTTTGTGGCGATGTGCATGGTCAGGTAATTGGTATATGACAATTGCTCCCTTGGTTTATTATTTGCGAAAACAATTGTTGCTAGTAACTTCAAGGTGGTTCTTTGTTACGTAGATATTTGGAGGATAGGGTTGTTCTCACACCATCATTGATTTTTTCTTATATAACTTTTATTGACTCAATCTTTTTCAAATTTGAATTTAAATTTTATTTACACTTTGATCACAGGAAACTTCAAAACTAAATACCTATTATCTTGCTATTCTATAACAAACTTTAAACTAACAATATAATAAAAGATTTAAATAGACGAGCGTGTGTCTCTCTTTCTGTTATGTTCATAAAGTAAATTTCTTTGACCATTTATGTGGAGGGATTGGGGAGCTATTTTTTTAGGGGAGGGAGCTATATTTTTTGTTGATGAGCTTGTTAGTTAATATTTTATATGGGGCTATCTAATATGGGTCAGATCTGTCGCTGTGAGCTTAGCTCACTTGGTAAGGGATAATGCATAATTTATGCAGGGGCCGGGGTTCGAACCCTGACACCCCACATATTCACCTTTAAAGGTAAATTTCTCTAGCCGCTAGGCTACTTGACTAAAAAAAAAAAGGGTCAGATCTAAAGGTAGATCATTTTTTTGGTCAAGTATCCTAGTGTTGCTGGAACTCATACATTTTAAATGCGGTGAAGTCGAGTGTCCGGAATTCGAACTCCGGCCCGGCCCCTGCATATATTATACATTCTTCCTTTCAACTGAGCTAGACTCACGAAGACAAGGTGAATCCTTCTATTCCTGACAAATTTTAATAAAATATTATATGCATACGCTATTTTTTATCATTATAAAATTTATTTTTACTAAAAATGGTAAAGGTCCATATTTATACATTTTCTAAGAGGACATTTAGATTATTTTTGCCTCATGTGTACGGAGGATTTAACTTCCTTGTTGAATTTATTTCCATTTATTCTGATTATACATGTTTGGCTAACTTTATTTAACTACCAACCCTTTCAATTTTATTTTTCATGACTCCTGCATGCAGTTCTATGATCTTTTGAATATTTTTGAGCTCAATGGGCTTCCTTCAGAAGAAAATCCATATCTATTTAATGGTGACTTTGTAGATAGAGGATCATTTTCAGTGGAAGTCGCATTCACTTTGTTTGCATTTAAGTGCATGTCTCCATCTGGTAAACCCTAGCTCTTTCTTTATTAGCCTGTTAGGTTTTCTTTTTACCAAAGAATGTGTTGTGCAAGTGTGAGATGAGTTAGAAGTCCCGTATTAATTATTTGGAAAAAAGGACATTGAGCAACATATAAATGAGAGGATCTATAAACTATATGACTTACGGTTTTACGTAAAAATGTGCTGTAACTCACTTGTGTAATTGCTTTTGGGCAATGCGGATAATTCTCTAAATTAACTCCCCTCGTGACCAAACAACCTCTTCTTAGGTTTCATTATATTATTTTTGATATATTATGGATTATTTAATTTATCATCTCCTATCACCTGATTAGATGCTTAATTTATTAACTTATTTTTCAATTGAATTGTATAATCAATAATGCTTATTTTGTGTGGTTGGATTTTCGTAAATATTATACTCCTCTTTTCACTTCACTTAGTTAGCTGGGATGTTGTAACTTGTTTTGCTTCTATATTATTTTCAGCCATGTATATAGCTAGAGGAAATCATGAGAGCAAGAGCATGAACAAGATATTTGGTTTTGAGGGTGAGGTGCGCTCAAAGTTGAATGACAAATTTGTCAAAATGTTTGCGGAAGTATTCAACTGTTTACCTTTGGCTCATGTGATAAACAAGAAAGTTTTCGTCGTCCATGGAGGCCTTTTTAGTGTTGATGGGGTCAAACTCTCTCAAATCCGATCAATTAATCGGTTTTGTGAGCCTCCTGATGAAGGTAAGACACATAATTTTTTTTTTTTTCTTGCTATTCATCATAATCCTTAATACTTCTTTGTATTGTAGTTTTGTTTATGTATCTATGTTTGGTATGTGTAGGGTTGATGCATGACTTGCTATGGAGTGATCCACAATCTCTCCCTGGAAGAGGACCAAGCAAGCGTGGCGATGGGTGCTTTTGTTTTGGTGAGGATGTTACAAAAAGGTTCTTGAAGGATAATAATTTAGGTATGTTTTCCATTGGTTTGATACTTAATTTCTTATTTCACTGGTGACTTGATATGAATTATCATTTTACAGATTTAGTTGTGAGATCTCATAAATCAAAGCACAAGGGTTATGAGATTCAACATGACGGTAAACTCATAACTGTATTTTCTGCTCCAAATTACTGTGATCAGGTAACCATGTCTCTTTTGTTACAACCTTCTTTCTTGAATAATTTTACGGCATGTGCAGGAAAATTATTGAGTTGTGACCGTGCCACACGCTTATGATATTAATGTATGTAAGTAATCACTTATACTCCCATGAAGTATACATATCCTGATTTTCCATTGTTTTATGCAGAAGGGTAACAAAGGTGCCTTTATTCGATTTGAAGCACCTGATTTGAAACCTAACATTATTACATTTGAAGCAGTGGTTAGTATCTTTCATAATTTGAAGTCTGTCATCTTATATTATCTTTCATAATTTGAAATCTGTCATGTTATATTATGTATAGTCATTATAATAAAAAATGAAAAAGGAAAAGAATCAGTGTTGTTAAATATGGGCTATTGAAACACCATATGGCGGATTGTGGTGGCAGATTCTTTCACTAGTGTAGTGTCATATTGCCAATTTGTGAATGATGGTGGCGCCAAAGCGTTTTATGGTGGATATGGTGGCTTAGAATGTCGAATTCTTGGCTTCTGGCCCTCGTCTGCCACTGCAATTGATAACACTGAAAATAATTAACAAAAGTATATAACTCTTCATTTCATGTTACAATCATTCTGTTGCACTGTGATTAAATCATACATATCTTCATTCAATTTGTGAGGTTATGTCTGGTGTTGACATACTTTCTTCTTGGATTGGTTCACTTTATTGAATTTGCAGCCACACCCTGATGTTAAGCCAATGGCTTATGCAAACAACTTCAACCGATTGTTCTCATAATCAATACATATATAAGCTGACTAGAAGTCCAGAAGAGCTGCCAATGATTGATGCTGTTTTGAAAAGTTTTAAGCACAAGGGAAATATTTGGCTAGAGAAGATTTGGTACATGCTGACCACTGTTGTTTTGTATAGTAACTGTCAATTTGATTTTTAGGATGCATTTGGAAGAGTTTGCTTACTTTACAGCGTATTTGGATACATATCACATTAGCACTTGTGTATCACCATTCTCATATAGATTGAAACACGGACCACGTTAAAAGTTCTTCTTGAGATGTGAAAGCAAAATTTATGTAATTGAGTTCAAGACTTTGTATCTCCAAATTCCATCATCTTCCATATAACAAAATCGGTTCCCTCAAAATCGTGATAAAAACAAAGTGAATTCATCAACACACAAACACCTGACTTACAAGTGACTTCTTTTGAGAACATGGAGGGAGCAGCAATTGTGTGTGTGTCTCTGTACCTAGATTAAGTGAAATAATCGCAAAAGCAAGATTACTATTACTAATACTAATAATGGCCAACCTATTAATGGTGCAATTCGAATGTACACCACCATGCTCCCTGGTATCGGTATTGGAAAATAACGACTCAATAGGCCTACAAGAGAAACTTTGAATATTTCCTTAAATATTATTGCCGAAAATAAGAACTTGCACCTCTTTTGTCTTGTTACTATCACTCTGTAATGCCACAGCCTTATAAGTGTCACATGAATTATCATAACTAAACATAACTTCCAAAATGTCAATTGATACATATCATCACGGAAATATCCTAATTTATCGAATACTGTCCTGGTGGTGAGGTTCCATAAACTGATCAATCCATTGCAGGAGCCAATAACTTCACGACGGTCCTTTGTCAACCAATCGATATTAAGGATCCTTAGGGATGGTGAGCAAACGACTTTCAAATAAACCACTAACAGAGAAGGGTACGAAACTGTAATCACCGTTCCATATGGTTTTTTGGTAAGAGACTAGATATGAGTGTGAGTTTCGTGCAGATCGATTAAGATGCATTTTAACAAATTCATGATCAAAGATAAGAGTGTTTTATGACTTACTCAAGCATTTCATTTTCGTGCCAAAAATGGATCCAATATAAGAAGTGAATGCCAAAGTCGAACCACCCTACTTCTACTGGGATCATCCCTTATCATTTCAGGTGTTGAATTCTGTTTCAAAATTCATTGAAATCTTGTTAGTGGTTCATCACTATCATTAGCTTTCAGGATTCACAAATTTTGTGACCACTGTTCTTGAATATAGTGCTGCCATTATAAAAATGGATCCATTAGAATATTCACTCTTAATTTGGATATCATTTTAAATTGTGTTACAGCTATAAAACTATGTTCTTGGGTTGTAGTGATGATCAGTGATAAAATACAACTGTAACAATTATGATTCCATGATAAAGATGTTGTTTGCAATGTCTTACTGCAACTATAGACAACATTGAAGCAAGTCGTGTCTATTGTATCGTCATATGTTTAGATTGACAATGAGTTTTGTAAAATCACGATAACATCATGATTTTGTTATCTTGAGAAAAAATTGTGCTGGCACAATGTGATTTTATTAAACTTGCTGCTAATCCGATCATGCACTTATGTTTATGATATAATTTTGTACCAATGTACTAGTACATAAATTTGCTTCTCATCTCATATGAATTGAGCTAGTCAAATTATTAGTTAACATGTAAATAGAATAAGCCCATACAGACTGAGAAATCACAATTATGTTAGAGCTACAGGAATTAAATTATTTATCTCTCATTTGTGTCTTCCACAACCACCATAATAAATTATCAAAAAGAATTTAATATGCATTTAAGAAAATAGTGAATCTCGGAATAGAATGTTTGAGTAAATAACAAGAACTAGAAGCCTTTAAAAAAAACAAATAGGAGGAAAGCGTTATATAGAATAAACCAATGTCGAAAGAAGACCATGCATCGGCAACCACAAACAAGAATATACGGCCCCAACAATGCGGCCACCAATAGTGCATAGAAACTCTCTCGTTCCATCCAAAGCGTAAATTGTTGTACATTGTAGGCGATTGTGGATAATGTGGCTGTAAATTGTAGGCGATTGTGTCCGGTATGTTTTGCAGCACAATGTTGATGTTGTCCTCGGTGTGATCAACATAACTCCTCAGCTTGAACATGACAACCAACAAAAAAGAAAGCCAGCAACAGAGAAGTCAATTCTTTAATAAATTAGATTATGTTAAGCTATGATCGATGATAATAACCATATAGAACATTAATAAGATTTGTATAAACTTCATTGCTCCTAAAAAAGAACACACAAAATTGTAACTATTTGTAGCTGCTAATAGCAAATGGAAAAGGAACTAGAAAAGGTACCTTGGAGAGTTTGTTGAGAGTACTGATGAGAATCTGAAAGTAGTATGCTTCCAAGTTCCAAGAGCATCTTCAGCTCCTTAACGACAACCTTCTCGTTGGCAGTGGAGGAGGTAGCCATATTTGATTCATCAAACAGAAAACGTTCCAATCCCTCTTTCACTATTTAATTTATAAAGACCTTCCAAATTGTTCAATAGTTCAGTGCTGGTCTTTGATTTCAGTTCATCTAGAGAAGGAGTATGTGCCTCTTGTTCTAACATCTTTGCTTCGTTCTCCAACACGCTGCAAGCCGCCTCAAGACATGTCTCAAGCACTGTGAATTCAAACGGAGTGGTGGTTGCGTAGTGGTTTACGGACCCTTGCTTGAAGTTCCTGAACAAAGAAGGGTCTCTGAGGAGAACTTCGTCAGCAGTGATTATGGCTTGGATGTGTTCCACGTTGACGATGATGGCTCTTTATGTCCGATAACAATGGAATAAGCACAAGGGGAGGAAAAGAGAGGGTCTAGGATTCTTCTAAGGTCACGTAAGGTGAGGTAAGTACGCCTCATGATGTCATGCGCTCCGGCCTTAAACACATGTGCATAAGTTGATTTCAACTTATTTCAATGAACTCCCTAATATTTTTTTCAATTGTCGAAACATTAGAGATTTCTTTGAATGAACTCCCGAATGTTGCATCCACAACTTCATTATAAAGTTGAAATGGCAATAAACATAATTGCTTCATTTTTCAAATTAAATATACCAGGGTCCTTGAAAATATGCATCTACAGTTAAAACTCTATAAATTAATAATGTCAGGACCGGAGAAATTTATTAATTTAGAGAGTTATTAATTTATCGATAAATTAATAATTATTAATTTAAAGAGTTTTTAAGTAATTATACTGTACATACCAAACAAAAAGGCAAATTAGTCTATGCCTCTTAGAATTACGTTGTAGCGAACCTTGAGACTCAATGTAAATTAGTAACTACTGTGTTCATATGCATTGGAAATCAATAATGACTTTTGAAGTACAACAAATGTAAACAAGAGGAACAAATGTGTTCAATGTATTCTTAATATATTTTTTTTTCAGTTTCTATGGATTATTAATTTATGATTTTCTTGGGACCGAAAATTATAAAGGGATCTCCCGAAAAATTATTATCTTATTATTTTATCGAGTTTTTCAATTTTTTACATTGGCCCAAGTCGGGACCGGACAAATTTATTATTTTAGAGAGTTTATTAATTTATCGAGTATTAATTTAAAGAGTTTCTACTGTATATGAAAGAAAGGTAACTCAACATCAAAAGACCCTCATAACAGGAAACCTTGTACCAAATTTTGAAATAATAAAAGAAAAACATTGATAATAAAACCTTATACACAAACAGATCCAAAATATACAATTAGTCAAGACATATCATGACTGCATCATGAGATAATAATAATAATAATACAGCACAAAATTGATAAAACAAAGATAGCATAAGTAACATATTTAAAATAGTCCCTATTGAACGGAAATCTAAGGATTCGGCTATTGGACGCTTAAGGTCCTGATACAGAAATTGCTTCTTCAATCAAATTTCAGTTTCACCACATTCCTTCAATTTCTTTGTTGCATCAGGATCATTTGGCGCATTTTCTTGACCTAATCAATACAAGTATATCATATCAAACTCTAAGCTTAATATCTTGTATCAAATGTAGTCTTTTATATTTTTTGTGTCAACTTGGTCCTTTATCATTAAAAATGTTTATACCATTGGACAAACATTCATTCACCATCCCATCCACTTTTGTTACAGATTTGCATTTATGACCTTTAAATGATCTACTAAATAGAGTCTGTGTTTTGACACTAACCCCAATGTTTTTCCTAATAACCCTCCCCTCTCCCTCCCCGAAGTTTCACCTTGTCTTCAAGGTGATAAGTTGGATCATTGTCTTGCACTGGTGGAAAGAAACTTCTACCAGTCACATGTTCATGGTTTGCAACTTCTGCAGTCAGCAAATAAATAGGGATCTTCGAACCACAGTTTCATCTCTAAGCTTTGCACTACCCTCAGTGGTTGGTAGCAATTGAAAAAGTCGCACAACCATTGAACTCAAATTCTATTCTTAAGTTCTGTGTAACTTGACAAACAAATCGTTTTAACATCAAACACATCATATATAGCAAAATGACACCACATTAAAGCAAGCCCCCTTCATGCTCCACTTAGAAGTCCTCATATTCAACCCAGACTAGAATATGTGGATCAAATTCCCGCTGAAACTACTTGAGCATCACTTTCTTAAAGAAAACCACCATCTGAGACCTACCCCTCTTAGTGCCATCACAACCTATGACTGCTTCTCTTCAAGTACTCTGATGGTCTCACAATATTGATATCATTGATAAGCCACCAAAATGCCTCCTTTCTGATAAATGTTGTAAACTTAATCATTTTCAAGATGCAATCTCACCGCTCCAAGATCGGAGCTCTAATACCAGTTGATAGGAACATGTATTCCATTAGAGTATCTAGTGAAGGCCCCTGATTACAGAATAGATGGCAAATCTTAGAGGATCTGCAAGTGCAACCCCCTGTCCCAAGGCCGCAATTCTCTCAAAACGACAAGATAGCTTCTCTCCAGACTGAGTGCATTACAATTCTGTGATTATAGTTCCAAAATTAAGCTATAAAGAAATCATGTACTACAATGACTGACATTGAGAACGATTTGGTGCTAAAAAAATCCTGCTGTGGCAGAGTTCAGGAAAGAGTTGAACCCATTGCGAGTCTATTGTTGGTAACCCTACCTTATAATATGCAAGAGGCTGATTCTACAACCCATTTCAAACTTATGACCTCCTAATCTCACGACCAACAGTCTAACTATTACCCCAAGTATCCCATTTGAAATTACTAATTCTAAATTCAGCATTAAAAAATATTCAAATTCTAGTGTCAGACATTATAAGCCTAAATCTGAGCAGTTTACCACAATGGTTCTTCCATCAGCATGCACTAAACCATTCCTTCCATATATAGTGTAGACTCCATGATACCTTCCTCACAACTCACCAAACTAAGGAGTCTTTGTAGATCAAAGCCACAGTAAACTAAATGATGGTAAAATTTATAACGACAGAGAAATAGTTTCTCACAATGGTGACCAGATACAGTGAATAAGCTATATTTGCTTCAAGCAGAGAAAATCCATAATTGCATCCGATGTTGATGACCCATTAACATTTAAAAAACGCAAAATCGTGTAGCAGCAGATTTTAAGCATCAATAAAAATCCACAATGGTAGAAACAAGCTCATTGCAGTGCGATTTCATAAGGTCATATAAGCCAATAACTTTAATTTAATATATCAAGTTATTTTCCAGAATATATGCCATCTGTATTTTGTTTCTTAAAATAAGGAGTTATGATAACTTTTCTTTCCAAATAAGCAAACAAAACAGATCAAGTTGCATGACTGACTTTGTGACCTGGAATGGAACTTTGGAAATAATAGGAATGAACATGATGATAACCTTGCATTCAAGTTACCCCAAGGGAGCACTCTCCCTTCACTAGATCACTAGAGCATTCTCTAGTTTACAACTTTCATAAAATGATTGCCCCTCCCCTAAGACCAGTCCATCATATTAATAATCCTAGGTCTAACAACTGAAATACAAACAGAAAGCCTAACAAACTCAACAGCTATACTAACCTCTTAACTCTAATTCTAACAAACTCCTTTTATTCTAAGTCCTAACAAAACACCCCTCCTCAAAACAATCTTGTCCTCAAGGTTGCAATCTACTAAAGTTTCATAATTTTTGACAACAAAAAATCCCACCTGTGATTTCTTCTTTTCCGTCGTCAGCTTGCTCTAATTCTTACAGTGTTTCTTCCTCCGCGTCAGCCAGCCTTCAGCTTTGAAGGTTCGACTTTCTGCACAGCGAATAATTTGTCAGTGAGAGCCAGCAACCCTATTGGATCCGTGCCTTTGAAGGTAGGTGTAAAACCAGCTTTTTCATCCAAGAACGGGTCTGTTCTTGATCATCATCTGAATCTCGATCCGAGTTTGTAAGTGTGTCGTTCTTCTTGACTGCTGATCCAAGATCTGTTACGGTTTCAATGTTTTTGTGCTGAAGATTTGAGATCATGTCAGAAATCTTGCTTATGGAAGCTTGCATGGTATCCATCTTGTTGGAATCCTGTCATGAATTTGCCTAAAATTAGCTGCCATTCTGTTTCAAATGAATTATAATTATATAATAAAACATCAAGAGAGACAAAGATCATTAATATGTATCAAAATTGATCAGTATATACTCTGAAGCTGCAACAACTTTTCATGAAATACTTGAATGTTAAAATTAATTTAAATGAGCAAGGCTCGCCATCCCCAACACACCAGCAAAAAATTAAACAAACTCAGTTTAGCAGTCGAATCTCAACTCAGCAACAAAAAAAAATCCAACCAGCAAGCAACACTAAATCTCCAATTAATTATAGTCAGTAGAACTATGTATGACATATTGGTACTCATTTCTTTAGTCAAAATGAAAATAGATAATTAAATAGTCAATAAACTGGAAAAGGGTGTCAAGAACAGGATATATGCCGTGATCCCTAAGGGACTCCATTTGAAATCCAGTAATATGCAAATACCATGCATATGCAGATAATAGATATTTATGGATACTTATAGACATTTAGTACCAAAAAATCACTGTCTCAAAACTCAAGCTGCAACGCGCAATTAGGGTTAATCACTTAATCCTATAATCCTATAACAGACGGTACTTCCATGGCAACCTACCTATGTGTTTCAACTTTCAATAAACAGGTATGCTAAACCCAGAAAGATAATAACTAGCCCGGAAGTGCAAAAAGATAGGAAAAGAAACACAGAAGTGGCACCTTTACATTAACATAATGGACCACAGCAGCAGAATAAAGTTATCCAACACCAAGTTATTTAATAGTGATGATAGCCTTTACAAAGAAGATAGCAGAAATTTATTTATATAAATAAAATAAAAAATAGAAAAACTTTTGAGTGCAAAAATATCTTCAAACCTACCTATTCAACAAAAGTTAAGTTCTTTAAAAAAAAAAACAAAAAACAAAAGTTCAGTGAAATTTGAAGTTTCCTTCCTAAATCCACAGAAAAACCAACTTTAAATTTCTACAAGCTTCTTGTAACTAAGAAAGGCATTAAAGAATATTTACAAAGGCATGACTTGGAAAAATAGCCAAAGTACTTTGGTTAATGAAGTCATGTGACATTTGCGGAGGCGAAGTCCTCTGTAATAAGTTTATGTTGCTTGCTCCCATGTCCTAACTCCTAAGAAGGATTCCCATATTGCAAATAGAAATACGTTACCAATTTCGTATGGATACAATTAAAATGTAAAGAAAAAATGTCCAAGACTACACTATAACATTTATTCACCCAAAAGACAGCTATATTAAAAACTGAAATTCATAGAAAGCCAAATCGCAAATCTAGAAAAGGAACGGTAAATAATTTAAGTTAACTTATATAGTTAAAAAATTCAGTGTAAGGACATACTAGATCCGTAATGTTGCGAGGAAGTAGCTAAAGACCAGATATGTGAAAATCAAATGGCATGATCTACTTCAAGAGCTACCAGTTATGATGTCTGCTCAAAAGTGCCAACCTTTATCGCGCCAATAACTTCTCGCGTTTTTTAGTGAACGGGTATGTTTAATCTTCAAAAACAGCCTGTAAGCCCTCTCTGTTAGGTTTGAAGCAAGCAGCTTGTTACTCAGTTTACTGTATACAAGCCTGCTGGGACAGAACCCTTTGCGCAAAGCCTCCTCCATGACAAGAACAGCATTTTCAAGTTGTCCTATGTTGTAAAGGCCACTTATGATGTACTCGTAAACTTCAACATCTGAACTATACCCACATTCTTGCATCTCCTGCCATACACTTAACAATGTTCCACATTTACCAAACTTAGAAAGACGCATAAGCAATATCTTATAAGCTTCCATTGATATCTTACACTCCAATTTTCTTGTCTTCTTGTAGATCATCATAGCTGCATATGGTGGACCATAGCTGCATAACTGTTTGATGAAGGAGGTTATAGTCCCAGTAGGAGGCACAACTCCTTGCCTTAACATCTCATCAAACATCAAAAGTGCATCGGCCACTTTCCTGGTCCTGAGAAAAGCAGTAATCATTCTAGAATATGTATGAATGTTAGGTTCACAATTATCACTCAACATCCCATTATAATACTTCATACACCCATCAAAATCTCCAATCGAAATGAAATTAAAAATCATTGCATTATAGATAGCAGTGTCTTTCTCCTTCATACTACCGAAAACCTCAACAGCCTCATTCATTCTACCTGCTCTACCCAAACCCTCAAGAAAGAAAGCCATCGTATTGAAATCATGAGAAAGCCCCTCAACTTCCATTTCCTTCATAACTTTCTCAATCTCATTCACCCTACCCAACTTAGACCAACCACCAACAACAACATTATATGTGTCAACATTAAAACTCACCTTCCCTTTCATTGAATTAAAAACCGAAGCTGCAGCACCGACATGACAACGTTGACAAAGGCACGACAAAAGCACATTCAAAGCGTCGGTATCACGACACAACCCGAGATCATCCAAATTCCCAAACAACTGAATTGCTTTTGACACATGACCGGCATTGACAAAACTATCAATAACAATAGATAACATTAACAAATCAGCTTTCACACCATTCAATCTCATCTCATCTAAAACCTGCATCATAAAAATGAAAAATTTCCTTCTTCCTAGTGCCTTAACAATGACATGGTAACTACCAACATCCCTAGGCACCATTGGTTGTTTAAGTGCCCAATTAAAAAACATAACCATTGCTTCACCACCCAAATTCCCAAAGTTCAATACTTTACCAATAATATCAACATTTACATCAATACACACATTGGATAAAGCTTGTTCAATTGCAGCCTTACCCTTTAGTTTTTGAAGAAAGATACCACGTAGTTTATCTTCAGGGGACAAAAACCCATCAACGGATTTGGATTCTGATTGTGATTCTGAGGTTTTGGAAGTGGGAATTGGTAAAAGTTGAGAGATTTGATGGAGAATGAGGCGTTCATCAAGGTTTGAAGAATTTTGTAGCGATGAGAAACGTTGATGTAATTTGGGAAGAGGGTGTTTGGGTTTTGAGAAGTGAAGCACGAATTGCAAAAATCGAAACGCCATGAAGAATGTAATAATCACAGAAACTAGAAGAAATGGAATTTAAGATGGTTCAGAGTATTTGAAAGCATTCAGAAGAACCCAACAGGTGTTTGTTAAAATGCTTCAGAATGAATTATAGTCTTGCAAATAATGAGTTGAAGTTAAATAGTTATCCAATATCTTTTGTTTTCATAAAGCAGACCACTTATACCAATGTCACTAGAAATATCACTACTTTCATGGATATTCAATAGAAGTTATGATGTATATAAAATAAAGGACATTTTGGGTTTTCCATTGCCTATATCCAATAGACATAGTTTTTAACCACGTTTTCAAGGTTGTGAAGTTGAAGAAATGTGAATAATTAACACTACGTATTTGCTACCAAACTTCGTTTGATGGAGTACAATTCCTAAAGCAGCGAAGTACTCCTTTAGATAAAAGAAGTTGTTAAGTTCCGTTGATGTCGAAGTTTGTTAGTTGGAATCGCATTGTGCATGTAAATCCAAAGGAAATGTTGCACCTTAGGTGGAATCGAAAATTTTCAAATGGGTTAGTTATTCCAATTGACCTTGTAATATGCTCGAAGTCTGAAAAATGATATGTAAAATAAAAACATATATTATAACCATCTAATTTGAGATTCTTTAGACATTGTTATAACCCTATATTATAACTTTTTAGACATTGTTCCATAACCTTCACCATAAAATTTTAGAGTTTACCCTAATCAATACTCAATTTTTTTTTTTGAAAGGGCTAATCAATACTCCATTAATGAGTGATTATGTAGAAAAATTGTTTCCATAATTGAAACTGCATTATTTCTATTAAAAAACACATCGTCGTTATAAGTAAGAGACTTCAAAAGCATAGAGAAAAACGTTTGCAGAGTCGGTACACCATATTCCTAAACAAACTTCACAGAGGCGTTGCTTTCTTTTTGGCAGAATCGGTACACGTTCTTTTATTGGTGTAGTTACCTGGTTTTCATGTAATCCTTTTTTTTTTAATTTTTTTTTTATTTTCTGTTTGTAGTTTCTACGCTAGGGTTTTAATAGAATGACAGAGGAGATGGCTAGGGTTCCAATACGATAACAATGACATTAGTTTACAAAAGATTACAAGAGAATATATTAAACCTAATGGACTATACCTATTTATCTTACACATATATGTTCATTGATGAACCGACAAAGTTTTACCCTGTAATGAATCTCAACCGTTGATTCAAGATCGGATGAGTAGATTTTAAACACAGTTATATGCAGTAAAATGATCTCACTGATTTAAGAATGGATGGTCCTAATCTAATACAATTTACAACGTCATGTTGTTTTGGCAGGAAATCCAATTCGGTTCATCAATAGATTAAAGGTTCATGATTAGGGATTATGGGCTTAACCCCTTTGTCCTGATCTAGTTTTCTGTTTTATGGTTTGTAAAGTGATTTTATAATTTTAATCCAATTGAAATGGAATGGCTGCTAATTTTATGCAAATCTTTGTCAGGTAAAAAATAAATAAAAATGGATACTTCATATTGCCATAAGATCGACATATATGATGATGAGAAAGACAAAGAAGAGTGGGTCACAATGGGTTACGAGGAGGAAAAATTCATTCTCCTCAATGAAAAGGAATCAACAAAAGACTCTAGCAAAGTAAGTCATGCAACTTGGTTTCTTTTGCTTTGTTTAGAATTTTTATATTTTATCACAAAGTATGTAATGTACTAGTTTTATATAAAATTTAGGTGAATTTGTCATAAGTATTGACTAAAGTAGTAAGGATTATATAAATGGGGTTTACAAGGTCCCTATATGAATTAGGATCATTTAAGAAATCATGCAATTTTAGTCTCATTACATTGACTTTTAATTGTAAAAAATCACATCAACCATAATAACACCAGTTTTAACATATTTCTTTATAATATATAAGTGATTTTAGCCAACCATAAAAAATCACATTGGTCACTTGTCTTTCATATTGTTTTTAGCCAACTAATATGCTTAATAAGTGATTTTCAATATATAAGTTTCTCTAAAATGTATAGGCAAACCAGGAATGTGGCATGATTGGAGCGAAAGGACTTTGCGAAAGTGTTTCCCCGTGGAAGAAATTATCAAGTTTTTTTCATCAGAAATTTTTCCCAAGAAATATTGTTTGGAATTGGCAATTTTTTCATGTTTATATCAAGTAAGAATGGTGCTTTTTGAGGATCATGCTTTTCGAAACTTTGAGACTGTACCACTAAGTTCTGGGCAAGCCTTTACTCTACTTTTTCCGCCAATTCTGTGGAACTCCGTGTTCATTGTGAATTTTGTCTATGCACTTGTCTATATAATGTCATCGGTTCAGTCTTGGGTCTTTCGCGTGCCTATCATCTCAATGCTATGTCTAAATCATATATATGGTTTATTGAAGTGGGTGGTTGAAGAATCAAGGTTCAATGTCCTCTGCTACTCTTTTAGATTGAATGGTATCTTGTTTGCGTCTCTTGGAGTTCTTGGTTTTATCTTGCTTTACCATGGTGTGATCATGCTTATGATTTTTGCTTCATGGAGATGTCGAAGAAAAATACAGGAGTCCGTAAGGTGAATGTATTGCTTTTTATCTTTTTAGAATCTTTCTTATTCATGGGGAAAAAGTTCATACATATTATTACTTTTTTTGTAGTTCAACATTTTTGTCTAAAACTAGTTTGGTGTGGTTCCATGAAATTGAGCACAAGATCGATTTTATCATGGATTTATTTTGCATTTTTGTTGGTATTTAAGGTAAAAAAATTGATTTCAAGATAACAAAAATGATTCATCTAAGATTTTGTTTGCGAGATGGAAAGTTAGGGAGGACTTTGGAAAAAAAAAAAGAAGGAAGGAGTGGGTCTAAGAAATAGAAGACCGTCTCTCAAAAAAAGAAGAAAAAGAAGACTTTGAAAGAGGACATACTTTAAAAGGGGACATAAGAGCTTTGACAACTCATTTTTCTTCATAATATAAATCATGTTAATTTAGAACTTAAACATTATATTGGATGATGATTTTAGAAGGTTTCAAAGTGTTTATAGAACTTGTCACATTCAATATATTTTTATAATGTTTTTAAATAAAAAAATATATTTATCATAAACATTAATTTATCAATCTCAACAAAATTCCTCTTTTAAAAAATATGAAAAATTTCTCCATTTTATCACTCCACCTTAAAAACAACCGTGTTATCATATACAACAATGTTCCCAAAATGGGATACAGAAGAAAATAATCAGACGAAGAATAAGCTTTGGTCCCTATGTTCCTTACCATTCACTAACTTAATTCCACAACTAATATAAGAAATGCTAAGGACACGCTCCCTAACACACTCATATAACACACTCCAATGATAATTAGCCACATCATCCACTATTTCCATTCTTTTACCTAATGACCGGTTCTATAGGTTGAGAAACAATTTTTATTTTATTTTTTTAAGGGAGATTAGTCACTTTAGTCTCGGAATAGGAAATGAGTCGTCACTTTAGTCCATGAATACAGATAAATTGCAAAATAGTCCCTGGATGTAGACTCTGTTAGTCAATTTAGTCCCTGAATGTAGACTCCTTTAGTCACTTTAGTCCCTGAAATTGACCAACAAAGTCTACGTTCAGGGACTATTTTGCAATTTGTTTGCATTCAGAGACTAAATTGACTACTCATTTCCCATTCAGGGATTAAAGTGACTAATTCCCCATTTTTTTAATTTAAGTGCAACATTCTTTAAAAAGTAAACCAACATCTCTTAATCTGGAATATTGTGGGTTGAGCTCTATTCACAAACTCGATGTCTGCTTCTTATCTGTTACTATCATCTGGCATTGCCTCTCCCAATAACACTCGTGTTGCTTGTTTGAATCGGAATTCTAAATTCTTTTTGATTTAGATTCTATTGTGTAAATGAGGTTTTTTTTTTTTTTTAATCTGGGTATGATGAAGGAAAGCTTTCATCAACAATTGCTTCACTTGTGGAATTCTGTTTTATGTTGTTTAATCCCTTTTTCTACAATGTTCTGAATTCAATTTTTTATTCACTACAATTTTTGAATCCAGAGTAAAACAATATGTTCTGGAACGTGTTTAGATTTCTTAACCAAATTTTGTTTTGGGTTAGAGTTTGTTGGACTGTTAAATCCTCAAATCAAAGCTGAAGACATTATGGATGTTGGGCGCTTGAAATTGCACAAGAATAGCAAAAGTTAAAGACCATTTAATTTAGGCTTAATAGCAGTTTTCGCCCCCTAACTTTCACGAAGCTGCGATTTTGGCCCCCTAAGAAAAAAAACTACAAAACCGTCCCCTAAGTTTTGCAACTGTAGCAGTTTTGGCCCCCCAAGACAAAATAAAAAATAAAAAAATAACACGTGGCACCTCACTTAGGGTGCCACGTCAGCGTAGGTCGAGTCAAAATTGGCCTTGAGGACAAAACTGCCACAGATGCAAAACTTTGGGGGAGGTTTTGTAGTTTTCTTTTCTTAGGGGGCCAAAATTGCAACTTTGGAAAAGTTAGGGGGCTAAAACTGCTATTAAGCCTTTAATTTAATAATAATAAGGAGTAAATAAAATAAATGGTTACACTATCAATCAAACCGGTAGCCAGTTAAAGAATTTAAAAAGTGGATGATGTGGCTGATTATAATTGGAGTGTGTTGAAGGAGTGTGTTATAAATGAATGGCGATTTTTTTTTTGAGGAAAATGAATGACGATTCTAAGAGGTGAGAAAAGAGTATTGGTGGATGCTATTCGAAATATTAATCACATCACATGACAACAAACGTAATCAAAAGTGATGAAGGATTTTTTTTTTTGGGACAATTAAAGTGCCGAAGAATTAAGAATTATGAAACATATTTAGAGTCTCTGTGGTAAGACTAAAAAACGAACTTATAGTTTATAGCTTAAAAGCTCATACGACTAAAAAAGTTTTCTTTGGTAACTGACATATCATCATGAGCTTATAACTTATTTTATTAACTTTTAAGTTATTATTTTAAGCGTTATTTCAAGTAGCGTTTGAGTTTATAGCTTTTCATCTTTTGTCTCATTTTTACCCTCATTACTTTAACTAAAATTCATTTTTATCCTTATAATAAATAACTACTTTTAAGAAAAACATGTTACGTTTAATTAAAGTTCAGATTTTAAAGGCTGATAATAAATATATGCTCACGTTTACATAACAACAAATGTTACGTTTTACCTAAAAAAAAACACCCTCCAATCACTATTATAAGCAAAAATCTAAATTTTACCTTCATTCAATTAATAAATTTAAATTAATAAATTTTAAATAATGATTAGTTTAAATTTTTATAAAACCTTTTTATATACTCTTTGACAGACACAGACACAGACACAGTTTCCCTCTCGCTCCTCTCGCGTCGCTATGTTTCTTTATGTTGTTAAATTGTAAGTTGCTGTGCTATTTTCCAATTTGAAAATTGAAAACCTAGTAAAGAATTGTTGCCGATACATGTGTAACTGTGCATGTAAAATTGATTTTCATATTTTTTTTCAATCTGATTTTGATTCAAGGAGTCTAATGTTAGTGTAGGCGATTCGAATTTGGTTCTGGGGCTCACCAGTTAAACTTCCATAGCTACATTTCATTGAGGATATAAGAAACAAACATAAATGTTTCAAGGAAGTGTGTTTTCGTTAAGAATAGGGGAAGTTCAATTCGATCAAAGGCCTAAGGTGCGAAAATAGGGTGAGTAGAAGGGTCAGAGTAGGTTAGGGTGGAAACAGTAAGAAGATAGTTGGGTGCCAGAAAAAAGGTGGTGTGTTTTCGGTCAAATCAGTTATGGAAGAGCATGGCACCTTCAAAAGTCTGTGCGTTCTCTTGACAGTTGCTTCTTGATCGCATACCAACAAGGATGAATCTGTCCCGCAGAGGGATTATCCCTCAATTAGATTTGTTGGACTGCTTTCTGTATGGATGGGTACCAGAAAGTTCTGTCTATCTATTTTTAGACTTGAGTTTTTGCATCCGTCATTTGGTGGCTAGGTGTCGTCATTGTCACCCCGACAGACTTGTTTGTTTCTTTTGGGTTTTTATCTGGGTCTGGCAGCAGTAAGAAGGTGAGGGAAGGATTGAAATTTGTTTGCCATTCGGTAGTAATTTAGGTGATTTGGAAGGTCAAGAAGGAAAACATTTTCAATAATCACGTAGTTTCAGCTTTAGAAGTCGTAGATGAATCTAATGGGTTGGTGTGGCGTTGGTATTTAGTGAGGATGGCCAAGACCCCTTTCCCTTTGTATGAATGGTTTTTGGGACCATTTAACTGTTTGGCTCGGTCACCAGGTGCTTTGGTGTGAAGGCAATGCTGCAGTGCAACAGCAATTTTTTCATCACAGTTTTGAGCCAGTACCCTGTCTTTCAAGGGTGTTCGGGTCTGTGTTTGGAGCAGCACTATGTGTACTGTTGGCACAGTTTTGTTGTAACAGGACAGCAATAGTTTTTGCTTTTTAGGCTCCTTTTTTTATTTGAGGTGTAAGGTTTTCGGATGTGTTGTTTTACCTTGTGTTTTGTTTCACCCCTCTGCTACTGCTGGTCTCCTGTATATTTTGGACCCAAACTGGATTCAACTTGTGTTGGGCTTGGCGATTATTCTATAAAAGATTCCATTTCCAAAAAAATAAGAGGAAACATTAATAATTAAGTTCAAGATTATATTAAAGGATCTGTGCAATGTTTCAAATGTCCGGAAATACCAATTACCATGTTAACATGTACTAATAATCAATACGACATTCATTGCTTGTGTGTATTTGTCTATTTGAGCACATATACTACTTGACTATGATTAAAAGTGAAAATCTAGTACCATTTATCCCACTCCTTTTCATTCATATGGTCATATTTTGTACGATGATTTTTTTACCCTGCATACTTCATATCTCCTTGAAATTTCTATCTCCGTTATGTTCCTCTCTTACCTATGACCTCTATAATTGAAATGTATTCTAATCTGTACAAAATTTCCTATACTGTTGCTTAACTTTTATCCCTCAGAGAGAATGATTGCTTTTACGAACCTATGATCTACTACTTGTTGCTTATTTTTTAGGTATATAATAATGTTGATTCTTTTGTGATTCTTTTTTTATCTAATCTTAGATTCATTTTTCCATTCTTTAATTATCTAATCTTGATACATTTTTCCATTCTATAATGATGTTGACAAATAAAAAATACAAATAATATGACATTTCTCTAAAATGTACAGGCAAACAAAAAATGCGGCAAACCAAGGAATATTGGCTGGCGAGGGCAATTGTTTACCCTATAGGTCAAGTACAACTGATGTCCATTTTGGGTCATCTTTACCAAAAAGAGACTGTACTACTAAGCTTTGAGCGGGCCTGTTTTCAGTTCTTACCGGAAATTTTGTGGAATGTCATGTTCGTAGTGTCCTTTGTCTACGCATTTGTCTCCATAGTTCGATCGACTCAGTCTTGGGCCTTTCGTGTGCCCATTCTTGGAATGCTATGTCTTAATTTTGTCTATGGCTTATTCAAGTGGCTGATTAATGCAACAATGTTCAATGTCCTATGCTACTCCGTTAGAATCAATGGTGCCTTGTTTATGTCTCTCTGGGTTCTTGGTTATCTTATTTTGTACATGCTTGTGCTTTTTCTTGGAGGATATGTCAAAGAGAAAGTAGACGAGGAGTAATGTGACTCAGAATGAGGTGAAAGTTATTTATTATTACATTGTTCTCTAATTCTATCTCCTTACATATCTATGCATATTTTATATGCAAAATTGCATATGTAGAACTTAAGTTATTTGTTTGAGTCAAATAGATCTTAAGTTATTTTTCTTCTTTCACACAGCTCTCATGAGTCTTTGTACGTGCACTGAGTTTTTTTTTTTTATATTTAAATTCTGTTATAAAAATTGTATCAATTTTCTTTTTCAAAGTATCAATTCTGTTATATTTAAATTCTGTTATATTTAAATATCAATTGTCTTTGTATCAATTCTGTTATATTTAAATTCCCAAAGACCGACTAATGCGGAGGATCAATCCCACCGTCCATTAGCGGGGGGGCTCAATTATAGCTTGAAAAAAATGTTTGTCGAAATGCTTTCCTTATACTCTCTTGATTGTTATGTCCTTGTGAACCACAAGTTGAATGACTTCTTCAGAATAAGTAATGTATGCTTTGATGCTAATGCGGTTCATAGAAAATTTGATATGCGTGTTGAAAAGGTAATTTTATTTCAAAGTGATCTTTTGATTGGTTATCACGATGAAAAAAAAATGAAGGCACTCCACTTTTGTTGGAACCTTTCATCATAAAAGATCATTTATCTTGTCACTAATCCCAGTTTAACAACGATGAATATAGAAAGAAATACAGGTGAACTTTCAAATTCCTTACCTTGCTTATGTATGTATGTGTTAAAACATTGTTGATAAAAAGGAGATCATTGATCCACCTACTTGTTACATTTGGTGTTTTATCTCAATTTCCACTTGATCCTGTGGAGTTTTTTTGTTTAATTAGTGTCATCCTTGACTTACTCTGTTGTCTTCATGTAGGTTGCCTCCACACTAAATTTGAGGAAAAATTTCTTTTAAGAGGGAGGGAATGATGTGAACCTCAAGGCTTCTCAAGGACTGAAGATTTGAATCAATATGAGGAAATATAGAATTTTAAGATTTCTGTTTGTTTCAAATTTGTTAGTAAATAGGTGAAACACTTGTAGTTGTGCAGGTTTATTTTGGAGCATGTATATTACCCCTGTAGGTTTGAGCATTATTAGCCTCTGATCACATTTACAATAAGGTGAAAAATCCTTGTATAATGAATCCTTCTTGGATCACATAAGTAGATATCTTTGGATACTCTTGGTATCACAAAGTTAAAAGAAAAGATTTCTAACATATACTCAAATGGGAATCTATGAGTTTGTATGATATAGCTTAGGCAGTTAGGCTACCCCAATTTTGATTCTTTTTATTTGAATAGGCTCTTATATTTTTTTATAAGAGGAGTGATATATTGACTCCATTTCATTTGCTAGCTAGAAAAGACTCATTTAGAATGAAAAATTGAAGCAAACATTATTTTTTTTCCTACCGGAACATAAGTAGTTCAAGCAAATATTTTATTCTGGTTCATAATATTCTTCTTTTACCAAAGGGTTGATAAATATTTAAAGAGCAATACTATATATCAAGAAAGATTTTATCAAGAAATTGTCCTGAAATTTTAATAAATAAGATTGAAATCATTGGGGTGGTGGGTGTTATGTATTTTTTTTTTATGAAACTTTAATAAATAAGATTGAAATCTAAGGGTGATTATTCTACCATGTCATTCTTGAATCCATCAAGAAAATCCATTGTTGATATCTAGCATTTTCCATATTTAAAATCCGGTTTTACACAAAGGGCGCAGTAAATTCTAAATCCACTTGAGAACAAAGGGCGCAGTAAATTCTAAATCCACTTGAGAACAAAGGGCAGAAACGGCATTTCATTAAAACCCTGTGAACACCAAGATTAAAATCCGTTCCCAATAGTTTGTAAGCAAAAAGATTAAGAAACTTATGAAGGACACAATAACAACAGCTGCAGCTTCAACAATGAATTTAACATAATCAACAAGTAAATCCTTAACTACTACTAACTGAGCTAAGCGCACGAGCACTACTAATATTGATTAATATAACAAGCATTAAATCCAAATAAATACATAAACAAGCAATATAGTCAGAATTTTGGAGTAATATTGAAGCAGAAATTAAAAAGGGGAATAATAGAAATGGATGGAGTTAAACTTTAACTAAGTAATAGTCAGAATTTTAGTATATGTAATGATGTTTTCTATTTAGGATATATCATATATCTAATTGACTAATTGTCGCTTTCTTTATTATCAATATTACTTTTTTTTGAACAATCAAAAATGGAACTTATATAATATTATCAATATTACTTACATTTACTAGTATTTAGACCCGTGCGATGCACGGGAAGTTAGATATGACATTGATTAATAAATAAAGTAATAGTAAATGAAACAATAATAGTTGTAAGTGAGCATGAATTAACGTGTCCAAAATAAAACCAATAAAAACTTGAAGTAATTTAGAATTCTCGTTATCACATTGGATAAACAAATAAAAATAACCAAATGCAACTACTAATATAAGTTTGTCTTGAGTAATAATATACAAATTTGTGGATAATAAAGTCGTATCAATTCTCAACAATTGAATCGGTAAAACTCAGTTTAGTGTCCATGACTTTTGCTGATTCCAAATTAAAAATTCATCATAAAGATGATGATCAACCTAGCATGAAATAAAATAAATTTGTATGATTATACACGATTATTTTAAATGGCATAAGGTATAAAGAGAAATACAAATTACATAACCATATAAAAAAGTTTAAGAAAAATGCATAACATATTGTTAATTTGTGAAACAAATTTAGTTGATAAGTTTTGACTTTTTTGTCAACAACAAAATTCTAAATATTATTTCTTACACACACACACACACACACACACACACACACACACACACACACACACACACACACACACACACACATATATATATATATATATATATATATATATATAGTTCGAAAGAAAGGCATTATTAAATAAAAGTGCTTTGAAAAACATAGCTAGATGCACGCAACAATAAACAAATAGAAAATATATACGAATATGTATATGTGTAAATTACCTATCTTAAATTCTGAAAGACTTCTTTGTAGACAACATTATTAGTTTTGTTGGAGACGCGTCCTTCGTCATCGCAAATCAACATCTTCAGCCCAGCACCTGAAGTAACGCGTGAAAGAGCAACATATAACTGTCCGTGTGAAAATATGAGTTTTGGAAGATATATTCCAACATTTTTAAGAGACTGTCCTTGACTCTTATTGATAGTCATTCATTGCAAATGAGACCATAATAGGAAACTGTTTACGTTGAAACGTGAAAGAAAGTTTAGTATCAGATGGAGATGGAGACAAAGTCAATCTTGGGATATATACCTTTTGTCCAATACTGTTTCCTGATATTATCTTTGCCTCAAGTACGAAATTCCCCATTTGCGTAATTATAAGGCGCGTACCATTGCATAATCCTAACGGTTGATCAATATTTCTCAATAACATAATTAGAACTCCAACCTTGAGATTTAACTCATGGTTTGGCAAACATGAAGATTTGACGGTGTTCAAAATTTTTGGAGTGCGAATCTGATCAGGACCATTAATATTTTCATCCTGTGTAGACGGACTATCAACACTTAAGTATGTTCTTTTCTCACCAGGAATCATCGATAAAATGTAATTGTTCAGTAAATCAACAATATCATTGGTAGGTGCTAAAATTGCCCTATCTTGAAAAAATGAAATATCACTCATATTCTCCAAAAGTGATGGATATGTGCTATTAACAATTGAAGAAATTGGGTCACCTGAGTTCTTGATCAACATGTCATCTGGTATTTCAATTTCAGCTTCCCCATCATTGTTGTCTCCAATGTTTCCATCTCCAACATTTAAAATCCAGTCAGAGAACTCTTTGAGTTCATTGACATCAGAACATGAAGATCCAGTTTGAAGCCTCATGTTTTTGGTCAATTTTAAGACTCGACAATGTTTCCAAAGGCGCGATGAATTAATGCTAGCATCAACAACATCATGTCTTGGTGCTCTTGGAATGACCGGAAGAATTTGCCTGAAATCACCACCCAAGACGATCACTTTTCCTCCAAAAGGAATATCCGCACTTCTAGGATCAGAGACACGAAGTATATCCCTAAAAGTCTTATCAACTGCTTCAAAGCAATGCCTATGAAGCATCAGAGCTTCATCCCAAATAATAAGTTTTGACTCAACGATTAGTTGCGCTAAAGGATCCTCTGGCTTGATAGGGCAAGTTGAATTCTCGAATATTTGTATGGGTATGCCAAATCTAGAATGTGCTGTCCTGCCACCTGGAATAAGTAATGCTGCTATCCCACTTGATGCTATCGTCAAAACAATTTCTCCTCTCGATCTAATTTCTGCAGATATCACTTTCCAAATGAAGGTTTTACCGGTTCCGCCATACCCATCAATGAAGAAAAAACCACCGCTGTTCGCATCCACAGAACTCATGATTGTGTCGTATATGCTCCTTTGTTCTTCAGTCATTGTGGAAGTTAATTTTTTGTGCTCCAGAATTAGATCACAATGATTATAATTAAGCTTGTGAGAAATAAGTTGATTGTAAGATTCAGGATTCAAAGGCATTTTCACTTGAGGCATGGTTTCAATTTTTTTTAGACTTTTGTTCCTTCTCCGCAACAATTTTTCTATCTCCACCAAAGTTAAATTTTTCAATTCATCTTCAGTCAAAACCAAATATGTTATATAGAGTGAAAACATAAGTTAAATATGATAATAGTAAAATTCAATATTATAAATAATGAAGCAAAAGAAATAATGAGAATTGAATATACCTGGAATTTTCAGGTGCCTTCGTTGCCTATATAAAATGTCATCACTTAAATACCTCTAGCAAACATCAACTACCTGTGCCCCACTGAGCTGCTTCTTTAATTACATCAACATGATCTTTGTCATCATTTATAAGCCCCTTGCATAGCAAGCATCCTTAAATGACTTCAGGACAACATTGTTAACGGTCTTTATATCTTCAAAAGAAGTAGGACCTTTACAATAATTCAACAAAGTCCTCAAGTAATATAATTGACCACTACCAGGATGAACAAAATATATTCTTCCTATTTTAAATCCTCTTTTTCTTGGGTTCCAATGTTTTTTCTTTTCATTCCATACAAATTTGGAAGGAAATTCATTATATGTAAGTTCTCTTGCCATAGGATATTTTTTATTGGCATCCATCCATGCCAAAAATTTGGAATTTTTTGAGTTTTCTTTATCTAGAACATTATCAATTCTCTCATGATCATAAAAGGTAACATAATGTTCATTTTCCAAATGGAAAGGCAATCTTTCAACTGATGGTTCTCTGTAACTAATGTGAAAAGCAAATAATATCCATGATGCCTCACACGATGACAAATATCTGCAATCATAATATAAATTGATTTCGTCAACCAACCCATTATGTTCTTGATCAGGAGATCCTTTATAGAATGAAGCTGTTATACGGTCATGTCCTTTGTTGATATACTTGAACAGGTATTTTATGGAACGGGATTGGTTACACCACTCAACATTTATGTGAGCATTGTATTTCATCAAAAGATGTTTATTGTATGGGACAACGAATCAATTATGAACGAAAGCATTACCTTTTTTAATAACCCTGCCATCATCCCTCCTTCTATACACAGGATATCCATCTGCATCGACTGTGGTTTTATCGCAAAACAAATTCGGAAAAAATTTCGTGCACTTCCCATTATCATCAATACATGGAGAATTCTTGTTTTGTATTCCGCAAGGACCATGGATCATAAAACTGGAAACAATTTTAAATAGCTCAGGTTCAACTTGTTCATCAGGTAGTTCAACATATATTATCTTGTCAATGCCATCAGGATTTGGATGTTTAAATTGAGGATGTAGGAAAATTAAGATGTGTGCATGAGGCAATCCACGTTTCTGAAACTCAATTGTGTATATCACTGTATAATTGAAATAGAACACATCAATAATGTTTTCCATTCAATAATTTAAAAATACAAACATGTGCTAAAAAAATAAGAGAACGGAAAATGCACTGTAAAGTATAAAGAATATAATAGGTCTATAATTTAAAGAATATAGTTAACAAAAACAAAAAAAACATATGGGATTGGTGTTTATATTGCCAAATAAATAGAGAAAACAGCACTACCAAAAAAATAGAGAAAATAGAAAACAAACTATGATGTCCATCAAACAAAAAACAAAATAAGATTGTGAAAGGAAAAAAAACAAAAATAACAAACTAAGATTATGGAAGAAAAAAAAACGTACTTAGTGGAAAGAAAAATAGAAAACAAAAAACAGCACTACCAAAAAAATAGAGAAAATAGAAAACAAACTATGATGTCCATCAAACAAAAAATAAAATAAGATTATGAAAGGAAAAAAAACAAAAATAACAAACTAAGATTATGGAAGAAAAAAAAACGTACTTAGTGGTGTATGGCACAAATTTAACAAAAGTTTGTTCAATTGCTTAAATATATATTGTTAAATAATTATGTGAAAGAAAAACAAAATAAAATTATGAAAGAAATAAAAAACAAAAAAAAAACAAACTAAGATTATGGAAGAAAAAAAAACGTATTTAGTAGTTTATGGCACAAATTTAGCAAAAGTTTGTTCAATTGCTTAAATATATATTAAATAATAATAATAATGAGATGTCAATATTAAATTTAGCGAAAGTTTCTTCAATTACTTAAATATATATTAAATAATAATAATAATGAGATGTCAATATTAAAATGACAATATTAACCTCAAATTTTGGCTCCAAAAAGTTGTCTAAGAGACTTAAGACCTTTTATAAATAAGATAAATAAGATTATTAATAAGATAGGCGATCATTTTCTAAAAATATAAAGAAACTCCAAAAAATTAGGAAGGAAATGTGCAACAACTTTTTTGGCTCCAAAAAGTTGTCTAAGAAACTTAAGAACTTTTATAAATAAGATATTTCTATTATTACCACCGTCTTTTTTGTCTTTTTGTTTGTTTGAGAACGATGTTATTGTCGATTGTTGTGTTATAGTCCTCACACAAAATATTAATTACTTTTGATTTATTAACTAATTTTATTTAAAATTAAATCATTTTCCAAAATATAAAAGCGGTTTATGCTCTCATATTCTCTCACTGTCCCTCTCGCTCCAAGATCCTACTCCTAACACTCATGCTTCAGTGTCAGTGACCTCTCGCATCGCTATGACGCTATCTCGTGCGACAACATAAGGTACCATACTTTCCGAATTTACATTGTCATTTGATTTGTTAAACATTACCAAATGTTATTAATTCAAAGTTGGTGTTCTTCTTTTGATTTTTGAAAACCAATTTTCTAATTAGGGCATACTTAGGTTTTTTTTTTCCTTCTGTTTAGTAAAGGATTGTTGCTGATACATGTTTTGATGTTTTTACATTGTTTGTTTATGGGCTCACGAGGAACGAGACCTTAAAGAGGTCCTTATGTCGACAGCGAGAGTTGAACCCAAAAGTCCTTGTGGAGTATGAGCCAACTCTTTACCAATTGAAGTAACCTTCATTGAATATAATAATTTTAAGAACTATAAAAAAGTTAGTAAAAACTTCCATAGCTACACTTCATTTAGGATAATGCTTTCATATAAGAAGAAACATAAATGGTTGAAGGAAAGGGGATGTGAATACAGGGTATTTTCATGCTTGTGTTAAGCATAGGAGAAGATCAATTTGATCAAGGCTCTAAGCTGCGAAAATGGGCGGATGGAAGGGTCGACTAGGTTAACGGTGATGCATTTCAAGCATTATTTTTGTTTGGAATATTGGAAGGTTGACTAGTTTTAGGAAGGATACTTGGTTAGAAAATAAACCACTTTGTGTGCGGTTTCCTCGTTTGTTTAGTATATGGGAGCGAAAGGATAGTGTGGTTCGAGATGAGAGGGTAGGCAAGCCAAAGGCATTGACCTTTGGTTTGGCGTAGGGAATTCTTTGTTTTGGAGGAAGAAGACAGTTGGGGTTGGGTGCCATAAAATGGTGGTGTGTTTTTGGTCAAATCAACTCATACTTTCCCAGCTAAAATCCATTTCATCCTGTCAGAGAGGTTGGCTTCGGAAGCATATATTTTCAATCAGTTATGGAAGAGCAAGGAACCTTCAAAAGTCTGTGCGTTCTCTTGGCATTTACTTCTTGATCGCATTCCAAACATGATGAATCTGTCCAACAGCGGGGTTATCCCTCAATCAGATATGTTGGACTGCATTCTGTGTGGATGGGTACTAGAAAATTCTGTCCATCTATTTTAACACTGAGTTTTTGCATCCGTCATTTGGTGTGCGGTGTCCTGGTGTGATCTTTGTCACCCCGCCATTGTGTCTTTTGCTTTTTTATATGGGTCTGGCAGCAGTAAGAAGCTGAGTGATGGATTGAAATTAATTTTGACTTTCGGTAATTTGAGTGATTTGGAAATCCAAGAAGGATCGCATATTCAATAATTGCGTAGTTGTGACTTTAAAAGTTGTAGATGAATCCAAAGGGTTGATGGCCAAGTCCCCATGCCCTTTTTATGAATGATTTTGGAATCCATTTAACTATTTGGCTCGGTAAACAGGTGTATTTGAGCACATACACCAGTTGTGTATTAGTCTATTTAAATGTTAACTTGTAATAATCCATAGGACATTCATTACTTGAGTTTATTTGTCTATTTGAGCACATATACCAGTTGACTATAATTAAAAGTGAAAATCTAGTACCATTTATCCCACACTTTTTCATTCATATGGTCGTATTTTGTAAGATGATTTTCTTACCCTGCATAATTCACATCTCCTTGAGATTTCCATCTCCAATAAGATTCTCTCTTCCCTATGAAACAAATATATGAAATACCCTCTATAATTGAAATGCATTCTAATCTGTACAAAATTGCCTATACTGCTGCTCAACTTGTATCCCTCAAAGAGAACTCCTGCTTTTAAGAACTTGTGATATGCTACTTGTTGCTTATTTTTTAGGTATAAGATATGGTAGGTCAAAGAAGAAATAATTTATTCATTCGTGATTGTTTTTATCTAATGTTGATACATTTTTCCATTTTGTAATAATGCCTACAAATAAAATATACAACTAATATGACGTTTCTCTAAAATGTTCAGAGAAACCAAAAATGTGGCACAGCAAGGAACTTTGGCAGGCGGCGGCAATTTATTCATCCCTCGCTCAATTTACACTGATGTATGTTTTGCATCATCCTTATCAAAAAGAGACTGTAGTATTAAGCTTTGGGGAGGCCTGTTTTCAGCTCTTACCGGCAATTTTGTGGAATGTCTTGTTCCTAGTGACCTTTGTCTACGCAATTGTCTCCATCATAGTAGTTAATAGCGGCGCTATAGCGGCCAATAGCGGCCGCGCGGTGCGGTGCGGTCTAGGACCGCTATGCAATAAGCCATGGCGTAGCGTTATGAGATAGCGGCGCAATAGCGCCGCAACACTGCATAGCGGTTTTGCACTCTTGCACCGCTATTTCATTTTACGTGAAAATACAAGATTCTCCTTGGTTTTAAATAAAAAACAAGGGTATTTTTTGTCATTTTCGTCAAACCCTAATTAATAACTTCAGTTTCTCTCTTCCTTCTTTCATTCTTTACGGCGCCTTTCAGATCTGTACGCATCTGCTCTCTCAAAAAACTTCCTCTCTTCATTAAATCTTCTCTCAAAAGCATCAGATCTGTACCCTAAAAAGCATCCTCTGTTTTGTTCATCCTCTATTCTGCTCTCTGTTTCCTTATTTTTGTTGTTTTTGTGGACAACACAGTCATGGCAGCTTCCGCTTCTGGTGTTCAATCAAACTCTGTGTCTGTTGACTCATGTGCTCAAAGACATAAGTGGACCGGTGATAATCTCGACATTGTTTGGCAATTTAATCACTGGAAGGATCCCAGCTTCTGGTGTTCAATCAATCCTAAATACTTTTATAGCAAACCAGAAACTGAGACAGATCCCAAATTGCTGAGAGGTTTGCATAAATGCATTGAGACACTTTGTGAATGTAATGAAGTGGCAGACTTGGTTACAACTCAGTTGGGACAACTCAGAAGTTACAAGTGATATATGTTTGTTTATAATTTATAGTAGTATTTATTTTTTTTTGATAGAAGTTTATAGTATTATTTATATAATTTGTCCAAAAAGTTATATGAAATAGCGGTCATAGCGCTAGGCGCTATCCCGCTATAGCATTTTTGGGGTCGGCCGCTACGCGCCGCTATCCGCTATTAACTACTATGGTCTCCATAGTTCAATTGATTAAGTCTTGGGCCATTCTTGTGCCCATTCTCGGAATATTATGTCTTAATTTTGCCTATGGCTTATTCAAGTGGCTGATTAAAGCATCAATGGTCAATGTCATATACTACTCCTTTAGCATCAATGGTGCCTTGTTTATGTCTCTCTGGGCTGGTTATCTTATTTTAGTCATGCTTGTGCTTTTTCTTGCTGGAGAAGTCAGAGACAATAATGGAGGAGTAATGTGACTCAGAAAGAGGTGAAAGTTATTTATTATTACATTGTTCTCTAATTCTATCTCCATACTTATCTATGCATATTTTATATGCAAAATTGCAAATGTAAAATTTAAGTTATTTGTTTGTGTCAAATAGACCTTTTAAGTTTTTCTTCTTTTACACAGGTCTCATAAGTCTTTGTATGTGCACTGAGATTTTTTTTTTTTTTTTTAAATTCCGTTATAAAAATTGTATCGATTTTCTTTTTCAAAATATAACATTTCGTTATTATCTTTTTTATTAACTCTTGTAATTTTATTTTTTGCTGTGTCCAAAATTCTAAGTCTACTCCTATCCCTGTTATATTTGCAAAAATGCTTGTCTTTCTTTTTTTCGAAATTCGGTATTCGGTTCAAAGACCGACTAATCATGAGAATCAATCCCCCTATCTATTATCAGGGGGCTCAATTTTAACTTGGAAAAAATGTTT
Organism: Medicago sativa; assembly: GCF_051527215.1. Lineage (NCBI taxonomy): Eukaryota > Viridiplantae > Streptophyta > Magnoliopsida > Fabales > Fabaceae > Medicago > Medicago sativa. The sequence goes on from NC_140750.1 coordinate 79,535,721, forward strand.
TCCTTATACTCTCATGATTGTTCTGTCTTTGTGAACCACAAGTTGAATGACTTCTTTGGCATATGTAATGTATGTTTTGATGCTAATGTGGTTCATAGAAAATTTGATATGCATGTTGAAAAGGGAATTTTATTTCAAAGTTATCTTTCAATTGGTTATCACGATGAAAAAAATGAAGGTACTCCACTTTTGTTGGAACCTTTCATCGTAAAAAACATTTATCTTGTCCCTAAGCCCTGTTTTACAATGATGAATATAGAAATACATGTGAACTTTCAAATTATTTACCTTGGTTATGAATGTGTTAGAATATTGTTGATAAAAGGAGATCATCGGTCCATCTACTTGTTATATTTGATGTCTTATCTCAATTTCCATTTGATCCTGTGGAGGTTTTTTTTTTATTAGTGTCATCCTTGACTTACTCTGTTGTCTTCATGTAGGTTGCCTCCACATTAAATTTGAGGAGAAATTTCTTTTAAGAGGGAGGGAATGATGTGAACCTCAAGACTTCTCAAGGAATGAAGATTTGATACAATATGAGGAAATATAGAGTTTTATGTTTTCTGTTTGTTTCAAATTTGTTAGTAAATAGGTGAAACACTTGTAGTTGTGTAGGTTTATTTTGGAGCATGTTTCTAATCCCCTTTGACTTTTAGCTTTTCATGAGCTTTCATGAGCATGTTTCTTATTAGCCTTGACTTTGTTGAAGCCTATACAAGACTTTTTTGTAGTACATTATCTGCTTTGAATGAAATTAGAAATTCAATCTTTGATTGAAGTGAGAGCTAGTGTTGCTTCTCAAAATCTTCCATGAACCACTTCTAGATCTTTATCTAGAGTATCCTTACTCTTGTGGCGGTTCTTCCTAAAATCTTATCATTCTTTAAAGAATGAGACAATCGTTCTTCACATTTCTAATCTCATTCCATCTTATATGTTTTCTTCTTATTTTTAGATTTTCGTAGATATTTTCCTTCATTTTCCTCTTTGATTCAAGACATTGTCAATAAGGCAAAAGATCCTTGTATAATGAATCATTCTTGGATCACATAAGTAGATATCTTTGGATACTCGTTGGTATCACAAAGTTAAATGAAAACATTTCTAACATGTACTCAAATGCGAAGCTATGAGTTTTTATGATATAGCTTAGGCTACCCCAAGTTTATTTTACTTTTATTTGAATTGGTTAGTATATTTATAATTAGCTATCCTAATAATATATTTAGCTTGGAAAATTGTGGATGGACTGATAAAAAAAAACTTCTACCTCGATTTTATTTGCAACCTACAAGACTCTTTTAATATGAAAAATTGAAGCAACCATTGTTTTTGTTTTAACACTGGACTATAAGTGATTGAAGCAAACATTTTATTCTGGTTTATGATATTCTTCTTTCACGGTGAACACTAAGATTAAAAAATTTGTTTCCCAAAAGCTTGTAGAAAACGAAACTGATGAAGGACACAATAACAACATCTTCAGCTTCAAAAATCAATTCAATATAACCAACAAGTAAATCCTTCAACTACGTACTACCAATATTGATCAATATAATATGCATTAGATTCAAATAATTACATAAACCAGCAACAGAGTCATAATTTTTTTCAACAGAACTTGGAGTAATATTGAAGAAGAAATTCAAAAGGGAAATAAATACAAGTCAATAGTCTTTCTCACATTTTCTCACATGCATGGTATGTACATGGGACAATTGCTTTCACCTTGTTTCCATTTTCATATATTTCAATTGCCTTTTCCTTTTCACTATTATTATAACTTATAGCATATTTTTTCCCCACCTGGAGATTTAGTGTGGTCCAAACCCTGTGAGCCTATTTTTTGCATTGAAATGGAAACATGCAGAGAGACAGACACATATGAAGTACTGCGTTGGCCGTAATGCAATTTAATTAGCCTAATTTTAAATTTATCCATGGAACCAAAGATAGTACAACTTATTATAATTAGGTTGTGAGGCAGTCCTATAAAAAAAAAATTATTTATCAAAGAAACAGGACACCTAATCAGAATTACTTCGTTACTTATCATGTTGATAACTCAAAGTGCTATTCACACACAATCACCTATTTCCTTTAACACAAATGCTATTGGAACACACACAAATACCACACTTGGATGTTATAGGTAGGTGTGTGCCAAATTAGTGATGGAGAAGATAAGTGCTTTTAGTCAATTGATCAATCGGACATTTTCTCAGTCAAATCTCTCTATACAAAACTATTACCCGAAATGAGGGATCGTCGGATTGTGTTTGTTGTGTGGGAGTGATAGAAAGAAAGATATCTTTTTGGTTTCGTCAGATTGGTTTGGTATCATATTTTCAAGTGGATGAGTACGGGTGTGATTTTATCTGAAACCATTAAGACTCTCTCTTTGATTATTCCTACTCCTCTAATTTCAACCATCATAAAGGGCTAATGTTTGGATTTTGACAAAATAGTCGGTGATATATATAAAATATATCTCTTGGAGGTGGCTTCTAGCTATGAGAAAAGGGTGGTGTATTTTGAGTGGTTATCAAATCCGTTACTTTGCCTTCTTTTTTAGGTGTTTTTTTTATCTCGTTGGGTCGAGTATCTTTTGTACTTCTCGTATTAGGTGGTTAAGTACTAATTGTATTTCTTCCTTAAAAAAAGTGCTAATTGTATTTCTCTCATTTGATTATATATTAAAAAAAAAGTTCTAATTGTATTTCTCTCATTTGATTATATATGATTTAGTTTGTTGTTTAAAAAAAAACTTGGATATTGTATCTTCATTGTGTCCAACGGTCACTGGATCTGGGCATTAATGAACGCCGTCCATAACTTCCCCTCAATGACTTACCGACGGTTCCTTTTTGGTGCCTATAAAAACTTTTCACTAGAATGAGAGGTACACAATTTTTCCATCTAAAACCTCTAACTCTTTACTCTCTTATTAACTTGAGCGTCGGAATATTTGTAGATATCACCTCCCAATATTAATCTTGACGGAACATTGTTCAAGTTCGGTCAATCCTTCTCAATCACCTCATATAAATAATAAATAATTAAAAAAATTGGAATTTGGAACTATGTATGTTTTTGTTATCATTTTAATAAAATAAAATGATATTTGACTTTTTATTTTACTAAGCAATGATATTTTATTAAAAACCCTCTTACAAATAATATTTTATAAAAAAAAAATATAATTTTACAAGACTAAAATTGATTATGATCCGTATTTAGACCATATTTTGCGGTCCATATTAATTAGGTGTTACTTTTTTTTTTTTTTGAAGAATTTAATTAGGTGTTACTAATATTGTCCCCCACCCATTAACTTCGTGATATAAAAAAATGCAACTTAGGAAAATATACGATTGAGAACTTTGTTTATTAGAATTTCATGGAGAATTTGAGCGTTTTATTTTTGGCTAAAGTGCAACTTTGGCCCCCTATCTTTCAAAAAGTTGCGATTTTGGCCCCCTAAATTTGAAAACTACAATTTTGGTCCCCTATGTTTTAGCCCCTTTGCATATTTGGTCATTTTGGTCAATTTTGACCGGTCAACGCCCATGTGGCATGTCACATGGGTAATTATTAAATTAAAAATAAATAAAAAAAAATCATTTTTTAATTAAATAAATGAAAAATCTAATTAAAAACATTTAAAAAATCAGGAAAATTGAAAAATTAATAAAAAATTGAAAAAAATTCAGAAAATATTAAAAAATTCTGGAAAAATGAAAAATTAATAAAAATATAAAAAAATTCTGGAAAATTGAAAATTAATAAAAATGAAAAAATATGGAAAAAATTTAAAAATTCTAGAAAAATAAAAAAAAATCTGAAAAAATACGGAAAAAATTTAAAAATTCTCGAAAAATTAATAAAAATAAAAAATGATTAAAAAATAAAATAATTTAATAAAATGAAAAATAATGAAAAATTCTGAAGAAAATAAAAAATTTTGGAAAAATGAAAAATTAATAAAAAAATTTCAAAAATTTCAAAAAAATTAAAAAGATTAATCATGTGTATTTATAAACCGAGCTTAGGTTTTTTCAGTGTATTTATTTCCAAAAAAAATTCACTGTATTTTTGTGTATTTATAAACCGAGAATAAGGGAAAAAATATGTGTATTTATAAACCGAGCTTAGGTTTTTTGTGTATTTTTCGAAATTTTGAAATTTTCATTAGTATTTTTTCCTGGAATTTTTGTGTATTTATAAACCCGGAATTTTTGTGTATTTATACATTGAAAAAACCTAAGCTCGACATATATACTAATGAAAATTTCGAAATTTCGAAAAATACTAAAGAAAATTCTAATTAAAATTTTAATGGAAATTTCGAAATTCTAATTAAAATTCTAATTAAAATTTTTCATTAGATTTTTTGAAATTTCGAAATTTTCATTAGTATATATGTCGAGCTTAGGTTTTTTCAGTGTATAAATACACAAAAATTCCGGGTTTATAAATACACATAAATTCCCGGAAAAAATACTAATGAAAATTTCGAAATTTCGAAAAATACACAAAAAACCTAAGCTCGGTTTATAAATACACATATTTTTTCCCTTATTCTCGGTTTATAAATACACAAAAATACACTGAAATTTTTTTGGAAATAAATACACTGAAAAAACCTAAGCTCGGTTTATAAATACACATGATTAATCTTTTTAATTTTTTCGAAAATTTTGAAATTTTTTAATATTTTTTTCAATTTTTTTATTAATTTTTCATTTTTCCAAATTTTTTTAATCTTTTTTATTTTTTTCAGAATTTTTCATTTTATTAGATTATTTTATTTTTTAATCATTTTTTATTTTTATTAATTTTTCGAGAATTTTTAAATTTTTTCCGTATTTTTTCACATTTTTTTATTTTTCTAGAATTTTTAAATTATTTCCATATTTTTTCATTTTTATTAATTTTCAATTTTCCATAATTTTTTTATATTTTTTTAATTTTTTTATTAATTTTTCATTTTTCCAGAATTTTTTAATATTTTCAGAATTTTTTTCAATTTTTTTATTAATTTTTCAATTTTCCTGATTTTTTAAATGTTTTTAATTAGATTTTTCATTTATTTAATTAAAAAATGATTTTTTATTTATTTTTAATTTAATAATTACCCATGTGGCATGCCACATCGGCGTTGACCGGTCAAAATTGACCAAAAGGACCAAATATGCAAAGGGGCTAAAACATAGGGACCAAAATTGTAGTTTTCAAACTTAGGGGGCCAAAATCGCAACTTTTTGAAAGATAGGGGGCCAAAGTTGCACTTTAGCCTTTATTTTTATGTCTCTTAATGGCTCTTAATCGCAGCCTTAATGATATATAACAGCCTAAAATTTCAAAATCTGCAGTGGATTTCCTTATTTATTCATAACACACCCAAATATTTCTCTATCTATCTCTCACTCACTCTATGGATAGCTCTCTTTCTCCCTCAATTTGTTTTGTAAGCTGTTATGAACTCACTGCTATAGTTTCAAACCGTGTTCCTTAAAAAAAATAGTTTCAAACCGTGTACATTTTGTGTAAATTATTCGCAATTCAATTTTTTTATGAACTTTTTCTCTTTTTTTTTTTTGAAGAAATGAACTTTGTAAAGTGATTCTCTAATGATAATTCATTTGAAATGAAATGACAGACAATTTTACTCAAATTCATGAAAGGGTAATGACTACTTTGTCTGTCACAATGGGCGACAAGGAAGAAAAATCCATTCTCCATGATGAAATGGAATCAACACAAGACTCGTCGGAAATGTTTGGCAATAAGGAAGATTGGTTGGCAGGGGCTATTTTATCATCGATGGCTCAAGTAGTATTTATGTTTGTTTTGGGTCGTCCTCATCAAAAGGCGACCATACTACTAAGCTTTGGGCAGGCCTGTTTTCATCTCTTAGCGCCAATTTTATGGAATGTCTTGTTTGTAATGACCTTTGTCGCTGCATTCATCTCCATAGTGAAATTGATTCAGTCTTGGGAATTTCGCGTGCTCGATATCTTAATGCTATGTCTTAATTTTCTATATGGCCTTTTTAAGTGGGTGACTGTAGCATCGATATTCAGTGTCCTCTGCTACTCATATAGAATGAATGGCGTCTTGTTTGTGTCTATCAGGGTTCTTGGAGTTATGTTGCTTTGTCTTGGTGCTATTGTGCTTGTGATTTTTCTTCGTGGAGACGTCAAAGCCAAATAGAGGAGTAATGTAGCTCGGAATAAGGTGAAAGTTATTTATAATTACATTGTTCTCTAATTCTATCTCCATACTTATCCGTGCATATTTTTTAGGCATAATTGCTTATGTGGAAGTTAAGTTGTTTGTTTGTATCAATTTCACATAGGTCTCTTGAGTCTTTGTATGTATTTTTATTTTAATTTTTTGAATTTTGGTTATAGAATTGTATTTATTTACTTTGAAAAAATGCTTGTGGAAATGCTTTCCTTATACTCCTTGATTGTTCTTTGCTAATGAACCACAAGTTGAATGACTTCTTCTGGATGAGAAATGTATGTTTTGATGTTAACGTGGTTCATGGAAAATTTGATATGCATATTGAAAAGGGAATTTTTATTTCAAATTGATCTTTCAATTTTTTATCACGATAAAAAAACAATGAAGGTGCTCCACTTTTGTTGAAACCTTTAATCATAAAAGAACATTTATTTTTTTGTCACTAAGCGCAATTTAACAATGATGAAATATGAAATAAATGTGAACTTTCAAATTCTTTACCTTGGTTATGTATGTGTTGGAATATTCACCTACTTATTACATTTGATATTTTATATAAATTTTAATTTGATCCCGGGAGAGTTTTTTTTATCAGTGTCATCCTTGACTTGCTTTTCTTGTCTTTGTGTAGGTTGCCTCAAGACTAAATTTGAGGACAAATTTCATTTTAGAGGGAGAGAATGATGTAAACCTCAAGGCTTCTAAGGAAATGAAGATTTGAATCAATTTGAAGAAATAAGTGAAACACTTGTAGTTGTGTTTCTTACTCCGATTACTTTTAAAGGAGCTTTCATATTAGTGACAAGTTTTACTTTAAAATATTTTGAGTTAAAACGGTTTGTTTGAAAGAAGCACAAAACTATGGCTTTATAAATCTTAAGCGAAAAATATCATAGTCTCATCATGTCTAAACCACAATAAGGGGTTTAACTCAGGCAAAGGCTACGGTAGGAGACCTAAATAGGTCTCCTACCGTAAGAGACTTGACTTTTTTTTTTTTTTTTGATTTTGCAAAATAGATATCAACCATTAGATGTATTTGAATTTTTTTTTGAAGACCTTTGTATTATCATACTCTCTTTAACACTAGATTATTTACATTCATCCTTCTCTCTTCCCCTCCATGTTTCAGCTTACTTGCCCACCATCATCACCACCACCACCAACCTCTCAAATGTAATGTTTAGACTAGAAATTCAACCAATCAATACCATCAATTACCTATTTAAATCCTTGGGAGCGTCCAAGACAATCTGAAAGAGATTTAAATCCTTAGCAATTTCAATCACGCACTTTTGCTAAAGAAAAATAGTCACACATTATAAAGCCATCACACCTGCACAACATTGACATTGTGTTTTAAGCTTTTGGGTCTGATTTCATGAAAACCCTTTTTAATGCTAACATTAAATCCAAAATAAATTTCAGTCAAACGTTTTTTATGATGTTGAATTTAATCTTTAATTGCTCACCAAAAAAGGTTGAAATGAGCTTGAATCACGCTATGTTTTTATTTAATTTTCAATCAATATAATTAAACTGTCCAAAATTCTTCTTTCATAATCCTGTAGAATGGGTGAAAGTGAGACAAAGTGTGCTAAAATAATATTGTAATCTTGGACATAAAAATCACAACATGATTAAGGATAGCATATATGGGTGTTTTCTGTGGTTGCTGTAGATTTGAACTGTTGGGTGAGAAAGAAGGTTTCAGATGAGAAGAGAGAGAACGGGAAAGAGAACGAAATAAAAAAATATTTGGTGTTGTTGGGGCATATTAAATCCTTGATATTAAATCCTTGCCGTCCTCTACTGCCGCCGTTCCTCGTCGTCTTTGCCTCCCTCAACCTCTTTCTCTCGCTCTCAGATCTACCCAAAACGAAGAATGATTACGATGGTGAATCTAAGATTTGGACAGGATGACGGATTTCTTCAAATTTCGACGGGGTTGAGGATGACGGTGACGGGAACGATGGTGGTCGTGGACTGGGGAGCGAGCGACGGAGGTGGGGGTGAGATCTGAGGCCGAGGATGGAAACATGGTGGTGGGGACGACGGTGAGGGAAAGGTGGAAGAAAGTGACAGAGGGTGGGAAGGAGATGTTGCCGGCGGCGGAAGAGAGTAAAGAAAGAAAGCGTGTTTTGTTTTTCTGGGTTGTTTTGGTTGAGTTGTTGAAAAAAGTGTGAATGAAAATTATAGTGTGGAGGGATTATGTTAAGATTGGTGCTCTTCATCAATCTAATGGTGATACAGTTCATTTTTGTTGTACAAAAATAAAAATCAGTTTTTTACAATGTCTCCTACCGCAGGAGACCTATTTAAGTCTCCTACCGGAAACGGCGCCATTTAACTCATGATGAACTTAAACACATAGATGAAGATGAAATGTGTAACCCTCCAATATTTTATACATGGGATCTACAAAAGTTTTCTCGATTTATCAATTATTTGTTTAAGAAATTATTTTATCGGGAGTATACACGGAAATTATGACATCATATATTCTGAGTATCAATTTTTAATTTTATTCTATTAATTATATTTTTTTAAATAATCATTTGGTAAGCTATATTCATTATATTAATTATATATTTTTTAAATAATCATTTGGTAAGTTATATTCATTAATAGATCATTGATGATTTTTATTCTATATTAGTTAATTGATGCTTTGGTCAAAATTGAATTGAATCTTTACCCAGTTTTCACGTGGAGCCTTTAACTTGCAAATACACAATTCCTTGATTTTAGTCCTTGATTTTCCTTCATTATCAATCACGTCTCACGATGGGTTGTGCTAGAAAGAAAAGAATTCAATTGACATTCATTTTCTTGATTTCCGTCAAATAACAAATTTAATTGGTTGAGATATTTTTTTGATAAATTCTTGATAAAAATTCTCTAGATAAATAGCAATGTTCTCATGATGATAAATTTAGAGGAGATTATGGTTTTAGTGATTGAGAGTGAGTTTTCTAGGAGCGTTGCGGTTGTAAGGGAGTCTTTGTTGTATGTCCCATGAAGCTTTTACTACTGGTTTAAATTTGGATGAAGATAACGTTATTGACCATGGTAATCTATATAATATAAATTTAGGACCTATTTCATGTCCCATTATGGAAGTTATTTTCTTTTCTTTTGGTTATGACATGTGGCATCATAAACTAATGAACCCCTCAAAGTATGGTTATGACACGTGGCTCCATAAACTAAACCAAGCATTCTTATGCATTTGATATTTATTGCTATTATTTTATGTTTATTTTTTATGAAATATTCTAAATTGATGCATTGTTTTTCCAAAAATAATACTATTATTAATATGACATGAACCGAAAATGGCAATATATATTTCATATCTATATAATATAAATTTAGGACCTATTTCATGTCCCATTATGGAAGTTATTTTCTTTTCTTTTGGTTATGACATGTGGCATCATAAACTAATGAACCCCTCAAAGTATGGTTATGACACGTGGCACCATAAACTAAACCAAGCATTCTTATGCATTTGATATTTATTGCTATTATTTTATGTTTATTTTTTATGAAATATTCTAAATTGATGCATTGTTTTTCCAAAAATAATACTATTATTAATATGACATGAACCGAAAATGGCAATATATATTTCATATTGATTAAAATATTATTGATATGATTTGGTCAAAGAATTATGCATTTAAATAATTTTAACATGATATCGTTTTTTTACATGACCTATGTTTATTTATTTTTTAAAAACCGAGTTAGAAAATGTAATAAAAAAATAAAGAAACATATACCTCTATTTTGTTTGAACCGAGTTAAAAGTTATAATGAAAAATACAGACGATTTTCGAAATATCCCAGTTAAAAACTAAAAATTCAAAATAAAACTAAAATTATTAAATAACTATTTTTATCCAAAAACAAATACTTTTTTTTTTCTTTTCAAATTCATATTTAAGTATCGGTAAAAGAAAAAATTTAGATATGTTTATTTTTAAATATGGACAACCGCACATAAATGGATGATTGGCAAAGAATATCAAAAATATGAAAACTTATGATTGTATTTAAGGACTTGCTAAAATAAATGTTAAACCTTCCCTAAAAAAAATGTAAATCACATTCTTCATCTCATTTAATGCTTTCTTATAATCCAATCAAATTGAATCATGACTCATTTATTTTTTATTAGTCAATCAAAATGAATCATGACGCATTTAGTTTTCATAGACCAATCAAAATTGATCATTCCATGATTTTTTCCCTATATATAGATAATTTTTTTCCATTATTTTCATATGTCTATTCCCCCATTTCTTCCCCCCATAAAAAAATTCATAAAAAATTTTTTTTTCTATGTTTTTAACGCATGGAAGTTTTTGTCAAAAAAAAAAGCATGAATGTTGAATCACTTTGTTGCAGATTATGGGGTTGATTTTAATTTTTATTTGTATCTAATTGTTAATTGCTAATTCTACTTTCTCAGGGTCCCATTGGAGAGCATGTATCTCCATTCTTCGACTTCAAGGCGTTCAAAACCAGCAATATAATTTTAAGTCGAAGCAATGTTTTGTATTTGATATAAAATCAAGATGTTAGAGTTTAGATACGTTATGTTGGTTGAATATTACTTAATGTATTTATCTGTCAAAAAACTAATCTCAATAGATTGATTTAGCTTTCCCTTAAAAAAATATTGATTTAGCTTTTATCTATAACTATTTTATAAATATTTATCTTGTATGAACTCTTATTTTATAAATATTTAGCTTAGAGTTTGTATTACACATGAACTCTTATTTGATAAATTCTTAACACATCTCCCGATTTGTTACACATCATACTAATGGTTGCATGCAATTGGTTCAGATCATCTAATTTGGACAAACCTTTTATAATAAGAACACATTTTAACTTCATCATGATTTACTATGACAGCTTTTCATTTATCACAGTTTCTTCAATAGAATGTATCAAAAGCTTCAATCAGCCATTGACCAATAGACATGGTTTCTCGAGACACATAATCGCGACTTCTAACTCTAAAGGAATGTTCCAATTAATGTAATTAATGGTTTCTTTTTGCAACTAATTACTAACATTTGTCATTAAAAAAATCATTTGTTTTATATGATTTTTTTTTATCAATTCAGTATATTAAAGATATCACTTTTCAACTATGATAATGAATAAAATATTATGTCTTTCATTTGTAAATAGTATTCAAGATAGTTTTTGTATTTAAAATAGCAAATTATATTTGTAAAAAAAAAATAGCAAATTATAGATATTTTAAGCATATTTTTTAACGAGCTTTTTAGGCTAAAAATTTATTAAGAAAAAAATGAAAAATAAAAAAATTAAAGGACATAAACCTAGCCAAATTAACAATTATGGACATAAACCGAATTCAAAGAAAGAGGCAGCATAATCTTTTCCATTAATTTCAATGATTGTCTTTGTCCCAATTATCTTTACTGTCACCTTAAATTTCATTTAAAAATATCATGGCATTTAATCAAATTAACTTTACACTTAATGGACATGAAATGAAATTAATTTGTGATGAAATTTATATGTATGCAATAATGCCTTAAACTTTATTGACATTTTTCAACTCAGTATAAAAATTTATTATACGTAGCACTATCATAACTAATTATAGTTTACATATTTTTTGTTTTGCATCATTAGAATTGATATGAAATTTCATTTGTATTTTTTCATGTGATTTGTAAAATTTATGTGCGAAAATTAATGTTTTTTCTCTCTATAAAATAAAAAAATTAAAATAAAAAAATATTGATAGCATCTAAACTAGGCACAAAAGAGATAAAAAAACAAATATAACATGTACCAACTATTTTTTTTTGAAGGATTACATGTACCAACATAGTAGCTATAATTTAATAAGGGAGCAAAAATTAGTAGAATCAATGTCTATATTTCACATAGGAAACATCATTCAAAGCAAAACATTTTTGTTTTTCTCTATAAGGAATGATTTGGTGGTGTATAAAAAGCATTGATTAAGTTCATATTATTTCTTTCCATAAAAAAGTTCATATTATTTGTAGAAGCAAGAAAATAAAAAACAAGGGTGATACGAAGGGTCAAAGAAAAACGTTTTTTTCTTTATATATAAGGAATGATTGAATTAATGGTACATAAAAAACATTATTTAAGTTCATATTATTTATGAAAAAAATAAAAACATTTGTGATGATATAAAAATAAATTACTCATACTTTTTTATCTACTCAAATGTTTTTAAAAACAACTTATTACTTTTTTTTTTAATTTTCACATGATGTAATTTTTTTATAAAATATATTATTAATTATTTTTGCAGTAAATTTTGGATCCATATGTTAATGTAGTGATTTTCTTGAATTTTTTCTAGATATTGATTCTAATTTCACCATTTCTTCACACAATTCCGATATTGACCCAAAGAATTCAAAATTCTTTTCAATTTTATTGTATTTTTTAGTTTTCAACAATACTCACTATTTTTTACAAATAGTGAGTATTGTTATTTCAAAAAACAATAATCACTATTTGTAAAAAAAAATAAAAAATACTACTCTCATTTTTTAGTGGGTCCGAAACCATTAATCTCAGAGTTTAGTTGTTCGTCTTTTGCTTGATTTTGATGTATCAAATTATAAGAGCATCCCTAATGGAGAACCCCAATTTTGAGTTTTTAAACGGGTCCCACATGTACACATCATTCTTTTATAATTTTTTAGTAAAAGTACATAATAAGTACTCAATCACTCCAATGGAGATCCTCTAACAAAAAGTATAAATGGTTCCGACCAATAACTCTTCATCATTTATATTTCAACACTAACATATTATTTTAATAAAAAGTATTGTCGGGTCCACTTATGAATTGGGGGTCTCAAGTGAGACTCTCGGTATTAGAATACCCTAAAAAAAATTCCCCATGGGATACCTATTAGTTACCGGATCTTAAATGGTGAAGATCTCACCGTTGGGGATGCTCTAAGCATCTATTTTTACTAGACATCTATTGTCACCGTGTATTCGATTAGTACACATGTTTGTCTTCATTTTCAGTTATTGAAGTGTCATACAAGCACATAATAAGAAATAGTACGAAATTTTTTGGGAAGAAGAATATAATAAATTGTACGAAGAAATTTGATAACTAACTTTCTTCTTTGCTCATACTCTAAAAAAGGCGAAGAAATTTGAAATAATAGATGTTAAAAAAAAATATTGTCATGATAAAAAAATTGCACGAAAGTGAATAAATCAAAAATATAAAATTTAAGATAAAAAAAGTTAAACAAATGACATTCAAAAAATAACAAAATAAATCATTATAATGTTGGTACTTCTCATGGAGCTTACATTGGGCTGTATCATCGTATTAGACTATATGAGAAACCTCCCAAGTGAGATTAATATTATATCTTCATTCAAAATATCTAGGCACGTAGTGTTATGCAGTAGGTTTGCATTGGATTCAACAATTTTTTAACTTTTTTTTAAAAGAATAATATTTTAACTCATTTTCCAATGCAATATTTCTATTTTTATCTTCTTGACCAATGTCCTAAGGGCACACTTTAACATTTCCTTATAATTTATGTTAATTAAATTTTATTTATTTTTTAGAATAATCGCGAACTAACTTCTTTAGCCAAATCCTCGTGAACGAACATGGGTACAGAAGTTAGTTCATGAGAGTAGGATTCTCATTTTGAAACGTGGAATATAGAAACTCTTAACAAAAAAAATTATGAAAATAGTGCACGCTCGCTAGGAGGATGAATAATTTTATGTGTCTACATAAAAATATATGGGTGTGTGGAAAGGAGAACAAATTAGATATTTCAGAATTTAACTTTTGGTATACTGCAAAGTTGGAACGAGAAATTGGGAAAGCATTATTGTGGGTAAAGAGTGGAATAAGGATATTGATATAAAAAGGTTGGGAGATAGGATCATAGGCCTAAATTTTGTAGTGGAATAAGATACCTTTAAGTGCATTAGTGCTTATGCACCTCGTGTAGGGTTAGAAGAAAACCTTAGAGTAAAGTTTTGGGAGGATTTATAATACTTAGTGCAGGATATACCATTAGGAGAAAAGATTTTAAGAAGGGATCCAAATGGTCATGTAAGGAGAGTTTTTAGAGTGTTTATACGGCTTGCATTGGAAGGCTTCATTGCACGCCGCCTGGTATAGGGGAGCTGTACTACATGAGGATAATGTTAACCATTCAGAAGGGTTGCATGGGATATAGTTGCATAAAAACAGTTAATGAACATACCTATGACACGTTCTAGGAAGCATACTCTGCTTTGGGATTACCTGATGACGACAGAAAGTTTATAGATTGTATAACGGAAAATGGTGAGTTAGGTTCGGGTCAACAACTACGTTGGTTGTTTGTGCATCTCTTAACCACTAGCACAATGATGAGCCTTAATATTGTATGGGATGTGACATGGCAGTTGCTGTCCGATGCTATCTTATTTGAATGTAGGAGGCATCTGAATGTCCCGGTTAATATTTATTTCGAAATATATGTACCATTTTGTTTTGTGTAAGATCTGATTTTTGCATTTTTTTCTCGGGCTAAAAAGACACAGTTTAGAAAAATGGTCAACATACTCATGCTCAAAGTATTGTATGCCTATCTCCATAAATATATTTATCTATATAAGTAGTAATAATAAACAAACCCAATAGTCTTTCAAAAAAAATAAACAAATACACTATTAAATATATTTGATTTGATGAGAATAAGTTTATACAACTATATATATATATATATATATATATATATAGAATAGAAAGAAAGAAGTTAAATACGAGTGTATGCACGTAAGAAAACATAAGCTTAAGTAAAACAGAGATAAATTTCAGGCTACCTAAGAAAGTAGGTATATAGCTTTCCACTCATGACATCATTTTGTAGAAGTTCATATATCTATTTCTTCTGTACATTTAGTAACTAATGACTTGGGAAATCCTTTACAAATAAGCTTATTTTTTTTAGTTTGAGTTAAGCTGAAAGAAGCTTTTATCGATTAAGAGTTGAGTTGTAACTTCAATATCATTTTTTTCATTGCATTGCATATAATTTTAAGAACTTATGCTGTCTACCCACAAGAGGCTACAATTTACCCTATCATTTTTAGTTTTTATGTCAAAGACAGAAGGGAAAATAGGAATGTTTCAACATATAATGATACGTTTAAATATAAAGGATTCTCATATAAAGCTAATATTTTTCTTTCTCTTCAACATGCACACAAATGCATGCAAAGATGTTAATATTAATTTTGTAACTTTACATTTAATATGCAGATCTATGTATCAGTGAAGATGACTTAAAGAACCTGTGTTTGATTCAAATTGAAATGTTGCTTCAGGAAAATGGACGGTCGCTTACTGAATTCAAATCTATGCCAAGTCCAAATGCAGCAGACATGCCAACCTTCACAAACAAGCTTATCGTTGATGAGCTAAATTACAACAATGATGAACTGGCAAAGACACACGCTGACATGTTATTGATGCTGACTGATGAACAAAGATGTGTGCATGACAAGATCATGGACTCCGTTGGTTCTGACGACGGTGGTTTCTTTTTCTTATATGGTTACGATGGTACTGGAAAAACCTTTATATGGAAAACATTGTCGACTGTTGTTAGATCGAATGGGTTAATTGTTTTGAATGTTGCATCCAGCGGTATAGCGGCTCTTCTATTACCAGGTGGAAGAACCGCACACTCAACGCTGACAGTCCCTGTTGAGATTAATGAGGCGTCATCTCTGACCATGGATAAGAATAATCCTAGGGCAGACCCGGTGCGTGCTGCTAATGATGCACCGACGGTGTTTTGATGCAGTTGACCAATCGATACGTGAGATCATGTCCAAGAATGATCCCGTTAACGAGTTTAGACCTTTTGGTGGAATGACGGTAGTTTTAGGTGGTGATTTCAGGCAAACTTTGCCTATTGTCCGAAAAGGATTGATGCAGGATATTGTTGATGCATCAATCAATTCATCAAAGATATGTGCTTATTGTAATGTGTTGAGGCTCACTGTTAATATGAGATTGGGTGCATCTTCGGTACCTGCAGAGCAGGAAGAAATTGCTAATTTTGGCAAGTGGATACTCTCAATTGGAGACGACAATGACGCTTTGGATGAGAATGGTGAAATGAAGGAAGAAATTCCCAAAGATTTGCTCATATCCGACACAACAAATTCGTTGATGTCACTAATAGACTTTGTATATCCCGATTTGAATGATAAAATTGGTGACCCACTCTTTTTCCAAGAAAGGGGAATACTCGCACCAACGCTTGATTCAGTTGAGCATGTTAACTAATATATGATGTCACTGATTCCAAGTGAAGAGAAATAGTATTTAAGCTCTGATTCTGTTTGTCGATCGAGCGAAAATTCTGATGTCCAGAGCGAGTGGTTCACAACGGAATTTCTTAATGGTATTAAGAGCCCTGGAATTCCAAATCACCGGTTGAAACTAAGGGTAGGATGTCCTGTTATGCTGATGAGAAACATTGATCAGGCCAATGGACTATGTAATGGTACGAGGCTGACAGTTACTCATCTAGGGAAGAGCACGATAGTTGCTACCGTCATTACATGAAAAAGGGCAGGTACCAGGATATCCATTCCCAAGATGAATCTTATTCCGAGTGATCCAGGACTACCCTTCAAATCCAGATGCAGACAATTTCCATTGACGCTTTGTTTTGCAGTGACGATAAATAAAAGTCAGGGTCAATCTTTATCTCGAGTGGGAGTTTATCTTCTTAGGCCCGTGATCACGCATGGACACCTCTATGTCGTTGTCTCTCGAGTTACTTCTAGAAAAGGTTTTAAGCTGCTCATATTGGACGAAGATAATAATGTTTGCAAGGGGACCACAAATGTTGTGTATCGTGAAGTTTTTCAAAAACTATGATCATTGATTATGTTTTAGAATTGTTGTTGCTATAATTGAGAAAACTAAAGTTGCGTATTGTTTGTAAGTCGTATTTTCTTTTTATTTCGTTGTAAGGCGTACTGGTCATTACAGGACATGCAATTTCTATATAAGCAGATCCTCCTGCAATTGACTTTTAAATGATGCATTTTTCAAGTATAACAACCATTGGACTTTTTATTTTACATCGTTGTTACCCTAAAATACAATATTTACATTAGACCATTGTTTTTGTAAAAAATAAAAACAAAGAACAATCAACATTTGTGTAGCGCAAACTATGTTTATACATACCCGTAAAAAAAATTTAACATTTGCATTCACATACTGGATCTCTACATCTGACACTGACTATTTTATAAAAAAAAATACAAATATTTTAGTTTTTATGATTAATATAATACATTATGTCAACAAATAATAATATATAGTACGTCGGCGTATTTTTTGCAAAAATATTACATATGCTAAGTTTAACAATGAACAACCCTTAAACTACAACTATATTTTATAATTATAAATCCCAATACTTTAATCATTATGTGCAATGTTTAGATATTTCAAAATATATACAAAATTAAGATGATATTTTTTCCATATCAAATTTAAATTATAACCACACTTATAACTTTAAGATAACATAATATAAAATCTATACATTTGATCAAAAAAGTTTTTTATTTCCCCGTGCTTGGCACGGGTCACTACACTAGTGAAGATGATAAACCTTGCATGATGATAAATTTCGTTCTGCTTCTTCCGCTTTAGCGCAATGAATGAATGAATTGAAGAATGGATATTTGGAAGAGGAAGATATTTTTGTCGTTAGTGAAAATTGCTTTTTTGACATCAAAAACTTCCTAAAATCACATGGAAATTACACAACTACCCCCAACGATAGTTAACTACCGCTGACACAAACCGGCAGCAGTTAACTATCGCTAAATCCAGCGGTAGTTAACTACCGGTCCATTCCTTTCTTATTTCGTTTGCATTTTGGACATCTTTTGGTGCATTTTAATTTGATTTATCACATTCAATCGTTATCAATACATTTTAAACAAGATAAATTCAATTCATACGACAAATTTATTTACTTTTAAACAAATGTTACATTGCATTACATTCTCCCTAAATATGTGGTATCATCATAATGTTGGGTTTAAATTATATTCTTGAAAGTTTACTCAAAATGTTGGTATTAAAGTCTATTATACTTAGTGTAGAGATTTACAGCCCTCTTTGAAAACTCAAAAGAATGAAGAGAACACAACACTTATATTCTACCAAATCAACTATATATGTTTTCACATTCCGCTTCCATTGTCTATACCGACAATCATACTCCATCATAAAGAGATTACTTCACTTGAAACTGAATCATTCCAAGAATTTCTTTACGTCAAAACTTTGCTGAAAGATTATGGTGCAACTCTCATGTTGGCTTTCAGGAAGTTCTTCAGCCATCGACACATCTCACCACACACCTTGCATCAATGCCAACCAATGCCCGTGTGTTATTCTGAATTCGCTAGCAATAACTTGTCCTTTTGCATGGTATATATAGCGAAAATACCATAAGGACACACTTTATCTTCTAGATAAGATCACCATCATCTTTCAAAAACAAGGGAGACATTGTTAGCACTTGCCTCAAGAGTCTTTTTTAGATACTGCTCCTCCTGGACAATTTCTCTTTAAATGCACAGACATTTCACACTTCAGCGCCTTGTGTAATCTTAATTGTATCAACACATCATTGACTTGTACTTTCCACAAGCCAAAGTCGATTCTTCCATCAAACTTCTCTATGTCAATCACAACGCAAGAATATAACGTGGAAACTCCAAAAATGGAAGAAAAAACCATGATCGTTGTTTAAACCGACAAGCAAAGAATTATTGCCATGCGAATTATTTTACAACACATATACTTCTCTCACTCTCACCCTAATGCCCCAATACAACCACACTCTCACAAAGCAAATATTTAAACTAAAGCTTATAGTGCTACTGACGGGTGCATCTAAAAACAAAGAACATAGCTCCAGCATATAACATTGGTCTTTCCCTTGCTTCACCACATTAAGCGATGTGAGACTTCTCCAATAGATAATATTTTTATAGTCTTGCTAACCGGTGTCCCGGGGCACTGGTTAAGAAATTAAAAGTAGAAAGAAAAGACATGATTTGCATTGAAAAAAGCAATTGTTTAACTTTTAAAAATTAGAATACACAATTTCGTCCAATAAAAGATTTCCTTTTATAATTTCTTATATGGTGCCTCGGGTGCACCGGTTAGCATTTCCTATATTTTTAACCTCCTTTATTTAAGAAATTTGACAATCAAAACCCAACACTAACGTGTACTCCCTCCGTTTCAAAATGAATGTCACTTTAGCCAAAAAAATTTGTTTCAAAATGAATGTCACTTTACATTTCCAATACAACTTTAATTTTTTTCTTCCAACTTTACCCTCAATAAATACTCCAACTTTTCTCTTACACAATTTTGAATGCAACTTTAATTTTGTCTTTTTCTTATAAAGTAAGGGCAGTTTAGTAAAAGCGTTATATCCAATGATTATTTCATTCTATTTCTTAATCTGTGTGTCAAAGCCTAAAGCGACACTCATTTCGAAACGGAGGGAGTATATGTTATGAATTCCACAATCTAGTAATATTTATTAAGAAAAATAATTTTATAATTTTGAGAAACAGATTTTAATTCCACAATTTTTAATAATTTACTCCCTCCGATCACTATTATAAGCAAAAATTCACTTTTTAGATTCATTCAATAAATGATTTATGTAGTCTATATAGACTACATACATCTTTTATTGAATGAACCTAAAAAGTCAACTTTTGCTTATAATAGTGACCGGAGGGAGTATATCTTTATATATTAACATGTGCCTAACATTTCCCAAAATATAAAACATTTATATCTTCATTTACTTTGACTTATTTAGACATTTCTTCCCACTAACTTTAGGATCAATATCTTTTTTTTATATATATATATACTATAATTTAAATAGTTTATACATGTACTCGGTCTTTTCACCTTAAAATGCTCATAGTATTTTGGAGACACCAGAATACCAGATTCATTGTAGAATTATAACATGTCTCGTATCCAATATAACGCTCGACGCTTACAAATCCCACAATTTGTAATCGTCGATCAACAACTTTTTAATATATTTAATTTTAAGTGTATAAAAACATTTAAAAAAAGAATCTGTGTATTCCATGAAATCTTCTCTCTCCATCCCTTACTCTTTACCGTTTCTGAATTTTGAGGAAGAAATCCGTAAAATTCAATGAAACTTATAAACAAATGCAATTCAAAACTTGAGTAAACACATACAATTCCAAACTCTCAAACAAATTTCCAATTAAAAATAATTGGATGATGAGGCCGGTAAAATCTTTTTTATTAAAACCGTTACTCTCAAACAAATTCCTTATGATAGTGACCAAATCTTTTTTATTTTTTATTAGTATTAGTGTTAACACATATGATTGCGAGTTACTTAGTTAGTCAAACTTTTAAAACTGATTACACTAGCTAGTCTTATTATTGTATAACTTTCTAATTTCTTCATCAAGGATATCAAATACTCTCTAAGTTTTATTGTTTAATTTCTATTGATTATCAATGAGTGATATTGAGCAAATTACTTCCACCCCGTCAGGCCACAATGTAAGTGACAGTACAGATTAATTAGTTATATTTTATTTGATCTATGATTGTATTTGTGACAATGGTGTTTTATTAACAATGAGACATTCTCTGTGTAATCTCTTGATTGTTGTATTATATTGCATTGTGGCACACTTTGTGTTTTATTGGTGCTAATTCATATCATTTTTTAATTTTCATGGTTCATACTTCATAGGGTGGTTTTAGGAATGCATTGGAGTTTTTTAAACAATTCATTATGTTCTTCGGTCCAGACAAGATGAGTTCAAAGTTTCGTTGGGGATTACTTGGTATCAATCAAGGCCACAATAATGGCATCACTAGTTGCTCTTATAGGGGGTCCATTTCCTGAGCCCAAGATCATACCAATATCTTGGGGTTGGGCCATTTTGATGCTTTTTCTTTCCTACTTTTGCATGGCTGATAATGTTCACAATTTCTTTTGTTGTATTGATGGCTGTAGTATGTCAATTGGAGTTTGATATCAAAGTTGTCAGGGTTGTTGCTTTGGTGTTTATCATTGGATTTTTTATTGGCTTAACTGCATGGTTTTTTAAAGCAGCGACATACAATGTTAATGGAGTGAGTGGTGGTGTGGTCTTTCCATTAGGAAGTACTATTTTTTCTATTTTAATTGGTATCAGTGTGTACATGTGTGTACGGTTTGGTCTCTGCTTCAAATTTAGCGAGGTGTGGAATGGTTTAAAGGGAAAGCCTAGTTTGGCTGCAAATGTATGAGCACACGAAAGAACGAAGGGGAAGGTTACAATTACTGCACATGTTTTATATATTAATGGTTTAATATATAGTGTGGTATGAAAATTAGTTTTTATCCAATATATTTACTCCTTTTCTATTTCTACTAATTTTTTACATATAAATTTATTTGAGATAGCTAAATCAATATTTTAGTTAAATATTATAAAAATTAAATAAATTAGAAAAAATGGGGGTAGCCAAACTGACCCTGGTAGACATAAGCATGCATGCATGCAATGACTGATCAAACAACAAACATTACCAACAATTGACTTCTTCAAGCAGCTCTTACCCGTTAACCTTCGTAACTCTGAAAAATTGAATTTTTTTTTTCGATGGCAATTTTTTTATCATTAAAACCATAATCATAACCAACAAAAATTAAACAACAAACAATAAAAAACGTAAATAATTATTGCATATAGACATTTCATTTATTTTCACCTTTTCACGTAGCTGAAGTGACAAATATCATCTAAAACGTATACACACACAACAACGAGGTTTAACGTTTGAATTCATTACTACGGGTCATATATTTTTTGTCATGTAGCATAATAGATAGAAATTCATTTTTTTTTAATGTGATTAAATGAGGTGTTTGATGTTCGAACTCTTATCCCTGCATATATAATAAATTATCTTTCACAATTGAGTTAATCTCAGATAGACCACTACACATACCATTTATTCACACTTTTATACACATTTCATAGCACCCCAATCCTATGTACCACTCTCATACGCATTTCATTTTTTTTTCTTTAAAAAAACGAATCATTTCCCATGTTAAATTTTAAAATAATTCAAAATTTAAAATATTATGCGAGGGTGTAAATATGGGAGAAGTTTTGGTCGTATAATGAGTGCTCAATCAATAATCTTTATGAGGACAATTTGAAAAGGGGGAAAAAACCACGTTAAATGGGGTTATTTAAATTTAGACTAATATATCTTCTGTGTTATCCTCAAATCCTTAATTTGTGTTTTTTTTTTTTTAATATTGTGATTACAAATTGATCTTACATGCTATATAAAAAAAAAAAATGAATGTTGATATAAAATCATTTTATACAAACGATATATTAAGAGCGTTGATATTAAACTCTTAATGCATAAAACCCCTTATTCTCCGTATTTTTTTCTCTTTTCAAAAACTAAAATTCAAAAGTAAATAGTGAAACGTCGTTGACTTATTTAATTAATTCAGTCTTCAAGAGCCCCTTAATCATAGTTAATTATATTTAAATCCAAGACCGAAAATTTAAAGCATCGAACTTACTATTTGAGCTGAAAGATACAGAGACCACAAATCTTTATATAATACAAAAGCATACATCTAAAGCTTATAGTACACGTGGCATGTTTATTTGCGAATTAGCATTAATTATTTTCAATGAAATGCATCATGTATGCATATCTGATTTGCAGTATCTTCAATTTACACTATCATTTATACATATTGGTCAAAACAAGACCTTTTTTTTATATATAAGGAATGATTTTTTTTTTGTGGTGGTATAAAGAATGATTTTTTTTGTGGTGGTATAAAGAATGATTTAATGGCGCATAAAAGGAACTAATTAAGTTCATATTATTATTTTCCCTAAAAAAAAAAAGTTCATATTATTTAGTGCTTCAATTGGTCAAAAAAAATTTATTTGATGCTTCAAAAAAGTTCATATTATTTATCACAAAAAAGGTTAAAACAATTGTGATCGGAATGATTTTATTTTTTTTCCGAATGAAGTGATAAGAATGAACTTTTTTTTGGTTACAATGAGAATGAAATTTTTTTTAGGGAAAAAAAATTCATTCTTAATTACTCATATATTTTTAATTTATTCATATACTTTCTTATAATGTTGTCATTACTTAACCATTTTTTTATTTTGTACATGATGTAAAAAAATTATATAAATTATGCTGAAAATTTCACATCTTTACATTAATAGTGGTGATTTGCTTGAATTTTTTTTCTATAAATGTTGGTTCCCATTTTACCATTATGTCAAAGACTTCACAGTTCTTTCAATTTTTTTCTTCTTCGTGTTTTTCAACAACTTTAATTTTCATTGTTCTCATTTTTTTCAAAAGCTCCAAAACCAAAACTGGTTTAATTTATGAGATTAATCCTATGAAAGATTCTTGGAGTGTGGTTTGTATTGTTCACATTTGGTTTATTCTTGATGTATTTGTTCATGATAAGGACATGCATTTTTATGCATTTGTAATATTTATATTATTATTATAGAAATTTTTTACTTATAAATACTATATCTATATTTATTTATATCTTTTTGATTTATCAGTATACATAAATTTTCAAACATTGAGTTTGATTTGTGTAATTTGATAGTATTGCTTTGATTTAATCATTTGTTACATTTTATTTTCAAATGTTATGGAAATGCTTAATGGAGTTCTATGCAAGAGTATTATAAAGGAAAAGGTGTTAAGAAAAGAATGATTTGAATTAAACTTGATGGTGATGGGTTAATGATTTTGATGAAATTTGAAAAAATGTCTTATAACATGTATTTCAAATTTATTTCCTTAATGAGCATCCTCATCTCTCTGATATTAGTGCATTATGCTATAGGTTACATAGCATTCTTTCTACTAATACTTCACATACCAGAAAATACAATCTTGATCGACCAACTGAATACATCAACATACATCACGCTTTGTGGCAAAAGTAATGAGAAGATTGGTGTATGAACCTCTTAATAGATAACTCCTTAGAAGTAGAGAATGATCATCAAGAATATGTGGTATTCTCCAATTTAATGGGAACACAAGCAATACTCTTTTATTATAATTTACTATCTTTTTGAAATATAAGAAATCAAGTTTAATTTATTTAAATCTTGATTTTTATTTTAAAGAATGTTATATTTTGATGTAATTGCCGAGGCCAGATTTTTTTTTTTTTATGTGGTCATTCTCAGAAATTTGATTCTTTTAGTTTGTAGTTTTAATGTTGCTATTTCAATCTTTCCATTTCAATACAATCCATATTTTTTGGTAAAATGATCCATTTTTAATACTATTCGTTTAATTTTCTTGATGGAACGTAAATACAATTTAATGTAATTGTTTCATTTTAATATTTTAAAACTAAATGGAAATTATCTCCAACAAACCTTCATTTTTAAAATTGTCTGTAGTCAATGTAATTAACATAAATGCAATTAATTCTAATTGATACTCCCTCTGATATCATATTTAAGCAACAAAATAAAATGTGCACCCTTTAAGAAAGTTGGTTGACTATATTTAATTGATAAAAACAATAATCATTTCTTATTTTGTCTTTGTCTTGGAAATCTTTATATACCATATAAACAAATCAAACCTTTATATTGTAGAGTACACATGACAATTTTTCTTTCAAACATATGCTTTTATCATTTGGTGAACACCTCTATTATATTTATGCAGCCCCATCAACTCGGTCTTAATAGATAACCTCATCAAATCGGTCATCTTTATTTCACATGAAATTAGGTAAAAGTCAAATCTCAAGTATTACCAAATTAATCCTCACTAAAATCATTCATAATCAATTCGACATTAAAAACAAGGATACATGTCACAAATTTAAATTGCTCATATAGGACAGATCAAAAACTAACGTCATTTGACATGGCAACAAAGATAGATCAAAATTAACATCTTATGAACTATTAAAAAACAAGTTGATTCTGATGTATCTAATTGACATATCAAATAATTTTTTATTAATTCCATATATTTTTATCAAATGATATGTTATATAATTAAGTTTGACACCATGGTATCAATTGATCCCATCCCATACAATATTTTAGTGTTTTTAACACTTTGGTTCTCAAAGGAAGAGAACTCCACTAATAAGATGTTTCGGTGACTGATAATTAAAGTGTATATAAGAATTATTCTAGCTTCCTTAAAAAAAAAATTATTCTAGCTAGAATGGAAACTCGGGCTCATCTTAAAAATTCATTCTCAATTATAGCTAATTAACAACTTGAATACAAACACTTAATTGAAACGTGAAGATTTTATGTGAGCATTAATATTGTCAACCTAATTTATTTATATTTACATTAAAGAATAAAAATGTATCCCATAAAAATTCATAGTTTCTCTCACAAATATTAGAAAAATATTGCACATCTCAACTATATTATCAAAATATTAAGAAGCCAACATATATTTGAGAACAAACGTTATAAATGTTATACGCAATGATTTCTATGAAGTTATTTTTAGTTTTCTTTCATTCCATTTTGGTCCCTTAAGTTATAAATGTTATACATTTTGGTTTTCTATAAAGTTGATCATTCCATTTTAGTCTCTTAAATGTTATAAACATTGGTCTTTTACCAATTTTTAGCCGGGTGATTTTTTTATTTGACTCTGTCAGATGTCATACGTGACTAGGTGCTTACTCAACAAGAAGGAATATATAAAACACTTCACAAACACAAATGAAAAAGCAACAACAAAGCAACTTACAAAAGACAAATCATGTAACTTGAGGGACAAAAAATAGTTGATTATGTGTTTTAGAAAATATTAGAAACAAAAGAGAATGAGAATACACCTAAAGTATTAAATGAATCTAAAAATTATTTTTTTCTTATAATAGGAATTGAAGGGAGTACAAAACACCATGACATTTAAAAACTTTTAATAAGAACGAATTTTGTTAACTCCGACATAACAATCAACATTTTTTTATAGTTAAATCCATCCAAACACAAAAAATAAAGGAATTTAAAATAATACGGGTTGATTAAAAAATATTATATGAAAGCGAACAAATCCAAAAACTTCAATTTAATATTAAAATTAAATAAATGACATTCAAAAATTAACAAAACAGTCCATCGTAATGTTCAGAGTTATGATGGAGGCTACAATGAGTTGTGTCATCACATTAGGTCAAGATCAACCATGCAATTTAATTGACACCACATCATCATCCAAAATCTTAATGTACTAGGTAGATCGGTCGTTCACTTATATGTTTCTTAACATCTACTCTTGCATCTAATGTGGAACTTGAAGTCAAAAGAGACACATTAACATATTTTCCTTATGTGTGAGGCTCTTTGTGTTTGTGATCTGGCGACATAGTCAAATAAGGTCACACGTAGGCACAACATTGTAGAAAAGGTGGGTTGACTGTGATTTCTTGGATGGAGATTGTTCCCATCTTTCAATAAAAGAGAAAGAAAATTAGAAAAAGAAAGAATATGAAAAATAAATTGAGCATGAGAGAAATGATAAGTGAAAAAAATAGTGTGTTTTGTCCGTGAAAATATTGGGGATAAAGTGAGTTAGTGGTAATTTTTTGGGTTGGTTGTATAAGTTAGAAATTTATGAGTAATTATTTCACCAATAAAAAAAATGTCACAATGATTAAAGATTTCTAATAAATATGTACTACAACTCAGCATAACACATATGTGTTTTTTCATTGTCAGATCACACCAAAGACCAAAAGTGAAAGTATTTGAAATATAGAGGTTGGATAAAAGAATTGCATGAAAGCGAACGACATCCAAAAACTTATATTTAATATTTAATATACAAAAGTATGCAATTAAAAGACTAAAAAGAAGTTCATTATAATGTTTGGAGTTCTGAGAGAGCCTATAATGGGGTTGATCATCACTACAAAAAACCCTAAAATTTAGATTGACACCATATCTTGACCCAAAATCTTAAGACAACAGAAATATTAGTCTTCTCACTTATATGTTGCTCAATATATACTATTTCATCCAATTTATAATTTTAACTCACACATGATACACTAACATCTATCCCTTAAATGTATGACTATATGTATATATGATATGGTGAGATAGTCAAATGAGGTCGGAGGCACAACATGGTAAAAATATAGGTTGGTGGCGGTTTCATAGATGACTGTTTTTGTTTGTTTCTTTCATGAGAAGATATGAAGTAAATTAGAAAAAGAAAGAAGATGAAAAAGGAATTTGAACATAGAAGAAAAGATAAGGGAAAAACTAATGAGTGTGTGTTTTATCGGTGTTGGTATAGAAAATAGGGTGAGTTGTAGGTAATTTTTTGGATTATTGAGTAATTATGCTATCAAAGTATTAGAGTCATTAAAAAATACCACATCAATTTAAAATGTCTAATAAGCATGTATTTTGTAAACTAAGCATAAGACATCTATATTTTTCATTGTCTGCTCTCACCAAAGACCAAAAGTGAAAAGAATTACAAATAAGAGAGATTGAATAAAAGAAATGGCATGAAAGTGAATGGGACATCCAAAAACTAAAATTCAAGCTAAAAAAATTCAATGACACCGAAAAACTAACAATGTAAATTATAATAATATTGAGACTTCTATGGGAGTCTCCAATGGATTGTATCATCACATTGAGCTAAAAACCACTACACAAGTGAAATTGATATCACATCTTCACCAAAAGTCTTAAGGCATTAGATATGTGGGTTACCTCACTTATAGATTTCTCAACATAAACTATTTCATACAATGTAAGCATTTTATTCACACTTGACACAATATTTGTGTTTCACCATCAAGAACTTCTCCCCCATAATGTTGACCTGGGATATCATACCATAGTTGGACCTTTTGGAAGAGCCAACACCGGTGTCGATCGACACATTAGAGAAGGAACAACCACACAAGTGAGAATGATGCTACATCTTCTTTCAAAAAAGTAATAGTTTTTTTTTTCTTCACTTATTAGTTAATCAACCTCCACTATTTTATCCAATATTTGACTTTAACTGACACTCGATACATCGTAATATTGTCTCTCTCAACTATAATGAAATTCTAGCCCGTGCTTGGCACGGGTGTCCATACTAGTAACATATAGAGTACTTAGATTTAGAGATACAAAGAACGCAATGTTGGTAAATGTGGGTTCCTTGAATTGTAGGAAAAGCTTGTTTATTGATACATATCACACCTTTTTTTTGTCATAATAAATAACTCTCATACAACTTATTCACCTTGCACCTCTACTTTGATTCGACATCTCCATGAAGCAAAAAGCACAAGCATGACTAAAATCAAAGAAAACAACATAACACCAATAACCCCAAGAGACACAAACAATATACCATTCATTCTAAATGAGTTGAAGAGGACAACCAACCTTGATGCTTTAACCATCCACTTAAATACTCCACATAGATAAGTAGTGCATACCATTAAGATATAGAGCACCCGTAAGTAAAAGGGCAATGACTGAACCAATGGCACAGTGTAGATTAATGCATAGACAAAGGTTACTGTGAACATAACATTCCATAGAATTTCTGGTAAGAGCAAAAAAGAGGCTTGCCCTAAGCTTGGTATTACGGTCTCTTTTTGATAAGCAGCATAGCCCACAACAAGTATCAGTGCTACTTGAATTATACATGAAACAATTACCACCTCTGCACAATATTCCTTCGTGGGAAACAATTTTGAAGAACAAAACTTTATAAATGTCTTCCAAGTCTCTTTTTCCATTACCTGAATTTGCCTAAAATTGTCAGCCATTTCAAATGAACATTATAATTATATAGTAAAATTACAAACCATAAAAATTGGAAAAATTAAGAGTGAAAAGGATCACGAGTACAAATGTTAAAAATAAATCAATTGTTATAAACAGTAGCTTCTCAACTCAGCAACAAAAATAATCAACAATCAGAACTTGAATCTAAACACAAATACATATGACAAAGTGTGTAGGAACCAATCTTGCAATAAGATGTACAACGTAATACACAAAAAAAAAAAAAAATGCTCAAAGTAGTGAGCAATACATGAGGAAATAGAGAGAGTAGACATACGGAGGGAGATGGGGAGAATAAGATCGAGAGAGTTGAATGAGTATTTTTATTTTTTTTTGGCTATGTTACTATCATCATGTACTATAAATAAGGAAAATTTCAGGATGTCCCGCTCAAAAAAAAAAAAAAGCATAATTAACAATAAAACGGGCCATTAACTCTTTCAAAAAATAAAATAAAACGGGCCATTAATAATAAAATGATAAATTTTTGGGTCTGTTATATAATTAAAGCTGATTATTAAGAGCCACATATATATATATATATATATATATATATATATATATATATATATATATATATTTAGAGCAAGAGCCATGATTAATAACCCTCTAAGAAAAAAGCCATATAATATAATTAATAATAAAACGCCACAAACCCCATTAATTCTGGTAAAAAAATAAATAAATAAATTCTCAATCAATAAAATCTAACACTTATATTTTCTTTAAAAAATTAATAATCTAAGATGTATACGTTTTTTAATGACGACTGATTTTTTTTTTATCAAGAATTAGCATGTTTTTTTTTTGGAATCATGATCTAACATTATCTGTACGCAGTAGTTAATTAATTTTTTTATTGTTTAATGGTAATGATTATGGTTTAAATGATAAAATATTGCCATTAAAAAAGATTAATAAATTCAATTTTCAGTTGGTAAAAAAAAATCAGAGTCAATGTTAATGGGAAGAATCCCTAAAAAAAGAGTTAATGGGAAGAAATGTCTAAATAAAGTACTCAATGTAAAAACAACATAAATCACGTGCAACTCAAAGTTAGGAGTACAGATCTGCCCCATTTTCTTTTTGCTCCAGTTTCCCGGTTTACTTCCCTGATATTTGGTTGGTTTCCTTTTTAACTATAATTGTCAATCATTTCTTTCCCTTCACATTAAGATCAATAGTATGATTTTTTTTTACGGAATCAATATTATAATATTAGGTCTTTAGTTTTGTACCAAAAATAAAATAAAATATAATGTTAGGTGATAATGCTAATAGTAAGTAGGGAAGAAAAACAAAAAAAGAAATAAATGAAAGAAAAACAAAAAACAAATAAATGAAAAAATTGATGTGGATTTTTTTTTTAAAAATACACTACTTCAAAGATTATATTTTTACATTTAGTTCTTATAATGTTAAATTAAGTGTCATTGTGAACATAATTCGATTGATAGAGTCATTGCACGTAATATATCTGGGTTGATGATGTTAGAACTTCAAATTTCCCATACTATCCTTTTAAACCATTCCACACCTCCTAATTCTGGAGACAAGACCATACCATACACACATGTACTCACAAACACAAATCAAAAAAGAAAAAACAGTACTTCTTATTGGAAAAATCCACGAACATTGTATGTTGCTTCTCTAAAAACTCATGTAGGTAATCCAATAAAAAAAACCCAATGATTAACGTTAAGGCGAAAATGCTGATGACTTTGATATCCAACTTCAATTGACATATTATAGCCATCGATTTTGCAAAGGTAATTATGAATATCATCAGCCACACAATGATAGGAAAAAGCATCAAAATGGCACAACCTCAAGATATTGGTATATTCATAGGTTCATGAAATGGACCCATATAAGAGGAACTAGTGATATCATCACTGTAGTTGTGATACTAACTATTTCACAACGAAACTTTGCACTCATTTTGTCAGGACATAAGCACACTATGAATTGTTGAAAAAACTCCAGTGCATTCCTAAAACCACCATATGAAGTATGAACCATGAAAATTAAAAAATGATATGAATTATAACCAACTTACCTTGTGGCACACATTGTATTTTATTGGTGTTAATTCGTATCATTTTTTAATTTTCATGGTTCAGACTTCATAGAGTGGTTTAAGGAATGCATTGGAGTTTTTCAGCAGTTCATAGCGTACTTCAGACCTGATAAAATGAGTGCAAAGTTACATTGGGGAGTAATTGGTGTCAAGTCTTATAGGGAGCCATTTCATGAGCCAAAGATCATACGAATATCCTGGGGTTAGGCGATTTTGATGCCTTTTCCTACCTTTGCATGGCTGATGATATTCATAATTTCCTTTGTTGTACTGATGGCTGTAATATGGAAATTGGAGTTCGATATCATAGTTGTCAACGTTTTTCCTTAGTGTTTATCATTAGATTTTTTACTGGCTAAACTGCATGGTTTTTTAAAGCAACACATACAATGTTCATGGAGTGAGTAGTGGTGTGGTTTTTCCATTAGGAAATACTATTTATTTTGTTTGTGTTTGTGTGTACAGGTGTGTACGGTTTGGTCTCTCTTGCAAAATTAAGGAGATGTGGAATGGTTTAAAGTGATACGTTGCAAATATGAGAAATTTGAAGTTCAAACATCATCAACCTATGTATATTACATGCAATGTCTCTACCAATCGAATTATGTTCACAATGACACTTGTTTTAACATTATAGGATTTAAATGTAGAAATATAATCTTTGAAGTAGTGTATTTTTAAAAATTGATCTTTTCTACATCAATTTTTTCTTTTATTTCTTTTTTTTGTTTTCCTTCACAAGTAGTAATTATTACATGATTATATTTTAATTTATTTTATTTTTGGTAGAAAACTAAAGACCTCTCATAATACTATTGATTCTGTCAAAAAAACATTGTACAATTGATCTTAATGTGAAGGGAAAGAAATATAAACTTTAATGATTGAGAAGTTATGAATGAAACCAACCAAATGTTTAGTGATTATGCACAACTCGTTTTTTCTAGATAGACAAAACGGCGATAGTAACAATTTATGCATTTTTTATCGGTTGATAGAACTGGTGAACTATGCACATCTTGTTTGATAAAATTACGAGTCATTGTAACCTTGTTTCATAAGTAGTGCATACCATTAAGATAATGAGCAGTAATACCTTCCTAAAAATAAACAACAAGTAGTATATCACAGGTTTAAGGAGTTGCATGACTTACTTTATCACGGAGAATGAATTTTTTTGTTCCTTTGTCGCCCATCGTAAGAAACACTTCTTTGTATTTCTTATCGTCAATCTTGTGTTCAGAAAAAGTATTCATATTTTTTTGTTTATCTGTCATCAATTTGAGCAAAACTATCAATCATTTCATTTCAAATGAATTATAATTATATAATCACTTTACAAACCATAAAATTTGAAAATTAAGAGAAACAAAGTTTACAATTTTCTTGAACAGCAAATAATTTATATAAGCACCAAAAATGTAAACGAAATAATGTATTAGGAAATCGAGGGCAGATTTATATTTATCATAGTGTATACTCCCTCCATCCCAAATTATAAGGAAAAAAAAAATTACACTTATTAAGAAAACTAAATCATAAGAATTTGGAGTATAGTTTTTTGTGTTTTCTGTAAAAAAAAGTTTTATAGGACAAAGGGAGTACTTTTCATGCGGTACTTTCACGTTAAAAATAAATAAATTGATATAAGCAGTAGCTTCTCAACTAAGCATTAAATAATCGACAATCAAAACTTGAATCTAAACACAAATACATATGACAATGTGTGTGTGTGTGTGTATGGATCACTCTTGAGCATTTTATCAAGGAGAAGAAGAAAAAAAAAAGTTCGAAAAATTGAGAGATTTCAGGTAGAGCGAGTATAGACCGTACGGGGGAGATAGAGATATCTTGAATGAGAGATCAATTGAGAATTTTTTGGGCTGTTATGTATAAATAAGAAAATCCACTGCCAGGTTTGAATTTTTTAGGCTGTTATATATAATTAAGGCTAATGATTAAGAGCCATTAAGAGACATAAAATCTAAGATGAATTTTCTTTCTTTCTTTTTTTTTTTTTTTTATCACGAAGTCAATGGTTTTGTAGTAAATCCTAAGTCAAATTTTATTCTTTCAATAGCATTAAGATACTATTTTTTTTTGGAAATATTTTGATTCAAATAATTATATTGATTCAAATGATATAGGAGTAATATTTATTTTTTTGGGAAAATATAGGAGTAATATTTAAAGGGGTCTAATCCCCTCAAAATAAAATAAAAATTAAAGGGGTCTAATATTAATACCAATTTTAAAACAGCTCTACTTAAAAAGCTTTTTTTTTTTACCAAAGAATTGAACTTTTCATGAGTACTACTTAAATGATTTTGAAATTTAAAATAAAACATAAAATTGAAAAAATATTTTTCTATCAATAAGGAAACATATTTGTTTTTTGAACCAGTCAAAATGAGATGTAATATTAATAACAAGTGTGAATCATCCCGCACAAAGTGTGCTGAGATTGAAACCCACAAAAGTTACAAAGTCACCGATGGCATAAAAACGAGACACCAAAAGAGTGAAAAAACGAAAACTTAATTACACGTGGACAGCCATGCAAGGAAACAGATGTTTCCACCAGTCATGATAGCTATAATTAAAAGACACATGTTTTGATTTCAACTATAAGTAGGAGGTAAGCTTAACCTTGTATGCAAGAATGGAAGGATCGGACACGTGTTTTTAAAGATTCAGTTGTTCTTTTTTTTTTCAAATAACCCAAACGAAGGCAAACCAAACAACCTTAAAGAGAATTTGTGGGCCGATCAAGGCATGCCCGCCATAAGGAAACATATTATTAGTGTAATACCAATGTTTCAAAATTTCCCTGACGTCATTTTAGTTATTTCTTTAATCTCATTCATCATACGTTTCACCCTATTAGCAAAAAAAAAAAAACATACGTTTCACCCTTCAATTTTGCATCCCACATCCGTTACTCTTACGGTTTGCATTGTAGCACCGATTCTAATTCAAGAATTTTAAAAATCCAGTACAAGAAAATTTGCCCCCTTTTCCCAATTCTCTCCTGATATTGAATTGATATAAATATAAATTTTGTAATTTGAATTAGGCATTAAAAAGTTGATAATAAATAAATAATTTATCAGCATATTCTCTCCTTTTTGCATTTAAAGAAGATGTTGTTGGTCGCTGTGACCTAAACTCAATTGTTAGTTACATTGCATTATATATATAGAGGGTTGAGAATCAAACTCCAACTCTCCACTTATTCATCTTTGAAGAAGTGAATTTTTAATCAACAAACTACTTGACAAAAAACAAAGAAGAAAGATATTGTCATATTCAAAATTATACTAGGGCTTACTATACGTCAGCAATATTTACCAAAGAGACGGAATTTATGACGGTGGGAAAGAAGGAAATGGAGTTGCATGTCGTTTTCACTATTCCTTCAACATTTTTGAGTATACGTTAGATATGTCATTTAACTTTACGATATCAACGGGTACCCAAAGATATCTACTTGTGTGAATCTAAGAATGATTCACTTTATAAGGACATTTGACCTTAACGTAAATGTCCTGCCTGAATCAAAGAAGAAAAATGAAGGAAAATGGCTAAGAAAATATAAGAATAAGAAGAAAACATACAAGATAGAATGTGATGAGAAATGTAAATTAACGGTTGTCACATTTTTGAAAGAAGGACAAGATCTTGGGATGAACCACCACAAGAGTAAGAATGCTCTTGATAAGGATCTAGAAGTAGTTCATGAGAGAACCTTGAGAAGTAACATTAGCTCTTACTTCAAGATTGAATTTCAAGAAGTTTCGTTTAAAGCAATCTAAATCTAAATGTACTACAAACAAGCCTTATTATAGGCTTCAACCAAGAGGGCAAACAAAGCTAAAACCCAGTATAAGAGCTCATTGAAAATTAAAAGTAATGGGAGTAAAGATACACAAGTGTTTCGCTTATTACTCACAAATTTCAAACAGAGAAAGAAATCTTAAAAATCTATATTTCCTCAAATTGATTCAAATCTTCATTCCTTAAAAAGCTTTGAGGATCACATCATTCTCTCCCTCTTAAATGAAATTTGTCCTCAAATTTATTAAGGAGGCAACCTACACGAAGACAAGAAAAGCAAGTTAAGGATGCCACTAATAAAAAAAAACTCTTCGGGGATCAAATTAAAATTGTGATAAAATATCAAATGTAACAAGTATGTGAATCAATTATCTCCTTTTTATCAACAATATTCCAACACATATGTAACCAAGGTAAAGAATTGGAAAGTTCACATTTATTTCAAAAGTCATCATTGTGAAATTGCACTTGGTGACAAAATAATAAATGTTCTTTTATGATTAAAGGTTCCAACAAAAGTGGACCGCCTTCCTTGTTTTTTTCATCGTGATAAAAAAATTGAAAGATCAATTTGAAATAAAAATTCCCTTTCAACATGTATATCAAATTTTCTATGAATCACGTTAACATCAAAACATACATTTCTCATCCAGAAGAAGTCATTCAACTTGTGGTTCACTAGCAAAGAACAATCAAGGAGTATAATGAAAGCATTTCGACAAGCTTTTTTTTTTTTTTTTTTTGCAAAGTAAATAAATGCAATTTCTGTAACCAAAATTAAAAAAAAAAAATGAAATCAGTGCACGTACAAAGACTTAAAAGATCAATGTGAAACAAAAAAAAAAAACTTAAAAAATCTATTTGATAACATATACAATTTTGCCCTAAAAAATATGCATAGATAAGTATGGAGATAGAATTAGAGAACAATGTTATGTTATAATAAATAATTTTCACCTTATTCTGAGTCACATTACTCCTCCTCAGTTTGGCTTTGACGTCTCCACGAAGAAAACGCACAAGCACCATAACACTAAGATAAAGCAACATAACACCAAGAACCCGAGAGACACAAACAAGACACCATTCATTCTATATGAGTAGCAGAGGACACTGAACATCGATGCTGCATTCACATACTTATAAAGGCCATATAGAAAATTAAGAGATAGCAATAAGATAATGGGCACGCGAAATGCCCAAGACTGAATCAATTTCACTATGGAGACGAATGCGGTGACAAAGGTCATTACAAACAAGACATTCCATAAAATTGGCTCTAAGAGATGAAAACAAGCCTGCCCAAAGCTTAGTAGTATGGCCGCCTTTTGATGAGGACGATCCAAAACAGACATCAATCCTACTTGAGCTATCGATGAAGAAATTGCCCCAAACAGCAGCAAATGTTCCTTATTGCGAAACATTTCTGATGAGTCTTGTGTTGATTCCATTTCATCATGGAGAATGGATTTTTCCTCCTTGTCGCCCATTGTGACAGACAAAGTAGTCATTACCTGTCATGAATTTGCGTAAAACTATCAGTCATTTCATTTCAAATTAATTATAATTAGATAATCACTTTACAAAGTTCATAAGACTAGAAAATTAAGAAAGACAAAGTTCATAAAAAAAATTTGAACTGCAAATAATTTATAATTTATATAACCACCAAAACATGTACATAAAATGTACACAGGTATGAAACAATAGAACAATGGCACAGTATAGCAGTGAGTTCATGACAGCTTACGGAACAAATGCGGGGAGAGAGAGATCCAAAGAGTGAGTGAGAGATAGATTGAGAAATTTTTTGGTGTGTTATGTATAAATAAGGAAATCCAATGCAGATTTTGAATTTTTTAGGCTGTTATATATCATTAAGGCTGCGGTTAAGAGCCATTAAGAGACATAAAAATAAAACGCACAAATTCTCCTAAACAAAGTTGTCAATTTTTTTTTTTCCCCTCAAAAAAAAAATTCTTTTTCTTTTTTTGGGTACAAAACAAAGTTGTCAATCTAACATGTATATTTTCTGTTTGCAAAAAAAAAAAAATGTTTAGTTTTAACTAGCGGCCTTTAATGGATAAGTATTGCAGCAAATAAATAAATCATTATGATTTTTTGTTTTACAGCATAAAGTATAAAAATTAGGAATGTAATTAAGTCAAAAATCAGATCAGAGTATGACTACATTGACATATATATATAGCTACATTGGCTGCCTCAAAAAATAATATAGCTACATTGGTGAATATGACCATGGCCGACCTTACTACAAGGCCATGGAGGGAAGGAGTTTAGGCCTCTATTTTATTTTTTGAATTACATAGAGCTTTAAACTTAGGCCTCTAATAAATTTTGCATATGTAACAAATGTTCCCCATTTGCTATTATTTTGCACTGGCTTAGTGGTTACTGTGTTTACATGATGATTGTAAGGCCACAAGATCGATTTTAGCATGAGATTTTTTGAATTTTCATTGATTTGCAAGGTAAAAAAATAAAAATAAAAAATTGATTCACATTATAACAAAAATGACTCCTCATCATAGATTCGAACACAAAACACTAAAATCAAATTTTACAATATGCAACCATGGTCCCAAAATTGAGATATAGAACAAGATCAGACACAACAGAAGTTTCGGTCACTATGTTCCTTAGCATTCAACTAACTTAATTCCACAACTAATTCTAATGCCGGACCAAATAAAACCAGAGTTGCAAACCCTGCCAGAAATCTGTCAAATAACCAAAGCTTCACTGAACTGTCTTCTTCTCGCTGTACCCCTCTGAAGAAGATCATTACTAACAATTACAAAGATGGTCCCATAACCGTTGTACACAACACATATATTGTTGCAAAAGAACTCAAAGGCTTCTGATCCTCTTGCATGGTAAAGTATGTGATTTGAATGTGGTACTGATCTCAAGATTCTGATCCCACCAGCATGTAAAAGAAGAAGCCAATTTACTGATATAGTCTTTACCAAAGAATACCATGGATCGAACAAAATCTTTAATTAGTTGTTTACTTGTTTTGCCTGCTCCAGGAGAAGAATACCCAAAGATCTACCTTATCCACTGTTCAGCTCATCTGTCTAGAAGTTGAAAGAAAGGACAAATATTAGCAAGTGAAACATTAATTAGCAGTTGTAATTCCCATTCCATCTAAGGAAGTTTTGTTAATATTAAGATTACATAACAATTGTTGCCAGAACTGACTACTGAGTATTCTTTTCATAATTTAAAATGTGCTGATACACGATAGCTGCAACAAAATCTTGTATCAATTTTCCCTCCTTGCCCTACCATGTAATGTAATACATGTTGGGAGTATCTGTCTGGTAGTACTCCCAGCTTGTACTACCAGAACACTATTTAATATCACAAGAGGTCTCCTATGTAGATAACAAAAATTTCCGATACACTCCAGTTGTATTTCTTATTTCAGTTTCTGTTATTTCTGGGTTAATTCCTATTTTTCAGCCGTATTAGAGTAAGTTTCGATCAAAGTTCGACTGGGAGAGCAAAAATGAAACAATAAAATCAATAGAAAGCTGCAGTGCTGGGCTGGATGATATAAAACTTACTATTAATTCCTCCAAATTCAAAGGCATTGACGAGTCTACTGAGAATCCCAATTCTAACATTAGTTTTTCCAAGCGATTCACATTTGTCAAATAGAGATAGCCAACCTAGTTCAATAGACATTGGCGTTAGAAAACAGGCTGAAAACACTTTTCAGATCATAAAAGGAAATGCTTTGTTTCAGATTATTCCTATCAAACTATCTGGTTTTCAATTACAAAAGGAATGTATATTAAATGGATATCGAGCAACACACAATCAAGCTGAAATTGCAAAATAATCATGTGGCAGCCAGCCGTTAATGGCTAACTGTGCAACATATAAATATACAAATAAAAAACTCACACTAACATGTAATAGAACACACACACATATCATGCACTATATTAGTTGTATTTAAAATCAATATTTAATGAAATTAGAAAGTTGCAGTTGTCATCACCACTTTAAAATTAAAGAAATGTAGAAACAAAACTTGCTAAAAGATTTACATTTATATCACTGGATGAGAAACCGAAGTTTGAAGGAACTTACTAATGTTTCTAATGAAGACGCTCTGTTATACACAGCTGCACCAGCACGCCTTTTTGTCTTAGTTTTGCTTGAAATAATGTTCTTTCCCCATCGAAGAACATCCCTGAAATAAAATTCATCAAAAGCTATAAGCTATGATAGAAATTAACAGATCTCTCACAATCTACCAACTTTTATCATGCTGAGCGTGTCTAAATCCCCTATTGAACTAGCACTAGAATAGCAGAATTGTGGCATAATTGGCATATCCAGAAGTATGTTTGCTTTTTTTCAAAACTCCGCTGCTTATTGGTTTCGTCTAATCATTATCATGTACCAACCATGAGACAGATGAAAATCTCATCAAATATAGTTTCAAATAAAAAGCACGGATGCGACTTAAACTACCAGTTCCGGACATTTCTACACAAAAGTCATCTTGCAAGCAGTTCACTGTTGTTCATTTAACAAAACCTTAACACAGATTTCAGAACATCACACTAGGTTTCAGGATCATTTAACAAAAGTCATCTTGCAAGTTGTTCATTTAACAAAACCCCAACACAGATTTCAGAACACCAATCCTGTTTTCAGGATCATGAGATAAACTCTATAGGGAGCAGTTCAAGAGAGGCAGAACATTCATTTTCTTATTTTCGCCCAACAAGGATAAATCTTCATATGAAAGTTAAGTGCACTTGTTTTTTTCAGAATCTTTATAAGAAGAAACTTCATTAAATATGGAAAATAGGCGTGTTTTGGGGGAGGAGGGATAATGAGACCCTGAAAGTAACATATTCTAACCTCTCTTGATCTGATAAGAAATCACTGTTCAGAAGTTTCTGAAGCAATGCATCCTGCAAACAAACAAAAAAGGACGATACACATTGTAATTAGATTGGAAACATGTTTTTGCTGTTAATTAGTAATAACAAATAAAATCCAACAGGAAATCACTAGCCGGCTGAAGTCAAACTCACATTGTTTTGCCTCCTTGACCAAAATATCAATTAAGAAACAGAAGGGAAAAAAACAAGAAGCAGCAGAAAATGGTGATTTTGGGAGAAAAACACTTGCAGTGAAAAGAAAGTGTGTGCGTATGTCACTTAGAAAATGAAAAAGCTTTTGCAAATACAAACTTAGGTAAAGCGCCTGAAGTTTACAAAGAAGAGAAATGGGAGAAAAGCTAACTATATGATCTCATTATGAAAATTCAATATGAAATGTGCTTATTGAATTTCTCTTGTGGCCCTGAATGATGTCTTTTTCCCCTATTTAAAGCATAAGTCATTAACTAACATAAATCATGATTTACTTCTGGTGACAAAAAGATCAACAACCCAATCATAATAAAATAACTTTTTCAAAGAAACTATTGAACAAATCTCATGCCTATAAAGTTATACAAATTAGATATGGGATGAAAAATAACTTCCTAAATCCCAATTAGGGTGACATGAGTCTGAAATGGGTATTAATATAAAATTGTCATCATCACAATCAGTACAACTGTACAATAACTAGCACCTTACTTATCTAACTTTTTTAAATCAGTATTACACAACAAAACACGATAAGATTAATACATAAATCTGCTATGCCCGTCTTTCCGCATGTAAATTTAAATTGAAAACAAAGTAGGGAAGAAAGTAATCATACTTGAGCCTCACAGCGAACAACTGCCATCACACGGTCATTGTATTCTTCAATACTCAAGGGTGGAAATAAAAAATGCCTACGAGCATATAGCTGCATGTTTCACAAAAAAATTAGAATAAGATATCTAAATATTTCTCAAAATCATTACAATTGCAAGACTTTTTAATGAATACAATTTACAGTATCAAGTAGCCAAATCTTATACTTCAACTCTATCTGACAAAACAAATTTTTGAGCTTATAGCGGATATGTTATAATCTCATATAACGACGATAGACCTATTTGATAACAATATTTTCTCATGAGCTTTTAGCTTCTTTTTACTAGTTTATGTCGCTTTTCGTGTGTTTGAGGTTATAGCCTATCAATTTTTCCCTTGATATGTTGTTGAAAAAAATAATAATGATAATTTTTTGCAAAACAAACATTATGTCATATCATCAATAATCAAAATCGTAATACAATTGGTATATTCATCATAACTTTGAAAGCTAGCCATATATGTTTCCACCCCAACCAAGGTGAGAGAAACTACACGGACTTCACTCATAGAAAACTCTACCACAAAGTTTGGAAAATATATAAATAAAATACTCCTACAATTTAAAGTAATAGTCCCACATTTAGCTTTGTTTTCCTTATTAATTTTAATACTATCTACGACAACAATTGAGGCCAACTCAAAGATCTTCTTATTTGAAACAAACTCAGTCGCCAATTGAAAATAACAAATAGGATGCAAAGGGCTTTCTCTTCGAGAGCCTGAAGTCTCAGAGAGTAACAATAAGATTTGACTTTGAAGAAACGCTCCCAATCGTCATAGAAATTAAGACGAATACAAACCAATAGCTCACTGCAATTTTGTGCATGCTGCAAAAATGTCTGGATGTACTGCCAATAGGGTTCCTTCCTCTACTTTATTTTATGTCATTTCATATTCATCAGCTAGTTGACTAGTTCAATAACAAATTTTACTAAACCTTACGAATTCAAAATCTTCTGGCTTATCCACTATCGGTTAACTTATCTACTATTAACTATGTCAGCTAGCTTATCAGTTATCAGCAACAGAACCTTTGTTTGGTACGAATAATTAGAGAATAATAAATACTAGGAATTAAGAATAGAACGTTACCTCATAAATGCAATCACCAATATAAGCTAAGGTAGCAGCATTAAAAACAGAACGAGGTTTAACGACTTTAGGTGGAGTTGGAAGCCATCTATCATATCCCAAATAGGTTTCATCGTGTTCTTGTTGTTGCTGTTCTTCAATTTTGCCTATAGTGGGAAGTGGAGTGGCGCGTTTGAGAAGATCGGAAATGTAATTTTCCTTACGGGTAGAAGGTGCTGGTGAAGTGAGAGAAGGAGATTGTGGTTTTGGTGGTTGAGTGAGTTTTCTAGGAGCGTTGCGGTTATAAGGGAGTCTTTGTTGTGTGTCCCATGAAGCTTTTACTACTGGTTTCAATTTGGATGAAGAAAAGGTTATTGACCATGATAATGAAGAAGATAAACCTTGCATGATGATGATGAATTTCGTACGTTCGTTCTGCTTCTTCTTCTTCAGCGCGACACGGATGGATGAATGAACTGAAGAATGGATATTTTTGCAGAGGAAGATAGCGGTTAGTTCATGTCCGACACTTTTTTTGTTGGGCTTATTCAAGTCAAGATAGCCCAAAACTGGGATAGTTGCTTTTAGACATCTCAATTTTGCTTCCGATGAGGTTGTAACTTCCAATCGGCTATTTTTGTATATAAAATATGATCATATTGTGACTTTTGATTCCAAAAC
Source organism: Medicago sativa (assembly GCF_051527215.1). Lineage (NCBI taxonomy): Eukaryota > Viridiplantae > Streptophyta > Magnoliopsida > Fabales > Fabaceae > Medicago > Medicago sativa. The sequence goes on from NC_140750.1 coordinate 79,578,495, forward strand.
TAGGCCCAACAGGTATATGTACCATAGATTAGATATTCAATATTAAGGGAGTTTATTTTTTTTCATCTTCCAAGTGCATGTGTCCTAATTTATATTCTAAAATCCTAAAAATAGAGAGTTTATGAAAGTTTTATTTTAATGTTTCTGCATCGTTTGGACTATATAATTTGAAGTATCGTAGGATGTGCAAAGCTAATACTAAGATGGGAAAAGAAAGGGCAGCAATATTATTAATGTAGTTCTCTCTCAAAATTTAATTTAACATGGGTTTAGTTAAAAAAAAAAAAATACGTGGACACGGTGATCGGAATTTGAAACCCACCAACTTCACTTTGACTTATGTGAGTGAGTTTTTAATGATTATTTATGACTCAATGGTGTAACAAGCATTACAAACATCAAGATCGTCTCTATGTTTTCATTGACCAAGAACGATAAAATGGTTTTTTTTTTCTTCACAAGATACAATATATTTGTGAATTGTTTCTATTTTAATTTATTTAACTAATTTTTCAATTGATAATTTAAGTAAATTATTATAAAGTAAAAAGTAAAAAATGAAAGAAAAAATAATCAGTTTAAAGACAGTGTGGAAGAAAAATAAAACAACCCAACCATAAGTCCATATTTATTTATCAAAAGAAAAAGAATAATAATAATAATAATAATAATAATAAGAAGAAGAAGCTACCAGTCCATCCATGCTCCATAGATTAAACTAAAGTGGGAGAGAAGAGTGAATGAATGCGGCGGTCGTGGAAACAAGTTGTTTGAGTGAGTAATACACAAATTCCAGTGCGGTCGCATAACCTTAGCTACATACACTATAGAGTGAGTGAAGGAAGGAGCATAGAATAGGAATTGGTTTTGCAGCTTGACTTGGCGTTTGCTGAGAGAAAGAGAGATCATGAGTCGCTACGATAGCCGTTCCTCCGACCCCACTTCCTACCGCGACCGTAGAAGGTAACTCTCCAATTTCCACTTTCTAGGGTTTCATTCAATGCTCTTTTCTATTTCCTAATTTCAATACTCTTTTTCTTCTCAGTGACTCTGCTCTCGCTGGTGCACCTGCACCTTCAATCAAAAAGGACCATGATGAAGGTGGCTCAGCTTCACCCGCAAGGAAAATTAATTTGGATGGGTTGCCTCATTTTGAGAAGAATTTCTACTCCGAATCTCCTTCTGTTCGTGCTATGACCGAAGCTGAAGTTACTGAGTACCGTCTACGCCGCGAAATTACTGTTGAAGGCAAAGATGTTCCTAAACCTGTTCAATCCTTTTCCGATGCTGCTTTTCCAGGTACAGTACAATTTATGCTCTGCACTGCACTTTAATTTCATTTCATTCCATTCAATTTAACTGCCATTTTTATTTTAGATGATAAAGTTTGATGGAACCATGGAGAAACCATAAAACTGAATTAGGATTGTATAATAGCTAATTATTACATAATAATTCAACTACTATTTATTTGGTGTTTGGTTTTATTAGAAATATTAGTTAGTCAGTTAGTTGGTAGTTAAGTAGTTAGGTTGTTAATCCCTCACAACCTCTCTATAGGCCCTTTTTGGATAAATAGTGTAATTTGAGGTTTATAACATAAGAGCTTATCATGGTAATCAATTATGTATAAGCTATTTTCACAGGTCTGTTTGGATAAACAATTTATTTGCAGCTTATAGCATAAGCACTTATGTATAAGCTTCTTCTTTAGCAAAAGCTAAGATAAAGTTAAGCTTTTTTTTGTAAGCTATCTTGGAAAACATATGAAAGTAAGCTAAAAACAGTTCATGAACAATGTCATAAGATGTTCTCGTAAGTTCTCCCAAGTCCCAAATACTCTCACAAAACTTATGTAACTAGATAAGCTCAAATAAGCTGATACAAACAGACCCAAAAGCTAGCTTGGAGACTTTATCAAAATAAGCTGTAAACAACTCATGAATATGACAGGCTCATAGAGCTTGATGTTTTCATTTCTACTACCTTATATCAATCAATGTGAAACCTAGAGAATTTTTCTCTCTATCAAGCTCTCAATCTAATTTTTCCTACGAGATGAATCTTCATCTCTTTGATCGTGTGATTTGTAACAGTTTTGGATTGTGAGGGGTTAAACTGAAGGGAGTTGGAAAGGAGGGAAGATAGTTTTTACTTTGTAATTTATGGACTTTTGAGATTATTATCATGGGAATACTCTAATGATTTTACATCTTTGATTTAATTTGATCCAGACTATGTGTTAGAAGAAGTTAAAAAAGCTGGCTTTGTTGAACCGACGCCAATTCAATCTCAAGGTTGGCCAATGGCTTTGAAGGGACGTGATCTAATAGGAATTGCAGAGACAGGATCAGGAAAGACACTTGCTTACTTGTTGCCTGCCATAGTGCATGTTAATGCCCAGCCAATTCTAGGTAAGCAGATAAGGAAGCACCACAACTGAGATGTAAACAGTATTAGAGGTGCCTTTGTTTGTCTATGCCTCCTTTGTTTAATTGTTTTGCTCTTCGATAATTCATTTACAATGTTTTTCAGATCCTGGGGATGGACCTATTGTCTTAGTTTTGGCCCCGACACGTGAACTTGCCGTCCAAATACAACAAGAAGCTACTAAATTTGGTGCGTCATCAAGGATTAAGAGCACATGCATTTACGGTGGGGTTCCCAAGGGGCCTCAAGTGCGCGATCTTCAGAAAGGTATGTGGTGAAGTAAGTATTACAAAGCCATTGCCTGTAATCAAGAACTTGTCTTCTTTCTTTTTTTTTTTTTTTTTTTTTTTTTTAACTTCATGGAGCTGCTTTTGTTTTGCTATGATTTTGTATTTGATGATGCTTCTGTTAATTGTTGGGGTTAGGCGTTGAAATTGTAATTGCCACTCCGGGAAGGTTAATTGATATGCTCGAGTCAAATCATACTAACTTGCGAAGGGTCACATACCTGGTATTGGATGAAGCTGACAGAATGTTGGACATGGGGTTTGATCCCCAGATACGGAAAATTGTCTCTCAGGTACGGCTTGCATTCTTTGAAGTTACCTGTATTTATTATTATTTTGGGTGGACACTAGAGTAATTTTATTTGGTAGAAAGGTCATGACTTGGGAAAGATAATATATCATCTGAAGAAGTAAAACCGCAATATACTGAAAAAGATTAAATGACATCAAACACAAGATAGGATGACAATCCTATTCCTATAAGATTTTAGACAAAACCCACTCTTTGAAAACAACCATTGGCTGATATTGAAAACCATGGAAAGGAAGCACTTGAAAGAAATTATATTAAATCCTATAAAGCTGAGACAATTCGATTTTCTTAAAGTTTAGGATTGAGGTCAAAATCCTGTGCACCAAGTTGATAGCAACTGATGATGTTCAGACACAAGCACAAATTGTATTGAATCACGTGGCATTACTCTGTACCTCTTTCTGAATAGAAGAGCCTTATGGTTTAGATAAGCTCATCACATAAGTTCATGACAATGAATCTGAGTTGAATTAGCAAAGGCATATTGTATGGCTTCAGATTAACATTTCTTTATTGTTCTGGTTATGTTAGGATCCCAAGAATGGAATGGAATAGAAAGGACACTTGTATTAAGAAGATAGGAAAGATAAGAGAGAAAACCCTCCTCCAAAGGGCTCCCCCTTTTACAATAGAGTCACCACTCTATTCACTAAAGTTTACAATGCTTAATGATACCCTCTCGTAACTCCATAACCTCCCTATCTATACAAGATAAATCCTAACTACCCCCATTAACTAATAACCTCCCTTACTAACTCCTTAGCTCCAAACTTAACAAACTCCCCTTTAGTCTCAAGTCCTAACAGGTTATCTGATTATTGTTATTTATCGTTGTTATTTATGTAGATTCGGCCAGACCGACAAACTTTGTACTGGAGTGCTACTTGGCCAAAGGAGGTCGAACAATTGGCAAGGCAGTTCCTTTATAATCCATACAAGGTAAGATATATTCTTGTTGGGACTTGTTATGCTGTCCTTTTTAATATCATTTTTTCAATTGTTATGCTGTCCTTTTTAATATCATTTTTTCTGTTGAATGATGTATTCTGGAATTTATAATATCATTCTTTCTTAATAAATCACAGCTGTCAAGAGTTGTTGAGTCGTAAACTTGTACGGGTCTACCTATTTAGGTAGGAAAAATCAAGTCTATTCAATTTAAAACATGTTCCCTAGTAAACTTGTGCTGATTCATGTGGATTTGTTCAAAACTCAGACAGAGTCACGAGTTTGATGCAAATTCTGCGACTCTACGGATACACTGAAATAAGCCTATGAAATGTTTCAGAGAAACTTTGTTTTCTCTTAAGGTGCAATGTTAATCTCCCAACTCCTTAGGGTCTCAACAATTCTTCCATGGAGGAAATCATTTGCCTCCGGCTCTACGAAGCCCATCCTTTCCTGCACACTTTATTAACTTATGGCTTATGAGTTGGTTTTATATTTATGGTCATAACTTGTATTTTCATTCTTTTTTATGTAGTTGGGATGTAGAATATCTATATCTATTAATATGATGGTAATATGTTATTCTTGAATGCAATGTTATGTTTTAAAATATTTTTATCAGGTAGACTCGTGACTCTATAGACACTTCATGAGTTTGCATAACTTCTCGAATCTGACAATCTTGGGTGTATGTTTGTTTATGTATGGCATTGTATTTGTCAGAATTGTGTGGTTATATTGAAGACTGAATTGACAATATCTGTAACAATTGTGCAGGTGATTATAGGTTCCGAAGAATTAAAAGCTAATCATGCTATAAAGCAATATGTTGACATTGTTCCTGAGAAGCAAAAATATGATAAGTAAGATATGATCTACATTATTTTCAATCCATAACTTGAATAACGTCGCATAGAACCGTCTAATAGAGTCATTTTATCTCAGATTGGTGAAGTTGTTGGAGGACATCATGGATGGAAGCCGAATATTGATATTCATGGACACTAAAAAGGGATGTGATCAGATTACTAGGCAGCTCCGCATGGATGGTTGGCCTGCACTTTCAATTCATGGAGACAAAAGTCAAGCAGAAAGAGATTGGGTGCTTTCAGAGTTTAAATCTGGAAAGAGTCCTATAATGACTGCAACAGATGTTGCAGCTCGTGGTTTAGGTACAAAACTCGTGCTTAATTTTTTAAATGATATTTTTATTCAGTGTTAGAAATAGAAGTTGTTCTAGAACCATTTTTAATTGTAACATTTTATGTTCATTTACTCTTTCGTAAGGGGGGGCATATTTATTGTGTGGACCAGGCAATGTTGGGCGATCTTACCATTGTAAATTTTCCTAGTTATGCAGACACACTAGCTCATATTGACAATTTTTTTCTGATGAATAAAGTTTGCCTTCTGAAGTTAGAATTTCCTTCTATTGCTGGTCAATCTCATGTATGTGTTAGTCAGTTTCAACTATATGTGGTGACTTAAATGGCTAATGGTTGTTATTGTGACTGACGACTTCAAGTTCTATTTGTTAATTGCCATATCTCAAAAGCATCGAATTCGATCCTTTGGGCCCGCGGCCCGCCTATCAATGTAATCTTTGTATCCAAAAAGAATCCAAGTGCATAAGATATTGTTTTTGCTTTAAAGTGTCTTTTTGATTGGTTGCACTACTCATGAAGTGTCACTTTTTAACTTAAACCAATATATGTGCTTGTGTATATTGATTTTGTTTTCCTTTTATTTGATTGTTGCTGACAGATGTGAAGGATGTGAAGTATGTGATAAATTATGACTTCCCGGGATCACTAGAGGATTATGTTCACCGCATTGGAAGGACTGGGAGAGCTGGTGCAAAAGGAACTGCGTACACATTCTTTACAGCAGCTAATGCCAGATTTGCGAAGGAACTTATTAGCATACTTGAGGAAGCTGGACAGAGAGTAAGTTCTGAATTGGCAGCAATGGGGCGTGGCGCACCTCCTCCACCTTCAGGTTTGTTAATCAACTTTAGCTTGTATATACATTTGGTCTTTTCACCTGTCCTAAAAAAAATTTGGTTGAAGGTTTATGATATGCGATAATTTTGCTTGAATGACATGAATCCAAACCCAAAGGCACTCATTGTGTCTTTGGCATCTTGGTCTGGCTTTTTTAGTAAAATTATAGTTTAGTGCCACTTACGAAGGGGCAGACTCTAGAGGGAGTTTGTCAGAATAATTGGTGAGAGAATAGTTTGTAACCGGAAGGCATGCCTGGCCTATGCTCAGTTTGAGAAGGCTGGGGTGGGAGGCTTGTTCAATTTACACAACATGCATCATTTGTAGAATTCGTTTCTTATTTGCTATCCACTTTTACTTTATGAATGAATTTTATTTTTTTGATGATCAATCAGGAAGCTTCCGAGACCGAGGCAAGAGTTTTGGCAGTGGTCGCCCGTGGAGCTAACTGATGGAACTCCTACAATTATGCCATTGATGTAGCCTGACACATTGTACTGTCCTACTCCCAAATTATTATTTGTAAGAAAGTGGTAGGATTTTGGATTTCTTATTTGTTAAGACTCCTTTTTATCCCCTTTATTTGGTTGAAATGTCCATAGAACTTTGATAAGCCTTGTATCTACAATCAAACAGTTGTTTTGTTTATACTCGACAGTCCATACCACAGTAATTTGTTTTGCATGAGAACTTGGAAGGGTTAGGATCTCTCTATTTATGAGAGCTAAACACGAGTGGGAAATTAGTGAAAGTAATTATTTAAAATATTTTTGAAAGCGGATCTCACTAATTTCACATTTGTGTCTATAAATGAAGTCCTCCATCTCTTCTGAAAAATGAAGGGGATCTCAACTTGGCCATAGATAAATTTCATTTGATAATATAACCATCCCCTCGCTTCTTTGGAAAAAGAACTGGATTAAACTAAACAAATAAAAGACAACAAACTTGCCATGAAATGCTTCCTCATCCTACTAACAGTGAAGTCAGCAAAATTTGGAACAAGTGAGTTTAAAAATCAATTTCATTATGTTTTGCAAGCTGCTTTGAAAAATCAATTCAAAAAACATGTTTGGCATGGAAGAATTTAAAGTTCTCTTTTCGTTTCAAAATAAAAAGTTGTTTAACTTTAAAGAATGGAAAAAAAAAAAAAAATTCCCCTGATTCATGAATTGTCGTGTATACAGTTATATGAACTACTCAACATTTTTCGTTCCCGCCTTCAAAAAAAAAAAAAAAAACATTTTTCGTTCCCGTTTCACTATTGACCACAAAAAATCATAACATTTTAACTTTATTTAATTGGTACCAAACTTAATTTCTAGTCCTAGTAAAATACTAAGAAGTGTATTGAAATATATATTTTTATTAGCAATACACACACCTATATATCATTATATATATGTATATATTAATATTATGATTGAAAATAATTGAAAATAACAGTCTATGAGATTTTCTTTGGTAGATACATAATTATGAGATTTATTATCTTCTCATGAAATTCATTTGAAAAGTTCATATTTTGATGATCGATTAAAGAACATACCGTTTGTATGTTATCTATGACTTTATATCTACATACGATTTGTGGAGAATATATCATTTGGTAATATCAAATTTTTAAAGGAACATAACATTTGAAATAAATTTGTGGATAATATGTATTTTGAATAAGTGTCATTTTTTTTTTGTGGCCGGGATTCGAATCCCGGACCTTGCATATTTTATGCATTGTCCATACCAACTGAGTTAAGCTCACGTGGACGAATAAGTGTCATTTTAACAAGTGTTTTTATAGTCATTTGTTTTTTTTTTTTTGACAAGTTATAGTCATTTGTTAAAATGTCAAGAAAAGGAAATGATGATAAAATGTATATAAAAAAAATTGTCATGTTCTTAAAACAATGATTAGCATTTTTTAAGTGAAGTTTCAAAATGTTCAAAGCATCGTTCTAAAAATAAAATAAAAAGATTGTTGAACTTTTTAACAAGTGTCATGTTCTTAAAGTAATCATTAGCATTTTTTTAATAGTATTAACAAGACACTATGTACACTTTTCAACGGAGTTTCACAAAATTTAATGAGACTCATATGATTTAATGTGACACGTGTGAATTTTAATCAATTAAATATAATGTGATAGAAAAGTAGTTAGAAAGTAAAGTGTAAAGTGAGAAAATCAATTGTTTTTTTTTATAAATAAATTCATGATTTCTTATGACATGACTACAATGTCGATCTTTAATTTGTTAATTAACAATTGATATTATTCACTTTAAAGTAATCAAAATTATTAAAAAAAATGTGTGTTAGAAAGTATATTGCTAATATTCATCATATATATTTTTATTTATTGATTTATTATAGTCAAAGTGGAACGAACGATTACAAGTATAGTTAGGGTAAGAAGTAAATATATTGAAGTTGTTATCCATACAAATATGAATCTGAGTACAAATATTTTGTTCAAATTGCACGTTTGATAACGGCTTTTATAAATAAGTGTAAAAGTATAGTCGAAACCCTCGTAATTTTCTCCCAACTCAATTTAATCTTTTACAAAAAAAATATTGCTCAAATTAAAAATTAGTCCAACACTTTTATTCAATCAACAAATTAGTGTCGGACTTATTATAACAAAGAAACTAATTTATCTTCAATTTAAAAATGTCAATGATTGATTTGATTTTATCCAAGACGCCTCTGAAAAAATTATCATAAATTAAACTAGATTTGTTTTTTAAGAAGCCAATTAAACTAGATATATTCAGTCTATAAATAACGCCCAACTAACCAACCTACTGTCATCCCTTAACGAAAAGGGTAAAAAAGAATTTATGACCCAAACGACGCCGTATAACTCAAAGAGCTTTTATTCTCGTTGTCGTGTATATTGATTGACTCAGTTTCTTGTTCCATCGTACGCGACCCTCTTCTTCATCAAAATTCTCATAAAAGTTCGTTTTTTTCTTCATTCTCTTCAATTTCTAATTAGGTTTTTCTCTATAACATCAATGAATTTTGTTTCTTTTACAATTTTTCGTTTCACGTGTTTATATTTTTTGGGATTTCATAACCATGTATTGTTAGCTTACAAAAACCCATGGATTTGATGTTTTTGATTCTATATAATAATTTAACACGTTTCATTGTAAAAATGCTAGCTTTTTATAATATGAATATTAATATGCTGCCTTTTATTTCCATTAGTACAAACACTTCTAATGGAAGACGTGTCCGTGTCAGGATCCAACACGACACTGACACGTGTAATTACTTTGAATTATGTTTTTATTTTTCTAATTATTATCGGCGTTGACATGTCAGTGTTTGTGTCGTGTGTGTGCTTCATATGTGAATTGTAATTGTTGTGATCGTGTTTGTGCTTACCCTTTTAGGTAAATTGAAATGGGATCAAGACACCGTGTTCATAGAGAGCCACCAATGAGTTCCCGAAGAGGGTATCCATCGGAAGGTCCTTATGCTCGCGGGCCACCACCAATGCCACGACAGCATATTCCACCTCATCCAGCATTGTTAGAGGAAGAGCTTGAAGTGCAGCATGCTGAAATGAGGAGGCTGGTGGCGGATAACAGGAGGTTGATTGATGATCGGATGACGTTGCAGCGAGACCTTGCAGCTGCGAAGGAGGAGCTTCATCGTATGAATTTAGCGATTGGCGATATTCGTGCTGAACATGAGATGCATTCGAGGGAGCTTGTTGATAAAAATATGAAGTTGGAGTCTGATCTTAGGTCGACTGAGCCGTTGAAGAATGAAGTTATACAACTGCGAGCTGAAGTTCAAAAACTTAGTAGTATCAAACAAGAACTTTCTGGGAAGGTCCAGACACTTACGAAAGATGTTTCTAGGTTACAGTCTGATAATCAACAAATTCCTTCAATGAGATCTGAGATTGATGGTTTGCACCAAGAACTGATGCGTGCTAGGTTTGTGGATTGATTGCTAACACGGCTTTTGTTTTCTATCTTTAAGCATCCTTTTGGTTGGGATTTCTGCATTTGTTTTCTTGAACTGATAATGTTGCATTTTTGTTTTATAGAACTATGGTGGATTATGAAAAGAAGGCAAACATGGAGTTCATGGAACAGAGGCAGTCAATGGAGAAAAACATGGTTTCCATGGCCCGAGAAGTTGAGAAACTTCGTGCTGAGCTTGCTAGCATGGATGGAAGACATTGGGGAGCTGGTATGACTTGTTTTTTATATTGTCCTTTGCAGAATTTATCATCCTTCAGTCGTTAACTCCATATGTATTTACTAGCATAGCAATACAATCTGTGACTTGTCAAAACAATTGTAATAGTCTGATCTAATGAAATGACATGAATAATAGGTGAGTCATTTAATAAAAGACATGAAAAACGGTAAAAATGACATTTCTTCTATTATTTTAAAGACCCTTCATAATTGTCTGAAAGATGGTTGGGGGTGTCAGTAACCGTAATCACATAATACACAAAAGTGGCAGTTTTTTAGAATTTAAGGCAATTGGTAACTGAATTTAAAATAATATAATTTTTTTCCTATTCTTAATCACCTTAACTCCCACGCTTTCTCTAACTTGTCTATGTGATGATTTTGAGAACGGCAGAATTTTAGTATTCATCGAGGGAGTTCATTAGTGATAACAGGGCTTGTACTCATATCTTTCGATCTTTTGACTGGCAGTGTTGAGGGTGGTGGTATCCCACAAGGTGTATACGTAGGGATATGCCAAAAATGCAGATACTGTAGCATCCTATTATTTGTGTTAATTGGATACACATATAATATAGACACATCATGATGTTTGGAGTATCTGTGCTTCATTGACTGAACACTGAAATTATTAATTATATAGTTACTGAGATATTATTCTTGTTCTTTTACCCCTTTTTTAACGTTTGCTTCATTCATGCAGGTTTGCCTTATGGAACAAATTTTGGTAGTCCAGAGGGGGGTTTCCCACCTCCATATGCAGATGGATATGGTGTTCACATGGTAAGTGTCTTCCTTAACACAATAATTTTAGACCTCGTATTCAATTTTCCAAGGTTTCATTTACTTTGCTTGTGCTTCTGTTTAGGCTGCTGCAGAGAAAGGTCCTCTTTATGGGGTGGGTACTGCTTCTAGGAAAGCACACGAGAAGCCTCGCTCAAACCGTCGTTGAATCTAAGTGATTGATGTTGGTGATGAAGAAAGGCCTGCCATCCCTTTAGCTGTGTTAGCGAAGTAGCGGATTGATGCTGTGTATGCATGCCATTTTAATGGTCTTTTATCTCCTATTTGCAATTCTTAATATACTGTTAATTTTAAATTGGCATATGTAGGTTTTATTTGTGCTTTACTGTTTTTACCTGGAGAAAACATTGCTGCAGTATCTTTAAGTTTAAAACTTATTGTGTTGGAATTCTTCAATTTATCTATCTTCCATTGATAATATTTCTTGTTTTATATAATTATTGTTGTGCTTTTGTTTAGTTATTATTTGTTTTGGGGTAAAATATGGTTTCTGTTGGTCACGGGTTGTAACTCAGCATTGCAGCCATGAGGTTTTGTAGCTCCCACGTGTTGAATCATGTGAGCTGAAGTTCAGGATATAATGTGTTTAGCAATATTAGAAGACTCAACACAGATTTTTCATTATTGGTGTTGCCGTTTGTGCTCTGGTTAAACAAGTGGTGTTGCCCAATGTGTTTTATGTCAAGGATTGAGAGTGTGATTTTGGAACTAGTCTTATCTCATATCTCTCATGTAGTGGATATTTGTAACTGTCGGAGAAGTCACCACCGGTGCAGGAATTTAAACTTTAAAGCTTAATTTATGGTGTTAAACTTTCTTGTTTTAGAGTATGTTTCTTTTAGGATAGAATGATAGATTGAAGTTTGCAACTATGTGTACGATTGGATAACAATCTCCCAGGAATGCTGGTGATGTCTGATTTTCTGTTTCAATTGGCAATATGTGGTCTTGCAACTGGTGAAGGAAGCTGCTTGCACACATTATTAAGAATATAAATATGTGAGTGACTTATGTTACAAATGGTTATTTGGGGTGTATGGAAATATAGAATGCCAATGTTCATTTCATGGGCATGAAGTTGCAAGCTCTCAATGATGAGTGGATTTTTTGGAAGTGCTTGCTGTTATGGAAGTTTCCGTACTCACTTTTGGAGTCAACATATGTACCTGCAAAAGATATTTAAGATTGGGAATATTCAAGCATTATCTGCTCCGTATTTCTGTGCAAAGTTTTTGGTGGTAAATTGTAACAACTAACAACTGATGTTTGCTGGCATGGAGGGTGGCTGGTGTGAGTGTATTACCTTTGATTAAAGTGGCATGACATTTGCATTGTAAGTTGTATCAATGCAGGGACTTGTATTTTCCAGTTCAGTTAAGTTGGCATTCTATTATGTTGATTAGGGAAAACCACAAGTATGTTGCACATGGATAGAGTGATATGACATTAGATTTACTTTCCTCCACTGTGTTGTCTTGCTATTAAAAGCTTAAAATTGTTTGGTTAGACTCCGGATGCTGTAATTGGTATTTGCTTTACTGAGATTGAAGTCGGTGGTAGGGATATAGGTCTTCTATTGCTTTTGCAAACTATTTATTTGAAATGGACCAGAAATTGCCCAATCTAAAGATAAGATTAGATGTTAAGAGTTATCCTACCGATCTGTATAACAATAGTATTTAAGGGGGTGGGGTGTTGTGAGTTTTGTACCCTTTTTAAGCTTCAAAGAGAGAAATAAAGAAAAAGCTGTCTGGACTCTGGTGGTATTGGTTTCATAACACCATAAAGTCCATAAAGTTTCTCATTTTTTATAGTGGTTGAGGTGATGAAATATCATTGATCAAGGTCCTTTATGACTCAAGATTGTCCATATTTTCTCTGCGAAGTTTTTGGTGGTAAGTGATAACTACTGCTGTTTGCTAGAGGGTGGCTGTTGTTAGTGGGATGCATTTGTTTTGAACTGGTGTTATTGTTGACACATTGCATTCTAAGTTGTAGCAATGTTTAGGGAGTCATATTTATCCAATTGCAATAATACGACAATCTATTATATTTATGGATGGGGAAACCACAAGTATGGTGATGGTAGATGGGGTAATATGACTTTAGAAGTACTTTGCTCTTCTATGTTAGAAGGCCGGTGCCTGGGCCCGTGGAATATTTGAAGACCAGTTGCTGATCTGAATCTTATAGGTAAGTATTCTACTTCTCTTTTATGAATATAACCATGTAGAACTTGCTATTTACCTTGCTGATTACGATCATAAGATTTCGTAAGTTGTTAAATTAATTGTTGCACACCTGAATAGGATACTAGGTTAGAATTAGTTACCCATATTAATACGAAACTAATTATTGCACACCTGGAATAGGATACCCAGTTAGAATTAGTCATCTTTACCGAAATAAGATACCAGGTTAGAATTAGTCATCTTTAGATTTAGTTACTAGTGAAACAGGATTTTCAGCATAATGGTCAGGTTTATAAAATCTTAAATCATCTTGAGTAGTAATAGTATAACATTGTATCCTATTATGAATCTCAAGAATTAAGATCTTCTGGAGCTAAAATGATTCGACGGATACTTGGAGCTGGCTGAAGTTGTATGGTGGAATAACTTCCATATCTGTTGTTATTATTATAGGTCTCAGTTGTTACTGGGCTTCTAATCCGAGGAAAGGAAAATTAAGTCTTGATTTGTGTACGCAACAAAACTGGCCGCAAATCAAATCATCCCATATTGCTAATTGGTTCCAGAGTACAGGATCACTCAGTTAACTTTGATGCATTTGTAACTAAAGTTAAGTGTTTGCATCATATTATCCAGTGTTGGGATTCACTTATTGAAGAATTTGGAATCCAGTCTTGGGATTCACTTATTGAAGAATTTGGAGTTGTGGAAACTACCTTTTTGAAGGGCATTAAAATCTGGGGGCTTAGAGGCTAGTTTATTTAGGTTATGATCTTGTTATTAGTTATTTGTCGACTTGAACAGTCATGTTAAGAATTCGAATCAGTGGACTCTTGGAGTAAACTTGGTTATGGGATTATAGTGGAATAGATGAACCACCGGTTTGCCTAGTATGTGGAGGTTTTGGGGTAACTACACTAGTAACCTACTTTCCAGCTAGATTGGAAATTGGAAATGGCAGTGTTCATTTTTTTAGCAAGTGTATAAGCAATAAATCTTGTGAATCTTTTGAGGTTATTAGTGGACTTCATGGGGTGGTGAATGCTAGATGTTTGGTACCCTACTTATCTAGTGTTCATCTTTTAAAGAAGATTTGTTCAGATGTCATATAATAGTCATTTTATTTTGTTTGATACTGATATCACTATATAATTTAGCATTGAAAAATATGTTATTTCACTTGTCTTTATGATGCTACATGCGTAGATATGTTTTCCGCTCTGCATATTCAAGTGATTTACCATTTATTTCTACCTAACTTTGTATCTATTATTATGGTTGCAGATGGAGAGCTGGAAACCATTTTTGGGACTGAAAAGTAAGGATAAATCCCCACACACCATAATGCTGCGAGATTTTGCGGAAAACCGAGATGTTCTTCATTAGTTGAAAATGCAAAACCGGGTGAAATGTATTATGGGCTGAGGGCAAGTAGGGCACAGGGATATATTTTACCCTGTGATGGATCAAGATAACACATATTAGCCTGCCTTTGTTGTGTTTTGATATTTTAGCCGTGAGATTGGAAATGAAAGCTTTAAAAGGTATGGTGGAATGTTTTGAACATGAACATAAAAAGCTTTTAAGGAGGGATATATCACTAAGATATATTGAGTTTTTGTTAGTACATGCAGACTACACAAAACTCAGAACACATGATAGTCATGTTTTGTTCAATTGGGTTGTCCTCCTTGGTGCCTTACTATATGCTTTCAGCTTGGTTGATGAAAGAGTTTATCAGCAGGGCGGTTTAGTATTTTTATGCCGATGGTTTAATTGTGCTTTGGTCATGCTTCTCCTGATTTCCAAATTTTAGATTGTCACCCCCTCCTTTTTTTTTTCTTTTCCCTTTAGTTGGGCTTGTGCATTTGACATTTGAGTAGATGGCATTACATTTCCCACCCTATGAGTTTCTTGCACGCTCTATTTGGATTCTAAAATCCGAAATGTTTCAACGTGTTTTGGAGGTTTCTATAGGGTATGTATGCCGTTCGGATCCTATAATCCGAACTTCATAGAGCGTGCGGGAAACTCATAGGTTGGGAAAAAAAAAAGGCGGTCTGAGTAGATACCCATAATTTATTACAAAGTGTAGGAAATGTACCTACTGATGGGGGCCATTTAGACGCGAGTAGGAAGAATAAATTTTAACCATTTAATCATGCATATAGTTTATGAAACTTGCATGTTCTTAAATTGTATTTAGTGTAGTAGTTAAATGAAGTAAAAATTAAGCCACTAGGATTTGGATAGTATGCATGAGGTCCTAGGTTGAAGTCGTTACCTCCATTGTACACTACAAAACTAATTGTATGTTGGTGGGGAAAAAATAATGAATGTTGCATTGTTGAGACAAATGTAACACTTTTTTAACCTTATATATTACTTATGCATCAATTGAAACTATTCTTTCAATTACATTTTTTTTCTTTCATTTGGATACAACTAGAGACTATTTAAAGAATTAGATTTTAGTTTCATTTACACCAACATAAAATAGTGGTTGCATCAATTGAAACTATTCTTTCAATTACATTTTTTTTCTTTCATTTGGATACAACTAGAGACTATTTAAAGAATTAGATTTTAGTTTCATTTACACCAACATAAAATAGTGGTTGCAATAGTTGACAACTAGGTATAGACAATGACTTACGAAATTATATCACGTTATTCACACATTGATATAGTATACAATGATTTATGGATTCCGTTTATCGTTTTTTACTTTTTTTCTCAATCATGCTAGGTTGGGCTCCCTCTCAAAAAGTCAATACACTGTTTACATTATTTATTTAATTCTTTCTTTGGTGGAAGATCAATGAATTATTTGATTTTTACAAACTAATTTTTCACTTTATTTTATCAGTTTTTTTGAAGGATCAATCATTTTTTTAAGGGGTGTTAATTAATCATCTTTGGTGGAAGATCAATCATATCATATTTAGAAGGATCCGACACTAGTTTTCTGAATGTTTGTTTTTCCCTATTACATAGACGAGTTTCTAAATCAAGCTATTACCATCACTACCCACACAAACATTGCATTGGAGAAACTCAAATTCCATCAAAATTAAAATAAAAATATAAAACAATTTTATTAAATTCTCGTGTATACATTAAAAAGTCAAATTTTATTACATACCTAAGGAAGTGTGAACAATTTGTTTTGGTTAAAACTTTTTCTGTGCCTATCAAATTTACATGACTTCTATCTTGTCAGCATGTTAATAAATAACAAAATCACATTGTTAAAAGAATTGGTCGGTAATTTGTGTACATATTTCAACTCCATAATTTTCATGGCTAAGTGGTAATGACAGAGGGTAATAATTTTGATCTTGTTCCTTTCACTAGAGCTTTTGTATCAGGAAAATGATCCTCACCATTAGTTAGATCTTCCACAGATCCATTTTGTGTTACTATCATGGGGTAAGTTACTAGGTGCACACCCTCCATGTCCATAATTTCTTCACTGCTGTAGATTTTCCACATTTTATCTCCTATTGAGCACATTCTCTGCACACATTCTAAACTTTCTGGCTCTAAAAACAACTTCTCAGCACTACCAGTGTGTTCATACCACATTGACATTCTGTATTCGTGAATGTCACCTTTGCTTATGGGATGATCAACTCCATCTTGATGAAACTGGTAGCCTCCGATCGCAATTTCTGTGTCCCTTTGCCCGTCCATCGATCTTTGGTTCACATTTGCTGATCCTATTAGTATATATAGGTCATCCACTGGTGCAAGGAACAAAAACAAAACACATTTTAGTTAAACCAAGATCATGAATGGTGTTTTCTCTTCTTTCTAAAATGAGTTATTGCAATGAATTTAATTGTAAAAAATCACTCCTATTAAGTTTTTGTATTGGAAAGGTTGAATAGCTAACAATAACATACATAGTGACAGTAGTTAGTTGTTGAACATATATATATGGCTTGATCATGGTTTTGGTCTTCTTATTTTCTCTCGCTTACGAAATCGATCCCTCCTTTTAAAATCCAATTATTTGGTCCCTTACTCGTATTTTGGATCTAAAGTGACAACATGACAATTTTTTTTTATTGACGTGGCATAGAAACCTATGTATTATAAATTCACTTGGATGATTCTACATCAGCAGGTTTTATGACACGTCAATAGAAAATTTGCCATGTCCCACTTTTGTGTACAAAAGTCTACAAATTTCGTGAGCGGGTGAAAATATGATGACCAAAACTGCAATTAAACCAACATATATTTATGGTTTAATCATACCTATCACGAGCTTGGAGTGAACATAAACCATGAATCTTCTATTTTTCTGTGCACTCCAGTATTGAGTATCAGGAAGAGGAGAATGTGGTGGAAGATATTCCTCATTTTCCTTCTTTTCCCTATTTGCAAGGCAAAAGAAATTCAAGTAATCTCTCGGATGTCCTGGCTCACCACTTTCTATGATTGCTTCTCCAATCAACTTATACATCATTGTCATTGTTTCTCTTGTCCAATGCAGTATATCTTGAACTGGTTCACTTTCAGGCACTCCTTCTGGCCACATTGGTATGACTATATACACTGCAAACCTTTCTCTTGCTTTAATCTTGTTGACCACCTTGAGTGCAATCTCAATAGGAATCAAATTTGTGCATCCACTGTTCTTATCTTTCTGCCACAAATGGCACCCTCCAATGAAATATTGGTTTTCAATGTACACAAACCTATCGGCACGCCTTATTGCTTCGACGTAAGCTTCATGGATACTACTCTCAACTGTTAGCTTTCTAAACAGTTGGCTAGCTGAGACATGATCAATCGACCGGTATACTTGCACTTTCCAATTCCTTTCCATACAAGTGCTTGTTGAGGAAATAGGAATGAGATTTTCTAAGGTGTTTGCAGGGACTAGAAGAGATGAATCACATTGCTTTGTCCATCTTTGTTCAAAATTAGCTAACACATCCCAAGCCGCCTCGCCAGTAACACAAGCATGAGCATCATGCCATGGCTCTCTTGGACCTCCTTTGTTGAGGCTAGCCCCTGCAATATTTGTCTGGTAGAAATCATGGTAATGTGATTCCTCAGCAAGTGTTTCAAACAATGAATGTTTCTCGGTATCATATCGACCGTCGCACAAATCTAAACCACCCAAAAAGCTCATAATTTCTCTGTCATTGACAGAGTTAGGAGCTTTGGTATCCACGGTTATGGTTTTTTGATGATGAGCAAAGATTGTAGGGAATTTGTCATGTAATCTAGGACACCTTCTGCATACTACTTTTGTGTGTTTAAAGTATGCAAAAGCTTCCTCGTCATGTGTGTTCATCACACCTTTGTTCTTGATAAATGGAAATGATGTTTCATCATCCCAAATCATAACCCTTACAGCCACTCCTTCTTCTGCTTTCTTTTTCAATAGCTCGCCCAACTTTATTTCTCTAGCATGTGGGATTTCTGTTTGAGGATCTCTAACCTGCACACCAACACAAGGATCGTATTAAGGACCGCTCATGGTCTAGTTCAAGAAAATCGAGCCTGGCTGAATCGCTAATGATTCGTTCCAAACCGAGCTGATACTAAGATTCGTTGCACCGGCTCAGTGGTTTCAAAACCTAACCAAAAAAATGTATATCAATATAAAATGTAGAGTATGAAATGAGATTATATATGTACCAGAACCATCTTAGGATTGAAAGACCAGCCTGCAATATATACTAAATATTTTGCACCCTCAATAGCTTTATAAACATCCTCCCATAACTTTCTAGGAACTCCACAATTATCAAAAGGAGGTTGGAAAGTAGGTGAATGGTGAGCATCATGATAGAGCTTAACATGACAATTAGACCTTTGTGGAAATGTAGCATCCCTCAGCCCTTGAAACTCTTCACTACTTAGTAGCTTTGTCCAACTTGGTTCCAAATTTGCTGGCTTGAACCATAATATAAACCTTAATTTTAGTTCTTGATTTGGTTTACCATTTTCCATTAGTAGAGGGAAGGATCCATTGATCAAACTGTCTTCCTTCAACTGTTGTGCCTTGATTTGGAATTTTCCTAATATGGTACATGTTGTTTTCAGTGTAATGGTGATGGTTGAATCAGCTAGATGAGCACACTGAATCTGAAATGTTTGGTTCCAAACACGTTCACTTTCTTGTGTTGTTTTTGCCACTTTCTTATTGTCTATCTTGATTGTCACATAAGCAGGCTTTCCATTTACAAATAAACACTGAAAACACAAAAATTGACATATTTTATGAGTTCACATTATAGAATATGTAGTTGGTTTCTATAAAATTGACAAAGCTTAGTTTAACTCTATAAACAAATTATTTATTTAAGTCTGAAACAGACAGCTCAGTTGGTGAGCTAAGAGACATTGAAGAAATAATAACAGAAGGTCCAAAGTTCGAACTCTGAAAACTAACATTTATCAATAAACAATCAATAAACAATAAAAAAAATTATTTTCATTTCATAGATTTAATAAAGTTGTGTATTTTTACTTTTTAGTCCCCTACCAGTCTTATTTGGACAAAAAACAAAACAAAATATTGTTACAAGTATGACTATAGAGGAATAAAAAATAAATAAAGAGAAGGATCAAATTTTGTCAATATTATAGGGATCATAATATATTTAATCTTAAGAGTTCATTAGAGCTCACATTGAAGGGAAATGAAGGAGAGTAGGGAGTTGCATTGAAGACAGTAGCCTCAATTGTTCCATGAATGAGCTTATCCATTGCAATATCCTTCAAATATTCCACAGAAGAAATTTATGAACTTGCTTTGACCTTTGTAGGGTATCCTTGTAAGTCATCACCATTAAATACCTGTGATCATATATTTTGTATATAAAGGTTGTGAGGTTGCTGTTTAAATGTACATAAGCAAAGGAAATCTTAGAATGCAATTGAAATGTTGGGAGAAAGTTTGGGAAAACTTGTGGAATTATTAACTTAGTCACACAGTCTAACCCTTCACGGCTATGTCATTAACAAGTTTTTGCTTGAAGCACAAGTTTCTTAAACACAATTCACATTTTGCCGTGTGCTCTACTTGATCAATCAAGCATTTTCTCTAGAATATTCTCAAGTAGATATACAATTAAACGTTTGCGGTCAACACTTCATTCTTTTTTTCTTACATAAATTCCCTCAACTAAATGTAATCATATTCGAGACATTGTCGGACATTAAATATGAACACCTTTCTTGATTGACATTTAAATATTAGTTTATCAAATTGTGTGAGTCTAACCCCTTCTACTAGACCTAACATCCGTTACAAGAGAGAAATCAACATCATACATTTAAGAGATGTTGCATCAACACAATAATTTGTTTGAATGATGTCTACTTTGAGTTGTATTTCTCTAGTAATTTCACAACTAAAGAAAATATCTCATCATTTAGCAATTAAGACATTTCGTACTCTTGTCAAAAAAAAAAAAAAAAAGACATTCCGTACTTTAAGATTATACAAAAAATTAAAGGTGTCAAAATGAATTGGGTCTGTATGACCAACCCATTAGTCCATAATTATTCATGGAATGGGACAAAAGCCATTTAACGACTCTAAAAAATGTCTTTCACAAAGTGATTATTGGTATAATATATAATTATTCCGTCCATTCTGACTTCACTTGAATGTAAGAGTCATATGTGTTAATCATAACAAACCGAAGGAGAAGACTTATAAGGAGAAGACTCCTTGGTCTCAAATCTCAATCCTACCTCACAAGACCAAACTCCTGATGGTTATAAGATGATACTACGATTGTGTGTGTTTTTACAATAGTGAAATGATTGATGATTGTGACTAAAGTTAATTTGGTCAAAGAAATGTGGGTTTGCTGGCCTAAGGACCCAACACTCTCGTATGGTTACCTTGCCGTGCCCTTTGATGTGCCGTCCCTACAACGTTCCTTGTGATTGTGATCTTTAACGAGATCGACCACACCAATAGTTGTATGCTTCAATAATTGTCAGCTCCAAATTAGATACTCCATACATAATTAGTAATATAGGATAATTCAGGAAATTCAAAGTTACTAAGTTTTTTTATATTATAGATTTTTTTTACTTTGATTATCATTAGATAAAGTCTTTTAAGTGAAAAAATTTCATTAAGTGTATTTTTTAAAGTCTATTGATTCAATGTGTTTTCTTACAAAAAAGGTTACCAATCGATAAAGAATACTCCACAACCATATTCTCTTTCCATTGAAACGACCTACACCTTCAATCTCATCTATAAGCTCATCCTTGTCTACATTCATGGACCAACACAATATCAAAAACAATGTTTAAGCCTTTGTTTTGAAGTAGCTTTTAACCTCTGTACGTAAAAAAGCTTGGCCAATCGGTCACAGATTGCTTTCACTTTTGAAAAGATTTACCCATTAAAAACTACTTTTGCTTTAAAGTATCTGTCTGTTGTATGTATCTTCAGGCATATTATGGGCAAAGAGTCAACATTCCACCACCATATTTCAACTCAGCTGCTGCTCCTGGTCATCTGTGATGTTCATAATTACTTTGTTATACCATTGATATTTCTGTGTACATATGAATATGTTATACTGGTGAATTTTTACTGTTATCACTAATTAATTTCTTCGTTCTTTGAAGTACTTAATGTACCAAACCTTTGTGGTTGAATGTTTATATATGTACTTATGAATTATATTCAAGGAATTCCATCTTCACCTGCTGTAAGTTTTGATTTTTTCTTAGATCACTTCAAAATTCCGAAGCTTTACATCATCCCCTGAATACCGTAAATTATGATGGATTTGACCTGGGGGAAACTACGCAGGCTGGAACTCCTACAAGCATAGAGACACCAACTAAATCATCTGGAAACACTGATCAGGGTTTAATCAAAAAATTGAAAGTGCTGAGCTAGCGTGGAGAGGAAAACCGGCTATCACTGAGGTTTGTTCTATACGATGATTACCAGAATCAACTGCACTTCCTATCTTCCTTGCTCTACGAGTTTGTTGCTCTGTTAGGTTCGTGTGGATAACTGAATAATTTTATGATGATATATCATATCAACAGTGTGGATACTGAGGGCTCCAGACTTCCAGTAATGGAAGCGATGGCAACACTACAGGGGTGAGAAATTTCTGGCTATTATAATTTTTTCCCGGTTATGTACTTTATTTATAATGACCCGAAAAATTGAAGCATGAAAATGTTTGCCAATGTTATAAACAGACCAATGGAACACCAACAACCACTGGTATGATAAACAATACTAGTTATTCTGGATTACAAATATACTTCTGGTGTCATGTCATGTCATGAATGACTGTAACCGTGGTGTCAACAATTCATTGAGTATGATCTTGATAAATAAATACTATCCAATTGTTAATGCATGATAAGGTGAAGTTACCATGCTTTTAAATTTCTGATTAATTTGAATCATTTGATACCAAGACTGGCACCTCGTTTGAGAGTTAATTACATTCAATTTTTTTGGTTTCATAAGGATGCATTTATCGATAAAACGTTATCTACTAGTAACTTAATGTACTAATTACTTGAACAGATGGAGAAGGGAAAACTGAGATGCAAGATAATCAAGTTTCCAAAGAGACTGCCGCTTCCAAAAAGACGGTGTCAGTTATCGCAACCAGTGCTGCAGAAAAAATGGTTGGACCTCTACTTTCTTCAGGTATGACCACATCACTGGAACTGAGGAACCCTTCGCCTATTTCCACCAGTGTTCCACAGCCTTGTGGAGTTTTGCCTCCTGAAGCTTGGATGCAGGTACTGTAAGATTTTAGTTCTACTAATGTTTCATTTCTCACATCTAGTACATTAGAGATTCTTTTGAATCACACAACAATAATGCAGCATCCTTGTCTTTTACTGACACTAAAGTAATTCTTGGTCTGAATTCCTTAGAATGAGAGTGAGCTGAAACGTGAGAGGAGGAAACAATCAAATCGTGAATCTGCTAGAAGATCCAGGCTTAGGCTTAGGAAGCAAGTATGATTTGATGCAAATTTGCAATTTTTGTTTCACGTGTTCGTGTTTTTTTATTTGTCACGTGTTTTTATGGGTTTGTTTGGATTGGCTAATTTGAGCTTATCAACTAACATAAACACATATGAGACTGTTCGGAAGAGCATATAGAACCAGCGTATGGCATGGCCATAAGCTCTTTTCAGCTTATTTCCATAAGCTCTTCAGGATAGTTTATGAAAACAACTTATAGAATATGGAAACAATTTGACTTTAATTTATCTTTTGCTATAGTAGTTTATACATAAACACTTATATGATGAACATTTATGCTACAAGCACTCAGTTAAGTTGTTTATCCAAACACGGCCCTGATGCATGTACATGTAGCCCTTGAAAGAAAATGTTATCACAAAAGGAAAGTTCATGACAAACGTTCTTATCTCCTCTATACAGGCTGAGGCTGAAGAATTGGCACGAAGAGTCGATGCATTGACTGCCGAGAATTTGGTGCTGAAATCGGAAATGAATGAATTGGCTGAAAATTCTGAGAAGCTGAAGATTGAAAATGCTACATTAAAGATAATGCACACATAAAATTATTTATATCTTGGCATTTCATAGGCTACAAAGCATGGACACAGACACTGGGTACGACATTGACACATCATCACCGGTGATAATTTGACTAAATAGAATAATTAAATGTAACTACAAATGTCAATGCCGTGCTGGTGTCAGACACATGACATGACACCTTCAATATGACGCGTCGCTGCTACATAGTTCATGATTACTGTGATACCAATTATAGATAATTTTGACTCAGGAGAAGCTGGAAAACACTCAATTGGAACAAACAGAAGAGATAATTGTGAACGGCATTGACAAGAGGGCTACAGAGGAAGAAAATGGTTTCTGTGAGAACAAACCCAACGGCATTATTATAGGGTTACTATAGCTTATCAAATTTTGAACAAACTGTTATTTTGTACCATCCATAATTGATTAGATTTTGAAAAACTGAAACAATGTAGATTGTAGGGGGGGTCTCTAATGGTGACCTACGATATTACAATTTTAAAAACCCTTCATTTTTTCGGATTTTAGAATCTAAAAATTGATCGGCGAGAAACTTGATAGATGGGAAAAGAAATTCACTTATATGTAGGTATGGCAAAATGGATGATTGCATTGTTTATATGCTTTGACTTTTGGATACATATTATTTTTCTTTCCATGTTTATTATTTTATCCATACTTCCAATTAAATTAAGAGAAGCTATTTGCTCACGTCTTCAAATTGTTCTTGAATCATGTTATTGTAATTTGTAAGTTGTAATCGTTGGCTTAGCGTAAACAAATATGACAATTATTAAAATAAAAAAATAACTTTAAACGTCAATTATCCTACGACCATTCTTACAAACATTAAATGTAGCTATTGCTGCCTTTTTTTTAGTGAAAGACTTGTTTAAAATATTATAAACTTGAATGGTTTCTTCATTATTAATTATTTTTTTGTTCCAAATAATCTATCGGCAAAACTTAAACACACACTAAATGTTGAAAAGTGGATAATTACATATTCAAATTTGCGCCCTAACATATCAAATTTTATTGTAATCTTTTACAATCTGAGTTGAGGTGTAAGGACTTTTCATTATTTATTGAATTTGATAAAATACATGAACGTACATTAGTGCACAAATTATACCGCATTTTTTCAACAATCTCCGATTCAACTAATGAATTACTAACATTCAATAATTAGCAACAAAAAAGTTACTAACATTCAATCCAATTATCTAAAATGGCTCATTAAATAAATACTCAATTGTGTCACTTATCCAAACAAATCAATAGATTGGTTAAGTTGACTTGGGTGATTTAATTCTCTTTTTAGTGAATAATAATTGAAAAAGATAGATAAATCAAAATTGCTTTTGAAGTTGCCTGATTAATAAAAGTAACGAGAAACTGAGATTGATACAAAAACACTAGGTTTTGGATGACTAACAATAGCACATATTATGGTGCTGTCACTAAACTTTCCTCAAATAAATAGACACGAAAAATGGACAGAAGATGAAAATTGCTTTATTAGAATGCCAAATTTCGTTAAGCACTTCAACAGGTGACATCTTGCATCAAATTCCATATAGAAATGTTTATCTCATACTTCCCTCTCGCAAGATATCAATCATATTGTATATTCTCTTGGGATCTTTTGCTTCAATCTGCATACATCAAATAATTTTTGTATCATAGACAGTATAAGGTGAATGATTGAAGTTGTGCATTTCATGCTAAACAACACAACATAGTAAAATGCCATCTTCTTGATAGCATTATAATTATAGGAAGAGATTAACTGCTACGTGCCAAAAGTGTAAAACTTTATTACACATGCATCCAATAACATTTTTCACTTTGTAGATATTTGTGGAGATAATTTAGAAACTAATGTAACAAAATGACATCATCGAATGGTTTGATTGGATGCATGTGTAAAAAAAAATTGCAACACCATTGTATGTAATAAATTCAATTCTTGTAATAATTGTGAGAAATGCACTAGTTGACAAGTAACCGGATATGGTTTTGGATTTCAATGTGCTTTTAACCATGTAACCGAATATTTTGCTCGCCCCTACTACTTGTTGAAATATACAACTAGTTAGATGTTGTACACCACCCTAATCATGTACATAAAGATTGATAAATTGGATGAGAAGAGAAGTAAACTGAACGGAAGTATATGCACCTTCTTAGCAAGAAATAGAACAGCATCAACAGTACCATCGGCGTATATTGATCTACCACAAACATTATGTTGAAATTCAAACGAAACTCTGCAACAATTTAAAAAGAAACAACACATAATAAAGAAAAATTAGTAAGTGACAAGTATGTTAAAACCTAAAAGAACAAGAGAAGAAAATAAAAATGTTAATTCTTACGTTTCATCTGGTGATGTCAAATGATACATATGAAACGCATGACCCGACAAATGCTCCTCTGGGACTCCCACCATTTCGACTTGTTGCCTGGGGTCTCTGATCAATTGTATCTAACAGAATTCATTGGAAAAAAGGGGGAAAGTCCAGTGAGAATTTTTGGTTCTTTTAATACATAGACAAATAAGTATGCTAATTTTTCAGTGCGGTGTGTGAGCCAGCCAACATGAAATCATGCACATTAATCAGAAAAATGGGATTAGCAACAGTAGAAAAAAATGTGATATAGAGTTGTAAAAAATGAACCGCGCAATGTGATCTAACACACCTGATCCATATCGAAAGACACTCCAAGTTTATTGAAGCAAGATATCACAGCCTTGGCAGTTCCAGATGCATCAACTTTGCTTGCTTGATGAGACTCTAATACCTACAATCTTGGAAGAATGCATCAGATTTTAATATTGTATCAAACAGAAGCTTTAATAAAGGACGAGATCCAATATAATTGACGAATTTATGAAACCTAATGTTATTTTTACCAACATGAAACAGTTTAACTATGCATATATATAAGCAAGATTTACCCTCTGAAACTGGATAAAAATATACCAATCACAGACTAGTAGCAACATAGATTATGCTATACTATCTTTTGTAAAGAGATGAATCTTTTACAATACTTTTGGTCTTGCAATAAGTTTGGAAATAATATAAGTGTAACCACAATTTTTCTTTCAAATTACAATCAGCACTCCACAGGACAGTACTCTCCAAAACAAGACATGCCAGTACCATTCGATTTACTTAAACACAAGGTTGAACACAGGACTAGGCCAGACCATGTGTATAAAGCAAACCACAACAACAAAATTTCAATATTATGGCAAGCAATCAGTAAATTTAACCGAGTGTAGACAGACCAGACCAGATTCATTATAGACTTGATCAATAGTCCTCAAATCCATGATTCAGTGCAAGTACGCACACATGGGTTTATAGGCGAGTTAACTTAATTTTGGTATCTGAATGCTATGAGTTAACTTTTGTTTAACAACCATGCTTGCCCATCAGTCAATTCAAGTTTTTAGCAATTTAAAATTGTACATATATTATTTGATCAATCTGTTTATTTGTGATGGGAATGTAGCTAAGGATAAGGGTATTACGGGCATACCAAAAATATGGAGGGTTTATGAAAGGAAGGCTTTGTTTGCGAGTTTGGAGGGGAAGAGAGGGGGGGGGGGGGGGGGGGGGGGGGGGGGGGGGCTTTGGGAAAAAGGAAGAAGTGGAAGAAATAGATGACTCATAACACAAAATCTTCCTCAAAAATTGTATTGGAGAAGGGTTTCAGGGGGTTATGAAGTGTGTTTATATGAATTCTTCAAATTTAATCTATGTTGTTATAATATTCTTAAGCATAGAAAAATATTAATCACAAGCATTAATTTATCATTCTCTAAAAAAATACTCTTTCAAAAAATGTAAAAGATTTCTCAATTTCTCCCTATATTTCCCACCCCCCCAAAGCCTTTTTCCCTTCCCCTCCCCTTCAATCTCCCAAACAAAGCCTAAGAAGACTAGTGAGGTGGCTAGGTAGTGGAATATCCTCTTTGTTTGTATATAAGAAGATCCATAGGAGAGATAGAGAGGGTATGATGGGATTAATTCTGTTAGGGCCAGAGAATAAATATTTTCTGAGTCTGGAGCTTTGCTCTAAGAGTAGATAGAGAAATCCTCTGGTACTATTTCCTTTATCATCAATAATACACCCATTTCCCATTTATTCATCTGTGTTTCTGTTGATTTTTCTGCATAATTCCCTGATTCAATTTACTGTGTTGGTCTGGCAGCTACCAATTTGAGTAAAATTATCATGTCATTTAGTCTTTTAGTTTCAGTAAGAATGTTATGACATAAAATAAGGAATGAAATAATTGTAGAAAATATTTTAGAGTCTCGTCTTTATGCGGTTTTGTGGACATGCTTGGAGTAGCCCAATAGAAATAGCAGTAAAGAAGGCAGGCCATTCGATGTATAACCCAATAGTTGGTAGAGTGAACCAAAGAAAATTGTGACCCGAAAACCATTAAGAGAGATTCAAATTTAAATGGCCTATCATTGGACATGATCTATATAAGAATTCCCACAGCCACAAAATGTAAATACAGCCAAAGAGATACCTGTAAGGAATACCCAGAAAAGGCTCCAGGAAATTGCTCTGCCATAATTTCCATAGCTGCAAGAAAAGCAACAACCTAAAGGGAAAATATAGCAGCGTAAGGATGACAAAATACAGTAGTGTGATAGGTGTGAAAAATAGGAAAGTTGTAGAGGTTTTCAGGATAATGATTTACCTGCTTTCCCATTTGTGGGGATATCACAGCATAATTCTTTGAGTCTTCAAGAGTCTTATACAACAAGTCCCTATCTCCGCCGGTTGTCCCCATCACAAAGGGTACCCCGACCTTACTGTATAACTCACCATTGCCTGGAAAAGGGAATGAATCAATAAATAGCACAAACACCATTCTAATCTTCATAAAATAATTCTAATCCCATATCATAAAAATTAAAGTCCAATCACAATTCTAGCGTGAAAGTCCAGAGACGTGAAGGCCAAGTACAGCCACATATTCTCTCTGCCATAAAATATAGTATCATCAATTCATGCTTAAGTTGTAAATAGTAGTGTTCCAAAAGAATGTACATACCATTGACTGCATTTGGTACTGAGTAGTCCACAATAATTAAATTTGGATATTTATCAAGGACGGACTCAAGGAAACTCGCCCTATCAGATGGACCGTGCACAAGGAACTCCCTTCCACAGACCTCAAAAGTCTGTCCAGACTCTTCTTCACACCCAAACGACACAGGAACAACATTTAGTCCAGCAGCTTCTGCTGCATTAATGACAGCCTTTCCCATTTTTCCAGTACACGCATTAACCTAAGCAGAATAAACAAACAATTCTCTTTTAACAAATAATTCATAATCTAATCCAGTGTTCCTAGAGCAATGCACAATAAAATCAAACCAATTAATTTCATTTCACCACTTGAGCATTGAAACATAGACCCAAAAATGAATTAATCACCATACCATTATTGGAAGTGCAGTGTTCTGGGTGGAAGGTGCAGACTTTTCAAGAAAAGTTTGAACATTTGTGGCTGCTGATATTGAAACTGTTGGAACCAAACGTGATCTCCTCCTCTTCTGAGAAATGCTATTGGAAAAGAATGAGAGGTTGTTTTGGTGTCTGTGGAACACGTTTGTTGCGATTTTTAACGTGAATGTTGACATTGAAGAGTGAGATTTGAGAGATTGAGATGAATTTGCAATGTTATGCGAACCGTCTCAGGGTTTTGAGTTTTGATTCGCGTTGGCCATTGTTGTGGGAAGAAGACGGTGTGGACTTGTATGTGATCTTGTTTTTCATATCGACACCCCCACTGTTTATCCATAAGTATAACCACATATTGCATATTTAGCTCGTGGTAGTGTAGTTAATGTGTTTATGCAAGTGAAGTATGCAAAATTGGTAGTGTATTTCACTCCTATCAAATACTTTTTTCCTTTGTTCCTATTTTAGTGGAGTAACTTAACAATTAGCTTTTAGTGGTTAATGAGTTCCAACCAATTGTTCAAGAGAACTTGAGTTTGATTTTTGGTGGAAAAATTCTTGGTTAGACTGTACTTACTTCCATACCAAACTTCGAATTACGAATGCCCCTTTCCCCGAGAAACTGAAGGGCTAAGACCAAAACAAAATTGTGCAGTTAGCTGAGTGGTTAAATGTAAAATAAGAATATATTAGTGAAGAAAGTAAGTAATGTCTCATTAGTAAGGTCGAAATGACAAATAGTACTCACAAGTAAATATTTCCAAATGTAACACTATGATACATATGGTGTATTAACTAAGTCTCACCCTTTCCTAGGTCCCTTGCTCTCACGTCATGCCAATTGCCTTCCCTTATGATAGTATTTGTCTGTGTTAGTTGCTTCTCAAAATCTCAAGACAGAGAATTAGAAAATTGGATTCAAATTTTCTACTGTCAAAATATTATGCAGTCCTTGTAGTCGGCAAATTGAAATCATTGGATGATGGATCAGATGACTAACATATCAAGTTCTTTATTTTGAATTAAGTTTGTTGAAGTCAAAATGTGAGTGTGTTTGATCGTATATATTTTATTGAAGTAATTAAGTTGATAAAAGCATACCAATCCAACAAAGACTCACCAAGAGAAACTCTTTCAAAGAAAATATGATCTTGTAGCATTTGATTGTGATTAAGATTTTAAGCCGCTAGGATTTGGATAGTATGTGTATGCATGAGGTCCTAGGTTGATACCTTGTTGCCTCCATTGTACACTAAAAAAATAAAGTAAAATTCAACAATTAATGGTATGTTGGTGGGAAAAAAATGTAATGAATGTTGCATTGTTATTTTAGTGTGACAATTATTTTGAGACAAAAAATGTGACAATTTTTATGAGACAAATGTAATACTTTTTTCGGGTCAAATTCCATCAATATTAAAATAAAAATATAAAATAATTTTCTTGAATTCTCGTGTATACATTATTAAAAAGTCAAATTCTATACATACCTAAGGGAGTGTGAACAATTCTTTTTGGTTAGAACTTTTTCTGTGCCTATCAAATTTACATGAGTTCTATCTTGTCAGCTTGTTAATAGCTAAAATTAACATACATGATGAGAGTAGTTAGCAGTTGAATATATATGGCTTGATCATAGTTTTGGTCTTCTTATTTTCTCTGCTCACGATATTGATCCCGCTTTTTTAAAATCCAAATATTTGGTCCCCTACTCGTAATTTTGGATCTAAGAGTGATGACGTAACAATTTTTTTACATCACTAGACCAATCTTCGATGGTTATAAAACATGGCTTCTTACTAAACTAAATGCGATGTATGATAGAAAGACTAGTTCCATTGTGTGTTTTTTTACAAGAGTTAAATGATTGATGATTGTGACAAAAGTTAATTTGGCCAAAGAAATATGGCTTTGCTGGCCTTAGGACCCAACACTATGGTGAGTCGTTAGCGGTTACCTTGCCGTGCCCTTTGATGATGTGCCGTCCCTACAACGTTCCTTGTGATTGTGATCTTTAACGAGATCGACCACGGTAGGATGCTTCAATAATTGTCGGCTCCAAATCAGATAATACAGAATTATGAATATATACGAGTTATGTATAATTCAGGATATTCAAAGTTACTTATTATATCTGTCCATATGATTATAGATTTTTTCTTTAGTGAATTGGCCATCCCAAGGATCAAGTTAGTAAGGCCACAACTTTACGTTCAAAAATTGGACCACTTTATGGTGTAAATAAGCATCTTGTTGTACTAGTAATATTTAACTTTTTTTTGTTTTTCATGTTTTCTGAGTTCAATTATTTTTTTTACATACCATGAGTTCAATTTCTTGACATTAACGTTACATATTTTATTTTAGGCCCCAAATTTGTTTTGACTAGCTCTACTTATGCAAGACTTTTCGCATCTTAATAATCATCAAATTACTTTATCAAAACCAAATGAATGAAACCAACAGCAACAACTTTACAACTTAAAAAATGTAGAGTGAGACACTCAAACATGTGTCATTCGTTTCTAGAGAACACCTCAATCATCAACACGTATTTTTGTGACTAAATTATCATAACAATATATGAAACTAATTTTAAATTTTAAATTTTTGTTTTTACCTTTTACACATACTTTTATTCTCTATCGTTTTTTTATGACATCTCTATTTATTTTTTGGTTTTCTTATCTGCTTTCTTTTTTTTTAAGATAAATAAGATATCTCCTGTTTGAACATCGGTCCCTATATATCACAATGTATTACGACATCTCTATTTATTTTTTTGGTTTTCTTATCTGCTTTCTTTTTTTTTAAGATAAATAAGATATCTCCTGTTTGAACATCGGTCCCTATATATCACAATGTATTATCCCATCAACTCAGATATGTTCATGGGAAATTCTTAACTGCTTTCTTAATATTTTAATTGAAGTGTGAATACAATGTTAATTTTCTAATATGTAAATTGGTTAGGTATTATCCTCACATCACACCTTATAGTAATACAAATAATAAACAAAAATGCCGTCTTGTAATAGAACTGGTCATCTTCATCCACACCAAACCAAAGCACAGCAACACACACCATGACCACCTATGGAACAATCCCAACCCCATTATCCCCGCTCCAAACAAACATCGAATTAATATCACGTACCAACGAAAGCATCAAATTCGTCATCGGAACTCGCCGTCCATGGAAACTCTTCTTCAACGTCCATTCATTCAACCTTCCAACCAACTTCAACGACGCAATCTCTCGGTACAAAACCAACATCTGCTTCTTCGAGATGAACTACACTATCATACTCCTCATCATCCTCTTCCTCAGTCTTCTATTGCACCCAACCTCGCTCATTATCTTCCTCGAACTCATGGCAGCTTGGCTCTTCCTCTATTTCCTCCGTGATGAACCGTTTATTGTGTTTGGAAGACTCATCAATGATCGTGTTGTTGTTTTTCCGATGTTGATTCTCACCGTCGTGTTCATTCTCTTTACTGGCACAATCTTCAACGTACTTGTTGCGGTTTTGATCTGTGTTGTTATTCTTCTTCACGCTGCTTTCAGAAACACGAATGATTATTCTATAGCTGATCTATTTATTGATGAAGAAGATGTAATTTCGTTTTCTCATCCAAATGTCTCATAATTTTTATTTTACTTTGATGTAAAAGAATTTTCTTAGAATTTTTTCATAGTATTTGAATTTTATAGTATTTTTATATTAGCCTAATTTTAATAATTTCTGTTTTATTTTCTATTTTAGATTTTCGGCTTACAAGAATTTTGTTATTTCCCTATTTAAGTTTAACATTAATTTGTGACCTAAGACGACACATTTATTCATTCAATAATATTTTACAGAGTTTTCTCAATTTCTCGTGGATTTCAAAACCCTATTTACACAAGTTTGTCGCTTGCAAACTTGTTTCTTTTCAATCTTAGGCTTAGCGCTTGCTACCTACGTTGCCGACTGCGTCATATTTCCACACTTGATAGTTTTTATACCCTCTACAATTGTGGATGTTTCCCCTATTTAGCATTACACTAAATAAATTTTAAATGACGATAAAAGCATCATCTCTTTTGTCAAAAAAAAACAAGCATCATCTCTCTCTACTTTTCGTAGGTTCCATTTAATGAATCATAATAAATTAAATAAATTTTGGTGCAATGTAAGACTTATGAAAACACCATCTATCTCGTTCAATCAATCAAAAGTTTCTAATATTTAAGGTTTATGCTTACGACACATAACAAAGTAAGACTTATCCCTATTATTGCTGAAGGCCCCTTCATGAAATATTTCCCCCTTGAGTTAATAGAGGACTTATATTCACACAAGTGTTCAAGCGATGTGTAATTTTCCCTCTTGAATTATTCATTTTTCATGCAGTTTCCTCCTTTGATCTGTGATTGGGACAAAAATTCCCTAAATTGTTCGCTCTTCATATCTTCAATGCCTTTTCCTGGATCATTCCCATGATCTATACCAAAAAAACTCAAAATACCTATTAAGCTATTTGGTTAAAGAAGAATGCGACATATAACGTCTCTAAATAAAACATATATACAAAACATTTCTCAAACCATAACTAACTCACACTAAAACATCTAAAAAGTCCTTAAAAGAATAGAAAAAACTCAATATACACTAAAAATAATAGCATATGATGAGGCGTTATCATGACCTTAAACTTGAATTGTTGCTTGTCATCAAATAACAAAATAGTCATCGTTAGAATTTGCAAGTCAACAAAGAGGTATTTTGTCTTTTTTTTTCCTTATTATGACTAAACTACATTTTAAATTTACAACTCCAAAAATCAAACTTGAGTTCTTTTTCTATATGTCGTGTTGTTAACTCTACAAACATAGTCATCGTTAGAATTTTCAAGTCAACAAAGAGGTATTTTGTCTTTTTTTCTTATTATGACTAAACGACATTTTAAATTCACAACTCCAAAAATCAAACTTAAATTCTTTTTCTATAGGTCGTGTTGTTAACTCTACAAACATCTTGTTGGTTACACACCTCTCTTTTTTTATGTTACCATATTATAGCTACAAAATCCTAACTGTTGATTATCAATGATTAATATTTGTCGAAGAATTTGTAATACACACAGTGTATTTCATTCGTCGAATAATTTGTAATGCACATCGTGTATTTCTTCATTCTCAGCAGAATCATCGCTGTGATTAATATTCGTTGAGAAAGCTATAAAACACTCAAGATGGATCATGTCTTTCAACTAAATTTTATTTGAATCAAGAGTTAGAATTCCAAGCATGACCACCTAACTACGTTTTTAAATCTCTTACTATTTAGATCATTCCATGATTGGTACATACCTTCACTTTTAATTCTTTTTGTTAGATAGGTGAAACGACAAATAATTATTTAAATTCATACGCATAAATGTAAGGGCAGGGGTTTGAATCTCGATCATAACATCCGACCTAACAATTTCGATGGTCTGTCAATTAAGATAGAATTTTATGTTAGTTGAGTATTTGTTGGATGTTAACGCTCCATTTTTAGAAGAAATGACCTACTGTCCCCGTGAGCTTAGTTGAGTTGGTAAAGACAATGCATAATATATGCAAGGTCTGAGGTTCAAACCCCATACACTAAAAAAAAATGACCTACTAATCTGAAAGTAAATAAAATATAACAAAGATTTATTTCCACCCGAAATCAAATTCTATTTCTCCCAAATAATTCAGATGGGAAGCTCATTAACCACTAACCACTTGAGCATGAAAACAATGTTAATTATTCCAATATGCGTTATTTTTGGGTATGAAAATACTATTATGTATTATCCTCACATCATAGCATATAATAAAACAAATAATTAACAAAACAAAAATAAAATAAAATAAAATAAAATGCCGTCTTATAACAGAACTAATCAATCATTCATTCATTGATTCAATTCAATAGAAGAAACAGTCTCTTCTCAAAATCATCATCGTCTTCTTCATCCTCTCCCACTTCAACAACAACGATGACAAACTACGGCACAATCCCAACCTCATCATCATCCCCACCTGCAACAAACCTCGAATTCATCACACGCGCCAAAGACCGCCTCAAATCCGGCCTCGGAACTCGCCGTCCATGGAAACTCCTCTTCAACCTCCGTTCCTTCAACCTCCCATCCAACTTCCACGAAGCTATTTCCCGTATCAAAACCAACATCTCTTTCTTCCAGATGAACTACGCCATCATCCTTCTCATCATCCTCTTCCTCAGTCTTCTCTGGCATCCAATCTCACTCATCGTCTTCGTCGTTCTCATGGCTGCGTGGTTGTTTCTCTACTTTCTTCGTGATGAACCTCTTGTTATCTTTGGTCGCCTTATCAGTGATCGTGTTATTCTTGTGCTTATGTTGATTCTCACCGTTGGATTGCTTTTGCTTGCTGGTGCGATTCTCAATATTCTTATCGCCGTTGCGGTTGGTGTTGTGGTTGTTCTTCTTCATGCTGCTTTTAGAAACACCAGTGATCTGTTTCTTGATGAAGAAGAAGAAGGACTTTCGTTTTCTCCACCTGGTGCTCCTGCTTCTTGATCCTGTAATTCTTCTTGTTCGTTTTCATTTTGTTGTTTCTTCATATTTGTCAATGATTTTAGGGTTTATGTTTCTTTTTTGGGGGGTTTTGGGGTTGTTAAATTGTGAAGAAGAAAAATTGTTAGATCTTTGAATTGTGTATTGGTCAATTTTTTGTTGTTTGTTTGTTATTAGCTACAAAAAAAAAAAAATAAACAGTTTTTATTTCTTCAATGTTTTATTTTAATTTTTTTTTACGTATATATATATATATGTTGTTGGATTGAAACTTGAAAGTTATGCCAAAAGATGATGAATTGATAGACAGATTGGCGATGATGACAGAGTGAGTCTCTGCATCTGGTTAGTTGTAGCTAGCAACCACTCAAAAATATCTTTGAAAGGTGAAAATTGAAAAGGAGGTGAATATATCACTTTCAATTTTAAATTTGTTTAATAAATTTATATTCTTTTCATAATTTAATTATTTGCATAAAATAGTTACATATTAGGATGATTTATTGTATTTTTTGCATAAATCTCGGTAAAAATAGTCTATGCATCATAACCCTCAATAAAATAAAAATGATTCAACACAAGATCCAATTTTATGTTCAACGAAATAATAGAATAAAAGTATATACTAGTTTAGTTTAGGTGCCGTGTTCATGAAAGCTTAGATTAACTTGAATGATGCAAGAATAACATTATTTATCTAGCATCTCAACAAGGGGCAATCTAAATATCTACTTAGATCTAAAATTGATCCGTTGAAATAGGATCAGGGTCTCTTTTATTGATGCAATATAAAAAAAAAAAATCAGTTCATCTTTATGCTTTAATCACGGTTTAAATTTGAACAAAATTAACGGGTGAGTCTATTAATTGGAGTCCAATCTAGTAAATTCTTAAGCACCTGCATGTTTAGGGCTCGTTTAGCATCACGAAAGCATCTTGTAAACTGTTTGGTAAGTCAAAAAAAAAAAAAAAACATCACTATACTGTTCAGCAAGCCATTGCTACTAAATGCACTAAATACCACAATAAGACGGTACTCCAAACACGACCTAAGAAAATGCACACAATTGATTGGTGTTATGAACAAACCACAATGATCGATAACTCAAGCTTGCGCCAATCTTGGCTTCAAATCCAGACACAGTTGATTGGTGTTATGAACAAACTGCAATGATCGATAACTTAAGCTTGCGCCAATCTTGGCTTCAAATCCAGACACCAACACCTATAATCTGATTTTGAGATGGCATAAAGTTCATCTAGTGTGAGGTTGTCTAGTTCCTTGGATCTCCAACTGTCGCACATGTCCACGATGTTGTCACTCAGAGTCAATGTTCTATAGCCTTTTTCCTCGTGACTTTGACCTCGTATTCTCTTGTACAGTCTCATCACGGAAATACAATCTTCATATGGATTGTGAGTGCCGGTTTGGATACCATAGCTGTAAAGCAAAAGCGCAATTACATTGAAGACAGGTTAAAAAACACGTTAGGATCATATTAAAATACAGTAGCTAATGGTCATACCACAGATATGTAATTGCAGCAATATATGCAGGTCAATCAGATATAAAGTCAATATAAATACACAAGTGGACCAATTAAATAATGGAGAAAGGAAAACTCAATTGGAAGAAGCAATTCAAGACTTGACGAAGCATGAGGGAAAAATGTAACTTGCCCTAGATATGTTCGGGTAAGATACTTGAGCGAATGGCTGGTCAAGTTTGTCTTCATCAATGGACGGTACTTTGCTGTGTCTCTGCAACACAAAATATGAGCACAGGCGACATGTTAGTTTTATAATAAATACAAATATCTGCTCACAAATCAGAAACTGAACTTCATTCAACAATAAAATTTACTACAACATTTATTCAGATTATGAAAAATCCAAGCAATTGAATAGAATGGATCACCAAAATATGGAAACTTATTTATGTTTAAAAAAAATCGCTATAACAACTATACGGTTCAAGTGAATTCTACAATGCACCTTATAACCTTGTAAGCGACAAAAAAGGGAAGAAAAAAAAACAGATGGAACTCATCAGTTTCCGATAATTGTTTTGTTTTAATTCATTCATCAGTAAAAGACGGCAATTACTTAGAGAGCTGAACAGGAAAATAACTGAAATAACTGGTCGTAAAGAATGATTTTTAGAATGATGAGCACAAATGAATTGGTTACTCAAGAAACATCTACCTGATCAAGTGATCAGGATAACTCATTCCCAAGCAATCCAAATCATGTGCCAAATCATGCCCTACAAGAAGCCTGGCCTTTCCACCATCCAACCTAACTTTTCCAATGGATTCTCCATTGTATAAAATTTGCAAAATCTTTTCCTGAACTTCCTTAAGTGGCTTAACATCTCGAAGATGCTCTTCTGTCAACCCAGTTATATCATACCTGAAAAATGTCAAACAAAGTCAACACCATTACTCACTATTCCTCATCTAACTCTCTCTCTCTCTCTCTCTCTCTCTTTTTACAATAAAGGAAAACAATCATACAATAAAGGGATGAAGTACCTGTAATTAGTAACAGGGATTTGAGGTTTTACATATGTGTGGAAGATTAAGTTCTCATCTTCATCAACCAAGCACACTCTAGCACAAAGTTCCAGTGATCCATCACTTCCACCACCAACCATTTCACAGTCCATAGCAATTGCTCTCGGGCGGTAGTCCGCCTCATTTTCATCAGAAGAATCCAGAAATTTAATATGGATGTCTGTACAAGGAAATTCGTTTGTCCCCTGTAATAGTTCCACAAACAAAGTTAATGTTCGTACAATAACAAAACAAAAGACACGGGAAACATCCATTGTAAGCAAGTTTTATTAGATGATTTGAATTGTAGACATGAGAAACTGTATCTCGTTTGACTGATTTCAGTTCCTAATAACCAACTCACTAGAGGAACAGGGGCAGCTAGGCGACAAGTTTCTCTATGGTCACTGAGAGAAGCATGACTGTCAAACCGGGTCAAACAAAGTTGACAACCGTACTGAGAGAAAACCCCTGAACAAAGTCCTTTAGCCAAAGGGCCTAAAACATAGAGAAAACAAAAGATCACAAAAAGAATTTAAAATGAGTTACACACAGCAAGCCATATTGCTGAAATTGGATCAAATATGCAAACTCATAACTAACCGGTTAGATGCTCCCTCAGAGATTCAAAAGATTTGCAATGCTTTTGACAAACCACACATTTAGGTTGATGGATAGAGTGGTACGCGGTTTTCATGTGCTCAACGAGATGTTCTTTCTTCTTGTATTGCTTATAACATGCCGAGCATTTGTGTCTGTACAATGCGGGAAGAAGTTAGCTACTTTTAAACAAGCATATGCAATTGAAAAAGTCTACCTAAGAACGCGAAAAGCAAAAGTACAGAGGGTTTGTTAGTATTGACTTATTTGAGCTTATCTACTGATCACATAGACACTTGTGCAACTACTTGTGAGAACTTATGAAAACAACTTATGACATGTCCATAAATTGTTTTCAGCTTATTTCAACAAGCTCTCCAGGAAAACTTATGAAAACAACTTATAGTTTATTTAAAAACACCGATCACAACACTGACACGTCAACACAGTTAATCACATGTGTCAGTTAAACACCGAAAACGCCTTCAATCAGAAGTGTTGGTGCTACAAATTATAAAAGCAAATTTGAGAAAAAATTACTATATAGAAGATACTAATTAGCGCACACAAATGAACAATAACTAGAAATTATTAAAATTGCAATTATTTAGTTTGAGTAGCTTTCAACTGAATATTTACAAAGCATGCAAAATGATCATTGTAGAAAATAAAATGTAGAAAAACGAAAAACAAAAATGGAGGAGTAGAAATTTTAACCTTTTGGTTGGGGGTTCAGGAGGATCTTCTTCGTTGCCCATTCCGATTATTGCTGAAAGGAAATGCAGCGATTTAGCGTATCATTGAAAGAGTGAAGGTAAAATCAGTGAAACTCTGTAAACCCTAACGCGATGCTGGAAGAAGAAGCGGTAAGAACCCTGTTTCCTCTTCTTATTAAGTCGAAATGAGACAGTTTTATGATAAATTATCTTTTTTTTTTTTTGAGAGAATGATAAATTATCTTTAACTTTGTGTCAAATTTTTAAATCTTATTTATACAACATCAGAGTTTATCAAAGATTTATTAGATAATTGATGATTTACTATGAAGTTATTGAATATAAAAAAAAAATAACAACATTTTCAAAATACAAGATACTAGAGAAATACATTTTCCAGATATTTAAGCGTCTTCAATTTTTGGCTATAAAATGATATAATTTTTTTTAAGGAAAAATGATAATTTATGTAAATTATCATTAATTTAATATTTATACATTTGAAATTTTTGGATGTGTCACTGCTATTATCAGATACTCCCTCCGGTCACTATTATAAGCAAATTTTGACTTTTTAGGTTCATTCAATAAATGATGTATGTGGTCTATATTGTAGACCACATACATCATTTATTGAATGAATCTAAAAAGTAGAAATTTGCTTATAATAGTGACCGGAGGGAGTAAATCGATACTCCCTCCGGTCTCAAATGTAAGCAATTTTTCACTTTTTAGGTTCTTTCAATAAATGATGTATGTAGTCCATATTATATACTACATACATCATTTATTGAATAAATCTAAAAAGTGAAAAGTTGCTTACATTTGAGACCGGAGGGAGTATATAAGTCTCAAATTCATACAAGTGTCCCGCAAACAAAAAGAATTTGTTCTTTCATTGTCTAATTGTAGGTGAACATCATGCAGTAAGAGGAGTAGTTACGAAACATGTACAGGAGTACAATCGTATATTTTAGTCTTAGAAATTTCGACAAATTCACATGTAATGTTGTTGTAGTCCACTTCTCGGTTGGTAAAGAAGGGGGGTAGTTCACTACAAACTATCAGCGTTGTCTGGCAAGATGGTTTGGTTCCTAGTTAGAATGACCTAAATATTTGGTCCAAGAATCCCAAGGATCCTAGCTTAATAAAGGACAGTAATCTTATTCAACAAGAATCAAATGTGTGGTTCAAAATACATTTATACATCTTGAAGCAAATCAAATTTTCAGTATACTTAGTCCTAACACTCTAACAATGGATACATTCACTTGGGCGCTAGACAAAACTGATTTTTACTCAATAAAGTCTAGTTACCACACTATTGAGGTATTTGAAGAGCTAAGTAACCACATATCTTCTATCCTTAACCCTATCGATCATCTTTGGAAGAAGATTTGGAAAATAAAAAACTCCACCCAACCAAATCAATCTTCTTTTAAAAATTCTATGCAATATAATTCGTCTCATAGTTGATTCACGAAACAAAAACATTAATTGTCCTACTGATTGCCCTAAATGCTCTTTAGATTATGAAACCCTAAATCAGACATTCAAAAAGTGTTAGTTGGCTGAAAAGATTTGATTTGGATCCCTATTAGGAATTCAATTTGACAACATTGAAGACAATTTCATCATTTCGCTAACAAATATGATCATGCGGGTATCTATCGAAGTTCTAAACATTATAGCCACAATTTATTACTACATATGGTGTGCCAAAAATTAAAATACATTTGAAGGCAAGCAAACACCAACTCATTAACCAATAGAAAACGCCGTAAATTGCCAGAAAATTTATCAGAGAATTGAAGATTTAATATGCATAACACAAATATCACCAAATATTTAGATCAATCAAAGTTTAAATAAAGCAACATCATCTAACAATGTAATATAAAACTTCCCTTTCTCAATACCTTAAAAGTTGATGTAGTTAGATGCATTGACAAATTCAGAAGATTCACGACGCTTCAACTATGGGATTAGGGTTTCGAATGGTAAAATGAAGCAGTTGTTTGTTGGAGAAAACAAGATAATCATAATGTATGGGCCTTAGATTTTCCTAAATGTTTGGGCCTAAGAGCCCTATTTCTCATCTTTAGATTTTTTGTTGAAGAACTTCTTTTTCCACCCTCATAGTCTCTCACGCATCCTCTATTTTTCCTATTTTATCCTTGTTCAAATTATATAATCTTACGCAAAAATATGCGCTTCATATTATAATAAAACATCCTCATTTTTCTAGACCACATACATAAATTATCCAATATATCTAAAAAGTCAATTGTTTCTTGTAAAAAGGACCTGACGGTGTAGTATGAGAGAGGGAGAGAGAGAGAGAGAGAGAGAGAGAGAGAGAGAGAGAGAGAGAGAGAGAGAGAGAGAGAGAGAGAGAGAGAGAGATGATCATTTTTTCTCACACAAAGATAGACAATCGCAATCCCACAAATATTGTTTTAAGAAGTAAACTATGTCTTAATGTCATAAAAATAGCTGATAAGTTGGATGATAACAAATTAATTGATCAAGCTCCATGTAGTCAAGTCAGCATGGACGGTTTTGATTTAAACTCAGTATTTTAAATCATAAAGTTAAAATATTTTTTTAACCGCGTGATCTTAATCGAACGATCACCAATGTGTAGTGAAACCATTTTTCAAATTGATAATACTTAAAGATTGAAAGTATGAATATTGATGATTTTTCAAATCAAAATCAAAGTCAAACCCACTTCACGCTATTTCCATTTTCTAAATTAATTGATAGTACTTAAAGGTTCAATATTGATGAAACTTACTTTACCTCTATTTGCGGTTGAACCTTCAAACGAATCTTCATCTGTGTTGCTAATTTACAAAGGATTAATATATGTTAAGATATGTGGAGAAATGCTACTTTGGAGAATATGAAGTTCCAAATAATGTTACTATATTTTAAAAAATCGACTATT
Organism: Medicago sativa; assembly: GCF_051527215.1. NCBI lineage: Eukaryota > Viridiplantae > Streptophyta > Magnoliopsida > Fabales > Fabaceae > Medicago > Medicago sativa. The sequence goes on from NC_140750.1 coordinate 79,621,155, forward strand.
AAAACCTCTAAGACTATTTTTGGCCTATTTTTTTTTTTTTTAATCGCCTGTTTACCTTGTTTATCATTACCATAAAGATATAAAGACAATGAACGGAGAGTTTGGCCTTGAGGATAACGTTCATGATACCTTGTTACTAGTTATGTGAATATATACAGGATAAATATGTTTTTGGTCCCTACAAAATTGGGAACTTCTAAGTTTAGTCCTTACTTAATTTTAATAGGATTTTTAGTCCCTACAAAAAATAATTACTTATAATTTTAGTCCCTGCTAAAACAAAGTTTGTTTAGTTATCCTTAAACTCTTAAACTTTTGAACGATTTTTTTGAGATAAGTTTAGAACACTATGAAAAGTTCGTTTACGAAAATTTAGAATTTTTTAACATGGTACGAATTAAATATGAATTTTTTAAAACGACAAAAGTTAAAGATAAAAGTAACAAAATCTGGATGTAGAAATCAAATTTTGCAATAATTTTTTGCGGAAGAACTAGTAATGTTCTTAACACATCTGCAAAAAATTGTTCAAAAATTTAAGAGTTTAAGCATAAATTAAACAAATTTGAATTGAGTAGGGACTAATATTGAGTTCAGAAAAAAAAATTAGGGACTAAAAGAACTATTAAAATTAAGTAAGGACTAAACTTAAAAGGGTCCAATTTTATAGGGACTAAAAACATATTTAATATAATGCCAAAACATAACTGAGAAACAAACACTAGACATGTCACAAGATCACGTTCAGCTTCTTAGCATTGTCAATTGTCATTATCAGCCAACCAAGATCACTTTGTTTTGCATACATTCAAAAGTTACACATCATCATTAATCATTAAAGCTAACTCAAACTGTCCTCGTTTGTTTGCTACTTGCTTGTTATACTTACATGTTCATCAGTTTTTCATACACACATCAATAATCAATTTAAAGAACTTTACACCTTTTTACTTGGATTATACATTTCTTTAAAAACTTAATATGAACTCAAACTACACAAATATCTGGTTTATTACTATAAGGAAATTTTTTATTAAGAAAAACTTGTTCTTATACAAGAACCGTTCCAACATATGGTATCCACTCTATCTTCCTCCAACATTAGTGATACTCACGGTAAATTATTATAGTGTAAACCAGTAAACGCACATAAGCAATGGAAAGAGTTTACAAAAAAAAGCTTTTTTATCCACTTGAAGAGCAATAGAGCATAGATGAGCCATATACTATAAAGCTCCATGAGTTTGTCGAAGGCCATTTATACAGGCACATGTTTACAAAATTTCTTAAAGAATTTCAAGAGTTTAGCTTCTATTCTATATATTCATTACTTTGTTAATCCTACGTTCCCTCTACTATACAGAAATACAAAATTATATCATTGCAGAAATATAGAAATAAAACTATAAAATCTGAACGTAGGGCAAGAATGCAGTTTTCATGGTGAACCACTTTTCGAATAGGCAGGCCTGTAGTTTAGTTCTTCAGAGTGAGCTTCAAAGGGAAGGAGAACCACCGTAATGGCGTGGCGATTCCACGACCGTGTCCCCTTCTAGTATTCGCAAAACCTTGATCAAATAAGCACAAGTATAACATCAAGCTCGGGCGAGGAAACCATAAAACGATGTAACAAAATGTCAAGAATCAAGGTCATAGGGTAACTGTATGCCAAAATATATTAGAATGAAGCCATTGTTTTTCTCGCGTGTCAAATAACTAAGGTAAGAATAAAACCTATATCTGTTTCAATCAAGTTCAACGGAATATGCAATTGTAACACAGTCGTATACAACTTCAACAAGATAAAAAATCTGTTCCAAGAAGTTTTCTTTACCTGTGACATGCGTGGTCTAGAATAAGGATCTCGTCTTATGCATAAGGATGCCGTATGTATCATGCAAGAGACCTCATGTTCTGAATAGTGACTTCCCAACCTCGGATCAATCAGTTCCTCGATGGCGTACTCTTCTAACAGTGGTCGTGCCTGTTTATAATCCAAATCCCTCCGACAATTACTCAAGGAAAGTCATGAACAAGCGAAAATTTCATAACTCTACTGTCAAATTTCTCTTGAACAATAATATTTAAAAATCTTGAAATGATGCCATTAACTGATAATTTAAGAAACACAATTAATTAGATAGAAATGTCATTTAACTTACCCACTCAGTAAGACACTGTTGTCCCTTGGGCCGGTTGATATCCACAGCTTTGCGCCCTGTCACAAGCTCCACTAATACCACTCCAAAGGAATAAACATCAGCCTTTTCAGTTATTTGTCCACTTTGAGTATATTCAGGAGCCAAATACCTATATAGCGGCAGCATAGGTTAATTGCATCATTGTTATTGCATTGTATAGTTAGCAACAGAACTAATTAAGGAGTAAAAGACCACATACCCAAATGTTCCAATAACTCTAGTCTCCTCTCCAGTGTCTCCATCAGGCTGCCACCTTGCAAGTCCAAAATCACCAACCTGGTAGAATTTACGACAATCAATTAATGAATTGACCATTACAGCAGATAGATGAAATAATTATGACATTAGTTATAGAATACAAAGATTCTATTGCACAAGCCGGGACAAACAGAACACTACCAGTGGTTCAAAATCATGAGTGATAAGAATGTTGTTAGGCCGCATGTCACGGTGAACAATGCATCCCACCCTGCACTCTTCATGAAGATATCGCAATCCTCGAGCAGCCCCAACAGCAATTTTCTGACGAGCTGACCATTCTAATGGTTTCCGTTGTCTCCCTGAAAGATTTCCAAGTCACGTATTAATTTACAAACTACAGTCAAGACAGTATCACCAGTAACATTTAGCCAATATATATAGCCAGTCCTAGTATAGCTTAAGGACATATATAAATCCGTTAGCTTTTCGAATTGAAATACTATTCTAATGGTTTCCGTTAACATACATGAACTTGGCATTTTATGGACTAAAATATTATTGCACATTGAATCATGAATCAGAATGACTTCCAGTAAGTTCAAGCAAATTCAGAAACACAATTCTATCACGACATCATTTAGTATAGAAGCAAAAAGAAATTACCATATAAATGAGTGTCTAATGATCCATTGCATATATATTCATACACCAGCAGCCTTCTTTTATCCTCAATACAGAAGCCAATCAACATAACAACATTCCGGTGCTGTGCACAACTCAGGACTTCTACCTCTGAGCAGAATTCATGATCCCCTTGAGAACTAGCCAATTTATGTTGCTTAACAGCAATGACTTGCCCTTCTGGTAGAACTCCTCTGTGAACAGATCCAAAACCTCCTTCTGCCAAGAAGTTGGCTGGTGAAAATCCACCAGTGGCTAGCTCCAACTCAGCATAGCTGAACCATCTTGGAGGTTTTCCAAAAACAGGAGCTTTGTGTTGACATATTGAACATAATGGTGGTGGGCCAGGTGCGGCGTTTCTAGATAATGCTACCGCTTCTCTCACGCTTCCAGTAAATTCCATGTTAGTCTTATAGGTTGAGTTTTCAATTTCGGCTTCTCTGTCAAGCCTTGAGAACTTTTCTAGCAATGCTCTAGTTGTAGACATTTGAAGCCTGTCACAAGATCTCTCTGAGTCCGATGTTTCGTCTTCACGTTGAGATGATTGTTTATGTAAAAATAAATCTGCAATCCACGGCTGAAACCTCAAGCTTGCTGAAGAAGCAGACAAATTTTCACTGTCTGTGTCAGAAATGATATCATCAGTTTCTTGATTTTCGGTGATAGTTTCCTCTTTCTTTGACTCGACAATGATCTCAGAGGCGAAAAACGGGGAAGTTCCAGGATCAGAGCTTGAAACCGATGAAGTTCCAACTTCAGTTGCAGTAAATGATGTCTCTAGCTCGGGGCTGCTAGTAGGCGTGACAACTTGTCCTATTGTGGTGGAATTTAAAGAGCCGTTTTTCTTCTTTGATTGTTTTCCAGGCATCACACACTGCTCGGAAGATAATGGACATGTTTCTTCAAGATCCTTCTTTTGCGATCCAACCAAATTCAAGCGAAGCACCTTAGCTTGGGAACCTTTCATAACCGCAATGTTGCACTGCAGCTCTTCCATGCATTGTTTTTCCTCGTGCTTGAGCTGTCTGTAAAGAAAGCAATACCAAAATACAAGAACACAAACCAAATTATAATCACAGTTCAATAAAATAGTATACCAGAAATTGAGAATTCATCAATTTTGTTTCGAATTTCTAATACAAATTATACAATATAGATAGACTATTACTTATCTAATACAACCCAATTGGCTTGAGCTTTCTTGGCTTCTGCGGCCACTGCTCCACAAGGTGATCCAGAAACAATTTTAATCCTGACATTTATCTGCCAAACAACAACGATTAGCTTAGCATATATCGATACAAACACAGCACACAATAAACCTTTATACATAAAGGCTACTAACCTTCTTTGGGTCATAGACATCATGAAGCTGAAGGATCATTTGAGAGCAAGAATCAGTTATATCATTTTTGTGCTCCGAACTAGCTCCCAGCATTGTTGACTTCTTGTGTCCATTAGCACAGTCACCAGCAAACCTTGGAAAACCCCATAATTTTCGGCCTATGTAGGTGCAGTAACATAGTTAATTACACAAAGAGGAAGAGTGAAGGTTCAAATAAACGAATAACAAAGTCCAAAGTCTTCAAGAATCAAGAGAAGTTAAATCAAACCATGTCATCCTACAACCTTTATGTTCAGATAACAAAACAAAATTACAAAACTAAATCTATAATGGTTATAAAAAGTAAATAAATCTTTATGACAATAGTATAAGAACCAAATGATTTAGCGTATGTTTAGTTTCAAAGTAGGGAGAGTCAAAAGTGATTTAGCCTAAAAAATTGATTTTAACTTGAAACTAAGATTTGTAGCTTTTGATTCACACTCAAATTTATTATTTAAGTCACTTTAATGTAACTGTATCCAAACATAAACCACATCACATTCAACTCATTTTTAACTAAAATCAATTTTACACAATCATTTGATTCAAAATCAACTTTTGTCACTGCAGAACTGAACACACACTTAGTTAAGAATCACATATATCAAAAAGGACATGCACCAACAAATAACAAAACAAAAGAATGCAATAGAAAAATGACCTGAATTTTGTGAAGGAACAACCACTAGCAATGTAATGCAATCCCCAGGTTGAACAACATGAGTTAGAGACCAAACAAGAGCACTCTTTGGAACTTCCTTTGACGCCTTGACAGCAACAATAACCTTTCCAGCACCATCAGAACCTTTTTCATGCTTCCCTCGCTTCGATTGTTCTCGACTCATTATCACAACTAAACTAATAATCCCACTAAAATTCCCTATCACTCAATAACCATAACCATCATAGATTTTCTTGGCTCTAACTAGTTACCTCTATTTTCTATAGGACTAAACTAAAAATAGAACCTTATGGCATAGATTCCTCTACAGAAATAGTAAAATGTTACTGACATTAAAGTGATCCTAGAGATGTCTTTTATACCCTGTAAAATCCCACTTTCAAGTTAAATAAATCAAAGAATGAATCAAAGAATAAAAAATTAAACTAATATCAATAATGGAAAGTTCAATCAATATCAACAAACATTTTAAGTGCATAAGAAATTAAGAATGTGAGACATACAAATAGGTCAACTATATCATTTCATTGCTATGGAAGAATGAATGAAGACTAAAAACATCATTGGCCACTAAAAAACAATGAGAATAAGGACGGCCAAAAAAAAGATCCAAACCTTTCTTTTTCTCTATTATTATATGCTTTATCAAACATTATTACATTAAACTTCAACCCGTTCATCATAAAATAAAAATATAAAAAACAAAAACCACAACCAAAAATAATGTACTAGTACTCTCTAGACTAACTAAAACAGTTCTGTAACAATAATATCATCAAAACCAAACATTATAGCCAAAAGCATGAAAACAAAGAAACACAATGAGCTAAAAGGATTGTGACCCTTTATTTATTATTGGTTTAAACTTGAGAAAGTGAAGTGTATGTTACTTACATTGTAGCATTTTGAGTTCCATTGAACGGTCGTTTAAGAAGAAGCAGAGTACAGAAGAGAATGAAAGGAAATGTATGAAAGTGAAAATGGTGTGAAAGGGAAGAAGGAATGGACCACTGAAAAAATGATGAGAGATTTTAAGCAAAGATAAGAAAGAAGGAACAATCCTCAAAGAGTATGGAGAGTGAGTACAAATATAGTTCTGTTCTGATGAGTTGAGAGTGTGTGTGTGTTGACAGAGACATGGCAAAGAGAAAACACAGAACCGTATTAATTGTTATTATTGTTGTCATAAACTTTTCAAAATATAGACATTTTTATTTTATTTCTCACCGTTTTTTTTAAACTCAAATTTGTCTCCACAAAAACAACTAAATTAGTCATTCACATTTTAATAATGATGATAAATTAGTCTTCAATTTATTAGTATAATATAAAGACTAATTCATAGTATAAAAATATCATAGACTAATTTTAGTGTTACTTTTTTTAGAAATAATATTTGAACAACTCTTTTCTTTCTTTCATACTCAGTTTATGTTATTTTCTTTCTTTATATTGTCTTTGTTTTTGTGTTAATATCTCATTTACTTTATAAAATTTTAGTTGTCTCAAACTTGTCATGTAAATTAATATTCAAATAGCATAACTCTATTTTTTTTATAAACTAATGAGTCCACGTGTTTTAGTGCAAGTGGTAAAAATATATAAATCGTTAGGTATATCGTGATCGACGTTTGAACTTTAAATACTCTACTTATATATGAGTTTTTTGAACCTTTTTTTTTTATTAGCCTAGTAGCTGGAGCTCACACATTTAAATGTGGAAAGGTAGGGTGTTCAAGGTTCGAACCCCGCCCCTTTCATAAAATATGGAATGTCCATACCAGTTGAGTTAAGCTCATGAGGAAGAGTTTTTTGAACTTTAAACACTCTACTTATATATGAGTTTAAACGATTATTTAACATTTTGTATATTAAAAAAAATAAAGCTCTTATAACAGATCATTTACATCAATTTGGTCATCTATACAATTTATCAAAACATCATCGTTCAACTATGCATCTTTTATGATTATTTTGCGTCTAGGTAATTTGAAATGAAAGAAACAGTCGAATTTTCAAGCTGAATGAACACTCCTTGCATCAATTAATGAAAAAATTAAACTTCAAAACTTTGTGATGGTTAAAAGCAAAATTCACTATTTACTCTTTTGATTATCACTCTTGATTGTTTAACCTAATTGATTATCACTCTTGATTGTTTAACCTAATTTTGTGTTTGAAAGCTATCACTTGACCTGTATTTTTCATTCTCTCTTTTATACTTGTTCCATTACCTTGACTGTAACCAGTGGCGGAGCTGCCTTAGCTCTTACTTTTTAGAGCTCACATCCATCCTATATACTCTCTCCGTCCCGAATTAATTGAGCTTAATTTCACACTTATTAAGAAAAATGTATAAATAAAGGGGAAAGTGGAATATATTGAATTGAGAACGATGAAAATAGTATTAATTAGAGTTATAAAAGGGAAAAAGTGAAATATATTGAATTAGGAATGATGAAAGTAGTATTGAAAATTGAAATGACTCAGTTATTTTGGGACACTTTTTTTTAGTAGATAGCTCAGTTAATCCGAGACGGAGGGAGTAATACTACATCATAGATCTCCAACACTAACACATACATATCATATAGTATTATAAATATTAGGATAGAATATGATAATTAGATTACATATTATAAATAATGGGTTTTGTTACAAGCCACCCTTTGGTGGTGTCTTTTAACAAGTCACACCTTAAGGTGTGATTTTCACTTTTTAGTTATAATTTTGCTAAAAGACACCTTCATAAAAGTAAGTTGGTGTCTTTTCGCAAATGCTCATAGAGTAACTTGATAAAAGACACCTTCATAAAAGGTGTCTTCTATCATAACCCATAAATAATACATGCATCTTTCACCTATGTGTTTTTCTACTCTTTATTTATTTTATTTAGCTTCATTTAACGAAAACAATACTTCTATAATATTATACACCTAAATTTAATTTATTTATTAATTGAAATAATAATAACAATTATAAAAGTTCTCTCATTCTCAAAAAAAAATAGCTCCAGTATATTTTTTAAACACTTATTTTATTTTATTTTCATTTTAAAAATAAGAAAATCTACAAAAAATTATAATAATATTTTAAATATGTTTAATGTTATAAATTTATACACCTTCGAGTCACTATTATAAGCAAAACTTTGCATTTTAGATTCATTCAATTAATAATGTATATGGTCTTTATTATAGACCACATACATTATTTAATGAATAAATCTCAAATAAAGTTTTACTTATAATAATGACCGGAAGATGTATGGAAATATTGCCTTCATTATTTAAACTTTGTGACTCCGCATGTGACCGTAACCTTTTGATTTAACGTAAACACAGAATTTATTGATCATGAACAAACTAGCACAAGTACTAATGCGATTCAAAATTGGTTGCATTTAATGTAACATCGAAAGTTTCAAAAATCAAAGCAGATTTTGTTAAATTTATTACTAGTAAGAAATCAAATCACTTTGTGGAGAGAGACGAGTGAATCAGATTTCAAGCAGAGAAAGTGGGGCTACGCTATACAGTACTCTTGTATATGAGATACGCCCCATTTGTCATATCTATGGATTTAAGGTAGTTTATACACTCGTCTTTTATTGTATTTTTTTTTTTGAAAGAATACTCCTTTTTTATATTTATTTAACAATTCGTCTTCGTGAGCTTAGCTCAGTTGGTTGGATAATGCATAAAAATATGTAAAGTCCGGGGTTCAAACCCCGGCCACTACCAAAAAAAAATTTATTTAACAATTCATGTATTTGATTTCTTTTTTAAAAAATTGATGTATTAGATTTCTTTTAACAAAAATTGATGTATTTGATTTATATTATAAATATATAGTATTAACTATTTAATGAATTTTACGGAAAAAATTTGTTTATAAATAAGATCGGATGTAGTATATGGAAATGAAGGACATAGTAATTTTTTTTAATGTTTTGTTAACTTGTGCGCTAAAGGCACGAGATAAGAAACTAAATATAAAAATTTAATCTTGAAATAGGTGCATTTATAATCTTAAAAGTTTAAAAATTTGTCTTTTTAATATAATACTTCCTCCGTTTTAAAATGAGTGTCGTTTTAGCCAAAAATTTTGTTTCAAAATGAACGTCACTTTCAGTTTCCAATGCACTATTAATTACTTTTTCCCAATAGTACCCCTTAATTATTACTATGCACACTACTTCCAAAATACTACTCGTATTTTACTTTAATTTATAATGATGGGAAATGCATCAATAGTTAACAAGGTTATTTTAGTAAAAGTGTCATGTCTATGGACAACATTATTGCATTTCTTAATATGTGTGTAACAACTTAAAACGACACTCATTTTAAAACGGAGGAAGTATTTTATTTTTTAATTTTATTTTTAGATCCTAATCTTATTTTATAGGAACATATTAAAATTTTCTATTTTTAAATTCACATTATCTTTGTTTAATGTTAGATTTGAGTTTTTTTTTTTTGAGTAAATTAAATTAAATCTATGAAAAAAGATGGACTGGCTCTACTAACTACCTACACTTGGATACGAAATCGGATTGCAGGAGGTATAGAAACATCATAATAACATTGCATAAATAGAGAGGAGACGTGACATTTGTGCACACGTCTGTAGTGTCTGCATGTTCTTTGCTCAATTCTTTAATCTTTAAACGGGCGTAGGTAACCACCACCGTCACAGAGAAATTATAGGCCTCGATTTCATCATAAAGAAAATGTTTGTAATTTTCCAGACGGCAAACGGTGAGGGTTTTTTCAGAATTTTTTTTTCCTGCCCCTATCACCAAAAAAAATGATCTGTCTGCCCCTTGTAAATGCCCTTGTTCTTCATTTGAAATGGCGAGCATGACATTTTTTCAACCATCATCTGCAAGCTTGTAGGCTTTCTCAGACTTTCTCTGTACAACTCTGTGTTTCTAATTTAAGTTGGCGAGCACGAATTATTTAAGGTTTTTTCTTGTTCTCTCTTTGAAATGGCGAGCATGTTAATTTTTTTTTCCCATGCTCCACATCTAAAATGGCGAGCATGCATTTTAGATGCACTAAATCAAACAAAGCCTTATGAATTTGCGGTGGAGGAGGTAGAAGCACTTCAAAGACAAAGAACAACATGTCGGTGATGGAAAACCAAAAACAACAAGATAATCATAAAGGACAGTTGAAAAAGTGTCAAAGGAAAAGAACATCTTGTTATTCTCGTATCAATAATCTCGATGATGGTTGTCTTATGCACATCTTTAGTTTCCTTCCTCCTATTCCAGGTATAACAATTTTTTTCATTTTTTGTGTAAAATTTTAATCTTTTTGTGAAATTCAACAATACCCAGAATTTTGTTTTCTCAAATTTTGTTACTTTGATTGGTTATTTTGGTTTTTAAATTGTTTTTGTTCTTTATTGGTATGAATAATTGTGTTTAGCATTGATTTGCATTTCCTTTTGTTTTGACATAAATGAAAACACTAGGTTTAGTGCATGTTTGGATTCACTTTGGAAGAGCTGAAGTGATTTTGAAGAGTTGAAATTGATTTTAATATGTTTGGGATGCTCGCCATTTTAGATGTGGAGCATGTGAAAAAAAAAAAATTAACATGCTCGCCATTTCAAAGAGAGAACAAGAAAAAACCTTAAATAATTCATGCTCGCCAACTTAAATTAGGAACACATAGAGTTGTACAGAGAAAGTCTGAGAAAGCCTGCAAGCTTGCAGAGGATGGTTGAAAAAATGTCATGCTCGCCATTTCAAATGAAGAACAAAGGCATTTACAACAATGGGCAGATATATCATTTTTTTTGTGATAGGGGCAGAAAAAAAAAATTCGTTTTTTCAGGGTTGCATTATATTCGATTATTATAAGAAGAAAAAAAAAATACTTCCTCCATCCCAATGAGCCAAAAACTCATTTAAAACATATTCGATTAAGAATAGTTTTAAGTGCATTTGTTAATTATTGGTGCATTCTCCACTATCATAAATGTAAAGTGAAATATATTGAATTGAGAATGATGAAAGTAGTACTAATTGGAGTTATAAAGGGAAAAAAATAATTAATATTGTATTGAAAAGTGAAATGACTCAGTTATTTTGGAACAATTTTTTTTTTTTGCAAATGGCTCAATTATTATGGAAAGAAGGGAGTAGTTTTAAAAGTTTATCGAATAAATGTATTTGATCTATAATGTTGATTTGATTATTCAAATAATTTAAATATAAAGTTTTTGTATAATATTGATCAAATAAAGGATTATATTGTTATGTTAAAAAAATTATATTAACAAATTATATTTTAATTTTAAAAAATTAGAACCAATTTTCAGACAAATATCTATATTTTTGTTCTTAATATGTGTCCTTAGAGCAAGGTTTTACAACTCGAGAGTTTACCTCAACTCGTTTTGTCTAGGTAAACTCGACTCGAGAACTTGTACGAGTTTACCTAAATTATAATTATAATATTTATTATATGCATGACATATATAAGCTAATATAATATTGTAAATATGTCAATAGTGCAAAATACGACTACGAAGGCAAATATGTTGGTGTAAACCCTAGAGGCCAATAGTTTATGTTAAACATTATCTTATGTATCATGACTTTTATTATGAGTAATACCTCAAATTCGTCCTTGAATTATCAGCAATCCATCAAATTCGTCCCTGAATTTATCGAAATATCTATTTAGTCCCTGAATTTTGCAGACGTCCATCAAATCAGTCCCTCCGTCCAAAAGCACCGTTAGTGGTGATGACATGTCCCCTTGCATGTTGTGTTGTCCTGTACACGTGTCAACAAGGCAGCCACGTGTACAGGGACGAAATTGATGGAAATGGAGAAAATTCGAGATTTAACTTTTGAGGGTAATTTTTCCTGTGTTTCCAGTTATACCCCTCTATTACCATTGTCTTTCATCCTCACATTTTTTTCACTCAAAAGCATCAAACCAGTCCCTAATCTTTCACCTTCCCGCCTAAACCGTCACCCTCTTCACTTCTCCAAAAGCATCATCATCAAGAGGAAAATGTTGATGGTACTCAAGGAATGGAGGAAATGGCTTGTGATACTCAAAGAAATGATGAAGTCAATGTTGGTGCAACTGTAACCCAACAAACTCAACCTGAAGAAACAGTGACTCAGGTAAATGTCACCCAACAAACTCAGAATGAAGCTTCAAATGTGGAACTGTTGTTGAGAACGTTGCTACTGAGGTGCAACAAGAGAATGTTGCTACTGAGAATGTTGCTTCTGAGGTGCAACAAGAGAATGTTGCTAATGAGAATGTTGCTTCTGAGGTGCAACAAGAGAATGTTGTTACTGATTATGGACATGTAACTGATGCAGTTTCTAGATAGGTATAACTTTATCTAAAATATGGATCGATTTGAGACTTACTGGCATAATTTGAGGACTAATTTGATGGATTTTCTTATAATTTAAGGGCTGATATGATTGATTTTATTTGCAGATAATGAGTACAAGGAGATATGGCATGAGAGGACCAGTGATTCATTCAAATGACATGCATAAACAAACACCACTGAGGGGTCCTGCTCCATAGAATCCAACTGGTCCTGGAATTGTTAGAGTTCCAAATCCAAATTACGGGTCATCCGCTTCTACTCAACCCCAATACATGGAGTTTATCCCAACTCCAGGATTTCCAAAGCATTGATGCTTGTTTAAATTATGCTTTTGGACTAGTTTAATTTTTGCTTTTTGGACTTGTTTAGTTTAGGGTTTTTTGGATATGTAATCACTTAAGAACATCAAATGATTTGATGACTTGATGGCTATGTAATTTGCATTTTTTGGCTATGTAATGACTTATGAACATCAAATATATGACTTATGATGGTATGCAATGTATGTCTTTTTATAATCAAAGTATCTATCTTTTACTTTTTACTTTATTCAACAAATGTATGCCCAAGGATCAAAGTGATATCTGGTGTGAAAATTCAAGGACCTATTTGATGGTAATTTCACTAATTTGAGGATCAATATGATGGATATGCATATAATTTAGGGACCAATTTGATTGAAATTTTTTGGCAGAAGGGTTTGATTCATTCATTGACAACCTCTTTTCATTACATCTTTGCAACATTACATGGACTTGGCACAATACAATAGCATTCTAAACAACTCAATCAAACATAATACTCCTATCAATATCTTAATCAACCTAAGCTCACTTCCTACACAGTTAACTCTATCCATCAACTTTGCCTTCCAAACCTCTTCTCTGCCCCTATCATTTGGCTTCTCTATCAACCTTACATTTCTTCCATGATCAACGCCATTGGTTTTAAAATAGCCTAGTTCTTCAGCTTCATCAACCCACACAAAAAATTTACAATTTTCATCATCATCCTATACAATCAAAAAACAAAATCAGTACTATTTAAACAAACCATTCACACATCACATAACCATTGTTAAACAAACCTTAGGCAGAGGGCAAGCATAGAAAGGCCTTCCTGGGTTTTGGACAGTGTTTGCTTTTCTTACAACACAAATTCTAGGACACCAACAATGAAGCTCTCTCACATCATCATTGTACATAGAGCTTGAAGATAAAGACCGGTTGCTGTAGTTGTTTTTGCCCATACGCCCACCACCCATCATATGTTAACACCGAATCTTCAACAATGACCAATGATATTTTAATTTCGAATTGAATCAACAAAATTAGGGTTTTATGTTTTTTGAATTGGGGAAGAACACCTACTCAATTCATGGAAGAATTTTGGGGGATTTTGAACTCTAGGTGACAAATAATAACATTAGGGTTCCATATTTATGTATTTGGGGAAGAAAGAGCCATTAATTTGGAAGTGGAGAAGGAGCCGTTGCTGAGTTCGTTGAGAAAGAGCCGTTGCCAATTTTCTGAAAATCCATCAATTTGGTCCCTGCTTGCGTGGCATCTGACGTGGCAAGCCTTGTAAGAGGTTAACGTTACACGTCACCTCCGTTAACAGACCAGCTTAACGGAGGGACTGATTTGATTGACATTTTGTAAATTCAGGGACTAAATAGATATTTCGATAAATTCAGGGACGAATTTGATGGATTGCTGATAATTCAAGGACGAATTTGGGGTACTACTCCTTTTATTATTGAATAATATATGGCACTCTTTATTATATTTGAATAATGTTAATAAAATCTTTAGAATAGATAGTTTGTGTAATAATATATTAAGTGTGACTTAATCATGAGATTGCATTATCATAAAGAACGCTATTTTTAAATGTATCTGTAGTTAAAGCTTTAATATGAATAAAGGATAATATTAAAGCGTCGAGACTATTATGTATGTAGACTGATGACCGCATTTCACGGGTCATAGATATGAGATATTAAGTCTATACATAGGTATAAATATTAGGAGTAATATTTATACTGGATTGACCCACCGTGAGAATACTACATAGTAAGTTATGAAATTGTCATAAGATATTCTCACAATGATAATAGTGTATATCATTCTTAGACCTGAAACCACTATGATCCCTAGATGTGGACTCAATTGCTATGTTGTCATTCTAACGTTGTCTGTAAAAGGATAACCATAACGTTGGTTGATGGGTACTTGATGAATCATGCTGAGGGACATGAGTGTCCTAGATGGGATTTGTCCATCCTCATAAACAGGAGATATATCTTTAGGCATCTTGATGAAATATGACTCTAAAACTGCATGGCCATGCCGAACTAAGTCAATATAAGATATTAGACTTATTCGTTATTCAGTATATTTCGAAATCAAGAAATATAAACATTGATCTATACAAGGGTGACAATATCTATGCCTTGGGATCAATAAAGATATCGAGACAAAGGAGTAATTATACACATGAGTATTATCATGGAAAGGTTTCGTCAGATCACTTGACATTCTTGTCACTTGGGTGGAAATGATGTGTTGCTAGATACCGCTCATTGTTTATTTAAATATTAGATTAAATATTATTGCCAACGTGACTAGAACCTATAGGGTCACACACAAAGAACAGTCAAAAGAGAAATATATAAGTATGACTTATATAAGGGGTGCGTTTAGTAAATAACGCTAATTAGTTAGCAAAATTACTAAACTCGTTGTTGGGTTTACTGAAGCCCAATAGTGACTTCTGACTTGCAGAGCACACTAGAAATTCTATAAATAGAACTATAGTGCTGAAGTTTTTGGTTACATGTTTTGGAGCAACCCTTCTTCTCTGCACTTCTGATTCCTTGGCTAGCACCGAGTTTTGGAGGAGCACTGTTCGTGTGGACTTGCTAGAGGCTTTGTTGCTTGCTGCTTGCTTTGTTGTGATCGTGATTCCAGTTCCAGTATTCAATTTCCAGACTCCACACTTTCGAGGTAACAATCGAATCACTGATTCATGTTTGAATTCGTAATGATCCAAGGAAAGAAAATCGAAAATTTTATCCGCTGCTTTCTTTTGAATTCAATTCGATTTTCCTTCAAATTATACCAAACTACCATAATAAAATGTTATGCTCAACTTAGCATCAAAATACAAAAATTAACGCACAAAATCATAAGTTTCCTAAGTCTCTAAGTTTAAGTCACCCATTAAACCATCCAAAAAAGCAAGTTTCACAAGTTCCTAAAGTTGTTGATTAAACTATCTAAAAAATAAACCAGTTAATTTCTTCAAAAGGTCAACAAACACCACCACCGCAACCCTAACTGATGTCGCAATCACTGGCGTCGAAATCTGAATTTCCACCGTCGGAATCGCAATCCTAACTGGTATGTGCTCCCCTATTCATGGTTTGAGACCTCAAAGAAGAAAGAAAAAGATACGTTTCATTTTAGGAACAACATATATATTACTGTAAATGTAACTATTTAGTAAACGTTTCAGTCTTTGGGCTTGTAGAAAAGAAACTGGGTTTTGTAAAAAATGGGCCCAAGAAAAGGGCCGATAATTTTTATATTTTTTTTAGATGTAAACTCGGTAAACTCGGTCGAGTTTACACGAGTTTACCGAGTGTTAGCTCGGTCAAACTTGTCAAACCTTTCGATTTTACCAAAAATCGAGATTACCTCAGAGTTAACACGATTTTGGTACCTAAAAACGTAAACTCGGTAAACTCGGAGAGTTAAAACTCGATTTGCGGAACATCGCCTTAGAGGATATGTTATTATTCCCTCCGTCCCGGTATATCTGAGCCAGTTTGGTTTTTCACACAGATTAAGAAAAATGTATAAATAAAAGGGAAAGTGGAATATATTGAATTGGGAATGATGAAAGTAGTATTAATTAGAGTTATATTGTATTGGAAATGATGAAAGTTGTATTGAAAATTGAAATGACTCAGTTATTTTGGGACACTTTTTTTTAGTAAATGGGTCAGATATTCCGGAACGGAAGGAGTAAGAGTTAAGACACACATTAGCATTTGCTTTTCTTTGTCAATTCACATGTTTTATCAACAAAAAAAATATGGTAGAATTTATTTATCTTAATAAAGTAACGCAATACACATTAAACTTTTATATATATTAAGGATTATTTACACATGAATAGAAGACAAACGGACAACAAGTTGTGACGCTATGTCTTTTTGGATGCAAAACCAATTATTAGGGATTTGGGCTTTTACAATATGAGAGACAACTTTAAAAGTTGCGTTAAACAAAGTGGTCAAATATGAGAAATCGTGTTATACAATCAACATGCTTTTATATCATTTGTTTTAGACACTTTCGATTTACTAGCATCAGAGGTTATTGATCATCTACTTATAGTTCAAAAGATTATGTATAACAATGTCATATGTCTTCTAAGTCCGAATTTACGAACCGAGGTCAATATAGAATTTATCTCTGTTTTAAAAAAAAATGTCGTTGGTTAATACTAGTACTAACATTTTTATAGTTGATTGTTGAAAAAGTACATAAATCTTTGGCCAAATACCTCCCTGGGTCCTTTAAGTTTCACGTTTGTAACAGATAGGTCCTTTAAGTTTCAAAGGTTACAGATAAGTCCTTTAAGTTTCTAAGGTTTCAGATAGGTCCTTTAAGTTTCGAGTTTGTTTCAGATAGGCCCTTTCTATCAACCTTCGTTAAGGACCTATCTGAAACCTTATAAACTTAAAGGACCTATCTGTAACCTTTGAAACTTAAAGGACCTATCTGTTACAAACGTGAAACTTAAAGGACCCAGGGAGGTATTTGGCCTAAATCTTTCCACATAATTATCGTCGTCACATACATTAACTTTTAAATTGTCAATTTTTTGAAACTTAAATCCTGGATATTTTAAATGTGAAGGATTCAATATTCATTATACAGTGTGGTAAGTGGCAGAGATTTTGTAACTTCAATGAAGCAAGGGTCATTTAATGCTACTTTGGACCTTGCTTGCCCCTAAAGATACTGTCTGCAACTATCCAATTAATGTTCTGCCTTGCCTTGGGAACTCGATTTTCTTTTCGTTGTTGTTGCATTAATTTGTGACCAACTTTTTCTAGCTTATTCCCCCTTGTTTCATTTGCAGAATGAAGTTTCAAAATTGCATTAACTTGTGACCAACTTTTCTCTTGCTTATTTCCCTGTTTCAATTGCAGAATGAAGTTTCAAAATTGCTTAAAACTCGTATTCTTTTTAGGAAACCTTGAGTTAGAGCAACTCCAATTGGGTGATGTTTGTGGTCTTTTTACTTCATGCTCTTATTTTATGCTTTGTTTGGATGAGAAGAGACGCTAAAATAGAAGAGTACTACACCCTCCGTTTCAAAATGAGTGCCGCTTTAGTCAAAAAAAATTGTTTCAAAATGAATGTCACTTTCAGTTTCCAATGCAATAATAACTTTTTCTTTTCAATTGTACCCTCAAATTAATACTCTGCACACTACTTCCAAAGTATTACTTTTAAAACTAACCAATAGTTAATAAGGATAATTTGGTAAAATAATCATTTTCTTTCTTTTAATCATTGCATTTCTTAATATGTGTGTAAACATCTAAAACAACACTCATTTTGAAACGGATGGAGTATTAAAGAATGAAAGTGCATAAAAAACACGTAGAAAGTGAGATAAATGTGTAGTTGTTAAAAGTTGTTTGATTGTAGTACGAGAGAAATAAATATTTTCTTCGATTTTATTTATAAGAAAAATTCGAATCAACAAAAACTGATATATTTGATTCAAAAATTAGATCAGATACATTAATTTATTTTTGACTAAAACGTCTTTTATAAATAGGACCAAACAGAGCATAACTATTTAGTCGCAAATAACTTAACAACCTTATGTAAAACAAATAAGTCACAGGGGGTGAGCTCAATTCTTTATAAAGAAATTATCGGAGAACACAAAAAGTAACATAAAACACCACATTTCTAGGATAGGTTCTGTGCTTTTTTAAAGAGTAATAATATTTTGACATCCATTTGATGACAACTTTGTTTTTCTCGGGTTAGGATCCTCTCCATTTGTGATTTGTTCCATTTGTTGCAATTTGGAGAGAGACACAAAAAATTTA
Organism: Medicago sativa; assembly: GCF_051527215.1. Lineage (NCBI taxonomy): Eukaryota > Viridiplantae > Streptophyta > Magnoliopsida > Fabales > Fabaceae > Medicago > Medicago sativa. The sequence continues at coordinate 79,639,832 of NC_140750.1, forward strand.
ATGATGGTGGGATCCACTTAGTGATAGGACCCACCACTTACTTTTTTGTGTCTATCTCTCTTCAAATTGCAACAAATTGAACAAATAACAAATGGAGAGCATCTTTACCCGTTTTTCTCACTTCTTATTGGTCAAAAACAATGGAGAGAGAAAAAGGAAGAGAGAGGATAACAACATATGAGAGAGAAAGTTGTCCAAAAGTTGTCAAAAAGTGGTTGTCAAAATATATTTCTCTTTTTTAAAATATTTTTTAGTTTCGTCTTGTTTTCCACACATATGATTTGAGGAACAAATGTTATGCGATGTTGATGCAGTTTGTGTTCTAACATCATCGTTTTTCTTTTTCTATTTTTTTTGGTACAAACATCGTTCTTCTTTATATGTAAATACATTTATATAAGGGTTTGAAATTAATTAAATGTTGAATTAGAGGTGTTCATGAGTTGAATCGAGTTCAATTTAACCAAACTCAATACCTATACCGATTGATTGTCTTTGTTTTGAGTTGAGTATCAAATCCGTATTTTAAATTAAAACTAAATCAAATTAACCTGATCATTAATAATAAATTTAATCTTCTAACAAAAAATTACGAGTGTTGAAAAAAGTTGTTGCAATAATAAATTTATCTTAAATGTATACATGTATTAATTTTTATTACAAAACAAATTGATAGATTAATACCTGATGTATTTAAAAAAAGAGTATGACAATTTATAAAAGGTCTCATACTTGCAACCATTCAAAAATAGAGATATCAAAATTGGGGAAACTAAGATTGGAGATATTAAACATTTCTTCAACCTATCAACAAGCATCTGCATAGTTTGTTTGAATTAGACAAACAATCGAACAAAGAAAACCGGGAGAGTGTAGAGGATGAGGGTTGTTCGGTGAAGGTTGGAGACGGAGAGTTTGGTGAAAGAAGCTGAAAACCAGGTCAAATACAAACTTTTTAATATTGAAATCGAAACATGTTTTATATTTCCCTAAAAAAAATTATGTTTAACTGTTGTGCATAATTTTTAGCACATGAGTGTATGCTAAACCAGAAGGCTGTTGTCTGGATTAGGGAGCGTGTTAGTGAAAGTGGGATGATTGAACAAGAACATGCTAATATCATTAATTGAGGCGATTTTTTTTTTGTTTTTTGTTTTTGTGGTGGCTGGAGTTTGAACAAGAATTTTTTTTTTGTGGTGGCTGGGGTTTGAATCCCAGACGTTGCATATTTTATGCATTGTCCTTACCAACTGAGCTAAGCTCACGAGGACAGTCGATTTTTGTTTACATAGCCTATAATCGTACAAACTCCTCGAAGGAATGTCATAGCCTATATATGTTTTTCTTCAATTTATCAACTACTCCCTCCGGTCACTATTATAAGCAAAAATTGATTTTTTAGGTTCATTCAATAAATGATGTATGTGATCTATATATAGACTACATATATCATTTATTGAATGAATGTAAAAAGTGAATTTTTGCTTATAATAGTGACCGAATGGAGTATTTATGATATAGTTATGGTTATATATATACACACACATCCCCACTCGTAATGGATCCTCTCAAATTATCTCTTGTAAAGTTTATGGTAAACTTATGGAAAACATGAGATAGAAAAAATGGAGGATCTATTTCCGTCTCCATCCATGCATTGCATGAACCGTAATGTTTTATGAACACAAAAATGAACATGGACACCGTATTTATACCATAGGAGGATACAATTTTGCTTTTTTTAATCACTCCTTCTCTTACCTTTGTGTTTGCATGCACACCCAGCCAGCCTTGTATTTTGTAAGATGTCGGTAAGTTGTCTATAAAATGTGTTCCAATATCATGTCTCTTGAATGAAATGTACTTGTTGACAAGTCTTGTGTTATTGTTACATCAGATTCAGCAAATTAACGGACAGTAGTCAAGAGTGAACCATCTAAAATAAAAACACATTTTCTGCCCAATCTTGGGCACACAAGAGTTTCTCTTATAGAGGATACATATTACAAACCCAAGCAATGTGATGATACTTGAGATTTTAATTTGAAATATCACTCAAACAACTCAACAGGCTCTATCTTAGTTTTAATTTAAAATTATAGTATACAGATTATAGAAATAAATAACACCAATGCAAATCTTGTCGGTAGATTGATGGCTCATTCTAGTAATACTAGAATTGTAGCATCATGCACATGCCTTAAAAAATGTATATATTGGTTGATATTTTAGTATTATACTCCCTTCGTCCCGGAATAACTGACCCATTTTCTAAAAAAAAGTGTCCCAAAATAACTGATCTATTTCAATTTTCAATACAACTTTCATCATTCCCAATACAATATAACACTAAATAATACTCCCTCCGTCCCGGAATAACTGACCCATTTTCTAAAAAAAAGTGTCCCAAAATAACTGACCCATTTCAATTTTCAATACAACTTTCATCATTCCCAATACAATATAACACTAAATAATACTACTTTTATCATTCCCAATACAATATATTCCACTTTCCCCTTTATTTATACATTTTTCTTAATCTGTGTGAAATGAGCCAAGAGGTCAAATAAATTGGGACGGAGGGAGTACTACTTTTATCATTCTCAATATAATATATTCCACTTTTCCCTTCATTTATACACTTTTCTTAATCTGTGTGAAAAACCAAAGTAGGTCAATTATACCGGGACGAGGGAGTATATGTTTTTCTTCAATTTATCAACTAGTATATACACTATCATTGAGACATGATAAAAGAAGGTGGAGCCATTGATAGAGGAAGGGTGGGGCAGGAACAAGACTGTGTCATGATATCTTATCCACCCCGCTGTTAGCAAAAACACATGCAAAAGTCAATTCCCCGCAACTGTGTTTAGACTTTAGACAGCTCTATAGGATTTATCCCAATTCTCTACTATTTTAATATACCTACCATTGTTAACTGTGTTTTATTCTATCGCGTCAAAAATTGATACCGGTTAGGTTAGAAGTGACTTTATGTTACAATGTTTTATGCAATGATACATTCACGTGAAACCTGAACAATAAATTTAAATGTTGAAATCAAATTTGCAGACATAAATTGCAATTTCTAACATCTGACTTAGAATTAATTTTAACTCTTCAAAATCATTTTTGATTGAATCCAAATATCTACTACTTAAACATGAATCCCTACACACAACAAAGAGGCAAAAAAAGAAATCAGCTAGCTCTCAAGGGATATATCACAGGTTCAATCATGCAAGTCCTCATGGGTGGGCCACTTGGAATTTGTGCCACATGCAATTCAAACCTTGTAAAATGTCCAACTCTAAGGTACATCTTCATGTTTAACCTTGTTCAATGAAAAATGAGGATTTAGAGGCCCGCCTTAATGTCCTTCATTGCTTTGTGTATGTCACCATTCTGAATTTAATGATTCCATATGGATGGAATGTGAGAACAACCATTGTAATAATTGTGGCCTTAGGCATCCATGCTGCCTTTTAACAAACTAGACATCAAACTTTGTAAATTTAATTTTTTTTGTTATAACATTATGATTGGCTAAATCATTCAATTTTTTTCATTGCCCTCTATTTCTTTTTCATCTGATTATTGTGATATTTTGGATCCTTTTTCCCTATCATATACTCAATACTGTATGAATTAACTGTAGAGTGGACTATAGTAATAGTACTATGACAAAAATATTGCTATGAACAAAGACAAATACCACTCTACATCTAATCAATATGTTGACCAATGTCCCTTAACCAAACTTATTGTTCTCCCCACATAATATTTTTGTAGCATCCGTTTGTCTCACTATTATATGATTGTTTGGGCTCCCCCATAAATTTCTTCATGTTTTGCACTTATAGTGAACTAATTTTTTTTTTTGAAACAAAGACGGTTGAGTCCAAAAAGAAACTACACGCCTACAACTCTCGGATATTTAATCTCGGGAGGGGATTTCCTCCAATGTGTTTTTCTCCTGTTTTCTGCAGTGTGGGAATCTACACCATTAAATTTATTATCTCTCATAATTTCAATTTTTTAGCATTTAGATTTGCAAGTATTTATTTTTGTTTAAAGACTGAGATTTAACTACTCTCCAGTCACTGGAGAGGATCCATTCTCTTTAATCTCCACATAATCAGCAAAACTTAAGTGATTAATTTGAGCTGGAGGTTGCTCATGGAGTACACAATAGTTAAAGTAAACTACTTTTTTTAAATGTAAATAGTAAATTATTTAATGTAGCATTAACATGAATTATATTTTCTACTCTCTGATATCGGTTCAACATACATATCACCCTGTTAACTCAGCATTAGCATTTAAAATCAATACAATTTCCTACTTCTTATCATTATTAATTTTAATAGGTCAGCTTCCCTAGCTACTGGTGGTTGTTGGGGTATTTGGATAAAAATATTCACTCTACAGGTTTGGTTATGGGAATGGCGGATTGGTAGAAAAAAAGAAGGGAGAAGAGGGTGTATTAGCAAAAATGAGGGTATAAATAGTATCCCCTGTTTGGTGGTAGTGCTCAAACTAATATCTTTAAAATTGAGCTGTCTTCACTTTGGGCCAATTAATACCCTGAAATCATATAGACGATTGCTCTTTACACTTCATGAAATGTTCTCCCACACCTCAAAATGACTAAAATTAGCTCTTAAGCTGAGTGTTAAGGAGCGACTGTCGGGTATTAGAGGTCATTTTGAGGTGTGGAAGAGCAATTTTGTTAGTGAGAAGAGTAAACTGCAATCATATATACTAGACCATCCCAAACAATAGTTGAATTTGTGTCATACAGGTGACATTCAACTCGAAAGATTATTATACACGTCCCGTGGATTGCTCAAAAGCTTATTGAATTTATCAATCCTAAATTCCATTCGCATAAATCCTATTGAGAATTACAATCCGATGCACATTTTTTAGATCTTAACGTAACTTTCGATCGGCTTATCTTATTTTCTAGGTTGAGCAGTTAATCTACCGAACACATAACAATTTTCTTCAACTAAGTTTTGTCTGGTGTCTGTTTAATTTGTTTGAGCTTGAATGCTCATCGTTCAGGCTGTTCAAATATCTTACTACCACCGGAAAAAATGGTTAAATTAAGAAATGGAGAACTTTCGACCAAAAATAGAAAAGAAGAAAAGAACTTTTGTTTTTGTCAAAGAAAGAAAATTGAGGTTTTTTTATTTTCTTATTTTAACTATAGAAACAATTATCTCAATTTTTTTCATTTTTAATTCTCTGCACAAGCAATTCTGAAGGAAAGAAAAGTCTTTAATTTATACTATATAAAACAAGGAACAAATAAAATACACTCACATTTTTGTAAAATAAATAAATATTTTTTTAAAGAATAAATAAATAAAAGCAAACTTTTGACAAACCAAATAGGTCAGGTCCTAACACTATTGACGATTTTATTTGTTTCGCGCGACAATGTAATTATAAGAGTACGGATGAAGGTCCTAAAACTTTTTGTTGACAATGTGAAGCTCCTATAACATGGTTATGACGAAAAAAAAAAGTATATATGAGGATTTTTGCAACAACAAAAAAGAGTATATACGAGACAGGTAGTTCTCAAAATTCCATTGAATCATTAATTATATTTTTCTAATTATGTACAAAAAAGTAGTTGTTATTTCAAATTTACAAAAGAGAAATAGTTGTATAGTTTGGTTTTTATACTTTCCCTCCCTAGATATCACCCTTTATAAAATGGGAAGAAAATTGGACCAATGGTTGTGTGAGTAAGTGTGAGTAAGACCCTTAATTTGACGGTGACAGATATATTTCACCTTTTGACATATTCTACGCTACATACAAAAAAGGCCGACGAAGATCTAACTCTAATGCAAGGTCATGGTCTATTGATTACAAAATTGATGAATAAACACTCAATTTAGTGTCATAACATATTATTCTCTATAACTTATTTTATAAAATACTCCCTCCGGTCCTATTTACAAGAGACAATTTACTTTTTAGATACATTAAATAATTTATGTATTTGGTTTAGGTTCTTGACTAGATACATACATTATTCAATGTATCTAAAAAGTCAACTTTCTATTATAAATAGGACCGGAGGGAGTATATAAAAATAAATAATTGTAAACTATATAAAATTCATCATTTTAGTCTTTAACATACATGATAGATTATTTTTCGTATGTATGTTAAAATCAAACTAATCCATTGTAATGAATGTATCATAAAAAATGTATCATTCGTACACAACTTTGAAGATTAATTCTCTTGAAGTAATTGAGATCTATTTAAGATGTTGATTTCTTCCAATTACAAAATTAAGGTATATTTTTAATTTTTTTTAGGGATTTTATTTTTAATTTAAAATTGTCAATTGGGTCATTGTTGGTTGTTGCTATCTCGTGTGGAAATATATTAAAATTGTTATCTGTAAAAGATTCTTTGTTTTGCCCAATTTTACTTAATTATTCTTTTGAGATGTGGATCGATCTACCCAATGCAATGTCACGTGGAAATACATAATGAGCAAATGAAAGAGCATATAGAAAGGTTGCAAAATAGGGATTTATAAACATAAAAAAATCGAAGAATGAGATTCCAACATTGAATCCAATTGGGGATATGTCTTGTTGTAGCCAAAAAATTTGGGGATATGTCTGCCATCTTTGTGCAAACTACGTGTATGCATGAATTATCCTCTTTTTTTTTTTTTGAAGGAGTGCATGAATTATCCTTTTTTTTTTTTTTTTTTGAGCAAGCATGAATTATCCTTAAAAGTTAGGAATGACGGTTTTATATATAACTTATGTATATTGAAAAGGAGAACAAAATGAAAAAACTCAAGTCTCTTTTCTTAAGAGTAAAAAAAATATAATCACTCTTCCTTTTTGTGTGAATTTATAATGACTTTGCAATTTCGTCTATTTACAAACAAAACAAAAAAATCATATAATTTACATCAAGAGACCTCTCCGGATGTGGCCCCCATCGTATCCAAACATGTATTTGGTTGGTTGCGCATGGAAGGATCCTTACCAACTTTAGTAGAAGCAAGTGGGGATTGGTATTTCCCCAACGTGTTCATGTTGTGCGAGAGAGACTGAGACAACCGTATATGTGTTATGTGACTGCATTTATACCACTCATGTATGGCTTAGACTTGTCAATTCTTTTTCTCTTTTGATCGTAGGGAGGGGATCTTCAACAACCTCAATAAAACAGGGATTGGAGATAACCCAACTACATGGAAATCTACCTACATGAAGACTTGTTGGTATTTATGATGACATGGTGGAACAAATTTTAAAATCTATTTTTGTAGTAGACTTTCTAATATCGACCAACCCAATGTTGGTAATCAAAAAGTTGAAGACAATATCATAGATTGATTAAATTCGATGGATAGAAGATCTCGACAAAAGGAAACTTTTATACATCAACGGGAAGAGACCTCATATAGGATATGGGTTAAACTTAATATTGAGGGTGCTTAGAAGGGAGCGGGTACTCATGTGGTGTGCCCGAGACTTCTTTGGGATTCTGATAGTAGATGGATCAAAGGCTACGTTAGGAAGACTGAAATGTGTGATGCTTTTCATGTTGAGATATGGGGCATGTACCTTGGTTTGGACATGACTTGGAGAGAGCATATCACTCACCTTATAGTCGAGAGTGACTTGAAGGTTCTTGTTGATTTGATTAATGATAATTGCAAGTTTAGCGGGACTATTTCTACTCTAGCTTGGAGTATCCGTAAGCTTTTGAATTGAGTTGGACCGTCCAAATTAACCAAACTTGGTGTGAAGGCAGCCAAAGTGTAAATTGACTTGTAATTTAAACATTTCGATAGATTTTAGCATTATCAATAAATTATATATTTATCACTATCATAAATACAAAGCAGTGTTAAATTAACATAAGCGTATGTAGTAATAGTTTGACAGTATGATTGGAAAAATATAATTAATGTGACGTTGAAAATTGGAAGCAGAAATTATTTTTTAGATTTTATTACAATTATTATGAAACAGTGTTAAAAAGTTTTCTGCTGTTCTTCAAAAAAAAAAAAGTTTTCTGCTGCTATAAAGACTATGAAAATTAAAAAATTTAAACTAAGAAAGGGAAAAACAAGAAACAAACTACTGTAATTTAAAACATTTTTCTTCCTGGATTCTTTATCGCATAGAGAACAATGCGATTAGTATACTATTCTAAATAAATGTTAGCCATCCATATATCATAATCTTAAGCTTTGTTTGTTTGTTTGGGAGTTTGAAAGAGAGGGTTTTGAGGGTAAAGAAATATAGGAAAAATGAAGAATTTTTTTGCTTTTTTTTGAAAGAGTATTCTTTTTAAAGAATATTAAACAATGTTATTGATTAATATATTTTTTATTTTAAGAATATTATAACAACATAAATTGACTTTGCATGAATCTTAGAAACCCTCAAAACTTTCATCCAATGCAATTTTTGAGTTTCGGAGATTTTGTCTTATGAAGAAAAATGACTCCTAAAGCTCTACCTCTCAAAGTCCTCTATTTCTTTCTTATTTTTTCAAAGTTCTTAACTCTTTTCCTTTTCAAACTCGCAAACAAAACATAAGACTTTGTTTGATAGTTTGGAGTGAGAGCTTTGGGGGTGAGAAATATAGGAAAAAATGAAAATATCTTTCATATTTTTTGAAAGAGTACTTTATTAGAGGATGATAAATTAATGTATATGATTAATATATTTTAAATTTTAAGAATATTATAACAATATAGATTGAATTTGAATAGTTCACATAAACCCTAAAAAAAAAAAAACTTGATCCAACACAATTTTTTAATTTCCTCAAATTAGGAGGATTTGTATTGAGTAAATAGCAAAAAAAAAAAAAACGAAATTGAAAATTCTTGCAGTTACCTCCTTAAATTTGAGAAAAGGAAACCCCCCCCCCCCCCCCCCCCCCCCCCCCCCCCCCCCCTCATATTATAAAGCATCGGGCACATTTGTCTTCTCCATTTGACAAGGTGATGTGTCTGTTACGTGTTCACGCGACACTGACGAGTTAGAGTAGTGACAAGTCATAGGGTGGTAACTCCCAGTAATTTCTTTATATGGGTTGATGAGGCTGAGAAATTTGGTTTTCTTAATGGCAAGTTTGATCAAGATGTTTAGAAAGTAGGACTGCCGAGGAAGAATGACAAAATGTGATGAATAAAAAATTCATGTAAGATGAAGGAATAAATTGCATCATTAGATCAAAATTGGTGGTAAGACTTGACATGATAGGATTAGGAATGACACCATTAGAGAGAGAGTGGGGGTAGAAAAGTTGGTAGAAAATAGGTTTAGATGGTTTGGGCATGTAGAGAGAAGACCTGTAGATGTCGTGGTAAGAAGAGTAGATCAAATGGAGGAGAGTCAAGTTAAAAGAGGTAGAGGAAGACCTAGGAAAACTATTAGAGAAACTATTAGAAAAGATTTAGAGGTCGATGAGTTAAATCCAAATTTGGTTTATGATAGAACACTATGACGTCATTTGATCCATGTAGCTGACCCCACTTAGTGGGATAAGGCTTGGTTGTTGTTGTTGTTGTATTAGATCAAAATTGGTGATGATTGTATTTGGAAATTAAGGGTGATGGAGAAATTGCATTGTTAGACCGGGAGATAATCAAAGAAGAGATGTGGAAGACAAGGTTAATAGATAAAATTGATGCATTAATGAACAAAGTAAAGTTGTTGAAGTGTATAATAGGATTGTTATGTATTTTGTTTTTGTTTTGAACAAAGTATTTGGTTCACATTGAGTATGTATGTATGTATGTATGTATGTATGTATGTATGTATGTATGTATGTATGTATGTATGTATGTATTAATTATTGGTCTAGAATTATTAAGTTTCGTTGAATGAAAATGAATGTATGAATGAGAGACAAGTGTACAATAAATTGTGCCACTAACCTTTTAGATGACAAAATTAATAATCCTCTTAAATAGAATATATATGAACTTAGGATACACAACATTGATATGCATCATCATTTAAATTTTTTGTAGAATGTCAATAACCTCTGATGTTAGGAAACCAAAAGTGTCAAATACAAATGATATAAAAACTTGATTTTTCGAACACGCTCTCTCGTGTTAAAATTACAAGAGAGATATCATATTAAAATATTTTACACTAATAATTCATAGATTTGGATAACTATAGCCTTTTATCATATATCTTTTTTTTAGGGATATCATATTAAAAATATTAATTGGCATGGTACAATTACTTGAATAAAACGAAAATATTTCAGCAAACTTTTGGTTCTCTTACATCACTTGCTTTATATAAAGGCATCATCTTACACAGACACAGTACTCAAACAAATTAGTCCAATTCATTTTAAAAAAGCATTAACACATATCAGAAAAATTGGGACAACAAAAAGACGAGCACTTGAAAATAATAATGCTCCAGTAATTGATTTACTTCCTATTCCTAATCTATAATGATATTGTATTATCTTTCTTTTTTTGCTTTAATTCTCTCTTTTTCTTAGGTTAGATCCAACCATATTCGCATTATGTAGAAAGGCAAGAAAAAAGTGGTTTTAGTGCATGTCACAACATAACGCAAATAATTAGGCAAACTTGTGCATTTGCATGGATGGAGACATAATTTTTCATGATTCAGTAAGCATAACTACTTTTTCAAACCAACTCAATCAAATTCAATATTTTTTCCGTGAAAGCATAGAAGATGACAAATTAAATATAATGGACGGGGCATGATGAGGGAAAAGTGAAATAATTGAATGTGTTTTTTAGTTAAACATTGACCAACATCGTGATCGTCCCCAAAAGTATGTTTGCTAATATTTGAGTTTTGTCCAAGTTCATCGATGTTTGGAGTTGGAGACCAAAATCCTTACAGTTAGTTTTTAAGTTACGTTTATATTATATTGTTATCATTTATGTTATGTTTTGTCACTGTGAACCACAACTTTAATTGTTTGTTTCACAACTAAAAATAAACAACAATCACGTGTGTTCATTTGTAACACGTCACATTGGACATGAATGACTCATTGTTTTTTGTTCGTAAATTCTAACTATATTGCTCTTAAACGGAGACATTGATTTTAAAAATTAGGCACTCTAATTTTAACGCTTTAGAATTTAGGAATTTAAATTAAAAGAAGAAGAAAAAAATTGAGGATACAATATTCCGGGGGTTTATGTTAATGATGATTTCCTGGATATTGTTAAGTGTTTTCTTTATTGTAGAAAAGGTTCCCTACCTTTCACTTACCTTGGCGTACCAGTAGGGGCTAGCCCCCGTAGAGACAAGACTTGGCAACCTCTTATTGATATTATATGAAGGACTATGGGGTCTTGAGGAAATAAATATATCAGCTTGGGAGGTAGGGCAGTCCTTCTAAATTCGGTTATCATCCATACATATCGTCCACTTGGTTGTGTGCCACTGAGGATAGGTTGGCCATCAAAGACTATTTCAGGTTTTAGAGTAGCAAAATGGTAGGGTGGGGGAGATTGGACATTGGGAGGAAGATGAGTGTGTATGGGAGCTCTAGTGGATGCAGACGTTGTTTGTATGGGAATTTGAGCTTTAGAACGACATCCTCTCTTCTTTACCTCTGGTAGCCGCTCTTGATAAGGAGGATGCCTGGTGTTGAAAACAAGATCATTCTGGATTGTTCTCAGTGAAGCCGACTTACTCATTCCTTGCTAGGGGGTGGGGGTATGGTGTGGTCTTGACGACTGAGGTGTCTGATTTCCTTGGTTAGGTTGATGTCTTGGGCTCCGTCTAAAGTAGTTATTTTCCTCTTGGCAACTTATGTAAGATCAAAAAAACTTATGCAAGATAAGGTGTGCTAACTCGGGAGAACCTCCTTAGCCTCAGTGGTAATCCATTGGAGATCGCGGATCACCATTTTTTTTCTTGTTGAACTATCTTTCCTTTGTGGTATCGTATAAATGGGTGGTTGGGTTGGAAATTTGTGTCTCCTCATGAGCCTTACAATATGTCAGAATCATGGTCATTTATACATGTGGTTTTATTCGGTTAAGGTTGATTTTAAAAAACACAGTACGAAATATGATTTGGTGATGTGCAGTCTTTACAACAACAACAAAACAAAAAATGCAAGTACATCAAGTAAAACTATATTTACTCGATTTTCCATTTCTTGGGATCGAATTCTTATTTTTATTTGGATCGGTTTAAATTGTCAACATCCCAAAACTTGACCATAAGAACATAACAAGATCTTAACATCTAAAAAAGCTATGGGTAACTTTATAAAAAAAAAAGAAAGAAAAACTGTGTTGTATTTTTATTTTCATAATTAGGTTAGATTGTTTTTGGTTATAGAGAAAGTGTCAACACCACTTAAAAACTCAGACACACAAAGGAAAATCTTAAGTTCAAACAAGTGTAATCACAATATTCGGTCCAACGATCTCGATATTGCATATTGGTATCCACTTCTATTGTTGCTTCAAATAAAATTAAACAAAACTTTGGGCTTCGGCCCTCTCTTGTAAAAAAAAAAAAAATTAAACAAAACTCTAATATCCCTAAAAAAACTCTAATGATATGCTCGATAAACTTTCAAAATTTAAACACATCACACACATATAAATACGACAATTGTAACGAAGAAAGTTATTCAACACAATATACTTTATTAATTCTTTATTCGTACATTAATTTTCAGAAGTTGACAAGCCTCAAGAAATACAATGGCTTTGATTTAAATATATCATTCTTCATCATAAGAAATTTTCAGTTACTAATTAATTAGGAACTGATAGAGCTTCAGGGAAATGTTTATGAGCATCAATTGAAATATTCCCCATCTTGCAATCAACTGAGATGATTTTTGGACCAACAATGTTCCCTTTACCAATATTAGCTTTATTGATGATATGAAGCAGAACATTCTCAAGCTCCTCTCCATCTCTCCAACCATGTACATGTGCCTTAATGTCATTTGAATTTTTAGATACTAAATCACTCAATGCAAAGTTCATTCTAGGCATCAAATAATCACTCTCTTTGAGCTTTAGACTAGGACAAAAGTCTCCACTTCCATCTCCTAAGTAGATGATTTTCTTCTTTCCTTCATCATCAAGTGAATTTTGAAACATTTCCATCACCTTTCCCTGTATGTCATTCGAGGGTGAGAAATGTGTCAATAGAAAAAAATATTTTTACAAATATCTATATGATAAGATGTGATTTTATGTATGGGAAAAATGTATACTTAAACTATAGTATGTTTTATAAAGTGAAAAGTATATTAACTCAATATAGAAATTGTTCTAGCTCTACATAGCATGAAGTATGATTTTGCCTTTTTGTGTAGGCAGAATTCCTTTGATTACGACATAGAACAGAGACAGTATGCAATATAATAATATAAACAGACAATGCAAAAAAGTTCAATATCATCAAAATTAAAATATTAAAGAAAAATTGACCAGGTGGTGAATAAGATATAGAGCTATAATTCATAATATAAAGCATAATTATCTACAAAGTGATTTAATAGATAAATATGAATATAATAGTATTATATGGTCATAAATAGATTTAGAGGTAGTGCAATTGCCTTGCACATATTTGGTGGACAAAGGTTACATCCATGAGAAGATTTTAGATAATCATGGTAGGGACATATTATGAGCCTCCCTTCTTCATTAACATAACTTGGGTTTGCAGTGATCTTTGAGAAACAATTCAGCACCCCATGATGCTTCAAAATTGTTTCAATAAAGAAAATATTTGCATCACTCACAATCCTCAGCTCACACCTGAACACAAACAAATATTTCATCTTAGACATTAGCATCTTCATCAATGAAACAAAAGCATATATTATAAAGTGAGTGAACATGATAATTAATTATCAACCGTATAAATTATTCTCATACTAAGCACATTGTATATGCAATATAGAAAAAGTGAAAGTGAGTTATTATACCCTAGAGAATAAGCAGCCTCAATGGCAGGGATAATGCGAGGATGAATTGGAGTCCTATTAAGAACTTCTACAATTTCTTCCATTGTTTTTCCTTGTGCATGAAGTTCATTCATTATTTTGTCCTATAAAATTTAAGGACAAATTAAAATTATTTCTTTAACTAGGAAAAAAAATTAAATGAGATAGAACAACATTATATTAGAAGCATGAAAATTAAGGAAAGTAAAGAAGACCATGAGAGGATTCCAAAGCATGCTAGGAAGAAGCTGATAGAATTTCTCAGTTAAACCAAACTCATCAAGAACCCAATTATCACTATCACATTCAATGATTGTTGAGTCAAAGTCAAAAATCACTACAACTCCAGCCATTATAAATGTACAAAAAGCTAATTTTGATGAGATAACTATATAAGTCTGTGAAGATGATCAAGGACTAACAAAGGGTATTTATAGGCAAATAGAGTGCAAGGTTTGCACATAAGCAAGATATTTAAGATTTATTTATATATTTAAATTAATATAGGTCCTTTGGATTCCATGGAATATACCAATGTTGATTGGATGAGTATTATTTTTATTTTTTTGGTCAAGTATTATATTTTTATTTTATTTATGGTATATGATTTCCAAAGGCCTTTAGCATAGATTAATAGTACAAGGGTGCGTTTGTTTCAAGTTATATTCGTAGATTCCAGGAATAAAACGATATAAACATACATATCTATGTTTGCTACGAGTTTACTAAATTTTATTCCCGTGTATAAAACGTTTTTGGGAATAGAAAATTTTTCCCAACGAAAATGGTGGGTATCGAGTTCCTATGAAGATGAGAACAAACTCATGTGTAATTACCTATTATAGTCCCTATTTTTATCGTTCCCAAAAATATTATAATATTAAGCAAACATATTTTTCTAAATACCTTAGAATAAAATTTTCATCTTTATGTTCTAAGGAATGTTATTCTTAAGAATAAATTTGGTAAACTTGAAACAATTCAGCACAAATAAGTATTAATATAAACAAGAAAAATGTTAAAAGTGTTTTTAGGATAGGAGTATTGGTTAAGGAAACAAATATAAAAATATTATGTTTGAAAATGGTAAATTCAATTTTTATTTTTTTTGTCAAAAATATATATATAAAAAATGACACTTATTTGCATAATCCCGAAGCTTGAGCTTTTTGCTAGTCCTTATGAACCTGGGAGAACCTTTTTTTTTTTTTTTTAAGGAACCTGGGAGAACCTAGCCACTTAAACTATTTTGATTAAAAAACGTACAAAGATAGTTCATATGAAAAATCATTTAATACAAATTTATAATTATAATTTTATGTAGAAATGTTAATTGATAGTAACCTATCGGATCAAGTTTGCTTGGTTTTTCTCCCTTCAAATTCTACGTTTTTCCGGTTTCATTATATATATAAACTATTTTTACTTTTAAATTTGTTCTATTTAAACGTTTGTAAATATTAAAATTTTTGTTTCTTTTTAAGTTATCATGATATTGGTACGAAGTTTTCACTACCGTTTAACATTGATTAATTTTTTCGAAGAACACAAGATGTGTACTCCCTTTTCAATTGGAATTTTTTCATACGCGTGAATCAAAAATTAAATAATGATCAAATACTTAGGGCCCGTCTTTTTTATCACAATTAGACCAAACCATTGTCGATATCTCTTTGTTTGATTATTGATCAAAAAGCAAAACCACTAAAAGCAAACTGAGATAACATACTAATGACGTAGTATTTTATCTCCTATGGACTGGGTTCATTTGCTTCAATTAGGAGCGGTGGATTTTGAGATGGATGCGAAGAGAGTAGTTGATAGCTTTCATTCCCGTCATAATGAAGTCACAGAGTTCGGGAACATAATTGATAATTGTAAATCTCTCTTTCGACAATTTTATGAAAACTCTCGTGTTGAGTTTGTGCGGAGGCAAGCAAATGAGGTTGCTCATAGTTTAGCTAAAGCGGCTTTATCATCAGCTAGCTCCCAAATATTGGTAGAAATACCGCATTGTATTGAACACATTCTATTTAATGAAATGCAATAGTTTTCTTCTCTTCAAAAAACATACTAATGACGTGTTTGTCTTGGACAGTTTCGGCCACGAACAAAATTTAAAATATACATAGCATCTTTTTTCTTTTGAGAGGAAAATATATATAGTCTTATTCAGCTTATTTTGGCTTAGAAAACATAAGTAAAATGCAAAGCAAAAAGATAAAAATATAAATTGCGAGAAAATTATAAGTTTGATTGATTTTTTTTGGTCAAAAAAAAAAGAATTATATGAAGGGTGTTTATAAACTGTTGTTTTTCGATTTAAAAATTATACCGAACGAAATTACTGGGTGAGTCACGACCAGGTCGCTTTCTTTAAGACGTTTCGCGGCGCTACCCTAGTTTGTGCAAGGTAGACTAACAACCACACCGTCTCCAGGATAAAACAGCCCAGATCACTGTTACGAGTATATACTGCACAGTATATAGTCGCTCAAGAATTACACCTCAAAGTATGGTTCAATCGTTTGATCGAAGCCACTCGATACGGTACGTAACCGCTCTATTCGAAGCCGATGGGACAGAAAGGAGTAGAAGAAGAAGAACGATTTGTTAAAATCGAAGGGAGAAGAGAGAAAACCACACAGGAAGCATCAACTGTGAGATTTTGGTGTGAAGAATGAGTGGGGTGAGCTCTCCTTTTATAGGCAGAGTTCGTAACAAAAGAATCGCGTGACTTGGGGATTAAGTCTGCTTAATCCTCAAGCAAACGCATTTTACGCGTGACTTGGGGATTAAGTCAGCTTAATCCTTAAGCAAACACGTTTTGTTTCTTAATTGGAAATATCCGGAAGTTTCTGGATCGGGTCGGATTGTAACACATCAATTTGTTACGCGTAACGCTTTCGTATAATGAAAAATTAATTAATTAGTTAATTTAACATTTTCAAGTGACAAAAAAATATATATCAATTTTTTAACCCATGACCGAAGCCCGACCGGACGGACGGCGGCGGCGTCGCGCGCGTGATATATATATTTTGTAAGCGTTCACCCGTTCACAAAAATGGGTACCCCAAGGGCACACCCTTGGAGGTCACCCCACCCTTATATAAACACTTACTAGTTGGGGTGACTCTCCAATGTGGGACATTTTTAAGTCACGTACCCACACACTAGTTTCTCATAGTGTTTTCTTTCTTTCCAATTTTCTCACTAGAATTAACTAGTGTTCCAACATAAACAAAGCTAATCCAAAGGGCTAGAGCATTACCATATCCACGTATTGGTTATTGTTGGAGTAAGCCCTAATATCCAATCAAAATTGATTGGGTTTGGCTTTGTATCATGGTATTGATATAAATATATATATTGTGAAAATATAAATTATAAGGCGTTTCTTTATTGATTTTGTTTTGTTTCAAAATAATAAAGTCCCTAGAATAGTTAGTTCGTTTAATGGAACATTAAGTATAACTTAATTGTGAGACCCCGTTAAACATAAGGAAACTATTCTAAAAGTATCCGTAGTCAAGCTTTATTGAGAAGTGGGATATCATCAAAGCATAGAGACTATTATGTGGGTAGACTGATGATCACATCTCACAGATCATGGATAAAGAGTTATCAAGTCTTCACATAGATATAAATATTATGAGTCATATTTATATTTGATTGACCCGCCGTGAGAATACTACATAGTAAGTTATGCAATTGTCATAAGATATTCTCACAATGATAATAGTGTATATCGCTCTTAGACCTGAAACCACTATGATCCCTAGATGTGGACTCAAGTGATTTGTTGCCATTCTAACGTTGTCTGTAAAAGGATAACCATAATGTTGGTTGATGGGTACTTGATGAAGCATGCTGAGGGACATGAGTGTCCTAGATGGGATTTGTCCCTCCTCATAAACAGGAGATATATCTTTAGGCCTCTTGATGAAATATGACTGTAAAACTGCATGGCCATGCCGAACTAAGTCAATATAAGATATTGGACTTATTCGTTATTCAGTATATTTCGGAATCAAGAAAATAAACATTGATCTATACAAGGGTGACAATATCTATGCCTTGGGATCAATAAAGATATCGAGACAAGGGAGTAATTGTACACATAAGTATTATCATGGAAAGGTTTCGTCAGATCACTTGACATTCTTGTCACTTGGGTAGCAATGATGTGTTGCTAGATACCGCTCATTGTTTATAATATTAAATATTAGATTTAATATTATTGCCAACGTGACTAGAACCTATAGGGTCACACACAAAGAACAGTCAAAAGAGAAATATATAAGTATGACTTATATAAGGGGTGCGTTTAGTAAATAGCGCTAATTAGTTAGCAAAATTACTAAACTCGTTGTTGGGCTTACTGAAGCTCAATAGTGACTTATGACTTGCAGAGCACACTAAAAGTTCTATAAATAGAACTCTGGTGCTAAAGTTTTTGGTTACACGTTTTGAAGCAACCCCTTTCTTCTCTGCACTTCCAATTCATTGGCTAGCACCGAGTTTTGGAGGAGCACTGTTCGTGTGGACTTGCTAGAGGCTTTGCTGCTTGCTGCTTGCTTGGCTGTGATCGAGATTCCAGTTTCCAGTTCCAGCTTTCAGATTCCACAGTTCAAGGTAACAATCGAATCACTGATTCATGTTTGAATTTCATAATGATCCAAGGAATGAAAATCAAAAATTTTCCGCTGCTTCTACTCCATTCTTCTATTAGATTTTCCTTCAGTGGTATCAGAGCCAATTACGAAACCATGAATCGGATTGCTTTGTTACTGCTTTATATTTTAATATGATTAAACATTTTGAATCGGAATTAAATAATAAAGAGAATTAAAATTGGCATCGTATCATGTTTTCTGTGCATGGCTTTTCGATTTGTTTGATGTTTCAGAAACCGTTTCTGGTGAAGTATCAACATATCGATTATACATATCGACGGGAACATGATTGGAAACAAATCAAATTAGATTATCTTTTAAAATTGTTTTAAGAGATAATAATATTTTCGCAAATATTTGATTTGCTAATATTTTGATATTCTATAAAGAATTAATTTGGAATGCAAATCCGTTAATAAAATAGAATATTAAGTGTTAATATTTTATTATTTAAATTTAAATATTAATTAAAATTGATTGATCAATATCATATATGTGATATATGATTTTAATACAACATAATTATATGTGATATATTGATGATATCATTCGTTCAATAGGTTTTATATAATTGATTGTGAATTTGTAGTCAACTCGTGAGATTGAGCTTCGAATACCGATTCTGGTGAAACATCAAAGATCCGGTTGTCCATACTGAACAAACAATTGTTAAAACTATTGATGTTTGATTGTTGTATTAGGATACCTATTTATACAAGCGTTGTATTATTATGGTTGTATCATTCGATCAATTGTTTTCAAAGAGATTGTTGTGAATTTGAACAATTCGTGAGAGTGAGCTTCAATATCCGAATCTGGTGAAGCATCATAGATCCGGTTGTTCATGCTAAACAAACAATCCTTGAAAATATTTATGTTTAATTAATTTATTTAATTGGAGAAAGGTAGTAAATTTAAAAGATCATGATTTTGAAAGAGTTTCAATATCAGATATGATTTTTGAATTTGGTAATAAAATATTTGCTTAATTTTAGCCCTGTAATTTGTTTTGGAAACAAATTGATTGCCTAAATAAAGCAGATTTAATTATAATAATTATTGAGTTTCAATATTACTATAATTAAGTAAATAAAAAATTCTACCTTTTGGATTGTTTTTCAAAAGTTGTTTGAAAGGTAATAAACGATCCTAAATTGATAGTTAATTTAAAAGATCATGATTTGAAATAGTTTCAATGTCATATATGATCTTTTGAAATTATTTAATCGATTTGCATGACTTTAACTTGATTTGTTTATAATTTAAAAGAATCATGATTTGAAAGAGTTTCAATATCATATATGATCTTTTGGATTTGATCATAATATTTGCCGAAACGATTTGGGTGTTCTTTAGGCCTAATGATGAAATATGACTGTAAAACTGCATGGCCATGCCGAACTAAGTCAATATAAGATATTGGACTTATTCGTTATTCAGTATATTTCGGAATCAAGAAAATAAACATTGATCTATACAAGGGTGACAATATCTATGCCTTGGGATCAATAAAGATATCGAGACAAAGGAGTAATTGTACACATAAGTATTATCATGGAAAGGTTTCGTCAGATCACTTGACATTCTTGTCACTTGGGTAGCAATGATGTGTTGCTAGATACCGCTCATTGTTTATAATATTAAATATTAGATTTAATATTATTGCCAACGTGATTAGAACCTATAGGGTCACACACAAAGAACAGTCAAAAGAGAAATATATAAGTATGACTTATATAAGGGGTGCGTTTAGTAAATAGCGTTAATTAGTTAGCAAAATTACTAAACTCGTTGTTGGGCTTACTGAAGCCCAATAGTGACTTATGACTTGCAGAGCACACTAAAAGTTCTATAAATAGAACTCTGGTGCTGAAGTTTTTGGTTACACGTTTTGAAGCAACCCCTTTCTTCTCTGCAATTCCAATTCATTGGCTAGCACCGAGTTTTGGAGGAGCACTGTTCGTGTGGACTTGCTAGAGGCTTTGCTGCTTGCTGCTTGCTTGGCTGTGATCGAGATTCCAGTTTCCAGTTCCAGCTTTCAGATTCTACAGTTCAAGGTAACAATCGAATCACTGATTCATGTTTGAATTTCGTAATGATCCAAGGAATGAAAATCGAAAATTTTCCGCTGCTTCTACTCCATTCTTCTATTAGATTTTCCTTCAGTTATTGCTTCTAATCATGCTCTTGGAAAATATTTGTTTCAACTCAAGTGAGCAAAAAACATGGAACACGAGTCTTTAAAGCTGAATTATCAGGTTCCACTGCATTAGATATTCCAACACTCCTATGATCTTAGGCTCTGTTTGGTAAAAATAGCGGATAGCTGATAAGCTAGCTGATAAGTTAGCTAATAGCTTTTAGCTGATAAGCTAGCTGATAGCTTATAGCTGATGACTGATGACTGATAGCTGATAAGCTAACTAAAGTGTTTGGTAAAATTAGCGGTTCAACTAGCTGATAAATGTAAAATGACATAAAAGGACATTTTTAATTCATAAAATTATTAAATTATGTTCTGAATATATATTTTATATATTATTAAGTTATTATTTTTTCTCTTTCAAAAAAATATTATTTTTTTGTTGAAGTTTTATTTTAAATTTATTCCATTTCCATTTTTATACTTTAAAAAAAATTCAAGTATAAAATAGCGGCAGAAGATTGAAAACGTAGGAAACTGGAAAATTAGGAACAAAAAAAAAATAGAGGAACTGGAAACGTAGGAACATTGAAAACGTAATAAATGTGTTTCAATATATAAAGGGTAAAAGTGGGTTTGAATTAAAATTATAAGGGTAAAAATGGAAGAAAATATGGGAAGCTATAAGTTATAAGCTCAAACGCTACTTGGAATAGCTTCTGAAAAATAGCTTATAAGCTCGTGAAATAAGCTAGAAGCTCGTGGTGAAGAGACATTACCAAATAGAGCTATTTTTTGTCAGACGAGCTTATAAGCTATGAGCTAAAAGCTATAAGCTCTTTTTTTGAGTTACCAAACAGAGCCTTAGAGCATCTACAATGGTGAGGTCTTCACCATTTAAGACTTAGTACCTAATAGGTACTCCCATTGTGGGAAAAAAATTTAGGGGTCTTCTAAGACATGGGGTCTAACTTAAGACCCCCATCTTTAAGTGGTCTCCACACACTTTTTTATTAAAATAATATGTTAGTGGGGGAATATAAATGATTAAGAGTTAGTGGTGGGACCCATTTAGACTTTTTGTTAAAAGATCTCTATTGGAGTGACCGAGTACCTATTAGGTACTGTTATTATAAAATAATAAAAAAGTGATGTGTACAAGTAGGACCCGCTTAAGACCTTCAATTTGAGGGTCTCCATTGTGGATGCTCTTAGTGTATAACACACCTATTTTCCACAAATATATATATATATATATATATATATATATATATATATATATATATATATATATATATATATGGTTTTGCTAATATACACACACTTAAAAATTAGAAGGTGTGCATTAGCATCCTACACCTATTTGATTTAGACAAAAAATACCCTTCCTCTCTTTTATAATTGTCCTTTAATCCATGTCCTTTATAGTAATTTTCTTACTTATGACCCACCCATATGTTTCTCTCTCTCCTTATGACGATGTTGACTTCAAGAACTGCCATTAGCATAACTCCAACCACCATAATCAATTTGAAAGGGATGGTGATTATTTTTGCAGCATAATACTCCCCTTTTCATTCACCATTGATGACCATCACAGTGGCCATACGAAGGTCAGATTGGGACCATGGTTGTCGCGTAAAAACGGAGGTCGGAGTGACGGACTTGACGACGGCGTGACACGACGGCGGAAGATGGGTTTGAATGTCCGCGATGGAAGATGAGTCTCCATTCAATGTCGAGGCCGGCGAAGAACGTTTGAGGAAACAGGTGCCGACGAGGGTGGCGGAGGAGGGTTTGGACTGTGAGAAGGGAGGCGAAGGAGAAGTCGTAGATGTGTGATGGGAAGATGGAAAACTGACAGAGAAACAACCAATGGAAAATATGGATTTTTGCTTTTATTTAATAAATAAATTTGTTAATTACAAATATGGCCCTTTGTTTTGACTTTTTAAAAAAAAGAGAAATTGGTTATTTTGTCCAACTAAAAAGGTGTAGTTTGCTAAAATACACCTTCTAATTTTTAAGTGTGTGTATATTAGCAAGACCCATATATATATACACACACACACACACACACATATACATACGTGTGTGTTCTTGTCATCAGATGGACGATGGTGACGCAAATCAACCATTGTGATGGTTCATTGTGGTTGGGACAAATCCTTCTTTGGTGCGAGGAGACGGGATGGTGTATTTGCAAAGACACTATGACACTTAAATTGGTGATGTTTTAAGGAGATTTGAAGCGATTTCTCAGAGTGAGAGAGTGTGCCTGATTTTGGTGTGCCACACCCTATTTATAGACCCTCATACATGGATATATCAAATTTGCCCTATTTATACTCCCTATTTAACGACATAAGTGATTTTTTTAACTAAAAAAATAGATTTTAAAAAAAAAATCTAAAACAAACGGGACCTATGTGACTTTTATGAACTCTCTCTCTATATATATGGGATTTACTACAATAGACCCACCCTTTTTCATGAAGGTCTATTTTAGCAAGCTGCACCTTTTCCTTTTGACATAAATACCCATATTTTTGCTTTTTGAGAAAGAGAAAAGGAAGAGACAAAGATGTAATTCTGTTATTGTCATTAATGTTTTTATTTTTTTTATCTTTTTTTTTCTTCTCTCTCTTTCGGTTCCCTTTGTTCAATGTCCCTGTTTTTCATTCTCTCATGGTTAATCCTTGGAAAATAACGAATCAAGCATAGGAATATGAAGAAAAACCTTAAGCTCTCAATGTTACTTCATAGCATCTTTGTTAAAAAGCACCACCAAACAACGATCTCTTCATAGAAAAATCTGAATTACCTTTGTTTTGCTTGAAAGAAATTGGTAAAAGGAAGTAGTTGATCTCTTCATTCTTTCTTCAAACAACAATCACCATCATAACACTTAGATACATGGATTCAAAAAATTATGAATGAAAAGGCCATCTTAATGTTTTGAGATTTTTGTTATAAATTCAATTGGGTTTCATGAAATTTTGTTTCTGGCGTTAGCTTTGTGATTAGGGATAAAATTGTGTTGAAGATGGCAATGGTAATTAGAAAGTCCATGAAAAAGAATGGAAGAAGAATAGAAAAACGACAAACTGAAAGGGAGAGAAGAAAGAGAGAAGAACAAAAAAAAAAGGAGATAAAAAACATTAATGATTTCACTTAAAAAAAAATAAAAACATTAATAACAAAAACAGAATTACATCTTTGTCCCTTCCTTTTCTCTTTCTCAAAAAACAAAAATATGGGTATTTTTTTTTTTGTGGTGTCCGGGATTCGAACCCCGGACCTTGCATATATTATGCATTGTCCTTACCAGATTAGTTAAGCTCACGGGACAAAATATGGGTATTTATGTCAAAAGAAAAAGGTGCAGCTTGCTAAAATAGACCTTCATAAAAAAAGGTGGGTCTATTGTAGCAAACCCCTATATATATATATATATACATATGACATATGAATTATGTCAATGTGTTGCGATTATGTGAACTATGTGAAGTGCAATTCCAAAACAAGAAACTTTTTTTTATTGTTAAATAACATATTACAAGTTTAAAAATATCAATTTATATAAGAATTATTATCAATTAGGGTATTGTTTAAGGAACTCATAAAAAGAAATTTTGTTTAGAAAATACAAGTCGAACAATGTAAAAGTCATAACTATACAACTTTTAATGTAAAAGTTACTACATTTGGATGTTTAAAACAATGTCATAAGAGCACTTGTTAACATTTTTTTTTATAAAGACAAAATGACAACAGTCATTAATAACTCTCACACACGAGCGGAGGAAGCGGTGTTTGAACCCCAATCACAACTTTAGGTCTAGTAATTTCGACATTTTTATCAAATGAACTACAACTTTTGAAGAAGAAAAAAAATATATTAAAAACAAAAACAAAGATATTAATACAAGCATACAAATTATAAATAAATATTAACACTTGTATATGTTTTTTCTTAGAATTGTACATGTTGTTTTATTCAATTTAAATCAGTTTTTTTTTTTGTGTGGAGGGGTGATAGGTCTCTTTGTGATCAATCTCCTCATCTCTTTGCGATGTCAAATCAAAATGAGGCTTCAATGGCAGATGTATGGGTGGAAACGGGGTCCGGAAGGGAGTGGAGATTAGAGGAAGACGGGTGTTTTTGGTGAAGTCTGCCTATAAGTTGGTTAGTTTGTTTCGGAGCACAACATCGGTTATAGGGGCGGAAGATAGGACGGTTTATGCCTAAAATTGGAAAAGTTCGGCTCCTTCTAAGGTGATGGTTTTTTCGTGGAAGATTTTCCTTAATAGAATTCCAACTCGGTTAAATCTTGCTCGTAAGAATAATCTTCCGGAGAATGCTTCGTTGACCTGTGTTTTTTGTGAATTGCAAGGGGAAATAGAAACTCATTTGTTTTTACATTGTTGCGTGGTTTGGAGGATTTGGGAGGAGCTCCTTAATTGGGTGGAGGGGGAGTTGATTATGCCTCCAACCGTGATGATCCACTGGGCGTGTTGGGACGGGATGACAACTAGCAAAAAGGTGTGTAATGGCTTGAATCTCATTTGGCACACAACATTTTGGGTTATTTAGGAAAACGAGAAATAATCGTATTTTTAATAATATGATTAGCTCTTGGGAGGAATTAGTGGATGAGATCAAGGTGCTATCGTGGAGGTGGAGTTTAACGCGGTTAAAGATTTCCGCCTACTCTTTACTATGATTAGAATTGGCATCCGAGAGAGTGTTTCCGTAGATAGGGGTGTTGGTGCTGTCTATTGTTGCTGCAGTCTCTATGCAGGTGTTGCTGGTGCGTTTCTATTGTTGTTGTGTCAGTTGTTCCTTTTGTTGTTTTTTGGTGTTCGGTTGCGGTTGTGGTTTCTGCTGTTACAACCACTCCTGTTTGGCAGATTGCAGGGGTTGTTAGCGTTTTTGCTGGGGTTGCCTGCGGGCTTAGTTAGTTGTTGGAGCAGCAGGCTTTGTTTCGCCGCGTAGGTGTTTTTGGTGTGGAAGTGTTTTTGCATTGGCCTTTTGTAATTTGTCTTTCTCTCTTTTGCGTTCTTAGGTGTGTCTTACACCTAGTTCAACTTAATAAAATTTAGCAATTCAAAAAAAAAAATTAAATCAGTTTTTTATGATGGTTTTTTATTTGTTTTTAGTAAGTCATCTTTCAAAAATTATAAATTAGCATGTGAGATCCTGGTTACTGTTGTGACATCATCTAAAATTGACCATTTCAGCTACAAAAATAATCTCAAGGACTTTTTAAAACAAATAATAATAATTTGCAAAGACATATTTTAGTAAAAAAAATGTTACAGGGGTAAAAACCCAAATTCGTTACATTTGCAAGAACCAGATTTATATTCAAGTTTGGTATAAATATGCTGCAATTTCATGAATTGTGAAAATAGAATGTGAATCGGTGAATTATGTTCATGTGCCTTGATTATGTGAACTATGTGATGAGTTCAGATCCTCTCCATTTGGAGAGTAAATGGCCATCTCCCTTTACTTTCATATCCAAGTGACATGTGGTTTAAATGAAAATCAATGGCTCAGATTTAAATTTATTTTTTTCATATTAATTAATAATTAAAAAAGGAAATGAAGAGACGCGCGCGGGAAAGGAGTTAGAGTTTCCAGAAATCACTCTTCTTCATCAGTGCAGGGTTCCCAGAAAATCACTCTCCTTCAATTTGCATAGCTTCCAAAAATCACTCTTCTTCATCAGTGCAGAGTTGCTAACCTGGAGCACCATCTTTCTCTACAATTTGTCATTCTATCTCACTCCGGCGCTTTCCGCATCGTCGCTTTGGCTCATGTATGCGTCACTTTCCGCATTGTTATTTTGTTATCAATTTGTCCCTCTTTTGATCTTATTATTCATGTTACTATGTTATTTAACATCTCATGTCTTTCATTTTATACATGTCCCTGATATATACTGGTTTCATGTCCCTGTTATATACTGGTTTTTATTGTTAGTTTGCTGTCAATTTGGCCCTCTTTTGATCTTATTATTCATGTTACTATGTTATGTAACATCTAATGTCTTTCATTTTTTACATGTCTCTGTTACTATTGTTGTATGTCCCTGTTATATACTGATTTTTATTGTTACTATTGTTGTATGTCCCTGTTATATACTGATTCGCTCTCATCGACGCATATACGAGTCTCAAGCTATTCAAATTGTGTTAGCTGATGAATCTGGACTGAAACCAAAAGATTTCCATGAATATGTGTCAAGGCAAGTTGGTGGAAAAGAAATGATTGGATATACAAGTCAACATGGAACTGCAAATCATTTTGGCACTGCATGTCTACAAGGAATTGGGAGTACAAGTCAACATGGAACTACAAATCATTTTGGCACTGCAAGTCTACATGGGACTGCAAATCAACATGGCATTGCAAGTTTGCATCTGAATTTAAATGAATATGAAGGTGGAAGTCAACATGGAAATGCAAATCAACATGTCAATGCAAACCAAGTTAACACTTTAGGGATGTTCAACTTCTTTTGATTATTTCTGCAAGATATGAAGATGAAGATCTTAAGACACTTGTAATATTTGCTTTGAATTTCAATTTTTGTGAGACTTTTGTCAGTCATTTTTTGGGGGACATGTATTGCATTTCTAGCACAAGCTTTAGACAAAATTTACTAGATTTAATGATGTACTGGTTTGAACCATTTGCTGATGTGAAACATCTGTTATTTTAAAGCATTTCAGAGGTGTTATTTTAGTTTTATGTTATTTCTGCTGTCAAATTTTTGTTGTGTATGTATGTTATATAATTGCATTTTCTGCTGTCAATTTTCTGCTGTGTATTATGTTTGTCATATAATTTTTTCCGCAGCTGGTCTGTCAATTTTTGGGACTGTTTTGGCGCCAGTTTTGGTGTTGGTGGCTGCTAGTACAGCAGCTGGGATATGTCCCTGTAGGCTGCTCCCTCCTTGGTTTGTTAGTGCCTCGCTGGGTTTGGTTTTACGGGCTTGTTCGGCTTTGTTTTTGGCTGTTCGGGCGTGACAGATGGCTGCATGACAGCAGCTGTAAGCTATTGTTGCAGCTTCTGTTTCGGCCTGTTTGTTGAATCTTTACCTTCCCGTTTAACATGCCTTGTGCCGGGGGTGACAAACATATACAATGAGTTTAGCCTGATACTCAATTGCAAAATTCCTTAACAAATATATTTGCTACAACACAATTCAAGACATTGATTTTCCATTATGCTTGGTTTGTTCATCCGGTTTTCAATTTTCTGCTTTTCTGCTGTGTATGTATGTCATATAAAACCAACAGCTACAACAGTCTTTTTTGCTTCATGTGGCTGTTTTTTGGTTTGTTCACAAGTTAGTTTAGCCTTATGCTTAACAAATATATTTGAATTCACACAACATCAACAGATACAACGAGTTTAGCTTTATGTTCAATTGCAAAATTGCTTAACAAATATATTCACCACAACACAGCAACACAATTCAGGACATTGAATTCGGAAAAATTTATTAATAATAGGTGCCGCATATAGACAGAACACCGCAACCAAATACAACATTACAAACAAACACCTCCACAAGGACCCCAAACAAAGAATCCAAAAGACTCTCTAAGGTACCCTAAAACAAAGGACTTGTTGTTTCATCTCAGCAGCTGCTCGGCTACATCAGCACAAAAAAAACAGCAGGTGCTGTTTGAAAACCAAATAGCAGCCCCCAAAAGCTCAACAAGATTAAAATACAAAATACATTCACTACATGTTTGAACAACACAAATCAATAGTCCTATGTTTGATTACAATTCACTACATCTATAACTCCAATTCTTCTATAGTATATAGTAGTCTTCTCCTTTCTAGTCTTCTTCCAAATTATGTTGGAATCAGTCTTCTAATCCCTTAATCCGTCTTCTTACATCAAGTTAACTAAAAGGTGTGCTTCATAATCAGCTACCTTGTTAAACACCTGTTACATCAATACATTAGGCAAAATAGAGAAAAATTTATCCAAATTGAATTCACTCAAATTTATCTCAGTCCCCTTTTATATGACAACAATAACCCACACAGGTAAAATAGAGAGAGGGAATGAACGAGAGAGGCAATAACAATGGAAAAATGAGACCCACACTAGTTGTAAACCGAAATCGAAGTTTTACGCTTACCACCGACCTGTTCTTCTGCCGTCGCAATTAACAATCACTACACCATCAAGAACCCCGTGGTGGAATTTTACGACAACGACAAAGAATTGACAAGACACTTGAGCGACCTCCGTCGTCCGGTGAGTCTCGTGCAGACGAAAGGAACCATGTTTTATGGCCGATATCATGAAGAATAAGAAGAAGAAGAAGAGAAATGGGTTTTCCAGAGAAGAAGGGAAAAGCGTTTTACGAAGATGATGAGAGAGGATAGGATCTGAAAAAATTCGATTTTTAATTTTTAAAATAAATGATTTAAGTTGATTATTAAATCTGAGCCATTGATTTTCATTTAAACCACATGTCACTTGGATATGAAAGTAAAGGGAGATGGCCATTTACTCTCCAAATGGAGAGGATCTGAACTCCTATGTGATGTGCTAAGATGTGAATGGTGCATTGCAAAAAAAAAAAAAACATGCTTATGTGATGACAAATAGACCTCCACTTGCAATTGTGAGAACTTGTTGGGATAATTCAAGGAATCAAGGTATATAAATTTTAATTGATGATTATTCAAAGCTTAGGTCAACACAATTAATTCTATTTTTTTTATCAAGATATTGATACGAAAATTTTACCGTTATTTAGCAGTAACTAATCTCCATCCAAAATATGTCAATATGAGTTCTTCCTTCCCAATCAGATTTTCTCCATACATATACGCTAAGGATCGAATTCATGATCACCAGCTTAAAGGGCCCAAATCCCACACCACTTGGCCTGAGTCCCTTACCAATCAATTAAGTTCTTTATAAAGTAAAATTTAGCAGTAACTACTAATGTTATACTCGATTTTTTTTTATATTACCGTTTTTATTTTAAACATGGATATGCAAACACACACAATATACATTAAGTTCTTTATAAAGTAAAATTTGTCATAGACCACTTCCAAATTATAGGAAAGGTCAATTTGAAAGTAAAGCTAGTAATAATAAAATAAAAATACTGATTTATTGTGAATACATTAAATTAAACTAGCTTATTAATGCAGAACACGTAGAGCTTTAGGCATAGCCTCATGAGTAGAGAAAGATGGAGTCTGAATCTTGAATTCAGTTGAAATGAATTGAGCAGTTTCTTCCATTGATATTTTGTTGATTAATTGATGCAAAACCCTTTCTTGATCTTCACCATCACTCCATTCATAAATTTTAGCTTTAACAAGTGAAGGATCTTTGCAAATCAAATCCCACACAGGAAAATTCTTCCTTGGCATCACAAAGTCTTTTTCTTTAAGCCTCAAGCTTGGACAATAATCTCCACTACCATCCCCAAGATAGATAAACCTTTTATTCTCTTCACATGATATAGACTCTTGGATTCTATTTATGATTAGACCCTGTAATGATATGATATAGAATATTATATTTAGGAATCTTCACAATTACTCTACAAAATAAGTCCTTTTTAAGTTTGATTGATGAACAATCATATATGATAATGATACCAAATGAATTACTATTTTACTAATGTGTACAAAAATGAATTACTCATTTTTAGAGAAGTTGGTCCTCAGTGGATGAAAACTCTTGTGCCATTTTCTTCACTAGGTTATTTTTAGGAAGTTTTCTTCACCAAATTAATACTCGAATTTTTAAACAGATATGACAGGTTTTTTTTGTCTTTTGGTACAAAGAAATGAATGATTTGACTATAATTTTTTTTTTACAATATTTTTTTGGTGCATTTTTTACAAGAATTTTTTTTTTTGAGATTTTTTTACAAGATTTTATCACTATAGTTTTGTGCCTATAAAAGCGCATAAATATTTAATGATTGTCACATGTGTGTTTGATTTGTAAGAAAATGAATTATTGGGCGGGACAAAAATATTTGTCCAACGTTTGATTTGAAAAAGCAATAAAGGACAGCACAAAATAAAAAGCGGTGAACTAGACGACTTCCCCTTTTTTTGTTAAAATTAAATTCAAAATAAAATTGAAAAGTATTTGAACATCTTTTTCACAATAAAGTTATATCATTCCACTCGTCAAATAGGAAAAATACAATTAATTTCAGAATTATCTTTATAGGGAAATTATGTATTCAATTAATTTCCCTCTTCACCTTAGATTAGATAGGTATACGCACCTTGCACATGTTTGGAGGACACAGATTACATCTGTGAGGAGGCTTATTGAGATCATGGTAAGGCAAAATTCTCAACCTTCCTTCTTCATCAACATAACCTGGATTAGTGTTAATCTCTGAGAAACACTCCCTAATTCCAAAGTGCTCTAGAATTGTCTCAATGAAAAACGTGTTTGCATCACTCACAATCCTCAAATCACACCTGAAAAATAAAATTACAAAATGCAACCATGTTAAAAAAGTATAATTTTTTTCAAATACTATAACATTTTTTTTCATAGGAAACAAAAATAAATGGAGTATATGAATACCCTAAAGCATTGGCTGCTTTAATGGCAGGGATTGTTCTGGGGTGAATAGGAATCCTCTCCAAAACTTCCACAATGTCTTTAATGGTTTTTCCATTAGAATGAAGCTCCATCATCATCCTATCCTATAAATAAAAAAATAAAATAAAAATAGTTAATTATTTATGTTATATAAACACCATGCACGTTAGAGGGACAAAAGATATAGATATCATTGAAAAAACAGAACACTTAAAAAACATAACATAAAACTAAACTATTTTTTGTCAAAAAATACAAATCTTCGAACATATCAAAATCTTACCATGAGATTGTTCCATGGCATGGTGGGAACAAGTTCATTGAACAAATCAGTAAAACCCAATTCATCAACAACCCAGTTATCACTGTCACATTCAACTATGGTTTTGTCAAAGTCGAAAACCACAACAATACTAGCCATAATAGTGACAAAGAGAGTGTAAAAGAATTTTAGAAAAGAACAAATTCTCAAGAATTTGATTCCAATTGGGTATTTGAAACTGCTCTCAAAATTGTATTTTTTTGGCTTGTGCTAACATTTAAGAAATGAAAGGGTATTTATAGTGAACAATACAAGGTGTGACCGTGAAGCCTAACTCAAAAAAACAACAAAGGTTTTGATTCCAATTCCAATGGGATATTACAATTTGTGGTTTTGATTCTTAATTAAATTGAATTACAACCGTTGGATTTGATGAACTTTAGTTTGGTCAAGTAATAGAGGGCAAAGATTGTGTGAAAAAAAGAATATTCGAGGGGAATTTATTTAGTGTAGTTGGCCATATATGAAATCCACTTCCATTGTCTAGAGGAATATTCCACCTACGTTCTAATTCGTATTTAAGTTCAATTAATACTAATATGCTATATTTTTGATTTGGTTACAATGATAAATGGAAAAAACAACAAAACAAACGAAAAGGCTAACTTAACTCGGATGAACAAAGTGTCATTGGCATTGCTTATGAGAAGATTGATAAGACTGGCAGGGAGTGATTCATGAAGAAGAAGATCAACATTAGAAGAAGCTCTAAACTTTACCATGAAACTTGCACATTGGTTCCCCTCTCTAAGAGTGTGATTAACCATCACATTGGTTTGATGGGGCAATTGTTTTATATCTTGGATAAAGACGACATATATGATAATTGCTCTTCTCTCATCTGTTTTTGCTCATTCTCGTCAAATAGTCGAGCGTGAGTTAACTCACACGGATGTATTTTTCAGCGTGAGTTAACTCACATAGGACGGGAATGAGCAAAAACATATGAGAGAAGAGCAATTCTCGACATATATATGGTACCTCTCAATGAGGCCATTAATAAGATTAATGCAAACATGAGAACCAGAATAGCAAGCAAACTCTGCATAACCCAAATAATTTGCCATGGTTATACCGTGATAGATAGCAAATGGTTCAACCAGCAAGATGTCATCTGAACTTGAAATAAAACAAGAGAAGTCCACAAGGAATAAACCTGAGTCATTTCACATAACCCCTCCAAACGTGACTAATATACTATATTGAGTCATACAAAAAAAACTATTTTTTGAAAAGAGTCATAAAAATTCTTATAATATTGTAAATACATTAAATGAATTATGATTAATTGTTGTAATTTTATTTTAATAGACCATAAAAACTAACCAAAGCACAAGAATAAGCTTGTGTGACTAAAAAAATACATGTTTGTTAAGTGTCAAACTCATGAATCTTAAGATTTGTTTATATTTACTTTTTCATTAGCTAATTTGAGTAGATCACAGTATTATTTGTGTATTTGACACTCGGGTAAGAAAATATGTAAGATGTGTTCCTTTCAACAAAAACAAAAAAAAAATTGATCGTGCCTAGATTAGCAATTTTTGGTAGGCTTGTCACGGATAATACTCTTATAGCTTATGACGTTTTTATTTGACACAATAAAAAGAAAGGTAAATTTTTCATAGTACCTGGATCAATTGACAATGTCTATATTGTTAGGCTAAATATTTTTCATAGTTATTCAAGTTTGAACTTGTGATCCTTTTTTTTTTTTGGCCGAATACCACTTTTAGTCCTTTTAGTTTGACAAAATTCTCAAGTTAACCTTTTAGTTTGACAGAATTTCCAAGTTAGTCCTTTAAGTTTCAAAAGTTTCAAATATGTCCTTTTAGTTGATAAACTATTTCACTGTCACCGTTTCAAAAATTTAAAATAGGTCATTTTAGTTTGAAACTTAAAAACATCAGCATATTTAACCTTAAAATAATTGAGACCCACCAATTGAAAGTTGAAAGGAGAAGAATATTAGCAATTAAAATAGGTCCTTAGTAGGGATCAAAAACATATTTAACCTTATAATAATTGGGACCCACCAATTGCCACATCAACATTATGCAGAGAGAATTAATAGCAGGGACTAATTTTGATAACGAAAATAAAATGTGAAAATTTTAAAAACATTTAATGAAATGTAGAGACTATTCTTCAAAGGGGCGCAAAATGTAAGGACTAAAAATATATTTAACCCTTGAAAATTTGTTAAACAAATTACGTTCTTTACAAGATTTTCTAATAATTGGATAAACCTTATATGGAAGTGTATTACCTTAATCTTTTTACGTTCTTCTTAATTGCTAATATTCTTCTCCTTTCAACTTTTGTCTAGGTCTTAAACAGTGAGACCCTTTATCACCTTACCTCATTTTATTATGTGCAAATATTTTGACATATTTGATCGTCCAAACTCAAGAGAATAATTAATTTCATTATATCAAAGCTCCTTTCAAAAAAAAAAAAATTAATTTCATTATATCAAAGTTATCATATAAGTCATTGAAATCACTTCTCTATCTTTTTGTGGATGTCAACATTATCTTTTGTGCATACAATTTGATTCTCTCAAAAGAATGTCACGATAGGCTGCAATATTGAGTTCCTTATATCAATCTTTTCTTTAGGCTTGTGTCATGCTGGTGGTTTTAGTAATAAAACACCTCATTTACTACCAAATAAACTCTTCCTTGGTTTGAAACTCTTCCTTGGTTTGAAAAATGTCTATTCATAATATTTTTATAAAGAGTATTTAGATTATTTATTTCTCTAAATTCCAATAGTCCTTTATTACAAAGAATAAAATACATAAGGACATCCAAGTCATTTTGCACAAAGACATCTTTTTTCTTCCAAGAAAAACATCTAATCTAATCCATCCGCACAAATACTTTTATTAATTAACTTTAACCATCTTAAACATTATTCTTAACCTCACCTAGCTGTACCACACACATTACCGTCCATTCCTAATCATAATCCAATCAAACATCATACTTCACCTTATTGTGTGACAAATAAATCAGAATATCAAAAACTAAGATAATTACATTTTTTTGTCTATTCAATTTATATACACCATCATGCAAATTTATTTTATATAAGCATTTAATGATGTATTGTCATCTTATATAATGTGTACGAAAATATATAAATTATCTTATTCATTTGTTAATGTAACAACACATGATTAAATACACGTGTAAAATAATTTTATTTATAGAAATTAATTTTTTTATTTTTACCAAACATAAAATAAAAAACCAGACAGAGACTAATTGTTTTGTGGAGAGAACTCAAAACAGAAGTGTGTTTACGTATCTCTTGTTTTATTTATTGTTTTTTTTTTTCATCCTTAAAATACCAATTTTACCCTTCTAGAGAGAGAAAATAAACAACATTGTAAGAGAGAGAGAATAATTTTTTGTTCTTTTTTTGTGCTCCAATGGTTCAACTGGGAACAACACAAAGAGAAGAAAAAAAAGAAATTTTGTGTCTTTTTACGACGAGTCGCTTTAAGCCTATGATCTTGTGAAAACCCAGAAACCAATCTTTGATGCAGTAACAGAATTGGTAGATTCACTTGAATCTTTTGTGACCGTTGATTTGGTTGAAAAATGAACGGTGGTGATGATGTTGTTGCAGCAGCTCCGGCGGGTCCACCGGTTCCGTTGGAGTGGAAATTCTCTCAGGTCTTTGGTGAACGTACGGCTGGTGAAGAGGTTCAGGAAGGTAATTTGTTTGTACAACGTTGTATTTGGTTGGAAAAAGACATGTTTTTTTGTTGAGTTTGTTGGATTGGATCCAATTTTTGTGGTGGGGTTAGGGTTTGATTCGATCTGTCGTGGATCGTGTTTGGTTGGTACTATGTTGTTTTGTTGAGTAATGTTTGTTTTTGATTTTGGGTCATTGCTATTATCGGTGTTTGGTTTTTGTTTGGGGGAAAGTAGTGGGTTTGTTTGTTTTGACCGAGTGATGTTTTTTTGTTTTTGCATTGTGGATTTAGTAGATTGGATTTTGAGACTGTGAAAGTGAGATTTTTTGACTTAGTTTGTGTTTTTGGTTTGGTGTGTTGTTTTCTAGCTTTTGCTTGTGTTGTAGTCATTTATGTTGTTTACAATATAATTCTTTAGTTTGTTAATCAATTTGAGTAAGATATATTGGATCTTAAATCTTAATGTCGTGTTGCGTAGTTCGATTGGTGAGTAGTGTTGAAGTTTGATTGTTGGGTCTGATGGAATTTATGTCTTTGACAATGCAAAAGGATAAGATTTTGGTGGAGTTTGCTGGATTGGAGTTCCGGTAATGACGGTGGTGGTATCACTTGAATAGAAAATACTCAGTTTGTCGTTATAGAATGGGCGCGTGGCAATTCTCTTTGTTGAAAAGGAAACATCATTTTCTGTCAAAACAAACCAGGTGGGTCCGAGTGGTAAGGGACTCAGGCACCTTAAGTAAGTGCCAAAGGTTCGATCCTGGTTCTTGAGTATGGAGAAAAACCTGGTTTGGGAAGGGAGAACCCACCTTGCGTGCCCACTAAGTTCCCGATGGAGATTAGTCACTGCTCAATAGCGGTGAATAGTTCGTACCTAAAACATGGTTTATCAAAAAGGGAAATAAAAATGGAAATATCATTAGATTAAGTGATAGACTGATATGCCGTGCGTCATGTGAAGGTACCATTTATTAGGTGCTTTCAAGGGGAAGTGGTGAGAGTGAGCGACCTGATATTTGCAATATAGTCATTGACAGATCTGAAGTAGTTTTGTTGTAGGATAATGCGAAACTTTCTTAATTATTTGACCAAATGTCTTTCTACAGTTGACATAATTTCTGCTATCGAATTTGACAAGTCTGGTGATCATCTTGCTACTGGTGATCGTGGTGGTCGAGTGGTACTCTTTGAGAGGACAGATACAAAAGATGTAAGCCTGATTTTTGTTTAGGCAAGATTTGTTTTAGTAAAAGGAAGTGAACTTATGTTTTGCACATAGTATTGTAATATATATGTGTATGTATGTTGAAACATGCAGCATGGCGAATCTAGAAGGGATTCAGAGAGGATGGACTATTCCATCAGCAGGCATCCTGAATTCCGTTACAAAACAGAGTTTCAGAGTCACGAGCCTGAGGTAATCATCATTTTCTTGGCAATGTTTCACGGACATCCCATGCCCTAGAATATGCAACATATATAATGTGTGGTAATTGTTTCAGTTTGACTACCTTAAGAGTTTGGAGATAGAAGAGAAAATCAACAAAATCAGATGGTGCCAAATAGCTAATGGTGCCCTTTTCCTTCTCTCGACAAATGATAAAACCATCAAATTTTGGAAGGTATGAAATATATGCTCATTCGTACCATGCTCAGTGTTGTGTCTTATCAATTCATTGTTCACGAGGTTGCACTTCTGATGTGGAATTAAGTTTAATCCTGTGTTTCACATATATTCTGACAGTTTATCTGTTCTTTGAGAAATATAATTGCTTATGAGGCTCATATATCTGCTTTCTAATTGGATTCTACTTGCCGGACTTGACCTTCACAGATTACCTATCATATTTTGAATTGCTGGTGTTAATTGAAATACTGTTCAGTTAACCAAATAACTTTGCGTGTAGAGAGCGCCTTTTGAGGGTGAGCTCCTGCTTAGGCTGTTTGTTTTCAAATCCATAATATCACGGCTTCCTTTATGAAAACCTTTCCAGGACCTTAGTCGACAAATTTGTTATTGTTTACCTTCAACTGCTAAATGTTTATCATGTTAGGCGGCACCTTAATAGTTAAACACACTGAGATATGGGGAGAATTGAGAAACAAATATGAACGAAGGCCATGCTATGAAATAAAGAAATGTTACATAGTTAGCACATATTGAATAATATCAATTTGTATCTTTTTCATAAGAATAATTTGATCAGTTGGTCTTCTAGATCACCTTTTCTTATCCTTCCTTATCTGAGTGTTGAACAGGTTCAAGAAAAGAAGGTCAAGAAAGTTGCTGAGATGAATGTCGACCCTTCAAAAACAATGGGAAATGGCAGTATTGCTAGTTCAAGTAATTCAAGTAATCCTAGGCCAAGCCTTGAAAATGGAGGATATCCAGATTCAGATAGATCATACAATTATCTCAGCCCTGACTTCTCATTTCCACCGGGAGGCATACCATCACTAAGATTACCAGTGGTAGTTGTATTTATCCCTTCAACCTGTAATTCTTTTTATGATATTTGTTCATTGGGGATAAATTTCCTATGGCATGACATACTATAAACAACCAATGAATTTTTGTTTAAAAATGAAAGATTTAGAGCTCAACAATGCGTATTTTTCTTCTTTAAACTGAATACAGTTATCTTGTTTTGTTTCTTATTACTTACTAAAAGTTAAAATAACCTGGAAGATAAAGGTTGAACTCAAAGGGCTTGGCACAAGAAGCAAAACATCGCACGGAGCAATAACTATTAAAACCTCAGGGCATGCTTCCTGTGCTTAAGTGCTTTAAACAGGAGTATTTCAGTATATTTATTTTAGTAGAAATTCAACCAGCCCTGCATGAACATGAAGAAAAAGAAAGTAGAATAAGAAGTAAAAAGAAAAATATTACAGTTTGATTTCATATTTTGATTATTCCATTCCCTGTAGTTTTTTTTATTAATTTTAACATATTGTCTGACCCTGGTTCTTTAGAAGAGAAGAAACTATGTATAGTAGTTCAAGTACTTTCATTTCCAAACTAAACGAGTGCATATTTAAGATTCTGGCAGTACTAACTCATGTAAAATGTGCAGGTAAGTAGCCATGAAACCAGCTTGGTGGCTCGATGTCGTAGAGTTTATGCCCATGCTCACGATTATCATATCAATTCAATTTCAAATAACAGGTGATTTAGCTTTCTTAGTGCACATTGTATTATGCTATAGTCTAGTAAGTTTTGTCTTTTTGGAATCTGGTGCTTTACTTGATGACTATGAGTTTCTGTACCTTATTTTTTACTTATTTTTTCATAGTTTTATAGATACTGATCAAATTTGGATGGTGTCATGTTGCTCTTACCTTATAGTGATGGTGAAACTTTCATATCAGCCGATGATTTGCGAATAAATCTCTGGAACCTGGAAATAAGCAGTCAAAGTTTTAATATTGTTGATGTAAAGCCTGCAAACATGGAGGATCTGACAGGTAAGCTTGATTATAAATTTGTACTCGTGGCGTAAACATTTCTCTGGTTGTAGAACACTAAAACTATTTAGTTCAACTTCATATTGTTGAAGAATATATTACAAGTTTTAGTTGACCGACTAACGGCTGCTCAAATGCTCACGACCCTGACTTAGACTGATAGCCTGATGATTCAAGCTGGACCAATCCATTTAATTTTGGTTGGACCTCGGTTGATCTTATAAGTTGAGCTGGGTAGCTCAAATTTACGAACCAAAGAAAATATTTGGCTCACACTTCATTACACATCAAGTAGAACCAACCCAAGTCGATGTCATATATTCATAACTTTTTCTAGATCATCGCACCCAATTTTTCAGTATCAGTAGAAATTGGTCACATTATGGTGATTGAAAGAACTAGATGTTGTGTTAGGACCCCAAATGTGAGTATGGGCCCAAATAGGGAATTAACATACCAACTGCTCAAGTCTGTCCATCATGTGACAAGTCTATACAAGGAAGGATCATATTGAGAATGCTGCCGTGGCTAGGAGTGAGTGCACATGTGAGTTGCGTGATGAATTCTATTATATTGGAATGTGAGAGAGAGTAAGAGGGTATCTTGGAGAGTATGAGTTTGTTATGGACAGTTGGCATCATGCCTCTGTAGGAGCTTTGCTCTGTGGGCATTATGTTACTTTATTATTTAGATATTAGTATAAGAAATAACATACTACTTGTTTTTTCATTACGGGTATAACCTTCTTCTGTTAATTGCTATCACGTGAATCAGGTTCACATCATGCTTCCTTTCAATTATTTGGTCGTCAATATCCCAACAAGATAGATAATTGTTGTGTGGTATGCCTGACTATGCTACGTGATATAATCTTAGTGAGTTTAATTGCGTAATGTGTGCTACTTTCATAGAATGCAATTTTGCACTAGTTCACTCTACTTTTTCTCTTTAAATTTGCAGTTTAAATTATGTATTGTCTTAACTTAGGGCCAATCTCGCACTAGTCCAGCTAGCCTAGAATCAAGTTGACAATTTAGACTAGGGTCTTGGGTTGGGACCGGGCTCCTAAAATTCATCCAGTCAAGGTATCAGGTCAAGTCAAACCTGGTCCTTTAGGGCAAAGCGAAGGAGTCACCCGCTTTCATTTGTTGCCAGCTCGTTCTTGTTTTTATAGTATTGATTGAGCCATGTTCCTTTATATTATTATTGTAGAGGTTATAACATCAGCAGAGTTCCACCCCACACATTGTAATACGTTGGCGTATAGCAGTTCAAAGGGTTCAATCCGTTTAATTGATTTGCGGCAATCAGCATTATGTGATTCTCATGCCAAACTGTAAGCACATCTTCTGTAGTTCTATTTATGTTCTTGTGTTAATCTTGTTGATTCCTATCAAATAAGTATCCCTCTTCTCTCATACAGCTTACATTTTTAACATGTCGAGATGATAGAAAAAAGTACTGGAAAGATGATTTTGATGTGGATCATTAAACTGTTGCTTGTGTTAAAAAAAAAAAATGATTTTGAAGCCTATTGTTGTATGCATTCATGCACTTTCATATACTTTCTAGACCCTAATAGGTAATGCCCTTTGGTGCAGATTTGAGGAACAAGAGGCCCCAGGTTCCAGATCATTTTTCACAGAGATAATTGCTTCTATATCTGACATAAAATTTGGGAAAGATGGAAGATACATACTGAGCCGCGATTACATGACTTTAAAGGTTTGAACTTTGAAGTTTTACGATTTCGAAATCCACGTTTCTGTTAAAGCTTTCACAATATCTTGGACTTCAGAAATAGGCCCCTTAATTTTGTCTATCGAAATCCTTTAACTTTTAAAAAGCCCCCCAATAGTTAATTTTTGCTAAAAAGATTAATACTATTATATTTTTCAATCTAGAAACGAAAGAATTGACATTTGAAAATATTTAGTTAAACTGGTGGAAATATGGATTGACTTCAGTAAAAAAGTGATTGACTAACTTACAGTAATAACAACCTATCCTTTTCCCACTAGATGAAATCGGCTGAATGGATCAAACTATGCCAGAATTTCTTGAGACGAGATTCTACTATCTCTAAATTTCCTTCTAAGCTTTAGCAGTACTTTTCTATCACATATTACACCCAAAGCACTCCTTTTTGCCCATCCTGTTTGGACACTATATTTGATATCTCTTTCTACCTACTTGTCATTTGTGTGAGGGACTTTAGGTACTTAGATTGTGGTATTGTCTACGCTTCAATTTTCACCTCCAAGCTAGGATTTGTCTCTTGCTAAATTTGCAAATATTTTCTTTTACGTCTATTCAGGCAGATTTATAAATGGGCTATGTGGCTATTACAACATTTTTCAAGCTTTAAGGGGGTAAAAGGCCAAATCTTAAAGTTGATTTGTGCTTTTGCTTATTTTGGGTGGGGATACTTTGTAGTTCTTCTATTCAAATTATCATTATTGATTTAGGTTTTTTGTTCCTTAAAAATTCAATTCTTTTGTAGACTCGCTGACTTAAGTTTCATCTCATTTCACTCATCTTTCCTTGTTTGTCAGTTGTGGGACATTAATATGGATTCAGGTCCAGTTGCAACTTATCAGGTTCATGAGTATCTAAGACCTAAGGTTAGGTTCCTGTTGTGATGATGAACATTGTATTTCTTTCTGCTGCTCTATTGAGTTATAACATGCTATGCTTTTGTTTGAACATGCCAGCTTTGTGATTTATATGAAAATGATTCGATATTTGATAAGTTCGAGTGTTGTCTGAGTGGTGATGGATTGCGAGTAGCAACTGGTTCTTACAGGTGTGTGATACAAACTTAATCTGTGGTTCATTTGTCACTGGAATTTGTTTATCCTGCATGTTACTATTCTATTTTGTTTCATTTGATACCAGCAATTTATTCCGAGTATTTGGCTGTGCTCCTGGAAGTACTGAAGCTACTACTTTGGAAGCCAGTAAAAACCCAATGAGGTAATTTTATTCAAGCATAGTTTTCACTTTCAGTTAGGCATTGTGGCATGTGAAATGATTTTTGTTCAACCAAATTTAGACAACTTTTTAAGTTGTTAATGCAGATCAAAGTAGGCGGTTAATTACGTTTAGCAGATGGTTAATGGATATTACAAACGTCGAAATCCATTAACCACCAACATAACTTAATTAATCATGAATTTGAACGTGGTTAATTATTATTTTAAGGTGTTCAACTTCATTTAGATTAGAATACCTGAAAATTGTGGGTAACATAACCACGTTCAAATTCATGGTTAAAAAAATCATTTTAATGGTTAATGAGTTTTAACACCTAGAATATCTACTATTCTACTAACCATCTATTGAATGTAATTAACTACTTATTTTAACTGCGTTAGCCACCTAGTTTGTTGCCGTTTTGTTGTTCAAATAACAAAACTGTTGAATCTATATTAACTTGTGCAATCTGTCAGACGACAAGTTCCGACACCCTCAAGGCCGTCTCGATCACTGGGAAATAGTATAACACGAGTTGTACGACGGGGTCAGTTTTCTTTCATTTTCCCTTGTCTGATAAATTTCATCATATTTTTTGTTTCTTACTATATAAAATATAAATTTCAAATTTCATAAACAGGAGCGGAAAACCCTGGGGTTGATGCAAACGGGAATTCGTTTGATTTCACGACAAAGTTGTTGCACTTAGCATGGCATCCATCTGAAAATTCAATCGCCTGTGCTGCTGCAAATAGCTTGTACATGTACTATGCATAAAGAGAGAGATGATGAAGATGACTTACATGCATTTTGCTTGTGGAGAAGGCCTCTTTTCCCTTCATACAAACCACTAAGTTGGAAGCTACATTAACTCTCACACTACAGGTGCCCTTCAGAGCTTTTAGACAAGATCCAGAAGTGGCTGTTTCCCAATTCTGGGGTAGGAGAAGAAGACCTTTTTTTTTCTTTCTTCTTTTTGTTTCGCGGTTCTCCTTTTCGACCCTAATATTCTTTCTCCTATTTCTGCATCTTCTTCTGAAAGAGAAGGAGGTGCAGTGCATGTTTCAAATTGTGTTTTGGCTTGCAAGTGAAGATGAAAAATGTGATTGTAGCTCTCCTACAACAGATACTAAAGGATGTTCAATATCTGCCACTAGGGAAGTTTATTAAAAAAATGTAGCTTTTATTTTTGTTAATTTTAGCACAGATATCTCTGTGAGATGGAGCAGTTAAAACCTCTAGTACGTCATTTTTTCATTGATTATTTTTGTGTTGGAATTCTATCTGACATGTTTCAATAGTCTTTGTTTTGCTGTAACTGTTAATCTTTGTGTAAAAGGTAATAAGTTTGCCATGTAAAAACATTTTTTGTTGTGTGTCTCTATGATATGACCTGAATCAACTTGCTCATCATCGAGAAGTTGCACGGTGCAGTAGTTGTGGGCACCGTTAGTTCTAATGGTGCTCACTGCTGATGTCGGAGATCCAAATCCGATCTGATAACATTTCTCCTAAACCAACCAACCCAAACATGACTCATATTTTAGCCACCTTTAGCTCAAACTGTGTTTAATAATTTGATCAGGCAATAATTGAATGAATTGTTTCCAATTGGTAAACTCCATCATTTTGTAACATGTCAATAATGATGCAATGTACAACAGCACGCCAATTATTCAAAGTATTTAGTTTTTTGTCAATAATTTATGAACAGTATATTCTTACATCCATGTAAAAATCTCAATTATTAGTATTTGGATAAATATTTTTTAAGAGAAAGAACAACGATTAATTTTGTTATCATAAAAACCAATTTCAAAATCTTATTTTTTTTTTAAGGGTTCCCTTTTTTTTAATGATTCATTTTGCTAACTCCAAAAAGAGATTACATAAGTTGATTCTTTTTGTTTTGTTTGAGGCAATGACATAAAGTTTTTTTTTTGTTGTCTTTAAACAATGTGACAAACACTATCAAAAACTTACACACACAACTGTGATATCCTGTGTTCGAACTCGAGTGATGTCTAACCTAACAATATGGACAATGACATAAGTTTTGTTATTCAAAAAGTATATTACATCTTTTTTAGTAAAACAAGTTTCTCACATGGGAAAAGAGGTTAACTTTGTCATTTTTCTTTCAAAATTTTATCATGTTATTTTATTGTATTTCTTAATCTTATGCAACAACCATAAATTGGCATTTATTTTA
This sequence comes from Medicago sativa, assembly GCF_051527215.1. NCBI lineage: Eukaryota > Viridiplantae > Streptophyta > Magnoliopsida > Fabales > Fabaceae > Medicago > Medicago sativa. The sequence continues at coordinate 79,683,997 of NC_140750.1, forward strand.
AAACGGACGGAATACATTTTTCTGTTGGAGCAATACAAACACTATATCCAAAAACCACCCTGGGTTGAAAAATATCAATTATCTATGTCTAATATTAAAAGGAGTATGAAATATTTGAAAAACTTCACGGTAAAAAGATGCGTTTAAAATTCAAGGGTGGACATTTGTTAAAGAAGACAAAAATAATAGTTTTGTATTGAAAACAATGATTTTTAAACTTTTAAAAAGTTAAGTTCACTATTCTCCAACATAATATTTTTACATTTGTTTACTTAATCAATGTTCCAACAATACTCTATTTAACATTTTCCAAAATTCAATTGGACATTGAGCTTAGCTTGTTACACATTCTTTTTTAATAAACAAAGGTAACGAAAGAAAAACCAAGTTGATTGAGCTCCAGTGGCAAGGCGCTCCTTCCAAGGATGTACCTGGGGAATACCGGGTTCTATTCCTAGGAGAAATAACGCTTGGCTAGTACGCATGCCTCTACGCACGAGCCGGATTAGTCGTCCACCTTTAGTGGGTCGGAAACCGGTGCGAAAGCAAAAAAAAAAAAAAGTAATCCAAGACCTAGAATTAAAATACTTAATCTTGCATGTGATTTAGAAGAGGTGGCACATACTTGGTCATTTTTCATTTAAATTCTTATGACTTTTTCTTAACAGATCCATGAAACTTGTATCTAACTACCAATACCATATTTAGTGGACAAAACAAACCAACGTTACAAACGGTAATCCAAGACTAAATTCACTCATTTCTTGCAAATTGCTTTGATCATCAACTTTCAGGTACTGATATCAAATTCTGTCAAAAAAAGGTACTGCAACGAAATACATTAATGTGCATACTCTTTTTGTCACGTAACTTGCTAGTTAAGTAATTGTTTCATCTAAATCAAATTTCATTTTCACATTGTGTTTAGATGATGAGGATCCATAGAACCATGACATCATTGCACGTTACACCCGTAAGGTACATTGTGTTTATTATTACTTGAATTTCGAGTAATTTGAGTTTTTTTAAATTTATAACGTGTAACTCATGATTTCTCCAACAAAATCCGCATGTTTCATCCAAATTTGTGTATATAATAAAATGTGCTTCGTATATGGAGTTTTTTTTTAGTGTACAATGGATGGAGGCAAGGAGGTTTGTGTGTGGAAAATTTAAGAAAACATAATTATGGGGTTTGAATAAAACTTATTCAATAAATGTTTCACTTTTGCTTATATATTTTGACATTTTTTGCATAGTGAACTCATGACTTCAAAGATTCCTCAGCTGCAATTAAAGGTGACTCAAGCAATGAGGTTTGTGTGTGAAAATTTTAGGAAAACATTATTATGGGATTAAAACTTATTCAATAAATGCCTCACCTTTGCTTATATCTCTTGCTACTTTTGTATAGAAAATCCATGACATCAAATATTCCTCATCAACAAACAAAGGTGACTCAAGTAAAGAGGTTTGTGTATGAAAATTTCGGAAAAACACAATTATGCGATTTGAATAAAACTTATTCAATAAATGTTTCACCTTTGCTTATATATCTTGATACTTTTGTACAGTGAATCCATGACATCCAAGACTCCTCAGCATCAATCAAAGATGACTCAAACAATGAGGTTTGTGTGTGAAAATTTTAGAGAAACAATCATGAGGTTGGAATAAAACTTATTCAATAATTTTTCACCCTTAAGTATCTTGATACTTTTGTATAGTGAATTCATGACATCAGAGATTCCTCAGCAGCAATCGAAGATGGCTGAAGCAATGAGGTTTGCATGTGAAAATTTTAGATAAACACAATTGTAAAATTTGAATAAAACTTATTCAACAGTATATTTTTCACCCTTATATATGTTGATACTTTTGTATATATAGTGAACTCAAGAAATCAGAGATTCCTCAGCAACAATCAAAGGTGACTCAGACAACAAGGTTTGTGTCTGAATTTTTAAAAAAAAAACACAATAATGAGATTTGAATAAAACTTATTCAATAAATTTTTCATCTTTATGTATCTTAACATACTTTTGTATAGTATCATGACATCAAAGATTCCGGAGCTGCAATCAAAGGCGACTCAAGCGTCAGCAGAAGTGGCAAACCATATAAATTCACATTTCAAGCTGTTGATGGAGCAGAACAAACACCATGTCCAAGAACCACCTACTATTGAAAAGTGTCAATTACTGGCCAAACAATTGTTCTATACTCGACTTGCCAGGTTTGTTGCATACGAATTAAATCCTATATATTCTTAAGAATCACGAGCAACTAAAATTTTATCATTGGGAAAATAAAATTTAACATTTTCTTAAGAATCGCGCACAACTAAAATGAAACAGTTATAATGAGACTGAGGAAATATTGAACTTGTTATTTTGTATTTTTGCAGTATTCCTCATCGTTACGATTCATTCTGGAAGGAATTGGACTCTTGTAAGAACATAATGAATAACATGAATGATTTAAACATGGAGAAAATTGGCACAGCTGCTTTATTCGGACTTGAGTGTTATCTTTGGTATTGTGGGGGTGAAATAATTGGCAGAGGATTTACATTCACCGGCTACTATGTTTAAGTGGAGTGGAACTATCCAATAAGACATTACTAGTTCTGCTAGTTTAAGGGCCTTGCTAACCAGAGGCACTGGTTAAAGAATCCTTAAATAAAAATTGTCTTAAGAATGTAAGTCTATATTTTCGATGAAGTAATAATTACATTATCATTTTATAAAAATTTTACCTGTTTTGGTTGTTTAACCAATGTTCAACGACATTGATTAGCATTCGATCACAATTTATTTGATCCACCTTAATTTCATGTCTTGAAATGACAATTCAATTCGATATGGCGAGCATAATTATAGTTATATCTAACATTTGTGAATGTTCATATTGCTTTAAGGCTAGACCATTTTATTTTAAATAATGAATTATTTCCCTTTGCTTCTTGTGTTTTCTAGCTACTAGAGGAATTTTGGGGAATTGTCTATGATCTTAAAAGGGCCATGTAATATTTGAAAGCTTCAAGCAGAGACTCTTTTGAAATTCAATTGGACATTTAGCATAGCTTGTTAAACTTTTTTTTCTTCTTTCTAAACAAAGGAAATGACAAGAAAGAGTAGTAAGCATAACAAGAAAATAAACTATAATTAAGAGGAGACACAGCTACAAATATTCAAAGTTAAAGTTAGATTTTGTGGAATGAGTAGTGCAAAAAACAATATGGAGAGGATCCCAACTCTAATCAATATAGGTGAAATAAGAATTGTGAATTTCATCATAAAAAAGTCGTCTTCCTCTCCCTCAAGCTAAAATATGTCTATTAACTAATATTCCAATAATGTCTTTGTCATGGTCAATGCAATTGGGGGTTGGCATTCATTTATTAATTAATTAATGTAGAAATTCTTACAAATTAAATGTAGAAATGTTATAACATTTGGAGGACAAGGATCCATAAAAAAAAGATTAATTTGTAAACTAAGGGCAATGTAGAATGTTCATACACATGCATTCAATCAAATCACAATAAATATATCATTTTTTTCTTTGAGGGAAAATATGTCACTTTTTAAAAGGTTCACACATTGGGGAAGCATTGGGTCTTTACCATGCTCTCCAATGGGTGAGTGATATGCACCTTGATAATATGGATTTTAAAGTTGACTCTGAAATCACAAAAGATGCTCTTTACTCGGGTCGGGAAGACATAACTAAAGTCGGTAACATTATCACTGCTTCCCGGTCTTTGCTCTCGTCCAAGTTTGCCAACTCTCGGGTGGAGTTTGTTTGGCGACAAGCTAATGTGGTGGCTCATACTCTTGCAGGGGAGGCCACTTTTCTTGCTAGTCCAGCTATTTATTTTCATATACCCAATTGTATTGAAACTTTGATTACTAATGAAATGCTATAAGCACTTTTCTCTAAAAAAAAAAAAAAAGGTTCACACACACACATATATATACTAAAGGTGGTATATTGTAGTGCGTTGAATTATTGATACTTAACACATTAACAAAATATATAAGATACATTGGCATACATATATATTTAAAGGGTTATGTTACAAGCCACCCTTTGGTGGTGTCTTTTATCAAGTCACACCTTAAGGTGTGATTTTCGCTTTTTAGTTATAACTTTGCTAAAAGACACCTTCATAAACGTAAGTTGGTGTCTTTTCGCAAATGCTCATAGAGTAACTTGATAAAAGACACCTTCACAAAAGGTGTCTTCTATCATAACCCATATTTAAATATATAGTTATCTTGTAATAACTAACAAATTAAACGAATACCACATCTACCACACCATTTTAGTTCGGTACCACATTAATGTCTTTTAATCATCAAATGAACAAAACAATGGCTCAAAACAAATTATATAGATAAATAGAAGAAAAAAGTAATCAAAACAGGCCCTTGTAGACAATGCATTTGCTACCCCTTCATAGCTTCAAAATTATCTGCAAAATAATTGAAAGATACATCTATTTAATTTGTATAGCTTACATAATGATGACTTAAACCTATAATATTCACCTTTTGATAACTATATATTCATACCTTGTATGCCTGCAATCTGCAACTTTCCAAATACTTCTAGATAATACTACCTCCGTCCCTAATTATAAGACCCTTTTGTGAAATTTTTTTGTCCCTTTTTATAAGACCCCTTTGCTATTTCCAACTACATTAATTATTTCTTTACATACATGCCCCTATTTATTATACATCTTTTTCTTCAATCAACAATAAATAACATATGGAAAACATAAACTAACTCTTTCTCTTAAGGATAAAATTGTAAAAACAATAGTGATTACAAACAACTTTAATATAAATATCCACTTTCTTAATTCCCGTGATTTTAACAAAAGGGTCCTATAATTAGGGACGGAGGTAGTATATGCTTTTGATTCAGAATACACTATGAAGAGAAGATTCCAAAAGCCTCTGGTGTTTGTTGGAAGGAAATTTTGAAATTAACCTAATGGATGGATAAACAAAGAGTGAGTATCAACTTATTAATTAATAATCTTGTTTATGTTTAAAAAGATAAATTAAAAAAAAGTAAATGGTTAACGAAATTGAGGCCTGGTTTGTTTACCCATAAGAACAGTGTTTTTAGAGAACCCATGAGAATAGTTGTTTCTTTAACATTACTACTGATTCAAACTACACTACGTGGAAGATGATTCCTTAAGCCTCCCGTGTTCCTTGGGGGGATATTTTTGAAATTATTCTAATGAATGGGTAAACAAAAATCATGGCATTTAGCTAAAAAATTGTAGTTGATTGGTCCTTTAAGTTAATTTGGTTTTCTCTAACACATAAGTCCTCTAAGATGTTTGATGATGATACATGTCACATCATCATTTAACCGCCACATCATCATTTTTGTAACGTTTGGTTAACATAATGACTAAATTGAAAATGTTTACAAACTTAAAAGACTTATGTGTGACCAAAATAACTTAAAAATCAATCTGTTACAAACCTCAAATTTAAAGGACCCATGATGTAATTTAACCTAAAATATATATAAAACTTATAAGTGGTATAAAATTTAAAGTGCAACGCACGGAATGCTTTTGAACTCTGTTATAAAATATATTTTTAATGACACACATTAATTTAAAATATTAAGAATATAGAAGCCCTATAAACCCATGTTTTTTAGGAATATGAAAGTTCAGACTTTACGAAATAGAAATTTAAATCAAATATTTATAGCCTCCCATATTTTGGAATTTTGTTCCATTTAAAAAGGGAAATCTAATCCCAATCAATAGAGTTGATTCATTGTGTAATATCTCAAGATATATGACAATCGTGCAATCTCAATGTAACCTTGTCTATTCTAAAGAACATGTAGTATAAGAAGTGCAGGAGGGTTACATCTACATCACCAATGTAGAAACACTACATATGTAAATCTAAATTAAGATAGTAGCATAAATAGATTCTCAAACAATAATGCACATTGAATTTGGTCCTTCGTAGATAAACTCCCTTCATGCACCTAACTTCACTTGTACATTAACTAATATACCAAGTCTTCTTACCCAACAACATAGTGCTTTCCTAGTAAATCCTATAGCACTTCAAAACAAAAGTTCATTAACCCTCAATAAAATAACATACGCAAGGAAAATTTTAAAAGCAAGCATTTGCAATTCCTTTTAAGCTTTAGTTTAAATTTAAAAGAAAGATGTTATTTGGTATGTAGTGAGAGAAGATGCTTTCTGCAAATCATATTAATTAAAGATGGCGTACATTTTAATTTTGAAAAATATATGTATATGTATGACATAATATTATAGTAAAGAATTGAGATGGTGACAAATGATAGTCAAAGAAGAAAGAAGATGAAAAAGGAAAGGTTCACACTCTCTTTTTTGTTTGAAATGCTCGATATAAAGTTATTTCACTCACGGGTTAGCTGAGCAATCTTTTTTGTTTGAAATGCTTGATATATAGTTATTTCACTTCCACGGATTAGCTGAGCAATTTAAGCAACGCCGTTGATATTGAATTTAAAATTTTATATACGAAGATAAGCACACTATTAAAAAAAAGATTTTGATGATAAACACTTGTGTGAGATGATTGAAAAATGTGGCAAATAACCCAGACTAAATAAAGCCTTATAGCCCCCATGTTTTTGGGAAGGTAAATTGAGAAATTAAAGAATGATTGAACAATATTTAGGGTTAAATATGTTTTTGGTCCCTATAAATATGTCAACTTTTCGTTTTAGTCCCTCTAAAATTTTCCTTCAACTTTTGGTCCCTATAAAATTTTCAATCACTACTTTTGGTCCCTATTTTCAACTTAATTTATGTATTTTTTAATGAAATTGTGCAGAAATGCGTAAAATATTCTAAAACAATTTCTTGAAAAAAATTAGAATTTTTTAACAAAACACAAATTAAATATGAATTTTTAACCGTAAAAAATATAAAAATTCATATTAAATTCATGTTTTGTTAAAAAATTCTAAATTTTTTTTGGAGTGATTCTTATAATATTTTGAATTTTTCTGGAAAATTTTATTAAAAAATATGAATTCTACATATGAGTTTACTTTAAAAAGGGACCAAAAGTGAAGATTGAAAATTTTATAGGGACTAAAAGTTGAAGGAAAATTTTAGAGGGACTAAAACGAAAAGTTGACATATTTATAGGGACCAAAAACATATTTAACCCCAATATTTATAATAGATAACACAAAGACTACATAAAACCTGATAGCCCCCATGCTTTTAAGAAATATAAAACTTTCGATTCAATGATAGCAATGCTACTTGAGACCATCCCTTCAATGACATTTACAAAATTAATACATGCGTGTAGTTCATGTTTAATACTTTGTAGTCCCCCATGTAATAAGAAATTGAACACAGATATATTAAACATACTTTTGAAATGTTACGCTTTTGTATAAAAAAACAATAGGGGAGTAGAAAAATATATTAAACCTGTTTTTTCTGTTGAAACCAATACTGCAAAAGTAGTCACTTTAAAATTGGATCCCTCAAAACACTCGGATTGAGCTAATAATGATCATTTAAAGAATAGTAATCATTTACAAAGATTAAAATTCCTAAAATATATACCAACCAAAAAATGCAATCAATGTCTTGTGGTCAGTGTAACTAAAACTTAATAAGATGACAATTAATTGGAAAAACAAAAGTTCCTTCAAGTTGCACATCTTCAGTTGCAGTTAATTGCACAGCTACATTACCACGACTTTTGCACACTACAGGAAAACATTTATAGGTTAGTTTGCAATTTATTTGCATAGGCTTCATAAAAGGTAATAATTTTTTGCCCCAAATCAGCCATTGAAAAATGCAGTTAATAATGAATTTGGAAACACCAATTCAATGTCATTTATAAGACATACGACATTAACAATCATATAAGCCATTAACAATCATAAGACATTAAAAATATATAAAGAATAATCAAAGGTACTGCAAGTATCTATCTAAAGCTAATTCAACCCTAACCCAAGTTCATTGTAAAACAAATTTCTAAAAGGAAAAAGGATTTAATTAACAGAACATTTTGTAGGTCAAATATGAATAACAATATCTGAATTGATCCCTCCTTTCGAATTTACCAACTAAAAGTAGATCTTAGTATAATTGTACCTTTTTCTTGATGTCTTTTGATTTTCTCATATGTTATTTTGGGCATGGTAAAATTCATTGGTGAGTCACATCCTTTCATGGATTTTGACAAAGTCAGTATTGTATTTCTATTCCTGAAATCTGTTGAGTGATATCATGTAATTGAACCAAGAAAAATTAAAAAGGGCCAAAACTATTTCCTGATTATTAACCCATTTCTTTCGATATCTGTTGTTAGTATTCGTTGAACCTTGAGTCTGTCAAAACTATGTCAATGAGTAAAATAAAATGATCAAAAACACATGAATGAGTGAAGCCTCAAGCAAGTACTTTTTTTTTTTTACATTCTTTGAAATCTTTTCAGTAGTAGAATTAAAACATACTACAATTTGTACAAAAAAAACTCTAAAGTAGAAGTTAAATCATCTCAATCATTGCCAAATTCAAAGAGTTGAAAACAGGGCACTCTTGTTAGTTGCTTCCGGTTAATATAATCATAGTATCTACATAACTCAAGCAACATTTTTAAAGAAAACAATATTGCAAGATTGAAAAAAACTGAGCTATAAGTGAACATTGAAGCAAGAGTTCTGATACTTGTTTTGTCAATTAGAGTTATAGAAAATTGGATAGAGACTCAAATTGCCTAAGCTATAAAGAACCATTGAATTAATGACATCAATAACATAAAAGTATAGTCAAATCGTATAAGCTGAGTATCATTATCATTTGACAGAAACTACAAAATTTGACAAAAACAATCAATGGAAGGAACACCAAATGCAAAGACCAATTGAAAGAATCCACAATAAATTTGGAAGAATGGAAATATGTATACCTCCAAGTAGTGATCATACCCCATTGCCTCTAAACTATTCCAATCAGCCATCAAATGAATTAGAGAGCAGACATTTTAGGGATGAATGGAAAGTGATGGAAGGAGAAAACTTACAGAATCTTGATTGAAGTTACGTTAAATAGCATTCAACAACAACAACAATAAAATTCAATGCTTTCTTATGAAGTGCTTGTTTAAAAGTTTAGCAAGGACATCATGAAATTAATCCATACAAATAAGAAGCCTAATCCAAACAGGCCTAACAACAATTTAGGATCTTACCTTAGTTCACAGAACCACAACAGTCAAAAAGCAAGGACATCATGCAATTAAACCAAACAGGCCCAAAGTTATATAAGACAAACAATTAGAACTCAAAACAGACCCAAAGGAATCAAAAGACTTTAACAATTTACCAAGGCCTTCAATATAAATCAATTTGTTAACTTGTTAAGTGAATTAATACTAAGCTTGTGATGAGAAATACTACCAAATATTTGAATGATAACAAAGGTCTCAACCCAATGATAAAAAGCTATAAAATGAAGTGAAGAAACATGAACATGTAGCCAAAGGGATTTAATAAAATACAAAGGGATTAAAAAAAATACAAACATAAGAAAAGAGGTTGAAGTGGAATAAAATGAAATCAACCTTTTTGAAATTCAGCTTCTGTCTTTTATCCAGAAAATGACATCACTAATATAATTTCTACAAAAACAACAACCAACAAAGCAATAGTAACAAATTCACTGTTTTTTTTATGTATAACAAATTCACTGTTTTCACAAATGTATACTAAGAAGATAACACTATGACATTAACCACATTGATACAAAATCACACACAAATGAAAACAGATAAATAAATGCTTATCAATTGTAAAGATAGGGATAGGGATCTAACCTGTTTACTTGAGCCACATATTGAAAAGATATTTTCAATTCTTTGTTGTTTTCTGAAATGATACACATTTAACATGGTTATAGCAAACAAATCAATATCTATGAAATCAACAAAGAAATAAAAATCAGAATCCAATATATATATCTATTGTTACCACTGGATTTTAGGATTTCCCCAAATTGGACTTCACCCCTGCTCCTTTAAGATTGCTTTCATATATCCAACTTATTACACAAAAAACAAAAATTTCTATTATTTTCAATCTGTTATTCAATAATCTAAAAGAACAAAACCAATGAAGATAAAAGTTTGATACTTACTGTTGTTTCTTGAATAATTTATATGAATTTGTGAGTGAAGAAACAAATTTCAAATCATGGTTATCATAAAAAAAATTAATCAGTTTAATAAACCCCTCCAACATGCATTTTCTTCATTCATGACTTTAAATTAAACCAGTAAATTAATACTATACTTCATCACATCACAACAACTCAAACAAAAACCCTTTCTATAACAAAACCCATAAACAAAAAGTAAATACAGTCTTTCAGAAAAACAAAATTCAATTTAGAGAGAGAGAGAGAGAGAGAGAGAGACCTGATTATGTTGTTGCCATCGAGAGAAAGAGAGACGGAGTGATTGTGGCGATGGAGGGATAGCGAAAATCAGCGGAAGAGGAGGTTTGCGGCGAGAGAGAAGATTGGATGATGAGTTTTGTGAGGATTGAGAGAAATCAGAGCTATTGATTCATGAGATAAAAGAATAGAAAGGAATAGATTAATGAGAGAGATGGAATGGTGAGACAAAAAATATAGAGTGAGTGGTGCTACAGAAATTGGAGGATAGAGGAGGGTGCGAGAGACTCTTCTTTGAGAAGAAGAGAGAAAGTAGTTGGTGATAGAAGAGGGAAATTGAAATTTGAAACATAGTGTGAAGGAGAAAGGAAGAAGGAAAGGGATTTGGCTTTGTAAAGCCGCATCCACAATAGAGACACCCATTTTTTGGTACTTAAATGGGTCTCACACGTACACATCACTCTTTTATCATTTTTTAATAGTAGTACCTAATAAGCACTCAATCTCTCCAACTCCGATCTCACACAAAGTTCTTAAATGGGACCCACTAATCAACTATCAATAACTTTATATCACTACATTTCAATTTTTTAATATTAAAAGCGTGCGGGTCCCGTTTAAAGTTTGGGGTCTTAAATAAGACCCCGGGTCTTAAGAGACCCCAAAAAAAAAATCCCCCAATGGGGTACCTATTAGGTACGGTGTCTTAATTGGTAAAGACACCACCATTGGGGATGGTCTAAGGTGCTGCAATTCTGACTTTCTGCAAAAGGGAGGAAGAGAAGTCTTTTTCACCTTGCCATTTTTGTTTCTGTTGAGTGAGAGATCTGGGTCATATAGCTTTTGGGCCTTTTTTGAAAATGACACTTGTTTTTTACTTAAAAACAGACCCCATTTTCTTGCTTCTTGGAGGGAAATTATAATTTTCAAATTCCTTGTGTAAAAATGAATGAGAATGATTTTAAAAATTTGAAAAAAATGATGAAAATGATGTTTCTTGATCATGAATGCTAAAAGTGGTTAAAATTTGAACTTTTGAAAATGATGATTTGGCAAGGATGGCTTAAGAATGTGACACATAGGATTAGAGGTCTAAAAATTGTTCCTCCTTTGTATATTATTAAGCCATGTTAGAGCATCCACAATAGAGACACCCATTTTTTGGTACTTAAATGGGTCTCACACGTACACATCACTCTTTTATCATTTTTTAATAGTAGTACCTAATAAGCACTCAATCTCTCCAACCCCGATCTCACACAAAGTTCTTAAATGGGACCCACTAATCAACTATCAATAACTTTATATCACTACATTTCAATTTTTTAATATTAAAAGCGTGCAGGTCCCGTTTAAAGTTTGGGGTCTTAAATAAGACCCCGGGTCTTAAGAGACCCCCAAAAAAAAAATCCCCTAATGGGGTACCTATTAGGTACGGTGTCTTAATTGGTAAAGACACCACCATTGGGGATGGTCTAAGGTGCTGCAATTCTGACTTTCTGCAAAAGGGAGGAAGAGAAAGTTTTTTTCACCTTGCCATTTTTGTTTCTGTTGAGTGAGAGATCTGGGTCATATAGCTTTTGGGCCTTTTTTGAAAATGACACTTGTTTTTTACTTAAAAACAGACCCCATTTTCTTGCTTCTTGGAGGGAAATTATAATTTTCAAATTCCTTGTGTAAAAATGAATGAGAATGATTTTAAAAATTTGAAAAAAATGATGAAAATGATGTTTCTTGATCATGAATGCTAAAAGTGGTTAAAATTTGAACTTTTGAAAATGATGATTTGGCAAGGATGGCTTAAGAATGTGACACATAGGATTAGAGGTCTAAAAATTGTTCCTCCTTTGTATATTATTAAGATTAAGATTAAGATTAAGATTAAGATTAAGATATATAATGTTCAAATCGAGTTATCATCCTGGAAGACGAAAGGTCACACCTTGTGACCTTTCTTCCATAATCAAAACTATATTTAAACAATATTTTAGTCAAGTTACTTGTTCATTGGTTATATATTCAAGTAACCTGACTAAAATAATGTTCAAATCGAGTTATCATCCTGGAAGACGAAAGGTCACACCTTGTAACCTTTCGTCTTCAAGGATCAAAACTCTATTTAAACAATATATATATAAATCAAATTTTAAAATAAAAATATCCTTTACATTTGTAAGATAAACAAATGATGGAAGCTTCACAAAACATGTGTTGAGTCTAGCAAAAAAAATGTTACAACTAACTTATCACAACATGTCAAATTAAGGTTTAGATACCGATTGTGGAGGATATTCATGTTTAGTGTACTACACGACTCAAATATGACAATCTACCCCAAAGGAACCTACGAAAAAGGGTAGGATGATTCACTTTCCTTATAAACTTTCCATTTTCAATGTTTCTTTTCCTCCACTTATAGTATTGGGAAAAAAAAAGTCCCACATTGGATATATAAGACTCTTGATAAGAGTTTATAAAGATGATGCACTCCTCGCCTTATGAACCGGTTTTGTAAGGATGAGTTAGGCCCCAAATTTCAAGTTTATGCACTCCTCATCTTATGAACCACTAATGTGACACCCTAAATCCCAAAAATAATAAATTATTTATTCAAAAAATTATTTATTCAAAAATATAGTTTAATTCGTTTTCGTTCGCAGCGGAGAGTGTCAACTAAAAACTTTTCTATTAATATATGAATTCTTCCACAAGATTTAGGATACCACATTGACTCATAAGTTTAATTCGTTCGCAGCGGAGAGTGTCAACTAAAAACTTTTCTATTAATATATGAATTCTTCCACAAGATTTAGGATACCACATTGACTCATAAGTTTAATTCGTTCGCAGCGGAGAGTGTCAACTAAAAACTTTTCTATTAATATATGAATTCTTCCACAAGATTTAGGATACCACATTGACTCATAACAAACATAATTCACATTTCACTTATTTGAAAATTATTGAAAATTATAACATCAAATCCTTGAAAATTATAACATCAAATCCTTTGCTTTTAAAAATACTTTCTTTTACATCATAGAAAATAGTTTTCTTCTACAAAGCTAAATAAGTAAGCATATCCCTTTCCCATTGTCACTATCAGAGCGGAGCTTTTCCCCAAATTAACAGACGACACAAGACAAGTCTTCATGGAAGGCATGTACTTGACTCCAAGACTCATAACCTATAGAACTGCGATTTCACAACCGCAGGGCCAAGCCAACAAATACAAACAACGAAGGGGTGAGTTTCGAGAACATGTAATAGTGTAAAATAAACGATAAGAACACGTAAGCAGTTAAGTCAAAATTGTATCACATCACAAACATAATACTCTAAACCAAGAATATACTATATCAACTCAATCCACATTAGTAAAAAATATCATTACAGCATAAGAACCAAAATCTTCACAAACACAATGTCACAATTCAATTCCAAAATAGTCATAACACATATAGTCACAATAACCATTTTCATAAGAACATCTACAAATAACCACCTTCATCGTCTCACACTTATTCACCAAATACAAATCATCATCAATTTTTATGCATATGGACTCAGTCCTAAGACTTATATGAATGTGGTACCACACCTACTTATCGTTTATTGTATGTCAGAGTTGTGTTACTGAACATACTCTCATCGTTCTCATCGTTCTCTAATTATGATTCTATATGCATGCATGAAGACAGACCCATCAAGTAATGCGCGTTAACACATCATCAATAATTCACACCATAACAAAAATTCATCTCATCATACACATCATCATAACAGGGTATAGCTCATCGTTACTCATCGTTAAAAACAAGATATTATCTCATCATTACTCATCATTATAAGCAAGGTATTATCTCATCGTTACTCATTATCATTAACATTATTTAATTCCTCATTATTCAACATAGTTAAAGTAAGATTTGTAAAATTAATTTAATAATTTGACGAAAGTAAGAATTATAAATTTGATCTTCAAGTAAGTCGTCATCCACTTACTTAAACTAACATACATCTATTCCAATGATGTCTCTGTCATCATGCTCGTCAGCTCATTACAACTGTGTATGGTATTGGTATTCATTTCATTAATTAATTTACCAAAATTAATCCATGTGTGTCAAATTCCATTATTTCAACTAATTTCAACTAATCAACTCCAATCGCATGATATGCGAGTCCATTATCTTAATCAACCCAGTTGCATCATTACATCTTATAGCTCGGAAGAAGGTGGTTATTTAAGAGAAGTATTCATCCACTCAAGTTGGACATTTACTAAAAAGGAAAGGTTTAAATATGCAGGTAAAAATATAAAATTATTCATAATCAAATTACTCAAATTTAACTTATTTAATTAACAAACTTAATTCAATTTTGATGCTTAAAAATTTACTAAAAAGGAAAGGTTTAAATATGCAGGTAAGAATATAAAATTATTCATAATCGAATTACTCAATTTTAACTTATTTAATTAACAAACTTAATTCAATTTTGATGAACTAGTTTAACTTCTTAAAAAAAAAAATTAGTAAACTTAATTTTTAACACAAATTCAACTCATTTTGATTTATGAACTAAGATTAACTTATTAATTATCAAGTTCAAGTTGGTTCGATGTATTGTAAATTTTATGTAAAATTTATATTTTGATGAAAATAAGAATTGTGAATTGGATCATGTTAACTTGTGCCCTAAGGGCACACGTTAAGGAACCCAAAATGAGCAATTTTGAATTGAAAAACATGATAATTTAACTTTTAATAAGTTGACTGCACGAATTTTGATACTTATATTTCAATAATGAGTTCCTTAACATGTGCCATTGAGGGCACAAATTAACATTTGCCTTGTGAATTTGATATTAAAAAAAGTCGTCTTTGTCTCTCTTCCAATTGTGTCTTGTGTCATCTTCCAATTTTTTAGGAGAAAGAAATTTTAGCAATTTAGAGTTTGATCGACGAATAAGTAAAGTCTAATTAATAATCATTTCATCCTCAATCGAGTTATCAATTCGTTCATGACAACTAGTTTAACACCCGTTCATTTATTAATTAACCAATATTAACCCATGTATTTCCAATTGCATTATTTTAATCAACTTCAACCAATAAACTAATAATCATATCCAATCGCATGATATGCATGTCCATCTTTCTAATAAATCCAAACATGTTATTACAAGACATAAACACAAAGGGTGGTTAATTAACAACCACAGCCATGGAGTGGCTAACAAACCGTTGGACCGCTGTTGCCGCATCAATCTTGATCCAATCGAGTTGCGGCGTATCATACACCTTCAGTATCTACTCTCCACTCCTCAAATCCACCCAATCCTACTCCCAATCCACACTAGACACCATCTCCGTCTTCAAAGACATGGGTGCTAACTTCGGTGTTCTCTCAGGATTTCTTTATACGGCTGTCACACCTTATTATGGTGACGGCCCACTAATGTCTAAGAAGTATGGACAGACTTCCCTTGGTGGCCCCTGGATTGTTGTGGCTGCCGGTGCTGTTCAAAGCTTCTTAGGCTTTTTCTTTATGTGGGCTTCTGTTGTAGGGTTGATTGATCATGTTCCTGTTCCGGTTATGTGTTTTTTTGCATGGCTTGCTGCTAATGGTCAGAATTTTTTGAATACTACTGATGTTGTTACTGGCTTGCGTAACTTTCCTCAATATAGTGGGACTATTATTGGCATCATGAAGGTAACTTCCTCAAAGATATTCAACTTCACTTTCATTTTCAAATATTCGAGGCAATGTTTGGACAAATAGTTTAATTAAGTGGTTATCACATAAGTGTTTATGTATAAACTATTTCTAAAATAAAAGATAAAACAAAATCAAATTATTTTCATATGAGTAATACATTGTTTTCATACGCTCTATTTCGATAAATATATAATTTAATTAAGCGTCTATAAAGTAAACAATATTAAAGTGGACAAAACTCCTTGTTCAAAAAAAAGTGGACAAAACTCCTACTGCATTGTAGCTTAAATCAAATAAAATAAAATAAAATAATAATAGTAAGTAATAATAACCTTCAATCAGAATAATAATAGTAAGTAATAATACAAGGATAAATTTATCATTTGCTATTTTAACCTTCATATTCTTATCCCTTAATACAAAACAGTTAAGCTATTCAACCCTCTTTTATATTTCTATTTATCCAAAAAGAGTAATGATATTTTGACATTCATTTGATGACAACTTTGTTGACAACCTTGTTTTTCTCACTTTTTATTGGTCAAAAACAATGGAGAGAGAAAAAGGAAGAGAGAGGATAACAAATATCATGTGAGTATGAGAGAGAAAGTTATCCAAAAGTTGTCAAAAAATGGTTGTCAAAATATCATTTCTCATCCAAAAAACATACAATTTCTACTCTATTTCTTTGTTATTTCAATCTTTTCCATTTCTCTCTTTTCTATTTCTCCTTGCTTTATTTCTTTCGACATCCAAGTTTAGTGTTAATGTTCTGAAAATTTTGATTTTGTCTCTTAGAAGTAGACTTCAAAAAATTAAGTATTTGGTCCTTTGTTCTCTAGTGAGAACTACTAATATGTACGAAAGAAACTAAGGCTTTGTTTGGAGTTTTAAGGGGAAGGGTTGTGAGAGTTTTGGAAGGAAAAAAAATTGGGAAGTAATTGGAAAGGGCAGACTTTAGGGTTTTATTTTTTTCATAATACAAAATTTCTTTATTTGGGGAACTCAAAAATTGTATTGGAGAAGGGTTTAGACTTTAGTGAGGCCTTGGAACGTTTTTTTGAATCCTTTAAATTTAATCTATGCTATTATGATATTCTTAAAATTAAAAATATATTAATCATAAACATTAATTTTTCTTTTTCTAAAAAACTCACTCTTTCAAAAAATGTTATAGATTTTTCCATTTCCTCCTATATCATCCACTCTCCAAAGCCCTCATTTCCTCTCCCCTCCAACTCCCAAACAAAACATAACTAACTGTCAATTCTATAACAGAAAATTGATTGTAGTTGACATATTTCTTTAATTTTGCCAATAACAATGAGACCCTTTATGCCTTTTTACTCATATTAAAAAAAGTTCATAGTATTTTTTTTGAAGAAAAAAAAATTTGTATATAATTTTTTTTTGTGGCCGAAGTTTGAACACGGACTTTACATCTATTATGCATTGTCTCTATCAACTGAGCTAAACTCACGAGAACAGTATATAAATATTATATTCTAAGACAGATTGATAATATTAATATGAGATATATTTTAAAAAAAAGTAATATACGTATTTATAAATTTACAAATAATCTTATGTTTTGGGATATACAATGATCCTAAAAGGTTTTCGTAACCAAACCGAACAATATGGTAATTGGTAATGTAAGATTTGTGAAGTTTTGATTTGAAAGGAACCGTGTTCCTCTTGCTTACGCTAAAATATGTCTATTTCAACAAATGTCTTTGTCATCCTATGGTCATGACAACTGGTTTTGGTATTCATTTACGAATTAATCAATGCATCGTGTCCATCATCATTGCAATTTGTCTCAAGGCATAACAACTAACAAAGCGAGAAAATAAAACTCCTTTGAAATTCTCATCTTAAATGTGATTTAGAAGAGGCGGCACAACACTCAAAATGCGATCATGAGCCAGATTTGCAAGGCATCTAATCTAACGCTGCTTCATTTACCAGATTTTCACCATAAAAAACAAGGGAGATATATCGGGGTTGATCTGGTGATGCAGACTATGACCTTAGTATTTTAAAGATCATAGGTTTATTTTCTTTGGAAGCCAATAATTCATGTGTTTGGTCGGTCCATAGTTGATACGACGTTTAACTTCAACTTCAATTCGACCCCACTAATGAACAATGAGATTGATATTAGAATTCTATAAAACAGAAACAAAATTCTACCAAGAACAACGAAAACAAAAATTAAAGAATTAAGACATACATCCAATCATTGTTCATGTTTGAAGATGTTGAGACTCTTCTAAGCATCTAGAGTCTCACATTAATGCTAAAAGTTACTCAATAGAGATTTTTGGCTTTGGAAATTAAACAGTGAACTACACCCTGCATGTGACTTTTGTTCATCAAGAAAGCAAAATAAAATTGCACCTCAAAATTTGAAGGGAGTGGGAAGTTATTAAAAAGAGGGAAAGAATAAAACCAAGGCTTAATGGAAAATTACCACAATTTACACTTGGTGCATAATTGCCACTTGTTCGAAAGTTTGGAGGGGAGGAGAAGGAAAAACTTTGAAGGGTTGAAAATATAAGGGAAAATGGTAAAAAATTTCATATTTTTTAAAAAAGTAATTTTATAGAGAATAAAAAAGTTAATACTTACGATTAATATTTTTTTAATTTTAAGAATATTATAACTATTAAATTAAATTTGAAGGATTCATGTAAACCCCCCAAAACACTCATCCAATACAATTTTTGAGTTCCACCAAATTGAAAGAGTTTTGTATATTGAAGAAAAAGGAAACCTCAAAGCCTTCTCCTCTTAATGTCATCTATTTATTCTACTTGTTTTTTTAAACCCCTCCACTCTCTTTCCCTCCAAACTCGCATACAAAGTTTTAGTGTGTAATTGCCATTTATTTAAATAAATAAATAATAATAAGAAAAATACAACAATTGATAATTTAGATTAGTCGGTTTTTGAATTAAATGTCAAGCTTCTAAAAAAAAGAAAATTAGAAAAAGTTCATAAACAAAGGAAAGATTTTTTTTGAGGGAATAAACAAAGGAAAGTTTAAATACTGACTTTTTTAAAAGGACTTTTAAATGTGTTCTTATTTATTTTTCAATTTTTTGACTAATAAATGTATTCATATTTTATTTTATTTTATTTTATATCCGTCACATCTTGAATGTCATTACATATAGAAATGAAGAATATGAGAAGAATAAAAAGATAAGGATTAGGTTCAATATTCTTGTAATCTTTCCATCCTGGATGTGTCTTTTCCTCCACTCTCCTTATCACCAAACCAACATATATGTTAAATTAAGATTTCGGAAAATTGAATACTATTTCAAAGAAAGTAAGAATCATAAATTTGATCTTCAAACAAGTCATCTTCCTCTTAATTAAGCTAAAACATATCTATTCCAATCATGTCTTTGTCATCGTGATCATGACAACTTGTCTTTGCTAATCCATTCATAAATTAATTACCCAAAATTAACCCACATGTTTCCAATCCCATTAATTTAACTAATTCCAACAAATCAAATTCAATCACATGAAATGCATATCCATTTTCTTAATCTTAATCAACCCAAAAACATTCTTATTTCAACCAATAAACATAAACAAAACCCAAAGAGAAACACGGTGGTTAATTAACAACCACAACCATGAATTGGTTAACAAACCGTTGGACCGGCGTCGCCGCCGCAATATGGATCCAATCAAGCTGCGGCGCCTCCTACACCTTCAGCATCTACTCTCCTCTCCTCAAATCAACCCAACACTACTCCCAATCCACACTCGACACCGTTTCCGTTTTCAAAGACATCGGAGCCAACTTCGGCGTTCTTTCCGGCCTCCTTTACTCCGCCGTTACGCCTTACGGTGATGGCCCACCATCGTCTAAGAAGTCTAGATGGAATTCTCTTGGTGGGCCATGGATTGTTGTGGCTGCTGGTGCTGTTCAAGTGTTTTTGGGGTTTTTGTTTATGTGGGGTTGTGTTGTTGGGTTGATTGAGGATGTTCCTGTTCCTGTTATGTGTTTTTTTGCTTGGCTTTCTGCTAATGGACAAACTTTTTTGAATACTACTAATGTTGTTACTGGCTTGAGGAATTTTCCCGAGTATAGTGGGACTATCATTGGAATTATGAAGGTAACTTGTTCATTAAGCACCTAATCATATCATGTACCAGTAATTGTTTGTGCATAAGCTATATAAATGATCATAATATAAGTGCTTATGGATAGTTCTATTATTATAAAAGATAAAGTAAAGTCAAATTGTTTCCATATAAGCTATAAGATGTTTCCATAAGCTATCCTGAAGAGTTTACAGAAATAAAATGAATGAAAACAACCTATCGGCATGTCATAAGTTGTTTCCTATAAGCTCTTTCAAACTGTCTCACAATTGCTTATGTTAGTAGATAAGCTCAAATAAGTTAACGCAAATATGCTCATAAGCTATCCGGGAGAGATTATGGAAATAAGCTGAAAACAGCTTGTGGACCTGTCATAAGCTGTTTTTATAAATTCTACCAAATAGTCTCACTGTGCTTTCATAAGTCAATCCAACCTGAACCCAAATATAGTTTGTTGATTTTAGAAACTGGTGATTAACTTTTAGTTGTTTGTATTAGCTATAAGTTGTTTCATAAGTTATTATTGAGCGCTTATGTAAATAAACTGAAAAGCTTATGGAAATCATATGTTATAACATGCTTATGGCTGTAGATAAGGTTAAATATGGCAATCCAAACAGACCCCAAATATAGTTTGTCGATTTTTGAAATTGGTGATTTGCTTTTGTTTTTACTTGCACTAACAACACTGGAAAATTCAAGTAAATTTCATATTCATTATTTTTCAGGGTTTTCTTGGGCTTAGTGGAGCTATCCTGATTCAACTGTACCACACGTTTTTCGATGGTGACCCAGCCACCTTCCTTCTGATGCTAGCTTGCTTACCTGCATTCATCTCTGTGTTGTTTATGTTTCTGTTGAGGATCTATCAAGTGCAAGACTGTGATTACAAGAAGCATTTAGATGGGTTTTCCGTGGTCACTGTCATTATTGTTGTGTACCTCATGTTCACAATAGTTTTGCAAAACTTCATGAGCTTACCGTATTGGGCACGGGTTTTTACATTCACGATCCTTATGGTTCTACTAGCATCACCTTTTGGCATTGCTGTGAAAGCTCATTGGGAGGACACAAGGATATTTTCACAAGCTCTCTCCATTGAGACTACTGCCCCTGCGATAGAATACCAAGAGCTACCTAGCGAGGAGGTCCAAGTACAGGATACTTCAGATGATACGTTGCCCCTTGAAGAAGAAATGAATGTATTACAAGCCATGTGTACAGTTGAGTTTTGGATGTTGTTTGTGACCATGATTGCCGGTTTGGGTTCTGGGCTTTCAATGATAAATAATATGAGCCAAATAGGAGAATCTCTTGGGTATAGTACTATTCAGATTGGCAATATGGTGTCATTGTGGAGTATGTGGAATTTTCTCGGCCGTTTTGGTGGCGGCCATGTATCCGATTATATCATGCACAAAAGAGGTTGGCCACGGCCCCTGCTATTGACCGTAACTCTGGGGGTTACAATTCTTGGTCATTTAATCATAGCTTCTGGTTTCCCTGGAAATTTTTATTTGGGTCCTGTCCTGGTGGGAATATGTTATGGAACAAATTGGTCCTTAATGCCAACAGTCACTTCTGAGATATTTGGTGTGAAACACATGGGTACCATTTTCAATGCTATTGCTGCAGCGAGTCCACTTGGGTCTTATATACTTTCTGTGAAAGTTGTTGGATATATATATGACAAGGAAGCCAGTGAAGAAGATAACTCCTGCTTCGGCATCCACTGTTTCAGATTGTCATTTCTGATCCTGGCCGGTGTGACTTTTGTAGCGTTTTTGGTCAGTCTGGCATTGTATTTCCGGACCCGAAGGTTCTATAAGCTAGTTGTCCTTAAAAGATTGAAACATTATGTGCGATGATAGAGAATGTGTTCGCCAGATTTTTGGCACAAGATTGTCTATAAAAGATGATGAGTTATGAATTTTACCTGGTTTGTATGTTCAAATTGAAAAAAAATAAAATTGTATTCCATTATTCTTTCAATTATCATTTGTCAACATAGTCTATGATTATGAGCATAGATTTTCACTTCTCAGAGAGCGTCATTGTTCTGTGGACTCGCTGAACCTTTAGTTATTGTTACAAAAAATATAGAACCACTGGTCGATGCATTATTTGTGTCTCATGTTTTGTAATTTTGGCATTCTTTGTAAGTAATTTCTTTTGTATTTGGTTTGGTCAATGTATATTCGAATCATTTTTTTCCCGTGTTTTAGTGTTTAATTATTTGGATGACTCCTTTATTTTGTACAAATAAATGGCATAAACATCGTATACTGTGCAATATTTAACATATCTACAATAAGGCTCCTCTAAAGCGAGCCTGTTCATAAAATGCACAAGGTATATAGTACTGATTTATTCTGAAGTACTCACTCTGTGATCCTGACATGCTAAAATTCAAACATGGATACACCTTTACTTATGCACTTTACAAACAAATTAGAGGAGCTTTTTTGCGCATATCTAATCAGTTCAGGAACACAAAATTTTGGGGTACTGATCATATGGATATTCAAAGTAGAAAGGGGTGCTGAAAAACTTGTGTAGTTTTCAAATCTATGCCTGCTGGTTATAGCCTGGTAACCAGCTTTATTCTTACACTCGCCGGATGCATGGTGGTCTGATGCGCTTATGTATAAAATTCCCCCTCTGATAACCTTATTTTTTATTTATTTGGAGTTTCTCAATAAGATGCCCTTTTGTGACATGTTCTTTCAGTTCCTTGTGCATGGCTTTTTCTCTTTTTAGCAACCTCTTAGACTGTTGCTAGATCTCACATCTGCCAACTTATTGTTTAAGACAGATAGCATGCATGTTCATAATTGACCAAGAATATCATAAATATTTTCCATGCATTTCTTGATTCAAGTTCTTATTACACTTATGTCTTGATTCATGTTCTTACACTTGACAAGTTTATCATGCATCTGCAGGGTTTTTTTCATTTTAGTTAACAGTGTTTTCTAGAGTTAAAAACTCCATTCAAATTAGAAATTTCTTCCATTTCTGTGCACTTTAGTTCAATAATTTTGTTTGTTTATTCTTTTGGCTGCTTTTTTTAAACCAATTATCTTGTGTAAATCTGCTGCGTATTAGATTTCTTGTGTATATAGATCCATGATTCAGGAATTCCTCTAATTTATATTTTTCTTTAGATGTGTTGTGAGTGGTTCTGGAAAGATCACATTGCATGTCTTAGAGAAGCTTATTGCTTATGACTCTCTCGGCCTTTCCCATTGCAGTATCAGGTAAGTTTGGATCTGTGCGAAGCGAACATGCTTAACCTACTGCGACTCCTATGGAAACTGGTCTCCATACAACATTTCAGTTATCATGACATGTTCAATATTCATCATTAGTATGAGCGGTAGCAATTAGAATTGCCATTATTATAGCATAAATGTGGGGATTGAAATCCTTGATCTAGCTTCGCCTTTTGAAGGCATATATGCAAGCTTTTAACATAAGATATTTGGTTGATGAAGATGGATTTGACTACAATACTACATAATGATAGTATCATTTTTAAGAGACAACAAAGCTCAACAAAAAAGTATGAGGTTTTGTATGACTGTGTCATCTTGTATTTTTTTCAGGGGAGTAATTTTATCTAATCTAATGGTCCTTGTAAATAAATTTGTCATATGGAGAGACTATTCAAAGAACCATGCTAGAGTGATATGGCGTTTTGTGTAATTTCATCCAATTTATAGATACATATTCTGATCTCAAATAAATGTGCAAAAACAATGCTGGCTGGTTTAATTGTGCATACTGTATACTAACCTCCCTAATATGTCACAGTGCTATGTACATCTAGGGCTGGACAAAAAACAGCTATCCGGCCCAAACCGCCCGGTCCGAATAGTCCGTTGGCCTACGGGTCGGTCTAAACGGGTGAACCGGTTTTGACGGGCTTACAAATACGGTCTGGCATGGATTGGCACGGTTCGGTTCGGATTGTAGAAATCCATCCACGGTAACCCAAAGCCGACCGATGCATACTGCCATAGTGTACTCTACTCTCTATGTTTAGTCTCATCCTATTAAAAATAGACACATCATTAGTCTTGAGACCCACAAACTGACACAACACACGCTGGTCAACACACGTTTCTACACTCTTGTCCTTGATTATCACAAACAGCTTTTACTTTCTCACTTTACAATATTTCTCTTTTCCAAACAGCTATTATCACCCATGTTTTTACACCCCTCCCTCTCTCTTCTCTCTGCCATAATCCTTCTTCTTATTCTCCATACAAAATAATCTATCTCTTTCTTTTCAAGAGACTTGTCATCTATAATTCTCAACATTTCAAAGAACAAAAATAAATGTAACATTTGCATTCAATCTGCTCAAGGTTCAAAGATCTACACTAGCTTCCAAATATGATTCAAGAAGAAGAAGACAAGCTGCAACCGTAACTAGATCTGAAAGGATTTTCATAATCATTTGTGTTTTTGTTGTTTGTATAGGTTTTTTTTATCAAATGTTTGTTGTATCATTTGCGTTCAAAGCTGCTCTGTTTGTTGTTTGTACAGGCTTTTTCATAATCTTTTATGTATATTGTTGGTACTTTCATCAATGGAGAATATTTAAACTTTCATGGCTCTGCAGAATTTTTTTTTGTTTGTTCATACCCGGTTCAACCCACCCGTCGAAACCGTATTTCGCCCAACCCGAAAACCGCAATAACCGAGTGTTGTGATGGGCGGAATTGGACTGCGTAATACCACCCGCGGTTGACGTTCGGATTTAGAATTTTGAACCGAAATCCGACCGAACCGACCGTTACTGTGACATATTTCAATCTGGAACTTCTAAGTTCATTATAAGAAAATTTAGAAGCATAGTTAGTTAGTTCTATATAAGCTTCATAGATTAATTTGACTACTGAGAAATATACAAGGAGTGGAATATATTTTGTAAGGAGTCTGGTTCGTTTGAGGAACTTTGTTATGATCCTTTCTTTCAATGTTTGCCCAAACTCTGAGCATAGTTTTTAACTGTTTAATAATTCTCTCGTTTTGTTGGATTCATCATGAAATCATCGTAGTTAATTAGTTTTTTTCTCCATAAATAAGAAAATGTGAAAATATGACAACACAGATAGTTATAAACTTCCTTAAAAAAAAAAAAAATTATAAACTTATAGTGCTCAACTTTATCCCCGCATTTTCTGAAAAATCATACATGATTATGAATACACTTTTGAAACAAGGTTGTTTCAAAGTTGTTACAAAAAAATCGTAACAATTGTGTTTTGTTGTGTGTACTTTTAAAAAGACTTTAGATGTCTATAAAGTCTAACTTAATTGACAATGCTCATATTATTATACTAAACATTTTTGTCTGACTTCAATTCTTCAAAAAAAAAAATCTACACTCAACTTCAAATTCATAAGTTTGTAGTTGCGCGTAAATTTCAAGCCAAAATTTGAACCATTAATTTTTTTTTGTTTATTCAAGGAAAGGCATTAAAGATATTGGTCTAACACAATTCAATCTTCCCTTAAAAAAAAGAAGGAAAAAAAAACACAATTCAATCTTATATAAAATTAATAAGAAAAAATATTTAAATATATGAAGTAATATTTAAATATACTTATATAAGAAAAAATATTTAAATATATGAAGTAATACTTAAATATATGTTCTCAATATCTTATATAAAATTTTAAAAAAAATGGTTATGTTGTGTGTTTTGTATTTGTAAGATAAATTAAAAAATGAAAACAAATATTCAGAATCTTACATGCCGTGTCGGGTCACCTTAGTGGGCTATATGTGTTTGAAGCCCAAAATCCAGCGGTCCAAATCCAAAGCAAATTAGGGTTTCCAATTTCATTTTGCTATAAATCTTAACACAAGAAAACCTCTTCTTCTCAAATCTCACTCTCCTCAACAACAATCCAAAGGTATTTTCGTTTTGTCATTGTGCTTTTTAGGGTTTTCTTTGATTTTCAGATCAGATTTGGTATTAATCTAGATCTGTTTTGTATTGTATTGTGTTATAGGTTGAAGAAGAAGAAGAAGAAGAAGAAGAAGATGGCAACAGTACCTGGACCACTTGTTTGGGAGATCGTGAAGAGGAACAACTCTTTTTTGGTTAAAGAGTTTGGAAATAACACTCAGAGTGTTCAGTTCAGCAGAGAACCTAATAATCTTTACAATCTTAACTCCTACAAATACTCTGGTTAGTATCAAAATCATTTCGTAAATGTATAATAGTTTTATGATTAATGGGTAGTAATAAAAATGTTTTTTTTATTCTGTGATGGCTGTTTTTGTTGTTGAAGGGTTCTGTTTGGATAAACAGTTTACTTTGCATCTTAAAGTATAATGGGTTATCATATAACTGCTTATGATTAAGTTATTTCTATAGCATAAGCTAAAATAAAGTCAAACTGTTTTTGTATAATCTATAAGCTGTTTTGATAAGCTATCATGAATAGCTTATGTAAGTAAGCTGAAAACTGCTTATGCACATCTCGTAGACTGTTTTTATAAGTTCTTCCAAGCAGTATAATAAATGCTTATGCAAGTAGATATGCTCAAGCAAGCCTAAGTTTTAATCAAATGTGATTCTTTTGTGACATACTTGTTGAAATTAGTGAAGTTGGTGTTGAGATTTAGATTTCAATTGTTGAAATTAGTGAAGTTGGTGTTGAGATTTAGATTTCAATAATGTTAATGCCATGTGTATGATGGTTTCATAGTAGCAATTTTAATTTTTTTTTGGTGAGTGAAGCTTACTTCATGTTTTTATTATGGTATAATAGGTTTGGCCAACAAGAAAACTGTAACTATTCAGTCTGCTGGCAAAGATCAGTCTGTGTTGTTGGCAACCACCAAGCCAAGGAAGCAAAACAAGCCTGCTGCTTTGCTTCACAAATCTGTTATGAAGAAAGAGTTCAGGAGGATGGCTAAGGCTGTGCAAAATCAGGTAATTTTTATAAAAAAAATTAGTAAATTTATGCCCCCGATTCTTGTTCTTTGTGTGGAATTAGTGGTTGGAAAATTCTGCTAAGTTGGTTGTTTTCATGTTTCACAATATTGGTTTAGTAGTTGTATTCATATAGTTGTCATTCTAGGTGCTAAATATCTAGTCAAATCTACTGCTAGGCAGAAATAGTTGAAAATTGTTTTGAATTGGTTGGTGCCAAATTATTTTGAATTAGAAATATTCACGATAATTGGATCTATATTAATTTTCTGAAGTTGTTTCAGTGCATTTTAATGGAAATACTGCCGGATTAGTTCAAAAATAAAACATTTGGAAACGCGTGGTTTATTTACATAAAAGCTTTAAAATTCAAACCATTTGAACCCCTCTTTCTTTGTTCGAATTTTCCTTGCTGTGATGAGCCTCTAACACGTAAGAAGGATCCATTTGTTGGGTTTATTCAGTGAAATATTATTGTTACGCTTGGCTTCTGAGCTTTGATTATTTAAAAGCTATTTTGTAAATGTAACCTTCTGATCTCCTTTGCCTGCACCGTTAATAGCGTGCCTCTCTTTTGTAACTTAAAACTATTTTCCCTTACGTTCCCATTCAAATTATCTATTTGTTTAATTGAAATCATTTTAAACGGATTCAACTAGTGTTACCCAGCGGTGATGAGCTATTAACACGTAAGAAGAATCCTATGCGGGCTTCTTCAATGAAATTTACTTGCTACGCTTGACTTTTGAGCTTTGATCATTCAGAAGTTGTTTTGTGAATATAGCTTTTCGACATCTGATAATTCAAAATATTTTTCTTAACGAATCTAACCTTTTTATCTAAGTCATTTTGTTTATTGTGCGAACCTGGCATCCCTTTTTTTTTCTGGTGATCTGGTTGTCCTAATTGCCATGTGATTTATCTGTGTAAATTAGAAACATTTTGCACCTCTGCCAGTTAGATTTGGTGTTCCCCAGCAGTGATGAGCCTCTAACATATAAGATGAATCCCTATGTTGGTTTCTTCAATGAAATTTACTTGTTACGCTTGGCTTCTGAGCTTTGATCATTCAGAAGTTGTTTTGTGAATATAGCCTAGTGACCTCTTATAATTCAAAATAGTTTTCCTAATGAATCTAACCTTTTTATCTCTTGTTTATTGTGCGAACCTGGTCTCTATTTTATCTGGTGATCTAGTTTTCCTAATTGCTACCATGCGATTTATCTGTGTAAATTAAAATAATTTTGTACCTATATGGACTAGGTTTTCCCCAGCAGTGATGAGCCGTTAACATATAAGAAGAATCCCTATGTGGGTTTCTTCAATGAAATTTACTTGTTACGCTTGGCTTCTGAGCTTTGATCTTCAATAAGTATTTTGTGAACTTGCCCTTTTGATCTCTTCATAATTTATGTTATTTGTCTGAGGGGAGCAGATATGTCTTAGTAAACTATTTTCCTCATATGCTATTTTACATTTATTCTGTATATAGTGAAATTCATTTTAAACCACCACTGCTAATATGATTGAATGCTTCCCATCGGTGATGAGCTGTTAACACGTAAGAAGGTTCCTTTGGTGGGTTTCTTCAATGAAATTTACTTGTTACGCTTGGCTTCTGAGATTTGATCATTCAAATGTTCTTCCTTGATTTTTTAATTCAAGTTTTTATTTAGAGAAGCTGGTCTCTCCTTTATTTTGCAGCAAATGACTCTCCCAAATGCTGCCCAACAAATTATTTTAGAATAATTGGTTTTAGTCTAATATCTGTTCAAATTTGTTGCATCTTGTTTATGTTTAGTTGTACTTCTGATGAATTTCTATTTCATGAAAAAGCTTCATTGCCTTAATCTATGAGCTAATTTGATTTTTTGCGTGTGTGATGTGCCTCAGGTTGCAGATAACTACTACAGACCTGATCTTAAGAAGGCGGCTCTTGCAAGGTTGAGTGCTGTTAATAGGAGCCTCCGAGTTGCAAAGTCTGGCGCTAAGAAGAGAAACAGGCATGCAGGAAAGTGAATTGAGAAGAGAGTTGGATTGCATGCTACATTTTCATGAATCATGTTTTCTCCCTTTATGTAGTTTATGCATTCTAGAACCCTATTCTAGAATACTGGAGTTCAGTTTGGTAAATTGTTTATTGCGTTTTCAATACAAGACTGGAATGCCGTCTTATTATACTTTAAACTGGGTCTGTTTTGTTTTTCATTTGTCTATCTTCAATTTAAATTTTCCAAATGGCATAGACTATAGATAGTTTCCTCTCCTGCCAACTAGATTAACATAGAAAACTTACCTAGTTGATACTCAACTTCACAGATCCATTTAATCAATGTTGAACAAGCCAATTTGAAAGGTTTGATGGGAATCAGATGCTTTTCTGGTCCAGATTGTTTAATTAACGACATGTTTCATATATCATCTGACTTCACCATTGTGAAACGGCTTACGCTGAGCTCTGATTCTCTATACTTCAACGATAATCCAGCAGTTCTTTTTGAAACATGAACAACTTCTAGCTAAAGCCTGGTTATTCGCATATATGCTTCGTTTCATTGCAGTACTACCTATCCTTATCAAAGATGTTTTAATTGATATGTTGGGTGTTAATGGCATGGTGTTTTTTGTTTCATTTTTTCCTCTTAAATGGTGAGGATGGATGCACTTTTTTATGATGTTTCATAACTGACGTTGATGTATGAGTGGTTAATTGAGGCGCATGAATGAGTGATTTAAATTGATAAATTTTAGCTGAAAATTTTGATCCATCAGATTTTGATCATTTACCAATTTTACGGTCAGATTTTGACTTGGTTCAATGGTTGTCCAATTCGTATCTCATCTTTGAAAATATTTGAAGTAATAAATCGAAGGGTTAATAACTCATATTCCACATATTGGGTTTCATGATTTTTGGACGGGCCTGTTTGGTTCAGCTTCTGCCCAGCCAAAAGCAATTCTTTACAGTGCCAAAAGCAATTCTAGCCAAAAACAACGTGTTTGGTTTGGCTTTTCAGAATTGCTTTTATCCTCCAAAAGCAATTCTCCATGAAGCTACAAATCCTAGCTTCTAGCTTTTCTAAAATCAATTATAAACAGTAAATATTATATTTTATTATTACAACCTATTATTTTCCTTTATTGCCCTTTATCAATTCTCCTTTTTTATCAATTCTCCTTTAGCTATGTCTATTTTAGTAATTATACATTCAAAAGCAATTCTACATAATTGTATCCAAACATAAATCAGTTTGTTTAATCAATTCTACATAATTGTATCCAAACATAAATCAATTCTCTCTGAATCAATTCTGTCAGAATCAATTATATCAGAATCAATTCTGTCAGAATCAATTATATTCAAAGCTGAACCAAACACACACTAAGCCTCAAAGCGGAGAGATTTACGTGAGTTTCATTCAAAAGGAGAACGTGTTAGGTGTTGCTAACTTTGTGTACAGGGAAGGGGGAAGGCTTGGTATTTTTTATTCCAATAGCTGCTATAATCCATTATCATGATTGTTACCATGCTAGCTCTTCGTTCTCTAGTGTTTCAAGTTGAAGTATCTCTTTTAATCCCTATATATAAAACCTTTGTGTATGTAACATTCTTAAAAACATGGTTAACTTATACCCCTAAATACATAGAAGCTCTTTTTATACGTTATGTTAGACCTCTCCAGTCTCCCCGAACCACTCCCTTCCCCTTTCCATCAATCTAAAATTTTGACATGGAGTAGTTTCTCAAATATCCAACGATCTCTCCTTCTCTTGGCTACTCACTATTTTTTTTAAAGGATTTTAGTATCATTATGTACTACTCCCTCCGTCTCAAATTATAAGCAAAAAAAAATTCATTTTCTTTTTCCCAAATTATAAGCAAAAGAAACCAACTTTTATCATATTTAATTATATTGTTTCAAAAAATTATCTTTTCCATAGGAAAATTAAATGCAAAGTGCATTCAATTTGCTCTCTCTTTCACTTTCTCAATAACCAATAACCAATTAAAATTGTTTTTACATCTTCAAAAAACTTATTTCAAGAATAACACAAGAAACTATGTTGCAAACTACTATGTTTTGGTTTTCTTAATAAGTGTGATTTTTTTTCTCTTATAATATAGGATAGAGGGAGTACCATACGATATGACAGTTCAATTTTGAGTTGATTAAAAGTTAAAATTACCTTCACAACAAATTGCTAAATGTACTTAACATTCAATTTTGACTTGTTTGCCTTGATTTCATTCACTTCTGCAATACCAAAAATTGTGGCTACAACATATAGTCGCCACTACCGAAACGAATTAAAGGATGTCTAAGGTAACTACTCCATCCGTTTCAAAATGAGTGTCGCTTTAGCCAAAAAAACTTGTTTCAAAATGAATGTTACTTTCAGTTTCCAATGCAATAATAACTTTTTCTTTTCAATTGTACCCTCCAATTAATACTCTGCACACTACTTCTAAAGTATTACTTTTAAAACTAACCAATAGTTAATAAGGATAATTTGGTAAAATACCAATTCTCTTTCTTTTAATCATTGCATTTCTTAATGTGTGTAAACACCTAAAACGACACTCATTTTGAAACGGAGGGAGTATATACTAGTACACGTTATATGAGAAAAGAAAAACACATTATTGACCAACATGTAATCTTCCAGAGATTTATCAACGAGTAACTTATGCTTACTTATCTCTGCAAACTGTAACCAGCATGGTATACATTGCCATGTATACCGGCTCTGTCTACGGTACGCGAGGTGCATGGGTCATGTACCCGTGCATGACCTTGTTTTTTTTTTTTTTTTCTCTTTTCAAAATGGATTTGACCCATTAGATATACTTTTAAGTTAATGAATATGAATGGTTGTGATCTCTTTGAATGATGACCTGCTAGAATTTTATTATTTGGAAATATATATTGATTTTAAAAAGAAAAATGTTATTTGTATAATTATTTTGTGACAATTTTTGAATAACTTTCTTTCTCATGCTCATATTATAGTCTTACTCTCTCTTCCTTCCTATCTCTATTGTTTTTTACCAATAAGAAGAAAAAAGTTGTCACAAAAGTTGTCACCAAACGGTTGTACAAATAACATTCATGGAGTCTTTTATTTTTCTTCTCTCAAATTTGTTCTTTTACTTCTCTCAAACAAATAGGAATTTATTGGTGGATTAAAATGAGGGTATAATAGGTAGAAAAAGTGTAAAAATACACAACGCTAATTTGGTGTTAATTTTCTAAAAAAAACACTTAGTTTCTTTGTTTATAAAAAAAACCGAAGAACAAAGTATTGTTTTTTTTTTTTTCGGTACAAGAACAAAGTATTGTTTACATAATAGATAATATTTATTTAGATATGACCATTAAATACAATACAAGTATGACAATACATAATAATTTAAATTGGTGTCTTATACTCTTATTAGATAATTTATTCAAAAAATATATATATCATTGGATAATATTTCCGTTTGTCTTAAACTTATGGATCCACTAAATAAATTACAACAACAACAACGCCTTATCCCACTAAGTGGGGTCGGCTACATGGATCAAATGCCGTCATAATGTTCTATCAAAGACCATATTTGGATCCAACTCATTGACCTCTAAATCTTTTCTAATGGTTTCTCTAATAGTTTTCTTAGGTCTTCCTCTACCTCTTTTAACCTGACTCTCCTCCATTTGATCTACTCTTCTTACCACGGCGTCTACGGGCCTTCTCTCTACATGTCCAAACCATCTAAGCCTATTTTCTACCAACTTTTCTACTATAGGTGCTACCCCCACTCTCTCTCTAATGATGTCATTCCTAATCCTATCATGTCTAGTCTTCCCACTCATCCAACGCAACATCCTCATCTCCGCTACGCTTACTTTACTCTCGTGTTGGCTCTTAACCGCCCAACACTCCGTACCATACAACATTGCCGGTCTGACTGCTGTCCGATAGAACTTTCCTTTCAGCTTAAGTGGTACTTTCTTATCGCACAAAACACCTGAGGCTCTTCTCCATTTCAACCACCCAGCTTGAATACGATGATGTACATCAGCTTCTATTTCTCCGTCATTTTGTACTATGGACCCAAGATATCTAAACCGTGTAACTTGGGGTATGATATGATCTCCAACTTTCACCTCTAAGGTAGACCCACTTCTCCTTTTACTGAAGTTACATTCCATATATTCCGTCTTGTTTCTACTCAGGCGGAAACCGTACGCTTCTAAGGCTTGCCTCCAAGTCTCTAGCCTCCCGTTTAACTCCTCCCTCGACTCACCAAGCAAGACTACATCATCTGCAAAAAGCATACATCTCGGTGCTAACTCTTGGATGTGTTCCGTCAGTACATCCAAAACTAAAGTAAAAAGATAAGGACTTAGGGTTGACCCTTGGTGCAGTCCTATTGTTATGGGAAAATCTCCGGTATCCCCATCCTGCGTCCTCACACTAGTCGAAGCCCCCTCATACATATCCTGGATAGCTCTAATATAGGCAATCCTCACCCCTTTCTTCTCCAGGGCTTTCCACAAAATCTCTCTAGGTACTCTATCATACGCCTTCTCCAAATCAATGAAAACTAAGTGCAAGTCTTTTTTATCCGTCCGATATCGCTCCATCACGCGTCGAAGTAAGTAGATCGCTTCCATAGTCGACCTCCCAGGCATAAAACCAAATTGGTTATCCGTAACGTGAGTCTCTTTTCTTAGTCTTCGCTCAATTACCCTTTCCCATAACTTCATGGTATGACTCATTAGCTTAATTCCCCTATAATTCGCGCAATCTTGTATAACCCCCTTGTTCTTATAGATTGGAATTAAGGTGCTTCTTCTCCACTCGTCCGGCATTTTCTTCGTCCTCATAATCGCATTGAAAAGTTTTGTGAGCCACCCAATTCCTCTATCGCCAAGACTTTTCCACACTTCGATAGGTATGTTGTCCGGCCCAACTGCCTTGCCATTACTCATCCTTTTCAACGCTTCTTTCACCTCGTGCTCCTGAATCCGACGATAATAGTTATAGTTTCGGTCCTCCACTAAATAAATTATCATATTAAATTTGTATTGAAATTATCGACCCGGTATTAGATGTAACAATGATGATATTCTTCTTTTTTTTTTGAGCAAACAATGATGATATTCTATTTACTATAAAATTATTATTTACTATTTATTCAGGCACCATGTATTTTGAAGTTATTTTTTTACGTTGCATAAACACTTATACTCTTAAACATACATCATGGGTAAAATTGTAAATGTCACAAAATAGTCTAATCTCAATTTAACTCGCATTTTTTTTTATATCAAATAAGCTCTTAAAATTATTGTATACGGAGAACTGTTTATCTATCATACATACTATCAAGAAACATTCTTATAATTTATTCCAAAAGCAATTGTATTTATTAAATTAATATATATAATAAAAAATTTGAAAATTAGTGAGTAAGGTAACCTACTAATCTCAACCATTGAAAATCTTAAGATTATATCTAATGGTTCACATCACTTTTGCAAAAAAAAAAAAAAAAGGGTCATACACCGGTGGGAGACCCATGAAGGTCATGCACCGTAGCCTTTGCGTATACATCAGCATAGTGACTTCTCTCCATTCAACGCGTTAGACTTATCTTCATTTTTCTTTTTCTGTTATAGATGACTGACCTATACTGTTCACACGCGTAGGGAGAAGGGCGAAAACCTCAGATCGAACCCAACCACCCACATAAAACAACCATTAGACTGTAACAAAGGAGATACAATAGATTTATCTTCTCTTACCGCAAAACATATACATGCATGACTATCTTAGTATAGAAAACAGTGTAAGCGGTTTCAGAATTTACTGGAAAGTCCTTAATTGTGACCACATGAACTTTTATGCATAACAAATCAGTAGGAGAAAACTAGATGATGTAAGATTTCCTTGATGCTGAGTTAGCAATAAATTGCCTGATACCAGATTTGTTTCAATAATTTTAGGCCCCATTAGTAGGTTGCCTATACTAATGACAACTGTAGAATTATTTTGAGACTGGACACAAGCAAAAAACATAACCATAAAGTTCATTTCTCAAACTCCGCAAATAATGTTCCAAGAGAAGCTTTACTCAAAGCAAAAGGAATTGCTACACACTACGAAATTCAAAAGGAAGACACTATTTACTAGATCACAACTGTAAACGCCACTCATGTGGTAATCTAGGGGATCTTATACATGCCATTGATGCAGCCTCATATATCTATATTGGAGGTGAGGCATATTGAAGCTCTATATAGATGTTTTCAGTTATATAACTGTAAATGCCTTCCAGATATAAAACCAACTCTGGACCCTTAGCTTAGCTCTATGTAATTATTTTCACATAAGCTCAACAATTGAAGGGACACTGAAGCCTATCAGAATTCCTAAACTATTAGATGTCTAAGCATTTTCATGAATTTTTAACTCAAACCAAATATCTTCGTAAATCAGCGGGATTCAACTTCTATGTGTTTATCATCATTGTAGTTTAAAAGCTATTACAGACATCAAATCACATCAACTTTTGTTGTTGGGAAAATCATGTCAAAGAGATCCCTGAGCACTGCTAAAGTACTCATGGAATGGTCTTAACAGCAATGACAACAGATATACCTCAGGTCTCACAATGCACTGCCAATCTTATTCACTGAAATTCAAATTATTACCAACCATTATAATAACAGAATTGCATGCAGATGCCCCTAGCCTACAGTGGATCAATAGCACTTGAGCTGCATCATTTAGGCCCCAATTTCTGAGAATCCTCACCATCTTAGCAGCAAATTATCCGGGAACAAGCTCTCAACTGAAATTCATCCACTTCAAAAAGGTAATTTCAATTCACTTAAATTAAGGTTTGTTTTCAATTAAAATCATGGCATTAAGCTTGTCACTAGCATAAGCTTCACAACTGCATAACCTACCAAATATACACATTCTCATTTCATAGCTATACCAAACTTCAATAAAAGTTACTACTCACATCCCAAGCTATACCAAAAGACAACTACAAACACTCTATTCTACTCAACAATCCATTACCACGACCAAAGCAACAACAATCACAAACCATAAGGAACAAAAGAAGCAATCAAATATAAACATATAACCAAAGTCTACACACAAACATAACATTATATCTTAAATGTTAAACGGAACAAGCGAAATTCAGTTAATTATACACAAAACCACTCTTCAAAAGTGCGAAATTATAACATAGTACCAATAGTATATAATAATTAAGAGTGGATTCATCTTCATTCTTCAAGCAAGAACAGCACTACATTAACCTCTAGCTTTAAGCTCAGCAAGACGCCTTGACAAATCATCCTCATCAACCTTCTCAGCATCCTTCTCCTTAACCGGAACAGCATGAGCAGCCGCCACCGGAAGATTCACCGAAACTTCCAATCCATAATCATCCGCCACCTGTTGCATCAAACTATTAACCTCCCCTTCAGGAGTCGAAAGCGAAGTCGATCCCGCCATAGCACTTTCCATAAACTCCGCTTGAACCTCCATATTCACAAACTGCTTCTCGAATTGATCCATCGTCTCCGACATCTTCTGCAAATTCCCCGTCGCCAACGACGATTCCAAAGATTTCACGATGTTTCCCATCGATTTGCTGATTGTTGACATCTTCGCCTGTGTATCGAGACGAGCACTCACGGCATCCAATCGGGAGGATAATCGGAGGTAGTTCATCTGCTCTGTGCGTTTTCGGATCGCGTTTTCAGCGTAGATTCGTGCACCGTCCATGTTACCTTTTTCGATTGCTTTTTTCACCTTAAGTTTTTCGGATTTCTCTTCTTTTTCGCATTTTCTTGCTTGGCGTTGAAGAGATTTTGAGGTGAATTTCAATTCCATGATCTGATTCAGAAGCTTCTCTGTGTTTCCCATGGTTGATTTTCGAATTAGGGTTTTGAGATTTGGGAATTTTTTTGTTTGTTTCAGAGATAAAGATAGAAATAGCTGCGAAAAGAGAGAGAGAGAAGAATGAGAATTTTGAAAAGCGTTACGGTGAATTTTATAGGAATTTGGGGGTTTCGTCGTAATTTCCTACTTTCTCACTTATTGGGCTTTTTCCATCAACTATTTTTACTTGTTATTTAATGGAATTTAAAAAAAAAAATTTATTTTTCCAAATAAAAAAACTTTTATAGAATTGCAAAAGGTGAGTGGTAAAAATCTTAAACAATAATCATTTTGAAATACGAAGAAACTAAATGTGACTTTCGTTGTTAAAGTTTGTATACATGACACTATATAGACGGACCCAAAATAATACTCCCTCCGTTTCAAAATACATGTCCAAGTCAACCACTTCACACATGCCAATGCACAATTTTGACTGTTAATATCTTTAATTATCTAAAGTGAAAAATTATAAAAATTTAATATTTTGAAAATATTTGTCGAGACAAAACAAACAACATCTTACATCCTAATATTTGTATTTATAGATTAGTTAAAAAATATGGTCAAAGTATCCTTCAAAAAAAAAAAATATGGTCAAAGTAAGTCAAGTGAATAGTGCACATTGCAAAAAATGGACATGTATTTTGAAACGGAGGGAGTATTTAACTTTATTGATGTGTGATGAATCTGTTTTAGAAATTGCTTTTTTCATAACCAAATTGCTCTCACACAAATAAAATACCATTATATCCCTAATAATAGTTAACTGTTGATGCCTCTTATGTTGGGAAGCCGACGACAGTTAACTTCTGCGAAAGGTATAATGATTTTTTACTAATGTGGAAGAGCAATAGAGCAATTGAGTATGTGAGAAAAACAATTGTAATATGTTTTAGAGAATTTTTTTAAGTGTTAGTTAATATTTTCACTAGTCCATTTTAATGGGCCAAACAAATTTTTAGCCCAATAATCCATGTTTACCCTAATTTTCCATCTAGATATGAAAATTGCTTTTTTGACATCAAAAGTTTCTTAATAACACATGGAAATGACGAAATTACCCCCAACGGTAGTTAACTACCAATGAATGTAAAACATAAAAACTGTAAAAGACACTTGTCTTCTCCACTTTGCCTTCTTTTCCAGTTGATACAACTAGCTACTTTTCTTCATTTTTGAAGGAGTAGGGGTAATTGTATCTGACATTGTGAGTCTCAAGACTCTCCTGTGAGTGAGATGTGTGGTCACATCCTAAGTATTTGAAGGAAAAGTGAGATTTGTATAGTATATCAGTCAGGTTTTAGTTTCTATTGGTTTGATTTTGGACATCCGAACCCGTCCGTATATACTCACAAAAAACCGAAAATGATCACCCGACGACCCATATAGGCCCACCCGTTTATCTGTTTTTGTTAGCGGTTATACCGATTTGGTTTGGATTTCGGGTTCTTGTCCACCCCTAATGTGACCAATGCATATTTTTGTTTTTGGAATTGCAAAAGATTTAACGATCTCATTATATTTTTATCTTGTTTGTGATCTTACTTTTTTTTAACCGATATGTTATTATGCGGGAAAATATTTAGTGTCACGGTAACGTTTTCTATTACCGTGACACTATATATTAATTTAACTGGATTCACCCTTCAAATTCAAATTCTTACGGCTTGAGGCAAGAGAGAGGTAGTGATCTTACTTTTTTTTTTACTACGATTTTAATTGGATTCACCCTTCAAATTCTGATGAAAAATATCTAACCCTTTTCTCAATTATAGTGTGAACATCATCATAGTGTTTGGAGTTTAATCCTTACAAATTAAAAAATAAATGTTGTTTTTACTTTTTAGTTTGGCGTCATAAGTGACCCAATAAATCAAGTTACGTGACCCAATAAGTTGACGTTAGGGTTAAAAACATGAATTATTGAATTTGAAAGGACCGAACCAAACAAAAATAACTCGCAATGACTAAAATAAATAAATATATATAATTGCATATACCAAAATCAGATTTAAACATTATTATCATCACGAATAAATCAAGTTACGTGACCCAATAAGTTGGCGTTAGGGTTAAAAACATGAATTATTGAATTTGAAAGGACCGAACCAAACAAAAATAACTCGCAATGACTAAAATAAATAAATATATATAATTGCATATACCAAAATCAGATTTAAACATTATTATCATCACGATGTATGGTTTTAGATTTTATCACCAAAATCAGATTTAAACATTATTATCATCACGATGTATGGTTTTAGATTTTATCACGAGGGGGCCAGACTTTTCTGTAACAATAAATATTACTCCCTCCGTTTTAAAATGAGTGTCGTTTTAGGTGTTTACACACATATTAAGAAATGCAATGATTAAAAGAAAGAGAATGGTTATTTTACCAAATTATCCTTATTAACTATTGGTTCGTTTTAAAAGTAATACTTTGAAAGTAGTGTGCAGAGTATTAATTGGAGGGCACAATTGAAAAGAAAAAGTTATTATTGCATTGAAAACTGAAAGTGACATTCATTTTGAAACAATTTTTTTTGGCTAAAGCGACACTCATTTTGAAACGGAGGGAGTATTAATTAGTTTGTATATGTGAATATATAATAGAGTTGAACTCATCATAATCTCCTTATTTTTCCAACTTTTATTTTTCTCTTATCAAATCAGCTTATATTCATCTTATAATTCATGTGCTATATTTTAAATTGATGCAGCTGGATTGCAACAAGATGATGAAAATGTGGTGGAAGAAAAAACTTTCACAAAAGTTGATGATATTGATCAAGAAGGAGTGTCAAACTTCAAAACCTCTTACAGATATATATGAAATTACATCAGAGACTTAGGGCCTGTTTGGTTTGGCTTCTGAGAAGCAATTCTAGCCCAAAATCAATTCTCTACAGTGCCAAAAGCAATTCTAGCGAAAAACAACGTGTTTGGTTCAGCTTTTCAGAATTGCTTTTATCCTCCAAAAGCAATTCTCCATGAAGCTACAAATCCTAGCTTCTAACTTTTCTAGAATCAATTCTCCTTGAACAACGTGTATAGGTTTGTATATTTTATTATTACAACATGTTATTTTACTTTATTGCCCTTTATCAATTCTCATTCTTTATCAATTCTCCTTTAGCTATGTCTATTTTAGTAATTATACATTCAAAAGCAATTCTACATAATTGCATCCAAACATAAATCATTTTGTTTAATCAATTCTACATAATTGTATCCAAACATAAATCAATTCTCTCAGAATCAATTCTGTCAGAATCAATTCTATCAGAATCAATTCTCTCAGAATCAATTATATTCAAAGCTGAATCAAACGGCACTTAAGTGACTCATATTATTCATAAGCTTAAAGTAAGTTATAATAGATATATTTAAGAACTAATATATATGGTCTTGTATAATAAGGAATGTGCTTTCCCTATCTATGGAGATTGACCAATGGTCTGAGTTTGAATTGGAGAAGCACAACACTTGCAGCAAGAGCCTAGGGGTGGTGGACTGCAACACACACAAGCAGGACATATGGGCCTACTAACTGCACATCAAAATAGAAAAATATATTATTTGACTATATATGATCAATTGAAAGTTTCAATTTATATATAATAATTCTCTAAATCAAATAGTTTATCTTATTTTTAATTACCTGCTAATGAAACACGTACAGCATTACATGGTAAAGTGGGGGAGAAAGAGTCATGGCAAAGATGAAAATAGTCACCAAAGTAAACTTCAAAGAATTGGTGGCCATTGCTATACTATGAGAGAGAGGGAACTATTGAGAAATATGGATGTGAAAGGTTTTGGTTATTGGAATGATTAGATCATGAATCTAGGTTGTGTTTATATATATATATATATATATATATATATATATATATATATATATATATATATATATATATATATATATATATATAAACACACACACACATACATTAGTTTGTCAAGTCAACTAAGAACTAGTGGATTTAAGAATAGATAGGCATATTTTTTTAAGTGCCGTAAGCCGTAAGGTTTGAATTTGAAGGGTGAATCCAATTAAGTTAATGAATAGTCCAAAGGTAGTTTTGTATTGTTGATGAATTTAGTTTTGCATCAAACAAGATAAGTATTTGTATCGTCTCCACAGGGATTAGTGCGGTATCAAGGATAGTTTAACATCAAATATCATTCCAAGTATTAAGAGTGCTTGTTTGTTTGAATTGTAACTAGCTAAAGTAAATTGCAAAAAGTAAAATAGAGATAAATAAGGATTGAAACTTGTTAGAAGTAGAGTTCCTTAACCAAGCGTCACACAAAACCTAATGATCCATACTAATTCTAGCTTTATAACCAAAATTATCACAATCAATTCTACACTATCCTTCGTGTCCAAAGCGATATAATTAACTCTAAGGTATCGTTTAAACATTCGTGTCCAAATCCCTTAAACGATCACAAAGACGATAGGATCACTTAATCGACCGTGTCCAGCCTGACTAAATGTCCTAAAGCATTAAACTCTTGATTATGGTGATTATCAAAGATTAACAAAGATGTCAAGTAAGTTAACCTAAGATATATTGCTACTCTAGCTCTAGATTCAAGAGTTCGTGTCCAAATCATCTTGAATCTCATTGAAAGCATTAACAACAAGAATAACAACAATATTGAATATAAATTGCTAGAACCATATGTAAGCTTAAATCAAAGGATTACATGTTAGCAAGGATCAAGTACCTCTCATCCCAACAAAGGATATTTAGCTACACATCATCATGGAAGCCTTGCAAGGATGGATTGAAAAGGAAGGATTCATTACACCTTGTGATGTCTCAACAAAGGA
The DNA here is from genome assembly GCF_051527215.1 of Medicago sativa. NCBI lineage: Eukaryota > Viridiplantae > Streptophyta > Magnoliopsida > Fabales > Fabaceae > Medicago > Medicago sativa. Next base: position 79,726,103 of record NC_140750.1, read on the forward strand.
AGAAGAATCCAACTTCCAAAATCACTCTCACTCTATATGCTCTCTAGCCCTATTTCTCCCTCTAAGAATGCAGAAAATATCTATAAAAAATAGTCTATATCTAATAATCTATCCAAAGAGAGGTAAAAATACTATTTAAATGGGCTGAGTTTGTAAGCTTACGCTAATAGCGAAATATGCGCTATTAGCGAAGCAAGTCGGCTTAAGCTGTGGCCAATGAGGTTGTGCCACGTTGGTCCTATTGCTCTGATCTTCATGAGTTCGCCCAAATTGCGCTAATAGCGTAGTCCCTTGGACTAATTACGCTAATAGCGTAAATGACGCTAATAGCGACGTTCTTCATGGCCTCTGGCAACTTCGCTCCAGATACGCCAATAGCGTAACCTTCTGGAGGAATTTCGCTAATAGCGTATTTGTCGCTAATAGCGACGTTCTTCAAAACCAGCTTCTGCTAATTTGCACTTTTTCATGATTTTTGGTCTTTGATCAGTGTCTTGAGGCTAATTCCTGCACAAAAGGATAGAGTAAGATATATAAAGCGTAATAAGGCATTTAACGCTTATTTCTCGGCTTTTCCTACAATAACTTGCAGAACAAGTAACAAAAAGTGCTTAAAATATAACATGAAATTAACACTTCTTGACATTTATCAATTGTATATGGTTTTTAAACTTGGTTAATTACTTCGAAAGCGGGTTTCTTTTGAGTTGTCGGGCTAATCTACAGTTGAATAGTAAGAGTTAGTCTTGCATGATCACAAGATCAAATGTATAGTACTTAAGCACACACGTAATGATAATAACAAACATCAACGTAAAGTCATTTTTTATTGTTATTAGAAAAAGTCTTTTTTGTTATTGGTAAATTTTTATTGTTTAGTAAACTTCAGAGAATTTATTGCCATTGCTACAATACAAGAGGAAACTTTTGAGAAATATAGATGTGATAGGAACTAGTGAATATAAAATTGACAGCCATGGTATTTTAGGTGCCCTAAGGTTTGAATTTGAAGATTGAGTGTGTTCTAAGGTTTGAATATAAAAAGTCCAATGGTGGTAATTAGTTTTGCATTATACTATAGTATATGGATAGTTATATTTGAAGGTTCAAAATTTCTGCCAAGTGCCCAGCAGGCTGCAAGTCTTCTTAATGAATGTGTAATCTTTTTTGTTCACCACATTTAAAAAATTTCCTGCGAAAAATTCTCGTTGACAATTATCAAATCAATACACATCCAGTAATAAAATAAGGCAAAGAAAAGTACAAAGACAATTAAAAAAATTCAATTGGAAAGCTTCAAATAGTAAAAAAAAAAAGAGGGTGAAAGAATTTAGAAGAACTTGACATATGAAAATTAAACATAATATATATCATCATCGAATGGTTAGGCTGAGTCGTATATTGTAAATGGCTAGTTATATCTCTAATTCATCAATCTGGTGGAGATGCTTATACCATCTTAAAAACTAAACCAGCAAAGTTTTAAACATTTGATATCAGATTGAGTGTGTTACAAGTTTTCAAGTTCTCCTATGGCAAGGCACTTGCTACCTATAGTGTTTATACTCTCTTTGACTCTTCCTTTCATTGTTCATGCTCAGAACAACCAATCAGGTTTGATAGTCTCATCTTACAACATACTATTCTGCTATAAGATTACATATTTAGGGCTGCTTCATGTCCTTAGAACATAAGTAGCACTGAGCCACGTACAAGTCAATGTTGTGTACGGTGTCTGTGTCTGTATCTGATCTGCTATAAGATTACATATTTAGGGCTGCTTCATGTCCTTAGAACATAAGTAGCACTGAGCCACGTACAAGTCAATGTTGTGTACGGTGTCTGTGTCTGTATCTGATTAAGTCCATTATAGTTAAGAACTTGTGTTATCCTCTTTTGCAGGCTTCATTAGTATTGACTGTGGACTAGTGGATGAACCAAGCTACACAGATGAAACTACTTCCATCTATTATACTCGGGATGTTAATTTCACAGATACTGGTGTAAGCCACAGCATATCATCTAAACACAAGGCATCCCTTGAAAGACAGTTTTGGAATGTACGAAGCTTCCCAGAAGGAACAAGGAACTGCTACACGCTTTATGTTTCACAAGGAAGTAGCAAGAAATATTTAGTCCGGGCCAGTTTTGTGTATGGTAATTATGATGGAAAAGATTCTCTTCCTGAATTTGATATCTATCTTGGAGCCAAATGGTGGGAATCTGTAGTGTTTGAGAATTCATCTAGTGTAATTAGCAAGGAAATCATTTATGCTGCATCCTCAGATTATGTTCATGTTTGTTTGTTTAATACTGGCAAGGGTACACCTTTTATTTCAGTTTTAGAGCTTAGAGTTCTTAGCAGTGATGATGCCTATCTTGATAACTCTTTGGAGCTTTTGGGGAGGTTTGATATAGGCTCAAAGGATGGTAAAAAAATCAGGTGAGTCATCTCACTTATAGTATAACTATAACAAGTCATGCCATGGAAGTTAGAATTGGAACCACTCCTAAAAGGAGAAAAAAAGTTATTTTTTGTAAGGCCTTCTTGGATAAAATGCTTAATTAGCAATAAACGCTTATCATATAAGTGCTATGTATAATCTATTTCTATAACAAAAGCTATAATAAAGTCAAATTATTTTCATATTAGTTATATGTTGTTTTTATAAGCTATCTTAAAGATCTTATGGAAATAAGTTTAAAACAGCTTGTGGACATGTAATAAACTGTTTCTATAAGCTCTCCAAACCGTTTCACAAGTACTTACACCTTTTCCTTTTCCAAAGATATCCAGATGATGTTTATGACAGAACATGGACACCTTATAACTCAATTGATTGGAAAAAGTTAGACACTTCACTCACCATAGACCAAACACCTTCATTGAGCTTTATACCGGTACCACCCTCCACTGTGATGAGAACAATAGCAATTCCAGCAAATGTCAGTGACAACTTGGAATTTTCCTTCCTTGCCAAGTATAATTCCTCCAAATATTATGTGTACATGTACTTTGCTGAAATCCAGAAGCTCCAGGAAAATCAAATCAGAGAGTTCAACATTTTTGTAAATGGGAAGCTTCTAAGTAGTGAAGTCAATCCTTTTTATCTTCAAAACCTGTATATTTATACATCGGTTATAAGTGAGACTAAGTTAGAACTTTGGCTTAATAAGACTAGTAGATCAACTCTTCCACCGCTATTCAATGCGGTCGAGATATACATGGAAAAGGACTTCTTACAATCAGAAACATATCAAACCGATGGTAAGCACTAATTAGTTAGATGCACTGATTTTACTCTCAAATTTCTATTTACAGTTAATTCAAGGCCATGCACTTCATTATTCACATGCATGTTTCTTACAATCTTATCATGTTGATGCTATCCTAACAGTTGATGCCATCCTAAATGTCAAGTCAATTTATGGGATCAAGAGAAACTGGCAAGGAGATCCTTGTACTCCAGTGTCTTACTTGTGGAATGGTTTAAACTGCAGCTATGCTGGTACTGATTCACCAAGGATCATATACTTGTAAGTTATGTGGCATGAAATGAAATGCATACGCCGATGATAATCCTTTAGTATAGTCTAGTCTTAAATGATATTAATGAATTTCATAATCATGCTTCAGGAACTTAACTTCCAGCGGTTTAATTGGAACTATAGCTGCTGGCATATCCAATCTGAAGTCCATAGAATATTTGTAAGTCCTTTAATCTATTACACATGAATAGTTAGCTATATAGTTGGTCACAAAAATGAAGACTGCTTCTAAAGTTGAGTAAAAACGGTTTGTTACAATTTTAGGGATATGTCAAATAACAGTTTGACTGGGGCAGTGCCTGATTTCCTATCTCAGCTGCACTTTTTGAGAGTTCTGTAAGTCAACTATCTTCATCTAAGTTATCGTTGGCTGACTTGATTATTCAATTAATTTTATTGCTTGAGTTGCTCAAAATATATTCTTGTCGAGAATGAAAGAGTGTTACGAGTAATTACTTTTTTATTTACTGAAGAAACTTGGAAGGAAATCAGCTATCAGGATCAATTCCAATACAACTCCTTGTGCGTTCAGAGAATAGTACGCTCCAATTCAAGTATGTTCGATTTCAAGTTTCACATTTTTTTTTTGAAGAAGTTCAAGTTTCACATTTAAGCAATATTTATTCTGTTTTCATTATCCATGTCATGAGCTAGTGATTTATATCATAATTATATTACAAAAATGTAAGGCATCAGACAATATCAAATAAATAACATGATTATTTGTTACTGTAAATGCAAGTTTTGGTGGAAATCCAGATCTTTGCTCCTCAGGTTCATGCAATAAAAGGAATGGGAATAAGGTTGTAGTTCCATTGGTAACATCAATTGGTGGAGCTTTCCTGATACTAGCAGTAGCAGTGATTTCTTTTCGCATTTACAACAAGAGACACCGAGGTACATTTTGTTTTCCATTCTATTGGCCTTGTTGGGAGCCAAACAACATGTATACAAATATAGGATTTAATTGGTATGCGATGTAAATTTAAAAATCTTTTACACTGTCAAACTAATTATATACCATCTTAAACATGACAATTTCATATGAATGTGAAGATTAATGATTGTTTGACTGACACTCTCTGTGTGTCAAAATTAGACTCAAACACATATAATACTAATTCAAGAATAAAAACTGTGTTTGCTTCTTCCCAGTTTCCCATAATCTGATCAAGCTGGGTGCTAATTCAAGAATAAAGCAGGAACTAGAGTCGAAAAAACAAGAATTCACCTATGAAGAAGTATTAAGAATTACCAGAAATTTTGAGAAGGTTGTAGGGAAAGGAGCATCTGGAACAGTCTACTATGGCTGGATTGATCATAATACTGAGGTAGCTGTCAAAATGCTATCTTCCTCATCTGCTCAAGGATATCTGCAATTTCAAGCAGAGGTTGTATCATTAATTCACATGCAAATTTTATCATGCCAGGGTGTGTGTGTGTGTATATATAGTTAATGAATTTTATGTTAACTAAATATGGTTTTCCTTTGTGATTCATAGGCCAAATTTTTTGCTACAGTTCATCACAAATATTTGACCAGCCTTATAGGTTACTGTGATGATGGCGCCAACATGGCTCTCATCTATGAGTATATGGCTAATGGAGACTTATCCAACCATTTATCAGGTATTTTTATGATCATGCAAGTCCATTAATTTTATTTCTCTCTAAAAGGTTGTAATTCTAGTTACAGTTATGTTATATTTATTCAAGTAACTCCTAATTTTTGTGAACATCTCTCATCTGCATAAAACTTCTAAATAGTCAAAGGATGTCCAAAAAAAAACAAACCAGGTAAATTAAGTCAAAGATTTGTCCTACTAGTATGAATAGGAAAACATTACTTCTTTGTTATTCTAAACCAAATGCCAACATAGATATGTCTGTTTTCCTGGTTATGAATTGCTTGGTTAAGATTGTTTCATGAATGCAGATAAAAACGGAAATATATTGAATTGGAATCAAAGACTTCAAATTGCAGTGGATACTGCAGAAGGTGAGTATGAATCCTTTTTGCCATTAGTTTCATGATTTTCATCAATCAAAATATATCTCATCAAGAGTAATACTTTAGGCAACTAACTTGACTTAATTTGAACTTTCAAATTTAGGATTGGAGTATCTGCATCATGGTTGCAATCCACCAATTGTTCACAGAGATGTTAAATCTAAAAACATCTTACTAAATGAAAAATTGCAAGGTAAATTAGCTGATTTTGGATTGTCCAAGATCTTTCCTAATGAAGGTGAAACTCATCTCTCCACAGTTATTGCTGGCACGCCAGGATACCTCGACCCGGAGTAAGCAATCTTGAAATATAAGTTTCATTTGAAAGGAAAAAAAATCAATATAAGTTTCACATGTATTAAGATATCTTAATACATGTGAAATTGTTAAATGTAACTTCTAAGAATGGATAGAAGTAGTACTATTTTAACTCAAACCCAAATGGGAAGAGCCAAACCTTTGAGACAACATTTTTGTTTTCCCTTTTCACTTTTGGTTTATATATAGATTAAGTTGCAAATTTGTATTTTGCAGGTACAATAGATTGAGCAGGTTGAGAGTAAAAAGTGATGTTTTCAGTTTTGGGATAGTTTTGCTTGAGATAATTACAGGACAACCTGCCATAACCAAAACCGAAGACAAAATCCATATTGTTCAATTGGTTGGTGACATGCTGCTGGAAAGAGAGGTAAAAGATATTGTTGATCCCAGATTACAAGGAGAATATGATATTAACTATGCAACTAAAGCTTTGGATACTGCAATGGCTTGTGTAGCACAATCTTCCATCAATAGACCAACCATGAGGCATGTAGTTATGGAACTGAAACAATGTTTGGAAAACAAGATCACTTTTCCGTCTGACTCCAAATACACTGTTGAGAGTTTACCTAGTGCATTATATTCTGTCTCCTTTGATAGAATCAGTGGCGAGAGCTCTCTAGCGAGGTAGAATGAGATACGCGTGTTGCATGGGTGAAAGAATTTTTGTATGTTATTATATTCAAAAGTAATCTATTATGTGCTGTAAATATAAGTAGCATACAACTTAAAACTAGAGTCCTGTAAATATAACTATTTTTAACCACATTTATAATTCTTAAAAACCAAGTTGGTATTTTTCACTTAATATCGTTTGAATTAGAGCAATATACTCTAATCTACTTCCACGACAGCCACAATTATCGATGATCAATATCTCTTTGGTGACTACAATCTCTCTCAACTTAGTTACTGATTATCCTCACAATGAATACAAGATAAACAATGGTTTCTGGAATAATGAATTGAAGGCTATGCATAACAACTTCTTAAAGCCTTGTCAACCTACTAACAAACTGCTCACTGTTATTAACAGAAAAATGTTGACTAACACCAACCAATTAGCCAACAACATCAAATTAAAATTAGGATGCATTTTTAAGGAAGGCTCGGAGATGAATTGTTTACGCATCAAGTTAGTTGTTCAAGCCAAGCATTCTAGTACTCTATTGTGCAGTAGTTCTGATCTTCTACCAGTATACTTTGACTTTGAGCAATAGAATGTCTTATTATACCAGAGGGCATGCATTAATCCTACAGTAATCGATTATGGTTGAATTTGATATATTAGCATAATGTGAATGTTTTGTGTGCGGTGATGTCTTTGCATTTCAATTGTTTAAGCTTAGCTTATATGCTATCATGGGTTATAACCACAAAACTAAGCTTAGTTCATAGCTTGATGAGTAAGACAACTCTAGAAACACCTTGTGGGCAGAATGCCATGATGAGAACCAACCAATGTGTAGGCAGATTTCCTTCACAACAAAACAAAATGTCATGGATTTCATTCTATCTTAATAACCAAATGAAAAAATAAAATGAAAGGAATATAGGTAAGAACATAAAATTAAGATTTGTAACACAAACTAATAATAATATATCTTATCAACTTTTCTGTATAATACAATGTTTAGCAATCTTTACATGCCAGTACTCATAAATAAAGCATATATTTTATACAAAACTAAGGGTTCAGCACCAGTTACAGACACAAGACTTCATCTTCGAGTTACTGGGGACTCGTTATTTCAACCTGGGTAGGGTATAGGACTGGCAATAAGATATTGCAACATGGGTTTGCACAAGTTACACACACAAGACTTCATCTTCAACGAATACTGCTACGGTTGAAATTAGCAAAGGGCTGATTGTTTGTCTTTGGTGCTGCTGCTACTGGGTTTCCAAAGATATTCCAAATTTTCACAGTCCCATCGTTAGCTGCAGATGCCACTTTACACCCATCTGGACTCTGTGTCATGTGCAGCACCTTTGAGGTGTGACCGTTAAGGTCGGCCTTCTTCAACATTGAAGGATACTTCCAAAGAGTAAGTTGGTTCTGAGGGAAACCATGTGAGCTAAGAAGCTCACGCTCATTTTCGTTCCAGAGCAAAGCGCCTACGTCTGATCCCGTGTCAACAGAATTCAATCGTGCACCCGTGTGTGTGTTCCACAGCTTAATACATTGATCCCCTTCACCTCCGCCTGAAGCTAATAAATTACGCTGAAACGGACACCAAGCCAATGCCTTGACAGGAGCTGTGTGTTCCTCAAACTTGTGAAGCCAACGTGTGGGCTGTGAATTTGAAGAAGCAGCAGACCTATCCCATATGTGAACGATATTATCGCCTCCCCCACTAGCCAATTGTTGACCATCGAGAGACCACTTGAGCCCGCACACTTGTGTGTGTCCGCTGTAAGATGAAATTACGCGAGTTCTGACTCTAACATCGTTGTTCACTATTTTACCATCCAATGCTCCTGTTGTTAGAATATGACTGTTGTTCCAAGCCTCACTGCAAATCTGTGTCCGACACTCCATGTACTAATCTGCAGCAGTGACCAAAATAAAGCCGCACAAACATGAGAATAGAGAACAATTTCGAGTTTAAAAACAATACAAAGAGCACGAGCAGCATTTACCCGTGTCATAGTATATGTATCCCAGAGCTGGACAATGGAATTCATCAAACCAATGGCTAAAATGTGTCCATCTGGCTCCCAGCTAACACTTGTGATAGGACCATCTTCCAACGTTGTAGGGAGAGCAACAGAATCATAGAAACCGTCGGAATCACTACAAAGAACAACTGTATCATCGAGTGCGATGGAAAGGACACCAGCTCTACCCCAATCTAATTCAAGATATCTGTGGCATTCAAAGTTATCTCACAACTCTGCAAAATCATTTTCATAAACACAAAAAGGATTGGATTGTTGCGGAAAGTCAATATTCGAGTTGGGAGGTCGGCGGCTTCCAAGAGTTTTTTCTGGTAGAGTTCACTCCATGGTGACGATGAATCATTCTGTTTTCCCAATGTAGCATTCTTCGTTGTTAGCATATATTGAGCATAACCGAAATCCATGGCTGATCTATTTGGTATAAACCTGTCATAGTTATTATCTGAATAGTGTTTGAAATCCATTAGAAAGTAGAAAGTTTAGAGAATGAAGTAGAAACAGAGATAATTGAATGCAAGTGTTTTTTTTGCCTATCTCAGAAACAAAGTAAGTAAAGATTTGCTGTCTCATAAAAGGCTATATAGAGAGAATTGTTTCGTAAATCTTAAGCAATAGGTTTTGTAATTTTTAAGCAACAATAGGTTACATTGTTGGCATGCAGGGAGAGAGAATAAGTATATTCACAATAATATTTTTTTATTTGTGTCAACGTGCTGGTAGATTATCAACGATATTTTATATAATTTTTTTGATATAGATAAAAAATTATAAGTATATAGATATTTGTGACTTTTAAATGTAACATATTTAACAAACCATATTTATATTTTTCAATGACAACAATAATATAACAAATATTTTCTAAAAAAAATAATATAACAAATATATCATTCAAAAAAATTATATAACAAATATAATATTATTATATAAAAATTTGTTTAAGGATATAATTGAAATAACAAAAGAGCCAACCCAAAATCTCTCTAAAACCACCTTTTTTTTTTGGAGTAATAACCAACTATTTTCTTTATATATAGAATAGAATAGAGTCACAATCTCTTACCATTAAGCTGGCATAAGTCTTGTAACAAAAATAAACTAGCATAAGTCTTGTAACAAAAAAAAAAAAGCTAGCATAAGTCTAAGGGTCCGTTGTTTCATATTTTTCTTTTGTATAAAAAATCATTTTTGTAATTTTGAAATGTTTGCTTAAGATTTTTTTAAAAATATTATTTTGACTCTAAAATGAAAAGCTATTAGGATTAAATTTTTCCAAAATCTTGATTACCTAATAATTTTTGTTGAGTAAATAAATAAACGGAATATGACATGGCGATGTGTGACATGATAGACAACGTTGATGTGTCGTTCTATATGCTGAGTCACAAAGTTAGAGGAACCAAAATCATAAAACAAAATTTGGAGAGGGATCAAACCCAAAAATTCATAGAAAACTTCATCTTCTTCCTTCCTTTCCTCTTCTTCATGATTTTCAACACATCCTCATCAAACTTCATAGAAAACCAAGAAAAATCCAAAAATTCATTAACAAACATCAACACGAAATTCATCAAAAATTTCTTTAAAAACCTCATTTAGCTTAACTAAAAGTAAAATCAGAGTGCAAACAATGACTAATAATTTCGGTGGATTCTAGGGTGAGGGAGCAATTAAGTCCCACACCGGTGTACCATTTAAATTTTACCATTAGATGTATTTAAAAGAATTTAAGGGTTAAGATTTGATGGAAATAAAAATGCAACACATATGTATTCTTCCACCCAATCTTCGTAACATGTATTTCTATCATCTTCTTCCAAACGTTAATGAAGTCATGATGGTTTTTAAAAAGTTTAATTTTGTTTCTTTCCTTTTAATTTTTGAGATTCATGATTTTGTTTCCTTTTTCTATTTTATTTTATGGGTTTCTTCTCTCTCTTTTTATCTCTGATGAGTTTTACTCTTATGACCATGGAAGCTAAACCTAAATCCATCGAAAAAAAAAAAAAAACAAAAGGGGAAAATAACAAAAAGCAAGACCAGAAAAACAATTGGCATGGAAACTGCTTCTCAATTGAAAAACACAAACGAAGTAAAATTAGTTTGGCCATGTTTCCTTGAAGAATTGAGGCGTTTGGATTGTTATGTCAATGACTCAATGTGATTCATTAGGTTGAAATTGAAAATAAGATTTAATAGCAAAAATTTAACTTGAAAACCTAGAAATTTTTTCACTATTAATTTTTTCATGTCAGAATTTCGTTTATGTGAAGCTTTAATTCAAATTCAACCTAAATAAAATTTGGATCTTTTTTAATTTTAAATTTAATAATGATAATTAAGTAGTGAAAGAAGGAGGTTTTGCTGGGACACAGAAAAAGAGCACAGATTAGGTGGGAGAAGACAAAGGTGTTACTTTTTATTTCTAACAAAATCTCAACCTTTAAATTGTTTTAATAGATCCAATGGTGTAAACTAAATGGTCCACCGGTGAGGGACTTAATTGCTCCCTCACCTTAGAATCCACCAATAATTTCTACCATATGTTTCTCGAAAACATTAACTCCCAGTTTCTGAACCATAAACTGTTTTCTAACAATTTTTTAACCCATTAATCAATTTTTGAACCGTAAGCCATTTTCTAACAATAAGCATTTTTGAACAATAAAGCAATTGAGAGAGAGAGAGGTATCAAAACAAGTTAATTAGATAATAAGTTTAATTTAAATTGAAAGCTAAAAAACATCTTCAAACATAAACACCAGACATGAACCAAACACATAAACTGTACGAACATAACATACAAGAAAATAGAATGCATACAAGGAAAAACAAAATGCCATTAATCAAATTTATGAAAAAAACACAAAAAAATAACCAGGAACTTTAAAAAAAACCAAGCATTAATAGGTACATGAGTTTTAAATTATGAAAAAAGCACAAAAAAATAACCAGGAACTTTAAAAAAAAACCAAGCATTAATAGGTACATGAGTTTTAAAATTAGCAGCGACCCACTTGAGCATTTACAGTGAAATTGAGAGAAGAGGGTGATAGAGATAAAATGGTCGCAAAAACCAAGAGCTAACAAATGAAAATGAAAATAAAAAATCAACATTTGAAACAGTAATGGAAGAGAACAACAATGGTGTCTATCTGAAAAGAAGTTATCTTAGAGAGAAATCTAAGAGAGAGTGATGAATGAATCCAAATTTGTGTATAGTGAGAGAAACGGGGAGATGAATGAATGAAGAGAGTTTTCTATGAAGTTTGATGAAGTTGTGTTGAAGATCATGAAAAAGAGGAAAGGAAAAGGAAGGAAGAAGATGAAGTTTTATATATGAATTTTTAGATTTAGTCCCTCCCCGAATTTTTATTTTATTTTTTATTTTGGTCCCTCTAACTTTGTGACTCAACATATGGATCAACACATCAACGTTTGCTGTCATGTCACAGGTTGCCATGTCATCCTCCACTTGTCACATAGACGTTTTTGTAACAGATGATGACGACAGTAACTAAAACCAAAACATTTACAACTTACAAGAGTTGTTTCGAAACAAAAAAAAGATACATGGACGAAAACAAACAACACCCAAACTTAGAGGGACAATTTATTTATTTAAGCCTTGATTCTACATACTTAAATACATAGCATTTTTTTCCAAGTCTCGACGAGTACTAACATATGATACTTTTTTTTTTTGAAACGGCAAATATTATTAAACGTCATCCCCGCAAGACGCAAGGAGTGAACGAAAGCGAGATACAAATGGTGCCGCATATAAACGGAACACCATAACCACCTAAAAACATCCCTGGAGATAAACCCACCAAAAAAAACAACAAACATTGTAAACACAGGATCCACAACCGCCTATCGTCACTACTCACCCACAAAGAACACTCTCAACATAAAACTACCAGATCCCAACACCCAAGCCGAGCCACAAATCGAAGAGCACCTAACCAAAGAATCATGCAGCTGTCGCAAACATCGCGACCTCCGATCCATCGAAAGAGCACAACACAAAGCCCAAAAACCAACAAAGACCTGACTCCCGATCTCGAATCAAAAGTGATCGGCCCACCAGACTATATAACCAAATTGGCAGGGCATCCCAAGCCCCTGGTGCACCAGAGAGAAACCAAACCAAGTCCTGCAAAGATTGCAGCTAGACCCCGACTCCCGGTCTCGAAGCCAAATGAACCGGCCCACCGAAAATCAGCATACAAAATGAAAGACGAAAGACATGGCATGCAAAGTATAAAACAACAAACAAATCAAAGGAAAAAAATGCTCGACAAAATGGACTCGCACCCTCCAAACACCTTAGACACCTAAACCACCCAAAAAAACAAAAGAGTTAATGACGACAAACATGGACCGTGTAACAAAAGCTGCCTCCAAGAAAACCACCCCAACAAGCACCCGACTCCACCACCTCAAAGAAAAGACACACAAAGAAACCGAAGGGTGTCTGACACCAAAACAAACAGAATCAAATTCTACACGACCACTGGCGCAACCTGAAGGAAAATCGAATACAACAGAAGGGAGTAGAAGCAGCGGAATAATTTCGATTTTCTTTCTTTGGATCATTACGAAATTCAAACATGAATCAGTGATTCGATTGTTACCTCGAAGTGTGAAATCTGAAAGCTGAAAACTGGAAACTGGAATCTCGATCACAGTCAAGCAAGCAGCAAGCAGCAAAGCCTCTAGCAAGTCCACACGAACAGTGCTCCTCCAAAACTCGGTGCTAGCCAAGGAATCAGAAGTGCAGAGAAGAGGGTTGCTTCAAAACGTGTAACCAAAAACTTCAGCACTAGGGTTCTATTTATAGAACTTCTAGTGTGCTCTGCAAGTCAGAAGTCACTATTGGGCTTCATTAAGCCCAACAACGAGTTTAGTAGTTTTGCTAACTAATTAGCGTCATTTACTAAACGCACCCCTTTATGTTAGTCATACTTATATATTTCTCTTTTGACTGTTCTTTGTGTGTGACCCTATAGGTTCTAGTCACGTTGGCAATAATATTAAATCTAATATTTAATACTATAAACAATGAGCGGTATCTAGCAACACATCATTGCTACCCAAGTGACAAGAATGTCAAGTGATCTGACGAAACCTTTCCATGATAATACTCATGTGTATAATTACTCCTTTGTCTCGATATCTTCATTGATCCCAAGGCATAGATATTTTGTCACCCTTGTATAGATCAATATTTATATTTCTTGATTCCAAAATATACTGAATAACGAATAAGTCCAATATCTTATATTGACTTAGTTCGGCATGGCCATGCAGTTTTACAGTCATATTTCATCAAGAGGCCTAAAGATATATCTCCTGTTTATAAGGAGGGACAAATCCCATCTAAGACACTCATGTCCCTCAGCGTGATTCATCAAGTACCCATCAACCAACGTTATGGTTATCCTGTTACAGACAACGTTAGAATGGCAACAAAGCACTTGAGTCCACATCTAGGAATCATAGTGGTTTCAGGTCTAAGAGCGATATACATTATTATCATTGTGAGAATATCTTATGACAATATCATAACATACTATGTAGTATTCTCACGGTGGGTCAATCCAGTATAAATATTACTCCTAATACTTATACCTATGTATAGACTTAATATCTCATATCTATGACCCATGAGATGCGGTCATCAGTCTACATACATAATAGTCTCGATGTTTTATTATTATCCTTTATTCATATTAAAGCTTTGACTATGGATGCATTTAAGAATAGCGTTTTTTTATGATAATGTAATCTCATGATTAAGTCACACTTAATTATATTATTACACGAACTATCTATTCTAAGGACTTTATTAACATTATATAAATATAATAAAGAGTGTCATATATTATTCAATAATAAAAGTCATGATACATAAGATAAGTTTAACATAAATTATTGGCCTCTAGGGCTTACACCAACACAACCAACCTCAACACCATGATCCTTACAACAACAAACGATCCGGAAGTTCAATGAAGGAGGATTAATCATAGATGGAAGCGCTGCCACACCTTTAGCCGCCAGAGTCAAACCCCACAGTTCAGCACCAGACATCACCCCCTTCACCTCAAGCGTCCGTCACCACCTACACTCCAACTGAAACCACCACCATCACCTCCTAAACAAACCTCTCAACCACCCGTAACCACCAAAAACCACCACTTTCACCACCACCAAAAACCCCGCTATCACACACCGTATAAACCACCACTTAAAACCCCACAAAATACCTCACCCCCCACAACTTACGACCTCCTTCACCACATACGACCCATCCAGTCGTCAGAACCAGAACAACATCACCAGCCCGACACCACCTGTCATAACCTCCACCCCACAACACCACCTTGCCATCACCACCACAGCCTAACCGAAGCTAAGACAGATCCATCACCACACCACCGCCAACCACTCAAACCCACACTACCGGAATCACCGCCACAACCGCAACCAGCCTCCACCAAAAACGAAACTCCAATCTGACCCTCCAACCACCATAGATCGATGGCTGAGAAGGGACCCGAACCCAAGCAAAGCCAGAAGGAGCAGCGCGAAGCAGAAGACGATGCTGGGAGGTGAAAACGTCCTAGATATGAAGATGATCTAGGAAGGAAATATCGGACATATGCCAGTGAGCAGAGGAAACAGACGACCTGGACAGAGCACCCAGGGGAAGGAGGACGGTGGTGCGGAGACGAGATCTCAACGCACCACCACCGCCGGCAAGCTACATGAGGACTGTCGGGTTTGGATTAAGGGGAGAAGGAGGTTTGAAAGGTAGAGTGAGGTCAGAGGAAATTTTAGAGAGAGAGACTATATTATAGTTTCTGTTTTTACTAACATATGATACTTAATCATCCACTAAAGAAGTTCTCGATCATGTTGGCAGTAGAACTTGAACCTACTAGATTTAACTTCATAGCAACTGAGCCAATATAGTGTAATGATACCAATTGAAGAATCCAAGTCAGCAAGTTTGTATGAAATGTGACACGTAGACACAAGGGAGTAAAAGAGGTGCACATTAAGAAATTAGAGTGGGTATATAAGTGAATGTGTGTGACCAAGAGTGGTGTGGAATATTTAGATCAGTTCTCTTCTCTCTGGATTTCTTCTTCTATGTTTCTTTCTTATCTAATTTACAATTCAATTGTAATGTTTCTTCTCTGTTGCAACAAAGGTTGATTTATCCAAAAAATTATCAAACTCATTCTCAATTTTCCTTTGTAATTCTAGTATCATTACATTGGTGCTTTCATTGTCACCATGGCGTGGGCGACAGAGGTAGGAGCTCATTGGGAAAAAATTGAAGCAGAGTACAACGCTGAATGGGCGAAATTGGCGTATTTGGACGGACCAGGATACACCGTATGGGACCGAATCGAAGCTAAATCAGATCTTCAACGACGATACTTCTCACGGAGCTCTTCCCATGGTGTTGTGAACTCACCGGTAGAGACCTTAACACAAACGGTCAAATCGCACTTCATATTTTCGAGGGTTGAATCATCGCGAGAACTTGGTCGTGGTAAAGTTGAATCGAACCGACAACAGAATTCGCGTATGTCTGAATATGCACGGGAAATTCGAGAGTCATGTGAAAGAATGATTTCCCTGTTGCAAGAGCAAATCGATGTTTCAGAATCATCAATGGAGATGGACGCATCCGAGCTGATGAGTGAGTCTCTCCCGATTTCAAGTGAAATTCATCCATCCACAAAATCAATAGAGGAACATTTTGTCACAGACAAATCTGTTTGCGCGGAGAATTTAATGGTTGATAGAAGTGATTTGGATATCGGAATTGCAACAACAGGTTTGAAACAAAGTATCCCCTTCACAGCGACCCAACCTTCGTCTTCTCTCATGATCTTTGCGTTTCCACTGATAAAACCACTAGGAGGTGAATTGTTCTCAATGGGATGTACAAGGGCTTCCTCGTGGGAAGATGTGGTGAGGCAGTGGTGCGGTTCTCATGCTCGCCTGTCGCCACCGCCACCGAAACCACCGGATCATAGTTTACGACAAAGGAAGATGGAACTGCAAGTAACAATGGATCGTTCAATGTCGCCACCACATCCTAAGCCACCCGACGACAATCCTGGAGCAGTAGATACCATAGTTTTTCCTTCGTGTGTGGAAATAGCAGTTTGGCCACCATCTGTTTGTGAAAATGTTTGTGTGCATGATTGTGTCATCATCCAGCTATTGTTGTTCATGTTGTTTCAGTCGTCACCACCGGTTCAGCATCACATCGAAAAGGATCATGAACAGGTAATCCTTGTTGTTTATCTTGGTGTTGGTTCGTATGCTCCTATTTCTCTAGACTATGGCTATACAATGAATGTGTAACACCCCGTTTTCCCAACGTAAAAATTTCATAATTAAAAATCAGAGTAATTCAACTTTAAACGGAATGCTACACTTCTTAAAAATTCATAAACTGAATAAATAACAATTTATTCTTCAAAATCATTTAACATAAGTAATTCAAAACTTCTCAGCGGAATTAGTTCATTCAACATAAAAATAATCTTTGGCACGCAGGCCTCAACATAAAAATCTCATAAGTCTTGTTCAACATTTATTCATAAAAATCCATAAGTAATACGTAAGGAATAGAAATAGAAGACATAATCCCATCTCGTTACGTATCAGAGCACCTAAGACACACTTGTGAGGAGTCCACTCACGACCGCAACTAATCCTGGTTACCTGCAAGTTACTCATACGAAGAGCAACATTTCCAAGCAGAGGGGTGAGATTTCTCAAACAATAATATTAAGCATATAAATCATATAAAGTACATTCAACAACTTAAACATCTTATAATTCATTAATCATATCTAATAACTTAAACTTCCTTAACTAGTGTCATTATCCTTCCTACATTAGTCATATACTTCATCAAGTAATCTCAATTATTATTCATAAAACATCTTATCTTAAATCATGATCATAAGCATCAATATCTAACACCAAATATAATCGTAAGCATCATCATATAATTCACATAAGTATCATTATCAAAACATAACATTTATTGAAAACAACTTCATAATCAAGTTCATAATCAACTTCATAAACAAACATCATCATTAAATCATAATCATCAAATCACAATCAAACTTGATAATCAAACCTCACTTAACTCGACAATGCGACTCAACTCGACTATGTAACTCTTAACATCTCAAATCATCTTAGCATCTTGACAACTTAACAACTTGATAACTCGACAACTTCACATCTTAAATCATCTTAAAACTTTTTGATATGCAAATGCATTTGGTACCAATACAGAGCATCAAGCTCCCAACCAACTTATATGAGCGTAAATAGGCTCTTCAGAGCATCAAGCTCCCAACCAACTTATATGAGCGTAAATAGGCTCTTCAGAGCATCAAGCTCCCAACCAACTTATATGAGCGTAAATAGGCTCTTCAGAGCATCAAGCTCCCAACCAATCGTGTGAATGACTAAGCATTCCAGAGCATCAAGCCCCCAACCAACGTATATGAGTATGCAATGGACTCAACTTCCTACAACTTAGACAACTTCATGAACATCTATGACATCCTAACATCTTGATATCTTGACAACATAACATCTTAATAACTTGATGACTTCATAACGACTTGACGACTTAACAACTCTTATCATCTTAACGTCTTAACATCTTAACATCTTGACAACATATGGATCACATAAATAATTCATGTCATATCATAATTTAACAATATCAAATGATAATAAACAACATCTTAAACATCATATTCATCAATCATAAACAACTTCATATAACATCGTATTTAAACATCGACAATAATTCACTATGTATCTTTGCAAAAACATAATAAATTATCCACAACATATTTTCATGTCAAACCAAAGCTATTGGAAATATATCACAAATATCAACAACTTTCATGTTTATAACAAAGATCAATTTAAAACAGAAACATATGAACAAAACGCAAAAACATGAAACAGAGAAGGCTGTCACCGTACAATTTCGCTAAGACCTCCCTGTAGTATTTTCATCATAACTCAAAGACCAAACATCATTTTCACGTCAAACCAAAGCCACTGGAAAGCTAACAAAATTATCTAAAACTTTCATGTTTACGTCTAAGACCAATTCTGTACCGATCAGTACCAGTTTTTATTTTAAATTCGGAAAAGTTGTGCTGAAAGTCCATAAAAATTCATTGTGACCTACGTGCAGTAATTTGACCATAACTCAAGTTTTATAAATCCTATTGACGTGAGACCAACGACATTAGAAAGCTAACATCCATACCTACAACTTTCGTGTTTACACCTAAACCCAGTTCGGAACTTAAACTTGTCAAACTGAGACAATAAAAACGCGTTTTGCACATTGATAGCAAAATCGCAGTTCAGCTGCGATTTCGCTTTGGGGAAATCTTTTCCACTTCATATTCGATCCAATACTCTCCAAACTTGACCCTAATCATTACCCTATGATTACCCTATCATTAGAACACTAATTATTCATCAACTTACTGTATGCAAATTCAAAGGGTTCTCAAATCTATTAACAACCTATTACAATTATTAGACCCTAATTCTTAAACTCACCAACATCTCATCCAATTTCATGGTTCTAACCTCAAAACTACATCCAATAATCATCATATGGGTTATCTAAGGACTGTATACAATTTCTACATCAATTCAACAAGTTTTCATCATCTAATCATCAAATCTCTCTCAAAACCCTAATTCTCAAATTCTCACAAACTTTCCCCAACTTGTTAGATGCAATCTAATGATTTAACAACTTAATATTAATGCAAGATAGTCTCACCCTCACCTTAGATTAATTCCTGAATCAGCAGCAACGTTCTTCTTTCCTAAGGTATTCTCCTCTTCTCTTGACTTTTCTCTTCTCTTCTTTCTTGTTCTCCTCTTTTCCAAAAAAGTCGTTTTAGGGTAAACTCTTTCTAACATAAGCTTCTCTATTTATAATACTAAAATATTCTTCCCAAATCTATTTAGGCCCAACAACTTACTCTTCTTTCTATTCTAACCCCCAAATCCACTCACACTAATAATCCTCATATTCTAATAAATAATATTTCTCTACTAAATATATAATAATACACCAAATAACAAATATATATCTATAACAATTAACAAATATATTATGCTAGTAAATACCAACATATAACATAACAAAATATCACTCAACAAAATATATTAACTAAATTATAAAAAGACATCTAATCTCAACAAATCATATATCCCTCATATACATCATATAAATATATAAATATATTCTAAAACTAATTAAAATAATTAAATAAAAAGGAGGGCGTTACAGAATGTCTTTGAGAAGAGTGAGGTTTATGGTTATGGTGTAGTGTTGTTGATTGTCTTGACTTGTAAGCATATTGATGGGAAATGGAAACAAGAACCACATTTACACATGGTGACATATGAGAAAAGAGAATTTGGGAACTTAGTTTTTGACAAGGTTCATATTCATCAACAACCACCCAAAACATTTATGAGTTTAGTAGGAGTATCCTTACGTATAACCAGGACAATACAATGCTTTCAAGAGCTGCCTAATCCCAATGTAAAGAATGTCACTTCCGTTTCTGTAGTTTGGTATGGAAATATCTTGCAGCACCTACATCATTTGTCACTTGAACCATATCATGCTCACTTTTGGAGTTGGGTGAATGATCATACTCATAGTGATGCTATGAAAATTGTTGAATTATTCCTTTTTGTTGTCACAGGGGTTGTTATTGTTCCTGAAGGTATGTCTATAGTTGTGGCATTGAGACTTGCTTTTTCTATGAAATTGATCAAGTATGCAAAGGTACCTTCTGCAGAATTTTTGAGTGCTAAATCCCATGGGCTAATTCTTTTTAGTGAGATTACTTGGTCTTTCATGGTTTCTCTGATTACTAAACATAGTTCTCACATAGAGGTATTAAGGTTGTTTTACATATTTTTTAGCAATTGCAATAAGAAGCCACATGGATACATTCTAGCCAAAAACATTGAAACTTGTATGCAATTAGGTGATTTCAACCCAACTTTTGTCAATCTCATTGGTTCTACAATACATGTGATAATTGGAATCTCCCTTCATGTCCAAGTCTTTGTTTATGTGAACCTTGATGCAAATGGAGAAAAATCACTAGCTAGAATTATGGTTTCTAGTCCAAGTGCAAGTTTTCTTAGCTTGATAATTGAAAAGTGGTTGAACACAACTATGGAAATTGTGGGATTAATATCTTTTTCTGCTACTGAAGGTTTACTTTTGGCCATGACATTGAGCCTTGCTATTGCTAAAATGTCTTCTAATGGTTGTGGAAATAACTTTGGAAATAAGTATGTGGCTGTCAAACAAATGGGCAATCATGGAAATATCACATGCACACCTCCATATATTTTTCTTTGTAATATCATTTATGTGGAAATTAGTTGCTATGATTTTTCAAAACTGATTGATATATGTGAGATTGGACCTTGGGCATTAATTGATCTAACAATCAATTTGTGCAAAGTTATTGTTGTTATCGATGACAAGCCTCACGCTATGAGCTTTTATGAAGATGTGCTTGTTCACAGGTCTTATTTTGATCCTAAGCAACTAACTCCACTTAAGAATTATGGGATTTTTGACTCTTGGCCAACTAATGCTATTTCCAATTCTGTTGGTGCTTGGATTACACATTCAGGGTCTAATGTCTATCATGCAGTTGATTGGCATATAGCTTGGGTTTCCAAAGTTGTTGGTAGTATATTCTCTGTTCAGAAACGAGACTCTCCACCTGTCAAGCACTCATGTTTCAAACAGTGGGATCCAGGAGTGTTCTCTTGTGACAATTTCAACCTTGAGGACAAGGTTGATTTTAATGGGGGCGGTAATGTAATGATACCAATTGAAGAATCCAAGTCAGCAAGTTTGTATGAAATGTGACACGTAGACACAAGGGAGTAAAAGAGGTGCACATTAAGAAATTAGAGTGGGTATATAAGTGAATGTGAGTGACCAAGAGTGGTGTGGAATATTTAGATCAGTTCTCTTCTCTCTGGATTTCTTCTTCTATGTTTCTTTCTTATCTAATTTACAATTCAATTGTAATGTTTCTTCTCTGTTGCAACAGAGGTTGATTTATCCAAAAAATTATCAAACTCATTCTCAATTTTCCTTTGCAATTCTAGTATCATTACATATAGAATGTTTCTTTTGAACCCATTTCAAAAAGAAATCAAATAGTATCACCGACTGATACTCACTATGAAGTCACCCTTCAGTTTGCAAGGAGCTTGAGTCGATCTATCGGGTGTTATTTAACTTCTGTGGATTCGCCGGCTATTTTGGTTAAAGGAGGTTGTATTGGTATTTGTGGGAAGAATGTGTAGAGATACAGGATTAAAAGAGTAAGGGGGGGATAACCATGACCGTGATCAAATTAGCCCTTATTTAATTTGACACACTAGACAATTATGGTGATTGATTTCCTCATCGTTGCCCTTAATTCTATAATACCCTTAAAATATATATATATTTATTGATAATAAAAACAATAGTAAAATAGTGATTTATTAATTTATCATAAGATTTTTTTTATTGCTATATATTTATATTTAAAAGAGGATTTAAATCTCCAATATATAATTAATAATACTTAAACTGAAAAGATTGTCAAAAAAAAATACTTAAACTGAAAATAGTAATATTATGAATATATTTGAAAAGGATATATTTTTTCATAATATATTACTCTATACATGAAGTTAAATAAAATAAATGAATTATAAAATAAAAGAAATGGGTGTCTAGAAATTTTGAGGTGGGATCCAGAAGCTTGAGAGATAGAAAAATACACACATCCACCTGGTTCTAGACCCTTCGCCCCAATTCTTTCATTCTTTTACCTTGCTTTCTCATTTATAATCTTCCATTATCAACCTTAATCACATACTTGCTATCACACTTCATTCATCTATTAAGAAGGTAAGCAAGAGAAGGTGTAAGAGTTAAATCTAAACTTATCATGGCTTTCTATAAACCCTAGGGATTATAATTGGGGGTTTCTACAATTAGGGATTTTTGTGTAATCTTTTTATTACTGAAGTTGTGAGTAGCTAAATTACCTAGTGGCAAGTTTTTATAAGTTACAAACTTGTTTTTTTGGGAGAAACAAATAATTTTTTAAAAGAGAGTCTCATTTCCCTTCACAAATAAGATTTCACTATTTTGTTCATTCAATATCAAGAACGTGACTTTGATGATTATAAAATTTTGATGAGAATTGGTAGTTATTGAAAAATTGAGGTGATAATGTGAATAACTTGTCATGTGGTAACATTGTTATGAGGGTTTTAATCCTATTAGTTAATTTTGGTGATATAAACTATTTTTAAACTTTGTTTTAATGTTTTAATGAAAATTTTATATCTGTTTGCTGCAACGAAGAAATAATGCAGCCTATGAGTAACATGCTCATAGTAAAATATAGATAATCTTCGTTTGCTACAACGAAGAGATAACGTAGCCTATGAGGTACAACTCATAGTAACAAAATGAAATATTCCCGTTTGCCACAACGAAGAGATAATGTGGTATATCTCCGTTCACCACAACGAAGAGATAATGTGGTATATCTTCGTTCGCCACAACGAAGAGATAATGTGGCATATTTCCGTTCGCCACAACGAAGAGATAATGTGGTAGATCTTCGTAAGAGATAATGTTGTATATCTCCGTTCACCACAACGAAGAGATAATGTGGTTTATGTACAAATAGTTGTTCTTTTTTTTAAAGTCTATATATAAATAATGAGATGAATTTTATATGCTTTGTGATAATAAACTTGCATTTTTGAAATGTCCTGGAAGTTTGTGAGTCATTACCAAAATTTTAGTATCTTAGAAAGGTGTAAGTGTTATAGTTTATTAGGCTTGCCAGGCTAAATTTATCACGAGTTAGTGTTAGCCTGTGCGCCGGTCATGGCTCAAAAGTGGGTCGTGACAAATTCCATGCCTTGGAGGAAAATGAATTTGTGACTTCCCCTCCCTTTTGCAAGAACACTCCAAACACATCCTCCCCGCATTCATTACACCATTATGTTTTGTGTGATTGTACACTGAAAGGTATGTCTTCATGGGCTTAACACGAAGTCTGGATGCACAACACACCCAATAGCAAACAGGTTGTCAGGAAGTCGTAGAAAACTATAAACTTGTAAATCGCAGTAAAACTTTGTCATAACTGAACTTAGTTTAAACCACACTTTTCACTTTGAGAATTTCTAAATCTTTTTAATTGATTTCAAACCTTTAATTTTTATATTTATTGTCATGACAAATGATTTATTTTATTTTCTTGCAAACAAGTTTCATGCCAGAAAACTATAGAGAGCTATAGCTCACAAGTCCTTGTGAGATCGATATATTTTTATACTATAATTTGGACAATGTATACTTGCACTAAGTATTTCCATCTTAAAATACTTAGTGTTTTGGGAGACACCAAATAGTCTAGTTGCTAGAAATTCAGCTCATAATAAGTAGAAAATTCGAGGTTTGAACCCATAACTCTCCATATTATTTACAATGTTTAAACCGAACACAGAAGAAAAGATAAAAAAAAAATTAAATTGTCCCCGTGAGCTTAGCTCAATTGGCAAGGACAATGCATAATATATGCAAAGGTCCGGGGTTCGAATTCCGACCACCACCAAAAAGATACAAAAAAAAATTAAAATTAATAAACTATTTATTAGATAACATATATATCGAAATGGAGAATACAATTACTTTTTGTGCTTCTCAATTAAGTTTGAACTTTATTAAATTATAGGTATATTTTATAAAAATATCCTTTATAATCTTTCTTTATTCGGATAAGAAAACCACAATTCTTTAAAAAAAAATTTGGTAGAAGAGAAGAATAATTCTACTGATAATTAAGAGTCCGTTTGTTATAGTTTTTTTTTACGAAAAAATCACATTTTTTAAGAAAATAATCACTTTTAAGAATATTGCATCCATTTGTTATAGATTTTTAAAAAAATCAGAATCTAAAAAAAATCTAAAAACAGCTTCAAATGAGAAGCTGTTGAGAGCAGCTTCTCAAAAAATAGATTTTTTTATAGAGAAGAGAGAAAATATGGATTTAAAGATTGAACTAAAAGCCCGTTTGTTATAGCTTTTTTAAGAAAAAAATCACTTTTTTTAAACAAATAATCACTTTTAAGAGTTTTGCATCCGTTTGTTACAGATTTTTTAAAAAATCAGAATCTAAAAAAAAATCTAAAAACAGCTTTAAATGAGAAGCTGTTAAGAGCAGCTTCTCAAAAAATAGATTTTTTTTAGAGGAGAGAGAAAATATGATTTAAAAGATTGAACTAATTTTGTAACAAAAAATCCCTTTTATATAGTTGTATCCAAACAAACTAGATTATTTGTTTAAAAAAAGTGATTTTTGTTACGGTAAACAAACACAAAATAGATTCTGATTTTTCACAAAATCTCTAAATTATTTTATGTCAAAATCACTTTTATTTTAATCCGTAACAAACGGGCCCTAATTTTGTAACAAAAAAATCGCTTTTATATAACTGTATCCAAACAAACTAATTATTTTTTTTAAAAAAGTGATTTTTATTACGGTAAACAACGCAAAATAGATTCTGATTTTTCATAAAATCAATAAAAAATAATCTCTACATTATTTTATGTCAAAATCACTTTTATTTTAATCAATAACAAACGGGCCCTAAATAAAATATTTTTTAGGGCAAATAAGTATGACAGATACCTGTGTATAGATTATGTAGACTAAAACGTTACTATATCAGTAATTGCATATATTATTATCAGTAAAAAGGATATAATCGCATATATTGGGTGATATGTAGACTATTTTTTTTAGAGGAATGTAGACTAAAATGTTAATATATCATTGAATTTTAGATTTATTTCTTTTCTTTTTCTTTAAATATTCCTTGGACAAAAACAAACGACATATTTGGTCAAAAAGAAAAGGACACAAACTATGCATGTATACAGTAAAAAGACCAAAAACATTTAAGTGAATTTATTAATTTTTTTAATAAACAGAAAACGAAAAAGGAAATTCAAAATTATATATTTGATGTTACTTCTCAATTAAGTTTGCACATTTTTTAAACTAAAGGAATATTTTGTACCAGTAATTTTTTTTTTTCTGGAAGTAGACTAAAAAATGTTAATATATCATTGAATTTTAGATGTATTTCTTTTCTTTTTCTTTAAATAATTTTTTTTTGACAAAAACAAACTACATATTTGGTCAAAAAGAAAAGGACACAAACTAAGCATGTATACAGTAGAAAGACCAAAAACATTTAAGAGAATTTATTAATTTTTTTAAAACACAACAAAATGAAAAAGAAAATTCAAAATTATTTGATGTTACTTCTCAATTAAGTTTGCACTTTTTTAAACTAAAGGAATACTTTGTACCAATAATTTTTTTGAGGAATGTATACTAAAATGTTAATGTATCATTGAATTTTAGATGTATTTCTTTTCTTTTTCTTTAGATAACTAGTATGGATACCCGTGCCAGGCACGGGCTAGAATTCAACCATACTTAAGTGAAAAAATATTGTATGTATCAGGTATAAGTTACATTTCAACATTGAATAAAAGAGTGGAGATTGGACAACATATAAGTTGGAAGACTCATATACTTAATACCTTAAATATTTTGTGAAAATGTAATATCATTCTCACTTGGATGATTGCTCTAGCTCCAATGGATCGATCCACACCACCGTGAGTTCCCCCATAAATTCCAACGGTCGTAACAAAACTCGGTTCGACTTTGTAGCGGGAGCGCGAGTGGGAGAGTTGTTATTGTGTCAAATGTGAGTAAAAGTTCAACATTGAATTCAAGAGTAGATATTGAGCAACATAATATATCTAATGTCTTAATATTTAGGGTGAAGATGTGGTGTCAATATCACTTACGTGGTTTCTTTTAGTCTAAAGTGATGATTAAACTAAATGTATGATCCCCGGTAGTAAGAAAATTATGAACTATTTTTTTTTTTTAAGTTTTTAGATGTCATGTATTTCTTTCAAATAATTCTTAATTCATTCTTTCAAACATTAATTTTAAATGAAACATGAATTAAATTTGTATGAATAAAAGGTCTCGCCAATTTGAGATTTTGAATGAGTCGCTTATACAAATTACTCATTTATCTTTTAATAATAATACTTAATAAGAATGTAATTTCTTCAACAAATGAGTTCCACAAATAACTATATTGTTATATTCCAACAACATATTTTAAAATAATTTATTTAATTAGATCTGTATAAAAGTGAAGAGAGTCATTTCATAAACATTATTCTCTATTAGAACCACCACTGTTTATTATGGTGTTAGCCCTATGGCTTTAAAGCTAAAGGGGTCCTAGTAATCTTAAGTTAAGTCAGGAGGTTAGTAAAGTTTGACCATTAACTGTTCCACCTAGAATCAAACTCATGTTCTCCATAATAATTCGTCGTTGATGGAGCTAATTGACCACATGAACAAAATTTCTTGTTTTATTTATTTAATTTTTTAATTTAACATCGTGGTGATTTTGTTTGAATCTACAACAATTACTAATCAACATTTATTTATCCCCTAAAAAAATTAACATTTATTTATTCAATATTGGTATTAGCATTTCCTTTCTATTTTCATAAACTCCTAAAACATACAACACTCATGACATTCATATTTAAAAATGGTTTTTATAATATATCGTTTCCATTTTTTTTTTTTGAGAGAATATCCTTTCCATTTATATAAATTAGAGCAATTAGAAAAATATACTCATGAGATATTTTTTATTTTTTCTCTCAAGTACTCCAGCGGTTAAATTCACACAATGAGGGGTATAAGTTTGAACATTGACACATGCATATCAATATCAATGCAGCTTCCAACCGAGTTGCAATTATAGGACTGTAAAATTTATTTGAGCATTATATGAATTATGAAATTAGAATTATTTGAAATATTTTTACTAAAAAAGCATTGATTGTAATGTGATTGAACTCAAGTGGTTAGTGAGTTCCAAATTAATCAGGAAACCTGAGTTTGATTTTTCAGTAGAACAATCTTTCGATCAAACTCCGGTATACAAAGAGTCCTTTACAACAAAAATATTTTTTTTCACAAAGAAAAAAATTCCTATTTTGAGAGGTAAAAAAAAATTAATTACTTCACAAATGTTTATAATTCAAATTTAATTTTAATTGAATACCGGTATTAATCATATTTATGTGGTTAAATGTCACTGCATGAAATATATTAACAATATAAATATAAATTCCATATTAATAAAAGGCTTAATTGCACTTTTGCCCCTTATATTTTGTCAATTGTGCGATTTTGCACCCCATTGTTTCAAACGAGCGATTTTGCACCCTATATTTTGCCAATTGTGCGATTTTGCACCCCATTGTTTCAAACGAGCGATTTTGCACCCCATAGTTTTCCCCCTTTCTGATTTTGCACCCCAAAGAATCATAAAAATATTCAGTTTTTTTCCAAAAAATTTAAAAAATCGAAAAAATTTAAAAAATTAGAAAAAAAATCAGAAAATATAATCAGATTTTTTTTTAAAAATTTTGGAATTTAATTTTCAAAATACAAAAAAAAAGTAAATTTTCAAAATTTTAAAAATATCTGACCTTTTTTTAAATTGGTATCCAGATTTTTAAAAATTAAATTTTTTTCCAGAATTTTTTTAAAAAAATCTGACCTTTTTTTAAAATTTTGAAAATTTACTTTTTTTGTATTTTGAAAATTAAATTCCAGAATTTTAGAAAAATCTGATTATATTTTCTAATTTTAAATTTTTTTTTCGATTTTTTAAATTTTTTGGAAAAAAACTGAATATTTTTATGATTTTTTTGGGTGCAAAATCAGAAAGGGGGAAAACTATGGGGTGCAAAATCGCTCGTTTGAAACAATGGGGTGCAAAATCGCACAATTGGCAAAATATAGGGGGCAAAAGTGCAATTAAGCCTTAATAAAAAATGGGAATACAATCTTGGTTTAATTTCAAAGTAACTTTTTAAAAATTAGCAACAAATTTGCTTTTTTTTGTAGCAATTCTCATGGTCCAAAACAAAAAATTGTAAATTATAATTAGTGATGATGGTGCTATGAATAAGAAACTTCTATAATAAGCTGAAAAAATTTAATGTATATAGTATAATATTTAAGGCTTTAGTAAAAAAATTAAGACATTTTTTTACAAAAGTTTAAGGCATTGTTGTATACTTAGAAATATTTTAACACAAATTAATTTTAGCATATGTGGTCATATCAATGAACAAAGTTCATTTGATTAAATGTCATAATATTTTCAAATGAAATTCAAGATGATAAAAACAACAATTGGGATAAAGACTATCACTGAAATGAATAGAAAAGACTGTGTTGGCTCTTTTTTTGGATTCGATTTATGTCTCTAATTTTTTATCGGGTTAGATTTACGTCCCCTACTTTTTTTTCTCCATAAGTTTTATTTTTATCTTAAAAAACTTGTTAGTGTAGATCCGTAAAATGTCAATTATTTTCTATTTTTAATTTGCAAAATGTCTTTTTTTAGGGAATTAGCAAAATGTCTTGAATACTATTTAAAATGAAAGACATAAGATTTTATTGATTATCATAGTTTAAAAGTTATATATTTAATTAAGAAAAAAGATATCCTATAAAACAGATGCTTTTTTAATGTCAAATGTTAGTAATTAGTTGTTAGATTTTTTTTCTTTCCTGAAACAATATTAATTGTTTTCTTCTTCATCCAATTTTGTACCAAAAACCTATAACATCATGGAAAAACACATTCAAACCAAACCAATAAATACATTGAATTAGACAATTGATATAACATTAAATTCTTGCATGGTTTTGAATCTTTTGTAGAAAAATAAAAGAAAAAAAATGTCATGTCAACATGCTATGTTATGGTTGAAAGTTGAGTGGAAAAACATACAATTTGCTCGTTATAAGAATTATATTTGTTGGAAAAAAAATTATATTTAGCTTATTGTTAAAAAATACGTGTATGATTGAAACCTTTCATGATTTTGTTAAATCTAATTGGTCAAAAATTAAGACAAAGGGTGGATGACTCCATTTGATTGGTTGAGAAATCAAACAATGATAATAATTTGATGGTTTTTGAGGGGGCAAAGTGCCATTGAAAGATATTAATAAGAAATCAAAAATTCATTTAGTTTTGTCATTATAAGACTTTTACAACTTTCCACTTATAAATAAGGTAATTAATAAAAATATTAATGCAGTTTTAAAGCATATGTGATTATTAATTTTAATAATAGAATGAATGATGGATACAAAAATATGACGTTGAATAAAACATAATATTTTTTCACTTAAAAACATAATAATTTAATAATCTTTAATTCGGATATTAATTTTAAAAATAGTATAAACTCATTTAAATATTTAATTAGGATGAAGGAAATAAAATATAAATGATTGTATGGTTTACTATTTTTTTGAAAATGCACTTAAAATTTTAGGGTAGCACCTTGCTCACTTTTAGTTAAAGAAAAATGAACTTTTTGACTCAAAAAACAAAAATCAAAGGTGCCATAAAATCGATTTTCTATTATGTATTTCTTATCTTTTTCACTCCAAAGTTATCGATTCAATCAATTTTTTGAAAATAGGATGCATTTCTTCTTGTCTATTGACTGGTTTCCATCTCAAGCATAAAGTAGCAAAAAAAATAAAAAAAAACCAAAATAACATATAAAAGAGCAAGATATTAAAAGTAAAATAACAACATAAAAAACATAAGAAAAATTAAACAAAAAAGAATAGATAGATAGAAAAAGTTGTGAGTATTGAGGGATTAAAATAAAACAAAAGGGGGATGAAAGTGATTATATTTGAACGTGGTAATAGAAATCCTTCGTATATATTCTAATTTATATGTGATGCATTTCTTCTTTTCTCTTGATTGGCTTCCATATCCAAAATAAAGATCCGAACAAAAACAAAGAACATATAAACACCAAAAAAAAATTGAAAAGAGAATATGAATAAGAAACATCAACCTAAGAAATCACATAAAAAGGAACATAACAATAAGAAATGTTAAATAAACAATAAAACAATAAAAAATAAAAAAATAAAACAAAAAGATAATGAGGTTGAAAACAATGATTTTTTATGGGAGGAAGAGGTAGATGAAAATAATAAAAAATCAAATTGCCTATATATAGGGAAAAAATCATATCATGATCAATTTTGATTGGTTGGTGAAAAATAAGTGAGTCATGATTCAATTTTGATTGGCTAATAGAAAATGAATGAGTCAAGATCCTTTTTGATTGGTTGATGGAAAAACAATAAATGAAATGGGGAGTATGAAGATGCCACGTGTACTTTTACTCAAAGATGTAAGCTTTTGTATTATAAAGGACACAAACTATGCATGTATACATTAGAAAGACCATAAACATTTAAGAGAATTTATTAATTTTTTTAAAACACAAAATGAAAAAGGAAATTCAAAATTATTTGATGTTACTTCTCAATTAAGTTTGCACTTTTTTAAACTAAAGGAATACTTTGTACCAATAATTTTTTAGAGGAATGTATACTAAAATGTTAATATATCATTGAATTTTAGATGTATTTCTTTTCTTTTTCTTTAGATAATTCTTCCTTGGACAAAAACAAACTACATATTTGGTCAAAAAGAAAAGGACACAAACTATGCATGTATACATTAGAAAGACCAAACATATTAAGAGAATTTATTAATTTTTTTAAAACACAAAACGAAAAAGTAAATTCAAAATTATTTGATGTTACTTCTCAATTAAGTTTGCACATTTTTTAAACTAAAAGAATATTTTGTACCATAATTTTTTTAGAGGAATGTAGACTAAAATGTTAATATATCATTGAATTTTAGATGTATTTCTTTTCTTTTTCTTTAAATAATTCTTCCTTGGACAAAAACAAACTACATATTTGGTCAAAAAGAAAAGGACACAAACTATGCCTGTATAGAGAAGAAAGACCTAATTCAAAATTATATGATGTTACTAATCAATTAAGTTTGCACTTTTTAAACCAAAGGAATATTTTGCACCAATAAAAAACTAAAGCAGTATTTTTATAAGAAAACCCTTTATGATCTTTCTATATTTGGATAAAGAATATCTATCTTACCATTACTTCTCAGATACTTCTCATCTAAGTTACCAAATACTATCTTTTATAGTACTATTTGATAATTAATTAGTTGCCACTAGTAGAGTCTATTTTTTTTATTATTACAAAAAAAAAAAGAGACGATTTTTTTTTCATATATATATGTGATCTCATCTTCGGCTCTTTGAATCACACTTGCAGCAAAAACCTTGAATTCCTCCATTCTGCTCTCGCACTACTTGCAGTGACCAAACGTAATCTCCTTACCCACAGGTTTGCATATTCAATCACAGATGGAAAAATCCAGGAGTGCTCCAAGAGAAAAGGTTAGGAACTACATACCTCATGATCTTGCTGTATGTATTCTTTCAAAATTACCTCTAAAATCGTTGAAACGATTTGGATGCGTGCACAAATTATGGACTCTTTTATTTGAGAACTATCGTTTTATGAGCATTTTCGGCAACAATTTCATATCTTCTCATCATTCTTACTATGATGATACATCTCTCATGCTACAATCGACTAATAGAGATTTATATTCCCTTTATGGGCATAAGTTTGAGAATATTGTCAAATTAAATTTGCCAAATCCATTTCAAGAGGAGGACCCCTTTTTCTATGTTTTGAATTCCGGTAGTATAACTGGAATTCTTTGTCTTTACAGACTTTATGATGAAAGAACTGTATTATGGAATCCAACAATCGAGGAATTCAAGATCATTCCTCCAAGCCCTTTTCATCATGTATCACCTTATCAATGGGTTAATTTCACTCTTATTGGATTTGGTTATGACCAAGTTAGAGATGATTATAAGTTTATTAGGTATGTAACTTATTATCCACTAAGCATGCATGATTATGAAGTACGTGGTATTTCATACAGTGATATTCCAGCTCAAAAAGATTTATCTGACGACACCTTATATTGGGAGATATACAGCCTTAGAAGTAACACTTGGAGAAAACTTGATGTCAATACCTCTATTATTTCTGGAGCAATTGGTGATGTTAACGGTGGTCGACTGTACATGAATGGAATGTGTCATTGGTGGCAATTTAGTGCTAGGATTGATGAAGGAGCAATAGACTTGACATCATTTGACTTGGTCAATGAAATGTTCTTTACAACACCCATACCCTTAAACATATATTCAAGATATATACACATAATGGAATTAAATGGCTCCATAGCTTATATGTCATGGATTTTTGGTACTACTACTTTTGACATATCAATTTTGGGTGAAATTGGTGTAAAAGAATCATGGATTAAACTATATAGTATTGGACCATTTCCTGACATTAAACTTCATACTAGAACTTTTACCCGTGCTACCGCCCGGGTCATGAGTACATGGAAGACGATAACGGTGGTGTGCGATAATGTTGATGAGGGTTAATTGAGAAGGAGTGTCTAGGAAAGGGAAGATAGGAATAGGTATGGTGGGCTGATTGTACCGAGGAGAAAAATAGGAAAAGGTGGAGTGGGGAATTGGAACGAAACATTGGTTAAAGGGTCATGGTTGCATAGGAAACGTAGCAACATTTAATTAAGCAAGCCAGCATTAAGATATGATCTAACGGCTGATATCATAATCACAGCTGATGACTGAGATCCAATGGACCACCTTGATTGGCGCCTAAACATTCTAGGTTTAGGGTTTGCAATGTCATTAGCAATGTTAACAAAGATTAGATATAAGTATGATTGGAACAGGAAAAAATGGTGATATATTTTTTGGGAAAGAAAACGGAGAAATTGTTTGGTATAATTTACGCACCCAAATGGTTGAGGAACTTTTCATGAAAGGAGGGGATGGTCATATATTAGTATATAAAAAATGTCTTCTTCCATTTGAAGGAGTAAATCATTAACTTTGGGTTTTACCCACGATATTTATGCCTGTGGATATTAAAATTTCGTTTTTTTTTTTCTTTTCACTTTACCGTATGAATCCAAGTTCATGTTGGAAAAGCTTATTTATTTTTTTAGAGGGGGAAATAGCTTATATTTTGGGACCTTTACAATTTGATGGGAAATATATATATATATATATATATATATATATATATATATATATATATATATATGTTTCAACGTTATTAATATAATCTACTTGAATAAATATGCCAAGATGTTCCATTTATTTTTTGTGTGTAAGTGTGTTTCAAGCTATATTTTTTTTTGTTGTAAAAAAAAAACTATATATTTCTTTTATTGAAGACATATTGTCAAGCTTGATTATGTGCCAACTGCCAAGGGAAGATATATCCTAGTCCTAGAATCCTAATTACTAGTAACTCTCTGGGAAAGACGTAATAAAACACCTTCAAAATAGAGAAATATCACAATTACGGACACATTTGATCCATAAATAAAACACCTTCAATTTTGAAATAACACATTACTAATAAAGGAATGAATTAAATGCAATTGTAGTCCCTATATTATAATCAATCTATAATTTTGATCTTCTAATTTCTAATATTTATCCTTTTATGTTTTACAATTTAGACATTTAGTCTCGACCATCAAATTAATCTCAAATTTGATGATATGGCCTTAGTATTAAGGTTAAGTGAAATATTGTTTCCAAATTAAACAAAATATTTTAAATAGCTTATTTTATTTTTGAAACATAAGAAAAACATATCATATAAAATAGAAAAAAATAAAATTAGCAAAGAGGTGAATAAAGCAAAAACACTTAGATGAAATGGTAAAAGATTTCTTTAAAATTAATCAGAAATCCTAAGTTCGACCAAATCCTAAAGATGCTAAATCTCTTGAGGACGACTTTTTCCACTTTGCACATAAATATACCCGGTTCACACAATAAAATAAAGAGGTGAAATTAATTCACATGGACCTGGAAAATTTGAGGAACTACTACAACGACCGGTCCCTAAAGCCAAATCAAGCTTTCCCCTCCACAAAGATTCCCAATGAGAATATCATAGGTAACAAAATCATGCGAAAATCCTATTCGAAAGGAATGTCATGAATAACAAGTTGCTGCTTGTTCACTTTTTTGTTATTGCATTTTCCTTTTTTCTTTTTTTCCGCTAGTTTGTTATGCAACTCGGCTTTGTACATTGAACCATTTGAAGTACGTTGAACGTTAAGAAGGTTCTATTTCCTCTCAAATTTCTTCTTTGTCTCTCTTACAATTTTCTATGGAGTTTCCACTCACTCGAAGAGTGCCATAAATTCTTGCATCATGAGACAAGCAAGGTGTATGAATGTTTGCTTTCATCATGAATGCATGTGACATATTCAATTCAAACTTGATGCTCAAGCTAATTTAGTCAGTTTGCTCCAAACATTATTGGATTCTCACTCCAATTCCATAAATTCTACGCTCCACTGTAACCTCGTAAAGGTTGAGTTCAAGGTCGACGATATGCGTGTAGATAGATGTCACTCAAATCAAATCTAGATGTTCTCAGACTGGCATCACAGGCAGTGGAGCTTATTGTTCCTCGTTTTGATGGATCTGACCACATGGATTGGTAATTACATAGAGAAATTTTCTTGAAACAACGATTTTGATATGTGAAAAGTGAAGATTGAAGCAATCTTGATTCAAGAGAAGTGTGTAGATGTTTTAAAGGGTGAGACAAAGATGTTGGTCCCTTTAAAAACTAAATCAATCAGAGAAGACATGAATGATAGATAAGCTAAGATGTATCATTATCTTGTGTCTTTGAGACAAATTATTGAGGGAAGTCTCGAGGCAAAAGACCACGACGGAAATGTGGACCAAGTTAGAATCGTTGTACATGACCAATGTCATTGGTTTGCTCTATTCATTTAGGATGGTAAATTCTAAGCTTATTGTAGATCAATTGATGAAATTCAACAAAATCATTGATGATTTGCAATATATTAAAGTGAACTTGATGACGAGGATAAAATTTTACTCTTACAGAGTTCGTCACATAGATCTTTTGAGAATTTTAAGAATGCACTTCTTTATTGAAAGTAATCTACTATCACTTTGGAGGAGGTCCAATCGACCATTAAGACCAAGGATCTAACAGAGCTTAAAGACTTGAAGGTGGAAGATAGTGGAGATGCTTGGGTTTCTCAAGAAGAAGAAGTGAGAGTAGAGTCAATGACAAAGGAAATAAATTTAGGCAAGGTGGATGACAAATCAATGTATAAATGATTCAATTGTCACAAGAGCAACTACTTCAAGAAGGATTGTTCCGAGAAGCGGGGTAAGGACGATTCCTTGCAAGTTGTGCTTGTGTTGGAGGCTGGTAATGAGAGTGTGGGGGAAATAGTGGCGACATGTTTGGAAATGGAAAAAAGTTGGTTCATGAACTCTAGATGCTCTTATCACATGTGCCCAAAGAATGAATAATTTGAGATTTTAAAACTAAAAGAAGGTTGTTCTACTTGGAAACAACAAAGAGTACAAGGTTAAAGATACGGGTTCAATTCATCTTAAGATATTTGACAACCGTAAAATATTCCTTTTACAAGTTGGTTATCAATGCCAGCAAAATTGATTCAAAATTTGAATTTATTTTAAAATAAACTAAAATAAAAGAAAAATATGAAAGATTGGATGATTCTTTCAACAAAAAAAAAATGATTGGATTATGACTACATTACTGACCAAACTCTATCTTAGGTTCCAAGTGCTCTTCTTACTTTTAACCTTAATTAAAACCGATCCAAATAGAATCATTAAAACCTCATTTACCAGTTTATAACTTTTTAGATCCAATTATCTTATTGGTGTGCATTCAGTCTTTGATGATATAAGTGGCAATTACTTCGATAACATTATGATAATCATTCTTATACATATATGAAATTACATCAGAAACTTAAGAGACTCGTCTTATTCTAAAAAATATAAATCCTAAACGATATAATTAAGAACTTTATATAGTGTTATAATAAGAAATGTGATTTCCCTACTATGGAGATTGAGCAATGGTCTTAGTTTGAATTGGAGAAGCACAACACTTGCTGCAGCAAGAGCCCGGGGGTGGTGGAGTACAACACACGCAATCGATACATCTCTTAACTGCATAACAAAATACACTTCATGATGAGTTCATTAATTAAATATCATAGAAAATCATATATCAGTTAATTTATATATAATTCTCTAGTTGAATAGTTTCTGTTATTTGTAATTAAAACGGGTGCTTTACTTACCTGCTAATGGAACACGTATAGCATCACATGGTAAAGTGGTACAAAGAGCCATGGCAAAGATGAAAATGGTCGCCCAAGTAAGATAATTGGTTGCCATTGCTTAAATACAAGAGGAGACTATTGAGAAATTATATGGATGTGATAGGTTTCTGGGGTATTGGAACGATGAGATCATGAATAGGAGATAGGAATATATATACAGGAGTTGTTAACTTACTACCACCTAAAAACGAAGAAGTAAGTTAGCAAACCTACTTCCACCTGCTTTTTACCAAAACCTCAAATCTTTCATATTAACAACTACTTAATTATTAGGGTACTATTGTAATTTACAATAATTAATGTTTCCTTGCTCTCATTTACTTTTTGTTTTTCATAAAAAACAAACTAATATTAAGGAAACAAAAAGAATGCTTTGCTTTGTAGAAAAAAAACACAGGCAGGCTTTTTATAATATAATATATATATATATATATATAAGTAAGGTTTGAATTTGAACTTTGAAGGTTGAATTCCAAGTTAATTAATAATTCCTGCAAAGATTAGTCAATGGCAAATATCAAATTGAGTCTACACGTCCACACTAATAAAATAAGGCAAAGAAAAAGTACAAACGCATTTCAGAAAATTCAGTTGGGAAGCTTCTCATTTTAAAATAAAATAAAGGGTGAAAGAATTTAATATGTAGAAGAACTTGACTAACAGAACTCATGAAGATTAAAATGAAAATCATCATTGAATGGTTCGTCTAGTTCATAAACTCAAAAACTTAACCAACTAAGTTTTAACATCTTTTATCATATTGAATTTGACTGTTTAACAAGTTATCAAGACATATGACAGGACACTTGCTACGTATAGTGTTTCTACTTTCTTTCGCTCTTCCTTTTAGTGTTCATGCTCAGAACAACCAATCAGGTTTGGTAGTCTCATCTCTTAAACATTATTCATCTGAATATAGGATTGTTTAGCACCGACACTTCAGATCAAACACATGTGGTCAGTGTCTGTGTGCATGCTTCAAAGCTTAGAACTTACGCTTTCCTCTTTTGCAGGATTCATTAGTATTGATTGTGGACTAGTGGATGAACAAAATTACACGGATGAAACTACTTCCATCTATTATACTTGGGATGTTAACTTCACAGATACTGGTATAAGCCATAGCATATCATCTAAACACAAGGCATCCCTTGAAAGACAGTTTTGGAATGTTAGAAGCTTCCCAGAAGGAACAAGGAACTGCTACACCCTTTTTGTTTCACAAGGAAGTAGCAAGAAATATTTAGTCAGGGCCAGTTTTGTGTATGGTAATTATGATGGAAAAGATTCTCTTCCTGAATTTGATATCTATCTTGGAGCCAAATGGTGGGAATCTGTGGTGTTTGAGAATTCATCTAGTGTAATAACCAAGGAAATCATTTATACTGCTTCCTCAGATTATGTTCATGTTTGTTTGTTTAATACTGGCAAGGGTACACCTTTTATTTCTGTTTTAGAGCTTAGAGTTCTTAAAAGTGATGCCTATCTTTTTAACTCTATGGAGCTTTTGGCGAGGTTTGATGTAGGCTCACAGGATGGTAAAAAAATCAGGTGAGCCATCTTACATGTAGTATAACTGTAACAACTACTCATAAGAGGAAAAAAAACTTAAAAATGTTTTTTAACACCTTGTCGGATAAACAGCTTCATAATCGTTCATATAAGTGCTTATGTATAATCTATTTCGATTTCTATAATATTGATAAAATAAAGTCAAATTATTTTCATAGAAGCTATATTTTGTTTTTATAGGTTATCTTGGAGATCTTATGGAAATAAGTTTAAAACAGCTTTTGGACATGTCATAAACTGTTTCTATAAGCTCTCCAAACAGTTTCACAAGCACTTACACTTTTTCCTTTTCCAAAGATATCCAGATGATATTTGTGACAGAGCATGGACATCTTATAACTCAATTGATTGGAAAAAAATAGACACTTCACTCACCATAGATCAAAGAGCACCTCCATTAAGCTTTTTAATGGCACCACCCTCCACTGTCATGAGAACAACAGCAATTCCAGCAAATGCCAGTGAGAGCATCAAATTTCACTTCCTTCCCAAGTATAATGCCTCCAGATATTATGTGTACTTGTACTTTAATGAAATCCAGAAGTTCCGGGCAAATCAAATCAGAGAGTTCAACATTTTTGTAAATGGGGAGCTTTTAAATAGTGATCCACTCAATCCTGTGTATCTTGAAAACCTTTATTATATATCAGTTGTTAGTGAAACGAAGTTGGAACTTTGGTTTAATAAGACTAGTAGATCAACTCTTCCACCGCTATTCAATGCCGTCGAGATATATATGGCAAAGGACTTCTTACAATCAGAAACATATCAAACCGATGGTATGTACTATTTAGTTAGATACATTGATTTTACTCTCAAATATCTATTTACAATTAATTCAAGCCCCTGCACTTCATTATTTACATGCATTATTCTTACAATTTAATTAGTATTGGCCGTGTTAACTTTGTTTTCCTGACCTAGTTTTATTTTTTATGATGATAGTTGATGCTATCCTAAACGTCAAGTCAGTTTATGGGATCAAGAGAAATTGGCAAGGAGATCCTTGTACTCCGGTGTCTTACTTGTGGAATGGCCTAAACTGCAGCTATGTTGGTACGGATTCACCAAGGATCATATACATGTAAGTTATGTGGCATGAAATGAAATGCATACGCCGATGATAATCCTTTAGTATAGTCTAGTCTTAAATGATATTAATGAATTTCATAATCATGCTTCAGGAACTTAACTTCCAGCAGCTTAATTGGAACTATAGCTTCTGGGATATCCCATCTGAAATCAATAGAATCTTTGTAAGTTCTTGAATCTATTATGTACACGAAATACAAATAGAAAGCTAATAAGTTGATCCCAAAAATGAAGCATACTCTTAATGTTGAGTAAAAACATTTTGTTCCAATTTTAGGGATTTGTCAAATAACAATTTGACTGGCGCTGTGCCTGATTTCCTATCTCAGCTGCGCTTCTTGAGAGTTCTGTAAGTCAACTATCTTCATCTGGTTATCGTAGGTGGACTTGATTATTCAATTAATTTTATTGCTTGAGTTGTTCAAAATATCATCTTGGTGAGAATGAAAGCATGTAAAGAGTAAATTTTTTATTTTGTTTATTTACTGAAGAAACTTGGAAGGAAATCAGCTAGCAGGATCAATTCCAGTACAACTCCTTGTGCATTCAGAGAATAGTATGCTCAAATCCAAGTATGTTCTATTTCAAGTTTTACTTTTACATATTTTATGACTTCATTTTCCATGTGATGAGTTAGTGATTTATCTCATTTATATTTCAAAAATGTATGGTGTCAGACAATGTCAAATAAATAACATGATTATGTATTACTGTATGTGCAAGTTTTGGTAGAAATCCAAATCTTTGCACCTCAGGTTCATGCAACAAGAGGAATGGGACTAAGGTTTTAGTTCCATTAGTAGCATCAATTGGTGGAGCTTTCATTATACTAGCAGTAGCAATGATTTCTTTTCGCATATATTACAAGAGACACCAAGGTAGGTTTGGCTTTCTATTCTATTCACATTGGTAAGAATAAGATAATCAGGATCAAGTTAACATTATTTTTAATGATTTGACAATTTTTTATCGGTAAATTGGTTGACTACACTCAACGTGTATCAAAATTAGACTCGTACGTAAACACTGCAACAATAAACGATATTTTTTCTTCTATTTGGATAATGAATGATTGTGTTTGCTTTCTTCCCAGTTTCACATAATCTGAGCAAGCTGGGTGCTTATTCAAGAATAAAGCAGGAACTAGAGTCAAAGAAACAAGAATTCAGCTATAAAGAAGTATTAAGCATTACCAGAAACTTTGAGAAAGTTGTGGGGAAAGGAGCATCTGGAACAGTCTACCATGGCTGGATTGATCATGATACCGAGGTAGCTGTCAAAATGCTATCTTCCTCATCTGCTCAAGGATATCTGCAATTTCAAGCAGAGGTAGTATCATTAATAAACTTGTAAATTCCATCATGCCTATTCACACACATATAGCTTCAACAAGTTTCTTGTGAACTGAAGTCATGATGGTTTTCCTTTCTGATTCACAGGCCAAACTCTTTGCTGTAGTTCATCATAAATACTTGACAGGACTTATAGGGTATTGTGATGATGGCACCAACATGGCTCTAATCTATGAGTATATGTCTAATGGAGACTTAGCCAAGCACTTATCAGGTATTGTTTATGATTGTGTCGGTACATCATTTTTATTTCTCACTAACATGTTACAATTCTAGCAACACTTATACTTAATCAAGTAATTTGTATCGACTAAGGCTAGATGATAGTATTTGATTGAAATCAATTATGTGACTTTTGCTAGATGATAGTATTCATTGAAACTAATGTTTCCTAATTTTGCTAGTTATGAATTTCTTGGTTAAGTTTGTTTCATGAATGCAGATAAAAACGAAAATATATTGAGTTGGAATCAAAGACTTCAAATTGCTGTGGATGCTGCAGAAGGTGAGTATACATGAATCCTTTTGGCCATCAGTTTCATGATTTTCACCAATAGCTCATAGAGCTACATTTTATGCAACAAAACTTAACTAAAGTTGAACATTCAACTGTAGGATTGGAGTATCTGCATCATGGCTGCATTCCACCGATTGTTCACAGAGATGTTAAATCTAAAAACA
Organism: Medicago sativa; assembly: GCF_051527215.1. Lineage (NCBI taxonomy): Eukaryota > Viridiplantae > Streptophyta > Magnoliopsida > Fabales > Fabaceae > Medicago > Medicago sativa. Next base: position 79,767,884 of record NC_140750.1, read on the forward strand.
TCTTACTAAATGATAAACTTCAGGGTAAATTAGCTGATTTTGGGTTGTCAAAGATCTTTCCTAATGAAGATGACACGCATGTCTGCACGGTTGTTGCTGGCACGCCAGGATACCTCGACCCTGAGTAAGTTAATGCTACTCCGTCCTTAAATATAAGTTAATACGTCACTTTTAAGACAACATTTTTGTTTTTCCTTTTCACTTTTGGTTTGTATATAGATTAAGTTGCAAATTTGTATTTTGCAGGTACAATAGATTAAGCAGGTTGAGAGAAAAAAGTGATGTATTCAGTTTTGGAGTAGTTTTGCTGGAGATAATTACAGGAAAACCAGCCATAACCAAAACTGAAGAGAAAATCCATATTGTTCAATGGGTTGGTTCCATGCTTCTGGAAAGAGAGGTAAAAGATATTGTTGATACAAGATTACAAGGAGAATTTGATATTTACTCTGCAAAGAAAGCTTTGGATACTGCTATGACTTGTGTAGCACCCAAATCCATCAATAGGCCAACCATGAGGAATGTAGTTAAGGAACTGAAACAATGTTTGGAAAACAAAATCACTCATTCTTCTGACTCTAGTTTCTCTAATTTCACTCCTGAGATTTCACCCAGCACCTTAAATTCTGCCTCCTTTGATAGAATTAGTGGTGAGAGCTCTCTTGCGAGGTAGTAAATTAATCAAAACTTGAATGAGACCCACTCGTTGCTCGGTCAATGTTATTATTTCTTATTCTTATATTTGAAAGTGATCTATTACTTGCTGTAAATATAAGTAACACATCATTTAAAACGATAGAATGTTGTAAGGCCATGCATCAGAAACTAGCTAAATACTTGTCAACCAACTAAGAAACTGCTCACTGTTAGCAGAAAACATGTTATCACAACAGTTAACTAATTAATCAGTTAGTATAGCAAAAAGGTTGACTAAAACTGTTGACTAAACCACATTATACAACAACATCAAATAAAATATAGGAAACATTCTTGTTGTTTTTAATAAAAACATAATAATACTCAATTCTCAAAACAGAACCGTTTAAGGAAGGCTCGAACATGAATTGTTTACACATGGAAAGATATACCTTACACTTCGTACCTGTTGCAAACCACCATGTCCTTGTTGTTCAGGGAAGAGCGATTCAACTATTGCGTTTAGCGAGGAACTTGAACAAGACATCAATTTGGTACTCACCAATTTTATAAGTCTATTTCTTTTTTATGTTTGACAATCAATTATATAAGTCAATTTGTGTATGATCTTTTTATACTAGTGTGACAAATTACTATCCCTATCATCAGGCTTTTTTGTTCAATGAATGATTTTTTTTAATGTCTATAAAAAAATGAATGATTTTTTTTTTTTAAGAAGTAAAATTAACCTACGGAAATTGGTACGAGGAGAATTGAAACTGAGAGATTGATTTTTTTTTTTGAATTTGATAAAGAAAATTGTAAAGTACCAAGTTGAATATTCACTCATATACTATGAGAAGAAACAAATAATTGAAGTCTTGTTTGGTCCTTAAAAAAAAGGTCTTGTTTAGCAACAACTTATTATGTCTTTCCTTGGTTGCTTGATGATAAGAACCAAATTATTGGTATTTTTCATTTATACACGTGTACTTCTTCTGTTGAGGACTAATTTGAAGTATGAGGGTTTGTTTGCGGAATTGATTTTTGAGGAGTGCTAGCAACACTCTCTTTTGAACACTCTCTCTATCACTCACTCTTTTATTGGGTGAAATCAATGTAGGACATACACTTTGAAAATGGAACCCACATAAAGTGGTGGGACATACATTGATTTCACCCAACAAACGAGTGAGTGCTAGAGAGAGTGCTCAAAAGAGAGTGTTGCTAACATTCTTCTTGATTTTTTTAAGATTTTGGAGGGGTAAGTTTGAAGTATTAAAGTCTATATTTTGATATATATATATTTAAAGGTAAGATTTGTGATTTTTTAAGGTAAAAATTGTGGTATATTTTGATATATATTTAATATTTAAAAATAAAAATAAAAGAACAACATATAATATTATTTTTTTAGAACGAGTAAAATACTTGGTTGAGTTAAAGGATTAAAATGAGTTTTTTTTTTTTTTTTGACAAAAGGAGTTAAAAAGTTAATAAGCAACATAATAATTAACATCCTAACATTTATCACTAAAAAAAATGTTCACATATTATGTTTTTCTTTTAATTTTTAAAATATCATATATACCTTAAAATATATAATTAATTCTCCAAAATTCAACTCGTAAACACACTTTAAGTTTTTCTTGCTTTGTCGACACCTTGGTGAAATGCAACATTGGAAGATTTCAAAAAGTGACCAACCAAAAGAATGAAATTAGTTTCAAAGGATAAAAAACCATAAATCTCTAGCTTTACCTTAAGTGGTTCAAGGAATTAAAATCTACAGTTGCGCGTAAAGATATCCGATTCACATAAAAAATAATCGAAAGGAAAAATGATTTGATAATTGATAAGTGATTTTTTATTACAAAATTTAATTAATAATAGGATGCGTAGGTCTGTCATATCATATGCATATATAGTTAAGGATTGTTAAGAAAACATGATTTCTTTAATGCAGTTTTAAGCAACTAACCACTAAAATGGATTTGAAAGAAATAGGTGTTCTCAAGCTGAAAGTCAAACTCAAACTAACTAAGGTTTGACTGAGTGATAATAAGCAGATGTTTGCTACTTTACATTGTAATTTGGCTTGACGGTTAGTTGGATTATACATATTCTCAAAACTGATCTGATTTTATTTTCAAAGTAAGATAGGGAAATCACTTTTGAAACATAATCAAATTAAGGAGAATGAGTAAAAGTGAATGATTTTAGCGTTTATGAATGAATATTAATAATAATGTTGTTGATTAATACTAATAATAATATGAGTTTAGCGTTAGAATGGGAGTCTCCAACATCATCACCTACTACACCTCCCTCTCCACTCCCCATTAGTTATGGAGCTGGAAATAGTAGATACTCTTTCTCAACTTCTTCAACTTCATCTTCACCTTTCTCCACTCCAACGTCGACTGCTGAAAATCTTCCCCTTCTGCATCTACAAAAGACATTTGATTCTCCTACTATGAATGTGCCATCAGTATTTTCAGTTGATCGCGAAGATCCTTCAGAATTGGAATCCAAGAGTACATGCCTCAAGGACTTGTAAGTCTCAAATCTCAATCTCTTTTCTTTACTTCCATTTCATGGCATATGGGAAGTCTTAGGTGATAAATTTACACTTAACGTATTATTCAAGTTACTGGATCATTGTATTGCATGCATGTGAGAGTTTGATCGATTCATTTCATATATAATTTAAAAATTAAAATCATCTATGTGCAACTCCTTGTGTTGTGTTCTAGACTAGACTAGTAGTTCAATAAGTTTCTTGACTGGTTGTTAAAGTTTAGGTGGTAGTAATTTAATACACTAATCCATCATCCATCTGTAGTTTCCTAATTTATTCATTACACAATAAAGTTGTCAATGAATTTGATTCAATCCTTACAACATTTTTTTTAATATCGGTGGATCATTTTTTGTGATGAAATGAAATTCGATGGATCATTTTCACTATTTAAAAAGATAAGTTTGTTCCGTAAAAAAAACGCTAATAATAATAAAAAAAACTATTTTTTATATTTTTAAATTAATTTTTGTTAAGAATCAACATTAGTCAACTGTGTATTTACTAGTGTTTATTAGTTTTTAATATTGTAATTAATCATATTTAATACGTTACCAATTGTATACACAAGCATATGAATATAAAGTAAGACACACAACCATTATACAATCTCAATAATTTTAATTGTTAAACTAGATTATAATATTTTTTTAATTAAAATATGTTAAAAACTAGAAATTAAAAATAGTAGTAATGGGCAACGTTGAAGCTCCATCGTAGACCACCGAAGCGCTGCAATATTGTGGGTTATCGGAGCTCTTCCGTGGATAACCATTGGTGACTCTTGTGCTCTAGAATTTTTATTTTTATTTTTTTGACAAAATTGTGATGTAGAGTTGACTGTCATCTCCATCAGTAATTTTATAATATATAAATATTTTTTATTTAAAAAACAATATGTAAATATTTTCTTAATTAATAAATTGATTATATTTTTAAAAAAATAAAAAATAAAAACTTGTATTTTTTATGGTTTTCTGTTTTAATAGTATTTTTAAAAAAATATTCATCCATTGTAAATGTAATTTAATTAAAATGTATTCATCCATTAAAAAATAATTTTAATATGCTATTATAAACGGATTGGTCGAATATCCGTCTATTAAAAGTATTTTTTTTTAGGGGCGTCTATTAAAAGTATGATAATCAATGAACTGGATTATTTTTATATTTAGTGGATGGATTGTATCTGATTTTTTTCCAAATTTTTTAATTAACATAATGTTAATTGATTAATAGATTGTTTTGATTCATCAATTAACAACCTAATTTACAAAATTCAATCTATTTTGTCACATCTAACTCATGTCATTCCAAAAACATTCTTCTAACAAGTGGGGCATTTGTTCCTCTAAAAAAAGTGACTATTTGTTAAGAAATTAAAAAAGAAAATATTACCTTAAAACAATTGTGTATTCTACTTTTTAAAAGTTGGAAAATAGTTATTTTCAATGCAAAATTTGTCCCTTTTTTTAATTCTTAACAAGTGCTCTATGACACTTGTTAATATAACCTTGTTTATATGGGCTTAATGTTAATCACAACAACACGCTAACCACCTTTTCTTTGTCCTCCCCTTCCATTGAATAACAACAGGTTGGAATGGTTTCTACAAAGATGTTGCTGTTGCTGTAACAAATTTCCTTCTATCTTCCTAACACCACAAAAGAGGTCCAGTATTCAAAGCAATGGTCAAGATTTTGCTGCCATTCATTTCAACTCCAAAACTTTCTGAACAAATAACATCTAACAAAATAATGTCAATACATAGAGTAGATCATGAAATACCATCAAATCTCTCACACTACACAAGTCCCCGCAGTTCAAAGTATAACAGTGAACATCGTTACTGAGGCTTGAACTTTGAACAAGAGTGCTCCACCTCTTTTTTAAGATTGTTATTCTAAATGTATACTTTGTTATTAATGCAAATACTAAGATAATATTTTGCTGATCCTAATTGTTCTATTTTTGATAAGAGAAAAACTTGTTATTATGAAGACCATTGCCGAAGAATAGCAAGAAAAGAACATTTGTATTCCGTGAAAAACCACCGCAAGAATTTTAATATTTATTAGTGTAATAGTAGACCTAATGAACAAATAAATTGATGTCTTCGTGAATTTAATTCAGTTGGTATGAACAATGCATAATATATGTAAGGTTTGAGGTTCGAACCCCGACCACCACAAAAAAAAAACAAATAAATTGACAAAAATAAGTTTTTAATTCGGTTTAAAACCGATTAGAATAAAAGGTCAAACATTTGTTGACCAAAGAATTATCTAAGATTTAGTTCAGTTTTATTTTATAGTTATCAAATTCTTACCTTAGTACATTTATTAGCGTAATGCTCTATGTATTCTTTTTTGAAAAACCACTGTTATAAACTATTTTTATTTTATTTTAATAATTATGTTTGCATAGTTTTTTTTTTTGACCAAATGTTTGCATAGTTATTTCTACAATAGTTAGATGTATGATATCAGTTGTGTGTGGACTGAGGAGAAATTATTTCTATATTTTGTCTTCATGGAATTATTACTCTTTATTTATTTCTCAATATCTGTTTATTTTAAAGAGAAATTGTGTTGCTATGTGTTGCTTATTTTATTTTTTATTTTTTGAAACAGCAAAAGAATCACATATTGATTAATGAGAATAAGTAAAATTGATACTCCTCTCTAAAAAAAAAAATGTAAAATTGGTACTTTCACACGAGAAGGTTGAAGAAGTTTGTGGAAAATCCTTTTAGTTTTTTGAATAAACCGAAAGAGAGAAAATTCATTATCCTTGAGGTTAAGCAAAGGCACAATAAAACGATTAAATATCTTTTCACAAATTATATTTTATTAGATTTTTGTTCAATAATTTGGATTTTATTTTTTGAATACAAATAAAATTCAACATATAAAAAAACACCAGTAGCATCTTAAACAACGAAATAATTTGGATTTTATTTTTTGAATACAAATAAAATTCAATATTTAAAAAAACACCAGTCGCATCATAAACAACGAAAAAGTCAAATATATCTATTCCCCTGGATCTTAATCCCACTTGTGAAAGCCTACAAGACAATGAGTTAATAAAAACATTTTTCAAGACAAAGTTTATTGATCAAGAAATCAAAATTCAACGGAGAAAAATCCAAACCAACAAGCCAATTGGATGGTCCTTTTCACACAAAAAAAATTCTATATTTAGCAAGGAACTCAACCACCCTTATCCTCTTCAATTAGTTGTGTCCCATCAAGGTTCTTCCTCTCTTTTTCCCAGCCGTCAACCTTCAATTCCAGCTGCAATTTCAGGAGCAAGACCATATTTAAAAAACATCTTTGAGGTCAACAATTTCTTGTAATTGCGTTCCTTCAAAAAAATAAAAAATCTTCTAATTGTGAAATAGTATGTATATAAAATTACTCATATTGCAATGTTAAACTAAAATACTCTTTCCATATTTAAGCAAAAAAATGACATAGTTTATTAGACTTAATTATCATACACAAAATGTTAACTAACTTAATTATCCGTCTTTAGCAAAATATAAGCAAAATTCATGTCAATTATCCGTCTATAGCAAAATATAAGCAAAATTCATGTAAAAAAGGTATTAGCAAAATGATCCAAAATGGTGGTTTCGAAAGAAAAAGAAGTTATCTAAATTCAAAAATTATATTAACTCAACTAACATCTCTTTTTTTTTCTTCGATAAATACTAACGTCTTTAATATGAGTGTAGCTAGTTTGTTTATAAAGAATTAGGAAGGAATAAAACTTAGTTGATAAAGACATTAGATGGCAGGTGGTGTAAACCGCATATGTACTGTGTAAACTGTAATGTTGATGCATATTTCTCTACATAGCTTCCTAGGTTTTGAAACAAAATGTGTCTACATATGAATTTTGGTATTTTCATGTGTCATGTGTGTTAAAACTCTTTGGTGTGAACCAATTCTTGAAGTTCGTATTAGAGAAGCATACACTCTTTATCTTGTTTCAACTCTTATATAAAGTTTACTATAAGATAAGTCAATGCGACACCTTATTGCTTAGTTTTTTTTTTTTTTTTTTGATAGCTTATTGCTTAGCTAAGACCGTCATTTTCCGGTCATCCGCAACAACAATCTAAGGAATTATCCGCAAGATTGCGCAATTCCCCCAGAATACAACAGGTTCTTCCCGGCGATAATCGTACCGAGGCTATCAAGACACGAGAAAAATTATTGACATAGTAACTCAGGCAAAATAGTTTAATTTAAAACTTTTGAAATATGTGGGGGATTGTTGTATATTTGAGATATTTCAAAAGTTATTTTATTCTATTCTATTTTATTAAAAATAAATGGTTTAATTAATTTTATTGAGAGAAAATTAACTTTGTTGACTTATGCATAAGAAGCTCATTTTGACAGGATATTACGTTGCCATTTTACCATGATTTGTAGAACCTCCTTTTTAATTACTCTTCATGCTCCGTATTTATTAGGAACAATCACTTTTCAAATGAATTTGATTTGGTTTTCTCAATAATTAGCTACCCTTGAATTTTGCTGACCGTATACGTTACCTTTTATCATTATTATTAACAAGTAATATAGAATGTTGCCTTTTAATGGGAAGAACCGTTTTCCAACGGGAGAAAATATATTCCTTCTATATTAACTCAGCTACATTGCTTTTTCGGATAACAAAGAGAAAACATATATTGTTCTACTTTTCTTCCTTCAATTTTATAAATTAAACTAAGTGCCTGAGTTACTATGTCAATAATTTTTCTCGTGTCTTGATAGCCTCGGTACGATTATCGCCGGGAAGAACCTGTTGTATTCTGGGGGAATTGCGCAATCTTGCGGATAATTCCTTAGTCCAGTGACGTAGTCGCGCCTCAGGTTTATTTCACAGTTTGTTATTTTTGCAGGTTAATCATTTTCCGGTCATCCGCAACAACAATAGTTATGCTTGTTACGAGGTCTTTTTTTTTATATATATATATTTCTGCATGTATTAATTCTTTGGTTTTTTTTATTAATTTAGGTGTAACCAAGTGATTGGGTTCAAGTAGTTAATGAGCTTTCCTTATAACTAATGTTCAAAAGAATCCAAATTTGATTTTGAATGGGAACAATTATTGATCAAGTTTTACTTACTTAATTCTCTATCGAACCCTAAATTATTATGGTCTCTTTCCTCCAGGAACAAGAGGGTTCATACCAAAAAAATAATTAAATTTAGTTGTTTACAAAAAAGACTAACCAGTTTGATAGACTTGAACTTGAGACCAAAAAGAAAAGATAATTATAATTAGTGGTAGCATTAGATTAGATATAGTCTTTTATATAATTGATGATGATCTATGGTGAACAAAAAGTAGGAATAATTCTCAAGCATGACAGAGGAAAGGCCGAAAGGGTTTCACTTTTTTGTACTTGAAATATATGCCACATGCAGATACAGTAACACAGATGCATGTGCTTAGTGAAGATATTCGAGCTTGCCAAATTAAAATAATGCTTATATACATGTTCTTCTATTGTATATGATCATAGCACAATTATCCCACATCACATTTCTTTGAAGCCGTCGTTATCATATTCATCATCATTATCAATATCATTAGTTAAGAACTATGGAACTTAATTTTAAATTAATTGATATTAATAAGGCAGAGAGGTTCTTTTACGAAATAAACGTTTATGCAAAACTGTCACCAATTCGGATCACTCAGCAATTTCATGTATTCACGCAATTAACACATCAGTTGTTGTATCATTGAGATCGGTTAGTCTAAATTTCAAGTACTATATTTCGGTTTCGAATTTAGATTGCATGTGATCAACAATTTCACGCATTCACAGGGTCGATACATCAGTCTTCATATCATCAAGATTGGATGGTTTGAATTTAAAAATTGATATTTTAAATTAAAACAAAATATGCATTGAAATTTGTATCGTCCACTCTCACAATCACATGATGTACTGATTGCATGAATGCACATAGATTGTTGACCGTACGTATGAGATTTGAATTATTGGGTTTCAGGATGGTCATGGTTAAGATTCATGGCTATGCTTACATAATTTTTTTACATATTACCACCAACGAAATTCTCATATCAGAAGCGGGATTGAAATCCAAGTTCTTATAAGATCTAAGTTGAATCTTTACCAACCGAATCATGGAGTTACTCACATTAGCACAAAAGTGTTATACTCCTATGTGTGTATGTGTTGCTTAAGACAAACAGTTCTGCCAAAAAAGAAGAATAACACGTGCTAAGCATAATCAGTTAAGTGAGATTTTCAAGAGCACGCTTTGGGTTGAATCAAGGAGACAGGACCACTGACACTAGTCTTAAGAGAATGTCTTTTGCATTGTTTAGCTAACCAATATTACAAATTATCACTAATTAAAAAATACACCAAGTACATAGATTGCATTAATCTAATTTAAAACAAACTTTAAGTGACAGTCCCTTTCTAGCCCTTGATCTTAATCATGGCTGTTATAATTGCTACACCTTTCTGTAAGCCAAAAGGTTGTGTATCTCACTTCCTTTACTTTGATCACTTTCAATGTAATGTAATAACCATCTTTATACTTCATTGCATCAAAAGCATATTAAGCAAAAGCACCCTATGATCCCATGCATGCATAATGCAGAATTATTTAATTACGATAGTAACTAGAAAATTAACATTCTCATATTGATGAGTTTCAAACAAATATCATTGAAGAAAAAAGTCACATGATCATAGACAATGAACAAATTGAAACCTTAACTAGAACATTAGGATATGTTAATCACTATTAGGATATGTTAATCACTATCCTTGGATGAAATGTCAGAGGTTATTGGGTTCTTTGACCCTTTTTACATCTTTCTTTCCATATACCAGATAAAGTTGAAATAACGACGGAATTTAGAGAAAAAAAAAATTAAAATTGGTCACAATACTTGGCGTCTGTAACACTTAGTGATGAAAATAGAGACGAATTACACATTTTTCCTTCTCTAAATTTCTGTCGCTATTTCAACTTTTTCTAGTATTTCTGATGATAATGATTTCAATCATGGGAATATTGGATGTTGACATTAGGGTTTTGCATGGGAATCGATGGGTTGAAGGAGAAGGCTATGTTTGTAGGAGAACAATTATTCATTGTATCAATCTTGTTTCCTAGATTCTCCAGTGCTTTGACTTGTGCTCTAAGAAACTTGAGGTAATTAGCGGCTTCATCAAGCATTGATGCAGTGTCCATCTTGGTTCCACCAGGAACAATCTTCTGCAAGACCCTAATCCTCTCACTTATTCTTTCCCTTCTTTGCCTAGCCGCCACAGTTTGTGGATCATTTGATATCTTAACATTCTTCCTTTTAGGCTTTTCCATCACTTCCAAACCCAAATTCGTCACCGGCCTAAATGCTGCAGCTCTATATATCATTTCCTTCATTTGTGCTATTGCCTCTGGATCAGGCTCTTCAAAGGATGAATTTGACAATGAAACTGATGAATTTGGTTGCTGGAAATTGATATTTGATGAACCAGGACACTTATTATCCCATCTTGGTTTCTTTGACTTTGGTGGTTTCTCTGAGATAAGCTTGAAACCAAATTCAGTAGAAGAAGAAGAATTCTGAGTAGTAATGCTGAAGCAAGGATCATATTGATCAATATTAGTCCTTTTTGTGGAATGAACCATGGAATTATCAATGATTTTACCTTGATCTGAGGAAGCTGGAGTTACTATTTCTTGATCCAGTTCCTTGAATGCATCCTGCATGTCCTTGTTTCTAGCATTTGTACGCTCAGATTCACCAGAAGAAACTGCACTAAAGTTCCATAAGTTTCTGTTTTTGCAGTCAGAAAAAATCATGGAAATTCCATCATCTTGAACAGAATTAGTGTCAGTGTTACTGTTTGTAGTGGCTGAAAGCAAACAATCAAGTGATGATTCAAGTGAGCATGTAGTAGTACTCTTGCTGATTGGTTGGTGGGCCATGTTGAAATCAGGCAGTGGCACATAATTGTTAGGTGGATCGATATTGACTGAAAGTGAAGGGTATGATTGGAATATTAAAGTTTCTTCCCAACTGTTTCCAGCTCCTGGTTGAACCTTCTGCATTTCTTGCATTTGATAGTTAAAAACACTTGAACTTGGGTTGGACATTGAATAGTCTCTTGCAAAGTCTTGTGGTTGAGTGTTCCACAAGATTGGTATGTTGGTAACAAGTTGTGTATCATCATCCCAGCTAAGACAATCCATATGTATAATGACTACTTGACAACAATCTCCAATAGAGACCTAATTGAAAGTTTTAATCCAAAATGATCCTTCTTTTCCTATCATGATGAAGACAAAATATAAGATAAAATCAATATACACTATGAAGCACTGACACATACATCGAACACGACACTGACACGTCAACACCAATAATAATTTGAAAAAATTGAATTATTGAGTCTAACCGGTACATGTGTCGGTGTCATGTCCGGCCTTCATTCTGAAGTGTTATACATGCAAATAATGTATTATGTTTAGGTACAAAGTGTATGTATGGTTCCAACCTCAAGTCCGCTACACTGATTTCATCTAAGGATAAAACTGTGAGGGCTTACACAAAGTCCAAAACGGACATTACCTCAAAAAATATCAGTGCAACAGACTTGAGGTCGGAACTTGCACAAATTTAGTTTTGAAGGACTTACCAATTCTAGATCCAGCTGCTTCCAAAACCTTAACACATAAATCCTTGTTTGACTGTTTTCTACAATTCAGTAGGATGAAAATTGTGATAAATCAAAAAGAGAGAGAGAAAAAAATGTCAGATTGTGAAACTGAATTCTATGTACTGTTTTATTGGAAACAACTGTAAAGTTAGAACTTTTTAAGTTGTATGGTTTATAACTTTGACCAGATACATTGAAAAATAATTGAAGAGGAAATAGAAAGTGAGAGAATAAAGTTTGTATGTACCTTAATATGCCATGGAAGACTAGTACTGATGATGTAGTGTGTGTTTGTTGAAGAGAAACTTATATAGATAGAAAGAATAAAAAGTACAAACTTTTGTAATAAAACAAATATTGGTACTTGAACAATTATGTGAGGAAATTGTATAATATATATAGGCATTTCATCATTTATTATGCAAGAAAAAAAGGTAGGAGGAAAGGGTATTTAATATTATAGTATATGGTTCAACAGTTTTAAGCATTACAATATGGTTTTTTTGGAAAAGATAAGGCTTTTGGGTCAGCTTGATGGCTGTTTTATTGCAGAAGGGAAGCATGAGAATTCAGAGAGAACAATTTTGAATCTAAATTCTCAACTAAATTCATTGAATATTTTATTATCTTTTTTCTACTTTTTTTTAGTATTCTTTTTAAGTGGAAAGTTCTGACTTCTTTTTGGTTATGTATATTCCATGCGCACTGTAAAGTTGCAGTGAAAACTGCAGTGAAAGTATGAGCATCTTTTAATCAACAGCATCATTACTCTCTTTACAAAGATTTTTTTGTTAATCATAGTTTTAATCATAGCCTAGTGATGGTTTCACTTTCTAATGAAATTACTTGTTTAAGTCTTTGTGGTAAATTCTTGGAGGAATCTACTTATTAATTACTGAAGTATAGAGTATTATTGATGATGTAGGACTAAACTTTTTACATCTTAAACTGCTCCAAATTCAAAGCTTAATGGAGTGGAATGGATGATGACTCAAGTTTGTGAATATTTTTTTACTAGTATTTATAAGAGTGTCTCTGCATCTTTGCTCTGCTTTTTATAAATGCTTTATCAGTTGTATTAAGGTTAGGGAACCACAATTTTATCTTCTCTTATCCTCCCTCTGTGTCAACTACTCCATCATTCTAATGTTACATGACACAATTGATTGTTTAACATACGTCAATGCACAATTTTAACATTTATGTATGTTAATATTTTGAAAATATTCATTGAGATAAATCCAACATCTTATATGTGATCATTTGTCTTTATATATTAGTAGAAATTTTTTTTCAAAGTATGACATCTAAATAGTGCACATGTCAAACGAGATCATTTAATATAGAACCGAAAGAGTATTATTTAGGTCACATTTGATTATATCACACATATTAAAGAGAAACTATAATTAGTCTTCGTGAACATAGTTTAGTTGATAGGGACATTGCAATATACATAAATTGGGGTAAGAACTCGTGATTCCCCACTTCATTGAGGTACAGTTGGAAATAGTGATTAATATTACATTAACAGATGAAATGACATTCATTGAGGTAATTTCTCTTTGTAAATGTGATGCTAAATGAGTACTACCTTACTTATTTTTGTCTTTTGAAGTCAAATTACACATAACAAGACAATAATATAATGTCCTTATTTATGTTAAAAAAAATATAATATAACTTTTTATATAAATATCAACTTTTTCAAATTGGAAAAGAAGTAAAGTTTGAGACTTCAATATATAACTTTTTATATAAATATATAACTTTTTCAAATTTTTTCCCGCACAAGGATTAAGGAGTGTTAGAGAAAAGCAAAGAGAAAATGGGTGGTACACAGAATTGTTTGAGGATAAGTAAGGTTCAAGACTTAAGTCGGGTGGTACACATTTTACTTTGTCCTTTCGCTATAAGTCTTCAATTTCATCTAATGCAGAGTATTGAAATGCTCAGAATTACAGATATGTTTTCACTAATAAATATTTCATGCAAGATTGCATGTATGTACATAAGAGAAAAATTACGATAAATATTTGTGAGAAATTTTGTCATGTGTCAATTGTTATTGGGTAAGACTTCTTCAAACAGATTGATAAATATGATTATTTCTTGTGGGTAGAGATTTGGACCATGAAACTTGTGAGATTTGTGCATAGAGAAAGCAAGTTGCCTATAATACTTTTTCTTATCACATACATACTCTGAATCCGTTTCCTTGTGGGGATATAAACAATAAAAATTTGACCATGTTATAGACTTCATTCAACTTGGAATATTTTTTTTTTTTTTAGGGATTCAACTTGGAAATTTTGTTGAGTAGTAGTATTGAATTGAATTCTACCAAGCTCTTTTAACACCCATAACATAACATTATTAACTAGAAGCCCGCACTCAAATGTATATATCACCCAATCATATTCTCTTCCCCTCTAAATAATGTTTTGGTCAAATTTGTTGGCTTTTCTTTTCTTCCTTTTAACATCAAGTACATGTACAACCCTTTATGGAATTTAGTTATTTCATGACAACACCGTATCCAAATGTATGAAGTAGGTACCTTTAATAACTTCTTTGGAAAAATCTTGAAAGCGGTTTAGAATATGATAGTTTTTTATAGTGATTTTTTTTTTTTGTGTTCAAAATATAGAAGAAGTACTAGTTAGATATAAATATATGCCGTAACGATTGTAAAAAAACAATTTAATTGTATATGTTCAATTGTGATAACGATTTGTTTCCAAAAACAATTTGTTTGTGTCTAGCACCAATTGTGTCGCATATAAGTTTACTTCATTTAAAAATTTAAATTTATAGTGGACCAAAAAATAGACGTATAAAGAGCCCCACGAGCGACGACCTTCAATTATAACAAGGCACACGTGAACTTAACGTTCTTATGTAGACATGGCAACTTCTCATTGGTTGAAGTATTGATGAGATAAGTGTGTGCCCTAGATATCGAATCAAAAAAGTAAAAACCATTGGATGTGTATTCTTAACTGGGTCCGGTCCATCTCATCCATCCATCCTTTCTCATTTTTTCACATTTTCGATCTTCTCAACTTTATTTGATGTGGATGTTTTGTTCTATTTCTTCATCTTTTTTCTTTTTTCAAGTGGTTTAATGAAAAAAAAAACATCTTTTTAAGATAAAAAAAAAAAAATGAGAACTATGGTTTGAATTCCGACCCCAACACACTCTGCAATGTTTCTTCCAACTAAATTTTGATCACATGGACGTTCTATTTACTTTTTATCTCATACTAGTAATTTTCATCGACAAATTTTAAATAATTGGATAAAATTTAGATAAGTTTGTTAGCTATAATTTAGGATCATTATTTAGATTTAGTAAAAAAAAAAGTTCATGATATTTAGATAAAGTTCTTATGTTCATTTTTGTTTTTGAAGTTCAAATAGCCAAAGTAGCTACGTTAACTTATGTCTAATGGCACAAGTTTTGTTTCTTTTCTTCGTAGCAAATGTCAATCTTCATTCTACAATATTGACTTTGATCATTTTTTCGGTGAGTTGTGACTTGTGAACGTAAACAAGGTTAGTTGCATGAATTGCTACAACCTTTACAGACAAAGACGGGAAGAAATTGGGTAAGAAAAGGATAAAGACGAGAAAAACAATGAATGCATTACTCACGTAGCTTATATATGGACCATTAGGTGATAGACTTTGTTCCAACTTATTCATGCAAAACCCATAACATATCTAAGTACTCTTAATTATTCTCAAACCCTTCATTCAAAGAGTTCTCATAGTAATGTGAAATAAACACTGAGCCCCATTTGCCAGCTCTTTCCATGTATGAAACCAATATGTCGACCAAATATCAGATAAGAAAAGAAAATATCCATACATACATGACTTGTCGTGGTCATGAAAAAAGCTTTCCTCTAGATAATTCGATCTTTTTTTCATGGTAGTGACCAGCAAGTATTTTTCTCACTATGCATGTATGCATGTACATGTACATTATTTGTCACATTCATTCAACAACCAAATATATAAGACCCTACTATGGGGTTGATTATGATGCTGACTTCCACGTACACACAAACCAGACCCTCCCGATCATGTCGTTTTCTTTTGTAAGAATTTATTGATGTTTGTTCATTACATTACAATGTACTAATGTACGTACCAACCATCTCATTTCCTTCAATGTCGGTGTTGAATGATCATTTTATTTCCCAATTTCATTCATAGCTTCAACAATCAACATCAACCAGCTAGATCCAAACTGGGATGAATGATCATATAAATACAAATAAAGATATTGATTGTGAATGTCACGAGCTGAGTTTGAAAATTAACTATTATATGTTTAAACAGAATAAATAAAAGGTCATCCCACCCTTGGTGTTGATGCCGTCCAGATATAAAGTTTCAGAGACATTTTAGGGAAATTTTTAAAATGGAGTAGATACAATAAGTGGGGGTGCCAATAGTCTGGCCCAAATATAGATGCAGCATTCCAGACCCAGCTCTTCTACCAAACATGGATCCATCTATACAGAAAGAAACTTTCCCAAATCCCAACCCCCTTAATGACTTAATATGTACATATCCTGGAGGGAAAAAAAATGCAAAATTCTATATTAACTTGAGAAATGTGAATCATACATGTCTTTGTTTAGCATACAAGTTAGGGGATATGTCAGTAAGAGTCATGTCTGCTTCCGGTTTGAGCTAGTACCCCTTTGATCTCATTCTCAGTGAAAATTGGCTCTGAATAACACATCAATACAACATTCAAAATAAATTGAAAGCAGTGAATATTGTTTATTTTCTAACCCCGGCATGACAGCAGCACTTAATCTTGAAAACATTTAAAAAAAGAGGCACAAAGAACAGAATTTGATATTTCATACTGAATATATTCACAATGAATAATGTTCACTCATATGGCCAAGCATCTGAAGTTTCATGCACTTGCACGTCAACCTTCTTCAATTAAGCAAGAATCTGACAAGTGTAGGATATGATCTACTTCATGATGGACAAGTCGCATGAAGTAAATAGTAATCCGCATTTGGAAGGTAAGAACTAATCCAACCCTTGAGAGCTCTGCATAAATAGATTATAGTAGAAACTTTAGAAAGTTGGCAACAATGCAGTCATCCATGCATGCTTTGCCAATGCTACTACCATTCAAAATAATTTTGTACACTGATGCAATAGTTTTGGGTGGGCAAAAAATTAGTCCAACCTTGCAGCGTGAAAGCATGTGCTTTCCCATTTATCAACTTGAAGACCCAATTTTGACCTATATCTAGTACCAAGCTTGTTATCTCCTGAAAGACATAGCAGAAACAGAGAAATAAAGAAAAGAAAAGAAAAGAAAAGTGGGTAAATAAGCACACAAACAATACAACTGTGGAGAAACATCTATCAGTATTCAGTAGTAGTAATAGACACTAATGTATCATATTGATTGAACATTATGTAATTTTTAAAAGGTGACCTGTTGTTATTATCATTTAATTAATATATTAGCTGCATGAGAATTGTATAATCATGCTGGATGCTGAATAGAAACACAGGGCAAGAGGGTATATAATTTTTATTGAAATTTCTTATAGGGATGAAATGCAAGTCATAGTTAACCCTGTTGAAAAGAATAAATCCAGAGTGCAGTTATCCATTGATTATTGCACTTCACATTCATTTTCATCAACAAAAAAAACTGTAAATACAGATCAAGAATTCAAGTAGAAATGCTATGATAATTGATTGGTCTTTTCCCAAATATAATCTAAATCTGAAAGTCACCCAAAATTCATCAGACATCCAAGGTTCAAACTGCAAAGTAGTCCCAGATGTAGCAAAAGAAATGAGATGGTGCCCAACCTTGAAATGTAAAGGTTTAGATGATCACAGATCAACAAAGCTCCAGAAGGCAAACACACTCGATATGAGGTGTGTGTGGGAACATGTCAACTGGCTGTAGGCTTGTTAGCTTATAACATCCTTCTATATTCAGCTCTGCCTACACAAAACCTTCAACAACTCAGATAGTTGAATCTCAAAAATAGAGCTAAAACACAATAAAATTAAAATGACACATACCACACCATGACAGAGATAATCAAGGTCACGTGCACATGTAGCAGGATTGCATGAAACATACACTATGCGAGGCGCCCTAAGATTTAAGAGGAACTTGATCAGCTTCATGTGCATCCCTGGGCGGTTGGGATCTGTATTGGTCACACCAAATGACAACATGTTTAATTGTGTACTTCGGTGAGTGTGAAGAATATATATGATCAGCATGTTGATAATTAAAATAGAGCAAATATGGTTTTCTTTACATGGAAATTATCTGTCGATGACTTGAAGCAATTACTTATTAAAACTCGCATAAACCAGAAAATCTCCCTCCATTAAAGACATAAATAACGAAGCAAGTACAGCTCAAATGTATGCAAATGCAGAATAGATATATGCTTCAGCTAACATTCAAATAAATGGGTTGGGTGGGGGGAAAGAAGTGAACAACAATGGCAATTTCAACAATTAGGATAGATTCATATATACTTCTGATCAAATAAAGTTCACAAGTCAAACTAATTGAATAAAATAATATATAAATAGAATAAGTAGGAATATGGAAATGTAGGACAACGAACCTGAAATAACAATGTCAGGTTTAGGAAAATTCTTCCCGAAATTTCCATCAATTTTATTAAGATCCCCCTCAATAAATGTTGCATTTTGTATGCCATTTAGCTTGGCATTAAGTCGGGCATCTGCGATGGCTTGAGGAACAACTTCATAGCCATAAACATGCTTTACACTGTTCAAAATTGGAAGAGAAGACATTACTTTAATTGTTTGACATTTTGTCCTAATATACTAAAACCAAATGAAGATAAAAGCATACCTTTTTGCAAGTGTCAGACCTATGGTGCCTGTTCCACAAAACAGGTCAAGGACAACTTCTGAGCCATCTCCTCTGATGCCAGCACATTCTTCGATGAGTTTATACAAAACTTCTGCCTAATAGGGAAAATCTTGCTTACATTTCTTTTCTGATGGTCATTATTCAATTTAAGAAATAAAATATGGGACAGGATCTAAAGACAGAGCCAAAAAAATTGGCATATTGTAAACCTGATGAGTATTTGTTTGAAAGAAAGAGTTTGCTGATATTTGGAATGTAAGCCCTCTTAAGGTCTCTGTAATGCTAGATTTCCCATGCAAAGTGTATTCCTCCTCCCCAACAGATGTGTTACCAACAGAAGTATTTACATTATTCATGATGCTTACCTATCATTCATGCAGAGAAGGAATTTACTGGTATTAAATACAATAATTACATAAAGTTTGGAAACAAGTTAAAAAGGTCAGATATCCACGCACACAAAAAGAGACAGTTGGGGTTAAGTATTGAATAAAGTGACAACGTATGAGGGAAATACACTTTAAAAATGAAAATTTTACTCAATAAAATTTCAACAATTTTTTAAAATATGTTATCACAGAAATCCTGAAGTTCACCCATCCATAAAACTAAAATGTTAATAGTTACATTGATGAGATCTCTTACATAATAAGGTTTAGTAATCATAGTTCAGTGCCAAGCGTCTTCTAGACAAACTAAACAATATTTCGCTCAGCATCAGTTCACCTCAGTTCCATCCCCTCCCTATTTAGAAGTGGGATGTTACAGAATCCATCCCCTTGGTATACCTTAAAATTTGAAATCTGAGGGTCAATCAAACTAACAGATTCGGGATGTTACAGGATCCATTCCCAGGATATACTTTGAAATCTACGGGTCAATCAAATAGACAGATATTGTTAAGGACCAACTATCCTAAAAGCTTAAGATGTTACGAGGAAGCACCACATAGCTTCATGTCATTTAGACATCCCTATGGGCTATAGCCTTTTTGGCTTGGAGCATGGAGGATGCAAAAGCCCATTTAACCTTGTATAGAAATTAAATTTGATCGTAAAGAATGGGTGTAAAAGGCTCAAAACTCCTGACACTTGATCAATGAAACTCCACTACAGTGTTAAGATCAACTCTTATATAGCTTAAGTTGATGAATGCAAGGAAGCACTTAATTGTTACCTTCAACAGAAACAGAAATTACAGGTTTAAGGGGTTTCGAAAGTTAAGGAAGAAGCACATGTGAAGAAGCTAAAGCAGGATGTATAATCGTAGTGAAAAATTGAAAAACTTAAGTACCAACCACTTCGGGAAATGCAGAAACTTTATCTACTAGGACCTTCAGCAAATCGGGCTTGTAGGAAGAGGTCACAAAGTTGACCATTACTTCAGGCAGACCAGTCATTACATCCCTAGAACAAAAATTAAATATTAATACTGATAGAAAACAAGGTACCCTTCAAATGAAATATTGTTATGTCACCCCTTTGAATTTGATGCTTTTTCAGGTATTATTACTCACATTACATATTTTATGAAGTTTCGTTGGAATTTGGAATTGAACATTGTCGAAATTGTATTTATCTTATGATTCAATGACTTTATTGTTTATATAGTTATATTTCTAAATGACACATCATCCCACACCTTTGCCCGAGTTAAAATAAACTCCATACCAATTTAAAATCAATGTTTGAGCCTTATCCGGTGTATGGAACCCCACATTGCATAGTGATATGGTTTGAATAGTGATAGTAAGTGGTGGGCATCCATCACCATATAAGCCAGCTTTGTGCGGTTGAGTTAGGCATTAGGCTCAACACAAATTCTAATTCTAAGATAGAGAGTCTATCATATATATGTTGGGTCACCCGTAATTGAGTCACCTAGGTCACACTCAAGCCGGCTATTCCTCCCTGGGCGTCTGAGGTGTGTGTTGAGTGTCGCACATTGGATAGTGATATGGTCTAAATACTGCTTATAAGTAATCGGCATTTCCCACCTTATAAGGTGGTTTTGTAAGTTTATTTAGGCTCGACCCAAATTCTATGGTCCACGAATATAGATGCAAGAACTAAAATGTCCATGTGTACCCAAAACAAGTAAGACAAGGAACAAATAATATAACTTAAATACCTTCCACTTCTCAGCATCAAATGCTTAAGAAATCCTTTGTGTGAATGAACATTGTAGGGTGAGAAACCAAGTTGTGGGTCTCTCCAACATTCTTGTATAGCCGCAAGAACCTGTTCAGATGTTCAAGACAAAACATAAGGAGAATGCAATAAACCTCCCAGTTGTGAATATGAAATCAAATAAGTGTAGGTTACTGTCACAGAAACATGCAACAGTTGAATCACAGAAAAACAATAACATTGCATACCTTATTAGCAGGATCAGTTTGTAGTAAGCACTTTTCAACATTTATAATTTTATCAAAAAAACCAGGAACATGCAATCCAAGTGCATAATTTTCACTCCCAGCATCAACATTTCTTTCGTGCAGCGACTCTTTAGGCAACCATTTATATGGACCAAATGAGAATTCCATCTACACAAGAAAGTAAACAAAGCACAATACAACTTAGTCATTAACCAAAAGATGCATTTGCATGAGATATAGTTTTTGAAAATGACAAAAATAAACTAACTAACCTTGTTTCTATAATGAAACTGGATATCACAAGGAACAATCGGTTTCATAATACCATTCAATTCCAAGTCTTTCTGAGAAAACCTTCCAACATGTATGACCAAGTCACGGACCTGTTTATATAAACAGTTTAATTAAATGCTTATAACATAAGCAGTTATCATATAAGTGCTAATGTTTAAATTATTTATATAACAAAAGATAAAATTAAGTAAAAAAAAAATCGTATAAACTACAACTTGTTATCATAAGCTATCATGGAAAACTTATATAAATAGGCCTTGTTTGGATAAATTATTTAATTTGCAGCTTATAGCATAAGAGCGCGTCATGGTAAGTTTTTGTGTATAAGCTATTTTTACAACAAAAGATAAAGTTAAATTGTTTTCGTACAAGCTATAAATTGTTTTCATAAGCTATCTTGGAAAACTTAAGGAGCTGATGAACATGTCATAAGTTGTTTTCATAAGTTCCTCCAAACAGTGTCACAAACACTTATCCATTAGATAAGCTCAAAACAGAAGCTTATAGACATGCCATAAGCTGATTTTATAAACTCTATCATACAGCCTTAGAAGTGCTTATGCAGATAAATAAGCTTAAAAAAATCAATCCAAGCATGTCCTATGTCACGAACTATAAAGTGTTGTCATAAGCTAAAACAACAACTTATGATTCATACATAAGGACTTATCATGATAAGCATGTATGCATAAGTTGCAAAATAAGTTGTTTATCTAAACAGCGTCATAGACATGTCATAAGCTGATTTAAAAAACTCTCTTAAACAGTTTCACAAGTATGTATACCAATAAATAAGCTCAAATAAACGAATCAAAACACATCATAATTCACTCACTCACCTGTTCCTCTTTAGCTTTAATCTGAGCCTGATAAGCCAAATTCTGCGTCTTACAACCACCACAATGCGGAACATAAACACAAGGCGCATCAACAACATCAAAAGGAGGAGTTAAAGTCTCAACCTTAGTAGCCTCCGCGTAATTCCCCTTCTTTCGAGTAATCCTCCCAATGAAACGTTCACCGGGAAGTGCACGGTCACACATGACTACAAAACCGGTATCAGTAACTTTGCATAGACCTTTGCCTTTGAAAGCGAGGGATTCGCAGAGTAGTTCGAGGGTTTGGCCGCGTTTAGGGAAATAGGAATTGGAGGTGTTAGGGTTTGGGGTTTTGGGAATTGAAGTTGTGGTGGTTGGTTCTGGTTGTGGTTCGGGGAGGGAACATGAGAGAGTAGAGAGAGCAAAACGGTGAGAGGGAGAGGATGGGAATTTGAATTTTCGGAAATGGAGTGGGAGTGTGTTTGTTAGGTTTGAAATTGTTGTTGTCATTTTCGCGGTTTCTGAAGCCAAATGCTTCTTGCTTCTTCAATCAGAAGCTGCACTGTAGAGTAAGGGGGTTTTTGTGAAGGAAGGAATGAACAAACGATTGATGAGAGAGAGAGAGAGAGAGAGAATTGAATATAGTTTGTAACTTTGTATTTTATTTTATGAGAATAAGTAAAAGTGTTTTTGGAAAAGATTGTTTTTGAAATATATGATTAAATAAGGTAAAAATTGTCTTTTTTTTATATATAATTTTGGATAAAGAAATTGAGTTTATTTTCCTTATTATTTAAGATGGAGGGAGTATTATCTTTTTGTTCGTATAGAATCACAAGTTTTTAAGTTGAACATTTACTAAACTTTATTTAAATTTTAGTTTTTCATAATATTTCAATTTGTAAGAATAATTCATAAAATAATGCATAAAAATGTAAATAAGAACTAAAAGTGAATAATTTTTTAGGATTAAACTTTCTTTTTTGACGGATTGAGGGACTAAACTTAAAAGGTGATAATTTTGTATAGATTAAAAACATAATTATTTAATTTTAACCCAGTTGATTTTGAATCTATACTTGAGTATGTTTATTTAAAGTTAATAAAAAAATATGTCTTTATTTATGTGTAAAACATAGTTTGATAGGGAATTTCACATATTTTTGTGTCTTTTGACATTTTAGGGTGAAACCTTGCATTGCAAGCATATCCAAACATGTACGGGTAAAGTACTCATAATTCTGAGTTTAACACAAATGTACTGGAGTCAGTCAGTAACAACTTATGTCATATTGTCATATATAAATCTATCTTATACTGTTTTTTAAACATAATTGTGGTAGTTCGTTGGGTTGTCTTCATTGCATTCTTCAACACCTTCATTTGTGTTGGATTTAGTCCCACATTGTCTAGAGATATGACCATCAAAAACATAAGCCTGGATCTGTTCCTGCGGGTTTTGCAACACATAAAAAAGCATCATCAGCGTTTTCCTTCACCACACGGTATTGAATTGAACATAACAACTGCACAAACACGTTGTCCTGCATCCACACAATTAGTAAAACAAAATAGCCCAACCCAAGATAAAACCTTTGTGCTATTTCTCAATTTTCAAACATGATTAACACTAAACCTTTTCATTATGTTAACCATTCAAAACTTCGCACTTTAATTGATTTATGTAAATCTATTAATCAAATTAAACAAACCCATGCAAACTTAATCACCACAGCACAAATCTCACACCCTGTTATAGCCAACAAATTCCTCAAAAACGTTGCTTTAGTTTCTCTTACTTATGCACACAAACTGTTTGATAAAATTCCTCAACCAGATTTATTCATTTACAACACCATGATTAAAGCACATTCTTTGTCAAACCATTTGTATCGTGATTCCGTCGCGGTGTTTAGATTGTTGACTAGGGATTCAGGGTTTTTCCCGAATCGGTATAGTTTTGTGTTTGCTTTCGGTGCTTGTGGAAATGGGATGTGTGTGAGGGAAGGGGAGCAGGTTTTTACACATGCTGTGAAAGTTGGGTTGGATGGTAATGTGTTTGTTGTGAATTCGTTGATTGGTATGTTTGGAAAGTTGGGAGATGTGGAGGATGCGAGGAAGGTGTTTGATTCGGCTGTAGATAGAGATTTGTATAGTTGGAACACGATGATTGGTGTGTATGTTGGATCCGGTAATATGATTTTAGCGAATGATTTGTTTGATAAAATGCATGAGAGGGATGTTGTTTCGTGGAGTACTGTGATAGCAGCCTATGTTCAGGTATTGCAGGATTCGGAAGTAATGATCACACATTTACTGATTATTCTAACATTTTTACATGATTGTCATGTTGCTCTGAACTGGGCATTGCACTAGTGCACAGTTGAAAGTATGTTACATGTGCAGTCCTTTAAGTTGTTTAATTGTACCCAATTATTTTTAAGTCTTTTTTGGTCCTAGATAGGTCATTTAAATCTTAAAATATGCATGGCATTTTTTCAGATTCGGTTTAACTCCATTAAAAAAATGATTTAAACAATATAATTTTTTAATCGCCGCATCAATATCAAAACAGTCACGCATGCATTTTTTAATACCGAGCACATTTTGAGACTTAAATGACCCATCTAGGACAAAGAAACTTAAGGGCTAATCTGGTATAATTAACAACTTAAAGGACCAAAAAGTATTTTGCCTACATTTTATTATTTTGACTTGATTGTATATGTACTCTGTCTAAAATTTTTTCATGCTTACTCTAGGTTGGCTGTTTCATGGAGGCTTTGGATTTCTTCCACAAAATGTTGCAATCCGAGGTCAAACCAAATGAATATACCATGGTAAGCGCTCTTGCAGCCTGTTCAAACCTTGTCACGTTGGATCAGGGAAAGTGGATCCATGTTTACATTCGCAGGGGCAAGATTAAGATGAATGATAGACTTCTGGCTAGCCTCATTGACATGTATGCAAAGTGTGGCGAGATAGATTCTGCATCGAGTGTTTTTCATGAACACAAAGTGAAGCGAAAAGTTTGGCCGTGGAATGCCATGATCGGTGGGTTTGCAATGCATGGAAAACCTAAAGAAGCTATAAGTGTGTTTGAACAAATGAAGGTTGAGAAAGTTTCTCCTAATAAAGTAACATTCATTGCCTTACTAAATGCTTGTAGTCATGGCTATATGGGTAAGGAGGGAAAATCATATTTTGAATTGATGGCTAGTGATTACGGAATTAATCCTGAAATAGAGCATTATGGATGTATGGTAGATTTACTTAGTCGTTCCGGGCTCTTGAAGGAGGCTGAAGAGATGATTTTGAGCATGCCGATGGCTCCGGATGTTGCGATTTGGGGAGCATTGTTGAATGCTTGTAGAATCTATAAAGATATGGAGCGTGGATATAGAATAGGTAGGATAATTAAAGAAATTGATCCTAAACATGTAGGCTGTCATGTTCTGTTGGGTAATATATATTCTACATCTGGAAGATGGAATGAAGCAAGGATGCTAAGAGAGAAAAATGAAATCAGTAATGACATGAAAAAAATTCCTGGTTTCAGCTCAATTGAATTGAATGGGATATTCCATGAATTCCTTGTTGGTGATCGATCACATCCTCGGAGTAGGGAGATTTATTCATTTTTGGATGAGATGATAAGCAAGTTGAAGATTGCCGGGTATGTTCCCGAGTTAGGGGAAGTTTTGCTTGATTTTGATGATGAAGAAGATAAAGAGACTGCTCTTTCTGTACACAGTGAGAAGTTGGCTATTGCTTTTGGACTGATGAACACGGCACCCGGAACTCCAATTCGCATAGTGAAGAATTTACGAGTTTGTGGGGATTGTCATCAAGCAACAAAATTCATCTCCAAGGTTTATGATCGAGTAATTATAGTTCGAGATAGGGCACGGTATCACCACTTCAAAGATGGAATTTGTTCTTGCAAAGACTACTGGTAGATAAAGAAAATGCTCTTCAACCCTAACCCCTGGTGCATAAGTTGCAACAAGTGAACTGTTCTCCCTGCAGTGACATTTGTGAGGCGGTTTCAATTCTTTTGTCCCTGCCTGCATCATGGGAGAGTCTTCGCTAGTAGACTTGGTGTGATTTGGTTTGCCTGCATTTGGAGTATTTGGAAGGCAAGGAATGACAAATTATTCAAATACAAGGAAGTTTACTTGGAAAATATTGTTGAATCGGTGAAACGGAGTTCCTGGAACTGGCTGAGATTCAAGACAAATAGCATGGAGTACAATCTGAATCAATGGTTCGCGAATCCCAGAGCTTGTCTCGGCTGTGTGGAATTGCAAGTGTGAGGATGAGGTGTGTTTTGCTCGTTTGGAGATGGGTCAGACTCGGATAAATATCATCTTGATAGAGTTTTGGAGTATTCTGCACAGACAGGACAGATTCAAATATTTTACAGGATATCAAATTGCAGCAGCATTTTCATCTCGTGTATTATTCCTCTGTGTTGAGGCTCCATTTCTGTGTAATTCAGGCAGGCTGATGTACAAAGGCCGCTTCAGGTTTAATGTACAAAAGCCGCATCAGGTTTGTTGGGACTGTGCTGTGAACTCACCTGAGATCAGTTTATCGTCTTTGCTGGAAGTTGGATAATTTGTTTCATATGTTACTTAGTTTTGACGGTGGCCTGTTAGTTCTTAAGTGGATTTTCTCTCATTTCTTTTTTTGCTGATTGGAGGTCGTCAATGGCTTGGGATATCATTGGCATTCCAGAAGGAAGGTTGGGCACATCTAGATCAGTTGAAGGTTTGGTGCTTCAGATTATGTTCGCAATATGGAGTTTTAGTTTTTTACTTGCTGATTAAGGGTTTCGTTATTAGCCTTTCTAGCTTCGGTGTCGCTGTTTAGGCTAGTCAGTTATCGGAATCGCTTGGTGTGTGGCTGCTGCTGCTTGTTTTATTCAATCTAGTGCTGATCAGTTGGCTTAAGCGTTCCCATAGTTCGTCGTTTCTTGGTTTTAAGTTTCTGCGGCGGCGTCTGAGTTCGGCTAGTCTTGTTTTTGTTTGTTCCTAGCCGGCATAGGCCCTGCAATTTACTTTTCTTTGGGCAAAGGTCTGTTATTCATTGTATCAGGTTATGGGGCTAGTTGCTTTGTGGGAGACTTTTAAGGCTGTTTCTTGTATCAAGTTTGTGTCTGTTTGGGCGAACTCTTTGTACTGTTATAGGCATATCTAATCTTATGCCTCTTATTTTAATTTAATTTATTCTTGGCATTTTCAAAAAGAGTTCGCATAGTTGCCACACTCAAACAACATTTTGACAATTGGAAATGTTCAAAGTCTGCATAGTTGCCACACACAATACTATAAGAATTTTAATAATCGTTATGACCTTTGAAGAAGCTTCAATTCTACACGTCAATTTAATCATAAGTCATAACCAGAACTCTCAAACATACATGTATCCATGACTTACTAACTCAAGTACTGAATAGGGATGGCAATGGGTACCCTATGGGTAGGGTACTACAGTGCCTTTTCCCATACCCGCATTTGTAAAAAATACTCGTACCCTCGTGAGCAACAACTTTAGTGCCCTTCCCCATACCCTATGGGTACCTAAGTGTCCATACCCGCACCCATTACCCGCACTTCAAATATGAAAAGACAATAAAAACATCACAATTGAAATAAAACTATGATCCAAATTTTTTAAAATTAACTCATAAAATAGTACGAATCGTAGTATTTAGTCAAATAAAAAACATCCAAAATATCCCTAAAATATTGTACATCGGCAGGATGGAGTTGTTATTGTATTAAGTAGTTTTTTGGTTTATATTTAGGTTTAGGCTTAAATAGCTAAATAAATTAATTAATTATACACCAAAAATAAATAAATTATTTGTAATATTATATAAATATGTATATGCAGGGTTGCGGGGCTGGACAGTATAGTACCCTTACCCGTGCCCATACCCATTAAAATTTGCGGGTATTACCCGGACCCGTGCCCAAACCCATGAAAGTGGGGTTTTACCCTACCCATTGTGGGTATTTTTTGTGGATACCCACGGGGCCTGGGTCCAATTGTCATCCCTAGTACTGAATCCATTTTACCATCAATAAGCATAAAATCAGCAACAAACTATCTACTTAAATTGAACGTAAGTTTATATATTTATATAGACCAAATACCTCTTTTGACTCTTTAAGTTTTACAAAAATATCGGGTTAGTTTAAATTTTTAAGTTTCAAATAGGTCCTTTAAGTTGTTAATTGAATGCATCTGTTTGAAGTTTTTTATGTTTTTAAGTTTCAAATAGGTCTTTAAAAGGGTACCGATGCATTAAATTAACAACTTAAAAGACTTATTTGAAACTTAAAAAACTTAAAGGACCAATCCGGTATTTTTGTCAAACTTAAAGGACCAAAAGAGGTATTTGGGTATTTATATACTAATGCCAATATAGCACCACAAGACATAAATTCAAACCTTAATGAAGGAGAAAATACTAATATAATAACAATTAGAAACCATAGACATATTCCAAACTTGCTGAAAGTTTGGAACCACACACTAATTGGGTTTGTCCACTTGCTTACATATATACTCCTAAACATAAAAACAAAACTATATTTTTGATACTTTAGGAAAAAGATAAGTTCATGTAAAGCAGAAGATTACATATCATCTTTTGAATTCTCATAACATTACAAACGTCAAGGAATGTATAGCATGGCTACAGAGTACAACTCAACCATCTTAATCACAAACTCACACTGTTCTTTCATAAAATCCAACAGAAACAAATGACATATCCATATATTACCAATAAATTACTATTTTATGTATGTGACACTGTAATAGAGATAGAAGAAACAGGAGTTTGATCAAATTCGCAACATCAGTAACTTGAGCACATGATGCTTCCATGATACCGTTGCGAATTTGATCACCAATATCCCTAACATGGCCAGGTTCATGAGGTATAAAAACTGGCATTCTTTGAATTGTTTCCAAGGTCTCTGATTGTGTCAAAGTATTGAGTAATCATGATAAGATCCATCACTTCCTTTGCTGAAGTTCCTTCCACCTTGTTAGAGAATTGCAAGATATTCTCTCTCAAGCCATCTGTGATAGCTTGTCGCTGTCTTGCCACACCAACTCCTCCTATAAACTCCAACATCTTTTAGTAACATTTTTTCTAGTAGTTTTATAGTAACATTTTTTTATACAATATTTGGTATTATCTTCTACTCATATTATACATTTATCATGCTCTTTTTTACAAATATGAGCATCGGGTGTGTTCATCTGGTTACCTGAAAAAGGTGATATCAACTAGAAAAAATCTTGAGCTAATTTTGGAAGATCTTACATGCCTTTACAATAACAAAACATCTTCCCTTTTTTCCTATATGCTAGGAAAAGTGCACCTAATGTCTTTACAATAACAAATCATTTTCCCTTAAGTTGGTGTTAAGGAGATATTTATGTCATTTTACTTTATTTCATCTATAACAGTTGAGTGACAACGTTGTGGAAATTCATAAACGCTCATAACAGTTGGGTGACTTATGGCTAAAGATTTACAACACTAGATAACCGCAGTTAAATATTATAACACAAAGGGCTATGATATTATCAGAATTTAAATGGCAAATTCACCTACAACAATAGATGTGTCCAACCCAAATGCCCCGCTAGCTTCAGGTTGCAGCAATGATATCACACTTTTTTAATAATAATCATTGCTATAATTCATCACGATATTTCCCCACTACTACCGGTACCTCCTGATGCAATTTGAGCAGATACCTAGAAGCTAATGATGCATGAAGTGCAGCGCCGTAAGGAAGTGCATCTTCGTTGACTTTGAAATAGGGTGAGTGTCCCGACGGAAGATGTTCAACTGAGACATCTTCCATTCCGAGGAGGAATATGTATCCAGGAATAGCCTCTTAATAGAATGCAAAGTCTTCTGATCCCATCATTGGTTGCATGCCTTTAACTTTATCAGCGCCGAGCAAACTCCCGGCGACACTTTGAAAATAGTCATGCAAGCCACCATTGTTTACTGTTGGAGGAAAGAAAGACTTCTCTTCTTCAAGGAAGCTGACTGTTGCATGGCATCTCTGCACAGCAGCTTGTCCAGTGATAATCTACATCAATGAAACAACCTTAGCGCCTAAATAGAATCGCAGTGATAACTATAAGAAGAGCACGCCTTGGTTGGATAAATATCTTAATTAAGTGTTTATAGCAAAAACGCTTATGCATAAACTATTTTTATAACAAAAAATAAAATAAAGTCAAAATTGTATAAGCTATAAACGGTTTTCGTAAGCTATTTTGAAGAGCTTATAGACATTTCATAAGTTATTTCCATCCCAAACAGTTTCACAATTGCTTATGTCAAGATATGAGCTCATATAAATCAATTCAACCAGACTCTAAGAGACAAAAGTAAGATAAGATTTAGAAAATAAGAAAAGAGGTCTCATAGAATTTGACCCCATTTCCCTGGCCAAAGTTTATGCGTCTATTTGCATTCCAAAAGAATTTAGTTCCCGAAATTTCTGTAATCAATGCAAGTTTTTAAGTCACATAAAAACATAAAAACAAAAAGGCTTCGCAAAGGGCCCAACAAATTATGTTGATGGAAATCCCGTCATAATTGCGGTCAATCCCTAACCGACTAATTGTGGCAGTTGGGTTGTCTTCATTGCATTCTCCAGCACCTTCATTAGTGTTGGGTGTGAAGGGTTGGATTTAGTCCCACATTGTCTAGAGATATGACCTAAGTAGTGTTCAAAAGTTGTGCACCTTCCTTACAAACTGGTTTCGTAGGGTTGAGTTAAACCCAACCCAAATTCCAAAATTTGGTCATGCAAAGTGAACGTGTCTCTCTTCCCTGATACTATCAAGTGAAATCATATTTATTTTTCGATCTAAATCCGTAACATCTACTTAATGTATGTTGTTTAACAATTTGTATAGAAACAAATAAGAATAAAACACACTACTAACGAAGATAAAAAAAAATAATATTGAGCTCATTATTTCTATTTAAAGCACAAAATAAATCTATTCTTCTTCATAACAGACCTGCTCAATGCGGTGTCTCAGTTGCGTGAAGCTTTCATTTGAAAAAGCTCGGAAAGTGCCACCAATTGTGACAGAGTCTGGAATAACATTGAATGCACCACCTCCTTGAATCATTGCTACAGTCAAAACCTATGAGGATACTATTTATGTTAGGAAACTATAGAGGCCTCAGGTTTTCATCATATTCAAATAATTTTGCAGTGCCAGTACGGTTTTCAACATTTTTTTTCCCTCAAACAGCCATTATATTCAGCAAGACAGTGTACCTCTAAGCAGAAGTCCCAAAAGAACAAAGCTTTTAATGCTTCAAACAATGATGAGTTGCTAACAAGCACACGTTCTTGAGTTAATTAAAGTGACAAAAAGGTGTATATGAAACTTCTAAAACTAAAAGTAGATAACAAAAAAGAGTAACTGAAAGTAGGGGAATTCAAGAATCTGAGTGGTTGCTTTGGAAATGACAGATTCAAAGAACATTGCAAACTAAGTTCTAATGGGTGGTTGGAAAGGGAAGTAATAAATGAAATAAGATGTTTACCTGAGAGTCGAGGGGATCAATCTCGCGAGAAACAATTTGTTGTAAGCTAACAATCACGTTGGAAGTTGCCAATATGGGGTCTATAGAATGTTGAGGAATGGCTGCATGACCTCCCCTGCCGCTTATTACTGCTTTAAAGAAGCCATTTCCTGCAAATATAGGACCAGACCTAGAAGCCACTTCACCTAAAGGTAAGTTATTTAGGACATGCAATCCAAATATGGCAGAGACATTTTCTAAGACTCCAGCATCTAAAATTTTCTTAGCCCCACCACCTCCTTCTTCTGCTGGTTGAAAAACAAGAACAACAGTTCCCTATACCAAAAATAAGGAATGATATCACGGATCCATCAAAGGACAAAAACAGAAGGCCAAGATAATTCAGAAAAGGAAAAAATAATAATAGGCAGGAGTCATTTTGAGATTGTAGATAATACAATGGCCAAGTTTTTTTTTCATTTCCTTTTCAATCTTCTTGATCATGCTTTTGTTAGAATTACAACAATAATTGATGAATTGACTTATGTTTATAAGACATAGTTTTTTTTTAAAAGGTATAAGGCCTTGTTTGGATCGATAAACAGCTTAATTAAACATTTATATGCTTATCATGTAAGTGCTTCTATATAAGATATTTCTATATATGATAAAAATTAAAGCCAAACTTTTTTCATATAAGCTATAATCTGTTTACATAAGCTATCCTGGGGAGCTTATAGAAATAAGTTGAAAACAGCTTGCGGACATGTCATAAGTTGTTTCCATAAGCACTCCCAATCTTACAAGTGTTTATTTATTACCAACAGATAAGCTCAGATAAGTCAATCTAAGCAGGCCCAAAGTTGGCATAATGAGCCTCAAAATTTGGCATCAGTTTGCTAGTATACAGACATCAGAAACAGAATTCATGTTTGACTTTGGCATAATTTGAAATGAAAACACAGAAACATCTTAAACGCCAAAAGTGCATAACCGTCCGACCGGAATGTTTTAAATTGTGGTCTATAAATGTTATTGTAACTGAGATGTTAAAAGGTTTCAAAAATTGCCGCAACTATAGCAACCCAACTGCACATCAGCCAGATTCATTCTACGATTTTCCACTATACCAATTCACCAAAGATCGTAATGTTTGTAGATCTGCAATTTATCTGCATGATTGGTTTCAATACAACACACCATTTGTACTTTATTTGTTCTTAATTTATCTACACAAGTAACTGAAAATAAAAAAAGTGAAGTAAAAAAAAACAAGATAAGATTTTTGTAATTGAAAATATAAACTAAAAATGCAGATAGAAACTGTTTTCCTCAAACCAAAGGCAACCTCTATCAAAGGTCATGGATGTTATTATTACCTCTTCACATTCCATATTTATTTCAAAAGCAGAACATTAACAAACAACAACAACCAAGCCCTATCCCACTAGCTGGAGTCGGCTACATAGATGAAATTACACCATAATGTTCTATCATAAACCATATTTCGATCCAAATCTCTAAATCTTTCTTGATAGTTTCTCTTATAGTTTTTCTAGGTCTTCCTCTGTCTCTAGTGATATGACTATCCTCCATTTGATCTACCTTCCTTACTACAAAATCTACATGTCTTCTCTCTACATGCCCAAATCACCTAAGCCTGCTTTCCAGCATCTTTTCTACTATAGATGTTACCCCAACTCTTGTCATTTCTAATCATATCCCGTCTAGTCTTACCACACATCCAAGACAACATCCTATCATGTCAAGTACATTAACAAAGCATACAGAAAATATATCATGTATTAAGAAGAATGAACATTAATAAATGTAAATAAATGAAAAAGTGAAAAAACCATACTTGTAACTGCTTTTCATGCTCCTTAAGGATCTTAGCAGCACCAAGAAGCATAGCAACATGAGCATCATGACCACATGCATGCATTTTTCCAGGTACTTTACTCTTATGCTCCCACTCCACCATTTCCTAAGATCAAAAACAACAAAAAATCATCAATGAAATATATATGAAACACTATCCTCATCCTTGTAGAAATACAACACAACCCAAAAAAAAATTGCCAAAAAAAAAAAGTATTGAACTTGGAGTTAAAAAAAATAAAAAATCATTTTTCAGTTTGTTTTTCCTTTTCATCAAACCCAGATAAAATCCATGATCATAATTGAAAACCAAAACCTTAAAGAAGAAAAAAATGTAGACCTGAATAAGAAGAGCATCCATGTCAGCTCTGAGAGCTACAAAAGGAGGAAGACCAGTTCCTATGTAACCAATAACACCTGTAACTGCAACTGGATGTTTATATTGAACACCTAATTCATCCAATTTTGTTCTTATAAGCTTACTGGTTTCAAATTCCTCATAACCAAGTTCAGGATTCTCATGAATCTTCCTCCTTATATCAACCATCCAATCAAAAACTTGAGGCTCTTTGGCTAAATCAAGAAACTTTGGGATTGATAAGTGGTCATTTGAAGTGGAAGAGGAATCTGAGAAGATTGATGTTGCAGATAAAAAGAAAATGAAAATGATGATGATGAAGTTGACCCATTTGAAGAAACCCATGGATGGATGCTTTGAAGGTATTGAACAATGGAAAAGAAAGAACAGAAACGCTCGGAACTCCCTTAGTCATATTAGCCGTCCCACTTTAAGAAAATTATTATTGAAATATTTATAGATTATTATTGAAATGAAATAAAGAAAAAATAATAAATGTTGTTGTATTGGTGTCTTAAAAAGAATAAATGATTTGAGATAAGGAAAATTCAAAAAGAGGATACTAGATGTGGGACAGATGAAGTATTATTGACACTTATGATAAAAAAAACATGTTTCGATGTTCGACATATGTGTTTGATATTGTCGCACACATCCATAATTACATTGAATCCTGACTTTTTCTTTTTAATTTTATGTGTTGTGTCTGTATCATATTTGATGTCCATGACGGGAGTTAAGACCCTCTTCAATTATGGTTCTCTCCATTTATTTCATTTGAAGAGATACAAACAAATTTGAAAAAAGTAAAATAATTAATAATTATGGAACTCATTTTGTAATAAGACTACATCTATTTATTCTTTGTCATCTTTAGAATAAAATTGATTGTCTTTAGAATCAATTTTAACTTGAAACTTTGATTCAACATCGCATTTCTGCATTGAATAGTCATGTAAGTGTGTGTTTAATCAAATCTCTAATTTAGAGCTTTGATACTTTGGTGGTGACACTTATTGTAACGCAAGAAAGACCGAGAAAACGCGTAGTCAATCATATCAACAAACGAACCCTTAAGTTAGTTCTAAGGAAATACTCAATTGTCATTGTATTATATGTCATCTTTAACATATGAATGACATTGTTATTGGAATTGATAAATATTCATAACAAAGCTAAAGATCTAACACAGAGCTATGGAATTATCATAATTCAAATTATATCTGTGACACAAATCCAACGTCCCAACCAACAAACTTGTGGTTGCACCACTGGTATGGCTTTTTTTAATCTTTTCTATAATTCGTCATGATATTTTCCATCTACCGCTGGTACCTCCTGATTTAACTTGGCAAGATACCTAGTCGCTAATGAGACGTGAAGTGCAGCGCCATAAGGAAGTACATCTTCGTTGACTTTGAAATAGGGTGAGTGCCATGACCTAAGACGTTCAACAGTGACATCTTCCATTCCGACGATGAAGACGTATCCAGGCATAGCCTCTTGATAGAATGCAAAGTCTTCTGATCCCATCAATAGATGATGGCCTTTAACTTTATCAACGCCGAGCAAACTCCCAGCAACACTTTGAAAATAGTCGTGCAAGCCATCATTGTTTATAGTTGGAGGGCAGGACGGTATCTTGTCATCAAGGAAGCTCACTGTTGCGTTGCATCTATGCACAGCGGCTTGTCCAATGATAACCTACAAGACCGAAAGAGACTTAGCGTGTAACAGGATCTCAATGATAACTAAAACAGGATAAATATAATTTGTATCCTAACAATTCGAAAATCAACAAATAAGAATAAGACACGTTATTCATGACGTGGAAAATATAGAGATCACTGTGAATTCGTTCTTCTTCGTAAAAAACCTGCTCAATACGGCGTCTTAGTTGCGTGAAGCTTTCTCTCAAAAATGCTCGGAAGGTGCCACCAATTGTGACGGAGTCTGGAATAACATTGAATGCACCACCTCCTTGAATCTTTCCTACAGTCACAACCTTTGAGGATATTATTTTAGGAAGACATTCAGACCTCAGATTTCAAAAATCATTGTAAATAAATAATGTTACACTATGATTTCCAACATTTTTTTCCTCAAACAGCCAAAATATTTCGCAAGATGGTGTGTCTCCAACATGAGTATTGTATGATTCGTGGTTATCTTCTATCATTGATAAGTTAGAACAGATCAACGTAGAAGTTCCAAATGAATACAAAGCTTTTTAATGTTGCAAACAATGATGAGTTGCAAGTTTTTACCTGGGTGTCAAGGGGATCAGCCTCGCGAGAAACGATATGTTGTAAGCTAACAATCACATTCGAAGCCGCCAAAATGGGGTCAATAGCATGTTGAGGATTGGCTGCATGGCCTCCCTTGCCGCTTATTACAGCTTTAAAGAGGCCACCTCCTGCAAGCATAGGACCTGACCTAGATGCCACTTCACCTAAAGGTATGTTAGGTCCGACATGCAATCCAAATATAGCAGAGACATTTTCTAAGGCTCCAGCATCTAAAATTTTCTTGGCCCCACCACCTCCTTCTTCTGCTGGTTGAAAAACAAGAACAACCGTTCCCTTTACCAAAAAATAAGGAATGATATCACATATCCATAAAAGGATGGAAAGAAAAGTATAATGCGCAGGAGTCATCTTGGTATAGTAGTTTCTGCAATTTTAAGCTTTAATTTTAAGGATGAAAAGAAAAGTATAATATGCAGTGTTAAGGTTTAAAAAATTTCCGCAACTATAGCATCCCAATTGCACGTAAGCCGGATTCATTCGCAATTTTTTACAATCACAATTCACAAGGATCACAATGTTTGTAGTTTCTGCAATTCAATGGCATGCTTGGTTTGAAGACAACACCACACCTTTTCAACTTTATTATCTCTTTTTATTTTCTCCACACAAGTAATTGAAAATAATAAAATAAAGCAAAAACAATACACTTTAAAGTTTTAACGCACAATTTAAAAACCATACCTGTAACTGTTTTTCATGTTCCTTGAGGATCTTAGCAGCACCAAGAAGCATAGCAACATGAGCATCATGACCACATGCATGCATCTTTCCAGGCACTTTACTCTTATGCTCCCACTCCACCAATTCCTAAGGTTAACCAAAAAAAAAATCATCAATGAAATATAGATGAAGAGTATCCTAATATAAAATCCATGATAATATATGGTTGAAAACCAAAACACTCAGAAAAAAATGTAGACCTACCTGCATGAGAAGAGCATCCATGTCAGCTCTAAGAGCGACAAAAGGAGGAAGGCCAGTTCCTATGTAACCAATAACACCTGTCACTGCAACTGGATGTTTATATGGGACACCTAATTCATCCAATTTTGTTCTTATAAGCTTACTGGTTTCAAATTCCTCATAACCAAGTTCAGGATTCTCATGAATCTTCCTCCTTATATCAACCATCCAATCAAAAACTTGAGGTTCCTTGGCTAATTCCAGGAAGTTGGGGATTGCATTTGAATTGGAGGAAGAATCTGAGAAGATTGGTGTAGCAGATAAAAAGGAAATGAAAATGATGATGAACAACTTGACACATTTGAAGAAATCCATGAGTGCTTTCAAAGTGTTGGAGAAATGAAAAAGAAGCTAAACTAAATGAAACAACAAATACTCACAACTCGCTAGATGCTATACATGTAGTGGGACAGTACTAGGTAGTAGCAGTACTGTTGGAATATTTTTTGGTAAATTTATAGTATATTTTTTAGCAATAATAGTAATTTAGAACAAAAATAAATGCATGCTTGAATTGACTTCTTTTTTTGGAGGATGTTTGAATTGACTTTTGAGAGAGTCAAAGGTAATTATGCGCATTGAATTATTAGAGACAACCATGTGGTCAATAGATATTTATCATATTCAACTTACTTTAAATAATGAGTGACATAACATTCATCTTATCACATGTATTATGTTCTTCTTTTTGACAACTATTCAGTATTAATCTTATTATATTTTATAACATAATGAGTGACTTATAGCTGAAGATTCGCCACACAAAGATCATTGCATTTAAAGATTCAAACACAAAGGGCTAAGGAATTATAATTTATTACTATAATTTAAATGATAATTCATCTACAACAG
This sequence comes from Medicago sativa, assembly GCF_051527215.1. Taxonomy (NCBI): domain Eukaryota; kingdom Viridiplantae; phylum Streptophyta; class Magnoliopsida; order Fabales; family Fabaceae; genus Medicago; species Medicago sativa. The sequence goes on from NC_140750.1 coordinate 79,806,211, forward strand.
ATGTGTCCAACCCCACAACCTCGTGGCATCAATTATATTGCTTTTTCTAATTAATATTTGCTTATAATTCATCATGAATTTTCCTCTCTACTACTGGTACCTACTGATGAAGCTTGACAAGATACCTAGAAGCCAACGAGGCGTGAAGTGCAGCACCATAAGGAAGTGCATCTTCGTTGACTTTGAAATAGGGTGAGTGTCCCGACGGAAGACGTTCAACTGAAACATCCTCCATTCCAAGGAGGAAGATGTATCCAGGCAAAGCTGCTTGATAGAAGGCGAAGTCTTCTGATCCCACCATTGGCTGCTGGTCTTTAACTTTATCAACACCAAGTAACCTCCCAGCGACACTTTGAAAATAGTCATGCAAGCCACCATTGTTTATAGTTGGAGGGATGAAAGGCGTCTCTTCTTCAAGGAAACTGACTGTTGCATTGCATCTATGCACATCAGCTTGTCCAGTGATAACCTGCATAACCGAAATTTCCTTAGAGCCTAGCAGGATCTCAATGATAACTAAAAAGATAGATATAATATGTATCCTGACAAATTATTATTAGTTTGTGTTACAAATCTTAATTTTATGTTCTTACCTATATATATTCCTTTCATTTTATTTTTTCATTTGGTTATTAAGATATAATGAAATCCATGACGTTTTGTTTTGTTGTGAAGGAAATCAGCCTTCACATTGGTTGGTTCTCATGATGGGCATTCTGCCCACAAGGTGTTTCTAGAGTTGTCTTACTCATCAAGCTATGAACTAAGCTTAGTTTTGTGGTTATAACCCATGATAGCATATAAACTAAGCTTAATTAACAATTGAAATGCAAAGACACATCACCGCGCATAAAATTCACATTATGCTAATATATCAAATTCAACCATAATCGATTACTGTAGGATTAATGCATACCATCGGGTATGATAAAACATTCTATTGCTCAAAGTCAAAGTATACTAGTGGAAGATCATAACTACTGCTCAATAGAGTACTAGAATGCTTGGCTTGAACAACTAACTTGATGCGTAAACAATTCATCTCCAAGCCTTCCTTAAAACGTAATGTGTTTTAGTGTTTAGAATTAAGTATCACTATCATGTTTTTATCAAAACAAGAAAAAATCCTAATTTTAATTTGATGTTGTTGGCTAATTGGCTTAGTCAACAAGAGTGTTAGTCAACATTTTTCTGTTAATAACAGTGAGCAGTTTGTTAGTTGGTTGACAAGGCTTTAAGAAGTGCCTTCAATTCATTATTCCAGAAACCATTGTTTATCTTGTATTCATTGTGAGGATAATCAGTAACTAAGTTGAGAGAGATTGTACTCACCAAAGAGATATTGATCATCGATAATTGTGGCTGTCGTGGAAGTAGATTAGAGTATATTGCTCTAATTCAAACGATATTAAGTGAAAAATACACTTATAAGTGAAAAATACCAACTTGGTTTGTAAGAATTATAAATGTGGTTAAAAATAGTTATATTTACAGGACTCTATAGTTTTAAGTTGTATGCTACTTATATTTACAGCACATAATAGATCACATGAATATAATAAATAACATACAAAAATTCTTTCACCCGTGCAACACGCGTATCTCATTCTACCTCGCTAGAGAGCTCTCACCACTGATTCTATCAAAGGAGACAGAATATAATGCACTAGGTAAACTCTCAAGAGTGTATTTGGAGTCAGACGGATAAGTGATCTTGTTTTCCAAACACTGTTTCAGTTCCATAACTACATGCCTCATGCGTGGTTGGTCTATTGATGGAAGATTGTGCTACACAAGCCATTGCGGTATCCAAAGCTTTAGTTGCATAGTTAATATCAAAGTCTCCCTGCAATCTGGGATCAACAATATCTTTTACCTCCCTTTCCAGCAGCATGTCACCAACCAATTGAACAATATGGATTTTGTTTTCGGTTTTGGTTATGGCTGGTTGTCCTGTAATTATCTCAAGCAAAACTACTCCAAAGCTGAAAACATCACTTTTTTCTCTCAACCTGCTTAATCTATTGTACCTGAAAAATACAAATTTGCAACTTAATCTATATATAAACCAAAAGTGAAAAGTAAAAACAAAAATGTTGTTTCAAAGGTAACTCCCTTTAGTGGGCTTTGGTTCTTCCCATTTGGGTTTGAGTTAAAATAGTACTACTTATATCCATTCTTAGAAGTTACATTTAACAATTTCACATGTATTAAGAAAATAAAATATTGTATTAATTTATCCATTTTGTGTAATGATTTTTTTTTCAAATGAAACTTATATTAAGGATATCTTACTCCGTGTCGAGGTATCCAGGTGTGCCAGCAATAACTGTGGAGAGATGAGTTTCACCTTCATTAGGAAAGATCTTGGACAAATCCAAAATCAGCTAATTTACCTTGCAATTTTTCATTTAGTAAGATGTTTTTAGACTTAACATCTCTATGAACAATTGGTGGATTGCAACCATGATGCAAATACTCCAATCCTAAATTTGAAAGTTCAAATTAAGTTAAGTTAGTTGCCCAAAGTATTTCTCTTTATGAGATATATTTTGATTGATGAAAATCATGAAATTATGGCAAAAAGGATTCATACTCACCTTCTGCAGTATCCACTGCAATTTGAAGTCTTTGATTCCAATTCAATATATTTTAGTTTTTATCTGCATTCATAAAACAATCTTAACCAAGAAATTCATAACCAGGAAAACAGACATATCTATCTTGTCATTTGGTTTAGAATAACAAAGAAGTATTGTTTTCCTATTCATACTATTAGGACAAATCTTTGACTTAATTTACCTGGTTTTTTTTTTTTTGGACATCCTTTGACTATTTAGAAGTTTTATGCAGATGAGAGATATTCACAAAAATTAGGAATTACTTGAATAAATATAACATAACTGTAACTAGAATTATAACATGTTAGTGAGAAATAAAATTAATGGACTGACATCTGATCATAAACAATACCTGATAAATGGTTGGCTAAGTCTCCATTAGCCATATACTCATAGATAGAGCCATATTGGTGCCATCATCACAGTAACCTATAAGACCGGTCAAGCATTTATGAAGAAGAACTATAGCAAAAAGTTTGGCCTATGAATCACTAAGGAAAACCATATTTAGTTAACATAAAATTCCTTTACTACACACACACACACACGCGCGCGCGCATAGGCATGATAAAATTTGCATGTGAATTAATCATATAACCTCTGCTTGAAATTGCAGATATCCTTGAGCTGATGAGGAAGATAGCATTTTGACAGCTACCTCAGTATTATGATCAATCCAACCATAGTAGACTGTTCCAGATGCTCCTTTCCCTACAACCTTCTCAAAATTTCTGGTAATTCTTAATACTTCTTCATAGGTGAATTCTTGTTTTTTTGACTCGAGTTCCTGCTTTATTCTTGAATTAGCACCCAGCATGATCACCTTATTGGAAACTGGGAAGAAGCAAACCAGATTTTATTCGAACAGCGAATATCAGTCAACCAATCATAAATCGTCACGTTCATTAGAAATTGTCACACTTAAGATAATATATATCTAGTTGAAAGTGTAAAAGATTTTTAAATTAACATTACATACCAATTAAATCCTTTATTTTTATACCTGTTGTTTGGCTCCCACCAAGGTCAATAGAATAGAAATCAAAACGTACCTCGGTCTCTTGTTGTAAATGTAAACATAATTATGTTTTATACTAACATAATAAGTGACTTATAGCTAAAGATTCGCCACACAAATATTACTGTATTTAACGATTCTAACACAAAGGGCTAAGGAATTATAATTTATTACAATAATTTAAATGATAATTCATCTACAACAGATGTGTCCAACCCACAACCTCGTGGCATCAATTATATGGCTTTTTCTAAATATTTTCTTATAATTCATCATGAATTTTCCCCTCTACTACTGGTACCTCCTGATGAAGCTTGACAAGATACCTAGAAGCCAACGAGGCGTGAAGTGCAGCACCATAAGGAAGTGCATGTTCGTTGACTTTGAAATAGGGTGAGTGTCCCGACGGAAGACGTTCAACTGAGACATCCTCCATTCCAAGGAGGAAGATGTATCCAGGCAACGCTGCTTGATAGAAGGCGAAGTCTTCTGATCCCACCATTGGCTGCTGGTCTTTAACTTTATCAACACCAAGTAACCTCCCAGCAACACTTTGAAAATAGTCATGCAAGCCACCATTGTTTATAGTTGGAGGGATGAAAGGCGTCTCTTCTTCAAGGAAACTGACTGTTGCATTGCATCTATGCACAGCAGCTTGTCCAGTGACAACCTGCATAACCGAAATTTCCTTTGAGCCTTGCAGGATTTCAGTGATAACTAAAACAAGATAGATATAATTTATATACTGACAATTTATATATATCAACAAATAAGAATAAGACACACTATTTATGATGTGGAAAAAATAGAGCTCATTAAGAACTTATTCTTCGTAACAGACCTGCTCAATACGGTGTCTCAGATGCGTGAAGCTCTCTCTCGTAAAAGCTCGGAAGGTGCCACCAATTGTGACGGAGTCTGGAATAACATTGAATGCACCACCTCCTTGAAACTTTCCTACAGTCACAACCTGTGAGGATATTATTTATGTTAGGAAGGCATTTAGGCCTCAGGTTTTCATCATATTCAAAAATCATTGTAAACAAATAATGTGGCGGAATGGTCCCCTACCATGTTTTCCTCAAACAGCCACAATACTCTTTGGCAATGACAGAATCAAACAATGGTGCAAACAATCATGAGTTGTAAGCCTTTACCTGGGAGTCTATAGGATCAACCTCGCGAGAAACGATTTGTTGTAAGCTAACAACTACATTGGAAGCCGCCAAAATGGGGTCGATAGCATGGTGAGGAATGGCTCCATGACCCCCCATGCCGCCTATTACTGCTTCAAAGAAACCGCATCCTGCACCCATAGGACCAGACCTCGATGCCACTTCACCTAAAGGTAAGTTAGGTGCGACATGCAATCCAAATATGGCAGAGACATTTTCTAAGGCTCCAGCATCTAAAATTTTCTTAGCCCCGGCACCTCCTTCTTCTGCTGGTTGAAAAACAAGAACAACCGTTCCCTATACAAAATAAGGAATGATATCACGGATCCATAAAATGATGAAAAACAGTAGAACAAGATAACTTGGAAAGAAAGAAAAATATGATATGCAGAATAACTTTAACATACAAAATTGGCATGAGCACTCAAAATTTGGCATTAGTTTGCAAATATACAAATGTAAAAAACAGAATTCATGTTTGATTTTGGCATGATTGAATTGAAAACACAGAAATATCTTAAACAGTATAAGTGCATAACCTTCAGAGAGGAGTATTGTGCTTTAAAGGATAAGATTCCATAGAGTTGGGGTACACAGTTAACACATTGTTGACTGTTGGATCAAGATCGGATTGTCCAAATTTCAAGCTCGGTAATTTGGATTTTAAAAAAAGAACAAAATTCGCATATTTTGTGAACTATTTGATCTGAATCTAACGGTCATCAAGGCACGGACTAACGCTCACCAATTCACTATGGCAACCCATTTCCACATCAGCCTCAGACATTCAGAATTTTCTAGAACACAATTCACAAGGTTCATAATGTTTGTAGTTTCAGCAATTTAATGATGTTTGGTTTGAATACATAACACTACTTTTTTTCAATTGAAAATAAAGTAAAACAAAGTAAAAAACAAGATAACATTTTTGCAATTGAAAATAAAAACTGAAAATGCATATAGAAAACTTTTTTCTCAAACCAAAAAAAGATATTGTAGTGACTTCATCATATTTCAAATTTATTTCAAAAGCAGTACATTAAAGAAAGCATAAAAATAATAGCAGAGCATGAAGAAATCTCATATATTGAAGAGAATGCACCTAAAAAAAATAAAAATAAAATAAAATAAAAAGAAGTGAAAAACCATACTTGTAACTCTTTTTCATGCTGCTTGAGGATCTTTGCAGCACCAAGAAGCATAGCAACATGAGCATCATGACCACATGCATGCATCTTTTCAGGTACTTTACTTTTATGCTCCCATTCCAACAATTCCTGATGTTAAAAAAATAAATAAAATATAGATTAAACATTATCCTCATAGAAATAGAAATACAACACAAACAAAAAAATTGCAACAAAAAAGAAAAAACTTAATTGCAATTTTGGTCTCACCATTTTGTGGATTTAGTCCTTCTATTTTAAAATATGCCAGTTTTGGTCTCTTCGTCTTATTTTTCAACTAAAAAATTGGTGACGTGATATATTTAAATTATGTGGTATATGATCTGATGATTGAGAAATATGAACGTCGATAAAATTGTTAGAAAATTCTCTTGAAAACTTCATTTAAAACATGTGATATAGAAAACCAAGATGAAATCCACAACTGAAAACTAAAACACTCAGGAAAAAAAATGTAGACCTGCATGAGAAGAGCATCCATGTCAGCTCTAAGAGCGACAAAAGGAGGAAGACCAGTTCCTATGTAACCAATTACACCTGTAACTGCAACTGGATGTTTATATGGGACACCTAATTCATCCAATTTTGCTCTTATAAGCTTACTAGTTTTAATTTCTTGATAACTCAGTTCAGGATTCTCATGAATTTTTCTCCTTATCCACACCATCCAATCAAAAACTTGAGGCTCTTTAGCTAAATCTAGAAAGTTTGGGATTGCTGAGTGATTATTTGAAGTGGTGGAGAAGGAATTTGAGAAGATTGGTGTTGCAGATAAAAAGAAAATGAAAATGATGATGAACATGTTGAAACATTTGAAGAAATCCATGACTGCATGCATTCAAATTCAAGTGTTGAGGTGAGAAATGGAAAAGAAAGAAGACAAGTTAAATAAAAGGAACAAACAACAAATGTTCACAACTCACTACTAGATGTTACTATATATGCAGTGGACAGTAGCAGGTGGTGGTAGGATTGGTGAAATATTATATACACAGAAAACGATAGAAATTTTAATTTTTTAGAAGTTTCAATTTTTTTTTTTACCAGTAGACTAATGGTTAAAATTCCCATAGTAAGGTGAATAAGTGGGTTAATAATATAATGGGTTAATGAAGTTTTTGGTCCCTATAAATATCTGCAATTTTGTTTTTAATACCTATAAAAACAAATCACACTTTTTAGTCCCTACAAAAATTTTCGTTAGTGTTTTTAGTCTCTCTTAAATTAAAATTTGTTTAATTATGCTTAAACTTCTAAATTTTTGAAAGATTTTTTACAGACATGTTCATAACATCGTAAGATACTCTTTTATAAAATCTTTTAGTTTTTTACCATGTAATGAATTAAATATGAATTTTTCTAAAAGCAAAATTTTCAAGATTATATTAATGAAAATTTAGACCTAATAATAAAATTTTGAGTTACTTTTTTGCGGAGGAATTTTGTATAATGTTCTAAATAAGTATGCAAAAAAAATATGTTAAAAATTTAAAAGTTTAAGCACAATTAAGATAATTTTAATTTTACAAGGACTAAAAGTATGTGTTGGTCCCTGTTAAATTAAAATTTGTTTAATTATACTTAAAATTTTATATTTTTAAATGATTTTTAACAGACATGTTAATAACAATCTCTTTTATAAAAAATTAGAATTTTTTAACATGTAATGAATTAAATATAATTTTTTTAAACGCCAAAAATTCAAAATAAAACTTACGAAAATTTGGACCTAAAAATAAAATTGTGAGCTAACTTATTGCGGCGGAACGTTTTCTAATGTTATAAACAAGTATGTAAAAAATCATTAAATTTTTTTAAATTTTAAGCATAATTAAACAAATTTTAATTTAACAGGGACTAAAACTACGTGCTAAAAAATTTTATAGGGACCAAAATATGTCAAATTTTTTTATGAGGACTAAAAACAAAATTCGGTATATTTATAGGGACAAAAAACTTAATTAACCCTGATATAATTAATGTGTATGTATTTTTTTTAAAGGATTAATGTGCATGTTACTTTGTCTATAAATATATTAAATATTAAATGTTTCTAAAAAATGTTAAATGTTTTTCTAACAAAGCAAATGATTTGTAAATAAAGACAGAGGCCACTAGGGAGTACCGTCCATTGATTTCACATACAACGGAGTAGTATTAAAATAAAATAAAAATAAAAAAAATAAAAAAAACTAGATAACGTGCTACATTCTTTAGGGAAAATGTTAACGAGTGTTTTTGATGTACTCTTTAACATTTTAAATGGTATGTTTTTTATGAAAATTATAATAGTTGACTTTTTGAAAAAATAATTGTTAAATTTTGAATTCTTAAAGAGTATTTTGGGACACTCGTTAAAAAAACTCTTTGTTTATTAGGGGATCAGGATTGTATGTTCTATAATTATCATTTAATTAATATTTTCGATAAATAATCTCACAACAAGGTAAAAGAAAATTTGTTATCATGATATTTGTACGATTTTTTTTTTAATTCAAACATCCTCATTAGGAGAATGTGGGACACAAAAGTTAATTCTTCAATTTCAACAATCGAATTTTTCCATACATATTAATCATGAATCTAATCTCCAACCACTTGTAAAGATTCATTGTTGCTCCCATAATACGATTGCTCACGCACACTTTAGTTTTCTTGTTTTTGAATTCAAGCTTAATTTTATAAATAAATATTTCATTAACAATATTAGTATAAATCAAGTAATCGGTCAGTTTTATTTCAAATCAAAATTGAATAATAAATGTATGAACTCTAATTTTGAGAGCGGTAAATGTAGACATACCAACTTAATATTAAATGTTTACATAAACACTTTTTAACCGAGTTTGATGAAAGAAGAATCGATATGTATATAATTTTTGACTTAAATGATTAATTTATAACAAAAATAACTTAAAAAATTAACTTATTACAAACATCTAACTTAAAGCATTTGAAATGGTCTATAATCTATTTACCTCAAACATAATTTTCACAATCAAATTTATTTCTATAGAGCCGTACAATCAAAAAAATTGAGTGACCGTACAATCAAAATTATTGTTTCATTCATATGTGGTGTATATACAAACATACTATAAATTGATTTTACCATAAAGACACACTAAAATAAAATTTGCAATTTTTGACATGATAAACATGTGCATTTGAAAGTGCAGCTGGTTGTGTTATGTCAAATCAGAATGTCCTAATCACAACCCATCACCAGCATGTGAGTATTTCCTTTTCTCCACGTTTGACTTATCAAATAGAATACACTGAAAAAATATTGGTCGGTTAAGGAAAAAAGTATTGGTCGGTTGTTTTTCACTATTGTGTTAGGAAATAATTTAAATTGAGCAATTTGGTTTTTATCAAAAAATAACTTATTCCCTACTTTAATTTCAATTGGTTTTTATCGAAAAATAACTTATTCCCTATTTTAATTTGGATTGGTTGGAAAGCCTTTTTTGCACAAAGTACTGTTTTTAGGATTTTTCTTTATAATATTATATACTATTTATTGAAGTTTTTTATACCGTCACTTTCTTAATTAACAAATTGATGATCATTTTGTCCATGTGAATTTAATTTAATTGGTATGAAATCTGAAGGACTAAATCTAGTAACGGTGAGAAACTTAGAGGACCAAAATAAATCAATTTTTAGTTAGAGGACCAATCCGATACCAATTAAATAGTTAGAGGACCAAAAAGGTAATTAAACCTTTTTTTTTTACCACTTTCACTGATTCTTTTACCATGATCTCCATAATATTTTTGGAAAATTGCTGTTCACACATTAGAGAAGGCTGGGACACACATGTAAAATACGCTTTTGCCCCCTCGGCAGTTAACTGCCGAGGAATTCCTCGGTAGTTAACTGCCGAGGATTATGTTTCGTCAGATGAAACAGGAAACCTGCTCCCCCTACACACTATTTTCATCAACTTCCATACCATTTCATCCATTCCTCCCCAAATTCAATAATTTTTTTCTATCAAATCTTTCCCCCAAATGATTATTTACATGTGTGTCCCAGCCTTCTCTAATGTGTGAACAAAATTAAATGGAATGTAATAACGAATAAATCAAATGCGTAAACATTAATAAGCTATAAATAAGTATTACACTAGTTTCAAGTAAATAAAAGTCATATTATCATATATATCAATATCAATTACATAATGTTACTTATATATTGGCCACAAAAAATTAGCATTACAATTTTGACCCCAAAATATACGTCGGTGTAATTTCTACCAAAAAAAAGGACTAACACCGACAAAAAAATCCCTTGTTAATTGCCAAGTGATTGGAGAAGATCAAGTGACATAAAATCTTCCTCATCTTCCGCAATAACTTCAAATTGTTGCTTTGGTTTTTCGGGAGTGTCCAACAAAATAGGCGCCGCTTTGTTTGATTCCTTTTGTGGTTTTGGCGGTTTGTTTCCACTTTCAATAGCCATGAGCTTTCGGAACAACTCATGTTGATCCAAATACTCATCTTCCCAAGTCACCGCATCTTGTTTCTTGTGATTGTGCCACTCCGTAGATGATGGAGGTAGTGGACAACCATTCCTCAAGTAAATAAGCACAAAGTGATTAGGAATTACCCCAAGGCACATGATGGGAGTTTTTTTCTTACCCGGCGGTGGTGGCCCTCTTAGTGGAAAAAAAGATTCCGAGTTACCAAGTTCAAGATTTGTCAACACAACCACACACCTTTTGTAATAATTGGCAACAATGTGCCCCATGTCCGGAAAAGTCAACCACTTATCAACAAGATGTGCACAACTTTTTGTATTTGCGGGAGGATGTAAGCCATTTAAAATGTAGTTATAACGATCCTCATTCGCAAATACTTCAACATAATCATCTCTATGATCTTTTAATTCTTGAATAAGATGTGTACGAATCATGAGATGATTTTGTTCGGTTAAGCCCATGAACTCGGCTATAGCCCGGAATCCACAATGTCCATCGCCAATAACATCCACCACTTTTTCAATAAATGGAAGCATGAAGCGTGACATATAATCAATAGGCCTCATAACCGGGATAGCCTTAGGCTTTGGATACCGAGAAGGTGGTGGAAGTGGGGAAATTGGTGCTTTACCAAGACGAGCACCTTTTTTCCTTTTATATGATGATGTTGTTGGTGATGGTGACGGTTGACTATCCGGATTTTGGGAATCAACAACCTCCCAAGAAGAAGGGATCCGGCTAGTGGATGTAATTCTTCCTTTAGACCTCGCAATGTCCACTTTTTTCTTGGCTCCCTTGGTTGTTGCTTTTTGTGGTGGTGGAGACATCATGGTGGTTTCAGGAAATGCCAATTGCCGCAAAGCCTCCTTGACTTCAAGCTTTATTTGGAAAGGGAGTTTCTTGAGACGTTCTACAATACCCTTCAACTCATCATCCACCGAAAAACCAAGTTCATTACTTTCTTCTCCCATGCGTAACCTTTGCCAATGGTGGTGTATCTCATCCAATAAAATTGGCTTTTCTTCAAGGAGTTTAGTTGCAATTTCGCATGCACATGGTAAGCCGTAAGATGTCCTTTGAACACAACCACAAATTTCCTTGTTCATGCACAACGTTTCCCTACAACGTGACTCTTCCATAGCAATGTTGTCCAAAGCATATCTAGACACATGACCACCTAAGCTGGAGTACAAAGTGACATCTTTGAATCTATGTTCCAACACGGTAACGCTCTGACCAAAGGCTGTTTGTATCGCAGTGTGTTGAAGCAACAACATGTTATGTATTTTCTCCCAACAAGTACCCAAATCACCCACACTATTGTCCAAATATTTCTTCACCAAAGCATGAGCCGATTCTACCCTATTGGTGGATCTACAACCAAGATGCAACACACGGTCTGTCCATACCCTCACTATTTTCTCCTTCACTTCATTCAAGGTGGTCATGGCATAGGCTAGGAAAGGTGGGAAATCACTACAAGCATCTTGGAACTCCACTAATGCATTTGCATATAACTCTTGAGTGGACGATTCAACCATATCTTTCCATGCCCTCATGATCTTCTTGACAACATCGCGATTACTCACCTCTTTCCCATCCTTTTTTCCCATAGGATATTTACAATCTAAGACGCACCTTTGTTTAACATTTGCTTGCACATGAAAGTAACAATTCATACCATAACTTTCCGGGAAAACAATTCCAACCGCTTTCATCAAAGACCCATCTCTGTCGGTAACAATCACCTTAGGCATATTCATCTTTGAAGTAAGAAGTTTACGCAACATTTTTAAAACCCAAACAAAGTTTTCCTCTTTCTCATGCATCAAGAATCCAAACCCAACCGAATATGTCAAATCGGTCGAAGTTACCCCAACTACCTCAAACATTGGCATCTTATACAAGTTGGTTTTGTAGGTGGAGTCCATAACCAAAACCGTTGGAAAATTGTTAAACAACTTAACGGATGTTGGATGAGCCCAAAAGATATCTTCGATTGTATTACTTTCACCATGTGTTCTTGAGTAATAAGTATAGTTGTACTCCTCCAACTTCGAGATTAGATATTGCAACGGCTTCTTGTCACCTCTATTTGCCTTCCATATTTTTTGACGTTCATTGTACACTTGCTTCACATTTGTCATGCAATGTGGTCTTTTGTTCTTCAAGTGTATCAAAATATTTCTTGGAAGCATCTTGCTCTTGGTCAAGTCATGTACAATCTTCTTGTCATCCTCCTTTAATCTACCGGCAAGAATGTGTCCTTCTAAAGCCGGCTCCATCGCATGGTTGTGAACTCCATTAAGAATGTTCAATCCCCATTCCTTTGTTTGCGTACTTTGATATCCACTAATCATGAACAAGCACCCGCATTTTCTTGAGCCCGTTGTCGCATGCTTTGGTTTTTTTTAGGCACTTTGTGAGCTCCACTCCTTTCACACACTAGGCGCAATATTGGATGGATCAAGCTTGATCTTTGTGTAACAATTGTAAATCCCGCCTTATTTGCTTGACAACGTACCCACCCAAGCAATTCTTCTCTATCTTGAAACTTAATGTCGTCAGAAAAAAACCTAGCCGTGTCCACTTCGTGGGCTTGAAGTGGGACGACACCGGGGCTAACATATTTAGAAGCTTGTTCAATGTTTGGTTTGACTTCAACCTTAGGCGGCTTGACATCTCCGGAAATTTGGACAAAATTACGTTTTGTCTCTTCCGAAACATCTTCCGCGTTCTCGGTCATTACTATAATTAAACAACACATAAATATGAATTAACAACTAACTAATGCATAAACATCAATGCCATAATGAACTAAAACAAAAAAACAAAGAAAAATTTTTTTTGAAAAAATGGCAGTAGCTGCCATTTTTTCGCACCAAATTTTTTCCCTAAGTGTTCCTCGGTAGTTAACTACCGAGGTTTTCCTCGGTAGTTAGGTACCGAGGTTTTCCTCGGCAGTACACTACCGAGATTCCCCATGCCAGAGTTCTACGTAACTGACGTAGATACCCATACAATAACCAAAAAATAAATTGATTAAAATGCTCAATACCTGTTTTTTTACGTCTAGAGTGTGTTGATAGCTCCTATTCTTGATGCTTGAATCATTTGGGGGAAAGATTTGATGGAAAAAAATTATTGAATTTGGGGAGGAATGGATGAAATGGTATGGAAGTTGATGAAAATAGTGTGTAGGAGGAGCAGGTTTCCTGTTTCATCTGACGAAACATAATCCTCGGCAGTTAACTATCGAGGAATTCCTCGGCAGTTAACTGCAGCCGCATTTTGAATTCCTCGGCAGTTAACTGCCGAGGGGGCAAAAGCGTATTTTACATGTGTGTCCCAGCCTTCTCTAATGTGTGAACAGCAATTTTCATATTTTTGTGACCTCACTGTAATTTCCTTGGAGAACTACATCTGTCATGAACTAAAGTAACTCCGTTGGATCAAAAAATCATTTGTAAATTTTACGTTGATTAAATATACCTCAATCTAGCATACACCAAATTATTGGCGTTAGAAGGAGGGAAATCTCCACACATCCATCACTCAACTATTTTTCTGATGCTCGAAACTTGTGACACAAAGCCTTAAATGTATTCTCTTAACCATTGCACCATGGAAATGTTTTGTGAATTAATTACTTCTAATAAACACATTTTAAAATAAAATGAAAATATCATCGCCTAGCATCACATATATTTGTATAAACATTTTTTACTTGATTGCAACTGTATTTTTTTTTTTTTTGGCTTGTACTTATAGATCAGAAGTGAATTTTTTTTTAATATTTATTATTATTATTTTTTAGATAAGCCAAGAGTCCAACGACATAAAAAAGGAATAGAAGACGGTCCAACAAAGTTGAAGTGTCTTGCGTATTCCAGTTTATGTTAGGTGCTCATATATATATATATATATATATATATATATATATATATATATATATATATATATATATATATATATATATATATATAGGGGTTTGCTACAATAGACCCACTCATTTTTATGAAGGTCTATTTTAGCATGATGCACCTTTTTGTTTAGGACTAAAAACCCCATTTTTGTTTTTTTGGAAAAGACAAAATTAAAGGACATAATTGTAATTGATGATTTAAATGATTTTTATTTGAATATTTTCTACTTTTTTTGAGCTTCTGCTTGGGTCCCACTCTCTCTCAATTCACGTTTTCTTCTTTACTGTGTTTCTTGTTCATCTTTTCAAATTCTTCAATATCACAGAACCAAACTAATTTCATTGGAAGGAAGAAAATAGAAATTCAATCCAATCGAATATAATAACAAATCAGAGATGAGAATTGAAATTTACATGATGGGAATGCTTCTTTTTCTCCTTTTTCACTTCCTCCAACAAAATTGATTATGTAAAAGTTGTTCATAGATATGTAAGAAGATTTATGATTGTGGTGGTTCAATTGATAACGAAATCAATCAATGTTTACTGTTCAATAACTTCAGACTGCGTCTCTGGTTCTGTACATCGTTGGGTGAGTTTTAGGTTGCTTTTCCAGCGGCTTCCTCTTCATTGGCGGCTGGGTTTGGAATGTATTATGGTGTTATGGTTTCTAGGTGTTCAATTTTCGATTCTTTCTTTCTTTCTTGTCTGCAACTAATTTCTGTTTTCCAATATGTTCAAGAACTCATCCTTTCACTCAAATAAAAAAAGAAGAAAAAAAAACCATTCTATTGATTGAAATAAAAAGAAAGTTCATAAGAAAATAAAAAAAAATAAACAAGCAGCAAAGATGATAAAATTGTTGGGTGAAGATCTAGAACATGGTCGTTGATTTATGGAGAGACCTCAAGCTTTCGTCAAGTTCCCGACAAATTATCAGGAAGAAGAATAAAGGAGAAGAAGAGCTAGAATTAAAAACAACATTGAGAAATAATCATTAAACCATTTGAATTACATGGTTACCCTTCAGATTTTTGTGTTTTAAAGGATACAAAGTGGGTGTTTATGTCCAAACAAAAAGGTGCATCATGCTAAAATAGACCTTCATAAAAATGAGTGGGTCTATTGTAGCAAACCCCATATATATATATATATATATATATATATATATATATATATATATATATATATATATATATATATATATATATAGGACATATCAAGTGAGAGGAGTAACTTAAATGAGAGATGAGAGGATATACTATCATCTGTTGGATCAAAATGTACGGTCAAGATCAATTTCAGTAAAAAAAGGATTGACACATGTGATCTCTACTGATTATCTTCTACTTTTGTTCTGTCTCTCTTCTCTTCCAAATCCAATTACAAAGTTTAATTCTGTAATCCACCTCAAATCTAATTCATAATTTTAACAGACACAAATTGAATTATTCAGATCTTCAATTTTAAGGGATTGTTCAATATCCATGTCGATTGATATTTTTAATTCCTTCCAAATTCCAAAATCAAATCTTTAAGTTTAATTTAAGGCACAGATTTATTTCCTTCCTTATGTTCAGGTGTGCATCTATGAGTATGATCATCTAATTTAATTTAATTAATTAATTTCAAGAAAAACACAGTCAGGAGGAACAAAGATAAAAAAGAAAGAATAAAAAAAGCTCAGATTCAAAAAAGTGAATTTTGGACGGTTTGCAGGATAAGAAGAAGCAGAAATTGATGAGCCGTGTGAGAGAGAGATCGATAGCCTTGCCTAGAAAATCAAGTGATGATGGAGAAGCTTTTTGTTTGTTTTTTAACGAAGAAGAGGAAAAGTCAGAGAAGTGGAGGGGATGAATGTTAGGTTGTGGTCATCAAAACCTAATTATCACATTAAAGATTAATCTAAAGGTCCTAATTTAACCCTCTCATCTCTCACAATAAAACTCCTCTCACTTGATACACCCTATATATATATATATAGAGGACATATCAAGTGAGAGGAGTAACTTAAATGAGAGATGAGAGGATATACTATCATCTGTTGGATCAAAATGTACGGTCAAGATCAATTTCAGTAAAAAAAGGATTGGCACATGTGATCTCTACTGATTATCTTCTACTTTTGTTCTGTCTCTCTTCTCTTCCAAATCCAATTACAAAGTTTAATTCTGTAATCCACCTCAAATCTAATTCATAATTTTAACAGACACAAATTGAATTATTCAGATCTTCAATTTTAAGGGATTGTTCAATATCCATGTCGATTGAGATTTTTAATTCCTTCCAAATTCCAAAATCAAATCTTTAAGTTTAATTTAAGGCACAGATTTATTTCCTTCCTTATGTTCAGGTGTGCATCTATGAGTATGATCATCTAATTTAATTTAATTAATTAATTTCAAGAAAAACACAGTCAGGAGGAACAAAGATAAAAAAGAAAGAATAAAAAAAGCTCAGATTCAAAAAAGTGAATTTTGGACGGTTTGCAGGATAAGAAGAAGCAGAAATTGATGAGCCGTGTGAGAGAGAGATCGATAGCCTTGCCTAGAAAATCAAGTGATGATGGAGAAGCTTTTTGTTTGTTTTTTAACGAAGAAGAGGAAAAGTCAGAGAAGTGGAGGGGATGAATGTTAGGCTGTGGTCATCAAAACCTAATTATCACATTAAAGATTAATCTAAAGGTCCTAATTTAACCCTCTCATCTCTCACAATAAAACTCCTCTCACTTGATACACCCTATATATATATATATATATATATATATATATATATATATATATATATATATATATATATATATATATATATATAATTAAAAAAAAAAGAAAAAAGAAATACAAAAAAACTAAGGGGACATAAACCTAATCCAGTCAATCCACACAAAGTGTATGCCAACCCAATCACGTGATACAAAGAAATAAAAACAACACTGGTGGATGCCTAATATACGGTGTATGGACCAACCGTCAACACGAAATTGAACCAAGAACCAACAGATCCTTGCGACAACAACAAGCAAAACGTCTCTTTCGAGCCAAACAACCCAACATCAGAGACCGATGCGGATTTTGAAACATCCCCACGTTATATAGTACCAAACTTCATGAAGGTGGGCGATTCGACCGCCAACACGGATACAGATCCCCACGCCGACAACCTGTTATGCTGCGACAGAAAGCTTCACGACCATTTCTAGCCAAATCCAATAGAAAGCAACTCAAATCCAATTGAAGGTCAGATCGAGAGATGGTCAATCAACGAGTCCTAGCACCACGAGCACCGCCAACACGGTTATACCCGCACCCACCAATCACAGCAACAACGGACAACAGGACATGACCATTTCTAGCCTAGAAGACCTGTTACGAAGCACATCCAAACGTCAAACGTATCAAGTAGGTAAATGAAATTGTCCGCCAACACAGAAGCAACTCCACGTACCGAACCACTTGTTGCGATGAAACCCACAAGTTTACGGGCATGAATCAACGTGAATCGCATAGCCATGACCCTTTCAAGCACTGTAGTCCGAAGCGCAGTCCAAATTTGATGGATTCTCAACCCAACAACCTTGAACAGGATCAAAATTTTGAAGCAGAACCAAATAACAAAATCGGTAGAACACCAAAACTGTCACCACCTCCAAAAGGAAAGCAGCAACAATTCTTTCAAGTCAAAATCAGGAGAACATACCCTAACGAATTGGAAAGGCCAGATTTGTACGGGTTTTGTAGACGAGGTATGACGACGACACCGCCGCCTACCTTAACAAACCCCAACCTTCCGACACCGTGGAGAGAAGCTGCGATTCCATGAAAAGAACCCACACGACCCATCAGCACAGAATGAACGGCCGCCAGAAAAAGGAGAAGGTTAAGCGGTGGTGCGGAGGACGGATGCCACTCGTCGCACCACCAATCATGGAGGCTACATGGCTGAAGAAAAATAAGTTAGTTGGTGAGTAAGATACATATATCTATCAAGATATTTCTCCCATAAAAAAAAAAAGATATTTCTATTTATGTTATAAAATTATGCCTGTATTAAGTGTAAAAAAAAATTAATTTTTTGAGTTAAAAGTTATTTGATTCAGTCTAATTTAACACACATAATTTTTTTTTATATATAGACCGACTTATATGATCGAGTCAATCGATTCAATCCGATTTAGTCATTCAATTCAATAATGATTCAGTGGTTCAAGCAATAAATCAGTTAGTACCCTTACTGAGTTGATCACTGATCTAGTTTTTAAAACTACGCGAATAACCCAAGAAAGCCCACCGTAATTTTAATGCTATTTGTTTATTTTTATTTTTTAGGGAAATGCCATTTCTTGTCGAAAAAACCCTAATAACCAGAGTTTTGGTTTTTTAGGCTTGCATGTTTAATGTCGTTGGAAACCTGAGCCTTTGATCATCACTGATCACAATTGATTATAGGTATGTTATTCTTTAACGATCGATGCCTTCAATTTCATTACATCGTATATGTTTTATCGATTTCTTTTATTTTCCAACAAACCCTGAATTCATGTAATTCACACGATCATGAATTTGTATGCACCGTTTATGTTAATTTATTTATAGTTTCAATTATTTTTATAGTTTGCACTGCATAATTTGTTAACCCTAATTCTTGAAGTTGTTGATTTTTTTATTTTCTGGTTGAATTCGTAACATGTGAAATGATTCTGATGATAACTAGTTACTGCTTTCACATTATTTGAGTTACTGAGATATAGATTAATGTTTAATGTTAATTGTAACGAAAATGCTCTGTTTTTCTGATATATAGATTCTTTTATGTTTTGATTACTTGTTACGATTATTATATTAATCTGAACGTTCCTCAATCATATTGTTTAATCTGTTTATGTTTGGTTTGTAAAGTTTGAAGCTTGTGGGGATTAAGTAGCAGCATTTGTTTTCCGGTGTGTCGAGTATTGGCAGATATCTGCCCTTCCAAATGGTCTCTAGTGGCGATCCTCAACACGCGTCTCTGGGAAAGAAAAGGAAACTTAAGATCAAAGATAACACTAACTCCGTTGTAGAGGGTACGGGAAAGAAAAGGAAACTTCAGATGAAAGATAACACTAACTCCGTTGTAGAGGGTGATGGGCCAAAAGAAATTCAAGTGGAAGAGGATGTGGGGCAAATGGTACAGAGTGTTGAATCTGTGGATCGTATCTCAGAGTTGCCTGATCATGTCATCCATCACATTCTTTCCTTCCTTCGAAATGTGAAGGATGCAATTCGAACCAGAAGTCTTTCCAAGAGATGGAGAACGATATGGTTTTCGTTTGCGGCGTTGATATTTTATGAACAAAAGTTTGCTGCAGGAATTGGACCTGAAGATGGAAGTAAAAAGGAAAATATGTTTAGACAACATGTAGCTGACTCTCTGCATACATACCTTGCAAACAATTCGCAGATACATAAGTTTTTGCTGCATATGACATCCTTTGATTTAACAGACGCTCCACTTGTGGATAGCTGGCTAACTTCTGCCGTCTCACAGGACATTAAAGAAATAGATCTCCAGGTTGGCATCAAGGATAGCAAGCGCTACACTCTACCAGAAGTTGTCTTGTCATCCGAAACTTTGACCGGACTACGGCTAAGTGGTTGCATACTGCAAAGATTCAGTAATATAATGCTGCCTCGCCTGCAGAAACTTTATCTAAGGAAAATTCACCTTGGTGAGCTAATTCTTCTAAATCTGATCTCACGCTGCCCTTCAATTGAGGATTTAAGACTTATACAGTGCTCAGGTTTGAAATTCTTGTGTATTTTGCATCCTAGTCTCAGTAGGGTGGAGATCCACAACTGCAATCAACTGAAGAAGGTTGATATCATTGCTCCTAATCTTGACACATTTTGGTTTTGTGGCAAGAAATCAACACCTTGCAAAGTAGGTTTGCAGGGATGCAATGACTCTCTGAAAAATTTGACAATAGAGCATCCACTAGTGAGCCGTGACTTTTGTAAAAATCAGTTCAGCAGATTTTCCTTACTTGAAAAATTGGATCTAAATATTTTTGATAAGACGAAATCTTTTACAATTTTTAACATTAGTCTTCAGAGAATTGCTTTAAAAGGAGGCAAGAAATTGACTTGTGCTCAAATATATGCTCCTAAACTTGTTTCGTTTGAGTTGAAGGGTGAAAACATGCCATACTTTGACTTTACTGCCCCTTTGCACCTCATAGATGCTAAAATTTCCCTTGCATCTATAACTCAAAGTAAAGATGTTGGAGTTTTAGACGGTAACAAACTGTGGTTTAAGATGGCACCGTTTATAGAGAAGTTCGGTCCCGAAGGATATAAATTGATCATGCATTCCAACAAGGTAATGTTCTTCCAGTTTTTAACATTATGTCATACTTGGTCTGCATCCTTGATGAATTTCCATTACAATAACCATCTCTTGTTTGTTTTTCTTACTCGGTTGCCTATTCCAGCATATTATTATTCATGAAGATTGGAGCAGCATATTATACCCACCTTTGCGTGACCTGACCTTTGAGATTATCAAATCATCAGCATGTGTGGAGGATATTTTATCTGGTATATTGCGGACATTGCACCCAGAATCTGTATCTATAATTTCTTCCTATGACAGCAAATTTCATGAGGTATGGCAGCTCTTTATTTTTTTATTTCTTCAATGCATAAGATACATCCATGTTGATTTTTTAAATATCTGTTATCCATGATTAAGCAAGACTTTATACTCGTTGAAAGCCTACTTGAAACTGTTTTTGGTATTAACTTTTTAAACTACGTGATTGCAGTCTGTGTATGAAATGATTAAGATCAAAGATGAGGATCCAGTTTGCTGTAGCTATAACACTTCAACAAATAAATGCTGGCGGCATTTCTTGAGGGGTGTTAAGTTTGAGAGTTCGAAAGAAATGCTTGATGTCGTGGGCGCCTCTGAAGATGAAAGTGCTAATACATTGTATCTTTGGTTGCAATCGTCATATACTCCGACATCGCGGCATCAGATGACTAATCTTAGATTATCCTGGAATTCTCATGAACCTGATGTGGAGACATGAAATCCTTATTTCGTCATTGATTGAAGAAGATTGTTTAAAGGAAGCTGTGCTTTGAAATTTTTTCCAAGGACATTATACCTGTGTTCGTCTGCTTTTATCTATCTCCGTTGTTTCCTTCTTTTTGCTGTTACATCAAAATGAAGTTTTAGTGATCAGTGCCATCTTCGAACATTTTTTATATTTTGAGCATGACTCTCTGTCTCTTTTGGATACCTTTATATGTTTTGAGCTTGATATTTTTAGTGTTTCTTTCGCCGGATATATATTCTTAATTATATTTTTTTTTTTTTGGTGTCCGGGGTTTGAACCCGAGAACTTGCATATATTATGCATTGTCCTTACCAACTGAGCTAAGCTCATGGGGACTATTCTTAATTATAGTATTTGATATATCAAGTATTAATTAATGTCCTTAAAAAATGTACTAATTAATGTATTCTCCTAAAAAAAAGTTGTTAACGTACTTATTATAATGAGAAATCTGTCATGACATTACTGGGCACTGGCTGGTGGCCAGCTACAGCTCCTATCCCTTTAAATTAGTATTAAATTATAATTATTTATAACTATAAAATGAAAATTAGTGAATTGATATTTGTAGTTCTTATTCAATACTCCCTCCGTTTTAAAATGAGTGTTGCTTTAACCAAAAAAATTGTTTCAAAATGAATGTCACTTTCGGTTTTCAATGCAATAATAATTTTTTCTTTTCAATTGTACCCTTCAATTAATACTATGTTACACTACTTCCCAAGTATTATTTTTTCTTTAATAAAAACAAACCAATAGTTGATTAGGATAATTTGGTAAAATTGCTATGACATTTGACTACTTTATTCCATTCCTTAATCTATGTGCAATTGACTAAAACGACATTCATTTTGAAACGGGAGTATAAGACAACACATTGGGCTTTATTAAAGCAAAACTGCTCGAATTAGATACTTCTACCAATTTGGTTCCAGTATATTAACATCATATTAACATCGCAGACTCAGGGTGGACCTCCCACTGTGGGCGGCTGAAAAATAATTTTTAACTAGTTACAAACCCGTGCTTCGCACGGGTTGAATTATGTATTTTTTTAAAAAAAATTCTCTGAAGGAGAGATGTTTAGCACAGTGGAATGCAATGACTTCAAGATAATGCACTAACATGACAAAGTTCAAGAGAGATCACCATGACAAAAAAGAGTGATGATATAAAACACCTTTCAAATTTGAAATGGGTGAACAACGACGAAACATAACAGCCACCTCAAAATATCACTTAATTATGTCCCAGTCCCAGATACCCTAATCCCACACTATGACATTAACCCCTTTCCTATGTTTACAAAGTGGTTAATCACTTTGTTTGGTAATGGGTTGGAGCACCCTTGTACTCCGTATAATTCTATTTTGCTTACCAAAAATAAAACCTCTGGGATCATGGGTATGCCTCTACAAACATTGTAGAGGGTAAATTAACGACACTCAAGCGACAATAATTTTATACGTCGATTGTTTGGAAAATTACAGGTATAAACTTGATACACAATATCATTTGATAAATGATAGCACCAAGATGCAAAATTAGATGACTAAAATCTCTCTACCTTTTTTTTTCTTCTGGATAGTGGTCACAATCACTTATTTGAAGAATATTATACTCTCTTCTAAAGTTCAAAATCTGTTATTAAAACACCAGATATTTGACAAATTGCAAAGTTGTTGCCAGCCAAAATAGCTTAAGAAAAGAAAATTGTAATATATACGACAGAGTGAACCAGAAGGTGTGAGTGATGTTCCAATGATGCTAGTATTGTGAAAATGAGCATGATCCAATACTTCAATGTAAAATGACATATTACTTATCATTTGGACTATGATTACATTCTTTGCCTGTTTTCCAAAGGCGTGCTACAGAGCAGCAAATACCTTCATCTATGTTAGCATAATTCGACAAAAAGTGGGGGGAGGGTTTATAAGAGAAGATAAAATAAAAATTTATATTGCGTAAACTGTATTATACTCATTTCAGGCATCCCTGACACTGTATCTATGATATATGACATCCCTGACATAGTCAATGACTGCCTACTGCTCGTCATTGATCTGAGACTTCGTAATCTGGAGGCCTCGAGGCGGTGAGCAATCACCTAATAACAGTGTTCCCAGAGTAGTTGCCATAATCACCGCTCCTAGAGATGTGCCTGAAAGAGCCTGACAAACTCTTTCACAACATGGTCCACATTCTCACATTCTTCTAATCTCTCTTCTGCGTTTGGATCTTCTCCCACCCTTCCTTTCTTGAAATACAGATGCAAATGATTCTCTGGGACAACAATCGGTTGCATGACACAGTAGCTGCCCCAAACGATTTTCTGCATAATTTTCTTCATAAAAACTTGTAAAAAAATCAGTTAAATCAACAAAAACAGTGTCACTTTCAAGATGAGATTTTCTGCATAAAAACTTGTAAAAATTCAGTTAAAACAAACACAAACAGTGTCCCTTGCAGCTGCACATTTTCTGCATAAAAGTACAAAAAAACACATCCAAAATGATCCCAATTAGTCCCAACAATTCAAATTCATTTCCAATTCAGTCACTATCATCCATCAAGGATCAAGGAAACATTTAAAGATACATAATATAGGTTAATCATTCATTCTAATAGAGTCTTAATTTTTGTATTCTTTCGTCGTACCACATTTTGACTCCGCATTTGGGGCATTCATATTCAGTCTGGCCAAAATTCACATACTGAATTGTTTCCTCTGCCAAAAATAGATGCTACATTAGTCAGTTAGTTATTCAAGAATCTAGGTCCTCTCTTTGTCAAAAACAAAGCAATTTGCATCGGCCAACAAAATGGTCAAGTAAATAAATTTATTTATCGTGGTTGTTGGCTGGGATAGAGAACATGTTATTCTGAATTCTGATTCAGCTGAGCCACATATTACAGTAATGACACTGAACTGTATGTAAAATTATAAACAACCTGCAGAAGAGGTAGCTACAGAAAAAGGTTGATATATATTCTGAGACAGCAGTGAAGTCAACCGCTTTTGAGACACCAGAAAGCAAAGCTGCTGCTTTCAAAAAGTTTTATGTGCCTATTATATAGGTGCATGGTCTCAAATATTGCTCATGTTTTTCATAAGAGATATACTATACTATCTGCCAAGATACGATTACTTTATGAATACTAATCGTTAGGTAGTTAGAGATGCTATATTTTTTCTATTGAAATTCAGCCTCATTCTCATATTCAAATCACAATAACAGTGAAAGAAAAATAACCAACAATAAAAGAAAAACTCCAACAGACAAAAAATTAAGGACGTTCCCAAGAATACAGTGAAAGTGGATATCAATTGTCTGCAAAATTAAGCGTCATTCTCATTTCAATTGTCTGCTAACACTGATGAAGGGCATTATAGAAAAAATAGCAGACAGTACAGTGCATCTGATTGGAGATTGCTTATATTTGAGAGTAAAAAAATGAGATTAGAGGAAACATTTTGAAGCAAAGTTGCTTGCAGAGGCCATTTTCAATAACTGCAAAATATTACGTGTGCAGATTAATACCATTAGAAAAATAAACTAAAGCCGAAGAGCATTGAGCTGCTCAAGAAAGAACCCGATGAAGCCAAATTTACAGGACAACATAGCATCAACATAAGTTCAACTACACATCATGTAATTTCCTTCCTCATGAATTTTCTGTATCATGGATTTTCTGTATCATGAATTTTGGTGTCACCACATAAACTTCATGTTTTGTTCATTCTAACATTGTAAAAAGCCAACATAGTTCTGTGCCTTCAATTTTTATGTCATCAAGCAAACTCACTATTACATGTACAGAATCAATTTTATGACCCAATTTGGTATAGAAACTACAGAAATGGTGCACCAAATCTCTATAAAAGTGGGTTCAAGACAATTCAATAAAGGTTCAGTTCAATTTTTCTAAACTGTGGTAACTGTTCGATTTGCTTCCTGAACGGAACGAAAAATATCCTAGAGAGTAGGTATAATAAGTTAATAACCAGCTGTCATTTAACAAATTTGCTCATAAAGATTCTTTTAAAATTCAAGATTCTCAATCACATTAGTCCTTCTATGAAAACCGCTAATAATTTATATAAAAATATTTTGACTGTATTTTAACTATTGTTATAGAAAATAGCTTATACAAAAGCACTTATGCTATAAGCACATAATTAATGTGATAGAAAAAATTAAATTTCAGGGGCCATTTCATAATTAAGTTAATTTTAGGTACCAAATTGCCAATTCATACAATTTTCAGGGCTAATAAATAAGTTTAAAAATGGAAGAATCTTAAGAAAAAAATATTTTATATCAAAAGGAAACAAACCACTTGCATCATGCCAAAAGAAAAGAACTAATTATAATCTGATCTGCATAGAGAAGAGTAAAATGGTATGGGATGAATGATTACTACCTCAATTCCTTCTATTTTTATATTCACTTTCTCCCCTCCTTTGACAGTGAATTCAGAAGCTGGTTTTGGGGGGACCATTTTGCAAATCACTGGCCAAACTCAACCCTCCATACTGAACAGGAATATCCTCAGGTCTAATGAATCTGACCATAAGACATAAGACAACAAATTTCAGAAAGCAAACCCCAAAATGGAAACACAAGGAAAGTTGGAACATTTTTTGCTGATAATGGTAAGTGCATCATTTGATTAAAGACATATTTGAAAAAATCACATCATGATAATATCACCTTGATTTTGATGGATTTGGATTTCTTAGCAATTCAAAACATTCATGCAGTTGGCACATCGGTAGCCATTGACTCGAGATTGGACGATCCAAATTTCATTGCGAAAAAAATTTAGCATGAAATTTAGACCATCTGATTTCGATTCAACGACCACCGATGTGATGACCGTATAAAAAGTGATATTGCCAACTGCAGGCTAAAAAATGACAAGAAAGAAAAATTGAATACCAAAAGTAATAAATGGAAGAAAATTCAAAATCTTAAACAATAGTAGAAAGGGGTCTTAATATAGATAAAAACTGTGAGAAACTCAGGCAACTAAAACATTCTAGATCAGTGTATTTGTGACTTGTAAAAGGTTCAAAATAAATGACAGAAAAGCAAACCAAAATGGAACAACTATTATATACTCACTTGTAGAGTGTTCTCAACAGCATTTCCTGCCTTAGAGATCACAAACTTGCTCTTAGTCCTTTGTGTCAAAAATGGACTAAACATTGAATACAACATGCTGAAGTACCATGGCACATTGATGAAAATCTATAACACCAAAAAAGCAAAAACAAACACTTAAAAAACATAAACATTTAAACCAACCAATCCACTCAAAAACAACAAAAATGAATAAAACAATCTCAATTAAAAGTATACAAAAGTAATAAATAGTTTCTAAAGCACATGAAATTGGTTATTTTAGTCAATTAAAGCTATTAATTTGCTCTAACAATCAATTTAAACTCAAATGAAACATAACCCTAATGAAATTCAAGAACAATCAAACACCACAAGTGAGATAGATATAAGTATATGAATTCAAAAATTAAAATTCAACAGTGAAACACAAAATTAGGGCACAAAACTTGTGTTTGGCAACACCAAACCAAACAATTAGTAAAAACCCAAAATCATAAGCTAAAATTTCCAATTTCTTGTACCTACATTTCAGTTCCAACACTCATCCCCTGCTTCAATCTTTCCTACTTCTCCTTGCTTCTAACACCAAAACAAACTAAACTGAAACCGTGATCACCACCATGGATACACATGCTGCCACCATCAAAACCTAACCTTTCAAAAATTTCCCAAAAGAGAGAAGGGAAAGTGTGAATTAAGCTGGTTGATTGTATATAATAGGTCCAAGGATCAAGATTAAGCAATTGCATGTTGGTTTAGTTGGGGAAAAGATGAAGAAATGGTGGATTGTTAGAAAGGGAAAGGGTGGCCGAGAGAGAGTCAGTTGTGTGAAGAGAGATGAAGAAAAGAAAGCAACGTGAAAGAGAGAAGGAAAAGAGCACATCATCAAATATATAGGCAAAATAACATGAGGGGTCAACAAAGAAAAATCACCTATTAAGAAATTACCTTAATGCCCTTCAATGAACTTATGAAGGGCAAAAATGGAATTATCAAGGGCTTGTTTTTTCTGGTATAAGTTAGTAGATGTTTGGATGTTGAAGTTCTATAGTAGTTCTTAGGGTACACTAACAAAACCAAATACTTTTTCCTCCTAAAATAAAAATATGGAATATCTTGAGTTGTATTATTTGAACCACCATTTGTATTATAACTTTTGGAACAATCATAAATTTAATATATGAGATATTGACATAAACCAAAGCAATAGAGAGAGAAAGTAAGAACATAATGTAAGTACTATAGATAAAGTCATCATAAAAGTTGTAAAAAATGATTGTACAAATATCTTTTTTTTATTTATTTCGGTCGCACTTTCCTTAATTATCTCTCCTCTCGATTTGGAACAACTTTTTAACACCCAATAACTAAAATTTGCAAGCACCATGGTTTTCAAACAAGACTTCTCAAAAAGTAAAACCGATGATGTGGTATAGATGGGTGTTGATGCACTTGCTGCCTTTTCACTCATTCACTGTGGACGATATGTTTCACTCGTCTATCCTAGAAGGCACCTTAACATCATTATCCATTACAAATAATAGTTTTGTTTTTCATTACAAACCATGCTTGCTTCTTCGATCTCTTGGATACACTCATACACATCTTTGCTTGTCAATAGCCCTTATGGTAAAGAAACCTTATTGTTTTCCATTTCTAATTTGTGCTCCTTAGTTTTTTTAAAGTAGTTTAGCAGAATTTGTTGTCCAATTGAAAATTACGGTTTTGTTTATGAAGTGTGTTAGAATTTGAACAAGTTTGGATTTTACCGTTGTTTCAAAATCAAATAATGGAGGGAACGACAAAAAACAACCTTTTAAATTGAGGTGTGAAAGAGGAAGTTTCTATGCCGAGTACAAGAGGTTGTCGAAGTAATTCTTAGCATTCGCGAAATGTGATTGTCTGTTTCAATTGAGAAGTAATTTGTTGAGTGGTAGTGTATGAAGCCTTAGAGTTGGGGACGAAGAACACAATCATGAGATGACTCAATTCTTTCAAGGTCATAAATATGCAAAACGTCTAAAATCGAGAGAAAAGAGGTTTGTTTGTGAGATGACAACCTCAATGGTCCTTCCGAGAAATACTCAGACGACCTTGAAGAATATAAATGATCGAAGTGCAACTACCATCAAACACACACACACACACACATATATATATATATATATATATATATATATATATATAATGCTCGTCACATGTATAAACAATCTATCCGGGAAAAGTGATAAGAATGTTGAAAATGTTGTCAAAGGTGAAAATGATAATCTTAAGAGTGTCAAATATGATACCATAGATGTCGCCAACGATTAGTTCAAATGTTTATGATTAGGGAACGAAAATCATTATCTCACACACACACATTTATTGATTTTTTATATAATTATCTATGTTTTTATTGGTCAAGTCCTACATTTTATGCATGTCTGCTAAATTTGGGTACACATACATCTATTTATATAATTCAAACGAATGAGTACGAAATTGGAAATATGAATGGCGCGCGAGAATAGGAAAAGAAAATCTCTTATAATTATGTAAATTTGGGCCATCTGAGAATTGCTCATATAAGCCACAAATGAAGAAAATTGCTCTTCTCCCAACAGAATTGCCCATGCCCACCTGAACTTCCCAAAATACCCCCCACATGACTTAAGTCACGCATGTTTTATATTGAGCATTACTTAAGTCACGTTCGATTCTCCTTCAATGCAGCTTCCTCCTTCACTATCCTCAGCCTCGATTAGGAACATATTTTCCTTCCCTTCCCACAAACAAATAGCTTATCGTATCTAATCCTTTTTTTCTTCTTGATTCTAGATCTTCTTTACAATGGTACCTACATACATAGTTCTTAGCTAGGACACTCAACTTTGCGATTAAGGATATGAACTAGAGAGAGACTCATTATCATTTTCGATTTCTATTTCTAAACGGATAAAGCAACACTCGACAACTAACAACATCGTTTTGTATACCGTAAAGACCTCCACCGTGATAGTGTCGTCGAAAAGAGAATCGGACGTGACTTAAGTCACGTAAGTTGAATTCCAACATGACTTAAGTCACGCTATATGACACATGTGTGACTTAAGCGCGAGGGAGAAGAGCAATTTTCACAAATGAAAGGGACCAATATAGCTAAATAAAATTCCCATAACTATTTTACTCTATTTCTTCGTTCCCTTTATTATTCAAAAAATTCGAAAACAAACCCCAATTTCGGGTTTTTAGGTTCGCATTTTCAATGTCGTTGGAAACTTGAGCCTTTGATCACCACTGATCACAATTAATCATAGGTATGTTATCCTTCAACAATTGACGCCTTCAATTTCATCACATCGTAAATTGTTTTGTTGATTTTTTGTTTTTCTAACAAACCCTAAATTCATGTAATCTACACGATCATGAATTCGTTGACACCGTTTATTTTAATTTTTAATTTCAATTTCAATTTTTTTATGTTTGAATTGCACAAATGTTAGCCCTAATTCGTGAAGTTATAGACTTTTTTTATTTTCTAGTTTAATTCATAATCTGTGAAGTGATTCTGATAACTAGTTACTGCTTTCACAGAATTTGAAATATTGATATTTATATTAACCTTAATTGTAATGGAAAAGCTTGGTTTTTGTGATATCTATTCATGTTTTTGATTCTTTACCTTGTGTTAATTTCATCATGTCTTGATTCCTTGTTGTGATTATTATAGTAATCTGAAACAAAATGAGCATTAAGCCCATTGTTTATTTCTTTCTGTTTGGTTTGTAAAGTTTGAAGCTTGTGGGGGATTAAGTGGCATTTATTTTCCTAATTATGTGTGTTGGTATTGTCAGATATCTGCCCTTTCAAATGGTCTCTAGTGACGAGGCTCTGCAAGCGTCTGCTGGAAAGAAAAGGAAACTTGAGATGGAAGCTAGTGCTAACTCAGCTAAGAAGAATGTGGAGCAAATGATACAGACTGTTGAATCGGTGGATCGCACATCGCAGTTGCCTGATCATGTCATCTATCACATTCTTTCCTTCCTTCGAAATACGAAGGATGCAATCCGGACCAGATGTCTTTCCAAGAGATGGAGAACTCTGTGGTTTTCCTATGCGGCGTTGATTTTTTATGAACAAAAGTTTGCTGCAGGAATTGGACCTGAAGATGGAAGTAATAAGGAAAATTTGTTTAGACAACATGTAGCTGACTCTTTGCATACATACCTTGCAAACAATTTGCAGATACAGAAATTTTTGCTACATATGACGTCCTTTGACTTAACAGATGCTCCACTTGTGGACAGCTGGCTAACTTCTGTTGTCTCACAGGACATCCAAGAAATAGATCTCCAGATTGGCTTCAAGGATATCAATCGCTATACTCTACCAGAAGTTGTCTTGTCATCTGA
Source organism: Medicago sativa (assembly GCF_051527215.1). NCBI lineage: Eukaryota > Viridiplantae > Streptophyta > Magnoliopsida > Fabales > Fabaceae > Medicago > Medicago sativa. The sequence goes on from NC_140750.1 coordinate 79,837,245, forward strand.
AACTTTGACCGGACTAAGGTTAAGTGGTTGCATACTGAGGAGGTGTGGTAACATAATGCTTCCTCGTCTGCAGAAACTTTATCTGCGGAAAGTTCACCTAGAGCAAATTGTTACAAATCTTATCTCCTGCTGCCCTTCAATTGAGGATTTAAGATTCGTACAGTGCTCGGGTTTAAAATTCCTATATATTCATTGTGATAGTCTCAGTAGGCTTGAGATCCACAACTGCAATCAACTGAAGACGGTTTATATCTTTGCTCCTAATCTTGACACATTTTGGTTTTGTGGCAAGAAATCAACACCTTGCAAAGTTAATTTGGAGGACTGTGCCTCTCTGAAAAAGTTGACATTAGAGCATCCACGAGTGAGCCGTGACTTTTGTGAAAACCAGTTCAGCAAATTTCCCTTACTTGAAAAACTCGATCTATGCATTGCTGATAAGATGAAATCTATTACAATTTTTAACCGCTGTCTTCAGAGAATTGTTTTAAAAGGATGCAAGAAATTGACTTATGTTCAAATATATGCTCCTAAACTTGTTTCATTTGAGTTGAAGGGTGAAACCATGCCGTACTTTGACTTTGTTACCCCTTTCTGCCTCACAGATGCTAAAATTTCTCTTTCAACTGCAACTGAAAGTAGAGAAGTTGGACTCGGTAACCAACTGTGGTTTATGATGAGACCTTTTATATCGCGGTTCCTTCCTGTTGAAGGATTTAAAATGATTATGCATTCTAGTAAGGTATTACTTCTAATTTCCAACGTTTTGCCATACTTGGTCCGCATCCTTGATGAATTGCCTTTATAATAACTATCTCATTTATTTTTCTTACTTGGCTGCTTATATTCCAGCATATTATTATTCATGAAGATTTGAGCAGCGTCAAATACCCTCCTTTGCATGACCTGACCTTTGAGATTATCAAATCATCAGCATGTGTGGAGGATATTTTGTATGGTTTGTTGCGGACATTGCACCCAGAATCTGTATCTATAATTTCTTCATCAGGCAACAAATTCCATGAGGTATGTATGGAATACATAAAGATACATCCATGTTGATATTTTAAATATCTGTTATATGTGATTTAGCAAGACATTATACTCGTTGTAAGCATACTTGAACCGTTATTTTTATTAACTTTTTAAATTATGTGGTTGCAGTCAGTGCATGAAATGATTAAGATCAAAGATGAGGATCCATTTTGTTGCATATACAACACTTCAAAAAATAAATGCTGGCGGCATTTCTTGAAGGATGTCAAATCTGAGAGCTGGCAAGAAATGCTTGATGTTGTGGAAGCCTCTGAAGGTGGTACTGGTCAATTGTATTTTTGGTTGCAGCTGTCATATTCTTCGACATCGCCGCGTCAGATGACTAATCTTAGATTATCCTGGAATGCTCCTGAACTTGAATTGGAGACATGAAATGCTTATTTAGTCATTGATTGACAGAAAATTGTTTTAAAGGAAGTTATGCTTTAGAATTTGTTCCATTGGCACTATCCCTATGTTCATCCGTTTGTATCACTCTCCGTTGATTTCTTCTTTTTACTGTTACACCAAAGATTCAAAATGAAGTTTTAGTGATCGGTGGTATTTTGGAACATTTTATATTGAGCATGATTCTCCGTCCCTTTATTTGTTTTGAGCCTGAAGTTTTTAGTGTTTTTTTTTAGCCAGATTCTTAATCATATTTGGTAGAGTATTTGTGTTATTATGAGAAATCTGTATCTGTCACGCAATTACTGGATGAAGCAATTTCTTTACCACAAGAGCTATTGAGAAATCTGCTATTCCTCTAAATTAATAAATTGTAGTCGTAAAATAAAAATTAGTGAATTAATATTTGTAATTGTTATTCCATATAAGATAACTCACTGAGCTTTATTAAAGCAAAAGTGATATTCTTTCAAAACTGCTCGAATCAGATACTGCCTACCAATTTGGTTCTTTATATTAAACATCTTACTCCAATACAAATAATAGTTGCGTTTTCATAACCAACCATACTTGCTTCTTCCGATCTTTGGGACTCATCTCTTTGCTTGTCAATAGTCCTTTATGGTAAAGAAACACTCTTTATTATTTTCCTTTTCGAAGTTGTGTTTCCCTTAATTGAAGATTATAGTTTTGTTAAACAACTGTTAAAATTTGAGATTTCAGAGTAAAAACATGTCTACCAAGACAAGAAGTGCAAGGCAGGACGTGGTAAGTTGAACCCTCATGCTTACTTGATTGTGTGTTAAGTACACGCTGTTAAATTTTCATTGTTGTGTTTTACAACAACAAAAGTTGTTTTGGTGTGCTTCTTTTCTTGATTTATTTCTTTAAGAGTTAAACACAAGTATTGTTTATCAAGAAAATATATTGTTTTTTCTCTTTATGGTTTGTGCTTCCGTGTTTTATTAACGTTTAAAGATAGATTTCTTTAGAACCAACCGAAAGCAACTATGTATTGCAATACTGTAGGAAGGAACAAGTAAGAAGAAGAGTGTAATAGTTGGACCTTGGGGAGGCAATGGTGGGACTAGTTGGGATGATGGAACCTTTACAGGGATAAGAGAAATCACACTAGTTTATGATCGTTGCATCGATTCAATCCGTGTGGTTTATGATAAGAATGGTAAGCCTTTCACAGCTGATAAACATGGAGGAGTTGGAGGCAACAAAACAGCTGAGGTAAGCTCAACTGTTGTTTCTTTCTTATCCACCATTTCATCAATCTATTCTAAGAAAAGGCTTCTCTTAACGACACGTGAAAAACTTTATTTTTTGTCATTTTTTTAAGATCCGTACGATCTTTGCATGGATCTTTACAGGTTAGTTTGACTTATAAGGGACATGTTTGTTTATGACCCTTAGATTAAGCTACAATACCCGGACGAGTATCTGATAAGTGTGAGTGGCCACTATTATCCAGTTGTTCGTGGTGGCACCCCGGTTATTCGGTCATTGACATTCAAGAGCAACCAGAGAACCTTTGGACCATATGGAGTTGAAGAAGGGACACCGTTCACTTTCTCAATAGATGGAGGCCAAGTTGTGGGTTTTAAGGGACGGGGTGATTGGTATTTGGACTCAATTGCCTTCACTTTGTCAAGTGCACCCACAAAGTCTCTGCTTCAGAAGGTGCAGAGAGGCTTGTATAGGCTCACAAGCATTGCTCCAAGATCTTCTTCCACTAAGGCTGCTTAGAAGACTATATATGAGAATTTATGCCTCTTGCCTCAGTCTTATGTAATTTTGTTCATTCTATATCGTTTGCCTTTTTTAGTTTTGTTGCTTATATTTCTTTGAAGCTTATGATACTATGAATATCATTTGTGAAACTTAAAAGACATATGTAATGTTTTAATGCTTGTGAATTTAGTACACTATGAACACCTTAGCGAGACATAGTTGTGTGTATGCTCATATTCTAGACTTTTTTTTAGACTTGATATATCATATGTGATGTTTTTAACGTTGAACATGTTTTTCAAATACTTACACTACAAAAAAAATGGTCATTATATTTATGAACTACTAGTACTAGACGATGCAGATCCTAATTGAATAAACAACTTAATTTAGAGCTTACAACATAAGCGTTTGAAAATAGAATCGTTGTTTTAATGACGTGGGACTATTATTGCTTCTTTTTTTATTTTTCTAATATATATTATTTTTAGCAACCATTCCTAACTCTTTGTTTTTGCTCCATCCAATTATATTTATAAGAAAAATGTATGGGTTAACAAGAATTGATGTAGTACATTCTCTCAAAAAAAAAAAAAAAAGAATTGATGTAGTACATAAACTTTTTTCGACACAAACATATCTTATAAGTAGGATAAGAGGAAGATTTTGTTATTGCTCATCCAACCTTTCAATTCAACACACTCATAACATGCACCTCTCTCGTGAACAAGAGTAATAACGTTGACACGAGATAAAAAAAGTAAAATCACGTGGTAAAGCTAAAAACCAATGGTTTCATATTGAAATTTTAATTCTCAAATCATACTCCATTTTTTGTGACAAAAAAATATCATTCTCCTTCCTTTTAATACCTTTTACATACACCTTATAATATTCTACATGTTTACTAACAAAACATGTAATAATTATAGAAAAACTGCAAATATGATGAAAAAAATAGATTATATAATTTCAAGTATTAAGGAATAGCAGCTCTTGTATCTATTTCATTTCATAAACAACCAATTACAATCTTTGCTTAAATAACAATACCCAAACAAAAACAAATATCAATATTATTTATTATTACACAAAGTCACCAATTAATCAATGCAAAAATTAAATAAATTTTAGCAGTGGCCACTTTATTGGTCACACTATCTATATCTCTTCTTAATGCATACTCCCTCCACCCATATATCTAAGCACCCTTTTATTAGATGCAAATGGTGCTTACAGGGACGGAGGGAATATCAAATTCTACGCATAGCTGCACATTCCATAAACGCATGAACCTCTATTGTCACACTTGTTACCACATTTTCCACAATGCTTCTTGTTACTCCTAGGATTCACACATTTACCTTCACAACATATCTTCGGAAAGCTACATTTTTTTCCACACTTCCCACAATTAAACATGTCTATGGAAAAGTTGACACATTTGTTGTTACAGCAATTCGGGCCTGCACTACCTTTGATATTGCAAATCTTTGGATATTTGTTACATGACACAGAGATTCTGTTTTGTTTCCGGGAAAGGAAGTAGCTTGTTCCTTGCAGAGAGTTTGGTTCAGAAGATGTTGCTGATGATAGTATAATAGCCAAAGCCATTAGCAAGGTCACAAGGAAAAGGGTCTTGATGAACTTCATTGTTTTTGTGTTATGAGAGGTAAAACAAAGTTGGATATATATGAGTAAAAGTTGGATATGTTTTGAATGAGAAGGATAAAAGAAATGGTAGGTATTTATAGAAGAGAGGGGGGTCGATGGATAATATCATAAATTTTTCATATAGATATTGCAATTTCATGCATGGGATAATATTAGTTAGTGGGGTGGTCTAAATCAGTGTGGCTGCATTGATTCTGTAAACGAAGTTAGGCTTGTTTGGCAAGAATTTCATATACATATTAATCAGTTGAAAATGAGGAGGAATTAAACATGCATTAAGCAAAGAAATTAGATATTTTGCTGGTAATAAAGAAATTAGATATTTTAAGAAAAAGTTAAAATAATGGCATAAATTAGGGACAAAATAAATAAATTTGGTCGTCAGATTTAGTATCTCTAGCTAACAATAAGCAAATAAATTAGATATTTTGCCCTTTTCTTTCTCTAATTAATTTCATCCTTATTTCAACTTATTTCAAATAAATTTGGTCGTCAGATTTAGTATCTCTAGTTAATTTATAAGGTCTTCAAGTATATTATTGCAAGCATAATTTTATTAAGCTATAAAGTATTAAATATTTAAAGACTTCATTTAATTATTATTCTTTGTCAAAAAAACTTCATTTAAGTTGATTTTAAAGTTCATGATATATGAAAAGAGTTGTGGTAAGAATATAAAATAGTACATGTACATGAGAAGATATTTGTTCATAAAAATAAATGGACTTCAATCTTTATACATAAGGTGAATTTATATTATGTCCTAGATATATTATATAATCCAATTTGGACCGTCTGATGCCAGGTCGCATGTAAACCAGGTAAGTAGGTACGTGTTCATAGAATGCACTTAATATAATATATTCAACTTAAGACATGTATAGAATCAAAAGCATGTACTTGGCCCAAATAAAGAATTGAAAATCAAGCATGTATAGTCTACGGAAACCATAAAACAGTTACAAATCCACTACACCATTGTTTGACCTGTGTTTATAGAATATACGTATGCTTAGACGGATAAAAATTTGACTTTCCTCAGACTTCAATCAATGAGGTGCTGCTACAAAATACAAATCAATTTGGATAACAAGAGACACACTTTCTCAAGGTATTTCTAATGTGCGCAGATGAGATAGGTGTTGTATGGTACACAACATTTTTTCACCATTGGATACTATAAAAAAGGGTTATTTCGGTGGCTTAATTAGGCATATTAGGGTGGTTTTAGCCGCAATTATAAACGAAATTTGCATCTCTCAATATGTCAAATAAATTCGGCTTCCGATGTCCCCGTGAGCTTAACTCAGGGACATGCATTGTTATATGTAGGGGTCGGGGTTCGAAGACACCCCACTTATTCACCTTAAAAAAGGTGAATTCTAATCACTAAACTACTTAAAAAAAAAAAGATTCGACTTCCGATAAGTATAAGTGCGTTCACATTTCTTACTTAACTTTTTTTTAATAAAAAAGTCATAATTTAAATAACTAAATTGCAAGATCAAACATTGTGATTGAATTTCAAATCCCAATTCAACCACTTGTGTGTGTGAGTTTCTAATGATTATTGTCATTTCGTCTAGGTATCCGTTGTAACAACTGTCACTCCCAATATTGTTTAAATTGGAAGTTTCTTTTTGTACAAAAAATGGAGTTTTGTTTTGGTTTCTTATAATGGCAGTTTCGAGATCACGTATATTTCTTTTCCTGATAAGAAATTTATTTGTTTAAGGTGAATAAGTTAGAAATTTGAGATTCAAACTCCGACACTTGCATATATAATATAACGTCTCTATCAACAGAGTTAAACTAACAATGACAATTTCAAGACCACATTATCCAATGCAAAAACAACTTTCAAACACTCATTTGTCATTTCATACCATGCATATTATATTGCAATAACATTATTTCAAAACGCCACTATTTGCTACTACTCCATTTGTATTTATTGACATTTGCATACATACTAAGAAATGTAGTTAGTTTCGTATTAGAAAGTGAAATTATGAGTGATTTTATAAAATTATCACTCATTAAAGACATGAGAAAGATATATTAAAAGAATTGAAAACAAAGAAAATAATAAATAGGAAAGGGTATGATGGAAAAAAAATATTAATTATGTATTGTATTGGTATTGTAAAGTGACATAATATAATAAAACAAAAATATTTTTTTTAAAATGATATATAATTTGGGTTTTTCTTTTTTAATAATTATTTTGCAAGTAGGTTTAGAAAATCATAAAAAGTTCATCCGAAAAATTGACTCAAAATTTGATGTTTAGGTCTAGATTTTTCGTTATTTTAATCATGAACTGTTGGCATTTAAAAATCTTAATATTCAATTCATCTTATGATAAAAAAAATCTAATTTTTAGTCAATAGATTTTTTATAGTTTTATAATTTAAGATAACTAAGCAAATTTAGTCTTTTAGAGGTAAACTAATTTAGTTTGTTCATAAACTAGACCAAAACTGTGTGTAGAATTTTTTTTTTGTAAAAATTTCAAAACAATAAAGACTAAGTGGTCTTAATTTATTGGGTGACAAAGGTCTTCAACTTTTTCTCTCAAAAAAAAAGGGTTTAAATGTGTAATTGGTCCCTGCACTTTTAACAGATTTTGGCATTGGTCCCTGCACTTTTTTTTGTTTGGCATTGGTCCCTGCACTTTGTAAAAATATTGGTATTGGTCCCTGCACTTTGAAAAAATATTGATATTTGTGCCACGTGGCATGAAATGATTGGGACCAATACCAATATTTTTCCAAAGTGCAGGGACCAATACCAATATTTTTACAAAGTGCAGGGACCAATGCCAAACAAAAAAAAGTGCAGGGACCAATGCCAATATTTTTACAAAGTGCAGGGACCAATGCCAAACAAAAAAAAGTGCAGGGACCAATGCTAAAATCTGTTGAAAGTGCAGGGACCAATTACACATTTAAACCAAAAAAAAGGTCTTCAACTTTATAAAGACCATTAGAATATTTAACATATTGTCAAAAAACATATTTAACATTTTAAATAAATTTCCTTAAAAAAATCATTTGAAGTAATTTATAATTGATATAATTTTGTTCAAAGTAAAAATTTAAAATGTATGAGAAAATAAAAAATACAGGTAGAGATCCAAAAAGATTTGGACCATGAAGAATAAGCCCCGTTCTGTTAGTCAACATTGACCATGCGAATGACTGTATTTATTCGGCCAATTTTCTTCTAAGGAACTTGCATAGGCTCCACACACGTGTCTCTGCCAGCAAGCCCCCAACTTGAAGGTTTACCCGATACCGGGCCTGCATAAAATTTAAAATGTATGAGAAAATAAAAAATACAGGTAGAGATCCAAAAAGATTTGGACCATGAAGAATAAGCCCCGTTCTGTTAGTCAACATTGACCATGCGAATGACTGTATTTATTCGGCCAATTTTCTTCTAAGGAACTTGCATAGGCTCCACACACGTGTCTCTGCCAGCAAGTTCACAATGAACATGCACCTCTCTCGTGATCAAGATTAATGCTTTCTACATGTTCACAATATTATTTCAACAAGTTCCCTCCACCATAGCATATGAAAGAAATAATGGTCACACGAGAGAGCTTGACCAAAAAGTAAAATCACATGCTAAAGTTAAAAACCAATGGTTTCATATTAAAAGGAAGGTTTTAAGTAGCATTATGTGTGTAACCACTTTAGGTCAATTCTTTTAATAGCTATACCCAACTTCAACCCTCATTCATCAATAGGGTCATTTATTCAGCCGCAATATTAATTTTTTCTACAACTTATAAATTATAATACACATTAGATCAATGCCTTCAGAAACCTAGTGTTGTTAGCTAGAGAGAAAAATGAAGATGAATATTAGAGAAGCATTTTTTGTTGTGTTTGCATTTGTGTTTTTGGGATGGGGGAATGCACAAGATGATACTGTTGTTCCGGCAATCGTGACGTTTGGTGACTCTGCTGTGGATGTGGGGAACAATGACTATCTTTTCACTCTTTTTAAAGCTAACTATCCTCCTTATGGAAGAGACTTTGTTAGCCATAAACCCACTGGGAGGTTTTGCAATGGCAAATTAGCTACTGATATTACTGGTAAGAATATAAACATCAAACATGCAACTCTCTTAGCTTAGATTGTAATTTTTTTTTTAATAGGCAAAATGTTAGTATTTTCTCCATGGGTTTGAATCTCGGCCCTTTTAAGACCTTCAACACTTCTAATACTAATGTTAAACATGTAACTTTCATTCTTATTGAGTTGTTTCTTTTTGTAGCTGATACACTGGGTTTTAAGAGTTATGCACCTGCATATCTTAGCCCTCAAGCAACAGGAAAAAACCTTCTTATTGGAGCAAATTTTGCTTCAGCTGCATCTGGTTATGATGAAAAGGCTGCTATCTTGAATGTAAGTTTGTGATGAACAACGCAAACACACACTAGAAGATTCGTCTTTTTCTAACTCTTTTATTTTTTCACAGCACGCAATTCCATTGTCGCAACAGTTAAAATATTACAAGGAATACCAAAGTAAGCTTTCCAAGGTAGCTGGAAGTAAAAAGGCAGCATCAATTATTAAAGGTGCATTGTACCTATTGAGTGGTGGAAGTAGTGACTTTATCCAAAACTATTATGTCAATCCTTTAATCAACAAAGTTGTCACTCCTGATCAATATTCTGCATACCTTGTTGATACATACTCAAGTTTTGTTAAGGTATTCTGTTGTCATTAGAAATGTTGTAATACCATATATTTATAACAATTGTACTCTTCTAAAACTTTGAAATATATCATAAGTATTATTTTCTATAACCATACCACATCGTTACAAATAAAACCATTTAAAGTTGCTTTGTTTTTTAACACAGGACTTGTATAAATTGGGAGCTAGAAAAATTGGAGTGACTTCACTACCACCATTGGGTTGCCTACCTGCTACAAGGACTTTGTTTGGATTCCATGAGAAAGGTTGTGTCACCAGAATCAACAATGATGCACAAGGATTTAACAAGAAAATCAACTCGGCTACAGCGAAACTCCAAAAGCAACTTCCTGGTCTTAAGATTGTTGTCTTTAATATTTACAAACCTCTCTATGAACTTGTTCAATCCCCTTCAAAATTTGGTAAGCAATACTTTTACTAGAATAACATATGATATTCATTTCTCTCTGTAAAAGAATGTTACTTATTCTCGTAATCTATCTTGTGACATTCAATAGGTTTTGCGGAGGCAAGGAAAGGCTGCTGTGGAACTGGGATTGTAGAGACGACATCCTTATTGTGCAATCAAAAGTCACCAGGAACCTGTTCTAATGCAACTCAGTATGTGTTTTGGGACAGTGTTCATCCTTCAGAAGCTGCTAACCAAGTTCTAGCTGATGCATTGATTGAACAAGGCATAAGCCTTATCGGTTAAGGATTCATGCGGTGAATGTGATGCAAAAGTTTGTTATTTCTCTAGTGTTGAGAAACCTGCATCCTATTAAATAAAATTTTAGAAATTTCCTAGTGACTTGTTTAAGTACATTGGTTAATTTGGAAGGGAATTATGTAGTTCAGTTTACACTCCATGTTTATTTTCTTTTAAATATCTCCAATTTGTTAATGAAAACCATATTTCCTTAGTGAAATTAACCAAGATTCGTATTGTGTTATCTCGTGGAAACACCATCTTGGTCATTGTGCTAATCAAAGAACATTGAACTCCGAATTCGGGATGAAATATGGCTGCTATATGATCCTTTTTTTCGTTGAAAAGCTGCTATTTGATCTAGTAACAATAATCACATAATTAATTCTAAGAAAATTTAATGAAGAAATTGATATTGTTGCTTTCCAAGATCAGAAAGTAAATGGTTAGATAGAATTTTCCTCCAAATATTATTATTTTTGTATGTATGTTATAACATGGACAAAGAAATTTGAACCTTTAACCTCTTCCACACTATCCATAGTTATGTATAAACCAGATGTAGATTTGTAAGTATTGACAAAGTATCATTTTGCATTTGATGAACGCTGCCAATTATTGATAACGCGTTCTTCTGTAATACATGATTGGTGTCTGAACTGGACCTAAAGGCTAATTTAAATGACAGGGTTAACAGAACAACATAAGTTTCTAATATATAATATTCACAATCGAAAAGGTGAAATCCTTGTATGTTGACAATAAGCTAAAACAGACTAACTATATGATACTGATCTTCCGCGTTTTTTATATCTAGCATTCACACTAGAATCTTTTAGAGCTTCTGCATATTTCTCCAAATCGGATTTCTCTATGCCTAAAAAACCAGAGAAGGAACCTTCTCCACTTAAACTTGAATATCTCCTATCAAATGAAGTTCTACCATCAACTCCGGTTGATGTATTTGGCCATGTAGAATTGCTATCTTCTTGATATCTAGATGAAACCTGACTATGATGACGACGATGATGATGACGATGGCTATCCTTTCCTTGTATCATTCTCCTAAGCTTGCTGAAAAATTTGTTCTGGCTTGTGGTATTAGTTCTGGCAGCAGATGAATTATCAACAGAAGAAAAATCATCATATTCTCCAGAGTCAGTAATAGAAGAAGCTTGTGAGGATGACCGTTGATCAAAATCAAAATTTACAATACTCCCTGCTCCATTAGTATCAGCATATTCAAGTATAAGCTGTTTGGCTTTCTTCTCAGAAGAGGGGCTTAAGCTTTTACTCAAATCCTTTGCAACTGTTTTATTGTGTGGCGGCTGATAATTCCGCAACTCATATCGTAAACAAGCATTTATCCAACGCATGTAAACTAATTCTTCAAGATCCGAACATCGATCAGAATGTAGTTGCTCAATTTGCTTCATCAAGTCCTCGTTTTCTTTTCTAAGACACTCACTTTCTCGGTTCACATCATTAGCAATGATCTGTGTAGAGTCCAATCTTCGAGCTAAGTCATAATTCTCTGTCTGCAATTTTAAATTAGATTTCCTCAACTCTTCTACTTCAGACTCAGCATTTAGCTTTTGCAGCTTTATTTTAATATCTTGATCGCAAGCAGAACCTTTGTATTCTTGGTCTTGCAACTTGGCTACTCTTTGTTGAAGAGAAACTATCTTTTCCTTATTTTGTTCGGCTTCACGCCTAATTTCATTATTGAGTCGTTCAATTTTTGCTTTTGCTGCGTCAAGCTCAGCCAGCACCTTTGCATGATCGGCAGCCTGTTCTTTTAATCTCCGATTCTCAGTCTGTAAGTTTTTAGCCTTCAGATTGAACATCTTCACCTCCATATTACTTATCTTCAATCTATTTTGGAGCTCCATTACAACTGTTTCTTGCTCTCTAAGACCACAGTACTCAAGCAACTGAACCTCGAGATTCTGTTCCTTGTCTTGAAGCAATCTAACCATGTTCCTAAGTTGAATTATCTCCTGTTCATAGTCATTCTTATCAGGAACTGCATATTCTCTAGAAGACCCTACTTTTAACCTCTGTGCCTCTACTTCGAACTCTACCTCCTTAACGAGCTCATCAAATTCAGGTAGAAGAAACTCATCTTTATCTCCCTTTTGTTCACTGCAACTGAAAGGAGCAATCAGAGAATTTTCATTCCTCGATCCGCGGGTGCATGTTTCTTCCTGTTATATAGGAAATTCAATAGTCCTATTTTAGTTTCATTGTTTGAAAAAAGTGCATCTAAATAGGAGAAGGTCTGAATGGTGGAATTCAGTTGGCTATCCATGAAAGTTACCTCAACTCCTTACATTATTTATCTTATTTTGAAATAGCAAATCTATATGGGTAATGAGCATTACAAGAAAGACTATAAACCAGTTTAACCAAACCACGCCAAAATCAAAGCAAGTTTTGAATGGAAGGTTCATAAATTGACTTAAACCGAAACCAAATTTGAGACTGGTTCTATACATACACTAGCTCAAAACCAGTCCAAAACCAATTCACCGATAACAAATCCAGTTGTTGTATCAAACAAGCCAGTTCAATTTTGAAATACAAACCAAACAGTTAATACTATAAAATGAAGAGAAAAACTACCTCTGAAACAGTGTTGAAAGTACTGAATGTTGCTCCAATATCTTCTCCTAAATTAACTTCACTTTCATGACCTGAGAAACACATGAATCATTTAATAAAAAACTACTCACATGATTATTTGAATTCATCATGAAATTGAAAGGAAACAATACCCGAAGAACGACCCGTGGGAATGATTCTTGTGATTCGGAGGCGCGAGTAGAGAAATCCAGCAAAAGAAAGAGCCAAAGCCAAACCAAAGTTCACTAAAATTGGCTTCATACCCTTCTCTTCCTTCTTCATCATCAAAATTAATCTAAATTTTCACAAGATAACTAACATAGCTCTTCTTCATCACTATCAATCCAACTCAAACCCGCGAAAAAATCATTAAATTTTTTAGTGGTTTATGCCTAGAAAAACAATAAGTCAAGTCAACAACCAACATATATATTATTTGAATGATTTTCTACACATAAAACAAAAAATAAAAGCATTACTAGCACTTTGTTCATCACTAAACTATTATCAAGCTCAATCAAATCAAAATAGTATATATATATTTATATGTATGCGTCAAAAGGGGAAGAAGAGGAATAAGGAAAGAATTGAATTGAAATGAAATAATTTAGGAAAGAAAGAAAGAAAAAGTGAGTAAGGAAGAAAAATACCTTTCCGATCAGAGAATAACATGAAAAATGAAAAGGCAACAAAAAAAAACAAAAAGGGTATTTGGTTATTTTATTTTTGGAGTTTTTTGCTTTGTATGGTGATGGTGTGGTCTTTCCTTTCCTCTTCTGGGTGGGACCAAAAGAACAGTTGGGGAAGTACTCATGTATGTATGACTTTGATGAGAACTCACAATCTTTTAGAAATACGATGTCTTGTGTTACGTGTTGACTAATGACAGTCCCTCCGTTTCAAAATGAATGTCGCTTTAGTCAATTGTACACATATTAAGCAATGTAATGAAAGTAATCATTAGACATAACACTTTTACTAAACTGCCCTTACTTTATAAGAAAAAGACAAACTTAAAGTTGCATTGAAAATTGTGTGAGAGAAAAGTTGGAGAGGGTAAAGTTGGAAGAATAAAAATAAAGTTGTATTGAAAATGTAAAGTGGCATTCATTTTAAAACAAATTTTTTATGCTAAAGCGACACTCGTTTTGAAACGGATGGAGTACTTGATTTTCGTCATGTAAGACCATGTACAATGGTTTTTCCCTTTCAACACCCTTCAACACCCACTTTTTCAATTCTCAACACGCCACGTCATTTTCTCTCTCTTAATTCAACACTCGTTCAATTTTTACCTCTCCAATGATTTTCATTCAACACCCTACCCCACCACTTTTTATTTCTTATTCTTATTTAATTTTTGTTTTTATAATTGCATAAAATTATAATTAAATTAAAATAATACAATTAACAATTTATTTTTTAGTTTTTTTTTTGGAAAAACGAAATTTTGTAAAATAATTTATTTTTATTTTCTTAACTTAAAATGCAATACAACAAACTAAGCATGCGACACACAAATAACTTAAGAGAGTGAAAAACTTGGTTTTTTTTCTGTGTCCAAATCAAATGATCTAGGGGTGGGCATGGTTCGGTTAACCCAAAAAACCGAACCGAACCTAACCAAAATTTTGAAATGGTTCGGGAAAACCGAACCGAACCGTTTCAGGTTTGTAGCTAACCGAACTGAACCAAAGTTATGGTTTGGTTAACCATTTGCTTACCTATTAACCATACTGAACCGAACCAAAACAAATATTTTTTATCCAAGGAATAAAACCACTTTTATTATAAAAAATAACAAATTAAAATTAAAAGTTAGAATAGTTTATTTCTTAAAAAACAACTTATCTTATGCAAAACAGTTTATTTTAAAAAACAGCTTATTCGAAAAAACTTATTTTATGAAATTTCAAAAAAACTTATTTTATGAAAAACAATTTATTAGGATCTTTTTTTAAAAATAGCTTATTCAAAACCGCTTATTTTATGCAAAACACCTTATTTTAAAAAACAGCTTATTTTATGAAAATACCTTATTTAAAAAAAACAGCTTATTCAAAACAGCTTATTTGATAAATAGCTTATTTTATGAAAAACAACTTATTTTAAAAACAGCTTATTCAAAACAGCTTATTTTATGCATCACACCTTATTTTAAAAAACAGCTTATTTTATGAAAAACAACTTATTTTTGAAAACAACTTATTCAAAACAGCTTCTTTTATGAAAAAAAGCTTATTTTATTAAAAATAGCTTGTTACGATCTCTTTTTTAAAAACAACTTAATCAAAACGGCTTATTTTATGCAAACCAACTTATTCAAAACAACTTATTTTATGCAAAACAACTTATTTTAAAAAATAGCTTATTTAAAATAGCTTATTTTATGCAAAAACACCTTATTTTAAAAAAACAGCTTATTCAAACAGTTTATTTTATGAAAACAACTTATTTTAAAAAAATAGCTTATTTTAAAACAGCTTATTCAAAACAACTTATTTTATTCAAAACTTTTTTGAAAATAAGCTGTTTTGAATAAGTAGTTTAATAAGCTGTTTTAAATAAGTTGTTTTTTGAATAAGTTGTTTTTTTTTAAATAAGCTGAACGATGAGAAAGGATGACGATGATTTAAATATGCCTCAAAGAAAGCAAGTGACGGGAGAAGGTGAACAACAAATCCAAGTCACAAAAAACTCCAATCAGACATGCTCCAAACACCATCACCGAAGGTTCCCACGGGGAGGGGGCTATAGTTTGGCCATAAGGAGATATGGGCGCTAGTTAATAAGGTACACACATCTTTTTGGTGTTTTCCTTTAGTCCATGGTATCACCCTTTCTATCAAAGATCATGAGGGACTCGTCCCACATGAAAACGATCACATGGTGGTGAAAGGCTTTACATATTCTTTGGACAATGTATTTTACATCTGATAAAATGCTTGAATGGTGGAGGTTGAAGGTTTTCCAGCGAGGGTGGGGCTACGACTGAAAGTTTTGTAGTTATTTGGAGTTAGTAGAAGTGCTTGGTGTGTCTGGACTAGTGTATAATTTTTTCCAGGTTGGTTCGTTATTTGTAGGACGAGTTCATTCCGTTGTTTTAAAATTGGATGCATTGGTTTGCAAGACTTGGTTCCTTTTTGTTTTTATAGCTATAGATGGTTTTTCTAGATGACATACTAGAAGTTTGGAACAATTTTCAAGATTTGAATGGGTTAATAATAACGTGGTTATATCAGACTAATATATATGTGAGTGAGTGGGTGAATTAGCCACACAATTTATAGTTCAGCTGGGTGGAGATGTTGCTAAGTTAAACGGAGGATTGTATTAGACTAATAAGATGTTTTGAATTATCCAAATAAGCTGTTTTGAATAAGTTGTTTTTTTTAAAATAAGCTATTTTGCATAAATTAAGCTGTTTTGAATAAGCTATTTTTTTAAAATAAGTTGTTTTCATAAAATAAGCTGTTTTTAAAATAAGGTATTTTGCATAAAATAAGCTATTTTAAATAAGTTGTTTTTTTGGAAAGATCCAACAAAGAGTTCAAGCGGTTTCCTTAAAAAAAAAAAATCAAGTGGTTTGGTTCGATTCAAACGGTTCGGTTCGGTTCAAGATGGTTCGGTTATGGTTCAAGAACTGTTAATAAATTAACGGTTTGGTTCATGAACCATTATAATGGTTCGGTTATTTTTGGTTCGGTTCGGTTCTCGCGGTTCGGTTCGGTTCATTGTTCTTTTTGCCCACCCCTAAAATGATCCAAGTCTCTATTTGTAGAGAAAACAAAATCACGAATTTTGGTAAAAAAATAAATTAATTTTTTTTTATTTGCAATGAAATAATTGAGTCCAAATTATTAAGAAGATAAAAATCCAAGCAGCCAATCGTAGCAAGTCATGTGGCGTTTGCGGGCCAGCTTTCAACATGTTGAATCCTTTCAACACCCTCTTTCATCCACATCATCTTCAACAACCATCTACAATGGTTTCAACATGTTGAAAATGGCATTCAACAAGCCATTGTAAATGGTAATGTTAAGGCAAATGTGATTTCAAAAGTGGTGACATTTTCCCTCAAAAAAAGTGATGACATTTTCAAATTTAACATGAGTTCATCTCACATGATTTTTCCGGTTGTAAAAAGTTTTTCAATTTGATTTTTTTTTTTATATAGAAAACTTCGTTTCAAACTTCCCAATTTAAATGAAATTTTCAAAAAAAAAAAAAAAACTTGTTGTATAGTTTTTGGGTTTGAAGTTTTACGAGATGAAAAACCCCAAATCACACCAGTAGTTGGAGTATGTACGGTAACATAGTTGATGAATGAAACTAATTTTTACCATATGTATGGTAAAAAATAAATCATACCATTATGTTGTACTATTAAGAATGATGATGCAAGGGTATTTTTTGTAGGAGAAAACTTAGGTACAGTACCTTATGTGCTGGTGGTACTGTTCCCTATCAGAAAATAACACGTGGCTTATAAAAACAAACAAAAAGTAAATTTTATTTGTAGTTTTCATGGTGGATGGGTTCTGGTTATCGTCATGAACTTTATTTGCAATTTTAGTTAACTATTTTGCTATATATCTCTAAAAAAAAAGAACCAAGAACTTTTGTGAGAATTCCGTGAATGAAGGTAACACTTTGCTGGATTTTTCCTTGCTGTTTGAAGGAATGAAGGTGGAAGTTCAACCTTTGCTAGTTGTTTGTTGCCATTGACACTGGATTCAAAGAATTTAATTTGGCTTTATACTTCAAGCCCAACTCTAAAAAGAAGGATGATAAAGCCATCACACCCATAAAGCCAATTTATCCAAGAAGAAGGACCATGTGTGAAAGGGGTAGGGAGAAATTGAAACGGTAGCTATGAGCAGTAAAAACAGCGAGATGGATGAATGAAGAAAACAGCGAGATGGATGAATGAAGAAGAAAAGTTAGTTTTTTAATTTTTAATAAAAAGGACACGTGTATTGTTATTATTGGGGAACAGTACCACCAGCACATAAGGTACTTTACCTAAGTTTTCTCCTTTTTTGTAAATAGAACTTGATCTATTCCACAAAGAAGTCACCGGAATTCATGAAAAGTTTTTCTAATGGTCTGTTTGGTTGAAGAGAAATAAGGAAGAGAGAAAGAGAGAAGAGAGAGCAACTTTCTCTTGCATGGAATGAAGAGAAATGGGGAAGATAGATTAAAAAGTAGTGGGCCCCATCACTTTTTGGTTTCTCCTCACAATAATGGGCAAGAGAATACTGTTAACTTTGTTGTTCCATTATTGCCCTTGTATTGAAATACTATATTCTCAATTTTTAGAACTGCAAATACGGGTCTCTTGCTTACGGTACACGTGATGATTTCTAATAAAAGTTATCAATGCGCAAAAAACAAATAATTAATTTAATTGATATAAAGTTTAATTAAATAATGTAATTAATTAAAATAAATTTGAATAAAAGATTAAATAATTTTAATGGATATTTTTTATTGTAAGGGCATCTTAGTACTTTTATAAATAATCAACACTTCTCTCTCTTTTATTTCTCTCATCTCTCTCTTATACCAAACAACACATCAAATCTACTCTATTTCTCACATATTTCTCTCTTCTCACTCTCTCTCTCACCTATTTCTCTCTTCACAACTTCTCTTCCAAGCCAAACACACCTGAAAAGTAGAATTCATGAAAAAGTGTAACTGGAATAGGAGATTTTACTCATAAGTAGGTTTAAGTACAAAAGTAGATGATTTTGATACGCTCTGAAGTATTCCTCTAAAGAAACTAGCACATAGTTTCTCTGAGTAGATCCTACGAGGAAACTAGCACATATAAGAAGTGATTTTACTTTATATGCATTCCGTCTGTTTTAAAATGAGTGTCACTTTAGCAAAAAAAAAAATCAAAATGAATGTCACTTTACATTTCCGATACAACTTTAATTTTTTTGTTCCAACTTTACCCTCGATAAATACTCCAACTTTTCTCTCACAATTTTCAATGCAACTTTAAGTTTGTCTTTTTCTTATAAAGTAAGGGTAGTTTAGTAAAAATGTTATGTTTAATGATTATTTCATTCCATTCCTTAATTTGTGTGCAACTGGCTAAAGCGACACTCATTTTGAAACGGATGGAGTAGTTATTTTCTGATCCGACCAAAATGTCATATATACTTGACAAAGACTTAATTATATGGTAATGTCCAAGAAAGACACAAGCTCATTACTCTCTCTGATACCTCTCATCCTCCTGATTTCCCACCTAACTTAGCTGTTGGAGCGCATGTGCAGGTATCACCCCCTCCCGTCTCACTTACATAAACTTTTGGATGAAATAAGTGTTTTTATTTCACAAGTATATTTAAATACTAAAACAACTGATTTGGATACTCTGTCAAATACTTCATTAGATCCTCTAAAGATACTAGCACATACTCCCTTCGGTCACATATATAAGCAAAAATTAATTTATTAGGTTCATTAAATGACTAATGTACATGGTTTATAAATGTGACTAGATGCAATAATTATTCAATGAACCTAAAAAGTTGATTTTTGCTTATAAATATGACCAGAGGGAGTAGTTTTTTTTTGGTGGTGTCAGGGGTTCGAACCCCGGACCTTGCATATATTATGTGTTGTCCTTACCAACTGAGATAAGCTAACGGGAACCAGAGGGAGTAGTTTATATAACACAACTTATTTATAGCCAAATTGGCAGTGATTATATTAAAAAAATAACTCGTATATTTCTTAATAGTAGTACTACATTATGATACAACTAAAATATCATTCATCCATCCATGTGACAAGATGATTTCCTCATTGTCTTTTTTTTTTTTGGGATGAAACCAAAACCTTCTCATCGGGTTGAAAATCTAAAGTTGGACATGCCCAATGTAACACCCCGTTTTCCCAACGTAAAAATTTCATAAATAAAATCAGAGTTTTTTCATCATAAAACGGAATGTCACATTTCTTAAAAATCATAAATGGAATAAATAATAATTTATCCTTCAAAACGTTCAACAACATAATATTTAAAACTTCGCAGCGGAATAATTTCAACAACTTAAATAATCTTTGGCACAAGGGCCTCAATATAAAATCTCATAAAACTTAGTTCAACATCAATTCTTGAAAGATTCATAAAGTAATACGTAAGGAACAGAAAGTAAAGACATAATCCCATCTCGTTACGTATCAGAGCACCTAAGATACACTTGTGAGGAGTCCACTCACGACCGCAACTAATCTTGGTTACCTGCAAGTTACCCATACGAAGAGCAACATTTTCAAGCAAAGGGGTGAGATTTCACCAAACAACAATATTAAGCATATAATTCATCAATCACATTTAACAACTTAAACTTCATCAACTAGTATCATTAATCTTCCTACATTAGTCATAAACTTCATCTTATATTATCATAATAAATAATCATAAACATCATATATCATCTTAATCAAAACATCATATATCACATTAATAATAACATCATATATATCATCATAAATATCACAAACATCATCACATATCATCATCAGTAAACATGTAGCATCTTATCATAAATCACATAGCATCATATCATAAATCACATAGCATCTTATCATAAACAACTTCATAATCAATCTTCATAAGCAACTTCATAATCAATCATCATAAACATCATAATCATTCATCATCTTAAACATCATAATCATTCATAAAGCACTTCATTAATAGCTCATCAACTTGACATCTTAACATCTTAACAACTCGATAACTTGACATCTTAACAACTCGATAACTTGACATCTTAACATCTTAACAACTTCGACTCGACTATGCAACTTCAACTTCTCAAATCATCTTGACAAATGCAAATGCATGTGGTATCATTCTAGGGCATAAGCCCTCATCGTCGTGGTTGAACATAAATATACTCCTAGGGCATAAGCCCTCATCGTCGTGGTTGAGCAAAAGCTCCATCGTCGTGGTTGAGCAAAAGCTCCATCGTCGTGAGCCCTCATCTTTAAATGAGTATGCATGGACTCAACATCTTACGTCTTAGAAACTTCATGAACATCTATGACATCTTAACAACTTGACGACTTCATAACGACTCGACGACTTAACAACTTCATATCATCTTAACGTCTCAACATCTTAACATCTTAGCATCTTAAAACATCATATATAATTCACATTAATACTCATATAACAATATCACATTGATAATATTAACAGCAACATGACAGCACACAATTAATTCATCATATATCATCGTATTCAAGTATCAACAATTCATCACGCATCTTTGTAAGAACATAAATAATCATGCACAACATATTTTCATGTCAAACCAAGGCTACTGGAAAGATATCACAATTATCAACAACTTTCATGTTTACAACAAAGAACAATTCAAAACAGAAACATATGAACAAAACGCAAAAACATGAAACAGAGAATGTTGTCACTGTACAATTTCGCTAAGACCTCCTTGGAGTATTTTCATCATAACTCAAAAACTAAAAATCATATTCACGTCAAACCAAAGCCACTGGAAAGATAACAAAATTATCTAAAACATTCATGTTTACGCCTAAGACCAATTCTGTACCGATCAATACCAGTTTTCATTTTAAATTCGGAAAAGTTGTGCTGAAAGTCCATAAAAATTCACTGTGACCTACGTGCAGTAATTTGACCATAACTCAAGTTCTATAAATCGTTTTGACGTGAGACGACGACATTAGAAAGCTAACATCCATACCTACGACTTTTGTGTTTACACCTAAGATCAATTCGGCACCGATCAATACCAGTTTTAATATCAAAATTCAGGCAGAATGCAGATTTTCTCCAAGTTTCACCTAATCTCATAGTTCTAACCTCAAAACTACTTCCAATAATCATCTTATGGATTATCTAAGGTGTGTACACAATTTCTACATCAATTCAACAGGTTTTTATCATCTAATCATCAAATCTCTCTCAAAACCCTAATTCTCAAATTCTCATAAACTCAACCTACAACATGTTAAATCTAATTATCATAATTACAGACTTAATATTACTGAAAGTTAGTCTCACCCTTACCTTAGAATTATCGATTGCCAGCCCTTCTCTCTTCTCTTTGTCTTCTCTTCTCTTCTCTTCTCTCTAAACCTTGTTTTCTCCAAAAACTAATCGTACGTTCTATATCTTTCTAAACCTAACTTCTCTTATTTATAACCCCTCATCTAATTTCTCTTACACCTCAAAATTACTCTTTTCCTCATAATCTTATTTATTTCTAAATTAAATATATATCTCTCCCACTTAATAATATTAATACACCAAATAACAAATATACCTCTTCACTGAATAACAAATATATTTCTACACCAGATAACATATATTTCCACACAAAATAACAAATATATTTCTACACTAATCCAAGGACAGATAGCAGTGACGGATCCAGAAATTTTAATAAGTAGGGTCAAGTTATATCATAAAAATTTATATAAAACTTTATAAACGCGTAAGCGTGTGAAAATTATACAAGTTATGTTATAATTGCCCTAAAATGTTGATTTTTTTAAAATATTTATTCATTTCTAGCAGAGTATAAAAAATATAACTATAATTAATTATTTTTTCACCACCAACGTAGTGCCAGACACAACCTTTTTCAATAAATATAAGAATAGTTTATATTATAATAGTAGTTTTATGGTCTTGTCAACGATATGATCTAAGATAATTGTTTAAAGATTTTATAAAAGAAAAATTTATCTTAAAAATAAGCATTATTTTTATCGATATACTCCCTCCGTTCCTTTTTAAGTGTCGTTTTAGGGTGAATTTTTCGTTCCTATTTAATTGTCGTTTTGGTATTTTAAGGGTATGATTTGGCAATTATATCCTTTGTCAATTATTCTTATATTTTTCAATAGTGCTATATATTTGGAAAACTAAAGTTTGTTTTTTTAAACAAAATTTGTTTGTTTTGTTTTAAAACAAAATTTGTTTATTGTTATCTTCAAATTTAAACAAAATTTTGTTACCTATGATAATAGTTCCATGAAGAGTTAAAATTCTATAAATAACATGATTAGTACTTGTTAAAAATTTCAAGAGATATGCACGAAAATTGGAAATTGTTTGTTATGAGAGAAAGATAAAGCGCACAAAAAATTGAAATTTATTGGAGAAAGAGAGTAGTAACTAACAATTGTTTGTTACATATTAAATTTATTGGAAAGATAAAGTGTGTGCAAAAAATAGGAAATTATTAGTGGATTAAAATGAGGGTATAATAGGAAAAAAGTGTGCAAAAATACACTTCGCTATTTTTGTGTTAAAATTCTAAAAAGACACTTAAAAAGGAACGGAGGGAGTAATAATTATAACAAACATCGATACTTCAAAAAAAATATAACAATTTTTTTATAAAAAAAAACAAGAAAAAACTACTTTTGATTTATTAACTAGTGCTTTTAAAATACTCATTAGGATTCTTTTTAGTTTAGAGTAATTTTTTGTAGTGTAATAAATAAACTATGTGAAGACAATAATATCTAACTTATTCCTAATCCTAGTTAACATTCCTACTAGCACTGGCAACCCTAATTCTACTGTTTTTGGGCGCCAATCATTCCTGGCCATTGGATGCTAATCTTTGATATCAAGCTTAAATGGTATGCACAAATCACAACACTCATTTCAAATTCAAAGCACGTATCATTTATTGCACCCATCCACACCTTTTTCCTATGCATCTCCTTTTTCCCATACACCTCTGATATGATTTTTTCTCCGTATATCCAATTTCCCATGCTGCACTAATTCCTTCCTTGCTTCTCATATGGGGTTGTTTGTATGTGAGAAAAATATATCTCTAGAAAGATCCTATTTTATGTGAACTTTGAATTGTTGGTTGCTACATCTCTTCAATCTTACGTAATCCCCGGAGCTGCTACAAAATAACATATAGCTTAAGAACCTGGCTCAAGCGGTGCAGTGGTTGTTGTCGAAAGTCTTTTGATTGTTGGCGAGTGGCTAACAATTCGCAGTTGTGGTATAGCTTGCTTGGGATTTCTTCACAAATCAGGTAATTATTTGGGGTTTGTTTTGTTGGTTTGGAAGTTTAGGGATTTTTAGATTGAGGTGTTCACCATTTTTTATTTTGTAGTTTTTTTTTTTGTGTGAGTTTTGATTTGTGGTTTTTTAAATCCATCAATGTAAGTGTTATAACAAAAAAAGTATCAGGTCTCTTTGACGTTAATACTTCATGTTTCATACTCTCCCATATATACATAACCTGATTCTTGAATGTGTTGAATTGCTGCAACTCATTCATCATTTATCAACTGTTCAATTGGTAGGCATACACATGATATTAATTTAAATTTGTTAAATCATTATTGGGGAATAATAATATGTGATAGAGTGTTTTTTTTGTTTGTTTTTGTTTTGAGTAACTTATCTATCCAAAGCTTTTTTGTTGATTTTCTTAGGATTTTGACTCATCATGTTTTGTGATTCCACATCTTCAAATTTTTGGTTTTCTTTTGAGTAACTTATCCAAAGCTCTTAACCTGTTGTAGAGAACTACACAAACAAAAACCCCTCACTGCCACACCTATCTATTAATTTTTATGTAGACTTGAAGTTTATTATGTTCTTTAATTTCCAATCTCAGTTTGAATTATGTATTTTGAATTAAGACATGTTCTATTTATTTTCAAATTCAGTTTCGTCCAATCTACCACTGTCTATTAATACTATTATATTGCACCAAACATATAGTTACAATTTGCAACGGCTAAAATAACATTTGGTCGATCTCATAATTTTATCTGTGCTATGGCTGTAACTGTAATTGTAATCACACACCTCCAAGTGAAACAAAAGTGTCTTCATACTTAATGTATCTTTCATAGATGCTTAATGTAGTTTATTGTTTGATTCAACTTGCAACGGTTGATTAAGTTTTCGGTTTTCAAATTTTAATACTAAACTCGCAACTAATCTGACAGATTTCAATGTGCAAATTACGAATTATTATCAATGAGTCCCATCCACAAGTCTTGCATAACACCTTATTGTATAGTTATGTTTACACATCTGACTTTCCAAATTCATTATGGTCATGACTATATTTAATGGTCCTTCAAGTGTACTACACACACACACACGCACACCAATGCCTTATGGAACTTTTTTTTTTTTTGAGATGGAACTTAATGATCTTTGTGATGGCTTTCCTCCTTCCATGAGTACATTAAATGGCGTTATACTTTCTCATGCATTTGTGTTTTACCAATGTAAAGTGATTATATGGCATATGGTATCTAATGTGTGTGTATATACTTGATTCACTCCATTCATATCTCATTCCTTTCAAATCTCATCGCCACACAGACATGGCCAACAACGACGTCCAAGCTTTGTTTTCTAGGGCATGGTTGTTCTCCCAAGCATGCTTGCACATGATTTTGTGGACCAAATTGATCGCTACGCAAGGCTGGTGGAGTCATACATGTTGCAGGGTGTTGTCAACGTAGTTTTGAGAGTCATATATATACAAACTGAACAGTAGCGTAATATATGTACCTTTTGGCAAGCACATTTGGTGCTCGATGATGATCAAATAAAAAGCTATGGACTGACCGAAATTGAAGTGTTATTGTAAGCCCATGGAAAAGTTATGAAAGAAGATTATCCTACCATGCCTCTCGGATGGATGTGTTGAATAATGAGCGTAACCGGTTGATATATGATGAGCTAAGATATGACAGAAATGTTCTAAGAAACAAGCATGATCGATTAATGTCAACGATGACTTCGGAGGAAAAAAAACTATGACAACCCTTTATCAAGGGTTGATGAAAACCGGCCTGGTATTTTTTTCCAATATGTATACGGTGGGACATGTATGACATATGTTTCGATCCACATATACTATATAATTACCGCCACTTCAAAAAATTGTTATTATTTTGAATGAGTAACTGAATTGTATAATATTTTTGATGGAGTACGTATATAATTATGAATGTCCCAATTTTTTTTTTTGTTTCTATATACGCCTTCATTGTTTATTATTTTTGGCTTAATGTAGTGTATTTTTATTCTAATTTTTGTTACTATTTCAAGTAAAACTTTTATCTGGAGAGTCATGTCGTTTGCATTGCGCTCAATAAACTTTTATATGTCGAATTGTTTTATTTTCTATGTAATGGATGATATTGTAATATATTAGTTTCTCCATTGTTTATGATCCGGGCGGTAGCACGGGTAAAAGTTCTAGTTATATAAAGGGGAGTCAAAATAGATATATACCTAATTTTGGGTTAAAAATAAAGTACACAAGTGGAGGCAAGTGGGGTCGCTTGACCCCATTGCCCCCACACTAGATCCGTGCCTGACGGATAGGAGGAGACCAAATCACTTCTCTGATTATAGGAGCTCTAGGGAGCCTGATATGAACCTGACAAGCTTCCAAAATGTTAAACTCCAACGTACTAATATAAGATGTCTTTGTAGTGTTATTGCCAGAAATGGAGACATTTGCAATAATCAAGTTGAGGGCACTCCTCCAATGTAAGGCTTTGTCTTGGAATCTATTATGGTTTCTATTAATCCAAATAGAATAAAGAATATTGATCACACATGCTTTAACAACAACCATACATTGCGGTGACCAGTGTCTAGATAAAGTTTGGCAGACATCAGTGATAGAGTTGATTATAGAAGATGACTGAAGAACACCAGCCAGCCAGCTCAATAATATCATTAGTATTCACTACTTCACTTAGTTTTAGACTTTTATTTTTATTTTTTTGTTACACTTAGTTTTAGTCTTCTAATACACCTTTCACATTCATGATTCTAATTTCTTTGATAGTATTTTTTTTTAACTATTTTATAATTTTATGCATGTTGAAAATTTAAAGGCATTATGATGAGTAAACCATTAAAATTGGTCATTGTCTTTGTAAGACAATTTCAAATTAGTCCATGACTCACTTATCATCTCTAAACTATTTATCACTATATTTTTTCAATTATTTAATTCATCTTTTCTATAACATTAACAAAAGATGATTTTGTAAAATGATGTATAGTTTTTCCTTTTCGTACAATGTTAATTACACTTCATAATTTGTGCGAAATGATCAAAATGTCATGTTATTTGAAATAGGGTAAATTTTTTTTGACGTTAATACAACTTGCATCTGTGTGTGTGTGTGTGTATATATATATTTTCCAATCATACATTTTAACAAATGAATTATTTTTCTTAAAAAAACAAATGAATTCTTTATTCTTAAAAAAAAAAAAATTAATTCTATATAAAAAATTGTGGTGACAATTACAAAATTTGAACTTTACCGGGTTCATTCATCCCTGTCCTTTGACATCCCTCCCATTAAACCCTAAAAATTCGGAGCAAAGGGTTTATACAAAAATGTCATAAATTACTTTCAATTTCAGTTTCCACACTTTACATCACCATGAAACTCCTCAAAACAATCTTCATCCACCACAAACACCACCATTTCTTCAAACCCAAACGCGTCTTTTCATCTCTACTTTCATCAAACCCTTCTTCAACAACAACAACAACACCAGAAGACACAGAAACCCTACATTCCAATGAAAAAACCCAAAAATCCACCAATACTTGGAGTATGTACGGTAACGTAATTGCAACTAAACAGAAAATCAACAGTCACAGCGACGACGACGACGAAGCCGTGGAAGAAAAACCAGCTGAAAGTGAAAATGGAAGCATGATGAGCTTGAAGAACAAAACTATTTTTAAAACGGCGACGACAACAACGGTGACGGCAGACAAAAGAAGTACTAAGAAGGTGAAGACTCAGTGGGTTTGTTGTAATTGTGGGTATACTGCAGGACAATGGTGGGGTACTTGTCCTTCTTGTACTATGGTTGGAACAATGAAAGAGTTTCATGAAGCTAAACTTGGTGATGGTGTTGATAGTAATAAGGTTAGAACTGGTTTATCTGTTTCTGAAGATGCAATGGGTGCTTGGCTTCCACAAAGAGGTGATCAATTGCATCCTGTTAAATTGAGTGAGGTTAATCGTGGATTCGACGAAAAGGGTTGGAGATTTCCTTTGTAAGTTTGTTTTTTTGATAGTGTTTTGGATTTTGTGTTTGTTTATTTAGAATTCTGTGGATTTTAGATCATTTAGGACTCTGTTTAGCTAAACAACTTGTCGTGCAGCTTATGGCATAATCACTTATCATATAAGCGCTTACGGATAAGCTATTTCTATAACACAAGATAGAATAAAGTTAAATAGTTTTTGTATAATATGTAAGCTGTTTTCATAAGGTATCTTGGAGAGCTTATGGAAATAAGCTGAAAACAGCTTATAAACATGTCATAAGTTGTTTTCATAAGCCATCCCAAACAGTGTCATAAGTGCTTATGCTAGTAGATAATTCAAATAAGCCAATCCAAACAATACCTTACTATTTGGGGCTTTTAGGGTTGATTGAAATTTTGATGGACTAATCTTTGAGGAGTTTGCAAGTACTTATTAACTGACTAGTGAATCTTTGTAAAATAGTTGAGTAAACTAGTTCGACTCGGACTTGATTATAATACTATGCCTTCGTTGTATGAGAACATACGCTATTTTGATGTGGTGTTTCTCAATTGTTATACTTTGTTGTTCTCTTTAAATATCAGGTCTGGCCCTTTTGGAGATGAAGTTTCTATTGTGCTTGGCGGTGGTCTTGTGCCAGGTTTGGTCCAATTTTCTTATTTGCCATTTTGCCTTAACTAAGTTTGTTTTGTGGGCGGGATTAATTCAAAAGAGTCTCTGCATTTGGTGATGGATCTTGGTCAATGGATCATTTCTGGAGCACTGTTTCTGTTTTAATTTTTTCTCCTCAATGAGCATGACATTTGATTGCAACTAGGCTTAGGTAGTTTGGGCATGTGGAGAAAAGACTCGTAGATTCTATAGTAAGGAGAGTAGATCAAATGGAGGGTAGTCAAATCGCTAGAAGAGGAAAATCTAGAAAAACTCTAAGAGAAAGTATTAAGCAAAGGCTTAAGATTAACGAGTTAATAGATATATGACATAGTTTTATGGTGTCGTTTGATCCATGTAGCAAACCCTATTTAGTGGGGTAAGAATTGATTATTGTCGTTGTATAAAAATGCTTCCAGCTGGATTATTTGAGAAGTCGTTATATGTTTCACAATTCAAGTTTAGTTGATGCTTTGGCACTTGCTGAATTTGTTTTTTCATGAATAATTTTTATCTATTATTGTGGTTTTGAAGGGTCTCTGAATTTAGTTAGTGGTGATCCCGGTGTTGGGAAGAGCACACTGTTGTTGCAGGTATGCATTATTTTTTCAAAAGTTTGATGATCATTTTTCTTTGAATGAACTTGTGAATTATAATTAATGCTTGGTTTATTTGCAATGTTGAATTGGAAGATGGCAGCATTGATAGCAGACGGATGCAATGGCAGCGACGGTGAGGCCCTTCCAGTTGTATATGTCTCCGGTGAAGAGGTTTGCCTTTAACAAGCCTTGTGTCATCACACTCATATTAAACATTTGAAGTTTTAAACGTACAAATTATATATTCTTTATATTTATATTTTTCTGCCAGAATATTTTCATATTGCATTGATAGCTCCCATATAATATAGAACAAGTTTGAAATTTTCTGAACATAACTAATGCAAAATAAGGCCTATTGAGAAAAAAGGGACGAATTCTGTAAACTAAAATGTACTACTAATAATAAACTATTGTTTTAAGGATTTGTTGTGCAATGCGAAAAAGAAGATTAAAAATTCTAAATTACGGTTTGGAAATGAAAACCATTGTACATTGATTTTACATTAATCTATAGAAAATTGCTGGTATAGCTTATTTTAAACCAATCACCATTTAATATAAATTTGAATCAGTTTCATACTTCGATTCACTATTCCCATTATTTTTTCCGCTCTGCAATTGTTACTTTATAGCGCAATTTCAGAGTTTCTTTTTTGAGGAGGTTGAAATGTTGAATTATTATTAACAGGAATAATATTATTTGTATATGCCATTTATAAGTTTATTTACTTCTTTGCCTATTCATCTTATCTTTCTAAATATTGTACTTTGTATTGTGGACAAAGATGGTAATTTATTTCACTGCTTTTGATCTCCAAATTTCTTTTGGGTCTATGGCACTCTGACTTAGTGTGTATTTCCGTTTCATCATTTGCAGAGCCTTCAGCAAATTGGTCACAGAGCAGGCCGCCTTGGAATTAATTCTGATATTTATTTGTATTCAAGTACTGATATTGAGGTATTGCTTTGAATCCCATTGATTAGGTGTGCTGCTACCGTCTTTTTTGCTTTTTTTCTCATTTAAATTATGTTTTTATCATGAAGTTATTATCTTCCACTATCAAGAAGTTTGTTCATATATTGTTCTGTAATTGACCAGCATGGAGCTTTGTGTAAAAAAATCTTAATAATTGTCTTATTTTTTATTGCCCATTTTACATGTTGTCAGGACATAATAAGGATAGCACAGTCTTTCCCCATTAGAGCCCTGGTTGTTGATTCAATACAGACTGTTTATTTGAAAGGAATAGCAGGAAGTGCTGGAGGGATTGTGCAGGTTCTGAATCTACCACAGATTTGATTATTCTGAAGAATTTTAATTTATCTTAGCTTTTTTTAGCTTTAATATGCTACGAATATCAGGTGGGATTGTTTTAAAATGATATGTCATATGATATGGTTTGGAACTTCTTTTAATTAACGTCTTCCCTTCTTAATGGTACTGACTTCATCTTTCTAATATTGATCATTGTAAAAATAAAGGATTCTCGATGCAAGGATGAACTAATGATATAGTAATTTTCCGTTGCTTAAATTGTGTAATTGACTAATCGGTTAATTTAGTTGCTGAGATGAATGGTTTACTTTCTTTAGTGGTATCTTGTTGTTTTAATCTCCTCCTCAACCAAAAGCATCAAATGCAATAATATACCTTTTTATTTCTCAGTGAAGTCAAATGCTGGTTTTTGGTACATGATGTTGTATAGGTGCGTGACAGGTGAAAGAATGTACTTCAGCTTTGATGCGATTTGCTAAAACGACTAACATCCCCGTACTTTTGGTGAGTATAGCCTCTATCAGTTTTGTAGATCATATTTAAGTGGTTAATTGGATCTATTTACATCTTGTTTTGCATCATATGTATTTTTTTTGAAGACAATAGTGGACGTTTCCATCTTGTCCTACCAAAGATTTAATCCCCTTAGTCCCTCGAAGTATATTCAAATGTACTGGTATAATAAAAGTATAACTGTTTTTTCTTGTGAGCCTAAAAGAGCTTGGTCACGTCATTTGTGTTGCTTGTCTGTACTTCATTTGTGATTTTTCTGTGGGCATGTATTTCACTATGGTCTTTTAATTTGTTAGCATTCATGATAATCTTTTAAATTTTTTTTACTTTTCTTTTGTTTCATGTTTCAGATTGGACATGTGACAAAATCAGGAGACATAGCTGGGCCTCGTGTTCTGGAGCATATTGTTGACGTCGTCTTGTACTTGGAAGTTAGTCCCCTGTAATATTTATCTTTCTTAGTTAGTAAAGCTGATTTCTGCCCGTGATTATAGTTTTAGCACGACATGTTCAGATCATGAAACTTTAATAAGGGACTTTTATTTTCAGTTTAGCCGAGTCATAAATTTTTTATGCTAAATCACACTATAATATGGGAGAAATATCCTTTTCAATTCTGCCCTTGCATTTTAGATGCCAACTCTCTCAAACAGTGATGAAATAGTATTAGAAGATATAACAAAAAGCCACAATCATAATGAGTAGAAAGATGGTGATATGAAGTGGAACAAGACTAACATATGTTGCATAAAACTGTCTCAGAAATACTCATTGAGAACATTTTTTTTCATTCCTTTCTGAAACTTGTTATGGTAAAGCTTATGGTTTTTACAATTACCTGATGATTTTTTTGTATAATTGATTTTTTTTTTTTTTATGATATTCGATTTAAACTAAAATCTGACAGCTTTGTTTGCAAGACATTGTATTTTTATATTTTATGTGTATGTTACTTGGTAGGAACACTCTCTTTCTAACACTCACTTTTTTATTGGGTGAAATCAATGTGAGCCCCACACTTTGGAGATGAATCCCATTTAAAGTGGTGAGACCCACATGGGTTAATCCCATAAGAAAGTAAGTGCTAGAAAGAGTGTTCCTAGCACTCCTCATTTTACTTAAAGTTTGACTCTTAGATGTCATCCCACATTTTCCTTTCTCATTGCTTATATTAATGCATAGGGTGAGAGGTTCACTTCATATCGAATGCTCCGTGCTGTGAAAAATCGGTTTGGATCCACTGATGAGGTATATGCCTGAACTAATTTCTATTCAATTAAGGAACTATTCTTGATAATTACTGCTTTATTTCTATCAGGATTTGTGAGAAACTGTCAATCCATAATACTCTTGATATCTTGTATAGTGTGTAATAGCATGGATGTGTTTCTCTTTTCTTATAGTATGTATATATTAGTATCTTGTGTGATGTTTAATAATTTTGAGAATGTGGACATATCAACGTGTGTACCTTATCCTCCATATTTGGCAGTAAGTTTAAATCATTATATTACAACGGCATGGGTGATGTGTCAGTTTATCTGATGTGTGTATGACTGAAATTTAAAATAATATTTAATCTTATGGGTTTTACTTGTCAATTTTCCAGTCTCTCTCAATTTAACTACATAAAGAATTACTTTTTATGCATTATTATGACAATTTGTTAACATTATCTGGGCTTCAGTTTGTTTTCTTTAATCACGGTTATCTGATAAAATTGATGTTTGATCTGTGGTCAGCTTGGAGTTTTTGTGATGTCAGAATCAGGATTTAAGGCTGTTTCCAATGCAACTGAAATGTTTCTCACTGAACAAGACCCTGATTCAGATGTTTTAGTTGGGTTAGCTTTTACCGTAATAATGGACGGTTCAAGAACTTTCATAATTGAAGTTCAGGTAATTTTTTAATTATCATTGTATGAAAAAATAATGGTGATGTTTTTCTGCCACACTAGTTTGAGTTGTTGTCATGTGACGATGTCATGAAATCAAACCTCTAGCAAACGCAATGCAAGTCAAAATCCTTAGAATTTTTGAGAGGAAAATCTTATCACTCTTTTATTTTATGCCGTAATATTTTAAAATCATCTGTTGCTAACATTTAAGATTTTATTATCTCAAGCATCTCTGTAATTTACGGGACTGGTGTGTAGTTGTATAAAAAACAATAAGCTGTCAAGTTCTCTAGGGCTTTTGTTCTTTTTTGGACAATTTTTTCATGAAACATGACCAACACCATTACCCTCGTCGTTGATTGTGGATACATCAAGCCAGTGTAAGAACTGATCTGTACTGGCGCTTGCCTTCAGTACATGGTGGTGCCCAGCGAGGGCTTTGAAGGGTCCTTACTTTTCACCCCAACATTTTTCCTGAAAGCTCCAATCACATTACTGTGATAATGTATCTATCTCTGCAGATACCTGGAATTTCTTCATCTTTGATTCTGTGTATTGTGCTCATCTTCACCTTTATTACTTCTTCCCTGGGGTCCTTTAAAGAGATTATTTAGAATAACTGTCAAACTTACTTTGCAGGCACTCTGCCTTTCACAATCCCCTGTAGGAGGATCAACTTCAAGAGTAGTTAATGGAATTGACACAGATAGAGCTAACATGATCAAATGCGTAAGTTACTGTTGATGATTTTTACAATGATTTATTAATTGGAGAATTGTACTGTATGGTTAATATTTTTTTCCTTTATCTTCATGAGAAAATGAATGAAACAAATTCTTGAGTGGGATACTGCTTTTTTTGTTCAAAATATAATCTACTGCATTGGAACATGTTAGGTCGTTCCTTGATTACTGCTTTGTTCCTTGATCTCCAGGTTCTTATAAAGCAAGCAGGTCTTCATATCCCAGTAAATGTAAGTTGATTAATAAATTTGATATATTCTTTCAAGTTTTATGTACCTCTCTCAATGTATTGCCCGAGAGTGGGTTTTATGTGTTTCTGTTTCACCATAGTATATCCATATCATGTAAATATTGGTGTTTTTACATAAGTAAATCATTTAAACAAAATTAGATAATTAAAAGTTGAAACTGTGAATATAACACGAGAAAAATGACGTCAAATGGGAATGTCAAGACATATGCCCGTCTTTTTTTTTTTCCATCTCTTGATTTACTGATACCTTCTTTTGGTTTCTAGAATAATAATGGAGGGGAAGCAAATGGCTGTGTTTTTTTTTTTTTTTTCTTCTCTTCTTATAATCTAATAGTGGAATAGAAGTAAAAGACTTGGCAAAGGGGTTTTGTTGCCAAAATACTTAAATATCGTAATTCCAAATTCCCGTTTTACCTTGCACCTTTTTACGACATGCTCATGAGTATGTCCTGCTTCTTTGATTTTAGAATAAAGACAGGTGCACTGTGTAATTCTAGGCGATTTCAGTAAACTTAAAAGGCATTTAATTGGCTGGAACTCCAACAAATAGTAATCATAATTTCTGGCTTGACTTTCTAACATGTACGAGCCCATTTTTAATTTACAGCAAAAAATTGTGTGAATTCTCTTGCCTTCCAAATAGTTGTCTGCCATGTCCATGTCTGTTTAATTCTTAAAATATAACTGGTAGGAATATTTTACTTTTTGATATTTTTTATTATTCTTACAATGTTTCCTTATCTTCTCTTTGTACAACAGTCTGTGCATTTGAATGTTGTTAGTGGATTGAAAATGACAGAGACTGCTGGAGATCTTGCAATAGCAGCTGCAATTTGCAGCAGGTTTGTATTCTAATTTGTTTGAAATGGCCAATGTATCATGAGAATTGACGGGGTTATTGTTCATCTTTCAAAATCCGTGTTTGGAAAATAAGTTAACCAGGACTATTACATGTGCGATTTCTTTTCCATTATAATATTCTAGATCTTTTTTGTTTCGCCTAGTTATTGTCTTTTTTTGTTTCTAGCTTCTTGGAGTACCCTATTCCTAAGGGCATTGCATTCATCGGTGAAATTGGCCTTAGCGGAGAGCTTCGCACGGTAAGCTTGTTCTTTCTGATATTAAAGTTCCTACTTGCTACTAAATATTTAAAGACAGGTTTCATGTCCTCAGTAATATAGTTGTATGTTTGTTATTTACTATAAG
The DNA here is from genome assembly GCF_051527215.1 of Medicago sativa. Taxonomy (NCBI): domain Eukaryota; kingdom Viridiplantae; phylum Streptophyta; class Magnoliopsida; order Fabales; family Fabaceae; genus Medicago; species Medicago sativa. Next base: position 79,872,414 of record NC_140750.1, read on the forward strand.
GTTTAATAATATGATAGCATGATAAGGCTGAGCCAAGCATTTTATTTCTTCACCCTCACACTGTGTGTTAGTGGTTGTGATAGAACTGGGGACCCAGTTGCTTCCGAAAATGCTGTACAAGTCTACTTTCGTATGTGAAAGACAAATTAAGAAGGAATAACTACTGTGAAGCATATATAGGATCTGTTTAAATGGGGAATTTTAGTAGGGGGGTTTGTGCTTTTTTTCTTTCAATTTTCAGTTTATAGGGCCAAAGGGGTTTTCCTTGGCCAAGAGCACTGCCCTTACTAATCTTTACTATGTGATAGTATTTTATTTTTAATGCAATCTCACCTTGTTAGATAGGAATTGAGTCATCTTAGTATCAGGTTCACTGAGCTTGATTTAAACCTTGCAATCTAGAGTAAAACCTAAGACATCATCTTGGTTGTTTAGCACCGCTCTTTCAAGCCAAGTTGTACAACTTTTTTTGTTTGTTTATTTATTTTATCGAGCCTTAGCCTCGCTGTTTGATTATTTAATGATGCAGGTTCCTAGAATCGACAAAAGAGTGCATGCATTGGCAAAGTTGGGTTACAAAACCTGTGTAGTACCGAAGCAAGCTGTAAAAGCTTTAGGAACTGAAGGTCTAGAAAATATTAAAATAGTAGGTTGCAAGAATCTGAAGGAATTTATTAACGCAGTATTCAGTAGATAAACACAATTAAAGGGGCTGCTAGTGCTGTGCAAAGCTCTCTCTCTTTTTGTTTGTAAGATATACAACTTGACACTTTCTGAAGTTTGTAAATATAGGTGTACTATAATTTTGGTTGTCTTGTGTCAATTACGTAATTTGTTGTTACAAGTATTAAATTTGCTGAAGTAACTCGCCAATTTTAAAGGCATTATTAAAATTTATAACTAATATTATGTGTTTTGTTCATTCTACTTTTGTTTCTTCTGTGATATGTTGAGGATAGTAAACCTTGCCCACATTCGGTCTGTTATCACAACCCTCTTCTGTTCTTCATTTATAAGCTGCACATACAAAAGAACATTTTCACTTGTGGTAAACTAATGCTTTTGAACCGATCATATTTTTGAACTGAAAATTGGTGATTTGAATTTTTTTTAAATGACATGGTATATGATCTTTTTAAGAAAAATTGATTAAATTTTAAATTTTTTTTGTTAAAAACATCATTATTATCTCGGACCCTTCGTCCTTGCACAACCGAAGTAGTTCCCAAGGTGTTCTCTTTTGAGTTTGCCGATTATAATCTTCCTCTTGTTTGCACTTGCTTTACTACTGAGAGGAAGCCGAACAAACTTAGAACACATCTTTATTCAACTTCTGACTATTTAACTTGGCTTGCCAGGGTGGAAGCTGCTAGGGATCGAGATTGGAAAAGTGCATTTAAGTAATTGATAGTTAACTCAAGAAAACAAAGCAACTAAACTACTGTTAACAACAATAGTTAACCGAGGATTTTTTTTTGTAATAAATTGTGATTTTTTTATCAGTTTCATTACAATGAGTAGTCACCATAAGTATTTTGAATCTCCTGTTAGTTTGAAAGTAGCGAAAGAAGAAAGTAATGGACTGCAAAACATTCCAATTTTTGGAGCAGAATTACAATTTTTACTAGAGAAAACTACATTATCTGCAAACACTCAATTTAATCATGATAACTTCGTAAAATCATTTCACTCTTTCATTTATTTATGATTTTTCTTAATCTGTGCGAAAAACTATATAAAAAACACCTTATCATGAGACAAAGAGTATAATGAAGGCAATCTTACAACATATTTAACCACTAGGTAAAAAATATTTATGAGCTTCTAAATGCAAACTATACATTTTCAAATTATTCAACTTCATCTTACATAAATTTTGCTGGCATTTAAAGACGAATCAAAAGTTTTGCCTCGTCTTTAACCACTCTGAAAGTGAAACCCCACTTCAATTGCTCCACTCTTATAAACAAAAACATTCATTTCTCTACAAAAAAGTTCTTCAATCTACCTTTAGTAAACTTGCAGGATATATGTATGTCTGTGCTTTTCCTCATTGCAGAATAGCTTTTCAAGTTTTCCAAACAGCAGCAGAAAATGCCACTTCATTTCTCTAAGAAAACAAGTTAGAGTAATCAATCATTTAATTAAACATGTATGCAAAATATTATTCAGAACTAATATTTCTATCCAAAGGTAGAAGACTGATATTGGATTAACATTTTAATATAGGAAGAAATTTTTTGTTTACGCATTTGAGCTCAAACAAGAAATCTTTACAATGCTCTTATATTGAAAGCTTACTGCCAAAATATGTTGCTTGCTGAAGCTCGTCGAAATTTTCATATGTCTTATCTCGTCAAACATGGATGAGTAAACAATTGAAGAGCAATTGCTGCTTGATAGACTTCTTAGACATGCATGCATTAATTTTCATATTGTCTGGTCTCAGCTTCCTTTCTGTTCTGAAGGGTTTCCTAAAATTGTAAAAAGAATCTCAGTTATACAGTAGGACGAATAAAGTTCTCTTGAAGCCCACGTTTTCTGGTCAAATGAAAAGGGCAAAATTGAACTGACAACTTTGTTACTCCTTCCGTTCCAAAATATAAGTGTCGTGTTTCTTTTTCAATGTGCATTAATTACTTTTTTCAATTCTACCTTTAAATGAATATTGTCTGTATTAATTTCAAGTCATTATATTTCACTATATATTTATGACGATGGGTGATAACTATAAGGTTAATTTTGTAAAATTGCTACATTCTATAATTTATTTAGAGTGTTTTTTAACCTGTGAAAAAACCTAGGACGGCAGCTATTTTGGAACAAAGAGAGTATTTGTTACAGTTTATATATGAATGTCATTTTCAAGCATAGATATTGGAACTTACCAGTTTCAGCTTCAAATCAGAGATTGTCTTCTCTCTCTGATGAGCAAAAAACTTCAATGACTGCAACAACAGCAGGCAAATCAGTTTTGAATGGGAAAAGAAATTTAATTAATGAAAAATACGTATAAAGGAAATAGGATGCAAATTTTCAATCAAAACTAGGAGAATGATGAATGCAAAAAAGCTAAAATCACTTACTCCAATTCTCTGCATTTCAAGAGACCTGCGCAGTGCTTTTCTTTTGGTTAGAAGATTTTTCGCTATCTTTTCTGACGGCCGACTATAGTTTTTTCCACGGTAAATAATAATAGCATATCCCTCTTTTAGTTGATCAACTGAAACTAAAATTCCTCCGCTCTCTCTCTCCAAAAAGTGTGAAGTGTAGATGACCCGACTGATTAGTCTCTGCATCGTAATGACCTTTGCTACTTCCCTGTGTTTCCAATGCTGATGTAGTCCTTCCAATACACCGTCGAAAACTCCTCGCCTTCCTGCACTCGTTGTTGAATGTAGCTTCTTAGAGTGGGAAATATTACAGGCGAGTACTTAAATATAATAGCAGCATTTTGGAAAGATAAGTATTAATGGTAAAATTGAAACTGAGATTATGCTTTTGTATTAAATATCAATTTAGTTGTCAACACGGTTTAAAAAAAGTTATACTTGCTCCGTTGTGGTTAAGTACAGATACATGAATATTTTCTTTTGATTCAATGTTAAAAGAATCAGATAATTCCTCTGAAGTTGTTGGTTAGGCAAAGGTTTCTCGAAAGCGGCACTGCGGGATTGAGCAAATATCCAATTTCGTCCTTATTATTGTAGGATCGCCTCAACCTAATACTCTGCATTATAAATATTCTCAAAATGATCCCTAAAATTACAAACTTTTAATCAGGCATGTCCCTCTGGTTGTGTTGTTATTAAATACATCTTGACTTACAAATTTAATGTCATTTAGTCCCTACAAATATCAACAGAGAGAGAAACTTGATTAATAAATATTTTTTACAGATTCAGGGATCATTTTATAATATTGATAATGTAGAGGAATAGGTTGATGGTCGTATAATTTTAGGGACCAAAATGGGTATTTAATCTACCCGTATTTACACCCTCCACATTGTAACTAAGTGGTAGTTTGTAATTATCAAAGGAAAAACCTTGTAAAATTTTCTCAATAATTAGGTTATTTAACTAAATGAAATCATACGACCATGACATCGAATTGCTAAGAAACAAAACATTTGATTATGCTTAAAACCAAAAAAAAACGCAACAAAAAAGGTCACACAGACAAACATACAGCGTCCAATCGAAACTCAAGAAGTGAATACTGAAATTGCCTTACCAAGAACTAGACAACTTCTCATCTTCAATCCCATCTTTCGGAAACATTCCCTCTCCTCATCTGTCATTATTTCCAAGTCTACATCCTCCCCAGAAGGTTTCCATGCAGCATTTAACTTTGATAATTCCATTGTTGATCTCTCTATTTTCTTGTTAAGCTGCAGAACCATATATTATTTAATTTAAGAGTGTGACAGAATATAACAAATGCAAAGGGAAAAAGTTGATAAACCAAATCTCACAATGAAAGCTTTACGCTGTTGCTCTTTCAATTCCTTTTCCAATCTATGTATTTCTGCTTCCAGTGGAATGCTTAAATCTACATTGACTTCTTTCATTTCGTCAAGCTTATTTTGGATGTTCCTAAATTCTGTTAAAGTTCCACTTGTACTAGTGCCTTGTGGCAGTGGAAATTCATCAATAGAAGAAAATGCATGAATTGCTTTCATCCGCGCAACTTCTTCATCAAGTTGACAACTTTTAAGCTCCAACTCTCTCCTCTCTACCAAATCTGCAACTCTTCTTGGAAGGAAATCATTTCCCCTATATAGTAGTATGTAAAACTTGTTCCGCAACAATAGAACACCTCCGGTGAGACGCTGTATTGTAAAACATCAAAGTTATTCTTATTGGATGTTCAATGCATAAACTGAAACCAGTACATGAACTAATACACAAGCCAAAAGAGCGGCGCAGTCTATGAGTCTTCCGCGACTATTGAACATAAAACATGTATACAAGCTAATCTAAACAAACATTGTTGGTTCAACGACTGACTTTAGCTTGCTACAGAGAGTCTGAAATCTTTACCAATCATTTGAAATTAATACAATCCAACTCAACGCAACATGAAAACACAAGCCCGTATACATGATATCATTGACCAAAACTACACCCTAAGTCTAGGATATCTTGCACCTCACACACAATGAAAAGTAAATTTTCTATGAGACTTGCCTTCAGTTCATTGGCCATTGTTTCATTGTCGGTATTTTGAACTCCATACTTGATTGCAATTTTTGCTATATGACTCTTGTGCCACAGCTTTAAGATAGCAGCTGCTAAGCCTTGAAGTCCTCTGTTTCTTCCTTCATATTAAAGATAGAAAAAGAATTAATTAGCCATATGCATACAAGGAAGGATAAGCATGGAAGCAGTTCTGCTAGAAGTTTTCTTTTCCATATTCCAAAGCATTTATTAATTTACAACCAACTAATTATGATTTCCTTATTAAAGTTACTGATTGAGTCATCCTTCTTAAATCAATTATTCTTGATACCGACACTGCTAGGCCATGTATGCGCATTAGATTGATATTATACCCTTTTAAGATGATGAATATTGGTAACTATTTGGTAAAAATTGAACCCTTTTTTCAGCATCAAGCATAAAACAAGAAAATCAATATCTATAATGTATTCTTAGACTGATAAAGAAATTGAAGAACTGCATCAAGAAGGAGGGTACTACCAAGGACAAAATGTGTTGGTAAAGGGTGAGAAATCCTCCTGAAGTATGTTAGTTCACCATCCGTTAGTTTTGCACTAGCATGAGGTGGACAAATCCTAAGTGGTGGCTCAAATCCAGGAACCACTTCTGGAAGTAAGTCAGCATCTACCGGAAGCGGTTTGTGCATCCACCAATCAATGAAGCGAGGTCCTAAACCATCCAATAATCTATCACATTCCCTCTCATACAATGATCCGTTGGCCGGTTGGTAGTTCATATCATGGATGTCAGTTGATAGAGAATGCTTATGATCAGCATTCCAGCTCGGTAGCTCACTTGTACTTCGGTCGGATTCAGCCCGGTAAAGATCACCTTTGGTGGCCAACTTCACCCCATTCATTTCATAAGAATTTGTTTTTCGACTAGGAATATAACCGGTATCAATCTTCGTAGAACCTTTAGAGGTCAACTTATAGTTGCATCCTCTATAAACCACAAGAGCATCCTTCTTACTCCATACAACCAAGCCTCCAGTCTTCGTCTATTCACACATGAAATGAACACTAATATATCCATCGCATAATATGGAAGGATGATACATATAGCACAAAACCGAATAACTATCTACAAGTCAAAGCAATTTGATTGATATTTGATATTAGAAGATTAATCATACAGCTAATTATGCATAAAGAGCATGACCAAAGTGGCCCGATAGCGGATAGTCCAACGAATCTTGGATGGATTCCGATAGTGATACCATCTTAAAATTTAGGTTGAGGGATGTCTCCCATTTATATACGCATTTCCAGCCCATATCCCATTTAATGCGGAACTTGACAATAGCAGTATATCTTATTTGTATAACAGTATCAAGACACTGACATTCAACGAGTTAGTTATAGAGGCTGACATCAAAATTCAATATTCAACATTTATAGACATACTAGCAAAACTAGTTTGGTTTTGAAAACTATATTTCTTAGATTTAATTGATATGCACCGACAATATAACATTTTTTACGCTATCAATTCAATTAATCATAATTGTTGGATCACTAAAAATATTTGACGTTAATCATATCTACCTTAAAAGTCATACAGATGCTGGTTTGCAATTGGTTTTAAAGAGTCCCCACATTAGATGAGTGATGGACTAATGGTCTAACAATGTGTTTATAAGTGAGGCAGTCTTCACCTTACAAGTCGACTTTCTAAGGTTCAGTTAGGTCTAACCCAAAGTTTAACATGGTATCAGAGCCTATCCGAAAATGTTGGGCCATCTGCTATCAGCTTTCCCCTATGCTATCAAGTCACTTTGATCATGCTCCAAATGTATATGTGAGGGCAGTTTTTACCTTACAAGTCGGTTTTGACACTTGTTAGAAGATAAGAGTAGAGAGAAAGAAGGCTAACCTCAACAATTTCTCTTGCTCTATCCATATTTTGACATAAAGGGATATCAAATTTAACCATGGCAAGCTCATTAGTCATCCAAGTCCTTTTAATTTGATTCACAACATCTTGTGTAACACCAGCTTTCTTAACCTTGACCCAAATCCTCATTATTGCAGCCTCACTCCTCAACCTTTGAAGCAACATCTTATCAAGAGTCAAATCCGCAGCAGTGACAATTTTTTCCTTTTTCACCTTCAAAAAATTAACCTTCTCATCTCTCTCCCATGGCATTCTTTCTTTTCTCACAACCTTCTCATTCTCCATCAAATTTTCCAAACTAGACCCAAAGTTTTCAACTTTTTGAGAACCCATTTGAGTTTGAGTCTTGTGAAGGCTTTCAAGTTTGTGGGCTATTTTCTTTAAGGCTTTTTTGCCTCTGAGTTCTTTACCGGTTAAAGCTTTATCAGAATGGTCACGTTGTTTAGGTTCAACGTTGGAATTGAGAAGTTGGTGGGGTTGGAGAAGAAGAGGAGCCTTAATCCATGGAGGTGTTGGGGATTTGAATTTGACAGAAACATTATCATCATCGTTGTTAGGAATTGAAAGGGAATTGGGTTTGTTGTGATTAAGGTGGTTGTTGTTGTTGTTTGAAGAAGAAGAAGAAGAAGAAGAAGAAATGTGAATGACAGAACATGAATAGTTAAGGAAGAGCATGATGATAGGATACGAGATTATGTCTGATCCTCAAACCCAACTGCAGTGTTCTGTTATTGATTCTTTTTATTTATTTATTTATTTATTTAATGGATTTTGTTTTTATTACTCATTATATAGCCTCCGCATACGCATTTAGACGAGACAATACATATTTCTTTTAATGTACATGTACTCATGGTCATGAGTTCGAATTCAATTTTAGACATATAACATTGTTAAAACTCTTACGAGAGTTTGCCACCCATTTAAGGTCTCAAAAATTCAAAAAAAAAATCGGCCAAATTAAATTACTTAAAATATTTCTCACTTTTATACCATACTCACTTGCTTCTTGGAAAAACAGACTTCTAAATAGAACAGGTAGACTGGCCCTAGCTTCCTCTGTTTTATCCTCCATCCCGTCTTACTACATGCAAATCAATTGGCTACCTCAAAGCATTTGCGATAGCATTGACCAAACAACCAGGAACTTTATCTGGCGTGGGTCTACCAATAAGGGAATGCATCTTGTTAATTGGAAGAAAGTCACTTCTCCTAAAAGTTGTGGAGGTTTAGGTATCAGAACAGCCAGGCATGCTAATACTTGTCTTCTTGGAAAATTAGTTTGGGACATGGTCCAATCAACAAACAAATTATGGGTGCCCCTCCTCTCTTCCAAATATTCTCAGGGCGCTAGCATCCTTCAATCCAAGGCTGCCAACACTAGTTCTCCCTCTTGGTCTTCTATCATCCGGGCAAAAAATGTTCTCAAAGATGGGTACTCTTGGCGAGCAGGTTCAGACTCCTCCTCTTTCTGGTTTAGCAATTGGAGTCCTCATGGGTTGCTGGGTTCCTTGGTTCCTATCATAGACATACATGATATCCATCTCTCAGTCAAAGACGTCGTATCCTTCAATGGGCTGCATACTCAAGCTCTCTACACTACTCTCCCGGATCCGGTTGCAAACACTATCAATAATTTCCACACAAATTTCAATCAAAATGTTGAAGATGCTTTTGTTTGGAGTCATGACAAAAATGGCATCTACACAACGAAAAACGGTTACTCTTGGCTTCTCTCACTTACGGAACCAACTGATGCTGCTGCACTTCATGTCACTTGGTCTTGGATTTGGAAATTGCAAGTACCGGAGAAATACAAATTCTTTATTTGGTTGGCTTTCCATGAAGCGGTTCCGACTCTAGCTCTGCTCCACCATAGAAATGTTGCCGCTTCAGCTGTTTGTGGAAGGTGCGGTGAAGAGGATGAAAGCTTCATGCACTACATTCGCGACTGTAAATTCTCTTACAGCATTTGGCAAAAATTTGATTTTACAAACCAAAGTTTCTTCTCTTTGAATAGTCCGCAGGAATGGATCAAAGCTGGCACTAAATGCTCCAGTCCCACCATTTTCCTTGCTACTCTGTGGTGGTTGTGGAGACATCGCAATCAAATGTGCTTCAACAACGAAACCTGGTCCATCAACCGGTTATGTACTACAATTCGAAATTATGCTGATGACATAGCAAGAACTCTCCTTACAGATGGAACACCGGTAACTATCCTTGTCACATCCTCAATGTCGATGGGAGCTGTTTGGGCATGCCTGTTCGTGCTGGTTTTGGCAGACTCCTTCGAAACAGTGCCGGACTTTTCATTTCAGGTTTCTCAGGGTTCCTTCCCAACACGGCCTGTGTACTACTAGCGGAGCTGACAGCCATTCTCAAAGGATTAAGCTTAGCAATAGACATGGGACTTGAAGAACTGGTTTGTTTTACAGATTCTCAGCTGTCCGTGAAGCTTATAACAGGTGATACATCAAAGTTCCATGCCTACGCTGTCCTCATTCAAGATATCAAGGACATTATAGCTTCCCGCAATTACGACATCCAACATACGCTTCGAGAGGGTAACCAATGTGCTGATTACATGGCCAAGCTAGGAGCCTCTTTGGACAGCAACTTCTTGCTCTATTCTACCGCGCCTCCAGAAATTATTGATATGCTCAAGTTGGATGCTATGGGAACCTCTTTCCCAAGACTTTGAGCTTTGTTTTTTTTTCTGTTTTCTTTTCTTTTTCCATTTAGCTTTGTAACCAAAAAAAAATACCATACTCACTTTTATACCATACTCACTTTAAATATTCAAATCTTAATTTGTTTATTATAAATTGAGATTTTAAAGTAATAAAATAAGATTTTGTCAAAGATATAATAGTAGATAAAATAATAAAAGTATGGTGTATACACACTATATCTATATAAATATGATTCTTTCAAAAAAAAATCTATATAAATATCAAATTTTGGTGTCCTTTCCTGGATGAGATAAGAATGGAAGACACGTGTATTGGAAAGTTGAGTGTAGAGAGAGATGCAGAAGTATAGTTATTTGATAGATTTTGTTGAATGATGAAAACATAAAAACGTTTGCTTCCATCTTCCCAAATTTGCAGCTACTTGACATCAGCTCTTGTTGGGGCATTTCTGAATGTATTGAAGTTTTAAGGAGATGTTGTAAAATTACGCATTTGAACTTGACATCTTGTCCAAGAGTGAACCTACTAGGGATGAACTTCCAAGTTCCTAACTGGAGTTGTTGAGTTTGCCAATGACAAAAATTGATGATGAAACACTCTATGTGATCTCAAAGAGTTGTTGTGGCCTACTACAATTAGAAGGTGGGATTTCACCTGAGAAATGATTGTTTTAAGAGTCGAGAACATAAAGTGCTTTGAAGTCCATCAGCATCTCTGGCATTTGTCCTTCAAGAAGATTAGATGAGAAGTCGATGGAATTGAAGACTCTTAGAATTTTACAAACTACAGCTGTTGACCATATTGAAGAACCTGAAATTGGATAATGTTTACCTTTGAAACAGCTTGGTTTTTCTAGACATCAATGCCTTCCACATTGGGAAGTATTTTCTAGATAGTCTACCACTAAAACTGTTAAAGGCTATGCCATTAAAACATATATACGAACTTACTCTAAACATGTCAAACTTTAAAACTTACTTTTTTAAATCTAAACTAAACGGCTCAACAACTGTATAGCTATTTAAGCAAACATGAATAAAAACTACATAGTCAAAGGCTTTTTAAGTTCACAATACCTGTGAAAACCTTTCGAAACTTGAATATATACGAACTTGTATATATTCAAAACTGTTGAGAAAACAATTAAAAGCTTGAATATCTAGAACACTGTCAAACAGCTAACTTGCAATGCATGCTTCAGTCTAAAAATGTTAAACATATTTTTACATGAAATAGTTTCAGCCACCTTGCAACACAACTTGTTAACAAGTTTCAACTGTCATCATTTGGATTTGCTTGATAGTAGGATATTGCCTCTTCATTTTCTGAACAGCCTGGTCTTTCAGTTCTTGTCTGCATTTCTGTCAGTTCTCCTTCAGACAAATGTTTCTGCAGGCTTTCCTCATCTTCATTTGAAACATGTGTGCTACTGCTACCTGATACAAAGTTCATATCTGAGACAGATGGTGACAATTCCAGTCTAAGTTTATTCGAAAATTCTTGATGGAAAGCATTTTCAAATTCCATACTGAAATTGTAATGATCGACAATCAAGCTATTATATGCCGCCGCATCCATGGATTCGATATTGCGCCTAACATGATCAAGTAAAGTAGGATTCTGAAGAGCCTTCTCAAAGAAGTTTAACAAACTTGTCTGCCTCTTCTCCATGCCATCCAGTAGCTGCTCGAAAACATCCAGCTGAAACTTTGTTGATTCAACATCAACCGTGGCGTTTAATAACCTGAACTCGAGCGAATTTTTCTCTTGGGAAAGCTTCTCTATTTCTTCCTCTAAAGCTTCCCTTTCTGGATCTACAGCAGAACCCGGAGGATGACTATGACTGTGGATAGGTTTCCTACAGTGTATATTCTTCAGGAGATGTTTTTGATCTTTTATAAATTCTTCATTAGCAAACTCGCAACGCTCCGAATCAATTTTTCTAAATCCCTGATAATAAAGCACACATAAATAAACCATAACAGATTTTAAACCATAACAGATTAAAACCTACACCCATAAACAATTATTTATCATTTAAGCCATCAGATCCACAACCTTTGAATGATTTACCATTTAATCTTTAAAAGAACTTCATTACACACATATAAACTTCAGGAAACAAATCTGCCATTGGGCCTTAATTTTCAATCATTGCCATAAGTACATGATTTCTATTTTTTCAACCCTATGTCCCTATCTAAAACTTAGATATCAATCTCGATGTAAACCATCAATTTAGTCTCTAAACTATCACTCCCTCTTCAACTTAGTCCCTTAACTACATAAATATAATAATCAATCTCTAAAGTATATGGCATCCGTCAATTTAGTCCCTGCTATTAAGATGTTAGAGACTAAATTGATAGATTTCATATACTCTAGGGACTAAATTGAAGCATTTCAAATACTTTAGGAACTACTTATTATATTTATATTGTTTTGGGACTAAACTGAAGATAGGGTGATAGTTCAAATACTAAACTGATGGTTTATTCACCGGATATACCACTACCAAGATCAGGATGCTGCGGAAATTTATTCATCGCTTTCTTGAGTGAATAGAGTCTATATCACCCACCAATTCACACAGACACACACACACCCACACACCCAAAAATAAGATTATGGGCATGTTTGGATTGACGAATTATTTAGCTTATCTAATAAGTTTTGTGAGACTGTTTGGGAGAGAATTTATGAAAACAGCTTATGACAATTTTCATAAGCTTTTTTCAACTTATTTTCACAAGTTCTTCAATATAGCTTATAAAAACAACTCATAGCATACAAAAACAATTTCACGTTATTTTATCTTTTGCTATAAAAATAGCTTATGCAAGCTTAGAAACTAGCGCTTATCATGATAAGTGCTTGCGTTATAAACTGCAAATAAGCTGTTTATCCAAACAGGCCCTATATCTCATATCACTCCATCTTTCAAGATTCTCAAGTCGCAACATTTTTAACCCGCAACTAAGTTTTTGCCCTAGATAGACTCCAAATTTGAAGGCCTTCCTAATTCTTATCTCACGAAGCAGTTTTATTCCTCAATCCAGTAATGATTATCGCAATCCATATCCAATAATTGTGATTAAAAATAACCGAAATTCGATTAAGACACAATCAAATAATGCAAATACAAAAATACAACAAACAATCAAATCAAATAAAAACACATTGAAAGAACCATATATGATAAACTGGAGAATAAATTAACAAGGAAGAGAATTGACATACATAGGTATCGAGCTGATGGATGAAGCTGGAGAAATTGTTGTGTTTGAAATAGGTTGGAAGGAGAACGTAAGCGAATTCCGGAGGGTTCCAAACCACAAAGCTGTTGTTGGTAGAGCTCCATGAGACGATATCGTCCGTCGCGGAATCATCCACCATGTCATACATCTTCTGAACAAACGGTGCCGGACCTCCTTCATTTTCAGCGGCGGTGGATGAGGATGGCTGTGCAGCATCCATTTGACTCGAAGGCTGTCTCTTGTCTCTGGTTGTTGGCGTTTGCTAGCAATGAGACAATTGCCAGACAAAAATCAACTAAGGGTTATTTTAGGTCAATTTTTTTTTTTTTTTTTGCAATAAGTTGATCTTTTAAGTACTAGAATATTTTCACCATTACTCTCTTTTCATTAAAGTCAGTCAAAAAGTATTTATGTCGACGTTTAATGTTGAGTTATTGGGTCTAAATTCACTCCTTTTCAAACTAGAATTCATCGGTGTTTATTCGGTTCTGGTTTGAAACAAAATTGATCGATTATTTGATTTATAATGTTGTTTATGAAACATTTATCCAAAAAATTACATTCGAATTTAGAAACAAAAAGAAGAAATGTGTGTAAAGAATCATGTTTGGTGTCATAAACACTCTTGAATCTATCAAGGTTAATGTAAAGACTTTTTAACGAAGTTGAATGATAATCGGATAACAATGTAAATATTGTATGACATATATGATCAATTTGTTACAAAAAAGAAAAAATAAAATAAAATAAAAGACCAAATAAATTTTTTACATATTGCAAAATGATCTTACAACAGAAACAAACATTTAAATATAAAAACTAATTGAAAATTTTACAGCATGAAAATCTACTAATTAAATTAAATTACTTTTTTGTATAATCGTGCAAGAAAAAGAAACAACGCATTGACCATAATGGTAAGGATAAACTTTTGAGATTTTTACCTTAATTTTCTCAGATAACCACAGACCAACATCTTGAAACAAGTCGTTCGATGAAGCATCTGGCTTATTCTCAATAGATGTGTCATTAGAAGGGATTAGCTCCTGACCTGCACCTTCAGCTATTACTATAACTATGTATCCTTGTTTTCTCAATCTTTTCTGAATGAATGACCTCCAATAGCCCACCTGGTCCTTCAAGGTAAAAGGGTGACTCTGGAATCAAACAACAATCCACATTTCGGCTGACAAGAGTTGCATAAATGGCTATAAATCCTGCACAAATGTCAGTGAAACAACTAACCATTAGTGATAAGCAGTGTTTAAAAACCTGGTCGAACCGGCTAGTTCAAGTGGTTGAACTAGCAACAGCAAAGCAGTGTTTGAAAAATCTGGCAGGTCCGGTTGGTTCCATGGTTCCAACCGGTTGAACCAGAAATTGACCACTTCATCAATTGATTTTATTAAAATTGTATTGCAGTCTGATTTGAACTGGACCAATACTCTTGTTATAGATTAAAATAAAAGTGATTTTGATATAAATAATTGGGTTAAATAAGTTTTTTGTCCCTACAAATATAGTGAATTTTGACTTCAATCCCTAAAATATAAAACAGAATGTTTTCATCCTCACAAAAAAATTTGTTTTGACTTTGGTCCCTAATGACCAATTTGTGTTTAAAATAATGTCAAGATTGTGACTATTTTATGTTCGAGATATGCTCACGTTATGTCCCTTTATTATGTTCAACCTTTGTATGTTCATATAATAATGTTCCAAAAATGTCAAGAACGAGTCAAAATTATATCCATTAGGACCAAAAACAAAACAAAAAATTTTGTGAGGACAAAGAAATCTCATTTTATATTTTAGGGACTAAAATCAAAATTTGCTGTATTATTGGGACGAAAAACTTATTTATAATTTGAAGGATTCTTTAGAGATTTTAAGAAAAACATAGACTATATTTGAAAAGGTATTCAAGTTGAAAAACTGTGGATGTCAAAATAGTTTTTTTTTTTAATAAGGTTGAAAAAACAGACACCATAAATTCCAATTTTCTCTATTTTCTATAAAAAAAATATTTTTTTCAAAATCTAATCAAAATGGTTATTTCATTTTCAAATTAAAAAAATATTTTTTTCAAAATCTAATCAAAATGGTTATTTCATTTTCAAATTTTCAGCATAAAAATAATTTTTTAACAAAAAGATTTTCAGCATAAGTTGAAAGAAGCTTACAACCAAACATGTAAAACATTAAAACTTACTTTTTTAAAATCTAAACTAAAAGGCCCAACAACTGTATAGCTATTTGAGCAAACATGACTAAAAACTGCATAGTCAAAGACGTTTTAAGTTCACAATACCTGTGAAAACCATTCAAAACTAGAATATATATGAACTGACAATACTTGTACATATTCAAAACTATTGTGAAAACAATTAAGAGCTTGAATATCTAGAAGGCTGTCAAACAGCTAACTGGCAATGCATGCTTCATTCTAAAAAGGTTAAACATATTTTTGCATGAAATAGTTTCAGCCTCCTTGCAACACAACTTGTTAACAAGTTTCAAGTCACATTCATGTTATTAAATGTGAGAGTCTCACATACCAGTAGTATAACAAGTGTTGCAAGACAGCATGCTCAAAGGGTGAGATTATCCATATTCTTGATGTTACTGGATATTCCATGAACTAACTGCCCTTCTTCCTGCTCATTACATGGATTTGCTTGATAGTCGGATATTGCCTCTTCATTTTCCGAACAGCCTGGTCTTTCAGTGAGGAACTGTTCCCAAAACAAGTCATTCACTCTTTTTGGAGCAGCTGGTTTGACTTGGAGGCTACCTGAATCCTCCTGCGGTGAAGCTAAATTGAGAACCTCGTTAGCCACATTTCGGTTTGAGTAAACTCCAATTTCAGATTCTTTACCACTGGCGTTAACCCTTGATTCTGCCATATTGCCAATTTCTTGACAGTCTATCTGGGGTGACCTGGCCGAGTATGAATTCCTGTTGAATTCTAATGTGCAGGATGCCAGAGTCAAATTTAGTTGGCAGGATATATAACTATCACCTTCTTCACTACTTGGCTCTAAAGATTGAAGATTTGGGCTCTCAGTAGTTGTTGCTCGTCGTGATAAACATGAATCCATGTTAAAAGCAAAAGATGCCCCAGGATCTGCAAGCTCTAATGTTTCAGGTGCAAAAGCAAGGTCAATTCTTGTCTGCATTTCGGTCAGTTCTCCTTCAGACAATTTTTTCTGCAGGATTTCCTCGTTTTCATTTGAAACATGTGTGCTGCCTGATACCAAGTTCATGTCTGAGACAGATGGTGACAATTCCAGTCTGAGTTTATTCGAGAAATCTTGATGGAAAACATTTTCAAATTCCAGACTGAAATTGCTATGATTGTCAATCAAGCTACCTGCAGCAACAGGCTGCACGTGATCAACATGAAGCAACCGCCTTTTCTTATTACATGCCGCCGCATCCATGGATTCGATTTTGCGCTTAAGACGATCAACAAAAGTAGGATTCTGAAGAGCTTT
This sequence comes from Medicago sativa, assembly GCF_051527215.1. Taxonomy (NCBI): domain Eukaryota; kingdom Viridiplantae; phylum Streptophyta; class Magnoliopsida; order Fabales; family Fabaceae; genus Medicago; species Medicago sativa. The sequence goes on from NC_140750.1 coordinate 79,888,985, forward strand.
CTCAAAGAAGTTTAACACACGTGTCTGCCTAATCTCCATGCCATCCAATAGCTGCTGGAAATTATCCAGCTGAAACTTTGCTGTTGACTGATGATGCTTGTAGTTTAAGACACTGGACTCGAGAAAATTTTTCTCTTGGGAAAGCTTCTCTATTTCTCTCTCAAAAGCTGCCCTTTCTGGATCAACAGCAGAACCCGGAGGATGACTATGACTGTGGATAGGTTTCCTACGGTGTATATTCTTCAAAAGATGTTTTTGATCTTTTATAAATTCCTCATTAGCAAACTCCCAACGCTCCGAATCTTTTTTTCGAAATCCCTGATAATAAAGCACACATAAATAAACCATAACAGATTAAAACCTACACCCGTAAACAATTATTTATCATTTAAGCCATAAGATCCACAGCCTTCTTATAATGATTTACCATTAAATCTTTAAAAGAATATTCTTTATTACACACGTACAAACTTCGAGAAGCAAATCTGGCATTGGGCCTTAGTTTTCAATCATTGCCATAAGTGCATGATTTCTATTTTTCAACCCTATCTAAAACTTAGATATCAATCTCAATGTAAACCATCAATTTAGTCTCTAAACTATCACTCCCTCTTCAATTCAGTCCCTTGACTACATAAATATAATAACCAATGTCTAAAGTATATGGCATCCGTCAATTTAGTCCCTGCTATTAAGATGTTAGAGACTAAATTGCTGGATAATCACTTTCTTCTTAATTCATTTGATTCATCAATCAAGTAACGATTATCGCAATCCATATCCAATAATCATGAATAAAAATAACCGAAATTCGATTAAGACACAATCAATGGAGAATAAATGAATTAAGAAGGAAGAGAGTTGCAAATGAGATACATACATAGGTATTAAGCTGACGAATGAAGCTGGAGAAATTGTTGTGTTTGAAATAGGTTGGGAGGAGAACCCTAGCGAATTCAGGAGGGTTCCAAACGATGAAACTGTTGTTCATAGAGCTCCACGAGATGATATCATCTGTCGCAGAATCGTCCACCATGTCATACGTCTTCTGAACAAACGGCGCCGGATTTCCTCCGTTTCCGCCGCCGCCAGATGAGGATAGCGGCGCACCATCCATCTTGTCGTGTGGTAGACTGGTCGTTGTTGGCGTTTGCTAGCAATGAGACAAGTACCAGACACAAATCAACTAAGGATTATTATTATTTGGTTTAAATATGTCTATAGTCCCTGCAAAATGGGCTCAATTGAAGTTTAGACCCTGTACTTACTAATCCTCCCAAATTTGGTCCTAATTACATCTGAACGCCCATGTGGCAAGTGATTACTTACGTGGCAATGACGTGGCACTAGCTGACTGGGTAAGGATTTTGATGACTCAGCATTTTATCCCCTGAAATGACCATTTTACGCTTAATAAAAACAGACACGTGAGAAAAAGACCAAAATACCCCTGACAATTACCCTTGCCTTCTTTCTTCCCTTTTCTCAGTCCGAACAGCAACTTTAGCAGCAAAAATGGAATTATTTTGGATCTGGTTATAGACAAAAATTACAAGGCATTTTCTCTAGCATGTAAAATTCAGCGGTAATACTAACTCACAGATCTAATTTTATACATAAAAACTAAGGTGCAAACAAACCACAGATGCAACACACAAAACATGAAGGCTCAACACAAAGCAGGTTACCTTAAAACTATTTCAAGATAAACTAAGCAATTATATGCACACCTGCTACTGTAATGAAAACAGTCGAAATCCAGGATTGCAACTGGACCCAACACAACAAATCAATTCAAAACCTAAACAACAAAATAGAATAAAGCACAACCTACCAAATAAGGTTTTGCGTCATGCTCCGGTGGATGTGTTATTGTTCTTGACGTCGGAGAAGCCTTTCGTTTTTGGAGGCAGAGAGCTGTTTTGTGCGGCGGAGTTCGGGGAAGAAGGAGGATGTAATCGGTGGAGGAAAGATAGAGAGGGTGAAGAAAGAAGGCAGGGATGTATTGGTCTTTTCGTAATGGTCTAAGAACATTAGGTAAAAATGGTCAACTCGTGTCGTGTTTGTTGAGTCAGCACCATCCTAGCCCTGTCAGCTGTTGCCATGTCACTGCCACACATCTAATTACGTGCCACATCAGTAATTATTTTGATTTAGGACCAAAACTCAAATGATTAGAAATTGCTGAGAAATTTTGGAAAGATTAGTAAGTCGGGACTAAAATTCAACTAAACCATATTTAAAAGGACTATAGACATGTTTCAGCTTTATTATTTATTTTTTTAAAGAATTGTTATTTTTTTTATTTTTGGTCAAAGCTAAGAATTTTATTTATTTATTTTTTTCAATACTTCTAAAAAAAATTGCAAAATAATATTTGTTCCTCCTAGTTTAAAATTCGACAATTTTGGTCTCTATGTCATAGTTTGAAACTAAAAATAAATGATTTGATATGTTTTAATTGTCGTGGTATAATCGTCCCATCGCCATGGAGAATCTGAATTTTACATTATTGTTTCCTCTATTATTGCTCAATCATCTTTACATTCCAACTTTGAGGTGAAGTTTATTAGGCGACAAACGACCACAATTGCTCATACACTAGCTAGGGCGGCTTGTTTTTAGGCTAGTCACCGTATTTTTTATGTTTATCCTTCTTGTATTGAACATTGTTTAATCAATGATATAAGTTAAGTTTGTTTTGGTAAAAAATTGGTTGTAAAATGCGAAAGATCAATGTCGATTAAATCATAAAAAAAAATCTTTAAAAACTTCATTTAAAAGAAGACGTATCATCTCGTGAACTTAGCTTAGTTGGTAGGGATATTACATATTATATGCAGGGGTCGGGGTTCGAACCCCGGACACATCACTTCTCCACAATTAAATTGTGTGAGCTCTAGTCACTAGATTACTTGTATCATCATCATAATTTAAACAAAATATTTGATAGAGGCACCAATACTGTCAAATTTTAAAATAAGAGGACTGATTTTGCAAAATAATGAACACAAAGAGACCAACTCAACAATTAAGCCTAAATTAAATTGTGTGAGCTCTAGTCACTAGATTACTTGTATAATCATCATAATTTAAACAAAATATTTGATAGAGGCACCAATACTGTCAAATTTTAAAATAAGAGGACTGATTTTGCAAAATAATGAACACAAAGAGACCAACTCAACAATTAAGCCTAAATTACAATAATTTCACCTATGTTTAACATAAAAGCGTTTATTTTTAATTAAACAAAATATTTGATAGAGGCACCAATACTGTCAAATTTTAAAATAAGAGGACTGAGTTTGCAAAATAATGAACACAAAGCGACCAACTCAACAATTAAGCCTAAATTACAATAATTTCACCTATGTTTAACATAAAAGCGTTTATTTTTAAAATATGTAAAGAAAAACTGAATTTATTTATTTATATAATAACTGTAATTATATAAACAAAAATTTGGTCTAATGGTAAAACCTTGAACTTGAAAGAGTACACCCAAATGGAAGAAAAGAAAAGGACGCTAAATGGAGAGGACCGTAGCTGATAAAACATGTGTAGTGCCGAAGCAAATTGTAAAAGTTTTATGAACCGAAGGTCTAGAAAATAGTAAATACTCCCTCCGTCTCACAATAATTGTCTCTTTAACATTTTTTTTTCTCAAAATAATTGTCACTTTAGAATATCAATGCAACATTAATTATTTTTTCCCATTATTATACCCTTATTTATTGAATTTCATCCAACTAATTTACTCCACTAACTACAATTCATAAGAGTATTTTAGTAAATGATATTAATTTTACCATTGAAATCAACACAATTAATCATTTCCTTAGTAATCGTGCACAAACCTTAAACGACTATAATTTAGAGAGGAGTAGGTTTGCAAGAATCTGAAGGAATTTATTTATTAACATAGTATTCACTAGTAGATAAAGACAATTGAAAGAAGCTCCCAATGTTGTGCAAATCTCTCTTTATTTGTAAGATGTACAATTTGACACTTCCAGAAGAAGTTTGTAAATATAGATGCACTCATTTTTGTTGTCTAGTGTCAATCATGTAACTTGCTGTTAGAATTTAGAAGCATTGAATTTGCTGAAGCAACTCACCAGTTTTAAAGGCATTATTATAATTTATAACAAAGACACAAAACACTTTGTTCTACTTCTGATATTATGTGTTTTGTTCATTCTACTTTTGCTTCTTCTGTGATGGATTGAGGATTCACAAAGCTGGGCTGATGGGTTGAGGATAGTAACCTTGCCCACATCCGGTCTGTTATCACAACCCTCTTCTGTCCCTCGTTTATAAGCTGCACATACAAAATAACATTTTCGCGTAAGGAAAATTAACGATATAATACTACAAGAAAAGCACATATAACAAACAAAAATATGTTGCAGTTCAATCAAAATGAAGGGAGTATTTGAGATATCAAATGTAGGTTTCTTGTATGTCCACGTTGTGCATGTTCGGTTTGATGGTGAGTTTAGGTAGACTGTCACAATTATTTGGCTAACGCTACACTTTAGTCTTTAGACCACGCTATCACCATGATTTTGTCAAATTTGTTGGTCTAAACAGATACAATGTGGGGGCATATTAAAAGCTACAATTTGTAGCTTAAACCTAAACTTGCGGTGGCATGTGTTTCACTGTGATACTAAAAACTATATTGATGTAATAGCGAAGAGACACGGTAACTTACATGAAAGGGAATGTAACAATTTCTGCCGTTAACTGGGCCAACTGTGAAGCCTGTGTATCCAGCCATTGCACCATGAACGGCACTTTGAGCAAGTAGGGTGCAGAACACATTATCAGATGCATTACTTGGAATAGCACGGATCATGTAAGTAGGATCTGCAATACAATGTTTATTTTATAGTTCACAACATTTTGCTCTTTTGATTAGTAAACGTATAGAGTTTCAAATAAAGAACTCACCAATGTACTTCAGATTTATAGTTTTTTTACTTCTTTCAAAGTGATCCTACAATAGAAACAAACATTTAAATGTAACAAAACTAAAAGAAAACACATTGACTATAATAGTAAGGGAAAACTTTGTGATTTTTTACCTTAATTTTATGAGATAACCACAGACCGACATCTTGAACCAAGTCATCAGGAGAAGCATCGGACTTATTGTTATTAGATGTGTCATTGCGAGGAATTAGCTCCTGACCTGCACCTTCAGCTATTACTATAACCATGTGTCCTTGTTCTCTCAGTCTTTTCTCAATGAACTCCAGAAGCCCACCAGGTCCCTCGAGGTAAAAGGGTGACTCGGGAATCAAACAACAGTCCACATCTCGGCTCGCAAGAGTTGCATACATGGCTATAAATCCTGCACAAATGTCACCATAACAACTAATCATTAGTGCCACTGAGTGTTTTAAAAACCTGGTCGAACTAGCAACTGCCAAGCAGTGTTTGCAAAATCTGGCTGAATGGGTTGGTTCAACAAGTTGAACTAGAAATCGACCACTTCATTGGTTGGTTTGATTTCAATTATACTTCATGGAATCATATTGAACTGGATCAATACTCTCATATGTAGTTCATTCGTAGTCGATGTGAAACTAACCACCTACACATAAATTTCAATACTATGTCTATACCATTAGGCTAAGGTTGTATATTACCGTAAGAATGAATGAAGCTTACCACTGCAACGTCCCATTAGCTTCACAACACCGATACCATTCTCAGCACTCTCTGCTTCCACATGGGCAGAATTAATGGCTCTTTGTGCCTCTTCAACAGCAGTGTCAAAACCAATTGACTTGTCAATAACCTAATTCAGATACATAACTACCTTCATTAACTATGTTTAAATACTAATCCTTTTTCATTTTTCAGTTGAATGGCATGAAAAGCATATAGGATTTCACATATACAATCAAAGCATCCTTACAGGAATATCATTATCGATTGTTTTTGGAATTCCGACCACTGCAACTTTCAAGCCACGTCTTCTAATTTCCTGAGCAAATAAACAAACCTCATGAGTACAAGTCTTTTCCAGTCTTAACCTCCGGATTCCAGAGTTTGCGAGGTAAGTACAGTATGACAAAATGTTTTAGTCAGAGATTGAACTCAGGTGTTTCAGATCGATTCAACCATAACTGAAGTTCATTAACACTTGAGTCCAACCAATTTTACTATCATTTGAATCATATGTTCTCATAATAGATCATAATAAGCACTAAAATTACATAAATTAATTGCCACCTCAAAAATCATAGCTGCTTCATTTTGAGTTCCAAATCCTCCAAGTATATAAACCTGATTAATGCCTCGATCCTGAATGCTGTCAACAATCTTTGAAGTATCATGGCCTCCATATGATGTCCCCAAAACGGTTCCACCACGTTTGTGAATATCGTTGACAATCTTTGGTGTTAAAGGAATTGTATTTCTAGAGTAAAATCCTCTATATCCACCCTACATTCAATCAAACCACTAGAATCTAGATCATATTTTAATGAAACAAAGTTACATAAATAAGTAAAGGTGTTTAATTGGACATTGTTACAAAAATATTTATACATACCCCTATTCCCAAAACTTTTTGCACTCCATACATATGGTATAAGCCACAAACTAATTCTCTTATCACTGTATTTAGACCAGGACAAAGACCACCACATGTAACAACACAAGCATACACTTCCTCTGAATCAAAATATACCTGCAATACATTCACTTCACATTACATATGTGGAAGGAATCAAATGTTTCTATTTTGACCACAAGAAAAAGCCAAATTAACCTTCTGAGCAGGCCCGGCACGCCGAAAAAGAGTCCCTCTTGAACTATTTTTATGCACAACTATCTACAAAAAGAAAACAATTTTGAATAATTAACTCAAAAACACTGAAGAATGGTAGAGTTAAAGAGAAGAGAAGAAAAATAATCAAAATGTTAAAAATGACTTACCTGTTGCGCAACTGTATCATCTGGATGCACATAATACTGTCTGTGGAAACATAAATTAACCAACTTAATCACTGAATAAAAATTGTTATGGTAATCAAACACAAGAAAGAATCAAACTTTTCAATTAAGCCCTTATTCTATACGTTATTTTAGATAGTTAAGTGTTTCTTTCTAAATTAGGCTAGGAAATTGATTGAAAACAGCCTATGCACATGTTTTTCTACTGAGGGCCGGTTTAGATTGACGCCTTTGAGCTTATCTAGTGACATAAATGTTAGAACACTATTGTTCCAACAATAAACGCTTGTGACACTGTTTGAGACAACTTGTAAAAACAACTTATGACATGTTTATAAACCAATTTTAGCTTATTTTGCATGAGCTCACCGGGCTTAGCTTATGAAAACAACTTATAGATTATACAAAAACAGTTTGACTTTATTTTATTTTATCTTCTGTTATATAAATAGCTAATTCATAAGCGCTAATCCTATAAGCTCCCGCTTATGCTATAATCTGTAAAGCAAGTTGTTTATCCAAACAAAGCCAAAATTATCCCTCAAATATTGATACAAATGTTTACCACATAAAATATACTTGCAAATGCATTTGAATAAAATTGATCACTTACTTAACAACAGAATAAGAAGGATTATCTTGTAATGGATCAGGATATGTCTGCATGATCAAGCAGAAGCAAAAAAAAAAACATGAAACACAATCATAAATATAAGTATTCATTAAAACAACACTAAACTATGGAAATCAAACCAAACATGAACAAAGCTAAGTGATGTAAAAGAAAAGCAAAAAGAGAAAAAGTTACTACACATACAGGGAGATCAGGTATGTAATCAGACAAGTGAGGAACATCCTCAAGCAAGAAGTCAGAAACATGTGTGTTGGCTTCAACATGGGAAGTGGAAGAATCTACCATGGTTTGTTTTTTGCTTTTTCCGCAGGTTTCAGTTTCAGCAGCTAGTTATTGAAATATCTTTACTATTACTCTTCCTATTCCTAACACATCCATATTATATTATATATATATATACATATGACATAGGTAATACCGTTTGGAATTAAATAATGATTTACTACTCATCATGTGGCGGGTTTTTACACCGGAAACCATCTGAATTTCTTTACCTAAATTGTTGTCTCAATCATAATTAAATTATTAGTACTTTTTTTTATGACAATATAAATTAAAGGCAAAATACCTTCATTTTATGTTAGATGTATGTAACAAGTTTATTCTTTAATTCCCTAAAAAAAAAAATATATTCTTTAATTTTATTTATGTAATATAAATTTATCTTTTAACTCAAAATGTTAACACGGTTATCATTTTTCATCCATGTCCATTAAAATAATGATACGTGACTATTTAACATTGAGATGACATATTCAAAAAAATGTTTGACATAAAAAATGATTACTTACGTACAAGTGATAAGTGCCAAAAAAGTGTTACAAATCATATGTTAAATGGGCATTTTTAGTTACTTGTTTTACAAGTTATCTAAGGAAAAGCAATTATTTGATGTAAATTCACCATTTATGCTTTATATGCCATGATCAAACCAATTTATGCAGGAAAAAGATAAGCAAGGACAAAGAAAGAAGCTCCTGAACAAACTGTAGGACGCTTTCGCGTCCAGAGGACGCTTTCGCGTCCACAATGTCGAATGCAACAATAAGGACGCTTTCAGGTCGCTTTTCATGTTTGAAGTAGGACGCTTTCGCGTCCTAAGGACGCTTAAGCGCGTCCTAAGGACGCTTAAGCGTGCCGATAGTTTCAGAAGGCGGTTTACACGTGGCAGCTTTCAATTGGCTCAGAGAAGATATTTTTGTAGGACGCTTTCGTGTCCTCCCTCGAATTCTGCCTATAACACAAGCTTTCCTTCTCTCTTGTGAAAAACCATCACTATTCCATTAGATATTTTATTTTTAGTTTCTCTCTTAGTTTTAGCTTAGCTTTTCATTGTAATTTCATAGAGAGAAATAGGGTAGATCATATAGAGTGAAAGTGATTTTGGAAGTTGGATTCTTATTCCTTTGTTGAGACATCACAAGGTGTAATGGTTCCTTCCTTTTCAATTCATCCTTGCAAGGCTTCCATGATGATGTGTAGCTAAATACCCTTTGTTGGGATGAGAGGTACTTGATACTTGTAAACATGTAATCTTTTGATCTTGCAAGTTATGGTTCTAGCAATTTATATTCAATATTGTTGTTATTCTTGTGTTAATGCTTTCAATGAGATTCAAGATGCTTTGGACACAAACTCTTGAATCTAGAGCTAGAGTAGCAATCTATCTTAGGTTATTTCATTCTTGACAAGTTTGTTAATCTTTGATAATCACCATAATCAAGAGTTTAATGCTTTCGGATACTTAATCAGGCTGGACACGGTCGATTAAGTTATCTGATCGACTTTGTTATCGTTTAAGGGATTTGGACACGAATGTTTAAACGATACCTTAGAGTTAATTATATCGCTTTGGACACGAAGGATAGTTTAGAATTGATTGTGATAATTTTGGTTATAAAGCTAGAATTCGTATGGATCATTAGGTTATGTGTGATGCTTGGTTAAGGAACTCTACTCCTAACAAGTTTCAAGCCTTATTAATCTCAACTTTTACTTTCTGCAATTTAGTTTAGCTAGTTACAATTCAAACAAACAAGCACTCTTAATACTTGGAATGATATTTGATGTTAAACTATCCTTGATATCACACTAATCCCTGTGGAGACGATACAAATACTTATCTTGTTTGATGCAAAACTACATACATCAACAAGCACGTTGTCTTCTTGTTTTCGAATTCAAACTTAATTTTACAGATCAATATTTTATTAAATGTATTATAAATCAAGTAATGTCGATTTTGTTCAAACCAAAATTAAATAATACGTCTATGAACCATAGTTTTGAGAGCAGTAAATTTAGACCTGCCAACTTAACATTAAATGGCCACATATAATTATTTTTTAGCCAAGATTGATAAAAAGATGATAATGGTGTAAACATTTTTCATAACTTAAAATGATCAATTTATTACATAAAAAAAAAAATTAACTACGTACAAACAGTGAACCATAATAACTGCATGAGGTACTTGGTCTAAAGTAAATTATTAGTACTTTGTTTCAAAATAAGAATATTAATGACCTTTTTCACGAAAATAATTGTTTGTAAAAAAAAAAGGTTAATAAATGATCCTTATAAATATTTAGAATTTCATTTTTAGTCGCTATAAAATAAAATCGCACTTTTTAGTCGCTATAAAATTTTCCTTCAACATTTTAAGTCCTTGTAAAAAAACTCATCAGCATTTTTAGACCCTGTAAAAAATTTCCGTCATCGTTTTTGGTCCTTGAAATACTAAAGAAAAATGTCACATGGATTAAAAAGTGTAATTTTATTTTGTAGGAACTAAAAACAAAATTCTAAATATTTATAGGGACCATATACTTAATTAACCCTAAAAAAATTAACATTGGAGCTTTAACCTTAACTTGAGTTCAAAAGCCACCAAACGATCAATAGCTTATAGAGCCAACTTATTTATAAAAACTTATAAAAAAAATTAGATCGGCTGTTAAAAATGATTTTTACTAACAAAGACAAAATAGGTTTTGTAACAAACTCACTTTATATATGATGATGATGGGAAAGTAACAAACGTAAATTGATTGATCGAGTATTGGCTGCTGAATGCTGATAGATAAAGTCATATGAGCTCACCAAAAATAAATAAATGCCATACTGTGACGTATAAAGTTGTCTAGCATTTTTTTTTTCTTTTTTTCCTTTTATTCTCTTCTTCTCAATAGTTTTTCTTAGGTTATCTTTTTTGAGCAGCATTATAGCCATTCGTATTTTTGGTTTACATTTGTAGTAGTGGAAATAATTTAGGCAATTTTTTTTTGTATGTTCGAGTTTTGTTGAGTACTGGTACCCAACTTCAATATAGAGAGTGTTCACCAATAACTTATTATATAAGGATTAAATGATATTTTTAAATTATTTTATTAATTATTAACATGAATGTTATTCTATTTAAGGGTTAGTTCTTAATTAAATAAATTATCTTTGTGAATTTAGATCAGTTGATAAGGACATTACATAATATATATATATAAGGATCGGGGATCGAACCTCAGACCCTCACTTAACCACTAGATTATTTGAAGAAGAAAAAAATATGAATAGATGAGATGGGGATATAAACTCGTAAGAAAAAAGTTGATTCCTATGAAAAGAGGAAATGTTATTGTTGTACATTTTGATTATATTTCAAAAGTTTTATACCATATTGTTAAAAGAAAATCATTATTATTTTATTTATAATTAATACTAATAGTTGACTTGGTCTAATTCTTTTAGCCACATTATTTTGGGGTTAAATATGTTTTTGGTCCCTATAAATATGTCAACTTTTCGTTTTAGTCCCTCTAAAATTTTCCTTCAACTTTTAGTCCCTATAAAATTTTCAATCTTCACTTTTGGTCCCTCTTTTAAAGTAAACTCATATGTACAATTCATATTATTTAATAAAATTTTCCAGAAAAATTCAAAATATTATAAGAATCACTCCAAAAAAAAATAAGAATTTTTTAACAAAACATGAATTTAATATGAATTTTTATATGTTTTAAGGTTAAAAATTCATATTTAATTTGTGTTTTGTTAAAAAATTCTTATTTTTTTTAGGAAATTTTTTTAGAATATTTTATACATTTCTGCACAATTTCATTAAAAAATACAAAAATTAAATAAAAAATAGGGACCAAAAGTAGTGATTGAAAATTTTATAGGGACTAAAAGTTGAAGGAAAATTTTAGAGGGAATAAAACGAAAAGTTGACATATTTATAGGGACCAAAAATATATTTAACCCTATTTTGAATTGGTTTAGTCTAAGGATATTTACTTTCATCTTAAAGAATAATTAAGGCTCATGATTTTTATGTTGTAACCGAAATAGAATTGATAAGGCTAGCTGCTGTTATTTTTGAGGAGATTGTGCCTATTTATGCTCATAAGCTAACTGCCAATTTTAAGAGAGTTTTATGTTTCTTGTACGTGCCATCAATATCAATAAGAGGAACACCATTTTTCTTTTGGTATAAAAACTTATGCACATGCTAAACAAAAATCCCTCCTCTTTCAAAAAAAAAACAAAAATCCCTCTTTACTTTTTATGCTTCAAGCTATATATAAATAGATTTTCACGAGTCTGACGTATAATTCTGGGTTACATTCTTCTAAAAATATTTCTTCTTGATAGTTATGCATCCTTGGTTTCAATCCAAGAAGAGTCTGCTGAATCCCGGGGGATTTGCACTTAGGAGGCGGATAAATCCTTAAGGACAGTGCGATCAGCACGCCTTAGGTTATATACTGATTTACTATTTTGTAGGTTTCATATGAATTGTCAATGGATGATGTTGATGGAACTGTGTTGACGGCCAAGTTCCTACAATAATATATAGTACAAACAAGTTTACATGTTATCTCTCTTGTTTATTTTCTTTAATTTAATTTGTTGCTCAATTTTATATGTTGATTATTATTTGTAGATAATTTTATATCAATATTTTACAATAGTTATTTCATATACTCTTTTCTTACGAATGATTTGTTTCTTAAAACTATATGAGTTGGATAGATTAGTTTTCGAAATAAAAAAAAAACGGCAAAGTAGTTTTTTAATTTTGATTCAAAATTATTTTAGGCAAAAAAAATTCAAAATTATTAATCATGTTATGTTCACATGAGGAATTGAGGATGCATGCACCTCAGAGGGACCAAGCTCATTGACTCTGTTCTCGTGTCTTCTCTTTTCTCTCCTTCCTTTAAGAAAGTGGAGCCCCATTTCTGAAGTCAAGAAAATGTTTGGAATTTACGCCAGATCGATAATCCAATGACCACTTGTATATTGACATTGACCATGTGAATGTGCACGATCGTTTGGCTAAATTCATTTGTTTTGAGAGTTTTCTTTGAAAACAAAGTGACGTTGTCCATTACCTACCCTTTGGGCTATTCGACTTTAACATTTACTAGTAATTTTTTAGCTCTCTGGTTCATACGAGAAAGATCCTATTTATTCGAAGTTCGGCTGTCATGGTAGTTAAGTTTGGCCAGTAATTGTTCAACCCATGAATTTAAGTCCGTGTTCCCCAAATGGTTCGTTTATTTGGTAAAACTCATTAACCGTTTAAGCTCAACCAATTGATTCATTTTAACATTTATTATTATCATTGAGAAAATAAATTTCATTAAAAAAACATTAAGAGAAAATAGAGAGAAAAAGCATGAGATGCTATTAATTAAACTAGTTTGATTTCTTTTATCATTTAATAAAATAAAAAAAATAAAAAAAAAAAACTTGATAAGGAGATTTGAAGTATATCATACTTATTTCTAATATGAATAACATTGCTAACACAATGTGCCAACCCTAATTCCTATTACTTTTGGCGCCTTGGTGTTCCCTTTTTTTTGGAAGCTCTTTTTTTTTTGGAACCGTTTAACTTTATGGCCTTTTTTTTTTGTACGCGTAGTTATTGCTATCACAATTCACAATGTATTGATGCAACTTCAGCAGAGTATGCCGTTCTGATTTTTTTCAAATCAATAATTAAATGGCAGTTATACTATTCCACATTCCCCCAACTATTGGATTCCCAACCGATAATGAATTGCCTTCCATTTTTCCAAGATTTGGAGTTTACATATCAAAGCTTGCTGTCTTATATATATTCAGAATTTCAGTAAGGGATTTTACGTTCTGTTTTCAGTGATGGCTCACCACCATAACTTTCAGGCAATGTGGTCCTATCACATGTTGTAAGGTTAATTTTCGAACTCCTGATCTTTGTCATTTTCCTTATGTCAAACCATTTTATTGAATAGTTCAGAGCCGTTATGTTCTTGATCTGATTTGTTATTTTATCAGCTTTTAACTATTTCTTTTTTTTTTTACAGCACCTTTGATTCCTGCTCCAGCTACTGCTATTGAGAGGAAGATCAATCGACTTCGTACGAAATATCGGACATACATGGTTGAAATGGATGTCGATTACGTTAGTATTAAACTTGATGGTGTAGTGCAGTTTAAGTTTGTTCCTTCCATGGTTTAATGTTGTATTTTTTGTTTCAGGGATCTGCCATGCTGCCGATGATGTTCTCACATGATTTTGGAGACCAAATACATCAATATGCAACCCTTATTGACCCTAACAACAATCGATTTGAGGTATTGGTGGAAAGAAATAATCAGGGAATTTATCTAACCAAGGGTTGGCATGCTATTCGTGATTTCTACAAAGTACAATTTGGTTCGTGGATTACTCTTATCTTTATGGGAAACGGCATGTTCAGTATTAGAATAAGAAATAGGTGGGGTAAGACGATTCATTATCCAACCTTTGCTCCACCAATGCATTTCATGGTTCACCGTACTGATGTGACCGTCACCCCTGACTGGGTTGTCCCGCGCCCATTTATCCATGATGTGTTTAATTTCCAACTGACTTATGAAAAGATCCTGAGTTTAAGTGATGTTAGTGTTGGATACATGGTAAGTTTATACCTTTTTTGAGTATATATATATATCAATTAACATTATACATTTACAATAAAAACTAATATGATGTTTTCATTTTTCAGGAACTAGCTGAATTCGGATTCGCACTTATGGTCTTAGATAGAGAAACAACGGCTATCGATTTGGTGGATGAGAATGGAAACGTATGGAACTGTAGCCTCCTGTTTTCGGAGACTCCTTATGCAAACTTCAGGATAGGTGGTGGCTGGGAACGAATGGTGCAGGCTCGAAGGATCAAGGAAGGTGCGCGCGTTGTTGTAGGTGCTCCTGGAGTTGGAATGAATTTGACTCTATTCTTCTGCATAATTCGTCGTTGATGCTATGGTGTTTCAAGATGATTGGGATGATTTATAATATGTTCTTGCGTTCTTCATGAATTTTGCTTCATGTTTGTGTATTATTTTTATTTTCTAATTAGGTGTCGGTTTAAATAAAAGTTTTCAGTAATGGGTCTGTAATTTTGGAATGGAACTGATGAGTATAAATGAAGTATGATTGTATCTTTGCATCAACTAAAAGGGGTCCATATTAAGCCTTATTTAAATATGAATTGATATTGCAGTTTATACATGTAACTGATGAATATAAATGAAGTATGATTGTATCTTTGCATCAACTAAAAGGGGTCCATATTAAGCCTTATTTAAATATCAATTGATATTGCAGTTTATACATGTAACAAGGAAAATGATCGGAATTTCTTTTAAATTCATGGTAAAGATTTGCTTAATGTATAACCGTGTTTAATTAACAAGGAAATGCCGTGCATTTTGTGTAATATTCAGGGTTAAGAACTAACTAAGGTTATACATACATGATGAAAAGATAAAGGTATGTTAAATGGAAAGATAAAAAATAAGAATTATTGAGAATATCACGAATAACTACGCGTTAAGTGCAGTTTAATACTAAGAATAGAAAAACGCATTCCAACTTTCGCAAGGTATCCCAATCTTGGTTTCCATTCCTATGGTTTTTGACTGCAATGACCACATTCAAGTATGATTTTCATGTTAAGAAATGAAGTATGGTTGTATACTTGCATCACCTAAAAGAGGTCCATTTTAAGCCACCTCTAAATATGATTTCTTTTAATATATCTTGATAATAAATACTTAAGGTACACCGCTAATGATTAATAAAGAATGCTTTTCATTTTGTTTAATATTCAGGACCAGTTTTGTTCTAATTTCTTTTAATATTTTATATTTTATTAAGAACAATTCATGAGTGGAATCAATTTACGTTTTATATTCTAGCCATGACTGTACAGTTATCTTATCAAGTTTCAGTATTTTCTATGTTAAAAAGCAGAAAAGAAGTGAAATCTCACTTAAGAGTTCACTTGGTGTTAAAATTTATATTTGAGGTCTCAAGCAAAATTTTAATAAAAACAAAGGTTAGGTGAATTGATAAATGTATATGTTTGAAGGAAAATTTGAAACTCACAAAATAATTTGTAATGGTTTATATATATATATATATATATATATATATATATATATATTTTTGAACAATTGTAATGGTTTATATATATCGGTTTCATTTGTGATGTTTTAATTTAATTCCACTACCAATACTTATTTACATGCGTTTTGTTTAATGCTCAATGGAATATATATCATTTAAATGGCGGGCCACACATAAAATTATATCTGAAAGTTGGAAGGACTTACTTCTGATGGGATTAGAAATTCATTGGGAATATAATGCGTTACTCATTAACAGTCTTGGAACAAGGAGCATTCAACATATACATTCTGCATTGAGCATATGCACATAGCATTCATTTTGTTGAACCCAATTAATATCCACTGAACATATGATGAGACCCTTGCTGTATTTCTTCCTCTTATAAGTATCACCTCCATAACATTGCCACGCCTAAACACACTCAGAAATATTAATCTTAGTTTTCAAACCAAAGAAATGGCCCCAATCTACACCCCTGTCTCAGCAATTGTTGCAGGCAAAATCAAGCTGAAACTCAAAGTCCGCGTTGTCCACTTATGGACTGTACCAGATTTCAATATGCCTAATGAAGAAAATTTCCTTCATATGTTGCTGCTTGATGAACGGGTATTGATTTTTTATAACAATTTTTGAATGAATTTGTTGCTTAATCCTTTTATCAAATGGTTTTATTGAAACATAATATGTTGTTATCACCTATGACCAGAACGGGAAGATACAAGCCTCAGCAAAAAAGTCCTTGATTCCTGATGTTAAGACAAGAGTTACTGAGGGCGCTACGTATGAATTGGAGAACGTTTTGGTCACTCACAATGATCCCCAGTTTCAAAACCACTACGTAAGAACTATGCTGCTGATACTGTTGGAAGGAATTTCAAGGAAATTGAGGTTATTGGTTTGTTAAGTTTTGGCAGGCACAATCCTTATTTAAAGATGCAAAATATTAGTTTAACATTATGCTATATGTACTGTAATGTCTCATGCTATTTATATTTTAATTGAAATGTAGGTCATATGGAAACTTATTAACAATATTTGGAGGCATTTGTTGTTACATGACAGATATACATAGTATATGAACTAGCTTTCTATTTTAGTGTGTGGGGAATGTATTATGATCGATTTAAGTGTGAACTTTGGATGCATTATTTGTCACTATGAGGTCCATTTATCGTACTTTTAACAATATTTAGTTTATATCGTGTTGTCAGAGATGTTACGTGAATTATTAATCTCTTCAAATACCGCTGTTAAATATATATGACCCGTGCGGTAGCACGGGAGGGAGATCTAGTTTTTCTTCAACTCCATCTACCTAAAGCATGCTGGTCCTTTACCAAAAAAACGCATGCTCCTAAAGCATGCATTGGTATGTTTCTGTGATTGTGTTACACTTTAAATTACTAATATATACAAAATTTCATATTAAACATGGTATATACCATATTCTGTTTTTATTATTTTGAAACCATACCATATACTGTATTCTATTATCATATGCATATGCTAGGCATAAAGCATGCGTGAATACTTTAATATACCCACGAATACTACATTAATTGTACTAAGAGGATCTTGTGAGATGCCCTTATAATTACTCTCGTACTCAGGTTTTACAACTCGAGAGTTTCCTCAATTCGTTTTACTTAGGTAAACTCAACTCGTAAACTCAACTCAAAAACTCGTACGGGTTTACTTAAAATTAAAATTCTATATAATTTATTATATGTCATGCATATGTAAGTTAATATAATATTGTAAATAGATCAATAGTGCAAAATATGACTTAATTATAAATGCAAAGTATAATATTGAGAACTCAGAGAAGAAGGAAAATGAAATGTTTCATTTCAGGAAGCTAGCTACGTGTTACCGTAATTGTTTTAGTCTTTGGGCTGAAAGAAAAAGGATTTGGGTTTTGAAAATAATAGGCACAAAAAAATGGGCCAATTTTTTTAAATTTTTTTTAGAAGTAAACTCGGCCGACTTTACACGAGTTTTCTGAGTGTTAACTCAGTCAAAGCTGTCAAACTTTCCTATTTCACCAAAAATCGAGTTTACCTCGAGTTAACACGATTTTGGTACCTATAAAAACGTAAACTCGGTAAACTCGACGAGTTAACACTCGATTTGTGGAACATTGCTACTCAATTTAGTGATATTAAATTAAAAGATAGAGAAAAAATTAAATATTATATATTCAATATTAAAAGGGTCGTGATAATCTGTGTCTCCGGATCACTGATTAAGGAAGCCAAATATAGTAATATTTGTATTAAATGTTTAAATACTGACAAAAAAAGGTAATATTTGCATTCAAAGTTGTGTAATCAATGCATTAGGTACTTAAAAAAATATATCATTTTTTACTTAAAATTTTCTCTTTTGCTTCCTTAACCAGTACCCGTACCCGGGAGCACCGGTTAACATTACCCATATTATAATTAACTAGATTGTCGACCCGTGCACCGCACGGGTCCCATCTATTGTAATAGAGACCAATAAGTAATATTTGATCTCATATGAAATATAATCATTGAAAAGTGTATATCAGAATAAAGACCTATAGGTCTTTTTTTGATCAAGTAGTCTAGTGGTTGGAGCTCACACATTTTAAATGTTGAGAAGTGGGATGTCTGGAGTTCGAACTCCGGCCTCTGCATATATTATGTATTATTTCTACCAACTGAGCTAAATTCATGGAGACAAAGACCAATAGGTCTTATCGACCTATTTTGCCAACCCATGCGTTTGACTATAATATAAAAGAATAATGTATATCAAAGAAAAAGAAAAAATTAGATGTTCAATAAATAGTAGAATACAATTGTATTAACATTAACATATTTAATCATAAATTGAGAAATACTTTTCTATAGACCACATTTGATGTTATAGTAGTAATTTCGCTATATTTATTGGTTACCAATATCTTCAATTAACAATGTTAACACGGATATTGCCAGATATATTTTGCCTCTCTTTAATATGATTTTTTTAGGGAAACGTCTCTCTTCTATATGATCGTCAAGTTATATTTATTTCCTTCGATAGAGAAGATACTACAAAGCAAAAGAACAATTTTCTTTTATTTTCAAAAAGCAAAATTATTTGAAAATAAAAGAGTCAAAAACCACAGAGAATACTTTATGAATGTCAAAATTAGAAAAGTCCTGCACATTATCTTCATTATGCAGGAAAATAAGGAAGAGCATAGGATTGTAGGTTTCCACAAATCAGCGAGGTTTTCTTTATACATTACTAAACGGGAGAACCATGTTGACGGTGGTGGAAGACCACAAAGCGGCAGAAAGGAGAAGAAAATTTGATTTGAAATGGAAATAAGAGTTTGATGTACAATGATTTGAAGGAGAGTTTGGAAGGATGCATTTGATGAGGTTTGATTCATTGAAACTACACAATTCATTGTAACCACATACATTGTCAGGGGCGGTTCTAAGGCCCGGCGAGCCAGGGCACTCGCCCGGGCTCCGGCCCAAATTTTTTGCAATTTCTTATGTAAATCCCCTTGAATTTCTTATATAAACCCCTATAAATTGGGCAATTTCTTTAAATTTTTTATTATTTGCTTGCAATTTCTTATGTAAACCCCTATAAATGTATTGCAAATTTTTTTTCGCCTGAGCTTTATAAAAATCTTGGCTCCGCCACTGTACATTGTTATAGAAGTGACATAGGTAGTTGGTGATTACATAGGAAAATGATATGAATTAAATGCAACACATGTTAACTAATGTCATCGAATTCTTAAATTTTATTTTTAAAAATAAATCGAAATTCAAATTGGCAAGGATTTTTGAGGGAACTTTTTTTAGGGTTAACCTCATTAGCATTTAATGCAGCACAATTAGAGGGAAAAATCTAGGTTTAGGTGTTGCATGACCTAATAAGCTTTAAGAATAAGTGATTGTATTATCGTGGGTACTTTGATTAATTATTATGTTATATATAGGAGTATATATATTCATTAAACAAGAAACTTAAAAAATTATCGTAAGTGGTGTGTTCATCCCCGCACTCTGGAGCTCGAATGTTGTTGAAAGTTGACAATGTTATTGGGGTTGACTTTGTTGCTTCATTTTCCACCAATTCATCAACGATACAGTACTTGTCTTACGATAATAATATATCAATGGTTTGTCAATCCTATTCAATAAAAAATATAAAAACATTAATTATTATTACAATTTTTTTTAGTGGTTGGGGTTTGAACCCCGGACCTTACATATATTATGCATTGTCTCTATCAACTATTACAATTTTTTTTTGTAGTGGTTGGGGTTTGAACCCCGGACCTATTGTCTATATCAACTGAGTTAAACTCATGAGGACAACAAAATTTTTAATACAAAGTTCATAAGTTACAAGATAAACTTTCTAATTTTAACTTCTTAACCTATGCAATTTTGCACATTAAAGAAAACCCTAATATAAATAGGGATAAAAACGTGTATGCCTATGTAAGGGCTATGAATCAACCTTTATAATTATGATGGATGAATTAGGGTTTTAAGGCCTAAAAACCCTAGCTTGGGACAATCGACCCTTTGAACATATATAAGCATATTAATGCAATGTAGCTTATGATCTGGAATGTACATTCCAAATATCTTTAGGCGACGTTGATTCGATGTGTTTCAAGTGGGCATATATGATTGTTCCTGTGTTAGCTAATAAGTTGGGATGATTCGGTCCATTAAACGGTTGTACCTTGGGCTAGTTTGGAACAGTTGCCCCCAAATATTTAACTGGCAGAGTCAGATGATGACTTATGTCTGGCCTTCTTTGGACTAGTAACTTTGTAGTCCTTCTTCAACCTTTAGGATCGTATATTCGAATAGCTGGACATATTGTGGTGAGTTTGTGTTCTTGCTGTATTGGAGGGGTTTACAGGCTTGGACAATCAAGGTGGTTGTAGTATGTTCTTCAGATCTTTCCGTCGTTTTTTGTGTGACCTTAGTCACTCCTGGATGGGATATGTGGTGATTTATATGGATGATGGTTCGTTGAGGTACGAACACGTGATCTTTTTGTTAATGTATATCACGCACCTTACAGTGATTTATTAATGAATTTCTGTAATACAATTTTGGTCGTGGTGATTGTTGGGTTTTGTAACACCCCGTTTTCCCAACATAAAAATTTCATTTAAAATCAGAGTATTTTGATCACAACGGAATGTCACATACTTCATTTAAATCATAAAATGGATAATAATAATTATCCTTCAAATTCAACATCATGAAAAATCTTAAACTATTGCAGCGGAAAATAGTTCAACATTTAAAAGTCTTGGCACACAGGCCTTATTGAAAAATCTCATAAATTAGTTCATAAAAGAGACACGTAAGGAATAGAAGTAAAAGCAAGCCCCCATCCCGTTACGTATCAGAGCACCTAGACACCAACTGAGAGTCCACTCATGAACGCCTCTAATCTTTATTACCTGCACATTACCCACGGTCGAGGCAACATATACGCAGAAGGGGTGAGATTTCATAATCAATACATTAAGCATATAATCCAACAAAATGCATTTAACAACTTAAACATTAATAACATGTCAACAATTAACAATCAATATATTTTTCATTTCATAACAAATACAATCATCAAATATCATTACTAATTTTCATCACAAATCATAATCAACTTAACACTCAACTTGACGACACAACTCATCTTTGACCATGCAACTCTATCAACTCAACAACAACTTGACAACACAACTCATCTTAGACCATGCAACTCTGTCAACTCAACAACAACTTGACAACTTAAACATCATGAAACTTCTTGATATGCAAATGCATGTGGTACCAATCAACAACAAATGAGCATAATAGGCTCTTCAACGTGTGAGCACAAAGGCTGCCGGGCCTAAAGCCCCCAACTTTAATGAGCACAAAGGCTGCCGGGCCTAAAGCCCCCAACTTTAATGAGTATGCAATGAACTCAACTTTCAACAACTTAGACAACAACATAAACAACTCATACGACTCATAATCATGGACCACTCCTTGAATTCTACAACATAGACCGACTCATGCAACTTCAAGACACTAACAGTCAAAAGCAGGGAACAGCAGCAAGATACAACATTTAATAACATTTGAATGCGTTAACATCATCTAAGGTATGAATTACATCAACATAAATACCATAAAGCATCATTATAACATTCATGCAACCACACTTCTAATCTCAGTCACCTGAACAGACTGCAGGGTCTATAAAAACATCCTAAACAGCTCTCTTACTTAATTCTAAGGTCAACTCAAGACTACACGTGCGAAGGGATCGCATCGGGACAATTTTGGGCAACTAACAGCCTAACTCGCAGTGGCGAGTAACTCTGCTCGCAATGGCGAGCAAAGCGTGCATTCTGGGTTCCTAAGTCCTTACTCGCAGTGGCGAGTTATTCTGCTCGCAGTTGCGAGCTTACAGGTCACTCGCAGTTGCGAGTTTCATTGCTCGCAGATGCGAGCTCTGGGTTCCAGCTCGCCGTTGCGAGTGTTCTTGCTCGCAGATGCGAGCGATGAATGTCAGTACGGCCAGAAACCTAAAAATCACAACTTTTCACCTATATTCATGATTCCTTCATCCAAATGGCATCTAATTATCATCTTAAGTCATATCTAAGGTCTGTACACTAATTTTGCATCAATCTAACATCTGTTCTTGATTCATTCGTCAAAATTGATCCTAAACCTAATTCTCAATTCTCACCAAAACTTAACCTAATCATGCTAAATTCATCCTATAGAATTATACCCTTAATAATATTGAAAATTAGTCTCACCCTTACCTGGTTATGATGAAATCGCAGCTCTCCCTCTAGTTCTCCTCTTTTCTGACTTTTCTCCCTTTTCTCCAAAAGTGTTTCACGTAAAAACGTTTCTAACTTCTGTTTGCCCTATTTATCTTTTCGTATTACTCTTCTCACCTCTAAACTTACTCTTTACACATCACAGCCCAACTTCTAATATTTATATTTTATTTATCATATCTTATTTTATTTAATAATAAAATAAGTCATAACAACATAACAACTTCACCACAACAAAATACCCCACATAATTCATTTATAAATCATATAAACCACTCAACTTCATGAATCATAAAATTCACACATATCAATCATGAAAATCACTTAAATCATATATATAAATATATTTTTAAATAATCAAATAATTAAGACGGGCGTTACAGGTTTGAGGAAAAGTAACGATGTTCATAAACCTAAGTGACATTTAGGGGTGTAAGTGGTTCGGACAAAACCGATAAAACCAAAGATCCAAACCGAACCAAACCGAAAATGTATCCGACCTTGTTTGGTTTGGTTCAAAACCAAATTGAACCAATCCAAACCGATCTAATTTGGTCTGGTTCTTGGTTTTTTATTTTGACATCCAAAGAACCGATGAACTGAACCGATGCTAACCTCACTCCCCGTTTTAGTAATATTATCCCTTCTCACACACTTATGATTAAGCTCAAAATTAAAGTCCAACATAAAATACTCCTTAATTCATCCACTCCCTCTCATCATCTCATCTCATCTCACCACTCACTCTATTTTGTTTCTAATAAAAACGAACACTAGCTGCAAGTCACACCTAACTCATCGTTCCTCACATTCATTGCGATCGTCCATCTCTTGTTAGTTTATTCATCTTAGTTATTCAAAGTAGTTTGAAAAACAGAGAACATAGAAAACAATGTTTTGTGAAATATTTGAGTATGTTGTATGCATGAAACACAAATTTGTGAAAATATTGATTTTTTAAATTTTATTTTCAAACAAACCGATCAACCGAACTTATCCAATCTGAACCAAATTGACTAGTTTGATTCGGTTTCTTTTTTGAAAAACAGTAAAAACCGAATCAAACCGAACCGATGAAGATTTTATTTGTTTTGGACTTTTTTTTTTATCAAAAACCGATCCAAACCGAACCGTTACACCCCTAGTGACATTTAGTTTGTTTTGTTGACACATGAGTTTCATTTTTTGCAATTGTCATGGCCTTATGCAAGGCTATGAAACTGGAGGCTCGGCTCTCATAATCAAAATAGGTTCCTAATAAAAAAAAATACACAATTTTTTTAAAAGATTAATCTTCTATTTAAATTGAAAATAACACTTGTATAAAGATTATTAGCCACCGAAATCAAAATTAGCAATTATTTTTACTAAAGATGTGTTTTTTAACTTAGAAATAGAAACATGGAACATGATTTATTACTTAGAAATTGAAACATGAAACATATTTATTTTTCTTTTTTGAGTGAGGGTGGGGATATTGAGCAATCATTTTTTTCTTGAGGCTCATTACTTTGAGAGGCCCAGCTCAGTTGAGCTCTTTGCACTCCCCAAAAAACGGCTCTGGCCTTATGCTTGGCGTCTCTTCATTGTACCAGAACGTAATCACGGGCTTAGGCTTGGTGTCTCTTCATTGTTTCAATTCGATGATTAGACCTTGGTCATTAGATCAATTCATTTATTTATATTCGGATTCCTTTTCAAGAGGGTGTTGTGCCTATAAAGGAGGAAGCGAAAAATACCCTTTCACTTTCCCCTATTTATAGTGTACGTGGACTTTTTGATACGTATATTTTATTTTTATTCAAAAATTAAATTTAATAAATAAAATTATTATACATAAAAAACAAAAAAGAAAATTATTAACAACACTGAAAGCACTATTACTCAGTTAGTTGAAAAGGTTCAAAGACATTCTTATTGATGGATGAAATCAGCTAATGCTGTTTTTGTGCTTGGGGCAAATAATTGGATGACTTGCCCTCTAAATTGTTTGGGTATAGGTTAATTTTGTCTCTTGGTTGACTGAACTATTTTGTAATGATAGTCGTTATCTTTTAGCACGTCTTGTGTGAAAGAGGCGACTTGTAACACCCCGTTTTCCCAACGTAAAAATTTCATAATTAAAAATCAGAGTAATTCAACTTTAACGGAATGCTACACTTCTTAAAAATTCATAAACTAAATAAATACCAATTTATTCTTCAAAATCATTTAACATAAGTAATTCAAAACTTCGCAGCGGAATTAGTTCATTCAACATAAAAAGTCTTTGGCACGCAGACCTCATCATAAAAATCTCAAGTCTTGTTCAACATTTATTCATAAAAATCCATAAGTAATTCGTAAGGAATAGAAATAGAAGACATAATCCCATCTCGTTACGTATCAGAGCACCTAAGACACACTTGTGAGGAGTCCACTCACGACTGCAACTAATCCTAGTTACCTACAAGTTACCCATACGAAGAGCAACATTTCCAAGCAGAGGGGTGAGATTTTTCAAACAATAATATTAAGCATATAAATCATATAAAGTACATTCAACAACTTAAACATCTTATAATTCATTAATCATATCTAATAACTTAAACTTCCTTAACTAGTGTCAATCTTCTTATATTGGTCGTAAAACTATCTTAATACTAATCATAAACATCTTCATATATTATCAATTACTAATCTTAACATCATCATATAACATCAAATAATAGTCTCCAACAATCATCACATAACATCAATATTAATCACAAACGTCACCACATTTCATCAAACATTATTTATAAGCATCAACACCTAATATCAAATATAATCATAAGCATCATCATGTAATTTCACATAAGTATTATTATCAAAACATAGCATTACCGAAAACAACTTCATAATCAAATTCGTAATCAACTTCATATATCAACATAATTATAACTCACGTAACATCTTATCATAAATCATTCGTCTTCATTCATCATAACACTTCATTAATAACTTATCAACTTGACATCTTAACAACTTGACAACTTGACATCTCAACATCTTAACAACTTCGACTCGACTATGCAACTTCTACTTCTCAAATCATCTTAAATCGTCTTAGACATCTTCATTATGCATGTGGTACCACCAGGGCATTAAGCCCTCTTCTCTAAGATCATAAAGGACCTGTCGGGCATTGAGCCCCCGTCTCTAAGGTCATAAAGGACATGTCGGGCATTGAGCCCCCATCTCTAAGGTCATAAAGGACCTGTCGGGCATTAAGCCCCCATCTCTGACTATGCAACGACACAACTCTAATGCAACGACATAGCTTTCGTACAACTTAGACAACTTCATGAACATCTATGACATCCTAACATCTTGGCATCTTGACAACATAACATCTTAACAACTTGATAACTTCATAACGACTCGACGACTTAACAACTCTTATCATTTTAACATCTTAACATCTTATCATCTTGACAACTGATAAGTGCTCAAAAGTAATATATTTCATGTGTTAAAAGAGGCATTTTTAGTGACTTGTTATGCAAGTTATCTACGGAAAAGCAACCAATTGTTATAATTATACCATTTATGCTTCATATGCCTAATTCTACCCAATTTATGCAGGAAATGACAAGCAAGGACCAAAACTCAAGTTGAGTGAACCAAGCAAATCTCGCTTACGCGAGGTCATCTCGCTTAAGCGAGATTCCTCCAGGGAGAAGCTCAACCTTCGCTTGCATCTCGCTTCCAGGGTCGCTTGTGAATTTTAGAATCTCGCTTACGCGAGATCATCTCGCTTACGCGAGATTTCTCCAGGGAACAGATGAGCATCTCGCTTTCTATCTCGCTTCCATGTCGCTCAAGCAGGATTCTAAGGCGGTTTAAGTTTCAAGCAACTTCGCTTGCGCGAGGTCTCACTCGCTTACGCGAGATGCAACTTCATCAAGGAGTAGGGCTACGTGGCAAGACTTCATTGGCCATTGTTAGATATTTAGGCTTCTCGCTTAAGCGAGATGAATCTCGCTTAAGCGAGATTACACGTTTTCAGCCCATTTAAATACAAGTTTTCCCTCTCTCTAGCACTATTCACTATTCCATTGAAACATTTTATACATTTCTAGAGAGAGGTTAGAGCTATTTCATAGAGAGAAACACAAAGCAAGTGATTAAGGAGTAGATTCAACCCTAGATTCATTGAGACATCAAGGATCTTGGCATGGAATCTTCATCTTTCCTTCCTTCCTTGCATTAGTTTACATGTCTATATGTAACTATCACCTTCTATGTAGTATTGAGGTAACAATCAAGCTATTATGTAATCTTTTGATCTTTTAATATATAAGGTTCTAGCTTAATGATTCAATATTGTTGTTATTCTTGCTTTTAATGCTTTCAAAGAGATTCAAGATGATTTGGACACAAACCCTTGAATCTAGAAATAGAATAACAATCTATCTTATGTTATATCACTCTTGACAAGTTTGTAAACCTTTGATAATTACTTTTAATCAAGATTTTAATGCTTTCGGATACTTAATCAGGCTGGACACGGTCGATTAAGTTATCCGATCGACTTTGTTATCGTTTAAGGAATTTGGACACGAATGTTTAAACGCTAACTTGGAAATAACGATGTCGCTTTGGACACGAAGGATATTGTAGAAATGATTGTAATAATATTGGTTATAAAGCTAGAGTCTGTTAATCGATCGAGAGATTGCTGCTGTTATGCTTGCTCGTTATCTTATACCGCAAGCGAAATAGTTCGATCCCCTCTCGTTTTTACTTAAATGTCAAATATGGATATAGTGTTACAAACAAACAAATTATATCCAAACCCTTAATGTGAACGATTGTGTAAATGCTTATGATTAAACGTAACTCCCTGTGGAAACGATCCTATATATACTCACGTGTACATAGTTATATGACATGTAGGAAAAATCTTACATCAAAATGGCGCCGCTGCCGGGGAGTAGCGTATTTTTATATTATAAGTATGGAAACAATTTTGTCATGTTAAGTCAATTTTGCACAAAATTCTTTCATGCATATACACATACACATATATCATTCATTATTTTTTATGCTAACCACTTGGTATAGTCTTGGTGAACTTTGTTTATGCGAGGTACCGTTGCTCACGAAGACCTACGATTTGATCCAGAGATTGAGAAAACTGCTAGGTTACTTAGAAAGCAAGCAAAGGAAGCTAGGAGATTAGCCAGGCTGGCTCAGCCGGAATCTTTACTTTTTATTCCTTCTCCGTCAGGTTCGGTGCATACTATTTCACTTGGTGATTCTTCACATTCTTCACCACATTCATCTCCGAAGAGTGAACCAGAAGTAGTCATGGCTCAAGAAAATGATAATGATGCTCTACCTATGTGGATTAGTCCGAGGAGGCTAGCTAATCTTGGCAATCGTAATGCCAAATCAATTGAGCTGAAGTCGGGGTTGATAAACTTGATAACTCATAACCAGTTTACCGGTATGGATCATGAGGATCCATATAAACATCTTACCAACTTCTATGTTACCGCCGGTACACTTGGTATGAAAGAAGATGAGGAAGAGGGTGTGTTTGTGCAATTGTTTCCTCATTCTTTGATCGGGAAGGCTAAGGAGTGGTATCTTGATCAACCAACTTCTTTGATGGAAAATTGGGGTGAGCTAGAGAAAGCATTTCAAGAAAGGTTCTTTCCGGAGGATAGGCATCTTGAGGCTAAAACTTCAATTACAACTTTTGCTCAAGGCCAAAGTGAGACTCTTTGTGAAGCTTGGGAGCGCTATAAATCATTGCTAAGGAATTGTCCAAAGCATGGTTTTGATAGCCAAATGCAACTATATCTTTTTCGTCAAGGGCTACAAGACATGTCCAAGACGATGCTAGATGCAAGTGCTGGAGGTTCTATTGCTTTGAAAAACCCAGCTGAAGCTGTCAAAATCATTAACCAAATGGCTCTCAACACAAGAAAATCCTCTCACAACCGGAATCCTAATCAAAGGAAAGTCGGTATTTTGGAACTAGAAGCAAATGATGCGGTCTTAGCTCAAAATAAGCTCCTCACTCAACAAATAGAAGCTATGCAAAAGGAGATGAGAGCTATGCCTAAACAAATTCTTGAATCTC
Organism: Medicago sativa; assembly: GCF_051527215.1. Taxonomy (NCBI): domain Eukaryota; kingdom Viridiplantae; phylum Streptophyta; class Magnoliopsida; order Fabales; family Fabaceae; genus Medicago; species Medicago sativa. Next base: position 79,918,004 of record NC_140750.1, read on the forward strand.
TCAAGCAAGAAGGAGGAACCGCTCAAGTCAATACTTGTGGACTTTGTACGGGGGATCATCCAACCGGCTATTGTCCCGAACCCGGTTCTTTTGAAGAGGAAGAGGTCAACTATGTGGGAAACCAACAAAGGCCTAACCAACCACAACAAGCCGGAACCTCACAACAATCCCAAAATCCGGGTACTTCCAATTCTCAAGGAAGATATCCGGCCAATCAAAACTTTCAGAGACCGTGGAGAGCACCTTACAACAATAACTACCAATATCCTCCATCAAATTTCTACCAACAACCTTTTCCCCAATTCCAACAACCCTTCAATAATCAATACTAATTCCCACCACCAAATAACCCCCAACAACTTAACAATTCCCAAAGTACCGAGGAGGTCTTGAAGCAATTCATGCAAGTGTCCATGGCTAACCAGAAAAACACCGACGCGTCGATCAAAGGCCTTGAGACACAAGTTGGTCAGTTAGCACAACAAATGGCTCAAGGTCCTCCGCAATTGGGAGCTTTCACCGCTAACACTCAACCAAATCCTAAGGAGCACCACAAGGCATAGCAGTCAAAAGCTATAGCTACAAGGAGTGGGAGAGTAGTAGGTATAGGGGTAGGTGATGATATTGTTGTTGAAGAGAAGGATGATGAAGTTGTCAATGAGGAGGACAAAGAGAAGTTCGAGGAGGATAGTGTAGAGATAGAGGAGGAAGTGTATATAAAGAATAAAGAAGCATTAGTTGAAAAAGAAAAAAATCAAAAAAGAGATTTTGAGGTACAAGTGGAGATGGAGAGGAAGAATAAAGATGTGGGGAAAGATAAAGGGAAGAAACAAGTGGTTGAGAAGCAAGTGGTGGCTCAACACTTACCATACCCACATGCTCCATCGAAGAAAGACAAAGAGCGGCAATACGCAAGGTTTCTTGAACTCTTCAAGAAGTTGCAAATTGATATACCATTCTCAGAAGCCTTGGAGCAAATGCCGGTCTATGCGAAGTTCATGAAAGATATCCTTTCCAAGAAAAGAAGAATCAATGATGAAGAGACGATCCAAATCGATGCCAATTGTAGTGCTATTATTCAAAGAACAATGCCAAAGAAAGAGCAAGATCCGGGAAGAGTTACTCTACCGGTAGCTATTGGCACAACACATGTAGGTAAAGCACTACTTGATCTTGGATCAAGCATCAATCTCATGCCTTTGTCCGTTGCCAAAAGTGTTGGCGACCTTTGTATAAAGCGGACTAGGATGATGTTGCAATTGGCCGACAAATCCTTTGCAAAACCACTAGGTATGGCCGAAGATGTTCTTGTTAAAGTGGACAAATTTATTTTTCCGGCTGATTTCGTGGTTATGGATGTCGAAGAAGATGAGGATGTGCCTATCTTAATGGGAAGGAATTTCATGCAAACGGCTCGGATGATGATTGATCTTGATGATAACATCATGAAGGTCAAGGTAAATGATGAAGAGGTTACCTTCAACATCCGAGAAGCTTTGAAGTACTCGAAAGACAAGGGTGCGTGTTTCAAAATGGATGCAACCGAAGAAGTCATCTTGACTACTCGGAAGCAAATGCACAATAGAACACCCCTTGAGAGTGCTTTGGTGGACGCACTCAATGCTATTGATGAAGACGAAGCAAGTGCCATTGAAGAGTGTTTGAAGGAGCTAGATTCCTTGAAGGAGGTTCTTCCTAATCAAGCCATACTTGAAGATTTGAAAGAAGAATCCAAGGAAGAAGCCAAAGTTGATGACACCAAGGTAGAATTAAATGTTTTACCATCTAATTTGAAGTATGTTTTTCTTGAGAAAGATGGTACAAAACCGGTGATCATTAGAAGCTCCTTGTCCATCGATGATGAAACCAAGTTGGTAGAGGTTCTCAAGGCCAACAAAGAAGCAATAGGGTGGAAGTTATCCGACTTGAAAGGGATAAGTCCATCTTATTGTATGCACAAGATTATGATGGAAGAAAACTTCAAGCCGGTAGCACAACCGCAACGCCGCTTAAATCCAAACATGAAAGAGGTGGTGCGAAAGGAAGTAGTGAAGTTGCTTGAAGCCGGCATGATCTATCCTATCTCGGATAGTGCTTGGGTAAGCCCGGTTCAAGTAGTTCCCAAGAAAGGAGGAATGACGGTGATCACTAATGATAAAGATGAGTTGATCCCAACTAGAACCGTCACCGGATGGAGGATGTGTATAGATTATAGAAGACTCAATCAAGCAACAAGGAAGGATCACTTTCCCTTGCCCTTCATGGATCAAATGCTTGAAAGACTCTCCGGTCAATCCTTTTATTGCTTCCTAGATGGTTACTCCGGTTACAATCAAATCGCCATGAATCCAGATGATCACGAGAAGACGGCTTTCACTTGCCCCTTTGGTATTTTTGCTTATCGAAGAATGCCATTTGGTTTGTGTAATGCACCCGCAACTTTTCAACGGTGTGTTCAAGCAATCTTCTCCAAACTTATTGGAAAATGCATGGAGGTGTTCATGGATGATTTCTCGGTTTTCGGTTCATCATTTGATATGTGTTTGAATAGCTTGGATACCGTGCTGAAGCGGTGTATTGAAACTAGCTTGGTGCTCAATTGGGAGAAATGTCACTTCATGGTTACCGAGGGTATTGTCCTTGGTCATAAGATTTCTGCTAAGGGTATCGAGGTAGACCAAGCAAAGGTCGATGTCATAGGGAAGCTTCCTCCACCAGTAAATGTCAAAGGTGTGCGGAGTTTTCTTGGTCATGCCGGTTTTTACCGGAGGTTCATCAAAGACTTCTCAAAGATTGCAAAGCCTATGAGCAACTTGCTCAACAAAGATAAGTCTTTTGTTTTTGATAATGAATGTCTTGATGCATTTGAATCTTTAAAAGAAAAGTTGACCACCGCACCAATAATCATTGCTCCTAATTGGGATTTAAATTTTGAATTAATGTGTGATGCAAGTGATTATGCTGTTGGTGCGGTCTTGGGTCAACGTAAGGATAAAATTTTTCATGCTATTCACTATGCAAGTAAGGTTTTGAATGAGGCACAAATTAATTATGCCACAACTGAAAAAGAGTTACTTGCAATAGTTTATGCAATGGAGAAATTTCGTTCTTACTTTGTAGGTTCCAAAATTGTTGTTTACACTGACCATGCAGCTATCAAGTATCTCCTTACTAAGTCCGACTCAAAGCCAAGGCTCATCCGTTGGATGTTGTTGCTTCAAGAGTTTGACTTAGAGATCAAGGATAAGAAAGGCACGGAGAATCTTGTAGCTGATCACCTTTCAAGGTTGACAAACAATGAGGTAACCAAGAATGAACCGGAGGTTCGTGAAGAATTTCCAGATGAACGGTTGCTAGCAATCAATGTGAGACCGTGGTTTGCCGACATGGTGAACTACAAAGCAACCGGGTTCATTCCAGAAGATTTTGAATGGCAACAACGCAAGAAGTTCCTTCATGATGCTAACCACTTTGTGTGGGATGAGCCTTATTTGTTCAAAATTGGAGCGGACAATCTCTTGCGTAGGTGTGTGGATGATGAAGAGGCAAAGAAGATCCTATGGCAATGTCACAATTCGCCCTATGGAGGTCACTTCAACGGGGAGAGAACAGCCGCAAAGGTACTTCAATCCGGGTTCTATTGCCCAACTTTATTCAAAGATGCCAATTTACATTGCAAGTATTGTGATGAATGCCAAAGAACCGGATCAATGTCAAAAAGAAATGAGATGCCTCTACAACTCATCCTTGAAGTGGAAGTGTTTGATTGTTGGGGTATAGATTTTGTTGGCCCTTTTCCTTCATCATATTCAAATGAGTACATCTTGGTAGCTGTTGATTATGTTTCAAAGTGGGTGGAAGCCGTAGCATCGCCTAAAGCCGATAGCAAGACGGTAGTGAAGTTCCTAAAAAAGAATATTTTCACCCGGTTTGGTACACCAAGAGTTCTCATTAGTGATGGAGGGTCACACTTTTGCAACACACAACTTGCCAAGGCCCTTGATCATTATGGAGTCAAGCACAAAGTAGCATCACCGTATCATCCGCAAACGAATGGACAAGCCGAAGTTTCTAACCGGGAGGTCAAACGCATACTTGAGAAGACGGTCTCTACATCTCGGAAGGATTGGTCGGCTAAACTTGATGAAGCTTTGTGGGCATATAGGACTGCATACAAGTCTCCTATAGGCCTCACTCCTTTCCAAATGGTCTATGGCAAATCTTGTCATTTACCGGTCGAGCTCGAACATAAAGCCTTTTGGGCATTGAAGTTCCTAAACTTTGATCAAGAGAAGGCCGGTGAAAGAAGAAAAGTTCAAATGCATGAGCTTGAAGAATTGAGAAATCAAGCTTATGAATCTTCAAAGCTCTACAAAGAAAGGACCAAGAAGTATCATGACAAGAAGATCATTCTGAGACAATTCATGCCGGGACAAATGGTATTACTTTTCAATTCAAGACTGAGGTTGTTTCCGGGCAAATTGAAGTCTAAGTGGTCCGGACCTTTCATGGTTAAAGAGGTCAAACCGTACGGAGCTGTTGAACTTGAGGACCCAGTCACCAAAGCCAACTGGACTGTTAATGGGCAAAGGCTTAAGCCCTACTTCGGTGGTGAAATTGATCGGTGTTTGACGACGATTTCACTAATCGAGCCATGATTTCTTCAAAATGTGTCAAGATAAGGACGTAAAACAAGCTCTTGCTGGGAGTCATACCCAGTTTTGTAAGTATTCTCATGTTTTAATGCATTTAGGAATAATTTCATGAGCAAAGCAAAGTAAGAAGCATATCTGGAGAAATCTCGCTCAAGCGAAGTTAATCTCGCTTAAGCGAGATTGTTGCATTTTCGAATTGTTGGTTCTGGAGAAATCTCGCTTAAGCGAGTTAATCTCGCGCAAGCGAGATGAGTTTTTAATTCAAAAAAGGGTAACGGTTTCCAAGGGGATTAACTCCCCTTAACCACTCCCCCATCCACTCATTTCCACTCATTTTCGTTTTCTAACTTTCCTTTTCTCCATTTTCTCTAAACTTTTCTTTTCCTCACAAACTTTAACCCTAAAATCAAAACCAATTCAACCATAGTCAAGCACTTGCATACTTCTTCATTCATCATCATTTGCTTGCTTCATTAATCATCATTTCAACAGGTTTGATTTCTATTTCTGTGCCATGCTTTTCAATTTCAAAATTCATGCTTTATGCAAATTTAGAATGGCTAGGTATAGATGTAGGTGTTTGTGACTAGAGACTGTTTCCTTAGGTTCATAGCAATGAAAATGAATCAAAATCATCACTGTTTTTCTTCAACATTCAATTGTGTACATTTTGACCCATTTTGGAATCTTTGAAAAATAAGGGTTTTGATTGAATGTGAATACAAGTTTTGATTTTGGTTCCTTTTCATGAATTGGTTTGGTTAGAAGAGGATTGAGGTTGAATTCTGTTGAAATTATTTTGGTTTTGGTTGTGTTATGCTGGAAATGGGTCAACTTTCGCAGGTACAGACATATCTCGCGCAAGCGAGGTTCTTGAGCAAAAATCTCGCGCAAGCGAATCTTCATATGTAATTCTGGAAATATCTCGCTTGCAACTCGCTTAAGCGAGCCACAAGCGAGATTGTTCTGTACCTCTGTTTTTTTTAAAGTCTATCTGCCTTAACCTTTTTGATTCCATACATGTGCTGATTATTGTTCTATACTGTATATGGTTTTGCTGGTTGTTTTGCAGATGGCACCTAAAAATCAACCAACCAAGAAACGAAAAACCACTGCTTCCTCATCAGGTGTGGTAAATCGTCCTGCACCCTTACCTAGAAACCCGGACCGTACCATTTACACGTCCAACAAAACCTATGCCAGGTTTCTCGAGCTGAAAAAAGAGAAAACTTGGCATGATAAAATTTTCCGGATTAACCCTGAGGGTGACTATGCTGACATTGCAGCTGTTTTCACTGAGAGAAAATGGGAGAAACTCCTTAACCCATACCCCAAAATCAACCTGGACCTTCTGTGTGAGTTTTATGCAAATGCCTTACCAGATTGTGATGCTAAGGAAATGCAAGCTGCATTTTCCTATACCACCATGGTGAGAGGAAAAACCATCCGCTTCGATAGGGATGCTATTAATGATTACCTAGGCAAACCTTACACTTTACCCGAGTCCGATGACCCTGACACACCTGCCTTGTGTCCTTATGGGGAAAGAGAAGAGGCTGCTGATTGGAACCTTGGTAAAATAGAGAGGGAAATTTTGCTACCAGGAAGGACTTACACTGAGTCCAAAGCGGGTAACCGAAATTTGGCAGCTTTCTCTGATATGAGGCCAAAAGCGGGTATTATTTTTAAGTTCTTGGTTCATAATGTCTGGCCAAAAAGCCATGTCACCACAACTCCAAAGAATGTGATGCCTCCTCTGATTTGGCATATTTGCAAAGGAAGGGCAGTGGATGTGGCTGCAATTATTTCAAGAGAGCTGAAGCATGTAGCTCTCGGTGGTGTAGCAGGACCAGAGACCAGACTCGCTTTTCCGGGCTTTATTATGGGCTTACTTAGGCACCATCAGGTACCCGTCACCGAGCCTTTTTCAGAAGAGCTGGTATCTCCCATTGATGACAAGTACATTCGGGGTTACATTTCTAGAGCACTATCTAAGGGTGCTGCTTCTTCTTCTCAAGTACCCCAACCTGAGGATGTACCCCAACCTGAGGATGTACCCCAACCTGAGGACTATCCAGAGCATGAAGATCCTCACCAGAGTATGCCACCACCTCAGCAGCCCGGCACTTTTGATTTTTCATCTTTTCAGGCATATATGGCTCAGTATGAGCAGCGAGCAGTTGAGAGAGCTCAGGCACAGCAGCAGCAAGCCTTTCAGTTAGCTCAAGCACAGGAGCTGAGAGAGAATCACATAATGGATCAGCAGGCTGCTATCTTCCGCAGCAACCAGGGCATCTACTCGCATCTTTACGATGCTCACATGGATCCCAGGTGTTTTATGTTTACTCCTGCACAGTACTATGACTCTTGCATGTGGCCTGGGGACAGGCCAATCTACCCAGGAGGGGGCAGTGGTGCAGCATTTGGTGGAGCAGCTGATGACTTTACTAGGACAGCCAGTGTCCACATTGGTGGTGATGCGGTGAGGACAGCTAGTGTGCATGGGACAGCTAGTGTGCATGGTGTCGATGATGATCCAGAGAGGACAGCCAGTGTCCATTTATCTCAGCAGGATGATATGGATGATGATGCGGCACACTGACCGCATTCTTTTGATGCTTAGTTTACTTTGACTTCTGCTTTGATTTTTTAGTTTATGTTTTATTTTTATGCTGAAACAATTTTATCGCTTTTGAACTTATACTTTTCATTACTTTGGTTTAATTTTAATTTCGTTTTGGGTTAAATAGCTTAGCTTGTTGTTTGGTTTTTAACTTATTGCTTTGGATGAAATTTTTGATTAATCTTGCTTGTGTTTAGTCAAAAGAAAAAAAAAATTGCTCATAAACATCAAAGTTTAAAGTGCTCTATGGAGCCAATTATTGAGCAAAAGCAGGTGAGTGATAATGATATGAATTGTGAGAAAGCGCATTGCCAAGGTATTGGTTTCCTGTTATTCTAGGTGTTACTATGAATTTGAAATTTGTACTGTGCACAAAATATATATCATTTAAGTCTTTTCATAAACATGAATATCTTTGAACCACTTAGTACTTAACCTAAATGTGAGGTAGCTTCAATCTTTTGTATATATGCTGGAGACCGATAATCATCGTCTAACTTGTTTTAGTTATGTTAAATCTGATAATTATTTTGAATTGTTTGAAAGCATGGAAAGGATCAAGGCACTTTTTGAATTGAGAGTAACCTACTTGACCACATAAAGCCTACCTGTGAGAAGAGCGAGTATCTGATACCCCAATCTGAGCCAAATGAATCAAGTCCTCAAACATGAACTGTCAATATTCATAAGCACAATGCTTGTTGAATTTGCCTGAAATTTTTCAAAAATCCAGTTCATGGTTGAATCTTATAGGACTTTGATAATCTTACTTTGTTGAACCCTTAACCTTTTTGTACTTTGTCCCTTGCCTTAGGATAGGGGAACATTCAATTAGAGTTTTTGTTGTATTCAAGTTGGGGAGGAAAAGGAGGCATTATATGTTAAGTTATGGTGAAGTTGTAAAATAACCTGACAACATTGAATCAAAGAAAAAAATTGTACATTTGAAAAAGAAAAGAAAAGAAAAGAAAAAGAAAGAGAAAAATCAAAAATAGAATAAGTTGTCAAGGTTATAAGTTTGATTGTTAATCACCAGAGGTTTTAATTCTTGGTAAGGAAGTATTTGGATTTCAAGTTGTGATACAAAAAAATGTTCCTCTTTGATAGGCTTTCTGATCAATTGCCCCACATATGACATTTCTTTTGTAGCCCAGCCAAGTTATAACCCTTGCAAGACCTTTTGATCCATGCTTTTATGCTTTTTGAGACGATATTTGGATGGACACCTAACTTAAATAGGATGTTAGCATGATTGTTGGATGTGTGTTCATTACCTCATTCATTGTTATCATTATATTGCATTTACTTTCAAAGAAGTGTGTTAGGTGTGGTTCATAGATAGATATGTTTATACTTTGAAGTTTATGATGTGTATTTTGTGCTTAGGACTTGTTTCACATTTATAGCTGTGCTAGGAATAATGGAGAACTTCATGCTTGCCGGTGCTTTCACATTTGAATCACCACTTGAAAATTTTTATTTTAATTTGAATTGTTTGGTATTGTGCTAGAAAGCTTGTCCAAAGCCTTGTGAGTTTCCTTTTGATTCTTTTGTTTGAGGACAAACAAAAAGCTAAGTTGGGGAGAGTTTGATAAGTGCTCAAAAGTAATATATTTCATGTGTTAAAAGAGGCATTTTTAGTGACTTGTTATGCAAGTTATCTACGGAAAAGCAACCAATTGTTATAATTATACCATTTATGCTTCATATGCCTAATTCTACCCAATTTATGCAGGAAATGACAAGCAAGGACCAAAACTCAAGTTGAGTGAACCAAGCAAATCTCGCTTACGCGAGGTCATCTCGCTTAAGCGAGATTCCTCCAGGGAGAAGCTCAACCTTCGCTTGCATCTCGCTTCCAGGGTCGCTTGTGAATTTTAGAATCTCGCTTACGCGAGATTTCTCCAGGGAACAGATGAGCATCTCGCTTTCTATCTCGCTTCCATGTCGCTCAAGCAGGATTCTAAGGCGGTTTAAGTTTCAAGCAACTTCGCTTGCGCGAGGTCTCACTCGCTTACGCGAGATGCAACTTCATCAAGGAGCAGGGCTACGTGGCAAGACTTCATTGGCCATTGTTAGATATTTAGGCTTCTCGCTTAAGCGAGATGAATCTCGCTTAAGCGAGATTACACGTTTTCAGCCCATTTAAATACAAGTTTTCCCTCTCTCTAGCACTATTCACTATTCCATTGAAACATTTTATACATTTCTAGAGAGAGGTTAGAGCTATTTCATAGAGAGAAACACAAAGCAAGTGATTAAGGAGTAGATTCAACCCTAGATTCATTGAGACATCAAGGATCTTGGCATGGAATCTTCATCTTTCCTTCCTTCCTTGCATTAGTTTACATGTCTATATGTAACTATCACCTTCTATGTAGTATTGAGGTAACAATCAAGCTATTATGTAATCTTTTGATCTTTTAATATATAAGGTTCTAGCTTAATGATTCAATATTGTTGTTATTCTTGCTTTTAATGCTTTCAAAGAGATTCAAGATGATTTGGACACAAACCCTTGAATCTAGAAATAGAATAACAATCTATCTTATGTTATATCACTCTTGACAAGTTTGTAAACCTTTGATAATTACTTTTAATCAAGATTTTAATGCTTTCGGATACTTAATCAGGCTGGACACGGTCGATTAAGTTATCCGATCGACTTTGTTATCGTTTAAGGAATTTGGACACGAATGTTTAAACGCTAACTTGGAAATAACGATGTCGCTTTGGACACGAAGGATATTGTAGAAATGATTGTAATAATATTGGTTATAAAGCTAGAGTCTGTTAATCGATCGAGAGATTGCTGCTGTTATGCTTGCTCGTTATCTTATACCGCAAGCGAAATAGTTCGATCCCCTCTCGTTTTTACTTAAATGTCAAATATGGATATAGTGTTACAAACAAACAAATTATATCCAAACCCTTAATGTGAACGATTGTGTAAATGCTTATGATTAAACGTAACTCCCTGTGGAAACGATCCTATATATACTCACGTGTACATAGTTATATGACATGTAGGAAAAATCTTACATCAACAACATATGGATCACATAAATAATTCATGTCATATCATAACATAACAATATCAAATGATAATAAACAACATCTTAAAACATCATATTCATCAATCATAAATAACTTCATATAACATCGTATTTAAACATCAACAATAATTCACTATGTATCTTTGTAAAAATATAATAAATTATCCACAACATATTTTCATGTCAAACCAAAGCTACTGGAAAGATATAACAAATATCAACAACTTTCATGTTTACAACAAGGATCAATTCAAAACAGAAACATATGAACAAAACGCAAAAACATGAAACAGAGAATGTTGTCACCGTACAATTTCGCTAAGACCTCCCTGTAGTATTTTCATCATAACTCAAAGACCAAACATCATTTTCATGTCAAACCAAAGCCACTAGAAAGATAACAAAATTATCTAAAACTTTCATGTTTACGCCTAAGACCAGTTCTGTACCGATCAATATCAGTTTTCATTTTAAATTCGGAAAAGTTGTGCTGAAAGTCCATAAAAATTCACTGTGACCTACGTGCAGTAATTTGACCATAACTCAAGTTCTATAAATCGTTTTGACGTGAGACCAACGACATTAGAAAGCTAACATCCATACCTACAACTTTCGTGTTTACACCTAAGACCAATTCTGCACCGATCAATACCAGTTTTAATATCAAAATTCGGGCAGAATGCAGATTCTCTTCAAGTTTCACCTAATCTCATGGTGCTAACCTCAAAACTGATTCTAATTATCATCCTAATGATTATCTAAGGTTTGTACACAATTTCTACATCAATTCAACAAGTTTTCATCATCTAATCATCAAATCTCTCTCAAAACCCTAATTCTCAAATTCTCACAAACTCTCCCCAACTTGTTAGATGTAATCTAATGATTTAACAACTTAATATTAATGCAAGATAGTCTCACCCTCACCTTAGATTAATTCCTGAATCAGCAGCAGCGTTCTTCTTTCCTAAGGTCTTCTCCTCTTCTCTTGACTTTTCTCTTCTCTTCTCTTCTGTCTTGTTCTCCTCTTTTCCAAAAAGCGGTTTTTGGTAAACTCTTTCTAACCTAAGCTTCTCTATTTATAATACTAAAATATTCTTCCCAAATCTATTTAGACCCAACAACTTATTCTTCTTTCTATTCTAACCTCCAATTTTACTCACACTAATAATCCTTATATTCTAATAAATAATATTTCTCTACTAAATATATAATAATACACCAAATAACAAATATATATCTATAACAATTAACAAATATATTATGCTAGTAAATACCAACATATAACATAACAAAATATATTAACTAAATTATAAAAAGACATCTAATCTCAACAAATCATATATCACTCATATACATCATATAAATATATAAATATATTCTAAAACTAATTAAAATAATTAAATAAAAAGGAGGGCGTTACACGACTACTTTGTTTTTAATATATATATATATATATATATATATATATCTCATTTTTGCCTGTTCAAAAAAAAAAATTATTAAACTCATTGGGGTGTATTCTAAAATATGGTAGTGATAGTAGCAATAACTCCTCCTTTTTTTCAGAGTTTGGTCTATTCTTATTTCATTTACCCGAGGCCCAATAACACTCGACATATTTTAGGGTTTTGTTGCTTCTCTTCCTATATATTCATAGTCACTGCGGCAACTCAAACCATTCATTCATCCTTCGTTCATCTCTCACTATTGCCCATTCTTCAATTTGTTTATCTTCTTCGTTCAATTTCTTGTTGCTGTAGTGTTTATATTAGATCTTCATGGTTTTATTATCTGTTTCGTATAATTTTTTCTTCAGATTAATAAAATAGTTGATAGTTTGTTAGAAAGCAGGGATAGTGTGTATCGGTGTTTTGCTATTAAAAATGCATTCTTTCCGAAAGTATTCCCTTGCAATATTAATTTAGAGAAAATGGGCAGTTGTGTTTCATTTTTTTGGTTGAAAAATCACAACAATCATTTTCCCTACACTATTTTTTTTTTCTTTTTCAATTAGATTGATTTTATAAGGGTCTGGAGTTTGGCTCTTTGGCTTATAAATCATGTGCCTTTGAGATGAATGCAGAACCCAATAACAAATTAATCAACTTTCACCAGTTTTTGCTATGATGTGTATTTTTATAAATCTAGCGGATCTAATTGGTATGGTTGATATATTTTTATTATTTATTTATTGTTGAAAATTGTAGTAATTGTATGTAATTATCGAGTGGTGATTCAGGCAGCCTACTTGCTACAATATACCAATAGCATGTAAGGTGTTTAACTGCTCGTAAATCAAATGCTTTTGCTCTTCAGACTTGCTGAGATTTTTCTCTGAAGCTGGTCTAGTAAGCTCCAGTACATTTTTATTATACAGAATAATGTTTTTGACTTATAACAAACATTAATCATACTTTCAAACTAGAAGAAATGTTATCTCGTGGTAGTATTCGTCCAATTTTTTGTCTCTGACCAGTTTGGTTTGAAAAGTTTTGTTGTTCGGTTTTCTTGCTATAGATGCATGCAGTAAGACTTTTCATGTTCGTTTAAATATGTGGTGAAAACACCGTTACAAGTGATTTGGAACCATAGGGATATTGTGTTCGGTGTGTTCAGTGTTGTGTATTAGATCTCCGATTTTATGTATTAGCAAAATGTTCATAAATTTATTTGGTTAGGTTGAAATAATGTCAGAATTGAATATTGTTCATCTTGCATTGCAGATTTTGTTAGCATTGAATTAAGAAGGTAAAATTAATGTTTTTTCAAATCATAAACCATTGGTTGATTGAATTCATTCGGTATTTTCGTTCTAGTTTGATCGGTTACACTAATTCGTCACCATATGCTTTTGTTACATCTTTATTTTGATATTTTGTATTCTGTTTGTCTTGCAAAAATTCTTGTAGCAGCTGATGTTTTTTCCAATGGCCATGAGTTGGTGAAAATTTCAATATTTTGGTGGACATTCTGAAGTAGGTTAAACAAAAGTTAACCTTAAAATTATTTGAGTTTCCCATTAAAAAAAGACCTAAGACTGTGTCCACAAGTTAACCTCCGAAATTACATCAATTTTTCATTCTTAAGACTAATAATAATTACAAGTTTCACATGTTAATTGAAGTTAATTTTTAAAATTTCAGAGTATCAACTATGAATGATTGTTATTGAAAGATGATAATAAGGCATAATCAATCACTACATGGAGAATCATCTCTAAATTGGTAAAACAAATTGGATGTAGACATGGTTGAGAAATAAAGAATTTGACAAAAGAAACATTTAATAAGAGTATAAGACAAAGGGTGGCAAGTATGGTTGATTCAATTCTCTGGTTCCTTCGCTAAGGCAAATCAATAATAAAGGTTGCCAGCGAATCAATATAACACTTGGCTTAAGAAATACGTTCGCATGATCAATTGATGGATAGTGATGAAGGGAAATTACAGTCATTGAATGAAATTTAAAGGATGTGAGAAGAATGCTGCTTTTGTGCAGAGGTTTTTTTTTGGAGCATTAAAACAAGGGGAATGCCAAACATGGTGGCATTTATGGTGGGAGAGTTCTTTAATTTTCCCATGATGGGAAAAGCTCTAACTCACCATTGATATATTATTAAAATATTTGATGGCCATGATTGAAGAATTGGTACCTTTTGTACCAAACACAATGTTTATTTATGCTTATTTATAAATGTGCCCCCCTACACCTTAAACAATTTATTTTTTGCCAAAATTTTTATGACGAAATGCCCAGCATATGTTTATCTCGATTACAACTATTCTCAAGAAAAATGGTATGAGATTTGTGCCAATAAATATACTTATGCCCAGCATACTTATTTATGAGATTTTCCGTTTTATCAACGAAAAAAAAATGCCTAGAATATGATTGAGTTTTTTCAAATACCCTTTTGCCCCTGTTTAGTCTAAACCAATAACAAATTAATTTTACCCATCAAAATTAACAAAGAGTGTGTTAGTAGTATGTAATACCCATTTGAAAATTGGTTCACCCTATTGTAAGAATTTAATTCATTTGTTAGGCTCAACTTTCATTTTATTTTAATGACAAATATTAGTAGTTTGTTTTATTAATGCCTACTCATTCATTTAAATTTAAACTCAGAACCGGTCAAATCAGATGAACTATCCAACCCCCTATACTCAATTTTTGTTGATGAATTGTTTAACAAAATACTAGTCATATTTACCAAAATCAAAGAAGTTACATGAAAGTTTGGCACATTACATCCAATTCCCAATAAACGAGGTTTCATCACTCATTCCCATTAGAGAAGATTAAGAAATAATTTATATGGGTCATGTTAACTTGTGCCCTTGGGACACAAGTTAAGAAGCTTAAAATGAAATTAAAAATAAATTTTATATTGAAAGTATAACTTTTGCAACTTTTAAGATATTGAATGCACAAATTCCAAAAAAAAAACCTTCTACATTTGGTTTCTTAATTTATGCCCAAAGGGCAAGTTAGCATTTCCCAATTTATATATATAGGATTAATTACACATGAATAGAAGACAAACAGACAACAAATTGCGCCGCTAGACATTTTTAGATGGCAAAATCAATTCTTGTAAACACAACATTGATAGACTTAAGAGTCATGATATTGTTTTGACATTTAATTATGCTAACTATATATTATAAAAATATTTAGTTCACTTTTAAGTAGCTAATATTTAGAGAAGGTATAGTATACATTTGATTAAATAATGATTTTTTTAAAATATGTATATGTTTATTTAAAAAGGTTAAAAAAATTAACGTAATATTTTTCTTCCAATTTTATCCTTTGTACTTAAACTTAGTTAATATTTAGAGAATGTTTAGTATAAATTTAAATAAATAATGAATTTTGTTTTTAAGAAAGAACAAATACAATTTTCCTTCAAAAAAGAAAGAACAAATACAATGAAAAGGGAATACGAGTGAAACTTAGAGAGATAGGCGTTAAAGAATGAAAATAGGTATCGTGATTTTTGGTGCAAGAGAAGTTTTATTGTTAAAAAGATTCACAAGATAAAGGTTTGTGTAAAAAGTATAATAATAAAACAGTAATTGGGTAACAGTACAATAATATATAGTTATGTGGGTGAAAATTATAGAAATGAAAAAACTGGAAGTACTTGTTATTACGGGTCACTTTAGCTTCTCCCATCATGGGAAAATTAATAAGTTTTCCCACCATAACCTGCACCTGCTAACATTAGTACATATGAAGAAAACCAAATCCGTTCCTTCTCCAAGCCTAAAGAAGAAGATTGGCAACGACTATTTGACATATGACATAGATGGAGAAGGAATTGCTTGGTCCATTACCATGAGGATTTGCAGGGACAATGTGGAGGACAAAGAGTTAGATGTAGATTGAATTGACTAGATGATGCAGCCTCAAGGAAAGACAAACGGCAATAGAGAAATATTAAGTTGGACACAACCTCAAATCAAAAGTATTTAGGTACACAAACATGAATAATAAAATTTAATTTAGGCACATCACTTAATATCATCTCTTTTAAATTTTATCAATCATGTGTGTATCTAAATAAAATTTTATGAGGTTATCTCTATGTAAGACTTGCTCTGCAAATATTACCCCCTTTAATCAATTTCTAGATTTTGGTCCTTTAATTTCTAAATTCAAATTTGGTCCCTTGACTTTTCCAATTTTTGAAATTCTATGCGTTGCAATTTTTTATGATGTGGCACTGAACTTAGTATACACATGGTTACGTCAAATTACACTTAAAATAATATTACTTGAATATTCAAATAACTAATTTAGTTTAATTTTGTCGGAAAAAACTATTAATTTAACGAAATCTATACAATTAGAATCAATCCACAATTTGATCTCTAAACCTTATTTTTTAAGGGCAAGCCGTCATTTTGGTCATTGAAAATGTAAGTCAGTGTCATATTGATCTCAAACCTTGATAAAAAAAACTCATTTAAATCCTCACCTGACCTCTTCATTTTGTTAATCACTTTAGTCTTAAACGTTAACTATGCTCGTTACCTCGGTTAAAATTGATGATGCGGTTAACAATAAGGATATATATGGATTGCATATCATAGTGACATGTGACAATAACAAATCCAACGTTTTAGATTTAATTATAAAGAAAAAAAATCTCAAATCTCCCTCACCATCTCAAAGGTTTTTTAGGTTTCAAAATAGATCACAAAAGTCACTTCTCCATCACCATCTCTAACTTCATCATCCATGTACCATCATGTTAAAAAGTAAAATCTTATGAATTCATAGTTCTCTTTGTAGTTGG
This sequence comes from Medicago sativa, assembly GCF_051527215.1. Classification (NCBI taxonomy): domain Eukaryota; kingdom Viridiplantae; phylum Streptophyta; class Magnoliopsida; order Fabales; family Fabaceae; genus Medicago; species Medicago sativa. The sequence continues at coordinate 79,934,648 of NC_140750.1, forward strand.
AAAAAATGTCATGCACCTTCATCAACAAATCAAATACCGATTCAACAAAAGCCCCATTTTGTGAGAGAAAGTGAGCATATGAGAGAGACAGAAAATTGGAGAGGATACACGGTAGTCAAAGAAACAGTCGAAGAAGACTGAATGAGAGATAGAGAATATGAGAGGATACAATCTTCGATCGTCTAAAGGTGGATGATGTTAGAATTTTCCCTTATGTCTGCCGTCATCAGACACGTTCATTCAACGACATATGTTGGTTCTTTACAAGTATAAAATGCGTATGTAAGATGTGTTATTGCAACTTGCCAGAGAGTGTGCTTGGGCAGGTGGATGTGATCAGAGCATCCTTAGACATCACATATACGTTGCACCACAGTTATATATTTTCAAGATGGACCAGACATTCCAAGAATACGCATTGGATGTTGTACATGAAGATATGTGGGATCTATTTGTGGAGACAAGATGACAAGCTGATCCTAGTTATATTTATTGGTTATACAATGCCTCTCATCCCATATTATTTACTCTTGTAGAGGAACACCTCCTAGGCCAATAAGTAGGAAGGTTATGACAAGGCATGGGATTGCAAATAAAACTCTGGATACTTTGTAGAAATACATGACAGTTAAAACGTAGATTTGGTGGGGATGAATACTAGTACGAAATACACTGATCTATTTTATAGGCTCCAACACATTGTGACATGAACAAAGACGTCCATCTAAAATCAAGTGAGGATTTGAATGAGGAGCTACTCATGAATTGCATATCGATCCACTCAGTAGTTAGGTTTTTCTTATATCTTTACGTTGTTTTCCTTTGACTTTGATGTATACTATACTGATATTTTAATACTTAAAACATTAAACATGTCATGTCCAGTCAGGGACGGACCCAGGATTTTTAAGTAGTGTAGGCCAACATTTCATTTTTAAAAACATAAATATACATAATAATTTTATGAGAGGAATATAATTTTTTTAAACGGTTTTTCAGATTTTAAAAACATTGAATGATTTTCTCACTTTTAATTCACATCTCATATGATTTCACATAAAATTCTTGATGAGACTCATAACAGAGAAAATTATTTTAATTAACGGTTACACTTGCGATAATTAATATCAAAGACACCTCTAAAAACAAATATACCAATTAAAAAATAAACACTTCCAAAATAATAATCAAAACTCAAACAATAGTCCTAAATAATAACTGCCCCTCAATAACAAAAAAAAAAAAAAAACTACCCCTCTTACTTCTCTCTTTGTGGTGCCTTTTGTATGTGTGTGTGTGTGTATATATATATATATATATATATATATATATATATATATATATATATATATATATATATATATATATATATATATATATATATATATATAATACTCCCTCCGGTCTTATTTATAAGAGAAAATTGAGTAAACAAAAGTTGATGTATCTGGTTAAAAATTCAATCTAGATACGTCAATTTTTGTTGACTCAACTTTCTCTTATAAATAGGACCGGAGGGAGTATATACTCTTATATTGTTGGTAAGTTGACTAAGTTCTAGTCATGAAACTACACATGCACACAAAAGTTATTACAGAATAATCATATATTACCATACCAGTACAATAGATGAGTAGTATTTTAGTATTTTCTTTTGCAAATGTAGTGAGGGCCCAGGCCCACAGGGAGCTATACGTGGGTCCGTCCCTGTGTCCAGTTTAATTGATTTATGTTATCACTGTGGTTTATCCGAGTGTTGCTCATGTTGTTATTTTAATTTCAATATTTTGAATGATGTTATTTTAAAAGCAAGATGTGAATTTGATGCGTGCTATTAATTTGATAATGTAAAACATGACTTTGATGCATGTTTATGACTTAGAGCTGTCATTTTCCTGCAATTTTGTATTGCACTCTGTATCAGGAACATTTAATCCTACAATCCGATTCTTGATCGATTCATAACCTCATACAAGATCGGTTTGTAACTCTCGAACCACAGGGATTGAGAGTTACAGTTTGCTGTTGTTAAACAAGTGCATTTTATGCAACATGAGGGACCTGTGATCAATTGAAATGGCCTATGGAGAAAAATTCATTATTTTTTGGTCAAAGATATGATAATTTATTCATTCAAATAGCGTAAAAGCCCGACATTATTACACCATGTGAAAATCAATCATGACCATTGAAGTAACGTACATAGTTAATACAAAATAAGGTATAATTAGATAAAATAAGGTATGATCAGAGGTAATAACCATCATAATATACCATTTCACTTAGGGAAAATTACATTTACCTCCCCTGAGGTTTATCTAAATGTAACATACACCCCCTCTAGTTTTAAAATAGACATTGACCTCCCCTGAGTTTTCATCAAATGAACAAAAACAACCCTTCCCTATTAACACTATTATTAGTTTTTTGACAGACGGTTAACACTGTTTGTTTCTCCCTTTCTCCGTTGAATTAAAAACAGAGAGTAAACAACTTGATTACAAGAATGACAAGCACAAACCAAAAATCAAAACCAAAACAGCACCAGAATTTACAAAAAGGCATATGCTCCCACTTAAAAGACCAGCTACCAAATACTTGGCAGAAACCCAACTAAAAGGCAGCTTTACTAAACCAGGCTGCTAACCAAACCTATTACACCATTTGATGTCAAACCAAAATAAGCAAAATTGGAAGCCAAATTAAGGAAAATTTGATATTTATCTTACAATAGTGGTTTTGGTATTTCCTTAATTTGGCTTAAATTGGTTACTCCATATCATCAAAGGGTCTGCGATAAATTAAAATTTGACCATAACCTTCAAACCCAATAACAAAATTAAAGGTTCAACATAACAGGGAGACATGGTCTAAGATTCAGATAAGGGATATTGAATAAAAAGAGTTCAGATCTTCAAAATACCAAGCCAACATATATATAGTGCTTGATTCTAAGGGAGAACAAGTTTCTAAGTAAAGCTGGTTGGAGAAAATGAAAACGCAAAGTATCAAGCTACCAACGCGAATGTTTTCTTTTTCTTTTTCTGCAGTATAAAATTAACAGACGTTTGTAGAGTTAAACAGTGGGGGAGGTTGGTGATTTTTAAGAAAATAGAGGGGATGTAAGTTACATTTAGATAAACCTCAGGGGAGGTTAGTGTAATTTCCCCTTTCACTTATATTAGCATAGCAATACATTTTTTTTTTGTTAAGCAGTATAGGTTCGCTTATAATGAAAGATGCAGACAAGTATAAAAATCTACGTCTAAAAAAATCAAAATCTTGCCGCTCCAGTTAACACATTGGTAAGTGGTAACAAAATTTGCGTGTGACCTAACCATCAGGGGTGGCCCTGAGCACAGGCCGAGGGGGCGGTAGCCCAGGGCACCATAATTTTAGGGGCACACAAAAATATATTTTTACTACCAATATATGTATGTATATAAATATACTCACATAAAAAAATGTAAAATGCTAATTGTAGACAAAATTAGAAGGGCGCTACAAAGTCAAAACTAATAAATGACGTGACCAAAAGAAATATAAAATAAATCAGTCAACTACATGTACCCAAAAAATATTAATTACATCCATAATTTTAGCAACTAAACTAATGAGTCATGAGTGAAAAGCCAGTGAATAATCTAATTGAGACACTAAAATTAAAATAATGATGTGAAGTGTTATGAATAATAAAGAGTCAGATTTTTTGCTTTTGCATATATTTTTTTTGAACAAAATAAATGATATTTATTTATTCAAATTGATAGAGTACATCGAAACAATACAAATCCAAATTCGCTAAAAACAAAAAGGATGAATCTGTGAACAAACTCACAACATCCATGTTAACAACATAAAACGGCAAAGTATCTATGCCTACAAATATGACTAATATGACTATATTCAAGTCTCCGGAATACTCATGTCTTCGGATCTGCAACGTTGACGACGCCAAAGTCATTGTCATTGATCGGATCTGCACTCGCTCAAAGCTAATCTTTCAACCTGAATCAAATAAACACCGCCATAAGACGGGAAATCAAAAACACACCGCACAAAGACGGAAAAGCAAAACAAACAGAGTCGTTTAGAGACGAAGAAATCACAACAACAGACGAAATAAAATAGAAAATATGTGAAATAACTTATTCAATTAGGTTAGAAGGAAAAACAACTCGGAGGGGTGATTTTTGGGTCAAAATTGACCCTAAATCACCCCTCTGACAAGAAGAAGAAGAAGAAGAAAGGGGTGACGGCTAGAGTTTTGCTTTTGCATATTAAAAGTCACAATATTTTACCTAGTTTATGAGTCTCATTTATTTCTAATTCTTATTCTCTACGACTAATTTCTGTGGAAAGAGAAAAATTTATCCTTTGAAGGTAGAGGTGTTCTTATTCGTGCTGTGGCTCAGGCCATCCCTGTGTATGTTATGAGTTGCTTTCTCTTTCCTATATCTCTTTGCGAAGATATTGAAAGGGCAGTCTGCAACTTTTGGTGGGGAGGCACTGAGCACACCAGAAAAATTCATTGGATTTCTAAGCAGAAACTGTTCAAGCACAAAAAGGACGGAGGTATGGTTTTCAAAAGTCTTAGGGACTTTAACTTAGCAATGCTTGCTAAGCATATATGGAGAATGCACAGTCATCCTACATCCCTTTTGGCTAAATGTTACAAAGCAAAATACTTTCCTAACTCAGATGTCCTTAAGGCTCAAATAGGATTTAATCCCATTTATGCATGGAAAAGTTTGCACAACTCCATCTGGATCCTCAATAAAGGGTGTTGCTGGAGGATTGGGAATGGAGCACATGTTCATATCAATTCTGATAATTGGCTGCCTCACAATAATAGTTTTAAACCTATCTATTCTAAACCTACTAGCCCTGCTCTAGTCAAGGATTTACTTAATGAGTCACCCTTTGATTGGAATTACAATCTTATACAAGAGACATTCCTACCTATGGATAGCTCACATATTGTTCAGCTCCCCATCATCCACTTTAATAAAGCTGACGCCCTTATGTGGATGTATGATACCAGTGGTTGTTATACTGTCAAGAGTAGCACACTCTCTAGCCCATACTAAGCCCAACAACGTTTGGTGGGAGTATGTTCCCAACCAAGCCCACTCTTTGAATGTTCATGATTTAATCAATTAATATCACCAGTTTATATTCAAAAAAAAAAATCTCCATCACAATTTGTAAATAAAAAACATATCTCCATCTCAATTATGCAACTATTAACACTAGAACAATCAATTGTCAAAAGCATAAGTGCTGTATACCATTGATCATAACTTCATAAGATAGGAGTAGGTGCCAATTGCAATTGCCAAACAATTTATTTATTATTTTAGTCAAACGAATTTTCACTTTTGAGGAATCAACATTGAATTATATGAAATGTTGTGATGATATAAACATTGATTTATGATCATGTGTGCTGTTTTCATAAACATGTTTCTTTAGTTAATTAAACTTGTCGAGTGAAGCCCAGACTCTTGAACATGGATCCTAGCTTAGAGTTAATTGGTTCACATTTCAAAGATTCATACTTGTGTTCTTCTTACACAATGTCAAATGAAATGTTTCATAGTCTTTCCATTCATTTCTCTTAATCTTATCATTTTTTGTGGTTTATTTTTTTTATAGAGGCACCACTCTCTTGATTTGCCTAAGACATCCAAATTTAAAGGGCCGGCCTTGCTAACCATTGTTTGAAAAATCACTTTACTAATTAAGTAACACTGTTTGAAAAATCTTTTAAATCTTAATTAGGAAACATATTAATTATATTATAAGCATCCAATTTTTAGTCATGACATTGCAAAAAATATTGTTATTACATTACAAACTTAAAATGTTGATTATTTTTTTTCCTTCCAAAAGTTATTTAAATTCCAGTATAAAAGCTATTTAAAAACACTCTTAATATTAATTGTAAACTATTACAATCGTTTTATATGAATACAATTTCTATGATTAATTATTTATAATATCAAAACCTATACCCAATTTTTTGACACAAAACCTTAACCAAGTCATTAGTTAACAACCTACGAATTGTTGTTTCTAACGACTTTATACATGTTTTTTACGACTTTATACATGTAGTATTTGTAAAAAAAAAAAAAAAAAAAAAAAACTATGTTTCATAAAAAATGAAATAGAAACAAATGCATAAATTTTATAGGTTTACTTTTCTAAAAAAAAATAAAAAATAAATAAACTGATTTTAGTGCACATGTCACGTTTATATAAAATAAAAAATGGCCCAGCTTTTACATTATAAAGTAAATTTAAAAATAAAAAATAAATAAACTGATTTTAGTGCACATGTCACGTTTATATAAAATAAAAAATGGCCCAGCTTTTACATTATAAAGTAAATAAAAAAATGGCCCATGCAGGTTTCGAACCTGCGACCTTCGCGTTATTAGCACGACGCTCTAACCAACTGAGCTAATGGGCCATGTTGTTTAGAGTCCCTGCAATTTTAAATTTGAACGTTGTGAATGCTTTGACTAATAAACGAGAATGTTGTTCAGTTCTGCAATTTCTTTACTACGCTAAATTGAAAATTTATTGGTCAACAAACTAAAAAGATGAGAATTTATTCATCCAATCATAGGCTACATATAAAAGTGCAAATAGCAACAAAATAATGACATATATAATTTTGAGCTTATTACAAGCTCCACAAGGAACAATCCATTACGGATGAATGATTTAAAAAAATAAAATTCTCTTCAAACGTAATGAGATTCTTATGATCGAGAGTTAAGTCAGAGGTAAGTAAATTCTATCCAAAAATAGTTTTAATGGAATTTGAGTTCGGTTTCTCGCGAACAATTTTGTCCTTAAATTAAGTCTATAAATCACTAAAGATTATTCACTTGACTATTTTCACTGCTAAATGTAATTACATATATATTAAAATGGTGAAGGCAGGTTGGCATAATATCAAGCCTCAAAATGTTTCTAGCCTGCTATATACAATGTGGTGCAAATTTATTACTTCCAATTCAGTTATACAAATTCTTAACTCAAAAAAAAGTTAAAAAATTCTTACCAATGAGGTTGGCGTATTTTCTATTTGCACTAATTGTAACATGGATTCAAGTTTGAATTTTTTGTATATAAATATATTATGAAAATTCCATCATGAATCATTGTTGAGGTTGCCAAGTTTACATAACTTTGTACGAATGATTGCTTTCCTAATATAAATTTAGTTTTCATAAAAGAATTTATAAAGACTATTGATTTGAAACAATTATTGATCGAACTTTATTTAACCGAATTACGAGGGCCGATTTCGCCTAAAACTTTGAATGGTTAAGACAAATAGTAAATACTAGCTATGAATTGGTTTGAATTATAAACAACAACAAACCATCCATCAATTAGTTTCCATATCTGTACCATAAAATTCATAAACTAACCAAATTCTTTGAAAGAAGTAAATCATTTGAAAGAAAAAAAGCACAAGATAGAAAATGAACTCCTTAATCATATTCCATTATCTATAAGTAGTAAGCAAGCACAAGAGGAAACGTAAATTCCAAAGTAACTACTATAATTAAGCACATCATTAGCTCTGAAAATTTCCTTTTAATTCCTTGAAAAAACAATAGTATGCTAATTGAATTACCAATGCTTTCTAACACAACTTATGCTATTTCTTGTGGCCATTATTTCATCAAGAGGAACCCTTTTCTTGAGTTCAGGTCTTTGCTTAGGAGCACTGTGAGACCTTACCACTCTTCCCTTAGATGAATGAGTATTAGCCATGTAGTTAGGAAAATTCGAGTAAGGCATGAACAAGCTGGTATCTTCTGAAACACTCTTCGCCAGAGGATTAGCTTGCGAAGAATTCACTAATCGAGGAGTGCTATGAGCTGTGTAGAGTCTGCGTTCATCGTTAACATTATTGTTGCACCAATCAAAATCTTGAGAATATTGGCAATCATGAACTGAAATTCGACGCGGAATTTGACAAGGAAGAGATGTTGCATCATAGCTGTCATACAAATCATCTCCATATTCGGACATTGCAGATCTCGAACCAGACCTGTGAGGATCAATCAGAACAACTTTTGGGTTCGGAGCAAATCTACTTGAGGAATTGGGAAGCCATTTATTTTGTTGTCGATTTCTAGTTTCATCCAACATTTGCTACAAGAGAAAAAAAACACAATAGTAAATAAAGACTAAAATTTTGATGAAATCCAATTGAATTGGCATACAGTAATCAAGAAGTTGTTTTAATTACCACATGTTTTCGTCCACGGATTTCTGGCTGATATAAGTTCTCCTTGTCGATGGAATTACGGGCTCGCCTTGACCGGACAACAGCTTGAGCTCTCATTAGAGCTTGCATACTGTTAAGTGTTGCAGCAACTCTTTTTCTAACTAGGAACCCTCTAACAAGAGCTTGTATCTTAACCAATCCTTTTAGCGCTCTACGAGCCTTTCGCGCCTGAATGCAACAAATGATACAAAATTTGAATTGAATTGCTAACAGAACACACTAGAATACTATAGCACAACAATATGTTTGCATTAGATGATGATACTAAAAATGAAAGAGGTACTGTTTCATTTAGAGCTAAGCTCATGTTTGGACGGAGACAAACTAATGCCGCCTTGATTTTGGTAAAAACTACTATATTTTCAAGCTTCGACAAAATTACAGTGTCACATGATTTTGTTAAACTCACCGTAAATTTAAACAAACACTAAGAATCAATAACAACTTTCTGACTTTTGAAGGTGGACATAGTAGCCAGAATCAACCAAAACACATCATTTGTCACAACCAAAAAAATATGTGTCACATGGACAAAGCTACAAGCATTACCATTTACAAAACAATCAAATTCAGAAAATGACATTAATTTGTGGAAACAGAAAAAACAGACAACATATGAGCAAATATAAACATTCCTAAAACAATTTAACATGAACTTTCCTAGAATACAAAAGTTGGTCACATTCACATACCAAATAGCCTCTGAAAAACGTTTGAATCTTCACAGCAGCCAACATCTCCCTGCTTCCAAATAACAATGACTTTCTGCCACTGCCATGGCTTAATGACCTCACAAAAATTGCATTTTTGTTATGCTCATTCTGTTTCTGTTTTTCAGCAACATAGGATTTGTACCAAGCATCATCAAAAGCTGGAGCACTAGTCTGATGGTCAATGTGATTATCATCCTTCCCTGATCTTTTCTTCTCCTTCTTGTCAAGAACCAATGGTCCTGATTTGTTACTATGTTCCTTCTCTTTCTTCATTCCAAACAAACCCTTCAACCATCTACTAGCTTTTCCCATAATTACACACTTTTTTTGTGTGAATGTCACAATCTGAAGTGAAGAACAATTTCAAAGTTAAACACAAATGTGATAAAAGACAAAGTGTGAGTTTCTCTCAGAGTAGAGAATAATAATAAGTGTGTAAAAATGTAATGCAAGGTAAACAAGTGTAATAACCCAATGAATACATGTGGTGCCTAATGCAGTATAATATATAGTAAAATTGTCACAAATTTTATGAACAAAGTGGAATTTAGTGCCAGAATATCTCCAACTAATAATATAGCAGAATCTATACCTCAAATTGAAAATAGAGAATTGATGAAAGCAAGTTATGGATGCAAACATAAACACCATATAATACTAATAAACAGAATCATGAAATTTTAAAAATAATAATCATTATTCTAATAAATTAAATATTAAAGGACAAACTTCTGACACACTTGATGAACATATGAGACAAAGGTTACAAATTAAAAACAAAGAACAAAGGTGAAATTGAAAAAGTTGTAATAATTACTTGGAAAAAGCCTAAGAACTTCTTAAATTCAAAAAAATAGAAAGACCATCAATAATTACCCTACAAAGTACAAAGGAACATAATAATTCCTAGTTTTCCATGCTTACATTTTAAGTATTTTTTTACAAATTATAAAAAAATAAAAAATAAAAAACCTCTTTGTTCAAAGTTGGAATGTGAACCTTTCAGTAACACCCTTTTAGGCCCTGGTAAAAATGAGTTAGAGATTTTGGATTTTAACTTGTGGTAGAAAAGATCTTTGAACAGTGATTCCTCTTGCAGACAATGACAGTTTCTGTGTTAAAGATGATTCACTTGTTCTGAAACAATACTTGTTGAAAAGGACCTTTCCAAATGGGGTTAGGAAGAACCGATCAATGGAATTTTCATGTCAAATAATGCAATTTCCAATGGTTTTGTTTGACTCCTAGGGGTGCTCAAAATTAATACTACACGTGATTTGCTTAGTGATCTTAATCTTAATAAACTTATTACTAATACTATCTGATTTTTATTCAAATTTTGAATACTACTATAATTTGTGTTTTCTTTTCAAACTGTATAACAAACTAGTAGTAATTGACGCATTGTTTTGTTAATAGTGGATTTTAATTTGAAACTGATGCATGCATAAAGATAGGAACGGATTACAGTAATAAAGGAGATATGAACGGATTTGAAATTATTATTTTTTACACCGTCTTTTGAAAAATTGTGATTGGTAAGTGGTGTAAATTTATATTAGGGCACAGTTCTTTTTAAGGCAGTCCAGGCCTCACCATCATCTAAATGTGAGTGTGGGAAAAGAATTAAAAAGTGAGTGGAGATATTTAAGAAAAATCACTTACTCTTAAAGCTTATTAGGTCTTGCCATCACTTAACCTAATTTTTCCCTCTAATTCTATTGTATTAATTGCTAATCACTTTAACCCTATAAAAATTTCCCTCTCAAATCAATGCCGGTTTGAATTTCAAATTTATTCTTTTAAAAATAAAGTGAAAAATCGGTGACATTATAAAGACTAGGAAGTAGCCTTTACATATTCTTTTCATTTTGAAAGTTTCACTTTTTTTTTGTTTCCAACAAAGAATGGAAATTAATAAGCCTTTTAGTTTTCTATTTAGAATGCTGCACCGTTCAAAAAGATTTTCAATTATATTGGTAATTGTAGTTAGACTTTTCAACTACACAACATTCTCCAAAAATCATATTCCTGGCTTCAGTTGTTCTTTCCCACATTTATACATACATGGTTTTGTCCTTCAACCATTATTTTGGTATTTTTCTTTTCCCTTCTCTTCAAATATTTTTTTTTTCCACACCATATATCTCACCTTTATTTTGCTCTTTTTTTTTCGCCATTTTTTTTTTATGAATTTCTTCTTCTCATTTACTTATGGTTTCTTCTTTGTATTTTGTTTTTGTTTTTTTCCGGGATGCATAGGTTTCAAAATGGGAGATCTTGATAGATGAGTACTATCATTTTTAACTTGCCTTGAGTGTTGGGGAAAATGGGGTGGACTCGTGAGGTTTCACCATGATGAGGTCCTAGAGTTTTTCTTTTGTTGTAGCTTTATTTGTGATCACGTATACACAAATGTATTATTGTAGGTTCTATTAGCCTCTGTCGATAATCTTTCTTTCCCCAATAATGAATTTGTGATTAATTATTTATAGGTAAATTAATTTTATTTTGATTCTTCTTTGAACATTTTTATATCATGTATGTGGATAATATACACAATATGATTTTCTTTAAGTGATATCTACGTATTTCTTTTTCTCAAGACAAAACACAATATGTTCTTTTCTTCTTTATATACAATGTTAAAAATTAAATTTAAGTATTAAAAATTAAATTTAAGTAAAAGAGTAATTGTTTATTACTATTCTAGCATGATTATTTTTGAGGGATATTATTCTATCATGATTGATATGTACGTAATAATGACCCACTTAAATAGTTTTTTTTTTTTTTGAAGGAGCCCACTTAAATAGTTGAAACTCTAAGATTTTCAATGGAAGATTATTTTTTAGTTTTGTCACAATATTATTTTTTAAACTGATCATGTTACATTTTGAATTTGGGTTTACTAGATCTTTGTTTTTTTGGTTGAAGTTAAAAATAATGTTAGTGCCAACCGCTAAGTTGATCCATCTTATGGGTTAATTTTTTGTACAAACTGTTATGTTATGGTGCACGTATGTACATTTTTATTCTCATGACTTCATTTTTGAAACTATCAAAGGTTGTTGGCTCTAATATGTGGTTGCTTTCATTTTTTTGTGAGGAATTGAAGTCTAAACTCTCTAATGTTGTTGAAGACAGCACAACCAACAAAATCAAGATGATGAAGTACAATTTTCTTTGACACGGTATCTAACTGCCATAAAAAAAAAACGCTAAAGCTGAGAGCTCATATTTAGAGATTTGTCATGTCCTGACAATTAGCTTACATTTCATAGAATATGCAGATAAGAGAATGTTCAAATAAATCTTTGTCATGTTTTGATTTTTCAAAATGTTCATCAAAAACTCCTCTTATATTTCTTTAAGATTGTAACTGATGTAGTTTGTTGCTATCTCTGCATCTCAAACAGTTAAACAAGCATTTACTATAGTGGTTTTGCGATGGACTTTTATATATGGCTGCACATGCAAGGCTTAGAATATGATGATCATATTCATGAGAGCAAAATTTTCAACTAACACGTTGTAACAAGTATTCTCATCAATATCCAGTTTTGTTTTTTTAGAGGATCCATATGAAGTAACAATTATAATTTATTCTTTAGCTGCTGAATTTCATAAGGACTCTATTAAACTATTGTTGTTATCCTACAAAATGATAGGATACAAGGTGAATATTGTGATGGTATAATTAAGTTTTATGATGTAAATTTTTTATCTTTTGCATTTCATCGTTTTTAAACAGAAGTTATTCAAGGCAAAAAATAAAGACAAGATTTTTTATTTGTAATTTTAATATATTTCTTATCACAACATTTATTGACAAATTTAATTTTAATTATTTAATTTTTATTTGTATGCTAATATTCTTTGAGATTAATTTGTTTATAATTTTTATTTTTATTTATAGTTTGTGTTAATATTTTTTATTTGTAAGTTCTTTGTAGAAACTAACATAAAAGAAGTGTCGTCCAGAATTGATTTGATTGCATGCATTTGTAAAACAGTTTTAAACCTTCAATTATGTAAATTAATGTTTAATTTAATACCCTTTTATTAGCATTTTTTTAAGGAGGAATTAGCATTCTAGACAGGGTAATATTTATTTTTATTTTTATAGATTTGTTTTTATCTTTAAATTATAAGTTATTTTATAATTGTATAATCATCATTTAATTAATATAATTATTAAAATTATAATTTTACTGCACGGGTTTGTTAAGCTAAAAATAATCCTTGATTATTGAAACATTCATTGGGTATTAAGTATTTTTAAATTTACATTATAACTACACCACCAAAACAATATACATTATGATATGATTTTAGCTCACAAGACCCGTGCGGCGCACGGGTCAGCAATCTAGTGATAGTAAAACGTTAAAATTGTTAGGTTGAATTCGAACCTCAACCCTATGCTTATTTGTGCGGGTGTATAATTTAAGAGCTTGGGATACGAGTGTAAGAATCAAATCAATGATTTAAGAGAAATGATATTTGTACAATCACTTTTTGACAGCTTTCTCTCTCATACTCACATTATAATGTTATTCTCTTTCTTCCTTTTTCTCTCTATTGTTTTGGACTAATGAGAAGAGAGAAAATAAAAGTTGTCACCAATAGATGTACATATATCACTACTGATGATTTAAACATCCAATTCAAATGAACCAAATTGATTAAGTTTTTTCCTGCTATAATTGGTTCTAAACCGATTCAAAACAATCAAACCAAACATTTTTTTAAAGAATCAAATCAGACATTTATCGATTCAAGTATCGATTTCACGTTATTCAATACCGATCATTAGAGACTCGAATGAAATCATTATTTTTAGGGTCTCGCTAATGAGTACTTTAAGGGCACTCTTTAAGGTTTCTCAATTAAGAATTTATTCTTTAGAAAAGTTTGACATTTCAATTTCCAATGTATTGAATTCACAATTTTTCATAAAAATTTACTATTTAAAATATTTAAAGTATCTTTAGAACACTCGTTACCATTTATTTTATTATTATTATTATTATTATTATTATTATTATTATTATTATTATTATTATTATTATTATTATTATTTCACACCATATTATTACTGTTTTCTTAAAAATATGTTGTAGTCATGAAATTTTTAATCATTATATTATAGGGTTAATTATGTTTCTAGTCCCTATAAAATAGCGGCCTTGTAAGTTTAGTCCCTACTTAATTTTAATAGCCTTTTTAGTCCCTAATTTTGTTTTTCTGCACTGAGTATTAGTCCCTACTCAATTCAAATTTGTTTAATTTATGCTTAAACTCTTAAATTTTTGAACAACTTTTTGCAGACATGTTTAGAACATTACTAAAAGTTCGTCCGCAAAAAATTATCGCAAAATTTGATTTCTACATCCAGATTTTATTACTTTTTATCTTTAACTTTTGTCGTTTTAAAAAATTCATATTTAATTCATTTCATGTCGTTTAAGGATAATTAATCAAACTTTGTTTTAGCAGGGACTAAAATTATAAGTAAATTTTTTTTTATAGGGACTAAAAATGCTATTAAAATTAAGTAGGGACTAAACTTACAAGGTCGCTATTTTATAGGGACTAGAAACATAATTAACCCTATATTATATAGAGTTGTAAGAAACAAACCAATGACATTATAAACCTGAAGATGTCCTCGTGAGCTTAGCTCAGTTGGTATGAATAATGTATAAAAATATGCAAGGTACGAGATTCAAACCCCGGCCACCACAAAAAAAAAAAATGAAGATCCAATCCAAATCAATGGAAATAACCTCTATTCGTTGCGATATTACATCTTTCAAAACCAAACATCCGTATCAAATTATTATACTATTTTCTTATTGTTATTATTTTACAATTTATTAATAGTGTTATTTTAAAAAAAAAATATTGTATTAATGCATTTTTCAATCATTATCCATTACTTTTTCATTTTAATTCATGTATTTTTTGTATTAGGATAAAAAAAAAATCTATCATGTTTGATCAAAGGAAAATGTTAACAAGTGTCTTAGGGTATTTAATAAGAAGTCTAATAAAAAAACTTTATCTTACAAATCGTACATTCACTACATTAAAATTCTATAAACTAGCTTTGACTTCATTAAATTCATCAATTATTTCTATTTTTGTTTTCTTCACAAGTGTCCCAAGGAGACTTGATTAAAAGTGAATTTAATTTTTTGATTTTTAAAAGTCATATTTATATTGAAAGTTTGACTTTTATCTTGTTACAACTTAAAAGTCATATCTGTGATCGGTTGACCACGTAAAGTTTCATATATGTATTGAAAGTATGGGTGGGAATAGGCTAGGCCGAGCTAGGCTTTGCAAGGGCTGAGCCTGACCTGCCAATTTTTTTGAAGGCCTAAGCCTGGCCTGTGGCCTGTCATAGTCTTACTTTTTAGGTCTGAGTCTGGCCTTCTAAAAGCCTGATACGGTCTGCTACCCTGTTTAAAAGCCTATTTCATATGGACATCTTTAAATAAGCAATGCGATCTAAGTTTAAATATACTAGCGAACTAATATATCAATTAGATTAAACTCTCTTTTGATAATCTGATAATCATGATGAGTTTTTAGAGAATTTGACTATATATTATATTATATTTCAATTCTAGTTTATAATAATACATTTAAATATGCATAAAATTAATGTATACCAATAAGCTTAAATTACTAAAAAAGCTAACAAATTTTTATTTTAATTCAAAGTACAAAATATAATATAATAATAAATAATACTATTTATATTTTTTTAAATAGGCCGGTCTAATAGACCTAAGAGGCTTTTTGAATGGCATGTGGTCTGGCCTTTTAAGCTAAATAAGCTTCTAAAATAGCCTAGGCCTTATCTGTTTAAGAAAAAAGTTTGGCCTAGCCTAGCCTGTCGTAGGCTAGGCCGTAGGCTCCTGTAGGCCGGCCTGGCCTATTCCCATCCCTAATTGAAAGTTAAAAGAGTTTAAGAGATTTTGTAAAACCTCGGATAGGAATTAGGTGTGGGGTATACTAATATGTTTTTTTCCTTCCCGTAGCCCCTTTCTGATAGAAAATCGGGGTCAATTTAAATTTGTCTACTTAATAAGGATTCAACCAAAATTTGACAAGAATTTGAATTTAAACCTCTTTGTCGATTTAAGAATCTCATCGGTAAGTAACATAGTCACTTAATCTTGACTCTTTGTCGATTTAAGAATCTCATTTGTGGGTTTGTGCCACGATTTATGCGATGGTATCAGAGCCTCCTCCAAAATCCATTGGGTCACCTGCTATCACATTTCTGCTATCGAGCCACCCACCATTTATATCCGCACTCCAGATGCCCAGTCCTGGGCGTGAAGGGTGTGTTAAAGACACTACTACAAAATTGGGAAAATATAGCGCCTTGTAAATAGCGCTTTTAACACTAAAGCGCTATAAATTAAAACACGGAGGTCTTAGCTAGCGCTTTTTTTAAAAAGCACTATCTATCCTTTTAAGTATATATAGCGCTTTGTATTGAAAGCGTCAATATAGGTTAAATAAAAATAATGGATATTTAAATAAAAAACATGATTAATCGTATATGGCGCTTTTTATGAAAAGTGCTATATATAAATCAACCTTAAATAGCGCTTATAAGTTAAAAAAAGCGCTACTGTATTCTTGAGAAAGATAGCGCTTATAGGTTAAAAAAAGCGCCATTTTATAAAGTGATTTAATGTACATTAACTAACAAAGCACACCTTTTTTTTAATATTTTTTTTATCATATATATATATATATATATATATATATATATATATATAACAAACAAAATCCAAACTTTTTCAAAAAAACAAATTCAAATTTTTTCCAAAAAACAAATCCAAACAAAAAAAAAAACAAATCAAATATATAACAAACTAAATCCAAACTTTTCCAAAAAAACAAATCCAAACTTTTTCCAAAAAACAAATCCAAACTAAAAAAATAAATCAAAATTTCCAGATCCCACTAAATCCTACTTTTCCATAAATAAATCATATCCTCAAAAAAAAAAAAATTGGCTTCAAGTTCTCTCTCACACAACTTTTTCACGTTCTTCTTCACGTTGTTTTAGTTTTAGTTTTACGATTCAACACTAGTTTTTCAGTTTTATTTTATTATTTCTTTTGAAACTTTTGGCTACGAGAGATATAAGAATTCTATTCTGAAGCATGTTTTCTTTGGAATCGAAAGCTTAGTTTTCTTTAGCATACCCTTCTTTTCAATGAAAGTCACCGTGCCTTTAAATTTTCATTCCCATAATTTTATCCCAATTCCCTTTATTTCAAGTGCTGCTACCTATTATTTTTATTGATTCCAATTGAGTCGCTGTTTTGCACATCTGTTCTGATACGTGTTTCTTCTTGTTGTTTCAACTTCATATATTCATTCACCTATTTTCTTGTTGCTACTGCCATGTGCTATTCTAATTGAGTTTCTTTGCCGACTGCTATTACTACATATATTCCAAATCCATTTGGCTGCCGTATTCAATTGTTTCGATCCCAATCTCTTTGAATTGCTAGTTTAATTTGCTTTAATTAAAGTTCATGTTGTTGCTTCTGTTAGGTGCTGCTGCTACCAATTCAATCAACTTTGATTGAATTGCTTTGGTACGCTGTACTACTTTCTTTTATTTTTGCAGATTATTTCTTTGATGTCGATTTAAAGGATGGGATTTATGCTCACTTAAAGATTCCAGATTGCTGTAGTGGTCATTGTCGCAGCTTCTCTTTCACTTATTTTTAAGTTGCCATCTGATAACATGTTCGGTTCCTTCGTTATTATTTGTTTTCTCTTTAATACGAATTCTGCAGAAGTAATTTTAATGTATAAATTTAATCATGTTTGAGTAGTCCAAATTGAGTCCAAAACGAAAGGACCGTCGTACCGACGGACCTCATGTAATTGTGCGCCCTTTTTTAATGTAGCGAGAATAAAATGCATTTGTTTTGAAAATTCTGTTTTGCAATTTAAAAAAAGTCTACTACGAAAGTAGAGACACAGAGATATCGTTTACGCGTCGAAAGAGCGAAAACGATATCCGACTTAGAAAATTCAGATTTTTAATTGTAAAGGTTAAATCGAAAGCACTTCTTTTCTTTTAATTAAGAGTTTATTGTATTTAGAAAAAGGAATTTTTAGGCCTGTAATTATACGCTATGAAAGTAGGGGGTTACGTGTCTAAGAGTTCTGACAATGTGTTGCGAAAGCAAACATTGTCTCTTGTTATTTCTACACATAGGCAAATTGTTTCTGACTATAATTTGCTTCTGATTGTTTCTCTACTTGCCCATCAATTATAAGGTGTAATGTTATCTACTTGAAACAGATTTATTTCTCCTAGCAGGTTTCAAGAAGAATTTTAGTTAGTAACTAGTCTCATTTATAGTTTGTTCTGATAACTATAGGATTGATCTTTGAAGAGAAACAATAGTTTGTGATTCTTTGAAACGAGGGCAGAATTTGTACTTCTAAGAAGTTATTCAAAAAAAAAAAATTTATCACTGACTGAATCAATTTCATATAGATTCCTGCAACATATAAAGGCAATGGTAATGACGGGATTAGGAGGGGTGACGAGTCGGTCACATCAAAAAAATAGGTATATTGATATACACAAGAAATGTTCATTTTACTATTCAATCATTTATTAATCATTAACTAAATTAACTATACAATTAATATTTTAGATTCAAACACAAAAATTGTATGAAGGCACTAAAATCATGAAGGATAAGCCAAGAAATATGTCTCAAGCACAAAGGTTGAAAGCACAAAAGTTGAAAGAAGTCACTAATAAGGGTGGACATAGCAATATTCAAATCACAAAACCAAAACAAGATATTGCAAAAACCAAACATCAAAAGCCTTACTCTACAAATTATTGTCGTCCATCGTGGGTGTTTGCTCTTAAATCATCGGTGGCAGTGCAAATGATGGAAAACACAGATACGCGTCAGATAACTTTGGAGGAAAGTATTTTTGGTGAAGAACAGTATCATGAAAGCATTACCAAAGAAAAAATGTATGAGTTTTTCGAAAGTAGGTGTCTTTGTTGTCTGCGTATATATCAGGTACTTCGAATAACTTTAAATTGACTGAACAAATTATTTTATTTGTATAACATTTAATAGTATCTAATATTATATTTTCATTCTAGGTACTTGTATGAAAAATTTGTGCGCGACACTGATTTCGCATGGAAATACTCCTTCTTATCCCCCCATCGAATATCATTGGTGTTAATTGAAGCAGAACAAGAATTGGTCAAAGCATACATGGTTAAGGAATTCTTGAAATATAAAGATGAGCGCAAATTATTTATTCTACCATTTTATATACATAAGCCTATGTAAGATTTTCCTGAAAAGTTTGTTTTTGATAATTTTTTCCTAACTTGTTACCATCGTTTATAAAAGATTTTCTAATTAACTTTGACATTTGTGTAGTGCACATTGGCTGTTAGTTGTCATTGATCCCATATCGGAAATCATATATTATTTGGATCCATTACTCAATGACTATATGAATTATCCAAAAATGAAGAATATGTTTGACACGTAAGTATATATAAATTTATATATTGATGTATATGAAAACTATATATATATATATATGGTTAGTTGTATGTAATCTAAGTTTATATTTATATTTTGTAGAGTTCTATAGGTATTTCGCTCTGCAAGGGATGCTCAAGTATCAAAGAATAAATTTAACAACATGTACAGGTTTAATAATATAACATAACAACCTTAAAAAATTAGTGTATGAATAATATAAATAATTTGATTGATACAAACTTATTTTATTTTTTGTAGTGTCCTCGCCAAAGAAAATGGTATAGATTGCGGGTACTTTGTGATGAGGTTTATGAAAGAGATTCTCATTTCAAAACTAAACGAGATTCCAAAGCTGGTATGTTATTTTTATATTAAAGTATAATATTTGTATATAATTAAGTTTATTAAGTAACATGGTTATTTTTTGTTATAATATATGAAGTACATTGATGATTTCAAGTGTGTGACATACTCAAAAGATAAACTAAGAGAAATCCAAGAAGAATGGTGTCAGTTCTTGCTCAGCCTAAAAGTTATATGATATTTCTATGATAAGGTGGGTTTCATGTTTCTAAATATATTTGCTATAGAAGTGGTAGTTGTTTTAATTTATAATCTTGCTTTAATTTGTACACATGATCGGTAGTACTTTAAATTTATCTTTAATATAATATAGTGTTATTGCTTAATGGTGTTTTCTGGTATATATTCAGGTAGAGGAGTGTGAATGAAATTTGGAAATGAATGATGATTTGCCTGCTTGTTTTGGATAAAAATGTTGAGAAGATCAAGAAGATAGATGAAGACTGCATGATACCATAGAAGATTTTGATCTTTATGTTAACTAATTAGTCATTTAGTTGTAACTCCTAGAGATATTTATGTTACCATATTAGAGGCTATACATTTCTGACTTTTATGCTATATATACATACATTTTTTATGATATGGTTAAATTTTATTTGATAAATAATAGTCCCAATTATAACATGCCAAAATTATATATATTTCCCTTTAAGTTTCTGACTTTATATATATTTTACTTTAAATTAGTAAAAAAACGCTATCTGCAAAGAAAAAAAAAATTGACAATAAAATAAAATAAAATAAATGCTTCTCCTAGCGCTTTTTTTCCTTTATAAAGCGTTATCTAAACATATTGTTACATAGCGCTTTTAAAACAAAAACGTTGTCTTTAAACCTGTCTTAGATGGCGTTTTTTTTTTATAGAAAGTGCTATCTAAGGAGATTCTTAGCTAGCGCTTTTTGACATAAAGCGCTATATAAACCATGCTTTAGCTAGCGCTTTGTACAGAAAAAAAAAGCGCTATATTACTTTTACCAGCGCCATTTATAGTAGCGCTTCAAAAGCGCTATCTAAAGCAAAAAAAAAGCGCTATATAAGCCCATTTTTGTAGTAGTGAGAGTCTCACATCAGATAAGAGATTGCATGAACTAGTGTTAATAAGTGGGGGGCAATTCTCACATCACAAACCGGTTTTGTGGGGTGATGTAAGACCCAACCTCGATTGATGTATAGTTCGATCAAATTGCTCAAGCTCTTAAATAAGACGATCAAGAGTTACATTCCGATCAAAATCTGGTCAAAGTTCCTAATAGGTTTTGTGTGATTAGAAGTTACGATCTGATAAATTCTATGGATTTTTAAGCAATATGTGTAACACCCTATTTCTAATAAGCGGTAAAACGCGCGAATATACAAACATATTCTAGAAATAGATGTTACGTCTTCGAATCAAACCACAAAAATACATGCATAAAGATCATGTTACACAACATAGCAGCGGAACATACATATAATTCATAAAACATCTCCAGATCTCCACAAAATACAATTGTATTCTCCAATTCTCAAATAACAAATAACATCTCAACTCCAAAATACATAGTCCAAAAATAAAAACCAACATGCAAGAACTACCCTAGATCAGAGCCCTAATCTAGACACTTGCATAAAAAGAGGAACTCCACTCCTCGACATCATCAAGCAAACAAACTAAGCATCCTGCACTCCATCTACCTGTCCATACAGAATGGTAGGTGGTAAACCATTGAGGGTTAGCATCACATCGTCATAATCCATATAAGATTTAAATAAGAACATTGGAGATGAAAGAATATATTCAAGAATAACAATTCAAACATGTATTCACAAGCATTCACAACCTTCATATAATTCATTACCATCATTCCAAGCTCAACTCAACAAGTGTATCATACACATATCACAACTTCACCTTGTCAATCAACAATTAACAATTCAATCCGCAATTACAATTAGCAAAAATCAACCATCAAACACATCTTAATGCAATTCAATCCACCAACAGTTTATGCAATGGCTCTAGACTCATCTAGATGCATGTGGTACCAAAACACCTCAAGGTCGTCACCTTCGATGCAACAAAAACATCGTAATCACCTCAATTGGATATAAAATCCACCACCATCAGTCATGTATGCATGAACATATGACTCAACTACAATGCATATGTTCACACAAACAATTCACCTCAACATCACCAATATTTGTATATATGCAAACAACAACAACAATTCACCACCTCTTAACATATATACAATCACCAACAACATTCATAATTCAAGCAACATATAGTTGTCACATATATACATACACCACCAATCATCTTCGCATAAGATATACACCAACAATAAGGATTGATGACAGTCCGTCATACGCTGTTTTTAGAGTCTTTTTAGTTAAGTTTTTGGTTTATTTCTATTAGTTTAGTATTTAAATTAGAGTCATTTTTGAATAAATCATCGTTTTCAAGTTATTGGGTCACATAATAGATATTAAAGGTCACATGTGCACATTTGCTTGGTTAATTGAGAAAAGAAGAAACAAATGGCCTAGCATCAACACACGTGAAAAAAGGAATGGAATGAAGAAGGAATCATGTGATGGACTAGTAACATGCTATGGAATTTTTTATTATAAAAGAAGAAACATGTTAAGGCATCATGTGAATGAAAGAAGAATTGTTTAATGTCATGTCATCAATGAAGCATGTTCCAACGTTGAAAGCTAGCAAAACATTATGGCATGTTATTATTTTATTAAGTTCCATTGAATTGTTTATTAAAAGGTATGTCATGTGTATTGTTAATTGAAAAGCCATGGAACAAGAAATACACGGTTTTGGAAGCAAGCAGAAGAACAGAGAGCAGTGTTTGCTTGCCATGGCGAGTAATTTACTCGCCTAGGCTAGTAATGACAGATAGCCCAGCAACATAACCTGTCATGCACTTGAAGAAGTGGAGAAAAACTTTCAGCATGCTTGTGATTTTTTAATGACAATAGATGACAGACATGGAGCTGTTACACATGGAATAGAGAATAATGAGTTGTTCTCTAGAAGTGGAATGAAGTTGGTGAAGCATTGTACACATGGTATGCTTGGGAAATTATTCTATATAAGTGGCAAGAGTTATGCATTGAAGATATCCCATAACTTATTCAATTTCCATATCAGTTTATAGAGTAGTGTTTACATTCTGTACTTTTAATTCTGCAAGAGTGATAAGGCTAGTTCTTAATAGAGTGAGAGTGATAGAAAGGTTGTTCTTCATTTCCTTTGGTGAGACATTACAAAGTTGTATGAATTCCTCTATTTCAATTCATCCTTGCAAGGCTTTCATGACAATGAGGAGCTAATCATCTTTTGTTGGGGTTAGAGGTACTTGATCCTAGCTAAGCATGTAATCTTTGATCTTTAAATATATGGTTCTAGCATTTGATTTGATATTGATTTTATTCTTGCACTCTAATTACTTATGTTGATTTATTAGTGAGAAATACTTTTAAATCTAAGTTTAGAATAAACATCAGTCAAAACATAGATGCTAGACATAGATGTATGTTTTGATATCACCTTTTGTATTCAAACTTAATGCTTTCTTATAATTTAATAGAGTGAGACATCATCGATTAAATCATAAGAACGACTCTTGTATAATTCAATAGTGTGAGACATCAACGATTGAATAATACAAGAGATTTCACGATATTGTGTTGGACACAAACAATGTTGCGAGGGATACGTGATTATATCAAAGAAAAGCTAGAATCCATATATGATCATTAGGTTACATGTGATATTAGGACAAGGAACTCTAATCCTAACAATTCTCTTGCCTTATTAATCTCACTTTTATTTATTGCATAATAGTTAATTTGGTTACAAACAAACAATCAAACCAATCTTATTTACTTAGAATGATATTTGTAGTTAAACTGTCCTTGATATCACACTAGTCCCTGAGGAGACGATATATAAATACTTACTTTTGTTTGATGCAAAAATACTACATCAAAATGGCGCCGTTGCCGGGGACTAGTGTTTAGATACCATAGATAGTACGACTTATTTATCATTTTAAGCATTTGTACATAATTTGTGAATAATTTTTTTTTATATAATTGTTTGCACTAACCCCTTTGTTATACAAAGAACAATTTCTTGTTAGTTATATCCATTTCAGATTCTCCACTTAAATGAGATCATGGAGGATTATGGTTGTTTCAACTTCTACACTCAATTTGAGTATGAACCATATCAACAGTATCAACAACATCCTTCTGAAGATGAACGCATAACAAATATAGAAAATACTTTGAATATGTTCATGCAAGATACCACCCAAAGATTTAAGAATATATCACTTCAGTTGGAGCTTATGCAAGCACAGACAGATTTTATACTAACTGTTTTGAATATTCAAAATAACAATCAATCCTTTCATGAAGAGCAAGATTTTTCCGAAGAGATTGTTAAGGAAGGTGTTGATGGAATTGAGGAAGATACAACATTAGAAGAATGTGGTAATCTAGAAATAGAAACACCACACAAAGAAAAACTTCCTCAAGAACGGTCAGATACTGAAGAGGCCGAAACTGTTGAAAATGATGAAGAGATGAAGGTGGAATGGTTACTAATCAAGGAAGAATCAATGGAAGAAAGGGGGAAGAAATTGAGCAAGGTGGAAATCGATCGAGTCATAGATGAAATATGTGTCTTGTTCGACAAACCAAAGTTAGGGAGGATATGGACTCCACATCAACTATATCTTAAATTCATGGAATTCCTCCCAAAGAGAAGGAATACAAAAGATGATGTGCTTTCCGTTTCATTTTGGCCACCTTAACGAAAAGGCGTCGAGCTAACGACGTTAAACAAGCGCTTGTTGGGAGGCAACCCATCGGTTTGATTTCAAACTTTCTGTTTTATGCTTTCTGTTTTTTGTTTCTTTACTTGATGTACTTTTGAATTATGTCGTACATTTGGTTTGCTTTGTGTGTGGTTTAATTTTGATTTCCCGTTTAAATTACTTTCCTTGTTTGTTATTGACGAATCTGTTTGTTTATGGAAACCTATCAGTCTCATAACAGTGATATGCCAATGATATGTCAAAGAGTTTAATGGAGGATGATGCCAAATGGTTACAACAGGAAGTGTACGACAAAGGAAGTAAATCACCACACACTCCCAGATAACTCAACTTGTAAGGTCCATAGCTTAAATTTTTTCAATTTTACATATATGAGTGTTCCATGCAACTGTTGTTTCTAGAACTTGCGATATTTCTTTATTTGTTGATTGGTCTTGTTATGTACACACTAAGGCAAAGTGCTTTGTACCTTGAGCCTTTTTGAGCCCACCTTATTTTAACTGTCATTAATCCTTTGAAAAGCCAAATTGAGCCATTAGGTATAGACCCCTTGTTCGGTGACGAAACAAATTACAACCTTAGAAAAGCTTTAGGCATGAATGTCCCATTTTATTTGAAGTTAAGCTATTCAGGTTGTATGAAATGTTCAAGTTTGGGGTTGCTTCTGGAATTAGCAACTTTCTAAGTTTGGGGTGGGGTACTAGAGAACTAAGAAGAAATGGTATACATCTCATATCATGAAAGGCACTTGTAATTGTGCAGAAAAAAAAAATCAAGTTGAGATGAAAAGAAAAGTGAGCGAGACCAACAATGCTTATATGTCTCGTAAATAAGAAGGTTCTCTAGTACTTCTCTAAAGTTCAAAAGGTAGGATTATGATTAAACTGAAATCAACCAAAGTAGATTGAGCTTAACTTCATTGTTCTTTAACACTACTTTCCAAATATATATCCACCTTTAAACCTAAGCCCCGTTCTAACCTTGAAAGTCCTGAGAAGTGTGTACTTAACTCTGACTTTGATTGACAGTTTAGAAATTTTTCAAGCTTATGGTAATACAGCAGACCTGCATGATGATTGAGTGAACCTATTCAAAACATATGCGTGGAGTTGTGAATTTGAAGGAAGAGTTGGGCATCCGGTATATCATTACACCGGAAGGAAGTAAACTTTTTGAATATATCATTGGCTAGTGAACTGTTATCTTACTGCGATTTTTCCATTTGCAAAGTTTGATTCCTTGAGGACAAGGAATGATTTAAGTTTGGGGTTGTGATGACAGTCCGTCATACGCTGTTTTTAGAGTCTTTTCAGTTAAGTTTTTGGTTTATTTCTATTAGTTTAGTATTTAAATTAGAGTCATTTTTGAATAAATCATCGTTTTCAAGTTATTGGGTCACATAATAGATATTAAAGGCCACATGTGCACATTTGCTTGGTTAATTGAGAAAAGAAGAAACAAATGGCCTAGCATCAACACACGTGAAAAAAGGAATGGAATGAAGAAGGAATCATGTGATGGACTAGTAACATGCTATGGAATTTTTTATTATAAATGAAGAAACATGTTAAGGCATCATGTGAATGAAAGAAGAATTGTTTAATGTCATGTCATCAATGAAGCATGTTCCAACGTTGAAAGCTAGCAAAACATTATGGCATGTTATTATTTTATTAAGTTCCATTGAATTGTTTATTAAAAGGTATGTCATGTGTATTGTTAATTGAAAAGCCATGGAACAAGAAATACACGGTTTTGGAAGCAAGCAGAAGAACAAAGAGCAGTGTTTGCTTGCCATGGCGAGTAATTTACTCGCCTAGGCGAGTAATGACAGATAGCCCAGCAACATAACCTGTCATGCACTTGAAGAAGTGGAGAAAAACTTTCAGCATGCTTGTGATTTTTTAATGGCAATAGATGACAGACATGGAGCTGTTGCACATGGAATAGAGAATAATGAGTTGTTCTCTAGAAGTGGAATGAAGTTGGTGAAGCATTGTACACATGGTATGCTTGGGAAATTATTCTATATAAGTGGCAAGAGTTATGCATTGAAGATATCCCATAACTTATTCAATTTCCATATCAGTTTATAGAGTAGTGTTTACATTCTGTACTTTTAATTCTGCAAGAGTGATAAGGCTAGTTCTTAATAGAGTGAGAGTGATAGAAAGGTTGTTCTTCATTTCCTTTGGTGAGACATTACAAAGTTGTATGAATTCCTCTATTTCAATTCATCCTTGCAAGGCTTTCATGACAATGAGGAGCTAATCATCTTTTGTTGGGGTTAGAGGTACTTGATCCTAGCTAAGCATGTAATCTTTGATCTTTAAATATATGGTTCTAGCATTTGATTTGATATTGATTTTATTCTTGCACTCTAATTACTTATGTTGATTTATTAGTGATTGAGAAATACTTTTAAATCTAAGTTTAGAATAAACATCAGTCAAAACATAGATGCTAGACATAGATGTATGTTTTGATATCACCTTTTGTATTCAAACTTAATGCTTTCTTATAATTTAATAGAGTGAGACATCATCGATTAAATCATAAGAACGACTCTTGTATAATTCAATAGTGTGAGACATCAACGATTGAATAATACAAGAGATTTCACGATATTGTGTTGGACACAAACAATGTTGCGAGGGATACGTGATTATATCAAAGAAAAGCTAGAATCCATATATGATCATTAGGTTACATGTGATAGTAGGACAAGGAACTCTAATCCTAACAATTCTCTTGCCTTATTAATCTCACTTTTATTTATTGCATAATAGTTAATTTGGTTACAAACAAACAATCAAACCAATCTTATTTACTTAGAATGATATTTGTAGTTAAACTGTCCTTGATATCACACTAGTCCCTGAGGAGACGATATATAAATACTTACTTTTGTTTGATGCAAAAATACTACATCAAGGATTCACAAGACAATTAGCTCATAAGGTCATATTCAACAAAGTTCGTCTCTCAAAGTCACAACATAAGATAATTAGAGGTTATGAACCAAAACCAATTCTACAAGCTCAATTGTCTATGCCATGTACCCTCACAAGTTACTTATACATGCAGTAGAGGTTACATAACATTTCATCGGCCACGTCTGGAGAATTACCAAAAATTCCTAAGTTCATCACACTTGACCATTTTTCACAAAAATTCCCATTTTCAAAGAAAAACAAGTAGGTTCACTACATCACAGTTTAACCGCCTTAGTTGATCTCATAGAAATCAAGTTTCAAAGATTAAAAACATTCCACAAGGATTGGGTCGACTTAAAACTAGTTATGAGGTATTTTTTGACAAAACTTTTCAAGAGTATTTTCCCCATAACTTGAAAACTAAATATCATATTCAAGTCAAACCAACGCCTTTAGAAAGCTAAAAATATTATCTACAACTTTCATGTTTGTACCAAAAACCAGTTCACGACTGAAACGAGGGAAAAGGATGCGAGAATGCAAAACAGGGATTCTGTTCTGTACAACTCGCCACTACGAGTAGGTCTACTCGCCATTGCGAGTTACCAGTTACTCGCCGTTGCGAGTAAGCTTGCTCGCAGCTGCGAGTTATGACAGTCCAGTCTCGGGAAAAAGAGCCATTTTCACCCCAAAACCCCAATTTTGACTCCCCAATGCCCAAATTTGATTCCAAGGTTTATCCAAACATTTCTAAACATGAAAAGACACACAAATCCATATCAAATTTGTCCCAAAACATTCTCTTAACAAAAATCATCATTTGACCCATTTTTCATCAAACTTCAAAAACAACACAAGTTCATAGCAAACTTCACCATTATGATTACCCAAGGTTCCAATCATCAACAACATCATCTTTCAACAACAACAGCAATTAACCATCATGAATTCATCAACAATTCATCACAACCACACTTCATATCATCATTTTTGGACAAAAATGCAAAGCATACATATAACCACAATTTAAGCATGTAATTTCCTCACCAACAACTCAATTAACATTCAAATTACATACTCAAACATTGCATCAAAACATGAACACGAATTTGCAATCAATTAAGTTCAATTCATCAATTTCATAAAATGGGTAAAAAGAAAAAGTTAGGAATTATGGTTGAAACCTAACCCTCTTACCTCTAGCACCAAGATTCTCTAACCCAAGTTTCAATTTAGCTCCTAGATGATGAATCCCTCTTGCCTCTAACCCTTGTTCTTGTTCTTCCCTCTAGCCTCTATCTCTTCTCTTCTCAAATGAAAAATGAAATGAAAATGTTTGTAACCCTATCTCTTCACTAACATTAGTTTATATAGGCTCACTTAATTGGGCTTATCTCACAAATCTTAATGGGCCTAACCCATTTCTATTTCAACCTCAAAAATGTTACTACTCACTTACCGGTAAAATAAAACACTAACGGTCACTTAACGGTAAATAAAATAATTACTACACCCTCTAGTAACTTGGTAAAATAATAACTCTCACTAAACACTAAAAATAACTTTCTGCAAAATTACAAAATTACCCCTACTCTCAAATGACCAAAATGCCCCGAAGTCCAAAATGACTAAAATACCCTTATAACACCGAATTCTACGATTCCCAACCAAAAATACACACAGTGGCAATAATCACATAAGAGCACATATAACACACATAAATAATAAATAAAATAAATCTAGCGAAAAATCGGGCTGTTACAATATGAGTGGCCTATAATGCAAATACCTTTAACTAATTATAGTAGGTGGACACAAAAATTACATCGTTGCTGTGTTTGTTTTTTTATCCATTAGAACAAAATGCTGCATATGTAGAACTCAAGAAATACAAATAATGCTGCATATGTAGAACAAAATGCTGCATATGTAGAACAATAAGCAGTTGTATTGTTAACAAAGGATGCAAATGCACATGTTTGCCTAACCTTTACCATTTCAATTTTACATTTATTTTATTCTTTCGTATTAACTAAAAATATGTTTAATTGTCTTTTAAACAACTTGTTCCATTTTACTCAAGAATCCACTGAAGTAACTTCTTTGGTCAAGCACTTGAAAGCAAATAGTAGAAGTTAGACACATGTGGTGATCATGTGTGTGTGGAATAATGGTCAGCTCTTGGATCACAAGGGAATGTGCAATAAAATAGTGGAGTCTTTTCTAAAATTGGAAAGGCAAGAGAGCATTGACTGTTTAATTTTAGGGACAACTTGAGTACCGTAGACTTCACATATATACCAATGAGGTATGGCACGCATAAGTGTTATAGTGAAATAGCTGCTTTCCACTATGTTTTTCTTTCTTTATTTCTTTCTTTCAAGAGCTCGACTTTAGCAACACTTAAATAATTAATTGATTGAATGTCACCAAGAACTGTTGGGTCGGGATTTGGTATTTTTTTTCACGCAAACATTGATACCACAAGCCAAATTGTTTCACCACAATTATGTTGGCATCAGAAAACAATTATGTTGGCATCAGAAAACTTATTAATATCTTAAGTCGCAAATTAAGAGTGTTTTATTAAAAGGAAATGCTAATTAGTATTTTAAAGACACTCTTTACTATTTACCAAGACCATTTATTAAAAAAAGAAAAAGAGAAATAAACATGAGGTGTAGACCGAAACACATGAAAAAAACATCAAATAAACCTAAAAATAGAAAGATTGTCGATTACGGCAAAAATCTTCTTCAAAATAAATCCTAGAAGAATCAATCTGGTCTAGTTTCTAGATGAAAAACCAATTCTAGTTTCTAGATGAAAAACCAAATGCTACTCACTCGTTTTTGAAGCAAAGGTCTAATAGTATATTAAAGTATTAAACATTTGTAGTTTGATCCATCTTCATATGGGTATGTAGATACATACTAGGAGATCAAATTACACTACTGTTACACTAGAATAAATTGGGAGCGTGTGTGTTTCAATCTCTCGTAATTTAAGAGCCGCTATCTTTCACTCAATACTCTCTCTACTTCTCTCTTCTTTCTTTTTCATCCTTCAAATAGGAGTGACTTGAGCCTATTTTTTTGCTCGAAATCACTCATTTGCATCACATTTTCACTTCTTAATTTATTAAATAAGTAGTTTCTACATAGATATTATTTTTATTTCATATTTTATCATGAATTCTCGTTTTAGTAAAGCGTTGAAATATTTTTAAGATTCTTTTGACTCAATCTTAAAGCTCACGGCTCTAAGTCGAGTGCTTGACCATTAGGTTGACCTTGCGTTTTACCTTTTTTACTCTTTGAAGGTTAAGTGGATAGCTTTGTAAATATTTTTTTTTCAAGGACGTAGCTTTGTAATAAATCATTAGCTTGCCTTAGTTATTTAAAGCGATTGATCTCCACTTAAAATCATATAACATTATCACGTGCCTTAGTTTGGAACTTAGTCCCAATTCTACCTTCTCAAAAAACTGTACCATGTTTACCCTAAATAAATAACAGTGGACGTGGTAATGTCATTTTAGAGAACAAAAAGGAATACGTTAAACAAACTTAACCTCGTGTGTATTTGACAAAAGAAAAATTTAACCTCGTACTTTTTCTTGAGGTATATTAGTGGCCACTTTTGATGTTTCATCGTCAAGGCATTTGCCCGTGCGTGGGGTTGGTTTTGCCGACAACGGCACACTAAGACCGTAAACTACCACCAAATATTCTCGTTGGTCTGTCCCTTACTCGGTTTTCTTCACTAGTTTTATTATATATCATGTGTTTTGTTTAACATCTTATCATGACAATGAAGTTTTGGGGAAAATAAGGGGAGTTTTAGAAGCAAGAACAAACTAATGATCCTAAAATACAAAAAAATAATAATCACATTTTTACATAAAACTTTAAGATATTTGGTATATGAGTTATTGTTAGTCTCTCCTTAAAGAAATTAGGAAAATATCGAGAGCAACAACGAGATAATGATCGATCCAGGGTTTACCAACGACCACAAATCATATCTAATTTATCGGGAGCAACAACGGGATAATGGTCGATCCAGGGCTCACCAACGACCACAAATCATATCTAATTATACCCAAAATCTTAAGACATTATGCTTTGTGAATATGTGTCACTTCTCTTGCAAAGAGCTCTTCGATTCTTATTCAGTCAGATTATTCGACAAAATATTGTTTTACCCTTCTTTTTCTTTTGACTTTATTCTTATCTAGGGCCCTTTTTTTTTGTTTAGGAAAAAAAATTCAAATAATATATTATTATTTCAACTATTTAAATTTAATTATAGTAATGCACTAAATTTTAAATAGATGAATATTTATTATTGTGATGCAATTGGGAGCAACCCGTGATAGGTTGAATTGTTCTCTTATGTAAGGCCGTTGAGAGGTTCTGCCTCCACTGATGAGTATAGCCATTCCATTAAATTAGAACACACACCCTAACAAACATAACACTCATCCGTAAGATGTAGAAGAGCTTCAACCCTAGTTTCTCTCTCTCATGTTCTATGAAGGTCAAGATTTCTCAATTGCATCAAATAGATCATTCAATTTATACAACACAATTTATTGTTTTACAATAATATTACGCCATATAACTCTATGATTTTGGTCACTCTATTAAACAATCCAGCATGAGATCGTAGTATCAACCTAGATAATGATCAATGACAATGGTTAATACACATAAATTGCACATCGAACAAGGGTTGTTTCCGTGATGAGGAAGTGTTACATATTGTTTACAATTAACCAATGTAGTTTTTTGCAAGGACAAACTCGTAGTATATATTATCCATCTTCATGACCAAGACAATGACTTAATTAATACCAGTTTTAAAAGAAACAAAACAATATTAAAACTTAAATTATATGTGTTATCTCTTATATATTTTTGTCGAATCAACGTCGATTAGTTTATTATCTTGGTGGTCATTGGATAAAAAGTCCTAACCTTCTACAAGAAAGTACAACTTCAATTGTCTACAAAATATGAACCATTCTACTAGAAATTAAGTATGAATCCACCATAAATCACATGAGAACTTCTCGAAACTTTCGGAAGAGCCTACATTGAGATGTATCAACATATTGAACCAAAATCAATCATACAAGTAAGATTGAATATCACATTTTCACCCTTAAAAACTCAATAAATTAGGTATATAGTGAATCATCTCACATATGTATTGCTCAATATCAGCTATTACTTCAAATATGAAACTTTTAAGTCCCACTTAACACATCCAACCGAACTTTCTGTGCTCTATAACCATTGCTTTAAAGAAGACCAAGAAATATGGTATGGACATATGTAGTGATGAGTAGTAGTGGTTAGTACGACATAAATTGCATGGAAAACAACAACGAAATGATTTCATTTTGAAAATGAAATAAGCATTAAAAAAATTCATAAAATATTTTATACTTAAATATAATTTCTCGCTTAATTATACATTTTCATAATTTTTTGTATTTTTTTGTACAAAAACATTTGTATTTTTAATTATATTTATAATTAAAATATTCTTTTTTTGTTTGATAATATATTAAAATGAATATACTAATACTTTCTAATTCATTTTTTTTTGAAATATAATACTTTCTCATTCATGTATTTATAAAAATATAGGAAATTATTAGATATTTGTCAAAAAAATTATATGATCAACATTTGAGTACTCTAATTTCACATGGAATAAGTCATGTGGTTTAATAATTATGTTATTGAAATGTTATTGCTGCCTCAAACTATTGCATGTTCTTGATGTTCACAATTTAATCCTTTGAAAAAAGCTAAAACATGCGTTTGTGCCTATATGTATCATGTATAAACTATCAAATGTGAGATTTCTTACTTAACTTATATTAGTGTAGGCAGGGCCGTCCCTGGGGAAATGCAAACAGCTCTATAGAGTTGGGCCTCCCCAATTTTGGGGCCCAAATTTTTTTTTTTAATATATAATGCACAAAAAATAATAATATATACTTGTAGCATTGAAATTTAACCATCAGGGAAGGCGTGGCCCAACGGTAAAACACGCTGGTGTTATGCTAGTTGACTGCGGTTCCCTGTGAAGGCAATTGTCCATATTTTTATTATTTGTATTTTTATTATTTGTATTATTTTTCAGCATGATAGGTGTCTTTTGGGCCTAGTTTTAATGGATTTGAGGTCTACATTCTCAATACTCTCTCTTCTAATTCAGTTCAACTATAATCTTTTTCTCCTTCTATTTGAGATCTAATGGCCTTTGTCATATTTTTCTAACAACAAACATTATAATTATTCTCTAAAAAAATTAAATAAAAAAAAACACTATAGTTTTTTTTCTCTCTTTTACAAAAAAATTGTATTTTTTAGGGGCCAATTTTTTCCAAGAGAGCCGAGCCTCCGATTTTATAAGGACGGGCCTGAGTGTAGGTGAAATATCTAATCATTTTTGGCAAACTCAAGTCACCATAAACGACATGTATAATTAATTATTGTCATGTTTAGGGCCATTATGTAATGAGTTGAAGTTTCTTTTGTTGGTTATATGTGTCAAGTAGCTGTATAATTAGTAATTTTTAATATATGAAATAGGAATGGTCGTTGACATAGTGATTACTCTTTGACTAACGCAAGGGCACCCCATTAGAATAATTATATTGGCAAAAGTGCCCCAAATTGTTGCCGTCTCCCTCGAATTAAGTTGCTTTGTTTTTTATTTGTCAGGAGAGAAATCAAACCCTAGTTGACGAGTTTCACAACCATGACCCACCTCAAATGCATATGAATATAAAATAACAGGCACAAACACATGTAAATCCAATAAAAAAAACACTAGTATTTGGACCCGTGCGATGCACGGGAAGTTAATTATTTCATTGACTAATAAATGTGGTAGTTGATCATGAAATGAAATAATAGTTGTTGTTGAGCATGAGTTTATACTTCTAAAAGACGACGACAACAACAACCAAACATTATCCCACTAAATGGGGTTGACTACATGGATCAAAATATGTCATATTGTTTTATCATAAACCGTATTTAGATCCAACTCATTAGTCTATAAATCTTTCCAAATAGTTTCTCTTAGGGGGCGTTTGTTTTGGGGAAACACAAATTATTCCCAAGAATAACATACCCGGGAATGAAAATATGAAAATTTGATTCCTAGATATTTGTTAAAAAAAGTGTTTGCCAAATAACTTGATATTCCTGAAAAAATTGGAAGTTACAATTTTTTTTTCTTCAAATCTATGCAGAATATCTTGGGAATGCACATTCCCATCTCTTTACATGGCAATAAATTCATGGGAATAATGGAAGTTATGAGAAGTTACTTCATTCCAGTAACCTTTATACCCAGGAATATTTTTTTTATCAACCTCATAACAAACATGGGTATAATCATTCCCTAACCATGTTTTCCCGGGAATATCTTCGTTAACCTTGAAACAAACACTCCCTTATGGTTCTTCTAGGTCTTCCTATTCCTCTTGTAATATGACTATCCTCTATTTGATCTACTCTTCTTACTATAGAATCTACATGTTTTCTCTCTACTTGTCCAAACAACCTAAACCTATTTTCCATAATATTTATACTATAGGTGCTACCCCAACTATCTCTATAATGTTGTCATTTCTAATCTTATCTCATTTAGTCTTACAACACATCCAACACAACATTCGCATCTCCGCACACTTGCTTTATTCTCGTGTTGGTTCTTAACCGCCAATATTTTGTTCCATAAAACATTGTCGTTATAACAACTTTATGGTATTTTTGCACTTCAACTTAAACGACACATTTGTATCACAAAAAACACATGACGCTCTTCTCCATTTCAACCACCCAACTTGAATACAATAATTTACAATTGCTTTTATTTTTCCGTCATTTTGTACTATGAACCCAATATTTTTTTTTTGTTGAAAGAATGAACCCAAGATATTTAAACTGTGTAACTTGAATGATATGTTCTCTAAATCTCACCTCTAAGGTCAGACTACTTTGTCTTTTGCTAAAATTACATTACATATACTATATCTTGCTTCTACTCAAATGAAATTCTTACGCTTCTAAAGCTTGTCTCCAAGTCTCCAAGATCCCATTAAATCCCTCCCTCGACTCTCCAATTAAGACTACATCATGTACAAAATCCATGCATCTTGGTGCTAGCTATTGAATATGTTTTGTAAATACATCATAAACTAATGTAAAAAAATATAGGATTAGGGTTGACCCTTGGTCCAATCCTTGTTATGACAAAATCATTTATATGGATTAGGGTTGACCCTTGGTCCAATCCATGTTATGAAAAAACCATTGACAATGCTTCAAAAAGACAAATAATTAATCCCCCTAAGTAATTTAGACTTCAACAACATTTTTTGCTACAAAAAGTTGTCTGAGAGACTTAAAAGCTTTTACAAATGAGATATAAGATACGCGATCATTTTCTAAAAAATATAGAAATGGCAAAAAATTAGAAAGGAAATGTGCAACAACTTTTTTGCCTCCAAAAAGATATCTAAGAGACTTAAGAACTTTTATAAATAAGATACGCTATTATTTTCTTAAAAAAAAAAAAGAACAAACAATTAGGAAGGAAATTTGCAAAACGTTTTTTGGCTCCAAAAGTTACGTAAGAGACTTAAGAACTTTATAAATAACATAACAAAGCGATCATTTTATAAAAAAAAAATAAAGAAACAACAAAAAATTAGGAAGGAAATGCGTAATAACTTTTTTGGCTCCAAAAAAGTTGTCTAATAGACTTAAGACCTTTTTATAAATAAGATAAGATAAGCGGTCATTTTCTGAAAATATAGAAAAACAGCAAAAAAAAAAAAAATAGGAAGGAAATGTGGAACAACTTTTTGGCTCCAAAAAAGTTGTCTATGAGACTTAAGAACTTTTTAAAAAAAGATACGCGATCATTTTCTAAAAATATAGAAAAACTGCAAAAAATTATGAAGGAAATGTAGAACAACTTTTTTTGCTCCAAAAAGTTGTCAAAGAGACTTAAGAACTTTTATAAATAAGATAAGATACACGATCATTTTCAAAAAAATAGAAAACAACAAAAAATTAGAAAGGAAATGTGGAACAACTTTTTTGGCTCCAAAAAGCTGTCTAAGAGACTTAAAACCTTTTATAAATAAGATAAGATATACGATCATTTTCAAAAAAATAGAAAACAACAAAAAATTAGAAAGGAAATGTGGAACAACTTTTTTGGCTCCAAAAAGCTGTCTAAGAGACTTAACACCTTTTATAAATAAGATATATATATATATAGAGGGTGTATCAAATGAGAGGACATTTATAATGGGAGATGAGAGGGTTCAATAACAGCCCTTAGATCTATATTAACGGTCCGATGAAGTTTATTTGTTAAAATGACTTACCATGTGCATGTCTCTTCTTTCTCCAATTGAGCATCCTACTTCCACCGCTTCTAATTCCCGTTTTTGCAGGCAGAGGTTATGTACCAAGTTCGTTATTCACTCAATTGATTCACCATTCAAATGCATATACGGGTTTCGATTAATTTTATTTTAAAAAACTGCACTTCTTCTCTCTTATTTTACATGCCTCCCTTTCATAACCTCTTCATCTGCTTGATTTAAATCTGGAAAATTTTGTCATATGAATCCTTCTCTCTTAATTTTTTATACGATTAATATGCATCTCTTCAATTCGCATATACTAGCAAACTCAAAATTTTGTTGATACGAATTAAAAAGTGAGAGGGGGGAGATCGGAGGCCATCGGCGCCACCGTAATGGGTTTTCAAATTTTTGTTGTCGCTGATTGTCGTCGTTCGTTCGTGTGTCGCATACTCTGGAAAATATGAGAACAGTTTTTTTTTTGCCCCCTTCAAAATTTTTTTAATCGTAAACCATGGAGGATGACAAATTGGGTATTGGAAATTTTTAATTTCAATTAGAATGGAATAACTCAAATCTCACTTTTGCTGCATTTGTTTCATTTTCTGATGGATAATTTAATTGATTTTCATTGTTTTTGCGATGAATTTCATAGTTAAAAGATGAACAATGTTAAAAAATCAATAAAGATGAACAATGTTAAAAAATCAATTATTATAAAACAAAAGAAGAACATTATAATCTAACTGAACTGGAGGATACAAAGGGAAGAAGACGAATAGAGTTAATTGATCTCATGCGGTTGTAATAATTCAATACCATGGTAGTCTTTTGATCCAAGGGTTGTGATTTAACCCTCTCATCTCTCATTATAAATGTTCTCTCACTTGATACACCCTCTATATATATATATATATATATATATATATATATATATATATATATATATATATATATATATATATATATATATATATATATATATATATATCCTTCAAATTAATCTTAAATTTGTAATAATTTGAGTTCTCTCGAACTATTTGTCTTAACTTTTTATTTTTCAAGAAATCGGTCTTGGTAATTTGCACTCGAAATTTGAACATTATCATCCGACATAAATAAACTAATTGCATCTACCTATTTTATTTATTTTTGTTCCAAGTCGTGTCTAACTATTTAGTTATATTTGATTTAAGAAAAAAGTTTTATGTTTTTCCTTTTAGAACACGAATAACTTAATTGATATATTGGTTTAAATTAATTTTCTTCGTATTTAGATAAGTTAATATTTGTACTGAAAGCAATACTATTTATGTTCTATAAAATATTTAAAAGCTGAAGACATTTGTATAATATAAGAGCTCAAATAGAAAATTAATATTCTTTGAAAGCAAATAAAGTGTAAAATTTTTGTTTTATGCCGTCAACAACATATATGAGTGTGTCTCCATATTTCCAAGTGAAGTATATATAATAAAGAATGAAAGAACTCTCACCACTTATAAACGTATATATGATGATTACTTGTTTGGCTATGTATTTAAGAATGGTTGGATCAAAGAACAAAAATTACAAATGAATAGGTGATCCATTATAATATACTTCATATATGAACCCACAATTAATCACCCTCTTTCTTTCTATATGTGTATATATATACTAATACTATTACCCCATGGCTTCAGAGCCTTTTCTAGCTAAAACTATATCCTCCTAATGGTGGATGCATTTCCAAAGATGGCAGAAAAGATGGTGAAGGTGAAGGTGATGACTCCATGATTTGTTTTCTCTAACTTCTACACCTTCTTAATTACGGCACACAGGCTGAAGCCAGGCAACTTAATTATTGATGAAGCCTATTTTATCTTCAATTGAGTTTTGAGAAATATATTACTTATACATATGGTTAGAATGTTGCTAATTAATTGTAGTTTATATTCAAAGTTCACTTTATACTATAATCATACATGCTTTAGGTAGAAATTAACAAGCTATTAGTTAGGAATTTAGATGGAATCAGCTGTAATAATATCATTTCTTTTAATTTTTGCCCCTTTTCCTGGGAGAATATATATAGACTAATTAATAAAAATTACTTTTCTTATGGATGTGATTGTTATGTATTCATATTATATATAAATTTACTTATTACTAATAACATATTTATTTTGTGTGCGAGCGAGAAATTATAAAAGTAGAATTGCTCTACTGATTTGCAATCTAGTTGCAAAAAGATTAATTCATCCTTGGCTGATTTCTTTTGCAACTTGCTAATTCTAGTTTTAGTAAGCTTTGCGTTTTAGCATGGATTCTGAGATCTTAATAGCATTAGTTTGCGTTTTTGGCATGGGAAATGATAGATAAAGTGACAAAATTTATCAAGAAAATTTCAAGACAGTGTGTTTGCGAACATCTTTCCTTAATTACACATCATTACCTCTTTTGATTTCAGCCAAATAACAAATTTAATTGGTTGAGATTTTTTTTTATAAATTCTTGATAAAAACTCTCTAGATAAATAGTCATGCTCCTTTGGCATTGCTAAAAAACAAAAGCATTAATTGGTAAATAAATCAACACTTTAAGACTAACTAGCTAGCATCCATGACTTAAAGATTATCAAGAGTTCCCATTTGTTAGTACCTTTAGATCTTAAATATTTTTAGGTTACTTTGTAAAAGTTGTAGATAACTTACACAAATTCAATAGAAATTAATGTGCAGGTATCACTTGCAATTTTTTCCAAATAATCTTAGTCTCACTTACACAAATTCAATAGAAATTAATGTGCAGGTATCACTTGCAATTTTTTCCAAATAATCTTAGTCTCACTATAGATCTTTCCTTTTCCTTCTTGTAATAGTATTAGGTAACTATTCCAAATACAACCGACGATTTGGAATTTACCAACTTAGGAACATTATTTAGGTCATATCATTATTTGATATGACAATCTTATCATAAACCCTCACATCTAATCTCAATGATAGACTCATACTTATAGTAACACATTACACATTTTTTTTTTTAAGGAAGTAACACATTACACATGACACTTTCTCTTCATACATTCTTGGGGTTGACGTGGTATCGTAGCTTGTGACCTAAGAATATGTGTCTCTCTAGATCTTATGTTTGAATATTTTAGATGCCAACAATTCTTGTATAGGATGAGTTCATACTTTATTCTAGTTTTAATTGGGTGCGCGTTAATAAAGGGTACGATTGATCTCCCTAATTATTCAATTCTTAAACTGAATACCGACTTTTGTAAAAAATAAAATAAAAAAAAGAACTTAAAGTGCTAAAGCGGAAAAGCAAACCTATTTAAAATAAGTCCCACTTGACCAGAAAAATTACATGTTGAAAGGGAAAGAGTGAAATTGTACTACTAGTATTTATTATAAATTATCTAATTTGTGAAAAAGCCTAATTATAACGATTTTATTGAGCTAATGATTCAGTTAAAGGCAAAAGTTACACGTTGAAAGGTCTTAACCTATGTTGTAAATTAAGCATTGGACAAAACGTGATCTTTGATTGTGGCCGGTGATACTGGTTAGGTTTCAAATTAAATGGAAAAAATGACGGGAAAATCTAACTCAATTGAAAATGATAATATTGTTAGGCTAGACACCTTTACTCGTATCCAAATCTACAATTTTACAGTGTATAAGTCTTAGTGGTTTTACTACTTTGTCTACGACCCTAAAACATGAATTTCAAGAGTGGATGATAAAACCACTACAAGTAAAGAAAAAAAAAATCAAGTGAAATCCAAATCATACAAAACTCCTACTTTTTGTTTAAAAAAATCCATAGCAAAGAAATTCTTTAAATATTTTTTAAGAGCAATGATATTCTAACAACCAAAAATCAACAACTTTTGTGACAACCACCAATTTTCAAAGGAAAAGTAGATAGTGACACGGAAACCAAAGCAATAGAGAGAGAAAGTAAAAAGATAATGTGAGTATGAGAGATAAAGTTGTCACATAAGTTGTCACAAAATGGTTGTTAGAATATCATTTCTCATTTTTTAATCAAGATGTAGCTTTAAATCGATTAAATATTGTGATTTGTGACTTAGTTCATTGTTAATGCATTTCATACTCTTATTTCACAATGTAACCAAAAAAAAAATACTCTTATTTCACAAGCATGTTGCTTCTTCTTATTTCATACTCTTACCCTCCGTCAAGGCAACGAGTGTGTGGATTGGCTTGCTAAACATGGTGCTTCTTTTTTCAGATGCTCTAAAGTCTTGGATTGTTTACCCTCCTCAACTGCACCATTCCCTTTTGAATGATGCTCTTGAAGTTGCTCGCTTGAGATTGTAGTTTGGTTTTGTTTTTATCATTTCTTCTTGGTAAAAAAAAAAATATACTCTTATTTCACAAAGAAAGAGATTTCCATACTCATAATGAGCTGGCTTTGATCGTAAATTATTAAGTTGAATTTTGTATAAACATGTTTTTTGTTGACAAATAAGTTTACAAGTAATGATTCAACCTCGTGGCGGGTACATTTAGTTAATTACCCTCTAGTGAAAATTGTTCCATCATGTTCTTCAAGAATCGTGGGGGATAACTTTCTCATGCAGAATCTCATGCAGAATTCGTGTATAATCCTTATTTATTAATTTTGTTAAGTCTGCAGTAACTTAACCTAATTTTTTTCCTCCAGTAATCCCTTATTAGGTTTGCAACAACCCAATCTAAAATTTTGCCTCTAAATTTGCATCATTAAATGCTAATCCTCAACCCTAAAATTTTGGCTCTAAATTTACATCATTAGTCTTTATTTATTAATTTTATTAGGTCTGCAGCAACTTAACCTAATAATTTCCCAAAACATATTTGTCAAAAATATTCTCAAAACTCATGAATTAAGCTCATGAACCATATTGCATAAAAAAAAAAAAAAACTTATAAGTCTAGAAATAGAGTCTTCAATTCAAAGTGACGGCGCACTTTTTTTGTGTAGAGGAAGTTTATATTTCTCTCAATTTGAAATTATGCAATTTTTTATAAGTGTGATTGTTTTCGTCTATTTATAATATTTGAAATTGCCTCTTTAGATTTATTGTGTGAAATATTATTGATTTTATGATTGTATTTGCTTTTGGTGTATGTGAAAAGATATACATGGATTAAAACCCCGAGTTTATGGTTGTTGCATGAGATTAAAGCCTATAAAGTTAGGACAGAATCATATATGCATGAGATCAAAGCCTGAGTTAGGAGCATAGAAAAACAAGATATTTTAGGCATTTTTGGATTGTCTTATTTTCTAACTTATGAAAATAGATAATGCAGGTAAAAAGCTTTTTTGTTAATTCATAAGTACTCACTAACAAAAATTGAATCTTCATAAGTTGCATTTTTTTTATAAACTACCTCTACACAAAAAAAAGTGTGTCATCACTTTGAATTGAAGACTCTATTTCTAGACTTTTAGCCCATGGATCTTATCGTTTGTAATTGACACCAATATAACTAATATTACATATTTCTTTTTATTTTGGTCAAATAGTCTCATGACTTTCTAGCCACTAGACTGTTTGGCTAATATATATCACTTATTGATGTCTTTTAAAGTCGATAGGACCCGTACGTCGCATGGGTAAAAAGTCTAGTACTCATTCCGTTTCAAAATGAGTGTCGCTTTAGCCAAAAAAATTTGTTTCAAAATGAATGTCGCTTTCAGTTTTCAATGCAATAATAACTTTTTCTTTTCAATTGTACCCTCCAATTAATACTCTGCACACTACTTCCAAAGTATTACTTTTAAAACTAACTAATAGTTAATAAGGATAATTTGGTAAAATAACCATTATCTTTCTTTTAATCATTGCATTTCTTAATATGTGTGTAAACACCTAAAACGACACTCATTTTAAAACGGAGGAAATATTTTTTTAATTATTTTTACCTATGAGTTATGACCCTTCTATAGGACATAAAGGAGGAGATGGTACTAGCTAAATTGCCAATCATCATAGGTTTTCCATCTTGTCTTGAAGTGACGGTATTGCATTATAAAAAAATCCCCCCTTTACCCTTCAGCTAGGGAGTTGGATCGTCTGAAGTAACAAGTTCACAAATGTTTATGGGAGAGGCGATCTCGACTGTTGACTTTTTCGAAATAATATTAAAAATGAGTTTTTCTATCATTTGTAAATTTACACATGTTAAGATATTTAAGGTGGTAATTTAACTTGAAATTTGTGCATTTTATATTAAATATGTAGTTTTTTAAAGGGTAAAATATGCTTTTCGTCCCTGCAATTATAGGTCATTTGAATTTTCATCCCTGAGCTTACTATTCCTCCCATTTCGTCCCTGTAAAAGTTAATCACTTGAAATTTCGTCCCTCTCCCCTTTTAATCACTGCCACGTCAGCAAATTACCAAAATGGCATGGGAATTGACGAAAATACCCCTGACTTATTTTTTTTTTGTTTTTTCCTTCAAAAATTTTTTCCCGAATTTTTTTTTACGATTTTTTCTCCGAAAAATTTCAGTTTTTTCAGTTTTAATTTTAACATTTTTTTCCGAAATTTTTTATGATTTTTAATTATTTTTTCAGATTTTTTTAATTTAAAAAAAGAATTTTCAAAATTTTGAAATTTTTTTAAGGAAAAAAAATAAGCCAGGGGTATTTTCGTCAATTCCCCATGCCATTTTGGTAAATTGCTGACGTGGCAGTGATTAAAAGGGGAGAGGGACGAA
Source organism: Medicago sativa (assembly GCF_051527215.1). Classification (NCBI taxonomy): domain Eukaryota; kingdom Viridiplantae; phylum Streptophyta; class Magnoliopsida; order Fabales; family Fabaceae; genus Medicago; species Medicago sativa. The sequence continues at coordinate 79,978,568 of NC_140750.1, forward strand.
ATTTCAAGTGATTAACTTTTACAGGGACGAAATGGGAGGATTAGTAAGCTCAGGGACGAAAATTCAAATGGCCTATAATTGCAGGGACGAAAAGCATATTTTACCCTTTTTTAAATAATTGTTGTTTTTCAAAGAAAAATTACTATTTAAAATAATCAAAAGGGTAAAATATGATTATCTTCTTCGAATTAAATACTGAAAGTAACATGATTAAGTATAATGGTGCAAAAAATATTTTTCATCGGATTATAGTGGAAGGAACCATGGCCTGTTAGCTGCAATCTTATAATTTGGGCCGAAAATAGCCCAATTAAAACAAAGCCTTATGAAAATTCCCACATCAAAAGTTGCTATGAAACACAACAAAATTACCAATATAAACCCATTCAGTTAACTGTCGATGAATTTTAACCGACAATAGTTAACTACCAAAGAAATTTAGGGTTAAACTTATCATTTTATGGTGTTTCTTAGCATTGTGTGAAGTGGGAAAAACAATTTTTAAAGAGCAATGATTATGAGGTTATATTCAGACCCCCGACATACATTAATCGGAGTGTGTAGGTTTAGCGATGTTGAACATTTGTTGTTTGCATTTGATTTTTTGCTTTGACGAATTCTGATGAAACTTGATCTGTTGAAGTAGGGAGGGAAAGTATAAAGAAATGGTTTTGGAACACGAATTGTGGCATGTTTCTGGATTTATCAGTGCATATCGGGACGCAACTCTAAACTCGAATGATCGCAATTTTCAATAATGAATGACTCAACCTCTCTAAAATGGATCATATACTCAAATATACATTTGAGTCACGCAAAGTTAATTAAGAAATTGATTTATTTAATTAAAATCCATTTGTACTAAGCACCCCCGACATACATAAGTGTAGAGAAAAACAAGTGTGATATATGGGCAGCCATCTAAGTTAGGCAGTACACCACTCAACGACAACGACCTATCAATTCTCCCCCCAACTTGCTTTCTAATTACACTTATGAGGGTGGCCATCGTATACGATGCAATCATGCAATTCCCCTCCCTCTCCATTTGGACAAGTATTGTCGGTTACATGATATTTTGCTAACCTATTCTGGTTTTATTAAAAAATTTAAGTTCCAATTCCGGTTTATTAGCTAGCATGCAGCCTTCGGCACGCAGTAGCGTTAAAACTTAACCGGAAGAGTTTGCCGCCAATATAGGTTCTAGAAGACTCGAGGAGATATTTAACCTATTTAAAGATGGTAACTCTTATATGGTTAAGAATACAAATCAAATTTATTTAAACAAACATACAATACAAATAATACACATTCATCAATATTTTTCATAATAATGAAAGTAATTTTTTTTCTCTTTCTACAATGTATCATTTGTGTGCGTCTAAACCATTTAAAGAAGTTCTAACCATACAAACATTGCTCTTTTTTTGGTTACAGAAAGTTTAGGTGGGTTCGGCTCCGGTAACCACCAGGGTCAGGGCAGGCCTCAGGGCTCAGAGGAACACATCTTTAAAAATGCTCTTTAAAAACCTTTATTTTACTAGACCTATTTGAACACATCTTTTTTATTGGTCCCTATAAATATACCAACTTTTCGTTTTAGTTCCTCTAAAAATTTCCTTCAACTTTTAGTCCCTCAAAAATTTTCCATCTTCACTTTTGGTCCCTCTTTTAATGTAAACTCATATGTAGAATTCATATTTTAGAATAAAATTTTGTAAAAAAATTCATAATATTATAAGAATTTCTCCAAAAAAAAAATTAGAATTTTTTAACAAAACATGAATTTAATATGAATTTTTATATTTTTGACGGTTAAAAATTTATATTTAATTTATGTTTTGTTAAAAAATTCTAATTTTTTTGGGGAATTTTTTTTACAATATTCTACACATTTCTGCACAATTTCATTAAAAAATACAAAAACTATCTTAAAAATAGGGACCAAAAGTAGTGATTGAAAATTTTATAGAGACTAAAAGTTGAAGAAAAATTTTAGAGGGACTAAAACAAAAAGTGGGTATATTTATAGGGACCAAAAACATATTTAACCCTTAAATAATAATCCTTCTTATTTCTAAATAAATTTACAAATTAAGAGTGCTTGGTTATGAGTGGAATAGGTTTTGTAAGTTAGGAATCACCAATCTCACATTCACACAATGTCGTTTGTTATGTTTGTGAAAAAAAATCGAATACGCTCTGAAATTTGAGATATGTTTAAATATTGTTAAGTTTTGAGAATCTTATAAATCAGAGATGAGAAAATTGCCAACAAGTTATAAGACCCCTCATCTACAAAATGACTTCAAAATACAAACCAAAACAAGTTAATCGTTACTCCACAGTAAATCAAGAGTACACACATCCGTAAAGTTTTCCTTCCCTATTTATACAAAACCCATAAACATTTCAAATCTTTCATTCCAAAAAAAAAAATCATACACATTACTTAGTTGTAATGTAAGCTACTACTTCCACTTAACAGCACTTTCATTTCATTGCCAAATCAAGTAGATATCTTGTCTTGCCTAGTACCAACTGAAAAAAAAAAAAAAAATAAATAAATCAACATTTATTCAAATAAGATGTGTAAATAATAATAAACTAGCTAAGATTTTCTCAATTAAATCATACTACTATAAGATTCCATGACTCACGTGTAAAAGCAGAAAGCTCTGTACTCTTCAACACTCGAAGCCTCTTCACTGTTGATACAAACATGCTGCCAAACACATACATTAAAAAAATTAAAATAGTATATAATATAAATATTTCCTACCAATAATAGTTTTCCAACAATAATTAAATCACACTAGTTAGCAGGAGGTTATTTATTAGAGTACACTACAGTTTAATTGTATTATTGCTAAGAGGGGACAGTGGAACAAATGTTTTCTTGTGACAAACAGACATGCCATGGCATGTAGTGCTACAGATTTATTCGTAACACTTGTCATAAATAATGTGGTTACCTTTAATTAAATAATATTAACAAATAGTAATTATGAAGCACAAGGAATCTAACAAATTGCTATTGCAGTCTTTTTCAGAACAAAATGCCACATCGAGTGATGGAATTGGAATATATTGTTATAAATTATATAATATAATACTATCATATTGATTAAACTAAATTAAAATAATGTACTATAGCATAAGATTAGGAGTGATAATAATGAAGATGCTTACTGCCATGGGACATCACCAACAAGCATCCTGTCTCCTTCATTATCCTCATATACAAGAGTATACTCTCCACTTCCATCCAATAATCCAGTAATCACTTTCTCTTCCTCTTCTTTCTTGTTACCACCACAAGTAGAGGAATCTCGTTGAGCTATATACACAAGTAACAATAAAAAGACAAATATAAGATAAAATAATATATGTACTTTAAAAATGGCAAATAAAAATTCAAAGCAATATGGTCAAATTAGAAATTTTGCATTAGAATAAAATTTGTTTGGTGAACAAAATTGACCTTAAGCATTAATGTTGAATTTATGTTATACCAATCTGAAGCATACAGCTGGTCATCATGTTAGAACTTTAAAACCATGCTTTTACTAGTAGGGTACCACCTCTCTCTCAAAATGAAAGAAATTCCCAATTGAACTTTTTTGTACTTCTAAAAAAATCAATTCATAAAGAAAGACATAATTTCAGTTTATAAATATTATACTAACTTTTTATAGTTTTTTCAAAAAATAACAACATCCACAATTATTTATAAAACTCTTTAACTATTGGTCCAAATACTAGCCGTATCGAAACACGTTGATGAAACACATGTACATAAGAAATCTTCACCATATATTATATATACGAAATGTAAATAAATAAATAAAAACATTGACCACACGACGGTCCACATGAGTACTATGATTGAATTTAAAAAAGGGCACACAACATATATTAATACCTTTAAGGAGTCCTCTAAAGAGCTCATCCACAGCTGAAGAAAGATTTTCATAGCTATGATAAGCATTGAGATCAACTTTTCTACCAATTGGAACACCATCCATGTTGATCTTAACAAACAAACCTTTATTACTATAGTTGTAGTCAATAGGTTTTTTACCAGCAGCAACATTGTTGTTGTTGTGCTGTTGAGTCTGAGATTCTGGTTGTGATGGCTTAGAACTGCTGCTAGTTGCAAGATTCTTCCTGAATGAACGAATTGGTGGCCAACCCACTACTGGTCCAGGAGCAGTTCTGTTTTTTTGGTGGGGTCCATTTACAAAGTTAAGCATGATAATAAACAGTGAAACTTGTAGTAGGAACTAAGCTAAAAGTTAAAAAAATTAAAAAGATGCTGTCTGTGATAAAAAGAGAATTTTGTTTATCCTATTAGCATAACCCTTCAAATCCCAAATCCAATCACTCATCCAAATCAAATAGTAACCCTACATATTTACAATATGTTAGTTAGGCAAATATATTATTTTTAAATTTTAGTCCCTCAAAAATTATTATTTAGTTTTAGTCCAAGCAAATATACCACTTTTTATTTTAAGTTTTTGTTGTTTTGCATTAAATTGTAATTTCAAGTCTGTTGATTTGTTTTAATTCTTCAAAAATAAAGATCTCATTAGAATTGGTAATTGTAATCTATAAAATATAAGATTTTGATCCCTCAATATAAAATAAGGGCTTAGTTAAATTTAACAAAAACAAATTAAAATTGAACTAATTTCACAAGAATTAAAACAAAACAACATTGACCAAACACAATTGTATATTTGTAAGGACTAAAAATAAAAGTTTACTTTTACAGGGACTAAAGGTAGCAAAAACTCAAGATATGGGAAATGTTAATTACCGCACTCGAGCTCTGGTTATGAATTTTAAATGGTAATATTATATGAAAATTTGTGTATTTTTGTCGAATAATCTAGTGGTTATAATTCACATTTTAAAGGGAATAAGTGGGTGATTAGGGTTAGTTATGATCACGAGGACAAAATTTATGTATTTAATAAATTAAAAATTGAAATATTTGATTTTTTAAAAAGAATAATGTATTAATTTAAAATTCTTATAGAGTGTCCGGATACTCCTGAGCAATACCCAAATGGTATATATAAGTACAAAATGCATATTTAAACCAAAAAATTTATTAAAAAACGAACTACAAATCAATATACCCATTTTTTAATGACGAGGGACCAAGGAAAAATTAAAACTAATATTAAAATAGATAGACAAATTCAGATATTCACATGGTAGTATGTCAAACCAACCCCAAGGAAAAAATATACTATAAAGAAGGCACATAATAAATAACAGATGGCATCAAAATCAGATGTAGACATCTCTGAATCAAACATGGCTAGGAAAGGATAACAGAACAAAAATAGTTACTAGTACATGGTACAAAGAGATAATATAGCTAAAAGAATTGCCAATATATTTTGTGTGTGGTTGAGGATTTGCATGTTTTTGTGCCAATGTTTATATAAGGCATGTAGTAATTAATAATGGAAAAACATGGTATTAAACTCTTGCACTAAAAAGTGAAACACTAGATCTATTTACACATTAAAAACTAGTAGAAAGAAACAGAACAGAACTTGCATGGACCACAATAGTAGGAGAAAAAACAAAGTAACACTGTGAATGAATATCCTCTGTCTTAAAATAAAAATAAAAAACTTTAGATATAGAAAAAGGTATAGTACCTTTTCTGAGAGGTGTTGGAAACAGCTGTTACTTTGTTATTATCACCATTCTGTAACTCTACTCTCTTAGGACAACAGGTTTGTGATGATGAAGATTCTTTGTTACCTCTCACATGTTGAAAACCATTGTTTGAATTTGAAGAGAAGTAGTTACCAAATGAGAGTCTTTGTTTGTTGTTGGTGTGAAACCAGTCTTCTTCAACACCAGGTGGACCAAGCCTTAGTTCAAGCTTTCTTTCCTCAGAAGATTCTCTCTCATTTCTTGACATCTCATTCATCACTCTTGAAATGAACTCAAAATGAAAAACAACCCTTGTTTTATGTATTCTTCAGCAAATATAAAAAACTAAACCTAGGAAAATGAAACAAAAACATAGGTTAGACACAAAAAACTTTAAAAAAAAGAGATAGGTTTGAAGTTAGCATACACTTATTTGAGGTAGCTAGGTTTGAAGTGTGTGAGAGACAATAGACAATGAACCTTAAACGGTACTTTTGGTCACTGCCACTGGAGAAAGAAAGAAAAAGAGTCTCACAAAGTAAGTAAGAAGAAGAGAGAATAGAAATATTAAAGAGTCTCACAGAGAAGAAGAGAGAAACCCTACAAAGGTAGAGGGAGTGATAATAGCAATGGATTTGTGATCTAGCTTTGTTTTGCTTTAAGTCTTTTTATTTGCACGCTTAGAGTTAGAGGGTCCTATTTATTCTCTCTCATCTTTATAATAAAGGTAGAGATAAAAAAAGAGTGATGGTAAAAAAACAACAAAGGAGAGAGGTTCCAAACCAACAACTCAAGTCCCTAAAAACAGAAAATAAGAACGGAATTAGAACATAAAGCACGCAACCAAATTACCTGTGCTGTGAGAAATGAGGTCTCATAAAAATAACAACAACGTTATAGTAGTAGGTTGTTTATCACAGGAAGTAAAGCGTTCTGTTCTGTTCTGTTCAGTGATGTGCTGACCTCCTCTAAAGATACTCTTTCTCCTGGCTTTTTACACACACTATACCTATGTCTTATAGCTCCTATGTGACTGTGTCCTTTCCTTTCCCTTGTTACAATTACAGGCACATTACCCCAAATACCTTTTATTAGTTCCCTCCTGTCACTGAAAATGACTTGTTGCAATGTGTAACTTTATTATTTTCTCCCTAATCACAATTCACATGGTGACATTATGTCACCCAAGTATTTTCCAATTCACACGGTCAATTTTCATTACTTTTATTTACTACAATTCTTGTTTTTCTTTTTGAGTCAAGGTGGAGTACTACTTACTTAGGTTAATGTATGATAAGAAAATTGTACTCTCTCCGTTTTAAAATGAGTGTCGTTTTAGATGTTTACACAAGTATTAAGAAATACAATGATTAAAAGAAAGAGAATGGTTATTTTACCAAATTATCCTTATTAACTACTCCCTCCGTCCCGGAATAACTGACCCATTTTCTAAAAAAAAGTGTCCCAAAATAACTGACTCATTTCAATTTTCAATACAACTTTCATCATTCCCAATACAATATAACATTAAATAATACTACTTTTATCATTCCCAATACAATATATTCCACTTTCCCCTTTATTTATACACTTTTCTTAATCTGTGTGAAAAACCAAAGTATGTCAATTATACCGGGACGGAGGTAGTATTAGTTAGTTTTAAAAGTAATATTTTGGAATTAATGTGCAGAGTATTAATTGGAGGGTACAATTGAAAAGAAAAAGTTATTATTGCATTGGAAACTGAAAGTGACATTCATTTTGAAACAATTTTTTTTTGCCTAAAGCGACACTCATTTTGAAACGAAGGAAGTATTTAATGTTTATTTGATTTTGTGTTGACAAAAATTAATATTAAAAATAAGTTAAAGCTAAAATTTTATATGTATTTAGATATATTTATGTAAAAGGATGTTAAACAATAATTTGAATATTAAAATCAATTCTAAAATTAATTTATAGTTTCAAGTACAACCAACTTTAAAAACAAAGACAATTCTGCCGAATATATAAATTGGTAGACTTATACGAGGGGAAAAATGAGAGATTAGATTGCTTAGTAATCTGATAAACAGTTGTGTGACCCTTGTAGATATCTAGTAATGCTTGCATCTATTTTAGGTTGGAGACCTATTTGTTTTGGTTGCTAGATATGATTAAATTTATCTTGGAAGTGGTTTTGAGAAAAACATTTTGATCACACGCGTTCCTTCTATAAGTGGGATCATAAAACCATTATGTGTCATGTGGCGACTTAGTCTAAAAATTGGTTGATTGCGGTGTTCTGTTCCTAGTTTTCCTCACGTTTGAATGGGGTTGAGTTATCCTAAATCTTGATAGAAGGTTAGTTGGCTTTCTGGTGATGTTTTAACTTCGCTCTTGTTTTATTGTGAGCGAGATCCTTTTGTTTTGTTTTGACTTTGTTTGAGTATTTTTGTATTCATTATTTGTATATGTTTATACTCTTTTGAGGGATTTCTCTTTTTTATTTATGTATTTATATTTATAATTAAAATTCCAAATATATCACAATCAAATCTCTTCTATCTAGAACTGAAATCAAATATACATTTAAACATGCTTAGAAATTATTGGGTATTTGTATCTAAAACATTCTTTAATATAATTGATTTCATCTCCATAATTAATTTTGACTTAAAGCTAAAATTTGAAGTTTTGTTGCTACTCCCTCCGTCCCGTTTTATCTGAGCCAGTTTAGTTTTTCACACAGATTAAGAAAAATGTATAAATAAAAGGGAAAGTGGAATATATTGTATTGGGAATGAAGAAAGTAATATTAATTAGAGTTATATTGTATTGGGAATGATGAAAGTTGTATTGAAAATTGAAATGACTCAGATATTTTGGGACACTTTTTTTAGAAAATGGTCAGATAGTCCGGGACGGATGGAGTATAATTCAAGATTTGTAATCTAAAATTTATTTTTCAACCAACCTTAAAATAATTATATTCAAACAAATTTTTTTCCTATTAAATAAATATATTCACTTGAGATAATCATATTCGAATGTGTTGAATATTAAACATGAATGTCCCTCAGAGTTGAGATTCAAACTTCGGTTTGCCGCATCGTGCGTGGAAGCCCAATCTCTCATGCTAGATCTAATCTTTATTGAAGAAAAAAAAATCACATTGAATTCAACTTATTTTTGAATAAAACAATTTTATAAAATCAATTATTCAAAATCTTTTATTTTTTTGGAGAATAAACACACGGTGAGCAGTAGAAGCACTTTATAAAATCATCCATATAACACCAAGAGAGGGACACTGGCATGGCATGCTAAAGTCCAAGCTGGCACTTGACACAAAGGGACATGGTTTTACTAGACTAGTACACCCTCCGGTCACAAATATAAGCAAAATTCACTTTTAAGGTTCATTCAATAAATGATGTATGTGGACTATTAATAGTCCACATACATCATTTATTGAATGAACCTTAAAAGTGAATTTTTGCTTATATTTGTGACCGGAGGGTGTAGCAACTAATTACTATGTTAAACATGGTTTAACATAAAACAGTTAGTAATTGGTTAATCAAAGATTCATTTAGTTGGATAAGATAGTACTATTACGAGATAAACACAGATTCTAGGGCTAATTTTAAAAATTATAAAAAGTAAAAACTTTAAAAAAAATTTGTTGCTTTTTTGAGATGTCAGAAAATTGATGGATGGGATAGCAATGGTTTACTTTTTAATTTTCTCTTTTCCTAATTTGTTTGTATTTTAAAAGGGAGAGGATTTGCATGATCCATAGTTGCAGGTCTTGTGCAATAAAAACATGCAGATCCCATGATCTTGTCTCCTCTGTAGTGTTTTCTGCACTCTTTCCTGCTCTCTCTCTCTATCTCTCCCCACACACTCTCTCACTTTTTTTCTTCCCACATATCCCAATACAATGATGATATCACAATAGAGGAAGGAATCAGCTGTAGCACATTGTATCGTGTGACTAACAATATCCTGCTGCTCATCTTGCCGTTTGATTAGTGTTGGGATTTGTGTTGTCTACTTCTAATATATAAAACTGACAAAAAGTTTATTTTTTTTATTTTTTTTTTTATAAATAAGTCAAGAATATGAAAAAAAAGACAACTCTGAAATGAAGTCTGCTCTTCACAGCTCAAAGGAGAACTACTTTTGTTGCTGTTCTTTCCAATTTACATGTTTAATTATTACAATTTGTTTTGCGTTTTATGGTTGAAAATATTACTATTTGTTAATTTTTATACTTTACGTAATATTTTTATCGACTATTATTACTGTTGTGAATTCGGTAACTTCAAATCTCACATCAATCAAATTTACATTTGTGAGTAAGGATCAATGACAATTGATAACAAAACAACTACACCAAAATTAGATTTAATCTAACAAACAAGTGTAAAACAAAACCACAATGGAACTAAAGAATAAACAAGAAAAAAAAAGTAGAGAAAAAAGAACAACCCCAAAGTATTGTTTCCCCAGTTCGATCCAACAATAATATACTCTAAAGAAGAGATTGATCTCTCCAATCCATTATCAATGAGTTATTTACAAAGAGAGACAAAAATGTTACAACAAATTAGCTTCAACAAGTTCTACTTGAACAAACTTAATTTCTACCTTTTCCCAATCTTCTCCCCTGAATAATAGACTCAATGATTTCATTCACCAAGGTGTTTCCTAACTCTAAAATTTAACCCCCATAAGAGAACTAATCATTAGTCATTGATTTCCTAAGGCTCTTCTAGTTTGATCTGCTAAGACTCTCCTTTGATGTGTTTCCAAAATCATGAATCTCTTCTCAAAAGGCACCAACCATCTCTGAAGAACCGTGTATTTTCATTCTCCAAGATTCACATCTTGAAGTTTTGAATCACACCCAAAAACCCCCAACCTTTAGTATCTAAGTACCTTAAAAAAAAATTCACTTGGTTAGATTCACTGAGCTTACTCAACAAATGAGTCAACGAGTGCTTAAACAGTGTTTCAGATCCTGTCAAATTGTGCACAATCTACACAAATCGTGTCATAATTTTAGGTCAATACACAGTGTAGTACCAAACATTATCCAAAATTGTGTCACGGTTTCATCCCTTCTGATCACGATTTTTCATGATGCAAACTTCAATTTCTAATTCAAAATCATGTCACGATGTTGCAACACCAACTAAAATTTTTATCACCGCTTTTTAAAGTTATTTTAGTAGATATGATAATTGTAAAATATATCAAATAAATAAACATTAAATTAATTTCAACATAGCAGACTTTAACATATTACGAAAATGAAAAAAGAAATATAAAAATGGTTTTGGATTTGAGGTAACATTTCGGTGTCTTTGTTTCTATCTCTCTTTAAACCATTTATTCTCTCTCATCAAAATAATTTATTTTAATTATTCATCCAATATTCTCTTTCATCTAAATTGAACCAAAGACACTCAAATGCACCAAAGTTAAAGGTACTACTAAGTGCCATCCGAACTATTGGAGTATTCAACATAGTAGACTTTTAACATATTACGGTTTTTCTTAGTATATAAAAATGACTTTTTAGTAAAGAACGATTAAAATATTGGAGTATTAAACTAAATTAATTAGGTAAATAAAGCTAGATTCCCGCATAAAATTAAGGAATTCAATACGAGCAGGTAGCTACATTATCTAATTTTTATGCATACTAAGAAACATTGTCTAATCTTCTCCGTACATGATTACGTAACAAAGATAAATTATTTGTTTGCGACAATCTTCCAAATCCTAGTAAGAAATGGAGTCTTTTACTAATTTGAAGGTTTTTTTTTTTTTTTAAATTAAACTATGTAAAAAAGGGAAAATGTCTTCAATAGGTGTATCTTAAGAAAGATAGTTAAAAGATAGAGAAATGATATTTTGACAACTTTTGGACAACTTTCTCTCTCATACTCACGTGATATTGTTATCCTCTCTCTTCATTTTTCTCTCTCCATTGTTTTTGATCAATAAGAAGTGAGAAAAACAAGGTTGTCAACAAAGTTGTCATCAAATAGATGTCAAAATATCATTACTCTAAAAGATATAACGTGATATGTGTGTAGGAAAACCAATATTGTCCAGATATAATTGTTGAATTAAAAAATAGAGTACAAGAGACGTATTTTTTTTTATGAGAAATGATATTTGAACAATATTTTTTAACAACTTTTATGACGAATGTTTCTCTTATATTCACATTGTCCTTCTACTTTCTCTCTCTATTGCTTTGATTTTTGTGCCACTACCTAAATTTTTTTTGTATAATTTAATTGTCTAACAAATTGTCACAAGAAAGGATTGTTCAAATAACATTGCTATTTTTCTATGAGTAATGATATTTTGACATCCATTTGATGACAACTTTGTTGACAACCTTGTTTTTCTCACTTCTTATTGGTCAAAAACAATGGAGAGAGAAAAAGGAAGAGAGAGAATAACAATATCATGTGAGTATGAGAGAGAAAGTTGTCCAAAAGTTGTCAAAAAATGGTTGTCAAAATATCATTTCTCTTTTTCTATAGGCAGTACATTCAATCTCATACAAACTACAAAGGGACTTAGCCCAAACAAGTTGGAAAATAGAAAGAAAAATAAAAACACATTAAACGAAAGCATAATTCCAAAACAATGCCGCCAATAAGAAAAATAGAGGCAATCATACCAAAGGGCTTAAAATACATGGTTGTTCAAATTAATTAATCATGCACTACACTACACAAATATGCGATAAAAATTTGATCAAAATAACACTTAGTCCAATCCTTTTTTTCATAGAAAAAAATATCCTTTAGGCTGTGATAGCAAGGGTCGGGTTCTTCTTATCCCTTATCTATTTCTTTCGTTCTTTCTTTTTGCTTTTATTTTTTCATGCTCTTAAAAGTACTTTTATTTCAAAGAACCAGATTCATGCAAGCATATGTGTACTCCCGAATTGATTAGAATAAATTGATGGCAATGTCCCACTCAAGAGTGATCACTGAGATTAGACATCAACAAACTTAACTTTTTAACACAAAAATAAGTGCTTCATTTATATCACATGCCACATGTTGTAAATTCCTCCCAAAACGCGTTACCAAGTCGATCAGTTCAACTCAATATACATGAACAATGTGTGTGTCCATTATATAGGGTATTTTTTTTTTTTGTTTTTGGGGTCATTAGATAGGGTATATACCCGTCTAACAAATCGTTCATGGTGTACCCGCAAAAACGACAAGAAGAAAAAACAAAAAATTTCAATGGAATAATTAGCCCATCTTAAAAGTTAAAACCCTAAGAACACCTATAATTTGAAGTGCTTGGACTTTTTTAACAACTGCTTATAGGTTTCTTAATCATAAACATGAGTATTATTTTTATGTGTCTCTTATGTGACTTTGGATTGGCCGTGAATTAGTGAGAGTTCATATTTAAAAATTGGAAGAATTTAAATATAGAGTAGTTAAATGAAACTAAATAAATAAAGGTATATATTAGTCGAAAAAATTACAAATGTTGTATTAATATTTGACAATTGCTTTGAGAGTGTAAATTAAAATTGCAATTTTTGTTATGGAGTTGTGTAATCAAATTTCGCAATGTTGATCGTAGTTGAAATATTTATGATAAACATACAAAATGTGAACATTTATAAAATTTTGATTGGATGATTGTGTAAAAAAAAAATTGTGCTATCAACTTTGCTATTTAACTCATCAAATATATTTCTTTATCCATAAAACTTGGAAAGAATATGAGATGTTGAAGAACGATACACCACTCAACCTTATCTATAAGGATAGAGTATCTCATAGTGATGGTGGATCAATGAAAGAAATGCTCTACGAACGGAAGTTTTGGATGAAATTTATGGTGGAGATGATGGTGCACAAGAGTGAAGCTGCACACGCAGACACATCGACATTTAAGTTAGTATAATAATTGAGGTGAGTGAGAGTTTTAGAACGAGACATACTGTTGGAACACTAGTTAATTCTAGTGAAGAAAATTGAAAAGAAAAACACTATGAAAAAACTAGTGTGTGGGTGTGACTTAAAAATATCCCATATTGAAGGGTCACCCCAACTAGTAAGTGTTTATATATGGGAAAAGTGACCTCCAAGGGTGTGCCCTTGGGGTACCCAATTTTGTGAACGGGTGAACGCTTAAAAAAAAAATTGATATATATTTTTTTGTCACTTGAAAATGTTAAATTAATTAATTAATTAATTTAATCATTATCCGTAAACGCTACGCGTAACAAATAAATTTGTTACGATCCGACCCGATCCAAAAGAATATCCAGAAACTTCCGGATATATCCAATTAAGAAACAAAACGCGTTTGCTTAAGGATTAAGCAGACTTAATCCCCAAGTCACTCGTTTTTTGTTACAAACTCTCCCTATAAAAGGAGAGCTCGCCCCATTTGATTCTTTACACCGAAAATTCACAGTCGATGCTTCCTGTGTTTTTTCCTCTCTTCTCCCTCCGACTTGTTTTTAACAAGTTTCTTCTGCTTCTACTCCTTTCTGTCCCTTCGGTATTAAGAGTGTTCTTAAGACCATAGTCCCTTGGTCTTAAGTTCATAGTCCCTTCGATTATATATGATTCTTCGGAATATAGAGTACTATTAAGATCATATTAAAGAATGATCTTAACAGTATATATATATATTATTTTAAAGAGAAATGGTGGTATCACCATATTTGAGTGGTCGTAGTGCCATATTCATGTTTTGGAGAAGTTAGAATGGTGGTAACACCATATTTGAGTGGTCTCAGCACCATAATAGAATGGTAATAATACCATATTAATTTGAACGGTTTCGAATAGAGCGGTTACGTACCGTATCGAGTGGCTTCGATCAAACGATTGAGCCATATTTTGAGGGTGTAATTCTCGAACGATTTTTCTACAGTGCAGTAGTTAATCGAACAGTTGTAGCTGGGCTTGTTTTATCCTGGAGGCGGCGTGGTTGATAGTTTACCTTGCACAACTTTGGGTAGTGCCACGAAACGTCTTAAAGAGAGCGACCTGGTCGTGACTCAACCTAGTAACAACTTCGGTAGATAACATAATTTGGAAATCCAAATTTAACAGTTTGGAAATCCAAAAACAACAATTTTAAGACGTTTCTATATGCTATGTCTACCGAAGAAGTTACATATTGAGGTTAAGTTGTCCCTAAATACATTAAGGATAAATCAAGCTATAGATTTACATCTTTCGAATGAAACGATGAAGTGATTGTTGTCTCAATCAACAACACTAAAAATTTATTTGATGAAAACAATAATTTGTTACAAAACAAATTATTTGTTACAGAACCAAACAAGTTTAGTTTGTTACAAAACATAAAAAAATTGTTTGAAGCGGAAAATAAAATAATGCAAAAGGCTGTTATTTTGTTATGAATTCTAAAAGTGTTTTGTTTTTTTTTAAAACATTGATATCACGTACTGGTTTTCAAATCTTTAACAAGAATTGATAAACATATGCATCGATCGCTTTACATAATCCAAACTTGTAAATATGCAATAAGGAAAATAAATGGAATTGTGAAATTCTATTTATGTTTAAGAAAGAATCTGAATTTCATATTTCTATTGAATAAGACTGAGTTGACTCAGACTTAAAGAGAGACTTGTGTACCATGCACTCTTGTGGAAAAAGATTGCACTTTGATGGTATGTTAAAAAATTAAATTCTCCTTCTATGTTATTAGTTGTGTGATTTTAATATTTGACATATCAAAATTGATCACGAACAAGTGTTTAATTTTAAACTTGAGTAACTTGGACTTAATTCCAAAGTTATATAATTAAACAATTTTATTTATTGCAGTCAAGATATATGAATCAAAAATTCATATAAATTAGAATTTAGAGGATATGAATCTCTAAACATAATGATATGTGTTAATTTAATGACACATAAATTAGAAATGATAAAATGATATTTTTATCATATTTATTGATGACTGTGAACTTTGGAAAAATAAAATTGATATGCTTGAATGTTCAATTTTTTATAACGAAAATTGAAATTTATAGAGTACCCAAGTCTAAGAACAAAAATTCTAATTAAGAAATTTTTGAAGAAAAGACAATCCAACTTGTCTTATTTTTCGAACTTGGGATTGTCTGGACTATATTAAGATCCTGGACCCCAAGAGAGTTGAACTCACTAGTAGAGCCTATGAATATGTATTCATCGGGTATGCGATAAATAACGAAACATATAGGTTTTATGACCTAAATGTTAAAGTGATCATAGAATTTAAAAGATGTCGAATTCTATGTAAATATTTACCCCTTTAACTAAAGAATAGTGGGGGCACTAGTGGGGGCTCTAATGGGAGCACGACATTAGTGGGGGCAAATTAAATTTCCCTTTTAAAAATTAAGAACTAGTGGGGGCACTAAATCTGATCACATTCATGTTATCAGAAATAGTTATGAAACAGTTATGAAAACATCGTACGAGATGTTATAGAACCTCAAGGAGGTAAGAAAGCTAAAATTGCTAAAGAGTATGAACTTGGTTTATACAATGGAAGAAGATCCATTAAGCCTTAAAAAGCTATATCCTTAATGGATGCTGAATTATGGCAAGAAACAATAAACGATGAAATGGATTTTCTAGAGTCTAACAAAACATGAAACTTAGTTGACTTGTCTCATAGTTGCAAAACCAATCGGTTGTATTTGGATTTTTTTAAAAAAAATAAAATAAAAAAAAAAGGAACTAAAACCTGATGGTACGGTTGATGAATACAAGACTTTCCTTGTAGTCAAAGGTTTTAGAAAAAGAGAAAAATATAGACTTCTTCGACATTCATTCACCAGTCACGAAAATCATATCCATAAGAGTACTAGTCCCTTTAGCCGCCGTTTATAACTCGATAGTACTCCAAAAGAATGTGAAAGTTGCCTTTTTATGATGAACTAGAAGAACAAGTCTATATGGAACAACCTGAAAAATTTTGCAATTCATGGACAAGAAAACAAGGTCTATAAGTTAGATAATTATTTGAATGGTCTAAAATAAACTCCTGAGGAATGGCATGAAAAATTTGACATTCTAATGTTATCGAATGAGTATAAAGTGAATGAAAGTGACAAATAATATTTGCACGATCATATATCTCTATGAAGACGACTTGCTCATATTGAAAGATTCATGTTATGAATTATGTGAAATCATTGTTTATCAACAACATTGATAAGAAAGACCTAAACAAAAAAATTGAAGTAATTCTTGGTTTCAAGATTACTAGATCAGAAAAGATAACTTTTTTGATAATTCTCACAAAGTTGAGAAGATCTTAAAGAAATGTAAACTTGCAATCACATATTATGATCCAAGTGTAAGAACACTTGAGATGGAATTAGAAAAACAGAATATACGAGCATCATTGGCAGCACTTAGGTATGCCACTGAATGTATTAGATCCGACATTGTCGATGTCGTGAAACTCTTGTGCAAGTTTACTAGTAGACGGATGAGAAGCATTTCCATACTATAGAAAGAGTCATGAGGTGCCTTAAGAAGACTATGACTCTAAGATTACTTCACTAGGAGTAACATATTGTACTTAAATGGTACAAGATATAAAATAGAACATCTTTCAGATGAATATTTAGCGAATAGTGTTTGCACATTGAGCATCACTAGAGGAGTTGTTTGTTAAAACAAATGATATTGACTCAGTCCACTATGGAATGAATCTGAGATGAGAACACTAGATAAAACTAGTGAAGAAGCAAGTTGGCTAAGATCCTTGCTAGCTGAGATCCCTCTATGGGAAAAACCGTTACTTGCTGTGTTAATTCATTGTGATAGTACCGCGGCTATTGCAAAGATTAAGAATCGGTATTACAATGGTAAGAGACGACAGATAAGGCGAAAACATAGCACGATTAGAGAGTGTATCTCTAAATGGGGCGGTTAGAGTTGATTTTGTACGTACGAATAAAAACTTAGCTGATCCTTTGACGAAAGGACTTAATAGAGAGAAAGTCCAAGAAACATCCAGTAGGATGGGACTAATGCCTATAGCCCACAAATGATGGTAACCCGACCTATATGACTGGAGATCCCAAGACTTAGGTTCAATGGGTAAAAACAAGTCATGAAGTGGTAGAACATGCTATGAGAGAAAGAATTGAGAAAGCATGATCCTGCAGCGAAAGAAGGATGAGGTAATAGTAACTCTTAATGAGATCTATACTCTATGTTGAGTGGGGTACACAACTACAGGAGTACCCTTGATAGACTCACCTATACGAATGTGGAACTTAGGCCGGTCCTATGGAATTTCGAGGCAGAATTCCTAGAGCATTCGTTAAAACCGGGATACACGTGCAGGGCCTTAAAATGCACGGGCTTTTAGAATACACCTATGAAAAGGTTTGTGTGTGGATTCTATGTCTGAGATAGAGTTCAATGCTGTAAGCAACTCTTGTTAAATCAGAATACCTTCCACTATGCAAAGGTTCAAGTTGTTGGCGACACCTTTGTATATTAGCAAATCTTATGGAAACGTTTTACGTTATTTCTCGAAACCATTTTGAAGTCAAGTGGGGGATTGTTGGAACACTAGTTAATTCTAGTGAAGAAAATTGGAAAGAAAAACACTATGAAAAAACTAGTGTGTGGGTGTGACTTAAAAATGTCCCATATTGAAGGGTCACCCCAACTAGTAAGTGTTTATATATGGGAAAAGTGACCTCCAAGGGTGTGCCCTTGGGGTATCCAATTTTGTGAACGGGTGAACGCTTAAAAAAAATTGATATATATTTTTTTGTCACTTGAAAATGTTAAATTAATTAATTAATTAATTTAATCATTATCCGTAAGCGCTACGCGTAACAAATAAATTTGTTACGATCCGACCCGATCCAAAAGAATATCCAGAAACTTCCGGATATATCCAATTAAGAAACAAAACGCGTTTGCTTAAGGATTAAGCAGACTTAATCCCCAAGTCACTCGTTTTTTGTTACAAACTCTCCCTATAAAAGGAGAGCTCGCCCCATTTGATTCTTTACACCGAAAATTCACAGTCGATGCTTCCTGTGTTTTTTCCTCTCTTCTCCCTCCGACTTGTTTTTAACAAGTTTCTTCTGCTTCTACTCCTTTCTGTCCCTTCGGTATTAAGAGTGTTCTTAAGACCATAGTCCCTTGGTCTTAAGTTCATAGTCCCTTCGATTATATATGATTCTTCGGAATATAGAGTACTATTAAGATCATATTAAAGAATGATCTTAACAGTATATATATATTATTTTAAAGAGAAATGGTGGTATCACCATATTTGAGTGGTCGTAGTGCCATATTCATGTTTTGGAGAAGTTAGAATGGTGGTAACACCATATTTGAGTGGTCTCAGCACCATAATAGAATGGTAATAATACCATATTAATTTGAACGGTTTCGAATAGAGCGGTTACGTACCGTATCGAGTGGCTTCGATCAAACGATTGAGCCATATTTTGAGGGTGTAATTCTCGAACGATTTTTCTACAGTGCAGTAGTTAATCGAACAATTGTAGTTGGGCTTGTTTTATCCTGGAGGCGGCGTGGTTGATAGTCTACCTTGCACAACTTTGGGTAGTGCCACGAAACGTCTTAAAGAGAGCGACCTGGTCGTGACTCAACCTAGTAACAACTTCGGTAGATAACATAATTTGGAAATCCAAATTTAACAGTTTGGAAATCCAAAAACAACACATACTTTAATATATGTGAGATTATGCTATGTGTAGCCAAAAGTCTCCTCCTGAGCAATTACTACTAAGAAAAAGCAGGATAAAATTGTGACAAGAAGGGTTTGATTTTAGAAAAAGGGTAGGAAAAGGAATGAATGAGAATGACACAGCTTCCACATCAAAACAATATTTGGAATCTCTCATCTCATGTCTTGTACTTGTCCAAACACACTACCTACACAGTTAATTTTTTTCAAATTTGGTTTCATTGTCTTTGGCACGTTTAATTTGCTAAGTGGCTAAGCACGAGTGGGGTGGGGATGTATATTTACTGTTCAGGTTTTGCGTGTGTAGTGTGTACACATAACATATAGTGCAACAAAGAGGCTGCTGTTTTATCATTCCGTGTATATGGACTGTGTGAGAATTGAGAGACCACGTCTAATTTTCTCCCACGTTTTCTAACATCAACATCTTCGAATATACACTCTACCACAAAAGATGACTCCAACAACTCCAATTCCATACCATTTTATTTTGATACATATCCTTAATTAACTTCCATTGTGGCATCACCCTGCTCCATTCCATTCCACCCCACCTTTTTTTTACCAAAACTTACAACAATCCATTAATAATCCATTTTGTCTTTTTTAGCAAAAGCTGGAGATTGATCTAATATTTATATAAATACTACTATTTGTTACGAAACATTTATAAAAGAGAGAGACAATAGAAAAAAAATAGTTTATATTTAATCAATCTTGTTCTAATTGGTCATCTATGAGCAGCGACGGATCTTTTTGAGAGCCTATGGTAGTCACAACTCCCTCATATATGGTGTTAATACTATATACATACTCTATCAGGTGTTTCACATGTGTCGTAGTGGAAAGTGAAGGCGTTTTGTATCAAGAGGTCGTGAGTTCGACTCGAACCATTGCTCATGTGGTAATATTTAAACACAATGAACCACCGCACCACATAACAATTTGTGTGTACTATATGTGTGTGTGTGTGTGTGTGTGAGAGAGAGAGAGAGAGAGAGAGAGAGAGAGAGAGAGAGAGAGAGTCGAGCGATCGGCCTAAGATCTAAACCGGTAAAGCATGGACTTTAAGGGTCTATTTGTTTTGGCGGTAAGATCTGAACTAGACTTTAAGGTCTATTTGTTTTGGCGGTCGATGAAAAGTGGATGTACGTTTGGACAAATGCCACAATTTGTAGCTTTTGTATTTCGACATTTTGTGACGAATTCAAGAGGAAATAGTGAGCCTAAAAACTAAAACAGACACATACTAAGCCTAAAAAAACAGTTTTTTTCACATATTAAAAGACCTCAAAAGAATAACATTCAAGTATAACAAGTAAAATGTCTCAGATCCTTTAAAAAAAAAAGTAAAATGTCTCGGATGTATAAGTAAATACACCACTTAATAAATTTAATTAAAATATTTTGCATCTCAAAAACAAGATAGGTCAACTTTAAAAGAAAATTACAATAAGATATTATTTTTAAAACTTTTTTTGTCAATAACGTTCAAAAGAGTTTGCCTCAAACACAAATAAATGTTGAACCGATATTAGAGAAAACGAGTGGTGTATTAGATGTTGCCACATGGCCCACATGTGATTCATGTGTTTCTTGTTAACAAAACCCGTATAACAATTAGCATTTGGTATTTACATACATTACAAAAGACGGTAATCTTTTGATAATCATTCTTCCATTCATGCCAACTAAAGATCAAGTTTATGACTATATGCTTTTAATTAAGGGATTGGATTGTCTAACTATGTTTTTCCTTACTTCTCTGATTTCTTGAGAAATAGACACAAGAAATCTGCCAACCATTTTTGTTGTTTTTGTTTATTTATATTGATTATTATATTGTACATTATGTTAACCATCATTGATAAGATGACTCCACTATTGCGGTAGCTAATTTTTTCCTACTCCGATAGTCCGATTCATTCCCATATCCCCCTTTTTATTGGGCTTTTTATTTTCTCTTTCATAGTTTTATTCTTCATTTCATTCATTGCCCCCATCAACTTGTCTTTTTGATAGTTCTTTGTGTAGTGACCTTTTTTGTTTGCTTTTATTATGTGAAATGAATGATTGACTCATGCGCCGCTATAGTACTCTCCTACTAAAAATGTGTCTATTTTGTAAATATCATAAGTAATATATGGATTCCACTTTTGCACAATATAGGAGGAATAATAGTGTCATTGTTCCTTGGAAGAAAAATAGGGTTTTGGTTTTGGCTTGGACACCCACAACCACAAGGAACTGTTCAAGTGCAATAAAAAAGGTGCTCTCAATTAATTCTTGAATTGATGTTAATAAAGGCACCGACTGTACTATATTATAAGTTGGAAGTTGGACCTGAGAGGCCTAAGAAAGCAATGCACTGAGTTCATGCTTTGGGGAGAGGAGATGAATTAGTCCAATACAGTATGATGGAGTGCAAGAATATTTTTAGACAGTGTAATTAATTTGTGAACATGTTGCGTGAGCCAGGTTAAAGTTCCTTCCAAATTAATGACTATACTAGTTTACTCAAGAAATCACATGTCCAATTTTTGTAATATCAGACCGGCGATGATGGAAAGCAACTTCTCCCACGACAACAGAACACATATATAGGAGAGAGGTACAGGTTTTAACCGGTACAAAGGTACCTTTGTCATCACGGATACATATACCAATACCTGTACTATTCAACTGATCCGAAAATGAAGCATCAAAATTACATTTCAGACAGCCTCTCTGTGAACGCTGCCACCTAACCGAAACCATATCACTCGTTGTTGTTGGAGAATGATTTCGAGTTAGGTATGAATCGCCTTGTCTTACCGGTATTGTGGATGTCGTCCGATCATTACCGGTGTTGTTGGCGTTGCTGAAATGTTGTAGAATATTCAATGCAAGTGTTTATTGATTCTCATTGATTCATCGATTTTCATCCAAATTTTTTGTTACAATAAAAACTCATTGTGTTTCCACGAAAATTATTTGTTTAATAATTTTGTCTGCGGTTCATTTTAGTGAATACTGACATTTTTTTAGCAAAAGACATTGCAATTATAAAAATGAGATTATATATCCTAACGGGACCATATGTATAATGTACTAGTTATTACACCCGTGCAACGCACGGGGAGAAAATTAATTATAAATATATATTTTGTTTGTTATAGCCAATATCAAATTCAGTATATATTTAAAATCATATAAGTATTATTTCTCTAAAAATAATGATAAAGGTATTAACGGAAATATAATAAAAATTGGTGCCATTATTGCAACAAATAATTTTTTTATATCACATACTATATCATGTCGCCCCCATGTTTTTGAATACATTATAAATGGATAAATATGTTTAATTCAATAATACAATTATAAAGAGATATTAATTAATATCAAATATTGTATCATGTCGCCCCCCATGTTTTTGTCATGTGTCTCTAATTACATGTTTTTTTACCAGAAAGATTAAAAAAAACATCAACATTGGATTAGATGATAATTCTTTCCATGTTTTTGGAATGTTTCTAAGTGAGGAAAGAAGAAAAAAAAGAGCAAAAAGAAAGTGAAGGAAGAGAGAAAGGGGTTTGGGATTTTGAGAGATAACATATCCTATAACCTTCGTATTTTTTGGGGTGAAGAATGAGATATTATCCTATTGTAGATTTTCCTTCAATAAAAAAAAAATCCTATTGTAGATTTGGAGAGTATTAGACTTTTTTTTTTTTTGAGCAATGGAGAGTATTAGACATGTTGGTGTCTATTATTGATTGTACGATTATTTGCAATTCTGCCTTAAAGTTAAAGTTTCAATTAATTCCTCTTCTATGTTTTGTCTTATAATTCACATTATAGTTAAGAAATAAGTAAATAGAAATATAAAACAAAGGGATAAAAACTCAGCATTATTAGTTATTTATCATCATCCTCCGTTAACATTTTCTCGAGGGTCAATGCAAATTCTTCTTAATGTGTTTGCACACAATGAAATTGGATTGAATTGATGCTAATGGTATATAAGGAAACAATTTGGATTTGAATTGTGAAAATGTGAAAGAGGGGGGAAGACTCGGTTGGTGTCTTGTTTACAGAGATTGTCTAAAAAAAACCAGCAAATTTGTTGCACATTAACTAATGTTGTTCTATGTCATGATTCTTGTCTGAAATTATATTATACTCCAATGGAGTATAATATAATGGAGTATATATTAATAGAAATAGTGATGATTCAAATGGTTGTTTTCCATTGACATTTTTTTTGTGAATTATATGACGACCAAGTGCAGTGCTATAAATCATGTCAGAGAAAATATTGCTTTTGCAAGTGGAAACAATGCCCTTCCAAATTTCCCTTAGCTATTGCTTGTCTGCAATTAAAATTTTTTCCACGTGATGAAAAAGTTAGAACTATAAATCAAGAAACCAATATGCTTTTGCAAAAACAAAATTGAAACTTAAAGTTAGAACTATAAATTTATTAATTGCTCACACGCACAAGGCATGCCTAGAAGGAATAAATCAAGAATTCAGTTTACATTATCATTGTTGTGGAATATTACTTCGTGTATCTCATTTAGATCAATCAATTTAATTGATATAACCACTTGATCATGGTCTTCTACTTTCAACTCTCCATTGAAACTTGAAAGGAACCAATACCATTATACACTCCAAGTGCATTTTCAGCTCCCTTCATCCTCTTTAACCAATCTCCACGAATGAAAAAAATCTCATTACAAATATCTGAAAATAATTAAGCCCAACAACCCATTAGCTAAAACACATCAATTAGTCATATGTACTTTGACAAATACATCTCAGACAAAATAGAAATAAATTAGTCATAAAAAGTGAAATGTATTAAACAAAAATTAAGATTAGAAGAGTGTGGCAAGTAAAAATAGTAGAAAGAAAAAATGTTTGAATAACTAAATGCTTCATTGCTTTCAAAATCTAATCCACATATAATACTCCTACACCTTGGTTAGGAGAAAGAAGAGGGGAGAAAAAAGACTGGAATGAGATAAGGGTTTGGAAGATTCAAATTTTGAAAAGTAGAGAGGGAAGAACTTGATCCAATTTGAATTATGGGGGTTGAGGAATCTTTCACAGAAAAATAGGTGAAGTTGATGAATCATACAACCTGTTTTTGTTGTACAGTTTTGAAGGAGAGTATAAAGAAAGATTCCTGAAAAAGTGGCAACAGGTCAAATATAGAATGTATGGAAAAGATGCTCTCTGCTGCTATACTTCTTACCAATTCATATTTCGTTTTTTTTCTTTTCTATTAAAGATAAAAATATAAAAAAAAAATAAGCAAATATAATATTAACATAAAATAGAGATGGGAAAAAAATTGAATGAGCTAAAGCCAAGTTGGTGAACAAAGTTAAAAAGATTTCTGAAACCAACATGAATAGTTAAATCCAACAATGAAGTGGGTAAATTGGTTTTGTATGTGAGTAAATTGGTTTGGTTACCAACGACACCAAACAGCAAGAAGGTTAGAGTTTTAAAACAAATTTAAAAGTGTTTTTTATTTTGAAGAACAAAATTAGCAAAGTTATGAAAGAAGAGACTCACTCTAGAAGCAAAGAGCATCAACAACAACATAATTAGAAGGAAGACACAACCATGCTATAGCAAAATATAGTAGATAATTGATAAACAATGATAAATGAGTCATACCAGC
This sequence comes from Medicago sativa, assembly GCF_051527215.1. NCBI lineage: Eukaryota > Viridiplantae > Streptophyta > Magnoliopsida > Fabales > Fabaceae > Medicago > Medicago sativa. The sequence continues at coordinate 80,003,706 of NC_140750.1, forward strand.
ATATTGTACACAAAATGGGCTGGTAAAATGAAGTTATATAGTATTGTCAAAAACAACATTAAAATCATTAAAGAGGCACACCTAAGATCATCTACAAAGAAACAAAATACAACGAAATAAACCAAAAATCAATAGAAGATTGCCTGGATATGTAAGTAGCCCTCATAACACAACCCACTCATATAATCTTGCAACCTGCAAAAATGACGTAAAGAAATCGGGAAAATGTGAGATAGCGAAAGTCAGACATTTTACAATCACGTCTAAATTCATAAATAGCACCTTTGCTGCATATTTATGTCCATTGACTTGCAATATCCTAATGCAAACTTCAGACTGCAACATCATAATCATTAGGAAATTGAAACTAGAATATGAATATCAAATATGACACTAACGACAACACAGCCTAATAGTTATGATCTCAAAGCAATTACTCAAACAAATAAGCAAAGGCTTTGTGGGTTAGCAACTTAAACTTGTCATATCAAATTGCATAAATTAATTTTAAATTGTCATCTGCAGCTATTAAACTAACTACACATCAACCAAGTGTAAAACAATTACTTGTAAAATGAAGAACACCGTTAAAACCAATATAGAGGCACATATAAGATCGTTTACAACCAAAAAAAAAAAAGAAACCAAAAGACAGTAGAACCTCACCTAGATATGTACAGAACCTAAGAACACAACCCACTCCAATAATTTCACCACCTGCAAAAAATATGAAAATAAATAAAGAAAATGAAGGATGCAATAGCCATAAATTTTAAAACCACATATAAAATCATCCATATTACTGTAAAATGAAAAACACCATAATAAAATATACACATCTATGATATGATCATCTACAATAAAAAAAAATTGCAAAGGAAGAAAACAAAATACAGATGAACCTCACCTGAAAATGTACAGAAGCTTCAAAATTGCTTCCATATGGAAAATTTCACAACCTGTAAATAAGAGGAAAAACACAACTAATATTATAAATCCTACACCTTCATTCAGACACTTTAACAAACACCTTGTGGGTTGAAGAAATCAGCAGCAGTGCATTTGCAAAATTGAAAAAACTAATTAAACACATTGGGGTTTCTTTTGAGGAAATTCTACTACCAACTAATACAATAACCTAGTTCTCGTTTTGGTTCAAAATCAAAAGAAAAAATTGAGGTTTCAGCAAAAGCATCAAAACAATCGTAAATGTGAACAAACAATTGAACATTCAACAAAAGAATAATAATATGGAATCAATTCATGAAATAAGAGATAGAAAGCAAGATGAAGACTCTTAACACATTTTTAACTTATAGGGAGATGAACAAATTTACCTTATCATAGCTTGTGGTTGTTCATTTCTGTCAAAAACATTCAAAATATGAAAAAATGAGAAAAACCTAAGCCATAATTTGATTGAAAAAACGAACGAAAATGAAGATGAGAGATAGAGAGACAGGAACAACCGTTGAGTTCGAGTAGAAACCATTGATTGTCGGTGGCGGTGGATTCATCAGCACTGAAGGCGGAGGATCGGTTAAGTCGGCGGCAAATATGGTGTTCTAGATTGGATCCAAGAAGTGTGTAGAGTAAGAGGGATGTGAAGCTCTGAATCGCAGAATGAATGAGAGAGAGTGAGGAGGAGGGGAAAGGTTTGAGTTATGAGAAGTTTGTTTGGAGTTTCGCTAAAATTTTGGATCAGATAGCATCTTCACTTGTCTTTTAGTGGATTTGAATTTCAAATGAAAAAATTTCCCTCCTATTGCATGAAAGCTAAATTTGGCTAAAAATGTGATCTTTGAGTTTTTGTGATGTTAGGTGGATGACCTAGAAATTTGACACTTGTCAAAATCTACCCAAAATGAAACCTACAATAGTCTAATATTAAGATTAAGATGTGTAATAATTTTACGAAAAAGAAAATATCTAAAGCAAATGAAAAGTTTTAATGTTTTGTGTTTTGTAATATGAAAGCATCAAATCTTTTTTTTTAGGCCTTTGAGGAGAGGTACTTATGCTCGGAATGATTGCGAAGAGGTATTATGCACCACTATAATATGTATGTATGGAGCATAATAAAATGCTTAAGTTATTCTAATTTCAGAGCAAATCGGGATAGGTAAGTAAAAGCTAAAAAGGGCAAAGATGCAGAAAGAAAATCATGTCAATGATAAATGTTGAAAATCATTGTTGGTCAATAAGGCAAAAAGCAGGGTTGAAACTTAACAGAGACTTGATGTTCAAGTTTATCCACTTCGATACAAGTTGCAAAAGTTTTATTTTTTTTAGGGAAAGTTGTAAAAGTTTTATGATGGATATATGTAAATAAATATGTACATGAAAATGTTAATCAGTGTCCTTAAGACGTTAGTTAATGAGATTAATATAGTTAAAAAAAATTGAATTTGGATAGTCAAACTCTTAAAAGTGTAACGAATATTCTTTTCAATGTAAAATATTATACATTTGTTTTCCTTAACTAGTATCTCGAAGACATTTATTAGCATGACTCATATGTATATAATACATCGTTTATAGAACAGAAATGATAATGAGTCTCCAGAAACTTTTTAAAATTCTTAATAATTTTTAATAAAAAATTATATATCCAATTGAAGTATTTAAATTTTTTTGAATAATTTTATTAATTTAAAATCATTAAGAGTGTTTTAGAACATGACCCTTTATAAAACGTTTTTTATTTCCTGCGATGCCCATAAAACGACAAAAGATGCATTGCAATTACAAATCATCTAAAAACATGCATTCAAACGGCAAAAGTTTAGAGATGCTTACATTTGAAGTACTATGGGAGGTGGAGAAAGTAGTATCATATATTTCTGCTTAAATTTCATGTACTATTTTTTTTTTGCTCAAACCTGTCTCATTGTAGTTTTTGCAAGTCCTTCTTTGTGGGTCTGAGAAATTATTTTCCCTCTACATTGCTCTCGTGTGCCCTTCAAAATTTAAATTTACCTTGTTTGAATTCTATAATCCTAAATATGTTTTTCATTTTTTTGGAATATAGAATTCGAAATCACTTTATACTTCAACAAGAACAACATAACATAACAATGTAATTCAAGAACAATAATAGTTGCATTACAATAACATAATTAAACACAACAATGTAACAAGATTATAGATCAATCAAAATAAATTCACTATGAGAACTATCCATGCATTTCTTCAAAATGAGCTAATTCATCAATCTTCTAAAAACAAGTCAATGCAATGTTTGTCATTAATTCTTCCATTAGCAGGTTAGAAGAGATCCAAATATGCACCTAAAAAAGAATGCACTGTTTTAAGGTCTTCTGTTGAGGTCGAATATCATGCTTGAGCCACTTTACCTTGTGAAATACAATGGCTTCATTATCTCCTTGCTGATTTGCATTTACCAAATTACCACCCCTTCTGCTGTCTACTGTGATAATATTTCAGCCATCTACTTAGCTCGCAATCCTACCTTCCATGACGCGCACAAGACATACTGAGATTGACTGCCATGTACGTGGTTCGTTAGAAAATTCAAAACGGCATTATTCATTGCTTGCTAGTTCAGTCTTCTTCACAATTGGCTGTTGCGTTTACTAAACATCTTCAATGCTACTTCTTTTCTGTCTTTTATAGAGAATGTTCAACAGTAATGTGTGCAATAACTGAATATAAACCTTTTTATTTTTTCATAGCTATTCAAGTTCAAAATGACATTTATGTGGTTGGTCTTGCTCTGATAATGTTAAACAAGATTCTGTGTATGTCTCTGAGTAATCATGCAAAAGATGTTGAGAGCGAGATCTCTCATAAGTTGTGCATTCTTAGGAATCCAAGTTTGTATTTGTGGTTCTGGAAGATACATATGCAGCAAGCATGTTGGCAACAATCAAACTGATGGTGAATCCAGCAATCACCAAATTATCGTTCTCAATGCTTCATCTAATCAAATTTCTTGTTGATTTAGTTGTGTTTGCATGTATTGTATTTCAGCCTATGTTATATGAATAATGTATGAATATATATTTGTTGTTGCAGCTCTAAGGCATGATGTGTTTTACATGAATAGGCCTGTAATTTTTACTTATGAAGAGTTTTTTTTTTTTTTTTTTTTTCACTCAACCAATGGTTTCTCTGATTCAAATCTGCTTGGACGTGGAAAATATGGTTCTATTTATTATGGCCTTCTTCTTGAGCAACTTATTATAAGTATTTTGCAGGAAAAAGTATATGGCAAGTATTATTCCCTTGATTTTTTTGGTATGTATTTAAATCCTTCAAGGAAGTTGCAATTAAAAGAATGACAGCTACTAAAACTAAAGAATTTATGTCAGATAAGAAAGTTTTGTGCAAGCTTCATGCCAATCTGGTAATTTCTTTGTTGTTCAAAATAAATGACATGCTTTAATTTTACAGCAAATTCCTTGCAGCATTTATGAGTTTAAGTTCTTCCTTTGTTAATGAATTTGTCAAGGTAGAATTGGTCATTGCTAATCATGATGAACTTTTCCTTGTTTATTAATATGCTCAAAAGCGTTCACTCGGCAGCCATTTGCATGATCCTCATAAGAACGGTAAGATCTTGCTTCTATGCTCAAGTGTTTTTGTTAAAGGAAAACTACAAGACAATTTTCTTGTCTTGCAAGCAGGTCATTCAACACTTACTTGGATCACAAGGGTTCAAACTCTGCTTGATGCTGCTAGAGGCCTGAATATATACATGAACATACAAAATCTTGTTATGTTCGTCAAGCTATCAAGACAAGCAACATTTTACTTGTGTGTTTTACAGATTTGTTGATTGTAAAATCTCTGTCTCTACCTATGTCTCTCTAGATATCAGCTTTTGGGTTAGTACCTCTTGTAGGTAAAACAAATGAGGGAGAAACAACAACCACTAAGGATGTCAGTGCATATGGATATAGAGTATGTCCACTTCACATGTACATAATTCATTCTTACATTGTTGAAAGAGGAAAAAAATATGTGAAAGTTCTCATTTTACTATGCAGATACTTAACAGTATGGCCTTTCAACGACCAAAAGTGATGTCTATGCATATTTGGTGTTGTTCCTTTTGAAATTAGATCTGAGAAGGAGGTCATTATTCAAGTACAGTTTCTCTCAAAGAAGATCACTGTCATCTACTATAAGTTCCTCATATAACTTGATTGTGCAAAGGTGATGTTAATAGAGTAAATATATAGAATAGTCAGACAAGTCCCTAACCTTGTAACAAAATGAGATTAAGTAGCCAAACAAGGCCGGAAGCTTGTGGCTAACTGAGAGGCAGTACCCAATGCCAGTTCTTTTGTAGTCAGTTTTCACATTACAGAAAAATAACAGAATTCTCTTGCTTTCTCTTAGATTCTCTTTATCAACTATGCAATATGCACATAGTTTCTATTAGATGTGTCTTGAGATATGTAAACAAAAACGCCCACATTTTTTCAACTAATATTAGATTGAATGAATGCAAGTACAATTGTCCAAAACGATGCATCTCATCACATCTCATCCATATTTAGCGTGTGCACGTGAATATTGTTTATGAACACTTTGAAACTAATATTAAAACTAAAACTCATAAATACGGCCGATATTATTGTTATTCTTTCTACAAGATAGAAGCACATAAAAATGAACCGCAAAATATAAAACAAAACAAAAATGTCAAGTACACTTGTAAGGAATAAGAAAAATAAAAAATTTCACAACATCCAAATACAAAAACAAAATACTTTTTTTTTTTTTTTGAGGAAATCCAAATACAAAAACAAAATCTTGACGAGCTACGAGCTTTATTTTGAACTCTTAACAAGCTAGGTTACTCCTTAAAATTTCCCTAAGAAAGAAAAGTAAGTGACCTGCAACAATTTCCTTGTCAAAATTTTCAAGCCAAAATCCTTTCCTGCGCTGACGAAGAAAAGTCTTGTATTCTCTCTTGCAAGGAACAATTTAATCTGCGGGCAAATTCTTCCACTTCCCTATCAATTCTTGCTTGTAAGGCCGGATCAATCTCATCATCAATATCATCATTATTATCATCATCAAACTCAACCATAAAATCACCTTGTAAACTTGAGGTCTCACAAGGTTTATCTGTTTCCGCACTTTGGTGTCCGATGTCGTCATGACCATTTACCTTCACATTCTTCTTATGTTGGCCTTTTTTCCTCTTTTTTTTATTCTTAGAAGTAGTTTTAATCTCCTTCGGATCTCCATTAATAAAAGACAGAAGGTCGTCAACTGAACGTTCATCTTCTTCAACATCAACATTCTTCTTTATGCTTTCACGCTCTTTAAGTAGTTCTTTTCTCTTCTTGGCATACAAGCGGTTCAAAAGCCTAATGCTTGGGTCATCAGTGATGTTTAACAAGGGCTCCAATTTCTCTTCCTCGGTAAGATCATCAGGCACACGAAATATGCTGCGTATTTCCTCTGGCGACCTTTTTTCAATTATTCGAGCTAGTGCACGACTTGTGAGATCAATCAATGGCCGGAATTGTAGACTGTGTGCAGCACACGCCAACTCACAGAGCATATTTGTGTCTATCTTAACGAAACTATCATCATACGACTTTCGCTCCTTGTTTGAGCGGCCTGGTGCTTGATGAAATCGACAATAATTAAGAATTAAGCTCCACATTGGAGAACTGACCTGTTGAGGAAGACATACTGCACAATTCTTGGAAGATCCCATGCCTTTTTGCAATTCTTCACATATAAATGGGCAAAACATTGCAATATCTTGCTCCACTTGTTGGGTTGAACCATCAGAAGTTTGAAGCCACACATAAGGCTTTGTCATCTCCATTTCTGACATGAGAACAGGAGAAACACCTAAATGAACAAAAATATTAGATACCATTTTTGCAAAATGTCTTGTCTCCTTTTCTCCTTAATATATTTCATTTTCTTAAGAAATAAGATTTGTTATTTTTAAAAAAACTTGTCTTCCATGGGGCTTTATAATAGAAAAGATTTGTAATTTTTTAAAACCTAACTTACAAATCAGCAAAAACAACAATACAAAGAAAAAACACTAGTCATGAAGCAACATGCTGCTAGTAACTAGGAGTACTCCCAGCCATGAATTAAACTAAAACCCACAACTATAATACTAAAAATGCCAACAGATGGACCTATAAAATCTTGATGATTAAGCACGCCAATCAGTGGCGGATCCACAACCATGGTCTGGGTGGTGGAAAATGTCTAATAATAATTGTAGACATAAAGTAACATAATCAAAAAATTACATTGCATTCAATTGATAATCTATCAAAAAAAACTACATATATGCTCTATAATTTGTTGGACCCATGAAATAAGTATTAAATTGTAAGAAATTAACACAGCCAGTACTCATTTTAAATTATTTCAGTAGCAAATTGTAACAAAAACAAATTTTTAGTCATGAAATATAGAGCTTCAACTTTGTAACAAGCTCGCAGAAAATAGACATAGCAGAGCATAATAAGACATTAAACATTGAAATTTTTTAAATGTAATACACACAACACAAGTACTTAACAGTTGTTCTTATTCTAATTAATATATTAATATTAATACACATACATAACACATCAGTACCAGAATTGAAGGAAATTAAGGGAAGGACATATTCAAATTTCAAAGCAAATCATATCTTATAATGAGTATTAGATGAATCAATTATCTGCATCTAGACCCAACATTTGCATATTTAATCAAATACTCATTTTTGTTAATTAATATTCTTTAAACATACAATCAACAATTCCAAAAATCAACATGTTCCTCACAAATCTAACAAGTCCAAAATTATCAACTTTAGCAAAATGAAACAAATTATGCAAATTCAAAAAATTATCAACTTAAAATGAAACAAATTATGCAAATTCAAAAAATTCTCAACTTTAGCAAAATGAAACAAATTATCCAAATTCATCAAATTCTGAACTTTAGCAAAATGAAACAGATTATACAATTCAAAATTGACCAAGATTCCAATTCAGAAAACCCTAAAATCCAAATTCAGAATTAAAGAAAACCATAAATTAACAAAACCCTAAAATCAAGATCCAATTACCTCTCTAATGCTTACCACACTGTTCGATTCTTCTTCGAAAGGAAGGATTGTGGTGGCGTCAGAGACTCTGCAGACTGGAATCAAACGCAGGAGAATCTGAAATCGCGCCGAAATCGCAGGAGAGAAGAGTTGAGGGAGAGGAGCAGGAGAGAGAGGAGATAGGACGGTGGACGACGGCGGTGGCGGCTGGTAGCTGCCGCCGGTAATTGAGCGGCGGTGAGGCAGAGAAGATGTGATTCGTTCGTGAAGAAATGAGAGAAACAGAACAAAGGGTTAGAGATAAGTATGAAATTCAGTTATGGGCCAAACTATAAATGGACAAAAAAATAAATTAAAAAACTAAATTATGGAAATTATACCCTATACCCCTACGTCTATACCTTCACCCTACAAATTATAAAAAATTCCAATATTACCCTTTTTGTTTTTTCACCCTCACTTTCAATTTGATGAATTCACCCAACACAACATTCCAAATACATTCTTCGGAAACCTTTCTTTATCATTTTTGGTATGTAATTTCTTTCTTCTTCCAGAAAGCAATAAAAAAATGATTCTGCAATGCAATTAAATCATTATTTTAAATCCCTTACTGCCATGAAACCCCATCATTGACTCCATAGAATTGATATTAGGCATAAACTGAAAAGGGAATTGATTTTAGGCATGAACAAAAAACAAAAGACCCAACGAGAATTGCCTGAAAACATGGTTGGCAACCTGGCATAATTGATTTACGGAAAACAAAATTATACAGTGAAACTAGAAATCTATGAATACGTGTTCCGAAGCAGAAATCCAGAAATGTTTTTTTTTCTTTTCATTTTCCGAAAACATTATCTGAACGCGTGGTTAGATATCAAAATTTGCAAGGAACAGATCAAAATTCTGGAGATTACGTTCGATTTGATTCTTTCCGGAAAATTTAGAATGTGTTTTAGGTTAGTTTTGTAGATGGGATAGGGTGAACAGTAACTGTTAAAATATTAGTTTTTTAACTTTAAATAGAAGGATAAAATTGGCAATTCAAGTTAAATGTCGGGGTAGGAGTATAATTGTTGGGGTATGAGGTAAAATTTCCCTAAATTATAATTTCTCATACCACCACCCTACAACATTTTTCATTATATAAATTTTTTTTTTCTTTCGACACACTCTCTAACACTCTATTTTTTCAGATTTCATAATTCAAATGAAATATGGAGGATGCGTAAAGAAATTGTCGAAAAAAAATAGGTCTTAAGCCCGTGGACTGCGAATTAAATGGGTTTGATATGGGGCTCGAGTCGACCCATATACCCAGCTCTACTATTCAGGCTAAAACCAAAGAGATTTTACTATTTTTTTAAGAGAAGATTCATTTTACTATTTCTTTTAAACCTTGGCTAAAAACCTTTTTTTTAACATGGGATTTGGAAATGAGTAGTAACTAGTATTTCCACCCGTGCAACGCACGGGCGAACAAAACGATTTTATATGACGTTAACAAATTATTACTCTTAACATACCTTGAAAATAATAACGTTTACTACACTTGTTAAACAAATCGGATTATAATGTCATCATCAAAATAACGATGTCATCGTTTGACATATAGTTTAATTTAGTCTAAATCATTAACATAGTTCACAACTATTATTGATCAATATTCATTTTTTTTTACACAACTATTATTGATCAATATATTGAATACAAAAGTTAATAACAATATAATTATACCTTCATTATAAATAGAAACATAAATTAAATACTGATATCCCCATGTTTGAGGAATATAAAACTTTGATGTTAAATCAAATACATATAGCCTCCCGTATTTGAATCATAGTATTTGTAGTTAATATAAAGAAATGAATGGAAAATATAAATGAATATAAATTTAGATTTTTTATAAATAAAATTAATTGTATATCTTATTTAAATATATCCAATATATTGAATACAAATGTTAATAACAATATGATTATACATTCATTATAAATAGAAACATAAATTAAATACTTATAGCCTCATGTTTGAGGAATATAGCACTTTGATCTTAAATCGAATACCTAAAGCATCCCGTGTTTGAATCATAGTGTTTGTAGTTAATATGAACCATACAACTTCATTCTTACACAAAGAGAGACCATGGTATAAAAATAAACTTGTCTATTAAATGTTTGAAGAAACCCATGGTTAAAATCGTTGATCACTATCTATAACTTCAAAGACTTAAAATTTATTTCAATTATTATTTAATTTTGTTGATCAAGACAAAGAGGATACTATAAAACTTGCTTGTCTAACATCAATTATTCAATTATTCTTTTATTTCAATTATTTTGATGAATATCCAATGCTCTCAAGTTAACAACTATTATTCATCCAAATACAGTTCCAAAAGAGATCAAATAATACAAAAATTATGGCCCTAACAAAAACAGACTTAAAACAAAAGTTTTGAATGATTCTAAGGTTGATAGTTACAGGATCTTAATACTTAAATCCTCCACCATTTGCTTTCCATTTACCCTTAGCTGCAAAGAAAGAAATTGTGAGAGAACACAACTGACAACAATATATGACAGAAAAGTCTATTCAAATCTTGTAAGTTGGGTATCATTATCAAATTGAAAGAAGCTACAAATAATAACAATCAAACATGGCTATGTATAATTTTCCCACCTTTATTTGCTGTCATTGAAATGGTAAAATAACATGTGAAGTAAAACAACAAAGTTGTAAATGATTGATGAGAAAAAATTTCTTCTAATATAATGTTTCTTAATTTTCAATTGTTTTCAATGGTGAAACTTAAGTGAGGAAATTCATATTACAAATTCAAAGCCTATGCTAGCAAATATTATCACAAATTCAAAAACAAAAAAGTATTACTAAAGAAAAAGCATACATACATAGAGAGGTGGGAAAAAAAAAGGGTCAAACTATTAGGAAAAACTCAAATGCAAAGAGATCCAAGCGACTTGAATTATGAATGCTTATTTCAAAGGGTTTATTGTTTCATATCACAGCCAAGCTACATAAAAACTTTTTACACACCCATCAGTCATCTAGCTATGTCCGAATTCTTACAGAATCGTTGTTAAATGAAGATCCTAATATAAGGGTGATAATGAGATTGAGGTATGTGTCCGAATTTCATCATTCTCTATCCCTAAATAAAAGAATCATTGTTGATAATTTTGATCCAAAAAGTCTTGACAATATGCAGATCAAAACCACTTGAACTGGTTAATGACAGTCCTAATAGTACTTAGTTTTACTGCCTTTGTATCACTTTGAATAAAAGAACAAAATAAAGAACATAAAAAAAGGATAACGTAACTGAAAATGTTTCACGTGTAAATATCTTCAAATATTTCAAGTCAAGTAATTTAAATTGTAAAATCAACTAAACATTAGTCCAGTAAAATACGCTGCATGCTGCAGTATAACAATCTATTAATATTGGTCATAAAAAGCACTTACCTTTTTTGTCCATTGTCCCAAATTTGTAAATTGGCCAAGCCGCATACAAATAAGAAGAAATAATCACAATTTAAGAACACTTGTTTATATACAAACTGAATCCAAATATTGAAAAAATCTAAAACAAAACTTAATCCAAATCAACCCAAAGCTACTAACCAACACTTAGTCTACAAAATTCCACATATAAATTACCAAGTAGCTTCTTATAAGAAAAGGTAAAAACAACCAATTCAAGAAAAACAAAGGCACATGAAAATAGATAAATAGATACATACTTTTGGCTTTAGATTATGTCATTATGCTCTCCCAATCTGTTCCTCAACAATCCAATAGAAACCCTTTTCCACCTTTTACTGACGAAAATGAAAAGAGAAAATCATACATCTATATATATATTATGACTAAAAATGAACAGAAGCAGAGGAGTTTATGATATGTTGATTCCATATCCGACACATAATTAATGAGACCATTCGGCTCTCTAAATCGTTGATCCTTTTGCAAAATTGGTGTTCTTTCTTTGGAAGTAATTACTAATAATTACAATTTTTTGCTTTTATTCTTGAGTATAGTAGCAATACAAAATTGAACAAACAAATTAAAATGTTAGAAGCAAAATGGTTTTCACATCACCAAAATTGATTTCTTGCAAACTTAAGGAAAAAAGAAAATCAGAACAGAATGTCATTAAGATTGATCCCGTTATCCATTGAATCTATTATGAAAATGTTAAAAGCAATCAATAGTCAAAGCTAGCTTCAAAGTAGTCTTTAAAACGGCAAAAAAGAAACTATCCTAAGATATCAAATTTCAATGTTGATGCCTCTAATTACTTGTTTTGTGTATCTAGAATTATAGTTATAAAGAGAAACCCAAAAAACCAGGAACAAATGAACTGAACAGAAATTCTTTTATTAATCAAAAGGTTAATTCTGAAATAAAATAAAAAATGAAAATTGAGACATGGAACACAACCTGTTGCAAATTGCAATTTCTCAATCTCCTGTGATCTTCTCGAGACATGAATCAACATCCAAGGTGTAGATAGTCTCGCATGTTCTTGTTCACTCATCTTAATATCTAGAAAACAAAAAAAAAAACATCAATAACTAAATTCATAAAAGAATAATAAGACACATCACTAAAATGTCAAAAACATTCAAATTAAAACTTTTGAAAAACATATTTAATGAAAACAAAAGTGATAAGGAAATTATTCAAACAAATTTGAAGACAACGATAAATGATTAAGAAGCATCTTAATAACAAATTCCAGAAATCAAATTAAATCGAAAAAATAAATCATGTAAACATTTTTTCAAATATAGAATCGCAAAAATAGAATTGCAAAAACAGGTAACCAACAACCTATCATATCTAAAGCTAATATTAATGCTTAGAGAAGGGCAAAAACAGGAAACCAACAACCTCTCTTCTCTTCCTAACAATGCCAATATATTTTTTCTACCTATAGCCAAATAGCCCATAATTCAGGCTTGTATAAAAAAATATAACTAAGATGTGTCACTTTTATAACCCACTTCGAGAATTAATTTCCAGCAATAAAAGGGGAAAATATAGTATATCCAAATGGTTCAGACCATGACTGATAATCAAAATCAAAGCTACAAAGTGAAGAGAGGTAATAGTAACTTCAGATCTATCCATATCTCAAAAGCTACAACACCAGCTCACTGTGTTACCACAAAATAATAATAACAAACCATAAAATCACAAAAATCAAAGATTGTTAATGACACAAACATTATCAGCTCAGAACATGGGATGTGATATTGTTAATTTCGTTAGGCATATAAATACTCATCAGTTTCACATAACCGTTTCACATACTCATCAATTTGAAATAGGTTATAAATAAGTCAGTTTAAAATTCGTAAGGATTTAAACTTCGATAGATAATGGAGGATGGCTTGTATATTATTAAGATGTCCTCATTCGTTCTTCTCATAAAATGGAAACAACTTGGGATTTTTCTCAAATGAATGAATTTAAAATTGCAAACAAATAGACAGCAACGTAAAAGATGTGTTTCTAATAAACAAAATGAAGATTATGTTAAGAAGAAGACAAATTACAAAAACTTACGTTCAATAAAGCACATCATCACAAAAATCAGTGCTAATTTTCAGCTGAATGATCTGGAATCTAATTCAGAAATTTTTTGTTGAATGTTTAGGATCATTCACAAAAAACACGCTAAACAAATAACAAATAACACGCTAAACATAAAAATCACAATGCAACATGATTGATGCAAGAGATATGATATATGATATGATCTTCAAGGTGCATATTGCATAGTCGTTAAATATTAATTCACACAAATAACATAAAATTCTAGTCAAATAAATAAACTATGTTCAAAATTGCATATCTTAAGGATCAAATAACACCAATAAAATCATATTTAGGCAGTGAGTCATTAGAACAAACCAAATTAGAACAATGCTAAATATCAATGATGAGATCCTTCATTATTTCTTCCTGAGTTGACCATATATATCATCCAATGTAGTATCTGCAAATAGATCATTGTATGAAAATAATTAAAACTCAATCTCATGGCAACCGGATACAAAACTATAAATAACGAACATGGAAAGAACAATAAAACGTAAGTTTAATTGGTTCAACAACAGTGAGGTTGAGATGCTGAATCTGACACACTCCAAATTAACTAAAGAAAATCATATTTTCTTCTTCAAAAAACTCAAAAGTTCAACAAAAACAAAAATCAATATATTATAGAAGCCAAATTAAAAAAGCAACAATATATTTATTTCAAATCAAGCATGAATTTTCATGTTGATAGGAACAATTAGGAAACAAATGCAAACATTCCAAACACAATATTATAAAAGGATTATTTTGCTTTGTAACTTACACCGTAGAGTGCAGTATTTGTTAGAGGATCCATCTTTGAAAGAAGGTCCTAGAGTGAGATTGTAACACTTATCAGAATCAGGATCCGCCTTGAGTTCTTCTTTAGATTTGTGTGTCACTATGGAAGAAAAGTCCAAGAACTTGACACGGCCTGTTTGGATGAATTTTTATTAAACTCATTAGATTCAAAAATAAATGAACAGATAAAGATAAACCAAATCAACAAATTACATATTGTGTTTGGAATGAAATATTACATCAAAAAGTGGATGAAATAGCAATCTGAAAATTTAGATGGAGAGGAAGATCAACAACACAAATCCAAAACAAAATCAATATCAAAACTAACATTCTTTTTACTGTGACATTTTCTCAAACATTTGGTGAGTGCTAAATTTCACAATAAATAAATCAAATCAAATACAAAACTAAAACAAATTCAACACCATTTTCATAATTAGACCAACTTCAATCCACAAACTCAATATTCTAAAATATAAATCCGAAATAAAAAATAGAACAACTATGGAGTATAAGGGGTACCTTGAAAATATCCAAACTGATGAAGATATCGTAGTTTCCAAACTGTAACAACAACAAAGAGAGAGAGAGAGAGAGAGAGAGAGAGAGAGAGAGAGAGAGAGAGAGAGAGAGAGAGAGTAAGAGAAGATTTCAATAGCTTGAACATGAACAAAAATCAGGAATTCAAAGAGAAAAAAGAATTTAGAATTCTTACCTCTCTCGCCGTTAGCGTGCTTCTTCACCGTCGATATCATCAGAGAGTGGTTATACATTGATATTGGTGATTGTGAAACTGAAATGGTTTTTTTCTTCTTCGGATTTAGGGTTAATTCATGTTGTTGATTGAAAAAGATGTGAAGAAGAAACTGGAATGGCAGAAATGTGTGATTCTGAAAGTAGAAAAGGTGAGAGAGAGAGATGATTATGAATAATGGAGAAGGAAGATAAGAGAGAGTAAGGAGGCAAATGTGAGAGATTCAAAATTCAAATTCAAATTGAAAAGGGGGATTTAGTGTGTTGCAGAAGTTTGAAGAAGGGAATCATAGAAGAGAAAGTGTGTTTCTGTGTGTACAGTGAGAAAGGGACTGGTTTTTTCCAATTTCAGCGTGAGACAGAGAAAGTCTTCCCTTTTTGTTGTTTGCATTTATTGTTTCTCATAAAAAGATTGAAAAATGTTGGGTTAGAGTGTTGGGCTTAAGATTAGTGGGCCTCATTTTAAATTGGAAATTTGTTTTTTTCTAAATAATACACCTGAAAATGACATTTCTTAGAGGGAAATTAACACATTCAAATTTTTATGATCTAAAATGAATTTTGATGTTTTTTTTTATTGTGTACATTTGAAATTGTTATGGTTTTGTGGTCCCTATTACTATAAGTGATGTTAAAATGAGTTTTACAAAATGTGATAAGGACTTGTAGGTGGCTTAGAATTGTTACACATAGGATTGAGTTTGAAAATTTTCCTATTTGTGTCTCCATGCTTGTATATTATTAAGATTCGATGTAGTACTTTTTGAGTACAGTAAAATAATGTAATGGAAAACAAAATTAATGTTATTTGTGAAAAGTTATAATGTTATGCAACCATGAATCCTTGAGTATGAAGCCCGGATACGTAGTGCGATACGGGTACGATACGATACGGGTACGCGAATACGCGAAATTTTTAAAATTTAGGATACGATACGGCTAAAATACGTTAACAAAATATTTATATTAAAATTTATATGAGTGTAAAATACTTAAAAAAACATTGATTACTCATACTATATAATCATAAAAGTCACAATTTACAAAAAAAATAAAATACATATGATCAAAATAAAAAATGTAAAGTTTTTGTATAAATTATATTCTATTTTCATTCATATGTTAGGATATCAACAAATGTATTAATAAAAGAACTCAAAATAAAGTTTGTTTAATGTTGACTGATTAAATCTCCCCTCTCTCGTTACTTTCATCCACCAAAATCATAATATTTAATTTGTTAATCGAAAAATAATTATAGTGATTCGTATCTTAAATTTTCACAACACAATCTCATTCTTATACACTTCATTTTTTTTTTTTGGATACGTCTCTGTGAAGTATCTTATAAGTATCTGTGTGTATCCGTCGAGTATCTTATAAGTATCCGATAAAATATATATTTTAAATTAAAATAATTAATTCCGATACTTCTGGGATACGGTATCCGGAGTATCCGCGGAGTATCGGTATCCGATACGTATCCGACACGGGTACGACACCATTTTGGAGTATCCGGGCTTCATAGATCCTGACTACAATATTGATATTTTTTTCTTTCTGCATTGCAGTTTCTTGAGAGCCTTATAAGAATGGGCTCTGTCTACGGTGGGAGACCTTGATAGGTCTCCTACGGTACATCACCTTCTTCCTTTTTTTTTTTTTTTGAAGAGTACATCACCTTTCAAAACCATTAGATTGATAATCACACTAGATTATATTATAGACCATATATGCACTTGATTATTTTTCATTTGTCTCCACGTAGAGGGTTACATGAGACAACCACCGTGACCTTACGTACCTCTCAGATCCCTGTTCACTCACCCTCTTGAAATCTCACGCTGTGTTTTTTTCTTCACTATAACAACACAGTTCATGGTTGATCTATCAGACTATCACTCATGTAAAAACCATTTTTTTATATACTCCAACCTAACATTACATTACATTCAACTCAACTAATTATGCTTACGTCTATCAAAAAACTAATTCCCAGATTTGATTATATTACATTCAACTAATTGTGCTTATTCTTTCAAAAAAAAATAACTAATCGTGCTTATGTCTATCGAAAAATTAATTCCCAGATTTGGTATTCAAATTTTTATATCTATGCATAATGTATCCATGAGAGAATATTTTAGACAACCCATTAAATAGTAAGATCCACACTTTCATTTTTTTTTTGAGAGAAGATCCACACTTTCATATTCATTAAAAATAAAATACAAAAACAAATCTCTGATATCCAATGAAAAATAAATCACATTTCATATCCATCAAAGAGTAAAGATTACATCTACAAAGAACAATACAAATGTAACCAAGAACACAACTCATAAAAATGACAAAAAAAAAAAAAAAAAAGAGTTTTTCAACAATTCAAGAGTGTATTTTTCTTCTTCCCACACTATTGTTGGTTCAGATTTTTGCTGTAGTGTGCGGGACATGTCCTCAATTCTACCGTGTTCCTTGTTATTTCACCATTAATTATGTTGTTGGTTGCTGTAGATTGGAGTTATTGAGAGAGAAAGAAATAACACAAGAGTTGACAGGAGAGAAAGAAAGTGATGATGAAATAAAAGAGAGTATTGAGTGCTGACAGCATACAATAAGATCCATAGACATTTATAATCCAACGGCTAAATTTTTTTTCTCTAATCACTCACCGGTAGGAGACCTATCAAGGTCTCCCACCGTAGACAGCACCATAAGAATGACGCTACTCCAGTTCTTATCCCTTCTCCATCTGTTAATGACTTATTAGAGAGCTTACAAAAACAATTTATGACTTGTCTATAAGCAGTTTTTAGCTTATTTTCAAAATAGTTATGAAAACAACCAATAGTCTATATGCAACAACAATTTGATAATAACTTCTAGAAATGGCGTCTGTACATTTGGTGTTGTTAAGATTATATCGTGGAAGGAGGCCATTATTCAAGTACAAGGTTCTAAAAGACGATCACTGTAAGTTGTTCTTATAACTTACGAGACATGATTGTGCTATGTCAATTTGTCATGAAAATAAAATAAAAAAATTACACAATAGAACATTTCAATTTTTGTACTCCGTATCAAAATGGCATTATTTTTTGACTTAGTAGTTTGTACGAACATGTGATGTAAGATGTCTAGGTTCAGCTCACATTCACTGACGCACACATCATCATAGATAGATGCTAATAAGCAAAAAATAGTAAAAAATGATACTGCAGAATGGCTTGAAGGATGATGTCAAAGTGGGACCCCAGGATCTATTCTATATTTAGCATAAATTTTTCTAAGGCATTTTTTTTAAGGGTTTTCTAGGGCATTTTTAGATGAGCTTATCTCAGTTGGTAAAGACAATGCATAATATATGCAAGGTTCGGGGTTCGAACCTCCGCCACTACCATAAAAAAAAAAAAATTCGCTTTGACTTCTGATATATGGTAAAAACGTGGCAGTAACACATGTGTTTTTCAATGATAATTATAAGATTTTTAATATCTGTCAAATTGCAGGTGTTAGCAGTTCTTACTTCTAAACCATTTGCAATGGTTGTTTAACCATTGTTTAAAGCCACAATAAACAAAAAAATGCCTTGCAATGGTTGTTTAGGTTCTGTTGAAAAGGAAAAAAATGTTGAGGAAAATAAACCGTTTATTGCCTGCCACAATGGGACACGCGTCCCGCTTTCTTTCGTCAACCCAGGCGCGTGTAAGATACGCGCCGACAGTGGCGCATCAGAGCAGGGAGGAAAGAAAGAGAAAATGTGCAACGGATAGATAGTGACACGTGGCCTGTTTTTATTGGCTGTCCGGATTCTTATCATTTCAATACTTTCACCTCAATTATTTCGTCCAAAATTAATTCAAAAAAAAAAAATACCAAAATTCATGATTTTTTTCTCTATAAATAGAGACTTGGTTCATTTGATTTGGACACAGAAAAAAAACCAAGTTTTTCACTATATTAGTCTTATTATTATCTTTCAATTAGCAAAATTAGTGAAGTTGTTAACTTTTTTTGTTGTGAAATGGAGAACAATAATAACAATTTCAACAACCAGAATTCTTCTAGTTACCCACATGGCTACCAAAATCCCAACAATTTTCAAAATCAAAATCATCAATTTTTCAACCATCCTCCTCAAAACATGCCTAACTATGGTTTTCCATCAAGTTTCAACCCGACATCCTCTGCTCAAAACTATACTCAATATTTCAACCCGTCATCCTCTGCTCAAAACTATACTCCATATGGATCTATGATGGGATATTCATCTCAAACACCCCCGGGATATTCATCTCAAAGACCCTCGTTTGGTTATATGCCAATGGGGACTGAAAATGTTCAGAGTGTTGGTGCACCTGAATTTCCAGGATTTTCAACACAAATAACTCCTGGTGGCATGGCAGCTGCTAATCAAGTCACTCCTGATCCAGAAGATTCAACTCCTAAGAGCAAGAAAAGCCAGCAACCAGGATGGACCACGCAACAAAATTTGGTGTTAATCAGTGCGTGGATTAAATATGGAACAGACAGTATTGTTGGCAAAAATCAGAGAGGTTCAACATTTTGGAATCTTGTTGCTGATTCTTGTAATGAGTATTGCTCATTTGATGAACCGCGCGATCATATTGCGTGCCGAAACCGTTTTAATTATATGAGCAGCAAAATAAATAAATGGATTGGTGCTTATGAAAGCGCTAAGCGTTTGCAAGGAAGCGGTTGGTCGGAAAATGATGTTTTGAGAAAAGCGCAGGAATTATATGCATGTGGAGGGACTAATAAATTTATTTTGATGGAAGAATGGCAAGCTCTCCGTGATCAACCACGTTATCTGAGTCAAGTAGGA
This sequence comes from Medicago sativa, assembly GCF_051527215.1. Taxonomy (NCBI): domain Eukaryota; kingdom Viridiplantae; phylum Streptophyta; class Magnoliopsida; order Fabales; family Fabaceae; genus Medicago; species Medicago sativa. Next base: position 80,023,778 of record NC_140750.1, read on the forward strand.
GGAAATATTGGCTCAGGAAGTAGTGGATCTAAGAGATCTCACGACGGTGATGCATGTGGCTCAAACTCTGTAGGATCTACTGCTCGTCCAATGGGTAGGGAGGCAGCTAAAAAAAAGGCTAAAAAGAAAAGCAAGGACGCTGGCGTGGAGGAGGTGGCAAAAGAGTGGGTTGAATTGAAACAAATCAGGGAGACTGAGATTGAACAAATGAAAGAGTTAACCTTGGTGAAGAAGGAGAAAAACCAACTAAAGAGAATGGAAATGTATCTAAAGTTAAGAGACGAAGAGCATCTCGATGACGAAAAGAAAAATTTGTTGGAAAGGTTGAAGCGCTAGCTGTTTTGAATTTGTTGGAAAAATTTGTTTGTATTCGGTCAAAATTGTTGTTGTTGTCTAGTCCTGAGTGTGTGCTTTAATAATTATTAGTGTTGTCTAGTCTAGTCCCCAATGTATGCTTTAATAATTATCAGTGTTGTGTAGTCCTCAATGTTTGCTTTAATAATTATCAGTGTTGTCTAGTCCACACTGTTTGCTTTAAAAATTGTCAGTGTTGTCTAGTCCCTACTGTAATAATTATCCGTGACTTTATTTCCCATACTATCTCAATGTTTGCTTTAATAATTATCCACACTGTTTGCTTTAATATATCCACCACACAAATCTCACATACTATTTCACCTACTATTCGTGAGAATGTCCTCCACACAATATGCTTCCAATATCTACTTCCAACATCACAAATCTCATTCATATCTACTTCCTATATCACAAATCTCAATCTACTTCCAATATCACAAATCTCATTCATATCTACTTCCTATATCACAAATCTCATTCCACTTCCAATCTCACAAAAAAACTATCAATGGATCATTTTGATGATATCGAAGCCTACACACAAAACCGTCATAATGAAGACACTTTTATGGTCAACCAATTTATTCGGCGTCGAAAAAATGCAGAGGAAAAGGAAAAGAATGCATCTCGTAGAAGAAAATTTATCAATAGAGATCATGCAGCGGCAAACGAAAGACTAATTGAGGACTACTTTGCCAATGAGCCTACATATGACGATGCAATGTTTCGTCGTCGGTACAGGATGCAAAAACATGTTTTTCTTCGAATCGTTGAGGACCTTTCAAGTAGTGATGACTACTTCACCCAACGATTTGATGCAGCCTATAAAGAAGGTATATCTCCCTTAGCAAAATGTACCACAGCAATGCGAATGTTAGCATATGGTGTGGCAGCAGATGCGATCGATGAATATATCAAAATTGGAGGTTCTACAACATTGGAGTGCTTACGTAGATTCTGTCAAGGAATCATACGATTGTACGAGCAAGAGTACCTGAGAGTACCAACCGAAGATGATCTGCAAAGAATACTACATGTTAGTGAAATGCTGGGTTCCTAGGGATGATCGGGAGTATTGACTGCATGCACTGAGAGTGGAAAAATTGTCCTAAAGCATGGGAAGGTCAATTTACTAGGGGGGATAAGGGAACCACCACAGTCATTCTTGAAGCAGTTGCATCTCATGATCTATGGATCTGGCATGCCTTTTTTGGATGTCCGGGAACGTTGAACGATATAAACGTTCTAGATCGGTCGCCAGTGTTTGATAATGTGGAACAGGGAAAGGCTCCAAGTGTGAGTTTCTTCGTGAATCAACGTCCCTATAATATGACATACTATCTAGCTGACGGTATCTACCCTTCTTATCTAACTTTCGTCAAATCCATTAGACTTCCTCAAAGTGAACCCGATAAGTTATTTGCAAAATATCAAGAGGGATATCGGAAGGACATCGAACGTGCATTTGGAGTTCTTCAAGCTCGATTTAAAATCATCCGTGAACCAGCTCGCTTGTGGGACATAGGCGATTTAGGTATCATCATGAGGACATGCATCATATTACATAATATGATTGTTGAGGATGAACGGGATACATATTCTCAACGCTGGACCGATTTTGAGCAATCTGAGGAAAGTGGATCTAGTACACCGCAACCACCACCATACTCGACCGAGGTGTTACCCGCTTTTGCAAATCATGTGCGTGCTAGATCCGAGTTGCGTGATTCAAATGTTCATCATCAATTGCAAGCAGATCTAGTAAAGCACATATGGGCAAAGTTTGGAATGTTTAGGAATTGAAGATAATTTGTATCGTACTAATTACGTTATTTGTGTGTTGTGTGCTTAGTTTATTGTTTAGCATTTTAAGTTATTTGTGTGCCGCGTGCTTAGTTTCTTGTATTGCATTTCAAATTAAGAAAATAAAAAAATATTTAAATAAATTTTGTTTAATTATAATCGTTAAGTGTATATTATTTTAATTTAATTATAATTGATATTTTTATTTTTATGTAATTAAAAATATAAAAATATAAAATTAAATAATAAAATTAAATAAGAATATGAATTAAAAAAGTGGTGGGGTAGAGTGTTGGTGGGGTAGATTGTTTAATGTTGTTTAACCATTGGAGAGGGTTATTTGTGAATGTTTGTTTAATGTTTAGGTGGAAGAGAGATAAAATGATGTGTAGTGTTGGGAAGTGAAAAAGTGGATGTTTAAACAAAAAATGTTGTTTAACCATTGTAGATGGTCAGAATATGATCACATTGATCTTCTAGCCACAATTTTAAATAGGGTTCGCGCTATTATGAGATATCATGTTGATCCTATTATGATTGATATGTATCTCCCTATGATATGTATTTAAGTCAGGTGTGAAGAAAATAATAACCAAGTAGGAACATATACTTGTACGGAATTGATTTGGGTAGATACCAATTTTTGGTCAAGTGCCTTGGCATATTAATCAACTATGTTCAATTGGATTTTATTTGTCGAGACTTTCTGTTGTTGAGTCTTCCTGGCAATGGAGTTGAGGAATGATTTTGCTGCCATGATTCTCATCAATATCATGTAACTTGTAAGTTGACAATAATAACCTTAACATTTTTGTTGTTGTCGCAATTTGTATTCTTTGATTAAAAATGTTGCACATCAAAAACTACACTTGATCTCCTAGGTACTTCATGTTGCTAAATGCATTGTTACATTGTCTTTAGTTTATCTTATGTACAGAACCTGATTCCAAATTAGATTATCTTGCTCGGTATAAAAAATTCTATTATTTAAAATCAAAATTAATCAAATTCATCAAGATTTATTCCTCCATTTAACACATATATATTTCTCGGATAACGTTCAAGTGATTCCACTAATGACAGGCAAAACCTTCGTTGTTAGTTTATTTTGTTTTCGTTCAAGTTATATATTCGACGATATTTTCTTTAAAAAAAAAATCAAGTTATATATTCAACGATTTTGGAATGAATGCAAGAATGTGTCTCCAAAACGTTGAATCTCATCTTATCAATATTTAGCGTGTGTATGAGTTTTGCTGATAAACTCTTTCAAACTAAAAATGAAAGCAAAAAATTCATAAATTATTTTTATTTCTAATAGATAGAAGTGCATAAAAAGGAACCTCAAAAAACTCAACATAACAAAAGATGCCAATACACTTGTTAAAGAAAATAAAAATTTCACAACATCCAAATACAAAAACGAAAAAATTGACGAAATACAAGCTTTATTTTGAACCCTTAACAAGCTAGGTTCCTCATTAAAATGACCCTCACATTAAAAAAAAAAAAAAAAAAAAAACAAGTGACACGCAAAGAACTTCCATGTCAAAATGTTCAAGCCAGTTTCCTTTCTTGCGCTGATGAAGAAAAGTCTTTTATCCTCTCTTCCCGGGGAGTATTTAATCTTCGGGCAAATTCTTCTACTTCCCTATTAATTTTTGCTTTTAAAGCAGGATCAATCCCATCATCTTCATCAAAATCATCATGATCATCAATAAATTGAACCATAGAATCATTGTGTAAATTTGAGGTCTCACACGGTTTATCTACTTCCGAACTTTGCTGTTTGATGTTGTTATGACCGTTGGCCTTCACATTCTTCTTATGTTGGCATTTTTTCTTCTTCTTTTTATTCTTAGCAGTAGTTTCAATCTCCTTCGAATCTCCATTAATAAAAGACAAAAGGTCATCAAGAGAACGTTCATCTTCTTCAACCTCAACATTCATCTTTATCCTTCCAGGCTCTTCAAGTAGTTCTTTTTTCTTCTTGGCATACAATCGGTTCAAAAGCCTGATACTTGGATCGTTAGTGACGTTTCTAATGGGCTCTAATTTCTCTTCTTCTGTAAGATCATCAGACACATGAAACATGTCACGAATTTCCTCCGGTGATCTTTTTCCAATTATTCGAGCTAGTGCACGACATGTGAGATCAATCACTGGTTGTAATCGAAGGCTATTTGCAGCACATGCCAACTCACATAGCATTTTTGTGTCTATCTTGACGAAATTATCATCATACGACTTTTGTTCCTTGTTTGAGCGGCCTGATGCTAGACGAAATCGACAATAATTAAGAATTAAGCTCCACATTGAAGAACTGACCTCTTGAGGAAGACATATTGCACAATTCTTGGAAGATCCTGTGCCTTTTTGCAATACTTCTTCACGTATAAATGGGCAAAACATTACAATATCTTGTTCCACTTGTTGAATTGAACCATCAGAAGTTTGAAGCCACACATAAGTCGTCGTCATCTTATTTTTCGACATCTGAGAACAAGAGAAACAAAGTAACAACTTAACGAACAAATAAATTAGATACAATTTTGCAAACTATTTTCTCTATTTTTCTCCCTTGCTCGCCAATGCCGTAAACTTTTATTTATAGTGATAAAATATATTCGATTTTTTTTAAGAAATAAGATTTGTTATTTTTATTTTTTAAAAAAAAAACTTGTCTTTTAAGGTATAATAAACAATATTTGATATAATTTTAAAGCTCGCGTTTTCAAAAAATCACCAACATATTATCACTAAATGGGGTAAATAAAAAATATTTTACAACTTTTTAAACCTTGACTAAAATCTTTTAAAAATAACAAATACTTTAATATTTTACTAAAAATATTTTAATTAAAACATTCAAATCAAATATATATCTTTAATTAATTTCTTTTATAATTCTTTTTAAACCTTGACTAAAACTTTTTAAAAATAAAAATTATTTCTTAAAATAATATTTGATTTTAAGTAAAATAATAATATTTACTTAAAATATCTAAATTACAACATTCAAATCAAATTCTCTAAAAAAACATTCAAATCAAATATATCATTAATTAAAAAATATACCATTAATAAAAAAATATTTTACAACTTTTTAAACATTGACTAAAATCTCTTAAAAGTAACAAATATTTTAATATTTTACTAAAAATATCTTAATTAAAACATTCAAATTAAATATATCTTTAATTAAATATTTTTTACTATTTTAAACATTGACTAAAACTTTTTAAAAATAAAAATTATTTCAATATTTTACCAATCAAATCAAATATATAATCAATATCTTAATTAAAACATTCAAATCAAATATATCTTTAAATAAATATTTTTTACTATTTTTTAAACCTTGACTAAAACTTTTTAAAAATAAAAAATATTTCAATATTTTACTTTTTTTAAAAAGAATTTCAATATTTTATTTAAAATATCTTAATGGTTTTAATTGATAACAAATCAAGTCATGGACAAAGGTGACATAGTTGTTTTTATTATTATTATTATTATTATTATTATTATTTATTGAGGATTATCATTACTATTGTTGTTATTATTATTATTAACTTTTGTTTGGTCAAGTCACCTTTAACGTCAATAAATGAGAAATTTAAGGTTCGAACAAATTCTGACACTTACACATATTACAACGTCCGCTTCAACTTACGGGCACGATTTTTTTTAAAATTAAAGGACAAGGTTATATTTTTTTTCTTCTTGTGAGCAAAGGAAAAAGTGTTTTTTTTTAAAAGGACAGGGTTATATAACAAACAAATCAGTTATGTACAAAATTTATGCGTCAATGCCCACCAATGAATAATTCTGTCTCTCTCGTTGTAAATGATCTCATCCTAAAATATTTGAACTAAAATAAAACTAGACCACTGACCCGTGCTAACGCACGGGTCATATCGAAGGTAATATTTGACGGTAATAGGTAACAAAATAGTTTAGTTGAAAGTCAAAATATTAAGAAGCATATACGTTAATACTGTACCATAACATAATATTTCCATAACATCGTCCTTGGTATTGTAACATAACATAATATTTTTAGAAAGTAAATATTTGACATTAAATGCAAAAGTGTGGAGGGAAATTAGGCGAGAGCATTAGGTTAAAATTAGGTTTAATTCTGCGAGACGGATTAAGATTTATAAGTAAGAGAAAAAATAGGACTTAATTTTCGCATGAAATTAGAAACATAATTTGACTGTAGATAAACATTAAATGCAAAAGTGTGGAGGGATATTAGGCGAGAGAATTAGGTTAAAATTAGGTTTAATTTTGCGAGACGGGTTAAGATTTACTAGAACCATGACCTGTGCTGACGCACGGGTCTTATTTTCATGTAGAAACTCACAATGTTACCTAAGCCAATATTATACCATAACAGAATAAGTCATAATAATTATAACAATAAGTCGTAAAACATAGAGAGTACAAAATTTATGATACATTCCAAACTATGAATCATAGGAATAGAAGAACTTTAATTCTCTTAAATAATAGAAAGTACACAACCTAGGGAAAATTGTCAGGCATAACAATGAAGAAGTTTAATTTCGGTCAATCCTTCCAAGTACACAATTTATGATACATTGCGAAAAACTTCGTGATAAACTACATTAGAAGTTACATCAGTGTCTTCACCATCATCATCATCAGATATTAATATCTTCAAACCTTCTCTTGAAGTAACCCTTGACAAAGCCACGTACAATTGACCATGACAGAAGATAGGCGATGGCAAAAATTACTTGCTCTTAAAATCTTTCAGAATTCATGTGAATAAGTATTTGTTACATTAAATTTAATTCCACAATTAAAATAGAATTAATTTTTTATTAATTGTAACTTCTAGTTTTAGCTAAAGCAAATCAATATGATTAATTTGAGTTGCTGAAAGCGATGGTTAAATGATTGCAGCTTTAATGTGCAATATTTATTTAAAACGAATAAAAAGATACGGACTCATTAATATGATTAATTAAAGATTTTTATTTCCATGACAGTAAATGTCAAACCTGTAATTCCATAGCCTAAAACTACAAATGAAAAAGTGGTGTAGTGCAAATTAAAATATTTCTTATCGTGAGAAAATTATTTCATACGATAAATGAATGAAAAATTAGGTACGTTGGAAAATTTCTCAATGCAACACCCTACTTCTAATAAGCGGTAAAACGCGCGAATATACAAATATATTCTAGAAATAGATGATACGTCATCAAATCAAAACATACATGCATAATTATCATGTTACATCTCGTAGCAGCGGAACACACACACACATATATATATATATATATATATATATATATATATATATATATATATATATATATATATATATATAATCCATAAACAACATCAAATCTCAAGATAAGAAAATACATCCTCCGATCTCAGATACATATAATATCTCAACTCCAAACTTCATAGTCAAAACAAAATCTAACATGCAATTACTACCCTAGATCAGAGCCCTAATCTAGACACTTGCACATAAAAAGAGGAACTCCGCTCCTCGACAACATCAAGCATATAGTCTAAGCATCCTGCATTCCATCTACCCGTCCATACGGAAAGGCAAGTGGTAAACCACTGAGGGTTAGCATTACATCATCATAATCCATATGAAAACATAGCATTCAAGGAATCATACATATCACATATACAAACCATCCCTCCTAGAATACTAGCATCACATGATTATTATCCCCCTTCACTTACATTTCAGGCTATCACATTATTAACATGGCATAACAAGTATATCCAATCTCTAAACAAATCATCGACATAAGTTCATCAATTATCAATCAATGAAGGATTACTCACCCTATCCTTCCCTTAGCATACTTAACTTGACAAGTACAATTCATCATTTCAAAGTTATAAGCAAGCAATCATCATTATCAAAGAAACCATCACATCTTATGTATATACATATACATTTCTCACCTCATCATTATTATCAAATTAATTATCATCTAATAGGTCCACCAAGTGTATAAGCACAAACAAGTAAGACATGCAATTAGAGCATAATTCGATTAATCACAATCATCAACAAAATTCACAAATGTACATATACACTAATCCACACAATCACAACATTCATCAAAATCCACCAATGCACAAATTCACCAAGTCACATATTCAATTATGATACAACTCATCAATTATTCAAATGCATGCAATGTTCTAGACTCTTCTAGATGCATGCGGTACCAAATCACCTCAAGGTCGTCACCTTCGATGCAACAAAAACATCGTAATCACCTCAATTGGATATAAAATCCACCACCATCAGTCATGAATGCATGAACATATGACTCGACTCAATGCATATGTTCACAAACAATAATCACCTCACCATCACCATCATTTTGCATACATGCGTTCACCAACAAGATCACCATCAATATTAGCATGTATGAATTCACCATCAACAATCAACATTTAACATGTTCAACAAACAACATAACATAAACATGTTCATCACCATTCAATTAGTATATATGCATCGACAACAATTCACCACCACTTGACATATATACAATCACCAACAACTTCCACAATTCAATCAACATATAGCTGCCACATTTCCACATAATTCCTTACAATCTAATTAAAGGAACAAATATAACATATGATCACAAACATCATATTCATCACTCAACAACCATTCATACATCATCTCTTAATCATATTAATCTATTCATAAAGGGTTCATAAGCAATTGGCTCTCAAAAACCATTTTCTACCAAGTTCGTCTCCAAAAATCACAACATTGAAAATAATTGAGTCATCTAACTAAGACCAAGTAAACAAGTTCCAATGCCTCAACTAAGCATACATCTAGGCCACATATGAGTGTAGTAGAGGATACCTTGGCATTTCACCGGCCAAATACAATAGAATCATAAAATTCACCAAGTGCATCTCATAATTACTTCATTTAATGTCGAGTAACACAAGAACCCTTAAAACAAAGTTTTTCTTTCATAAAAGTACCCCTAGATGATTAGAGAGAAGTCCCTACACTTAGGAATAAATTTAGAAACGATTGGATTGAAGACAAATGCATTTTTGAGGTTTCTGGGCTGTTAAAATCGCTTCATGATCCGTAAGATCGCTTCATGATTTTGACAGCATCAGACTGTGCAGAAAAATTTGATGTTGCTGTCAAAATCGCCTCATGATTCGCGAAATCGCTTCATGATTATGACAGCAACAGTTTATGCAGAAATCAACTTTCAAATACAAATTTTCTCAAATAATTGCTTTTAAGTCACATAATCCCACTCCAATACTTCCCAATCATTTCCAAAACTTAACCCATTATTAAACCCCTTATAACCACCACTTAAAAAAACTTGAAACATCATTTCTCATTCCAAAATCACTTAACTAGCTCTTCATATAAAAACCTAAGTTTCTTCCCAAAACTTTTCACAACCAAATCTTATAACTAAAAACAAAATTTCATTAAACTTATACCAACACAACAACACTAACATTTCACCTTAATTTATCAAGAATCACAATCCACCATGAATAACCCATTTTCATCAAACTCTTAAAACAACAACTTCATTAAATGGAACACTCATGGCATAATTAACAACATCAAAATCTCTTCATCAATTCATCAATCTTGGTACCCAAAGCACCTATTCAACAACAACATGTTCCAAATCAATAACAACAACTAATGAACACAAATTCATGCACAATTCAACACCACAACTTCAATTCTCATCAAACTTGCTCAAGAACACAAAGCACCAACAACTATGCATTTAAACATGTTAATTCACATACAAACATACAATTATCATATAAATCATGTTCTCAAACATAACAACAACAATCATGCACGAATTTACAACAATTAGATTTAATTCATCAATTTCACAAAATGGGTAGAAATGAAAAGTTATGAATTATGGTTGAAATCTAACCCTCTTACCTCTAGCATCAAGAATCTCTAACCCAAGCTTCAATTTAGCTCCTAGATGATGAATCCCTCTTCTAGCTCTAGCCTTCCTCTTCACTTCTTATCTCTTCTCTATCTCTATCTCTTCTCTTCTCAAATGAAAAATGTTGGTGAAAAACCCTAACTCTTTACTAACATTAGTTTATACTAGACTTTTCACCCGTGCTGCCGCACGGGTCATATACAATGTAAATGTAGTAGGGAAAAGCAAAATTACATTGTATAGTTCTAACTTAATATTCAACTGTCATAACTTTAAATTCAATAGTAATTAAATTTAATGAACCAAGTTTTCCAAGTTTCCATAAAAATGGGAAATAAAAGAAATGTGTAGTCACAAAACAAAGACTTTGAACATTGAACAAAACCAATTGAGAAGGCAACAATGATGAGATTACATGCAGGATGGGTCTTGAAACATATATCATAATTCTTACGCTCCTTGCCGTTAAGACTATCTCAAAACATTCTCTAATAGTACACATTGGCATTTTGTTGTATTGAATTCCTAAAACAGACATTCAAAACAAAACATGCTTTGAAAATGTTCTCTGTTAGATATACCTTTAATGCCGTTAAGACTATCTCAACAACCTTAAACACACATATTGACTATTAAACTTAGAACCTCCTTCTGCTGTTTGAATTTTCAGTGACATGTTATACATATAAGTACTGGTACAACTCATAATATTTTTGGAAATAAATAATGTACACTAATTTGTAAAAATTTAATAACAATTGTTCATCATTCTTGCACATTGGTAACTGGGAAAACTCAAAAGGGTCAAAATTATGAGTAAAGATCCTCTCCATTTGGTATAATAAATGGAGTATGCAATTTGGACATTCAGTCCCTGCATAATAGGCAAGAAAACTTAAAATAAAATAAAATAAAATAACAGCGCCTTCTGCATATTTTGGCAAAGACCAGCCGCTCACCATACTTCATCTGCATATTGGCAGCCAAAGAACAGATGACATTAATATTTTTCCTACTTGTCACACATTGAACATGTAACAAAGCATGAAACATTTTTCCGCTGCAAATTACCCCTTGTACTTGTCGGTTGTCAACAAAGAAGCCTAACAATTTTTTTCATTATTAGAATAAAGAAACTTAATACCATCCCCAGTTAAGAGAAATGTAGTTAACAAAAGTTCACTTGCAGCTAGTATCTATATGACCCCTTGACTGAAGTGGTAAAAATTATGTAGCAGTTAGCACAAATTTGAAATGTGGTTAAGATATGTAATGCTAAGTTAAATCAATATTTGAATCACTATGAAAACATATTCCATTAACAGATAAGTACTCATCAACAAAATTATTGAATTTTTGTTTTCTTCATAACCATCATGATAAAGCATTTGTCTGTCATGACACTGCAACCTACAATTGGATGAACCAAAATATAGAACAATCAACTGATTATGAAAGGAAAACTTGGGGAGTCAAAATAATATTCAGATAACCAAATAAAAAATAAATATTTTTTCATAATATAATACCCTTTATAACAAAGAAAAATTTAGAAGAAAGTTATGTAGCTGAAATAGAATAATTAGCTGAGAAAAGCTATGTAAAATGAATCCTAGTTTTCCACATCTGACAGCTTTTGCACAAAAGTGACAACATGAAAGGCATGGAGAATATAATTCATTGACATATTCTTCCAACACTCGTGATGGACTGACAACTTTTACAAAGAATACTTGTATCTGATAGCAGAATTCGAGAGAAGCGGAGGAATTGGAGGGAGATAATCAGTCCATGTGGATTGAAGAACAAAAGAAGAATGCAAATAGAGTTGTGAATGAAGAGCTGCACAATGATACCAAGCTTTCAGTTTGCAGAAATATTGGAGAAGGATCAAGTAGGGTAGGGAAAAGGAAGATTACATGGCAAGACCAAGTGGAATTAAGGGTTTGAAATAAATTAAATATAGGTTCAAAAAGTGGCTTAAAATAAATCATACAAAAGGAGAGTTCCAGCCTATTGGTTGGCAATATCGCTACAAATGCAAAGTAGCACCAAGCACCATCAATCTCAAAATCATCTCACACATTCTCAAGCACCAAGTCAATTTCAAAAACATCACACTCATGCTCTAGCACCAAGATAATCCTATATAGTTGTTATTATCACTAAATATAGTGTTGAAAACAATAAGAATAAAAATTCAAAACATATAAAATAGGGCTCGATTCACAGAGTAAACTAAATTTTTTTTATAGAGGAAAGATTAAGCAAAGACTTCTTAATAAAAAAGACAAAGCTTTCATTGAGCAGTTTATTTGATTGATTGTAAGAAGAATAAGCTTGTTCTTCTACAAATATCTTATGTAATTTATATATAATCTCAATATTGTTACATGAAAATTTGTATGGAACCAACATCGGTGATTGTGGTCTTCTTTTTGGTTCAATTGAAGAAGCCATAAGATTGTGGTCTTAGTATACGATATTCATTGACTAATTATTCAAGTTTAGTGTAGTTTCATTTCCCATTCTTTTTTACTATAGAAGTATGTATCAGAAAAGTGAAGTGCATCAGAAGAAGGTACAACGTAAAAAACTCACAATGCATTGTCGCCGCCATTAAAGCTTCCATCAGCCACAAATGCAGTAACAGCAAGAACTAATGAAGTCAAATACGCACTTGCAGTACGCGCTACAGGAATATCGAGCAGAGCTTTCTTGTTTGGGAGGAGAGATTCATAATTATTCATTACTACTAAGCACCAAGTCCAATTAGACGGCACCAGGAACAAAGGGATGAGTTTAACACCGTATCAAGCGGCTGTTACCCGCGTGGCTATCTGAACAATGAAAATAATACAGCCACAAAACAATTTAAACTTACAAACCCCGGCTGTTTTAATGCTTCATAGTCTAGGATAAAATTTAAAGTTTGGTGGAAAACTGAACATATAACTTACCTCAGAAACTCCAAGAATAGATAAGAAACCACCAAGTAGAGGCACAACGTTAGCAAGATAATCATCAAATGTAGCATCAGGTTTAAGGAAGAATCCACTCATCAAAGCAACTGTTCCAAAAGTAGTAACAACTAATGCAATTGCACTTAGATAGCCAAAAGGATTGCTAATATTTGTTAACTTTATCCTATTGGAGTGAAGTATTGTTCTTAACTTTGTTGGATTGAAAATGTTCTAACAATAAATATTAGCAAGAAAATAAAATGACTAAGATCTCAAAATCGCGGCAGAGAGTACCTGTTTGGTAATGCCATCTTTTTGTTCTTCCATGAACCATAAAACAACTTCTCCATCTGCTGCATCAGAGAGTTTCTTCTCCAACTTTGGAATGACTTCATCAATTGGTCTCCTTAAATTCCCAATGAAAATGCTCCGTCACCAAATCTACGAACATCCGCAGTGAAAAATGTGTCAAAACTAAAACAAACTCTTTAACTGCACAAACCAAATTAGCAGCATTAGTGGATAGAGTAATTTAGGATAGTGTATAATAACAAATGTATATACGACCACCACATGACAGAAAGAAAACAATCCTAGTTAGAAATTCCAAAAACATGAATTAACTCATCTGATGTATCTAAAATACCTCCAAAGACTATTTCCATATTACTCTAGAAATGAGTTTCAAATATTTGATAGAAAAATCAAATTATAGGTTAAAGTTCATAAAAGGATTATATCAAGCAGGTGGTGGAGGCAAAAGTAAGAAGAAAAATTGATTCACAAACACTACCATATAAGAAACTGATTCACATTCCCCGAAACTGTCACCTTCCCCTGTTATGTATCTGTCTCAGCTGTAAATACCCATGTCATTCATTAATCAACACAAATCACATACAAAGAACAATTGGTTTTGTTCAACTTCAGATAATAACAACTGACAGCATAATGTATATATTTTTAATTTAAAGAATGTAAATTGTATATATTTTTAATTTAAAGAATGTAAATAAATGATATTAGAGACCGTCAATTTTTTTTCAAGATTTCCTTTACTTTAAGTTTGCATCTATCACATGTTTACTTTAAGCACATAATCAATGAGCATATAATCAAACAGTTTGAATGCAAAGCACCAAATGAGCATAGATTCAAATGAGTTTCAATAAAGAAACAAATCATAAACAAAACAACATTTTTCTCTGTGTAATTTAAAATAATTACCAGCAACAGATTCAGTTCCGGCGGCGGCAATCTCTAGCCAGACTCTGCAAATTGAATTGATCTCATCGAGATGAGTACGAACGGTTACGGAATGGATTAGATTCCAGTCGTAGCTGGAGTGTTGACCGCCGATAGCAATCCAAACGGAACCATTCTCCGCGACTGTGAAAGTAGAAGATTATCCTTCCAATGCAGGACGGACGGAGACGACGATGGAAGCGTCGATGCCGGAGAACGGAGGTGGAGAAGTAGCATTGCGGAGGTGATTGTCAATACCGTAGAAGAGAGCTTCATCAGCGAGTTCTTGTTTGGAGAAGCGGCGGGCGGGGGAGAGGAGGTGGTTGGCGCGAAGGAGAGAGAGGAATCAGAAGAATGAATGGTTGTAACAGATGGTAAGGGTGAAAAAGCTCCATAAGAAAGAGTTATGGAGAAGATCATAAGAAAGAGAAAGGTTGGAACACGAAGAAGAAGAAAAAAAAAAATTTAGAAAAGGAAGCCTAAAAAACGTGTATCAGTTTTTTGTTTGAAAATAGTAGCAATACATGGGATGGGAAACCTACAGAAGTTGGGAAGTCTGCCGTGGGAAAGTGGAGGAGAATATTGAAAGAAAATGTTGATTGAGAACATATGGAATGTGTGGAGATCAATATAGATTCATCCAACGGCTAGAACGATTTGGAGCCAAAAAATTAGGATTAGGGTTTGGCAATTAGGGTAAGCATGTTTGCTAGGATTAGATATAAAGGATAGGCTCACTTAATTGAGCTTATCTCACAAACCTTAATGGGCCTAACCCATTTCTATTCTAACCTCAAAAATGTTATTACTCACTTAACGGTAAAATATAACACTAACGGTCACTTAACGGTAAATTAAATAATTATCTCACTCTCCAACACTTAGTAAAATAAGAACGCTCACTAGGCACTAAAAATAACCTCAATCAAAAATTATAAAATTACCCCTGCTCTCAAAATGACCAAAATGCCCATAAGTTCAAAATGACTAAAATACCCTTCTAGCACCGAATTCTACAATTCCCAACCAAAAATACACACAGAGGCAAATAATCACACAAGAGCACATATAACACAATTAAGAATAATAAAAATAAATCTAATCGAAAAATCGGGCTGTTACACTCAACAATTATGTTATGCTTAAATACGTTGAGTTAAATAGTATTTCTATTTAATTTGTGTTCCTTTCGGAAAAAACGAAAATTGTGTTATAAATGGTGGTATAATTACTTTTAACGTTAAACATTATGAAAAAATAACTGCTCTCAAAATATCTCGGAATTCATGTCAATTAGTAGTTGGTCCATTAAATTTAATTCCACAATTAAAATACAATTAATTTTTGATTAATTGTAACTTCCAATTTTAGCTACAACAAATCAATATGATTAATTTGAGTTGCTGAAAGGGAGGGTCAAATGATTGCAGTATTAATGTATAAAGTTCATTTTAAATGCATAAAAAGATGTTGACTTATTAATATGATTACATAAAGATTTTTATCTCAATGACAGTAAATGTCAAACCTGTAACTCGGTAGCCAAAAATTACAAATGAAAAAGTGTTATAGTGCAACTCAAAATATTTCTTATGGTGAGAGAATTATTTCGTACGATAAATGAATTAAAAATTAGGTACGTTGCAAAATTTCTCAAGAATTACGTTATGCTTAAATACGTTGAGTTAGACCCTAATTCTATTTAATTTGTGCTCCTTTCGAAAAAACGAAAATTGTGTTATAAATGGAGGTATAATTATTTTTAACTTTAAAAATTATGAAAAAATACTTGCATATCATAATATCTCGGAATTCATGTCAATTAGTAGTTGGTCCATTAAATTTAATGCAACAATTAAAATAGAATTAATTTTTAATTAATTGTAACTTCCAATTTTAGCTACTGCAAATCAATATGATTTTTTTTGGTAGTGACAAATCAATATGATTAATTTCAAATGAAAAAGGGTTATAATGCAACTCAAAATATTTTTTAAAGTAAATTTCAACCGTGTGGTTTTAATGCTAGTTGATGTACAATTGATTGGGTGTTATTTTATTTCCATTATGCAAACCGTGTGGTTTTCTTTTAATATGCAAAAGGGTCTATTTTTTTTATATGCAACCGTGTGACCTCCTTTTTTTTTTAAAGAAATTTTCAAACATGTGGTTTTAATGCTAGTTAATATACAATTGATTGTGTGTTATTTTATTTCCATTATACAATAATGTTAGTTAATGTACAATTGATTGGGTGTTATTTTATTTCCATTATGCAAACCGTGTGGTTTTCTTTTAATATGCAAAAGGTGCTGTTTTTTTATGCAACCGTGTGGCCTCTTTTGTTTTTAAAAGAAATTTTCAACCGTGTGGTTTTAATGCTAATCAATATACAATTGATTGTGTCTTATTTTATTTCCGTTATACAATCTCCATTATGCAAACCGTGTGGTTTTCTTTTAATATGCAAAAGGTGATGTTTTTTTAATATGCAACTGTGTGGCCTCTTTTGTTTTTTTTAAAAAAATTTCAACCGTGTGGTTTTAATGCTAATCAATATACAATTGATTGTGTCTTATTTTATTTTCATTATACAATTTTGTACGTAATTCACGGGTCTAATTTGGGATGACAATTAATACAACAATCGTGTGTTATTAATTTCAAAAATTAAAATAATATTCAATCGTGTTATAAATGACAGTTACTACAACTATAATGAAATGACTTTATGGCGTGTATTAAAGGTGAGGAGGTCAAACGTCGACATAAATGTTTTAGAATGAGCGGAAAAATGCTAGCTTTAGGGTTAGGGTTAGGGTTAGCTTGATCTGACAAGCTTTAGTAAGTAAGATAAGTAAGAGAAAATTGTCAGTAGGTTACGATTTCGAATCCCTGCAAAAGCTTTTTTCAATAAAGATTTTTTAGATTAATTGCGTGGAGAAAGGAAGAAATTTTGAGATTAAAATTAGGGTTTAATTAGGGTTAAGGATATCTTGACGGGTTAACATTTATAGATAAGAGATTTAATGATTTGTTTAAAAGGGCGATTGATATTGGATATCAATTAATGGAAGCAAAATTAAATCAAGAAAATTGTCAGTGACTTAGTGGTGAAATTGTTGAGAAGAAGCCATTAAGACTCGGGTTCGAATCCCTGCAAAGGATTTTCAATAAAGATTCAGTGACTTAGTGGTGAAATTGTTGAGAAGAAGCCATTAAGACTCGGGTTCGAATCCCTGCAAAGGATTTTCACACATCTTGTTGAGAAGAAGCCATTAAGACTCGGGTTCGAATCCCTGCAAAGGATTTTCAATAAAGATTTTTAGACTCGGGTTCGAATCCCTGCAAAGGTTTTTTTCAATAAAGATTTTTTAGATTAATTGCGTGGAGAAAGGAGAGAATTCAATAAAGATTTTTAGACTCGGGTTCGAATCCCTGCAAAGGTTTTTTTCAATAAAGATTTTTTAGATTAATTGCGTGGAGAAAGGAGAGAAATTTTGAGATTAAAATTAGGGTTTAATTAGGATTAAGGATAGCTTGACATTTATAAATAAAAGATTATAATTCCCCCTTAAGATTGAACCGAAAAAAAGATTGTCTAAAAATAGCAACCAATTCCATAGCTAAATTTAATGGGTCAATTCCTATTTAATTCTTCCCGATATCATGCTCCAAATGAGGAGAAAATAACGGAGCAAAATCAAAAATTGATAATGCATTTGGGCATGGTAATGGAACATGATGGAGACAGGTTTTACCTTCTCATTTCCATCACCGACTTCCATATATTATAGGTTACCAACTGATATTCAACGGAAACGAAAAATTAAATCTCACACCCGTTCTCAAAGGGTTTGGATATCCCCGTCCGATCCCCATCAAAAAGAAGTTTCTTTAGCCTTGAGGGTAGTGTTTTAATGCATTGTCGAGCAACATGCTCATTTTAACATTTCATTGAGTTCCTTAGAAGAAAAAAAAATGTTTCATTGAGTGAATGATTTGGTTGCTCCTTTAAATATTAATTGCAAATTTTATAACATGACAAATATCAATCGGTAAAAAAATAATTTTATACATTCGGAACATATTTGGGTATAGATTTGGGGCGGGTACCTATATCCCTAATATCCGTCTCATACCCGTATTATGAATTCGGGAAAAACCCAAACTCAATCAAAGCGGAGGAAACCCCGTCAAATCTTTATGGGGTCGGGCGGGTAATTGTGGGTATGAGTTTTGTTATCATGTCTACGAATGATGCAACTAATTCCCAAAACCCTAAATATGATAGTGAAAGACATCATAGGTTCCAATAACAAACAATATCCCATGTGTACTGTGCATAGAAATACTAATGGGACAAAACCTTACATATATGTAAACCTAATGCAGATTCAAAGGGCACCACTTGTCTATGAATATTAACTGGTTGGATCTACTCCATTCGGTCACTATTATAAGCAAAAATCAACTTTTTAGATTCATTTAATTAATAATGTATTTGGTCTACATTATTGACCAAATACATCATTAATTGAATGAACCTAAAATGTTGATTTTTGCTTATAATAGTGACCAGAGGGAGTAAACTTGATCAGATATTAAACCAATACACAAAACAAAGAAATAAACATAATCCTTTACATTGGACCGCAGAAGACCTTGATTTTTGGAAACCCGAGTAATTTATTTATTACAATTTCAAATTAGAGTGAACAAAAAAAAATACCAGGTAATTCCTAGCAAAGAACCACGAAGCTTCTGATAAGATTCTGAAAGTAGATGAAGCAAAAACCTTAAAAAACAACAATACGTAATTTTCCAAAAAAGCAACGAGTTGAAATTGTTAGATGAGAAGAGACCAATGACCAACTAATAGGGTTTTATAAGTTTTGTGTTTTTAAGGAAGTTTATTCACTTTGTCAAAAAAAAAAAAACGAAGTTTATTCACGGAAAGAAATTCTGACATAAATAAAAAATAAAATCACTGACGCCACTTATAGAAGATTTTGACATGCTTCTCTACAAAAATTGATTTGTAAATTGTATGATTTTGACATGCTTCTCTACAAAAATTGATTTGCAAATTGTATATAATTCGCTTGATTTAAATAAAAAATATAATTCCTGAAAATTATACACAGCAAATTTATATTTTAGATGATTCAATTAATTTTTTTTTTTTTAGAAAAGCAATTCCCAAGGTACATTGAACATCGTTCTTAGAGCAGTAAAGAGCTCCTACAAGAGCAGTTTATTTGTTGTTTATTTGACAAGCAATCTTGCACGGTTTAATTGTAAAATAGACTTCCTACAAGAGCAGTAAAGGATAAGACGTCATTTGAGGTTTGGTATGGTTACAAACCCTCCCTTCATTTCCTTAAAATATTTGGATTTTTGTGCTTTATTCATGTTCCACCGATCAAGAGAGATAAATAGATAAAAGAGCTCTTTCAAGAATCATAATGGCTACAACTCCGTTGCAAAAGCTTATGTAATTTTTCGGCTACAAAGTGGTAGAATTATTGTAAGCAGAGATGTGCACTTTCAGGAATGTGGAGAGGGGAAGCGGGATGGCAGAAAAGAGATGGGGACAATTTCCAAAATGTCAAAACTCCAGTTTTCTGTCTTGGACAAAATTGGCGAGAGCATTGAAGATTGAAAAAATGAAATGTTAGATGACGTTAGTTAGGGACACGAGAATTTTTTTTGATGTTTATCAAAGATGCAACATTGTTGTTTGTTAGCCTGCTGGTTTTGGAGAAGCAAAACATGAAAAAATTGGATGGTAATTGCAACGAATGAGTAGTTGCACATGATTGAAAAAATTAATACACAACAACTTGTTGACAAACATCAAGATATGAATGTCATTGGCATCAAGTGGTTTTTAAAAACACTTCAATGTTGATGGCTCCATCAACAAGTTCAAGGCAAGACTAGCGGTTAAAGGTTATAATCGAATTTTTTTAGTGGACTACTTAGATATATTTGCGCCAGTGGCCAAGCTAGACACCATCAAGTTGCTACTTCTGGTTGCAGCCCAAAAGGTTTTGAAAGTATACTAGCTGGATGTTAAATCAACATTTTTAAATGGTTTCTTGCAAGAAGAAAACTATGTTGAGCAACCTGAAGGCTTTGTGAAGAAAGGGGAAGAAGACAAGGTTTATCTCCCCAAGAAGGCTCTCTATGGTATGAAGTAGGGTCCAAGAGCCTGATATAGAGAATTGATAATCATTTGATGATTTTGGGGTTTGCAAAAAGTCTATATGAGTTTGCTCTCTGTATCAAGCACAATGAGGTTGATATTCTTGATGTCTCTCTTTAGGTTGGTCATTGGAAATAAT
Organism: Medicago sativa; assembly: GCF_051527215.1. Classification (NCBI taxonomy): domain Eukaryota; kingdom Viridiplantae; phylum Streptophyta; class Magnoliopsida; order Fabales; family Fabaceae; genus Medicago; species Medicago sativa. Next base: position 80,044,493 of record NC_140750.1, read on the forward strand.
GCAACCTTGATTGATGAATTTAAGTTGGAAATGATGAACGAATTTGAGACGACAAATCAAAACAGCAAGATGAAGTTTTAACTTGTCAAGAAAAATATGCAAAAGAAATCGTTAAGAAGTTTAAACTCGAAGAATGCAAGGAAATGACCGACCACTTCAATGAATTCAAAGGAGAAACTTGGCGAAGAAGATGACAACAATCCTAAACAAAAATTTAATTATTTTAGTAAATGTTGTAAATTTTTTAATTAATTATTGTATTGTGGTAGTTATTGGAAGTTTTAGCATTATGAAACTATGTAAATAGGTTATAAACGTTCGATATTTGTATAAGACCAATTACATGAATTAAAGCAGTTCAGTATTTGTTTAAGACCAAATGCATAAATTAAAGCAGTTATTTCTCCTGTCATGTTTATTTCCAACAACTATTTCTTGTTCAATTGACAACAACTTCAATGACTCAATTTTATGTTCTATGGAGAGATGGCCATGCAGGCAAGGCAATGCGTGGACGAAGTTCCCGTTTTACGTACACCCTCTGATCACAATTATAAACAAAATCTACTTTTTAGGTGCATTGAATAAATGATGTATATGATCTATATTATAAACCACATGCATGTAGTCTTTTGTTTAATGGGAAGCAACTCTAGCTGGGAAGAGCCAAGGTCAACATTTTTTTTTACCGCGTGTGCCGTTCTTCATAAACCCACTTTCTTTTAATTAGATTTTGAACCAAATATGGAACTGATGGGGTTTGATATCAATTTTTGGCAATGTTTCTTGGCATATTCGCTATTGTTCAATTGCAGCCACGATTCTCATTGATATCACGTAACTTCCCAATCTGACAATAATCAACACGTTTTATTTTTCGTCATAATCCACAAATGTTTGAATTCTTTGATTACCGCCACATTTTACTTGTAGAAATGTTGCTTTGTTCCATACCATAAACTGCAGTTGGTCTTTCAGGTACTTCATGTTGGCAAATGCGTTGCTACATTGTCTTGACATTATCATATGTACAGAACAAGATTTCAAGCAAGACTATATTATTCAGTATAAAATTCTACAGTATCTACTCTCCAAAAGTAACGATTGATATATTAATATAGTCACTAAGAAGCTAAATCTTTCTTTTAGGTCGGATCAACTAAGTGGCATTTTATGGATATATACACAACAAGTGTCTTGTATATCTTCCTCAAAAAAAAAGTGTCTTGTATATCATGTTATTGCTGCAAAACTACCAATACAACTCAGAATTTTAGGTATCTGAAATCTAGAACAACCCTCAAGTCCTTATTACTGTGCAATGTAGGAATTGGTAATCTACTTGACAAGAGAAGCCAGCACCCTGCGAGGGGGATCAAAGGGTCTTCGAGAATGAAGAACAGCCCAATTATCGAGCAACATAACATCGCCTTTACGCCAAGGAATAGCAACAGATTCCTCCTCAAGTATGTTAAGACAGTCATACACTACATCAGCAGGTAAAGGGCTGCCATCCCCAAATGTCACTGCCTTAACAGGATCGTTTCTCTCGTCTTTCCAACCAGTGTAAGCAGCAACCATGCTATTAAACCAAATCTTGCGCTTTCTTACCTCGTCATACTTTACTGCAGGAATTGGTCCCATGATTGTCTTCACTCCATCTTCCAACCATTCCAGCTCCATACCAAGTTCACTAGCCCTGCAAATATTCACAATCAAAGTTTTAAAAAAAAGTTTGCAACTATAATCTGAGCTGCAACATTATAGCTCAACAGAAACCGTATTTGACCGTGATTACAATTGTAACCTAACATCATTTAAAACCTTCTTTTTAGGTGCTAAGTTTCGAGCCGAGTACCACAAGGTTTGACATAATTCAAAACCTTGTCCAAATCAACATAGCATGCACTTTTTTGGTTACATATCACACATCAAAGAGATGAAGATTCATCTCATAAGGGTCCGATAATCCGAAGTTCAGTAAATGGTTGCTCAAGCTTGGTTACTCGTCTTTTCGAAACCTTAATAACCAATTTAGCTCAATCATTTCAATATGCATTTTTTTTTTCTATAATAAATAAAAAATGAACATAAAATTAAATTAAACTGAATATGAATATAACCTTTGTTGAGCAATGTTCTTGTCTTGGGTTAAAAAGGTTGATTTCCAGCCTCTACCAATAGGAGAATTAGGATTATCATCTTCACCCAAAACTCTAACATACAACAACCCAAACTTCTCAAGCTTCTCCACAAATTCCGGATAACGATCCTTCATCCTATCATAAACAACATGACTAAGAACAATCGGCGTTTCACCACCATTCTTCGGCTCAACTTCACAGAAAAAGAACAACTTCGACGGAAATTCCGGAACCTGAGCCATTTCATGATGAAAAGGGATTTTCTGATCAGGTGGAGATTCATTGGCAGTGAAGACACGGCCGACGACGTTGGTGCGTGGTGCAGCGCCGCCGATGTAGGGGAGTTCAGCGTAATCAAAGGCTTCGACGAGGGAGTTGAAGTGAGAGGCGGTTTGGAGAGGGAAGTTACGGAGGAGGATTGCGCCGGAGTGGTGGAGGAGGGATTCGAGATAAGGTTTGTGGGTTTTGATTGTGTGTGTTGCGTTTAGAGGGAGTGTACGTGGAGTTACGATTGCTGGGAATGGGGTTCCGTTTGGGAGAAGCTTTTGTTCGGGGATTTGGATTTCTACCAACGCGTTTTCTAGTTGTGTGGACATGTTTGGGAAGTTGAAAGTGGTGGTATCGGCAATGGTGGTTCTGATTAGAGTTTGATTAGTGTTTCTTCCACCTAGATGGAAATTCGGACCAAGTTCATCAGGCGATAACGGATAACATAACTTTTGCCAATGCTATGGCCCACCACACGGACACACGTGACTTCTTTTCTCGTTAACTTTACTAGATTTTTTATGGTAAACTAATTTAGATTTTTATTTAAAATTAAAGGTTTTGTAAAAAAAATAAAAGGTCTTCCTAGTAAATGTCTTGGTGATAATTTTGCGTTGAAAATTACAAATACTCCCTCCGGTCATTGTTTTTTGAAAGAAGAAAAAAACCATTTTTATGGTTATTAAATATTTTTTTAAAAAAATGTTTATTAAATAATTTATGCATTTGATAATATTGATAAGTTTCTCCTCCAATCGACCTTTTCCCTTTGATCAGGAATGACGCCATGAAAATTTTCTTCCCTAGAGCTTAGGCTTTCTTTTTTCTCTTTTTGTCGCTTTTTTCTTTTTTCTTAACCTTGTAACAAAAAAAAAAGAAGATAATATTGATAAGTTGAGTTTGAGTTCACCAATTTTCAATACGGTTTTTCTATTTTTATTCTTTTAACAAATGTCATAAGGACAAATGCCCAATGACGTGTGTTTTCTGCCAAGAGCAATGCTAAAGACAGTCACTTTTGCACTCTCCATTATACACTCTCTCACATATTGGGCCACGTGGCCCACAACTCTCTCTCACATATGGGTAACCGGTTGAATAGGTTCCTGAGATAATTAACGTTTTCATTTTAATAATAATAATCTCGAAAATTGTTCCCACTTTTCTATCGTAGGCATATCTTAAAAAAAACCCCAATGAAAAATCTTCATTGTTGCTGTAAACGAAATGGACGAACGTAGATCTATAACAACACAAGAAAGAATCAAGCCATATCTTATTTTGTTTTTTCTTTTCTCGGAGTGTTGATAAGTTTTGTTTTGTTTCACAAAAAATTGTTGCAAATTATTTCAATTTATTGGAGGCATGAAGAAGGGAATCGTTCCTACATAGCTTTTTATCATAAAATTTCTGTTGTCTGGAATAATTTGACTTGGCCCTTTATGAATTTTGAAAAAAGATTTGATTTTTAGTTTTTGTTAATAGATATTTCAAACTAGAAACACAGACAGAGGAAGCAACGTGTGACCCGAAATTTTGTGTTAAAATCGTTGTTCTTCTTCTTCTTGTCGTTTTCTTCAGGTTATACTCTACCAATGTCGTCGTTTTGATTAATCAAATCGTTTTTGTTAACTAGTTGATTTGGATGCTGAAAATTGAAGGTTGGGTATGAAATTTCATCTTGCTGTAATGTCACATGAGCAATGTTTGGAGATATTGGATCTTAGTCACAACACTCCAAATACTCTTAAACCTCATCCTTCTTACTTTCTGGTGTTTTTGAAGAGTATATTATCAGCTATGAAATAGTTGAGCATGGTGTCTGAGATTTCAAACATTTCGGTGTCCAAGACCTTTGATCTGCACTTAATAAAATAAAATAAAAATATAACAAAGTAATAAACGTGTAGAATCGGTAAACAAGTAACTGAAATTTAAGAAAAGTGTATTGTGTGCCACGTGGCCCAATATGTGAGAGAGTGTCTAATGGAGAGTGTAAAAGTGACTGTCCTTAGCATTGCTCTTTCTGTCAATATTCGATTAAAAACTTAGTTAAAGTTTACTCGTATGTTCTTAATGTCTGACTCCAAAGTTTAAAGTCAATACCACTAAACCCAACATGTCACACATTAAGAACATACGAGGAAACTTTAACTAAGTTTTTAATCGAATATTGGCAGAAAACACACGTCATTGGGCATTTTTCTTCATGAAAGTTTTTTTTTTTAAAATTTTTTTTTATCATATTTCTTTCAGTTTCCCCTTGTCTTTATGTTGTTTTCCCGACCACATCTTTCTTCTTCAGCTTCTATTTGAGCTTTGCTCAAAACAACTCCACCGTGAGCTTTGTTTATAACTTTTAACGTCTTTTTTTTTTCCTTTCCACATTTTAGGTAGAAGAGTCTATGATTATGATGGAAGAAGCCTTTTAAGATTCACAATTTCTCGCAAGAAGCCATATCTTCTTCACTTTGGATGCATCTTTTGATATTTTTTTGACACTCTTTGCAAACCAAAGATTTCCTTCTTCCTCACTATCCATTTCTCCCAATTCTTGACTTGAGAAAACTCTTTTTCAAAATCCATTATTTATACCACATGTATCAATAACCAACTGCTAATTTCCTTTGCGAAAGCCATTGCCACGAGCCTCATTGCTTGATCAATAATGAATCACAATCCTTTTGCGGAAGCTATTTTTGAAACCACATGGATCATGAACCAACGACTTTGTTGCCTCTGCTGGACTTGAATGCACACACTCAGTGATATAATATGATTGGTGAGAGTAAACATGGAGATGTAAAATTGAATTTGTAAACTTAACTTTTTATATTCAATGACTCTGTGTGTGATACTTGTTACTTACACTTTTTATATATTTTTGTGACTCCTTTGTCTCACATGGTACAACATTGCTATTTTCTTGTGAGTGTGTATGCAAGTTATGTTTTGGAGGAAATTTCTAGAGGGTTAAGTTTATATTTTAACATATATTTTAATTTTTTAAAAATAGCAAAAATACATGTTTCCCCAAAAAAAATTAACAAATATATAATAAAAATATAAATTTAGTTCTCCAAAACCTCACCTTTTTTTTTTGGTTACAAAAAAAAAAAAACCTCACCATTTAATTTCTCTTTACCATCTTTAAAAAAAAAGAATCTCTTTACTAAAAAACTAGAAAATATCAAATTTTCAACAATCTCTCTATTTCTACTTTCTTTCCACTTATTTTTCTTTCGCATCCAAACACACACATTCTCAATCTCCACTACAATACCGAATATGCTTAAACCCTAAAACACTGCACTCTCTGTTCCCCGTAACTACAATTTCTAAAACCCTAAATTCTCTTCAATCATCATCGATCAATGGCGGAAACCACTCAATTGACTCGTCACATTGAGTCCTACGTTGACTCCTCTTCAACTCCATCTCACCAGGTTCACTCCCACCCCCAATTCAATTTTGATTTTTTTCTTCAATTCACTGTTTCTCTGTTATTAATGCTTATGTATTGCAGGTTGCAAGCTTGGATGCAATTGGGTTATTGATAAAGACCAATGCTTTAACTCTTGAAGCACTTGTGTGTGTTTTAAATTTTTAAGCAAAAAACAAAAATTGATTTTTTTTCTTCATATGTTTTAATTCATGCTTGCTTAATTTGTGTTTTTTTTTTTTATTGACTTGAGTTGTTTTTCCTGTTTTGAAATTTAGGTTAGAGAGTTGGATATGTATTTGACTTCAACAGATACAGTTATTCGATCAAGAGGTATGTTTTTGTTTATTTTGCAAACTTCAACAGATACTGTTATTCGAACCACATTACACAACCAATACGCATTCAACTGTATTCTCTTTAGCCTGATTTGTATGCTAAAACTTTGTACGTCACACAACCAATACGCAATCAATTGTATTCTCTTTAGCCTGATTTGTATGCTAAAACTTTGTACAAATTAACAATTCATATGTACTTGTATGCATGTGGGCGGGTGGTCGTACCGTCTATTTATGTATATAGATAGCATACGGATGCTATTCGCATGCGTATTTGTGTATGCATGGATGTATATATTATCATATTAGTTAATGTCTACTGGGTAAACTTCTTCAGGAATTCTTTTTCTGGCATTTGATTGAAGCTTGATTTGTATGCTAAAATTTTGCACAAATTAACATTTAAGAGTTATATGTACTTGTGTGGATGTGAAAGGTTACTATCTATATGGGCATACCGGGTATAGCAAATCCTGCTCATAAAAAGAACTACCGATAGCAATCGCATACAGATACCATTCACATGCCTATTTGTGCATGATTGTAAATTTTTATAGTATGTATTTTGTTTTAGATCATGTTCTTATTAGTGAATGTCTACTGGATAAACTTCTTCAGGAATTCTTCTTCTGGCAGAGGTGCTTACTCGTATTAACTCAATATCTCTAGACAGTAAAACTATACATAGCTTGGTTGGGTTCTTCAAGGAAAGAATGGTCAGTATATATATTTATTTATTCTGCTACATGCTTACTTTTTTAAGTTATTTTTTTTTTGGAGAGTTTTAAATTTTTTATTCTAGTTCGTTTGTTATGATGGATTTCTGATTCCTTCTCTTTATTCTCACAATTCCTTTTCTAAAATCCATGTTACAGAGATTTCATTCATGTAACTATAAGCTTTATATTTACTACAAACAAAGTACAACCCTTCCATACACATAATATACCAAGTCTGTGCGCTGTGATACTCAATCCTAACTCTATCCCATTTATCATTTTGAAAAGAAAAAAAACTCAATCTCTGTTGCATTACATGAAGTCATGTAGTTTTCTTAATTGTCCAAAGTTTTGATATTTTATGAAATTCTTGTGCTTGAACCTTTAGCATTGCTGATTAAACTGGATTGTGGATTGTTGTTCATTTTGAGTTCACCCAGTTTTGCGATTGATGATTTGTAACCACTTTGATGATGTATAATTTTCCGATGATATTTTCTAATATTATTTATAATCAGGCAGATTGGAAAGCAGTACGAGGTGCACTCGTTGGTTGCTTGGCACTGATAAGGAGGAAAAGTGTTGTGGGTACGGTAACGGGTAGTGATGCCAAATCCATTACTCAATCTTTTCTACAACACTTGCAGGTTCAATCTTTAGGACTGCATGACAGGAAGGTAAAATTATTTTTGTTGTCAAAAGGCAATAAAATTTTATGCTTCTGCTGTAAGGTAGAATTGTCTCATTTTGAAAAGACTTGCATTCAAAGTAAAAATGAACACTTGACATTATTATATATTGGCTTAATTTATCAGTCTGATAGTTGATCGGTCCTTCTTAGTAAATATTTTTATGCATTTATGTTTTTTTCTTTTTTCTTTTTTTTTTTGAAATAACAAATGTTAGTTGTTATCTGTTATTTTTCTTAGTGGGGGGAGTTGAACACATGATGCAGTTATTATGTAGTTGTCCTCTCCCCACCTCTAAGTTTATGTAAGCTATACTCACTAAAGATCTCACCTTTAATTTCTCTGTTTTAATACTGCAGCTATGCTTTGAACTGCTTGATTACCTGCTAGAACATCATGCCGATTCAATTGCCTCATTGGTAGTCCTTACTTCCCTCAACTTCTATATACCAATGAATAAAGTAAAACAAAAATAGATTTCCTGAATATACTATTATTATGGCCGATGATATGAATGATTTGTTTAACATATAAGCACCATTCCCTTTTCCCTCAGGCTTCCACTTCCCTGTTTATACAATTTATTACCAATCAGTTCTTAGTATGGCTTTTAAATGATTAGTATGGCTTTTAAATGAAGGCAACATAGTTATGATTATGAAGCAACTATAGGCTGGACTGGGTATAGTATAGCCCATTGATTAGTGCCATGGTATCTCATAGTTTATTGCATGAATATTTAACTATTTATATTACCATGTACCTTGTCTATGTTGAGTAAAATATCTTATCCGCTTCAATAATACATTCCTTTTCTTTTCTTGGTTGTTTAACTTTAAAACAAACTAGATTATTATCAATTGGGTTCTGTGTAGCTGCACATATATACTTATTCCCAAAAGCAACTGATATGTTTTAAAAATCCGAATTCTATAAATATTAAGAGACTTTTATTTAGTATTTGAAAATAAGAACTTATCTTTCCACTTTTGCATAGAGATATCAGGATTTACTCAATCTATTTTTTTTTTTTTTTTTAAATATGCAAATAAATATTGTTATGAATATGACATAGTAATAAAGTATAAGAGCAGAGGGAAAATGCCTCTCCAAAAAAAAAAAAATGAGCAGAGGGGGAAGTTATCCAACTAAATGGAACAAAAATATAATGGTCAATGTATGACTTACAATCTGCAATCCCAAAGGCGTGTTTTATGAAGCCGGTTTGTAATCATACTTATTTGTTTCAAGTTTACTGCTTATGGCTCTCTGTGACACCGGTAGGGTCAATTATTTTTTTTTTTTTTGGAAATCTTATAACACGTTTGTTCTTGACTCTCTTGTAGGAGGAGGACCTTATTTTTGGAATTTGTGAAGCCATAGATGCAGAAAAAGATCCAGAATGTTTAATGCTTGCTTTTCATATTGTCGAGTCTTTGGCACGATTATATCCTGATCCATCTGGTCTACTTGCAAGCTTTGCTAGAGATGTTTTTGATCTTTTAGAACCTTACTTTCCGATTCACTTTACACATGTAAGCTCAATGTTTCACATATATTTCTCCATTGAACATCTTCCATTTATGAATTCTGATTGCTATACATCAGTTAGCCAATGACCATATATGATCCACACACTAATAATCTGATTTGTATGAATGCATATCTCCCTGTTTTCCACCTATGTGGCTATGCCATTTTATATTGAGTACTGATGCTGGAAGACTATGAAATATGAGATTTTCTCTGAAAATATCCATTCTCACGGTTATTTGTTTGCAATCTTTGTTTCTTCCTGAAAATATCCATTTTCACTCTGTTATTTATTTGCAATCTTTGTTTCTTTACCAGCAAACCAGTGGGGATACTCATGTGCAACGAGATGACCTATCAAGGACTCTGATGGTACGTGGAACTTTTGTCCAGATTTTGTGGTGCTTAAGTTGTTGTACTTTCTTATAATTAGTCATTCAGTCATTGATGAGAACCTCTTAATTCGTTGTCTGAAATTATGGTGCTTAAGTCCTTGTCTGAAATTTAAATGATGTTATTCAATTTTCATTCCAACTGTTGATTTTAAACCATGTTATAGTCGTTGTACTTTCTTCAGTCATTAACGATTAGAGCAGAACAGTCAGGATACGAAGTAGAAGGTTAGAGCAGAACAGTTTTATGGTTTCTTTGCTCTTCATTTCTTTTTGAACATAGACAGTAGTTGGCTGAAAACCTCACAAAGTTCTGGAGATAGAAAGAAATTGCTGGGATTCAAGTTGAATATTTATTTTAAGAGATTTTCTATTGATTACCAACATCCACATACAGTTATGTTGCTTTCTTTAGGTTAGATTTTATTATCCCCATCTATGTTCTGTCTTCTCATTCGAAGTGCTTTTCCCTGATGGAACTTCATGTCTTGGATTGCATTTTCTGTGTTTTGGTGGAAGATAGAGGGGGAGAACCATGCAATACTGAGTACCATTCAAATGTTATGTTTACCCAGATTTTTTGTATGTAAAAGTTATATATAGTGTAAGTTAGCATCCACACACTTGTTTCATATGGTGTAGCGAGTACTCTGGGAAATTTCAAATATCAGTAGCCATGAGCGTTTCTTTTATTGAAAGGTACATTGATTTAGAAGCAACTGTACAACCAATAATTAGTCAGCTTTTGAGCATATAGCATCTTAAACTTGTCAACTGCTTTTAACTTTATTGCCCTGGATTAGCTTTTGCGTTTATTAGTGGCCTTCTGCACCACCTAGATTTAGGAGTGACATATATATTAGATAGATTTGCTTGGGTTGAAAAACTTTGTTGCATATTGTTGTCTTTTTTAGGTTGATCCATTCTCCTCATATTCTGCTTCCTTTACCTAATAAAGGAAGCAAAATGCAAATATACATGTTTGTGTGTATAGGATTCATTTCATGTTGTTCAGGCTTACTATCCTCAATAAATGGAAGAGCATGTTTCATCTTTCTCAAATGCAATTGTAATCTGATATGATATTGTATATTTTACATATAGAAATCGTGAGTATATGTTAATCAAGTTCTATTTTTTAATATGGAATCTACATATTTTAATTTTCTGCAGTCTGCATTTTCTTCTACACCCGTTTTTGAGCCATTTGTCATTCCTCTCCTTCTTCAGAAACTTTCTTCTTCACTACATTCAGCAAAGGTTGGTGTTTCTTTAATATGATTATATATTTCTTTCCAAATATTTGTGTAATTACCATCATACCTTTTTTTTTTTAAAAAAAACTTAACCATTTATAGTTTCCTGTGTGTTGGTTTTCTATGCATTCAGATTGATTCCTTACAATATCTTAGAGTGTGCTCCTCCAAGTATGGAGCAGAGAGAATCGCAAAATATACTGGGGCTATTTGGTCTTCATTAAAAGACACTTTATATACTTATTTGGGGGAGCCAGATTTCTCTTTTACTCTAGCACCCACAGATGGTATTAACTTTCCAAAGAACGAAGTTGTAGTTGAAGCTCTCTCCCTGCTTCAGCAGCTTATTGTGCAAAATAGTAGTCAGTTAGTTAGCTTGATAATTGATGATGTGGATGTCAACTTCATTACCAACAGCATTGCATCTTATGAGATGTACGACACTATTTCTGTGCAAGAAAAGAAGAAACTACATGCTATTGGTCGCATTTTATATATTTCTGCCAAGACTTCCATTCCTTCCTGCAATGCTGTGTTCCAAAGTTTTTTCTTAAGAATGATGGATAAATTGGGATTTTCTGTTAGCAACATTGATGGCTTGCAAAATGGCGGTATTTTGGCCTCACAAAGTGTTAATTTCGGATTCCTTTATCTCTGTATAGAACTACTCTCAGGATGCAGGGAATTGGTTATTCTGTCTGAGGAAAAGCATGAGAAATATTGCACCATACTTCATAGTTCCTCAGCTGTCTTATTTAATGCCTTTGGTTCAGTCTTAGCTGTAACTGCTGACAGATGCCCCTCTGATCCTGATATATACATTGGAGGTGATTGCTCTTTTTTTATTTAGTTTAACATTTTCATCGACAAGAATTTTAATTGTATTTTGTTAAGTGGTACTCCTCTTCAATAGTTGATCATGAACTCATGAGTCACGCCATAGTTTTAGATTTTCCTGAGGTTGTCAAGGAGAAGACTCTGATATACTGAGTCATGTATTGGAAAAGGGACTTTTGCAAAACACACCAAAAGAATCCTAGGGTATATTTGGTTTGAGCAAAAATTTAATTTTCAAGTTTTCCCTTTTAATTACAAAACTGCCACCTTATTTGCTCTCTATTTCTTGTTTTAAATGATTTGTTCTTGAAATGATGAAAACAAGGTGACAATTTTGTAACTAAAAGTTAAAACATGAAATGCAAATATTTTTTTTCCTCAAATCAATCAGGCGTTCGGATTCTTTTGGCGTGTTTTCATATAATTCCTTTTTCTCAATCCAAACTCTCAAATACTTGTGGCGAGACCGAGATTTCTTGTCACTATACACAGTTTAATTGGTGTATACTGTTGACATACTGCAGTCAGAACGTATAAGTTACAATTAGATTGTATTGATAATACTTTAGAAATCTGAGAAATTTTGATGTCAAATTGTTACTCTTTGGTTTAGGAGTATATAGTCATTGCTGGTTCCAGAGGGAACCACCAAATTAGAACTATCTTTTACATTTCTGCAGTCGCTAATTTTTTAATAATACTACAAGTGTGTTTGATGCACACCAAGACACATCGCTGATTTCTGTTTTGCTTTTGGTGCTGATATACAGCGAAGGGCTTGCAGATTCTAGCAACGTTTCATTTAGATGTTTTTCCAATACCAAAATCAACATTTGAGAATATTTTGAAGAAATTCATGTCAATTATCATAGAAGATTTTGGCCAAACAGTACTATGGAATGCCACATTGAAAGCATTATTTCATATTGGCTCCTTTGTTCAAAAATTCAGCGAGTCTGAAAAGGCTATGAGCTACAAGAGTTTTGTTGTAGACAAAATTATGGAAATGCTGTCTCTTGATGATATTGTTCTACCTTTTTCACTCAAAGTAGAAGCATTATATGATATCGGCATGACCGGTATGAAAAATATGCTTACAATTCTTCAAGCGATGGAAGGAGCTATATTTACCAATTTATCCGAGGTCTGTGTATGTTTATATAATAATTTCATCATCTTATCTGTCGTCCAAGGCATCATGGAATATGTCATCTCACTTTTAGAAAGTTGTTGGGCTTATTTTGTCACTGCCGGCCTTTTGTTTTTACTATAATGTTGTGAAGTCGACCCCACTTAGTGGGATACTTGGTTGTTGGTGAATAATGTTGTGTTTTTACTTATTTGGATATTATTTTAACTTTCTGGTTTTTGTTTATCTAGGTCCAAAGAAATTTAACGTCTCATGAAACTGCTGTTCAGCTTTTGGAGTGCTATTCTTGCAAGCTACTTCCATGGTATTCAGTTTTCAGAGCTTACATATTATTTTCACTTTATTGTGACTATATGAACTTTCTTTATTATAGCTGATGTTTTGGATTAGAAGTAACGGATAGACTAATCGTGCTTTCAGTTAATGAACTGTTCGCAACATTATGCTATTCAGAAACTGGCAGTTTCTGATGTATCTGATATTTTTGAATTGAATATGGGCAGGATCCTTGAAAATGGAGGTGCAGAGGATTTCGTGGTGCAATTTGCTGTGGATATTTGGAACCAAGCAGGAAATTGCATGGATTTTAATTCTCCATTTGAGGAAAAGGTAAATCTAACAGTCGCACTTATGTATTAATCTTCCCTATAAGAACATTGTTAAAATCCTGTACTTATTATTATATAAATGCAACTAAGTAGATAATCCCGGTAGTAATAGTGATTTTTCCTGCTTGTTCTGCAGAGTCTACTTGATGCAATGATGAAAGCGATGAAAGTTTCTGTTGGGTGTTGCTCTGTAGAGAGTCAAAATGTTATAATTCAAAAAGCTTACAGTATACTGTCTTCACATACCAAGTTTCGGCTTAATGATGTAGGAAGATTGACATTAACTTCTGGAAAATATGACATTTCCCCTAAGGATGAAGGGGTACTTTTATTATTTGCATCAGTAATTATTGCACTTCGCCCCAAAACACACATTCCAAATATAAGAGGGCTTCTGCATCTTTTAATAATAACCCTCCTCAAGGGTGTTGTTCCAGTTGCACAGGCTTTGGGCTCTATGCTCAACAAACTCACTTCGAAATCCAATGGTGCAGAGAAGTCTGATGAACTTACCTTGGAAGAAGCTCTTGATATTATATTCAACACAAAATTATGGTTTTCTTCTAATAATATGTTACAGATAGGTAATGGATCAAGTAATGGGAGCGAAATTGTTCTTACTGATTTATGTCTCGGCATCGCAAATGATAGATTGCTTCAAACCAATGCCATTTGTGGGCTCTCATGGATTGGAAAAGGTTTGCTGTTGCGTGGTCATGAAAAGATTAAAGATATCACAATGATATTTATAGAGTGCTTAATATCAGACAGAAGAAAGACTTCCGTGCCTTTAGTTGAAGGCTCACTTGAAAATACTGAAGAGCAGAAATGTGATCCTCTGGCAAGGAAATGTGCCACGGAAGCTTTTCATGTTCTTATGAGTGATGCTGAAGATTGTTTGAACCGAAAATTTCATGCCACAGTACGGCCTCTATATAAGCAGAGGTTTTTCTCTTCCATGATGCCCATCTTTCTGCAATTGATCTCAAGATCTGATTCTTTATTGTCCAGGTAAGATGTAATGCGCTCTCTCAAACAAAAACTATTTTCCCTCGTAGTGGCATTTGTGAGTAGCTTATATATATATATATATATATATATATATATATATATATATATATATCTTTGATTGATACCTTTTTAACTGTAACTAGTCTGTGTCCATTGTCTTAAGTCTCCGTACACTCAAAGAATGCAGTATTACTAAATTGACAATGAGCTGTAGCAGCTATTTTTACTTGGAGTTGTGCTATATTGTCTCCCTTTGCCTCACAAATATCTAAACTTCTATTTCTACAATTTCAGATCTTTATTGTTACGAGCCTTTGCACATGTCATGTCTGACACTCCACTGATTGTTATACTGAATGAAGCTAAAAAGGTTAGTTTGAGAAATTTTGAACTATCAGTAATTACTTATCTTACATTTATCTGACTATTAATTAATTTTGTTTTTCTTTTAAAAATTCACTTGTAAAATTTGCAGCTCATACCAGTTCTTCTGGATTGCTTGTCTATGTTGACCGAAGATATCCAAGATAAAGATATCTTGTATGGTCTGTTGCTAGTTTTATCTGGGATGTTGACAGAGAAAAATGGTAATTACGATGGCTGTAGTACTTAACTTACCTGTTTTTTAAGGTTGTAGTTTGTTGTGAATTTGACGTTGTCGCACTGCAGTTCTATTTATTTTTCTTTTTAGTTTCTTTTTATTATTTCCTTGTGTGAAAGAAACTGAGCCCCACTAGAAGGATCAGTTTCAATGTTAGTACGGATTTTCACAATCATTTGCCACTGCATCCGTTGCTAGATTATTATGGTGCAATTTTTGTTATTTGCAAATACTAGTGTGTGTTCCTTGCTGGCACACTCGATACTTTATGTAGATTCTACTTGTGCTTCAGCAAAGTATTAGCATTCTAGTCATAATTGTGTCGGGATGAAGATGATGACAATCATGTAATTTTTGGCAAGAAAGAATGACTTGTAGATGTTGTCTTACGTAAACCATGTTGCATGCAGGACAAGAAGCAGTCATTGAGAATGCACATATTATCATCAATGGTCTAACTAAGCTTGTGGACTACCCTCATAAGACGGTATCAGACTTCCTTGTATAATTTATTTACTGCTAAAACATGCTGACTTTAGTTGTATTATAAAGGAACTTCATTGCCTAACATTTTGTCAGTTTGAATAATCTAGACATATTTGCTGTTCTGAGCTACATTAGGGCCAGAAAAACATGGCTGAACTCCTGGTTATTTTTGGCAGTAACTTAGACAGTACAAAATCTTGTCCCAATTAAAAAACAAGCTGCTTCAAAAGAGCTTAGGTTTCTCAAACTTATTCAGTGATGGTTTTGCGCTCAAGAATTCCTGCCAAAACCTTTAAATCCCTCATAACTTTGTTGCAATCTTAATTGTTTAAAGCAATCAAAATTAATAATGATATTGATGGTGGATTTCTTTTTCTCCCCCTGTGCAGCTTGTTCGGGAGACAGCTATTCAATGTCTTGTTGCATTGTCTGAGCTTCCTCATGTGCGTATCTATCCGTTGAGAACACAGGTTTGTCAAGCTTTTAGTTGCATTCGTTCAAATACTTGATTCGTTGATGTCCAATATGTGCTGATTGTTCAATGCTATGAATAAACAGTTTCATAATTTTGCATATTGTTAACCTTTGTATTTTCATTTTTGGAAACATTTGAGTGCCTATTTTTTATTCTTAATGTTATTCACGCTGATTATATTAGGTTCTGCAAGCAATATTTAAGTGTCTTGATGATACAAAGAGATCTGTTCGCAATGAAGCTGTCAAATGCCGGCAAGCATGGTCAGTACTTCAGAATTTCCAGGAACCTTTAATTTTCTATCTGTTGCAGTGAACTGTTATGTTTGTTTCTTTTACTCATATTTGCACGACTATTTGACAGGGCATCGATTGCCTCATCTAGGAGTCTTCGTTTCTGAAGTTTAACACCAGCTACCCGATTCCAAGCTATTGGAAACGATTCTGAGCGTTGTTTTCACCCAAAGAAAATTTTCAAAAATTTTGCACTGGTTGAGTCGATTATTGCTTGTAAATATCTATGGTTGTAACTCTTACTGGTTTGTATTTATAGCAATTAGTTGAGTCGATTATTACATGATTCTAGATGTTAAGTTAAAGTCCATTGAAACAATTGACCATTCATAACTATGGAGATTAAGTGTTGAGATTAATGTAACTGTCTGTTGAAACAATTTGTATGACCGAGGTGGATGAAAGCGTGGAAATGAGTAAAATATAGAGATAACTGTGCTGCTTTACATACTTATAATTTAATCGCGTTTGATTATCACCCGTTTAAATGTAAATTACCTTTTCTCGTGACAAACAAAGTTGTGCTCATTTATATTTGAAGTTATTATGCTAAAAAGTTGCGTTGTTCAGTTTGAAAACAATGTTATAGGGGATAATTTATAAACAAAATCATTATGTTGTTAGTAAAACATTTTTAAAATTTTGCTACAGACACCCCAATGATACTGGCCATTTTAGTCATTTTCATCATAATTCATATTATATATCATCCATTGACAGCTACCATGACGAAAGTTTAAATAAATAAAATAGTTAAGTTTATCTCTCCCAGTGCTAGTATTAACATGTATGCCGAAAATTTCCCGAGGTTTTGAGGATGAAACATAGCTTTTCATGATTGAAATGTGTGAACGGTCTATGTCTTTACCAAAAGTATTTATCAGTAATGAATATGTCACAAAATTATCATTCAATTCTAGTTAGAGGATATTAACTGCTATCAAATAACATAATTCACTTTATATGGACAAGCTTCTACAAAACATACTTATCGTTAAGATTCTCCTATATAAAAAATCTAAAAACCACTTAAAATATCAAGTTGTTTATACATACAACGCCTACATTAGACCGCAACAGACTATATATGGTACTTACACAGATTATTTTTCTAACTTCCTTTTTCTTTAAATCAATAATTAAAGGGCATTTTAAAGGACTGGAGATATTTTACAGTAACAAAAAGATGATAATGAGATTGATATGAGATTGTAGAGAGAAAATATAATATTTGTGACTTCTAATATAAGTAATAAATTATTACATTTGGTACAAATTAAAAATAAATTCACATCACAAAGACTGCAATACACATTGCAACAACTGCAATGTCTGCAATCACAGTGACTAATATCAAGATCACAGCCACAATTTAAAATCATTTTGAGCAAGAAAAAAAATGAAAACAGTTTTTATAGTTGAGGCAATAAGAGAGACTGAGAGAGTCACAATGATGGTACTTGTAACAAGGTGTAACATAATTTCCTTTATAGTGATAGTACAAACTATAATGCTTCATAGCAGGATTCCTATAGCCCTTTTTTATTAAAAAAAAACATAGGATAGACCTGATATACATTTGGCAGCACAATGCTTTCAAAGAGGCCATATTGCATTTCCAATTCTAGTGGTGAATACTTAACATGTTTTTTTTTTCTTTTTCTTTTTCCCTTAATAGTTACAAAATTCACCAATTACATTTTGCATGTCTTCATTAAATGCATATATATCTTTATAAGGTCTTTACTTAGGGCGACATGCTCTATCTATCCATTGGCCCAGCTTGCCTAGCCAGTTGAAAATAAGTTTCAAGTCTCTTTCTCAATGCTGCATACTCTCTCTTCATTTGTTGAAAGCTCTTCCTGCATCTGCATTTTCACACAAGGAAATATTAAAACAAGTTTGTAATAATAATGGTTTTTTCAAACAACTCTTTCTCAAATTTTACAAAAAGTCTCTTATTTTTTATTTTTTTATATAAGCTTAATTTTTATTTTTATTTTTAAATAAAAAGAAGAATCATATTCCTTGATGAAATGACAGTGTACTAATGAACATAGATTTAATGCAAGATAGATTACCCTTCTGCATTTCCTGTCCTGCAATATTCCCTAATTAGAGTAGATTCTGCTTTCACCTTTTTGGCCCCAATGCTGCAAATCATAATCAAGCAAAATATATTAAATTCATAGCTGAAATATGTAAAGTAACATAGAGTTCACTTTATCATATACTATATATAATAATTCACTCAATCCAAACTTATATGTAAATATATGCCTTGAGCTGCTTCCTTTAAACTGGTGCATAATTGTGTCAAGCTTGTTGAAATCCAATGGATTTCTCTCCCTGCCACAATCACAAAAATGACACCAAATTAATTTTTAAATATTAATGTATAGAAAATACAAAGTATAATGAAATTAATATAATTAATAACTTACAGTGTTTGTTCCAAGCTAGAGATAAGCCTAGATGAATCGCGGTAGTAAAGAGTGACAATTTCTTCAACAAAATTAGGATTAGCATCATCTTGCAATTCTTCAAGTTGAATAAACTGTTCATCAAGATGTCCCTGAATATGGCCAAAAGTATTTGATTAGTTATGTACCCTTCAATGAAGACACATTCATTTGGTAACTTAGGAAAATGCATGTTTGAATTAGTGCTTATCAATTAGCATTAGCCAGCAATATTTTAATGATTGGCAATGAAAAGAAAATGCTAGCAAGTGAAAATTAAGGAAGCTACCTGATCAAAGAGGGACTGTTTCATTGCAGCAAGTTGCCTGCGAGAATTGTTTCTGTCCATGATATATTGATGATTAGAAGAAGAAGAAGAAGAAGAAGAAGAAAGAATAAAGGAAAGGAATGAACAATGTAATTGTAGTTGGAATTGGAATGCATGATTTTTGAAGGTGGGGTGGGAGGGTTTTTATAGCACCCAAAAGATGTCCTGTCCTATGCTTAATATTTATGCTGTATATATGTGTAAGAGAATCTAGTGACTGTGATTTAATCATGTAAAATGGATCACTTGGGGAGTGAAACCATGATTTGTAAATTAATATCTTTAATTTATTCACAAACTTTACAAATTTTTTTATTGATTAAAAAAATACTAACAAGATTCAAATTCCACATATGTCAAATCCTAAGTAAAGTTTCATCGGCTAAAGTTTTATTAAAATATAGACGCATAAATTGAAATTTTTTTAAGAAGTTGACATCATCCGACATACGTGATAAATACACATCAATAAGAGATCGAACCTTCAACCAAAAGCATCTCAATTTTTTTTTGAGAAAAGTATGTGTAGCTTGTAGATTGATATTTTATTATAGAAAGGAATTTAGTGTCACATTCAAACAGAAAGTCTTATTCCACCAAAGTATTATATGTAAATATATGTGCAATCAATTAAACAGGGGAAAAAGGTTTAATACTTTAATTAACACCATTAACAGCCGTGGACACAGTACATGTACGGACCATCGGGGACATCCTTTGAGGTTCCTGCTTCTTGTGATGTTAGAGAACATTGAACATATAGGTAAAGAAGATGAATGACTTCTTTCAAATCAAACATTATTTGGCATCTTTTAGCTTTTAAAATGACAAATACTTTGACAAAAAAAATTTACAAATTGGTTTTATTTTAAGATGAACGCTACATTGGGAGATCAGCACTAGATGCTTGGCAACAATGGCAAGAGGTTCATAAACATCCGTCACCACCGGTTGTACAACACGGACATAGTAGAGTGCAAGGTAACAACCCAGTTTGGGAGAAACCTAGCGATACGTGGTTGAAGTGCAATGTGGATGCTGCGTTCCATGACCGTAACCATATTACATCTTATGCGTGTTGTGTTAGAGACTCCAGCGGGCAATTTATTCGGGCTCAAACAAAATGGCAGCGGGCAAATATGACAGTTTTGGAGGGGGAGGCAGTAGCCTTACTCGAGGCCCTTCACTTTGCTGATGCGAACAAATGGGATCGGGTTGTGTTCGAGTCCGACTCATCTACTCTAGTGCAAGCTCTATCGTCTCCGGACCATGGTGATTCGGAATTCTATGCTATTATTTCTAGTATTATTTATCAGTTATCTTTATATTCCAACTTCGAGGTGAAGTTTGTTAGGAGACAAGCGAACATGGTTGCTCATAGTTTAGGTAGGGCGGCTTGTTCTTGGGCTAGTCACCGTATTTTTAATTCTTATCCTTTTTGTATTGAACATTGGTTGATTAATGATAATAGTTAATTTTGCTTTTGTCAAAAAAAAGATGAACGCTACATTAATAATTTCTAAAAAAATATTATTTTCAAATTGGTTTTATTTTAATTTATTTTTTGATAAAAATTTGGTTCTATTTTAAGATAATGTCAAATCTTCGTTTAAAACATTTTTTAATATACTTGATAATATTTAGCTGTAAAATATTAGAATACAAGAGAAATACTAATGCTAAATTAATCCTCGTGTTTATTTTTTAAGCAAATCCTCATTTTTTTGAACGGAAAACCTCATGTTTATTTTGAATCTATGATGCACTAAGTATGTAAACTTTGAACTTTGTCATATGTGCCATGAGTGACACCTGATAATTGAAATACTTCAGTGTTTTTTATACCTATAAATCGTCAAATTTAGTTTTCTTTTGACCTGCAAAGATGAAATTTAGTCTTTGTTTCTATAAAAAGTTATTTCTTTTGTACCAAAACAATTTTATTGCCATCCCTCTAAAATCTATGTTTTTGTCTTAACCATCCGATTTATAGGAGAAGGGAGTTTAGGCAATCTCTCATTAGGTTAAGAGGCAACTTAAATCTAGTTAAAGATTGTTCTAGTCATGTTTCATATATTATATGTTTAATGAAATATCGCGTGATCATTTCATATGACATCCAATAATATTTGTAGAATAATGTTAGGACGCGACTCCTTAGGTTTTTTTAGTCCTAAAATAGATTCTATTTTTTAGGTAAAAATGTAGATTCAATTTTTTTACCAAATAGTTAGTGATTCGAAATTTATCTTTAAAATGATTATCTCACATATCACTCTTTAATCATTATAAACTCTAATATCATGTTAGCTCACCAATGTGTGACACCACTCAAATGCGAACTATCTATCCTGTCTAAAAATGAGATAAAGAAAGGTTATTGACGGCAGATGAAGATGCATATGCATTAACATTAACATATTCCATCTCTGCTATACGGACAGATGCATAAAAATAAAAGTATGAATAGTTAAGTGAGAAATTCATTCCCTTTTTTATATGTAAAATGAATAAATAAAAGGAGACAAACATAACCAATTATAGCGTATGGCCTGCGCTCTCTAGTCTCAACTCAAAAGATAAATTAACTTAAAGAAATTCCAAAAACATTATTATTGGGCATCACATGAGACAAAGAATTTGTCCTCAAAAGGGACCCTGCTTACGGCGCCTAATATGATAATTTACACCGTAATGTCATAACAAAAGAAGAAAAAAAAACCATTTTTGATGCTACAATAACTTTATTGATTGGATTATCCGTAACCCTAATATAATCGTTAATATCAATATTGTTAGACCGAATATCTTCCGTTGTGTTGTGTTTTCAATTCGACTCGTTCAAACTAAAAATAAAAGAATCTCAAGGTTTTTTTTGAGAGGTTCAAGGATTTGTTTTTATGAAATGGTAGTGTAAATATTTTTATTCATATCACAACGTAAAATATTTTTAAAAAACTAATCTAAGAAAGTAACATTACGATGTCATCTAATTGAATACATATATAAATAAATTTTCATTGGAAATCATGTATAAAATGTTAATCTCCTCTCAACAAAAAAATGTAAGTGTTAATCTCTTTCAATCATGATACATATCGCATACATTGATTGCAACCTTGTTATTAAAGAATAAGGTTTATGTTTCATAAAAAAAGGTAAGTAAGGTTTATGGCTGGAAGAACTTACTAGTAATGAAAAGTTGAGAATGTTGTTGATTCCATGAAAAGACATTTGCCATGATTAAAGTGGGATACTTAGTTTATATATTTTTCTTTTCATCAATTCTAGAACCAGAATGAATGTTGCTGTACGAACAAACACAAAATAATTTTTTTTTCCTGCGTTTTCAGACTTTTCTCATTGATATATGTAAGATTATATTCACCTACAAATCAAGCGTTCGATTCCATATTAGATAATTAGAATATTAGAATATATATCATCATTATTACGTATGTATCCTCATTTTTTTATTTATATTTTAAATACATCAATGAATCATATTTTTCATTCATCATAACTTCCTCCACTATATATCTTTCTCTCCCGAGTTCAGAAGTATACATTTTCTTCATTTGATATGCAATAAATGTTAAGAGAATCATTACTTTCTTGAGAGATAGTTGAATTAATACACCCTCCTCTTTTATGTTAGAGTAAATTACATCCCCATATTCGATAGATGTTTGGATTACACTCATCTTTCATCTTATATTAAAATATGCATAATTCCCCTCCAATGAGAAGTAAAAACCTTGAGTAAATTATATTTTCCTCCCATATGAGATGTTTGAATTACATATCTCCCTCTAACTTTGATATATCTACTAACTTTGATCCACAATTTAAAAAAAATCCATTTATTTATAATTTCAATGTCAATAATAATTAAATTTAAATATTTGATTATAATTTTATAATTTAGAATATAAAATCCATTTTTAAACAACCATATGTTATCGGCTTTAGTAACTTTTCACATATTTCAATTTTATTTTATGTTTTTTCTTCATATTTTAATATGGTTTAAAATATTAATTATTGTGAATCAAAAGTAGAGAAAAAAATGCATTCAAATTTTTATTATATTGAAATGGACCCATAATACTATTTTTCTTTGCATTTTGTGTATTAGACTATTGTTATTAGATTATTAAAAATAAAAAAAAATACTAAGGGAGGAAAGTTTAGATTTTAACATAAGAGGGGTGAAAAATTATTAGATTATTAGAAATAAAAAAAATACTAAGGGAGGAAAGTTTAGATTTTAACATAAGAGGGGTGAAAAATGTAATTCAAGTTTTTCTTAGGGAATGAGAGATCAATTTTTTCTAATATGTTTTTCACAAGAGGGCAGTGGCGGACCTCTTCAAGGCACAGTGTGGCAAGTGCCACCAGCCTAGGTCCCCCCTTTTTTTCTTTTTTTTTTATTAATTTTTACTGGTTCATTGTATAATTGTATTCATATGTTAATACAAACTTAATTTTTTTATGTTTAGACATGTGTCTATATTTTTACTTATATATTAATACGAAGACATATTTTTTTGTAATTTATACATGTGTCTATATTTTTACTCGTATATTAATAAGATGACCTATTTTTTTAATTTATACAAGTGTCTATATTTAAACTTATATATTTACATGAGGACATATTTTTTTTTTAATTTATACACGTCTCTATATTTTTACTCATATTTAATATGGAAATAAATTTTTGTACAATTTGTACATATATCTATATTTTTATAATTTTTACGCAATTGCGCTTGCTTTAAAAAAAGAGCGCAACACGCTCACCCGCCCGTATGCACGGGTATCATGCTAGAGCATTCGATTCATCTCTTGTAACCTATATAGAAAGAGATGTTCTTAGAACAATTAGTAATGATATAATTTTAGTTTAGTTTCAACAAATGGAAAATAGATTATTTTCTTTGTAATTTTGGTTGCTACAACTATTTTTAATATAACTTCTTATTAAATACAATATTATTTAATTATTTGACAAAAAAAAAAAGTTGCCCCACTAATATTTTGAGTCCCGATCCGCCCCTGCAAGAGGGGAGTGTATATTTTAACATAAAAGAGGAGATGAGTGTAATTCAAGTATCTTTCATAGAAAAGGATTGTAATTTACTCTTTATTTTAAAATCTATACTCTTTTTTTTTTTATAAGCTAGAGCTTTATTTATGAAAAATAAAAACAAACTCATTTATGAAAAAGAAAAACAAAAAACACGAGGAACATAAATCTAACCCAGTAGAAAGAAAAAAAAGACAACAAATAAGAAATAAAAAAATATCCTCCTATTACATAGGGATCTCATTCCTATAATCTCGAATATAGTCATTCTATATCACTACATCACTATAAGAACCAGCAATTTGGGGTGGGCAAAAACAACCAAAACCCAATTCGAACCAGTTAACCGAACCGAACCATATCAAAATTAACTGAACCATTTAACCAATTCTCGAACCGAACTGAACCGTTAGTAACCACAATTATTCGAACCAAACCGAACCATTAACCATATCTATTTTAAAAACAACTTATTTTAAAAAACAACTTATTCAAAACAACTTATTTTATGCAAAACAACTTATTTTAAAAAACAGCTTATTCAAAACAACTTGTTTTATGAAAACAACTTATTTAAAAAAAAAAAAAAAAACTTATTGCTGAAATACAAAATGTGTTGAATAGCTAGTACTGTATAAGCTAAAGAAAACTTGTTTTAGTATAGACTAATATCCATTTTCAGTTAGTGTGATCCGTTTGATTTTAAAACTAAATACAAAATGCGCGTGTTCGAAAAGTGTATTATATAGGCAGGCATATAGTATTTGTGACACTCCTTATTAATAAGTGTCTTGCATCCTATTGAATGCAAACCAAATAAATGGATCACATTTGATATCTTATTAATCCTACCACATTTGATATCTTTAAGGGTTCAGCTTATAAAAAAAAGTTTATTTTTAAAATCAAACGGATCACACTAATTGAAAATGGCTATACTGTATACAAAAGCTTTTTTGAATAAGCTATTTTTTAAAATAAGCTGTTTTGCCAAAATAAGCTGCTTTAACAAAAAAATTGTTTTGCATAAAATAAGTTGTTTTAAAATAAGCTGTTTTGAATAAGCCGTTTTTAAAAATAAGAAGTTTTGCATAAAATAAGCTGTTTTTTAAAATATGATCTTTTGAATAAGTTGTTTTTTAAAATAAGCTGTTTTTATAAAATAAGTTGTTTTTTAAAATAAGTTGTTTTTTAAAATAAGTTATTTTGCATAAAATAAGTTGTTTTAAAATAAGTTGTATTTTAAAATAAGTTGTTTTGCATAAAATAAATTGTTTTGAATAAACTATTTTTAAAAAGTGATCGTAATAAGTTGTTTTTCATAAAATAAGCTTTTTTGAATAAGCTGTATTTTAAAATAAGCTGTTTTGCAAAAATAAGCTGTTTCGAATAAGCTGTTTTTTTAAAATAAGTTGTTTTGCATAAAATAAGTTGTTTTAAAATAAGTTGTTTTGAATAAAAAGTTTTGCATAAAATAAGCTGTTTTGAATAAGCTATTTTTTTTTAAAAAAAAAGAGAACGTAATAAGTTGTTTTGAAGAAATAAACTATTCTAGCTTTTAATTTTAATTTGTTATTTTTTTTAATAAATTGGTTTTTTTTTTTGGTCAAGTAGCCTGGTGGCTAGAATTCACCTTTTTCAAGGTGAATAAGTGGTTTTATTCATTGGATAAAAAATATTTGTTTTTGTTCAGTTCGGTTAATAGGTAAGCAAATGGTTAACCGAACCATAACTTTGGTTCAGTTTGGTTACTTCCAAACTTTAAACGGTTCAGTTCAGTTTTTCCAAACCATTTTCAACACTTTGGTTTGGTTCAGTTTGGTTAATATGGTTAATCGAACCATGCCCACCCCTACCAGCAGTACACATGTTAGAAAATGTATTACCCTATTGATTATTCTAAAAAAAAAAGGGAGTATCAGGTACAATGGACCCACCATAACTACAACGAGATCACCAACAATGGCTCCTCCACTATCAATTTTAGTGAGTTTTCAAGCGGTGCACCCTTTCATTTTTACCCAGTATCAACTTTTAAAAAAGTGTTAGAACCCCTTATTTTATCTATCGCTCTAGCTTACTCCTTCATAGTTTTTTTTTTTTTTTTTTTTTTTACATGGTGTAACTGACGATTCTTTCCTCCCATAGAATTCCTAACTCTAGGTAAAACCTAAGTTTTATTATTATTAATCACTATTATTTGAATTCACTTGATCATCATGAGGTAAATTTTCAAGAGACACTCCCTTTAATTTTAACTCAATATCAACTTTCGAAGAAGTGTTAGAACCTTCTATTCTGCCTTTCGTTCTAACTTACTGCTTCATAGTTTTTTTTATACATGGTGCAACTTGATGATTTTTTTTCTCCCATAGAATTCCCAATTCTACGTAAAACCTAAGTTAAAATTCACCAAGTGTACTTTCTCATATTCCAAAGGCAAGAAATCACCCATAACCAATATTTTGTGATAAACCCTTGATAAACACTATCCATTTTTTTAATCCATTTTAATGTATTCAAACTTTTTTTTTTTGAAGGATTTAATGTATTCAAACTTCTAATGCATATTTATTTATCAAAAAATTGATTAAAGTGTAATAGATATTTAATTCATAAAGGAGTATATATATTTATTTTTTAAGGGCGGAGTGTGTATTTTTAACTTAAGATAGTAGTTTTTTCAAAACAAAAAAAACTTAAGATAGAAGTATAATTCAAGGTTTTGTCGGGAGAGAAGAGTATATTTCTACGTATAAAACAAATGAGAGAATACAAATCCAAAAAATCTACCTTATACTTGAAATAACTTTTGAGAAGTGTTAACAAGGTCGACCCATCACATATAGAAGCTTAAGGAAATTTTAAATATAAGGGCTTATTTTGCCCATAATAGTCTGACAAAAAAAAAAAACTCATAATAGTGTTTTTATTGAAATTACTAAATTTTGGTTTGAATGTTATTTTTTTTTAAATAAACCAAGTTAAGACATCGAGAACGACACACTATACGGCCCCAAGCAAGACCACTAGACTCAATTTTGGTTTGATTAATTAAATTTATGTAATTTAGTTTTTTTTTCCATTCATAATAAATTCGATTTGATTTGATCTTTGTTGTGATAAATATTAATTTTAGATAAGATTTTATTAATTTTAGTTTTGAAAATAAGAGAATATGAGGTATTTTTGTTTTTATTAAATAAAACTTAATATTTCTGGAGGTCTAAAGGCATTTCCTTTCGGTGGCCTTACCCTTGGCCTTCTTGGGTGCCCTCCATCATTGCATGTGGAAATCTCTCCCTCTCTCTCCCTCCCCTAAATGATCTATCTAAAAAAATCATCTAAACTAAATAGGAAAATCCATGTCCGTGCATTTTACCATTTTGCCCCTTAGAGGGGCAATTTTGTAAATTAGTAAATAAGCATCTCCCCACTATATATATGTGAAGCAAAAAAAAAAAAAAAAAGGAAAACAGATCGGGGACAGAGAAGAAGAGAGGTGAGCAGAACGGGAAAACGGGAAAAGAAGGGAGGTCGAGGGAGAGGAGAAGAAGGGAGGTGCAATTTCAATTCATTCCCTCCCACTATTTCATTTCGTTCATTTCCTCCCACTATCTTCTTATTCATGTCTCTCACAATAACTTGAGTCCGGTTCTCAATTTCAGGTTCTGGTCCGGTTCCTTCATCATCTTCATCGTTTTGCATGTTATTTTTTTGTTGTATTTCTTTTGTGTTTTGCCTTTGTTATGAGTTTCTAATTCATCTTCTTCCTCAGGTTCCTTTTCTATCAATTTTGAAGTTCAGTGCTTTTTTTAAGATTGCTTTGCATGTTCTTTTTTTGATCAATTTCTTTGATTTTATCTTGATTTTGTTCTGTTTTTGTGTTTTGTTTGTTTTTTATTGCTTTGGTTTTGTTCTAACTTTGTTTTTAATCTTCTTTTTCAGGTTTCATTGTTATCAAGTGTAAAGGTTTGTATTTTGTTTTGGATTGCTTTGCATGTTATGTTTTTGTTGGATGTTTTTAATTTTTCTGTTCTGTTATTTGTTTTTCATCATTTTGGGTTTAAGCTGAGTTTTTTTTTACTCTTTATTGTAGGTTTCTTGGTCATCAAGCATAAGGTACTGTGATTTTGGGAGTTGGTATTGTTTATGTCAATATTTTATTGTTATTTTTGTTTTTTTTTTTGAGTGATTTTCCTCTATTTGTGTCGTTTTAGTAGATGTTGAGTAATGTTTATTAAAATTGATTTATATATTATTGGGTTTGTGTTTGAGACAATTCCAGAATCCTGAGATAAAAGCAATAAGCTTTGATTAAGCTATTTTTGAGAATTTGTTTTGATTTAAAATAGCAAGTAAAAAGATTTTGGTTTATTTGAACTATGGTTTTTTGTGTATTGATATTTTTTGTTGTATTGGTGTTCTCTAAGATATGGGATTGCTCAGAACTTTGATTTGCTTCAAGGGTGTTGGAAACAAGTTTCCTGTCATAAAATTTATTTTGTCATTGTGTACAGGGCAAAAAAGAATCTTCAATTTTTTAGATGAGTTAAGTATGATGTTTGGTTGCTGTTTGTGTTGTTTTTGTTTGCTATTGAATCATGATTTTGTTGTGTCTAAGGTGTGAAAAACTGATATAGACTTCTGATGCAGAATTTGGAATGGAATGATGAATCAACTGGAAGCTATGACCTTTCGAGAGCGTGTCAAGGATGATTTTGTGTCAAAATATGGTGGTGAAAAGGCTTCTACAGATCCTCCCAATTGCCTTAACAAGGAGTTTGGGTACTAATTTTCTGCTCTAAACTTTTGGAGTTTAATCTGGTAGACTATTTATATTTTGGCTCATGTGTCAACCTCTCTGCACATGCCAAAGTTGAAGGAACATATGCAGTACTGTGTTGATCATTCTGACGAGATAAGCAAGCTTGCAAAGGCGAAAGCTCAGGTTTCTTTTTTTGGTTTTAATTGAGGGTTTGATTCTGTGGTTTAATAGGCACACTGATATTTATCATCTTGGCATGTTATTTGGTGTGGTTATGTTTTTGCCTTTGAGACCCTTTTTTCATGAATTAAGTAATTTTTGTTTAGTTGATGACATAAAATTGTTGATGCATGAATTTGTGCATGTAATATTTAGTTAGGTTGATGACATATAAATTGAGGCAGTAACACCAGTGGATTCAGTCAAAGATAATTATGAATCAGTTGCATGAGTTGCTTTTGGTGTAGGATAGCCAACATAGGTTCCAAAGAGTAGCACTTCACTGAGTGTTTAAAAGTATAATAAGATATAACGTTTTTTTTCTCTAACTTTGAGAAGTTCATACATTTTGTTTAATCCAACGCCATTGACTCTACACTGCAGATTCTGCCACTTTATGGAAAGCACAAGGTGTTACACTTCAACAGAACTGATGCACGTCTAGCAAATAATGATCTCCCACTTGATCTACAGAAACTCAGGTGTCGTGTCAATTGCCAGGCTATTAAATTCACTCCTCAAATTGAGAACTTAGGACGAAAATTGATTCAGATGCTTCACGAGAAGGGATCTTTTGTGGCACTTCATCTTAGATATGAGATGGACATGTTGGCTTTCTCAAGTTGTACCCAGGGTTGCTCAGAGAAAGAAGCCGAAGAGCTCAAAAGATTGAGGTATTTTTATGTTTCATGTTTGGCTCTATGTATCGGCTTCTAATTCATTCTTGCTTCTGTCATTAATAAATGATAGTTACTATGTTTCTTGAAGTTGGTTACTGTGAAATGCTTCAACATATTCTATCATTTAGTAAATGATAGTTACTTGTGCTTTGATAGAGAAACCTTTTGGATATGAGAGTAGTGGTTATGTATCACATGAGTTACACTTTGATTACACTTTGTCCCTTTGTGTAATTCAGGTATGCATTCCCTTGGTGGAGAGAAAAGGAGATAATTTCTGAAGAGAGGATATCACAAGGTCTATGTCCTTTGACACCAGAAGAGGCGGCCTTAGTTCTTCGAGCCTTAAGTTTTGGTAGGGAGACACCGATATATATTGCAGCTGGTGAGATTTATGGCGGTGAACGTAGGCTTGCACAACTCAGAGCAGCATTTCCCCAAATTGTGAGTTTGTCAACATTTTAACCTCCTTCCATTTTTCTGCTCATTATTTGGGACATCGCACAACTGTTGAAAGTTGCTCTTGCGCTAATTAATGGTTGGACCTGATCTGAAAGATGCATTTTCTCTCAATGATCCTCATTTTCAGTCTTTGAATTTGAAATTATTCTGTTGTGCCACATCTGACTTTCTGCGTTTGCAATTTCAGGTGAAAAAGGAAATGCTGCTGACAGTGATGATTTGTAGCAGTTCCAGAATCACTCATCGCAGATGGCAGCCTCAGATTTTATGGTTTCAGTAGCCAGTGACACCTTTATCCCTACTTACGATGGGAACATGGCAAAACTTGGGGAAGGCCATTGAAGGTATGTATTTACCCTATGCTGACATGTTATTAATACATTATTGTCAATTATTGAAAAAATTTAGAGGGACTAAAGTGAAATTTGCATAATAACAGTGTAAGTGCATTGTTGGTATTATTTTGAGAAAATGGCTGACAAGGAGAACAAGATGCTATTGGTAGTGGTACAAGTTATACAAGAGAAACTTTCAATCAATTTGAGCAAACATCAAGTTTGAGGTTAGTACCATTGGTTCTATCTTTTACTCTTTTATCTTTGCTGCATGACCAAGATTTTAATTTTAAATAGTGGTTGCTTTGTAATGTATAATTTTGTGGTAGAAAGCAGTAAAATATGGCCTCAATCGCAACTGCATAGTTGCGTTAACAATAAACATTTATGTCGCAACTCAAATTTCGATAACAGCTGACTTAGATAAATTTCTTCACATATGCTTATGAAAAAAGTGACATTAACATAATCTTTTAATAACATTAGAAAATTTGAAAAATGTAGTGTGCTTGTGTTGAAATTGTGTTCTGATTAATTACTATAATTGGCAGGTAAACAATCTGAATACATTGTTGAGGAAGATGATAGGTACCAAATTGGGATTCTAAAGATGAATTCTAGGAACATAGTCTTGACTTTGCATATCAATGTTTCTGCAAAGACATATGATACTACGAAAGCCACGAATAAGTGATTGACTCGGAATGGATCGTGCAAACTTGACCCTTTTTTCCCTATCACATAGTATTTAGTTCCAACAACACCAAAAAATGTAAGACTACGTAATCAGTGCTATTATTCATATCATCTTATTGTATAATTTTCCTACATATATAATCCTACTAGGTACCTTAAATTAAACTATTATTATTTTATGAAAACTTTGTTTCCTATGTTACATTTTTTTTATATCTATGTGACTTTTACCTTTTTCATTTTGAAGGACTTTTCATGATTGTGATTTTTATGATATTGAAATGCCTTGGAGCTGATTATGGCAAAATTCACAATGTCGTTGAAGCGCAAGTAACTGAAACCGAACCTCTGATGCAGCCTAATCCAGTGACATATGGAACAAACATTTTTCATGAAAAGGAAGAAACAAATTCAGATGTGTCAGAGGAGTTATATGATGAAAAGTTATGTATAATTTGTTATGATGAACATCGCAACTGTTTATTTGTTCCTTGTGGTCATTGTGCCACTTGCTATGACTGCACAAAGGTATACACTAAATCTATTCCTTTGTTTGGTTGATAAAAAAAGGGGTGCTTGACGGCGCCAATAGAATCCTTTGATTATAGATATTTAATATGTTTCATTTTTTTGTTTGGTTGATCACTATAGCCAGAGATTACTGATGCAACCTCAAACTTGCTTGTGGGATCATTGGTTTTTGTTGGTATAAACCATTACACCTCATTGAATACTCGAAACGACAGGACTCGGATTCATAAACTGATTATGCAAGATGCTATATCTGATGTTGCTGTTATTACAACAGGTAAGCTACTATTGAAGCAAATTGTAAAACCTTTGGTTCATTTCATCAATTCATGGCCTTAAGCTGAATGGAAGTTTCTGATATTTAGCATACAAAAGAGGAGCTACAATTGGAGATAAGGTATGCTCAGAAATTAAACCACCATTGCTAAAATTTACAAATACACTTCATGCTATTAAATCAACACCAATTTCATTTTTGTAGGCAGCTTCAAGTTGGCTACACATAGTCCCATGGGGAATCAGAAAATTAATGAAACATGTGAAAAGTAAATATGAAAACACACCAGTGATCACAACCGAGAACGGTTAGTAGTTTCGTGCGATGAAGTTAGTCTTGATTGAGTTTAATAACTACTATGTAGTACCGACACCTCATATTGAAGGCGTGTAAGACACCGACACACGTGCTTTCAATTTTCGTAAACTATAATACGTGTCAACATGTCAGCGTCAATGTGGTGGTTTGTGTCCGTGCGCTATAAGTCCATTTATATTAGATCCATCTCAGTGCTCAGATTTTATTTTTTTAACGTTTTTATTATATTTTTGACTGCAGGAATGGATGATCCAAGTAGACCCTTGATGACCTTACAAAAGGCATTAGATGATGACAAGAGGATAAGATATAATAGGGACTATCTCTCAAATCTATCAGCTGCTATAAGGTATTCATTATTATTGCAAATTCATTAGTCTTTGAATTCTTGAATCTAGATTATGTTACTATATAAGATTAATTGGTAACTCCCTTGATCCGGAGATAATATGAACTCAATGCAGGGAAGATGGTTGCAATGTGAGGGGTTACTTTGTGTGGTCATTACTTAATAATTGGGAGTGGAAGATGGGATATACAGTACGCTTTGGGCTCTACTATGTGGATTTCAAAAACAATCTTACTAGGATACCAAAATCTTCTGTACAATGGTTCAAAAATATGCTCAGATTGGAAACTGGAAAAATATGCACATACATAGAAAATAGCAAGTGTATATAGCACTCATATTTCTAAGAAATGTCAAAGATTTAAATAATATAAATCTTTTAACAAAATATTTTAAGATGAATGGTTAGTAATATTTTAATGGTCATACAATTAAAATATATTCATTTTTGAATGGATACCTCATTTTTAACACTTTTATGACTAAAATGGAGACGTAAAATGTTAACAATATATTAGGATAATTATTTATAAAATAAATAATTAAAATAGGACAATATCTAGAATAAGCTAAAATATAACCATACACACACTTTTTTTTAAGAATACTATGCAAACACTTATCGTCAAACAAATGCACATGAAACTATTTTTGATATTTAAGTGAATATGTTAAATGAACATATCACCCATTAATAGTTTTTTATTGATGGCATTGATTCAATAATAAGATATATATTTCAAACCATGTACCTTGAAAGAAAAAAAACCATGTACCTTAATATTTGTTTTTTTACTGATAGGTCTCACTGCCAATTTCCCAATTGATCACTTGGCTGCATTATTCACTCTTCAACCTTGGGGCTTTAGTTAAAAATTTGGCACCTTAATTAACTCTTTTGCCCTAAAAAAAAAAACTCTTAATTTTTTTTAAATCCTTTGTAATTAGGATATTTGACCCCAATATGCTTCCCAAGGAATTCTCATGTTTTTGGCTTTTTGGGTCCATTATGAAACTATTTCTCGAGTTAGTGGTAAGACATATTTTTTGTAAAAATAAAACTCGGTTTTTTTTAAGGAGAAGTCGTGTTGTCAACTCTCATGATATTATGTTATTATCACATTAATAATTCTATATTATTTACCTATAAACAAATTAACCTGTGTGCTTTTGGAGAACTGAATAGCTTCCCATTGTTATAGAAATTTTGTTTGTGCGCTTTTGGAAAACGTGTGTCAATCAATATACATATAATGAAGTGTATAATGAAGCTAGAAAATACATTACAAGTTCATTTCCATATCATGGGAATCCTCATTTTTCTTGAGAATATTGGAATAGAAACTGTCAAAGTTATTTCATTTTTTGTGATGTAAATATTGGTGTTAATCCCTTTTTGGTAACTCTATGACAGTAGCGCTCGCTTTTATAATTTTAGCTAATATGTAATCATAATTTTCAAATTATTCATTCCTTCAATGGTTCCAATTAGTTTCATCTTAATTATTATGATTTTTGACCCTCATTTATATTTTTCATTGAAACAATCTATAGATTGATTTTGGTCCTAAAGGAATAACAAGAATTTGATAAAACTATAAAGGTAGACCTAAGAATTTTTTATGTCCACTTTGAAGGATTCATATGAAGAGTCCGAATATTTGTTTTGGTTAGCTTAATTTAAGATCACCAAATTCACAAATTCAGTTCAAAAATCGCTTACTAATAGAAAGAAAAAAAAAAGCAGATAAAAGAATTATGCTCATTAGACATCATTTTTCTTAAAGATTTTATTTCACCAAGTGGCCAACAGTTGTAACAAAAAAACCAGAATTGAAGAGGTAAAATTTGGTTCAAAACGCATTCATATCATGAGCCTTAATGACGAGTAATTTTGCAAATTAAGTAGAGACCATTTAACTTCTCAACACAATGTTACGACAACTTTAACTTCTCAACGCAAAACTTTGACATAGAGAATCCTTTTAATTGCTAGATAATGATTGCATTTGACAAACCCTTCATTAAATTATCAAAATTCTGTTCACTTATTATTGTAGGCAACACCAACTTTAGCTGCTGCATATTCTATATCACGAGCTGTTAAGATACCTGTCATGTGTTCATCCGGGCCAAGTGCTGTAACAACACCTATGGCTATCACTGCTGGAGCTTCTGGTGTGGTAAGGATTTCCTCCCAATAATTTTTTTATTGTAAATTAGAAATCATAATGATAAACTTACTATACCTTTCTGGTGGCAAGTTATTGATCATTGACTGGTTCGATGTATTTCGGAATCGCAGGGTGTTGGCTCTGCAGTTAACAAACTAAATGACGTGGTGGCCATGATTGCTGAAGTTAGAAGCATTGCTGATTCATTGAAGACATCCCTTCCGATACACACTACACATGAAGTCTAACTCATTTCCAGTAGTTCAATATATGTAAGAAATAGCTTAAGGTGGTTTAGGTAGTGAATAAAACATGTGAAGAAAATCTGGATCCTTCCTTAAAAATAAGAACTACTAGGATCCATCTTTTTTCCTCCTTTTCTATTTTAGACTTCTGTTTTAATTGTAGTTTGTGTCTTTGTATGGCTGTTGAAATCACACTGTCAAAGAACTAAAATGATTAGTGAGCTATTTGGGGGTTTTGCTTCTTAATGAATGGAATTTGCCAGTTGAGTGAAATTGTGCATGTTATTCTTTTGCCAAAGTAGTGCATGTATGAAACAGACATGTGCTTTGTTACACTAAGCATTCACCTTCTACCAAAAAAAAAACACTAAGCATTTGTTCATGTTGATTTAAGATCATTCGGTTCACATTTGATCTTTACTAAATAGTAACTTTTAAACAATCTTCACCATTGATTTGAAATAAAACAACCAAGATCAATAATTATGTCACAAATTTATATGAATCCAAAGAGAAGTGTTATTTGAACGACCAATTTGGTGACAACTTATTTGACAACCATATTTTACAAAGAAAAAAGTGGTATTGGCACGAAAACCATATCAATAGAGAGATAAAGTAAAAAGTAATGTGAGTATGAGAGAGAAAGTTGTTGCAAAAGTTGTCACTAAATGGATGTTTAAATATCATTTCTCAAATCCAAATCCAGTTTTTTAACGTTTATGTAGCAACAATTTAGGCCACATTTGATTACAATTGTGTGAAATAATTAGGATTGTGGTGTGATTTGAAATTTCATCATTGTTTGAATGGAATGATCATTTCTCAAATACCAATAAAACCATAGATGAGAAGCAACAAAAGCAATTTGTTTTTTATCTTCCTTATGGGACCATAGCTTTATGATTTGTTTAATTTTATCTTTTATATGACCATTACCTAATTGAAATTTCATTGTTGCTTATATTGGTGAGTGTAGGTTCTGATGGCCAATTTGAGAGAAGAAACAAATGTGAAAGAAACCTATGAAGAATGGATGGGTTCGGAAGGAGCATGGATCCGTGACTACAGTTTTCATATTAATCCTTACATTTGAATAAGTTTATGAAATGCAAATTATTATTAATTAGTCTTTCAATCATATTTACATTACCTACTCCTTGTCCCCTATCCAAATTTGGTCGGTGCTCCTTGTGTATATAGTCCAAGTAAAAGAGTATGTACCTTTTGGAAAAATAAACAAATGCACTAATTCTGCTTGATGCATATATTTTTTAGAGAAAGAATTGAAAATGTAGTTGTTATTTCTTTGAAGGGAATCATAAAGTAGGGAAATTTATCTAAATTAAAAATTTTGGTTTGTGCGGCTTTGATTTTCACATTTATGAAGGCCAGCAATTTTCCGTAATTTGAACATTTCTCCTTCAGAGCTAAATTTTTGAAAAAATATGTTATTCAACCCGTGCGAAGATTACTTTGACTAATTGGAATTTCTCTCCCAAAGTTATCATAATCTTTCTTTTCTTTGACAAAATCTTATTATGTTTTCTTTCTATTGAACCTAAATTGAGGGAAAGGAAAGAAAGGAACAGAAGAACGTTATTGAACCCTAAGAAAATGTTATGGAACTCATAAGAGTGGTGTTGAACAGAATAACGTTCTTCAAAAACCCTTTTTTCAAATAAATAAAAGTTCAGAAAGTTAAAATCAAAACAGGATAGGTGCAGAGACTCAATGGAAGTTGTTCTAACAAATGGAGTTGACAACATTTACTCTTTCAATGGAATAATATTGATTGATCAAATCAGTCACTCCACCATAGTCTGATGGATCTTTTGAATAACGGATTAATCAGACGAGAATAAAGATAGAGTCTCATTCTACATGTCAATACCGACATTAATGAAATTTTTAGTAAGAGGAAAATCCGTCGACTTTAGAAATCGTGAGGGTTCAAGTCCCTCTATCCCCAAAAGCCCATTTAATTCGCTAAATTTTTATCCTATATCCTTTTTTTTAATTAAAATTCAAAACAAAAAGTATTTATTTTTATTTAGTTGACATAGACTCAAGTAATTTCCTAAAATTAGGGTGGTGTGTCAAGAATGGTCAGGATAGCTCAACCGGTAGAGCAGAGGACTAAAAATCCTCGTGTCACCAGTTCAAATCTGGTTCCCGGCGATTCATTTCTATGAGTATCTATTCCCAAATTTTAATAAATTTGTTAATAGATACATATTTTTTAGTGGTCTTGATCATCATACATAATTTATCTAGGCGTACGGAGATATACTCTTTCTAGCTAAAGAATGAATAGATGTATATTCTAGGTATAGAAAGTTAGTCTGAAAATGAATGATTCCATTTTGTTTCGATTTTTTCTGCGCTCCAAAAAGAATGTTAATATTTCAACAATATTCAAATCGTAAAATTACTTGGTTGAAAGGCCAAAAAGTTTAATCTAGGGAAGTTCAGAGGTGAGAATAGTCAAAATTTATCTGAGATACATCATCAAAAAATTCGAGTCTCCTAGATTGCTTCTTTATGATGAAGGGATTAACTATGTCACACACTTTGGCATGGATGAGATAGGGGTGTACATGGGTAATGGAATCAAAATTGCTAAAGAGTTTGGATTCTTGGTTCCAACCAAGATTAGGCTCGACTACGAGGGCAACAAGAATATGTATAAGCTGACACAACTAGGACCATTTCACATTCCAAATGTTTTCCCCGTGCAAGTTAAAGAAGAACCTATTGAAATTATTTCAGACGATGACGCTGACACTGAACAAATGAATGGTAAGGATGAAGCAGGAACTGAAAATGAAATTCAGCCAAATGTAGGTGCTGTCAACAATTTGCAAAGAACTAATGCGGTGCATTATCATCACTTTCAGAAGAATGTGACAGCAGCTTTGGCCTTCATTGAAAGACCCCAAGCCTTGGTATGTAAAAAGCTATTTTTAATAAATCTAGCATCATCTGCTATTGTGAAATAAATATTTCAATCTATATTATTTTGTTTTTCTCCAATATATTTCTATATATTCTACAAAAAATAAAGTTATGAAAACTTGCTGACTATCAAAAAATGCAGACAAATGTAGCAAATGAATAAAACAATTGAAAAGAGATAACATACCACATATCCTCTGTTGTTACATTAGATTTAGATGGTGTTATAACTGTAATATATTAGCGTCTCACAACATCAGCCTTAAAGAAGTAGTTTCTGCTCAAGCTATCTATGTGCTTTTACACTTTCATTTTTGATTTCATATAGCATTTTCCTAATCAAATATCCAAAAGAGTCTTGAAGAGGAAGTATCTAAGGATGACTTTAGAGGATGTAGAGACACACAAGACATATAATTGCAAGGTAACAACTGCTGGCAGGGGGGAATGCTGAGAAATCTTTGGGTGGTGAATGATCTAACTTCGTCAGAGACCACGACTTACAAGAGAGTGACAGGTTGATCTTTGATTTGGAAGATCCACCAACAAAAATGTATGTCAGACACATCCGCGGCCAGTAAACAATGAAAGGTAGTGCTTACTTTTGGGAGTTTTGGAAATTTAACTTTGTAATCCATCAAACACAACTACTTCAAAATCTATGTTGTATAACTTTTGTTTTGGTTTCTTTTATGGTAGACCTATCTAGGATTTGGTATGTTATGGATCATGGCTTTTTATATTTATATGCATGTAATATCTATGTTCGCAATCAGTTCACTTTTAAGCGTTAACAAATGTGTTTGCCAACAAAATTATCCGAAAAAAAGCAATCCACCCCGTGCGAAGCACGGGCTGATAACTAGTTGATACTGAAAACACAATTTCTAGAAATACAAAGGAAAATGTATAATTTTCTAACGGTATCACTGCACTTTTGAATCTTATCTTTCATGTCACCACCACCATCTTGTGGACACTTACTTCTTTTAAAAATATGGAACCTATGTCATTGATTGGTAGGAAGAAATTAAATGAAATTGAGTGGGAATGAAGAAATAAGGATGAAGGCCAAGGAAGTGACAAAAAAATATAGTGGTCACAACTGATTTTGACCGTTTACATAACAGTTCCCTCTTATCAATTTGTTAACAAAATCAACTTTTCATTTGACATGTGTCTCACTTTATGATTTACATGCAATGGAACAATACTAGCCAAGTTGTACAATGGCCATGTTGATGGCAACCATGAATATCGGTGTCCATTTCAACTTTGTTCTTAAAAAAATTACTTTGATATTACTTACCCATTTAGTAATCAACTATGACGCACTGTCACTATATAGACGATACTGACACTGACCCGCTGACGTTAACTATATTTAAAAAATGGACATACATCTGTTGGTCATCGAACAAGCCTTCAATTAATAGAAGCTTTGCTAAACAAATTAATGTTAAAATTTTTATGAAGGAGAAAAAAGTAAAAAAACCTCATAATTTAGCAGAGCTCGAACTACATGCAGCACTTTCTCGAGTGCTACATGAAGTAATTCAACTGCACTCCGTTTTTGATTATTTTTAACTCTATAAACTATAGCAAGATATGGTGCATTGGTGCACATAGAATAACAAAGAGGGGAATAATCAATCATGTAACCAAAAGAGGGAAAAAAAATATAAGAGGGAAAACTTTCAATGATTGACATAAGAATTTTACACTGCATCTCAGTGGTCCTCGTCATTTCTTTCTAAGCAATCACAGAAACAAGTGTATTTGGCTCCTATCACAGGAGAAAGAAGTGTTGCACAAGAGATTCTTTATGCATTAATTCTTTCCTTTTGTCCTAATGCTTATGCTACCACATGGAAGTGACAAGACCAGGGAGTATTCTAATCTGCAGCACAATTTAACTAACCCTCTCATTCCTCCAATGATATAATTAATTTCTTTAATATCTATGTGGTCACATCTACTCCTTTGTAACAAATTAAAGAAGTGGAATGTTTTAGGTGGTGGAATAGGATCAGAATCTTGTTTCTCTGTCTTTTTTTCTATACTCAGATTTTTTTCTCCCCCTCTTATCGATAACTCCTATGTTGATAAGAATTCCACCCTGGACTATGATAATTCCTCTGCATGAAAATGAAAACCTAGCGGTTCCATGTAAAATATTGCATCAAGACTAGTAGTCATTGTTGGAATGGAATTTAAGTGTGAGTGGTTTGTCCTACGTCAACTAGCAACGGATTATTTGAGCGATATAAGAGAGGTGACCTATAGACCTATCACTTTAAGGTTTTTGAGTAAAGATGTGGTGTCAAAGTCTTTTATTTAATTAGTAACATGTTATAGCTTCCGGTGCTTGCACTTCCCAACTGTTATCAAAGTCTTGATTTGGTTTGGTTGGGGAGTGGGAGAGAGAGAGTCGATCAAGGTGTATTTGATCATTGCATCAAAAGTCTTCTCTGACCGTGCAGTCGGAAGCCGCAAGAGTGAATCCTTGTGTTAAAAGTTTTCCCAATAGTGTAGTTGGGAAGCGTGTGAAAGATATACGTGCTCATATATCTAATGTTTTAAAATTTGTGATTAAGATAGTTACTCTTTATGCTCTCAGACTGCCCAAGAATCGTATATGTTAGTAATTTTTTTCGAGCCAAATGGGGTATGTACTGTTATAATTTTACAACAAATTCCACTCAGAAACATTCATTACGAACATAACCTAAAGAAATAAGAATAGACAAATTTAGAAAACAAGGATAACACATGGCAACCTAGCTAAGATGACATTTGGTCTGTAAATATCTTTGAACTATAAATTTATTTCAAAGACAGTATATTAAAATCATAGCACCAAAATGAAAGAAATTAGCACCAAAATGAAAGAAATTTGAATAAATTTAATAAATCTTTTTTTTTAGAAAGAATGAATTTAATAACTATACATAGACAAAACAATTTACGCAAGCGACCAATCATAATTCATATCTCAATATAATGTTACATCTTAATTTTTATTTTCTTAAACAATAATGTTACATCTTAATATAATAATATTGCTTCATTTTTTAAAGATATATTACTTCATATCATTATGTGGTTATAGATATTTACACTTTTAGTGTATAGTAGTAAATAAAAAGCAAGGATGTGATACTCGAGTTTTCACCTCAATTTGTTTTCTCTAGGTAAAATCGTTCGAGTACCTTAAATTGAAATTATTATATGCATGACATATACATACAATATAATTCTAAATAAGTCAATAATTCAAAATATTAACTTAATTATAAAGCTAAAATATACCTAATTTTTAAAATAAATCGTCATGTTCACCCGTGTATACACAAAATCATAAAAACATTCAATAGACAATCCAAAAAAACAAGTTAAATGGGCAAGGAAAAAAAATTGAGCCACAATAAAAAGCTGTTTTAAAATTAAAATCACAAACTCGCTTAAATTCGAAAGAGTTTATCCGATTTCACCGATTTTATTGCAAGAAGCTCACACCTAAAAATGTAAGTCGGACAAATTTACGAGTTAACACTAGAATTTAGTTTGAGAACACGCTAAAAAGCATAACATAAAATTTGAATCTTGACATGTTGAAGTGCTTGCATGTTCAATTTTGTACCAGAAAACAAAACGTTTGCCAACCTGTCTGCATCTCCTATATGGTAAAGCAAAGAAGATTTGATAACATAGAAAGGGTGCCCCA
Source organism: Medicago sativa (assembly GCF_051527215.1). Classification (NCBI taxonomy): domain Eukaryota; kingdom Viridiplantae; phylum Streptophyta; class Magnoliopsida; order Fabales; family Fabaceae; genus Medicago; species Medicago sativa. The sequence continues at coordinate 80,086,358 of NC_140750.1, forward strand.
GATGGGTTACACGTCATAGAATTAGCTTCTAAAAAAAGTATCTCTCTATTCTTTCCATTTCCTTTCCTTATCAAGTAATATGCTCCGACACGAAGCCTGTAGGAATTGATGCATCGAGGGGTTAGTTGATGCTGCTTTCTACTGGACATGTGTCGATCTGTGAATGATTTACATGGAATGGAACAATAGTGACTTGTTAGCCAAGTTGTATGATTGCAACCATGAATGTCACTGTCTTTTTCTACTTAAATAGACTACTTTGATATTACTTATCCATTTAGTTATCAACTATATGACGGCTAGATATTTTAAAATTGGGATAGTGTCCTTATCAAAAATGTATCAGACACTAATATTTCACGGATACATGCTTTAAAAATATTCAAATTATCTATTTTTTCAATATTTTCTGTTTAAATATGAAATACTTCACGGATACTAGGGATGGTCTTGAGGGGGGCGGAAGGGGCGGCAGCTCAGGACACCATTATTTTAGGGGCGTCAAAATTATTATTTTTACTTAATAGTTAGTACTATATACATATATATCGTTTTGATTCGGTTTGATTAATTATGTTGAAAATATATTTTTAGAAAACTTTGATTATAAACAAATCTTTTGCAACAAAAAATATAAGAGGAAAACTATTGAAATAATTAAAAGGGCATAATTTTATTGTTTCGCCCAGGGCACCAAAAATCTTAGGACCGACCCTGACGGATACATACAAATACATATTATAGAAAAGATTAAGGGTATAAAAAATATAGGCTTAATTAATGATGTGGTCCCTTAAGTTATTTGTTGGTTACATTTTAGTCCCATAAGTTATTAACGTTACAATTTGGTCCCTTTAAGTCATCTTCCGCCAACCAAATAAATTCCCGCCGTCAAAACCGTTAAGCCAATGTCTAAGGTGGATACATATTGCAAGTTGTCACGTCACCGTTCACATGTGCCTATTTAACGTTTTGGCCAAAGACTGACGATGAAAATTTATTTGACTAACATATACTAATTAACTTAAGGGACCAAATTGTAACGTTAATAACTTATGAGACCAAAATGTAATCAACAAATAACTTAAGGGACCAAATCATTAATTAAGCCAAAAATATAAGAGAAGATTGTGAGACATCAATATAAATGTACATGTTCACTTGAAGAAATATGATACTTGAAATCTTGAATTTGTAGAGGTGTCTCTTGTTGATTCAGGGTTAGAACCCGTGTTTTTTATGAGTGATGGTAAAAATGGAGAAGGGACTTAATCAGGTAACATTAGACTGTAATTTATTAAAAATAATTTTGATTGTGTATTGAGACAATACTTGTTTCATTATTTTAAGGGAAATGCTAACAAGTGTTAGGGCAAAAGAAATTTTGCCCTAACAAAATTTTTATACTTGTTAAGAAGACCAAAAAAGAAATTTTGTCTTGGAAATGGTGCATTCAATGCATGGAAACTTTAAAAAGTAACTTTTTATACTTTAAATTTATCAATTATTTTTATTTTTGCATCCTTAACAAGTGCCCTAAAGGCACTTGTTAGCAAGACCCTTATTTTAATTATGTTTTTGTTGATATCCTAATATAGTGGGCTTATAATATATGTTTCTATTTGTTGTAATTTTTTATCATTATAATTATTTATTAACAAAGAATGAACAATGTCTTGTTCTTTACAAGTATTTTTTTTAATAAACATTTTGATGTATCTAGATTGTATCATATCTTGAATTTTAAAATATTTGCATCACGATAGTGTATTTCACACGTACTACATATTCTAGCTTCATAGGTTATCAACTATGAAACATTGACACTAACATGCCGACATCGATAATATATTAAAATAGACCCTAACAAGAATCGGACAGACACACCATATGCATTAATCCTATGTAGTTTATCAACATTTGCATGACCAGTTGTATGTAAGTTAACCTCATAATTTAGTAGAACTTCAACTACATGCAACACTTCCTCAAGTCCTACATGAAGTACTCCATTCTTGACAATTTTTAACTCTAGAAACTGTATTAAGATATGGTGAACATACAATAACAAAGAGAATATCATCAATCATGTGACCATATATAAAGAGGAGGGAAAATTTTCAACGGTCCTCGTCATTTCTTTCTCTGTGTACTCTTTCCTTTATTCCTAATGCTTATGCCACAGTGAAGTGTCAAAGACAATAGACCATACTCTCTCCTTCTTCCAATGCTATAATTTCTTTAATATCTATATGGTCACACACCTAAAAATTTGGAAGAGGATCAGAATCTGGTTTCTCTGCCTTTTTCTTGACTCAGATTTTTTTTTTCTTCTACCTCTCGTATCAATATCTCCTGTTGATAAGAATTCCACCGTGGTATGTGATAAGAATTCCTCTGCATCAAACTATAACCTAGCGAATCCATGTACAATTTTTACTCTAATTTTTTCCATACCAATAATAGTTGATTCAAGTGGTAAAGGATATGGACACATTGAGTATGTGGTCAATGGTTCAATTACTCACTCTTGCGTATAGAGAAAAACTAGTTAGAAGGGGAGAACTACTAATCGTGTGTGCCCACCACCCAACAAATTTCTCGAAATTAGTCATTGTTAAAAGACGGTGGATACTTCGTATCTATAACATGGTTATAATTTATATATATGAAAAGCTAGTTACATTTCAATATTAGTACTTCCTATAATATCTACTTAATAGAAGATTAAGCGTATGTGCAGAACATTCTTACACCGTTCGTGCATAGTAACTAAAAAGCATAGCACAAAATTAGAATCTTTACATGTTGAAGTGATTTCAAGTTCAATTTTATACCAAAAACATTGTCTATCCGTCTGCATCTACTATTTCAAAAAGTGAGCGGAAGATCTAATAACATTGAAAGGGACATGATTGAAATGCAAAGTGCCTAGCTAATAAAAAAAGTATCTCTATTCTTTCCTTTGCCTTTCCTCATCAAGTAAAATACTCTAACATTAAGAGTTAGAAAATTGACTCAAAATTTTGTTGTGGTTCTGGAAGAAAATCGTGGCACGATTTTGGTTAAGCAATTTGGAGGTTGATCTGTCAAAAAATCATTGCACGATTTTGAAATCATGACACAATTTTGGATTAGGTTTTTAGTACAGTGTTGTACGAGCTCCAAATCGTGACAAGATCTGGGCAAATTGTGACCCAATTTTGCCGTCTTCATTCATATATTTTCGGTAATCTCATGTAGCCAAAGTAGGGAACTTAGAAGCCATGAGTTGAGTGTCTTTTGGTGAGATTCTTGGGTTGAGAAACAATTGTAAACATTTTGTGAGATTGAAATCATTGAGTCCCTTGATCACGTGTAGAGATTCGGGAAAATGGTAGAAATTAGGTTTGTTCTAATTGGAGAACTTTTTGAAGTTAATTTCTTGTAACCCTTGTGTATCTCTTTGTAAAAAAACTCGTTGATTGTGAAATGGAGAGATATTTCTCCTCCATACGTAAGTCATTGTTGGGCCGAACTTGGTGAACAAATTTTGATGTGTTTGTTTCTCTTTTCTCTTTGTATGTTGCTTGTGGTTTGTGTTTTACACTAGGTTAGTAGATTAAATTTAGGTCTGTTATTGTTGTTGTTGCTTAAGTCTACTTTGATATTCGTTACTACTTTCCTTTTATTCCACACATCTAAGTTTATTGGTGCGAGTTTTTAATCGGAATTGGGGTTAGTTGTGGTTGCTTTCTCATTCACAAGTGACATTTATGTGTTATTCTTTTTTTCGGGCATTGGCAGCATCAATTCTTCTACTCATCATCATCTTCACATAGAATCCACTGATTTTATTGAAAGCAGCTAGCTATCATTTCCCACTAATCCCAACTTTTGTTATGGCCGCCAAAATTTTATCTAAATGCATGAGACAAGATCCTTGTTTTGCTAACTAGGATTGTTATGAAGACTGTGCAGACTTGTGTAAATTCCAAAATTACATCATGTTTTGTGGTTGAAACATCCCACCCACTCAATATTTATCATCCTTTTTTTTAAAACTCGGTATCCGATCAAAGAACCGACTAATTCGAAGGGACCAATCCCACCGTCCACCTGCGGGGCCCCATTTAAAGTCAGAGCAAAACTCTGTATGGACTTGCCCACCGAAATTGGCACCATGGGAATCGAACCTAGACCTTGAGAGGAGCAAACTCCAAGATCCGAAGTCAACCAGCAGGCCAATCCCAAATGGGTTGTTTAAGATTTTGCATGAGATTAAAAATTCATTAAAATATATTACCTTTGTCCCTAAATATAGGATCCTTTAATCAAAATCACGGGAATTAAGAAAGTTGTTAGTAGTATTAAATTTGTATATAATTACTATTGTTTTTACAATTTTATCATTAAGAGAGGGAGAATCGGTTTATGTTTTCAACTTAGTATTTATTGTTGATTGAAGAAAAAGATGCAAAATAAATAAGGGTATGTTGGTAAAGAAATAATTAATATAATTGAAAATAACAAAGAGGTCTTATAAAAAGGGACAATTTTTTCTCTCAAAAGGATCTTATAATTAGGGACGGAGATAATAATAAGCTTTTAACAATATAAACTGATTTTGATTGAATATTCTTCGCACTCCATTAATACTCTTTCACTCCATGAATACTCTTTCATTCCACACAAAGCTGATACCAAAAAATTAATATTCTATATTTTTAAAATAAATGTCGTTTATGGTTTTTACACGCATATTAGAAAAAAGGGAAAGGGTATTACAATCACATATGCTATTCAATTATATTATTTTCTTTGGACAAAAGCCAATCACTTATTCATGGAATCATGAGGCTTCTCATACACAAACTACAAAACTAGTCATTTGACTGAATAGCGGCAGCCTAATTAACAACGCTTTTGAGTATGGGAACAAATTGAACTCATGTGACCTACCAAACAGGCCATTTCTCCTTTCCAATTCTAGTGGTGAATACTTAACATGTTTTTTTTTTCTTTCTTTAGTTGCAAAATTCACCAATTACATTTTGCATGCCTTCATTAAATTCATATATATCTCTATAAGGTCTTTACTTAGGGCGACATGCTCTATCCATTGGTCCAGCTTGCCTAGCAAGCTGAAAATAAGTTTCAAGTCTCTTTCTCAATGCTACATATTCTTTCTTCATTTGTTGAAAGCTCTTCCTACATCTGCATATTATTTAGGATACATAGAAAAATAAATATCACAAATTTTCAAAACTTTCTTATTGAACTTTTTCATAGATATATTTTCAAAACTCTTCCTACATAGAAAAGAAGAAGAAGACTGATATATTTATATTCCTTGAATAAATGCCACATGGTTTGTTAATGAACAGAGATTAATGCAAGATAAATTACCCTTCTGCATTTCCTGTCCTGCAATATTCCCTAATTAGAGTTGATTCTGCTTTCACCTTTTTGGCTCCAATGCTGCAAACCATAATAAAGCAAAAATATATTACTAAAATATGTAAAGCAACATAGTGTGTACCTGATGAAATATAATATATAATAATTTACTCAATCCAAATTACTGTTATTTTTTTTTTAGGAGTTTTTACCGTTTTTTTTTTTTTAACTATTGACTATATACCTTGAGCTGCTTCCTTTAAACTGGTGCATGATTGTGTCCAGCTTGTTGAAATCCAATGGACTCCTCTCCCTGTCATAAGCACAAAAATGACACCAGCTTAGTTTAAAATTTAACAAAACAATGGAGAATTAATTTAAAGAAAATACAAAATATTTTGAAATTAATGTAATTAACTTACAGTGTTTGTTCCAAGCTAGAGATAAGCCTAGATGAATCGCGGTAGTAAAGAGTGACAATTTCCTCAACAAAATTAGGATTAGCATCATCTTGCAATTCTTCAAGTTGGATAAACTGTTCATCAAGATGTCCCTGGATATGGCCAAAAGTATTTGATGAGTTATCTGCCCTTCAATGAAGACACATTCATGTATGATATATGTGGTAACTTAGGAAAATGCTAGCTAGCAAGTGACAATTAAGGAACCTACCTGATCAAAGAGGGACTGTTTCATTGCAGCAAGTTGCATGCGAGAATTGTTTCTGTCCATGATATATTGATGATTAGAAGAAGCTGAATGGACAAGGAAAGAATAAAATAAGGGAATGAACAATGTTGTGTAAAATTAGTTGTAGTTGGAATTAAAATACATGATTTTGAAGTGAGGGTGTGGCAGGGTTTTTATAGCACTCAAAAAATGTTCTGTCCTTTCCTTTTTATGCTATACATCATGTGTAAGAGAATCTAGTGAATGTGAATGTGATTCAATCATGTAAAATTTGTCACTTCTATACATGGCACTACTAGTACTAGGGGGAGTGAAATGTGAAACCATGATCTGTAAATTAGAAAGGAATAACCAAAACACTCCATCGACTTATTACATCCTTAATTAATATATTCACAATATTTACAGATAATTTTGTATTGATTAATAAATATAAACAAGTTCAAATTCATGTAAAAAATCTTATGTAAAGTTTTATTCGCTAAAATTTTATTAAAATATTATTAGAAATCTTGGTTGAGCCCACAAAACTCCATAAAACCGGCTTGTGAAGTGAGTATTGTCCCCACTTATAAACACATTGTTTGGGACTCTTAACACACCCCCTTACGTCCAGGACTGGACATCTGGAGCGTGGACATAAATGATGGTTGGTCCGATAACGGAAACCTGATAGTAGGTGATGGATCTTGGATGAGACTCTCATACCATCTTAGAAATCGGGGTTGGGCCTAACACAACCCTACAAAACCGACTTTTGAAGTGAGGATTACCCCCACTTATAAACACATTATCAGGTCATCTCATATTTGATATGAGACTCTTAACAAATTGTTGTGAATTCGGACTCAAAATCACACCAATACAAACTATGATGTGTGGAGCAAAGGAAAGTAGTAACCAATATCAAAGTAAACACAAGCAATAACAACAATAACAACACCTAGATCTAATCTAGGAATCAAAGTGAAAAGCTCAAAACCACAAGCATATGAAAGCAAGAAAGAAAACAACAAACACACCAAGAGATGATTACCCAGTTCGGTCCAACTTGACCTACTCTGGGGGAGAGATTGACCTCTCCAATCCACTATCAATGAGCTCTTACAAAGAGATACAAATGGGTTACAAGAAATTAGCTTCAACAAGCTCACAAAGAACAACCCTAATTTCTACCCATTTTCCCAATCTCACCAATGAACAAGACACTCAATGATTTTCACTCACCCAAGGTGTTTACAATGTTTCCCAACCCAAGAGAACCTCACTACAAAGACACTCAACCCTAAAGTTCCCTCCTTTGCAGTCCCAAGTTTCTCTCTCTTCAAGCTCTCCTTCAAAAACTGCAAAGAAACACTTATATAGCAGTCTTCAGCTGTCAAAATCGTGTCACGTTTGTCCAAATCGTGACACGTTTGATACGTACGACCCAAGGTACGACCAACCTTATCCTGAAAACGTGCCCAGCAAGCCGAAAATCGTGTCACGTTTTCCCAAAATCGTGCCACGATTATACACCAGCAAAACATGCTTTCGGCATAGCCAAAATCGTGACACGTTTGCTAAATCGTGTCACGATTGCAAGTTTCTCCAACTTCACAATTTGAAGGCATAAACAACACAAATATAGTGTGTGAGACCTAACTTGAATGGTTAGACACATTTAGAAAGGAAAAAATCAAGGTATTTTATGCACAACTACATAAATTAATTTTTATCCCTCTAAATAACCAAGATTCATTCATGAGATGATATCTTTAAGATATATTTTTTCATGAGCGTGAATTCGGATCAACCAAATTGTTAAGAAACTTAAATATTTATCACTAGTATGGATCCCCGTGCCAAACACGGGCTAGATTCAATCATACTTAAGTGAAAAAATGTTGTATGTATCAAGTGTAAGTTACATTTCAACATTGAATAAAAGAGTGGAGGTTGGACAACATATAAGTTGGAAGACTCATATACTTAATACCTTAAATATTCGGTGAAAATGTAATATCATTCTCACTTGGATGATTGCTCTAGCTCCAATGGATCGATCCACACCACCGTGAGTTCCCCCATAAATTTCAACGGTCGTAACAAAACTCGGTTCGACTTTGTAGCGGGAGCGCGGGTGGGAGAGTTGTTATTGTGTCAAATGTGAGTAAAAGTTCAACATTGAATTCAAGAGTAGATATTGAGCAACATAATATATCTAATGTCTTAAGATTTAGGGTGATGATGTGGTGTCAATATCACTTTTGTGGTTCCTTTTAGTCTAAAGTGATGATTAAACTAAATGTATGATCCCCGGTAGTAAGAAAATTATGAACTATTTTTTTTTTTTTTAAGTTTTTAGATGTCATGTACTTCTTTCAAATAATTCTTAATTCATTCTCTCAAACATTAATTTTAAATGAAACATGAATTAAATTTGTATGAATAAAAGCTCTCGCCAATTTGAGATTTTGAATGAGTCGCTTATACACGTTACTCATTTATCTTTTAATAATAATACTTAATAAGAATGTAATTTCTTCAACAAATGAGTTCCACAAATAACTATATTGTTATATTCCAACAACACTTATTTATTTTAAAATAATTTATTTAATTAGATCTGTATAAAAGTGAAGAGAGTCGTTTCATAAACATTATTCTCTATTAGGCCCACCATTGTTTATTATGGTGTTAGCCCTATGACTTTAAAGCTAAAAAGGTCCTAGTAATCTTAAGTTAAGTCGGGAGATTAGTAAAGTTTGACCATTAACTGTTCAACCTAGAATCAAACTCATGTTCACCATAATAATTCGTCGTTGATGGAGCTAATTGACCACATGAACAAAATTTCTTGTTTTATTTATTTAATTTTTTAATTTAACATCGTGGTGATTTTGTTTTAATCTACAACAATTACTAATCAACATTTATTTATCCTCTAAAAAAATTAACATTTATTTATTCAATATTGGTATTAGCATTTTCTTTCTATTTTCATAAACTCCTAAAACATACAACACTCATGACATTCATATTTAAAAATGGTTTTTATAATTCTTTCAAAAAAAATGGTTTTTATAATATATCGTTTCCATTTTTTTTTGGAGAGAATATCCTTTCCATTTACATAAATTAGAGCAATTAGAAAAATATACTCATGAGATATTTTGTATTTTTTCTCTCAAGTACTTCAGCGGTTAAATTCACACAATGAGGGGTATAAGTTTGAACATTGACACATGCATATCAATATCAATGAAGCTTCCAACCGAGTTGCAATTATAGGACTGTAAAATTTATTTGAGCATTAATATGAATTATGAAATTAGAATTATTTGAAATATTTTTACTAAAAAAGCATTGATTGTAATGTGATTGAACTCAAGTGGTTAGTGAGTTCCAAATTAATCAGGAAACCCGAGTTTGATTTTTCAGTAGAACAATCTCTCGATCAAACTCCGTATACAAAGAGTCCTTTACAACAAAAATATTTTTTTTAACAAAGAAAAAAATTCCTATTTTGAGAGGTAAAAAATTAATTACTTCACAAATGTTTATAATTTCAATTTAATTTCAATTGAATACCGGTATTAATCATATTTATGTGGTTAAAGGTCACTGCATGAAATATATTAACAATATAAATATAAATTCCATATTAATAAAAAATGGGAATCCAATTTTTTTTTTTTTGACCGAATGGGAATCCAATCTTGGTTTAATTTCAAAGTAACTTTTTAAAAATTAGCAATAAATTTGCTTAATTTTATTTTTAGCAATTCTCATGGTCCAAGACAAAAAATTGTAAATTATAATTAGTGATGATGGTGCTATGAATAAGAAACGTCTATAATAAGCTGAAAAAAGTTAATGTATATAGTATAATATTTAAGGCTTTAGTAAAAAAATTAAGACATTTTTTTACAAAAGTTTAAGGCATTGTTGTATACTTAAAAATATTTTATCACAAATTAATTTTAGCATATGTGGTCATATCAATGAACAAAGTTCATTTGATTAAATGTCATAATATTTTCAAATGAAATTCAAGATGATAAAAACAACAATTGGGACAAAGACTATCACTGAAATGAATAGAAAAGACCGTGTTGGCTCTTTTTTTGGATTCGATTTATGTCCCTAATTTTTTATCGGGTTAGATTTACGTCCCCTACTTTTTTTTTCTCCATAAATTTTATTTTTATCTTAAAAAAACTTGTTAGTGTAGATCCTTAAAATGACAATTATTTTCTATTTTTAATTTGCAAAATGTCTTTTTTTTAGGGAATTAGCAAAATGTCTTGAATACTATTTAAAATGAAAGACATAAGATTTTATTGATTATCATAGTTTAAAAGTTATATATTTAATTAAGAAAAAAGATATCCTATAAAACAAATGCTTTTTTAATATCAAATGTTTGTAATTAGTTGTTAGATTTTTTTCTTTCCCGAAACAAAATTAATTGAATTAGACAATTGATATAACATTAAATTCTTGCATGGTTTTGTATCTTTTGTAGAAAAATAAAAGAAAAAAATGTCATGTGAACATACTATGTTATGGTTGAAAGTTGAGTGGAAAAACATACAATTTGCTTGTTATAAGAATTATATTTGTTGGAAAAAAAAATTATACTTAGCTTATTGTTAAAAAATACGTGTATGATTGAAACCTTTCATGATTTTGTTAAATCTAATTGGTCAAAAATTAAGACAAAGGATGGATGAATCCATTTGATTGGTTGAGAAATCAAACAATGATAATAATTTGATGGTTGTCATTGAAACATGTTTTTTTTAGGGGGAAAAGTGCCATTGAACGATATTAATAAGAAATCAAAAATTCATTTAGTTTTGTCATTATAAGACTTTTACAACTTTCCACTTATAAATAAGGTAATTAATAAAAATATTAATGCAGTTTTAAAGCATATGTGATTATTAATTTTAATAATAGAATGAATGATGGATACAAAAATATGACGTTGAATAAAACATAATATTTTTTCACTTAAAAAACAAAATAATTTAATAATCTTTAATTAGGATATTAATTTTAAAAATAGTATAAACTCATTTAAATATTTAATTAGGATGAAGGAAATAAAATATAAATGATTGTATGGTTTACTATTTTTTTTGAAAATGCACTTAAAATTATAGGGTAGCACCTTGCTCCCTTTTAGTTAAAGAAAAAGGAACTTTTTGACTCAAAAAACAAAAATCAAAGGTGTCATAAAATCGATTTTCTATTATGTATTTCTCATCTTTTTCACTCCAAAGTTATCGATTCAATCAATTTTTTGAAAATAGGATGCATTTCTTCTTGTCTATTGACTGGTTTCCATCTCAAGCATAAAGTAGCAAAAAAAAAAATCAAAAACCAAAATAACATATAAAAGAGCAAGATATTAAAAGTAAAATAACAACATAAGAAACATAAGAAAAATTAAACAAAAAAGAATAGATAGATAGAAAAAGTTGTGAGTATTGAGGGATTAAAATAAAACAAAAGGGGGATGAAAGTGATTATATTTGAACGTGGTAATAGAAATCCTTCGTATATATTCTAATTTATCTGTGATGCATTTCTTCTTTTCTCTTGATTGGCTTCCATGTCCAAAATAAAGATCCGAACAAAAACAAAGAACATATAAACACCAAAAGAAAATTGAAAAGAAAATATGAATAAGAAACATCAACCTAAGACATCACATAAAAAGGAACATAACAATAAGAAATGTTAAATAAACAATAAAACAATAAAAAATAAAACAAAAAGATAATGAGGTTGAAAGCAGTGATTTTTTATGGGAGGAAGATGTAGATGAAAATAATAAAAAATCAAATTGTCTATATATAGGGAAAAAATCATATCATGATCAATTTTGATTGGTTGGTGAAAAATAAGTGAGTCATGATTCAATTTTGATTGGCTAATAGAAAATGAATGAGTCAAGATTCATTTTGATTGGTTAATGGAAAAACATTAAATGAAATGGGGAGTATGAAGATGCCATGTGTACTTTTGCTCAAAGATGTAAGCTTTTGTATTATATAAAGATTTGTCTCAAATTACCCTGTTCATTTGTCCCTTAGAACATATTTTATCCAAGTATTTTATTGTAGAAAGGAATTTAGTGTCACATTCAAACAGAAAGGTCCATTCCACTAAAGTATATATGTGAACAAGAGCAATGTTATATATCAAGAAAGATTTTATCAAGAAATTGTCCTGAAATTAATGTTAGCCAATTAAATCTCTCTTTGGCCGGAAATCATGGGTGGTGGGTCTTATATACATTTTTTGATGAAACCGAAATCTAATACTCCCTTCGTCCCTTAATGTAATTTCCCTTTACTTTTTTCACATTTCTTAAGAAAAGTTGTCAGTGTAATTATTACGTCTGTTTTGTGTGTTAATATTACCATATTGTCCTTTGTTTGTATATGTATTAAATTTGACTTTTTAAATTTCAAGATAAGTTAGTAGTATTAATTAGGGGTATGTTTAGGAAAATAATAATAAATGCATCTAGTAATTTGAAAAGGGGTTTAGAATTAGGGACAAAAATAAAGTCAAATGGATGGTTAGATATAGGGACGGAGGGAGTAAAACAGAGATCTAAAGGCAATTAGTTTGCCACGTTTTCTGGAAATCCTGGTGAAGCAATTATTCGCTTTAACAAGCATTTCCGATGTAAACAATTAAATATATAACCATATGTGCGCAATCAATTAAGCAGGGAAAAGGGTTTAATACTTTAACTAGCACCATTAGCTATGGACACAGCACTTGTACGGAACATGGGACCTTTCTTAGAGCTTCCTGTTTGTTGTGGAAAATATTATTTAGAGAAAAAAACAAACACACACATAAACAAAATCCAAAAAAAATCGGATGAGATAACACGAGTCTATTTTGATTTAATATTTTTGCTTCAAATTTAAACGTGGGCATGTTTGCGACGTTTATAACAACAACAAAAAAAGAGTTGACACTAACTTATGACTTCTTTTAATTAAATTTCGTTTGGCATCGTTTAGCATTTAAGATGAGAAGTGAATTAATATTTTGTTTGGCATTGTTTGACATCTTTTTTAATTGAAAGTTTAGTCGAAAGATAGATAAAGTTTAACCCGAAAAATTTATTCGAAAAAAAGTTAATTAACTATTACAAGTTTAATGGAAATTGGAAGGTCACATAATCATCTCATATTTACGAACCCACTATAATGTGATCACTGTGTCACACCACTCAAATGCAAAGCAAACCATCCTCTCTAAAAATGAGATAAATTAGAAAGTTTATAGACGGCAGATGAAGATGCATTAACATATTCCATCTCTGCTATACGGATGCATAGAAAGAAAACTAGAAAAGTAAGAATAATTAGGAGTGAAATTCTTTCCCTTTTTTATAAAATAAAATGAATAACAAAAGGAGACAAACATATACCAAAATTAGCATATGCCCAGCGCTATCTAGTCTCAACTCAATTTAGTTGATTGCAACCGAAAGAAAAATTAACTTAAAGAAATTCCAAAAACAATATTATTGGGCATCGCATGAGACAAAGAATTTATCTTCATGATGGACCCTAAAGTAAAAGCATGCTTACGATGCTTAATCTTATAATTTCCACCGTCTTGTCGTAGGGAAAAAAAATACTCCATCCGTTTTAAAATAAGTGTTGTTTACACAAATTAAGAAATAATGGTATTAAAAGACATGATAATTTTACTAAACTAGAATTATTTACTATTGATGTAATGCTTTATGGTATCATTTTTCTTCTGTTGTTACTGTAACAAGGATTTGTTTGGATCTGGATCTTCTCCGGTTGGTTCCCTCCTCCTGCTTTACATATGTGAGGAGGATGTCTCGCATGTGCGAGCAAACGGGAGAAAAAATAACCATGTATTTGATTATAGTAAATAACTCCACTTAATTATTATACTAATTACAATTAATAAAGTATTTTAGTAAATGATAATAATTTTACCATTAAAATCAATTCAATTAAATATATTTTTTAAGAAACTTTAAAGCGACAATTAAAATGAGACGGAACATAAAATAGTCTCTAACTTCAATCATCATGGATATTGCATGCACTACGTGTTTTAAGTAATGTTCGTGTTTTACTGTTTCATAAAAAGAAATGAAAAAAGGTTTATGGCTGGAAGAACTTACTAGTTACTTAGTAAAAAGCTGAGAATGTTGTTGATACTTGATTCCATGAAAAGACATTTGCCATGATTTAATTGGGATACTGTCTGTCAATCTTTATATATTTTTCATTTTAATCAATTCTAGAACTAAGAATGAAAAAGTATTGTACAAACAACCTAATTTATCACAAAATTAATTTTTCTTTCTGCGTTTTTAGACTTTACTCATTGATATATGTAAGATTAGATTCACCTACAAATCAAACGATCGATTCCGCATTAAAATATATCATCAATATTACGTATGTATTCTCTCTTTTCTTTTTTGAAGTTCTATCTTTTTCTTAAATCTAACATTTTTTAAATATATAAAAAAGAATCATATTTTCATTCATCACAACTTTAATCCATGATCTTTACCCAAGTTCTCACACCGTTTGTGAAATAAAAGATATTATCACAAGAAGTTTTAAGAATTGCCATGATACAGATAAAGTAATATAATTAAGAAAATTGTCAAACATTTAGCAATTATATATTGCTACTAAAATAGAATAAATATATGATAATAACATATCGTTTTATTCCTCGTGTTAAGAGATAGAAACGTAAACATTTAGCAATTATATTAATTAATTGCTACTAAAATAGAATAAACTATCATTTTCTTCCTCGTGTTAAGAGATAGAAACTTAAATATATTTAGTTCAATTTTGATAATTTTTACACACTATCCAAGTTCGAAAAATATTTCTTATAATTAAAAATAACTTTTGGAGGGTGTTATACGCACCACACCGCTAAAAGAGCTGTTAAATAAATCCTAAATCTCTAAGTCTCACTTATTAAGCCTTCTATTCCCTTAAACATGGGTCTCTTATTTAGAGAACTTCATTTTGACCTCATTTTATTATGTCATTATTGTTTTGTGGATCTAGGTTTAGGGATTCATGGTGCCGATATTTTGAGGTAACTTTATGTATAAAAATAATTTAAATTTTTAAAATTAAATTGGGAAAAGAATTAGATTTTTCAAAAATTAAATTTCTTTTCAAAATAATAATTTACTTTTTGGGAAAAATAATTATATTTAAAAAAAATATCATATTTTCATAAATAAGTTAGAGCCTAGAGGCCGGATTTAGTTTTTTGATTTTTTTTGTCTTAGAGAGATTATATAAGTGAGAGTTTTTAAGCGTTGGGGATTTGTTTTGCCTTCCAAATAGCTATAGTTATAAATTGACTGAAATTCAAGGGACAGGAGCCTATACAAATTGACTGCTATTAGTGTTGGGAATAGGTCAGGCCGACCTACAAGGGCCTATGACATGGCCTGCTAATTGGATGCGTTAAAAATATAAACATCATTTTCTCTATATATCAGTCCCTTTATAAGGTTTGTTGTTGTAGGCTTTATAGTAAGCTTTAATTTTGTTAAAATTTGCTTGCAGTGAAATAGGATTTTAAGAAGGTTTTAAGGCTTGTTTAGCCTATTTAGTAGGTTAAATGAACTATTTGATGACCTTAATGTAAAATAGGCTTTGAAATAGGCTTTCATGCCAATTCAGACTTTTAAATCGGTCAGGCCAGACCAAGAAAAACGACCTATGATAGGCCATAGGCCAAGCTCAGGCTTCTAAATTTTTTTATAGGCCAGACTTATGCCTTTCAAAGTTTGGTCTGGCCTATTCCCATCCTAACCGTTAAGCATAAACAACTTGGTTTTAAGGCATTCCACAACCGCAAGAAACACAAGCATGTGGTCTAAAAGAATAGATAATTTGGCTTTGTCATCGAGGTTTAGCAGCGATGTCTATAGAACTCGAATGTAAGCAAGTGGTGGACGACATCTCCAACAACATTGGTACCAACTTTGAATTAGAAGCTATTTTAAATTACTGTAAAGCTTCATTTTCACTTTTACCAAACTTCAAGATAAATTTTTGTTGGCAAGGACGTCATTGTCTTAAGTTAGTCCTCATTATCATGATCATGTGTCATCTTATATTGAGAATGATATTATAAATGAAATGAGTTAATTTGATTTCTGTCAACAAAAAATAAAATTGACTCCAATATAAATTTACTTGTAATTTTGGTGGCCCAAATAAATTGAAATTGATGGTTATACTTAGTAGTCGTGTCAGCCCTAGTAATTTGGAGTTATCCCCAACAATTCATCATGGAGTTCATTAAACATTTGAAAATAATCACTTGGATTATTATGATAACTAGACTTTTCACCCGTGCTACCGCACGGGTCATATATAGTAAGAACCATGAACTACTTGATCTATATAAGACATAAATTGTATTATAAAGGACGTTGACCTAACAAAATATCATCTCGAATCATGTTGACGCGGTTTAATAAAATAAAATGAATATGTAAATGTTAATAAGGTGTTTGAAAACAGCAAACATAGACAATCACCAAAATGAGCACATACCAATGCATCAACAATGGCATTACATATATAACCCAAAAAGACTGGGACTCCTTGTTGTTGTAAATGTTAGGCCTGATTGGTCTAAGTGTATGATGGCATTAGTTGTAGTAGCCATAAGCAGAATGAGAAAGAGCATACATTAAGTCTTGAACAATGTAACAACGCATATTATGAAAGGATTACAAACAAAAAACAGCTCCAGATGACGAACAATCTGAAAAGGAATAAAAAAGTCAGAAAGTTTGTCAGGGGTGAGTGTGGATTTTAGCAGACATGACTTGAATTAAAATTGGTGGAAACTTAAATATGAATAGGATAGCTGAACATACCAATGATGACAATTCTTCTTTAGATTGACAACAGAACAATGCAGCCATGACTGTTCCTCCGTTGTAAAAATGGTGAAAAAACTGCCAAAAAAATTGGATGATACTGAAAATACTCTGAAAAAACATAAAGTGGCAGTAATTCAGTTGCAGTTCATCGGCCTCAATTAGTAACAGTGAATATTATTACAAAACTTACCATTCTTCAAGAAAAAGATGATATCTCATCTGAAAATTGTATTTCAACTCATGTTTAAGGTGTACACCAGAGTTTTGTGAAGCAATGCCATAAATCAAAAACATGCGTATTAATATACACACTTAGTATATGATAAACAAACTAAATTGACAACATATAGTTATTCATACAGGAAAAATGCGTTATGGAAATATCACCTGTAATTGATTCCATCGTCAAGCTACTATCAGGTATTGAATATCACACATTGCGAAGTACCTCCTTATATTTTCAAAGCCATTAAACATATAGCAATTTAATAAGCTGTGGGATTTGTCTTGTAACAACAGTGGCATGAAAGTCCTGTCAATTAGTTTCCAATTCATCTGCAATACAACAACAACCAAAGGGAAATCCAATTAGAGGCAATGGCATCTACAACAACACACCTAATTAACCATTAACATTAACATGCTTGAATATGCAATCTGTCCTAAAAAAACAATAAGTAATATGCCATTCAATATCTACCATTGGACTTAGATAAGGTACCTTAGATATTTGATTCTGAATGACGCACAAACAACCAAGAACTTCTGGTACATACTGAACTTGACCTGGAAAAACACATCAGCTACTAAAATTATAATTTGCAGCCTTGGAGAAAAACAATAACAATGTCAAATTCTGTTTATTATTGGTTCAGCAATTACCTATTTCATTGACAAAGTAGCATAGCAGTCAGACAGCAAGACTCATCACAAATTGCGGAAGACTTCTTTATAAACAACATTTGATGTAGAGTATTCATACAATTGCCATCTTCATCTGTCAATAGAATTTTCATGGCAAAAGATATCTATCATTAGTGATTCTTAGACATAAATAAGTAAGAACCCCTTACATTTCCATTGTATAGATATAAGAAAATGAATAACATATATCACGTTCAAATTATAATTTTAGCAAAAGATAATTAAAATATAAGCTCTTGAAACTTATCCTGTAATGTTCCAGGGCAAAATTTTGATATTCTGGGCAATACATCCACATCAAAATCAGAATAAATTCTCAACTTTCAATAGCACAATCTATTCCCATCATCAAAATAGAATCATACCTGCCGTAAGTGGCAAGATCATCCATCCATAAAAGAGTACTGTCTCATGAACACTGGACACCTATGCAAATATGTGGGACATAAGCATCACAAAAAGGATACATGAAAATCAATTTGTGTCTTGATGATCAGCTGAGAAACCAAGATTAGAACCGTAGTTTCAAGAAACTCTAACTAATGCATCAACTAAATAATTCTTACAGCTTTCAATAAATACTCTAGTGTTAGGTATTAAAGAGACCATATCAGTACAATCAAGATAATTTACAGTAAACTATATTCCAACCGAGCTAATGTTAACAAATATAGAACTATGTTCATCAAATAAATTACTTTCAACTAATTAATAAATTTGTGTAAGCCATCCCGATTTCTTGTCATCACCGTCAGCATATACCACAAAAAAATAGTTGTATCCTACATTGGTAGTAGTAGTAGTATAAAGCAAGAGCAAAGAAAAAAATAGTTGTATCCTACATTGGTAGTAGTATAAAGCAAAAGCAAAAGCAAAGCAAAATGGGTTTTGCCAATGAAGTAATATTACAAAGGTCTACTCAGCCAACAAACTGAAAACCATACAGATTTCTGTTGAAGCATAAAATACTTGTTGAAGAAAAAGAAACAGATAAGGGGAGATCACAAAAAGAAAAAAAATAAGAAAAAAAACTCACATTAAGAACTCTAGAAACAATTGATAAAACTGGATGCCTGAACTTCTTTTTAGAAATTGTTTCACTCAATGGTTCCTCATAAAACAGGGTATTTTGATCCAACTCTATCAACTTTCAAGTTAATTTCAAGGTTCCTTTAATTTATAGAATCAATATAGTTACAATTAATATTGAGAAGGTATCAAACCACCGCAAGAAGGAAGAAAAAAAAAAGGACAGAAACTATACCAATTTAAGCTCTTAACATTGTTTACTTAACATGTAACATCATCATGTGGTGCGCTCCTCAACTCCTCCTTTAATAGCCTTCAAATTTGATTACATTCCTTCATAAAGAACAACTGAAATAAACAATTTGAATGTAGTAAACATGCTTAAAAGTTAAGAGGGAAAGAATAGCAATGTTATCTACTTTAGTCATTTTTGCAAATAAAAAGTCATGACCAATAACTTCAACTTATATAATATAACAGGAACAAATATGTAGACAAAATTACACTAAAAATCCTAGTGATGAAGTGACATCTGAGTCAATTAAATTACACTAAAAAAACTCACATAAACTCTAACTAATGCATCAACTAAATAATTCTTACAGCTTTCAATAATAAATAGTCTAGTGTTAGGTATCAAAGAGACCATATCAGTACAATCAAGATAATTTACAGCAAACTATATTCCAACCGAGCTAATGTTAATAAATATAGAACTGTGTTCATCAAATAATTAATAAATTTGTGTAAGCCATCCCGATTTCTTGTCATCACCGTCAGCATATACCACAAAAAAATAGTTGTATCCTACATTGGTAGTAGTAGTATAAAGCAAGAGCAAAGAAAAAAAAATAGTTGTATCCTACATTGGTAGTAGTATAAAGCAAAAGCAAAGCAAAATGGGCTTTGCCAATGAAGTAATATTACAAAGGTCTACTCAGCCAACAAACTGAAAACCATACAGATTTCTGCTGAAGCATAAAATACTTGTTGAAGAAAAAGAAACAGATAAGGGGAGATCACAAAAAGAAAAAAAATAAGAAAAAAAAAACTCACATTAAGAACTCTAGAAACAATTGATAAAATTGGATGCCTGAACTTCTTTTTAGAAATTGTTTCACTCAATGCATTAAGAACTCTTGCGCCGCACGGGTTTTATGAGCTGGAATAACTATTTAATTATTTAATTTCAACTCATATAAACAATTGTTTGAAACAATATTTAAGAACCAAAAATGATAAGCGTAAGATAAAATTAAAGTTTATGGAAAGTGAAAAAGTTGGGATAAGAAGTGGGCGGCGGTTTTAGAGGTTTGCTGATAAGGTGTAATTAATGAAAGATTAGTGTCGTGAATATATATTTTAAAAGTTAATTTAACCAAAACTTGCGTGGCATAATGATAAAAACTGTGGAGAATGACCATGTCCAGTTGGGTTCAACTAAAATTACAGTTATGATAAATATGAAACAGTAAGATAATAAAATGTAGTTCATTAGTTTCACTAAATAATCTCTAATATTCAG
The DNA here is from genome assembly GCF_051527215.1 of Medicago sativa. Classification (NCBI taxonomy): domain Eukaryota; kingdom Viridiplantae; phylum Streptophyta; class Magnoliopsida; order Fabales; family Fabaceae; genus Medicago; species Medicago sativa. The sequence continues at coordinate 80,106,856 of NC_140750.1, forward strand.
ATAAAGTCAATAAAGCTTTTAAAACCAAAAAAATAGAAACTAATATCTCAAAGAAGTATATAAAAAAAATGCAAAGATACAATGTAAGATGGTGGCTCAATGTAATTCACAAAGCATAAGATAGAAAGAGTTTGGAATTAATAGCAAATATAGAGAAGAGTAATAATCACATAATAAAAAAAATTCAAATTGATAATTATAAAATTTGGATGAGTGGCCAAGTTTTTTTTTCAAGTTTATCACTCATCATCTCAGTTCAGTTTATTAAAGCAATCAAATCCTCTCAAGAAGAGAATGACAGGGCAAGAAGGGGAACAAAAACAGGCCCTGAAAACCTGAACACAGCAGGGAAAAAAGCTAAGAAAAAGCAAGGACACCAAGGTGCACAGGCGCTCCAAATGGTATCCTCCCCAACCAAAGCACAGGAAACAACTGCTGCACAACCGAAGGCATACAACAGCAGCAACTAACTGCTACAGAAGCCCCCGGAAAAGAAAAAAAACCCGAACCAAAGTCCCTACTTCAAACATACCTTTTAAAGAACGCTAATTTTTGTTTTACTTAGAAAACTGGTAAATTACAATTACAAATTCATCTTCATAGATCTAACAAATACTCCTGTCAGTTTTTACTATCCTAATTAATATGATCTCCCAAAAAATAAGAACTTATTTCACCATTCTTCATGGTTGGAGAGTATTAGGCAGTATAAATACTTATTGATTCCAACATTCATGCAATATAAGAGTGAAGTAAAAACCATAGTATATTAGTCCTACAAAAGATATGAATGCAGGTTATGGAAAAAAAATTCATGGAAGATAATGGGATAAGCAAACCTAAGGAATTCAAGACTAAACCAACAAACTACATTTCTTCAACAAAAAAAACCAACAAACTACACAATTTTAACAACAAATCACTGAATAAATTAAAAACAAAATCAATAGGAAAGATGGTTACAAATAAGTTAGTCGGACTTTGATATGAAAATTCCTAAATTGACAAACAAACTAAACATCAACAATCATCATTTCCTTGATTTGTAAAAGAAAATTGAAAATGAAAGTGTAAGTTCGTCGCAAGTTATGGTCACTGCGGCAAGTCTTATATCTATAACCACCTTTCAAATAAACCTCGTTCTTAAGAGATCTACTAATATGGGTTTTGCGAAAACTTTTCTTGAAGGGCTTGAAGTAATTAGAATACAAACTTTGTTGCCATCTATTCTTCAACTTCTACAAACACATATATCTCATTTTAGTCAATAACAATCTCAACTAAAGGATAATAGTGAAAAATTAGAACCGAATTTTATGAGTAAAATAAACTCTCAAAATGGACAAAAACTATTTCAAAAGAGAAAGATCACACAGTAAAGGACAAAACCTCAGAATGAACAGAAGTACATTGGACATAAACTATAATTTCCTCACCACCAACTATTGCAAAAGAGAAAAATAAATTGAAACATTTTCTGTAGCAACCTTACCACAACTATTGTCGTCATTTTCTCAATTTAGAATTATGGTTACCGGTTATGCTTACAAATATGCAGATTGATGTATGAGGATCACATATAGTCGATAGTTCGATTATGATTATGACATCAAGTTCATTTTATTTGTGGCAGCAAGCAATACATGTCAATATTTTATCACTTCCAAAATTGAAAGATTACTCTTAAAAATTTGTCTTCTGCTTTTGAAAGTATAATTAGCACTTTGTTTTTAGAATTTGTTAAGTTAATTTTGAGCTTGAGACAACTATGAGATCCTGCTTATTTTCTCATTTTGATGCTTGATATCATGGTAATCATCCATTTTCTGCATTTTTGGCTGCAAATTGCAAATATGTTTTCACAAACTTTGTTGTTTCCAACAATGCCTAACAATCCTCTAATAATATTAAAGGTTCATAATTACGTGTAGTAATTTGCACATAGGAGTACAATATGATTTTTAAGAGCCTCAAATACTTTTGTTATAATCATAATTCTGAAACATTACCTTTACAACAATAACATCAATTCAACACCGCTTGTAAAGCACTCACAACCATTCATATCTAAAGCAATGAAGAAGTAGGTTAGGGACATAAATTAGAAAAATAAATATGGGAGAAGCATAACATAACATTCATATTAGAAAAATAATACTTTTTGATGATACAAATATTCAAAGTCAGTCGTTTGTACTAAAAAATTTCCCCTTTTGGAAAAATAATACTTGTATCATTGCATTAAGTAACTATAAGGATACAATTTAGAGACATTCCCAGTAAAGGCATGTTGATTATTTTGTGAATAAAACAACAACACATAGTTAGAGGAAAATGTGAAGGAAGAAGTATTCTTACCATAAAATAGAAAAATCTCCTTCTTGTGCATGTAGAAAGCTCCTTTCCTCTCCATTAATGAATATAATTAGAAATCTGAAATTGTGACACGAAAAAGATTGGTAAAGAAAAATTGAAATTAGGGTTTGAAAGGAAAAAAATACAAAAACAAAAGGTAACCAAATATAAACAAATGAAGTATATCACAAACCTTATGCAAATTCACTATTGCAGCCGCAAACCCAAAAATCTATCTACAAAACACAATTTCATTGATCAGACAAAAACAATAGAAGCAAAAACAACATAAAAGTAAGTATATAAAAAAGGAAATCGAAGAAGAAGGAGTGAAGAAGAAAAGTCACCGTTTTAGAGAATGTTATTTGTGGTTTTCGGGTCCTATTGATATTCCTTGCATTAAGAACTCTTGTTTTTGCCAGGGTTCTTGGTGTTAGCGGCGGAAGGAATCGGAACGGCGGCGATTGAATCGGAAACCATGGCTGAACAGTTGGGATTTGATTTTTGGGTTCTTGGTGTTAGCGGCGGAAGGAATCGGAACGGCGGCAATTGAATCGGAAACCAGTTGGGATTTGATTTTTGGAAGAGATTCGCAAAAACCCTAATTTGTGAAGACGATAGAAAATTCAGAGAGATAGAAATTCAGAGAGATAGAAAAGTTAGAATTTGAAGAAAGCAAGAAGCTTAGTTGAATTGTGCGGCTCTTTTTCTTTTTGTTTTCATAATTAACGATTTAGTTAGGGTAAAACAGTAATTATAGCTAGGGTTTAGGAAAAATTAGGGCTTCAAAATTGGCATGGGTTAACTTTTATATATAGATAGATGTTTTTTTAACCTATGTGTGATTAAAATTTAAATCCCGCTTTTCAATATTCTTGTTTCTACCTTGTTTGGTTCTCTTTACTTTCTAACTTGTTTGGTTCTCTTTACTTCACACTGCATATCATTTTACATCCAAATTATCGTGTCTTTACATGTCTATTATTGTTTTCTGAAAATGCAATTTTATGACGAATGAATATGGTCGTCTTTGAGATTTTGGATGCACTGCGTACACTAAAAAACTCATTAATCATTGGAATAACATTCTCCATATACTTTTTACAACAAAATCATTAATAATTCATATTTAAGATTATTATAGAAAAAAATTATAGAGAAATTAAAGCAAAACTATTTAATATGCACTGTAACATTCTCATTTAAATATAAAAAACTGTAAAATAAAAAAAAATCAATTTCTTTTTTGTTGTCTCTCTAGATCATGTTCAACCATTTTTTCAAGCGGTTACCATTACCAAGATATGCAACTGAAAGTGCACCTCCATTAAATTTAAATGATGTGTCCTATTTTCATTGGTTGAGACTAAATATGAGGTGTTAGGTGAGAGACCATGCAAGAATTTCTCTTGGTAGAAAGAAATTAAATGAAATTGAGTGGGAATGAAATAAGGATGAAGCTTAATAAAGAGTGGCAAAGGGAAATAACAAATAACTGAATAAGAGAGAGTGGTCACAACTGATTTTGACCGTAAACAGAACAGTTCCCTCTTACCCATTTTCTAATAACAAAGTCAACCCCTTAACTTTTCACTGGACATGTGTCGAACTGTCTATGATTTACATGGAATGGAACGGAACAATATTGGTTCATTAACCAAGTTGTATGATGGCGGAACTATGATGGCCTTGTTTTTGCAACATGCATGTTCTTTAATAGATTGCTTTGATATTGCTTATCCATTTAGTTATCGACCATGAACCATTGAGACTGACACGCACATAAATAAAACACAACGCCAACCTTAACAGACTAATATTTTGAAAAAATAACACCTAGCAAAACCTTCAATCTAAAGTGTTGGTGTTGTATATTGAGTGTGACTCATGTATATAAGACGTTATAGGTAATATTGTAAACTCAAACCCTAATTCATCAAGTAATACAAACGTAATTGTAGTTGCTCTATAGTTGCGGAGATAGGTATCATTGACCGAACTGCGTTAACAAAGATCGATCGTGTCCATTTTCTTTCATTTTCGGTTGTTAGTGGTTTTGCTGTTTTAACACTATATACTAACTTCGATATTTTTTACAAGAGAATATGAGTCAACAAAATTTGATATATTTAGTTCGAATATTATAGATAAAATACATCAACTTATGTTAATTATAAAAAGGATCGGATTAATAGTTATCAACATCTCTTTATTGAGAGGAAATTAATGAAGGAAAAAGTGATGGTTCTTAACTTCCCAATTGCATGGCCAATTATATTTAAGTTAACCTCATAATTTAGTACAACTTCAATTACATGCGACACTTCCTCAAGTGCTACATTCTTGAAAAATTTTAACTCTAGAAACTGTAGTAAGATATGGTGCACATAGAATAACAAAAGAGGGGAATAATCAATCATGTAACCAAAAGAGGGAAAAAAATATATATAAGAGGGAAAATTTTCAATGATTGACATAAGAATTTTGCACTGCATCTCAGTGGTCCTCGTCATTTCTTTCTATGCAATCACAGAAACAAGTGTATTTGGCTCCTATCACAGGAGAAAGAAGTGTTGCACAAGAGATTCTTTATGCATTCTTTCCTTTATTCCTAATTCTTATGCTGCCATAGTGAAGTGACAAGACAAGAAAGTATTATATCTGAAGCACAGCTTAACTAACTCTCTCCCACACTATGAATAACAGACACCTATTGGACTAGCCGCGTCTCCATGTCTGACATGCGCCAATGTTCGAAAACTCAAATAAGTGTCGCAAAAACATTTTTCTTTTTCTACTAAGGGTCTTCAAAACGCACCTTAGATACTCATTGAACATTTCTCAATGCATCTATTAGGTTAAAGACATTACATCATTTTGTTTTCTTTTTGGTAGTAGATAGATGAACAAAGATGAAAGATTATCATATCTTGTTTTAGAAATATTTTGGTAATGAAACAAATTGATCAATTTAAATGCATATATATATATAGGGGTTTGCTAGAACACACCCACTAATTTTTATGTGGAAGTGTTTTAGCAAGTTATAACTAAAAAGTTAATAAATACACCTTAAGGTGTATGTTGCTATAACACACCTTCTAACAAAAACAAGTGGGTGTGTTCTAGCAAATCCTATAGGGGTTTGCTAGGATACACCCACTTACTTTTTAGAAGGAATATTTTAGCAAGTGAATAACTAAAAAGTGGTTAAATACACCCTAAGGTGTAGCTTTGCTAAAACACTCCCACATAAAAACTAGTGGGTGTGTTCTAGCAAATCCCATATATATATATATTTTGATTCTCAACTAATATATTTTATAGATTATTTTGACATTTTATTTAGTTATAATAAGTAAATAAATATGTATTGGGTCTCAGTGTTTACATTAAAATGTCAATGTATATGTGTCAGTATCGTGTTAAGTATCCATATTAAAGTGCATGGGTCCATATCTCCCACACCACACCCTCTCCTTTCTCCAATGATAAAATTTCTTTAATATCTATGTGGTCACATGTACTCCTTTGTAACGTGTTAAGAATGTAGAATGTTTTAGGTGGGTGGAAAAGGATCAGAATCTGGTTTCTCTGTCTTTATCTAGACTCAGATTTTCTTTTCTCCCCTCTTATCAATATCTCCCATGTTGATAAGAATTCCACCATGGACTATGATAAGAATTCCCCTGCATGAAACTGATAGCCTAGCCTATCCATGTAAACTTTGAATCAGCAAGCCTAGCAGCAGTCATATATGTTATTATGCATCATTACAATTTACAACAAATTCCCTTGCAAAACCACTCATTACCAACATAACCAAACTTAAAAAGAACAGACAAACTTACAAAACAAGTAAAACACATGGCAATCTAATTAAGATGACATTTAGGCTTTAGATGTCTTAGAACTAGAAATGATTGAATGTTTGCGTAAAAAAAAATTATGCTTTCGGTGTATAAAAAACTATACACCGAAAGCATAATTGTTTTTACGCAAACATTCAATCATTTATCAATATAGTGTTACATCTGAATATTACTTCCTACAGTATCTATACAAATATCTGTGGTTATATGAAAATTAGACTGCAAGTGTATAGTAACTAAAAAGCATAACACAAATTTAGAATCTTAACATGTTGAAGTGATTTCATGTTCAATTTAATACCAGAAAACATTCTCTACCTGTCTGCATCTCCCATTTGGAAAAGCAAAGAAGATCTAATAACATTGAAAGGGACATGAGTGATATGCAGAGTCCATCAGATGGATTACACGTTATAGAATTAGCTGCTAAAAAAAGTATCTCTGTCCCTTCCTTTTCCATTCCTCATCAAGTAATATGCTCTGACACGAAGCCTGTGGGAATTGATGCATTCATGCATGGAGGGGTTAGTTGAGGCTGCTTTCTCACTAACAAGAGACATTTATGTGTTATTCTTCTTTTCTGGCACTGGCAGCATCAATTCTTCTACTAATAATCATCATCTTCAGAAAGTATCCACTGATTTTATTGAAAGCAGCTATCTATCATTGCCCACTAAACCCAACTTTTGTTGTGTCCATCAAAATTTTATCCAAATGCATTGATCCCTTGTTTGCAAACCTGGAAAACGAAATGACCAAATAATAATAATAATTGGGGCACCAGCATAGACATGATGATTGATGATACAAACAACACTCCTAACCAACAAAAGTAACATTCAATGAACCTTTTGATAGAGGATATATCCTAATCCTGTTGCATCCTTTTTGTGTCTCTGTCTGTGTTTTGCATCCAAATGCATGTAATAGTTTGCATTTTCAAAAGATACGAAAGAGGTCGATGCGATACGGTCCTATATTGTTAACATTAGATATTTTCTTCTTTTTTTGAATAAAGCAAACATTAGATTAGATATCTATACTCTGTCACAGTCATACAGATAATGCAAATGATTGGCAAGCTTTGATATTTCATAAATCAGAATCATGATGATTAACAAAGCAAGCACCTTGGGGGTAATCAAGTTTCGCAAACTGGGTTTCGTTAGAAGATTGTACAGACTTATGTAAATTCCAAAACCTCATTCACTTTTGGCAGTAATCTCATCTGATGCTTTTTTGTTGAAACATATCACCCCCCCTCATTATTTTTATTTTTTTTGAGAGGATATCATCTCTTTGTTTAATATTTTGCATGAGATTAAATAGTAATAATGAACATTTTTTAAAATGATAAATGATTGGATACAAATTTAATCCACTAAAATGACAATTACTTTGAATCAGAGAAGCGGGTATTTACAATATATATGCTAATCAATTATATTATTTTCTCTAGATGAAGCTAATCACTTATTCATCTTCTCATAAACCAAACTACAGGAGTACTGATCTCATCTCACATTTCTTCTAACATACTCATTTTTTGCCACCCTGTCTCTCCCGGGGGCAACCAACCCGGATCGACTGAGAAGAGGCAGCCCAACGCTGATCCAACCCAGTTAACTATGGGTACAAATTGGACTCATGTGACTTACCGAGGATATATGGGCTTGGTTAGCCCAATTATACAACTATAGAAGAAGATGGGGAAATTAAGAGTGTCGTTTTGATTTAGTCATCTGCTGATTTGATTTTGAGAATATCAACTGAACGGGGCATCATCCAGGAGGACGTTGCAGGAAGAAAGAATACATGGTGTTGGGCAGCCAACAATTATAGCCAAACCGAGAGGAACATGGACCTCTTGGCTATATTTGATTATTTAAACTTGATTTTTGTTTACAGTTAGAAAGAATAAATATTTGCCAAGAATTGATCTAACCTGAGCTACATAACACCATGTGACTTCTTACTACTTAGAAGTTAAACACTATGGCTTAGAGAAAACAAAAAAAAAAGTTATATATTATAGCACAAATGAAAGATGGCCAAAAGAAGGCTTAGTTACTACTGTCTTCACCATACTTTGAAAGCCTCAAACTGCTTGAATGGCGTTGTTCTTGCCACTGTTTAGATCAGAACCGCTAACTGGAGCATTTGCATGGAATGCTGATTGCCTTGAGGGCTCTCCTAACAACTTCAAGGAAAGGGGGGAAGGCTCTCTATCAAGAGCCTGTGTTTCCCCAATGCTCAGATGAGACATTCCCACAAGTTCATCAACATTGACAGGTTCCTTTGGAATGACTGGTATTGGCTTGAGGACCTGATGATACGATGTCTCTCCTTTGTTGACTTCTTCAAAGGGAGCTCCAATTGATGGCCATATGGAAAATGAGGCAGGTAAATAAGGTGGGAAGAATCCTTGCGTCATTGGTGTGAATCCATTTGATCCCATTGTAGTCTCATTGGCCTCTTCTACATTTTCTTCAGATGTAGCTTCCATTGGTTCATATTCTGACTTGAGAGACAGATTTAGTGATGGTTGTGATTTTCCATTACAAGGTTGTGAGTTCTCAGAAGGTGGAAGTAGTATTTGCTCTTCTGGCATCGAAGTTGAATCTGGACACTGACATATCATTTCAAAAAATAAAAAAGTTAATAAGATAGGAAAATGACTACATAATACTCAACAAACATAACTCATAATAAAAAATTCAATATCCAGTTACAACGAGGATGAACCCGTTTATGGTAATTAGCAAATAAAGGCTTCAGTAAATGTGTCACTATAATTAAAAAAAAAATAATCTTTTGTCTTACGAAGCAAGAACTATTGTTGAGAAACTCAACAGAGTCAAGGCATCATCATGCTCTGATAAATATGAAAGACTATCTCAACAGATTTCTCTAGTAGTCTAGTTTATAACTGTACTCTGTTTATATGGATTCAAGCCAAACACACCAAGGTATTTTCTCAAAACATAGATAAAAAATATGTTATGGTAGTGATGATAACATATATATTGCTTATAAGCTGGTGTACTGGTGTTAATAAGGATAGGAGGACACTTTCACTCTCTATCAGACAATATATATGTAGCAGACATACGTATGTGTCTGCATGAAGATTGCTCAATTAGAAATGATGAATGAATGAATACTGACCACATCAGGAGCCATGTCGAAAAGACTGGAACGTCTCTTCCTCCTGGTAGCATTACTCTGTCGGATAAAGTACTTTTGTGCATGACTTGCTACTTGAGTAGGGGTCCTTGACACAACAAAATTACGTGCTATCCCTCGCCAGTCTCCTTTGCCTAGCTTTTGGAGACCAACCAAGAACAATCTATGTTCTTCCTCAGTCCATGGAACACCTAAAACATACAAAAGGACAAATTAAATAAACTAATCTAATCAACAAGAAAAAAGGATGCTCGGCCTGCTTAATGAATCAACAGTCTTTGTTAAAATGCAACAATCCGATGCAGCAACTAATCTCCTCGAAGACATGGTAAAGGAAAAACAAAGTTGAGAGGCTTTAAATAAAATAGGTAAGTAGCAAAGTAGCAGCCTTCTGGATTATGAATTAAAGGGATTAGAACCTTATATCCTTGTTACAAAAGTCACAGCTTTCAAGCAAATGACAAATCCCCAAAAAATGGCACCAAATTAAACTATGGCTTGTAGAATATAAAAAATATATAAATAGTAACAAAATGATTTGACAATTAAAAATTACAAATATTTGTGGCATTTAGCCCTTAATTTTTCTAGTAAACTAACAAAACAAATGAGTATGACTGCTTTAACAAGGGGATAAAAAAGCTAGGGACATGATTCAGCAACCTGTATTAAAGCCAGACACAACAGTTACCCCTGTTACACTAAGTTTTTTTTAAAAAGACCACTGTTACACATAGTATTTAGCTGCCAAACTGATCATAATACAACTGATATGTACAGCAGTTTGCCACATTTTATAAAAACTTAACAATACACGTAATTCTTCTAACAGAATAATGAAGATGTTCAACATTTTTTTATCTGCAAGATATTAAATATGTTTACTACTCTATTTAATAATTTATGTACTTAACATATAATATTTCTCAAAACCTGAGTACATTTAAACATGGAAAGGCAAGTTAATCAAGCAACAAACTCTTGTCTGGAGACCAGTAACTTTCAAATAGTAGATTTGCTTGTTATAGTGAATTGCTTAAACCTCAATATAAATTCCAGATATTAAACCGTTTTCCACCGACACCCCCGTGTTGTTTGTGGAAGAAAGCATAAAAATCATACATCTAGGTGTATATACTCCTTCTGTTCTATTCTTTTTTAACTGTCACTTTTGTAGAAGAATTTTTATTTATACCTATTTTCCGTTTTCAAAGTTCAATACAACATTATTTTTTCAATAATACTCTTCACTATTTATTGCACAGAGAAATAAGTGGAATAAGATAATATACAGTTAAGTATTGGAAAAAGACATATAATTACATAAAGAATAACAAAATTTAATGGTTGTTTTCGTATATGTAAATAACTTTAAAATGACAACTAAAACGAATTGGGGAGTAGTAAGAGTTTGTTTGAATTGACTTATTTGAGTTTATTTACCGACATGAGTTTGTTTGGGAGAACATATTGAAAACCGCTTATGATATGTTCATTAATTGTTTTCAACAAACCAAACAATTAGGCTCAAGTGGTTGATGAACTTCATCAAAGGACAAAACCAGAGTTCGATTCGTGGGTTGAACAATTCTTCGCCAAGCTATACTTACCTCAAGGCCGAACTCCAAAATACTAGGGTCCTTCCCCGGGGAACCGAGGGGTTAGCGGAAGAAAAAAAAAAAAATTCAACTTACTTTCATAAGCTCTTCAGGAGAGGTTATGAAAACAGTTTATAGATTATGAAAATTGTTTATGACAAACTTATAAGTTGCAAATTAAGTTATCCAAACTGGACCTAATTCGTACCATACCAACGTAAACATTCCCTTGTGTCCTACTATAAATTCAACCCCTATTAACTCCAATGGTCTCAACTCTCAAAATACTAGTACCATGGATTGTACCATACGGAACCAAAACCAATGAAACAATAATGACATTAAATGTTTCATATCTATTCAAATTACTCATAAACATTAATAACATTAAATGCCGTCATTTCGTGACCAATCAAACGAAAATGTGTTCCATAAAATAAAACGTGGATACCAAAAAACCAAAACCAAAAATACCTTTCACCAGATATCAGGAACAATTCATTTTTTCCAAAATAAAATTAAAAAAAAAAAAATCATCATATTTAACTATATACATTTATGAAGTGTTTTGCGTACAAAAAATAAAAAACAATTAAGATTTCACAATCAAAGAAATTAAAAAGCAAATCCAACACGCTTATAATGTGTGGTTTTCCAACAACTTTACTTTTCGTTTGGTGCAATTAAAAAATTAATTAATCCAAGTTATTATCAACATTTTTAAATTAAAAACAAGATTAAATGCAAATAATCATGATGATTATGTTCAAAAAACAATAAAAACAAATACCTTTTTTTCTTTCGCTGCGGCGGGTAGCGAAAGCAGAAGAAGCATGAACCGGGTCATCAGACAAATAACCATCCGGGTCATGCGGCGGTTCAAAACAAGGTGAACCGGGGTTCAGCGGCGAAGAAGAAGAATGATGAAGAGCAGCGAGGTTTAGGTTCCCCATACTGGCACTTTTCTTGATGATTGATCCATCGGTTAATCTAACACCAAAAAGCTTCACCCCGCCGGCAGCGGCGGCGCTTCTCGACGGACATGTCCGTGAGTTATGGCCGTTGTTGCTGCAGTGAGAGCAACGCCGAGTCATCACGAATCGCCGCCGCGGATGATGACTCGGTTGCAATGAAAGCAATCACGACGACGACGGAGGAAGAATGAGAATGAGACGAGAATAGCAACGTGTGCTATGTTTTGTTTTGATTTTGAGAAAGAGAAAGAGAAAATGGATTAATTAGAGATTAGAGATAAAAAATGATGCATGGGTTTTGGTTAATTAAGGAAAATGAAAATGAGTTTGTTTGTTTGTTTGGATAATACTACATTTTTTATCTTTTGTTAAACCTGGGGTTAAATATGGAATTATGATTTAACGTGTTAAATGGTGACGTAGTAGAACGCGGTGCATCATTCTTTTCTTTTCACATTGCAATCGCTATTTTACTCTTCTTGCTTCTTATTTAAAGCACTGTCTCACAGTTGTGGGATAGATGAGCTAGTTAATTGATAAAATTAATTGTTATATTAATTAATAAATATGAAATGACATGATTAAGGATGTAATTGAGAAGAAAAAAATATTAGTAGTATTATATAAGTTATAACTAGAACGTTATTTTTACTAGATTATTAAAAAATGTTCTCAACTACTAAATAAAATTATAAATTTATGAGAAAGAATTATTTCTTCCGTTTTTAAATACTTGTTACGGTTGCATCATGTGTATTAAAGTAATGATATTTATACAATCATTTTTTATAACTTTGAAAGAACTTTTGTACTCTCTTTTTATTTTTTTGAAGAATTGTACTCTCTTTTTATTGAAAAAACAATAGAGAAGGAAGAAAAAAAAGGAAGAGATAAAGCAAGAACACATTAAAAGTATGAGCAAAAATGTTGTTTAAAAATTATTCTGAAACGATTCTACAAATTTATTTTTTTCGTGTATTATTAACCTAAATTACTTTGATCATATTTGTTTACTAATATATAAAGACAAATGTTAATATATAAAATGTTTAAATTGGCTCAATAAATATTTATAAAATATTAACTTTTTATAATTCTTTTATTATAAATAATTAAATATATTAATGATCAAATTATATTTTAACATATGTGAAATAATCACAACATGTACATATTTAAGAGGAAAGGGGTATCAAACAAATCTAAGCTAGTCATGTGAACTTATACTATCCGTGTTAATCTTTAAAATTTGTCAAGCCAAACAAAACATCAATATCATCAATATTGAGCAAAACTTTCAAGCACTGTTCACAGTTGCTAGAAGGACTCTCAATTGCTTGCATTTAATGCTGAAGTGATAGATTATGTCTGTAGCTACTGTTCATGGCTTATTTAAATGTTGTTTAGTCGTTTTTTTAATAAATTAGAAGTATGCTTGCCATTCATGTCATTTCCGTGACAACTATTTTGTCATTTCCCATGCTTGCAGGTCTAGAAACTTAGCTGAAAGTATAGTTTAAAAAAATTCCCTCCCACAGTTAAAATTAAGTAGTATAATATTCTTCTAAATATTTTTCATAGGGGATGTCCCACCAGAAGAAAAACCTACATTACCTATGAGACTATGCACACTTCAAGGCTCTTTCTCTCCATGGCCCTTTCTCTCTCTCACGCTCCAAGGCCCTTTCTCTTCCCTCAAGTAGTATTTAAAGTCAAGAGCCTTGCCTTGCCATCACATTTTGCAGCAAATATATGCTTCTTTTTAGTTCTTCAAATAGTTGTTTTCTCCAAACCCACCAATGGTTTTGATGATGAATTTGTCTCTTCTTGCAAATCAATAATTTCAAGAGGTTTTCAATTAGCATAAGAAACAAGGCCAGAAGTCCTGCAGATCAATACTTCAAAGAGTTCTTTGGGATTACAGGTCCTCCAGATCAATACTTGAAAGAGTTCTTTGTGAATTCTCAAGTAAGCCACTGACATCTCTGCATCATAAGCCAACCAACAGAGTAAGAATGCATTTGTAATTGCCCGTTAGGGAAGTAAAATATACAAGAAGAAATAGGATTAAGAATTACAATGGGTTATAAATCAAAGTAAAAGATGGTTATACAATACTAAGAAAACGACAATGAGCAATTAGCTCATTGTACATATTTTAAATAGTTCAATAAGATCAATAAGATATGCATAAGTTTTAGGGTAGGTGTTACTCATTTATGAAAAATCATGTCAATTTTAGGCACAGCACAAGAACGAACCTATGGATGCTCAAATGTAAGTCGCACATCTCAGTTTTCACATGTAAGTCACGTGTATCAGTTTTCACCTCTGAGACACATTCAAATCCAGCCCACAAGAATAATCGCATAGGCAGCTTTTAAGGTTGTCAAATGTATAGAACACGGCGATGATCATGAGACCCCACATCAGTATTTTCCTTCCTTTTCAATTTCATCTAAAGGCTCAACATGTCATTAGAAATAATATATTAGTAAACAATTTCAAATTAAGCAAGATAAAGATGGAAGTAAATGTACATAGTAAGTGAACAAACCTGTTCAATAATGTTAAATGGCTTATACCATGTTGAAAAGATATGGGAACATTCTGGACGATAAGAACTATTAGCTCTAACATAACCCCTTCATCCAAGTTTTAACAAGTTGATGATGTAATAACATAACATAACCCCTTCATCCCCTTCATCCTTAGTGAAGGAATGCCAGTCGCCAATATCAATTACTTTGAGTGTTCAATAGCTTAACCCTCAACCACTTGAAATCAATAAATAAAATAAATAAAAAATGGCTTTCATAAGAAGCAAGTATTGATGACAGGCTTTGGAAGGTTTTAACTTTGAATGGTTTAAATATTAGCATCTAATTAATATTAACTTTGAATGGTTTTAACTTTGAATGGTTTAAATATTAGACTAAATTAACATTATCAGACATTATGTGTTAAAAACAAACTGTTGCACATAAAATCCTATTAACACAGTTCATTTTCAGGCTTCATAGCATCTTACATGAAAATGTTTGTTGTTTTCAAGGAACACCAGATTTACATTTTTTTTTTTTGCTTTCTAAAATTCCAAAAATTGCACAACCAAAAGTATAGAGGGATACTAAAATAAAGAAAGAGAACCACAATATTTGTTTAAAAAAAATCGAAATATTTTTTTTAATAGAGAGTGAAGAAACAAATTTTTATTTTTTAAAAATACCAAAAAATGGAACAAAATAAATAAATGGAAACATGACAAAAATAAAAAATCATGTGGTCATCTATAGTACGCAACTTCACATGAAAATCTTAGAAAAAACGTATTTCTTCATATGGTACCTGTCAGATCTTACTCCTCTCATAATCTCAACGTGTTGGTTCAATAGTCAACACATTCCTTTGGAGTTCTCAGGTGTTTTCATTTATCCTCTCTCCCTGCATAATATAGTAAAAAAAAAAGGAGGGGGATTATTATAAAAGCTATTACAAGAGAAAAAATTTGATTGAAGAGACAACAAATGTGAAGGAATAAGAGGGATTGTTCGCTACTACCATCACACTACTTAACCTCTTCATTCTTTAATTTTCCCATATGCAAAGGTATTCATCAAATTTCTGCTATACATCATTTTATGATTTTCATTTAATTATACATGAAGCTGGATTTTTTTTCACTAAATGATACAAAACTTATAGTACTGAAGTTCAAACTCAGGAAATAAAGTTTAAAGCTAGATTTTTTCTATATATCACTAAATCATACAAACTCGCGAAATTTTCATGCAAAGCTGGATTTTTTTCGCTAAATCATACAAAAAAAGTATTAAGATTTAAGACACAAATATAAACAACCAAAATTAAATTTTGCCAAGATCTGGCTTCCTAAAATGTTGTCGAATATACGCTAATTACTCCAAACTGGAACACGACGAACACACATAAAATAGTCTATGAGTATGATTGGGTTGGCCAGCACTGCAATATAATATAACTTATAGAAGAAAATAATAGAACTTTTGCAAGCAAAAAATAGAAGAAAATAATTTTCAGAGCTTTAGTATGATTGGGTCATGTAGGATCTTGAAGAAATTTATAGAACTTTTGCTAGAAAAATTCCCAACAGAATTAGAGACAAAAATAATATCGCTTTCTCAATGGTGAATTTTGAACTAAAGTGGAAAATAGGGAGGAAAACAATGTTAAGTACCCCTTTATATTGGAGTAGCAATTTCAAAGAAGAGAAAACACTGAATAAATATTAGCAAACTGATCAAACTAATCATCATTAACAGCTTTCTAAATGTAAAGGTATTTTATTAATTTTAGAGTCAACAGAGAAATTTGTTTGATATTGGTACTAAATAATGATGACAGTGTTCAAATTCAAATAAAAAACAGACAAAAGTTAGCATTTTTAAGTTACCCTATACTCAAACAAGTTTAGATCCAATCTGAAGAGAGTGTACAAAAGAAACTCTGTGTGTGTTTGTGTGGATATATATATATATACACACACACACACACACACACACATAGAGAGAGGGAGAGAGAGAGCTTACAAATCCAATCACCTTTATAGAAATTCTTACCCTTAGCTCAGGTAGTGTAGTTGAAATTTGTGTTCAAGCTCATTCTGCCACCAACCATAAACCTTGGTAACTTTAGAAGAACAACAAAACCAAGAAACAGATACACCATTGTTGGTGAAATTGTTGAAGCAAACACTCTTCTTTGTTCCTTCCATTGTTTCTTCAAAATGCACAATTCACCGTTGGATTACTCTTTGTTAACCGTTTGTCTTCTTTTTTGGATATTTGAAAGGTAGTTTCTTTGTTACTTATTAGATCTACCGTTGAATGTTTATTGAAGGCAGTCCTTATATTTTTAACGAATAGCCAATAATGGAAGTCCTTATATTAGTGTTTATTCACTCTTTTTTTAAATACTACAAGAAAAAATTGAAGATACATGTTTAGGACCTTTTTTAGACCCAAATTAGAGCATCATCATACCATTATTTCCATCAGAATTATGTAAAAATGTATTTTTTTTTTCACTGAATCATAAAAGTTAAAATTCCCAAGATATTATTAACATGCAAAGTTGGTTTTTTTTCTTTCAAATAATCACTTATCACCCGTTCATAGTTAAGTAATCCATATTCAAGAAGTTAATAAATTACCATTCAAATCAGTCAGAAATAGAGCATGTAATTCTTTAGAATTCGACAAACATTAGTGTAAAGTTTAGTTCTTTGTGACCTAAAAATAGTGAGTGGAACAAACATTAGTGTAAAGTTCAATAATTTATTCTTATATTATTATGACTTATTCGATTGTTGCAACCTATATTATGAAGTTTGATATTAAGTGAAAGGAAAATATGAGGAGGACAAAAGGTAAATGAAAGGAAAATATGAGAAGTCCGAAAGGCATTTAATTTATTTCAGGTTGGTGTATACGTGTTTGTGCACAATTTCATTCCTAGATCAATTTAGATTTGTGTTAGTCTATTTGCAAGACCTGAATATCCATACAGTTCAGGAATTTGAATACAACCATAATGTAAAATGTGATGAAAGTCATACCAATTAATGAAGGCAGTGAGCATTGAAGAATCCCTTGATGTGCATTATATGCCAATATATATATGCTGCTTCTTTAGCGATAGAGTTCAGATGATAAGTGTTGGCTGCCGTCTTCTCTTGCAAAATCCATATTTTTTTTATGACGAAAAAGGGGTCACCCCCAAAAAACAAACAACAACCAATCAAAGAGATAACATGCCAGCTCTATCAGCTAGCAAAACAGTTTTACAGAAATCAGGAACAACATCAAAATAGTGAGTCGGAGTTTCTTGATTAAGCCCCCATTTAGCTAAAGCATCTGCCACTTTATTTGCTTCTCTGTAGACATGAACAATCTTGATATCTTCCATGACTGACATCAATCTAAAAATATCAGACAATAAAGTACTAAATGCACAAGACGTTATAATTCCACGCCTGAGATAATCAACTGCTTCCTTAGAGTCTGATTCAATAATAATCTGATTATACCCATTGTCTAGAGCCAATTTAATACCTTGAAAAATAGCAAGAAGTTCAGCTGTGATAATGGTACAACCTCCCAACCTCACCGAAAATGCTGAGATAAACTCTCCGATAGAATTTCGGATAACACTCCAGCATAACTTGCACTTAACCCACCTTGATTCACAGCACCATCACAATTCAATTTCACCCAATTTAAAGGTGGGCAGACCCAAGAAATCTCGGATTCCATGACCTCAGTATTTGGAGGAGAATGAGAATTTTTCAACTTACTCACTTCCACCAATTCATGAGTTCTGCGACATACCTGATTCACTAACTCACTAATTGAATTATGTGTGTTTTCAAACACAATCATGTTCCTAGCTTTCCAAACACAATCTAATGTCACCACAAATTTGATTCTCCACTCACAAGATTTATCAAGCACGTTAGTTTCTATCCACTCAACAATGTTACCTTGGATAAAACTACTTAAATTCTTGCATCCCAACAGCTCCTGCCAAAGTTTCATATCAAAATGGCAGTCACGAAAAATGTGCAAAGAGGATTCAATATCATATGATATAAGCTACAATTGCTTTTGTGTTAAATACTTCTTTGATTGGCACTCGAGGAAGGAAGAATAGACCAGTTGAGATTGTACTTTTGGAAGCTTTTATACTCAAATGCATAGGAACCTTTGCTGCCTGAAATTAAGCACAAGTAAAAAAAATCATGACTCAAGATCATGAAAGAATAACTTTTTAACACACATAATATTCTATTTTAAATTGACCGACATTCCCAAAGAAACCAAAAGTACTATCTTCCACTTAACCAAGTAACATTGTATATAATTCAACCAATACTAATTTACTTCTATCCTCTATTCCTTATCTTTTCTGTTCCTCTAGAAAAAATTCAAATATAAATATAAAGTATTACAAGACTTTGAAAAACCGATTTACCGAGTGATCTACAATATGATTCAAAAGTCAAAACAAATTGCTAAAAACTGAAATAAGGAAAAAGTAACAGAAATTATATTCATAATTTTCAACATGAAATCAAATAAAAACAAATTTTCAACATAAAATCAAACAATTGAACCCTGAAACACCAAATAAAATAAAACGCAACATGAAATCGTCACTGTATTCATTATCATTCAACATATAAGTAAACCCATCAACTTTTTCTTCACAATAACACTTAGTAGAAAGCTTAAAATTAACTTCATAACTCTAAATAGAACAAGAATAATATGAGGAATGTCATGAAAATTCATACCCACGGAGAAGAATTCCGGTGCGGTGGTCGATGGTGACGTGCCCAGATCTGAAAATAAACCAATCAATCCCACGATTTTTAGTGATGAGGATCGGAGGTTGTCAGAACTGAAGAATGAAATAACACGACGGTATCGGTCGGAGGCCATGAAGGATCGGCAAGGGTTTGGAGGAGAGAGTTTTTGTTTTTTCTTTTCTTTTGAGGAGAGATTAGAGAAAAATTAAAACAGAAAATGGTAAGAAACGGTGACATGGGTCATTTTTTTTAACTAATAGTAAAATTCGTGAATTTTTATTAGAAAGGCCACTTACGTTTTTTTTTAATGAGGTCACTCAGGTTAGAACTTTTTTTTTTAGGGGACTCAGGTTAGAACTTAGAAGAAGTCTCTAGATTTGTTTTTTTTAGTTATTTTATTTGAACATCTATTTATTTGTCAATTTAATAGACAACTTTATTTTTAGAAAGAAATGTATGTATTGACACGAAAATCAAAGTAATAGAGAGAGAAAGTAAAAATGTAATGTGAGTATGAGAGATAAAGTTGTCACAAAAGTTGTTATAAAATGGATGTACAAATATCATATCTCTTTTTTTTTTCCATTTTTTTAAGGGATAATATAGACAAAACAATATGTAGAAAAAAAAATATTATATATATTAATCAACCTATTAACTAATATATATAATTTTTTTTCCGAGATTCAAACTCTGTACCTTTCATATATCATGCATTGTCTCTGTCAAATGTGTTAAGCTCACGAGGACATTTATTTTTAAACGTCCCCATGAGTTGTCCATGTGTCCAAAATTGTAAGGTCAAACGTTGTTATTGAAGTTAGAACTCCAATCGCTCCATTTGTGTGCGTGCGTTTCTAAGATTATTTTTCATTTCGTCTATCTATCTTAATCGGAGTTCCAACCTCTAACACATCATTTATTTAATCAATAGGTGAAATTCTAGCCCTAAACTACTTGACAAAAATCAAAATAATTTATTTTCAACAAAATTTGAGCGCCAAATAATTTTTCTAAAAAATAATTAAATAATTTTCCACAATAAACTGATCAAAGAGATGATATTTACACCCCACCGATTGTTATTCATTTCCATAAGAATCAAGAATAGAAATTATTAGAGAAGTTTATAATTTTCATATATTTAAGAGAATGTAATTGTTATTCCAAAAGAATTACTCCAGAAATTTATTGAAGAAAATTATAACTTTTATAGCTTTGGTTTTTGTTCCTGTGCTGTGGTGGTGTTGTGTCGTCTGTAATTCCACTCGTGCGTCGTCGTGTAGTCAATAACCGATTGTAATTCCACTCATCCGTATGTGGCCGACTGTAATTCTACCTGTTCATCATCGTGTAATTTGTGACTGATTGTAATTCCACCCACCATCTGTAACCAACGTTAATTCTACCCGTGCATCGCACGGGCAACACACTAGTAAGTGCACATGCTTCCTTCTAATCTAGCTTGTTTTGCCTTTTCATCTTAATTTTTTGTTTCGCTGTATTATCTTGTATTGTGGAACTAACTTTAAATCGCACATTTATAATATAATGGGAAAGTCATGTCCTTTGTTTAAGTTTTTGTAAAACTAATTTTCAGTTTTATTAGTATTTGACTACACTAGTAGTATATTTTTTTAGTTTAATTTAAAAAGGCTTAATGATGTGTTTCATCCCTGCAATTAGGCGTCATTTAAAAATCCGCCCCTGTAATCGCTAATCCCGGCAAATTACCCTTGCAAAGTTTAATCATTTAAAATTTCGTCCTTTGACCAACTTAATCAATGCCACGTCACCAGATTATCCCTCCTCATCTCATACCAATTTGAAAAGACCAATATACCCCTCCTTCATCTCTTTCAAAACCTGGAACCATTCTCTCTTCATCTCCTTCCTTTCACAGATTATGCATTCCATTCAATCCTTCTTCGTTTCTCTTCTTCTTCTTCTTCAGTTTTTGTTTGTTTTAATTAAATATAAATAATCATTTTTTTAATTGAAATTTCAAACAACATTCATCTTCATCCAACAGCTTCGTCGCCGTCAACAAATCCAACAGCTTCGTCGCCGTCGTGATGCTATTAACCACCAAATCAAACGAACGAACCCGGAAACACGTTGTGGCCGGAAAATCCAACGAACCCAGAAATGAAAACCATTGAGAACGGCAGCGTTGTTGCCGTCGCCGGTGATGGCCGTCCCCACCACACCATATCGCAAACCCATAATCAACAACCTTCTTCATGTACGCCAGAAAACGAACCGGTGAGTTTATTGAAGCTCAAATCGATTCTGTGAAGGTTTGTGAGAGAATTCAAAGAGTTTGGGAGAGAAGGTATAAGAAGGTATTCAAATCAGAGTTTGAGTGTGGTTATGGATGGAGGGATTGAACCAGAGAAGGTATTGGATCGGAGAGTTAAGGTTGAAAAGCAATGTACCTACAAAACCAACCAATACCGAATCGTGAATTGAACTTTGATTAGCTTTGATTTGTGTTCAATGTTTTGCTGTCTCACCTGAACAACGATCATGAACCCAGAATCCAAAACGGCGGTGTTAGAACGGTGGTGGTCTTGGAACTCCGGTGGTCTTGCTGCTCCGGTGGTGAAGTCGCTGGAAATGGAAATGGAGATGCGGAGAAGAGAAAGGGGAGTGAAGGTTTTGAGAAGATGACATCAGGGGTATTTTTGTCCTTTCCCATGCTATTTTGCTAATTTGATGACGTGGCATTGATTAAGTTGGTCAAAGGACGAAATTTTAAATGATTAAACTTTACAAGGGCAATTTGCCAGGATTAGCGATTACAATGACCAATTTTTAAACGACGCCTAATTGCAGGGGTGAAACACGTCATTAAGCCCTTTAACAATTGCATTATAATTTTAGAAAAAGAAAGATTAATTATGGTGATGATTTTGTTATTGAGAAATTAGAATTGGTCAAAACTCAAAATGGATAGCGGGGTGAGTACTTTGATTATTTAAGGAAAAGAATGGTTGGAGAGTAAACACGGACGCAAACTTTTTATCTGTTTATCCTTTCAACAAACATATATATATGGCAAAAGTGCTTTTGATTTTCTTCTCTCATGCTAATATCTACTACTTTCCAAATCTATTTTGGATTCTTTTTTTGTTTTTGTTGACCAATTATTTGAATTTTTATTGTTGAATAATATAATATTCGTTTGCGCAATTATTGGGGATAGATGGTGGTGTTTGTAGTGTACTTTGGTGAAGTGATTTGGATGTGTTACGATTAAATTGGAACTAGAAATCTAGAAATGGCCAATGAATGTAGTTACGGAACAGTATTAATAGGTCACGTGGAGTGACTAGTGGCTCCACCTGCTTTACGTGGATATAAAGCTATTACATGCACATTACTTTATCTATTTACCTAATCCAAAAGGAATATTTTCTTTTTTACTAGTTACAGACTTTCCTTGCCTACTTTTTTTTTTTACCAAGCTATTTTCTTTAAGAGGTTCTACCAAGCTAATATATACTTCCTCCGTCCCTTAATGTAACCACCCATTTGATTTTATTTTTGTCCCTAAATGTAACCCCCTTTTCAAATTACTAGATGCATTTATTATTTTTTTCCTAAACATACCCCTAATTAATACTTCTAACTTGTCTTGAAATATGAATAGTCAAATTTAATACACATACAAACAAAGGACAATTTGGTAATATTAATACACATAACAGACACATTAATTACACTGACAACTTTTCTTAAGAAATGTGAAAAATGCAAAGGGGGGTTACATTAAGGGACGGAGGGAGTACAACTAATTAATCTTTGCTCTTAACTTTTCATAAAGGTTGTTTTGTGATTGAGAGTGTACGATAACTTTTCATCTATGAAGATAATTTTGAATTTGAAGGTGAATATTGAGAGGTACACTTGCGAAATGAGAAAAATTTCAACAGCCGTGAGTCTCAAATTAGTTTCACTAATATGGACATAAGGGAAAATGGTCACCTATTAGTAATATATCTCATTTTAATTTCTTCAAAAAAAAATGATTATAAAGATAATCATCCTCTAACTATTTGTCATACCAAAGAAAAACCTCTCCTCTTCCGATTCTATTTTAGACAGATTTCAAAACTTCAATGTCTTAGTAATAACCTTCCAAACACAAGAAGAACCCTTGTAAACTTAGATTTGCAACTATTTCAACTAGTATTTGCAAATTAATATTCTCTATATTTTTATAAGACTTATCAAATATTTTGTTAATTAATTTTAAAGTTGTGTTTTTTTTTTTTGTTATAACTTTTATTAATCGTATATATAGCTAATTAAAATTCAAGGTTGTCAAAGCTTTATAAGCTACTTCATATATATAAATAGGTTAAATTCACTTTTATCGCTTATGTTATTTTTAAGTTTCGCTTTGGTCCCTAAATTTGTTTTGTTTCATTTTGCTCCTTTTAAGTTACAAATGTTATATAATTTGATCCTTGAAATTGTTATTGTTTTATTTTAGTCCCTTAAGTTATAAACGTTGGACACTTTACTTCTTTTAGTTAAAATATTAAGACATTTTGATCCATAATAGAAAGGATGAAAGTGTCTAAAGTTTGCAACTTAAAGAATTTTATTTTCAGTATTTATATGTTACGTGAAAAAGTGAAATGAAAAAACCTATGAGACCAAAATTGTCTCAGATGTAAAAAATCAAGGCACAAAGTGAAACCTAAAATTAATTTAATAGACTAAAATTATTATTTAGCTTATATAAATAAGTACTTCTATCATAAAAAAGGTTAGTTTAAAACATTAATAAAGTTCAAACAATTAAGTCCCGTAAGTGTAGCTCAATTGGTAGCTACCAGGGATAATTTGTGCAGGGGCCGGGGTTCGAACCCCGGATTCCCCACTTCTCCACACATTATGTGTGTGAATCTAGCCACTAGGCTACTTGACCAAAAAAAAAAAAAAGTTCAAACAATTAAACTCATTGTAGCTCGAGAAACTAGTATATGTATCTGCACGCATATAATACTCGATTTACATCCAAAAAAGGCTTAAATATGGAAATGGTCCTTGCAAATATCTGGCGTTTTGGTTTTAGTCCCTATAAAAATATTTTTTTGGTTTTAGTCCCTGCAAATATAGAATATTTGGTTTTGGTCGTTGATATTTTGTTTTAATCCTTATAAAACAAAAATACCAAGGACTAAAACAAAATACCAAGGACCAAAACCAAATTTTTTATATTTGCAGGGACTAAAACTAAAAAAAAAAAAATTACAGGGACTAAAACCAAAATGTCAGATATTTACAGGGACTATTTTCATATTTAAGCCTCCAAATAGTCCCTGTAAATGTTTCAACAGCCGTGAGTCTCAAATTAGTTTCACTAATATGGACATAAGGGAAAATGGTCACCTATTAGTAATATATCTCATTTTAATTTCTTCAAAAAAAAAAATGATTATAAAGATAATCATCCTCTAACTATTTGTCATACCAAAGAAAAACCTCTCCTCTTCCGATTCTATTTTAGACAGATTTCAAAACTTCAATGTCTTAGTAATAACCTTCCAAACACAAGAAGAACCCCTTGTAAACTTAGATTTGCAACTATTTCAACTAGTATTTGCAAATTAATATTCTCTATATTTTTATAAGACTTATCAAATATTTTGTTAATTAATTTTAAAGTTGTGTTTTTTTTTTTTTGTTATAACTTTTATTAATCGTATATATAGCTAATTAAAATTCAAGGTTGTCAAAGCTTTATAAGCTACTTCATATATATAAATAGGTTAAATTCACTTTTATCGCTTATGTTATTTTTAAGTTTCGCTTTGGTCCCTAAATTTGTTTTGTTTCATTTTGCTCCTTTTAAGTTACAAATGTTATATAATTTGATCCTTGAAATTGTTATTGTTTTATTTTAGTCCCTTAAGTTATAAACGTTGGACACTTTACTTCTTTTAGTTAAAATATTAAGACATTTTGATCCATAATAGAAAGGATGAAAGTGTCTAAAGTTTGCAACTTAAAGAATTTTATTTTCAGTATTTATATGTTACGTGAAAAAGTGAAATGAAAAAACCTATGAGACCAAAATTGTCTCAGATGTAAAAAATCAAGGCACAAAGTGAAACCTAAAATTAATTTAATAGACTAAAATTATTATTTAGCTTATATAAATAAGTACTTCTATCATAAAAAAGGTTAGTTTAAAACATTAATAAAGTTCAAACAATTAAGTCCCGTAAGTGTAGCTCAATTGGTAGCTACCAGGGATAATTTGTGCAGGGGCCGGGGTTCGAACCCCGGATTCCCCACTTCTCCACACATTATGTGTGTGAATCTAGCCACTAGGCTACTTGACCAAAAAAAAAAAAAAGTTCAAACAATTAAACTCATTGTAGCTCGAGAAACTAGTATATGTATCTGCACGCATATAATACTCGATTTACATCCAAAAAAGGCTTAAATATGGAAATGGTCCTTGCAAATATCTGGCGTTTTGGTTTTAGTCCCTATAAAAATATTTTTTTGGTTTTAGTCCCTGCAAATATAGAATATTTGGTTTTGGTCGTTGATATTTTGTTTTAATCCTTATAAAACAAAAATACCAAGGACTAAAACAAAATACCAAGGACCAAAACCAAATTTTTTATATTTGCAGGGACTAAAACTAAAAAAAAAAAAATTACAGGGACTAAAACCAAAATGTCAGATATTTACAGGGACTATTTTCATATTTAAGCCTCCAAATAGTCCCTGTAAATGTTTCAACAGCCGTGAGTCTCAAATTAGTTTCACTAATATGGACATAAGGGAAAATGGTCACCTATTAGTAATATATCTCATTTTAATTTCTTCAAAAAAAAAATGATTATAAAGATAATCATCCTCTAACTATTTGTCATACCAAAGAAAAACCTCTCCTCTTCCGATTCTATTTTAGACAGATTTCAAAACTTCAATGTCTTAGTAATAACCTTCCAAACACAAGAAGAACCCCTTGTAAACTTAGATTTGCAACTATTTCAACTAGTATTTGCAAATTAATATTCTCTATATTTTTATAAGACTTATCAAATATTTTGTTAATTAATTTTAAAGTTGTGTTTTTTTTTTTTGTTATAACTTTTATTAATCGTATATATAGCTAATTAAAATTCAAGGTTGTCAAAGCTTTATAAGCTACTTCATATATATAAATAGGTTAAATTCACTTTTATCGCTTATGTTATTTTTAAGTTTCGCTTTGGTCCCTAAATTTGTTTTGTTTCATTTTGCTCCTTTTAAGTTACAAATGTTATATAATTTGATCCTTGAAATTGTTATTGTTTTATTTTAGTCCCTTAAGTTATAAACGTTGGACACTTTACTTCTTTTAGTTAAAATATTAAGACATTTTGATCCATAATAGAAAGGATGAAAGTGTCTAAAGTTTGCAACTTAAAGAATTTTATTTTCAGTATTTATATGTTACGTGAAAAAGTGAAATGAAAAAACCTATGAGACCAAAATTGTCTCAGATGTAAAAAATCAAGGCACAAAGTGAAACCTAAAATTAATTTAATAGACTAAAATTATTATTTAGCTTATATAAATAAGTACTTCTATCATAAAAAAGGTTAGTTTAAAACATTAATAAAGTTCAAACACAATTATTTGGAGGCTTAAATATGAAACCCAATCCTCTCCCTATAAAAACATTTCATCTTATCCTTAGCTCTTATTTTTTTAACGTAAAACCTATCCTTAGCTAATTCCTTTTCTTTTTGGTCCCATCCTTTCTAATTATATTATCTCGTCCTATAACATGCTTTACTTTATAAATTTTAGAAGAGAATAAAAAAAATAGCTAGTGTAGATATCCTCAAGCTGGTTCAGCATAGTACAGGTCAGATTCATTGACTCGACAAAATCTGGGGCTTCTAGCCATTTTCATTGGCCGTCCTAAATATTAAAATTTCCAGTCTTAAGTAAACAAAATTATCTCCGATGATAAAGATCTATCTAGTAATATGATTTGTACGGACACGTTGTAGCATGGATTACGGCAAATTGATTATACATTTTCCAAATGCCTTAGACCATAGGGATCAAGATAGGGTGAATGAGGCAAAGTCAAGCTTTTGCATACTTTAGTTGTGGAGACTTATTCTAATATGTAGACTATAATTCAAGGGGAGCCCCTAATATGGACCTCAATTTAAAAGGACCATTGGTGAACCTTTGCTAGTTACTTACTATAGCCGGTTACTATCTTTTATGTTTTGTTTTGAGGCTTAATTACTGGATTACAAAAAGGCAAAATCAATCTGCAATTTCATTTCATCTTTACCCTCTTTACAGCTCTTCTCTCTTGTTCATCTCAAAGTCTATGTTGGTGAATAAACCTCAACCATCCACCTTAGTGAATGGGTCAATCCTCTATCTCTTCCATTGTAAATTTGTTTCCTAATTCACTAGGAACACCGTCCCATTTTGCCCATTCCTGTATACATCTCACTCTTAGTGAATGGGTCAATCCTCTATCTCTCCATTTATGTAATCAACGTGCTTTCATTTGTGTGAGTGTTTCTAATTTGATTTGTCTCTAGGAGAATACTAGTAATATGCTGGGCTATTTTGTCATCAACAACAACAGACCACAATGGCACACTTGTTCATTTAACTCCCTTCATCGCTTCAAATTTCAACCACAACTACAAAAACTACAATCACCACAGATCTCCCCTCTTTTTCTATATTAAGGTCCATATTAGGGGCTCCCTAATTCAAGATATGTTATAGTAACATATACCGTATCTTGTGCCATTTTTATGTACCCGTGATAAAATAAAGTATGTTATCCGATCAAGCAACATGATTCGAATGGTTAATAAACTCTATTAA
Source organism: Medicago sativa (assembly GCF_051527215.1). Lineage (NCBI taxonomy): Eukaryota > Viridiplantae > Streptophyta > Magnoliopsida > Fabales > Fabaceae > Medicago > Medicago sativa. The sequence goes on from NC_140750.1 coordinate 80,135,075, forward strand.
GACGAATTGTTCTTGAAAACTTGAATTCAATTTTTTGGTGGAATAGCTTTTTTTTATCAAGTTTCACTTATTTTCAGGTCGAATTCTAAATTATCAGATGTTTTTTCCTTTAAGAATTTGAAGGTTAATTAATACCAACAAAATAAAATATGTTATCCTAGTAAATAACATATATCTAACTTCCAAGAAACTAGCTTTATCAAAGGAATTAAAAAATTTAAAGGTAAAATAAAGTAATTAGCAAATTGAAGTATAACTAATCTGATTAAGGAAATTCTACGGTGCAGTCACCCAAATGACTTTTCCAATAAAGTCAAATATTTTAAATCAGTTTATTCAAAAACCGACTTAAAAAGCCTAAAAATAAAATAATGGAATTTATTAAAGGACCAACAGGGAAGTGTATTTTACAACCCTTTATTTTATGTCCAAACTATCAAGATATTACACTAGTTAAAGCACAAATTAGATGGTGTGATACAACGGCTGAATATTTTTTAGATAAATATTTATATGAAAGCCATGAAAATGAAGATCATTTTTTGTATAATGAATATAAAGGATTAGCTCAAGATTTAAGGGATAAACTTAAAAAATTAGCTAGATGAGTGAAGAAAACAATACACTCACAACCAGAGTCAAGGCTTTGCTTGACGAAACCAAGAAATTAAATGAGAGATTTGAACGACAAATTTCTTTTCTTGAAACCTTACCTCAAATCTATAAGCAAAATGGTTTGTTTACAAAGGATTATGAGCAAGGATTAGAAAGACCCCATGAAACTTGGGTAAATATGGAAAAAGATTTTCCGTGTTACAATAAAAATGAGAACCATAAATATCCTCATATATACCATTCTTTTAATCCTCAGTTAAACAATATCACTGATATGATTAATTATCTAATAAAAAATTGTTGTAAACAACATCTTTCTCTTCAAGAAGGGGGGAAGAATAAAGAAAAAATCGAAGAAAAAACCTTATTTGCTAACTATAAAAGATGAGTATAACATAGAGTATCAACTCGAAAAATTAGACCAACTTATGGCTACTTTAGACATAAGTGAAAAAGATTCAATTAAGGAAGAACCTGAACCTAAAGATCTAGAAGATTTTGTCTACGACTTTAGTTCTGATGATGATTCAAAAGACGATGGAAATTTCGTTAAAATAGAACAATTAGAAATGAGCGAAAGCTCAGGAACAAAAAGAGGACCCTCTTATAATTGGAATACAGAGTTCCATAGAGAATTTTCCCAAGCTAAATACCAAAGAATTCCTATGAATTATATTCCTAAACATAGTGTAAATGATGGAAGTGGAATTCTAAATATTGATTGTGTTGACAATCTTGTTCAAGCCATAAGAAGCTGGTATAATAAAAATACTATCCAAATACAGTTAGATAATGATTTAAAAGGTCTAAGCCCAAAACAGATTTTTAATTATCTTTTGTGTAGAACAGAAGGTAATGCATATAAATTTCTGGCTGAAAAACCTGAAGAAGAACAAACTGCAGAAAGCAGTATGGGAATGATCAATAAAATCTTTGAATGGCTTTTAAATGAATTCAAAGGATGGCAAGATACGGTAGATTCAAATATCGCATTTGATACTGAAAAATTATGGAGAATAATGAATTTATCCATATGTAATCCTTGTTATATAGAAAATTATATTTGTGAGTTTTCACAATTATATTATGACTTAAATAAGGATACCAGAGAAAACCAAAAAGTTGTTGAATTATTTTACCAAAAATTACCTATGGCAATGTCCCAAATAATTCAAACCGAATTTAATAGTGCAGTTTCCTCAGGAAAGGTTAAAGATACTTTAGGAGCTAGAATTTCGATTCTTAGAAATTGGATGCAAGAACAGTGCCTAAAGAAACAATCAAAACGAGATGCACAAATAGGAATGTGCTGCGATAAAATCCAAGGAAAAATTGGAGCATATGGTTGTGAAAAAACTAGGAGAAAAAGAAAATATCCTAGAAGAAAGAAATTTAAAAGATTTTCTTATGATAAAAAGAAACATAGGAAGAAAAGATTCTATAGAAGAAAAAGGGAGTACCCTAGAAAAAATAAAACCTGTCCTAAAGGTAAAAAAATCATGTACATGTTGGCTATGCCATGAAACAGGACAGTATGCTAATGAATGTCCAAAGAAAGTTTCTAAAGAAAAGAAACAAGTTTTAAACATGATCTATAGAATAGGTTATGAACCAGTAGAATCAGATTCAGATTCTGATTGGGAGCAACAAAGTTTCTATGAACTTTGTACAGATTCCGAAGATGTGCAAAACCAAGATTTTGAGTAAAGGAAACCCTAGTGCTACCTTTATCAAAATAAAACTTCGCAAGAAGGAAATTTTAGCCTATTTAGATACAGGCGCAACATTATGTTTCGGAAAACGAAGCATATCAAGAGATTGGAAAAGGTTAGAAAAACCCAAAGAAATAATTGTTGCAGATAGATCAAAACATCAAATATGGTTTGTTTTGAGAGACATTTCAATTACCATAGAAGGTTATGAATTTTTCATACCAACAATTTATCTCCATGATTCAGGATTAGATTTAATCATTGGAAATAACTTTTTAAAGTTATATGCACCGTTTGTGCAAAATGTCAAAACTATTTCTTTGCTTTGGAAAAATTTAGCAAACCCCAAAGAAAAGACAAAAGTTATAACAACAAAAATTATAACTAGAAATGAGATTATTCAGTTAATTTCTGAAAATTTTATAAACCTAAAGAGTATTTGGGAGGAAGGAAAATTCTTTTTAAATCTTGAAGAAATAGAACAAAAACTTGATACTGTATGTTCAGAAGATCCTTTAGATAATCTGAAAAATACAAATCATGAACTTGTTACCATTAAATTACGAGATCCTAATAAGGAGATTAATGTAAAATACAAAATGCCTTATTCAGTACAAGATAAATTAGAATTTCAAAAGGATATAAAAGAACTTCAAGAAAAGAAGTTAATTATTCCATCTGCAAGTCCACATTCGGCACCCGCTTTTTATGTGACAAATCACAATGAAATAAAAAGAGGAAAGACTAGAATGGTGATAAATTATAAGAAACTCAATGATGCTACAATCGGAGACTCTTATAAATTACCACGAAAGGATTACATTTTGCAGAAAATAAAAGGATGTGATTGGTTTTCATCCTTTGATGCAAAATCAGGATACTATCAAATTAGACTTTCAGAAGGAACTAAGCCTTTAACAGCTTTTTCATGTCCACAAGGACACTACCAATGGAATATTCTTCCATTTGGACTAAAACAAGCACCATCTATATACCAAAGAACATATATGTTCAGGAACTAAAGGAACTAAAACAAGCACCATCTTAGAGGATTAGAACATATATGTTTGGCATATATTGATGACATTTTAGTTTTTACAAAAGGAACTAAAGAACAACATCTTAAAGATGTAGAAATTGTTTTAAACAGAATTTCAGAAAAGGGAATTGTTATTTCAAAAAAGAAATCACAATTAGCCAAAAAAGAAATCGAGTATTTGGGCCTTATTTTTAAAGAAAATGGCACCCTCGATTTATCTCCACATGTTCAGGAAAAGATTCAAGCTTTCCCTGATGAATTGAAAGACCGAAAACAAATTCAAAGATTTTTAGGATGTTTGAATTATATTGCCAATGAAGGATTTTTCAAAAATTTGGCAACTGAAAGAAAGATTTTACAGAAAAAGATATCTGAGAAAGTTCCATGGTCATGGACTGAACAAGATACTCTAACTGTAAAAACTATTAAAAGAAAAATTAAAGTTTTACCCAGCTTATACAATCCAACAGAAAATGATTTTTTAATAGTTGAGATTGATGCTGATAAAACAACCTGGGCAGGTTGTATGAGAGCTCTACCTAATGGTAAAGCGATACTGAATCTTGATGATTCGGGAAATTATGTTGGTGATGTAACCCATTAACAAGGAATGAAAGATACTGGAGCAACCCAGTACGCTAAGTCTAGTAGCTCGAAAGAGAAATTGGACAAACTATCTGATTTATCAGAAAAATTAGTATCAAAAGATACTAAGATTGATTATTCTTATGAAAATATTAAAAATAAGATAAAAGATGAAGATCTTTTACTTTGTAAATATGTTTCAGGATCATTCACAGATACTGAGACGAGGTACCCAATTCATGAATTAGAAACATTAAGTTGTGTTAAAGTTTTAACAAAATGGCAAATGGAATTAATTCCAACCAGATTTTTATTAAGAACAGATTCCAAATATGTAACCGGATTTTGGAAATATGACCTTCGAGTCAATTATAAATATGGAAGACTTGTGAGATGGCAGATGAAACTCCAGCCGTTTCACCCATATATTGAATATATAAAATCTGAAAAGAATTGCTTTGCAGATGCATTAACAAGAGAATGGAAGCAGCTATAAAGACATTACAGAATTCTCTCAGGCAAAAACAGGAGCAAATTGCCTCTGCAAAAAATCGTCTAGAAACTCTTCTTTCTGAAGAGGGGGAGATGATATTAACAATTCAAAACCTATGCAAAAAAGAAACATCAACAGTTTCAGAATCCAAAAATACTGAAAACTGGGATCTACTAGGACAAGATTCTGGAAAATATAACTACTATGTAAAATACTCAGCTCCAAAAGAGTCAAAAATCCCAATTGAGTCAATAGAACCAAATGGATGGAATCCAACAAAAGAATCCTCAACAAACCCAACAACTGTCCTTGCAGAATTACCTAAAACATCTTGGGCTGACAAAGTCGAAGAAGATGAAAGAAAAAATGGAAAAGAAAAAGAATCCATTGATCAACAAACAAGCCAGAAGATTGATAGTCAACTTGGCAAAAAGCAAGCATATGTAATTTTTGATGGACCCATGAAAGGTATCTACCAAAACTGGGAAACCACAAAACTTTATACACAAGGCAAAAATGTCAGATACAAGGGTTATGAAACTCTTGAGAAAGCAAAAGCAGCCTACAACGCTGTTTACAAGGAAGTTGCAATAGCAGGTAGTATAGTCCAACCATCAAAAATGGAGACTAAAAAGAAAATATCTGTAGATAGAATTATCTATGGAGAAAGACAGTTCGTCAAAGAAGTCACCATTGGAGACTACTACAAAAACTGGAGATGGTTAACCAACTATTCAGAAGAATTAAAAGCAGAATGTTTTTATCCTAGCAACAATGGGATAAAAGTTAAAGTTGTAACAGTTCCAGGCATAGGCAAGGAATTGGTAAGATCATTTTATGATTGTGGAATGATTAAAACAATGTATCTTCAAGAAAATACAGGAAAGAAGATCCATGAATTAGAACTTCTTCCAAAAGATATAGGCGATATCACTTATAAATTCAACAATAACTTTGCAAAAGGTAAAGAGTTCTTTTTATCTTTTACTTCAACTTATCCATGGTTTGAAGACGATGAAGTTATTAAAGCCAGACACTTAATCAAGATTGGCATTTCAAATCATTCATATCCAGCAAATGATGGAAGAGATGTGGATCCAAGACCAGAATGTTTTTTGCATCAAATGGAAAAATTCTATGATACTCTCATCAGATTTGGAGTAAAATTACCAAACTTCAGGGTAATTACTGCAAAGGAAATTTTTCTAGTCTATAGTGATTCAAGAAAACAAGCAAGGGAAGAGCATCTTCAGCAAATCCTAAAGTTTGAAGAAAACTTTAGTGGGCTTGAAGCAGATTTGGGCCGTTTACCCGACCCAATCCAACAAGAGTGTTGCCGACACTTTCAAAAATACAAAGGACACCAATGCAAGTGGTGCGCAAAGGACATGAAAAACGTGGCCGACAAAGAATCGTTGTATGACAGTGACATATCACCAAATAACGAAGAAAATGTAGAAAGTTAGTGGGCATGGGACCCATTTAGAGATAAGCCTTATCTCTAAGGCAATTATGTAACATATTTTTCTACGTTTTCTTTTTCTTTTTGTCTTGTCATTTCTTTTGTGTGCTGTAAAGGAAAGGGACGTTGTGCCAATTATGAAGGCCAACTTGTGAGTCTCTCATCCTATAAATAAGGGCCGCGAAGCTCATTTGTATTCACCATGAATTGAAGCAATATAAGTTATATCAGTTTGATATGAGCTTGCCTCTTAGTTTTAAGAACTAGTGGTCCTATAGTGGTAAAACACTATAGTTGAGAATTCTTGAGGTAATACTCTGGAGGAATTCGCCCTGAGTTGGGAAAAACTCAACACAAGCAGAAAAAACTGCTGAAGAAATCAAATTGCTGAAGCAAAAATCAACCATATTTCTGAAGAAATAATCAGGTATGACTTTATTGCATATTAAACATGACTGAAATTTCATATTTTGAAGGAACATCTAGTTATTATGCTGATAGCATAATAGATAATAAAATAGAAGAAGCAGATTTATCTTTAACTGCTGAAGAAAATTTTAAAAGAAAATTTAGTAAATTGAGAGAATTTCTTTCAAGAAAAAATATTCTGAAATTTGGAATAGTAACAGGAGAAGAAGCAATTCCTATTGAAACAACTAATGGGAAAATAGCTATATCTACTATAAACAAAGAACAAATCATAAAGAGACTTGAAACGTTTTCCGAAAACGAAAGAAGAAAAATTGGTTATATTCATATATCAACCATTCAATTCTTAATCAAAAGTACCTTCATGAAAGGTATTAATTCACCTTTAGAAATAGCCCTAGAAGACTCTAGGATTTTAGATAAAAACCATGCAATGATTGCAAAAGGAAAATGTAATCTTAAAGATGGAAAAATAAAATTTGACATAAATTTACAAATAGGATTATCCCTAAAAGATATAGATCTAGATAGATCCATAGTTTTTCATCATAAAATGGAAAATCCAAAATTCATGAAAGAAGGTAATCATCCTTTTACAATTTATTATAGAATTAATTATGCTCTGAGTAATTCACATCATAGCATAGAATTCTTAGGAAAAGATACAATTCATATTGATGAGTTGTTTAAACCATTAGTTTCTCTAGAATCACCAATCTATAAAAATTTCGCAAGAAATAGCTTTTCCTTAATAAAAGCAGAAAAGAATCTGTTTGAAGAAACAGAAAAACCATTGTTTAAATGCCAAAGTCTTCGAATGACAGATTTTAATAAACCATTAAGTTCTCAAAATATATTTGAAGATGATGCCTCATCCTTAAATAACACTTCATTCGAACCTCCTAGGAAGGATTTCGAAATAAGCAGAGAAAAAGAGCTTAAGGATCTGCATGATTCTATAAAAACTTTATCGATACAGGTTAATAAAATTAATCAAAGACTATAAAAAGTCAAAATGTCTGGATTAAATCTAAAAACAGAGTTACAACTCTATAAGAAAAAATTAGAAGAAATAATTTCTGAAATAAATTATCAAAATACAAGAATTATGTTAAAACAAATTCTTTTTGCTGCACAGGATTTAATAATCTACCATGTAGATTCTATTTCTAAGTTATTAGAAGAAATAGAAGATTTGAATACTCTTACAAGTATTCAGCAAGAAAAAGCAAAAATGCTTTTAGAACCCTTTCAAGGTTTAGCAAAAATCGAAAAAATGTTAAAACAAATAAAAACTGAACAAATGTTAGAACAAGAAAACCTCCGCTGGAGAATCAACAATTAAATATGCCTGGTTTAACATTAAAAGAAGAATTAAGGTTATTTAAAACTAGGTTGCAACATCTAGTAAGTGATATAGAATGGTATTATGATCTAATAACATTCAAACAAATAATGTATAAAGCTCAATCTTTAATCAAAACGCATATAGATCTAATTGAAGATCTAGAAATTGAAATTGAAGAAAAATCCGTTAACAACTTTATCCAAAAGATAGAAATTCAAAGAAAAAGAGCAAAAATACTTCTACAACCTTTTCAAGGTTTAGAAAACATCGAGAAACTTCTAAAAGAAGCTCGAGAAAAATCCGCAAAAAACCCCACTTCAAATCTGGTATCACAGCCAGGAACACAATCCTAAGGGATAAAAATGAAAACAATAATAAAAAAGAAATAAAAAATATCTTTTTTCTTAAAACAAAAGCTTTTTAAAGTCGTTTTTCCAAATAACCGATTTAAAAAGACATCCACGTGGCACTCTCCAATTAAACCACATAAGCGACTTTTCCAAAAAAGTCACAAAAGTAACTTCACCATAGAAGCCCCCATCTGATTAAAGTTAAGAGATATCATTGTCTTCGTGATGGTTTTATTTACACTCTGTTTGGTTGAAGAGAAATAAGAAAGAGAGAAAGAGAGAAGAGAGAAAGAGAGAAGAGATGGTACCTTTCTTCTGTTTGGAATGCAGAGAAAGAGAGAAGAGAGACTAAAAATTGGTGGGGCCCACTGCTTTTTGTTTTCTCCTCAGAACAGCGGAGAAACGGGAGAGAAAGTGTGTCTTAATTTTGTTGTTCCATTTTTACCCTTCTATTCAAATTTCATTTATGATTTATTATATTTATGTAAATTGCAACAATGATTATCCAATATGAAGGATAAAACAAAGGAAAGCTGGAAGAGACAAGCTGAAGGTAATAATTTGCGGTGGTAGACAAACAATGAGGAAGCAAAATAGACTCTCTCCCACACGTGAAATGGTGAATGCAGTATATGGAGGAGAAGCCTGGGTGGAAGACGAGGGATGTAGATAATTAAGCTTATTTATTTATTCCTGCATTCTTTTACCTTTTTGTTCTTTTTTTTTTTTTGTTATGAAAGGCTTACCTTTTTGTTCTTATGAAAGAGATGATTTCCGATAAGAATAATAATAATAATAAATGAGTTTTAATTTATTTGGATGAAGTTACAAATTAATGAAATAATTAATTTTTAATAATAATCTTCATTTTTAAAAAAAATATCGTCGTCAACGATTTAGATTAAAAATTGGATTAAGTTTTTTTTTTTGAAGGAAAGTTATTTAATAAATTAATTTTGATTGAAGGTTTATTAGTTATGGGCATTTTGGTACTTCTAAAAATAATCAACACTTCTTTCTTCTCTATTTCTTCTATATCTCTCTTCTACCAAACAATACATCAAATCTACTCTATTTCTCATCTTTTTCTCTCTTCTTAATCTCTCTCTCACCTATTTCTCTCTTCACAAATTCTCTTCTACACCAAACACACCCTTAGAGTCATCCTCACGTGCCCCCAAGCAGGTAATTGTAAATTAACATAGACATTATTTTCTACAAATTAATAAAATAAATAACCCAAGCAGGTAATTGTAAATTAACATAGACATTATTTTCTACAAATTAATAAAATAAATAATGTTGTCTTTTTAAACCAGTTCCCAGGGAGAAAAGGGAAATAATGGTGTCATCCACCATCCCAACCAAATGGACTACTTGTGAACCATATACACCTCAAAGCTAATTCTTGTGTTGATGATATAGCTTTGATATTTTGGACTACCATGCAGTGTTTTCGGTGGATATTTTGTTGGGAGAATATTAATGTTAGATTTTTTTTTAAAAGGATTAATTTTAGATATGATTACGGTATTTTGTGTTTTTTTTTTTAAAGAAGTATTTTGTGTTTTTGAAAATATAAGAATATGAAACATTTTTATATAAAAATTTATATTTTTTAAGCTTAAGATGATTGTCTTGCTGGCTTTATCGTTGGATTGACTTTGCTTGGTGAGACATAATTAGATGTAAATACACGCACACAACTCTCTTATATTGTTGATTCCTTAAAAAAAAAAAAAAACTCATAATTGTTTGTTCCGTTCAATTTTTTTACAGAAATTAAGAAAATAGAAATAGAAAATGTTTTATGTTAATTAAAATATTATTATATCAAAATTGTAACAAAGGATTGTGTGTGTATGAAAGATAATAAAAAATTGAGGGGTAAAAAGAAAAATATTGTTACGCGCAAAAGATTATGCGTGTATGAAAAGAAAAGGAAAAATTGGCAGGATAAAAAAAAACTTCTACACCATATGTTGATATTTGATCCAAAGCAAATTTGGTTTTGGATGATGTGAGATGAAACTTGAAAGTGAGGTTGAATTTGAGGAATAAATTACCCTATGTTTTATAGGAAAAAGAAGAAGAAGAAATTGACAAATGAATTGAATAATTTCTTTTCTCATTCTATCATCCCCTGACGCCTCCTCTATAATCCTCATTTTACCTCATTCGAATTATATAATCTGAAGCATTTCTACAATATTTCAAATTATATAATTTGAAACCTTAAAAAACTTAGAAAACACCTTCAAATTACCTTACTTCCTCCAATTGTTGTTTCAACTTTCAAAACAATTCGGAAAACATAATTTGAAAATCATACAATAGATTGAATTATATAATTTGAACCGTGTCAAACCCCTCATCATACCAGTTTTTAAGAGCACTTATAGTTCATAACCCTCATCATACCAGTTTTTAAGAGCACTTGTAGCTCATAGTAGGGATGGGCAACGTTTGGTTCATAACCAAAAATGTATTCAAACTGAACTGAACTATAATGGATCAATTCGAACCGAATTGAATTGGTCTTAAAACTGGTAAACTGTTTTGTTTTTAAAAAAAACTGAACTGTTCCCACATAAAGTAAACATCTCAAAATAAGAACCAAACAAAAGAAATCATAAACTGAGGGAAGTTCTTTATGTAACAGTATTCAAAACTAAAATATGCATTATCGAAGCAGTGGATTTCAATCAGTTATGAACTAATAAAACAGGTTAATAGTGGATGAATGATTGAAGTCGGTCAGTAACAATAAAACAGTGAATGAATGATTTTACTGTTAATTTTAAGCTTAATAGTGGATGAATGATTGAAGCAATTTGTTGAAGAAAGTATGAATGATTGAAATCCATTGTTTTGGTTTTTTATTAGTTCATAATAGACTTCCATGAAATTATGCATTATCGAAGCGGTGAGTTTCAATCTCTTCCGTTACAGATAGGGTTGGGAATAGGCCAGGCCAGACCAGGCTTTGATAGGCCTGAGCCTGTCCTACAAAATTTTTAGCAATCCTGGCCTATGGCCTTTCACAGGCCTATTTTTTTAGCCTGGCCTGGCCTGTTTAAAAGCCTGGACTGGCCTGAAAGCCTATTTAGAGGCCTATTTTATATTAAAGTCATTAAACACTCAATTTTATTTATTTTTAAATAGGCTAAATCGGCCTCAAACCTATTTAACTATAAGGCTTGTCTATCACTATAAGGCTTTAAAAGCCTATTTCACTATAAGACCTTAAAGCATAATTAAAAAGTTTATTATTTAAGTCGTTTCTCTATTTTTATGTTTAATATAAATTAATTTTAATATAAATAAAAAATAAGTTTTATTAATTTGAATAAATAGGTCGGCCTATTAGGCTTCATAGGCTTTTTTTGATAGCCTAAGCCTGGCCAGTTTACTTAAATAGGCTTTTTCAAAAGCCTAAGCCTGACCTTTTTAATAAACAGGTCAGGCTTAAACAGGCCATACCATAGGCCCCTGTAGGCCGGCCTGGCCTATTCCCAACCCTAGTTACAGAGCTTGAAGCGGTTATCAAAGTTGTTACGATTAATTTTAAGCTTAATATTGGATGAAGGATTGAAGCAATTTGTTGAAGAAAGTATGAATGATTGAATTCCACTGTTCTGATTTTTTTATCACAAAGGTTCAGTTAATAACTGCTCCTTTAAGTATAGATCAGTTCATAACTTTTATATAGCAGTTCGGTTCAACAGTAGTTTGGTTCAATTTTTGTTTTTTTTTTTTGTCCACCTCTAGCTCATAGTTTATATGCTGTCATTATTATAATCGAGTTACCCTTTGTTTCCCATTCCTCATTGCTTGTTAAATCATATCTAGCTATTGATACATTGTAAAAACAAAAAAGAATGTAAGTGAATGAGGATGCAGATGCCTGGGAGTGAGTTAGAAATTAAGACCACATTTAAAGTAAGTTTAAATTGTACAGCAGCAAATGCCTCTGTATAATCTTTGGTCGATGACTTCATAGATTCTCAAAAAATCTTGTGGGTCCAGGAATAAGAGTAAGAGAATATAGATGAAAATTTATAGGGGGCTTCTATGGTGTAGTCAAGAAAATGACTTTTTTGAAGAAGTCATTTTGTTTATCCAATAGCATAGTTGTTGATGTCATGTTAGCTAGTGTCTTTGTGATGGACTACTGTAACACTAAATTTTACTTTATTACAAATCAGTTCTCGTACAAAATATCAATTACTTTTAATTTATTAACTTATTTTATTTAAAATAAAATCAATTTTTGTTCTTCATCTGTTCATTTTGTTCGTCCTTTCTTCTTCATCTGCAAATTATTCATTTTTCTTCATCTTCTTCTCAAAATCGAAAACATGTTCATCACTAATAAAAATCGTTCGAAACCCTTCCAAAATCGAAACGCAAAGATTTAGATGAGGTTCAGTTGAACCAGTTCCTTGGTCACTCGAAATCCAATTCAAAATCAAAATCAAAATCCATTCAAAATAAAATCGAAATCCAATTCCGCTTTCCTCCTTCGTTCCCAAATCGGTAGGCTATATCTATGAACAGATCAGTAGAGACAAAAACATATATTAAAATTTTAGCACTCACAGAATTCTAGCAAATCACCTAATTTCATTATCAAAGCAATAACCTGTAAAGAGAAAGGGATTCAAATTTGATAGTAGTTATCATAGAGTCCAAACGAGAAACTATGTAGAAAACACATTAAACTGTTTCAATAAAACATAAGAAATTTGAAGCACGAACTTTATATGAAAAAACTACAAGCTAATCGTAAAAATCATGACAATTATTGAGAAAGAAAATCTGAAGTATCCAATTTTTGTTGTTGTTCTGTCGTATCCAATTTAGATGCATAAATTTTAAGATTAAAAAAATAAAATAATAATAAAAATGTTTAATTTTAATTTAATCAAGGACACAATTGCAATAAGTAAAAATACAATGGCACACCGTATGAGCAAATGTGCGATACACCATATAATTTGACATAGCATGCATTTAATAGGCTAATGTTCAATGATTGGTCATTCTAATGACTTCACCAAAAAAGTCATTCTAATGACTTCACCATAGAATTTTCCAAATTTATATTGTATTCCTTAAAAAATACGAAGAGTAAATCAATTAGTTTACGCATCTCCGCTCATGTGAAACTTATGTTCTCTTTGTAAATTTCCATCAGTAAAACATCTTAATAAATGTCTAAAATTCATATTTCTCATAATTCTGCTTTCTAATTAGTGCTCTAGGTAAACTTGAGGTGCTAGCCAATGTTAATATGGGCCTTGCAATAAAATGGCAAGGGAATTTTTAGTTCCGTCTGTCACAAGACTTTTAATTCCGTCACTAAACATTGACAAAGATCAAACATAAAGTTTACAATCAAGTTCTCAAAACAACATATATATCAAGTAGGTGAAGGCGGATGTGGATCCGAACGTGGAGGTGGAGGTGCAGGTGGATGACCTAGAGAAAATCTCTCTAAAAATTGCTGGAATTGCTCTCTAGGCAAACGTGACTCTTCTTGCGATGCACGAGTCAACTCCTCGTGAGTCTTAACTGCTCTCTGAGTGTCATGTTTTCAGCTGACAGAATAGAAATTGCAGCCCTCATATGCTGCGAGATGTCATCAAATGATGTGGAAGATACAGAAGGCTTGTGTTTTCCTGCCTCTGGACCCAAACCATATATGTGTCCCTTCTTGTCCACTCCTTCAACTACATCTAAAGTGATGTCGTGTGACTCATGACCAGACAAATCATCCCCTGGTGTTTCCTGTGAGTCTCTATCAAGAATATGTCTTTCATACTCATTCTGAAAAATTACCAAAAAACGAAATGAAATTAATCACAAATATTATATTACCTTATCTACATTCAGAATAAAAGGTAAATCTAATATCATGTTGCTTGATTTATGTTGGTCAACAACAAATAAAAGATAACCATTTATGTGACGACATGGACAAATTACAGGTGACATTACCGGATTCAAGATGTGCAGTGAAGACAAACAATACCACAATACCTTTAAAGTTGGGTGTTATCAACAAAGCAAAGCTAGATAACTAGTCACCTATAATTTCTCATTTGAAATTGTTTATGAACAAATAAAATTCCACCAATCCCTTGGGACACTAAATTCATGACAACACTAACAGGAGGCACGGGAAACCCTTAATACCAGACCTAAAAGAAAACCCCTTCCGAAATCCTATATTCATTCTACTTGCTCCTTCCTTTTCCCGAAGCCCTCATCTTTTAAACTCCCAAAAATGCCCAAGTGTGATGAAAATTGTCAGAAATGTCAAGAGGTCTTATGGCTATGTAATGGGAAAGTTTTGCACAATTTTGAGAAGATTTTGGAAGCTTCAGCTATTGGAAAAATCGTGCCACGATGGACCTGTTTTGTGGCACGTCTGAAGGAGCGTCAGATTTTAGTTGTTTCAATTCTGGAAAAATCGTGGCACGTTGGAACAGTAACGTGTATTCAGTTTTATTTATGGTTAATGTTTTTTATATGATTATGTATGACTACTAGCCCTAGCTTCTTAATTATATGAATTGATCTTGAGTTTTCAAAAAAAAATTATATGAATTGATCTTAGAATTTAATTGACTACTAGCCATAGCTGTTAAATCTAACCTAATATTTCTGTTTAACTTTACATATGAAACTAGAGATATGAAGTTGTGAGTTATGACATTAGGGTTAACGAACTAGTAATACTTCCAACGATTATGAATCAACTTAAGAGATTAAGGGATTATAATTTAGGAAAGGGTTTTGACTCAAGAGATTGATCAAAACTATTGTGTTAATTCGTCGTAAAACTAGGTGAACATTGAGAGGGAAGAGAGGCAAGTTATTTTACATTGAGCAATAGAGGATTCGAAGGCTTGATCACTCGTAACCCTAATTTTCAAAATCAACTTTAATTGCACTTTTTCTTATTTTTATACAACCAAACCAACTGCCTAGGGTAAACCATAAATTTAACACATCCTTATTGATAATGAGATTGTTGAGTAGAAATTAACAACGGTCCTCGTGGATATGAATTTAATTATTACTTCGCTAGTTTTGGTACACTTTCCAAATACCTATCAACCACCATTGGAGACTTTCAAGACTTGGTCAAACTCATGGTCTTGATTCCGAGATTTCATTTTTTGTTCTTGCATATAAGTAAGCCATTTTGCAATTCATCAATGCAGAGTGCAGTTACATCATTTCATTATGCAATTGAGCACACAACATAGTTAAACTTACTTGTCATGGATCTTAGAATCTTGTTAACTACCAAGACTTGTTCCATCTTTTCACAATGTGCAATTAAGCGACTAGCAATTGCAAGAGTTCTTGCAAAATATTCATCAACTGTCTCACCCTCCTTCATTGCAAGAACTTCAAACTCTATGAAGTGCATGTAGTAATGCACGCTCACCTTTGTGGAGCCTTGATATTTCTTGCGCATTGATTCCTCCTTTGTTGTATCACAAATCAAGGTTGTTTCCAATATTGTTCACCGTCCATTAAATATATTAAATTTAAATTAATTATCAAATTAAAACTAAATAATTTATAGTTCTTACAAATAATGAATAATAAAAGGTCCGTTTCAAGTATCGGTTTGGTCTCATAAGTAATAAAAGGTCCGTTTAGGTCCCTTAACTCTATTTAAAGTATCGTTTTGGTCATTTCTGTTAATTTAATTCAAAAAAACGTTAAGTTTAGGGACCAAACTAATACTAATTAAATAAGTTAAGGGACCAAAATTTAACGTTTTTTTATAAATTAACAGAAGGGACCAAACCGTTACTTTAAATAAAGTTAAGGGACCTAAACAGACCTTTTATTACTTATGTGACCAAACCGATACTTGAAATCAAGTTAAGAAACTAATTAAGCATTTAAGCCTAAAAAAATTATAACTTAAAAGTTATAAGTCAAGTTCTTCGCGCTGAACTCCTCTAAAAAAAATTACTCCACATCCCCACCGTTCATTTTAATTTGGATATAGCATCCACATCCTTTATTATATCCTTTTTTTCTCAAAAAAAACTATAAAATTGAAACGTGTGGTACATAAAACCTAACACAACCGACAATGTTGATATTGTTAGATTGAACATTTTCATCTGGATTCGAACTCAGAGTCCGCAGTTGTAGTTGTATATGTAAATTTTA
The DNA here is from genome assembly GCF_051527215.1 of Medicago sativa. NCBI lineage: Eukaryota > Viridiplantae > Streptophyta > Magnoliopsida > Fabales > Fabaceae > Medicago > Medicago sativa. The sequence goes on from NC_140750.1 coordinate 80,151,316, forward strand.
GATTATTATTGTCACTTCGTCTACAAACAAAAAGAACATAAAATATATATTTTATAAATTTTGCTGACAAAAACAGTCTGTAATTATTAATTTAAATTTAACATCAAGCCTAAAATTTAAATTTAAATTGGTCTCTGTTTTTTTTTAGGAAATTTAAATAGTTCTTTTAAAATTTAAATTTAACATGTTAATTGACCTTTCGAAAAAAAAAAAACCTAAACCCATGTCTTCCACCACCACCGCCATGATTCGTTTCTCAAGATCCTTTGTGCCGCGCCTCCTCAACTACAATACAGTATGCTCCTCCACCGTTGTTCCTTCTCCGATCTCCTACCTCCTTCCCGCCGCTTTCCACATCCGTCACTTCTCAAAGGACAACCTTATGTGCGCCAATGATTCGAATAAGTCAGTTGAGCGGCTGCGCAACATCTGGATATCGGGGCTCATGGACCCTACTGAGATGACGCTCAAGGCAAGACTCCTGTTACATGAAGGTCGGGTCAAAGAGTGTGACGAGGATAGAGATTACAGGTTTTCAATGGATATTTATCACTTACTGGGATTTAATGGGTATTTATCCAGCTAGTGTCGACATTTGAGTTTGTCGATTTTGCTATCACTTACTGCTCTTGGAAAGACTATCAAATTAACATAATTGACACAAACAACTATTACTATCATGATTTCATCGATGACGTTCAGAAGGCTGTGCATGTCGTTGATGGTGGGGTTCTTGTTCTTTCTAGTGTTCTTTGTTATGGGGTTGGAAGGGAGTACAAAACTATTGATGAACATATGAAAGCATATGAAATTCCAAGACTTGTATTTACTGATAACCTTGATGCGAAGAGAGCAAATCCGTGGGAAGTTTTAAATCAGACAAGATCTATGCTAGGGCATCATAGTGCTGCAATCCAAGTTCCAATAGGCTTGGAATATGATTTTAAGGGACTTGTTGATCTCGTGCAGTTAAAGGCCTACTTTTTTTCATGGTGAAAATGTTGTTGTTGTTGAAGAAGTTCCAGCAGATATGGAAGCCTTGGTGTTAGATAAAAGGCGTGAACTCATAAAAATTGTCTCAGAGGTTGACGGTAAACTTGCCGAGGCTTTTCTCAGTGACAAGCCCATATCATCTGCCGAACTTGAGGAGGCAGTTCGGAGGGCCACCATAGCACGGAAATTTATACCAGTATTCATGGGTAGTCCTTTCCACAAGTCACAACAGCTACTGGATAGTGTACTTAGTTATTTGCCATGTCCAGTTGAAGTTAGTAAGTATGCTCTCGACGTAGATAAGAATGGAGAGAAGGTTGAGTTGTCTGGAAGTCCTGATGGACCACTTGTGGCATTGGCTTTCGATTGGGTGGGCCAGAATGATTGGGATTCTGGATTTACATTTACATTTACATTTCTAAGAATCTACCAGGGTGTCCTTCGGAAGGGTGATATTGTTTTAAATAGCACTGGTAAGAAGATCAAGGTTAGTAGTTTGTTTTTACCTGATGGTAAGGATTTGTTGAATTCTAAATTTTTGCTATATACTAGTAATAAATATGAAATTCAAGAGGCTCATGCTGGTCAACTAGTTGCTATACTTTATGACAATTGTGAATCAGGTTCAGATTTTTGTATATCCGGAGAGACACTTACTAATGGGTCAGTTAGATATATAATGCCTCCTCCTCAGGGGCGGATCCAGACTTCAAGTATACGTGGAGCTAAAATTTCAAACAAACAATAATGCAAACTATAATAAAAATAAGAATTAACATTATTTTTTGTTGAAACGAAAAATTTTATTCATCGACAAGTTAGGTGTAAGACACACCACCAACTCGCGGGAAAACAGGAAAAAACAACAAAAAGCGCACCGTATATAGGCGGCACGCCAAAATCCCAAACCCTCTACCTATGATGCCGAAGTATAATACAAGAGGCCAATTCTTATAAAAGTAAAACACACAATCATTGTTACAAGTAACAAGAATATCACTAGTAATCATAAACAATTCTTAGTATAGTTTTCTACCTTATGTTCATTCAAATATAAGTATGCAAAATGTGTACGGGAGAAGCTATATTTTAATGTAATTTCAAATTGACAACCTTATCATTATATGATAAACCTCTTTATGATGAAATGATTATATAATTGATTGAAAATGAATTTTTGGATACGAAACAGAGGCGCCAGCCTATGTTCTGCTTGAAGGATGCCAACAACAGTGTTCTTGCGATACCACTTAGTAATTAGAAATTAACATTGCATACAACACGAATTCATTTCGAAAGGTAATAACATGAATCTGTAACAATTAATTAGTCGAATACCTACTCAAAATCAATATAAAACATTCTTAGTAAATGATTGATGTCACTAAGGAAACCCTAACAATTTTAAAACCCCAATTTTAAAAACCTAAAACAATCAATTGAAGAATGAGGGGGAAATTGCTTACCTTAGAGTGAGAAGTGAGAGTTGAGAAGTAGGAGAAATTTGAAATTAAGAGAGATGGAGAGCTGAGATTGAAAGAGATGGAGAGCTGAGAGAGAAAGGGGCGTGTTTGTTTAGTTACGGTACAGCCTACAGGAAGGAAATTGGAATAGAAAATGAAAGAGAGTGAGAGTGAGACACACAGCTGTCTTTTGTTTAATATACCCTCCGGTCACTATTATAAACAAATGTTTGCATTTTAGATTTATTCATTGAATGATGTATGTGACCTACAACAAAGACCATATATATCATTAATTGTTGAATGAACCTAAAGTGTAAACATTTGCTTATAATAGTGACCGGAGGGTGTATATAAAAAAAAAAAAAAAAAAAAAAGGGGGAAAAGCATGTGGAGCTATAGTCCCACAATGCTCCTACATGCATCCGCCCCTGCTCCTCCTCCTCCTTTAACCGCTCCTGCCGACAAATATTTCCTATAACTGTTCTTGATCCTGTCAGCAAATATTCGAAGAGGATGAAATAAGGAATTCTATGAAAACATTCACTACTAAGAGTATAGCAGCATAATCAGGTTTTGTCTAGACGATGGATATGAAGCCTTTGGCTGCTCTTGGCCTCTTGCTGTAACCTTCTGCAGCCTTTTGTTTTCTTTGGGAGTGGTCTCTCTTGTTTTTTGTTTGACCATAGTGCTGGCTTTTTATGTATAACTCTTCTTTTAGCCTTTAGCACAGCTTATGCTAAAGAGCTTATTAATAAAATTTGCATTATTAAAAAAAGCATGTTAATTTTTTTTATGAAAATATATATTTCATTGGTTAATTTACTTATTATCCCTTTTAGCACCTAAAATTTATTAGCATGTTAATTTTTTTTATGAAAATATATATTTCATTGGTTAATTTACTTATTATCCCTTTTAGCACCTAAAATTTATTAATAGCTTGTAGAATATACTTTTCATTTCGCTTCAACCAAACACTGTGTAAAAAAATAAAAGGAGAAAGGTGTTAGGTTAGGTACCTCTGTTAGCTTGTAGAAATTGTGTAGTCATCAAGATTCCCGATATTCATCTGCTGCCAAATCCCTGTCAACAGCATGATCCTCAGGCTCAATCAAGACTCTGCGAACTTTTTGTATGAAAAAGCATTACAATTTAGAAAACCAGCAAGAGAATTCAGGTTTAGGATGTGTATGTTTGGATACGATGTTAGTTTGGCAGAACCATTGTAATTTAGTCAAAAGCATAATTTTGGACCTTCAATAAAATCACTTAGTAACACTGTCACCGTGATTTTGTCAAATTCACAACCAATTTAGACATGCACGAAGGCTTTAAAATCAAACCCATCAATCACTATGTATGTTGTGAATATAATTGAACCACCTTGCGTTTTGGTAGGAGGTGGTGAATTTAGAATCTGGTTGAATTTGCAATGACAATAGACGCCGTCTTGCATGAGTAAAAGCTCATGATTCTCCTAATCTTCACGGTTGAGACTGTCAGTTTGACAAACAAGAGAAAACGAATACGCGTGCCTTAAAACACTCATTTTTGTTATCCCTTATTTTTTGTCGAACCGACACAAATCAAATCGTACTCCCAACCGTTGAGAGTTTCAGGTAAATTTTTGACTTTTGAGTAATGTAAACCGTAAAATAAAAGAACACAAAAAATGTCATGTTAGAGGTACTTTACTTGATTCCTTAGTGCAAATTCTTGATTATAATTAGCTGGGACTTTTAATTCTGGTTCAAGGTTCTGCAAATTAAGAGGGACAATCATTTCAAACCTGATTCATACATAGAAGTTCTGCAAGCAAGAAAACTACAAGAAACTTGAAAATGAAAAGAAAAATTCAGAACCTTTTGATGATTCTTGAAATCTGATTCCGATCAAGATTACCAATATTGCGAAGAACTTCACGGATGCTTCTTTTTGCCTTCTGCTTCTCCGTGTCTTTGCCTGCAAGAAACATGATATCATACACCATATTATAAGCATGGAAGATAAATGAAAATCCAAATGTTAAGAAAAAATCAAGCGAAAAGAAATATATGCATGTTTAGCGTAATTGATTCTAACAAATAAATTCATTTTCTGTACTACAAATAAACTCGCATGTGAATCATACAACAAATAAAAATGATTATTAATTCCCAAAATCCAAAGAAATGAAAACATAACAAATAAATAAAACGGCAGTGCATTCAAGAAATCTGGAAAAAGCTTTCAAGACCTTTTGCTCTGCTATCCATTGTCAAAAGCACTACTTACTCTTGATCCTCGCCTTAAATTTATTTTTCATTTTTTTTAGTTTAGAGCTTAAACTAATTTATAGTTTTTTGAGAGACTGATTTTTTGGTTGTTTGAGGGTTTTAAAATCTTTTTATATTAATAATAATTTCCGGATCCTCCCCAAAGTGATCAACGGACCAGGAATGCCGGAAAGAAGGTTGGTAGCGGACTTGGACTAATCTGTCATTCTCTTGCTCAGCCAAATCTCCTTCAGCGGAAAGAGGCTCGTGCGTGCAAAATGCTGCTTCGGGAATTGTCACCAACGGCCTCACTACGACATAATGTTATTTCAATCTCAAAAACCTCTACGGTTGAGGGAGGGAGATCAAAGCTAGCCTTTTGTTCTGTTATGTCTCCAGTTTTTTTGTTTGACCATAGTGCTGGCTTTTTATCAATAACACTTATTTCAGCCTTTAGCACAACTTATGCTAAAGAGCTTATTAATAAAATTTGCATTATTAAAAAAAACATGTTAATTTTTTTGTGTAAAAGTATATATTTCATAAAGAATAAAATTTGAATTTTATGGAATAAGAAATGAATTCCATAATCATAAGTGGTGTAGCATTGATTTTCCCTGTTTCTTTGAATTCAGAAGTGCCTAATTTTCTCTGGGCTATGGCCTAATACAATGAAGGAAGAAAGTTACTTTTCTCACGGGAATAATTGTTAAAAAACGGATTCAGCTGTAGTTAACTACCGCTCGACTTTTTCACCTGTATTTAACTATCGTTAAATACTTTTTAAAACGGTTTAATTACTTTTTAAGTTGGTTAGATTGAACCATCGAAATGTAGTTAACTAAAGTTGGATGCGTTTTTAAAAAGACTCTTAGTCTTAAGAGGAAAATAGTTCACCGTCCAATTAGATATACGTTTTAAAATCTAAATTGATTGTTAAGGTATTAATTAAAATAATTAATATTTCTTTTTTTAAAATTTAGGATGCGTTTTTAAAAAGACTCTTAGCCTTAAGAGGAAAATAGTTCACCGTCCAATTAGATATACTTTTTAAAATCTAAATTGATTGTCAAGGTATTAATTAAAATAATTAATATTTCTTTTTATAAAATTTATAATCAATAGCTCTTACAAACCCGTACCTTGTGAAGTTGTAAAGCAAATTCATACCATTAAGGCTGTGTTTGGTAACACAAATAAGCTAGCTTATAGCTTGTTGGACTAGCTTATAAGCTTGTTTTAATAAAATGTCATGTGTTTGGTAAAAAGCTTTTCTCACTAGCTTATAGCGTTTTTTAAGAAGCTAATTCAAATAGCTTTTTAGCTTATAGCTGATAGCTTTTTATATTTTCTTCCAATTTTAACCTTTTATTTATTTTATTTTATTGTTTTTAATTAAAAAAAACTAACCGCTTTCTAATATAACCACCCACGTTCCTCTTCAAAACAAAAAACAAGATGACCTTGTTCAAGCATTCCGTTTTAGTACTGTACTGCTTTTTTAACTTTTCTTGTTCAAGTTTTCTTTTTGACCTTGCCCTTAATTCATATGATAAATAATTTTATATAAAATTTACCATAAATATTGAAGCAAGTTTAGTTTAATAAAATTTATAAAAAAAGTTTTGTTAAATAAAAAATGTCAAATGCATAAATATATTTATCATTTTAATGATTAAAATAATTTGAAATAAATTTAAATATTTAAATAGAAATACATTAAGTAATAAGAATTGTAAATATGATATTAAAAAAATTAAACAAACATGTCCTTTTATGTCATTTTATATTTATCAGTCACTTCAACAGCTAATTTTACCAAACACTTTTAATTTTAATAAGCTAGCTTTTCAGCTATAAGCTATCAGCTATCAGCCATCAGCTAGCTTTTCAGCTATCAGCTAGCTTATAGCTTATTTTTACCAAACACACCCTAAACCACCCGAGTTACTCGACAACCCCAAGATCCCTTTTTTTTGTTGTTGTGTGGATGTAACATCTCCTCCCTTCATTTTATATTAGATCCTTCATTTTATCTTAATCTAATAGATTTCATGTTAATTGTTAATCAGACGTCAAGTTTTTTAGTCCATCCTCCTTTTTTTGTTGTTGTTGTGTGGATTGTTTTTTTCTTTTTCCACCAATAATTTATTGTGTTTATGAAACGTAAATGTTGATTGGGTCAAAATAAGAAAAACTATAAATATTTTATTCTTAGAATGGTCAAGAAAGATGAGGTCACATTATTATAAACAATACTCATCCATCAAGGCCATTAGATTAAGATAAAATGAAACAAACACGTTTATCTCCTCTCCAATCCAAAAAGATAAAATATTGAGACAGTCCATTTTCAATTCAAACATATACTGTGTAATATGACATATGCAAGTGATTGTTTAAAATGCTTCCATTTCTAAATTTGAATACCGTCACACAGAGAAAATAATATTTTTTAGCATAACTTTTCAAGCTAACCCTTAGTAGTCCAACTACCACTACACCTTCCTAATTTCCTTACTAACCCACCCAATACAATTATGACTTGTAAAAATAAAACATGAAAAAGAAAATAAAAAATAAATAAATTGCCAGTAAAATTATTTCAAGAAAAAAGAAGATAAGAAAATGGGGGTATTATTGTCTCGTTGTATCACCGGTAGCTTCTGTAGGCTGGGGTATACATACAGCTCTCGGCAAACTTCACCAAATCTTTCGGCTGTGGAAGGCGAGTGGCCAAGCCTGACAGAAATGCAAACAAGAACGCATATGAGAACAACTTATCACAGTTTATATGAAAACAATCCGACTTTATTTTATCTTTTGTTATAGAAATAACTTATTATACATAGACTTGTATGATTTGTATGATTAGAGCCTATGCTATAAGCGCTTAATTAAGTTGTTTATCCAAGTAGGGTGTTCGTCATTTTTCCAAAATGCCTTCAAAGATGCAAAACATGTACTGGAGTTGAGAAAAGGAAAGGAAAAAGTAAAAGCTCACCAAGTTCATAAGCTTTAGCAGCAACTTTGGCAGCTATGTGAGCTGAAATCTTTCTGATGTTGGTGAATGGTGGGAATATCAAACCCTTCTCAAAGTTCTCTTCTGATACTTGTTCAGCCAATGCCTCAGCTGTTCCATTCAATAAGAAAGATTAAAGACCATGCCATTTCAACCATACCTTATTACATTTACATCAATTTATTTGAAATTATTGTTCAAATCAGTTGTGAACTTACAGGCAGCAAGAAGCAGGTCGTCATGTACACGAATGGTCCCAGACATTATTAAACCTAGGCCGAAACCAGGGAATATGTATGCATTATTTGCCTGATGAACAAAACATCCAAATTAGACCTTATTTGACATGAAAATACTATGCCAAAAAAAATAAAAAATCTTGGGCTTAGACCTGGCCAGGCACAAACACTTTCCCCTTATATTCAACCGGCGAAAATGGGCTCCCACTTGCAAAGATCGCACGTCCCTGAGAAAAATGAAACAGAATAGTCAGCGTTGATCCAAAAATACGCTCAAATTTCAATGCAAAAATACAAGTTAGTTTCTATTACCTGGGTCCACGTATAAGCTTCTTCAGCGGTACATTCGGACTGTGATGTTGGGTTCGAAAGAGAGAGAATAATAGGTTTCTACAATCATTATCAAACAATACAACATTACTTGAATTATTCAGACATGAGATTGCATGGGAGATACTAGCTGGGTAAATGAGTAGATTGACTAAGTACCTCGTTAATAGAGGCCATCGCCTCAACCACCTCTTTGGTAAACGCACTTCCTTGTCCCGATGTTCCAATAAGCACTGTTGGCTTAATTTTCTGAAAATATAACATTGAAAATGTAAGAACCAAAACTTATGTTGTGTATATGCATGTATCAAGGTGTGATAAACCGAAAAATTGACCGTACATTAACAGCATCGAGAAGGTTTTTAACAGGTTCGTGTTCATGAGCCCACGGCTTCTTGAAATGTTGGAGTGATTCTTTACGGGAACTGACAATCAATCCCTTTGAGTCCACCAACCAAATATTCTTGCGCACTTCGTCCAATGGGGCATTTGTCTGCATCAAAGATGGTAGTTTCTCAATAAATCTAAATTACTCATGCAATGCTCAATCACAATACTCTCACCACCCTAAAAGTAGCTACCAACCTGTTTAGATGTTTCAAGTGCAATGAGCTCTGCAATTCCAGTGCCCGCCTGCAACCACCAAACAATACACTTAAGCCACAAAGAGTAAATGGATGTAACAGAAGCCAGTTGTTACTCCAAGATTTTAAAAAACCTACATCTAACAAGTTTCAAAATGCTATGTCAAGGAATAAGACATACCTCGCCGGCACCAAGGAATAAGAATTTGTGGTCAGCTAAGTTTCCCCCAACCAATTTCAAAGCTGCAACTAGTCCAGCAAGAACAACCGATGCCGTTCCCTGGAACAAAGTAGATAAAGTGTCGAGACGGTTATGATATGAGTACACAAGTCAACAAAATACATGAAATCAATATTTAAGATAGCAATTTATTACCTGAATATCGTCGTTGAAAACCAGATGTGTTGATCTATATTTTTCAAGCAGATCAAAAGCATTGTGGTTCGCGAAGTCTTCAAACTAATTATACAGAGACAGAAAACAGAAAAATGGAATTAGTACAGATTACAGTCCGGTAAGCCAGGAAATAAATTGTGCCTTTTGATACCGATTGATACCTGAATTAAGACTTTTTCACCGTAAGTTTGCTTGACTGCAGTCATAAATTCGTGCATAAGTTCAGAATATTCCTGCCCAGTTGCTCGTCTTTGCTTTAGCCCGATATATAATTCATCATTGAGCAGCCTCTCGTTGTTTGTCCCAACGTCAATAGTAATAGGCAGGCACTGTAATGATTTTAACGGATAACATTAAAGATTTAATAGGAAATGAAGATTACACTATGCATAACCAATAATAGGAAATGAAGTATCAGATCATTGTAAGTTTACAGTAGGCATTATTTACGGGTTAACAAGTTGCAATGTAGCTGAAATATACTTACAGCTGAAGGACGAACTCCTCCTAGTGCAGTATATAAAGAAAGTTTTCCCACCGGTATTCCCATTCCCTAAGAATACAAAATAGGTTGTCAAAGGAGAGATTACAACATCAGATCTAATGATTCAATTTAACTATCACAGATCAACAACAACGTGAACAAGCATGATATAAATTACCTGACAACCTAGATCCCCAAGACCCAAGATCCGTTCTCCGTCAGTTACGACTATGACTTGAATGTTCTTCTCAGGCCAATTTCTCAGTACTTCTTGAATCCTCCCCCTATAATTTAAACACCCCCCAAGAGAAAAAGAAACAATAAAATTGATACAAACAATAGAATAGAGACTCGATCAAAGGTAAATTGCAACAAAAAATTCTACGAGGATAAACAGGCGGGCACAGTTAAACTTACTTCTCTTTCAAACTTATATAAAGACCCTGTGGACGCATAAAAATGTCCCCGTATTTCTGGCAAGCCTCGCCAACAGTTGGAGTATACACGATTGGGAGCAATTCTTCAACGTGATCAATGAGAAGTTTGTAAAACAGACGTTCATTTCTTTCCTGCAACCAATAATATATCAAAGTGAAAGCATTAGAATTCAATTCAAAATATTGCCAATCAGGCCATGTGAATTAACTTCCACCAACATATGGTTTTTACATTAAAGACGAGTTTCAAATTTATAAATAAAAGCATGAACAAAAAACCAAAGAAGGTGGGAGTTTTGACAATGTTAAAAAAGGGACGACATAAAATGTTGACAAGGACACACCTGAAGATCCATCATTGCCATGTATCTCTGCAGCGGAACTTGATATTGGCGTATGTGCTGGATCATTTTCCTCACCTGAGTTTCTTGAGGAATAGTTGTTGGGGGAAGAAGACCACGCAAGTAGTGTGCATCCCTCTCTTTTTCAGTAAAGGCCAACCCTTTGTTGAAGTGTGGATCTCGCAACAATGTATAACCACTAAAAACAAAGAATCAACCAACATGTAAGAACATGGATCACCAACATACATACAGAACTCTTAATATTTAAAGAAGCTGCTCGAATAAAAAATAAATGATTCAATCTGTTGAAAAATATATCAAAAAAAGTAACGTGAATTATTACAAGCATATATAAAACAGAAACAAAACATATGACGATATAAATTAGGTGAACAAAAAAACTACACTCATGACATCTAACAAGCATATTCAAGATCCTCCCTTATTAAATTAAATTAAATAAAATCTTCATGATTCATTCATAACAACAAAACTTTTTCAATCAAATTTCAAATTTTCAGGAACACCAATTGAGGGGATGGCATAGACAACACAGCAAACAAGGATCAAATATGAATCTAGCAAAGGGTTAAAACATAAAAAAATAATGGTATGATCAAAATCAAGGACTAACAAGTAAGAACACAAGATCATGAGTGTCACACTCACCTAGCAACAGAAACACTCCAAGGAGTCACAAAGTGATCCTCAGTGGCCTTATCCTCGCCGTAAACATCACGAGGACCGCCACCAGAGATCGGATTATCATCTACATCTTCCACCACGGCCTCCTTTTTAATTTCTTTCAAAGGTGTCTCCATCACATTAACAACACTGCCATTTCTATCATTGATTGGTGACATACACGTCACCCTCCAAGGTCCATAACCCCTTCTCTGTCCACCACAGATGTTACCACTCCCACCTAATCCTGAGCAACCCTGCTCGTAATAATTTCCATCAAAATGAAAAAAATTAATAATAAACAAAACACATTAACAATACCCAGATAAATAAATCAACTAATCTAATCAAAATTCACAAAAAAAAAAATAATAATAATAATAATAATAATTTTTATTTATTTTTAGCTGAAAAACAAATAGCCCAGAAAATTGTGAACGTTAATAACAATACCCAGATGAATAAATCAGCTAATCTGATCAAAATTCACAAGAAAAATACAATTTTTATTTTTTTTTAGCTGAAGAACAAATAGCCCAGAAACTTGTTGAATATTTAAAAAAGCCATATTTATTTTGTGATTTAGAGAAAATGGATTACCAGGAAGGTGCATCTGGTTGCGGAGATCATGATGATGGGTATGGAAGTGCGAGAAAGAGTCCTGCTTTGCTGTATCAGAAATGAGAGAGAACGTTATATATATAATATAGAGAGAGAGATTGTTAAGGTTTTTTTCACTTCTTTCTCTGTCACTCTCTCTCTTCTCTATACCTGATGATGCTGAGTTGAGTTTCTGTGTAACACAAGAACACAACACAAAAGAGAGAGAAAGAGAGATCAGAAGAAGAGAAATGAATGTGTTGTTGGAATGAATTATGGAAGTGAAACACGTTTTGTGAGGTCACCTTAAAAAGGTTGGAACTCGCAACTTGTTTCAACAAGTGCCAGGATTGAACACCATTTCCCATCCTCGGTCTTACCAAACTACCCTCAACTTCTTCCAAAACTATTTCTATACTTTTTTTAATGGAAAATGTTACTTCTTAAGAAAAATAGTTTCAAGAATTTTTCAAGACACAGTTGGCAAATTTTAATTGGATGATTTATTTGTCCACTTCCTATTTTTCAGCCACACCTCCTTGAATTGTGGCAAATAGTGCATTGTGATTGGCTACTCTTTATTCTTGAAGAATTCTTGATGTTATTTTTCTAAAGATATAGCATTGCTCTTTTTTAATATAATAAAAACAAAACAACAAATCAAGTGCCCAAAATCAGTGGGGTATAACTGGGGTTTTTTCTTTCAAAAACTATTTTTATATGTTTTTTATTTTTCAAGTAGTCTAGTGGCTAGATTCACACACATTATATGTGGAGAAGTGAAGAATCTGGAGTTTGAACTCCGACTCCTGCACATAATGTCTCTGATAGCTATTAACTGAGCTACACTTACAAAACATTTTTAAAATATAAGTTTAGTTTAGCGTGTAAGAGTCAAATCAATAATATGATAAATCAAAAAGTCTAATATAAAGTAATTAAATTGATTTGGTTTTTGCCTAGTCCAAAACAAACCGATCAAACTTGATCTTTTTAAATTGAGTATTGCTTCACGTTATTTTAGGCGTGTAAGAATCAAATCAATAATATGATAAATCGGAAAGTCTGATATAAAGTAATTAAAATGATTTGGTTTTTGTCAGATCCAAAACAAACCGATCAAACTTGATCCTTTTTTAAATAGGATATTGCTTTCACGTTATTTAAAATTGATCGCTCAAGATCCTAAATCAATTGTTATATTTTATTTCAAACTATGCCAACAAGATATTTATTTATCATAAAAACAGCGATATTTAACTTCAAGGGTTTTTTTTCGGGCTGGGGTAAAAGCTCATTTCTTCGCTGGTCTGGGTTCTCCCAAGTCATTTACTGATATACGAAATATCACACGAACTTGCCCTAAATGCATTGAAGCATGACCGTTGATTTTGGATCCAAGGTTAACATCGTCTAATCTACTCATGAGTGTCTTTCTATGACAATTGTTTGAATTAGGGTTGAGGGCGCCAAAACCCTAATTCACCGCTATAAATGTCAGCTCATAGCCTCCATTCATATGCATGCACTTTCTATCATAAAAACTTCACATATTCAACGCACTCTTACTTGTCGACAGAGTATTTGCACGTACACCCCTCATCCACCGGAGAAGGAAGGTGCTAATGTTCAAGTCCGGCATCCACAGACATCCTCGTGTCTTAGATCTCAAGTTCTGTTAGATCAGGTTTAGTTTAATAGTAAAAGAGACAGTCATTAATCTTAGAGATTTTAGTTTCAAGTTAGATCAGGTTTAGTTTAATAGTAAAAAAAACAGTCATTAATCTTAGAGATTTTAATTTCAAGTCACTCGATTGTGTCACAATCTTCTAACCTTGGATTTTTTTCTATAAAAAAAGTAAATAAATAGTATTATTTGAAAAATATTTTGCATTCATATCTTTTTAACTATTGTATATTATTTTTCTCATAAAATTATTTTGATGTGTAAAAATTCTACAACATCTAAAAAAATAGTTTCCTTTAGATATTTTATAATAAGTTTCTTAAAGTTTTAAAAATGTAAATTTGACTGAATCCAATCAACTTGTTATTCATCAATTTGGTTAGATTTGAATTTTATGAAAAAGTTGACAAAACTTAACAAAAATGAGCCGATTATATTTTATTGATTCAATTTTTTCATTCATAAAACTCAATTCTTCGACCAAACCGTAGGACTGATACCCTAGTACTCTTTCTGCGTATTTCATAGTATCATTTTTGAGAAATTTATTTATATTTATTTATTCTGCGTTTGTTTTGAGGCTAGTCAATGTAGTATGTATGGTCTGTGGATTATGTTGCCACTATGGAATGAGACTTCAATTGCTGTGGTGGTGGACGGAGTACCAGCATCCAATGTTTGTGGTTGTGTTGTTGGTGCCATCTCATTAACACGTGGAATGGAGAGATACGTTACTTTCTTCTTTCCTTTTTTTTATTTTATTTTTAATAATGGATGGAAACAATTGATAAAAAAAAAAAAGGATGGAAACATTCATTAGTTTGTGGATTCAAAGGATGTGATAGGTTATTTTGAGTTGATATCCTCTTCTCTTTTAAAAATAAATGGACATTTCTATTGTTATAGTTTTATTGTATAAATATTTAATTAAAAATTATGTGTATTTATTATATAATTTATTTATTATTTTTATGCGACATATTTTTTTGTCTTGTAGTCTAATATTGATTGAGAATTCACTTTATTTTGAAGTGAATAAGTTGGGAGCTTAAGTTTTGAACCCCGACCCTATATATTATATACAATGATTATACCAACTGAGTTAAGTTAACGAAGAAGTGTAACACTTCTTTTATATAGTTACAATACAAATTGGTGATCATTTAAAAAAAATACAAATTGACAATCACTTCAACAAAAAATACAAATTGGTAATATAATATTAAAAAGATATGGATTTTTATTGAACGTCATAAAACTATATTATGTTAATAATTTATATTCCACTAAAAAAAATTAATAATTTATATACTAATAACTATAGTTTTTTTTTTTGAAAGGACTAACAACTATAGTTAGATTCCTTAAAAAAAAAAAAAACTACAGTTGGATTTGACAGAAGGAGTCCGTCTTTTAAAACACAACAATCAATGTCCAGATTTCAATTGAAAAGTGCTCAAATTTAACACTCGACAATATATCGAATATAATTAACTTAAGTGAAGAGAATATGTGGTATAAAAATATCATACTAATAAATATATATTGATATTGCGATAATTTGAAAGGAAAATGAATTTTGAACAGTATATAAATAGATTATTTTTTAGAAATTGTGAAATCTAGAAGAATTAAACATATCTGGTCAATAAAAAGTATAAAGTGATATAATTTTTAATTCCAATTAAGAAATCCTTATAAATTTTACATTCAAAATGTTATTTCTGAAAATAATTAGTTATTAACATTAATAATTTTAAATAAAACCTTTCAAAATCATTAATTCTTTTGTCACTTTTGCATAAGAGTATTTTCCTTTCTTAAGAAAAAATTCACATAAGATTCAATCAATACACAGCATCAGGTGTTTGTTTGGACGACCTTCTACGTAAAAACAAAATGTTTTTTTTTTTGAGGTGACGTAAAAACCAAATGTTTTTTTTGGTGAAACGTAACAACAAAATGTTATTCTATTTTCTTTCCCTTTTTTTTATAGAGAGAACAAAATGTTATTCTCTTTATATACGTACTAACGGAAAGATGACACTCACGTGCTCGTCTTTCTGCTCTTTTTATTACGCTTACGCGTGTAGACTATAAACGATATTTTATATAAATTTTGATATAGATTAAAATTATAAATAAATATTTGTTACTTTCAAATGTAACAAACTTAACAAATCATATTTATCTTTTCGTAATAGTACCATATAAAAAATCTTTCAATATATTTTAAACTTGTGAAAATAGTACATGCACTAATTTGTTATTATTCTAACCTAATATCTTTCAAAAACAATATTCTAACCTTCCTTCAAAAAATATTCTAACCTAATGAGCTTGATTAATACAAATATTATTATTTACTCCACTTATTTACAACATATGATTAGGTGGAGATATCAAGACAGGAACCATCTTCATTTCTAAAAGAAAATTAGAGAACTTCGTCACTATACTTTTGTGTTTACATATAAGGACGTATACTTTTAGTATATATCTACGACATGATTAAACATTTAGTATAATTTGGCTTTGTTAGGTAAATGGTGTTGGAGGATGTTGGTGGATAGAGGTGGTTTGTGGTATAGGGTTTTAGCCGCCAGGTATGGCGAATTAGGTGGCAGGTTGGAGGTAGGGGGCCGGAGTGTGTCTTGTTGGTGGCAGGAGGTGTGTCGGATTAGGGGAAGGGGCGATGATGGTGGTAGTGGTTGGTTTAGTGGCTATGTGATGAGGAGGGTGGGTGATGGGGCTGAGACGTCTTTCTGGTTTGATAGGTGGTTAGGAGATGTGCCTTTTTGTGAGCGTTTTCGACGACTGTTTGATCTATCGGAGAATAAGGCTATGACGGTGGCGGATTTGTTATCTGTTGATTCGGAGCAGTGGGGGGACTTGTGGAGGTGGAGGAGGAGGTTGTGGCAGTGGGAGGAGGAGTTGTTAGAGGAGTGTAGGAATTTATTGCTTGATGTTTCTTTGTTTCCTACTGTTTCAGATAGATGGGTGTGGCTTCCTGATCCATCAGGTGGGTACACGGTGTATGGTGCATATAATTTATTAACTTCTCAAGATCTTTCTGAACCGGAGCCTACGGTAGACTTGTGTTGGCATCCTCAGGTTCCCATCAAGGTGTCGATTTTTGCTTGGAGGCTAATCCGTAATCGATTACCGACGAAATCAAATCTTGTTGAGAAGGGTATTTTGGCGCATGATTTGTCCTTGTGTGTGGCAGGTTGTGGGGTTTCGGAATCAGCCCAACATCTCTTTTTATTGTGCAACACCTTTGGATCGCTTTGGCAAATGGTGCGGAATTGGGTTGGTTGCTTCGGTGTCGACAGTGATATTATTTCTGATCATTTTTTACAGTTTACACATCTCACAGGTGGTGGTAAAGCTAGGCAATCTTTTATGCAGCTCTTATGGCTTTTGTGTGCTTGGGTGATTTGGATTGAGCGTAATAATCGCGTGTTTAAAAATGTTGTTACTCCCATTCCCCGTTTATTAGACAGGATTAAGATGTTGTCACTAGGATGGTTGAAAGCTAAAAATGCTGTCTTTGTTTTTGGCACACAGCAGTGGTGGTCACACCCGTTTGTTTGTTTGGGAATTGGCTAAGGCTGTTTTGTTGTGCCCGTTTGTAATATTGTAACACTTGGTTTCGGTAGTAGTCTCTAAGGCACGCCTTGTGCTTTTGGGATTGCTCTTTTGTGGTTATAAAATTCCATTTTGGCTTGTTCAAAAAAATGATTAAACATTTATATAAGCTAAAGTGATACTTTTTTATTTTTTATTTTATGGTATCTCTAATAACAAAATCAAGGACCAATTTAGAGTTTAACTAACTGGTAAATCATATAATCATTCTCTTATTTAATTTGGGGTAGATGTGGGGAAGGAAAACGACCTACAATACAATGGTACTTCTTGAGGGGAAGGACAAACCAAACTGCATATTCGTTTTTATGGCGTACTTGGAATTGGAAATATACTAAACACGTTGGTTCTCTGTTTTCTATGATGTTTTGCTCGTACCATGACATCGCGTGGTAAAACTCTTGACATTGGCAAAGTGAAATATTCCTTTGTTTTCACCGTGAAACATCTTTAATAGTATAATTTTAACAAATTATAACATTCACCCAAAATATTTTTTATTTGTCGTCTTACTAAATTTGGAGTTGATTCACAAATTGTTGTTAATTGTGTTACTTTGCTGTGGTCATTCGAGAATCAACTTCAAATTTTAGAATCAACTTTATACACACATTTGTCGTCTTACTAAATTTCATTCCATACACTAATCATTCTCTTTAGAATCAACGATGCATATATAATTATAGTGAAGACTCCATTATCCTTGAGTTTTGTTAAGTAGGGAGGTACTCAATCATTTAGTCATCGTAAACTTAACTCAGTTAATAGAGACAATGCATAATATATGCAAGGTTCGGGGTTCAAACCTCGACCACAAAAAAAAAAAATTCAATCATTTAATATCATGTTAATTTTTCCATTTTTTTTAATTTAAATTAATTTTATTTACATTTTTTTTACATGGTACCGGTATCTATATAAATATGTTTTTCCCATAATTATTTTCATTTTTGTCTTCTATAACGCCAATTTAGAAAGACGACAAAAATAAAACAGAAAACTGTTTTTGATTCCATTCAAAAAAATATATCGTCCATTGTTATATACTCCTATCTCATGTATTTTCATCTTTTACGTACCGTAAATCCAAGACTACAAATTGCAAATTAATTAAGCAAAGTTGCAATTCCTAGCAAATCAAGTTGAACGGCTGAGAAATAGAGGCGCAGTTATACAAAATTAAGGAGTGGCAATGGGTAGGTGGGAGATTGCCATGAGCTAGCATGTGGATAATAACAATGGAGTAGTTGAAAGTAGGCCACCTTGTTTAAAGAGTACATTCCTAAATGTGCCATGTCTTAATTCCAATGGGCGATGCAACATATATTGAACTATTAACTTCTATCTTTCATTCATGATGATAGTGCATAGTCAATTGAATTCATTCATTACATTGAACTTTATTTTTTATTTTATCAATTTATAACTTGTATATTCTATAATACCAATTATGATGAATTGGTTCAAATGGTAAGAGATTTGAATCGTTTAAGTAAATAGTCAGGGTCTGGATCTTTGCCTCCTTTATATGTAGAAAATTTGATTGATATAGAAGAATCTACATTGAATGTCTCACATGATTTTCGACGGATTAGTCATCGTTCATTGATGCGGTGAAAACTTCTTACTTATAAGATGGTAAAAAAAAAACAAAAAAACTGTAAATAGTAAAATTATAACAAGTGGACATGGACAATTTGGTTTTCCCAACTTGTAAATGAAGTGCAATATATAAAGTAGTAGTCTATATATAAAGTAGTAGTTTATTTTTTTTTTGAGAGAAATAAAGTAGTAGTCTATTGAATACTCTGATTTATTACTTTATCATTTTATGAACATGGACAATTTGGCCTTCCCTTGTCAAAAAAAGTACAATTTTCATCCTAACATCCGATGCATATTGATAATCAGATAGTCCTGTAAACGTAGTGGGGGAGACAGAGATGACAACCATAAGACGGACATAAAGCTAATTTAAGCTTTTTTGTTGCTCAATTCATTTTTTTTTTTTTGAGAGATTGTTACTCAATTCATAGTTAATTTAAATGAGTTAAAATTGTTAATTTACTAGCAATTACCGGTATATTGTTAGTAAAAGAAAGTATATTGTTGTTGCACAATACTATTAGGTTTTAAATACCAAGAGGTAAAATATTTATAATTATGTTCATGCAAAAATTATTATAAAATTACAAAATAAAATGTGTGAGTTGAGACATTTAATAAATCAAGTACTTTGAAGCAGTCAAAATAAAGCTAATTTAAGCTTTTTTGTTGCTCAATTCATTTTTTTTTTTGAGAGATTGTTACTCAATTCATAGTTAATTTAAATGAGTTAAAATTGTTAATTTACTAGCAATTACCGGTATATTGTTAGTAAAAGAAAGTATATTGTTGTTGCACAATACTATTAGGTTTTAAATACCAAGAGGTAAAATATTTATAATTATGTTCATGCAAAAATTATAAAATTACAAAATAAAATGTGTGAGTTGAGACATTTAATAAATCAAGTACTTTGAAGCAGTCAAAATCACCAAAAGGGTTCCATTTTAATAATGGCAAATGTTAACTTGTGCCCTCAAAGGCACATGTTAAGGAGCTCTTTATAAAAATATACGCCTCAAAAGTCCTGTAGTCAATTTCTAAAAAGTTAAAACATCATGTTTTCCAATGCAAAGTTGCTTTTTTTAGGTTCTTTAACATGTGCCCTAAGGGCATAAGTTAACATGACCCTTTAATAATTCCACAATACTTTGTCAAAAAAAATTCCACAACTCTTTTTTATTTTTTAAGAAATAATTCCACTACTTGATTAATTTGGGTGGAAAATGTGGTATGGTGACGCTAGCAACAGTTTGAGTGATGTGCATATTTTCGGCAAACCTTAAAAGGCTTAGAGGCTATTTAATTGAAGCAACCATTATCAATTAATTCTTAGTTAAGACGTGTCTGATTTCATACCTCAACGAAAATCTCATGCTATTAACAAGCTGTGAAAGCAACCAAACCCACGTGTGCATCATCGTGGTATACCGCAAACCCCGTATACACCTTAAGGTGAATGTTGCTAAAACACTCCTTCTAAAAAATAAGTGGGTGTACGTTAGCAACTCCTATATGCATAACACACCCACTTATTTTTTAGAAGGTGTGTTTTAGCAAGTTATAACTAAAAAGTAGTTAAATACACCCTAAGGTGTAGCTTGCTAAAACACTCCCACATAAAAATTAGTGGGTGTGTTCTAGTGAATGTTGCTAAAACACACATTCTAAAAAATAAATGGGTGTACGTTAGCAACTCCTATAGGCATTTGCTAGGATACACCCACTTATTTTTTAGAAGGTGTGTTTTAGCAAGTTATAACTAAAAAGTAATTAAATACACCCTAAGGCGTAGCTTACTAAAACACTCCCACATAAAAACTAGTGGGTGTGTTCTAGCAAATCCCTATATATATATATAAAGTAAGGTTTTTTATGCCACGTGTCACTTCCACATTCATTCTCAATATTTTTATTATTTTTTCTATTTTTAAAAACCAATATTTTATTTAACATAAATATCTCAACAAACTTTTGATCTTATGCACTCAGTATTTTTTATCTCAACAAACTACACATCAATCAATCAATCAATAGTATATATATAAAGTAAGGTTTTTTATGTCACGTGTCACTTCCACATTCATTCTCAATATTTTTATTATTTTTTCTATTTTTAAAAACCAATATTTTATTTAACATAAATATCTCAACAAACTTTTGATCTTATGCACTCAGTATTTTTTATCTCAACAAACTACACATCAATCAATCAATCAATAGTATCTATATAAAGTAAGGTTTTTTATGCCACGTGTCACTTCCACATTCATTCTCAATATTTTTATTATTTTTTCTATTTTAAAAAACCAATATTTTATTTAACATAAATATCTCAACAAACTTTTGATCTTATGCACTCAGTATTTTTTATCTCAACAAACTACACATCAATCAATCAATCAATCAATAGTATATATATAAAGTAAGGTTTTTTATGTCACTTTCACATTCATTCTCAATATTTTTATTATTTTTTCTATTTTTAAAAACAAATATTTTATTTAACATAAATATCTCAACAAACTTTTGATTTTATGCACTCATTATTTTTTATCTCAACAAACTACACATCAATCAATCAATCAATAGTATATATATAAAGTAAGGTTTTTTATGCCACGTGTCACTTCCACATTCATTCTCAATATTTTTATTATTTTTTCTATTTTTAAAAACCAATATTTTATTTAACATAAATATCTCATCAAACTTTTGATCTTATGCACTCAGTATTTTTTATCTCAACATACTACACATCAATCAATCAATCAATAGTATATATATAAAGTAAGGTTTTTTATGTCACGTGTCACTTCCACATTCATTCTCAATATTTTTATTATTTTTTCTATTTTTAAAAACCAATATTTTATTTAACATAAATATCTCAACAAACTTTTGATCTTATGCACTCATTATTTTTTATCTCAACAAACTACACATCAATCAATCAATCAATAGTATATATATAAAGTAAGGTTTTTTATGCCACGTGTCACTTCCACATTCATTCTCAATATTTTTATTATTTTTTCTATTTTTAAAAACCAATATTTTATTTAACATAAATATCTCAACAAACTTTTGATCTTATGCACTCAGTATTTTTTATCTCAACAAACTACACATCAATCAATCAATCAATCAATAGTATATATATAAAGTAAGGTTTTTTATGTCACTTTCACATTCATTCTCAATATTTTTATTATTTTTTCTATTTTTAAAAACAAATATTTTATTTAACATAAATATCTCAACAAACTTTTGATTTTATGCACTCATTATTTTTTATCTCAACAAACTACACATCAATCAATCAATAGTATATATATAAAGTAAGGTTTTTTATGCCACGTGTCACTTCCACATTCATTCTCAATATTTTTATTATTTTTTCTATTTTTAAAAACCAATATTTTATTTAACATAAATATCTCATCAAACTTTTGATCTTATGCACTCAGTATTTTTTATCTCAACATACTACACATCAATCAATCAATCAATAGTATATATATAAAGTAAGGTTTTTTATGTCACGTGTCACTTCCACATTCATTCTCAATATTTTTATTATTTTTTCTATTTTTAAAAACCAATATTTTATTTAACATAAATATCTCAACAAACTTTTGATCTTATGCACTCATTATTTTTTATCTCAACAAACTACACATCAATCAATAGTATATATATAAAGTAAGGTTTTTTATGCCACGTGTCACTTCCACATTCATTCTCAATATTTTTATTATTTTTTCTATTTTTAAAAACCAATATTTTATTTAACATAAATATCTCAACAAACTTTTGATCTTATGCACTCAGTATTTTTTATCTCAACAAACTACACATCAATCAATCAATCAATCAATAGTATATATATAAAGTAAGGTTTTTTATGCCACGTGTCACTTCCACATTCATTCTCAATATATATAATCCGAACTGTATCAGCACAAATTCTAAACATGTTTGTAACATGGATAGTCATTTTAGGTACAATATTAATCTTCCTAACTCTCATCCTTCTGTTTTCGGGTCATTGTTACCTGTTCTTAATCAAAAATCGGGTTTTCGGGCTACTTGATCGGATTGCTCCGAAACTTCCCCAGAAAATCAGAAAAACTTCAAGGACCATGACTCCCTTAGAAGGGACTTCTTACGGGACTCCGCCCCTCAAAATCCAAAATTCCATCGTTTAGACCCATTTTTCATTTTTATTAATTTTTCATATTCTCAGAAAAATCTGAAAAAATTTACATTAGTTTTATTTGATTTTTAGAATTTTTTGGTACTATTTTTATATTTTTATGATTTTATTTGACAGGTTTTTAGCATTTTTTACTTAGTTTTTTTGTTGTTTTTAAAAGCAAAACTCAAAACTGTTGAAATGTGAGAGAGTCTGATGGCTGATTATACATAAGAATTTTCCGGATTATAAAATCTGAAATAGTAAACATGAATCCGAATTTTAAAATCTGGAATGCACAAGGGCATTTTTGAAAATTTTACAGGGCGCAGGAGAAGGCAATAGGGTGGGAAAGTAATAGTCCATGTTTAAAGGGACCCAAAACTATTACCACTTGGACTAATTCATTATTGATTTTGCTACACTTTTTATTATTGCATTGGACATTCATCTCATCATTTATAATTATTTTTAATTTTTTTTGAAATATTTATATTTATTTTTATGATATTATTATAATTGTAAATTTAAATAAATTCAATCTAATATACTGACACGTGTATTCGTGCACACAAACTTATAAAACTTATTTAATATCTAACCCGGGCAACGCCGGGTCTCTAAACTAGTGTGTGTGTGTGTGTGTATATATATATATATATATATATATATATATATATATATATATATATATATATATATATTTTCGAAAAGGAAAAATAAATATAATATAAATCAAACCCATGCACGAGAGGTGCACGGAAGAAAGATACAAAAAGAGTTTTTATTTTTCGTCAAAAAAAAATAGTTTTATTTATAGACTTGATTTTGCTAGGTTTAGATGTTTTTGAGTTGAGCTGCTTCACAAGTATTACATTGAAGGTATACTTTGAACTTTTGTCTCAACAAGTCTCGATTTTTCTTGTGAAGTAAATCAAAATATAAAATATTTTATATAAAAATATTTAAATATAAATCACTTTAAAATTATTTACCTTTTAGCGGGAATCAATCAGGCTGGCCAAACAGATTAAGAGGCCTAAAACAAAAAATTTAAGCCTTTAAAAATATTTTTTTAACAGAATATTTATATAAAATCAATTTTATGGAAACTAAAATTTGAATTCATGACCAAGAGTAATTGAAACATTTTTTGTAATCAGATAAGCTATGAAAACATCTTTAATTTATTTGTCGTATAATATACTTATAAGCAAATTAATTTTTTAGAGACTTTTTTTACCCAAAATTTTGAGGCCTAAAGCCCTTGCTTGGGTTGCTTGGCCCTTAGGCCGGCCCTAGAATCAATATTACAAATGATTAATTCATTTAAATTTATCTGGTCATGGATATATTTCAAACAATATGACGGATGTTACTGATTTGCGATGGAAAACGAATATATATACTAGCTCTCCAATGAGGGGTGATGAGCACTCAAATGACCAAGTCATTGGGAGATTAACATGCATGTGAGGTAGTGAAGATAATCTATATCTTCTCCACGGTGCATATGTATTTTTATAGTAGGACTCTTAATAAGGAGAATTGGAGGAAACCATGTCGACGTTGGAGATTGATTTGTGCTATGATTGGCGGATCATTATATGATGTTCATCATAAAATGATAGTCCTTGGTGTTACAATACACATTCGTGATCAATGGATCTTTGGGGTGAAGTACAGTTTGGATGACCTTGACGCAGTCGAACAGTTTCTCCCAAATTATCAATTTATGTGTATTAGTTGGTTAACTTGTGAAATGAAGTCGTATTGTTATAGAGTGATAGCATCTGAAGTCACTTGTTGAAGATGGTGGTACCCATTCAACTCAAAATTCCTTTGGGAGATCGTTTCAGAGTGTCATGGGGAAAAGGTTGTGACACAATTTGCCCAAACTACAAAATTAATGATTTTTTTTTAAGAAACTTAAAACTTTATAAGTAAATTTCAATTTGAATTACTAACACATTTACAAAATTACCAAAGTCAAAAGTCAGATGGTTTGGAGGGTGGGCTTAAAGTGTCGGTATGGTGGAAAGATATTATTAGAGTCTGAATAGGTGTTGGGATGGAGGTTGAGAATTTGTTCGATGATAACTTGGTCAGAGTGGTGGGTGATGAATCTAATATTTATTTTTTGGCTAGACCCATGGTTGGGGGACTTTATGTTTACGATAAATTAGTAGGTTGTTTAAGTTGGCTGAAAATCATTTTGTGTCTGTTGCGGAGATGTGTAATTTAAGGGAGGGGTTTTGGGTGAAGGTGGTGTAAGAGGCTTTATGCATGAAAGCAAAATAGATGTTTGGGATTGTCATCTTGATCCTCGTGAAGGTTATTCAGCTAAAGATGTCTACAACATGTTAGCTCATGTGGAATTGGAGGTCCCCTCTTCGCTTAATGATATCATTGGAAAAGCCCTGTGGAAGGCGACAATGTTTATTTGGCGTTTTTTTCACATTAGAATTTCAATAAGGACAACTTGTTTCGTCTTGGAATTTTACTTGATAATTCTCGTCTTTGCTTGGGAGGTTATGGATTAGATGAATTTGTTGACCATTGTTTTTTTTATTGTCATTGACGTGGTCCAATTTGGGTTCTAATTTTAAATTGACTTGATATTAATAGTGTTCTTTCTAATTCTACTTCTAATCAAGCCACTTAGTTTGGTGGTTTGATTTTATGCTCTAGAAAGATACATTCAAAAGTTCATCTTATTTGGTTTGCTTCTATTCGAAGTATTTAGAAAGAGACAAATGATTGTGTATTAATATGAAATAAGGAACTTTCAATTCAAGAAATGTTTGATAAGGTGAAAATGTTAGTCTTTTGGTAATTTATCCCTATTTGCATGATTTGTGGGTTAATCCTTTAGTTTGTCTTTGGATGCTCACTTAACGATCTACTCACGTGTATCTTAAGGTTATTTGGCTTGCTTGTGTTTGGGCAATATGGAAGGAGCTAAACAACCGAGTTTTCAATGATACGGTTATTGATCCTTTTCATATTGTGGAAAAAGTAAAGTTAAATTCTTTCCTTTGGCTATCTTCGAACTCTGAGCCTATTGCTTTTGGTTTTCACGATTGGTGGAGGCATCCACTTTTTTGTATGGGTGTCATGTAATTTGTTTGGTGCTTTATTTTTAGGTGGTGGCATCTTCATTAGGTGTTGTGGTGTTGTAACAGATTTTAGGTGATTCATCACTTTAGCACACCTTGTGCGGGGTGAATCACTTTGCTTTTGAGCAATATATTCCATTTTGATTTGTTCAAAAAAAAAACGTGTCAATTTTTTTTGGGTAGGTCACTTGCTTTTTTGTTACATTTGTATTACTTTCCTTGGGTATGACATACTCACCTTTTGCGGTGATGGTAACCGATTATTTTAAGGGTCATGCTAACTTATGTTTTAAGGAAACATGTTAAAAACCTCAAAAGTTGAAGCATTCTCTTAAATTTTATGCATTTAATTAGTTAAAAGTTAAAAATTAAATTCAAATGCATTGATTTCAACAAAATACTTTTACTCTTAACTCTCTAACTTGTGCCTTAAAGGCACAAGTTAACATTTTTCTTATTTTAATTCCACTTTGACTTTTCAAACAAAAAAAATTAGTCGCCTAAACACTCCTAAAATCTTACAATAGATTTTTTGGCAGGAAAAACTCTCACAATGTTTGAGGTTTTTATCACCATAATAACGACAAACTTATATTTAGAAAAATTATATTTGAACATTATTTTTTCAACAACTATTTTGACAACTCTACGTATATAGGGGTGTTTTTGTAAAAGTAAAAGAAAAAAAAGATTCAAATCACCATGCCAATATATCATAAGGGTATGTATTTTTAGGTTATTGGAAAAGTTGTCACAAAATAGATGTAAATTTATCATATCTCTTAAATTTATTATTTGCGAAGACTTTCTATATCAGTAATATGTGAGGGTATTTAGCATCCATTAATTTTTTTTTCTTTTTAAGTTTGTCACAAATAAGTATTTTTCTCGTAGTGCACTAAACCAATTCTAAATAATTTTGATTATTGATTTAGATCATAGCCATAGGTTCAGCCACAGATGTAGGTAGAGTGGTTTGGGGGCAACTGTCCCCACTGTTTTTCGGGTTTTTTTGGGATATCTTTCGATTATCTTTGTTAAATCTTTGATAATTTAATGATTGATCCCTTTTAAAATAATTGATTGTTCCCATTAAATAGAAATTTATACCACAACAAAGAGTTTCGCTCATGAATTTTATAAAATCAAATGTGTAAATGTATTTAAGATGAAATTTTGAATAATTTCTACCATATTTTTTTAAATATAAAGACATGTAAAGAACAATTTTAATTTGTGTTGACGAGTAGGGATGGGAATAGGCCAGGCCGGCCTACAGGGGCCTACGGCCTAACCTACGATAGGCCAGGCCAGGCCAGGCTTTTTTCTTAAATAGAGAAGGCCTAGGCTTTTTTTTAAGCCTATTTAGCTTAAAAGGCCAGGCCACAGGCCTCTCAAAAAGTCTCTTAAGTCTATTAGGCCGGCCTATTTAAGTAATATGAATAATATTATTATTATATTATATTATGTACTTGATGTAGTTTTTCTACATGTCATATAACTATGTACACGTGAGTATATATAGGATCGTTTTCCGCAGGGAGTTGCGTTAATCATAAGCATTTTCACAATCTTTCACATTAAGGTATCGTGTATAAAATGTTTGTTTGTAACACTATATCCAAAGATGACGTAAAAGTAAAAACAAGAGGAGATCGAACTATTTCGCTTGCGGTATAAGATAACGAGCAAGCATAACAGCAGCAATCTCTCGATCGATTAACAGACTCTAGCTTTATAACCAATATTATCACAATCATTTCTACAACACCCTTCGTGTCCAAAGCGACATCGTTATTTCTAGGTTATCGTTTAAACATTCGTGTCCAAATCCCTTAAACGATAACAAAGTCGATCGGATAATTTAATCGACCGTGTCCAGTCTGATTAAGTATCCAAAAGCAATAAGTTCTTGATTAAAAGTAATTATCAAAGGTTTACAAACTTGTCAAGAGCGATATAACATAAGATAGATTGTTATTCTAGTTCTAGATTCAAGAGTTTGTGTCCAAATCATCTTGAATCTCATTGAAAACATTAAACATAAGAATAACAACAATATTGAATCATTAAGCTAGAACCTTATATATTAAAAGATCAAAAGATTACATAATAGCTTGTTTGTTACCTCAATACTACAAAGAAGATGATAGCTACACATAGACATGTATACTATGCAAAAGATGAAGGAAAGATGAAGATTCTATGTCAAGATCCTTCGTATCCAAAGTGATCTTGAGTTGAATCTACTCCTAAACCACTTGCTTTGTGTTTCTCTCTTGGAAATAGCTCTGACCTCTCTCTTAGAATATATGAAAATATCAATGGAATAGTGAATGACCTAAAAGAGAGGTAAAAATGCTATTTAAAGGGCCTGTGTTTTTGTACCTACGCCAATAGCGCAAATTACGCCAATAGCGTGGTATGTCGGCCTATAATCTGGCCAATGGGCTTGTGCCACGTTGGCCTTGACCTGCTTCTACGCTCCAGCTACGCTAATGGCGTATCCTTCTGGAGCTTTTACGCTAATAACGTAACCCACGCTAATAGCGTGTTTCTTCATGACCAGCTTCGCTCCAGGTGCGCTAATGGCGTAGCTCCCTGGAGCCTGTACGCTAATAGCTCAGTATACGCTAATAGCGTACTCTTCAAGAGTGCTCCAGATCCACGCCCCAGGTGCGCCATTGGCGTATCTCTCTGACCTTGGGCATTTCTTCATCACGCTATCAGCATAGGACACGCTAATGGCGTAGGACTTTGAACTTTGACGTTTCTTGCTCCTTGCTTGTATTTTCCTGCACAAAAAGGGTAGAATAAGGCTCAAAAGCATAAATGACATATTTGCATAATATTTGGAGTTTTCCATGGAGAATCTTGCAAAACAAGTCACTAAAATGCCTAAACTCCTATATGAAATATATCACTTTTAAACACTTATCAGTACTTTGAATTAAAATATAAATATGTAAAAAATTTCAATAATTTAAGCTTTATTAGTATACATTAATTTGTTGCATATATAAATGTATTATTATAAACTAGAATAGAAATATGATACAATATATAGTCAAATTCCCTAAAACCTCGTGTTGATTATCAAAAGAGAGTTTAATCTAATTGAACTATTAGTTCGCTAGTCCATTTAAACTTAGATCTCATTGCTTATTTAAAGATGTTCATAAGATATAGGCTTTTAAACAGGCTAGCAGGCCGTATCAGGCTTTCAGAAGGCCAGACTCAGGCCTAAAAAGTAGGCCTATGACAGGCAACAGGCCAGGCTTAGGCTTTAAAAAAATATGGCAGGCCAGGCTTAGGCCTTGCAAAGCCTAGCTCGACCTAGCCTATTCCCATCCCTATTGACGAGTCTTTGATTTTTCTACTCCCTCCGTTTCAAAATGAGTGTCGTTTTAGGTGTTTACACACATATTAAGAAATGCAATGATTAAGAGAAAGAGAATGGTTATTTTACTAAATTATCCTTATGAACTATTGGTTAGTTTTAAAAGTAATACTTTGGAAGTAGTGTGCAAAGTATTAATTGGAGGGTACAATTGAAAAGAAAAAGTTATTATTGCATTGGAAACTGAAAGCGACACTCATTTTGAAACAATTTTTTTTGGCTAAAGCGACACTCATTTTGAAACGGAGGGAGTAATATATAATAAGAGTGTTTATAATATTGAGTATTTTGCTCAATGATAATGATGTTATTATTATATCACAATGTCCCTCTCAATGAATTCGGTGATCTATTAACCGAAATTAAGAGCTTATTAAGTAGTAATCCCGACTATGTAGTGTCGTTTGTTAGGAGGCAAGCAAATAGGGTAGGTCATAGTATTGCTAGAGCCGCCTTATCCCACCCTAGCCCCCATATTTTTCATGAGGTACCTCATACTTTGTACCCCTTGATTGTTAATGATATGCAATAAATTTGCTTTGGTTCAAAAATAAAATAAAATTATTATATCACTTTTGTATTGTTAAAAAATTTCTATAAATATTTATCATATAAAATCTTACATCCGCAAGTCAATATTTCTGGATTCGTCACAACATAGGGTCATGGTTTATAATTGGGTAATACACTTATTGCTTCTAGGGCCGGACCTTGGGGAGTGCAAGAAGCACTACTGAACCGAGCCTCTAAAAAATATGGGCCTAAAAAAAATTATAACACCCACCCCCATTGAAAGAATCACAACAATTATTTCTTTTTCGCATAAACCATTTGTTTTCCCCTTTCCTACGACGTATGAGTGACATTCCAAATGACACTGTTAGGTAAATTTCACCTCTCTTTCACTTAATTTTATTTTGTTTTGTTTCGTGTTTAAAAGTTCTTCTGATTCTGATTTTTTAATGAAGCTTAGCTACACAAAAAGAATTGCGTTTTGATTTTACTGGACCTATTTTAAAAATAGAGCCGAGCCTCCTATTTCATAGGAACGGCCCTCATTGCTTCAACAAAGGAAGGTGCAGGAGAAGGAACATATCCGAACTTTTTTTTTAAAAAAATTCTTCTTAAGATCAAAATATCAAATGAGATTTGCAAACGTTCCTGTTCAAAAATGCATGCATGCGGTGTCGTTTGTCCGATTCCTCTAAACAATAAGGAAGTTTCCTTTCACGTGTCGCTTAAAAATAGAAAATTTTGAAGTATTTGAATGTGTGCCCTACCAAACAGTTTGCCCAAAGGAAAAAGACATTGCTGGAATACTGGTCAGATCTAAACGATACTATTTTTTTTGAATCGGCAAATATTATTAAACGTCATCTCCGCAAGACGTAAGGTATGGACGCGATAAAAATACAAATGGTGCCGCATATAGACGGTACACCATAACCACCTAAAAACACCCCTGAAGATAAACCCACCAAAACAAATCACCACCTAAAAAACAGACTTCAAAAAACAAGCACTGAAACACAGTATCCACTAACCCATCGTCACTACTCACCCACAAAGAACACCCTCAAAATAAAAACTTCTAAACCCCAACACCGAAGTTGAGCCACATTTCGAAGAGCACTTAACCGAAATATGCAGCTATTACAAACCTCGCGACCTCCGATCCACCGAAAGAGCACAAAAACAAAGCCCAAAATACCAACTTGAGTTAAAGAACTGACTCCCGATCTCGAATCAAAAGTGATCGGCCCACCAGACTTAAACCAAATTAGCAGGGCACCCCTCGCCCCCGATAGACCAGAAAAGAACCAAATCAAGTCAAACAAAGATTGCAGCTAGACCCCGACTCCCGGTCTCGAAGCCAAATGAACCGGCCCACTGAAAACTAGCACACAAAATGAAAGACGAAGGACATGGCATGCGAAGTCTAAACAACAAACAAATCAAAAGGAAAAGGCTCAACACAACGTGACACACACCTCCCAAACTCCATAAACACATAAACCACCCAAAAGAGCTAGTGACGACAAACATGGATCTGTGTAACAGAAGTTGCATCCAAAGGAAAAACACCCTAACAAAGCAATCGCCTCCTCACTTAAACACCAACCACCACCACCACAAATCATCACCCCCACCACACATCACCACAACCACACTTCACCATCCCACCACATTGAATAACATCCTCCACCCCTGCATCACCACCGTGCATCACCATCACCGTCGCTGCTTCACTACACCGCCAAAACATCCTCACCAAGACACAAGCAACAACACAAACATAAATCTAGAGGAAGACTTGATCCAACAAAAAAACACGGGCAGCGACGCCGGTTTGAAGCGGAACCACAACCCATATCATTAAATGCGGCCACCTGTAACAAAGAGAATGTGTTCGTCGCCGTAGTAAAAGAGAACTACGGTGGAGCATAAACGGCGGATCTGAACAGTCCTGTCGGGATCCCGAAACCCGTGACCTCCTCACATCACATCACCACCACCACCACACAACCTAAAACTGCCACCCAAAAGCACACCCCAAAGCACCGCAATCCAGCCCAAATCCTCCACCACGCCCAAAACCACCACCACGTATGGACAGACCGCCGTCGCTGTTAAAACCACCTTCGATGAACAACCCATGCTAACACCACCACCACAAACACTACGGAAACAACCTCACCACCACAAAACCACCATAACTCGAAACCTCTTCACCACCACAAAACCACCATAACCCAAAACTTCCACAAAACATAAAAACATCACGTCCTCCTCACCCTCTTCCTCTAATCACCACCAAAAGACGGTAGCAACACCAAGATGAGGTTGTCGGTGAGCAGCCAGCTGCTGTAACGCCCTCCTTTTTCTTTAATTATTTTAATTAGTTTTAGAATATATTTATATATTTATATGATGTATATGAGGGATATATGATTTGTTGAGATTAGATGTCTTTTTATAATTTAATTAATATATTTTGTTGAGTGATATTTTGTTATGTTATATGTTTGTATTTACTAGCATAATATATTTGTTAATTGTTATAGATATATATTTGTTATTTGGTGTATTATTATATATTTAGTAGAGAAATATTATTCATTAGAATATGAGGATTATTAGTGTAAGTAAAATTGGAGGTTAGAATAGAAAGAAGAATAAGTTGTTGGGCCTAAATAGATTTGGAAAGAATATTTTAGTATTATAAATAGAGAAGCTTAGGTTGGAAAGAGTTTACCTTAAACCGCTTTTTGGAAAAGAGGCGAACAAGAAAGAAGAGAAGAGAAGAGAAAAGTCAAGAGAAGAGGAGAATACCTTATGAAAGAAGAACGCTGCTGTTGATTCAGGAATTAATCTAAGGTGATGGTGAGACTATCTTGCATTAATATTAAGTTGTTAAATCATTAGATTACATCTAACAAGTTGGGGAGAGTTTGTGAGAATTTGAGAATTAGGGTTTTGAGAGAGATTTGATGATTTAGATGATGAAAACTTGTTGAATTGATGTAGAAATTGTGTACAGACCTTAGATAATCCATATGATGATTATTGGAAGTAGTTTTGAGGTTAGCACCATGAGATTAGGTGAAACTTGAAGAAAATCTGCATTCTACCCGAATTTTGATATTAAAACTGGTATTGATCTGTGCGGAATTGGTCTTAGGTGTAAACACGAAAATTGTAGGTATGGATGTTAGCTTTCTAATGCCGTTGGTCTCACGTCAAAACGATTTATAGAACTTGAGTTATGGTCAAATTACTGCACGTAGGTCACAGTGAATTTTTATGGACTTTCAGCACAACTTTTCCGAATTTAAAATGAAAACTGGTATTGATCGGTACAGAATTGGTCTTAGGCGTAAACATGAAAGTTTTAAATAATTTTGTTAGCTTTCTAGTGGCTTTGGTTTGATGTGAAAATGATGTTTGGTCTTTGAGTTATGATGAAAATACTACATGGAGGTCTTAGCAAAATTGTACGGTGACAGCATTCTCTGTTTCATGTTTTTGCGTTTTGTTCATATGTTTCTGTTTTGAATTGATCTTTGTTGTAAACATGAAAGTTGTTGATATTTGTGATATCTTTCCAGTAGCTTTGGTTTGACATGAAAATATGTTGTGGATAATTTATTATGTTTTTACAAAGATACATAGTGAATTATTGTTGATGTTTAAATACGATGTTATATGATGTTGTCTATGATTGATGAATTATTGTATGATTGTTTATGATTGACGAATATGATGTTATATGATGTTGTTGATGATTGATGAATAATGATATTATCATGCGAAGATGTTGTTGTCGTCAATGAAGTCGAAGTTGTTTAAGTTGAAAGTTGTCATGAAGCCGAAGTTGTTAAGTTGTAAGTTGTTACGAAGTTGGAGTTGTTAAGTTGTTGAGTCCATTGCATACTCATATAAGTTGGTTGGGGGCTTGATGCCCTGGAATGCTTAGTCATTCACACGATGGGTGAGGGCTTGATGCCCTGGAGCTTTTGCTCACTATGTTGGGGCTTGATGCCCCGAAGAGCCTATTTACGCTCATATAAGTTGGTTGGGAGCTTGATGCTCTGTATTGGTACCAAATGCATTTGCATATCAAGAGGTTTTTAAGATGATTTAAGATGTGAAGTTGTTGAGGTGTCAAGTTGTTAAGTTGTTAAGATGCTAAGATGATTTGAGATGTTAAGAGTTGCATAGTCGAGTTAAGTGAGGTTTGATTATGAAGTTTGATTGTGATTCGATGATTATGATTTAATGATGATGAATTTGATTATGAAGTTGTTTTCGATAATGCTATGTTTTGATAATGATACTTATGTGAATTACATGATGATGCTTATGATTATATTTGATGTTAGATGTTGATGCTTATGATTATTATTGATGTTAGATGTTATGTGATTTATGATAAGGTGTTTGTGACTATTATTTGATGACATGTGATGATGTTTTATGATTAATAATTGAGGTTATTAGATGAAGTATATGACTAATGTAGGAAGAATAATGACACTAGTTAAGGAAGTTTAAGTTGTTAGATATGATTAATGAATTATAAGATGTTTAAGTTGTTGAATGCACTTTATATGATTTATATGTTTAATATTATTGTTTGAGAAATCTCACCCCTCTGCTTGGAAATGTTGCTCTTCGTATGGGTAACTTGCAGGTAATCAAGATTAGAGGCGTCGTGAGTGGACTCCTCACATGTGTGTTTAGGTGCTCTGATACGTAACGGGATGGGACTTGACTTTACTTTTATTCCTTACGTATTGTTTATGAACTTTTATGAATAAATATTGAACTAAGACTTATGAGATTTTCTGATGAGGCCTGCGTGCCAAAGACTTTTTATGTTGAATGAACTAATTCCGCTGCGAAGTTTTGAATTACTTATGTTCAATGATTTTGAAGAATAAATTGTTATTTATTCAGTTTATGAATTTTTAAGAAGTGTAGCATTCCGTTTAAAGTTGAATTACTCTGATTTTTAATTATGAAATTTTTACGTTGGGAAAACGGGGTGTTACAGCTTGCCACTGCAAGGCGGAACAAGCACAAGGTACATCGGAACACACGGATTGGATAGATCGGAGCAACAACAGAACGAAAACTTGGGCTGGAAACCGTTGAAAACAAACAGGGACCGAAGAGGGTGTAGATAACACCACCTCAAGTAACCTTCACGGCGGCGTCTCCCAAACCAGCCGTGAAACCAACAGATCTACAAGAACAAGAAGTGGACATATCTGCAAACATCCAACCTGTTTGGACAGAAACAACCACAACCTTAGCTAACTGCCGGTAGCTCAAAACAACCGTCGACGGAGGAGTGTTAAAACGCGGAGGTGCACCGGACGCCGGAAGTAGCACAACCCACCTCGACGGAAAAGAAACGGTGATGCGGAGGAAGGAGGGAGAAGTTCCTCGTCGCACCACCAGGATAGCGACTACATCTTGGACGGAAAGGGTTTGGATAGTGTAGGGAGGAAGGCGGCTGAAGGATTTAGTAGAGAGAAGTTAGAGAGAAAACTTTTAGAAAGAGAAAGATGCTATTCTAAACGATACTACTGAAATAAAAAACTCAAGCATCACGTAGGAAAATTATGATTTTTGATAAATAATTTATGGGAAAATATAGATAGACACTCTTTTTCCATACCATTCTTGTATACATCTTATGTTGCATTTATGTGTGGAGGTTTAAAGGATATATGCCACCTATGTGTATCTATGTATAATCACTCATAATTTATAGAGGTACCACTCTTCTTCTTATAAGACGATAAGTAAAAAACACATCGCACAAAGACGTGAAATCAAAATAAACAAAGTCGTGCAGAGACAACGAAATCACAAAAACAAATGAAAGAAGATTGAAAATACGTTGAATCACTAATTCAATTAAAAAAGGAGGAAAAACAATTCGGATGAGTGTTTTGGGTCAAAATTAACCCTAAATCACCCACTTTTTGATAGACAATAAAAAGAAAACGGTGACGGTTAGAGTTTAAAAAAAAATTATAATATTATTTTTCATTTTAAGTTAAAATGTGATTTTTCTATTGAATAATTTGTAATGAATGAATCGATCAATGTCATTCTTAATAACCTTTATATTTAAGGATTTGTTTAACCTTTAAGGATTTGTTTAACCTTAATAATCATGGAAATGCACATTATCTATCCATATACATAATACCATACCTACACTTTCCCGTAAAAAACAAACAAGACCATGAGTCCTACACTTACACTTGAAAGAAACCACTCTTTATTGCCACACAAAAAATGACTTAAAAAAGTGGAATTTATCTTTAATAAAGCATTCTGGCCCACAATGGAGAAAATGGTTAAAAATTGAAGTAGAGGGTATAGAGATAAACCACGTCAAGTCGCAGCGTCCTTGAAAATAACGTCACTTTTGGTGGGCCATCATCCTACAAGTGCGTACCACACGCTTTCACTAATTCAATGCACGCCCTCTCTTTTAAGTTAATATCCTCTCACTTTAGAGTTTAGACTCTTCTCCATTTTTTTCATTTAAAGAGATAAGAACATAAAAAATCTTGAAAATAATTAATAGTTGATCCTTAAATAATTTAAAAAAGCCTAGACCTTATCTATTATTTAAGAAAAAAATTTGACCTGCCATGACATGTCGTAGGGTAGATCGTAGACTCTTGTAGGTTGACCTGACCTATTCCCATCCCTATTTCTAACAAAACAACCTAAATTACTATGATTATAACTTGTTCATGCTACATAAAATTCTTCCAAAACCGGATCTTTTGTAGAATCCCAACTCAAGTTCAAACTCAGTTTCTTCAAGTGAAGCAGTGGATGGTTTATAAATCACTGGAATGCTCAATGAACATTATGAAAAGAGCCTCGAGACTCTACGATGCCTTGGAGAACAAGTTTCCAATTCCACAACATAAAAAAATCATTCAACAAATTGCAAGTATTGTCCTTTTTTGTAGACCAGGAATGAAAAAAAGAAGGAACCACTTGATCAAAAGAGAAGATCATAAACAAGAAACTTGGATTTTTTTTTTTTGTGATGATTGTCAAGCTAAAGAGAATATCTCCAGTAGAAGACCCTTTATTCTCACATACTAACTCTAATTCTAGATTGTTAGGTTGAATTTCTTAAACCATGCTTTAAAAAAAAATTTGTTTTTATAAGCACACTACTTGGTGCTTATCATAGAGAAGACAACTTCATTTTTCATTGTCTAAACGGACAACAAACAAAATATGCCAAACACTATTTTTAGCTGCACATGTTTGAATTGACAGTGAATTTGTTAAAATCATGATGATAATGTTATTTTATTGAAATTTCGGAGTACTAGTATAGTTTTTGACAAAATCACGACCGAGAACTATAGAAATACAAAGATCTCTCTATTTAAGATGCTAACATCTTTTAACAAATATTCTTCCTATAGGCATAAGTTTAAAATTGAATATCTAAATCTCTCCCCAAATGACCACAAAAATAAGTGTTGACAATGGTTTTGTTACAAAAGATGACATAATATAAAGTGAAACATTTCTTCTGTGAAGGGAAGCAAACAAATATAAAAATTACATGATCAACATAACTTGCATGTACCAAACGACCCTCAAAACTTAATCTTTAGCAAAGTTTGCTATGATATTTGCCTATAATCGATATGTATACACACATACATAGGGCACTTTCATTGGTAAAACTCTCAAGAATTTGACTTTTTCTTTTCATCTGGTTTGGAAGTTCAATGCCTTGATGCAGAAGGCAAATATAAAGGCAAAAAATATAGCAAAAGAAACCAAAACCGCAGCAACTGGTCCCATGAAATCAGGATTGAATCCATAATAGTCTTCAATATACTTATTGATTGCAGTTTTATTAGTCTCCCCAGGCACACTTATGCCTACTGTCACATCTCTATATTGTGACACAATTAATCCATAAACCGTCCATGCTACTGGACAAATCCAATAATACCAAACCCACCATTTAGGAATTTTCTGAAATGCCAAATTTTGTAGAGGAATTTTGTCAGAAAAAATAACAAGAGTAATTATTAAAATAAAATAAAAAAACAAAAAGTATTTTGGTACTTACTGGTCTTGGGATAAAGAAACCAGAAAAGAGATTGAAGAGTCCATAGAATGCTGCTCCAAAGATTGCTGCTACTTGGTGGTTTGGTGTAATGGAAACCGTCATCATCCCATAATATGTGAAGTACAAGAAAGAGAAGAAGCTCACAAAGAAGAACCAACACACCTTCTCCACTTTCCATTCAAAGCTTACCATAGGATACACTATGACCGAGAAAAATATAGTTTGACCAAAAACATATGGTATTTCGCAAATAACCTGCATATGAATCCACTATATATGTCAACATAATAATAAACAACATGTGCCAAATTTTGATTAAAAGGCTTACAATCATTGAAAGTTCATTACAACTTTTATTTTTTAGTAAGTGTTTGTGCAAGCTTAGGATCCCTTTGATTTGCAAAATAACAAGGCATTCAACAAGACAAAAGATGTGTCATGTTTGATTTAAAAGGTGACCATGGTACTGTTCTATCCAGTAATTACTCTTTTGCAAATCAAACGGACCCTTAAAATCTATTTTTAAACTTCTAAATTTTTCAACGTTAACTCGTCCTCTGACCTGAGCAAGGGCGTAAGGTAAAGCAGAATACATTCCAGCAGCTCTTTCTCGATAGAATACAGTTCTTTCAACGGATACAACCGGTTGAACTGTTTGGCAATTGTTGACACCAACAAAAAATATAGAACCATATAATGCTCCTATGATCATGTTCAAGTCAGCTGTGCTACCCCTGTAGAAAAAAAAATTAAAATCAAATTAAATGGTCGAACATGAAATTATATTTCATTTATAAATAGGAAACAAGTCAAAACCTTTTCTCGCCCGCTTTCCAAAACACTGTCCCTACCATGAGAGCTGCTGTCAAGGTGAAGAAATATCTGACAAGGTTGTAATCTGGACTCCTCCAATAAGTCAACCACTGCTTCCATAGACATGATTTAAATTGTCCAAAAGTTGATTGAGAAAACTGAGTGGAGAAATATACATCTTTTGCTCCTGGTGGTGGTGTACTTAACTC
The DNA here is from genome assembly GCF_051527215.1 of Medicago sativa. Classification (NCBI taxonomy): domain Eukaryota; kingdom Viridiplantae; phylum Streptophyta; class Magnoliopsida; order Fabales; family Fabaceae; genus Medicago; species Medicago sativa. The sequence goes on from NC_140750.1 coordinate 80,190,474, forward strand.
ACTTACAAGAGCTTTGTTTCTCCTACTCATAATAATTGTGTTATTTCAACGTGAAAAAAAAACCGACACCGTATGTATATGACATTGAAATATCATTTCTCTGCTCATAAATTTGTATGTTAGCTAAAACTAACAAATGCATGCAACTAAAATAGAAAACAAGTGTGTCCTAGTTGTTTGTGGACTTACTGATGCAATGTTGATGTTTTGTAGTATTCAGCAAAGTCCATTCCAAGCCTAGCTTCAGCTGCTATTGAGCTTACCTCTAACATCCATGTTGCTGGATTATACTTCTCCTTAATTGTAGGGACTCCTGGAATTGCCTATGACCAAGGAATTAGATGTTTAATTTATGTTACAATACTTGATCAAAAGGATATGATCAAATTGTTGTAAATTTTTAATACCTCAAAATATTCTATAATTTTGTGTGAATTCCTTCCTAATGGTCCTGAGTAGATCACTTGCCCTCCTCTCTTCATCAAAAGGAGCTGATGCACAAAACAATATTTAATTACCACAAGGCCATGAAGATAAAAGGTCTGTTAGGAGTGACTTATTTGAACTTATTTACTCACATAAACACTTCTAAGCCTGTTTGAAAGAGCTTGTGAAAACAACTTATGACATGTTCATAAACTGTTTTCAGCTTATTTCCATATGTTTTTCAAGATAGCTTACAAAAACAATTTGACTTTATATTATCTTTTGTTATAAAAAAAAGCTTATACATTAGCACTTATGCGATAAATTCTTATGCTATAGGGGCTTAATTAAGTTGTTTATCGAAAAAGGGTGAAAGTAGAAGCACATGTCACATATAGATCACAAGTTTATCAATACCTCGTCGAAGGCTTCAAAGATATCTATACTAGGCTGGTGAATTGTGCAGACAACTGTTCTTCCAGTGTCAACAGTGTTTCTCACTGTCCTCATAACAATTGCTGCAGCTCTTGCATCAAGACCTGAAGTTGGTTCATCCATGAAAATGATTGAAGGATTGGCAATAAGCTCAACCGCTATTGTTAGCCTTTTTCGCTGTTCGGTTGACAACCCTGTAACACCTGGAAGTCCAACTATGGCATCGCTAAGATTATCCAACTCCACCAAATCCATTACTTCATCCACAAATTTCTGCAAAGATAAAACAAAAACATCCAAGTTCAACTAGTTCATGTATCATAAAATAAAGGTCTGCAACTGTAATCGGGACTGTGATATCATGGTGTTTTATGTCACCACACATGCAATGCAACCACAATTAAGCCTATATTAGTTGCATTTGACTGTGGTTCTTTGCAACATAAAGGATCGCTACAGAGGCTACTTTAATTGTATTTGACGGCGATTCTTTGCAATATCAAGAATTGCGAACACAACTGCTATTTAAAATATTGATTTGGAGCATATAAAATATACTATGCCGATTGACGAATACTTACCATTTTTTCCTCATTACTGACTTCTCTAGGTAATCTAAGGAAAGCCGAGTAAATCACAGATTCTCTGACAGTAACTTGTGGTGAATGGATATCGGTTTGTTCACAGTATCCAGAAATTCTTGCAAAGGTTTCTTGATTCTTAGGGAAGCCAGAGATTCTAACGTCTCCTTCAATGTAACCACCTGTCTTCCTTCCAGCTAAAACATCCATCAAAGTTGTCTTTCCAGCTCCACTAACTCCCATTAAAGCAGTTAGAACTCCAGGCCTAAATGCACCAGTTACTTCTCTGAGTAATTGTAGCCTATTATCTGTTACTCCTTGCTCTTTCATTTCCTAAAGTTCAAATTAAAACTTCATATGTGCCATTGATGATTAATATTGAAAATTTTTATGGAAAAAGGCTATGAGGATGATGTTCTTACAGCTGGCATGTCCACATAGTAATTAACACTATCAAAAGACATTGCAAGTGGTTGAAAAGGAAGAACCATTCCTCTCTTTGGAGCAACTCCAGTGGCTGACTCAAGTGTTGGATTACCTCTACTACCCATTCTCTGCAATGCTACATCTTCTGAAATGAATCATGTAAAGATACTTCATTAGCACCATTCCACATAATTTTTTTTTTTTTTTTTTTTATAGAAGAACAATCATGATTCAAAAGTTAAAAAAAAAAAGCTTCGGAAAAACGTAAACAGAGAACACATGATATTTGACCAGAGTTTGGTCTATTGTGCATACGTCTCCGAATGCAATACAACTTGTGTTTAAATACTCGCCCTGCTTGAGCGATCTGCCTACTTATCAGTAAACTATGAGCCATGCTGAACAAATGAAATAAAAATACAATTCTAGCTAAACTTTAAACTATAACTGAAGTTGTTCAGTTTCATATTTACTTGTGTTATTCCCTTTGTTGGACTCCTGCCTTACAAGTCTAGGTGCCTCCTTGGAATCTCCTCCAGTTTCCATTTCACTTGCTTCTTCTTCTGATATAATTGCTTGTTTCTTTCCAACAGCTATTGAATCATATAAAACAAAGCAAATCAAAAGCTTTTGTTGGCACTAAACAAAAAGTTAAAATAAAGTAATGTACTTAACATATTGAACAAAATGTGAGGTCTTACGATTTAGGTACATAAGGGCAAGGGTGAATAGAACATTATAGAAAACAGTGAAACCAAGAAGAGCTGCTACACCTATCCAGTACCAATTTTCTTCAGAATAAACATCAAAGATATTTAATGTGGATACACCCAATGAGTTAAAACCATCTGAAGACTGCAAAATATGAAAATATCAAGTCAGAAATTTAAGTCTGGATTAATATATTATTAGTCCCACTAAAATTTTAAATTTTGTTTTTAGTCTATATAAAAGAAATTCGACTTTTAGTCCCACAATGTTTTCCGTCACCGGCTTTAGTCGCAAAATTTTATAGAGACTAAAAACAAAATCTTGAAATTTGATAGGGACTAGTAACCTTTTAATCACATTTTCATATGGTGGTGAGAAATATGATAGTACTCACCGGTTTGCTCCACCTAGGAGCAAACATTTCATTCACAGAAAATGCATTGAAAGCATATGACAGTGGAGAAACCCAATAGCCCCACACCCACCAATTTGGAACGTCACCTGTTAACATTAAAGCTTAATCATATTGGTGAGCATAACATATTACATAGATTAGTTCCTTAATTAGAGCTTGATTAGTGACTCACGTTTAGGAAGGATGAAACCACCAAGTAAGAAAACAAGAAGAAGCATGAGGGATCCACCAGTGTTGGCAATGATCATTGTCCTACAAACTCCAGATATTACCCTAAACATCCCAGCTGCCATTTGTTGAACAAGAAACACCAACAACAAGTGCTTGAAGAACCTGCTGGCTTCAGGTGCAAATCCAATTGTGTAATATGTAATAAGAACCCAAACAATAGCCTCAAAAATGGAAATAGGGATCCTTAAAAGAAAATTAGGGAGAGTGTAAGTCCATGGAGGATGAAAAAGGTGGTCTCTATGTTTGTAGAACACAGGAAGCCTTGCAATTGTGAGTGGCAGCTCAGAAAAACCATTGAACATGTTCATAATCATAGTAAACAAAATTGCACCAATATAAACAGATGCATCACCCTCATTCCTTTGATGCATTTTAGTCCTTATAAAAACTGTTCCACATATCACAGCAATAATGCATATTTGAACTGACTTGAATATGTAAATGAAAGAGTTTCTCTTTATTAATAGCAATTCTTTGTCCCAACATGCTTTGAGAAGTCCCATTTTAGGGACAGTGTATTTCTTGAAAACAAGAGATGCTCTATGTCCTGTTGACTTGTCAAATGGTAGAGATAGTTCATTTTGAAGCTGTGTTCCAACATGGAAATGTTTGAATCTGTTTGCAAATTCAGTTACTGTTATATAACGGTATTGTATGTTTCTGTTTGACCAATATTGTTCTTGATCTTTCCTTGAAGTAACCTGTACAAAATAGAAAAGTGTTTTTTTACCCTTCTTTTTTTTGGTCCTTGAAAATTGAAGGATAAGCTCTTTGCGCAATGAATAACTTATCAGAAAATAAGCCCACTTCAAGTAATCTAATGCTATTGTAAAAGAAAAGGTAATCTAATGGTTACTTATTATGGATAGTTGTTGCAGTATACATAAGTTGCATTTGGTTTGTAAATTAAATTTAGTTAAATGTTCACCTTTAATTAATGCAACTTAGTTGGTAAAATGTTGCAAGGGTACATTTGAGAAGTTGTGGCGCGGGTTCACCGCAATTCTCCACCTATGTAGCATCGACACTTCTAATAAAAGTTGTGTTTGGTGTCTGACATGTGTCAATGTCTGACACCGACACATGTGATTACATTCAATTATATGATTTTTTTTAGTTTAATAGATTGAAATGAAAAGTTGTACACCTCTAATTTATTTATTTCATTAATGATTTTTTTTTAAAATTTTATTACTAAAGTACAAAATTAAGATGACATGTGATTTGACCAACTTGGTATAAGGTTTGTTAGGATATGATGTAATATATGATGATACCTCTTGCAAGAAATCTGCAGTTCCTTTTCTCTCAGGACATTTAAACCCACATGACTCAAAGAATTGAAGGACATGGTCACGTGAACCTTGATATACTATTTGACCCTCTGATATTAAGATAATATCATCAAAGAGATCAAATGTCTCAGGAGCAGGTTGAAGTAAAGACATGAATATAGTTGCTTCAGTGAGGTGAACAACTTGTTGCAAACATTTCACTATCTGATATGTTGTGGAACTATCAAGACCAGTTGATATTTCATCCATGAACAATGTTTTTGTAGGACCAACAATCATCTCACCTGTGCCAAATCCAAACCCATGTTATTCAATTTTCAGAACTATGTTTTAGTCTTTATAAAAAAATTCTTCACAATTTTAGTCGGTTTTACTCTTCATAAAATCAAAATAAACCTAGTATATTACGAACTTTGAAAATATACTTCTTTACGTGTTACAATAGAACTCTGTATAAAAGAATGCGTTTAAAATTCAATTTCTAGTTTATAATTTTTGTTAATTTAATTTGTTGAGTTTTTGAAGCTTTAAAAATTTAATTTATCACTTGTTAAAAAATTCTACTTTCTATGGAGATAACTTTATAATGTTCTAAACATGTTAGCCAAAATTTCTTAAAAAATTTGAAGCAAACACACGAGTTGACTTGAACTAACACGGAAAAAGACCAAAAATTGAAGAATTTTTTAAGGAGACAAAACAACATAATTTTAATTTTTTTTTTTTGAGAGAACAACAGAATTTTAATATTTATAGAGACAAACATATTTAACTCTCTAATAACTAATTAGTTGCAACTCAATTTATAGTTCACTTTGACTCAGTAAATTTATTAGCGATGTGACTTTAGATGATTTCACAGAATAATACGTGGGTAGCTGAACTTGGTTTGTTGCAGTCTTAATTGAATCTGGATTTGAACCCTTCTAATGTTCATTGTACTATACTTTATTATCTTAAGACATTATGACTCTTTATTTTATTATATATAGATGTAGATCGTTATTTGTAGCCAAAAAGTTACGTATATGATAATGAGTTTCTTTTCTAAAAGTATATATATGTGAGTCTAAAAATGACAAAAACATTGTTCTCAATCTATGTAACCAAAAGGTTTAAGAAAATAGAATTTTGACTTTGTATTTGTTGTTACCTGTTGTTACACGCTTTTTTTGGCCACCAGATATGCCTCTCTGCATCTCATCACCCACAATGGTATCTTTGCATATATCAAGCCCTAGTATCTGTTCAACACAACAAACAAAAAACTTTAATTTTTATAACTTAATTAAATCATAAGGCCTGCCATTTTAAATAATATTAGTGTTTACATGATATAACTTAATTAAATCATAATAATATTAGTGTTTACAGGATATAACTTAATTAAATCATAAGGCCTGCCATTTTAAATAATATTAGTGTTTACAGGATAGGTTCCATTTTTTTTAATCAGCAGATATGTTTCAATTTAATTGAACTTTTTTTTTTTTGGTGGTGGCCGAGATTCGAACCCCGGACCTTGCATATACTATGCATTGTCCATACCAACTGAGCTAAGCTCACGAGGACAATTGAACTTATTTTGAATAAGAGTTTTTTATTTTATTTTTTATAATTAGAACAAGTTTATGGTTCTTTACTTAAAAAAAATCTTTAAAGAGGTTTTTTTAAACTAATATAGGATATCTTTTGAAAAACCTATTACTAATTTAAAAGTCAAAATTGCTCTTAAACATTTTAAGATTGTATTATTGGCATAGATAATCCACATAGATAGAAACAAGAGGTTTTCCATGTGGGTCCACTTTAACCCTCGTATATGTAATCTACAGTGTTTGCATTGGATCAAGTGGTACCACTACTAGTACTTGCACAATTTTCTCTTGATTAAGTTTAATTAAATTTTTTGCCCATTGAAAAAAGTACTAGATTTTATATTTTTTATAATATAAGATAGCATAGTCCTCACTCCGAGAACGTGGTTTGGACTTTGCATGTGGGGAACAACGTTGGAATCTAGTAGTAATCATAATATTTTCTTCTAATCTTCAAATAAATATTGTTGAGAAAATAAATCACTTACTTTAAGAGTATAGTCAGTAATGAGACTGCTTTCTGTTCCTTCCATTGCAGTAGCCTACAAATCATCCCATGTACATAAGTAACATAATTTGATACAGTAATTATTGATGGTTTAATCTTTGAGATTACATAATTAATCAGATACCTTCATGAAAAGGTCTAGTTCTGCCTCAGGAAATATCCCTGCATCCTTTTCCCTTCTAGCAAGCTCCGACAATAGGTCTGCAGTAACATTTTTTTTAATGCAACTAGTAAGATACCCGTGCATCCGCACGGGTGCTGGTTGGTCGGGGACGAATTTATGCAGTATAATCTTGTCATTAAGTATTTAGTTCATGAGGGTTCAATATCATTATAGAATTTAAGTCAGGGGATGGCTAAATAGCATGAAAGTTTTAGCAATACCAATTTTTTATAAATAACATGAGGTTTCGTGTATCAAAGTTTGTTTAGTCAACGACAACTTATCCCGTACATTTACATTACTTCTAAAACTTGTATAAACGATAACTTGTCCACGTCTATTTTTTATTTTTAAATCTTTATCAAGAACAACTTGTCTTCTATGTAATAATTTTTTCGTTTATTTGTCATAAATATTTCTATGTTAGATAATTAATTTCAGTTCATAAATCAATATGGGGTAATGAATATTTGCTTTAAGGTTTTTACCAATAATTATTTTAAATCTCTCGTGTATAGTGATGACTCATGCCGTGTATAATAATTATTTTAAAATTCTTATTAGTGACGACTTATCTTGTGTATAATGTAAATTTTTATATTTTTAGCAGTAACAATTTTTCAAGTATGAAATAATCATTCTAAAAATTTATTTGTGACAACCTGTCATGAGTATAATAATCATTTTAAAACATGATCTGACGACATTTTCCATGTATAATTATTATTTTTAACTTTTTAGCATTAACAACTTATCCCTTTCTTATATTGTGCAGACTTTTTTACATTGTATAGAATTTTAGCAACGACAATTATTTAAGTGTATAATAATTTTCGACTTATACAATTTTATAATATGTTTGCCAACTTGTCGTGTGTATTAGTGATGACTTGTCCCAGGTATAATAATTATTTAAAAATTTATATCAATAACAATATGACTCGTGTATTATAATTACTTTAAGTTTTTATCAATGAAAACATGTCTCTTGTATTAGTGACGACTTATCTTGCGTATAATGATAATTTTCATATTTTTAGCAGCAACAATTTTTCAAGTATAAAATAATCATTTTAAAAATTTATTTGGGACAACCTGTCATGAGTATAATAATCATTTTAAAACATGATGTGACGACATATTCCATGTATAATTATTATTTTTAACTTTTTAGCAGTAACAACTTATCCCTTTCTTATATTGTGAAGACTTTTTTACATTGTATAAAATTTTAGCAACGACAATTATTTAAGTGTATAATAATTTTCGACTTATACAATTTTATAATATGTTTGCCAACTTGTCGTGTGTATTAGTGATGACTTGTCCCAGGTATAATAATTATTTAAAAATTTATATCAATGACAATATGACTCGTGTATTATAATTACTTTAAGTTTTTATCAATGAAAACATGTCTCTTGTATTAGTGACGACTTATCTTGCGTATAATGATAATTTTCATATTTTTAGCAGCAACAATTTTTCAAGTATAAAATAATCATTTTAAAAATTTATTTGGGACAACCTGTCATGAGTATAATAATCATTTTAAAACATGATGTGACGACATATTCCATGTATAATTATTATTTTTAACTTTTTTTTGAGCAAATATTTTTTAACTTTTTAGCAGTAACAATTTATCCCTTTCTTATATTGTGCAGACTTTTTTACATTGTATAGAATTTTAGCAACGACAATTATTTAAGTGTATAATAGTTTTCGACTTATACAATTTTATAATATGTTTGCCAACTTGTCGTGTGTATTAGTGATGACTTGTCCCAAGTATAATAATTATTTAAAAATTTATATCAATGACAACATGACTCGTGTATTATAATTACTTTAAGTTTATATCAATGAAAACATGTCTCTTGTATTAGTGACGACTTATCTTGTGTATAATGATAATTTTTATATTTTTAGCAGCAACAATTTTTCAAGTATAAAATAATCATTTTAAAAATTTATTTGTGACAACCTGTAATGAGTATAATAATCATTTTAAAACATGATCTGACGACATATTCCATGTATAATTATTATTTTTAACTTTTTAGCAGTAACAATTTATCCCTTTCTTATATTATGCAGACTTTTTTACATTGTTTAGAATTTTAGCAACCATAATTATTTAAGTGTATAATAATTTTCGACTTATGCAATTTTATAATATGTTTGCCAACTTGTGTGTATTAGTGATGACTTGTCCCAGGTAAAGTAATTATTTAAAAATTTATATCAATGACAACATGAATCGTGTATTATAATTACTTTAAGTTTTTATCAATGAAAACATGTCTCTTGTACAGTGACGACTTGTCACGTGGATAATAATTATTCTAAAATTTATATCAATGACAACATGACTCGTGTATTATAATTACTTTAAGTTTTTTAGTTATGAGAACATCTTTCATGTATAGTGACGATTCATTCCGTGTATAATAATTATTTTAAAAATTGTATTAGTGACCACATGTCACATGTATTTTTTAGCAATGATATTTTGTCATGTGAATAATAATTATTATAAAAGTTGTATTAGTGACGACTCGTCCCGTGTATAATAATAATTTTAATTTTAATTATTCAAGGAATTTTTAAATTTTTAGTAGCAATAACTTTTCAAGTGTATAATAATCATTTTAAAACTTCATATGCAACAACGTGTGCCGTGCATGATTAATATTTTTAACTTTATAGCAGCAACAACTTATTCTTTCTTATGTTGTGTGGACTTTTTTATATTGCATGGAATTTTAGAAACGACAATTTCTCAAGTGTATAATAATAATTGACCTATACAATTTTAGAATATGTTAGCCAACTTGTTACGTGTATAATAATCATTTTAAAAGAGGACTTTCACAATGAAGAATGTGATTAAAGGACCCTAAAAAATATGATTAAAGATAATAAAGAATAAATATCAATCTTCAAAACAAAATTATAGTTGAAAAAAATAGGAGTCTAAAAAGCAATTTAAAAAATAGGTTAATTGTAATGGTTAGGCCCAATAGATAACTTTCCATAACAAACCCTAATTTTCATTTCCCATTAACAAAACACAGAAGAAATTCTTCTCTCTCTCTCCGCCGTATCTTCTTCTTGTCTGCCCCCTCAAACCACGAAAACCTCCTTCTCTCTTCATCTGCAACTTACTCCGACCACCGTACATATAAATAAAGCCACCATTTTTATCGTCTCATTATCCTATACAAAACCCCCTTATTTATTTTGAGATCAAGGAAAGTATGAATATTGAGTCCAATTTCTCTCCGATTTTGCAGCCATCGTTAGCCTCCTCTGCAAAAATCAAAGTGAAAGACTAATATTTTCAAGAGATGTAAGATTTGTTTTTGTAGATTAATGAATCTGTTTTAGGTTTTTTTAGATCTAATACTAATGTTATTATTTTGGTAATCCTTTTCCTGGATCTTTGATAAAGAAGCTTTTATATTGCAATTTCCTTGAAGACTTCGTTTGGAGTTATTTTTTGGTTCATGCAAAAATAGATGGGTTTCTTTACCACAAAAAATTATCATTTTTATTCCAATTTTGAATTAAAAAATATAAAATGAAACTTTTGTTCAGGAAATAAGGTTTTTTTTTCTGGTGAATGATATTTTTCTTTTGCAAATCAAATTTTTTTTTTTCCTTCTATATACGATCCCTGTTTTTTATTTTTTATTTAACAAAAGTTACAACTCTGTTTTTTCTTTTTGAAAAAAATTCTTTCTTTAATAGATTCTTTTTGGAGAGTCTCTAGAAAGTCAGAACACGAGCAACTCATCCCTCTTTCTCTATTTTTTTTTTTTGTAGTTTTGATATGGAATCTTCAATGGACAGCTTACAAAAGTCTATAATTCCCATTTTCGACAAACTTGGATCTCAATCATGGAATTGTGCAGCAGATCTGGAACCTTCATCATCTACTTCTTTCACACATGCAACAAATAACAACAACAAATCAAAGGCTTTTAAGGTCAGCTTTTATATTCATATCCTTAATTATATGAAATTGATTTCTTCATCACTATTTATTTATTTGATACATGCAACAACAAAATCACATTTATTAAAGGAAAAGATAAGTTTCTTGTGAGGAAACGAAATTGGTTATAAGTCAACAAAAAAAATTATGTTTTGCTGGTAAATATTGTTTTGTAAATTATTTTGTTGTTGTTTTCAAAGAACTTTTTTTTTGTTTAATTTCAATGAAATTGATTATTTACGTGATAGACAAAAAAAATAATTATGTGTAAACCTTGTTTAATATTTTTTTTCTATCATTTAAATGATTTATTTATGTACACAGAAAAAACAAATTTTAAACTTATTTTAAAAAATAATAATTCATTTTAATAATTCAAAAGAGTATTTATACCCTGATTTCATGTGATTTTTGTTTGTTGAAAAATATTAATTTTATTTATATTTTACAGAAAATCGGTCACCGTTGATTGGAGAAAGGAGAGAAACTCTTAACTTTCTAGAAAATGAAGTGGAAGAACAGAATTTGAGCTTAGCAAAAGGTAAAGAGCAAAATGTTCACAAAAACTCTTATCCATTGGTTTAAATCTTTAAAACTTTGTAGTTTGTAGCATAGAACCATACCTTATCCATTGGTTTAAAACATTTTTTTTATACTGCTATTTGTTGCTATGTGTATTTCCGTTTTCTTTCTTTATTTTTTTCAATAAAAAGAAGGAAAAAGTAATAGAAAAGAAATACAAAATTTTGAAAAGAAATACAAAGTGTAGTTAGTTTTACATGATATTAAAAAAAATATGAAAATACTTTTTAGAAAACCGACTGAAAAAATAATAATATATTTTATTCATATTTTACAGAAAATCGGTCTACATGACTCAGGAGAAAGGAGAGAAACTTTTAATTCCTGCAAAATGAAGTGGAAGAACAGAATTTGAGCTTAGCAAAAGGTAAAGAGTAAAAAGTGAACAAAAGCTCTCAATCAGAGAAGTATAAGATGTTCTTGTTGAAAATGTTTTTGGATTCTATATTTCTTCTTCATTATTTTCTTAAAATAATTTAGAGAGCAATAATGATTTTCTTAATATAATTTAGAGAGAAATAATAATTTTTTTGGACAATTTGTTAAATACAGTTTGTTATATAATATATCTATATAGATCTACAAAAGTAGGTTTATAAAATTTTTGTTTGACATAATAGATATATTTAGATATAAAATAATAAAAGATTAAAACTCTTGAATAAAATAAGAACTATTTTGGACTAAAATCAAGGTAGTTTATTTCTGCATAATAATCTCTTTGAAGTTTGTCGCATAGAACCAAAACTTATCCATTGTTGTGTGTATTTTCGCTTTCTTTATTTTTTTTCAATAAAGAAGGAAAAAGTAATAGAAAAGAAATACAAAATCATGAATGTTGTTTTGTATACCTTTGATGTAGAACTGTCATGATGATATGGAAAAAAAATGAAAAATACTTTTTAGCAAAGAAAACAGTTTTTGTTAAAGAAAAGTTTTTGTTATGAAGAACAATGAATGAAATGGAGTATTGAATCTTGAATAAAAGTGTGTTGAATCTTTCATAAAAGTGTGTTGCTACAAAGTCTTTTACCTTGATGTATTGCAGGTTTGCTCATTTTGTATTTGAAGCTTGAAGATAGAGTTGAAAAAATCTTCATGTGTAGAACATTTTTTGAACTTTGTTGAATGAGAGAAGATGAAAATAAGAGAATGGTGAGATAGAGTATATGAGTATTCACTTGTATATATATTCAAAATTAATTTGATTGAATTTGAATTTGAGAACTTGCCCCCAAATTTGGTTGGTAATTGTGTGGAGGACACATTAAATATATTGATTTGAGACACACTGACACAAATCAGCTGCTGTCATTGGTAGTTGCAATTTTTTCTAGTAAAAGCAAACTATCTTATTTGCCTCTCAAACGTACTCAACCATCTTCAGTCAGCATTAAACCGGGAAAAGCATTTTGAAGTGCAATGAAACCAAACAAACATAACTTGGTACTTAGGTGTTCATTTAGTTACAAAAAGCATTATTTAGACTTCTTTTACCCCTTAATTTAGGACGTGTCAGTTGTATAGGATGACCAGTTTGGGTTTTTCCACAACATTGAATCTTCTTATATTAAGGAGGATTGCCCAAAAAATGTAAATTGACTCGAGTTTATTGATCACAAATTCATATTTAAAATTTAGTTGATTTGATATTCCCTTGACAATATAAAATTGAACAGAATATCAAAGAAAATTTGTTGATGAAATTTAATACCATATCGTGTTCCAACTCCTTGGCATCTAGCTGAGAAATCCATGGTTTCTTTTACAGTCATTTCTCCCAAATGTACATCATTTTGGCTAATATAGGCTGAAGTCTTTCTAGGGACAAACTCGTTAAGCTTGTAACCATTGTAAGAAATTTCTCCTTCTACCTGTTTCATCAAAACCAAACAACACCTATAATTACTACTACTATTCTCTAAATATAAGTCCTATTTTAGAATCAAATTTATCCCTAAATATAAGTCATACTTCAACTTACACTAAATATTTATTTCTCTGAAAAAAATATATACACTTCTTATTAATGCTAATAATTTATCTCGAGATATTCCTTCAAAAAAAAAAATCTCAAGAGATAAAAATACATCTATAAACAAAGGATGTTTTAAAATATTCATACATATAATGCAAACTTTAATTATACTATCAATTTTTTTTAATACACGTGAAAGTAGTCGAAAGGACGAAAAGGTGGTAAGTAAACTTATGCATCAACAATGTAGCTAGGTTGAAGTCCAAGTGATATATAATTAAATATTGATCAAATAATTGTTGTCAAATAATTAAGGCTAATGTTAACTTGTGCCCTCAAGGCACAAGTTAAGAAGTAAAAGTAGAAATGTTTTGTTGTAATTGATGTATTTGAATTTAACTTTTTGACTTTTAACTAATTGAATGCACAAAATTTAAGAAACAATTTCTACTTTTGGGTTGCTTAACATGTGTCATAAGGGCACAAGTTAACATGACCCTATAATTAAATATTGATCAAATAATTGTTGTCATTGTTTTTTCTAAACTTTAATAGTAGTTTAATTAGTTAGTCAAGAATGTAATGAGATTTAATAAGGTTGGACTTTGGAGCTTGCTTACCCTCAAGTCAGTGTCCAATTTTCCAGCCAAAGCTAGTAATAGGGTCGTTTTCCCCGAAGAAGGAGGACCTAGCAAAAGGGTCATCCTAATACCAAACCAAATATAAGGATAATATAAATAAATTTATATATAAAAAAAAATCCAATATTTTACTAAGTACATTTAGTGATTACCTTGAAGGTTTAATAATGCCAGAAACATTTTTAAGTATTGTGAGTTTTGTTCTCTTTGCAGTACTAATACCAAAAATGCGGAGAGCTGATTCAACCATATTCAATGTAACATTTGGTAAGGTTGGCAAAGCTCTGCTTCCAACATAACAATCAGCCTCAATGCTCAGATTTTCAAACCTCACCTCTACTGTTGGGAGTTTAATACCAACCCTACAATAATTATATAGGAACAATTAATTTCAGTTTAATTAATAAACAAGTGGGTGATCATTTTTCTACCTTAAGTATGGGGGTGTGTGGCGGAACAAAATGTTACAGTACAAAAATGTTAAAGAATGAAAACTGTAGGTACTAGGTACCCCATTTACGGGAGCATTGATTTTTTTTTTGAAAAAGCTAAAATGGTGTGTGTGTCTATATATATATATATATATATATATATATATATATATATATATATATATATATATATATATAGGGTTTTGCTAGAACACACCCACTAGTTTTTATGTGGGAGTGTTTTAGCAAGTAAATAACTAAAAAGTGGTTAAATACACCCTAAGGTGTATGTTGCTATAACACACCTTCTAACAAAAACAAGTGGGTGCGTTCTAGCAAATCCTATAGGCATTTGCTAGAACACACCCACTGGTTTTTATGTGGGAGTGTTTTAGCAAGTAAATAACTAAAAAGTGGTTAATTACACCCTAAGGTGTAGCTTTGCTGAAACACTCCCACATAAAAAATAGTGGGTGTGTTCTAGCAAACCCCATATATATATATATATATATATATATATATATATATATATATATATATATATATATATATATATATATATATATATATATATATAAATCACCGCTAAACGCTTTGGCAGAAGGAGTGCCAAAACGTCTAGTAAAAAACAAAGTTCAAGCAAGCCTCTACAACACCAACAAGGCACAAAACAAAAAAGGAAGAAGAACAACAAGCTAAAATACTGAGTTTAAGCAAGTTAAATGACTCCGCCGCCACATTTGATAATCAAAATAAAAAATAACATATTTCGGAAGAATTGAATTGTCAACAGAACAAATTGGATTATAATTTAATTTACACCCTTCAATTTTTAGTGGATGTAAATTTAGCAAATTATAACAACAATTTTGTGAAATAGCCATTAAAATGTAGCTTGTTAATTTACATCTACTAAACCTAATCAAGTGTGAATTAACCAACCATTGTAATTATTACTATATTTGTCATATTTCAAATTACAAGATATATTTTTAATATTTTTCTCTAAGTATATCTTTTATTAATACTACTTACTTATCTTATGATATGATAAGTTAGAATTTAAGCTTTTTTTAGGAGAATTTAAGACATTAATAACATAAAAAACAATTTAGTAAGAGTATTTGGTTTAGGTCCTTTGGACTAATCCTTGGCTTCACAATGAAGTATCTGCTTTTTAATTAATCTTAAGAGATTAGACTATATATCTCTCGAATGAAAGATTCTAAAAATTGAATTCAGATTCTTTTTTCGAGAAAGAGTCATATGCCGCTAACTCTTCCAACACCGTCATGTTAATTTGTTTTCTACTACTAGTATTATGTATTATTTTGATGTTTGCTTGCAAAGGAATGATGACAAAGGCATACGATTAGTATATATATTTCAATACCAAAACCGGACGGCATTTAGCTTGCCGCCCGCAAAGTCAAATGCGTATAGAAAAATTACATTAAACTTGTAAAATAAATCCAAACTAAAATTACATTAAAAAAAATCTACTTGATCATATTGTAAATTGTGCAAGTCAGAAATAAGTAGAACCTAAAAAAAAAAAGGACATCGATATTATTGATAGTGTTATTTATATTAAATTTTTTGAGAAAAACTATGAATCATATACACTTTGAATGATATATATGGTTACAAAGCAATAATCAAACAACATAAATAATATATGTATAAGAAGTTCATATGAAAACTTACTTATCAATTCTATTTCTGAACTTGCTTAGATACTTTTCATTATCTTCTTCAGCAACCTTGAAGATTTTGTCAATAAATTGTTGCCTTTCATTGACATCTAATTTCCTAACATCAACTTCTCTATGTTGCACTTTGTTTGGATGATCTTGATCTCCATATTCTTCAGCATATGTTTGAAGGATACTTGTTCTTAGCCTATCATAAGTAGGCAATTTCTCTATTGCAGCCCATTTGAGAGCTTCTTCATCTTCATCAAGATTAGAAGTCCTTCTAGAATATCTTCCACTAGCAAACACTCCCTCCATTCTCCAACTTGACCTGCTTAAACTCCTACTTATGCTTCTACTTAAACTCCCTTCCATTTTTGTTTCTCCTTAATTAATTCTTCAGCAGTTGATTTCAAATATGACAACAAAGGATTATATATATAAAAGAAAAAGATGAGAAAGTTTAATAGAATTGCTTCAATTACAACTCTTTAATCCTCCAACATCTCTCCCTTGATTGTGCCATCAATATGGGATTTCTCTTGCTGCAGTCTTGTGTTTCCTTTCGTGGGCTGCATAATGCTATAATATATAAGGATGTAAAAATATTTTTCCTTCTAGAAAACTCACTCCAAGTGATAGGATATGCTTTGTTTGAGTCAATAAACTATTAGTTTAAGTATTTTTATATATTAATTGTTATTTGTAAGTGTTATGCCATATGGATGGTTATGATCTATTTAGAATACTATATAATTAGTGAAGGAAGAAAAATGAATGAAAAATTTATTTTATTTCTTAGATAGTATTATCTTCGCTTATAACTTTAGTTTCTTATAGTTTTTTTAGTAATAGATTTTAGATCCTATCGGTGTCACCAACTTCAACAAGATTACAAATTCGTCTAGAATAGTACTACTTATACTCTATCATATTGGTATGTTTAGTACCACTTGTACTTGTTGTCTACTTATTAATAAAATTTGTTTTTTTTGGTGTGGATTAATAAAGTTTGTTTTGGTGTTAAAAAAAGAATATCTTGGATATATAAAATAATTATTTTATGGCTGAAATTTAGAAATTAAAGAATACGCAACCGTCCCGTAAGTGTAGCTCAGTTGGTAGCTACCAGGGACAATGTTTGCAGGGGCCGGGGTTCGAACCCCGGATTCCCCACTTCTCCACACTTTAAAAGTGTGTGATCTAGCCACTAGGCTATTGAACCAAAAAAAAAAAAAAAAATACGCAACCAACAATAGTTTACATATGCATTTTTTTTTTTTTTTGGTTACAAAAAGTTTAGGTGGGTTCGGCTCCGGTCACCACCAGGGCCAGGGCACGCCTCCGGGCCCAAAGGGCACTTATAGAGGTACTTACAGATCACCCACCAACACTGCCCTCACATCGGCAGAGGGAATCGAACACACAACCTTCTGCAAGGAAGTGGCCCGTTCCTTACCAACTGAGCCAACTAGTTTACATATGCATTTAATCGTGCGAAATTGTGTAAGCATAATCATATCATAATAAATAAAAGTGCAATTTGTAAATACTTACTTGCGTGTAACGGGTTCACTTTTTTGGATTAACAGAACAAAGTACCTAAAATAACACTCTCTGCCCAGAAAATGATATCATAATAAATAAAAGTGCAATTTGTAAATACTTACTTGCGTGTAACGGGTTCACTTTTTTGGATTAACAGAACAAAGTACCTAAAATAACACTCTCTGCCCAGAAAATGATGTTTGAAACCATAAAGATATATTTGGCTTTTTCAACTTTTTCAATATTTGCTCTTCTTTTTCTTTCTTCCCCTTTTCGTGTTTTCTACCCATGGTCCCTTTAAATTTAGGTCTATATTAGGTGCTTCCTATGAAGAAAAGGTCATATGATATTAATTATGTATTTAGTATGATTTATATGAAAATGACAAATGAGTGAAAGGGTTGATAGAGATAAAGAAAGGTAGCAAAAGATACGTGGGTGGCAGCATTGTCGTAACTCTTAATCCTTTATTCAAATGATAAATTTAATTTATGATATCCCTTAAAAAATAAAAATTAATTTATGATACTTAATTATCATTCTTTGCAAGGTGACCTTGCACTAGATTTTTTTTATTATAAAAAAAAACTCGTATTGCAATTTTTTTCCTAAATTCTTTCCAACTTGACTCAGTACATGAGTCATGTCGTGGGCACCTAAGTCAATAGAAGTGAAAACATGTGTTCTAGCAGATGGACCCTGCTACTTCCTGGTTTCAAGTGCTAAAGTAGACACAACATTTTGAAGTTTTGTACCTGAACATTGCAATCTTTTACTCGTAGAAAAATGGATTATTATTTTTGTGAGTCTCAATAACAACAACAGACTTAAGGGTAAGCAACAAAAGTGAGAACAAAGCCACCTTCAATTTGTTCAACATCAAGGAAAGAACCATCTAACATAAATCAATTCAAACATATTTAACAAAACCAGGAGGTAGCTGGTAAGAGCCTTACATACCACATCCCATTGTTGTCAAAATCCCCGCTTAAATCCTAAAATCTAGGATTTTGCGACTTTTTTCACCCTCAACGACTTAAATCCATAGTAGAATCCTAAAATAAGCAAAATCCATCGATTTTGATTGCGATTTTACGATTTCTTATGAACTAAGTCATTTATGACTATATACCATTTATAACGTATATTTAGTATTACTATTATTTTTTGGTAAAATCCATCGATTTTGATTGCGATTTTACAATTTCCTATATCGATTCTACAAAAGTCCTCTGAGTAAAATCCTTCATGGGGTGAAGGTTTGTTGTCGTTGGGAAAGTCCAATAATTAAAAGGCTTAAATGCAATTTTAGTCCCCCAAGTTTTCTAATTGTGCAATTTTGGCCCCCCTAGTTTTTTTTGAGCAATTTTAGTCCCCCACATTTACCCCCTTTTTGATTTTAAAGTCCCCACACCCATATGTGGTTGGATTTGTTTGAAGTCTATGATTGTAAGATAGACCTTTCACATCTGATCACTTTTTCCCCTTTTCATCTCTTCCATTCCCATCTCAACAAGCACCATGACTCATATGCTTTCTCATTACCACCAAACACAAGCCTAGAAATTCGATTCTAAATACAGAAATTCAACCAAGATTATCCAATTCAATGCAATTAAGCCTTGCCCATAATTTCTTAAGAGCTGTTCAAACAGGAATATTTTCCTCTCTACGTTTCCTCTTTCTGCATGTGGTATCCTCATTCACTACATTCAACTTTGTCTCTCTAAGTCTCAACGTATTCCTCCTAATGAAGATGACATTGATTATTCTGAACCGTTTTCCATTGAAATAATGGTATTCAGATCAAATAGAATCAAATGCTTCGAATATATGTTGTTGGATCATGATAACGTTGTTGTTGTTGATATGTTTATTGTTGATGAAGTTGTTGTTTGGAGAGAATGTGAGGGAGTTCGAGTGTGGTGGTCAGGAAGAGAGGGTTTGTAGGAGTTTGGCAAATTATTGTTGAAGGAAGAGAGTGAGGGGGATGAAGTGTGTGACGACGATGGTTGTGGTGGGTGGTGGAAGGTTGTTGTGGTGGTGGGGATGGGAGTTGTTGATTTGTGGTTGATGATTACGGTGGGGCTGTTCAACCGAGTCAATTGTGCCGCTGAGGGGAGGGAGAATGGAAGAGAACAAATGCAAAGGGGAAATTGATCAGGTGTGAAAGGTTTATGTTGTTATCATAGACTTCAAACAAATCCAACCACATATGGGTGTGGGGACTTTAAAATCAAAAAGGGTGTAAATGTGGGGGACTAAAATTGCTAAAAAAATACTAAGGGGACCAAAATTGCATAATTTAGAAAACTTGGGGGACTAAAATTGCATTTAAGCCTAATTAAAAAGAGCCAGTGGTTGTAGTCACAACCGTAGCAGCGAATCATATCGGGAGGATTCGTGCCGGGGATGTTTGTGACGAAGACAAAAGAGAAATGGACGTGGACCTGAATGAATGCGGGGATTCCCAACGTAGTGAACATGGCGATGAAATGTTGACGGTGTTGCATCATCTGGAGACTACATTGATAAATAATGAAAAACAAGTTGTTTGTTAACTTTCATAAATCTAAAGAAAAAGAATACAATATCTTGAAAGAAATTTTGGAAATAATCAAAGTAAATGTAGTGTCAAAAATTATTGCACACAATTATTGAAAAATTATTGCACTTCAGATGGATCTGATAATGGCTGTCTTGGATCGGATAAAGCTAGTACTTCAATGCTTCTGTGCAGGAATTGAAATTTGTTTTTTCTATCTAAGAGCTCTTCTCATAGATCGAGTCCATGTAAGATCTAGTTAACTCCATCTAACTCTGGTGTCATCGTGACAAATTTTTATCCTTCATATGGATGAAAATGGTATACATTTGACATGTTATGTGCTGGATCTATGGAGTTCGCATTGCATCCACAATCATCAAAGTTTAAAAGAAGGATATGCGACAGGAGGATAAATGTGCCTTAAGAAAACACAAGAAATTGCAAGAAACGCACAAGAAAGAAATAGTTCTTCAAGAAAATGCGATAGAAATTAAAAGGAAATTGTTGTGGAAGTAGAGCATTATTCACATGCTCTGGTACCATCTTATCATATCAGTTGAAAGATAAATGAGATCAAGAAACATCTTCATTGAATGGTCTAAATGACACAGAGCCTGCAAGTGGTATATATATAATTCTTGTAACTTGCAGAGTAAGTAATCGAGTATGCTAACTAGCCAAACCAATCTAACCAAAATTTCAACTAACTATAGTTCTTATTGTCTCATACTTAGTTCGCCTTTCAATTACAGTACCAACTGGTTCAACGACCAATATGCTTGTTGGCTATAGGATTGTAGGGCTCATAGATTCAAGGATTGCCAAGTCTGTCGATCGACCTGACAATTTATCAACAATCTGATGTGTTAGCTAGGCCAATGTTAAAAATTTAAATGAACTCCTTTGTACCACGCTGTCTTTGCTTTAATGAACTCCCCTCGACCCCCTCTTATACACATACTGACCCCATAACAACCTTGATCCTTAAAAATTGCCGCATCGACATTACACTTCACTTCCCCGTCTGCTGGTCTAATCCACCCCTCTTGTCTGTGATCCGTTGTTCCACTGTTGTGGTATTCTCCTTGTTCTCTCCTTCTCTGATTTACGCGGATATGCTGCCATTGGAGTAAGACATCACGCGCCATATTCACTGAGATGCGTGGTTCTGTTTCGACGTTGTTCCACAGCTTGTCATTTCGCCATTTCCATATGCACCAAAGGGTCATTACGAAATCAAAGAGTTGTTGGTGTTGTAGAGATTCTAGTAACTGGAAGAAAAGGGCTACAAAACCATCCGATGTTTCCAAGTTGTCCTGTATAATGTGCCAAAGGCCTGTTGCACTCCAAACCTCCTCTAATTTTGCACAACCAAATAAGATATGCTAGTCATTTTCATAGGAGCTATCACAATGCACGCACCGAGCACAAACATTTACCCCGCGTGTTTGAAGCCTGTGTTTCGTGGGTAGACATCCCCTTGCCGCCCTCCATAAGAACACTTTTAACTTTTTGCGGGATTCGAAGGCTCCAAATTTTCATCCAGTTGCCTTCTGCTCGCAAATCGTTGTTGTCCACTAGGTTCTCCAAGGTATAGTGATATGCTGATTTAACCGTGTATTCCCCGTGGGTTGTGAATTTCCAGCACCGTTTATCTTGTCCCAATCGACACTTGTATTATTATTTGTCTATAAAGTCTAATTTTGGAATTCATTTATGGATTACAATATTTTGAATTCTAGAATTTTGTTTTAAGATACAAAAAGTTTACATTTTTGGTGCAGTATTTTGCATAATTGAAAAAAATTTAGATACAAAAAATGTGATCCTAGAATTACTTTGAGATAAATAGTAGATTTTGAGACATGTATTTTTGGTGCTTTGGAAAATGCAGGGTGTATTTAAAAAATAAGGTCCATTAATTTGTAGAAAGGTAATCATGTAATTTGCAATCGGTTTTTGTTGGGTTGTATAGCTCATAAGAAACTATATAGCTATTTGCACCCTAGCAAGAAGAATCAGCGTATCGTTCGTTAGTCCATGAGATGCAAGCAAGAGTTTAGCCTTATAATTTCAAGGAAGAAAATTCAAAATTTACAATATCAAACTATTACCACTAAATTGATGCTTAATGATTTTAATTTTACTTTTTAAGAGACTTATTGAAAAAGTTTATTGATTTATTTTACGGTACACAAAATGGCTACAATTTTCCGGTCTGAAAAGAGTGAGGAAAATACCCGCCCGTGCCCTAGAATGACATATTTACACACTGTTATAAACCATCACAAAGTGGAGACTGTAAGGATAAGAATGATCCAGAATATACATATTTATCCATCCAAATTTCATACAAAAGCTTAGGATTATCCAAAAAAGCCAAAAGAAATAGAAAGTAGGTTTGCGTGTCAATGATTATTGAGCATACTTTTGCTTAGTCCAATAGTCATGGCTAACTTATATGAACAATATCATGTGTTTTCCACTAACTAACAACACAGACATTCTTAAAGAAGGGTTAACCTAGGTTCTGAAGACAAATGTAATCATTATTTTATGGTAAGAAAGTGATTATGAGAAAATATATTCAACAAAATGGATATGTAGGGCTATTGTAGAGCCTATCCACTAACATATACTTAAGGCTAAGTTTTATCCAATTCTGTATCTCTATAATTGTCACATTATGTGAATGTTCTGTCACTCTTTATATAAAAGCAACGTACTATATTATTTTTGGCACACAAAACAACGTACCATATGCAAAACATATCCATTATAGGATCTAAGATTTGCCTTAATAAGTATTTTGGATAAAATTTATTACAATGTTCTCGCTTATTTTTGTTGGAAGTGAAAAAATAATTAGCTTGCTGTTACACATTCCAGAAGTCTTTTATATTAAAGACAAATCAAAAAAGTATATGTACGTGCGTGTGCCTATCTGTGTGGATATATGTAATATTCAATTGAATTGATGAGTTTTCAGAATGATAATATATTAATAAATATTATAATTATTATTAGCACCACTTGTTGGTAAACTGAATATTTAGGTATGGTAAAGAAGATTGATACATGTCTCTGTGTATAATTCAGTTGAAAAGAACATTACATAATATAAACATTAGTCGGGGTTTAAACCTCAACTCTTCACTTATTCACCTTAAACTTGTAGCCACTATGCTATTCAACAAAAAATGATATATTTGTATACATGGCTCTTAGTTATTTTAAAATCTTATAGTAAAGTAAGCCTTATGGTAAATTAAGCCATCAAAAAAGTATTATAAGATAGGATAAAAGAAAAGAGAAATGATATTTTGACAACCACTTTTTGACAACTTTTGGACAACTTTCTCTCTCATACTCACATGATGTTGTTATTCTCTCTCTTCCTTTTTCTCTCTCCATTGTTTTTGACCAATAAAAAGTGAGAAAAACAAGGTTGTCAACAAAGTTGTCATCAAATGAATGTCAAAATATCATTACTCAAAAGAAAAAGGGTCTGTATCAAGCAAATAAACAGTATCAAGTGTTATACTATTAAAAAATCAAGACCCATTTAAAATAATGTTTAGTCTTGTAAGATTGACTCATTTCGATAACCAACATTCTTAAGATACCGATTGGGGACCACCATTGCATATGAATATAACCAGAATTTATGTTGGTTTTAAAAAACTTAAGAGATCATTGTCTCAAAAAACATTATGAATCGATCAAAGTTGCTGCTTGGAAACTCAATCATTCCAAAATCAAAATGATCAAAGGTCGTGGTCACGTTTCTTGCTTAGTTGGAAATTGCCACCTCCAATTCCAAACATTGTTTTCTTGTAACTTTCACCCTTGAAATGAGCACTAGCTAGTTTGTGCAACTATATGCTTTAGGACAAACTTTATTGGATTGAGCAAACAATTAGAAGTGGGCAAAGGCAAGAAACCAAAGTTCTTTTGGATTGCATTATGTAACATTTTGTTGAAGGAATAAAGAGAAGACAAGTCCGACTGTTGTAGCCACTTCAGGTGCTTTGTTTCGAAAACTTATGATTTGCATGAGAAAACGAAAATGAGAATTGAGGGCAAGGTTAACATTGCGTATAACACATAGTTATTGATAAATGTGCAAATTGGTAGACATAGGGGTGTTCATAGATTGGATTGGTTCGGTTTTGAGAGAAAAATCATCCGATTCAATCTTTTCAGTTTTGTTATTTGTTCATCCAATTGATTTGGTTTTAAAATCAAATTCAATTCAATCCAATCCAATCTAATCCAAATTTTTTCGGTTTGGTTTTCGGTTTTTATTTATGTATATTTTTTAGGAAATGCTTCTTATAGCAAAACATTTCCTCCCGATTGCATCACGACATCCTTTTATTGTGTAACTGCATCTTTAGTGGACCCTCTTATTTTTTATCCAACAGCCCATGTTATCTGTCAAAAGAAATCTAAAGGTGCATAAGCTTCGTGAATTGCTCGCTATTAATTTTTCCCTTGAAATAGCACTGCTGATATTTTTTCATTTTCTTTCAAGAAATATATTATTTTACGACATTTCATATAAAATGGGAAGGTTGCGAAAAAGATGAATAAGTAGAAAATAGAAGTAACATAAAGCAAATAAAATAATAGGTTAAAGAAAATAGTTACAGAATCGTAAATTGATAATATTTCTTAAAAAAATGAAAGAAAAAAAAAGTTAAACATTATTAAAGAACAAGTCTAGAAAATAGTTACATAACTGTAAATTAAGTAAACATTTACAAAAAATTCATATAATAATATATATATACAAGTATAAATATTTCGGTTTGGATTGGATTGAATCGGTTTATACTAAGGGAACCGAAAACCAATCCAATCCATTTAAAATTATGTTTTTTTTTTCAATTTTTGGTTTTTTGGTTTTGGTTTAGTTCGGTTTTTTGTTTTTTTTGGTTCGGTTACTGCGGTTTGCTTTAGATTGGATTGAACCTGAACACCTCTAGATAGACTGACAGTAATATTATAATGTGAATGGTTTATATAGAAAGGAACTGCATCCACCCATAAATACAAACACAATTATGAAATTTCATTGTCAAACATTGGATGTTTTTTGTGTTTAATTTGCGTATTTTCATACTTTTGAACTATTCTAATAATTCGATCATCTCTCGGGAAAAAACAAAAACAAAATCTAGGCTATTGCGCATGATTTATTATTATTCTTTTGGTACAATGCCATGATTTTACATAGAGCAATGCTATATATCAAGAAAGATTTTATCAAGAAAGATTTAAGAATGACATGGCAGAATAATCACCCTTAGATTTTATCAAGAAATTGTCCTGAAATTAATGTTAGCCAATAAAATCTCAACTTGACCTGAAATCATGGGGTGGTGCGGAAATCATGGGGTGGTGGGACTGAAATCTAATGGTGATTATTCTGCCATGTCATTCTTGAATTTTTCTTGATAAAATCATTCTTGATATCTGATAAGTGCTAAAAAGTGTTAATTTCATGTTATATTTTAAGCACTTTTTGTTGCTTGCTTTGCAAGTAATTGAAGGAAAAGCCGAGAAATAAGCGTTAAATGCCTTATTACGCTTTACTTATCATTATTCTATCCTTTTGTGCAGGAATTAGCCCAAGACATTGATCAAAGAAGCAAAATCATGAAAAAGTACTATTTGGGCAGAAGCTGTCCCTGGAAGCAAGCAGCTCGCACCCAAACTCGCATCTGCGAGTTCCAAATGCGAGTAACTCGCAACTGCGAGTTCCCTAACTCGCAACTGCGAGTTAGGGCGGTTTGATCCCTTCATTTATGACGTGGCAGCTTATTATTGGGCCAGAGAAGCAACTCGCATCTGCGAGTGGTGTAGCTCGCATCTGCGAGTTGAGGCAGGGCAGAAGTCTTTATATAGCCTCTTGCTACTCTTTGGAGAGGATCTTATCATATCTTAGCTTGATATTTTCTTAGCTTCTCTTAGGTTTTAGTTTAGATATTTTCATAGAGAGAAGTAAGGTAGTTCTTCATAGAGTGAGATTGGTTTTGGAAGTTGGATCTTAATACTTTGTTGAGACATCACAAGTGTAATGAATCCTTCCTTTTCAATCCATCCTTGCATGGCTTCCATGATGATGTGTAGCTAAATACCCTTTGTTGGGATGAGAGGTACTTGATCTTTGCTTAACATGTAATCTTTTGATCTTGCAAAATATGTTTCTAGCAATTTATATTCAATATTGTTGTTATTCTTGTGTTAATGCTTTCAATGAGATTCAAAGATGATTTGGACACAAACTCTTGAATCTTGAGCTAGAATAGCAATATATCTTAGGTTAACTTACTTGACATCTTTGTTAATCTTGTGATAATCACCATAATCAAGAGCTAAATGCTTTCGTATAACTCAACCAGGCTGGACACGGTCGATTAGGTTATTCGATCGACTTTGTTATCGTTTAAGGAATTTGGACACGAATGTTTAAACGATAACTTAGAAATAATTATATCACTTTGGACACGAAGGGTAGTTTAGAATTGATTGTGATAATGTTGCTTATGAAGCTAGAATTCGTATGGATCATTAGGTTACGTGTGACGCTTGGTTAAGGAACGCTACTCCTAACAAGTTTCAATCCTTATTTATCTCATCTTTTACTTTTTGCAAATTAGTTTAGATAATCACATTTCATTTCAAACAAACAAGTACTCTTAATACTTGGAATGATAGTCGATGTTAAACTGTCATTGATAACGCACTATTCCCTGTGGAGACGATACAAAAATACTTACCTCGTTTGATGCGAAAATATACTTTCATCAAAATGGCGCCGTTGCCGGGGAATGGTGTTTAGTTATCATAGATAGTACGATTGATTTATCGTTTTAAGTATTTGTATATAATCCGTAAATAGTTTTCTTTATTTGATCGTTGTTTGTGCTAACCCCTTGTTGATAAACAAAGAAAAGTTTCTTGTTAGTTGTTTCCGTTTTAGGATCACCACCTAGCCAAAATCATGGCTGATCATGGTTACTTCAACTTCTATACTCCACCCGAGTATGAATCCTATCCTCAGTATCAGCAACATTCTTATGAAGATGAGAGATACAAGGTGATTGAAAATACTTTGAATGTCTTCATGCAACAATCCATGATAAACATGCAAGATACCAACCAAAGATTGAAGACTTTATCACTTCAAATTGGGTTGATTCAAGCACAAATCATGGATAATCAAGCCAACAATCAATCCACTCTTAGAGAACAAGAAAATAATCCAAACATGTTAGAGAGAGTCGGAGAGATTGTTGAAGAAATTGTTGTTCACAATGAGGTAGTTACAGCTGTTGATATTGAAGAAGCAATGGTGGTTGAGAAAAAGGAACGGTTACTAATCAAGGAAGATTTAATGGTAACAAGAGGGAAGAAGATGAACAAGGTTGAAATCGATCGAATCATTGATGAAATTAACGCCTTGTTCAAACCAAAGCTAGGGAGGTCATGGACTCCAAATCATTTGTTCCTAAAGTTCATGGAATTCCTACCAAAACGTAGGGTGTCGAAAGATGATGTGCTATCCGTTTCATTTTGGCCACCCTAACGAAAAAGGCGTCGAGCTAACGACGTTAAACAAGCGCTTGTTGGGAGGCAACCCAATTTTGTAAGTCCATTTAGTGTTTTAATGCATAATTAGATATTAGAGTCATGTGCATGCATTACACCATCCAAAAACAGAATTCAAACAGAGAGCAAAAGTTTGAACCAAAAGCACTCGCAACTGCGAGTAAATAGCTCGCAACTGCGAGCTAATGGCCTTTGACCATGTTGACTGCCAATTCACTCGCATCTGCGAGTAAGGCTGCTCGCATCTGCGAGTAGCAGCAGTTTTTGGGCAGTTACGAAAATCAATGCCACTAACTCTCCTCACCCACTCATTATCTCCTTCATTTTTCGGTTTTGTTTCTCTCACCACAAAAAAAAAAAAAAAAATTCCAAAACTTTCTTCTCTCATCATACACCTTTGGCAACACAAACCCTAAATCATTCAAAGTTTCATTCAAGTCAAAGCAAGTCACATTGTTCTTTTTATTCTTTCTGCACTTGCATCTCAGGTTTGTGATCCATGTTATTCATTGTTCTTAAAGCTTTATGATATGATTTTTGAATGCATGTGAAACCCTAGGGTAGTTGATTGTTCTATTGATTTTTAATCTGTAAAATTGATACCCACATGAAGGAGAGGAACAAAAATCATGCACAGAATCATTATACTTTCAGTTGCATCCACAATTTTTGATTACCCATTTTGTAAAAATTTTCAAATAAAATTAGGGTTTGTGGACCAATTCGAATTACAAGCTTAATGCATGATTTTTCGCATCTCTCTATCAATTCAAGGGTTGAAAATGCTTTGTTAATGATTAGAACACATTGGTACTGAGAAGAGTTGAAAAAGATGCGTTTTTGCCAAATTCTGGGCAACTCGCATCTGCGAGTAAACCAACTCGCATCTGCGAGTATCTTCATATAGCTCGCAACTGCGAGTGCTTCTGCTCGCATCTGCGAGTTGCAGCAGAACTTGCTGCATGTTTATGTGATTCAACCTGTAATTTGTGTAATTTTATTCCATACTGGTATTAATTGTATATTCCATTGTGGTGTGGTATTTTTCTGGTTGTTTTGCAGGCATGGCATCTAAGAGAGTTAACTCCGGTAAACGAAAGCAAGGTGAAACATCCGTACCCCAACCCCCACTTAGAAACCAGTCTTATGATCAAGAGAGATTTAGGACTAGGTACCACCAAAATAGGTACAACACCTTGCTTAAACAGTCCTTATGGACTGAAAGAGTTGTTCAAATAAAACCCGAGGGACCTTATGGCCACTTTCACAAACTTTTCCTTGACCAAGGGTGGACTAGACTCCTAAACCCCATAACCAAAATCAACGAAGAGTTGGTTCGTGAGTTCTATGCCAATGCTCTTCCTCAAAACCCCCAAACCGATCCATTCACTTTTCAAACTTTTGTGAGGGGTAGGACAATCAAGTTTGACCGTGATGCCATTAACACATTCCTAGGAAATCCTTTTGACCTAGATGTGGAAACTGAGAATGGGATTGATGACTTTCACAACAAGCAAAACCTAGGTCATTTTCTCCTTGACGAGCAACACGAAGAAATTAAAAAGTTCATTATGCTAGAGGGGGAAAACTATGACAAGAGTGGTGCGGGTAGAGAACACATTGCCCAATATAAAAAGATGACACCGCCAGCCAAACTGATGTTTAGATTTATCCTCCATAATGTCAAGCCTAATAGTCATATGCTTGATTGCACCATTGATGTCTGCCCTTTAATCTTTTACATTCTTAAAGGCATCAAGGTGGATATAGCACGCACTATTGCTTGGCAGCTGAGAAAGGTGGTACTCCAAGGCCATGGGGAACCAAAAACCCGTCTATCATTTCCGGGGTTAATCATGGGGTTGATCAAAGACACCCACATGCGGATGCCCACTGATTATCATGAAATCATAAAAAACCCCATTGATGATGCCTTTATTACCCGTTACATCATGGGTGAATCGAAAAAGGGTAAGGGTAAGAAAGGTACGGGAGCTTCCTCATCATCACACCAACCTCAAGCTCCAACATCAGCTGATGATTTCTCACGCATGGACCCAGCCCAGAGGCAGTGCTTTACTTACACATGGGACTACCTCGATGCTAACAAGAGGGCGATGACTTCATTGCATGATTCTTTGTACCGGATGCAGCTACATGCCGGTTACCCGCAGTTAGCAGACCATCAGGTTCCTTTGCCAGAGACTTTTCAGGCTTATTGTGCTTGGCCTGGGGACAGGCCATTTGTCTATGGAGGGGGTGGTTCTTCAGATATGCATGTTGATGATCTAGGTGGTGATAATGAGCAGGATGATCCAGAGATGGTCCACAGTGCTACTTCAACCCCCCATGGGTCTGATGATGATGGCATGCAGTCTTGAGGAGGAAGAAAAGACTTGAAAGCTAGTTCTTTTTGAATGTTTTTTTTTATATATCAAGCTTTCAGTCAATTCTTGCTGTCTTCCTTAGTTGTTATTTCTTTTCTCTTTTGCTACTTTGTGAACAATATTCTGTTGGTTTTTATTTTAGCACATGTACTCGTATTTTGCTACTTTGTTAAGTATTTCGGTTATTGATGTTTGGTAACTTTTATTTCGTTTTAATTAGTATTATTAAGTTCGTATTTATATTAGTATGGTTTAATTTTATTTTGTAGAATAATAATGTGTTAGCATGTTTCGAGTACTTCATTTGGTTTTAATTTAAAAATTGTGGAAGTTTCTTGCGTATCACTCTTGCTTAATTTCAAATCTCAGATGATTGATAACAATTCATAGTTGTGATTAAAGCGCAAAGCCAAGGTACAAGTTTCCAGTTTTTCTAGGTTTTTACTCGAATATGGAACGAGTACTTTGCACAAATTTCATTTCATTTAGTTCTTTACAATAATTTTTTTTGTTTGTGAACCACGTAGTACTAGCCTAAAGTGAGGAAACCTCAAATATTTGTACATATGCAAGGAGACCGGCTTTCATTGTTTAACTCGGTTGTTTTATGTTAAATCCAATAATTGTTTTAAATTGTGTGAAGGCATGGAAGTGATCAAGGCACATTTTTTGTTATTGAGTGAAACTTACTTGACCACAAATAGCCTACCTTGTGAGAAGAGCGAGTATTTGCTAACCCACTTGAGCCAAATGAATCGGAGTCATCAATTATGAACTGTCAATTCATAAGCACAATGCTTGATGAAGTTGCCTTTAAATTTTTCAAAATTCAGTTCATTCTTGACGCACTTTAGGACTCTGATATGTTTTTAATTGTTGAGCCCTTAAATTTCAATGTTATTTGTCCCTTTTGCCTTAGAGTAGAGGAACATTCAATTAGGGTATTTGTTGATTCAAGTTGGGGAGAGAAGGTAGATGTAAATCTTATGTCAAGTACTATGGTGTAAATTTATCTTTGATCAAGACAACATGTTGTTGTAAATACAAAAGAAAAGAAAAACAATGTGTACATGAAAAGAAAAAGAAAAATCCAAAAAGAAAATAAGTTGTCAAGATCAAAGTGCTTCATGTTAAAGCACCAAGGGTTTGTAATGATTGGTAGGAAAGATTGTGAATTTTAATGGTTGATACAAGGAATGCTCCTCTTTGATAGGCTTTTTGATTTCAATTGCCCCACATATGACATTTCTTTTGTAGCCAAGCCAAGTTATAACCATCAAAGACCTTTTGATCCATGTTTTTATGCCTTTTGAAACGATTTTTGGATGGACACATAACTTGATTGGAATGTTAACTTGATTGCCGGATGTGTGTTCATAACCCTCATTCATTTGATTTCAATTGTTTATCTACTTTCATAGAAGTGTGTTAGGTGTGGTTCGTAAATAAATATATTATTGTTTTGAAATGTTTGACATGAACTTTGTACTTAGGACTCATCTCATGTTAGTAGTAGAATTTTAGATTAGTTGGAAACTTAGACTTGCCCGCGCATTCACTTTTAAATCATTCATCTGAAGATGTTTTCAAAGCCTTTTGTACTTGTGTCTTGTTATTAACTTGTTTGATTTTCAATCTTTTGTTTGAGGACAAACAAAGAGTTAAGTTGGGGAGAGTTTGATAAGTGCTAAAAAGTGTTAATTTCATGTTATATTTTAAGCACTTTTTGTTGCTTGCTTTGCAAGTAATTGAAGGAAAAGCCGAGAAATAAGCGTTAAATGCCTTATTACGCTTTACTTATCATTATTCTATCCTTTTGTGCAGGAATTAGCCCAAGACATTGATCAAAGAAGCAAAATCATGAAAAAGTACTATTTGGGCAGAAGCTGTCCCTGGAAGCAAGCAGCTCGCACCCAAACTCGCATCTGCGAGTTCCAAATGCGAGTAACTCGCAACTGCGAGTTCCCTAACTCGCAACTGCGAGTTAGGGCGGTTTGATCCCTTCATTTATGACGTGGCAGCTTATTATTGGGCCAGAGAAGCAACTCGCATCTGCGAGTGGTGTAGCTCGCATCTGCGAGTTGAGGCAGGGCAGAAGTCTTTATATAGCCTCTTGCTACTCTTTGGAGAGGATCTTATCATATCTTAGCTTGATATTTTCTTAGCTTCTCTTAGGTTTTAGTTTAGATATTTTCATAGAGAGAAGTAAGGTAGTTCTTCATAGAGTGAGATTGGTTTTGGAAGTTGGATCTTAATACTTTGTTGAGACATCACAAGTGTAATGAATCCTTCCTTTTCAATCCATCCTTGCATGGCTTCCATGATGATGTGTAGCTAAATACCCTTTGTTGGGATGAGAGGTACTTGATCTTTGCTTAACATGTAATCTTTTGATCTTGCAAAATATGTTTCTAGCAATTTATATTCAATATTGTTGTTATTCTTGTGTTAATGCTTTCAATGAGATTCAAAGATGATTTGGACACAAACTCTTGAATCTTGAGCTAGAATAGCAATATATCTTAGGTTAACTTACTTGACATCTTTGTTAATCTTGTGATAATCACCATAATCAAGAGCTAAATGCTTTCGTATAACTCAACCAGGCTGGACACGGTCGATTAGGTTATTCGATCGACTTTGTTATCGTTTAAGGAATTTGGACACGAATGTTTAAACGATAACTTAGAAATAATTATATCACTTTGGACACGAAGGGTAGTTTAGAATTGATTGTGATAATGTTGCTTATGAAGCTAGAATTCGTATGGATCATTAGGTTACGTGTGACGCTTGGTTAAGGAACGCTACTCCTAACAAGTTTCAATCCTTATTTATCTCATCTTTTACTTTTTGCAAATTAGTTTAGATAATCACATTTCATTTCAAACAAACAAGTACTCTTAATACTTGGAATGATAGTCGATGTTAAACTGTCATTGATAACGCACTATTCCCTGTGGAGACGATACAAAAATACTTACCTCGTTTGATGCGAAAATATACTTTCATCAATATCTAGCATTTTCCTTTTACATATCATATAATATATAGATATTTTTTTGAGGGGATATTGATTATAAACATATTTGATTGATAGTACTACACGTGTAATAAATTAGACATTTTGATGTTACTTGCCTAACAATTTTTAATAATGAAGTCGTTAAATATTTGCATGCTATCCAAGTGCCACAAATTATATGGTTTAATTTGGAGGCACGATTTTATATATTAGCTTATATTTGTGACAACTAATCAAATAAAATCTAAAAATAAACAAGTATAAAGGTCCACTAAACCTAAAGAATTGTGGGTGTTATATACATTGTCTGCGTAATAATAGAGATTAAGAAAGGGACACATACATGCAGTGGTGGATCTTGCCCAAAATATTGGGGGGAGCGGCAAATATTAACTAAATATTATAATTGAAATTCATAAAGGTCATCAAGTGCATATCTGATGTTCATCAATAGAGCACTTGAGACGAAGTCTATTATGGAGAATTTGATCAGAAATCTGCTCATCAAGTGCATATCTGATGTTCAGAGATTGATTGAACAAGTCTTGAGAAGCTTTTACTGCATTATTGTGAAATGAACAAGGACTTTCTCCAATATGTTTAAGAAAAGCACACTTTTTTCCAGCATTCACCTTTCTCCATACTTTAAATCCTTTTCTAGTAAAGACATCAGCTGCAGGATTGTCACTTGGTTTATTAGTGAACAGGTAACAAAGCAAACAATAAGCAGCATCATTAGTTGGAGAATACTCTAGCCATGAAGGGAACATTTTGAACCAAGCTGCTTGAAACCGTCTTGGATGCTTATCTTCATTGAGAGGGTACTTTTCAACTAGCCATTGATAGGGACCCAATTAAGATAAGCTCGTCGAACTTCATCTCTTTGATTCACTGGATATTCCCAAATCTGGAGGCGCTTTCCGGGATCACGTTCTAAACAATTGACATCAAATTTATCCATAGAAACTTTTTGAATCTTGCAAGGCTGCTCATCCGGTTGAACCGTTTGATCACTCGAAGGGTTTCTTTCAACTGTTGATGATGAAGCTATACAATTTTCATCTATGTCAGAAACTTTCCTCTTAAAAAAGGCATTAAGTGTCTTAAGTTTGACCATTGTATCACTCCTGCAAAATGCACAATTCACACATCAATAAAAATGTTTAGTTGAATGATAAAAATTTTGAGCATTTATTTGCCTTTATTTTCATGAGTAAGCCTAAGAACTATCCAAAAGAGTTTGTCCAAAATCAGTTTACACAATTAACAAGATCAGTTTGCATATAACAATTAACAAGATCAGTTTGCAATTCCCCCAATTTTTTATTTTTAGGGTTCAATTTTCCCCAATTTTAAGCAAGCAATGCAAATAATAACTTATACCAACATTGAATTGAATCAATTGAATATGAGAATAACACATTGTAAAGAGGAAACAAACCTGAAGTGTGAAGAATGAAGGGATTCCTTTCACTGTTCAAGCAGCGAGAGAGACTCTGAGACATGTTGAATCGCGGTTGAACATTGATCGCGTTTGAATCGTTGTTGAATCGCGGTTGAGAGAGAGAGACATGTTGTCATGTTGATTGTTGTGTTGTGAGTGCAGTTTCTTTCAGAAATCGCGGTTGAATCGCAGGAGGGAGATTGATTCACGAAGCTTAGGAGGTGTGAGAGTGGGGGTGCCAGACTGAAAATATCAAACAATATGAGGGGTGCTTTGGTCTTTTCCTATGTAAAATTTTTTTTTTTTTTTAAGTGGGGGGAGCCATGGCTCCCATGGGCTCCTGTGGAGTACCGCCACTGCATACATGGGAGTAAAACTACTAGAGCAGAACTGAACACTTCAATTATTGCCTTCCTTCTATTATAATATATTTATGAATATATGTTGTTAAATACAAAATTACAAACAATCGTGAATCATGTGATCAAAATATGTGATCCATTTTTGCTCATCTTGTAAAGAAAAATGTCAAATCATTTGTGCTTTAACAGTATTTTCTTTTTAAGTGTATGAATATGAATATATGATGAAAGAGATCTCACTATTATTAATGTACTCAAAATGTTTTAGACTTGGTCAATATTGTTTGGGTTCCACCATTTTATTCATGCTTTTGTATGTTGAGGCTTTAACAGTACCTAAATGAATTGAATGGGCACAAACGTTAATTAATGAAAGTATTCTAAGAAGAGTGCATTGTCTCACGTACACGCATGCGCGTGATATGTAGAATGTACTCAAAGAAGAGAAGACTTAACATCAAAGAAAACCCAAATACATGAGTATTTTGTTGTTGGTGACACTAATAAATCTCTAAAGGCACTCGTTAAAAATTAATTGATTCGTCTGAGTGTCATTTTAATTAAAAAAATTGTTTTAAAATGAAAGTTATTTGCACTTTTTAATGTAATATTATTATTTTATTTTTAATTGTATCCTCTAATTAATTGAGTATCCACTACTTTCAAAACATCGCACCACTAATAAATTGATGCTAGTTTTGTAAAATTGTCATGTCTTTTGACACTATTATTAGTATTTCTTAATTTGTGTGTAAAAACATTAAACGACGCTAATTTAAAACGGATGAAGTAAAAACAAACATAATTATTAAATTTTAAGTAGCAAAAGTTACTTTTGAAAATTCAATATATTTAATGCGATATTCTTAAAATAGAACAAGTGTTATATTCAAAGAATATTTGTTAATGTAACAAAAAAAAAATATGTTTCGCTATGTAGTATGTACTCAAAAAAGAAAAAACATAATCCTCTCAATTAGGGGTGGGAATGAGCCAGGCCAAATTAGACTATGCTTAAATAAATCTAGTCTAGCTGAAAAAACTAAGGTCTAAGCTTTAACATTTTATCTGTCAAAGACTTTATTTTAAGTCTGGTCTAACCTTTTTAAAAGTTTGGTCTGACCTATTAGTCTGTCTAAAAGTCTAGTTTGTGTTACAAATTTTAAATAGAGTTCATTCATCCATTTTTTTTTCTTTTCAATTTGTGCAACGTACTTAATGTAGAGATAAACATTAATTAGATACAAATACAAATTAAACCTAAGTCTAGGCTTAGGTTTGAAGGAATTGTTATTTTTCTGTATTACTATATAAATAATAAATGTGGGGAAATATAATATACTCATATACGGGCCAATCTGATAGTCTTGATAGCCTTTTTTTTTATAAGCCAAAGCCTAACCCATTTAAATTAATAGGTTTTTTAAAAAGCACATGTTTGACCTATTTATTAAACGAGTTAGGCCGAATCAGACTTTCAGTAGACCGGACTATAGGTCCCTGACGAACGGCATGACCTATTCCCACCCTTACTCTCGATACATACCTTCCTATTCCACTATAATTCGGAAGCAGTGCTCTTCTTTCTTTCTTTCTTTTTTAAAGAGGAAGCAGTGCTCTTATGCTCACCCATATTGCAATCTCTTATACAATTTTTTTTTGGTGGTGTAATCTCTTATACAATTTAATACATGGGAAATCAAATAAATGAAATTTTAATTTTTTAATGGATTTATTTTACTTTTATAAAAAAAATCTAGTTTTAATTAACATAAATGATAACGTAAATACATTTTACATTCTCAATCAATTATAAATTATTACATCGCAAAAATATTAAATTTTAATTATTTAAAACTTACACATAATTATCAAGGTCATCTCAATAATTTTCAATAGTAAGTGAAGTTTAAAGCAAGTTTTAATATATGAGACATTTTTTGTATGTAGATTTTTGAAGTATAGAGTTCATCATTGCAATGAACAATTCTTATTTCATAATTTGTTAATGCCATGAAAAATCATTGTCTAAGGTAGATTTAACTCTTAAAAATATCATTTGTCCTCTTGCAAGAACAAATATGGTGTGTCATACCAACATAACTCACTATTATCATGGTTTTGATGATGGTAACACTCATTGCACACAATTACCCGTATCAACCAAAAAGCTTTTAGGTTATTCTCATGCTTCAAGACCTTTGTCTAACTTCATATTTTCAGCAACTTTCTTCTCTTTCAACAAGGATGTTGCCTTTGATTTAAAAACAATGAAGCTATATTAGGGTTTTGA
This sequence comes from Medicago sativa, assembly GCF_051527215.1. NCBI lineage: Eukaryota > Viridiplantae > Streptophyta > Magnoliopsida > Fabales > Fabaceae > Medicago > Medicago sativa. The sequence continues at coordinate 80,227,819 of NC_140750.1, forward strand.
GTTTTCACAAAAGAAAAGAAAAGGATCATAGAAAGCTCACCATTAGATTAATTTATATGATCCCAAGACAAGGGACAACTACTCACTCATGTAATAGTGATCAACTTCTTAAATAAAATAAAGACGATAAAATTTAATGAAAAATAAAAGGTCAAATTTAGTGAAAACTATTTTTTATTGATAGGCCTAAAACTATAACTTTATAGCGTTATCTTTGGGCCGACCTTGCACATAATATATATATATATATATATATATATATATATATATATATTATTGTGATTGATTGATAATATAAAAAGTTTATACAACAATAATTAAAGTTAATTTTTTTTTTACATTATGTTCATTTTGTCTATCTCCCATAAAAAAATTGTCATTAGAAATTTAGTTGGGTGTATACCTGCTATCCAAATATTCAATCATATATTGTAATTTTGTATTAATATATTTAAAAATAAAATCATATTTAAATGAATTATACCTATAATGGATTTACAAATGTGTACCCCATAGTGTCAAAAATAAAAAAGCAAACAATGGTGAGAAGTTCCAAAAACTACAGATGTCTCCCAATGAATCGCTCACAAATCCTTAATTTGTACTTTCAAGCTTCAACCAAACACTTCAGCATCTCTAATGGGGGGTCCTTACTTAACAAGGGCCACTTCCCGTTAAGGACCCTCCATTAGAGGAAGAAAAATTGAGTCCCCGTTAAGGAACGGGCAACTATATAAGGACTCTCTCTCTCTCCTGGGTAACTAACGGGTCCCACGTTTAAAAAAATAATAAAATGTGTACTACTTGGTCCCACTTGCATAAAGAAGTAATAAAATATGTACTACTTGGTCCCACTTGACTAAAGAAGTAATAAAATGTATACTACTTGGTCCCACTTGTAAAAATGAGTAATAGATAAATTATTTTTGTTTAATATGTAAAGATAGTGGGACATATTTAAATACTTTTCATTGGAGTCATTTATTAGTGTATTGCCATTGGAGTCATTGAGTCCTTAATATGTACTTTTATTAAAAAATTATAAATAAGTGATGTGTCACGTGGGGTTCATTTAAGGAGTCCTTATTAGGGAACTACCATTGTGGATGCTCTAAGGCTTTTGTCTTTAAGAGTTGCCGCTATCAATTATTGTGATTGAAAAAAGTTAAAACGACTTAGTCGCCTATCCCTTTTGAGAGTTCTATCTTTCCCGCAAGAAACAACAATCCAGGTCTCTGCCTCGACTCTCCCTCCGTGCTATAATAAATGAGTCATTTGTAGAAAAAAAAAATTTTAAAATTGATTCATTTTATTTTTCAATACAACATTAATTATTTTTTTCTAAATATAACTCTAATTAATACAACTTTCATCATTTTCAATTCAATATATTCCAATTTGCATTTATAATAGTGGAGAATGCATCAATACTTAACAAGAGCACTTAAAACCATTTTTCTATCCCCTTCATTTATACATTTTTCTTAATATGTGTGAAATTAGCAAATGACTCAATTAATCTAGGACGGAGGGAATAATTTTCACTATATTGACATTTTAATTTTTCATGAACATTAGGAATTTAGTAGGATAATCATTAAGCTAGAAGACACTAGTTAGTAGGATAAACTATCCTATGATTTTAGCAATTAATGTCGTTTCTTCGTACACGGTTATTTTGATGACTAAATATTACTAGTATTTTGATTTGATTTTTGAACAATAATACTTTCATAATTTTTTTTTGGATTGAATTGAATAATACTATACTTAGATTTGATGAATTGCATGAATTGACTGGATTTACATTACACGAACCAATTTTTGGAATGCTTGTGCGTTTCTCCGTTGAATAATAGTAAGCTTAAGAACCCGAAAAAATGGTATCTTAGAAAGAAAATATTAGCAACACATATTAATCTAGGACGGAGGGAATAATTTTCACTATATTGACATTTTAATTTTTCATGAACATTAGGAATTTAGTAGGATAATCATTAAGCTAGAAGACACTAGTTAGTAGGATAAACTATCCTATGATTTTAGCAATTAATGTCGTTTCTTCGTACACGGTTATTTTGATGACTAAATATTACTAGTATTTTGATTTGATTTGATTTGATTTTTGAACAATAATACTTTCATAATTTTTTTTTGGATTGAATTGAATAATACTATACTTAGATTTGATGAATTGCATGAATTGACTGGATTTACATTACACGAACCAATTTTTGGAATGCTTGTGCGTTTCTCCGTTGAATAATAGTAAGCTTAAGAACCCGAAAAAATGGTATCTTAGAAAGAAAATATTAGCAACACTCTTTGAATTTATTCTTTATTTCATAACTCTCTTTTAACTTAAAATATTCTCATGAAATTAAGCTAAAACTGAAATGAGCACAACTATACTTTATAAATAAATTTCACGAAGTTTAGCGAGGCTTATGCGATTTTTATTATTATTACAAGAGGGTCGAAGGCCAAAAAAGAGAAGACAACTACCACATCACAATCTACAGAGTTGAAATATAAACAAAATCAACTAAAAAAAACTAAGTTGAGCGGGACACTATTCATATAAAATCAAATTGAAACCTCCATCACAACTCATATTTGTCAATGCATTGACACTGTGATTGGCTTCTCTATACGAGTGACAAATTCAAACTTCCCAATTTAACCTGAACAAATTGTGTCTATTTTGTAGTAAGCTTCAGTCCGCTGTGGAACCTCCTTACTTAGACAAGAGTGTTGACGCCACAACCAAGGAATCAATATGAAGCTCGATTTTTTTGAAAAAGTCAAGCACGAGCCAACTTCAATCCTTCCACAACTCTCCAGAGTTCCGCCACATACGGACTGCATACACCCAAACCTTTGGAAAAGCCACAAATCCAAGCACCATCTTCAACTCTAAACACTCCTCTGCACTCTGCAATAGATCCGTCTTTATAAGTACTGTCTGTATTAAGTCAAATCCAATAAGAGACATCTTGAGAAAAGTTTATCATTACTTGTTAGTCTTTCTCATTTTAATTTTGAGAAAAAAGTAGTTTTCATCTTAAAAAACTTAATTGGAAAAACTATTTTAATAAAAAGAGAAAAAGAGAGAGTGTGAGTGCAAGAAGAAAGTAAAAGTTGAGAAAGGCAACAACATTTTGGAGGGGCCAGCTAACTACAGACCTATAGTAACACTTAGACATGGTGGAATCATATTAGGACAACGAAAAGGTTAATGTTGCTGTATAGTTCAATTTAACTTTATACCGTATCCGTGTTGCCAATCACATTAACCAATTTCCACAGCTAAATCTTTCAAAATCTCCGCAAACACATAATAATACCAAATGTTGTGCAAAATAACAATAGTTTTTTATAGGTTAATGTTGGAAGAATTGTAGTTAATTTATCCTACGATTGATGAAAATTAATCATACAAGTAAATTTGTTAATAGAATGAATTTAGTTTGTTGCTACCACTTACAAATGTTTTACGTGGCTTGAGTAAATTACCCACCATTTTTATAGGTTTCACGTGATGGGCAAGAGCAGCTAAAAGTATATAGTCAATTATTTCCATCTCGAATTTGTTCTCTTGTTTTTGAAGGAATTTGTTCTCTTGTTGTTGATAACTTGATAAGCAACAGTTAAATTAAACATGCGACGCATAATTAACTTGAATTGTAAATTACCCACAACTCTTTTTTGGTTACGTAACACTTTTTTTTTTTTTTTGTTACAATAGGCACATCAACTATGGATTATATATTTTGTCGAAAAAAAAAACTATGGATTATATATCATGAAAATAACCAAAAAAGAAAAAGGTTACTTAACATTGACAACAATCGATGAAAATGGTTGAACTAATTAATCAATCAAGCTTGCTTCCTCAACTGGCTGTAAAACCTGTTTATGAATTCTTCAGCAGCCTTATCAACTTGATCGTCCTTCTCATCATCTTCTCTTAGAGGGAATGGTGAGTCAGTCACCCTCAATTGCCTCACCATTGGGCTACGCCCAAACCCCGGCAGTGCTGGAGATGCTTCTACAATCGACTGATCATTGTTAAGCATCTCCAACATTGCCTTCATTGCGCTCATTGTCGCCACCTCATCATCCTGTGTAGGTGGCGCTTGAGCGGAAGTGGAGAAGTTGTTGTGGCTGCGGTGACGTTTCCCTATTGGGAAGAAGTGGTTGGGAGTGTTGCTACAGCTGAATTCATACTCCCTTGATGCGGTGAATTGGTGGTGTGAGCGGCGGCTTGAGGTGGAGCCGCCGTGGTTGTGGTGATGGTGGAACATTAGGTTGGCAATGGCTTTTCCGGCGAGCTTGCTGCGGCGTTTGAGCATCATGTTTAGGCCCATCATTAGTTTGCCCTTTGACATGCCTTTTCTCAACATGAAGAAGGCTACACGTACCATATTCCACACTCTCTTTGATATCACTGGTAGATTGCTTTCCATTTTTTTATAGAAATTGTTTTATTGTTTTCAACAATATGCGAGAAAAGTGATTTTGAGAGAGAGGGAGATTGAGAAAGAGAGAGATATAAAGAGATAGAGTTGATTTGAGGACAAGAGGAACGAGGGTGATGAGGTTATATATAGTGAGGGATCAAAGGGAAAGGATGAGAATGAGAAATGAATATTGAATACACCATATGGAAATAAAAAAACCCGTGTGGGTGCATGCATGTTTTGTGTTACTTTATGTCTTTATATAGTTTTTTTTTTTTTTTAAGCCAAAAGGAAATTAAATTAAAAAGAGAAACCAGGAAGTACAAGATTGGGGGGCAGGTACCTGACCCAATAAACCACAAAACAACCTGAAACAGGTGATACAACAATAAGGTACAAAAGTGGTATAAAAGAAACAACCCTAAACAATCACAACCACGGACAATCCAGCGAACCCACGTGTGAGCACGAAACCGAATTGCAAAAAACACGCAGAGTGAGCATTCAGAGCTTTTGAGAAGGCGTATGAATCGTCTGCCAACACAGAAACGATCCAAGGTCCACAACTCCCTTCTAGATGAAGCAAGTTAAACGCCCTTTCAGGCCAATCCAACCAAACACGAACCAAAGACGGAGTCGCATAGGTCTTGAAACTTTAGTCGAAGTCCAGATCATGGGATGAACAACCGACGAAAAGTCATCACAGTCCACCAATGGCGCGAAAAGCAACCGCGGCAGATAAAGTCTAAAGGTACGATAAACGATAACTACCGTCAACACGGAGTATCTACGCACCTAGCTCTTTCGAGCAGAGTTAGACTATAGAACCAGATCCTAAATTTAGAAACCAAATTTAAGATTATCAAACAGAAACATAGGATCACAACTATACCACCAGCCATCTTCATCTTCCTGTAACAACAACAAAAGTAAAAACAAACGAAAAGAAAAGCAAAAACAGAACCAGATACCCAAGAGGACAAGAAGCCTGCCGGCGGCAAGGATCCGGTGACACAAAAACCGGCAACACAAAATCGACCCTCATCCCTTCAGCGTAGGCGAGAGCCAGATCCGTCACGACCAAGATCACGGCTGCGTAACGAAAACACAACCTGTGAAAACTAGATCAGCAACAGGAGGACCGCCTGATAGAGAAGAGGATCGACGGTGGTGCGGAGGCTGAAGCTCGTCGCACCACCATCACTAGAAGCTACATCGGAGAGGAGAGTTTGGATTTGAAGGGTAGATCTACTGTGGTTGTTGTTTGAGGCTTAGAGAGAGGTTAGAGAAATGTTTGATTTAGATGTACTTTTTTTTCAATAGCTGTTTATATAGTTTTTTTAGGCAGTCTTTATATTATTTTGTTATATACACATAATTATTTAAAATATAATATTATTTAACTATTATTTTTTTCTGTTATTTTTTGTGTTTTTTTTTTAAGATGATGAGTCTCAAATCGAGAATCACAAAGTTGAAGATCAATCTTAAAATTAAACAATCTCTTAAAAAATTGGTTTCTTTTTGCGTTTGTTTGTATGACCAAATGAAGTGCACAAATAATTATGTCCATACAAGAATTGTTCTATTGATTTTTAAAAAAAAAAAAAAAATTGTTCTATTGAAAAAGCCGTCTCTTTTGGAGATGACAAAATGAGTGATATACTATTTCTTTTTTTTTTTTTTTTTACAAGGTCCTGCCTATGGAAAAAACATAGTTTTTTTTTTTTTAACTATAATTGTTAGTCAAGTTAGTCAAGATGATCGAGAGATCGACTTATATACTGATGGTTCAAAACTTGAACTTAGCATGTTTTTATTTTTTTTTATTTTATTCTTATATATCTTGTGTAATTATTTTTATTTTAGAATGACATCTTTACATAATTTGCCTACAAAATGTAACATATTTACATGTTAACTTGTAAATTTAATAAAAGGTCTCACTATAAAATGTGTTTTAAACCTCTAAACATATTGGATAAAAAAATGAATAGATGTAAAATGTACCCACAAAATGTGATACTAGCTAGAAACCATCATAAATCACAAAGTAGGGATTGCAAGTAGGGATGGGAATAAGCCAGGTCGGCCTACAGGGGCCTATGGCCTAGCCTACGATAGGCCAGGCTAGGCTAGGCTTTTTTCTTAAATAGAGAATGTCTAGGCTTTTTTTTAAGCCTATTTAGCTTAAATAAGGCCAGACCGCAAGCCTCTCAAAAAGCCTCTTAAGCCTAATAGGTTGGCCTATTTAAATAATATGAATAATATTATTTATTATTATATTATATTTTGTACTTTGAATTAAAATATAAATTTGTAAACTTTTTTAATAATTTAAGCTTTATTAGTACACATTAATTTTTTGCATATATAAATGTATTATTATAAACTAGAATAAAAATATGATACAATATATAGTCGAATTCCGTAAAACCTCGTGTTGATTATCAAAAGAAAGTTTAATATAATTGAACTATTAGTTTACTAGTCCATTTAAACTTAGATCACATTACTTATTTAAAGATGTTCATAAGATATAGGCTTTTAAACAGGCTAGTATAGGCTGTATCAGGCTTTCAGAAGGTCAGGCTTAGGCTTTAAAAAAATATGGCAGGCCAGGCTTAATCCTTGCAAAACCTAGTTCGGCCTAACCTATTCACATCCTTAATTGCAAGGTTAATAATCCAGAATATGCATCATTATCCAAATTTCAGATAAAAGCCTAGTATTGTCCAAAAATATTTGATAAAAAAGCCAAAAGAAATAGAAGGTAGGTCTGCGTGGCAATGATTATTGAACTGGTAAACTTTTGCTCAATCTAATAACCATACTCATAACTAAAACAATATCCGTTTAAAAAAAACCTAATCATCATAATGAACAATCTCATGTGTTTTCCACTAACTAACAACTAAGACATTCTTTTCTTTTCAAAAAACAAAGACATTCTTAACGAAGGGTTAACCTAGATTCTGAAAACAAATGTAATCATTATTTTAAGGTAAGAAAAGCGATTATGACAAAATATATTGAATATATAATGGATAGGGCTGGCTAATTTAGATCCAATCTTCTAACAGATAAGGCTTAGTTCTATCCATTCCTTTATCTCTATAATTGTCACATTTATCTGTCACTCTTTTAAAGCAATGTACTACATTTTTTTGGGTACACAAAGCAACGTACTATATTTTTTCGAAAAGAATCAAATAAACGATGTTAAGTGGTGATATGCTAACAAGACCTTGTATTGTATTATAACTAATAGATAAGGCTAAGTTTTTTGAATCCTTTATCTCTATAATTGTCACATTATCTGTGAATGCTGTCACGTCTTTAAAAGCAACGTACTATATGCTAATTTCATAACCATTATGGGATCCATGATTTGCTTTAATAAGTTTACGTTTGTATTGATTGAAAAAAAAATGTACATTTGGATAAATTTATTTTTCTTTTATATTGAAAATTTAGTCAATAGTTTTTATTTTTATTTTTAGGAAAGGTCGGAATTACTTGGAAGCTCAATTATTCCATAATGAAAATTGTCCTGTTTCGTGTTCGGGTATTACGGCACCTTGGTTGGAAGTTGCCACCTTCAATCACAACAAGCAAAAGATTTTTTTACTTAATAATTTTCACCATGAAATGAGCACTAGTTTGTGCAACTATATACTTTGGGACAACCTTTATTTAATTTGGTTGAGTAAACAATTAGAAGTGGCCAAAAGTAAGGAGCCAAAACACTTTTGGATTGCATTATATGTAACATTTTGCTGAAGAAAAAAAAAGAGAAAGACAACCCTCACTTTTGTAGCCACTTCAGGTTCCTTTCTGGGAAAAAGAAATCAACTAATTAGTCTTTGCGCATGATTTTATTTATTATAAATATAAATAGAAAATATATATCAACACGATTGATGGTACTACACTTTTTTTTTGGTGAATTGTTGATAATAATAAAATATTTGCGTTTGATGTTGCTTGCCTAATTTTTCTGTAATTAAGGGTCTGTTTGGAATAGATGAAAGCATAAGGAAAGATACCACTAAGGATGGAAAGATTTTGGGGAATTGAGCTTCCTTTGTTTGGAACCACAGATTAGTAGGGAGGAAAGATTGTTTTTTGGTGGGTCCTACCACAGATTTGTTTCCGCGCTGAAACCAGGAGAAAGTAGTGAGAACATGCATCTCTTTATAAAATGCCAATCCTGCCCTTGCTTTGATCCACGTGCATGCACTAATGTACATTTCTCTTATTTGCAACCTGCATGCTTTTAGACTAACTTAAATCATATGTTCTTAAAGAAATACTTGAATACAATGTTACTTAATGAATTAGTTAATATCGTGCTTAAATTTTGTGTATTAAATATGTTAATTATTATTACAAATATATTTACAATGAAAATTAATTAAATAACACAATAACATAGCATAGGGTTATTTATGTCATTTATTAAACTCATCTCTTTCTTTCCTCTTTCACTTTCACTCATACCAAACACTCAAACAATCATCTCACTTTCCACTCACTTTCCTCATACTTTCTTTCCTTCAACAATCTTTCCTCTTACAATCTTTCCTCTCACTTTCTTTGGTGATCCAAACACACCCTAAGTCGTTAAATATTTGCGTGCTATCCAAGTATGTAATAAAATAATATAGTTTTATTTGAAGGCGCAATTTTATACCAGTATTTTAACTTATAATTGTGACATGTCCATTGTGCTCAAATAAATCTAGAAGTTAAATCAGTAAAGCACATTGTGTCATAAGTATAACTCATGGCAGACACTCTGACGCTTAAGTTAGTGTTGAGTTTTAGAAGGGGGTTAGGAGAGTGGAAATAACCCTTTCAAAAAAAAAAAGGAGAGTGGAAATAATCTAACCTTGAAGACTGTTGAGAGTCCCCTTTATATAGTATGGAGGCATAAGAGCCGTTCTAGGACACACGTAAGGGTCGACAGTTACAGATTCGTAGGAATCGTAACTATCGAACGGGATTCGCAGACACGTTACAGTTCAAATTCGAAAGGGCCTCCAGGCACGCAACGAGGCCCCCCCCCCCCCCCCCCCCCCCCACCATTGTTTTGACTGCGCTTGCAGAAATGAGGTCTTATGCTTTTTATCGGTCTAGAACAGTAGCCCCCCAAGTGGTTACTCTTTGGAAGATGAGAATCTTTCAGCATTGTGCTCGTTGGATCCGATGGAATGGGTATGCTCGTAAAGTACAATTTCCGAAGGTACCCATGTTAGTGAGGAATGCTCAAGATGAGTTCTTGGCGTGTGCTCGCCAAAATTTGACCATTAGTGATCATACTGATTGATTCCCTCGTCAGACAGTTGTTCGTTTGTCCTTTCAGCATTTAATGTGTGTGCCTCGGGGATCATACATACTGAGGGGACATAACCTTTAATTCCTTGATGCCACGTGTAAAGGATATTCAAGCACTTAAGTGCCTAGACCTTTGAGTGGTTTGTTCATAACTGTTTTTCGAGGTTCAATCGTGGCCACTGATTCAATTTGATGTTTGGATACTCTGAAGGACCCGTTATGATCCGTTGGATGGATTGGTAAGGCTTATCTAAACCGTATATTTGTTTCACTTAAATGAATCCCATGTGAAGCGCTGTACTAGATTGGCACTTCTGGGTTCAAATCGTTTCGAAGGGAGCTAAAGTAATCTCAAGTGTTTTTTAGAAACCTTTTTACTGTTTCGCTAAGATTTCCCTCATAAGTTCAAAAGTTCTAGTTTCTTCAAGTTTTCGAAGCTTCACAGGAGTTCCAAAGCCTTTCGTTTTATAGCTTCTTTAATTTCCAAGCACATTTGCTTCCAGTTTCCTTGTTTCCACTTAAATCATGTTGGTGTTTACCCACCTGTGTATGACAATTAAATTTTGTTTACCCTCCTCTGTCTTCTTCCTTTTAAATATGTTCTTCGTTTTAAATTTTGTCTTAGGCTTTTAAGTTTATTGAGCCGACCCTACTTCATTATAATATGCTTGAAGTGTCCTTTCTTGGCTAATGGTTTGACGAAAGTTTGGTCTTTTTATTTATTGTCACTTTCATATTTTTTTTTGTTTTCAATTTCATTTTAAACTTTGTTATTGCTAATTCTTCAACTATTTGTTTACCCTCGTATATTTTAGTTTTCTGCTCACCAAGTTCTAATCATTTTGTTAAGAAAGTATAAAAATCATAAATCAGTAAGAGAAATGTGATCTATATTTTGAATTTCTCTGGTGGACCGGAGGTATGGGACCCCCGTTCGGTTTGGTCCTGAAGTTTGGTGGGCCGATCATTTTTGATTCGAGTTCGGGAGTCAGTTCTTTGGTTCAATCTTGTTTTTTGGGCTTTTTAGGTATTCTTTTGGTAGACCAGAGGTTATGAGGTGGTGGAAGCTGTTTGATCTTGAGAGTAGTGGCTCAGCTTAGTTGATGTCGTAGGGGTGGTTCTTTTAGAAGGTGTTATTTTGGGTTGTGTAGTGGCAATGAGTTTATAGATTCTGTTTTTCAGTAGTTATTTCGTAAAGGGGTCTGTTTTAGGTGGTGATGTGTTTTGGTGGGTTTATCTTCAGGGGTGTTTTTAGGTGGTTATGGTGTACCGTCTATATGCGGCACCATTTGTATCTTTTTTCGTCCATACCTTGCGTCTTGCGGGGATGGCGTTTAATAATATTTGTCGATTAAAAAAAATTGATTTCCCTCACCTTGCACGTCTGTTAAAAAAAATGTCAAATATCATTTGTGCGTTACTACTCTTTCCTCTCTATTTATGGAAAAATCAAACTCATAACATTTTAGACTTGGTCAATGTATTTGTTTGGTTCTACTCCATTTTAATCATATATGCTTTGTTGAGTCTTTAACAGTACCTGAATGAATTGAATAGTCACACTTACACGCAGGCTCGTGTTGTAGAGAAAAGCTTAACATCAAAGAAAACTTTTTTTTTCTGCACCGCTCCCATTTCTCTACCCCACTATAAGTCCCTACTCCCCTAGATTTGGGAAACAATCTTCACCTATATATGGCTCCAATAATTCAAACATTTTATCAACAAATTAATCATCTTCATACAATTTTAATATACACGTGAATTCAAATAAATTAAATTTTATTCAAAAAAGAAAATAAATGAAATTTTAATTTTTTTTTAATGGATTTAAATAACATAGAATGATAATATAAATATTTTTAAAATTTACATAAACTATTAACATCGTAAAAATATTTGATTTTATTCTAATTATTTTTAAAAATAAAATTAATGAAAAAGACATTAATAATCATATTACAACTGTCTCAGTCATTTTCTCAAAAAAAAAAAATTTGTCTCAGACATAATTTGAACTACGTGCCTTTATTATAATTATTTAAAAGTTACACATAATATTTTTTTATAGAAACATGGTATTTTTTTTATTGTTTGATAATATAAAAAATTCGTGATTTTTTATATCAACAATAAATTAAAATTAAACTATTAATTATGGTACTGTCCAAGAAAATTGTTGTGTAAAATTTTATGATATTTTATAAAGAGGGAAAATTCATGACGTCTTTGCTATTTTTCTCACCCAAATAAAACTTGATTTCTTTCAATTATCGGCATAGAAGACAAGACAATGTAAAAACAAACATTCTATTCAAAATGAATACATGAAGTCTAATAATTGATTTATGGAGTGACATTAATTTTGAGTTTATATTTTTCCTTCATTCTATTTGAATTTGAGTTGGGGTTACCACAATCTTAGAAAACTAGTTTGTAAAGTTAAGATTGGTTTTATTTATAAATCCATGTTCAGACTTTATCCCAATGTAAAACTCTTAACACACTTATAATTGAGATTGTGATCCTAGTGACCCGATATCAATATCAGTGACTTGATAGTGGTTGGGTTAATGAATCTTTGATAAGCTATGATATCATATTAAAATTTGGGTCGAGTCTAATTCAACCTTACAAAACTAACTTGTAATGTGAAAATTATCTTTATTTATAAACTCATGTTCAAATCTTATCTCATTGTTGGACTCTTAACACATTCTTTACAACCAAACCATTTAATTATTTCAATATATTCTTAAGCGGGAAATTAAAATGTTTTAAGAATTTGCACTATTTGGCTCCAAAGAAATTAGGAACTATACAAACCTATGATTATGAACAATATATTCAGCGAATCCTAACTGCTAGAAACAATGCTTTCTTACAAAAGTATGCCAAGCAACCAAAATTAAAAGTATCACAAGAGAACATAAAAATCAGCTTTCAACAAAGCTGGCATAAAAAAGTGCTTATAGCTATAGCATACAGGTACAGCCATACAATTTTCGGCTTGTGGAATTTTCGTCTAGGTCAACTAGTGAAACTTTATCTTCTTTTTATTTTTTGACAAATGGTGAAACTTTAACTTGGTGCTTTCTTTCTGTCAAAAGAAGAAAAATTAATCTCGTGGTTTAGTAATTTCCATGGTGCAAAGAAAATGCTAATCACGTTTAAACCCAGATAAATACTATACTATAATATGCTCGAAATGTTGTTGTAGACAGCTATGAAAAGTAGAAAACGACGCATGGATTACTGATAATAACTTTTGCATGCAAAGAAATAGAAGCACAAAGTGTATGAAAATTTCAATTTCAATTCCATTTTAATTTATTTGAATTTTTCATAACTACTTTTGGGTAATTTGTTTTTCATGTTCTCATTTTCACTTCAACTATTATTAAACATAATATATGTTTAGATAGAGGATTTTGAAGGAGATAACTTATTTTTCATTTTCAAATTAAAGAAACTATAAAAAAATTAAATGTTGAAAATGCTATTTGATTGACGATCATTGACTGATCGGCAATCATATTATTCTTGAGAAGAAAAAAAATCTCAAATGCATACTAACAATATAGATTTCCAGTTCATCGAAAAAATTATATAAATTTCCAAACACTCAATCCGCACACACCTTAAGTGATTATTAATCGTTTCTCTTAAATTTTTATTGTTTATATCTTTTATATAAATAAATGTAACATTTTTTTAAGAGAAATAAATATAAAATTTTAGAAATTTTGAAAATGTCAAAACATTAATTTTATTGTTTATGAAAACAAACAAAATTTTAAAAAAACAAACAAACCAATTTTAGCTTAAAAATAAAGTAAAAAAATAAAAATTAGCGAGAAAAATTTAGAAGAAATAAATGTGAATTCTCTATCAAACCACATTGGTGAGTGAATTTTTTTTAATCTCTTGATCATGCGAAGAGATTCAAAAAGGGTAGAAACAAAGTTGTTCTTGGAGAACTTGTTGAAGTTAATCTTTTGCATCTCTATATAAAAATATTCATTGATAGTGAATGAAAGAGATTTCTCTGCTTCATATGTATGTCGTTATTTTACTAAAAAAAATGTATGTCATTATTAAACCAAACTAGTTGATCAAATCTTGATGTGTTTGTTTCAATTTATGTGATCGTGGTTTTACTCTATACATGATTGTTACATTAAATTAAATCTAGATCTATTAATGTTGTTGCTTAAGATTACTTTAGATTTAATTACTACTTTTTTTTTGTTGACAAAAAGATGTAATTGCTATTTTACGGTTTTACCCCACACATCTCATTTATAAAAAAAAAAAAAAATTTACTCATTTTCTAAAATTCATTGATGTTATTTTCAAGTTTTTTTTTTTGAGAGGGTTATTTTCAAGTTTTATTGTGGCTTTTCTCTCTAAATATAAGAAATGAAGAATATGTTAAATAGAGAGGATCCAAACTCATCTCATAGGTGTCGAAAATAAAAGCAAACAACGTTTTAGAAGTTACAAAAAATACAGATGTCTCCCAATTAATCTCTCACAAATCCTTAATTCGTACTTTCAAGTTTCAACCAAACACTTCACCTAAGCTTTTGGCTTTAAGGGCTGCCACCTTTCATTATTGTGATTGAAAAAAGTTAATAAAACGATTTAGTCGCTTATCACTTTTGAGTGTTCTACTTCTACTTTTCCCGCAAGAAACGACAGTCCAGGTAATCCACCTCAACTTAATTATTTCACTGAAATTGACATTTTAATTTCTTACAATTATAATTCATCAACATTAGTAATTTATAGTAATCATTAAGCTAGAAGACATGGTTTGTCCAAACCTCCTCGAAATTAGTCATATCCTATGATTTCACCGTCGTTGCTTCTTACACGTTTACTTTGATGAATTAATAATTACTCTACTATTTAGATTTGATTTTGTTTTTGAATAATACTATACTATTATTTTTTACTGGATTTGATGAAATACGTGAACCAAATTTTGGAATGCTTTTGCGTTAATTATTAACCAGCTTAAGTTCCTGAAAATTGGTTATTTTTGACAGAGAAAATTAGCAACACTTTTCTTTCATAAGAAAAATTAGCAAAACAGCCTTTTAACCTAATCTCTTTTTCTTTTATAACACTCTTTTAACATGGTATTCTCATTAAATTAAGTTGAGATTAAAATGAGTTCTACTATGAATAAATTTCCCTAAGTTTTGTGAAACTTGTGTAAATTTAACCAATAAAGAGAAATTCTAATATAAATGATTTTCAAAATTAGTCTATTATATGTCGCCTCTCGGTAATAGATGTTAATGATCCTCTTCATCTTTACGATTGAAATAATGACTTAGTTGATACGAGTTTGATTAAAACAACATAAAATATTTATACGTTTGTATTGAATCAACATCAATCAAGTTAAATATGAAAAATATCATGCGCAATTTTTAATAGAATCGTCAATCACCCCGAAAAAAGATAATAATTTAAGTATTGATCAACGATGTGGTCCACCGAAAAACTGATCAATATGTTGGAATGAGTTTGTTAATACTAGTATGAGTAAATTACACTTCCCTCCCCTCAAAGATGCTTGAATTACAGTCTCCTCCCCTCTTATGTTAAAATATACACTCTCCTCCCCTCTTATTCAAAACATATTAGAAAAATTTTAACTCCCCTCCTCTAAGAGAAGCTTGAATTACATTCCCCTCCCCTCTTATGTTAAAATCTACACTTTACTCCCTCAATATTTTTTTTGATTTCTAATAATCTTGCAAAAAAAAAAAATCTAACACACTTCCAAAAAAATAGTACTGCGGATCTATTTTAATATAATAAAAAATTGAATACATATTTTTCGCTATTTATTATTCACAATTTTATTAACATGTAGTTTTAAACTCTATTATAAAATATGAAACAACCCAAAATAAAATTAAAATATGTGAAAAATTACTAAAGACAATAAAGCATGGTTATTTAAAAGTTAATTTTATACTCTAAATTATAAAATCAATAGCAAAATATTTAAATTTAATTATCATTGACATGTAAATTATAAAGAAATGAATTAATTTTCTTAAATGGTAGTTCAAAATTAATATATATCATAAAAATATTTATTTATGTTAAAATAGATTAAAGTGTAGTGCATATTTAATTATTAAGGGATGAGGGTGTAATTCAAGCATCTTATAAGGGAAGGGAGTATAAATTTTATTTTTCAAGGGAGGGAAGTGTATATTTTAACATAAGAGTTGAAGGGAATGTAATTCAAGCATATTTGAGGGGAAGGGAGTGTAATTTACTCTACTAGTATTTATCTTTTTATTTGTGAGAAAGTATTTTTCATCTTAAAAATTTGGGAAAACTTTTCTTTAATTAGTTTAAATAAAGTAAAAGAGCAAAGAAGGGAGTAAAAGTTGAGAAAGGCAACAAAATTTTGGAGGGGCCAGCTAGCTATAAATAGACCTATAGTATCAGTTAAACATGGTGGAATCATACTACGACAACGAAGTGGGGGTGATGTTGTTGCTGTACAATCCAATTTAACTTTAAACCGTATCAAGCTCACCAATCACATTACTAATTCACATAGCTAAATCTTTCAAAATCTCCAAACAAACACATAATAATACAATAACTTGTTACCAAATGCTGTCTTTATGTTGTTTATAAAAAAGACACTTGGAAACTTGTACAAAATAATGAAATATATGTAGTAGACAATATCTATTTAAAATATATAATAACATTACTGATTGATTAAGGCAAAGGTAAGAAGTTAAAAGCAAGAATTAAAATTGAAGAAGAAACTAGTTAGAAAGACAAGAAAAAATGTTTAATATTGTTGTTACAACCCAAAATTCTGCAAGGGGCTCATCTTATAGCCAAGAGTATATCCTAAATCCAAAAGATTCATTGAAATTGTTAGTACAAAGATATGTAGGAAGGGTACCTCAGAAAGATTCTATCATGTTTGTTAGAGTACATAATATACCGGCTAATTAATTCGTAAAACTTGTTTACTTTCTAATAATTTCAATTATTGCTTAAAAAACAAATATTTTCTATTATTAATAATGAAAGATAAACACAAAAACAAGCCTATGCTTGAACCCTTTACACATATTTCAATTTTATATACGAATTTAAAGTGTATTTTTTTCTTCAATAAAAACAATCCAAATGCAAGAGTACGTAAAGTTAACTAAAATAAAGTCACCAAATACACAACGAAAAGAATTCAGAATTTAAAAGTTGATTATTATTAAGAAAGGTGATTTTTTTTTTTGTGAGCACAGTGATGGTCATTAATTACACCTCAAACATATACATGAGATTATTTTGTTGGAAATTATGAATATTCCCTCGGAAAAAAATTGGTCAAAAAAAAAATAGAGAAAAACGCAAGAATAATCAATTAATTCAATCTGTAATTTATTTTCTTATTATTATTATTATTACTGTTCATAATCAACAGTTAAATCAAACATGAGACGCAAAACATGAATCATTAATCTCCCACATATAGGTATATCAACTCTGGATCATATATCATGAAAATAACCAAAAATGAAAAATGGTTACTTAACATTGACAACAAACGATTACACACATTAATTATTAACTAAACAAGGTAGGTTGAATTATTTAATCAATCAAGCTTGCTTCCTCAATTGGCTGTAAAACCTGTTTATGAAATCTTCAGCAGCCTTATCAACTTGATCATCCTTCTCATCATCTTCTCTTAGAGGGAATGGTGAGTCAGTCACCCTCAATTGCCTTACCATTGGGCTACGCCCGAATCCAGGCAGTGCTGGAGATGCTTCTACGATTGCTTGATCATTGTTAAGCATCTCCAGCACGGCCTTCATTGCACTCATTGTCGCCACATCATCGTCCTGTGTAGGTGGCGTATGAGCGCAAGTGAAGAAATTGTTGTGATTGTGGTTGTTGCTGCGGTGACGTTTCCCTATTGGGAAAAAGTGATGGGGAGTGTTGCTGCAGCTGAATTCATACTCCCTTGATGCGGTAAATTGGTGGCGTGAGTCGTGAGAGCGGCTTGAGGTGGAGCCGCCGTGGCTGTGGTGGCTGTGATGGTGGAACATTAGATTGGCAATGGCTTTTCCGGCGAGCTTGCTTCGGCGTTTGAGCATCATGTTTAGGCCCATCATTAGTTTGCCCTTTGACATGCCTTTTCTCAACATGAAGAAGGCTACACGTACCATACTCCACACTCTCTTTGATATCACTGGTAGATTGTTTTCCATTTTTAATTTCCCTTAATTTTTTATTATAGAGATTTGATTTTTTTTGTTTGGAATAATTTGAGAGAGAGTATGATTTTTAGAGAGAGAGAGAGATGAAGAGATGAATTTGATTTGAGGACAAGAGGGAGGAGGGTGATGAGGTTATATATAGTGAGGGGGGAATGAAAGAAAATGATAAATGAATATTGAATCCACCATATGGAAATAGAATAACCCGTGGGTGCATACATGTTTTGTATTACTTTATGTCTTTATAATATTTTGTTGTATTTTAAATGATCATTATTGGGGGAAGCCTATGCTTTTGAAGAACGACAAAAGGAGTGCTTTACTTGGTTGAAATGTTTGAAATTGAACATCCACCAAGCCATATAATTGCCATATTGTGCAGCCAGTAATGCATTTACTATAGGAAAATGTTTTTTGTACACTCCAATTGTGAGTGTGTACACCTTTAAACGAAGAGAGAAAAAGAGACTCTCGGATAGATATGATAGTTTACGAGTAATTATAGTTGTACAATCATTTTGTGACAAACAGAATTATATTTGAGATAGGGCAAAGAGGACGACCATCTTAAACCCAAACAATAAGTCTAAAATTAGGCGCAAAAAAAAATTAAAATAGAGGTCTATTAAGAATGTTGAAATCATCATATAATGATGAATTAAAAACCTTGTATAAATTTTAAGGATGCATTGATGTCAACATTTGAAATTCATGAGTTTGCCAAAGCCACAAATTGTTATCTAAATGGTTCAATTGCATATCGAACTCTCTTAAATATGTTGATGCCTATTGCGAAAGAAGTTTTTCGAAGTTAAACTTGTTAAAAAAACTACTTGAGAATTCTGATGTTTTTATTATTTATTTTCTATGAAGTCTGATGTTTTAATTAGATTATTATAATATTTTATATCGAACTCTCTTAACTATCCTAGTGACTATTGCATTTGGAATTCAATGTTTTTCCTATGAAGTCTGACGTTTTTAATGGATTTTTATTTAACGTAACAAAAACCATCATCTTCAAGCAAATTGTTTTTAAACTACGGGAATTCAAAATTATTTTTATACTTATTAATTTGGGTCCAAATTATAGTTTTGTCCTAGGACATCAAAATCTCATAAACTGATCTGATGACAAATTTTGAGACAAGCTTCTTATTTTTTTTCTTTTTATTAGTCAAAAACAATAGAGAGATAGTATAAGAACATAATGTGAATATGAGAGAGCTGTCTAAAAGTTTTCATAATTAAATGGTTATGCAAATATCATTTCTAAATGAAAACAATATGTTGAAATATGGAGTGTTTGTTCCAAGTTTTATGGATCTAAACAATAAGAACATAATGTGAATATGAGAGAGAGTTGTCTAAAAGTTCTCATAATTAAAATGGTTGTGCAAATATCATTTTTAAATGAAAACAATACGTTGAAATATGGAGTGTCTGTTCCAAGTTTTATGGATCTAAACACAATTTTTTGTGGTGTGATCTCAAGCAACTATATGTGACAATAACTCACAAGGAAGAGAGATTGTGGATATTTGAGAATACCTAGGGTTATTGCATGTCAATGTTTGATTGAAAAAATTAAAAGAAAGTCGGTTGTTCAATTCAAAGAACTAGATGACTCTTTTGTTGAGAAAATAGAAGTGGAAACCGCTCGAGCACAATGTAGCTTACATGGTTAAGAGGTTGATTTTTATTCTTAATAATGAATTAAAATTAATTTTAATATTCCAAGAGGAAAATAGTAATATGTTGGAATCAAGAGAGTCCGGTCCATGTTTCAAAGATTCCAAATAGAATCTTCCGTTCTATGAATTGAAGCAGTAGTATGTAGCCATAACTAGCACAAGGAAGAGATCATTGGAAAAGGATGTCGCTTGTTCAATTAAAAGAAGTATATTACTCTTTTATTGATATTGAGGAAATGGAAATGAAAAACATTCAAGTATAGTGAAGCTTTGAGGTTAAGAGGTTTTTTTTTAATAGTCAATTAAATTAATTTTTTTATTTATTGTATGATATATAATTTTATTCCACCGTTCCTTTGCAGCTATATCATCAAATTATTTTTTAGATGGCTAGCATTTATTTTGAAGCTATATTCAACAACAACAACAACAAAAAGGAAATTTGTGTGGCCAGCATTCGTAGTCTCGAGGAAGATCCACCACAGTTGCAATTTGCAAACTTTATTCGTGTATATTATACTTCTATTTTATTTTGATTGTTTAAAAATAACTAAAACCATGTGATTTTTTTTTTTTACAAATCCATATAATTTTTTTTAAACAAAATCCATATAATATTTGTTGCTATGCCTATATAAATTCTTTTGGGTTAATTAAGTTTTTAGTCCTTATAAATATTCACATTTTTGTTTTTAGTCCCTACAAAATAAAATCACACTTTTTAGTTAAGCATTTTAGGGACTAAAAATGTTGATGGAAAAATTTTATAGGGACTAAAAATGCTGATGAAAAATGTTATAGGGACTAAAAATGTTGATGGAAAATTTTATAGGGACTAAAAAGTGTTATTTTATTTTGTAGGGACTAAAAACAAAATTTTGAATATTTATAGGGACTATTTACTTAATTAACCCAATTCTTTTTAATAAAAAGGTCACAACTAACTTCTAAGCCACGGAATTTCTCTCTTGGATTTGGTACGTAACCTTGAATTGAAACAAAGGCAGCCAACAAAAGCAGTAGATCAATGCATGAAACAAATTTTATTTCTGTTCTAAGATTGGAAATATCTAAAATACATTGAAAAAGCCACTGACTAAATACAAAGTATTAAAAACCCTCTCCATCAAAAGAAAGACAGAACTCACACACGGTTCAACTTCCTTCAATAAAAACTATGATAGTGATAGGGAGAGAGACCTAAAAAACCTTATACTCGGATCAAAAGGTATGACTTTAGGGTTATGTTATCTTGATCAAACCCTAAAGACTCTTGAGTAGTAGTCACTAGTCAGTAGAAAAAAGAAAAGAAAAGAAAAAAGGAACAAGTATACAAACTATGTTCCCTAGACAACATAGAATTAATCAATACAGAATTAAAACACTTAATGCATGTCTGAAATCACGTTGAGTTTGATGAAATCATGGTGATCACCGTAATATTATTGAAATAAAACAACGGTAACTCACCGAGATTTTATCAAACTTAACGTCTATTCAAACATACGGTTAAACTGGGTTATGACCTGTAAAATTAGAAGTTATAGCTTCTATATAAGATTAATTGGTGATTGTGAAATCATTGATATCTCTTGTAATAGCAGGAATGCAACTTGAACTTCTAGCAAGCCCACCACCTTTCTTTTCACCACCTTTGTCTCTAGGGTTGAATGACTTAGCCCTTCTCCCTTCCATTTTACTCTTTTTCAGCATCTCTTTCATAGCTTCAGCTTGAAACAAAACAGGGAAACTCCTTCCAAATTTATTAAATCTAACACATGCACTCATGTGTGCACTCAAAGCCTCTTCAATATTTTCCCCACCATTTTTCTCCAACTCTTCTTTCACTGCCTCAGAACACAAACCACAAACCCATTTCCCTAAGTATTTATCACGTACACGTTTTATGTACTCAGGTGTAAACTCTTCAGACATGCCACAACATTCACACTTTGCATCTTCAACTTCAGTTATCGGTGGAAGCTGTGTTAAATCAAGGTCTTGTTTTGATAGTTCAAATGATATGTCTGAGATTGTTCTTTGAATATTATTGTTGTTGAGTTGAGATGAATTAGGTTTTGGTGGTTTGGAGCATACAATGTTGTTGGTCCTAGAGATTGAGCTAGGTAATGAATCTCCATGAGGTGCCATAATAGTTGAATTTGTTTATAAGAATATGATAAATGTGTTATGAATATTGAAGAAACTAGCTAGGGGGAACAATCTTATTTATAATAGCTGTGTTTTGCTACTAAGAATGTGAGAATGTGTGGATGTTAGAAATGCAAATGTCAGTTTTCAAAGATCGTGAACTTAATTGCTAGATTTTTCAAGAAGATTTAATGAGGTGAATGTGATGTATCGTATAGCTTTTAGTGATATAGTGTGATATGTAGTTGTGTACATACTTTTTTAATTTCCCATATGTCAATGCTTTACTACCAAGTGAGCTTCCACGTTGGTAGTTGTGGCCGCAAGAATAAGGTGATCAATGCATATGATTTCATTCTATGGCTGATAATTTAGTTGAAAGGCAACCACATACATGCGTGTGGAGAGTTTCATGTTTGATAGATATATGGTCTAAGCCCTAAGGTCATGTTTGAATAACAAGCTTAATTGAGCGTTTATATGATTGCTAGTGTATAAAAGAAGAGAAAGACTTGTGTGGACCAGGACCACACAATTGGGTTTGGTCACACACATAGTTTTTTCTTTCTTTCTTTACTTTTTCCATTTTCTCTCTCTTCTCTCTTCTCTCTCATTTCTTTGGTTGTGACCACACAATGGGTTTGGTCCCTGGTCCACACAAGTATTTTCCATAAAAGAATTCTATAACAAAATATAAAACAGTCAAACTTTTTATATAAATTATAAGTTGTTTTTACAAGCTATTTTGAAAATAGCTTATGGGATATCATAAGTTGTTTTTATAAAAAATAAAAAAAATCAAACAATGTCATAAATACTTAGGTCATAGAGATAAGTCAATTCAAACAAACTTTCAATCTAATTTGAACTTTTTATAAAAATTAATCTAATATAATATAGAATCTACTAGATTCATTGTAGCATTCTTCTCATCCTTACGATTTTATTTTTTTTAAGAATTCTCATTGCGATTATTAGTATGTTGAGAGTTTCACATTAATTATATTTAATTATCTAAATTTTTTATTTTAGGGGAATTATATGAATGTTTGTTATGATTAATTTTCTCCTCTACGTGTAATTTTTCTTTCATATTCAATAGTTAAGAATACCATATAATAAGGAAGAGACGAAAAATATATTTTAAACCAAAATTAAGAAACTATGGCCTTTGGGGTGGACCTTCAAATTGCATATCCATATTATGAGTAATAAAAATTAAAAAATAAATAAATTTTGCGTCGCCGACACTTTTGATTAAAAAAAATTAGTTATTATTATTGTAAATGATAGAAAATAATTTTGTTCTATAAAAAAAATAATTCATTTACCTATTAATTTAAATATGAAGGTACCATGGAAATTGCCTATTATCACTTTTTGTTTCTACATATTTTTTCACGATCCCTCATTTTACGCCACTATATTAGTCAATGTAATTGGACTTGGTTGCCAAAATTCGTGAAGTGTGACTTGAAATTGACATAATCATATATCCATGTTTTGTCCAGCTTGGCACATTGATTCTTTTTTGGCTAGGCCTATAAATTGAATTGATGAAAATTAATTTGAAAATTGAATTTTTCGTTGCTTATGTTCAAAATCAAGAAGATTACCATGCCTATAAGTTGAATTGATGAAAATCAAATTAAAAATAATAATAACAAAATAAAATGAACAAGGATTTTATCGATCTTTTTATTATTTAATGTGTGTTACAGCTCTTAAAGATGTGCATGTACAAGAGTAGCTCTATCTTGTACTCATGCTTATAAATAGAAGGGATGAAAAAGAAAAATTGTACTCCCTCCGTCCCATATTACTTGACACAGTTGACTATAACACAAATATCAATGCATATTTTTTATCTTTAATATCTTCAATTCTCTATTAGAAAAAATTATGAAAATTTAATATTTTAAAAATACTCATCGAGACGAATCCAACAACATCTTACATGATATTGTTTATCTTTGTATATTAGTAGAAAAATACAGTCAAAGTATGTTGAGTCAATATTGTACATTGTCAACTAGGTCATCTATTTTGGGACGGAGGGAGTACTTACTATGATAATATTTTCCCCTAAAAAAAGGATAATGTTTAAAATAACAATTAATATATTATTAGTCAAAAAAAATTAATATTATAACAACAAAGAAAGTTGGGTCGCATTAATATAAAGTTTTCCCTTTAAGAAAATTGATTGGTTGTCCTCCAATAGAAGCTGATTGTGGGATATTCACGTGGTGGGATGGTAAAACCATATATATTTATTTTCCACAACTTTCTGCTTTTGTGGTAAACTTGATTAAACATGAAGAAGGAAAAAAGAGACTGCACCTCACACGAGCCTTCCTCCACAAACGTTAACTTTTCATTTCACGAGAAGTTCAAAAAGTATAAGGTTATAAAGCCATAGAAGTTAGTACTTTCAATGGAGCTATCAACTAAAAGTTGAAGTCATGCTGTAAAAGATACTATGAATTGAACTAGCTAGGGTAGGGGCCTCAACAGGGCCGTCCCTGAGAATTCGGAGGCTCGGCTCAGGGAATGAAAAGAGGCCAGTGATAAAATCAAAACGTATTTTTTTTTAAAAGAGCAATAGATAATATAAAACGAGTTTAGGCGAATACCTTCAAAAAGAGTCTTCATTCGCACTAAAACGAGACTTCCTACGCATATTTACTGAAGCAAATTCATCAATCAACTCTTCGTATTGTATATTTGGTGAGGTTAGACATGTAAGATTATTAAGAGGTCAATTTGGTGATAATTATCTAGAGTAGATAATGTGGCAACACTAATGCTTCTTGTTCACCACCTCTGTTCTTGTTGCCTTGGATTATGAACAAGAGCTTGAGACTGCAAAGAGAAGTTCTTCAATTGAGAAAAACTATGAACGGACAAGTTATCATAATTGGGGCTGAGAGGTTCTGTTGCCTAGAAGTCCTTTTCCAGCCATCTATGATTTGAATGGAAGTTGCTGGAATGGAGGGGGCCTAAAAAGCAATACTCATTTTTTTATTGGAGGATACTATTACTACTGGGTATAAAAAAAATTGAGGCCCATCCTTGAGGGAGGCCCAGCTCGTTTGAGCTGTTTGCACCCCCTCAGGGACGGCCCTGGGCCTCAAAGGCTGAAACATAAAAGTTAGTAGATAGGTCCTGATACATCATGTATCATACATGTAACGTACGTTTTTTTTTTTTTATTGGTTACACATGTAACGTACGTTTGTGCATGAATGTAATGTAACATCGGTTAATTAATTGTACCAAAAATATATTTTGGCAGTGATAAATCAAATACACCCTCCGGTCACTATTATAAGCAAAAGTTTGTATTTTAGGTTCATTTAATTAATGATGTATATGGTCTTTATTGTAGACCACATACACCATTTAATGAATGAATCTAAAATGTAAACTTTTTCTTATAATAGTGACCGGAGGGTGTACTCCCATCATCCCATAATACTTGACACAGTTGACCTTATTACGCATACCAATGCATAATTTTGAACTTAAATATCTTGAATAATATATTAGAAAAAATTATGAAAATTTGATATTTTGAAAATACTCATCGGGACTAATCTAACGACATCTTATATGATATTATTTATCTTTGTATATTAGTAGAAAAATATGGTCAAAGTAAGTTAGGTCAAAATTGCATATTTTCAAATAGGTCATCTATTGTGGGACGGAGGGAGTAATAAATAAATATGTGAATACCCTAATTAATGATCATGATCAAGAAAGAAAATCACGCATGCATCCAGTTTTCATTTTATCTTTTCTTACTCTTTCAAATCAACTAAGTCAATTCTTAGGTTGAGGATGTGTCGTATGTGATTTATGGTAGATCAATGCGCAAAATTTGCTCAAAATATTGATGATCACCACTTATAGGTAGTTTAGAGTTTTCCACACTTACAATTGAGACAAAGACATAATCGATGTTGATTCAACAAAAACAAGGGATAATGAATATAGCTTAAATTTTAATACATTGATATAAGTTTTCTTTGTTTTTTTGTTTGCTTAGACCCAATTGATTGAGTCACCACCTCATTTGTAAGGACAGGAAATATAATGACTTTACTTACGGTAAGTGGCATAAATTTGTTAAAGTTTTAAGTGACTTTCAAGTAATCAGTATTAGTCAACGGTTTCAATTGAAGAGAAACTTATGTTTGTCATCTGACCGGAAATATAATGTGAGTGTATGTTTCCCATTTTCATCAAATTAAAGTTGTTGATGTAAAGAGGACTAATGGTTTGAGTGTTTGCACATTTGATAATCCAATATGCGCATCAACGGTGATACCAATACAAAGTTGACATGATTTTTAGAAGCTATAAAACGAAGCTTCTACGTGAAAATATTGCTTTGGTTTTGAAGTAACAAAAAATTTGCCGAAAAACCAAATAGAGGCTAAGAATTGGAGATAAACCGTTTGAAACAGGGTTTTCTGGAAATGAAATATTAAGATTTTTGTTAATTTCTTTCTTCATAAATATGTGCCAAGATTGTTCCACTCAATATCTATGAAGAGAAAAGGCACACAATTTAACAACCAAATTGTATAATTTGCAGAATCAGAAGTTCCTTATTTACAAGTGTTTAAATCAGCCAATCACCACATAGTTTTACAATTCAATTATCCACCCATGGAGCTTAATTTTGGAAGGCATTTACATAGTTTTGTTTCCCGTAAAACTAAACATAAGGCATTAAATTGTACTTTAAATGTTATATGATCATTTATCATTTTATTTTTCAATTTCAAAAAATCTCAAATATATACCAAAGTATATATCTTGCCTTCCCCAAATTTCAGATCGC
The DNA here is from genome assembly GCF_051527215.1 of Medicago sativa. NCBI lineage: Eukaryota > Viridiplantae > Streptophyta > Magnoliopsida > Fabales > Fabaceae > Medicago > Medicago sativa. Next base: position 80,254,604 of record NC_140750.1, read on the forward strand.
GCTTTATTGAAAAATGTATTAAGATAGACTAAAAATAAAAACATTGTTTAGCAAATATACCACATTACATACACAACTAGTTAGTTTACTGCCATGTATGGGATAGGAAGTACTCGATTTGCATTTGACTTGCTTGTCTTATTTATAAAGGACTCATCGCAAGAAAAACAGGGAGATGGGAAATGCCATCCTTTTCCACATAAGATGCTTGCCATAATAGTAAATACAAGTATCATAGTTTGCTCCTTGTCTTGACAAGTAGGACTAAAAGTATAAATTCATGAATAGTAGCAAATGTTGCAACTAAAAGTATATCCTATTGACGAAAGAGACACGGCTGTAAAAGCAAAACTGCCATAGAAGCTCAAAGCCGAGAGGAAATCAATCACACAACTTGGTAGTTTTCTGTTAACAACTGTGTTCTCTGAGCATATTTAGGAGGATTACCACCCTTAAGTGGTATGATATTCGTAACCTGCAAAGAGAAGCAAGGTATATGATTAAGATCCCATGACATCATTATTCAAGCAATAATATGTCATATACTATCGATAACTGCAGATGACAAACGGTAAAAGGGCTGAATGAAAAGAACTTCTATTTAGAGATGACAAAAGACTTCCCAGCCATACAAACATCTCAGGGTCAATAAATGTGTCAGTTTCAAAGTTTTGATCATACCATCTAGACACGTCATTCCAAATGACACTGCATCACAGCCCCTAATAAATTTGAATGCCAAAATAAAAAATAAAAAATAAACATACGAACCTTCAGGTCACTAAATGTATCAGTTGCCGTAAAACGAACTGAAATGGGAAAGAATGCAGATGCATCTACTTGTGGAACAACAAACTCCAACGATCCACTGCCAAATATATTAAGATCAGACAAAACAAATCCAAAAATACGAAGATCATAGTATAGCATAAGTTAGCTCATAAAAAACCATTCCAATTTTAGCATACCTGCGATTTGAATTATCAATCAGAAGGACGGACCACTCCAAAATCGAATTCCTAGAGTCATACCTGCAAAGCCAATTTTATTAAGGAATTATAAAGAGAGTAAGAATGGTATGTATAAATAAAGTATGAATGACTAAACTATTGATCAGGAGAGGAGGAGGGGAGGAATAGGAGAAGGGGAAGGGGAAGCAGTATTAGTTTCAGAGAGCATCATAATTCATGCAAATCTAGTCAGATAATTCAAGATTGCATTTACACATGTAACAGATATTATTTCCAATACAAAACTACCGGTTTATTTACTGCAAACTTCAACCTGAAATGCAAAAATCAAGGTTGTCCCTAACCCTTATTCAAAGAAAGAAAACAAATATAATTTCCACACCTCCATTCCCCATCAATCTGGCTAACAGATGGAGCCTCCCGAAGAGCTGGAAGGGGCACTGAGATCACAACATTCCGCAGATCAAACATTGATGAAGCCTCGTATTCAATGTTGACATAAGTTTCATTTCCAGAAGAAGAGGGCCAACAGTTGACTGCATTAGACATATATAGTACACTGTAAGTTATAAATACATGAACACAAAGCCAAGATCAATGAAAGTTATAAACTCACTTGTCAGTGGCACCATTGACTCATCAGTGCTTTGCATTCTCCACTTTAAAAGACCAACACCTCCGGCATCACTGGCTTGACCAGTGGGGAAGGGCCTATTTGGATCCTTCAGGCCTAATATATATTCATTGGCAAATAATTCTTTATTCATGTTAGGATGTGTCTTGAAAGAGACGGCTTGATTATCACCAGTCTGAACCTGCAAAAACAAGGCACAATATGTAAGTACATATCTTTTTCATTGTTCTCCTGAATAGACGTTGTCATTCAAGACAAATTCAAGGCATGTCGGCATGAGTAAACCTAGGCTGGGAGATCTCAAGAGTCAAGACTGAAGGATGGTAGGAGAAGACAAGTATACGAATAATCCGAAGTGGTATTTTATTACGAAGAAATAGGGAAAATCTCTCCGAATTACAATTCTGCAGATCTTCAACGGTCTGCAACCTCCCTCACTATGGCCTCTCTGCTCTCAAAATAAAATATCAATTAACCCTATCCAAAATAATTCACATTAAAAGCAAACTCATCCGTCATTGTCAAACAATGGAACCAGCATTGTTATCACCCTAAAAGAACTTCAAGTAAACCATCAGAATAATCATCTTCAGTTTCATCCTTTCTGCCTAATTGAAGTGCTACTTTTATCCATCCCCTTCTCTTTATTTTCCCTCTCTTCCTCCCATTTAAACTTTCCATTTGCGTCAATCATGTATGATTCAAAAGTCTAAGCTTCTTTAAGCAAAAACATTAAAACTGATATATTCAACCAACGATATGATCTGATGGATGTCAGAATTGTGATAGGAGAAAACAGAGGAAAGTGAGGGAAAGTGAAGGAAAATTTCAAAGAGAATCTGAAGCTGAAAGTTATGTGTATTTCATTCCGGCAAATAATGAGTCTGTACAACAATTTATAACATTGGGTTGCAGTTAAAACCGCAATGTACAGTTGGGACAGTTAGCAAAAGAAACTAAGAAATTAATTAACTTCGAAAGACTAGAACTCTTAACAAGCTACTACTGCTAGCTGTAACGGGTTCAAGATTCAATAAGAAAGAAAACAAGCGTTTGAAGAAAACAAAGATGTGCTTTCATTTCTCAGAGCTATTATAGCTCTGCTTTGCCAAGGGAGGAATTGTCTTCACCTATGAATTATAAGTGAGTTACAAATGAGTCAACACCCCGTTTCCTTCTCTTTCTTCCCAAATATTTATATCTACAAACTAACTTGCACAATAGCATATTCTCTGAACTATCAATCACTCTATAACTGCTTCTTACTTCTAGTCTACATGCTTACTATTCCCAAATTCTGATCCCTAACAAGATGCTCTAGAGTGGGATTGAGATAAACACAAGGCCTAAACAGAAGTCCAAACTCAAATACAGATAAAACACAGAAATAAAAAATACCTAGAATCCGAAGTATAAGCTAAATATTTGAATCACGTCAAAAACTGCTGACATCTACGCCTTGCTAAAACTTATAATTAACTTATTTGAGCCTTGCCTTGCATTAAACACTAAAACATTGGCTGGTTTTTAAACATTATCCATTTGAAATTTTTTTTTTTGAAGACATAAAAATGGAATATATTAACACCGGCGGTGATCCACTTCAGCACAAGGTGTACCAAAGAGTCACCCCAATAAAAGACCAATTTATCCATTTGAAAATTATCCATTGTTAACCTTCAATATCACTGACAATTGCATTTACAGAGGATGCAAACTTTGAGAAGAGTATATGAGGGAAAAATAAAGAAATTAAGAAAGGAGAAAATATGTTTCGCGCTTCATGTCAATAAATAATTATTTATCAAAAAGACTGCTCAGGTTATGCAAAGCAGCAAACCAATGGACACTATTAGAAATGGTGGTTGGGCCTAACACAACCCCACAAAACCGGCTTGTGAGGTGAGGATTGCCCCCACTTATAAACAAATTGTCAGGCCAACTCCTAACCGATGTGGGACTCTTAACACACCCCCTCACGCTCAGGATTACACATCTGAAGCGTGAACATAAATGACGGGTGGCCCGATAACGGAAACCTGATAACAGGTGGCCCAAAGAATCGTGAAGAGGCTCTGATACCATATTAGAAATGGTGGTTGGGCCTAACACAACCCCACAAAACCGGCTTGTGAGGTGAGGATTGCCCCCACTTATAAACAAATTGTCAGGCCAACTCCTAACCGATGTGGGACTCTTAACAGACACGAATATTTCACATTGTATTTCTCTCTTCATGTGGCATGGAGGTAGAGAGAGATGGTGAAAATGCAATACCTGAACTTGAATATGCCCATCCTCTTGGTTAAGAATTTGGAGAGACAATGTTCCTTGAACATCAAAATTACTAACCCCACCATCTCGTTTTAGTGTCACATTCAGTTTCTCCTCAACAGTTAAAGTGATGGGATCAGTAAGTGGTGGGGGAGCTGACCGAGACGGGCCAAGTTTTGGCTGAACAACTTCAAGAATGACCTCACCTTCTGCTTTCAAGGATTCCAAAAACTGATTTGTCTTTTGAGATTTTCCAAGCTTCATACCAAGACCCTTTGGCGGAGCATTGGCGGATGCAGTTGGACGACCTAAGGAAGAGAATAGGAGTACGTAAATGAAAAGATTACTCTTTATTGAGAAACATGTTAATATGGGCAAAGATTAAAGCATTCCCAATCGTCACATTTAAAAGCATCCTAGAATAATTTGTGAGAATCTATGAAAACCAACCTTTAGGCTTGGAGGAAAACGAATCAACATCAGTAGTCGTCAATCCAAAACCAGATACACTTCCAAAACCAGTTCCAGAGCTAGATATGCTCATATCACTGAAGCTATTTTCAATTCTTCCAGATCCCATTGACGTCAAAGGACCAAAGCCTCCTTTTTCACCTCTATTCTTTTCAATCTGAACAATAATTGAATTTCGTTCAATTAAATTATGAGCTGTCCTAGACATAGTGTATGTTTAGTTCCACTTTTAGAATAGATTTTAAAGCTGTAGAATTGATTCGGACATGTTTGGTTGCTTTTGAGTGGAATTGATTTTGCCTGCTAAATTGATTGTGCTTGAAACTAGGATTTGTAGCTTTTGATTTTAGAATTGATTTTCACACACAAATATACTATAATTCAACTCACTTTTACATGAATGTAGTCAATCACAAATCACTTTTAGTCAGAATCAATTTTATAGAATCAATTCTTACTACCACAGAACCTAGGTAATAAATAGTAGTCTTTGAAATGATACCTTGCTCTTATCAATCTCACTAGCTTTGCGCTTCATAAGATCCTTAGTTTCATTAACCTTACTCTGCTGAACAAGCTTATAAAGCTTCTCTTCATGACTTTCCATCTCACAGTATTGCTTAACTTGAGCAACAGTCACATTTTCCTTGTGACCAAGAGAAATGACTTCATCAAACGCGAAAATCAAATCAAAAACGTGTTTGCAGATACCTTCTTCGTCAAGGGAATAAGAATATTCTGGGACGAGTTTGGAGAGAAGTCGCAAAGTATCTAAATCTTCAAGAATGTTGCTCTGTTTGTTAGTTACGAGAAGCAGATAGAGAGATTCTATCGGGTGGTAAACATAACGGACATTGTCGGTTTCAATATAAGTGTGTTGTTTGCCGGTGCCTATTAATTTGGGAAATGCTGCTAGAAGTCCCTCGATTCGTATCCGAGACATATGGACAAACTGTCTAGAGACTAGCACTGTAATCGAAAACGAAAAATTGGTATAAATTATTGTAAAATTATTAAGGATGGATAAAAAAAAATGGGATGGATGCAAAGGAAGGAAGTGTCACCTTTGCCAGATTTGGCGACAATGGACGCAGCAAGAACGACCTGTACAAAGAAATAAAAATAATGAATGATCCAATTTGGGATTAACATTAAAGAATGAAATACATACATACATGTAGCAGAAAATTCAATTTGAAAACCGTAGTTTTAGATCACACGGGTTAAACTCATAGATCAAACAAGCAATTGTGTGGTATCAAAATGAACGAAGCGAAATAGATTCAAAATTAAGAAGAAATAAGAGAAACGTACCATGTTTGCGTTGGTTTTTCTTGTATGGGAATTGAATCTGCGAAAAAACAAAGTTCAGATCAACGCGTAAGTCATGAATGGCGAAATATAGCGTAGTGGAGAGAAAGAAAGAAAATGTTTGTTTACCGAAACGCACGCGATCTGAGAATTGGGAGATGCAATGCGGAAGTGATGAACAACGCGGGGTTCAATTCATTTCAGGTTCATCTAATGCACGTTAACACTCGTAAAGTAAATATGTGGCAGTGCCACGTCACTTGAAATGAACGCGTAGTGCTGCCACGTCAGCACCGTTAGAGAGAAGTTGAAAAAAATGTGTAACAAATTGCAACATAGTCAGTCATTCAATGTATATTATAGATTCCAAAACAGTCTTTAATGTGTTGCGCAAAATTCCTTCTGTCGATCTACCCCTTAAACCGTATCAAGTTTTTCACTGGCTAAGTTGTGTAAAATGAAATATACTTTCAACCAATTTAGAATCTGACAAACCTCTAAAACTAATTTGCATTCAAAAAATAAGTGAGAAATGTTTTCCTCATTTCCACATGTCAAACCTTTCAATGTGATAAAAGACAGATGAATACATATTTTTCATTGTGTGACCTTCAAGTCAAGGATCTATCCAAAAAAGAGTTTCTTCATCATTACCTATTTTCCTAGATAATTTTTCAGCAAACCAGCCTATTTTGAAGCCCCACACCCCTCTCTAAATACTTTGTAAATCTTTCCATCATGTCGAGCATTGTCTCCCAACCCTATTTACTCTATTGTTTGTTTCCACGTATTTACTGGACAAGTCTTTAAAATAGCATTTTAACGTCATAAACTATTTTGATTAATGTAGTGTACAACCACAGACTATTTTAAAATTTCAATACATTGAAGAAGGATTATTGTGATTACTAAGGGACGAAAATGGCTACTTATCCAAGAGATATTAATGGCCAAGACTATTTGCTTTTAATGGAAAAACAATTGGAAATAGGGATTAAAACCAAAAAAAAAAAGGTATATTTAGGGGACCAATTAATTATTTAAACTTTTTTTACGTAAGTCATGTATCTTCAAACTTATTATGTTTTTTAATAGACAAAATAACAAAACCCGATTATAAATTCCATTCGACAATTTTTTTAGTTGAACTAGTACCTTTTTTTCCGACAAATATAAATTTCCAACTAATCGTTGCAAGTAGATATCTTGAAAAAATATTCAACTAATTCTAACATTTTTTGTCCCTTTCTTTCTTTATAAGTATCTAGGAGTTTCTAGATTTCTTCCCACATTACAAAGTGCATAATATCATAAGAATGACCAAATATAAGCACGGCACAAAATTATAAGGGAAATGTAACATAGGCTAATATATAAGTAGTTTTTACATGCAATCCAAGTTTTTGCAGCGAATATAGCACAATAGCAAGCAACAAAACGTGTCTTAATAAGAGTGCTTCCTCTTTAACAACACTTGGAGTCCTATTGTCTATTAACAATTGACAATGTCAAACAAAAGACCAATTGACAAACATAAAGCAAATACAATGAGCATTCTCTTCTTCATTCAGCACCTTCCAAGCCACAACTCTTTCATATGAAATAGGTCTCCCCATGCTTGAGAGACAAAGACCACCTTGAAGGCACGCAAAACCCTGCCAAATAAGAACGAAAAGAAGTCAACATAAATCACAATAAAGTTTGAAAATGTTTCTAGTTCTTTTTTCAGCGCTCCAATGAGAAGAATGTATGCACATAAATGCCATTCAATGATAAATCTGGTTGAAGTGGAATAAATGATGGGTCGATTCAAATAAAATATGCATATACCTGTTGTATAATTAGAGGAAATTCCGAGCACAGAATCTTTCGGCCATGGTCATCAAATATTTTCTCCAATGCTATATCCTGCAGAGCAACTAAGGTAGTCTCCAGCATGTCAAGCCCTGCCTGGTTGGCAAAAGTGAACACGGGCAACGCCTGCAAAAACCAAGTGCCATGAAGGTGCTTTCAAACAAGTATAGAGCAGTGTAGTAATCATAAGTAATCATTAGCTGACTTGCAATCAAGACAAATATAACTACGGTACCAAGTAGAGATGCACCTAAACTCTAGGCAACAAAACAGAACAAAATCTAGACAAATATAACTACAACGGAGATTATGTTGAACATCTTTTGATTCCTTTCATTTGTAATATAAGGCACCTGTATTTGTAAGTATATACTTCCACTTATTATTTTAGATATCAAAAGGCTGGGTTCACTAGGTACGGAGGAAGCATGTGACAATGAGAATTATATACGCATATACTATCAAATAGAAATCAATTTCAAGCATACCTTTAGAGTGCAGCAGAGTATTGCATCAGTGTGATGCCACAAGGACTTGAGTAATGATTCGCTCCCCTCGTTATTAGATTTAAGTAGCTCAGTACCCAAGAAGCACCTACAAAATACAGTAAACACGCAGCATATATCAACCAGCACCTTAAGATTCATGGCTAAATACATAAAACTAGCGGCAGTTTAAGTAAGATGGTAAGATGAATGTAAACGGAAAGAAAAATAAAAGGAGCTTACACACCTATAACTGTTGCTGATCCAACGAGCAAGTGTTTGAGCTTCAGGAGTACCCAGTGGTGTCCTGAGCCCAGCTTGTGAATTCAAATTAGAAGGTGAAAGTGCCAATGCTACCCTTTGGACAGACGATATAATGCTGCGAACATATTGCCGTGCCATAGATGCTACATGGTCTTGCATATGACTTTCAAAAGCAAATTCAAATGCTATTGTCATCACTGATCTCATACAGCCAGAACTTCCAGAATCATTAGAAGCTTTGTGTCCGGCGGGACCAATATCAAGGGCAGATGTCAGGTCAAGGGTGCGATTTGGGTTGTTGGCCACTTCCTGCGAAATTTTACATAATAATTAAAACAAAATATAGTGAATATACTGCTTCAACAAAATATACTCCTAAAAAGGTCAATACAAAATTCAAACAAAATATACTGCTTCAACAATGACTAAGGCTGACCTTCCCAGAATCAAGAGGAATGATACGAAATCCAGAAGGCAGAAGGGGGGCATCATCAGCAAAGGATGCATCAATTGGAGCAAATATAAGTTCAGCACAGGTACCAACAGCATTCTCATCCATTCCACTGCAGAGCTATCAAAACAAATCAAATGAACTATAAGTGTCGTAAATAATGTAACTAGGATAGTTACTGTTGTACAGCCACATGTAATATAATAATTGGGATAACGTTAATATATATATATATGAAGGGCGGGAATCCGCTTACTCCCAGAGTAACGTTAATGTGTGTGTGTGTGTGTGTGAAGGGTGGGAATCCGATTACTCCCAGAGTAACTTCGGTCATAGTTACTCTATTTAATAAACCTGAGAACAGTAAACTGTATCAATCCATACTGTTGTCATTAAAGGCAATGATCATAATCGCATTGCTCAGATAAACAACATCCTTGCTACAATTTCTAGAAGAAAGGTCTTGAAAAACTTTGGTACTTTTTAGGGATAGAGATGGAAAAACTTGAGGATGGTATTTTAACATTTAATAAGTATACAATGGACATTCTAAAAGATACATATTTGATGAACGTTAAACATGTTGACACTCCTACAGATCCTAATGCCAAGCTTCTACCAAATTAGGAGAAGCCACGTTTAAATCTAGAGAGATACAATAGACTAGTATGCAAATCTCACTATCACCCCGAATTTCTCCTCTATTGTTAGTGTGATAAGCCAAACTCTTAATTCAACTGGTGTTAAGACATTGGGATGCCATAATTCACATCTTAAAGTACATTAAAGCGACTTCAAGAAAAGGTACTACCTATGAAGCAAGGGGTCATGCCCTGGTTGTGGGACATATACAGAAGCAAATTGGATAGGTTCTCCTAATAATAAAATCACTTATGGGTTTGGTACTGTATACTCATCAAGGGAGGCCTTGTCTATTAGAAAAGTAAAAACAGAATCATGTTGCAAGGTCAAGTGCAGAAACTATATGCCGAGCATCATTAACTTGTTAGCTCATCTAGCTCCAACAGTTAATTCAAGAGCTCACCTTTGGGAAGTTGTGCAAGTTTTTATAATCAGGGTGCACTATAAATTACCACAGATCCGATTATTCACAAAAGGACTAAGCACATGGATTCACAAATTTTCTTGCTCTTTTCTTCTTTCTCAATAAAGAGTAAAGCAATGGTGTGATAGAAACCAAAGTGAAGGTAATTGGCAACAATAAAAAGTTGCCTCATTTTGGCAGCCACGGAAGTTCATATTATAGTCCCTGACCTAAACGAGCAAGTTAATTTTTCAATAAAAAAATTCAAGATGGAAAATAATACTTTTCCCGCATCACAGACATAGAAAGAAGTAAGCATACAGGACTATTCATAATTTTATTTGCTTTCTAATCTAGGATATGTGAATGACACTGCATCGACAGGACCAAGTGTGCCAACGCTATCAAGTTTTACATTAACCAAAACCTACATAAATGTTTGCACTAACGTAAAAGTCTACACACTACTATGAGTTATGATATGCATCTAACTTCCTGACGCTGCAAACCTAGAAAATTCAAGGAAACAAAACATAAGCATGCTACATATAAGTGAGATATGTGAACCTTGAATAATTCAAACCGTATGAACAGAAGTTTTTAATTCGGTTAAAAAAATAATAACTAATCAGTGAGATATAATCCGCATCGCATGAGGCAAAACAGGCATATCAAGTTAGTACCTTATTGACAGTGAGAAACATAAAGCGAGCAACATAAGGGGGGAAACTTACTTGCAAAAGAAACACTTCTCTAGGCATTATCGCGTCTTCGGGAGAATGGGCGATTCCTTCCAATTTAATGACTTCCAGAAACTAGAATAGGTAAGCAAAAAGTTAAAACCTACACATCTTTAAATTTATAATTGTTTTTTTAGTACGTTTAGTGCAAATTTTTACCTCCTCGTGCTCAATAGTGTGGGCTAGAGGAAGAATTACTTGGCCCCCATAATTTCCAACCCGAGATCCAGAGAAACTACAAGGACCAACTTTGATGGCAGCAGCTGAGTAAGCATCCATGTTGTTGTCTGCCCACTCTGATCTATGCTCCCGTAGAAACCTTAGTAGAATGGCCGGAGGCACATTCTAGGCAAAGAAATGACACATGACAATAACAACAGTACAATGTTAAAACTTAAAATTGGTACCGTTAAGGAGGACAGCAAGACTGGAACTAGACGGAAATAATAGTAATATTAATACTAAAAATAATTACTCAGAAAATAAATAAAGCACGTTCAGTAATTGCATATAAGAAAGGTCAACGAATGATCAAACAAGTTCTAATATCACCGGACCATAATCCCACTGGATTCAAGCAGTGTTTGTTAACTAGGAGATTTGCTAGTCATAAATATTGGCTTTTCAATTAAACATGAGATTAACAGCCATACAACAAAACAAGAAAATGCCATGAACACTGTAAATTTAATGTCTACAATATAATAGCTGTTTGACCTTTATCTTCGTCTAAAATCATATATAGCAATCAGCACTTGTTTTTTTTTGTTTGATACTATATTCGCTAATTCTACGGAAAAGCATGCTTACTTGTAACAGCATTGAAGCTTTAGCACATAAGACAGCATTACTGACAGATGGAAATCCATTGCCAAATGAAAGATTCAGACCCATTAATTTGTCAGGTGATGAATTCACTAGAATAGTAACATCGTCAACACCATCATTGCCAATCATTGACCATCCCTCATCAGTAAACCCATTGAGTGCCTCATTGAAACCCCTGCCAGCAAATATAAGTGAGATTCCAAAATTAGATGCAATAAATTTCAACAAATGAGTATGCCTCAGTTGAATATACTAACCGGCTCAGTCTTTGGCCAAGTGCTCGAAGTGCTGCTGGTCGTCTACCCCATCCAGTGACATTAGACTGAGAAACTTCATGTGAAATCTGCCTTAGGTGACGTAGGGCCTGGATGAAAAGGAGAAAAAATATAAAGAAAACACAGCCTATGGTGGAGCTCATGTTCTATATTTGTCCCAGTCTTTAAGATGGTAAACATTTCCCAATTATATAGAGTTCAAATTTAAATAACAGAAAGGTCAATCATACCACCATTGTTGTCTTCTGAGCCAGCATTGTTGATGATTCATAGAGTGGACGCAGTACCTCGGGAACACTCCATGGCTAACAATAATACATTACATACATGCTAAAGTTATTTTATGTTAGATGAAAATATCAATAAAACAAAGTTGAACTTTTGTACCTCCAAATCCATATGATCAACAATGTGGATGATGGAGCCACCTCCTTCACAAGGCCTTATCAGGTACCCACTGGGCAGCATCTCAGCTCTGACAAAATGCTGCACAGGAGGCATGCTTGGACCATTTTGTGTGTTTTTAAGAGACCTCTCACATATCTGAAACAGGAATGCATTCAAGGAATGATTTAAATGTGCTCAACTACTTCTGAATTATGAGGACTTCGTTGTAATAAAAAAATATAGAGCTAGGCATTGCACATGAGATTTCTGTTTTTAACTACGCGGTCGAATCAAATAGAAATATTGAAGGTTCTTAACATTCACATACCACTAGGCTTCCATCTTCTAAAACAGATGTGTAGCGCAACAACCATAAGTCTCGAGCAGGAGCCAATGTAGTTGGCGCATATAGCTGATCATCAACAAATATGCAAATAAAAATTTAGTCTGTTAAGTTACAAAGTCACGATTCATACACGCTGAGTTTGAGTTGTTTTACCTGCATGTAAAGCAGCTCTATGGTTCCACCATTGGCTGTGGGAAGCACGTTCAGAATATCCACAGCTCGGCAATCACGATACCACGAGGGCCGATCTTTGAGGATTTCTGCAACCTGTAAATAATACACAGGTCGAGCATGTCATCGATGAACATCGGCAAAACAATTATCATAAAGAAAATAAAGTCAGACCACTGACCCTTGTAGGTTCTAGCCCCACTAGGCCACATGCTCTTGCCGCCACACCAGGGCAACCATGAGAAATCGCAACGATTCCAATAGATTCCGGACCAGGCTGCACAAATCATCAAAAATTAATGGGGAAAAGAACGCAATGTTTCAAAATATTTGTTCAAGCAAGCACACATCAAATAGAAGTGAAACACTTAGTAACAAAGAAATTCATCGGAAATTAGAGGGTGAGGTAGTAAATATGTAAATTTGCCATATCTACCGATGAAAAAAATGAAGTAATAATTAAACAAAAAATATTAGAGGAATTAGATTACCTTCATTCCAGGCATTTGGACCCACTCAACAGCAGTTCCAGTAGCCTTTGAAAGAAACTCTGCTAAAGTTTCCTCTGCAATGGACAAAAGCCTGAAGAAGAAAAAAAATGCAACATTATTTCATAAGTCCAAACAGACGTATCCAAATTTTCACAGACAAGAAAAAAACAAAAAGGGACCCAATTGCAATAATCATATTCCCACTAACCCTGCAGGACTTGCATCCCTTGGCGGATGCTGGGCTGTCAAACTGCGTTGACCACTAGTCACCGCCGAATCACAGCTTGTATCTTTGGTTGCAAGATTAGTCTGCACAAAAACCACCACTCTAACTCAAATTCTAAATTAGGAAAATAAGGAGAAAATAAAGAAAGAATTGATGATTGAAAAACTTTCTAATTCTAACTAAGCAAAAACCATACATTTTGAGTATGTTGGCGAAAGTAGCCATTTTCATACACCAAATGAGATACTTGTTTCTGCAACCTATCATTCTCTTCCATCAGCAGCTTATTCATAGCACTCAACTTCCTATTCACAGCTTGCAACCTTGAAGCCTCTTTTCTCTGCTTCTCCCTACATCTATATTAACAAACAAAACCCACCATTAATATCATTACCCAAAAAATCATCTTTTATTCGAAACACCAAAAATTCATTTTTTTATTCATAACACCAAAAAAAAAAAAAAAATCATAATTGACAGTTTATCCAGGTGAACGTATGAAAATAATCTGAAAACAGCTTATGAACAAAATTCTCCTAAATAATCTCACAAAATTTTATGTCAGCTCAAATAAGTTGTTTTTTTAATGGTATTAAAATAACAGTAAAAAGATCATAAAAATCAATTATTTGAACATTAATTAAATCTAAGAAATTAAATTATACTAGTACCTTCTATTTTGGAACCAAACTTTGATCTGTTTAGGTTCAATATGAGAGAGAATAGGACACTCCCGAATAAGCTGTTGACGACGAATACTACTTGGCTTAGGACAATCATGATAAAGCCTTTCAAGAGCTTCAACTTGTTCAGGTGTATAACGAACGTATTTTCCATTATCCATTACACCTTTACCATCTTTGCAAGACATAATAGCTTTTTTCAAATTTAAGCACTTTCACCAACCACAGAACTTTCTTGTTCTATCTATCCAGATTCCAATTATAAGATGAAAAAACTCATTGGAAGTAAAAAAAAGCACAGAAATAAACGTGTTTCCTAAAGAAGAGACAGTGAAGAACACAAGAAGAAAACACGTTGAAATCTTCGAGATCAGAGCTTTGTGAAAAACTTCATCTTGATAACAACAACGATCTGGTTCCCTGGGTTTTGATTTTCTTAAAACAGAGCATGAACTGAAACGACACCGTTTAACCGATCTTCATGTTTCTGAACTTTTTTTTTTATGATGAGATTGAGGAAAGTGTTTTTTTTTTTTTTGTAAGAAGGAATCTCTAGCACAGTGAAATGAAGTATTAATAATTTTTTTGTGTCATTTTATTTTAATAAATTTAAAGAAAGATGAAATTGAGCATGTTTTTGAGGTTGTGGTGTTGTTGTTAATGTTGTTGGTTTCTCATATTCTTGTTCTTCGTCTTTTGTTTTTGTTTTCTATGGGTTCTTTCGCTTTCGGTTTCAAAATGGAGCATTATTATTCTATTTTTAAATTAATTTTTAAATTGGAGTGGAAAAGGACTAAAATGCCCTTTTTCAGCGGCGGGGATTGGTGTTCTGACATTTGTTGCTTTGGAACGTCCCAATACTCACGGGTCCCGCCGTTCTATGTATCATTACATTCTTAATCTCATTATTACCCCCTTCTTCATGCTTTTTTTTACTTGCTTCATATTTTACTGTATCCGTTCTATTCCAACTATTTCTTTCTCGTTGCCAAAGATCGTAAAACAAAAGTAAATGAGTTAGTAGAGCCAAGATAAGTGAGAAATGTGATTTGTATTAGTAGTAGGGTAGGGTGTAACTTGTCTATGATAAGTACATTTTGTAATCTAGTTAACATATCACAATTATTTCGTGAGGGTGATCACTCGAAGAAATGTTATATGTAAAATCTAATTATACAATTAACATTTTGATATTTTAACGTGAATCGGCGAGTTGAACGTGGAAAGATCGACAAAGTCGGTGTCTTTTATACTTTTTGCATTCTTAATTTTTCTAGTTATAATTTTAACCACTACTTTTAAAAAATTGATTGTTAAGAAAATAGTTAAGAATTATTATTACTCTTTTTATTAATATTTAATATGTAGCATGCTTTATATTTTTGTTTTGACGAAACGATGCCTGATACTAGTTTGTAGTAATCTTTAACCAAAACTTTTACTACTACTAAATTGGTCCTTGCATATAAGCTTGTTTCAAAGTGTGGGATAAGCTATAATTGATTTACAATTGAAATTATTTTTATCGAACATGTTTTATTGTTATTTAAAAAAATTGAGTAGGAAACAGTAGTAATTACTAATTATTCATATGCTTCTATAAGTTTGTGCATTAGGCAATGATATTGTCAATGTCAAAGTATTAGAAATCATTAGAGGAAAAATAGAGGATGGAGACATACATGAATAGAGACAATGGCAAAGAAGTAAAAAGGAAGAAGCAAGAGGGTGTTAGGGGAAAGGAAATTGTAATGAAAGAGTCTTAAAATACACAAAAGCATGGGAGGAGGAAGAGGTTCGTGTTGGAGTGGGTCATACCATCATGACCTTTTTGCATGCGTCTTTCGTTTTAAATATTTACCATATGTTTTTCTTTATTCATAGGAAATACACACTTTATTATAATGTTATGTATTAATTAACAGTAGAAGAAGAGAGAGAGAGAGAGAAGATGGTGATGATGGCAATGTCATAATTCACATACTAGTGTATATATATGGGATAGGAGTATAACCGTATAGTACTGTTGTGTTGTGCTGTTTGACAAGGTTTGACATACATGCTATTATTATACGGACACCCCCCACAATTGATTTGATATGTATGACATGACTTTGACTGACGAGACGTATGACATTTGACTAGTATTTGCCCCGTGCAACGCACGGGCAAAAAGTGGTATATTATTGTGCGTTGAATTGTTGACACTTAACACAGTAACAAAATATATAAGATACATTGACATACATATATATTTGATTATATAGTTATCTTTTAATAACTAACAAATTAAACGAATACCACATCTACCACACCATTTTAGTTCAGTACCACATTAATGTCTTTTAATCATAAAATGAACAAAACAATGGCTCAAAACAATTATATAGATAAATAGAAGAAAAAAGTAATCAAAATAGGCCCTTGTAGACAATGCATTTGCTGCCCCTTCATAGCTCCAAAATTATCTGCAAAATAAATGAAAGATACATCTATTTAATTTGTATAGCTTACCTAATGATGACTTAAACCTATAATATTCACATTTTAATAACTATATATTCATACCTTGTATGCCTGCAATCTACAACTTTTCAAATACTTCTGGATAATATATGCTTTTGATTTAAAATACACTATGAGGAGGAAGATTCCAAAAGCCTCCCGTGTTTGTTGGAGGCAAATTTTGAAATTATCCTAATGGATGGATAAACAAAGAGTGAGCATTAACTTAAATAATAATTTTGTTTATGTTTAAAAAGATAAATTAAAAAAAAAGTAAATGTTAAAAGAAATTGAGGCCTGATTTGTTTACCCATAAGAACAATTTTTTTAGAGAACCCATAAGAATAGTTGTTTCTTTAACATTACTACTGATTCAAACTACACTACGCGGAAGATGATTCCTTAAGCCTCCCGTGTTTCTTGGGGGGATATATTTGAAATTATCCTAATGAATGGGTAAACAAAAATCATGGCATTTAACAAAAATATTGTAGTTAATTGGTCCTTTAAGTTAATTTGGTTTTCTCTAACACATAAGTCCTCTAAGATGTTTGATGAGGATACATGTCACATCATACATTTAACCGCCACATCATCTTTTTTGTAACGTTTGGTTAACATAATGACTGAATTGAAAACGTTTACAAACTTAAAGGACTTGTGTGTGATCAAAATAACTTAAAAACCAATCTGTTACAAACCTCTAATTTAAAGGTCCCATGATGTAATTTAACCTAAAATACATATAAAACTTATAAGTTGTATAAAATTTAAAGTGCAACGCACGAAATGCTTTTGAACTTTGTTATAAAATATTTTTTTAATGACGCTCATTAATTTAAAATATTAAAAACATAGATGCCCTATAAACCCATGTTTTTTGGGAATATGAAAGTTCAGACATTATGAAATAGAAACTTAAATCAAATATTTATAGCCTCCCTGTTTTGGAATTTTGTTCCATTTAAAAAGGAAAATCTAATCCCAATCAACAGAGTTGATTCATTGTTTAATATCTCAAGATATATGACAATCGTCAATCTCAATGTAGCCTTGTCTATTCTAAAGAACATGTAGTATAAGAAGTGCAAGAGGGTTACATCTACATCACCAATGTAGAAACACTACATACATAAATCTAAATTAAGATAGTAGCATAAATTGATTCTCAAACAATAATGCACATTGAATTTGGCCCTTCGTAGATAAGCTTTCTTCATGCACCTAACTTCACTTGTACATTAACTAATATACCAAGTCTTCTTACCCAACATTCAACATAATGCCTTCCTAGTAGATCCTATATCACTTCAAAACAAAAGTTCATTAACCCTCAAGAAAATAACATACGCACGGTAAATTGTAAAAGCAAGCATTTGCAATTCCTTTTAAGCTTTAGTTTAAATTTAAAAGAAATATGTTATTTGGTATGTAGTGAGAGAAGATGCTTTCTGCAAATCATATTAATTAAAGATAGCATACATTTTAATTTTGAAAAATATATGTATATGTATGACATAATATTATAGTAAAGAATTGAGATGGTGACAAATGATAGTCAAAGAACAAAGGAAATGAAAAAGGAAAGGTTCACACTCTCTTTTTTGCTTGAATTGCTCGATATTAAAGTTATTTCACTCACGGGTTAGTTGAGCAATCTTTTTTGTTTGAAATGCTCGATATAAAGTTATTTCACTCGCACGGGTTAGCTGAGCAATTTAAGCAACCAATCTTTTTTGTTTGAAATGCTCGATATAAAGTTATTTCACTCGCACGGGTTAGCTGAGCAATTTAAGCAACGTTGTTGATATTGACTTTAATATTTTATATACGAAGATAAGCACACTATTAAAAAAAAAGATTTTGATGAATAAACACTTATGTGCGAAAATGACTTTAATATATTACATGAGACCATCCCTTCAATGACATTTACAAAATTAATACATTTGTGTAGTTCATGTTTAATACTTTGCAGTCCCCCATGTAATAAGAAATTGAACAAAGATATATTAAACATACTTTTGAAATGTTATGCTTTTTTATTAAAAAAAAACAACAACAGGGGAGTAGAAAAATATATTAAACCTGCTTTTTATGTTGAAACCAATATTGTGGAGAGTTCTTTGAAAGAAATCCAACAGTTACATTAACTCGCAGTGTCAATATGCTTTGTAAGGTATGTACCGCAAAATATAAATGGCTTGCAAGTTACCAAAGCATGCAAAGTATTGGCCTTTTCTGTCAAAATATCCTTCTAAAAGAAAACATTAGTAATTGTAGTGATTCCTTCTACATGACTACATCAGCAATTTGACCACTACCATTTTTTCCTCATTAGTTGTAGTCATTCCTTCTACATGATTACATCAGTCTTTTTAACCAACACATTCATATACATTAGAAAAAGTAGTCACTTTCATAAAAGACCTAAAATTGGATCCCACAAAACACTCGGATTGAGCTAATAATGGTCATTTAAAGAATAGTATTCATTTACAAAGATAAAAGTCCTAAAATATATACCAACCAAAAAATGCAATCAATGTCTTGTGGTCAGTGTAACTAAAACTTAGTAAGATAACAATTAATTGGAAAAACAAAAGTTCCTTCAAGTTGCATATCTTCAGTTGCAGTTAATTGCACAGCTACATTACCACGACTTTTGCACACTACAGGAAAACATTTATAGTTTAGTTTGCAATTTATTTGCATAGGCTTGATAAAAAGTATAATTTTTGCCCCAAATCAGCCATTGAAAAACGCAGGTAATAATGAATTTGGAAACACCAATTCAATGTCATTTATAAGACATGAGACATTAACAATCATATAAGACATTAACAATCATAAGACATTAAAAATCATATAAAGAATAATCAAAGGTACTGCAAGTATCTATCTAAAGCTAATTCAACTCTAACCCAAGTTCATTGTAAAACAAATTTCTAAAAAGATTTAACTAATAGAACATTTTGTAGGTCAAATATGAATAACAATATCTGAATTGATCTCTCCTTTCAAATTTAACAACTAAAAGTAGATCTTAATATGTTAATCTCCATTTGTAGTTAATTGTACCTTTTTCTTGATGTCTTTTGATTTTCTTATATGTTATTTTGGGCATGGTAAAATTCATTGGTGAGTCACATCCTTTCATGGATTTTGACAAAGTCAGTATTGTATCTTTATTCCATAAATCAGTTGAGTAATATCGTGTAATTGAACCAAGAAAAATTAAAAAGGGCCAAAACTATTTCCTGATTATGTACAAAAAAAATAAATCTCAGTTAATCAAAATACCTATAAGTCCAATAAGATAGAGCAAGTGCAAGATTGCTCCGTACGGTCACCCGAATAGACTTGATAGACCCACATAAACAGAAATGTTACTTATAATGCGCATTACTCTTCACACTCCATTGTAGGCTCCTACACTAATGTGGAATAATACACAATCAACACCAAAATAAGCCAGCAAACATGTGTCAATGAGTAAAATAAAATGATCATGAACACATGAATGAGTGAAGCCTCCAGCAAGTACTTTTTTTTTCACATTCTTTGTACAAAAAAATTTCTAAAGTATAAGTTAAATCATCTCAATCATTGCCAAATTCAAAGAGTTGAAAACAGGGCACTCTTGTTAGTTGCTTCCGGTTAATATAATCATAGTATCTACATAACTCAAGCAACATTTTTAAAGAAAACAATATTGCAAGATTGAAAAAAACTGAGCTAAAAAGTGAACCTTGAAGCAAGAGTTGTGATACTTGTTTTATCAATTAGAGGTATAGAAAATTGTAGAGACTCAGATTGCCTAAGCTATGAAGAACCATCGAATTAATGACATCAATAACATAAAAGTATAGTCAAATCTTATAAGTTGAGTATCATTATCAATTTGACAGAAACTACAAATAATGACATAAACAATCAATGGAAGGAACACCAAACGCAAAGACCAATTGAAAGAACCCACAATAAATTTGGAAGAATGGAAATATGTATACCTCCAAGTAGTGATCATACCCCGTTGCCTCTAAACTGCTCCAATCAGCCAGAAAATGAATTTATCGAGCAGACATTTTAGGGATGATCACTACTTACATTAGTAACAACATCACAATATTATTTAAATCCATATATTTTAGGGATGATCACTACTTACATTAGTAGCAACATCACAATATTATTTAAATCCATATATTTACCCGCCAGATGGAAAGATAGAGAAATTTAAATGAGAAGAAAATTTAGAACATTCATAAGCCTTATGCATAAAAGAAAACCACAATGAACTAAAGGTCATTCCATGATGTTGAGGTAAGTGTTAAAATAGATATCAGTTTTAAACAAAAAACCACACTGAATCAATAAAATTGAATCAGTGAAGAACTACAATTCATCTTGTATTATTGGAGAAATTGTTAAATTCAATATAAATTATAAATTATTTTTGCCAGCAAAAAGAGATTCATAAGTATAAGACATGCTCACAGATTATTTACAATCCAATAAAACTTTTGTTTAAGACAAAATTAATATTGAGACAATAGAGATCAATATGAACAACCTGTTGCAAATTGCAATTGCTCCAAATGCTGAAATCTTCGATAGAGATTTGCATTGTGAATGAGTTTATTAGCAGATGAAGAACAAAAATGGTGAATTTTAGAGATTTTGACAGGAAAATGATGTGGGGGATTTTAAGAGAGAGAGCGAAAAAGGGGGAGTGAGATTGATTTTGAAGAGAGAGAATGGAGAGAAATATAGATCAGATTGTGATGAGAGAGAAAGAATAAAATAGAATTTGATAGGAATAGGAATAAGTGAGAAAAAGTAGGAAGGAAAAAAAATGGTTTAAGAGAATTTGAATTTTGAATTTTGAATTGAAGAGGGAAAATGAGAGGAAATGATATTTTAATGTTTGTGATTGATTGAATGCTTAAAATGGTATTTTAATGTTCAAATGGAAAACTAAACCTGGCACTGTTACATGTCATACATATTTCTTCAAATTCATCAGTAGCAATTTCTGACTGCACATGCGAATAAAAACAGTGAGTTGTTATCCAAAACGATAAATAACAATGAAAACAAATTTCATTCCAAATATGGGTATTTTCGAATCTGAAAAAAAAAGGTTTTGAAATTCAAATTTCACCTTGCTTATTCCTCTTCCTCAATTTCTTCTTGAAAGAACCTGTACACAAAAAGAATTAACTTAACATCAGAAACTAAATGAGAAAAAGGAAGAAGAAAACTATCGATTGAAATTCTGATCCAAAGCATGTGTATTTTCGGATTTGAGTAAAAAATGGGATAGGGTTTAAAAATTAAAATTTATCTTGGTTACTCTTCTTCCTCACTTTCATTTTCTCTTTCTCGATAGAGATTTGCATTGTGAATGAGTTTATTAGCAGATGAAGAACAAAAATGGTGAATTTTAGAGATTTTGACAGGAAAATGATGTGGGGGATTTTAAGAGAGAGAGCGAAAAAGGGGGAGTGAGATTGATTTTGAAGAGAGAGAATGGAGAGAAATATAGATCAGATTGTGATGAGAGAGAAAGAATAAAATAGAATTTGATAGGAATAGGAATAAGTGAGAAAAAGTAGGAAGGAAAAAAAATGGTTTAAGAGAATTTGAATTTTGAATTTTGAATTGAAGAGGGAAAATGAGAGGAAATGATATTTTAATGTTTGTGATTGATTGAATGCTTAAAATGGTATTTTAATGTTCAAATGGAAAACTAAACCTGGCACTGTTACATGTCATACATATTTCTTCAAATTCATCAGTAGCAATTTCTGACTGCACATGCGAATAAAAACAGTGAGTTGTTATCCAAAACGATAAATAACAATGAAAACAAATTTCATTCCAAATATGGGTATTTTCGAATCTGAAAAAAAAGGTTTTGAAATTCAAATTTCACCTTGCTTATTCCTCTTCCTCAATTTCTTCTTGAAAGAACCTGTACACAAAAAGAATTAACTTAACATCAGAAACTAAATGAGAAAAAGGAAGAAGAAAACTATCGATTGAAATTCTGATCCAAAGCATGTGTATTTTCGGATTTGAGTAAAAAATGGGATAGGGTTTAAAAATTAAAATTTATCTTGGTTACTCTTCTTCCTCACTTTCATTTTCTCTTTCTCGATAGAGATTTGCATTGTGAATGAGTTTATTAGCAGATGAAGAACAAAAATGGTGAATTTTAGAGATTTTGACAGGAAAATGATGTGGGGGATTTTAAGAGAGAGAGCGAAAAAGGGGGAGTGAGATTGATTTTGAAGAGAGAGAATGGAGAGAAATATAGATCAGATTGTGATGAGAGAGAAAGAATAAAATAGAATTTGATAGGAATAGGAATAAGTGAGAAAAAGTAGGAAGGAAAAAAAATGGTTTAAGAGAATTTGAATTTTGAATTTTGAATTGAAGAGGGAAAATGAGAGGAAATGATATTTTAATGTTTGTGATTGATTGAATGCTTAAAATGGTAAAAATAAAAGTAGTATTTTAATGTGATGTGGCTAGAATGATGTGATTGATTGACACCTAGGATTAGGAGACTAAAAATTGTTTCCCATGTGTATATTATTAAGATGGGATGGGATGGCAGGTATTAACAGTGATAGTATACAATTTCGTTGACGGTGTCGGGGCTCCCTCTTACTTCTGTGTATTTTATGCATTTTGGCATTCTATCATACAAAGTTACGATAGTTATACAAAGGTTTAATCGCATGTTTCATCTGTTATATTTATTTTAGATTTTAAATTAGTAATTTATGTTTTAAAAGTTTTAAGTTGGTTTTTATATTTTAAAAGTTTTAAATTGATGTAAAACGTTATTCATATTTGAACAAGTTAATCTCTTTCGTCATTTAACCGTATAAAGATTTGGATTGACAATATGGATGAAGGAATTTAACTTATTTAGAAAATCAATTTTAAAACAATTTTTTTAATTTTTCTGTTTTATCAAACTCAATATGATATCGTGGAAAGGACTAACTTATTTCAACATGAATAACATTTTAGACCAACTTGAAAATTTTAAAACGTAAGAGACAAACTTGAAACTTTTAAGACATAAGAGACCAACTTGAAACCTAATATAAACATAAAGGATCAAACATGCAATTAAGCAGTGAAATAAAATATGAAGTGTTTTTTGTGGGATGTCTTTCATACTTGAAAGTTACAAATCAATAAATAGTTTTAAGGGAGATATCGAGACTCTTTAACGACCTTTAAATAGTTTTTTTTATATAGAAATTAATGTATTTAATGTATTGGAAGTTGAACTATTTAACTTTTTTATAGATATTTTTTAACTAAGAATCTTTAAAGAGTGTTCTTATGGCACTCGTTAGCGATACATTTTTTAAACAGTTAGTTCAATTAAGAAAGATAAATGATATTTGTATAACCTCTTTTTTTAAACGATTAGTTCAAATATCACTACTCATTAGGGGTGTAAGCGGTTCGGATTAAACCAACGAAACCGATAGTCCAAACCGGACCAAACCGAAAAAATATCCGACCTTGTTTGGTTCGGTTTGAAACCGATCCGAACCAATTGAAACCGATTTAGTTTGGTTTGGTTCATGGTTTTTCATTTTGAGATCCGTGAAACCGATGAACCAATCCGATGATAATCACACTCCTTATTTTACTAATATTATCCTACCTCACACAAACTTAAGGTTAGACCCAAAATTAAAGTCAACATAAAATACTTTTTAATCTATTCATTTTCTCTCATTTTTATCTGACATCTCATCTAATCAGTCAGACTCTTTCATTTCTACTAAAAAAGAAACCATAGCCGTTAACCACACCAAACCCATTGTTCGTCGCCACCGCCGGTCACCGCTAAGATCGTTCATCTCTTGGTTAGTTTTATCATGTTTATGCCATTGATTTATACTCATTATATTTCATTGTTTTCCATGTTCATTTTCTACGCCATTGATTTATTTATACACGTTATAACTTATAAGTCATTGTTTAGTGAAGATTAGAAAAAGCCATTAAAAAAAGAATTGCGATTTGCGCACCGTAAATTTAGAACACTGTAAAAGTCATTCAAAAAGATTAGAACACTATAAAGCCTAGAAAATTTTGTCAACAGTAACAGAAATTGAATGTGTATCCCTATAGTAACAAACTGATCAACCGAACCAATCCAAACCGAACCAAACCGATTAGTTTGGTTCGGTTTCTTTTTTGAAAAACAGTAAAAACCGAACCAAACCGAACCGATGAAGGTTTCATCGGTTCGGACAATTTTTTGACTGAAAACCAATCCAAACCGAACCGTTACACCCCTACTACTCATTAAGAAATTAGGGTCTTTTTAAAGAGTGACATTAGTAGAGTTGTCAAAATAAGTCGAGTTGAACGGGTTATTCAAACGTGCTGAGTTCGGCTTGAAAAATATAATGTTAGGACGTCAATTTTTGAGTTTGAATAAATTAAAACGGTTAGTTTAAATATCACTACTAATTAAGAAATTAGGGTCTTTTTAAATGACATAAGTAGAGTTGTCAAAATGAGTCTAGTTGAATTGATTGTTCAAACGGGCTGAGTTCGGCTTGAAAAATATAATGTTTTGACATCAATTTTTGAGCTTGAATAAAAAAAATGACATTTTAGTTCGATCCCGTTACAGGCTAGCCCGACCAAGCTCTGAGTAGCCCAATTTTTTTAATTAATTGTTAGTCGCTCATTAATCCATCCACTCTATTGGATTTTTTTTTACGAGTCCATGTTTTTTATTTGATTTTGATATGATTCATCCCAATCCAATGATCATTTCGTTATACATAGTCACAAATACGGTTTAAAAAAACAGTGCACTCCCTCCGGTCCTATTTATAAGAAAAATTTGACTTTTTAGATTCATTGAGTAATTGATGTATCTTGTCTAAAATATAGATCAAATACATCATTTATGCAGTGAATCAAAAAAGTCAAATTGTTCTTATGAATAGGACCGGAGGGAGTATTGTTTTCGCCCCAAATTGGTGTATCCAATTCAATTGAATTAGATACATTCATTTTTGCTGTTGTAACTTTCTCTTATATAAAAATGGGGTACATTTTGTGTGTGCATTTTCATCAATTTAGGTGTTCTAACTATTATTTTTCGTACAACAATATTAAAAGTATGAAGTATTTATGGTTCTTGAATTGTAAATTGAGAAAAACTATTTTTATTTATCTGGTCTTTGGGAGTAAATCTTAGGAAGGTTTCGACTTCAAATTTGATGATGAGGTTAATTATAAAAGACTTTCGTTTTAGAGGAATAGATTTGTAAGTCTTTGTGGTATGGAGGTTCTTATCAATGTGGCTTGAGAAGTTTTTTTTATTTTTTCATTTTTTTTAAGTCTTTCCTAATACTACTGAAAAGTATTTGGTTAAAAATTGCGAGGATGGAAAGGAAATTTTGTGGGAAGGGTTGTTGGAGGAAAACTGAATTTGTTGGGTTAAGTGGGACGGTGTTTGTAGGCCGAAAAAAGAGTGTGGCCTAAGTGTAAAGGATCTAAGGTTTTTTTAATAAGGCTTTCATATCTAAATGGAGATGGAGGCTACTATCGGAGGAGATTCTCAAAGGAATAAGGTTTTGATGTCTAAATATGTGTGGTCGGATTGGTTTCTCAATGTGATGAGTAAGAAAAATGGTTGTGGTGGGAGCACTTTATTTTGGCAAGGTGTGTGGTGCGGTTATACTACTTTTAGACAAGCATTCCCTAGATTATTTACACTTTCAAAGCAACAAGGGTGTTTTGTCGTGAAGATGGGGGAGTGGGTTGAGGGCGTTGGTGTTTGAGGGTCAAATGGAGGCGACCACCTTTCTTTGTGTGGGAAAATGAGAGATATAAGCATTATATGAATTTGATTTGATTGATTGTTCTACTGTGAATGTCTCTTGTTATTATATTTTATTTTATTTTTTCTTAAACAACATTTATATTTAACTTTTTAATTATCTTGCTTATTTTGGTACTCATATTTTAAAATTTGAAAAGATATTTGATAACCTAAAATTGAATCGAGAGGTAAGTAAGACATATCAGATACTTTTTAAGTTAGAGATCAAACTTGCATACTCATGATTGAGAATTTAATTTTGAACTTAAATAAAATTGATAAAATTACTCTTAATTTTTTTTTTTAGGGAGTATTACAAATTTCAATTGAATAAATAGTGGATACAAAATGTATCATTAAATTTAGGGAATATTACTCTCGTTGTTCTTTGACTTGATTTCATCATTGTAATTTTTTATGTCATTTTCATCATTTTGATCAATTTGCATATTGATTTTGAAAATTCAAAATTATGGTTGTATTTCGCTATAAACTCTGAGTATTCAAATCTACGATCCTTTACTCGTGTTTTCATATGAAATTTAGACTTCATGCTTGAATATATATATATATATATATATATATATATATATATATATATATAAATGATATTAAAAATATATTATCTTAAAGGGTAATGTTAACCAGTGCCCCCAGGGCACTGGTTAAGGAGTCAAATGTGGTAAGTATTATATTGGAACTTGTGTTGTCAACTCTTCAAGAGCATAAAAAGTGTTACTTTTATTTTAAAACTTCCTTTTTTTAGTTTCCTTAACCAGTGCCCCCGGGGCGCTGGTTAACATGACCCTATCTTAAATTAAGTTAACCGGCAAAAGGTGTAATTTTGCCAAATTTAAATTAAAAAAATCAAAAATTGTTTATTTGATAAATTATACACTGTTGATTTCCCCATTATCATTCTCATGTATTAAATACGTATCTTGGTATCATGCATATCAATCCCAAAAGAACACCAACAACCAACTGCATGCATAATAATCACTAAGAACACCATTCAACTAGCTACATGCATGACTCTTCTATCTATTCTTATTAACTTTTCATGTATTAAATTAAATATGACCTTTAGAGAATACATGTCATGTGATAAATGAATATTTATATGTTAAAAATACAAAATTATCGTAAAAATAGTTAGGATAGATTTTAGTGGTAAAAAACATCTGACCTTGTTGTTAGATGATATCAATTGAGAATTACGGAAAGTTAATTTCTTGTTGGGTTAGTCACTCATTATCATCTCGTTATCATCACAACAAACTTGCACTTGCTTCTTAAGCAAAATCAGTATTTTATAAAAGTCATTCGAAACAACTTGGATAGATTTTAGTGGAAGAAAACAACTTATGTTGTTAGATGATATTAGTCGATAATCACAAAGAGCTAATTTCTTGTTGGATTGATCTTCCAAGATCATCTCATTGTCATCGTCACAAACCTGTTTTTTTTTTTTTTTTTTGCTTAATTGCAGTTTTAGCCCTAAGTATCACAATCTTGCGATTTTGGCCTCTTATAAAAAACAATAACAAATCAGCCCCCTAAGTTTTTTACCCCTTTTTGCATTTTTGGCCCCCCATACCAACTTTGATAGGTTCAATCCATACGCGGCATCCAAATCACTTTATTTATTAGGTTTAATTGCAGTTTTGCCCCCCCAAGTATCACAATTTTGTGATTTTAGCCCCCTAAGAGAATAAAAAGTCACACGTGGCACCTCACTTTAAGTGATGTGGGTGCCACATATGCAATGACTTGGTCGTAATTGGTCTGGGGCCCAAAAGTACAAAAGGGGGTAAACTTAGGAGGCTGATTTGTTATTGTTTGTTATAGAGGGCCAAAATCACAAGATTGCAATACTTAGAGGGGCAAAACTGCAATCAAGCCTTTTTTTTTAAGAAAAAAAATTCAAAAATCTGTCAATTAACAACTACAAAGTACAAACCAGGTTTTGAAGGTTTTGTCAATCCTGTTCCATCATCTACAACATAGAAACATGGTTTTTCATTCCCATTCCATCGACAAATACAAAAACAAAATAATTTTTTAGGGTTAACCATGTCATGAGTAGAAGACTGATGATGAGTTTGGGACAGAAGTTCATGAATGAACGAAGTGACCGAGTGAACAGGTTTGATTTTCTAACGAGTAACTTTGAATCGTGGGTGGGTTCTGATACTCCTCATCCTTCTTTCCATAAGATGAAATGCCTGTAAAACGAAAAAATTTAAATTTATTAAAAGGCTTAATTGAACCGATGGTCCTCTAATTTATTTATTGTTTTCAATTTGGTCTCATAACTCTAAATATTTCCTTTTCGGTCCTCAAATATACCTCCGTTAGTCAATTTAATTCACTTCCGTTAACTTTAACCACAAATGTCTAAGATAATCGTAGACCTTATTAAATTGTTTAGTTTAAACCGTTTGATCTTTTTTTTGAAAATACAACCATTAGATCATACTTGTCTATTATATGTAATCATGCAACACCACCAACTAATTTTTTTCCCTCTTTCTTCATCTTTTTTCCTCCCTTTCTTCATCCTTTTCCTTCCATCCTCTTCATCATTTTAAGATCACTTCATCACAGAAATCCAGAAATCCAAAATTAAAAATTCAGTAAAATCAATGTTCATGATGTTGTTCATATCTTCATCACACAAAGAAAAAAAACCATAAAATTCTAAAAACTAAATATCATCAAATAAAACACAACATTAAAACCAAAACACATGAAATTTAGTTTCGGGTTTCATATCAAGAACCATACCCTTTTCTTCTCTCTTTCCTTCATATACGTTTGGTCTATCCCAAAAATCAAATCGATAAAATCAACCCAGCAACACATGAATTTTTTTCAGATTTAAATTTGCATCATTTTCTCTCCATTAAGATCCATTTTAATCCATAAATTTACAACTAACAAAGCTAAACATATAACCTGCAAACTCAATTCGATTTAACCATTATTTTCCCATTCAAGTTCAAAATCGAATCCAAGTTCAAAATTTCAGCAACACCATACGATCTCAAAATCAAATTCGACGAATAAGAAGCATTCACCGCCATTTTCAATTTAACCCATTACAATTTATAGAATCCTAAAAACAAACCAAATAATCGTGCGGTGGTGGTATGCGTGAATCATATTAGTGTGCTGTTTGTGTGGCTAGGAGACCCATAATTGAAATTGTTGGTGGTTTTACGTGAATTAGTATTTAAACCCAGTAAAAGATTAGTGATGGTTTGTTTGAAACGAAAGTGATGACAGTGTATGAATTTGTTGTTGTTGTTTTGTGAGTAAAAGATTAGTAAAAGAATGGGAGGAGGAAGATGAAAAAAGAAAAATGGGTTTTGATTTTGGGACTTTTTGGTGTGTTGTTGTTGTTGTTATTGTTTTGCAGGAGGAGGGAACATAAGAGATAAGAGCTATGGAAAAAGAGAATCAATGAGTTTTGATTTTGGGTGAAGAGAAGGAATGAGTTTTGATTTTGTTACTGTTTAATTAATGAAAAAAGAGTTTTGTTTTTGTTACTGTTGTTGTTATTTCTGGGTATCTTGAATGTATGTGTTTTTGAGAGAAAAAAATGAAGATTGAGGTGGAGAAGATGAAGATGAAGAAGAACATGATGGAAGAAGATAAAGAAAAAAAATTGGTGATGGTGGTCCACCGTTACATACAATGGACCTGCAATCTAATGGCTGAAATAATATCTAAATTATTAGGCATTAAAAAACTAACAGAGAGATTAATTTGACTGACGGAAATATAGATAAATGACCGAAAAGAAAAAATTTAGAGTTATAAGACCAAATTGAAAACAACAAATAAATTAGAGAACTAAAGGTTCAATGGAACATGCAAATAAGATAGTGATATAAATGACGGAGAGAGTTTCTCATATAAAAATAAGCATGTCAATAAAAGAAGGTAAATGGCGGAGAGAGTTTCTCATATAATAATAAGCATGTAAATAAAAGAAGGCTTGCTTTTAGAGAAGCATATGGAATATTGCAATAGGCAAGAAGGAACAAAACATAAAATATAAGATTGCTCGTTGATGTTGTTGTTGTTGCCTTGTCATTCTTTTCAAACAGAGAGGGAGAGGCATGGAGAGCTTTCTTGAAGAGAGGGAGAGACATGGAGAGCTTTCTTGATGAAGAAGAGACACTATAGCCGTTGGTTGCTTGTTAGTTAGTTGGTGTTTTTTTTTTTCAATGACAATTAATTTTCCGTAGTTGGTTAGTGCAGTTTATTTTTTATAAACAAACATTAATCCAATGAGCTTGTTCGTTACCTTAAAAGAAAAGTTTTTTTTTTGTGGTGACCGGGATTCGAACCCCAAGACCTTGCATATTTTATGCATTGTCCCTACCAACTGAGTTAAGCTCACGGGGACACCTTAAAAGAAAAGATTGAAAAAGAGATTAACTTTTAGAAATAATATTGATGAAGCATTCAACTTAATTTGCATGACAGTGTAAAATTATTTATAAAAAAATATTTCTTTTTTCTTTCATGAATTTAATTTGCACGATATTTTACAAATGCATGTCATTAAATCATGTAATGTAGATGGTATTTACAAAGATTATTTTGTGATGAAAAATTTATAAATTTTAAGAAAAATTATACAATTTGTCCATTAACTTAATTTTAGGTAACATTTTTGTTTTTATCTTTTTTTGTCTCGATTTAGTCTTTTATGTTATAAAATGTCAACAAAATTATAATTTTTTACCAAAAAAATAATTAAAAAAACTCCAAAAAATATCATAAAAAACTCATCAAATTCATAAACAAACACAAATCTTCATCATACAAACTAAGAAACTAAGATTTCGTTAAAAAAAATCTCATTAAAAATGATAAGATATTGTCATTTTATAACATAAATGACTAACTCGGAGCAATAAAAGATAAAAGATGAAAATATTACCTAAAATTAAATTAAGAGATGAATTGTATAATTTTGCCTATATTTTAATAAGCATGTCACGTTCATGCAATTTGATTGTATAAGTGCATAGACATTAATTTATTTTTTCATTGGATTTAGTTGAGTTACTACAATTAAGACAAATGTTAATGCAACAAACCAAACAGTACTAGAAAAACAGTTATTAATGGTAGGAAATGCTGACAATTGACATGTGTAGTTAGGGCACATGTTAAAAATTTCACTAATAAAAATTAGAGAAATGATATTTGTACAACTAATTTATGACAATTTTTGTGACAACTTTATCTCTCATACTCACATTATGATTTTACCTTATCTCTATTTCTTTGGTTTTCGTGTCAATATATAATTTTCTCATAGGTTGTCATGTAAACGATTGTTCAAATAACACACCTCTAAATATTATGTATTGAAAATTGTGTTAATTTATTGTTCAAAATGTTAAATATTAATTTTTTTCAATAAATTCTTAAAATATTAGTGGAAAGCTTAACATATGCCCTTACGACACAAGTTATCATTCTCCATTAATTATTAATTAAGACCAAAGTTAATGCAATAAACTGGTGAAGCCTAGATTACCCTCTCTTGTTTAGGGGGTATTTACCCTTTCAAGATATCAACCAATCAAAATGTAATATACAAATGTAACATTAAATGTCAAATAAATGAGTCAATTTTTTTATTAAAAAAATCAATTTTAATAAGGTAACTTTTAATTTTTATTTAATTATATTTAGGTATACAATCTTAATTAATTTACACTATAGGGCTTGTAACAATTAAAATTTCACATCAAATTCAACCCATAAATATTTATTTTTAAGGATGCATAATTAATAATTTTTTGGAATACTTTTAAAACATTATTATTTTTTAATTAAAAACAAAAAGGTGTAGCCAATTTTTTCTCTACAATAAAAAAATTGTTCCTAATTTGTACTTACACGGATAAGTTGATATAACAAATTTCCACCAATATTTGTATTTTTGTTGCAAAATTAATAAGTCTTTGGAATACTTTAAAATTTTAAATATTATTAGTTTTTTTAATCTACTAACAATATATAAAAAATTATTAAAAAAACAATATATTTATTAAAAAAATATATCAAAATCAAAATCCAACAAAATTTCATAATTGTCCTTCTTAAAAGCCAATATATTATCATGATAATTACGGACAACTATTTTTTCAATTCCACACAACAAATTTAAATGTCTACTTTTAGTACTAATCTACTACCACTAATACTATAATAAGAAAATTAGAAAATCTTACTCGAGTAAAATTTCATAATTATCCTCACAATCTTCTTAATTTTATGGGTTTAATCGTCATTTTACAAAATAAAATACAAATTTATTAATTTTGAAAAAATTATTATATATATTTTTGTTTATCTTTCTAGCCTAACTAATTCTCTATGTATCTTCATTTTTCAGATTTATCACTTCCAAGCCTAACTAATTCTCTATGGCTCTGTTTGGTAAAAATAAGCTATAAGCTAGCTGATAGCTGGTGACTGATAGCTGATAGCTTATATCTGAAAAGCTCGCTTATTAAAAATAATGTGTTTGGTAAAATTAATTGTTGAAGTGGCTGATAAGTATAAAATGACATAAAAGGACATTTTTTTAAGTTATATATATATATATATATATATATATATATATATATATATATTACACACATTTTTTCTAATGTATTTATTTTTTAAATATTTGAATATATGATTAAATATGTCTTAATTCCCTATAAATATTCAAACTTTTGGTTTTAGTCTCCATAAAAAATTTCTTCGACTTTTAATCCTCAAAGAAATTTAACCGACAATTTTGATCTCTGCTTTTATGAATCTCAAAAATAAGAGGAAGGTGGAGACAAAATGTGAGCTAGAATATATAAAATTTTACGGCGTACAATAGGCCAGTTATTTATAGTTTTTTTTTTTTTAGGTAAAACAAGGCAAAAATAAACAAGAAAAAAGATAAAAGCAGAAACCAAATGCTACAGGGAAGCTAAGTAGGCTAGTTATAACAATAAATAAAGCATTTCTTTTAAAAAAAAACATATATATAAACGTTCCTTAAATAAAAGCGTGGCAGTTTTTATTTTTTTTAATTGATAAAACGTGGCAGTTATTAACATGAACATGGGGGAGTTGTTTTATTAAAAATAATTAATTTAAATTAATAGGGTTAAAATTGGAAGAAAATATAAAAAGCTACCAGCTATAAGCTCAAAAGCTACTTGAAATAGCTTTTCAAAAAAAGTTATAAGCTCGTGAGAAAAGCTTGTTACCAAACACATCACGTTTTCATCCAACAAGCTTATAAGCTAATCCAAGAAGCTATAAGCTAGCTTTTTTGTGTTACCAAACACAGCCTATATCGTCATTTTGTTCTCATCTATTTTAATCTCTTAATCTTAAAAATTTGCATATTTAAAAAATTAATAGAAACGATAAAATAATGTTAAATTTTTTAAAATAATCATTAGTTTTCAAAATTTAAGCATATCAACTTTCTCATATCGGTATACATAAAATTTGATTTTGGAGATATAAGCACATAAAGTCTACAATGAGTGTGGTGTAAATATTTAACGGTATTTTGGAGAAACAATACAGTGATGTTGATATTTTAAAAACAATCACGAGTTTTCTAAATTTTATCATATTGACTATTACATATTGTTAAAAAAAAAATTCTTCTGCATATATAAGTATATAAAATCTTCAACGAGTGCGGTGCAAATATTTATCGGTGTTTTAAATATAAAATAAAAAGTTATTTAATAAAAACATTACATCAATGTTGATATTTTGAAAATAGTCACGAGTTTTCAAAATTTAATCATATCGATTTTCTCATATATGAACATAAAAATTTATTTATGCATATATAAACACATAAAATCTGCAATGGGAGGAGCAGTGCAAATATTGAGTGGTGTTTTGCATATAAAATAAAAAGTTATTCAATAGAAACACTATATTAATGTTTATATTTTGACAATATTAATGAGTTTCTTCGATTTTATCATATCAACTTTCTCATATATTAACATAAAAAATTATTTCTGCAGATAAATCACATAAAATCTACAACGGGTACAGTGAAAACATTGAACGGTGTTTTGCATATAAAATAAAAAGTTATTTAATAGAAACACTACATTGATGTTGATATTTTGAAAATAATCATAAGTTTTAAAAAATTTATTTTATTGATTTTCTTATATGTGTATATAAAAATTTGTTTTCGTGTACATAAGAAAATAAAATCCACAACATACACGATTCAAATATTTAACATTTTTTTATATATAATATATGAAAAAAAAACATTTGATAGTACTAACAAAGTAATTATTTTTTATATGATTACCATAATGTTACGTTACCCGTGCGTAACCGCACGGGTCTTTTACTAGTTAAAAAATAAAATAAAGCATGGCAGTTTTTTTTCAAAGGAGAAAACGTGACAGTTGTTTTATTAAAAAATAAGCTATGAACTTGGCCATTATTTTTTAAGCCATGAACATGTTGTTTTATTAAAAAATAATTAAATTAAATTAATAGGGTTAAAATTGGAAGAAAATATAAAAAAACTACCAGTTATAAGCTCAAAAGCTACTTGAAATAGCTTATCAAAAAACGCTATAAGCTAGTGGAAAAAGCTTTTTACCGAACACATCTTATTATATCTAAAGAAACTTATAAGCTAGTCCAACAAGCTATAAGCTAGCTTATTCGTGTTACCAAACACAGTCATGATGGGTTGAAATTTTAATTGTTACAAACCCTATAGTGTAAATTAATTAAGATTGTATACCTAAATATAATTAAATAAAAATTAAAAGTTACCTTATTAAAATTCATTTTTTTTATAGAAAAAATTGACTCATTTATTTGACATTTAATGTTACATTTGTATATTACATTTTGATTGGTTGATATCTTGAAGGGGTAAATACCCCCTAAACAAGAGAGGGTAATGTAGAAAAAACCAATAAACTAAATAGTACTAGAAAAACATTTATGGACATAAAGTATACCCTCCCTTCAATTATAACTAACTACATGTTTATCTTTATGTTTCTCAAATTTCCCTCTAATCTTCATCACCAAGCATAACATAACATTAAATCATAAGATTTTTTTTTTTGACAAAATTAAATCATAAGATTTATACACCACTTCATTCCCATGTCTTCTTCACCCTCCCTCATTCATTTTCCACCCTCATCATCAAAATTCCTAAACCCTAAATTCAAAATATTCCCAAAACCTTTCAAACTTCGTTCAATCTCATCACGTTTCAAACCCCAGAATTCAAAAATGACGGAAAAAAACCTAAAAAATCTCAATTTTCTCAAACTCACGTTTTGTATTATACTTTTAGGCATAATTTTAAAAACCGAACCGGTTATCGACTCGGTAAGGGTGTTGGGTCACCGAATCAACGGTCGAATCAGTTGGTCAGTGGTCAAACGGTATGAATGAATCAAATTAAATCGGTTGACTCGATTATATCACTCAGTCTCTATAAAAAAAAATCTCGTATTAAATTGGATGGTTTGTTTTCTTAAAAATTAATTACACTTGCAAAAAGTTAAAAAATTAACATAACTTCACAAGTTCATTTTAGAATTTAATTTGTTGACTATGATATAATTACCATATCAAATACAAAAATTTGTTTTAAACACAAAATTAATTTTCACCAAAAGAAATTACACTATTTTTATTCTTGAAAAAAAAAATGCCAATGGTCGCAACAATATTTACGAACAAGTGTTTCTTTTAGAAAAAACAGGTGTATTTTTTTTTATAGGGAACACAGGTGTATTTCTTTGGTCTTAAAATTATTTGTTTGTTAATTTTTATATACATGCCATATATTAAGCTAAAATTATAAAAGGTAGAGACATTATGACAGTTATCTTTTCGCAATTGAATATTCTTATTCTTATATAATAAAATTATTTGTTTGTTAATTTTTATATACATGCCATATATTAAGCTAAAATTATAAAAGGTAGAGACATTATACTGACAGTTATCTTTTCGCAATTGAATATTCTTATTCTTATATAATAAAGGCTAAAATATGGTAAAATGAGTCAGTTTTGGTTTTAGTCCTTGCAATTTTTTTTTTTATAGTTTTTGGTCCCTGCAAAAATAGGTCAGTTTTGGTTTTAGTCCCTGCAAATTTTTTTATAGTTCTTGGTCTCTACAAAAATAGGCCAGTTTTGGTTTTAGTCCCTGCAATTTTTTTTTTATAGTTTTTGGTCCCTGCAAAAATTTTTGTTTTTGGAAATAGTCCCTGACCCCAATTATGTGATGATTTGTCACTTTTGTGCATATGTGGCATATGTGTTTACTTAATAAAAATAATATTATTTTTTATAATTTATATAACAATAATTATTTTTTAATTAAAAAATAATAATAAAACAGATACAATAATTATTTTTTAATTTATAAAAGTGACAAATCATCACATAACTGGGGTCAGGGACTATTTCCAAAAACAAATTTTTTTGCAGGGACCAAAAACTATAAAAAAAATTGCAGGGACTAAAACCAAAACTGACCTATTTTTGCAGGGACCAAAAACTATAAAAAAAATTGCAGGGACTAAAACCAAAACTACCTATTTTGCAGGGACCAATACCATATTTTAGCCTATAATAAATCAGAAGTACAATAGTAAGTAGTAAGTAGTAACACAACACAGACTCGTGGAGCATGGCGTGTTGGTAGTTCTTCACATTTAATATAACATCCGGTTCGTTGATTTAATCTGATTCTTGTCGGGTTAAACCGGTTCGCAACGGGTTGATAACTGAATCAAACCGGTTAACAATCTGGTTTCCGGTTGGATTGGTTTGACCGGCCGATTCGGTCTGATTTTTTTAACTATGCTCCCACGCTCCATCTATTGTTTTAACTGGATGTTGTAGGAATGAAGCGTGACTTGATTAAAGGTTCAGATGGACTGGAACATAATGCATTAAGACAACTGATTTTTATTAAAGGGTTGGTATCATTTAATAAATGTTTTTTTTCTTCTTATTCAGTAGTCACGATCTCACTAGGATCAAATCTTCGACCAATTAGTTCAGAGACTTAAGTAAGTGTCTATATTTTTTTTAGGAGAAGCAAATATATCTATTTATAAACATTCACCGTAACTAACCAAGTTGATTTGACCCTTAAAAAATGTTGAGTTGATACTTTTTTTTTGACAAAAATGTTGCGTTGATAATTAACGAGTAAATATATTTTGTTTTAATTATTAGTCATCTACTAAATATCACTACAAAAAAAAAAGTCATCTACTAAATATAATTTGCAACTGGTAGGGATATTACATATTATATACAAGGGTCGAGGTTCGAACCCCGAATACTTCATTTTTTCACGTTTAAAATGTGTGAGCTCTAACTACTAAACAACTTAAAAATAACAAAAAATTGCGATTTATTTTTTTTTTTTATTCGAAAAAATAGTCGCATATTTAAATAGTATTGACCATATAGTTTTTTTTTTTAATTTCAAAATCCATATAAAAATTAAACTAAATTGAGTAAAATAATCTCAGAGTTTATAGCGAGAGAACGCCAACGTTCTCTTCTCACTGAAATTGAAAAACGAAGAGGAGAATTAGGGTTTTGAATCGGGAGGGAAAATTCTAAAACCCTTAAATTCTCAATTTCACATTCAGATTCGAGAACCCTTCACTTCAATTCGCCACACTACCAGGTACTTCTCTCTCCTCTCTCTCTATACTGCACCGTTTGAATACACAAAAACTCGTTTTCACTGAATTCAGAATCGTTTGTGTGCTGAAAAATCCTTACAAAACGGAACCGATTAACGGGTCTTTTCCTTTGTTTTTTTTTTGTTTTGTTAATCAATTAGTTGAACAATTTGATGGTTGCGTCGTTTATCTGTGTTACAGAATCTCTCATGGTGGAAAATGACTCGATTTTCTATTTTTCCCCTTTGATTTGGGTTGATTGAAAATATGAAATAGAAACGAAATAGTAATTTAATTTCATAGGCTATTCTATGTTCTAGTATTCAGCCCATGGAATAACTTGTAGTTTTCAATTTTAGTGATTTTAGCTCTGTTTGAATTGACTTATTTGAGCTTATCTATTGTTATAAGCACTTCTGACACTGTTTGGGAGAATTTATGAAAACAGCTTATGCCATGTTCACAAGCTATTTTCAGCTTATTTTCATAAGCTCTCTAAGATAAAAACAACTTACAGATTATACGAAAGCAGTTTGATTTTGCTTTATCTTTTGTTATCGAAATAGCTTATAATAAGCACTTATCTATGCTTTAAGATGCAAAATTATCTCCATGTTAAGGGCCTTTTTGGATCGACTTATTTGAGCTTATCTACTAACATATTCACTTGTGAGAGTGCTTGGGGGAACTTATGAAAACAGATTATGACATGTTCACAAGCTATTTTCAACGTATTTCCATAAGCTGACCAGGATAACTTATGACAATCGCTTATTGATTATACGGAAGCAGTTTGACTTTATTTTATCTTGTCCTGTAGAAATAGCTTATTCATAAGTGCTTATATGATAAAACGCTTATGCTATAAGCTGCAAAATTTGTTATTTATCCTAAAAGAGCCTTTGTGATTTTAGCTCTATGTTAAATCTACTTATTGCTCACCACTGAGGTATGCTCTCAGCTCAACTTTTTTTAGTGAATTTGGTTTTTATACATTTGTTTCTTGGTTTGGTTTGCAGATATTGACTCTATTTGCTGAAATACATAATATAATAATATGAGCACCACAGCGCAAAGAACTCCTAGGTCTGGTAGACAGTCACTATTTTTTCAGGATTTAGCATCCCCTGTTAATGCCCGCCGGGGAAAGTTTTCCAGTCCAAGCCAGTCAGGAGCATCTTCTTCTCTATGGCGTGAAAACTTTGGTAATTCGGACCTTCCTCCGCCTCCTTTTTTCACCTTGGAAGATAGATCAGACTTTTCTCCAGAATCAGGCATACTGGATTACCAAATGTCTCCTGAGACTAAGTCAGACAATAAAACTCCCATCCAAACTCCAAATAGAGAATTTTCGACTCCAGCGAAAGGCAAGTCCGAAGCCAGCACATCTTATGCTTTAAGAGGGGTGCAGCAAAACCAACAAGGCTCGCTTAGTTTGAATTGGTGGTCGTCACCTGCAAAGAGTGGTGGTGAACAAGAGGAGAAAGGAAGGGGTTCTCCAGTCGAGGGTGTGGTTCAGCCTGGTGCATTGATTACTCTTCCTCCACCACCAGAAGTGGCAAGGCCTGAAGTCCAGCGAAATTCCTTACCTGCAGGAAATCTTAATGAGGAAGAATGGGTAACAGTATATGGGTAATGTCTTAACTCTACTTTAGCATTTACATTTGGTTTACCGATAAGGAATGATAGTAGTGTATTCCACTTTAAAACTATTTATAAGGATTTGTCCTAGAAATATGGTACATTTTACTGCAGTAATAAGAAACATAAAAAATGTGAAAGTTAAAATGACATAATATTCAACTTCTTAACCACTAAATAAAAAAAAGAAGTTGCTCTAAACAGTTGAGAGCAAACCCATGTTTCCTGTAGCACAACACAACTTATTCCAGATTGTAAAGACGACTATGAAATGTGAGAAAGAGAGAAGAAATGTGCAGCGACTTGCAAATAAGAATGCACGTCAATAGTCATACACAATCACATATGTTGGCAGGGAAAAACTTTATAGTATGAAAAACTATACCATTTTGTTTTGATTTAATTCTTATCACTCACTACTATTGTTTCAACAAAACATTTGATTTCAGCAGAGGCTTTGTGCTTCTCACTGCCAAAGTTTTGAGAATTATCACTGATATATTAAGAATTGAGAGGTAATCAGTTAGAATATTGGCAAAGTTTGGTGGTATAATCAGTCTCAAGAATAATTGTCTAAAAGGGTGGTAATGGATTTCCATCCATGATGTAATAGGTATATAGGTTGGGTGGTAATGGATTTCCATCCATGATGTAATAGGTATATAGGTTGTAGATGTCAGACCACAACGTGGATAGTATGGTGGCTAAAATCATATTTGCTGCAGGAATTCCCATATGGCAGGTAGGAGTGAGGAAATATTGAGTTTTGTTTCAGAGAATAATCAAGAGCATAATGAGGGACAGGGTGAGGATAGACAAAACAAGAAGTACTCGGGGCCTTTTTTGCAGAGAGGAAGTTAGCCCCTCTAAGATAATGTCCTAATGGGTGTTATTTTCCATTTATGTTTCTTTATGCTCTGGGTTGAATTCCTGGTTTAGTGCAGTAGGAAAAGCTTTTCTTTTCAGTTTGTTTATTTTTAGGTTTAATTGCATGATTGGTCCCTTACGTTTATTTTAGGTTTCAAGTTGGTCTCCTATGTTTAAAAGTTTCAAGTTGGTCCCGAACGTTACTAACATTACAATAAGTTAGTCATTTTAGTCAAATTTTTGTTTAAAACGTCCACATGGCTAACGGGACACACAGATAACTTTGTGGGTGCCACGTGGTTGTTTCAGACAGAGTTAACTCAAAATTCGACGGAAAGGATGAACTTATGCTGACATCAGTAACATAAGGGACCAACATTAAACATTTTAATCGTAAGGGACCAGTTTGAAACCTAAAGTAAACGTTAGGGGACCAAACATGCAATTTAGCCTTATTTTTAGCAAGTACACTGAAAAAAAGAGCTTCTGAATTTCCGAATAATAAGGGATTAACAATACCTATGGCTATGTATGGATTGGTGCAATGATTTGTCAATTTTATAGAATGGCTGGAACTGCAGTGAAGACTGTAGCGGTTTATAGTAGCAAAAATCATAGCTAGTTCCGGCCACGAATGTCCGCTAAAATGGTTTAGATTTTTTATTTTTTTTTGTTTAAATAGACTTTTTGGGACAGTAGTTTAATTTTTTTGATTTATGTTACTTTTGTGTTTGTATATTATTATCATCTTGAATGGGTTAAATACAAATTATTTCTAAAGCTCTTTGACACACCTTTTCCTACAAAATACAAATTGCCCCATCAACGGATACAAAATGATTTTATTAATATACCCATTTTTCTTGCCCAACTAACAATCTATGTGTATTGTTTCCAAGGGCAACCTTTTATTTTTAATGTATAATCTTGTGAAGCTTTTGGAGAATATGCTCTTGAATATCTTTGATTAGGCCTATTAAACTTTTTGCAGCTACGTTTGAGGTGTGAAATCGATAAACTAAAAATACCGCTTTATATTTGTTGGAAGGTACCTCCTTTTTAGAGAAGTGGTGAATATATTGTGTTTTTACTTGTTTAGCTGTCATATAATCTGTTTCTCTATTTATGTAGTGTCAAATATAAAAGACTAAACTTTACATATAGATAATTGATTGTGCTGAGGGATTCCTCACCGATTCAATAAACCATTTGGCCATTCAAGAGTATATATGATTATTATATATACCAATGTACATGCTTCTAAAAATGCTCTTTCTGTGCAGATTTTCTCCAAATGATACTAATTTGGTTTTAAGGGAGTTTGAAAAATGTGGTGAAATTTTGAAACATGTTCCTGGCCCTAGAGATGCTAACTGGATGCACATTTTGTATCAGGTTTGCAATCTTCCTCTTGCTTGAATACTATGATTAAATTTTTCTTTATAAAGCAATGGCCGTATCTTGTGTGCCAATCCAAGACCATCCATCCAGCTATTTTGACATTGTTGTCATAGTCCTTTTATCAATATTTCCAATGTTTTTTCTTTTAAAATTATTATTTTTCCATGCCTTGTTACTCTGAAGTGGTTTTCTAGTTGCTGTTTGTTAACCACCCTGATATTAGGCTATGCACTACTAAATACATTTCTTGGTGATGCAGAATCGATCTGCTGCACAAAATGCTCTCAACAAGAATGGAATACAAATTAATGGAGTCCTAATTATTGGTGTGAAACCCTTGGATCCCATGCAACGTCAAGCTTTGACCGAAAGGCTTAACAATCAAGGATTTATGCCCTTACCTCTACCCACTGCCAGGCACCCAGAAGTAAGCACATCAAAAGCTCCTTCTCGGCCATATTATCTGCAGAATGGCAATGCAACTGCAAGGCAGACTGGAGGTACCATTGCTTCCCCAACAAAATCCTTAGCATCCAAGATCATGGACTTGATGTTTGCAGTCTAGATGATCTGTTTTGGTGAATCAAACTGTAGCATCCTGCTTTATTATAAGCAATATTTTACTCTCTGAAGAGGTTCGGCGTTTATTGTTCATTTGATTTGAGCTGGACTATTTACTCTTTTGATTGAATCTTATGGTATCTTAATTCTTAACACTGCAATCTTATGAATGGCTATGATCAGTACTTGGTGGTCACATGTTTTGAGAAATGGGATCATAATATATGGATACAGGTTGTTCAATGTTTATGTAAAATCTGTTCATTGTGCTGACACTTAAGATTTTGGACATAAAATGAGTGTAATGATTATTTGTTTGAGTGATGTAATTCATCTCACTTGGATTGTTGTTTTTGTTTAGATGATTGGTCAGCCAATCCCCTAAAACACGGGCTTTACCAAAAGCATCCGGTAGTGCATTTTGACAGATTTGAACATCCCCTAAGGGGACAAATTGAGAAATCACCTTTTGTTTATGCACTTGAGATTTTGATATTCATCTCACATCAGAAAAACTTATCTGCCCTTAAAACGTTGAGGCAAACAAATTATTTGAGCTCGGAAGTTACTTACTACTAATTTCAATGGCAAAACGTTAAATTATTCGAAACAATCTTTCATGGCTTTATATTTTGGACAAAATACTTCTCTTGAATGCTTCAAACAAAGACTGGGTTTAATATTGAGTTTGGGCATGTCTTGAAGGGTTGAAGCTCATTTAAGGCAATTTCATTTTTCCACCATACTCTCTTCTCTTGCGTCCTATGAAATTTCAAAAATATTCATGTTTGGATTTTATATAATTCCAACGTTTTATAGGGGTTTTTGAATTATATATAATCTGTTCCCCCGGAAAATTCTGAAAAAAACAGAATTTGCTCTAGTTTATCCACAATTTGTATACATACGATTTAGAAAATACAATTTTAAAACCTTAATAATAATTTGGATAATATAATCCAAAATGTGTCAAACCCCACAAATAACCATTGCAAAGATGAATTATTGACACGTTATATTATATACTCCAAAGTTATAATGTTGGGGGTCAAACAAGTTTTGAGAGTTTCTTTTCATTCACATCCACCCGAACAATTAGATGAATTCGGGTTGATGATTCCACGACAAACTAAGTTGGATTTCGTAGGGAGTCTATCATTGAGCAACCATCAAGCAAAGAGAGATACATTTAGAGGAACTAATTTGTTCAAAATTAAATCTAAGGGAAAAATAGTTTGTTGACTCTTGCTGAGAAAAGAGCCGGTATGCTCCTTCAACCGAATAAACATCATTGTTGTCAATTTTCCATGTCCACCTGTCTAAAATATTTTCCTACAATAAAACATTAGCTAGAGTACTGCATGATTCAAGAACTAGTTCTTCTTTCCAAACAAATATACGATGTCTCCAATCCAATTCCACTTACCTCCACCGACACCTCAACCTAAGCGGAACATCTCCATTGTTTTTGACCAATAAGAAGTAAGAAAAACAAGGTTGTCAACAAAGTTGTCATCAAATGGATGTCAAAATATCATTACTATTTTATTTAAAGCTAACCCAATGAGTCTATGGAATCTCTTATAAAGAATATCACCTTCCAACCAATGATCTCTCCCAAACAAAGTATTTTCATGGTTATCAATCACCCTCCAAAGATGGTCATCGAACCGATTTTCTTTATTAGTCTTCATACCTTCTTTAACAAAGTTTAAATCTTTCGACCACTTAAAAA
Source organism: Medicago sativa (assembly GCF_051527215.1). Taxonomy (NCBI): domain Eukaryota; kingdom Viridiplantae; phylum Streptophyta; class Magnoliopsida; order Fabales; family Fabaceae; genus Medicago; species Medicago sativa. The sequence continues at coordinate 80,298,868 of NC_140750.1, forward strand.
TCATCCTATCCAAGATTGATAATCCAGTTTTGCGTTATATTTGTGGGATAAAAGCCTTGCACCACATATTCTTTTGATTAACCCTAAATTTCCAACATCACTTTTCTAAAAGAGAGAAATTAACTTCCTTTATCCTCTAAACTCCTAATCCTCCTTTACTTCTATATAAACAAACATTAATCCAACGAACCCAAAGAACCTTATGAGCTTTTTCCCTACATTCAAAAAGAGATTCAACCAATATAATAATACAAAATAGAGAAAACTAAGGGTCCGTTTGGTTTGGCTTTTGCAAAGCCAAAAGCAATTCTATACAGTTCCAAAAGCAATTCTACAATATTCCAACATGTTTGGTTTGACTTTTCAGAATTGCTTTTATCCTCCAAAAGCAATTCTCCATAAAGCTACAAATCCTAGCTTCTAGCTTTTCTAGAATCAATTCTCCAATAAATTTTATATTTTATTATTACAACCTATTATTTTCCTTTATTGCCCTTTATCAATTCTCCTTTAGATATGTCTATTTTAGTAATTATACATTCAAAAGCAATTTTGATCAAAATCATCCAAACAACATTCTGTTTGTTTAATCAATTCTACATAATTGTATCCAAACATAAATCAATTCTCTCAGAATCAATTCTGTCAGAATCAATTCTATCAGAATCAATTATGTCAGAATCAATTATATTCAAAGCTGAACCAAACACACACTAATAAAACAAATTAGTTACCCAATATAATTCAAAACCAGTGCTTTATTTGCTTTTTTGAATAAATTCAAAAGATAATTATCTGACTCCTAAAATTTTAAAGGGTGAAATGACGATTCAACTTTTTTTATTTCTTTCATGAATTTAATTTTTATTTATATTGTAAAATTATTTTACACATGCCCTCAATCAAATCATGCAACCTAGATATTTTAGAACTAAAATTATTTTAACCTATGAATGTATCGTGTTTTTTCATTGCACTAAATTTGTTCATCCTCCATAAATTCAATTCAGTTACTACAAGTAAATTAAAAGTGCACGCAACAAACCAAATACTAGAAGGAAAAAAAAAACAGTTATCCACCGAAAGTACACTATTCCTTCAACTGTGAACTACTTCACTTCTTCAGCTTCATGTTCCTCAAATTCCACTAAAATCTTCATCATCAATGCCAATAGTTTCGCCAACATCACAAACATAACATGAAATCATAACATTACCTTATCTTTTTCATCACATCAACTTCATTTCATTTCCATGTCGTCACATTGCCTTGTTCATTTTCCACCTTCATCTTCATCATCAAAATTCCTAAACCCAAAATTCAAAAAATTCCCAAAACCCTCCAAATTCCGTTCAATCTCATCACAAATTCAAACCCCAGAATCTGAAAATGACGAAAAAAACCAAAAAAATCTCAACTTTAACAACCTCAATTTCCTCAAACTCACCGTAACCCTCACTGTTATCTCCGCTGCACTTCCGCAACCCGCCACTGCCGTCGCCGCTGCTGGAAAAAAACGAGCACCCAGAAAAGCTTCATCCAAAAAGGTTGAAGCTTTGTCAATAGAGGAGGTGAAATCATGGATTGAAGGATTACCCATTGTTTCAGAACGCATACCTTATACTGAAATAGCTGAATTGAAGAATTTGGGTATGCTCAAACATATAGTGAAACCTAGTGCCGTGGAATTGAGGGAACGTGCTGTTGCAGTATTGGTTGTTTTGGAGGATTCTAGAGTGTTGAGAACAGTGTTGCCAAATGTTGAAAGTGATAGAAAATTTTGGGGTTTATGGGATGAGTTAAAGATTGAGAATTTCTGTGTGAATGCATATTCACCACCTGTTAAGGTTCCAGAGATGCCGCTTTCGGTATTGGCAAGGATTTGGTTGTCTCTGCCATTTCACAAGCCTTTGGTTGAGTTTGTTAATAGGTTTCAGCCGAAGAAAAAGTCGAAGAAGGAGTTGGAGTTGAGGGAAGCTAGGATGCAGTTGCAGAGGCAGAAGAAAGAAGAAGTGGTGAAGAAGATGAAAGAGAGGGAGATGATTGAGAGGAATGAGAGGAATAAGAAGAGAGAAGCGGAGAATGAAAAGAGAATGAGAAGGAGGAAAGAGTATAAGGAAAAAATGGTTGAAGTTAAGGCCAATGCGTTTTTTAATGCTACTTTTTGGACTCGTATGGCGAAGGATAAAATGGCGATTAATGGAATTGGAGTGCTTTTTTTCGTGATTTTTTACAGGACTGTGGTGGTTAGCTATAAGAAGCAGAAGAAGGATTATGAAGATAGGATTAAGATTCAGAAAGCTGATGCGGAAGAGAGAAGGAAGATGAAGGAGATGGAAGCCGAGATGGGGTGGAGTGAAGCTGGCGGTGATGAGGATGAGAGTGAGCTGGTGAAAGAAGGAGAGGAGAATCCTTATTTGAAAATGACAAAGGAGTTTATGAAATCTGGGGCACGGGTTCGAAGAGCACAAAATAGAAGGCTTCCTCAGTATCTTGAGAGAGGCGTGGATGTGAAGTTTACTGATGTTGCTGGTCTCGGTAAAATACGACTTGAACTTGAGGAGATTGTCAAGTTCTTCACTCATGGAGAGATGTACCGAAGGAGAGGAGTGAAAATCCCAGGTCTCACTTCATTTACCTCAACTCTTAACTAACCATTTGACAGAATAATTAGAACTGCTTTAGCCTAAAGGAAAACTTTTTTTATGAATTTTTTTATAGGACAGTTTTAGTTTTCTATATCTAGCGTTATGGCAATGCTGTGATTGCAGAAATGTTTGATAATCTTTTTGTTACAAAGTTTTTCATTTATATATCGGAAAAAAGAAACATTCAATATTGAGAGAGTGATTTGAACTTGACTAAATGAAGATTAAACTGGTTACTTAATCAGGTGGCATACTTCTTTGTGGCCCCCCTGGAGTGGGAAAGACATTGCTGGCAAAAGCTGTGGCTGGTGAGGCAGGAGTTAATTTCTTCTCTATCTCTGCTTCACAGTTTGTCGAAATATACGTTGGTGTTGGGGCTTCTCGTGTTCGATCACTTTACCAAGAAGCCAGAGAAAATGTGCGTATATTTTTAGCTTTTCCATTGCACTTCTCACATTTTTTTTGTTATTTGTTTAAACTCAAATTATGAGTTTGGTACTTTGGTTCTTGCAACCTATTTCCACTAATTAACTTCTTTTGTCAATTGGCATCTACACAAGTCACATTCTGTTATTCCTCATTTTATTTGTTTCAAGCTGATCGGCACCCTATCTTTTTGATCATACTACATATACCAATCATCACTTGTATCTAACCTACTTCTTAAGCTTCAGTGTTTTACATCTAATCGGAAAACATTTTATATTATGCTTTCAGGCTCCTTCTGTTGTCTTCATTGATGAGCTGGATGCTGTAGGAAGGAAGCGTGGCTTGATTAAAGGTTCAGGTGGACAGGAACGTGATGCTACTCTTAATCAGGTTAGCCATGACACTTCTGGACTTCCCAATTGCTTGCTATAATTAAACTTTTGTGTAAATTTTGGTTGATGTCTCCTGTTGGCTGAATGCTCCAGCTCCTGGTGTGCTTAGATGGATTTGAAGGAAGAGGGGAGGTGATCACTATTGCCTCCACAAATCGACCAGACATTCTGGATCCAGCACTTGTAAGACCTGGCCGGTTTGATCGGAAAATCTTTATCCCCAAACCCGGTTTCATTGGCCGCATTGAAATTCTAAAGGTAGCATTCTATCGTATTTCACTTACATTTCAAGTCAGCTTTAAGATTCAGTTTTGTTTTGTGATCTGGAAAGTATTGTTAGTTGTGGATTTGTGATTAATGGCAACAAATGTAGTATGTATATTCATTTTTTTCCTGGCTACGTGATAGGTCCATGCTCGTAAAAAGCCAATTGCTGAAGATGTAGACTATGAAATTGTTGCTAGTATGACTGATGGAATGGTTGGTGCGGAGCTAGCTAACATAGTTGAGGTTGCTGCTATCAATATGATGCGGGACTCAAGAACTGAGGTAATAAATCCGTGATGTACAGTAATTGTCTTTGCCCGATAGTTATTATTATTCATGTACTACTCCGATCTCTATTATAAGAGAGAGTTCACTTTTTAGATTCATTCAATAAATGATGCATCTAATTTATATTAAGAACTAGATACATCATTTATTGAATGAACCTAAAAAATGAACTCTCTCTTATAATGGAGACCAGAGGGAATATTGCCTTATCGTTTTCTAAAATCAAGCATGCAAATAAAATACCTGTTTATCCAACCAGAAGTGCTTTATTTATTGCATGAATTATTCATTTTACTTTGCAATGCTTAAAAGTTGATAGTGGATGTCAGCAGTTCCTATGGTCCCATGATAAGAAAAGGCTTTACTAGTTTCAGTCAATGTTATGAAAATCTAACCAGGTCAGTCAATCACTGGTCAAATCGGTAGGTCACTAGTTGAATCGCATGAACCATTCTGTTTGAAATTTATACATTTTTTTTATCAAGGTTATATATAATTTGTATGCAAACAACCTACTCAAAACCCATCTGGCGGAGTGGCAAGGCTATCCTATATTCTTATGGCACACTCATCGCCTGTGGTTTGATCTCGGAAAATGCTCTTTTTGCATAATAGGATTTAGCTTGCAAATGGCCATTAAATTCATGTGCATAGCACATGCACATCCATCACTGCCTTGCATATGAGACAGCGTGACTGATGTGAGACGATGCAGTGACAAGGGATAGCATGCAGTCACAGGTAGACACAGTGATGAAATCCACGAAAAACCGAGTCACAGGTTCATTTTTTAGCCAGTACAAAACTGGGTTAATGGCATCATTACTAGTTTAAATGCATATACAATCTGATATGTGGACTGGACCGGTTATGGGTCTGATTTTCGGTTAAACTAGTCGGACCAGTCTGCATTTTATAACACTAATTTCAATACATGGTAGCTGGCAGTTCTTCATTTCTGGGTTTTACTGTTGCAGGTTACCACCGATGACTTATTACAGGCTGCTCAAATGGAAGAGAGAGGAATGCTAGATAGAAAGGAGCGAAGCAAAGAGAAATGGGAACAAGTAGCTATAAATGAAGCTGCAATGGCCGTTGCGGCTATGAACTTGCCTAATTTTGACAATATCGAATATGTATGGACACCACAAGCATTTTAAATAAATTGTTATTGGGTTTATTAATTTTCTCTTAACTTTACCTTCTTAATATTCATCATCTGACTGCTACTGGCAAGGAACTAAAACATTTTAGCCTTTTATTGCTTTGTTGTAGATCACAATTGCTCCTAGAGCTGGTAGGGAATTGGGATATGTTCGGACGATGCTGGAGTCCATAAAATTTAATGATGGAATGCTCACGTATGGATTCTTTAATTAAACCTTTGCACCTTTATTTTAAATAAATATAAGCTGTTGGTTATTGCCCTCTGAATGAAATATTTGTCTGTATTTTTAGCATTAGTCGAGGATAATGTTTGCAAAGGTTCTATGTTGCCTTCATATTCATCTGATTTAAATTACTGCTTAATCAAATTGCATTACAAACTATGTTTAGTGTCTAACATATTATTTTCTTGTAACTACTAATATCATGCAGTCGGCAATCCCTCTTTGATCATATTACTGTTCAACTTGCACCCCGTGCAGCTGATGAAATGTGGTTTGGGAAAGATCAGGTAAGAGAATCTTTCTACTTGTTAACTATAATTTCCCGACTCTAGTTCCTGAATACAGTTGCAGAATATACACGTAATGCAGTGAGCAAAACTCAATTTTAACACTGTGTTTTTAAGATATTTGTTAACTAGCTTTGATGAATGGCAAGAATATGGTATTTCTAGTGACATTTTTATCTAAAATAAGTGGGATTGCAATTACATGTCTGGGAAATCTGTTATAAAAAAGAATTAAAATACAGCATAGTTATGAACTGGCCATAGGAATGGCTTTCTAAGTTCTTCATTGATTTTCGCATTACCATTTATCACACCTATTTTTTTTTTTTTCCATTGTAAATTACAATTTTTATGTCAATATAATTGTGTACACAAGTTATGAGCACCGTATCTTCGATTATATATGTATATATAGTTTATGGTTACGTTAAAATGTTTTTTAACTTGATTTGCATTATTTCAGTTGAGTACGATATGGGCTGAAACTGCAGACAATGCTAGGGTTGCAGCAAGAATGTATATGATTGGCGGGCTTTCTGATAAGTATCGCGGAGTATCCAATTTCTGGGTTACAGACCGAATTAATGTACGTGCTCTGTCTCAAGTTTTGTTTTCTCATCTTGTTTCTTGTTTCAGCTTCAGCCTAAGTTACACTTGCATTTAAAACGCCGAAACTAGAATTCCATGCAGCATATCTCATAAAAACCCGTTAAACTAATGTAGACCCATAGAAGACAATGTAAAATCCTCTATAACATGGAAAGACAGAATAATAATACTTATATATGGCAATATTGGATAACATGTGCAAAATTGCATTGTATTGTCAGGAAATTGATTTGGAAGCAATGAAGATTCTCAACCTTTGCTATGAACGCGCAAAAGAGGTATGTATGTTATATAGTTCAGTTTCAGTGAATGATTAAAAAACTTGATGACGACTCTTGATTGGATTCAATGTCACAACCATGTTTCACATGAATGATATTATTGATTAAAATTTGATCACTTTGTTTTGCTTGTTATCAGATCCTGCAGCAAAATAAAACACTGATGGATACATTGGTGAATGAACTTGTTGAGAAGAAAACCTTAACCAAAGAAGACATTGTTCGTCTTGTACAATTGCATGGCCACGCAAAACCAATTCCTATTAGCGTACTTGACATAAGGGATGCCAAACGTAAAGAACTACAAGAAATAGCTAGTAATGGAAAGGAAATAGAAGGATCATAAGGGCAAGTGCCCCACCAATTTTGGGTATTCTATGCATATTTGATGTATCTTACTGTTGTATTATGTTTTTTTTTTTTTGTTTGATAAAATGAATTTTGGGTTAGGGGATGGTGTTGTTGTATTATATTCGTTCTTTACATACCTTTATAGAGTATGGACATTTTTTTAGGTCTTCTGCATTTGTTGACCAGGGAAGGGTGGAAATAATACTAGATATTCTTATCTTTTTTTTTTTTTTGTTTTTTTGTTTTTTTTTTTTTGTGAAGGATATACTAGATATTCTTATCAGTTATCGTCAAATACATTTAATAAATAAAAAAAACTTTCTCCCATAAGTATTATCAATTTATCACCTTTATTAACTGTATCAAAAACAAGTCCTCGTGAGCTTAGCTCAGTTGATATGGACAATGCATAATATATGCAAGGTCGGGGTTCGAATCTCGGCCACCACAAAAAAAAAAAACTGTATCAAAAACAACGTAATTATTTTAATAATTTTATTTTTACTAATATTAATAGATATTTATCCATTTAGCTTTATAATATTTTTGTAACCAAAAAAAAAAAGCTTTATAATATTTTTTTTAGTAACATTAATTTAAACAATTTATATTTAGAATACTTCCATGTTCACTTATTTTTCATAATTTAAACAATTTAAATTATTTACTTCAAGTTCACTTATTTTTCATAATTTAAACTTAAATTATTTTTTTGAGTATTTAAATTAAACACTTGAATGATTTTCTTCATTGTTAATGCGAAGAAACGATCGAGAATTATTTACAAAAAGAAGTTTCCAATGTATATTTTTTATTAGAATAATTGTATATAATATACTTAATTGTAAAAAAAAAATTATATTTAGAATTATTGTATATAACATACTTAGTTGTCAAAAAAGTAATAAACAGTACATGATAAAAAAATGATAATACACTTTTTTTCTTTCACAAAATATACTTTTTTTTTGTTGACAAATTCACAAAATACACTTTTGGGTAGTGTTTTTAAAGACCTTTGGGTAGTGATTCACAAAATACACTTGAAAAATGCTATACCTAATTGTTTCATATATTATATTTAGAATTTAATATATAATATACACACACATTGATAGTATTAAAAAAAGTTATAAAGTCACCTTATTATATTTTCTAAAAAAATTCAACAAACAATTATTTGACGATGATTCCCTCAAAAAAACAAAAAAATCATATCATGATGATATGATCGAATTATTACTTTTTTTTTTTTTTTTTTTTGTAAGTAGGATTCAAGTTACAAAATTGAGAGCAGATGATCATGATGAAGTAACGGTTTGGATTAGTTGTCAGAAGTGAATACAAAGTCAGTATGTGGCATGTCACGTTAGGCACAAGCTTGTTTTAAAATCAACACACGAACTAACTTCATCCTTAATCTCTACAAACAAAATAACCGCTATCACTCACTACACACACGACCATATGCATCATAATAACTTCCCACTAACCTTCACCACTTTCCCTTTAGACATCTCTCTCTATATATACTATGTTTTCCTCTCGGTAACAAGTTACATTCATTCATTCATTGCTCTTATATTCTTTGTCTTCTGTAAAATTTACTACTTAGAAGCAGAACAAAACCATAAAGAAACAAACATGTCATCCTTTATATTCAACTGCTTTATCATTTTCTTGGCTGCCACTACTTTTACTTGTGTTCAATCTGCAAGACAATTTCAAGTTGGTGGTCGTTTAGGTTGGCATGAACCTGAACCAAACAACACTGCTTTTTACACTCAATGGGCTGAAAGAAACCGATTCCAAATCGGAGATTCTCTCGGTATATAATGCTTTTTTTAATTCATTATTCACTTCCATTTCTTTTTCTTGCAGCCCAAGTTATGATTCACATTTTTGTTTATGCAGTTTTTGAGTACGAGAATGATTCAGTTCTTACTGTGGAGAAGTTTGATTACTTCAATTGTGATGCAAGTCAACCTATCACTACTTTTACCAATGGAAAGAGCACTCTTAATCTTGACAGATCTGGACCTTTCTACTTTATAAGTGGAACTGATGAGCATTGCAGTCATGGTCAAAAGTTGCTTGTCGAAGTTATGGCGCCACATCCAATTCCAGCATCTCCACCAACCTCGATTTCGAATCCACCAGAAGGTTCATCACCGATCATGGCTCCTGCAAATTCACCTTATTCTTCTGATTCCATAGAGGCTTCATCCTCCTCCATGGTGGTTACTTCAAGTTTTATGTTAACTTTGGTCACATTCGGAATTGTGATGATGTTAGCACTCTAGAATGTCTTGTTAGGGTTAACTAGTTGTTTTTCTTTTGTTGATTCTTCTGAAATTTGAGTTGTTTAGGTATTAGCATTTGATTTTTTTTCTTTTCCTATTTCTACTAGTCTAGGATCAATTTGATTTCATTATGGTATTTGTATTGTATTGAACTATTTATGTTCAAATCTTGAATTTCTCATTTATAACCGTTTGCTTTGGGTTGATGCATTGTATTAGTTTATATATTCTGTGTTCCTAAGACAAATTGATCAGCTTTCGGAATTTCTACTTAATCTATTAGATATATAAACTAATTCCAATTAATATCTAACTAAATTTAACACATTCGCCGAATTTTCCACTCCATGAGGCATATGCAACTACAAACAATTCAACATTCAAAATGTACATAATTCATGCTATACATCATGCCAAAAAAACATTGTTGTCACTGATATAATCTCTCAAACTGATATCATCTTCAGTAAAATCAAATTATGAATGCTTAAAGATCACGATAAGAATAAGATATATGTATAATGGTTTAGGCTTTCGAGTTTGTGTGTGTAATATCATTATCCTCATTTTCTGTGTTACTGTACTAGAATTTGTTCTGCCTGATTTTGGCTTCTCAAACAGTTTAGAAAACATTTTGCAATATACATAACTACATTCTTGCAGAAGTGATATTAATGTACAAATTTTCTACACATAGCACATAATATTATCATTTTAGGAGCCAATAAATTAATCAATATGAATGATAACCCTGTAGATAAGAGCTTTGAAAATCTGAATCTTCACTTTCCTTATCTGATTCAGCAGTTCCGTCTCCGCTTCCCTTTCTTTTCTTTCTCCACCTGGATTTCCTAAGCCAGTGTTCAACAAGCATCACACTAAGACTAATGAATATCGTGCCTAGAAAGCCACCACCAAGTGCTAGTAGCACAACAGATAGCCATTGCATCTCTTGATTATGTGGCAAAATCACCCATGTAGCTGCAACATAGCCAGTTGACATAAATGCCACTGCAACCCACATAACCTTATGAGCAATGGTCAATAGTATTGTTTGTGGTTTTCTTCTAAATGGAATGATACTAACAAGAACAATGACTACAGATAAAGAGGTGAAGAGCGCTATGATATTGCTTATTGCAAATACCTTAAAAGCTGATGTTTCACCAACCATTGATATACCTCTCATTGGTCCTTCTTGGTACACACCACCAGGTGGATTAATAGCAGCAGCAAAAGTTACAGTGGCAATCAAAACAGCCACTAATACAATAGTGTTTCTTGCATTTAGTAATGCCTCTTTGTGCATCTCATGATAGTTTTTCCTCTTGGTATGATTCACATTTCCAGTTTTTCCTTTGTTACGATGATGCTTTTGTTTCGCTAAATTAGTTGGTGACGCGTAGAAATATGGATTATAGGTTCCATTCTCAAATCTCTCACTTACATGAGGCTGAGGTGATGTAGATTCAGTGCTTTTGCTAAACGGTGGAGGGCTTGTACAATCATAAGAAACCATTTCAGTAAGCACTTCCATTTCCTTCGGTATATACCTTTGCGTCGAAGAAATCCTAGATGTTGGTGAGGGAGAATTGATGTTGTCTAGTTCAAGTGAAAAAGAAGAAGATTCGGTGCTTCTTTTACCACCATCTCTGACAAATGTGCCTTGTAGCTGTCTATTTTCTGCACTGTCCATACTCTGATCAAGAATGTCTAGTGCTGTGAGCCCTTCATCATTCCTAGTATTAATATCCACTTTTGTCCTGTTGATCAAGAAATCTGCCATCTACAAAGATTATAGAACCATGATCAGAACTATTGAATTGAATGATATTGAAAGAGCTTAAGTACTAAAGCCAGATACTACAGACAAAAAATTGATGCCTGATTTTCTGATATACTGTTTACTTGCATTTGTCATAAATTCAAAATAAAAAACATTAGAAAAATCTTAAATGTTACTTTTCAGTATTTAAATCATTTCAATGCTCTCAAATTACAACAGTTAGTACTTTTCAATAAGAAAATGCAATATGGATATAATTACACTAAAATTATCTCCCCGTACGTTGCACAGAATAAAACACTAGTTAAATATATTCAGAGCTCACATAAATTTCTCACCTTATGGCGACCGCCTGAAGCTGCAAGATGTAAGACAGTGTTGCCATATCTATCTTGTCTGTGCACTAGATTTGTACCATAGGCAACTCTCACCAAGAAAACCAAAGCATCATAACATCCATATCTCACAGCCAGATGAAGTACTGTCTCTTCTTCTCTTGTGGGATAGTGAAAGTACGCAGTACTTACTACCACAAAATAGTCGAGGGTTGAGACTTTCCCCTTAATCTGTTGGATATAGAAAGGTTTAACGTGGAAAAGAATATGTTATGTGAACAGCATGAAAGGGATATTTTTATTGAATGATAACCATCATATTTATACATAAAGAAAAGCCTAAAATAATGCATAAAGAAACTACTATTTGAAAACTAAATGCCTAAAAACTGGTAACAAATAGAGCATATCAGAGAGTTCCTAACAATAACATAAAAAGATAATGGTTCCTAAAAATTAGGATCTTAAAACAGTAGTTTCATAGTCATCCAGTCAACACTCCTCCTTGACTATGAAACTGCATACACCAAGCATTTGTGTCAAGAATTCATATCTAACTTTGTCATATCCTTCTGGTTCCATGACAGCAACGTTGCACCTTTGGTAGATGTCTGAAAGTGATCTAGTTCCTCTAACAGTTTCATCATCAACATCTTCATTCTCCTCCTGAAATTCAAACTTCTCACAATCTTCCCAATTCCAACTATTTGACTCAAGAAATTTGACATCTCTGCTAACAATTACTTTGTTGCCTTGTGGAAGATAGATTCTATAGACTTTTGAAGATGAGCTATAGCCTACAAAAATTTCAGGTTCTGCTTTCTTCTTGATTTGTTCAAGGACAACATCCAAGTTTAAAGATCTCTTCTTTGTCGTAGTTTTTGCAGTAGAGTTAGGTTTGCTTTTAAAACTGCTAATAACGTTATTGGACACTCCTTTATTCATTTGTTCCCATATGGCATCAACTTGTGCTTTTACTTCAGTAACATCCTGTTTTGGTTCCAGGCTTTCCCCTGGAACAGGTTCTTTGACAGATTTTGCAGAGTTTCCATTGATTGTATCGACGGAACTCATCACTCCCGCAGAGTTCACGATAGATGGATGGTGGAGGAACGCAACACCAACCTGAATCCTTCCTTCCTTGTTTACAGCAGCATGTTGTTCCTCATTTATCAAATCCAAGGCAAAGCTCTTGCCTTTCATTTGAACATTGACCATTTCTATGTTGTTTGCATCTTTAATCACACATTTTTTATCCTCAAACAACACCTTATAACCATTCTCTAGCAGTTGAGTAACACTTAAAAGGTTTTGATTAATTTTAGGAACATATAAGACATTAGAAATTAGTTTCAAACCTGAAAGGCTTTCAATTGCAACCGTTCCCTTGCCTTTTACTTTGATAAGTGCGCCATTTCCAATTCTGACTTTGGAAATAGTTGTCTCGTCCAGATCATTAAAGAGCTCACGATCATAAGTCATGTGGTTTGTGCAACCACTATCTATAAGCCAACTCTCTCGAGTGGTGTTGGTGGCAAAGCATGATGCTACAAAGAGTTGCTCCTCCAAAGTTTGATCTTCAACAGCCTTAGCTTCTCCCTGATGTTGAGCCTTGCATATTCTTTCCACATGTCCTAACTGACCACACTTGTGACATTTTACGTCTGGTCTCCACCAACATCTGTCTGGTGTATGGTTATTTTTTTTGCAGTATGGACATGGTGAAAAGAGACTTGTATTGCTGCTCTGGTTTCTTTTCTCATTCCTTCCACCATTGTAGTTCTTTAATTTAGCTTGTAATGCTCCTTCTACTGAACCTTCAGACCTTATCATTCTTCTTTGTTCTTGGGCTTGCATAGCATTTACAAGCTCTGCCACGGTAAGCTTTAACATGTCCTTGGTATTTTCCAAGGAAGTGATAGTTGCTTCAAATCTTTCCGGGACAGTCACGAGAATTTTCTGAACTATTCTTGAATCAGATAATTCAGAACCAAGCAATCTTACTTTGTTAGCAATGCTAATAAGTTTATTTGCATACTCTTTAATTGTTTCAGACTCCTTCATCTTTTGCATCTCAAATTCTCGGATCAAATTAAGTGCTTGCATCCCCCTAATTCTTTCATCTCCTTCATATTCAGTTTTGAGGAAATTCCATATTTCAAATGCTGATTTGATGGTCATAATTCTGGTGAAGATTTCTTCTGAGACAGCAGCAAACAAAGTAGCCCTTGCTTTTGACTTTCTTGTTTTCCTTTCCTTGTGATTTTTTATCTGAGCCATTGTTGGATTGTCTGACAAAGGAAGAACTTCGTAGTCCTCCTCAACAGCTTCCCAGAGGTCATTTGCCTCTAAATACGCCTCCATCCTTGCTGCCCATATATGATAGTTTTCACCATCAAACACAGGTAATGGTAGGGCTTTGTAGGATGTTTCAGAATCCATCTGTTTGATGAATTGAAAATAGTGTTTAAGCTTTTATGGTGGGTTTCACTCACTTCACTCACAAGTCCCTCCAAGAAGAAGGCTCTAGATACCAATTTGTTGGATATAGAAAGGTTTAACGTGGAAAAGAATATGTTATGTGAACAGCATGAAAGGGATATTTTTATTGAATGATAACCATCATATTTATACATAAAGAAAAGCCTAAAATAATGCATAAAGAAACTACTATTTGAAAACTAAATGCCTAAAAACTGGTAACAAATAGAGCATATCAGAGAGTTCCTAACAATAACATAAAAAGATAATGGTTCCTAAAAATTAGGATCTTAAAACAGTAGTTTCATAGTCATCCAGTCAACATAATCACTGCAAGATGCAATGGAGTATAACCATTGTTGTTGTATTGTAAAGCAAGATTTGAATCGCGACTTAGTATGATCCATACAATCTCAAAATGTCCTTTATAACAAGCATGATGCAAGGCTGTATTCCCTTTCTCGTCGATCACTTGAATAAGATCTGGCCACTTGTTCAACAGCTCCCTGACAACATCTACATAGACAATCAACCGTTTAGGAGATAACTTACATCAGCTATATAAGATTTTCAATCCATCACCTTCTTATTATTAGTGATCAAATTAAGCTATTAAGATTGTACCGTTTTAGTCCTTAAGTTCCAAATTGTGCAAATTGTGTCCACTAGGTATATCAATTGTTACAATCAAATTTGTCTATCTATTAATCGTCTATTATTTTTTAACGCTATAGTCTATGTGGTCAACGTGAGTCTTGAAGCTTGCTTAGCCAGAATAAGTTGACACCAACTTAGACAACTTAGGCTCTAGGCGTTAAAAAATTGACGTTTAATTAACAGAGGAATCTAATTGTAAAATTTAGAATACCTGTTTGCCTAATTCGCTCTATTGAAACACAACCTACCAAAAGTGCAATTCAGCCTTGAATTAATATCTCCTAAGGCTAAAATATAAGTTCAAATTCAATACTCATTAAAAAATATTGTTCAAAAAACATGCAAACATAGTGAATAAAACTCTTTCTTCCCACCTGTGTGCCCTCTTACTGCAGGAACTTGGAAACAAGCTTGATCAAACCCTGCTACTTCTTGCCCCACAATCTCAGATATATTCAACAAGAGGTTCACCAAGTCAAGATGACCTTGACTACAAGCTACAAAAAAAGCACTTTTACAAGTAGGATTAAGCTTGCAAGCAGCTGTTGGATTGACTTCCAGCAGCAACATCAAAACCTTGACATTCTCTTGCCTTCAAGCCTCATGAATTGGAGTCTCCATGTTTTTATTCTCAGCAGAAACCATGTCAGGGCATAATCTAACAATCTCTGACACCATTTCAATGCAACCATACTTGGAAGCAAGGTGTAATGGAGTGCTGAAGGTATCATCTGTTTTCTGGTTGAGAATCCCTTCTCTTTTTTTCACTATGCTTGAAAATGTGGTCATGTCATTTTTCTTAATTGCATCGAAAAACTCTTGATCCATTTTCTTGGGGTTGAATTGAAAACCTTTTCAGGCAGTGAGAGAATAACTAGTTGGGCTTAAACATCTTCAAGGAAAACACCTCAAAAGTCAGGTTCCAACGCCTTATCATCTTCAAGGAAAAGTCTTCAAAAGTTAGGTGACAATGCCTCAAAAGTCAATTTATTTCCACATAATCAATGTCACTGTTGCCAAGAAGACTCTTAGTAGCAACAAACTTAAATAGGTTAGAATGGTAGGGAACCATGGCCATTAATCAAGTGGCCAAAGGGTTTGATTTCTGGATCTTGTAAACGTAAACGTAAAAAAATTATTACCATTTGAACTTTTTTCCCATTTCTACTAGCAAGTTTAGGATCACTTTGATTTCATTATGATTTTTGTACTGTATTGAACTATTTGTTTTCAAGTCATAAAGTTCTACATTAGTTTATATATTGTGTTCCTAAGACGGGTCAGCTTTCGACATTTCTGTTTAGTTGTAGAACTTTCAATTCTATATATGAGGTATAGCAACTCCAAAATATTTAACAGTCAAAGTTACAGTATTCTGCGGTAAAAAATACATAGCAAATGACTTTGATGATTAGGAAAAGGTAAAACTAGTGGCTTAAACATTACTGTCACTGATAATAATATCTCAAAAACTGATAGCGCTTTCAATTAAAACAAACTTTGAATGCTTAAAAATGGACAATATAAGATTAATTTGGTAAAGACCGCGATAAGATATGCAGTTAGTGGTTTAGAGTAGTGTGTAGCATGCAAGAATTTCTTCGTTCTGATTCTGGTTTGTGAAATAGTTTTAGGAAATATTTTGGAATATACATGACTAACATTGATATTAATGTACAATTTTTTTACAAATAGCACATAATATTTTCAATTAGGAGCCAAAAAAATAATCAATATGAATGATAACCCTGTAGGTAAGAGCTTTGAAAATCTGAATTTTCACTTTCCTTATCTGATTCAGCAGCTCCATCCCCACTTTCCTTTCTTTTCTTTCTCCACTTGGATTTCCTAAGGCAGTGTTCAACCAGCATCACACTAAGACCAATGAAGATTGTGCCTAGAGAGCCACCACCAAGTGCTAGCAGCAAAACAGATAGCCACTGCATCCCTTGATTATGTGGCAAAATCACCCATGTAGCTGCAACATAGCCAGTTGCCATGAAGGCCACAGCTACCCACATAACCTTGTGAGCAATGATCAACAATAATGTTTGTGGTTTTCTTCTAAATGGAATGACACTAACAAGAACAATAACTACAGATAAAGAGGTGAAGAGTGCTATGTTATTGCTTATTGCAAATACCTTAAAAGCTGATGTTCTACCAACCATCGATTTGCCTCTCATTGGTCCTTCTTGATACACACCACCAGGTGGACTAATACCAGCAGCAAAAGTTACAGTGGCAATCAAAACAGCCACTAATACTATGGTGTTTCTTGCATTTAGTAATGCCTCTTTGTGCATCTCATGATAGTGTTTCCTCTTAGTATGATTCACATTTTCAATTTTTCCTTTGTTATGATGATGCTTTTGTTTCACTAAATTTGTTGGCGAGAAGTAGTATGGATTATAGGTTCCATTCTCAAATCTCTCACTTACTTGAGGCTGAGGCGATCTAGATTCGGAGCTTTTACTAACTGGTGGAGGGCTTATACAATCATAAGAAACCATTTCAGTTAGCACTTCCATTTCATTAGGGATAAACCTTCGAGATGGAGAAAGCCTATATGCTGGCGAGGGAGAATTGTTCTTGTCTAGTTCAAGTGAAAACGAGGAAGATCGGATGCTTCTTTTACCACCAGCTCTGATAAATATGGCTTGTAGTTGCCTATTTTCTACACTGTCCATAGCCTGATCAAGAATGTCAAGTGCTGTCATCCCTTCACTATTCCTAGTATTAATATCCAGCTTTGTCTTGTTGATCAAGAAATCTGTCATCTACAATTATCACAAAACCATAACCATAAATAATTCTTGGATATTGAACAAAATAAAATTGAGAAAGAATATGTACTGAAGCCATATACTACAAACAGTATTTTTGCCTGATATATTGTTTACTTGCATTTATAATGATTTCAAACCAGTAAGCATTTGAAAAATCTTAATTGTTATTTTTTGTTTTTTACATCATTCCAATCAGTCAAATTACAACAGTTACCGACTTTTCTATAAGATGATGCAATATGAATATAAATAAACTAAAATTATCTCGATGTACGTTTCACAGGTTAAAACAATAGTTAAATAAGTTTAGAACTCCCATCAATTTCTCACCTTATGGCGACCGCCTGAAACTGCAAGATGTAAGACACTGTTGCCATATCTATCTTGGCAGTGCAATAGGTTTGTACCATTGGAAACTTGCACCAAGAAAACCAAAGCATCATAGCATCCATATCTCACAGCTAAATGAAATACTGTCTCTTCTTCTCTTGTGAGATAATGAAATGATGCAGCACTTCCTGACACAAAATCATCAAGGATCGATACTTTTCCATTCATTACTGCAAGGTGCAATGGTGTGTAACCATTGTTGTTGTATTGCAAAGCAACATTTGAATCACGTTTTAGTAGGATCCATACAGTCTCTCTGTATCCTTTATTACAAGCATGATGCAATGCTGAATTCCCATTCTCGTCGATCACTTGAGAAAGATCTGGCCACCTGTTCAACAACTCTCTTACAATATCTGCATAAACAGTCAACAGTTTAGGATATATCTTACATCAACTATATATAATTTCCAATCCATCACCTTCTTATTATTAGTGATTAAAGTTGAGCTTAATTTCATTTTTAGTCCACAGATATTAACATTGTGCAATTTTAGTCCTTATGTATCTCAATTTCTACAATCAAATTCCGCTGTCTATTAACCATCTAATTTTTAACCCTATAGGCTACGTGAGTCTTAGTTGACGTGGACCTAACCAATTTGGCAATCTGAAGTGGCCACACAACTATCAGCTTGCTTAGGTGGCTTAAGTTGACACCAACTTAGACCCACGTAGGCTCCAAGAGTTAATTATTTTACGTTTAATTAACATTGCAATCTGATTGTGTCAATTAGATTACATGTTTACCTAACTCGCGCAATCAAAACACACAACCTACCAAAAAGTACATTTCCGCCTTAAGTTAATATCTCTCTAAACAGTAGTTCATTACTATGAAAAAATAAGTTCAAAAAGGTAAAGTTGATAATAAAGTTAAAAAAACATGCAAGCATAGTAAAGAAAACTCTTTATTTTCACCTGTGTGGCCTCTTGATGCAGCAATATGAAAACAGGCTTGATCAAACCCTGCCACTGCTGGCTCCACAATCTCAGATAGATTCAACAATAGGTTTACCAAGTCAAGATGACCATGGCTACAAGCCAGTAAAAAAGGACTTTTACAACTAGGATTAAGCTTGCAAGCAGCTGTGGGATTGACTTCTAAAAGCAACAGTAATACCTTAACATTATCTTGTTTGCAAGCCTCATGAATTGGAGTCTCCATGTTTTTATTCTCAGCAGAAACCATGTCAGGGCATAATCTAACAATTTCAGACACCATTTCAATGCAACCATACTTGGAAGCAAGGTGTAATGGAGTGCTGAAGGTATCATCTGTTCTCTGGTTGAGAATTCCTTCTCTTTCTTTCACTATGCTTGAAAATGTGGAAATGTCATTATTCTTAATTGCATTAAAAAACTCTTGATCCATATTCTTGGGCATTGAGAGAATTGCTAGTTAGGCTTTGTGAATGTGACCACTTATGTAAGAAGGTTAGTTATAGTACTAAACATTTTAGGAAATGTTTTGGAAATTATAGTAGGGACAAAGATCATAGTTTTGACCTATGAGTTATTAGCGTGTGTTTTGGTTTTTGGATGAAAAAAGATCTTAGTTATAGTACTAACATTTTCAAGGAAAATTCCATAATGGAATGTCACTATTTGGAATGAAGCTTCTTGGTACAATTTGTTTCTACATAATGGAATGTCACCATTGCCATGAAGCTTCCTGGTACAAATTTAGATTGGTTTGAATGGTAGGGGATCATGCCCATTAATTAATGATCCTAGGTTCAAAAGTGATAAAAATAGAAGCTTTGGAGTCGTTTCAAGAGGAAGGTCACCAAGACAATCAATCGCCTTAACCTTAAAAAATATAAACTTCTACGGAATAAAATGATATCATATTATTATACTATAGAAACTACAATTAATATAATCTTATTGAAAATTTTGTTGTTTCAACAAGGATTAAACCGGCTGACTTTGTTATCAATTGATTTTTTTTTTAAGAAATTGATTGCTTTAATTTATTAAATAGTTTTATATTCTAAAACGTAAATTCAATCTAAATTTAGTAATTTTACTTCAATACTATTATGGACTTAGAAAAACATTATCTTAAATTTCGTCTTAGACTTTCCATACACATATATGAAGGCTGGATATGCTCATAATTCATACCATCACGATCTTGGTCTTTCACGTCAGTGGGGTAAGTTCTTTGGTGGCTCACGTTCATAAGTGGTCCACCACTGGTCGATACTTAAAATCATCAAAAAATTTAACGATTGTTGATGAAACTATTTAGAATAAAAATTGATGATATTTTTAATATTTACGACTAAGATAATGACTTGATTGATGTTGATTCAATACAAGCTACATATTTATTTTCTGTTGTTTTAATCAAACTGATATCAATTAAAGAGGACCGTTAACATCTACTACCAAAGAGACAACGTCTATTGTCGTTGAAGTTTTGAACATTTTTTTAAGTATTTGGCCATGGTATACCACTTATGAAAGTGGCTCGTATTAGAATTTCTTGTGTAAGTAGTTTGTAATGAACTATGATTGGTTTAGAGGAAGCTTAATACAATTTTCTCAAAATTGCTAGGAAAGTGAGAAATGATCGACACTTGAATTTTATGGCCAAACTTGTCTAAAAATATCATTTTTGTTAATCTCATCTATGTCATGAAAATAAACTTGAGAAATAATATAAAGAAAAGTACACATCACACAATTTATTTTAAATAGAAAGAGATTCTCTGCATAAGAATTCCTAGAACTTGTCTTCAAATGTTTTTTTTTCTTTATCTAATTGCTCAATAATAAGAAAGTCAACAAATTAGAAACTTTGGGTTTATTTTATTTTGGAAATCCAAAGATCTTGCAGTGTAGAATTTTTGCAAATTGACTTTTGAATCCTTCAATATTCCTTAACATCTTTGCACACGTTAGATTATTTGGAAAAGTATCTCAAAATTCAGAAAGTTGAACTAGTTCAAACGAGTTAGATTAAGACTTCTAAACTACAATTAGTGGTATGATTTATTTTTATTTTAGTTTTCCAGGGTTAAACTGACTTTAATCATTAGTGATAGTTACAAGTATGTTTTTTAAACTTCAATTGAATACACCAAAATTGAATAAAGGTTGAAAAAACAAAAGCATATTTGAACCTAATATGTATTATTTCTCCTTAAAAAAATGTATTGTTTGTAAGCTCCCTTAAAAAAATGTGTTATTTCTAATGATAAATTAGTATTTTTGGTGCTAACCAAACAAAAATTGTTCCACCGATATATCGAATTTTCATCGTTTCATAAATTTTGTATTTTGAAAATATTAGTTTCATTTTGTTAAACAAATTATACTAGCTAGACATAATTGTCTCCATGAGCTTAGCTCAGTTGGTAGGGACAATGCATAATATATCTAAGGTTTGAGGTTTGAACCCCAAACATAAAAAAAAAAAAAAAAAGTATTATTAGATTTGTCTTCTTTTTTTGGTTCAAGAAGTGATTATGCCCATTAATATTGTACATTTATTGCTCTATAAAGGTGCTTGAAGCAACAGAACAATCTCAAGTAAAGCCAAATGCAGAAGTTGATTACAATAACACAGCGCGGGGTTGGTGAGGAAGAGTGAGATGACCCTGCTCCACATACGATGCAAAGCAATCATCAAACATTTCTTCAACAGATTTAAACTTGAATCCTAAACTCTCCAGCTTTCCAGTGTTTAGTTCATAATGTGGTCTATCTAGTTTCTTGAACCTGAAAACCAAATAAATCATACAAAGATATACATATTAGTTTTTCCTTTTCTTCTAAGCTGTGTTTACATTTTCTAGTTTCCAATATTGTAATGTGATTAAATTCTATATATACCGACGGTGTAATTTTTTTTTTATACATGTATCCAATCAAATAACATCATAGTAACTATTAACCAACCTTTTGGGAATTGGAAAACCAGGATAACGATTTGCTAGCATGGCAACCAAATCATCATTATCCATTATTTTTGAACTGCAAAGGTATCTACCACGAGAGGCTTTGTTCTCATAAAGAAGGATGTGACAAAGTGCAACATCATCGATATGAACATATCCCATCCTTCCATGCCATTGAAATTTCTCAGTTTCCCCTGTTAGTTTAATTAGCAGTATAGTCAATCATATGATTTTACAAAATATAGCAATCAAATTAAGCTTAGAACATTTGTGTGCATGTACCTTTGAACAAGCCTAACACATCAGATGCAGTGGAACATAAATCTGTTGGTAAGTTAGGTCCAATTATGAATGATGGTAAAATAGTCACCAAGTCTATTCCATTCTCTTTGCAATATTCCCAAGCTGCTTTTTCTGCCAGTGTCTTTGACATTGGGTACCATGCCTTAATTCAATACAAGTTTGTTACATTAAGTACATGCTAATCAAAATCTTATAAATATATGATTACTTGAGGAAATGTGTACCTGGAGTTTCTCACACAATTCCAATGAGCTCCAAGATGACTCGTCTATTGGTATGTTTGGATCAAAATCAGCTCTTACTCTAACAGCTGAAGACGATGAGGCTAACACCACTCGAACAAGGGCTGGATTCTTTCGACAAGAGCGCAACACATTTAGCGTACCTTGGACCGCTGGTTCCAAGATTTCTGCCTGTTTTTTGACAAAATTTAACAACCATATCAGAGATTAATCAAAGTATAGTTTCCATGATGTTTGAATTTTGATTAATGTATGAGGTTATAGGTTGTAACATAACATAACATAGAGATACCTAAGAATAATATCATATAGTTGCAACATGTTTCATGAAAACATAGAAATATAAATGACATATCACACCTTAGGATCATTTGATATATGATTGAGTACTGGAGAGGCAATGTGGAAGACACCTTTGCATCCCATGATCGCGTTGTCGAAGCTATTTTCTTCCATTAAATCAGCTTGGACTAGTTCGAGTCTTTCTGTTGCTCCTTCCAACTTCCATAAATGTTCAACTTTCTGCTTCTTACCTGCAAGTATATATAAAATAAAAATGTCATGCATATGTTAAATGTGTTTAAATGTAATTACATTTTGCAACTTATTAGTTGAATATTGTAAAAATGAAAATGAAAATAGGTTTGGTCATGATCATAAAATACATTTTACCTAAATCTCTAACTGTTCCAATGACATGATATCCAGACAAAAGAAGTTGCTTAATAAGCCAAGAAGCCAAAAAGCCTGAAGCTCCTGTTACACATACTTTGTGTTCCATATCCTAAGTGTACAAGTGAACAAGGCAAGTGTAATATTGGTTTTGTCCTTGCTATGTAATGTTAGCGTTTATGATTTTTTTTCTTCTTAAATAAACACATTTTTTCATGTTTCCTCTTCAATCTTCACAAGGATGAGATGATCAAGCTAACCCAACTTCAACTAATGGGTGAATACATGACCTACCTACCTTTCACTTGGCTTCTTGCTAATTTCATCAATGTAACTATCGATTAATTGAATTGGATTGGTATTTGGTAGATTTGTATTGATACTATGCTTAAATGTTGAAACATAATAATACACGCATATACACATAAATTGAGGTTAAAATGACTTTCATTTCATGGAAGATCCAAATGAGTTAAAACTAGTTAAATTTAAAACTAAAAATCCAATTTGGTCCCTTACAATTTTTTTCGGCTCAAAATAATATTCAAACTAAAACATAAATTGAGCTGGTTTTAGTGGATTGCTATCACATATTTCACTTGAATATGTGAAGATAATGTAAAACACATTTGAAATCCAATTTAAGGTCAAACCCCTTTAAATAATTATACATATTATGTTCATATAAATGTTACTTATATTGACCCGTCAAAGAAGGTAGAATCGGTTGATAAAAGAAGTTGATTCACCTGAGCTCAACTACTGGTTGTCGATGTAATAACCACTTTAATGGATGGTCTATAAATATTTTAAGCACTCTTTGAGTTTACCCTAACTCATGAACACCGAAACCCAACTCATCTAAACTTTACCGCATCAAACATATATTGACCAAATACCTCCATCTTCAAAAGTTATCTTATCCATTATTTCAGCAACCGTTACTCAAGTTCATTGATTTGACTTATTATTCATAGGTCAAATCAAAAGTTGATATATTTATAAGGATAAAAACATATTTAATCCTATTTATTATTTCTAACCTCATATTTCAACTATATGCAATTGTTATGGTATTTTTACAAATCTTGTAGAACACTATTTTTATTTGTCTTCAAATAATTTCTTAATTATTTAAAACGAGAGAAGTGAATATTTATCTAAACAAATTAACAATTAATCACACATAAATTCAGGGAGTTTCAATTCAAAATCCTGTGGTGTCTTCATGTTATGCGAATCCAAAATACAAATAATATTAATATTCAAATATCACCATCCGCAGCGCCCATGGCCTAATGGATAAGGCGCTTGACTTCTAATCAAGCGATTGTGGGTTCGAGTCCCACTGGGCGTGCTGTGCTTTTTTGTTGTGGGTTCTTAATATTTTTGTGGGTTCTTAATATTTGGAATGACCTGGCTAGATTGGAATGCAGCAGCTTGCCCATCCAATGAGTAGTCATATTGTAGACTGATGCTAAAATATTACCTAAATATTTTAGCATCTTAACCACCTAATTGGAATTAAAGATGATATTTGTACAATCATTTTGATACAACTTTATACAATATTTTCTCTTATACTCACATTATATTTTAATTCTCTCTCTCTCTATTGTTTTTATCAATAAAAAGAGAGAACAAATGTTGTCCCGAAAATAGTTACAAAATAGTTGTACAAATATCATTATTCAATTGAAATTTCATTGCAGTCAAAAATAAAAAGAATTTTTTTTTTGAATTCCCTTTAATCTTAGTATTTTGGTATGAGTGTGATATTTGAACAACTAATTTGGTACAGCTTTGTTGTTCTCTCTTCTTATTGGTTAAAAACAATAGAAAGAGAAAAATAAAGAGAGAGAATAAGAATCTAATGAGTCTATAAAAAAGAAAGTTGTTGTTATACCAAAATGGTTATACAAATATGATTTCTCTTTTGGTATTGACCACACATTTTTTTACTATAGTTTCTTCTACATAGATATAAACGTAGATATCTCTTTCGGTTGAAATTCGAGTATTGATACACCATATCATAAGAGTTTGGGTGTTTTGCGTCTTTCACAAAATTCAATCTCATTGATGATTGATCGTATAGACTATAGACTCTACAGGGCCGGCCCTAAGCATAGGATGGGGGTGTGACGGCCTAGGGCCCTTGCCTGTAGGGGTCCAAAAAAAAATTTATAAGGGGGTGCATATAGCAAAACTAAGAAAAATTGGTGGTGCGTATAGCAATTCGTATTCGCAGGGCCAGATTAAAATCATTGTCTCGGCCCAACTTGTAAAAAATAGGGAAAAAAATAACCTTTTATGCAAGAAGGTTACTTTCTAGGCCCCCCATATCTCTTTAAGCCCCCTAAAAAATAAAAAATAAATTCTTTTTGTGTAATTGAAAAGTCCCCACTCTTAAAACCACATTTAAACAAAAAATCTTTTTGTGGAATTAGAAAAATAGATGAGAAAAGAAACCTAAAGAGAAAAACTAAAAAGTTCCAAAACCAAAACCAGACAATTGCAATTTGTAAGAAAATCGTTATTGATTCTCACCATTCTCTTAAATCATTCTCTCTCTCCAGGTGAATTGTTTTAGGTTTATTTTTTTTTTCTTATTCCAATTCTCTTTGATAATGATTGTTTCAATTCTCTAATTGCTTCATGTGTTGAATTCTAATTGAATTTATTTATGCTTTTTCCAATTGAATCCATTATTGAATTCACTAATTCTCACCATTATTGAATTGATTTTTGCTTTTTACAATTGAAGTATGTACACCGTACAAGTGAATAATATTAATGAATTGTTGCCTTTTTCCAATTGAATCATTATAGTGTTTCTTGAAATTGGATTTGGAGATTAAAAGTCCCTGAAAAAATAAATTTTTTAGTTTGGCTAGCTTGCCATGACGCTACTCCAACTTTAGCCTTGCTTAATCATAGGAACATGGTAAACTCGGCTATTTGTTCAAGACGCGGTGACCAAGAAGAAACATTCCTTCATTGTGTGAGAGATTGTAATTTCTCCCTCGTTATATGGCAGAGGATCGGCTTCACATCTCAGCCTTTTTTCTTTTCTAATTCGGTTACTGAATGGTTACAAGAAGGTTCAAAATGCTCCTGAACATCTGTTTTCTTTGCGGCTTTGTGGTGGCTTTGGAAACACCGTAACCAAATGTGCCTCACCAACGAAACCATGTCTGTTACTAGATTATGTGGTAATATTTTCAGTTATGCAGAAACCATCAGCACCAACCTGTGCATTCAACCAAGTGATCTTGCCCCTGCAAGATTCATTCGATGGAACAATAACAATCATATGTGCATAATATTGAACGTCGATGGTAGCTGCAATGGTGACCCTATCCGTTCAGGTTTTGGAGGAGTTATTCGCAACAATTCAGGTGACTACATTTCTGGTTTCTCAGGTTTCATAAGCAACTCTAACGATATTCTGTTCTCCGAACTTACGGCTCTTCATCAAGGTCTAATTTTGGCTATCAGCCTAAATTGCGGTGAGTTAGCTTGCTACTCCGATTCACTGCTTACGGTAAACCTCGTTAAGGATGAACTTCCTCAGTATCATGTGTATGCTGTTCTTATTCAAAACATTAAGGACATGCTCAAATGAGCTCTTGATAAAAAAAAAATGAAGAGCTAATAAAATCATAACACGGAGCTCTTGATAAATTTGGGTTAGGTTCGGCAGCCCACCTTTTTTCGTTTTGTTTTTTCTTTTTATTAATAATACATAGGATGAGGTGTATTTGACACACAATATTTTAGGGTGCCAACATAGTTAGGATGTTCGCCATAACTAATGCATGTAACATTCATCATTTATAAGAAGAAAATAATTTATGATGTAATATAAAGGGCCCTTTTTCATACTATGTCTAAGGCCCGTAAAATTCTAGAAACGACCATGCTATAGACAGCCATTTTAGTTGCATGCATGCTTAGCCATAAAACATGTGCATTATTAAGCAAATAGTAGTATACTGTACTGACTAAATGATTTTCGCACTCTTGTCATCCGAAGATGGATACTTTTCTAGCATTAGTCAATTGAAAGCGGCAATCTGTACGAAATCATTTACTATAAGCTTTGTTTGTCTTTCCACTTGACTCCTAAAATAGAATCTTTGGACTAATAATAATTAGAAGTAACATAAAGTACCATTATTGCAGTCGCATAATAATGTGATAAGAATAAAAAGTCATGGGATGCAGCTGCCTGGCAGCTCAGAAACTATATTTGAACCAATGCTTGATAAAAAGAATATGAATCATGTATAGGAATCAAAAATTTATGTTAGGATTAAATTAAGCTAAGAAGGAAAACTCAATCCTAAAGACTATAGCTCATTAGTGTTTATTTTTCTTCTAATAATAAATGATAGTAATTAGCTGTTAAATTAGTTTATTTTATTTTATTTGTGGTCCAGATATGAATCCAAAACCTCCAAATTTGTATTCTTTAGTTTAAAATCCAGCTATAAATCCAAAACCTTCAAAATTTTATTTTTTAGTTTAAACCAATTGAACAACCTAACCCTCCATTCTAATTCATTCGGTGGAAGAGCATCATGACTTACATATTAATTGAATACTTTTATTTACTTAATGTGAAATTATCACGGTTAAGTTCATTTAGTTTTTATTTTTCAAATTTAGTATATACAAACTCTTTCTATAATAAACAAAAATTAAAGAAGAATATTTACATGAGATTATATGTTGTGAAAAGGGAAATTATTATTAGTTGGTAGATTTAAAAAAAAAATTGGAAAATTCAAGTGCAAAAAATCAACATCACAATAATGTTCACATCCAAAATAACCTTTCATTTGCCGTATCTTAAATATTAAATAAATTAAAATGAGAATAAAAAGTAAAAAAAATTACATAATGGAAAATTAGACCAAAATCCAAGAAAATAAACATTCAAATTTACAACAATCGCTTCATTAAAAATTTGACCAAATTTTTTTAGTGGAATAAAACCATTGTGATTTGTGATATTCATTAACAATTTAATTGCAATTTTGGTCCTCTTATTATTTTAATAAAAAATTATTTAAAAGTTAATCCATGTTTCTTTTAATTATATAAAATAAAAGTAAATTGTTTCTTATATATAAAAAAAAGGGTTAATTATGTTTTAAGTCCCTATAAATAGGCGTGTTTCCAACATTAGTCCCTACTTAAATTTTATTAAATTTTTGGTCCCCAACTCTTTTTTCCGTTAGCAAAATAGGTCCTTGCTGTTAATTATTGGTGATTGAGCAAACGGTGAAACACACGTAGATGCCACATCTGACTTTTTTTTTGTTAAATATGTTTTTAGTCCCTGTAAAATTGAGGCATTTTATGTTTAGTCCCTACTTAATTTTAATAATTGTTTAATTAGTCCATACAAAAATACTATGCACTCAGTATTAGTCCTTGCTCAATTCAAATTTGTTTAATTTATGCTTAAACTCTTAAGTTTTTTAATGATATTTTGTAGACGTGTTAAGAACATTACTAAAAGTTCATCCGCAATAAATTATCTCAAAATTTGATTTATATGTCCAGAATTTATTACTTTTATCTTTAACTTTTATCGTTTTCAAAAATTCATATTTAATTATTTTCATGTTAAAAAATTCTAAATTTTAGTAATTAAACTTTTCATAGTGTTCTAATGGATATATTGGCGCTGCCCTTTTTTTCTTGGCAGGAACTAGTTTTGATAAACTAAGTCTTCTTTATCTTGAGGAAATGGGCGGAATGGCTATCCCAATGCAAAAAATATTCACGATTAATTTTCACTATCTTATCGATGACTTCTCTTGCATTGTCGGGCATGAGTGGTTTTGTTGCCGAATTGATAGTTTTTTTTGGAATAATTACTTGTCAAAAATATCTTTTCATGATGAAAATATTATCATAACTAGTTTTAGTAGGTTTTTTAGTCCCTACAAAAAAAAAATTACTTCTAATTTTAGTCCCTGCTAAAACAAAGTTTGTTTAATTATCCTTAAACTCTTAAATTTTTGAAGGTTTTTTTGAGACAAGTTTAGAGCACTATGAAAGGTTCAATTACTAAAATTTAGAATTTTTTAACATGAAACGAATTAAATATGAATTTTTGAAAACGATAAAAGTTAAAGATAAAAGTAATAAAATCTGGACATATAAATCAAATTTTGCGATAATTTTTTGCGGAGGAACTTTTAGTAATGTTCTTAACACGTCTAAAAAAATTGTAAAAAAACTTAAAAGTTTAAGCATAAAATTAAACAAATTTGAATTGAGCAGGGACTAATACTGAGTGCATAATATTTTTGTAAGGACTAAAATAATTATTAAAATTAAGTAGAGACTAAACTTAAAATGCCTCAATTTTACAGGGACTAAAAACATATTTAACCAAAAAAAAAAGTCAGATGTAGCATCCACGTGTGCTTCACCGTTTGCTCAATCAGCAACAATTAACAGCGAGGACCTATTTTGCTAACGGAAAAAAACGTTGGGGACCAAAAATTTAATAAAATTTAAGTAGGGACTAATGTTGGAAACACACCTATTTATAGGGATCAGAAAGATAGGAACTACTAACTTAATTTCCAAAAGAAAGAAAGTACTATATTTGCACACTTTGAGAAAAAGAAAAGAAGGTAGCATGTAGTACCAAGGAGCAGAAGAAAGAGTGATGAAATTCAGTTGAAGGGTACTTATTATATTACACTGATGGAAGTGAGACCAAAAAAATAGCCAAATTAACATAAGAGTTATGAAAGAAGTACCAACAACAATAATTTAAACTTTACAAAACGAAACCAAATATGGCAATTGTTGAATATCACAAACTAACTAAGTTCTTTTTTACAACAAAAAACTCTGTTCTTCAACCATCATGTCACAGAAACTTTCTACTGACGGATAAAACCAACTTTCAACCGAGTCAATCAACATAAACTCACTTCTCACCTCAACCGAGTCATAACTTTCTTCTATATTAGGAAGCTCAACAATCTCACTTAGCTCTGAAGACTCTGATGAATATGAAAGTGAGTCGGAGACTTTAGAGCTTAGTGAGATTGTTGAGTGCAATATTTGAGAATCAAATTCCACCTCCACCATGGCAGCAGCTTCTGCAGCTGCAAGTTGAATGTCACGTGGAGACAACGTTGTTGGTCTTGGAAGCATGTGAGCTATTTCAGGGAAATTAAGGATTGGTGAATGACCCTTTATGCTTAAAGCAGCAACATCATGTGCTCTAGCTGCCATTTCAGGAGTAGCGTAAGTTCCAAGCCAGATTCGTGATTTTTTGCGAGGTTCGCGGATTTCGGATACCCATTTGCCCCAGCTTCGCATTCGAACGCCGTGATAAACCGGGTGGCTGTTGCTGTCTCTGTTCTGCTTCACCTTGCTCTGTTTCTTTGTCTCTGTTTTTTTAGGTTTTGAAGGTGAGAAACAGTTTGTTGTTTGTTTCATTGTTTTTTAGAATGATTGGGAAAGAGATTGAGAGATAAGGGATGGAAGGTGTTGAGGAGAAATAGTGTTGGTGAAATGGCTTTTTATATGAGAAAATATTTTGTCATATCAATAATGATGATACATCTATACCCTTTTTCGTACACTCCTGTCACACCAAGTTAACACATCTATACCCTTTTTCGTACACTCCTGTCACACCAAGTTAACAGTGTGCAACGATACCATTAAAATTGTGGTTAATTCAATTCTATGTAATTTTCGATGCAATCTAAATTAATCATCTAATCGACTGAATTAACTATATTTTTGGACGTGATCAACATGTGTACGAAAAAGTGGATGTCCATAGAATATTGTTGATACAAGATATAGTGACCCTTAACCCACCAATAATATATTCATTCCACTATTGGAAGTGCAAATTGCAAAGGTTGGAAAAAAAACATGAAGAAAAAGATATAACTATATAAGTGATGAAATCAACACGGTAAAACAAACAGAAAAGTATGAAGAGAGGATTGGATTTTCCTTTTCTTGTGTAAGATTTATTTGGACAAGTATAAGGTCATGTAGGACTAGTGGAGATATCATGGATCATCTTACTATTATTGAAAGGACCTACTTATGTATCGTATTTTATATTTGAAACAAGGTCTTTTTGTGGTACCTACTAGTAAAGATCTCATGCAAAATTATACGGATGTGAGGAAAAAAATACTATAAATAAAGATGTTAAACTATGTGTCATTGACAAAGAATTTTCTTAAAATTAAATAGAGTTGAATTAACCCCAATTTTAATCGTATCTTTGCACACTATTAACTTGGTGTGACAGGAGTGTACGAAAAAGGGTATAGAAGATAAATGATGATGTATAAAGTTAGTACTTTTAAGGTTGTACCTAAAAATAATGAAGTTATGTTTTAAGGTATTACACATGTGTATTAGCCACATTTTTGGTTGAGTTTCATAAGTCAACATCCCACCTTTAACAATTGTCTTATTACTTTTTGCAAAACCCCATTCTCCACCCAATTTAGTTTTTAATTAAAGACATTCACAACCAATTGGTGTCTTCCACGCTTCAATTGTAGGAATGGACAATGTCTAATGACACCACACCACTAGCATTTGTTCTTGCTTTCCTTATGCTGCTTTGTTAATTTTTCATTCTTACTTTCAATGTTTTGGTTAAGTACTTTGGATGCTAATTGATGTAACACCTATGCCATGAAAACATCTCTGACATATGATTCTGAGTTTTACCTTGGTAGAAACATGCAGATGGGATTTGGTGCAATCTCTTATTAGATATAAGCGAGTATTTGGATACGCGGTAGGAGGTTTTGAAATCACGGCAAAACATCACGTTGAAGTTGAAGCTACAAATAGTTGCTTTTGATTTTCACGGTAAGAAGATGTCCAATCATGAAGTTGCAGCGAGAAAACATGTAAGCCTAAATCTTTTTAAGATATAGCTCGTTCAACTCTCATGAATTGTGCCTAGAACAATAATCCTTCCATGCCAATAAAGTGGATTTCATAAGAAAATCTCTAGAGTGGAGCTCAATAGGCCCCCTATTTTTACTCGAAATCCCCTCATTTATATTTGAGCAATGATATTTGAACAACCATTTGGTACAACTTTCATTACAACCTTCTTTCTCTCTCTTCTTATTGGTCAAAAACAATGGAGAGAGAAAAATGATGAGAGAGAGTAAGAATATAATGTGAGTATGAGAGAGAAAGTTGTCTAAAAGTTGTCACAAAATGGTTGTACAAATATCATTTCTCTTTATATTTTGACGGTACAAACTTAACGGAACATATCTTTCGATCAATTTTTTTTTTTAACTAAAATTTATCGGATTCTATCTTCTGATTGACTTTTTTATTCCAGGAGCTAAATAACAGTCACCAATCTCATAGGATGCTTTAGCGTTGTGCGCATATGCTGAGACAAAAGCCCTAAAACATGTGTAGCTCTTGCTATGGATTGTTTAGAAACCATCCCTATCCAAGTGGCCAAAATGCGACACATCAAAATGTGGACTATAATTGGTGTATCAATAATTCCAAATAGATTTGTGACATGTGCAAACATTTTTCATACACATGTTTAATTGAGTGATTTGAAAAGAATCTGAACTGTTATGGCGTATCTGCATTCGTGTACTTACTCAAAACTACAAGTTTTCCAAACTTTTGAAAAGAATTACTCATTCCGTTTTAAAATGAGTGTCACTTTAATTAAAAAATTTATTTCAAAATGAATGTCACTTTACATTTTCAATTCAACTTTAATTTTTTTCTTCCAACTTTACTCTCAATAAATACTCCAACTATTCTCTCACACAATTTTCAATGCAAGAGCGATTTAGTAAAAGTGTTATGTCTAATGATTATATCATTTCATTCCTTAATCTGTGTGCAATTGGTTAAAGTGACACTAATTTTAAAACGGAGGAAGTAATATTTTTCTATAATTAAGCATTTTTCTTTTGTTGCTTTCAAGAATTAATCGTATGTTAAGCCAGAGGCGAAGCTAAGTAACAACTATGGGGTAGCATGGCTACCCCAAATTTTTT
The DNA here is from genome assembly GCF_051527215.1 of Medicago sativa. NCBI lineage: Eukaryota > Viridiplantae > Streptophyta > Magnoliopsida > Fabales > Fabaceae > Medicago > Medicago sativa. The sequence goes on from NC_140750.1 coordinate 80,331,754, forward strand.
TGTTTTATTTGAAAAAATATGTATAATTTACATTAGCTACCCCATTAATATATATTTAGCTACCTCAAATAAATTTAATTGTCATAAGTTAGTTTGATGGATTTATTTCATCTAACTTTTTTATAGTTTAGGTCCTTTTAGCAACTATAAAGAGAGTTTTGTTAGCAATGAAAATTGTCAATACAAGATTCAAACATAAAATAGAGAATAAATTTCTTGCATATTACTTAGTTGCTTACAATAAAAGAAATAAAAATATTTTTTTTACATTTGGCCCCCTCACAAAAAAGTTGTTAGATTCGCCGCTGTGTTAAGCTATTTTAATAGGAAAATGTTAACAAGGTCTCTTTAGTGAATTGTTTAAGGATTCAAAAGAAGGAGGTAAGATTCTCTCCATTCGCTAAAAATAAATGGACAATGTTATTTAATGAAAGATAGATACTTAAAGTATGTAATGGGTCGTACAACTAAGTGAGTCCTACTACCATTAATTATTTTTAAACTTTTTTGTGTTTTTATCCCTCGAAATGGAAGATAGAGAGACTAATAAATGGAGATGAGCCTGACTCCAAAAGAAGCAACTTTTACATAGAAAATGATGTAATTATGACTTTAACACGTGTTTGACTTGTATTTCCAAAACAAAATTTCCTTTTTAAGTATTCCTTAAACAATGCTCTTACACTTGTTAGTAAGACCCATTAAAATAAATAGGCTCATGCTAACCTATACCCTCAGGACACATGTTAAGCATTCTATTAAGGCAATTGCTAACTTGTGCCCTAAAGGGCACATGTTAATGAACTCATTATAGAAATATACGTATCAAAAGTCGTGCAGTCAACTTCTTAAAAGTTAAAATATTATGTTTTCCAATGCAAAGTTGCTCTTTTTGGGTTCCTTAACATGTGCCCTTAGGGCACAAGTTAACATGACCCATCTATTAATGGTAAAAATTTATTAAAACAAATTAATATTCAATATTTTGAGTATTAAATTAACACAATTTTCAATACATAATTTTTATCAGTGAAATTATTAACATGTGTCTTATGGGCACAAGTTAACATTTCCCAAATAAATAAGAGCTAGGCTAACAATTGAATTCAACAATATTTTAATTTTTTCTTTAAAAAAAACAATATTTTAACTTTTAAAAAGTTAAATTCATTACTTCATACGTTTCAAAATAATGTTGCAATTTTACAATGTGCATTATTCAAATAAATTACGTTGATCATATTTTTTAACTAATATATAAATACAAATGTTAGCATGTAAGATGTTGTTTGGTTTGTCTCGATGAATATTTTTCAAAATGTCAAACTTTTATAATTTTTTTTATTATATATAATGAAATATATTAATGGTCAAAGTTGTGTATTGGCATGTGTGCAGTGGTTGACTGCGACATGTATTTTGAAACAGAGAGAGTATTTTTCACCATTTACCAATACAATATTTTTATTTTAACCATTTTAACTAATGTTCTAAGGGTACTCTTTAGTATTTCTCTATAAATAAAAATTTGATAGAGAAACCAAATCCTATAATAGCAATAATAAGAGGAGTAAAAATATAAATTTAATCTTAGGTGTGTTTGTTTCAAGTTTATCAAATTTATTCCTAGGAATATAAAGATGGAAATTTTATTCCAAGGTATTTAGAAAAAATATGTTTGGTTAACTTTATAATATTCCAAGGAACCTTAAAAATAGGGATTATAATAGGTAACTCCACATAATTTTATCCCCTTCTTCATGGGAACTTTATTCCCACCCTTTTCTTTGGGAAAACTTTTCTATTCCCAGGAACATTTTATATCCGGGAATAAAATTTAGTAAACTTGTAACAAATATATGCATATGTATTTTTATGATTTTATTCCCTGAAATCTACAAATATAACTTGAAACAAACACACATAGCTTAACCTCCCATTTATTTATGTGAGTGAGTTTCACGTGGTATTTGTCACCCCGTTTATAGAAATAATTATTATTTCATTTCTTTTGTAGATAGGCGGAGGAAAAAGTCATTATAAACTCCTAAATAAGTAGAAGTGTTGAGTTTCGAAACCGGACCATTTTAATATTTTTTTCGGTTAAATTAGAAATTACAGAAAATTATAATTTAAAAAATTAAAATCCAAACTGATCTAAAATTTTCAATCTCCTTATTTAGAAAATATTATAATTTAAATTTCTAATTTAACCGAAAAAAATATAATTTGGATCTATATTAAAATTTAAATTATAATTTTCAATCTATATTATGTTTAAAAAAGAATCGATAATTTTCATAATGCAATTTTAATTTTATAATATATTTTGCATCAAACCTATTATTTTACCGTATTTGTCTAATATTAATATTAACAAAATATTATATTCTAAGTAAATAAAAAATTATATATTTTGCATTTTGGATATCCAAAAATCGATCCAAATTAAACCGCATATATTTGGATCAGATCGGTTTGGATTTTTGGACCAAAAAAAAAGATAGGTTTGGATTTTTTTTTTAAATAATCATCCAAACTAAACCTAACCGATATGATTTTTATTTTGGATTTGGATGACATCTCAAAAACCGCACCGCGAACACCATCAGTTTTCATTTTGAAGTTACGAAAGTGTCCTTGGAATTCATTCATTGATCGGAGTGAGGGAATGATAGGTTGCAGGTCTTTGTTGAGGTTCGTGGAGTTGAGTTGAGTACAAATTTGATTTCGTTGTTATCGGTGAATTGATATTACTTTTTTTTTTTGTTTTGCAGAGTCGACCGACTTCTCAGATTTACCACCAACCCTATACACTTTCAGGTTCCTTCTTGCTTTTTATCACATTATTAATTCATTTCATTTCATTTGCACCTTATACGATAACCCCCTTAGCTTATGGAAAGAAATATTCCAGTAGATAAACTCAAATAAATCAATTCAAACAAATTGTAACAAATTTGCTTGTTTAAAAGTTTTCAAGTAATTTCTCTGCTTAAATTTTTTTTTTTGGTTTTGCAACAGGGACCGAGAACTTATTATGGTTTAAGCTGTGATTTTATAATTGGTGGTAGAAAAAAGAGAGTTGTTATTGATGACCATAACAATAAGCAGAAAACAATGAATTCTATCTGGAGACCTGTTTCGACTAATGCTAGTTCTCGTGAAGGTTTGTATTTTTTGTCCAACTTATGGGCAGTGTCAATAACATCACATTATGTTTATGATATGATATGTATGATTTCTTTCATATTATTTTTATTATACGACATGACTTTAGTGGTACTCCTTCGAAAATATTGAAACAGATACGGTTGTTTCTTTTATCTGTTCTTTAGTTATGGTATAATGTATAGTTCCATGTTCTTAGGGCGTGTTTGGATAAAAAAAAAAAAAAACTTATTTGCAGCTTATAGCTCAAGCACTTATCATGATAACCGCTTCTATAGGCTATTTCTATAACAAAAGATAAAATAAAGTTAAATTGTTTTCGTTTAAGCTATAAGTTGTTTTCATAAGCTATCCTGGAAAAATTGTGAAAATAAGTTAAAAGGCTATCCTGGAAAACTTATGAAAATAAGCTAAAAAAAGCTTATGAACAATGTCATAAGCTATTTTCGTAACTTCTCCTAAACAGCTTATGCTCAAGCCAATCTAAACAGGCCCTTAGATCGAATGAGAATTTTGGTATCTTTTATATTTTTGGCTATGTAAAGGTAATATTAAGATGACCTCCTACATTGATGTGTTTTGCAGAAAGCTTGATAACTGCTCCAACAGTTGAGTCAAAAGATGGAGATAGAGTTCAAGAAGTGGGTTGTAGCACATCCGGCACTATCTCTAATGAGCATGACATGAAAGTAGCTGCCGAAGCTTTGGATGAAAATATAAAATCAGCTGCTAGTTCCAGCCAATTGCAGGGTGATGTTGAAAACAAAGTGCTAGGAGATTCATCTCTCTCCACCGAAAAGCATTCAATTTCTGTGCAGGCAATTATATATTATTTTTACTTTTATTTTTATCTTTACGAAGTGATAGTTTATATTTGCCGAAGCTGTCAACCAATATTTGTTCATTTGTTCTTTAATGTGTTGGTGAACCGTGACACTGGTTAAGATTTGCATTTTATTTGGTCCCTTATCTCTATGTTCAGGTTTCTTGAATTGTTAGTTGTTCAATACCTCAATCAATATTGAAAGTTACTACATAGCAATAGAATTGATTGGTTTGTTGTCAAATGGCATGACTTCATAGAAATAGAAATTGGATCAGTGACGTTCATAAGAACTCTTGCATGATAACACTACGCGGCTGATTGTTTTCTTGTTTTTTTTTTTTAATTTTATTTTATTATTGTTTATCATCTGATGCTGTTCTTCCATTTTCCCCACAATTTACAGTGGAAATAAATGATATCACCTGTTGCATTTTGGAAAGCTTTGAATGTACCATCTATCTGCCTCATTTTGCAAATCTAGTTCATATTTTCTTGTCTTTTAAAAAAACCTATGTGCTTTTGGTTTTCTTTCTGATTATGCATCGAACAATCAACAGTTTCAGCTATTTCATTCTGTTTGTTGTGCAGGTTGGTGCTTCTCTATTTCGTTTTATCAAAGGAAAAGGGTAAAAACTAGTTTTTAATTTGTTTGATATTGATAACAATATTGCTTGTCCAACTGGTATTATATAAAAATCATATGAAAGGGAGAGGGAGTATGACATGGGTTAAAGTGATAGAGAATTGTAATTAGCAATGCATATAAATAGTTATAGATAGACAGAAAAGGAAAAATAGTATTGCCTATCAGGAATAGTAAATATTCAGGCTTGAGATTCACATGGTCAACATCATACGGATACAATAATACCAAATCTTGTTGCTATTGTTATTATCAAAGAGAGTGTAGAAGATAGTTCTTATGATATAAGATTATATGCTTGTCAATTGTCACTCATACTTAATAATTTTTCAGGGGATTCACACAGAAAAGGATAGAAGAGGAGACGAAGGTTAAGATAATATTCCCTTCTTCAAAAGAAGATGAGTTTATCAGTAAGTTTTTGGTTTCAACTAATCCACTGTCTATCTCGAACGTGTCAGCTTTGAAATATTTTTTTTCCCCTACTATGGCTCTGTTTCAACTTTTATTAGTTTTTATTTTTTTTATTGATTGAGATATTAAATTAAGTAACAACTGATTTGACATGAATACAATTCTCCTCCATCAAAAGACAATAACATAATTATAGACCAGAAACATAAGATTGAGTCTTATATTGGCAGAGTGTGAGATACAGAACTTCCATTGAGCTAGTCTTCTATGGTCACAAGACCATATGTATAGTGTTATTCAAAAGACCATATGTACAGTGTTTAGGCACACATACAAAGAGAAATTTTTTCTAATAATAAAAAATAAAATTAATTTAACATTTTGGGGACAAGTGCCTTCATTATGTTTGTGCCTAAGCACTATACATTTGGTCATGTGACCAAGTAAGTATTTCTCTTAAAGTAGAGGCTCTCCCCTCTTAACAGCTTGACAATTAGGAACAAGATCTTGTCTACATCATTATGACTCTGGTAAGAGTGGATAAGGAAATTCAATATCTAAATGATTTATGTTGAAGAAAAGAAAGAAAGAAAAAATTGAATTGTGTTTGATGTGATTTGATACAAAAGACGAAGTTATTCTAGAATAAGATCATGATATTATATGATATTTCTCATATCATCTAAGAGGTATAATTGTCTTTTGCAGCCATTGAAGGCATTTCAATAGATAGCGTGACTTCAGCTTCAGAGAAGATTCAGGCTATAATTGATGAGGTCAGTTGTCTGTCAATGTAATCTCTCAACAACAACAACAACAACAACCAAGCCTTATCCCACTAAGTGGGGTCGGCTACATTGATCAAATTACGACAGCCATAATGTTCGATCATAAACCATATTTGGATTCTACTCATTAACCTCTAAATCTTTCCTAGTTGTTTCTCATATAGTTTTTCTAGTCTTCCTCTACCTCAAGAAATTTGTTTTTTTTTTTTAAGAAATTAGTCACAAACTACGGTTCACATATTTTCTTGTGTTTATAACAGACAGTTAGGAGTCGAAGTCTTGATTATTCACACTTCGTATCCCTTCCATTGGCCATCCATCCCGAGTTAGTTTCTAAACTAATCAATTTTCAACACACTATTTTGGGAAATGACGATTCTAGCATAGATGAGAATCTTGACACCGGCTCCAATGAGGCTGAGGATACTAATGATAAAAAAGAAGTGGATCAATTGTCAAAGGAAAAGGCTGATGTTGCAGTTGAACTTAAAGTTGATGATGACCGTAAATCAGTTAAAGTTAATCATACTAGCATACCACTAGTCAGTTATGCACCTAAAGCATCCAAGGCTCCCACTTCATCTGGTATGGGAACAATCTGTTTTTTCTATGTTTTGAATGTGTACTGCTCAAAGAAATTGTATTAAAATATTGTGAAATGATCTCCATTGTGTTATCAACTCGGCAGTATAAATTTTCTTTAGCTAGTGTTGGTGTGTGTTTCATTACATTTTTCTGTTCACTATAATTTTACACTCTGGGCCTGAACCAAGAATTCTAGTTAATCATCTATGAAAGTGATGGTTGTTCCCAATACATACTTATATTATTCAGTAACTAGTCATTTTTTCATAGCTTATGAGATTACTTTGTCATGTATAGAAACCCATCAAGAAATGTTTATGCTTTACTTCAGATAATAACTTCTGTTTAATCTTCTTCTGCTATGTGCTATCTTTGATTTAAAATACCACTGATTTCTTTTTCATTTTTACAGACCTGGGGATTGAAAAATCTATATTCATCAAGCCCAAGACATTTCACCTCACAGTACTTATGCTTAAGCTGTGGAACAAAGACCGAATTAAGACAGCTACCGAGGTCTTGCAGGCAAGTTTTATTAAACACAACATAATAATATACTATGCAATTAAATTCTTTCTTTGTGACTATGTTTGTATCCGTGCAGAGTATATCCTCAGAAGTTATGGAAGCATTGGATAATCGTCCTGTCTCAATAAGATTAAAGGGACTGGTAAGAATCTATTTTTGACTCCAACTTATCAATACAACACTCATGAATTCCTACTTGCTAATTGTTTGTTGACAAAATATAATAGTACTAAATTTATAGAAGGAAGTGACTAAATACTATGCAAGTTGATTTCTGCAAAGTGTCTTTTATGTTGCATTTAAAATTAGGGTAGTGTTAACTTGTGCCCTTAGGGCACATGTTAAGAAACCTAAAAGAAGAAACTTCCTATAAAATTTTGTGCATTTAAATGATTAAAAAGTTAAATATTAAATGAAATGCACACATTCCAATAAGTTTTTTCTATATTTGAATCATTAACTTGTGCCTTGAGGGCACAAGTTAACATTTCCCTTAAAATTATAATTCACATTTTGAAAGTTTTTCCTTTTCAAACTCAGACAAAATGTTACATTAACTTCAGCAATGCATTGTGAGATGCTCATCTTTTAATCCCAATGCTTATGTTAACTGGGGTTTCATTGTAAGATTTCCAATATGTATGTTGGATAGGAACTTGCTTTCTTATATCACAAAGTTTTACCCTATGCAATTTGTTTGATAGCTTTGATAAGGCAAACATGTGTTTAATCTTGCAGGAATGCATGAAAGGTTCGTTGGCCAAAGCCCGTGTCCTGTATGCTCCTGTAGAAGAAATTGGCAGTGAGGGGCGTCTTTTACGTGCCAGTCGTATCCATATATGAAATATGAATAGTTTTCTTTTAGTATTACAAAGGTTTTTTTTTTTTTTTTTTTTTTTGGTTTTATAAATTACAAATAATTATGGATCTGTCATCGTTCCTGGTTTTGATTATACATACTACTTAAAAGTTGTTTTTTACTGAGCTTATTTAGAAGTCATAATTGATGCATATGTTAAAGCTGGACTTGTCTTGGAGAATGATGCTAAACAAGGACTGAAGGTAAATTAAATTTAGCGGATTCATTGTGCTTAAGTGCATATTTTTGAAAAAATGATAATAGAAAAGTAGTGCAACCTACTATCAATATGATTACTTTGGTTCAAGGCTGCTAGTCGAGCTATATATTAGATGTCATTTTTCCATAATTTCATTTTGTTATCTGAGATTTATGTTAATATACTGTCAGCCCATGTTTTGACCATGAATTACATTTGTATATTTCTATATAAATTCCAGAATCAATGTTACTTACGCATTATTTCTAGCAGAATGGTAATTTCCTCTTTCCAGCTTTAAATTATAAAGGTTTTGGAATACTTCTTGAGTTTACTTCTTCAACGAGAAAAAAAACTAAAGAAGGTTATCATCTTCTTTGAGGCCCTGATGGGAAACCTTACCTTCATAATAAGACTATACTTTCCCCATGCTGTTATACTTTGCTTGTAGGTTTGGTAGTTTCAGTGATCAACGAGTTTTTTCTTGTGTTGCAGCTGCACGCCACTTTGATGAATGCAAGGCATAGGAAAAGGTGCTGCTACCCTTTTTATCTTTTCTTTTAGACTTCAAGTATTCCTTAGCTTTTGCTGTTGAACATTCTCCCTTGCTTTTTAAAACATTATTAGATTATTTTAGTTTAAATAGCTGATATAAGCCGCTGGTGTTCAGGACAAATTGGAAGAGAAATGATGTCTCTTTTGATGCACGAAACATATTCAAGCAGTATGGATCAGAGGACTGGGGGGAATATCTTATTCGTGAAGCTCATCTATCGAAGAGATTTTCATTTGATGAGAATGGATACTATCATCGCTGTGCTTCAATCCCTTTTCCTGAAAATATGCAGGTAGAGTGATTGATATCTTTGAGGAATCATGGGAGTTGCGTCTCAAAGTCTTTAAACTTACCTTGCAGCCAATGTAAATGCTTGTCGACACCAACTTAGGTAGTGTAACCAGAATAAAAGTGGGTACTAGTATTGCATGGGATTTAGATCAATTTTGTGTTTAAATGCTTTGCTTGACAGTTGACACGGTTTCTTATGGAGCTCGACTTCCTAATCGACAGTGAGAATGTCAAATGTTTTTTCGTTAAACCTCACTGATATTGCACCATATGCTGATAACTTATTGATGGACCTGGATTCTTTGCCATCACCAAATCTCAGTTATTGCACTCTACTTATCTTTCTGACATTGGATTGAGATCAAATACCTTTATATTTGACTTCACTAAATCATATTTAAGATATGAACTCAGAATGAGTCGTTTGATTTTTATTCGACAGTCGAAATCTATTGATTGTGAGATTTTTTGACTGCATCAAATCCAAATCTATTATTGATTTGCTTTAATTATCATACCATGAAAGAAAACAAACTAAATGTAACAATCAATATGTAGCCGAAACAGACAGAAATGGATTGTATACAAGCAATGCTCAGTGATTATGACAATCAAATTAAGGGTTAATTACAATGCATGTTTGTGATATTTGGTTTCAACAGTAGATTTTTACCAAAATCAAGGTAAACCATTGTGATTATGACAATCCACGTTGATACTTTTCAAAACCATTGTATAATTTGTGATATTTAGTTTTATTTATTTATTTATTTATTTAGTTGTTAACCGATTCAATCACCTTTTAGACCAATTAAACCACCATCAATTTTATGATTTAAATCAATAGAAAATCAGACACTATCTAAGATTCGGAAACGGATCACCTGCTGTTATGTATGTTCAGCCATCTCTCCAGCGGCTGAAAAAATAACTAAAAATTAATTAATTAATTAATTAAAAAAGCAAACAGAGGGAGAGAACGTTGGTAAGTTAGAAGCAAATTGCTGGGTTCTCCTCAGTACTTGTTCGAGCTTCCATAAAAGTTTAACTTCTTTTCCAGTCAATTAGACCATGTTGCCATTTCTCCTCTTGTACAGTAACTAAAATCAATCAATTTAAGTGCGGGGCGAAGCTTGGTGAAGATCCGTATGAGACGAGAGTCTCATTCTTTTAATTTCGGGTTTGATTTATTTTAATTTTATTTTATGTGTCTCTCAGCCTGTTGGATTAATCCAACGGTTGAGATTAGCGCAGGATTGAAGGCAGGAGAGAATACACGGGAGAGGATCCGTATGAGGTCCTATTAATTAAGTTCAAGTTAGATTGTGATTGTGATTGTGATTGACAACACGGGGAAGTTGGAACTTGGAAGCGATAACGCGCGGGACATACATACCTACCATACTATCTATCTATCGATAGGGTTTTGATTTTGAACACAACAACAACATCATCATTCACAATGCTGCGCGGAACCGTTTCAATGGCCAAACTCACCCCTCTTTTTTCTATTCTCACCCATCGCCCATTTCTCTCTTCCAATTCTTTCTCTCTCAAACACACTTTCAACCGTACCACTGTTCCATTCACTACCACCACCATCAACAACACTTTATCTCAAACACCCACTTCCCTAAACAACACTCAATCAACCACTAACCCCATCAAGCTTTCAACCAAAGCCAGAAGAAAAGCTGCTCAAGAATCCCCCGTTGGAATTTTACAAAAAAAACTCAACAACTGTTCTAAAACCAGTGATGTTCTTCAAGCACTTAACCTCTACGACCAAGCGCGAAAAGCATGCGTTCCCCTCAATCTTGATCATTATAATAAACTATTATACCTTTGTACTGTTCAAAATGGTGATGGAAGTTTTTTTCATTTGGGTCTTCAAAGAGGGTTTGAGATTTTTGAACAGATGTTAAGGGACAACGTTGAACCGAATGAAGCAACGTTTACTAATGCTGCTAGGTTAGCTGCTGCTAAGGAGGATCCTGAGATGGCTTTTGAGTTGTTGAAGCAGATGAAGAGAGTTGGAATTGCGCCAAAGTTGAGGTCTTATGGTCCGGCTTTGTATGGTTTTTGTACGAGAGGGGATGCTAAGAAAGCTTATGAGGTTGATGATGATATGATTGAGTCGGGTGTTATGGCGGAGGAGGATGAGCTTTGTGCGCTTTTGGAGGTTAGTGTTGAGGTGAAGAATGAAGATAAGGTGTATGAGATATTGCATCGGTTAAGGGCTGTGGTTAGGCAGGTGTCTGAGTCGACTTTTAAGGTTATTGAGGATTGGTTTGAGTCGGAATATGCGATCAAGATTGGGAAGAGGGAGTGGGATGATGAGGAAATAAGACAAAGGATTGTGCAGGGAGGTGGTGGATGGCATGGGCAAGGGTGGCTTGGAAGTGGGCAATGGAAGGTTGTTAAGACGAATGTAGATGAGGATGGAATGTGTCTTTCATGCAGTGAGAAGCTTGTGAGCATTGATATTGATCCAAAAGAGACTGAAAACTTTGCTGCCTCGTTGTCTAAATTGGCTCGTGAAAAACAACCTAAAGCAAACTTCAATCATTTTCAGGTAGAACTGTCTTCACTGTTTGGTTCAAAAATTACGTGTACTTGCTTAAAAGTTAAAAGCTGAATTTGGTGATGGACGCCTCCCTTTACTTGTAGATTGCCTTTGTATAGTGGCTATGCTTTCAAGCCTATGTCTCCAGTTGGTTATAGATAATATAGAAGAATTAGTATAGGCATAGGAACTCATGTATATATGTTTAACTTTTGCAGAAGTGGGTTGAAAAGAATGGCCCGTTTGATGCTGTTGTTGATGGTGCAAATGTAGGACTGGCCAACATTGCTGAATTCAGCTTTAAACAGGTAAGTGTGGGATTGTTGACTTTATTAGCGCATCATGAAAGCAGCTACTTAATGGTTCTTTCCACTTGGTTGTAGCTTGATTATGCTGTTCGACAATTGCGTCAACTGAGCCCTTCAAAGAGATTGCCACTTATAATTTTGCATGTTAATCGAGTAACTGGTGGTCCTGCCCAGAATCCAAATAACAAGAGACTTATAGAAAATTGGAAAAAAAATGGTGTTCTTTATGCTACTCCCCATGGTTCAAATGACGATTGGTAATGAAGTGCTTCCATGATATTTTAGTTAGATTGAGTTTCCTAATGTAATTTTTTCTTCTTATTTTACATTTTCAACTCTGGTTGAATTGTATTATACATTTCCAACATTGATAGGAATATAGACTCTTCATTATATGTCATCTGTGTAATGTGCAGCACTCCAAAAAACTCAGCTGCACTAAAATGTTGATTTGTTTATTGCAGGTACTGGTTATATGCTGCAGTTAGATGTAAGTGCTTACTTTTGACAAATGATGAGATGAGGGACCACTTGTTCCAACTACTGGGCTCTAGTTTTTTCCCAAGATGGAAGGAAAAGCACCAGGTATTCTAAATTATCATAGAAATTCATTTTCATCATAACCATATCAAGATGCATTCATTATAAGGCAGAGGCTATTACGAATTCTGCATGTGTTCTGTATCTATGAACTGTTGTCTAGCCATGACTAGAAGCAAGGATTTTAAAACCACACCATAGGGGAATAAAGTTATTACAGCTGGCCATGCCTATTGTCCTCAGTTTTTTGTTTAATATGCCTTCTGCACAACCATGTTTGCTTAACTTTAATCCTAGTAATCTAATATGGAATGAGGCTAGTCTAGAAAAGCTTATGATCCTACAATTAAGTTCCTTTAGAAATATAATTCATTCTTCTGATTCATTTCCCTAACCATTAGCTCCACTGTCAATTTTTCTTATCTATGAAGTTTGTAAGAAAAGGTTATGTATTTATACTCCCTTTGTCCCTTATTATAGGAACACCTAACAAAAATCACAGGTATCAAGAAAAATTGTTGGAGTAATAAATCTGTCTGAAATGTGTGACTTTACTAAATTACCCTTTATGTATAAATGCTTTCAATGTTGGTTTTTCATATTCCAAGACAAATTGGTAGTGTTATACGGGATAGATTTGGAAAAAGAGTAATAAATGCATCGAGAAATTTATAGAATGTCTTATATTTAGGGACAGACAAGTTTGTGTAAATGGTCCTATAATTAGGGACGGAGGGAGTATTTAAATTTAGAACCAGTTCTCGAGAATTTTTAGCCTTTCTTGTTGGTGGTTACTAATTTGCTAGTTGTCTTCTTTTTTTTTTTTTTTTGGTCAGGTAGCCTAATGGCTAGAATTCACCTTATAAGGGGAATAAGTGGGGTGTCTGGGGTTAGAACCCCAGCCCCTGCATATAATAATGCATTGTCCTGCTAGTTGTCTTCTATTAATGATATTTAGATATTTAACTCCTATAATGAAACAGTAGATGATGCCTTTTTTTGGTTTGCAGGTTCGAGTATCAGTCTCAACTCGTGGAGCATCCCTAGTTCTACCTCCTCGTTACTCACTAGTTATTCAGGTCAGACGATAACCCAATTGATTTTCTTGTTCTCTTGGATATAGAAGAGCATGTTTCCACCAAGAAAATGATGTGGTTGATACCCATTTCTGCTGGCTTAGCTTTGAAAAAGAATTCTCACCAGTGTGCTCAATGCATTGAGTTGATATTTTTGTCCAATTCTGTGGGGTTTAAAACTGAGATTGAAACTTAAATTATATATGCTAAATATATTCATGAAAGATGAATAATATTTTGGGAAATGTAACTGCAGGAATCAGCCAATGGAAGTTGGCATGTGCCAACTGTAGCTAGCGATGATCCTGACATCCCAAGGAAATGGCTATGTGTCACTAGATCTAGAAAAAACTCATTACATAATCTACGAACATCAACCTCCGCGTGTGTTGGCATTTGAGGAGAAAGAGGGAGTGTTTTGATCTTCTTGGTTGTTTTCAGTAGTCATCCAAATTTTTTCTCACCTGGAATCGCAGTTGTGTGCAGCTGCGATAATTGCTAGGTGAACACAAGGTGCTGCTACACTTTCATTCTCTTTCTGAGTGTTTATTTATCTTGTTCGTTAGCTTTTCCTTTAGCACCATGCTACGTGGAAAATAAAAAGTTTCTCCTTCCTTTTTTGAATTTCTATAGATTTTCCTTAATAGCTGACATGTGCTCTCGATATTTAGAATAAGAAGGTTGATTTTCTTCTTCTTTTGGTTCAGGAAAGTTTAAGCAGTATGAATCAGCGGCCTAGAAGGGGGAAGTATCTGTAATCAATTTGTGCATATATTTTGCGAAAGAACCTCGGGTCAAGTGGCATTAAGTTTTTATGAGAGCGATTGATTGCATGATCGGAACCCGCTGAGTCCAATTTGTTACTGCTTCAGTCTACCTTCATAACCTCCATTGTTTAATTAAGAAACAAAGAATAATAGCATTGTTGTGCTATGCTATGTACCATTAATATCCATAAAATATGCACTCAAGTGTTAGGAATGATTATTATTAGGGTGCCATGGAGTACAATTTTTTGGCCTATTTAAATTATTAGTCTGTTCTATCCATTTGCTGAGCATCATGCATGACTAATCATTTCATTTGATCGGGGCGTGGATCCATTTAATAATTGAAAAGTATGGACCTATTTTCATGGTGGTTTTATTTGGATTTCAGTTTGAATGAGTTCAAACTTGCGAAGAATTAATGGCGTAAATGAAGCAGAGTTTTCAAACAGCGATATGAGGCAGCCTGTGAAGTTTGAAATACTCCATGATTATATCTAGCAGGGTACATGCCCTGTTCATAAACATGTATGAGGATCTGCTATATACATGTCCATTTTTTAATTTTCAGAACTTGCTCGGATTGAGATTCAGTGACTTTAAGGCGGAAATTTTTTAGCGACTGTGTCTATCTCTCTATTATATTACTTTCTCTCTCATCTTTTTATTATTTCTCTTTCATTTCTCTCTCTTATAAAATCACACTAAAGTTATCATGACTTTTCCGCCTTAAATCACTGAATCTTAGTTTAACTTGGTCTGATGCTAATATAAATCCACCCATTGCCAAGATAAATTCTTAGAAAGGTCAGAGAAGACCTTAGAATAACCTATCTTTAGTAATGGATGAGGCTTAACTAGGGCATTATTATTATTATTTTAAAATAGATCAGATCAAACTTTCCAAATAATCTGTGTTAAATTAATAGATCAGACTCATTTTTATGCTAAAGTTTGGAGTTGCCTATTCCCACCTTAGACAAGGAGCGTCCTTATCCTAAGCTTGGACATGATATTTATGTAACAGACATTAATGGCATGTCCAAGTCTGCTATTTGTTTTTGGTTCAATTTTTAATTTCACTTGAAAGTATAACAAAATTAACGAGGATAATGCTATAGAAAACAGGGTTATGATGCATGTATTAAACAATTAGTAGATGCTAACAAAGTTGCCTATTTTGTAGCTTAATGGATCTGTCTTATTAGATAACAGTTGGCAGATAAGGATTCGTTCCTTTAATTAGTAGCTTATAATCTACAATTTAGACAAAACATGTGCTACTGCAATCACTGTCTAGGGTGAAATCTCCACTTCACACACAAGTTCATCTGCTGCAGACCTATTTGATTAGCTAGAATGAAGTCTTCTGGAAAATTTACCACAAGGTTCCGATTACCAAGTAAATGTGTGACGCATTTACATAAACCATAGTCGTCCGATCTTAAATCGATATAAAAGATTATTTATAGATGATTTAGTGAAAGTGTAATGTAACACCACCAATATCAAATCGATAGCCGATATATGTTAATACATGTAACTGCGCGATTTTCAAATGTACCGAATCCGGTCCCTCCAATTAGCTGACCATATCACATGTTGCACTAGTATAGACCTCAACAAAAACAACCAATATGTGATGTATTATGTCCCATGATTCATGAGTTTCTGTTCACTCATTTCGAATTCCACAACCTATGCCGTTTTTTGAAGAATGGCCGGTGCTGTTTGTGGTCCAGAGCTATTCATATCCCCTCCAAGTAATACATGTTTGTTTTACTTTTATGATTATGATTATTTCCTTCACACACTACAAGAAAATTGCCATATAGCAACGGACACCTTTAGCAACTGTCAACAGAACCGTCGATATAGATGAGTATTGCCGTTGCTATAGGGTCTCTCGATAAACGCGCCCAACTTTCACCAAAATTTCTTTTCCTCCAAAACAACCCGCTCTTTTTTCACTCTCTCTTATAACTTTTTCACCTTTTTCTTTCTCACAACAAAATAACAAAAATCACCTTCTCTCCAAACCTTAATCGATCCTCAAAACCAAATTCTTCTCCATCCTTGTCCTCATAATCCATCCTTCCTCTGAGTCAATCCTTCCTAACCACCGCTTTTCTTCTTTAGCACCGCCGCTTCCGCTCTTCTCTCTGAACCCGTGTTTCCTTTATAAGCACAACCGCTTCTCTGATCCTCTGAACCGGTGTTTCCTCAATCTCCTCCATCTTTCTTTTCTGATTCTCGGAACTAAGGTAAGGGAAAATCCTCAGTTCTATAAAAACCCCCAAACCCGTGTTTCCTTTTTAACAACAGCCGCATCAGTTTTCACTTTTTTCCTAATGTTTAGCTTATATTTCTCCCTCTATTCTTTTTCTGCACGCGGATACAAGATCCAAGATTTCTCTCTCATATCGAAAACCCCCAAATCTCAAAGGAGGAGAAGAGAAAACCCCAAAATTTTCCTCAATTTCTCAAAACCCCCAAATCTCCAATCTCACGAATCCTCTCAATCTTCCTTCACTAAAATCAACCAACCCACGATTCAACCCAACCCATGAAAATCTCTGCGAAATCGTTTGTGGCCTGATTCAACCCAATGACTCAACCAACCCTCAAAGACACAATCGATTCAAGGTCAAAGGTATCTTCTCTCCCAATCTTATAGCTGTTGTTGTCATCTTCTAGCTTCTTCGCTTGCAATCTCAGAGTATGGTAATTGTTATTTATATTTGTTGTTTTGCTTATGGAATTTTAACTTTGAATTTGTTTCTGTTCCACTATAAACAGGTTGATTACTGCGAAGTATCATGCTTCTGTTCCGTTCTCTTCTGCACTTTCGCTCTTTGTGGCTTCACTCATGCTTTTCACTCGTGCTCAAGTATCTATTCTCTACTATAATTTTTGATTTTCATTATTATTACTACTTGATTTATAGAAGTTGTCATTACACTATGTTATCTCTGAATAGAATTTGAATTAGCTTCAATTTATATGCTTGGTTCTGTTTCTCCTATAGTTATTAAACCTGTTTTCTGAAAACTTTTTGTAGGGGTTTGCAAGAACTCGGATACGGTGGGAGTTTCAGTAAGATTCTGATACTTTTTAGCTTCAATTCAAATACTATTGTAATTATTTTCTATAATATTTTCAATTTTAGGATTAGATCTGTCAAGTCTAGAATATGTTGAAGTTAATCACATGTGTGAATAGGGTAAACATTCTACTCACTACTAATAAGTTATAACATGTATTTAAATGTATACAATAAATAGAAATAATCAAAGTGGCAATATAATGTTGTGTAATATTATTGTTTATTGTTAAAGATACCATAAATTAGACAGCTAGCAACATAGCTATGGAGTACATATATTCTTTCATGGATAGTCTCTAGCATAAATTCATGAAATAAATTCCATCGCATTGTTCATAATTATTTTTACAAAGAGCTTCTCCATAGCACCAACAAGTGGCTTGGACGCCAAAATCGGTTTCCTGATTCAAAGTTACTTTAATTTTGCCTTAATGTTAGCCATGTCACTAGCTGATTTGATGTCTTTGTTAAAATCACTCTCTGATTTGGATTTTTTGACTGCATTGTCCACTCTTATATACACACTAATCGCAGTACATTTCATCATCTGGTTTGTAGTTTCTTAGCTCAGTTGTGGCATCTGTGGTTGGTTCGAGCCATCTTTTCTGTGTTGTGGCAGACTCAAACAGTGCAGGTTTAAGAATACTGGTGCTGTCCTTGGAAAGTCTTGTAAGAATGCTTATGGGAGGTTTGAGATTGTTTTAAGAAGAAATCACAATCTGCCTGCCGATGCAAATGCTGTTAGTGTTCTTGTTCCCAAATCTGATCAAACTTCTGAGGGAGGTATAAGCTAATTGCTTCAGAATTTTTGTGTGCCATGTATGTTGAATAATTGATTCCTCATTTAACTATTGATTTTCAAATTTAGCTTTTATTTTCTTAGCCTCTGTATTTTGGACTTAACAGTTATACTTTTCATGTTGTCAATAACAAAAATAATAAATAATGTCTTTTTGTTCTTTTTTGTAGATTATGTAGTAAAATGGTTTTCTCCTCTTGGGTTGCTGGGTTTTTTTTCATTTTCTGGATATGTTTGTACAAAAGATGCCCCTGCAGCTGCCTTGGGAGAAAACAGCCGGAGAGTACAACTGATACTAAATGTGTCAGAGATGTGTTAGTCGTGTCTTGTATAGGATAACTTGTTTACTGTCTGTATATGTGACCTGGTATTTATAAAGTTATGTCTTATGAACTTGGGACATCATTTTAGAGATATGTTGAAGATGATGTAATCTGAACAAATTGCTGCTTTTGCTCTCTCATTGCTTCAATTCAAAGACATGGATTCTGGAGATTACAAGAGGTAATTGGCACTAAAATGAGAATACTTTTTGTTTTGATTTAAGTGGTTGCACTTATTATAATGTTGGAGCCAAGGTTATATTCGATTTTCTTTTATTGTTTGGTTGGATTTAATGTTGCAAATTTCTTTTATTGTTGCATAAACATTTTCCATTCTTGTATATGGATGGAATTCATGCTAAACAACTTTTGAAATATCTAATCATGTATATTTTTCTGATCCTTTGTGATTCCTTGATTTGAGATTTGCTTGTGTTATTTCTCAGTTAATGCATTTGGGTTTCGCCATCGTGTGTCGCCATTATCCACACTGCTACAGCTCTCTTGCTGCACCTCCTGAAGGTAAACCCTTCTGTTACCTTTCTTACTCTTAGTTGTGGTTTTGATGATTATTTCTGAATCTTGAATTAAATACATGTAATGTTAGGTTTTAAAATTCAAATAGACCAAGTTATTTTTCCTAATTCTCTTTTTAGCTTTTTAATAATTGTGATTTGGAGATTTTGATTTTTGTCATTCTGATTGTGATTTGTTGTGCTGAGTTAATATTGATATTAAAATATGACTAAGATGATAGTGGGAAAAATGTTAAACTTACTTTTACATGGCATAGGCGTTTTTTTGTTAATGAGATTTCTTTTAGGATTGAGTGTATTTTCTCCTTGTTGTGTTTTGTTATCGTAGGATGTAGGCTTTGTGTTGTGTGTTTTCTGTTGGATTCTAATAATTCTCTCTCTCTCTCTCCCATGTTGCAGACGAGTCAGTGGCAAGTTTGAAGTTTACTTCCTTGCAGCATCCGCTGAAGTGTGTGCCGGCTTCAAATATGATTTAACGACTGTGTTGATAACATTCTCCGTTCCAGTTCCTTAAGAGGGGATGCTTAAATGGTTAATAGAAATCCGAGCTTAAGTCATAAATATGTTGTATTAAGTTAATTCTATAAGGATAAGAGCTTGGTACCATCTAGCTTTGTTAGTTTGTAAGATTTTAGTTTCACATGTTTGTAAGACTTGTTAATTTGACAATATAATTGAAATTTTCTATTATGTTGCTTTAAATATTTTGTGGTGCATATAATAAAACAGTGTAAAACTTTTGTTATTAAAAAAATATTTGGTTTAGACAAAAATATTTATTTGTAAAAAAAAAAAAAACAGACTTATAGCAACGGGCAGTCTGGTCCTATACCAACGGATATACAGGTTGGCTAAAGCAATTAAACAGTTGTAAAATGTCGTTGCTATAGCTCTGAAATTTTTAGCAACAAGCTAGTTATCCGTTGGTATAAGGTATTGGGACGACACTTATGCCGTTGGTATAAGCATAGTATCCTAAACGGCAGCAGGTGGGCGTTGGTATAGGTTTTATTACCTATACCAACGGTTTTTTGGACTTTTACCAACGGTTTCTGCCGTTGCTAAATGGCAAATTTCTTGTAGTGACATTCTACCCCACCAAACATCACCTCTATACCACTCCCTACTATTCACATGAAAGAATGGTTTATTTGGACACTTCTAATGAATCACGCCAGTGACAGCTAAGGTTGCCAGAAATATACATGTTTGGATATGCATGTGTATACCAAATAACTACATTCCCTCTTTTTTCTTTCAAAACTCTATAGTACATGTACCTTTATCCACCCTTTTAATTTCAAGTGTCCCTTTACAATTTAAGGATAACCATTTATTTATTCAGTTTAATACAACCTGATTAGTTTGGGCGCTAACGAACTCTGACACTTTAAGCAAGCGGTTGATAGTTTGATCCATGACTTTTACGTACGGAGTAAATTTAGTCGGGAGAACCTATCTTGTATATCCAACCAATTTTTCGACATATATTATTTACCGTCAAACAAGGTGGATACTTCGTACGCGTACCTATAAATTGGTTTTAATAAAACCAGTTTAGTTAAAGCTTATAAAAGAATATAGTATATATAATTAATAATGATAATAATGCAATCTTACAGATCAAGTTCGTGAACTTATTTAACTAGCCTTGATGTAGCAGTTCACAATTTCTACTATATATATAGCTCACAATAGAAGTCTTGTACTACATTTCTAATTAGGAACATTTTCCTTATCTCATCACATTCTTATCCTTTCCTTCGCTAGAAACTTGTGTAGATGGGTCATGGCATAGCATTTGGACGCTTTGATGATTCTTTCAGTGTGAGCTCCATTAGGGCTTATGCTGCTGAGTTCATCTCAACCTTGATCTTTGTTTTTGCTGGTGTTGGTTCAGCCATAGCCTATGGTTAGTTTTTTCTTCTTTACAAATGAATTAAACAAAATCAAGATTATACATGACCATGAAACTTCTAAAGTAATACATTGTTTTTACTTTGATAAAATATTTCATTGAAGAAAATGACACCTAAATAGTATAATAAAAAAATGTAGACTATATGTTGCAAATAACAAAGTTGGAGTTATGGAAACCAAACACTTAAAAACTTTGTACTTTTGCAGCTAAGTTGACATCAGGTGCAGCTCTTGATCCTGCTGGATTAGTAGCAGTTGCCGTTTGTCATGGTTTTGCTCTTTTTGTTGCTGTTTCTGTTGGAGCCAACATATCTGGTGGACATGTCAACCCAGCCGTGACCTTCGGGTTGGCTATTGGGGGACAGATCACTATCCTCACCGGTATCTTCTACTGGATTGCACAACTTCTTGGTTCCATAGTGGCATGCTTTCTCCTCAAGTTTGCCACAGGAGGCTTGGTATGTTTATCATTCTTGCATCACAAGTTTCATACCTTTTCGAATTTTAAAACATCAATAGTTCCATAACTGACTGTATCTTATGTATTTGTTTTCAGACAATTCCTATCCACAGTGTTGCTTCTGGTGTTGGAGCTGGTGAAGGAGTTGTGACAGAAATTATCATAACATTTGGATTGGTGTACACAGTATATGCCACAGCAGCTGATCCTAAGAAAGGATCATTAGGGACAATTGCACCAATTGCTATTGGTTTGATTGTTGGTGCCAACATCTTAGCTGCAGGACCATTCTCTGGTGGTTCAATGAATCCGGCACGTTCATTTGGGCCTGCAGTTGTAAGTGGTGACTACCATAACAACTGGATCTATTGGGTTGGACCTCTTATTGGTGGTGGTTTGGCTGGTGTCATCTATGGCTATGTCTTCATGCCCTCAGACCATGTACCTTTGGCTAGTGATTTTTGATTTGATTGAGGTTGTTTTGTTGCTTTTGTGATTTGTGTTCCTCCATAATAAAAAGGAAGGAAAGCAACTCATTCTTTTCTTCTTAGCTTTATCCTTTGGTGTTTTTCTTCTTTGAATGTAAAACATTTGGTTCATCGTTGTGTTCATGAAACATTAATAGAGGTTGTCCAAGTATTGTTCACAGAAATCCTGCAAATTTGTGAAATAGATGAAGTAACTTTGTATTGAATTCAATGAAAAAACACAATACAAGAGAAATTGATCGAATACAAGAGAAATTGACAACTTAAGAAACTAGTAAGAAGATAGAAGAAGACTTAGTCCAAGGACTCAAGCCATTACTCTCAAAGAGAGTACCAAAGGGAGAGAGGAGAGACTTTCATCATTTTTCTTCATTACCACTATTGATCCTCTTTTTCACTATTTATGCACAACTCAAGGTTTCTTGATTTTAGAGCAACCACATCCATGCCACCCAAATGGGTGGTATAAATGGGACCCACATAATATATTATATTACTTTACAATTCCCAATTATTTAAACCACTCAACTACATTTTCTAAATATCCATACCACTCCTCTAAAACTCTAAAATGGGTCCCACTTATCTTACAATAACAATATACTACTAATTAATAATCTCACATATCAATTGATAAAAATAATCAAAAGTAATATTTTGTCAGTTAAATATGGGTGGTACTGCATTACCACTTTGTTAAGTTTTACTACTTGTTTGCATGCCAATCAGTTGCTTTCTGACACGTTTTCATTTGGGTCAGTTATACCACATGCTTTTGCACCGATAATTATGCTCTTAGAGCATACACATCCATACCACTCCTATGGGTGGTATAAATGGACCCCACTCAATACATTTTATTACTTCACAAATCCCAATTATTTAAACCACTCAACTACATTTTCTAAATATCCATACCACTCTTTCATAACTCTAAAATGGGTCCCACGAAACCCCACTATATACACCACAATTATATTTTACATTAATATATAGCATCCTTTTGATATCATAAATAATTTTATATTAGTTTATAACTTCAGCAAAACTCAAAGGCACCGTAGCATTACAGAGCAACGATTGCAACAATATACCACTGCCTAAAAGTTAAATATCCTTGCTAGTGTCTTTGGGAAAAGTGAAGACACACCAATAGTCAACCGATATTGGTGCTCTTAGAATCACTAGCCAAGTGTCATTTACCTCAACCAATTATGTTATGTCAAGTGCATTTGCTCATGTGCTATTTTGGCTTATAACACCTTTGTACTTATTTCCAATGTACAAGGTTGGAATCCTACAAAATGCAACGATTGATCACAAGGTGCTAAGAAGATCTAGTAACAATTTTCTGGTAGCTCAGTTCCATGGTCGAGTTTGAATCAAGTGGATGAGTGAAACTATTACACTAAAAATGTAGGGGTAAAGATTGGTCAGAAATACACCATTTTCTTGTAGTGGACAAGGTCAAAGTGCCTATAAAACCGTCCTAGCTATCACCAGGATCAAGAAGCACAAGATTAAAATCAGAACAATGAAAGTTAATACTAACAAAATCAATTAATTCAGTCACTACTGTTTAATCAGTTAAGTTAGTTCATGCAACTTTTTCTATAAAAGGACTGATTTTGAGAAAGTGAGAGAACATAAAAGAGAAAGAAATGTGATAAACAATGTTACAAAAAAAAAAAAAAACAGTGAGAATATGAAAATTCTAACAAAGATATACAACTTCTATTACAAGCAAATATCAAATATTTTCTTGACGATTTACACTAAAGATTTTCCTCACAAAGAGTCTGCTGAGTCATCATCATCCTTTTCATATTTCCATTCATGTCCTTTCCACTCTGGTAATTGTTGAATCACAACCTACATCACATGGAATGAAAATATACCAATATATTGCTCAACATAAATTAAGCATAAATAATAAATACAGCCATTTTATTAATTTCTAATCTGTATATTAATTAACCCAAAAAATTAGTAGTACTAACCACCCCTGTAGAATCTGCTTCACCCACAGTTGTTTGACATGCTAATCTCCAATTCTTTGGTTTCTATAAAGAAAACACAAGATATCATAATTGTAATCTTTCTTACCACAAGAGTTCACATTTCACATATACTTATGCTAAAAGTTTGTTCTTTCTTTCAATATGACAATTAAGTTCTTATTAAAAAATAACATTAATCAAGTTAAGATTTAATCATTTACCCTCTTAAGTTTTTCTTTCTCTTTGTCAGTGCGAGGACTCAGAAGCTCCTTGCCTTCAAGAACCTAATAGCAAATTAAAAAAAAATACAATAAGTACTATATAACTATATACTACCCAATAAAATGTGCATTTTTTGCTAGAAAATTATATAAGATTATTATAGCTCACCTCTACCATACATGTAGCACAAGTTCCACCCCCTCCACAATTTAACAAAATTCTACCCTGGAAAAATCAACAATAACATAATTAATTATCACCCAATTATTGATTAAGAATAAAATAATTTAAGTTGTAAGATAATTACATAAGGTCCATAGAGTTCAATGTTAGAATCCAACATTATGTTCCTAAGCTTCTGTCCACCACAAGCTGTACGATAATGCACATCTGGTGTTCCATCTGGTAGCAACACAGACTAATCCACAAAACATTAGACATTAATTAGTTACATGTTATGTTATGTTACATGTATGTACATATAGTATAGTATTATGGTTTATGAATGAATATGGATTTGAACTTACACTGACAAATGCAAAGCCTATAGAGGGTGGGTCATTAGAGTCACTAATGGTCTCTGAATCCTTTTTCTCAGGGACAGTGCCAACTGCTCTAATTTTGGTTCTTGCAAAGAGTGTTGTGTTTGGTCTGAATTTTTTATGTGAGGAAGATGAGAGAGATGTGAATGCATTAGGGGTTAGTTTGAGTTGGAGGAGTGACATGTGTGAGTGAATTATATCTTCAACTAGTGTTATGTTGTTGAAGGATTTTGCATGGAATTTGAGCTTAGTGGAGTGTGTGTTTCATTTGTGGTTGTTTTTTGTGATGAAGATGATGATGATCTTATCTCATATAATTTGAATTGGTTCACACCATAAAGAATAATAATGTATGAAATAAATTTAATATTATATATTTCATATCCATGTTGGAGATAAAGACATAAATTACTAAAATCATAAAAGAAAAAAAACAAAAAAAATGAAGTAATGTTTTATAATAGAAAAACGCTAGAAGGAGGGGTTGAACCTCCGAAAAAAAACAAAAAAAATGAAGTAATGTTTTATAATAGAAAAACGCTAGAAGGAGGGGTTGAACCTCCGACCTTGTGGTTAACAGCCACACGCTCTAACCAACTGAGCTATTCCAGCTTGTTGTTGATGAATATGGTTAAATTTATTTAAACGATTTTATAAATGGCCGTGTACAAGCTTCATATAACAGACCCATTGATGGGATTGGACTAATATCAGCTCTTCAATATTTTTTGATAATAATAAGCTCTTCAAAATTTTGTAATCTACAGTTTTGTTTTATTAGCAACTAAATAAAGTCTGGTCAATAATTATTATAACAATGAGAGAAATTTGTGAAAAAAAAGTCTCAATAAGTGTTATTTTTAGTTTTCAATGTAATGTTTTAATTGACTTGTGCTTTCCTATTAATATATTGTGTATCGCTCATAAGTTAAGATATTTCACTTTACATTTATGCTATTTATGATTGGCACAATGAATAACTTGTCAAAGTTAGGTCTTTAGACCTCAAAATTTTGAGTTAAAAATTCAATTTTTTGTTATTTTTTTAAAACTCGGTATTCGGCTTAAAGACTGATTGATCTTATGAGCCCAATCCCACCGTTCACTTGCGGCAGGGGAAAGGGCGGGGCAATTAAAGCCAAATTATAGTGTTGTATGGACTTAACCTATTGATACTGACCTAAGGGGGAATCGAACTTGAGAGCTTGAAAGGAGCACACCCAAAAGATACTAAACCAACACCCATAAGCCAACTCAAATCGATTAAATTCAATTTATTATTAAAACAATTTTATTTGACGTTAACACTTAACATATCAAACTGGAGATATTCAACTATTGATGATGAATAGTTTTATTTGAAAAGTCTCTTTCATTCAAGAATGGACAATCACCTCTGCAGTTAACATTGACGTCATTTGGCAAAGCAAAAATGATTTTGAAATCAACCATCTTCCCTGGTCTCACCGGACCTTAGAGTCTCGTATTAAGCTTTTGGTGGAAGAGATCATAACTTATTGTAGACTTCAAACACACTGACCTTGTGTCTCCATAACACATATCGAATATACCTCACATATCTAGTGGATTAGGTAAAGTTGAATTGTGATGGTGTTATAACTATGTCAAATGGAGTAGGTGCTTATGGAAGACTATTCTTTTTGAAGAAGCTAAACTAACCCACCAAAATTAACACCGGAGAAAATTGAACCTAAGACTTTGAGGAGGAGCAAAGCACACTCAAAGGCTCAAAGCCAACACCACCAGACCAACCCAAGTGGGTTGAATTATCTGCAACCATGATACTACATATGCTCGAAAAATAGGATGCTGCTCTATTGTGCATGTTGAGCTTTGGGGTAATTATCATAATTTAATTTTGCCTAAGAATCATGGCTTCCAGAATGTCATTGTTGAGAGTGATATACTCACATCTATTACTATGATTCAAAATGAAGTTTGTTCCGCTAGTGAGTATCGTCGTTTTGTCCTCCAGATTATTGAGTTTAGTCGTGTTATGGGTGGATTCTATCAAGTGGGTGCATATCTTCCGAGAAGTCAATATCTTCCGAGAAGTCAACTAAATAGTCAATGCCCTTGCTAAACATAGGTTGGAATTAGATTTATATTTGAATGTTGTATATGTTGTTCCTCTGTCGCACACTCTTCCAGTGATTTTGCGAGAATTTCTTTTTCAAGGTTTTCCTAAAGTGTGTTAATATTTAAATTTTGTTTGTCCAATTTATTTAAGTAAATAAAATAGAATAGGAAACTTGTACAAAAAGAAAAAAAGAAGAAGATAGAATATGAGATTGTGTGTGTAGATGACTTAAAAACCTAAAACCTTGATAGATAAAAAAAGGGCATTATGGCCCAAATTTTAAACTTTCGCAACTTTCTTTTCCTCCCTTCTTATAAACCCACAACCCACTTCCGATTCCTCTCGAGCCTTGTTTCCTCCTCCTCTTCTTCTTCTTCTTCTCGCCGCGGTAACGTTAACGCTCCTCCTCTTCATCTCCGCAGCAGAAGCACCACCTGCACCACCCCAATGGAAGTTGAAGAGAATAGCTCCGTTGGTTTCAACAAAAGAAGGGCAGAGGGTTCTGAAAAATCCGGTTTACCCAAGAAAAATCTTCAACTCAAAGTTCGAAAACTTAATCCCATTAACACTATTTCTTATGTTCAGGTAATGGGTTGCTTCTATTTTTTCTCTTTTTGCTATAGAATTTTTCAAAATTTTTGCTTTATTTATTTATTGGTTTTGATTTTGATTTTGATTTTGATTTTAGGTTTTGGGTACTGGAATGGATACTCAAGATACATCACCTGCTGTTATGCTTTTCTTTGATAAACAAAGATTTATCTTTAATGCTGGGGAGGTAAGTTTATTGCGTCTATGAATCTTTATATGTTATATCATAAAGAACTGAGCACCCTGTTAGGATTGACTTATTTACCGGCACAAAGACTTGTGAGATTGTCTGAGAGAGCTCATCAAAACAATTTACGACCTATTAAGCACTGACACGGACACCAGACACACGACATAGATAATAGTTTGAGAAAATAACATAATTGAATGCAATCACATGTGTCCGACACCGGACACAGTCACACCTTCGATTTGAAGTGTCGGCACTGCAGAGTTTATGACATGTCTATAATCTGTCAATTTCCACAAGCTTCTCGGGATAGCTTATGAAAACTGGTTATAGATTATACGAAAAAAATTGACTTTTATCTTAGCTTTTGTTTTAGAAATAGTTTATACTTAAGTGATTGTATGATCAGTGCTTATGCTCTAAACATTTGATTAAGCTGTTTATCAAAACATGACTTTAATATATGACTTCACTTACAAGATTTATTAACCTTGTATCTTATTTCAATTCAGGGACTACAAAGATTTTGCACTGAACATGGGATTAAGTTGTCAAAGGTATATCATGTATCTCGAGCTTTAACACTTTTTTGTTGTGGTGTGAGTTTTACTGATTATTGAGTCACCAGAGATGATAGTTTGCAACAGTTTTTAGTTTCACACTCTTGCTATTATCAATGTATTGTCACTCTTACTAATTTTCATCTTTGATTTCTTCAGATAGATCACATATTTCTTTCTCGTGTCTGTTCTGAAACTGCCGGTGGGCTCCCAGGTCCGTGTTGGATTATTGTTATTAGTAATCTTGTTGTTATAGTCATTGTTCATACTATATTAACATACCATAATTTGGTATTTAAATTGTATTTCTACTTTATGGAATACTTAAATTTGATATTTAGAGTAACAATACATTGAGAGTAGCTTTCAAAATACTCACAACCGTTCATCAACTCACAGGTTTACTGCTTACTCTGGCTGGTATGGGAGACGAGGGGATGTCGGTAAGTAGTAGACTAACTTTGTATAATCTTCCAGCTCTGTCAAATATATTTATTATATACATGCTAACTTCTTTTAATTTGCAGGTCAACATATGGGGCCCTTCAGATCTTAAGTATTTAGTAGATGCCATGAGATCTTTTATTCCCAATGCCGCCATGGTTCACACCAAAAGTTTTGGACCCACCTTCGGCACCGAGTCCACTGTGCAGTGCCAAAGTGACCCCATTGTTCTTGTTGATGATGAGGTGGTCAAAATATCAGCCATTATCCTTCAACCCTGTCAGAGCCCTTCACAAAGGACAGATCATAGCACAGACATCGCTGATTCCCTCAATGGCAAAAAGCTAGCTGCTAAGCCCGGTGATATGTCTGTAGTATATGTTTGTGAACTGCCTGAGATTATGGGAAAATTTGATCCGGAGAAAGCTAAGGCACTTGGTCTAAGACCTGGACCAAAGTATCGCGAACTGCAACTTGGAAATTCAGTGGAATCTGATCGCCAGAAGAATGTTATGGTAAGCCTCAAAACTTTAACACATTCTATACCCAAACCAGGATGTAAGGAAATTTACAAAAGAAGTTGAATAGTGTGACAAATAGATTTCCCTCAATTATGCGTGATTTAGTTTAATTTTAGTTTGATGTTGAGATTCCATACAACTTATTGTATTTGTTTTCCTAACACCATAGGTTCACCCAAGTGATGTTATGGATCCTTCTATTCCTGGTCCTGTTGTACTAGTTGTAGATTGCCCAACAGAATCTCACTTGGAAGCATTATTGTCTGCAAAATCACTAGATACTTATGGCGATCAAGCGGGAAACCTGCCAAAGGCTGGTAAAAGTGTTTCGTGCGTAATTCACTTAACTCCCGAATCTGTTGTTTGTTGTTCAAATTACCAAAATTGGATGAAGACATTTAGTTCTGCACAACATATCATGGCCGGACATGAAAAGTAAGGTCTTAGTCTTTCTGGAGAGTCATTTTTTTTTCTTCTTCTGGTTTTCCTAGTTTTTATTGATAATTACTTCTGGGTGCTCTTGCTGTTTGCAGGAAAAATATAGAGGTTCCTATTTTGAAAGCCAGTGCAAGAATTGCAACACGGCTTAATTACTTGTGTCCTCGATTCTTTCCAGCTCCAGGATTTTGGTCTCTTCCAAATCAGAATTGCTCAAAACCTGGCTCTCTTGCTTCAAGCGAGGTTTGTTACTATGAGCTAAAAACAGAAATTTGTTTTCATGTACACTGGTAATTAAGACATACATCATACATGTGAGATGTGTCTAAGCAAAGTGTTTGATTTGATTCTTTTTGCAGGATTCTTTTTCAGCACCTTCTAATGTCATTTACGCTGAAAATCTTCTCAAGGTATGCCTGGTTAACTTATTTGTTTTGTAAGATGTCAAAATAAAGTTTTTACGACTGTTGATGACGATCCCTTTGAAAAAGAAGTGATTATTATTTTTAAGTGTTAAGAGCTAAAAGCTTTATTATACTTAATGCTGCGACAGAAGCTTAAGTAACAACCATGTGATTTTCAAATTAAAAATATTTATAGTGATCTGACATTTGCAAATGTGTTTGAACTCTAAATGGTTTGATGCACCTCTATAGAACTTAAGAACAGTATTCTTGTTGAATCCTTGGACTGTGGTTTTCTCATGAACCTTGTATGATGAAAAAATAAAAAATAATTCAAGCAAATTAAGTCCCCAAATTT
Organism: Medicago sativa; assembly: GCF_051527215.1. Taxonomy (NCBI): domain Eukaryota; kingdom Viridiplantae; phylum Streptophyta; class Magnoliopsida; order Fabales; family Fabaceae; genus Medicago; species Medicago sativa. Next base: position 80,361,874 of record NC_140750.1, read on the forward strand.
GCTGTAAATACATTTAGTGCACTTTCTTTTCTCTGGTTTTCCTCTATTTTTGCAATCAAATTATCTCCCATCTGATCCACTTTTCCCACTAGAGCTTCTATTAATTTTCTTACATTACTTTTTTTGGGAGAGTTTTTACCTTAGGACTATTAATTTCACTTGTCCGTTCTTTGTCTATTGCTTTTGCAAAGTTGATAAATTGATAAATATATTGCTCTATGCTGCTATACAGTTTACTTTGCGCCCCTATGTTAATCTTGGGTTGGATAGATCTTGTATTCCACCTAAAGCGTCTTCCTCAGAAATTATTGATGAGTTGCTGTCAGAGATTCCAGAGGTTGTGGAAGCAGCTCAGCATGTCAGTCAGCTCTGGGAAGATTCCATTCAGGCGAAGGAAGATTCAATTCCTTTGGCTGATCACAGGAAGGTGATTGAGGAGCCATGGCTGTCTGAAGATGGTATTACTCCTGCTTGCTTGGAAAATATAAGGAGAGATGACTTGGAGATAGTGCTTCTTGGAACTGGTTCATCCCAGCCATCCAAGTATCGAAACGTGACCTCAATATATATAAATCTTTTCTCAAAAGGGGGTTTGCTCTTGGATTGTGGTGAAGGAACCTTAGGACAGCTCAAAAGAAGATATGGTGTAAGTGGTGCCGATGATGTTGTGAGATCTTTAAGCTGCATTTGGATTTCACATATTCATGCCGATCACCACACTGGGTTGGCAAGGATTCTCGCTCTGCGACGTGATTTGCTGAAGGGGGTTCCTCATGAACCGGTGCTTGTTGTAGGACCAAGGAAGCTAAAGAGATATTTAGATGCATACCATAGACTGGAAGATTTAGATATGTTATTTCTTGACTGCAAGCACACCTTTGAAGCGTCATTGGCTGATTTTGAGAATGACTTGCAAGAAACAGTTAATTCTCTGGATCTGAGCAATAGTAATGCAGAAATAAATGCATCAAAAGTTGATTCAACTTTATTTGCTAGAGGGTCTCCTATGCAAAGCCTTTGGAAAAGACCAGGCAGTCCTATTGACAAAGACACAATTTATCCCCTCCTACGGAAATTGAAGGGGGTAATCCAGGAAGCCGGTCTCAATACCTTGATTAGTTTTCCCGTTGTACATTGCCCACAGTCATATGGTGTTGTTCTAGAAGCAGAAAAGAGGATTAGTAGTGTTGGAAAAGTGATACCTGGTTGGAAGATTGTATATTCTGGTGACACAAGACCCTGCCCAGAGCTAATAAAAGCATCTCGAGATGCAACAGTTCTTATACACGAGGCAAGTCTTCTATTTTAAATCTTTTTGCTTCAATTCCTTCTGCGGTGAATGTTTTAAGCCCAACAATATATATTTCGTCCATGCTAGTGTTTTTTCTTCAACATGGATGTGTTTGCATAAACATTTTAAATAAGCTCTTATTGTATGAGTGCTTATGTCCATGTTATATCTATTATCACAGATAAACATGAGTGTTTATTTTAAGTTGTTTTCCTGAGTTATTATGGATGCTTATTACATAAGGCAAAACAGCTTGTAAATATGTTATAAGTTGTTACAGAATATCTCTGAAATACTGCACATGTACTTATGTCATAAGATATGTAAAAATAGTTGTAAATCTTGGTAACTTATGAATTGCTAATTGACGCAGGCAACTTTTGAGGAGGGTATGGTAGAGGAGGCTATAGCAAAAAACCACAGCACCACCAATGAAGCCATAGAAACGGGAGAGGCTGCTAATGTATATCGTATCATACTTACTCACTTCAGCCAAAGATATCCAAAAATTCCTGTAATCAACAAAGAACACATGGATAAAACATGTATTGCATTTGACTTGATGAGTATCAACATAGCAGATTTGCCGATGCTTCCCAAAGTTCTTCCATATCTGAAATTGCTTTTCAGAAACGAGATGACGGTTGATGAGTCAGATGATGTAGTAGATGTTGCCACTTCAGCTTCTTGACTAAACATAACAATTTATTCTTGTTTTGCATAATCTGATTATATCACTATGTTGGGTTGTGCATTATTTTACTAGCATTTATCATTGATTGCCCTTGCAGCTACCCTAACACTTGGGTTGTAATTTTTTTTTTGGGGTATTAGTTTAGTCCGTTCAATTATTGATTAGTTTATCAAAATAGTTTTGGTTGTTAAAGTGAAGAAGATACCATTATATTGAGTTTTTTAGGTACTATTTAGGGTTTAGGTACTCTAATGATTGAAATTACAAGTGCCGAGCAATTTATTCATTTAGATTTAAGAAATGTCAGTTTAGTCTCTTAAATTGAAGAATGACGGTCAATTTAGTTATTTTTTTATTTTTTAACTTAACATCACAATGTTAAAAGGTGTTATGTTTGCCTGGATGAATTAAATTGAGGTTAGGATTGAGTTGTCATTTTGTAACTTTAGTTGGCCCTTATAGTATGGAGGATTACGATGGTGGTTAACTTTGGTTATAAGTATATTTCATTCAATTTGTTTTAGTTTTTAAGCACATCCATTAATTTTCCTCTCAAACAAAATAAAGGTCATCCATTAATTTCATTAATATTTTAAGGATAAAAACTAATGTGAATCAAAACATTATTTTTCTTCAACCAAACAATTGAACTCAAGTGTTAATCAGGAGAACTTGAGTTCAAGTGGAATAATCATCAAGACCCCCTTTCCTTAGGAACCGAAAGATTAACACGCATGAAAGATCATTTTTCTCTGTTTATTGATTGATATATCATGTGCCAAATTTTTTAAAAAATAGTTATAAACTTATACTTTTTCATGAAAATGAAAACAACGTTGAGGAAATTTCAGTAATTGATAGCACATTGCATTGTGACCTTGGGTAAGGATGCATGTAAGGTTACTGTTTATTTTCTTTTTCATATATAATAGTAAAAGGATGAGCGATAGTTGCGGTGGGGAAATGAAATGGTCCAATATTGAACAATGAAATTGTGCGGTTCTCCAACGTTTGATAAAACAAACAAACTGCATTACTTACGTACACACACTCTTCAATCCTTAACCATTCCATTACAGTTATTCTCCATCATGTTAATGTAACTTAATTATCCTTTCATCATTTCGTATTAACAATATCAATTACAAAGTGAAAGATCGCAACCATGATGGATATGACTTCATCAAAAGATGGACAATCTCCTCCCAATTCAAAGAAAACTTCAAAGAAACCTAAATGTATGTCTTAATTTGCACTAACAATTTGTTACATATATATCATATGTCTTGTTTTTTTTCCTTCTTTTTCTTCCTATGATGTAACTTGAAACAATGATTCATTATTCCAAAAAAAAAAAAAAAAAACACAAACCATTTGTTCCTTGTGATTTACGGAGCCTGTATTAAAATCTTGGAAAATTTAGGGCTTGAGGCTGTTTCATATGTATAAAGTTGTGTTATATTATTATTGCTCATAGTTATTTGTTTTATTTTAATTTGTAGATTCAAGATTCTCGCAGCAAGAACTACCTGCATGGAAACCAATTCTAACACCTGGATGGGTATAATATGCAACATAACTCGTTTAATTAGTGCATGTTTGAAACCACGGCGAGTTTGACAATATCCCGTGATTTTGTTGAAGTTCCAAAATATAATTTTTGTCTAAATCACGGTGGCACAAAATTCTACTATACTTACCGTTAATTTAAGCATGCACTTCCATTTCTTACAGTTTCTTAATATATGCAAAAATTTAATCAATGATTTTATGTCTTTAATTTTATCAGGTGATTGCCACATTTACTGCAATTGGAATCATCTTTATCCCTATTGGTCTTGCATCATTGTTTTCATCAGGGAAGGTAAGAACATAACAATGTATAGAATGAAATGAAGTTTTGCTACTGAATTCAACTGAATTTTATTTATAATGGTAAAGAAATACTAATGCAGGTGGTGGAAGCTGAATTCAGATATGATGAAACGTGTCTTTCTCCCTCTGATGCTAAAGATGCAGTTGCATATATTAAAAGTGATACCACTAACAAGACTTGCACCCACAAATGGATTGTTAGTACATTCACTTCTCTGTTTCACAAGAGTATCATTTTTCATTTTCATACCTAAATGGAAATAATAATTAGTTGCAAACTTTACAGGTTGAGCAAAAAATGCAAGCTCCTGTTTTTATCTACTACCAGCTTGATAATTACTATCAAAATCATCGCCGGTATGCACATTTTCAGTGTTATCAATTACGGATCACGGAAAATATTAGTTTGTTCAAATTCTGCTACGCAACAGTGCTCTAGCATGCGCTATAGTCACTATTTCACAATATTTTGTACTAAATAGTGTATTGCAAAACAACAATGATTTGTTCAAATTTCACTATTCAGTTGCGCTAGAACGCTGCTATTTGACCACACAGCACGATTTTCAATGAAACAAAAACAAATTTACTTGAGGCATATGCATATGTACAAATGCATACATTTGATGCTTATTATTTTTAATGATGCCTTTAATATGATTTTGGATGATTAACTCTTGCAGATATGTTAAGAGTAGAAATGATAAGCAGTTGTGGAGAAAGTCAGCTGAAGGGCAAACAGACCACTGTGATCCAGTAGACAAAACAGAAGGAAAGGAGCCAATTGTTCCTTGTGGCCTCATTGCATGGAGTATGTTCAATGACACCTACAAATTTTCAATGGACAACAAGGATTTAACTGTCAACAAAAAGAACATAGCATGGGGAAGTGACAAAAATTCTAAATTTGGTCGTGAAGTTTATCCTAAAAATTTTCAGAGTGGAGGTTTGATTGGAGGTGCAAAACTCAATGAAAGCATACCTGTAAGTCCCTATTTGGATAAACAGTTTAATTATATAAACACTTATCCTATAAGTACTTACGTATAAGTTATTTCTACGCTAAAGTATAAAATAAAACTGTTTTCGTAAGTTATTATGAAGAGCTTATGAAAATAAGCTGAATACAACTTATAGACATGTCTATAACAGTATAACTATTTCCATAAGCTCTTTCAAACGGTCACAATATATGACTTCACAAATTACTTTGTTTTTTTTTTCATGTGATAAAATATAACCTTTTACTTGAGAAATAAGCAATCTATGTATTGTTGCATGCATCAGTTGAGTGAACAAGAGGATCTGATTGTTTGGATGAGAACAGCAGCATTACCAACTTTCAGAAAACTGTATGGGAAGATAGAGTCTGATCTTGAAGTTAATGATGAGATAGAAATACTAATTCAGAACAATTACAACACATACGAGTTTCAAGGTAGGAAGAAGTTGGTTCTATCAACTACAACTTGGATTGGTGGGAAAAATAGATTCTTGGGGATTGCATACCTTGTTGTTGGTGGACTATCCTTGTTCTGTGCTATAGGATTCATTCTTCTGTATGTGATCAAGCCAAGGTAAAGGAAATATTTTGCTTTTTCTATACTACTTTATGGTTCTACATTTATTTTTTATGAGTTAAGATCATGATTTTACATTATGAGATGTGAAATGCTAGCGACACATTCTGTAACACTAGCATTTGAATACGCTCTTTTCTATTGGTTGAAATTGACAAGTTCTGATAAAATTTATGTTAGGAAATTAATATGGCTACATAGTAAAGAAAAGCTGAAACATTTTTGGTTATTTGTAAGTAGCAAATGTGAGCTAACATTACTATATTGCTCTTTTTGCAGACCTCTCGGGGATCCATCCTACTTATCATGGAACAGAAATCCAGGGATCTTAAAATGATGTCTTGTAACTCAATTTTTTTTGTTTACAATTCACTGTCTTCTTTTGTCATTAGTTCTTTGTGTGACCAACGTGGAACATGAGTGTATATAAATGTTTGTCAATCCTTTATGCAAATATATTACAAGTTTTGATCTGAAAAAATACCAATATCCTATGGGAAAGATATTTACAAAAAAATCGGCGATCCGGTCCATTAGAACATTTTTTTTTATGGGTTAGATGGGACAAATTGTGGATTGGGGTCACATCTATCTTTTTTTTTTTTTTTTGTTAGATTGATTGAAAGAGGTTAAAGCACATTTGGTGACACTAGAAACAAAATCATAACACAAACCAAAGAGACACTAAATACATATGGAAATTGGTATGTCAAATTTCAGACCATTTGGTGAGCTGCTTTTATGATTGAAACTTGAAGGAGCATCATTAATGGACTTACAATTAATGCCACCAGATAAGTCAGGAAACGGTTAAGATCAACTTCACTTACCATGATGTAATAATTTTAGAAAAATAATCAATCAGTCCTCATCAGTTAATTCAAAAGAAATTCATATTTCCCTCAAATGATTCCATTTATTCATTTGATATTATATTTTTCTCTAAACATAACCTTTCAAATATATGGTGAGTGTTTGGCCTTTCTCATATAGAAAAAGATTTTTCACTCATAACCCCAAACTAGTTGTGAGAAGTGTAGAGAAGCTAAATAAAAAACATGAAAAAGAGTTATATTTTTTTTTTTTTGTGTGTGTTCCCATAATCATAAACACTGGCTCAGAGAGCAGTTGTAAATGTAAACATACAACCAATATACTGTATATGCAACTTATTTCTTTAATACAATTCAGCTATTGCAATAAACAAAGTTAAAGCAAACATCTACCACCAATATATTTCATAACCTCATTAATTAATTACACCAAACTTCATATTCATAACCCACAACTCATAATATCATAACATTAACCAATAATACTTACTACACATCAAACCATTGATCATGAAATGATCTTTCTTTTGAAGAGAAATACAACTTACTAAGAAATATCAATGGACTCTCCCAACTCACCTGATTTTGCTTTTACATCATCAACCACAGTTCACAACAACAACAGTAACATCTTTAGAAGCCGTTCTACAAAAGAAACACCTTTCTCAAAACTCTCATGTCCAACTTTCTCACGCAGTCTTCAAAACTCTCCAGTTTCATCTCCTCAACATCACTATTTTCCCACTAAGTTCTCTGATTCTGAGTCCCTACAAACAACTTACCACTGTGCCTCTTCTGTCTTGAGAAACGACGGACAAATCACGTCCATAGCATTATCATCGAGTGGTTTACTCTACACAGGCTCTGATTCCAATATTGTAAGGTGTTGGAAACTACCTGAGTTCACTGAATGTGGACAGTTGAAGACTAAAGCTTCAAAAGTTGTGGCTATTGAGGTTTCCAATGACACTGTTTATGCAGCTTATGGTGATGGCAAGATTAGAGTGTGGACAATAATCTGGGATAACAAGGTGTTGAAACATGTTCGATCTGCTACTATTCCTAAGACACTTGGCTATGTTCGAAGCTATATCGCAGGGAAAGACAAGACAGTAAGTCTAGTACCTTAATTGCCATCAATAAATCACAACCAACCATATGTGTGATTTTAGAAATAGTTATGATTGAAATCAAACATTATTAATGATCTAACGTATAGGATTGATTGATAGTTTAAAAAATCATTACAACATGACAGTGTTTATGAATTCTATTCTTAACATGTATACACGTTCTTAGACTCGCCTAACCATATATTTATAAAATGTAAATCATCATTACCTAATAGTTATTTACTGGTTTTACTTGCATATAATAACATTTTTGGTCCATTATAACATGATTGTTTTGTTTGGTTGCTGGCATCACTCAGCAGATGAAGCATAAGAGACTAATAACATCAATGGCAATTAACACAGCAGAGGACATTATATACACTGCATCTCTTGACAAAACGGTAAAAGTATGGAGAATCTCAGACCTCAAATGTATAGAGACAATCAAAGCACACCCTGATCCAATAAATGACATGATTGTATCCGACGATGGCGTTCTCTACACGGCCTCCGACGATGCCACAATCAAAGTTTGGCGTCGAAATTTTTGTAGCCATGATCAACCTCATTCTCTCACAGTAACACTTCATGCCAAATATTCACCTGTGAAAGCCTTAACACTAACCAATAATGATGGAGGAATTTTATATGGTGGATGCACTGATGGTTACATACACTATTGGTTAAAGGGTTGGTTTGCAGGACAATTGCAATATAGTGGATCAATTCAAGGACACACACATGCAGTATTGTGCTTAGCTAGTGTTGCTAAATATGTAGTTAGTGGTTCAGCTGATTCAACTAGCAGGGTTTGGAGTAGAGAACGTGATGGACAACATGTTTGTTTAGCTGTTTTGGCTGGTCATAGAGGACCAATTAGGTGCGTAACAGCTTTTTTAGGAGGATGTTTGGTTCAGGAAGATGATAATGAAGATTCTTGTACTGTGTGTACTGGAAGCCTTGATGGTGTCTTGAAGCTTTGGCGTGTCACTCATACAAAGAATGCCCCTGATAATAATCAGTGTTTGTCCCAAGTTGGGAACAAGTATTTTGAATTGTACAAGGGATTTCAACAATAATACTCACTTATGTAACCAATGAGAAAATGTTACTATTCAGAGGGAAGCATATAAAAGTGAAGAGAGAATCATTCAAATTAGTTGAAGAAAATGATACACCAATATATGTTTAAGTACGTGCTCCAGCAAAGGGAATTCAACTGAATTAATTAGTAGAAAAACATGCATAACTGATCATAGCTAATCTAAAACTAATTTTAACTGATGCAACTGCAACGAATTCTGAGCCTGTTAATCAAGCTTCATATATTTGATAAAGGTCTGTACTTTGTTCTATACATCAACACAAGGTGTAGTATGGATAGTGCTTAGACTCGTCTATATACAGAACAATTACCGGATGCAGTGATGGGATTATGTACCGTATAGTGCCTTTATTGGGTAAATCGTAAAGGTTGTTCTACAGTACCTAATGAAATGTGCATGTTTTACATTTTAACAAAGCAAACTATTCCACCGTTCTTTAAGGGCCTCATAGGCTTCAGGACAAGGTATAGCCAGCAACCCATGCCTTCCATCAATACAAGTTTCAGTTGCTAGGCTCAGCCGTAATAATGTTTTGAGTGCATTGTCAATTGGCATTTCAACCTGGAAATTTCAAATGTTATAAGAATGCAAATTATGCAATGATTATAATCAGCACTACCACGAAAAAGAATAAAGTATAAACTTCAGAGGGCAGAACCCTGTCAATACATTACCTTTACTTTAAACGCTTCATACATGAATCTCTCACAGTCCTCTCCTACACTTCGGCGAGAAGTGACCTGAAGCAAGAAGTGTCACACATGATTTATGTATCATCAAGAGGATTTGCAAACAATTATTCCTAACAAAACAACTACATGAAAATGCATTGCAGAACTTCAGATAGCATAAGACGGTTGGGAGGAAAATTAACAAACCTGGCCCTTATCTGCTTTGAGCAGGACTGCATAAGCCAAAATAGCTTCCTTGTACTGCACATGTAAAGTTTTAGGAGAAAGAAGTTAACACCGGTCAAAATGCATAGTAATAAATATGAGTTAAGAACCTATATTTCTTCAAGATCAGACCTGGATTCATTTTACAAATTAAATATTCTGCATGGCCTTGTCCACTATTGTGACTGGGACTTTTTGTTCAGATTCAGACATTTGATTTCTTAACGTAAACCACAAGAAACCAGTTCATAGTTGTTGATATTTACTAAAACCGGATGACTTTTACTAGTATACTGTATATGAAGCACATCATATACTACACTATGGATAAAATATGATACTAATACGATAATAAATTTTAGAAAGCAAGATATGATATGGCCAAGATCCATTAACAAATGTTTGTGTGTTTGAATAACTTAATGAAGAAAAAAAATGAAGCACCATTTATTTAACTGATTGATTCGACAGCATTGGTTGCCCCCATCCCCTTGAACAGAAGAATTATAGATGGAAACTGGAAATATAGATGCACAGAAAGCATAAGGAGCGGAAGTTTCTCACTTGCTGCTGTTCAGAAGCATCTAAAAGAAAATGCACCGAGCCAAAGCCACTTGCTAACGTCTTTTCATAAAGCGTCTTGTTCACTAATAGCTGCAATATAATAATATTTTTGACAATTCAGAATCTCAGATAGTTTTATTTCCATAGAACGTGGAAGGTAGAACTATATTCTTTTGGTATAACAACAGTTTCAAATATTAATAGCATCTAAAAGAAATTATCATGTTAATCTACCTGATACCGATCCCACGTCTGTTTGTAACCTAGAACCACACGACTCCCAAATATTATTAGGGCACTTATGGCAACTACATCAAGTAATATAGCTGACCTGAAATAAAAATGAAAGTAAAATATTGTAAACAAATGTAACTTCTAAGCAAGAAAATTATTGGTGGAGGTCGAAACGAGGTGTTTCCTTCTAGTCAATCAAAAAAATGTGTGCATAGAATAAGGTTCAAAACAAAATAAAACCCTATTACTAAGGTATCATATATTAACCAAATATATTCCTATTATATGGTTTGCATCATTATCCCCCCTTGTTGATAGTATTATTCTGAAAAAAAAATGTTTGAAAAGGAAGGAAAAAAGTACACGATTAAGGTAGCTACCCGCATTGTGAAAGAAAAAAAAAACAAAGGAAATTCCTTTCTAGCATCAGAGATAATCAAGCCTAGAGACGAAATTAGAACCGTAATTAAAATTAGTAAATATCATTTAGATGCAGAAACAACGTTTAGGAATATCATCAATATCATATGAAATTAAGATATACTTACGGGGAATCTGAGAGATTTTGAAATTTGTAGTTTATAAAATATGCCAGGAGTCCCAAAATTGTGGCAACATCCAAGCGCACCTGTAAGTTTGCAGTTAAAAATTACAACACTAAACAAATAGGGTAAGTAAAGGTACATTTACAACCAATATTCTAATGTTATTTCATCACTACATTCTTATTAAATTATTACGGGAAAGAATGCATACTTATATATCTGGATTAAACAGACATGTATAATGTATTGGCTTGTAAAACTGGGCCAGGTTCTGATAAAAAAAAGTTTGCTTTTCTGGTAAAATTTAGGAGCAGAGAGGATAAAAAGCTAAAACTATATCATGATTTACACTTACAGACATAGCAGACAACTTTAAAAAGAGTTTAAAACTCAAAAACAAGAAGCGCGAGTTCTAGAAGATTTCTTACCGTGTCTATGATGCGGAATGATAGCTTTTTGTGAGGAAAAACTACCTGCAAATAAATTGAATACCATCTGAAGAATTTTAAACATATAAACATCCAAAGTTACAACAGGAACAACACCAAGAAGAGTCTTCTTATCTGACATATGACAGACCCTGTAGTAACAAAATAATTACCGGTAAATCTGGAAAAGGAATTTTCTCATAGATCTTTAATTGCAATGATGGAACCTCAGCTTTATCTTTACCATTTATTTCAACTTCCTTCGTATATAGTAGAATTAATTCTTCAAAGGCTGGTTCCTATTTTGCAAACATATAAAATTTGGATCAATATTCCAGCATAATTATCAGTCCTCAAAAAAATATTGCCAGTAAAGAACTCTGTCAACTATTGCAACTATGAACTTACTCAATCCTTGCCTGAAAAATTGGAAACCTCTCTAAATCATTATTAGTAAATTTAGGAGAGTTCCATATTTTTATACGTAATAAAAGATTATAAGCTATCTTCCCCCTTTTGGAAGGGAATCCCATGCAGAAATGAAGGTCACAAACATAAGACATGCCGTCAGAATGGTACACCTAAATACATATTTGTGTAACCCTACAAGAAATTGTAGATTATGGGTAATACCTGCAGGACTGATCGTGAGAAAAGTATGGAAAAGGATGTTTTTAACATTTTCCAAGGATCATTTCTGCAGTATTTCCTTGTTGCAGGTCTCCATGTATCACTAAGTGATATCCTTGACAAAAAAGTAGGCCTGGATGAAGAATACCAATGATTGGTCATGTCAAACGGTGATGCTTCAAGCAAACTACACTATGCTAGCAATGTAAACATGAAATCAACACATATTTCTAATTTGGATATATTTGATCACTCCCTGTGCATCCAACATATTTCAATTTCAAGGCTTCATTATTATACATGATTCAAAATCTTTATTTCCAACAGACCAAAACATTAAGAATAAATTATAACAAGTGGGAATTATTGCATATATAATGTCAAACAGCAGATAGCTCAACTAGCACTGGCCCTAGTCTATAATATTGTCGTGTGATAATGGTGTTGTAGGAGGTTTGATCCTCCATGTAGCCATCTATTCACCTCCCATACCAGTGTGCTTTCACTTTCAATGAGCAAAAAGATATGCTTCAACAATAATGGAATGAGCTTTTAATGTTAATAGAGCTTAAAGCTAATTATATTATAATATTGTTTGAGTGTATCTGCAAGCTATGAAGCACTAAACCTTCAAAAAAGGAGCCATGTCTGTCTCCAAGATGGATCATATATAAACTTAACCCTCACACAACACTCTGATACTTCTGAATAGTGATTTCAAGACTATATTTAGTTTGAATATTTGAATCTGTTTGATACTGTCAAGACATTCTTTACATATGTTGGATGAGCATAAATATTTTGTAAGAACCCAAAAGTATGTGACATGGAAATGCTATATAGATATAATTTTGGTATTCATTTATATATACATTATATATGCCTACACTGCATTGCTTAGTTTTTCCATGTCACTGTTGCTGAAATCAGAAATATCGGTTCAAATCTGATTTCTTGGAATGATGGAAAGCAAACATTAGTTCCTTTATTTTCAAATAATAGGAGCTTCTAGCAGAGTTCAGACGGTAATAAAAGAGCTGTTTGTGGAGCAAACCTTAGATAAGGTTCAGGAGAGTCACCATCATTTTCAACCTGAAAAGGTGTTTCTGGTGTAGGGGGAATAAGTCCAATCCAAGAAAGCAATCTCCTCAAGAGCCTTTCACGGGGACCGACAGGTGACAAAATCCCTTCATATCGAGCTACTGCCCTCTGAGCTGCCAGCCAAATAGGGAGTTCTGCATTTGGTACTTGGTTTTCATCTATTTGCTCGTCCAAATCATTGTCATTGTCAGTATAGATCAGTGACTTTTGAAATACTGACAGTTTCTTTAGCCAAAGCTTCAATCTTTCTGTCCAATTGCGCACTTCATGTTTCTGACTGATTATACCTGATACCTAAGTTGTTAAAATTAGTAAGATACTTTTTACACAAGTTAGACATAATCATGATATCATGTATAGCTTCTAATTTTTTGTTTTTTTTTTGTTTTTTTTTTATTTTAAAAAATGCATAATTTCTAAAGTTGACAGTACCAAACTAGAGTATGATATACCCTAGTAGATAGATGGACAGCTCAGATAAGTTGATTAAACATAATTTAGAGATAAGCCATATCAAAAGACCATTTGTCATAAAGAAAACAGGTAACTGTTATCCTTAGAAAATGTAATAACTTTTATCAAGAAAACATAGAGTTGCCCTATCAAATATGAAGAATGAAAGTAATTGATGGAGGAATGTATAATATAAATTATGCACATAATCAAAGAGAATTGTAACTAAACAAATCCTGATGCACATATTTTCCAATTTAAGAGTGAATTCATCAAAGCCTAGTGGCCAACACACAGACACTGGGGAGGGGGAAAGGGTGGTCATGGGATCGAACCCATGCACCCACACAAAATGTCCTGGCACACAAACCTATGCTTTGGCTAATAATGTTGCCTAATTATAAATATATTTCCAGATTTCCTAAATCCTATCCCAATAAAATTTGTGATATAAATTTTGAACATCGAAATAGTCAAATAATATATGAGAAACATGTATTAAAGAATATAGGAAAAAGAAATCTGTTTCTTCACACAGCATGCTTTTCCATAATCTCAATTATTCGATCTGACTACAAATTTTGATTTTATAATACTGTGACTAACTATATACTGGTACAAGGATAAAAGTATTTCCAGTGTGGTAAGTCTGCTTGGCAAAGCATAGGTGATCTAACTTGTTATAAGATCCTACATATCCTCCTACATGTCAGCGTATAATGTGTATTCAAATAGACTCTAATCTAGTTAAAACTTTCCTGTGTCATTTTCTAATAGTAGAATATCAAAGATTATCTACCTAAATTAATTGATTCCATTGAATGAATAAATATAATGACAATATCAGCATTTAAGAAATTTTGATGCATCTGACGAAATATTCATATGATATTTGACAGCATCTTGCATTCTTATAGTTTTTACATTTGACAATTAACACTGAATTTCCTTGTTATAACTTTCTTGCCCTTGAAAATGGTTATAGCTTTTACATTTGACAATTAACACCGAATTTCCTTGGCATGTACTAATCATTTGAATATCTATAGAATAGTCAAGACGGTGGAAGCATTTAAGAAATATTGATGCATCTTACGAAATATCCATATGATATTTGAGAGTATATTTGTGCATGACAATGTGTGTAAAGAACTTTCTTCGACATGCCTGAATAATGGGATGATTCTATGCCTCTACTCAGATATCAAGAAAGTTAAATGACAAAACCACCACAAAAAAAGTAACCTCGCTTATTTTGGAGCCAAGTTTTGCTAGTGGTTTTGATATAACAAAGAAGATTGTTTGCAGAAGCCTGGACTGTAAGTAATCCAGTTTTTCAACAATTAATAGGCCATTCTGATTCTCAGTTGCATAGCCCCGCCTACAATAGAAAAAGATAATACATAACTCTCAGATAAAAAGAAGAAATGTGCTAAGTTATATATTCTGCTTCTCAGTTCATCTAGAAGGTTACCTAAACCAGATGCTTAACTAGCCAGTTAGAACAAATATTGGGTCAATAATTAAGTCTTATCCCACCAAGTGGGGTCGGCTACATGGATCAAACGACGCCATAATGCTCTATCATATACCATATATCTATCTACTCATTTGAAGCTTTGACAGTGAAACTATACCGTTCAAAAAACCTAGTGTGCCATACAAATACTTCATTTGATTGAGCCTTTTCAAAGCTAAAAAGATTAATTTTTTAAATTTGATTTGAAAGTTAGTATTAAAGAACAAACATGCAGAAAAAATGTATATGAAATTACCTTACCTAAATATAATGGCATTAGACTCGTATGCTTTCTCCCAATCAACATATATTGGCAAGGTAAGGAGATAGTCTGTATTCAATGCAGTTGTTAACATTAGATCCCGAGCTGATAGTTCTTCGAATTGTGCATTAGAAAGAAGTTGCATGAAAGCCCTTTGGAAACGAGTAGCGATGGTAACTCTGCCAATAATTTTGGGAAAAAAATAATTGATCAGAGCATTACAAAGAAATGGAAAGATGAAAAGAACATGGTTGAATAGACTGGTTCTCCTCTATTTTTCAAACTAACACTCGCCACCCTTATATGTTAGAGAAATTACCTTCACCTCTCCTCGGGTCTTTGTGATATAATTTAAATTCGTTTCCAACTTATACCGACTAGAACTTCAATCAATCACAGTAATTCTTTTTTAATCTATAAAGTTGAGAGCAACAATTGAATTCAAAAAAGCATGTTAATTGGAAAGGAGCAGAAACCTGGACCCCGTATCAGAATCGTTGTTGGGAGTTATGTCAAGAGAACGCAGAAGACTCCCAAGGCTGAGAGCATACTCAGAGAGCATAGACTTTTGCGGTTGAAGCTGTATATCCTGATAGACCTTCCCATTTCCATTCCCGGTTTGAAGGATGTCGTCATTGGCATAGATTGAATTGTTTCCATTAGCCACAACCTGTGTCTCTGGTACAAGAGGGTCCTCATCCTTTTGAGTTTGGACTGCATTGGTGAGGTGATAATCCGAACGCATTTCTTCTAAGATGGTCTTGTGTTCAGCATGAAGTATAGAGTCCAAACATCTGTAGATTATATAATAGAGTAATCTAGTGTTAGAACAACAACTTGTAATAGAAGAATCAAAGAAATGATAAATCACAAGACAATGAACACAATCATTTGTTTATGCAATTCGGTCCAGTGTACCTACATCTGCAACTATAGAGCAGCTGTAGTTCTGTATTTTTACAGTGTTACAAACCATATATACAAGACTACGGTCTAGATTACAACAATACCCCTGAACCACACCGTCTCACTCGCTCAGCCCTTTGCCCTATTCTAGTCTTATGAGCCATACTCAACATATTAGTACTAATTAATGTTGAATAAAGTGTTTGTTGTTTGAAATGAATATATAAAATTGATAGTACTTACGAGGTGAGAAGGCGAAAGTGATGAGCAGTATCTTGATGAAGCATGTTAGAGAGGATTGCATCTAGAAGTTGGGACTTGGAAACAGGGATGTGTTTCTGTCTAGGCACTTGTATTTTAGAAATTCCCACCTCTTCTTCATCATCATCATCGTTGGAGTTTTTCTTGTTGTTGTTGTTGGGGTTTTCACTCTGCCTCTCATGTTCTTCTAGTTCTTGTGACTCTGAGTCTGAGGCAACAGATACTACTTCCTGGAGCCGTGAACAAGGAAGCCTGTGTTGTCTGAGAAGTGGACAAGAGAGCAACTGCTGCCGCCGCCGGTGGCGGCCGTAGTATGGGAAAGAGTGCTGCTGCTGTGACAGTGGCTGCCAAATTGGAAGAGCTTTGCTGGTGGGGAAAGGATGGTAATAATATGAGTATGATGACATTTGGATATGAGAAATTGAGAATGAATGAGAGACTCAAATGTGCAAGGTACGTGTATGAATGTAGTAATCAATCAGTAAAATATCCATTATTATTTATCGGATTATATCAAAACCGAACCAAACCGATCATTATTGGTTCGGGTGACGAGTTCCAATTAATTGAGAACTCACTCACCCTACTAGTTAATTTTTTTTAGAATAAACAAAGTTTAGACAAGTCAGGTTTTAGAGGCTCATCTAGATGATAACAAATCTCAAGCTCAAAGAGACTTTGATCATCCATTAAAAACGTTCTTATGCCGACATTGTGAGTTGAACTTGCATCCTTGTGATTTAGTATCAACTTCTTATCAACTGAACCAACTTTAGTAACATATATCACTTTGTTACTTTTTATTTTGTGGGAAATGTAAACGAGTGCCCCGGGCACTCTTTAAGGGCTATAAATAGCAAGTATTTATTTATAAAAATGTGTGTAATCAATGCATTGAAAATCGAAATATTTTACTTTTTTTTAAAGAATAATTACTTATTTTGGTATGCTTAAGGAGCGTTCGGAGTCACTTTAATTTTCAATGTGGCAAAGTATGTATTCGTATCGTATATGCCCAAACCCAATCTTTTAATTTGGTTTCACAGCCTCACATTATCGCACAATCCACTCCACACACTCACAGTCACAGCGTCATCTCCTTCTCCGCCCAGTCGTTCCACTGTTCAGGTTGTTGGTGGTGCAGAGTTGCCAAGGCCACTCCTCCTTCTTCTCCGCCACTCAAGTGTCGCCGTCGAAGCCAAAAACGGTTTTATCCTTCCTCACAGAGGTAGACTCTATTCTATTGTTAACATCTAAACATATATACTTATACATTTGTGAGACAAAGAAACTACCAATGTGTCAAATTTACGCTACGCAGACATCATCATATTCATATGCAAAGCTTCCAATTATTTCTGCATTTTTTTTTTACTGCTTTTTAGAGTCAAGAGTCGGTCCTTCACAATTTTTTAGCGGCATAAGGCAATCTGTCACAAAAATAAAACTTAACTAGCTTATAAGATGATATAACTTATTTTTACGAGCTTAGCTTATACTAGTGGTTTGTGATAACCTGATTCAAGTAGTTTATAGCTTATCATTACTTATTTCAATTTTATCCCTGTAAATTTAATTGAAAAAAAATAAATAAATATTAATTAAATGCACATCTTTCATGTCATTTTGTATTTATAATTAACTAGTTAGTTCAACATCTAATTTTATTAAACACTACAAATTTAATTGTTAGTTTATCCGCTATCGGCTATAAACGAGCTTATTATAAGTCATCCACTATAAGTTACCTGCCATTTTTTCAACAAACAGAACATTAGTCTTAACATTTTCATACTAGGGACATTAATTATTCTATTATAATCAATTATTATAGACTAATTTGTCAACAGTGGTTAGAGTCCTACTTTCGAAGTAAAATATAGCACGGACAATGTTCATAAGTGAAGGCAGTCTTAACTTTTCAAACCAGTTTTGTCAAATTTTAATTTGGTATTATTAGAGATTCTAAAATTCGTTGAAACAACTACTATTAGATTTTCGCTATTGGACCACACACCATTTTTTTTTAAGAGGCTAAACTAGCCCACCCACCATTTATATTCACGCATTAAGTCTAATAGTGCTTAGCGTGAAGGAGTGTGTTAAGAGTCACACATTAGAAATGGCATGATATGAGCAAATGTTTATAAGTAGGGACAACCCTCGTATCATAAGCTGGTTATGCCTGACTAATTTGGATTTTGTTTTTGCCAAAACTGAATTGGACCGTAAAAAATTTGTGAGGGATCAAAATGGATCTTCACTCTAATTTTTAATACTTCTAAGCTAAATCAATCACCAACAACATGTATTTCATTGGGTTAGTTTGCTTCGGAACCTGCACAAAATTTCCATCAATGTGAACCATTTTTCGGTTGAAAACCGAACCAAATCGACTTGTTACACTACGTCACTCTTTAATGATTTTCAAAATTATCCAAATCAAACATGATTTATTTATTGGAGAATCTAATTATTGCACTCAAGAGATTATGTAGACAACTAGCCTATGTTGGATTGCTGGAATGAGATAGAATGAAGTGATATGATGCCTCCTTGTTTGGATATATTTAAAAAATACTCAAATATTGGAATGAAATCTCTAATCTATTTCATTCTGTTCCACTTCATTCAATTCTGCTCATTCTATTGTCATCTCATGTATCCAAACAGATAAATTCATATATTTTCAAAATTTCCTTTTATGAATATGTTAGTGCCTTAGATTCTCCAAAGATTGAAAATCCTACCTTTATTTATTTATTTGAATGAATTGAGAGTTGACCCATCCAACTCTAGTCTCTTTGTTTTGTTTGCTTGCAGTTGCAAAGGCGTTCATATCATCTTCATCTCATGCATCTGTTATTGCAGCAGCAGCATCATGTTTACTTTATGTTTCGGGACACTTGTTGTATAACAAATCAAAAGCAGCGTTATGTGGGAGTGACAGTAACATCGTTGAGACACAATTCAGAAAGAGAAATTAAACTGGCCCGAGACAGAGTAATAGATTTTGGAAAATACAAGGGGAAGATGTTGGGAAGCCTTCCGTCGAGCTACCTCAAGTGGGTTTCAAAAAACTTAAGAGCACGCGAGTTTGAGGAGTGGGCAATTCTTGCAGATCAAGTCCTTCTAGACCCAATCTACAAAGACCGCATTGAGTGGGAGTTTGCTCTTAATGTGTTAAATGGCAACAACATTTCTTCTGCTGCTGCTAGATCCATTGGAGCGGCAGATTCTGAGCTGCAGGAGATAAGCAAGAGATTTGGTTGGGATAACCTTGACAAAGTTGGTTGGAGCAAAGTTGATTTCGACCTTCTCGGCACTTCTAAGGGAGGGAGAATTCCGAGACTTGTCAATTTCAGCGACAGTGACACCAATACCAACACCCAACCTAACCACCCACCTGCTACTAGTATCATTGGTAGCAACGGTAGTAACAGTAGTAGTAGGACTAAGAGGATGGAGAGAAGAGCGAGACAGAAAATGAGATCGAGGACGACAAATGAAGCGCACCAACAGAAGGACAACAATGTGGTTGATATTGAAGAAGTTGAAGATGATAACATTAATATAGCCATTGCCAATCCATTCCCCGGACGTCAGGCTCTTCTCCGTAAGGCCATCAACCATGGCAGCATCCTAAGCTAAACTCAACTTTAAACATGTCATGCCATGCCTTTCTTTGTTCTTTTCTATCATGTAATGTAATTCCAATTTTCAATTTTTCCAATATATATCTCTTTTTTTTCTCTGTCTTGGTACTAGCGATTTAAAGAATTCAATAACATTCCTGTCAAGATGAATAGTACAAAACTACATTCAGACACAAAAATGATGAATGAATTTGGAAACAAAATTTTGAAATGTAGAGAAATTGAAGAACCTTGGCGAAAAAGTAAAGAGGAGGCAAATTCAACTCAACCTTGGAATTGGATTTGCAAGCTCCAACTCCATGACAAAATTAAGTTTCCATGATGCAATATAAGGTAGTTATACGAGTTAGTTAGTTAGTTACACGAGTAAAGTAAGAGAGAAGGGGATAAAAAAGTAAAACGAAAATTATATTGATAATGAGAGAATATAAACTAACTTAGTTGATAAGGCTTGATTGTTATTGTAATGATAGAATATGAATTATATGAAGGGGCACGTAAGCTTATATAATTAATGTAAACTAGGGTAGTGACCCGTGGTTCGCACATGATAGTTCGTCCGACTTCATTCGGTTAGTAAAATAAATTAAAATAATTAAATTGAAAAATATATCAATATAATTTTTATTTTTATCTCGTGGCTAAATTAAGCAATTAACTAAAATAAAATATAATCTTTAATTGATAAAAAAAAAAAAGCAATCATGTGTAGGAAAAATACATAAAGTGACAAAAAATATTTATGTTGCAAATATTAGAGTAATAAATTGAAAAGTAGTGAAACTATAATATTAATAAGATTGATGCATTGTATTTTAAGTTAAAAGTTAAGATGAAGTAATTAATTAGATTGTTATTCTAGAAATATTTATATTATCTTTATAAGTAAAATTAAAAGTAACATGTTACTATTGATTTCTCATCTAAGATAAATGAAAATAATATATTATTTTGCTAAAATACTTTTTTATCGAGAAATCATACATGTTAGTTATTTAAATATTAATTTGCATATTTGTAAATAATTTCTATATTTCGATATATATCTAATTAACATGTAGTAATGAAAATATTATCACTGAAAAATTATATATTTAGAGGAACTAAGAGCATAAATATCGGCAGTGGCATTGTATACGTGTAGCATTTTTTGTCAGAAGGTCATGGATATTTGGCATAACATATGGTGGCTTTCTTTCACTATGCTCCCAAGTTTGCAAACGGTGGCATTCATCATTGATTCATTGTTAAGCTTTTTTCAAAAGCTTTTTGAAATAAAATAATTAAAAAAGAAATTACCATTTCAACTATTGGAGGATATTATGAATGAGTGGGACCCATTTTAGAGTTTTGGATGAGTGGTATGAATATTTAGAAATTGTAGTAGAGTGGTTTAAATAATTGAGAAGTGTGAGGTAATATAATATATTGAGTGGGGCCCATTTATGCTACCAATATGAGTGGCATGGATGTGGAAAAAAATTAATTAATAGTCAAACTGAAAAGCCAACGGTTGATGAGAGATATATTTTATACAAGTATGTATAAAACATACCACATCACCGTTGGATTTACAATGCAATATTAATTAAACATTTATGTAAGAGAATCTCATGGTTCTTTATTTATAGCTCCACTTTTATGTTGTATTCGTCGGATGTGGGATGGGACGTTTAGTTACACTTTAAGACAAGATTTTCTCTTTTATAGGAGAAGAAAAGCACTAGTAAAGATCAAAGAAGCATTTTCAATTTTCTCTCTTCCCTCACCTGTTGATTTTGGAGATTGTTGCCTCTTGGGTGGAAGCTTCTTCTTAGTTTGATTAGTTTGAATAGAAAAGATGTTTGTGTTTGGATCAATTGTCATAGATATATAAGGTTTTATTAATCCCTTTTTGGTGTTTTTAATTTCATATTCTTCAACTTTAGGAAAACACATTTATATCATTTGCATCACAATATTGCAAAATTTAATGTATGATTGATGTTATTTGTTTGTTGTTAATTTATTTTGACTCATGTGTTGTGCGAGCGAAAATATATTTTTATTTGATTAGATTTAGATGTGATATACCATATCTTTTAATTTATAATTTAAGGTTATAGTATTGAAATAATTGAGACACTAATATTAGTTTAATAAGGGAAATGCTAACGATTATCTTCGATGTACTCTTTAAACACTTTAAATGGTAAGTTTTTATGAAAAGTCGTGTATTCAATGCATTAGAAATTGTAATAGTTGATTTTTTGAAAGAATAATTGCTATTAGGATTTTAAAGAGTGTCTCAAAGAAACTTGTTAGCAATGCCCTAACAATGATGTAATTTGGCTTTGAGGATAAGCTTTGCTTGCTTTCTCAACAACTTGACAAAATGCGACATTGGAAGATTTTTCTTAAAGTGACGTATGAAAATGAGACATTAGAATAGTTGTGTAAGAGTGACAAACCAAGTATTGAGGTTTTTTTAGTTACAAATGATAGTATAATTACAAACCGGGGTTATTTGAATTTTGTCCTTAAACTCTTAAATTAGTTAATATGATAACCGGTTTTTTATAACTAAATTTGATAATAGTAGCACGTGTCTTATAATGTTATATAAGTTAAATATAAGTTGATTATACTCTATTCTAGGCATGGCAAAACGGGCCCGGCCCAACGGCCCGTTGGGCCCGTTTAACCCGTCATTTTAGGCGGGTTGGGGTCAGATTTTGAGTCTATCTCTTTAGTTGGTCCGCCCCTATTAAGCCCGCTAAAAAAGCGGGTCATAGCGGGGTGGGGCGGGCTGACCCACGACCTTATTAAACTCTCTGTTTTTACTATTAGTGTCCGAATTTTTAATTTACACTCTCGGTCTAGGTCTGATTTGCTCTAATTCACTTGGGTTTAAGGTAAGCTTTGTTGCTCATTTATCTTAGTTGTTGTTTGTGTTGAGTGAACTTAATGTTTGCCTTGATCTGCTAATTTCTTCCTTTCTTCTTTTTTAAGCCATGATATGTTATATTAGTTTCTTTCTTGTCTTAATTTCTAAAAACAAAAGTTTCTATTAAATATCCTTAAAATGGGTAAAATTGAACTGATTTTAGTTTACGGGACATTGTTCAATGTATGGTGGATTTATTTTAAGATTTGTTTAATGTTATAGTCTTTATATTGAATTTATTGTTTTTATAATAGCAGTGTATTTGCTAATAACAATTGACAACAAAATATTTTAAAAAATAGACGGGCTAGCCTGGCAGCCCGCTAGTCCGCCTTTAGGCCCGCCCCCTTAAGTTGGCCCACCCCGCCCCACAGCTAATAGCTGGTTGGGCCTAAATGGGGCACGCTGACCCGTATTGCCATCCCTACTCTATTCTCTATTCTAAACATAATTTATAACAGAAAACAAGAGATGGTTTTTACTCAATTGCTACAGAGATCGACAAAGAGGAGAGAAGAAATTTACTATTGTAGTCAATCAAAATGAGAATTATAAAATTAGGAATAGAAAGCACCATGGATTTTAACATGTGACAACTCGGATTTTATTTGACGCGGCAGTTGAAGCGCTGACGAAAAACTAATTTGAGTGTCTGATTTAATGGATAAATAAAATAGATAGATAGATAATAACTAACTAACTAGTATAACTAACTTTTATATCCAGTAAAAATCAAGCAAATTATACATTTTAAAAAAATAAGCTAGAGAAGCTCTTATTCAACAAATTATTACAATTAGAAGATTATGATGGAGCAAGATAATAGAAGAATCTATTGCCTTGTATTTTCTGATTGTATTTGTAAGCTTCCATTTTGTTGTTCACCAATACAAGAATCTCTCCTCTTTAGAAACCGATAAAATCCATAACATAGCAAACGCAAAACGCAAAGAATTGCTATAGTGATCAAAGTTGATAGAAGATAGCCTACAATGGAATTTGAACGTTTGCATCCAAACAAAGCCCCTAGACACACCATGGGAAGAGGAGGGTAAGCATGATTTAGAGTTTGACTAGGTTTATATATATTTCTCACATACTTTTCATTTTATAATACACATGTATAAGAATAAATTAAAAAAATATACACGACAAAAATAAGTGACATCATATTTAATGTCTCATTTTGATGTTCAAACATTATTTCATTAAAAATATATATGCTCTTCCTTAGTGTATTCTTGCCTTCAATTAGGATTGTTCTTGTTCCTTGTTTGTCAAATAAGGAATAACTTTCAGCTCTATATGCCTTTTAAGGTCATAGAACCTTTCCAATATTGTCCTTTTAAATAAAATATACAAGTTTATAGGATATATTATATGAAAAAGTCAAATAAATGTGTGATCGTACTCTTGAATAGTGCATAACAACAACAAAAAGAACATGTGTTCAATAGGCTTCTATTAGAAGCCATGCTTCTTTTGTAAACCACTAAATATTTTTATGAAGATGCTTTTTTCTTTTCCTTTTTCTATACCAAGAAGCAAACAATAGTGTGCCTTTCTTACATTTTAAAAAAAAATATATGAATTTTTGTCAAAAAAAAATAAAATCTTTTACTAGTTATACTCCTACAGTTTAAAAAAAATGTAGATGAAGGCCATGATTATTCTACAATAAAATGTAGCAAGAGTATTAATATCCTTTAATGAGAGACTATTTTTGTGGTGCTCATCAAGGGTAAATAAAAAAACCTAGGGGGCATAAATCAAACCAAGAAAACAAAAATTCACCAAAAAAAAGGTTTTCTCTTTGACAATGCTTAAACTTTTTTGAAAACATGTTTTAAAAGATGAAGAGAGTTATAGTGCAGAACTTTCTGATTAGGGTGTATCAGCAAGCATGCAGGTGATAACTGATAAGGATCATGCCGACATATAAGGCAGACCAAAATTCCCAAAAATGTAATATATAGTTTCGAAAGCTAAAGTTTTGGAACCTAAATACCTCTAAAAATTAGGTATACAGATAAAGGATGAAATAAGAGGAAATCATCCCTTGTGGTACAAGTTATCAAAATATTGATCAAGTTAGTTCCTCCATTAATTTTATCATTTAAGTGTGATGATATGTGTCACATTAAGTGACATGGTGACATACAAGTCGTAGTCGATGTAGACACCACCTATTCTATAGTCAGCACCGCATAAAGGGGTTTGGGGGAGGAACATAGAGATCGAAGGTCATGAGTTCAACTTTCGCCTCTGACAATAATAACAACTAAGTTGATACGAGTGCCTAATTTGAGTGACCAAATTGATGATTTCATAAGACTTTGGTTTGAGTTGAGTTGTTGTCAACTTGAAGCTGACACAATAACTGTAATAGACAATCAACACATACACACCAGATGAAGAACATACCAAATTTTGGTTTTTAATTTTTCTATTTTTAATAATTTTTTTAAAACTTGGATAAAATAAAATTTGATGATTTTGTCCTACCATGTCATCGGTAAACAACCACGTAAGCAGTCTCTAACAAAATTGAATGAAAAAGAGCAATGCTAAAAATATTGTACGACATAAACGATCAACTTGGGAAAAAAAAAAGTAAAGGACATATATGCCACAAACTTAAAGTAACATTTTTGTATTTTGCATTTATGGCAATGGCATTCTCCCTCATTCATGATAAGGGCATTTTTGTAAAAATGATATTCTCCCTCGTTTATTTATACATCTTTTTAATATTTGTGAAATGATATATCAATTATTTTGAAAGAAAGAGAGTATTTCTTAATGTGTGAAAATGTTAAAACAACTTGTAATAAAATTTGTTGGTACAATTTTGGATCCTTGCTAAAAACTTTATAGGAATAATAAATAGTGTGCCAACTTAACATTACAAATACCAAGATTGTCATTCACTCGCTAAATAAAAAGTACTACTATCAACATTATAATAAAAAAATATATGTGTTTTGATAACCGGTGCTCCGTCGATAATGGTCAAAGAATTCATAAATAGAAATATTGTTTTAAAACGTGAGTTTTTGTTTTTTATCAAGTAATAATTACACTAGTTTTTTTACAAAATGCATACTTATTTTAGTTGCTTAAACAATGTCTTTGAAATACTGCTTAATTTTTTTTACTGTAGATATTGGTTAACATTTTCCATAAAAAAATTTATTCCGCAACTAAAATTATTATGAACTAAATTGGTATTTACAAGTATATATGTATAAATGTAATTATATTTTCATATAAGTTCTCCACATAAGGTAATTTAATCTAATTTACTATGAAAAATTAAATATGAACATTTTTTTTCCTTTTTTGTACTTGAGGTATTTTAAGTGGTTAATATATTTTTGGGTTTTGGTTACTTGTTGTAGCGTGGTTTAGTTTGTGTAATTACTGAATTTTTAAGTTTAATCTGGTACATCTTGTATTATAAGTGTTTTTTTTTCTTCTCCCGATTTTCCTTAAATAAAAGGGTTTTGTTTTTCTTCTGATTTATTAATATATTTGCTTAACCCTTAAAAAAAAAAAAGTGGTCATTACTCCCTCTGTCCTTAACTATAAACACAAAAAAAAAGTGGTCATTATTCCCTCTGTCCTTAACTATAAAAACTTTTTGAAAAAAAAAAAATTGCCCCTGAGTATAAATCCTTAAACAAATTACTAATACATTTATTATTTTTTCTTAACATATCCCTATTTTTTTTTTGAATCGGCAAATATTATTAAACGTCATCCCCGCAAGACGCAGTAAATGAACGAAAGAAAATACAAAAGGTGCCGCATATAGACGGTACACCAAAACCTCCAAAGAACCCCCCTGAAAATTGACCCACCAAAGCACAACAACACCTATAACTGACTCCTAAAAAAACACAAGCACTGTAAACATGGTATAGACCACCGCCCATCGTCACTACTCACCCCCAAAGAACACCCTAAAAAACCATCAAAACCCAACTCCCAAACAAAGCCACATTCGAAAAGCACTAAACCCAAGGGTATGTAGCTACCACAACCTCGCGACCCCTGGTCCACCAAAAGAGCATAAACCAAAAGCCCAAAAAACCTAATTAATTCCAAATTAGCAGGGCACCCCTCGCTCCCGGTACACCAGAGGAAACCAAAACAAGTCAAACAGAGATTGCAACTGGACCCCGACTCCCGATCTCGAATCCAAATGAACCGGCCCACCGAAAACCAGCTAACAATATGTAAGACCAACGCATGGCCTGCGAAGTTTAAGCAGCAAACATATCAAAAGGAAAAGACTCAACACAATGGGACACACACCCTCTAACCTCCGCAATCACCTAAACCACCCAAAAAGCACAACCAGAGCTAGTGACGACGAACAAGGACCCGTGTAACAGTGTTTGCATCCAAATGAAATCACCCCAACAAACACCCACCTCCTCAAATAACCATCACCTCCACATCATCACCTCCACCACTCTTCACCACCACAACAGTTCACCCTAGAAAAAACCCACTGCCACTGAATCACCACTGCGCATCACCTCCACGATCACTATATCACTACGCCGCACAACATCCTCACCATGAAACAAGCACCCACACAAACAGAGATCTAGATGAAGATGGAATCCAACAACACAACACGGGCAGCGACGCCGGTTTGAAGTGGACCCACAACCTAGACCATAATAAGGCGGTTGTTTGTGACAAGGAGAAAGCATCGACGCCGTAGCAAAAAAGACCAACGGTGGGTCTGAACAGCGCTTCCCGGACCCAAAACCCTCCTCACACCACATCACCACCACCACACAACGAAAACAGCCTCCCCCAAGGTCGTAACACACACCGTCACCAACAGACCTCACTCCAACCGAGCCACCAAACAAAAGCAGCCGGCCCACCATCCTCTGACAGAAACCGGATCGCACATCACCACCACCTTATCACCATCCGACATACCGCATCACCACCATCACTCCACCACACCACTCACGCATCCCTACCACCACCAAAAACACGCAAACGACCAAAACACCCAGCACCAACAACAACCCAACACTCCTTCCTCGGCTGCGCCAACTGAACCGGATATGGAAAACGAGCTCAGAAAACGGATCAGAAACCAGTTCAAACAAAGTTGTACAAGGTCACAACCTCCGTCCACTAGCTGACCCCAAGATGCCAAAAAAGCCGTCGGAAAGCAACAAAAATTGGTGGCTGAGATGAAACAAATCCAGTTACCGCTGCAAGAGATGATGGAAAAGGCACCTAGAACAGTACCCGAATCGAACAAGAAAAATTGGAAACGAATAGCCACCACGGACACAAACAAAGCCACCTAGAGGGGGGAGAGCGGTAGTGCGGAGACGCAGTCTCGTCGCACCACCACGGCCCTAGATCTACATCTTATTCGCCGGATTTGGAAATAGGGGAGAAAGCAAGAAGTTTTGGCTAGAGAGAAGTCAGAGAGAGTTTTTTAGAAAGAGAAGGTAGTCGTTGATAGGTTGTCCCTAATTAATGCTAATAACTTTTAAATTATGAAAAGTTAAATTCCTTCAAAAAAAATTATGAAAAGTTAAATATAATACGTTTTTTTTATATTGGTCGGAATTTGAATCTCGAATATTGTATATATTATATAGGGTCATGTTAACTTGTGCCCTAAGGGCACAAGTTAAAGAGCTTAAAAAGGAAATTTAAAATAAATTTTATATTGAAAGTATAACTTTTGTAACTTTTAAGACATTTAATGCATGAGTTCTAAGAAAAACTTTCTACATTTGTTTTCTTAACTTATGCCTCAAGGGCATAAGTTAACATTTCCCTATTATATATTGTCCTGTCTGAAATAAAAATCAGGAAAGAGCAGAATCAAATTTAACACGCTTACAAAGAACAATTTAATAATAAATAAACATATTAATTAATTAATTTCCCCTAATTATAGACACGAAGAAGAAGATGATGAAGAAACAAATCACATGTCTTTCACTAAATTTTTCATTTTTTTATTTTCAGAAGAAAGTAAAAGAAGAAAGAATAACAATAAAATCGAATGTCATCACCAAAACTATCTATCACATTCACCGGAACACGGCATACACACTCTCCCAAGCAAACCACCACCGCCGCCATGTTAGAGCGGACCCTCTCCTCCCGCCGCGGCAACTCACACGGCGACTCCGACGACGACGACGACCTAATCAACGCCGACGATTCCAAAACCAAAAAACAACACATTCTCTTTCGCATCACCAACAGAGCTTCAACCTTTCTTTCTCAAACTCGCCATTACGTTCCTTGTCTCACCGTCGCATTTCTTCTTCTCTTCGCTTTCTCTTTCTTTTTCTTCTTCACATCTCGTAGCTTCGTTTGCATCTCCTCTAACGCTTTCTTCAAACCTGCTTCACGCGCCGCGTTTTTTGGTTTGGATGGACTTGATTCGGATTTTGGTGCTCTTGGTGTGCCCTGCTGTAAGTCTCTTTGCGCTGATCTGATCCGATTCATGTTAAATTCGCATTTTTTAGAATCGTGATTTTTAGGTTTTGTTTGGATCCAGAGAGAAAAAATGCATAAATTTTAGCTTAGGAGTTGGTAATTTCGTGTATGGAAGATCAAAATATAAATGCTTCTAGATTAGAATGTTAAATAAACAAAAAATATTTTTTTTTTCCTTTAAATACTCAATTTATTGTTATTGATTTTCAGGATGTTGATCCCGAATGGAATCAAATTTTATTTCTTTGTGTAATTGATTGATTTTGAATTCTGGGTTTGGCTTTATTTTCATTTTGACGCTGATGAATAGCATTAGGAATGTGTAAGTTAAGTTAAATATTAAATAAGTTAGATTTAGTAACACAAACAAAATTGGTCCAATCCATAAGTCCTAGCTCAATTGGCAAATGTCGAAATTGTTAGGCCGGATATCCGTGGGGTCCTAGATTCAAACCTGGGACCTCCCATTTGTGTGTTTCTTGTGGAATTTACCACTCCGTCTACAGACCCAAATAAAAAAACAATGAATTAGTTGAAGTCGTAAGGGATTTGGGCCCCTTAAGCAAGTGGCATGGGTCCGTTCCCTGACTCTTGCGTATGGAAAAAATTCAGTTGAGAGGGGAGAACCCGCCTTGTGTCCCCCACAAGTTCCCCGATTGAGATTACTCACTACTGATCAGCAACAGAAACTTCATACCTGCAACAAGGTAACCCCCAAAAACAAGTTACATTTAGCAACTATTCAAAGAGGGAAATTTGGGTGTATTATTGTCAGATGACAGAAATTTATCAAGTGGTTTGTTGCCAAACTAGTATTTATTTAACTTTTGGGTATATTTATTGTTAGCTCACACTTTTAGTCGAGAGTATAATGTTTTAGTCGAGAGTATAATGTTGATTTTGGTGGCATTTTATATTTCTTATCAATCACATTCCTTTAAAATGGCGGAGTTTGAAGTTGTACTTGCTTCACTGTGGAGGTATATTTATTGTTAGTTCACACTTTTTAGTCGACAGTATAGTGTTGATTTTGGTGGCATTTTATATTTCGTATCAATCACATTCCTTTAAAATGGCGGAGTTTGAAGTTGTACTTGCTTGACTGTGGAGAATTTGTGCGAATGATTTGATAGCGTGTGGTTTTGGATTTATAATTTCATTTCCTGTTGTTTCAAACTATTGGTTTCTGATTTTGAATTCATTTCCTGTTGTTTCAAGTGATACTGTTTGTTGTTGTTGAATACTTATAAGTTTATTCTTGGTAAAGGCAGATCGAAACATGGTAAAACTGTAGAATGGACATCGAAAGATCTGCTTAAGGGGCTGGAAGAGTTTGTTCCTATTTACGAAACACGGCCAATCAAAAACAATTTGTACGGGATGGGTTTGGACCACAGCTTTGGACTTTGGTTCATTGCTCGGTGGCTTAAACCGGATCTGATGATCGAGAGTGGCGCTTTCAAAGGACATTCAACTTGGGTTTTGCGGCAAGCTATGCCAGACACACGGATTGTTTCTCTTTCACCTAGGCACCCAGAAAAGTATCTAAAAAAGGGACCTGCATATGTTGATGGTAACTGTACATATTATGCTGGAAAGGACTTTGTGGATTTTGGAAGTGTTGATTGGTCAAAAGTGATGAAGGAACATGGGATTAAGGACCTTAGTCGGGTTCTTATATTTTTTGACGACCATCAAAATGAATTGAAAAGGTGAATTACGATCTTCCAGATGCATGATTCAATAGTTGAGTACTTATAAATGAAATTGCTGCTGCTTATTATATAATTGTTATTTTGTATGTGTCATAATGAGCAGAATCGAACAAGCTCTGAAAGCTGGGTTCCGGCATCTTGTTTTTGAGGATAACTATGACACTGGTACTGGTGACCACTATTCATTGAGGCAGATATGTGATCAATTTTACATACGAGGTGTGTAAACTCTCACTTTGCTATTTAATTATCCTACTTTATTGAATTTTCTTTCTGTTTCCGTGAGAAATGCATACAAATAATATGCATAAATATAATTGACAAAAAATGAATGAAAATCCAACATATGAAGCCAGAAAATTGATGAAAAACACTACTACTAGATTGCAGGGAAACAAGCACAAGTCTATATAGTAAATTGAAAGGTTCAAACCCAAGAAATGACTGCAAAAGTAAATTTTGGTTAATAGGAAACCACCATTTATTAGAGTCTTGCAATTTATATGATTGGCAAAACTTTTGAGGCTGACACGGCTACGTTTAGGCATAGTACTCAATCCCAAATAGCGGCGCGCAGCGTCCGACCCCAAAAGTGGGATAGCGGGAGGAAGACAGCTATTGAATAATACTATAAAGTATAAACAAACACATTTAATATAAAATTAAAGATAACACTCAAATCTCATGAAATATTCATAAATCAAAGCACTCAAACATCCCCAAAACATAACATTCAAATCCAAATACCAAAAAATGTCAAGAAATAAATAAGCTTATGAAACATTAAATTTGAAAGAAAAAAGAACAGAGGAGCTACAATGAGAGCAAAGAACCAGCGGGAACATAAACAGTGGAAGACGATGGCAGCGGCACAATTGGCGGCTGCGACGGTTATGGCAATTGGTTTGCAGATCGTGTGAGGGTTGCAAATCAGTTTGCAGATCGTGTTTTCTGTGTTTTGCGGCAGAGAAGAGAGAAAGAGTTGGGAAAATGTTAGGGTTTATACGAAACCCCCAAAATACCCTTAAAATGGTTATAAAATTAGGGTCAACTTGGGATTTTCCTGTTAAAATCCATAGCGGATTAGAATCCGCTACCGCTCTGCTACCGTTACTCACTATAGCAGCTATAATAGCGGCCGCTATCTTGAACGGTACCACTACGACACCCACCATAGTGACCACTATGGTTTAAGTGTGCTCAAAATGAACTTTTTCCTTCGCTTTGACGCTACAATGAGAATAAACACAACTAAGTTTTTTTTTTTTCTCTCTTTCTCTAAATAGATTAAAGCTTGAAGAAGTATTATATTAGTATTTTAACTAGGCATTTCAAAATTTCCTGCATATGCATGTCCTCCCATATATACATGTCATCATCTTCTTTACTGTTTACCTTTCTTTCCCAGTTTTCCTTTTCTGGTCTCCTATTTCGTCATGGTCTTCATCTTCATCATATATTGGCGATCCTTTACTCTCAATATAGATCTTCTGTTAGTGTCCTAGCGGTGTCTACATATATTGTCCGTGTTTGCATTCGTGCTTCATAGGACCAAAGAAGGTAAGAGGAAAGAAATAAAGTAGACAATGAACTAGTTTTTTAGTTGTTTGGTTGAAAAGTAAATGAAGGGAAAGAAATGTAATCTTCTTTCTCCTTTTTTGTGATTGGGTAGAAACCGGGAAAAGAAAAATCATATTTATGATATGACATAAATACCCAAGTAAAGATAAAGAGTATAAATATAAAATATAATATCACATGTAAAAACTGAATAAATATTCAGTCTAAACTCAAAACTCAATTTATTGGAATAAAGTGCATAAGAAAAGTAAGGTCACAAAGACTAGTAAACAGTTGCTGGCTGGTGACTAAATCTGTCTTTGCTGCCGTTCCTGGGGGTTGGAACTTTCAAGTTGCTATTGGCTTGTGTTTTTTCCACTACAAAATAGTAATAATGCATTTCATTGATACTAGAAAGAATTCTTAATTGTCGTTTTGGTCGCAAAAATATAGGCAATGTTGGCATGAAGTCCAGCATCCATTTGTTGAAAAATGTTTGTATGGGTTCCATACCTGTTGATAATCTTTATATTGGTGGAGTTACTTCAAATTTTAAAATATTTTTCTAATAGCTTTGGAATAGGAATTTGACTTCTGTTTTGTTCTTTTGTTGATCTAAGGTGGGGGACACAGTTGCTTTAAAGACAGTGATGAAGCTAGGATCAGGTCAAGAAGGAAGAAATTCTGGGAGAAAGCAGTTGATATCGAAGAACTGTGTGGACCGGGGGAAGCATGGTGGGGAGTTAGAGGGTACATGCGCGACAACTTTAATCATAGTAATAAGCCAATATCTTACGCACAACATTTCCAGAATAGCCGGTATGTTGAATCTATTCTTGATGTGTACTGGGAACTCCCACCAGTTGCTGGGCCTTCCCTCACTCATCAAACCAGATATGATCCTGCTCGTGCTCCCAATCCTATTGTTGAAGATGGGCGATATGGTTTGTTCCAACGGCTTGGCTTGGGTAAACTTGACAATTCTGTATTTAATGGATACACTCAGATGGTTTATTTACAGATATCTGAACAATAATTTACAGTTGCTTAGACAAGGGTATGTTGTAGTTGAAGGAAGTTTTGTACCTGTATTATTTACAAATATTTGCTTCAGCCTGATTTGGCTTAAGATATAGTTCTTTTATTTTTCTTGCTCTTTTCCTTTTTCAAATTCTTTACTCATTGTTCAGTTCTGTCTAACTTTTATTTAGTTACGTTTTAATGTATGGTGGCTAACTTGATTGCTAATATACTGTTATATATTATGTGCGTCACACTTCGATCACTAATTTTTCATCTCAGAAGTTCACTCATATGAAACTAAAGCAGTTATGAAGTACTTCATTAGCCGTTTTCTGCCTGGTTTCTTAAAATGTGGATGCGGCCACAAACAAACTACCTGAGAAACTACCAACTGCCAATCCCCTGGCTATTGTTTTCAAGAGGATAAAATAAGAGGATGCATTAATTCTTCCATATTTAAACAATCTTAACATTTTATTTGTTTTTATCAGTCTAAATATACTATTATATAATGTGCACAAGGTAAATGGCATGGGAAATCGGGTACTAATAGATTTTTACATAGTTCGCAATAAACTCAACATTTAGTTCGCAATAAACTCAACATTTTCGATGCTCGAAGAAAAGGGTCTTGTTAACCGGTGCCCCGGGGGCACTGGTTAAGGAATCCAAAAATAGAATTTTCTGTCTTGGAACTATAAACCGTCACTTTTCATCAAGTAATAATTATATTACTTTTTAACAAAAACTTGCTTCTTTTGGTGCTTAACCAATGCCCCTGGGGCACTGGTTAACATTCTCCCGAAGAAAAATATACTGCTCACTTTGGTGGCTAGATTGCTAACTGCCTATTTTGATGGAAGTTGCAAGAAACTATAATCCAGAGCACAGTTTATTCCTTATGAAAGAGTTGATTTATTCTTCTTTTGAAACACTTAAATTACTTTGCTCTGGTTTTTTTCAACGGATTCTCTCTTGAAAGTTATATTTTCTTATAGCATATCTTGGAGCACCTCCTGAGGTCAAAGATCCTAATTATGGTGGATTAGTTAGTATACTAATCCATCAAAATTAAGACATTTGACCTGAATAAATGTTTCAAGATATCTCTATAATTTAAGTCTTTTGGATCAATTATGAGACTAACCATCGAGTCGTGTCGTCAGTATGACAATATGGAGTTTTTTTTTGTCAGTTTTTTTTTTAATTAGAGCTGAACTACCTACCAAAATGGGCATATATTTATTCTATAAATTTATCTCACATGCAAACATATATTTTCATCTCAGATCCATGAACAACTATTATCCATCATTTCAACCAATATCAATAAAAAAACATTAAATTACAAATCTTACAGAAAACACAAAAATAAAACAGTTTAGGATTAATTTTATTTAGAGTCAACAAATAAACTAAGAAATTTAATACTATACTAATTTGAAATTTACCAAATTTGAATTTGAATATAAACAAGTAAAAGATAAATTTTCTATTTTTCCCTAAAAAAAAAAAGATAAATTTTCCATTTCATTATATGTGTGTGCATCAAAAATTTAACTATAAATGCAGAGCTCTCTATAGACAGAACTCTTTCAAAAATATGCCCACTATTACTGAAGAACACATGGTATTCTTTAGTAAAAGGCGAAAGAATAGTTCGCTTTGTGCTCATCGCATGGTTTTGTGGTTCAAAACATAGTAAGCTCATATATTTTATATAGCAAGCAGTTTGCTTTCATATACGCTGCAGCCGATGTGGGCTCTGTTCAGAAAACATGGGCACCCCCTCCCACAGGTCACACAGTTCTCTTCTTGTGTCAGCCTGTGATGTGCCTTGAAGCTTTTCTTCCATGGAAAGAGATAAATATACCTGGTTTACCAAGTGCTATATATTTACATATATACACCAATAATGTTATCTGTCATATTGTCATTTGAATTCTTCTTCATGCAATCTAGGAAGATAGACTTTTCTTTCAAGTTTGATTATTGAAAACATGAACAAAAAACAGTGGCGCAGGATTTTCCTTATCAAAATTGGTTCTGTTTTTTCTGGTCAGGAAAATATATTTTTATGTAGATGTCATTTCCATACCATGCTTTGTGACATCCTTGCATATGTACACCAGCCAAAACAAGCTACTTAAAAATGTTGGTTTTGTCTTTATTTATTTACTAATTGATATGAAAACTTGTCGAAGTTTAGAATCTCATGCTATGTGATGATACTTCTCTAGCAGAAGTGAAGTACAGATTGACATGTCTCATTTGTGTTGATTAACATGTTCAAGAGCTTTGCACCATTAGTCGAACTCGAATAATTAACGACATAAGGAGGCACAAGGTAGGAAATCGGTTTGCTATGGAATCTATTTCAAATATACACAAGAGTCGAATGATATTTTCGATTCCGGGCAGCTTCCCATCTTCACTACATAAAAATCATTCATAATTGTGAAACTGCGTGTCCAAACTACATAAATTGTTCAAAATCATATATTGAAAGCATAACAAGCCATTCTTTTATACAGCCACAAACTTCAAAGGTGCACAAAACAGATATGCAAACAAAATATGTGTATATATTCTCTGGACATGTCTCCAGATGAATTCTACTAACTAAAAACTTGTCAGACTATTAATTCACAAAAACTGAGAAACTGAGTTACATATATTTTTGATTTTGGACATAACCATAAACTCAAACTTCCTTGTAAACCTTTATATATGCATATCAGTGAATTCTCCTCTTTGGTCCAACGAGTTTTTCTGGACTAGTTTTGGCTCCTAGATTTTCCCATGGCTCTTGGAGCTGCAAACAAGATAATTGAGAACATATTTATCAGCAATCTTTGACTCCAATATAAAACCAGTGATCCATATCAAAGATTACAAGATATCTACAATCTAATAATTGTAGTGCGGGCATAATACTTAGCTAAATAAAATCTTGACATATGTTAAGATGACAATTAAAATAAACAACAAAAGTCTGGCTGAAATCATCTTAGCATCTCTTGAAACTTTAATGCAATAATTTGTTAACAACTTCCTTAAACAAATCTAGAGTGTAAACTTTCATACCTAGCCCAATTGCCTCGGAGCCTTTCATGATCCTTAGTCTCCTACACGAGTCGGCGAACATCCTGCATCAACCAACAATTTAGTTAAGCCGATTCAACCATTGGACTATCACGATTTAACATAAGCTTCAATATGAAAGTGTTTGGGAGAGCTTATAGAAAAAACTTATATCATGTCTGTAAGTTGACTTATTTTGTCTTTGGATTAAGATATAACTTATACGTGAGCGATTAAATGATAAGTGTTTATCCTATAAGTGCTTAATTAAGCTGCTTATCCAAACAGCGAATAAAAAGAAATAACTTACCCCCAAGGAACATCACCTACAAGCATCCAATCTCCATCTTTATCTTCATATGTAAGAACATATTCAGATCCATGAAGAAGATCCCTCAAAGAGCTCTCACTTAGTCCATCTTTCCCAGGAAGTCCAGGAGAATTGCATTGACCTGATTTTAGGAATACGAATATATTAGATCACAAAATAGTTATACATAAACGCGTATATGATAAACACTTAATTAACTGTGTAACCAAACAGGATCTAGATAAGATATGATAAACACTTAATTAACACTTACATGAGAAAGTCAAGCTAGGAAACTTGTTCCTAAAACACATGTAAATAATTTTACAGCAAGTAAAAAAAGGTGTGTAAAAAATCAAAATAAGGAGCTAAGGTAAGTAATTTGAAGAAGGTAAAGTTAGTACCAATGGTAAAGCAGGTGAACATCTTCTCAAGAGCTGAAGAAAGTTCCATATAGTTGTTGTAGGTCTTGAGATCAACCTTTCTGAGATAAGGAGCACCATCCATACTGACTTTTACATAGAGACAGTCAAATCCTGGTTTTCCCTCAGCTTCATCATTGTTCTTTGACAAATTAGACGCCATCGTGTTTTTTCGAAACGATCGAATTGGTGGCCATCCCACAACCTGTGCCCTATTACAGAAGTTTGATACAATGAAGAACACATAAGTCTAACAAATTTGAAGATGAAACCTTTTCTGAAAACAACCCAAATATTCATTAACCACTATTTTTGAATTATACATGGAAAAATTCGATTTTTGCTTAAGAAAATATATCTAACTTTTAAAACTCATTCCAAAGAGAGAAAAAAATCATGTCTATTCAAGGGTTGAATTCACAGAACATAAACCCATAAAAAAACAAACAAAAAACTAACATGTTTAGTTTTATGAATTACAATATCTTTCACCTTTGTCTAATCTAGGTAACCAAAACATGACATGAACAAAAGATTACTCAAAAAAAAAGTAAACAGAACAGGAAACTAAGCAATTGTAAAATCTAAAAACAATAAGCAGAATGATGCAAAGAAACATACTTTGCAGCAGGAGCATTAGCATGCTCATTTGTTCCATTAACCTGTTTATTTTCATGTACAGATTGATGAAGAACCTCTTTGATGTTTTTTGTTGCATTTGTATTAATCTTCTGAATATTAGTTTGAGTCTCTAAACCAACAAGAGTTTTTCCAACATTCCCTCCTCTTGGAGAGAACAAAGCAGCTCCTTCAGATCCATCATTCATAGAGAAACTCCATTTCCCAGAAGACTCATCAATGGCATCAGAGAAACCTCTTTTAGCTCCAACACTAGCTACAAGGTTCTTCAAAGGAGAAGAACAAACATTAATGTTCTTCAAATCCTTGTTGGCAAAGAAAGAGACTCCACCAGCAGCAGCAGTAGCAACTGATTTTCTATCAGGAGATTCACAACCAGGTAAGCCTAGTCTGAGCTCAGTTTCCTTGAAGTTGAGAGAAGAAGATGTTTTGTCCATTGATGGATTATTTGCTAAACCTATGTAATCATGTTCTAATGGTGTAGACATGAAAATGCCTAGATGAAAAAATATCAAATATTGAACACAAGTTTAAATAATAATTATTATTTATGATGATAGTTATAGAAGACTTAGAATGAAGAGAGTATGAATGTGAAGTTATATTATTGATATGTATGTAGTAGCATAGGAGAGGAGTTGGCTGGTTTTGTTAATGTTCAAAAGAACCTTCTTGGGACTTTCTGTACCAAACTTTTTACTCTTTCTTTTTTTCAAGGATTTATTTATTTGTTTTGTTTATATATGTATAATATAGTACTAGTATAATAACCTAAGACATGATTATGTTTCTGAGTGGTGTATACTGGTATGATTGTGCTGGTACCCGTTAACAATTGCTTACATTGAAATTTTCTAAAGGTAAATAGATCCTCCCTCAGTTCCAAATTAGTATAAAATAGGTTGAGAAAAGAAAAATCATCTTAAAAAAAAATCATCTAAAATAAGTCGAGGTTTGAACCCCGAACTTAACATATATTATGTATTGTCCTTATCAACTGAGCTGAGCTGACAAGGACAATGATATTTATGAATAATTAAGCATATGAAATGGTTGAAATCAATTTAAGATATATATTTTTTAATGAGATGTTTTTTCTTATGCGCCAATGATGGAATTTCTAAATACATGCCTCCAACTATCTATAGTACTATTTATGCCACATTATGCTAATAGTACCAACTACACTTTCAATGATGTACTATTTAGAATTGTACTAGTATAGTAATAGTATCAACTATGAAGCCCGGATACTCCAAAATGGTGCCGTACCCGTGTCGGATACGTATCGGATACCGATACTCCGCGGATACTCCCGGATACGTATCCCAGAAGTATCCGAATGATTTAATTTAATTTTTATTTAAAAATATATTGGATACCTTAAGGATACGTTAAGGATACTCCCGGATACGTATCCCAGAAGTATTCGAATGATTTAATTTAATTTTTATTTAAAATTTTTATTTGTATTTTGATCACAAGTATTAATTTTTGTAAATTGGGATCATTATATTGGCCATTACTTGAAAAGGGTGACTATCTTCATACTACCTTGGTATCATCATAGTGCAGGTTGGTGAATGATCCATTGTATTTTGGTTTAAAGGATATCTTAGTTGGTGAATGGTCCATTGTATTTTGACTTGGTGTAATTAGTTTTAAGATTTCACGCTATTTATTTTTTGTGCGTTTATGTCTAATATATATATATATATATATTAAAAAAAATTGTAAACGTATCCAAGCCGTATCGTATCCTAAATTTGAAATTTTTAACGTATTCGCGTACCCGTATCGTATCGTACCTGTATCCGTATCCGTATCGGGGCTTCATAGAGTATCAAGTACTCCCTCCGTCCCGGAATAACTGACCCATTTCCTAAAAAAAAGTGTCCCAAAATAACTGACTCATTTCAATTTTCAATACAACTTTCATCATTTCCAATACAATATAACACTAAATAATACTACTTTTATCATTCCCAATACAGTATATTCTACTTTCCCCTTTATTTATACATTTTTCTTAATATGTGTGAAAAACCAAAGTAGGTCAATTAAACCGGGACGGAGGTAGTATGAGTATGTATAGCAGTGTTTGCACCGACAAGTTTCTGAGCATTCCCCGGCAAGGCAACCTTTTACGTACTGTTTGTTTCTTCATCAGTTGGAGAACATAGGTTAATTGGTTAAGTAAAGTTAAAAATGGAGTTACAGTTACAGTAAAGTGAAGTGAAGCGTGTGTGAGTGTGAGGTAAAAGAGAAACAGAGGAGAGAGAAAGGGAATAAGTGTAACGGTGAATATTCATTTCACTCATCCACGCGCGTATCGTAACGTATCCAATTGAAATAATTACTTTTTATGAAAAACAGACCCAAAAGTGGAGAGAAAGAAAGAAGTCTGTGTGTCTGTCAAGTGTGAAGTGAAGGATGAAAATTGACAGGTAAGATCGGACGGTGTAGGTGGTTGTTAGGGGACATAACGGGGTTCCATTGTTGGACGGACTATAACCCACTTCATCATTACATTTCCTCTTATTCATAAATGTAGGCTTAATTGGACTTTTGGTCCCCTGACTAATTTGTTGTTTTCATTTTGGTCCCATAAGTTCTAAAATCAACGTTTTGGTCCCTCAACTTTTGCACCAGTTTTCAAAAACATCTTTTCCGTCAAATAAGTCACTGCTCCGTCAAACATCCTGTTAAATTTTTTTTTTTTTAAAAACAAAAACATTACGGAAAATAAAATAAAAAAAAACCAGATTCCACCACCTATTTCCCTCTCATGTAAAAAACTCTTCTTCTCTCTCACAAACACCACCACCACCTACTTCCAACCACCATCGCCACCATCATTATCCTCATCACCGCCACAACTACCAGCACCACCACCAAATCACAATGGGTTTGACAGAACCCAAAATCATCTTCACCAACACTAAAGCCAACAACATTTTTTTGCAGAGGATTTGATAAAAAGCCAACAACATTTTTTTTTAATCAACCCTTATTTATTGATAAAAAGAAAAAAGAGGTCATGAATCTAAAGCCCTGCAACTCACTCTCGCGAATTCTTCGCAGAGGATTTGATTTTTCATTTTGCTTTAGTTTTATATTTTAATTGCAAAGAGGATAAATACATGATGATTGTTGTTGTAATTCGTTGGTACGTGTGTGATAAATAAAGGGGATAAAGAGGATTTTGACTAAAACGAAAACTGCCTAGTTTTCCGGCACGGCTGACAACTTTGCCGGCACGGTGGTTCGCCGGTGAAATTACTGTAATTATGAAATAAATATAGGGCTTTTGTAGAGGTTATCATAGGGAACAAGATTGTCATTTTCGTTTCTCAAAAAGAGTTTCATGGTGGCCGAAATTTAGAGACAAAGTGGTGATTGGGGTATTTCAAATTCTCACCAATCTAAAAATAAGTTAATGGTTATTGAAGAGGAAGAAGAGAGAAATTTAATGGTGGTGGTGGGGTTGCCAAAGGAGTCCGGACGGAGAAGTAATGGTGGCTGGAAGTGGGTGGTGGTGTGGTGGTGTTTGAGGAGAGAAGAAGAGTTTCTGTTGCTGTTGTATACGTGAGTGTGAGAGAGAAGAAGAGTTTTTTCTATTTTGTTTTTGTTTTTTTGAAAATCAGAAAAATGGACACAAAAGGAAAATAATAGTAATAAAATTTATGTTTTTGATTAAGTATTGATGGTATACCATAAGATATCATGGACCTTCATGATCATCCAATCACTTTTTGATTAAAAAAGATCGAACGGTTAAAATTAAAAGAATTAATAAGGTCTATAGTGGACCAACATTGTTTGTGTTCCACTTTAGACATTTAAAGTTAACAGCTAAGGACCTTTTTGACTAACAGAGCAAAAGCAAAGGGACCAAAACGTTGATTTTAGAACTTATGGGACCAAAATGAAAACAACAAATTAGTTAGGGGATCAAAAATCCAATTAAGCCCATAAATGTATTACTCCATCGGTCTAATATATAAGAAAAAAAAATTAAAAAAAAATTGGTCCTATTTTTATAAGAAGGATCATGTTAATCGGTGCATCCAGAGTACTGGTTAATGATACAAAAAAAATTATTTTTATTATTTTATGGATTGATTACACAAATGCAATAACTATTATATAATTTTATTTTCTGGTATTCTTAAACAGTGCAGCGGGGTACCAATTAACATTTCTCTTATAAGAAAATGTGACAACTTTTAAGGTGTAATTATTGTTTAAAAGGATTTCTTACCTCTTTTTTTTTTGACAAAAATAAACGATATTCATTCATTCAAATTGGTAGGGTACATCGA
This sequence comes from Medicago sativa, assembly GCF_051527215.1. NCBI lineage: Eukaryota > Viridiplantae > Streptophyta > Magnoliopsida > Fabales > Fabaceae > Medicago > Medicago sativa. The sequence continues at coordinate 80,404,331 of NC_140750.1, forward strand.
TACAATACAAATCCAAATTCAAAAACAAAAAGGATGAATTTGTGAACAGACTCACAACATCCATGTTAATAGCATAAAAAGGCAAAGTACATATGCCTACAAATATGACTATATTCATGTCTTTGAAATACTCATGTCTCCGGATCTGCAACGTTGACGATGCCAAAGTCATTGTCATTGATCGGATTTGCACTTGCTCAAAGCTAATCTTTCAACCTGAATCAAATAAACACCGTACTAAGACGGGAAATCAAAAACACACCGCACAAAGACATGAAATCAAAACAAACAGAGTCGTTCAAAAGCGACGAAATCACAAAAACAAACGAAAGAAAAATAGAAAATATGTGAAATCACTTATTCAATTAGGATAGAAGGAAAAACAATTCAGATGGGTGATTTTTGGGGTCAAAATTGACCCTAAATCACCCCTCTATAAAGAAGAAGAAGAAGAAGAAGAAAGGGGTGACGCTTAGGGTTTGAGAAGGAATGTTTGTCTTTTTAATATTAATGGGTGTGCTTAATGTTTAACAATTTTTTATGAGAGTGTATTTGTAAAAATATTTAAAGGGTCATGTTAACTTGTGCCCTAAGGGCACATGTTAAGCAACCCAAAAATAGCAACTTTGCATTGAAAAACATAATATAATAAATTTTAAGAAGTTGAATGCACGACTTTTTATGCGTATATTTCTTTAATAAGTTCCTTAACATGTGCTCTTGAGGGCACATGTTAACATTTGTCATATTTAAAAAGTTACACTAATTGATGATTACATTGGTTTTGATGTTTTTTTTCTCCTTCTTTTAATAAGAACCGAAGGGTTATCTTTTAATCAAGTTATAAGTTGTCTTGAAAAAGAAACAAAAGATTCATATATTATCATTTTATTTAAGGGAAATGTTAAACATTGTCCTTGGGACATTGGTTAAGAGAACAATAATAGAAATATTGTGTTGAGAAGTGGTAAAAAGTGATGGATTCAACTTTTAAAAAGTTTAAAAATTGTAGTTTCCAATGTAAAACTACTATTTTTTATTTCCTTAACCATTGCCCTGAGGGCAATGGTTAGCAAGACCCTTTATTTAAATAGGCAGAGTCATAGATACAAGAGATGATGAGAGGGAACTGAGATCGGAAAGTCAATTTTTTTTTGTTGAGTTGACAGTGTTTCGTAGTATTTTATATATTTTTTTGACATGTGGGAAGGTGTATAAGGGAGGTATGCCACCTAAGGGTGTGCAATATATCACCACTCTTGTCATGGCTTATTTTAATTAACGAAATGCATAATCAGAGAAGATTTTGGAATTTTGATGCATTGAGAGACTATTGTAGCTATTCGTTATAAGTTCGGGGACTAAAATGACTATTAACCCAAATGAAAATTCATTAAAAAAGTGGTGATTGAAAAATTTCCATTAAAAAATATGAAGGCTATACACGAGTTTACTTAAAAGTAGCAGGGACCAAAAGTGGTGATTGAAAACTTTTAAGGAACTAAATGCCGAATAATATTTTTTTGTTGTCAAGTAGCTTAATGACTAGAATTCACCTTTAAAGCAAATAAGTGGGATGTTTGGGGTTCGAACCCCGGACCCTCTATATTACAGTGTAACGTCCGTGCCAATTGAACTATGTTCACGTGGACAAAGTCAGATTTTTTTTAGGGGAATAAAGCGAAAAGTTAATATATTTATAAAGACGAAAAATATATTTAACCATAAATAAAATTACCTTGGGGACCACCATATTCTCCATCTCAGTGCGTGTTACTATCACATTTTCAATTCACTCGAAAAACATAGATAGTTATTTTGAATTTTTATAGTATGTAATTTAAGTTTTTGATGTTCAACTTTATATTTAATGCTTTTTACAACAAAATTTGTGTGTGTGTCTATATATATATATATAGTTTACTTTGGTAGCTGACCCAATTTTTTTTCTGACTCCACCACGGTATACATGTATTTAAAAGTTATCAAAAGTACATTCATCCTAAATGGAATAATTGTTAAAGGTGTGTGTCAAATAATATTTTGTCACCCTTTCTCATCCTAATTAATTCTAAAATAAAAATAAAAAACATGATTTTTTGGGATGTCGTTGTTTACGCTTGAATTGTCTATCTTCGATGATTTTGTGTTTAATTCTCAATTTCTACCCTAAATAGTCACCAAAATTATTAAATAATCAAGTTAGAGATTCCATTCTGCAAATTTTTTTTTGCAAGCAAACACAGTTTTTTTTTCTTATTTGAAAGGTGATATATCATTATCAACTTCAGAAATGAAAATGAACATATGAAAAAAGTGTTTGTCTTCTCATAATTTTAGCCCATGCTTGCTTGCTTGATTCCAATCAAATAAGTTGAGAAATCTTTAATGAGCTTTAATTTTTGTTGGAATGATGCAATGTTTTAATTAATTTTAAAGGATAGATTATTATGATAATGACAGTTTAATGACTTGGATGGACCCAGTTGATCCCCACGAGTCGTGAAAGGTTCTTAGGATTGTGTATCGTATCCGGTTTGTACAACTAAGTCGGACCCCCTACATCAATGGATATAGAGAAGGACTGATTCAATGAATCAAAATTTTTTTCTTCTTCAGTAAAAATCATAATTTTCACTAATTGAATTTGAATAGAACACATTACGTATAATATAATCTACCACCACAAAATCTCATACAAAAGAGAACTCTCAACAACACTAACAACAAAACTACCAAAAATTGAGATTATTACATGCATGACTTTGGTGTAGATTGCATAAGAACAAGATCTAAGCATAAACAAATACATCTACAAATTGTGTTCTTTTTACGGTTGTTGCTCCGGTTATAGCTGTCAAGTTATTCGTGAGTGGGACTCAATATAATGTTTAAGTTTGTTTGTTTGTTTTTTTTTTTAAGCAAGTGATGCAAAGCACCACCAAAAGGATATATTAAATAAAAAGTAACTACAAAAAAGATTGGAGGACTATACCAAAGCCAATCTCAGAAATTAACAAACCTATAGTTGGGAAGATCCAACTTGTTCTTAATAACTTCACAAGTTTGTTTATTTAATCAAATGAACAAACTCTTTTTTATCTATGTTTAAACTCGAAACCTCAAAGTAGTATAATCATTAACTCAAATCAGTTGAATTATTTAATCCCCTCTCAAATGAACAAACTTGGTCAAACAATTAACAAGATTAGATGAAAATTCAGTCTCCAAATATTTAACTAGTTTATTTTTAAATATAATTTTTTCTCAATTTTTTAACCAAGTAAACTTAAGTGATTAATAAAGTTTAAGAAACCCGAGCTCAAGTCACCACTAATGATCCCAAAAAAAAAGTCACCACTAATAAAAATAGAGAAATGATATTTGTATAACCATTTTTAACAATTTTTTTACAACTTTCTGTCTCATATATATTCACATGTTATTCTTATCCTCTCTCTTCATTTTTCTCTTTCCATTATTTTTTACCAATAAGAAAATAGAAAAACATAGCTATCACCAAAATTGTCAGTATATAGATGTATAAATATCATTGTTCATAAAAATATCCCCTTAAGAGGGGAGAGTGGGCATGATATTTGTATCATCGAAGATGATATTTCATTCCAAACTTAAATTTATGACACTTAACAAAAAGTGATTTTTTTTTTTTAAAAAAAAGTTATTGACGCACATGAACGTCATTTTTCATAGAAAGGGGTGTGGTAGTTTTGGTCATAGACCGCATTGTGGAAACCTCTATTATGTCTGCTAATTAAATTGTGGTCTATTTCATGAAGGAAACAAGATAGATTCGTAGAATAATTGTGAGTTGATAACGACCCAAATAGAAATTAAGACTTGAAACATGACAATTCGACCTCCTTTTTTATGGGAAGAAAACTTGGCCATGCTGACTGAGTCTTCACTCCTGTTAATGAATAGGGAACTTTGGTTCATGTAGCAATGGAAGCAACATGTGTATAGCCCTTTAGGTAAGCTTTTAGCACTAGACCAAACCTGAAAGAAAATTAATCCACAAAATATGTATAGGTAAGCTTTTTCATGTTTACAAAGTGGCGTCCTTGGCATTTTTAAAGGGTACGTTTAAAGGGTACGATTCCACGACTCCATGTTTTTTAAGGCATCAAAAATATATTTTATAGTAAAAAATTTTGGGGTTTTGCTAGAAGCCACACATGAAGGTGTTTTTTAGCAATTCACACATTAATGTGTGATTTTCACTTTTTAGTTATAACTTTGCTAAAAGACACCTTCATAAAAATTAGTTGGTGTCTTTTAACAAATGCTCATAGAATAACTTGCTAAAAGACACCTTCATAGAAGGTGTCTTCTAGCAAAACCCAAAAATTTATATGGTTAACAGATTTATATCTCAGAATTTAATAAGTCTTTTCTTAAATTCTAAGCTAACAATTCTAAGTTCACAAATTATTGAGCTCATAAGTTTGGATATATGCCAAATTGTTAGCAATATTTTTAACATGTGACTCTTATACACTACACTATTTTAGTTTACACATGAATCATGATGCTCAAAATCTCAAGGACGATTGTTCATGTGTCTAAATGAGAATCATTTTATATTTTAATTTATTATTATTATTATTATTATTATTATTATTATTATTATTATTATTATTATTATTATTATTATTATTATTATTATTATTATTTGTCTCCATTTCAATTTTAATCTTTTATTTTTCCTGCATGTAGAATTGATCCATTTATTTTAAAATCATCCAATTCTAGTCTCTTTTCATACTTCCTAGTTAATAAACGATGACATGTCTTAAATTACATGACATATGGTCTGATTGTGTAGAATGATTCAGATGAATTGATTATTTATATGTTGTTGAAAATGACATTTTAAGGAATTTCTTGCAGTTTCAAAAGTTTTGATTATTTCACATCATCATATCACATGTCCCGTGATTCAAAACATGCTACATCTTTATTTTTTAGTCCAAAAATCTAAATGATGAACCAAAACTAGTTTTGAGAGAAAACTAGTTTTAGTCCACTCTTATTTATTATTTTTTAGACAAAATATTTCCACCCTTACCGTTTCCTCGATTTCCTGGTAAAAAATTTCCGTACCAAATAACACGAATAAACTTCAAATCACTACTTTGCCTAATCTCCAGGACAACAATTTGCATGACTCATAACTTCACAAGATTCATATGTTATTAGTTTCTTTAATTATTATTCGGATAGTGACGTCTTCTATACAAAATCGGTTTGTAAAATGAAGGTGTCACTATTTATAAATTTAGTTTAGTCTTTACCTTTATGTTAGACTAAGGTTTTTTCCAATGGTATACGACGTAAGAGAAGACCGAAAATTTATAAATCTCTCACCATAAAACTAACATGTAGCTGCATCATTAGTATTAAAAATAAATCAAATTCTCAATATTACACTGATTTTTTGTTTCCAGACAGAGTACTTTATGCAACTATCAATTAGGTCCCAGATTATGGTTGTGATATCAGACGTCGTAGATTAATGAATGTCATTGAGATCATGATACGTAACGTAATCCCTATATGATACTGATAGAGCAACCACTCCAACAAATGGTTCACATGTTCAAAATTCCAATTGTATCAAGTAATTAGATAGAACCAAAACAAGTGTTTGGTGCATACTATTTCCTTCTTAAGAAAAATTAGTAACACATTTGTGGAAATGCTAATTTTGCAAGTGGTCATTATTAACTAATGTTCTTTTCTTTCTTTTTAATAATTTTGTTTTTTTTTCCTTTTAGAAAATGTTAACAAGTGTCCTAAAAAGTCTTAAAAGAAAACTTTACTTTAAAAATTGTGTATTCAACACATTAAAATATTAAAAAACAGTCATCGTGAGATTAACTCAGTTGATTTGGATAATGCATAATATATGCAAGGTCCGGGGTTCAAACCCTGTCCACTACAAAAAAAAAATTAAAAAACAATTTTTTCTACATAAAATTTAACAATTATTTTCTCTTTCGAATCGTTAACAAATGCCCTAGTACGTATGACCCTTTTATTTTCTTTTGGTGCAAAGAATCTACCCTTTATTTTGTTTTGACATCTAACTATTGGAGAAAATTTAAGAAATTCCGCATGACTAAGTAAATTATCTGAGTCATTTTCTAGCACCAAAGAAACGCACTTCTACACTTTCCGACCAAGAAAACCCTACGAAGAAAGCAGCCTTATGAGAAGTAATGAAGGAAATAGATGAATTCTATATTTACAACAGACAATCCATTTTCTTAGTGGAAGTTTTGTGTTTGGAATCTTTCCAAGTTGAAAAGACTTTCAAAAGTTGTAATGATGTTGAACTAGAGCATTTAGAGTTCGTGAATTAACAGCATTATCTTTTTTCATGCTACAACTAATCAAATGTCAATCCAGATAATAATTAATATTGGAATTTACAAGCTGTTTAAAAACAAAAATTGTTTCACTTAAAAAAAAAACTGTTTATATCTTTCTAAGAAGTTATTTAAAGAATAATAGTAATAATGTTCACTATAAACCTTTTCTCACACTTATCTCTATGCCAGCTTATTTATTTATTTTATTGGTAAAAAGTAGTATAGAATGATTCAACACAATTGAGTGAGGTTAGAAATTTGGTATATATATAGACAGAAAATGTTTTTTTTTTTGGTGACAAGACAGAAAATGTTTTAATATACCACAGAAATTGATGTGGTGTATTATTTTTATTTTTGGCAAATGATGTGGTGTATTCTCTAAAGAGTTATTTCTGAATTTGGAGGAATACATACAATATTGGTAAGAGCTATGAGTACTTCTTTAAATTTCCGTTTTGTACCGGCAAAAGTAATTTATCATAATCAAATTGTTATACTCGAGTTGTTAAATAAATTCGTTTTGCTTAGCTGAATTCAACATGTAAGCTTAGTATGTAGATTCGTCGGACTCCCCTCTCCTCAAAGATACTTGAATTACATCCACTCATCTCTTATGTTAAAATATACACTCCCTTCCTCTCATATTCAAAACATATTAGAAAACATTTCAATCATCTCCCTTAAGAGAAACATGAATTACATTCTTCTCCCCTCTTATGTTAAAATCTACACTTTACTCTTTCAATAATTTTTTTATTTCTAACAATCTAGCAAAATAATAATAATAATCTAACACACTTCAAAAACAAATAGTATTGCGGGTCTATTTTAATATAACCAAAATTTGAATACATATTTTTTCGCTATTTTTTTTCTTCACAATTTCATTAACATATAGTTTTAAACCCTATTTTAAAATATGAAACAACTCAAAATAAAATTAAAATATGTGAAAAATTACTAAAGACAATAAAATATGGTTATTTAAAAGTTAATTTTATACTCTAAATTAATTATAAAATTAATAGCAAAATATTTAAATTTAATTATCACTGACATTTAAACTATAAAGAAATGAATTTATTTTTCTAAAATGGTGGTTCAAAATCAGTATATATCATAACAAATATTATTTATGTTAAAATAGATTAAAGTGTAGTGCATTTTAATTATTAAGGGAGGGGGTTGTAATTCAAACATCTTATAGGGGAGGGGAGTATAAATTTTATTTTTCAAGGGAGGAGTGTATATTTTAACATAAGAGGGGAGTAGATTGTAATTCAAGCATCTTTGAGGGGGAGGGAATTGTAATTTACTCAAAAAATAAATATACAAATCATCGTTATAAAGTTTCATAGTCAGTAATATATAGAATTTTTCTAGTCACACTCCATATATTTTTGGTTATACCCAAATTTATTTAAAATTTTACAATAATACTAAAATTACCCTTTTATATTAAATTTTCTCAAAATCCTGATTCGTGTTACTTTAATTTTTTACCCTCTTTCACCTATAAACAATCATGGATATTCAATCAATCTCAACGAAAGATTAAAAGTGAATCAAAAAGTCTTTCATCCAGGGTCTATTGCATATAGGTAAGTGAATTTCCTCTTTTTTTCAATGATGTTGAGTTTCTATTTTTTTTTCTTGTTGTTCAACGTGTTGATATGTTATGCACTCTATAAGCGACAAGTATTTGATGGTGCACCATGCGTTAACGTTAATTACATTTAAGTAAACATTTATTTAAAGGTTGAGGTTAACTTAAATTCAGTTTAAGTAGGTACACGTAAATCAGGTTTACATGTACCTACTTAAAATAAGACTGTGTAGAATCATTAAACAAGGCTGAGGAGGTTATGATAAGTGTTTAAAAGTGATATATTTCGCATAGGAGTTTAGTCGTTTTAGTGACTTGTTTTGCAAGATTCTCTATGGAAAACTCCAAATATTGTGTTAATATGTCATTTATGCTTTTGAGCCTTAGTCTACCCTTTTTGTGCAGGAAATTACAAGCAAGGAGCAAGAAATGTCAAAGTTCATGAAGCTACGCCATTAGCGTGTCCTACGCTATTGGCGTGATGAAGAAATACCCAAGGCCAGAGGGATACGCCATTAGCGCACCTGGGGCGTGGATCTGGAGCTCTCTTGAAGAGTACGCTAATAGCGTATTCTGCGCTATTAGCGTACAATGTCCAGAGAGCTACGCTATATGCGTACCTGGAGCGTGGAAGCAGAAGCTGGGTTTGAAGAGCTACGCTATTAGCGTATTTCACGCTATTAGCGTAAATGCTCCAGAGAGCCACGCTATTAGCGTGGCTGGAGCGTAGCAGCAGGGCAAGAACAACGTGGCAGGCTCCCATTGGCCAAATTATAGGCCGCCTTACCACGCTATTAGCGTGAGATGCGCTATTAGCGCAGGTGCAAAAACACAGGCCATTTAAATAGCATTTTTACCTCTCTTTTAGGTATTCACTATTCCATTAAAACATTTGACACATTTCTAGAGAGAGGTTAGAGCTATTTCATAGAGAGAAACACAAAGCAAGTGATTAAGGAGTAGATTCAACCCTAGATTCATTGAGACATCAAGGATCTTGGCATGGAATCTTCATCTTTCCTTCATTCCTTGCATTAGTTTACATGTCTATATGTAACTAACCTTCTTTGTAGTATTGAGGTAACTATCAAGCTATTATGTAATCTTTTGATCTTTTAATATATAAGGTTCTAGCTTAATGATTCAATATTGTTGTTATTCTTGCTTTTAATGCTTTCAAAGAGATTCAAGATGATTTGGACACAAACCCTTGAATCTAGACCTAGAATAACAATCTATCTTATGTTATATCATTCTTGACAAGTTTGTAAACCTTTGATAATTACTTTTAATCAAGCTTTTAATGCTTTCGGATACTTAATCAGGCTGGACACGGTCGATTAAGTCATCCGATCGACTTTGTTATCGTTTAAGGAATTTGGACACGAATGTTTAAACGATAACCTAGAAATAACGATGTCACTTTGGACACGAAGGATATTGTAGAAATGATTGTAATAATATTGGTTATAAAGCTAGAGTCTGTTAATCGATCGAGAGATTGCTGCTGTTATGCTTGCTCGTTATCTTATACCGCAAGCGAAATAGTTCGATCCCCTCTCGTTTTTACTTAAATGTCAAATATGGATATAGTGTTACAAACAAACAATTTATATCCAAACCCTTAATGTGAACGATTGTGTAAATGCTTATGATTAACGTAACTCCCTGTGGAAACGATCCTATATATACTCACGTGTACATAGTTATATGACGTGTAGGAAAAATCTTACATCAAAATGGCGCCGTTGCCGGGGAGTAACGGAAATTTTTATCATAAGTATTGAAACAATTTTGTCATGTTAAGTCAATTTTGCACAAAATTCTTTCATGCATATACTTATACACTTATGTCATTCATTATTTTTTATGCTAACCACCTGGTATAGTCTTGGTGAACTTTGTTTATGCGAGGTACCGTTGATAAGGAAGACCTACAATTTGATCCTGAAATTGAGAAAACTGCTAGGTTACTTAGAAAGCAAGCAAAGGAAGCTAGGAGATTAGCCAGGCTGGCTCAGCCGGAATCTTTACTTTTTATTCCTTCTCCGTCAGGTTCGGTGCATACTATATCACTAGGTGATTCTTCATCACATTCTTCTGCACATTCATCTCCGAGGAGTGATCCAGAAGTAGTCATGGCTAATGAAGATGAGAATGCTCTACCTATGTGGGTTAGTCCGAGGAGGCTAGCTAATCTTGGCAACCGTAATGCCAAATCTTTTGAGCTTAAGTCTGGGTTGATAAACTTGATAACTCATAACCAGTTTACCGGTATGGATCATGAGGATCCATATAGACATCTTACCAACTTCTATGTTACCGCCGGTACACTTGGTATGAAAGAAGATGAGGAAGAGGGTGTGTTTGTGCAATTGTTCCCTCATTCTTTGATCGGGAAGGCTAAGGAGTGGTATCTTGATCAACCAACTTCTTTGATGGAAAATTGGGGTGAGCTAGAGAAAGCATTTCAAGAACGGTTCTTTCCGGAGGATAGGCATCTTGAGGCTAAAACTTCAATTACAACTTTTGCTCAAGGCCAAAGTGAGACTCTTTGTGAAGCTTGGGAGCGCTATAAATCATTGCTAAGGAATTGTCCAAAGCATGGTTTTGATAGCCAAATGCAACTATATCTTTTTCGTCAAGGGCTTCAAGACATGTCCAAGACGATGCTAGATGCAAGTGCTGGAGGTTCTATTGCTTTGAAAAACCCAGCTGAAGCTGTCAGAATCATTAACCAAATGGCGCTCAACACAAGAAAATCTTCTCACAATCGGAATCCTAATCAAAGGAAAGCCGGTATTCTTGAGCTTGAAGCAAATGATGCGGTCTTAGCTCAAAATAAGCTTCTCACTCAACAATTAGAAGCTATGCAAAAGGAGATGAAAGCTATGCCTAAACAAATTCTTGAATCTCTCAAGCAAGAAGGAGGAACCGCTCAAGTCTATACTTGTGGACTATGTACGGGGGATCATCCCACCGGCTATTGTCCCGAGCCCGGTTCTTTTGAAGGGGAAGAGGTCAACTATGTGGGAAACCAACAAAGGCCTAACCAATCACAACAAGCCGGAACCTCACAACAAAATCCGGGTACTTCCAACTTCCAAGGAAGGTATCCGGCCAACCAGAACCAACAAAGACCTTGGAGAACACCGTACAATAATAACTATCAATATCCACCATCAAACTACTACCAACAACCTTACCAACAACCATTCAATAATCAATACCAAAATCCACCACCAAATAACCCCCAACAACCAAATAATTCCCAAAGCACCGAGGAGGTCTTGAAACAATTCATGCAAGTGTCCATGGCTAACCAGAAAAACACCGACGCGTCCATCAAAGGCCTTGAAACGCAAGTTGGTCAGTTAGCTCAACAAATGGCTCAAGGTCCTCCGCAAGGTGGAGCTTTCACCGCTAACACTCAACCAAATCCTAAGGAGCACAACAAGGCATAGCAGTCAAAAGCTATAGCTACAAGAAGTGGGAGAGTAGTAGGTATAGGGGTAGGTGATGATATTGTTGTTGAGGAAAAGGATGATGAGGTTGTCAATAAAGAGGAGTTCGAGGAGGATAGTGTAGAGATAGAGGAGGAAGTGTATATAAAGAATAAAGAAGCATTAGTTGAAAAAGAAAAAAATCAAAAAAGAGATCTAGAGTTACAAGAGGAGATGGAGAGGAAGAATAAAGATGTGGGGAGAGATAAAGGGAAGAAACAAGTAGTTGAGAAGCAAGAGGTGGCTCAACGCTTACCATACCCACATGCTCCATCGAAGAAAGACAAAGAGCGGCAATACGCAAGGTTTCTTGAACTCTTCAAGAAGTTGCAAATTGATATACCATTCTCGGAAGCCTTGGAGCAAATGCCGGTCTATGCAAAGTTCATGAAAGATATCCTTTCCAAGAAAAGAAGAATCAACGATGAAGAGACGATCCAAATCGATGCCAATTGTAGTGCTATTATTCAAAGAACATTGCCAAAGAAAGAGCAAGATCCGGGAAGAGTCACTCTACCGGTAGCTATTGGCACAACACATGTAGGTAAAGCACTACTTGATCTTGGATCAAGCATCAATCTCATGCCTTTGTCCGTTGCCAAAAGAGTTGGTGACCTTTGTATAAAGCGGACTAGGATGATGTTGCAATTGGCCGACAAATCCTTTGCAAAACCACTAGGTATGGCCGAAGATGTTCTTGTAAAAGTGGACAAATTTATTTTTCCGGCTGATTTTGTGGTTATGGATGTCGAAGAAGATGAGGATGTGCCTATCTTAATGGGAAGGAATTTCATGCAAACGGCTCGGATGATGATTGATCTTGATGATAATATCATGAAGGTCAAGGTAAATGATGAAGAGGTTACCTTCAACATCCGAGAAGCTTTGAAGTACTCGAAAGACAAGGGTGCATGTTTCAAAATGGATGCAACCGAAGAAGTCATCTTGACTACTCGGAAGCAAATGCACAATAGAACACCCCTTGAGAGTGCTTTGGTGGACGCACTCAATGCTATTGATGAAGACGAAGCAAGTGCCATTGAAGAGTGTTTGAAGGAGCTAGATTCCTTGAAGGAGGTTCTTCCTAATCAAGCCATACTTGAAGATTTGAAAGAAGAATCCAAGGAAGAAGCCAAAGTTGATGACACCAAGGTAGAATTAAAAGTTTTACCATCTAATTTGAAATTTGTTTTTCTTGAGAAAGATGGTACAAAACCGGTGATCATTAGTAGCTCCTTGTCCATCGATGAAGAAACAAAGTTGGTAGAGGTTCTCAAGGCCAACAAGGAAGCAATAGGGTGGAAGCTATCCGACTTGAAAGGGATAAGTCCATCTTATTGTATGCACAAGATCATGATGGAAGAAAACTTTAAACCGGTAGCACAACCGCAACGCCGCTTGAATCCAAACATGAAAGAGGTGGTGCGAAAGGAAGTAGTGAAGTTGCTTGAAGCCGGCATGATCTATCCTATCTCGGATAGTGCTTGGGTAAGCCCGGTTCAAGTAGTTCCCAAGAAAGGAGGAATGACGGTGATCACTAATGATAAAGATGAGTTGATCCCAACTAGAACCGTCACCGGATGGAGGATGTGTATAGATTATAGAAGACTCAATCAAGCAACAAGGAAGGATCACTTTCCCTTGCCCTTCATGGACCAAATGCTTGAAAGACTCTCCGGTCAATCCTTTTATTGCTTCCTAGATGGTTACTCCGGTTACAATCAAATCGCCATGAACCCAGATGATCACGAGAAGACGGCTTTCACTTGCCCCTTTGGTATTTTTGCTTATCGAAGAATGCCATTTGGCTTGTGTAATGCACCCGCAACTTTTCAACGGTGTGTTCAAGCAATCTTCTCCAAACTTATTGGAAAATGCATGGAGGTGTTCATGGATGATTTCTCAGTTTTCGGTTCGTCATTTGATACGTGTTTGAATAGCTTGGATACCGTGCTGAAGCGGTGTATTGAAACTAGCTTGGTGCTCAATTGGGAGAAATGTCACTTCATGGTTACCGAGGGTATTGTCCTTGGTCATAAGATTTCTGCTAAGGGTATTGAGGTAGACCAAGCAAAGGTCGATGTCATAGGAAAGCTTCCACCACCGGTGAATGTCAAAGGTGTTCGGAGTTTTCTTGGTCATGCCGGTTTCTACCGGAGATTCATCAAAGACTTCTCAAAGATTGCAAAGCCTATGAGCAACTTGCTCAACAAAGATAAGTCTTTTGTTTTTGATAATGAATGTCTTGATGCATTTGAATCTTTAAAAGAAAAGTTGACCACCGCACCAATAATCATTGCTCCTAATTGGGATTTAAATTTTGAATTAATGTGTGATGCAAGTGATTATGCTGTTGGTGCGGTCTTGGGTCAACGTAAGGATAAAATTTTTCATGCTATTCACTATGCAAGTAAGGTTTTAAATGAGGCACAAATCAATTATGCCACAACTGAAAAAGAGTTACTTGCAATAGTTTATGCAATGGAGAAATTTCGTTCTTACTTTGTAGGTTCCAAAATTGTTGTTTATACTGACCATGCAGCTATCAAGTATCTCCTTACTAAGTCCGACTCAAAGCCTAGACTCATCCGGTGGATGTTGTTGCTTCAAGAGTTTGACTTAGAGATCAAGGATAAGAAAGGCACGGAGAATCTTGTAGCTGATCACCTTTCAAGGTTGACAAACAATGAGGTAACCAAGAATGAACCGGAGGTTCGTGAAGAATTTCCAGATGAACGGTTGCTAGCAATCAATGTGAGACCGTGGTTTGCCGACATGGTGAACTACAAAGCAACCGGGTTCATTCCGGAAGATTTTGAATGGCAACAACGCAAGAAGTTCCTCCATGATGCTAACCACTTTGTGTGGGATGAGCCCTATTTGTTCAAAATTGGAGCGGACAATCTCTTGCGTAGGTGTGTGGATGATGAAGAGGCAAAGAAGATCCTATGGCAATGTCATAATTCGCCCTATGGAGGTCACTTCAACGGGGAGAGAACAGCCGCAAAGGTACTTCAATCCGGGTTCTATTGGCCAACTTTATTCAAAGATGCCAACTTACATTGCAAGCATTGTGATGAATGCCAAAGAACCGGATCAATGTCAAAAAGAAATGAGATGCCTCTACAACTCATCCTTGAAGTGGAAGTGTTCGATTGTTGGGGTATAGATTTTGTTGGCCCTTTCCCTTCATCATATTCAAATGAGTACATCTTGGTCGCTGTTGATTATGTGTCAAAGTGGGTGGAAGCCGTAGCATCGCCTAAAGCCGATAGCAAGACGGTGGTGAAGTTCCTAAAGAAGAATATTTTCACCCGGTTTGGTACACCAAGAGTGCTTATTAGTGATGGAGGATCACACTTTTGCAACGCACAACTTGCCAAGGCCCTAGATCATTATGGAGTCAAGCACAAAGTAGCATCACCGTATCATCCGCAAACGAATGGACAAGCCGAAGTTTCTAACCGGGAGGTCAAACGCATACTTGAGAAGACGGTCTCTACATCTCGGAAGGATTGGTCGGCTAAACTTGATGAAGCTTTGTGGGCATATAGGACTGCATACAAGTCTCCTATAGGCCTCACTCCTTTCCAAATGGTTTATGGCAAATCTTGTCATTTACCGGTCGAGCTCGAACATAAAGCCTTTTGGGCATTGAAGTTCCTAAACTTCGATCAAGAGAAAGCCGGTGAAAGAAGAAAAGTTCAAATGCATGAGCTTGAAGAATTGAGAAATCAAGCTTATGAATCTTCAAAGCTCTACAAAGAAAGGACCAAGAAGTATCATGACAAGAAGATCACTCTGAGACAATTCATGCCGGGACAAATGGTATTACTTTTCAATTCAAGACTGAGGTTGTTTCCGGGCAAATTGAAGTCTAAGTGGTCCGGACCTTTCATGGTTAAAGAGGTCAAACCATACGGAGCTGTGGAACTTGAGGACCCAGTCACCAAAGCCAACTGGATTGTTAATGGGCAAAGGCTTAAGCCCTACTTCGGTGGTGAAATTGATCGGTGTTTGACGACAATTTCACTAATCGAGCCATGATTTCTTCAAAATGCGTCAAGCTAAGGACGTAAAACAAGCTCTTGCTGGGAGGCACACCCAGTTTTGTAAGTATTTTTATGGTTATTGCATATAGTAGTAGTACATATACATTTACAGCAGAAATGAAAGACTTTGAAAAACTGATCCTGAAGCCTCACGCCAATAGCGAAATTTGCGCTATTAGCGTGAGAGCTCCAGAGAGCCACGCTATAAGCGTGAGTTTGGCGTGGGAGAAAAAAATTTTGTGGGCCCAGGGGATTAACTCCCCTTAACTTCCCACAACCCCTCTTTTTCCCCTTTTACGGTTTCATTTGTCCATTATCTCATAACCACACATAAAAACTTCTCTCCCATTCCCTAACCCTAGAAATCAAACCCACTTTTCATTTTGGTTCAAGCATCCATTTTTGCATCATTTCTTCTTGCATTTGTGTTGCTTCTCTCTGCATTAACAAGGTTTGATCTTCTCTTCCTATCTTTGTTCTTAAATTTGAAAAATCCATGTTTTTGACATGATTAGAGATGGTTAGGTTAGGGTTAGAGTTTTGATTTGTGAATAGAGATTGTTCTTCATTGATAATAGTTGGAAAAGGAACAATAATCATAACCCACATGCAACAAACATTCATCTTTTGATTTTGACCCATTTTGTAAATTTGAAAAATAAGGGTTTTGAATGATTTGTATGCCAATGATGTGATTTTGATTCCTTTTCATGATTCTATTGTGTTTTAGAGACATAGGATGAAACCTAGGGTTGAAATATGCTGGATTGTGCTGAGAAATTGCAGGAACAAAGATTTTGAAAATTTGAAAATTGCAGGTACGAAGAGCTACGCTAATAGCGAAAATTACGCTAATAGCGCAACTTTTCCAGAAAATTTCGCTATTAGCGTATTCTACGCTAATAGCGAAAGTTTCCCAGAAAAATTTCGCTATTAGCGTGGCAGGCGCTAATAGCGTAGATCTTCTTACTTGCCCAGATTTTCAAAATTTTTGATATTTTTAAATGACCAATTGTATTTTGTGCTAATATTTTCTATGCAATATGTTGGTGTTTCCTGGTTTTGTTGCAGATGGCACCGAAAAATGTTGAAAAAACTACCGGGACTAAGCGTCCTAGAGGCAAAGGTGCCTCTTCCTCTGCTGCACCTGCAATCCCAAACCGTTTCCCCACCCCTGCCCACTCTGCCAGGTTTAAGAAAATGGTGCAGTACAAAACCTGGCACGAGAAAACTTTTGATATTCATCCTAGTGGTGAGCATTCTGATATGCTCCACATTTTCACTGGTCGCAAATGGACCAAACTCCTCGTGCCTGCAACCGAGATTAACACCGACCTAATCAGGGAGTTTTATTGTAATGCTGTCCCTGATGCCTCACCCGCTACCTTTGCTGAGACTTTCTCTTGGACTTCTTACGTCCGAGGAAAGCAAATCCCTTTTGATAGGGATGCAATCAATGATTTCCTTGAAAATGCTTTAAACCTTGAGCCATCTGAGGACCCCACAATGCCCACCTTGTGTACCTATGCTAAGAGAAACGCTCAAGGAAATTGGAAATATCAGCAAATTGAGCGTGATATAATGAACAAGGGTAGGCTATTTGTCAAAAATGACAAGGGAGAGATTAGGCATGCACTTACCAAGGAGATGACAGCTACTGCCCGCTTAATTTTCCAATTCCTTGTCCACAATGCCCTTCCAAGAGCCCATACTTCCGATGCCCCAAAAGCCGTTCTACCACTCATCTGGTGCATTATGAAAGAAGTGCCTGTTGATATTGCTCGCATCATTGCTAATGAGATGAAGGCTGTGGCTTTGAAAGTAGCCACTGGTGCTAAGAAGGTGGCTTTGTTCTACCCGGGTTTGATTATGGGATTGCTGAAGGCTTATGGAGTGCCTATTTCTGGACCCTATGATGAAGATATTGAAGGGGTCATTACTGACACTCATATTCGCACCTGGGAGAAAACAGAGCAAAGGGCAGCTCAATACCATTTCTCTGATGATGAAGGTGGCCCATCTGAGGCTGCTGGTTCTTTTGACTTTTCAGGTTTGCAGACCTTTATGCTGGAGCAGCAGATGCATAACCAGTACGTGAGGGACCAGAACAGCTTCTTGATGGACCAGAATGAAGCAATTTGGAGGAGTAACATGGGCATACACCAGGACCTCTACAATGCTCACATGCATCCGGGAAATGCTGAGTACCCGGTTATGACTCCTGAGCAGTACCAGACTTATGTTCATTGGCCTGAGGGCAGGCCAAATCCTTATGTGGGGGTGGCTGATGCTGTTGATGATGAGGCGACACCTGATGATGCTGGAGTCGTGGGTGATGATGATGATGTGTACCAGGATCTTGATATGGATGATGCTGGAGAGGATGATCAGTGAACTTGAGTTTTTAGTGATGTTTTTCTTTTTGCTTTATAACTCTATGTTTTTATTTCATGTTGGAACATCTGTTTATTTTGGTTGTATTTTGTACTCTTCAAGCACTGTGGTTTTTAGTGCTTGATTTGTTACTTTGTTACTTTGTTACTTTATATTTGGTTTAATAACTTAGCTTTTTAGTTTAATAACTTATGCTTTGGATGAAATTTTTGTTACATCTTGCTTGTGTCTCTCAAAAGAAAATTGCTCATGAACAATAAATCTTAAAGTGCTCCATGGAGCCATGTTTGAGCAAAAGCAGGTGAGTGATAATGATATTACTTGTGATAAAGCGTAAGGCCAAGGTATTGGTTTTCTTTTATTCTAGGTTTTTAATAAGAATTTGAAACTTGTACTTTGCACAAATATATATCATTTAATTCTTTTCATAGACATAAATATTTTTGAACCACTTAGTACTTAACATAAATGTGAGGTAGCTTCAATCTGTTGTATATATGCTGGAGACCAATAATCACCGTCTAACTTGTTTTAGTTATGTTAAATCTGATAATTATTTTGAATTGTTTGAAAGCATGGAAAGGATCAAGGCACTTTTTGAATTGAGAGTAACCAACTTGACCACATAAAGCCTACCTGTGAGAAGAGCGAGTATCTGATACCCCAATCCGAGCCTAATGAATCAAGTCCTCAAACATGAACTGTCAATATTCATAAGCACAATGCTTGTTGAATTTGCCTGGAATTTTTCAAAAAAATCCAGTTCATGCTTGAATCTTATAGGACTTTGATATTTTTACTTTGTTGAACCCTTAACCTTTTTGTACTTTGTCCCTTGCCTTAGGATAGGGGAACATTCAATTAGAGTTTTTGTTGTATTCAAGTTGGGGAGAAAAAGGAGGCATTATATGTTAAGTTCTGGTGAAGTTGTAAAATAACCTGACAACGTTGAATCAAAGAAAAAATTGTACATTTGAAAAAAAAAAAAAAAAGAAAAAAAAGAAAAGAAAAGAAAAAGGAAGTGAAAAATCAAAAAGAGAATAAGTTGTCAAGGTTATAAGTTTTATTGTTAATCACCAAAGGTTTTAATTCTTGGTAGGGAAGTATATGGATTTCAAGTTGTGATACAAAAAAATGTTCCTCTTTGATAGGCTTTCTGATCAATTGCCCCACATATGACATTTCTTTTGTAGCCCGGCCAAGTTATAACCCTTGCAAGACCTTTTGATCCATGCTTTTATGCTTTTTGAGACGATATTTGGATGGACACCTAACTTAAATAGGATGTTAGCATGATTGTTGGATGTGTGTTCATTACCTCATTCATTGTTATCATTATATTGCATTTACTTTCAAAGAAGTGTGTTAGGTGTGGTTCATAGATAGTTATGTTTATGTATTGAAGTTTATGATGTATAGTTTGTGCTTAGGACATTTTTCGCATTCTTAGTTTGAACCTAGAGTAGCGGAGGACTTCATGCTTGTCCACGCAATCATTTTTGAATCACCATTTGTTTATTTTTGTTTTGAATTGTTTGACACCATGTTGAAAACCTTGTCCAAAGCCTTGTTAGTTTCCTTTTCAATTAATTTGTTTGAGGACAAACAAAAAGCCAAGTTGGGGAGAGTTTGATAAGTGTTTAAAAGTGATATATTTCGCATAGGAGTTTAGTCGTTTTAGTGACTTGTTTTGCAAGATTCTCTATGGAAAACTCCAAATATTGTGTTAATATGTCATTTATGCTTTTGAGCCTTAGTCTACCCTTTTTGTGCAGGAAATTACAAGCAAGGAGCAAGAAATGTCAAAGTTCATGAAGCTACGCCATTAGCGTGTCCTACGCTATTGGCGTGATGAAGAAATACCCAAGGCCAGAGGGATACGCCATTAGCGCACCTGGGGCGTGGATCTGGAGCTCTCTTGAAGAGTACGCTAATAGCGTATTCTGCGCTATTAGCGTACAATGTCCAGAGAGCTACGCTATATGCGTACCTGGAGCGTGGAAGCAGAAGCTGGGTTTGAAGAGCTACGCTATTAGCGTATTTCACGCTATTAGCGTAAATGCTCCAGAGAGCCACGCTATTAGCGTGGCTGGAGCGTAGCAGCAGGGCAAGAACAACGTGGCAGGCTCCCATTGGCCAAATTATAGGCCGCCTTACCACGCTATTAGCGTGAGATGCGCTATTAGCGCAGGTGCAAAAACACAGGCCATTTAAATAGCATTTTTACCTCTCTTTTAGGTATTCACTATTCCATTAAAACATTTGACACATTTCTAGAGAGAGGTTAGAGCTATTTCATAGAGAGAAACACAAAGCAAGTGATTAAGGAGTAGATTCAACCCTAGATTCATTGAGACATCAAGGATCTTGGCATGGAATCTTCATCTTTCCTTCATTCCTTGCATTAGTTTACATGTCTATATGTAACTAACCTTCTTTGTAGTATTGAGGTAACTATCAAGCTATTATGTAATCTTTTGATCTTTTAATATATAAGGTTCTAGCTTAATGATTCAATATTGTTGTTATTCTTGCTTTTAATGCTTTCAAAGAGATTCAAGATGATTTGGACACAAACCCTTGAATCTAGACCTAGAATAACAATCTATCTTATGTTATATCATTCTTGACAAGTTTGTAAACCTTTGATAATTACTTTTAATCAAGCTTTTAATGCTTTCGGATACTTAATCAGGCTGGACACGGTCGATTAAGTCATCCGATCGACTTTGTTATCGTTTAAGGAATTTGGACACGAATGTTTAAACGATAACCTAGAAATAACGATGTCACTTTGGACACGAAGGATATTGTAGAAATGATTGTAATAATATTGGTTATAAAGCTAGAGTCTGTTAATCGATCGAGAGATTGCTGCTGTTATGCTTGCTCGTTATCTTATACCGCAAGCGAAATAGTTCGATCCCCTCTCGTTTTTACTTAAATGTCAAATATGGATATAGTGTTACAAACAAACAATTTATATCCAAACCCTTAATGTGAACGATTGTGTAAATGCTTATGATTAACGTAACTCCCTGTGGAAACGATCCTATATATACTCACGTGTACATAGTTATATGACGTGTAGGAAAAATCTTACATCAGGTTAACACAAATTTCAGTTTAAGTGTATGCACTTAAACTGAGTTTACATGACCTAGTTAAATTGAGTATTGGAATAGGAAAAACGATGCAAAGGGTTTTAGGTGAATTTGAAAATTAATTTTTACTTATAGATAATTTTGCATTTTGGGGTGTAATAAAAATTAAATAGGGTATAACTAGAAAAAATTATAATATACATTTTTATTTTATTTGGTGGTGGCCTGGGTTTGAACCCCAGACCTTGCATTTATTATGCATTGTCCTTACCAACTGATCTAAGCTCCCGAGGACAAATTCTAATATGTATCAAATAAGTAAGTAATCCCACCAAAAAAATAATAATTAAGTTCTTACATATTAATACGCGAATTCAATAGCATTCCTCTTAATTATTAGTTGTCATTTTCCCTAAAAAGACATTATTAGTTGTAATTTAAGTTGTAATTTAGAATAAAGTCTCTAATTTCTTGGAGAACATTAGAGAGTACCAAAGCAGGACGATTACCATCTGTAACAAATATAAAAGTTGTGACAATTAGGTGCGTTTGATGGTCAGGATAGAGAGACAGAATATGATACATTAATCATATCCTGCTTAAATCTCATGTTTGATGCACCAAAGGAATGAGATAAAATAAACCATTTTCCTATCCTATCCTGACTTTCCTTTGTAATTTCTATCTTGAGTATAGACTGGGTTAGAAATTATCCTGATGGATTAGAAGATCATTCCTTATTTATTATCCTGATATTATGCCATTTTTAAAATATTGTCATTTTTAAAATAATGATAGCATGTATTTTCTATTATAATTAATAACATTCCATTTTTATAATATTTAATTAATTATGAAAGCAATTTTTTCATTTAATTATGATAACGTGTAGGGATGTTAGTTGGTTGGGCCAGATAGTACTTGCCTCTCTTGTTTCTTCCCCCAATCCCTACCATGAGCTGCGTTTCTTACCATACACACCTCCTTGAATAGAAAAGAGCACTACACACATGCTTCCCAAAAAAAAGTTTAAATCTCCTCTAATTATATTCAAAATGCGAAAGAAACTAAAGAGTGTTTATATTCAATTCTAATTGAACAATTAATGTTAGTTCTTATAAAAAAAATTACAATCTTATACAATGTTATATTTTTAAAGGTATCTATTTTTCTTGATGGCTTCTTCATAACCCGATCTCTATAAAGGATAATCTAGTTCAACGTGGTATACTTCAACAAAATATGAATGTGTGTGTTGCGGGCTTTGGTGATGTGAAAATTTTGAATCACTTATCTTTTGGATTCGACATTTTTTGAAAAATTTTAATGCTTGTGCGGCAATGGTTTAGTATTTATTCAGTACTCCGTAAGTTTGTTTGATCACATATCTTCATTTTAGTGCTTTGGGAGGGTTTTCTAAACCAACTCGGACTAAGATGCATGTTGTGTGGCTTGCTTATATGTTTCTCTTTATTACAAAAGAAAGAAAAGTAATTGCTCTATAAGGAAACAAATAGCATAGACCAAAGGGTAAACTTGAAGGGAGATTACTCATCTCCTCACCAAGGAATGATTACTTCGAAGGATAATTAATTATTCACCAAAAAGTATACTTCTTTTTTTTTCTTCTTTCAAATAATCACTTCAGTTTTAGTAAGAACAAGGCAAGCCCAGTATATTACGAATGCTCTTACAGGTTATGGGCTTGAATACTTCCACAAATTGGGCTTCTCCAACTCAAAGTTAACACCATCTAATTGCGCATATAGTTAAAATCGAAGCACTTTATCAACCAACAAGCAACGTCGATATGTCCGAGTGGTTAAGGAGACAGACTCGAAATCTGTTGGGCTTTGCCTGCGCAGGTTCGAATCCTGCTGTCGACGATTTTTTTAATTTTTTTTTATGTCGACGATTTTTTTAATTTTTTTTTATTACCACTTTTACATCAATAAATATACATGCATATTTTGATTTTCTTTTTAATTAGTCTTGTCCACTTATTGAGCTTAATATTTTCATTAATTTGTATCTTCTACAACATGTCATAGCAATGTATTTTTTTGACTAAATGTCTCAGAAATGTTAAGCTTGATTAGATTGTATCTTTCCTCTAAAGTAAAGATATTTTTCAATAAGTCAGTCAAACTATTTCATAAGTGGAGTCACCTTTCAGTTTTATTTCAATATCACACATGCAATGTAAATAGAACTATAGAAGGAGTAAAACAAAAAACAAAGTCTACAATTTGTCAAAACTCAATCTATATCCTGTTTTCTTTTTGCCCTTAATGATTAAACACAAAGTTCAGGTACTGATAAAAAGTGATCAATGTGGATATCACTTAGCTTCAAGAGTGTTGGTGAGACATAATCTTTCTGATTTTTACTCAATATTCTTGAGTGGAAGACCAATGGTCAAAAAAGAGTAAGATTATTATCTAGTCTTCTCATACATGTGGTTCAATTCATAACCTTTTTTGTTTGTTTTCAAGGTAGCGTTTGGTGTGTGAACTAGTAAATAAAAATAATAACATAATAAAATGTTTGTGAGGATCAATTTTATTTTTGGGACTCAGAGATTATTCCACCATATTACATGTTGTGAGAGTCTAATTCTTTCCGTTAGACGCAACTTCGTTGATTTTATGAGGATCAACTTATTATTTTTGGGACTCAAAGATTAGTCCCCGATTTTACATATTGTGAGAGTCTAAATCTTTCTGCTAGACGCAACTTCGTTGATTTTATGAAGATCAACTTTATTACTTTAGAAGTGGCTATTGCCATTTTTTTAGAGGGCTATTGACATTGTTAATCTGCTTAATAATAGCACGTAAATAAAAATTAATTAAATTTCAATATTATCATATCCAACTATCAAACAAAAAAACTGTAATTTATTAAAGGAAAATGCTTGTTCCTGCGAAAAGCCAATCCACGAAAACCACGACTTCTTATCTGCCGCTTATTTTCATCAATACACGGCCATGATATCCACCAAATCCGGACTAAATAGTTTTCCATTTCTATCTTTATTATAAACATTTCTCTTATTTTATTTTGATAGTACACGTGGCAAGCTTAAATTGAAATGTGCATTTAATGTTTTTCTATCAACCAATTAGAATGAATCATGACTCATAATTTTTGTATTAACCAATCAAAATAGATCACGACTCATTTCGTAAGTGCATGCGGCATCTTCACATTCTACATCTCATTTAATACTTTCTTATCATCCAATCAAATTGAATTATGACTAATTTATTTTTGGGTCATGTTAACCTGTGCCCTAAGGGCACATGTTAAGGAACCCAAAAAAAGCAACTTTGCATTGGAAAACATCATATTTTAACTTTTTAGAAGTTGACTACACGACTTTTGATGCGTACATTTCTATTATGAGTTCCTTAACATGTGCCCTTGAGGGCACAAGTTAACATTTGCCTTTATTTTTTTATTAGCCAATCAAGATGGACCATGACTCATTTAGTTTTCACCAACCAATCAAAATTGAGTATGCCATGATTTCTCTCTCTCTCTCTCTCTCTCTCTCTCTCTCTCTATATATATATATATATATATATATATATATATATATATAGAGACTTTGTTTTTCATTATTTTCATGTGTCTCCTCCCTCCATAATATTTTCGTAAAAACAATTATTTTATGTGTTTTAAAAGCATATAAGTTTTTCTTTCAAAAAAAAAACATATAATTAATCACTTGATCGTAGATTATGAGGTTGATTTTCTTTTTTATTTGTATCTAATTGTTAATTGCTAATGCTACTTTCTCAGGGTTCCATTGGAGAGCATGTGTCTACGTTCTACGACTTCAAGATGTTCAACATCAACAATATAATTTTTAGTCAAGGCAATGTTTTGTATTTGATATAGAATCAAGATGTTTGAGTTTAGATACCTTAGGTTAATTTTTAATGAATTGATATGTCGAAAAGCTAATCTCAATAAATTGATTTAACCTTTATCTATATTTATTTTATGAATATTTGTCTTGCACAATGGGTATATTACATATGAAATCTTATTTGATGAATCTTAATTGATACTTTTAAACACATCTCCGGACATGTTAAACATCACCCTAAAGGTTGCATACAATTGGTTCACATCATCTAAGTTGGACAAACCTTTTCTAATAAGAAGACGTCTTAACATCATCCTGTTTTACTATGACTGCTTTTCACTTATCATAGTTTATTCAATAGAATGTATCAAAAGCTTCAATCAGCCATTGAGCAATAATCATGGTTTCTTTTTTATTTCTTTTGACCGGATAAAACATAATCCTTTAAGTGTCATTTTATCTTAGTTATTTGACAATCAATACTTTTTCTACTTTAATTTGTCAATGAGATAGTTACTATTAAATAATTTTTTTTGGAGGACTATCAAATAATATTGTTAATTTGGTTATCTACCGTTTATTATAAATAGCTTCCATTTGCAAGCAATTCCATGCACCATTTCAATTAAAAATTGTATTTTTTTTTAATCTTTTTGTCTCAATGTCATGTCTTTTTTTTTTTTGTTTTTTTTTTGTCTTTCTAAATTTCACGTATTTGGTATTTTTAACTACGCAAAATGAATTATATTAACATGAAAGTTTCAAGTATTTGTATAATAAAAAATTTAATAATTAATATAATTCTCAAATGTTAGTTTTTTCCTTTTTATTAAGGATAATAATGATAAAGCAATTTAAGAGTAATTAATGTCACTTAAATTAAAATGATTTATAATGGTTAAAATGTGTCATGTGATTATTTAGAATGAAAATGCCTTGATTGATGGATCAGACGGAAAAAGAAAAAAATGATAGTGTTAATTATAACCCCTAATTAAAGGAAACAACTAAACCAAAGAAATATGGAACAAATAAATATTGAAGTATATTATAAAAAATAAATCGAAGACATTTAAAATTCAAATAGTTCATTTTTCTACCCGTATAAAAAAACTGAATTATTTGAATCTTTTAACCTTTTCTATTAATGTTTTATATTCAATTCTTTTAAGAGAATATTTAATTTACAAAAAAAGTTTTTGACAATTTCAAAAAAATAAATTGTCATTAAATTTTGAAATTTTATATTTTTATAATTTAAAATAATTAAATTTTATGTGTCATTTTAATTGGGTTGATTCTATAAATATTAAACTTTGTCGTTTAATAGGACGCTCAAAAAAATAAAACGTTCTTTAATTAAGATCCTCAATTGTAACCCTTAATTAAACGAAATAAAAAATATTAAATTATATTGCAAAGATAAAATGGTGTGCTGTCGAAATTTAAATAATTGAGGTTACTTAGAAAAATCTATTGATTCTTTTTTTAAAATAAACTAAAAACAAAAATATTTTAAGTTTTTTATTATTGTTTCACATCCATTTTTTAAAAAGGAACATTTCATAGACTTAAAAAATGTATCGCTAAATTTTCTAAAGACAAATTTCATTAAATTTCGAACACTTCAATTTGAATAATTTAATATTTTTCCTTTTTTGTGTGATTTTTTTCTTCATGTTATTAAGTACTACCTCCATTCCTTTTTAAGTGTCACTTTTTAACATTTTACACAAACCAAGACACTCAATAAATGTTACTTTTTCTTATACAATAATCTATACTTTTACTATAATAGCCTTAGTCATTTAATATCTTATTTCATATATTTCTCTCTCCACAATAAATAACTAAGGGTAATGTTGGTAAAACAACATTTATTGTTGCATTGAACTTTGAAAGTGACAGTTAAATAGGAACAAAAAATTTCTCCAAAAGTGACACTTAAAAAGGAACGGAGGGAGTATAATCATGATAAAATAAATTAAGAGTCATTAGTGTGGCCATTTAAATTAAAATTATTCTACTAAATGTCTCATTTCTTGGGTTAGATAAAAAAATGTTATTTAAATGATAGCATTATATGATATCATGTTTTGAATCACTATTTTTGATATTAATACTAATAATAACATTCCTAATCAAGGTTGGCTCGGCTAATAATGAATTGACTCAACCTCAAGGGCGTGGATTCAATCCCCACTATTAGCGTGAGGATCTCTTTGATATGGAGTAACTTTGTACGTGCTCATTGAGTCATGATACATATCTTGATCTTGATGTGTCCACCATGTCTAATCACCTAAAAAAATTATAATAAAAAACAATTTTTTTAAATTGTAAATTGTAGATTATGATAGTAGTCTTTTATTTTTTTTAAAAGCAGGTAGCAAGAAGCTAACCCAGAGTCTAACTCACCTAAAAATTGTAGATTATGATAGTAGTCTTTGAAAAGCCTCAATTTATTTTATGAAAAATTAAGGTGTGTTTGTTTCAAGACAAGAAATTACATTCCTTGAAAGGACATTCCTACCCATTTGTTTGGTAAAAATTTAGATTTCCTGAAATATTTTAGAAATTAATTAATTAAAAAAATAAAAATGGAAATAAATGTTAATGGTAGTGAGAATTTATAGCAAGTTGAGTTTTATTACCATGGAAATTTCAGATTCCCATCCTTTAAGCATGAGAATAACAATAGAAGAAAACATGTGTAAATAACATTCATGGGAACAAATTTTCAAAACTTGAAACAAACATGAGAATGTTGCATTTCTAATCTTACATTCCTAGAAATCATATAACAAACCTTGAAATAAACACACCCTAAAGTCTCTTTGACAAATTCTAAAGGAACTTTTTTTTAAAAGAAATAATAATAACAAACACAATTAAAAAGGAGAATTGAATGATATCCAAAATTAAATTTTAGCAATAACTCAAGTGATTTTGTAAATTTCAATTTTACGAATTTTCAACAATTTTTTCTATACAATTTATTTAGGGACCCCTCATAAAAGTGAAAAGAGATTGGGTGCTTTTATAGCCACCATTCTCTACCAGCACCTTATTTATTTGTTTTACAATGGGGCTGCTTATTTATTATGGTGCTAAATAGGTGAAGCACCCACCATTGTGGATAGTCTTAGAGATAAAATAACACTCACAAATATATTTATGTTTACTTATCTCCAAGGATACTAGCTGAGTTTGAGACTCAGAATCTCGAAATTCAAAGTTTGTCCTTCTACTACTAGATTAAACCCTTAACTTGGAAAATCGCAGTGAACAAGAAAATGAATTTTTATTTCAAATTAATAAAGACAAATGAAATATCCCTTATACCAAAACCACCTCTCATCTTGATTTTTTTACTAAAAGAGTTTGTTGGTTTAATTGTTCATGCTAATTGGGATATTGCTCGGTAAAACATATTGTCCAAAAGTTGTTGATAATTTTGTGGATTTTTTTAAGGAGTTGAAAAAATGACACCACATAATGAACAAAAACTTTAAGTCATCAGGTATATTGGTCATCTAACTTATATGTAACATCTACTTTAGCATCCAATATAGAACTTTAACTCACACTTGACACATTGACATATCTCTATTAAGTTTGAGACTCTTTGCGACCAGGATATAGAGACATAATAAAATAAAGTTAGACGAATGCACGACATGCTAAAAAAGGTGGGTAGATGGTGGCTTTATACAAAGAGTTTTTATCCCTTTCTTTCATGATAAATAAAGGATTACACAAATGAAATCCAAAATCGAAGAAAAAACAGTTCATCATAATGTTAGGACTTTCGCGGGAACGTAAACTGGGTTGGATAATCACATTAGACTAAGAGCAACTACTCAAGTGAGATTAACATCACATCTTCATCCAAATCTTAAAGGCATTGGATTTATGGGTCATCTCAGTTATATGTTTGTCACTATATTCTCTTGCATCCAATCTGAAACTTTAACTCATATAAGACATGTTAACATCTCTCCCTTTAAATGTGAGACTCTCCGCATTTGTGATTTGGTAACAAAGCCAAATAAAATTAGAGGAAGACATATCATGGTAAAAATAGTGAGTTGGTGGTGATTTAATGGAGGGAGGTTTATGTTCCTTTCTTTCATGAGAAGTTACTAAATAAATTAGAAAAAGAAAAAAGTAAAAAAATAATTTGAACATGAGAGAAATGATAAGGAAAAAAGAGTGTGTGCTTTTATGTGAGCGTATAAGGAATAGAGTGAATTGTCGATAACTTTATTGGTCGATCAAGGAGTTGGACATTTTTTAGTAATGATTTAACCAAAATATTAAACTAACTAAAAAAACGCCACATTATTTTAAAATTTCTAATAAGTATTTGAGGTTGAAGTAGTTTGAAGTAGTTGAGGTTGAATAACAAAAAAAAAATATAGCATGAAAGAGAATGACATCCAATAACTAAAGTTTAAGATAAAAAAAAACAATTGACAACTGAAAACTGAAAACTAACAAAATATATTATCATAATGTTGGGATTTTCGGGTGAGTCTTCACCGGGTTGGATGATCGTATTACGTCAGTAACAACCATACAAGTGAGATTGACACCACATCTTTACATAAAACCTTAAGACATTATGTATTTCGGTCATCTCACTTATATGTTGTTCAAAATCTACTCTTCCATCCAATGTATACTGTTAACTCACATTTGACACATTAACATATTCTAATCAATTGTGTGACTATCTGCCTCCATAATTATGTAATGTATTCAAATAAGGTCAAAATTAGGTACAACATGTTCAAAAAGGTTGAATGATGGTGATTTTATGAAGGGATGTTTATATTCCTTTCATCCATGAGAATAGAGAAAGGAAACTAGATAGAAAAATAAAACAAATATGAAGAAGAAAAAAATTGAACATGGGAGAAACATTAAGGTGAAAAATATGTAGTGTGTGTTTTGTCTGTGAGAGTATAAAAAATAGATTGAATTATCGGTAATTATGTGGTTTTGTTGAGGGGGGGGGGGGGGGGGGGGGGGGGGTGATTTTTGGGTAATTATTACCAAAAAAAAAAGACTTAATTAAAAAATTGTTGTATCATTTTAAAATGTCTAATAAACATGTATTTTGTCAATTCATCATAACACATGTACATTTTCCATTGTCACATCCCATCATATATCATATGCGAAGGAGTTTGAAAAAATAGAGTTTGAATACGAAAATAGAATGAAAGTGAATGACATCCAAAAACAAAGTTTTACGGTAAAAAATGGTTAATTGAGTAAATGTTCCCTATAAATATTAAGATTTTTTTTTCAGTCCCTTGAAAAAATTGTATATCTGGATTTTTTTGCAAAACATGAACATCTTGAATTTTTTTGCAATGACAATAAATAAAAATCAGAGTCAGTCGTTGTCTCATGTTGGAATCTATCTTTCCAAACCGGTTCTTACTCATGGACAGTTGTACGTCGCTGTGTTGAGAGTCACTTCCAAAAAGGGATTGAAAATGCTTATATTGGATGAAGAAAATCGCGTGTGTATTGAGGCCACTAATGTTGTGTACCATGATGTTTTTCGGAATGTTTAACCGGTCGTTCCTAATGATGCAGGTGGGTATGAGTTTTTTTTTTCTCTTTTAAACTTCGTTGTAATGTATATTTTTTATTTGGATATGAATTGGTTGGTTCTACTTGCAACCATTCTAATAGTTGCATAAAGAAAGAGTAATGTATTGGTCATGTAGATAAACTACAATTCTGCAACTAACAATTGAGATCACGCGTCTTATTTCATTGTATAAAATCCGATGACATTTATTGTTGCGAAAAGAACAGGCTGAGTGATCAATTTGTTATAGGGACTAATATATGTTATATGGAGTAATTTTTTTTATCCTTTTTTGACAATATTTTTGGTCTCATGTACCTTTAGGTGTTGGTTTTGTGCTTCAAGTGACGTGATATCATTCAGATGTACACATGCTGACGTTAATGAAATTTCTATGGCATTGAAAGTTCATTGACCAATTGCAATAGGTGCAATGCCTTCTCTTCGGCTCCGAAATTAACACTGCCTGATACATTAAGGTGTTTATCTACTGAGACTTCGATTTTTCTATTATCTGATAGAGCAACTCCAATATTCTCATACTCAGTTTAATTTTATTTATAATGTCAGTATCCTTCTGATCTTTCTCATTTTTCCTAATGTAAGCCGTACTCTTTCAGTGACCATATTATCAACTATATGTTCTGCTTCATTTTTTATACAATTAGCTATATATCCGTCTTTTTTTTCCTTTGTTCTTTGGAGCATCTATGTCTATGTGCATGCACATGACAATTTTGTAGTCCCTTTTTCAAGCCTTTTCTGTTGTGTTTTTGTTGATGGATTATTTTATAATATGCTTAGTTAAAAAATGCGATAGATAGTTGGTGTCTTTGTCGTTGTTTGTTATACTTATTTGTTACACGATTGAATAATTACAAGTTCGTGTTGGATGTTAAGATGAATCAAGTGTATGCACGATATTAACTTTGTATATATAAGGGTATCTGCTATAGAAATCATGGAATTCGAAAGAAACTATATATAAGGGCATCTGGTAGAGATGATTCGTTGTGTAGGGACAATTAATTGTATATGCAGTGCTAGGCCTCGAGACTCCAACACCCCCAATTATATGCAGAACATAAAAAAAAATAGACTCATGTTTCCGTGATTAATTTTATTCATCCGTGTAAAATATTCCGGCATAAATACTAATATTTCGACGTTACATCCGTTAAATCATTCCTGTTTAACGATACGAAAATCCAAATAACTATATACGTGTTGATATTTGTATATAATATGCAATCGAAAATACGATGACGATGCGTTCTATTTATATATTGTGTATAAAATAATGAATTTGATGTTTAATTAGATTTTATAAAATAAAAAAATAGTCGCAGTTCTAACCCGTGCTTGGCACGGGTTTCCAAGCTAGTAAAACAGCAATGCATTTGATTCTTTATTAAATGGATCAACCAAAAAAAGGATATTGTTCCTATTTAATTTTGGTTGTTATATTTTAATGAAACATTAGCTATTGTATTGTCTTTAAATCCTTAACTATTTATCGCAAATTAAAGATATCAGATCATCCATAATGGTGAATGTTTCACCTTTTATAGACATCTCTATTGTTGAACAAATAAATAAATATGGTTCTCGGAGAGGATGTTGGCTATGAAAGCACACCCTCTCTCTTCACTTTTTTCTTGGTCATTTGATCATCCTTAACTATTTTTCTTGGCATCCAGTGGAATTCGAGTATTGCACTAGATTGCTGACTAAAGCAACCTACTACATATAGAAGGAGATACTTACTGGACGCTAGTGCAACTGTTGTGTTAATCATTCTCAATAACAAGAATCATAGGTGCATCAATTTTGTTTTGTGTGAATTGTTGCAACAAGTATGATATGAAGTGTATAATTGGTTACAGGATTGTTGCAACAAGTATGATATGAAGTGTATAATTGGTTACAGGGACATCTCTTGTAATGCCAAACAAATTTAATCCTCATATTTTGTATGTTTGTCTTAATTTGTTCACCTAATCATCAAGGAAGACTATTCTTATTTGACACTAGATGGTATGATTATTTGGGAGTTTCTCTAACTTGATCCTTGATGTATTGTTTGTTGGTGATGGATAGTACTGCGATGATTTTATTGAAATAGTTGTTGGTTAAGTCTATGGTTTGGATCTTGTTTGTATTATGAGTGGTGAATGCGTATTCGAGAGTATTGGTTGAGGTTAACTATATTAGTTATGATATTGAGTTTGATGTGTTGTTTTTAACTTTCTGCAATTGGGTTAGAATACTCTTAATACTCTTTTATCTATACCATATATAAAGAAAATAACCCCGTTTAACTTTTTTGGGTTGACTTTTTTGTTATTCTAATTATACCCTTAGACAAATTTTCTTATAATAATATTATATTATTGATGTTATTAAAAAAGAAAATTTTTGTTGTTATATTTGTTATATTATTGTTGCCATTGAAAAATATAAATATGGTTTGTTGGGTTTGTTACATTTGAAAGTCACAAATATTTATACTTATAATTTTAATTATTACAATTTTTTTATATAAAATAACGTTTGTAATTTACACGAAAATTTCTATAAAATATCGTTGATATTCTACGCGCGTTAACTCAATAAAAAGAGCGGATAGACGAGCACGTGCACGCCCGTCTTTTCGCTAGTTATTATAAAGTAAGTTTTTGCTATTAAATTTGTTTTTTTGTATCTATTATTAAAAAAATTAACAATGCACACAATGAACAATTTTTATATAAAAAAATATTATTAATGAATTGGTTACTTTTTCATATTTATTATCTTTTTCTTTCATTAGGTGGAAAAGTACTAAAACCCTAATGTAGTAATGTGTTCCCTAGCTTGAATAGATGTACCATTTCTCACCCTAAACTTCTCTCAAGAAAAAAAGCCTAGAGATTATATTGAGATTAATCTATAATAAAACATAGTTTCTACTATATAATAAAAATTTGATGGATTTTGATATATAGTTGTGTTTTATCATTGAAAAAACTTGTTCCCTGAATCATAAAAAATAAAAAATTGCTATTTGGCGTCTAGGAAATGTAATTTTCTTGTTGTCGCATATCATTCATTCTTTTCTGGCTTCTGGATTAGAATTTTGCTCTCCACCCAGCACGTTTTGCTCGCACCCTGCAAGCGTACCAAAAATACCCTTGCGCAAGTTAAGTCACGTAGCGTGACTTAACTAACGCACGTTGTAACCTATGCGTGAGTTAAGTCACGCATTACGCGAGTGAAGTCGCGTAAATAAGACTGATTTTTACTTCTTTTTTTTATGCCCTCTTGAGGTCAAAACTTATTTGATACCCTCTTCGGTATATGCCAAATAGCTCATGGGGAAAATAGTGATCAGCCCTGGGGAAAACGACATCAAGATGCCCTTTTCCCGACCGGACCGACCACTACTTCCCCCATAAGCCACTGGTATATACCTAAAGCGGTATATTTACCCTAGAAACTAATAAGAAACAAAGAAGAAGAACAAGAAGAAGAAAAAGAGGGGGGGGGGGGGGGGGGGGGGGAGTGGTATGAGAAAATGTGAGGAAAAGAGGAAGTATGTGAGGGTTTTTATAGGGGGTATTAGGTATATAGCAATTAATGAGTCAAAAAACGTGGTCAAAACAAGTGGAAAACGTGTAAAAAACAGTCAAGACCATTGACTACCGTCCAAGAAATGTTTGTGCTTCAGTTTTTAGAACCGGCCAACTTACGCAAGTTAACTTGCGTAGAGCTTATAACGTGCGTGACTTAAGTCAAGCACAGCTTATATGGTGCGTTAGTTAAGTCACGCAGCGTGACTTAATTAACGCAATATATTTTTTATAATAAAGTAAAAAAAATAAATTAGAAGAATAAAGTCAATAAAATAAACTTGAATAAAATTCGAATAAATATTGCGAGAGCGTGAATTCGAATAAATATTGCGAGAGCGTGAATTCGAATAAATATTGCGAGAGCGTGAATTCAAATAAATATTGCGACAGCGTGAATTCAAATAAATATTGCGATAGCGTGAATTCGAATAAATATTGCGTATCGAATAAGTAAATTATAATAAGTACACAACATTAATTCAAATAAAAATGGCGTATCGAATAAATAAATTCGATAAGTACACAACATTAATTCTTAGACAATTTTATTTAGATATAATTTCATCTACGTTACATTACATTGTGGTATCATTACATTACATTACATAAAAGACATGTACGTCAACTATCATTACATTACATTCGGAAATGTAACTTCCAACTACAACAATTATCTTACCTCTGAATGGGGTCAATTCAAACTAGCTAAAAAGCAGGACTCCGGCATTCGTCCAGAAGTGTTTTTATTCCATTCCAAATGTTAAATTCTTGTTGGTCTTGGTTTTAAATGATAGTATCTAAGAGCCAACGGAATGAGGTCCAGACCTTGACACTTCGATACCATCATTTAAACGAAGCCAACAAGAAATTAACATTTAGAATGGAATAAAAACACTCCCGGTCGAATGCCGGTGTCCTGCCATTTAGCTAGTTTGAATTACCCCATCCAGAGGAAGACAATTGTTGTAGTTGGAATGTGCATTCCAACTACAACAATTGTCTTACCTCTGAAATGGGGTAAATTCAAACTTGTCAAACAACAGGACTCAAGCATTTCGCTCAGCATTCATGCTTTCCTTTGAAAAGAATAAATTTTTGTTAGGCTTAATTTAGATGAATGTATTCTGTTGGAACAAAATGTGTTTAACAATGAACCTTAAAGAGTTTTGATGATAACAAGGTATTAAAAATTGTAAATTGGACTAGCTAATATTTGTTCAAGTGTACAGGATCATAATTATAAAGTTACATCATCATTGGTTCTGAATGAGCAAATAAAGAGCAAAGGAAACAACAAAAATTTGAAGCTTGGACGCTCCTGAAGGCAACTTGTTACTGAAGAGAAAAAGCGCTCCTGAAGTTAAGTCGCTTCTGAAGTAAGGATAGCGCTCCTGAAGAATAGTGCTTCTGAAGACAAGAGGTCCAGAAGCCACATCATCAGAAGCCACATCATCAGAAGCTGCATCATCAGAAGCTGCCTCATCAGAAGCTATTTCACCAGAAGCTGAATCTCAACTGGATTTGCAAAAGATTCAAGAATTGAAGAATTATCAATGCAAAAGCTGTCCATTGGATTCGAAAACACAAACAAAGGATTAGTGAAGTTTTGCAACGGTCATTTCAAAGGCGTTTGAAGGCATGTGCTTACAATTTGGACGAAAGCGTTGACATTGTACTATTGTACGAACTGTACAACCACCTTCTCCACTACTCTGTTTTGTGTCCACGCTACAAGACAAGAAAACAGCTCCAGAATACGGCTTCGCCTGCATAGATGTTCCTTTGGATAAGGAATGGATTTCAAATTGGTTTTTCATAGGACAACAACCAAATCAGGCAAAAGATCATTGGTGAAAGATCAAGCTTCAACAACGACTCTTTGGTGTGCTGGCAATTTCACAACGTCTCTTTCACACCTCTATATAAAGGAGTGAAGACCTAGAGATTTGGTAATGCATGAACGCTGAACGAAAGACTCATAACATTTTTACAAGTGCCAAATCTCTGCTGAAATTGTTCTGCATTCACTTAGAATTTCTGTGTCTCAAAGTCATATCTTAGAAATTCTTAAGTTCATTGAGTCTGTATCTGATTTGTATTGTGAGCACCTCTGATTGTATATCAAGTGTTCAAACTTAAACAATTTTCTGTGTAATTTTGTTTAGTTAGGAAGTCTCTTGCAGTTGTGCTTGAGCAGGAAGTCTCTTGATTGTGTTCTTGAGCAAAGGAAGTCTCTTGCTTGTGTGCTTGAGCATTGGAAGTCTCTTGCTTGTGTGCTTGAGCATTTGTAATCAGATATTACTCATAGTGAAATCTCCTTGGAAGTGCAAGGGGGACTGGACTACTTCCGGATTGTGGAAGGAACCAGTATAATTGCTTTGTGTCGTTCTTCTTCTCTCTCTCTGTTTTATTCCGCTGCATTTAGATTCTGATTATCACTTCAGAAGCTGTCTCACTTAGCTTCTGATCAGTGTGTTCAGTTTTTAGGAGAAACGAAGAATTTTTAAAAAACACAATTCAACCCCCCTTCTTGTGTTTTTTCTCACCTTCATATTCCAGTGCCACCGAAATGAGGTCCATTCCTTGACACTTAATACCTTCATCTAAACCAGCAAAACAAAAATTTAATCTTTTCAAAGGAAAAACATGAAGGCTGAGCGAAATGCTTGAGTCCTCGCCGTTTGGCAAGTTTGATTACCCCATTTCAGAGGTGAGACAAATGTTGTAGTTTGAATGCACCTTACCCTAACTAATGACGATCTTCTGGCGGAATCAAGCTGTTGATGATATCTTCAGTTGATCTCAGCAACGTCACCCGCATATCGATCCACTGGAACTTGGTGTGCTCCCAAAACATGCTCGTCACGTTTTCGTCGTTCTTTAACTCCACCCAAGTGAATGATACGCTCCCCTCGTCGAGCTTTGGACGTTTATACAGAATATTTTGCACCCTCCTTGTGTCTCCTGGGTTGACTCCTTGGTTGAATTCATTCAGTTGATCCTTGAGATCTCTTAACGATACATCAAGGCACCGAACCTTCAACCTCCAAGGTTCTCCGCCGTTCAATGTTGCATGAACGTCGATCCACCCAGCCATTGTTTCAAATCTACACACATAGAAATTAAAAATAATCAATGAAAAACTCATTCAAACATTTAATCAAACACTTGGTGTGCATATTATACATAAACCCTAAAAATGATAACTACAACATAAACATGCAAACATCTAAATAATTAAGCAATATTACTCATTTGCATGTAACATTGTATCATATCTTGCAAAAAAAATCAAAATTTAAACAAACCCTAATTCTAAAAAAATTTCTAAAAAAATCAACATAAACATGCAAACATCTAAACATTTTAAGCAACACAAGCCGTTTACATCCTAACATTGTATGATTTCCTTCCAAAAACACCAAAATTTAAACAAACTCTAAATCTAAAAAATTTCTAATTTAAGAGAAAAAATCTAACATGCAAACATAAAAGGTTAATGGTGTTTGATCATGAGAACTTACTTGTTGTTGGAGTGTTGTTTGATTTGAACTTGAAGGAATTTTGGAGTTGGGTGATTTGAGAGAGATTTTTGAGATTTTTTGAGATTTTAGATGAGAAATGAGGAAATGAGGTGCTCTGCCTTGTTCAAGAAAGCACGCAGCGTGAGTTAACTAATGATGCGCATGTTAACTCACGTAGCGTTAGTTAACTTGTGCAAAAATTAACACTTGCGCAAGTTAACTTGCGCAAGAGTATTTTTGGTAGGCTTGCAGGGTGCGAGCAAAACGTGCTGGGTGGAGAGCAAAATTCTCTTGATTATAGTGCAATGTGTGATTTTTGGTCCGTACCTATTGGGCCGACTAGGTGTCATATTAAATTGCATGGAATAATTTGTTTATTTGTTACTGAGGATAATGATGAATAACACCTAAAAGAAAGGGATAATGATGAATAAGCAATCTAAATAGGGTAATTGATATTTTTCTTCTATGTGATATGGTCACTCTCTCATTTTAGTTATTTGAAATAAATTTTTTATTAGATTATTTCTCATAATTTAAGATTTTAATTGTTTTAATCTCTGATGTCGTCTTCATTTCAAGTGTGCGTCGACAAAAAATACAACATATTTTTGTACTATGTGGCATTGAAATGTCATTGCTTGTGACATTGAAAACACTTATACTTTCTTTTGACTGATTTTTGGATTTAAACTTTTGCTTTCCTTTCAAACCTTTCGTCTCTAATCTTTCCCTTGAAAAGTTGAAATTATTCAAGCTTCCTAAATTACCTTCAGAATGTTATTTCTCTAGAAAAATAGCATCAAGAATTTTTCAAGACACAGCTGACAAGTTTTAATTGCATGATTTATTTGTTCACTTCCTATTTTTCGGCAACACATCCTTGAATTGTGGCAAATAGTGCATTGTGATTGACTGCTCTTTATTCTTGAAGAATTCTTGATGTTATTTTTCTAGAGATATAACATTGCTCGTTGTTTAAACTATTGTATTTTCTTCAATTCCTTTCTTCTAATTGATGATTGCACTTCATCAAGGTTGATGGTTTGATCTCTTTCAAAGAGCAATGTCATCTATGAAATGCTATGAATTCGGTAG
Source organism: Medicago sativa (assembly GCF_051527215.1). NCBI lineage: Eukaryota > Viridiplantae > Streptophyta > Magnoliopsida > Fabales > Fabaceae > Medicago > Medicago sativa. The sequence goes on from NC_140750.1 coordinate 80,443,115, forward strand.
AGCATTTAGAAGAATTAGAGCCCTATCTTCATCATCTAGTTTCACCTCAAGATTTTCCAAATCACCAAGAATCTTGTTGAAGACTGCCATTTGATCATCCAACAACTTATCTTTAGTCATTTTGAAAGAAAATAGTTGTTTAAATAAGAACTTAATTTGCCACAAATTTTGTCATATAAATTGACTTCAACTTTAACCATAACAGTCCCTTCGGGGACATCCGATAAAAAAACTTTAACCATAAGTCCAAAACACAATTGTTGTTGACTTGTTGTTTCATGCGCCACCACCCTCAGAGTTTTATCCCCCAAGCACACAATTTTCACATTTCTTGCATTCTCAATCAAATTTTTCTATTCTTTAGATGACATTGTTGGAGGAAGTCTTGCCTCTCCCTTTAATTTATCACCCAAACCTTGATGAACCAATACAGTTCGCATCACCCAAAATCGTTGGACCCATTGAATTTACCAATATCAAACTTCGTTGTTTCCATCCTTGGTTGTTTTTTTCCAAATAGCATATTTTTCTCAATTTCTCAATATTTTGATAACCTATGTTGTATATATTTCATGCAAAATCATCAGAATCATGATTCTCAAAATTCTCAATGTCTCTCACCAGCTACAAACTCCGACGTGTTTATGTCCATCAACCAACTTCAACATGTTTTATAGATCTCAAATCAAATGAATATCCAAGTATAGAGTTTACACGCTATGGACATGAAACAATGGGTCTATGTAAGAATGTCAAGTTCCATAATTTTCAACTCAAGTTGGTCTTGAAAATATTATGCTTGATGATGGAAAAACAAGTTCTATTAAAAAAAAAATCTCGAGAGCCATTCACAAGGGATGAAGATACACTTCTTATTCAATCATGAGTCATTGTTTCAAGGGATCTATTTGTGGAGTTGATGATAAAAAAATAGACAGTGTCTGGTTAAGAATTGTTGCCAACTATAACCAGTATCGTGGGCAGTTAAGATAGAAGCAACATGGTCAATTAAAATCTTGATGACATCTAATAAATTGTCTTGTTAAAAAATTTGCTAGGTATTACAAACTAGTTGTTCAAATCAGGACCTCAGAGAAAGACATATTGGCCAAATTAAAGTACATTTATTTATTTATTGGTTTTGCACCACACACATATACAAGATTTGTTAGGACACACCCACTTGTTTTTATGAAGATGTGTTTTAGCAACATGTACATTAGGGTGTATTTACGAACTTTTTAGTTATCACATGCTAAAATACTCCTAAAAAATAATTAGGTGTATTCTAGCAAATGTTTGTAGGAGTTGCTAACTTATATCCACTTATTTTTTAGAAGGAGTGTTTTAGCAACATGCACCTCAAGGTGTATTTAATCACTTTTTAGATATATCTTTACAAAAATACTCCTTATAAAAAACAAGTGGGTGTATCTTAGGAAATTCTTATATATAAATGTCTTTCTTTGAGGAAAGAAAATTGAGACCTCAGAATAAAGCGGTAATAATTTTGTAATAATGACCCTTTTTCATATATATTTTTTTAATAAAAACTATAAATAATTTCAAAATTAGTCAAAGTAACTCTTGTTAAAACTAATCATTAATCAAAGTAGCCGTTATTATATGTGGCCCAACACTTACTTGCGACTTGAAAACCCTTAGTTGTTTTGAGGGTTTTCATGTCACAAGCACCTCCCAAATGGGGAATTCTAATTCTAGAAGTAAATTTGAGAACACCTTATGTAATAAAATACATGAGTTCTTTAGAGTTACCACTATTGAAACTAAAAAAAATGTATGAGTTGCTTCATAGTGATGTGGCTCAAATGAGAGCCACAAAATACCTTTGAGTGAAATTTTGCCGCTCTTATACATCTCAATATAACGCAGCCTCTAGCATACTAGTACACTTCAATATGCATCTCTTGTCTTTTCTGATAGAATATGGTTCACTGAATTACATATTGTATATATGTTAAAAGAAATAAAATAACCAAGCCGATTTTAATTAATCATATATGTTAGTACTTTCTATATTAATTGATGTTAGTTAGTTAATCAGAATCTTACTTCCATGTCATGTGTTTTTGATAAATATATGATTTATGTTTGTATGTGTTCACAGTACTTGAGAGTTGAGAGAAAGCACTTATTCGATGATGGGCAATTTCTATCATTTTCTGTTTTGTTCTATATTAAATCAGCAACTATAGATTTTGTAGCTTAGTCTATTAAAGTGAATTATTGCCACAGAGAATAAAGAAAGCATCTCAAACGTTGATCTCAAATACTGTTATATTATGATGCCCTTCCTACATTCACCCCCAACCCTAGCTAGGCTAAAAAAAAACAATCCCAAGGTGTAACCCCAAATTAAGGAATTAATTAGCACTAAGTGACTAATAGCCTCAAAACACTGGCCACCACCTTTTTTTTTCTGTTCTACTTTATAATAAAGTAAAAGCAAGAATAAAAAAGGAAAAAACTGAATAAATTGAAAGGAAAGAAAAAAAGTATGCAAAGTTTGTTAACCTCATCTCTTTATAAAATACTTTGAGACCCCAAGACTTTACGTTTCTTCAACACACATAGCTAGTAAGAAAGCAAAACACAACTCTTCAAACCTTTATCCAAAGTCTTGTTTGGTTGCACATACAAGGAAATATCATCACAAAGGTGAAAGTTAGAAAAGTAAGAGAAAAAAGTAGTTTACAAAAATTTCATTTCTTAAGGAGCTTATTTTTTTGAAGTTGAAAAAATAAATAATTCCTCCTTAGTCCTTACACATATATCATGAGACTCATGATCCATTGTAGCAAATGATGGCTGGGAACCCTAACTGGTGGAGCATGCATCCATCATCTTTGAATATCCCTCCTCAATATATGCTTGGATCTTCTTCAATCCCTTTCAATTCCTTGACAGAAAATAATGCTGAAGTACCTCCTCAATCATGGAGTCAACTACTTTTGTTAGTAAAACCATACTCTCTCTCTCTCTCTCTCTCTCTCTCTCTCTCTCTCTCTCTCTCTCTCTCTCTAGCTTCTTAATTTGTGTCCATCACCACAATTTTAAATCACAGTTGCAGTTAAGCTACAGTTACAGTGACCTCAAAATCTTCTATACTGTAGTTGCAGGCCGCAATTTAAAACCGTAGCTTGAAGTTACAGCATCTTTGACCTTATTCATGTTTTTTTTCTTCATTATAATTACATGGTGTGAAAATTTTGAGGGTTTTGTATGTTTTGCAGTACTGGACTACCTGGTGAAGAAGAGAGACTTGGTTTTAATCATTTTCAACCTAAAAACTCAGAAAACTGGGATGTGCAAATTATGAATCCATCTTCAAGAGTTCCATTTATGGATATAATAAAGCATGAAGTTTCTCAAGGTGAGAATTTCTATGGTCAACAAGGGCATCATCCTGAGGAGTTTCGTGCTAACTCTGGATCACTTGGTTCATCTTGGTCACATATGGTGCCAGTTTCTTCCCCAAGCTCTCATATCACTAGCTTAAGTAGTGATAATATATTGGATTTCACTTACAACAAGGTAGATCATAGCAAGAATCAACTACCAGATCAAATATCTGAGGTAAATTATAGGTCATATATAGGTTCTTTTTTTTTTTTTTTTTTGAAGGATATATAGGTTCATGTTAATTATTATTTTTATCAACTTCTAATATTGTTATTTATTAATATAAGTTATGTATATATGATATTGAAATTAATTTCATCTATATCTTTCATATATATGCTATAGTGTAATAGCTCAACTACTGGAGTTAATAAGAAGGCTAGGGTTCAGCCATCTTCAAGCCAACCACCTCTAAAGGTTAATTACTCACAAATTAACACTTTTAACCTCTTTTCTTTTCTATAATTTCTATCTTAATTACTTGGTAATTAGTGAGCTTGTATATATGTGTATGTTTTGTTGTTATTGTTTTTCTTGATTGTCTTTCTCTCCAACACTGTAATATTCTTTTTGCTGATATTCATATATGTACTTGTTGAATGAGAGAAATTATTTAAGCATATGAAATTCTTATCCTTAAGTATAGGTTCAAAATTATACTAATTATATGTGAATCTGAATCAGGTGAGGAAGGAGAAGCTAGGTGATAGAATAACAGCACTTCACCAGCTAGTTTCTCCATTTGGAAAGGTAACAAACTAATTAATGACTCCATAATTATCATAAACCATTGTTTGTGTTAATTTGGTTTTATAAAAAAGTCCACACATGAAATAGTAGTTGTTTTCAATTCAAAGTAGACTTTGATGATCCAATTTCTGTGTACCTATCTTTTGTCATTGATTGAAATTTCACTTTTAACATTAAAAGAAGAAAGAAAGAAAGATGAGTTTTTGGTGCTTCACTTTTGCAGACTGACACAGCTTCTGTATTATTAGAAGCCATTGGATACATCAGGTTTCTACAGAGTCAAATTGAGGTGATGTTTCCATATTATTCTTATTTATTTATTAATTATACTATGCAGCAAGTTAGTATTTCAGAACATGCACTTAAAGTTTGTTCAATTTTGATGTGATTTTTTTCACTCTAAAAACATTCTTTCTTTAGTTATGGGAGTTATAAAATTTTATTCCTCTCTTTTGTTGCAGGCACTCAGCACCCCTTACTTGGACACTGCAGCATCAAAAAACATGATGAGGAATCAACATTCTGTAAGTTCACATTTCCCAATGTTTCACTTTTCTCTGAAATTGAATAGGACAAAAATGGAGTATACTTAATGTATTTGTTAGAATTATAGAATATAGTATTATTATTGAAGGGAATGTTTGTTCCTTCCTTTTTTAATTTTATTTTATAAAAAACTATTAACAGGTGCATGTTGAAAGAAATTCTGTATTTCCTGAAGACCCCGGTCAGGTATGCTTTATTGGATCCATCAATTAATTAGAATTCATTAGAATCAAATTAAGGGAAATTAACCTCTCTTTACAGTTATTACTACACTATTTAATTAATTAATTAATTAATTAATATTAATATGCTCAAGAAAGAAGCCATTGAAATTTGAAATAACAAGGTTTCTCAGCTTTTTATATAACATCTTTTAGAAAAAGCATGATGAAGCTGAATTGTTCACTTGAAGTCAAATTTCATAGAGAAGTGAAATTAGTAAATAATATATACTTTCTTCTTTTTATTCCCATCTAGCTGTTGGATGACACTGGCCTAAAAAGAAAGAGCGCTCCAATTCCAAACCAGGTATTCTTTTCTTTCTTTTTCTACAAAAGCTGCCCCATGGAATCATGATTTTAGTATTCTTCTTCATTTGACCCCTCCTATATATATATATATATATATATATATATATATATATATATATATATATATATATATATATATATATATATATATATATATATTGAAGAAATATATGTGTGTATCTTATATTTATATATAAGATTCTAATCACTCTAATAAATATTATTAAAAATAAATAATACTGTACTATATTATCATTATAACCATATAGTATCATCAAGTGCATAAATTGGGCAATGAAACTGTCAGACTTTGCATATGATTCTTATTGTTTAATTAATTAATAAAAAATAATAATGATGTGAATTTTCTGTGAGTTGTTAGGGCAAGAGTTTCATGAACCTACTACATGTGTTCAAATGCTTAATGTAATGTCACTTTAATAAATAATGGTTTATAATAAACAGAATGCAGAAGGTAATAAGGCAAAGAACTTGAAGAGTAGAGGGTTGTGCTTGGTTCCAGTGTCATGCACACAACATGTTGGAAGTGAAAATGGAGCTGATTACTGGGCACCAGCATTTGGAAGTGGGTTTTAATTAACATATGAAGCAAGAAAATTTGTGGATGATGATATAACATCATGAGCAGTCATTCTGTGGTAATGAAAAGGCTGATTGCTCACGATGCTATATATATGCATGCCATTAATTATGGTTGATCATCAATAACTGGAATGTTTAAAATCCTCTCTCTGATCTAATTAAATTAGATGATCTATTGAGTTGATCTTATTAAGTTTGGTTCAAAACTTCAATTGATATGTAAGTTTGGTTCTTCTAAATATGCTTTGTGCTTAGTTGAAATTCTCCCTTCTTTTGTTTAAATGTATTATTATTAGTGTCACATGCATGCATGATGCATTCCTTAACAATTGCAGGTTATTTAGAAGAGGGAAAAATTGTTCTTCTATAGTTTTCTAATTTTAAGATTACATTAACTAACAAAAAAACTACCACATATATCTCTCTCTTTTAACAGCAAAACTAAATCAAATTGTTCAAATAGAAAGGACAATCGTACAAGTGATACTAAATCCACCACGATAGAATAAACAATATCTAACTAACTTAATCTAAAAAGAAATTAATATTACTTAAAAGATTTGATGTACGTACAATAACTTTTCCATTCATATCTACTCTTACATATATTTTAGGCAAAATTATGTCATTGGTCTTTTAATGTTAGATTTGTCCATTTCCTTTCTCCCTTCACTTCTAGTTTAAATCAAAAATTTCTAATCCAAAAACCTTATAATTAGAGTACCTAATTTTTTGCAGCAACGACTTAATTCATGAACAATAGTTCAAATTCACGAACCCAAAATGGTAGGTAATCATCTCTAGTGTGAAACGTGACAAATTGACACTTGCATGTCGTTTATCTCGTTTATCTCTAGTTGTAGAATAAAAGTTGTGGTTCAGATAATCACAAAATATAATATAAAAGACAACAATGTAAAATAAGCATAACTTATAGGCTAAAGATGCAAATGAGGTGTAAATTTAAGAATTAATTCGATAGGAAAAAAAACTTAAAGAGCAATTTGAAACAATGGTCAAATTCATCATGTGTAATTTTGCCTAAAATATATTGTATAATGCTAGTTCTAATTTATTTCATTTGTTTTATTTTTATAATATCTATATCATCTAAATTTGTTTTAATATTCATATTGTATGTTTTTAAAATTCAATTCTGAAAATTTATGATGTTAAAGATAAATTTGTACATAAAAAGTTCAACTAAATATTTTTTTAGTTAACTTTTTAAGTTCCCTTTACATACGGTGTAAATTTAAATTTGAAAAAACTTAATTGTTAAGGATGAGTTTGACCCTTGTTTCAAAAACAGGAATCAAGGATATAGTCTAAAATAGGGTCAAACTTAAGGGACATACTTTTGAAAATGATATTTTTGATGAAGACAAAATTTTGATATTCTCACGTTAGGTAGGATATAGTCTGAACATGTATTACGTGAGTAAAATCTTCACATTACAGTCAGTTTTATTCGATTGATTTAATGTAACTCATATTTCAAGATTGTATTATTGATATCGGACCATTCATATCGTAATTCACATATCCAATCCTTAGTATAAACGAATGTGTAAAGAGTTCCACGTCAGATATGAGATATAGATGGTTAGGGTTTGCACATATGCACCACTCAACTTTATATATTTACATCTATTATACTTTTTTTTAACCTCCTGAAGACATGTAATAGTAATGTGCTCATTTGCACGTGAAAATAAATCAAATCTTGCATTATATGATAATCACCCCCAACACCAGTACAGTACAATATAACACATCGATCAATGTCAATAATTTAATCTTATTCCTTTTCTTTCACTAGTTTTCCAATTTGTCGGTTGAACATCTCTTCCTCGATATTTCAAATTTGGGGTATGAATAAGGAACACGAACATGAACACAAACACTCACACTTTGTGGTTGTACTTGGTTGTTGTTTTGCATAGAGAAGTTTTCTATTCTATGGCAGGTGTAGTACTATCATTTTAGCTACTATGGATTTATATTTGTTTGTTAGTCATTTGTAACTGGAAATGACACAAAATATATTGAGTATATAATTGAATCACTTACTCTTAAAGCTTGTTAGGTCAGCTATCACTTAACCTAATTTTTTTCCCTCTAATTCTATTGCATTAATTGCTAATCACTTTAACCCTAAAAAAATTTCCCTCCCATTATTTTTGTGATTTGAATTTCAAATTTTTTCTTAAGCTGATTTTAATTTTGTCCTTTGAAATCTCCACTCAGCACACATTAAGCTATTTCCAACGCATGACTTACCCAAGTCATTAACATCAGATGGAAAAAATAGAGGTGCACCAGCTTTTTCTTTCTCTCTCCCCATCTCCTCCAAACATCTCCTCTGCAACTTCTTCTTTTCTTTCTCTCTCTACAGAAACCAAAGAAATTACAATCATCTATCTCTCTAACCATGGAAAGCAACCAAGCAGCAAACATCCTCTTAATACATGTATGGTGAAAGTTACGTATATAAAAACTAACAAACATTAGTTGAAAAGTTCAAATATTGCTAAGAGTGAAGGTATCTGGTATGTATGATACTTTGTTTTGTGAATAATCCATTTGAGTTTTTGGTTAGGTTTTCCTCTGTATTGTTTGATCGCATTGTGTCTCAGATAATCGGCCGTAGTGTACAGGATCTGCTAGAGGTACGATCTTTTCCACATCATCATATCATTTATTTTCCCTGAGCATTATTATTTCGCTCCTGTCGCATGTTTCGTGGTTTCGTTTCAGCACATATAGGTATACATAAATTAAAATGATATGTATTTGATTTATATTTTCTATAAAAAGAAGCCGCAGTTCTGTGTTGCGTTGTGTTACGAATTTCTTAAGAATGATTGAAGTTATTCAAGAATCCATAGCTCAGATTTTTCGTTTAAATATTCATTCGTATCATCCCTGTCTCAGACAAATAAGACAGAAGAGTTGCCTGCTAATTTTGACGTGTTCTTAGACAACCAAATGCTGTTCAAGATTGAAGTTAGCAGAGGTAACGTCAATTATAGGTGGAGGAACTATGCGGTGAAGAAGGCTACCTTTGACGATGAAATTATTCAACAGTTCATTCATAACCAAACACAAGCTGAAGGTTTAAAAATTTATTGAAATATTGAGTACTGTATTTTATTTTCCTGGATTTGCTTGCATGTACACATTCTACAAATAACACTTGCTGATGGTTACATATCTAACAGATATCTTCCGAGGATGAGGTTGCCGGTTTTCCAAACGATTCATCTGCCAAAGCTGTTGATCCGAATGTATGTATAGAATCAAATATTGATTCTCAAATGTATTATGAACTGAGTTGAAGATATCAGTTGCGATTAATTGATTGATTTGTGTTGTTTGTTAACAGGATGCAGTTGAGTGTGGAGACTCCTGTAGCAGTGCTGAGTTGGTTGCTACACCGAATAGCAAATCAGGTGTGAAGAGGGGATCCGATGTTGAAGAAGGCGTTGATGGTGATGAACTAGAGAGTGGATCAGCCTCTACCACCAAGCCAGCTAAATTGGTTCGTGTGAAAGTGGAGCCAACCGACAAGTGATTGATGAAGAATTAGTATAGATTGAAGAGGTTGTTTTCGTTTAGCATGTTGGTTATCATTGCTTTTGACTTTGTGTTTTTTACTGTGTTTCTGCTGAGAAAGCAAGAATGCTTCCTGTTATAATTGTTTGCTTTTGGTTCTGATGTCATATTCCTTTTCGTTCTTTAGTAATTCCAACATATAAAGTCATCTAAGTTTTAATCAATTACAACAATCATACTCCTTTAGCCTCTTCAAAAAAAAAAAACAATCATACTTCTTAATTTGTTCATTATATAACGCATGCTTTTGAAGCACAATATTTTGCACACTGTATTAAGTTACTATCAAATTGGATTTTGCTATTTTATTACCATTTTGAAATCATATACATATATTTTATGAATCAATAAAGAATATATATCTGAGGCATGCAAGGTCGTATCTGAGGCAGGGCGAAGAGGGCGACCGCCCTAGGGCCCAAAAAATAAGTACGAAATTTGGGTCCCAAATTTTTTATTTTAGCGGTCTATTAGGCCCTAAAGAAATTACTTAGTTTTGTATCAAATTTGATGTTTATATATGTTTATTAGTTAGGATCCAAATTATAGGTTCGTCCTAAACGGCCCTGGAGGCATGCATAAAACATATAACATAGTGTGAAATGTTTGTGTATATGTTATTAAGTGGTGATATTCTCATAGATTTATTTATACTGAGTTGTGGAAATGTGAGTATAGGCCGAAAAATGGGATTGAAACAGTGCATGCCCTCTTTATAGCTCCATCAACACAATATATGACAAAAATTAGTGTCGTATATGTACTATTTGATACACTGCATTGTCAACTAATTTGAATTTTTCAACCTTCAATTTACTTTTTAGGCATCAATATATGAAATCGTTAAGCTAATAAGACCCGTGCGGCGCACGGGTCGGCTATCTAGTAAAGAAAGAAAATGTTGTCAGAAAGGGTTTATGGGCAGACATTCATGTGGATGGATGTGGCGTGGCTGACCGAAATGTAAAATATGGACCCCTTTTGGACCACTTTAGAGATTATATTATTACTCATCAAGTGCTTCATATGTAATGTAACTGTGCACCATTTCTTAGAGGCTCCCTCCAATTTTCAAATAGATGATGCTTTCATCATTGTGACGCTGCATATTGCATCATCAGAAGACAATATATATATATATATATATATATATATATATATATATATATATATATATATATATATAGACACACACACACAATCACATAATTCTACTAGTATATTCCATCTTTTAATAATTAGTTAAGTAAATAATTTCTTTGACAATTTTTTATAATATATATGTTGCCTTAATTAATTCATCACTTTTGAATGTAGAGCCAAATGGGTAGTGGCAGTGATTACCTTTTATCCACCAACAATAAATTAACTAATTTTTATCTACAATGACCATTTATAGAATAAATAATGAATATTAGAATATTGGGCCCAATACCTAGCGCGGTTCTTCATTTCATTGGCCTAAACATTTTTTACATTTTTTTTATAGGAAATGACTCCAATGCAAGAATATTTAGACATTTTAGAGGTAATCTGCCTAATGGTTGATGAAATTTGATTGTATATAGTTAGAAGTAGGAGTGTTCGCGCCGCGGTTTGGTTCAGTTTTAAGAATAAAAAAGCATTCGGTTTGGTTTGGTTCAGTTGATTTTTCGAGACAATACAATTTTTTTCTAATATTAAAATCAAGTTAAAAATATATTTTCAGGAATGTTTTAAATTTCATCCAACATTACAATATCATTTTCAACCAAAAATTTCCCAACTACATAGACCAAATTTAAAACATGAACAAAAAGTAATCCTATTTTGTAAGAAATACAAAAGACTAAGATTTTAACATTCACTAAAAGTTCAAGTAGCACATGAATACATTTTTGAAATAAAAAGCAAAGAAAAAATTTATCTAGAGAAAAAAATATGTCATTTTATAAAAGTTTCCATTGATTTTCTATAAGTATTGGTCTAGGAGACATACGTTTAATTAATGTTTTTCTTATGTTGCGGTTTGGCTCGGTTGGTAAAATAAAAACTGCAAACCAACCAAACCATGCGGTTGAGTAAAAAAAAATATCCAAATACATCCAAACCAAATACGGTTTTTTGCGGTTTGGGTTGGTCCGGTTTGCAATTTTTCTATTGGATTGGTTTGGTTTAGAACACCCCTACTTAGAAGCATTATATTGAGTAGATAAAAAAATTTAATGTGTATTAAAAAAAAAATTCAATGTGATATTTAAGTCATAACATTTTTATATTTAATATATTAGTATTTTGAGTTGGGTTCTTCTCAAGACTTTAAAGTCCTTTTTTATAGATTTAAATAAAATTGGATTTAATTTTTTAGATTTCTAACAAAAGTATAAGCTATTTTGTGTTTTTAAAAATTGAATAAAGGGATTTTGAATCTCTCCCTCCTCTATCGTGATCTACTTACTATATATTAAATATTAATCTATATGATTTTACCATTTTGCCCCTTAAGAGGGCATTTTTGTAATTTCCTATTTGGTGAAATTTGGTTGTTGCCACCTCACATGTTTTAGGGTAAATTTCCCATTTTGCCCCTAACCTTTTATTTTTAATTATTTATAATTTTTATATTTTTAATAACTTTTAACTATTTTCTAATTTTTATGTTTTTAACTATTTTTCAATTTTTTCTCCCAAATTCAGTTGCTTCTACATTGCCGTTGTGAGAGATTAAGGTATCGTTTGACCCGATTTTTTTTCTAACTTCTCTACATTTTTAAGGAGAAGTTAGGCCAAACACAATATCAATTAAGTACATACTAAAAAAAGTAATTTTTTTTGAATGCATAAAATTGAATGGAATGAGCTTTGGGCAAAAGTTTTTGAATGTTACTTTAAAAAACTACTTCTCGACAACTTATTTCACAAACACCTCTTTTTAACTCACGTTGGGAACCTTTTCTTTTATTTTTTAATATTATATTTCAATCTGTTTTTTTTCTTCCATTTAACTTAAATTTTTTTGAACAGTTCCATTTAATTTTTTAAGGAGGTTCCATTTTATTTTATTATCTTTTTTTCAAAGGAATTTTATTATCTTTTATATATTTAATTTCAATATTGTTTAATCATCACAACCTCACAGATATTTTTATTCACGCTGTCATTTAATGATATCAAATATTTTTATTTCCTTTCTTCAACCTCGCGAATATATACACACACACATATTAACTTTTAGAGTAATATTTTATGTTTGTCTGTCTGTTTTTTTTGTTACGCTAATGCATATAATTTTTTTTAGTGTTGCTTGGTTGAGTGCTACCTCACCGATTTTTTTCAAACTATTTTCCAATTTTTATATTTTTTAAAAACTTTTAACTATTTTGCAATTTTTTTATTTTTAACTATTTTTCAATTTTTTTCTCCCAAATTAAGTTGCTTGTACACTGTCGTTGTGGGAGATTAAGATACCGTTTGACCCATTTTTTTTTTCAACTTCTCTATATTTTTAAGGAGAAGTTAGACCAAATACAATATCAATTAAGTACTTAATAAAAAAATATTTTTTTATGCATAAAATTGAATGGAATGAGCTTTGGCCAAAAGTTGTTGAATGCTACTTCAAAAAACTACTTCTTGACAATTTATTTCACAAGCATCTCTCTTCAATTCACGTTGGGAACCTTTTCTTTTATTTTTTAATATTATATTTCAATATGTTTTTTTCTTCCATTTAATTTTTTTGAACCGTTCCATTTAATTTTGTTTAAGGAGGTTCCATTTAATTTTATTACCTTTTTTTCAAAGGAATTTTATTATCTTTTTATCACTTATATATTTAATTTAAATATCGTTTAATCATCACAACATTTTGATTTTATTTAAAAGTAAAATTGTAGATGTCTTTTCTTCAAAAATGTTATAGATACCTAAAAAAATTATACTTTTTTTTTACGTTAAAGACAATTTCATTAATGAAAGTCTGGTAACAAATCAAATGCCAAGACTGCAGAATACAACGCGGAGTTTCTTCGATCTATATGCAAACTGAATTCTTAAGAGCATATTTAGCTAAATAATGAGCAACTTTATACTTATATACATATATATATATATATATATATATATATATATATATATATATATATATATTGCACCTTTATATTGTAACAAATTATGCATATCTTTTTCTTATTCAAAAAAACTAAACATATCTGTTTCTATGACACCAATAATGTAACAAATATAATATCATATAATATAAATTCTTATCTTTTTGAAAGACACCAAAAATATGGTATTCTTATAACGAAATTTATCATAGAGTATAATTGAAATAGAAAAAACCAACTATTTTAATATTATTTATGTTATTATTTCAGGCTCCTTAAATTGTTTCTTCTATTCGAATATTTAACAAGTCATTTATATGATGATACAAATTTGTATTCATGTTACACAAAATAAACGTTATTGAGTAAATATAGTATTTGTAAAAAAAATATCTTTTATTTTAAACATTTTTTTATTTATTATGTTAATTCATAATAAATTCAAAGTTTTGTCCTCGTGAGTTTAGCTTAGTTGATAGGAACAATGCATAAATATATGCCAACTCCAGAGTTCGAACCGCGGACACCGTAAAAATAAAAAAAATTCAAAGTTTGTACAATATTTTGCCAAACAACATTTAACTTAAAAATAACTTTAAAACTAAAAAACAAAGAAAGCAAACAACATTAACTTCTTTCTTAAAGGCCTTTATTTTAACTTTCTTAAAGGAACTACATTAAGGATCTCAAAAATGATTTGGACATTTGGAAAATAGGATTTGGAGTGCTGGATTCTTGGATTGTGACTGGTAGTAATGAGAATCAACATATGAAACTCATTTTTTGTGATGCAAAGGTTAGATGAGTTAGTTAAGATTTGTTGTGATTTCCTTTATGATTTATCAATGTTACTTATTAGTGTACATTTTGATTTATTTATATTTTTTGGTTTCTTTCTCGGATTTAGGGTGATCGAGTTCATGTAATAACTCGATATAGACAATTGGAGCATTAGAAGGCTTTGATCGAGGAAAACAAGACTTATACTTTGTATAATTGTTATGTGTTTGATAATGACATTGCATTTAATCCCTTTAAGGTTGTTTTTGGTTATGGTACAAAGGTGCAGAAGTATGACAAGTTAACTAATATTCTTACTCATGAATTTCGCTTTAAGTCATTTAAGGAAATTCAAGAAGGAAAATTCAAAATTGACGTTTTATATGGTATAGTTATGTGCTTTAATTTATTTCTGTGTTTTCGCCGATTATAATGTTCTTATATATGTAATTTTTTTTCTTAAGAAATCATCGGGCTTCTTCATGAGATTGTAAAGCAACGCCAATTGGGACTGCAAAGAAACCGTGTACGAACATTGTGTTGAAAGATAAAAGGTATTATTTTCTAATTTGTCAGCATCAGATGATAGAATTTTGTATAAGTTTGATAATGTCTTGTAAGATGTCTTTCCTTATGCAGTGGGAATATAGTTGATGTAACACTATGGGAAAAATACTTTTAAGCTTTATCAATGACAACCCAAATAAATGCAACAATTGGTCAGGATCGAGGTTGCTCATCAACCTACATCATCCGGTTGTTGAGAAGTTTAAGACTTAGTAAGTTTGCATTATGATTTCACAATACAGTGTTAGACTAACTTATTATTTCACAATCTGATTTGATTGTTTTTTGACCATGTTTCTTGAATTGTTGTCGTGACCTTAACACTTCTCAAGCTCAGAGTCAAAACTTTAGTCAGAACTCAAGTCAGAGTTTGGCTTCTTCTCAATGTACTTCGTACAACGTACTTCTCAACGTACTTAGTCAAGGTCTGCTTTATTTATGCACAAACATGCTTTGAGTTTTTTACGCACAAATTAAAAATACATATTGCATTACTATTTATTTCATGTGCATAATTTGTGTTAGGATACATACTGCATCACTATTTGAAAAACAACTAAATTCAATCCAAACCAGTTTGGATGGTATTATGAGAGTTGCACCAAATGTTCAAAGACATCAATGTCAAATGGTGCTAGCTATAGATGCACATGTGGAAGCGATGCTTAATTTCCATTTGTTTCAACAATGTTAATTGGTCAACGGGGTACATATAATGCACATGCATGCATTTATCAAGACTTTATAGGTAGATAAATTAGAAGCCGTGGTACATTTTCTTTAGCTTAAAATCAGTTATGCTACCTTCATTTTATAAATTATATGTAACTATATTCATATACATCTTATCCATGTGTATTGCAGTTATTTCCCTGTTTAGCATTTGCCAAACGAGGTGTCAAGAACAATTCTGAAAGGAAAGCGCAAAACAATCACTCTCATTGATGACCAGACACAGAGAAATCATAAGTGTCGCCTCTATGCAATTAGAATCCATTGATTATAGGTATTTAATATGCTTGCTTTTTTTGTTTGCTTGATCACTATATCCAAATATGATTTAATTTTTGATGATGCCGTTTATTTGTTTATAGTGTTTCTTCAATAATTTTCGTGAATTTTGCAGTTTTCAAACTCAGAGTCATAGCTTCAAGCCTGATAAAAAAAAATTAGAGAGAAACTCAACGAAGTCCAGTATTTTTTTTAGGCCTAAATTGTAACAAAAATTAGTTTAAACAAATTTTTAATTCTTTAATAAATTTATTTCTATACCCTTTACCCTTTTTAATTATTTTATCAATCATCACTATTTCACAAATATTAATCTCTATTCAAGATTTGGTAAAACTTTCATAAATATTTTGATAAAGATTTATAATGTTTGTGAAATATTCATAAATTTGTTCATTTTTCCTTTGAAACAATTTTTTTTACAAGATACGTTATTAAACCCGTGCGAAGCACGGGTTTGTAACTAGTTTTCTTTAAAAACTATTCAAAATAGATTTTCATTTTAAACATAAAGATCATTTTGGCATACTGATATTAGAAAGAGGAAAAAAAAAACTTACGCAAACACAATTAAATGGCATAAGTTATGGTGCATAAGCCATTTCCTTATGCACCATGCATAAGGACTTCACAACTGTAACGCCCACTTTTTCATAATTGTTATTTGAATTGATTTATTAGAATATTATGTGAAATATTATTAATATATGTTATATTGGTGAAATATATGTTAATAGTTATTAAATAGGTATTTTTCTAAGTGGGGAAGAAATATTATTATTAGTAGAAATAATTAATTATTAAGGGAAAGAGTAGGACTGTGGTGAAAAGAGCAATTAGGGAAAGAATAAAATCAGTAAATGGGAAAGAAAAACATAACGCGTATAACTGAGAAAAGAGGAGAGAAAGCAGAGAAGTCAGAGAGAACCCTAATTGGACGAAGAACGCGGCTGTTGGAATTCAGAAAACTAATCTAAGGTAAGGGTGGGATTCCTTTCAATAATCTTGATATGTAATTCTGAAAATTGGTGAATTGTTGTTCTTGAGGTTAGGGTTAGAGAAGTTATGATAATTGATGAATTATGATGAATTATGTTGTTGAATGCATGGTTATATGTTGTTTTACTTGCTATGTTGTATATAGAATCTGTAAACATTGTTCTAAATCATTTTGGGGGTTTGGGTGATTGAAAATTGATTTTTAATAGTGATTCTTAAGCGAAAAACGCATTGATAAACTGATTTTTGAACTGCTGAGAAGCCCAAAATCGGCCACCATTTTCTGATCTAAATTTCCAGTTTTAGTTCTGGAAAAATCGGCCACCGATTTGTCAAAATCGACCACCGATTTTCTGACAGGCCAATCTAGGAAATACTCACATTTTTCACCCGTTTCTGTTTTGAATTAGCCTTCGGTGTAAACATAAAAGTTGTAGATAATTGAGTTAGCTTTCTAATGGCTTTGGAATGACTAGAAAATTATTTGTAGATTTTGAGTTATGATGAAAATAGTCCAAGTGAGTCTTCAGAAAATTTTAAGAAAACTTAGCATGACTAATCCCAAGTTAGTCCAAAAACTTATGGTTGGTTTCCCAACTTCAAACTTAAGTGTTAGTGATTTAATTGAGGTGTTTTATAGGTATTTGGCTTATGTTCTATTGATCAAAACTTAATTGCTATTGAAGGATGTTTTGAACCTCGAGATGAATATAATTGATTTATATATATGTTATTGTCGCGTCATTTTTCGGACTGGTCAAAGGCCATTTGATTGGCGATCGACCCACTTTTGATTTCACGACTGAACATTTAATTCTTTTCAAAAGAAAGTGGAAAAAGGTTCAAAAACCACATTTTTAGGGATTAAGGGTTCGGGGGTTGGTTATATTTAGGGAAGGTACCCTAAATATTCGTAGTACTCTACGAGAACCTCTTGATTTTATTTAACTTTTGTGCTATAAACTTGCTTGCTTTAAAAAATGGAATTTGAAATGATAGAAGAAAAATAGAGACCTAATTTATCTACATTTTTATCGATTTGGAAAGACACGTGTCCCTTGCCTACGTACCCGTGAGGGATCAAAACCTCGTAGTTCGGGGTAGAAATTGACGTTTGATTGGTTGAGTGTTTTTTGATAGTTTTTGAAAAAAGGTTTTAAAATGAAAAGCCAAATGGCAAATTGGAATTTGTTTGTATTTTTGTATATTGAAAGAAAGATGACTCAAAGTAGAATTAAATTGATTGATGATTTGATTAAGAAAATAAAAATAAAATGACGATCGCTTGATTTGAGATCAAGGTTTGTTTATGAAAATATTTTAGTGATTTTGATATATTTGAATGTTTTTGTTATTTTGAATAATGATATGCAAATTATATAAGCAGAATGAGAAAAATAATGTTAAGCTGAAATATAAGGTTATTTTAACACGGACCAGAATACTCTGGAGAACGATTATATAAGCAGAAATATAATATTAACAGTTGATTTAGGACCAGAGCACTCTGGATTAATTTAATTAACAAGGACCAGATTGTTCTGGAGAATAATATAATATTAACCGAAAATATAATTTTAACAGTTAATTAGGACCAGAGCACTCTGGATTAATTTAATTAACAAGGACCAGATTGTTCTGGAGGATAATTAAATTAAACAAAAATATAATATTAACAGTTAATTTAGGACCAGAGCACTCTGGATCGGGGTGTGTATTTAGTGTAAAATAAATGAAAAAAAGATAAAAGGAGAAGAAAAAGAGGGAGGAAAAAAAAAGGGAAGATGATATACCTTTTATAGGGAGAATAAGAGAAAGACAAAAAGATGAGGGTTGTTTTGTTTTTTGTAGTGATGGTGTTTTTTTTTTGTGTTGATTTGTAGTGATGATTGTGTGATTTTTTTTTGTGGTTTTATGTGGTGGTTTATGTGTTTTTTTTTTTTGGATCAAGATATGCTCAATACTTGTTTGAGACTATGATTACAAAACAAACTCAAAGAATTATGATCCAAGATAAAATGAGAGGGCAAGAGCTTGTTTGTTTGTGAAGAACTTTGTAAGTGAATGATATTTGCACTTGAGAGATAATTGCTTTGTTGTGTCAGTTCCTCCCCTTGATACTTGTAAGCCTTCCTCTATTTATAGACTTTGAGATGCTTGCTGCCCACATAACATTCCAGCTGCCTTGCTTTAATTTGAAAATCCAATTTGTGCTCCAAAATTGTTGCAACAAAGAAGCACATGCTTTTTTGGCACTTGAAGATTGATCTTGAGAATGTCCAATATTTTCATGAAGAGAAAGCACACGTTTTCTCTTTCTTGCAAGCTGTTGCAAGCTTGTCATGCGTGTACCAGCTCATTTGATATAACTTCAATGATGTCATGTAATGTTATTTTGCTTATGTCACAAAAAGTGTTTTAAGAAATGGTTCTTTTCTCTTAACGGCTTAAAAACCTTTTAAAGCCCATTTCCAAATCAAATCATAGGATCTTCCTTAATTTGGTGAGACAGTATCACATTAAACTCTTGATCCTCATGAAAAAAGTCCATGCTTGTGCTTTTGTACGTAAATGGCTTGTGAAGAAGCATAGGTGTTGAGAGCATTCTTGAGGTTATTCTTATGAAACAATTTCTCACAAAAATCATTAGTAGATAACAAGATGAATTTAAATAAATATGTTTGTAATCCTTAAAATAATAAAAAGGATTTTGTTTCAACATATCTTAAGTCAAAAATTGGGGTATGACAGATGCCCCTATTTAAGTTTTCTTCGTCCGGTGATTCGAAGATGGAATATTTTGATTTGACGGGCCGAAGAGACTTAAATACAAAAGTGAACCAATTTTGACCTAAGATGCTATGAAATGCTCATGATGCGATTATGAATGCATGACAACAAAGATAATTTGACTGAGACGAGAAACCACAATGGGATACCCAAGTTTTTTGAAGAGAGGGATCCGACTCTGCTAGGGGAGTGTAGTTTTACTGGGGAAGGAGATTGTCCGCTATCGTATTGGTTTGAAACGATAGTGTAACGGGGACAGAACTTTTTAGTGACACCTCTCGAACAGACATACTGGAGGGATGACACTTTCGAGAAAATAAAATATGATTTCAAACTGTTCCTTGGTTGGAACTAACTGTTTGAAACATGATGAGAGGTAAACTTAAACGGTCCGTTGGTGAGCTTGTAACTTGAAACAAGATAAAAAAGGTAAACTCAAGCATCCGTTGGTGAACTTGGTGACTTGAAGCAAGATAAAAGGTAAACTCAAGCGTCCGTTGGTGAACTTGGTGACTTGAAACAAGATAAAAAGTAAACACAAGCGTCCGTTGGTTAAAAAGTAAACTCAAGCGTCCGTTGGTGGACTTGGTGACTTGAAACAAGATGAAAAGGTAAACTCAAGCGTCCGTTGGTGAACTTGGTGACTTGAAACAAGATAAAAGGTAAAAGGTAAACTCAAGCGTCCGTTGGTGAACTTGGTGACTTTAAACAAGGTAAAAAGGTAAACTCAAGCGCCCGTTGGTGGACTTGGTGACTTGAAACAAGATAAAAAGTAAACACAAGCGTCCGTTGGTGGACTTGGTGACTTGAAACAAGATAAAAGGTAAACTCAAGCGTCCGTTGGTGGACTTGGTGACTTGAAACAAGATAAAAGGTAACCTCAAGCGTTCGTTGGTGAACTTGGTGACTTGAAACAAGATGAAAAGGTAAACTCAAGCGTCCGTTGGTGGACTGGTAGCTTGAAACAAGACAGGTGACATCTCTCGACCAGACACACTGGGGATGACACTTTCGAGAATTGAAATTGATTAGTGACACCACTTGAGTAGTTAAACGTTAGGGATGACACCTTGGAAATTGAAATTGATAAGCGACATCACTGGAGTAGCTATGCTGGGGATGACACTCTTTGAAAGGGTTTATGTTGTCCTTTTGTTGGAAACTAGTCATTTGAAGTTGATTGATTTGATTCAAATTATCTTTTTGTCGGAACTAGCCACTTGAAATTGATGAAATGAGGACTGAACTGAAAGGATATTATCAAAGTTCTGGGTGACCAATATGACCATGTATGAATGACATTGTGTATATGTTGCGTATGCATGAATGTATGAATACGTGAAAGTATTTAATGTATGAATGTATGGATGTATGAATGTATCAGTGTATGAATGTATAAGTGTATGAATGTACGAGTGTATGAATGTACGAGTGTATGATTGGATTGTGATAGGTGAACTCGATGAAATGAGATATGACAGGTAAGATGGGAGGCGGACTGACGACGCAGTACAAACACTCGACAAACTTCCTTGGAGACAATACTATTGTGAGCAAATCGAGTTGTTGACGGTGTAAAACCTAGCACAAAGTAGCAGGTGATGCCTTTTGGGGATAAAGCCCAATGTTGACGAGAAGTCTGGAAGAAGTTGTCATTTGTAGACCAGCGCAGAGTGTTCCTTCATTGGCATGCTTCAGCAGTCATGCTTTTTGCTTTGAAAATCCCTAACTTTTGCCAGGACCGCCCTTTCGGGTTTTCAGTCCACCGGGACACTCTCTATTGCCTAAGCCGCCTTTTCAGGTTTTCACCTTAGCGAGCTTTGATTTTTTTGTATTTCTCTTTTTCTTTTGTATTTTTGGATTGTGAATGCATCTTGCTCAACGAAGAGGTCCTCTCCATAGTGCTTAACCATGTTTCTCTTCTGCAGTGTAACTGTTCTCGAGGTGTGTGCTGATGTACGATTCACCTATTCACGAGTTCAAAGAGAGTGTGTTTGTTGTTCACACTTTTCAAAAGATTTAAAAATAAAAAGTTTTGTATTTTGAAAATTCTCGCTTCAAGTATTGCCATCAAGAATAGAAGAAATTTTGCAAATAGAATAAGTGAGAGTTCCAAATAAATGGGCACAGGTTCAAATTTGATTAATTGAGTGGTGACCTGCCAAAGGCATGGCTCCACGGATCTTTGAAAAATTTGGAAAATGGTAAATATATGGAAAGGTACATTGAATACAATAACCGTTATACTCTCTAACAACTTTGAATGCCCCTGTTTCGAGTCTTTGAATGCCCCTGTTTCGAGTCTTCGGTCTGCAGATGATTCAAATCAAAGATCTTTTGATAGCTGGATGCCCCAAGTGGACTGTGCTGACTGATGCAGTTACTTGTCATGATCCTTAACTTTTGCATAGATCGCCCTTTCGAGTTTCGACCTATCAGGATTATCATTTTTGTTCATGTCTCTAATTTTGCCTGGACCGCCCTTTCGGGTTTTCAGTCCACCGAGACGCTCATTTTTGCCTAAATCGCCTTTTCAGGTTTGCGACTTATCGAGCTTTTTATTCTTTTTGACAAAGTATTTCTTGACTGCATCGGCGTTCATAGGACGTGTGTGTTCGTCACCAAGAGTCATCGCACATGGGCCTTCATAGTTAGGCGTCCACTTGCCCCTGGAGTCTGGTTGGAAAGTCAAGATCTTTTTGAGCACAATATCACCTTCTTTGAATTCACGGGGACGAACTTTCTTGTCAAAAGCCTGTTTCATCCTCTTCTGATATAGTTGTACAAGGTCGTCATGCATTTTAAGTTCAATCAAGTTTGGACTTTGGCAAAACTCCTATCGTAGGGACTTCTACCTCCACGGGAAGAACGACCTCCATGTTGTATACTGAGGGAAGGAGGGGGGGTTGCCCCTGTTGACGTGTGTACTGAAGCATGATACTCATGTAAAGTAAAGGTAGCATCTCACATCAGTCTTTGTAAGTGAATGCCACCTTCTGGGCAATCTTCTTTTTTTTGTTTGTAGTTTTGACGGCTAAGATGCCTCAATATGCGAGAGATCTCCTCGGGAGTCTCTTCACTTTCCTCTTCTTCATCTTCGGACACAGAGAACTCAAAGTTGGAAGAGAGTACATGGTTATTGTATTCAACGGGTTTATTAATGCATGATTTGATTATTGATTTTGACAAGTATAAGTTATGATTATGCAGATATTTGAGAATTATTTTTTGGTTTTTTTGTATTACCATTTTTTCTAGAAAAAAGCACAAAATAAAAGCAAAGTCGGGATCAAAACGACTTTTCATGAATGATGAAAATACATAAAGCAAAAAGCCCTAAACAAGTTCACTTTCGTCTTGGGTGGGACGAGAGGATTTTTTTTTTTTTTTGAAAAACATAAAGCAACAAACAAACATATTATTTTGAATAAATGAGTAGTAGAAATAAACATCAGTAAAGACCCAATGGCAGCTAAACATTCCATGTACCACCCGAAGCTTATGGACCTCTTGCTGAAGTTGATCCATCTTTTGTGTTTGTACGAGTGTTTGCATATGCGAGTCGAACTTGGACGAAGACATTAGACCACTTTACTGACGGATGGACCTTTTGTAGATAGAGACAAAGTATGAGACACGGACTAGAAACTATGAATGCACATGATGTATGAAATGCTTATGCAAGAAATGTACAATTTTTTTTTGTTATCGAAGGATTTGTCAAGGTGAATTGTAAACATCGCGGATGAACATGATTTCATTTGAAAATTTGTAAAGATATTGCAACCGGTTCTATTTCCAAAAGGTAAGAATGAAACCAACGAAGAAGTTCTTAACAAAAGCAAAAGCTTAGTTAAGATTTTTAAAGTTTGTATTTCTTGGTGTTCCTCTTTTCAAGGTGGAATATCTCTGATGTTTACAAAAAACTTATCTAAATCTAAATCCTTCGATGTTTTGATGAGAAAAGTTTTTTTATTTTATGCATGTATGCATGATTATGCTACACAAACGGTGAAGACATGGCGAGGTTAAGTCCATAATGTTGGAGTCAAGGGTAACAACGCCATTTGGGAAGGATTATGGTTTAATTTGTACTTGTAACAAGGGTTCTACCAAGTTCCCAAAGTCCAACCCCCTCCGAATTTTATCGGATACCGAGAAAACACCCGGTCCAACAACGTTCGTAGGAAAGTCTCGTTTGAGTGTAGTATCGCGTGTCGACTAATTCCGAGAAAACACCCGGTTAGCCACCGCACTACGTCCTAAAAATCCAAGATGGGTTAAGGGTTACTAAAGGTCTTTAGCGTTCAACGGAAACTTAAGAGTAATAAAGTCTAAACGTGAAAACACACGCCGACATATATCACTTCAAGCTCCTCCGCTAAGTGTGGTTATCTCACATGTGTCAAGACACGAGTATACCCTCGGTATGACACTATGAGTTTACCACTCCTATCTTATATTTCTTTCAAGCCCGGGTTAGGACTTATCTCACCACTCATATTTAGGAAAGAAGAAACAAGAAGGAAGAACATATATACACATATTTCCATCTTTTACTAAAATTTTATTTTTTAGCAAGTTTATAGCACAAAATTTAAATAAAGCCAAGTTAGGCTTAACCCTCTTACGAATTCCCCCAGTGGAGTCGCCATTTCTGTCGCGTCATTTTTCGGACTGGTCAAAGGCCATTTGATTGGCGATCGACCCACTTTTGATTTCACGACTGAACATTTAATTCTTTTCAAAAGAAAGTGGAAAAAGGTTCAAAAACCACATTTTTAGGGATTAAGGGTTCGGGGGTTGGTTATATTTAGGGAAGGTACCCTAAATATTCGTAGTACTCTACGAGAACCTCTTGATTTTATTTAACTTTTGTGCTATAAACTTGCTTGCTTTAAAAAATGGAATTTGAAATGATAGAAGAAAAATAGAGACCTAATTTATCTACATTTTTATCGATTTGGAAAGACACGTGTCCCTTGCCTACGTACCCGTGAGGGATCAAAACCTCGTAGTTCGGGGTAGAAATTGACGTTTGATTGGTTGAGTGTTTTTTGATAGTTTTTGAAAAAAGGTTTTAAAATGAAAAGCCAAATGGCAAATTGGAATTTGTTTGTATTTTTGTATATTGAAAGAAAGATGACTCAAAGTAGAATTAAATTGATTGATGATTTGATTAAGAAAATAAAAATAAAATGACGATCGCTTGATTTGAGATCAAGGTTTGTTTATGAAAATATTTTAGTGATTTTGATATATTTGAATGTTTTTGTTATTTTGAATAATGATATGCAAATTATATAAGCAGAATGAGAAAAATAATGTTAAGCTGAAATATAAGGTTATTTTAACACGGACCAGAATACTCTGGAGAACGATTATATAAGCAGAAATATAATATTAACAGTTGATTTAGGACCAGAGCACTCTGGATTAATTTAATTAACAAGGACCAGATTGTTCTGGAGAATAATATAATATTAACCGAAAATATAATTTTAACAGTTAATTAGGACCAGAGCACTCTGGATTAATTTAATTAACAAGGACCAGATTGTTCTGGAGGATAATTAAATTAAACAAAAATATAATATTAACAGTTAATTTAGGACCAGAGCACTCTGGATCGGGGTGTGTATTTAGTGTAAAATAAATGAAAAAAAGATAAAAGGAGAAGAAAAAGAGGGAGGAAAAAAAAGGGAAGATGATATACCTTTTATAGGGAGAATAAGAGAAAGACAAAAAGATGAGGGTTGTTTTGTTTTTTGTAGTGATGGTGTTTTTTTTTTTGTGTTGATTTGTAGTGATGATTGTGTGATTTTTTTTTGTGGTTTTATGTGGTGGTTTATGTGTTTTTTTTTTTGGATCAAGATATGCTCAATACTTGTTTGAGACTATGATTACAAAACAAACTCAAAGAATTATGATCCAAGATAAAATGAGAGGGCAAGAGCTTGTTTGTTTGTGAAGAACTTTGTAAGTGAATGATATTTGCACTTGAGAGATAATTGCTTTGTTGTGTCAGTTCCTCCCCTTGATACTTGTAAGCCTTCCTCTATTTATAGACTTTGAGATGCTTGCTGCCCACATAACATTCCAGCTGCCTTGCTTTAATTTGAAAATCCAATTTGCGCTCCAAAATTGTTGCAACAAAGAAGCACATGCTTTTTTGGCACTTGAAGATTGATCTTGAGAATGTCCAATATTTTCATGAAGAGAAAGCACACGTTTTCTCTTTCTTGCAAGTTGTTGCAAGCTTGTCATGCGTGTACCAGCTCATTTGATATAACTTCAATGATGTCATGTAATGTTATTTTGCTTATGTCACAAAAAGTGTTTTAAGAAATGGTTCTTTTCTCTTAACGGCTTAAAAACCTTTTAAAGCCCATTTCCAAATCAAATCATAGGATCTTCCTTAATTTGGTGAGACAATATCACATTAAACTCTTGATCCTCATGAAAAAAGTCCATGCTTGTGCTTTTGTACGTAAATGGCTTGTGAAGAACATAGGTGTTGAGAGCATTCTTGAGGTTATTCTTATGAAACAATTTCTCACAAAAATCATTAGTAGATAACAAGATGAATTTAAATAAATATGTTTGTAATCCTTAAAATAATAAAAAGGATTTTGTTTCAACATATCTTAAGTCAAAAATTGGGGTATGACAGTTATGTTGTTGATTTCCGTTGTTGACGTTGTTGTATCGTCTAATGTCGAAGTTGGGGAGTGTGTCATAATTGTTTTAGGCACATATGTTGTTGTTGTAGGTGTTGTTGTAGTTGTATGTTGATATACACTAGTTGAGTCCATTGCATTTAGAGTTGTGTTGTTGCATAGTTAGCGATGGGGGCTTAATACCTGACAGGTCCTTTATGACCTTAGCGATGGGGGCTTAATGCCCGACAGGTCCAATTATGACCTTAGCGAAAGGGGCTTAATGCCCTGGTGGTACCACATGCATAATGAAGTTGTCTAAGTTGTTGTTGAGTTTGTCTAAGTTGTTGTTGAAGTTGTAGTCGCATTGTTGAGTTGTTGTCGTTGTTGCATGGTCGAGTTGTCGGTGTCGTTGTGGATAATGTTGTTGTTGTTTTTGTTGTTGTTGTTGTACCTTGTTGCTGAAAATAATTATGTTGTTGCTTATGTATTTGTTTATATACATTATTAATGATGCCTGTTGTGATATGCTTTGTTGTTTTCATTAATTTGATGAATTATATATTATTATTATTGGATAAGTTTCTCACCCCTTCTGCTTGAAAACGTTGCCCTTCGTATGGGTAACTTGCAGGTAATGATGGCTTGTAGGTTTGGTCGGTTCAAGTGTCTAGGGCTCTAATACATATTAGGATGGGGATTCGTCGCAACTGTTTTCATTTTCTTCATTTCTTTTATGTATCATATTTTTGGTAAAAGACTTAATAATGGAGTTTATCGTTGTCGAAAATAATGTTGATTACGTTGAGGCCTTTGTGCCAAGATTTTCCCTTTATGTTGGATTTGGTTGAAATAGTATTTTCTAAAGAATTATCCCGCTGCAGCTTTGGAGATATTTTAAATGTTGATTTAAATAAATAGCTATTTTCTATTTATGAAATTTTGATTAGCAGTGTGACACTCCGTTGTATGGTTTAGTCTGATTATATTAATTAATATTACGTTGTTGGGAGAACGGGGTGTTACAACAACCATCAGATTTCTTTAACGATCATGATTTGCTAGTGCATCGTAAAAAGGAAGAGAGGAGCACACAAGATTAAATGAAATAAGGGAGGTATATAAACAAAAAAGTTGAAGATAACACTCACAAACTCTTACGTTTCTCTTTCTTTAGAGAACGGTTCCCTCTCTCTTCTCCCTTTCCATTCATCTTCTTCTAAAAAACAACCGCCGGAAACTTCAAAGGACTCGCCGGAAACTTCAAAGGACTCGCCGAAAACTTCGAAGTTCGCCGGAAACTTCATAGCTCCAGCGACACTTCCAAATTCCGGCGAGCTCCGATTCATAATATTTTTACATCATTAAAATCGTATTCTCACCCTCTTCAAGGATCCGACCTTACTTTTTCAAAATAAAACTCGTACAAGCCTAGATCTACAACTTTGGATTCAGATTTTTTTGAAAATAAGCAAAGAGAAAGCAAAGTCACGAAGTAAATTAATGGAGAAACGGAACCGAACCTACTTCTTCTTCTTCGAACTGGTTTCGGATTCACCTCTTCTTGGCTCTGATTTCGTTCTGGTCTCAGGACTGTATGGTGATTTTCGATTGAGATGCTTGCTGTTTGAGTTCGATTTTGCTATGCTTTCGTGTGTTTGAGACTGAAAACAGTTTGGATGTTGTTGCTATATGAATCTGGAAAATTATTTGCGTGATGAGTGTTATTGTGAATGGATTCGTGTTAGGTTTTGAGTTTATCTGAAAAATTATTTGCGTGATGAGTGTTATTTTCAAAGAAAACCATTAAGTACATCTAATGGTTTTGGAGTACAACTCACATAAACCATTTTCACAGCAAAATGGTTTTGGAGTACAACTCACAGAACTGAATGATGGCAATGGTTCTAGGTCCTTAGTTTTTTCACTTACTGGAAACCATTAAGTACATCTAATGGTTTTGGAATACAACTCACAGAAACTATTTCCACAACAAAATGGTTTCATTAAAAACCATTACACAATTATTTTGGTTTCACATACAAGACTATCAAAACTATTAAACCATACTTATGGTTTCAGTAATCCATACCCTGAAGTTAGTGAACAATGGTTTAAATGTTTATTACATTTTGTCTTTTGTTTTATTACAAAACCATTAGACAATTATTTTGGTTTCAGTAATAATTTCAGTGTATAACATCTTTGTTGAAGTTGTTTTACTCTTTTTTCATAACATCGTCACTGACAAAATTACCGAAGCTTTTTTCTTTCTTGAGAATTGGCAAAAACGGTGAAAAATTATTGTAAAACACCCATTTCAAAGAAAAATTCAAGTTTGCTAATCATGAAGACACTAATCTGACATTATTGTGAAAAAACAATTCTTTAATTCGATGGAAACATTTTTTGGAGTGGAGAAAAATGATCTAAACTAAATCCAATGAAATGGAATTGCATCTAGAGCTAAAACGGCACCGTATCATTTACGAGGGAACATGAAGTGGAAAAAAAAATCTGGAAACTTGTGGAAGAAAAAATCTGGAAACATGAAGTGGAAAAAAAAAAACAAGGGAGGTTTTGACCAAAATAAAATTCCATATTCTTTAAGGGGGTGCAGTGTGTGAACAGTGAGGGTGTAAAAAAACAAATAAAGCAAACGGGCCTAGAGAGGAGAGGTATTGGGCTTGCAGCTGGATTTATGCATGGTGCATAAGGATTTCCTTATGCACCATAACCACTCCCCAACTAAAACATCAACTTTGAGAAAAATACTTTAAAGCTGGATTTATGCATGGTGCATAAGGATTTCCTTATGCACCATAACCACTCCCCAACTAAAACATCAACTTTGAGAAAAATACTTTAATGGCCACAAGCATCTAGGCATATTATTTAGACACACTCACACAAAATTACATTATTTAATTATTTTCTTTTTTAAGCATACATATTATTTGATTATTTTCTCTTTTAACCAAATGATTGTACTCAAATCGTTAATGAACTTCATGAAATGATTAATCATTCAAAAGAACTCGAGTTTGACTCATAGCTGAAACAATTATTGATTAAGATGTACTTACCTCTTGGTCTAACTCCAGATTATTACTATAGTTAATTTCTTCTGAGAACTAGAGAGTTAACAAAGAAATAAAACTTTCCACTTTTTCTCAAATATGTTAGTTTGGCTAAATAATGTGACTAAATAATTGTGATCACGCATGATTTTCTCCAACCCCGGTTTTTTCTGTTTGAATAAAGTATTTTCTCGTCATATACAATCTTAAACAAACACACTCAAGGATCTCCTAAAAAAACACAGACTCAAATGATTTATATAAATTTTTTTGAGATGGAAGAGAGAGGGAAAGGAAACAACACATGCTCCGCCACATCAAAAATTGCTTTTTTCACATCAAAAGTTTCTTAATACACATGGAAATGACGAAATTACCCCCAACGATAGTTAACTACCGCTGGAAAAGTTGGCTGCAGTTAACTACCGCTTGCCCCAACGGTAATTAACTACCGCTGCATTCCTTCCTTCACATTATGCACTCTATAAATAAAATTGAAACACCCAAAAACTGTAATTGTTCTTTACCATTTCACTTCCAGCTTTTATGTTTGTGTTTTCCACTCTCAACTACTCATGAATCATGATAGATCTAGGGTTTTGGGTTGCCTGCGATTCATTCATCTTTGTATTTTGATAGATCTAGTTAACTACCGCTAGGGCCAATGGTAGTTAACTACCGTTGGGGGTAATTTCGTCATTTCCTTGTGTTATTAGGAAACTTTTGATGTCAAAAAAGCAATTTTCCCGCCACATGCAGATGTGAAGCCGTACTAAAGGCCCATGTGATATTGGGCTATTCTTTCAAACTATAGAAAATAAAACTCAATACAAAATGTAAGAGATTTTGTTTTCCCAGGGTTTCTTGCGCACCGTACAAGATTTTAGATTCTATAATTTGAAAGGTGTAAAAACACGTTAAAAACATCACAATTATATAGAGATTTTGGGATTTTTATTCGGTATTAAAAGACTTGAATCATTTCATGATAATGACTCGAAATCATTTTTCTTTTGAAGAAGGCAACTGCGAAATATATTAAAAAAATCCCAATTAACCACAAGATGTTGCTAAAGAAGAACAATGCAAAGATTCAAACACACAAACACAACAAAAAACAAGAGCCACAACTACAATGTGGTATACCCTATACAAAGAGATGGTGAAGCCTCCAATAATGAGAATCAAATGTAAAACTCGACTTATGCGTATTCATGCACCACCATAAATGAAGCTTGATACTATCAAGAAGCAGATCATGAGATGATACATTGTTGTTAAAAATTTTCGAATTAAGTTCTTTCCAAATGACCCAAAGACAGACCAACCAAACAATTGCATTAGTAACACACAGGAGAGAAGATGCAAAAGGTTTTTTTTTTTTTTTTTTACAATGAAGAGAGGAAAAGACGCAGAAGACAAAATGAGATGAGGGTGACGTAAGAATATGATGTGGTTATTAAAATTAAATACCACCATAAAGATTAATCCAACGACTACCATTTAACTCTCTCACTTTTTTTTGGACACAATTTAACTCTCTCACTTGATATGACATATATATATATATATATATATATATATATATATAGGGGATGTATCAAATGAGAGGAATAGTTAAAATGAGAGATGAGAGGAGTACATAATAGCCATTAGATTAAATTAATGGTTAGGATTAAATTTAGTTTTAAAGTGTGTTGTCCCTTCTGATCTCTCTCCACACGCCTCTTCAGTTTCTTCTGCTTCTTCTCTTTCTGCATATCACCATCCAAAATTCACCTCTTCAGTTTCTAAATTATGTTAAAAATGAGATTCATTTTATTCCCTTTTTTCCTTGTGTCTGTTAATCGTACTCCACTGTGTTGGCTTGTTCATGTTGGAATTTGGATGAATTACACATTTGTTGTGAGAAAAGTCACAACTTTGGAGGAATAAACAAAAATCATGTTGAATCACACCTTTGTTGTGAATTCCATTTGTTGCTTGTATCGATCACAAATATGCAGAAAAATTAGTAATTAATTCATATGATATAGGATGGGTTGGATCTGTGATGTTTCTCGCCGACATGGAAGGGAAGAGAAGAGAATACAAGGAAACAAGAATCATAGGGGCTGAGGGAGCGATCTGGAAGGGCAGCACATTTTAAAACTAAATTTAATCCTAACCATTAATTTAATCTAATGGCTATTATGTATTCCTCTCATCTCTCATTTTAACCACTCCTCTCATTTGATACACTCCCTATATATATATAATGAGAATCTTTCATCTCCCTTTACATCATGTTTTAAACCAAACATATATGCAATTAAAAATGTCTCGTCCCTCCCCCGTTGTCATATATATGTTTGGTTTCGAGAATAAATTGACAAGAGAGAAATATATGAGAAAGGGTGTGAGAATAGAGAAAGAGATGAGAGATAAAGTAAATTTAATCTATTGTTTGGTTCAAGAAAAAGAGAATGAAATTCTTATGTATCCTTAATAGCTAGCTTCAAAAGTATACTAATGAATACCATAAATCATAAACCAGCTAGCTAGTTGCCCCATTTGGAGAGGTAATTAAGAAACTACTAATTAATCACTCCATTATTATAATTACTATTCATATTTAAGCACAATACAAAACCATAAACCATTGTTTGTGTTAATTTGGTTTTCAAAGTCGCCTTTCATGATCCAAGTTCTGGGTACCACTTCTGTCATTGATTAGAATTTCTCTTTTAACCTCAAAAATTAAAAGAAGAAAGAAAGACGAGTCTTTGGTGCTTCACTTATGCAGAATGACACAGCTTCTGTATTGTTATAGAAGCCATTTGATACATCAGGTTTCTACATGAACAAGTTGAGCTGATGTTTCTTTATTATTCTTATTTATTTAATTATACTCTGCAGCAAGCTAAGCTATTTAGAGCATGCAGTTAAAGTTTTTACAAATTTTGACATTATTGTAATGAATTTCAAGATGATATCATATGTGAATTTTAAATGATAATTCACCAAGATTAAATTTGTGATCTTGT
Organism: Medicago sativa; assembly: GCF_051527215.1. Classification (NCBI taxonomy): domain Eukaryota; kingdom Viridiplantae; phylum Streptophyta; class Magnoliopsida; order Fabales; family Fabaceae; genus Medicago; species Medicago sativa. Next base: position 80,475,585 of record NC_140750.1, read on the forward strand.
GTGTATGTTTAGTAATCAAATATTGGCATATCCGTGGTATATCAGATTTGGATCGTTCTACCATCTTTCTACGGTCATTGCTAGTGTTTCACGGGATTAGGCATAGTATAAGAAAATGACCCCATACATAATAATACATCATAAATTTTTTTAGCTCCATGTTGTGATTTTATTAGCTCTTCATTTAATTTTTTTTTTTTTTTGCTTTTCACTACCATATAAATAATCAACATCTTAAAATAAATCAAATATTCAATAGAAACCAAACCAAAACAAAAAATCAAAGTTGTAGCGAAGTAGACTGAAATTTTAGCACCGGATAAATAGAGACTGAAATTTTGGCAACTGGGAATAATAACACCAAAAAAATAAAAGAATATCAACACTTAATTAATTAAATTTTAGCTTTATGGATACAGAACTCTCCAATATTAAACCCATAACAACAATAATACTTGATACAAAACCAATGTTAGACTTTTTAGATGAATCGAAGATACAATAACTCCTTTATATGTTACAAGTATATCATTCCTCTTTTTATATGCTACAAGCATTTCTATCAAGTTCATTGTGATGATACAATATCAATGTTAGACTTTTGTCAACGGTGTGCCACCAATAGGGAATTTAAGCACACTTAATCACATATATCAATAATTTTATAACACTTATGATAAGAAATTGTCTCATTGAAATTAATGAGACATGTGTTAATTTTGACGGTTGATATCTTAGTTATGCTGACACCCCATCCTATATATTATTGATAAAATTGCATTCACATACATTATTTCATTCACAAAGTGATTGATAATAAACTCACAAAACTAAAAAATAGGAGAAAAATTGCGTAGTACGTAAAATTCAATAGATGAGTAAATCAAGAAATAAGAGACAATTTGCATGGTGAAATAAGGAAGATAAGTTGATGGTGTCGCTACTCACATTCCTGGCAACCACTTTTATCTCATAAACAATGTGACCAATCCTCGCAATAACTTGTAGTAGATTGTTTCCTTCACCATGGCAGTAAGGTCAGCACGCGTAATTTAATTTGTAAACAATTTGAAAACGAAGGAGTTCAAAAAAATGTGAAACTGAAAATCACAAGACGGAATGCGGTGGTCATTGTGTAAATTTGTTGGAGAAGAATTAGAAGACGACGGTAAAATAGTGTAACGGTGAAAGGTTAATTACAAATGCAATAGTGAAGGTGAGCATATGGATTTGAGAAATAGAGTTGTAACCGTAGCATACATTATATTGAATTGATGTGGCAGTGGCAGTTACAAAATGGAACACGTTGTAATGGATGAGGGAGTGAGTTTCCATTGTGCAATAAAAGCAAATTAAGAAGAAAACAGAACTCAAATTATGGAAGGATGGACATAATCTTTTTCTTTGAAACAAAATGGATATGAGCTTGCAACAGGGCCGGCCCTAGGCATAGGCTGGGAGTGTGACGGCCTAGGGCCCATGCCGTTAGGGGGCCCTAAAAAAAATTATGCAGAGGGGTGTATACAGAAATGTTTGTTTTATTGGGGGTTTATATAGCAAACTGTAATGAAAGGCCCAAAATATTTACAAGATGGATGACTGGGCTTATAACCTGCTCTTTACCCAAACGGTTCTGCTCATTCCCAAAGTAAAAGTCCAAAATGCCCCTACGCAACTTAACTTGCGCTAGTGTATTTTGTACGCATGTTAAGTCATGCTACGTGACTCAACATGCGTTAGTGTAATATGAACGTGACTTAAGTCACGTACCACTTAGCACTAGCGCAAGTTAACTCACGCTAGTTGGCCGGTGAAGAACAAACGTTTTTCCAACTTTGGTCAGCTTTTCAACATTCAATCTACACGTTTTTTACCACTTTCACACGTTTTTTTTTACCACATTTATGTTAGATACAACCTAGGTTCACATTTCTACCTATAAATACCCTCACATACTTCCCATATTCCTCACATTATCTCCTCCCACTCTCTCCCTCTAATTCTCTTCTTTCTTTGTTTTTTTTTTCAATATTCTCTTTGGGGTAAAAAGGGATCAAAATTCGTCGGGAAAAATAGTGAGTAGCCGACTTGGGGAAGTAATCGACCGTTGGGATAATTTTAAATCTGCTTTTTTAACCGCAGAAACTTTTTACCGTGGGTAAAAAGAACTTCTTGTGGTAAAAAAAAACCAGATTTAAATTTAGCCCAAGGGTTGATGATGTATTTTCCCCAAGAAGGCTGCTCACTATTTTACCCCACGAAGATTGATTACTTTTTACCCCAAAAAGGAGAAAATAAGTAGATTTAGTGAATAAGTTCAACATTATTGTATGACAATTGTTGTAATGTACGGATTATTAATAAAATAAGATATTGTTATATTTACTTTTATTTATATTTAGTCCATTTGCTTTTATTTATATTTAGTCCATTTGCTTTTATTTATATTTGTATTTATTTAAAGAATAATATCGAATCAATAATTTAGAATAATGTTAACAAAATAATTTCGGAATAATGTTAATAAAATAATTTAGAATAAAGTTAATAAATTAATTTAGATTAATGTGCACAAACTAATTTACAATAATGTTAAGAAAATATTTCAGAATAATGTTAATAAAATAATTTAGTATAAAGTTAAGAAAATAATTTAGAATAATGTAAACAAAATATTTTAGAATAAAGTTAATAAATTAATTTAGAATATAGGTCTTAAATGTAACCAAAAAAAAATTGAAGGCCTAATTGAAAATTGTTTATTGCGGTTTTATATGCACTAACTAGCGTGAGTTAACTCACGCTAGTGTTAACCTGTGCGTGAGTTAACTCACGCTAGTGTTACGCTAGTGTAAATCCTGGGCGTGAGTTAACTCACGCTAGTGTAAATCCTGGACTCAAGAACACGTTTTTTTGACTTTGTTCAATGGAATTTAATTGATTTTACACGTTTTTTGTTAAGTTTTTACACGTTTTTTGACCCTATTTATGGTAGATATAACCTATGTTACAATCTCCCCCTATAAATACACTCCTAAACTTCCCCATTTCCTCACACCATCTCTCATTCTCACTCTCTCCCCCTATGAATCTTCTTCCTTTCCTTCTTTTTTTCCTTCTTTATTTTGGTGTAAAAAGAGAAAGAATGATAAGTAGTGGGTATGTTGGGGAAAATATAAGTAGTGAGCAGCTTTCTTGGGCAAAAAACCACATTGGGTAAAACTAAATGTGCAGATTTAGTTTTACCCCAGGAAGGTTGGTTTTCTTGTGGTTTATTTTTAGTTTTACCACAGGAAGATAGGTTTTCTGGTGGTTTTTATTTTTTCGCAGTTTTAGTTTTACCCCATTGTAAATGTAATAAGAATTATATTAATAAAATGATATTTTATATTTATTATTTTTGTTTCTTTATTTTTGTTCATTGTTTTATTTTATTTTATTTTTTATATTTATTTTACGATTGCGTATTGAATTAATAAATTGTATTGAATTAATAAATTCAAATAAAGGAAATTAGAATAAAAATTGCGATAGCGTGAATTCGAATAAATATTGTGTATCGAATAAGTAAATTATAATAAGTACACAACATTAATTCAAATAAAAATGGCGTATTGAATAAATAAATTCGATAAGTACACAACATTAATTCTTAGACAATTTTATTTACATATAATTACATTACGTAAAAGACATGTACGTCAACTATCATTACATTACATTCGGAAATGTACCTTCCAACTACAACAATTATCTTACCTTTGAATGGGGTCAATTCAAACTAGCTAAACAGCAGGACTCCAACATTCGTCCAGAAGTGCTTTTGTTCCATTCCAAATGTTAAATTCTTGTTGGTCTTGGTTTAAAATGATAGTATCTAAGTGCCAACGGAATGAGGTCCAGACCTTGACACTTCGATACCATCATTTAAACGAAGCCAACAAGAAATTAACACTTAGAATGGAACAAAAACACTCCCGGACGAATGCCGGTGTCCTGCCATTTAACTAGTTTGAATGACCCCATCCAAAGGAAGACAATTGTTGTAGTTGGAATGTGCATTCCAACTACAACAATTGTCTTACCTCTGAAATGGGGTAAATTCAAACTTGTCAAACAACAGGACTCAAGCATTTTGCTGGGCATTCATGCTTTCCTTTGAAAAGAATAAATTTTTGTCAGGCTTGATTTAGATGATGGTATTCAAGTGCCAACGAAATGAGGTCCATTCCTTGACACTTAATACCATCATCTAAGCAAGCCTAACAAAAATTTAATCTTTTCAAAGGAAAAACATTAATGGCCAGCGAAATGCTTGAGTCCTTGCCGTTAGACAAGTTTGAATCACCCCATTTCATAGGTAAGACAAATGTTGTAGTTGAAATGCACCTTACCCTAACTAATGACGATCTTCTGGCGGAATCAAGCTGTTGATGATATCTTCAGTTGATCTCAGCAACGTCACCCGCATATCGATCCACTGGAACTTGGTGTGCTCCCAAAACATACTCGTCACGTTTTCGTCGTTCTTTAACTCCACCCAAGTGAATGATATGTTCCCCTCGTCGAGCTTTGGACGTTTATACAGAATATTTTGCACCCTCCTTGTGTCTGTGGGGTTGACTCCTTGGTAGAATTCATTCAGTTGATCCTTGAGACCTCTTAACGTTACATCAAGGCACCGAACCTTCAACCTCTGAGTTTCTCCGCCGTTGAATTTTGTATGAACGTCGATCCACCCGGCCATTGCTTCAAATCTACACAATTACAAATTAAACACAATCAATGAAAAACTCATTCAAACATTTCATCAAACACTTGGAGTGCAAATTATACATAAACCCTAAAAATGATAACTACAACATAAACATGCAAAGATAAAAATAATTAAGCAATATTACTCATTTGCATGTAACATTGTATCATATATTGCAAAAAACAAAATAACCAAAAAGTAAACAAACCCTAAATCTAAAAAAATCTAATCTAAGTGTAAAAAATCTAACATAATCATGCAAACATCTAAACATCATAAGAATTAAACACTATAAGTCATTTGCATGTAGCATTCTATAATTTCTTGCAAAAAAAATTAAAATTTTAACAAAACACTAAACCTAAAAAATTCTAGATTGAGTGAAATTCTTTATCATAACAACATAGTTTAAGTGAAAGCTTACTTGTTCTTGTTGTTGTAGTGTTGTTTGATTTGAAGTTGAAGGAATTTTGAAGTTGGGAAATTTGAGAGAAAATTGAGAAGTGTGTGTGTTGTTTGATGAAAATGAGGCAGAATGAGGTTCTGCCTGGGTTAATAACATCACGTAGCGCAACTTAAGTCACGTAGCGTGACTTAAGTTGCGTAAACATTGCAACTAGCGTAAGTTAACTTACGTAACGCATGTTAACATGCGTAGGGGTATATTTGTATTTTACTTTGGGAGTGAGTAAAACTGTTTGGGTAAAGAGCAAGATTCTTAATGTTTTAGGCCCTTTTGGAGAGATTTGCTATATATACTCTCCTATAACACAAAGATATCTATATACACCCTCCCTATAAAAAATTTGGTTTTTCGTAATAATATGCCAAAAAAATTATTATGGGAGAAATTGGTGATATTATTTTGGGCCCTTTGTTCCTAATAATGTGTCTCACTAATATTAAAAATATCGGTGATGTTTATTATCCAACAAATTGGGATAATTTTCATAACAAAACAAATTATATTTTAGTTGAAAATGAGCCTACGAAATTAATCTTAATCTTTTTTTTTGACAAAAAATTAATCTTAATCTTGTCTTTCTAAAGTTCCAAAAAAAAAATATTATATCATATTGTAATGTCAACTTTCTTGAATTGATTGAAAGGATAGCAAAATTGAATATGATATTGCAAGATCATGAAACCGATGTGAGACGCATTCTTGATTATTTTGCAGGTGTTATTGTTCATTTCTACGGTATTTTATTTTGTTTTGGTGTCTATAAACTATTTGATTAATTTTCATATGTTGCCTAAAAAAAATTATTTGGTAGTGAAAAGCGGGAAAATAAAATAAAATGAAGAGATAAAAAAAATCACAACAATGAGCTAAAATTTTTTTTTGACGTATTATATAAGGGGCCCTTTTCTCGTATTATGCCTAAGGCACGTAAAACTCTAGGAACGGCCCTGACTTGCAATAGAGAAGAGTGGTAGTTAGGTGCATTTTGAAGCAACACCACGTCCTTGATTTTGCTATGAGGAATGCTAGGGTCACACCTTCTAACACACTCCAATCACAAATGGACATGTCAACTATTTTGTTTATGCATTTACTTTCTTACCGGTTGCACAAGTTTGTGACAAAAATAGAAATTTTTGCCACAAAAAAAAGAGAGAGAGAAAATCTTCAACGTTGCTGCACTCTTGACACTCCATGGTCGCTCCTTCAAATCTTCTTCATTCTGTCTGAAATCTCATGCACTGTTAACATCTTTATCTCGAGATAAAGATGATTCATCTCCTAGCAAGGTTGGATATGTTTCATACTCTTTGACGTCGTCGATCTATCTCATCTCAAATCTTCAATGTTCAGCAATCTGTAACGTTTTTGAAATAGGGATTACATTTCTCATGACATATTAAATTTGCTTCAATCTTCAATTTTCGATGGGTTCCATTTTTTTCAGATCTAATTTTTTGAGATTTATTCAACTTAAAAAGGGCATTCTCCTTTGCAAAAGTTTTTCCATTGATATCCAGAAGCATCATATCATCTACAATAACAATCTCTTTTGTTTTTAAATTGAAAAACATATATAAACATTATTTTGGTGATTGTGATTTCAATTGGAATTTATGAAAGATATTCCACTCAATTTTTCATGGCTTTTTATCTGGGAAAAAAACTTAGATCTGGAAGTATTCTTTTTCTGCGTAAGGTTGCAAACAGTATATGTCAATTTGGGTTAGAAAACTTTCATTAACAGACATGAATTTGCCAGAACGTGAAAGGTTAATCTAGGCAAGGTGAAGGATTTTGTGGTGAAGATGAAAAGTTAAAGCCTGCATAATAAATAAAATAATATAAAATAAATAGTTAGACTCTTGTGTAAAATGAAATCGGTAACAGGTTAACAAATTAAAAAGGTGGATGACATGTCTATTTATGATTGGAGTGTGTTAGAGGGGTGTGTTAGAGGGTGTGACCCTAGCATTCTTCTTTTGCTATATTGTTGTGGTGCATTTGGCAGAGAAGAAATGAAAAAGTATGGGACTGGGAGGATGTAGAGAAGGATGTGCGCGTCTCGGTTGAGTATGCAATTAATGTATGGAGGTCTGGCGAAGGGAGACTAACGCAAACAACATAACTATCAGCAACATTATATGGCAGCCACCTAGAGACGGAGAGATAAAATGCAATGTTGATGACGCCTTGTTCAAATAAAATCATTGTTTTGGTTTTGGTATTTGCATTCGTGGTTCTAGAAGCGGAAGCATGGGACTTGAGGAAACTATTATTTGGCTTGGGAGATGGGGATGTCAAGTGTGTCAATTGAACTAGATTGCAAACTAGTCATTAAGGGCATAGGGGACAGAACTACAAACCAATTTGAGTTCGGCAAATTTATTCATGAATGTAAAATGTTTTTTTCCATTTTTTCAAACTTTAAGATAAGTTTAGTAAGGAGACAAATAAATTTTATGCTAGTCGCCGTGTCTTTGATAATATTCCATCTTGTATTTTCCACATTTTGATGAATAAGTAATACAATTTTGCTATCGTCAAAAACAAAAAAAAAAGTAGGTTAATATGGGTAAATTATTGAAAAGGTTAATGTGGGTTATTTGCAGAAATAGAAAGAGTGAATACCCAAATTCGTCCCTGGATTTGCACGAATCGGCCAAAAACGTCCCCCAATTAATCGAAATGCACGCTTTGTCCCTGAATTTAACAAACGTCAATCAAATTAGTCCTTCCATCCATATGCTCCGTTAGTGGTGCTGAGTTGTCTTCCTGCATGGCTTGTTGTCTTGTAAACGTGTCTACAAGGAAGCCACGTGTACAAGGACCAATTTGATTGAAAAGCACAAAATTTCAATTGTACTTTTGAATTCAATTTTTCCTGCTTTTCCAAATTTACCCTTGTAATACCTATACCTTTTCATGATCACATTTCAGCTAGAACATCAAAAACATCCCTGACCGTTCTCCTTCCCGCCTAACCCTTCATCATCTTCATCAGCATCATCTCCGGCGAGGAACGCTGCAAAAGAATCAGTTTTGATAGAAGATTTTGTCATTTCATAAGGTAACGCCGTTCCTGTTCGTTTTCCATTCAGTCATGTTTGTTCTCGTTCGTTTTCTCCCTTTTTGTTTCCGTTTTTGTGATTTTCGTTTTGAGCTTTTAGGCATTTGTTTTCTCCCTTTAAAGTTCATTAGATGCTTGCTTTGATGTTCGTGTTTGTTTACTTTGATGCGTGTTTTAGATTACTGATATTAGGGTTTTGTGTTGAAGACGTAAAACATAAAAATTGCATGTTTTTATGTTTGGTTACTAAAAATTATGAACATTAGAGTAGTTATGAACAAGATTAGTGGTTGATTAAAACAGTTTATCAAAAGGGTTATTTTGTTCTGATGAGTTGCATTTTTATGTTCTTTTGATTGTGAATATGACTGATGCATTGCAAAATCTGTAGGATGGAAGACAATATTATGTTAATCCTGCATCATGGTGGTTGTTTAGAGCGAGATGAGTATCAGAGGCTAAATTATGTTCGTGGTGAAATTTGTGTGTGGGAAAAAATGGCGGTTAATGTGCTTTCTTTGTGGGACATTGAGAAGATGGTGAAGCATTGCAGATGCTACTTCAAAGTATCTAAGTTATGGTACTTCAAGCCGTTCAAAGGTGCTGAAGATGATCTTTTTCTCATTCAAGTTATGTCTATTTTTTGTATGCATACTGATGTATAGTAATAGCTGGAAATGTTATAGGTTTAGAGTAATCTCAGGGACTGTGTTGATAGTAAGTAATATAATTTAGGGACTGTGTTGATAGTAAGTAATATAATTTAGAGACTGTTTTGATAGTAAGTAATATAATGTAGGGACTATTTTGATGGATAGTGATATAATTCAGGGAATATTTTTTGTAATTGTGAACATTGGCAGGGTTTGATTCCAGCCATGCAGGAAGTGATGCCAGGGGTGCCACATTGATATTGTGTGATGCATCTCTGGAGGAACTTCACAAAACAATGGAAGGATAAGGAATTGAGAGGAGTGGTATGGGAGTGTGCAAGGGCAACAACTCCCACTCAATTCAACCGCATTATGGAGAGGGTGAATAGACTTAATGAAAAGGCATGAGAGTATCTTAATAAATGGCCAAAGGATGACCAAAGAAGAACAGGAGAACTTATAACTACTTTATCCAATCAGTGAATTCTCAAATATATTGGGAACCAACTCCTTATGAAAAACCTGTGCCACCAAAGGTGAGAAGGGCTGCAGGAAGACCAAAGAAGAACAGGAGAAAAGATGGCAATGAGGAACCTGTTGGTGGGAGTCAAATGAAGATGACTTATAATGACACTCAATGTGCACTACTACAAAAATGGGCTTATATAGCGCTTTTTTTTGGCTTTAGATAGCACTTTTGAAGCGCTATTGTAAATGGCGCTGGTAAAGGTAATATAGCGCTTTTTTTTCTGTCTAAAGCAGGGTTTATATAGCACTTTATGTCAAAAAGCGCTAGCAAAGGTTCTCCTTAGATAGCGCTTTCATAAATAAACGCCATCTAAGACAGGTTTAAAAACAACGTTTTTGTTTTAAAACGCTATGTATCAATAGGTTTAGATAGCGCTTTATAAAGAAAAAAAGCGCTAGGAAAATCTTTTTTTTTTGTTTACAGATAGCATTTTTTTTAATTTAAAGTAAATATATATATATATATATATATATATATATATATATATATATATATATATATATATATATAAAGTCAGAAATTTAAAGGGAAATGTATATATTTTTGGCACATTATAATTGAGACTATTATTTTTCAAATAAAACTTAAACATATCATAAAAAATGTATGTATATATAGCATAAAAGTCATAAATGTATATCCACTAATATGGTAACATGGATGTCTCGTTACAACTAATTAGTTAACGTAAAGATCAAAATCTTCTATTGTAGCATGCAGTCTTCATCTATCTTCTTGGTCGTCTCAACATTTTTATCCAAAACAAACAGACAAATCATCATTCATTTCCAAATTTCGTTCACTTTCCTCCACCTGAATATATACCAAAAAACACCATTAAGCAATAACACTATATTATATTTGAAATCATCTATCGAGTTGCATAGAAATGATTTGTCATGCAATTACACTTCACAAGAAATACACAGGTATTTAATCAAAAATATAGAAGTCTTTGAAATGACTTAAATGGATAGACAGAGCACATTGCCAAACCATACTATTTACTTAAATGAATGACTTAAAGAAAAGAAAAAGTAACTTTACTTGACAATCTACGTTCTATTATAATTAAGTAGCTTTGGAGAGATCATATTGATATGCAATTATATATACATCCCAAATATATTCCTATCATTTTGTATTGTGTTATTAAGTATACAACAATTAGAAAATGGATGACAACATTTTGATTGGTGGAGAGTAACTTCAAAATGATAGGATTTTCATTAACTTCATTACTTAGTAGTTGGTGCTTCAATTTGAGTATGCCAAAAACTAATTGTTAGAGAAAGTCACATAAAGGATATATATTATGAGCTAAAAATAATAGTAACTTACTAGAAAGTCATGACAACCGAGTTGTCAATGTCTTGATTTTGCTTTTAACTAAAGGAATTACAAATGTTAATGTCTTAATAATTGGTAGTACTAACAGAAATGGTCAAAGGAAAATTCTTTTGACATTTGTAAAGAATTACATGTCTTGAAACAATGACATTTCTACAAATTATAGGTTTATCAACTCAGAAGCCAAAACTTTGAATTTGCAACAATAAGATGTTTCCTTCAAGGAAATTACTTATATTTCTCAGTGTTTGGGAATAGCAAGCTTATAAGTACGTGACAAATAAAGTTGCAGTAATTGTCCACAAGAGAATTTTTCCTTTTAGTTAATTTATATTAATTCATATTACTTTTCTTAGACTAGGTTTAGACTAGCAAAACTCACAAACCTTAATAGAGCCCAATCATGATCTTAACTCTTAAACACACTCAAAAAACGGTTTAATCTTAATGAAAATTTTCCCAAAAAGAAAGAAACAACTCACAAAGCAAAGCATCATAGTCAACATCACATGTTCTAAACACAAAAACACTTCACACACACAGAAAAACAAAAACAAAAACTGTTACAAAAAGAGAGAGATATCTGGAGAAAGAGAGAAAGAGCCGTCAGGGAGAGCTGTGAGGGAGAGAGCAGTGAGAGAGAGAGAGAGAGAGCTGTGAAGGAGAGAGAACCTGCAGAGAGAGAGAGAGAGAGGTTGCTGTTAGACATTGCTTAAACAAGTCAAAAGAGTCATATGTTTGTGAATCGCTTGGATTTAGCGTGCAATTGACAGATCAAACATGAAAAAGCAAAATAACCTTAATCTGTTTACAATCGTTAGCCATACCATTTTCTCACACACACAACTTCGTCTAATTTAAGCCGAGAGAAGACATTCATTCCCAACATATGACATAAACTCTTAATCTGTTTACAATCGCTATCCAGACCAAAACGTTTCTGTCATTGTTTCAAATATCTCACTTACAATATTAAACACAACTTATATTATAAATTATTTCTGATACTAATATGATTTGGGATGGAAATTGAAGCAAATAATAATCGATAGAAGGTAACGAAAATTGCAAACAACCAAAACATTTAATAATCACAAAAAATTAGTCACCTATGAAGCACGGACGCTCCTCGGATTAGCCGTGTCCTAGTGTCGGACACTGTCATATCCGACACCGACACGACATTGACACATATAATTACACTAAATTTTGTGATTTTTTCAAATTATTGAATGTGTCGACGTGTCAGTGTCCGTGTCGTATCCGTGCTTCATAGCCTCCATGTGTGTGTGCACGATAATGTATCCAACATATAACATGTATGTTAAATATATATCTAAAGAATCAATGAAGATCTTTTGCCTCAAATAAGATGATGGGCACATCTCACTGGCCCATACATATGTTTGAGTTAAATTAAACTGTAGCCTACTATCATGACTTATATTTCCATAAACCTTTACGATTAATTTATCTTCATGCAGATGGATATTGCAAGATCACATAAGAAGATAATTATGCAAAATCAACTAATTGGTTGATAATAATTGACACTACCAGTAGTCTCTACAAGAGCACAAACCATCACGAAAATGATGTAACCTATTAGTGTCTCTAACAATGATTTCTCTCTTCACAACCAAAGACACTTATTTTATTGCTAATTGGCAATCACTAAATCGAAAAATTAAAAACATGAAGAAAAAAATTGAACAATCAGAAGGGTTAAGAACCTCTACCTCAAATGGGTTGGTCGGATTCAGAGAGATAGAGAGAAATAAAATTGATGCTAGAGAGGTTGGGGTTCTGCGATTTGAGATATAGTGCCAAAAGTTTACCACTCGGCCATAACAAATTACTTGATATATAGAGCTTTTTTCTAATATATAACCGCTATCTTTATCAAGCCTACAGTAGCGCTTTTAAAGCGCTATTTAAGGTTGATTTATTTCTAGCGCTTTCCATTAAAAGCGCCGTATATGATAAAAAAAAAATTTAATTTTTTTTTTTTTTTGTTGAACCTATGCTGACACTTTCTGAACAAAACGCTATATAAACTTAGAAGCATAGCTAGCGCTTTTTCAAAAAAGCGCTAGCTTAATCCTCCGTGTTTTGATTTATAGCTCTTTCATGTCAAAAGCACTATTTAAGGGGCGCTATATTTTCTCATTTTTGTAGTAGTGGTGGAAGGTGTGGATTGATTGGTCATAACTTAAGAGGATGTAATAAGCAAGGTGTTGCTAGGAGACCAAAAGACTGGATTGATACTGAGCCAGAAGAAGAAAACCTTGGCAGCAATGCAGAAAATGTTGGAAATGTAACAGGAAATGCAGAAAATCATGTTGCTGAAAATGGTGGAGGTGTTGCAGAAAATGCTGGAAATGTTAATCCTAGACATGTTGTAGCTGGAAATGAAGGACAAGCTGCACAAAATGTCAGTGTTGGAAATAATGTTGCTGGAAATGTTGCAATTCAGAGACAAAATGATGTCAGTGGTGTTGCAAATGAAGCAGTGCTTAGACAGGTATGAATGTTAGATTCTAAGGATCGATTTTCTAGTAAGTGTAGAAATTCAGGGACTAATTTGATTGATTTTTTTTATTAAATAGGGACTGATATGATTGAAACTGTTGTTGCAGGGTGTTCCTGCAGGGAGGTATGACATTAGAGGTCCAGTTATTTCAGATGAGAGGCCTAAGCAAACACCAGTGAGGGGTCCTGCACCATCACATCCAACTGATCCTGGCGTTTTTCGAGTGCCATATCCAAATTATGGTCCATCCTGTTCAAGTCAACCTAAGTTCATGTAGTTTATCCCAACCCCCGGCTTTCCAAAGAAGTGAAGCTTGATGCATGCTTAGATTGTGCTTTTTGGAATATTTTGCTTTGTTTACATTATGCCCTCTAGTTGGGTTCTTTTTGGCTATGTAATTTTTAAGAACATCCTCTATGACTTATGACTTGTTAATGCCTCATAGTTGCGTTGTTTTTGCCTATGTAATATTTCAAACTTAAGACATATGACTTATTTAAGAATATTTTCAAGGATGAAGTTGTGTGTTTTGTCATTTTTAATTCATTTGCTGCAAATATATGCATCAAGGATCAACTTGGAAATATGTTTATATAATTCAAGGACTTATTTGACGTTTTTTTGAAATAATTCAGGGATCAATTTGATAGCAAGTAAAAATTAATAGGGACTGTATTAGAAAATATTTCCTGAAATCAATCAATTTCGTCCTTGAATTTTTTTGTCATTATACATCAATTTAGTCCCTAATTATGTGGCATCTGACATGGCAACCCATCTGAGATGTTAACAGCCACGTCATCACTGTTAACGCCCCAAATGGACGTAGGGACTAATTTGATTGACGTTTGTTAAATTCAGGGACAAAGCGTGCATTTCGATTAATTGGGGGACGTTTTTGTCCGATTCGTGAAAATCCAGGGACGAATTTGGGTATTCACTCGAAATAGAAATGACAAAATTTTCAATAACATGCTAAAGTAGGTTGATGAGCTTGTAGAGAAAGTAAAGATGATGTCGTGGAGATGGAGTCTCAAGAGACTGAAGGTGGCACTTTGTTTATCGTATGAATGGGTATGGGATCTAGAGATCAAATGAATAGATAGAGCGGGTACTAGGTTGTCTTGTGTGTTCCAGGAGTCATTTAGATCTCAAAACTCCAACCTTTAGAAGAATGACCTATTGGTCATTTGGAGTGACCAACTCCCAACAAAGCTTGAGGGTAGCAGCCACATTGATGTCGCTTATAGATCTCAACCCAAGGCTGCCCTCCTTGATTGCTAGGAGTGCACACCTTATGCTAAGTTAGTACAACCATCTTTCTTGATCAATTTTTATAAGAGCACACAGAGTTTCTAATCAATCTATTTTATTGGGTCTTGTTAACGAGTGTTTGAGGCACTCTTTAAGCATGTTAAATTAAGTCATTATTCTTTTAAAATGTAAAAGTTTTCAATTTAAAATGCCCTAATAATACAAACTTTTATAAAAGAAATTACAGTTTAACGTCCTTAATCAATGCTCCCAAGGCACTAGTTAACATTTCCTAAAGAAAAATAACTATTCTTCTCTCTTTCCTTTTAAAACTCAACTCTCAAACACATTCATCAACATTTTTTATCTCACTGTCCAAAATTAAAAGTGTTATAATATCCACGGAAAAGATGGCAACGTTTTGTAGACTTGAGTGTATTCAAGTTATAAAATTTGGACCATGGTAGTGGCCCCCTCTATAAAGTGTGGCACATTCCATTTATCAATTGGACGGCCTTAAGATTTCAGACATATGATATTTTTTTTAGGATTTAGATAGACATGTGATTTGAAGACTAACATTTTTTTTTTTGAAGAAAAATGTGATTTGAAGACTGACATAAAAGTTTCTCCAAAAATTCAGGCTTACCTAGCGTTCTCCACGTGAACCTCGAGGCTTGAGTTGAGCTACTACTTTATTATTATTGCCGGCCAAGAAGATGACGATTAGGAGTTAAGATCCTCTTCGTTTAGTTAAAATTTATGGACAATACCATTTGATGAGAGATAGATACAAAAATGTATATAGTAGGTCTCATCACTAAGTGGGTCCTATTACTTAATTATTTTCAAACTTATTTGTGTCTCTATCTCTCCAAAGGAAAGAAATTGAGAGATTAATAAATGGACAGAATCTTAACTCGACGTTTACAAATTGTAGTGCTCGAGTTAAGATCCCTAGTGTCTCCATTTTTCCATTTGGAGAGATAAAGACAAACAAATTAAAAATAATTAATAACGATGTGACCCACATGATTTATTATATATTTTTTATGTGTCTATCTCTCCCCAAATGATATTATCTATTTATTTTAATTTTAAACAAATAGAGTGGATCTTAACTCGTAGTGCTTCAAGTAGAGATACAAACAACTATAAGATTTGGTTGATTATTCCTAAAAAAAATTATGTGGCCAAGTCGGTATAGTGTTCCAAAAAAAAAAGTGGGTATAGTGTTTTTGAATTAAATGAATGTGGGTTATAATATTCAAAGAATATGAGTGCGTATGAACGGGTTATTTTCATACATCTTTGGCATGCATGCGCTGGTGAGTCTAAAAGATTTTTATAATATTCTAAACATGACTCTAAATAGAAAAAACAAAATTTTAAATGATACTCATAAGTTGACTTAAAAATAAAGACAAAAAATGATGATTGAGAACTTTTAGAGACTAAAAATTGAAGAAATTTTTTAAGAGAACTAAAATAAAAAATTTGAATATTTATAGGGATAAAAAATATATTTAACCTAACTAAAATGGTATTTGATGAACATTTTGAAATAGTTTACCCTTGTCTTTTAGTGCCTTCAAACAAAAATTGGAAATAAAAAAGAGGTCTTGCTAACAAATGCTCTAAGGACATTCTTAAGTAACCCATAAAAAAGGGAAATGAAAATGCAAGTCAAATTTATGTAAATGTCATAACTACACAATTTTCAAAGTAAAAATTATCATTTTTAAATGCTTAAACAATGTTTTAAAGGCTCTTATTAACATTTTTCATAATAAAAAAAAGGTTTGATCTAGGATAGATTTTGTTCTTGTGATTAAAATTTTGAAGTTTGGAATGAATAGAAGGAGTTTAAAGATACAAGTGATTATTGAGAACTTTGGGATTGCATCCTTGCACCCTGTTTTTATAAAATTAAAAACTACTCCCTCCGTCCCAATTTATTTGACCTCTTGGCTCATTTCACACAGATTAAGAAAAATGTATAAATAAAGGGGAAAGTGGAATATATTGTATTGGGAATGATAAAAGTAGTATTATTTAGTGTTATATTGTATTGGGAATGATGAAAGTTGTATTGAAAATTGAAATGGGTCAGTTATTTTGGGACACTTTTTTTTAGAAAATGAGTCAGTTATTCCGGGACGGAGGGAGTAGTAGGATAGAAAAAGAGAAATTAGGTAATTTTATCGAGAAAAGCGACAAATGGTGAGTGTACTAGTGTAGGACTAGTAATCACCGGTAAGCGTGCTTTGTTGAAATCAAGCATCTTTGCATTTTTCATTACTCAATCCGCTTTAAAACAACAGTTATGCTAACAAGTGTCTTTAATGCATTTGTTAAGAAAACCAAAATTAGTATTCCTTTCGGTTACTGTTATAAGTAAAAATTGACTTTTTAGGTTCATTCAATAAATAATGTATGTGGCCTATATAGACCACATACATTATTTATTGAATGAACCTAAAAAGTCAATTTTTGCTTATAATAGTGACTGGAGGGAGTATGTTTATATTGGATTCAACAATATTTTGACTTTTTAAAAGTTAAATTCATCACTTTTCATCATTTTCTAACACAATATTTCTATTTGTATCCTTTTAACCAATGTTCAAGGCAATCTTTAACATTTTCCTTAAAATAACAGTCGTTTAAGATTTGCGTACGATTATTAAGAAAATGATTAATCGTGTTGATTTCAATAGTAAAATTAGTACTCCCTCCGTTCCTTTTTAACTGTCACATTTACAAAAAAAAATTTGTTCCTATTTAAGTGTCACTTTTAGAGTTTAAGGTTGTAATATGTCAATTATACCCTTAACCTCTTAATTACCACATGTTATACATTAATTGCATAGTCCATCATTATAGCCTAATCCAATTCCTGTATTCCATCAGATAGTACATTTTATGAGGCCACAAAAAGGCTTTCTACTAATAAATGCAATAAACCACTCGGCTTGTTCCAATACACAGAGCTCCACAATTATGGCTCTTTAAATGTGTACAGTAACCATGCTTATGTAATTCCATGAAAAAAAAACACCCAACGTATGAACATGAAAAAGGAAATAGCCATGAAACAAGAAATTGCTTTGAACAACAATGAAGAAAAAAATTTGGAAGGAAAAAGAACGTGATTATTTCAGAAACAAAAGAAGAAGAAAATTTGTAAAGAAAAAAAAAACGTGGTTACTTTTACTGATAGTTTGTTTTGGCTTTTGGGCTTCCCATACTCTTATAAAAAAAAAAAAACTTGATTACATAGCATGCATATCAAAGAATAGTTGATTGATACCAAGACTTTCAATAAAAGGGTTGAGTACCTAGGAAAAAGAGGAATTTTTTTTTCCTGCCCCTATCGCAAAAAAAATTGATATATCTGCCCTTGTTGTTCATTTGAAATGGCGAGCATGACATTTTTTCAACCATCCTCTGCAAGCTTGCAGGCTTTCTCAGTACAACTCTGTGTGTTCCTAATTTAAGTTGGCGAGCATGAATTATTTAAGGTTTTTTTCTTGTTCTTTCTTTGAAATGGCGAGCATGTTAATTTTTTTTTCTATGTTCCATATCTAAAATGGCGAGCATGCCATTATTGTTTTTTTGCAATTTTTTTTCCTTCTACCCTTCAATTGAAAAAAATTGATGGATATGCCCCCCGTTGAAATTTAATTATAGAAATGCCATTTTTTTCCTTCTACCCTTCAATTGAAAAAAATTGATGGATATGCCCCCCGTTGAAATTTAATGATAGAAATGCCATGTTTGATAAACAATTTGGCGAACAACAGCTTTTTTAAATTTTTCATTTGATGTTTGATAAATCATTTGGCGAACATCCTTTTCTCAATTTTTTTTTGTTTCGTTTCCTTTTTTTTTTTCATTTTGCTTTAATCGATTTTTTAGATAAAAGATTTAATAAAAATAAACTAAAAGTAAACTTCTTTAAAATGGAATTAACCTATAAACTAAGGTTTTAAATAACGGTAATGGTCTCGGTCACAGTCGCATTAAGATTGTCGTGATTTAGGTATAGATTGTTGTCGTCGTAATGTGAATTAATCGCAACAATGCACAAATATATTAAAATTATGTATACCATCATAATGCTATTTCCGTCCCTAATTATAAGACTGTTTGAGAAGGAAAAAAATTGTCTATTTTTATATGACTTCTTTGGTATTTGCAATTACATTAATTATTTTTTTACCAACATACCATTATTTATTTTGCATCTTTTTTTTCAATCAATAATAAATGTTTGTTACTTTCAAATTATAATCAACCATGTTTATCTATTTTAATTTTTTTTTATCTAAAAAAAATCAATTAAAACAAACAAAAAAGAAATGAAACAATTTTTTTTTGAGAAAAGGCTGTTCGCCAAATTATTTATCAAACATGTGCTTGCCATTTCAAAGGAACAACAAGAAAAAAAATACTTAAAAAATGGTGGCATGGTCGCCATTTTAGATGTGGAGCATGGGAAAAAAAAATAATGTGCTCGCCATTTCAAATGAAGAACAAGAAGAAAACTTAAAATATTCCTGCTCGCCAACTTAAATTAAGAACACACAGATTTGTACAGAGAAAGCCAGAGAAAGCCTGCAAGCTTGCAGAGTATGGTTGAAAAAATGTCATGCTCGCCATTTCAAATGAAGAACAAGGGCATTTACAGCAATAATTTTCA
Source organism: Medicago sativa (assembly GCF_051527215.1). Lineage (NCBI taxonomy): Eukaryota > Viridiplantae > Streptophyta > Magnoliopsida > Fabales > Fabaceae > Medicago > Medicago sativa. The sequence continues at coordinate 80,494,901 of NC_140750.1, forward strand.
ACTAGGGGCAGACATATCATTTTTTTTGTGATAGGGGCAGAAAAAAAAATTCGGAAAAAGAGAGTATTAAGGGTAGAAAAGGAAAAAGAGAGCTAATTAACCTCTGCCTTGGTTGTAGAGAATTTGGCAAAAACGACAGATATAAAGGAACAAAGGGAGTATCATTTATTAAAATACAATTGTTAATTGTGTTTAATGAAGTAGTTAAGTTGGATGAAATTAAATAAATAACGATGTAATAGTAAAAAAATAATAAATATTACATTGCTATTAAAACATAGAAAAAAGCTAAAAAGACAATTATTTTGACACGGAGGGAGTCAAACAAAATAGTGTTATTGTGGGGGTCTGAAATTGCAAGTATCCCTCTTTAATCTCAATCAACCGTTAAATAAATTAAGAAAAATACTAACAAATACCCCAAACATCGGTTAAGGATGCAAGTATAGCAGTATTGTATTGGAAATTATGTGGTCCGTGCTTCAAAAGCTTAAATAATATCATTTTCAACAATTTTATTTTTGTGTGGTTTTTTTAGCCCGTACCCTGAAAACACTTGTTAACATGACTCATAAATTAATCAATACATCGGTGATGGATAGATGAGCTGCACCGTATCATAAAGAAAGTTTTTAACTTTATCATCCTAAATGGCACCCCAGCATGGAGTTTGGCTTTAACCCATTTTTTATTATAATAATAGGGACAAATTATTTTTTATGCAAATTATTATTCTTTTATTTATTATTTAATTTTTCATTACTTTGTGGTTTGGGATCCATTAATCATTGATCTTTTTTTCCGTGGTGGTCGGATTTAAACCCGGACCTTGCATATATTTATATTATGCATTGTCTATACCAACTGAGCTAAGCTCACGAGGACCATTAATCATTGATCTACTATTATATTTATCTATCTCTTTTATAAATAGATAATAAATAAATAAAAAAAGTAAATCGAGCAAAGTTTAACTCTTCTACGTAGACCATAGATGTATGGTGTGAAACCAAGATATATATATATATATGCAAAGATATTTTTCTTTTTTAAATGGTGTAAAATCATGAAGTTCAGATACTCCAAAACGGAGACGTATCCGTACCGGTTACGTATCAGATACTGATACTCCACAGATACACGCTGATACATACCAATGAAATATCGAAATTAATTATTTTAATTTTCAAAAAATATTTTAGTGGATACTTATATGATATTCCAAAGATACACAATGATACTTCTAAGATACTTCACATATACGTATCCTAGAAAAAGATAAAGGGTAAAAAAGTAAGACAATGTTGTAAAAATTCAGTAAATATGTATATGATTCTATTTTAGATATGCATCAATAGAATTGTTTCTCGATGAATCACTTAAAATTACACTTCTTGTAGATGAAGGTAACGAGAGAGAGGTGATTCAGTTAATCAACATTAGATAAAATTCGTGTCGAGTTCTTTTAATGATGCTTCTCTCGATATCCCAACATATGAAAATATAATATGGTTTATAAGAAAATTTTACATTTTTTTTATCACATGTATTATTTTAAAAAATTGTGACTTTATAATAATTTAATAATGAAGAGTACGTAATCGATGTTTATTTTCTTCTAGTACTTTACATGCATATAAGTTTTATTATAAATTTTTTGTTTGCGTATTCTAACCGTTAGGGGTGGAAATGGGCTAGGCCGAGCCGGGCTTTGTAAGGCCTAAGTCTGGCCTACTTCAAAAATTATAGGCCTGAGCCTGGCCTATTACCCGTCCTAGGCTTATTTTCGAGGCCTGGCCTGGCCTTTTTAAAGGTCTGATGAAGCCTGAAAGCCTATTTAAAAGCCTATTTTACACTAAGGCCTAGGAACATCTATAAGCCTACCACTAAATAGGCCAAAACTTATGAAGGCCTAAAACACACAAATATGACTTCTACTAAATAACAAATACTTATGAAGGGCTAATCACACCAATATATCTGCTACTAAATAGCCAAATCATATGAAAGCTTGAGTTTATAAAAATAAAGCATCAACATTATCAATAATGAAATGCATATTATATATTAAAAGCTTAATAGGCCGGCCCGACGAGCTTAATAGGCTTTTTTGTAAGCCTTAGCCTAGCCTATTTAAGTAAATAGGCTTTATAAAAAGCTTGAGTCTGGCCTTTTTATTAAACGAGCTGGGCCGAACTAGGCTTTAAATAGGCTAGGTCATAGGCCCCTGTCGGACGGCCTGGCCTGTTCCAACCCCTACTAACCGTATGGTATCCTAAATTTAAAAAATTCACATATTCACATACCCATTTCGTATCGTACCCACACATGTGTCCATATCCGGAGTTCATAGGTGTGAAACCAAGATGAAAGAATTGAGAATTTAGTACCAATAATTGTAGGCGTCGACAATGGTGGGGGTCCACTAATAAACTTGGCATACACCTTTTTGCTATTTTTTGTTTTATTGATTGCAATAAGTTTTGTATCATACCGACTAATAAATGCATTGTAGAGGCTTTTGATTTTTTTTTTTCCTTCTCAAGCTTAGTGGTGAGGGTCTAGTCTACCCACAGTCCACTAACAATGATATTGATTTTTGGTTTTCTTTACTTCATGTATATATTTAATTGTCTTATAAATTATCTTAAAAATTTGTTGTTCAAATAACATACGTACATGTAAGCATTAAGGTCTAACTTTGGCAGCTAATGCAACCTTAGCTTCAATTAGTTCATTTATAGTTACACCATAAGTTAGAGTAGACTTCGCCAAACAACTAAGAGTCAGAGAAGATATCATAATGTAGTTCAAAATATATCCGTCAATGTTCAACTGATTTTTGGGGACCTCTAAGACCGTAAGTGCATAATACACACGCATACGCAACTCACTTGATTGTCCAAAAAACCAATTTGACAATCATTTCATTTCACAATTCTTCAAATTTAAAAGTATATTTTATTTTATTCTAAAAATAATTTATGTAGAAACAAAATGGTAAATGAGCAAACACGTTAAGTTTTTTTTTGAGGAACAAACACGTTAAGTTGTTAATCCTCTTAAACACAATTTATAAACATTGAAGACACAATATTGTTATGCATTATAATTATTTAAATCTTTTACAGAAAGTCAACAACGTCTCATACTAAGGAGTAAAATTATCAAATGCATATAGTACAGAAAAAAAAACATATTAACAGTATGTTTGCATACTTATGGGAACAGACAGTATTTACTTATTTTATTTTTTTTAGTAAAACCACTCGCTTTCTGTACCGAAAGAAAGAAAGAAAGAAAAAAAAAAAAAAAAAGGTTTCTTCAAATAAAATATAATAATTTATAGGGAGCTTCTACGGTGCAGTCATGAAACTGACTTTTTTGAAAAAGTTAATTTTGATCTTAATGTTTGATTCATTTTTAAATTCATTTTTAAATTGTTGATTACTAATTAGTGATCAATAGTAATTCATCTAGTAATGCTTGCAACATCTTGGACTTACATGTACTATTTTATCGTTGGAATCTTTAACATGCAAACAGAGTTGATGATATTATGTGATAGTCTTAAGTGTTACACTTTGTGGGGTGTTACGCTTAAAACAAGGTAAGATAAAATTAGATTAAGCGTAGTCTTGTTAATATGATGAATTGATGATACTATGAGGGCTAGACTTTTGATGTCATTGTATAAACAGTGGGGTGTTACTCACTACATTTTTGATGTTATAGTGTTAACTTCACCAGAAAAGTCATTTTCACGACTTTACCATAGAATTTTCCTAATTTTTATATCCACATTGCTAGCTACTTTAAATTAACACTTCACTCTACTTATCTTCCTATATATATATATCTATCTTTTGCATCAGAAACATTATTAGATACCAATAAAAAAATGGATAAGGAACTTCAACTTTGTTCAGTTGATGCTGCTGATGAAGAAGAAATGGTTTCTCAACAAAAACCACAAAGAAGCAAGGGTGGTCTTGTCACCATGCCTTTTATCATTGGTATCTTATCTATAACTTGCATGCATTTTTATTTTACTTTATTTTTACTTTGAATGAGGTTGAATTTTGATGTATAATATTAATATGATTTTGTTGTTGCAGCTAATGAGGCACTTGCTAGGATGGCAAGTGCTGGACTTGGACCCAACATGATATTGTATTTGATGGGATCTTACAACCTTCATCTTGCTACAGCTACTCAGATACTTCTCATATCCTCTGCAGCTGGAAATTTCACACCTGTTGTTGCTGCTTTTATTGCAGATTCTTATATTGGTCGATTCCTAGGTGTTGGAATAGGTTCTATTATCAGTTTCCTGGTAATATTATATTCATTTTTGGTTTACTTCCTTTTTTTTCATTCCATGATACTTTTCTTATCTTTTGACTTGAATATGCATATTATTAAGTCCAATTATGGGAGTAAATTGTATTTGAATTAATCACATACATAGAAGACATGCTCAATATAAATATAACACCCTCTCTTCCTTTTGAATTGTCACATTTTGACTTAGAAACAAAAAATTTATGCAAAAGTGACAATTATAAAGGAACTGAGGGAGTACACTTTAATCATACTTCAATGCAGAAGGAAAATAAAAAGATAAGCATATATGTATAACCTTTTTTTTTTTTTTGAAAGAAGCATATATGTATAACCTGGATCTACAACATATTGATTTTTTTGTAATCAACAACAACATACAACATATTGATTAATTAAAGATATATTAGGAACACTTGAATTGAATCTATGGCTAAAGTCTGTGGGCGACAATGATCTGAAACATAAAGAGAGACGGATAATGTCATAACGAATGCCCCTTGATTTGTGATTCTTTCTCAACTAGGACTCCATATGTCTTAGGCAAGACAATACGCAGTGTGTCTGATATATTGAAGATCATTGTCTACATATAGTGAACCTATATCAATTAAATATTCGAGTAGTTAAATAAAATATTCAACTATGATATTCTGATTAATTCTCCTCAGATTCCTTTTTAAAATTAAAAAATGATATATTCACTTGTATTGTATGAAAAAGAATCATATAAAGGAAAAAAGTTCCACCAAACTTGGTACGTATATTCAATTAATATTCTGAAATTATTGGTATAATGAAAAAAGTTGGTAACGATCCTTCTTTTTTGTTTGTTTGTTTGTTTGTTGTTATAGGGAATGTCAATGCTGTGGTTAACAGCCATGATCCCAGCGACGCAGCCTCCTACTTGCAGCAATCCACCTGAAGGCTGTATATCAGCAAAACCAGGTCAAATGGCAATGTTACTCTCTGCGTTAATTCTGATAGGAATTGGAAATGGTGGTATTTCATGTTCTTTAGCATTTGGTGCAGACCAAGTTAAAAGAAAAGAAAATTCCAATAACAATAGAGCTTTGGAAATATTCTTCACTTGGTATTATGCTTCCACAACTATAGCTGTCATAGCAGCTCTATTTGGAATAGTATATATCCAAGATCATCTTGGTTGGAAAATTGGTTTTGGTGTTCCAGCAGCACTCATGCTTATATCCACTGTCTTATTCTTTCTTGCTTCTCCTCTTTATGTGAAAATTACACAAAGAACCAGCTTGCTCACTGGTTTTGCACAAGTATCTGTTGCTGCCTATAAAAACAGAAAACTTTCATTGCCATCGAAAACCTCACCTGAATTTTACCATCATAAAAAAGACTCAGATCTTCTTGTTCCAACTGATAGACTAAGGTATACCATCTTTATAGCTTTTGCATATTTTATACATACAGATTAAATCAGTTGTGTTATTTGAACAAAAATTCAGGTCGTACAAAAATCATTTCCCATATTAAACGTTTGATTTCATTTTCAGGTTTCTAAATAAAGCTTGTGTTATTAAGGATCACGAACAAGATATAGCCTCAGATGGTTCAACAATAAATCGTTGGAGTCTCTGCACAGTAGATCAAGTTGAAGAACTAAAAGCCATTATTAAAGTTATTCCATTGTGGTCAACAGGGATCGCAATGTCTATTAACATCGGAGGCTCGTTTGGATTGCTGCAAGCTAAATCCTTAGACAGACATATCATTTCAAGTTCAAACTTTGAAGTACCGGCAGGATCTTTTACTATAATCCTTATCTTTGTAATACTTATATGGATAGTTATCTCTGATCGTGTTCTTATTCCTTTAGCATCAAAGATAAGAGGGAAACCAGTGAGTATCAGTCCGAAGATAAGAATGGGACTTGGGTTGTTTTTTAATTTTCTTCACTTGGTAGTTGCAGCAATTTTTGAGAGTATAAGGAGAAAGAAAGCAGTTCAGGCAGGATTTTTGAATAATACTCATGGAGTGTTGAAAATGTCTGCAATGTGGCTTGCACCTTCACTTTGTTTGGCTGGTATAGCTGAGGCATTCAATGTTATTGGCCAAAATGAGTTTTATTACAAAGAGTTTCCAAAGACTATGTCTAGTGTTTCTTCAGCACTCTCTGGATTGGCAATGGCTGCCGGAAACTTGGTGTCTTCTTTTGTATTCAGCACTATTGAAAACACTACTTCAAGTGGAGGAAAAGATGGGTGGATTTCTGATAATATTAACAAGGGTCATTTCGACAAATATTTATGGGTTATAGCTGGAATTAATGTTCTTAATCTACTGTATTATTTAGTATGCAGTTGGGCTTATGGACCTACAGCTGATCAAGTATCCAAAGTGAGTGAAGAAAATGGTTCCAAGGAGGAAAATTCAACTGAATTCAAAAATGTCAATCCACAAATTGATGACAAGGTTAGTGATGAAACTAGTTCAAAGGAGAAAGAGTTAACTGAATTCAAGAATGGTGGTCAGGTTGAGAAAGTATTCAAGATTAGTGAAGAAAATGGCTTGAAGGAGGAATAGTACGATAGAAGGCTTATAGTTGGTCCAATACATTCAGAGACATACCAATGACATTCTTTCTAGCAGGAACTCTTTTATTGGATAAAACTCGTGCGAGTCTCACTGTTAAATATGAGATTAATTTCCAAATCGTGGGAACCACATGTCACATGTGTTTCACGGGTGAGTGTTAGAAAGAGTTCTAGAATGTGAGTATCCATAGCACTCCTCCTTCATAAATTATTAGTTTTTTTTGAAAAATATTAGTTAAAATATTTTATTTATTATTTTGGTATATTAGTTGTTATTTTAAATTCTTAGGTTTCTAAGATTTTCTTATGGACCTTAAGATTATGACACATGGATGCTAGATTAGTAATTATTGTCAATAAATTAGTATGATACTCGTGAAGGCCGACTATTAGGGTGTCATGACACGGCGTATTAACCGATAATAGTAATAGTGTATTAATAACTATTTCTTAATATGATAACATTTACTCAATATGTGCGATAATACCAACTAATATGCATAGCTAAAACCATTACGAGGAGTGCAATGAAAGCAAACCAAAGGCCACAGTTTAGGCAACTAGGGCGAACAACAATAAAGGCGGAATTTCCAACACACATCCCCGCGCTTCAGCCCGGCCAAATGGGCTTGAAGCATGGACGATGCGGGAAGCCCAACAATAGATCGAGGATAGGCTCTGATACCATGTTGAAATTTGGGGCCTAACTCATTTTTACAAAACCGGCTTGCAAGGTGAAGAGTGCCTCCTTTTTGTAAACTCTTCTCAAGAGTCCTATTTATCCGACGTGGGACTAAACCCACCCTCTCAAAGCCAGCACAATGAAGGTGTTAGAGGCTGCAATGAAGGCAAACCAAATGCCGCAATTTAGGCGACTAGGGGCATACCACAATAAAGACGGAATTTCCAACAAACGGAAGGTAGATAGATTTTGCCAACAACATTGCAGAAGACACAACATGAACAATTGTACAATTTCAAACATTTAGTTTTACAAATATATCCTTTATAAAAGAAGTCTACAGGTGAAAAATAAATATTAAGGCATCTTAAAAGGCAACACATTTTTATTTTCTTTAAGGAATAAAAGGCAACACATTGTATCGTATGAATGAGGCTTTCTTGATGAAGATGATGTAAAACCTCATAAACATACCGGATGAGTTATAGTGTGCAAAGTTCTTATCAGCAAGTATGGTAGAAATAACGATCTTATGGTTTCTTGCAACTCAGCCTTATATTCCCCCTATAGAAAGCTTTGGACAAAGTCAATCAAGACGTAAGTTTAAAGGGAGTAATTGACCATTGCGTCAAACTTGGTTTGAGCTTTTGAGAGGACAATTTCAAGCAAGACATGCATACAAAGAGCATAACCTGAGAAATTATAAAAGATAATTGGTTTGCAATGAACAATTTCCACGATCTCTGTCAATCATGCAGATAAAATTTTGACAAAATGATTGTGATTGTTTAAGTTTACCATGTTTCTAGAGTGCGGCTATAACAGTAGTACTCATGGTGTCTATATATTTGTATTATTTTTCTTCTTCTGTTGATCATTGGTTGTTCCAAAAGATGTTGATATTTGTAATAGTTTTCTTTTTTTATCATTGATACATAGTGAGAAACAGTGAAGACAATGCATGGCTTAATACTTTAAAAGGAAGTATGAAGTTGCTTAAATGACAAAGCCTGCAAGATAGTATAATACACAATTCCATAAGCAATTTGACAATCAAAAGCAAAACAAAATAAAACAATAAAGCTTGTAGTAACCACACTGTCATGCTTCAAAATTAAATGAGAAGTGCTTAAATCTAAGTAGTGCACCATCAAGTGACTGTTGTCTTGTCTATTATATATATAAAAGAAAAAAATGAATAGTCTTAACAACTATGAATATGGTGTATGAGCTAGTGCACTTATCTCAAGTGCAACTCTCATCTGTTCTATGGATACTAATATCTCAAGTGCATCCCAATAGTTTTTTGAGGTTTACCACACCCAAAGCTGAAGAGAGTTGTAACAATATTAACAAACAAAAACTGTGAGTCCTCGTGAGCTTAGCTCAGTTGATATGGACAATGCATAAAATATGCAAGGTCTAGGGTTCGAACTCTGGCCACCAAAAAAACAAAAACTGTGAAAATTGAAAAGAAATCCTACAATTTGTATTACAACTTCAAAATAGACATCTATTTATACATTATAGAAGCATTTATAAATAGCAATAGTACCAGAAACTATGTGATTCCATCCAGAAATCCAGCCTGTATATTGAAAAGTATGTGTATTATGAGAAAAGGGATCATCAAATCATGTTATAAAACAAATTGTGGTGGCTTTTCATATGAAGGAACTACCAAGTTTCCTAAAAACTCATAAAGCAGTAGTTACTACTGGTAGCCTCAAATTAGAGATGCAAATTTTTTAGCATACAAACAAATTAACTGAGCGTTGTTTCTAGCCAAAATACAAAGATTGTTGGCCGGTGATAGAAATTGTTCACCTGCATACTAGAATTCTTTTTTTATTTATACTAACCGTTGATGGGCGCTCCTTGCCCGTCTATCTGCTCTTTTTACTGCACTAACGCGCATAAAATATAAATATTTTTTTTATGAAATTTATATTAAAATTGATCCGGTTGGACCTAAGAGGATGATTGAGATGCTTGGATCTGCCACTTGTTGGGGTAGATCCACTGGTTTGTCCGCCGTCTGCCTGACTCAGCCAAGCTGGGATGAGGTGGTAGTTGTGTTGAGGTTGATAGTCTGCCCCAGTGAGACAAAGGGGGATTATGTACCTGCACAAGCTCCGACGCTCAAGTAAGTGAGAGGTTCAAGAGGAGACGTCACAAGTTTAGGGTAAGAATTATCATACTTGACCCAAGGCTGAGAACTGAGCAAAATAGGGGTTAGGTAGGGCTTGACTAACCAATCTTATCCTGACAATCGTACATGTTGGTAGGGATGTGGGTAACCCTCTGCCCTTGGAGCTGCCTTCGGCCTGCGTGGGCGTGGTCAATCCCAAGACATTGTGTGTAACCCTCAGCCTGCATCGTAATCGGGGTGTTAGGCCCGAACTTCTTCCTTTGTGATTTACCGATGTGGGGGATGGAGCTTTTAGAAAAATTCGTTTATCACGAGATTGGATTTAAACTGGAAAGTAAGGTACTTGCTAAGCCGTGCAATTGCCACGAATTATTTTGATTTCATTAAATGACATGACATTTAAGAGTTAAGTTCTTAGCTTTTCCTCCGTCAAGTAAATGGCTATATCATAAATTCGAACTTTACAAGCCTGTTGAAGCTTTCCTAGCACCTGCCCCTCGAAAGTGGTCATTTTCCTCTAGGGATAATCCATCGATCTCGGGTGATTTCAATATGCAATCATTTGTAGCCCTTCCGGAGACGCAATTGTGATTCCATCATGGGGGAATTGTCCGTTGTGGGCTCTGTGCAAATTCCCCTTGCTCTCCATATCCTTTGGTGGTTGGCTTCTAACCCTGCAAAGTAGCATTCCATGCTGGCCTCGACGTCTCCATGGATAGTCACCACCTCGTCTTGGTCATTGTGGTACCTCATTTTGAGGTGGACCATCGACAAACCGACTCCCTGTTCTACAAGAGTGGTCCAACCAATGATGCAGTTGTAGGGTGATGGACAGTCGATAATTAAGAACTTTCATTTAACAGTTTTTCTTGCTTTGCTTTCTCCGAAAGTTACTCTCAGGGTAGAGAATCCCAATGGTCTGCGGTGGACCCCTTGAACCAAGTTAAGTCGCACCTTTCGGACACCGTAGACCATCAGGTCATCTTCTGATAGGTTAAGAGTCCTGAAAAGATTACTGAAGATGATATCGCATGAGGCCCCTTGATCAATCAATATTCAGTGTACCTCAAAGTTTTCCATGGCTGATCAGACCATGAGGGGCATTAGATGATTCGGGCATCCAATAAGCAAGTCTTCGTCATATAATGAGATTGGTGGCATTTCCTTCCTTAAGACGTCGCGTATCGCGTTGCATTCGGCGGATGCCATCATCTCCTTTAGTTTCCTTTTGATAGAGTTTGTTGTTTCGCCTCTATTTCTTGGGAAATGTTATAAGATTGAACTTTCTTCCTCTTTCCTTCCCGTGGGATACAGTAAGATGTCGAGGATAAGCTGAAAGTTCACCTTGTTTAGCTTCCTTTCTCGTATGCATGCGATGATCAACATCAATAGTCATTGAATCGAAGTTAGGCAGTGTATATTTTAAACACATTTTTTTTATTTTTTAAGGCTTAATTGCAATTTTAGCTTCCTTAGTTTTTTAACTGCACAATTTTAACTCTAGTTTTAAATTTGTGATTTTAACCCTCATACTTTACCCTTTCTTATTTCATAGTCCTCCAATCAAATTTTGACTTGATGTTGACCATAAACTGTTGATGTGTCAGTATCACTATTAATTTGAATTCTCTTCCCTAATGCATGTGATGATCCATATCGATGGTCATTGAATCAAAATTAGATGATGTAAATTTTAAACACTTTTTTATTTTTTAAGGTTTATTTGCAGTTTTAGCCCCCTTAATTTTTTAACCGTACAATTTTAACTCCCCTATTTTTTAATTTACAGTTTTAACCCTCTTACTTTACCCTTTTTTATTTCATAGTTCTTCAATCAGATTTTGACTTGATATTGACCATAAATCGCTGATGTGGGATTTTAACTTGACAAAAATTGATAAAATAGAACAAAAATTGTATGGTCAGTGAGGCAATAATTGTTGTAAGAAATAAACCATCGTTAAAAGCTTCACAAATTAAAACCACAATACTCATCTTCCACCTCTATGAATTATTCACCTTGTAACCATCTACTTCATCTTATCATTCATCTGCTTCATCTCCATTAATAGCTATTTCTGTCAACCTTAACTTCTTCCAAATTCATCTTCTTCATCTCATATATTATTTATTTGTTTGAACCCTAATTTGTTTCTTCTTCTCCGTTAAATTCGTTTGCATTTTCATGACTTTTCCTTCTCCTCTTTTTTTTTTTGGACTTGGACTATTTTGGTAAGAAGCGAAATTATCTTATCTAAATTGAAACCCAAAAAAATCAAACCTAAAGCTTTAAAGAGAGACACACTTCTATATTTTAAACCAACACCTACGAACATAACTAAGTGGGTTGACTTTTTCATCTCCTATAGAAATATATCTACGACTTTTCCATTTTCATGACACTAAAAGAGTTCTATAGCTGTGACGATACAACATAATTCTTTTTTTGTATTTTTAAGTTCCTTTCAAGCATTTATAATGACAAGTAGAAAATTCAAAAGCTTCGTGTGTGATTATAAACCACACAAACACTATGCACTTTCTGGACACTAAACGTAAATAATTTTGTATTGAAAAAATAAATTCATCAATTTAATCAAAGTTAGGATTGTTTTTGTTTTTCATCTCTGCCTTTGTATTCCACACTAAGATTTCATGGACACTAAACGTAAATAATTTTGTATTGAAAAAATAAATTCATCAATTTAATCAAAGTTAGGATTGTTTTTGTTTTTCATCTCTGCCTTTGTATTCCACACTAAGATTTCCTTTTTTGTTTTCTTTCTTGTTTAAAGTTTTTATTTTTAGCATGGTGGTCAGGGTTCGAACCCCGCATGGTGGTCAGGGTTCGAACCCCGCACCTTGCATATATTATGCATTGCCCATACCAACTGAGCTAAGCTCACGAGGACTTTTGTTTATGTTTAGCACATGACTAATATTTATGTTTTAATACCGTCAAATTAAAATGTCACGTCATAAGTATATGGTCACCATCTCATCAAATACGATCGAGAGATTATGAAATTACTGTAGAAATGGAGTAAAGTGGAGAGTCAAAATCGCATGTTTAAAACTAGAGAGGTTGAAATCGTACAATTGAAAAACTTGGAAGTTAAATCGGCAATTAAACATTTTTTTTTTAAAAAAACGAGTTTAAAATATGCACTTATCCTAGGCTCTAGTCCTCGTTGTAATAAAAAAAAATGGACTTACATGTTGTGATCCAATTGGTTCTAAACGATAATGAATAATTGGGACTATATCATGATTTTTTTTTTTAAAAGACCAAAAGTAGCCGATATATTAAGACACCAAATCAAGCCATTTTCAGTACAAGGTGCACCGAAAAGAGCTTGACAAGAAACAATAAATACACACACGTTATGTGAAAAATAAGAAGAGCAAGCTAAACACGCTACATAATTGTAGTTAAACATAATATAGGATTTAGCCTCCATGTTTGGTAGTCAAAGTCGAATAAAACATATTTCGACTTAAACATATGCTCACCGTTCACTACTGCACTCCTACGCCACTTCCACGCCTCACCGTACACTCCCACCTCATAGTAAACATATGCTCTATATTGCCAATTTATATGGATTTTTCTTTGACAAGTATCGATTCAAGTGCAGCTCAACATTACAATTTAAAACCACACAAGATGAAAGATTTGAGAATTTATTCAGTAACATTTTTCCGGTGTGCTAAATTATTTTATTATCTTATTTTTTTCCCTAAGAAAAAAATTATTTTATTTTTTCGGTGTGCTTCTTTTGATTTTCTCAGCTTAGTGAATAGTGACTAACAATGATCTGGATTTTTTTATATTTTTCAGTTGGGACTTCTTGGTACGAACGTTGAAAAAACTTTCTATAAAATAAAATCGTTGAAAAACTAAACAAATTTCAGTTGGGACTCTTAGTACGAATGTTGAAAAAACTAAACGCGCTAATATCAGTAACCTTCTTCGTAGTTTCCCCCAATAGCTTGTTATTTTTATTTTTTAAATATATTATTTGAGCAAACCATTTGTAGGACAACTTATAAAACAACAAAAAATATACAAAGAAAAAAGTAGGTTAATAGGTCTTTACCCCCTATAATATATGTCATTTCCGGTTTTCTCCCCTATAATTTTTTTTTATTTACCTCCTGTAAAAAAAATTGTTTTGATTTACCCCCTAGTAGGCCAAACAAAAACCAATTTTATTTTTTTTAAGAAATTTTCGTTTTTGTTTGGCCTATTAGGGGGGTAAATCAAAACAAATTTTTTTACAGGGGGTAAATAAAAAAAATTTACAGGGGTGAAAACCGAAAATGACCTATATTACAGGGGGTAAAGACCTATTAACCCAAAAAAGTATTAATTTGAAAACCAAAATAATGAAAAGAAAATAAAAATACAATAAAAGTACGAGACAAAAAATTATCATAAAATAACTGAACAAATATCATTTTTCTTTTCTTTTTATCCACTAAACTAGTGGTCCAAACAACCTATTTTTTTCAGGGGATCCAACAACCTGTTATTATTCTCATGTCAAAAAAAAGACATGTTATTATTCCACCATTTGACACAAGTCAAAAAAAAGACATGTTATTATTCCACCATTTGACACAACAAAAAAAAACCTGTTATTATTCCACCAAATAAATGTCAACGCTTTATTTCCTTTCAAAACAACCGTGTTTAAAGTTTTCTTTTTGTCCCCCTTTTTTTATGAATCAAAATATAGTAAGGAAGACATCAAGGAAAAGCTACACATCCGACTAGGTTGACATCCCAAAGCTTCTTCCATCCTGTACCACCACATGTTCGAAAATTTTATTAAAAAAAGAAAATATTGTACAAAAAGGGGACTATGCCAAAACCCTCAAAAACATAAAACAAGAATGGTAAAACATAGATATAAGGGAAACGAAAATTCGGAAGACCATGTATGTCCCTGAAAAATCCATCCTAAAAAAATAGGTAAAAAATCCCACCAAATTACATTGGTAATAACATGACCATGACTAGCCAGTATTTTAAGATGACCATGTATATTAAGATGAATTCGGATGGCTCTTTGTTTGATGATATTGGGGCTTATGGAGGTATTTTCTGTGATTACAAAGGTTCTTTTTTAAGATGTTTTGCTTCTAAATGATATTGGGTTTAGAGTATGTTGGTCTCATGTTTGGGTAGAAGGTGACTCCACGCGTGCTCTATTGGCCTTCAAGAAATCTGCTCGTATTCCCTTCAAGATTAGAAACCATCGTCACAATTAGGGTGCGTTTGTTTCAGCTTTAAAGAAAATAGATTTTGAGTTAAAAGAATCTAGAGATTTTTTTTTAGAGATTTTTTAAAAAAATCTAAAGCTATTCTGTTTGTTTGCTAAGATAAAAATCATTTTTTAAGATTTGAAGCTCTTACACTTGAGTTCCTTGTATTTAGAAAAAAATAGATTTTGGAAAAGCTACTTGAAATAGATTTTCATTTTGAGGCTAAAAATGATTTTTTTAACAAAATGGATTTTTAAAAAATCTGAAACAAACACTACAAAAACAAAAAAAGTGATTTTTTAGTTGAAAAAATAGATTTCTTTTTAAAAAAAAGCCCAAACAAACGGGCTCTTACTTGCATGCTAGAGTTCACATTTTATCGTAACATATTTTTATTTACTTGAAGGGTTGTGTTAACCGGTGCCCCCGAGGCACTGGTTAAGGTATCTAGAAAAGGAAAAATTAAATTGAAAAAGACACTTTTTTGACTTTTGAAGCATTGATTACACAATTTTCAATGCAAAAGCTTCTACTTTTGCTTCCTTAACCAGTGTTCCGGGGGCACCGGTTAACATTTCCCTTACTTGAATCATTGGTTTCTTTAAAAATTTTGTTATCAATTTTAGTCTATGTTTAATTACAAAAATTCACACCGCATGTTTCAAGTGACTTTTTCGATAATATGTTAAATAACATTATTTTAATAATTTAAATATTTAATCTTTATTAATTTATTATCGTATTAAATTAAAGATTAAATTATTAAGTTCATTTTTTATGACAATTTTTCTTTATCAAATTCAGAATATTTTAAGGTTTTAACAATGATGTATTATCAAAAAAGTTACTTGAAACATGTGGCATAAACTTTTATAAAATAGAAAAAACTAAACTTAGTACTAGAAAATGCAGAGAGACCAATGTTTGAAGAAATTAAGTATTGATAACGAAAATTCTTATATTATAAAAGTAAAAATGACGTTCATTTTATAAAATAAATTTTATTTACTAAAATGACACTCATTTTAAAACTTATGTAGAGGACGTAACTCAATCGATGCGAAACTTCAACCCATTTTCCACAAATAATTATAGAAAAACAATTGTACCAAAAAAAAAATTATAGAAAAACAATGACATGTTGCCTTACCAAAAATAAAAATTATGTATCAAAAATTGTGTCTATTTATTTTTTAAAAATTAAAATTAATTTTCAAAACTTTCGGAGTATTTGTTATTGCTGAAATCCATAGCATGATGCAAACTTAGTTATATATGCCAGTTAGTTCACCTATAAGTCAAACTAAATTTTGCAACAAAAAAAATAATAAAAAAAGTCAGAGTGGACGTCATTTGTGGTTCAAAAAGTAAAAGAATTGGTTTTGTTAAGATTAGCGGTGCATTTGTTTAGAAAGACAAAACAAAATACATTCGTACACATGTTAATGTTATTATTCTGTTAAAAAAACATATTCGATAGCAAAATTGTTAGTGGTCAAGTAGTAAAAGTTTTACTCTATGTTTGTTTGCAGAGAAATAGGGAAGAGAGAAATAGGGGAGAGAGAAATAGGGAAGAGATAGTGTTTTTCTTCTGTTTGGAACAGGAGAGAAGTTGAAGAGAGAAATAGCAAAGATAAAATATCCACTTTTTGCTTTCTTCGCTCCACTGCGAAGAAAAGGGAAGAACAACTGATTTATTGGTTAATTTACATTATTGCCCATGCTTTCTTTGTTTTTTTAGTCGGTCCTGATTGCTACTTAATGCTGGGAATTATAAATTGATTTAAAGCAAGATCAAACCCTCATGTAGCCAGAATAACTGATTACGTTTTAATTTCTTTTTATAACTGTTTTAAATTTTGTTCTTGTGTCAGAATAACTAGCGATTAACAGGCAGCCATTAATTCACTACTAAAAATACCAGCAATTAATTCTTTGTTTTTTTTTGAAGGAGCAATTAATTCATATAATGGTTGGCTGCTTTTTTTATTTTTTTCTTTAATCCGTCAAACATTGTTAACATATTTAATCAAGCAATAATTTGCTTATGTCTTGTAACAAAATTTTTGACGGATATCTCAAAGTTTTTTTTTAGGGAGATATCTCAAAGTTAGTTTTTTTTGATTAAATATAATAGTTTAATTAATCACCTTAAATTGATAAAATTAGTTTTTTTTTGTGGTGATAAAATTAGTTTAAAAATCTAGTTATATCAATTAGATTTTATAATTTTTTTTAAGGTTTTTAAATTGAGGGGTATTTTAGTACTTTTGAAAGTAATCAACACTTCTCTCTCTTATATTTCTCTTCAATCTCTCTTATACCAAACAATACATCAAATCTACTCTATTTCTCACATAATTCTCTCTTCTCGTACTCTCTCTCACCACTTTCTCTCTTCACAACTTCTCTTCCAATCCAAACACACCCTTAAGGTGGTGTCATATACAATCCGATTTGATTATTTGCAAACCTTTTTTTCTTGACAAAAAAAAAAATAATAATATTCAATTACAAGTTTTAACATTTTTTTCCCTCTTTTATCCTTCTCAAACCTTAGCCGTTTCCACTTTTTATGTATTATAGATGTATAATTTATGGTCAATTTTGATCGAAAATCACCATACTACGTTGTTTTTCTTTTAGTTAAATAAATGATTTTCACATATTCTAAGTCTTTATTTGTTTGTTTTGTGTTTTCGTAGTCTTAGTACGACTCTGTTTGTTTTGATTTTTCGTCTTTGTGCAATGTAGTTTTTATGTCGCGTTTGCGGTGTTTATTCGATTTCATGTTGAAAGATTAGTTTTGATTAAGTGTAGATTCAATCAATGACTTTGATATCGTCAAAATTGCAGATCCGAAGACATGATGAGTATTCTATATATTTGAATATAATCATTTTTTTAGGAATTAAATATAGTCATATTTTTAGACATATGCACTTTGCTGTTTTATGTTATCAACATGAATGATGCGACTTTTTTTGCAAACTTATTTTTTTTATTTTTAGCGACTTTAAGTTTGTATTATATTAATATACTCTATCAATTTAAATGAATATCGTCATTTTAGCAAAAATGAAATAAAATAAAGAAAGTGCATACATGACACATACACGCGCATACGCCATTGACTGGATTGTGCAAAAAACCAAATTGACATCTTTTCATTTCACACCTCTTCTTTCAATAACATTTCCCTTTACTTAATTATATTTTTTTAGTAAAACCACTCGCTTTCTGTACCAAAAGAAAGAAAACAAAAAAGGTTTCTTCAAATAAAATATAATAATTTGCATCCACATTGCTAGGTGCTAGCTACTTTTATATAAACACTTCACTCTACTTGTCTTTCTATCTATCTTCTGCATCAGGAACATTATCATTTACTAATTAAAAAAATGGACAAGGAACTTCAACTTTGTTCTGTTGATGCTAATGAAGAAGAAATGGTTTCTCAACAACAACCACAAAGAAGCAAGGGTGGTCTTGTCACCATGCCTTTTATCATTGGTATCTTATCTATGACTTGCAAGAATTTTTATTTTATTTTTACTTTGAATGAGCTTGAATTTTTACGTGTAATATGGTTTTGTTATGATTATTTTGATTGCAGGGAATGAGGCACTTGCTAAGATGGCAAGTTTGGGACTATTACCAAACATGATATTGTATTTGATGGGATCATACAGACTTCACCTTGGCATATCTACTCAGATACTTCTCTTATCCTCTGCAGCTAGCAATTTCACACCTGTGGTTGGTGCTTTTATTGCAGATTCTTATCTGGGTCGTTTCCTAGGTGTTGGATTAGGTTCTTCTATCAGTTTCCTGGTATGATTTAATTCCTTTTTTATTCCATTGTGTTTTTCGTATCTTTTGACTTGAATATACCTATTATTAAGTTTAATTTTGGGAGTGAATTGTATAGATTTGAATAATCAGATGCATACTCCCTCCGATCTTGAATGTAAGAAATAAAATAAATAACACATTTATTAAGAAAGTAGAATGACTGGATTTAAGTTGTAACCAAAAAAAAAAGAATGATTGCATTTAAGTCATTATAGGCATTCATCGGCGTCCAAAACCATTCCTTTCCATCTCCTGCTACTCTCAAGGTATCATGACTAAGCTTATTCCCATGCGAGACAGCGTTCAACTTATGATTTTGTTTTCCTTTGATGTGTTTTACTGTAAAGTCATATCTGGAAAACCAATCTTTGAGGCGAAGGGTTTGAGGGTCTGGTGGCATCTTGTTCTTGAATTTAAATTATCGTAACAAAAAAATTTAAATCATAAAAATTAGCATATCATTAAAATAAAATTAAACAATTATACCGAAATTCGGTAGAAGCGACAACTCAGTAGGCCCTTGGAAAAGTCCTACGGTCCGGCCTGCTCCTCCTGAGCCTCACCCTCTTACAAATGAGCATGCTCATACTGAGGCTGATACGACTCATACTGATGTTGATTATTCCTAATAAAATTTATGTGGCCAAGTCGGCATAGGGTTCCCTAAAAAAAAGGTGGGATAGTGTTTTTTCATTAATGAATGTGGGTTATAATATTCAAGGAAAATGAGTGCGTATGAATGAGTTATTTTCATACATACTTTGGTATGTATGCGCTGGTAGGTCTAAACGATAAAATAATGAATAATTGGTATTATATCATGATTATTATAAATAAAATAAAATAAATTAAAAATTGTAGGTGCAAGTGCAACTCAACGTACACCATGTGGAGGTGGCGTATAGCATGAGAAGTATAAGACTCTGTAAATTCGGGTGTATTCAAGATTATAAAATTTGGACCATGGCAGTGGCCCCTCTATAAAGTGTAGCATATTCCATTAATCAATTGGACTATCTATTATATTATATCCATAAACGGCGAAAAGAATTCAAGCATATGATTTTATTTTTTTTAAATTTTAACTAATGCTGTTAGAACATTTGATAAACAAAAATGCTAAATTGCACGACATCAATTTGTCGTGCTACCCACACGACTTTGTTTTCCACCAGGGCGCAATTTCAGATTGTTTTCATTTATTTTAATTAAATTTTATTTAAACAATGGATAGTGATGCCACATACAGGTCGTGTGCTTCGTGCTGCATATAGTGTCGTGTACTATAGCATTGCTCTTTGATAAAAAGTTTAAAGTGGAAGATTTATCTTAAAAGATCTTAAAAGTTGTGTATTCAACACAATAAAATATTAAAAAGAAATTTTTTTTCAATATAAAATTTATCAATTATTTTCTATTTTAAATCTTTAACAAGTACCTAAAGATATTTGTTAGCATGATTCTACCATTCTTTTTTTCTGGATCTAGACATATGATTCAAAGACAAACATAAAAGTTTCTCCAAAAATCCTAGGTAGCCAGCGTTCTCCACGTGAACCTCGAGGCTTGAGTTGAACTGCTACTTTACTAACTGTCTGTAGTCCTCCAAGTAGAGATACTAGTGAGCAGAGCAACTACTCCATCTGTTTTAAAATGAATGTCGTTTTAGCCAAAAAAAATTGTTTTAAAATGAATATCACTTTTAGTTTTCAATGCAATAATAACTTTCTTTTCAATTGTACCCTCCAATTAATACTCTGCACACTACTTCTAAAGTATTATTACTTTTAAAACTAACCAATAGTTAATAAGGATAATTTGGTAAAATAATCATTCTTTTTCTTTTAATCATTGCATTTCTTAATATGTGTGTAAACACCTAAAACGACACTAATTTTGAAACGGAAGGAGTATAAGATTTGTTGATTATTCCTAAAAAAAAATTATGTGGCCAAAGTCAGCATAGTGTTCCCTAAAAAATAAAGGGTTAAATATGTTTTTGGTCCCTATAAATATACCAACTTTTCGTTTTAGTCCCTCTAAAATTTTCCTTCAATTTTTAGTCCCTATAAAATTTTCAAACACTACTTTTGGTCCCTATTTTTAAGTTAATTTTAGTATTTTTTTTTTAATGAAATTGTGCAGAAATGTGTAGAATATTGTAAAAATATTTTCCAAAAAAAATTAGAATTTTTTAACAAAACATAAATTTAATATGAATTTTTAGCCATAAAATATATAAAAATTCATATTAAATTCATGTTTTGTTAAAAAATTCTAAATTTTTTTGGGAGAGATTTTTATAATATTATTAATTTTTCTGCAAAATTTTATTCAAAAATATAAATTCTACATATGAGTTTACTTTAAAAGAGGGACCAAAAGTGAAAATGGAAAATTTTTGGAGGACTAAAAGTTGAAGGAAAATTTTAGAGGGACTAAAACGAAAAGTTTGTATATTTATAAGGACCAAAAACATATTTAACCCAAAAATAAAATAAAAAGTAGTGTTTTTTAATTAATTTTTTTAACTCCGAACTTTACATATATTATGTATTGTCATTACCGACTGAGCTAAACCCACGAGAACGTTTTTTTATTAAATAAATGTGGGTTGTAATATTCAACGAATATGAGTGTGTATGAGCGGGTTATTTTCATACATATACTTTGGTATGTATGCTTTGCTGTGTCTAAATGATAGAATTTTCGTGAGTAATTATTATTAGATCATGATTGTTATAAATAACATAAGAGTAAATTATAATATCCGTCTCTCAAAGATGCTTGAATTATACTTTTTTTTCTCTTATATGTTAAAATATACACTCTCCTCCCCTCTTATTCAAAACATATTAGAAAACATTTCACGTTCCTTAAGAGAAGCTTAAATTACACTGCAATCTCCACTTATGTTAAAATCTACATTTTATTCCTTCGATAAAAAAAATTATTTCTAATAATCTTGGAAATATTATTGCGGGTCTATTTTAATATAATCAAAATTTGAATACATATTTTTTGCTATTTTTTATTCACAATTTCATTAACATATAGTTTTAAACCCTATTATAAAATATGAAACAACCCAAAATAAAATTAAAATATGTGAAAAATTACTAAAGACAATAAAGTAAGGTTATTCAAAATTTAATTTTATACTCTAAATTATAAAGTTAATAGAAAAATATTTAAATTTATTTATCATTGAAATTTAATTTATAAAGAAATGAATTTATTTTTATTAAATGGTGGTTCAAAATTAGTATATATCATAAAAATATTTATTTATGTTAAAATAGATTAAAGTGTATTGCATATTTAATTATTAAGAAAGAGGGTTGTAATTCAAGCATCTTAAAAGGGAGAGGAATATAAATTTTACTTTTCAAGGGAGGGGAGTGTATATTTTAACATAAGAGGGGAGGGGAGTGTAATTCAAGCATCTCGTTAACAAGACCTCAGGGGCACTATTTAAGCATTCTAAATTAAGTACTCCCTCCGTTTCAAAATGAGTGTCGCTTTAGGCTTTGGCACACAGATTAAGAAATAGAATGAAATAATCATTGGATATAACGCTTTTACTAAACTGCCCTTACTTTATAAGAAAAAGACAAAATTAAAGTTGCATTGAAAATTGTGTGAGAGAAGAGTTGGAGAGGGTAAAGTTGGAAGAAAAAAATTAAAGTTGTATTGGAAATGTAAAACGACACTCATTTTGAAACAATTTTTTTTGGCTAAAGCGACACTCATTTTGAAACGGATGGAGTAATAATTTTTTAAAGGGTCTTGTCAACGAGTGCTCCGATGCACTCATTAAACATTCTAAATTAAGTAATTATTCCTTAAAAATGTTAAAGTTTTCAATTTCCAATACATTGATTCCACAAACATTCATAAAAAAATTATTATTTAAGGTCTTTAACTAGTGCCCAGGACACTAGTTAATATTCTCCTAAAAAAACCCATTTATTAAGAAAGTAGAATGACTGCATTTAAGTCATTATAAAAAATAACATCTTTTCAATTTTGTCCTTGTCTTAGAATAATTTTTTAGGTAGTAAATGAGTGAAAAATCTTTGGAAAGTGTTAAACATGGGAATATGAAACAAATTGGATAAAGTTAACGAGGGTAAAATTGAAATAGTGACATTTAATAGGATGACTTTAGTATATGTTTGCTTACATTTGAGATCACCAATTTTTTTTATTGTTTTTTACATTTGAGACCGGAGGGAGTATAAGACATACTCAATACAATTTTCAACTATGAAAAATGATAAAAATTAAGTTTTATGTTGAAAGGAAGTTTTACATTGAAAATGACACTTTTTAAACTTGGCTAAACTACAGTTTTGACTCCCTAAGTTTGTCAATGTTGCGATTTTGGCCCCCTAATAAAAAAAATGACAATTTTGGTCCCCTAAGATTTAGCCCCTTTGCAATATTGACCTTTTGGTTAATTTGACCGAGTCAACGCCTAAGTGGCATGCCACGTGTGTAATTACTAAATTAAAAAAATAAAAAATCTATATAATCATTTTCGAAATAAAATAAATTATAAAAAAATTGTAAAAAAAAATAAAAAAGGAAAAAAAAAAGAAAAAAAACGTGAGTTCATGTTCAACACCCACAAAATCCAGGATTCATCCACAAAGTAATACTATTATATTTGATTCTTTAACAAATCTAATAGAGACACTTGTTAGTAAGACCCTTAAACTTTAATCATATACCAACAGACGCTTTTAGCAATGACCATAAAATTTGTAGGTATAGACGATATATACCTACAGACACCGAACAAGCCGTGGGTATAGGTATAGGAGGAATTCTAAGGACTCTCTTTTGAGCACTCTCTTTAACAGTCACTCTCTTATTGGAGAAAATTAATATATGTCCCACTATTTTAAGTGAGACCCATTTTCAATGTGAGAACCACCTTGATTTAAACAAATAAGAAAGTGGGTGTTTGGGAGAGTGTTGCTAGCACTATTCATGTGCATAGACGTTTAGTGCATCAGGAAAATAAAAAGATAAGCAAGTGTATAAACAATGATCAACAATGTATTGATTTATCAAAAATAAATTAGGAATACCTCAATCAATCCATGATCAAAGCCTCTTGGCAACACTGATTTGAAACATAAAGAGAGACACATAAGCTAGCACTATTCATTGGTATAGACGTTTAGTGCATCAGATAAATAAAAAGATAAGCAAGTGTATAAACAATGATCAACAAAGTATTGATTTATCAAAAATAAATTAGGAATACCTCAATCAATCCATGACCAAAGCCTCTTGGCAACACTGATTTGAAACATAAAGAGAGACACATAAGCTAGCACTATTCATTGGTATAGACGTTTAGTGCATCAGATAAATAAAAAGATAAGCAAGTGTATAAACAATGATCTATAATGTATTGATTTATCAAAAATAAATTAGGAATACCTCAATCAATCCATGACCAAAGCCTCTTGGCAACACTGATTTGAAACATAAAGAGAGACACATAACTAGTACCCCTTCATCTATGAATCTTCCTCAACTAGGAATATAATATTCATCAGATATATTCTCATGTATGAAAAAGAAGCACACAAAGGAAAAATGTTCCACCAAATTTGGTATATTCAATTAATATTCAGAAATTATTGGTATAATGAGAAATTTTTGTAATGATGCCTCTTTTTTGTTTGTTGTTATAGGGAATGTCACTGCTGTGGTTAACAGCCATGATCCCGTCGGCACGGCCTCCTGCTTGCATCCATCCATCTGAAGGCTGTGAATCAGCAACACCAGGTCAATTGGCAATGTTATTCTCTGCCTTAATTCTGATAGCAATTGGAAATGGTGGTATTGCATGTTCTTTAGCTTTTGGTGCAGACCAAGTGAATAGAAAAGATAATCCCAATAACAAAAGGGTTTTGGAAATATTCTTCAGTTGGTATTATGCTTTCACAACTATAGCTGTCATAATAGCTCTCACTGGAATAGTATATATCCAAGATCATCTTGGTTGGAAAGTTGGTTTTGGTGTACCAGCAGCACTCATGCTTTTATCAACTGTCTTGTTCTTTCTTGCTTCTCCTCTTTATGTGAAAATTACACAAAGAACCAGCTTGCTCACTGGTTTTGCACAAGTATCTGTTGCTGCCTATAAAAACAGAAAACTTACATTGCCACCTAAAACCTCTCCTGAATTTTACCATCACAAAAAAGACTCAGACCTCGTTGTTCCAACTGATAAACTAAGGTATATAGAATCAAATTACTATACCATCTTTTTAGCTTTTGTGGTTCATGGTTAATTATGTTCAACAGATTGATAATGAATACTTCCTCCAATCTCTATTATAAGAGAAAATTCACTTTTAAAGTTCATTCAATAAAAAATGTATGTAGTTTCTAATATCTAGACCATATAAATCATTTATTGAATGAATCTAAAAAGTTAATTTTCTCTTATAATAGAGACCGGAATAGTAAATATCAGGTGTCGAAATTTATTAATCATCAAAATAACTTCATTAACCACAAATTTGAATGTGATTAAGCACAATTTTTCAGAGGTTCAAATTTACATATAGTTGCAGACCTGCAAGCTCGTGTTGAACGAAGTTATGTTGCTAGTTAATGAGTTTCGACACATGGTTTATTCATTCACCATCTATAAATTGAGCATAATTAACCTTGTTAACCGTTTACGATGTTGTTGTGAAGATTGTCTAAACTTGGTTTTACAAAAATCATTTCTCATATAAAAAATTTGATTTCATTTTCAGGTTTCTAAATAAAGCTTGTGTTATTAAAGATCATGAACAAGATATAGCCTCAGATGGTTCAGCAATAAATCGTTGGAGTGTCTGCACAGTAGATCAAGTTGAAGAACTAAAAGCCATTATTAAAGTTATTCCATTGTGGTCAACGGGAATCACAATGTCTATTAACATTGGTGGCTCATTTGGATTGCTGCAAGCTAAATCCTTAGACAGACATATCACTTCACACTTTCAAGTACCAGCAGGATCTTATTCTGTTATCTTGATAGTTGCAATATTAATATGGATAATTATATATGATCGTGTTCTTATTCCTCTAGCATCAAAGATAAAAGGGAAGCCCGTAAGTATCGGTCCAAAGAAAAGAATGGGAATTGGGTTGTTTTTTAATTGTCTTCACTTGGTAGTTGCAGCAATTTTTGAGACTGTAAGGAGAAAGGAAGCAATCAAAGAAGGATATTTGAATGATACTCATGGAGTGTTGAAAATGTCTGCAATGTGGCTTGCACCTCAACTTTGTTTGGCTGGTATAGCTGAAATGTTCAATGTTATTGGCCAAAATGAGTTTTATTACAAAGAGTTTCCAAAGAGTATGGCTAGTGTTGCTGCTTCCCTTTCTGGATTGGGAATGGGTGTGGGAAACTTGGTATCCTCTTTAGTATTGAGCATTATAGAAAATACTACTTCAAGTGAAGGAAATGAAGGATGGGTTTCTGATAATATTAACAAGGGTCATTTCGACAAGTATTATTGGGTTATAGCTGGAATTAATGCTCTAAATCTACTGTATTATTTAGTATGCAGTTGGGCTTATGGACCTACAGTTGATGAAGTATCCAATGTGAGTGAAGAAAATGGTTCCAAGGAGGAACATTCAACTGAATTCAAGCAAGTAAATCCACAAATTGATGACAAGGTTAGTGATGAAACTAGTTCAAAGGAGAAAGAGTTAACTGAATTCAAGAATGGGGGCCAGGTTGAGAAAGCATTCAAGAATAGTGAAGAAAGTGACTTGAAGGAGGAAGATTTGTGATAGAGGGCTTATAGTTGGTCCAATTCATTTGGAGAAATGCTATAAACACTCTCTTTTTAACACTTTTAACACCTCATCTTTTATTGGATGAAATCTACGTGGAACTCACCACTTTATGTGGAATTCATTTTCAAAGCGAGGGATCAACATGTGTTTCACCCAATAATAAAGTGGTGTTAGAGAATGTTAGAAGAGCGTGTCCATAACACTTCTCATTTATGAATTATTAGTTTTTTTTTTTAGGAATATTAGTTCGCATATTTTGTTTATTATTTTGGTATATTGGTAGTTATTTTTGAATTCTTAGGTTTCTAAGATTTTCTTATGGACCTTGAGATTATGAGACATGGATGTGAGCATTTTATTTAGATTAGTAAGGATTGCCAATAAATTTGATTTGATATTTTTATCTATAGCATTTTATATTATTTATACTATCAGTTGTTACACCTAATTAGAAAGTGTAATAACGAATACTCTATTGTCTAATTTATCTAATATATTCTAGGAAAGTAAATTATTTACAACAAGGGATGAAATCAATTCTTAATTAACATCATCGAATTGATGTGGTTGGTCAATGGTCAATAAACATCAATTTGCTAACAAGAAATTGATAACACGGGTGTCAATAACCACCTTGCAATTAAGTAGTCATCATAGGTGTAACGTTGAATGACAAACGACTTTGATATGATTGGTGCGTTCATGAAAGACAAGACTTTCAACAACTTGGATGAACACTTGTGTTGTTGACTTAAAGAGATATTGGCCATGTTTGAGGAAATCCAAGTTCAATCAAAAGACCTTGAAAACAAATTATTTGCGAACAAGCAGCAAACATGGCACGTTACTCATATTCAGTAGAAGATTTAGAGTCTCTTACTTGCTTTTTACTTGTCAATGATATCGAAGAAGAACCAAGAAACATGCACAAACCAGTGACATATCGTTGAATGTCAGAACACCCTCCCCGATTAACATCAAGTAAGCACTATGTTTAAGAGTTATCCAAGTGGGAAAGAATATACCACACTAAGAGGTTACGTTAAAGTAGCGAATTATATGACGAACCATTGTCAAATGAAGATGGAAAGGAGTGATGTCAGTCTGTCATATCATGTTTTTAGCAGTTATTATGAGTCACTTCACAGTAATTTTAGCAAGGTTTAATATGTTTTAGTTGAGTTTTGTAACAAATCAAAGGAAAGATCATGGAAAGGGTAATGGTGGATACAAAACCTTGGAACCATGACAAATCACCCAAAAGAGACAACTATGTGGTCATGCTATACTTTTTACTTGATGTATCAAGTGATCCCAAGGGATATAGTCACTATATACGCTTTGGTGAGGAAAAATGGATAAAGGAATGAAGAAAAATAGAGGAACCGACTACTAATACATGCATGATGCATGCTATGAGCTGCGCGACGCACAACTTAAAGAAAAATAAAAAATATTTAGTCATTGGTACACGTGTGATTCATGCTAAAAGTTACTGAAGTAAAATCAAAAGTGTTTTGCCACCGATAGATATTACTATTTTTTTTTTTGTGGTGGCTGAGATTCAAACCCCGAACCTAGCATATATTATGTTTTGTCCTTATCAATTGAGTTAAGATTAGGGATACAATGGATATTACTATTAGTTAAAATAAAAGTCGCTTTTCAAATTCAGTAAAAATAAGTAACATTTTTACTTAAATACCCTTGTCATGTGATTGCTAAACCCTTTTCGGCTATTGACTCACTCACTCCACTCGCTCACCAAAACCCTTTCGATTAAGCAGCTACCATCGTCCGTCCCTCTCTACCTTTCGTCAAGTGTTTCATTCCCAATAATTATTAAGGTATTTTCATTTAATTAATTTTCCATACTTTAGCTTAATCGTGACTTTTATGTAGCTGGTGAATCCTACATAAATACTTAAATTATTCATCATTTCAAATGTTTGTATCAAATAAATTCATTTGGGGTTCTGTCAGTTAGATTTGTTGTTGTCTTATCTAGCGGCATGACATGAATAATTGTTTCAGACAGCTTATGAAAACAGCTTAGGACAAGGTCTTTTCAGCTTATTTTCATAAGCTCACGGAGATAGCTTATACATATCATGATTATAGATACTTATGATATAAGCTGCAAATTAAGTGTTAAAATTGATTCTAGATGTGTTGTAGAATTGATTCTACTTGAAGCTAAAATTTGTAGTTTTTGGCTTTTACAATTGATTTTAGCTTTGAATTTGTTGTTCAATTCACACTTACAAAAATATATTTAAATATAAATCACTTTTAGTCAAAATTAATTTTACAAAATTAGTTCATTCAAAATCAATGTGTCACTGTAGAACCATACACACACTAAGCTGTTTATCCAAACAGGGCCTTAAGGTATACTATCATAGTGAGTCCATTGCTTGTTCTTCTTATGTTTTGATTTCAGTTTCCAACTGTCATACTGGATTAGATGGTAGGTTTCATCTGAGTTGTACTTTGGCTTATTTTTTAGGTTTGTTTGTAAAATATGAGTTTAATATCTCAAAATGCTCGCTCTAGAAATGAGACCAAAAGAGAGGATGACGTTAAGGAAAAAGAAGTTGAAGATGGTCAAGATAATGATGTTGATACCGTAGAAGTGAAAAAGAGGAAGCTAGATGGAAAGGAAGAACATTTGGCAAAAGAACAAGTTAAAGAGATGAAAAAACTTGAAAGCTTTTTGTTTGGGTCTCTCTACTCCCCTCTTGAATTTGGAAATGGGGATAACGATGAAGGGGAAGCCATGACTGCTGCAAAGGCTTCCAATTTGTTCTTCACTGACCGTTCTGCTGATAGTGGCCTCACTGTTTACCAAGAAGATTCTGACTTCTCGGATGGAAGTTGTGATGATGATGCTTTGCGAAGAAAGCCGGTTTGGGTGGATGAGGAAGAAGAGAAAGTCACTGTTAACACAGCCAAAGTTAACAGATTAAGGAAGTTAAGGAAGGAAGAGGACGAGAATGTGATATCTGGTTCAGAGTATGTGTCAAGATTGAGGGCTCAACATGTGAAGCTCAACCGAGGAACTGACTGGGCACAGCTTGATTCAGGGTCAAAAATGGATGGATCTTCTGATGATGAATTGACAGATGATGGAAGTAATGTTGTTGCGAGCCGGGGTTATGAGGATCTGGATGATATTCTCAGAACAAATGAAGACTTGGTTGTGAAGAGCAGCTCAAAATTGTTGCCAGGTCATATTGAATACTCGAAACTTGTAGATGCAAACATTCAGGATCCTTCTAATGGTCCCATTAATTCGGTTCAGTTCCATCGAAATGGTCAGCTGCTTCTTGCTGCTGGATTAGACCGGAATCTTAGATTCTTTCAAATCGATGGCAAACGGAACACCAAAATTCAAAGCATCTTCCTTGAAGATTGCCCCATTCGAAAAGCATCTTTCTTGCCCGATGGGTCTCAAGTGATAATATCTGGAAGAAGAAAGTTCTTTTATAGTCTTGATTTAGTTAAGGCTAGAGTTGATAAAATTGGTCCGCTGTTGGATAGGGAAGAGAAGAGTATTGAAGTTTTTGAGGTCTCTCCTGATTCTAAAATGATAGCCTTTGTGGGTGATGAAGGTTATATTTTACTGGTTTCAACAAAATCAAAGCAATTAGTTGGTACTCTGAAGATGAACGGAACAGCCCGTGCGTTAGCTTTTACTGAAGATGGACAAAAGTTGTTGAGCACCGGTGGTGATGGCCATGTTTACCATTGGGATCTGAGAACAAGGACTTGTATGCACAAAGGTGTAGATGAAGGCTGTTTAAACGGCACAGCCCTTTGTACTTCTCCAGTAGGGACACATTTTGCAGCTGGTTCGGCTAGTGGAGTTGTGAATATTTACAATAGTGAGGAATTTCTTGGGGGAAAGAGAAAACCTATCAAGACCATTGATAACCTGAATACTGAAGTGGATTTCATGAAATTTAATCATGACTCTCAAATATTAGCAATCTGTTCAAGGTCAAAGAATAGTAGTTTGAAATTAATACATATACCATCCTACACTGTTTTCTCTAACTGGCCGCGTTCAAATGCGAGCCTGCATTATCCCCGTTGTATTGATTTTAGTCCAGGTGGTGGTTTTATGGCTGTAGGAAACGCTTCAGGCAAAGTGTTACTATATAAGTTGCATCATTATCACCATGCCTAAAGTAGATTAGAAATACTAGCAGAGTTTTTGTTGTCTTTTCTTTATTTGAAGTGTTGTAACATTTTTGAGACTTGAGTTGTATTCTATCATTAATTAATGAACATTTTTTTCTGCGTCAAATAACCAGAGCTTCATCTGTTGTCTTGTATTTTCTTACGCCTACTCTATCTGTATATGAAATGCACATGTTGTCTACTCCCCCTTACCCAACTTAGATTTAGCGATAATGGGGAACTGCAATAGCAGGAGGCTAGTACTCGGAGACAAAGTGCAGTGGCATTTGTGTTTGAAATGTGCCACCCCCCTTGGATTCGCTCAACCATGGTTTCACTGCTAGCATGCATGGTCAATAATGTCATATGCCGCAGACATTTGTGGTTAATATTGTCTCCATATCAAATTTGTTTTCATAGCATAACTATACAAACATGGGATATGTTAATTATACTAGTAATTTGATCACGATTGAACGATCATGACTTAAACTTTATCATTAATTTTGATGAGCAATTTCATTATATATGACACAGTTTAGAATGAGAGTGATACACTGTTTATCGGTTTAAAGCTTCCTTCAAAAGGATATGGTTCAAGAGTGGATATGAGAATCAACAGGGGAATTACAGTATTTTTTTCTCCCTTATACAGAGGGTTACAGTTGTTTTTTACGGAAGGGATTACATATAGTTTTATTGCTCATAATCTGCTTTTCACTTTCAGGGAGAGTGAAAGCTAGATAAAAGAGGACACAGGGTGAGAGTTTTAAAAGAGGACACACGATTCTTAAAGTAAAATTTCTTAGCCTTTAGATTAATAAAAATAGGTGGCATTTAGCATGCCAAAATGCATCTTCTTGTGTATGGTGCAAAAATGAGGTTTTCACCATTGATTTATTATTAAAATATTCAATGAACAAGATTGAACAAGGGGGTACTTGAATAGTAGGTTTGTTGTTAAAGTTTTGGTATTTTTAAAAAATAGTCTTTAACAATAATGCAATTGCAATTGTATTTATGTTACTGTAATTAAAATTTTTAAAAAGCTATTACGATTAAAATTTTGAAAGAAGTATAATTATTTGTTCATCAAGCCCAGAATAATCACAAACCCACACATGGCTAGTTCTCGAATCTCCCCCCTTCTTTTGCCTTTTTTGCTTCACAGCCAGTCTCCGACCACCACGAGCTTGTTCAAGGAAAATGATTAGCAGACCCCTTCTCTTTCATGAGATCTCTCTTTGTCTACTCTCTTTATCTTTTTGAGTTCTGAACACCTTCGACAGATCCGCCGTCCGCCACCGCTTGTACGTGAATCGTTGTTGTTCGGTTTCTATTTTATTTTTATTTTTTAGTTTTGCTATTTGAGTGAGATTTCTCTTGTGCTCTTGTGTAAATAATTTTTTTTCAAATTGATATGGGATTGGCTTCCATGAAATTACTGTGAAAAACGTTGTTACTGGATTTGTTTATATT
This sequence comes from Medicago sativa, assembly GCF_051527215.1. Classification (NCBI taxonomy): domain Eukaryota; kingdom Viridiplantae; phylum Streptophyta; class Magnoliopsida; order Fabales; family Fabaceae; genus Medicago; species Medicago sativa. The sequence continues at coordinate 80,527,263 of NC_140750.1, forward strand.
GGATTACTGAATTTTTAATTGAGCTTTTTCATGAAATTAAAATCTAGTTCTCTGATCTTTTTCACGTTGTTACTTCCATGAAAAAGAGATTTTAATCAACTTTTTTTTTTTTTTGCAAGAACCTTAAAAAAATTATCTGGTTAAAGCAAAAACACGGGTATGGGTATGAGTTTTCCCCGATTTCAAAACACGGGTATGGGACGGGTAACGGGTATATAGGTACCCACCCCGAACCCATACCCAAACCCATCCCAAATGTAAAAAATTACTTTATGATGATATGTCATGTTATTTTGTTTGATAATTGTCATTTTAATAAAAACTACCATTGATATTTAAAGGATCAACTAAATCAATCCGTCTAATAAATGTTAAAGTGATCGTATTGTTGGATAATGTATTACAACGTTGCTCTTGGGGATGAAAAAAAACTTTTATTTTTTATTAAAAAAAATTATTCAATGCGGGGACGGGGATGGGGCGGGGATACCCGAACCCGTTGGGGACGGGGATGTGATTCAATTTCTCATCCCCGTTGGGTATGGGTAGGGTAACGGATAAGTATATTCAAATCGGGTATGGGGACGGGGAAGGTTAAACCCGTCCCCACCCCGCCCCATTGCCATGCCTAAGTTTACCAACTAAAACATGCATACACCTGTGTCACTTTCGGATTCAAAATGTTTTAAATTTCATTAATTGTATTGAATTGTGATCAAATAATTCAATTTTTTTTAACGAATCAATTAATGCATCATTGATTCATTTTAACATGAATTGTGCAGTAGAAGACTTTTTGTTTAAAGAATATTCCCTCCGTTTCTTAATATAAGCAAATTTACTTAAAAAGTAAAATTTGATTATATTTAAAAACGGAGGGAGTACAATATAAGACTTGTGTCTTACATAGATACAAGTCTAAGGCTCCGTTTGGTAAAAATAGCGAAAAGCTGATAAGCTAACTTATATCTTATAGCTTATAGCTGATAAATGTAAAATTACATAAAAGGATATTCTTAATTCATAATAAAATTTATATCGATATTTAAGTATTTAAAATTTCGTAATTTAAATTTACTTGTTTGAAAAAGTAATTTAAGTTTATTAACTTAATATATCTTTTATATTATAAATTAAACTTTATTTGCTAAAAATTTATTTTCATTTAAGTGTTTATACTTTATAAACATTGACGGTTACTAAATGTATTATTTTTTGACATAAAAATTGGCACACAGTAATGAAATTGGCAAACAATTTTTTTAGAGGTAAATTCAGTTCAAAAATAGGAAGATATATTTTCATTAAATAAAAAACACATATGAAGGTTATATTGTATATATCTAAACAAAATTAAAATGAAGTGGATTGAATAATTTTTTTAACAAAACATAAATTAAATATGAATTTTTAACTGTAAAAAAAATAAAAGAGCACACATACATGAATGATAAAGTGTAGTTCAGATTTGAGAAATTCCACCTACCACCGAAAATCCGTTCTGAGTAAAATAACATTGGATTAAACAACTAAAACCTATATCCTTTAAAGACGAAGGTTTGGCCCTTGAACAAATATGCAGCAAAACATTCCTAATGATGTAGGTTGAAGTGTCTTATATAGCAATATAACCCTAAGTTTATTATTTTAAAAAATATACTTAAACAACTCTAATTGTACTAATATTGTGTTAAATGAAACCAAAACAACACTAATTTAAGTATCCTTTAATAACATCATTAAAATAATCCTATCAACTTTATGTATACTCCGGGAAATAACATCATTAAAATAACACTAATTTAATAAAACTAATTTAAGTGTTTTTTAATAACATCATTAAAATAATCATATCAACATTAATTGTACTAATATTGTACTAAATAATTCGGATGACTTGCCTCCGGGAACCCGATCTGAGAAATTCAAGTTTTTGCATCATTTTAGGTTTGAGAAAGTCATTTTGAACGGTTGGATCGGTTGTACCTGTTGTCGTTCATATGATAGGCACGTTTAGGTCCGTGTAGTAAACTAGTTCCTAATTTGACTAGTTTATGAGGGGATAGTTTGTCCGGATGACTTGCCTCCAGGAACTCGATCTGAGAAATTCAAGTTTCTGCATTCTTTTAGTTATGAGAAGCTCATTTTGAACGGTTGGATCGGTTGTACCTGTTGTTGTTCATATGATAGACACGTTTAGGTCCCCGTAGTAAACTAGTTCCTAATTTGACTAGTTTATGAGGGGATAGTTTGTCCGGATGTCTTGCTTATGGGAACCCGATCTGAGAAATTCAAGTTTCTGCATCCTTTTAGGTCTGAGAAGCTCATTTTGAACGGTTGGATCGGTTGTACATGTTGTCGTTCATATGATAGGCACGTTTAGGTCCTCGTAGTAAACTAGTTCCCAATTTGACTAGTTTTTGAGGGGGATAGTTCGTCCGGATGACTTGCCTTCGGGAACCTGATCTGAGAATTACAAGTTTCTGTGTCCTTTTAGGTATGAGAAGGTCATTTTTAACGGTTGGATCGGTTGTACCTGTTGTCGTTCATATGATAGGCACGTTTAGGTCCCCGTAGTAAACTAGTTCCTAATTTGACTAGTTTCTGAGGGGATAGTTCGTCCGGATGACTTCCCTCCGGGAACCCGATCTGAGAAATTCAAGTTTCTGCATCCTTTTAGATCTGAGAAGCTCATTTCGAACGGTTGGATCGGTTGTGCCTGTTGCCGTTCATATGATAGGCATGTTTAGGTCCTCGTAGTAAACTAGTTCCTAATTTGATTAGTTTCTGAGGGGATAATTCGTCCGGACAACTTGCCTCCGGGAACCCGATCTGAGAAATTCAAGTTTCTGCATCCTTTTAGGTCTGAGAAGGTCATTTTGAATGGTTGGATCGGTTGTACCTGTTGTCGTTCATATGAAAGGCACGTTTAGGTCCGCGTAGTAAACTAGTTCCTAAATTGACTAGTTTCTGAGGGGATAGTTCGTCCGGATGACTTGCCTCCGGGAACCCGATCTGAGAAATTCAAGTTTCTGCATCCTTTTAGGTCTGAGAAGTTCATTTTGAACGGTTGGATCGGTTGTACCTATTGTCGTTCATATGAAAGGCACGTTTCGGTCCGCGTAGTAAACTAGTTTCTAAATTGACTAGTTTCTGAGGGGATAGTTCGTCCGGATGACTTGCCTCCGGGAATCCGATCTGAGAAATTCAAGTTTTTGCATCCTTTTAGGTCTGAGAAGTTCATTTTGAACGGTTGGATCAGTTGTACCTGTTTCCGCTCATATGATAGGCACGTTTAGAGCCCGTTTTGTTATAGTTTTTTTTTAAGAAAAAAATCTTCTTGTGACACTCAAAGCCCGTTTGTTATATTATATTTTTTAAAAGTATTGCATCAGTTTGTTACAGTATTTTTAAATATCAAAATAATCTAAAAAAAAATTCAAATGAAAAGTTGTTAAGAGGAGCTTCTCAAATAATATATTTTTTTTTAGAGGAGAGAGGAAATATGGATCAAAAGATTGAACCAATTTTGTAACAAAAAATCGCTTATAATTTTTTTTTTTAGAGGAGTGAGGAAATATGGATCAAAAGATTGAACCAATTTTATAACAAAACATCGGATCGCTGAAATTCGAGTTTGTATTTTGTCCTTAGTTCGCTTAGGTTTTATTCAATGGTCAAATTAATTAAATAGAAGAATTTCTTAGTTGGACACAACTCCAAATCAAAAAATTTAGACACATAAAAATTAATTATATGTGTGTCAACTTAAATTTTATTTAAACGTAAAATTTGGTCTACATAGAAACCCATAATAAAACGAATTAAATCATTTTGACATAAAATGAATTCATTTTATTTGTCGACTAGGAATTCAAAATTAATTCAATGTAAACCAAATATAATTCATTTTATTTCTCTCAATAGCTATCAAATTTCTAAAAACGAGTAAGACAAAGCCTGAGAAATTCAAAATGAGTCTTGGCCACGCTATGTAGTAAAAATTATTATTATTATTATTATTATTATTATTATTATTATTATTATTATATTGCACAAGAAAATAGGAAAAATAACAATGAGAAAGTATTAAACATCATTATTTCTCAAAACTTGTAACAACAATTAAATAAAATTAAAATCCGCAAAAATCATTAGTTCATGCTTGGTACAATTGGTGATATAGTCGCTGGTTTTATTGCATTGCATTATAGGTCGCTGGTTCTGCATTATAGATCGGTGGTTCGAATCTTGGTTGTATTATAGATCGGTGGTTCGAATCTTGGTTGTAGAATCTTGTATGGTGGTTCGAATCTTGGTTGTAGAATCTTGTATATTATAGGTCGCTGGTTCGAATCTTGGTTGTACTATTTTGATTTTTTTTGCCATTATAGATCGGTGGTTCGAATCTTGGTTGTAGAATCTTGTATATTATAGGTCGCTGGTTCGAATCTTGGTTGTCGCTGGTTCGAATCTTGGTTGTACTATTTTGATTTTTTTTGCCAATTTTTTTTATTACTCATCTTCTTCGCCCGCGATTTTAAAACGGGTTGTTTCGACCCATGATATGACCTGACCAGATCTCGTTCGAGACACAATGAAATTCAACTATTTTTACGTAGTTTTGATCGGATTTGAATGGGAAGGAGAAATCACATACATATTTTACAAATCCACAAGTTGATCGCAGTTAATTTTTTTTTTAAGGTTCTTTCAAAAACAAACATGGTTTAAATCTTTGATTTTTTATGGAAGTTACATCATTTCACACAGTAATTTCGAGAAATAATTATTCGCACAAGAGAAGTCTCACTCAAACTGTAAAACAAAAAAATGGAGTATGCGAAAAACTAATTCTCAGAACGGTGGAGGTATTTTTGACGGCGGACGACGGTGACGAACTGAAAGGGTGTGGATTGAAGGGAGTATGATGACAAACAGTCTGACTGTTTTTAAAATGGTGGACATATGTTTGACGGCGGAAACCTGCCGGACAGTGGTGGCGCGGCGTGTAACGCCCGTCTTAATTATTTACTTAATTTAATGAGGATTTATATATTTATATATATATATATATATATATATATATATATATATATATATGATTTAAGAATTTAAATAGTTTGCATGATTTATAGATAAATTATGTGATTTTATAGATTGATGTGAAGTATATTGATGTTGTGAAGTTGTTATGATTTGTGTGACTTATTTTATTATTAAATAAAATAAGTTATGAGAAATAAAATAAAAATATTAAAGATTGGGCTGCGTGGTGAGATGAGCAATTAGTAGTGAGAAGAGTAAAAAGGAGAGATAAATAGACAGACATAAGTTAGGAAAAGTAGTACGTACGTTTTTGGAGAAAAAGGGAGAAAAGTCAGAAAGAGAGAAGAACAAAAGGAGGGCTGCGATTCTGCTATTATCAGGTAAGGGTGAGACTAATTTCCAATATCATTAAGGGTATAATTCTATAGGATGAATTTAGCATGATTAGGTTAAGTTTTGGTGAGAAATGAGAATTAGGTTTAGGATCAATTTTGATGAATGAATCAAGAACAGATGTTAGATTGATGCAAAATTAGTGTACAGACCTTAGATATGACTTAAGATGATAATTAGATGCTATTTGGATGAAGGAATCATGAATATAGGTGAAAAGTTGTGATTTTTAGGTTTCTGGCCGTACTGACATTCATCGCTCGCATCTACGAGCAAGAACACTCGCAACGGCGAGCTAGAACCCAGAGCTCGCATCTGCGAGCAATGCAACTCGCAACTGCGAGCGACCTGTAAGCTCGCAACTGCGAGCAGAATAACTCGCCACTGCGAGTAAGGACTTAGGAACCCAGAATGCACGCTTTGCTCGCCATTGCGAGCAGAGTTACTCGCCACTGCGAGTTAGGCTGTTAGTTGCCCAAAATTGTCCCGATGCGATCCCTTCGCACGTGTAGTCTTGAGTTGACCTTAGAATTAAGTAAGAGAGCTGTTTAGGATGTTTTTATAGACCCTGCAGTCTGTTCAGGTGACTGAGGTTAGAAGTGTGGTTGCATGAATGTTATAATGATGCTTTATGGTATTTATGTTGATGTAATTCATACCTTAGATGATGTTAACGCATTCAAATGTTATTAAATGTTGTATCTTGTTGCTGTTCCCTGCTTTTGACTGTTAGTGTCTTGAAGTTGCATGAGTCGGTCTATGTTGTAGAATTCAAGGAGTGGTCCATGATTATGAGTCGTATGAGTTGTTTATGTTGTTGTCTAAGTTGTTGGAAGTTGAGTTCATTGCATACTCATTAAAGTTGGGGGCTTTAGGCCCGGCAGCCTTTGTGCTCATTAAAGTTGGGGGCTTTAGGCCCGGCAGCCTTTGTGCTCATTAAAGTTGGGGGCTTTAGGCCCGGCAGCCTTGTGCTCATTAAAGTTGGGGGCTTTAGGCCCGACGGCCATTGTGCGCATTAAAGTTGGGGGCTTTAGGCCCGGCGGCCATTGTGCTCATTAAAGTTGGGGGCTTTAGGCCCGACAGCCTTTGTGCTCATTAAAGTTGGGGGCTTTAGGCCCGGCAGCCTTTGTGCTCACACGTTGAAGAGCCTATTATGCTCATTTTGTTGTTGAATGGTACCACATGCATTTGCATATCAAGAAGTTTCATGTTGTTTAAGCTGTCAAGTTGTTGTTGAGTTGATAGAGTTGCATGGTCAAAGATGAGTTGTGTTGTCAAGTTGTTGTTGAGTTGATAGAGTTGCATGGTCAAAGATGAGTCGTGTCGTCAAATTGAGTGTTAAGTTGATTATGATTTGCGATGAAAATTAGTAATGGTATTTGATGATTGTATTTGTTATGAAATGAAAAATATGCTAATTGTTAATTGTTGATATGTTATTAATGTTTAAGTTGTTAAAATGCATTTTATTAGATTATATGCTTAATGTATTGATTATGAAATCTCACCCCTTCTGCGTATATGTTGCCTCGACCGTGGGTAATGTGCAGGTATTAAAGATTAGAGGCGTTTTGAGTGGACTCTCAGTTGGTGTCTAGGTGCTCTGATACGTAACGGGATGGGGGCTTGCTTTTACTTCTGTTCCTTACGTGTCTCTTTTATGAACTAATTTATGAGATTTTCAATAAGGCCTGCGTGCCAAGACTTTTAATTGTTGAACTATTTTCCGCTGCAACAGTTTAAGATTTTTCATGATGTTGAATTCGAAGGATAATTATTATTATCTGTTTTGAGATGTTAAAGTAGTGTGTAGCATTCCGTTATGAATTAAATACTCTGATTTTAAATGAAATTTTTATGTTGGGAAAACGGGGTGTTACACGGCGAGATAAAGACGGTGGAGTTTGGCAGTGAAATGGGAAATGAATATATCTCACTCTACTAGTTCAAAAAATAAAATAAAATCTGACTTATGGAGTTATGGTGTCTGAGATTTGATCTAGTGGAAAATTATTGTCATCAGTGACTCTTTCACTCACCATGTTCTACATAGAAAAAGGGCAACTGGTTCTTCTGGTAGAATGGATTGGAAGGATCTTGGTGAAGTTTTTATTTTTTTTTTATTTTTTTTCAAGACAAGTAAACACAAGCATGGAGTTGAAGCCTCCTGGTATTTTGCTTTTGGGACGAGCACATGAAAAAGATGAAGAACATAGTACAATTAATTATTTAAAGTTAAAATTTGTTCAATAGAAGAGATTAATTATGCATGGGGTAAATGTATAATAATCAAAACTATCGTGGCAGGTCCATAATAATATTAAATAAAACAATTGAGGTGAATGTCATAATCTCACATAAACCTGTAAACTGGTCATAACAGGTATTTTTATTTATTTTCATTTTTGTGCACCATACCAAAGAAGATTGATTTGTGTAGGCTAAGTGCCACCATAAAAATAAGAGAATTACTTTTCCCACCGTATGACCTTTCTCCTGCACCCTGTAAAATTTCCAAAAATGCCCTTGTGCAATCCGGATTTTAAAATCCGGATTCATGTTTATTATTTAGGATTTTATAATCCGAACAATTCTTATGTATCATCAGTCATCAGACTCTCTCACATTTCAGCAATTTTGAGTTTTGCTTTTAAAAACAACAAAAAAATTAAGTAAAAAAAATGCTAAAAACCTGTCAAATAAAATCATAAAAATACCACCAAAAAATTCTAAAAATCAAATAAAACTAATGCAAATTTTTTCGAATTTTTCTGAGAATATGAAAAATAAAAAAAAATAAAAAATAGGTCTAAACGATGGAATTTTGGATTTTGAGGGGCGGAGTCCCGTAATTTTTAATTTTTTCTGATTTTCTGGGGAAGTTTCGGAGCAATCCGATCAAGTTGCCCGATAACCCGATTTTTTTACTAAGAACAGGTAACAATGACCCAAAACAGAAGGATGAGAGTTAGGAAGATTAATATTGTCCCTAAAATGAATATCCATGTTACAAACATGTTTATAATTTGTGCTGATACAGTTCGGATTATATAATCCGAACTGTTTTTCACTTGAAAAATGGGGTTTAGGGGGTGTTCGGATTATATAATCCGGAAATTCATGTAACACACCCTATTTTTTGAAGTTTCCGGATTACAAAATCCGGAAAAATCCGTAACTCATTTTTTCACCCTTTAACAAAAGAAAACACCATTCCGGATTATATAATCCGGAAACTCAAGGACATTTTTGGAAAAAATAGGGCGCGCGAGGAAACATACAGAGTGGGAAAAGTAAATCTCTAAAAATAAAGGGATAGAATTCGAAGTCAAATTAAACTTTGACACATTGTGACAATTGATCCTATATGTGCATGAGTGTGTGAGTGCGCATGTGTGCTGAACGACCATAACCTTCATCAATTTGATTAGTGTTCCATTTTAAAACTTTGACAATGACATGCCTTCACGTATGTAGATGTTGGTAGTTTGTATCAAAGTTGTTTGGAGTTTTGCATTGTTTAGGTTCTCAACCTGTTGGATGTATAAATGTATTTGGATACCCTTATCTTTAATTATATTTTTTCGATGAGACCCAAACTAATTTAACATGATATCGAAGTCGGGTTGGTAGAATAGTAGCTTGATATTAGCCATTGTTTTCTTGTTGAACATGATTGAGTAAGTAATATGAAGACTCTTCCACTAAAGCATTATCTTGAAAGATCCTAAATCAAATTGATTTTTTTTATTAGACCAAAATGATCTTAAACATGCTTTTAATATTTTTAGGAAGATTTATTTTTAGGTTGTAACAGTTTGATTTGGATCGATTTTCAGTCAAAAAATGTCGCTCTCATGTTCAATTTGATTTAATTTTTACTGTTTTTTAAAAATGAAATTAAACCATACTAACCAGTTTAATTCGATTTGCTTCGGTTCTGTTAATCTGTTTTGTGCCACTAAATTACAACTTTTATTTACTAAATTTTGATGCAAAATATTTAAACTCAGAATTGGCACTTAGGCTCTAAAATCAAGGCACAAAACAAGTATAATGTAACTTACTCCAAATATTTTTCCAAAATTTTCATAACATCCAATCACGATAGAAATTAAATATCAAGTTTAATTAGAATTCAGGGTCAATACCCTTTTCATTTCTCAAAGAGATTGAGAACCCAATTTATGAGAGCGAAATAGACACACGTGAGATATTGATAAGACTCGCTTTTAACAATATTTAAAAAAATATGTCCTACAATATTTCACTTGTGTTTATACATTTCTTTAAGAAATAGGGAAAAATTCATCTCGAACAATCTACATTTTGTGTCCAAAAGATTCTAAATCATCCATTTCATGTTTTAAAAGTTCAAAAAATTGTTTTTTTCAATAAAGATTCTGAAAACACAAGTCAACAATAACTTTGTTTCTTTACTAAAAAAAACAATAACTTTGTTTTAAACAACCGTTAACAAATAACTTGTAAGTTTTGAAAACACAAGTTAACAATAACTTTGTTTCAGACAACAGTTAGCAATAACTTATAAAAAACAAATAATTTATGATGACAAGGAAAAAGGTGCAGATGCAAATCAACATCATTCCATGAATGTAAGGTGTGAAACCAAGTTGAGAGATTTGAGAAATTGGCAAACAACAATTGTAGGCGGGACGGTAGTGATGGTCTACCACTTACTCATCAAGTCAAAATTTCACATTATTTTATATTACTGTAATATTTTAGACATTTATCAAAGAAATAATTGCATGTAAAGCATAACTCAACTGACAATACCGAAATTGTAAAGTGAATGCCTTTACTCAGATTTGAACCCAGAATTTTACAGTATATGTGAGTTTAAGTGCTCTTTATCACTTCATCTACATATACAAATAAAAAAGGTTTAATTTACATATATTATCAATCAATCACATAGTCACATAATTCACAATTCGTGTTGGTACCCAATACATTTCCCGTTACGCGATAGGAGAAGAATTTAGTATGTATTGGTTCATAGTACCAGTACTATCTTGATTAAATATAACAAGCTACTTCAATATTGCAAAAAATTAGAAAAATTTTAGTAGCCCTCTGCATGAAACTAGTGTCCACTTTCCAAAGTATTTTTTTTTATATTCACTTTTTTTATGGTGTTATTTTGCAAGAGACATTCTCTTTCTCCAAGCTTTAAATAGGTTTTTCCGCAAAATATATTGGCTACAACTGATGTTTTTCTTTCTCTTTTATCTCCTACTCAATCTCTTTTTCATCTTTCTTTAATCATCACTCGTTTGTCTCGGTTCGTCAGTTTTCATTAAACAAGAGAATTTGTGCGAATCAATTCGCAAAAGTACCACAACGCAAATACCAATTTGAAGTTCACATCATGTTAAGAAAATTATGTGACTATGATCAATCATAACCATTTATAATTAAAACAGTTTAACTCTAATCATAACTACTTCTAATGTCACAAATACAGACAATTGTAATTTGTTTACCGTGTATCAAAGTTAAATTAAAAAATAAAATGTAAAATCTTTTACATGACAAAGCATAAGAAATTTTAACTTTTTTCCACTTGCAAAGACTATGGTTACCAAATAAGTCTAAGTATACACCTACATGCATCATGTGAACATGTTGAGTGGGTCAAGATATTAAGAAATGATATTTGTACAACTATTTTGGTACAACTTTTGTACAACTTTCTCTCTTATACTCACATTATGTTTTTATTCTCTCTCTTCCTTTTTCTCTCTCTATTGTTTTTGATCAATGAGAAGAGAGAACAACAAAGTTGTCTCAATAGTTGTACCAAAATGGTTGTCAAAATATCACTACTCCAATGATTGAATGATATTATGTGGTCCTTTAATGAGTTTGTAACTTCTATACAAATTTTATTAATAAAGAACCTTTTTGATGATAATAGGACACACATAGAGACAGTGCATTACAGATATGCATTTTTAGCAAATGCATTCACACCACATGAACACGCAAAAACGTTTGCAATTCGCAAGCATCGACATCATTTCACACCCAACTTCAATCAAAATGCATGGACATTGCTACTTTAAATAAACACTTCACTCTTCTTGTCTTTCCATCTTCCTTTTACATATATAGGATAGAAAGATCTTGGTAGTGACATAACAATAATAAAACATGGACAAGGAACTTCAACTTTGTTCTGTTGATGATGATGAAATGGTTCCTCAACAAAACATCTCTCAACAACCTCAAAGACGCAGGGGTGGTCTTATCACCATGCCTTTCATCATTGGTCCGTTATCTATCTATCTGTCTGTCTGTCTATATATTATGCATCACACTATTAAACTACCGAGTCATCCTCGATCTCTCTGACTCAGCAGAGATGGAGGATGACTTAGGTGTTGTTACTAGTGTAATCATGAACGAGATCTTTACTAGTTATACTTATACTTGGTCATTCACATTAAAGAGAATATTTGGATTGAATTTTGTTGTATAATATATGGTTTTATTGTTGTAGCTAATGAGGCACTTGCAAGGATGGCAAGTTTGGGACTATTGCCCAACATGATATTGTATTTCATGGGAAGTTACAGGCTTCATCTTGCCAAAGCTACTCAGATTCTTCTCTTATCCTCTGCAGCCAGCAATTTCACACCTGTGGTTGGTGCTTTCATTGCAGATTCTTATCTGGGTCGTTTCCTAGGTGTTGGATTAGGTTCATTTGTCAGTTTCCTGGTATGTCTAGATATTCATTTTTCCTCTACTTTGTTTCTTTCTTACTCCATTGTGTTTTTCTTATCTTTGGAGTTTAATGAATATGCATATGATTCAGTTCAATTGTTTCCTACTAGGTACTTTTGTTCAACAATGATAGATTGTAGCTTTTTGAGTAAATTATTATTTTTAGGTGGGGGTGAGGTTGAGATTTTCTGAAAGAGAAGGAAAAGTTGATAATTTTGTTTCTGATATGATTACAACAATACAATAGAAAAGTTGATAATTATTAATGTATGTATGTATGTATGTATGTATGTATGTATGAGATTCTGTTAAAAGTCTAATAGTATTCCTTTTTTATGATTGAAAATTGGATGTTGAGATGGTGATATATTCCCTTGTATGAAAAAGAAAGAATTACAAAAAGGGATAAAATTCCATCAAATCTTGGTAGGTATATTCAATCAATGTTCTGAAATTAGTTCTGTAATGAGAAAAGTGTGTAATAATGCCTCTCTTTATTTTTTTTTGGATATGATTAAATGCAATACAATGGAAAAGTTTATCTGATAAAGTATGAGATTCTGTTCAAGTCTCATCTGATTCCTTGTTATGATTCAAAATCAAGATGTTGATATAGTGATAGATTCCCTTGTATGAAAAAGGTAGAATCATAAAAAGGAAAAAGTTCCATAAAATTTGGTAGGCATATTCAATTTAATTCAATCAATATTCTGAGCCGAAATTAGTGCTGTAATGAGAAAAGTTGGTAACAACGCCTTTTTGTTTTTTGTTATAGGGAATGGGAATGTTGTGGTTAACAGCCATGATCCCAGCGGCACGGCCGCCTCCGTGCAACCATCCAACAAAAGGCTGTAAATCAGCAACAACAGGTCAAATGGCAATGTTACTCTCTGCCTTTGGTCTCATGTCAATAGGAAATGGTGGTCTTTCATGTTCCATTGCATTTGGTGCAGACCAAGTGAATAGAAAAGATAATCCCAATAACCATAGGGTTTTGGAAATATTCTTCAGTTGGTATTATGCTTTCACAACTATTTCTATCATAATAGCTCTCACTGTAATTGTATATATCCAAGATCATTGTGGTTGGAAAATTGGTTTTGGTGTTCCAGCAGCACTCATGCTTTTATCTACTATCTGTTTCTTTCTTGCTTCTCCTCTTTATGTCAAGATCACAAAAAGAACCAGCTTGATTACTGGTTTTGCACAAGTCACTATTGCTGCTTATAAGAACAGAAAACTTCAATTACCACCTAAGCACTCGCCTCAAATTTACCATCACAAAAAGGACTCAGATCTTGATCTTGTTATTCCAACTGATAAACTAAGGTATATAGAATTAAATTACCATCATTTTAGCTTTTGTATGTTCTGTATATGTGGATTGAATCAGTTGTGTTATTTGAACAAATACACTTTTGACAATTTTTGTCACAATAACCTAAGTGGTTATCGCTGTTTTAATAGGTTGATAATTACGTTAAGTAGATGATGCCGATACTCATTAACCATTAATGTAACTTCATTAATCACAAATTTGGGAGTGATTTACCGCAGTTTTTAGAGGTTCAAATTTACATGTACTTTAAGCCCTGATACGTCTAAATTTGTGGTTGATGATGTTATTGGTGGTTCATGAGTTCCGAACTTGGTATATCCATTAACCATCTATTGAGCGTAATTGACGAATAATTTGAACCGCATTAAACAATCTAAATTTGGTTGTACAAAAATCATTTCTCAGATTAAACGTTTGATTTCATCAGCTAATTCTTTTCATTTTCAGGTTTCTGAACAAAGCTTGTGTTATTAAGGATCATGAACAAGATATAGCCGCTGATGGTTCAGCAATAAATCCTTGGAGACTCTGCACAGTAGATCAAGTTGAAGAACTAAAAGCCCTTGTTAGAGTTATTCCATTATGGTCTACAGGGATCATGATGTCTCTTAACATTGGTGGATCATTTGGATTGCTGCAAGCTAAATCCTTAAACAGACATATCACCTCAAACTTTGAAGTACCAGCAGCATCTTTTAGTGTTATCATGGTAGGTTCAATATTTATATGGATAGTACTCTACGACCGCGTTCTTATTCCTCTAGCATCAAAGCTAAGAGGGAAACCAGTTAGGATCAGTCCAAAGATAAGAATGGGAATTGGGTTGTTTTTAAATTTTCTCCACTTGGTAACTGCAGCAGCTTTTGAGAGTATAAGGAGAAAAAAAGCAATTCAGGAAGGATATTTAAATGATACTCATGCAGTGTTGAAAATGTCTGCATTGTGGCTTGCACCTCAACTTTGTTTGGGTGGTATAAGCGAAGCATTCAATGCTATTGGTCAAAATGAATTCTATTACAAAGAGTTTCCGAGGACTATGTCTAGTATTTCTGCTTCCCTTTGTGGATTGGGAATGGCTGCAGGAAACTTGGTATCTTCTTTTGTATTCAACACTATAGAAAACGTTACTTCGAGAGGAGGAAAAGAAGGGTGGATTTCTGATAATATTAACAAGGGTCGTTACGACAGGTACTATATGGTTATAGCTGGAGTTAGTGCTCTTAATTTGCTGTATTTTTTAGTTTGCAGTTGGGCTTATGGACCTACAGTTGATCAAGTATCTAAGGTGAGTGACGAAAATGATTCAAAGGAGGAAGATTCAACAGAATTCAAGAATGTGAATGCACTATTTGATGATAAGGTTAGTGATGAAACTAGTTCAAATGCGAAAGAGTTAACTGAATTCAAGAATGGTGGTCAGGTTGAGAAAGTAGTCAAGATTAGTGAAGAAAATGGATCAAATGAGGAAGAGTCAACCAAGTATTAATGAGGTTGATTCATATAGAGATGTTGAAGTCACATAAATGTATGGTTAGTATATATGTTGAATTCTAGTCAGCTTGTTAGATTATAGAGCAAAAGTCCTTAATAGGAAATGATCATAATTCACACTCAAATTGGATATCCATATATTCCTTTATCCTGTTTGTTTTGATGAGTATTAGTTACAGATATGTGTAGGCTATATAAATTTAAAATTTGCTTATGCATACCCTTTTTGATAGAGAAATACGAGTATTATTTAAACAACCAAAACTTGCCAACTTATTTGAAAATCGAATGAAAATACATCATTTATAATTCTAACTATTGATTTAACTTGAAGAGAGAAAAAACAATAAAAAGACGAAATCGTATTTATACGGTATATAAATACGTTGTTGGCCAACTTGTCCAAATAACATTTCTCTTTATAATAACAAGACACCAAAGTAGGCTTGTCATCTTCTATCCTGTTAAACCTGTTTTATCCAAGAGTCCTATAAAACCAGTTAAAATCCCAAAAAGTAAAATGCAATGAACTTTATTGTATATACTCTTCGTTCCTAAATGGCAATGGTTTGGTATAGATTCTTTTTATGACATTGAAAGTTTGCACCATTCTATAGAATATGTAACTAAGTGCATTAAGCGTAAATCAAATTACTTAGATGTATATTTATTTATAACTCATAATAAATTTTATAAAACAAATGATTTAGTGCTAAATTGTGTACATTGAATTTGGTGAAAAAGCCAGTTCAACCTAATGACCATTGACTAACATTAGCACATTGAACTCAAGACTAGATACAAATATTTTTGAATTTAACCTTTATTATCAGCATGAGAAAATAATTACAATAATTGGACAAAGAAAGAAAGAAATAGTGTGAGTATAATAATAGGTAAAACAAAATCAATACATCATTGGTTTATAAAACGACATATATGGCAAAAAAAAAATAGCTCGACTTATATTGTGGGATGGAGAGAATAAAAATTACATAAAATAGTAACATTATTACCATTGACAGGTTATAATTGTTGTGTTATTTATTAATGTTTTTTTACAATCATGTTATTATTTATTAATTAACTAAAAGTATATACTCATTTCCTCTTATTTTAATTGTCACTTTAACATATTTTTTGTCTCAAAATAATTATCACTTTATAATATAATAAAGCATTTATTATGTTTTTTCACTAATATACCTTTATTTATTGAATTTCACTCTACTTAACTACTCTACTAACTACAATTAATAAAAATCTTTTAGTAAATTGAGATTAATTTCATCATTAAAATCAACACATCTAAAACCGTGTACAACCTTTAAAAGACAATTATAATAAGACGGGGAATAGTAAATAAACCATGCCTTCAAAATAATAAATTATTAATGTGTTACTTTTTCCAAGGTCAATACCTAAGACATGTTACCGATCTTTTCCATTTTCCATATCTCCATTTATTCTCTTCATTAGTATAATTTGGGATGAATAAAAAAAGATTTAGACTCATTTAATGTCGTATTCAGAGACTAAAAATTGAGTGTCTTTGGGGTGAGATTTCAAGGGTAGATGTGAAGCTTGGAGAACCAAAAGAGGAGGCTCTTGTAAAAGGGTTGATGTCTTTTGGAGAGAGATTCATGAGGTTCATAAACATAAGAGAGGAGAGTCTTTGTGAGCAACTTGAGTGAATCTTGGGAAACCAAAGTCTAAAGGTTGGTTTCTTTTGGGGTTAGATTCTAGAGTTGGGAAACAATCAAAAAACATTGGATAGTAAAATCATTGAGTCTCTTGGCCAAATGAAGAGATTTGGTGAAATGGTAGAAATTATGATTGCTCTTGGAGAGTTTGTTGAAGCTAATTTCTTGTAACTTTTTTGTATCTCTTTGTAAAGAATGCTTTAATAGTGAAGTGAAGAGATCTCTCTCCTTCACATGTTGGTCATTGTTGGGCCGAACTGTGTTAACAAATCCATGGTGCGTTGTTCTCTATTTTCTACTCTCTTTATCTAGTTGTTCTTTGGTTCGATTGTGATTTTGCTTACATGGGATTGCTAGGTTAGATGTACACCTTTTATTGGTGATTACGATAGTTTTGATTATTAGTTGTCATTAATATTTGCTTCACGCATCTAAATTTATTGGTGTGATTTTGAGTCCCGATTTCAGAACAAACTATTTTTAATCATATGTTAAGTATAAAATATTCACTAAATTCGACGATGACTCTAGTCTCTCCTCTCAACTAGGTCTTTTTTTATTGTGGTGGCCGAGGTTTGAACATCAGACCTTGCATATATTATGCATTGTTTTTACCAATTAAGTTAAGCTCACGAGGACTCAACTAGGTCTTTTAACTACAGAGATTAAACTCAAGTTTCTTAAAGCGATGCGAGTATAATTCACTCAAACCAATGTAATGGTATACTATTTGATATAATAATATTATTTAAAAAAAAAAAACGTATTCATGATGCTTTTATTATGCCTAAAAAAATTTATATCATAAAATTATATTAGACGACATGTAAAAATAATGAAAATTAAATATTTGTTTAACATGAGTGTGTAGTTCTTACGTAAAGAACTATTTGTGTATCATTCCGCAATTTTCAACAAGATTCATCTAGTTTCCTCAAAAATACAAAAGGTTATGGTGACTTTTTGTAAACTCTTCCATTATCACTAGCAAGTCTTTCAATTCTGACGAAATCTTAATTACAAGCTTTGTTAATTGAAAAGAAAGATGAAGTATTTTTATAGTTTAGAATTACTTCATCTTCTTCTTTAATTAACAATGGGTTTGTCTAACATGTGCAATATTGCACATGTTAAGGTAACTAAAATTAGTAATTTTTCATTGAAAACCAACAATTATTCATTAAAAGCTACATAATTAATATAAAAATCACAAGTTCCAAGTCAAAGTTATTACTTTAAACTTCTTAACATGTGCAAATTTGCACATGATAAAAAAACCCATTAACAATATATGTCTTTAAGTTGACGGAAGCACGTCAACCAAAGGTGTCAAGGCGGCGATGATTAAAAAAAAATTAGGTTGTGCATGTGTGTTGTCCCTATTTCTGTTTAATTTTATTTGTTGAAAAATGACCATATGGCAGCATATTTTTTGAGAGAAGTATACTTTTAGTATTTCATTAGCAATCAATTTAGTAATACATGATGGTAAATGATTAAAGATACGAAAGTTAGATAAGGATATGGCTACCCTTACTAATTGATGAACAACTTTATTTATTTGCTTTTTAATAAATGTAATGATCTCAAAATTGAGAGTGTAATAAAATTGATAATTGTGAATTGATTATTGAATGAAGAGTAAAATTGATAGATTAGAACTCAATTAAAATTGATGTTCTTAGTACATAAAGGATAAAGGAAAAGATAGAAGAAATTACTCTACTAGAGAGTACCAAAGGGAGAGAGATGAGAGACTTTCATCATTTTTCTTTCATACCTCTTAATGATCATTCTTTCCCTATTTATGCACAATCACTAGCCACATGTCCACTTACCACAACCAATTACATTTTGCCACGTGTATTTTCTAATGTGCTATTTTGAATCATAACATAAATTTAATATGAGAGTTTGTTATATGTATATTACAAAACTAGATGCTATTGATCAAATGGCCGGCTTCGAACTCGTGATATCACCACTATCTCTCTTAAAGTAATTAGCAACTCTCTACGAATCCACCTCAATGTCCATATTTGCTAATTGTAAATCATGAATCCACATGATAGCATGATAAAGCCCCACAGCTTCAGCGATTTGATTTATCACGCAGTCCTTAGCATGTTTAGGGTTTGCAATCACGGATCCGCAACCATCGCACATGATACATCTTTTTCATAGTACGGACTTGGATATACTTTGTTTCAATCACTAATATAATAATGTAGATGAATCATAGTTCCATCCCAACTATTGGGTGATATTGCTTAATTCGTACAACACTCATGCCAAATTGCCAATTGAACAAAGCATATCACATCATTCAAGATAGTGTGTACTTTCTTTTATATTTTAACTAATTTAAATCTTTGTGATTCCGCTTTTAGAAATAATTAATTCGACATAGTCCAAGGATGTTACAATCTATTAGGACAATCTTGCAGTACTAAGGTATAATAAAGTCTCTCTCCAGAAGATTAGGACGGTTGACACGTGCATGAAAATTTTGAACTTCACTACGTACTTCTTTCCCTTGATATTTAAATCCTTCTCTATAGGTTTTCTTTGTGCTAATTAAGCTGAGACCAAAGCATGGAGAGGGAATTATTGGAAGGAGCAGATCCAGTTCATGATGAACTCATTCATGACCAAAAAAGACGCAAGGGTGGCTTCATTACCATGCCTTTCATCATAGGTACACATTTTTCATAACGATCATATTATATGTAGGAAGTATTCACCAAATATTTTTATTTTTGATAATTTAGTACAAAATATCAACAAAATATCAATCGATTTTGTTGATGACTAAACTCCGTTGAGAAATATGGCTGGTATAGGTATTTAATTTGTTCTCAACAAACAAACAAAAAAAAATAAGTATGTGTTTTGAGTAGAAAAAAGCTAGCTTATTTTCCTAATTAGTTTTTATATTATGGTGTTTACATGAATGATATTATTATTGCAGCAAATGAGGCACTAGCTAAGCTGGCTAGTGTTGGGCTTATACCAAACATGATATTGTATTTGACTGAGGATTACAGGATAAGAGTAGTGAAAGCAACAAAAATTATGTTCTTATGGTTAGCAGCTACTAATTTCAGTCCTTCTGTGGCTGCTTTTCTGGCTGATTCTTATATGGGTCGCTTTCTTGCTATTGGTTTAGGTTCAATTCTCAGTTTTCTGGTAACATCCTTTCTCCTTAAAGTCTTGTTCCATCTTGGTGAAATAAGTTTTGTTAAAAGCACAGTGTTGTCATTGGATCATTTAATGTCCTGTCGTTTTTTATTTATGAGTTCCTATTTATTTAGATTTGAAAAAAAATCTTATATTATCTTAGATTTTTACATCTGGTATAACTCGTCCTTATCAAGAGACTTATTTACCTATATTTTTTAAACCAGTTTGTAAAGTGAAACGTGTCACTTATTATAAATTTTTATCAAGAGACCTATCTTACCTATATTTTTTACGTGGAACTTAGATTTTCTCTCAAATATATTGATTAATATTTTTTACTCCACTTTTTTTTTTGAGAGAGAGTACACCACTTGTTATTATTTTGTATTTTTTTTGAAGGATTGTTATTATTTTGTATTTAAAACTAGCACCTTTGAGAGTGATGCATATAATAATATGTTGGAATACTTCCAAAACATAAATTTGTAAAATTACATTTGGTAAATTATATGTAATGGTCCCCTCAAACAAAAAAAAAATGTAATGATCACATTCAATCACAAATGGTTGTGCCGTTTTGGAATTCTGGTGTGTTTGAATGGCATCGGTAGGAGTAGAACCATCACGTGTGTTTCCTTACAAACGGGGGATGTATATAATGTTCTGATTAAATTATGTTGAAATGTTTTCAAAGTGTTGTTTCTTCCCTTTACAAGGAATATGAGCTCCATTGCACATACATTTTTTATTGAAGGAAAAGTGTTGTATCTGGCACCGATACAAAATCGATACTTGTGATTATATTCAATTATATAATTTTTTTTAAAATTTTATCGATGTTGACATGTCTATATCAATGTCGTGTTCAGTATCCGTGTCTGTCCGTGCTTCGTAGGCTACGAGTTCCTCTATAAATAAAAACACTTTTTAGATAGAAAGAGATGTGATTTTCATATTTTTATCTGCCAAAAAAAAACTTTATTTTGTAACTATTTGAACTATACTACTAGCTTATTAATTAACTAATCATTTTTTCTTGAAACATCAACTCTCTCTTGTGAATTCGTGATGGGGGTACACAAGTATTAACATGACCTAATAAGTAACATAGCACGACTGACAGTTGCTTCGGTTGTATGAATTTAAAAATCAAATACTTGTACGTTAGATTTAAATAAAACTAATTTCAAGTTGATTTGTACCATGTAGTAGTATAATATTTTTAAACACTTTGAAGTTTGATCTTAAGAATATTCTCAAGTATTTTTGTAAGGTAAGATCAAGTACGTTTGCTTAAGATAATTTATTCGAAAAAAAATGTTTTAAATAAAACACTTTATAGGATTAAACTTATTATGTACCAAAAATAAATAAATAAAGAATTAAACTTAATAACATAGTATGATTTATTTTTTTTATGAGGGGAACATATAGTATGAAATTATTAGAAAACGTGACTGAATATAAGTTAATAAAACAAAACCAAAATTATAGATAATTAATTTGATTTTATGCTCAAGAGGTTGATCAACGACCTTGGATTCTTGGAAGCAATTTATTTGCTACTATAGTGTTCATATGAATTGTGCAACTATGCCTAACTAGTTATTTTTACTTTGTCATTGTGATTTAAAATGTAAAATTTTAATTAATCATCTATCCTATGATCTATAATAAGATTCGATTCACAATTCAAAAAATAATCTTCGCATTCATGATTTGAATCTTGATTTGATAAATAAGAATACGCGTAGAAAATGAGATAAACTTTTGTTACAGGGAATGGCAGTGATGTGGTTAACAGCCATGATTCCACAGGCAAGGCCACCTTCTTGCAACCATCATTCAACAGAAAACTGCCAATCTGCAACATCATCTCAAATAGCTATACTATTCTCTTGTCTTGCTCTCATATCCATTGGAGGAGGTGGAATATCATGTTCCTTATCTTTTGGTGCTGATCAACTCAACAAAAAAACTGATCCTAACAATCAAAGGGTGTTGGAAAGCTTCATAAGTTGGTACATTGCTTCTCAAGCTATTGCGGTAGTTTTTTCCTTGACAGCAATAATCTATATCCAAGATCATCTTGGTTGGAAACTAGGTTTTGGTGTTCCAGCTGCTTTTATGTTCTTGTCAACTTTGTTGTTCTTCCTTGTTTCATCGTGTTATGTCAAGAACAAACCACATAGCAGCATGCTTAGTGGCTTTGCTCAAGTAATAGTTGTTTCCTATAAGAACAGAAATCTCCCACTTCCACCTAAGGATTCAGTTGGAATGTATCACCAAAACAACGACTCAACCCTTGTTGCTCCGACTGATAGATTAAGGTTGAACTTGAATGCAATATTTTTTTACCTAATATTGTCTAAATCGACTGAATCGCCAATTTAGTCCCTAAAATTGCAGGCGTCTAAATGATTCCTGAAATTGAAAATACTCGATCACATTAGTCTTGTCGGATAATTTTAAGGACTAATTTGACCGATTCATAGAGCTAATGTGATTAAAGATTTTCAATTTCACGGACGACTGTTTAGGAGTATCAATAATTCCATGGACTAACACTTGGTCGACAAGCCCTACAATTTCAGGACAATTTTGGCGATTCACTCGATCTTAATTAAGTATGATAGAAACAATAATAATTAACTTGAGGTGATACTTTTGAGTTTTAGGTTTCTGAATAAAGCTTGCATCATCAAAGATAGAGAAAAAGATAAAGCCTCTGATGGATCAGCCTCAAAGAGATGGAATCTATGTACAATAGATCAAGTTGAAGAGCTAAAAGCCATCATCAAAATCATTCCCATTTGGTCTTCAAGTATCATGGTGTCAGTTAGCAGTTGCCAATCCTCATATCATTTGCTACAAGCCCAAACCATGGACAGACACATCACTTCAAACTTTGAAATTCCAGCAGGATCGTTCAGTGTCTTCATAATGTTGGCAGTGTTCATAACTGCAGGCGTTTACGACCGTATCTTCCTTCCTCTCGCGTCGAAGATAAGAGGAAAACAAGTTACTATCAGTGCTAAAAAAAGAATTGGAATTGGAATTTTTTTCTCCATTCTAGACTTGGTAGTTTCAGCAATTGTGGAAACTATAAGGAGAAAAAAAGCAATTCAAGAAGGATATATTGATAATCCAAAAGCAGTTATAAACATGTCTGCAATGTGGCTTATTCCACATAATATTCTGTGTGGAATATCAGAAGCATTTAATGCAATAGGCCAATCAGAATTCTATTACTCTCAGTTTCCAAGCAGCATGTCGAGCATTGCAGCGTCGCTGTTCACCTTAGGATCCGCTTTTGGAAACTTACTTGCTTCTCTTATAGTCAGCATTGTTGATGACATTACTTCAAGAGGGGGAAAAGAGAGTTGGGTCTCGGATAATGTTAACAAGGGTCGTTATGATAAGTATTATTGGCTTCTTACCATAATGAGTATTCTTAATATAATGTACTATTTGATTTGTAGTTGGACTTACGGACCAAGTGATGTTGAAGCTGCATCAGAGAAGGAGGAACGGTTAACTATACGAGCGAGTCACGTTCATCATGAAAAAGAGGCCTCTTAGGTGCAGAATCCAATCCTCAACAAATTGTTCACTTAATAATAGTCATGTCATGCTGGTCTGGTCGCAATGTAATTAATTAAATTTAAAACTGTTTCCTACCAAAATGAGAGAAGAACTCAATTTGGTTGGTACTTGGTATTATTTATTTTTTTTGCTTTTTTTGGTTCTTCCATTCAAGGTATAACAGTTCCATCCATGAATAAAAAATATTTGAGCACTATGGTTGTATCTTGCAATTTACTAGTCTTCACTTATTATAAGTTATATATTTGAGACAGAAAACTGTGAAATTGCCAACTTATAGCTTTATTTTCTTATAATTCAGTTACAAGCATCAAACACAAACACAAAAACCAATCAAAAGAAATAGAATTTTCACTCATTTTGAAAGAACTGATGAAATAGCTGTGATCACTTAGACATGAATTGAGTTGAGGGAGGTTTGTTCAATGTTGGATCACTTTGCTGTTTTGAATGCTGTAGTGCAAGAATACCATTCCACCCTGCACTCAAAAAATTTGTTATAGTTGTCAACTTTGAGTCACTTTATAAATGAACATTTTTATTCATCAAATATAAAGTGGAGGTGAATTAAATACCAAGAGCAGGGTCAAGTCCTCTAATTTTGAGCTCTCTGAACTCTTGACATAGGGAACAACAAGGACAAAAGATGTGAGAAATCACATCTGAATGTGGAGCTTCCACCAAATCATACTTCTTCCTTAACTTTGTTCTATACTTTGAACCCATAATCCATTGTGTGCACAAAGCAGGCATCATTAGCAGGTAAATGAAGCTTCCAAGATGGCAACCTTACATTATTACAATTAACAATTAATTAGAGCATTTTCATTTTATTTAATCAAATACATGGTGAGTTGAGGAGGTACTTACTAAGTTCTCCACCATCCAATACTTCTGCTATCTGTCCAAATGTTACACAAGGCAAAAATGCTGTCATAATAGCTGCAAACCATAAAAAAAGAAGGTATATATATAATCAGATAAACTATTCCTGCATATTACAAGTTTAACAATGAAATAATAATGTGTTTGGCAAGCAAAAATTTGCTTCTTTCAACTCTAAAGAATTCAAACAATTCATAGTTCATAGTAGGGATAAAAACAAAGAAGTCATGTGCTATTGACATGAACACAGATGACACGTCGACGCCGATAATAATTTGAGAAAATGAAATAATTGAATGTATCTATACGTGTTGATGTCAGACACAGATGACGTGTTGGATACACTTTCAATTTGAAGTGTCGGTGCTACATATATTTGTGACGGTCCATGTGCTCAAGAATTACTTAAGAACTTCAACAAGGTTAGATATTACCAAATTTCATCAAGTTTTTTCTTTACAATTTTTAACAAAAGTTGAAACAGATAAATAAACTAGCTATTATAAATAAACAAACTAGTTCAATGGAATTAAAGTTGAGTAGATATTAGTATTACCATTTGTTTGGTTCTCATGACAGTCAAATAGTCCAGTACTCCATGGACTCCCTACTTGCTGAATTGTATTAGCTTCATACCTTGAGCCAACAGCAGGTTCCTGCTGCTGAGTCTTCTGCTCCTCAGTGGTCTGCATCTCCCTTTTCTTTTTCTAGAAATTGTTCCAACAATGATAGAACACAAAAACTAAACAAAGAGTAGAATGAGCTTGTTGTTCAAGTAAGTTAATGATCATATATATATATATATATATATATATATATATATATATATATATATATATATATATATATATATATATATATATATATATATTGCATGTTGGAATTCTAATGTTTGCTTATAATATTATCCATTGCATGTTGGAATTTGAAAAGTCATTTGACCATAATTAATTTTGGTTCAATAAATAGATTCCTGAATTAAAAAAAAAGTTATAACTCGATTTCTGAATTTGTTAATAATTTGTAATTAGGTCCCTGAATTTTAAATAGTTTACAATTAAGTTTGTAAATTTAGGAACACAAATACAAATATTTAAAATTTCATAGACCCAATAAAAATAATTTAATTGTTTAAGAGGGACCTCATTATAAATTATTCAAAATATCAGGGACTCTAATAAAAAAAATAAGTTCAAAATAATCAAATTAAATATTTTTGAAAAACTTAATGATTCAGTTACAAAAAAAAAATTAAAATTAAGGAACATATTTAGAAATTCTTAAATAATTTAGAAATCAACAAAATAATTAAGCTTTTTTTTATAAAGTTTAGAATTTAATTTATACAAGTCAATGACAAGTAGCTTCGTTTTTTTTGACTAAATGACAAGTAGCTTCATACACCCTTCCTCATCCTATTGATAAAAAAAGAATACTTATATAATTTAAAATAAAGTCAAAAGAATGGAAAAATGTATATTAAATTTTAGTTAATCTCAACGTATTAAGCAGTCTTATCTTGTATAGCAAGCTGTGACATGCATGAAGGTGGACAACTAGAATTAAAACAATGAAATTGAATTAATGTCTTCTTTCTCTAAGAATCGGAGGACTAAAGCAAAATATATATATACACACACATAGAGATCAAGTTTAAAAAAAAAAAAAAATTATAGAGATCAAGCATTATTTCCCCTCTTTCAAGGGTCAGCAGAATACCTCTAACTATATAAAGGTCAAAGCCATAATGTGAATGCGAATACTAGTTTTTGTGGCTATATTTCCATTGAAATTGAAGGTCAACGGACCTTTTAAGTTATTGGAATGTTGAGGTTGCATAGTTGTAAGCTTAGTTTACAGAATATCATTACTCTTTTTTTGTCAAGACATTACTCTTTATCATTACAGCCTCATCAAAGGTTAATATATGCATTTTATATACTTCTTCAAGAAAAAATATATGCATTTTATAAGACATTGGACCGAACCTGCAAATTTGCTGAATGATTTGAATACAGGAAGTAATAACAATAATAGATACAAATACCATATTTTTTGGTCAAGCAGGTTAACAACAGAATCTCACACATTTATCATAGAGAAGCGAGGAACTTGAGATTCGAACTCCGACTCTTATATATTATTGTCTCTACAACTACCAACTGATTTGTGCTTACAAAACATATTCGTATAAGAATTGTCCCTACAGATACAAATAACATATTCGTATAAATGATAGATATAGAATTATAGTTCCAATAACTAAAGTAAATTCTTATTAAAAAAAACTAGAGTACATTTATAGATAAAACATAAACAACAAACTTCATAACCTAAGAGACAAATCAAGTTCAAAAATTCCAGAATGACATGCTTGTTTCTTGATGGTATGGTGATCAACGGATCTGCCAACCCGAGCTGACTTGTTTACAAGTATTTATACTATTACACATGAGAGATAAGTTTAAATTAACAAATTTTCCTGAGTATAAAACTCACCAACCAAACTACATACTAATGTAAGAGCAATAAAAAAGAAGAAGCGGGGCAGACAGGCTTAGTTTAGATAAAATAATTGGCATGTATACATTTTCAAATATCATTCATAAAAGGTGGTTTTTACAAACTCAATTGCATTAACAAAACTTCATTCATTTCTATTCCAAGTGCTCTTAAATTACATATTTTCCCGGAGTCATTTCAAGTTCATATCTCATCTCAAGTAAAAGAACATTTAATCACTTC
Source organism: Medicago sativa (assembly GCF_051527215.1). Classification (NCBI taxonomy): domain Eukaryota; kingdom Viridiplantae; phylum Streptophyta; class Magnoliopsida; order Fabales; family Fabaceae; genus Medicago; species Medicago sativa. Next base: position 80,554,410 of record NC_140750.1, read on the forward strand.
ATATCGACATATGACATATGATCGTCATTTAATCAATGCATGCCACCTAATTTTTCATGTTGGATCATTAATCCAACATTGACCTTATATGTGTATAATTATATATTGTGGACTGTCATTTAAGTTAGGCCCAATTAAAGTGATTTAATAAGGGAAGTTATACCCCACACCCCTACATTTGTACCTTCACCCCAACATTTAACACAAAGTTCCAATTTTACCCTTTATATAAAATCAAACTCAATCACTCTTTCACTTGTTCACCCACCCTTTTTCTGGAAATCTCACAACAAACGTTCACCCACACCTTCTTATGGAAAACGTTCGTAAGCATTTCATGATTGAGGTTGTGTTTGTTCTCTCAATCGTTTACCGAAATCTTTGATTGAGGTTTTCTAGATTACCGGAATTGTTCCGCTCCATGGTTGTGTTGGATCCATGTCGTGTTTTGGGTTACTGGAATCAAAATCGTTCTTTGATTATACGGTGTACTATCCAATTTCATAGTTGGAGGTTTGAGAATTGTTTTCATAAATTAAAGAAGTTTTGGTAATTATTTTGTCTCCTATAGCCGACGTGTGAGAGAACAGAAACAACCTAACATCATGGATTGCTCTATCACTTTTTTTAGTCACAATATTGGGAGTGCTCGTGTAAGTGCTACAGCACACATGACTTGATGATTTCACAAGCAGGAACATTAATATATATTTATCGGAAAGAATGTGTGGAGTTTTTTGGCATAGCTTTCGAAAAACTAAAGATGAATGTTCCGGGAAAATTTTGGAAATGTATTATAGGATGAATAAATTGGAAATACATACTCGGAAAAATAGCACGTAGGGGTGAACTTGAATGGGAAATGTTGAAATTGAGAAAAATAGCACGTAGGGGTGAACTCTTGAATGGGAAATGTTGAAATTGAGGGTGAAAAATTATGTGGAAAAAGGTTAAACAACAGAGAGGGTAAAATTGGAAATTTTAAAGATTTGTAGGGGTGAAAGTACATGTGTCGGGGTATAGGGTAAAATTTTGGCTTAAACGCACTTTTCACCCCCTAACTTTGCATAAGTTGCAATTTTGGCCCCCTATTAAAAAAAAATGGTAAAAGTGACCCCCCATGTCTACCCCCTTTTGCAAAACGTCAATTTTGACTTGGTCAATCCTACGTGTCATGCCACCTGGGTATTTTTTGAATTAAAAAATAAAAGAAAAAGCCACGTGTGTATTTATAGAATTAAAAAAAATAAAAAAGAAAAAGAAAAAAGGGAGGCACGTGATTCTCTCTTCTTCCCCATTCTTTCTCTTCCTCCCCATTCTTTCTTCCTCTTCCTTCTTTCCTAACCCACCGCCCCCTTTTTCCTCCACCCACCGTGGTGCCTATACCCACCATTTATCAAACAAAATACATAAATGGTATAGGCACCACGAATCCCTATTCCCGAAGGCCCTCCCGAATCTCTTGATTTTAACTACTGGCATTATCAGATTCCGAATCCATTAATTCAAGATCTGTAAACAGTGTCAACTCTTGCAAATTGAAGGGTGTCAAAGTTGTTCCACTTAAAGAGAATAATATCTTAGAGCAAACTGAGGGAAATGTAATTGAAAGTTTCTCTGCACAGGAAGAGGAAGACAATGAGAAGTATCTTAGTTTACTGAAAGTATTGACTGAAGGGAACAATTGGAAAAGGAAGTGTAAAGTGGTAGAGCGGTTAAGACTCTTGCTGTGGGATGATGAGGAAGCCAGGATTTTTATGAGGGCCAATGGATTTGTTGAAGCACTTTTTCAATTTCTTCAATCAGTTGTGCATGAAGGGAATGCGATGGCTCTGGAAAATGGAGCTATGGCTTTGTTCAACCTGGCTGTGAATAACAACAGGTAGGACACATAATGATTTTAGATTTGAACAGTAATGTGAATCTACTTTGTATATGTTCACAAATTTAAAACAGTTATCATTATTGTTCCTAGTGCTCAAGGTCGAAAATGCAGAGAAGACGAGCATAGTTCACAAGTGCATGCTGAAAATAATGTTGTCACCTATTGAATTGCAACTTTTATTTAGGACGTTCCAATGTTAAACTGGACTAAATATTTTTGAAGAAATAGAAGTATTAAGTTCCAATAATTATTTCTGAATTAGGATAATGGTTGCTATTTTATTTCTTTTGTTCTTTCTTTTCTTTAGTGCAATTCATTAACATAAACTCAGATCTCTTTTTCTTCAACAGAAATAAGGAACTTATGATATCAGCGGGAATCTTTCTTGCCTTGAAGAAGCCAAGCATATGATTGGCGCGAGTCAGGCTGTGCAGTTCCTAATCCAGATGAAGGGGGCGGTGGGTTAGGAAAGAAGGAAGAGGAAGAAAGAATGGGGAGGAAGAGAAAGAATGGGGAAGAAGAGAGAATCACGTGCCTCCCTTTTTTCTTTTTCTTTTTTATTTTTTTTAATTCTATAAATACACGCGTGGCTTTTTCTTTTATTTTTTAATTCAAAAAATACCCAGGTGGCATGACACGTAAGATTGACCAAGTCAAAATTGACGTTTTGCAAAAGGGGGTAGACATGGGGGGTCACTTTTGCCATTTTTTTTAATAGGGGACCAAAATTGCAACTTATGCAAAGTTAGGGGGTGAAAAGTGCGTTTAAGCCTAAAATTTTCTCTAATAAGGTTTGGCTAAAGTGGGCTTATGAGTATCTAATAGGGTGTGGGCCTTGAATTCTGCTCTTTACCCAAACGGTTCTGCTCATTCCCAAAGTAAAAGTCCAAAATGCCCATACGCATGTTAACATGTGTTAGTGTATTATGAGCGTATGTTAAGTCACGCTACGTGACTTAACATGCGTTAGTGTAGTATGAACGTGACTTAAGTCACGTACCACTTAGCACTAGCGCAAGTTAACTCACGCTAGTTGGCCAGTGAAGAACAAACGTTTTTTCCAACTTTGGTCAGCTTTTCAACATTCAATGTACACGTTTTTTACCACTTTCACACGTTTTTTTTACCACATTTATGTTAGATACAACCTAGGTTCACATTTCTACCTATAAATACCCTCACATACTTCCCATATTCCTCACATTATCTCCTCCCACTCTCTCACTCTAATTCTCTTCTTTCTTTGTTTTTTTTTCAATATTCTCTTTGGGGGATAAAAGTGATCAAAATTCGTCGGGGTAAAATAGTGAGTAGCCGACTTGGGGAAGTGATCGACCCTTGGGATAATTTTAAATCTGATTTTTTAACCGCAGAAACTTTTTACCGTGGGTAAAAAGAACTTCTTGTGGTAAAAAAAAACAGATTTAAATTTAGCCCAAGGGTTGATGATGTATTTTCCCCAAGAAGGCTGCTCACTATTTTACCCCACGAAGATTGATTACTTTTTACCCCCAAAAAGGATAAAATAAGTAGATTTAGTGAATTAGTTCAAAATTATTGTATGAATAATTGTAATGTATGAATTATCAATGAAATGAGATATTGTTATATTTACTTTTATTTATATTTAGTCCATTTGCTTTTATTAATTTAGTCCATTTACTTTTATTTATATTTGTATTTATTTAAAGAATAATATCGAATCAATAATTTAGAATAATGTTAACAAAATAATTTCAGAATAATGTTAATAAAATAATTTAGAATAAAGTTAAGAAAATAATTTAGATTAATGTAAACAAAATAATTTAGAATAAAGTTAAAAAATTAATTTAGAAAAAATTAAGAAAATAATTTAGATTAATGTAAACAAAATAATTTAGAATAAAGTTAAAAAATTAATTTAGAATAATGTTAAGAAAATAATTTAGATTAATGTAAACAAAATAATTTCAGAATAATGTTAATAAAATAATTTAGAATAAAGTTAAGAAAATAATTTAGATTAATGTAAAAAAAATTATAATAAAGTTAATAAATTAATTTAGAATAAATTCCTTAAATGTAACAAAAAAAAAGGCCTAATTGAAAATTATTTAGTGCATAGTTTTTATATGCACTAAATGCAGTCAAAAAACAGTAAAAAAAACGTGTAAAAATCAATAAAACCATGGTTGAATAACCGACCAAAGTCCAACAAACGTGTTCTTGAGTTGTGACCACCGGCCTAACTAGCGTGAGTTAACTCACGTTAGTGTTAACCTGTGCGTGAGTTAACTCACGCTAGTGTTAATCCTTGGTGTGTTAACTTGTGCGTGAGTTAACTCACGCTAGTGTTAATCCTTGGTGTGAGTTAACTCACGCTAGTGTTAATCCTGGGCTCAAGAACACGTTTTTTTGACTTTGTTCAATGTATTTTAATTGATTTTACACGTTTTTGTTAAGTTTTTACACGTTTTTTGACCCTATTTATGGTAGATATAACCTATGTTACAATCTCCCCCTATATATACACCTCTAAACTTTCTCATTTCCTCACACCATCTCCCATTCTCACTCTCTCCCCCCCTATGAATCTTCTTCCTTTCCTTCTCTTTTTCCTTCTTTATTTTGGTGTAAAAAAAGAAAGGATGATAAGTAGTGGGAATGCTGGGGAAAAGATAAGTAGTGAGCAGCTTTCTTGGGAAAAGAACCACATTGAGTAAAACTAAATGTGCAGATTTAGTTTTACCCCAGGAAGGTTGGTTTTCTTGTGGTTTATTTTTAGGTTTACCCCAGGAAGATAGGTTTTCTGGTGGTTTTTATTTTTTCGCAGATTTAGTTTTACCTATTGTAAATGTAATAAGAATTATATTAATAAAATGATATTTTATATCCATTATTTTTGTTTCTTTATTTTTGTTAATTGTTGCATTTATGTTACGATTGCGTATTGAAGAATTAGAATAAATTCAGCGTGAATTCGAATAAATATTGTGATAGCGTGAATTCGAATAAAAAGTGCGATAGCGAGAATTCGAATAAAATAAAAAGTACGATAGCGTGAATTCGAATAAAAAGTGCGATAGCGTGAATTCTAATAAAATAAAAAGTACGATAGCGTGAATTCGAATAAAAATTGCGATAGCGTGAATTCGAATAAAAAGTGCGATAGCGTGAATTCGAATAAAAAGTGCGATAGCGTGAATTCGAATAAAATAAAAAGTACGATAGTGTGAATTCGAATAAAAAGTGTGATAGCGTGAATTCGAATAAAATAAAAAGTACGATAGCGTGAATTCAAATAAAAATTGCGATAGCGTGAATTCGAATAAAAAGTGTGATAGCGTGAATTCGAATAAAAAGTGCGATAGCGTGAATTCGAATAAAATAAAAAGTGCGATAGCGTGAATTCGAATAAAATAAAAAGTACGATAACGTGAATTCGAATAAAAAGTGCGATAGCGTGAATTCGAATAAAAAGTGTGATAGCGTGGATTCGAATAAAATAAAAAGTACGATAGCGTGAATTCGAATAAAAATTGCGATAGCGTGAATTCGAATAAAGAGTGCGATAGCGTGAATTCGAATAAAATAAAAAGTACGATAGTGTGAATTCCAATAAAAATTGCGATAGTGTGAATTCGAATAAAAAGTGCGATAGCGTGAATTCGACTAAAATAAAAATTGTGATAGCGTGAATTCAAATAAAAATTGCGATAGAGGTATCGTTACATTACATAAACGACATGTATGTCAACAATTACATTACATTCCGGAATGTACCTTCCAAGTGCAACAATTATCTTACCACTGAATGGGGCAAATTCAAACTTGCTAAGTAGCAGGACTCCAACATTCGATGAGCATCTTGAACGATGGTATTCAAGTGCCAACGAAATGAGCTCCATTCCTTGACACTTGAGTACCATCGTTCAAGATGCTCATCGAATGTTGGAGTCCTGCCGATTAACAAGTTTGAATTGCCCCATCCAGTGTAAGACAATTGTTGCAGTTGGAATGTGCAATCCAACTACAACAATCATCTTACCTCTGAAATGGGGTAAATTCAAACTTGCCAAACAACATGGACTCAAGCATTTCGCTCGACATTCATGCTTTCCTTTGAAAAGAATAAATTTTTGTTAGGCTTGATTTAGATTAAGGTATTCAAGTGCCACCGAAATGAGGTCCATTCCTTGACACCTAATACCTTCATCTAAACCAGCCTAACAAGAATTTAATCTTTTCAAAGGAAAAACATGAATGCCGAGCGAAATGCTTGAGTCCTCACCGTTTGGCAAATTTGAACTACCCCATTTCAGAGGTAAGACAATTGTTGTAGTTGGAATGCACCTTACCCTAACTAACGACGATCTTCTGGCGGAATCAAGCTGTTGATGATATCTTCAGTTGATCTCAGCAACGTCACCCGCATATCGATCCACTGGAACTTGGTGTGCTCCCAAAACATGCTCGTCACGTTTTCGTCGTTCTTTAACTCCACACAAGTGAATGATACCCTCTGATCGTCGAGCTTTGGACGTTTATACCGAACGTTTTGCACCCTCCTTGTGTCTCTGGGGTTGACTCCTTGGTTGAATTCATTCAGTTGATCCTTGAGACCTCTTAACGTTACATCAAGGCACCGAACCTTCAACCTCTGAGGTTCTCCGCCGTTGAATTGTGCATGAACGTCGATCCACCCGACCATTGCTTCAAATCTACACAATTACAAATTAAACACAATCAATGAAAAACTCATTCAAACATTTCATCAAACACTTGGAGTGCAAATTATACATAAACCCTAAAAATAATAACTACAACATAAACATGCAAAAATCTAAATAATTAAGCAATATTACTCATTTGCTGTAACATTGTATCATATGTTGCAAAAAAAAAAAAAAAATTAAACAAACCCTAAATCTAAAAAAATCTAATCTAAGTGTAAAAAATCTAACATAATCATGCAAACATCTAAACATCATAACAATTAAGCACTATAAGTCATTTGCATGTAGCAATCTATCATTTCTTGCAAAAAAAATTAAAATTTTAACAAAACACTAAACCAAAAAAAATTCTAGATTAAGTGAAAAAAATCTATCATACCAACATAATTTAAGTGAAAGCTTACTTGTTCTTGTTGTTGTAGTGTTGTTTGATTTGAAGTTGAAGGAATTTTGGAGTTGGGTAATTTGAGAGAGAATTGAGATTTGAGTGTGTGGTGTTAGATAATGAGGCAGGATGAGGTTCTGACTGGACTTATAACAGCACGCAACGCAACTTAAGTCACGCAGCGTGACTTAAGTTGCGTTTATTTTCTAACTAGCGCATGTTAACTCACGCTACGCATGTTAACATGCGTAGGGGCATTTTGGACTTTTACTTTGGGAATGAGAAGAACCGTTTGGGTAAAGAGCAGAACTCGTGGGCCTTTAATGTGTAGAGACTAATGAGTAATTCTATTTTTATGATGGGCTAAAATAGAAATACCAATAGTTAACCCTAAGTTGGGTGCTATAAATAAAGAGGTCATGGTCCCCAAGTCACACACCAAGCCGCCGTTCTTTGCTGACATCACATCATGAGATCAAGAGAATAACAAAGGGTTCTCTCAGTAAGAGTGTGTGTTGATCTGGAATGTCATTACCACATCAACAATCTTCGAATATGATTTCAGGTACGCTTCCGCATATTGATTTGTTATTTCTGATGATTAACATGATTTGACTCTAGGGTTTAAAAGTAAGTTTGGTTTTAACATTTCACTCCTAACTTAGATCTACCCCATTAACAATAAAAGGAAACAGAGATATAGTGTGAATTATGTATATCAACACAATGTCAGCATCATATGATATTCTCTCGTATATTTACTTTAGATGATTTTATTTAATATTTAAGTTGTGTCGGCTCAATGGTAAGAACTTGAATTTATAAGTTTAAGGGACATAGTTCAAATTGCACTTGAAACAATTATAAAATGATCATCAATACCACATTATTAATAATAATTTCTTTCCCCGATTATTTAAAAAAAAAAAAATATGATCTACATACTTGAGCAAACAATAGAAGATAATTTATTCTCTTATATTTTTGTTATCATCATAGTATTGTGAGAACTATTTATCAATTTGTGTAATTTTAATGAATGTGATATGAAAAAACAATAACATATTTCTAATTTCAAATGATGTGATGTAAAAATTAATTGCTCTCTTATATTTTTGTTATCTTCTAGATGCTTTGGCCGAATATTTAGCCCCAAGATATGGGAAAGGCTGTTTCGATGCTAAAGGGCAAGGGGGCACCCTAGAAAAGGGCCAATAAGCCTTTGTAGAGGGCTAGCATGCCCCTAATAGAATATTGGCGGTTCAGTTTTGCTCTTTCAAAATGACAACGTCTTTTTCATCCATTTCTTGCTCCTTGAACTCGTCTTCTATGTGATGGTCTCGAAGACAGAGAAGTTACCAAAGTCGTCGTCCCCTTCATCGTTGTCGTCGAAGTGATTGGGATCTGAGATATTGGCATTGTCATGGTCGTGGTGTGTGGTGGAGGAATCTCCAAGCTCATCGAGGGGGTTGGGACTTGAGGTCTTCGTCGATGTCATTGTTGTTTTTTTGCATAGTGAAAGAGAATGTGGTGAGGGAGAGGAAAACAATGAGTAGTTGATGATTCAGTTGTCATGATTTTCTCAAAGATCTTTACTCTTACACTATTAAATGTTCAAATAAGACATTGGTATTTTGATGCCAACTGAAGGAGAGAAAATCACGAGAAATGGAGATTTGTATTGTGATGGGTTTAAAAAAAATGTTTTCCCGTTTCTTTTATAAAATTAAGTTGGTTACGATACGTTTTGAGTTAAGAGGGATAAGAATAGGGATAAAGACACAATGAATTTATTCTGGTTCACTCCAAACTCGACAACTACATCCAGTCCTCTCTTCACAAAGAGATTTCGTCTCAGTACCGTTGAGGACTTAATCCACTATAATGTGAATCAATTACAAGCACTAATATATATCTTTATCTACCTAACAATACCTTATATTTCTCTACAACTTGGCACTTTGAAGAGTTACAACAATGATAAGATACAAGTGTTTGATGCAGTGCAGAGTATACTTTACAGAGAGAATGATACCGTTTCTAGCTCAATACAAGTGTATAATCTTTTGATGTAAAGTGTATGAAATGAATAGCACTTGTGACTTTATTTCTCACTTAGTAAGTGTTGTTCCTCTCTAAAACAGATTTGAATGTTGCTCAGTATTTCAATTTTTTTTTTTTGGATAAATATTTCAATTTTTAATTGTAGCTTTTTCTCTTGCGCTTGTAAATATGTCAATTGTTGTACTTTGTTGAGAGTTGGAGAGCTTCTTATATAAGCAAGTAAAATTGGACAGGTGCAACATGTATCCCCTTGATGTTTTAATTTATCGCAGTGTTGTCCCTTTCATTAATATTTGATTGAATTGTTGAAAAGACTGAGGCTACTACCTTAGTTGTCTTCATTCTTGTCTACATTCAAGTTTTTCAGGAAATGTCTACATTCTAGTTTCTCTCAGGAAATGAGTGTAATTTTTTGTAATATGTTTTGCATAAAAGGGAGGGTAACATATATTTTGACATAGGAGGAAATGGTAATGTACTTTAAACATCTGTTAGGAGAGAAAAGTGGAATTTACTCAAACATTTTTGATAAAATTCAGATACAAATCTACAGCCAATAAGAAGATTTATTTTATCCCTAAAAAAAGATTTATTCTTAAAAAATTTACTTTATTTTTTTTTTAAGTCATAAAATCGTAATAAGGTACTGTATTCAAATCAAAATAAGTTAACATTGGAAGTTGCAAAGGCATACTAATTGTGATTATATAATACACCAACTGATTTGCATGGAAAAGGGGGGACCCAGAAAAAAGCAGCAACATGGTCACTACTCACAGGTAAAGGAATATATATTTTGTTTGTTTGTATCATCACACACTCAAAAAGGCAGCAACATGGTCACTACTCACAGGTAAAGGAATATATATTTTGTTTGTTTGTATCATCACACACTCAAAAAGAATCCCTATATCTCAGAAGATTCTCACAGACTATACAACATTCCCCAAGTCATAACTCAATACAAATCATATTTAACAAGGGAGATCATCAATATCAATATATGTTGCTCAGACAAAGTATAAATCCTTCTTGAAGACCTGAAAGGAGTGATTTTTCAGAGTCTAAAGGCACTAATCTCCAATGTCCTGTTACAGTGCCAATTGACATCGTCCACAGCTCAAAGACATGGCCATCGCAAAATGGTTGCTAGACACTACTAGCCTTTCCGTTCCCCAAGCCCCTTCTTCGGCTAAATTAGGTTGATGAACTCATTATCTGGATCTGTAAAAAAAATATATGGCATGGTTAGATAAAAGAAAATAATATAAAAAGATAAGTAGCAAAAGATCTTGCTTAAAGTACCTTATTCACAAGTAAGTTGACTTGTTCTCTGTACATTTCCTTTAAATCGACAATATCCGCACGAAGTTCCTCCAGCTATACACATTCAATTTTGTTCAGATAGAAAGTAGATAACTTTTCTATTTATTTATAATTATGTGAAAGGAAATCGGATAGAATAATGACAGTGTTTTAGAGTCAGAGGCTTGCATAACTAACTAGTTTAACCCAAAAATTGTTATCTTTTCTCCTTTGTCACTCTCTGTATTTGGGGTCCAGTGTGACTAGTGCTTTTATTTTATTTTGATTTATCAGATTGTATGGAAGGAGGATAGAAATCCAGTTGTGCGATGTCCGGGCTCTTGAATATTTCAACCACGAGAAAATTTATAAGGTGAACAAGAGTGAGTTCCTTCTTAAATTTCTAGGAGTGCAATGACTTTCCTTAAAAAAGAATTTGCAAGATCGACAGGAACTGTCCAAACTTGTATCTGAACAAAAATTATCTTTCAGGGTGAGTTTGCTTCAAGGTCTGGTTACCATAAATATTTTGGAAAAGTGGATTGGGAATAAAACATTTCCATGTTTGGTACTAGTTTATAAAATCATTCACATGTATTATTTTATATTTATGGAAATAAAACACAACTAACAATAACTATTCACTTCCCTCTGTTTACTTGTTCTATTTTTAATATTTTAAATTTCAAACTAAATAAATTTAAAAAAAAACTAGAAATATCAAACACTTACAAAACACAAACACCCCCTAAAATATCGCTTTTAGAAAGCAAAATTAGGTATAAAAATTACCTCTTCATCACGTTCACCCATCAACTCCAAAGCAGCAGAGTGCCTCCTCCTCAGTGCTTCTAGCTCTGATTTTAAGCCAGGCAGCACAGCAACCTCTCCACGCAGCTTTTCACACTGCAGTGTGGATATACAAATTGTGCTCAACAAGGAAATGGACCAGAGGATAATTGTTAAGAGTTATTAAAATAAGTTGCTAGGGTTTAGTCTTGAGTATATGGGCTTGATCCACATGTCTTTCTTTTGTATTACTCTCTTAACCTAGTAACTAACTAGTAATATAAATATGAGGGTCACTACACATTATAGTCTATCCCATTATAGTATTCTTGCGTCTCCTTTCTCTCTTTCTACGGTAATATACAGGATGCTGAACTTACCTGTGCTGTCAATTTGACCAACTCTTCAGCAAGAGAATCACGAATAGATTCCAGTGATGCCTGAAATTTTTATAATTAAAAAAATGTCATCATTGTATTCTAAAAATAAAAAATAAAATTAACATCAACATCAACATCATATGATCTAATAGCTTAATATAAATTTCATTACTTATACATTATGAGAAGTTCTCAATGACAAGAAACAATAGAGCTATCAACTGGATGGTATGTGTTAAGCCTCTAACAAAGAATGTTTATAAGAGGAGAGGAAGAAATTAATCTGTGCAGTAGACAGTTATTTATTTTATAATTAGCAGTTATTAAGTTAGCTATGTGTGGTGTGTGAATAAAAAGGAAACAGCCTGTCATTGTTGGTTATCCAGGAAATATTAGAGTGGCTATTTGGAAAGGGAGAGATCCCAGTCTCTCGAATCCTTGGTAGGAATTGTATCTTCATATGTGTGTTCTGTGCAACATTTCAATTATGTTTGTGTGCAAGTGTAAGTTCTATCTCTGATTGAGAACCTTACTCTAGAGATTACTCAATAATTAACAGTTGCTATTCAGTAACTTAGGCTATTGGTACCACGCCAAATATTAAACTAGAGAATGAAGGCAACAAACCATACCAGGCGTGACATATACGAAGCAAGTTCACCCTCCTTCTGGCGAAGGGCAGCCTCAAAAGAACTGGGTGTCATGCTCTTCATATAGTAAGGACTCATGCTTAGTTCTCCCGGATTTCTCCGTTCAGAAGAACTGTCAGATGAATCCAGTGATGCTTGAAGAAAATAGCTTTCTTCCATGCTTCCAAGAGAGCTTGCAGTAGAAAGTTTTCGGGACAGATTCCCTACATCATAAAGTATATTATAGAAATTATGACATACAAGACAACTGAACCGAGTGATGTAAAGAGAAGCAGAGCATCACACCATTCTCAAAAGCAGAATTATGCTTTGTTGTGGAAGTTTGTTCTGATGATGGCGCAGAATGAGCGCGAACAGTCCTTTCCAGATCTGATCGAGCAGCCTTTTCTTTTTCTATTTCCTGGAAAAAAATGACATAAAAATCACAAAGGTTCTAATAAGATGGATGGAATTCAACATTGTTACCAACAATACCATATCCCATCAATTTTTTGTTTTTATTTTAGTATATGGTTTCAGCTCCATAGCTTTCTCACATGTTCTACATCATGTCGCTAATATTTGTTATATCCCAAAGCATCCACATATGTTTTGAAATGCCTAAAAAAGCAAGTTGGCTTTCTTTTGTTACATTTTTCAGAAAAATTCATCAGCAAGAAACCAAATAAATGTCTTTGGCTGGTACATTCAATGACCAAAGTAATGGAAGAATTGAAAGATAAGATAAATTTAATGCAAGAAGAAACCAAGAGCTTCATATAACATGGATGCACTTAACGATGCAAGTTTGAAACCCTAAGCAGAAACTCTACCTGCTGAAGAAGCTCCCTGTGTATCAATGCCTCCTGCAACTCTTGCTTGTGTTTCTGTCGTATGTCTCTAATCTCTTCCTCAAACTGTCTAGCACGACCTTCTTGAGTGTCAGCTTCCTCCTTTGCAGCATGATATTCCTGCCTACTTTCAGCTGCCCTTTGTCTCTCCTTTTCAAGGGTCCTACTTAATTGAGTTTGTTCTGCCCTAAGACATGAAATCTGAAATTCATTGAAGTTAGTCACACATACACAAAAACCGCCATTGAAGACATGATTTCACTCAAGAAATTGCAGAACCTGAGCCTCAAGAACATTAATTCGAGACAAGGTTTGAGACAAGCGATCATTCACAGATCTCTCTCTTTCTTCAGCAGTTGCAGCTTTAGCCTCGGCTTCCTGTAGATTTCATTGAAAAAGATAAATAAATACAATAATAACTAGTAGGAAAGATTCTAAAATTAGAAGTAAATTATTCTAGAGACCTGTAGTCGAGAATTAAGAGTTCTTTCAACAGCAGCCCAAGCTTCAGCTCTTCTGGCATTTGAATCCTGTTATCAGGTGAATTCTAGTTTAGCACAGATCCCACGCAGCAGAACAAAAAACAGAAGGAAAAGCAATTCTCGATCATATGTTTATTACCTGCATGGCTTCAATTTGCCTTAAAAGTGGCCTTGTAGATTCTGGAACTTGTGTAATCAGTTCCTCACAACGTCTTTCACTTGCCTAGCAAATGCAAGTCAAATTAGAAAACTACCAAAAGCGAAAAAACCACTACTAAAACTTCAATAAAACAAGGAAAAGCAGCATCCTCAAAAAGTTAAATAACTGACAGACAAGCAGAGAGCAGGGGAGCAGACCTGGTAACGTTTTTGAAGATCCTCGATGTCTCTACAGAGCATGTCTTCTTTAAAAACAGCCTGGATATGAAGGAAACAGTTGAATTAAATCCTGTGAAAGTCAATTTAGTAAAAAGAAAAGAAGGCAGAAAAGACAACAAAAACCTGCTGTTCCTTTCTACTTAATGTTTGTCTCAGCTCTTCAAGTGCCTGGACTAGCATAGATTCACGTTCCTCGGCTTCTCTTAGACGACTCTCTAGCTCAGTTCTTGCTTCATTGTTTGCTCGAGCCTCTGCTAATGCTTCAGACTCCTTAGCAGCAGCCAAAGCATTAGTGTAATACTCTTTCTGCACTGCGAGTTCATTTTGATGTTTTTCTATTGTTTCTTGCAACAACTTCTCTGTAGCTGTCTTGTCCCTCTTGATGCTTTCTACTTTATTCTCCTCCACCTGGATTGCATGACATCAACCAAACAGCAGCTTAAATTAGAAATCCAAATAACATTAGGAGTGTCAACACCTACTACTTTAAAATGGAATTTGATGCTTTCTAAAGACATAGAGGATCCACAGCAGCAGTAGCACACAAGAATAAATCATAAATTACACTCGAGACCTAAAAGTAATATGACATTTATATAATTACAATCAGTGAAATGGGATTTTTACAGCCAAACTATATCACGAAGAAAATCTTTTTCAACAGAGTAATAACTTTCAAAAAAGCAGCAAGAAAAATAATAACTTTCAATAATGCTCTTGGTATTCACTTACCTGAAGTTTAGTAGTCAAACCTTTTTTCTCCTCCTCAAGATCTCTAATCTAGCTTTCATGAAAAAAGGTAAATATAAGATTCATCATTTACGGATAGAAAAGGATTTAAGACTGTTGTAGGAAGATAAAATAAGTACTCTGCATACCTGAGCCCTAAGTTTCCTTATTGTAGATTCTTGAGTAGCCTGTTTTTTGGAAAGCTCTTCACCTGAGATGAACGGAAAATTTAATCTTAAAAAAGGGCCTCTATAATCAATCGCTAGTAAGTAACCTGTTGGCATAAGCTTCAATAGAGAAAGTTTTTGATTTAACAGCAAAGCCCTTAAGATGAAATTATCCATTTTCAAAGCAGAGCGGAGAACAGTAACAGACTCACAGTTCAAATACAAACTTTACAAACTAGACATCATTCTTCCTTAATTTATCCCTTTTTCCCAAGGTTGTTAAAATTGCGAGTGGAAATGATTTCACGAGTCTATGTATCAATTTCGAGTTGACTCTGCTGTAAATACGAATTAAGGCAAACTTGGAAATGAAACCAAGTTTACTCGGCCGGACTTGCAGCGAGGCAAACTCACAGGGAATTGTTAAGAGTTTATTTTATCTTTTTTCTATCTCATTTTTTACATTCAGTTCCTTTTCCTTTTTGTTAGTTTGATTTTGTTCATATAAACTTCTTGCTTTATAATTGAGATGAAATTTTGAATTATGGATGCATTTATTGTATTGTATAAATGTATGTCATCTATACATTATTTTTTGTCACAATACGAGTTTTCTTAAACTCTCAATTTTGACAGCCTTTGTCTTTTCTCTTTTGTTGACATTATTCAATCCTTTCCACCAAGCGAACCTCTAAAAGAATTAATTTGAAAATATGTTTGGTCAACTTTTTCATCTATAACCTTAGATCCCAAGCTGTAGTGTCCATCAAGCTAGGTTTCAATCTCCAATACCATCTATCAAAACACCAAAGTAGCAGTCACTAAAATTGAATTGATTAAACACTTTTAACCTTAAAATTCTTGCCTACAAAAACTTGAAAGGAAAAAATTAGTATGCACAATGCATCTAGTTTGTTTGTGCTATGAAACATGGTTATCAGAAGGACGGCCTATTTTTTGAATCGTAAGATACATTATTAATAAAAATATGACAATTTTATGTAAAAACAAATGACATGACAAAAAACATAAGCTAGTGCATATGAACCTCAAAATAATTCAAGATTCAAATAAAAGTTCACATAAAAAAGGCTAGCCGCACAAAGTTGACAAGATAAAAGTGTGTGGCTTCAAAGTTCGGGGGCAAGCTGTAATCGATTGGATTTGATGCACAAAGTGGTTGGTATCGATTGGATTCAGTTTTGACTGATTGTATTTTTTTTTCTATTTATGAAAAAGTACAACTAAAATAAAAATCGTTTGTGTCTAAAATCAAAATAAAAAATAAATGCATTATATTTAAACTTAAATTACAAGGTTAAATTTATCTTTTACTAGTTTGATCGATTTCTCTCTACTCATTTCTATTCATCCTACCTGGAGCAAAGAAGTTTTTGTGTTTCTCTCTTCTCTATTTCTGTTTATCCAAACAATATAAAATTTCTACTCCACTTCGCTGTTTCTCTCTTCATATTTCCTTCGTTTCTATTTCTCTTGGCATCCAAAGATAGTGTTATTGCTATAGTATTTGTCTAAAGAAGTATCCAACAGAACAATTTAGAGTTACAGTTTTTGTCATTTCAGACTTTGTTGACATATCTCTAAAAGAAACATCCATATAATTAACCCTAACAAGACACATCAAACAAAAAAGTTCTGTATCTACTGAAGTCAGGATAATACAGATTTAGGTTTGATTTCAGATAGTGTTACCTTCTGCCATAACTTGAGTGATTATTTCATCCTTTTCCTTCAATAGAGCAGCTGCATCACTTTTTTTATTCTGCTCTCGACGAAGCGTATCCCGTTCCTTGGTGAGAGCATAAACCTACAATTAAATACGAGTCTCATAACAGTTTTAGTTAAAAGTATACCCTTAAAACATATATGTAATATCCAATAATCCTTTTGATAAATCACAATTTTCAAAATCCAAGATGAATTTCTAATACCAACCAACAATGCTTAACATGCTCGTGATCTCTAAAATTGAAATTATAAAACATGCTATCATCCCCATAACTCTTTTTCTTGGCTAACAAGACTTGTGTCGTTTGTGGCACGGTATATTGTTTTCCATGACAAAAATTTCAATTATAACTTTGATGTACAGATTGAAAATGTTATACACAACTTTTGAACAAATCATTTTGAGTTACATTATTGAAAACTTTGTTGAATAAGGACAGGAAACATAAGATTTATGACAAATGATACCTTTCTCTCTAGAGTTGAAACCCTCTGATGGTATTCCTCTCGCAAAGACTCAACTTCAGCTTCATTGGACTTTCTCTGCTCCACAATTATCGATAATTAAATAAAAATATTTTTAAGAACGTTGGGGTACAGGACACATGACAAAAAAGAGAAACAGAACATGCTAATTAATTAGTTTACAAAAACAACAACAACAACCGAGCCTTTTCCAACTAAGTGAGGTCGGCCACATGGATCAAATTACAACATAGTGTTCTATCATACACCATCTTTCGGTCCAACTCATTAATTTCCAAATCTTTCCCAATAGTTTCTCTGATAGTTTTTCTAGGTCTTCCTATGCCTCTAGTGATCTGAGTATCCTCCATCTGATTTGCTCTCCCTACTACATAATCTATAGGTCTTCTCTCTACTTGTCCAAATCACCTAAGCATGTTTTCTACCACCTTTTCTACTATAGGTGCTACCCCAACTCTCTCTCTAATATGGTCATTTCTAATCTTATCCCAGCTGGTTTTACCGCACATCCAACACCAAAAACACCAAAGGATTATCAAATAGAGATGTACAAAGGAAAACAAATACATAGTGTTCAAGGAAAAAAAACTACAATGCAGCATAGTGTATGAAAAAACTACTATTAAAACATAACATGATCCTAACTACCATTTATTGAAAAAATAAATATACCTTTAAATCTTCAATTAAAGCTTTGAACTGTTCATTCTCATTCATCAATTTTGCTATCTCATCAGCCTTAGCCTGCAAAGAGAACCAAGAGTAAAAAATTGTGATAATACATACAACACTCTCATGGCTGCAAAAATTGTACATAGGAGACAAAGGTTGGGAGCCTGGGAGCATAATTAGACAAGACATGTAGCTTTTCGAACATATAGATACATTAATTAAAAAAATCACATCAAATGATTTTTCGCCAACAATGATTCATAGTACGAGCCTTCAACTTATCTAGTCCATGACGCGTCAACTTAGTGGTAAAAGCTTGAATTTGTAATCTCAAGAGACCGAGTTCAAATCCCCTTAAATACAGTTGTAAAATGGTCATTAGTGTCGCTTTATTTAATAAAAAATTCAGAAGATATAAGTTGGTTATAGATGAAGAAAAGGGGTAAAATGGAGCAAGAAAACAAATTACAATAAAGTGAATTAAAAACTAACTATTTAACACCACAAGGCAATCTTCATGATCTTAGTTTAATGTACAAGAAGCCTAGCAAAATATCCCTAAGGCCATAACCAATAAGAAAAGTACAATTAGGCCATGAAGAAACTTCTTAATCATAACAAATCCTGCCAAGTGCCAAGAGACCATATGACCACTTGTTTTCATGCTCAAAATGTAATAAGATATGAACCCTAAATTGACTTGTCTGGGAACTTGTTACAAAATAAATATGCATCACAAAAGCTTTCATTGCTAATACCAAAAAGAAAAAATTTGTGAAGTATACTTCTCAATCAGTCCACAACAAAGCAAGCAAGCATATCTATGACAGTGAATTAGAAACCTTAACAAGAAGAAAAGTTCAACAGCAGAGCAAAACTTCTTCACTTTAATAATAGCTACCTTGAGACCATGTGAACATTTTCATGCTAAAAAAATAAGATTGGAGCCCTACATTTTTTTCCAATCTGGCCACTTAGAACAATATTCTTCCCATCTGGACACTTGCAACAAAAATGAATGTGCACTCAAAAGCTTTTTTTATTTCTTTAAAGATTATGTAGAGTTTATGAAATACCTGAGCTTGTCTTGCAGCACCTTGTAATGCTGCCTCCATCATTTTCATCTCCCTCTTCACCCTCTCCAACTCAAGTTTGGAATCCGAGTCATGCATATTTTGTGTTGAACTCAAATGCTGCTCTTTTATGTCTGTTTCAATATTGTTGGCAAGATGGTCCCTTTCATTTTCTTCAACAATTGTCTCATTGTCATGTGAAACCAAATCAGATACCACCTCAGATGATTCATTTGGAGTGGCAATGGACTGGTGTTCATTATACGGTTGATCGGTGCTATTGGATTCTTCAGAAGCTACGGAATGTAGAACAGAAGTGTCTGTATCATCTCTTTTCTCGGTATCGTCTGATGCCTCGGGTTGAACAGAAGAAATTCCCTCTACATTCTCCTCTGTGTGTATCCTCTCTTCTTCTTTACTCTCCTCTTCTGTCTCAACTCCAATAGTATCATGCACATCACTAGTACCACGAGACTCACCAAGCTCACTAGTACTACCCTCAACTACATCATCTCCAAGGTTAGAAACCATGGGCTGCTGCATCATAACTGGACTTTCCAAGGTTCCCACTTCAGCAATCTCTTTCTCTTCAAAATTGCTAATCGAATCCGAATTCTCGGACTTCTGAATGGGAGATTCGGGTAATTCAACAGGCATCTCCGGTAACTGCTGCTGTTCATCCTTTCTGTGGTCCAAATCCTGTACAGTTGTTCCATCCACTGACTCTACATGCTCACCATCTTCTTCTGTCTCGTGCACTTTATTTTCCTCTTGTACAGTGATTTCTTCAGCTTCCACATTGTCTCTTTTATCTGTTTCAACGACTTCTTTTCCCTCAGCCACAGGAACATGATCCAAAGACTCAGGTTTTTCCTCTGACATTTCAGGTTCAGATTCTTGCTTAGAGGATTCAACGTTCTCAGATGTTTCTTCACTATCTTCCTCACCTTTGTTCCCCATAAAGGCCAAGACAGGGTTAAATAGTGCCTTCCCATCAGTAGGTATAGGCCATGATCCTGAAGATTCTGAAACTGGAAAACGAAAAGAGCACAACTCTAATCAGTGTAAAAGCTAATAATGCTCCCCACCTTAAGAACAGACATCAAACCTAACATTTCAAAATTCCTATCTACAAAACTTAAATTTCTCACTTGATACAGCAATCCATTCATTCAGAAGACAAAGATAAGTAGCTATGAAGCACGGACATAGACACCAACACCCGACACAACATTGACACTAGTAATAATTTAAAAAATGACATCATTGAATGTAATTACATGTGTTGGTGTCGTGTCAGACAAGGCGTCTTCAATCAAAAGTGCCGGTGCTACAGAGATAATAAGCAATAATAAGAATCTGAAATAGAAATTACCTTGTTGATTATTACTGGATTCACCATCTTTCTCTTCAAAACCAAGAGCAGTATCAAAATTCTTCTCAATACTCTTGACACTCTCTTGAAGCTTATTCACAGCTCCCGCCAAATCAGGGAAGTTCCCCCATGCATTTTTCGCATTAAACCATGCCATCTCAAAACCTACACACCAATTCCAAAACTCAAAACTTTAATCCTCACACAATTTTCAGATCCCCTAAAATACAATCAAATTCAATTCATACACCACAAAAATTTAAAAAACAGTTACGCATATAAATAAAACATTAAATCTGAAACCGGATCAATCAATGCAGAGGAAATGAATATGAATTGAATTAGGAAAATGATTAAGATCGAAAGTGAAAGAAGCTTACCTTAATGAATGCGTATGATTCAGTGAGGAATTTAGATCATGGTTATTGAAATGGTTAAGCTTGAGCTTAATTTATGAAATGAATCATTGAAAATGGACAAAAAATAAGAAGATTGTCGGTGAAATTAATCAAAATCGTGTTAAATAAGATGAATTAGGGTTACGTGTGCGGTTTATGAGAGAAAAAGTGAGAAAGCGGGAATGGAGGTTAGATTTGATGAGCTCTGCAAAAACAAAGATGATGGGATCTTTTCTTTCTCCAACGCTATTCTAATTCTTTCTTTCTCACACCTTGGTGATGAGTGAAACGTTGTCGTTTTGGTTCATTTTTCTTTTTCTTTGTTGGTTAAATTCTTTTTTTTTTTTTTTAAGGGAAATATAAATTAGTTTATAGCTTATAGTTTGTTTATAGTAGGCTCGTATGACAAAAAAAAAATCATGTTTGATAACAGCTTTTTTATTATGAGATTATAGTTTATTTTATGAGTTCATAACTTATTTTTCAGACGCTAAATATTATTTTGGTGGAGAGAACTAAGTAAGCAAAATTATTTTGAGGGAGTAACGAGTTGCTTTATCAATAATTGATTGGTTTAAGTGGTAAAAGACTTGAACACTTAAATGTGGTTAGCAGTTTGATTTCTGAATCATGAGTATAGAAAAAAATATATGGATGGGAGGGGAGAGCCCATCTTAGGTTTTGTGTCGAAGATTAGAAAAATGTACTTCAAACCATTTGTAAAGTTTAACACAATTGTTAATATCGATATTATTAAGTTGAATATCTTTTATGGTGTATCAAATTATTCGTTCTGTGAATGTAAGTTTATAGTGGTGTTTGTCATTTCGTCTACAAACAACAAGTACTTCAAACTTGTTACAAAGAAGATAATACATATTGTTGAGAATAAAACGTCTAAATATTTTTTTTTTGAAGAATTTAATTTTAAAATAATACATTATTAAACATATAATTAAAATTATTGGATAAAAAAGATATAATTAGGATTTATAATTTATATTTATGATTAAAATTATTGGATAAAAAAGATATAATTAGGATTTATAATTTATATTTCTGTTTAGAATACTTTTAAGATTTTTGTTTTATTTAAAAATGTGATTTAGAAATATGCTTTACCTCTATGTTTAATTATTCAAAGGATTGGCAATTCACTCGTAAACTTGAGCATTACAATGGGTACGACCAACCCAAGACATTATTTTAATTTGAGCAATTAGTAGCACTAAAATTGAACACGTAGTACGGATGCGACACGATACAAATATGTGAATACGTGAGATTAAATTACTGGTCTGGAATGTATGATTGATAATACAATCGAAGCGATGAATAAACATAATCAATGAACTCTATTTGAAAAAAAATTACAGGTCTAGAATGTTTGTATGAAATGCTCTATTAAATTGTATTGTACTATCACCAAAAAAAAATGATTACTACATGCACGAAATGCATGAAAGTATATGGGGTTATCGGTTTTCAAATAAGAACGAAGGTTTGATAAACAATACACCCTTGTTGATTTCAATGTACAAAGCCACATGTAAATGCTAGCATATCCATTCTCAAAATTTTGCACCATTTAGCATTACATGGTTATTGATTTCAATGATACAATGCCACATGTAAATGCTAGTGCTAGATATCCATACTCAATTTGACAATTTTGCACCATTAGCTTATAGAGATATAGATATAGATATGGACTCGGCTCTATGGATGAATGAACTCAATTATTTTGGACAAAACTCTGATGTGAGAGATTGTTGTGTAATTGTGTTGGCCAGTTTTCCCAACTAAACTGCATCCTCATCACCAATGATCACCACATGAACACATACCATGTTTAAAACTATGATAGCGATTAACATCTCTTACAGTAATTTCCCTCTCCGTAATCTTTGAGATGAACTTAATAGCAACATGGCAGTCCTCACAAATTCGGAGATTCTTTGTTATCAAAAGCCGGGTTCCTGGTGAAGTACTTATGAGTCCAAATGCAATAGCTAGCCTTTCACTGTGACTGCACACCATACTTGTTTTCTCATCTTCCTCCACATCATGAAAAACAGATCCTGTATCCGGGGCATATCCAGCATCATGCATTAGTCCTTCTAACCTCTTGAGCTCTGCATATATTGCATCAGAATTTGAGTGTGAAACATCTCCGGCAAGAAATGCATACACTTTGTTCTTTACTTCAATCCAGCTACAAGCAATGTTTTTCTTTATTCCTTTGTTTATCATTACCTGTCTCAACTTTTCCACTCCTTCCCACTTGCCTGATTGAGCATACATATTAGCCAAAATCACATAATTTCCAGAATCATCAGGCTCAAGCTCAATTAGTTTCTCTAAAGCTAACTCAGCCAACTCCACATTCCCATGGAGTTTACATGAATTCAGCAAAGCACCCCATACACCAGAATCCGGCTTTACGCTCATATTTCTTACGAGATCGTATGCCTCATCCAATTGACCGCAGTGACCAAGGAGATCAATCATGCAAGTGTAATGTTGAACTGTAGGATTGATACCGTAATCCCTCACCATCAAGTTATATAGCGCCCGTCCTTCATCCAACAAATGCCCTCGGCTGCAAGCGGAAAGAACACCAACAAAGGTTATATGATCCGGCCGAGCCTCCTTCCTCATTTGCTCAAACAAGTCCAAAGCTTCAACAGCAAGACCATGCATTGCGTAACCAGTAATAATTGCATTCCAAGAAACAACTCTTTTCTCCCGAAGCCGCTCAAACAAAGCACGTGCAGCTTTCACAGAACCACATTTTGCATACATATCAATCAAAGCAGTTTTAACCTTATCATTCGATTGAAATCCATGTCTCCAACTAAATCCATGGATTTCCCTCCCATAAGGGAGACATGCAACGTCAGCCGAAGATGAAATCACAGTCACAAGAGTTGCCTCGGTCGGTCTAACACCATTTGCAGCCATCTCCCGGCATAGAGAAATTGATTCATCAGGGTGACCATTTTGAGCATAAGCTGCAAGCATAGAGTTCCACAACACAACATCTCTCACAACAATTTTATTAAACACGTGACCGGCATCCATCACACAACCACATTTAGCATACATATCAATAAGAGCTGCACCTACAAAAACATCTCTCTCCCACCCACTTTTTATCACATACTCATGTATACTCCTTCCTTCTCCAATAGCAGAAAGAGCCGAGCACGCCTTAAGAACAAACGGTAAAGTAAAATTATCGGGCCTGAGCCCGTAGTCAAGCATCTTGTGATATAGCATAATGGCATCATCATGCGGCCCATTCCAGGCATAACCGCGAATTAAAACGTTCCACAGAAACAAATTCTGTTTAGGAATTTTATCAAACAGGTTACGTGCATTATGAAGAGAATTCGAAACAGTATAAAGATGGACAATTTTAGTGGCTAAGTCTTGGTTGTAAGCAATACCGAGATGGTAGAATTGAGCATGGAGCTGTTTACCGGGGTTTAACGCCTTCGAATCGATACAAGATTGTAGTAGTGAAGTGTAAAAGTAGTGGGTGGTTGGTTGTTCAACAGAAGGGGGTTGATGTGTGGCTAATGAGTGGAAGAAAGATTGAGAAACAGGGAAGAGGTTGAAAATGAATGAAAGTGTTGTTGAGGTTTGTCTTGTTTTCTTAATGGAATAGAGAGACATTTGGTTTCGAAGATATTCGTTAATTCAGGAACACAACATAGTAGTGGTGTGTGTTTTGTTTATTATGCGACTTTGTCTATCAAACATGTCCTTGCACTATTTTGAAAAGAGTGGTGCTATTTAAAGCGAAAAAACACATCAAGAATTTTTCACGACTAAGTGGCAACCGTTAGATCTGGAATTAATTGGAATACATGGGCAGTTGAGAGATGAGTATGTTACCTTTTGAACTATCGAGATGCTCTCGTGAGTACTATTTTCGGGACAACTAGCATTTGCCTTTTGAAAATGTTATGACATTGTAACTAGGAACACAGCTCAGTCTAAAGCATTAATAATTAAACCTCAACATAGTATTCAGCAGCTCAGGCGAAGGAATCTACCAAAATGTCATACCTAGTCTTGAAGAGTTCAAGTTTCGCAAATAAATTCACACAAAAGTTATCTTTTATGAGAACAAAAAATAAATGTTAAAGATATGCTCCTTCGATAGATACTCCATTCGTTTCTAAATATAAGCAAAATTGACTTTTTAGATTCATTTAATTAATGGTGTATGTGGTCCATAATATAAACCACATACATCATTAATTGAATGAGCCTAAAAAGTTAATTTTGTTTATATTTAAAAACTGAGGGAGTAATTGTGATTGAATATGCGAATTGATTTTTGAAATTCTAAGCATAGATAAAAAACAGTTTTCTTGTTTTTTCAACTTAATAAAAAATACCCTTAAAATTGTAAAGTGACCGTCAAATTAGTCTATAACTTTTACCTTTATGAGCATGTTAAGTGAAAATATGGTCCCTCCGAGATTTGATCTCACATCAATACCATCATGAGAGACTAATTTATAATTTAGGTCTTATTGAAAATATGTAGTTAGCCGGTTATTACTTATTAGGACTCTTAGTTTGTAGTTATAGTGGATGCCTATAAATAAGCTTTGATGTACTCTTTTCCTTTCAACTTTTTCATTTGTAAGATTGTTCATAATTATCAATACCAGATTTCTTTAAGCTTTTTCACCATTTTATTCATGGATGTCATGTTTCTCAACATGTCTCTTAATCCTTAGGGGATAATTTACTATAATTAGTTCATGCACAATAGTAATTAATGACAAATTTGTCAAAGAGATAACCTAAATTTCTTATGCAAAATAATTTATAGTGAGCCGACATTGATCTAGAATCAGCTTGCAACGTAATATGTTTCGTCAACGTGTCACATCATTGTCTCCAACAACAAAAGTTTACTGAGAGACCATTTTAAATGATGTTCTACAATTTCAAGAAATAATTTGCCTTCCATAAGGGCAAAAGCAACTTGATAACCAATAAATCCTAAATGACTAAAATCCCCGAACAAAGCAATTTACTTGAACATGCAAGTATTTTTCCTTCAAAAGAAAAACTTATTCAGTTTAAATTATAAAATTTTAAGATGACCATTTTCTTGTTTAAACCTAAAAACATATAAAAATTACTCGAAATGTTGCAAGGGTAAAATTATGGGAGTCTTTTCTAGATGGAAAGTAATTAAGTTGCAATCACCATGATTTGATTTTGTATAATGTTTATATGTGCATGGCAGTATTATACGTGCTAGAACATTTTCAAAACAAAAAAATACAAAAATGTAAATCGAGAACAAGTTAGATTTGACCACGGAGTTCGGTCAGTGTCTACATCTCTGACCATATAATGGCTACAATGATTTTCTACTATTCCAGCTTAGAGTTACAAATTACAACTTGTATTTAAATACTACAAATTACAACTTGTATTTAAATACTACGATGAGCTATACCCAACAATTTGATGTTAGCTAGGCATTTATTTTAGTTTCCTCGAGGCATGAGGCTCCATTTATTTCATCTACTCTTCAAAGCTATCTGCCTCTCAAAGTTGGATGAAAGTGATTTGAATTTTTGTAATAACTAAACAGAATCATACTCATACATCCTAATTTATTTGAAAGAAAGAAAAACATCAACGTGGATTGTGTTGTCTTATATATAGCTTGTCAATTTCCTTGAATTACGTGTCGTGTTAGATGTTACAGATTTATAATAAGCTTTATTGTTAAATATACTTCTAACTAAACAATGTGTTGCTAGCTATAGTCATAGGCAATGCCGATTAAGGTGTGTGATAATACACATTGTATTTAATTTGAGTAGGCTCTTATTTGTTTGATGTACCAATTAAGGTGTGATACATACATTTTTTTCCAATGTGTGAGGGATTTTGTTGTTGTCTCTTTGAGGTTAACGTTTTAAAACTATTTAGTTGAGTTAATGCTGTAATAGAATATGAAAACAAATTTTTAGTTAATCTATCAAATTAATACGTATAATTAAGAGTGCATGAAGCCATGAACATATATAGAAGTTGTATTTTGATAGTTATTATAACCTTGCTTTTCATTTTATTACTTAAAAGTTCTATGAACTATAAGCCACAAGTATAACTAGTAGTTTTTTGTTTTTCTTTCACTTGTTCGGTTCATTTTGTTTATATTATTTTTTTGACACATTTTGTTTATTTTATAGAGTATCTTTTTATTCTTTTGTGACCCCAAACTTAATCTGCAAGAAAGTGACAAAGGCTTCAGAACAAAGAAAGCAGGATACCCCTTTCCTGTGAGATTTTGGTGTTTAATTTTATTTGCTTTCTTTATGAAAAGGGTGCATGCAATTTAAAACGAAAAAAAAAAAAAAAAGAGATAAAGTAGAGAGAGGTATGAAAGTAACTTCAAATCAATTAATGCTATTCTCTATTAGGTTTGTGCTGGAGATCATGTGATTGCTTCAAGTTATCTACCATTCCCAACCACCAAGACTAATGAAATGAACAAAAATTACATGAAAAAAGGAAGGCATTGTGCCTATATCTTGGTTTGAATTGCAGATATATACTCGATCATAACCTACATATAACACCAAAACTTTTAACTATGGAGTTGGAGTGTGAGTGATGGCATTTGTATCTTAATAAATTAATAATAATTAATAATAAATCATCAATAGGCCTATAATAAATATCAACATTAACTCGTGTAATAAATATTTGTATCTTGCAGATCAAGAAACCAAGGAATGTAACATGGAAACCAAAATAAAATTGAAGACGGATCATTTTTCTCAAACAAATTGGATCTCACAGTTTCCTTTTCTCTTAGAAACTAATTGTGTCCTCATTCAATTATTTATAAACATGCGAGCGCATAATAAACCAAGAATAAAAGAATAATTAATATTTCTTTTGTAGTGACTGAGTTCACACAAGTGTGAGAAGTGGATAATCCCGTATTCGAACTTCATGCATGTTATTATCCTTAATAGTCAATGAATTACAAAAAGTGTATATTATAAAATGGATTTGATATTATTAGAAAGGGAATGCATTTGTCTATTTTATTATTTTAATTACGGCCGAGTAATATTTTTGAACCGTTCAATTATTTTTAGATTTTGCCCCTCAAGTCTTCGTGAGCTTAGCTCAGTTGATATGGACAATGCATAATATATGCAAGGTTCGGGGCACGAATCCCGGCCATCACCAAAAAAGATTTTTCCCCTCAAAATTATGTTTAGAGTTTACTTTGTTCATTTAACATTCTTCTATTTTATTTCGGTTCATTAAATGATAAATGTTATATACCTTGGCTATTTATGTTGGTGTTTCGTTTGAGTTAGTTAAACATGTCAAATGTTACACATGTTTAAGGTGATTTAACAAGGAGAAATGTTATTTGAACAAACACTTTTTGATACAACTAGTGGGACAATCAAAAAATACAAATAAATATATGTATTAACATAAAAACTAAAGCAATAAAGAGAAAGTAAAAGCATAATACGAGTATAAAAGTTGTCTCAAATATCATTTCTCTTTACCAAGTGACTTGGTATATTTGTTTCTTTACATCCAATCATTTATTTTCTCCCTAGATTATAGATAGAGGGATTTTACTTCATTTTTTCTTTCATCTCCATGTTAGATTTTAGGGCTTTAGGGTATATGCATTGATATTTCACATATGCGCCACCCTTCTAAACCAAACAAGCAACTGATCCCAAATTGATTGCTAGTAAATTTGTCATGTATGACGCATTTGATGAACTCAAAAAAATATTCACAAAAAAGATTTAATTGTGGGACTTTAAAACTTAGGGAACTAAAATAGAAGCAAACAAAGTTAAGAAAGCAAGTTGAAATTTTAAAATAATGAAGTTATTAAAGGGATAAAAAGGAATCAACAATATATTTGTACAAGTGATAAGAGACTTGGACCCTTTAAGCATGTAAAGGGACTTGGACCCTTTAAACATGTAATTAAAGGTTCGATTTCTAATTCATACGTATGACAATAAAAACTTCGTACTGATATTATGATAATTTGAGGAACAAAAAGGAAAATGTGGTTAAGACTTGGACAAGGATCTCTAACATTTCTCTCTTGATTTATTTTCTTACTTTTTATTTTCTTTCATTTTAAACATGATCATCTCTTCTAATTTATCCAAAATTTAACTAAAGTTATTCTATTTATTTCCATCTAAAATGGTGGAAGATTTTAATCCAAGAGATTTGAGGTGATAAGGCAGCGCCTACCCTAGTGACAAAACACAACCGTTGGAACCATAAATTCAACTTACCAATGTTAGTTGAGTGTTGACTCTCCTTTCATTTAATCTAACATTCAATCCTACCACTCTACCACCAATTCCCTCTTCACATTTTACACCAGGAGCAACAAACCTATAAAATACTATAGAAATACTATAATAATGAAAATGATTATTAATGGGAATAAAATAAAATAAAAAAAGCAAAGCGAGTTCCTTCACTTTTGTTTTTATATTCTTAAATTGTGCAGTCCCCTCACCTACGTCTCTATCCTCGTTTCTTCATTTACTTACCTTGTAGCCACTCCCAAAACACTCTCTCCATAGTTATGTATCTTACACAACAACAAAACCTCAAATGACACAACCATTGCTTTTGCTCCTTAAAAAACACAACACACTTCTTTCTTCACCAACGTTGTCAATGTGTGCAGACATGTCTAATAATAATCCTCCTTCTACTTCTAAAGCCAAAGACTTCTTTCCCTCTCCAGCTCTCTCTCTTAGCCTTGTAAGTCCTAACTATAACTAACTCTCTTCTTTATTTCTTCTTCACATTTCTTCAATATTTTCTTATTTAAACGTTAATAAGTTTGTAGTTACATTAGTTTTTATGATTAAATTTTGAACCTCTAGTCAAATTTTTGTTTTTCCCCTTGTTTTTAACTCACCAACCGAGCTATCTACTTGGAACATTTCTTCCTCGTTTTATGTTTCATTTGCTTTATATGTTTCTTCTGTTAGAGTCTCACATCGGATAGATAAAATTATTTCAAGTGACACTTATGTCATTAGGGTTATTAATAATAATTTTTTTTCCTATGAGTTTTCTTTTAAAATTTTTGAGACTTTCCATCTAATGAACTAATTTTTAAGTTGGACTTTAAGTTCTAACATATTTTTTTCTTTGCTCTAATCAGGCGGGGATTTTTCGGCATGGCGGTGCGGCGGCGGGGGAGGGTGAAGGAGGGAGTTTTAGTAATATGGAGGTGGAAGAAGGGGAGGAAGGGAGTACAATAGGAGGTGAGCGTGTGGAGGAAATAAGCAGCGAGTATTCAGGTCCAACTAAATCCAAATCAATGGATGAATTTGAAGGAGATGAACTTGAAGATGATGAAGGTGAAGATGATGAAGGTGATGGTGATGGTGATAATAAGAACAAGAAGAAGAAAAGGAAGAAATATCACAGGCACACTTCTGAACAGATCAGAGTCATGGAAGCGTGCGTATAGTATAATCCACTATGCTCTTTTTTTTTCCCTCTATTCGTGTGCCTATTTTGTTTGGATGACAATTAATACTCTCCTTCATAATAGTACTACATATCACTTTAAAGAATTTTAATTTGTCTCATTCTATTTATCAATTTAAATAACAAATATACTATTAATTATTTTTTATAGTTTGTCAAAAAAAAGTATACTGATAATTAATAATTTTTAACAAGTGTGTATCATATTACTAATTTAAAAGGCAAATATCATTGAATCACCCGTGAGTGTGACTATTGAGAATTCAGTGTTATGAGTTTCTTATATTTTTTCTATTTTTAGTTCCTACTATCTTAACCTGCACAGTACTCTATGATTACCATATTGTCTGTCTTGGTTCCTTAAGAGATACCTTTGATTAATATAGTTATATTTGTTTGAATAAAAGAATGACTAGTGTGATGATTCTCTGTTCTTATTTATGTAACTTGTTTAAGTGCATAGGTCACTAATTTGAGGTTACCAATGAAATTTCTTTTTCTTCAAAGTTATATAGTATATAGTCCATGTGATTACATTTTATAATATATTGAACAGCTTTTGCTTTAATTATTTATTTGATATCTTATATATGATTATAAAAATGTTTCACACTTACTTTTTCATAGATAATCACGTACAAAAATATGATTAATTCAGTTGAAAATAAGTTAACTTAATTTGGATTGAAAATTTGGTTAACTCATATGATTGAATTAACCACAGTTTTGACGGTGAATTAAATTAAAAATGTAATCAACTAGGGTTTAGAAAAGTCAGTGAGCATGTATTATTATTGGTAAGGTTATGTCTTTGTAAAACATTTTTCCCCACTTACCACTTGATTAGTTTTTTGTTTTTTACAATACCTATTGATAAGATTGTAGTATATTTATTGAAGAGGTGTACTTGGCGTTTGCATTATTAAACACCATTTGTTGGACCACTCTACATATAAGAATTGAAGCATGTTGTGAAAAATAAATTAAATTCAATAACAAAAAATTTTTTTACATGAATGGTGAATGTAATATTGTAGGCTTTTCAAAGAGTCACCACATCCTGATGAAAAGCAGAGGCAACAACTTAGCAAGCAATTAGGTCTTGCTCCAAGGCAAGTCAAATTTTGGTTCCAAAATCGTCGTACCCAAATCAAGGTATTATTTAAATCAACTAATAAAAAAAGTGTGCTAATTTTTGCATTTTAATTATTAAGTGAATTTAACAATAATATTAAGCATTACTTATGTTGCATGTTTTTCAGGCAATACAAGAGCGACATGAAAATTCATTGTTGAAATCAGAAATAGAGAAACTAAGGGAGAAAAATAAGACCCTACGAGAGACCATAAATAAGGCTTGTTGCCCCAATTGTGGGGTCCCCACCACAAACAGAGATGGTGCAATGGCAACTGAAGAACAACAACTACGTATTGAAAATGCCAAACTCAAAGCCGAGGTTATGATTAGAAATATCTCAAACTACACATCATCACTTTTTTATTTCAATACTTAAAAAAATTAGACAAATTGTGGAGAAAACAATATATAACATTGTTGATGTAAAACAATTTTACAATCACATTCAATGAGAGACCACAATTTCTCATGTCGTATTATCAATTTCAAAATATCTTTTAAAAATGAGGTAATACGGAAAAATAATGAATTTTCATTGGATGTCGTAAAACTATTTTACATCGACAATGCATATCCTTTAAAACTATTCTACACCAACAATGCATATCTAATTTTGTTTATAGATTTATTTTGTTGCACTGGTGTAATTTTTTTTACAATGTCAACCAATCAGATGCTATAATGTGTATGATGCTTAAAAATAATCCAATAGCTATGATCGATCGACAAAGTTAAGCTAGTAGCGGTTTTGGCCTCTTGTTGGTTGATTGTAACTCATGTAACTTTATTTGAGTCCTAGCCTAGCACTTTTTATGCGGGCGTGGAGCTCCATTGATTAATATATTCCATTTTTTTTTTGAGGAAATATATTCCTTTTTTTTTAGCTAGTACTTTATCATGTATAGTAATTTTGTATCAATGCATGTTAACCAAATCATTTTGATTATCTATAATTAGCTAGTAGTTTATCATGTCTATTAATTTTTTTTATTTTTTTTTACAATAAAAATTAAATTATAGATTGTAAAATTACACTCTTGATTAATACATGTGTAGGTAGAGAGGCTGAGAGCAGCTTTAGGGAAATATGCATCAGGGACAATGTCACCTTCATGTTCCACTAGTCATGACCAAGAGAATATTAAAAGCTCTTTGGATTTTTATACTGGAATTTTTGGTCTTGATGAGTCAAGAATAATGGATGTAGTAAACCAAGCAATGGAGGAGCTTATAAAGATGGCAACAATGGGTGAACCAATGTGGTTACGTAGCTTAGAGACCGGTCGTGAAATACTTAACTATGATGAATATATGAAGGAGTTTGCCGTTGAAAATTCAGACCATGGAAGACCAAAGAGATCCATTGAAGCTTCAAGAGATACAGGAGTTGTTTTTGCAGATCTTCCTCGGATCGTCCAATGTTTTCTTGATGCTGTAAGACATAAATTAATGCTTATACATTGAATTATCATATCCTTGAACCATATGAATAATATCATTGCATGCACATAAAAAAAAATATTATATCCTTTTGTTTTGTAGAAGTTTAACAATATTTACTTATTGTGCTATGTTTGCAGAATCAATGGAAGGAAATGTTTCCATGTTTAATATCTAAGGCAGCAACAGTTGACACTATATGCAAAGGAGAAGGTTCTAACAAGAATGGTGCAGTGCAACTGGTAAGGGCAAATGGTAGCTACTAGCTAGGTATCTTTGATATTGAATTAGATGGGCCTACTAAATTAATGAATTTCTTTTAGGTGCTTTTTTTTTTCCTACAATTCTTAAAAATTACTCTAGACCGGATTTGACTATCGGGACACGAGAAAACACTGTTTTTCTCGGATTCACTCATCTAGACACGAGAAAAAACAGCCAGTCTGAATAGGTAAATTCGAACGGGTGTAATTTTTAAAAGTATATTAGTTCATTTTTTATGAGTACCTATCAAAAAAGACATTATGAAGTTTACAAATTCACACACCAACTATTAATTAGTTAATGAAAGATTTCATAAAACCTTATATGTAGGAATGGTAAATTGAGGAAAAAAGTTTCTTATAACTTCAGTCGTTTTCATTCACTGATTTTAACTTCAAATGTCTGAAATAAAATTTATTTCTTGCTGTAAATCTGAAAGGAACAGTTCATACATGGATTTATTGATATGGATATTTTATTTTATTATAAGTGGTCCAAACATGACAAGCAAAAGAAAATGATGGTACATTGTAATTTTAAATGATATTTCCTATGTTTGAAAATTCTATTCTAATGTTGTAAATGTTTTAGTGGATAAAAAAAAGATTAAGTTGATTGTGGTAGAATTATATGCTTTTGATTATAGTATGGTTAATCTTTCTTTTTAGAAGTGAAGGTTCTTGTCAACTTTTCATCTCCTTTACTTATCTATTTCACAGAAATATAGATAAAGACACGTAAAATATAAAAAGTTCAATGTCATTTAAACTTTAGTAACACTTTGGAATTTTCCTCTCATCCATATCTTGTCTAATTCATCTCATTGGAATCTCTCGCTCTTCATGACAAATTATGATTCCATGCGGTCACTTTTTTCGCACATTCACACTATCAGGACTTTAATGGTCGTCCAATCTTGATTGGATCGTCTAGAAAAAGCAGATTTAATTTTTATTATATAATTTTTAAAATGCTGAACTTAAATCCTAACCGTTAGATCGAACGGTCACCGGTGTCCGATTGCGTGATTTGTTAACCGCAACAAATTGTGGTCCCTCCATGACTTATAAGTTATAAGTGGTGTGTATCTAACCACTTTACAAGTCAGTTTTATAAAGTTGATTTAGGTCCAATCCAAAATATAAAACCATCTGCTTTGTAGCATATATCTATATCTATGGATATATGGATATTCTAGTTTTTCACTTTTGTTTGAAAATAGTTAAATGTTGTAATTCTATAACGCAATTTAAATTAAAATTCTAGGATTAAATAAAAGTACTTTGGATTAAATACAAAATTTATAAACAACTATACATATAAAATGAGGCAGTAAGATTTATTCCATGTACAACACTTGAAGATGGAAATAGAAACAAAGGTAGAGGAAATTCTAAGATGTGGACACATTGCACAGTTTTCCAATGATAAATACTGTGGAGGCACAGAGCATATACTACTTAACTTGGACATGAAATCATAAAACTTTAACCTTAATTTTGTATTTGGTACGTACAGATGTTTGCTGAGTTGCAAATGTTAACACCAATGGTTCCAACTAGAGAAGTGTATTTTGTCAGATACTGCAAGCAGTTGAGTGGTGAAAAATGGGCTATTGTTGATGTGTCCATAGACAAAGTAGAAGACAACATTGACAAGTCCCTAGTGAAATGCAGAAAACGCCCATCTGGTTGCATTATTGAGGATAAGTCAAATGGACATTGCAAAGTATGTAATAGCAGCATTTGTTTCCATTTTTGTTACATAATGTATGGAGCATAATTTGGACCTATATGATTTTGTTTTCTTTATTCAATTTATGTGACAAGTTATATTTTTTTAACTCAATGTAAAATTCTTTTGATATTATTTTTATGAAGGTTTATTGATTTTTCCTTTGGCTTTAAATAGGTAGTATGGGTGGAGCATTTGGAGTGTCAAAAGAGTGTAGTTCATTCAATGTATCGCACCATTGTCAAC
Source organism: Medicago sativa (assembly GCF_051527215.1). Taxonomy (NCBI): domain Eukaryota; kingdom Viridiplantae; phylum Streptophyta; class Magnoliopsida; order Fabales; family Fabaceae; genus Medicago; species Medicago sativa. Next base: position 80,589,317 of record NC_140750.1, read on the forward strand.
AGTGGCCTAGCTTTTGGGGCAAGGCATTGGATTGCGACCCTTCAACTTCAATGCGAACGTCTAGTTTTCTTCATGGCAACAAACGTTCCCATGAAGGATTCAACTGGTGAGTAAATTAAGAATTATCATAAGAAAAAGGTTATTTTGTAAAATAGTACTTTACCAAGTAGTAAATATTGTACACTAAAATGATTAGTGATGAAAACAAATTGTTAGGTGTTGCCACATTGGCTGGAAGAAAAAGCATTTTGAAGTTGGCACAAAGAATGACATGGAGTTTCTGTCAAGCAATTAGTGCATCAAGCTTCCATACATGGACTAAGGTTACTAGTAAAACTGGAGAAGACATAAGGATTAGCTCTAGAAAGAACTTGAATGATCCTAGTGAACATCTTGGATTGATAGTTTGTGCTGTTTCTTCTATATGGTTGCCTATATCTCCTAATGTTTTGTTTGATTTCTTGAGGGATGAAACTCGTCGAACTGAGGTACCGAGTTTAATATAGTGATTCAATCATATTTTACCTGAGATATTTTGTATATGAATTTAGAGGGGATGTTTGTGTTGACAATAATCATTATGACAGTGGGATATAATGTCTAATGGTGGGACAGTGCAATCCATTGCAAATTTAGCCAAAGGACAAGACAGAGGCAATGCAGTAACTATCCAAGTAAGTTACTCAATATTCAAAACTGAACATATTGAACAAAATGCAAGTTACATTTAAAACATTTTCTAACTTCTAAGAAAAATAAGAGGTTTTTTTCTTCTCCCTTTGCAGACAATTAAATCAAAAGAAAACAATATGTGGATACTGCAAGATAGCTGCACAAATTCTTACGAATCAATGGTGGTATACGCACCTGTGGATATTACCGGTATTCAATCCGTGATGACCGGATGTGATTCGAGCAATCTAGCCATACTGCCCTCAGGATTTTCAATTGTTTCTGATGGCTTGGAATCAAGGCAAATGGTAATTACTTCGAGGCGGGAAGAGAAAAATACAGAAGGAGGATCTTTGTTTACAATAGCATTCCAAATCCTTACAAATGCTTCTCCTACAGCCAAATTAACAATGGAGTCTGTGGACTCTGTCAACTCTCTTGTATCATGTACATTGAGACACATCAAAACAAGTTTAAATTGTGAAGATGGTTAGTCAAAATTAGACAATTGCTAGATAGATTTAAATGATTAGTAATAATAATCTTCTGCTTTCTATCTCTTTTTAGGTTAGTATTTGGTTTGGCAAAAAATAGCTAGGGCTTATTCCATAAGAAAGGAGGCTTTGGAATCACCTCTTGTATATAATTATTAATTATCACATTATTTCTTAGTTCCTTATGTGGATGATTTATTTGCACTTTATAGCTTTTGTCTTTGATTTGATTTCTTGTATTGCTCATTTTTTTATTTTTTTTATGTACACAATTAAACCAAACCACATGCACGAACCAGTAGTAGTTCACACAGAATCTCACAAACCATAAAACAGAAACAAAGATATGCAGTAAGACATAATTTATATATTATTTGATAAAGTGTGAGATTATATTATTTAAATAGAGTCTCACATAACATACATATTAATTATTAATCAATGGTGCATGTTTATGAGCTTAAACAAGTGTATGTATGCACTCCACGAGCTCCTAAAAAAAAATACAATATAAATATTTAGATTTATATAAGGAACAACATACATAAAAAGAAAATTACAGTATGAATACCATTTATCTATTCTTAATGCAATATTTAAAACATTGTCCGAGGCATACAGTATAAGAGCATCCACATTGGTAGGGTCTTTACCATTTAAGACCCGGTACCTAATAGGTACCCCCAATGTGGAAAAAAAAAATTGGGGGTCTCTTAAGAACCAGGGTCTTGCTTAAGACCCCCAAGTAGTGTTGCATATGACTTGATTGCCCTTAGAAAATGAAGGGTGAGGATGAGATCACACGGTGGAGGATTGCTGAGAGATGGAAGGAATCAAATGTTTTAAGTTGAATGAATCAATGATTGCCACATGTAGGCTGTTGCTTGTAAAACCGCCGGCCTTTTCAACATCGCTAAAAATGTCCATTTCTCGTCATTATATTTTATGTAGTACTAATAGTAAGGAATAAGGAATTGTATGGTATGTGCAAATACCACTTGATAGTAAGTTATTAAGTTTATTTTCAATATGCTCTTACACTTCTTCTATTTGTTTATTTATATAATAACATCAGCATTTTTTTAGTCTGTTTATTTATTTATATAATAAGATCAGCATCTCTTTTGACAATATCAAGGGTGATATGCCACTTGGGAGGCTTAAACGACGTTTCTCTTGTCCATTCATTCCAAGGTGACTACAACGGAAAAATTGTGATGGAAGAGTTAAAAGAAAGGGATGGAGAAAGGAAACTGGATTTGGGGATACACATCGTAGTCAACAAGAGATTGGGCGGGGGGGGGGGGGGGGGGGGGGGGGGGTGTGTGCTTGAACTATTCCACTTTCGGTTCCAGTAATTCACAATTCACAAACAAGGCCAGCAATGAATATATAATAAAAGCAATATGGAGGGCTTTGTAACTCAACTCGCTTGAGCTAATGGATAAGGAGTTGAAGGTCTTGAATTCAAACTCTAATCTAACTATCCCATTAGAAAAAAGAAAGCAAAAAAAAAAAAAAAAACTCTGTTTTAGATATGGTTCAATAGAACTGATTTATTTGAACAGGCCTACCAAGATGAATAATGTTATCTACTCAACTAAAGGTTCATCAGGAAAATAATGATATCATTGATTCAATAATAATTCGAGAGACGAAGGAAGGAATCCTTCCTCCTAGGTATATTCACAAATAAAAAAATGCCATAAATGATTTCTTGAAGGATTAGTACGCACGCACAAACACGTAAAAGACGAGGGGTGAAAAGATATCACTTATATACAACAACAACAATCAAGTTTTATCTCACTAATTAGAGTCGGCTACATGGATCAAACGACACCATAATGTTAAAAAATATACCACTTATATAAGTGGGTTAAATATATCATGTGAAGCCATTGCCTATGACAGGAAGGTAAGTTCTAATCTTCCCATGAAAATGGTAAGATTGAAATTTGAGACGAGGATCTTGCTGATCCATGTAATTGGCACCTTCCCGACTGAAAGAAAATTTACCATTGAATTAGACCTGTTTGCAGAAATACCATGGATGCCTACGAAGTAGAAGAGATACTTTGACAGCGATCATGTTTTAAGTCGGGGATTTTTTGGTAAGTGTGATAGCTGTCCTCCCACAATTTAACAACCACACATCCTGTCTCTAGCTGGGACATCAAAATTATGAGCATCTGGGAAGGGAACATCCTTCACAAAGTTCTTGTTTTACGCAACATATGGCTGCCCTGAAGAGCACAAGCTTCAGTTATATATTCCAAACCATTTCCTGCAAGATGTTGCAAATGCAGGTAGACACGTCCAGTTACGACCGTGTTGGCATTTCTCATGAACTTGATCTTGGATAAAAACATCCATAATTTCTTGACAAAAAAAACAGGTGTCAAGCAGCATAAATGGCACATTTCACTCTCCAATAGCAACTACTCACCATGACCTCAGCTTGAATCAACAATGAGAATTCTCAATGCATCAAAATCAAAGTATTACATCCCCAGCAAATAGAAGGTCACATATCCTTCCCTCTGTGGAAAGATTTTCCTGAGAACCAATATTAGAATTTAGGTTCTTCTTTGCTTTCCTATGAAGTTCTGCTTCAGAATATCTGCCATTTCTTTCCAAACCAGCTACTAATATATTAAAAGTGCCCGACGTAGGACAATTTCCTTTCTGACACATGATTTTGTAAATTTCAAGCGCCTTATTAACTCTTCTAGCAGAGAAGTAAATGCTAATTAAGGCAGTGTACGTAGCAACACACTTATGATTATCAGGTAATAGATTGAAAATCTTTAAGGCAATAGATGGCTGCCTAGCACAACCAAGCCTATAAATTAAAAGCGAAGCCAGATAGATTCCAAGAGAATGTCCAGCTCTAGTCATTTCCCCAACAATTTCCACCAGTTTTGAAAACATATTTGATCTATTCAACATTCCCACTAAGGAAAGATATCCTGTTCTCTCAATACTTATTCCCATTGTTACACTGTACTTGAAAGCCAACAATGCACCATCAGGTCGACAACAATTACAATTTACCTCTATAATGGTTGAGATAACCTTATTATCTACAGATATTTTCTTATCCATCATCCCTTGAAGTAAGTGGTCAATAGCAACAACGTTTCTATTTCTCAAGAGAACCAATAAAAGCTCTTTATCTATATTAGAAGAAGAATCAGCAATGGCTGCGTTGCTGTCATTTGCCTTCTCCTTAAAGCTACTATCCAAATAAAAGTGTGGATTGACTTGCCTTAGAAGGGTATCACTCTCACCAGCAATTTTTAAAGCTTCCATTGCTTTGACAAAAACACGGTAACGAAGAACAAGACGGTTTTCTTTCATATACTGAAGTATTTTGGTCATGAACACAGTCCCACCAACTTTAGAACACTTCTCGATTAGAATATTACATGCAGCTTTATCAGGTTCAACTCCAGCCTCTTGCATCTTTTCAAAAATCTCAAGAGCTTCTTTGCATTTTCCTAAAATCCACAAAAGCAAAAATTAAACTTTTGATAAACATAAGACTGAACAACTAAGGACAGGTGATAAGGTGTAGCAGTTAGAAGCTTCTCAATTTAACCAAAGCAGTACGTTCTTTGTCTTATTAGTTCATTTAGACAATATAACAAACAGGTTGAAGGCAACACTAACCAGAGGCAATAAGATGGTCCATTAGAACAGTATAAGTGTAGCAATTTGGAACACAGCCATTGTAAAGCATCTCCTTGTAAATAGCAGTAGCTTCATTCACTCTGTGATTATCAAACAGAATCTTTATAAAAGCAGTATAAGAAACAACAGTTGGATAGCAGCATCCCTTTGATTTCATATCATTCCACAATGCAATTGCTTCATCCACATTTCCAGAAGTCGAAAGCCAATGCATCATTGAAGTGTAAGTAACAGAATCAATCTTTATCCCTTTGTCCTGCATTTGATTGAAAACGTGTTTCATTGATGAAATTCTCCCTGCTTCACCGAAAATATCTAGCATGGTTGTGCAAGTGAATTGATCATGCTTAAACCCTTTGATACGAGAAGCCCAGTTGAAGAACAACCACGCTTTCTCCATTGGAGGGTGTGATTTGAGAACCTGATTGACAGTGTATGAGTCCCATTTCAAAGGGAGATTTTGAAGGTGTTGTTGAGCGGAATTCCAAGATGAATACTTTAGGGTTCTGTAAATATTCCCAATTACGTTCCTCATGTACTCTCTGCTGCTGGGTACAGGAGGAGGAGGAGGAGGAGGAGAACTCTGGGAGGAATGAATGGTTTTTGTGGAATGAGGAGAAGGAAGGAAGAGGTTTTGGAGAAATCCATGAAGCTTTGAAACTCTCATTCTGCTCATGTTTCTGTGAGCCGTTTAGAAGAAAGGGAGATTGGGTAGTTGGTCAAACCAATGAATTAGCTAGCATTTCTGCTAACAATAATCAATAATTACATCTCCCATATCAAGAACACGAATATATATGAAGCTATAGTTCCAATTTTTCTTGTTCAAATGCTCAAAAACTAGTTCCCTAGCTTAAGGCTTAAGATATACATATTTTAAGCCAACCCAACTGGTGCAATGTAATTCGTAAAACAGAAGATATACATATTCGCAAATTGAGGTTTACAATATTCACAAAAATAAAATGCTTAAATCTAATTCAAATTAGATTGATTGATACGAGGAACAAAAACATTAGATCACCCAAAAACTGAAGGCCTAATAGAAATCAACAAGAGGAATATGCAAGAAAATACCTGAATTGACTCCAAAACCATCAGAAACAATTGAAAATCCTGAGGGCAGTATGGCTAGATTGCTCGAAGGAGACCTTCAACAAAGAGATCTTCAACAACGGAGATGAACACGCGACTGATTATTAGGGGCGAGTGAGTGAAAAGGGTGGTTCAACAAAGGACATCAGAGATGAAGAAGAGAAAGTCAATGAATAAAAATTGTGACGGCGACGATGGGAACGGCGGCGCCGACGGAAAGGGTGTGGCGATTGAAGAAAATGGAACTTGGGTGAAAGAGCGCAGTGGGTGAATGAATTGGAAATTTGGGAGAAAGGTTACAGTTAAAATTTTAATTTTTTTGTCATTTTTAGTTTTTTTTGTATGACATGGAATTGGCTGTTTTTTTTTTTTATTAATGACATTGCCACATAAGGGTGGTAGAAGGTGTACTGCCACCTATGGTGGTATACCCATAAGGGGGGCTCTTTAATAGCTAACCTTTTATGTTTGCGAAATTTAAAACATTCCTTGACGCATGAACGATAATGAAAAATGTCTCTGAAACATGTTCTCGTTAAACATTCGTAACGACAATTAATAAAAAATGTCGAAAAAGCACGAGCTTGAGTTACAACTAGCATAATCACCAACATCATCGCAAAACATTTTTTCACTTGGCTCACTACCATAACTCTTTTTAATATTTAACTTTTCTTAATCTCCACTTAAATTCTCAACTGATGTTTCAGATTTTGTTCAACATTCACAGAATTGGAGGTGATCCTCACAGGTTAGCTTTCTGGGAACCTGTGGTGTCTAATATTAAGTCTAGACTTTCGGGGTGGCACAGTCGATTCCTGTCTTTTGGGGGCCGTTTAATTCTTCTTAAATCTGTCCTGACCGCACTTCCTGTCTATGCTCTTTCTTTCTTCAAAGCTCTGTCAGGTATCATTTCTCTCATTAATTCTATTTTTTCTAAAAAAATTTGGGGAGGGAGTGAGGATAACAGGAAAATTTCCTGGATTGCTTGGAACTCTATCTGTTCAAAAAAGGAGCATGGAGGGTTGGGGGTGAGGCAGTTGAAGGAGTTTAATATAGCCTTATTAGGAAAATGGTGTTGGAGATTGTTGGTGGATAGAGAGGGGTCCTGGTATAGGGTTTTGGTGGCGAGATATGGTGAGGAGGCAGGGAGGTTGGAGGTTGGGGGCCGGAGTGTTTCACCGTGGTGGAAGGAGGTAGCGAAGATTAGGGATGGTATAGGAGAGGCGCATGGGGGCTGGTTTGATGGGAGGGTATCGAAGGTGTTAGGGGATGGATCGAATACGTTCTTTTGGTTTGATAGATGGTTAGGAGATATCCCTTTGCGATTGAGATTCCCTCGTTTATTTGATCTTGCGACAAATAAGTATTGTACGGTCGCGGATATGTGTTCTCTAGGTTGGGAGGAAGAGGGAGAGGCGTGGAGTTGGAGGAGAGGACTGAGGGCATGGGAGGAAGACTTGTTAGGGGAATGTAGGGCTTTACTCGATAATGTTGTTGTGCATTCTGATGTTTCTGACAGGTGGCAGTGGGATCCAAATCCCCACGAAGGATACACAGTGAGAGGTGCTTATCAGGCACTGACATCTATGGAAGAGTCCATTGTTGCAGAAGGAGAAGATCTCATTTGGCACAAACAGGTCCCGTTGAAGGTTTCCATCCTTGCATGGCGTTTGTTGAAGGACAGGTTACCAACCCGAAGTAATCTTCATAGTCGCGGCATCCTTGCGGCTGCAGACAACACTTGTTTATCAGGATGTGGCATGGAAGAAACCGCCTCCCATATCTTTCTTCATTGTGAAGTTTTTGGTTCTTTATGGCATTATATCAGGTCTTGGATTGGCATATCTGGAGCTCATCCTCAAAATTTAAGTGAGCATTTCTTTCAATTCACTCATTCTATAGGGCATTCGAAGGCGCGTCGAACTTTTTTACAATTAATTTGGCTCCTTTGCGTCTGGTTGATTTGGAATGAACGTAACAACAGGTTGTTCAAGAACAAAGAGACACCGATTTTACAGTTATTAGAAAAAGCAAAATATCATTCGTTATGGTGGTTAAAAGCAAATAACACCAATTTTATGTACGGTTCTCAAAGATGGTGGTCGGACCCTTTACTTTGTTTGGGTATCGACTGATTTTTTGTATCTATGTTGTAAACAATTTGTGTTCGGGGTGAGTTTCTCTGGTACATCTTGTACTGAGAGTTTCTTTCATCGCCGCTGTTGATATATATCATTTTGATTTCTTCAACAAAAAAAACCTTTATTTATAGTCAACAAATTCGTAAACAAAAAAAAATGTAAGATAAATACAGTTAAAACTCTATAAATTAATAATGTCAGGACCGGAGAAATTTATTAATTTAGAGAGTTATTAATTTATCGATAAATTAATAATTATTAATTTAAAGAGTTTTTAAGTAATTATATTGTACATACCAAACAAAAAGGCAAATTAGTCTATGCCTCTTAGAATTATGTTGCAGCGAACCTTGGGACTCAACGTAAATTAGCTAGTAACTATTGTGTTCATATGCATTGAAAATCAATAATGATTTTTGAAGTACAGTAAATGTAAACAAGAGGAACAAATGTGTTCAATGTATTCAGTTTCTATGAATTATTAATTTATGATTTTCTTGGGACCGAAAATTATAAAGGGATCTCCCGAAAAATTATTATCTTATTATTTTATCGAGTTTTTCAATTTTTTACATTGGCCCAAGTCGGGACCAGACAAATTTATTATTTTAGAGAGTTTATTAATTTACCGAGTATTAAATTAAAGAGTTTCTACTGTATATGAAAAAACAGCAATCAGGCATTCAGTTCCAATGGGAATGCTTTAATTGAATGAAAATGTTAATAACGGTTAGGAAATTTCGGTTGAACTTTTCTTTTTTTCATAAAAGGATAATAATATAGAGTTCGTCGTAAGTGAACTATTATAAAGAATTGTTCCATCTAGAATTGAATTTAGATTCTTTTTCTGCACAATTCACTTTTTGGTGGAATTCATTAACCGTTTGAGCTCAATTGTTTGATTGTTAAATGTTTTTTTTTTTTTGAGAGAACGATTGTTAAATGTTAAGGCTCTGTTTGGTAAGACCATAAAAAGAGCTTATAGCTTATAGCGGATAGCTTATAAGTCCGTTTGACAAAATAAGCTCTGTTTGGTAACTTTTTTTACAATGAGCTTATAGCTTATTTCACGAATTTCCACGAGCTTATAAGCTATTTTTCAGACGCTATTCCAAGTAGCGTTTGAGCTTATAGCTTATAGCTTATCATCTTTTGTTCCATTTTTACCCTTATTATTTTAATTAAAACCCATATTTACCCTTTATAATATATTATACTTTAAAAAAAAATGCTACTGGACGGCGTACAATGCTTTTGTTTAGCACATTAATATTGCAGTTCAACAACTCTAATATAATGATGGACGTGTGTGTGTGTGTATATATACCTCCCCTGTGTGTTATTTTTTTTTTTTTTAAATGATAATATACCTCACTTGTTTTTTTCCCTTGTTCTAAACTATATAAAATTGTTTTAAGTCTTTTGTAAAAATGTCTATTTATCCCTTATTGATTGATAATGTATTTAATAATTCAGTAAAATAAATTTCAAGAAGGTCCTCTCAAAAAAAAAATTCATTGTAACCGTCAATTATTAGGTTCTAAACCATATAAAATTGTTTTAAGTCTTTTGTAAAAATGTCTATTTACTTTTTAAAAAACAAAATTGAATTAAGAATTCATGAATATTTAAATATCAAGTTATATAAACTTTATATTTTGAATTAATAATACCCTTTTATGTCATTTTATATTTATCAGCTACTTAAACCGCTAATTTTACCAAACACTTCAACTAGCTTATCAGTCATCAGTCATCAGCTAGCTTATCAGCTAAAAGCTATCAGCTAGCTTATAAGCTAAAAGCTATCAGCTAGCTTATCAGCTATCCGCTATTTTTACCAAACAGAGCCTAAGGCTCTGTTTGGTAAGACCATAAAAAGAGCTTATAGCTTATAGCGGATAGCTTATAAGTCCGTTTGACAAAATAAGCTCTGTTTGGTAACTTTTTTTACAATGAGCTTATAGCTTATTTCACGAATTTCCACGAGCTTATAAGCTATTTTTCAGACGCTATTCCAAGTAGCGTTTGAGCTTATAGCTTATAGCTTATCATCTTTTGTTCCATTTTTACCCTTATTATTTTAATTAAAACCCATATTTACCCTTTATAATATATTATACTTTAAAAAAAAATGCTACTGGACGGCGTACAATGCTTTTGTTTAGCACATTAATATTGCAGTTCAACAACTCTAATATAATGATGGACGTGTGTGTGTGTGTGTGTGTATATACCTCCCCTGTGTGTTATTTTTTTTTTTTTAAATGATAATATACCTTACTTGTTTTTTTCCCTTGTTCTAAACTATATAAAATTGTTTTAAGTCTTTTGTAAAAATGTCTATTTATCCCTTATTGATTGATAATGTATTTAATAATTCAGTAAAATAAATTTCAAGAAGGTCCTCTCAAAAAAAAAATTCATTGTAACCGTCAATTATTAGGTTCTAAACCATATAAAATTGTTTTAAGTCTTTTGTAAAAATGTCTATTTACTTTTTAAAAAACAAAATTGAATTAAGAATTCATGAATATTTAAATATCAAGTTATATAAACTTTATATTTTGAATTAATAATACCCTTTTATGTCATTTTATATTTATCAGCTACTTAAACCGCTAATTTTACCAAACACTTCAACTAGCTTATCAGTCATCAGTCATCAGCTAGCTTATCAGCTAAAAGCTATCAGCTAGCTTATAAGCTAAAAGCTATCAGCTAGCTTATCAGCTATCCGCTATTTTTACCAAACAGAGCCTAAATATATACAACTATGAAAATAAAAACCTACTACATAAACCAATGAAGTACTATTATATACAACAATAATAACGTAATGGCTTAAAAAAAACGCAAAGTATTATTAATTTGATATATGCTTCAACCCATTGTCTTTTTCGGAAGAAATAAAAACTATTGCCTTAAATTAATAGCTCTTACAAGTTGCAAACAATAAATTTGAATTGAGTTACAACCAAATCGTTTTATAGATCGAAATTAATAGCTCTTACAAGTTGCAAACAATAAATTTGAATTGAGTTACAACCAAATCGTTTTATAGATCAAAATACTAGAGTTTTTTTTTTCTTAGATGAAGTGGTAATCCACTACAAATAAACTCACACACAACTGTGAGGTCCCGGTTGAATTGAGTTACAACCAAATCGTTTTATAGATCGAAATTAATAGCTCTTACAAGTTGCAAACAATAAATTTGAATTGAGTTACAACCAAATCGTTTTATAGATCAAAATACTAGAGTTTTTTTTTTCTTAGATGAAGTGGTAATCCACTACAAATAAACTCACACACAACTGTGAGGTCCCGGGTTCGAACCCAGGTCACGACGTCCGACCTTTCGATTTCTGTATTTGCCAGTTGAGCTGGGATTTCTAGACGAAATACTAGAGTTTTAAATATATGTATATGTGAGATATACCAATAACTCATAAATAAATAATTGAACTACCCACTGTAATTATATAATATTAGTGTTAAGACGATCATAAAGTGTCCATCTATCAACTCTTTTTATAGCGTTTATGGGTATATGTTTTATCTTGGTTTTCGGGTGTCAAACATTGATTACGTTTGAACCTTTTAAACCGGTGATATCTTATTTTTTCTTGGGAAGGGAAAAAATAAGCAAAACCCTTGAGAATCGAGGTCCGGGAGTTGTTTTCGCTACGGGAAGGTGTTAGGCACCCATAACGACTATAGTAACCTATAGGAACCGTCTTTAATTTCTACGCGCGCGCTTTATTTTTAAATGCTATTTTGAAAGATGTTATTGAACCTAAGAGTTACTAAATGAAGAATTGGAGGGAGAAGAATGTTTTTGGATTTTTATTTTAGTTGAATTGAAGGAATTTTGTTCCTTGCCTACGTACCCGTTTAAGGGATCAAATCCACCGTAGTTCTCTCTCAAAAATGTTTTTGTTTTTGTTGGTTGATTTTAAGTTTGAAAATGGGATTTTGAAGAATAGAAAGAGGCCTCAAGGGCATGAGATTAGGAAAAAAGTGAGGTTGGATTAGTGAATTGCAAAAAAAGTCAAAGTTTGATTATTTTCATTGAAATTTGATTAAGAAAATGGAAAAGAAAATACAATGGGATATGGGATCCCAAGGTTTGTTTGGAAAAGATTTGAGTGAAGTTGTTCACATTTGTTTGGAAAATTGATTTTTTTCTAAGTATGAATCCTAGGCATTCATCTAAACATGCATATTCTAGCTATATAGTGGTGTGTGTGCATATGTCGGTGCTTGTGTCGGTGTACATCATTAGAGTCCATTGTCCTTTACATCATACCCTAGATACATTCTATGGCCTCTTTGCCAAGAAATTAAAAGCATGAAAGAATATTACAAAATTTCCTAAGTGTTTACATTCTAACTTTTGGTACAAATTAAGTTGCAAGAAAGAAAATAGAAATGAAAATGGGATGCAATGATGATGCTTATGGTGAATATGAAATATGAAAGGAAAATGGTTAGTAGCATAAGGCAATATCAAAGAAGTGAAGTAAGAGAAATATTAGAATGTAAAAGGTAGAAAATAAGTGCAAACATGGCTAAAATTTGTTCATAAAATGCAAGAACCAAGTGACCTATAATTCTCACATTCCAATTACATTTTAAAGGTTTAGAAACAAGTATTGGAATGGGAATTAAGGCTACATGGTTTGCTTGACATTTTAAAACAAGTTTGAAGCATATTTACACTATTTATTTACTTAATGACTTGCAAGCTAAGTAACCTACCAAAACTCACAATTATGCAACAAAATTAAACACAAACAGTAGCTAAAACCTTATGAAATCAAGTGGCATAGGTCACTAAAATTCAACAAGCAATTTGGATTGAAATCAAGCAAAGTTTTACTTATTTTTAGCCTAAAATATGACAAAACTAGCAAGAAAATTAACACCTCATTTTTTATCAATTCTTTTAGTGCAAAAACCATCACAAAACATCACAAAACTAATAAGAAGCCTATATGAAATTTTTTAGAATCTCTTGAAGGATTTTTGGTCTTAAAGATGCACAAGAACATCACAAATTTTAACAAGAATAGAAGACAAACTAAAAAAACTACACATATTTTTAATCAAGATTCAACACAAAATAACATCATGAAAACATCAAGAAAATGATCAAAAATACGTAGGAGATTTTTAGGAATTTTCAGAGGATTCTTAACGAGACAGGGGGTGTGAATATGAAACAAACAGTATGAAAATAGCACAAAAAATTACAAGAAGAACAGGGAACTAGCAATTTAAGCCCAAGCCCAAAGAACTATGGATCCTGGGTCGCAGGAAGACGCAGGGGCCGCAGGATTGACCCAGGGACCCAACCCTAGATCAAACGGTGGGATAAGGAAGATGAGACCGGTCTGGAGATGAACCAAACTGGTTTAGACGAACCGGCTTGGTTCACTCCTCTATAAAAGCAAGGAGACCGGTCCAAATTCATTTGTCCCTTGTCTTTCTCTCTCTTACTCTCATACTCTCTCGTTCTCTCTCTAAAACCTCTGCACTCTAACCCTGGCCGGAAACTGGGAAGGACGGCGGAGGAACGGCGGAGAAAGATGAATCTTCATCTTCTCCGATGATTCTGAAAGAAATTTTACATAGAACCGTCCGTCTTCCTTCCCTCTTTACGAATCCATGGTTATTTTAGCGAAATCATGAAGAAAACGAAGTAGATCGGACTTTTTATTCTTCGTTTTTAGGGTTTTCAAACTTTTTCAAAATTTCATGAAATTGAACCCTAATCTAACTTGTTTTCTTCGCTGATTACGGATTTGGACCTTGTTTCGTGAAACAAACGGTGAATCCTTGAGATTTTAGACTCTAGGGTTTCGTTTCGAAAATTTTTTGGAATCTCTTCGAAATCCTCTTTGATTCACCGTTTATTTTCGCATTTGAACCTTCGACGATGATTATATGAAGAAACGAGGAGGTTCTGTGGACTTACTTGAGCTTAATTGGAGGTTCGAAACTGGATTCTTCGGAGGAACTTGGATTCTGAGTCTTCTTTTGATATTTTGTGGTAAGCTTCACTCCGAAACTGAAAATAAATCAGTTCTTCCTCCTCTTTCTTCTTCGCCGGTTCAGATTCCCTTTGATCCTTCTTCTTCTCTTCTCGACCTCTCTGTGATCGCGTGGTTCGTTACTTCGGTGGCGGATTCACGCTTGAATTGCAGAGATTCGAAGTTCGGTGATGATGATTCTTGTAAGAATCACTGAGAACTCTTCGAAACAAACGCTTCTATTCCCATTGTTCTTGCTATCAAACTCTGGGTTTTTGGTTTTTCTATGACGAAATTCTATGGATTTGTGATGAATTGGTTCGAATTTTGTGAAGAAAACTGGTTGTGATTTGGTATTTGTTGCGGTGGTTTAATTCAGTTATGGTGGTGACTGTGGTGGCCGTAATAGTTTGTTACGGCGGAGAGAGTTGGAAGAGAGAGAGAAAGATGATTCTGTTGTTGATGAGTTGGCAATAATTGTGTGGTGTCTTCTCTGCGTGATTGGTGATGTGGCCTCTATTTATAGGCCAAGTGTAGTATTCTGGACCAATGTGTTGTTGACACCTGTACTGGACCTGTTTGATTCGAACTTGGGCTCAATTTGGGACCTGAGGACCTTCCTGCAATTCTGTAAAATTGAGGGACTAACTTGCAAATTAGAAAGGACTTAAAAGGATAATCTGGACAAGAGAAGGACCACTTTGCAATATTTTGGACTTAAAGGACTTGACTGCAAAAAAAACTAATCTGCAAAATGATAAAAAAATAGTGGACAAAAATAAAATAAAAAAAAGGCACAAGGACTAAAAATGCAAAATTAGAAACCTTAGGACTTAGAACAAATAAAAAAATAAAATTGGAATAAAAATGGTAATTTGACTAAACGTAAAGTGAAACAATTAAAACTGACAAAACGGCCTAAAACGAACCAACGGCCTAAATGAGGTACTTTAAAGTACCTCTCTGCCGAAATTTCGTGTGAAATGACCAAAATGCCCCTGGGGCTAAAACGACTGTAAATGACTCAGATACGAATTTTTTAAAATGGATTTTTAGCAAGGAATTGAATCAAAGACTCATACAAGTAAAATTAAAAGACTCAGAGACAATTTTTATGATTTAAACAGTGACTTGACACTTGAAAAGACTAAAATGCCCCTAGGGGCAAAATTGACTCAAAAATGACTTCAAATGCAAATTTTGAAATGGATTTTGACATAGAATGAAACAAAGACTTATTCCCACTACTTGGAAGGACTCAAACAAAATTTTGAAAGACTGGGAGAAATTTGACACAGGAAATGACTAAAATGCCCTTACATGTGAATTTTGCAAATGAAATTGAAATGAAGTGCAGAGAAAGATGCAATTGATCAGAGATAGTTCAAATAACTTGAAATGCAAGAAAGGAAAAGTTTGATTAGTATTTTTAGGTCCAAAATTAGGGTATAACAGCTGCCCCTATTTAAGTCTCTTTGTCCGGAGAGTCAAGAGGCGAAGTCTTAGAGTTGACGGGACGAAGATACTTAAATATTAACATTTGCACTGTTTTTGGACGTAAAAATACGCTTTCAGATTTTCAAAATTATGAATACTATGCAATATTTGATTATGAATGCAAGACAAACAACTGGGGTCTATGGAACCTGTGATGTCACTGGGGATTCAAGTGGACATTGACAGGGTAGACAAACCAGGGATAGAAAATAAGGTACAAGCTGTTCTTTGGGTCGAACTAGTCACTTGACCAAGGAATACAAAACAAAAGATAGGTGCAAGCTGTTCGTGGAATTGAATCTTGACACTTGACCGGAAACATAGACATATAGGCAGATACAAGCGGTTCTTTTTGGATCGAACTTGACACTTGGTTGAAGGTACAAACAGATAGGCAGACACAAACTGTTCTTTTGGATTGAACTGGCTGTTTGGCTGGAGACATAGACAAAAGGGTTGATACAAGCTGTTTCTTTGGATCGAACTTGCTTGTTGGATTATCACCACATCATGTGGGAGAGTGCAGACTGTTCTCTTAGAACGAACTTGTCGTTTGACCGATAACAAAGCATAAGCTGGGGTACAAACTGTTCTTCAGGTTGAACTTGCCGTCTGACTGATCACAGAGCATAATCTGGGTACAAACTGTTCTATCGAACTTGCCGTTTGACCGATAACAGAGCATAAGCTGGGTACAAACTGTTCTATCGAACTTGCCGTTTGTTCGGAAGCATAGGTATACAAGCAGGTACAAGTGGTTCTTCTTTGGATTGAACCTGGCACTTGACCAGCAACAAGATACAAATTGAGAGTCTGGTTTAACAAGATACCAATTGAGGGTACATTGTCATTGACCTGGTTTGAAAATAGACATGACCATTTTTGTTGGCCCAAGAGTAAATTGACATTGGTTTGAATTGAATTGGAAGTTGAAATTGACATTTGACATTAACATTGGCTTGGAAATTGAAATTGACATTGACATTTGACATTTGATTGGGGAGTTGCAATTGACATTGAAATTGGATTGAAATTGGATTGAAAATTGACATTGACATTGGATATTGACATTGACATTGAAATTGGAAATTGACATTGGAATTGGATTGAAATTGGAATTTGACATTGAAATTGACATTGGAGTTGGAAATTGGCATTGGAATTGGAATTGGAAATTGACATTGACATTGTCATTGGATGTCAACATTGGAATTGGAGATTGACATTGGCATTGTCATTGGATGTCAACACTGGAATTGGAGATTGACATTGACATTGTCATTGGATGTCAACATTGGAATTGGAGATTGACATTGACATTGTCATTGGATGTCAATATTGACATTGTCATTGAAGTTGAGATTGCTATTGTTATTGGAGTTGAGATTGCTTCGAATTCGACATTTGACATGGTTTGGAATTGAGATTGGAAGGTTGAGATTGCATCGAATTTGACAATTGACATTGAGTTGAATCTGATAGTTTGACATTGAAATTGAGATTGGAATTGACATTGGAGATTGGAAATTGCTTCGAATTTGACAGTTGAAGTTGAAATTGAGATTGGAAATTGCTTCGAATTTGACAGTTGACATGATTTGGAATTGAAGTTGTCATTGGAATTTGGAATTGAAATTGGTTTGAATTTGGGGATTGACAGTTGGATATGCAACATGTATGTATGGTATAGCAAGATTATTGGATGTATGAGCACATAAAATGCATGATTATGCATGTATGAATGCTTGAAATGCATGATTGGTTGGCAGTTTGACAGAGAAGTTTCACAAAGGCAGACAAGACATTGGAAGATTGGGCACGTAGTGGCTCGTGCTGCAACATATTCACAGGGAGGAAAACCTCTTTGGAGAGACCGTCGTTTGAGAGACGTATCAAAACCATGGCTGAGGGCAATAAACTTGTAGAGGAGGGAACCTTTGGAAGATCCTTGGATACAGGTCGCCATTGTTAGGCGTGTCAGTGTTGGGTAAACATTGGATGTTCGCATCTGTGGTCAATGCTTTTCAATGTTTCATTCTTTCATTTTCAATCCCCACTTTTGCCTGAACCGCCCTTTCGGGTTTTCGATTCACCGGGGGGTAATATTCTTTTCATTGCCCCATTTTTGCCTGAATTGCCTTCATAGGTTGTCAATCAGCGGGGTGCTCATTTTTGCCTAAGTCGCCCTTCCGGGTTTTCAACTTAGCGAGCTTTTCATTTGTATTTTTTCATTTTTCACTTTCATTCTGTTTTTTCATTCTTGCCATTGACCACAGATCATCCCGGGGAGTAACCTGTTTGTAACATGTATTGAAATAGACATTGACACTCATTTATTCATGCATGTCTCATTGAAATGTACCATATTGCTCAGGTTTGCTTTCAAAATAGACAGAAAAAGATACTTCAATTTTTCAAAAGATGTTTGTTTCAGACATTGACATTATCAAATGGAAAGAAATTGTTTTGTATAAAGTATTGAAAGTAGAAAGAAAATAGAGTTTCAAACAAATAGAAAGGCTCAAATTGATGTAGAAGAGTGAAAGTCAGCCAAAGGCATAACTCCACGGATTTACAAAGCTTGGAAAATGGTAATTTTATTGGTTGGTGATACATTGAACACGATGACCGCTACATTTCATAGAAATTTTGAATTCACAAGTACAGAAACTTCTGATGAAGATGAACATTGACAGTTGTAGATGCCCCAAGGGGTGATGGTGATTTGCCAAATATAGTTACTTGTCTTTTATCAACCTCATTTTTGCATGAACCGCCCTTTCGGGTTTTCGGCTCATCGAGGCGCTCATTCTTGCCTGAGTTGCGTACAATCTCAGCGAGCTTTTTCATATTCATTTTTTTTTGTCCCTAACTTTTGCCTGGATCGCCCTTTCGGGTTTTCGATCCACCGGGAAGCGCATTTTTGCCTAGGCCGCCCTTTCGGGTTTTCGACCTACCACGCTGTTCTTTTCTTTTTAGACAAAGTATTTCTTGACTATATCGGCATTAACAGGATTTGGAAGCTCAACACCATCCATGTGTGTGAGAATCAAAGCACCACCAGAGAAGGCCTTCTTGACAACATAAGGACCTTCATAGTTAGGTGTCCATTTGCCCCTTGGGTCGGGTTGCTGACTTATCCTTCGTTTCAACACAAGTTCGCCTTCCTTGAATTCTCGAGGTCGGACTTTCTTGTCAAAAGCATTCTTCATTCGCACTTGATACAACTGTCCATGAGCCATAGCATCCATACGTTTCTCTTCAATCAGATTCAATTGATCATACCGACTTTGACACCATTCAGCCTCAGTTAACTTTGCTTCCATGATCACACGAAGAGATGGAATCTCCACTTCCAGAGGGAGAACTGCTTCCATACCATATACCAGAGAGAAAGGGGTTGCCCCGGTTGAGCTGCGCACTGTAGTACGGTAACCATGCAAGGCAAAAGGTAGCATTTCATGCCAGTCTTTGTAAGTAGTGACCATCTTCTGAACAATCTTCTTGATGTTCTTGTTAGCGGCCTCAACTGCACCATTCATCTGAGGTCTGTAAGGAGAAGAGTTGTGATGTTCAATTTTGAATTCTTCACATAAAGCTTGCATCATGCTATTGTTCAGATTGGAACCATTGTCAGTGATGATTTTGTTGGGAACACCATATCGACAGATGATGTTATTCTTGATAAACTTAACAACCACTTGCTTGGTCACATTGGCATAGGAGGCAGCTTCAACCCACTTGGTGAAGTAGTCAATCGCCACTAGAATGAAACGATGTCCATTGGAAGCCTTTGGTTCAATTCTTCCGATCATGTCAATGCCCCACATAGAGAAGGGCCATGGGGAAGATATAACATTGAGAGCATGTGGAGGCACATGAATCTTGTCAGCATAAATTTGACATTTGTGGCATCTTTTAGCATGTTTGTTGCAGTCACGTTCCATAGTGATCCAGTAATAGCCGGCTCTTAACAGCTTTCTTGACATGGTGTGACCCGAAGCATGGGTCCCAAAGGTACCATCATGTACATCATGCATCAACTTCTCAGCTTCTTGTTTGTCAACACATCTCAACAAGACCATATCATAGTTCCTCTTGTATAGGATTTCTCCGTCCAGAAGGAATTTGCTAGCCCATCGTCTCAGAGTCTTTTTATCCCTGTTGGAAGCACCAGGTGGATATTCACGGTTCTGCAAGAATCGCTTGATGTTGTAATACCAAGGCTTTTTATCATTCACATCTCTATCCACTTGATCTGGCATATTTTCAATAGTAAACACATGAGCGGGTCTATCAAGACGCTGTACTTTGATTACGGGCACATCATTCCAATGATTGACACGAAACATGGAAGACAAAGTTGCGAGAGCATCAGCCATCTGATTTTCATCCCGGGGGATGTGGTGCAGCTCAACCTTTGTAAAGTATGTCAATAGACGTCTTGCATAGTCACGGTATGGGATCAGCTTCTCATGATGAGTCTCCCATTCACCCTTTATCTGATTGATAACAAGTGCAGAATCTCCATAGATGTCAAGGTGTTTGATTCTCAGGTCAAGGGCTTCTTCAATGCCCAAGATGCATGCTTCATATTCAGCTATGTTGTTCGTGCATTCAAAAGTTATTCGAGCGGTGAAAGGAATGTGGTGCCCCTGTGGAGTTACGATGATGGCTCCAATTCCTTTACCATAAGCATTAACAGCACCATCAAACACCAACCCCCACTTGCTATTGGGATCCGGCCCTTCATTGATCAGTGGCTCTTCACAATCTTTTGCTTTCAGATACATAATCTCTTCATCAGGGAAATCAAACTTAATTGGCTGGTAATCATTAAGAGGCTGACAAGCAAGATGCTCAGCAAGGATACTTCCTTTGATTGCTTTCTGAGCTTTGTACACAATATCATATTCAGACAACAACATTTGCCAACGTGCAATCTTTCCAGTAACAGCAGGCTTTTCAAAGATGTACTTGATTGGGTCCATTCGGGATATCAACCAAGTTGTGTGATTCACCATATAATGACGCAGGCGTTTGGCAGCCCAAGCTAAAGCACAACAAGTCTTTTCAAGCATTGTATACCGAGTCTCACAGTCGGTGAACTTCTTGCTCAGATAGTAGATAGCATGCTCTTTCTTGCCAGTCTCATCTTGTTGACCGAGAACACAGCCCACTGAATCATCTAACACTGACAGATACATAATCAAAGGCCTTCCTTCCACTGGCGGGACAAGGATAGGTGGCTCCAACAGGTATTCTTTAATGCTATCAAAGGCTGCTTGGCATTCATCATTCCATACAACAGGCTGATTCTTTCTGAGCAATTTGAAAATTGGACCACAAGTAGTAGTCATGTGAGATATGAATCTTGAAATGTAATTCAGACGTCCGAGGAAACCTCTGACTTGCTTTTCAGTTTGAGGGGCCGGCATTTCTCTGATGGCTCGGACTTTGTCAGGATCAACTTCAATGCCTCTTTGACTGACAATGAAGCCTAGCAACTTTCCAGATCGTACACCGAATGTGCACTTGTTAGGATTCAACCGCAGCTTGTACTTTCTCAGTCTTTCAAACATCTTTTTCAAATACACTACATGCTGCTCTTCATCACTTGATTTCACAATCATATCATCAACATACACTTCAATCTCTTTGTGAATCATATCATGAAACAGAGTTGTCATACCTCTTTGATAGGTAGCACCAGCATTTATCAAGCCAAACGGCATCACTTTATAACAGAATGTTCCCCACGGAGTAATGAAGGACGTCTTTTCTCTATCTTCAGGAGACATCCGTATCTGGTTATAACCGGAGAAACCGTCCATGAAGGAGAACACTTTGGATTGCGCAGTACTGTCAACAAGCACATCAATATGAGGCAATGGGAAGTTATCTTTCGGACTGGCTTTATTCAGATCTCTGTAATCAACACACATTCGAACTTTCCCATCTTTCTTTGGTACTGGCACGATGTTGGCAATCCATTCAGGGTATTCAGCTGTCATGAGGAAACCCGCATCAATTTGCTTCTGCACTTCAGCCTTGATTTTAAGAGCCATGTCTGGACGAGACCTTCTCAATTTCTGTTTGACAGGAGGACATTCAGGTCTTGTCGGTATCCGATGTTCCACAATCTTGGGATCTAGACCCGGCATATCTTCATAGGACCATGCAAAGACATCTGGATAATCATGGAGAAGCTGAATGATCTTCTTTTTCACCTCTGGCTCGAGTGCAGCACCAATCTTGATCTCTCGCTTGTTCTCTTCAGTACCCAGGTTGATAAGCTCAATCTCTTCCTGGTGAGGCTGAATGGCTCTTCTTTCTTGCTCAAGCAGTCGAGTGATCTCATACGGTACCTCTTCATAATCATCATCCTCATCTTCAGCTTCATATACAGGGAATTCAAAATTTGGAGGAACCATAGGGTCACTGTGTTCAACGGGTTTATTATGGTTCAATCTGCATAATATGATTGGGATGATTTTTAGAAAAATGTTTTTTCTATGCAGATTTTTGAAATTAATAAGAAAAATACAGATGTTTTGGTTTTTTCTGGCATTACCATTATTTCCAAGAAAAAGGCACTAAAAGTAAAAAAAACAAAGAGTCGTGAGAAAAACGACAACTTTTATTGATAACGGCAATGCCGAAACAAACACGCCCTTACAAAGATATCACTTTCGCCTTGGGCAGAGCGAAAGGATTGTTATTTTGAAAACAAAAGACATGAGCAACTAAACACATTACATGGAAGCATGCATGACTAAAGGAACATCAATGGCTTCCCAATTTCTCACGGTGCCTCCTGGTATAACAAATGCAGGCACGTGGCTTCCTTCAGTGGCATTTTCAGTAATAGCATTGATGAACCCAGCACTGTAGAAAGTTCCCTGTGAAACAGCAGATGTCGGGGAGAATCCAAGGCCTTCTTTACGCTTGTTTTCCAAGATCTGAATCACCTTGCCCCAGCCAGCAGCTTGCCCTGCTTGAACAGCCTTCTGGGCATCTTTCAGTGAGGTCATGCTAGCACCAGCCCTCCGGGGCTCTGCGCCCTCAACAGTCAAGCCTTGGAATGACGTCCCTTCTGCGGACCCTGCTTCAACACAAGAGAATGATGATATTTGGCTAACCAGAAATGCCTCCTCACCATATACGGTGATAACCTTACCGTTTCTCATGAACTTGAGCTTCTGATGCAAAGTGGAAGTTACTGCTCCAGCGTCATGGATCCATGGTCTTCCGAGGAGACAGCTGTAAGAGGCGTTGATATCCATGACTTGGAAAGTAATTTGGAATGTTTCGGGACCAACAGTAATTGGCAAGTCCACTTCCCCGAGAACATCCTTGCGGGATCCATCAAAAGCTTTAACCAGGTAACTGCTACCCCTCAGAGAAATTCCATGATGGCTCAATTGCCTTAGTGTGGATTCAGGCATTACATTCAGAGACGATCCAGTGTCTACCAATACGTTGGATATCAGGTCAGATCCACAATGTACTGAGATATGTAGAGCCAAGTTGTGGCGTTTCCCTGCTTCGGGGAGCTCATCATCTCCAAACCCTAGGTTGTTGCAGGCAGTAATATTACTCACTATTCCATCAAATTGATCCACAGAGACTTCGTGGTCAACATAAGCTTGCTCCAGTATCTTCATTAACACCTTCCTGTGAGCCTCTGAGCTCATGAGCAGAGACAAGATGGATATCTTTGATGGGGTTTGTAGCAGCTGGTCAACAATCTTATAGTCACTTTTCTTGATAAGCCTCAGGATTTCGTCCAGATTGGACTCTTCAATAGATTGGCCTGCTGGGCTGGTGTTCTTGTCAACAGGAGGAGCAACTGGTGGGGTTACCGTGGCAATAGGTGTTACCACCTGTCTTTGAAACAAGGGCGGACGGACTTTTCCACTTCTCAGAGCTGTGACTTCACTAGCAACATTATCAACTGTAGCTGGGGATACCAGAGGTACTTCCACCCCATTTTCAACCATGGTTGCATTGTATTTGTAGGGAATTGCTTTGGTAGAGGTATAAGATACAGGACCAGGTAGCCTGATCACCAGAGGCTCAACATTCTTTGCACTTTCAACAGGAGAATCATGGAACACTGGTACAATCACACATACATCACTGGCAATCAAGTACTTGTCATCCATCAGGCTCTGGATATCACTTTGCACAACACAACAGCCCATAGAATTCTGCAGACATTCTGAACAAGAATCATGATCATGATTGAACAGAGAAGCCTGGCAAAGTTTGACATGTAATGGCACCAAGGGAGTAACGACATTGCGGACATCCAGCCTGGGATCCTCTTGATGGACAGGAACCCTTTCAAAGGCCTCAATCATATTGACAGCAGCATGGTTTGGAAGCGGGTTGTCAAGGACATGAGGAACACTGTTCTCAAAGGTCAATCGTCCCTTTTCTATCAAGTCTTGCACAATATATTTCAGAGCAAAGCAATTTTCAATATCATGGCCTTGGGCACCCTGATGAAATTCACATGTTAGGTCCTGTCGGAACCTGGGAGGCAATGGATTAGGCGGAGGCTTGCCCGGTCTGGTGATACAGTGCCCCTTGGCCAGCAGAGTTGGGAGCAATTCACCATACCGCATCGGTATTGGTGGAAAAGAAGGCTTGGGTCGGGGACCCTGTTGTTGCTGCCGTTGCTGTTGCGCAGGAGGTTGTTGTTGTGCTTGCTGAGGAATGGCATTGACGGGCATTGGTGGTTGACCCGGTGGCAGAGGATATTGTTGGTAGAATGGTGGGAAGAACGGATGCTGAGAGTATTGCATGTAGTGATAAGGCAGAGGTAGTTGCATGGCTGCTGCAGATGGGTTACCAGACACCATTCCTACATCAGATTCCTTTCTCTTGTGATGACCATTACCGTATTTCTTTGGTGCACTGGTTGAAGATTCACCTTTCTCGAGGACAATAATGCCATCCCGTACAGCCTCTTCTAGGCGAGTTCCCATTGTAACCATATCAGAGAAGTTGTTTGGGGCAGAGACTATCATTCTCTCCTTGTATTCCTTCTTCAGAGTTTTCAGGAATGTTTGTGTTAACTCTTCCTCATCAAGTCGAGGAGAAACACGAGCAGCTGCCCCTCTCCACCTTTGAGCATATTCTCGGAAGGTTTCATCTGATTTCTGAGATAGGGCTTTAAGAGAGTCCCTGTTTGGCCTTAGACGGGTATTGAATTCATATTGACCTTCGAAAGCAGCAGCGAGTTCCTCAAAAGTATGAATGTTGTCTTTGCTCAGACTAGTGTACCAATCTGCTGCATCATCTGTCAAGCTACTCTGAAAGCAGTGGATCATCAGTGCATCATTGTCGGCATAGTTAGCCATCTTTCGGACATACCGGATAACATGGTTGTGTGGGCAAGAAGTCCCATTGTACTTGTCAAATTCTGGCTCTTTGAATTTCTTAGGAACCTCAAATCGGGACACCAAGCACAGATCACGAGCTTTAGCAGGAGCACCATTGTTTCCTCGGCTAGCCTTGACCTCACGGAGTTCCCCAGCCAACTCCCTTAACTGTCTCTTCATAGCTTCCATTGCGGGATCTTGTCCACGCGGAGTATCAACATCAATCACCTGTTGCACAGTGTGTACAATAGGGTCGGTAACAACAGTGGTTACTTGAGGCATAGCAGTAGACACAGGAATCTGTCCTTGACCGGCAAAACCAGAGACACCAGCAGCAGTATTAGGAGAGTAGTAAGCTGAGAGGCCATAAGGACGGCCGTTGGGCATAACAAAACGAGCATCAGTAGCCACAGTAGATAGTGGGATAGAGGGAATCACCTCAGCAGTAACTGGAACAGAAGTGGCTGGTTGTTCCTGTGAAGCCATCATAGCGGACATAGCGTCATGAGCCTTAGCCAAGTCTTCTTTCATAGCAGCCAATTCGGCACGGAGCTGAGCATTCTCTTCTTCAAAGTTAGCCATTATCCTTCTCTTGTGAAATCTTGTCTGATGAATTCTATCTGGTTGGTAGACTTTGCGAACACGAGCCACTTTTCAGACTGCGGCGGACAAAACCAGGAGGCAATGAGCACGAGAGAAGTTTTTTGTGGTCAATGAATGCATATGATCCATGAAATGTGTAAATGCATGCAAAAAAGACTCTTTTTACGTTATCGAAGGGTTTTAGACAAATTATAAACTTGTAAACATTACTAAACAACAATTAACATAAACGGGAAACACACAATCAACATATGGTTTTACAAGACAATTTCAACATGAACAAATGGAAATAACAACAGAAAATGGCAATCCTCAAGCATAGGAAGTGGAATCATCGTCCTCAGAGTCGGACTCATAGCTGCAGTATCGTGCATAGAAGTCACGGGCCCCCCTAGCTCTCTTGGAGTCCCTCATAAGCAGTCTATCTTTCTCCTCAATCTCTCTCTTAGCCTTAGCTAACTCCTTTTTCAGCGTCAAGACCTCATGAGTCTGCTGCTCACCCTTTCCATCCAAAGTCATGATCAAGTTCTCAGCCTCATAGTATCTAGATCTCCACTGATGCTTCTCCCGACTCTCCATAGCTAGATGCTCCTGATACATCTCCTGGGTAGGTGGGAGTAGAGGCAAAGGCATGGTAGGAACAGTTGCAGACATATATCTCATAGAAGGGGTAAGGCATACCAATCTCCTCAGCTCGGCTTATCACCCACTGTGTATAGGCCTCATGAGCAATACCGGACCTTACACCCATATGCTTCACCTCTTTCTTCCGAAGCTTGGTCCAAGCTTGCATGAAATCCTCTCTAATTCCCGTGGGAGCATTGGAGTAGTGAAAGAAGTAAGGAGCTGTAGCAAGATTGATAGGTTTATCTTTCATCGGAAAACCAAATTGTCGCAAAGCAAGCTCCGGGTTGTAGTTGATTCTGTTTTATCTTGGTTTTCGGGTGTCAAACATTGATTACGTTTGAACCTTTCTAACCGGTGATATCTTATTTTTTCTTGGGAAGGGAAAAAGTAAGCAAAACCCTTGAGAATCGAGGTCCGGGAGTTGTTTTCGCTACGGGAAGGTGTTAGGCACCCATAACGACTATAGTAACCTATAGGAACCGTCTTTTACTTCTACGCGCGCGCTTTATTTTTTAATGCTATTTTGAAATGATATTTACACCTAAGAATTACTAAATGAAGAATTGGAGGGAGAAGAATGTTTTTGGAGTTTGTAAAAAATGATTGGTGTTGAAAAATTGACTAAGACTTTGACTTTATAGGTGATGTGGTGAGCCTTGGACCAATGAGGAAATGCCACATGGACTTGACTTGTAACAAACTTTTAAAGACCAATAACATTTGGACACATGGCACTTGGACTCTAACAAACTTAAAAGGGATTAAAACGTAAATAACAAAAGCGCGCGGACTAAAATGAAAATTAAAACAAAAATTGAATTGAAAAAGTAAATTGAAAATTAACGTAAAATGAGACGATTAAAAACAACAAAGCAGATTAAAACGAATCAGAAATATTATGTGAAATGACCAAAACGCCCCTAGGGACTAAAACGACTAAAAACGACTCAAATGCAATTTTAAAATGATTTTTTAACAAGGGATTAAAGCAAGAGTTTATACAAGCGAATTAAAATACTCAGAGACAATTTTTTTAGAATTTAAACAGGGCTTTGACACATGAAAAGACTAAAATGCCCCTAGGGGCAAAATTGACTCAAAATGACTTCAAATGCAATTTAAAAATGGATTTTGACATAGAATTGAAATGAAGACTTATTCAAACTATTTGAAAGGACTCAACCAAATTTTTAAAAGACTGAAAGAAATTTTATCACATGAAATGACTAAAATGCCCCTAGGGGCTAAACTGACTAAAAAATGACTCAACTGATGTTTTCTGAAATGAATTTTGACATGAGGTTGAAACAAGGACTTATACAAACCAATTTAAAAGACCCAAACAATTTTCAAAGGTTAAAATGAGTTGAATGCAGGAAATGACTAAAATACCCTTTTTCATGAATTTTGCAAATAAAATTGAAATAAAATGCAGAGAAAGATGCAATTGATCAGAGACAGTTCAAATGACTTAAAATGCAAGAAAAGAAGAATTGAGTTAGTATTTTTAGGTCCAAAATTAGGGTATAACAGCTGCCCCTATTTAAGTTTCTTTGTCCGGAGGGTCAAGAGACGAAGTCTTTGAGTTGATGGGACGAAGATACTTAAATATTAACATTTGCACTGCTTTTGGACATAAAAATACACTTTCAGATTTTTCAAACAAACGCGAATGCCATGCAACATTTCATTTATGAATGCAAGACAATCGAACCGGAATCTACGGGCTGTGTCACACCACCAAGGGATTTATAGACATCAAGGTAGAAAGAACGGGCAACAAATAGACAGGTACAAGCTGTTCTTTGGATCGAACCTGCCACTTGACCGAGAGATACAAACAAGAGATGGGTACAAGCTGCTCTTGGGATCGAACTTGGCACTTGACCGGAAACATAGACATATAGGCAGATACAAGCTGTTCTTTGGATCGAACTTGACACTTGATCGGAGACATAGACATATAGGCAGATACAAGCTGTTCTTTGGATCGAACTTGACACTTGATTGAAAATACAAACAGATAGACAGACACAAACTGTTCTTCGGATCGAACTGGCCGTTTGGCTGGAGCTATAGACAAAAGGGTTGATACAAGCTGTTCTTTGGATCGAACTTGCTTGTTGGATTATCACCACGTCACGTGGGAAGGTGCAAACTGTTCTTTTAGATCGAACTTGCCATTTGACCGATAACAAAGCATAAGCTGGGTACAAACTGTTCTATCGAACTTGCCGTTTGACCGATAACAAAACATAAGCTGGGTACAAACTGTTCTTCAGATTGAACTTGCCGTCTGACCGATAACAAAGCATAAGTTGGGTACAGACTGTTCTTCAGATTGAACTTGTCGTTTGTCCGGAAGCATAGGTATACAAGCAGGTGCAAGTGGTTCTTTTTTTGGATCGAACCTGGCGCTTGACCAGTAACAAGATACAAATTGAAAGTCTGGTTTAACAAGATACCAATTGAGGGTAAATTGTCATTGACTTAATTTGAAAGTAGACATGACCATTTTTGTTGGCCCAAGAGTAAATTGACATTGATTTGAATTGAATTGAAAGTTGAATTTGACATTGACATTGACATTGACTTGGAAATTGAAATTGACATTGACATTGACATTGGCATTGACATTGACATTGACATTGACATTGGCATTGGATATTGAAATTGACATTGACATTGGATTGGCATTGACATTGACATTGACATTAACATTGACATTGGCATTAACATTGACATTAACATTGACATTGACATTGACATTGGCATTGGCATTTGACATTAACATTGACATTGGCATTTAACATTGACATTGGCATTGGATATTGAAATTGACATTGACATTGGATTGGCATTGACATTGACATTGACATTAACATTGACATTGGCATTAACATTGACATTAACATTGACATTGGATATTTGACATTGACATTGACATTGGCATTGGCATTGGATATTGACATTGACATTAACAGTGGCATTTGACATTAACATTGACATTGACATTGGCATTTGACGTTAATATTGACATTGACATTGACATTTGACATTAACATTGACATTGACATTGGCATTTGACATTAACATTGACAGTTGACAGTTGGATATTGACATTTGACATTGACATTAGCATCGACATTGACATTGATATTAACATTGACATTGACATTTGACATTAACATTGACATTGGATTTGGAATTGAAATTGAAATTGAATTTGACAGTTGACAGTTGGATATGCAACATGTATGCATGGTATAGCAAGATTATTGGATGTATGAGCACATAAAATGCATGATTATGCATGTACGAATGCTTGGAATGCATGATTGGTTGGCAGTTTGACAGAGAAGTTTCACAAAGGCAGATGAGACATTGGAAGATTGGGCACGTAGTGGCTCGTGCTGCAACATATTCACAGGGGAAAACCTCTTTGGAGAGACCGTCGTTTGAGAGACGTATCAAAACCATGGCTGAGGGCAATAAAATATGTAAAGGAGGGATCCTTGGAAGGTTCTTGGATACAGGTCGCCGTTGCTAGGCGTGTCAGTGCTGGGTAAACATTGGATGTTCGCATCTGTGGTCAATGCTTTTTCAATATTTCATTCTTTCATTTTTTCATTTTCAAACCCCACTTTTGCCTGAACCGCCCTTTCGGGTTTCCGATTCACCGGGGAGTAAATATTCTTTTCATTGCCCCATTTTTGCCTGAATTGCCTTCATAGGTTGTCAATCAGCGGGGTGCTCATTTTTGCCTAAGCCGCCCTTTCGGGTTTTCAACTTAGCGAGCTTTTCATTTTCATTTTTCATTTTCATTCTATTTTTTTTCATTCTTGCCATTGACCACAGATCATCCTGGGGAGTAACCTGCTTGTAACATGTATTGAAATAGACATTGATATTCATTTATTCATGCATGTTTCATTGAAATGTACTCTGTTGCTCAGGTTTGCTTTCAAAATAGACAGAAAAAGATTTTTCGATTTTCAAAGATGTTTGTTTCAGACATTGACATTATCAAATGGAAAGAAAATGTTTTGTATATAGCATTGAAAGTAGAAAGGAAATAGAGTTTCAAACAATAGAAAGGCTCAAATTGATGTAGAAGAGTGAAAGTCAGCCAAAGGCATGGCTTTACGGATTTACAAAGCTTGGAAAATGGTAATTTTATTGGTTGGTGATACATTGAACACGATGACCGCTACATTTCATAGAAATTTTGAATTCACAAGTACATAAGCCTCTGATGAAGAAGATCATTGACAGTTGCAGATGCCCCAAGGGGTGATGGTGATTTGCCAGATATAGTTACTTGTCTTTTATTGACCTCATTTTTGCATGAACCGCCCTTTCGGGTTTTCGGCTCATCGAGGCGCTCATTCTTGCCTGAGTTGCGTACAATCTCAGCGAGCTTCTTCATATTCATTTTTTTTTGTCCCTAATTTTGCCTGGATCGCCCTTTCGGGTTTTCGATCCACCGGGAAGCGCATTTTTGCCTAGGCCGCCCTTTCGGGTTTTCGACCTACCACGCTGTTCTTTTCTTTTTAGACAAAGTATTTCTTGACTATATCGGCATTAACAGGATTTGGAAGCTCAACACCATCCATGTGTGTAAGAATCAAAGCACCACCAGAGAAAGCCTTCTTGACGACATAAGGACCTTCATAGTTAGGTGTCCACTTGCCCCTTGGGTCGGGTTGCTGACTTATCCTTCTTTTCAATACAAGTTCGCCTTCCTTGAATTCTCGAGGTCGGACTTTCTTGTCAAAAGCATTCTTCATTCGCACTTGATACAACTGTCCATGAGTCATAGCATCCATACGTTTCTCTTCAATCAGATTCAATTGATCATACCGACTTTGACACCATTCAGCCTCAGTTAATTTTGCTTCCATGATCACTCGAAGAGATGGAATCTCCACTTCCAGAGGGAGAACTGCTTCCATGCCATACACAAGAGAGAAAGGAGTTGCCCCGGTTGAACTACGCACCGTAGTACGGTAACCATGCAAGGCAAAGGGTAACATTTCGTGCCAGTCTTTGTAAGTTGTGACCATCTTCTGAACAATCTTCTTGATGTTCTTGTTAGCGGCCTCAACTGCACCATTCATCTGAGGTCTATAAGGAGAAGAGTTGTGATGTTCAATTTTGAATTCTTCACATAAAGCTTGCATCATACTATTGTTCAGATTGGAACCATTGTCAGTGATGATCTTGTTGGGAACACCATATCGACAGATAATGTTATTCTTGATAAACTTGACAACCACTTGTTTGGTCACATTGGCATAGGAGGCAGCTTCAACCCACTTGGTGAAGTAGTCAATTGCCACTAGAATGAAACGATGCCCATTGGAAGCCTTCGGTTCAATTCTTCCGATCATGTCAATGCCCCACATAGAGAAGGGCCATGGGGAAGATATAACATTGAGAGCGTGTGGAGGCACATGAATCTTGTCAGCATAAATTTGACATTTGTGGCATCTCTTAGCATGTTTGTGGCAGTCACGCTCCATAGTTATCCAGTAATAGCCGGCTCTTAACAGTTTTCTTGACATGGTGTGACCCGAAGCATGGGTCCCAAAGGTACCATCATGTACGTCATGCATCAATTTCTCAGCTTCTTGTTTGTCAACACATCTCAACAAGACCATGTCATAGTTCCTCTTGTATAGGATTTCTCCGTCCAGAAGGAATTTGCTAGCCCATCGTCTCAATGTCTTTTTATCCCTGTTGGAAGCACCAGGTGGATATTCACGATTCTGCAAGAATTGTTTGATGTTGTAATACCAAGGCTTTTTGTCATTCACATCTTCATTAGCTTGATCTGGCATATTTTCAATAGTAAACACGTGAGCGGGTCTATCAAGACGCTGCACTTTGATTACAGGCACATCATTCCAATGGTTGACACGAAACATGGAAGACAGAGTAGCAAGAGCGTCAGCCATTTGATTTTCATCCCGAGGGATGTGGTGCAGCTCAACCTTGGTAAAGTATGTCAACAGACGTCTTGCATAGTCACGGTACGGGATCAGCTTCTCATGATGAGTCTCCCATTCACCCTTTATCTGATTAATAACAAGTGCAGAATCTCCATAGATGTCAAGGTGTTTGATTCTCAGGTCAAGGGCTTCTTCAATGCCCAAGATGCATGCTTCATACTCAGCTATGTTATTCGTGCATTCAAAAGTTATTCGAGCGGTGAAAGGAATGTGGTGCCCCTGCGGAGTCACAATGATGGCTCCAATTCCTTTACCGTAAGCATTAACAGCACCATCAAACACCAATCCCCACTTGCTATTGGGATCCGGCCCTTCATTGATCAGTGGTTCTTCACAGTCTTTTGCTTTCAGATACATAATCTCTTCATCAGGGAAATCAAACTTAATTGGCTGGTAATCATCAAGAGGCTGACAAGCAAGATGCTCAGCAAGGATGCTTCCCTTGATTGCTTTCTGAGCTTTGTATACAATATCATATTCAGACAACAACATTTGCCAACGTGCAATCTTTCCAGTAACAGCGGGCTTTTCAAAGATGTACTTGATTGGATCCATTCGAGATATCAACCAAGTTGTATGATTCACCATATAATGACGCAGGCGTTTGGCAGCCCAGGCTAAAGCACAACAAGTCTTTTCAAGCATTGTATACCGAGTCTCGCAGTCGGTGAACTTTTTGCTCAGATAGTAGATGGCATGCTCTTTCTTACCAGTCTCATCTTGTTGACCGAGAACACAACCCACTGAATCGTCTAACACTGACAGATACATAATCAAAGGCCTTCCTTCCACCGGCGGGACAAGGATAGGTGGCTCTAACAGGTATTCTTTAATGCTATCAAAAGCTTCCTGGCATTCATCATTCCATACAACAGGCTGATTCTTTCTGAGCAATTTGAAAATGGGACCACAAGTAGTAGTCATGTGAGATATGAATCTTGAAATATAATTCAGACGTCCGAAGAAACCTCTGACTTGCTTTTCAGTTTGAGGGGCCGGCATTTCTCTGATGGCTCGGACTTTGTCAGGATCAACTTCAATGCCTCTCTGGCTGACAATGAAGCCTAGCAACTTTCCGGATCGTACACCGAATGTGCACTTGTTAGGATTCAACCGCAGCTTGTACTTTCTCAGTCTTTCAAACATCTTTTTCAAATACACAACATGTTGCTCTTCATCACTTGACTTTACAATCATATCATCAACATATACTTCAATCTCTTTGTGAATCATATCATGAAACAGAGTTGTCATGCCTCTTTGATAGGTAGCACCAGCATTTATCAAGCCAAACGGCATTACTTTATAACAGAACGTTCCCCATGGAGTGATGAAGGACGTCTTTTCTCTATCTTCAGGAGACATCCGGATCTGATTATAACCAGAGAAACCATCCATAAAGGAGAACACTTTGGATTGAGCAGTACTGTCAACAAGCACATCAATATGAGGCAATGGGAAGTTATCTTTTGGACTGGCTTTATTCAGATCTCTGTAATCAACACACATTCGAACTTTCCCATCTTTCTTTGGCACTGGTACGATGTTGGCAATCCACTCAGGGTATTCAGCTGTCATGAGGAAACCCGCATCAATTTGCTTTTGTACTTCAGCCTTGATCTTAAGAGCCATGTCTGGACGAGACCTTCTCAATTTCTGTTTGACAGGAGGACATTCAGGTCTTGTCGGTATCCGATGTTCCACAATCTTGGGATCTAAGCCCGGCATATCTTCATAGGACCACGCAAAGACATCTGGATAATCATGGAGAAGCTGAGTAATCTTCCTTTTCACTTCTGGCTCAAGTGCGGCACCAATCTTGATCTCTCGCTTGTTTTCTTCAGTACCCAGGTTGATAAGCTCAATCTCTTCCTGGTGAGGCTGAATGGCTTTTCTTTCTTGCTCAAGCAGTCGAGTGATCTCATGCGGTATCTCTTCATAATCATCATCCTCATCTTCAGCTTCATATACAGGGAATTCAAAATTTGGAGGAACCATAGGGTCACTGTGTTCAACGGGTTCATTATGGTTCAATCTGCATAGTATGATTGGGATGATTTTAGAAAAAAGTTTTTCTATGCAGATTTTTGAAATTAATAAGAAAATACAGATGTTTTGGTTTTTTCTGGCATTACCATTATTTCCAAGAAAAAGGCACTAAAAAGTAAAAAACAAAGAGTCGTGGGAAAGACGACAACTTTTTATTGATTAACGGCAATGCTGAAACAAACACGCCCTTACAAAGATATCACTTTCGCCTTGGGCAGAGCGAAAGGATTGTTACTTTGAAAACAAAAAACATGAGCAACAAGACACATTACATGGAAGCATGCATGACTAAAGGAACATCAATGGCTTCCCAATTTCTCACAGTGCCTCCTGGTACAACAAATGTAGGCACGTGACTACTTCCAGCAGCATCTTCAGCAATAGCATTGATGAACCCAGCACTGTAGAAAGTTCCTGTTGAAACACCCGATGTTGGGGAGAATCCAAGGCCTTCTTTGCGCTTGTTTTCCAAAATCTGAATCACTTTGCCCCAGCCAGCAGCTTGCCCTGCTTGAACAGCCTTCTGGGCGTCTTTCAGTGAAGCCATGCTAGTACCAGCCCTCCGGGGTTCTGCTCCTTCAACAGTCAAGCCTTGAAACGACGTCCCTTCAGCGGACCCTGCTTCAACACAAGAGAAAGATGACACTTGGCTAACCAGATATGCTTCTTCACCATGCACAGTGACAATCTTACCGTTCCTCATGAACTTGAGCTTTTGATGCAAAGTAGAAGTTACTGCCCCGGCGTCGTGAATCCACGGCCTTCTGAGGAGGCAGCTGTAGGAAGCATTGATATCCATAACCTGGAAAGTGATCTGAAATGTCTCAGGACCAATAGTTATTGGCAAGTCTACTTCCCCGAGAACATCTTTGCGGGATCCATCAAAAGCTTTCACCAAGTAGCTGCTTCTCCTCAAAGAGATTCCGTGATGGCTCAACTGCCTCAGTGTGGATTCAGGCATTACATTCAGAGACGATCCAGTGTCCACCAACACATTGGATATCATGTCAAATTTACAATGTACTGAGATATGCAGAGCCAAGTTGTGGTGTTTCCCTGCTTCAGGGAGTTCATCGTCACCAAACCCCAAGTTGTTGCAGGCAGTGATGTTACCCACTATTCCATCGAACTGATCCACAGAGACTTTATGGTCAACATAAGCTTGCTCCAGTATCTTCATCAACACCTTCCTGTGAGCTTCTGTGCTCAAAAGCAGAGACAAGATGGATATCTTTGATGGAGCTTGCAGCAGTTGGTCAACAATTTTATAATCGCTCTTCTCGATGAGCCTCAAAACCTCATCCAGATTAGACTCTTTAATGGGCTGGCCCGAGGGGCTGGCATTCTCTTCCTCAAGGTTAGCCATGTTTCTTCTCTTGTACAATCTTGTCTGATGAACTCTATCTGGTTGGTGAATCTTGTGAGCACGAGCCACTTTTCGGACTGCGGCGGAAAAACCAGGAGGCAATGAGCACGAGAGAAGCCATTTGTGACCGATGAATGATGCATATGGTGCATGATATGCAGATGCAAAAAGACTCTTTTTTTTTGTCAGAAGACTTGTCAAAGTGGTTGTGAACATCACGGAGAAACACGGTTTTATTTGAAAATCTTGAGCAAAACTAAAAGTTTAGTTGAGATGATGTCACTTGGCGTTCACATCCGTGATGTTCAAAAATGACTTGTCTAAGTCCTCCGATAACAATGCATGGAAAAAAGGTTTATGCATGTATGCATGAATGCATGATTATGTTCAAGTTCGGAGAAAACATGGTGGGTTGAAGTTCAAAGTCGAGGAGTCATGGGTGGACACGGCGTCCGGTGAAGCTAGGGCTTTAGGATAATAGTAACCGGGTTCTAAAAAAGGTTCCCAAGTTGCAACCTCTCCGACATATATCACGGTGTCACGAGTCAACACTCGCTCCATGATTATACGTGGAAGGTCTAACTTGAGTGTAGTATCGCGTGACGACTAAAACTCGAGACAACACCCGGTTTAGCCTCCGCACTACATCCTAGAAAATGGCCATGGATGGGTTTGGTTATCTACGGTTCATAGCGTCATAGAACAATTAGAAGCAAAGTGCCTAAACGCGACAACTCGCGCCGACAACATCACCCCCAAAATGCCTCAGCTATGTGGGATTGATCGCATAATCCAAAACACGAGGCAACCCCCGGAATGAATTGTCGATTATATCCCCCCTAAATCCTAAGTTCACTCAGCCCGGGTGCAGGACTTTTGATATTCTCACCCCACACGTTTGCAATAAATTAAACATTTATTCACATAGGAAAGCAAGTAAAGGAAGCAAGTAAAAATACAAGCGCAAGCGTGGAAATAAAGACTAGGCGTAACTCTCGAATCTCCCCAGTGAAGTCGCCAGCTGTTTTATCTTGGTTTTCGGGTGTCAAACATTGATTACGTTTGAACCTTTCTAACCGGTGATATCTTATTTTTTCTTGGGAAGGGAAAAAGTAAGCAAAACCCTTGAGAATCGAGGTCCGGGAGTTGTTTTCGCTACGGGAAGGTGTTAGGCACCCATAACGACTATAGTAACCTATAGGAACCGTCTTTTACTTCTACGCGCGCGCTTTATTTTTTAATGCTATTTTGAAATGATATTTACACCTAAGAATTACTAAATGAAGAATTGGAGGGAGAAGAATGTTTTTGGAGTTTGTAAAAAATGATTGGTGTTGAAAAATTGACTAAGACTTTGACTTTATAGGTGATGTGGTGAGCCTTGGACCAATGAGGAAATGCCACATGGACTTGACTTGTAACAAACTTTTAAAGACCAATAACATTTGGACACATGGCACTTGGACTCTAACAAACTTAAAAGGGATTAAAACGTAAATAACAAAAGCGCGCGGACTAAAATGAAAATTAAAACAAAAATTGAATTGAAAAAGTAAATTGAAAATTAACGTAAAATGAGACGATTAAAAACAACAAAGCAGATTAAAACGAATCAGAAATATTATGTGAAATGACCAAAACGCCCCTAGGGACTAAAACGACTAAAAACGACTCAAATGCAATTTTAAAATGATTTTTTAACAAGGGATTAAAGCAAGAGTTTATACAAGCGAATTAAAATACTCAGAGACAATTTTTTTAGAATTTAAACAGGGCTTTGACACATGAAAAGACTAAAATGCCCCTAGGGGCAAAATTGACTCAAAATGACTTCAAATGCAATTTAAAAATGGATTTTGACATAGAATTGAAATGAAGACTTATTCAAACTATTTGAAAGGACTCAACCAAATTTTTAAAAGACTGAAAGAAATTTTATCACATGAAATGACTAAAATGCCCCTAGGGGCTAAACTGACTAAAAAATGACTCAACTGATGTTTTCTGAAATGAATTTTGACATGAGGTTGAAACAAGGACTTATACAAACCAATTTAAAAGACCCAAACAATTTTCAAAGGTTAAAATGAGTTGAATGCAGGAAATGACTAAAATACCCTTTTTCATGAATTTTGCAAATAAAATTGAAATAAAATGCAGAGAAAGATGCAATTGATCAGAGACAGTTCAAATGACTTAAAATGCAAGAAAAGAAGAATTGAGTTAGTATTTTTAGGTCCAAAATTAGGGTATAACAGATTCCACCCCGGGTACCAAGAAGAGGTACATTAAGAAACTTTCCACCACCAAAGATAATTTCCTTAACCCTAGAAGCGGGAGTGAGCCAAACCACTTCATTAGGAGTGAGAGCCATAATCCTCTGTGAAATAGACCAATTCCTCGGATTGTCGTGGAAAGACTGCGGAAGGTGCGAAATAAACCACCTATAGAGGAGAGGTACACAACAAAGAATGTATCCACGACCTTTGCTGGAACGATCGTGAATAGCATGGTATGTGTCAGCTAGTAAAGTAGGAACCGGATTCTTGGAGTGGAAGATCATAATAGCATTCATGTCTACGAAGCCATCAAGGTTCGGAAAGAGAATAAGCCCATAGATGAGAAGTGCAAGAATAGCCTCAAGAGTGTCCTGACAAGTGGTATTGAGGTTGGCTTTCCCAAGAAGATACTCTGAAGTGAACCCTCGGATATATGCCTTAGTGACAAGATTCTTGGAGACATCGGTGGTCTTGAGATAGAGATCCTTAGCAATAACCAATGGAGGAAGAGAATTTTCAGGTCCTGAGAAAGGTATCCCCTTAGCAATAGATAGACCTGTCAAGGAAGAATAAGCCTCTAGAGTAGGCACCAACTGAAAGTCTGGAAAGGTGAAGCACCGACACCCCGGATCATAGAATTGCACTAGAGTGTGCACAAGCTTCTCATCCACATTAGTATGGAGAATAGGAAGTAAAGCCCCGTAACGGTGTCGGAAACCAGTCGGATCCTCAATCTTGAGTGCCAAATCTCTCAAACTAGCCAAATCCACTTCCTTGAACTTGTAGGACTTAGTCATCTTCATCCTACAATGTTTACAAATTCAACTTGTCTAAGCCCTTCGATAACAATGCATGGCAAAAGTTTATGCATGTATGCATGTATGCGTGAATGCATGATTATGCTCAAGTTCGGAGAAAACATGGTGGGTTTGAAGTTCAAAGTCGAGGAGTCATGGGTGGACACGGTGTCCGGTGAAACTAGGGTTTTAGGATAATAGTAACCGGGTTCTAAAAAGGTTCCCAAGTTGCAACCTCTCCGACGTATCTCATGGTGTCACGAGACAACTCTCGCTCCATGATTATACGTGGAAGGTCTAACTTGAGTGTAGTATCGCGTGACGACTAAAACTCGAGACGACACTCGGTTTAGCCTCCGCACTACGTCCTAGAAAATGGCCATGGATGGGTTTGGTTATCTACGGTTCATAGCGTCATAGAACAATTAGAAGCAAAGTGCCTAAACGCGACAACCCGCGCCGACAACATCACCTCCAAAATGCCTCAGCTATGTGGGATTGATCGCATAATCCAAAGCACAAGGCAACCCCCGGAATGAATTGTCGATTATATCCCTCCTAAATCCTAAGTTCACTCAGCCCGGGTGCAGGACTTTTGATATTCTCACCCCACACGTTTGCAAGAAATTAAACATTTATTCACATAGGAAAGCAAGTAAAAGAAGCAAGTAAAAATACAAGCGCAAGCGTGGAAATAAAGACTAGGCGTAACTCTCGAATCTCCCCAGTGAAGTCGCCAGCTGTTTTATCTTGGTTTTCGGGTGTCAAACATTGATTACGTTTGAACCTTTTAAACCGGTGATATCTTATTTTTTCTTGGGAAGGGAAAAAATAAGCAAAACCCTTGAGAATCGAGGTCCGGGAGTTGTTTTCGCTACGGGAAGGTGTTAGGCACCCATAACGACTATAGTAACCTATAGGAACCGTCTTTAATTTCTACGCGCGCGCTTTATTTTTAAATGCTATTTTGAAAGATGTTATTGAACCTAAGAGTTACTAAATGAAGAATTGGAGGGAGAAGAATGTTTTTGGATTTTTATTTTAGTTGAATTGAAGGAATTTTGTTCCTTGCCTACGTACCCGTTTAAGGGATCAAATCCACCGTAGTTCTCTCTCTAAAATGTTTTTGTTTTTGTTGGTTGATTTTAAGTTTGAAAATGGGATTTTGAAGAATAGAAAGAGGCCTCAAGGGCATGAGATTAGGAAAA
The DNA here is from genome assembly GCF_051527215.1 of Medicago sativa. Classification (NCBI taxonomy): domain Eukaryota; kingdom Viridiplantae; phylum Streptophyta; class Magnoliopsida; order Fabales; family Fabaceae; genus Medicago; species Medicago sativa. The sequence continues at coordinate 80,629,288 of NC_140750.1, forward strand.
AAGTGAGGTTGAATTAGTGAATTGCAAAAAAAGTCAAAGTTTGATTATTTTCATTGAAATTTGATTAAGAAAATGGAAAAGAAAATACAATGGGATATGGGATCCCAAGGTTTGTTTGGAAAAGATTTGAGTGAAGTTGTTCACATTTGTTTGGAAAATTGATTTTTTTCTAAGTATGAATCCTAGGCATTCATCTAAACATGCATATTCTAGCTATATAGTGGTGTGTGTGCATATGTCGGTGCTTGTGTCGGTGTACATCATTAGAGTCCATTGTCCTTTACATCATACCCTAGATACATTCTATGGCCTCTTTGCCAAGAAATTAAAAGCATGAAAGAATATTACAAAATTTCCTAAGTGTTTACATTCTAACTTTTGGTACAAATTAAGTTGCAAGAAAGAAAATAGAAATGAAAATGGGATGCAATGATGATGCTTATGGTGAATATGAAATATGAAAGGAAAATGGTTAGTAGCATAAGGCAATATCAAAGAAGTGAAGTAAGAGAAATATTAGAATGTAAAAGGTAGAAAATAAGTGCAAACATGGCTAAAATTTGTTCATAAAATGCAAGAACCAAGTGACCTATAATTCTCACATTCCAATTACATTTTAAAGGTTTAGAAACAAGTATTGGAATGGGAATTAAGGCTACATGGTTTGCTTGACATTTTAAAACAAGTTTGAAGCATATTTACACTATTTATTTACTTAATGACTTGCAAGCTAAGTAACCTACCAAAACTCACAATTATGCAACAAAATTAAACACAAACAGTAGCTAAAACCTTATGAAATCAAGTGGCATAGGTCACTAAAATTCAACAAGCAATTTGGATTGAAATCAAGCAAAGTTTTACTTATTTTTAGCCTAAAATATGACAAAACTAGCAAGAAAATTAACACCTCATTTTTTATCAATTCTTTTAGTGCAAAAACCATCACAAAACATCACAAAACTAATAAGAAGCCTATATGAAATTTTTTAGAATCTCTTGAAGGATTTTTGGTCTTAAAGATGCACAAGAACATCACAAATTTTAACAAGAATAGAAGACAAACTAAAAAAACTACACATATTTTTAATCAAGATTCAACACAAAATAACATCATGAAAACATCAAGAAAATGATCAAAAATACGTAGGAGATTTTTAGGAATTTTCAGAGGATTCTTAACGAGACAGGGGGTGTGAATATGAAACAAACAGTATGAAAATAGCACAAAAAATTACAAGAAGAACAGGGAACTAGCAATTTAAGCCCAAGCCCAAAGAACTATGGATCCTGGGTCGCAGGAAGACGCAGGGGCCGCAGGATTGACCCAGGGACCCAACCCTAGATCAAACGGTGGGATAAGGAAGATGAGACCGGTCTGGAGATGAACCAAACTGGTTTAGACGAACCGGCTTGGTTCACTCCTCTATAAAAGCAAGGAGACCGGTCCAAATTCATTTGTCCCTTGTCTTTCTCTCTCTTACTCTCATACTCTCTCGTTCTCTCTCTAAAACCTCTGCACTCTAACCCTGGCCGGAAACTGGGAAGGACGGCGGAGGAACGGCGGAGAAAGATGAATCTTCATCTTCTCCGATGATTCTGAAAGAAATTTTACATAGAACCGTCCGTCTTCCTTCCCTCTTTACGAATCCATGGTTATTTTAGCGAAATCATGAAGAAAACGAAGTAGATCGGACTTTTTATTCTTCGTTTTTAGGGTTTTCAAACTTTTTCAAAATTTCATGAAATTGAACCCTAATCTAACTTGTTTTCTTCGCTGATTACGGATTTGGACCTTGTTTCGTGAAACAAACGGTGAATCCTTGAGATTTTAGACTCTAGGGTTTCGTTTCGAAAATTTTTTGGAATCTCTTCGAAATCCTCTTTGATTCACCGTTTATTTTCGCATTTGAACCTTCGACGATGATTATATGAAGAAACGAGGAGGTTCTGTGGACTTACTTGAGCTTAATTGGAGGTTCGAAACTGGATTCTTCGGAGGAACTTGGATTCTGAGTCTTCTTTTGATATTTTGTGGTAAGCTTCACTCCGAAACTGAAAATAAATCAGTTCTTCCTCCTCTTTCTTCTTCGCCGGTTCAGATTCCCTTTGATCCTTCTTCTTCTCTTCTCGACCTCTCTGTGATCGCGTGGTTCGTTACTTCGGTGGCGGATTCACGCTTGAATTGCAGAGATTCGAAGTTCGGTGATGATGATTCTTGTAAGAATCACTGAGAACTCTTCGAAACAAACGCTTCTATTCCCATTGTTCTTGCTATCAAACTCTGGGTTTTTGGTTTTTCTATGACGAAATTCTATGGATTTGTGATGAATTGGTTCGAATTTTGTGAAGAAAACTGGTTGTGATTTGGTATTTGTTGCGGTGGTTTAATTCAGTTATGGTGGTGACTGTGGTGGCCGTAATAGTTTGTTACGGCGGAGAGAGTTGGAAGAGAGAGAGAAAGATGATTCTGTTGTTGATGAGTTGGCAATAATTGTGTGGTGTCTTCTCTGCGTGATTGGTGATGTGGCCTCTATTTATAGGCCAAGTGTAGTATTCTGGACCAATGTGTTGTTGACACCTGTACTGGACCTGTTTGATTCGAACTTGGGCTCAATTTGGGACCTGAGGACCTTCCTGCAATTCTGTAAAATTGAGGGACTAACTTGCAAATTAGAAAGGACTTAAAAGGATAATCTGGACAAGAGAAGGACCACTTTGCAATATTTTGGACTTAAAGGACTTGACTGCAAAAAAAACTAATCTGCAAAATGATAAAAAAATAGTGGACAAAAATAAAATAAAAAAAAGGCACAAGGACTAAAAATGCAAAATTAGAAACCTTAGGACTTAGAACAAATAAAAAAATAAAATTGGAATAAAAATGGTAATTTGACTAAACGTAAAGTGAAACAATTAAAACTGACAAAACGGCCTAAAACGAACCAACGGCCTAAATGAGGTACTTTAAAGTACCTCTCTGCCGAAATTTCGTGTGAAATGACCAAAATGCCCCTGGGGCTAAAACGACTGTAAATGACTCAGATACGAATTTTTTAAAATGGATTTTTAGCAAGGAATTGAATCAAAGACTCATACAAGTAAAATTAAAAGACTCAGAGACAATTTTTATGATTTAAACAGTGACTTGACACTTGAAAAGACTAAAATGCCCCTAGGGGCAAAATTGACTCAAAAATGACTTCAAATGCAAATTTTGAAATGGATTTTGACATAGAATGAAACAAAGACTTATTCCCACTACTTGGAAGGACTCAAACAAAATTTTGAAAGACTGGGAGAAATTTGACACAGGAAATGACTAAAATGCCCTTACATGTGAATTTTGCAAATGAAATTGAAATGAAGTGCAGAGAAAGATGCAATTGATCAGAGATAGTTCAAATAACTTGAAATGCAAGAAAGGAAAAGTTTGATTAGTATTTTTAGGTCCAAAATTAGGGTATAACAGTATAAAATACAAACATTGTTTTTTTTATGAAATTTTGATTTTTAGAGTTAAAGCTAAAGGTGATTACTTCAAGGCAGGAAGAGAGGGAGAATGTTTGTTTACTATGGCATTCCAGATCCTTACTAGTGCTTCTCCTATAGCCAAATTAACAATGGAGCCTACATTGAGATACATCAGAACAAATTTACATTGCGAAGATGGTTAGTCAAAATCACACAATTGCTAGATAGATCTAAATTAGTAGTAATACTAATCTTCTGCTTTCTATCTCTTTTTAGGTTAGTATTCAGTTTGGCAAAAAATAGCTTTTGGTTTTCCTTTTGGTTTTGTTCTATTTCATTAGAAAGGATGGTTTAGACAATCTGTATCTGCAACTCCCTAAGTTGAAAGAGAGACAAAACTTTAGAATCATCTCTTGTAAATAATTATCATATCATTTGTTAGTTACTTATGTGGATGATTTATTCGCGCTTCATGGCTTTTGACGCTGATTTGTTAGTTCCTTATCATATCTAGGGGTGTTCGTGGGTGGATATAGGTTGAGTTTGGTCAAACCCAAAATCAAACTAAATAGGGTACTCCAGTTTAGGTGAGGTGAAATAACCACCCGTTATACTATTGGGTGGGTTTGGGCAAACTCACTAAATTTTGGGTTGGGTTGGCTTGGGTAATGGGATATCCAACTTATTTTTCTATTTTTTTAATATTAAATGACTAAATGACAAGTCCTCATAATTTTGTTTTAAAATAGTACTCTACTTATTAATTTACTTAAAAAAATGTTTAACTTATTTTACTATAATTTTATGCATCATAGAATATTAAATAATAAACTTCATCATAAAATATCTGCAACAAACTAAAGTTGCATGACATAAAATTGCATTAGTATCAAAATAACCAAAAAGTGCAACATATTAATTTGTAACTCTAATATGTTTTGATTTTCAATATATATGGTACAATTTTTATGTTTTGGAAATATAACTTTCTTCTACCCTATAAAAATAAAGATAAAAAATATTAACATTATTGGGTAAGTGGGTTTTTTGGGTTTGGGTCTGGTTTTACCCAAAACCCATTTATTTTTATGGGTTTTAGATTTTTAGAAACCATACCCACCCAATTAGCCAACCCATCTTTTTTTGGGTTTTTTGAGTGGGTTTGACCGGATTTTCTGGGTTGACCCAACTCATTTGTTAGTTCCTAATATTGATTCTTCAAACCAATTAATGGCTTGTTTCGATGTGCGATGGAACAAGTTTTCTTGCGTCCCAAGACAAAAATTGTCGTGATTTGGAAAAGCTACTATGTAGCTTCACTGCAAACGTGAGTTCCTGCTGTAATATAGACAACAAATTCGTAAAAAAAAACTGTAAGATATATATGAAAATATTTCTATTAAATATATAGTATCGAATTTACGAGGAGGTTGAGGGGGAGCAATCAGGCATTCAGTTTCAATAAAAAAGTTTTAATTGAAAATTTTAATAACGGTGAGGAAATTTTGGTTGATCCTTTTTTTTTTTGTGTTTGAAATTTCTCTCTTATTCATATGTTATTGTCGTGATTTGGAAAAGCTACTATGTAGCTTCACTGCAAACGTGAGTTCCTGCTGTAATATAGACAACAAATTCGTAAAAAAAAACTGTAAGATATATATGAAAATATTTCTATTAAATATATAGTATCGAATTTACGAGGAGGTTGAGGGGGAGCAATCAGGCATTCAGTTTCAATAAAAAAGTTTTAATTGAAAATTTTAATAACGGTGAGGAAATTTTGGTTGATCCTTTTTTTTTTTTGTGTTTGAAATTTCTCTCTTATTCATATGTTAAATGTCGAATAGGATACAACTTTTAAAATTTCCTCAAAAAAAAAAAAACTTTTAATATAAAAACTGATGTATTAATTAAATATGTAAATGAAACATATAACAAGTAATACATAAAAAAAAAGTTAAATTTCTTCTTCTATCAGTCTATATATTACTTTCCCACTTTCTAAAACCCTAATGAGTGCGATGAGCTCGTTTGTTTTCTCTGCACAGAGTAACCAAACCCTTCCAGCCACCGAAAAGCCACCTGATCCCCACCAACAACCGCCCCCAAAGATTTCTTTCCGTGATAAACTGCTTGGACCTTCACAAGAAACCCTAATTCGCGAAAAAGAAGACATGATTGAGAAAAAGCTTGTCCGCATTGAACATGAGAATGGCAATCGGTTGTTACCAAAGGTTCACCTGGAACCAGCAGTCTTCCAAGAACTTTGTACACCATGGAAGGACGCTATTGTTGTTAAGCTGCTAGGGAAGAATATCGGATACCACACCATGAGAGAGCGCCTACAAAAAACATGGAGAACTCAAGGAGGATTCGAAATCATGGACAATGATAACGGATTCTTTATGGTGAAATTCGATGAAGCGGCAGATAAAGAAAAAGTCATAACCGGAGGCCCATGGCTAATTTTCGACCACTGTCTTGCAGTCGCACACTGGACACCAGAATTTGCTTCTCCAACTGCCACAGTAGACAAAACAATCGTCTGGGTAAGATTTCCAGGATTGAATCTTGTGTATTATGATGAGAGTTTCCTCTTAGCCATGGCGTCTGCTCTTGGCCGCCCCATCAAAGTTGACACAAACACCCTGAAAATTGAACGTGGAAAATTTGCAAGGGTTTGTGTTGAAATTGATCTCACTTTGCCGGTCGTAGGAAAAATTTGGGTTAACGGACATTGGTATAAAGTCCAGTACGAGGGGCTTCATCTTATTTGCACTAGTTGTGGATGCTACGGACACCTGGGAAGAAACTGCTCCACCATGCCGGCAAAAAACAACACCACCATGCCACCATCACAACCAGCCGAAACTAACTTCCATGAAGACAGTCAGAAGCCGCAACAACCAGGTCCCAACAGCATTGACTCTCAATTGATTCCGGAATCTCAAAACGGTAAGGCAATTACTGTTTTCACTCAAGAATCATTAGCTAATGATGATACAATAATTCATAATGCTGGATAGAATAATGAACTTCATGGTGATTGGCTTGTTGTTACTAGAAAAAAGAGAGTCCCCAATAACACCACTTTATTCTCCTCCAAAACCATTACACCCAAAGGAAACCGCTTTAATGCCCTAGCTAATATCACTGACTCCAACAAAACCGCCCCACATAACCAGACTGCTCTAGCTCGCCCTACCTTTCATGACCAGCCACATGCCCTCCATATCCCCAAGGTAACAAAACGGCCCAGGCATGACCATGATAACTTGACTGACAATCATATGCCAATAATAGCAACCCACAAAGCTCCAATAAAGAACACCTACGTGGCCAAAAAATTCCCTCAAATCTCCAACAGCCAAAAAGCCACTAATGACTCACACAAACATGTCCCTCCTGCACGTAATATACCTGCCCATGCTCAAAAATTAAACCACATTGATATAAACACTAGCTCGCCTATTCATGCTCAACACATAAACCACAATGAAGTTATTTCTAGCCTACATACTCAAACAGAACCAGCACCTAACAACCCCAATGAAACTCAAAACCATGACACCAATGAAAGGGACCAGCATGACACCTTTATCCCTACTGACAAGCATGACACCTTTATCTCTACTGACAGTGACCAGGATTTACAGCATGCCCATGACGAGGACATGGTTACGTAATTGTTCTATCCACCTTTTTTCATCAATGTCTTTGGTTATGGAGGCTCTCCAAGATATCTCAATCCTCTCTTGGAATATTAGAGGGGCTCAAAACAGCAATGCAAAAAGACATTTGAAAGATTTGATGAGAAAATACAACCCAACTCTCATGGCAATTTACGAAACTCATGTTCCGTTTAATAGAGTCTCCACCTTTTGGACCAACACCGGTTACACACCCATTCATATCATCGAAGCAAATGGCCACTCTGGAGGTATTTGGCTTCTGAAACTTTCAGCCATAAACATTGATACTAATGTTATTGATTCTAACCACCACTCAATAACCTTCACTATCAACCGTGGAAGTACAAGCACCATCTGCACATGTATATATGCTAGCCCTAACCATACCCTTCGCCCTAGCCTCTGGACCCACCTTATGAACATCAACCAAAACATTAATGGCCCTTGGATGCTCATAGGTGATTTCAATGAAACCCTCCTTCCCAGTGACCAAAGAGGTGGCATCTTCCATCACAACAGGGCCGCCACTTTCTCAAACTTCATGACTACCTGCAGCCTTCTTGACCTTACAACCACTGGCGGTCGGTTTACTTGGCACAGAAACAACAATGGTATCCGCATTATCTCTAAAAAACTTGATCGAAGTCTCGCAAATGTTGACTGGCGCATGGCTTTTCCTGAAGCTTTTGTTGAAGTATTGTGTAGGCTTCATTCTGACCATAACCCGCTTCTCCTTCGCTTTGGTGGTCTTCCGTTAGCTAGAGGTCCGAGACCTTTCCGTTTCGAAGCTGCCTGGATTGATCACCATGACTATGCGGACCTGGTTAAAAATTCTTGGCGCCTCCCCACCATCACTGCGTCACTGAATAAAGTTAAGGAAAATTCCATCACTTTCAACCATGAAGTTTTTGGCAACATTTTCCAAAGAAAGAAGCATATAGAAAACCGCCTCAAAGGCATTCAGAATTATCTTGAAAGAGTTGATTCAGCTCGTCATTCCCTCCTTGAAAAAGAACTCCAACAAGAATACAACCACATCCTTTTCCAAGAAGAAATGCTTTGGTACCAAAAATCTAGAGACAAGTGGATCAAATTTGGAGACAAAAACACCGCTTTCTTCCACGCTCAAACCATAATCAGAAGGAAAAGAAACCGTATACATAGACTCAAGCTTCCATGTGGCACTTGGTCCTCCGATAGCGATACTCTTCAAAATGAGGCTCAAAACTACTTCAAAAATTTCTTCTGTGGTAATCAACCTATCCATGACCGCATGTTCAACGAAGGCGCCCACCCATCAATTGATGCCGAGGGGAAAATTGCTTTAACCTCCCCTATCACCAAACCTGAAGTGTTCGCTGCCCTCAATTCCATGAAGCCCTACAAAGCCCCTGGTCCCGATGGTTTCCATTGCATTTTCTTCAAACAATACTGGCACATCGTTGGTGATGATGTTTTCCAAATGGTTCAAGCAGCTTTCCAGAATGGTTACTTTGATCCAGAGATCTCAAACTCTCTCATTGCGCTCATTCCAAAAATTGACCCACCCACTACTTATAAAGACTTCAGACCCATTAGCCTTTGCAACGTCATTTACAAAATAATCACAAAGGTATTGGTTCACCGGCTAAGACCTATTCTCACTAACATTATTGGCCCCTACCAAAGCAGTTTTTTGCCTGGTAGGGGTACTTCAGATAATTCTATTGTTTTGCAGGAAATAATTCACTTTATGAAGCGCTCAAAAAAGCATAAGGGATTTGTAGCTTTCAAGTTGGATTTGGAAAAAGCCTTTGATAACGTCAATTGGGATTTTCTCAACATCTGCCTCCATGATTTTGGATTCCCAGACATCACTATCAAGCTTATCATGCATTGTGTTTCTTCATCAAGCTACTCAATTTTATGGAATGGAAACAAGCTTCCTCCTTTCAAGCCTACCCATGGTCTTCGACAAGGTGACCCTTTGTCCCCTTACCTATTCATCCTTTGCATGGAAAAACTCTCTGTTGCTATCACCTCCGCTGTCAACCAAGGGAGATGGGAACCGATCCAACTTACAAATGGGGGACCCCAGGTTTCTCACCTTCTCTTTGCAGATGATGTTCTCCTCTTCACCAAAGCGAAGAGATCTCAATTTCACTTCATTCATAATCTCTTTGAAAGATTCAGCCGAGCATCTGGTTTGAAAATCAACATCTCTAAGTCGCGAGCTTACTATTCTTCAGGTACTCCTCATGGCAAAATCACTAGCCTCACCTCCATCTCTGGAATCCAAAGCACAAATTCTCTTGGAAAGTATTTGGGTTTCCCTATGCTTCAAGGCAGACCTAAAAAAAGTGATTTCAACTTCATCATTGAAAAAATGCAAACTCGGTTGTCCGCTTGGAAAAGAAGACTTCTTAACAGAGCAGGTAGATTGACTCTTGCATCTTCTGTCCTTTCATCCATTCCTACCTACTATATGCAGATTAATTGGCTCCCCCAAAATATTTGTGATAGCATTGACCAGACAACTAGGAACTTCCTTTGGAAAGGCTCGAATAATAAAGGAATACACTTGGTGAATTGGAAAAAAAGTCACTAGTCCAAAGAGTGTTGGTGGATTAGGCATTCGAACAGCAAGAAATGCCAACACAAGTTTGCTAGGGAAACTTGTATGGGATATGGTGCAATCAACAGACAAATTGTGGGTTAGCATTCTCTCCAATAAATACACATCAGGGCCAAACATCCTACATGCCACCGCCAAGTACAACTGCTCCCCCACCTGGTCCTCCATTATCAAGGCTAAAGATATCCTCCATAGTGGTTATGTCTGGCGTGCAGGTTCTGGATCTTCTTCTTTTTGGTACAATCATTGGAGCCCCCACGGGCTCATTGGCTCTCTTGTCCCCATCATAGATATTCATGATCTCCAACTTACGGTTAAAGATGTTCTCACTTATAATGGACAACCCACTCAGGCTCTCTATACCACACTTCCCCAGGCAATTGCTGCTTTCCTTAACAATTATCGCATTACTTTCAACGATAGAGTCCAAGACACATTCATTTGGAAAGAAAACATTAATGGCATCTATACCGCTAAGAGTGGCTACTCTTGGCTACTCGACAATACGGTAACCACTAACAATCCTCCTCACATGGTTTCTTGGGCTTGGATATGGCGTCTGAAAGTTCCTGAAAAGTTCAAACTCCTAATTTGGCTCGCTTGCCACAACGCAGTTCCGACTCTATGTCTACTGCACCATCGCAACATTGCTAACTCTGCCATTTGCTCTAGATGCGGGAATGAAGAAGAAACGCTGCTTCACTGCCTTCGGGACTGCAGTCATTCTAAATCTATTTGGCTCCAAATTGGCTTCACAGATCAGGAGTTCTATACCGAAGGCGCCGCTTCAACCTGGATTAAAAGCCATGCTGCTGGCGCTCGTTCTACCACCTTCCTGGCCAGTCTTTGGTGGTCATGGAGGCAAAGAAATCAAATGTGTCTCAGTGCTGATCCCTGGTCCCCTACTCGAATTAAGCTCCACATTCAAAACACTGTGGCAACAATTCAAACAGCTCTGCATTCTGAAGCCGTCTCCAAACCTGAGCGACTGGTTCGCTGGAACAGCAGCAATGTAAATTGTTTTGTGCTCAACGTTGATGGTAGCTGCTTAGGAGCTCCTATTCGGGCTGGATTTGGGGGAATCATCCGGAACTATGCAGGCCTATTCATTAAAGGCTTCTCAGGTTATCTCGCAACCAGCTCGGACATTTTATTCGCTAAGCTTACAGCGATTCATCGTGGTATTCTTCTGGCCATAGATTCTGGTATTGATGAAATGATTTGTTACTCGGACTCCATGCTCTCCATTCATCTCCTCACTGAGCATGCCTCCATCTATCATGCTTATGCTGTTTTAATTCAAGACATCAAGGATCTCTTGTCCACAAGGAATTTCACCATTCATCATTGTCTTAGAGAAGGAAACCAATGTGCTGATTTTTTAGCTAAGCTCGGTGCTGCTTCGAATGAAGAATTTTCTATCTATGATACTCCTCCAAGTGATCTCCTTCCTCTGATTAAGAACGACGCCATGGGAGTTACCTTCCATAGAGCTTAGGCTTTTTCTTTTTTTCTGTTGTTTTTTCCTTTTTTTTTAGCTTTGTAACCAAAAAAAAAGTCTATATATTACTTTTTGCGACTTTCAAATTATAAAAAGCCCAATAAACCATGTTTATTTTTCTACGACAACAATAATTTAACAAATATAATATAAATTCTTAGACATTTTAACAACACCAACAATATAACTTTCATATCGAAAAATTTATTTAACGGTATAGTTAGAATAATTAAAAAGTCAAGCCCAAATTCATATCCCATTTATATATAGCATAGATAATATTGTTCATATTCTATTGGGGTAGTCCTATTTTAATGAGATTTAATTTTTTAAAAAGGATAAAATAGTAAATAAAATATTTTAAATGTAGGGTAAAATGGGTAAAAAAAATCATCTCAAACTCATGTATTCTCTTTATATATACTAGGTTATATATATAGGTGTAACGGTTCGGTTTGGATTGATTTTTGGTCAAAAAAATGTCCAAACCAATGAAATCTGTATCGGTTCGGTTTGGTTCGGTTTTTACTATTTTTCAAAAAAGAAACCGAACCAAACTAGTTGGTTTTGTTCGGTTTGGATTGGTTCGGTTGATCGGTTTGATTGAAAATACAATTAAAAATATTCATATTTTCACAAATTTGTATTTCATGTATATAGCATACTCAAATATTTCATAGATCTTTGTTTTCCATGTTCTATGTTTTTCAAACTACTTTATATAATTAACATGAAAAAATTAACATGAGATAAAATCAACAATGAGGAACGATAGATTAGGTGTGATTGACGTCTAGAGTTCTTTTTTAGTAGAAACGAAATAGAGTGTGAGGGATGAGATGATGATGGGAGAAAGTGAATGAATTAAAGAGTATTTTATGTTGGACTTTAATTTTGAGCTTAATCACAAATGTGTGTAAGAGGAAGGATAATATTACTAAAATTGGGAGTGAGGTTAGCATCGGTTCGGTTTATCGGTTTGTTGAATTTCAAAATGAAAATCCAAGAACCGAACCAAACTATATCAGTTTTGGTTGGTTCGGTTCGATTTTGAACCGAACCAAACAAGGTCGGATATTTTTTAGGTTTGGTTCGGTTTGGATTTTCGGTTTCATCAGTTTTGTCCAAATCAGCTTATAACCCTAGTTATATAGCACTTTCTGCCCATCAGACTACTCTTTTTATTGCGCCAACTTGTGTAAATTATAAAAAAAAAGGCTTAATTGCACTTTTAACCCCTCAAGTTTCTCAATTGTGCCATTTTGGCCCCCCTAATTTTTTTTGAGCTATTTTGGTCCCCAAAGTTTAGCCCCTTTCTGATTTTAAAGCCCCTCACTTATATATGGTTAGATTTATTTGAGGTCTATGATAGTAACATAGACCCTTCACACCTAATTATCTCTCCCCATTTCTTCTCTTCCCTTGCCATCCTCCCTTATTCTTTCTCTGACCAACCCACACTCAACGCAATTTCTATTTCTCTTGGCCTTCTTCTGCATTTATTTCATTTCCATTCAATTTTGGTTATGTTCCTTCGATTTGAAAAGTAGAATATATATATCTAAAGCTTCTTTAATTCCTTGTAACTTCTGATGAAAATTGCAATATGGAGATGATGAGAATGCTTGTTAACTATTACAGTCAGAATACTAAAATTAAAAAAATATGGTGGAAAATAAAAATAAAAAAGTTATTCTTCTCTTGGAACCATCATTGTTACCATATTAAAACAAAAATGGTGTAAACTTATTCTTCTTTCGGATCCATCCTTGGATACACCAATTTTAAGCTAATTAAAGCAAAATTTCAATTAAACAAGTTTTCAATCAACGATCCAGCAACTTTGCTTTACTTGGTTCATCATTGTTCTTAATGTGAATTTGTTACCATTTTTCTAAATTCCAAGCCACCCGTTTTAATTCATGGTGTCCAGTTTTGACCGATGGGAAAAAATCTATTATTTGAAGTTTTTGAAGAAGTTCTGGATTTTGCTGTTAGTTGATGAAAGAACGGGGAAGATGGTAAGAGAAGGAAGAAAGGGGAAAGAGATGATGTGGTGTGAAGGGTCTATGTTACTAATTATAGACCTCAAATAAATCCAGCCATATATAAGTGAGGGACTTTAAAATCAGAAAGGGGCTAAACTTTGGGGACCAAAATAGCTCAAAAAAAACTAGGGGGGCCAAAATAGCACAATTGAGAAACTTGAGAGGTTAAAAGTGCAATTAAGCCAAAAAAAATTACAACATTTAGATTTTAATTTAAAAGACACCTTCATGGGTGGCTTGTATGTATGTATGTATGTATATATATATATATATATATATATATATATATATATATATATATATATATATTTGTTTCCAAGACTCTTATATATTGTTATAGATAATATTGTTCTTATTATCAGCTAGTTGAACCGCTAATTTTATCGGACATTCAATTAGCTCATCAACTACTAGTCACTTGTCATCATCCATTAGTTTCTTTCTCTTTTGTTTCTAGGGTCATGTTACTTGTGTCTTAAGGGCACAAGTTAAGGAACTATAAAAGGAAATAAGAAATAAATCTTACGTTGAAAATTTAAATTATTAAACTTTTACAACATTAAATGCACAAGTTAACATTTCTCTTGTTTCTAATAGATATATCGGGGTTTAATCCCATAGAAATGAAAAATCTTTTGTAACTAAATTAGTGGTATAAATTTTATCTCGATAATATAAAATCGGATCAATATTACGAATGACAATATTTGAGCTATCACCTATCAATCATCAGCATTCATTTATAAACAATAAGCTAACTTATCAGTTTTCCGCCGTTTTTAAAAAATATTACTTAAATTTGGTCAAAAGAAAAAAACTTTACTTAACTGTTCGCAAGTTTTAAAACATCTCTTGACGCATAAATGATAATAATGGAAAATGTCTCTAAAACATGTTATCGATAAACATTCAACACGACATTCAATAAATGGCGAAAAAGCACGAGCTTGAGTTACAACTAGCATAATCACCAACATCATCGTATAACATTTTTTCACTTGGCTCACTACCATAACTCTTTTTAATATTTTTTAACTTTTCTTAATCTCCACTAAAATTCTCAACTTTGTGATGTTTCAGATTTTGTTCAACACTCACAGAAATAAGGCTTGCATTAAAGCTTTATTTATAGCCAACAAAATCAGGAAAGAAAAAAAAAACTGTAAGATAAATATATGAAAAAACAGCAATCAGGCATTCAGTTCCAATTGGAATGCTTTAATTGAATGAAAACGGTGAGGAAGTTTCGGTTGAACTTTTCTTTTTTTCTCCTAGTAATATGGAGTTTGTCGTAAGTAAAATTTTATAAACAATTGTTCCATCCAAAATTAAGTTCAGATTCTTTTTCTCCACAATTCATTTTTTGGTGGAACTCATTAACTATTTGAGCTTGATTGTTTGATTGTTAAATGTCAAATATATACGGCTTTTAAAATAAAAACTGATGTATTAATTAGATATGTAAATGGGAGATATAACAACAACTAATGCATAAACAAATGAAGTACTACTACAATAATAATGTGTCCACGTGAGCATAACTCAGTTGGTAGAGACATGCATTATTATATACAAGGGCCCGGGTTCGAACCCTAGATACCTCACTTATTCAACTTAAAAAATTAATAATACTTTCAGTTTTGTGCTTCAACAATTCAACCCATTGTCTTTTTCCGAAGAAATAAAAAACCATTTGCCTTAAATTAATAGCTTTTACAGTTGCAAACAATAAATTTGAATTGGGTTAGCTAATATTATTGTATACCGCTACTACCAAATGGTTTTATAGATCGAAATACTAGAGTTTTAAATACATGAGATATACCAGTAACTCATAAATAAATGATTGAACTACCCACTATAATTATATAATATTAGTGTTCAGACGAGCATAAAGTGTCCATCTATCAACTCTTTTTATCGCGTTTATGGGTATAAATTACGAACATTGTTTTTTAATGAAATTTTGATTTTAGAGTTAAAGGCAGGAAGAGAGGGAGGATGTTTGTTTGCTATAGCATTCCAGATCATTACTAGTGCATCTCCTATAGCCAAATAACAATGGAGCCTGTGGACTCTGTCAACTCTTGTATCATGTATATTGAGGCACATCAGAACAAATTTACATTGCGAAGATGCTTAGTCAAAATCACACAATTGCTAGATAGATTTAAATTAGTAGTAATACTAATCTTCTGCTTTCTATCTCTTTTTAGGTTAGTATTCAGTTTGGCAAAAAAATAGCTTTTGGTTTTCCTCTTGGTCTTGTTCATTATTCCATTAGAAAGGAGAGTTTGGACAATCTGTATCTGCAACTCCCTAGGTTGAAAGAGAGACAAAAAAACTTTAGAATCATCTCTTGTATATAATTATCATATCATTTGTTAGTTACTTATGTGGATGATTTATTCACGCTTTATGGCTTTTGACGTTGATTTGTTAGTTCCTTATCATATCATTTGTTAGTTCATAATATTGGTTCTACAAAAATTTAGATGCCTTCAAAATTTTCCACATACAGAATTAAACCAAACCAGCAACATGCACATACCATTAATTCGCACACAACAGAAGCTCACAAACCATAGAACAGAATAGTACAGATATGAAGTTATGCAGTAAAACATAAACTAGAAAATGTAGTAGTGTAATATTATGCAGAAAACAGAAATGCAGAATTGCTATTAACAATATGTAGCAACAGAAACAATGATCAAGGTTGCATATGACAGGAATGCTGAATGCAAGAAAAAAGAATCGAAGACACTGCATTTAAAGCACACAATTATGCAGAAAAAGCCAGCAGTGCAGTAAAATAAGTAGCACAGAAATTAACAAGAGGAGAATAAATGTACACACAAATGACACAAAATTTCTGAGGTTCAATCAATATGACCTACTCCTTGCGAGGTACTAGTTACAAATAAATAACCCCTTGGTTCTTGCCCCATTCCAAGTTCAAGGAACTTTGGACGTGGTTTCAGAATAATTCCCAACACACTATTAGTCATAGTAAAAGTGAGGTTGAGAAGTGAAAGACTCACTAACAATCAATCATATCTCCTAAGCTCAAGATAGAAACAAAAAGCCGGAGAAAATGAACAGGCTCAAAACTGATATAGAGCATCCATCAGAAATCTCTGCCTTGACTCTAAATTAGAGGAGATCAAGAGACAATCAAACCAATAACCAATGTACTGAACTCTTACTTGTATAATTACACTCCACAGATATTTATGATGTCTAGGCAATTCTTGAACCTGATCTAGAATAGGAAGTGACTTAATGAACATGTGTGAAGGATTGTCTTCCAATGCAGTCTTCTCAATCCTAACTTATTCAGGGTTAATGATCTACTAAAAACAATAGTCAAGACTCAAGACTCATATGAAGTTACTTCACCCACAGGTTATGATACAACACTGCTGATTTGTCATCTTTTTAGATAATTGTGCTTTGCAGTTCACTTTTATGTGGAAAGCAAAGTATTCTTGCATAGCAGCTCAAATTATAAACATGCAATACTAAACACTGCCAGGTTGATCAGTAATAATCAAGTTCCAAAGATAGAACCTATTCTAACAAAAACCTAGATGTAGAGACTAGATGGTTCCAGCTTAATAAAATAACCATTTCACTAAACAAAAAATTTCAGCACAACAAAACAGTCAGAACATTGAAGAATCCTAGTTATGCTTGTCACTTTTCTTTTTGGAACCCAGCACGGTTAGAACAATTCTTCCACAAATTGGTTTAAAAAAACCCATCAAACGTTATTTTAGTAAAATATAGATGTTTGATTACTTTCAAGCAAATTTATTTGACATTTGAATCTCAGTTTAATTGGAGGTAATAGAACATAGTTTTTTCATGAGATAGTTCTAACTTAGAGTAAAAACACTCAAGTACATACATAGATCATTTTCCTTTAAAGTCAATTTTGGTCAAATTAATCACAAAATCTAAGTTAATTCAAAATCATATTTGTTAAACACTCACCCAAACACACAATCAACACCCAACCTACAGCTACAAATTCGGGTTCCCTACAATGAGAGTATCTAAATCCTGCCATGTGATGTAGAATGGACAATTCAAGAGCACTCCTCTTTGGAGGAGGATACTCCTACTCCCACTGGTGTGATTGAAGGCGTATCAGGTGTCCGACACGACCCCCATCACATGTAATTACATTGACATTGAATTATGCCATTTTTTTTCAAATTATTATTGATGTCAAGGTGTTAATGTTTGTATTGTGTCCGTGTTTGTGTGTTTGTGCTTCATAGTATTAAAAACCTATTAAAACCATATAGTTTTGAGTTTTAAGCAACCTAATCCAACATTTCATCAAACACATATCCATTACACTAAACAATAATAAAATTGTCAAGATAATTACACAACCATAGCAACTTCACAATTGAGGGTATCCAACATTTCAACAAACACCCACAAGGCAACATTAATCAAATAATAATTTTTCATAATAACAATAACAAATTAACAACAACATCAATTTCTCAATTCCAATTTCATCATATTAGTACAAAAAATAAAAACACAACAAATTAAAGAGTAAGAGAGACTGCAAAACTAAGCCTGAATCTGAGGCTGTTCTTCTTGCTCCGATTGAAGCGGAATGTCGAGGTCACCAGAAGAATTATCAGCCTTACCAGAATTCCTAGCAGGAACAGGAACAGCAAGAAAAGTTTTATTCTTACTAATAGGTCTAATTTTACAAAGCTGAACAACATCACCAACTTTGAAAACGTTTTCAGGATCATGAGCCTGATACTTCTTCTTCATCCTAATACGTTTCTTGTATTTAGGATGAGGTGCTAAACGAGTTACTTCCACAGACACGGTTTTGTCGTTGGTGGCACACACAACTTTTCCTTCCATTGTTTTCATAGCTTTGATTGATGGAAGGGATTGGGGCTGGGATAGAGAGAGTGTGGATGTGGGCTTTGAGAGACGAGTGAGGGCGACGCCATTGTTGCCGTTGAGAAATGGTGTTGAGAGCGTGCTGGGAAGTTGCAGAAGCCACATTGTTTGTGTTGTGTTGTGTTGTGTTGTGAAGAGATAAGAAGATAAAACTAAATCTTTTATAGTGATTCATTCTCTTTATTTATTTTATTTTATGTCTTATTTGTGTGCGCTATGGTGCATCTTAATAAGTTGCACCATCGTTATTTGATCAATTTTACCCTCCAATAACTATTAAAATAAAAAGTTGATTTAATAAATCATATAAATTCTTTTAAAAATAGGAAGAAACAAAGTATAAAGAGATAACAAATCGAATCTATAATGATGTGTGGGTGATTGATTCATTCAAATATCAAGACAATTAACCGGGTAAAATCTTTTAAGTATAAAGAAGTGATCCTCCCAGATCTCTTCAATCAGATTAGTCACTTCGTATATAAAGAGATACTTGTACTTTATCGTATATATCCTCACGACGGCTGTATATCTTGTCGTATTCTCCAACGGTAAGATTCTAGAACTTACATAAAGAAAACCTACTCGCGATGAGAGAGTTGTTGTTGAAAAAGAAATATAATAAAAGCCAATAACATGATTTAGGAACTTAGTGAAATATCCTCTCGGGTAAGAATTGTCTAGATCATTTGTAAATCAATCAATAAGATAGAAGTACTCTTGAATTGATACATGATTTTTATGTAATATCCTCTCTTAGATAGTTATCATCCTAGAATGATTTTGTATCAGTCATATACAAACTCAAACCCCACTTTACTTTGCACCCACTTTACATTATTGTAGAGACCTCACTTGGTGTGAGATGACAGAGTAGACTTAACTAAGTCATAATCATTGTTGGTAACTCATATGGTTATGCAACCGGGTCAGTGATATGATCAACATGGTTGGAAAACCGGATAAATGATGTGGTTATCATGGTTGGTAACATGGTAAGTGATAGGGGTAATGGATGAAATCTTGGGGTGGATAACTCTCGTGGAGATTATAGTGAAAGAAGTCTCTCTCGTTGAGATGACAAAATCACTATGGATAATGTAACACCCCGTTCTCCCAACAGCGTAATATTAGTTAATTTAATCAGAGTAACCACACAACGGAGTGCCACACTGCTAATCAAAATTTCATAAATAGGAAATATCTATTTATTTAAATACCAACATTTAAATTATCTTACAAACTGCAGCGGAATAATTCTTTAAAATATAAATTTAACCAAATTCAACATCAATAAAAATCTTGGCACAAAGGCCACAACATAATTCAACTTTATTCTAATAGCAAGTCCTTTCCAAAATATGTGATACATAAAAGAAATGAGAAGACACTCGCGACGATCCCCATCCTAATATGTATCAGAGCCCTAGACACTTGAGCCAATCAACCTACAAGCCATCATTACCTGCACATTACCCACGGTCGAGGCAACATATACGCAGAAGGGTTGAGAAACTTATCCAATAATAATAATATATAATTCATCGAATTAATGAAAACAACAACATATCACAACATGCATCATTAATAAAGTATATAAATAAATACATAAGCAACAACATAATTAATTTCAGCAACAAGGTACAACAACAACAACAACAACATTATCCACAACGACACCGACAACTCGACAATGCTACAACGACAACAACGACTCAACAATGCTACGACAACAACAACGACTCAACAATGCTACGACAACAACAACTACTCAACAATGCTACGACAACAACAACTATGCATCATGCAGGTGGTACCAATCTACGCGCGTTGAATGCTAAGCATTCCAGGGCATAAGCCCCCAACAATTTTGATGGTTAAAGCATCCCAGGGCATAAGCCCCCAACAGGTGAATGATAAACATTCCAGGGCATAAGCCCCCAACGGGTTGAATGATGAACATTCTAGGGCATAAGCCCCCAACAGATGTGAGTATGCAAATGGACTCAACTTGTGTATATCAACATACAACTTCAACAGCGACTACAACAACAACATATGTGCCTAAAACAATTATGACACACTCCCCAACTTTGACATTAGATGATACAACAACGTCAACAACGGAATCAACAACATAACATATATTTATAAATCAATTACATTCAGCTCAAGTCTAAAACATCCCCCAAAAGCAATTAAGTTTTGATCAATAGAACATAAGTCAAATATCCATAAAACACCTCAACTAAAGCCCTAACACTTAAGTTTGAAGTTGGGAAACCAACCATAAGTTTTTGGACTAACTTGGGATTAGTTATGCTAAGTTTTCTTAAATTTTGCTAAAGACCCACTTGGACTATTTTTATCATAACTCAAAATCTACAAATCTTTTCCACTCCAAACCAAGGCCATTAGAAAGCTAACTCAATTATCTACAACTTTTATGTTTACACCGAAAGCTAATTCAAAACAGAAACGGGCGAAAAAGTGAGTGTTTTCCAGTTTTGACTGACAGGAAATCGGGGCCCGATTTCGGCAGTTCGGGGCCCGATTTTTGTCGAACCAAAGCTGAAAAATCAGCTCAGAATTCGGGGCCCGATTTTGGCAGTTCGGGGCCCGATTTTGGACATTCACAGCTTACGGGAAAGACCAGTTTTCACTCCAAAAACCCAATTTTTGATCCCCCAATCACCCAAAATGAATTAGAACAATGTTTACAGGTTTAGTATACATCATAGGGGTAAAACAACCTATATTCATACAATTAAACAACATGTTTTATCATAAATTATCATCTAACATAACCTCTCAAACCCTAAACTCAAGAACAACAATTTCATCAATTTTCAAATTATATATCAAGATTATTGAAAGGAATCCCACCCTTACCTTAATTCAGCAACACCAAACGACAAGATACCGCAATTGATTCCTTCCTAGCTCTCTCTTTGCCTCTTCTAGGTTTTCTCTCCAAAAGCAGGTTTTCTTCTAATGTTTTCACGTGAAAATGTTTCTCTCCCTTTTTCTTTCTTTTTACTTCAAAAATATCTCTCTTTTCTTTTCTCACCCAACTCCCTTAATTTCTATTAATTTCCACTTAATTCCCATTAACCAAAAATAAATACTATTTCTATAATATTTCTATTTCTCATATTATTTCTATCAAATAATAACAACATTCATTTAAATAATACACAACCCCAATATTCATATAATAAAATTGCATCATAACATATTTCATATAAAAATCATATAAAACATATATTTCACATAAAATCATTTATATAGCAATTAAAGTCATATATAAAATATTCACACATCTACTAAAATATTAGAATAAAAATGGGGCGTTACAGATAAGGTGGACTTGAAGGTGAGAAAAACACAAGAAGGGGGGTTGAATTGTGTTTTAGAAAAATTCTTCGTTTCTCCTAAAAACTGAACACACTGATCAGAAGCTAAGTGAGACAGCTTCTGAAGTGATAATCAGAATCTAAATGCAGCGGAATAAAACAGAGAGAGAGAAGAAGAACGACACAAAGCAATTATACTGGTTCCTTCCACAATCCGGAAGTAGTCCAGTCCCCCTTGCACTTCCAAGGAGATTTCACTATGAGTAATATCTGATTACAAATGCTCAAGCACACAAGCAAGAGACTTCCAATGCTCAAGCACACAAGCAAGAGACTTCCTTTGCTCAAGAACACAATCAAGAGACTTCCTGCTCAAGCACAACTGCAAGAGACTTCCTAACTAAACAAAATTACACAGAAAATTGTTTAAGGTTGAACACTTGATATACAATCAGAGGTGCTCACGATACAAATCAGATACAGACTCAATGGACTTAAGAATTTCTAAGATATGACTTTGAGACACAGAAATTCTAAGTGAATGCAGAACAATTTCAGCAGAGGTTTGGTACTTGTGAAAATCTTTGTGAGTCTTTCGTTCAGCGTTCTTGCATTACCAATTCTCTAGGTCTTCACTCCTTTATATAGAGGTGTGAGAGAGACGTTGTGAAATTGCCAGCACACCAAAGAGTCGTTGTTGAAGCTTGATCTTTCACCAATGATCTTTTGCCTGATTTGGTTGTTGTCCTATGAAGAACAAATTTGAAATCCATTCCTTATCCAAAGGAACATCTATGCAGGCGAGACCGTATTCTGGAGCTGTTTTCTTGTCTTGAAGTGCAGACACAAAACAGAGTAGTGGAGAACGTGGTTGTACAATTCGTACAAAGTACAATGTCAACGCTTTCGTCCAAATTGCAAACACACACCTTCAAACACCTTTGAAATGACCGTTGCAAGCTCCACTAATCCTTTGTTTGTGTTTTCGAATCCAATAGACAGCTTTTGCATTGATAATTCTTCAATTCTTGATTCTTTGCAAATCCAGTTGATATTCAGCTTCTGGTGAAATGGCTTCTGATGAGGCAGCTTCTGATGATGCAGCTTCTGATGATATGACTTCTGCAGCTTCTGATGACGCAGCTTCTGATGATGTGGCTTCTGGACCTCTTGTCTTCAGAAGCACTATTCTTCAGGAGCAGCTTACTTCAGGAGCGCTATTTCTTCAGGAGCGCTTTTTCTCTTTAGTAGCAAGTTGCCTTCAGGAGCGTCCAAGCTTCAAATTTTTGTTGTTTCCATAGCTCTTTATTTGCTCATTCAGAACCAATGATGATGTAACTTTATAATTATGGTCCTGTACACTTGAACAAATATTAGCTAATCCAATTTACAATTTTTAATACCTTGTTATCATCAAAACTCTTTAAGGTTTATTGTTAAACACATTTTGTTCCAACAATCTCCCCCTTTTTGATGATGACAAACAAAAGTATTTAAAATTGATCAATTGTTGTTAATCTAATTAACAAGTTGACTTTGGGGTTCTGAGGTTTGTAAGCTCAGAATCTGAGGTTTGTAAGCTCAAACTCCCCCTGAGTCTGATAGTCTTTAAGGTGAGGTTTGTAAGCTCCCCCTAAGTTCTATCCAGGTTAATTAAATTCATTTTGCGCGCAATAATTATTATCAGAGCTTAAAAGCAAAATTGAATCATTGAAAGAATTAACTTATAGATAAGAAGAATGGTTCAATTAACTTTACTTGAATTTTGATACTCCTTCGTTCATTCATAGCTTATACCAATAAGGTAAAAAGATAGAAGTTTTTCAAAAATTTCAAATGCCATTAATGGGGCTCAGAGCGTTTAAATACTTGTCACATATACTCCCCCTTTTGTCATTATCAAAAAAATTAAAATAAATCTAAGCACAAAAGACAAAAAGATATGAGAAAAACTCAAACGTGAGAGAGTATACTAAGCAATGAACTAAATAAATCAGAGCAAAAAATCATGTATATTCAATTGTCAGAAGCAGCTAAACAGTCAGAATCAGTAAGCATTCAGAAGCAAAAGAAATAAGACAAGATGATTTCAGAAGCAAGGACTAAGAAAATAAAACAAACAACAAACAAAGAAAAAACACAAGGGTGTGCAACTAAGGGTTGGTTTGTTGTTGTTTCTTCATTTCTTCCATTTCTTCAATCTTCTTCTTCAACAATTCTTCAAGTTGTTGTTGCCTCTGAAGAAGAGCTTGTTCCCTTTCTTTAGCTTCTTGCTGCTGCTGTGCCATCTGTTTCTTCAGAAGCTTACACAGCCTTGCTTCTCTGGTCAAGTAATCCGTTTCAAAGAAGAAAGGCTGGTTTGCCAGGAGCAGTGTAGAACTTCTTACTCTAAGACTCTGATTCAGATTTTCCATTAGCCTTCTGACTGAAGCTTGCTTGACTCTGATGCATTTAGCCTTGATCTCTTCAATAAGCTCAGCTGCCCTGTTCTGAAGTGATGCCCAGGAGTCTTCATATGCACCTGTGAGATCAATCGTCCTTCTTTGATCCACCAGATTGTGCATCTGACTCAAGATTGTCAGAAACTCAGAATCGATATATCCAGATTCCAGGATGTTTGTGGGTGGATGTTCAAGGATTTCAAGATCAGAATCACTGATTTCTAAATCTTGAATAGGGTTAGGAACTGGAATGGTAAGGTGTGTTTGTGTGTTAGAAGATGAGGGCTGGTCAGAATGTGTGGTGGAGGTTGAGGCTTGAACATTGACTAGAGAGATGTCAACATCCATAGGAGTTGGTTCAGGAGAGTGTTCAGGTAAAGGTTGAAATTCAGTTTCAGATGGTGGTTGTTGTGGTGAAGTTGTTGTTTGAGTGTTGAGTTGGGGGTCAGTGATGGCTATTGGTGATTGTGGGGGTGTTGTGGGTTTTTGTGGTTCAGGTGTTTGTTGATGAGGGTTTTCTGAAACAACATTTTCAGAAGCAGCTGCTTCTGGAGTTGTTTCAGAGGCTTTTTCTGAGGCTTTGTCTATGGGTAACTCACCTGAGTAGTGGAGAGCAAGATTGTCTAAGATAGAAGTGTCTTCTATTGGTTCAGGTGCTGATGGTGAAGAGGGTGAAGTGGGGATAGAGGTGACTGGAATCTGGATTACCTGATCTGCAGGGCCAGCTTCAGAAGTGATAGTACTAGGTGCTTTCAGAACCGCTTCTGAAGCTTTAACAGCCACTTCCTTGACTTCTTCAGACTTCTTCTTGAAAAATTCATCACAATTCTCCAGACCTGAAGCCTTGAGCCTTTGATCCCTCTCCAAATTGTATTGAGCTTCTTTCCTTTTTAATTCAGCTAGCATCTGAACAGCTTGCCCATCAGCTTCTTTCTCCATATCAGAAGTTACTTCAACCATTGGAGTGAAGGTTAGTTCAGATGCCTTCTTCTTGTGCTCATTTGCCTTTATCCCATCAAGAGCTTTATTCAGATGCTCTTCTGTGATGACTGACTCTGATCTGTCCTTGCTTCTTTTTATGGGAATAGAAGCAGCCCTAATTTTCTTCTTCTCCATTCTATCTGCTAACTTATCAGCAGCGTATTCCTTAGCCATCCTTTCCATGACTGGAGTTACTTCAAACATAGAGTTTTTCAACTCAAGAGGAGCTTTCTTCTTCTTCAACTTGGGATCAGCTTCTTCTTTCTCTAACTCGTCCAGAGCTTCATCCAACTTCTCTTTATGGTAGACAGTTTCAGTCTTTCCTCTCTTTCTCTTAACAACTTTCAGTTGCTTGACCTTATCAGCAGCAGCTCCAGGAGCACTTTTAACTTTCTTCACTTTAACAGGAGCAGCTTCATCCTGAGTGCTTGCATCTTCCTCCAAGATGTACTCAGCTACTAAATTGGCTAAGATTTCAGGGTTGCTTTCTTTAAAGATGGGAGGAAAGTCCCTGATTATCTCAGTCTCAGCAGTTGTCATCTCTAACCACTTCTCATCTTTAGGGGCTTCTTTGAAGAACTTCATAGAGTGTAAGCTCCTGCTACTGATAGTCCTTTCAGCAGTAGAGACTTTGAAACATTTATCAGAAGCACTCCTTGTCCTTTTTAAGAACTCCAGCACCCTTCCTTGATGAAAGATTTCAGACAGCAATCTTCCATAGGGTACTTGTTTTCTTTCTCTTGTAATGCTTTCGTTTATGGCCCAGCAGAGATGATCCATTACATATCTTGGGAAGTTTATCTTTTCCAAAATAGCCATGAAGTAAATTGCTAGCTTCTGTTGATTGTTGGGTTGGTCAGATCCTCCTGCTCTTTGAAAGAAGCAATCATTACTGAACTTCACCAACATCCTGTTGTGAATCTCCATTTCAGAAGGCTTTGCATCTTTCTTCCCACCCAAAAGAGTGTTGTAGTAACCTTGTAGCAGGACATCTTCCTTCCTGACTATTTCTTGGAATCTTCCCTCTGCATGCCTTCTACAAGCTTTAGCTATAACTTCCTCAGTGATGGTTATAGGAATGCCCATCACTTCAGACCTTATTTCTAAGCTGTCAAATGATGTAGGATTCATATCCATGACCATTTTCCCTTTCTTTGACCCAGCTTGTTTGCTTACAACTTTTGCAGGCTTTTCATTGTACACTTCAGCTTTTAACCAAAAGTCCTTGACCAAATTCACATATGTTGGCCCATTTAGCATTCTGAAATACTCAGACAGCTCCTGTGTTTCTATTAAACCTTCCATGTTTACTTCGTACTTCTTGAGTGAAATAAAGTCCACTGGTGACTCTATTTGGACTATCAAGGATTCCCATGGAATATCCATAGTCTTTTCTTTGTAGATGGACCCAGATTCTGATACGCTTTGCTTGTTTGATGTAGATTCTGAAACTTTTGAGCTTGATGATGCCATTTGATGATTTACGAAGATTTGAAGAAGATGAAGATTTTAGGGTTCTAAGGTTGAGAGAATGCGCTTACTTCGCAAACGGTTTGAGAGCAAATGTGTTTGTTGTGAGTGAGTAGTGTGTGAATTGACAAAGTGTTAAAAGTAAAACGATTGCAATTCAAAAGAGACAAACAAACATAACATTAATGACAAAATTGGGGGCGCGTGAAAAGTACTTTCATAGCTATTAAATCATCATTGCCCTTTTTAGTTATACACCAACACATACAGGCCACGTAAGAAGTTCACAGAGTAACTACCAAGTTAGTGGGCCAGAAGTTACTTTAAAAAGTAACTCCCAACGTTTCCACTTATTCAACTATTCAGAAGCAACAAATCCAGCTTCTGGACTTCAGATGCTGATGTCATCATCAGAAGCGAGTTTTCCTCAGAACCTCAATAAAGAGCTTCTGATGGACTACTGCTTCTGAACTAACTTCAGAACCTAAAATCCTATTCAGGAGCAAGCAAACATTTAATCAGACACGAAGTGCATGTTCAAATTTTTCTTTATAAAATCAAATCTTTCAACAGTTAAAGGCTTAGTAAATATATCAGCCCATTGATTTTCAGTATCAATGAATTGTATATCTAAAATTCCTTTTTGAACATAATCTCTGATAAAATGGTGTTTGATTTCAATGTGCTTAGCTCTTGAATGCAAAATTGGATTTTTAGACAAACAAATAGCAGCAGTATTATCACAATAAATGGGAATACTGTTAGCAGTTATCTGATAATCTTCCAACTGATGTTTCATCCAAAGTAGTTGTGTACAACAACTTGCAGCTGAAATGTATTCTGCTTCTGCTGTAGACATAGCAATAGTTGTTTGTCTTTTGCTAGCCCAGGATATAAGATTATCACCCAGAAATTGACAATTGCCACTGGTTGATTTTCTTTCAATCCTATCACCAGCATAATCAGCATCACAGAATCCAATTAGCTTATAATCTAAGGATTTCCTATAAAGGAGTCCAAGATTAGTTGTTCCCTTCAAATACCTGAAGATTCTCTTGACAGCAGTCATATGAGATTCTCTAGGATCTGATTGGAATCTTGCACACAAGCATACACTGAATAAAATATCTGGCCTAGATGCAGTGAGGTATAACAAAGAACCAATCATACCTCTATACAGCTTCTGATCTACTTTAGCTCCTTCATCTTCTTTGCTCAGGTTGCACGTAGGATGCATTGGAGTGTTCATCACTTTACAATCTTCAAGTTTGAACTTCTTCAGAAGCTCCTTTGTGTACTTTGATTGATGAACATAGACTCCATCTTTGCATTGATTGATTTGAATGCCAAGGAAGAACTTCAGCTCTCCCATCATGCTCATTTCAAATTCATCCTGCATTAACTCAGAAAATTCCTTGCAAAGAGATGCACTAGTAGAACCAAATATTATATCATCAACATATATTTGCACAACAAGAATATCTTTCCCAAGGGTCCTTCTGAAGAGTGTAGTGTCAACCTGTCCTCTCTTAAAATCATTTTTGATTAAGAAATTACTTAGTCTATCATACCAAGCTCTGGGAGCTTGTTTCAAGCCATATAGTGATTTCTTCAGTTTAAAAACATGGTCAGGATATTTAATATCCTCAAATCCAGGAGGTTGCTTAACATACACTTCTTCTTCTATGACACCATTGAGAAATGCACTCTTGACATCCATCTGATATAATATTATGCCATGATTAACTGCATAGGAAAGAAGTAACCTGATTGCTTCCAATCTTGCAACTGGAGCAAACGTTTCAGTGTAATCAATGCCTTTTTGTTGACTATACCCTTGTGCAACAAGCCTTGCTTTGTTTCTTGTTACTTCACCTTGCTCATTCAGCTTGTTTCTGAATACCCATTTTGTTCCAATAATGTTCTTGTGCTGAGGTTTGGGTACCAGATCCCACACATCATTTCTTTGAAATTGATTCAACTCTTCTTGCATAGCTAGGATCCATCCATCATCTGAAAGTGCTTCATCAACTGTTGTAGGTTCAATCATTGAGATTAGTCCAATCATTGACTCTTCTTGTCTGAAATGTGATCTTGTTCTTCTTGGACTATCTTTGTTTCCAATGATTAGCTCCTCAGGATGTGAAGACTTGTGTTTGAATGTGTTTCTGGGAGGATCTTCTTGATGTGAGCCATCTTGTGCTTCATCAGAAGCAGTTTCATTTTGCGCTTCTGATGTGGGTTCAGCTTCTGGACTATCTTCAGACTCAGCTATCTGATCAGGTTCTGGAGTAGCTTCAGGAACCTGTATCTCTGCAAAACTTTCACCTTGCTTTGAAGTTTTATCTTCAAGCTCCTTGTCATCAAATTTAACGTGCATAGATTCTTCAACACAGAGTGTTTCTGAATTATACACTCTGTATGCCTTTGACCTTTCAGAGTAACCTAAAAAGATTCCTCTTTGGGCCTTGGCATCAAATTTCTTTAGGTAGAGCTTGTTGTTCAGAATGTAACAAGTACATCCAAATTGATGAAAGTAAGAGATATTGGGTTTTCTTCCTTTAAAGAGTTCATATGCTGTTTTCTCCAAAATAGGTCTAATATAGATCCTGTTTTGAACATAGCATGCTGTATTCACTGCTTCTGCCCAAAAATGTTTTGGTAAATTGTTTTCATGAATCATGGTTCTGGCCATTTCTTGTAAAGTTCTATTCTTTCTCTCTACAACTCCATTTTGTTGTGGTGTTCTAGGAGAAGAGAATTCATGGAAAATTCCATGTTTTTCACAAAAAGCTTCAAATGGCTCATTTTCAAATTCTCCACCATGATCACTTCTGACTTTCAAAATTTTTGATTCTTTTTCAGATTGAATTTTAGTGCAGAAGCTACTGAATACATCACACGCAACATCTTTACTCTTTATGAATTTCACCCAAGTCCATCTGCTGTAATCATCAACAATGACTAATCCATATCTACTTCCATATAAGGATGCAGTACTCACTGGTCCAAATAAATCAATATGGAGTAATTCTAAAGGTCTTGAGGTTGAGACAATGTCTTTGGTTTTAAAAGATGATTTCACAATTTTCCCTCTCTGACATGCACCACAAAGTGCATCTGAATGATAGTCAATGTCTGGTAGCCCTTTCACAAGTTGTAACTTACTAAGCTTAGAGATTAACCTCCAGTTAGCATGTCCCAACCTTCTGTGCCACATCCATTTCTTATCATTCACTGATAGTAGGCAAATCACCTTCTGATCAGCCAGTTCAGAAAAATTGATTTTATAGACATTGTCAACTCTCTTTCCCTTGAACACAATGGATTTGTCTTCCTTGTTGATTACTGTACAGTTGGGTTTTTCAAAAAGCACATCATAACCATTATCACAAAATTGACTAATGCTCAAAAGGTTATGTTCAAGACCATCTACCAACCATACATTATTAATTGAGGTAGAGGAATTACCAATAGTTCCTGTACCTATGATCCTGCCTGACTGGTTGCCTCCAAATTTCACATTTCCTCCCTCTTTCATTGTTAGGCTGAGGAACATGGACTTGTCTCCTGTCATGTGTCTTGAGCAACCGCTGTCTAGGTACCATGATCTTTGCTTTGGCACTGCTCTTAGACATACCTGCATCATTGACATTTTTAGATTTAGGTACCCATTGTTCTATGGGTCCTGGAAGGTTAGTACTTAAGGCTTTACTCTTCACTTCTTGTACCTTGTACTGTGAGTTGGGTTGCTTCTGATTAGCCATCACCTTAGGTTTTGGTACTTCAGAAGCAGTAACTGTCTTCTTCTGAAACTTAGACTTCAGAACCCCAGATTTTGGTTTCACCAGACTCTGAGGAATAGGTTCTGATCTTTTCAGGATCCTAACCTTTGAAGTTTTGGAATCAGATTTGATCATAGCCTTTGACTTAGAGTTCTTTGGCTTTGAAGTAATCTTAGCCTTAGAACTAGAAGCTTCAGGTTCTGATTGAACAACAGTTTCCAACTCAGCCCCTTCTGGTACAAAGAATGTTTTCAGACCTTCCTTGATGCATTCACAACAAGACTTTAGATTGGTTTTCTCCAGTTTCACTTCTGGAAAACCAATTCCTCTGCCATTGTTCTTGTAAATGCTATAAATCATAGAAGCCACTCTGCTTCTGTCAATGCCAGATATAATGAAGTCTTCAAGAGCAATTTCATGATTACTTAAAGGTTTTTCATTACACTTTTCTTGTAGCTTCTGACATAAGAACCTGAGCTGGTCTTCATATGTTTTACACATGAAGTCAAAGCCCCTAAGTCCCTGTTCAGAAGCTTTCAGATCCAATAGAGTTGATTTTTGCTGTTGTACCAAATCAGCATATTTTTCTTTTAAATCCTTCAACTCATTGGTTCTTACTTCAAAATGTGTAAGAAGTTCTTTAAGTGACTCAACAAGTTCATCTCTGGGAATTTTGGAATATACCTCATTTTCATCTTCTGAGTCTGAATCTGATCCAGCTTCTGAAGTTGCTGTTGCTACCAACCCAACAGCTACCTTTGCATCTTCATCAGCTTCCTCTTTATCAGATCCAGATTCACTACCCAAATCATCCCAGGTTGCCATTAAACTCTGCTTAATCTGCTTCTTGAGTTTGCTTGGTTTGAAGGTAGACCTCTTTGACTTGTCCTTTGACTTTTCTCTTTGAAGATCAGGGCATTCAGCAATGAAGTGACCTGGCTTCTTACAGTTGAAGCATCCCTTCTGATCTTCTTTCCTTGAGCTTCTGGAGTTACCCCTTCTGGAGAGAAACTTTCTGTTCTTCTTGGCCAGATATTGAAGTCTGTTTGAGAGCATGGCCATTTCAGCAGCATCTGGTTCAGAGTCTGAACTTGACTGTTCTTCCTCTTCAGATTCAACCACTTTGAGAGCTTTTGATGACTTGCCTTTGGATGGAAGAGCTATTGATTTACTCTTCTTAGTAGACTCATGTTCATTAAGACTTAACTCATGAACTTTGAGAGAACTAACAAGATCTTCGACACTTAAAGTGTTTAAATCTTTAGCTTCCTCAATGGCAGTCACTTTTGGTCTCCATCTGGCAGGTAAGCTTCTGAGTATCTTGCTTACATGATCAGAAGCAACATAGCTCTTCTTTAGAATCTGTAGACCAGAAACTAAGGTTTGAAACCTTGAGTACATCTCCTCAATAGTTTCATCATCCTTCATTTTGAATAACTCATACTGATGTACAAGCAGGAGAGCCTTTGCTTCTTTGACCTTCTTGCTCCCTTCATAATTTGAACAGAGAGAAGCAAACATAGCTTTAGCAGTGGATTTGTCACTCA
Source organism: Medicago sativa (assembly GCF_051527215.1). NCBI lineage: Eukaryota > Viridiplantae > Streptophyta > Magnoliopsida > Fabales > Fabaceae > Medicago > Medicago sativa. The sequence goes on from NC_140750.1 coordinate 80,661,144, forward strand.
TCTTCATGTATTCTGCTTTGGGTATGGCAGTGACAAGAGCTCCTCTGATAATATGATGCTTCTTGTAAAGTTTCCTCAGTTCTGGAGTATGTTTCTTTCTATCCACAGCAGCTCCTTCTTCATCAAGGACTAAACCACCAACGCCGTCTTCCAGAATATCCCACAATTCTTCATCTAGGCTCATGATGTAACTGTAAAAATTGGTCTTCCACCAAGAGAACTCTTCAGCATCTCCATTGAACTTTGGAACTTTTCCAACACTGGTTTTCTTACTATCACTATAATCATGTGAGACATTTTTATAGCTAGTATCACCATCAGGAGGAGGAGTAGTCATGTTTTTCTCAGATCTTTGACTGTTGCACGGTTAAGTGATACACAACAGACCAAGGCTCTAGATACCAATTGAAGGTGAGAAAAACACAAGAAGGGGGGTTGAATTGTGTTTTAGAAAAATTCTTCGTTTCTCCTAAAAACTGAAAACACTGATCAGAAGCTAAGTGAGACAGCTTCTGAAGTGATAATCAGAATCTAAATGCAGCGGAATAAAACAGAGAGAGAGAAGAAGAACGACACAAAGCAATTATACTGGTTCCTTCCACAATCCGGAAGTAGTCCAGTCCCCCTTGCACTTCCAAGGAGATTTCACTATGAGTAATATCTGATTACAAATGCTCAAGCACACAAGCAAGAGACTTCCAATGCTCAAGCACACAAGCAAGAGACTTCCTTTGCTCAAGAACACAATCAAGAGACTTCCTGCTCAAGCACAACTGCAAGAGACTTCCTAACTAAACAAAATTACACAGAAAATTGTTTAAGGTTGAACACTTGATATACAATCAGAGGTGCTCACGATACAAATCAGATACAGACTCAATGGACTTAAGAATTTCTAAGATATGACTTTGAGACACAGAAATTCTAAGTGAATGCAGAACAATTTCAGCAGAGGTTTGGTACTTGTGAAAATCTTTGTGAGTCTTTCGTTCAGCGTTCTTGCATTACCAATTCTCTATGTCTTCACTCCTTTATATAGAGGTGTGAGAGAGACGTTGTGAAATTGCCAGCACACCAAAGAGTCGTTGTTGAAGCTTGATCTTTCACCAATGATCTTTTGCCTGATTTGGTTGTTGTCCTATGAAGAACAAATTTGAAATCCATTCCTTATCCAAAGGAACATCTATGCAGGCGAGACCGTATTCTGGAGCTGTTTTCTTGTCTTGAAGTGCAGACACAAAACAGAGTAGTGGAGAACGTGGTTGTACAATTCGTACAAAGTACAATGTCAACGCTTTCGTCCAAATTGCAAACACACACCTTCAAACACCTTTGAAATGACCGTTGCAAGCTCCACTAATCCTTTGTTTGTGTTTTCGAATCCAATAGACAGCTTTTGCATTGATAATTCTTCAATTCTTGATTCTTTGCAAATCCAGTTGATATTCAGCTTCTGGTGAAATGGCTTCTGATGAGGCAGTTTCTGATGATGCAGCTTCTGATGATATGACTTCTGCAGCTTCTGATGACGCAGCTTCTGATGATGTGGCTTCTGGACCTCTTGTCTTCAGAAGCACTATTCTTCAGGAGCAGCTTACTTCAGGAGCGCTATTTCTTCAGGAGCGCTTTTTCTCTTTAGTAGCAAGTTGCCTTCAGGAGCGTCCAAGCTTCAAATTTTTGTTGTTTCCATAGCTCTTTATTTGCTCATTCAGAACCAATGATGATGTAACTTTATAATTATGGTCCTGTACACTTGAACAAATATTAGCTAATCCAATTTACAATTTTTAATACCTTGTTATCATCAAAACTCTTTAAGGTTTATTGTTAAACACATTTTGTTCCAACAGGACTAGCTATCAAATTGATAGTGAACCAGGATGAATTTGGTGTATCCTCTCTCTCAATGCTTATGTCAAGTTCTTTATAGTTTAACTTCACATTCTCTCCTCTCTCTTGATAAAGAATTATTGTGTTCAACCTTTAGTAAACAAGTTGACTTAATAGAAATGATGAAATTAGAAAGAAAGAAAAGAAAAAAAATCAACAACACGATTCAATCTCCCCTCTCGTGTTCTTTACCCACCTTCAAATGTGATCACCATAGATCATTGAAATTGAACTGACTTTCTACCTATGTTAACAAAATCATATGTTGACGTACTTCTTTATACATCATAAGTTAGTATTGTAAGATTCACTTCTCTAAACATCATAAGTTAGTATTGTAAGATTCAAATTTGAATTAGAACTTCTCATTCTATTCGCAAAACATAGTTTGAGATTCTTTTCCATTTTTGTTCTTCTCCGAAAGTATGTATAAAAAAATGTTAATGAGTGTCTCCGAGATACTCCATCCGTTCCTTTATAATTGTCACTTTTGCATAAAATTTTTGTTTCTAAATAACTGTCGTTTTCAAAGTTCAAAGTATCATTAAATGTGGCTTTGCCTATATTACCCCTATATATTTATTACAGAGAGAAAAATGTATGAAATGAAGTATTAAATGATTAAGGTTATTATAGGAAAAAGATAAATTGTTGTATCAAAAATAGTAAAAGTATTTGTTGTCTTGGTTTGTGTAAAAAGTCAAAATGCGACAATTAAAAAGGAACAGAGGGAGTACTTTTTAAACATCTTTAATAATAAGTTTTCATGAAAATCTATGTAATCAATGAATTAGAATTTGTAACATTTGACTTTTTTAAAGAATATTTTTTAAATTTGGGATCTCCTCGTTAACAAAACCTATAAAGAAAACAGCGTGGAAATTGTTTTTAAAAGACAAGATTTTCATTAGATAAGTATTAGATACTAATGCATCTTATTTATTTACTAACTACAAAATTAATCTTAGAACAAACTGTTTTTTTTTTGTTAATCCATGGTTTTAAAATAAAAAGTAAATTGTTGAACAGAAACTTCAATTTTCAAAATTTAAAAAGAAGTGGATTGACTCTGAAACTCAACAAGTAAAACCATTTTACTTATATTTTCCAACAATAAAGGAACTTTACTCTCACACGATGGGCACTGATACCACTTGAATATGTTGGAAAAGCACAACAAAGGGGGATTTGAATTATGTTGACCATTTTAAAATCTTTTTGAAAAGACATGTGTTTAGTTAAACCATAGTCGTTCTTCAAATTCATTTTAACAAACACGTTAGTTCTTTGTCAAATCATTTAACTCCATGTGCAATGCCTAGACAAAAAGGTGGAGTTAAATCACAAAGAAACCACTGCTTAGTAAACTAAAGAGAGTAAGAAAAGTGAGATGACACAATATGTTTATACTAGTTAATCTTCCAACGATATCTCTAGTCCATTTCATCACATGAGATGGACTTAGTACACTACAATCAACCGATTGGAATGAATTTGGAATCTCTTTTCCCACGAAAAATCTAAAAATTAGGATGAAATTTCGGGCCAAAAATAATTTATGTAGCAAAATAATTTATTTGGGACGAAATTTTAGTTATTGTCACAAATACATTCTCTGAAAATATTTTTTATTTTGCGATAAAATGTTTCTTAGGTCTCAAACTCGAGAAGAAATTTGTGTTTATGTTGCTTATTTGAGATATAATGTACTTTCCTGTCTCAACATTTTTTCCAACAAAATAGGGGTAAATCGTTTGCCGAAGTGGGGATGAAAAATAATAAAATCCGTCAAAAACTTTTTCCCTGAAAAATATTCTTTATTTTGGGATGGAATATTTTTTCGTGTCAAACTCGGGACAAAATTTATGTTTTTGTCCATGATTTGAGATGAAATATTATTGGAGATCATCATAACAATGAACAATCTAAATCTCAACATTTTCTAATATTGTGGGAGATCAAATCTTAAGGATGAGATAACTATAAAAAGGTGTGTCATGCCAACATAGCCACTATTCTCACGTTTCTATATTGGTAAAATCGATTGGACCCTATTATCCATTTCATCCCAAAACCTTTAGCTCATGTTTCAAGACTTTCGTTAAATCTTATCGATCCATTATCTACTTTTGTATTTCAACAAAAGGTAGATGCCTAAGGTTATAAATCATGGTGTCATGTTTAACTGATTCCTATATTGGCACCAACTCATATTTTGATTCATTGTTTTTTTTTTTTTACAAGATATTTTGATTCATTGTTGATGTTATAACAATCAAATAATCAAAACCGTATGATTGTTTTTGTTTGACCGTGTAAATGCCTAACCAATTAAGTTTCAACTTGATTTATCCAAGTTCAAACAATCATATCATGTTTTATTTAAGTGAAAAACAACAAGATTGAATTGAGTTTTGAAATTCCATAACAAAAGAAAATATTGAAATTATGGAAAGTTTATCCTTAGACTACTTTCTATTATTCCAAGACAAAAAAGAGTCTACACACAAGAGTTCATAGTAGACAAACTAAAATAAATATAAGAAAAAGAAAATAAAAAAGAAAACTTATTTTGTTGGTCAAATAACAACACACATGAACAAGAAAGATCGAATTTCTTTGGGAGAATATGAAACTTCACTAAAATACAATCGTATGGAATAAAGAAGGGAGTTACATGTGCTGAAGAAAGCTATTTAAATCAGCCAAAATTTGTGCACATTAGCCAAGCATAACGAATTATGTTGATTGTGCAAAAACTATACAATTTTTGAAGTGTAACCGACATTTTTCCAAGAGTTATAATGTCATTACGACCGTAATCATGTGTTATAGGTATTTGTAATGGTCTTTGCCTTTGGTACTTCTTATATTTCCATCATCCGACCTTTGACTACAAATAAGGGGATTTTAGCTACGACCGTAATGACATTTGTCTTGACTTTTCAGCCATTCTCCCTTGATTTGGTCTCTAACTTCCATCACTTGATCATTCTAACCATTAAAACTGGATCAATTGTATTAATTTCCTTCACATTCTGCATATCCTCCTTTTCATAACCTAAGAAAATGGAAAACAAACAAAAACTAGTAAAATGCAAGTAAAAATAATTATGATTTCAACTATTCTCAATATCGGTATTTACATTTGAATAGAAGGCAAGCGGGCAACAAGCTGCGCCGCTAAATTATTAAATTAAATAAGGCTATAAAAATAGATAGTATATAGGCCTATCATCCAAGACTAAGTAAGACCAAGATACCCAAAGACACCGACTCGACCTTACATTCCAAGAAATGGTTAGATGCATGTATGTAATATTTTTAAATGAGATAACCCACTTGATTTGAGACCTTGAAGTGTATTTATAGCAAGGTTTAAGCTTCAATTTTCATCGGTATCAATTTCAATGGGCTAATTCGAGTTTTTTAAAAAAATATTTTTAAATGAGTAAACCACCGGTAAACTAATCCTTAAATTTGTAGAGTGTTCTCATATAAGTCATTAAGATTATAAATATTTTATAAAGGTTCCTAACTTTTTTAAACTGTCAAGTTTGTTATATTTAACTATTTGCTGTCAATTTTTTTTAAACAAACTATTTACTATCAATTAGATCTTTATATTTTAATCATTTACTATCAATTTAGTTCTTAGCATTACTAATATGAGTAAAATTTTACAATATCAAGGATCTATATTTATAATATCATGAACCTATTCGAGAGCGCCCTACAAAATCACCAACGAATTTGGTAGTTTACTCATTTTTAAACCATAGGCTTTATATATTTGATAACAAGCTTTATTGTTATTATTATTAATAATTTTTTTAGGAGAATGAGATTTATTATTATTATTATTTTGAATAATAACAAAGAAATATTTTGAATGTTATAAATTTTCATAATCTTATAATAGAGTCACAGATACCGTAATTACTTGTCAAAAAAAAAAGATACCTTTTAATTTTATACAAAAAGACTATATAATTTTCATATATACCACGAATCTTTCAGAAGAAGAAAAACATATACACCAAAAATTTATATAAACCAGGAATGGTTCATAAAAAAAAAAGGAATGAATTAATTAGTATACTTTTTTTGAGAAAACGAATTAATTGGTATTAAAATCTGTTATTATTATATAATAAAAATTAAATAAATTAATTGCAAATAATTTTGGGAGAGAATATATAGATATCGTTCCTCTTCTAATTCTTTCCAAAATTACACCTTTCTCTATTCCTTCAGGTTTATAATCGCTCTTCCATTCTCGTCACTTTCAAACCGATAAAAACCCTAGCTAATTAGCTTTCTACTTTGCTTCTTCATATCCTCAAAAATCAAAAAAAACTTTGTTTCTTCATCATTGTAAGTTGTAACCCTAGCTAATTAGCTCTTTCTGTGTAAGCTGTAACCCTAGCTAATTAGCTCTTTCTGTCATCGTTCTTTTTATTTGTTTTTCTAATTTTTTTTGTAATTTCTTCTCAGGTCGATGGATAAAGATCATAAGCATGGTTATGAGAAAACCTATGAAGATTCGGAAAAGAGGATGAAAAGGTCTTCATGTTCACTATCTAGTGATGAAGATGATGCTAAGGATGAGGTTTCTGTTCAAGAATCTACACATCAGTGCAATGTTTGTGGGAAAACTTTTAGCAATGGAAAAGCATTGGGTGGTCACCGGAGATCTCACTTTCTTAAGAAGAAACTTAATCATCGTTCACAAAAGGTACAAACCCCTCTCTCAATACAAGGTAGTTATAATAGGGCTAGTTTTGATAAAGATAGTAAGCATGGTTTTGAGAACACCCGTGAAGAGTCTGAAAAGAGGATAAAGAGGTCTTTTAGTTCTCTATCAAGTGATGAAGATGATGCTAAGGATGAGCTTTCTATTCAAGTATCTACACATCAATGCAATTTTTGTGGAAAAACTTTTAGCAACGGAAAAGCATTGGGTGGTCACCGAAGATCTCACTTCCTTAAGCAGAAACTTCATCATGATTCACAAAAGGTTGATAATACTATGGCTAGTTTGGATAAAGATCATAAGCATGATCATGAGGATACCTATGAAGAGTCAGAAAAGAGGGTGAAAAGGTCAGCTTGTTCTCTATCAAGCGATGAAGATGATGCTAAGGATGAGGTTTCTGTTCAAGAATCTACACATCAGTGCAATGTTTGTGGAAAAACTTTTAGTAACGGAAAAGCATTGGGTGGTCACCGGAGATCTCACTTTCTTAAGAAGAAACTCAATCATCATCAACAAAAGGTGAAAACCCCTTTCTCAATACAAGGTAGTAATAATAGGGCTAGTTTTGATGATTATGATGATGAAGAAGAAATTGATGGCATAGAGAAACCAACTTGTTCTCTCTGCAAAAAGAAGTTTCCAACCATGAATGCTTTGTATGGTCACATGAGGACTCACCGGAATAGAGATTTTAAAGGACTTAATCCTCCCACTGAATATCATAAAGAAGATCAAGATGATGGTGATTTATCTTTGCCAAAATGGCAGAAGAGAGATAGAAGAGGTAGAAAGTGTATTGGTAGTGTTGAGGCGGCTGCAAATCTTTTGCACCTTCGTTATGACAAGAACTTTTGTGTTGGTGAAACATCAAATGGGAATGGCAAGAATGAGCTGGGCAGTGATAGAAACAGCAGTGATAAGCAGCCAAAGAAAGGAAAAGGTTTATTTGATTTGAATGAGTCGTATGTTATAGAGGACTAAGCAAGTTGTAGTTAAGGGGTCGTTTGGATTGGCCTATTTTAGAGCTTATGCAAAGCAGCTTATGTAAATAAATAAGCATTAATGTATTATTTATAAGTTTGTTAAGGTAGTTTATTAAAAAACAACTTATGAATATACAATTTTCGTTAGTAAGATCTTATGAATTAACATAAAAGCTTAATTATTTGCATAAGCTCTTTTTCTCAAAATAGGCTCAATCCAAACAGGCCCACGTCATCATGCAATATATTATTTGCATGCTTTCTGCTTTTTATTACATTATAATCAATGTTAATTTTTACATTTTTTCAGTTGTTGATGTTTTATTTAGATGGTTAAATTTCTTTTTTGTGCATGTAATTAGCTTCTTTTACCTTATTCTAAATTTTACCCGTGATTTCTTTCGAAATAGAGTAAATATTTTTCATCGATGTTTTTAAGAGGATTATGCTTGGTCTTCTTGAGTATATGTTTCATTGATTCCTTATTAGTTTAGTTTTTGTAACTTTTGTTTTTCTTCTCCCACTTTTTTTCTCTTCACTATGGTTTTGTCGCTTGGTATTTTTTTAGTAAGGTTTTCAATGAAACAATTGTTAATCATGCACATATTTGTTTTCTTAGGTTTTTAAGTTATACATGTTCTCTATAAATTAGCAAACGAAGAAGTAAAAACGTTAATGTCACTTGCGCATGAAGGAGGAAATTAAGCGTTGAGAAAGAATAGAGAGGAGGGAATTATTGTTGTTAAGGTCACCAAGATGAATTATTGTTGTTTGATATCCTTACAAAAATAGGAACAACAAGAAAGGAGAAGGAACAACTAGGAACAATTGTCACCGTTATTAATAATAACTTCTCCTCCGGCAATTTATTTTAAAAAAGATATAACAAGAGTTTTTTTTTTGTTGGAATACAACTTTGGTTTTCTAAATGTTATTTCGATGAGTATGAATAAGCTCTTAGTTTTTTAACTTTACTCTTGAGTTTTTGTTTTGTTTTTTTTTTTAATTACTAATTAAATCTTTATGGTAAAAAACTCGCACCAAGGTTTTTGAAGTAAGCATACATATTGTACAGCTTTTAAAATTAAATAGAAAGGATGTCACATACCCTTAGCACAGGATAAGCTCCAAGCAACCTCTAGAGTGGCAATTACCCCAACAAAATGGACAAGCATTCTCAACTTCCTCTCAAGTTTTTCATAGGAAACTTGATTCATTTCAACAAGTGAGTGGCCAGATTCATCAAAATAATAAAGGAAAAATGTCATTTGGCATGTATCAATATTGGAAACCAACTAGTTTTTTTTTTCAAACAATAGAGTATATTGTGGAATGCACTGTATGTAGAACGATGGTCGTGTATCACTATTATGCCGCTTAGTAGTGATAACAAGGATGACCTCCGATTCTTGCTCGGTGATGTACACGGTGAGTTCACTGTTTCTGCAGCCTATCATTTGTTATGCAATCCCAATTATGATGATTCTCATGATTTGAGGAATACAATTTGGAAAATTTAGGTGCAAGAAAAATTAAATTCTCTTTATGGATCGTTTAAATGGTAGATTGATAACTAATCTTCAAAAAAGAAAAATGAAGATTGGTTATCTTTGGTTTGTATATTGTGAAAATGAAGTGAACACTATCTTACATCTCCTACGTGATTGTCCAAAATCAATGGTTTTATGGATAAATGTTGTGCTTTTAGGAGATAGAATTTGGTTTTTCAATGCAAGGTTTTTACGGTGGATGGAGATTAATTGACAAATTTAGGTTTTTCTACAAGATTCTTAAATTGCTTGCGATGGATTGGGAGGTTAGAGTTTGGGACTAGTATTGTGTAGCTAATAGATGTGTTGATGCTCTAGTTAATATGGGGTGCAATAGGGAGGATGCTTGAAGACTTTTTGAGTTATGTTTTGCTCAAACTAGTTGGTTCATCATTGTTGATTTTGTTGGAGTTTCTACTCCGTGTCTAGCCAGAGGTGGATTTGGACTCACAATAGGCACACAAAAAATTTGTCAAATAATTAAATAATACTAAATTTAATAAGAAGTTATATCAAAAATAGTTGTAGTAACCAAAATTACAAATAAAAAATATATATTCATTTGTTGAAAATGAATTAAAATTAAATCATTACTAATTGTTCTAAGAACATCTCTTTACATATACGTTATAAGGGATGAATCAAAGACAGTAGTATGATACACATACATACGGACGGGTGAGCACTTTGCACTATTTTTCTTTAGAAATAGAGTAACTATTTTTCATCGAAGCTTTTAATTAACAGGATTATGCTTGGTCTTCTTGAGTACATGTTTCATTGATTTCCTTATGAGTTTAGTCTTTGTTAGTTTTGTTTTCTTTCTTTGTACTAATTTTCTTATTTTTCTATAAGGTTTTTAATGAAACATGTGTTAATCATGCACCTGTCCGTTTGCTTGGATTTTAAGTTATACATGTCCTTCATAAATTAGCACAAAATCAGCAGTCACTATTTACAAAAATTTAAACATTTTTTCTTAAAAAAAAAAAACATTTTGAGATAACACGATTTGGAATTTGAAGGAGGGAATCAATTAAGTCTGCATAGAAAATTTTAAATTTCTCCAATTTCATAAAATTAACGTATTCTAATCATAGACGAAAAAACATATAGTAGTCATAAGATCTAAGAACAATGAATATACTAACAAGTAAATAGTTGTAGGGATCAGCAAACAAATAGTTCTTACAGCGTAGTATTCACCTTTGTTCCGTTGTTGTCTTTTGTGGTGTTTTTTTAAAAGATCTTTTGCGATGTTCTTCTTCTTCTTCTTCTTATTATTATTATTATTATTATTATTATTATTATTATTATTATTATTATTATTATTATTATTATTATTATTATTATTATTATTATTATTATTATTATTATTATTATTATTATTATTATTATTATTATTATTATTATTATTATTATTATTATTATTATTATTATTATTATTATTATTATTATTATTATTATTATTATTATTATTATTATTATTATTATTATTATTATTATTATTATTATTATTATTATTATTATTATTATTATTATTATTATTATTATTATTATTATTATTATTATTATTATTATTATTATTATTATTATTATTATTATTATTATTATTATTATTATTATTATTATTATTATTATTATTATTATTATTATTATTATTATTATTATTATTATTATTATTATTATTATTATTATTATTATTATTATTATTATTATTATTATTATTATTATTATTATTATTATTATTATTATTATTATTATTATTATTATTATTATTATTATTATTATTATTATTATTATTATTATTATTTGCTTTCGGTGATGATTGCAGAAATCCACCGCAAGCTTCTACCTTCGCTCTTAGACAGGAATGAAATTTTACAAAGTAAAGGAGTTTATGAGCAATGTGTGAGAGTGAATTAGACTATGACATTGAAGCATAAAATGGAGTTTAGGAAAGTGTGGAAACTAGAAAACTATCACATGAATTTTGGATAGAATGAAAATGTTATACACTTAGAATATATAAGTGAAAAAAATAAAAGAAGAATGAATCGAAAAATATGTATTTTCGAAATAATCAGATAAGGGAGTGGCTACAGTTTAGTTCGGTTCTGTTTTTCTTAAAAAAACACTTAAAACATTATTTTTTTAAGGAACAATAGTTTATGGGTTAATTATATTTCTAGTCCCTATAAAATAGCGACCTTGTAAGTTTAGTCCTTACTTAATTTTAATAGCATTTTTAGTCCCTAATTTTGTTTTTCTGCACTGAGTATTAGTCCCTACTCAATTCAAATTTGTTTAATTTATGCTTAAACTCTTAAATTTTTGAACAATTTTTTGCATACTTGTTTAGAACATTACTAAAAGTTCCTCCGCAAAAAATTATCGCAAAATTTGATTTCTACATCAAGATTTTATTACTTTTTATATTTAACTTTTGTCGTTTTAAAAAATTCATATTTAATTCATTTCATGTCATAAAATTCTAAATTTTAGTAAACGAACCTTTCATAGTGTTCTAATCTTGTCTCAAAAAAATCGTTAAAAAATTTAAGAGTTTAAGGATAATTAATCAAACTTTGTTTTAGCAGGGACTAAAATTATAAGTAAATTTTTTTTATAGGGACTAAAAATGCTATTAAAATTAAGTAAGGACTAAACTTACAAGGTCGCTATTTTATAGGGACTAGAAATATAATTACCCATAGTTTATATGTTAAAATACATCTACCGGTCTTTTGTACTGTTTTTTATTTTTGACAATGAAATTTCATTAAAGAAGAGATTACAAAATCATATCTTTTTGGATATGAGGGAATATGGGCCTGGGAATCTAGAGGTCCAGAGCTTATCTGGTTCAATAGCGGCCCAACGGGCAATCTCATGAGCTGTGTGATTATTACAATGATTGGCCCACTTAAAATCAATCTTATCTGAACAACCACCAATCTTGACACGGGAGTGGATTATCTTCCCCCAGTAGTTACGGTTCTTAGCTTTTGAAACACAAAGTTTTTATGATTTCAATAGCCACCAAAAACCAGTTCGATGTATTTTAGATTTTTAGTTTCCTCTTAGTTTTCGTTAAAAAAATGTTTTAAGTCTTTATTTGAACAAACTAGGTAAATAGGGTGCAAAAGTTGATCCAGGTGCACAACACAACAACACTCATCTATACAATATATAAAAAAAAATATAACTCCTTTCAACTCTTTTGGGTTGGCTTTTTCGGTTTTTAAAAATGGTCTCAATTTTCAATACAAATAACACAAGTAACAAATAGATAAAAATAAATTTAAATATTAAATAAATGTAACAAACACGATATGAATATATATATATATATATATATATATGTTTGATTTTTTTCCTTTATCATTTAAAAAGTGTAACAAACTAGATGAATATATTTATACTTACTTTTTTCATTATCCCAATTATACCACTAAACAACTTTTTCTATAATAAAGATTGTTGTCGGTGTCATTAAAAAAAATTAGATTATACTTCCTCCCCTTTTTAAATGTCGTTTTAGAATTTTAACACCAAAATAGCGAAGTATATATTTGCACACTTTTTTCCTATTATACCCTCATTTTAATCCACTAATAATGTCCTATTTTTTTTCACTCACCTTATCTTTTCAATAAATTTAATATGTAACAAACAATTGTTAGTTACTACTCTCTTTCTCCAACAAATTCCTATTTTTTTGAGCGCTTTATCTTTCTCTCATAACAAACAATTTTCAATTTTCTAAATATTGTGCATATCTATTAAAATTTTAACAAGTACTACTCATGTTATTTATAGAATTTTAACTCTTCATGGAACTATTATCATAGGTAACAAAATTTTGTTTAAGTTTGAAGATAACAAGAAACAAATTTTGTTTTAAAACAAAACAAACAAACCTTATTTAAAAAAACAAACTTTAGTTTTCTAAATATATATATCATTAATCAGTTTTATTGACAAATATAAGAATAATTGACAAAGGGTATAATTGATAAATCATACCCTTAAAATACCAAAACGACAGTTAAATAGGAACGAAAAATTCACCCAAAAAAGACAATTAAAAAGGAACGGAGGGAGTATTTTTTTTGTTATATTGTTGGTTTCATTGAAATAGATAATCATGGTTAGTTTGATTTGTTATAACTTGAAAGCAACAAACATTTATAATTTTAGTTTTAATCAAAATCAAAATTTCATTAAAAAAAAAACACCGCTCATAATTTTCAAATGTTAGCGCAATAAAAGTAGCGAAAAGACAAACATGTATATATTATAAACATTTGTCTTGCACAAATATTAAAGTACATTTGACACTTCTAATCAATATTTATATAATACACATCATCATAAATGATACATGTATGCATGATTGCCTAAATCGATATTGTATAGTTGTCAAGTCACTAATCCACAAATCAAGCATTAATCGCCACAACACAAATTTAATTTCGAATTTGATAGATAAATTTGAAAAAGTGTTAAACTATTTATTGCTATTGCAATTTGATGTTAAATATATGTTATCAATCTTTTGCAATTATCATGAGATAAAATTTTCTTAATTAACTTCAATCAACAAAATTATAGCATGAGTCACATTTTAATTTGTAAGTCAATCATATCATAACAAGTGTCGTTATTTAATTTGTAAGTCAATCGGATCCTAACATGTGTCGTTTTTTCATCGGCATATTATTATGTGTTGTGGATACGGGTTCAAACATAATTTGATATATTTCTTTCTATATATAATTTTTTTTTGTATTGCATCATTTTCATCCTACTTATTTCATGCACACATTCTCATGAGAGAATCATTGAGTATATTTGTGCGAATTGTACATGTTCATGTTTTGAAGAAAAAAATGTTTTATATAAATAATCGATGTTATGTTTTTTTTATAATATATTTTTGTTATTTTTGTTTTGTTGTATAACATTTTTTTTTCAAAAAAAGAGACATAAAAAAGACAAGGTTAAAATTGACTATAATAATAAGTTGCCTAAAATCGTCAATCAACTTATACAAGCAAACAAAAATGATTAGACACAACGATAATAATTTCCTTTAAGTAAATCATGGTAAAAAATGACAGATAAAATGCATGAGTTGGCTATTATGGAACCTAACATACAATATATCATTTGTAGTATTTCATCAGGTCCTGGTGAATCAACTTCACCAATTCTCTCATGGCATGGTTTCAACACAAAATCATCTTCTTCCAGATATTTTTTCGTTGGCTCTGGAAGATCCTGACGAGACATAGCATACTGAACTGAGCCATCCGTCAGTGTATCTCTTGATCCACTAAATGGTGATTCGGAGTTGACATCCATGACAGCTACAAACTGTCCAGCATAAGCTATTTTGATTTTATGGAATTTGGAAGCAAATAAAACATGTTTAGTGTCTCTTATGAAGAACTAAAGATCCACCTTGTTCTTTTTGTCGGTGTTGACTTTAACAATAGTGTCCCCCTCTTGAAGAACACCCTCATAGATTCTGAGAAAAGTGAAGGCATCGTGTCAGTGTTCCTTGTCCAATTCAAAAGTGAACGCAACAAGTGGTCCATTAGAACTTCCTGTTAATGCAACCTTTGTGTCATGCTTTGTCATATTCATGACATATTTTGGAATGCAAGTTGGGGATGGGAGATAGCTTACTACTCCATCCAATAGGTTTAGTGGACTCTGTTTTAATTTATTATCCATAAATATGGGTATAAATTGTAGTGATATGATTGCTCCCTGCTCAGTCTGTTTATCTATAAAAATTAGTGTAGGTATTTGATAGACATTCATATGTTCTAGAATAGAGGAACGTTGTTTCTCCACCCTATGAACAGCAAAATCTAACAAGACCGCCTCATCAACAACGTGCAAAGTATCATGTACTCGAGCAATCGTTTTGTTGTATAATATATTTAAAATTTAAAAGCATATATTAACACTTATGTAAACCAATATAAAAACTTGTAAATCTTTTATAAATCGTGATTTGATGTAAATCTAATATCAATAAAATGTGTCTAAAATCATGTAAAATTATACAAGGATAATTGAATATTTATATTTAGGAATATTGTGTACCAAATGTATTACGTATAAATTTGATTAAACTTAATTTATAAATGAATTGTATAACTATATATCTTTTTTAGGGGAATTATATATCTTATTGTTGATCCTTTAGATTTCAATTTTATCAACAACATGTGAGTGTTCATTGGTATCTTTTAATCTTGGTCATCCATTTTAATTCAAAGGTTGTTAATTATTCTTATCTTTCTTACATAAAATTATCATTCTCACATATAAGTGTTAGACTTCGATTATTTTACATATTTATTTACAACACTTATTAACTTATTTAACAAATAATATCAAGCAAAACCCCAGAAAAAACATGTAAATATAAATTTTGTATGTTTATAATACAAGTTAAGCTACAAGTTAAAGTTTGTATGATTACCAGACAACATTTATAGGATGTTTTAAACAAATATGAGTAAGTTTTTATGTTTATCATACAAGTTTGTATGTTTACCAGACAACATTTATATGATGTTATAAACAAATGAGTAAGTCGTCTATGTAGAGATATATGATTGTGCAAACGTTATTTTCATATTTGTAATAAATACATCTGTCACTTTCATTCACTTTGAACTCATCTTTTCATGTAATTTCTTATGGTTTGTTTAAGATTATATAGACTTTTTTTTTTGCACAAGCTAAGATTATATAGACTTATATTACGTACATACCTTTTTTTACTGCCCATAAATTACAAAACCTTCAAGTTGTTTCATATAAATTTATTCTTCTAATTTACCACTTAGGAAATGATTTTAACACTCATTTAGTGCAATTCAAAGTATGAATAACATCAAGAGAAATTAGTAGTCACATGGATGTGTATCCTTATGATTGGAGAAAAAGTGTCAAAGAAATCTATATTTTCTTTTTATCTAAAATCTTTGGTTGTAGATACAAGTGAGTTGTGAAGAAACTACTCACTATGAATTCTAAGTCTTATTTAGAAGACTTGTCTTCTTTGGAAGACTTATGAAGATTCATTGATGACATAACACATCTAATTGTGTCAACAGAAAGTGTGTCTCCTGAATAGATAATGAACACACAAAAACAACAATCACATAACCTATCGAACATAAAACATTTCACATATTTTAGTTGAAAGGGCAGAATTCAAGAAATGCAAATGTATTATTTTAGTTGACTTGACTTTATTTTCAACTCATCCTATAAATGGTCATTCAGTTTTATCAAAAACTCAATCTTAATAAATAAGAGCAACATAGAGCTCAAGAAATGAATTATATACTCAAGAGAAAAATATACCTGATTGACGAAAGAGAGATTCACAGTTAAAGTCGGTTATATTAAAAAAGTTGGTTAGTTAGTTTATATAGTAATATAAACTACTAATTATTTAACTAATTGAGTTATTTATTTTTATTACTAAAAAACAACCACATTAAAATTAAATCCAAAAAACCAAAATTTTCTACTGAAACAATTAGTGGCGTTCTCCAAGAATGACTTGCTATAACCAGTCACCAACCTTCACTGTTTTTTACAAGGAAAATAAAAACTACTTAAAAACAAAAACTTCTTTCATCTTTCTTCAACAATCAATATACAACCCAACCTTCATCTCCTTCAACATCAACAACTATGGCCTATAGTTGTAGAAAGAATAAAGATTTGATTTTTTCCATGTGTTTGTTGAAGTTCTACTCTAATAGCTGTTAAATCTGCAGATGTTGTACTAGATTATTGATTATTTTATTTTAATAAAAATATCAAATATTTTAAAATTTCCAATCCACAAATTTTTGATAGACCATTTTGAAAATAATGAAAACGATAACCCTCCAGTTCATAATATTATTCGAACAAAATACTGATTTGGAGAATGAACACGGTCCATTAGTATCAATCACCACAATCTTGCACAGCATTGTGAACCTTCTTAGTGAAAACCAAGTTATTGTGGTTAATTTTTCATTTTATTTTGATGAATCAATTTATTGTTGTTGTTGTTGTTGAAGCTTGCTGTGTGTTCAAAATTCTAACAAGTGGAGAATGAAAACCTATTAAAATGATGCTAATATTTAAATCTAAAAGAAGCAGAAGAAAAAGTCAAAGGCCAAAGCATCAACGATTGATTTTGCTATTACAGGTTGCTGAACATAACATCTAAGCCATGTTTGATTCTTTGACACTGGAAACACAATTAACCTTTGTTGTAATTTAAGTCACAAAGGAAGAACGTGAGAAAACAAATTTTCCAATTTGAGAGAGGTTTAAGGTCTCAAGGAGAGAGAGGATTTGCCACATATGCCTTAACCCTCAATTGCAGGTCAAAAGGATGGGTTCACCCGTGGACCCTTATAAATAAGGTCCATATTAGGGGTTCCCATATATATATATATATATATATATATATATATATATATATATATATATATATATATATTCAAGTTCAATCCAATCATAAAATCATTAAGTATGGTCGTGCGGACTGTACATATTTGATTTGTTTGCATCTTTCCGATATAAATTGTGACTCATTGTTATTCTCATTGGATACGATTTTTGATGAATGCATAAATATGTAAGTTTTGAAGTGGCAAAACATGTTATTATCTTTATAAATAGTATATAGATAATATAAATATATGGCTTTTATGCGGTGGACAGAACACCGACATTTTTAGTGGTTATTATTGTTCCACATTTTATATAAATATATGTTTTTGTTTCATCAACAATTTACTTTACCTTTCATTTCATTTTATTCTGATATTTGATATTTTATCAACTTCTGTGAAGCGAAGCATGTCTAAAGATGAGCAAATTGAAGCTAATGTTTGATACTCCGCTTTCAAGAATACGACTAAGATTTTTTTAACTCCCATCGACAAGTTGAATAAGTTGAAGACACAACTTAACAAATAGTTTGTTCAACTTGGTGAAAATCATACTATGTCTCATGTATTTTTACATGTACCATGTGTAGATTTGGAGGCGGATAAAGATGAAGACATGTGAAAAACCATTTATTATCCTCAGGTTATATAGAATGATGGCGATGTAGCATCCATGTTTAGGACGACAGTGGAAAATAATAAGTTATATCTTTGTGTTTGTTCCAACCGCAACTGCCCAAATTTTTGTATTGATTTGATGTCATTTTAAGAACTTTTAAGTTTACTTATGTATTGTTGTGTAATATGTTGTCAAAGACTCTTAATGCCGCTCTTTTGTTGAATTTTAATCTTTCGTGTATTGTTTATGCAATGTAAAGTTGATATAATGTTATGGAATTATGAATGATTATGTAATGTTGTTACTTATGATCTAGTATTGTTGGTGAATCGGTTTGACTGCTTTTGAGATTGCAAGTCCTGCTGCCTGCATTTATGATGTAAAAGACAGTTACTACCGCTGGGAGGACGATAGTTAACTACCGCTGGAAGGGGGTAAAAATGTTATTTTCAAGTGTGGGAGAGCAATTCGAAGAACAATTTTCGATCTTTTTCAACCCAAATTCTCAAAGAATTTTGAAAAAGATTTATCTTCATCTTGGTTAGGTTGGGTTAATAATAAACCCAAACATGAAGATAACATCAACGATGAGTCCTCAAACTCATAATTCACTCATGCAAGTACTACGAAAGACAATTTTCTCAAAAAACTTTAAGTGAGCACCAAAATGCTCAAAGAGTGCTACCAAGACATGCTTGATTTGATCAAGCAATAAAAATCTTCAGACTCGAGAATTCACTCATGCAAGTATTGCAGCAGACAATTTGCTTATGAAAAAACTTTAGACGGGCACCAAAATGCTCATCGCGAAGAGCGCCACCAAGATAAGATGATTCTTAATTTGATCAAGCAATAAAAATTGTCGGGCTCGATAAATTTTCCATACAACATATGCCTGAACAATTTTGCAAAGATTCAAAATGATTTTGCAAAAATAATCCCTCATTAGATATTACTTTACACTTAAGCTGTGAAGTTTTTGAGGGATTTATATTTTCTTTTGTTAGTTGTTAAATTATATATTTCTTTTATATATTTATTCACCAAAAAAATGTTTTCAAAAGCAATCGCTAGTGTATATTTTGTTTGCTTCTTTCCTCTTCCATCAATGGTCGAGCTCGACCAAAAATTTCAAGTAATATCTAAGGAGAAGTAATATAACGGATAAATGAAAATTAGTGTTTCATAAATTGTTATATCTAGACCAAAAATAAAATAAAATAAATTGTTATATGTTGAACGTATTTGACTATGAAAAGAAAAAAGAAGTTCTTAATAGAGATTAGAGAGCAATATATTAGAGTTTTTAATTTTCTTGAGTTTGCAAATTTACATTTGCAAAATCAGAGAATGTACAAATTTTATGTCTTTGGCACCAAATGGGTCAATTGCCAAACTTATTCAAACACACTTAATTTATTTTTAAAAACATTTTATAGCTTCTTGAATTTTATTTTATTTTTTAAAGAAAAGTTATTTCTTATACTTCAAAACTCTCCATCCAAAAAATGAATTATTATTTTTAGTATGTCTCATCTAAAATTTCGTTTTATCAATCATGGTATAATATAATCCAAGTGGATAGGCTTATCCATCTTCAGACACGTGGCATGTTATAAATGAGTTTCTAAATATTCAGAAAACATAGACAGTTTGCCACGTGGCATCTAAGATGAGATTCTTCCAATCCAAGTAATACCATAAGATATCAAAAACCAAAGCATGTCACATTTTGATCACACAAGAGGAAGAGAATTAAGTGGAAAATAATAAACCATATGGCTTCCCTTGCTACCTTAGCTTGTGTACAACCAGCTGGTCTCAATGTTAAGGGTCTTGCTGGCAGTTCCATTACTGGAACTAAGCTATCTTTCAAGCCCTCTCGCCAGAGTTTCAAATCCAAGAATTTAAGGTACTTTCACAACTTTGAACTAATTATTTCAATTAATATAACTAGCATGCCATACTCGTCTGTCCGTTTTTTTTATTACGCTAATGTTTATGTTTTTAAAGTATAAAGTGTTTGTAGTGCAATTTTTATTTAAGTAAACTTCTTAAGTTATATGAGATCCTATTTAGATTAGATAAGTTATTTGCAGTTTATAACACAAACACTTATTTAAATTAAATCAACTCATATTATATGTGTATGTGTAAGCTTAACATAACATAATTAACTTGCAGGAGTGGCTCTGTGGTAGCAAAGTATGGTGACAAGAGTGTGTACTTTGATTTGGAGGATATTGGCAACACTACAGGTCAGTGGGATTTGTACGGCTCAGATGCACCCTCACCATACAACCCTCTTCAGGTTTGTCTACTGGATTTTAGATCACTTTACTTTGTTTTGTGCATTCATTTAGTAGTGAGTAATGAACACAAAGTGATGTTTATATGTGTCTAGGCTTAGGAAGGCCATAGATTATTTTGTTGATCTAGCATAAGCACATATCATATAAGTGTTTCTGTATAAGCTATTTTTATAACAAAAATTAAATAAAGTTAAACTATTTTCATATAAGCTGTTTCTATAAGCTAACCTGGAAAACTTATGAAAATAAGCTGAAAATAACTTATGGACAATCAAACATGTTTTCATTATAAGTTCGCTTTAAGCCTCCTTTGCTGTCCTATAGACTATACTCCCTCTGTGTTATATTAAGTGTCTTTATAAGGTTATGCACACTTCTTAAGAAAATCATTGAGTGTACTTATTGATAAAATGAGTTTTACTTACTAAAGTATTCGTATTAGTACTCGCTCCAGTCCTTATTATAAGAAAACAAGAAGTATCCTTGCTAAAGTAGTAGCTAGTGTATATTAGTAGAAAAATGTAATTAGTTCTTCATTGGTATTCTAAAACGACAAAAAAATGTGAGACAAACAAATATTTCAAATGAGACATTTAATATGAGAATGAGGGAGTAGTATATTAGTGTATTCGATGCTGTAACAAATTGATTTATGGCAGCAAAATGTTTTTTTTTTCATACCAAATTAATTGATTTCTTTGATTGAAAATGCACAAACTTGATCTCTCATTTGTTGATATAAACTTGGCATTGCAGAGCAAGTTCTTTGAGACATTTGCAGCTCCATTCACAAAGAGAGGATTATTGCTCAAGTTTTTGATCCTAGGAGGTGGTTCAACTCTTGCATACTTCAGTGCCACAGCTTCAGGTGACATTCTACCAATCAAGAAAGGTCCACAGCTTCCACCAAAGCTCGGTCCCCGTGGCAAGATCTAATCTAGTTTCCCAGTTCAATGTGTTTTACTTTTCTTATTTTGAACTGAACATGTATATCTATCTCTTATTGCATGATGTGTATGTATGCTTACATCTTACTTCAATTCAATGATGCCTATTACTAGTCTTAATAAAGTGTCAATGTCTCTATTTTCAATTGAAGCAAAGATATATTAGTATGCAGCAATTTCATTAGGATGTTGGTCTTAATTCGGCCGTTTATGTGTTTTATACGTTCAAGATCATTTCTTGTCATCTCTCTATTAGAGATGAAGTTAGTTAATAGTCAGTTAGATTAGCTATCCTTATTATCTTCATTTTCATATGGACTCATGTATAAATAAGATAAAGCTAGTCAGTAATCTTGCACACACTCACTTGATATTAGAAACTTTCGGTATTGGGTGTAACTACTAGCATACTTGCACACGAAGTAACATTTTACAAAATTTAAAATCACTCTATAACCATTGAATCATATGATGATGCTATTTTGAATATTTTGAAGATCAAATTTTAGATATTCTTCTAAACGTTCATATATATATATATATATATATATATATATATATATATATATATATATATATATATATATATATATGTACATTATTTTGATATAGTAAAAATACAGAGCAAGGTCTGCTAAAACTTTGATAAATTGTGAAAACATGGTTAGGATGGAAATATCAATTTTAGACTAATACTTTGTAGAAAGTAAATTTCTATAAAACAAAAGTTTATGGAAAGTAAAATACTAGTTGAAGTTGTATGTTACACACATTAGCTGGTAATGATGTCTACATAAAAATTATTACCACAAAACAATAGAAATGATACATTGTGGTATCATAAAAAACCTCAAGTTGGTAGCTACCAGACTACAAATCCTTCAGAGGAAAAATCTCTGACAGTGTCTCAATTGATTCTGCCATTCCTATGTACAAAAGGAGAGAATCGATCAAAAACAAACAAGACTCCGACGAATTACACATCTCTATGAATCTAAGTACGGTCCTTTAATGACGCGACGTCGGACTTCTCATGACTCCCAATGTCTCGAGGTATGACACCTTCTTGTTGGTTACTACGGCCGGAAGTTTTTGTTGCTGCTTGGTTTCAATGTCTTTGTAAAAGTCATCTGAAATTTCAAAAGGGTCCTTCTTCATATCTGTGTCAGGTTGATCAGATCCCCAACCCATGAAATCTGATAGTGTCATTGCACCAGGCAATTCTGCGCCGCCGTTGTCTGTCTCTTCTCTAGGACTAGGGCATGGCTTTGAAACTGAAATTCTCCTTTTTCCGGATGGATTTTGAGTTTGATAATCGACTTGAAGTACATCATCTATTCTTGAAAGTACTGTGAATGCCAAACTTTCTAATATTCTTGAATAGCTTTCGAGAACGGCGTGCCCTACATCCTGCAAACATATATAATAAATCCATTATCATGACATGATTATGTTAGATGATGCTTCCAACCTCATCATATTCGTATATGTATTAGCTTAGCGCTTATTGGATAATCATTTATCATATAAGTACTTATAGATAAGCTCTTTATATAACAAAAATATAAAGTGAAATTTTCATAAGCTATCCTGGTGAGGTTATGAACTAAGCTGAAAACAGCTTATGACCATGCCATAAGTTGTTTCCATAAGGTTTCTCAAACAGTATCACAAGTGCTTGAGCTAGTAGATAAGATTAAATAAATCAATCCAAACAATCATTTATCATTTAATGTTCTTACCCTGTTGAATTGGATTTTGCTTATATCCAATGCAGATTGAGGAATGCCGGGGAATCGGTGCTTTATTAGAAGTAAGATGGTTTCTGCTCTCTCTTCAAAGAGCTCTCTTTTTTCCAAACTTACAGCAGAACCCCAAGCAGATTTGTTATCTTTTTGGTTCATTTTCCGCTTCCAAATCACTATTGATGCTTCAATTTTATTCTTGAGATCTACGACTTTATGTTCTGATGACAAGTCCATGGTTGATAGGAACTGGTCAGGATCAAAAAATTCAACTGTAATGCTCCTGTAGGCTGCGTCCCCTAGACATGCTCTTCCATTCTGAAAAAGACAAATTTAAATTGTGTAAGAAAATGTGAGATTACTTTTAACTAAGTAAATAGTACTAGTCGTAACTAAGCGGTTAAATTCAAGTGTTTAATAAGGACAAATGCATTGGGAGCACCCGAGTTTGAACCTTGACTGGAGCAGTCTTTGGCCAGGTTTTTCTTATCTTCCGGCCGAACCCCAGATTACTATAGTTTTTCTCATGGGAACGGGAGGGTTAAGACTTAGACACTTAAGATAGCACTAGATATTTTTTTGTCTCACCTTGGGGAGGGATTCAATATAGTTCTCGGGGATCTCCATTTCTGATAAAACTTGAGCATTTATTGCCATGGCTGCTTTAAGTACTTGATTCACACAATCTTTCTGATATTGTAAAAATTTTCTAGCTGTATCAGATAGACCTTCTGCTGGAACCTTCGGTGTAGGTAACCACCATTTATCATCACTGTTTGTCTTTGCATTGTCACCGTCTGCATCATCTGCATCTTTTGATACATAATAGAACTCATTTTGATCTTTGAAGTTGTCTAGACATTCCTGCTCATCATCACCAGTTGTTCAAAACAATCAACAATCGATTCAAAATTTAGAAATTCAAGAGGTGACAAATGTGTAGGCAAAGTTATTAATCTTACGAAAAGCATTGCATCGAGCTTGCGTAAGGCCGGGATATTCATATGGAGATCTGTTCGTTGTCGTGTCGTCATAATCTATTCATTCAAAAGTAAGGTTCAATCATATAACAACAATGAGGATGGGTATTATAGATAAATATTTATAATTAAGCTTTCAATCTAACAGCAGGTTTTGAAATACAAATATCCTGTAAAGAGTAATTAAACTGAGAGGGAGAAGATTACCTCCATACTTGTGCCATCCTTAGATTTTTGCTGTGAAGGAACCATTTCAACAACATAATCTGTGACTGATAGAAGCAAATCAATTTCTTTTCTCCATCTTGCTTTCCTTTCTGCCGGCATTGGTTCTAGGCGCTTTTGTTCACCGAAAATAGATGCTGAATTCACAAATGAGAAAACAAATGAGGAAAATGAAAACAATAGAACATTTATGATATGAATCATTTTCTGAAAATGGGAAGAATATAACAAAATATTTGTTCCTTGCAAATCAAGCAAGAACTGTATAGTAAGAAAAATACATACCTGCAAGGTTTGTGAATGCATTTGACAGTGCCAAAGCAGATGAAACACCTTTTCCTCCACCTGACATGTCTTCACCTAATAGCAGTTTGGCAAATCTCTCCTTCATCTGTTCCATCTCTGAATTAAAAACAACCACGAATATCAAATATTATTATAGACAATCTAAACTTCATGCAAATATGTTATTGTAACAAAATTTGAATGATATTAGCGAATATATAATGTTCGTTAGATCGAACCTTGCAATAGTTTTTCTCTGGCTTCCTTAGCTGCGATTTCCTCCTTACTAATTACCTTTGCCTTAGGAATTTTGTCTGAATTTGATCCTTGACTTTTTGATGAGGCAGAACCATCTTCATTAGGTAGTTGTTGATCCAATGCTGCGTCAACGCTCAAACTCTTAGTATGTTTCCCTGCATTGCTATCAAACATCCCTCTGAAATTAAACAGTTTGCTCCTGTAACCTTCTTGTTCTTGCTCCCCTGCTCTAACCATTTTGTTTTAAGAAAACTTAAAAAATTTCAATGGATGAACAAGGGAGAACAAAACATAGGGTGTAAGAGACCCTCAAAGGGAGAGAAAGTGGGAGAGAAAGGAATAATGCAGGTGAGAAAGCCAAAGTATAGTAAGAAATGAAATTGTAGCTTTTTTTTGTTTTGCATTTTTAGTTTGACAAAAGAGTGGATGTGATTTGTTTTTGTGTTTGTTTTTTCTTTTTTGAGCATGGTTGTGTGAACGTGGGGTGCATGTTGTATAAGAAATTAATGGGATGGGTTTAAGAGTGAGAGAGAAACAAAAACAAAATTTGCATTATTTTTTTATTATTATGTTAGTTGAAAATTTGCTTAAGTTGAGGTTCTAATTGAAGGTCAAATATAGATACCTACAGACCAGGGAAGACAGACATGCACGCCTAGCCAATTACAAAGTAACATCACTCAACGGTGTTGATGCCTAAGTTGAAAAATCAAAGGAACATAATATACTATATTTCAATTTCAATTCAAATTTCCAATTGTAGATTGTTATTGTTATACTGCTTGTCATGTCTAAAATCTTAGTACCAAGTTATTTTATTTTGGCATCTGCACCTGCAAATATATTTATCGAGTCTTTTATCATATTTTATGACCACATTACATCTTTTTATAGATACATTATTAGATTAAAACTTAGTTATATAGAACTCATTCATATTCAACCGTGACATTTAAAAAATAGCCAAGTTCAAAAGTGACATTTAAATAACTCATTTCAGTGCCTTTACAATAAACTTTTGGATTTTGATAGTTGTCCATATTTCATATTTGTCATTTTTCCTCTTTAACCCACTTTTGGACAAGGAAGGTCGCTTCACTCGCTCAGCTCGCTCGTCTCTTACCCATCTTTTGTGTCTATAAGTCATACCAAACAAGAGTACATCAGGGTCAAGAAATACTTCAAGACTCGGAAATTGTTATAGAGTGATTTGTGGATTCTACTCAATCTAACAACAGATGAAGATAAAATTTTCAAAAGTGAGATTTGAGTTATATGGGAATGTCGTTGCGAAAATAAGAATGTTTCGTCGAAGTTCAAGTTTTGACAAAATACCGGTTTCACAAACATGTCCATGATTTTTTCATCAAAAAGGAACTTTGTGTAGTAAGAATTAAACTTTGACAATATGTTGTCAATAATCATAGTATATATAGATTTAATAGAATCGTATATATTTTTTTTAAACATAACTATGTATTAAAGGAATCAAATTATTTTATGTTGTCTCTTTTTTAATTAGTTTCTAAAATATCTACAAAAAGTATTTGATGGATGGATGGAAAAGTTTTACATCATCTATATAAAAATTAATCTAACTCAAAATTATAAGAGTAGTAGTTCATACTTCATACATTCTAGCTCAATCGATAAAAATGTCAAAATTATTAGATAGTACGTCGTAATTGAACCTGGACATTTTGTGTGTGATTTCAAAAATTATTTGTCATTTTATGTATCTAAAAAAGGAATGTTAGCAAAAAATTATAACTTAACATTTAGCAGTGTTTGTTTGTTGTACTGTATCTCACAGCAAAACACACACACCTTTGTTGTTTGTGGCAATGGAAAGCATTGGTGTTCTAATGACATACCCAATGAACACAAACCTCGAAGAACGACTCTCCAACCGTTTCAACCTCTTCAAACTCTGGAACTATCCCTCCTTCCAATCCTTCTCAGAAACAACCCACGCAAATTCAATTCGTGCATTGGTTTGCAACACCAAAATCGGAGCGGACGCAAACACAATCGATTCTCTTCCTAATCTTGAGATTGTGTCTACTTACAGTGTTGGATTTGATAAAATTGATCTGAAAAAATGCAGAGAGAAAGGGATTTGTGTTACGAATACGCCGGATGTGTTGACTGATGATGTTGCTGATCTTGCTATTGCTCTTGCTTTGGCTGTGTTCAGGAAGATTCCGAAGAGTGATGGGTATGTCAAGAATGGGCTTTGGAAATGTTCTGATTATCCTTTAACTTCTAAGGTCCTTTTTTCTTTTCAACCTCACCCTTTTAACGTTTTTGTTTTTTTAGTCCGAAGTTATGAATCACAATCACGGACATGACAACGGCACACCGATATCGATAATAATTTAAGAAAATAACATAGATGTCGTGTGTCGGTGTCTGATACCGACTCATGTCTGTTTTTGAGTATTTGTGGAATCTGTGTAATGTGTTTTCTTTTTAAATAGATAATAATAATAATAATAATAATAATAATAATAATAATAATAATAATAATAATAACAGTACTAGTAGCAGTAGTATTTGGGATAATAACTTTCACCCCAATAGAAGCTTACGTGTTAAAGGGAGTGTTAGAAATAGAGTGTCTAGAATGTTCTTTAAGACAATTGGTTAAGGAAACAAAAGTCAATCTAATTGTATACGGTCGACGACACCATAAAGTCAACCATAGATGACAAAATTTGTAATTATAGGCATGTACAAACTTATGCTCTTAGAATTGGGGTTGACTTTAACTCAACCTAAAAGATGAGATTGACTCACTTAAGAATTGGTTTTTAACTTTTTATGTTTTATCATATCAGATGTGAGACTTTTAAGTTTTAAGGCACCACTCATGTCAACATCTAGAGTATCTGAGTGACTTGGTAATAGCGACCTAAGAATGTTGATGTTTTTTAAAAATTTGGGTCGAACCTAACTCAACTTTTACAAAATCAGGTTGTAACTTCATGTACTTATAAACTTATCTTTTGGATCTTATCTCATTCCAATATGAGGAGACTATTAACAAAAACTAACGTGACCAAACAACTGTGGGACTAATATAATATGAACAATATTCTATGATTGAAATAAAATAATATAGATCCAACCTATAATGATCCACTTAATATCACTTAGTTTTACATAAATCAATAACAATTGATGGTAGTAAATTTGTTTGACAAAAAATGGCTTGTTTATAGTTTAGTAATGATTGCTCTTGGTCCTCCATGTATTTTTTTTAAGCTATTTAATTTAAAAAGCATAATACAATCATATGAATAATTGTTTTATTGTGTATTTCAGTTTAGTGGTAAAGCAGTTGGAATTGTTGGCTTGGGAAGGATTGGTTCAGCAATAGCAAAGAGAGCTGCAGCATTTGGATGCCCTGTTAGTTACCACTCAAGATCTGAGAAACCAGAGGCAGGATCATATAAGTATTACCCTAACATCCTTGATTTGGCAGCTAACTCTCAAATACTTGTTGTAGCATGTGCCCTCACCGACGAAACACGTCACATTGTGAGTCGTGAAGTCATTGATGCATTGGGCCCAAAAGGGGTTATCATCAACATTGGTCGTGGACCAATCATCGACGAACCCGAACTCGTGTCTGCGTTGGTCGAAAGACGGTTGGGTGGAGCGGGACTCGATGTGCTTGAGAATGAGCCCAATGTTCCTGAGGAGTTATTAGGCCTTGAGAATGTAGTGCTCACTCCTCATATAGGGAGTGACACTGTGGAGACTTGCAAAGACATGTCAGACCTTTTGATTGCAAACTTGGAAGCCCACTTTAATGGCAAGCCACTTTTGACTCCAGTCTTGTGATATCATTGATTGAATTATATTTGAATAATGGTATGTCAATGTCTATTATACAAGTTAAACTGCTATAGATATTTCTGGTGTGATGCTCTGAACACATGATTTTGTTTGGATAATTTCTTTGTTGTTCTTGTATGCAAGAAACATATGTGAGAACATCTTCAAGGTGATGTCTTAAATAGGTTCCATATAATCAACAAAAGTTCCATTTTCTTTTCTAGGAGAGCTCATTTATGTGGCAAGTCAGATTCCTTAAAAATAAGCAACGTTCTTAATAAAAAGAACTGTTTATGAATAAAGAATCAATTTTCTACTGTGCAATCAAATTTTATTGTTTGAAAAGGCAATACTTTGCAATAATCGTTTGACCATAAGGATAAACTGATAAAAGTGTATGTTGCTTGAATGTTACTTCAAATAATTACCCTATTGAATTAAATGTGCATAAAACACTTAAAAGATAATGTAGCATAAGAAGAATCACTTAAGAGTTAAGAGTAGGTAAACAATCAGAAATTGGCTACTTAATTGCCCATTAAAGGATCTATAAGTTTTGAGCTGGTTTACTAGTCTATCTGCTCATTTTCAGTTGATTGATATAGACTTGGCTTCCAATTAAAATATTTCTCATAAGGAGAAGGATAAATGAAAAAGAAAAGTTAAAAGTACCAATGATGATATCACATCAGGGACTTGAAAAGAAAAGGTTGTCCCCACCTTTGATTCGAATCGGATTCCTACCTTTGATTCCATTATTAGTTTTTCTTCTAATCCAATTTCAATTGGCCTTATTGTTGTTTTCTGATATACTTTAAACATCTGCAAATTCTTCATCTTCAATTTGATATTGGTGTACTCTTTATTTTAAATTTAATTAGCTTGATTCATAAAAATTATTTCATATATGTAATTTAGCTAGTTTTTGTTCTGTGACTGCTTCTGACTATTAGACTGGATAAATGAGGGATTGGAAAAGTACATCCACACAGCTTTCAGATAAGGTGACCATGTTAAAATCAGCTAAGGAAAAACTGAAGATCTATTTCATTGAAAATACTGAACTAAATAAGCTAAATATCCATCATCATATATACAAAATCAAAATGAACACTACAAATGCAAAGCACCCTTCAAAACATTACAAAGGTAAGGTCTAACTATTCACTTAATGACTAGTGAGAGTTGTTACTAATATAATCTCCATCTGAAAAGGGAAAATAGCTAAGAAAAAAGGATAAAGGAAAATGATCTGCATTTTTCTCTTGTACTGCCCTGAGGATACTTATGGAGGGGGGAAGAGATGAAGAAAAAGTGACTCAAACTCCTTTGAAAATAAGGAAATTGAGAGTCTCAAGAGTGAAGTATATGAAAGTTCCCTTAGAATGAGTGAAAAAACACCCAAAACTTGAACCTACCACACATTGCCATCCACCACCATATCTTGCATCAAACTCCTAACATGACATTCAAAGAAAAATAAATAATATTTGAATATCAATTTATCTTTATAATACATGTTTAGTCAGTTATTTAGTTTCTTAATAAATAAGTGATTACTATATATACATCTATAAATGAACAACTTAATGATGTTGTGTTGTGTGTATAATACAATAATTGAAGAGAAAAATGTAACCTTTTTTATGTGGGCAGCAATGGATTTGCAATCAATAACATCATATAGATCAAGAGCTTCAGAAGCATAAGCCATGGCTTGAATCTGCATCTTAGTTGGCATGTCAGTATCTTCTATCATAGCTTTACCTTCCAACATCTTTGAAGTTACTGTTAAACCTTATCTCCAAGAACTGAAAGGAGATCTAAACATTGATATATAAATTTTTTTTCTTTCTATTTTGAAGACTAAAGAAAGGAAAGAAGATAGACTTTAAAATGACACGGAAAAAAACATGGTTGCATTCCTTATGTTAAGGGAATGACTCAAATTAAATCACCATATCACGCTAGCACTGATACTATATGCCTATATGGCATATTTTACTATTTTTATTTTTCCTTTGGTTACAGAGATTTTGAGCATTTTCTATTAATGGATGTATGTACTAACTTTCTCATACCTCACTCATACTTTTCATCATGGTCCTTGTCGTCACTCATGTTGTCTTTACTAGGAAATTGATGTGCAAAGCACTGTACTAGATAAACCTGGTGAGGCCAAAAATAAAAGGAAATAATTTTCATTAAATTATTTTTATGTTTTTCCCCCTCTTCTTTTATATTTCTATGTATATTATCCGATCATTATTATAACAAAAAAAAAATTTATTTTTTAAATTTATTAAACAACTTATGTATCTAGTCTATATTATCGATCAAATACATTAATTATTCAATGAATCAAAGAAATGATTTATGGTTTATATCATAACTCGATGGTATATGTGTATGTTGGAGACAATCTTTTGCTATTTGGCTAACGTTAGTGATTATTGAAATTTGAATGGACACAAGTTAATTGCTATCCATTGACACGAAAGGGTGAAAGTGGACCAATGTTTAGTTGTTTGTTCTTGAACAAAAACAATTTGTTTCCTAACTGAGTAACTGTATATTTTATCTATTTTATTTACTGCTCTTTTTCTTTATTTATTCTTTTTTTTTTTTTTAGTAACGTGATTGAATAAACTAGATTTAATTATGAAATAGATTACTCCAAAACTATATATATTCTTATCTATGCAATTGTTTATGACTGAGTCAAGAAAAAAATGTAATTGTTCATGACAATAGATATCCACATTTCACTTCAAGCTGATTTTTGTTACTTGCAACCATATCTTTGTTGTCCCAAAAAGACAGCTTCATATTACGTGTTCCAAACTACCAATTCATTCTACACTTGATTACTTGTATTAAACATGAAGCCATTTCGCCGCAAATTGGGGTTAACTTGATAAGTTTCAAAAACATTAACTTTAA
Source organism: Medicago sativa (assembly GCF_051527215.1). Taxonomy (NCBI): domain Eukaryota; kingdom Viridiplantae; phylum Streptophyta; class Magnoliopsida; order Fabales; family Fabaceae; genus Medicago; species Medicago sativa. The sequence goes on from NC_140750.1 coordinate 80,692,975, forward strand.
TCCGTTAAGTATTAGAAATCTGCTTATGATAAAATGGAAATGACTATTTTGATTATCGGATTTGGATTCTCCCTGCAGTGTTGATAGCATGAGTTATCAATCTCAGAAATTGATTAGAAATCAATCGACTCATACTTATTTCGACCAAAAATAATTGATCTATTTGTAAAAAAAAAATGAATGTTTTAAAATGATTGATTCATTACAATTTTCATTGCATCATTATATTTTTTTATGGAGAATGTTAACATTTATCTTTTTCAATGCATTGTTATCCTAAAGACACATGTTAAAGAAATATTGTTTTAAAAGAAATATTGTTTTAAAAGTCATGCGTACAATGTTTTAAAGGTAAAAAAAATGTTTGGAATCTTAACATGTGTCTTTGGAGCATACAAAGGCGCATGTTAGCAAAACATTTTTTCAATGATATCCTATAAGGGTGTGGTTATGGTGCATAAGGAAATCCTTATGCACCGTGCATAAATCCCAACCCATTAACCGGTAGCCCAACATAATTGCTTCCTACACCCCAAGCGAAACCTTAATTCTCAGGAAAGGAGCATTGACAATTGGGAGTTCATTTGTGAGGGAAATAACTTGTACCAAAAATAAATAAAAAGTTTATCCGAACAATGTTCCATCTATAAAGATTTAAACTCATATTTTCAATTGATTCGTTCTTAACTAAAGTTTGTTGAGTCCAACAATTTGATTAATTTCAATTAGTTCTTATTTTTATCTCAAACATTTTTTTTTATATATAAATTTATTATTGTAAGAAGTTTTCGATAAAATTTTACAGTTTTGTCAACCGGCCAGTTTTTCTCACATCCCTAAAATTAATTGCACAAAATCTTCACTATTTGGAGAAGAAAAAAAAATGCTTCAGTTCAAAAAAAATTCACACTAACATGTAAAAAACTCAAGATGCCTTAGATAAAATGAAAACATGTAATAAAAAGTGAAAACATGAAATTATGTCAAAACCATTTTGCTGTGGAAATGGTTTCTGTGAGTTGTACTCTAAAACCATTAAATGTACATAATGGTTTCCAGCAGGTGAAAAAAACTAAGAACCTAGAGTCATTGCCATCATTCAGTTTTGGACTGACACAATTGGAGGAGGAGGAAAGGAATGGTTTCTGTGAGTTGTACTCCAAAACCATTTTGCTGTGGAAATGGTTTCTGTGAGTTGTGCGCCAAAACCATTTTGCCGTAGGAATGGTTTCCAGCAAGAACAACATGAACAATATTTTCCAGCAATTCATTTTTTGAGCTTTCACTACAAATCCATCAAACATTTTTCCAGCAAAATTCCATAACCTCATGAACATTCATATGCATTTTTCCAGAACCTCAAGAACACATCCATAGTGTTCATCACAAAACTCATCAAACTACACAAAAACTCACAAAACTCATCACTGTTTCGATTTTTTTCCGAATCCAACACTCTTAAGGGTTTGCAAATCCGAACCGTTACCTTCAAAGAAACAAATCGTGCTTGAACAAAAAGAAAAAGAGGAACAAGCAAATGGATCGAAGCTCAAAGAGAGGTAGAAAGTTTGTTTGGATTTCGGTTTCTAAAACCGTAGATCTAGCTTGTTTTGTTCATCTTTTTGTGTTTTTGTTTGTAGATCCGAGTAGAGAAGAGAAAGATGAGTGGTTTGGTATAAAAATTTTCAGAATAAAGTAAAAAAAATATACTCCAGCGTGGCGGCTCTCCGGCCGACCACCGCGTCGGAGGTGTTTCGACCACCCTTCCCTTTCTTCTCCGATCTGCTGTTTGTAAAGAGAAGATGAAGCTCATGCTTCATGTCACCTATACCTCTTTCTTTATTCCTTGATTTGGTGTAATTTGAGAAGCCTAGGATTATGACACAAGTACATTAGATCTCATGGTTGTGAAGTGTTTATGCACAATGCATAAGGATTTCCTTATGCACCATAACTTTTGCCATCCTATAATATCATTTGTGTCATCGTCATTCTATATATTCTACTTCACATTTATTGTAAATGTGAATATGTAATGAGTCAAAGAGTTGAAAGAGACAATATAAATATGAACGTGGATCCTTATAAAAAAGAGAACGCCAAAGAAATAAGGTATTTTTTTTTGGTCGAAAGAAAGAAATAAGGTATGAAATATGTGTGATGAAATTCTTCTTCTATGTGATTATCTAGTCCCTCTCTTATATACTACCTTGTACTTTTTCTTTAAGTTCTTTTTATTATGTTTTACTTTTGATTTTTTTTTCTTAAAGAAGACTTGTGAATGGGTTGTTATTTCTCATGTTATACACATAGTTAGAATTTTTTTTAATGACAAATGTTCGTATGTTAATTATCATGTTAGTTTTTCCTTTTCATTAGGACTTGAACTCCGAGAGTTGAATTGATTGTTCATATTCAATTCAGAATACACCAAAGACCGTACGATAACATAAATGTTTAGTGCTGTTAGTTTGAGATCTTGGTGTCAATTTTTATAGGTTAGTTTGTCTTCTTAAAAAAATCATTTATTTTGAGATGAAGAATTCTATAGCATTGGTATGTATCGTGAGATCGAAATCAAATACATCAAAAGGTACTAACAGACGATCAACAACAAAAGTTCCACTATGACATGAATGGTCCTTAAGATATTGTAATTTGCTAGAAATATCTAAAAGATATGAATGAACGAAGATATGGTGTTTAATAATATTTAATAATTCACGATTATCTGCTCAATAATTTTTAAGTACAAGAATTAAAAAGAAAAGTGTCATAGTTGATGGCTGGATGCAATGCATACAGATACAGTGATGGTCAGAGCTAAATCATTGTGGAATACAAAGTAACCTAAGTGTATAGACAAGTTCATAGACTAATTTTTTTTTTTTTAAGGGAAGTTCATAGACTAGTTAAGATTATTATCTACTCTATTCAGGGCCGAACCTTGGGGTGTGCAAGGAGCTCAATGGAACCGAGCCTCCTCAACGTATGGGCCTCAGAAAAAAAATTTATAGCTCAGTAGTACTACTAAGTACTACCCCACTAAAAAAAATTACTTATTCTCTTTATCTCTCATATCACGCGTTCCATCAACATCACTCCATCGAACTTTCCTTTTCTTCTTCCCCGATTTATTTCATTTTCCCCTTCTGTTGTCTTGTTTTAAGCCTATTAGAATTGGGTCCTCTTGCTTTTGGTGTTAGGTGGGTGGTTTTTAGGGAGGGTAGTTTGAGGTTCCTCATGTATACGGTAGTGATTTTCACCTTTGGATGTATCGCATATATACGGCACCTTGTATTTATCTTTTAAATTTTTTTAATAAAACATTGTTCTTTTTAAAAAAATACGTTTTTATTTTATTACGAGTCTCTTTTCACTTACAGAACCAAGCCTCCGGATTCGTAAGAACGGGCCTGACTCTACTTCAAAGCATAAAGTTTTAGATTTCCGCAAGGAAAGAGTCCTCATGCTTCATGACTATGAAAAATTTGGTTCCAATTCCAAATGTTGTTTTCTCAAAAGAAAGTCTGCACTAGAAGTTCATTTGGACTAATAATTGCGTTGGAAAAAACTTATGTAGAATCAATAAATAATACTAAAAACATGTTAACATATGTTTTTTTTATTTTGACAAGATGTTAATATATGTTATAATGTTAAAAAAAAATGACAAGTTTCTATTCAATATGTCCCAACTCCCAAATGACGTAAGCAACCTCAAACATGCGACGGTTTATACTTATCCTCAGAATGTTTACAATACATATTTAAAATGTCAAGACAATAACAAGAAATCAGAGTGGCGCAGCGGAAGCGTGGTGGGCCCATAACCCACAGGTCCCTGGATCGAAACCAGGCTCTGATAAATTTGAATATTTTTTTGGAATTTATTTTTACATGGGCGCATAAGTTGTGCTTTTTAAGGATGATGCTTTTTCGGGACAAATTGGATATTTGATGCTTAATTAACCTATCATTTTAGTGGTGGAACCATATACTAGATGTCCCTTAAAATACTTGTTTCTTCATATGACCTATTCAAGAGTGTTGACCTACGAATCTTGATCACTATAACTATCACAGTACTTGAAAAGCCTTTTGTTCCAGATGCAATTCCCCCAGAAGACTATTTTGCATTACCTTGGTGATTGTCCGAAAGTGATGTTTGTTTGGAACAATCTAGGGTTTGCAAGTTCTCACAACTTCCTTAGAGACAACCATGAAGCCTGGATCAAGGGTCATGCAAAGCCCCACCAATCTTCTTTTTTTATGACAACTTGTTTGAACATTTGAGAGATTAGGAAATGATATTCCTACGAACAAATTATGACAATTTTTTAGTACAACTCTCTCAAATTTTCATTGTGTTTTTTTTTTGGTACAATTTTCATTGTGTTTTTACTCATTCTTTCTCTCTATTCTTTTTGTTTCAAATGAAGAGGGAAGAAAAAACTATCTTAAAAGTTGTTTTAAAATGATCATTTAAATATCATTTCTCTAAATTTAATGTCTCTATAAATAACATTTTCACTCTTATTAATTATTGTCACATTTAACTCTCTCTTGTTTCATCTTGGCTGATGCTATGAGGATGGTGTCTTTGAGAGTATAATCCGTTTATTTTTTTTCCTTCTGTATTTCCACATGTGATTAAAAAAAACCACTACTTTGTGTAATCTTTTTTTTTGAACAATCGGAGAAGAAAAAAAACAAAAATAGAGAAAGAAAAAACTATCTAGAAAAGAAGGTCGCACTAGCATCAGCTAGCAGGAGCAGGTCGATTCCAGCAGGCGGGTGCTCGATGGACCAGAAGGACTCGTGGCTGCCTGCACCAAGTTTAGCTAAATAATCTGCACACGCATTTCCCTCTCTTGTATGCAAAACACGAACCTGCTGATCCCTTGCCAGGAGCTCATGAATATTCCGAATAATCGGGGCATAATGGTGCCAATCATTAACCGTCGCAAAGATTAAATTAATGGCTGTTTTCGAATCTGAATAACACACCAAGTTTGTAACCTCCAACTCCCAAGCAAGCTGCAAACCATGATACATTGCCAGCAATTCAGCATGAAATATATTAGAAAAATCAATATTCCCAACAAAACCAAGGATCCACGCCCCATTATCATTTCGAAGCAAGCCTCCAAAACCTGATACCCCAAGATTCCCAAGGCTACTACCATCAACATTCAAAATCGAGCCTGGTCTATTATGGGCATTCCACTTTACTACTTGTGTAATCTTCCATGAGCTCTACTATCATGTTTATTTTATTATATTAATTATAATTATTTTATCATGGGAATGAAAATATCTCTCACATTGTAGAAAACTGTCGGTTAGACAAACAACAATCATCATATACTTTTTAAATAAGTCATTGCATATAGTAAATTAAATTCATGCCATGTTTTCTTTAAGCTCTCACCTTCTTGAACTACTTTTTTTAATTAATTCTCATTCTTGAACTACCAATGTGGTTGTTTTCATTCGTTATTATCAATCACTTTACTTTAATCCAACAGAACCATACGTCACGAATACATTATAAAACATACCTAAAATACACATGGCAAATAATATCTGTACAACCATTTTAAAATAACTTTATATTTTATACTTTTATCATGTTTTTACTTTTTCCCGCTTTGATTTTCGTATCAATATCTACATTTTCTATTGTATATTTTTGGTTGCCGCATAAGTTATTCTAAAATAGTTGTTTAAATAACATATCTCAATACACATGCAACAAATGAAAACACATACAAACACTACAATTTGCAGGACAGACAAAAAAACAAGAGGACTTGCCAAGTTGGAACCTAATTAGGTAAATTTACCAACTCATATAATTGAAATTTGAAACCCCTTGAAGTGACTAGTGCCCCACATAGAAAAAAGGACAACATTTACATAATAAACTTGTTTACCATTTTTATTTGAAATATATATATTAAAACAAGCTGCCGACACTTTCAGCAGCCAGTGATGTTTGGTTCTTAAAGCCTTTATGTTTTGTTCCAAGCCTTTCAATCACTTACTTTACTTACCCTTTTAATTTCAAAGCACTAGCACTTCTGCATTTATTCTCTTTACTTCCATTTCCTTGCAAAGTGCAAACAAACTCATCATATCATATCATATCATATCTATTCAAAAACCATTATCTCATTTATTTCCATTTCTTTGAGTTTCTTGTTACTTGTTCACTTTTGCTGATATACACTTAACACATGCATACATATACACTGCTTAATTTCATGAATTCAGTAGCACAAGTTCTCAATATTGTTTTCTAGTACTATTTACTGGTGCATGTGTGTCAATTATCATTAAATTCTCAATATTGCATTTGCATACATACAAACTTCAAGTGTGTACAACATAGATATAGATATATCAAGTGACACTACAATTTAAATTTATATACATAAGTAACTATGCTTTCTGCAAAATCAGAATCTGATATAACTAGTTTAGCTCCATCTTCACCATCAAGATCTCCAAAGAGACCTGTATACTATGTACAAAGTCCTTCAAGAGATTCACATGATGGAGACAAGTCATCTTCCATGCAAGCTACTCCAATATCAAACAGTCCTATGGAGTCTCCTTCACATCCTTCTTTTGGCCGTCACTCGAGAAACTCTTCTGCTAGTCGGTTTTCGGGGATTTTTAGGTCATCTTCAGGAAGGAAAGGTAGTAGAAAGAGGAATGACAAAGGGTGGCCTGAGTGTGGTGTTATACTTGAAGAAGGTTCTTATCGTGAATTCGAGGATATGTCTTTTGCTAGAAGATTTCAAGCTTTGATTGCTGTGTTTACTTTTCTGGTTGTTTTTACTGTGTTTTGTTTGATCATTTGGGGTGCTAGCAGGCCTTTCAAGGCAGAAGTTACTGTCAAGGTAACCAATTTTGTTATTCTTAAGTCTCTCTTTAGTACTGACATATTTGAGTTTATCTACATAATAAGACACTGTTAAGTAAAACTCATAAAAACAGCTTATGACATGTTCATAAGTTGTTTTTAACTTATTTCTACAAGCTCTCTTGGGATAATTTATAATTTTTTTTTATAACTATTATAAAATCAGTTTGGCTTCATTTTATCTTTTATTATAAAAAATAGTTTATACATAAGCCTTTATACATTAAGCTTAAGTTGTTTATATAAGTTCTACAAAATAGTTTAACTTTTCTTTGTGGACCATCTTTTTGAAGAAGGCATCAAGAGTACATAAATGCTAATTCAGAAGTTGTTTGATGACTTTTTTTCCATTTGCACTTGCACCTACTATGCATCCATTTTAGTTGGCTGATATTAACACTGACAGAAAGGCTCTCTATCCTTGAAAGTTAAAAATACAGTTGGTTTTTCAACTTCAAAATAACTGTATAGTTTCTATAAATTGACAATGACAAGTTTGTTATTTTATTCATTTATTATTCTGAACCTGTATGTTTCTATATTATTCTTCATTTATTATAATATACTCCAATTTTGTTTCAATCACTTTGGGCTTTGCCCTCTTTTGTACCAAAAAAGAAATGGTAGTAGCATACTTGCTATTTATAATGTTCCTTGGAAAATTAAGTAGTATTGTTTGACATTGTGATTATTAATTAATAATGCAGAGTTTGGCAGTACATAATCTATATGTTTGGGAGGGTACAGACCACACAGGAGTCCCAACAAAAATTCTGACAATTAATAGCACTTTGCACATGAACATATACAACCCTGCTACATTTTTTGGCATCCATGTCCACACTTCACCGATCAATCTTGTTTACTCAGATATCAGTATCGCAACCGGTGAGGTAAGATCATTCTTAACATTAAACTAAACAGTGACATTGAAAATGTATCAAATACTGACATTACGTTAATTAATTCAAGTAACTTTTTTCTTGGCATGCAAGTAACATGTTTCTGTCGAATTAATTAACTTGTTGCAGTTGAAGAAACACTATCAGCCAAGAAAGAGTCACCGTATTGTATCAGTGAACTTGGAAGGTAATAAGATTCCCCTTTATGGAGCTGGATCAACCATAACAGTTTCACAAACCGGAAGTGTTGAAGTAGCACTTGTGTTGAAGTTTGAAATCCGATCGCGAGGTGATGTGGTGGGGAAACTGGTAAGGACAAGGCATCATAAGGAAATCACTTGTCCTTTGGTTATCAATTCTGCTGGAACAAAACCTATTAAATTCAAGAAGAATTCATGCACATATAAGTGATATGATTGATTTGTTCATTTTGTGAAAGTTCATGTATGTTGAGATTGTAACTTGAAATTGTATAATTTAAAGTTTGAGTATTTTTGAGATTGAGGAGGTCCATTTGCAAGAGAAGTTTCTGAATCATTCTGTATTTTACTCTTGTGAGTCTTGTGCAAATAAATGCATGTAAATTTTTATATGTATAAATACATAAAATGAGACAAGTCTGATAAAAAAAAAAAATTAAGTTTTCTGCAAAGTAAACAAGTGAAGTTGTATTTTTGTTGTAAATTGATGTAATTGAGCCAACAGCCGTGGATGACAACAGTCGAGAGTGAACCTAAAAACAGACGAACCATAAAGCGAAATTTGATGCGTTCACACATTGTCCTTAAGAATTTATCTACCTAATGTACAAAACTCCTAGCTAAGAATAAAAGTAGATAATTGGTCCTCAACATAGTGAATGTAACAAAGTAGATAATTGGTCCTTTTAAAAAAAGTAGATAACTGGTAACCGATGTCTATTTATAGCTCATAAAATGATCGCTTAATGATAGAATCAAGTGATTTACCTAAAGAATAAAATATACTAATGAGATCTTGCTAGTACCAACCGACATTTGCAATCCGAAACTGAATAATCTGCTACACACCAAATTCGACACTTCAAAATAGTTGGAATTGAGATCACATTAACCAACTATGATTTTGGTCGGAAGGGGATATTTTTTTTTTTCCGAATCCAACCAAAACCGACCATTCTCCACTCCTAGCTAAGAAGCAAGTAATTTAAGTTAAACTAATCATATTAAAGACCGTTAGGTCATGATTCGCAGCTGAAACTGCATTGAAATTCAATGAAGAACCATGTCAATGCAAAGTAGTTGATTGAGAAACAATTGAATACATAAAACACAAGAAATAAGAAAAATAAATGGCAACAACACACACGGAATTTGGTCACCCAGTTCGGAGATGAACTTCAAACATTTCGACGACATGAATGATCCACTGTGATATAAGAAAATTACACGACTGAGAAACCATGCACAAATGCACTTTCTCTGGATTTTCTCTCTTCTCTAATTGTTATAAACTTCACTCTCAAAGTATTTAGAATGAATAATGAATTGCTCTCAAGTTCCTCTCACACATTTCCCTCTCCTAAGGTTTTATAGAGTCTCTAACCCAAATACAAATAAGTTAAAATTAGTTAAAACTTAATGAGAAATGTTAACGAGTGCCCCATGATTTAATTAGTAAGTTTTTTATGAAAAGTTATGTATTGAGTGTATTGAAAATTGTAATAGTTGACTTTTTTAAAAAATCATGCTAAATTTGGTATGTTTAAAGAGTGCCCCCAGGAACACTCGTTAACAAGACCCAAGCTTAATAGAACAAAATTAACTCTCAAAACAAATTAACAAAACTGTCCTTCACAAAACGTTCTGAATTTATAAGATTTAAAAGTTAAACCTACAAACTTAATTTAAACCATTCATCAACAAAGACTAATTTAATAAATAGATCGTGATGGTATGTATGGAAGACTAATTTGTGTATTTACTCAAATTAAAAAATGAAGCATTTAAAAACCAAAAAAAAAAAATAAAAAATGAAGCATTTATTGTGTATTTACTCAAATTAAAAAATGAAGCATTTATTTTTCTTAATACAGTAATAACAAAAACAAATTGGTCAACAATTGTGAGTGAACACAACACAATAATCACACTCTCCTCAAATCTTGTTAACATGGGACCCTAAAATTTAGGCGTGATCATAGTTTAGTTTGTCTCTCTAAAACTTTACCCTTTTAAATCAGTTTCATTTCATAAGTTCAGTTCTACTAACTCATTAATAATCAAATCTTAACCAAAGTTTTAATCTTTTCACAAACCCCATCAGATCTCAATCTCACCATGTCAAAATCCATCAATTTCCTTCTAACCCTTTTCTTATTACTCACTTTCAACAACGTTGTTACACAATGTTCTGAAGTTGATGAGTTTGATGAACTATTAGCATTAGACGATGAATTAGAGCGAGAAAAGGATCATGATGGTGTGAAATCTTCTGAAGCAGAGGTTTTAACCAAAGCACAAAGGATTGTTCATGAACTCAACAATGAAAACACAGAGAGAATTATTAATGGGTATGAGTTTGTTCTTGTTCTTGGTTATGCACCTTGGTGTTCAAGAAGTGCTGAACTTATGCCTCATTTTGCTGAAGCTGCTAATTCTTTGAAAGATTTTGGAAATTCTCTTGTTTTGGCTAAGGTGGATGGTGATAGGTTTACTAAAGCTGCTTCTTTTCTTGGGATTAAAGGCTACCCTACTTTGCTGCTTTTTGTTAATGGGACTTCTCAACCTTATTCTGGCGGTTTCACTGCGTAAGAACTCTCACTTTGCTTTACTCAACTTGTTGTGTTTGTGTATTGATCATTGCTTTCAATTCTACATTATTTATTCCCATGGTTTCTATTACTACTAGTATGTGCTTGATGTTAGTTTATTTATTTATTTTTATTAGAATTTTTTGGTTTGCTTGACGCGATAGGATGAGAAATGACTAGTTGGGGTAGTACTTATAGTAAAAAATATGGTGGTAACTAGGCTTAGATGATTTGGGCATGTAAAGAGAAGAACTATGGATTTTGTAGTTATGAGAGTAGATCAGATGGAGAGTAATCAAATCAGTAGAGGCAGAGGAAGACCAAGACAAACTATAAGAGAAACTATTAAGAAGGATCGAGATTAATGAGTTGGATATGGATAGATAGGATATATGATATAGATAGAAAATTATGTGGCGTTTGATCCATGTAGTGGACCCAACTTAGTGGGATAAGGCTTGGTTGTTGTTGTTTTCATGATGCCCTTGTTATCAAAATTTTAAATTGCTGTGGTGTTCGATTCTCGATATTGTGTAGTATTGCAATCAAAACTTTGCTGATGTCGCTTCTTGAATTGTGGACCTCAAGGCACTGATAAATGTTGCACTATTTATCAAATAAATTGCCTGAATGTTTATATGTTGAGGTGTTTTTGTAAGGAGCCTGTTTTTTGGTATATCGAAAGAATTCCCAATACTGAGCAGATTTGAATAAACAAGAGAATGATTCTAACTGGAATAAAGATATAAAGATTGATCAAAGAAATTGAGAAAAGAAAAAATCTTTAAATATCTTTCTCGTACTAACAGTTGAATGGGAAATAGGATTGAAAGAGAAGATACACAAGGTTTATAATGAAGAAGACAACCTTGCACTCAAGGCTACCTCAAGGGAGCACTCTCCCCTCACTAGAGCATTCTCTAGTTTACAACTTTCAAACAATAATTCCTAATCATCCTAACGGGAGGTTAGTCCTATTTATAGGCCATAGGATTAATAGCTATTAAAACAGAAAGTTTAACAAACTTAACAACTAACTAACCCCTAATTAACTTCTTAACTCCAATCCTGACAAACTCTCCTTTATTCTAAGTCCTAACAGTTTCTATGATGCACCTTGATGTCGAAGGAGTGCTTTCAATTCTACATTTGTTATTATTACCATGGTTTCTAGTTTCTACTACTAGTATGCGTGTGCTCAGTGTTGGTTATGTATTCTAGAGACTTGTTAATGGTACATTGATTTGTTTTCATGATGCCCTTGTTACCAAATTTTAAATTCTTGCCGCGTTGCGATTCTTAATAGTGTGGAGAATTGCAGTCAAAATGTGGCTGATGCAGTCTTAATTGTTGTTGTTATGCGGTTATTGAGATATCAAAAACCTCGATGTTTATGTCCTGAATTGTGGTTGCGGACCTTGTTTTGAAACCCTACTTGTTATTTGAAACGATGAACTCAAGGCACCGATAAGTGTTGAACTATTTATCAAATAAATTGCCTTTAGTAACTTGGAATGTTTATATAGGTATTTTTGTAACACACTTTTTTATGCGTCCAAGGAGTGCTTTCAGTTGTACATTTTTTATCACTGTTTTCTGCTACTAGTATGTGCTTGGTGTTGGTTTATGTACTATAGAGACTTGCTTATTGTACATTGATTTGTTTTCATGATGCCTTGTTATCAAAGTTTTAAATCGTGGTCACATTGTGTCTTTGATACTGTGGATAATTGTAGTCAAAATGTGGCTGATGCAACCTTAATCCTTGTCGCGGTGTGGTTCTAGAGACATCAAAAACCTGGATGTCCACCACCCTGGTTCATGGTTGCAGACGTTGTTTTGTAACCCTACCTGTTATCCCAAATGATGACCTCAATGCACCGATAAATGTTGAACTATTTAGAAATATATGTAAACAATCTATACGTCAAGATCGAGTTATTACATGAAATTAGAACACACTTACTTGTAAACGATGATTACCGGATTCGCCGAGATTTGAGACAAGACTCTTCCTTTACCTTTCACATGCTCCGGACTTAGGGTTTTCAATGGGGCAAACCGCTAATGAGCAGAATAGTCAGAGTGATGGCAAAGGGGACCTAGCCTCTCTATTTATAACCGTGCAACCCTAGGCACCACCCATCATGGGCCTAGTGTTTGGGCCTACACTATGTTTCTACACAAATCAGATTAAGTGCCCAAAAGCCCATTATCTATTGATCACTTTTATTAGGGCCTAAGCATCATCAAATGGATCACAACATCAGTCCGTTTTTATTAAAACCAAAACCAACAATTGATTGCAGCCCACAAATTATTAGAAGAAATTCTAACATTCTCCCACTTGGGCAAAATCAATTGTGTATTTAAAATAAAAATAATGAAAAATAAAATAAAAATATTTTTGAAAACGACTCTCGGACTGATAACAAACTTCCTAACGTGGCCACTACATGATCCCATGATGCAACACTTAATAAAGACTCCGTCCAACTAAGAACTGAATGATATCGAATCATGGCGGTAGTTATATCCTTAATTGATACAACACCTTCCATGGTTACAAATATCACCAATTCCGTCGACTAGTCATTTGTGTAGAGTGTAGCAAGAAATGATATGTCTACGTGATCATCGACCATACTATCATTTTCATTGTCGATCCTCAATTTCTCTCAATGCCTTAAAGCCAGAGAATTTATGTGATTTCTCTCAAATGCTTAAAGCCAAAGAAATTATGTGATTTCTCTCAAATGCTTTAAAGCCAAAGAAATTATGTGATTTCCCTCAAATGCTTAAAGCCAAAGAAATTGTGTGATTTCTCTCAAATGCCTAAAAGCCAGAGAAATTATGCGGTCCACGGAAAACCACATTGCCTCAGCTCCAAAATAGTGTCAATCACCGGCATAGTGATCCCAACGACACTAAGCTCTAATTTTCACACATAATACATCAGCTCCAAAATAATGTTAACAGCCGGCATAAAGATCCTGTCAACATTGAGCTCAAATTTTTCACATGTAATGCCTCAACTCCAAAATAGTGTCGATCACCGGCATAGTGATCCCTTCAACACTGAGCTATAATTTTTTCACATTTGATATTTGATATATACAAGAATTCATCTCATCATCAATAATTAAATTGAATGGAAATTCACATCAATATATCAAAGAAAATAAGTGAAAGAAAAATTCATCATCAAAAAATTAATAATATAAAATTCAAACTCCCACTAACCAAATGCATCAAAAGAATTCACAGTATTCATGTTATTCAAAATGACTCTTGAAAACAATGAACCTAAGTCATTTGGTTAAAAGAACAATTAATGTCAAGGTTAGGAAGCCAATGAATGTAATAAATAATTCATTACCATAAATTATAGGAGTTGGGAGCCACTAATTTCATTTTCGACAATTTCAAAGGGTTCAAAAATGCTAGTTGTAACCTTTGGTTTTAGTAAGTTTGCTTCTAATGCAATCCACACAAGTACCTGGATCATCAAACTTTAAGAAAGGTAGAATATTTACTTTGATTAATTTCTCAGCCCTTTCCCCAATAAATATGATCCAAGTGTTTATGTCATAAAGTAAAGGATGTCTTCCTCAACATTAGACCTAATAGCAACAAAAGTTTTGACAATGAAAGACGAAGCAAGGTTATGTGAAATCAAAGACAACTTAAATAAACTATTAACAAAAGATCCAGGGAGTCATGAACCATCTACTAGAGACAATTTATATAGATGAACAAAGGATGAAGCAAGGTTATGTGAGTTTAAACTCAAACTTAGTTTTCTACCTCCAAGAGTAAAACTAAAACAAATTTGCTCCAACAAGGTAACACAAACAAGTTTCATCCTAAATGAAGGTTACGTGAAAGATATTTTTCAAAACAAGTTCAAAACTAGAATGTTAAATTATGGTGACATCTCCCACTGACTTCAAAATTACTCCTAGATATTAATTTGAAATTAAGTTGACATCTCCCACTGACTTCACAATTACTCCTAAATTACAACATTGTCAGATTTTTACGTCCAATAACTTTTCATTGACACATGGAGACCATTATGGTCAGATACTTTAACTTGTGAGTCATCTCCCACTTACCAAAAGGTTATTTCAGTTCAGACATGTTCTCCTAGAGATAACTCCAGATCTTACTTCCATTTCTTACGGTTTGACTCGGTTAAGATCTCAATGGAAGTAAAACAATCATTCATTGATAAGGAAAAAAATGAATGAATTAAAATATGTCATAAGACAAGATATAGCTTAAAATAAACAAGCTATTATAACGAGGCCAATATAATTATACAATCACCTTTGGGCAGAATGCACAAACTAAGGTTGAAACCCAAGCCAAAACCTCAATTGAGTTAATCAATGAGGATACATTGAACTTGGGAAATTGTCACCTTTGGGCAGACAAATTCATTGGTTCAACATATACTCCAATAACTCCATCTTATATAAGTTAATCAATGAGCATGCATAATAAAAGCATAACAATTATCCATTGAGGAAATATACGAGACAAAACATGAATGCATCAAAATATATCTTTTGACAAGATATAGCTCAAAATAAACAAGCTATCACGATGAGGCCAATATAATTGTACAATCACCTTTGGGCAGAATGTACAAACTAAGGTTATAACCCCAGTCAAAACCTCAGGTAAGTTAATCAACGAGCATGTATTGAATTCAGAAATTTGTCACCTTTGGGCAGGCAAATTCCTTAGTTCAAAACATTCTCCAATAACTTATCCCAAATAAATTTTTAATTGTAAAATGCAATAACCACCTTTGGGCAGGAAACTACATGTTACAATTAAAAACATTCCTCAAACTACAAAAGGAAATTTCATCAATCAATCAATAGAGGCGGTCCCACTTTGGTGGTAACGACCTATATCAACGCAAGAAATTCTTTTTGCATAGGAATCAATTACTCTTGTCAAAATATGACACAGAAAAAATATGCATCATTTAAATGCATCTAGACTGGTCAATATCGTTTCAATTTGCATTCATCATAATTTTGTTTGATACAATGCGGTAGAATAGTACGTTAAAAGCACATAGAAGAAAATCAAGATATCATTATCTGTTATCCTTTTGGAAGAGTACTATTACCGCTAAACTCATAATCTCATTAACAAGTAATGATTTAAATCAATTATCTACGCAGCGGAAATATATGAGACTTGAATTTTACCACAATTGAGGATAAAAGACAAAAGAGTCACAAAAAAATATTTAATAAAAGACTATAATATCCTCAATGTAAGTCTCCATAATAAACAAAAGAGTATTTTTCAACAAAGGATATTTGTTTCTCATTTATAGATAATTGATGACATGTAAGATTCTCCCACTTGATAGAGAATGATAGTTGGATTATCAATCCAAGATTTTTAAAACATTCAAACAAATATTCAACTATATTCTCTATCACACAATGGTTATGTCAATTAATATTACACCAATAGGATATGCCCATCCCCTATAAAATAAGGGAACATGTGTAATCAAATTCAATAAAAGAATTTAAATTAATTAAATCATGGCTAACCTCGAAAAGTGTAATCAATTCTCCTTGTAGAGTCATTAAGCTTCGATGACTTAAAGTTCCGCACAATTTGGCATATTGTCATCTCAATTGGTTCATAATTCAACAACAAACCAGTATAACAAAAGAAAGACTCCAATAATATATCAATACAATACAAGGATAATAGTTTTCAATTGCCTTCAGAATTGCTCAAAAATTAACTTTTATGATATTCCACAAGCGAGCATACCAATAAGAACAAGGCAATATAGAATTTATACAAAATAAATTCATATACATTGGTATTTGATGATATTGACAAAATTGAGTCTAAAGTAATTTCACAATTACAACACTTTAATAGAATAATTCACTTCTATAAAAGAGAATTTCACAAATAATATTTTAAACTCATCCATGGGAATATATATCTCACAAAAAAAAAAAGATTTTACATATTTCACAAAATAAAATTTATTCCCATAAATAAAAATGTGAAAACAATGTTTGGAAATTATTTCCAATCAAATCAATCCACCAAAATCAAATCAAATCCTTTTGAAAATGCAAAATTTGATCCATAAAATATTAATCATGGTGTTTTCTTCCGGATTTGAGATAAAATAAAATTATGCATGATGGAATATTCATATAATAATCATGCCAATATTTATTCACATTAGATGCACATGCACAATGAATCACAACATGTGAAATTTGTTTCAAAAATCGCAAACCTTATGGCAACAGAAACAAATATAACATCAATTTTTAGTGACAAAAACAACATCAAAAGGAGTGGCACAAAAATACATGGTCTTAATTTGAACATGACTACTCAAAATTGTCTCTGAATCCACACATGCAATTGTAATTCAATCATGATAAACATATTTTTAAAGCAACTTCAATCTATGCATAAACCAATCTCAAATCCACTCAAATAATAGAATAGAAACTATAGTCATATATAAAGGAAACTATCCATAAACTTAACAGAAGAAGGAGCCACACAAAATTGGATCAATTTACCAAATTCACACATATTAATACATCTATGACACATATAAAAATAATAATAATAATAATAATTGAGCAAACAATTATTTAACTCAAACAATCTTTGATACAGATTAATGAAATTTACCAAAATTCCACAAAAAAAAATAATCAAAACTCTTGTTCAAGTAGCTTTATTTTGATTAAAAATTGTTTGTGAGATAAACAAAGATCAAACACATACAACAATAGAAAATATTTAATTTCCCTTTCAGCCATATAATTTTGAAAATTGAAACAATTTCAATGATTCAAATTGAATATTAACAAACAAATCTTTCAATTCAAAACTTCAAACTGAATGCTTAAAACAAGAACAAATTCTTGAGAACAAAGTTGAACGTTATAAACAAACATGCAAATTCACCGTGAAGTACATACCATATATATAAATATATCAGCCAAAAAAAAAAATACCAAGGTTGAAAAGAATATCAAATTCCAAGATATGGCAACGATATTAGAGAAAAATGAGCCAAAGTGAAAAGATTTGATTCTAAATCTTTAGAAACAAATCACTCAAAATTAATCGATATCCATATTCACTTTAAGAACTTGAATTCAATTGTATGATGAGAAACATATCTTTTCCGATCCATAATGTAAAATAAATTAATATCCAAAAGGATATCACTTTAATAGCATATGATTCAATCAATTCATGCCAAAATATGATAAATTCTGTCCAAATTAAAACAAAAACAAAAAATCATAGCATGAAATTGAAAATCAATATCACATAGTGGTTCACAAGAATTCCAAAAGCTACGAGAGCATATGAAAAGGAAACTCATGAAAAGATGAATAGAAGGTGCACCCATTCATATTGAGTCAACACCTAACAGTCTTACAATGAAATCCAGTTTGATAATTCAAACATCCTTTGATTAACTGCGGTGTATATGATGCACAAGTTTTTTTTTTTTTTTTTGTCTATAATTGAATACAAATATGTCTATGAGCGACATATATATTCATAAATTCAACAAAACAAAATTTAAAAAAGGCAATCACCGTGTAATTATAGTCCCCTCAAAGAACAATGGTGACTAACAAAATATTCGGGGAGTTAAAAGCTTTCTAAATTTTTGTTTTCTGTACAGTTGAATACAAAATATGGATTTAGAAAATTAGCATATATGATTTGAATGAAACTAAAACTGAGTTGGCACACAATTTCAACAACTTTAACTTGAAATTGAATTAAATAAAATTTTGATGCCGTAAAAGCTGAATTCTTAATTTATAGCAATCCAAAAATAAAATTAGAGAAAGGGTATGAATTCAGCTTAAAAATACAGTTTGGGACAACAACGATTTGTCAAGAACACAACAATACGGTATAACAGAGGCCTAGGAACGGCGATTGTAATCCCAAATCAAATTTAAAACAAATTTTGATACAACTCAATAGAGATAAATTGCGATTTGCAGCACAAGGCTTATATTAATTTAAATATGTGATGCAGTCTACAAATATCAAACGTTAGGGTTCTAAATCATATAATAATAGGCTCTGATACCACATGTAAACAATCTATACGTCAAGATCGAGTTATTACATGAAATTAGAACACACTTACTTGTAAACGATGATTACCGGATTCGCCGAGATTTGAGACAAGACTCTTCCTTTACCTTTCACATGCTCCGGACTTAGGGTTTTCAATGGGGCAAACCGCTAATGAGCAGAATAGTCAGAGTGATGGCAAAGGGGACCTAGCCTCTCTATTTATAACCGTGCAACCCTAGGCACCACCCATCATGGGCCTAGTGTTTGGGCCTACACTATGTTTCTACACAAATCAGATTAAGTGCCCAAAAGCCCATTATCTATTGATCACTTTTATTAGGGCCTAAGCATCATCAAATGGATCACAACATCAGTCCGTTTTTATTAAAACCAAAACCAACAATTGATTGCAGCCCACAAATTATTAGAAGAAATTCTAACAATATATTGCTTGAATCACCTAAAATGTTTATATGTTGAGGAGTTTTGTGATTGTTCCAGGGATGATATAGTTATATGGGCAAGAAAAAGGACCGGTACGCCTGTTATTCGGATAAGTACAGAGAAAGCAGCAGAGGAATTTCTGAAAAAGTATCACACTTTTCTCATTGGACGCTTTGATAAATTTGAGGTAAGTAAAATCATCTCATAATGTATTCGAGAGGTACCATGTCGACATGAGGTTCACATGATTGGGAGTTGTGGTGTTGATCAATTAACAAAATAGTTTCATTATTCTGGATTTGGTACTGTGGTATTATATCATGTTTGTATTAAAATATGCCAGGGCCCTGGATATGAAGAATTTGTGAGTGCTGCAAAGTCCGATAATGAAACCCAGTTCGTTGAAGTGAGTAAGGTAGAGCTTGCCCAAGTTCTTTATCCAGATATCAAGCCTACTGGTAATTTTCTCGGGATCGTTAAGAGCGAACCTGAAAGATATACCGCATATGGTGAGTCTGTGATTTGTTTCTATCCATATGCTCAATTCGTTCTAGTATTTGACATTAAAAGATAAAAGTAAAACAGATACTGAAATCACTTACAGTGTTCGTAACTTTAAAAGATAAAGTAAAACAGATGCTCAATGCATTCTAATGCATTATATTTATGCAAATCAGAACTATGTGAAAACTTAAAAGAACTACCTTGAAATTCCTGTTTTTTCTATTAACTTGAGCTGGGTAATAAATTCGCATTTATCAATTTCATTTTAGTTAATCAGTTAAAATTTTACCAAATTTTGTTTATGCTCGCCATATTTTTTTTTTCCTTTCACTTGTTTTTCTCCAAACATCGACACCAAGTACTGAGGTCATGGCAAAACTTTATTGGCTATGCAGATGGAGCTTTCACATTGGATAAAATAATGGAGTTTTTGAGCTACAACAAATTTCCATTAGTTACACAACTCACTGAAATGAATTCTGTCAGAGTCTACTCAAGCCCAGTCAAGCATCAGGTCACTATTATTTCCAAGTTTTATTTATAATTGGATATTCAATGGTGTACAGTTCTGTTCATATTCTGTCTCTTGCGTGTTTTTGCCACATGTTGATTGCCCCTGGATGCTTTGCTGTTGATAACTTAAAACTTATTTGATCATTTATGTTTCCGTTCTAGCTTAAGAATAACCAATGTTAATTGTCTGTTATTCCCTAGGTTTTTGTCTTTGCGAACATTGATGACTTCAAGAA
This sequence comes from Medicago sativa, assembly GCF_051527215.1. Taxonomy (NCBI): domain Eukaryota; kingdom Viridiplantae; phylum Streptophyta; class Magnoliopsida; order Fabales; family Fabaceae; genus Medicago; species Medicago sativa. The sequence goes on from NC_140750.1 coordinate 80,713,438, forward strand.
TCTTCTTGATCCACTTCAAGAAGTAGCAAGAACTTTCAAGTCGAAGGTAATTACTTTGATCTGTATTTGGGGTCTCGAAACCGTTATGCAATTTCCTGGTCTAAATTTTTCCTTCAAATGCAGATAATGTTTATATATGTGGATATTAACGACGAGAACCTTGCAAAGCCCTTCCTGACAATGTTTGGACTTGAAGAATCAACAAATACTGTGGTTAGTTTTCAAGTTAATAACAATTACTTGTTTATCAATCTAGATAATTGTGGAAACTTATACAAATTATTTCTTGGTGTGCCAAATAGGTAGCTGCATTTGATAATGGAATGAGCTCAAAATTTCTATTGGAGTCAAAACCAACACGAAGCAATATTGAAGTATTATCTTCTGTTCATATTAATTACTCTTTTGAGTGTCACCTGCTGAAGGAAACTAATTAATGTTAACTTGGAATTCTGCAGGAGTTTTGCAGTAAACTTGTGCAAGGTTCTTTGTTGACTTACTTCAAGTCGCAGCCAATACCTGATAATGTGAGAACCGTATGACATTTTTCTGCATGATTTTCCTATGCATCCAAGGTGTCTGTCCTACTATAGTGTTCGACATTTCAAGAACATCAGTTGGGCAGTCAGTGTCGTATGCAGTCCTTTATAAGCCTTTCAATTTAAGTGAATAAATTGATTTATACGTAAAATGTGTCACATTTATTCTTTTATACATATAGTTGGTTAATTAGTTATCTATAATAATATAATAGAGCAATAAAAGTGATTTCGAAGTTATATATTTTGTTCTGAAACTTAATTCAAGGTCGTCTTCAATATTAATAATGATAATGGCATTCCAACTTGCAGACTGAAGCTAGTGTTCAAGTTATTGTTGGGAAAACATTTGATGAAGAAATTTTGAACAGCAAGAAGGATGTGGTTTTAGAGGTTTGTGAAGTTTTATCTCTTCTATATCTCTTTTATGTGTGTCGTGTTCATACTTATTTAAAGAGGGAAGGGGAAAATGTCATCATCATTGAAGAACTCGTCGTTTTCTGAAAGTTGCCGCTTTGCACCAATTTTTTTATGGATAAAATGATGCACTTGACCCAAGCAATGACACATGTGTCCAAATTCTGTCATATATTAGTTTGGAGTGGAGATTTCACTATTTCACAGAATTCAATAAGAGCTACTACGCGATAGAGACCCTGTCATATTGCTTATCTGCTTATGCCTTGGTTGATTTTAACTCGCGGCTCGTGAATCATTACGTAAAACAGGTATTCACACCTTGGTGTTTCAACTGTGAGGACACAAGCAAGCAAGTAGAGAAGTTGGCAAAACACTACAAAAGTTCGAGTAATTTAATATTTGCAAAGATAGATGCTTCAGCAAATGAACATCCAAAACTGCAAGTAAGTGTTATTACAAAGAAGTTGTCTCGTCTTTTTTTATTTAATGGTAAACAAAACACTGAATAATATTCATCACTAATATGATCAAAATTTATGTTTACTGAAGGTTAATTTTACCTTTCCTAATTTTTCAGGTGAATGACTTTCCCACACTTTTACTTTACAAAGCAAATGATAAGACAAATCCGGTAATTACTCAATGGCACCCTGATTTTGGTGATATAATTTTCGTTTACAAAATTACCTCGCTTCTATAACGAAACGCTTTTTTAATGCAGATCAAGCTTTCTACGAAATCTTGTTTGAAAGAATTGGCTGCATCCATCAACAAACACGTTAAAGTCAAGGATCAAGTCGCCAAAGATGAGCTATAGAACAAATCAATGTTTTGGGATAAAAGTAGTTAACCTTTAGAAAGGAAACATTATGGAAAAATATATATTAGGATGCCTTGCTTGAGCATTTTCAAACTTTCTTCAGTTTCCCCCTCTTTTTTGGGTGATCCAGATGTAATTTAGATTGTTATCAGAGTTAGCTCACTGCAAAATGGCAAAAAGCTTGAGCAGTGATGAACCGGTGCACTGGTTAACATTTTTCAATTCAAATCTCATAGAAAACCACCCCTATAAGATACAAGCATTATGATGGCACATTCACTGTACTTGTATGTACTGATAATGATTTCCCTTGTCTCAACAACTAAATGAAATATAAACGATGTTTATTTTTTTACCAACTTTTCCTATCCATTTTCTCCTGAAATAAGCTGTTGTAAAGTCATGCATATCTTTTTTTTCAAGGCACGTAACTTCTAAAATGGATGGTTCCATTTTTAGGTATATTACATCACCCCAATTGCAAAAGGAGTCCCATTTTTTCATACCTAATTCTCTATCTCATTTTATCACATCTCATTTTCATACCTAATTCTCTATCTCATTTTATCACATCTCATTACTTGTTTGTTTTACTAGACTTAAAGAGTGAAATCTTTAACGTGAGTGTAACATCTCATAGTGTTGTATATGTGAGAGTGAGACATACAAGTAAAATGTGAAACTCGTTATTTTTAATTATACATGCAACTGCACGTAGATAACAAGCTCCATCAAATCAAAACAGGTGCAATAATTAATAAATACACGAGATGCATGCTACACTGATGCTCTTACTCACCAAAAAGTCAATATTTTCCCAAAAATATCTATTATTGGGTTTCTCTTGCCGACAATTTACTTTTAATACATTTTTAATGTCTTTTTTTTTATTAACGTGAATTACATAAAAGTATTTTTGATAAATTAAGCCCGTTTAAAATTTTACAAGATTAATTAAAACTTTATTCAGTGATAAAAATGTCAACAAAATATTATAAAGTAATATACTTTTTGATTAAAAAAAGTAATACTAATACATATATATGGGCAAAAGCAAAAAACTTGAAATTCTGAGAATATATTTACTAATGAAAAATAAGGGGGTAACATTAAGTAAACAAACAGGAGAACATCTAAGCCACTAGAGAGATACAAGAAGGACAAGTTGTCCCAGGCTTTTCATTGCTGAAAATGCAGAATGTAGCACCAATTTGAAGGATGCAGTATTTTGGCACCAATCTTGCATGTGAAGCTGACTATTCAAAGAACTCTTATCAACATTCACAGCCTGTTGACCTCTGTTGCCGTCCACCGCCACCGACATCAATTGTTTCTGGCATGTATCTGTCATAATCAACAACCAGGATCAAACAAAATATCTATGGAAGTATTCCAACCATCCTCCTCAAAGAGAATCACTTGAAACTAGCTAGTGCTCCAATTGAAATAGCAAGTTATACATTCATTCATAGCGGTGAAAGAAATGAAAAACAAATCAAAGTTGTGAATCAAAGCGACTCTATATTAAAATAAGATTGCATCTTTTTCTTTCTCCCCCTACCATCTTTAATATTCTAAATCCTACCAACACAACTTTTTTTTTTTGAAAGAGCAAAACTTCTTAAATGGTCCACAGTTAACAATGCGCATAAAAAACACTAAAATTTACGAAAACTCACAATTCTTCTTCAGGTTCATTCTTGAGAGCATTTTTGGTAATACACTCAAAAGCAGCCTCAACATTAAAACCCTCCTTTGCAGAGGTCTCAAAGTATGGTATATTCCCCTTGGAAGCACACCATGCCTTTGCTTTCTTCTCAGAAACCTGAAACAGAAGCAACAAATGCAGACATGTAGAATTAACCCCCCCGTGAGCATATGGTAAATCAGACCCTCTCAAGAGGAAGAAAGTCTATCAACTACATATGATGGAATTCTGAAAAATAATTTGAGGAGATAAATAACTTACAACTCGGCTATTTCCACCATCAACATCTACTTTGTTTCCCAACACCACAAATGGGAAGTTTTCAGGATCAGATGGACTAGCCTAAAAATCAAATCAATTAGGTGTGATATTAATCACCGCCCTTCAGAAATTGTGTTAAGATCTTAAGAAGCCAAAGAATAAAAATCACCTGAATAAGGAACTCTTCTCGCCAGTGGTTAAGGTTTTCAAAAGATTTCATGACATTTACATCATAAACAAGGACACAGCAATCTGCACCTCGGTAGAAAGCCACACCAAGACTTTGAAACCTCTCCTGACCAGCAGTATCCCAGATCTGCATGTACACAACGAGAACATCTTTATTTTAGATATATACAATTAAAAGATTCTCTTAAATCAATGCAATTTGTGAGCAATCAAAAACATTTGATCTCCCTTTCATATTACATACATAATTAGGAAAGCAGATCCATTTAATCAATACAATGGTCTACAAAAAACTTAAGCATCGATCTTTTTATCCAGGAAAAAGAAACATGAATTTAACCCAACCATGTCATCATATCTCAAGTACAGTAGAAAGTACTCAGTAGAAAAGTCACATACTGACAGCATATATATCAAAAAACAAAGTGTCATGGTAAAATATGCCTAGATATGTATCTAGGAAGTATCCTTCAATTATTTATTTATTGTTCATGAGATTCTTGAGCAATATGTTTGGGATATCTCTTCAATGTGATTTGGATACTGCTCCAAAAACATGCCCAATAGCTTCTTAAACCTTGTTTTTCATCATGTAGTGAGAGGAACAAAATGGATTCCAAAAGTGCACAGGATTAAATTTGCATGCATTCCAACATTTGACTTTTGTCTAAGAAAGATAAAGGATATACTAAATGAGAGACAAGAATGTCAAACATTGGTAAATATTTACATGACCCACTTGAAGATGGTGGTGAACTTCATGAACAGGTAGTTTTGTTGCTTGCAGAACCAAAGTTAGAAGATGCTTTTGTGACTAGTGTGAACAAGGTAGATGAAAATGACACAGTTACTATTAGATTGTAAATTGTAGTTTATACCCAAAAAAACAGGGTAGATGAAAATGACACAATTACTATCAGCTTTTAAATAGGACTGGTGAAGTGGTGATGGTCTTAGTGATATTCTGACATCAATTTGGGAAAAACAAATTTGTGCTACATGTTAAATGTTAATAGGGAAAAGAATATATTTTGACATTGAGAATGGAAAAAAGAAGTATGGTATACAAATCTATGAGTCTGTGCTTCTTTCGTTACGGGCACAACTACACTGTCGTAAATTGTAATCGGCATCAACTAATTCGGTTACATATTGATTAGATATTTTAACGTCTTTACAAACGTTATGCATTTATTTGTAATGTGTATGTATGCAATAAATTCATGTTAACTTAATTGAACATATCGTGTATCTCGAGCGTTTAAAATTTTTCCCGTATATGTGTTGTCTCGTCGACGTGCAATATTAAGTGTATGACCTTGGTAGGAAGCTCAATTGGTTAACTAAGGAACACCGAAGGAAGGAGATATAAGCAGGAGGTCTAGGTTTCGTTTCCTAGAAACTAACATAACCGCTAACTTACTAACATTTGTCTATAAAAAAAAAAAAGTAAAAATGATTTAGATTAAATACCTGCAATGTGAACAACCTGTCTTCAACTTGAACTTCCTTGGTAAGGAAATCAGCACCAATGGTAGCCTTATACTGATTACTAAACTTTCGATTCACATACTGATTCATGAGTGATGTTTTGCCAACCCTGCCAAACAAATAAAAATAAAAAAAAAAACCGAATCGAATCGAACATTAATTTAATCTAATAAATCTATTCGACCCTTTAACATGTGATAGTTGAAATTGAAAAGGAAAAGGAAAAGGAGAAGGAGAAGAATATATATTATATACCCACTATCACCGAGGATGATGACTTTCAATAACATGCGGCGGCGAGAATGAGAAGCCATGGATTGGAATTGAAACTGTGTGTGTGTGTTTTGTGATATGAGCGAGTCAGAAGACAGGTGGATGAAGAACAACAATTACAAAATTATTAATTAATAATAATAATCATTGCAACCCAACAATTACAACACGACTCTCCTCTTCTCTCGTGTTACACGATACCTCTTTCATTCTCAAAAATTTAAACTAATATCTATAGTTTTTTATGACTTATTATGATCAACTTTTTCCCTAAAAATAAATACATTATTCAATTATTTCAATAAAAAAAATATATATTTTACTTATTTTCATATGGCTTCAAATATAAATCATTTGTATTGGTGATCAAACAAACATTTCTCTTTTTAAATGAGGTAAAAAAATTATGAATAAAATGAATTTATTTAAAAGAAAAAACTATTTTCTTTCATCAAAATAAAATTTAATTTGAATATTTTTTAATGATAAAATGTAAAAAATACGTACAGTGCTTAGAAACAATAAAATGATGTGTTTTGTTATGAAATAATATTTTCTAATATGTGAATGTATTGTAGAAGTTTTCTTCATAAAAATATAAAGGGTTAAATATGTTTTTGGTCCCTATAAAATGGCGACTTTCTAAGTTTAGTCCTTACTTAATTTTAATAGCTTTTTTAATCCCTACAAAAAAAAATTTACTTATAATTTTAGTCCCTGCTAAAATAAATTTTGTTTAATTATCCTTAAACTCTTAAATTTTTTAACGATTCTTTTTATTCAAGTTTAGAACACTATGAAAGGTTCATTTACTAAAATCTATAATTTTTTAACATGAAATAAATTAAATATGAATTTTTTAAAACGACAAAAGTTTAAGATATAAGTAACAAAAATATGGACGCAGAAATCAAATTTTTGCGAGATTTTTTTCGGAGGACCTTTTAATAACGTTTTTAACACGCCTGTAAAAAATTGTTGAAAAACTTAAGAGTTTAAGCATAAATTAAACAAATTTGGATTGAGTAAGGACTAATATTGAGTACAGAATTTTTTTGTAGGGATTAAAAATGCTATTAAAATTAAGTAAGGACTAAACTTACAAGGTCGCAATTTTGTAGGGACCAAAAACATAATTAACCCAAATATAAATATTATTTCTTAATCAAAATGATGTTTCTTTTACAACATCATACTCTATTTCAATTGAGGAAAATAGTTTCATAATAAAATAAATACATTATTTAATTATTTCAATAATTTTTTTTGAAGAATTCAATAAAAAAAAGTATATAAACTCGTATTTCTTTACCTCACATAAATGCTTTTTTTTGGGTCTAAAAAGACAGTTTCCTTCACATTCTTCAAATATATCGTGATAATTTATTTTTAATGAGCATTAGTTTAGTATGTAATATGTATATGTCGGGGATAGTTTGATACAAATTCACTGCCTGGGGTTCCAATCCCACGTTTCACATTTTTTAATCGAAAGTGTCTAAATCTAAGAAAATTATCTACGTTTTGTCTCTGCGAAAACATTTCTCAACTCCAAAAGAGAAGAAATAACTCTTACCCAACATATCATTCTTACACCCAACCAATTAAAATCAAACACCTCATTAAAATAATAAAAGGAATTTTTGTTCAAAAAAATAATAAAAGGAATTAATATCAAAAAAAATTCTCATTATTTTTAATATTTCTCTATCCTTTTTCCACTTTATTCAACCGACAAGAACCACCCACCACCATTTATGTTTCCATTTCCTTAATTAAAATCACACTTTTTTTTAAAGTTAATAACATGTGTCATATTTTTATTGGTTGTGTACAAGTATGATGTATTGGGTGAGAGTTCATGCAAGAATAACTCCACAAAAATATGTTGTCTGTTTTTCTTCGAGTGCGCTTATACTTGATAGGTCACAAGCATTACAACACCACAATTCATATATATTCTTCCTCCACAATGGTTTCAAAATGTGATGCAATGAACAACAATGGTGATGAGGTGTTCGAGTTAGGTGTGCTAAAAAGAGATGATAACTGTGTTCTTCTTGGCCACGGATAACTGAATACAGAAGAATATTACCATAGACCATTAACTAATAGCATAAAAAGTGACCTGCGTAAAAAGTGACCTTGTTTCTAAAATGTGTTACGCCGTCAAAACAATCATTCGTTACAAAGACATAATTTATCAATGACCAGTTTGACGCTTAAGTGTTAGTTTCGTTAGTTAACTCCAAGACAAAATCGCTAATCGATTTGGGAGTAACACATAAATAGGAACAAATGTTTGAACGAACTTGATCAATTTGTCATCCAATCAACCAACAATAATTACAGAAGCAGTAGGCAAATCAGGGTGAGAGCTTATAAACAACATATCAATGAGATGTAAAGATATAAACAAAAAATGTTTGAACACACAGCCTAGTGGAATAATTGCACAAAATTCTTTTGGAAAGCTCATTCAAAGAAGTTCACCGACCTAATTCAATAACACATCCTCCTAACTGTACATATTGTATTAAATAACACTTGTCTACACAAATAGAGAGGATATGAGAACAAAATTGCATACGCTTTATATGAACTAATCCAAAGAGTTTGACATTTGCTAACTCAATGAAATACAGAGCAAGTAGGAAGGCTCTGTTAGTGTTAGTAACCAAAAAGTTAATAAAAAAAGTTTACAACTTGGTTTGCAGGCAGTGACTCGAATTTCTTATTGTTGATTTATGTGTCCTACACTCAAAATTCAGATGAAGGTATTGTGCGTATAGATTTATATGACAAACCAGTAATAATATTAAAAATTTAAAAGCCAATCAACATATCTGAATGTAACAGTCAACAGACCCATTTAAAATGAAGCAAACCCAAATTCGAATATTGAAAAAATAGCAAATACAGAACTACCGATTTCAGAGGACCACCCATAGTGGAAGAAGGTCGGCAATAATAAAGGCCATGGAACAGCCTTCCTTCACAAATTGGCCAAAGCAGGATACAGAAAATCAGCCAATGAAATGGCTGCTATTTCATTGCAGTCATATACACAAGCCATAATATACTAAAAGAGCGAATAAGATCACTAAATTCATAGCCTAGATTCAGAAAAAGCTATTTTGTTCTTATAATCAGGAAATTTGTTTGCTTTTCATATCAGATCAAGAATGAAGATAAATGCTCTAATGGTATACACTGTATCAAGTGTACAAAACTGAATGTGCATGTAAATGGGATACAAAACTGAATGTGCCACACTGTATCCATGTTATAGAATCAAACCACAAAACTCAAACTACCTTTACAGAACAAAGATTATCTTACTGGAGATATTATCATAATGGTAGTATTTAATTTACTAAACAACCATTTAAATCCAAACTAGTAATGCCACACAACCGAACCGATTGAACAATGAAATAGTTTTATAATCATCATATTGAAATATAACCAAAGTACAAAACCAATGAGGCAGTGAAAACAATAGTTCAAAAAACCTTGCCCCAATCACAAACAACAAACTAATTCTATAAATAAACTCAGTACCCAACAAAACAACAATGGTCAAAATGCTTAAGCAGACGCAGCTCCCTTCTTCCTAGGTGCAGCTTCAGTTCCTGTATTAAAAAAAACCACAACATATCAATGATTAAGGATCTAAACTGAATCTTAAGAAACTAAATCGAACATATTAAGCTAGAAAAAGATTAATTACCCTCTCTAAAACCGCTCTTGAATCGGCGAGGAACGTTGCGCAAGTACCTCATCCTACCAGTTCCAGTAGTCTTTCTACGGATTGCCTTTTCACTCCAGTTATCTAAAATCAATAATCAAAATGAATTAATTAATAAAGCAAACATACATAAACCCTAATTACAAATCAAATTAACAATAGATTAAGACTAATTACATTTCCTAACACGAGCAGCTGGGTAAGCACAAGCAGAGCATCTACTCTTCTGGAGATGGAAACTGCGGCGGCCACACCTGACACAGAGTGTGTGAGTCTTGTTCCTTCTCTTACCGAAACTTCCAGTTCCCTTACCCTGCAATTCATTCACATAAACGTATTAATCTAAACATAACCAGCATATACGAAATCGTATAGATTGATGATAGATGAAGGAGGAAGGAGATGTTACCATTGTAGATGCAAAGCCGATTCCAAAACCCTAGAGAAGGAAACTGATTATTGTGTATTTATATGTTGGTTCATTGGAAATGGTTTTGGTTATTATGGTGCAAGCCCATGTTTAGTTGTTTTGGGCCCTATAAATAAAACAAAAGTTTGTCTGAGACTTTTTCTCTTCCCACCCTCCATTTGTTTCGCACGTTCTTCAAATCTTCATTTTGCTGGATTAAAATGTGAAGTCTTTTTTTTTTTTCTCTCTTTTTGGATTTTTTTTTTATAGAATCCAAGATTGTTCGAGAATTTTTTTTGACATTAAATCGCATTTACGTCAAAGCAACAACAAACATAATTCAATTACAATAATTTCAACAACATAATACAACAATGTAAAGGGATTCGACAATAATAGTTTTAGCAACATAATTAAACACAACAAAACTATTGATGATACAAACTAATTTCTTCTTCAGGTTTATCTATGTGCACCCTAGTTTCTTCATATGTCCTATATCGAATAAAACTTTTTTGAATAACATGAACATATCTCACTAAGGAAGTGTCTATAACTCAATCGGCCCCTTCGAATTCGAATTATACTGACTAAATATAAAGAACATGATTCTCTTGTCGTCCTTTTTTTTAGTTTCACCGGGATGAATCGGACGCGCCTATCTAAATGATCGACGGATGACGATATTCAGTATTGCCTATCATTCTGTGTAATCATGGTTACAACCATTAATTTGATCAAGTTGATACTTTAAAGCACCGAGTGTAACATCAACATGAATCTCAGACAAATTGAGTTTCCCGTTGTTGTAATAAGCTACAACTAAGTTGGTATTTCCACTAGTAAGTATTAATGGCTCTGTGGTGTGGATTGTAAATTAACCAACACACACCAATTTGTAGAGAGAAATAATTTAGAGATGGGGACGTGAATCGTATATTTTAGCCACATCAATTCTAAAATATGTTCTTCATTTGTATTACCACAAATCTATTCCAATTCTAAAATTGCCATGAACTTTCATACAAACTTATATTTGATGGCTAAGTCACCCTTACATGTGGAGATCCTCAACAAAATTGCCCCATTAAGGGTTTGTGTGGGAACTTTTTCCTATACGAGGAAAATGACAAAGAAGAAAATTCTCACAGAGGAAGTCTCAACATGAGGATTCACGTCTTTAAGATTAAGAGTAACACAACACATCCTTTCATAAATGGACAAATGTGTTAGAAATACGATCTTTTTGGTCATTTTGTCATTATTATTTTAAGGGTTAAATCAATTTTTGGTATTTTTAAATATAGTATATTTAGTTTTTAGCCCAACAATAGTCCTTCCAATGCTTTTAGTCAATATTTTATGTCCTTTATTTTTAAGTCAATTCATGTATATCCTTCAAAATTTTGAATTCTTTTACGCATTTATGTTCGGTGTATTATAAAACTCTCTCTTGCAAAAGTTTAATTTTTTTTTTAATAATGAATAAATTAACTGTGAATTTTTTACGTTTTTGACACTTAAAAATTTATATTCAATTCCTCTTTTGTTAATAAAAGTTAAATATTTTTGGGAGAGGTTGTTCTCATATTTTAAACACGTATACAAAAACTCATTCCAAATATAAATGGTACACGTTAGTTGATTTAAAAACATCGGTTATAATTGTTGATAAAAACCTTTGAATGACCATTACCTTAAGAATTTTTTTAGAGTCTAAAAATATTTATAAGGATTAAAAACTTATTAAATCTTTTAAGTTTTAACATAGTTTAAAATTAAACCTAGTACACAGCTTCGTAGGTCATTAAGAGGCATTTAATTTTTGGGGCATATTCCATCGGTAATTTGGTCTCATTCAAAACACTTGTTGTAGTGTAAGCACTGTTGTCAGTAGATTCAGTAATGAATTCACAATATTTGGTGATTAACTTGATTTTTCCTCACACCATCACCGATGTTCTTTTACCTGGATCTTATTCCAAATTTCCAATCCAAAGACTGGAGTTTGTAGCATGTTAACTGAACTGATCCCTCCTATACTCATACATTGATGTTATTTTACAGACAGTTTATTGCCAGATTCTGGCATGAACTTCATAGTATTTTGCCATTAAGTTATATGAGACCTTCTAATCCACGTGACACAATACTCCCAATTAAACAAAAAAGATCAAACACATAAATGTGACATAAATATTCAGATATATGAATCCACCTGGGAGTAGAATACATGAAACAAAATACAAACAATAACATAGTCAAATGCAGGAAAATAAACAAATAACAAGCACATCAAACAATAACCAAGTCTTATCTTATCAAGTAGGTCTAGCTACATTGATCAAACGTCATATATTGTTGTAATTTTTGTATATTTCAAAAGTTTTATAATATATAGTTAATAGAAAATTATTATCACATTATTATTATTTATTATTTTGACTTGGTCTTATGCCCATGTTTTAATTCAAAAATCTTTGTAATTGTCTTTCCGTTATATCTCTTGAACGTGGCATTAATACAGCTTGGTCATACCTTATTTTTCTCTAAAACAAAAACGGTTACTTATGCTGCCTAAATGTTTTTATTGATTCCTACTTTTATGGCTTTAAACCGTTTCAGCTTGACTCTATATTCCCATATTTCAGTTTCAATTTTTCCACATAAATAGGAATTAATTTTTGTGTGTATTTGGGGCATACATACGTGTGTGGGCAACTGTGTGAAGAAGTGAGAATATATATGTTAGTTGCTTTGATCTCTATTTTTTCGAACTATCTCTAATTGCCAATTTTCCTATAGTGAGGTCACGTTCTTTTACTTTCAATATCAATTAACACCAATTTTCTTTTATATGAAAACTCATGCACAAAGTCCAAACATCCTCTTTTCTATGAGTCTAACACCATTGAGTTCCTGGGTAACATTTCCTGTGTTTATCAAATTCAAGCTGTTCTGTTGCCTCTGATATGATTCATATCAGGGAAGAACATGTTGTATCCTGGGAGGATATGCGCTTATGAGGCGGATAAAATCCTTAAGGACAGTGACTTTGTCACGCCTCATGTTATATAATGGATTACTGTTTGGCAGGTTATCTCTTTTCATTGTTTCGTGTTTGCTTACTTCGATTTCGCCGACGTCAAATCACCGCAATTTCAAGAAAGATAAGTTTAATTGTTATCCCTCTTGTTTATTCTCTTTAATATTTAGATGTTCTTATTTATATGATAGATTATTATTTGTAGAAATAATTTATTCCTAATTTTTACAACATATATAAGTCTCGTAAGTAGAAATGAGCAAAAGTGTTCTTGTTATAATGTATCAATACTTAGAGGACTCTTGATACCAATATTTCTAGAAAAACTTATGTATCCTTCACCATGATTTTTCTGCGATCCAACATCTTCTTGTGTTCACCATTTTGTAGCGTAAAAGAATCACAAATTATGAAGTGAATTTCCTGATTGTGAACGTAGGCTTCAACTGTGAAATATCATGATTACTCAAAATAAAATCGTGTGTGTGGCCTCATAGTTTGTATGATTGATTGCAGACTATTTAAATTTGAGATATGATATTTGTTTATCATTTTGATACTGGAGGTATCACGTTAAAAATTTAAGTAAGGGAAACGAAACTCAGCAGCAGATAAATGGGAGTGATGGTGTGCAAGAGTCCCAAGGTGCTACTGCATAAAAGTCCCACATCGGGTAATGCAGAAGGGATCTGAGTTGACAGTGGATATAAAAGCAGACGCGAGGCCTCATTTCAACTCATACCTTTCTCGGCCTTTTGGCTAAGATCAAGTGTAGTATCTGTTCTTATTAGTTTAATATCTGATATGTGACCCAATGGGTCACACAGCTTGCTATTGGGCTTCTCATGTGTCGCTTATGCGTTGCACTATTGCGTAGGCTCGGCGCACCCCACCAATACTAGTTCAGTTTTTTTTAATTTGTTAATATTTAATACTCCCTCCGTTCTTTTTTAAGTGTCACTTTTGGAGAATTTTTTGTTCCTATTTAACTATTATTTAAAAGTTCAATGCAACAATGAATGTTGTTTTACCAACATTACCTTTAGTTATTTATTGTGGAGAGAGAAATATATGAAATAATATTAAATGACTAAGGCTATTATAGTAAAAGTGTAGATTATTGATAAGAAAAAGTAACATTTATTGAGTGGTTTGTGTAAAATGTTAAAAAGTGACACTTAAAAAGGAACGGAGGTAGTAATAAATTTAAGATTAACCATTGCTATTGTTTTTAACTTCACTGACAAAACTCCTTATCAGTAAAACTAAGAACACTCTTTTGTGAATCCTTGATCTTGCCACTCAAAAAATCACCCAAACCTGGAAGTTGGCAGGGGAGGGATTTTCACTCATTTTGTTGAAAAGTTTCGTCTTTTAGAACACCAACAGGACCAAGTCCAATGGTTTTTTAATCTACTTTGTTCCTTGAGCTACAAGCTTTGTTGCTATTCGTAATTGAGAAAGGATTCTCAAATGAGGTTAAAGCTTTTGTGTCAAGAATTGATGTTGGACTTATCAAACCTTCAGTTCCACTTAGAGACTCTTTGGAATCCTGGTTGTTGGATTCCTAACTCTAAGAAATCAAAAGTAATAAAGCTAGTTCTCTGAACTTTGATCCGCATTAGGTTGATTGGAAACATCCATTCATTCTAGCACATGCCTCTACAAACATCCTTTGCTGCTCCCATAATGCTTGTTCTTCTGTCATCTCAGTTGCCCTGCTCCACTTGGTTCCTTTTATAGTGTCCTGCTGCAAGGTAAGAGATATATCAGAAAATGGTTTTGCTTCAAAGCCAATCCATAAATAAACATTAGAATAATAAAATCTAGACCCTGTGTGCACGCGCACACATACCCATCACTCTTTAATTTCAAATCACAAACCACGGAACAAGCTGTTATTTACATTCAAGTTCAATCGAAGAACTCTAAGACATAGATGACCGTACAAACTTCAGGAGATCCGTAAATCATAAAGGTTAACCTGCTCATTAGGACCTGTCTAGTCTATTTGCCTTCACAATAATATTCACGATTCTTAGCAAGGGTAGTAAGTGGTTACTCTTCCCTTTTCTAATCAACCAGAAACCAACCAGATTACACACATCAATAGTAATATTGTATAACTAACACTACTGTCTACTAAATGCATACATTTATAAACATAATTGCATAATGCTTCATAATTAATAATTTCAACGGCAAAACAGAAATTTCAACTAAAGACAAATGCCACATGGCAGTTTTTTATTGGATTGTTTTATAGTGAATGAATTTCCCTTTCTACTAAGTTTTAATTCATAGTATATAGTATATATAATATATGACATAAATTGCCGGCTTGAATACGTTGTTTGTGTCAACACTAGGACGGACTTTTCTTGGGAGTCACTTTCAGAAGTATTGTGCATCTTCCATATCAAAACATTTATTGACATTTCATTATATACTTCTCCTCTTTGTTCCAAAAAATTTAAACTACACATATACTTGACTTAATAACCACCATGGGAA
Source organism: Medicago sativa (assembly GCF_051527215.1). NCBI lineage: Eukaryota > Viridiplantae > Streptophyta > Magnoliopsida > Fabales > Fabaceae > Medicago > Medicago sativa. The sequence continues at coordinate 80,728,859 of NC_140750.1, forward strand.
CTGAGTCTCCAACAAATGAAAAACCAATTGCTTCTTCAGAGGCTGAAAAGGTCTCTTTCTCAGCACAAGAACCAGAGGTAAACTTAACAACATAAATTGAGAACACTTGTTATTATGTCTTGCATTTTTATTCACAATTTATTTGTATGAAAAATAAATAAAAATCTAGTTTTGATTGTTGAGTTTGCTGAAGAGATTAGATGTGTATTCTTTTTTTTTTTTAACAGATAGATAAAAGAACAGCTGAACAAAAGAAAATTGATGATTGGCTTCCCATAACTTCTTCAAGGAATGCAAAATGGTGGTACGCAGCTTTTCACAACGTTACTGCCATGGTTGGAGCTGGTGTCTTGAGTCTTCCATCTGCCATGGCAAGTCTTGGATGGTATACTACTATTGCTATATATGCTACACTCTTGACTAACTCTACCGTATTCTAGAACTAGAAGTTCATGGTCCTTTTCGTCCTAACAAGTATGAGAATATGAGTGACTCAAAATTCAACCCTCAACCCTTGTTTGAAAAATTCTAGTTTGAATATGAGTGACCATATGATTGGTACAAGTTTGAAAAATTCAAAAAAATAATTAAAGATGAATATGAGTGACTCAAAACTCATCCCTTGTTTTTTTTTTTTACAAACCAACACCGTTTAGGTTATTGTTTAAACTATTCACTTATTAGAAAATGGATGTTCATGGGTTAATTTAACTTCTAAAAAAAAAGGATGTTCGTAAACTTCTATTTTCAAGAAGACAACGATCTTCGTTGGTATTTTAAGTGATTTTCTAATGTTTTTCATCATAGACTATTCACAAACACGAGTCTAATTAAGAACTCTTCTTGTTTTCTCCTTCTATACCAACCATTTAAAAAATATAAATAAAAAAAGTGGCCAAAGGTGTATTATTATTATTTTTTATTTGCCGCAAGTTTCTATTCTTCTTTATGCACCGTAAATTACATGTCAAATCCCAATTCTCAAATTTCAAAACTATTGGTATACTATACTATGTCATAAGTTCATCGAAGAAACATCCTAATTAAGTAAGTGTTTATTGGATTATCATTTATTAGTTCATTATGCATTATTTATAGGCTGTGTTCCATGATTAAAATCAAACTTGATCAAACCATTTTCATAAGTTGGTAGCTATTCTCATAATCAATATTTTAATAGCATATTGAGTAGAAGTTAATTTGTATAGAACGAAATGACATTGTAAAAAAAAAAATTACTCACACATTCAATCAAATCATATCGCGATACAATTTTTTTAGGTTAATTCAAACAATATCATTTCAAATATCTATTTCGTATGATTTGATTGAATAGATGTATAAAAATTGTTTATTGTGCATGAAAATTATTCTCATTGAAATAAAGTGAAAACGACTTGAAATAAGATCATATATATTCTTAATGTCAAACTTTAAAAAAAAAAAACTAAGGAAGATGAAAGTTTTTATTAATCAAACTGACATTAATTAATGAAAATCATATAACCTTCCCGGGTGATTTAAATTTCGTCTCTTGATATTATACTGTGACACTATTACCTCTCGAACAAATTGGGCTCAGGTGGTTAGTGAGTTTCATCAATAACGAATTGTTCAGGAGAATCTAAGTTTGATTCCTGGATGAACATTTTTTGGTCAAACCTTACTTCCCTTATGACCAAACTCCGGATTATGAGGACCTCTTTCCCATTAGAACCGAAGTGTTAACGCAAAAAAATTGTGAAACTATTACCACTAATTTGACATCTGAAGGACATTTAAATCTCAATGAAACATAATTTTGTTTATGTTTTACAATGTCGAATTGCAGGGGTCCTGGTGTGGTGATTCTAATTTTATCATGGATAATCACCCTCTACACTCTATGGCAAATGGTTGAGATGCATGAAATGGTTCCAGGAAAACGGTTTGACAGATACCATGAGTTGGGACAAGAAGCATTTGGAGAAAAGCTTGGACTCTGGATTGTCGTGCCACAACAATTGATATGTGAAGTTGGTGTGGACATTGTTTACATGGTCACCGGGGGCAAATCACTGCAAAAAATTCATGATTTGGTGTGTAAAAAAAATTGCAAATCAATGAAAACTACTTATTTCATCATGATATTTGCCTCTGTTCATTTTATTCTTGCCCATCTTCCCAACTTCAACTCCATTGCTGGTATCTCCTTGGCTGCAGCAATCATGTCTTTGAGGTGAGTTTTATCAACAAGTCAACCATTCAGTATCAATCATCAACCTTCTTTTCTTAAATATTTTCTAATATTAATTTTGCAAAAACTTGTTAACTTATAAAAGTGAACCATGTTGATAAATACTACTAAAAGGTAAATAGAGATTGGTTTAGTGAACGATTTAGCGACCAATTCTTCAATTTGGTCGTTTAATGGATCTCTAAATCAGTCATTTAATCGATCTCTAAATCAATAATTAAATAAGTTTCTGAACAATTTTGAAGATGATGTGTTGGAATTTATGAGAGAGCCAAAATCATGGATACCAATGGTATAACATAATATTATAGAAACTTTTGTAACATAGTTATCAAGTACCTTACCTTGGATGATCGAAGGATCCATAGAGACTTTAGAAAGACTTGGAAGAATTATGATATTTTTGCCTCTTACTGATGAGCAACGTGTTTGTCTAAATGACTATATTATATAAGCTCATCAATAGAGGTATGAATCTCTCAAAAAACCGACTAAAAGAACAATCCAATCCATCACGACCCGTTCTCAATAAAGTCGAATATAATATTTATTTATAAAATATAAATAAACATAATAAGTGCAATATTATTTAATATTTGATACCATATTTCATTAATATTCAAATAATTAAATTATTTTTTTGTGAACAAAATAATTAAATAAAGTTACCCACATATTGTGACCAATTTGACGTTTTAGGTGTCTAAATTGATTCGGTCACAGTCTCGTGAGCATAGCTCAGTTGGTAGGACAATGCATTATTATATGCAGGGGTTGGGGTTCGAACCCCGGACACCCCACTTATTCACCTTATAAGGTGAATTCTAGCCACTAGACTACCTGACCAAAAAAAAAAAATTGATTCGGTCACTAATATAGCAATTCTTTTTGTTAAAAAATGTACATAGAGAACATTGTTCTGTTTTAAAGTTTAAACCATTTGACTTTAGTCCAGAAATTAATATATAATATAAAAGTACAATGGTAAAAAAATTGTGATTAATTTTCAATGCAATCATATTTTAGCTCAGTTGGTAGGGATAATACATAATATATGTAAGATCAGGGGTTCAAACATCGGTCACCACAAAAAAAAAATCTATTTTCTTAATATATATTTTTTAACTAAACTTGATGGAAATTTATCGTTTATTTAAATTCTATGTAGTTACTCAACAATTGCATGGGTGGCTTCATTAAAAAAGGGAGTTCAACCAGATGTGGCCTATGGCTACAAAGCCACAACTACACCAGGAACTGTTTTCAATTTCTTCAGTGCTTTAGGTGATGTTGCATTTGCCTATGCCGGACACAATGTGGTGTTGGAGATTCAAGCAACAATCCCGTCCACACCGGAGAAACCATCCAAGGGTCCAATGTGGAGAGGAGTTTTATTAGCATATATTGTTGTAGCTTTGTGTTATTTCCCTGTTGCTCTTATTGGGTATTGGATGTTTGGCAATTCAGTTGCTGATAATATTCTTACTTCTCTTAATAAACCTACTTGGCTTATAGTTGCAGCTAACATGTTTGTTGTCATTCATGTTATAGGAAGCTATCAGGTATGTATGATGGAATAATAATTTCCATTTGCATATGATTCTTCACAACAATCATGTTATAGCTGCTGACATTGTTTTATTTTGTTGTCTTTATAGTTGTATGCAATGCCTGTTTTTGACATGATTGAGACCGTAATGGTCAAAAAATTGCGTTTCAAGCCAACCCGACTCCTAAGATTTGTTGTTCGCAATGTTTATGTTGGTGAGCACCTTTCTAAAATTGGATATTTTATCTTCGTGAAATCGCAAATATTTTCGATGATGAATAGTTGACTCATATTATGAATTGTATTTTACAGTCAATTTGATGAAATCATAATATTTTATCGTTATCCGATGATGGAGATTTCGTGGGTTCTTTTTCTTCTACTTGTTTTTTTAATGAAATCCAAAATTGCTATTTGTTTAGCTCTGATTATAATAAATATTTTTGATTCAGCATTCACAATGTTTGTGGGAATAACCTTCCCATTCTTTGGTGCCCTCCTTGGATTTTTTGGAGGATTGGCATTTGCTCCCACAACATATTTTGTAAGTCCATAAAATTTATTTTTCTTTAAATATATTTGGAGTACATGATTTGATATAATAATGCTCAACATAATATAATATGAAATATAATGTGATTTTGTAGCTTCCTTGCATTATGTGGCTTGCTATTTACAAACCTAAGAGGTTTAGCTTGTCTTGGTTCGCAAACTGGGTATGTTCAATTGCATCACGATTCTTGTTATATTTACTTTGATATCTTTAGAGGTTGAAAGATAAAACATAACTTATCTTATTGGACTACACTATTTTCAGATTTGCATTATACTTGGCCTCCTCCTTATGATTCTGTCACCAATAGGTGGATTGAGGCTAATCATACTCAATGCCAAGTCCTACGGTTTCTATACTTGACGATTCATGGATGCATGTGTATAATGGATGTAACTTTTAGACCTGCCTTTGTCATATCTTGCATTTTATTTTCTCTACTTTTTTTGTAAGGGTGCTTTGATTGGAACAAATGGAGATAAGGTTATTTTATATTCAAATTGTTTGCAATGGAGGGGAGGGCAGTTCGATTTTAGCTCTCTCAGAAAATGGAATGATTTTGTTTTCAAGAAAAAAATGGAGTGATTTAGGAGAAGAAAATATCATTAATAAAGTGCATCATTGTGCTTGTTTATGTAAAAAATGTTGTATTATATACTATCACACACTCTTTCTCCTTATCTAACCCCATAAAAAAACTCTAATACTCGATTTGTCTTAACCCATTTGGGGTTGACCTAGTGGTTGCTTGAGATCTTGGAGTATGCTCCTCTCAAGGTTTCAGGTTCGATTCCCTCTGATCTCAATTTCAGTGGGCAAATACATACCCCGCAAGTGGGCGGTGGGATTGGTCCTCTCAGATTAATCGATCCTTGGATCGGATATCGAGTTTTCAAAAAAAAATACTCAAGTTGTCTTTGCAAGACAGTCATATCTCACATAATTAGTTTGCAAGACGGTTATTATGAAAAGTTCTTCCATAAAAAATGAGCTCAAAATTTTCATTATTTTATCTTGAAATTTTGATGTTTAAAAAAAATTCATATTTAAGTCATTATACGTTAAAAGAGTTTCTTATATTCTTCTTAACATGCATGTAAAAAATCATTCAAATTTTTTAAATTTTGAGCATAATTAAACAAATTTTAATTTAAGAGGGACTAAAATTATGTGCTGAAATTTTTTTAAGGGACTAAAACATGTCAATTTTTGTAATGAGGACTAAAAACAAAACTCGTTATATTTATAGGAACCAAAAACTTATTTAATCATTTTTATGTCTGTCATTTCATAAATACACATATTTTTATCGTAGCAAATTACTACATTACTACATACTTCTCTCTTTTATTTTATTTTTTATTCTTTTTCTCTTTTCGCTTTGATTTCATTCCCTTATATTTTATTCATCAACCAAAAAAAGTGTAAAGAAGAAGACAAAGTTGCCCTTATTTATTTTTCTCACAAAATAAATTGGGTCTTGTGATTTTTTTTTCGGAATCTAAAATGAACCTTCGCTCGAAAAACAACTAAAAGTTAAATTTTATATTATATCTATATCTAATTATAAATCTTAATTAATTCTCTTGTAAATATGAATTAATAAATGATACGATATTATATTCAAAATTTAATCATATCTCGGATTAAAATGATACTACACTATATTACATTATTGATTATTTTTTACTACCTCCGTCCCTAATTATAAGACCCTTTTGAGAAAAAAATTTGTCCCTTTTTATAAGACCCCTTTGGTATTTCCAAGTACATTAATTATTTCTTTACCAACATACCCTTATTTATTTTGCATCTTTTTCTTCAATCAACAATAAATATTATGTTGAAAACATAAATTAACTCTCTCTCTTAAGGATAAAATTGTAAAAACAATAGTAATTATATACAAATTTAATACTACAACCAACTTTCTTAATCTCCGTAATTTTTGCCAAAGGCTCCTATAATTAGGGACGGAGGTAGTACTATTTAACCATCACCAACTCAAATGCAATTAAATCAAATTATTGTTCAATGATCAGTCTGATTTTCTGAACATAGTTCAAAACATTCTCTCATTAAAAGAGGCATTAAATTGTTTGGGCATATATACTCCATAGGTGATCGGTCTCACGCAGATCACTTGCTGTATTGTAAACACTGTTAGTAGATTCATAATATTTGGTCATTAACTTGATTTTTCCTCACACCATTACCGATGTTCTTTTACGTTGATCTTATTCCAAATTTCCAATCCAAAGACTGGAGTTTGTAGCATGTTAACTGAACCGATCCTGCCTAATCCACATGACAACATACCCCCAATTAAACAAAAAAGTTCAAACAGATGAAAAGTACATAAATATTCAGATATATAAATAATACCCTGAAAGTAAAATACATGAAACAAAACAGGAACGATAATACAGTAAAATGCAGGAAAATAAACAAATCTAGCGAGTACCATAAAACAATAACGAAGCCTTATCTTACTAAGTGGGTATGACTACATGGATCAAACAACACCATAAAGAAGTCTAGCTAGACGAAATGAGCAAAAGTGTTCTTGTTATAATGCATCAATACTTTGAGGACTCACTTGATTCCAATCTTCTGATAATGTATCTTTCACCACGTTTTTTCTGTAACCCAACATCTTCTTGGGTTCACCGATGCAGTAGGTCTTCAAACAGTAGGACGTCTGGTTTTAATTCAAAAAACACCATTAAGGCCAAGAACTTACTAACTTTCCAATAATTTCATATTGTGAGCATTACACAAACTCAAACAGGACAAGTAAATCATTAAGAAATAATAACAATAACAATGTACATACTCAAATAGGAAAACATCCAAAGGGGAAAACAAATTAATCACATATTGATCAATGAAGATCGAAATCTATAGAAGAACATAGGTATTTTCACAATACAAAGCGAAAATACTAATCACAGAGTAAAAAATAAAATAAGAAACTGAAAATAAGAAGATTATAGGCTAGTGATGTAAGCCTCATATTGGCGTAGCATATTTTGGAGACTCATAATTTGTGGTCCTTTCTTGTGTAAGACCAACTTTATACAAGATTTAATCTTGAAATCAAACTTGAATAGGAGGGTTTGGAATACATTTTCCAAAATGGCTTGGGCATAAATCACTCCCTGTACAACATAAATGTTCCTTAACATTGACATGTAACCATCGATCTCTTCCATGTTTTCTCATTTGTTTTATTTTTATTTTTATGGGGCCATATGTGAATTGAGATAAACTACATGCTTCAAAGTTCATAACAACATCAACACATAAAAGTGACCAGAAAAATATGAAGCCCAGAAATCAAATAAAAACTCAATATATAAACTCGCAAAATGTAAACTTTCTTGCGCTTTTTGATCGCCTCCTCTTACAATGCATCACACCAGCACAAAGAAAATTGAAGATGGAACTAAGTACCAAATTGTTAACGATCAATAAAACACACTATTTTTATAGTAAGGGTTTTATAGGACCTAAACACCATTCTAAGTCTTCCAACTATTAAGCAAAAATAGACAGTCTTACGCATATAATCACTTCCCCTTGCCGCCACCATATTCCTCAAGAAGCTTCGAAAACGACTCAATATTAATCGGGGGAGTTAGAACCATAGGGAGAACAGTTAGAAATTGTGATAGAAGAGCAATGAATGACGAGTAACTCATGCCTTTTGAAATCATGTCAATTATAACTGATAGCACATGAATAGTTCTGAACAACATTCGATGCTAAAATGTGTTAAGAGCAATTTGCAGGTAACACAGGTGAATAGACGAGCATTGTCAATTTACCATACAAGTAAATCATCAATAAAAAAAGAAAGGAAATCCTTCAGTCAACATCTTCAATAATCTAGAGACAATATCTCGCACACAAAACAGAAAATCAATGCAGATACTAATAAGAAGGAAATAAGAAGCAATAAATTCACGAGACTATTCTAGAACTCATCAACCAATCATTTTGTCTAACACAAGTACATGGGAAAAATGCAAAGCAGTTAGACATGTAATTAACAATATATCAAAACATTAACAGGAGCTGAATACAATCTGCCCGCTCAGACAAACAAGAAGTACAAAGTAAAACAAAAATTCAATCTATTAATAAAGTGTAAAATACAATAAAAAGAAAAACTATAAAAGTTCTGGGGAGATTTTGGATTCTTTGCAGGTCAGACAAACAAGAGGCAAAAAGTGTAAAACAAAAAGCAGAAAACCAATCATCATTTCACCATCCCAACAGACCTTCCAACACAAGCCAAATTGAACCGAAAAAACTCACGAGGGCAATTATTAAAGGCATATTTCCTTTGTTTCTCTATATAAGGGTTTTGTAATTTATACACTAAAATGTTGCACTGTTGAAAAGTGACTCAAAAATGTGCATTCTGTCTGTCAAAATCGGTGGCCGATTTGTACCACACGGTGGCCGATTTTGACCTGGTTTTGGAGATTTTTGTCTCTGGAAAAATCGGTGGCTGATTTTGCAAACTCGGTGGCCGATTTGTCGCAGAAGGAGAAAAATAAAACAGCTTGTGGGCCGTTTTGTTCCAATTTTTGAGGGATGCTTTCCACTATAAATGTATCAGATGAATATAAGAGAGAGAGAGAGAGAGAGAGAGAGAGAGAGAGAGAGAGAGAGAGGGGGTGTAGAAACAAAACACGGTGTAGAAAACAGGGTTTAGAAGCCAACATACAAATTAGGGTTTATAGAGAATTTCTCTTGACAACAAACACTAGGGTTGGGATTGTTTTGATTCATCTTGAACAAAACACTATTAGATTGAGTCTCTTGGTCACGGGAAGAGGCTGAGACTTGGGTAGAATTAGGTTTGAAGACTGATTCTTGTAACTCAATCTCTCTTTGTAAAAAAACTCATATCATTATAGTGGAACGGAGAGCTGCTCTCTCCCCAAGAGTAGGTCATCATTAGACCGAACTAGGTAAACAGATTCTTGTGTTCTCCTTCTTCCTTTATCTCTTGCTGTTTATTTTTGTTTGAATTATTTTTGTCATCCGCTTCAATTGATTGCTTGGTATTAATTTGCTCCACGCATCATCTTTATTATTGGTGTGGTTTTCACAACGAATTCACAACAATTGGCGCCCACCGTAGCAGGGGAGATATACACTGTTATATCATTTTGATGAAGTATTCGTTGCAGAAGTCTCATCAAAAACAAAGTAAGTATTTGTATCGTATCCACAGGGATTAGTGCGACATCAAGGATGGTTCGACTTCAATTATCATTCTAAGTTAAAAGTGGTGGTTTGGTTGTCCATTTACAACTAGCTAAACTATTTGCAAAAGTATAAAGATGAGATTAATAAGGCTTGAAACTTGTTAAGACTAGAGTTCCTTAACCAAGCGTCACACATAACCTAATGATCCATACAAATTCTAGCTATATAACCAACATTATCACAATCACTTCGATTATCGTTTAAACATTCGTGTCCAAATCCCTTAAACGATAACAAAATCGATTGGATCACTCAATCGACCGTGTCCAGCCTGACTAAGTGTCCAAAAGCATTAAGTTCATGATTAAAGTGACTATCAAAGATCTACAAACTTGTCAGGAATGATATAACCTAAGATAGATTGTCATTCTAGTTCTACAATATCCTTCGTGTCCAAAGCAATATCATCATTTCTAAGCTACCGTTTAAACATTCGTGCCGCAATCATTCAAAAGATAACATAATCGATCGTGTCATAAAACGACATAGTTATTTCTAACGTATCTTCTAAACATTTGTGACAAAAATCATTTAACAGATAACAAAGTCGATCGGATGGCTTAATCGACCGTGTCCAGCCTGACTAAGCATCCAAAAGCATTAACAACAAGAACAACAACTATATTGAATATAAATGCTAGAAACATACTTTGCAAGATAAAAAGGATTACATGTTAGCAAGATCAAGTACCTCACATCCCAACAAAGGGTGTTTAGCTACACATCATCATGGAAGCCATGCAAGGATGAATTGAAAAGGAAGGATTCACTACACCTAGTGATGTCTCACCAAAGGAATGAGGATCCAACTTCCAAGATCATTCTCACTCTATTTGCTCTTGCCCTATTTCTCTCTAGAATGCATAAAATATCTATATAACAGTGTATATCTCCCCCTCTCCAAAGAGAGGTAAAAATGCTATTTAAAGGGCCTGTGTTTTTGTACCTACGCCAATAGCGCAATTCACGCTAATAGCGTGGTATGTCGGCCTATAATCTGGCCAATGGGCTTATGCCACGTTGGCCTTGCCCTGCTTCTAAGCTCCAGCTACGCTAATGGCGTGTCCCTCTGGAGCTTTTACGCTAATAGCGTAACCCACGCTAATAGCGTGTTTCTTCATGACCAGCTTCGCTCCAGTTACGCCAATAGCGTATCTCCCTGGACTTTGACATCTCTTGAGCACGCTAATAGCGTAGAACACGCTAATAGCGTATGTCTTTGAACTTTGAAAGTTTCCAGGTTCAACTTCTGCCATTTTGCACTTTTTCATGGTTTTTGGTTTTTTTGCTCAGTGTCTTTAGGCTAATTCCTGCACAAAAGAGTAGAGTAATGATAAGTAAAGCGTAATAAGGCATTTGACGCTTATTTCTCGGCTTTTCCTTCAATTACTTGTGAAACAAGTAACAAAAAGTGCTTAAAATATACGTTGAAATTAACACTTCTTGGCATTTATCACACTCCCCAACTTAACTCTTTGTTTGTCCTCAAACAAAGGATTGAAAATCAAACAAGTAAATGACAAGACACAAAGTACAAAAGGCTTTGAAAACTTTCTCAGATGAATGATTCAAAATGAATGCGCGTGCAAGGCTAAGTTTCCAACTAATTTAGAATTCTACTACTAATATGAGATGAGTCCTATGTACAAAGTTCATGCCATAAAGTTCAAGACAATAATATATTTACTTACGAACCACACCTAACACACTTCTTTGCAAGTAAATAAACAAATGAAATCAATGAATGAGGGTTATGAACACACATCCAACAATCATGCTAACATCCTGATCAAGTTATGTGTCCATCCAAATATCATTTCAAAAAGCACAAAAGCACGGATCAAAAGGTCTTTCTAGGGTTATAACTTGGCCGGGCTACAAGAGAAATGTCATATGTGGGGCAATTGATCAAAAAGCCTATCAAAGAGGAACATTCCTTGTAACAACAATTGAAATTCAAATTCTTCCCTACCAATTATTTCAAACCCTTGGTGATTAACAATAAAACCTTGACAACTTATTCTATTTTTGATTTTTCTTTTCTTTTTCTTCTTTTTTTTTTTCTTTTCTTTTTCTCAAATGTACAAACTTTGTATTTTGTTCAATGTTGTCAGGTTATTCAACAATTCACCAAGATACTTGACATATGAATCACATCTACCTTCTCTCCCCAACTTGAATCAAAATACACCCTATTTGAATGTTCCTTTACTCTAAGGCAAAAGGGACGATTAAACAATGAAGGTTTAGGGTTCAACAATTAAAACATCTCAGAGTCCTAAAGTACGTCAAGAATGAACTGGATTTTGAAAACTTCAAGGGCAAATTCATCAAGCATTGTGCTTATGAATTGACAGTTCATAATTGAGGACTCTGATTCATTTGGCTCAAGTGGGTTAGCAAATACTCACTCTTCTCACAAGGTAGGCTTATTTGTGGTCAAGTATGTTTCACTCATTAACAAAAAATGTGCCTTGATCACTTCCATGCCTTCACACAATTCAAAACAATTATTGGATTTAAAATAACACAATCGAGTTAAACAATGAATCCGGTCTCCTTGCATATGTACAATCACTTGAGGTTTCCTCACTTTTAGGCTAGAACTAAGTGGTTCACAAACAAACACATTATTGCGAAGAACTAAATGACATGAAATTTACACAAAGTACCCGTTCCATATTCGAGTAAAAACCTAGAAAAACTGGAAACTTGTACCTTGGCTTTGCGCTTTTGATCACAACTATGAATCATTACCAATCATCTGAGATTTGAAATTAAGCAAGAGTGATACAAAAGACTTCCACAATAATATGAAGTACTAAATTAACCAAAAGTGCTAACACATTATTTTAACAGTAAGAGAACTTACCAAGTTGGGTTGCCTCCCAACAAGCGCTTGTTTAACGTCGTTAGCTCGACGCCTTTTTCGTTAGGGTGGCCAAAATGAGACGGACAACACATCATCATTTGTGTTCCTTCTCTGTGGGAGGAATTCCATGAACTTTAAGTACAGATGATGTGGAGTCCATGTCCTCCTTAACTTTGATTTGAACAAGGCGAAAATTTCATCAATGACCCGGTCAATTTCAGCCTTGCTCACTTTCTTCCCCTTTTGTTCAAATGTTTCTTCCTTGCTAAGTAACCGTTCCTTTCTCTCTACCACCTCTATCACTTCTCCGCTATCAACAGTTTTGTCCTCTTCAGTAAATGACCTTTCTTGAGGAAGTTCGATTTCATGTGGTGGACCACATTCCTCTACTATTGCATCTTCCTCAAGTTCAACGACACCTTCTCCAACAATCTCTCCGTCATGAGTGGATTGAATGTTGACTTGATTATCCATGATTTTAGCTTGAATCATCTCCAACTGAATTGATAAATTCCTCAATCTTTGGTTGGTATTTTGCATGTTTATCATGGATTGTTGCATGAAGATATTCAAAGTATTTTCCACATTGGTCATTCGTTCATCTTCAAAAGGATATTGCTGATGCTGTTGATATGGTTCATACTCGGGTGGAGTGTAGAAGTTGTTATAACCATGATCAGCCATGATTTTGTCTAGGTGATGATCTGAAATGGAAACAACTAACAAGAAACTTTTCTTTGTTTATCAAAGAGGGGTTAGTGGTAGCAACTATTAAGTAAAGAAAAATATTTACGGAATATGTACGAATACTTAAAACAATAAATCAATCGTTCTATCTATGATATCTAAACACCAATCCCCGGCAATGGCGCCATTTTGATGAAGTATTCGTTGCAGAAGTCTCATAAAAAACAAAGTAAGTATTTGTATCGTATCCACAGGGATTAGTGCGACATCAAGGATGGTTCGACTTCAATTATCATTCTAAGTTAAAAGTGGTGGTTTGGTTGTCCATTTACAACTAGCTAAACTATTTGCAAAAGTATAAAGATGAGATTAATAAGGCTTGAAACTTGTTAAGACTAGAGTTCCTTAACCAAGCGTCACACATAACCTAATGATCCATACAAATTCTAGCTATATAACCAACATTATCACAATCACTTCGATTATCGTTTAAACATTCGTGTCCAAATCCCTTAAACGATAACAAAATCGATTGGATCACTCAATCGACCGTGTCCAGCCTGACTAAGTGTCCAAAAGCATTAAGTTCATGATTAAAGTGACTATCAAAGATCTACAAACTTGTCAGGAATGATATAACCTAAGATAGATTGTCATTCTAGTTCTACAATATCCTTCGTGTCCAAAGCAATATCATCATTTCTAAGCTACCGTTTAAACATTCGTGCCGCAATCATTCAAAAGATAACATAATCGATCGTGTCATAAAACGACATAGTTATTTCTAACGTATCTTCTAAACATTTGTGACAAAAATCATTTAACAGATAACAAAGTCGATCGGATGGCTTAATCGACCGTGTCCAGCCTGACTAAGCATCCAAAAGCATTAACAACAAGAACAACAACTATATTGAATATAAATGCTAGAAACATACTTTGCAAGATAAAAAGGATTACATGTTAGCAAGATCAAGTACCTCACATCCCAACAAAGGGTGTTTAGCTACACATCATCATGGAAGCCATGCAAGGATGAATTGAAAAGGAAGGATTCACTACACCTAGTGATGTCTCACCAAAGGAATGAGGATCCAACTTCCAAGATCATTCTCACTCTATTTGCTCTTGCCCTATTTCTCTCTAGAATGCATAAAATATCTATATAACAGTGTATATCTCCCCCTCTCCAAAGAGAGGTAAAAATGCTATTTAAAGGGCCTGTGTTTTTGTACCTACGCCAATAGCGCAATTCACGCTAATAGCGTGGTATGTCGGCCTATAATCTGGCCAATGGGCTTATGCCACGTTGGCCTTGCCCTGCTTCTAAGCTCCAGCTACGCTAATGGCGTGTCCCTCTGGAGCTTTTACGCTAATAGCGTAACCCACGCTAATAGCGTGTTTCTTCATGACCAGCTTCGCTCCAGTTACGCCAATAGCGTATCTCCCTGGACTTTGACATCTCTTGAGCACGCTAATAGCGTAGAACACGCTAATAGCGTATGTCTTTGAACTTTGAAAGTTTCCAGGTTCAACTTCTGCCATTTTGCACTTTTTCATGGTTTTTGGTTTTTTTGCTCAGTGTCTTTAGGCTAATTCCTGCACAAAAGAGTAGAGTAATGATAAGTAAAGCGTAATAAGGCATTTGACGCTTATTTCTCGGCTTTTCCTTCAATTACTTGTGAAACAAGTAACAAAAAGTGCTTAAAATATACGTTGAAATTAACACTTCTTGGCATTTATCAAGGGCAAAGGTCAAATCAATAACCAGGTATCATGGGTTCGAAGTGGGATATTGAAAAGTTTACCGGTAGTAACGACTTCGGGTTGTGGAAGGTAAAGATGAGGGCAATTCTAATTCAACAAAAGTGTGTTGAAGCATTAAAGGGAGAAGCACATATGCCTGCATATCTAACACCTGTTGAGAAGACGGGGATGAATGATAAAGCGGTCAGTGCTATCATTCTGTGTCTTGGGGATAAGGTGTTGAGAGACGTAGCAAGGGAGACTACTGTTGTGTCTATGTGGAATAAACTTGATTCATTGTACATGACCAAGTCCTTGGCACATAGACAATGTCTGAAACAACAACTCTACTTTTACCGAATGGTGGAGTTAAAACCTATAATGGAGCAACTGACGGAGTTCAATAAGATTATTGATGATTTGGCAAACATAGATGTAAATCTGGAAGACGAGGATAAAGCCTTACACCTACTGTGTGCTTTACCTAGGTCCTTTGAGAATTTCAAGGATACAATGCTTTATGGCAAAGAGGGCACTATCACTTTGGAGGAAGTTCAAGCAGCTTTGAGAACCAAAGAGTTAACCAAGTTCAAAGAGTTGAAGGTTGATGATAGTGGAGAAGGCTTGAATGTCTCAAGGGGGAGAAGTCAAAATAGAGGAAATGGGAAAGGCAAGAATTCCAGATCAAAGTCTAGGTCGAAGGGTGGTGGTAATAAAACACAATACAAATGTTTTATTTGTCACAACCCAGATCACTTCTAAAAGGATTGTCCGGAGAGAAAGGGCAATGGAAGTGGTAATCCATCCGTTCAGATTGCAAGTGAAGAGGAAAGTTATGAGAGTGCTGGAGCACTAACTGTGACAAGTTGGGAACCTGAAAAGGGCTGGGTCTTGGACTCTGGGTGCTCTTATCACATCTGTCCGAGAAAGGAGTACTTTGAAACTTTAGAGCTGAAAGAAGGTGGAGTTGTTCGCCTTGGTAATAATAAGGCTTGCAAAATTCAAGGTATGGGTACTATCCGTCTTAAAATGTTTGATGACCGGGATTTCCTTTTGAAGGATGTGAGGTATATTCCTGAACTTAAGAGAAATTTAATATCTATAAGCATGTTTGATGGTCTAGGATATTGTACTAGAATTGAACGTGGTATGATGAGAATTTCTCATGGTGCATTAGTTATAGCTAAAGGGTCTAAGATACATGGTTTATATATTTTAGAAGGTTATACTGTTATAGCTCATGCATCGGTTGCTAATGTAGACACTCTAGACATAACTAAACTGTGGCATTTGAGGTTAGGTCATGTCAGTGAGAGGGGTTTGGTTGAGCTAGCTAAACAAGGTTTGCTAGGGAATGAAAAATTGAACAAACTAGATTTCTGTGATAATTGCACATTAGGCAAACAACACAAGGTGAAGTTTGGGTGGGGTGGGTGTGCATAAATCTAGTAGGCCTTTTGAGTATGTTCATTCGGATCTTTGGGGTCCAGCATCAGTTAAAACTCATGGGGGAGGTTCATATTTCATGTCTATTATTGATGATTATTCTAGAAGGGTATGGGTTTACATTCTGAAGAATAAAAGTGACGCTTTTGATAAATTTAAAGAATGGCATACACTTGTAGAAAATCATATTGGAACTAAACTGAAAGTGTTGAGAACTGACAATGTCCTGGAGTTTGTTTCAGAGCAGTTTAATGAGTTTTGCAGGAAAAAAGGTATAAAGAGGCATAGAACCGTGACATACACACCTCAACAGAATGGTCTTGCTGTAAGAATGAACATGACCTTGTTGGAGCGTGTGAGGTGTATGTTGTTGGGAGCTGGATTGTCCAAGAGTTTCTGGGGAGAAGCTGTTAGTACTGTAACATATTTGATTAACATATTTCCATCAACAGGGATAGACCTCAAGACACCTATGGAGGTTTGGAGTGGGAGACCGGCAGACTACTCTAATTTGAAAGTTTTCGGAGCTTTAGCATTTGCTCATGTCAGATATGACAAACTTGATACTAGAGTTGTGAAGTGTATTTTCATGGGTTATCCTGAAGGTGTGAAAGGTTACAAACTGTGAAAGATGGAACCTGGAGGATCAAAATTTATTATAAGCAGGGATGTTACTTTTGATGAGACCCGTATGGGGATGAAATGCAAAGACCTGAAAGCAAGCTCAAAAACGGGGGAGGATCAGACTCCAGTACCTGATGAAAGGGAAGGGGAGGATCAGACTCCAGTACCTGATGAGAGTGAAGGCCAAGAAATAATTAATCCTGACTATCAGCTAGCAAGAGATAGGCCAAGGAGACAAATTAAACCACCTGAAAGATACGGTTATGCTGACCTCATATGTTATGCTTTGAATGCAGCTAAAGAATTGCAAGACTCGAAACCAAAGAACTTCAGGGAAACATTAGAAAGCAATGAAAACAAGGATTGGTTGAAGGCAATGAATGAGGAAATACTTTCATTGGAAAAGAACCAGACTTGGAAACTTCATTACCTAAGAATCAAAGCGTAGCGGGAAGCAAGTGAGTGTTTAAGAATCGTCTAGAGAGACGTTAAACACTCAACATCAGTCTAAAGAGGCGGTGGTAAGAATACTCATGTTCAGTCTGGAGAGGCGGAGGCAACAATAGTCATGATCAACCTTTGAGGTGGAGTTGCAAGGTGAAGAGAAAGTGGGATGTACGCATTTTCTAGTTGAGGTAGAGTAAGCTCAACTTGAGGTGGAGTTGATGACACCGGGAATGGTACAACTATGGAGGACCTTGGGTGCTATGCTCTAGTTGTGAGAAAGGCAATTCTTCATGAAGATGGAAGGTATTTCGGAGGTTGAAGAATGTATAACATGACTTGTGGGATTACCCTAAAAGACCAAGGGTGATTGGATGCAATTGAATCTTCAGGAGGACGGGTTTGATCACTCTGGGGGGCTGAAGAGGTATGGTGTAGACTTGATTAACTTCATTGAAGCATAGATGAAGATTGGAGAGAGCAGCAAGGTGATTGATGGTTAAATTGACATCATCACTATTTTAGAGTCAAAGTGGAGAATTGTTGAAAAGTGACTCAAAAATGTGCATTCTGTCTATCAAAATCGATGGCCGATTTGTACCACACGGTGGCCGATTTTGACCTGGTTTTGGAGACTTTTGTCTCTGAAAAAATCGGTGGTGAATTTTGCAAACTCGATGGCCGATTTGTCGCAGAAGGAGAAAAATAAAACAGCTTGTGGGCCTGTTTTGTTCCAATTTTTGAGGGATGCTTTCCACTATAAATATAAGCCTTGTATCAGATGAATATGAGAGAGAGAGAGAGAGAGAGAGAGAGAGAGAGAGAGGGTGTAGAAACAAAACACTGTGTAGAAAATAGGGTTTAGAAGCCAACATACAAACTAGGGTTTATAGAGGATTTCTCTTGGCAACAAACACAAGGGTTGGGATTGTTTTGATTCACCTTGAACAAAGCACTATTAAGATTGAGTCTCTTGGTCACGGGAAGAGGCTGGGACTTGGGTAGAATTAGATTTGAAGACTGATTCTTGTAACTCAATATCTCTTTGTAAAGAAACTTATATCATTATAGTGGAACATAGAGCTGTGATGTAAGATTTTTCCTACATGTCATATAACTATGTACATGTGAGTATATATAGGATCGTTTCCACAGGGAGTTACGTTTATTATAAGCATTTTTACAATAGTTCACATTAAGGGTTTGGGTATAATTTGTTTGTTTGTAACACTATATCCATAGATTACAAAAGTAAAAACGAGAGGGTATCGAACTATTTCGCTTGCGGTATAAGATAACGAGCAAGCATAACAGCAGCAATCTCTCGATCGATTAACAGATTCTAGCTTTATAACCAATATTATTACAATCATTTCTACAATATCCTTCGTGTCCAAAGGGACATCGTTATTTCTAGGTTATCGTTTAAACATTCGTGTCCAAATTCCTTAAACGATAACAAAGTCGATCGGATAACTTAATCGACCGTGTCCAGCCTGATTAAATATCCGAAAGCATTAAAATCTTGATTCAAAGTAATTATCAAAGGTTTACAAACTTGTCAAGAGTGATATAACATAAGATAGATTGTTATTCTAGTTCTAGATTCAAGAGTTTGTGTCCAAATCATCTTGAATCTCTTTGAAAGCATTAAAAGCAAGAATAACAACAATATTGAATCATTAAGCTAGAACCTTATATATTAAAAGATCAAAAGATTACATAATAGCTTGATTGTTACCTCAATACTACAAAGAAGGTGATAGTTACATATAGACATGTAAACTAATGCAAGGAAGGAAGGAAAGATGAAGATTCCATGCCAAGATCCTTGATGTCTCAATGAATCTAGGGTTGAATCTACTCCTTAATCACTTGCTTTGTGTTTCTCTCTATGAAATAGCTCTAACCTCTCTCTAGAAATGTATAAAATGTTTCAATGGAATAGTGAATAGTCCTAGAGAGAGGGAAAACTTGTATTTAAATGGGCTAAAAACGTGTAATCTCGCTTAAGCGAGATACATCTCGCTCAAGCGAGAAGCCTAAATATCCAACCATGGCCAATGAAGTCTTGCCACGTAGCCCTGCTCCTTGATGAAGTTGCATCTCGCGTAAGCGAGTTAGACCTCGCGTAAGCGAGGTTGCTTGAAACTTAAACCGCCTTAGAATCCTGCTTGAGCGACATGGAAGCGAGATGGAAAGCGAGATGCTCATCTGATCCCTGGAGAAATCTCGCGTAAGCGAGATTCTAAAAGTGCACAAGCGACCTGGAAGCGAGTTGTAAGCGAATGTTGAGTTTCTCCCTGGAGGAATCTCGCTTAAGCGAGATGACCTCGCGTAAGCGAGATTTGCTTGGTTCACACACTTGAGTTTTGGTCCTTGCTTGTCATTTCCTGCATAAATTGGGTAGAATTAGGCATATAAAGCATAAATGGTATAATTATAACAATTGATTGCTTTTCCGTAGATAACTTGCATAACAAGTCACTAAAAATGCCTCTTTTTCCACATGAAATATATTACTTTTGAGCACTTATCAAGCTGCTCTCTCCCCAAGAGTAGGTCATCATTAGACCGAACTGGGTAAACAGATTCTTGTGTTCTCCTTCTTCCTTTATCTCTTGCTGTTTATTTTTGTTTGAATTATTTTTGTCATCTGCTTCAATTGATTGCTTTGTATTAATTTGCTCCACGCATCAAGTTTATTATTGGTGTGGTTTTCACAATGAATTCACAACATGCACATTTCACCTTTATAAACGTAGGATGTCAACCTTTGTCGAGGGTGAGTTTTGAATCAAAAAGTCCACCATTTCGTCACGTATCGATGAAGGTATGATCGCTTTAATTTTCAGTGACTTCAAGTTACAAATGGAAAGGAGCTCTACCTTCAACAAATTACGAACTAAAGAAAGAACCTAAGCAATCAGGAAGAGAATGCAAGTCTTATTTTTTTTTTATAGATGTTATAAATACAAAATAAAAAGCAGCAATAATGATACAGTATGAAGTACCTTAAGAGTATACCAAGAGAGTCAATGATTTGATGTTAGCAAGCTCAACCAACCAGTTGAGTAGAACCGACGAAGTCTGCTCTGCCTTCAAGTTCCAGTAACACGTTACATGGATATCTACATGTTTTATAGAAGAGAGAACATTCTTGCTTGCAAAAAGTTTTGGAGTATAAGGACCAGAAAAAGCAAAGGTTTGAAGACTTGGAGCATATAGCCCAAGTCCAAAATAGGTTCCGATAATGGTCTTAGGATCACAATCATGCATAAGTATAGTTAAATTCACAAGCTTGGTACTTGATATGCAAAGGTTTTGTGCATCCTGAACTATACAACTGTCAATGATCAAACGACTCAACATGTTAAATGTCGAAAAGGGCTCGACGACACAACCATCATCACTGCGATGAAAGGAAAAGTACTTTAAAGACAAGTTGGTTAATGCTGGCAAATTCAAATTTATTGGAAATATTGGTATTTGACCAAACAATATATGGTAACCAGAAAGATTAAGAGACGTTAACGTGTGACACGAAAAGAAGCAAGAGGGAAAGAGGTCAATACGACAAGGGAAATTCATTAGTAATAGTAAGTGTTGGACATTGTGGGAAATAGTGTATTTTATAATCATTTGGAACAGGATAGGCTCCAAGTAACATAGGCAGGAATTCGGTTAAACTTTCCTCCGTCCTAAAGTTTGAAGAACTTAATGTAAGAGTAGGACGTCCCTTCCAGAGATTGATCCATCTTTTGGACAAAATTCAAGTTTGAACGGCCTCTTTTGCGTTCAAAAAGGACAATACGTGAATGAGAATACAATCGGTCAAGTTGCTGATAATGTCTTCATTTTCGTTGTGCTTATGTTTCCTGCTACGTAGGCTTCGTCTCACCATTGTCTCGTAAACAAACACTTCTACAAGCAAATGGGAGAAGTGTTTATTGTTATTAGGCAATGTGGAGGGAAATGAAATAAAATTCATTGGAGGAAAAAAAAAACTATTAAAGAGAACATGGCCAACAAGCACAATAATGAGATAACAATGAATGTGTGAAATTCTACAAATGTGAATTAATGAGTAAACAGCGTCATCAAGATTCATCAGCAACATTGTGAAAAAAGATAACAAAAGAATGAAAAACAATAAATCGCACTATAGCTTTCAAATCTTCTGCCAAACCTAGATTTGGAGTCTTTTGGTGACTGAGCAGAGGGAGTTAGGTAACTTTCTTCAAAAAAGAAATAAAAAATAGAATTAGTTCTTTAAAATAATAATAATAGATGAGATTTTATTTAAATTTAACTGAAATGTATCTTTCAAAAATTTAAATATACTTCAAGTATATTTGGTATATATATATATATATAGGGGTTTGCTAGGATACACCTACTAGTTTTTATTAAGGTGTGTTTTTCAAAGATATAACTAAAAAGTTGTTAAATACACCTTAAGGTGAATGTTGCTAAAACACACCTTCTAAATAATAAGTGGGTGTATGTTAGCAACTCCTATAGGCATTTGCTAGGATACACCCACTTATTTTTTAGAAGGTGTGTTTTAGCAAGTTATAACTAAAAAGTAGTTAAATACACCTTAAGGTGTAGCTTGCTAAAACACTCCCACATAAAAACTAGTGGGTGTGTTCTAGCAAATCCCATATATATATATATATATATATATATATATATATATATATATATATATATATATATATATATATATATATATAGAGGACATATACTATGAGAATGACTATTTTATATGAGAATGATGAGAATGATTATCAATCATTAGATTAAAAATAAATGATTGAGATTAAAAAGCCCCATTTTAAAACACTTGTATCTCTTCCTATTCTATCAATTTTCATAAACTCATTCTTTCATCTTCTCCAATCCACCATCCCTTCATCTTCATGACTCCATAGTAATACCATCCAATTAAAAATAACAATTCTTCTTAAAAGAAAAGTCATGACATATATTTCATTGTCCATCATCAATATAAATAGCTTGAACATCCATCATGATTTGGTTACGAAGAATTCCCAATTCATGAAATTTACTTGAGAATTCCCAATTTACTTCCATCAAAATAGCTTCTGTTCACGACATATATTTCATTTTTTTTATTAAATTACTAATTCAATTGAAATCTGCAAAATATAAAGAATCCCCAATTCATGAAATTGGATTTAACCTAATGAAATTGAGACAATGGAAAACATGAAATCAATTTCATTCAAATACACAAACCAATATTTCAATTGAGAAATATAGATAGACCAATATTTCAATTGTTAAAATTGATGTGGGGTTATCTTGAGCAGAAGGTGAAACAAAGAAAGAAAAAGGTGAAGGTGATGAGTCTAAGAGAATTAACAAAAGAAGTAGAAGCCGTGTAAATAATTTACTCTCAATTGAAACCGAAGGCGATGTAAACATAGATGGCGGAGAGTGAACAGTTGAAATCAGGGTTGAAGAAGATGAATTAGGTTCATGAGAATTAATAGAATAAGGGGAGGCATATATGTGACTTTTTAATCACAACCATTTATTTTTAATCTAATGATTGATAATCATTCTCATCATTCTCATGTAAAATAGTCATTCTCATAGTATATGTCCTATATATATATATATATATATATATATATATATATATATATATATATATATAGGGATAGGATCAAATGACACCAAGGTGTCAAATTAAATTTGACACCAAATCCTAGCCATTAATACGGTTTTAATCTAACGGCTCCCATAAACTCATTAAGTGCTCACATGCTTGATCAAGTGACCCACCTTTTATTTTTAGAAATAATTTATTCTTTCTTCTTTTGGTTAATTCCTTTCCAAAAATTCTCTGATTCTATTTTTTTTTTTTGAAGGATTCTACATGTTTATTCTTAGGGCTCTCTTGCACATGAATTACCCCTATTTCATTACTCCAAAACCTAATTGCCGTAACTTTTTTTTGGTATACCAGTATTTTATGCTTCACTTCCCAAGCTATTCACCATCACAACTTCCATCTTCTCTTTTCCTATACTAGTCGAAAACTTAATTTTGTGGTTGTTGTCCAAACTTAATTGTCCTTTTGCTCATCCTATAACAACCTCATGAGAGGAGTGGTTATAATGAGAGATGAGAGGATCAATTGACAGCCATTGGATTAAAATTAACGGATGAGATTAAACTAGTGATTAAACAATGCACTCACATCCTATCTCTTCAATCTCCCTTCGCTGAAAAATTGTTGGCCTGTAGCACCATCAAGATTTACCATTGATGGCTGA
Source organism: Medicago sativa (assembly GCF_051527215.1). Lineage (NCBI taxonomy): Eukaryota > Viridiplantae > Streptophyta > Magnoliopsida > Fabales > Fabaceae > Medicago > Medicago sativa. The sequence continues at coordinate 80,752,613 of NC_140750.1, forward strand.
CTATTTGAATGTTAAATAAATCAAATTCATTTCCTGATCCAATTTTCCATTCTTAATGAGAAATTTCACTTTCCATAAGTAACGATTGGCAATATAAGAAAACCCAATTACTTTTCATGTTTTTTGAAGAAAAAAAATCAGATTCACTACAACAGAGATGGAGAAGAGGTCGAGCATGCTCTTTAGGTTCATAACCGCCGCCGTAAGCCATCGAGTTGTTTTGTTTTCGTTGTTTGTCCTTTCATTTCGAGATTGGCCTGCCATAAATTTATCAATCAATTGCTGAAACCCTATTAATAGATTTGATTATCTCAGTTAAAGACACCTTTTCTTCAGATTGGATTTTTGTATAGTATTGATTATCACAATTGAAATTCGTATAACGTATTGTCAAAAAGAAGAAGATAAATTGCCAAAAGAAGAAGAAGATGAACAGAGTGAGAGAGAGAGAGAGAAAGGGGTCGAAATTGGAGAGCTTGTGAATGATCACATGGAACGTGTACATTTAAGTGGAAAAAGATCTGAACCGTTAATTTTAATCCAATGGCTGTCAATTGATCCTCTCATCCTCTCATTATAATCACTCCTCTCACTTGATACACCCTATATATATATATATATATATATATATATATATAGGGATAGGATCAAATGACACCAAGGTGTCAAATTAAATTTGACACCAAATCCTAGCCATTAATACGGTTTTAATCTAACGGCTCCCATAAACTCATTAAGTGCTCACATGCTTGATCAAGTGACCCACCTTTTATTTTTAGAAATAATTTATTCTTTCTTCTTTTGGTTAATTCCTTTCCAAAAATTCTCTGATTCTATTTTTTTTGAAGGATTCTACATGTTTATTCTTAGGGCTCTCTTGCACATGAGTTACCCCTATTTCATTACTCCAAAACCTAATTGCCGTAATTTTGTTTTGGTATACCGGTATTTTATGCTTCACTTCCCAAGTTATTCACCATCACAACTTCCATCTTCTCTTTTCCTATACTAGTCGAAAACTTAATTTTGTGGCTGTTGTCCAAACTTAATTGTCCTTTTGCTCATCCTATAACAACCTCATTTCTTTATTAAGTTTATTTGTATTAACTATTTTTTCGAAGAGCCTTAAAGAAAATTGTTTTAGAGAAGGGCCAGGGATGCCAAAAACATTAACAAAGTAAATAATGACTAATTCTCTAATTTAAGTTCTTTATGCAATGTTATGATTAATTCATACCGCGATGATCGAAATCCGTAAGGCAACATCTGTACCAACCGAAATCACAAAATCCTATAGGCCACCGTAACCAAGTTTGGCCGAGACAAACCGTAGACAAAGATAATGCAACGAAAACGACGTGATATATAAATAGACAACATTCAATTTAACTAAAGTATGCTTCTATCACAAAATCAAACATGTCTTCGCTTGAAGTTCAATTTAATTTTTAACAAAGGAATTACATGAAGTCGATAACTACAAAATCAAGTCCATATAACAATTGTTAACACCAGAGCGATAAAAAGAGAAAGAGGTATGTGAGAAGCACAACATGTATTGGTAATGTCATCTTACAAGAAATCACAGATTATAACTTAGTTGAACGTGTACGAATTCCAAAACCTTCTTTTTTAGCAAATAATGTGTATAAATTTTTAACATCATCAAGAGAGTCAAATTCCATATCAATACAAGGATCAATATTTTGATGCTCATGAACATCTAAGTCATGCTCAGGGTTTCTTCTTTCTTGAGAATTTTCATTGCACTATATCACTACTACAAAATATACATTTAACATCATAGGGTGTTTAGTTTTCACATCAGCACGAAAAATATCTGAAGGGAAAGATACACAATGTGAGTTTTTACATCAGTTGATATAAGTACATGAGGGGAATTCCTAGTAACATATAACATTTACATCAGTTGATAATTGAAATGAGGGGAAAAACACGCGGTGGCATTTTTGCAAATTTATTGAATTCTTTGACTAATATTTTTCACATCAGTGGAGAAAATCACTAGAGGGGAAAACCAATTTTTCACCCTTTTCCTTCTCAGATTCGTTCTCCCTCTCACAAAACCCTAGTCTCTCATCTCTCACAACACATATCGGTGGAAGAAGAAAAAAATCAGTAACCTTCTTCTTAGATTCGTTTCTCAGATTTGTTTTCCCTCTGGGCAAATCATTTTCGCCTATCACATCTCACACTCGATTTCTCTCTCACTGGCCCTCGTTTCACAGATCGGTTAGTATTGAAAATTTCGTTTTCGTTTTTAGTATTTTCAGTCGAACACGAATTCGAACTTCAAATAGTTTAAATAGTTTTGGTTTCACTTGCTCAAATCGTTTTGGTTTTTAATATTTCATAGATCTCGTTTTCGTTATTAGTATTTCATAGATCTCGTTTTCGTTTTTAGTATGTGGTTATGTTGTTGTTTTTAGTATTTCAAGTGAAACCATATTTGAGCGAAAATGAATAAGCTCTGTTTATTTTAGATTATTTGAGCAAAAACGTGAAATTGTAGCAGTTAGATGATTTATCTTTGAATTTAATGAAGTTTCTAAGTGATGTGAAAATTTAATAAAGTTTTAAGTGATTTGTGAAACTGAAAACCATCGATTATATTAGCTTCTTCAGGCAATTTAGGAACTAAATTCACGGATCTTTAAAAAATGACTAGTTTGATCAAGAATTTTTGAATTTATTGATTCAATTTGGAAGTCTGTTAATTTTAGAGATCAAATTACTCAACTTGTACGAGTTTAGGTACTAAATTGGTGGTCAAGTCACTTGTTCCATTTTGATGTGATTCTGTGCGTTGTACATTTTCCGTTTGTGTTACCAAATACTGTGGTCGATTTTGATTTATAATCCGGACTAATATGAGCTATTTTGTTTCTTTTTTTAGACTGAAATGATTCAAGAGTCCAACCTGTCCAAATTCAAATCAGAAGTGCAGAGCTCACAGGTATTTATTAATTATGAGTTATGAGGCAGTGCTTGTTTTGTGTGGATTTGAAGCTATGCTTTTTGGGCTCAAAGATGTCTTCATACTAGTAGTGAACATGCTAGGGCTGTACAAACGACTTTTGTGCATCATATATCATTGCAGGCAGGGGAGGCATCTTACTTTACTAATGCCATGCCATAAGTAGATAATAAGTAGTTTCTCTTCCAATGTGGTTGCCTCACTAAATTGTGACTCCATGTCTATTTACATTATAGTAGATAATAAGTAGTTTCTCTTCCAATGAAATCTTCTCAATGTCTATTATTGATGGTCTTATATAGGGTTCAAAAATTGGAATTTATGGATCTAACTGTCAACAATGGATTATCTCAATGGAGGTTTGTCACTTCTATTAAATCATTGCTTTCTTAAACATTTCTCTATTAATTGTTTCTTTTATAAATGTCATCAAAATTCATAATCATGTTGTTTATAATATTGGCATAGGCTTGTTCTGCACAAAACTTCATTTGTGTGCCTCTCTATGACACACTTGGTAAGTTCTTAGTTCTTACAACAATTGAAATTTCTTCTCTTTAACTTATGGTTCACATTTTTCCTGATTAAGTGCTTTTGATGCAGGGTCTGGTGCTATAAATTCTATCATAGATCATGCAGAAATAGATTATGTTTCTGTTCAAGATAAGAAGGATAAAGAGGTAATTAAGCATAAAGATTACTTTATTTTTCCTTGATACAAATATTTATTAAAGAGGTAATTTACTAGTTTCAATTTCAATATTGATATGCTCCAGCTAACAATTGAAGGCATTTATGTATTTATCTAAGTATGGTTGTTGTATGTTGCTACACTTGCAGCCATAGTGGGCTTCACTTCATTAACTGAGGAAGAAAAAGATGAGGCCACAAACGCTGGAATTAAACCATATACATGGAATGAATTCGTACAAAAGGTAGGTGTATGTTATTTAAGGAACTTACTACTATCATTTAATTTATGGAATGGTTAATGTTTCAACTTCTTTTTATATTAGCAATTTGGGAAAATTGAAAAATAAAATAATCCAACCTGAAAGGAGTGGTATAGGGGAAAATGAATTGTCTAAAATTGAGATTTCTCTAAGTTCAGTTCATAAAATATGGAAATTGCTAGAAGTTGTTTTCATAAACTCTCCTGATTCCGAAATATTCTCACAAGTGCTTATGTTAGTAGATAAAATTTAAAAAGTTACTCCAAACAGGCCCGTAGTTTATATCTGATCACTTATGTGCTATAAACTGTTTGGTAGTGTTTTCACTTTTCAATTGATTCCTTATATTTTGTTTGTTTTTGTTAACCGAATGGTTGGTTTGTTAACTGAATGGTTGCTAGTGTTCTCCCAAACAGTCTCATAAGTGCTTATGCCTTTTGATAAGCTGAAATAAGTTACTCAAATAAGTTTGTTTGCACATCAATGCTTGTAAGCCTAATGTGAGATTTATATAACCATATAGTGTAGTTTGAGGTAGTTATTTGTTCTCTGTTCTTGCAAAGTTACTTACTTCTTAGCATGTAATTGGATAAAATACGTCCATCATCATTATCAGTTGTCACAGCTTATAATGAATATAATATTAATGCTCTTTTCATACTGTTATATCTTTGTAATGTTCCACATGTTTATTTGGTCACTGAAATAGATAAGCATGTAAAGAACTAATATTCAATCATCTCAAGCAGCTTTATCCCACTCATAAGGTGTGTGGCTATTATGGCCACTTATCAGTTATCGGTGTATGTTTACTGAAGTTCATTTATATTTGTGGTCTTATTAATTCATTGGAAAATTGATGAATGTGTCAGTGTCATGTAAATTTGAAAAATTGCATAAATGAGAAGGTTCATCACATCCAAATCCTCTTTGTTTGAAATGTTTTTTATTCTTCTCCTTTGTTATGTGCAATTGTGATGTGAATTATTGCCTACAATTGATTGTAGTTGTTTGGCTCATTAATTGATTCTTGATTTTTACAGGTTCTAACCATTTGAGGGATGTGTTTGGCAAAGCTATGGGACTTAGTGACCAGGACATTGTTGCTTTGTCTGGTGGCCACACCATTGTATGTATTGACTTTAAACTTGTGTTTATTGAGTATACTATTTGTTGCATTTGATATTTTGATATTGGCATAATTATCAAAGTTTTAAACTATGGCTGCCTTGTGGTTGTGCATTTGATATTTTGATACTGGCATAATTATCTAAGTTTTAAACTATCACACAAATCATCAATCACCCTCTAGAACTTTTCCTGTTTTGTGGTGTAGCGTGAGAGTTCTTCATTCATTATCAAATTGTTTCATTAACATCACCGACATATCGAATTTTGTTGATTTATTATCAATCACCCTTTTTTTTAGTGTTTTAATTTTTTGGGTTTTGATTCAGGTTGTGTATTAGTTGATCAAAGCAATGGCTTTCAAAGAAATTCTGGTGTATGGATGTTTTATTTTATCTGATATGGACCTCTGCTTCAACAGAAACCTCATTAAGGTTTACTCTCCTAGATCATACTATTAAGTTTACTTTAAATGAAACTTATTTTAGTTGACTGAGTTGTATAATTTTGATCCATAATAGCTAGAACTAGATATTTTGTTCCCTTGTTATTGATTTTATATGAATTTGGGAATAAAAATGTTTGGTTAAGTTGTAATTATGTAATTCTGCTGTGGCTATGCTTGATTGGGGTATATATATAATTTGATAAATATATATTATGGCCAAAGATATTATAGCTTTACGTTGATATTACTATAATACAACTTCTTTGATTGTATTTATATATGCATGTACTTTTTTATATAAAAAATATTGATGTAGCATAAAAATATCCGTATGGATGTTTTATTTTATCTGATATGGACCTCTGCTTCAACAGAAACCTCATTAAGGTTTACTCTCCTAGATCATACTATTAAGTTTACTTTAAATGAAACTTATTTTAGTTGACTGAGTTGTATAATTTTGATCCATAATAGCTAGAACTAGATATTTTGTTCCCTTGTTATTGATTTTATATGAATTTGGGAATAAAAATGTTTGGTTAAGTTGTAATTATGTAATTCTGCTGTGGCTATGCTTGATTGGGGTATATATATAATTTGATAAATATATATTATGGCCAAAGATATTATAGCTTTACGTTGATATTACTATAATACAACTTCTTTGATTGTATTTATATATGCATGTACTTTTTTATATAAAAATATTGATGTAGCATAAAAATATCCATAATTTTTTTTTCTTATTTTTAATATAAAAGGAAAGAGGTCTAATGCTGATCTGGTAAGCAGTTTTAAAAAAAAAAGCATTTTTTTTTAAATTTTTTTTGGATTTCACATCAGTGAGTAAAAGGACTGATGTGAAGTATACATGTTTAACTTCAGTGTCTACCATAAAACTGATGTGAAAACCCTGCTGTTAAATTTTAAAGAGAGCGTACCACGTCAGTGCAATAAAGGCCTGATGTGGAAAAAAAGATTTCACATCAGTTCGTACCTGATGTAAAAACATGTGAACATACCACATCATATCACTTTACATCAGTTGCCACCTGATGCGAAAAGTGCTTTTCAACTGATGTAAAAACTCATTTCTGTAGTAGTGTATATTAAAATAAAAAACATTGTAAAGTCTTAAAAATTAAAATTCTATGAAATACATATGATTTTGTTAAGAAATATATAAAAGACATAAAGCAAATGTAATTGAAGAATTAATTCATAATACCTCTATGTCCTCCATGTTATGACTATCTTCTTCGGCATTTGATTTTGGACTTTCCATTGTTATGTGACTTTTCTTCTTAAAAAAAGTGGCATGGAAGTGGTGTAGGGGAAGATAGAGTCAACTGGTATAGGAAAAGAGGAGATCGAAGTTGTGATGGTGAATAGCTTGGGAAGTGAAGCATAAAATACTGGTATAGCAAAAAAAAATTACTGCAATTAGGTTTTGGAGTAATGAAATAGGGGTAACTCATGTGCAAGAGAGCCCTAAGAATAAACATGTAGAATCCTTAAAAAAAAAAAAATAGAATCAGAGAATTTTTGGAAAGGAATTAACCAAAAGAAGAAAGAATAAATTATTTCTAAAAATAAAAGGTGGGTCACTTGATCAAGCATGTGAGCACTTAATGAGTTTATGGGAGCCGTTAGATTAAAACTGTATTAATGGCTAGGATTTGGTGTCAAATTTAATTTGACACATTGGTGTCATTTGATCATATCCCATATATATATATATATATATATATATATATATATATATATATATATATATATATATATATATATATATATATATATATATATAGACACACACGTCAAATATACAAAAGATATTATATTTTCATAATATACAACAGAAGATATGTTTCATATTTAAATATATAACAAAAGATATGTTTCATATTTATTATATTTAATATACAACAAAAGATATGTTTCGTATATATACACACGTTAACATACAAATACATACATATATAGAGCAAGCACACTTGTGGTACTTGTGCTCAAGCAAAGCAGAAATATCTGTCTTCGAAACTTCAACTTCACAGTGCACTTGTGTTACCTACGGCACAAGCAAATACCTGTCATGGAAACTTCACACACGGAAGAAATCGACGTAGAAGAAATCGACGTAGAAGACGTTCTTTCCAGTCTCGACGCCTACATAGGATCAACACAGATGAAGAAACAAGATCTCTGGGTTTACGAAAATGACCGAATGGTTCTGCGTTCAATTTCTTTTGTACCAGGACTTTACAAAATCTTTGATGAAATTCTCTTTAACATATTTGATTGTTATAAGAGAAATCCATCATTGATGGAATGTGTGAAAATCGATATTGATGCTAAAGAGAGTAAGGTATCAGTTTACATTAAGGGAGGCAGTTTTCCTATGGTACATTATGGAGATGGCGTTTATGGAACACACATTTTCACCAAGTGCTTTGAACTCTCTCTCTCTCTCTCTCTCTCTCTCTCTCTCTCTCTCTCTCTCTCTCTCTCTCTCTCTCTCTCTCTCTCTCTCTCTCTCTCTCTCTCTCTCTCTCTCTCTCTCTCTCTCTCTCTCTCTCTCTCTCTCTCTCTCTCTCTCTCTCTCTCTCTCTCTCTCTCTCTCTCTCTCTCTCTCTCTCTCTCTCTCTCTCTCTCTCTCTCTCTCTCTCTCTCTCTCTCTCTCTCTCTCTCTCTCTCTCTCTCTCTCTCTCTCTCTCTCTCTCTCTCTCTCTCTCTCTCTCTCTCTCTCTCTCTCTCTCTCTCTCTCTCTCTCTCTCTCTCTCTCTCTCTCTCTCTCTCTCTCTCTCTCTCTCTCTCTCTCTCTCTCTCTCTCTCTCTGTAAAGAAAACAATCCTTCAAATTAGATCCATACACACAAAATTCCACTTAACATATGCATCGTCTCCACCAAGGAAAATAATAGAACTAGCTTCAAGAAGTTGTTTTTTTTTTTACAAAAGCTTCAAGAAGTTTAAATGTCCTCAAAATATAGTTTGTTTTTTGTTTTTTTTTTTTGAAGAATTTTTATTTATTTTTTGTTTTTGAAAAAGGTATTCGTGAAACATATTTGATACGATTATTAAAATAATGTAGATTTATATTGCAAGTGCTGCTAGAATTCTATCAGGTTGAATTATGGATTATTAACTACAACTTACATTATGTTTGGCATCAACTAACATATATATTAACTTACCAATTGAAAGATTGAACCATCATACTTACAAACAAAAATGATAGATACTTATTCACGAGTTTGATGGAGAGTGTTGTAAATATAATAAATTATAAATAGTAGTATTAGTTTTACTTTCATTTTGATGCGTGTTTGCTTCAATGTTACCACAAACACTTAGGAAAGTGAGGTTAGGGATAATATTCCAATGTTTGGTAAGTTTTACAAAAATTGTTTGTAGGTATTATTTGACCTCGGCAGTAAAATTTATGCACAACTTGTCAAATTTTTATTCTCATATTTAAAGGGCGAGAATTATTTTATTTTTGAGAATACAATACAAATATCCACTTTCATAGGAATAAAAAAACTTTACCAAATACATTTGTGGAAATAATATTCCTAAGATTAGGATTTCTTGAAAAGCTTATCATTAGAATAAATTTTAAAACCATGAAACAAACGCATATGGCTAGTTAGCAAGCTCAACATGTCAAGATTTTTCTCCATTTAAATAGAATTACTATCATATTATAATCACAAAATTGAAATATATTAAAATATTTTTTCTACTTCTTAAATTCAAAATATTTTTTTTTGAGGAATTTATTGAAAATATATTTAATACAACATATATTTACATTATGAAGATTCAAAATATAGTATGAGAATTTGAGTTCGATTCATGGATGGAGAAATGTATGATCAAACTTTACTTATATCCCAACCAAACTCTGGGTTACCAGGACTCCTTTCTCCTAAGAACTAGAGGGTTAAGATAACAAAATTATATTTAAATATGTGAGGTTAACTAAGTTTTTGATCTCTATAAATATCTAAAATTTTAATTTTAATCCATCTAAAAAAATTCACTAAGTTTTGGCCCTTTAATGTTTTTAGTCACAACTTTTGGTCTCTCTTTTTAGGTAAACTCATGCGTATCTTTCTAAATTTTGGAGTCATGTTTATTACATTATAGAAATATCTTTTGTAAAAGTTTGTTTGTTTTCAACAAGGAATGAATTAAACACAAGCTTTTAAGTTTTTAACACTTAAAATCAATATTTTGTTTAAAAAGTTCTAAATTTGTGTGGGAGGTATTGTTGTAATATTCTTAATAACTCTTCAAAAATATGATAGATACATGAGTTGATTTATGGACCAAAAGTCGTTACGAAAAATATTTAGGGATCAAAACTTGTTGAATTTTATTTAGAGGATTAAAAATAAAATTTGAGACATTTATAGGGACTAGAAATTTATTTATTTTTTTGACAAAAGGGACTAGAAATTTATTTATCCCTAATATATCAAGTATATTTCGGCCACAACGAAACTATTGTTTTCTTTTCAAAATCAAATCTTGTTGACTTTAGGGGGACACTGAAAACCTGAAAAAGATTCGTTTTAAAAGAAAATATTTGAATCAAAGTATATTTAAAATAAATCCATTTGAGTTGGCCTAATGGGTGTTGGTTTGAGACCTTAGAGTATGTTTCTTTTAAGTTTTTAAGTTCAATTCTTCTGATACCAATTTTGATGGGTTAGTTTGCCTTCTTCAATAAAGAATTTTTTTTTAAATAATAGAATTAGATATTTACTTTATGAAATATATTTAAAATAATAATATAAGATTTGATTTAAATTTAAACTGAAACACATCTTTGAAGAATTTAAATATACATCAAGTTTGTGGTAAAAAAAAACTCCAAATGAAGTATCAAATTCGAAAAAAATGTTTTATGTAAATAGAATTTGTGGAAGATTTAATTTTAAATATCGAATTATAAAAAGATATTTACATCATATACATTTTTTTAAGAAAAATTATATACATTATTAAATTCTTTCTTATTGGTCCTCGTGAGCTTATCAGTTGGTAGGGACAATGCATAATCATAATATATGCAAGGTCCATGGCCACCACAAAAAAAAAACTTTTTTATTGGCCCAAAATTAAAATCTTTATTTGTTATTTTCTTAATAGAAAAATACAATAGAATCTTGACTTAAGATATTATTCATGTTTCTTTTTTACTTTCAAGATTGTTGGGCTCTCCGTTGCTATAGAAACTACTATGTTGTTTTTCCATTGAGAGGAATTTTTTTAAATGTGAAGGTGCTAGCACGGAAAAAATAAGGAGTAATTCGGAAATTAATATTAATAGTATATAGAAGATTCTTGGACTGAAATTTGAGAAAAAAGTATTAAGTGTAGATTCTTTAATTCTTCAAAAAAAAAAGTGTAGATTCATTAAGATATGGCCAATTGATGATCAGATCAGGTGAGAGTTGGATAAGAAATTGCCATAATTGAATATATTGTTTTTACTTCTATTTTTTTAAAGGGACTTCTATCTTTTGTTTAAAAAATGCATAAATAACATGATGTGCATATCAAAATCCACTTGAGTTGGCTTGAAACTTTGGAATGAGCTGTTGGATTAATTATTTAATTAATCAATTATGGATTGACAATAATCAATTATTATAAGTTGATGTCATAATATAAATCATGGTCTATTGTGATAAGCACTAATTATATGATGAATTTGAGTGATTGGGCTTTTGTTACTAAATGGACCGTGATGGGTTGGACCATTTAGATAAGCCCAATGAGAGGTCTCTGCCCTCAGCCGTTTAGCTATTTAAACGTCATCCCATTAGACGGTTAATTATTCTGAAGATTGGTGAGAAAACCTAGAGCTAGACGGAATGAGGGTAGTTACCCCTCTCATAGTTGTCGGCGTTGTCTACGGTTATCTTTCATCAACCTAATTCAAAGGTACACAATCTCTTGTTCTTTCTTTGTTATTGATGATATGCTATAATTTGTATCTAGTGATCTATGACTAAAAATTAAAACTTTCATCAATTGGTATCAGAGCCAAATAGATACGGTTATGGCTATTTTGTTAAATCCTATGTTGTTGTTAAACATCATGATCGCGTCTCTTTCTTTGTTAATTGAACGGCTTGAATGTTGTTGTTTCCTAATCGCATGAACTATCTTACCCAAATCAATTTATTTTTTATATTATAATCATTGAATTCTATATAATTGATTTGTGATATGAATCATCAGAAGAATCCTTAATTTGTTGATTCGATTATTGTTGAGTCAGTCTCAAAATTTCTTCTCTCATTTGAGATTGTTTTGAATATGCGTAACTGCCATAAACCCAAATTTTCAATAAAATTGTCTTCACAGTGAGACCTAATTTTTTATGCTGTGATTTTGGGTCGATATTCTAAATATTTTATTTTGTGCCGAATAATATAATTATTATTATATTCTGATTATTTTGGTATAATTTTGGAATTTTTTTTTGACACATGTAGATATTTTATATATGTTGTTATTTGGGTATAATTAAATTATATTATAAAATATACCATTCTCACATTTTTTGTTGTGTGAAAATTACATGAATATTCCTTACTCTTGATTGACATTTATGAGAAATCTTACCCCCTCAAACTTGAGATTGATGTGTCAATGAGGAATTTTACATCCCTAATTAACTAGTAAATATTATATTATATTATTTTGGGATATAAATATAATTTATCTTGTGCCCAAAATATTCAGAAGATTAGATTTATTTTATACCCTTAAAATTTGGGATTTAAATTACTTTTGAAATCTCTAATTTTTTTTTTATGTAAATTGATATGAGAATCATATGTTCTTTTAAATCATGCATTCTTTAGATTTGAGTCTATAATATAACACTTATGTAAATTATTCTTTTAAAATGTTAGTATTGTGAAGAATCTTTAGACTCAGTCTTATATTCTTGTCTCAAATATCTTGTATAAACTAATATATTTTGAGAATTGTTGATATTGTATTTTTGATGCATGAATTTCAAAATTTTGTCAAATCTTGTAAGGATCAGATATCAATTAAATTGAGAATAATTTATTTCAAATCATGTATTCTCAATATTTGAGCTTAAACTATTGTGAATTTTTTAGAAGGTTCAATTTTATTAATTCTAATGCCAAATATATTGAATTTAATATATTCTTTAATTCATATTGTCTTAGCATAAAAATCCAAAGTCCAGTAATTGATCATTCTTTTGGTGACATATTTGAACTTAGACACTTGTGCCTGATTCTTGTCACAAATTGATTTTAAGGGTCTTAATAATATTTTGTTTTCAAAAGGAGTATAGTAAGTTTTTTTTTTTTTGAAAGGAAAAGGAGTATAGTAAGTTGTATATTATATATGTCATTTATATTAATTAAATCTAAAATTGACATATTTCTCTTTAATATACATTATGTTTTCTGCTATACTCTCTAATCTAGACCCTTAATTTATTACTCTAAATTTTGTGACAAACACCATTAACTATCTAATTATGTGTCTTGTCGCAATTGAATATTTGGATCACAATTATGTTGAACTATGAATGAGGCGTGGTTGCATTTTTTTTTTATGCTAAAATTCTAATTATGAATTAAAGTTTGTACGCCTCTTGGTTGTTTATCTGTTAACTATTATCAAAACAACTTATTGAGAATTGAGGCAATTTTTAAAATATGTATCATCCTTATATCAGAATTCTTATATAAATCATATTGATTTATAATTAGAGTCTTATATTTGTTTAGTTATAATGACTTATTCTCTATTCATGAATATTTTGAGATGACTATATTATAAGATATTCTCGTTAAGTCATCAAAATTCAGTGGCTCTAAGTATAAGGATGAATGTCACACTCTGCGAGGTAAGTTGTTATTTAATTATTTTATCCTCTTGTGACTTATTGCTTATTATTATTGCACTTATGAAGAAATTTAGTTCTTCTTCTCTTTTGTTGTGCAATTATGATATCCTATATAGAAGTGAAATCCTTTTCAGAATATTCTAAACAGAACTCTGTTGTTATATACTATTTTCTTACTATAATGCTCCATTTTGTATTTGTGTTTTTTTTTCTAATTTATAGTGGGAGCATTGAAAATTTTTATTCTAAGAGTTCTTTTCTGGATAAATTAGAAAACTATTTGACACACTTCTATTCCAAATAACAATTTTGTTATTATACTACTTCATATAAAAGAAATTCTAAAGTCATATTTATGATGTGCTAATTTAAAATTTTGTTAAGCACATTTTTCTATCGTTTGAATATGACCGAAGTTGAGTAAATTAAGTACAATTGTTTATGCATGATATTATTATATCATATTCTCTTAAGCATAAAAATTATTTATTTGTATAATTGTAATCTCACCCATCGTGGGTACAATTATGCGAATTTTGTTAAATAGATTAGCATTATATTGGTAACAATCATACCCTATCGGTGTGTTGTTATTAATATAATTGTTATTATTCAATGTACCTAAAATGTTTATACTTATGTCAATTATAATACTCTATCAATGTTTAAATTTTGAGACATAAGAATTGTACATTGTGATGATATAGTTCTTACTTATTATTATCCTTAAGGTTCTTGAATGAGATTACAATAAGTAAGTTACCCTATTAAAGACATGTAGAAAATTGTATAAATTTTTGCAATCCAATATTATTACATTTTGAATTAAATTTCTACCTAAATGTGATTTTTTATATATATAAATATTTTGGATTGCTACTATCCCTTTGTTATGTGAGTGACGGACATACCCTATCGGTGTGACGTTACTTAACATATCATTTTGTGATAGAGAAATAGTTGAATATTTTATTTAAAATATCTTTCAGACTTTTTAATTCAACTATCATTGTCTATTCTCTATCAAGTGGGAGAATCATTGCTATGTATTGTGTAACGTGATGGACATACCCTATCGGTATGACATTACGTAACATAATCATCCTTTTGTGGGTAAGATAGTTTAACTATCATTCTCCACCAAGTGGAGAAAATATCATTCTTCAACAAGTGAGAAAAATTCTACATGTCAACTAACTATATCTCATAAACAAATATATTTATTTGTTTTCATATTTTAGATATGAAATTTTTGTAGAGACTTATATTGAGGATATTAGTTATGCTATTGCTATTCTTTAATACTTATGGAAGCTTATGACTATTTTCTCTTATATCCTCAATAATAATAAAATATAAGTCTTGTGTATTTCCGCTGCTTGTAACCTAATTGTTTCTCAAATTTGTGTAAGTATAATTGTAGCATTTGAGTTTTGAGTGAGTTATTAAAATTGTGAACAGAGTCTTATATCCTATTTTTAAAGACTCATCTCACTCATATGATGATAAATTTTTATATAATCATCATACTCTGTCATATAACGGTTACTATGTTTATAAAATTCTGTGGAATTTTAATTGTGAAAAGGAGATCTTGTGTTATGAAATTCTTAAATGAAAATTTACGTTCTCCTTAATTCTAAATGCAGAATATGTGGTTAACTACGAAACCCAATTCTTGATAATATCTGCCATTGATAAAATATGTATTTATGGGGTTTCATATTATCTTTGAGTTACCACTTGTGTTAATAATTCTGCTATGCTCATGTGCAAAATATGTGGTTGAGTTCATGAAACTCTATTGGCTAAAATTATATAACCACTTATGTTGATGATCTTGCACTAGTAATTGAGTATCCCACTGTTGAATATTACATTATTATAATATTTTGTATCAGTGATCACTAATGAGAATCCCACTTACTCTTGTTTATATATATGTGGGATCAGTGGGAGTGTGTACACAATATTATATATTATGAGCTCAAATGAGAAATCTCACTCTTGTTTATATATATGTGTGAGATCAAGAGAAATATGTACACAATATTATTGTCGTTATCGCCATATACTCTTGTGCACACTATAAAATATGGCATAGCTTAAGAGACTTTAAACTTTAGTCTCATTCTATTATATTGAGATATATGTTAAAATTCTATCGATCTCAGTGAGCATCATAATTGGATGCTTAAGTCAATTTTGTTGGAATATGCACAATAATTTCTTGGCATGCAAATATACATTGTGCTTCTGTTTTACCAACATTCCACATTTTTGAGGTCATAAATAGTAAGTACAATGTATAATATCAATACTCCTATCGAGTATGATATTGTGTTCTTGTGGTACTTATAATTTGAGATAATCATAGATGTTCTTTTGTTATTGACATTCTAGTGGCCACATTAATCCACATTTTTTCTTTAAACTAAGTGTCTATTTTAATCCAATTTGGGGATTATTGAATTTCCTATTTTCCTTTTATGGATTTTCATAGTCACATTTTTGTAAAACTTGGATTAATTGAATGTCGTAGAACATTTATTGTTTTTGACTATATGTAATTACACCCTCTTAATAGGTTATCCCTATAAGTAATTACTATTCATGTACCTATGTGGATATATGACTTCTGTAATATTGAAAACTCATTGGCAGAACCACTAACCACAGACTTATATATATGAGTATTGTAACTCATGATGATTTGATTAAGTCTATGTTATTTTGGGTTAGTGGGAGTTTTGTTATCGCATTTTTTAAAAATGCTTTGGGCTATTCTTTAGTGACATATTCTTTTTAATTCAAACGTGTCACTATAGATTCATCATTTGTTAGAAAAGCGAGTCTTTGATCTGTATGATTTGTTTTCCCTATCAGATTCAATTTCTGCAGCATTAAAGCTTACTTCTCTTTTGAATGATTAGTGATTTGACCATAAATGTAATTTTAAATTTTTAAAATTCTTTATGACAAGTGAATTTTTTTATTTTTTCAGTAATTGAGTATTGTCATCCAAGTGGGAGATTGTTGGATTAATTATTTAATTAATCAATTATGGATTGACAATAATCAATTATTATAAGTTGATGTCATAATATAAATCATGGTCTATTGTGATAAGCACTAATTATATGATGAATTTGAGTGATTGGGCTTTTGTTACTAAATGGACCGTGATGGGTTGGACCATTTAGATAAGCCCAATGAGAGGTCTCTGCCCTCAGCCGTTTAGCTATTTAAACGTCATCCCATTAGACGGTTAATTATTCTGAAGATTGGTGAGAAAACCTAGAGCTAGACGGAATGAGGGTAGTTACCCCTCTCATAGTTGTCGGCGTTGTCTACGGTTATCTTTCATCAACCTAATTCAAAGGTACACAATCTCTTGTTCTTTCTTTGTTATTGATGATATGCTATAATTTGTATCTAGTGATCTATGGCTAAAAATTAAAACTTTCATCATGAGCTTCTTCTAATGGTCTTGAGTTTGATTTTTCCCGATGACAATTTGACCGGGTTAGTTAGTTTCTTAAAAAAACATGACATGCATATCAATGTTTTTTTTAATCATCAAATTATATTATCTCAACTTATTAGTAATCATGTGGTGCACAAGATCATGATGGAAAGACCCACAACCTTTCATGGCTGAGTTTGTCACTCCGATAATTAGATTAAGTATGGTTAATTTTGTATTTGATTTGATAAAGAAAAAATTTAGCGCTCCATTATTTTGAAATAAAATATCCTTTCTAAAACTATTATCTTAAATTCTTTTTCTCTGTTGCAATATCCTTATGAAGTGTGGAAAAATGATATGAGCATAAATTTGACAGAGTAGAAGATAAAGTATTATAAGGTTTCAGAGCCGGCCCATAGCCCGTCGAGGCTGGGCTATGACACCGGACCTCAATTTTTTTGGGGCCCAAAATAATTTTTTTTTTTAATTCATGGCCATAAACAATTAAGTTATATACGATTAGTGTTGGGTAATAAACAAAAGAAGCGTGATGGTCTAGCGGTTAGCTCTAGGTTTTGTAACTTCCTTGACTTGGGTACGATCCCTGTAAGCTCCCTTTTTAATATTTATATTTTTCTCATATAGGGCCTGTCTTTTGGGCTCAAAAATTTATTTATTTTCAACATTTAACCCAATCCAAATCCTTTTTTTTTACCCCAATATTTTTTAAACCATTAATTTTTTGTGTTTTTTTTTTTGGGCCAATATCTTAAATTATAACGGGGTCTCTAAATTGTTTAAGACGGCCCTGTAAGGTTTGTTGTTGTTATAATGGCAAAATCCATATTACTTTTAGAATTCTTCCTTTCCATGTTCGCTTATTTTGTGTTTAATGTTTATGTAGGGATTGGGTTCAAGTACTGCCCCAGAAGAGATTGAGTACTTTAAAAAATATTGCCACTCACAAAAAAAATTCATTTGGGAAAATGAAGATGATGGAAAGGCAATCGATTTGGCATTTGGTAAGGAGAAATCCGATGAAGAAATGATTGGATTAAGAACTTTCAGGTATGAGAATCTACTAAGAATAACTTATTTATATTTAGAAAGAGATTCATAATTATAGTTAAAATAAAGTTTGTCATTCATTCTTGGCTTAATTACATTTTTGGTCCTCGCATTTTGACTAGCTCACGAAAATGGTCCTGCCTCTTTCAAATCGAACAAAACCGCCCTTAAACTATATGTTTTTTGCAGTTTTAGTCATGCCTCCTATTTTTAACTCCAGAAACGCAAAGAAATGACAGTTTTAGACCTACCCCCTATGCTCAACCATGAAATAAACAAGGAATAAAACATGTAGGTACAAAGAATCTACTTTATTCAACACACAAACCAAAAAAACCTAATTTGAAACATATCTTAGAAATTAGGGTCTAAAACTGCCATTTCTATGCGTTTCTGGAGTTGAAAATAGGAGGTATGACTAAAACTGCAAAAACATGATAGTTAAGGGACGATTTTGTTCGATTTGAAAGAGACATGACCATTTTCGTGAGTTGGTCAAAATATGAGAACTAAAAGTGTAATCAAGCGTTCATTCTTTCTTCTTCAAAAAAAAGTTGCATCTTTTTTCATGTGAAAATTTTCTTAAATGCAGAGTTTTGAGGACATGGGGATATTACAACTGTAGACTTCCTAATTAAAATAAAAACTGACGAAAACAACAAAGATGTAATAATCAAGAAATGTAAATGGATTCTTTCAAAAAATAAAAAAATTAATTGAAATTGATCGACAGCAACATGAAGACAACTAACATGCATCTTTTTGATTCAGAGTCAAAAGAAATTAAGAAATATGAGAGTTCAAAACAAAGTTAAAGTTAGAGATCGAAGTCAAAGTTCGCTCAAATATTAAGGACCAAAATCGTAAAAGTCTATAATAAATTCAACTTTCATCCATACTCAACCTAAAAATTCAAAAACATAAAGGTTCCTGTTCATATCTACTTGTTTCAACACTTCCACTATTACAACAATAACCTTATGTACAAAATGTTCAATAAAGATTGAAACACGACGCAAAGCAACTCGTCTATGTTCTACTTATTTTTACTTGAGTAAAATAAGTTTTTGGTCTTTATAAATATAGTCAATTTAGTTTTTAGTCCTAAAAAAAAAGTGACATGTTTTCATCCTTATAAAAAAATTTAGCACGTATTTTTAGTCTCTTAAATTAAAATTTGTTTAATTATACTTAAACTTTTGTATTTTTGAACGATTTTTTTTCCAAAGTTGTTTAGAACATTATGAAAAGTTCCTCCATAAAAAATGAGCTCAAAATTTGAATTTTAGGTTGAAATTTTCATTACTTTTATCTTGAAATTTTGACGTTTAAAAAATTCATATTTAATCATTACATGTTAACAAATTCTAATTTTTTTATAAAAGAGTTTCTTATTGAACTTCAAACCAGTGCTTACATCAGTTCAATGATCAGTCTGATTTTCTTAACATTGTTCAAAACATTCTCTCAATCAAACACATTGCAACATACTTATTTGAAATTTGTAGATCATTAAAAGGAGGCATTAAATGTTTTGGGCATACTCCATAGGTGATTGGTCTCACGCAAATCACTTGCTGTATTGTAAACACGGTTAGTAGATCCAGTAATGAGGGTCAAGATCCTCTCCATTTATAACTTTTTCTATTTGTTATCATTTGAAGAGAGATAGACACATAAAAAATAATGATGGTGGGATCCACTTAGTGATGGGACCCACAATTTATTTTTTTGTGTCTATCTCTCTCCAAATTGCAACAAATGGAAAAAGTTATAAATGGAGAGGATCTTTACCCTGAACTTCATAATATTTGGTCATTAAATTGATTTTTCCTCACATCATTACTGATGTTCTTTTACGTTGATCTTATTCCAAATTTCCAATCCAAAGACTGGAGTTTGTAGCATGTTAACTGAACCGATCCCTCCTATGCTCATATACTACTGTTCTTATGGTTTACTAATATATTCTTGACATGAATTTCATATTATATTTCCTTTTTATTTTTTTGAGGCGAAACTTCATAGTATTTAGTCATTAAGCTTTATGAGACCGCCTAATCCACATGACACCATACCCCCAATAAAAGAAAAAAGGTCAAACACATGAAAAATACATAAATATTCAGATATATATATATATATATATATATATATATATATATATATATTAACCCTGAAAGTAAAATACATGAAACAAAACAGGAACGATAATATATATAAAAAAAAATGCAGAAAAATAAACAAATCTAGCAAGTACATCAAACAATAACGAAGCCTTGTCTTACTAAATAGGTACGACTACACGGATCAAACGACACCATAAATAAGTCTAGCTAGTAGAAATGAGCAAAAGTGTTCTTGTTATAATGCATCAATACTTTGAGGACTCTCTTGATTCCAATCTTCTGATAATGTATCTTTCACCATGTTTTTTCTGTAACCCAACATCTTCTTTGGTTCACCGATGCAGTAGGTCTTCAAACAGTAGGACGACTGGTTAAAATTGAAAAAACACACCATTAAGGTCAAGAACTTGTATTAACTTTCCAATAAATTCAGATTGTGAGCCTTACACAAACTCAAACAAGACAAGTAAATCATTAAGAAATAATGACAATAACATTGTACATACTCAAATAGGAAAACATCCAAAGGGGAAAACAAATGAATCAGATATTGATCAATGAAGATTGAAATCTATAGATGAATATAGGTATTTCCACAATACAGAGCGAAAATACTAATCACAAAGTAAAAAATAAAATAAGAAACAAAAAATGAGAATATTATTGGCAAGTCTCATATTGGCGTAGCATATTTTGGAGACTCATAATTTGTGGTCCTTTCTTGTGCAAGACCAACATTATACAAGATTTAATCTTGAAATCAAACTTGAACAGGAGGGTTTGGAATACATTTTCCAAAACGGCTAGGGCAAAAATACACAGTCTTGCGCATATAATCACTTCCCCTTACTGCCACCATGTTCCACGAAGCCTTCAAACGGACTCAATATTAATTAACCATAGGGAGAACAACTACAAATAATGACGAAAGAGTAATGAATGTCAAGTAACTCATGCTATTTGAAATCATAGCACATGAATAGTTCTGAACAATATTTGATGCAAAAATGTAAGAGCAATTTGCAAGTAACATAGGTGAATGGATGAGCATTCTCATTTTACCGCACAGAGAAAGATCAAAGATGCAACTAAGTACCAAAATGCCAACGATCAATAAAACAGTTTTCGTTAGTAAGGGTTTCATAGGACCCAAACACCAATCACAGTCTTCCAATTATTAAACAAAAATACAGTCTTACGCGTATGATCACTTCCCCTTACCGCCGCCATATTCCTCAAGAAGCCTTCAAAGTAATTCGACATTAATTGGAAAGTTAGAAGCAAAGGGAGACCAATTACAAATAAAGATGGAAGAGAAATGAATGTCGAGTAACTCATGCTATTTGAAAGCATAGCACATGAATAGTTTTGAACAATATTCGATGCTAAAATGTGTTAAGACCAATTTGCAAGTAACACAGGTGACTGGATGAGCATTCTCATTTTACCAAACAATTAAATCATCAAGAAAAAAGAAAGTTAATCCTTCGGTCATTCTGTCTAACACAAGTACATGGGAAAAATGCAAAGCAGTTAGACATATATTCAACATTCTAAGAAATCATCAACAGGATCAGAATACAATCTGCCCGCTCAGACAAACAAGAGGCACAAAGTAAAACAAAAAGTCGATCTATTAGTATGAAGATCCATCAACCAGTAGCGCTGGAAGCCAAGGAAAAACACAAAGCAGAATACCAGTCATCATTTCACCAACCCAATAGACCTTCCAACACAAGTCAAAATGAACCGAAAAATTTCATGAGGGCAATTATTAAAAGGCATGTTTCCTTTGTTTCTCTAAATAAGGGTTTTGTAATTTATACACTCAAAGCAAGTTAATATAACCAAAGACGTCGTGGGAAACAGAAACAAAGAAGGATACAAAAATAAAATTACTAAATCAAACAATCTATATTTAAAACGTTGTTGAATGCACATTTCACCTTTAATAAAGTACGATGTCAACCTTTGTCGAGGGTGAGTTTTGAATAAAAAAGTTCACCATTTCGTCACGTATCGATGAAGGTATGGCCGCTTTAATTTTCAGCGACTTCAAGTTACACAAGGAAGGGAGCTCTACCTTCAACAACTTACGAACTAAGGAAAGAACCTAAGCAATCAGGAAGATAATGCAAGTCATATTTTTTTTTATAGATGTTATAAATACAAAATAAAAAGCAGCAATAATGATACAGTATGAAGTACCTTACGAGTATACCAAGAGAGAGTCAATGATTCGATGTTAGCAAGCTCAACCAACCAGTTGAGTAGAACCGACGAAGTCTGCTCTGCCTTCAAGTTCCAGTAACACGTTACATGGATATCTATATGTTTTATAGAAGAGAGAACATTCTTGCTTGCAAAAAGTTTTGGAGTATAAGGACCAGAAAAAGCAAAGGTTTGAAGACTTGGAGCATATAGCTCGAGTCCAAAATAGGTTACGATAATGGTCTTAGGATCACAATCATGCATAAGTATAGTTAAATTGACAAGCTTGGTACTTGATATGCAAAGGTTTTGTGCATCCTGAACTATACAACTGTCAATGATCAAAAGATTCAACATGTTAAATGTCGAAAAGGGCTCGACAACACAACCATCATCACTGCGATGAAAGGAAAAGTACTTTAAAGACAAGCTGGTTAATGCTGGCAAATTCAAATTTTTTGGAAATATTGGTATCTGACCAAACAATATATCGTAACCAGAAAGTTTAAGAGACGTTAATGTGTGACACGAAAAGAAGCAAGAGGGAAAGAGGTCAATACAAAAAGGGAAATTCATTAGTAAGTGTTGGACATTGTGGGAAATAGCGTATATTATAATCATTTGGGAAAGGTAGGCTGCAAGTAATATAGGCAGTAAACATCGAGAGTGTGTATAGTGGTTGAGCCATCGCGAAGAGATAAAAATTGAGACAGGAATTTGGCTAAACTTTCCTCGGTCCTAAAGTTTGAAGAACTTAATGTGATATATATAGTAGGAAGACCCTTCCAGAGATTGATCCATCTTATGGACAAAATGCAAGTTTAAACGGCCTCTTTTGCGTTAAAAAAGGACAGTATGTGAATGAGAATACAATCGATCAAGTTACTGATAATGTCTTCGTTTTCGTTGTCCTTATTATGTCTCACCATTGTCTCGTAAACAAACAATTCTACAAGAAAATGGGACAAGTATTGATGGTTATTATTAAGCATAATGAAATGAAATGAAATTCATTAGAGAAAAAACTATTACAGATAACATGGTCAAACACACAATCTCAAGATAACAATGAATCTGTTAAATTCTACAAATGTGATTGAATGAGTACAAGCAGAAAAAGTCAAAAACAGAAGATTCACTGCATTTACACAAATACAATAAAGCAACAAAATCAACCAAGTCACAATAATTATTTGCATAAGAACACAAATTTAAATATTAAAAAAGCATAGATTTGTGAAAAATCGACCCAACAAAAATTAAAGCCTCTAAATTCACATACGGGTATTTAACAAAAGCCAAAAAATATGTTTTTTTTTTAAAATAAAAAATAAAAAATAGAGCTTTGAAACTCAAATACTACGAAGATCAAGTTCATCGTAGCAAAGGAAAGAAGAAGAAGATTGAAGTAATAACTGACCGTGATCAGCGGAGCACGGAACGTCCGATCGTTGTTCAGCAGAGCAAGCTTTGAAATTTGTGCGAAGATGAATGAGAAAGAGAAAACCCTAAAATGGATAAATAATAGCCTTGTGCGATTTCGCGCCAAAAAATGGTTCCCGCAATTAAATGTCTTTTAACTTCAAAATAGTTATAGAGAGTAACATTTCTCTTATCACGCAGGCCGTTTGCGCAGTGGTGTGGTTCGTTTTGAAATTAAAAGTCATCGGAACATAAAAAAAACTTACACAAACTAACATTATAATTACAAATGATTAATACTACTTACTTGTGTTTTTGTGGAGATGATTGAGTTGATTTTCGTCCAAGATCGATTTGAAGGAATTGGAGAGAATTGAAGAAGTTTTGGAAATTTTTAGAAACTGATAGGAAATTAATGCTTCTGTTTCTGTATAATAGACGCATCGGCAGTTAACTGCCGATGAAACCGGCGGCATTTAACTGCCAAATAAACTTCGGTAGTAACTACTGATGGTATAAACCGGTGGCAGTTAACTACCTAAAGGATATTTGCGTATTTTACGGATGTTTTTCAGCCTTATGTGAAGTGTCAACGTCAATTTTCTAGAAAATCACCTATTCAGGACTAAGGTACGTAGTCACTTAAGGAGTCAATGGTTTAGACTTCATTACTTTATCGACAACAACACTCACCGCAGGGTGTGGTTATGGTGCATAAGGAGATCCTTATGCACCGTGCATAATTGCTTTCTACACCCAACATAATTGCTTTCTACACCCCAAGTAAGCCCACTATAAAATCTAGTTATTTGTGGGCCTAATAAAGCCCCATATTATAATTTTTTTCTTAACAATTTATTTATGCAAATTATTCAAAATAGTTTATTTATGCAAAACAACTTATTAGAATGATTTTTTAAAAACCGCTTATTCAAAACAACTTATTTATGCAAAACAGCTTATTCCGATCTCATTTCAAAAACCAACTAATTCAAAATAGCTTATTTATGCAAAACAACTTATTCGAAACAACTTATTAGGATCACTTTTTTAAAACCGCTTATTCAAAACAGCTTATTTATGCAAAAAAGCTTATTTGTGCAAAACAGCTTATTCAAAATAGCTTATTTATACAAAACAGCTTATTCTGATTTCATTTTAAAAAACAACTTATTCAAAACAACTTATTTATGCAAAACAGCTTATTTGTGCAAAACAACTTATTCAAAACAGCTTATTTATGCAAAACAGCTTATTCGAAACAACTTATTTATACAAAATAGCTTATTTGTGCAAAACAACTTATTCAAAACAACTTATTTATACAAAACAACTTATTTGTTCAAAAAAGCTTATTCAAAACAACTTATTTATACAAAACAGCTTATTTGTGCAAAACAACTTATTCAAAACAGCTTATTTATGCAAAACAGCTTATTCGAAACAACTTATTTATACAAAATAGCTTATTTGTGCAAAACAGCTTATTCAAAACAACTTATTTATAAAAAACAGCTTATTTGTGCAAAACAGCTTATTCAAAACAGCTTATTTATACAAAACAGCTTATTCTGATTTCATTTTAAAAAACAACTTATTCAAAACAACATATTTATGCAAAACAACTTATTCAAAACAGCTTATTTATGCAAAACAGCTTATTCGAAACAACTTATTTATACAAAATAGCTTATTTGTGCAAAACAGCTTATTCAAAACAACTTATTTATACAAAACAGCTTATTTGTGCAAAACAACTTATTCAAAACAGCTTATTTATGCAAAACAGCTTATTCGAAACAACTTATTTATACAAAATAGCTTATTTGTGCAAAACAGCTTATTCAAAACAACGTATTTATACAAAACAACTTATTTGTGCAAAACAGCTTATTCAAAACAACTTATTTATACAAAACAGCTTATTTGTGCAAAACAACTTATTCAAAACAGCTTATTTATGCAAAACAGCTTATTCGAAACAACTTATTTATACAAAATAGCTTATTTGTGCAAAACAGCTTATTCAAAACAACTTATTTATCCAAAACAGGTTATTTGTGCAAAACAGCTTATTCAAAACAGCTTATTTATACAAAACAGCTTATTCCGATTTCATTTTAAAAAACAACTTATTCAAAACAACTTATATATGCAAAACAACATATTTATGCAAAACAACTTATTCAAAACAGGTTATTTATGCAAAACAGCTTATTCGAAACAACTTATTTATACAAAATAGCTTATTTGTGCAAAACAGCTTATTCAAAACAACTTATTTATACAAAATAGCTTATTTGTGCAAAACAGCTTATTCAAAACAACTTATTTATACAAAACAGCTTATTCGAAACAACTTATTTATACAAAATAACTTATTTGTGCAAAACAGCTTATTCAAAACAACTTATTTATACAAAACAGCTTATTTGTGCAAAACAACTATTTTGCACAAAATAAGCTGTTTTGAATAAGCTTTTTATGAGTTAGAGAGAGAAATGAGTATGGATTATGAGTTTCTTTACTGGAACTTTGTTTAACATGTTATACACTGAAATTATTATTGAAACCATAATTATGGTTTAATGGTTTTGATAATCATGTATGTGAAACCAAGATAATTGTGTAATGGTTTTGAATAATGATTAAGATGTTATACACTGAAATTATTACTGAAACCATAATTATGGTTTAATGGTTTTGATAGTCTTCTATGAGAAACCAAAATAATTGTCTAATGGTTTTGCTATGGCTATGGTTTCTGTGAGTTGGTTTCAAAACCATTTTGCAGTGGAAATGGTTTCCGTGAGTTGTACTCCAAAACCATTATGTACATCTAATGGTTTTGGAGTACAACTCACATAAACCATTTCCACAACAAAATGGTTTTGGAGTACAACTCACAGAAACCATACCCATAGCAAAACCATTAAACAATTAGTTTGGTTTCGTGTAGAACACTATCAAAATCATTAAACCACACTTATGGTTTCAGTAATAGTTTTTATTTAAAATCATTTGTCAATAATAATTTTCACTATTCTTTTATTTTATTTAGCATTTGACAATTATTTTTCTTTCACATACAAGTCTATTAAAACCATTAAAGCGCGATTATATTTAGACAAAGTCAGAAATTCGTTTTACAACGTAAGAAATAAAAGAGAGATGACGAGGCTTTACAAAAAAGTGGTTACTTATTGATTAATTCACATTAGGTTATAAGTGTGTACTATTAAGTGGTTACTTATTAATGATTTAAATGTTTATCACAATTTTTTTATTACAAAACCATTTTCACTGGAATTGGGAAATGATTCGATGTGAAATCTGTTGGTATAAGCTGGAATTCGGATTTGATGAATTATTGAGAATGTTGTGATGAATTGTGTTGTTTATGATCAATCCGGTTTGGATTTGGTGTTAGCATTACTCACGGAAACCATTTTCACTGCAAAATGGTTTTGGAGTACAACTCACGGAAACCATTTCCACAGCAAAATGGTTTTGAAACCAACTCACAGAAACCATAGCCATAGCAAAACCATTAGACAATTATTTTGGTTTCTCATAGAAGACTATCAAAACCATTAAACCATAATTATGGTTTCAGTAATAATTTCAGTGTATAACATCTTAATCATTATTCAAAACCATCTAACAATAATAATTTCATTAAAAATCATTACACATTTATCTTGGTTTCACATACATGATTATCAAAACCATTAAACCATAATTATGGTTTCAGTAATAATTGCAGTGTATAACATGTTAAACAACGTTCCAGTAAAGAAACTCATAATCCATACTCATTTCTCTCTCTAACTCATAAAAAGCTTATTCAAAACAGCTTATTTTGTGCAAAATAGCTGTTTTGCACAAATAAGCTGTTTTGTATAAATAAGTTGTTTTGATTAAGCTGTTTTGCACAAATAAGTTGTTTCGAACAAGCTGTTTTGTATAAATAAGCTGTTTTGAATAAGCTGTTTTGCACAAATAAGCTGTTTTGGATAAATAAGTTGTTTTGAATAAGCTGTTTTGCACAAATAAGCTATTTTGTATAATTAAGTTGTTTCGAATAAACTGTTTTGCATAAATAAGCTGTTTTGAATAAGTTGTTTTGCATAAATATGTTGTTTTGCATATATAAGTTGTTTTGAATAAGTTGTTTTTTAAAATGAAATCGGAATAAGCTGTTTTGTATAAATAAGTTGTTTTGCACAAATAAGCTGTTTTGTATAAATAAGTTGTTTTGAATAAGTTGTTTTGCACAAATAAGCTATTTTGTATAAATAAGTTGTTTTGAATAAGCTGTTTTGCATAAATAAGCTGTTTTGAATAAGCTGTTTTGAATAAGTTGTTTTTGCATAAATATGTTGTTTTGCATAAATAAGTTGTTTTGAATAAGTTGTTTTTTAAAATGAAATCGGAATAAGTTGTTTTGTATAAATAAGCTGTTTTGAATAAGCTGTTTTGCACAAATAAGTTGTTTTGTATAAATAAGTTGTTTTGAATAAGCTGTTTTGCACAAATAAGCTATTTTGTATAAATAAGTTGTTTCGAATAAGCAGTTTTGTATAAATAAGCTGTTTTGAATAAGCTGTTTTGCACAAATACGCTGTTTTGTATAAATAAGTTGTTTCGAATAAGCTGTTTTGCATAAATAAACTGTTTTGAATAAGTTGTTTTGCATAAATATGTTGTTTTGCATAAATAAGTAGTTTTGAATAAGTTGTTTTTAAAATGAAATCGGAATAAGCTGTTTTGTATAAATAAGTTGTTTTGAATAAGCTGTTTTGCACAAATATGCTCTTTTGTATAAATAAGTTGTTTCGAATAAGCTGTTTTGCATAAATAAGCTGTTTTGAATAAGTTGTTTTGCATAAATATGTTGTTTTGAATAAGTTGTTTTGCACAAATAAGCTATTTTGTATAAATAAGTTGTTTCGAATAAGCTGTTTTGCATAAATAAGCTGTTTTGAATATGTTGTTTTGCATAAATATGTTGTTTTGCATAAATAAGTTGTTTTGAATAAGTTGTTTTTTAAAATGAAATCGGAATAAGTTGTTTTGTATAAATAAGCTGTTTTGCCCAAATAAGCTGTTTTGTATAAATAAGTTGTTTTGAATAAGTTGTTTTGCACAAATAAGCTATTTTGTATAAATAAGTTGTTTCGAATAAGCTGTTTTGCATAAATAAGCTGTTTTGAATAAGTTTTGCATAAATAAGTTGTTTTGCATAAATAAGTTGTTTTGAATAAGTTGTTTTTTAAAATAAAATTGGAATAAGCTGTTTTGTATAAATAAGCTGTTTTGAATAAGCTGTTTTGAACAAATAAGCTGTTTTGTATAAATAAGTTGTTTTGAATAAGCTGTTTTGCACAAATAAGCTATTTTGTATAAATATGTTGTTTCGAATAAGCAGTTTTGTATAAATAAGCTGTTTTGAATAAGCTGTTTTGCACAAATACGCTGTTTTGTATAAATAAGTTGTTTCGAATAAGCTGTTTTGCATAAATAAACTGTTTTGAATAAGTTGTTTTGCATAAATATGTTGTTTTGCATAAATAAGTAGTTTTGAATAAGTTGTTTTTAAAATGAAATCGGAATAAGCTGTTTTGTATAAATAAGTTGTTTTGAATAAGCTGTTTTGCACAAATAAGCTCTTTTGTATAAATAAGTTGTTTCGAATAAGCTGTTTTGCATAAATAAGCTGTTTTGAATAAGTTGTTTTGCATAAATATGTTGTTTTGCATAAATAAGTTATTTTGAATAAGTTGTTTTTTAAAATGAAATCGAAATACGTTGTTTTGTATAAATAAGCTGTTTTGAATAAGTTGTTTTGCACAAATAAGTTGTTTTGTATAAATAATTTGTTTTGAATAAGCTGTTTTGCACAAATAAGCTATTTTGTATAAATAAGTTGTTTCGAATAAGCAGTTTTGTATAAATAAGCTGTTTTGAATAAGCTGTTTTGCACAAATACGCTGTTTTGTATAAATAAGTTGTTTCGAATAAGCTGTTTTGCATAAATAAACTGTTTTGAATAAGTTGTTTTGCATAAATATGTTGTTTTGCATAAATAAGTAGTTTTGAATAAGTTGTTTTTAAAATGAAATCGGAATAAGCTGTTTTGTATAAATAAGCTGTTTTGAATAAGCTCATTTGCACAAATAAGCTGTTTTGTATAAATAAGTTGTTTTGAATAAGCTGTTTTGCACAAATAAGCTCTTTTGTATAAATAAGTTGTTTCGAATAAGCAGTTTTGTATAAATAAGCTGTTTTGAATAAGTTGTTTTGCATAAATATGTTGTTTTGCATAAATAAGTTGTTTTGAATAAGTTGTTTTTTAAAATGAAATCGGAATACGTTGTTTTGTATAAATAAGCTGTTTTGAATAAGTTGTTTTGCACAAATAAGCTGTTTTGTATAAATAAGTTGTTTTGAATAAGTTGTTTTGCACAAATAAGCTATTTTGTATAAATAAGTTGTTTCGAATAAGCTGTTTTGCATAAATAAGCTGTTTTGAATAAGTTGTTTTGCATAAATAAGTTGTTTTGCATAAATAAGTTGTTTTGAATAAGTTGTTTTTTAAAATAAAATTGGAATAAGCTGTTTTGTATAAATAAGCTGTTTTGAATAAGCTGTTTTGAACAAATAAGCTGTTTTGCATAAATAAGCTGTTTTGAATAAGCGGTTTTAAAAAAAGTGATCCTAATAAGTTGTTTTGAATAAGTTGTTTTGCATAAATAAGCTATTTTGAGTAAGTTGGTTTTTAAAATTAATCGGAATAAGCTGTTTTGTATAAATAAGCTGTTTTGAATAAGCTGTTTTGCACAAATAAGCTGTTTTGTATAAATAAGTTGTTTTGAATAAGCTGTTTTGCACAAATAAGCTCTTTTGTATAAATAAGTTGTTTCGAATAAGCTGTTTTGCATAAATAAGTTGTTTTGAATAAGTTGTTTTGCATAAATATGTTGTTTTGCATAAATAAGTTGTTTTGAATAAGTTGTTTTTTAAAATGAAATCGGAATAAGTTGTTTTGTATAAATAAGCTGTTTTGCCCAAATAAGCTGTTTTGTATAAATAAGTTGTTTTGAATAAGTTGTTTTGCACAAATAAGCTATTTTGTATAAATAAGTTGTTTCGAATAAGCTGTTTTGCATAAATAAGCTGTTTTGAATAAGTTGTTTTGCATAAATAAGTTGTTTTGAATAAGTTGTTTTTTAAAATGAAATCGGAATAAGCTGTTTTGTATAAATAAGCTGTTTTGAATAAGCTGTTTTGAACAAATAAGCTGTTTTGCATAAATAAGTTGTTTTGAATAAGCGGTTTGAAAAAAAGTGATCCTAATAAGTTGTTTCGAATAAGCTGTTTTGCATAAATAAGCTATTTTGAATAAGTTGGTTTTTAAAATTAATCGGAATAAGCTATTTTGCATAAATAAGTTGTTTTGAATAAGCGGTTTTTAAAAAATCATTCTAATAAGTTGTTTTGCATAAATAAACCATTTCGAATAAGCTATTTTGCATAAATAAATTGTTAAGAAAAAAAATTATAATATGAGGCTTTATTAGGCCCACAAACAAATAGATTTTATAGTGGACCCAAATAATTCTTTTCACTTGGGGTGTAGAAAGCAATTATGTTGGGCGTAGAAATCAATTATGCACGATGCATAAGGATCTCCTTATGCACCATAACTTTTGCCCTCACCGCATTCACAACATCATGATTAACAAACACCACCATTATCAGAAAGCCCGTCCACCAAGATGAAGCCACGACATATATTTATTATTTCTATCATTGACAAATATAAAACTTATCCAAAGAGAGTGACGTACAATGCATTTCGCATATTACTATCAAAGTTAAATTAAATAGAAACTGAGAAACTAATGCAACACATGAACAAAGAAACGTATAAACGAAAATAAAATATTATAGAAAATGTTTGGAAACCTACATTACAGGCAATAGTTATTTAAACACGTGCTAGACATGAATTTAAAAATCAAACTATCCAAAATTAAGTTCCAACTAGATTTTTGACCCGTGCGACACACGGGTCTTGTCGACTATAATAAAGACTATTGAATAATCTTTATCCCATAAGATCATGGATCGATCAATAAACGCAAATTAGAATATTAGAGATACAATATTACAATTAAATTTGTCTTGCAATGTCCTTCAATGACACTTGAATCTTATCAATTTTTACATTTTAGTTTTGAAAAACCAATCAATTAAAGAATGTTATTTTATTTTATCACAATATATTATTGGGGCATTATCTTCTCATTTTTTTGAAAAAATTATAAAGAAAAAGATAAAATGTATACAATATTAATTGTTGCACGGGTTAATTTTATTTATTACTTTTATAGTTAAATATCAAAAATTGACTTGTAATAATTGTTTTAAATTTCAACTAACATGAAAAACAAAGTCACTTCAATTAATAGAATTTCTAAATCACACGTACAACTCTAAAAAGAATAATTACACTTTGATATTTACTAA
The DNA here is from genome assembly GCF_051527215.1 of Medicago sativa. NCBI lineage: Eukaryota > Viridiplantae > Streptophyta > Magnoliopsida > Fabales > Fabaceae > Medicago > Medicago sativa. Next base: position 80,784,894 of record NC_140750.1, read on the forward strand.
AAGTAATAATAAATTTTTCCACCCAAATACATATCATATCCAACCAAATAGAAGAGATCTTATACAATGGATTAATTATTTTGAAGATGTGTGCTTGGTTGAAGAGCTATGTATTTTCCAAGGGGTATTGCAATAGATGTAATTTAATGCAATTCATGGTTCCTAACAAAAATTTTTGAATTTCAAATTGAAGAAGTGTTGGAAGGAAATAGTACATAATTAGGGTTAGCACGCGCAATTAATGTGAATCATTTGGAGGGAATTTTATAGGTTTAGCTGCTGCAAAAATTAGGGTAGCCGAGTTTGCATGGAAATTAGGGTATTCTGTTTGTAAATGTATTAAATAAGTGCACAGCAACTTGTCAAAAAAAAAAATCTACAGAAACAATAATTATATACAAACGATGACACAACATGATAGGAATGGAAAACTCATCAGTGAGGAGAAATATTAGGGATTGTTGCATTTCAGAGGGAATTTGTTAAGTGAAATTGGTGCGCTGCATTTTAGATGGAATTTGTTAGGTTAAATTGTTGCTAACCTAATGTAGCATTTTAGAGGGAAATTATTAGGTTAAGTAGCTGCAGACCTAATAAAATTAATAAATAAGGATTAGAGTGGCAGAGTTTGCATGGAAATTAGGGTATTCTGTTTGTAAACGTATTAAATAAGTGTAGAAAAAATTGTCAAAAAAAAGGCAACAGGATAGGAATGAAATTGGTGCGATGCATTTTTTTTAGTATTAAATAAGTGTACAAAATATTTCCTTAAAAAAAAGGGCACAAACTATTGTCAAAAAAAGGCATGAAATTGGTGCGATGCATTTTTTTAGTATTAAATAAGTGTACAAAATATTTCCTTCAAAAAAAAAATGTACAAAATATTGTAAAAAAAAAAAGGCATGAAATTTGTGCGATGCATTATTTTAGTATTAAATAAGTGTACAAAATATTGTAAAAAAAAAAGGCAAGAGGATAGAAATGAAATTGGTGCAATGCATTTTTTTAGATGGAAAAAAATGAAATTTGATAGGTTAAATTACTGCTAACCTAACCCACTTGGGTTGGCCTAGTGGTATTGGTTTGGGATCTGGGAGTGTGCTCCTCCTTGAGGTCTCAGGTTCGATTCTCTCTGGTGTCAATTTAGGTGGGCTAATTTAACTTCTTCAAAAAAAAAATTACTGCTAAACCTAATACAGAAGCGGGAAAATATTAAGATAATTTGCTGCAGGCCTAACAAAATTAATAAATAAGGATGCATTTGTTTAGTATTAAATAAGTGTACAAAATATTGTAAAAAAAAAAAAGGCAAGAGGATAGGAATGAAATTGGTGCAATGCATTTTTTTAGATGGAATTTGTTAGGTTAAATTATTGCTAACCTAATACAGCAAATGAGCGGGAGAATATTAGGTTAAATTGCTGCAGACCTAACAAAATTAATAAATAAGGATAAGTCAACAGGAATAAAACGACACCATAAATAAGTCTAGCAAGTAGAAATGAGCAAAAGTGTTTTACTGAGACGGCGACGCCGAAAGTTTCGCGGAAATCTTTTGTGCAAACTTTGGCGATGGAGGAGGATGTGCAAGCAATACCTCTTCCTCCTCGGGTCATCATTGGAGATACCGTTCGAATCCGCATCACACAAGCAATGTACGAAGCTGAATTACATGACTGCAGTACTCACCTCCATGGTCGAGTTACTCTACAGAAGTCTGATGCTCCTATCACAACTCAGCTGCTAAGGCAAAAATTGAAGACTATTTGGATGAATATGGGTAATTGGGAAGTAACTCCACTAGGCAGAGGGTGTTTCGAGTTCAAATTCAACTCAGTTGCAGATATGAGGAAGGTGCTTGCGCAAGGTTCCATCAATCTCAAGCCGGGCATCCTGCGTTTGCTTGGCTGGTCACACGACTTTAACACTCATTCTCAATTGCAGACACACGCGTAAGTCTGGATCCGTTTGATGCACTTACCTCAGGAGTACTGGTGGGAGACAACTCTTTTGGAGATAGCCTCTGGGGTTGGAACTCCTCTGCTTGTGGATGCCGCTACAAAATCCAGGTTATTTGGTATTTATGCGAGGATACTGGTGGATGTTGACATGTCTGGAAAACTCTTTATTTCAGTTCTTGTAGAGAGGGAGGGATTTTCCTTCCCGGTCGAAGTTCAATATGAAAGACAACCTCTCTTTTGCTCTCATTGCAAGAATCACAACAAGAGACGAGGATTTAAGCAACAAGCTCCAAAATTCAATAATGTGACTTTGAAGGACATCCATGGTAACAATACTAGAACCGAAGCTGTTGCCACTCATGTCTCTAAGACGCCATAAACAGACTCACACTCTGCTGATTTGATAAGGCAGGGAGCTCCATTCATTCCAATTGCTCAACAAAGATCCAAAGGTAACTCTGCGGGTCCTTCTTTCAAGGTCCCTGATTTAAACGGTAACAATCAACTTGGAGATATTTTGGATGATAATTATTCTACAGGAGTTCCATCTATGAGTGTTGATACTCATTCTCAAGAGAAGAGAGATACTGCTGAGTTCTCTCTCCAAACTGTCTCTGGAGGACAAGACTACTTGGATGCCCAAAATATTGTGCTTCAGAACTCTTTTGATATGCTTAGTAATGAGCAGGGTAGGGACTTTGGTGAGGCTCTACATAAAGATATGGATATTTTGGAGGTCTCTGATATGCTTGATGCTATCCCAGACAATCCAAAAGCTATCCAAGATGAGGGTGCCTCTTCAGTGCCTCTCACTACTCTAGAGTCTCCTGCCTCTGTGCAAGACAGGCCACCTGTGATTCACACTGAAGTCAGTAATAAAGATCAAACAACTGTGCAAAGTCTTATGGCTATGCCAATAACAACCTATCATACTTCTCTAACTAGTGACAAAAAGCCTATGTGCACATTATTAGAGTCAAGCTCTAACACTTGTTCTGAAGCTGCTCAAAAGAGTGTCTCTATCCTCAAAAAGTTTTGGGGTGATGTTGATGATGAATCTGATGATGGTCATGAGGTTGGTGAGGATATAGAATATCCAATGTTGTATTGCTCTGCTGGCACAACTTACATTCCAGCAACTAAAAACCAAAACAATAAGCAAAAGAAAGAAAAGCACAAGGTTCACCCAACTGTTCCACCTTCTCAACGAGTCAGAACCCGTTCTAAGAAGGGTGACTGCTGATTTTGTTCTCTCAGCTTTTGGTTCTGCTTTAGCTAGTTGGCAACAACTCTTTTTAGTCTTTGGTTGTTTTATCTTAATTGTTTTGTTGTTTGTTGGTTTTGTTGGGTTTTGGCCTCGTCCCCCAACTTTGTTTAGGGTTCAAGCCCTCTCTTGAGTTTATTGCTTTTTCGTGCCTTTATCAAAAAAAAAAAGAGCAAAAGTGTTCTTGTTATAATGCATCCATACATTGACGACTCTCTGGATTCCAATCTTCTGATAATCTATCTTTCACCGTATGTTTTCTGCAACCCAACATCTTGTGTTCACCGATGCAGTAGGTCTTCAAACAGTAGGACGCCTGGTTTCAATTGAAAAAACACACCATTAAGGCCAAGAACTTGTACTAACTTTCCAATAAATCCAGATTGTGAGCCATACACAAACTCAAACAAGACAAGTAAATCATTAAGAAATAAAGACAATTGCAATGTACATATTCAAATAGGAAAACATCGAAAGGGGAAAACAAATGAATCACATATTGATCAATGAAGATCGAAATCTATAGAAGAATATAGGCATTTTCACAATACAAAGCGAAAATACTCAGCACAAAGTAAAAAGTAAAATAAGAAACAAAAAATGAGAAGATTATAGGCAAGTGATGTAAGTCTCATATTGGCGTAGCATATTTTGGAGACTCATAATTTGTGGTCCTTTCTTGTGTAAGACCAATTTTATACAAGATTTAATCTTGAAATCAAACTTAAATAGGAGGGTTTGGAATACATTTTCCAAAATGGCTTGGGCATAAATCACTCCCTGTGCAACATAAATGTTCCTTAACATTGACATGTAACCATCGATCTCTTCCATGTTCTCCCATTTGTTTTTTTATGGGGTCATATGTAAATTGAGATAAACTACATGCTTCAAAATTCATAACAACATCAACGCATAAAGAGTGACCGGAAAAATATGAAGCCCAAAAATCAAATAAAAACTCAATATATAAACTCGCAAAATGTATACTTTCTTGCGCTTTATAAACTCCTCTTAACAATGCATCACACAAGCACAAAGAAAGATCGGAGATGGAACTAAGTACCAAATTGCCAGCGATCAATAAAACACAGATTTTTATAGTCAGGGTTTCATAGGACCCAAACACCATTCTAAGTCTTCCAATTATCAAGCAAAAATATATAGTCTTGCACATATAATCACTTCCCCCTTACCGCCACCATATTCCTCAAGAAGCCTTTGAAAGGACTCGACATTAATTGGAGAGTTAGAACCATAGGGAGAACAATTACAAATAATGACGAAAGAGTAATGAATGTCGAGTAGATCATGCTATTTGAAATCATAGAACATGAATAGTTTTGAACAATATTTGATGCTAAAATGTGACGAGAGCAATTTGCAAGTAACATAGGTGAATGGATGAGCATTCTCATTTTACCAGACAAGTAAATCATCAAGAAAAAAGATAGCTAATCCATCAGTTAACACCTTCAATAATTTAGAGACAATATCTCGCACAGCAAACATAAAATCAAAGCAGATACCAATAAAAAGGAAATAAGAAGCAATAATATCACGAGACTATTCTAGAACTCATCAACCAAACCGTCCAACACAAGTAAAAATGAACCGAAAAAACACATGAGCGCAATTATTGAAAAGCATCGGTTATATTACATATTGGGAAAATTTATGCACAGGTGATTTATTTTGTGCACAAGTCCCTTGTCGTGTCATTCAAGATGCAAACATGTTCAATGAACTAGAAGCTATTCATAAGTTAGGAGCTAGAGTTTATCTCAAAGTTGTTAAGCATCTACCAGCTACAAGTTAATTCAAACTACTCATAGATGCGCACGTTCTAGTTTCTCTGTTTCCTCAACATACAAATATTAGTTCTTTGTTCCTATCTTCTTTAAAATTAAGAATTATTGCTATCTTCCTTTCCTCTCGTCAACCTTCAAAGTATAAGAATTATTTCTATCATCCTAAGAACCTTCTCTCTGACAAAGTACAATGATTCTAATAGTTGGTGATTCAAGTTCTCTTATTCTTTAGCTCACCATATAAGTTTTTTCTGGAAAAAGTCTCATTATATCCTATGAAGCCCAATTCAACTTACACAAACAATCAGAAAAATTATCATGGAGTATAGTTAGTGTGAATTACATCAGAACTAAAGGGGGAGCCTTGGAGCAACAATAAAGTTGTTGTCAAGTGACTGAAAGGTCACGGGTTATAGTCCTGGAAACAACCTCTTGTTTAAAAACAAGGTAAGGTTGCGTACAATACACCAAATGGTGGCACCCCTTCCCAGACCATGCGTACAAGGGAGCTTTAGCGCATCGGGCTGCCCTTTATAATATGATGTCATGTGTGTGTTTACTTTACCTCTATTTTGCGGAATTGTAAGAATGAATAATTAGAATTGTATAAAGAAATGGGCCAAAAAGAAGTAGAAAGATTAAATCTTTCTTATCAAAGTAATAATGTCTAATCTAAATTTGAAAGTTATGGCAGGAGGAGGGTCCAGTCTTCTTCTAAAGTTTATATCAGCTATGAATATTATATGAGGTAGATTTTAATTCAAACTAGTTGTATATGTGATTCAAGATGCACACATGAACATGCATATATTGTACACATATTTGTTTCATTAAAATAAGGGTTACCTAATTTATACACTCAAAGCAAGTTAATATAACCAAAGACATCATGGGAAATAGAAAGAAGGAAGGATGCAAAAATAATATATTATTAAAGCAAACAGTCTATTTTTAAAATGTTGTTGAATGCACATTTCACCTTTATAAACGTATGATGTCAACCTTTGTCGAGGGTGAGTTTTGAATCAAAAAGTCCACTCTTTTGTCAGGTTTAGATGAAGGCATGGGCGTTTTTATTTTCAGCGACTTCAAGTTAAACAAGGAAGGGAGCTGAACCTTCAATAAATCACGAACTAAGGAAAGAACCTAAGCAATCAGGAAGTCAATGCAAGTCATATTTTTTTATAGAAGTTATAAATACAAAATAAAAAAGCATCAATAATGATACAATCTAATGTACCTCAAGAGTATACAAACAGATAGTCAATGATTTGATGTTGGTAAGCACAACCAACCAGTTGAGTAGAACCGGTGAGGTTTCCCTTGCCTTTGAGTTCCAGTAACACGTTACATGGATATCTACATGTTTGATAGAAGAGAGAACATTCTTGCTTGCAAAAAGTTTTGGAGTATAAGGACCAGTAAAAGCAAAGGTTTGAAGACTTGGAGCATATAGCTCGAGTCCAAAATAGGTTCCGATAATGGTCTTAGGACCACAATCATGCATAAGTATAGTTAAATCGACAAGCTTGGTACTTGATATGCAAAGGTTTTGTGCATCCTGAACGATACAACTGTCAATGATCAAACAATTCAACATGTTAAATGTCGAAAAGGGATCGACACAACCATCATCATTACGATGCAACGCAATGTACTGTAAAGACAAGCTGGTCAATGCTGGCAAATTCAATTTTTTTGGATATATTTGCATCTGACCAAAGAATGTATGGTAACGAGAAAGATTAAGAGACGTTAATGTGTGACATGAAGAGAAGGAAGAGGGAAAGAGGTCAATCCAACAAGGGAAATTCATTAGTAAATGTTGGACATTGTGTGAAATTGTGTATTTTATAATCATTGGGAATAGGCTTGGCTCCAAGGAATATGGGCAGTAAACATCGAGAGTGTGTATAGTAGTTGAGCCATCGCGAAGAGATAAAAATTGAGACAGGAATTCGCTTAAACTTTCATTGGTCCTAAAGTTTGAAGAACTTAATGTAAGAGTAAGAAGACTCTTCCAAAGATTGATCCATCTTTTGGACAAAATGCAAGTTTGAACGGCCTCTTTTGCGTTCAAAAAGGACATTATGTGAATGAGAATACAATCGGTCAAGTTACTGATAATATCTTCGTTCTCGTTGTCCTTATGTTTCCTCTTACGTAGGCTTTGTCTCACCATTGTCCTGTAAACAAACACTTCTACAAGCAAATGGGACAGGTATTGATTGTTATTAGGCATGTGGAGGAAAATAAAATAAAATTCATTAGAGGAAAAAAAAAACTATTATAGAGAACATGGCCAACAAGCACAATCACGAGATAACAATGAATGTGTTAAATTCTACATATGTGAATTAATGAGTAAACAGCGGGCATCAAGATTCATCAGCAACATTGTGAAAAAAGATAACAAAAGAATAATAAACAATAAATCGCACTGTACCTTTCAAATCTTCTGCAAAACCTAGATTTGGAGTCTTTTGGTGACTGATGGAATCAAAGCAGAGGGAGAGAGAGAGAGAACAGCTTGGAGACGCGGGCAAATTTGCACAATGATTCAAACTTCTCAGCGAATGAAAGAATTTGTTTTATAAGCTGTTAATCCAAATACAGCTTAAAACTGAATACACCGAATTAAAAAGAATAAAAACTCAAAATCTGTTAAAACAAAAAACAGAAACATACAACCAAAGCTTAAGTTTTGCGATTGTTTTGGGAGAACGTATGAAAACAACTTAAAACATTACAGTAAGTTGTTTGTATTTAGCTTATTTTGATAAGTTCTCCAAATAGCTTATGAATCCAGATCACAACATATACTGAAAACCATTTAACCTTTTACCATAAAAATAGCTTTACGTGAGCTATTATTATGCTGTAAGCTGAAAATAAGTTGTTAAACCAAACAGAGCCTAAAATTGAACACAGAAAATTAAAAAGGAAAAACTCAAATTGAAAAGTTAAAATAAAAAAAAAAAAAACCTAAGAAACATTGTCAGTAAGTTTCGATCAATAAAACACAAGCTATAATTCAAAAAAAAATGAAATTCTACCTTGGTCAAAATCTCCATTGAAATCGACAATGCTCTTCCACCTTTGCATCAAACAAAAAATAAAAAATCGCATAAATAGGTAAAATCCATCGATTAAGTAACAACTAAACGAAATTAATCAAAATTAAACAAAAATTAAAATAAATAGAAAATAAATCGGAACCTCTTCAACGATTTTCACGATGAGAGAAAGAAGAAGAAGAAGGAGTTCTGTTGACGCGAAGCAAAGTCAGTAACGCTAACACACTGGGTGAGATAGAAAGATCTCGATCGTTTATTTGAGCGAAATAAACGCGGGATATTTTCACGTGACTTGCGAGTTTGAATCGCAGCAGCGTCTATTTTTCTTTGGTAAATATGAAATATGATGTTGATGATGACGACGACGGGATATTGTAATTAGAGAGAGGAGAATGATGAAATTACTGAATTACAGAAGAAAAAACACGAAAAGCACTGTTACTGAATTAAAATTACTCATGCTAGCTAAACCGGTTAAGGATGCCAAAAACTATGAAACATTTTTGACTTTTTTAGCATTATTAGTGTGTGTTTGCCATACCGGTGAAAATGAAAAAAACCACGTTTTTGCTAAAGCTCCAATTTGGAGCTTCTGTTTTTTCACGTTTTTTGTGCATTGGAAGGCGTGAATTGTGCATTGGGAAGTGGTTTCTAGCTTCCAAAAGCCATACGAAACACACACTAATTATACGGTTTTCAATGCAATAACTAGTAGTATTACTATATAATTTCATTTTTTGGCATCATTGCTCCGACACTTTTTTTTGTTTGAGAGAAGCATTTCCCTTATCTTTATTATACCATTTTTACCCATGAATATTTTTTTTTTCTTTTCGGTCCCTCAAATATACCTCCATTAGTCAATTTGGTCCGCTTCTGTTAACTTTAACCGCAAATGTTTAAGATGGACCAACATTATAAGTGGTCCATCGTAGACCTTATTAAATTTTTTAACTTTAACCGCTTGATCTTTTGTTTTAAAAGAGAGTTGTTGATTAATGCAAGTTTATTATATCATACTGTGAATCACCAACAAATAATATTTTCTTACATTTCTTCTTCTTCACCCTCATCATAATCATCATACACATTCATCCATCTTCATCTTTAAACCCAGAAAATCATAAATCAAACACTCAAATTCAACCCAAATTCATCTTATACCAAACTCATCGTCAAAGTAATCACCACCACCATTCTCTCAAACCACCGTCGCAATAGAATTAAAACCCATAATTATTTTTTTTTGCAAAAAATTTTTAACAGAAGCGGATCACTTATAATGTTGGTTCATCTTAGACATTTGTGGTTACAGTTAACAAAAGCATACCAAATTGACTAACGGATGTATATTTGAGGGACCGAAAAGAAAAAATTTAAATCATTCTTAGAATCCTTTGATGTGGGAACAACACTATTCATATCTAAATTCGCAAAATGTAAAATTCCTTATGCTTTTTGATCTCCTCTAACAATGCATCACACCAGCATAAAGAAAGATCGAAGATGCAACTTAGTACCAAATTTCCAAAGATCAATAAAACATAGGTTTTGATAGTAAGGGTTCCATAGGACGCAAACACCAATCACAGTCTTCCAATTATTAAACAAAAATACAGTCTTACGCATATTATCACTTCCTCATACCGCCGCCATATTCGTCAAAAAGCCTTCAAAATGACTCAACATTAATTGGAGAGTTAGAACCATAAGGAGACCAATTACAAATAATGATGGAAGAGAAATGAATGTCGAGTAACTCATGCAATTTGAAATCTAGCACATGAATAGTTCTGAACAATATTTGATGGTAAAATGTGTTAAGACCAATTTACAAGTAACATAGGTGACTGGATGATATTCTCATTTTACCAAACAATTAAATCATCAAGAAAAAGAAAGAAAGAAAAACTAATCCTTCAGTCAACATCTTCAATAATTTAGAGACAATAACTCACACACCAAACAGAAAATCAAAGCAGATACCATAATGAAGGAAATTAGAAGCAATAAATTCACGAAACTATTCTAGAACTCATCAACCAATCAATTTGTCTAACACAACTACATGCAAAAAATGCAAAGCAGTTAGACATATAATTAACATTCTATCAAAACATTAATACAATCTGCTCACTCAGACAAACAAGAGGCACAAAGTAAAAAAAAAAAAGTCAATCTATCAATAAGAGCTGCAAAAATAAAATAAAATAAAAAACTATAAAAGTTCTGGGGGAGACTTTGGATTCTTTCTAGGTCAGACAAACAAGAGGCAAAAAGTGTAAAACAAAAAGTCGATTTATTAGTATGAAGATCCATCAACATGTATCGCTGAAAGCCAAGGAGAAAACAAAAAGCAGAATACCAGTCATCATTTCACCAACCCAACAGACCTCCCAACACACGTCAAAATGAACTGAAAAAACTCATGAGGGCAATTATTAAAAGGCATGTTTCCTTCGTTTCTCTAAATAAGGGTTTTGTAATTTATACACTCAAACCAAGTTAATATAACCAAAGACATCGTGGGAAACAGAAACAAAGAAGGATACAAAAATAAAATTACTAAATCAAACAATCTATTTTTAAAATGTTGAATGCACATTTCACCTTTATAAACGTAGGATGTCAACCTTTGTCGAGGGTGAGTTTTGAATCAAAAAGTCCACCATTTCGTCACGTATCGATGAAGGTATGGCCGCTTTAATTTTCAGTGATTTCAAGTTACACAAGGAAAGGAGCTCTGCCTTCAACAAATTACGAACTAAGGAAAGAACCTAAGCAATCAAGAAGATAATGCAAGTCATATTTTTTTCATAGATGTTATAATTTCAAAATAAAAAGCAGCAATAATGATACAGTATGAAGTACCTTAAGAGTATACCAAGAGAGAGTCAATGATTCGATGCTAGCAAGCTCAACCAACCAGTTGAGTAGAACCGACGAAGTCTGCTCTGCCTTCAAGTTCCAGTAACACGTTACATGGATATCTACATGTTTTATAGAACAGAGAACATTCTTGCTTGCAAAAAGTTTTGGAGTATAAGGACCAGAAAAAGCAAAGGTTTGAAGACGTGGAGCATATAGCTCGAGTCCAAAATAGGTTCCGATAATGGTCTTAGGATCACTATCATGCATAAGTATAGTTAAATTGACAAGCTTGGTACTTGATATGCAAAGGTTTTGTGCATCCTGAACTATACAACTGTCAATGATCAAACGATTCAACATGTTAAATGTCGAAAAGGGCTCGACGACACAACCATCATCACTGCGATGAAAGGAAAAGTACTTTAAAGACAAGCTGGTTAATGCTGGCAAATTCAAATTTTTTGGAAATATTGGTATCTGACCAAACAATATATGGTAACCACAAAGATTAAGAGACGTTAATGTGGGACACGAAAAGAAGCAAGAGGGAAAGAGGTCAATACGACAAGGGAAATTCATTAGTAAGTGTTGGACATTGTGGGAAATAGCGTATTTTATAATCATTTGGAACAGGCTAGGCTCCAAGTAATATAGGCAGTAAACATCGAGAGTGTGTATAGTGGTTGAGCCATCACGAAGAGAGCAATATTGAGACAGGAATTCGGCTAAACTTTCCTCGGTCCTAAAGTTCGAAGAACTTAATGTAAGAGTAGGAAGAGCCTTCCAGAGATTGATCCATCTTTTGGACAAAATGCAAGTTTGAACGGCCTCTTTTGCGTTCAAAAAGGACAGTATGTGAATGAGAATACAATCGGTCAAGTTACTGATAATGTCTTCGTTTTCGTTGTGCTTATGTTTCCTGCTATGTAGGCTTCGTCTCACCATTGTCTCGTAAACAAACACTTCTACAAGCAAATGGGACAAGTGTTTTTTGTTATTAGGCATGTGGAGGGAAATGAAACAAAATTCATTAGAGGAAAAAGAAAAAAAAAAAAACTATTATATATAGAGAACATGGCCAACAAGCACAATCACGAGATAACAATGAATGTGTTAAATTATACAAATGTGAATTAATGAGTAAACAGCGGGCATCAAGATTCATCAGCAACATTGTGAAAAAAGACAGCAAAAGAATAAAAAAAAAAAAAAAAATCGCACTATACCTTTCAAATCTTCTACAAAACCTAGATTTGGAATCTTTTGGTGACTGATGGAATCAAAGCAGAGGGAGAGAGAGAACAGCTTGGAGACGCGGGCAAATTTGCACAATGATTCAAACTTCTCAGCGAATGAAAGAATTTGTTTTATAAGCTGTTAATCCAAATACAGCTTAAAACTGAATACAACGAATTAAAAAGAATAAAAACTCAAAATCTGTTGAAACAAAAAACAGAAACATACAACCAAAGCATAAGTTTTGCGAGAATGTTTTGGGAGAAAGTATGAAAACAACTTAAAACATTCCAGTAAGTTTTTTGTTTTTAGCTTATTTTCATAAGTTCTCCAAATAGCTTATGAATCCAGATCACAACATATACTAAAAACCATTTAACTTTATTTTATCTTTTACCATAAAAATTGCTTTATGTGAGCTATTATCATCACGCTGGAAGCTGAAAATAAGTTGTTAAACCAAACAGAGCGAGCCTAAAATTGAACACAGAAAATTAAAAAGAAAAAACTCAAATTGAAAAGTTAAAATGACAAAATCCCTAAAAAAAACATTGTCCGTAAGTTTCGATAAATAAAACACAAACTATAATTAAAAAAAAAAAAATGAAATTCTACCTTTGGTCAAAATCTCCATTGAAATCGATAATGCTCTTCCACCTTTGCATCAAACAAAAAAAATAAAAAATCGCAAAATTAGGTAAAATCCATCGATTAAGTAACAACTAAACGAAATTAATCAAAATTAAAATAAATAGAAAATAAATCGGAACCTCTTCAACGATTTTCACGATGATGAGAGAAAGAAGAAGAAGGAGTTTTGTTGACGCGAAGCAAAGTCAGTAACGCTAACACACTCGGTGAGATAGAAAGATCTCGATCGTTTATTTGAGGGAAATAAACGCGGGATATTTTCACGTGACTTGCGAGTTTGAATCGCAGCAGCGTCTTTTTTTCTTTGGTAAATATGAAATATGATGTTGATGATGACGACGACGACGGGATATTGTAATTAGAGAAAGGAGAATGATGAAATTACTGAATTACAGAAGAAAAAACACGAAAAGCACTGTTACTGAATTGAAATTACTCATGCTAGCTAAGCTAACCGGTTAAGGATGCCAAAGGCAAAAACTAGGTATTTTCTAGATTACCCTCGCTAAATTAGTGGGTAAATACCCTTTAATTAATGTGGACCAATTAAAATGAACAATATAAACTACATTAAATAAAGTCAAACATATAATATTTTACGTATTTTGAATATATTTTTGTTATTTACATATTCATTCCACATTCAATTAATGTGTTTTTATGTTTTAAATTAAGAAATCTAATGAAATCTTTCGTTACCTTGTTCAATTGTTTAGGCATATTTTATTTTTTCTTTACTGTTTTTTGTTTCATCTCTTCTTTTTCTGCAAAATTTTTTACACCATTTTTTTAAGGTATTTTTTACACTATGTCTTAGTGTTTTTTCAATCTTAGTTCTTCTTCTCTCATAATTTCACAAAATCCATTATTTTTCTACCCTAAAAGAATAAACATTATTTTCTTTTACATCAGTTTGATTATATACTCCCTTGAACCCATAAAAGAATATATGTTTTTTTTTAGGAATAAAAGAATATATGTTATCATGTGTTTATATATCAATACAAGTTTAAACGTTAGTTTTTTGACATGATGAATAAATATTAAATTTTCCTAAGATAAATATATTAGTCTAAAAATTATTTTCTTTGATAAAAATAAAAAAGATATTGGTCTAAACGTTATGCAATTAATGAATTTAAAACACCTTTTCTGTTAAAAGAATATATTTTAAAACACCTAAATTTCTAAAATCATAGAACTTGATTTTTGTTATATGATTTTTTTTTTACTGTGTACAAGTTTGTACATGTTAAACTTGTGTATATTAAGAAGTTTAAAATAGTAAAATTGTATCGTAACTTGTATATTTTATATTAAATATACAAATTTTGTTAATTTATATTTTTTATATTTTCAATAAAAAGTAACCGAGTATTTATATTTTTTTATGTAGATGTGTCGCTCCCTTGTTAATTTTATTTTACTCTGATTTTTATTTTCTAAAATTTATTATCTATTTAGCATAGAAATATCACCAAATTATCTCTGGATACAAATTATTAAAAAAATGTTTAACTAGTTATCACTTCTTATCTTTTAGCATCGTAATTTAATTTTAATTTCACTATGAAATAATTAATTCCATAAGTCTAATTTTAATTTGTTTTGAATTTTAATTTTATAGGGTTTTGCTAGAAGCCACTCATGAAGGTGTCTTTTAGCAATCCACCCCTTAAGGTGTGATTTCCACTTTTTAGTTATAATTTTGCTAAAAGACACCTTCATAAAAATTAGTTGGTGTCTTTTAGCAAATGTTCATAGAATAACTTGTTAAAAGACACCTTCATAAAAGGTATCTTCTAGCAAAACCCTATTTTACAATGATTATATCTTTTAATTAGTCAAGTAATGTTTTTTCATTCACTGACAAGGTTCGACATTTCTACCTAATTGGATGTAACTATAGTGAGCCTTAACTTTTTATTAGATGAATGAACTATAATGAGTCGTTCGTCTAGATCAAACAAACTATAATGAGCCTTAAATTTTTATCAGTTAAATTGTGATTTGATTTTTTTGACAAAGGTTCAACCTTTCTTTTGCATCAAGTAACCCTAAATGAAACTCAACATGCGATCAATTAAAATAGAGCAAATTACACTCTCATCCTCTAAAAGAAGTTTGAATTACACTCCCCTCTTGAGTTAAAATATACACTTCCCTCCGTTGAAAATAAAACTTATACCCCCCATGAGATGCTTGAATTACAACATTCTCCCTTAATAATTAAAGGCTAAAATATGCTTTTAGTCCCTGCAAATATGTCTCGTTTTGGTTTTAGTCCCTGTAATTTTTTTTTGTAGTTTTTGGTCCCTGCAAATATGTCTCGTTTTGGTTTTAGTCCCTAGCTCCACTTTTGTGCTGATTTGCATACGTGGCACATGATGACTGAACCCATTATGTAGGAAAAAGTCCCTGCTAAATATTTTGTTTTTTAAAAAGGTCCCTGCAAAATATTTTGTTTTTGAAAATAGTCCCTGAACTATTTTCAAAAACAAAATATTTTTTAAAAAGGTCCCTCCAGGGACTATTTTCAAAAACAAAATATTTTGCAGGGATCAAAAACTACAATTTTTTTTACAGGGCCTAAAACCAAAGCGAGGCATATTTGCAGGGACTAAAACCATGTTTTACCAATAATTAAATGCAGTACACATTAATCTATTTTAACATAAATAAATATTTTTACAATATCTACAAATTCAAAAATACCATTTAAGAAGAAAAAATAATTAATTTCTTTGTAATTTAAGTGTCAATGATGATTAAATTTAAATATTTTGTTATTAATTTTATAACTTAGAACAATACATTTTAAATGTAAAATGTTTTCTAATATGTTTTGTATAAGAGGTGGGGGAGTGTATATTTAACATATAGAGGAGAGTGGAGTGTAATTCAAGCATCTTTCAAGGTAGGGGAGTGTAATTTACAAATTAAAATATGATCATATCATTTTATAACATAGGTTAAACCTTTTTTATGAATTAGATGAACTATAGCGAGCCTTCGCGATTACTAGATTTGTGGTTAACATTCATTTATTTATTGCATGAAATCAATGTATGTTCCACCACTTTGTGGGGTTCAATTTTCAAAGTGTAGACTCACAATGATTTAAACCAATAAGAGAGTGAGTATTAAGGAGGGTGTTCAAAAGAGAGCGCTCTTAGCATTACTCTTTCTGACAAATGTTTGAGCTTTCTTCTGAATCAGATTAACTATTGTGTGACTTAACTCATTTTTGATTGAACTGTTGTTAGTTATTTTTTGTCAATGGTTTGACCTTACTTGTATATCAGATGAACTATAATGAGACTTAACCCGCGATTAGTCGAAATGTGGCTTGTTCCTTTTTTAACAATGATTTGAAATTTATTCTTGAATGTATGAGCAACAATGAGACTTAAATAGAGATCAATCAAAATTGTGGTTATCACATTGACTCAAAAATGTTCGACTTCTCCTGAATTGGATGATATATTTTGAAAATTGTTAAAGAATATATCAAAACAACATAAGAATTTTTGTTGTTTAAATCAAATATCAAAACAACAAAAAAACAACATAAGAACCGGAAGTAAAATTATACAGTATAACACAAATTGTTTTAACCAAATTTGTTTTTCCTAACCTAAAACTAATTTTTTTATAAATTTGCTAAACTAAAACATAAAAAGTTATAAAAAACTAACTATAGAAACATAGTAACCATAAAAACTAACTAAATTTTAGCGGTTTGTGTTGCTATCGCTAAATTCCAAAGCAAAACATAAAAAAATGATTTCAAACTAAATGAGATTATTGTGAAATGTGAATTGAGATCATACCTGGTAACCTGGGTGAATTGAGAATCTAATTAGTGAATTGAGATCATACCTGGTAACCTGGGTGAATTGAGAATCTAATTAATGTTGCTTATTGTTAACCTGTTACTTTTAGGTCACCATGGCACCACACAGATTGTTTGTTTGTCTCTCTCGTGTGTGTGTTGCGTGGGGATCCCGTGTTGTGTGTTGTGTTGTGATCTGAAGAGTTAAAAAGCCACTTTACCTTGTTTTTTTATTAATAATAATTGTGTGGTGGACTGTGGGTATGTGCCCACTTTTGTATTATTTTACTGTTAAATAATTTGAAGTTCAACCGGAAGTTAAATAAAGATAGAAAAAAATTAGTTCACTTAAAATAAAATTTGGGGTAGCTAAATATATATTATTAGGGATAGCTAAATATAAAAATATACCTACTCACTCAAAAAAATATTTTTTTTTGGGGTAGCAAGGGCTACCCCTCCCTTATACTACCATTCGCCCCTGACAATAAAGCATCAAAATCAACCAAGTTACAATTATTATTTGCATAAGAACACACATATAAGCATTAAAAAAGCATAGATTTTTGAAAAATCCACCCAACAGAAACTAAATCTCTAAATTCACATATGGGTATTTAACAAAAGCCAAAAAATATGATTTTTTTTAAAATAAAAAATAAAAAATAGAGCTTTGAAACTCAAATACTACGAAGATCAAGTTCATCATAGAAAAGGGAAGAAAAAGATTGAAATAATAACTGACCAGAACAGTGGGACCCACAACCGTGATCAGCGGAGCACGGAACGTCCGATCATTGTACAGCGGAGCAAAGCTTTGAAATTTGTGCGAAGATGGATGAGAAAGAGAAAACCCTAAAATGGATAGATGATAACCTTGTGCGATTTAGCGCCAAAAAATGGTTCCCGCAAATAAATGTCTTTGACTTCAAAACAGTTACTCCCTCCGGTCACTATTATAAGCCAAACTTCACTTTTTAGGTACATTGAATAAAGATTAGATACATTAATTATTCAATGTACCTAAAAAGTGAAGTTTTGCTTATAATAGTGACCGGAGGGAGTATAGTTATAGAGAGGAACATTTATCCTATGAAGTGTTTTGATGTTTTCTTTTTTGTATTAACTCTTAGTTTTTCTAAAAATTTGAGCTCTCGCAACATGGACATTTGTCGTGATGTAAGTATAGTCTGATCAATAATTGATTCATCCACGATAGACTAAAGGGGTTTTGAGCAAAATAAATGGTCCATAGAGAAGTTATCTAGAAAGAATGTTATTCTATCCATTTTAAAATGAGTATATTTTAAGATTTTTACACGTAAATTAAGAAATATAATGATATTTTCAAATAAAAATTACAATTTTACAGAACCAACTTGTTCACAATTGATGTATTTGATGAAGTAGTTTTTTGCATCAAACAAGATAAGTATTTGTATCGTCTCCACAGGGATTAGTGCGACATCACAGATAGATTAACATCAAATATCATTCTAAGTTAAAAGGGGGTGATTGTTTGTTTAATTTACAACTATGGTAACTAAATTGCAAAAGTAAAAAGATGAGATTAATAAGGATTGAAACTTGTTAGGAGTAGAGTTCCTTAACCAAGCGTCACACATAACCTAATGATCCATACGAATTCTAGCTATATAACCAATATTATCACAATCAATTCAATTATCGTTTAAGCATTCGTGTCCAAATCCCTTAAACGATAACAAAGTCGATTGGATCATTTAACCGACCGTGTCCAGCCTGATTAAATATCCAAAAGCATTAAGTTCTTGATTAAAGGTGACTATCAAAGATCTACAAACTTGTCAAGAGTGATATAACCTATGATAGATTGTCATTCTAGCTCTACAATATCCTTCGTGTCCAAAGTGATATCATTACTCTAAGGTATCCCTTAAACATTCATGATCAAATCATTCAAAAGATAACATAATCGATCGTGTCATAAAACGATATAGTTATTTCTAACATATCTTTCAAACAGTTGTGACCAAATCATTTCAAGGATAACAAAGTCGATCGGATCACTTAATCGACCGTGTCCAGCCTGACTAAATGTCCGAAAGCATTAACAACAAGAATAACAACTATATTGAATATAAATTGCTAGAACCATATATTGCAAGATCAAAAGATTACATGTTAGCAAGTATCAAGTACCTCTCATCCCAACAAAGGGTATTTAGCTACACATCATCATGGAAGCCTTGCAAGGATGGATTGAAAAGGAAGGATTCATTCTCCTAGTGATGTCTCAACAAAGGAATAAGATCCAACTTCCAAAATCACTCTCACTCTATATTAACTACCTTATTTCTCTCTTAGATATTACAAGTGAAAAGCTTAAGAAAAACTATGAAAAACTAACTAATTTTTATCAGACTCTCCGTTCTCCTAATGAACTACTAATATATATAATATATCAAGCCCAAAATATCTAAAATAATATCTAACATAATATCTAACATAATATCTAAAATAATATCTAATGGAATAGTGTGTAAAAGGAATATCTAAAAAGAGAGATAAGAATGCTAATTAAAAAGGCTGAGCTTTTACACCTACGCTAATAGCTAAATATACGCTATTAGCGAAGTAGGTCGGCCTAAATGGTGGCCAATGAGATTCTGCCACGTTGCTCCTTTTGCCCTGCTTCGCCCAAATCACGCTAATAGCGTGATTCTCTGGAGCTTTTACGCTAATAGCGTAATATACGCTAATAGCGTATTTCTTCAAACCCAGCTTCTGCTTCGCTCCAGGTACGCTAATGGCGTACCTCTCTGGACCAATTTCGCTAATAGCGTGGAACACGCTAATAGCGAATTCTTCAAAACCAGCTTTTGCTAATTTGCACTTTTTCATTATTTTTGGTCTTTGCTCGGTGTCTTGGGGTAAATTCCTGCATAAAAGGATAGAATAAGATATATAAAGCGTAATAAGGCATTTAACGCTAATTTCTCGGCTTTTCCTTCAATAACTTGCAAAACAAGCAACAAAAAGTGCTTAAAATATAACATGAAATTAACACTTTTATGACACTTATCAGTATTTCACACCACCATAAATGAAAATTGAGTACAAAACACTGATTGAATAATGAGAAATGATATTTTGACAACCATTTTTTGACAACTTTTGGACAACTTTATCTCTCATACTCACATGATATTGCTATCCTCTCTCTTCCTTTTTCTCTCTCCATTGTTTTTGACCAATAAGAAGTGAGAAAAACAAGGTTGTCAACAAAGTTGTCATCAAATGGATGTGAAAATATCATTACTCTTGAATAATACTATATAAGCAAAAAATCATATGTATTTGATTTGGATCAAATATATCTGACTTTCTGTTTAGTGTGATACTTTTGAAGTAGTGTACTCAATGATTATTAGAGGACAAAATTGAGGGGGAAAAAAAGAATCAATGTAACACCAAAAAGTTTAGTTAACATTCATTTTGAATGATTTTTTTCACTGAAAAGTGATATTCATATAAGATGAAGGGATGAAACCCAATTTAAGATAGAAAAGACCTTCAACTTAAAAAAAAAAATACGTATAAATCTAATTATCTACCTCCCTTCAAATACACTAGTGGGCTCAAACCCAAAACCTATCGAATTCAAGGAAGTAATTAGTAACAAAATAAAAGGTTATTGTGGCCCTCCAATTAGAACCACTTCGATTTGTCTTGTTGAAGTCTTATACAATATCAAAAAATTGGGATTGTCGGATGTATATATGTGTTTAAATGTATCATCTTATGAGCTAAATTTTAAAAGTGAGATTAAAGATTTACCTAAAAAAAAGTGAGATTTATTATGAGCTAAATTTTAAAAGTGTGATTTAAGATTTACCTAAAAAAAGTGAGATTTAAGATTATCTTGACCGGACCAACAAAATGTTTGCAAGGAAAGAAGCAATTTTATCACATACAACCCGTGTTCATGTTTCTACAGTTATGTCAGTTGCTAGAGTTCAATAGAAAGAAACAATTACTTATCATTATCATCTCTTGCACATTTAGCCTTATAATTGGGACAGTGGTGGGTGAAAGACTTAAAAACTGGGTACTGTCCGATAGTGACCTAACATTACTGGAAATGGAATGCACCCTACATTATCTTCCTAATTAATTCTCACTTCTCTTTTCTCAATTGCCAACCAGACTATATATAGATTGGGGACCATGCATGCATGTCTTCCTTATTACAAATAAAGAAAGATTAATTTCATCACAATAAGGCCTAGGGCTAGCTAAGGACATACATATGACAATTAAGATCATATATGCACCAACCTAACCTTGTTTGGTATGTGACCAAGACAATAGTACAATAAAATTTTCTCAATGACATGGTGAATTTTTAGTAACTCATGATGATAAAATAAAATTTACTTATAGATTGACCAGAAGGAATTAATCTAGGATTATTTGATTTAGGGGTCCTCAGGTTTCAAATTTGGCTAGCAAGGTGTTATAGTACACACGTTATTGTTTTGATTTTTTTTTTTGCTACCCACTACCTTTACTTTAGCTTTGCATCTTAATCAATGCCACTGCACTTTAAACAGCACCTAGTCAAAAAAAACATATGAATAGTGATAAATTAAGATACTAAAGTCACCAAACTTATATAGTTTTTTCTTTAATTATCTTTAACTCAAAGAGGAAAAACCATAAGAATTAAGGGGAAAATCTCTTCAATGAGACCCTAAAATGGCTCTCTGATTATCATATGGATTTATTTTCCTGTATACTAACAAACAAACAAAAAATTACACCGTGGATTAATCATGACCTTTTGATCACATGTTTCTTTTTTGGTAATATCTTTAACAACCATGCAATTTGAGCGATGTTTGAAAATAGCTACCGTGAAAAAAAATGAACAAAGATTTCACCCTTATAATTTTAGGTTCTTCATATTTTAACCCTTTATAAGGGCTATTTTCAAACTTCACCTATTTGAGGTATTAATTTTTTATTTATTTTTTACTTTTTTCATATCTATCTTAAAATTTATACAAATGATAGATAGTTTGTGATTGTGTTATGGTGTAAAAAAACTTACATCGTACATCAAAATTATTATCTTATCATATATACAAAGGGGAAAAAAGAGAAAGAGAAAAGGATTGAAAATGACAAAGAGCATGGGATGTTGTTGTGGACTAAAAGCTAGATTTGAAACATAGACAAAGAAAATACAACACAACCCTTTATAGGACAATTGATTTTTCTTTTGGTAACCTTAGGAATAGTTAACATCTCTTTATATACAAGTCTAAGTGAGGACAAAATTGGAGAATACACAAGAAAACCTCTCTTCAATCATCACATAAGACCAGAACCACAAATGCTTCTAAGAAAAACCATTTGCAAAACCAAATTTTTACTTAAAAAAACACTCAAAAACTTCAAATGTTTCATCTTTGGAGGGTACCAAAAACTACCTAGATCTCTTTCCTTCAATCCATTCTTAGGTAGAAGTAGCAATAGTGCAAGAACATATACAAGTGATCAATTCTACAATGAGTTTTACGATATTCTTCAGTCTGATCTCAATAGAATAAACAGGAATGGTGAAATTAGTATGAACGTGTCGAGAGAACAAACAATGGAAGATGCTGCAAGTATTGAAAACAAACATGTGAGTTTTGTGAAACAAAGTCCACAAAAAAACCTTACTGAAAATGGAGAGAGAGAGAAAAAAGACAAAGGGAATAAGAAGAATGAAGGTGTTAATGAATTGGCATTGAAGATGAAGGAATTAGAGATGAATGATTCAGGTGATGTTGAACAAGTACTTGACATAGAAGAAGCACTTCACTATTATTCTCGTCTCAAGAGTCCTATTTATTTAGATATTGTGGACAAGTTTTTCACTGACATGCACTCAGAATTGTCTGTTTCACAATCCTCTGTCAGCATCAAACGCTCTAAGTCAAAGGGAAGATTTGGATCAATCAGGTTGTAGATAATATAAATCTTAATTCTTGTGGTGTATATGAAATCTGTTTTACTTTCACCATTTTTTTTGTGTGACTTCTATTTTACTTCAACTAGTTGAAGGGTTTGAGTTTGCCTGGTTTGAATTTCAGCTATATTAAACTTTATGCATGAATTGAGTTTATAATGTCATTCATCTATAATGAATTGCTTAGAATTTTTCCAACTTGAAAGCCTTATTTGAGTCTATGGCTTCTTTTTCAATTCTCATAGACCCTTGATAAGAATTTTCAAATCTTGTTTAGCTATTTGATAAGAAGGTGAGAGAACACAAATGAAATGAAGTCTTAAGTAATTCATAACTAATTAAAAGATCTTAAATTTTTCGCATAGGGCAATTAAAAATAACTAATTCAATGCGTACACATACAGGAGAGTATCTCAACTTTATTCTGGGCATAAAGTTCAAAGGCATCAATTTTAATTTGAATTATTCCTGATTGAAGTAAACATGCCAATAACATTCAAGTCGTGTGCATATTTGAAATAGACAATTCACATCTAATGAATCTCCTATCTGGCACCTTCTTAATTGGTTGTTGTTTCAGTAGGGCATGTGGTTCAAAACTCTTTAAATGTTGGTCCTTTCAACTAACGGCACTGTTTTTTTAATGACAAATGTTAATATGTTAATTGTTACTTTAGTATTTTCTCTCTTGCCATAATTTAAAATTTGGACTTTTAACTACATAACTCATTCACCACACATGAGATTCTTAACGGTTAACTGATACAAAACCAGTTTATGCCTGTTTCATATGTTTTTCTCATTTATCAAGACACTAGTATAACCAGAGTTTAAAATGTTTCACTACTGAGAATTTCATAGAAAACAAGTATAAATTGCTAAACTAATACATATTTGTTTCTGAATGGAGTCCACATTTCTGAAGAAGAAAAAAATGAGGACAATTTTATGCACGGTTGTCCATGTTTTTTTAATGGAGTGTATTGTAACTTGTAACACTTATACTCGTGCAGTATATCTAGATGAAAAAAATTGACTGCAATTGTGTACTAAAAAAAGTTCAAACTATCACTTACGGTCTTCAATTCAATTGAAGTTGATTTATTGGTATAAAGTTTGGTCATGTCAAATAGCATTGACAAAAATCTCACATGCAAGTGTGGAAAAATGGAGAATTCAGGTTGGAACTCATGCTCCAACACAAAATGTACTACAACTACCATATGAACCGTACTTTTTTTTTTCTCTTCAGGCATACCATATGAACCGTACTTAGACATGACTAATTCTGTAATTGAAAATAACGTCCACTTAGATTTTAAATGCATTCATTGAAAATGACTGTCTGTACAAAACAAAGAACAGCTCATACCTACTTAAATATACACTTTTTGTAAATGTAAAGCTTTGACACATTTTGCCCAAGATAAAAATCTCATGTTACCTCCTGCTGAAATGAAGCATAATTTGGAGACTACATGAATTCAATTAGATTGAAAATTTCAATCCTTATAAAGAAAATTATGAATCATACTGATATAAGATTTATTTCTAAAACAAGTAGATTCATCACCAACAACAGAACAAGTAATTAGTGCACTAATCGATCAGAAAAATATAGGTATTAGGTATTCCATTGATCAATCAAACATCAATTGAGAGCTTTATACATTATCTATCCAACAACAGCAGCGCGTAAAACCAATACATGTCTACCTTCTTAGCAGGGTAAAGATAAAAATAAATGAAAACCCCATATCCTCCAATTTCCCAAATCTGAAGTAGTTGTTGCCAAGGTATAAAATTATGGTAAATCAACTTGAAATAGTGCCACGACATATTCCCGATCTCTCATAATCTGTCACTCAATCACAGAAATGCATGATTTCACCCATCTAAAATAAGACTTTCTCACTAGGAGTCCTTTTTAAATGATGCTAGTAGCCAGAAGATGAAACCAAGACATTATGCTCCTTTAAACGTTTCTGAAAATGAGCTAAACGGTTCTGCAATTGCATAATACCAGCAGCCTTCTGAGAAAGAATGGTATTTAGTCTTGTTACGTAATCGTCTAGCTGATTCCCTGGTTGATCTGCTTCAACCAAGAGGTTCATCTCCTGCATGTCAAGTGCAGATAAAATATGAATTGGAAAAATAATGGACTTCAAACCATTCTTTGGAAGGATGCAGTGACAAGGGGTTAGTGTTCACAAATTCATTTATCTGTTCTAGGACGACTTGTTTCGTTTTCCTAGAAGAAATGAATGCTAAAACCATGGACAAATTAAAAAAAAAAACGGATAAACAAATTGAAGTTTAGTTAATATATCAATGTGCTTGATGCTAATATCTGCTGAATACTTGCCTTTTTGCTTAAGCTATACTAGTATTTATCAAAAGAATCGCTGACACACATCACTCCCATCATAAAACTAAAAAACAAACGCCGTAATGTTTTGGGGGATTATTATCTAAATTGAAGCCACTTCATAACTAGTTAATTACTCAGATGGTTAAGACACGTGAAATGATAGATAATAATAGAGACATTGTAATACCTCTCTAACAATATTCATGGTCTCCTCTACTTGTGTCCGGTGAGCATTTACAAGATCCTCTTCTTCCTGAAATTATGACACACTTTAGGCAACAACGAGCACAAGGTTTCTTATACGATAATCATTATTTCAGTAGCCAGCAAATCACCTGTAAGAGGGCACTTAAATCATCCTCTGAATTAGCGGGTTTAGGTTCAGCTTTTGGGAGGTCCTTCCATTTGACTAAACCACTAGGTTTCTTCGATTTGTCATCTGTCGTCGCATATGACTCCATCCTTACATTTTTCTTCAATGGTGGTTTCACCTGCTCATAGTACTCTTCAGGGGGGCTAAAATCATCCCCTTCATTTTCATCATGCCATGCATCGGCTGTGTGATCCTCATAGACCGGTGCAGTAACTGAAGATAAGGGAACCGTAATTGATTCTTTAAGGTTGAAATTCGACGATAAAACATCCTTCTTTGAGTTGTTCCCTTTTGACAAGCTTTTCACCCTGGATTTTCATTCAGTTTGTAACAATGAAATTTATCATGTCAGTTGCTATATTATATCTGTGTGTGAGGTGTGGTGTTGGTAATTGAAGGCGTATAGAACGTTTAAAAAATCATCATTACCTGTCAGCATATCTTAAAGTATTCAGAGTGTGCTCGCACGAACCAGAGCTAGGTGATATGCATGATATCATAACAGTACGGGAATTGCCAACAAAGGAATCCCTCAAAACTTCAGTCAGTTTACTTCCCCTGAAAGGGATGTGTCCTTGGTCATTATCCAGAGCTCTTATGCATTCCTTTAGGGCGAGTAAGCTCTTATTGATTTCAGCCCCTTCTATTCTGCATTATATAATTGGAAACAGCCATGAATTAAAAACAATCATCAGACTAGTATCAAAATGCATGTGCAATGCATATAATTCTTGATAGAATCCCAGATCTGATATATCTTTGACATTGAAAACAACGTATATGGCAAAAATTGGAGCTTAATTCAATCTAATTTTCCTAAGATTTTTATTTTAGAAAGGTAACAACATGAATCCACCATTATCCATTCAAGCTAAATCATACCTTGTCTGTTTGTCATTGTCAGTGGTATCAGCTCCACGTTCACTTCCAGCAAGATCAATGAAGGAGAGCTTGCCTACAAGTCGGGGAGGTTTGGATGCATTGCCATCAACTGACCTCTTGATTGCAAGTTGAAGTATTGCATGAGACCGTGAAGATTCCTCATTTGCACCTGTTGTTCCTGTACTTCTTGTGGCACTTCCTCTCTCAATCAGGTCTTTGATATTCTCCACATCTGCTACTTGGTACTCTTGCAAACCAACAATGCAAACTTGCTGCTTACCGTCTTCCCTCATGCAAAGCTTTCTGGAACAATACAACTTTTAATTTAACCTCCAGAACAGAGACAAAAGGAGCAAATAAGAGAGAATTTGACTTACTTTCTTTCATTAAGGAGATCATAGAGCTTCCCACCATATATTTCAAAGAAACTAACAAACAATTGAAATCCTTGGTTCCGGTAAGTATGATGCATCAATCTTAGGATGTCCCTTGATGCTTTAAGCGGCAGTGGCTTCATTGTAAATGTTTTTCCACTTCCTAGAAAAGCAAATGAAGGTGTTTAGAAGTTTGCTCATTGTACAAAATGTCAAAGTCCAGTTGGTATACCTGAGAATCTAGATTTATCTTTTTTTGGTAGTGAGAATCTAGATTTATCTACAAAGTCTCAAGAATTTATCTTCCATATATAACAAAATGCAAGCATTGATTTAGGAATATCTATAAAAATACAAAAATTCACAATACTCAAACTAAATTAAAAAAATTATAACCTAAGTGATAAATTGTATGTCAAAGTCAGCAAGTTTAAACATTTTATAGCCTCATGAGTAATGGCCTACACTTTGTACACTGAAAAGAAATATTGGAAAAATCCAAAAGATATATGATTTCAAGTGGAAGCATCACTTAATAAATATTAAAATAGACATAAAATCGGATTATCCCCAGGAAGGCTGTAATATAGCAGCAATCAAATCAAATATTAGAGGGATGCAATCACCTGTTTGCCCGTAAGCAAAGCAAGTTGCCTTAGTGCGTTCAAAGATGATTGGAACTATGGGTTCCACTGTTTCACGATAGACCTAAAAACAAAAAAGTTATATAAATAGTTACACTAGTATCAAAAAAGTTATATCATATATGCTGAACTGAAATATTGAACCACATTATAGTTACCTCATCATTTGTAACCTCTTCATTCAAGACAGCATCAAAAACAAATTCATGCTTCTCTAAGTACTGAGTTAAGTCGACCTGTAAGGCATACAGATTTTAAAATCTTCAAATATAAAACATCTAGATCTAAGATTATCATGCCATAAACCTTTTCATATGAAATTACACATGAGGAGGTTAGTAGGTAAAATATTATCACCTAGGTCAATTACAATCTAAATTGAAAGCTTATTTAATCTCTAACATAAAACTACAGATAATCAAACTCACCTTCAGTTTAGTTTCGTGCACTGTTAAAGAATTGGAATGGGTATCTATAATGTCTTCCTCATTCTTTGCTAATTCCTTCTTATTCAATGGTCTCTTACGAACCTGCATAAAAGAGACACACAAATATCATCCAATCATAATTTTAAATGCTCTTCATAAATCAGAACTGGACAATATTTCATTTTCAATTTCAGATCATTCAATGAATTTTAAATCCAGCTCTATGAGTACAAATCTCAGTGTTATGCCAAAGCAGTCTTGAAGAAAAACGTTTCAAATTTACCAGCTAACAGTCAGCAAAAACATTTCAAATGAAATTTAACAAAACAACTAAAAAAGAAACATGTGTGATAAATTGACATATGCAAGAGAACATACCACAACTTTAATCTTTGCCACAGAACTGGACTTCTCTTTATCTGCAGGTAAAGTTTTCAATGCGTTGTCAGGAGCACGAGCTTTGGCAGTCTGTTTGCTCATCATGTAAGGCTCAGTGTCATCAAAGCTTCTACCACGATACAACAAGGAGTTGGACTCATATGCATTGGAGACCGGAATCTATCACCATAGAGATAAACAAATTATAACCAAATTCAAACTACCTAATCATAATTATCCTCTTCTAAAGAGAAAATGAGGGATCAATCCTCCAAACTGATAGCACATCAACCTAAGATTTTATGTATCTACATAACCAACTTCATAATGCAATTCTTATATGCTATGAAGCACCAACACAAACACGGACGCCAGACACAACACTAACCCGTCAACACCAGTAATAATTAAAGAAAATGAATTGAGTAAACGTAATCACATGTGTCAATGTCGCACACACACATTTGATCATAGGTCTCAGTGCTACAGAGCTTATAAGTTATTAAAAAAAAAATCAGCTATAACATCTACATTGAATAAGTACTCTTAAGCCTATATAAAAACAAATAAACAGTTCAACGTCAAAATTTGGTCTAAAAATCAATTCAAACTTCACATATTACGAACAATGAACATATCCAAGTATAACTACATTCAATATAAATCCAAATTCAAAAGTACAGTACGGTCAATTAAATCAAATATCATATCATATCATCAACAACAACAACCTCAGGAAGAAGCTCAGTATCAAACGAATGCAGATCCAACAATCCAGGACTAAAATCACCAGCCGAATCATCACTGTTCATCTTCAACGTAGAAGCACGGTAAGCATCAGGAGGCGATGAAGGCTCCATATAATAATCACTTCCTCCGCCATTAAAGCTTCTCTGAACATTCCTATACATTCTCCCTCCCTGTGCTCCACCACCGCCGTACAAGTTATAATCCTACTCGCATTACACAATCACAATCTCATTAGATCAAATCAAATCAAAATGATCATTAACTTCACAAGATCGTCTTGAAAATCGAGAATGGGAAAATTGAAGAAACGAACCTGAAGAGGATTTGCAGCGGAGGATTGAAGATGTTGAAGTCCGGCGGATTGAAGCCAACGGTTACCGGTGGTAGCGCCGTCGAGGAAATTCTCGGAGTATTGCCGTTGGTGATGAACGCCGGTAGCACCACCGCCAGATCTAAGTCCCTGTCTTCCACCGCCGTTCATCTTTTACTTCAACTTCAATCAGATCGGAAGTTTCTAGAAACTGAAGAAGTTAGAAAAATGTGAAAATGAAGATATAGGAATAAGAAGAATAACAGTGAAGTTTTATGCTTTGAGTTTGGAGAATGAAATGAATGAAGGAAAACAAAACAAGATTTTGAATTTTTTTTGAATCAAGTGTTTTTTTGTGACTGGCACGTGCGAGAAGAGTGAGCTTTAAGGGCAAAACGACGACGTTTAGTCAGGGCCGGTGTAGTAGAGTAGGACCCGTTGTTTTTTGAAGTTTGTCCCGTTTGTCACATGGGTGGGGACCACTATTGTCTATTACGAATTATCGTTGCGCGCTTGGCTTCACATTCAAAATTTCTATGACTTTTTTTTGAATGTAAGATCTTATTATCTTGATCCACGTGGCGGAATCCTGTTGTTTCCGGGTCTTTACTAATATGCGGCGTTGGCCCGCTCCATTATGGGCCTACAGTATTGTGCTTCCGGGCATTTCTCCTACTTGTGGTGTTTGTCTTCGTCAAATGAAGATTCTTCGGTTTTGCCCCCTGAGCCAGTTGAGTCAGCAGAATCTCATACGTGGCACGCGACGTCAGCTGATTCTGCTGACGTGGCGCGCTGACTGTATAATTATTTTTATTTTTTTATTGGGGTACACGCGGCATTTTTTTTTTAAAAAAAATATAAAAAAATTCTGGAAAAATGAAAAATTAATAAAAAAATTTTAAAAAAATAAAAAAATCTGAAAAAATGAAAAATCAATATAAAAATTGAAAAAAAGTATTAAAAAATTCTGGAAAATTGAAAAATTAATAAAAGTGAAAAAAATTGAAAAAAATTTGGAAAAATTAATAAAAATAAAAAATGATTAAAAAATAAAATAATCTGATAAAATGAAAAATAATGAAAAAATTCTGGAAAATATTTAAAAAAAAATTGAAATTTTCAAAAAAAATTAAAAAGATTAATCATTTTTAAAAAAATGAAATTTTTGAAATTTTCATTCGTATTTTTCGAAATTTTGATTAGTATATATGTCGAGCTTAGGTTTTTTCAGTGTATTTTTTCCCTTATTCTCGGTTTATAAATACACAAAAGTTCCCGGTTTATAAATACACAAAACTTCCCGGAAAAAATACTAATGAAAATTTCGAAATTTCCAAAAATACATAAAAAACCTAAGCTCGGTTTATAAATACACATATTTTTTCCCTTATTCTCGGTTTATAAATACACAAAAATTCCCGGAAAATTTTTGAGAAATACTAATGAAAATTTCAAAAATTCAAAAATTTCGAAAATTTTTCATTAAAATTTCATTTTTCCAGAATTTCATTTTGATTTTCTAAAATTTATTTTCCAGAATTTCATTAAAATTTAAAATTTTGAAAATTTCATTTTTCCAGAATTTTAATTTTTTTAGAAAATTTTGAAATTTTTTTTTTTTTCAGAATTTTTTCATTTTATTAGATTATTTTATTTTCATTAATTTTTCCAGATTTTTTAAAATTTTTCAATTTTTTTTTTATTAATATTTCCAGATTTTTTTAATTTTTTCCGTTTTTTTTTCAATTTTCCAGAATTTTTATTAATTTTTCATTTTTCCAGATTTTTTTTATTAATTTTTCAATTTTCCAGAATTTTTTAAATTTTTTTAAAAAAAAAACAAAAATGCCACTTGTACCCCAATAAAAAAAATAAAAATAAAAGTAATTATACAGTCAGCGCGCCACGTCAGCAGAATCTACTGACGTCGCGTGCCACGTAGGAGATTCTGCTGACTCAACTGGCTCAGGGGGCAAAACCGAAGAATCTTCATTTTACGAGGACGGAATCTAAAAAAAAATTACAGGGGGCAAAACCAAAAGTCGCCTATATTACAGGGGTAAAAGCCTATTAACCCTTGTTTTTAATATAGTTATGGTTGTAGATCTGAAATGCTATTAACATATATTATGAATATCTGTTATAATAAACTTATATTGCTTAAATGTATAATTTTTTTTCGAATTTTATAAATTGTTTAGGGTTTGAATATTTGTTGTTAATATAGTTATGTTGTAGATCTGAAATGCTATTGACATATATTATGAATACCTGTTATAATGAAGTTATATTGATTGAATTTATAATTTATTTTCAAATTTTATAAATTTTTTAGGGTTTGTTTAGGATTTTTAGGGTTTATGTCAAATTTTCACTGCAAGTGTTTGAAAGAGTTTTTCATTGATTATTTTTAATTTCTATGTGTGTAGATTTGAAACAATGGCCGGGTGGATCGACGTTCATGCAACATTCAACGGCGGAGAACCTCAGAGGTTGAAGGTTCGGTGCCTTGATGTAACGTTAAGAGATCTCAAGGATCAACTGAATGAATTCAACCAAGGAGTCAACCCAAGAGACACACGGAGGGTGCAAAATGTTCGGTATAAACGTCCAAAGCTCGACGAGGGGAGCGTATCATTCACTTGGGTGGAGTTAAAGAACGACGAAAACGTGACGAGTATGTTTTGGGAGCACACCAAGTTCCATTGGATCGATATGCGGGTGATGTTGCTGAGATCAACTGAAGATATCATCAACAACTTGATTCCGCCAGAAGATCGTCATTAGTTAGGGTAAGGTGCATTTCAACTACAACATTTGTCTTACCTATGAAATGCGGTGATTCAAACTTGCCAAACGGCAAGGACTCAAGCATTTCGCTGGGCATTAATGTTTTTCCTTTGAAAAGATTAAATTTTTGTTAGGCTTGCTTAGATGATGGTATTAAGTGTCAAGGAATGGACCTCATTTCGTTGGCACTTGAATACCATCATCTAAATCAAGCCTGACAAAAATTTATTTTTTTCAAAGGAAAGCATGAATGCCCAGCAAAATGCTTGAGTCCTGTTGTTTGGCAAGTTTGAATTTACCCCATTTCAGAGGTAAGACAATTGTTGTAGTTGGAATGCACATTCCAACTACAACAATTGTCTTCCTTTGGATAGGGTCATTCAAACTAGTTAAATGGCAGGACACCGGCATTCGTCCGGGAGTGTTTTTGTTCCATTCTAAGTGTTGATTTCTTGTTGGCTTCGTTTAAATGATGGTATCGAAGTGTCAAGGTCTGGACCTCATTCCGTTGGCACTTAAATACTATCATTTTAAACCAAGACCAACAAGAATTTAACATTTGGAATGGAACAAAAGCACTTCTGGACGAATGATGGAGTCCTGCTGTTTACCTAGTTTGAATTGACCCCATTCAAAGGTAAGATAATTGTTGTAGTTGGAAGGTACATTTCCGAATGTAATGTAATGATAGTTGACGTACATGTCTTTTACGTAATGTAATTATATGTAAATAAAATTGTCTAAAAATTAATGTTGTGTACTTATCGAATTTATTTATTCAATACGCCATTTTTATTTGCATTAATGTTGTGTACTTATTATAATTTACTTATTCGATACGCAATATTTATTCGAATTCACGTTAGATTTTATTCGAATTTTAATTATTTGAATTCACGTTAGATTTTATTCGAATTTCATTCGGATTTTATATAAATAAATGAAAATAAAAACTAAAATAAAGGAACACAAGCAAGAGTAAAGAAGTAAAGTGGAAATGAGAGTAAGGAGGAGAGAATGTGAGGGTTTTTATAGGGGAAAAATGTAGGAAAATATGTGTTGAATGAATGAAGGAAAAGAGGTTGAATGGTGAAAAGGACGGTGCATCCTAGAACGCACGTAGCGGCTGTTAACTGCCGCTGGAAGACACCAGCGGTTGTTAACTCCCGGCGCATTAGCTAGCGGCTGTTAACTGCCGCTGGGGTAACACGGTCATTTCCATGTGTCAATTGGAAGTATTCTATGTCAGAAAGCAACTTTCTTAAGAAGAAAGAAAATGACACATATTATAAGTAGAATTTTGCTCTTTACCCAAACAGTTTTGTTCACTCCCAAAGTAAAAGTCGAAAATGCCCCTACGCAACTTAACTTGCGCTAGTGCATTCTGTATGTATGTTAAGTCGCGTTACGTTACTTAACATGCGTCAGTGTATCACGAACGTGACTTAAGTCACGCCCAACTACAACACTAGCGCAAGTTAACTTGAGTACGTTGGGTAGAAATTGATTTTATTCTATACTAATTCATTATTATTCGAAATTATAAATAAATTTGAAATTAATAAAATAAATGCAAAAATAAATACGAATAGTAAATAGAACTCTCATTTTATTAATATTATTCAAATATTACAATAAGCAATACAAATATTTTATTCCAATTAACTAACATACTTAATATTTATTTTGACCCTCTTCGGTATATGCGAATAGCTTTTGGTGGAAAATAGTGATTCATCTTGTTGGGGAAAACGACATCAAGACCCCTTGAGGTAAATTTATATTTGGTTCCTTTTATACCCCCATGATGATTCTTTTTACCCACGGTAAAAAGATTTTGGGAGTAAAAGGAAGCAAATCGAAATTTACCTCAAGGGATGATGCCCTTTTCCCCAACCTAATGGACCACTATTTCCCCCAAAAGCCACTGGTATTTACCTAAGGGGGCTTAGAGACTAAAGAAGCCTAGAGACTAAAGAAGAAAATAATAAGAAGATAAATAGGGGGGGAGAGATAATGTGAGGAAAAGAGGATGGTTGGGAGGGTATTTATAGGTGGTTTAAGGTCCAAAAACGTGCGAAAGACTCAAAAAAAAAAACGTGTAAAAAACAATCAAAACCATTGACCACCGTCCAAGAAACGTTTGTGCTTCAGTTTTTAGCACCGGCCAACTAGCGCAAGTTAACTTGCGCACAACTTATAAGGTGCGTGACTTAACATGAGCACCGATTATAAGGTGCGTGAGTTAACTTGCGCATACCTTATAAGGTGCGTGACTTAAGTCACGCTAGTTAAGTAACGCTAGTTAAGTGCGCATACCTTAGAAGAAAATTCGAATAAATATTGCGAGAGCGTGAATTTGAATAAATATTGCAACATCGTGAATTCAAATAAATATTGCGACAGCGTGAATTCAAATAAATATTGTGATAGCGTGAATTCGAATAAATATTGCGTATCGAATAAGTAAATTATAATAAGTACACAACATTAATTCAAATAAAAATGGCGTATTGAATAAATAAATTCGATAAGTACACAACATTAATTCTTAGACAATTTTATTTAGATATAATTTCATCTACGTTACATTACATTGTGGTATCATTACATTACATTACGTAAAAGACATGTACGTCAACTATCATTACATTACATTCGGAAATGTACCTTCCAACTACAACAATTATCTTACCTCTGAATGGGGTCAATTCAAACTAGCTAAAAAGCAGGACTCCGGCATTCGTCCAGAAGTGTTATTGTTCCATTCCAAATGTTAAATTCTTGTTGGTCTTGGTTTTAAATGATAGTATCTAAGTGCCAACGGAATGAGGTCCAGACCTTGACACTTCGATACCATCATTTAAACGAAGCCAACAAGAAATTAACATTTAGAATGGAACAAAAACACTCCCGGGCGAATGCCGGTGTCCTGCCATTTAACTAGTTTGAATTACCCCATCCAGAGGAAGACAATTGTTGTAGTTGGAATGTGCATTCCAACTACAACAAATGTCTTACCTCTGAAATGGGGCAAATTCAAACTTGCCAAATAACAGGACTCAAGCATTTCAATCAACGTTCATGTTTTCCTTTGAAAAGAATAAATTTTGTTAGGCTTGATTTAGATGAATGTATTCCAGTGCCACCGAAATGAGGTCCATTCCTTGACACTTAATACCTTCATCTAAACCAGCCAAACAAAAATTTAATCTTTTCAAAGGAAAAACATGAACGCTGAGCGAAATGCTTGAGTCCTCGCCATTTGGCAAGTTTGAATTACCCCATTTCAGAGGTAAGACAAATGTTGTAGTTGGAATGCACCTTACCCTAACTAATGACGATCTTCTGGCGGAATCAAGCTGTTGATGATATCTTCAGTTGATCTCAGCAACGTCACCCACATATCGATCCACTGGAACTTGGTGTGCTCCCAAAACATGCTCGTCACGTTTTCGTCGTTCTTTAACTCCACCCAAGTGAATGATACTCTCCCCTCGTCGAGCTTTGGACGTTTATACAAAATATTTTGCACCCTCCTTGTGTCTTTGAGGTTGACTCCTTGGTAGAATTCATTCAGTTGATCCTTGAGACCTCTTAACGTTACATCAAGGCACCGAACCTTCAACCTCTGAGCTTCTCCGCCGTTGAATTTTGCATGAACGTCGATCCACCCGGCCATTGCTTCAAATCTACACAATTATAAATTAAACACAATCAATGAAAAACTCATTCAAACATTTCATCAAACACTTGGAGTGCAAAATATACATAAACCCTAAAAATGGTAACTACAACATAAACATGCAAAGATCAAAATAATTAAGCAATATTACTCATTTGCATGTAACATTGTATCATATATTGCAAAAAACAAAATAACCAAAAATTAAACAAACCCTAAATCTAAAAAAATCTAATCTAAGTGTAAAAAATCTAACATAATCATGCAAACATCATAAGAATTACGCACTATAAGTCATTTGCATGTAGCATTCTATCATTTCTTGCAAAAAAAATAAAAATTTTAACAAAACAATAAACCTAAAAAATCCTAGATTAAGTGAAATTTTTTATCATACCAACATAGTTTAAGTGAAAGCTTACTTGTTGTTGTTGTTGTAGTGTTATTTGATTTGAAGTTGAAGGAATTTTGGAGTTTGGTAATTTGAAAGAAAATTGAGATTTGTGTGTGTTGTTTGGTGAAAATGAGGCAGAATGTGGTTTTGCCTGGCTGATAACAGCACG
The DNA here is from genome assembly GCF_051527215.1 of Medicago sativa. Classification (NCBI taxonomy): domain Eukaryota; kingdom Viridiplantae; phylum Streptophyta; class Magnoliopsida; order Fabales; family Fabaceae; genus Medicago; species Medicago sativa. Next base: position 80,821,149 of record NC_140750.1, read on the forward strand.
CTACGCGGCGCAACTTAAGTCACGTAAACATTACAACTAGCGTAAGTTAACTTACGTATCGCATGTTAACATGCATAGGGGTATATTTGTATTTTACTTTGGGAGTGAGCAAAACTGTTTGGGTAAAGAGCAGAATTCTTATAAGTAATCTTTAAAAAGTTCCTCAAGTGAAGGGAGATGTCCTTTCTTTGTGTGAAGTGTATCTATCAAGATTTAATTTATTTTTTAGAAGTTAAATTAGTTCACTCAAATTATTATCGAGGAGAATTGAACATGAAACCTTAAGGATAAACACACTCTCAGGTCCTAAGTCAATACCATCAAGTTAACCCCAATGTGTTTGCAAGATTTAATATGTTAATAAGGAGAGCTTTGGAGTTGGGGAAGTACCTTAAGGTGAGTTTACCAAATTTATTTCTAGGAATAACATTGCTTGAAATATAAATATGTGAATTTTTTTTTGAAGGATAAATATGTGAATTTTATTCTAAGGTATTTAGAAAAAAGATGTTTGGTTAACATCATAATATTCCAAGGAACCTTAAAAATATGGATTATAATAGGTAATTACATATGAATTTATTCTCATCTTCATGGGAACTTTATTCCCACCTTTTTCTTTGAGAACATTTTTCTATTCCCATGAACATTTTATACCTAGGAATAAAATTTAGTAAACTTGTAACAAACACGGGCATGCATATTTCTATCATTATATTCTCAGGTAAAGCTGTAAAAAATGGGTCGGTCTAATGGTCCGGCCCATCAGCCCACATTTGTGGACCGGGCCTAAAAATTGGCCTAAAAATACACTCGGGCTTTTTTGGCCCATACAAAAATGGGGTCGGGACGGGATGGCCCATCGGGATTCGGGGCGGCCCATTATTACAATTTAATTTGATTTTTGTTAAAAAAATAGTATATTTTTGAAAAAAGTTATCAACTATTTTAAAATTTATTAATAAAAAATATTTAAAAATAAACTTAATAAAAATGAATGAATTTAGTTTAAAGTTTATAAATTATTAATTTGATTTAATTGAATGAATAATATAGAGTTTCATTAATATTCAATGTTAATGTCAAAATTATTTTCACTTTTATGTCTATCAAATCATATTTTAGCAAAAAATAGTGGTGAGTGACTAATATATAAAAAATACATAAGAAAGAGTGAATAAATTTTAAAAGTAAAAAATAAACGGGTCGGGACGGACTGGCCCATGGCCCACACAGGCCGGACCGGGCTCTAGAATCTGTGGCCCAATTATAATTGGGTTGGACCGGTCCGGCCCATTTATGTAGTTTGGCCTCTCGGGCCCGGGCCGGGCTTGGCTGGGGCAGCCCATTTGACACCTTTATTCCCAAAAATCTATGAATGTAACTTGAAACAAACGCACCTAGTTTTAAATTTGATATCGGCGACGAACGTTTACAATAAAGCTGGTTTAATATTTTTATTATAAAGGTACATTTGTTGTTGTTTGAAATGATGTTAGTTGGCAGGGACATGCATTATTATATGCAGGGGTCGGGTTCGAACTCCGGACACCCCACTTATTCACCTTAAAAAAAGTGAATTCTAACTACTAGGCTACTTCACAAAAAATAAATAAATAAAAAGAAATGATGTTAGATTTGGAGGTTAACTTTTGCAAGAGATTATTTGTGGGGTTAAATATTTCCTCAAAGGTAGCATAAGAAGAGTCTAACTTTCTAAATTGCAAGTTCGAGGAGAATGAAAATATAGTACATGATGATTGAGGTGGTGAAGTCAAGATTGTCAAGGTGGAAGAATAAACAGTTGTTCGTTGAATGTTGTGTGGTCACAATAAAATTAGTTTTGTTTACTTTTTCTAGTATACTATCTATTTTTTTCAAGACTAAACAATGTATCATTTCTAAACTAGAGTCTCTTTGACAAGTGCTCCTTTTTGTTTTCAGAAAAATTATCCATGTTTTCTTTTGCTAAACTAGTTACAAACCCGTGCTTCGCACGGGGTGGATTACTTTTTTTCGGATAATTTTATTTGCAAAGACATATTTGTTAACGCTTAAAAGTAAACTGATTCTAAATATATATATTACATGCATATAAATATAAATTCTCACAATTAAATCCATTTAATCATATTTGACATCTTTGTCAAGAAAAGTATAAATCTCACATTCTTTGAACAGATTTGGAAACAATTTACCTTAATCATACATCCTTCCCCGATAACACTATCAGTGATATCAGCATCAAGCATCTTCGACGGAGGCAAATATCGCGGTTGAGTGTAAATTGGAAATGATCGATCATAGAAAAACATGGTTCTTTTGCAGAATTTTTAGCCAAAGTCCATGACATTATATTGATTATAGCACATAAGGCTGGTTTTTATTTGATTTACACACATGGAAGAGGAAGGAAAGAACCAATAGCAATGTTTGTGGCAATGTAAACAAACTCAACAGACATGTTTATCTTTAAAATTGAGATTTTCTCGGTTTGTGCTATATTATGAAATAAATGACATCTTGAAATTAAGATAGACATAACTGAGATATTGTTAGATAATATCAAATATACCCTGATTTCAAGGTTTTATTATCACCAATCCTGCTTTACTTTTTAAGCTTTTGGAGGATAAAAAATTAAACTCTATGATTTTATCTCATTCTGCTCTTAATTGGCGATAACGTGAGATTCACATTTTTGTATGATTTTTATATGATGCGAGCTCAAAGTTAAGAGATACAACTACACATTTAAGAATAATTTCATGTTATTGTACTAAACATAGACATATTTTTCAAGCATCCAAGGAGTAAGTTTTCGTTAATTAATGGCTAAATCAAAATGTTTGTTCACGAAACAACTCTAACATGCACAAAGATGGTGAATCAGTCCAAAAGATATTGGCATAGATGAACAATATTTGCAGCATCACTTGAAACATAAAGACACAGCTAGGCTTTAGATAACTATTTATTCATTCTTTTGGTGCAAGCAGCATATTGAACATGGAGTTTTGCACACAAGGATGCAATGAATGATAAACTTTTTTATTTTCTCTTTCAAATATGTCTTTAGTTCCTGTAAATATATCACCCTTCTGGATTTAGCCTAAAAAAAAATACAGGTTTAATTAATAAACATAGTATAACTTTCCAATGGATCTAATGTTGTAGGAGTGAAACAAAATCTCTAGATTTACACTATCCAATTGTTGATAGTTAAGCTATCCTTGCAAACAATTTGTCTCACACTTGCTTGTTTCATGTTTTTCAATCATTATAGTATCAAATTCGATATGTCTTCTTCATTTGAAAAATTTAAGAGCAAAACTTAGTGTGGCAGCATAGTGAGAATATATTCCCTCAATTTTGGAGGGCAAACAGGTCTTTCTTTTGGATTTTGTATCATGATCCTGACGTATAAGTGTAACTTGTTTGAGCTCCAATCTTAAGCTCAACAATTTTCGCTGTAACAAATATATTAAGAAAAACTTATCAGATATTCAAAGTAGTCTACTAAGCTAAGATGCAAAAACAGGGTAACAAAAGTAAATATATAAATATCAAGCACACCTGTAAGAAATCCTATGACAGGTATACGTTCCAAAACTTTCTCCGTGCTTTCGAGTTTTCGCCTGAAAAATTAGGCAGGCTTTCAGTATTATTTCTTTTCCTACTTAGAAGTCGCATATTGCAAAATGTGAGGTTTACAAAAAGTGAAAGGAAGCATTAAAGATGTGAGAGCAGAATGTGAAATATTTTTCCTATGAGCATATTAATGAGATAAAATATGAGCATATTAATTACTTTCAGTGAAAAATCCAACGTATAAATAAGGTGTTGCGGCCTATGGCAGATGTGTGGTGGATATAACAGGCATTGCAGATGCAGCCTACGGAAGAGATGGCACACAATCCGCCATGTCATAATGATATAGCGTTACATGGCAACAATTCAACAACACTGAAACTTAAAAAACCACAGCCATAATCTCTGAAATTATCACTAGTGCAAACCAAAACAATTCATTTCAGACAGTGTTGTTAAATAGCGGCTGTGGTGGCGTGATAGCCGTAATAACATAGCAGAATTTGAACAAATCCCTATTATTTTGTGATAGGTTATTTAGTAGAAAGTGATGTCAAGTAGGGGCTAAAGTGGTACATTAGCTGTGTAGCATAACAGAAAGTAATTCGACGCCAGAAACTGTCTATAATAAAAACTCAGCCTTATCTTTCATAATAAAAACCAGAACTAATGTCATATATTCTAGAAATGTGTTCATCTATATCATGTATTTACACCAAAACTATAGTAAAAGACATTGCAAGAACTTTGTTTAACCAAGATTGATTCATCAGGATGTATAATGACTTGTGAAGCCTTATATAGCTCTAAAACAGCACTAACATTATGAAGGATATATTTAGAGATGTTAGAAACACTAAAACCTCAAAATAAGCTCAACTGTATAAAAGTTTAGAGTAAAACTTATCAACTCAACAATATAGCAGACAACTTAAGCATTATTACCTATTATATATTTAGAGAAGTTAGAACCACCAAAAGTATCCTATATGACCTGTACATAATCCAAAGAGTATCAAAATTATTGTTTCAGCTGTAAAATGTAGAAAGGAGGAAATTAGTTGCACTGCAGAAGGCAAGGAAAACATAGAAAAGATCTTCCCCAACCAAAACTAAATAAACCTTTGAAGAATACCATATATAATGAAAGATAATCAATGATTGATTTTGTTTCAAAGCAAATTTCAAGTCACACCAAAGAGAGGAGTGAATCAACCAAATTTTAACTCACAAGATTTCTCGACGATGGTTCCTAAAGCAGAACATAGTTAGCATTTATTGTAATCAACCAAATTTTCTGAAATATAAGTTTTGATCCAAAATTCTAACCTTCATTGCCTGCATCAATATTTTCAAGTGCATGAATTTGCTTTGATTCTTCGCTATGCTTCACCTTCATCTTTTTATCTTTCTTATTGTTAAGATTCTTTTTCTTTTTATAGCCACAAAATGGAATAATAGCAAAACGGCTGCTTGGATAATCCTCAAATTTACGACGATATCAGCTTTGAACAAAAAGAAATGTGCAAAAAGCAAGTCGAAATCAAATAGTAATAATTTGTTCAAAACATGAAAACCATGCTAAACCTGGTGAAGAAATATTACCACAAAAGCAAAAAGTAGCCAGATTGTTAGATTTGATCCACCAGTAGCAACCACAAAACTGGCGTATATAACCTTCAACAATATCAAATATAGACTTAGCTAGATGAATCATTGCAGTATAAGCAATAGAAAAGTATAAATTATAGAGACAGAACGAAAGGGAGTTACAATTTCAGAGATAGTGTGGAGAGGAACATAAGACAGACACACAGACTCCGATTAAGGCCGTGACCTTGAGCTTGAAAACTGCAAAATCAAAATAGTTGTTGATGAAAGTGAACCACCAAGTTGATGTGTAAGGAAGAAAAATGAATCAAAAATTAAAATATGCGCAAGAAGCACCATAGTTCAACCCATATCCATTGGATAGGATTTATTAATGTTACACGTTCTAATGATTTATAGAAAGTAAATGATTTACGCAATATACTATAGTTATTGGTGATATGTTGTCTAGAAGTAAAGAGGGTAGTCCAACTAGTAGGACTCTTGTACAAATTGGTCGCTTTTTACTTATGGATTTGCAAGTGAAGTGCATCATCTTATCAAGAGAAGGTGTAGAGAAATTTTATTTATACTTCCTATCTGACATGACACCCTAATACATTTATATACCAAGTGGCCACATCAACAGTTTAATGTGACAATTATTCCCCATGGTCTCATGAAGAACTTCAACATGTCACATTCACACTTTTATATAAATTAACATATTAACATTGTGATGACTTTGTATTTGGATTTTTTTTCTTCATATTAGCCTCTTGCATTGTTAGTTTTAACAATTAAGAGGCTAGAAAAAAGTCAAAAATCTTAGAGTTCAAAACTAATATCAATAACTGTTATGAATTTTTTGGAGAACTAAAGAGATTTCTTACTCAAATATAATATATTAGTGAAATGTATTGAACCAAAATCAACTTCTGTTTGCTTTATATTACCAAAAATAGTTTTCACATGGTTTTGAGAACTTTTAATTCTCACCAGGATGCAAATTGAGCAACATGATTCATTGTATAATTTCATCATTTTGTTGGAGCTGAATTGCTGCCATGGAAGGTTCATAATACAACTTTGTGGCATCTCCTTAACTCCCAAGTTGTCATAAATATTTGAAAGCACTCCTCCATAAGTTGTTTCTAGTGAATTTATCTGAAAACACATGTTACACAAAATCTAAACTAAAATTTTGATTCTAATGAATTAATTTCACATTTCGTAAGCTTTTTATTTATTAATACTTACATAAAACAAATAAGCTTGTGCAACAGTTGGACATATTCATTCCATAAACACTCTCCCATTTAGTAAACTTCTCAACAATGCAACCTGCAATTCCACACCAAAATTGATAGGTGAGACAAACACCGTCTCAATTGGATTAATATAAGGGCAAATAATACAAATAAAATATTTCTAAATGATTGAATGTAATCACATGTGTCAGTGTCAAAGCAATATATACATTCAATCAAAAGTGTCAAAGCTACGTAAATAATCAGTGGTGAGATAATTGTCAGCCAGAATTGTAACCTTGGAAAATGGCTCAGCCACAGAAGTAAAACTCGTCAGTTTTATGGCTGCAATGGCTCCTGCAATTGCTCATTTTCCAGCTCCATCAAGAAAACCAGTTTCTGTGGTCTGGCCTTTGATAGCTCTTGCTATTGTTCCTATTATTGACCCTCCTAAGGTTCATAACAAACAATTTTCAACGACTTTATAAAACATGCATAAATAATGAGACGTATAATATTCTGTATAGCAATAACAAAATGTAACATACCTAGTGCTAAAATGCAGGTGAATGCAGCAAAAAGAAATCTATCCACGGCATTCATGAATTTTTCAAATGCAGAACAACTAAAAAGGACTTCTTGACACTTTGTTATTGCTTCTATTGTTCTAGAAAACCATTTGCTCATAGTTAGTGAAGTGATGGTAATAGGCATTTGAAACAGAAATGAAACTTGTTTGTCACAATGTTAAAACCAAAAAACTAAACATGCACTGAGATTGCAGATCATGTCAATTCAAAAATTGTTATGACATTATGGGTTCAAGACACAATATATCTAGCTAACCAATTAAAGTCCAACAAAGGATGAAAAACATAGCAAAATAACTATGACTAAAACTTGGCAACTATAAGGGAGGACAATGTTTGGTTTTGTTTTAGTGTCTCACCTGATATTTGGTTGAATGGGTGGGAAAGAAATAGCCGAGAATAAACTGCAGAAAAAGAGAGATGTTAGTGTGAGAACATAGATGAGAATGCGACAAAAAGTTGAGAAAAAGTTTCTTAAGGACCTCTACCGCAACAAAACCTGCCAACTGTACAGGGAGTTTTAAAATGATAACCTGGCCATGATGAGCTATGGAAACTGTACAGGGTTCCTAAAACCAAGGTTCTCCATCAATTTCAACAGGAAACTTAGCAAAAGCAAACAATTGTATCTTAATCACTTAGAGCTCGAGAAAGCCCAACCTATATTGACAAAGCAACAGACAGAGGATTTGAGCATCCAGAATTTCATAATTTGAACTCCATAAAACTTAATCTAGACAAAGATATTGTGTCTCATGTCATAGTCAAGACTCACGCATGCCATTTTAAAATTGAAGAGAGCTTAAATACTGGAAATATGAAATAAGGTAGAAGTAACAGACGACAGGCTAGATTACAACTGAGATGTATGAGATTCTGGATCCGTACAGAACATGATTAAATTAAAATAAAAAGCGTTCAAGCTCTATAAAATTACTCATTTTTACATCATTGCATCAGGATCCAGTTCTCATAAAAAAGAGAGCTCATCAAACCCCGTTTCTACATATATCATATATCTCCATTCATGTCGCTCACGTGCATTGAGATCAAAGCCATAAAATAGGTGAAAGGGCACAAAGATGAATTAACTTACAGGAATGGAGAATTTTGTCGAAGCAAAAGAGAAATTTGTAGGTTCATCGATATTTCTCAAAAAGGGCCACCTTTGGATGTCTCTCATATCAAAGGGGCAATAAGATCCATCGCCATTCATTCCCTCCAAAAAGAAATTCATTCCCACCTTTTTTTGAAACAATTTCTTCTAGCAACGATGATAAAAATCTACAAATCACATAAAAACAATCACATTACATAACATATCGACTACCATCTTTTGCAAGGAACCAATGTTACATTAAACAATAATATACAACGAAATATAAGATTAAGATAAATAAGGCACCTAAAATTGAACGAAATTGAAAAACAACATATTTAGCATCAACAAAACTACTATAAAGGTAGTAAAAACTTCAAGAGGAAGAGATTGAGTTCACTATCAAAGATAATGTGTCCATTCTCTCAGATTAAATTAATAGTTAGAACTTCAAAATTCAACCCATAATTTCAGTTTTGAGAAGTCCCTCTCTGTCTCATTAATCATACATTAGAACTATATATAACCTATAATATATTTTCTTTCCCTTATAGTTCCAACCTTATAACATGTACTGCAATATAATGTAGCAGCTTTCAATGACATTTAAGAATAAAAGTATGCACCTTTAGATGATTTACAATCTATGAGTTTAGCAGCCACACCAGGTAGTTTTTTCCAGCTTCTGTCCAACCCACTAACCTGTCATATTCATATTAAGCAAAATAAACCACAAACAACTATACACTCAACAAATCCAAAGTAACTTCCTAACCTTTGCATCACCGATGATCAATTCCATGTGTTGGTTCCCATTGCTGGCAGTAACAATCCATGAATCAAGAACCCTAAACCCAATTTTCCACACATGCAACCTCAATTAACCAAAAAGGGAATGAAGAAAACAAAAATCCTCTCAATTGATCAAAAATTAATCAATCAAACAGGCCAATAGAAGAAGCAGAGAAAAAAAACAAAAACAAACACCATAAAAGAGCAAAATATACCAATAATCTAAACATGCAAGCAGATGAAGGATAAAAAACCAACCTTTGATGAGAAAACGCGACCCCTTGCTCTTCACCGTTTCCTTTCTCCCCGTCAATTTCGTCGTTCTGTTACGCTCTCTCCAACCTCCCTCGTCGCTTTCCCTTTCTCTTACTCTTCCTCACCGGCGCCGCCGTTTTTCGCCGTCACTTTCCCTTTCTCTTACGCAGCTTTTCGCCTTTCCCCCTTCTTCCATTCCCGTTTCTCTCTCCCTTTTCTTTTCTTTTGTTTTTTTTTCTTCTCACATATATATAGGGAAGGGAAGCTCCAATTTTTAATTTACCAAAATGCCCCCCTCAAGGGCAAAATGGTAAAACGCACGGACTATTATTTTCTTATTTAGTTTAGATGCGGATTTTAAGTAGCTCGACATGGGAGATAAGGAGACTTTGGAGAGCACATGTGACGGAAGGAGGTCGATTGAAAGAAGAGCTTTGCTAACAATATATTGAAAAAGTTAAGGATTCAAAAGTAAAAATAATTTATAAGTTGTAATAGAAAAGTTATTTTTTAAACTTTCAATATATTGAATGTATCATTTATAGCCCTTCAAATTCTTTTAAGGAAACATTTTAGATGGTCATTGGTGATTCACATTTTAGATTAGATAAAATAATGATAGATACATTTTAAACACGAAAATCACATATTAGAAGCACAAATATATTTTTTGATAAATAAATAAATGAAATGACAATAGTCATTATAAATTCACAAACACAAATAAAAGAGCCGAAGTTTAAACTCGATCATGACGTTTGTTCAAACAATCTCAATATTTTTATCAGTTTTGTTAAAACTCGTGGACTAGATTACTAGAAACACAAATATTAGTGAAACAATATTTTTTGAATGCAATCGAATAGTAATTAATACTATTTATAAAGTATAAAATTTAACATTACAACTTTAAAATTGTATACATATTAAATGTCTCTTCTACACAAAAAGAAATTATATTGTAAAATATGCATATTTTGTTCATAAAATAATAAAATATACAAAACACATATACAAAACACAACGCTGATATGTTGACATCTATAATAATTTAAGAAAATAAATAAATTAAAGGGTTAAAAATGTTTTTTGTCTATAAATACACAAACTTTTCATTTTAATCTTTTTAAAAAAATTAACAGACTTTTAATCTCCAAAAGATTTCCAACACCACTTTTGGTCCTTACATTTTAGTCAACCCACGTTTAGCCTTCATATTTTTAATAAATTTTGTCAAAAATGTATAGAATATTATGAATCTCTCCCAAAAAAAACTGATTTTTTTTTAAGAAAATATGAATTATATAACTCCGAAAATTGAAATGTGTGTTTTACTAAGCTTTATTTCCTACAACCTGGGGAAAAGACATATCCGAAATGCATGTCTCTTGACTTTATTTCCTACAACCTGGGGAAAAGACATATCCGAAATGCATGTCTCTTGAGTTTTGATTGTAGTTGTGTTTGAGCCTATTAATTTGAGTAATGATATTTGTATAATCATTTTATGATACTTGTTGTGAATATGGACTTAAAACTCACACAGGGATGTGTGGAGCAAAGGAAATTAAAGTAGTAACCACAATCAAAGTAAACATAAGCAACAACAATAATAACAACACCTAGATCTAATCTAGGAATTAAAGTGAAAAACTCAAAATCACAAGCAAAAAAATAAGGAGAGAAGAGAAACAAACACACCAAAGATTGTTTACCCAGTTCGGTCCAACTTGACCTGGGGGAGAGATTGATCTCTCCAATCCACTATCAATGAGTTCTTACAAAGAGATACAAATGGGTTACAAGAAATTAGCTTCAACAAGCTCACAAAGAACAACCTTAATTTCTACCCATTTTTCCAATCTAACTAATGAACAAGACACTCAATGATTTTCACTCACCCAAGTTGTTTACAATGTTTCCTAACCCAAGAGAACTCTAATCAAAGACCCTCAACCCTAAAGTTCTCTCCTTTGATTTCCCAAGTTTTCCTCTCTTGAAGCTCTCAATCAAAATCTGGACAGAAACACTTAAATAGTACCCTGCAAATGTCAAAATCATGTCACGATTGCCAAAATCGTGTCACGGTTCATTGTGTACGACCTAAGGTACACAAATCTTATCCATAAATCGTTTCACGATTTCCCAAATCGTGTCACGTTTTGCCTCCAGAACCAACCATGCATTCGGCATCAGAAATCGTGACAAGCTTGCCAAATCGTGTCACGATTCTTCGCAAACCCAAAGACTCAATTTTGAGTCACAATACAACAATACTTTTATGATAATATTTATTTAGTTTTTTTTTTTTGTCAGAAATAATAGAAAGAAACGATGAATAAAAAGGATAATAATATCATATGACTATGAATGAGAGTTGTCTAAATGTTTTCATAAAAAAAAGTTGTACAAATATCATTTTCAGTTAGTGAGTGAAAATAGTGAATATTAAATTAGATTCCGTATAATTTTCTCTTCAGCCGACTTAATTCTTTACATTTTTATAAACATTGGCTCAACAAAAAATTATAAAGGACCAAATCATATCTTCACCATTAATTTTGATAGACATGGATGCTGAATGAGTTTGTGGTGTGTGTGGAGGGAGAGAAGAATGCGTTGTTTTTTTTTTTTTTTTTTGTAAAGGGCAGGTACAATTTATTTAGGTAGGTTGTGTGACATCATCTCAATGGACCAAATAAATTCTTTCTCAAAACAAAATATCCCTGATCCAGCCGGCACACCTCTAATTGCAAGATGAATGTAGAGTAAACACGAGGATGATTGATTTTAGAGGACACGGTCTCAAATTATATGAAAGCTAGTTTCTATTATTTTATTATTCCAGCAACGTTTTTTAATATCTGTGGTTTTCTTACCAGATCCCATAAGATGGAACTGAGGAGGAAGTATAGACTATATCTGTCTGATATTAAGCGACTCATCTAAATATTTCACATTTTAAGATATTGTATAAATGATAGAGGAATAATATTACTTTTACTAAATAACTTTGATCAAGTATTGGTCTAATCATTATTTTGTTTTTTGTGATGTGGTCTAATCATTATTACTATAAATGTAAAGTGCAATATATTATCTTTAAGAGTGATGGAAAGTAGTAGTATTACGTAAATGGCACTATTGATTTTTTGTTGTTGTTGATAATATTGTATATTTTCTTTTTTGACAAATATAATATTGTGTGTGTGTGTGTGTGTGTGTGTGTGTGTGTGTGTGTGTGTGTGTATATATATATATATATATATATCAAATTACAAACATTTTTTAACATAATTACGTACAAATTATAGGCTATATCATGTTTTGCTTCATAATTCAAATATTTTCTCAATGGCACGATGTCACTAAAAGTGAAATTTTTTAACTCCCTTAAGAAAATATCGAGGGTTGTTGTCACAAAAAAAAAAAATGGATGAAATTAAATCAGCGCATCTTTCCTCTTACTAGCTTTTTATTGCATTCTTTTTGGTTATTTATCTCCTCAACCATTGAAGGAGTAATGCTTTTATACATTTGATGAATGTTTTAATTGTTGACAAGACACCTTAGAGCGACCTGATAAGCAGGATTAGCACTATTCATAACAAATGCTCTAACAAGTGTTGCTCCTAAACCTCTCCATAGGACAATAGAACCTTCATCTTTGATTATCTTTAGGGTGCAATCCAAGATGCCTTTGTATTTCAATGAAGAAGATGTTTGAGCTTGTAATCTTGTCTTTATAACATCTGTAGGGTAGTTGAAAAGCCAACTTGCTATCCCTGCCAATCCCCCTGCTACAAACATAGTACTCACACTTTCTTCACAACTTTCTCTGCAACCAGGGTGAAGTTTCTCCCTTGTGTACTCATATGTCCCAAAGTATAAGGCAAGAGCAGGTGCATCTCTAAGAACAGTGATGCCAAATCCTCGATAAATGCCGCGAAGGCCCTCATTTTTCCAAATGTTCTTAGCAAGACTCATGGGAGCACTCTTTTTGTTTTCAGAAAAATGATTTAAGTTCTTTTGTAGTTGAAGGCGAATTTTAATCAGCTCAACAGGAGAGATCAACAGACTTTGCAGAGCACCTGCACCAAGTCCTCCTAAAGCAACATTTGCAAGGGAAGGAGGTCCATTGGAAGAAGTAGAAGAGCTACACATTCTCATGAAAACTGTATAACTTTGAAAAATCATAGCGTTCTACAACCAAAAAAATAAACACAATGAGTTATTATTTTTTTTTTTTATGAACAATAACTTATTAAATGGTCACTAGTGATTCACATTTTAAATTAGATGATAAAATTTCTACATTGAGACACTAAAACAATGTGTTAGAAACTCTTGCTACATTATGACGCTAAAATAACGTATCTAATAAAAACTTAAAAGAAAAATGAAATAATTTTGGAGTTCTGAATTAAATGTCGTCGACCCGTAAATACAAAACTCAAATGGTAAAAGCAACATAAATATTATGTTGTGACGTGAGTTAGAATCTAACTCTTAAAATTAACATCAAACAGAACTTATATAACTGAGTTGGGTGGGGTATATGAAATACAATCTATTGAAGATGAGTATATGAATCTCATGAAAATACAATCGTTAAAAACTCATACATATAAGTAATGGATTCGAGATTTAAATCTGATTACGACGTCCGACCTAATAATTTTAACATTTTTTTCAATTGAGCTAAAATTTACAAACTTAAAATATGTTATATACAAGAATTCGGTTGATAATGAAAGCGATTAAAGTGAAAAATTAACCTGAAAACCAACAGAGGCCAATGGAGCAGCCATGCCACGGTACAAAGCAGTGGGTCCTTCCTTAGCCAACAAATTTCTAAAGATGCTAATAGCAGATGCATTGCCGGATTGTTGTTGCATGACACGAATTGTATCCATTGGGTAGCTTGAGATTATACCAGCAGTGCCTCCAAATCCACCTGCTACAAACTCTCTCCCCACACTGTTCATCACAAAATTTTCTGTCCAAAACTCCATTCTCTTTTTTCTGTAATGACATCAAAGAGAAAGCCCACCACAAGTTATATAGGCATCATATTATATTATCATATACATATAAAACTATAAAAATTGAAATGTGTTTTTTTAGGCTTTATTTCTTAATACCTGGAAAAAAAACAAAACCGAAACGTAATACACTGGAAAGTGGAGTGTGTGTGTGTGTTTGTTGTGAATTGTAGAGAATGCGTTTTTGTTGTGATGGATGGGTAGTAGTTCTAGAATTTATTTAGGCAGATTGTGTGACATAAGCTCTTGGGCCCTGTGCCCATTGCCAGGATCATGCTAATTTAATTTTGACTTGGCTATAGTAATTTTACTATTTTAATATAGTATAAAGGGTTACGAAGGTTGTGTTTATGAGAACTCGTTTTGTTATCCAAAAAGACCTAGCGGCGCAACTTGTTGTTCAATGATTGTTCTCATTTGTAAACACATTGTTAGATCATCTTCTATCCGATAATAAACGCATTGTCAGATCATCTCATATTCGATGTGGGACTCTTAACACATCATTTAACGACCAACACTATTGAGTTTGGTTTGTGCACATAAATGATGGGTGACCTGATAGCGGAAGCCTGATAGCAGGTGAACCAATGGATCTTGAAGAAGCTCTGATACCATGTGAATTTAAGGTCTAACTCATCTTTACAAAACTGGCTTGTGAGGTGAAGATTTCTCCCACATATAAACACATTATCCAATCATCTCATATCTGATGTGAGACTCTTAATAACAAGTAATTCTTGATATATATATATATATATATATATATATATATATATATAAATTGTCTATTTTTTTTAAATGCATTTATAACGCTATGTTTGGTTGTGGGTTGCAGCCATGGCAAAATTGCGGTGGATATCTGCGATGACTTGATGAGGAAGAAACTAAGCATTTGAGTTTTGATTTTTAAGGTAAAAAGTGGTTTCAAACACCCGCTTAATTTTTATCTGTTTAAATTAATTTGTTTTCTAAACTTCTGAATTCTTCATTTTTGTTTTTAAAAAATATTCGCAAATTGAATTGTTTATATTATCTTAAATATTATTTCAAACAATTATCATTAATCCAAAGATTATGTTTTTTGAAGCCAAATAGACGTTGGTTCATGGCATAATTCAATGAGCGAAAAAGAAAAAGAAATGTGTGGAGGGAGAGCATCCCTTTTTGTGTGATTGATGGGTCAAATTTATTAGGCAGCCCGAATGTTAGGTTGTGTGACATCAGCACCTTGGCCATTAATTATGTTTGGTCCAATAATCTATGGGAGAGAATTACTCACTCTTATTTTATTGTTTGGAAGGGAGGAGAGAATTACACACTTGAAAGTTGAAACACATCAAATATCTTTATTTTTTTGAAAAGGTTAAGAAAATTATTATAAATACAAAGTAAGTCTCAGCCGGCCTAGAGGCCAAACAACCCAAGAAAAGACTTTAGGCCTCAAAATTTTGGGTGAAAAAAAGTCTCTAAAAAATTAATTTGGTTATAAGTATATTTTTTTGGTGGTGGTGGGATTCGAACCCCGAACCTTACATATATTATGCATCGTCCATACTAACTGAACTAAGTTCACGAGGACAGTGGTTATAAGTATATTATATGATAGATAAATTACACACATTTACATAGTTTAACTGATTACCAAAACAAGCCTTAATTACTCTTGGTCATGAATTTAAATTTTGGTCTCCACAAAATTGATTTTATATAAATATTTTGTTAAAAAAAATATATTTTTAAAGGTCATCTTAAAATTTTTGCTTTAGGCCTCTTAATCTGTTGCGTCGGCCCTGTAAATCTCTATACTACAAGATGTATTAAGGAGATTTAAAAGTCCATGAATTACATCATACAATCCAAACTACTACAAGTAGTTAAAACAAACTTAAAAATTTGTCTTTAAACAAAGCAAAGGTGTCGACCTCTGGATAGGGTAATTAAAATCAAACAAAATGAAGTTTGCTTTTAACCATCAAATGTCTTTATAATTATCGTGGAGATGTGAGAAATCATAGGTTTTAGTCTATGTTCTAATGTATCGAGAAAGTTTTTTTTTTTTGGTTAAATATGTTTTTGGTCTCTATAAATATGTCAACTTTTCGTTTTAATTTCTCTAAAAAATTTCTTCAACTTTTGGTCCCTACAAAATTTTTCATCTTCACTTTTAGTCCCTCCTTTAAAGTAAACTCATATGTAGAATTCATATTTTTGAATAAAATTTTGCAGAAAAATTCATAATATTATGAGAATCATTCTCTCCCAAAAAACATTAGATTTTTTTAACGAAACATGAATTTAATATGAATTTTTATATTTTCTACAGTTAAAAATTCATATTTAATTTGTGTTTTGTTAAAAAATTATAATTTTTTTTGGGAATTTTTTTTACAGTATTCTACACATTTATGCATAATTTCATTAAAAAAAAATACAAAAATTAACTTAAAAATAGGGACCAAAAGTAGTGATTGAAAATTTTACAAAGACTAAAAGTTGAAGGAAATTTTTAGAGGAATTAAAACGAAAAATTGATATATTTATAGAGATCAAAAACATATTTAACCCCTTTTTTTAATAAAAAAATATACTTTAACATAGTTTTAGCTTTTATGATGCTCCCTTCGTGGTCTTTCAGACACGTCAATTTTCACTTTGGTATCGAAAAGGTGATAAAAAAAATATGGTATCATTATTTTATTGTTTTACATGTTTGATATACATTTGATAGTGACATGATAATACATATTCAAATTACAAATTATCCTTATGAGACCCCAAATTTTAACAATTATGTTTAATAGCCTTTTATGTATTTATTTTCATTTAGTTTTTTTTAAGAGGAATTTTCGTTCAATTTTGGTATGCTGCAAGTAATTTATTTATAAGTGTATGAGGTTCCAACTTAGTTTGGATCTCCTTCCTCTATAACATTGCTTGGACATTCACTTATTTTACCTTAAAAGAATTAATTAATAGAAAATGCTGAAAAAGCAAAAAGATATTAAATAATTTTACATAAAGAGTTTTGTTCGAAAATACTTCATCCATAATGAAATATAAGTAAAATTGGTAGTTGAAAAGTTGATGTATATATGTGGACTAAATTATTTTCTTCAATCAGGAAAGAAGATACTTTATTGCAATCTTATTGGTTGTTTATCTCCTCAACCATTGAAGGAGTAACGCTTTTATACATTTGATGAATGTTTTAATTGTTGATGAGACACCTTAGAGCGACTTGATAAGCAGGAAATATAGCACTATTCATAACAAATGCTCTAACAAGTGTTGCTCCTAAACCTCTCCATAGCACAATAGAACCTTCATCTTTGATTATCTTTAGGGTGCAATCCAAGATGCCTTTGTATTTCAACGAAGAAGATGTTTGAGCTTGTAATCTTGTCTTTATAACATCAGTAGGGTAGTTGAAAAGCCAACTTGCTATCCCTGCTAATCCTCCTGCTATAAACATAGTACTCACACTTTCTTGACAACTTTCTCTGCAACCAGGATGAAGTTTCTCTCTTGTGTACTCATATGTCCCAAAGTACAAGGCAAGAGCAGGTGCATCTCTAAGAACAGTGATGCCAAATCCTCGATAAATGCCGCGAAGGCCCTCATTTTTCCAAATGTTCTTAGCAAGACTCATGGGAGCACTCTTTTTGTTTTCAGAAAAATGATTTAAGTTCTTTTGTAGTTGAAGGCGAATTTTAATCAGCTCAACAGGGGAGATCAACAGACTTTGGAGAGCACCTGCACCGAGTCCTCCTAAAGCAACATTTGCAAGGGAAGGAGGTCCATTGGAAGAAGTAGAAGAGCTACACATTCTTGTGAAAACTGTGTAACTTTGAAAAATCATAGCGTTCTACAACAAAAAAAAAAACACAAAATTATTAATTTTTTTATGAACAATAACTTATGAAATGGTCACTAGACACTAGTGATTATTTCACATTTTAAATTAGATGATAAAATTGTTTCAAAAATACACAATGAAACAATAAAAAAAAATACCCTCATCATGAAATTGATTGTGCCGAAAATAAAATTTAAAAAAAGCTCAGGATTTCTGTAGATAAACGAAATGACAATAATAATTGAAAACTGGTATATATAAGTGGTGGATTCGAGATTCAAACCTGGTTACAACGTATCTTATAATTTATTTTTTCAATTGAACTAGAATTTAGAAACTTAAAATATGTTATATATTTGAAGAATTTGATCGACAATGAACGGATTAAAGTGAAAAATTAACCTGAAAACCAACAGAGGCCAATGGAGCAGCCATGCCACGGTACAAAGCAGTGGGTCCTTCCTTAGCCAACAAATTTCTAAAGATGCTAATAGCAGATGCATTGCCGGATTGTTGTTGCATGACACGAATTGTATCCATTGGGTAGCTTGAGATTATACCAGCAGTGCCTCCAAATCCACCTGCTACAAACTCTCTCCCCACACTGTTCATCACAAAATTTTCTGTCCAAAACTCCATTCTCTTTTTTCTGTAATGACATCAAAAAGAAAGCCAACCATATGTTATAGGCATCATAGATATAAAAGTCCAAAAATTGAAATGTGTTTTTTTAGGCTTTATTTCTTAATACCTGGAAAAAAGACAACCGAAACGTATAATACACTGAAAAGTGGAGTGTGTGTTTGGTGTGAATGAAGAGAATGAGTTTTTGTTGTGATGAATGGGTTAGTACTACAATTTATTTATGTAGGTTGTGTGACATAAGCTCTTGGAGTACATGGTAAATTCTTTCACAAAACAGAACAAAATATCCTGCCGGCACACTTCAAATTGCAAGTTTTTGACTTGGCTATAGTAATTTTACTACTTTAGTATTTTTAAATGTATTATTTATTAATTTGGTCAAAAAAAAGTATTATTTATTAATAATTTTTAACGGTTTTCATTAAATTTTTCTCTAAACTTCCGATTTTTTTTTGTTACTAAAAAATGATGAAAGTTTTAGTGTTTAGCCATAGATCACTATATACAAATTATAGCATATCATCAGTAACAAAGAAGGAACAAGAAATTGTGTACCTTTGAATTAGGTTGATGAAGGATAAACGTAGACAACTCCGACAACTATGAGAGGGATAACTACCCTCATTCCGTCTAGCTCTAGGTTTTCACCATGACATTCAGCATAATTAACCGTCTGATGGGATGACGAATAAATAGCTAAACAGCTGAGGGCATGAACCTCTCATTGGGCTTATCTAAATGGTCCAACCCATCACGGTCCATTTAGTAACAATAGCCCAATCACTCAAATTCATCAACTAATTAGTGTTTAACACAATAGACCATAATTTATAATATAATATTAACTTATAATAATTGATTATTGTCAATCCATAATTGATTAATTAAATAATTAATCCAACAGTCTCCCACTTGGATGACAATACTCAATTACTAAAAGAATTCAAAATTTCACTTGTCATAAAGAATTTGGTCAAAGCACTAATAAATCAAAAGAGAAGTGAGCTTTAATGCTGCAGAAATTGAATCCGATAGGGAAAACAAATCATACAGATCAAAGATTCATTTTTCTAACAAATGATGATTTTATAGTGACATGTTTGAATTAAAAAGAATGTGTCACTAAAGAATAGCTCAAGCATTTTAAAAAATGCTATAACAAACTCCCACTAACCCAAAATAACATAGACTTGATCAAATCATTATGAGTTACAATACTCATATATATAAGTCTGTGGTTAGTGGTTATGCCAATGAGTTTTCAATATTACAGAAGTCCTATATCCACATAGGTACACGAATAGTAATCACTTATAGGGATAGCCTATTAAGAGTGTAATTACATATAGTCAAAATCAATAAATGTTCTACGACATTCAATTAATCCAAGTTTTACAAAAAATGTGACTATGAAAATCCATAAAAGCAAAATAGGAATTTCAATAATCCCCAAATTGGATTAAAATAGAAACTTAGTTTAAAGAAAAAAATGTGGATTAATGTGGCCACTAGAATGTCAATAACAAAAGAACATCTATGATTATCTCAAATTATAAGTACCACAAGAACACAATATCATACTCGATAGGAGTATTGATATTATACATTGTACTTACTATTTATGACCTCAAAAATGTGGAATGTTGGTAAAACAGAAGCACAATGTATATTTGCATGCCAAGAAGTTATTGTGCATATTCCAACAAAATTGACTTAAGCATCCAATTATGATGCTCATTGAGATTGATAGAATTTTAATATATATCTCAATAGAATGAGACTAAAATTTAAAGTCTCGTAAGCTATGCCATATTTTATAGTGTGTACAAGAGTATATGGCGATAACGAGAATAATATTGTGTACACATTTCTCTTGATCTCACATATATATAAACAAGAGTGAGATTTCTCATTTGAGCTCATAATATATAATGTTGTGTACACACTCCCACTAATTCCATATATATATATATATATAAACAAGAGTAAGTGAGATTCTCATTAGTGATCACTGATATAAAAATATTATAATAATGTAATATTCAACAGCGGGATACTTAATTGATAGTGCAAAATTATTAACATAAGTGGTTATATAATTTTAACAAACAGAGTTTCATGAACTCAACCACATATTTTGCACATTAGCATAGCAGAATAATTAACACAAGTGGTAACTCAAGGATAATCAATGGCA
This sequence comes from Medicago sativa, assembly GCF_051527215.1. Classification (NCBI taxonomy): domain Eukaryota; kingdom Viridiplantae; phylum Streptophyta; class Magnoliopsida; order Fabales; family Fabaceae; genus Medicago; species Medicago sativa. Next base: position 80,842,062 of record NC_140750.1, read on the forward strand.
GATATCATCAAGAATTGGGTTTTGTAGTTAACCACATATTCTGCATTTATAATTAAGGAGAATGTAAATTTTCATTTAAGAAATTTATAACACAAAATCTCCTTTTTCACAATTAAAATTCCAAAGAATTTTATAAATATAGTAACCTTTATATGACATAGTATGATGATTATATAAAAGGTTTATCATCATATGAGTGAGATAAGTCTCTATTATTATAAAATAGGATATGAGACTCTATTCACAATTTTAATAACTCACTCAAAACTCAAATGTTACAATTATACTTCAACACATTTGAAAAAATATCAGGTTACACGCAGCGGAAATACACAAGACTTATATTTTATTATTACCGAGGATATAAAGGAAAATAGTCATAAGCTTCCATAAGTATTAAAGAATAGCAATATCATAATTAATATCCTCAATATAAGTCTCTACAATAATTTCATATCTAAAGTTATGAAACAAATAAATATATTTGTTTATGAGATATAGTTAGTTGACATGTAGAATTTTTCTCACTTGTTGAAGAATGATATTTTCTCCACTTGGTGGAGAATGATAGTTAAACTATCTTACCCACAAAAGGATGATTATGTTAAGTAATGTCATACCGATAGGGTATGTCCATCACGTTACACAATACATAGCAGTGATTCTCCCACTTGATAGAGAACTAATCATGATAGTTGAATTAAAAGTTTGAAAATATTTTAAATAAAATATTCAACTATTTCTCTATCACAAAATGATATGTTAAGTAACGTCACACCGATAGGGTATGTCCGTCACTCACATAACAAAGGGATAGTAGCAATCCAAAATATTTATATATATATATATATATATATATATATATATATATATATATATATATATATATATATATATGGGATTTGTTAGAACATACCCACTAGTTTTTATGTGGGAGTGTTTTAGCAAGCTACACCTTAAGGTGTATTTAACTACTTTTTAGTTATAACTTGCTAAAACACACCTTCTAAAAAATAAGTGGGTGTATCCTAGCAAATGCTTATAGGAGTTGCTAACATACACCCACTTATTTTTTTTAGAAGGTGTGTTTTAGCAACATTCACCTTAAGGTGTATTTAACAACTTTTTAGTTATATCTTTGCTAAAACACACCTTAATAAAAACTAGTGGGTGTATCCTAGCAAACCCATGTGTGTGTGTGTGTGTGTGTGTGTATATATATATATATATATATATATATAAAATCACATATAGTTAGAAATTTAATTCAAAATATAATAATATTGGATTGCAAAATTTATACAATTTTCTACATGTCTTTTAACAAAGTAACTTACTTATATTAATCTCATTCAAGGATCTTAAGGATAATAAGTAAGAACTATATCATCACAATGTACAATTCTTATGTCTTACAAAATTTAAACCTTGATAGAGTATTCTATTATAATTGACATAAGTATAAACATTTTAGGTACATTGAATAATAACAACTATATTAATAACAACACACCGATGGGGTATGACTGTTACCAATATAATGCTAATCTGTTTAACAAAATTTGCATAATTGTATTCACGATAGGCGAGATTACAATTATACAAATAAATAATGTTTATTCTTGAGAGAATACTCCCTCCGTCTCACAATAATAGTCGTTTAAGGTTTGTGCGCGGTAATTAAGGAAATGATTAATTGTGTTGATTTCAATGGTAAAATCAATATTATTTACTAATATACCCTTATTAATTGTAATTAGTGGAGTAGTTAAGTTAGATAAAATTCAATAAATAAGGGTATGGTAGTGGAAAAAAGTAATAAATGATGCATTGATATTCTAAAGGGACTATTATTTTGAGACAAGGAAAAAATGCTAAAGTGACAATTATTGTGAGACGGAGGGAGTATGATACAATAATATCATGCATAAACAATTGTACTTAATTTACTCAACTTCAGTCATATTCAAATAATAGAAAAATGTGCTTAACAATATTTTAAATTAGCACATCATAAATATGACTTTAGAATTTCTTTTATATGAAGTAGTATAATAACAAAAGTTATTATTTGGAATACAAGTGTGTCAAATAGTTTTCTAATTTATCCAGTATGGAGATGTGAGAAATTGTAGGTTTTAATTCACGTACCAACATATCAAATATCTATGTAATTATCAATTATGTTTTACTTACGGATTGTATTAGTTTTTTTTTGTTACAAAGTTGTTTTTTAATAAGAGAAAAATAAATATAATAATTACGTTTAGGACATGTGTTTTTTAAGCATAAAATCATGTTTTAGATCTCAGGTACTTATGCAGCCCAAAGGTTTTGAGAGACAAAAATTAACCACCTACTAATTGATGATAAAAATTTCATACCAATATCGTAGTAATTAAAAAAAAAAATACCCTCCTAATGCAACAACGACGGTTCAGGTTAATAGTAGGAAAAAGAGAAAACCCACTCAGCAGAACCAATTTTTATTGATTCATGGGCAATATTTTCGAATTCAATGTCATCAAACACATATCATTGAAGGAGAGACACCGACAAAATAAATAAACAAAATGGTGATGATTAAATGATTGATGGTGCTTGTCAACAAAAAATGATTGGTGGTGAGTTGGTGACATAATTATTGAGGAAAAGAAAAAAAGATCTTGCAACAGATTATTTGGGGGAAAAAATTGTAACCATGCAAACAACACGACCCAAGAAACAGATATTGCATTCCTTTTTTTTTTTTTATCAAGCACCCCATGCTATTCAAGACATTAAAATTGTACTAAATAAGAGGCACAAAGTCCTATTAAAATGTGTATTATATCTTCATTTTTTTTACACGATCGAGATTCTTCACTTATTCATCATAAAGTGTAAATTTTTAAGAATTAGGATACTTAGCTTGACCAAAAAATAAAGACATTAATATGCAAATGGTCCCGGTAAATATCAATTATTTTGGTTTTAGTCTCTGTAGTTTTGTTTTTGTTTTAGTTCTTGCAAATATATAATCTTTAGTTTTGGTCAATGGATTGTTATAGTCCTTGGAAAATCTATTCATATTGAAATGGTCCTTATAATATTCACTTTAGTCTTTATTTTGTTGGACTAAAATCAAATATTCTACATTTTTACAAGGAATAACAAAGACCAAAAGCAAAAAATTATATATTTGCAAGGATTAAAACCAATTTTTTTAAAGGAGCTAAAACCAAAACATTTGGTATTTGTAGAGACCATTTGCATAATTAAGCCTAAATAAGATCACCAAGGTAACGAGTATATTGAGCTAGAATTGAGGTCACGGAAAACTCAAAGTTCCAACACTAAGGGAAAATCTCGCTTGGACGTACCACCTCAATGATGCTTTATCTGGTTCTTCTAAAATGAGTTGCTCACTTTAAGTGTAAAATGAACAATATCAACAGTTATAATTTAATAAATTAAAGGTTTTGATAGGTACATTATAATAATTATGAATTTGTTACAATAACAACTTTTGTTTTTCTCGTCTTACACTCTACTCAGAGATCCGTGTTTGGTTGTGAGAAGAAAATAAGAAGAGAGAAAGAGGTAAGAAAGAGTAAGGGAAGAGAGAAAGAGGTGAGAAATAGAGTAGATTTGAGGTATTGTTTGGTACAAGAGAGAGAGAAGAGAAATAGAGAAGAGAGAAGTGTTGATTATTTTTGAAAGTACAAGAATGTCCTTGAAAAAATCTTCTCATCAAATTATTATTTTTTATTTTAATTCAATTAATTGATTGAAATGCCTCAATTATTAAACTGATTTTTTTATGTTTTATTTATCTAGTTTTAATTTAATCTATAAAATAATTAATGGTTAATTAATATTAATTAAATGAACCCAAGCAAAAAAAAAAGTCACATGATTATATAACAACAACAGCATAGGCGTACAAGCCAAGAGAAGGGGTGTTGGGCTACATCACATATTAAAGGGCAGAAAAGTAAAAATACCAAAATGAGCAACTTCCCACACCTTTCTCTGCTGTCCTGGAGAGAAGAAAAAACATGTGGGCCTTGTTGAAACACAGTACAAAAAGGATAGAAGAATCATTACTGAAAGATGAGCAGCAGGAACACAATGCCCCTCAATTACTTGTGCCACAGGCTAACACTGCACCTCAGTTACTTGCACTGCAAGTTACATGAGTTTACACTAGTTCAGAGTTAGTTACCAGAAATAACTAACTTCCTAGTTTATAGGGATGTTAGGGTCCAATGTAATAGGGTTGATACACAGTAACATAGTGTGTGCCTACAATAACAACCTATATAAGAGAAACTAACTCTTATTCAATGAAAAGTTCCCATTTCTCTCTATTTTTCTTCTCTAGTTTTCTCTCTTCTTCAATGTTCTTGGTTACTCAACATGGTATCAGAGCCTTTTGATTCTTCTTCCGCAAGCTTTCTCAAGCTCCATCAATGGCGCCTCGTAACAACGACGTTCTCACTGATCAATCTAGTCCTTTCTTCGTTCATCCCAATGATGGACCTTCCTCTGTCACTGTTTCTCCGGTTTTGGACAGTTCAAACTATCATTCCTGGGCTCGATCAATGCGAAGAGCGTTAGGAGGCAAAATGAAGTTTGAATTCGTTGACGGCACAATTGAACCTATCACTGATGATTTTGATCCTCTGTTTCGACCTTGGAATCGTTGCAACAACTTAGCGCATTCATGGATCGTAAATTCTGTGTCTCCTTCAATTGCACAATCCATAATTTTCATGGAAAATGCATGTGATGTTTGGAACGATCTGAAGGAGAGATTTTCTCAAGGAGATTTGGTAAGAATTTCTGAACTTATGCAAGAAATCTATGCTTTGCAACAAGAATCCAAGACTGTAACTGCCTTTTACTCTGAGTTGAAGATTTTGTGGGAGGAGCTTGAGATCTATATGCCTGTACCAAATTGTGTGTGCAGAGTACGTTGTTCTTGTGAATTCATGCGCAATGCTAGACAAAATCATACTCTGCTTTATGCAATTAGATTCCTTACTGGTTTGAATGAGAACTTTGCTATGGTTAAGTCTCAGATTTTGTTAATGGATCCATTACCTTCCAACAAAATCTTTTCCATGGTTTTGCAACATGAAAGACAAGGAAATTTTGCTTCACCTAGTGAAGATTCAGTTTTGATTAACTATGCTGATTCCAGAAAGTACAAGGGAGACTCTTCTGGAAAATCACAATCTCAAGGAACCAATTCTAAACATGGTGTACGTGTGTGTACTTTCTGTGGTAGAAGGAATCACACTGTGGAAACTTGTTGGCAGAAACATGGAGTTCCACCTCACCTTCAAAAGACTTTTGGTTCTTCATCTGCTAATCATATTGCAAAGGAGGATGTTACTAATGATGAGAAGCCTTCATCATGTGGTGATAGCAAAACTACTGCTCCAGCTATTACACATGAGCAATATGAGAAGTTAATGTCTTTACTTCAGAATTCATCTCTTAATCAAGGTTCAAAAACTGCACATGCTTCTAATCAGGTTTCTTCTTCCATGTCTCTTGGTCATTCACCAACTGACAGGCAAGGTACAAGTTTATGTTCTTCCTTAACTTGTCACAATTTTACTCTAAGTTCTTGGATCATTGATTCAGGAGCTAGTGATCACATTTGTGGAAATCTAAAATGGTTTCATTCTTACAATGAAATCATTTCTACTAACATAAAATTACCTAATGGTCATTTAACTATGGCAAATCAATCTGGAACCATTAAATTCTCTGATGATTTTATCATTCATGATGTTCTTTATGTCCCTGAATTTCATTTTAATCTCATTTCTGTGTCCAAATTAACAAATTTCTTAAATTGTACTGTGAGTTTTAATGGTTTCCAGTGTTTTATTCAGGACAAGAAAACCAAGAAGATGATTGGTTCTGGTGATAAAAGGGAGGAGTTATACTACTTGAATCTTTCAAATAAGCTGACTTGTTCAGCAAGCAAGACTGTTCCCACCTTTGCTCCTTTACCAGATAGTGCCTTTTGGCATTTTAGACTATGTCACCTTTCTTTTTCTAGAATGAAGTCCTTACAGTCTCAGTTTCCTTTTGTCTATGTAGATTCTAAAGCAACCTGTGATGTGTGTCACTTTACTAAACATAGGAAATTACCATTTCCTGAAAGTTGTAATAAAGCTGAAAAGCCTTTTGAATTGATGCATTTTGACATTTGGGGTCCTATTTCAATTTCTTCTGTTCATAATCATTCCTATTTTTTAACTGCTGTTGATGATTTTAGTAGATTCACTTGGATAACTTTAATGAAATCCAAAGGTGAAACTAGACAACATGTCATAGATTTCATCACTTTAATTGAAAATCAACATGACTGTCATGTTAAAATTGTTAGAAGTGATAATGGCCCTGAATTTAATATGCCTCAGTTTTATGCCTCTAAAGGTATTTTGCATCAAACTAGATGTGTTGAAACACCCCAACAAAATGCAAGGGTGGAAAGAAAACATCAACACATTTTAAACATCACTAGAGCACTTCTTTTTCAATCTCACTTACCTAAATCTTTTTGGTCATATGTTGCAGTTCATGCAGTTTTTATCATGAATAGGGTGCCCAGCCCCATTTTAAACAATCAAACACCTTATTTTCTATTACACAATCAAAATGCTGATTTGCATCAATTGAAAGTTTTTGGCTCTTTAGCTTATGCATCAACTCTTCAGGCAAACAGAGTCAAACTTGCTTCTAGAGCAAGAAAGTGTATTTTTCTTGGTTATAAAAGTGGTATGAAAGGAGTCATTCTTCTTGACACTCATTCCAAAGGAATTTTTGTTTCTAGAAATGTCACTCACCATGAAAGTATTTTTCCTTATAAAAATAATCCTTCCAATGTCTCATGGGAATATCATACACATCTAGCTCAAGATTATGATACTGCCCCTATTATTGAAACTACTCCTTCTGAAACTGTGTCCGACCCTTCCAATTCAAATTCAAATCCCACCAATGAACCACCATCTTCCACTTCCATTCCTAACCCTCCTCTTCCTTCATCACCTGTTATACATAAGTCTACCAGAGTCAAGTCTGCCCCCAGCTATTTGAAAGATTACATCTGCAATAACCCTTCCATTTCATCATCAAAATCAGTCAACTCAGGTATTTCTTATCCCATTACTGATTTTCACTCTTTTGATCACCTTTCTTCATCACATAGAGTCTTTTCCATTTCTATTACTCAAAGTACTGAGCCTAAAACCTACAAAGAGGCATGTCAGTCTGAACATTGGTTAAGGGCTAAGAATGATGAATTAAAGGCATTGACTGCTAATGGTACCTGGTCCATTGTGGATTTACCACCCAATGTGAAGCCAATTGGCAGTAAATGGGTATATAGAGTGAAACATAAGGCAAATGGCTCTATTGAAAGGTACAAAGCCAGATTGGTAGCTAAGGGTTACAATCAAATTGAGGGACTGGATTTTTTTGATACTTTCTCTCCTGTTGCTAAGCTCACTACAGTCAGAACTCTTCTTGCTATAACCTCTATTCAAAACTGGCATTTACACCAATTAGATGTTAACAATGCATTTCTTCATGGTGATTTGCAAGAGGATGTATTCATGAGTATACCAGAAGGGGTTTCTAGCTTTCCTGGCAAAGTTTGCAAACTGCAGAAAAGTCTTTATGGCTTAAAACAAGCAAGCAGGAAATGGTATGAAAAATTGACTGCTTTGCTGCTTCATGAAGGTTACTCCCAGTCCACATCTGATTATTCCTTATTCACTCTTCAACATAACACTGATTTTACAGCAATTTTAGTTTATGTTGATGACATCATATTGGCTGGTACTTCTCTGCTTGAATTTCAAAGAATCAAGTCCATTCTAGATGCTAAATTCAAAATTAAGGATTTGGGGATCCTTAAATATTTCTTAGGATTGGAAGTTGCTCACTCTAAAGCAGGCATTTCAGTCTCTCAAAGGAAATATTGCTTGGATTTACTTGATTCTTCTGGTCTTTTAGGTTCCAAGCCTGCATCAACACCTTTAGATACTTCCATCAAGTTGCATCAAGACACAAGTGCACCTTTTGAAGATGTGTCTTGCTACAGGAGGCTCATTGGCAGACTCTTATACCTGAACACTACCAGACCAGACATCTCTTTAGCTACACAGCAGCTGAGCCAGTTTCTGAATTCCCCAACAATCACACATTACAAAGCTGCTTGTAGAATATTAAGATACCTTAAGAACAATCCTGGTCTTGGTCTTTTCTTCCCTAGAAGTTCAGAGAAGCAACTACTGGGCTATGTTGATGCAGAATGGGCAGGGTGTGTGGATTCCAGAAGATCAACAACTGGATTCTGCTTCTTTTTAGGTTCTTCTCTCATCTCTTGGAGAGCTAAAAAGCAAGTAACCATTTCCAGATCTTCCTCTGAAGCTGAATACAGAGCTCTTTCCACTGCCACATGTGAGCTTCAGTGGCTGCTCTACCTTTTAAAGGACTTGAAAGTCAACTGCAACAAGCAACCAGTCTTATATTGTGACAGTCAAAGTGCAATTCATATTGCATCCAATCCAGTTTTCCATGAGAGAACAAAGCATTTGGAAATAGACTGTCACCTTGTTAGAGAAAAGATTCAAAAGGGAATCCTCAGACTTCTTCCTATATCAACACATGAGCAATTGGCAGATTTTCTAACAAAGCCTTTAGCACCTCCAAAGTTCAACCAATTTATATCCAAGCTTGGAATGATAAATATTTATCATGGTCAAGCTTGTGGGAGGATGTTGAAACACAGTACAAAAAGGATAGAAAAATCATTACTGAAAGATGAGCAGCAGGAACACAATGCCCCTCAATTACTTGTGCCACAGGCTAACACTGCACCTCAGTTACTTGCACTGCAAGTTACATGAGTTTACACTAGTTCAGAGTTAGTTACCAGAAATAACTAACTTCCTAGTTTATAGGGATGTTAGGGTCTAATGTAATAGGGTTGATACACAGTAACATAGTGTGTGCCTACAATAACAACCTATATAAGAGATCATTGTAACTAACTCTTATTCAATGAAAAAGTTCCCATTTCTCTCTATTTTTCTTCTCTAGTTTTCTCTCTTCTTCAATGTTCTTGGTTACTCAACAGGCCTCACCACATATTTGTCTCTCTTCTCTCTTTCTTGCATGTGCCAAACAAGAGAAATTGCTAGTTTCTCTGCTATTTCTCTCTTTCATATCTCTCTCTTCAGCATTTCTCTTCTACCAAACAAAGCAAGGATACACTGGTTCATGCTATAAGAAAAGAAGATATAATGGTGAGTTTAGATTTTGATTCAACTTTTGCGGCACATTCTACGGGTAGGAATAGTTGGGGTTCACTAGAAATCTTGTGTGTCATGTCATAAGTTATTATAATAATTTCATGTATCTTGAAGCAGAACAACAAGATAGACCGTCCCTTCAAACAAAAACAAAAAAACCAAGATAGACCATGTATAAGGTTCTCAAGCATCTGTGTGTGTTTCAAGAAAAGGATCGCAGAAGGGATTCAAACGATCTACTCCAATCACTTTCATCTAAATCTACTCTTCGACTTTGTTTGGGAGTTTGGAGAGGAAAGAAAGGAAAGACTATGGGTGCAAAATACGAGGAAAAATGGAGAAATCTTTCAAAAAATTTAAAAGATTAGTTTTTTAGAGAATGATAAATTAATGCATATGATTACTATATTTTTAATTTTAAAAATATTATAATAACATAGATTAAATTTGAAGAATTCATATTAACCCTCTAAAACCCTCCTCCAATATAATTTTTTAGTTCCCCAAATAAGGATGGTTTTGTATTATGAAGAAAAGTTAACCCCCCAAATCCATCCCTTCCTATTTTCCTCTATTTATTCCACTTGCTCATTCATTTTTTCCCAAGTCTTCCCCTCCCTTCCTTCCAAACACGCAAACAGAGCCTTCATTGCTAGATGGATTTTAGAGGATTTAGGGTTATCATAATTATTTGGGCTAAGAGATGTTCTTCGGACACAATTAAGGAACGTTTGGATAGAGCTCTAAAGAGTCAAGCAGATGGATATTGGATATATTCGGTCAATGCCGTTTCATTAATGGTATTCTAAATCTTTTAGACAACTCTTATGTTATTTTTTGGTTGATCATAAGGGAGATTTCTTTTTTTGCTAATTATAATTCTTTAGTTTTAAGAGAAACGAGGCTTGGTAATCTAGACTTCGATTGATAGGTAAGTAAAGACTATCATGATGTTAACTTGAGTACTTCTCATTGATTCGACATTCACCGAAACTAATTAATCACTTGGGCCCAACCATGATAGATACAACAAGTGTGATTTAAGGGTGTTAAAGTTTGAAAGTTCTTGGCTTGATCAAACCTAACTAGAATTTGTGGTTCAAACGGGAAGAGGAAGTAATTTAGCGGGACAATTGGTGTCCAAATTACTTCATTGCACAAAGGAGATCAATGTATGACAAAAGAAAGAATTGATAATTAGATCAATGTATATCAATTAGATTAAAAAAAAAGAATGGGAATCTTCATGAAGAAACCAATTCTTATATATGCACAATGAGGGTCCGTTTGATGGTCGGGATAGAGAGACATGATATGATACATTAATCATATCCTGCTTAAATCTCATGTTTGATGCACCAAAGGGATATGATAAAATAAACCATTTTCCTATCCTATCCTGACTTTCCTTTGTAATTTCTATCCTGAGTATAAGCTGGGTTAGAAATTATGCTGATGGGATTAGAAGATCATTCCTTATTTATTATCTTGATATTCTGCCATTTTTAAAATATTGTCATTTTTAAAATAATGATAGCATGTATTTTCTATTATAATCAATAACATGTCATTTTTACAATATTTAATTAATGATGAGAGCAATTTTTTCATTTAATTATAATGATATCATGTTTATTATCATGTCTGCATCAAACACATGATTGGATTAATGTTTATCACGTCCTTATCATATTCTATCTCTATCCAACTTTATATCATATCCTGCCTCTATCATATCCTGACCATCAAACGGGTCCTGAAAAGATTATTACTCTCATCATGAAATCTAATAATAATTTTGTGAAGAAAATATCAAAATCATTTTAAAGACTCAAACTATATACTTCAAGCAAAATTAACAATGAAGGGATTATAGTAGTAAACAAAAACAAAAACAAAAAAAACTAACTTGAAAACCAAGAGAGGCTAATGGCACAGCCATGCCACGATATAGAGCAGTAGGTCCTTCCTTATCCAACAAATTTCTAAGAATGCTGATAGCAGATGCATTGCCAGATTGTTGTTGCATGATGCGAATTGTATCCAACGGGTGACTTGAGATTATACCAGCAGTGCCTCCAAATCCACCTGCTACAAACTCTCTCCCGACATTGTTCTTAGTAACATATTCTTCCCAAAACTCCATTCTCCGCTCACCAAATCCTTCTTTTTCTTACCTAAGGTATGGCTAGTGTGCATTTGTTTTTTATAATTTTTTTAAGAGATTTGCTTTTTTCTTATAATTATTAGTATTATTTTGACTTTTGTTGCAATATTTTTTTTATTGTGGTGACCGGGATTTGAACTCTGGACTTTACATATATTATTCATTGTCCATACCAACTGAATTAAGCTTACAAGGACACTTTAGTTACAATATAAATATATTTTAATCTATTATGAACATTTTAAGATTTTTAAATGCATTTATTTCTAGTCATTATTACTCAAATACTTAATTAATTATATTCTATTAAATACACCCTCCGGTCACTATTATAAGCAAAACTTTGCATTTTAGATTCATTCATTAAATGATGTATGCGGTCTATAATAAAGACCATATACATCATTAATTGAATGTATCTAAAATGCAAAGTTTTGCTTATAATAGTGACCGGAGGGTGTATTCTTTAAATAAAGTTTAATTAATCAAAGAATTAACTTGGTGTTTTTTAAGCAATTATAAGCAAAAATCAACATTTTAGGTTCATTCATTAAATGATGCATGTTGTCTATAATAAAGACCATATATATAATTAATTGAATGAATTTATTAAAATTTAGATTTTTGCTTATAATAAAGACTAGAAAAGGTGTAGATAGCTGATTCTTGGCATAATTCAATGAATATTTTACTACATTTGACTATTTCACAATCATTAAAAAAAATGCTAAATAAAAGAAAATTTCTAATTTTAATAAATTATGGAGTACTTATTAACTATTGTTGTATTTTAAGTATCATATTTCCACAATGAAAAATAATGATTTGAGAGTGATGCACGTAATAGTAGTTGGTTAGAGAGAACAGTTCAAAAAAAATCAATTAACTATATATTGAAAATTGAAAGAGACACACCTTTTAGATTTTTTTTGTTTGAAAATGTAATAGTTATGGTAACACAAAAATATTATAAACTGTTTCTTATGTTTACTGAACATATTTAGTACTAGTCCAACACTTGTATTTAATTTTTAGTGACGCTATTTAAAGACAAATTTTGTTCGTATATCAGATGGATTATGTCTCTAGTTAGTTTCAGTCTCTAGTTCCAACTTATTTATATTCACATTATGTTTAAAAAATATCATTAAAAAGCTAAAATTATGTTCAATAGGGACAACAAACAACGAAAAAACAAATTTTATGAGGGTTAAAACATCTCATTTTTATTCTTAAAGACTAAAATTAAAATTTGTTATAGATAAAAAACTTATTTAACCTGCAAAATATAAATCAATATATATGAATATACTCCCTCCGGTCTCAAATATAAGAAAATATTCATTTTTTAGATTCATTGAGTAGTTAATGTATGTGGTCTACATTGTAAAGCAGATACATTAATTATTCAATGAACCTAAAAAAGGAATCTTTTCTTATATTTGAGACTGGAGGGAGTAGAGTTTAATTGAAATGCTCTCAGAGTGTAAAGTTCACTTTACACGCTCATCCAATAGAATTCTGCCATATCTTTAAAATAGGTTAATTGAATTGAATTAATTAATTCTGAAAATGAATACTCCCTCCGGTCACATTTATAAGCAAAAAACTATTTTTTAAATTCATTGAATACCCTATGTATTTGGTATATAATATAGACTAAATACATAGAATAATCAATGAACCTAAAAAGTAGTGTTTTGTTTATAAATGTGACCGGAGGGAGTATATGATACCAACTGTGCCTCGAACTCCAAATTCTTCATTCTCACTTTCTACTATTATTTTTTTTTTTTTTACATCATTGTGAGTTTGTGACTGCATGCACATACCTGAACTACTGATAAAAAGACCTACAATTTAAATTCGTTTTTTTTAGGGCTTAGTTTTTTCACGGATCAAGTTGTACTTTACGTAACAAGGACAGTTAACCATAACGAAAGCCACTATGCTGGTTGCTGTTTTGAGCAAATAAAGAAAGTGTGTTTCACGTTGGATGTTGGAACTAATGACTAGATTCCATACAATGGTTGGGAGATCCTAGAATCTTATACCAACGGAAGATCCTAAAATCCAAACAGAAAAAAGGACAATGATCAATTTTTAATATCAAATTACATATTTTATCATCTTTTGTGATGAAGTTGATATTTATTACTCCCTCCGTCTCGGATTAACTGAGTCATTTGTTCATTTCACACATATTAAGAAAAATGTATAAATGAAAGAGAGAGAAAAATGGTTTAAAGTGCTTTTGTTAAGGATTGGTGCATTCTCCATTATCATGAATGTAAAGTGGAATATATTGAATTGTGAATGATGAAAGTAGTATTAATTAGAGTTATAATTGAAAAAAGTAATTAATATTGTATTGAAAAGTGAAATGAATCAATTATTTTAGGACAATATTTTTTACAAAAGGCTAAGTTATTATGGGACGGAGGGAGTATGAAGAATCAAATCTCTTCTTTTTTGATGAAATGATATATACTATGAAGAATCAAATCTCTTCTTTTTCATGAAGTTGATATTCACTATGAAAATCATTTACCAACACTATTAAATCATAACACCAGTCAAATTTCGTCCGTCCCTTTTTATAAGACTATATAAAAAAGTTTTGTCCATAAATATAAAACTATCTACAAATTTCTAGATGTATTTATTACTACTCTTTTTCCAAACTCACCCCTCATTAATATTATCAATATACCTTGAAATATGAAAAGTTAATATTAAATATCTCAATAGATAAAGGGTAATTTGGTAATAGTAACATATACTTGTGACAAATTTATTACTCCAACAACTTTTCTTAATACTCGTGATTTTTGTAAAATAGTCTCATAAAAAGGGACAGAGAGAGTAATTAATTATCACTAATCGCCTAATAATAATCATATTTTTTAAAGTCTCATATATATTTTTACATTGGCAAAGGTTGAGAGTCTATGGTAATGTTGATTGTGCCCTCTTCGAAGCCGAAGGAAAATTTGGTGTTGGTATGTGTTTCCGAGACAGCCTTGGACATCTTATCCAAGCTTACTCAATGGTTTTTCCCTCTACTTCAACCGCAGTTGAGGGTGAAGCTACTGCTCTACAACAAGCCCTCCAAATTGCTCTCGATCTTGGTCTCAATCGCGTTGTTTTTGAAACTGTTTGTCAGCTTGTTGTGAATGTTGTCCTTAGTAATAGCCCATATGTTAATGAACTAGGAAGTTTACTCTCTAATTGTAGGGCGTTGCTTTTTTCTAATGCTACTTATGCTCTAGCTTATGTTAAGCTAATAGAGTCGCTCATAATCTTGCTCGAGCGTCTATATTACATGCTAGTCCCAGTATTTTCAATCATCCTTCCTATTGTATTGATTCTATTATTCTGGATGAAATGAGCTATCTTCCCGTCAAAAATAAAAAGGTTGAGAGTCTATGCTTAGTTTTAGCTTTTCATATCAATCAACTGAAGATCTTAAAATCCGAACAGAAAAAGGATATTAGTCATTTTTTTAACACCAAATTGCGTATTTTATATTCACTTTGTTGTTGGGGATGTTTCAAATGAGAGGACTTTTTAAATGAGAGGGTGAGAGGATTAAACTGTGACCATTGGATTAGATAGATGGCTGTGATTAAATGTTGGCTTTTAGTGACTCACGTGACATATTTCTGAAGAAATAAACACCGTTCCTCTCCCTTTTGACCGTCTATGTCCCTTCACCGTGAACGTTCATGCTTCCTTTTTCTCCCTACGTTCAACGTTCTCCTTTCCTGACTCTTACGGATCTCTTCACTTTTCTGTATCAGTTGTGAACTCTCTTCTTCGTCTTCTTCGCGTTTTCTGTGACATCGCAAATTAGGGTTTCCATGGAAGAAAACGATATTCAATTTGAATCTGATTTTGAATGTGACTTTTCAAGTAACGTTGGTATATTGGATCTGATTTTGAATTTTATTTTGTTTTATTAATACTGGTCTTTGAATTTAATAATAAGGTATAAAATTTTACTAATAATCTAATCTTGAATTCCATGTATTTGATGTTTAAGAAGATAACAGTGACAGAACCCTGAGGGAATGTTGAGCATATTTTTGTTCATTTTCTGATGTAGCTGATTCCATTGGTGTATGAATTAATTGTGAATGCTGAATTTTTAGAAAATTCAATTTTTAATACAGAATTTTTTGAGGTTTCAATTGTGATTGCATAATTTTTATCAGGTTCAATTTCAAATGAAATGAAATTGATTCAAACAAATGAGTGCAGACTGAATGAAACTAATTTAAATAAATGAGGTTTGAATTGCAGACTGTTCAAACCATGATAACATGCTTAAAAGGAGTTGTAATATGGAATTTGATGCATCTGATCTATCAGAATGTTCTAAACCAGCTTATACTCATCAAATGTGCATGACATGTGAGTGAGGAATACATATGTTATACAGTACAAATTACAGACTTTGTTTTTTCAAATTATTCCATTTAAAATTATTTTTACAATTTGTAATGATAGTACAGATATTGAAAGGAACTGAACTTGATTAATGGAGAATTTAGTACAATGTTTAATGTGATTGTTCAATAACAAAAATTATAAAGGTAAGGTAGCTATGAGATACATGAAAGAGAAAGAGAGATTAGAAGAGAAATGAGATCATCACATATTTCACACCCCTTTCTATTTCCCTTCTCATTCTTATAACCCCTTACACCTAAGCCTTCATGTGTGACGTGGCAGTTTAGTTTATTATCCAGGTTCATTACACAATTACATATGTATCATTTGGAAATACATATCTCGTCACAAATTTAAAAAATAATTTACAATTATTTTTGAAAACTAGCATACTAATAACTATACCATCTACAAGCTAAGTGTGACTAATCTAGTTAAAATGCATTTCTTTCCCCAATTTTCTTGCTACTTTGTGATTGGTGAGAGTTATCAAACTCGAGTTTCCCTTTCTTATTCCATTGAGCTTCTTTTTCCATTTTTCTTCTGCTTTGCATCTTCTTATAATTGTTTGATGAAAGATATATTTGCTCTATCATGATATAACAAGTCTGAAGAGGGAGAGTCTGAATCATCAAGTTCCAAGCTTGCGTGAATAAGAATTAAGAACACATTTTTTAACTACTGTTATAAATCTCCTCTTGTACTCCTTAGTGGCTTAGTCCATTCTGCAAATAAAAAACAAATTAACCCATTAAACTTTGTGTCAAATTCAAATTAAGGTATCAAATTCCAATTAGGTATCAAATCAGGATCCAATTGAAGGGAATCCAAAATAACATGCATAAGATATAACAATTGATGTATGAAACTAAAATTAAGTTATTAATCAAGTACCAGATTCACCTGAGAATCGCCTGTATCGTTGACTGGAAGAACCACCCACAACGAAATGGGTCAAAGATTTGCCGACATATCGTCAACATAGTTGAGTCGGAGAATCACCGTCGACAAAGAGGTTGGAGAATCGTAGGCATCGTTGAATCAGTGATGCTTTTTCAACCAGAGAAGAGCCATGCAGCTGGAGGACGATGGCAGAAGGAATGTTTCAAGAGAAAAGAATTAACGGGAAAGAGAGAAGACAGAAAAATGTCACGTGAGTCACTAAAAGCCAACATTTAATCACAGCCATCTATCTAATCCAATGGTCACGGTTTAATCCTCTCACGCTCTCATTTAAAAAGTCCTCTCATCTGAAACATCCCCTATATATATATATAAAAGGGCAACCCGGTGCACTGAAGCTCCCGCATATGCAGGGTCCGGGAAGGGGTCCCACCATTTGGTGTATTGTACGCAACCTTACCCTGTTTTTACACAAGAGGCTGTTTCCAGGACTTGAACCCGTGACCTTACGGTCACATGACAACAACTTTACCAGTTGCGCCAAGGTTACCCCTCCCTATATATATATATATATATATATATATATATATATATATATATATATATATATATAAGAGGAGAATGATATAATTTTATCAAAATCTAACTAATTTCAATTAATTCTTAAAAACAACAAGTTTAAATTAAAATCTAAATGTTGTAAATTTTTTTTTTTTATAATTTGCACAAGTTGACGCAATAAAAAGAGTAGTCTGATGGGCAGAAAGTGTCTATATAACTAGGGGTGTAAGTGGTTTGGACAAAACTGATGAAACAGAAAATCCAAACCGAACCAAACCTAAAAAAATATCCGACCTTGTTTGGTTCGATTCAAAATCGAACCGAACCAACCAAAACCGATATAGTTTGGTTCGGTTCTTGGATTTTCATTTTGAAATCCAACAAATATTTTTTATCTAATGAATAAAACCACTTTTATTATAAAAAATAACAAATTAAAATTAAAAGTTAGAATAGTTTATTTCTTCAAAAACAACTTATCTTATGCAAAACAGTTTATTTTAAAAAACAACTTATTCAAAAAAACTTATTTTATGAAAAACAATTTATTATGATCTCTTTTTAAAAATAGCTTATTCAAAACCGCTTATTTTATGCAAAACACCTTATTTTAAAAAAATAGCTTATTTTATGAAAATACCTTATTTTAAAAAAAACAGCTTATTCAAAACAACTTATTTTATGAAAAACAACTTATTTTAAAAACAACTTATTCAAAACAACTTATTTTATGCAAAACAGCTTATTTTATGAAAAACAACTTATTTTAAAAACAACTTATTCAAAACAACTTATTTTATGCAAAACAGCTTATTTTATGAAAAACAACTTATTTTTGAAAACAGCTTATTCAAAACAGCTTCTTTTATGAAAAACAGCTTATTGCTTCGTCCGTTTGTCTAGGATTATCACTTCGTAATGTCATTATAGGCTCTTTATCTTCTTGCTTTTTGCTTTATGTTTGTTTTGACTATGTTGTGAACCAGTTTTAGGCACACGGTGTGCGTAACTTCGTTTCCACTCCTTTTTAATATATTCACCAATTTTTCGCCTCTTAAAAGATTAATTTGAAACACCTCACCCCTAAGAAAATTAATTTAAAAAAAAAAAAATTAAAGAATCAAACCATGTTCACAGGTAGTAAGAAAACATGATTGAAAATATAGTAGTTGTTTTAATATTTAAATAAATAAATAAAATAAAAACAATAACTTCTTATAAAAGATAGGGGAAAGATCCGTAGATTAATAGCAAAAGGCATACGTATACAAAAAAGATAAGTTGCATTATAAAATCCAGAACATATGATAAGTGTTAATAAAAAGACGTAAGTTTAAGAAAAAGGGGGCTAGCGGGATTCGAAACTTGTCCCCTATTATTCAAAAGCTCTCCGTATAAGCCAATGTGTAAGTTAGTAGTGAGAGCTTGTTGAAATATGCCGTAAGCAGCTTATTAAACTGTGATAAGCTCTTTCTATTAATTTACCCAAACACATTAACAAAGGCTTATGTTGGTAGATAAGCTCATATAAGCTCAAAATAAGCCAAGCCAAACGGGGCCTAAGTTGTTTTTTTTAAAATAAGCCAAGCCAAACGGGGCCTAAGTTGTTTTTTTTAAAATAAGCTATTTTGTATAAAATTAGTTGTTTTGAATAAGCTGTTTCCAAATAAGCTGTTTTGAATAAGCTGTTTTTAAAAATAAGTTGTTTTCATAAAATAAGCTGTTTTGAATAAGTTGTTTTTTTAAAATAAGGTGTTTTGCATAAAATAAGCTGTTTTGAATTAGTTTTTTTTTTTTTTTTTAAAATAAGTTGTTTTTAAAATAAGGTGTTTTGCATAAAATAAGCTTTTTAAAATAAGCTATTTTACATAAGTTGTTTTTTTGGAAAGATCCAACAAAGAGTTCAAGTGGTTTCCTTAAAAAAAAGTTCAAGTGGTTTGGTTCGGTTCAAACGGTTCGGTTCGGTTCAAGATGGTTCGGTTATGGTTCAAGAACTGTTAATAAATTAACGGTTCGGTTCGTGAACCATTTAATGGTTCAGTTATTTTTGGTTCGGTTCGGTTCGGTTCGCGCGGTTCGGTTCGGTTCATGGTTCTTTTTGCCCACCCCTACCTTAGTCCATTCTGCAAATAAAAAACAAATTAACCCATTAAACTTTGTGTCAAATTCAAATTAAGGTATCAAATTCCAATTAGGTATCAAATCAGGATCCAATTGAAGGGAATCCAAAATAACATGCATAAGATATAACAATTGATGTATGAAACTAAAATTAAGTTATTAATCAAGTACCAGATTCACCTGAGAATCGCCTGTATCGTTGACTGGAAGAACCACCCACAACGAAATGGGTCAAAGATTTGCCGACATATCGTCAACATAGTTGAGTCGGAGAATCACCGTCGACAAAGAGGTTGGAGAATCGTAGGCATCGTTGAATCAGTGATGCTTTTTCAACCAGAGAAGAGCCATGCAGCTGGAGGACGATGGCAGAAGGAATGTTTCAAGAGAAAAGAATTAACGGGAAAGAGAGAAGACAGAAAAATGTCACGTGAGTCACTAAAAGCCAACATTTAATCACAGCCATCTATCTAATCCAATGGTCACGGTTTAATCCTCTCACCCTCTCATTTAAAAAGTCCTCTCATTTGAAACATCCCCCTTTGTTGCTATCGTTATTTTTTAAATTTATTATGTTTTGTTGGTTTATAATACATGATACCCCACGGACGGCATTTTTCATTGATGAAAAAGATACAAGGTGAATCTATGTATTTTTGTGCATTTAATTAATTTAGTTTGAGCAAATTACACATCAATCATCAGTGATAAGTTTTTGTTTTCTACATTAATTATTTGTCTTTTATACAAGTTTTTGTTTTCTACATTAATTATTTGTCTTTTATGGTAAAAGAGTTAAAACAAAGCTCAAAGATATAGCTAACAAGTTTTGATGATAAAAAGAACTATGTAGAATTTCATAAAGAAAAAATGTAGAGATGATTAGAAATAAAATAGTAGTACTTTACTGTTTCTCTTTGGTTCTAAATCTAGTCCTTATTACCTTCCTATTATCTAATGCTGCAGAATCATCAGACAACATTGCCATTTATTGGGGTCAAAATAACAATGAGGGTACCCTAACAGAAACATGTGCAAAAGGAAACTACAAAAATTACTCCTATGTAATCATAGCTTTTCTTAACAAATTTGGGAATGGAACAACACCTGAAATCAACTTAGCATATCACTGTGACCCTTCTTCTAATGATTGCACAATGTTAAGCACACACATTAAGAATTGCCAAATGAAAGGGATCAAAGTCTTGCTTTCAATTGGTGGAGCAGATGGAGACTATGGTCTAGCTTCCACTGATGATGCAAAAAATGTTTCTGATTACTTGTGGAACAAGTTTTTGGGTGGGAATTCATCTTCACGTCCATTTGGTGATGCTATATTAGATGGTATTGATTTTGATATTTAAAAAAATTCTATAGGAAAACAAAACCAACAACATTGGGAAGAACTTGCACGTTTTCTAAAGTCACATAACACTTCAACACAAAATGTTTACCTAAGTGCAGCACCTCCATGTCCATTCCCTGATGGAGAATTGGGCGTGGCACTTGAAACGGGAGTTTTTGACTATGTTTGGATACAGTTTTACAACAATCCTGAATGTGATTATAGCCAAGGAGATGTTAGTGTCTTGTTGGATTCATGGAAGCAATGGACGGAGTCGTTGAATTCGGGCAAAGTGTTTTTGGGATTGCCTGCATCCCCTGCAGCAGCAGATAGTGGCTATGTACCAGCTGATTTGTTATGTGAGATTGTACTTCCTGTTTTAAGGATATCGCGTAACTATGGCGGTGTAATGTTGTGGACAACATAATATGATAAACAAAGTGGATACAGCAACTACATAAAAAGTTCTTTATGCACACAACAAAAGTCTCCTGAATGTGGAGGAAATTATTGTCGCCACAAAGGTTCTTTTTATAGACTAAACTTGGGCATAGTTCTCTGGAAACTCTTTCTACTATTGCGAGAATAGTAGAAACAGTTTTGAAAGAAATGTAGTCAAGTTTTGTCATTTTTTTATTTGCGTAATAGCGAATTTATATTTATGTGATAACTCTTGTGCATGAAATTGGTTTGTTATTTCTTTCTTGCATATGCAAATAAATTAATTATGATCTTGTTCTATCAGGTAACAAGTGGTGGATATGGATCATCATCGGAGCGGGGGCAGCCCTTGCAATTTCTGTTATCTTCTGCTTAGGCTGTACGTTAAGAACAAAAGAGAAAACACAAGGTAATTTCTGACATAGTAAATTTTAAGCGCTGTGTTATCATTTTAAACAGAAGAGTTTTTTTTCTTCTTTTCATGTCAAATAATCAGTGGATGGAAAAATGATCCAAAAGAAGGTGTTAAATGAAATTGAAGGTAATGTTATAGAAAAAGAGGAGGAATAGGCAAGTAACGAGGTCAACACAAGTTTGGACTTCAACTTGCTTAACAGGCCAGTTTATGTAGCTACTAGATAAACATCTAATAACAGAATTATGCAGTAAAATAATTCAATGATGCAAAATAAAAACATCTCTCCACCCTAAATAAAAATTTGATGTGTTTGTGGCTTTTGTCCTTCATTTGTTGGGGGTAATTTGTTTTATTGAATCATGAGGAACTGGTGAACCTATCATCGATTAAAATATTTTGAAGAGTACCTAAAGTGGTTGAAGCACATGGCTTTCAGGGTTGCCTCCAGCAGTACCACAAATCCACAATCCCTTTTAATTTGATGCACATGAACTTAACCTGCCTCAAATAGTTACTTTTTCTCCCCAATTTCTTTATTTGGTCCACCTCAAATCATTCCCTATATCTGATTACTTATCCAGTTTGAGATGATTCACAACGTTTTATTTTATTGGAGTATCTATCTAATGTTTTATATAATAAAAAAAAAAAAGTGTGCGAGAATTTATGGTCGATTTTCGAACTTATAGCGAATAATTTGATATATAAAACTTTTAAAAATGTGTTGCACATACATGGTATGTTGAAGCGGAGATTCAAATTTGTAATATTTCTATATTTTACAAGTGTATGTGAGTTTCATAGTTAATTTTTTAAAAGAAAAAAAGACATATAATGTAGTCTTCCACAACATGACCAACGCATGTTTCAATCTTAGTTGAAAGAGATACTCATGTTTTCCAACATTGAATCTAATATGATCACTTAAACTGAAATGATCTACACGACAAAAAAAGAAGACGAGTTGTAAAAGGTGAATTCAATTCAATTATCCAAAACAAAGTCTAACATGTTGTGGTTGGGACTACCTAAAATAAAATGATCTTTTAGACATAGTGAGCGTTATTTTCGGCTAAAAGGATACAGAATAGGAACAAGCCATCATGTTACAATTGACGTGCCCCCACCCTACTACTAACCAAACATTAGAATGATAACCTAAAATCAAGCATCAACGAACTCGTGCCTTTTAACTTTGCAATTTTGGATAGCGTGAATCCACATTAATTCTGTTTGCAAAATACAAAAGTATAAGAAAATTCTCCTCACATTGATGATCACAAAGTAATGGCTTTGCATCTGCCTAGGGGTACTTGGCATTCTTAGGAAGGGAAGACAAGTTGACAACAATGTCGTTAACCTTTTTTTGGATGATAAAACCAATCATCTTAAATCCAACATCCACGGACTTAGGAGATACAACATTCTTATTCATGATCATTTAAACTCTTTGTAGAATGTTTGAAAGTCAAAAATATCAAACACAAATTGTATAAAATCACCGTTGATTGTCGGGACATGTTTTCTCATGTTTGACGATTTTGCTTAAACAAACCTTAATTTATTGTGTTATTGCTTTCCATATATTTCTTCCTCCCAAAATATATCACATTTAGTGTTTAAGATGTCTCGAATACGATTACTTCCGACACCGGTAACCTATGGAAAACCAAACAAATTATATTATGATTTCATTGAAGTTTTTTCCAACAACAAATTGTTGCCTAATGGTTGTCCAATTTTGTTTGCCGGCGTCAACGTACGTGGGAGCAAACACATTATCGATTGCCAATTGTCGAATTTCATAATCCCATTGTTCGTGGTATTTTTCTTTCATATATAATAAAAATGTTAACAGAAACTTGGGGCAGTTTTTGATACTACACATCTTATTCTTGCTTTTAATGCCAAAACATAAGAATATACTAGTGGTATATAATTGCATGCAAATACATTTGATTTATTTCACTTTACCGTGACTCTTGAAAAAGACACTGAAAATGGACATTATCAAAGGTTTAACAAAAAATAATATCTCCCTAAAAAAAGAATATGATCACATGAATGGATAAGGAAGATGAAGAGTATATTTTCTAAAGTAGAAACGTAAAATAAAAGAAAACCACATAATCCTAATTGCGTTTTTTATTTTTTGTGAAATTGCGTTTTTGTTTAATGCTTAATAATGTATTTGATTTATTCTTTTTGAAAAATATAATGTATGTATTCGATTTGATTAGTTTTAATATACTTTTTTTGGTCTATAATTTTTTACCCAATCAATATTAATTCAGATGCAAAAAGAGAAATGCACTCATCCAAATTTAGTGCACAAAATTACTGTCTGTTTTTATATATTTAGATAAAAGGATTGTGTTACTATTTCTTTTAAGGCTACATAGCTGGCAGCAGCTGCACAACCTTTTCAATAGCAAATTAGCAGCTGTATAGAGAGAGAACTACACACTCACATACACCAATCACGTCGCCTGCAGTCCGAGCGCAAGCAATATTTAATCCCAACCGTTTGTTTTGAGGTCAGATAGTTCATATCAGAGATAAACGCGTCACGTGTCACTGACACAATTAGAATGATGCATATTTAGCGGTTTCTTGCGTGAGAAACTTTTATAGAAGTCTCTGTTTTTTTTTTGTAACAACCACGTGCTCTCTAACACAAATACCCTTTCATTCCTTTCATTTTTCTTTCATTCTTTACGTCTTTCAATTTATAGATTCTGGCACTGACAAATTTCATGACCATTCCTCTTTTTCTTTTGTTCCAAAATGTCACATGAATCACCTATGATTCTTAATGGTTACCAATTCCAGAGAGACAACGCCTTTTAATTCTAGTAATATTCTCTCTTTTACATTTCATTTTCTATCATATCATATCCTAATCTTCCTCTCTAAGTTTTCTTTTTCCTCATTATAAAACCATTTTTATCAAGGTCTTTTTTCTTTTCTTGAATATTTCTTGATTACTTTTTTTCCTCTCTCCCATATTATATAAGGTTAACGTTCATTCTTATTTTCAGCCTATTTTTCATTTTCACCTCAACATAGCAATTAACAAACACATCAAATTAACACCCTCATTAATTTGGATCCTGTTTCAATACAATTCTCTCTCTGAGTGAAAATGTTTCAAGGATTGTTGAAACCAAAAAGTTATACGAAATGGTAAGCACTAAACACAAACAATGGTTTTTTCTTTTTCACCTTTTCTTCATTCTATATTTTATGATCTGTTCTTGTTTCTAATTTTATTTATTTATTTTGATTCTGGAAATTAACAGCAAAAATTGCTTGAAGTTGATAAAGACAAGATTAGAGACGATAAGGAAGAAGCGAAACGCGGTGCAAAAATTTCTTAAGAAAGATCTTGTTGATCTTCTTAGGAATTCTCTTGAATACAATGCATATGGAAGGGTAATCTTTAACTTTCTTGTAAATTTTGATTCATTCTTAATTAATTTTCTTTGCATTATTTGTTTCCTCTTTTTCACCTTTGTTTTCGGCCTGGATTGTAGCGTAAGGAATAATTCTTTTTCTCCAATGATTTGTTATTTAAAATTAGATTCGTCTCACAAAGATTCCTACGTCTTGCATTGTTATTTTATTTTATGCACATATAATATGGCTATGTGTTATATGTTCAGAATATGATTATGAATTATGTAACATGTATTAGACTAATTATATGTTTTTCTTCTGTATATGAAGAAACTTATTATTTTATCATAGTTAGCGAATTTGTATGGTGAACTGTTTGCATTTGAAAACAGGCTGAAGGGTTTTTGGTGGAGCAGAATATGTCAGCTTGCTACGAACTCATTGCCAAGTTTGCTGGATGCATATCGAGTCATGTTCGAGAACTTTCTAAGCAAGAGTACGATTTTCTTCATAATATATGTTTATGTAATTATGTATACATTCCTTAGGTCCATTAATTTCTATGCTTCATGTTTTAATTTTTACTTCAATAATAAACATGTTTTAACCTATTCAACAGCAATTGCCCTGATGAATGCAAGGAAGCCATACCTTCATTGATATATGCTGCTGCGAGATTTTCTGATCTTCCAGAACTACGTGATTTGAGAACACTGTTTCAACAGAAATTTGGGGATTCTCTTGATCCTTACACAAGTAAAGAGGTAACCAATGAGACCACTCTTTTATAGATCTTACCAATTCAATTTCTACAACTCTTGTACACTGTTTTCTTTGTTTACATGGCTTACTTGAATAATTGGTTTTCACTAGTTTATTGAGAGATTGAGGCAAACTCCTCCTACAAAAGAAATGAAGATCCAGTTATTGCATGAATTAGCACAAGAGCACTCTATCGAATGGGATAGGAAGGCTTTGGAGCAGAAACTTTATTTACCTCCTCCTGTTTTACATGAAGTAAATATCTTTCACCTATCATTGCTTTTTTTGCTATTCTAAAGATTCTAACATAAAGCTATGATTTCAACTTAGTCCATGTTTGGATTCACGGTATGTTTGGCGAAACCACAGTGAGACTAATTCATAGTTGAAACGCTAAAATGTAGTTTTTGCTAACATCATAGTGATCTGCCGTGGTTATGTCAATTTCATTGTTAATCAAAATATGCACTTAAAATTTGAGATCTCCTACTAACTAGTGATGACTTATTGAAAGGAGTGCTACTTTTTGCAGGAGAAAGAGAAACCAAACCATGATCCACAAAATGATCATGGTGAGGTGAAATTCCCAAAAAAAATTAATGATAACATCAAGCCTAAACCAGATGATTTCCAATGGAGGGTGCGAAGAAGCAATGAAAATGAAACTGCTAGCACTAACAGTTCATACCTTGATAGCAAAAAGTCTCGTTCAAGTTCATTCGAAAATGTATTTGAGGAGGAGGAAACAGAAACTAAGAAACCATTTTCCAATAAGCATGTACCACCTCCTTATGTCAAAGAAGTTAAAGGTGAAAGCAATTTGAAGAAAACAGTTGAAGCTCTACCTGCTGAAAAGCCGAAACCAAGATCAGTGAGAAGGAGACCTCTCAAACCACCACCTGTTGAAAATACAGTTAAAGATTTTTCTGAAACAGGTGGTGCATTGGATGAAGAAATGATATTGGATGGACTTTTAATGCGATACGTTGAGAAACAAACTCCTAATGAACCTGGCATAGGAAAAGAACGTGTAAAGGATCAAAATAGAAGGTATGCAAAATCAAGTTCACCTGTTGCTAAAACTTGGAGAAGAAAATCTCTTCCACAAAGAGAAACAAGTAGGATGGATACATTACAAGTCTATGATAGAGCTACTTCCTTAGTACCTGAAATGATGAGGACAACAACAACAGGGCATGTGCATCCTAGTCTACCAGATTACGAGGACTTGTCGGATCGTCTAGCATCTCTCAGAAGAACATGATACACTGATATTTTTTGTAACTTTGGATTCAATATTTCTTATGTTTATTCATTCTCCATATGGGTACTGTATAGACTCTATTGCTATGTTTGTATTATAAGATTTGAATCAGGATATATGATAAATTGATCGTCTAGACTATAGTTTTAGATCCAATGCGTATGTACAATTTTTTAAAAGGCAATGTAAGTGATCAGTTCTTCATTCTTACATCAATTCTCTAACATCTCCCTTTTTCAATTCAATCTTGCTTCTTTTATGATCACATCTCTTTACAATTTTATATATAGCAAATGCTCTCAAACCTTACATACAAACATGGTTAGCTGTAATGATTTTGACATAATACGGTCACCATGCTAATTTCAATGAATGCAATTTTGTAATATTTTAGTAGTTCAAATACAAGATTTGGTTTATGATGTTGATTAGGCCACCCCACTTCATAAAATAAAACTTGATTGTTGTTGTATAATTTGAATGGACGAGGTCAAATTCACGATTAGTATATGATTGAAAATTTTGCAATAATTAATTTTAAAGAGAGAACTTTAGAGTGATGCACAATCAACAAGTATCACAAAATTAGAAAAGATGGACCAAGAACAACTCTATCTTTTCAAGGTTTTTCTTTTCGAAAACTTGATATTCGACTCATATTTTTTTAAGTTATGTTATGGGATCTCCTTTTTGTTCCGAATCATGTTATGTAATCTATACCTCTCAAAATGAGATTTGAAATTTGGATTGCTAGCTACATAAATTTTAAGAGTTTAGTCTCTTCCGCTAGACTCAACCATATCAATTATGCATAGTATTTTATTCCACTTACAATGAAAGAGAATAATTTGATTAATATTTTATTTTACTCTGGTTCCTCAATTAGATTAAATTTTACAAAAAACAAACAAAATTTAAATTTGTTGAGCTGGACAACCACAAAGATGATAATTAACTTAGAGGTCCTCTACATTGCTTAAAGTTCAATAAAAACATCAATTTTCTCATAGGTTGAAAACATTAATTTCGTTAATTAATTATTGGGTTAAATATATTTATAGTCTCTATAAAATCACAAATATTTAAATTTAATCCCTATAAAATTTTAATAGTAATTTAGTCCTCCATTATATTATAATTTATAAGAATAGAAAAAAAAATTAATAGATACAATTAGTCTTTCAAAATAATCCATATAAAATGTTTGTAAAAAAATAAAATTATCCATATAAAACGAAGGAATGAATAATTTTTTTTAGGACTAAAAAAAATAGCTTATAATTTTGTATTTAACCCTTAATTATTTAAATTTTGGTATATGCAAAATGGAGCATTCAGCTCCGTCGCCGGAAAAAGAAGACGGCGGCGATGAGGAAGTGATGAGCGAAGTCCACCTCGGTTGCCCACCTAGATTCTCCGGTCCTCATATTTCCCGTTTCACCATTTCCCTTCCACCTCCTCACGGTAACTCTCATTTACTTTATACTTTGCTCTCAATTCAATTTTTGTGTAACGGAAATGCAACTCTAATTTTTAGATGTTGATCACAGAAAACACATCCTCGGTTCTAGAATTCGATCAAGATGGTGACCTTCTTTTACCTCGCCGCACCGGTAATAACTATTGTGTGAGGATTCAGCATAATATCACTTCTTCAATTCCAAATGTTGGCTTGCAGGTAACCTTTTAATGTATTAATTAATGCCTGTTTGGATTCACTTATTTGAGTTTATTTCCAGCATAAGCATTTGTGAGACTATTTGAGAGAACTTATGACATACATGTTCATAAGTTATTTTCAGCTTATTTTCATAAGATTTCCAAGATAGCTTTTCAAAACAACTTATGGCTTATATGGAAACAATTTAACTTTATTTTTTCTTTTCTTTTGTTATAGAAATAGCTTATATGTATGTGCTTAGGTTGTTTATCCAAACAATCCTTATTCCGCCCCTTTCCCTTCAGGTTTGGAGAGCTGAATTGGTTTTAACTGATTTTATATTGCATAAAGCATTGTGTTCGTCTGAATTTCACCAAGTTATTGCATTAGAACTTGGGGCTGGAACTGGTATATTCCTAATCACTTTCCTGTTTCTTACACTTCATAATTTTTGCTGTCAATTTTTTTAAGACTATAACTGAAATTACAAAACCTAAAAACTATGACTAAGAATTGAAAAATCCCTAAATCTGCTTGTATCATAACATGTTCAATCTAAAGCTCGTGGCTATGAAAATCTTCATCCAATGCTTAGATGCATGATTGAATTTAGCGGCACACATTCATGTTCACTGTAGAAATTAATGCATGAAAAAGTATTGTTGTCATTTGAATATTGGAGAATACAAACAATAACTAATATGGCATTATCTTTAGTTTTCCAATTGCCGAGTGTTTAATGGAACATTTGAGGCACTACTCGAGATTAGTTTAATGATCTGTGGAGAGGAATAATAATATCTGTTAATTTCAAAGAATTTCATCTTTTTTTATAAAGAAATATTTTTTTACGATGCTTACGATTTCAAGTTTTCAACTATGTTGCTAGGCCTGGTAGGTTTGTTACTTGCACGTACTGCAAACACTGTATTCGTAACAGGTAGGTTTGCTCTTCCCAAATCTATTGTATCTATTTACCTTGATTCATGTTTTCATGGAGCTCTGTTTGATTTCATTATGTTTCGTGATCTTAAGTATGATGACCTTATTAAAAGGCTGATGCTTATTTGATGGCAGACCGTGGGAATCAAATACTTGACAACTGTGTGAAGAATGTTCAGCTTAATCGTGGATTATTGAATAATCCAGCTGCAATTTTTGTACGTGACCTTGATTGGTTTGATTCCTGGCCTCCTAAAGCAAGAGTAGAAGAAGCTTCTCACACACAAAGGTAAAGTTCATTATTTTGATGAAATTTTTTCAAAAATAATTATTTGCTTCTTTCTTTTTCTTTTGGGGTTGGGATTGAGTTTGTAACTTGAGACAGCAATGTTGGTATATGTCATATGTTTTGCAATATTTTCCCTCCGGTTCATAATTTCCTTGGATGAACATAGCTACTTCATCTTTTTAAAAGTAAATCTCAGGTGCACATCTCAATCACTTTATGGTGTCATCCAGGTATTCTTGGACTTCTAGAGAAATTGAAGAAGCAGAAAATGCTTCTTTGCTCCTGGCTGCTGATGTTATTTATAGTGACGACCTGACTGATGCATTCTTCAGTACCTTAGAGAAATTAATGTCAAGGGGTTCGACTAAGGTATGAGTTAACTTGTGTTAAATGCTATACGCCTATCCTGTTTTGAGTCAGTATGGAGTATGGACAGGAACGTCATAGGTTGATCTGTTTTGAACCATGAGTGCAATATTCAGTAGTAGTTATTTAACTCAGTCTATCTATTTCTAGGTGTTATACATGGCACTCGAAAAGCGCTACAACTTCAGTTTTTCTGACCTTGATGTCGTTGCAAATGGATATTCACATTTTCGCAGCTATCTTAGGGATGAGGATGGTAAGCTCCCATAAGCACATAGTGTAGTCATGACTAAATGTGTTTTAGTGAGTTAATTTCATGTAGTCATTCATTATGGAATGCTCGATGTAACATTACTTATTCTTGCAGCAGTTGAAAGCTTCGAGTCTGCAACCATGCCTAATTTTGTGGGCAAGCAGATAGACATCTCTCAAATTCCACAGTATGTTAAAGAATATGAAAGAACACATGATGTCGAGATTTGGCAGATCAAGTACTGTGGACCAAGACATGAAACCTCAGTTAGCACGGGATAAAAGTTTGAAGCTGTATTCCATTATCAATGTTATTTATTTTGCTCAATTTTATGTAATTATTTAAAGTGTAGCTGTTTTTTAACTTCAACTGCATAGCATATTATTAGAGGACTTTTTGGCGACTTTTTAATTTGAAAAGTTATCTAACAAAGATATGGTGGGTATTGTTTTACCGACACATCTTTTGGTCTAATATAATGATGATTCATGAGAAAATGTTAGAGGGGCCAAGTATCAGGTTTGAGGTTTGTAGGGAATGTTTCAGAGGCCTTGTCATGTGTTGTCTTGTTTTGGCTCAGATTTGTTTCTGCTGGTGGTAACAGTAAACTTTGAGAAAGTATGGCAATAAATTAAATTCCCAGAGATTTCATTTCAGGTCGAGTGGCTCCTAATACAGATGTAAAGACTGTGTTATAGTAAGAACTTCTCCTCTTTAAATTTAACTGTCCATACATACAACTTCATTAAGCAGCTGTAAAGGAACCAACTTCGTTGCTCATTGACAAATATACTCTGGCTGGCATAACCAATGGAAACAATGACAGATCTTAAATCACCACTTTGAATCATTATTTGGCCAAAATTATTTTTACACGCCTTCTTCAGCACATTATTTTTTTTGGGAAATGTTAACCAGTGCCCCAGGGTCACTGGTTAAGGCCTTTAAAAGGTAACTTATCATGAAAAACGTGTAATTAGTGCATCGGAAATCGAAATGTCTGACTTTTTTATAAAATAATTTCTTCTTTTGGGATCTTAAAAGAGTGCCCTGGGGGCACTCGTTAACAAGACCCTATTTTTTTATGGGTTAAATATGTTTTTGGTCCCTATAAATATACCAACTTTTCGTTTTAGTCCCTCTAAAATTTTCCTTTAACTTTTAGTCCCTATAAAATTTTCAATTACTACTTTTGGTCCCTATTTTTAAGTTAATTTTAGTATTTTTTTTAATGAAATTGTGCAGAAATGTGTAGAATATTGTAAAAATATTTCCCCAAAAAAATTAGAATTTTTTAACAAAACATAAATTTAATATGAATTTTTAACCATCAAAAATATAAAAATTCATATTAAATTCATGTTTTGTTAAAAAATTCTAAAATTTTTTGGGAGAGATTCTTATAATATTATAAATTTTTCTGCAAAACTTTATTCAAAAATATGAATTTTTTTCAATTGATTTATTTAAATAATCAATTAATTTTTATTTAATGATTTTTTCTACTTATTAGTTTTTATAAAAAAAATATTTACATGTGGCATGCCATGTCATTCCAATGAGTCTAAGTGGCATCCAAGTGGCGCCCACGTGTTCATCACCGTTAGCCCAATCAGCAAAAATTGACGGCAGGAACCAAATACTCTGACAGACAAAAACGTTAGGGACCAAAAATTTAATAAAATTTAAGTAGGGACTAATGTTAGAAACACGCCTATTTATAGGGACCTTAAACATAATTAACCCTTTTTTTAATTTAAAAAAACAAAAAAATTTATTTTTTGTAATTATAAAAACAAAACAAAAATTAATTTTTTTATTTTTGTAATGAAAAACAATTTTTTTAATTACAAATAAATTTTTTTAAATTTTTTTTTACAAATAAAAAAATTTAATTACAATTTTTATTTTTGTTTTTTATTACAAAATAAAAAATATATTAAAAAAAGTTTTTTTAATTAAAAATAGAAAAATTACTTATCTTTTATTTTTTTAATTACAAAATAAAAAATATTAAAAAATATAAAAATGCTTCCACTTCAGCGTTGACTGGGTCAAAATTGGGCTAAGGAACCAAAATAAAGTAAACTTAGAGGGCCCGGAAAGAGTTGTTTTTTTAGGGGGCCAAAATCACAACTTTGAGAAACTTAGGGGGCTAAAAATGTAATTAAGCCTATCATATAAGATGTCGTTAGATTTGTCTCGATGAGTATTTTCAAAATATCAAATTTTCATAATTTTTTCTAATATATTATTCAAGATATTTAAGCTCAAAATTATGCATTGGCATACGTAATAAGGTCAACTGTGTCAAGTATTATGAACGGAGGGAGTAATTTTAATGGTATTGCTAACGTCCCTTTGGAGCACCGGACCACTCTTTAACCATCTCAATTTAAGAAAATATATTCATTTAAAAAGGTAAACTATTTTAATTTCAATACATAGAATTTACAATTTTTTTATAAAAACTTACTATTTTAAAGTGTTAAAGGGCTTCAAGGACAATTGTTAACATTTCCTTAATTTTAATATTACATTAAATATATATATATATATATATATATATATATATATATATATATATAAAAGCATTAAATAAAATATTTTGTCAAAAAATTATCAATATTTGTATTTTCAAAATATATGCACTAATTTTAAAAATTTCAGCAAAATAATTTAAAAATTGTTAAAATATGAATGAATGGCAACACTGTATAATCTAAAAAACAACAAATCACGTTTAGTTTTAAACATAGCAGGAGAAAAATATTCAGTGGAAAAGATTTAGATTTATAAAAAATAAAAGTATATCTAGGCACTGATACTGAACGATTTTAAAACACATGTGAACGACATGATACAAAAATTAGACACAAAAGCATGACAGGAATATGTATTTATTTATGAACTCAATCAAACTTATTTTTAACTATTTTGGAGCATGATATTTCCAAATCCCGGTTAATTAACAATTATTAACCATCTCTTCAAAAAAAAAAACAAATATTAACCATGCATCACTATTCTATTCGCTAATCCCAAGTAATTATCATCATCGATTCATCATTCATGGTGTACCAAGTATAACTACTGTACCAGTAGTAAAAGAGAAATAATAAAAAAGAGAAAAAGAAAATTTCTCAGTGAACAGAAACTCTTGTCTTTGTCTTTGGTTTTCTTCATCTTACTTTTTCTCTTTCTCTGCAATTCAACTTTTCTATTGTATTTTTCCCAAAATCATCCATCATACCAAAAAATTATTATTACTTGAAACACTACCATCATAGTTTTTTTCTCCAAACCCACTCACTATTCACTAATTCAAAGAAGAAATTGAGTAAATCAAATAAATCAAACTCAATGGGTTGTAATCAATCGAAGATCGAGAACGAAGAATCAATTCTCCGATGCAAAGAACGAAAGCGTTACATGAAAGAAGCTGTTTCATCTCGTAATGCTTTCGCCGCCGCTCACTCCGCCTACTCAACCTCCCTCAAAAACACCGGCGCCGCCTTAGGTGACTTTTCTCACGGCGAAGTCGCCAATCCTCAATCAACCACCACCGGCATCAGCACCACCATCGCTGATAATTCCTACATACCAGTACTAGTACCACCACAAAAACCCTTCGACATCCCTCTTCCTCCACCACCACTTCCTGAATTCTCTCCTACTCTTCAACGTGCTGCTTCCATGCCTGAAATCAAGATCAATAAGCCCGATCCTAGGCCCATGCCCAATCCCATTCTAGAGGAAGAAGATGATGATGATGATGAAGAACTAGAAAACGAAGGCTCTTTGAGGAAAAGAAGAACTAATAGAAACGTTGCTGTTGGTGTTGGTGTTGGTGTTGGTGCTGGTGGAGGTGTGAATAGTAATAGAAGATTAGAGGATGAAGAAATTGAAGCTCCACCACCTATGCCACCGCCTTTAGTGAAGCAACCACCGATTAGTAGTGATCATATTGGTAATAACAATCAAAGTCATCATCATCATCATACTATGTCCAATCCGAATCCGCAACATAATTCGGCTGCTTGGGAGTATTTTTTTCCATCAATGGAGGATATTGCAGGAACAAGCTTGAATGAAGAAGGCCAACATGGAGGAGGAGGAGTTACATTCAATAGAATGCAGCATACTGCAATGCCTAGTAGGGTTGGTATTGTGGAAGAGCCTGTTACAGCTCGAATGGGTGTTGGTGTTGAGATTCCTGGGCATATTCGTGAGCCTGAGCATATCCCTGAGGCTGAGGAAGTGATGGAGTCGCCGTTGCCATCGGGGTTGAAGATGAAGCAGATGCCGGTTACGCCTCCTTCGATGGAGGCAAAGAGGATTGTGAAACATAATAATAGTGTTAATTTGGTTCAGATATTTACTGATCTTGATGATCATTTTCTTAAGGCTTCTGAGAGTGCTCATGAGGTTTCAAAGATGCTTGAGGCTACAAGGTTGCACTATCACTCCAATTTTGCTGATAATAGAGGTACTCTACTGGGTTGCACTAGATAGAGACTCTGGAAATTTTGAAAATTGTTTGCTTTTGAATTGTTTCTCACTGCATAATTGTTTGATGATGAACTTCTAATTTTAACTGCTAATTTTAAGACAGATTTAGGGGAATGGTGTTGATAACTTAAATAGATTTTACTGTATGTCTAGCTAGTTTATTCAAAAAGAATCAATCTGTGTGTCTGTTCTATGTATTTTGCCTTTTCACAAGAGTGGCTAGACTTCATTGAATGTTGCCTTGTTTGGTTATGTCATACAAAGAGAAGACATGAGCAGGCACTAGTTATTAGGGTGGATAAAATAGAGGATAGTTCTAGAGTTAAAAGCAAAGGAACTACTCCCTCCGTCCCGGTTTAATTGACCTACTTTGGTTTTTCACACAGATTAAGAAAAGTGTATAAATAAAGGGGAAAGTGAAATATATTGTATTGGGAATGATAAAAGTAGTATTATTTAGTGTTATATTGTATTGGGAATGATGAAAATTGTATTGAAAATTGAAATGAGTCAGTTATTTTGGGACACTTTTTTTTAGAAAATAGGTCAGTTATTCCGGGACGGAGGGAGTATTAGAAACATCCATAAAGAACTATTTAGATTTAAATGATTTTTCATTAGACATGATTTATGAAATGGGGTTTCTGACTTTCTGTGTCACTTAGTTTATGTAGTTGACCCCTCATAGTAACACAAGTTATTTTTTGGTTTTTTGGTATAGGTTTCATATTAAATAATATTTATGGTTTGTTTTTTTTCTTATTGAAGGACACATTGATCACTCCGCAAGGGTCATGCGAGTTATTACTTGGAATCGATCCTTCAAAGGAATACCTAATTTGGATGACGGGAAGGATGATTTTGACTCAGATGAGCATGAAACTCATGCTACCATCTTGGACAAGTTGCTAGCTTGGGAAAAGAAACTTTATGATGAAGTTAAGGTAAGTTGACTGAGCCAAATGTTAAGTAATATGAATTTCGCTCGTTGTTTTTTTCTCTTTAAATTTTCACAATTTTCTTACAGAGTCGTGGCCATGCCATGGTAGGAGTTTTGTATAATCAAGTTGGCTTTTAACTTTCTTATGAAGTCATGCTTCTTTATATGTCAACATAAATGTATAAATCTGCTAAGTTTAGTTTCTATTTTCTCTGTCTGCCAGTCATTTTCCTACTGCTCTATCTTCGCTTGATTTTTTTGCTAAACATGCAGCCATGTGTGTGTTTGTGTGTATCTTTTCTTGATCTTTTCTGAATTTTTCCACTTCATATAATGTTGTAGGCTGGTGAACTAATGAAATTTGATTACCAAAGAAAAGTTGCCTCACTAAACAGGCTGAAAAAAAGAGGTAATAATTCTGAAGCATTGGAGAAAGCCAAAGCAGCTGTCAGTCAATTGCATACAAGATATATTGTAGATATGCAATCATTGGATTCGACAGTCTCAGAGATTAACCGATTACGCGATGAACAATTGTATCCAAGACTTGTTAAGCTTGTTGAAGAGTAAGTTATAATTTATAAATTAGTATTTATAATTACCCATGTCTAGTAGTCTTGTAGTTGTAGCCTTAAATGTGTGTTATTTTTTAACTTTTTCCTCATATTTTTCAAATGTTTCTTCATTCAAGTTTATAGTAATGTTTCCCTCATGGGATACTTGTTTAAACTCTATTTAAGTGAAAGTAAGTTGCATGATTCTTGTAGGGAAGCTGTTTATCTCGCAACACCATTAATACTTGAGTCCAGATCTGGATGAATGCACAATCATATATCCATACAGTACAAGCTTCTCTGCTAATTTTGATAGGTTTTTTCTTTTGACTGCAGGATGGCCTCTATGTGGAAAAAAATGTTATCTGAACATGAGAAGCAATCGGAGACTGTGACATTGCTGAGATCGTTGGACCCTTCCCAATCTCCTAAGCAGACAAGTGAACATCATCATGAGCGAACTTATCAGTTATTGGTCGTTGTTCAACAGTGGCATTTACAATTTGAGATGCTAGTCAACAATCAAAAGGGATACATAAAGTCCCTAAGTAATTGGTTAAAATTAAATCTTATCCCTATTGAGAGCAGTTTAAAGGAGAAAGTTTCTTCACCTCCAAGAGTTAGAAGTCCGCCTGTACAAGGTCTTCTCCATGCATGGCATGATCGTCTAGAGAAACTTCCCGATGAGCTTGCTAGGACAGCTATAGGAAACTTTGCTGCTGTGATAGATACTATTTTCAATCAACAAGAAGATGAGATGATTTTAAAGAGGAAATGTGAGGAAAGTCGAAAGGAACTTTCCCGCAAAACCAGGCAATTTGAGGATTGGTATCACAAGTATATGCAAAGGAAAATGCCAGAAGAAGTTGATCCAGAGGCTGAAGATGCCAATGCTCCTGATGAAATTGTTACAGAGAAGCAGTTTTTGGTTGAACAAGTGAGAAAGAGGTTAGAACATGAGGAAGCAGAATATGAAAAGCAATGCCTCCAAGTAAGGCAAAAAACTTTGGGAAGTCTCAAAAATCGCATGCCAGAGCTCTTCAGGGCTATGTGTGATTTTTCTCTTGAATGTTCTAAAATGTACATGGAATTAAGTTCGATATCGCAGCATCTGAGCCAGAACTCATCATGAGGTGCTTTGGGTATTTTATTATGCTTATTTTTTGTGGGTAAATTATTTTTTTCTTGGATATATGTTAAATGATATTACTCTTGAAATCTCTTGATTTGT
This sequence comes from Medicago sativa, assembly GCF_051527215.1. NCBI lineage: Eukaryota > Viridiplantae > Streptophyta > Magnoliopsida > Fabales > Fabaceae > Medicago > Medicago sativa. Next base: position 80,879,971 of record NC_140750.1, read on the forward strand.
GGATGAGCCCTGAAGATTAGGTATGGTAATGATAAATAAACTATATTTTAATTTTTATGAAATTGCAGAGCATGAAAGTTGAATGAATCGATGCCCTTATTGTTTGTTCATGTTTTCCATGTTATCATACGCCGTGTTGTGCTTTTGACCTTCGTTATCACATTTGTAATGAAGGTAGACCTACTGAACCCATTTGAACAATGTGCATACTGGTTGATTGAAAAAATGTGATTTATATTAACCGTTGTGCTAATTATTACTCGAGAAATTGATCATCCCCCTCCTCAAGTATTTTTTTTTTTTTCTCATGTCAAATCTTCACGCGAGAAGATATTCCCATCATTGAGTTTGAAAGGAAAAATCATTTGCTGTATTTATTGAATTTGCTAATTGCCAGGGAGGTAAAAACCTTCGCTAAAAATACGATGTACTGAAAATTAATCCACTTACATTTCATTACGTGTGAATCTATATACAAAGAAAGGAGACACACAATTTGAAGGAAAAATATCAGAGCCAAAAGAAAAGGGAAAAAGAAAACTGTGAACAAGACTCCAGATCAGAAGTAGAATAGAAAGGGAAACGTTGTAGTTATTTAGAGGTCAATGTATTATTACAAGGTAGTTAAGGGAACTTTTCTGTGACTGATGATGATTACATGGGAATATCACGTTGAGCAACAAAAAAACTTTCTCCCACCACCTGGTATTTCATTTCTTAAAGTTATTCCTGTAGGCTTTGATGGAAAAGCTCTTGCTAGTCTCCTTCCTGCATTTAACAGATAGAAACAACCACTTAACACAGATCCGTTGTTTTCTTACACTAACTTCAACTTCTAGGGTCAAATAGCAAAATACTACTGAAATCTGGTTCGTAAATTTTCCGATATAATTTTACTCAATAGTCCATACCGAACCTGACCGTTAGAGGAGAATAATTGAATAGGCTAAAGTGGAGATTCAGCACATAAGCCACATACCCATTTCATAGAAAAGCTCGTTGATGTTCTCAGCAGTCTTAGCAGATGTTTCCATGTAGAACATTCCATTCTCTTGAGCAAATTGCTCTCCGTCCTGCATTAGTTTAATTTACTCAAACAACTTACAAGGAAAAATAGAAGGGAAGAGGGATCTGTTGCAATGCTACTATATAATTTGAACCGCAGATTCCGATATGAACATCTGACCCAAACATGTCGGCACCACTAATGTAAAAAACATAGGACATTGATACCGATACATATTTGTTTGGAAACAACAAGGGAGAAGTGTGTGAAGAAGATTTAAACACAACCTCAGTTTCAACCTCTCTCTTTGGCTCTAAGTCACATTTGTTTGCTACCAATGCCATCACCAACTTCTGACTTCCTACAACATATGGTTATATGGTTATACTCAAATAGAAATAAGCTTTTCAAAGAACACTGATAAAAGATAGATACAAAACATGTTACTAATGCACATGCATACTATAGACATCTGGTCCCCTTTTACTAAGACCAACACATGTTGCTATCACAGTTTTAAATTTCCTGTGTTTGAGGTATTACCGTGTCTTTGCAATTCCTGAACCCATTTTTTCGCTCGAACAAATGTGTCCTGAAATAGAAATTTGGATCATAAACAACATTGTTGATCATTTTCGAATATAACAAAATGAATACTTACAATGCTAGAGATGTCATAAACAACAATTGCTGCTGCGGCACCGCGGTAGTACATAGGAGCCAAACTATGATATCTTTCTTGTCCTGCTGTGTCCCATATGTCAAACTTCACAGTAGCTTCAGATAATGATAATATTTGTGTGAAAAAAGCAGCTCCTATGGTTGGTTCCTATGTGTAGATTAATCAATATCAAGGTTACTAAACTCTGTTAATACTAATATGAATGAAGAAAGTAGCTTTCATTTAATGATATGAAATGGAAGTAAACCTGATTCTGAAAGAACTGGCCTTTAACAAATCTTAATGCTAAACTAGTCTTTCCTGTTCCCATGTCTCCAAGAAGTACCTACAAGAAGAGCCTTGTATATAAATTTTATATAAATCTGTAACTAAGATCCTAATAAACACATTTTTAGATAAATTTCTAACATAATCATGTTACGGAGATTGGACAAAGTTTTTCGTTTGCTGCCCAAGCGTGACACAACCCTTGCCTTTTACACGGGCTTGGAACCGGCTATGCATAGAAAAGCTAAACATAGGCAGGATTTTTTAACATAATAATACCTATAAATTTGATAGAGGAAGATCAATTACAGATTCATAAAAAAAAGTTTACAGGTATCTGAAAACAAAAACAAAATTTAGCAATAAGGTAAGACATACCTACCAGCTTGGCTTGAATGATCTTATTCCCCGGTCTTGACATACTAATAAGTTGCAAAATATTTTGTAGAAGTTGCAGAAAATGATGAAATTTGTAAAATGAAAGAGAGTACTTACTGTGTAGATCAAAGAAACTACTAGTTGCATTTATCATTGGGAATTTGGTAGAAAATAAGGTAAGAGACTAGTAGTTTTTTCTAGCTTTGACTGGTAGTTAGTCAAATGTATAGAGCATTCTAGCAAACAAGCAATATTGATTGGATTTGGTAGTGCAAATAAATTGCAAGTTAATATGTTGCTATACTTCTGAACATAAAAGGAAAAAAAGGCTTCAAAATTTCACTCATGCATTCTATGACTATGACTCTAGAGTCTCATAGCTAATTGAAGAAAGAAAGTTCCAAAAAAATCCAAACTTGGTTTGGTATCTTGAACCATGTATGTGGCCTTTTCAAAATGCTACTTGATTAACAGCGATCTATTTCAATTGAACTTTTTTTTTCCATTGATGAGTAATATAAGTAATCTATATACATTGATCTTGTAGGAACTAGCTAATCCAACGCACAATCAAACATGCAATTGATTTATATTATGACTTAAGCACATGAAGAGTGTCCGACCCAAAAAAACTAGTCGATTAAGTGAGAGAGTCTCCTTGTTTAAAGGAGTATATTGAACATGTTTGTCTACTCAATATAGAACTTCTAACAATTTTACTCTCATCTGAAAATATTGTTAACTAGTCTGTGTAAATGAAAATTGTCCTAATATAATTTACTCATAATTCATCAAGATTCAAAAATGAATTTGATTTAACTTTAACTAAACCATTCACATTCATTTCACTCAATTCTCCTTGGTTGTTCCGGACGGAGCCGAGACTCCATTTGAACTAATCTAATAGCAGGCCGGTATTCCAAGTCCCTTCGAAGTTGATGGTTATGCCTCTAAATAGGAGCCTACTAAATCAATTTTCAGTGATGTCCGTAAGGTCTAACTTAACAAGCAATGTCGAAATTATTAGACTAAATATTTTTCGTAATCACTCAAGTTCAAACCTGAAATCTCTATTTATGTGTTTGAGTTTTCATATGGTATTTTTCACTCCTTCAACATCCATGTGAATTTTTTTTTTTGAAATAATATTAGTAAAAACTTGAATAATAATCATCAAATTTAAAAGTTGTTAACAAAAACATAATTAAAATTTTAAGTTTATGTCGGTTATTAAGGTTTATATATAAGTTCTAAAGTTATTAACAATGAATACGTTTTTGTTCAATGTGTCTCTTTAAAATTTTAAAGTTTATATATAAGTTTGCATTAATTTATAATTTATAATTTTATAATTTTGTTAATAATATATTATCATCGAAGTTTTTGTTGTTTTGAGGATTTTATCATCGAAGTTATAAACTTAATATGCAAACTTGATAATCTATTTGTAATAGCCTTATTAAATTTGTATGAATTGTCCAGTAAGTGTAGCTCAGTTGGTAGGTACCAGGGATAACTTGTATAGGGGTCGGGGTTCGAACCCCGGATTCCCCACTTTTCCACACATAATGTGTGTAAATCTATCCAAATTTTTTTTTGTAATAGCCTTATTAAATTTGTATGAATTGTCCAGTAAGTGTAGCTCAGTTGGTAGCTACCAGGGATAACTTGTGCAGGAGCCGGGGTTCGAATCCCGGATTCCCCACTTCTCCACACATAATGTGAGTAAATCTAACCACTAGAACTTGACAAAAAAGTATGAATTACCTATGCACATTTGACTTGCTTTACATGTATAAGATAAGATGCAGTATCCCTCAAAAGAAATGTATAAGATGCAGTAGATATGATTATTTTCTTATGTTGCATAAATTCAGTTATGTAACGAAATTTGTCCCCTAAAAGAAATGTAAAAAAATTTGTGTATTATTATCATGACTATCAATAAAATATATATTTCTCATGAGTATCAGTGTATCACATAATATGTATGTTCTTTTGTAATATATACACTCGGGATGGACCTAGAAATATACTATACAAGGGGCTAAATAATCAATAATTAATTATAGAAATATATTTTTTGTTCTTCGATGTTTTTTTTCTTCTTTAATTTGGTAGTTTTTTTTTTTTTGGTAGTGTGATGTTTTTTTTCTCTAAATGACCGTAGATATTACTCATTTAGTCATTTCAATAATCTAGATTCTGGAGTACATTTAAAAGTTGTTTCTTCTAAAATAAAAGTGCATATATTATTTTTTGCTTAAATGCAATTTTGATCATCCTATTTTCGAATTTGTTAACTTTTGATATCTCATTGTATATATTGTTAACTTTTGATATCTCATTGTATATATTGTTGATAATATAATAATTTTTTTAATATATAATAAATTTACTTCTCTTTTGCTAAAATTTAACTTTTTTTAGGACTTGCAAATGAAATTACATCCCTAAAAAAAATATAAAATAAAAACTAAAAGAGATTAGTAGAGACTTGTGAGCCTACAAGCACTACTACAAAATATACATTTAACATCATAGGGTGTTTAGTTTTCACATCAGCACGAAAAATATCTGAAGGGAAAGATACACAATGTGAGTTTTTACATCAGTTGATATAAGTACATGAGGGGAATTCCTAGTAACATATAACATTTACATCAGTTGATAATTGAAATGAGGGGAAAAACACGCGGTGGCATTTTTGCAAATTTATTGAATTCTTTGACTAATATTTTTCACATCAGTGGAGAAAATCACTAGAGGGGAAAACCAATTTTTCACCCTTTTCCTTCTCAGATTCGTTCTCCCTCTCACAAAACCCTAGTCTCTCATCTCTCACAACACATATCGGTGGAAGAAGAAAAAAATCAGTAACCTTCTTCTTAGATTCGTTTCTCAGATTTGTTTTCCCTCTGGGCAAATCATTTTCGCCTATCACATCTCACACTCGATTTCTCTCTCACTGGCCCTCGTTTCACAGATCGGTTAGTATTGAAAATTTCGTTTTCGTTTTTAGTATTTTCAGTCGAACACGAATTCGAACTTCAAATAGTTTAAATAGTTTTGGTTTCACTTGCTCAAATCGTTTTGGTTTTTAATATTTCATAGATCTCGTTTTCGTTATTAGTATTTCATAGATCTCGTTTTCGTTTTTAGTATGTGGTTATGTTGTTGTTTTTAGTATTTCAAGTGAAACCATATTTGAGCGAAAATGAATAAGCTCTGTTTATTTTAGATTATTTGAGCAAAAACGTGAAATTGTAGCAGTTAGATGATTTATCTTTGAATTTAATGAAGTTTCTAAGTGATGTGAAAATTTAATAAAGTTTTAAGTGATTTGTGAAACTGAAAACCATCGATTATATTAGCTTCTTCAGGCAATTTAGGAACTAAATTCACGGATCTTTAAAAAATGACTAGTTTGATCAAGAATTTTTGAATTTATTGATTCAATTTGGAAGTCTGTTAATTTTAGAGATCAAATTACTCAACTTGTACGAGTTTAGGTACTAAATTGGTGGTCAAGTCACTTGTTCCATTTTGATGTGATTCTGTGCGTTGTACATTTTCCGTTTGTGTTACCAAATACTGTGGTCGATTTTGATTTATAATCCGGACTAATATGAGCTATTTTGTTTCTTTTTTTAGACTGAAATGATTCAAGAGTCCAACCTGTCCAAATTCAAATCAGAAGTGCAGAGCTCACAGGTATTTATTAATTATGAGTTATGAGGCAGTGCTTGTTTTGTGTGGATTTGAAGCTATGCTTTTTGGGCTCAAAGATGTCTTCATACTAGTAGTGAACATGCTAGGGCTGTACAAACGACTTTTGTGCATCATATATCATTGCAGGCAGGGGAGGCATCTTACTTTACTAATGCCATGCCATAAGTAGATAATAAGTAGTTTCTCTTCCAATGTGGTTGCCTCACTAAATTGTGACTCCATGTCTATTTACATTATAGTAGATAATAAGTAGTTTCTCTTCCAATGAAATCTTCTCAATGTCTATTATTGATGGTCTTATATAGGGTTCAAAAATTGGAATTTATGGATCTAACTGTCAACAATGGATTATCTCAATGGAGGTTTGTCACTTCTATTAAATCATTGCTTTCTTAAACATTTCTCTATTAATTGTTTCTTTTATAAATGTCATCAAAATTCATAATCATGTTGTTTATAATATTGGCATAGGCTTGTTCTGCACAAAACTTCATTTGTGTGCCTCTCTATGACACACTTGGTAAGTTCTTAGTTCTTACAACAATTGAAATTTCTTCTCTTTAACTTATGGTTCACATTTTTCCTGATTAAGTGCTTTTGATGCAGGGTCTGGTGCTATAAATTCTATCATAGATCATGCAGAAATAGATTATGTTTCTGTTCAAGATAAGAAGGATAAAGAGGTAATTAAGCATAAAGATTACTTTATTTTTCCTTGATACAAATATTTATTAAAGAGGTAATTTACTAGTTTCAATTTCAATATTGATATGCTCCAGCTAACAATTGAAGGCATTTATGTATTTATCTAAGTATGGTTGTTGTATGTTGCTACACTTGCAGCCATAGTGGGCTTCACTTCATTAACTGAGGAAGAAAAAGATGAGGCCACAAACGCTGGAATTAAACCATATACATGGAATGAATTCGTACAAAAGGTAGGTGTATGTTATTTAAGGAACTTACTACTATCATTTAATTTATGGAATGGTTAATGTTTCAACTTCTTTTTATATTAGCAATTTGGGAAAATTGAAAAATAAAATAATCCAACCTGAAAGGAGTGGTATAGGGGAAAATGAATTGTCTAAAATTGAGATTTCTCTAAGTTCAGTTCATAAAATATGGAAATTGCTAGAAGTTGTTTTCATAAACTCTCCTGATTCCGAAATATTCTCACAAGTGCTTATGTTAGTAGATAAAATTTAAAAAGTTACTCCAAACAGGCCCGTAGTTTATATCTGATCACTTATGTGCTATAAACTGTTTGGTAGTGTTTTCACTTTTCAATTGATTCCTTATATTTTGTTTGTTTTTGTTAACCGAATGGTTGGTTTGTTAACTGAATGGTTGCTAGTGTTCTCCCAAACAGTCTCATAAGTGCTTATGCCTTTTGATAAGCTGAAATAAGTTACTCAAATAAGTTTGTTTGCACATCAATGCTTGTAAGCCTAATGTGAGATTTATATAACCATATAGTGTAGTTTGAGGTAGTTATTTGTTCTCTGTTCTTGCAAAGTTACTTACTTCTTAGCATGTAATTGGATAAAATACGTCCATCATCATTATCAGTTGTCACAGCTTATAATGAATATAATATTAATGCTCTTTTCATACTGTTATATCTTTGTAATGTTCCACATGTTTATTTGGTCACTGAAATAGATAAGCATGTAAAGAACTAATATTCAATCATCTCAAGCAGCTTTATCCCACTCATAAGGTGTGTGGCTATTATGGCCACTTATCAGTTATCGGTGTATGTTTACTGAAGTTCATTTATATTTGTGGTCTTATTAATTCATTGGAAAATTGATGAATGTGTCAGTGTCATGTAAATTTGAAAAATTGCATAAATGAGAAGGTTCATCACATCCAAATCCTCTTTGTTTGAAATGTTTTTTATTCTTCTCCTTTGTTATGTGCAATTGTGATGTGAATTATTGCCTACAATTGATTGTAGTTGTTTGGCTCATTAATTGATTCTTGATTTTTACAGGTTCTAACCATTTGAGGGATGTGTTTGGCAAAGCTATGGGACTTAGTGACCAGGACATTGTTGCTTTGTCTGGTGGCCACACCATTGTATGTATTGACTTTAAACTTGTGTTTATTGAGTATACTATTTGTTGCATTTGATATTTTGATATTGGCATAATTATCAAAGTTTTAAACTATGGCTGCCTTGTGGTTGTGCATTTGATATTTTGATACTGGCATAATTATCTAAGTTTTAAACTATCACACAAATCATCAATCACCCTCTAGAACTTTTCCTGTTTTGTGGTGTAGCGTGAGAGTTCTTCATTCATTATCAAATTGTTTCATTAACATCACCGACATATCGAATTTTGTTGATTTATTATCAATCACCCTTTTTTTTAGTGTTTTAATTTTTTGGGTTTTGATTCAGGTTGTGTATTAGTTGATCAAAGCAATGGCTTTCAAAGAAATTCTGGTGTATGGATGTTTTATTTTATCTGATATGGACCTCTGCTTCAACAGAAACCTCATTAAGGTTTACTCTCCTAGATCATACTATTAAGTTTACTTTAAATGAAACTTATTTTAGTTGACTGAGTTGTATAATTTTGATCCATAATAGCTAGAACTAGATATTTTGTTCCCTTGTTATTGATTTTATATGAATTTGGGAATAAAAATGTTTGGTTAAGTTGTAATTATGTAATTCTGCTGTGGCTATGCTTGATTGGGGTATATATATAATTTGATAAATATATATTATGGCCAAAGATATTATAGCTTTACGTTGATATTACTATAATACAACTTCTTTGATTGTATTTATATATGCATGTACTTTTTTATATAAAAAATATTGATGTAGCATAAAAATATCCGTATGGATGTTTTATTTTATCTGATATGGACCTCTGCTTCAACAGAAACCTCATTAAGGTTTACTCTCCTAGATCATACTATTAAGTTTACTTTAAATGAAACTTATTTTAGTTGACTGAGTTGTATAATTTTGATCCATAATAGCTAGAACTAGATATTTTGTTCCCTTGTTATTGATTTTATATGAATTTGGGAATAAAAATGTTTGGTTAAGTTGTAATTATGTAATTCTGCTGTGGCTATGCTTGATTGGGGTATATATATAATTTGATAAATATATATTATGGCCAAAGATATTATAGCTTTACGTTGATATTACTATAATACAACTTCTTTGATTGTATTTATATATGCATGTACTTTTTTATATAAAAATATTGATGTAGCATAAAAATATCCATAATTTTTTTTTCTTATTTTTAATATAAAAGGAAAGAGGTCTAATGCTGATCTGGTAAGCAGTTTTAAAAAAAAAAGCATTTTTTTTTAAATTTTTTTTGGATTTCACATCAGTGAGTAAAAGGACTGATGTGAAGTATACATGTTTAACTTCAGTGTCTACCATAAAACTGATGTGAAAACCCTGCTGTTAAATTTTAAAGAGAGCGTACCACGTCAGTGCAATAAAGGCCTGATGTGGAAAAAAAGATTTCACATCAGTTCGTACCTGATGTAAAAACATGTGAACATACCACATCATATCACTTTACATCAGTTGCCACCTGATGCGAAAAGTGCTTTTCAACTGATGTAAAAACTCATTTCTGTAGTAGTGAAGATGCCAAATACATGCTCTATCATAATTCACTAGACCAAACCTTTTGAAAGTCTGTTATTTTTAGATGCTATCAATTACATCCATTGAAAGACACATAACACATATGTCTAAATTTCTTGTAGTGGTTTATCTTACTTATATATTTACTTCTTTTTTTACAAGTTACTTATATATTTACTTGATATCTCCATTGTATTTACTTGAAATATCTCAACTCTAGTTATCAAATGAGTAAATATAGTCAACCTTAGAAATTGTAAATTCTTACAAATACTCTTTGAAATTAGAGAAAATGCAAAAACCACGTAAAGTTGTTAATCGTCTGCCAATTTGTCTCTTCTGTTAGTCAACATGACGTTGTGACCATTGACTGATGATAGGAGTTTAATTGAGTCACCATTGACTGTTGATAGGAGTTTAATTGAGCTGGATACTTTTGAGGGTGATGTGTTGGTGGGATTTAATAACGAGAAGTCCAAAGAGTATAGGGCTTACACTAGAAAAAAGAAGAAAAATAGTGTGGGAAACGTGTGAGTGGTGAGCTGGTAGATAGTAGTAGATTCCCCGTGTATGAGTGAGGGGAAGGAGGAAGTTAGCTTTGCTTTAGGCTACTGTTTGGATCGCTTGGAATCCACCCTTGATGGATTGAATGATTCTTTAATCGCTGAGATCCACTGCACTTTTGTGTCCAAGGAAGTTTCCCAAAATAGTGGTGTCTCGGTTCGTTCGTCCCTTAAAGAGTTCCGGCTCTGCGAAGAATGTGGAGTTGTCGTCCTTCACCGGCGATGATCTTGTTGCTTGGATAACTCGTGCTAAGAAGGGCCACCATCCATTGTGTCAGAGAGTATCATAATGATACGAACTCATGTACTTATCATGCTTACTTTTTTTTAGGAGGGGCTGCGCGAACGCAAACCCCACTGGAACAAATTATAATGTAGTTCCACCATTTAGGTAGACCTTAGACTAGCACCCAATGAAGGTCACTTGCCTAGGCCATGGGCCTTCTTGATCACCCATTAACCCATTCAGGTAAGTGATCATGCTTACTTCATGTTTCCACTGCTGGGCTAATGAAACGTCTAAGTTATATTTGTACAAATGTAATATATATTGTATTACTTTATTAGTAATTTATTTAGGTTTTTTTCTTACTTTTTCCTCATCACATCACATCTATTATGTTTTCTTCATTTTTGTCTTGTTTTTCTCGCTAATCGTTAACGATTATGCTTATGAACAATATGTATCTATTATTGATAATACTACTCATTCAAATTTTAATTGGTAAATATTAGAATAAGTCAAATAATTCGTACAAAAAAGAATAAATTTAATTGGTAACATTGACATGAATGAAACATTGACATGTCCAAACTTTTTTATGAGAATAAAAAATCAACATTTTATAAGACGAAAATGTTTGCACCCCTGGTTCAATGTCCTGGATACGCCACTGAGTCCTTGTATACTATATATACTTGACTTGTATCAGTTTCAATACAATAAAAAATACCACATATTTCTGCATGGTATCAGAGCAAAAGATATGAACCATAGCTAAATCTAGCACTAGCACGTTTTTTACCCTTATGGATCATTACACTCTATGCACTCATTCTTCACAAATTCCGCCTATAAGTACCCACAAATTCTCATTCCATCATCTCACATTCTCATTTCTTCTATAATGTGTTTCCACCGTTATGCTTTCATGCAAAAATGTTACTCTAGTATTTTAGGGATTGTATGAATAGTCAATGGACATGGTGCCACTCTACAAATTTGCACATTTATTCTAGGTGTAAGGTTGATATGTCTGGATGTAAGGTTAATCATCAAAGTCTCATTCATCGTAGAAATGAACAAACCTTACCCCCAATGTCCTTCCCCCTCCATCTTTCTCTCATTCCCCCTCAATCATCTTGTACCACAGATTATATAGATGGACATAAGATTAATCATTGATGTTCTGAAAAAATGGAAAATACAAAATTTCAGATTATATAAGCCAAAATTATGTTCGGGTTACATAATCCAAACAAAAGGTGTTTTGGAAAGAAAAAAAGTAAAGCGGCTGGAAAACTTATAGGGTGGAAAAAACAATACTCATTAATCTTTTTATTGTTTGTTAATTGTGTTGGTATTTTGACCCAGGGCCAGACCTTCGAGAGCGCAAGAAGTTCAACCAAGCCGGGCCTCTAAAAACTATGGGCCTAAAAAAAATTAAGTATAATACCCCCCCCACTTAAATTAAAAAATTACATGTTACTTCTTTTTCTTTATTCGGTACACGTATGAGTTTTTTCTAGACTCTAGTTCTACTTAAATTTGATGCTATCAAACCACCATCAATTTGTATAATCACATAATCAGTCAATTTAAAAAGCTATTTCATTGAAAGAATCACAACAACCATTTCTTTTTCGCATAAACCATTTGTTTTCCTCTATCACACGACGTATGAGTGACATTCCAAACGATATTGTTAGGTAAATTTCACCTCTCTTTCACTTAATTTTATTTTGTTTTGTTTCATGTTTAAAAGTTCTTCTGATTCTGATTTTTTAATGAAGCTTAGCTACACACAAAAAAAATTACGTTTTTATTTTACTAGGGCCTATTTTAAAAAGAGAGCCGAGCCTTCTATTTCATTGGAACGACCCTGTTTTGACCCAACGTCCAAACGTGATTTTCTTTTTGGACTTTGATTATTATTTTTTTATTTCAAAAGAAAAGACAAATATTTGAGCAAATATCGATTTAATTTATGATAATAACCCTTATCATCAATTTTTGTTTAAAAAAAAATTGAAAGGTGAAAAAAGACATTTAACCTGTACTTAAAACACAAGCAAAGTTGATGACTTAACTTAAGAACAATTGAACCCAAAGAACAAGAAAGAAAAGACAAATCAAACATAGACACGTACAAATTAGGAAACACCACCACAATTTCCTACACCAAACCAATAATCAATCATCAAATTCAAATTTCAGTGTTCAGATTGTTGTAGATAAAATGCAATGCAATCATTATCCAAAACCTTAAAAAGCTCCTAAAGAAAAACCATGAAAATCTCAAAAGAAACATGTTACACTTACACACATCTCCTATGGCCATGCCAACCTCGTACAGATCAAACTCACGTTGTTTTTTCAAACCGTTTTCGAGTTACATGCACGTTGAGCCTCTTACTCTTATTCACCACCATGTATATTTTCTATCCGTCAGATCCATACCTCAAGATCGTACGGTTGAAGCTGAAGAAGATTAAGGTACATCGTGTGCCGCATATCACCGTAGATATCTCCATGCTCTTCACGTTGAGAGTGGAAAATGTTGACGTTTATTCCATGGACTTTGGTGCTGTTGACGTGGCGGTATCTTATAGAGGGAAACCACTTGGGCACGTGACTTCGAAGAATGGGCACGTGAGGGCTATGGGATCTTCATTTGTGGATGCTGATGCAGAATTCAGTGGTATTGGTGTGTTACCTGAGATAGTGTTGTTGTTGGAGGACCTTGCTAAGGGTATGATACCCTTTGATACGGTTAGTCAAGTTAGGGGCAAAATGGGGATTCTATTCTTTTACTTTCCCATTAAGGTAAATCATTTTCTTACTTCCAAGTTCTTCATAATCATATGTTGCTTTTTAGTGCTTCTCAATTATTATTTTTTAATAATTTGAGTTAGGTTATAGTTTATGGTGCTAATTTATGATAATTTTCCCAATAATAGGCTAAACTATCATGTGCGGTTTTGGTGAGTACGATAAATCAGACAATTATCCGTCAACACTGTCTTCATGAGGTAAAAATTAATTAGTGTTTAGAGTTTGATTGTGATACAATTTGTTTGAAATTTGCTTCTTTAATTAAAATGAGGATTTACTTTAATGAATTGAGTGTAAAATTATAAACCAAGTGGTAAGGTTTATTTGTTAATGGGTTTCACTTGAAGACACATAGTTTGGAGTACAAGTTTTAACATTGACTAAAAGAATTATTGGTCATGTTTTATTTAATTACATTCGAAACGAATTTTTATTTACTTGGTCTCTTTCCGGAAGGAAAGATATAAGTTTAAAATTATTATACTGTTGATAAAAAAAATATGATAGACAATAAGACTAAGCTAATGTTTGGTTTGGGAATTAGAGTTATAAATTTTGTGTTCCAATGCACAAACCAAAGTGACATTGAGAAGCTCCAATTTGAAGAGTTGAAAAAAACGTATGTTTGGTGGGTATCTTGTGTAAAAACAAACACAACATAATACAATTTTATGATTTGATTTTGCATGTGTATGTGTTCGGGTCGATATTTATCACAGTCTCATTTGTTGATTCTTCAAGCAATAACACTTTAAAAGAATTATTTTGTTAGTAAATGAGCTTATTTAAATAATGTACCTGATTTTTCTGTCGAAAAAAAAAATTATGTACCTGATTTTTTTTTTTTTTTATGATTTTACTTCAGTGATGTGATGAAAAGAAGAGCCACCAGTGAAGAATGATCAGAAAATGTTAGACCCGTTGTATATATATATATGTACCACTACCACCCATTTAAATAGTTGGTACTTGGTACCCCAATGCTTGGATCAAAATTGCATATATATGATTTATAATCATAATTGGAACATCGATAAAGATTAAGTTATGTAAATTATGTTGATAAATCCTTAAGAGTAGTTTAATCAACGCTTTAAGTTTTAACATAATTGGTTATTATTTCACGGATATCATCCCAATGTTGGGTTGGTGGCCCCTATTTTAAACGTATATTGCATCAAAAGCAAATTGTCACTTTAGTCCATAACTTTGCAGCTCACTGTCACAAAAGTCTCTGACGATTAAATATAAATTAGTCACTGACTCTGCACTTTCGTTATCACTTTAGTCTCTGGCGTTAAATAATTTTGTTAACTGATGATGTGACACAAGTTATACATGACATATGATGTGTCACATGAACTAAAGTGAAAGTAGAAAATTGTCACTTTGTCACTTTGGTCCCTAAACCAAAAATTAATATCCCCAGACTGAAATTCAAATCTCTAAATCATAAATTTCTAAATGTCATTTAATTCTCTCTTTTGTTCAAAATCAATCTTCCATTATACACCAACTTATTCTTAGGTCTCTGACTGTGCATACTTACTATCAGTTAGGTCCCTGTTTATATCATTATTGCATTCAAACTAAAAATTTGGGATTTGCATTTTTTTAACTTTGAGTTATCTAAATATCTTTGTGAAAAAATATATAGAAATATGAAGAAAAAAAATGTAATATAGAGAATGAGAGATGGTGACTTAACCTCTTTCTTTTTTTGTCAAAATAATAATGAGATTATATTACTAAAAGTCAATGCAACCAACTTCATCTCATTAAGGCGGTTTTACAAAAGAACTACTCATCATATATCCATCTCTCTCATTTTTTTCATTTTCTTTTATGTAGATGAATGCCTTGACAATTTTATATTGTGATCGACTAATATAGTGAAAGAAAAAAATATAAGAAATGCTTGAATTTAGAGGACTAATTTGACATCACAATTTTTATAAGATCGAATTGGAGAATTGCTTGAATTTACACAAGTATACACAGGCAGATTAAAATAAGTTGTGAGTATGAAGAGAGATTAACAAACTCTTACATTATTTAATAACTATTTATAAGAAAATATTTTTGAAAGTAAAAACGAAAAAATGTTTGGTTAGAACAACAAAGAAACTCGAATACCCAAGAGTATTTGGATGATATGTTTGATTAGAATAATTGTAGTTGAGTGTAGAAGATATTTCGATCCACGCAAAAAATAAAGAAACTCAAATACACATAATACAATATTATTATCTTAATATATGAGAAAGTAAAAAAAAATTCTTGCAACAAATAATAAGGAAATCTTAATATATGACGAAGGAAAAAAATTTACTCGTCAAATGATGAGGAAACTCAGACAAGTACCGTACGTACCTGATACGAGTGTTTTACTATTTTACAAGTCACATGCTTCATAGATAGATGGTAGGATTGTGTTAAAAATTAAATTTCGTTAAAAAAAGTTTTGTTTTGGAGAGGTTTAGAGTGTTAAGAAGTTTCATAAGTTAGTGAATATCAAAATTATGATTAAACTTATAAATTGTGGGGAAAAAAAAATAAGAAGATATTTGAAGGAGTTTAAGTTGAAATAAAGGAGGGTATGTGAGCATAAATGGGGTGGATTGACAACGAGTTTAAATTGAGAATGAAAATAACCGATTATGTTAAAATATATGAAAATAATAGTTTATATTTGAAATATATGATTGACAACGATTTTTAATTGTTCTTGTCAAAAAAAAAAAACGATTTTTAATTGTTGGTGAGAATTTTATTATTTTTCAAAGAGTGAGTAACTCTCATCTAAAAAAACATAATGAGTAACTCTATTTTCAATCCATCGGAGGTACGTTCTTTCATTCAGAGCCTTTTTTTTCTTTCTTTCTTTCTCTTTTTCATCTCGATCTAGGGTGCGACACGGTGTGGCACTCGTTTTTATTCCCTTTGTTGTTGTTAAATTAGGTTATGTGTGGCACACTATAGTAGACACCCACTATAGAGTCGATGGCGAGATATCTGATTATTTTATTTTTTTCTTTTCATTTTATTAGGGATCTAAGCAAGCAGCCATTTCAAGAATGGAATATAATTCTGATGAAGAATTATGGCGTGAGCTCTCTCAATGCAATGGTGGTACGTTGTTTTGCACCTTTACCATTGTCTTCTTATTATTTTTTGATGAAATCAATATTCTTTTTAATCGATCAATACACACAAATTATGCTAATACATCTATAATCAATGATATAATTTTGATTCAAATAATTCCATTCTCTTTGAAAAAAAAATAGGGTTAGTTATGCAAGAAATCCCTACAAATATGAATCACTTTGATTTTAGTCTGCGTAAGAACAATTTCTCTCGATTTAATCTTACAATTTGAAAGTACTTTTAATTTGGTCACTCAACTCATCCAATTTTTCATTTGAAAACGTTGATGTGAGTTTTTTTTTTTAAATTGGTTATTCAAGCAATTTTTTTATTTGAAAACGTTGATATAATATACTGACTTGTGATTCTTTTTGGATTCCAGATCAAGAATAATTCATGCTTATTCTTGATCTTGAACCCAAAAAAAATCAAGAATCTTCTTCAACTTTATTTAAATTTTTTTCATCCCCAAAACAAATCTACAAGATCTGAAACAATGAATCGAAATTCAGACAACATCAAGAATTCTTCGAAAGATCTGAGTTTTATGGGCATTTGTATGATTTCGGTCTTAGAAATTATTATTTAGGGTCATATTCTTCATTCCTCTTTACCCTAAATCCCCAATTTCATTAACCCAATGATTTTACTTTTTTGAAAAAAATGATTAAAAATAACAAAGTGTTTAATTTGTGATTAATATTGGGGAATGATTAGTTGACATGAGATTAGCCTAGTCACGTAAGTCATGTCATCAAATTATGTCAACGTTGTCAATTTTTTCCATGAAGGACCAAATTCAAAATATTTTGAAATTGCAAGGGTAAATTAAAAGAAAAACTTCTTACAATAACTAAAATCAAAATGATCACCATTTGCAGGACCTTTTGCACATTAAGTCTTTTTCATATGATATCTATGCAATGCATATTGAGAAACACTTGAAAGAGTTCAAGCGATAGCAAACACACTCGCATGCATATATTGAGAAATTTTATCATTGAGCTCTAACATTAATTTGTTGAATACGTATATCCTTGTGTGAAATATTGGATTAAAACAAAGAATTTGATTTGCTAATATTTAAGATATAAACATAATGCAAATCAAGTAAATTTTAAAATCTTTCATGCAACATTGATTGGTACTTTACTTGAGAACTTTATCATCTTGACAACAAAATTTCAAGTGCTTTGATTTCTCTTTTCACCTTGCTAGTGCAGTGGGCTTATTTTGTTTCCAACAAAAATCTAAATTAACCGAGTGTTCACCTTAATTTTAACCATTTACTATACATGTGACTGTGATTATTATTATATAACCGATTACTACTAGGGAATGTTTTGTATCTGTTGACAAAATATGTAACTACATTTATAAATTTGATCAGAACCAAAGTTGTCAGAGCTGGAAGTGTTACAAAAAGAGCATGATGAAAAACTTTCCAAAATTGAAGAGCTGAAGAGACAAATTGAATCCACAAAGCAGCGTTTGGAAAAGAAAGGGGGCACAAGGGACAAAATGGGAAGTTTCAATGCCTTAAGCGAGAAATATAACAGTGTTAGAGAGGAATACAATGCAATTCTAGCTGAAAGATCAAGTGGCTCAAAGTAATTTTACCTCTCAAGTTACTGTATTAGCCTCGACATTTATTTTTATTTGGTATCGCCTGTACTGACCACTATGTTATTTGACATGATTTTTTTAGCTTAAGACAAGGAACCTTGAGAGCATCACCACCTATCTACTTTCAACCAACACCATCTTCAAGACCACCTCCGATCGGAGTCCCCGTCCCAGAGTCTGATCCAGGAACTACTTCAGGAACGCGACCTCAAAATCCTTAGTATATTTCAATGGAGTTGGAACAATGTTGTTGAATACAACTATGTGAAGAGCTTTTTTTTTTTGTTGATTGCATTTTGGATAATTTTATTAAAGTGTGACATGTTATATTCGATGATGTATTTTGGATGACTTTTCTTGATGATGTTTTTGGATGACTTGTTATGGTGATGAAATATGTTTACAAACTTAAGCATTATTACTATGATTGTGTTTATGAGTTATTATTGCATGTGTTGAAGTTTTTTTATTTAGAACCAACGTGAATTTTTATTGTCAATTTCAAGAAGTATATTTTGCACATAAGTATAAAATTTTGTGGGGATTTTGCTTAACTTCCTTTGTCACAAAAACTGAGATATCAACACATATTAGCTCATGCATTCATTTCCAATCAATGATCTTGCACACACAAAACCCAACTAAACAGTGCAATTTTTTCATCACCATTGCTTTCCAAATATCATCACCACTAAGCACACGCAAAATGATCTTGCACCACACAAGTGTCTTTTTATCATTGAATCAATAAGTCACACCATATATCATTTGATTTAATGATGAAATTTATCGATCCAATGGTGTGTTAGATATAATATTTGTCTTGCTTTTCTTAGAGGAATATTTGTCTCACTTGTGCATCATAGAATTGACTTCTATTTTAATATAGACAAAATTATGTTTGCGGTCCTCTAAGTTAGACCTTTTTTTTTGTTGGATTGTTCAGGTTTTGTCTTACTCAAATTAGTTGTTTATGTTATGTTGCAAAGCTCATATACTTCAAAATAGATGACGTACCGACATCTGATATGTATTCTGTCTTGACATCTACCTGATACGATCCGATACATTCCGGAAGAGTAATCGACGATTAAATTTTATTTTTTTAAAAAACAAAAGTCTGTTACGTTTTAGATACATCGGTGATACACGAGGGATATGGCGGTGGAAAACCAATACGCGCGGAATAAGTGATGTTTCTATTATTTTTAGGATATATGTAATTGACTAAATCATGATATTCTCTTGTTGTTCTATGTTTTTTTAGGTCTAGGTTTTGTGCATGTTTTTTTTCCTTTGAGTTTTACTAGATAGTTTGTATTTTGAGTTTTAATCCTTAGTATAAATTTAATTTTTTTATTAAATTATCATGGTCGTATCATATCTTAAATTTTAAAATTGTCTCGTATCAACATATCGATACCGTATCGTATCAAGTATTTGAGTTTCATTGATGTTATGTTTTACTTTCACCGTAAGTCATTTTAACAAATTTTATTAAAAAAATTTGCATGTGAAATTTTAATATTAAAATATTTCACATAAACATTTCATATTCGTCCATTTCCTCTCCCCGTTCACTTCTTCTTTTAATTTGAATTTCAAAATATGAAAACCTTTGAACCATAGTACCTAATTTTTTAGATAAATGTCTCCATTCAAGAGCAATGGCTCAAATTTATGAATCCAAAACTACGAGTAATCGATCTCTAGTTTGAAGCGTAATAAATGGACACTTGAATCATTCATCTCTATGTGTGAAACAAAAAAAATTGTAGTTCACACGGTCACGAACTATAACATAAAGAACAACAGTGTAAGAAGAGCATAACTTAAAGACTACGTGTGCAAATGAAACATAGTATAAAGGATCAATTCGAGACGAACTTAATTGACCAATCCAAAATAAGAGTCAACCTTAAAAGACCGCATACTTAATTTTCTGTTTGATATATTATAATAAATCTTGTCATTTTCATCTCATAAGTACAATTCAGTTGCTGACTGCACTAAATTTACATTTGAGATGATAGAACATGGGTTCAAACTACAATTTTTCACTTATTCGCACTTAGTGTGTATATTTTGGCACCATACTCATTTAACCACACAAAAAATATATATCATAATCTGTACACCAATAGATAAGAGGTTCAAATTAGAGACGTAACATTCTTTGCATGCTCCCTTAATTCACTACGCTAATAGCTCAATTTGCAGCTACATCTAATATTCTAATTAGGTGCACCAGGATAAACATAGTAATTTCTAACATTGTGGAAACAGAATCATACTTTAAATATTTACATTTATTCTAATCCCCAACCTCTATACCATTTGAACCACACACTCAATGTGATAGTGGAATTTTGATTGCTATATATCATCACAGTAAATTAAATGCTTTTTAAAACTGCTGGTAACCATCAATTGCTATAGAAACCTAACCTTGTATAAGGTCTAGTAAGCTGGTACAATAAAGGTAGCAAGTGGTGCTAATCAAGTGGCTAAAAACTGAATGAGATTCTTACCTCGGAAAAAGGAAAATGGAAATACCTCAATTATCATATTTCACGTAAAAGTAAATGCAACATTTTCTTCGTTAGGCTGAGCTAATTCCTTTAAATTTAATAGACAAGTTAACGTGGTTGATTGTGCTCTAATTAGAGTCGCCTCATCATAATCTCGTTGTTCGTTATATATTGATATTCTTACTTGTAATGCAGAAGAATTTGTGGTGAATAGATTTGATTTTGGGTAAATTGTTATGTAAAATTGATTCTGATTAAAAAATAAGTTTAGAGTAAAATGGTTTTGGTTTGAAACATTCATATGAAACCTATAATATAAGTAACTCACGTTAAAGTCTTCCAAAAACCTATAATAAAGTAGTAAAAAGACTCGATAAAATGCTTAATAATATATCATATGACATTGAGTCATCAATAATTCTAAGAAATTCAACAAGAGAAATTCATTAGACTTAAACCCAATCACTCACATGATTAACCACTTCCCCCAAAAACACACAACAAACACAAATACACATACTACACTAACCCAACAAAAATAATAACATACAAACACCACTCATCTACCACTTCATCTCATCATCTTCACACATACACAAATCAATAGACTCTAGGAGGATTTATGGGTAACCTAAGATCTAGAGGAAGGAGAAAGGAAGCTAGGAGGATTGCTTACTTCAATTCATCATCTTAATTCACCACCACTTCACACAATCATTACCATTTCAAGTTCAAATTCTGAATTTTTAACCTTAAGGTGGATGTCTCTCAACAACAACAAAAAAATCTTAAGGTGGATTCTCCTTCCAACATGCATAAGCGGGTAGGGGTGGGAACAGGCCAGGCCGTCCGACAGGGGCCTACGGCCTAGCCTATTTAAAGCCTAACTCGGCCCAGCTCGTTTATTAACAAGGTCAGGCTCAAGCTTTTTATAAGGCCTATTTAATTAAACAGGTCAGGCTAAGGCTTGCAAAAAAGCCTATTAAGCCCATCAGGCCGGCCTATTAAGCTTTTCATATATAATATATCTTCCATTATTGATATTTTTGAAGGTTTTTTTTTCATAAACACAAGCCTTCATATGATTGGTTATTTAGTTGCTGATGTATTGGTGTGATTAGACCTTCGTAAGAATTAATTATTTAGTTGCAAACATATTTGTGTGTTTTAGGCCTTAATAAGTTTTTATCTATTTAGGAGTAGGCTTACATGTGTTGTCAGGCCTTGGCATAAAATAGGCTTTTAAATAGGCTTTCAGGCTTCATCAGGCCTTTAAAAAGGTCAGACCAGACCTCAAAAATGAGCCTATGACGGGTAACAGGCCAGGCTCGGGCCTATAATTTTTTAAGTAGGCTAGGCTTAGGCCTTACAAAGCCCGGCCCGGCCTAGCCCATATCCACCCCTATAAGTGGGGTTTAGTTTAAATTTGGAGATTTTAGTTCTACACTAAGTTTTCATGATTTTGGGCATAATCTTGACAGGTTATCAAACCCACGAACATAGACTCAAAAGAGTCTATAGACTCGACTCGTAAACTTAACTTGCAAACTCGTGTTAATTTATGAAAAAATAAAATTAACTTAAAAAAATATGTATGTGGCATATAAATGACATATATATTTATAATAGATCACACCAATTAAAATTAAAATTAAAATTTCAAAACCCATAACAAACTTTTTTAACAAAAAAATAAAATTCATATTAGAGCAAGCAAAGCAAAGTAGAAAAATATGTAAACAATGTCCTACTTCCTTCTTAATTGACTAATATATGTATACAAAAAAAAAAAAAACATAAAACATACTCCCTCCGGTCACACTTATAAGCAAAAAAGAATTTTTAAGATTCATTTTTTTTTTGAATAAGCTTTTAAGGTTCATTGAATACATAATGTATTTGGTCTATATATAGACCAAATACATTAAATATTGAATGAATCTAAAAAGTATTTTTTTACTTACAAATGTGACTGGAGGGAGTATATGCTAATGGCTTTAAAAATCCAAAGTTTGTGTGAAATCTTGTTCATCATCAAAATCACCATCATCGTTATCTTCACCAACATCCTGACTATCATCATCAAACTCAGCCCCACATAAAACACCTTATTCATCATTATCCATAACCTAACTTGGATTATTTTAAAGGTCATGTTGACTTGTGTCCTAAGGGCACATGTTAAGGAACCCATAATGAGCAACTTTTCATTGGAAAATATGATAATATAACTTTTAAAAAGTTGACTGCACGGCTTTTAATACATATATTTCTATAATAAGTTCCTTAATATGTGCCCTTGAGGGCACAAGTTAACATTTGACTTATTTTAACCTCCACCTAATTCAACATTGCCCCCAACACCACTTTGCACGTCATTATTAGCAACATGACAATATCAATTTCCACAATATTTCGTTACAAAACAAGATAACGTCATCGATGAAGAAAGAAGAAAATGTCGTCGATGAAGGTGAGTATGACCCGAATTTTTCTATCTTTGGTGAGAGTGAAATTTTTGTTTCTAAATTGAGAGTGAGATCTAAAAAGGAAAGAGAATTCTGGGTTTTTTTTCCTATCAAATTTTGTTTAATTTGAGTTTCTTTTCAAAAAGAAAATAAATTGTTTTTCAAAAATAAAACTCATGGACTCATAAACTCGTCACAGCTCGTGAGTCTGTACAAGTTCGCGCGAGTCTATCGGATCTACTAGAAAAATGATTCTTTGTGCAATTTCACTCGTTTTAACCTTCCAGACTATTAAACTCGTACGAATATGTTCACGAGTTTGACAATCATGATCTAGAGTGATGAATGAATTGTTCTTGCTTGTATTGTCCATGTAGTTGAATGTAACTGAATTGGTGTTAATTGTGTAATTTCTTGTCATAAAATTGTATTAGATAATAATTTATGGGTTTAGTTTATTTTCTTTCTAGAAAATTCGGATGGCAACAAATTCGCTAGGCTAAATTTTCCCGGCTAATTCCATGTCATGTGCTATAAAATGTCACTAATCAAGATAACGTCCTTGACGCGTTCTTTACTAGGCATAAAACTGGAGCATGTTAACATGCTAAACTGCCATAAAAACACTAACAGAGATTCAAGTTTCAACAATTGTGCTAGTGTGAGAACAGATATCTTCAAAACTACA
This sequence comes from Medicago sativa, assembly GCF_051527215.1. Classification (NCBI taxonomy): domain Eukaryota; kingdom Viridiplantae; phylum Streptophyta; class Magnoliopsida; order Fabales; family Fabaceae; genus Medicago; species Medicago sativa. The sequence continues at coordinate 80,903,757 of NC_140750.1, forward strand.
AAGTATTTAAGTGGAATCTGAAATTTTCTGTGTAGTTTTGAACACATCTTGTTCCCAAACCATTTTCTAAACCCTATGGTTAAAACTTTAATGATGTTTAATAAAAATGCATAAACTATTAATTTTGATGGTCTCAATAACATATTAAATAGTTTTAGATTTAGTAAAAATTTATACACATGATTATGATATAAATTTATAATCTAACAGTAAATATATCAAATAAAATGATATTCAACAGTGTAACATTACATTGGTGTAATATCTCTATTCTCTTCCCTCCCTCCAATGAAAAGAAAAGAAAATTCGTCCGCCACTACCTTCGATACCATAAATCACTCATAAACTAAGTCTATATATTTTGGTATATAAAACCTAGGATGAAGGGATGGTGTACATATATAACGTCCAAAATAGGAAGAATTAAGATAATAACACTTATAAATGAAATAAAATAGAACGAAAATGGTCTTTTTTCTTTCCTTTTCACATTCATATTTTTTTTATATTAATTAATTAATGGGTCTTTTTTTTGGGTCTTATTCTCAAGGGTTGACTCTCCAATGATATTTTTAAAAAACTTTTAGTTTGTTCATGTTGTATTCATTTGTCAATTTTTTGACCGCTATATTTAGTTTTTTTTATTTCTTTGTATAAACTATATTTTTTATTATTGATATTAAATTAGATTTAAAGTTGACCAAAGTTAATTAAGTGATATCAAATATGGTTCATAATAAAATATGTTTGAAACTCTAAATAGTTTATAATCTTTTTCCCAATACATAATCAAATTCAAAACTCAACAATCATGATTTCGTTACGAATTTCAATTTTGTCATAAATAATGTTTGGTAATTTGATTCATAATGCTCAAAAAGTCTTGATCACATCCCTTGGCAAGAAGCAAAGGACAATAACTAGGAAGGATAAACAAGCAAATTACTCTATTACGCTATTAATATTAGCTTCATTATTGTGTGTGGAGGATAGAGGGGAGAATAGACCAAATTGATCGACAAAATTTTACAACGTAGCCTATGTAAGCCCAAGGCGAGATTAGGCTATTTCAAAAGAGCAATGATATTTGAACATCCATTTAATGATAACTTTGGTGATAATTTTGTTTTTCTCTCTTTTTATTGGTAAAAAACAATGGAGAGAAAAAAAAGAAGAGAAAGGATGATAATATCATGTGAGTATGAAAGAGAAAGTCGTCAAAAGGTTGTTACAAAATGGTTTTACAAATATCATTTCTCTTTTCAAAAATAGACGGATCATCTCTTTTCTAAAAAATTATTTAGTTAAAAGTACGAAGCTACATGTTATAAGAAAAGCTTTTTAAGTCTACTAAATAGGTCTATTTAAGTATATGTAATTAATGTCGAACTTTCAAAAAGATCGTAACATTTTTAACTTAGATTAAACTCAAGCTTTGCAGAGTTTAGCCTAACCAATTTCCAATTAAGGGGAAAGGCAAAATGTGTTAGACCTAAAAGTCCAACATGTTAAATTATTAAGGCAGCCACCGTAACACCCTCAAATCCTACATGTGATATTTAGCATTAAATCAATAGATAAATACAATATTCAAGGTGCTACACTTTCAATAACTCAAAATTCATGCATAGTTTGGTTTCATTAAAATTTCACAACGGAATAATAACAAAGTTTTCAAATATCTCAAGGTCTCAACAACATGCCTCAATTTCAGAATACATCAATTAAAAACTTCAGGTCCACAACATAATCCAACAGATAACATAAAAATAAACTCCTGACCAAGGTCCTAATCAAAGCCTACAACTAGACTCCAAAAGCATTAAGAAAATGAGGAAGCGTCAAGCTAGTCCTCGGTACTCACGCGGACTCAAGCGTCCTTAACCTGCTCGTCTACACCATTTTACAATGGTGAGGCGACCAAAAAACCACTGGAGGGTAAAATTACATGCAACATAAACAAACTACGAACTCAAGCATAATATATTAGGATTTCACATCATACATACAATCATCTTCCTTATAATACTATGTTTACATGTAATCTCATTCAATATATCAAGTAGATGCAATAATTCTCAAATCATTAAGCATAGGATATAGTCTCAATAATATAACAAGTATTCAAGTCATTACTTCAACAACAATTAAATTCATAGTATTCATACTTCATCATGCATAAGCATCAAATCATATTCCACCTATACTTATATCTACATGTTATAAAGTCAACAAGTTTTCACTAACGTTTCATAAGCACATAATCATTTCAACGACAATTAACAACTTCAAGTTGACATATAATCAAAATAAGCATCATTCACATCTCAACTTAACAAAACTCATCTTCAAACATCACAACTTCAATTGGACATATTAACAAATAAATACACCATCACATCTCTTCTCATCAAATAACATATCATTACCATTTACATCTTCAGTTACACACGTTCATCATAAAAATACAATATTCACATATATTCTTACCAAATTATGTCAAAATAAATACAATCGTCATCTCAAGAGTATAGACAGGAAATTAAAATCATCATCATCAAAGAAATCACCAAGTCAAGTACATATAATTCACGATTCATCATCATCACCAAAATAATCATCATTAAATGAAATCACCAAGATATGTTCTCATCATTTTCATTTCATCACCATCATCACAAGTGTACAAGTATCACCAAAGGACGAATACAATCATGTACATATCTCCACAAACATTCACATAATCCACATAACCAAGTATGAGATATTTCACATAGACTCAATGCATGTAATGTTCTAGACACGACTTTACATGCATGTGGTACCGTTCTAGATGTCGGAGGTCTATTACTGATTGATCCCTGCGTCACTGGATACTGAAGTATCCTAAATCTCGTTACTGGATACCGAAATATACTAAATCACATCACTAGATACCGAAGTATCCTAACACCATGACTAATGAATGCATGAACATATGACTCATCAATGCATACGTTCATACAAGACCTCATCATCATTAACATCGTCACTTTACATACATGTATTCATCATCATTATATACATATATGTTCATCATCAAAAATGTTCATCATCAAAAATGTTCATCATCAAAAATCATCATCATTAATCATAATTATCATCAATAATCATCATAAAAAAACCATCATCATTATCAATAATCATCGTCAAAAATCATCATTAATAATCATCATAAAAAAGCATCGTCATCATAATCATAATCATCAAAAATCATCGTTAAAAATCATCATCAATAATCATCGTTAAAAATCATCATCACCATAATCATCATAAAGCATTTACCACATCAAAGAAGCAACATCTCTTCATTTAGCAAAAATAACATTTTAGATGATTAATCATTTACACCTAGTTAATCAATGTATCATGCATATATCAAACACAAATTCAACTATTATTCATCAACTTATCATTATCACATAGTCATTCACAAATTAACATAACACGATTCATCATTTATTCAAAGTCCGTCTAATTTTTCCAAAGTTCGTTTATTTTCACATATTTCACCAAAATCAAGTTACATGCTGACGTACATCCTTATCAATCCTACATGTTATTTCTATGTAAATCATCACAGTAGTTCAAACATAATAACATCGTTTCACTTGGAAAAACTCTATTTCATTCTAAGCAATTTTCATATATCAAGTTTCACGAAAAATGCAGCATGGCATACATGTAGTATTTTCATCATAACTCAAGTTCTAAAAATGATAATGAAGTCAAACCAAATTCAAAAGAAATCTAACATATATATCTACAATTTTCGTGTTTACACCAAAACCTAGTTCAGAACAGAAAAAAGTGGAAAAAAATTGTTTTTCCTAAGCCTGGGAAAAGAACACGACCCTGCCGACTATTGATCAAAATATATGCCCTTACTCCTCAAATGGCCAAAATACCTTTTATCTTAAAATGACCAAAATACCCTTAATTCATCTATATCTAATAAAATCCAATTAACCCAACAATTCAAATACATCAAATAATTAAATAAATAACAAATCAGTTAAATAACTAATTCTAGTGAAAATCATGGTGTTACCGCCACTACTACTTGAAAGAATCTTGGAGAAAAAACTTGTCTTTGGCATAAGCTTCGGCAGCCAATGCACTAACAATCTTTGCCTATTAATGGATTTCAAGAACATATGGCCATATGGGTAGAGGTTGATTCATCCGTGGTTGAAAAAAAATAAATTAAAAGCATTGACACTCCACTATGAGTATTTGGAATTTGAATTCTTTAAAGAGAGTAAAGTGTGAAAAGAAAGAAAAAAAAATCAATTATTATAATTTAACAATTTCGAGATTTGTTAAGTTGTATATACAATATCTAGTGTTAATTTATTAATTCATTGTTGATATTATTATTTTACACTTTAAACTTTATAGTAAGTTGTTCACTTTAAAGTAGTAGGATAGGATATGAGTATTTGAGACATAAAATTGAAGGCACATTTTTCACATAGCCTAATTTCAAAACTGTATAGTTGACGAGTTGGCTGAATTCACAACACTATAAAGTATAAAAGTCCATGTATTGAAGAAATATATTTGGTTATTGGACTTTCGTTCTTTCTTTCTTTGTTTTTTAAACATAATGTATGAACCATATATTACAAACCCCAAAACATTGTAATGGATTAGATTGCCATTGCGATAAGTCGTGATCGAAACCTTTTACTTTGGATTTAATCCACCACCGAGATTGAATTTTTATAAGATCAATCATGGATGGTAAATTCATATCCTTCCGAGCAAAAACAACATTGTTGCGAGTTTTCCAAATATTACAAACAAATGTCAACCATATAATATAGAATGAATCTTTCGGTTGCACTTGAGAAACTTGTAGCCCTTGAAACTGAAAGCATGACCCATGACATCATTAACAAAACCACAAGATAACCCTAACAAACTGATGAGTACCAAAATTGACTAAAGAAAACACATTCCAAGAAGATATGACGACGATGATATTTTCTAACACATCTTATCAAGTTATCTCTAGTTGAAAGACGATTGTTCCATAATCTCCAAACAAACAAAGAAAGTTAACGAATAGAAATATTTTAGTAAAAAAAAAAAAGTTAATTTTGCTTGAAAAAATTACTCTTATTCTCAATACTCTAACCTAATTTGCCTGGAAAAAAATCTCTACTACTACTTCACCTACGCAAGACCATGTGTCTCTCTTATCTTCCCATCTTTTTATGGGTAAATCTTTGAATGAGAATGTATCTTTAATAGTATAGTTATTCTTATTCCCATATAAAAAATGAATATTTTGGCAGAATTGAATATTTTTGGGACCGATCAAAATGAACAATGTGCTCATTTGAAGTAATAGAGAACCGATAAAATATGGGAGGACATATTTCATTTCTTTGGTTGGTCAAATTCCAATAGCCGTTAAACGTGATAGTGGGTTAGATATTTCTTCTATTCACTTTTCTATAAATAGGTCAACATGGTCATGGCACATTTTTAATGGGGCTGGATGGTAGATTACTAGATTAGCACAAGCTGGTCCAGTTTGCTACCACAAATTCTTATTCTTGATTTTACACCATTGAAATAAAGAACACTCCAAAAAGTCATTTCTCTTTCATGAATTAGTTCTCCAAGCAAATTGCATTCACCGTAAAAAGTATATTGTCCTGCAACTTAATTAAAGGAATTAGAATTTCCGTACTACACCTAAAATTAAGGATTTTCTTGTATAAGATGTAAATAGTTTGTAAAGTGTGAATAGTTGATATTTCATTCACACCTATTATTGACATTATTCCTTATTCACTTTAGAGTGCTAAATTTCCTATTGCTTATTATATACATCTGGAGCCACTTCTAGCTTAACCTTCGCACTTCTCTAGTGGGTGATATTCACATTTAGTGGTATAATATATGGTAGTATTATTATATTTCAGTTTTCAACCACTTAGATTAACACTACCAGTAAAAACAACACACACTTAGACAAAGAGGATGTCTTTCATCTTTTCAAAACTACAACAAAACATATTGGCTACGTACGTACCATACACTAATAAACATTAATCATCGAAAAATTGACGCTTTTATTGAATATTTCTGCTTCAACTTGAATTTATACATCAAATCATGATGTTTAAAAATTTTATGTTTTTTGTACCAAAAAAATAATTATGTTTTAAGACGAGACTCTGCTCCCAAATTATCCATACAAGAACTTTTTTTAGTATAATGGTTAATATTAAAAACAACAAATTTACTTAATATTTTAGAATACGAAACATGAATAAATTTTTCTTGTAAAGAAGAATTCATGAGTAATATTTAACTAACAATTGAGATTGACTAGAGGTATAGTGATCTTTTTTGGACATCATGTCATTGGTGCAAAATATTTATTGGTTAGCTTTGTCTACTATTGTCTATCTATAATATTCAAATGAAAAGGTTCATCTCGTAAATACAGTCTTGCAGATAATTATTTAAGATGTTTATTTGTAGGAATCTAAGTTTAAATCTAGAATTCTTCACTAAACAATAAGATGTGTAAGTTTAACCACTAAATCATTGAAAAGAAATACGAACACTCTAATCAATCTAATATTGAGAGAAACTCCTGTAAGTGTATAAGACTGTAGTTGTAGCAAATTAGCAAAATCCATTGAAACTGATTGGTCAACAAAAAGAATATAATTTTTTTAAGGGAAAAATAATATAATTTAATAAATCATTAATGACCATTGACAAATGAAATGCACGCGTAAACATCAGCCGCACTAGACAAGTTTTATAAACTTTAGTATGAGCAAAGCTATATCTCTAGAAAAAAAAACATCAAGAATTCTTTAAGAATAAAAAGCAACCAATCACAATGCACTATTTGCCACAATTCAAGGAGGTGTGACTGAAAAATAGGAAGTGGACAAATAAATTATGCAATTAAAACTTGCCACATGTGTCTTGAAAAATTCTTGATGCTATTTTTTTAGATAAACTAGTATGGAAACCCGTGCCAAGCACGGGCTAAAATTTCGTCATACTTAAGACAGAGGATATTGTGATATATCAAATGCAGTTCAAGCTCAATATATACAACAAATAAATGAAAAAACTCATACTTAAGTTTTAATATTTTGGATGAAAAGTTTGTCAAAAAAAAATATTTTGGATGAAAATGTGGTATCATTCTCACATGTGTGGTTGAACCTTCTCAAATGTGTCGATTCACACCCGTGGTTGGTCCTTCAGAAGGCCTAACAGTTGTATGATATCTCAATTTAACATTGTGAGAGAGTGCACAGACGTGGTTCTTTGTGGTGGATCACGAACACATATAGTCTGACATTTAACAAAGAGATGTGAATGTATCAAGTGAGTTAAAATTCCAGTGTATGTAGGAGTAGATGTTGAACTACATATAAATGATATGACCCATACACCTAATGTCTTAAAATTTTGGGTGAATATGTGATGTCAATCTCAGTTGTGTAGTTGTTTTTAGCCTAATATGATTCAATTGTGTAGTTGCTATTAGCCTAATATGATTATGCAACCCAATAGTCTCTAACGGAACTCTCAACATTATGATAAATTATTTTGTTAGTTTTTGGGATTTGTTTAAATTTTAGTTTCTGGATGTCATTCGCTTTCATGCAAAAAAAAAAATATAATCTCTATTATTTCAAATTGCTTCACTTTTGTTCTTTGGTAGGATCTGACGATGGAAAAGTGTAAATGTGTTCTATTGAGTTGACAAAATACATGTTTATTTTATAATTTGAATTGATGTGGCATTTTTTCTTTAATGAGTATACTATTTAGGTAGCATAAATACCAATAATCTCCAACTCCTTCAACAAATCTGTAAAATTAGCAACAACTCACTATTTCCTATACTCTCGCGAATGAAACTAACATTCCTTAATTTTTTTTCCTTATCATTTCTCTCTCATGTTCTAATTTCTTTTTATTGCTATTTTTTTTTTAATTTACTTTCTATCTTTTCATGAAATAAATGAACAATCCCTAAAAAAAATTAACAAAAATATTTATCTATGAAACCGCTACCAACTCACCTTTTTTTACCAAGTTGTGCCTCGGTCTAACTTTATTTGACTTTATTTGGATTCAATTGTAGATGTTGAGAAATGTATGAATGATATGATCAATGTCTTAAGGTTTTTGGTGACGATGTGGTGTTAATCTGATTTGTGTGGTTGCTCTTAACCTAATGTGATGATACAATCCATTGTAGGCTCCCTCTGAACTCTGAACATTACTATGAACAGTTTGGTTAGTTTTTAGATTTCATTTGTTTAATTTTTATATCCAATTTAATTTTTTGGGTGTCATCCGTTTTAATGCAACATTTTTTAACCAATTTCTATTATTTAAATTCATTCGATTCTGATCTTTGTTAGAATTTAACCAAATAAAAACGCTGATGTGTTATGCTGAGTTGACAAAATACATGTTTATTAGACATTTTTAAATGTTCAAACATTTTTTTAATTGTGTCTAATTTTTTGGTAAATTAATAACCCATAAATCTTCAACTCCTTCAACATACCCATAAAATCACCAACAATTCGCTCAATCTAAAGTTTCTTTTTCAATAGACATATTTCTCAATCTCAAATATATTTTTCATCTTCTTTCTTTTTCTATTTTTCATTTTCTCTTTTCGCGAAAGAAAAGAACATAAACCTCCCTCCATTCGATTACAATCAAATCACCTTTTTGACCATGTTGTGTCTTCGTTTAACCTTATTTGACTATGTCACATAATTAAAGATGCGGAGAGTCACACACTTGAGGGTGAGATGTTAATGTGTCAAATTTGAGTAAAACTTATACAATGGATGAAAGAGTAGATGTTGAATAATATATAAGTGAGATTATCAACATACATGGATCTAAAGAATTTAAATGAAAATGTGGTGTCAATATGAAATTTGACAAAATATGTGTTATGTTGAGTTGATAAAATACATACTTATTAGACATTTATAATTGATGTGACATTTTATTAATGAGTCTGATTTTATGGTAGCGTAATTATTCAATAATCTTTAACTCCTTTAACAAACTCATAAATTACTGGTAACTTACTATCATGCCTCATCATTTATTTCGTCTTCTTTATTTTTTGTAATTTACTTTCTCTTCCCTCGTCATTTATTTCCCTCATGAAAGAAAAGAGAAAAACATCTTTTGTAACTTACTATCTTCCCTCATCATTTCTTTCGTCTTCTTACTTTTTTACCATGTTGTACTGACACCTTATTCGGCTATTTCACCATATCATAGACACAGAGAGTCTCACATTTAAGGGAGAGATATTAATTTGTCATGTGTGATTTAAAATTTTATATTAGATGCAAGAGTAGATATTGAGCAACATGTAAGTAAGATGACCAATATACCTAATGTCTTCAGTTTTTTTGATGAAGACGTGCTGTCAATATCATTTTTTAGGGTTTCTTTTAACCAAATATAATGATCCAACCCATTGGAGACTCCCTTATAACTCTGAACTTTATGATGAACTGGTTTGTTAGTTTTTTGTTTCCATTTGCTTAATTTTTTTAATAAATATAAAAAATTATTTCAAATAAAAATTCAAAAATTAGAATAATTTAAAAAGTGAAAATAAAATTACATTCATAATATACATATTGATGCATCCATGAGAACCATATCTAGATAGAACGGATGTGTGTCACAGATGGCATCATGAACGAACCAAGCATGAATGATTCGAACAACTTTGCTTCATGATTCTATGACCGAATTGATCTCAGAGAAGTTATCGGATCTTGGTGTAATGACATTTTTTTGGAGTTTGACAACATTCTTTGGAAGAAATATGCATGTGAAAATGATGAAAGAAACATATACTATATATAGGAAAATATTGGAAGCAAGTTACATTTTAAACAAATAAAAAATATGATGTGAAATTGGTTAATTCTAAAATGTTTAATTGGCTCACAACATAAAAAGTGACGCATGTTATACTCTAATTGATTTACATATTAAAAATTGGTACTATGCTATAATTTTATTGGTTCACTTGTGTAATGTACAATTCAACATATAAAAACTTATGATGATTTGCTTAACTCTGACCAGTTAAAAATTAAAACAAAGGATATATGGTTTGATTTGATTGGTTGAAAAAAATGATCAAGACATTTTTCTTCACCTAACAGTACTTAATCAATGATAATTGATTATAAATACAAATTTTTTGAACAAAAGTTCCATGTATATCACGTCAAATTAAAGTGAGATTTTTTTATATTTTTTGATGCTTAATGTTATCAATTTTCCCATAAAAGAAATCACGTATTATAGGAGTGTACCATTTTCATTTATTGTGAATTGAGATTTGAATGAGTTTATAATTTTTTTTTAGTATTCTCTTTTAGTCATTTCAAGTTTTATAAATTACATAAACTAAAATAAAAAAACATCAAATAAAATGGAGAATGTGAAGATGTCACATATATTTTTGATTTTAAGTAAGAAAAATGTTTATTATATAAAGAGTAAAGAAAAATAATTTACGTGTTCATTCTTCAAAAAAAACAAATTACGTGTTCAATAATGTACAAAATAGGAAATTATGTGATGATGTTTGTAATAACTTAGAATATGATGCAAATATACAAAAGCATGTCATTTGATTGACTTATTATATAAAAATGACACATCTTACATTGGAATTAGTTTAAATAATAAAAGGTGATGATTTAATAAATTATTAGCTATACGTTTTTTTTTTAAAATACCTGTAATCTCTATTTTAAAACATACGTTTTTTTTAGCTATACATTTTTTATGACACGAAGAAATAATTAATACTCTTTAGAAATTTAAGATGACATGTGTACTTTTGAAATATGGAAAGGCTTTTGTTAATAGAGAGATTAGTTGTTAGATTAATTTTTTTCTTTATAAAAAAAATTAATTTTTTTCTTCTTTGTCCAAGTTTGTACCAACAACCTCTAAAATCATGGAAAAAACACAATCAAAGAAAACCAATAAATACGTTGAATTAAACAATTGATATTACAATTAAATGGTAACATGATTTTGCATCTTTTGTAAAACAATAAAATGAGACTACTCATAACATTATAATTAAATCAATTGTATAATGAATAATTTGACATAATTTTAGGATCCGTTTTTTTTTTAAACAAATTGACCATAAATATTTTGAATTAATTTAATTTTATAAGCAATTCAATGGTCCTTGCAATGACATAGACTCATATCAATGGTCGTTGCAATGACATCAATTGTACATTTCTTATTTGAGAAAAGAAAAAAATGGAAATTAAAGATCAAGGAAAAAGTGTCACGTCAACATGCTATGTTATTGTTGAAAGTTGAGAGGAAAAGCATTTAACATTTTGCTTGTTAGGAAGTTATATTTGTTCGACCAACAAAATTTACATTTGGCTTTTGTCATTTGATTGGTTGAGAAATCAAAAAATGATGATAAGTTGATGGCTGTCATTGAAACATGGTTAATAAGTAATCGAAAATTCATTTAGTTTTGCCAATTATAAGACTTCTACAACTTTCCGCTTATAAATAAGGTAATTAATAAAAATATTAATGCATGTTTACACACACATTATCTTGTCAAATATATCACATGTGTAAACTTTTTTATGAGGTGTATTAGTGTTTAATGCTCTTTAGAATGTGAAGATGTCAGATGTACTTTTAATTTTTAGGAAGACATTTGCATATAATAGAGATGTCTTCTTGTGGTCTGTCAAAAAACTTCTCAAATAAAAAAACTAAAATATTACATGATAAAAAATACACGTTTAGATAGCATGAACCAAAAAAACCATCATTAAATAGAATCAAATTTGCAGTACATACCTTTGCAATATCATTTTTGAAAAAAGGAATTGGTGTAAAATATGATGAAATATTTAATCTGATTATTCTTAGAAAAGTAATAATGCACGTTTAGTGGAAATCATATTGTTTGATTATTTATACGAAAAAGGATAATGAGTATTTATTCCCTAAAAAAAAATTGGTATTTATGTGTCTTGATATTTTTATTGTGTGTGTTAATCCAACAGTTCCTAGGAGAAATGAACTTTACTAATTCAAATTTCAACCGCGAAGTAACTAAAATTCAGATTCTCTCAAAAAATTATTTATTTGATGGAGTTAATAAACGACTTGAGCCAAAATACCTGATTTTCACTTTATTAAATTATAGTAATTACAATTTCAAAATAAATCAATTTAATTTTTCAAGTTTGTAGAAGTGTTGTGAAAGAATTGTTTTTTTGTAGAAATGATGGATGAAGCGAAAATTATGGAAAGAGTTAAATATGGAGTCGGTTTTAAAGCATTTGTGACTATTAGTTTTAATAATAGAATGAATGCATTGAATACAAAAATATGGATTTGAATAAAACAATTAATATTTTTCTCTAAAAAAACATAATAATTTAATAATCTTTAATTAGGATATTAATTTTAATAATTGTATGAATTCATTTATATATTTAATTTGGATAAAGAAATAAAACATAAATGATTACTGGGTTTATTATTTTTTAAAATGCACTTAAAATTTTAGGATAGCACCTTGCTCCCTTTTAGTTAAAGAAAAATGAACTTTTTACCCAAAAAAATAAATTAAAGATGTCATAAAAACGATTTTCTTTTTTGACATATATAGAAAAGTATCATTTTCCTCTCAAACAAAGATCATTTGAAAGATGTCACTCCAAAGTTATCAATTCAATCTGTTTTGTGAAAATGAGATGCATTTCTTCTTGTCTATTTGGTTTCCATCTCAAGTATAAATTAGGAAAAATAAAGAAAAATCAAATATAATCACCAAAGTAAAATATAAAAGAGAAAATTATCAAAAGTAAAATAAAAACATAAGAAATATAAGAAAAGTTAAACCAAGAAAAATAAATATATAGAAAAGGTTGTGAGTATCGAGAGATTAAAATAAAACAAAATGGTTATAAAAATCCTCGATAAATTTTTTGATTGATATGTGATGCATTTCTTCTTTTCTCTTGATTGACTTCCATGTCCAAACTAAAGATCTGGTCAAAAACAAAAAACTTATAAACACAAAAAAAAATTGAAAAGAGAGAATATGAATAAGAAAACAACAACATAAGAAATCACAATTTAATGTAACATAAGAATAAGAAATGTTAAATAAATTAAACAATAAAACAATAAAAAATAAGAAATAAATAAATAAATAAAATAAAAGAGAATGGGGTTGAAAGAAATGATTTTTTTATGGAAGAAAGAGGTATATGAAAATAATGAAAATCAAATTGTCTATATATAGGAAAGAATATGTCATAATCAACTTTGATTGGTTGATGAAAAATAAATGAGTCATATGTTTCATTTTGATTGGCTAATAGAAAATGAATGAGTAAAGATCCATTTTGATTGGTTGATGAAAAAACATTAAATGAGATGGAGAATATGAAGACGCCACGTGTACTATTGCTCATAGATGTATGCTTTTGTATTATATAAAGATAACATTTTCCCTTTAGTATACTATCCAATTTGAGATTAATTTGTATAGCAGGACTTGGTTATCAAAAACACAAACAAAAAATACTTAAATAAGAAAAAAAAGATAAAAGTAAAAAAATTATGTGACTAATTTTTTTTTAAAATTTTTTTTCATTTGTGTATGTGCCCAAACAATTTTTATTTGAGGTTGTGTCCAAATAAGACTTCCTCTAATTTGCATCTCGTGACTTGGGTAACACTCTATAGCTAGTTTTAACACATGTATCAATTAGTTTTTAAAATATATCTCTATAAATATAGATGTGATGTTATTTTATTGATTACATGTGTAAAAATATTTTTACAATGTTTGATGTACACAAATTAAACCCTAATAATTTGTCATAAATATTCTCTTTTATACATTTTTCTTTCATGATGACATTTCTATGTTTTCCACACATCTCACTATATTCTCATTTTTTCCGAAGTCACGTTACTTTCTTTTAAACCTCTGGTTTCTTTCCACTATTCTCACATCACATGGGGATCGAGTGTGAGACTACCTGGTATAGCACTAGTTAATGAGTAAGAAATAGACAATTTTTTAAGAGGCTAAGAAATAGACCTTAGTAATAATACTGTCTAATGTCTATTATTGAAAAAGAAACAACTATTACTTTTTTGGAAGTAATATAGTGATTAAAATTCATTTTTTAAGGTGAATACGTGTCTGTAATTCGAACTTCGATTCATACATATTATAATGCGTCATCCCTATCTATCAATTGAGATATGTTCACTTGGACTAAAAAATAACTAGTATTACTTTGTACCAAAAAAAAACTATTAGTGGTTTTAAAATTTACACTTTTAAATAAGTATTTCATAGAGAAATAGTTAATTACTAAATAATAATTTATATTACTCATTTATTCAGTCATAGTAAAATAAATACAAAATAAAAAAAATGTGGTATTAAAAATATGTTTGAAAAAATGAAATAAATTAATATCATACACCCTCCGGTAACTATTACAAGCAAAATTTAACATTTTATGATCATTCAATAAATGATGTATGTGGTATATATATTAAAGATCACATACATCATTTATGAAATAAATTTAAAATGTCATTTTTGCTTATAACAGTTAAGGGTGTTCGTGGGTGGGTTTGGGTTGGGTTTGGCCAAACCCAAAACCAAACCAAATAGGGTACTTCGGTTTGGGTGAGGTAAAATAACCACATGTTATACTATTGGGTGGATTTGGGCAAACCCATTAATTTTTTGGTTGGGTTGGATTGGGTAATGGGTTACCCAACTTATTTTTTTTTATTTTTTTAATATCAAATGACTAAATGACAAGTTTTCATGATTTTGTTTTAAAATGTTTAACTTATTTTACTGTAATTTTATGCATCATAGAATATCAAATAATAAACTTCATCATAAAATACTTGCAACAAAATAAAGTTGCATGACATAAAATTGCATTAGTATCAAAATAACCAAAAAGATCAACATATTAATTTTTGACTAGTATCTTTTGATTTTCAATATATAGGGTACAATGTGTATGTTTTAGAAATATAACTTTCTTCTACCCTATGAAAATAAAGATAAAAAATATTAACATTATTGGGTAAGTGGGTTTTTTGAGTTTGGACCTAGTTTTACCCAAAACCCATTTATTTTTATGGGTTTTCCATTTTTAGAAACCATACCCATCCAATTACTCAACCCAACCTATTTTTTTGAGTTTTTTGGGTGGGTTTGACCGGATTTTCTGAGTTGACCCAACCCATGAACTCTCCCCTAATAACAGTGACCCGATGGTGTATGATTGGAAGAATTTATTTAAATTTATTTGAAATGCTTGTGATATAAATACTAATATGCCGGTATTGTAAATTTGAGATATCAAGTTTGATTCTAACCATAAAGAATTAAATATGTTTTTGGTCCCTATAAATATACTAACTTTTCGTTTTAGTCCCTTCAAAATTTTCCTTCAATTTTTAGTCCCTCAAATATTTTCCATCTTCACTTTTGGTCCCTCATTTAAAGTAAACACATATGTAGAATTCATATTTTTGAATAAAATTTTGCAGAAAAATTCATAATATTATAAGAATCCCTCCCAAAAAAAAATTAGAATTTTTTAATAAAACATGAATTTAATATGAATTTTATATTTTTTACAGTTAAAAATTCATATTTAATTTATGTTTTTTTTAAAAATTCTAATTTTTTTTTGGAAATTTTTTTTACAATATTCTACAAATTTCTGCACAATTTCATTAAAAAAAAAAATACTAAAATTAACTTAAAAATAGGGACCAAAAGTAGTGATTGAAAATTTTATAGGGACTAAAAGTTGAAGGAAAATTTTAGAGAGACTAAAACGAAAAGATGATATATTTATAGGGACAAAAAATATATTTAACCCAAAATAAATTCTTTTAAAAAGTTTTGCAAATTTATAATTTAATCTAAATTTAATTATGTTTACTTAAATTGACCGACCTATTAAGCCTAAAAGTTTTTTCATAGAACATAACATGATATTTTTGTTAAATAGACTTCTAACAAAGTTTCAGTCTTTTCTATTTACAATAAAAGTCTGGTTTGACTTGCGTATGATGTAGGTTAGATCGTAAGGCCTTGTCAATCAGACTGATCTAACATGAGTTTTCCTCCCAACTAACTCTTCAAACAACATATTTGTGTTATCAACATACACAATTCACCCGATTTGGGTAACATATCCTATAATTTAAGATAAATGTAGTACTCCCTCTGATTGTTTGTATAAGAAACAATTCACTTTTTATTTTCATTGAATAATTGATGTATCAAGTCGATGATATACTTTTTAAATGCGAGCCTCTAAAATTCACTTTTTAAATGTGAGTCTCTATCTTAATCAGGATTCAAACATTTGTTTGTTTGTAGGAGGCTAGCTCATTCTCTTTTTCTTTCTTTTTTTATCAAATAAGCTAATGACTATAAATTCTTTGATTTGGTTAAACTCACAGACAAGATGCTAGCTTATTCTACCGGACTCGATCTCAATTGGCAAATTAATCGGACTTTAATAAAGTTAATTTGATAAAAAGAAAATACTATTATCGTACTTTCATTTATAATTATATTGTTCTTCTTGTTCTATAATTATATTCTTCTTAATTTTTCTAACATAATAAGACAATTTTCGTGTAACATACGTAGCACTAAATTCACAATTATTGCTGTCTCGCAAGTTTCATCTTTGTGTTGTAAGTTTCATGTTTATCAGTAAGTTTTCACCAAGTCAAACGCATTTAAATGGCCTACAATACATGTTGGGAAGGTCATTTGACAATAATAATATTCTCATTACCATATTTCTCACCTTTTTTGTTAAAAAAAAAAAAATAGTATATGATGTTGACTCATTTATATAAAAGATATTTTCAACACATTGAAACTATATTTTTTTCCTTTCCCCGTGATAAAAAAGTGTATCAGTCAAAATAATAAAACAACAAAATATGGAAAAAGAGTATTAATTTCTTTTGGTATGTAAACACCATCATCCTTATTTTTAATCACCCCAATCCTCACTTCATCACCCAAGGTTAGGCAATTGTAGAACAATATGCACAATTAGAAGAAATGTTAAAAAAGATTACTGGTCAATATCAACAAGTTCGCATGCATCTTGTCCAAAAAGAAGTTCTTATTCAGTGAATCAAAATATACTTTTTCTAATGGCATTTGGCAAGAAGCATGATTCTCAACTCAACCAAGACCATGCGTTTCACCAAATTCTCCCCTAACTATATTAACTTAAAAATAATACATAAACATAGATTTGTCAACTAACATTATATTTTTTATATACTATTTTTATTATTATTATTATTGTTATTAGTATTTTTTTTCTTATTATTTTATTATCCTCACTCCCCTCTTTTTCCATATCCCTTCTTCTATTTATTTATGTATAAACCACACTCTTCACCTTGAAATTTTTCATCACTCATTCCATTAACCTTATTGTGATCAATTCACAAACAACACCATGCCTAAGAAGCTTCAAAAAACCCTTCAAGATTACCTCAACAAAATCAAAAACAAAAACCCACAGCCTCAAATTCGATTAACCAAAATGCTCTCTGGCTGCAAACATCCCAAAACACCATCTTTTTCCTTGGATAACGGCAGAAACATATCATCCTCAAACGCCGTTAACAACAAAATCAATGATGCTGCAACACTAGCTGACGTTGACCGTTTTCTCTTTGAGAATTTCAAGTCTCTATATTTCAAAGATGATGAAGAAACAGAACAAAACAACAACAACAAAAACAAAAGAATCTCGGATGAAAAAAACAACGAGGAACCACCAAAACGTATTGGTGGTTCCTGGTTGTTGGAGTCACCGAGATTCATTACAACACCACCTCAAGATCTTTGTGGCTCAGCACGATTCTTCGTGAAACCAGGTAACTCAGGATCATTGATGGAAGATGCACTGTCTCTAACAAACAGTGATGAAGCTGATTCGAGTAATTCGAATAATTCAAATTCATCATCAACAGCATCACCTTCAAAAGAGGTTATTGTAGTAAACCATGATGATCACAATCATCACACTCTTCCTGAGAATTGTGTTGCACTGTTATCATATTCTCCGAGTCCTTACGACGATTTCAGGCGATCAATGCAAGAGTTGGTGGAATCAAAGTATGGTAAGATTGAAAACAATCAAAGGAAAATTGATTGGGACTTCATGGAGGAGATTTTGTTTTGTTATCTTAATGTTAATGAGAAAAAATCTCATAAGTTTATATTAAGTGCTTTTGTTGATCTCATCACTGTTATGAGGAAGAATTCAGAGGCTGCTCCGGCGAAGCCGTGTAGCGTGAGAACTGTTAGGATTGGTAGGGAAGTCAGGAAGAAGAAGACCAAGCAGGTTACCATAGAATTTGGTTCCTCTTAGTTTTTTTTTTTTTTCTTTTTTTTGTTAGCTAATTTTCATGAAATAAAAATATATATTAGAATAAATGTATTAGGGAGGGGGATTTTTTTTCTTCCAAAAACAATCCTTGAATATTGGAGTCTTATGTCAGGATCCAATGGTCCTTGTGTTAATGTTATGCATAAAACTCATGCTTCAAAAGCATGTCAAGTTTAATTTTTGTAAACTAAAGTATATCTCTTAGATTGTTGTCTATGGTGTTACTACTCAACTTTAATTAGTCTCAGCAGCAGTTGCACTTGAATCATACTTCAATTTATACAAACACAAAAATTAAGGTATATCTATGTTTAACAATATTTATTTAAAACATTCAAAAACCTGTGCCGGTTTGAGATTGAATTTCCAATTAAATGGTTAAAAAAATTAACATAGATCGATCAATAGGTATGGAAAACTGTGTTGAGTTTATAATTTTAGGCATTACATGTGGTAATTAAGGTGTACAAATTATGATATTGAGTGATCTTGAAGAAAGATGTCGTTAATGGTTTTAGCTTTTGTAATATTGCTGATTTTGTGGATTTATGAAAGATGTTGCTTTTCTTGATGATCAAATTTATCAATTTTTTTTTCTTTCTTGATGATCAAATTGTTTATCGCATGTTCCCCGGTGGTATACGATACTCTCCCTCGTTTGCTTGTTTGTTTATATACGGTAATTACGTTTCAAATGGTGCATATCATGAGAATATGATTTATTATATATTACAAAAATGGTTAACATACGTAATTTAGAATTAGATAGAATAGATAGAAAAAAGTACACAAATATTTCTTGACCAGTCCCATTCTGATAAATTGTAGAGTCAAAAATAACTTGGAAGTTACTATTTCTTGACCAGCCCCGTTCTGATTAATTTTACATTGACATAAGTCAAAACTAACAGTGTGCACTTTTTTAAATACATAAACAAAGAATCATTTAATTTAATTACAAGTAAAATACCAACCAACGATTAAATCGGAAAATTCAAAACATATCGTAAGTAGTTAATGGTGTAAGTCTTAACACTACCTAAATATTACGCTGGTATAATATAGAATGGGAGTGAGAGGAAAAAGAATGGCGATAGCTCATAACTTCTGTAGAAATACTGTGTGATAAGCTTCACTTATGCATATGAAGAAAAAGATAGAAGCTATTAAGTTTGTTTGGTATTCCAAAGTACAGTTCATTTTAATTAGTATTGATTGATTATATGTTCATTAAAAACTAACATTAATTTATAATTCAGACTTTCGCATTTTTTATTTTGTTTATTCATCCCTCTAGTTTATTACAGTAGGATATATGCAACTTGGTCATGATAAACAAAAAACGATATGAAGTCTAGTGAAATTGACAGCGAGAGTTGGTACTTGTTATGACACTCCAACGTTCAAGTCACTATTGAAAAATACATTTTCAACATATTGTTTGCATTCCATGTGTTGATGGACTATGTTTCTGATAGATTACAAAGTAAAAACATTTTTTTTTAGGGGACAAAGTAAAACTCAAAACTTATAACATTATTTTATCTATACAATACAATTTTCGCTAGCTGCATATACAATAAAATACAGATAAATGATCTAGATGGATTATTGAACAAAATCGGTTGCCACGGGATACATTTTATATCTCAGCATTTTGCTTAAAAATGGATATAAATGACCAAGGAGCAAGTTTCTGTTCCATAATGATTCGACGCCGGCCAAAGAAATTCCCAGGTCATTCTCTTGATGTATATCGAGTCATTCTGAAGTATACAGTGCTGATTCACTCAAGTCGCAAGGTCAATATTAATTCTCCAGATGACGCTTTCCAACATATGCTTTGGGTGGCACTGCAAAAAAGTATACCGGTTGCAATAAGGTGCCCAAATAATTATTTTTTTGGATTAAATCCCTCAGCCAGACACTATGAGATCATTTTATCTATCAAATAAAAGAGAACACCAAACTCTAATTAACATTGCTTCATCTGTTCCCACATTCCTAGACTTGTTACAACTTGTGTGATGTACTAATATTTAAATATTCATTCCTGTCCACAACACATTATCAACCATAAACTAGGAGAGATGCTAAGACCGCACCTGAGCTTTAGCTGAAAAAGTATCAAGAGCAGGACACTTTCAATCAACCTTTCCTTCAACATATTGTTCATACAAAGAATGATATTTTGCTGGGATGTAATCCTTGAACCTGTTGAGCATAAGATGGCTAAGGTCAAGATGATTTGACATCAGAAATTTCAATTCGATCAAATGCCTGAAATGTATTTCATCTTTTAATCATGCACAAAAGTGACAAGTTGAGTGGAAATCTCAATGGAGGGCAAAGACCCGCTAGACACTTTACAGTTAGCGTATATAATGCCTTTACACATGCAATAATAGTAGCTATAATGAGTTTGCCCATGCAATACAATTATACTGGGCAAGAACGAGATAAGAATAGTAACTAATCTTGAGGACAAATCCAGAATTATCAATAATAACGCACTGCCTATTGATGTACGGAAACAGGGACACCGCTTCATAACCAGAAAGGAACTTAGTTTATTACAACATGCTCGTCTATCCACTTTTCTGTTGCACTTGTAGGTAGAAAAAGAATTATATATTTTTCATTATAAGATTAAAATAAGTTTCTATTGTTTATTTGTTTATTTTTATTTTTTTGAAGGGTTCTATTGTTGTTTATTGTTTATCTTATTGTTGTGGATTGTTCCTATTTCAATGGGATTTAACTAATTTTTTAATTGATAATTTAAATTTAAATAATATTATAATTGATAATTTAAATTTAAATAATATTATAAAAATGGTAAAATGATAAAAGTAATTTAAACGAAGGGGTAAAATTGGAAAGAAAAAATCCCGCGCAAAAGGGTGTATTCCTTTTACATATTGTTATAGATTCACATACCTTTTTAGGAGAGGTAGCCTCTCGGGTCCAGAAAACAATCTAGAAATGCTTAGTAAAACTTCGCTAATCTTCAATGTTTTGGTCTTGAGCGCTTTCATGTAACCCACAAAGTCTATATATTCTGCAGCACTGAGTTTATCTCGGACCTACAGAGCATGATTAAAACAAAGCATCCTCACTCTAAAGTTCTCATCAATGTATTTTCTAAGAAAGGAACTGTCATTTCTGTATAACGATCAGCAAATGAAAAGGAACTAGAAATTTCCAGTTAAACTTGTGTAATCATTTCAAGAACCAATGTCAAAACTCAAAATTAAGACCCTATCTAATCATGTCCTTACAGTTCATGTTCATGTATTTCATAAGATTCTCTAGCAGATTGCCTTCGGTCGTTAATTTATTTTGGTTCCAGTTATTGGCAGTTAATGCATTTCCTACATGTCGTGCAATATGCAGAACTATTTATCACATAAAAGGATTTTACCTGAGCAAGGAATGCTGATCCTTGGGTTC
This sequence comes from Medicago sativa, assembly GCF_051527215.1. NCBI lineage: Eukaryota > Viridiplantae > Streptophyta > Magnoliopsida > Fabales > Fabaceae > Medicago > Medicago sativa. The sequence goes on from NC_140750.1 coordinate 80,925,806, forward strand.
CATCAGAAGTAGGTGCTGAATCAGCAGGAAGATTGTCTTTTTGTCTAAGAAACTCAAGATTTCTACTTTGAGAGGTCACGTTATCTTTACATTGCAGATCTACATCACCTTGAGCATTTTGACTAGCTATATGACAAATCTAATTATTTATCAAGATTGAATTTATTACACTGAAATAAGAGCTGTGTAATTTATGAAAATTCTACCTGACGATGATTGCTCATTAGAATTTCCAATATGTTGCTTTAGGTCATACTCTCCTGCTATAAATCTACGCTTCTTGGTGATACAAGGTGCTATCAGCATATTCTTTGATTTTTCACCCAGTTGAGAACTACCAGCCAAATCAAACCCGCCATGTTCTTGCGACAGCACAGTCCTCCTTTTATGCAAAACTACCTCGCGTGTATCACTTGAACTTTCACTACCTACAAACATCCTATGGTCGGAAGACAAAGATGAGCGATTGGCAGGCAGAACTCCCTGCATGAATGAAGTGTGGCCCTTTTTTGTATCAAACGAAGATGAAGCTTTCAAAGTGCAGTTTGGATCCACTGGTGTAGGCTGCATGTACAATCATTAACAAACTTGAGTACCAAACAAAAGCATCATATGCTTAAAAAAATGTGTCTTTACAGTATACAATCAAGTAGTTACCAGAGGTGACAGAAGTTTTTCCATGTGAAATTTGTCCATAAAGTGCTCTGATGATGGAATTTCTCCCAGATTCCCTGAATGAGGAATGATAATCTAGTTCAATCATATTGCTATATTAGTAGAAAAAAGAAAACAATTATAAACCAAGAGAATCTACTCTTTGCAATTAGCCAGATTTGCATTGATTGAAGACTGCAGAAATGGAACATGAAATACAGTCCAGTTTAGAATTATTATAGGAATTTTTTTACAACTAAAAAAGTTAAGTTAGAGATATGATTGCAATTTTAGACTTTTTCAAAGTTAGAATGTGGTTTTTCTTTTCGGACTATATCCTAAGTTCCCTTTTATTTTTTTCCTGATTGGTGCTTGAATCCAGTTCTTGTATTTCAATGTGTTCTCGGGTGCTGAACCTTTATTGTAATGGGTCGGGGTACCGCTGTACTCCCTTCTTTACTGTTACTCTGTTAATAAAAAAAGTCTAAAAAGGTACATGTTCAAACAAAACACAAACAGTTTATGTTAGTACTTGATAAAACCAGTATGCACCATAAAAACACTGAGAAAATACAATAGTTTTAGGGAATGAGTTAATGATAGGACCCAGAAGAATAAATGGGAATAGGGTTAGAGTTGGTTAGACAGTTAGATCTCTGTTTAGTTAGTGTTGTTGGAGCATATGATTTGTATTGTATGCTGTATATACTTTCTAGTTTCTATACCTTGTAACATACTATACTGTATAGAAGTATAGTAGAGTATAAAAGTATGGTAGCACATGTCCAGTGTCAATTTGTTGCTGTTGCAGTTATACAACTTTCAGTTAGAGTTTGTACCTAACTGAATGTGGTATAAATACATGATTATAACTCTACACACTTTTCTCTCTGAAATACTCTCTCGTATCAACTTCTTTCAGTAAGTTAAATTAGAATCCATCAAGCAGATGGGTAGTTGAGTACAAGAGTTTAAATAGCAGGAGCAAGATAGAAAGTTGTATGAAAGAAAAACAGTTTATTTAAGTCAAATTTGTTCATCTTATTTTCCTCCTTATCCTTCCCTAGTGGAAGGAATTAACCAGGATTTAATAACAATACCCACCCTCTGAAATAACAACGCCCAGCCCGATTTACTACAAATTCAAATGCCTATTCAAGAAACATATTCACAATATTTTAGTGTGACAGTAAAACTAGGGAGAGGCCAGATTTTACAGAACTGAAGCCAACAAAATATAGTTCTAGCAAACACTGACCACCATTTTCAGCTTCTAATAATGACAGCTTTGTAGCACCTCGAGTTCGTCCATCTCGAAAAAATCGAGTCAGAGTAAAAACAACTTCTCCAAATCTTGAGTAACACTGCAAGATCAGAAATCAGTTAGTGCAAAAAATGTTAATCAAAAAGACAAATAACATAACAAACTAGCACCTTGATGTGAGGCTGTATCCATTTTGAGACTTGGGATTGGCGATGAGGTTGTGTAAACCTGTAAATTACTCCAAGACCTTAATAATCCCACGGCATAAGTTGGCAAACCAAAGGCCAAAATAATAATTGCTAAGGTCATAGAATAACAGACTTTTAATTTAATAAGCAATAATTCTAAATAGCATTTTGACATTTTTAGTCAAAAAAAAGTAGCATTTTGACATGTGTATCGGTTGACTTCTGTATTTGCTGATGTTTTTACTGAGATACTTATTTCAGAATATTCAGATAAAAGGAAAGGTTAGTGGTTCATATCAAATATCATGACACTGACTTTCGATATAGAGATGGCGGAAGAGAACATCAGAAAACATCTATTTGTTAGAACCAAAATAAGCCATCGGCTTATCATTTATTTTCAAGATAAAAAACAGCTGGATCAATATCCTTTCCTTTTAAAATGTACCACTTAAAAGACTAAAAAAAGAGAGCGGAGAGCTGCTCATAAAAGTTTCTTACTCTGTCAGCAGTACCAAGCTATATATTTTGGAGAAATTTAGAGCAAAAGATCCAAAAGTTAAAACCTTTCATCGCAGAAAATAATTGCTCCATAGTCATGGCGATGGCGAATTACACGTCCAACAGCTTGATTCACAGCTCTGGAGGCTTGTTGGTTATACCACTCATCTCCAGTTAAAACCTGATTAAGTTCCAGAATCCAGATAAATAAGTACATGTATTGCATAGAGCAGGTGGACAACATTTATGTCAAATGAAAAAATTCTAACCTTGAACGACCCTCCTTGTGCCCCAGATTGTTGATCCAAGTACTCACGTTTTAAACGAACCTGTTAGTGAACGAACCCAATGGCTGAATTTTAATAACATATAGCGCATGTGTATACAAACATATGTAAGTGACATAACTACCAGTAATTGGACTATTTAGTATCAGAATGCTTAATGAATGCAACAACATACAAATTTGCAAGCCAAAACTAAGAATGGTAAGAGATTTTAATAAGAGAATGGAAAAAGATTAGCAAACCTTAGGATCAGTGACTGTGGCATAAGGCAAACCAGTAACTACCACAGCTCTACCTGCATGATCTGCAAAATCTAATCCTTCGCTAACCTGTTAAATAATCATTCACACTAACAAACTTTAGGTTCGGATGCATCAAAGTGAAGCGGTTAGCTATAGGTTTGCATTGCAATACAATTTCTTGGATGATGTTTCATTCATGAACATTTTCCCTGTTAAACATATGATGATTGGTTAATTTATATGATACACATGTTTTTGTATCCTAATTTTCTCCCATATATTGCCGCATCCCTCCCTTCAGCCCTAGTTTTAAGGTTGTGTCATACTAGTAGAGGTACAACTACATACATTAGTATATGTATAACACGTTATAATTTAATAATATGAATGCGTATTAGAACACATGTCATTTCTCGACAGACGGGATCGAGGCATACCTTCCCACGACAAACAGCAAAGAAGACAGCTCCAGATGCAGTGGTATCGTTCAGTTTAGTTAAGTAGTCCTGTCAAAGAAATATACAGATCCATAACGCTATTTTATGCATCCAATGATATTTATGGAAAAATGCTGCTTACTAAGCCACAGAATAATCATACCTTAATTGATGAGGTAAACATTGAAGATTCCCTAGGTTCTATTACAGGTTTTTTGTTTTTGCAAATCCTCTCCCATATTGATGAATTATCATTACTCTGAAAATAAAAAAGCACGAGAAAGGTTAAATTAACCAAGAGCATACAAATTTAACTTTTGATTAGGGCTTACCAAGCTTTTCCAGCACCCAATGCTTTGCTCCAAAAGGTAATAAGATGGGAAGAATACAAGAAGTCCATCCGGAACAATTCGAGTCAAATTTACTGTTAAAAAAGGTGAAATTATAGCAATCAATAACAATCCCATCTGAATCATGAATGTAATTTACATAATATTAACTTCTTGTAATTTGCATTAGTTTTCCTCACTTGCGTTTCAGCATACTATTCAGAAAGTTATTTTTCCTCTCAGGGCTATAAAAGCAAAGCTACACTCATTTGCCTTAAACAACCACATCTGATGTCTTTCTCTCCAAATAAATAGCTAGATAAGGACATAAATTATCAAATTTTCTGACAAGTGACAACTTAAACTCTACTCACTTTACAACCAGTTACACAAATCCATATCTAAACATGAAATATATATCCCATATCTTTCTAGGAATGATTCACAGTTTCACATACTACTGAAAACTAGCAAAGTTCCAATGTTACAATAACATGCAAAATACTACTGGAAACTAGCAAAGTTCCAATGTTACAATAATATGCAAAACTTATGTATGTTAAACTGTCAATCTAAAGCACTCCAAAATCTGAAAAGGCCAAGAAAGCTAGAATATAGATCCAGGATCAAGCCACATCAAGAATGCAATGTTCCAGACCAGACACAAACAAGATTTCAACTATCAAACATAGTGCAACTCCAACATTTTTAACTAGATATGCAATTTTCAGCGTGTTTAGACAGTGCACAAACAAGGCTACATTGTAACATATCCGGTATAGCCATGAGATTGACACATACCGATTGCATTTCCAAGCTCCTGCTTGTACTCCATCGTATCACGAGTGCGGTAAGAGGAGTTAAAAGTACGCCCTAAAGGACCAACAGGTACAACTCCAGCCCATATCTGATTTGGGCCTATTACATGTGGATTTTCCAACCGAATGGGGAAGTCTCTGACACAACCAGAATCAACTCAGTTAGTTAATGACACAAATATCTAATATATTATTAGATGAAAAACAATACACAAGAAAAGGAACTTACAATTTCAGTTCCTCGGCAAAAGAGTCTAAAGGAGATAATGTGCCTGATGTCAATATAATTGATCTAACCCCATCCTTGGCAAATTCTTCCAAAGCTATTCCTGGATTAAAGCACCACCAGCTGAGTGTCCTTGACACCTTGCCTGCAACATTGAAATAAAGAGACATAATAACTGAGAAGGGAAGGGAAATGGATATCTACAGTTACAAAATACTGTATAGGTTCACTGCAAACACTTTAGATAGTCTGTAGAATGAAAGAAATATTTTTCATTTATGAGATGAAATTTCTACATGAAAACTTCCTCCTCAAGGTATGTATTACTTTTACTACACAACCAAACAGTCGCATGTTAAACTTGTAAATCCTTATTCCAATATAGCTGCATGTAAACATCAAACGACACATGACTCAAAGGCCCAAGAGCTTTACCGTGCTTAGGATATAGGAATAAACTCAAGAAAATATAGTCCAAAGTTATCAGAATCAACCTCTTTTTTGTCATGAAAATATCAATTTTCCGGATATATAAAAGCTTAAAATAAATTTAGTCTAACAAAGAAATAAAGCAAAATCGATCAATAATAGGGATAAAAATCATAAACAATAAGCCGAACAAGTGCCACAGAAATGATCAATCATGCCCCAACATATAAGATAAAAGTTTTAAATTTAACTTTCAAACTAAAAGTAAATGTGTGAAAATTGACATAACAACAAAGTTAACAACAAGAGTGTGTATAGTGCATCCAAATAAGTCCAAAACTACCTATAGAACCATTGGCAGCCCAAGCCTCAGCCTCCTTCACATGAACCTGTTTTTTGCAGGGAAATAAAATTTTGAAATAAGATACTATAGAACAAGTAAAGCAGCAAAACTATACAGACAAGAATTGCTGTGAAGCAATAAGACACAAAAACAATCCACTGAAGTGTAAATAAGAGTTCAAAACTTACACGATAGTATTTAGCATGAGACGTTCTTCCATCCCTGAAAATGATGTCAAGAATATCCTTCATAGTTTCCAATCTGCAGATGTTGCTAGTTGATTTCTCCTGACTATCTTCTTCGAGGAGAGTTGAAGCATCAGTGACGATACTCTTAAGCTTGGGAGCAGTCTTGTGTGTGATATTAAGATCAGCCAGCAGTTCAAAAATATAAGGCCCAGGTTTGGTGAACCCCAACTCCTTGGATTCAATATGCACCTCAGCAATACGCTTTTCAAGTTTTAGAAGAAGCGCTGCAATAAATAAAAAATCATCATGTGCCTGATAGCAGGAAATATACTGTACAAGTAAAAAAAAAACAGAGAATGTCTTTTGTATACAGTTGGCTGCCTTGCCAGAAAATCCAGTAAACATTTGAAAACTAAATAAGCTTTTTACTTTAGATAACTTTCCTAAATAATGTTAACAGAGTAAGTAAAAGCGTACATCATGATATTGTCACAGAGAATTGGACCTTATACTAGCATATTATAAGATTTAGCTCACCTTTAAGGATAGCAAAATCATCTGGATTTTGTGACTTGTCATTTGATTTATTTCTTCTTTCTATTAAAAGGTCAACACAACTTTGAGCCTCAGAAATGCAAGCTGTTAGAAGCCAAGAAGGCAGGTCAAAGGAGGCTGCGTCAGCACATATGCTTTCCTGCAGAAGGTAACTGTCATTTAGTGATAACAAGCAAATTTTAATGTCATGAATAAGTATCAATAAGACAACAACACATTGCTAGAGTAGTCAAAAGGACAATGTTAAATAAATAATTGCCAGGTTGACACTGTAAAGAACAATGTTTTATGCATTAAATCTCGTTTGTCAGTAATTTATTAGTAAATCTCGTTTGTCGGTAATTTATTAGTAAATCTTCGTACCAGGTTGTGAGCTTCGTCAAATATGAGTATACTATTGCTCCAAGAAATTTGCAGAGCCTTTCTTTTCCCTCGATCAATAAGATAGTTGTATGGAGCGAATATTATATCAACAGCCTTGTGGAGCTCCTTTGCTAAATGATAAGGACACCTGAAATAAGCAGACACGGTTTGAAGCAGAAGTCTGAGTAATCAACCATTTCACTTGATAAAAAAACAAAAAGGATACAGCGCAGTTGAGAAAACATACGGCCCGGATGTTTTGCCAATATTGACCAAATCCTCGATATCCATAGGCTCTTCTCCAAGATTGGGATTTTGCTTCAAATAGTCTACATAGAATTATGGTAATATTCTCAAATTAGTATGTGTCGTATATGATAACATGCCAAAACTTAAAAATCAAAATGCAATTTTCTTTTTAACTCGGTATCCGGCCCAAGGACCAACTAATCTGAGGGGTCCAATCCCATCGTACACTTGCATGGGGCTCGTTTAAAACCAAAGCAAAGTTTTGTATGAACTAACCCACCGAAATTGACATCAGGGAGAATCAAACATGAGACCTTGAGAGGAGCACACTCCAAGGTCCCAAACCAACACCACTAGGCCAACCCAAGTGGGTTTCAAAATGCAATAATTTGACTGAAGATTTTCACAGTTAATTCATAAATGATTCCAGTAACCTATATTGTATGCAAAGGATAAGGTTTTACAAACTTACCAAGAACTTGATTGAAATGATTACATCGACGCTTTTGCTTCGCACGCCTTCGACAGGCAAATCGACAAGCATTTGTTTGTGTTCTTCCACGAAGTAACTTCACTTCATCGTGAATGCAAAATTGTTCACGAGAACCCAGAACGGTCATTTTAGGTCTGCGTACTAATGAAAACCAGGTGAGCTTAGGCCCGAAACACTTATATCACCATAAAACTGTAAACTACAAAAGTCAGCTCAATTTGGACAAGTCTAGTGAACATTAAATATCAGCCAAGACCAGTGGAAAGTGCCATAATCACTAAGCTGAAGAAAGTAGATACTCGAAAGAAAGTGCCAGTGAATGGTCTCGATTTACATTTTTTAGGTGAGTTAACGGCAATCAACATGACAGACACTATCAATTACTATCAACGCTCACAACATCCAAAAAAATGGTATAGCATCGAAACTATAGATAAGTCATTTTTAAACTTTAGTAGTAAAAGGATCTTTGTGAATATAATTTGACCTGTAAGATGTCCGTTTCAACTCTTGAATTACTTGACGTATCTGACTGTGGGTGCGTGAAGCATATACAATAGTAGGAAACTTTGAGGCCCCAGGCTCTGACTGTGACGATGAAACCTCAGTTTTACCGTTATCACCGGTTTTTATGCTCATACCAGTTGAGAAACTGCCCAAACTCTTCCGCCAGGCTAAAGTAGCACATAGAAGACATAGTGTTTTACCAGTTCCTGTGGGACTCTCCAACAGTGCATTAGATTCCTGCCATACCGAAACACAAAAATACACAACATCAAGAAATATCCATAGCACAGTATGCTAAGAAGGCATTTGGAATAACTAATTTAGGCTTATGTGTTTGTTAGGATTGTCTTATTTGAGCTTATCTCCTGATATAAACACTTGTGAGACTATTTGATAGAGTTTATAAAAAAGCTTATTACATGTTCATAACCTGTTTGCAACTTATTTCCATAAGCTCTTTAGAATAGCTTATGAAAACAGATTATGGTTTATACGAAAAAAATTTGACTTTACTTTATCGTTTGTTAATAGAAATAGCTTATTCATAAACACTTATGCTATAAGTGGCAAATAAAGTTGTTTCTCTGAACAAGACCTATGCCAGTGTTGGATACACTTCTAAAAATAACTGATATCATGTCCGTAATCTATTTTCAATTTATTTCGATAAGTTACTCACTCCTCGTAATAGCTTATAGTTAACTATGAAGCACAGACACTCCTCGTTATCGGACGAGTGTGGATGTCTGACACCGGCGTATATGATTAATTGAATTATATCATTTTCACAAATTATCATCAGTGTAGTCGACGTGTCTGGGTCTAAGTTCGCACTTCATAGATCAGCAAACACAAACATTCTAGAATGACTTGATGAATAAGTTCTTAATTAAGCTATTTACCCTAAAACATCAATCGATTATTAATCTTGTCAATAAAAAAAATTAATCGATTATTAATAAAAATAGCTTAAATAAAAAAGCACGGTGGTACCTCTTGAAGCGATTGCACGACTTTGTCCATGTAAACAAGCTGGGAATCATAGGCTTCATAAGGAAAATCAACGTCGATTCCTCTGATCTTGTACGTCGGCATTTTCTTGATTCGCGATTGAAACCGAACACAGAAATGGATCAATGCTTTTCTCCCAGAGTTTGCATTTGTGTGAACTTTGATTGAAAAAGAAAAATGTATTGAACCCTAATCTTTGCACTGGCTAGTTAGTGGCTAGTGATAGAGGGATATATAATTTTCCCGCCAACGCGCCCGAGTTCAGTCAAACGTCGTCGTAGTTAACATCCCGTTCATTTTGATTTAATTTCTTTTTTGGATGAAGGAAGATAAAAATAGTTGGGTTTTCTTTTTAATGAAAATGTAAAAAACCAAGGAGAATTATTCATATACTTAAAATCAAAATAAGGATCCTCGTGAGCTTAGCTCAGTTGGTTTGGACAATGCATAAAATATGCAAGGTTCGGGGTTCAAACTCCGGCCACTACCAAAAAAAAAAAATAAGGGCTGGTAATGCAGGTTGGTCAGTCTTGTTTAGGTCTTCTCCATTTTTAAATCAAAATGTTAATTTGTCTTTTGGTGGATTAGCGAGTTGGTGGGTCGTCCGTCAAATAAGAGACTTAGGGAAACAGTTGAAGCTCCTCGTTCATAGACTGCAAAGCCTTCACGTGTTCAAGAGCCTAATAATGAGATGACACGTATGCCATCTCCATCGCCACGCACACTCACCGCTGATATCACAACACCAACCACCGCCAAACGACGTTGATATGGTAGTTTGTGGTGGTCCTTCCGATGTGTCACTCTTGCCGATTTTTTGTAAGCATGTTGCAGACGACATTGGGTGGGAAATGTATGTATAAACTTTATCTTTTCTTTACTATTAATATTAATTTTATTTATATATTTCTATTTATGTTTAATTAATTTTTTTTCAAGAATGCAAGAAACCGCTCAAATGCATCAACAATTGAAATATGATAATTGATCTTAATAAATCGTAAAGGAATAAAAAATGTAATAATTAAAGATATTTTTGTGGATGTGCTTGTAGTATTTAAGATAATATCATTTCAGATATTTTAAATGGGTTTATAACCCTTTTTTTTCGAGTGTGGGCTATAAACCATTTTGAGGGCATACACCTCTTTGTAACCGACCTCAACTTTACCTAGGTCAAACCATTCCCTTCTTAGATCGAACAAGGGTGGATGACGTTATCTTCTCCTCATAAGACAATCAATCAGTCATCACGAGGCACACCCATTAAAAGTCATATGCTTGTTATTAAGATGGATCTGATGCTGCCATTAGTCGTGTTTTCCCCATTTTCCAAAGCACGTGCTTGGGCATTATGTAAATGTTGATGACATCTTCATACATTCATCTTCATACATTCTACCTTGGCCATGTGAGAGCAAACTATTTTTCAAATGGACTAAGCATTTAAGGATTACTTGTTACATATCATACGAGAAGAAATGTGAGGGGCAATCTTGGAGACCAACTAGCAAGTCGACCGTGGTTACATTTCTCAGTTTTATCTCTCTTATCCCATGTTGATACCTCTTGCCGAGGGGGATCCATCGAGGATGGCAGATCAAGAGGTTCTTATAGAGCGTGACAATGCAAATGACACTCGGGGTGCTCTACAAGTAGGTAAGAGGGTTAGAAACACAACATTGGATGTAGTGCATAACAACCAGGAATACATATAGCACTCTATACGACAATCTCTAGCATATGGTCATAGAAACAACGTCTGCTACCCAGTACCAGTCGAGGCTTAGATAAAGGAGTTACAGAGAATATGTAGAGCGAGCAACTTAATAGTTAGAGTTTTATTTTCATATTGTTTTTTTAGGGGGAAAACGTTTCACGTTGAACACATACATTTTATCAAAATGATTTTTATGCTTTGTTAGTTTATCAGATAAGGTTTATTAAAATGATTTAATTTTGATGTTTTACCAAACTATTTTGTCATGTCATCAACTAAATTGAACACAAAAACATGCTTTGCTATGTAATTGAATTGTTGTACCATATTGTTTTGTTTTATGTGACCATGTTAATTAGACATTTTCAACTCTTTCAAAATGCGTTCAGGTCCATCAAAGTTATCTATCGATTCTTGACCAAAAAAAGTTATCTACCGATTAGACTAGTTCATAAGTCCTAATTGGACTAGTACGTAACTTTTAACGCTCATGTCTAAGAGTTGATGCCATTTTTTCTATTTTTACGACAATCAAAATTTATCTACCTATGAGAACGTGTCGTAACCTCTGGCCGACATTTTGGAATTTTTGAGGGGTCTATGAGAATTAAAGGGGCCCAAAAAGCAATTTCCTATTATTCTCAAAAAAGACCAAATAAGCCCAACTAGCAGTAGCAGCCTTTTCTTTACTTTTTCGAAAACAGAGATTCATTTAGTAGTAGATGTTTCTAGAAGCAATTCGGATTCTCCAGACATCTCTGGGACCAAAGAAGCACGTCGACAACTCGTTCAAACTGGTTATAAATCAATAAATTCCAAGATCGTATAAAAAGAAAGTGAAAAATAAACCATAAATAAAACAAACCCCGAAATTCCATTCCAGTCCCCAAACTACTCAAAAGTTTCTCCTTCTCATAAGTTCCGTTAGCGTTTCGTAAGCTCTCGCTGTTCCATTTTTCTTCAGATTGTTCCAGAAACCCTTCAAAACCCTCTCTTCCTCTTCTCGATCGCGCTTCGTTAGGTATAATAAACTCTTCTTCTTCCTCTTTTCATTTCCGTTCCGTCTCTGTTCAATTTCATGCGTTTAGTGATAGATCTATGCATTATCGGTGTTGTACAGTATTCAATTTAGAATTCCTCCATATTCTTGTGTTGTATTTGTGTAGTTTTTTGCACTCTATCATTGATGCTTGATTTTGTTTGAAAATCTGTGTAATTATGTTGATTTAGTGTTGAGATGTTTCTGGAAGTGAATTCTATGCTGTTGTTATTAAGTTGTTAGGTTCAATATATTTTAATTACTGTGTAGCTGGTGTTTATGGCATTGTAAGTAGATGACGTTGATTCTTGTTTGGCTGTTATATGTATGGTTGCACGGACTCTTTTCATTAAAGACGTGTTTTGTGTTCGACAAATGTTAGTGTCTGATATATGTGATTACGTGTATGCTTGGTTTTAATTTTGAAGGGTCAAAATTGATCTAGAGTTTGTAGAATTGACTCTATTTGAATGATTGAAAGGAGAATTTTGCTTGTATAATTGATTCTACTTGAAACTAGAATTTGTAGCTTTTGGCTTCTACTCTTATTTTTTTAGCCCTGAATAATGTTAAATCCACTTTTGCATAAATACATTCTCAAACATAAAGCAGTTCAAATTTAACTCACTTTTATTCATAATCAACTTAGCAAAGTCAATTTATGTCATTTGATAATCAAACACAAACTACATTGAAGAATGTCATTATCTCAAATTACTATCTGTGTCAAAGTGACATTGTCCATGCTTCATGGGCTGTTATTGTCGTTTCTTTTTAATCTGTTCTCTGTTGATTATTATGGTGTAATTTGATCTATGTAGCCGATCTCACTTAGTGGGATAAGGCTTGGTTGTTGTATTCTTTGCTTTACCATGAATTGGACTTTGTGATTTACATGTGAAATTGTTGTGATGTTTGTTTCTTTTTTTTTTTCTTCTAGATATTGATTTTGTGTTGGAGATCAACCAAAGATGAGTGTGGTCGGTTTTGATTTCGGTAATGAGAGCTGCATTGTTGCCGTTGCAAGGCAGAGAGGGATTGATGTTGTGCTCAACGATGAGTCCAAGCGTGAAACTCCAGCAATTGTGTGTTTTGGTGACAAACAACGGTTTATTGGGACTGCTGGGGCTGCTTCAACTATGATGAATCCGAAAAATTCAATCTCGCAGATAAAGAGATTGATTGGTAAAAAATTTGCTGATCCGGAACTGCAGAGGGATTTGAAGTCATTGCCTTTTAATGTCACTGAAGGACCTGATGGATATCCATTGATTCATGCACGATATCTGGGCGAATCTAGAGAATTCACAGCTACTCAAGTCTTTGGGATGATGTTGTCGAATCTTAAAGAAATAGCTCAGAAAAATCTGAATGCGGCTGTTGTTGATTGCTGCATTGGAATTCCAGTCTACTTTACCGATCTTCAGAGGAGATCTGTATTGGATGCAGCCACTATTGCAGGTTTGCACCCGCTTCACTTGATTCACGAGACAACAGCAACTGCCTTGGCTTATGGAATTTATAAGACTGATCTTCCGGAAAATGAATGGCTGAATGTTGCCTTCGTTGATGTTGGGCATGCTAGCATGCAAGTTTGCATTGCCGGATTTAAAAAGGGGCAGCTGCAAGTACTGTCCCATTCGTACGATAGGTCCCTGGGTGGTAGGGATTTTGACGAGGCTCTTTTCCATCATTTTGCTGCCAAATTTAAGGAGGAATATAAGATTGATGTTTACCAGAATGCCAGGGCTTGTCTGAGGTTGAGGGCTGCTTGTGAGAAGCTGAAGAAGGTCCTCAGTGCAAATCCAGAGGCACCTCTGAACATCGAGTGCTTAATGGATGAGAAGGATGTGAGGGGATTCATCAAGCGTGATGATTTTGAGCAACTATCTCTTCCAATCTTGGAGCGTGTGAAGGGACCTTTGGAGAAGGCACTTGCAGAAGCAGGTCTTACGGTTGAGAATATCCACATGGTTGAGGTGGTTGGTTCCGGTTCTCGTGTACCAGCTATCAACAAAATATTGACAGAGTTCTTCAAAAAGGAACCTAGGCGGACTATGAATGCTAGCGAGTGTGTTGCCAGGGGTGCTGCATTGCAGTGTGCAATTCTCAGTCCAACCTTTAAAGTACGAGAGTTCCAGGTAAATTTTCTATGCTGTACTCTCAACCAGTATGTTCTGTATTTTTGGCATATGTTTTGTATTTTTTTTTTTTTTTTTGCGGGGGGGGGGGGGGGGGGTTGTTAGTGTTATATGGCATATGTTAGAGAAATCAAAAGTAGTAGATTTACATGAAAATCAATACTCCCTCCGTTTTAAAATGAGTGTCGTTTTAGCCAAAAAAAATTGTTTCAAAATGAATGTCGCTTTCAATTTTCAATGCAATAATAACTTTTTCTTTTCAATTGTACCCTTCAATTAATACTATATACACATAATTCCGTAGTATTATTTTTTCTTTAATGAAAAACAAACCAATAGTTGATTAGGATAATTTGGTAAAATAACATATCTCTTTCTTTTAATTAATGCATTTCTTAATATGTGTGTAAAAACCTTAAACGACATTCATTTTGAAACGGCGGGAGTAATATTTTGACTTTCAAAAAGTCAAATTCATCTCTTTTCACCATTTTCCAATGCAATATTTCTATTTGTATCTTCTTAACCAATGTCATAAGGACACTCTTTAGCATTTCCCTTGTTATATTTACAAATTGACCATTTTTTGCAGAGAATTGTTATGCATTCTATTATAAATAAATTGTCCATTTTTTGCGGAGAGTTGCATGCGTTCTAATGAGTATAATGTATTGCTTAATGTACTAACAACATTTGTTTACTTCATTATGAGAAGGTCAACGAAAGCTTCCCCTTTTCAGTTTCTCTTTCGTGGAAATCTTCTGGTTCAGATGCACCAGACAGCGAATCAGACAATAAGCAAAGTACCATTGTTTTCCCAAAGGGAAATCCCATACCTAGTTCCAAGGTATTGACATTCTTCAGAACAGGAACCTTTTCTGTTGATGTACAATGTCATGATCTCAGTGAAACGCCTACGAAAATCAGCACATATACTGTAAGTCAGTTTTCATGTTCTTGTACGTTTTACAATATTTTTCCCTATTGGCAGTCTTTTGACTCTTGCATTTGTGCAGATTGGCCCTTTCCAAACTAAAAACGGTGACAAGGGAAAGGTTAAAGCAAAAGTTCGTTTGAATCTTCATGGAATTGTGTCTGTTGAGTCGGCAACAGTAAGTTTTTGTATGCTTAGGGACTGTTATGTTTTTTTTTTTTTTATTCTTCCTTCTTTTCTAATTACGCCCATGTGAAATCATTGTGGTAAACTCCAGAGCGTTTGTTATTGAATTGTTCTTTTTTTTTTTTTTGTTAAGCTCTTTGAAGAGGAAGAAACTGAGGTTCCAGTTACCAAAGAATCTGCTGAAGAAAATGCTAAGATGGAAACTGACGAAGCTCCTGCTGATGCTGCTGCACCACCTCCTAGCTCCAATGACAACGATGTTAATATGCAAGATGCTAAGGTAACTGCTGATACCCCTGGGGCTGAAAATGGCATGCCTGAGGCAGGAGATAAGCCTGTGCAAATGGATACAGATACCAAGGTACATTCCAAGGAAAACATTTTTGTGTGCTCAAATAATTTGTTTTCATCCACTTCAATGTGTGCTCAAATAGTTTGTTTTTGACTTGTGTTGTTGCTTTCTTGTATGATTTAATTTTCTTATTTCTATTGTGGAAGGAGAGAGCTTGTTTGGTTTCAAGTTTTCAGACAAACTTATATTTGGTTTTTTTCTTGTTAATTTTATAATAACGCGTAGTTTGCAGATGTTTGTGATTTATAAAGTTCTTGTTGGATATTATGCATCAATAAGCTCTCTGGAATTGTCTATAGCGGGGTTTGTTATTTGACTGGCTATGTTTGTAACAGGTTGAGGCTCCAAAGAAAAAAGTGAAGAAGACCAACATTCCTGTTGCAGAGGTAGTTTATGGTGCAATGGCAACTGTTGATGTTCAGAAGGCTGTAGAGAAGGAGTTTGAAATGGCTCTGCAAGATCGAGTGATGGAGGAAACAAAAGACAAGAAAAATGCAGTTGAGGCTTATGTCTATGACATGAGAAATAAGGTTAGGATTGTATTGTTTTTTCTTGTTTCTTTCAAATGGTAGTATTTGATTATTAATTGATTTCTTGTTATCAATACAGCTTAATGACAAATACCAAGAGTTTGTCGTTGCTTCAGAGAGGGATGAATTTATTACCAAACTTCAGGAGGTGGAAGATTGGCTATACGAGGATGGTGAAGACGAAACCAAAGGTGTATACAATGCCAAGCTGGAAGAGCTCAAAAAGGTGAGGCATTTCGGATGGTCTTTACTCTTAGCTGAACTGGTATAAAAAAGTCTCGATGGTGGTTGTATGTTGTAGAGATTCCTTTGATAGCTATCAACACTTTTCAAAATGACTAGGGGCACCATGCGTACATACTTTCGTTTACTACTTTTGTGTAACAAGCAATATGTGAAGGTCCACTGTAGTTATAATTTTTGCACTCTTAATGAACTTTTTTTTTTTTTAATAATTGTAGCAAGGGGATCCAATTGAAGAGCGCTATAAAGAGTACTCAGACAGGGGTGAAGTAATTGATCAACTGATCTATTGTATAAAAAGTTATAGAGAAGCTGCAATGTCTAATGATCCCAAATTTGATCACATTGACATTGCCGAGAAACAGAAGGTAATCGGTATCCAATACTAACACTTCTAATTCATTTCTGGTTGACTTGTAATCTGAAAGTGTTTTCTATTTAAATTTTTTAGGTCTTGAATGAATGTGTAGAAGCTGAGAATTGGCTCAGAGAGAAGAAGCAACAACAAGACTTGCTTCCAAAATTTGCCAACCCCGTCCTCTTGTCAGCTGATATAAGAAAAAAAGCTGAGGCTGTCGATAGGTATATGTTGTAGCTTTATGGATCGAGACTATTATGGTTCTGGCAAAATAGATTCATGTACTAGTTTATTAATCTTTTTTGTATCTAATAATTCTAATTATGTTATCTACAATAGGTCCTGTAAGCCGATCATGACGAAACCAAAACCGAAGCCGGCCAAGCCAGCTACTCCAGAAACACCACCAACTCCACCTCCTCAGGAAGGTGAGCAGCAGCAACAACCAGAACAGCAACCTCAGGAGGATGCTAATGCCGGTAGTAATGACAATGCAGGGGACAATGGTAATCAAGTCCCACCAGTCTCTGGCGAACCAATGGAGACTGACAAATCAGAGAACACAGGCTCAGCCTAATTTTTTTTGTTTAGTTTGCTATGAAACTCATGATATGTTAGAGCTCTCTGTTGGATTGTCACGCAAGTTTATTTAATATTGTGGTATTTGGGGTCCTGGTTTTCTTCCTTCCAAATCTAGTGTTCTAGGTTGATTATTTGTGTACCATTTTGTACTGGTGGAAGGAATGACAATGTCCTCCTCATTATAATTGAATGCTCCAGTTTTGCTTTTGTGTGGCATTAGAACCAACAATTGTGTTTTGGGGGCGATTTAGTTTTATTGAAGTGTTTTGATGTGGATCATATTATCAGTCCGGTTAGTGGAGTGCTTGTGTTATACGGATCATATGATATTTTCTGGTCAGTGATATCATTTTGCTTCCTTGGAGTGACGAAAGAGTGATAAATGCGGTGGTGTATGAGAAATAACATTTTTTACATTGTGTTATAGAAATCGGTCAAGTTTTGCAGAATTGTTGAAAAGGACATGCGAAAAATGGCATTTATGGAATGGAAGTTCTCTGAATTGTCATTTTCACCCATGCATGCTCACCCATGCATGTTTTTTTTTTTACTCATTTCTTAAGGATTAAAACACCAATTTTGCTCCTAAGAGCATCCTTACAATGGTAGTAGTATACTAATAGAGATTTTTTTTAATGAATTCTACGAGTACGCCTCATTTATTTGATTCTTTAATAAACATTTCTTTAAATAGGTTTTGTTAACTTTACATCATTATACAAAAGTAATTTATTTATTAAATAATAAATTTCTTTTAGGGTCATGTTACATGTTAAGGAACTTAAAAAGAGTAATTTGCATTGAAAAACATGATATTTTAACTTAAAAAAATTTAACTACACAACTTTTGATATGTTTTAAATATCCAATAATTTTTTTTTGCAAAGGAAAGCTCGTCTTTCCTTTGCAGGATGGGGATACCGTAGATTTTCCCATAACAATAGGACTGCACCAAGGGTCAACCCTAAGTCCTTATCTTTTTACTTTAGTTTTGGATGTACTGACGGAACACATCCAAGAGTTAGCACCGAGATGTATGCTTTTTACAGATGATGTAGTCTTGCTTGGTGAGTCGAGGGAGGAGTTAAGCGGGAGGCTAGAGACTTGGAGGCAAGCCTTAGAAGCGTATGGCTTCCGCCTGAGTAGAAGCAAGACAGAGTATATGGAATGTAACTTCAGCAAAAGGAGAAGTGGGTCTACCTTGGAGGTGAAAGTTGGAGATCATATCATACCCCAAGTTACGGAGTTTAGATATCTTGGGTCCATAGTACAAAATGACGGAGAAATAGAAGCTGATGTACATCATCGTATTCAAGCTGGGTGGTTGAAATGGAGAAGAGCCTCAGGTGTTTTGTGCGATAAGAAAGTACCACTTAAGCTGAAAGGAAAGTTCTATCGGACAGCAGTCAGACCGGCAATGTTGTATGGTACGGAGTGTTGGGCGGTTAAGAGCCAACACGAGAGTAAAGTAAGCGTAGCGGAGATGAGGATGTTGCGTTAGACAGGATAGGATTAGGAATGACACCATTAGAGCGAGAGTGGGGGTAGCACCTATAGTAGAAAAGTTGGTAGAAAATAGGCTTAGATGGTTTGGACATGTAGAGAGAAGACCCGTAGATGTCGTTGTAAGAATAGTAGATCAAATGGAGGAGAGTCAGGTTAAAAGAGGTAGAGGAAGACCTAAGAAAACCATTAGAGAAACCATTAGAAAAGATTTAGAGGTCAATGAGTTGGATCCAAATATGGTTTTTGATAGAACACTATGGCGTCATTTGATCCATGTAGCCGACCCCACTTAGTGGGATAAGGCTTGGTTGTTGTTGTTGTTGTTGTTGAAAGCTCGTCTTTCTTTTTGTAATACATGATATTTTAACTTAAAAAAATTTAACTACATAACTTTTGATATGTTTTAAATATCCAATAATTTTTATTTTTTTTTTCAAAGGAAAGCTCGTACACATTCATTTCAATCTGCCCCATCTGTTCCCCTCTTTTGAAACAAGAACTTTAAATTACCTAAGCATTGTACATCGGTTCACAAAAAGTATGTTCAAATTTAAAGGGTATTGCATTTGAATTTGAGATGTTAAGATTTTGTGCAACTTTGATGAATTTAGTTTTGTTAATTATTATGTGGGTCATGTTACCTTGTGCCCTCAGGGCACAAGTTAAGGAGCTTAAAATGGAAATAAAAAATAAGTTTTATATTGAAAGTATAACTTTTGAGACTTTTAAGACATTGAATGCACAATTTTCAAGCAAAAACTTCTACATTTAGTTTCTTAACTTAGGCCTCAAGGGCACAAGTTAACATTTCCCTTATTATGTTATTTTTCAGTCGCAACTTGTAAGTTGTGAGGATAGGAAGACAATCTTGAATCTTGTACCGATTATGTTGGAACATATGAGAATGTCACTTAATTAACATTGAATATGTATTTTGCTTAGTTTTTAGTTCATCGTGGTTTATTATGTCAGTGATCAAATTGATAGCAATTATTTGTTCCCGTGAGTTTAGTTTAAATGGTAAGGACAATGCATAATATATGCAAGATCCGGGGTTCGAATCCTGGACATCACAAATTGATAGCAATTATTTAAATTTACGGAACAAAATGAGAATAAGTGGTAATTGGAGGGATTGATAATTTCTGAATGTATTTACTGTGGTTATGAACGAAGAGATGTTGTGAAAGGTTCTGATTTGGTTTTATAGCTCATTAAGTTTTTGTGGTAATAACATACTCCCTCCATTCCTTTTCTTTTGATGTTTTAGCTCTTGACACAAGTTTTAAGGAGTAATTAAAATATATAAATATTTGTGTGTTTTTTACTTAAATGTCCTTATTTATCATTAAATTCACATGTGATAAACCAAAGGTCACAACTACTTTAATAGTTTATTGTGTTTTCCAACAAGGGTAAACTTGAGAAAACAATAATAAATTCACTAAAACATCAAAAGTTTTGGAATATAGTTGAAGTTCTAAAAATCAAAAGAAAAGGAATGGAGGGAGTATATATCAACATTCTTTAAAAAAGAAAACATTTCAACATATATTGCAAATTTGATAGTAATGTTAAATATCAAATCGATAGTAAGTTGTTGATCACATGCACAAACTTGACACCGACAATATTGGTCAGAAAAAAGGATTTAACTGAAAAAACAGTACTTATAGCGTCAACTGTATTTCGTAATGTTAATGAAGTTTTTACTGTTTGTTTAGTTTTTGTTTAGTTGTTTTTTCCTTTTTTGGGTTTAAAACCCTTTTAAAAAATAGGTTTGATTTTTGGATTAGCCGGTTTTTAGGCCAGAAAATGAGTTTATGTTTAGTTGATTTTTAAATAATTAACTTTTTTTTTTTTCATTAGTTAGTTAATAGAACTGCTAAGTTACTTACACTAAAAACAAAGGAGTAAGTTAGAGAATTGAACAAACAGAACAAAAAGGGTGAAAACAGTGTTTGGTTAGTGAAACGTACGTTTGGGGAGAAAAAGTGTAACGCTATATAGTTTTGTTAAACTGTCAATTGCGAAAACTGAAAACGAAAAATTGCGAATTAGAATGTTTTTGAGATGGAACAATGTCAACGGTTTTTGACGCATACACAAACTACGAAATACGAATCCACTCTTTATTTTTACTCTCACTTTCTCGGAACCAATTTCATAGCTTAAATCCTTATTGGGTATCAACAATGCTCCCTGGATTCATTACTGCCAGGAGATTCATTTCTACTTCGCTTCCTTTCTCTCAGAGATTAAAACAAACAGGTACCAAAATGTCTTTTCCTCTTTATTATTAATTAATTCGAGCCTATCTACTAGCATAAGCTATTTTAAACTGTTTGAGAGAATTTGTGAAATCAGCTTATAACATGTTCTTTAGCTATTTCAGCTTATTTTCATAAGCTCTTCAAGATAGCTTATGAAAACAACTTATAATTTATACGAAAATAGGGCCGTTGTCCTGTTTAGAGATAAGAAGCAATTATAGTATAAGTGATTGCCAAATAGAAGCTTATGTATAAATTACTTTTATAACAAAATGTAATATAAAGTTAAATTGATATAGTGTAAGCTATAATTGTTTTTGTGAGCTATCGTGAAGAGCTTATGGAAACAAGTTGAAAAAAGCTTACGGACATGTCATAAGTTGTTTATCTCTCTCAAACAATATTACAAGTGTTTATGTCAGTAGATAAACTTAAATAAGTCGATCCAAATAGGTTCTTTGTTAACGAAGGGATGGCTTGATTTATTTGATTTGTATATATTGAACTTCATTTGGTATCTAATTGTGTGTGTTTTAAACTAGCAGAAAATGAGATTGTTAAAATGTTTCGGTTGCCTGATTCCCAAGAAGAAAACCATAACCTTCCAATGGAAGGAAGGAGAGTATTGAGGAAGGATCCAAATGCTAGAAAATTGGATGAAAGGTTCATTAGGATTTTGAAAATATTTAAATGGGGGCCTGATGCAGAAAAGGCTTTGGAAGTATTGAAGCTTAAGCTTGATATTCGCTTAGTTCGCGAAGTTTTGAAGATAGATGTTGAGGTCCATGTGAAGATTCAGTTTTTTAAGTGGGCTGGGAAGAAAAGGAATTTTGAACATGATTCGACAACTTATATGGCTTTGATACGATGCTTAGATGAAAATAGGTTGGTTGGTGAATTGTGGAGGACAATACAAGACATGGTTAAGAGTCCATGTGCGATTGGTCCTTCTGAATTGTCTGAAATTGTGAAAATCTTGGGTAGGGTTAAGATGGTTAACAAGGCATTATTCATTTTTTATCAGGTTAAGGGTCGCAAGTGCAGACCTACAGCAGGCACTTACAACTCTGTCATCTTGATGTTGATGCAAGAGGGGCATCATGAAAAAGTTCATGAGTTGTATAATGAAATGTGTAGTGAGGGACATTGTTTCCCTGATACAGTTACATATAGTGCACTTATATCAGCGTTTGGAAAACTAAATCGCGATGATTCTGCCGTCAGATTATTTGATGAGATGAAGGAGAATGGATTACAGCCAACAGCAAAAATTTATACAACTTTAATGAGTATATACTTTAAGTTGGGTAAGGTTGAGGAAGCGTTGAACCTGGTCCACGAGATGAGAATGCGGCGGTGCGTCCCAACGGTCTATACTTATACAGAATTGATAAGGGGATTGGGGAAATCCGGGAGGGTTGAAGATGCATGCGGAGTATACAAGAATATGCTGAAAGATGGTTGCAAACCAGATGTTGTCCTCATGAATAATTTGATTAACATTTTGGGTAGATCAGATCGCTTAAAAGAGGCTGTTGAGCTTTTTGAGGAAATGAATTTGCTTAATTGCACACCTAATGTTGTGACATACAACACCATTATCAAATCTCTATTTGAGGCTAAAGCCCCACCTTCTGAGGCTTCTTCATGGTTAGAGAGAATGAAAAAAGATGGAGTAGTTCCCAGCTCATTTACATATTCAATTCTCATCGATGGTTTCTGCAAAACAAATCGGGTTGAAAAGGCTTTACTGCTTCTTGAGGAGATGGATGAAAAAGGCTTTCCGCCTTGTCCTGCTGCCTACTGCAGCCTGATCAATAGCCTCGGTAAAGCAAAACGTTATGAGGCTGCAAATGAGCTGTTCCAAGAATTGAAAGAGAACTGTGGAAGTTCGAGCGCGCGTGTATATGCTGTCATGATTAAACATTTTGGAAAATGTGGACGATTCAATGAAGCTATGGGTCTTTTCAACGAGATGAAAAAACTTGGATGCATCCCCGATGTTTATGCTTATAATGCTCTCATGACCGGGATGGTAAGGGAAGACATGATGGATGAAGCTTTTTCTTTGTTTCGAACTATGGAAGAAAATGGTTGCAACCCAGATATAAATTCACATAACATCATACTAAATGGCTTGGCTAGGACCGGTGGCCCGAAACGTGCTATGGAAATGTTCGCGAAAATGAAGAGTTCTGCTATCAAGCCAGATGCGGTTTCTTACAACACAGTTCTTGGCTGCCTTAGTCGTGCAGGACTATTTGAAGAGGCTACTAAGCTTATGAAGGAAATGAGTTCAAAGGGATTCGAGTATGATCTAATCACCTACTCTTCAATTCTCGAGGCAGTTGGTAAGGTTGATGAAGATCGTAATATGGCAGAGTCATGAGAACCACCTTGTATTACCTTTTTTTAGTAACCGTGCAATGCGTATAAATCAATGGAAAATGCTTATTGTTACTTGAGAATTCTGACACGAAACACAAGAATCCTATGTGACTTCATGTAACACTTATAAATAACAACCACTCACTTAAGTCACAGAACTTTGGTGCAAATGTTCGAAGTGAACAAGTGATATACACCATTTATTCTGACTTGTACGTCAAATTTAGGAGGGGATTCTAAAAGTTCTATTTATTATGGTATAAGCCTTTGCTCAAATGTTTGCATGAACTTATAAAAATATCACAAGTCTATATTTTTCAGTTGTTACGGTTCAATTTATTTTAATTACTGTTGTATATGATAGCTGGTGTATATGGCATTACAAAGAGATGATGTTGCTACTTATTTTGTTGTTATTTCTGTTGTAGCACTGACACTTCTGATCGAAGACATGTCTTGTGTTCGACGAGTGTTAGTGTCTGACACATGTGATTATGTGTATGATTGGTTTCAATTTTGGAGGGTTCAATGATTTTAGAGGTTGTAGAATCAATTTTATCATGTTTGGATGATTTAAAAGATAATTGATTTTCTTTGTACAATTGATTCTAATAGAAGCTAGAATTTGTAGCTTTTAGCTTCTACACTTGATTTTTTTAGCATTAAATTTATTGTTAAATCAACTTTTGTATAAATACATTCAAACATAACTTTTTCATAAATACATAACTTTTGCTTCAACTTTTGTTTCATTGAAGTGTTTTGGTGCCGATCAGTTTATCAGGCCAGTGAGTGGAGATTATTGCTGGTGTTCTGTTGATTTCTTGTTGTGTCCTCATATTCCGTAGGGAGTGACACTTAAGAGAGGGGTTAGTGTGGTTAACTGGTTATGCATGAAAAATAACACCCTTTACATTGTGTTCTAGAAATGAATTAAATTTTTGTAGAGTTGAAGCAAAGGACATGCAGAAAATTGTATTTCTGGAATGAACAGATCTCTAAAAATTGTCATTTTCACCTTTACTTTACTTTTCTTTTGCTCGGTTTTTTAACTAGTAAACCACCAAATTTGTTTGTAACTTGTAGGATGCCCTCAAACAAATTGCTAAGATTATAAATATTTCATAATCGTCTTTGATTCTTAAATGTTACTTCTATCAACTCTTGCTTTCTGACGCCGTTGCAAGTGGTATGTAGCCAGTTAAATGCCATGTGGATGTCATTGAGTCGGATGCCATGTGGATATCAGGTCTTGTACGATTGTCATTTTAATAATGATTTTTTTTTCTCTTATTAATCAAATTAACATTTGTTTTTCACATATTTTTATAGCGTTGTCCTAAAAATTTATTAATTTTGGTTATAAAAATATCATTACTAAAAAAATATTGAGGAGAAATACTCAACATCGTGCCTCGCTTCATTTGATATTTATATGATGCAATGGTGAGGGAAGATGGAAAAAAATTCCCAATTAAGACTCTTGACAAATGAGTAAGGGTGTCAGTGTTGTCACCATACACCAGTGAAATCAAAGAATCTTTGCAAGTTACGGTCTTTGAAATGCTCCAAATTTAACACTCCATATTATTTAACTATTTTATTCAAAAATATTATTTAACTTTTTTAATAATAAAATATTTTATTGTTATTGTAGTGTCCACCTTTTCCTGGTCTAAAGATGCCCCGTAATTAATAATTCACTCGTAGAAAGAAACAATGTACTTAGACATGTTAAAATTTAAGATTTAACATGATACTCCCTCCGTCCCGGAATAACTGACCTATTTTCTAAAAAAAAGTGTCTCAAAATAACTGACCCATTTCAATTTTCAATACAACTTTCATCATTCCCAATACAATATAACACTAAATAATATTACTTTTATCATTCCCAATACAATATATTTCACTTTCCCCTTTATTTATACATTTTTCTTAATATATGTGAAAAACAAAATTGTGTCAATTAAATTGGGACGGAGGTAGTAATTCTTTTCTTTGCCCCAAATGCACTCTTAAAAAATTAATTAAAGTCTGAAAGGCCATTAGAATCAACTTGTGATGATTACAGTCCAATTAATTTGAATCACTCGTGAGTTTTGTCAATAATGACAGCCTCAGAAGGAGTTTGGTTTTCTTCAAAATCAAGGCAACAACTTGTTTTCAACAAAAGACAAGACTTTGGAATAGGTAAATCACTGAGTTTCCAAACATGCACTAAGTTTTGTCTACATTCATCAATCTACATTCATCAACCTGACAACAAATTTGGACAATGCGATCTATTTATAATGAGATTGTTATTTCTATGAAACTCATTACAAATGAACTGTGATGTGACCAATCAGGCGTTAAATAAACATAAAAAGGAGACCAAAGTTTCAAGTATAATCATCGAAACAATTTACTCATTTTATATTTGCTTTCATGAAAAGTAAATCATAGCATTAAACATTATTCATAAATTTGATATAAGAAAGCATTGAACACAACACAGTTCAAAATATGCCAACAAGGTAATGGAAGTGCAACATGGATTCTGTTATAGCCTGTAGGTTATGTAGCATGAAATAAGTAAGCTAATTCACAAAACAGTATAGTTTCTTTTAAAACATCGAGTCTTGAACCGAAGAAAAAAAAAGCCTTGAAAGCAGAATGCAGAATTACAGATAGTTCTTAATACATCATAAAATACAGAGACATTTATTCATTAATAATCAAAGTATAACAGTATAACATGGTCATAAGGCATAACACAGTAGTAATATGTAAGCAACTTAATTTTGGCTGATCATTGCATAATACATATTGTTCTGGTTAATAATGATGATTAACTTACAAATAAGAGAATTCTCAATTGAACTTTCCATTTTAATGAAAGAAAATTACTTCATAATCCCCTAAAAAATCCTTCAAGAACCCCAAGTTTGATGGTATTTGGAAATATTTAAGTAGTCTATCTAGCCCTAAAAAAGTGTTGTATTCTGAGAATTGAAGCTGATAAAATAATAGGTTGCATCTCAGGATCTTACCTTGTAATACATATTGTCTAATATTCTCTATCACCATTTTATAAACTTTCTACTCATGGGAAAAAACTCATGCTTCCAATTTATGAACACATATTATACTCATTTTATACCTATGAAGCACAGACTCAGACACGGACACAGATACGTCTGCGCCAATAATAATTAGAGAAAATGACATAATTCAATGTAATCATGTGTCGGTGTGCTATCGGTGTCGGACACGATACATATCCGACACCAGGACAGGCCTAATCCGAGGAGAATTTGTGCTTTATAGTTTTAAACTCACTTTCATGAGAAGTAAATCATAACATCTAACATTATTGATAAAATTTGATATAAGAAAGCATTGAACACAGTTCTAAATATGCCAACAAGGTAATGAATAATGATACAACAACTACCTGTCCGGTGTCTACATTCTATGTTACACAACAATGGTAACTACAATGCGTAAGACTTTACATACCAGACTCATCAGAATCAACATTTTAATCATCTCTTTGCTCGATTTTTAAAATCTCACTCTGCAATCTTTCAAAAATCTGTCTCTTTTGTGCTTCCAAATCGTTGAGGAAATCCATCCTCATCTTTTCTAGTTCCATCATCTGCTGCCTTTTATTATTTTCAATCTTCTCATATATCTTACCAAAATTCTGAATGGAATCAGCAAGTAATTTGAAGGAAGAAAACTCATCACTTCCCCTTCCTTTCCTTCTTTTCTTTGGGCAAGGCCCTTCGAAACCTTCTACACGAACCGATTCTGTATTTTCAGGAGGACTATCCTTCATGTCATCCATCTCATTTGCATGATTTACATAAACTCCAGGCTTCATAAAAATACGCTCTCTTGAGTTCGAACGACAAGGGAGTCTTGCTTGTTGTGGTGGAGAAGACATTAGTTTATCCATCTTTTGAAAATAAACCCATTTTCTATCTCCACCACCCATATCTTGAAACTTAATCTTGTCCTTTTTGTATTTTTTCTTCAATGTATCTAAACGATTTCTACACTGAGTACCCGTTCTTTCAACTTTTGAAACCACTGATACCTTTTCTGCAACTTGTTGCCATTCCTCAGATCGAAGACTCTTCCTTCTATGTTGCAGAAACCGATCACCCCAAGCATCAAGAAGAACAAATGTCTCCTTCTCAGTCCATTCAGTAAGGGAATTCCTAACCCCAAAAGATCGTTTAGCAGCTGCAGCTGACGGTGTTGGCACCCGAGCTGCAAATTCATAAGTTGACATCAAACTCTTTAGCTTTTGCTTTTTTGGGTGCCACTCTAATTCATCTTCATTCATCATGGCATAACTTTCCTGCTTATTGTCATTATCACCGTCATTGTCATCAACATTTTCATCCCTATCCCCATCCTCGTCGTCAACATTTTCATCCCTATCCCCATCCTCGTCATTGCTATCTTCTTCATCAGCATGCTTTAGGGAAAGCTGAACATTGTTATTTTGATCAATATCAACATCATCATCATCTTCCTCCACTAACCGCTCTTCATCTTCTTCATCCTCATCCTCATCATTGTTACCTTCATTCCCAAATGGCTGGGAATATGGAGAATTCCTCACAGAATGTTTCAGATAACCATATTCCTCGCTTTGTCGGTCATTGTCATCACCACCCCCATCGGTGTCATCGTCTTCATCCACCTGCTTTAGGGAATGATGATCAACATCATCATCATCATCATCATCATCAACAACAACATCATCATTCCCTCCTATCCGGTCTTCATCAACAACATCATCACCGTTCCCTCCTAACCGGTCTTCATCAACAACATCATCATCATTCCCTCCTAACCGATCTTCATCGTCATTCCCTCCTAACTGATCTTCATCATCGACATGATCATAATCTCGGGTAGATTCATTTGCAGCTGGATGGGAATATGAAGAATTCCTCAAAGGGTGTTTGAGATTGCCATACCCTTGATTGTTAGGATAACCAACACCATATGGGTTAGAGGGATACCTTGCAATTGCATCATCATCAATGTCATCCATTTCAACAATTGCAACTTGCAATGAAACTAAAACTATAGAACCCTAAATTACCAATTCAATCCCTAATTCCTAAAGTGTGGCTCCAAAATTAAATCCCCTAATCTAGATAAAACCCCATTCTCCAATTCAATTCACAAATATCCATTTTTGGCTTCTTGCCATCAATGAAGGGTGAAAAATACAATTTTTCACAATAAAAAAAAAAAAAAAAGATTTTAATTTTTTGGGTGCAAGCAAGAACCCTGAAAATTGTTGGCAAAAAATAAAATGAAATTAGGAAAAATGAAATTGAAATGAAAAAGGTGAAATTGAAATTTAGATGAGATTGAAGGAGTTATGTTACCTGAAAAAACGCAATTTTTGATTTGAAAGGGGATGAGAAAAAAGTATAATAATCACATTCATTCACAAGTTGTTGCAAAGAAAGAGAGAAAGTGTGTGTAACATCATTACTAACGTGAGCCGGGTGGGTGGGTGGGTGTACTCTAACATTTTTAAGGGAAGGTGGGGGAAAATTGTTAACAATATAATAATTGAGGGATCAAACAATATACTATAAAGACCAAAAATGAAATTAAACCAAAATATTAATATATTATAGGGGTACTTTGATAATAAAATTACTTATCAAACGATAAAAATAAATTATTAAAATTATGTTAAAGTTTCTTTTAGGGGAAATTTTACATTTAAGAAATATGATACTTTTTTAATTTTACTAACTGAAAAAAGAAAAAAAATACTCACATGTACCAGCGAGACATATCCTCTAAAATGAGTAAAATATAAAATGAAAAAAAATCAAAAGTTGGTATTGTAACAAATTTATTATTTTTAACAATGTGCCTATAATGGAGGGAGATAGGCTAAGTTTAGCTTGGTGGAAGAGTATGATGGGTATTCGTGATGGTATAAACATGAGTGTGGGGAGCTGGTTCGATGATAATATTCTTAGGGAGGTCGGAGAGGGTAGTAGCACTTTTTCTGGACGGACAAATGGATAGGCAATGTCCCTTTGTGCGTTTGGTTTAGCTGTTTGTTTGACTTGGTCGAAAACCCTTTATGCTCAGTGGTCGAGAAGAATGTTGAAACGTGGAAGTGGAGAAGAATGTTGTTTGTGTGGGAGGAGGATCTTCCTAGGAAATGTTGTTTCTTGCTTCATAACATTGTTTTGCAGGATGGTGTGCTTGATCGATGGAAATGGTTACTGTTCGAACAAAATGTGTTTAACAATGAACCTCAAAGAGTTTTGATGATAACAAGGTATTAAAAATTGTAAATTGGACTAGCTAATATTTGTTCAAAGTGCACATGACCATAGTTAAAGTTACATCATTAATTGGTTCTGAATGAGCAAATAAAGAGCAAATGGAAATGAAGCTTAGACGATTCTGAAGGCAATACGCTCCTGAAAGTGGAAAGCGCTCCTGAAGTCAAGCTGCTCCTGAAGAGAGTAAAACGCGCTCCTGAAGAATAGTGCTCCTGAAGACAAGAGGTCCAGAAGCCACATTATCAGAAGCTGCATCATCAGAAGCAGAAGAAGCTGCATCATCAGAAGCTGCATCATCAGAAGCTGCCTCATCAGAAGTCATTTCACCAGAAGCTGAAGATCAAATGGATTTGCAGAAGATTCAAAGATTGAAGAATCTACATTGCAAAAGCTGTCTATTGGATTCGAAAACACAGCAGAAAATTAGTGGAACATTGCAACGGTCATTTCAAAGGTGTTTGAAGGCATGTGCTTGCAATTTGGACGAAAGCGTTGACATTGTACTTTGTACGAATTGTACAACCACGTTCTCCACTACTCTGTTTTGTGTCCACGCTACAAGACAAGAAAACAGCTTCAGAATATGGCTTCGCCTGCAAAGATGTTCCTTTGGATAAGGAATGGATTTCAAATTTGTTCTTCATAGGACAACAACCAAATCAAGCAAAATATTATTGGTGAAAGATCAAGCTTCAACAACGACTCTTTGGTGTGCTGGCAATTTCACAACGTCTCTTTCACACCTCTATATAAAGGAGTAAAGACCTAGAGATTTGGTAATGCAAGAACGCTGAACGAAAGACTCACAACATTTTTACAAGTGCCAAACCTCTGCTGAAATTGTTCTGAATTCACTTAGAATTTCTGTGTCTCAAAGTCATATCTTAGAAATTCTTAAGTCCATTGAGTTTGTATCTGATTTATATTGTGAGCACCTCTGATTGTATATCAAGTGTTCAACCTTAAACAATTTTATGTGTAATTTTGTTTAGTTAGGAAGTCTCTTGCAGTTGTGCTTGAGCAGGAAGTCTCTTGATTGTGTTCTTGAGAAAAGGAAGTCTCTAGCTTGTGTGCTTGAGCAAAGGAAGTCTCTTGCTTGTGTGCTTGAGCAATTGTAATCAGATATTACTCTTAGTGAAATCTCCTTGGAAGTGCAAGGGGGACTGCACTACTTCCGGATTGTGGAAGGAACCAGTATAATTGCTTTGTGTCGTTCTTCTTCACTCTCTCTGTTTTATTCCGCTGCATTTAGATTCTGACCATCACTTCAGAAGCTGTCTCACTTAGCTTCTGATCAGTGTGTTCAGTTTTAGGAGAATTGAAGAATTTTTCAAAACACAATTCAACCCCCCTTCTTGTGTTTTTCTCACCTTTAATTGGTATCTAGAGCCTTGGTCTGTTGTGTAACACTTAACCGTGTAACAGTCAAAGATCTGAGAAAAACATGTCTACTCCTCCTCCTACTGGTTCTGGTGATACTAGCTATAAAAATGTCTCACATGATTATAGTGATAGTAAGAAATCCAGTGTTGGAAAAGTTCCAAAGTTCAATGGAGATGCTGAAGAGTTCTCTTGGTGGAAGACCAACTTTTACAGTTACATCATGAGCCTAGATGAAGAATTATGGGATATTCTGGAAGATGGTGTTGGTGATTTAGTCCTTGATGAAGAAGGAGCTGCTGTGGATAGAAAGAAACATACTCCAGAACTGAGGAAACTCTACAAGAAGCATCATATTATCAGAGGAGCCCTTGTCACTGCCATACCCAAAGCAGAATACATGAAGATGAGTGACAAATCCACTGCTAAAGCTATGTTTGCTTCTCTCTGTTCAAATTATGAAGGGAGCAAGAAGGTCAAAGAAGCAAAGGCTCTCCTGCTTGTACATCAGTATGAGTTATTCAAGATGAAGGATGATGAAACTATTGAGGAGATGTACTCAAGGTTTCAAACCTTAGTTTCTGGGCTACAGATTCTAAAGAAGAGCTATGTTGCTTCTGATCATGTAAGCAAGATACTCAGAAGCTTACCTGCCAGATGGAGACCAAAAGTGACTGCCATTGAGGAAGCTAAAGATTTAAACACTTTAAGTGTCGAAGATCTTGTTAGTTCTCTCAAAGTTCATGAGTTAAGTCTTAATGAACATGAGTCTACTAAGAAGAGTAAATCAATAGCTCTTCCATCCAAAGGCAAGTCATCAAAAGCTCTCAAAGTGGTTGAATCTGAAGAGGAAGAACAGTCAAGTTCAGATTCTGAACCAGATGCTGCTGAAATGGCCATGCTCTCAAACAGACTTCAATACCTGGCCAAGAAGAACAGGAAGTTTCTCGCCAAAAGGGGTAACTCCAGAAGCTCAAGGAAAGAAGATCAGAAGGGATGCTTCAACTGTAAGAAGCCGGGACACTTCATTGCTGAATGCCCTGATCTTCAAAGAGAAAAGTCAAAGGACAAGTCAAAAAGGTCTACATTCAAACCAAGCAAATTCAAGAAGCAGATTAAGCAGAGTTTAATGGCAACCTGGGATGATTTGGGTAGTGAATCTGGATCTGATAAAGAGGAAGCTGATGAAGATGCAAAGGTAGCTGTTGGATTGGTAGCAACAGCAACTTCAGAAGCTGGATCAGATTCAGACTCAGAAGATGAAAACGAGGTATATTCCAAAATTCCCAGAGATGAACTTGTTGAGTCACTTAAAGAACTTCTTACACATTTTGAAGTAAGAACCAATGAGTTGAAGGGTTTAAAAGAAAAATATGCTGATTTGGTACAACAGCAAAAATCAACTCTATTGGATCTGAAAGCTTCTGAACAAGGACTTAGGGGCTTTGACTTCATGTGTAAAACATATGAAGATCAGCTCAGGTTCTTATGTCAGAAGCTACAAGAAAAGTGTAATGAAAAACCTTTAAGTAACCATGAAATTGCTCTTGAAGATTTTATTATATCTGGCATTGACAGAAGCAGAGTAGCTTCTATGATTTATAGCATTTACAAGAACAATGGCAGAGGAATTGGTTTTAAACAAGTGAAACTTGAGAAAACCAATCTAAAATCTTGTTGTGAATGCATCAAGGAAGGTCTGAAAACCTTCTTTGTACCAGAAGGGGCTGAGTTGGAAACTGTTGTTCAATCAGAACCTGAAGCTTCTAGTTCTAAGGCTAAGATCACTTCAAAGCCAAAGAACTCTAAGTCAAAGGCTATGATCAAATCTGATTCCAAGACTTCAAAGGTTAGGATCCTGAAAAGATCAGAACCTATTCCTCAGAGTCTGGTGAAACCAAAATCTGGGGTTCTGAAGTCTAAGTTTCAGAAGAGGACAGTTACTGCTTCTGAAGTACCAAAACCTAAGGTGATGGTTAATCAGAAGCAACCCAACTTACAGCACAAGGTACAAGAAGTGAAGAGTAAAGCCTTAAGTACTAACCTTCCAGGACCCATAGAACAATGGGTACCTAAATCTAAAAATGTCAATGATGCAGGTATGTCTAAGAGCAGTGCCAAAGCAAAGATCATGGTACCTAGACAGCGGTTGCTCAAGACACATGACAGGAGACAAGTCCATGTTCCTCAGCCTAACAATGAAAGAGGGAGGAAATGTGAAATTTGGAGGCAACCAGTCAGGCAAGATCATAGGTACAGGAACTATTGGTAATTCCTCTACCTCAATTAATAATGTATGGTTGGTAGATGGTCTTGAACATAACCTTTTGAGCATTAGTCAATTTTGTGATAATGGTTATGATGTGCTTTTTGAAAAACCCAACTGTACAGTAATCAACAAGGAAGACAAATCCATTGTGTTCAGAGGAAAGAGAGTTGACAATGTCTATAAAATCATTTTTTCTGAACTGGCTGATCAGAAGGTGATTTGCCTACTATCAGTGAATGATAAGAAATGGATGTGGCACAGAAGGTTGGGACATGCTAACTGGAGGTTAATCTCTAAGTTTAGTAAGTTACAACTTGTGAAAGGGCTACCAGACATTGACTATCATTCAGATGCACTCTGTGGTGCATGTCAGAGAGGGAAAATTGTGAAATCATCTTTTAAAACCAAAGACATTGTTTCAACCTCAAGACCTTTAGAATTACTCCATATTGATTTATTTGGACCAGTGAGTACTGCATCCTTATATGGAAGTAAATATGGATTAGTCATTGTTGATGATTACAGCAGATGGACTTGGGTGAAATTCCTGAAAAGTAAGGATTATGCATATGAGGTATTCAGTAACTTCTGCACACAAATTCAAACTGAAAAAGAGTCAAAAATTTTGAAAATCAGAAGTGATCATGGTGGAGAATTTGAAAATGAGCCATTTGAAGCTTTTTGTGAAAAACATGGAATCATCCATGAATTCTCTTCCCCTAGAACTCCACAACAAAATGGGGTTGTAGAGAGAAAGAATAGAACGTTACAAGAAATGGCCAGAACCATGATCCATGAAAACAATTTGGCTAAACATTTTTGGGCAGAAGCAGTGAATACAGCATGTTATGTTCAAAACAGGATCTATATTAGACCTATTTTGGAGAAAACTGCATATGAACTCTTTAAAGGAAGAAAACCAAATATCTCTTACTTTCATCAATTTGGATGTACATGTTACATTCTGAACAACAAGCTCTACCTAAAGAAATTTGATGTCAAGGCCCAAAGAGGAATCTTTTTAGGTTACTCTGAAAGGTCAAAGGCATACAGAGTGTACAATTCAGAGACACTCTGTGTTGAAGAATCTATGCACGTCAGATTTGATGACAAAGAGCTTGAAGATAAAACTTCAAAGCAAGATGAAAGTTTTGCAGAGATACAGGTTCCTGAAGTTACTCCAGAACCTGATCAGATAGCTGAATCTGAAGATAGTCCAGAAGCTGAACCCACATCAGAAGCACAAGATGAAACTGCTTCTGATGAAGCACAAGATGACTCACATCAAGCAGATCCTCCCAGAAACATATTCAAACATAAGTCTTCACATCCTGAGGAGCTAATCATTGGAAATAAAGATAGTCCAAGAAGAACAAGATCACATTTCAGACAAGTAGAGTCAATGATTGGACTAATCTCAATAATTGAACCTACAACAGTTGATGAAGCACTCTCAGATGATGGATGGATCCTAGCTATGCAAGAAGAGTTGAATCAATTTCAAAGAAATGATGTGTGGGATCTGGTACCCAAACCTCAGCACAAGAACATTATTGGAACAAAATGGGTATTCAGAAACAAGCTGAATGAGCAAGGTGAAGTAACAAGAAACAAAGCCAGGCTTGTTGCACAAGGGTATAGTCAACAAGAAGGCATTGATTACACTGAAACGTTTGCTCCAGTTGCAAGATTGGAAGCAATCAGGTTACTTCTTTCCTATGCAGTTAATCATGGCATAATACTATATCAAATGGATGTCAAGAGTGCATTTCTAAATGGTGTCATAGAAGAAGAAGTGTATGTCAAGCAACCTCCTGGATTTGAGGATATTAAATATCCTGACCATGTTTTTAAACTGAAGAAATCACTATATGGCTTGAAACAAGCTCCCAGAGCTTGGTATGTTAGACTAAATAATTTCTTAATCAAGAATGATTTTAAAAGAGGACAGGTTGATACTACACTCTTCAGAAGGACCCTTGGGAAAGATATTCTTGTTGTGCAAATATATGTTGATGATATAATATTTGGTTCTACGAATGCATCTCTTTGCAAGGAATTTTCTGAGTTAATGCAGGATGAATTTGAAATGAGCATGATGGGAGAGCTGAAGTTCTTCCTTGGCATTCAAATCAATCAATGCAAAGATGGAGTCTATGTTCATCAATCAAAGTACACAAAGGAGCTTCTGAAGAAGTTCAAACTTGAAGATTGTAAAGTGATGAACACTCCAATGCACCCTACGTGCACCTTAAGCAAATAAGATGAAGGAGCTAAAGTAGATCAGAAGCTGTATAGAGGTATGATTGGTTCTTTGTTATACCTTACTGCATCTAGACCAAATATTTTATTCAGTGTATGCTTGTGTGCAAGATTCCAATCAGATCCTAGAGAATCTCATATGACTGCTGTCAAGAGAATCTTCAGGTATTTGAAAGGAACGACCAATCTTGGACTCCTTTATAGGAAATCCTTAGATTATAAGCTAATTGGATTCTGTGATGCTGATTATGCTGGTGATAGGATTGAAAGAAAGTCAACCAGTGGCAATTGTCAATTTCTGGGTGATAATCTTATATCCTGGGCTAGCAAAAGACAAACAACTATTGCTATGTCTACAGCAGAAGCAGAATACATTTCAGCTGCAAGTTGTTGTACACAACTACTTTGGATGAAACATCAGTTGGAAGACTATCAGATAATTGCTAACAGTATTCCCATTTATTGTGATAATACTGCTGCTATTTGTTTGTCTAAAAATCAAATTTTGCATTCAAGAGCTAAGCACATTGAAATCAAACACCATTTTATCAGAGATTATGTTCAAAAAGGAATTTTAGATATACAATTCATTGATACTGAAAATCAATGGGCTGATATATTTACTAAGCCTTTAACTGTTGAAAGATTTGATTTTATAAAGAAAAATTTGAACATGCACTACGTGTCTGATTAAAGTTTGCTTGCTCCTGAATAGGATTTTAGGTTCTGAAGTTAGTTCAGAAGCAATAGTCCATCAGAAGCTCTTTATTGAGGTTCTGAGGAAAACTCGCTTCTGATACTGATGACGTCAGCATCTGAAGTCCAGAAGCTGGATTTATTGCTTTCGAATAGTTGAATTAGTGGAAACGTTGGGAGTTACTTTTTAAAAGTAACTTCTGGCCCACTAACTTGGTAGTTACTCTATGAACTTCTTACGTGGCCTTTATGTGTTGGTGTATAACAAAAAGGGCAATGATGATTTAATAGCTTTGAAAGTACTTTTCACGCGCCCCCAATTTGTCATTAATGTTATGTTTGTTTGTCTCTTTTGAATTGCAAACGTTTTTACTCTTAAACACTTTTTCAATTCACACACTACTCACTCACAACAAACACATTTTGCACTCAAACCTCTTGCGAAGTAAGCGCAAAAACCTTAGAACCCTAAATTCTCTAAATTTTCTTCAATCATCATCAAATGGCATCATCAAGCTCGCAACAAGAAGTTTCAGTATCTACTTCACGGATGGTCCCTGAATATGACTACAAAGGAAGAAGCATGAAATTGGAAGAATGGGATTTACAAGTTCAGATAGAAAATCCGGTGGATTTTGAATCACTCGCCTTCCATGAGTGTTGGATCAGAAGCTACTATGAAAAGCAGGAACTTATGCATTACTTCAAGATGTTGAATGGACCAACATACGAAGCATTGGTCAGACACTTCTGGGTGAGAGCTAAGATTTATGACAAAGCTGCGTCTATAGCTGAAGAAAGTCAAATGGTGTTGATTTATCCCGAACTGGAAGGGAAGACCAGAGAAGTAATGGGACTTGAGCCATTTACAGGTATTGAAATCAGGTCAAGTATTTGTGGTATTCCAGTAAGAATTGCAGAATGGCAGATAGAAGCTGTACTCCGTAGAGAGGCCTCTGGAAAATACTCTGGAATTGATCTCTCAAGTACAGTTGAAGAACGCTTCTGGAAAAAGATAGTAAACTTGGCTCTATGCAACTCAACGCAAGCAGGAAAGTATGCTGATCTGAGCATGGATAAGAAGCTGCTTCTGAAGATACAGAATGAGGACTTACTCCCATGTGGTGGAAGTGAGAAACCCAATTTGGCACAGAAGGTCTTTCTCCAGCACTTCATTAAGAAGGAGAAAGTGAACGTGCCAAAATATATGTTCAAGTACTTGATAGAGTGTCTGAAACAGAGTCAGCTGCAGAATAGAACCTGGGTACCTTATGGAAGACTCTTGTCAGAAATATTATATCAAGGAGGAGTCTTGGATAAGCTAAGCAGTGCTGAAGCCTTCACAGATGAGCTGCTTGATACTAAAACTGGAAAGTTCATAAATGTACAAACCCTCAAGAACATGAAGTTGATCCCTGTTGTCACCAAGCTCCAAACAGATTTGAGTGAATCACTTGTTAAGTCTGATCTTATGAAGGACTTTCCACCCATCTGCAAGAAGGATCCCCTTGAAGTGCAGATGTACTATATCAAGGAACACTTTGAGGCAACCAATGAGAGAATCAGATTGGAAGAAGTACCAGAGGAAATGTATGGTGGTGCTCTGCCACGAGCCAGAGGCAGAAAGTCAAAAAGGAAGATGATTGCAGAGCAATATCTAGAGGTTGAAAAATCTGCTAAAAAGTCTAAAGTCACTTCTGATAAGCTTAACATTGGTGGTTCTGCAATGCCATCAATTGAAGAAGTGGCTGAAGACATCAACTCTAGCGTGGTCCTGAGTATTGGTATTGCTCTTGATCAACCTGCAGTACCAAAGAAGAAGAGGAAGCCAGCATTAAGGAGGACCAAGGACTTTCCTCATGTTTCTAAGAAGAGTGAAGCTTCTACTATTGTGTCAGAAGCTATTGGAAAAGCTATGGAGATTGCTTCTGAACTTCAAGAGAGGGTAATGACAGAAGCATCACAACTTCTTAAAATTCCTGACACTGCTGAAGATGATCAATTAAAGTCAGCTGATTGTTCAGAACCCTCTACAACAGGTAATATCTTCACGCATTCAGAACAAATAGTACATGAGATATCCAGTGACTCTCCTTCACCCTCTTCAAAATCCTCATCATCATCTTCTGATTCTGATGATGATAAACCTATAAGTCTTCTGTTTCGTAAGCCAATAAAAAGCCATTCAACATCAACCAAGACCAACAAAAAGTCCTCTCAGTCAAGCACTTTTAAGCCAGTTGGTCATATAATCAATCAGAAGTTAGAAAAAATGGCTGAGCAGAGAGACAGAGTCATTGATACTATCCTCCACCATCACCCTCAACCTCTTAACATTCAACCCCTCAACATGATTGTACCAGAAAATGTTGAGTCAACCTCAGAGAAAGCCTCTGAGACAACTCCAGAAGCAGCTGCTTCTGATAAAGTTGTTTCAAAAGACCCCCCTCAACAAAAACCTTCACCAGAAAAAGCCTTTTCACCCCCTACAACTTCATCACCCCCAACTGTTCCTGAACCATCTGTTCCTGAACAAGTCACTCCTCAAAAGACCGTTCCTGAACATATTGTTCCTGAACAACCAGTTGCTAAACCCATTCCTGAACCTGCATCTGAAACTGCCGCTCCTGAACACATTGTCCCTGAGCTAACCTCTGCTTCCATAACTCCTTCACCAGTACAAGTTATCAAGATCACTCATCATACTGGTGTATGTGATATGGACACAGACTCTGAGGATGATCAAAATGATCATGCCTCTGATATGGTAGTTGACCCCACTCCTGACCAACCATCAACTAGCCAATCCTTCACCACAAATGACCAATCATCATCAAACCTACCCATTACACACTTAGCCCCTCCAAAACCTTCTAAACAACCTTCACCTCCCACCATTTACCTGGATTCTCAAGTACTAAAAGATGTGTGGGAAGATATTGCTTCTGAAGTTCTCAGACTGATAGCAGGTAGAAATGACTTGGGTCATACAATAAGCTATCAGAAGCAATGGAGAAGGATAAAAGAAAGGGTCGTCAACCTGATTTCAGCTTTGCATGATTTCTGCATTGAGGCTCAAGAGCAAGCCAAGCAGAAGCTGGAAGATTGGTTGAATGGAATAGAAGAGAATACTGGAGATGTTGAAGTTCTTGGTACTTGGGTGAAGAATCCACTCAGTATCAGAGGCAAAGAACCTGATGAATTCCTGCCTAAGGAGCTGCATCTGATTATTCCTTCTGAGATCCTGGAGAAGATTGATGCACCTAACCTGGCTCTAGCTCAGGAGAACAAGGTGCTCAAAGAAGAAAATGACAGGCTTGAAACAGAGCTACTAGAGCAGAAGCTGAAGATATCAAAATTGGAAGCTGATATGCAAGAAGCCAAGATCAGAGAAGACAACTACAGAAAAGATATGGACAAGAAGTATGCTGATGTTCAAGAGCTTCTGAAGAAGATTTTAGAGAAATAAGCCAAACCCAT
The DNA here is from genome assembly GCF_051527215.1 of Medicago sativa. Taxonomy (NCBI): domain Eukaryota; kingdom Viridiplantae; phylum Streptophyta; class Magnoliopsida; order Fabales; family Fabaceae; genus Medicago; species Medicago sativa. The sequence goes on from NC_140750.1 coordinate 80,965,558, forward strand.
AGTTGCACACTTTTAGCTTATTTTTCTGTTTTTTTAGGCTTTTGATATTCTGTGTTCATTTCTGCTTCTGACTTAGTCTTTCGCTTCTGATATTATATGCTTCTGAATTCTTCCTGCTTCTGAAAATCTTTAACTGTTCATACCTTGTGTGTTATTATTTGCTTTGATAATAATGCTTGCTATGCTTGTTTATTTAATCCTTGAAGATGGTTAATATGCTCTAAAATTATTTGAATTATGCTCTGAACCTTTAATCTTATGTTTTTCTCATCTCTTCTTTTTGTTTATGTCTTTTTGCTAATGACAAAAGGGGGAGTATATGTGATAGTATTTAAAGGCTCTGAGCCCCATTAATAATATTTGAAAATTTTGAAAAAAAATTCTATCCTTTTATTTTACCTTAAAAGGGTGTATCAAAAAGGGTGAAGTATCAAATTTCAAATAAAATTAATTGAACCATTCTTCTTATCTATAAGTCAATTCTTTCAAATTTTTAAGCTCTGATATTATTGTGCGAAAAATGAATTTAATTAACCTGGATAGAACTTAGGGGGAGCTTACAAACCTCACCTTAAAGGCTATCAGACTCAGGGGGAGTTAGAGCTTACAAACCTCAGGAACAACAATTGACCAATTTTTAAATACTATTGTTTGTCATCATCAAAAAGGGGGAGATTGTTGGAACAAAATGTGTTTAACAATGAACCTCAAAGAGTTTTGATGATAACAAGGTATTAAAAATTGTAAATTGGACTAGCTAATATTTGTTCAAAGTGCACAAGACCATAGTTAAAGTTACATCATTAATTGGTTCTGAATGAGCAAATAAAGAGCAAATGGAAATGAAGCTTAGACGATTCTGAAGGCAATACGCTCCTGAAAGTGGAAAGCGCTCCTGAAGTCAAGCTGCTCCTGAAGAGAGTAAAACGCGCTCCTGAAGAATAGTGCTCCTGAAGACAAGAGGTCCAGAAGCCACATTATCAGAAGCTGCATCATCAGAAGCAGAAGAAGCTGCATCATCAGAAGCTGCCTCATCAGAAGTCATTTCACCAGAAGCTGAAGATCAACTGGATTTGCAGAAGATTCACAGATTGAAGAATCTACATTGCAAAAGCTATCTATTGGATTCGAAAGCATAGCAGAAAATTAGTGGAACATTGCAACGGTCATTTCAAAGGTGTTTGAAGGCATGTGCTTGCAATTTGGACGAAAGCGTTGACATTGTACTTTGTACGAATTGTACAACCACGTTCTCCACTACTCTGTTTTGTGTCCACGCTACAAGACAAGAAAACAGCTTCAGAATACGGCTTCGTCTGCAAAGATGTTCCTTTGGATAAGGAATGGATTTCAAATTTGTTCTTCATAGGACAACAACCAAATCAGGCAAAATATCATTGGTGAAAGATCAAGCTTCAACAACGACTCTTTGGTGTGCTGGCAATTTCACAACGTCTCTTTCACACCTCTATATAAAGGAGTAAAGACCTAGAGATTTGGTAATGCAAGAACGCTGAACGAAAGACTCACAACATTTTTACAAGTGCCAAACCTCTGCTGAAATTGTTCTGCATTCACTTAGAATTTCTGTGTCTCAAAGTCATATCTTAGAAATTCTTAAGTCCATTGAGTCTGTATCTGATTTATATTGTGAGCACCTCTGATTGTATATCAAGTGTTCAACCTTAAACAATTTTCTGTGTAATTTTGTTTAGTTAGGAAGTCTCTTGCAGTTGTGCTTGAGCAGGAAGTCTCTTGATTGTGTTCTTGAGCAAAGGAAGTCTCTAGCTTGTGTGCTTGAGCAAAGGAAGTCTCTTGCTTGTGTGCTTGAGCAATTGTAATCAGATAGTACTCTTAGTGAAATCTCCTTGGAAGTGCAAGGGGGACTGGACTACTTCCGGATTGTGGAAGGAACCAGTATAATTGCTTTGTGTCGTTCTTCTTCACTCTCTCTGTTTTATTCCGCTGCATTTAGATTCTGACCATCACTTCAGGAGCTGTCTCACTTAGCTTCTGATCAGTGTGTTCAGTTTTAGGAGAATTGAAGAATTTTTCAAAACACAATTCAACCCCCCTTCTTGTGTTTTTCTCACCTTCAGTTACTTGAGTCAACCAAAGGTTTTTCAGTCAGCAATGTTTACGTTTACAGCTTCAGATCAGAATAACGAGCGGGTCAACATGGTTAGTGTTTGGCACAAACATGTCCCTCTTAAAGTTTCAGTATTCGCGTGGCGCCTTTTCTGCAATCGTCTTCCAACAAAATAGGGGAATTATTAAAGCAGAAGCAAACGTCTGCGTCAGTGGTTGTGAGGTTCAGGAATTAGCGGACCATCTTTTCATTACTTGTCGTCACTTAGGTCAGCTTTGGATGCAAATTCACAGTTGGTTTGGTATCTCTTCTGTCGATACTTCTAGTGCTCACGGCCACTTTCATCCGTTCGGCCACCTAGGTGGGTTCCCTCGACAAACTCACCCGTTCCTTAACCTTATTTGGTTCTCATGCACTTGGATGATCTGGAAAGAAAGAGACAATCAGATCTTCCACAATATATTCCTGAAGTTACATCAATTACTCGATAAAGTCAAATTGCTCTCTTTTACATGGCTCACGGCTACAATGATAAACTTCGCCTACACTTACCATGAGTGGTCGCGACATCCTTTATTTTGCACGGATATTTACTTGTAATTGCTTTCGTGTTTTGCAGCAGCTCTCCTCTGTTTTTGGCTTTGATGTCTTTGTACAAACCCTAAGGGTGTGTTTGTTTATGGGTTACATAATTTATTCCCAGGATTAACTTTCCTAGGAATATAATGATGGGAATCCTTTTCCAAGGAATGTTTAAGAAAAGTGTTTGGATAACAATTTTAGTTCCTGGGAATAATCTTTTTAAAATTTTTATCAATTATAATTATTTTAAATATTTATAAAAATTATGTTTCATCGTGTGTACAAATGGATGTTGATTTTCCTAATTAATTAATATAATATGTATAAAAAAAATAATAATAAGTACATGTAAAAGAAGAAAAAGAAAATGTTACGGCAGTTAAGGTACGGGGTTAGTGGATTAGTGGGGTTAACACATTATTTTGCACAAAATAACCGACGGGAATGAAGTTTCCCATGCTAATCACTCGGGAATAAAAGCACTGTCTTCATGGGAAAAAAGTATTCTTGGGTATCATTTTTTCCTGGGAATGTATATTTTTTCCTTTATAACAAACATGGGTATAATTGTTTCCAACCTCCTATTCCCAGGAATAAGTTTTACAACCCTCAAAGAAACGCACCCTAAGCGACCTTCCTTAGCACACCTTGTGCGGAGGAGGGTCACTTTCGTTGTGTTTATATATATCATTTGCCTTGTTAAAAAAAAAATAATGTGCCTATAATATGTACGTTTAATTTAGTAAATAACGATCAATATTGCACACTTTACACTCTAAAACAGGTTGTTTAATTTGCAGAAGATTGATATGTATGAACATTGTTACTTTCAACTATCCATTAACAAATAGTTGAAATCTCTGTTAATTTTATCTACGAGAGTATCCATTAAGCTACCAACCTACTCATGCTAGATTTTATCCAAGTACTTTTTTTTTCATCCTTAAATATAATCGCAAAAGCTTTTTTTCTTATTTTGAACAAAATCAAACTCTAATAACTAAAAAAGATACAACTTTCAATGTATTATTTTCAAATTAAAAGAAAACTACTTATTTATATTTTTTTACTTTTAATGTAATTTTATATCTTCCTTTTAAAAAATGTAATTTTATTGCTCCAAATTTGTAAGTTTTATTTTGTTGAAACTTTTGGTAGATGATATTCAATTATTAAAAAAATTTAAATCATATTATAGAGTTTTAATCAGACAATACTTCCATCTCCTCAAAAGAAAATTAGACAACAATTCATATACGCAATTTCCTCTTTAATTAAACCTCACCTCCCTTAATACAGATACCGTCTAAAGTTGACAACAACATGGAGAATTGAAGAAATCTATATAATAATAATTCATGCTTCAATCAACTCTTCAAGTGTCTGTATCTTTGGCTTTGGCCACCATGGCTCATATTTCTTGTCACCGTGACCATTTTCTCTTATTTCCTTCCACCAAGATTGAAGTTTTGAGTTCTTCTAAGTGTGTTTGCGGTATGTATCATGTATGATATATGATATGATGCATCTATCCTCATTTTTTTTTTTTTTTGTAAATAGTATCTTCTAACTAGTTGAAAACTATATTTAGACCTTTCTTCTAATCATAGTTAATATTGATGATAAAAGAGGATGTATGCATCATATGATCTTAACAACCTGATATTTAGGTTGATCTAGTAGTTGGTTTGAGACCTTGAAGTGTGTTTTTCTTAATATCTCATGTTCGATTCCTTTTGATGTCAATTTTGGTGGGCAAATTCATACAAAATTTTGTTCTAGATTTAAACGGGGCGCCAAGTAGGTGGTTGGATTAATCCTCTCAGATTAATCGGTCCTTAGATCGAATACCGAATTTTAAATAACAATAATAATAATATTATCTTAATATAATATCGAATAAACAGATATTGGCCTTAATCAACTTAGATAATAGTCAATTTACTATTATTTTACAAAGTACAATTCAGTAACATTTGTATTTGTAATGCTTAAATTCATGTTCAACTCATAGCCACTGCTTAAAGTACAATTCACGACGTGCATCTGTAATGCATAAATTCAAATAAAAAATTATTGTAAACTTAAAGAATGAAATGAATTATTAGGAGTTCAAGCAGTCTTGCAAACTTTAGTTAACTCTTAAAGGATTTTAAGCTCTAATCTCTTGTAGTTGTAGTACTAGACTACTAGTAGGATACCCAAACACATAAAAAATGAGTAAACCAACAAATAATCCCTCACATTATTGGAACACACTTTTAAATAGGTCTATAAATTATATATATTTCAAAAGGTTCTTGACTCCGTCAACTTTTGTTCAAATTACATTATCAAAATATGGTATAGAGACTAAATTGATAGTAAGTGGTTAAAGATATAGACCAAATTGATAGTAAGTTGTTAAAATACAAGGACCTAATTTCAGTGCCAATTTTGCTAGATTAGTTTGACTATTTAAAAAAATATAAAGACCAAATTAATAGTAAGTGGTTAAATTTAGACAATCAATTTGACAATTTAATAGAGTCGATTTTTTTTTTTTTAGAAATATTCATAATCTCATACCTATTTGAAATTGTCTTATAAACTAATAAACTAATTTGAAGGTTTACATTATGTGATATTGAGCAATTTTAGGTAATTTTAATTATGTTTGTAATTTTGAAGGAGTTGAAAATTTACAATATTTATTTTATTATTGTCCTCTTTTTGAAAAAGTTTGGACATGTGTCTTAGATTGGTTGTTGCATAAGTAGTGCAATGTCCAATTATAATTTTGTCATGTAACTTGGTTATTGGTTTGCTTTCTCGAGGTAATGCAAGGAACAAAATCCTTCACACAATTTATTTTCCAATGTAAATCGGGTATCTACAAACTCTTCCTAAATTTTTTGACGTTATTGTTTGTCTAATGTTAGATTCGAATTCGGAATCTTGACTAAATTATAAGAGAGTCTTGCAATCTTATCTAAATATTTTTTTATGTCTGTCTTCACACCATTTAGATTGGGTCAATTTAAAAATATATAAATAATTTAGTTTTTTGACAACCGAAAAAGCAATACGGGTTTCATTTTTGACATACGGTAATTTGTTTTATCAAAGATTTCGCATAACTTTGTGTTTTGTGTATTTTTGTGAGATTTTTCACAAGAATTCTATTGCAAAAGTTTTTAACATAATCTTGATAATTTAGGTTTTATTACTATAATTATTATTTTTTGGTTAATTTCTCTTAAATGAGTCTGCCTCCGATATTTATTAGGATCAGAAGATGACTCAAGATATAAAAAGAGATCTTACATTTTATATAAAAATGGTAATAATATCTAAACTCTAGATCCATTTATTTTCGTTCATAAAAATGGTTTTTGTTAAGAACAAGTTAAAGCTGAAGTAGTTTAGGGTCCATTATTAATAGGACCCACACAAAAATGTGAAGTTGTGGACGTTGTGGACGTTGGTCACCTTTTTCCTTTGTCCTTTTTGTTTTGTGCTGACTCTCTTCCCTCAAATTCTGAACTATGAAAGAACTTATCCAAACCAAATTCAATTCATTTACAAAATTGTTATATTGATATTTTTTAAGTTGTTTATCGGCTAAAAATTCATCTATTAAAATGAATAAATGAAAAATACGACATCCCAATTATACTCACAAACCAAAACAAAAAGAAAAGGTTATCTTTCAAAAAAAAAGAAAAGGTTATTTTTTCATTTAGTTTAATATTAAACCTGTCATGTTTATTATTTTCTTTTAAAAAACTTGTACGGCTATAATTCATTGCATATGGTTGAACTTTTCTATCCAACATTATTACAAATCATTATTAAAATAAATCACTTATGATCTTTCATACACTTTTTAAAAAAGCATAATATTTTATTGACTAGTTTTTTTTAAAAAATTTATATATTAAGATGAACAAGTTTTTGTCGTCTCCGTGAACATAAGTCAATTAGTAGGGAGATTGTATTGGTTTGGTGGTATAAGTTTGAAATTTAAGAGGGTACTCCTCCTTAAGGTCTCATGTTCGATCCTCATCGGTGTCAATTTGGATTGTTAAATTTAATTTCTTAAAAAAAAAAATCAACTAGTAGGGACATTGTATTATGCATGCAGGGGTCAGAGTACAAATTCCGAACTCCATACTTATTCATCTTAAAAATGTGAATATCAAATAATCACTAGATTAATTAAAAAAAAATTTGCTTAAAAAAATAACGAGTTTATTATTTTTATGAAGGAGATTACACATTACACCGATCCTATATGTTAGTGAAAATTTGATTCATGAAAGTTGATTTATTTGTTATAAATTAAGTTCATGCATTAGGATAAGAGATAATATTACTCTACCAACTCTTTTTTACCTGTCACTTTTGTAGAATTTTTTCACTCTTATTCGTTTGTCGATTTCCAAATTCAATGTATCTTTGGAACCAAAAAAAAAAAAATTCAATGTATTTTTAATTGTATTGTTTTCTCAATTTATACTTTTAAATATTTGTTGCAAAAATAAAAATATATAAAATAAAATAATAAATCATTTAAAATATATACTAAAAAACAGATAATTCCATATAAATAACAAAATTTATTAATTTTCTCTTCGAAGTAACTATAAAATGGCAACTTAAAAAAAGTACATAATTTATAATGGGATTTGCTAGAACACACCCACTAGTTTTTATGTGGGAGTGTTTTAGCAAGCTACACCTTAAGGTGTATTTAACTACTTTTTAGTTATAACTTGCTAAAACACACCTTCTAAAAAATAAGTAGGTGTATCCTAGCAAATGCCTATAGGAGTTGCTAACATACACCCACTTATTTTTTAGAAGGTGTGTTTTAGCAACATTCACCTTAAGGTGTATTTAACAACTTTTTAGTTATATCTTTGCTAAAACACACCTTAATAAAAACTAGTGGGTGTATCCTAGCAAACCCCATTTATAATTATCTCTTTAAAAAAGTATCAATTGTTTAATAAACATAGTATTTGTCCAAAAAGATGTAGTCATAATAAACATCAATAATAAATTATATGTTCATAAGTCCTGACTCAACAAACAAACATAAAAATTGTTAGTACTCGTGAACTTAGTTCAGTTGGTTGGACAATGATAAAATATGCACGGTCTAGTCAAACCCTGACCACTACAAAAAAAAAAACCATAAAAATTGTTAAGTTGGACTTAGTTCGAATTGAGAATCTCTCAATTCGGTTTGCAAGGCCTCGATCAACTAATAATGTTGATATAGTTAGATTTAAACATTGTCATGATGTCATCCAGATATCATAGTTGTGTGCGTGAGTTTTATACGATGTTTGTCGGTTTGTTTAAAAAGAATTATGAATACTAGACAAAATACGATGTATATACATTGTACAGTATTATTATACGTATTTGAAGAACTCAATCATGAAAGAGAGATGAGAAAGACAGAAAAAGAGGAGAGAGAGAGAGAGAGAGAGAGAGAAGAAGTACTTCTCAGACTAAGAGGTTCACTGTCTGTCTCTGACTTCGATGCATGCAAGATGAAGAAGAAGATGACGATGATGATGATGCAAATATTCTTCTGATTAAACCAACAATGAAGTTCTGCTATTTGCTACTCATGAATCATCACTGCAACAATTCTGCATTTGGGTTTCTCTCTGATTGAAAAAAGTAGGTAAATAAATTTACTTATTTACACTAAATTTCTCTGCTTTTTTTTGTTTTCCTTTAGTTCTGAAATCAATTTGATGAATTTTTGGATTTTTTATTTCTACTTTGTTTCTTCAAATGTGTGTGATTGTTTTCATAGTTCATCTTAAAGAATGTGTTGTAGTTTTAATTTTCATGAAAAAAAAATATATTTTTTTTCTTTGTAGAAGTAATAATCAGAGACCCTTTTGATGATTTTGTTAGATTGTTCAATCAGATTGTTTTGGATGATGATCAGATTATAAAGTTCTGACTTGCTGATTTCACTGTTGATGAATACTATGTTAATTAAATAAAAAAAATTATTTTATTTTTTCTAATTGTAAAGGAGGTATTTGATTCTGGTATTCTTGTAGAAGTTGCATTTTTCAATTTCTTCTATTTTTTTAAGTCCAATCATTGATTCTGATCAGCTTGAAAATTTTAATGACCCAGTTGAATATATATAAAATTAAGGATTGGTTTGATTTCACTTTGTTGGTTTTTTTAGTCCTTAACTTGACAGATCTTTGTTTTATAAATCATATTTTCTAAGTTGATTTTGTAGCTTTTTGTCTTTGGAACAAATTGCGTAATTTGATCCATGTAGCCGATAAAGTTTGGTTGTTGCTGTTGTAGTATTGTCTTTGGAACAATGTTTTATTTGATCAGTTGCTGAAGTTCTTATGAGATTTGCCTTTGTAATTTGAACACATAAAGTGGAAATTTAGATTCTTGTATTTTTCTTATATATAACTGAGTTGCGAAAGAAGCATTTAATCATTTGTTAAATTATAATAATTCCTACTGCTAATCCATGCCAATTGCGAGGAAGATAACCTTTTGTGTAAGGTATTTTTCAATTTTTGCTTGTTGTGAACTTTAATCATCATTTATGTTAACTGTGAATTAACAAATGCTCTTTTCATTAGTTTTCTGAATTTGATGCAGCAAAGAAACACTGATTTCACTCTTTTAACAGGAATGATGTATTAAGGATCAGTCTCGGAAGAATTTTGATCTCATGGCTGATTCTTCTTCCAATCTCTCTTTACCTTCTGACACAGTAAGCGCAAGACAAATAAGGTCCTCAATTTTTCACACCTCTGGTTCTAGGGTGGGAGCTGGTGTGAAAAACTTACCAGATTCTGAATCCGCTTGGAGCCCTACTTCTCCTCTCGATTACAGACTCTTCTCAAATCTTAGCAATGTTTTTAGCGCTAAGTCTTCTAGACCTTCATTCCAAACCGGGCATAAGAAGCCGTTAGATGGAAGTAAAGTAGGCCTTGGTATCATAACTTCTCTTGTTAATGAAACCAAACCTAATAACGAGATCCTTGGTAAATTTCCAAGGGAAAATATAATTTTCGGATCACAAGTGAAGAATCACATACTTCAATTCTCAAAGAACAACCATGAATCTCTTGCACCTTTTTTGAAAACCAATTCCTTGCCCAAAAACTATGTCATTTCACTTCCTTCTGAAACCAAAAGCCCCACACTTCCTTCCAAAACCAAAAGTCCCAAATCAGAAGTCGAAAGCTTTGATGATGATGTCAATCAAGAATCTAAAGGTCTTATAAGTTCTGCAGCGTCTTCGCCTGATTCCTCTAGGCCTTCTTCATTAATCAACTCAAACCAAAGCTCTAATTTGGGAACCAATGATTTGTTTGTAGAAGTTACATCTTCATCATTGAGTTTGCCTCCAGTTACGAACACAAGCTCACAAGTAGACGATTCTTTAAAAATTATATCAAGTTCACTCCCAGTATCCATTGATTTCAGCAATGGATATGTAGGCTCACTCTCTGCAAAAGAGATAGAGCTTTCGGAGGATTATACTTGTATAATTTCTCATGGTCCAAACCCGAAACGAACACATATATTTGGTGACTGCATTTTGGAATGTCACAACAATGACTTTACTGAGTTCAGCAAGAAAGAAGAACCGGCTTTCATATCTTCTCAAGTTCCCATATTTTCAGAAGAATCATCACCTCGTCGTTTTGACAGCGTTATGAGCTTTTGTTACACATGTAATAAGAAATTTGACGAGGAGGGGAAAGGTGCTCACGCTTATAGGTTTGTCTTAAACATCTCACTTTTCTATTATGAGTTTCAGTTAAGCCACAAATGTTAGTTGTAATTTGTTGTATATATCTTGTAGTGACGAGAAAGCTTTTTGCAGTTTTAATCGTCGATCGGAGGAAATTTTGGCAGAAGAGGAAATGGAGAAAACTTGCACTAACTCAGCAAAGAGCTCTCCTAACTCAAGTTACCATGATGATATCTTCCTCATGGGTCTGCCAGTGTCCAAATAACATGCTTTAGCATGAAATTGTTGTGAAGGTAAAAGGTGTAGACAATTTTATTTGCAGACAATTACCTATGTGAATTTGTTTTTGCTTTGGCCTTTGGGTTATTGCTGTGCAAAGTATGCTATGTGTTAGTTGTCAAGAACCAAGTTTTATGGTTTTGTAGCTAGGAAAGGGATTGTTTTCTCCATTATGATAACTCAGAACAGTTATGCGAATTGTAATGTTTAATGGATGAGTTGAAAGAGGCCACCGGGCCCTCTCTCGTTCATATTTTATAGTCTATCATTGTTTTTTTATTCTACCTTTATTTATATTCCATTTTTGCTACTCTAAACCCAATCATATTGCATATTTGCACACTGTACAGTTTGAACATCACCATGTGTCAATGGTTGGATTAGAGATAAGATCATATATGATAAAAACATTATGACGTCATTTGAGTCATTTTGTTTTATTCATGTTGCTGCTCCGCATAATGAGATGAGGTTTGGTTGTTGTTGCTTGTTGTATAGTTTGAATATTATTGGTTTGGTCAAATGCTGAGTTTGGAATGATAAATTTGTTGTGAAGAGCTATCAAATTGCCCAATAACTATCAAACTTTAACTGTGTAATGTTCTCTCAGTTCTTATGAAGTGCTTAAAGTTAATGGGCCTAATTGTCTCAAGAGAAGAGACCTTGCAATGAAATCAAATTGAAGTTACATAAGCCATTTATCCTATGAGATGACATTTATGGCATCCTTGTGTTCATGGCTTAAGGATAAAATCGATAAAATCGTCATCTATTTTATCTGATACTGTTGGATTGTATCAAGTATTGTAAAATCAAAATAGATTGGACTTTCTTCTTCATCATCATCATCACATGGAAGCTCGTGAAACAAAGATGCATACAATAATTGTTGGTTAAATACCTTTGACATTGATGAATATATGCAGCCACATCATTAACCATTCATTCTCGTAACCTCGTTGCACGTAAGAGGAAAATGTTGTGTGAGAAGTAAGTGATAAATTGGCAAGAAGGTGAAATAATCTGTGATCAGACTGTACTTCCCTTCTAGATGAACATAAATTTAGGGTCCATTTTCACAGAGCTGCTACGAGTGAAAACCAAAAACCGGTAAAAGACCGACTCTGTTATTGAGAGGTGTTCCTTAATGCACGAGTTGGATGAGATTGAGAGCCGCCATGATTTTGTAAAACTATCGAGTGTAACATTTTTCAAAATCACCATGATTTTGTTAATTTCACCGTTCATCCAAACATGCACTTAATGTAATTAATTCATTTGTAGACTCAGTGAAACTAATGAGATCTCTCTCACTCAACTAGCCATAACGCAGCATTACATCTTTCATAACAGGGTTACTGCTAAGTGCATATTTTTGATATGTTGATCAAGTTATAGAATGTGCAGAATTAGTCAAGGTGAAGAATAAGGGTGTTTTGTACTCGTTATTACAAGGACATCAATATTTTGGAAGTTCAAGTTCAGGGGTGAGGGACTTATTCTTTATTTCGTTTATATAGGGATATTTTGTTCATTTGGTTTGTAAATTATTTTGTTTCAAGTTAATATCATATATAGTAATGTTGTATTTTGTTTACAGTTAATATTAATATGTGCAATTGCAAACAAGGAACTGGTACCAAATTACTTATAATACTTTCATCATTGATACCAAAACATGTATCTCTTGGGAACTCTTGCCCTCTAATAAAATGGTACAAAATTGCTTAAGCAGCAGAAAATATAAAGATATTTCCCTTAAACGAGCATTTCCCGCAAAAAACTTTTATAGTTCTTCTAAGATCTCTCACATGTCCTAGAACACCATTGATGGAAAATCAAGGTTGAGCTTTCTCAGATTTTGAAATGTCAGCAACAGCTTCTCCCACTGTGAGATAGAGTCCTTTAAATCCAAAGGTATCCAAAATTTTCGACATATGTAACTTTTCCATCACATTTCCAACAGGATTTACCAGCACAAGCTGCAGTAGCAAATTATAAAATGTAGAAGTTAGAAAGTGAATAATGGTAGATTTTTTAGGCCTTCTGAAATCAATATATCAATTAGTGTCTGTACCTGAAGTGATCTCTTTTCTAGCATCTTTCTAAGTTCACCTAAAGTTTCAAGCCCACTTGTGTCTATTGCTGTGACAGCTGAAAAAGAAAAATATTGCATAATAGTGTAAGAAAGTTGTCCACATACATTAATCACATATCACAAAATAGATATTTATGCACATATCTTAGCAAATAATACTACATGAGATACGGTTGAACATCTGTGTCAAAAAAAAAGGTACACAGACAGTGCATGATTGCTAAACTCTAACCAATGTTGTAAGTCTAATGAAATTAGTACCTGTCATGTCTAAAATTATGCACTGCAATGAAGTTCCGTTATATTCTTTTATACGCTCTTCCTCTTCTCGAACCCATCTTAGTATCCTGCAGCAGGAGAAGCTCTTAATCATATGAATCATGGATTCAATCAAAGACATATATACTGAACTTAACAACTTAAAGAATTCTAGAAATTTCCTTCTCTAACCTCTCTCGAAGGTAAGTCGAATTAGCGAAATAGATTGGAGACTCAACAGCCAAAATGAGAAATGAAGGAACTCTTAAAGCTTCTTTGTATTGGTTTATGTTATGGAATATCTGTGTTCCAGGTATGTTTCCTAAAACCAAAGTGTTTGGTCTGGAGACATGAAGTAGGATCTTGAAGACTGATATAGCAACCTGAAGATTTTGGCCAAGTAAATTGATATTAATAATGTATCCACATGCCATAGCATTATCATGCAATATATTTTAAGTTTAGGGACTATACACTGACAGTGTAAACCTTTTTATATAATCATTCAATCAAATGCTACAATAAAACCTGATTGGATGACTGTATAAAATGTTTTACACTGTTGGAGCATCATAGTCAGTAAACTAATACATTTGGATTTGCAAGATAAACAAATTTTCAGCTTACCGCAATACTGAGGCCTAAAGGTACAGAAAGGAACAGAACACCAAAAAAGGAGCACATGCAGGCCAAGAAATCAAGTTTGTCAACCTTCCACAGTTTATATGCCGCTTGATAATCTATTAGTCCAATCACAGCAGCAATAATGATGGTTGCCAAGACTACATTTGGTGTATAGTAGAAGAGAGGCATGAGAAACAAAAGGGTCACTAGAACAGCTGAAGCCATGATTATATTAGAAACCGCAGTCTGTGCTCCAGCATTGTAGTTAACAGCCGACCGAGAAAAGGATCCTGCAAGAATGTAGACTTTCTCAAAATTGATGCTTCTTAGATAACTAAGTCATGTGGATAAATAAAAGAAGAGTTGTTACCTGTTGTGACATAGCATGAAGTACAAGAGCCAGCTATGTTCATAATACCAATGGCCATCATTTCTTTGTTACCATCCACTTGGTAATTTTTAAGTGCTGCAAATGTTCTACCTACTGCAATTCCTTCCTGAAACATAGGCAAATTTTGTTGAATAGAGTAAGTCACAGTTAAGTAAAACAGCATCATGTGGCATATTTAAGTACAAAATCTAGATGCATCTCTGTGTGCTGTTTTTATTGTTCTCTAATCACAATACACTGTATACATTGTGTATCAAATAAGATAAACCAAATCATTTAAATTTAAACTTAATTGAAAAATTATAACCGCGTGATAAATTATAACCGGTGAACAGAACAAGTAGTACCTATAGAACAACACCTAAGTTGTGTCCTATATTTATGTATGTAACATGTAGTATGTGACAGAAAAGTGTAACAAGTTTTGGTTCTGCATACTGTGAGAGATAGGATTCCTGTGACAATGCCTGTTTTGATAGCAAGAGCCAAGTAAGGACCATTGAAGTATAACAGGTTCACTGATGGCGGATTAACGCCTTTTGCCAAGTGCCCAATCTGCCGAAGAATACACAGAGAATCAATCAGTTATTACTACTTTTGATTAATTTGACCAATATTTCAATTTTTTTATATTATTAAATTGATACTGCTTGTCATACACTCAAAATAGTAATGATGAAGTAAGTAAAATTCTTACAACTGAAATGTGATGAGCCTTATTTCTGAGAAGGAAGACTAAGATGGTTGAAAGAATGACTGATGTTAAAGGAGCAGCTGCTGAAGCCCAGAATAGTTTTGGTTTCCTCAAACTCTGTTGCAAATTTTCAAGAATAATTAGAACTTGAAAAATAAATGAATAGCCAAATCAAAGTCAAATAACATTAGACTGATATATTATACTATATAAGATATAGTTTTATGTTTTAAATAATGCAAGATAGAGAAATTTACAATGTGTCTTGTTGTGAGTAGGAATGCCAAAAAGCCAAATCCCATAACAATAGTTTGCCATGACCACTGCAAAAATAGTTGTAAAAGAACTTTAGTCAACTTCACAAGTATTTACACTTGCACTAGCATCACAATATTTAAAAGTGGCCCATTATACTCTCTTCATGAAAGAAAGCATATATGAAAAAAATAGCCATCCTTCACTTAGCAATCATGGGGTGCAAGGGCAATGATAATCTATCTATATATTCCTATGAAAAGATTGTGGTGGGAATCGTAAGAGAAAAATAGAAATTACTTAATTTAGAAATCAATTTTAATGTTTGTTACTATTAGTTACAAAAATAAATAAATAATTTGTACATCAAATTACATTGTGTCATACATTTGTAAGTATTTTTTTTTATTTAGTTCTAAAGAACATACATGTGAAACTTCCACACACAACAATGAGAAATGAAGAATATTATGGATTCGAATTGGCGTTCAGGCATATCAAATATCTATGTAGCTTTTTACCATTTGAATTGAATTTACGAGACAATAAATAATTTATTTTATTAATAAAAGTTCAAATTACTTAATATACAAAAAAAAATATAAATTTAATTTTAGAAAATGACTAAAAAACAATATGCAAAAATTTGTTTCCAATTTCCAAGCATTCTTAAAGTGCTAAACTACATGGTAGTGTTCTGTACCTCATCCTTTTGCTTGTAAACAGAGACCAATACAGGAATAATTTGCATCTTGTTAGTAAAGTGCACAATTCCAAGTAACCCTTTCAATTGCTGTAGTGACACAATGATAGCAGCACCGGCCATGAAACCGACCAGTGTTGCTTTTGATAGGAAATCAATTACAAAGCCTAACCTGCATACACAAATTCAAAAGATTATTTCATCATTCACAAAACATAGGGAACTAATAAAATGTCCTTCAATAAATAACCATAAATAAATTCTCAAATTTCAAGTTGACTAGAATTGTCTTATTATTAAATAAAGTACTTGTAACAAGTTTTTGATTTTTTTTTTCTTTTTTCAGAAGAGTCTAGTAGTGAAATCACAAACACATGCGGAGAGTCATAAGTTATCAAATGTTCATGCAATCTTTTACCATATGTCAGACCGTACTTATGTGACTTTTTTACCAATCTTACTATGCTAATTTTTAACTAATTAATTTCACATGCAAGAGTAAAATAAAAATAAAAATCAGAAGATGAATGATTTTGTTTAATTGAATACCTTAGTATACCAAGAGATGCTTGGAATAAACCAGCAACAAAGGTGGCAGTGAAAGCCAATTGAAGATAAAGAGTAGGATTTTGAGTGAAAGAAACAGTTTCACTCAACATTGATCCCATAACCAAAGATGCAATTGAAACTGGTCCAACACCAACATGTCTTGAACTTCCAAGCAGAGCATATATCAATGGT
Source organism: Medicago sativa (assembly GCF_051527215.1). Classification (NCBI taxonomy): domain Eukaryota; kingdom Viridiplantae; phylum Streptophyta; class Magnoliopsida; order Fabales; family Fabaceae; genus Medicago; species Medicago sativa. The sequence goes on from NC_140750.1 coordinate 80,982,025, forward strand.
GGCACAAAACTTGAATCTGTGTCATATTCAAATGTTCCATCATAATTAATAACAATTACTCAATGCCAGAAATCATGAAACTAGAAATAAATTAAATACCCACACAGTCCAATAATAGGAGGCAAGTTTGCAAGCTTTGCATAGCTAATTCCCTGCAATATATCAAGAGACAAAATTCAGTCCAAAAAAAAAAGGCAAAAGTGAAACATAAATATATTATATAAATATAAGTATGCATGATGATATATATAAAAAAAAATAACAAAAAACTGAGACACTATGAAACACTAACACAAACACCTGACAGACACGACGGTAATAATTTCAGAAAATGAAATTATTGAATGTCATCACATGTCTCACCGATAGACACCGGACACCGAACACGCTTTAATTTTAGAAAATGAGATAATTGAATATAGTCGCGCATTTCTCGGTGTCAGATACTAGACACGTCTTCAATCTTTATGATGAAATACAAACATATGTGTATAATGACATGAAAAAATAAGTGCGACACTATGCAAGACTAACACCGGCACCAAACACGACACTAACATCAATGGTAATTTCATAAATTAAAATAATTGAGTGTAACCACGTGTTTTGTCGGACATTAGATACGTCTTAATTTCACAAAATGAAATAATTGAATATAGTCGTATGTCTCAAGTGTCAGGCACCAGACACGTCTTCAATATGAAGTATGAGAGACATGTAAGAAGTTAGTGTGTTTTATACCTGAGGAATGGCGAGGCTGGCAATGGTGAGACCAGAAATGACATCAGAACGAAGAAGGGTGAGAGTATACTGAGAACCCCATTGAAAAATGGGGAACAAGAATTGAAGGGTAAGAAGAAACTTTGTGAAAGATGGTTGGTTTTTGAAACGGTGTAAAGGATCATCAGGGAAGAAGATTTCAGAGAGTCTGTGTTTGAGTTTGTTGAATGATGTTCTCTCTGGTGGTAAACGAACTTGATGAATTGGAATTTCTGTTTGAATTTTCATTGTTGTTTCTTCAAAGTGTTCTACTCTGTTGCAGTTCATACCCATTGTATGTATTTTGTTCTGTTTCTCACGGTTTGTATTCTCTTATGTAAACCATTTTATAGAAGAGGGAGGGGCATGTTTAGTCTTGGTTATTTAATATTTCCTAGGGGTATTTTGTCATAACAAAATGTTCTTTTGTTGTTTCTCCCTCTACTAACCTTTTCATTTTCCAATATGGGAAAATACTTAATTGAGCACACATACATAATTGAAAAAATATATAGAGAGAAAATAATTAAATAAGATTTCTTTTTGAATAATTAAATGAAATATACTTTTGTGTGTGTGCGCCTAAATGATGTGTCTAAATGCTTGTGTTCGTCCCCGTGAGCTTAGCTAAGTTGGTAAAGACAGTGCATAATATAAGCAAGATCCGGGGTTTGAACCCTGGACACTACCAAAAAAAAAAAATGCTTGTGTTCAAGTAAGCTTTTCTCTACCTCTCACTTGTGTATAGGGAAGGGAATAGCCTAAACCGAACTAGATTTTATAAGGTTTAAGTTTGGTCAGTCAAAATTTTTAAGGCCTAAGCCTGATTTGCAGCTTGTCATAAATTTGTTTTTTCGGTAAAAATTTAGCTTTCTGAAAGTCTGATATAGTTTGCTAGCCTATTTAAAAGCCTATTTCGTATGAATATATTTATATAAGTCGTGTGATTTACGTTTAAGTGTTAAATATGTTTTTGGTCCCTATAAATATACCAACTTTTTGTTTTAGTCCCTCTAAAAATTTTCCTTAACTTTTAGTTCCTATAAAATTTTCAATCACTACTATTGGTCCCTATTTTTAAGTTAATTTTACTATTTTTTAATGAAATTGTGCAGAAATGTATGGAATATTGTAAAAATATTTCCCAAAAAAAAGTTAATTTTTTTTAACAAAACGTAAATTTAATATGAATTTTTAACTGTCACAAATATAAAAATTCATATTAAATTTATGATTTGTTAAAAAATTCTATTTTTTTTGGGAGAGATTCGTATAATATTATGAATTTTTCTGCAAAATTTTATTCAAAAATATAAATTGTACATATGAGTTTACTTTAAAATAGGGACCAAAAGTGAAGATGGAAAACTTTTGGGGACTAAAAGTTGAAGGAAAATTTTAGAGGGACCAAAACGAAAAGTTGGTATATTTATAAGGACCAAAAACATATTTAAATAAAATAGCAAACCAATTAGATTGAACTCTCTTTTGATATTTAACATGAGTTTTTAAGGAACTTGACTATATATTATATCATACTTCAATTCTAATTTATAATCATACACGTAAATGTGTGAAAAAATAATGTATACTAATAAACTTAACTTACGGAAAAGGTTAACAAATTTATATTTTACTTTAGTAGTCCGGTCTATTAAGTTTAAGAGGGTTTTTAATAATTTATGGTCTGGGCTTTTAAGCTAAATAGACTTCTAAAAAAGTCCAGGTCTTCTCTAGTTAAGAAAAAAGTCTGACATGAACTGACCTATTATAGGCTAGGTCGTAGCCCCTATAGGCCGGTTTGGCCTATTCACATTCCTGGTTGTGTGTATGAGTGTCAATAACAATTACTCTTTAAAGTATCTAAGGACCGCTCACAAACAAGTACTGAACGACAATTAACTGGCTTCGACATTTTTTAGTTGTTTTTTTTGTCTTTTACATTTTTTTTTGCCACTGATATGAGTTATGTTTACCCCTATACGATATTATGAGAATACTTGTAGATTTTTGTTGGTCAACAAAATCGATCAATTTCAACATAGTTAGGATGTCAAATTTAATGCATGTACATGCATGCTCTTGACTTTTTTTTTTTAGAACAAATTATGGTTAAATGACTTGATAAGTTGAATAATTTTACTTGACCAAAAAAATTGAATAATTTTACTTAAGTGCATTTATTAATTGTATTTTTTTTAGGTGAAGTGTATTTATTAATTATTGGTTATTAGTCATCTATATTTATATACTCCCTCCGGTTCTAAATATAAGCAAATTTGACTTTTTAGATTCATTCAATTAATGATGTATGTTGTCCATAATATGAACCACATACATCATTAATTGAATGAACCTAAAAAGTTAAATTTGCTTATATTTAGGACCGGAGGGAGTATAAAGAAAACTACCCTTTTCAGTATTTTTGGGCTGGATTTTTTTTCTTCAAAAATACCCCTTAATTTTCAATACTAATAACATGTGTAACAAATAGATAAGAATAAATTTTTTTTTGACAAGAATAAGAATAAATTTAAATATTAAAACAAATGTAACAAACACGATATGAATATATATTTTTTCTTTTTTTTTTCTTTTATCGTTTAAAAAATGTAACAAACTAAATGAGTATATTTATACTTACTTTTTCATCATTCCAGTTATACCCTTAAACAACTTTTTCTATAATAAAATTGTTGTTGGTGTCATTAAAAAAAGAATTCAGATTATATTTTTTTTGTTATATTGTATTATTGTTGGTGTCGATGAAATAAATAATCATGGTAAGTTTGATTTTTTATAACTTGAAAGCAACAAACATTTATATTTTTTTAGTTTTAATCAAAATCAAAATCTTATAAAAAAAACACCGTTCATAATTTTCAAACGTTATCATAATAAAAAGAGCGGAAAAACAGGCACGTGAGTGCCTTTCTTTTCGCTAGTTATTATAATTAATATAAATTTATAGTGGAGTATAAAGACTTGACCATAAAAATGTTATTTTGTTGGTGTTATTCAAAAAGATAAGAATTTATAATATATTTGTTATATTTTTTTAAAATATATTATATTTGTTATATTGTTGGTATCATTGAAAAAGATAAGTATAGTTTGTTACAATATGAAAGTGCAAAATATCTATTATCTATACCTATAATTTTAATCAAAATAAAATTAATTTTAATCAATATTTCATAAAAAATGTTCGTAATTTATACGCATAAGTACAATAAAAAGAAGGGACAAACGAATACGGAGTGTCGGTTTAAACGCTAGTATAATATGACACCCTTACAAACTGAATTAAATTCACGAGAACTACCCCGGTGATTATTTTTATTTTTTTTGTATGTATGCTTACTAGAAAAACCTCCAGTGATTATTAAATGATGGTTTAATATATAAAATGTCATACAGATCATTTATTATACATAATGTAACAAAACTAAAACCTTTTTTATTGTAAGAAACAAATGCTTTGATGGTTGTGTCTAAATGATTTTATGAACCAATTTTATTTTATTTTTTGGTCAGGTAACCTAATGTTAGAAATTCACATCTAATGGTTAGAAATTCACCATTTTAACGTGAATAATAAGTGTGGTTCGAGGTTCGAACCTCTAAGTTAAGTTCACATGTATATGTTATTATACAATATCCTTATCAACTGAGTTAAGTTCAGAGAGATAAGAAAAAAAATATTTCTTTAGTCGTTTTTATACAAACTCTGACCTTTATCAAATGTATTAAATGTAGGGAAGGCAATGGGTACCCTATGGGTAGGGTACTGCATTGCTCTCCCCATACCCGCGTCTGTAAAAAAAATACCCGTATTCGAGCCCGTACCCTCGTGGGTAACAACTTTAGTGCCCTTCCCCATACGCTATGGGTACCTTAGTGCCCATACCCGAACCCATTACCCGCACTTTAACTATGAAAAGACAATAAAAATATCACAATTGAAATAAAACTATGGTTTAAAAAATTTCAAATCAACTCATTAAATTGTATGAATCGTAGTATTTAACAAAATAAAAAACATCAAAAAGATCCTTCAAAAATTGTATAACAGTATGAGGGATTGGTTATTGTATTAAGTAATTTTTAGGTTTAGGCTTAGGCATAAATAACTAAATAAATTAATTAATTATACACCAAAAATAATAAATTATTTATCATATTATATAAATATATACGCGGATTGCGGGGCTGGGTAGTATAGTACCTTACCCGTACCCATACCTATTTAAATTTGCAGGTAATACCCAGACCCAAGTCTGAACCCATGAAAGCGGGGTTTTACCCTACCCGTTGTGAGTATTTTTTGCGGGTACGCATCAGGCCTGGGTCCAACTGCCATCCCTAATTAAATGTTATATTTCCTTATTTATTATGGAGATAAACATTGGAAGCAAGTTAATGGAATCAAGAGAAACTAGACTTTTAATCCGTGCGATGCCCGAGTCTATTAGAAAACAGAAAAATTTAATAGAGAAATAATATTGAAATTGAGATTGTCCTTAAATGCCTTCAAAGGTATTTGGATCTTAAAAAAAAATTATTTTATTTTTAACAAATTTGAAACAAAATTCATTAAAATTATTTTCATATTTGACAACAAAGTCAAAAAATGTATAATTTAAACTTTTTTCACAAAGTGGTAGAACTTTAACTTAAAAATTATCTTACTTTTATCCAAATAAATTACTTTGAAGAATCACATACTTATGCGGTATTATTTATAGGGTTAAATATGTTTTTAGTCTTTACATTTTGCGCCCCTTTGAAGAATAGTCCCTACATTTCATTAAATGTTTTTAAAATCCTCACATTTGATCTCCGTTATCAAAATTAGTCTCTTTTGTTAATTCACTAACGGAATGCTGATGTGACAGTTAATGGGTCCCAATTATTTTAAGGTTAAATATGTTTTTGGTCCTTCATTTTGTGTGACTTTGAAAAACAGTCCTTACATTTTAATAAATATTTTTAAAATCCCTAAAATTATAAGGACTATCTTCAAAGTCATGCAAAATGCAGGGGCCAAAAACATATTTAACCCTAAAATAATTGCCTAAAAATGTCAAACCACATGCAATTAAAAAAAGGCTAAAATGCACTTTTGGCCCCCTAAGTTTGGCCCGGTAGCGATTTTGGCCCCCTATTAAAAAAAATCACTTTCCAGCCCCCTAACTTTACCCCCTTTTGCAATTTATAGGCCCCCTTTAATTTTGACCTGGTCAAAACCAAGGTGCCCAATAGAAGGATGCCACGTGGATATTTTTTTTATTAACAATAAAAAAATGCGAGTGTTGTTGCAGTTACAGTGAGAGAATGGAATTTGGGAGAGCGTGAGAGGGAGAAGGTTCTGGGGAGAGAGAGAGTGGTTGGTTTGGAAGAGACGTTGGAGGAGAAGGAGAGTGAAGAGAGGGAAGATGTGAGAGATGATAAGGAAACTGCCATTGCTATGATAAGGAAACTCCTTCTTCCTCTTCCTCTTCCTTTCTTTTCTTCTTCATCAACAACATCGCACCGCTTGTTCTGGGTTCAATGACAATTTTCTTTTCTTCTTCCTTTCCTTTCTTCCGCATCATTGTTTTCTTCTTCCACCCCTGCCATTGTTATGGGTTTGAAAAACATAAAATTAATTGGGATTTTTTTCACCACTTGCACCTTCAAATTCAAACCCTTTGTTACCTTCTTCTTCCAAATCCTTCAAACTTTGCATAAACAGAAGCATTTTTTTTAATATGAGGGCCGAAGAAGAAAAGGATTGAAGAAAAAAGGGATTCAAATGGGTTTGATTTGAATCAGTTTGAGTTTGATTCAATTCAATGTGTTTTGTTTGTGGTTGTTTTTGATGAAGAAGGAAATGATTGAAGATATTCTGGGTTGGTGAAGAGAGAAGGAGGGGTGCGATGTTGTTGATGAAGAAGAAAAGAAAGGAAAAGGAAGAGGAAGAAGGAGGGAAGAGAGAAACGATGAGGTGGGGTGGAAATTCCTTTTTAATTCTTTTTTTTTTATTACCAAAATTCCTTTTTAATTCTTTTTTGTTTTTTTTTAATTAATTAAATGCCACGTGGCATCCTCCTATTGGGCACCTTGGTTTTGGCCACGTCAAAATTAAAGGGGGCCTCTGAATTGCAAAAGGGGGTAAAGTTGAGGGGGCTGGAAAGTGATTTTTTTTAATAGGGGGCCAAAATCGCTACCGGGCCAAACTTAGGGGGCCAAAAGTGCATTTTAGCCTTAAAAAAAAGGAGCTTTTTAGGCCTATTAGACCAGTCTATTTAAGTAAGTATGAATAATATTGTTTATTATTATATTGATTTTTTTTTTATGTTGGATTAACTTATAAATTTGGTAAAAAAAAATCCAATACTTTAAGTTTATTAATCTATATTAATTTTTCAAATATTTAAATGTATTATTATAAACTAAAATTAAAATATAATGTCATATACAGTTAAATTCTTAAATGTCATGTTAACCATCAAAAACGGATTTAATCTCATTGGTATATTTGTTCTCCGCTCTATCTAAACGTAGCTAGAACAAATTGCTTATTTAAGTAGGTTGATACGAACTAGACTTGTAAAGAGGCTAACACATCATATTAGTTTTTCGAAAGGTTAAACTCAGACATAAAAATTAAGTCATTAATTACAAATCAAACTTTAATTTTTTGACGATATAAATTTAGATCTTGCAAAACTGACTTGTCGCAGCTTACTCTCGCTATTACATGTAAGATAAATTTAAGCAATGAAAATGTCAATATATATCATTGCAAGTTTGCAAGGACACATGTCTATATATGTCATTTTTGTTTTGTCTTTATAATATAAGACATCTTTTTTGCTGAAAAACATTTTGTTGCTTCTACTAAAAGAAACATTGTGTGTCTTTTGAAGGATAGAAAATTAAGTTCAACGAGTTGGAAATCCCTTTGAATGACACATTACTACATTAGTCATCAATCACTTGCAGCAAAACTTGAACTGTGAAATAATTGTTTAACATGATTAGAGAATCACAAAAATGTTTTCTGATTCTGATTTTAAAAGCGGTTAAAAGCATGTTGCTTTTATAAAAAAAAAATCATTCTATTTCTACACCGATAAACTTTAATAAAGGCTTATTTGATCCATTAGTCCCTTAAATAATTTCAAGTTTTCATTTTAGTCCCACAATTAATAAAACGTACGTTTTAGTCCCTCACTTTTTGCTCCGTTTGCCAAATAAATTCCATCCGTCAAAACAATTGGTTTTCCGTTAGTATGAGTCCACGTGGCAAAAAAAACCCAGAAAATTGGCTTCTTCCCTTGTGTTCTTGTGTTCTTCATCATCTTCACATGATTCATAAAGAAAAACCCAGAAAAATCAAAATTCATCAAAAAAACAATATTCCTCCGTCACGGCCATCAACTCAACAAACAACAAACACAAACAACATTCATTCTACTCAACAAACACACTGCCATGGATCCATCTCTAAATTTCTTATTCTTTCATTCATTCATTCTCACAAAGAAGAATTTTTATTTCCTTTCTTTCATTCATTTATTCATCAACAAATGCATAAGCTTGAAAGAAAAAAACTTGGCATCGCAAACTTGAAAACAAAAATTAAACAAACTGGAATTGCAAACTTGAATACAAAAATTAAACCAACAAATCCATAATCTGGAAAATGGGTATCAAAAACTTGAAAACAAAATCGTTTATGAACAAAAGCAAATGTTCATACACTGGAATTAAAACTTGAAGTTGCATAAATTGAAACATTCAAACCTATTTCGTATGAAAAATGGGTATGAATCCACTTCCTTTGGATTTCTTTGAGATTTAACACTCTCTGGGTCAATCGAAAGGAGAATAAGGGAGGAAGTAAAAGGTTTTTATGTTTTAATTAGAACTCAATTAGGAACAAACCAAGAATAAGAAAAAACATAAAAAGAAGGGGGGAAAAAAGATGGAAACGAAGAAGAAAGAAGAAGAATGGAAAGCATAGGGAAGGAGATAAACTCAATTGGGTTTTGTGTTGCTGTGTTGTTGTGGTGAGGAATGAAGAAATAGATCCAATTTTTTTTTTTAGTTTTAATTTATTTTTCTGGATTGGAATGAAGTTTTTTATGAATTTATGAACATGATTGATGAAGAAGATGAAGTTTTTGCCACGTGGACTCATAGTAACGGAAAACCAATTGTTTTGACGGATGAGATTTATTTGGCAAACGGAGTAAAAAGTGAGGGACTAAAAGATACGTTTTATTAAATGTGGGACCAAAATGAAATCTTGAAATTATTTAAGAGACCAATAGATCAAATAAGCCTTTAATAAAAGTCACAAATAAAAAATAACCAATTAGTTGCTATAGCTGCTGAGAATATAAATGTGAAGTTATCCCAATTAGTGTGCAATTTGTGAGTGCCGTTTAGCCTTTTTAACCCAAAACTCTTCAGTGTTACGAAGAACCAACCTCAAGAAATTATTTTTCTTTTGAGTCCTTCAAAGGCAAGTGTGTGAGAGTTGGCAATTAACGTGGCAACGCTCCAAGATTCAATTCACTAAATGGAAAAAAGAACAAGTTCTTCATATTCTTCCTCACCTCTTTTCACTTTATTTGGGATTCTATTCAGATTCAAAATATTAACAACTATAGTTTTGTTCACTCAACAAGTTGATACACACACACACACACACAAATGGCAACATGTTGAAGCAAGTGATTAATCTTAAATGGATAATGAGATTTAATTAATTAATGACAAATTGTTTAAAAAAATCCTTAACCAAATTTTGTACTATTTCATTGTATTATATTAACTGTGGTTGAGAAGAGCATATTCAAGATCCAAGCCAACCACCAGACTAACCTCAAATGGGTTACTCACAAATAAAATTTAATTTACCCAAACAAACTAATCAGGGCTCGAACTCACAATATGTCAAATACAAGCTATGATACGCTCTCCATTAGGTCAATCTTTTTAGAAAAAATGTGGTTGAACTTGACATGATCCTACAAAAACCGGTCAGTGAAGTGATGATTGTCCTCACTTATGAACACATGTTTAGGCTATCTTTCTCTTATCAAACGTGAGACTCTTTAGCACAATCTCTCACGCTCAAGACTGAACATCTGGAGCGTGGAAATAAATGGTTGATAATCCGTTAGCAGAAACCTGATAACAAGCAGCTCAATCGTCTTAAAGGAGACTCTGATGTCATCTTAGAAATTGTAGTTGGGCTAACACAACCCTACTAAACTAACTTATGAGGTGAGAATTGTCCTCACTTATAAACACTTGCTCATTACATGCCCAAAAGAAAATAACATTTTATTTTTTAGTTGAAATAAAAATTAACATTTCATTTAGAACCTAAATTATCATTGGATCTCGAGAGGAACTTATAGATCATCACATTAGACTATGAACAATTATATAAATAACTTGGAGACCATATTTTCGACCAAAACCATACCGCATCACGAGTCCCAAATTTATATTGTTCAACATCTACTTCGCGGTAAAACATTGAACTCGTGCTCACTTTTTGTTTTGATATATCAATAACATAGACCTAACCGTTAATGTAGATAAGTTCATTGTGATGTGTATATGAAACTATAAAGAGGGAAACAGTATATAAAGCAGTTCTTAAAACCAATAACATGTAACTAGACATAGGTTTGGTTAAGAGGATGTCACAATTTATGCATTAATGGGAGGCATTAGTACCCCATCTACATTCCCACTTTGAAGATTCACCATTAGAATTTCTACATCTGGGTTACTAAAAATATATAAAGCCAATTGATTAAAACTATCATTGCCATCTTACCCATAATTTGGCCACTGATTTTAAAGGTTTCAAGATCACTTTGATTATGCATAAAATTGATACCATGATCCCACCACTAACCCATCACTCATTCTAACAGCAAATTGATTAGGTACTTGGCTCTAATCTCTATCTCTTAGTAAATTCACTTTATGAAAAATAATTAGGCAAAGCTTTATTAACTACTCCTTGTAACAAAGTTCAAACCCATGATTTTTTTATAAGTTACTTCATTTTATAAACTTACTATTTTATAAGTTACTTCATTTTATAAACTTACTATAGTGCAATTTATTGTAAAATAACTAAAAGCGTTAGTTTGATAGATAATTTTTGATAAATTAATGCAAGTAAATAAATAAATTGGACATTCTCAAAGATCCAGTAATTAATTGTTCCAAGTAGGGTATAATAATAACTTCCTTTTTAACAAAAAGCAAACATTTACATTTCTTAACAATTTTTTCTTGTTGCAAGAACCAATTGCTTCAATCCAAGCTAAAAAGGTTGAGTGTAGTATTTGTCTTAAACTAAATTAAGTAACTCTCTCTGCTTTTAGTCAAAAGTTTCTGCAAACCCAACTCAACCATTTGTGATTCACATCCTCGAGTTAGTTAATTAATAGTATAGTATATTAAGAGAAGCACTAATATTCTTGGCGCAAAATAGATGTTTTGATATGCTAGACAGTAGGAGATTTTCTAGTCAAAACTAGTCTAGAGTCTTCAACTTAATTTAAAGTTTTAAAAATATCTTTTATCATTCATTTCGTTTCAAGTTTGTCGTTTATGTTTAACAACGTCGGTCAACTAAACCTTAATGCGAAAACCAACACTTACAATTCTAGTTTTTTTAGTGAGAGAAACTCCAACTTCTCTCTAAACTTTCTTTCTCTTTCGTTCATCGAGGAGGAGTGGTTTTAGGTCATTTTTTGACCTAGAATCACCCATCTACATCTTTTTTCCCTTTCCTTTCAATCTAAATAAGTGATTTTCACATATATCAATTTTTTCCTTTTGTGTTTTTTGTGATTTCGTCGTCTAAGTGCGGCGTTGTGTTGTTCGTCGTCTTGTGCGGCGTTTGATTTCTCGTCTTGTCGCGGTGTTCGTTTAATTCCTATTGAAAGATCTACATCAATCAATTACAAATTCAACCAATGATTTGGACTTCAACGTTGCAGATCCGGAAGCATGGGTATTTCGGTGATTTAGGTTTTATCATATTGTTTGTAGGCATTTTGCCGTTGTATGCTATTAACATGGGTGCTGTGAGTTTGTTCGCAGATTCACCCTTTACGTTTTTAGCGATGTTTGTATCTGATGTACTCTATCGATTTGAATGAATGAATATCATTTTGTTTTTGTCAAAAAAAACAACGTCGTTAATGTAGGACCGAATTGTATATGAAAATGCTAACTTAAGAAATCAAATAAAGAAGTTTTTCTTTAGAAATTGTGCATTTAATGTCTTAAAAGTTTCAAAAGTTATCTTTTTAATATAAAATTTAATTTTTAATTCTATTTTAAGCTCCTTTACTTGTGCTTAAGTTTCCCAAAAAAAGACTTGTGCTTAAGTTAACATGACCTTTTTTTATCTACATATGTTGTCGTAAGTCTTATTTAATCATTCAAAAAGTTAAGCTACATTTTTTTTAGGGGAAAAGTTAAGCTACATCTTCAATTTATCATAATAACATCTAAATTACACTGTAGTGTCCAATACAATACCTAATTTATCAAAATTAACACGATTATATTAAATTTTTGTAAAAGATTGTGATCTCGTTGTTGTCAACGAGAGTCTAATTTTTGTGATAAGTGATGAATCATTTTTTGTAATATATCATACATGAGTCATGTATTTAAATTGATAATAAAAGTGGACTAAAATTGAAAGTTTGATCAGCAAGTGAAATTATTTTCAAAGATACATACTAATTTGAGAGTGAACAGGCAACTTAACTTAGTTTATGAATTTGCAACTTTGTTCATTTAGTTCTTAAGTTTTTTGAAATAAAACAATAATCTCTGAATTTCTTCTGCATCAATCAGTTTCATCCATCAGTTAACTTCAAACGTTACATATGATGACAAACGGTGTTAAAAGATGATGTGTCGGTCAACACAAATTTTAAATCACCATCACTTATGTAGGACTAAAATTGTAAACATTATTATACAACAAGCTAACTCTTAAACAATTCTACCAAACCAAAGCAATTGGCTAAAGATTTTAAAAAACAAAAAAAAACACTTAATTTGAGTTAAATACTTCAATTTTTAATTTTTTTCCCTAAATATTCAAGTTGGAGGTAATTTGAAACTCGTGGGAACTGCCACATCATTGTTTAACATCACACGTTATCATGTGTAACATGGGAAATGGATTACCACCCACGTCTTTCTCTCCAATTTTCTACGGTGTTGGAATCTCCACCATTAAACATGTTATCCCTTCTACTTTCTACGAGATTGATTTTGCCATCCAAAAAGGCTTGACGGCGCAGCTTGTTATCAGAGGGATGAAGCTAACAGAGGGATGAAGCTAGCTGAAGCATAACAATCTCGGGAGTTATTGTGCTATTTAAAAAAATCAGCGACTGAAATGAACGATTGTTACAAATTAAGGGACTAAATTGTATATTAACTCTTGATTTGGCAAAGAAAAATGTTGAAGGGTCTATCTTAAACTTTAAAATAAGTGAAAAGGACCTTGATGAAGTTTTGACTAGACTCTATTTCTCTTGTGTTTACTCAAGGGGAAAGACTTAGTATATGCGGCGGAAGAGAGTTGCGTTTGAATATTATTATTGCTACCCTGAAATAAAATTAATGTACAGCTAGGGAAAATATTTATGCATGATTTATAAGGTACCCACAATTGATGGATCAGATACTCTCCCAATTCAAAAGGAATTCAACAATTAATGGATGGACTTGATGCATTTTCCTTACCCTTCCCCATTTTCAAAGGTTCTCTTTTCAGCTTAATATTTGTATGAAAAGAAAGGTGTTTGATGGTAACACATGGCTAGCTAGCAATGGTAGATTAATTCATTTTTTTTTTATGATGACTATTTTTATTATAGGTCAATGTTGAGATCCTAATTTCTATATATACACATTAACCCCTAGCATTTTTATTTTGCTGTCAGGAATTTGATTCTTCCTTTTTCCAGCAATCTAATAGATTTCTTTAAATTAAAGGCCCTTTCTTTTTATGCCCCCCACCAATGAAAGTTAAATAAAAAAAAATCTCTTTTGGGGCTGGAGCAGGAACAAGCTTCACAAGTATACTGAGCGGTCTAATATTAAAGTTAAGCTTGAGAGAATTGACCCACTTTTATATAATACATACATTATGTTAAATTTGTTTTATAAATTTCTCACTGAGAAATTCCTCATAATGTTTAAAAAAACATCATGACCACATGGATATTAGAGCAAGAGAACAAAGGAAGGAAAATTCCACCAAAAAAAAAACAGAGAGGACAAAGGAAGGATATATGACAATGCTCTAAAGTCTAATCGTGGTCATATCCTGCGTGGTAGTTGAAATCTTCTATTTAATTTAATGAACACTTCTATTTGAAGAGAGATATACTCATATTCTATGAATTTATCTCTCTTTAAATGAAAGTATCCATTAAATGAAGAGGATGTTGACCCACTCAATGTAAGAAATTGTAATTAATAAAGGAGAATGTTAAAGAGTGTCTCGGGGAGCATTGGTTAAACAACCAAAATAAATAATTTTTTATAAAAAAAAAATTATGTAATCATTACTTGATCAAAAATAACAACTTAAATTTTCAAGACAAAATTTTTATTTATGGATTTCTAAACTAATACCCCGAAACACCGGTTAGCAAAACAAATAATGCCATCTCCAAGGTGGAGCTCAAGTGATTGCCATCACTTAGACACTCTAGAGTTTGAGAAGGAAGTATAAAGTTCAAATCATGACCACTAACATAATATACAACAACTAATATTTATTTATTTGAAAGAAGAAGAAAATGCATTTTTTTTCTTGCTATTATGTACTAGTATTGAAATTTATGGACATTACATAACCATATACTATATCTCAAATAGAACATACCGTCCAATAAAAAAATAAATAGAACATATATATTGCATAACAATAGTACATGGTTGCATCATTTAGGCCACAAGGAAACATAAAAGTACCACACTTGTGGCACATGACAAGATAGTACAAATGCTCAATTCACGATTAAAAATGCATCAACTAAGAAGCCAGTTATGGAATTTCAGTGCTTGACTATAGGGCCATTCCTTATTCTAAGTTATGAATTTTGAAGGGACAAAATAATTAGCTAGCTTTGAGTAACATGGTGGTGAGTGTAAGTGGAGGAGTTTATCCTTGGAATATACCCCTCGTGACTCTAATGTATCATCGTAGTTCCATAGATTTAATGATTTCCATATTGATTAAATTTCGGTTTCCCTAAATAACACCATTTCTCATCCACTAGAAGTCAACATGGAGGATATTCAAAGCAGAAATGCTTGCGTTTTGTGCCATTAAAACCGTAGTGGTGAAGGCACTCAAAACAGACACCTATGCTCTCATGGTTTTTGTGAAAGTAGCTAGCTACGTAGGACTTTTCTGTTGAGTTCTTATTATGCACTGAATTCTCTACCGCTGCGGCTACGAGAGCCCTTAGATTTAAAGATAAAGGCTCTCGTTGCTGCCGCACCATACATGCAATTGTAGATGAACCAATTTTATTAGGGGAAATTACACTCACCTCCCATGAGGTCTATCAAAATAACAAAGACACCCCCTCTAATTTTAAAACTTACATTAACCTCCCTCAAATTTTCATCAAAAACAAACACCTCCCTTCCTTGTTAACACCATTAAATTTCTGTTAACTTTTAACAAATCGATGCATTATCCATGATACATATCCAACCTCTCTGAAGAAAAAAACGAGAGATGTGGATGCTCGGCAATCTCTCATAATCCGGTGATACACAATACATGCATCACAAAATATATATTACAAAAATTGAATAATTCATTAATTTGTCTCTTTATTGAATTATAATTTATAACCCATACATCTTCCTTCATTTGTCTCAAGTGTTACTGCAGTTGTATACCATGTGACTCCATAAGTTGCAGGCCGCATACTAACCCGTAAAGATGGTCTTTTAATCATTTTCTCACATTTGAAGATACACTCAATTTCAATTAGAACCTCTGCATCCTCCTTCAATGCTAAGATTGGAGCCATCTAAGATACTCTCACATGTATACTATTCATTCTTTAGCACCAATTGGATTGATTTTATTCAATCTCCCTCTCTCAGTCATCTATCTATAAATAAATATACATTTCATTGTTCCAATTGCGACTCTTTCTCTGGGATTTGCAAAGTCTCTCCCATGGTCATTCCCTTGACTCTCTCTTTAGAATTAACAAAGTATGCCCTTTTACACACAATCAAGTTAAAAGACATATCAACTTGTAAAAACTAACAGAATATTAACACAATTAACAGTGTTAGTATAGAAGGGAGTTGTTTGTCTAATTGATGAAAACTTAAGGGAGGTTAGCGTTAGTTTTAAAACTAGAGGGTGTGTCAATGTCATTTGGTTAAAACTCAAGCGAGGTGAGTGTAATTATCCCATTTTATTAATTGACAATGCACTTGTAAAAGTAAAAAAAATGTGTTAATTCAAATTTAAAGATCAACATGATGTACCTTCGCTTCGCTGACAATGCAAAATTAGGTTTAATTTCTCACCAACATATAATCATTTTGTTTTCTTAACTTTTTTTCTTCCATTATTTTGGACTTGGAGATGAAAGGAAGATTAGACATTAGTTGCTCTAAATTAACATAATAATATTAATGGGTGATATGGAAAGTGCAACTCATGTTTTATTCATTTTAATTATATCACATTTCCACTTTCTGATTGATTGAATGAATAGTCCTTTTGGGTCAACTCAATCTCATCTTTTTTGTGTGCATATTGTTTTGTAGTGAGAAAAATTAATTTTGAATGAAATGATTTTGATTAAAAATAAGTTGAAGGTAAAATAATTTATATTTAAATATATTTACGTAAAAATCAGTAGAACAATTCAGAATATATTTAAGTCAAAAAATTAATTTCAGAATAAAAACTCAAAATTCTACGTTGTTTTCCACTTTCAAGTATATGTACAATTCACATCATTTTGTTTGCTTGAAGATATAATAATGAATACCGAAATTTGTTCGTGGTATTGATGAGAATGACAATTTTATGAAAATGCTGCTCTATTTATATTTTCTAGCTGGCTTAAATATGGTTTTGGTCCCTGCAAAATAGGTCAGTTTTGGTTTTAGTCCCTGCAAATTTTTTTTATAGCTTTTGATCCCTGCAAAAATAGGCCAGTTTTGGTTTTAGTCCTTGCAAATTTTTTTTATAGCTTTTGGTCCCTGCAAAAATAGATCAGTTTTGGTTTTAGTCCCTGCAATTTTTTTTTATAGTTTTTGGTCCCTGCAAAACTATGCCAGTTTTGCTTTTAGTCCCTGCAAATCTTTTATAATTTTTTTTATAGTATTAAAAAATTCTGGAAAATTGAAAAATTAATAAAAAAATTTAAAAAATTCTGGAAAAATTAAAAATTATTAAAAAACTGAAAAAAATATTAAAAAATTCTGGAAAATAGAAAAATTAATAAAAAAATCTGGAAAAATTAAAAATTAATAAAAAATATTAAAAAATTCTGGAAAAATGAAAAATCAATAAAAAAAAAGTAAAAAATTCTGGAAAATTGAAAAATTAATAAAAATTAAAAAATTAAAAAAATCTGGAAAAATTAATAACAATAAAAGATGATTAAAAAAATAAAATGATCTAATAAAATGAAAAATAATGAAAAAATTCTGGAAAATAAAAAATATTCTGATTAGTATATATGTCGAAATTTCGAAATTCTGGAAAAAATGTATTTTTCGAAATTTTGAAATTTTGATTAGTATATATGTCGAACTTAGGTTTTTTCAGTGTATTTTTTCCCTTATTCTCGGTTTATAAATTCACAAAAGTTCTCGCTTTATAAATACACAAAAATTCCCAGAAAAAATACTAATGAAAATTTCGAAAAATACATAAAAAACCTAAGCTCGGTTTATAAATACACATATTTTTTCCCTTATTCTCGGTTTATAAATACACAAAAATTCCAGGAAATTTTTTGAGAAATACTAATGAAAATTTCAAAAACTTCGAAAATTTTTCATTAAAATTTCATTTTTATTTTCGAAAATTTAAAATTTCATTAAAATTTAAAATTTCGAAAATTTCATTTTCCAGAATTCTAATTTTTTTAGAAAATTTTCGAAATTTTATTTTTTTCCAGATTTTTTCCGTTTTTTTTTTCATTTTTCAATTTTCCAGAATTTTTTATAGTTTTTTCAGATTTTTTTTATTGATTTTTCATTTTTCCAGAATTTTTTAATATTTTTTTCAATTTTTTTATTAATTTTTAATTTTTCCAGAATTTTTAAATTTTTTTATTAATTTTTCGATTTTCCAGATTTTTTTAATATTTTTTATTAATTTTTAATTTTTCCAGAATTTTTTTAATTTTTTTATTAATTTTCCAAATTTCCAGAATTTTTTAATTTTTTTTATTAATTTTTCGATTTTCCTGAATTTTTTAATATTTTTTCAATTTTTTATTAATTTTTAATTTTTCCAGAATTTTTTTTTATTTTTTTATTAATTTTTCAATTTTCCAGAATTTTTTAATTTTTTTTTTAAAAAAACTATAAAAAAAATTATAAAAGATTTGCACGGACTAAAAACAAAACTGACCTATTTTTGCAGGGACCAAAAGCTATAAATTTTTTTTGCAAGGACTAAAACCAAAACTGACCTATTTTTGCAGGGACCAAAAGCTATAAAAAAAATTTGCAGGGACCAAAACCATATTTAAACCTTTCTAGCTCGATCGATCTGCATTAGCAAGTCAAATGGAATTCAGAAGTTGACTTATAGTTGAGACGTGGAATCTATGATGAGTCCCACTTTGACCAGTAAGGGTGCATACTATGCCAAATGTGGGGTGTTTTTTTTTTGAAGGAAAATGTGGGGTGTTTGTAAGTACATTATGCTAATTTATGAAACAGAAGAAAAAAATCAGTGTTTTTATGAAATTTTAGTATGTTTTTTCTGTTACTCACCTTGATATTATTATGATATAATTTATTTGTGGTTGCGCATCTTCTCTATTGCATGGATTTTGTTTCTACTATTGGGTTTTATTGTGTGTATTTTCACTTTATTTGGTGATAATTCTTGTAATTTAAATTTGTTAGTTCATTACCATATGTTTTGATCATTTCTTTCTATAATTATTGATATTAACTTTGCTTTAGAAAAATTATATTCAAGCATCCACACAAAAAATATATATAATTAACGAGCTTTGAAATATTTAGATACTTTTTTTTCTTCTTCTTTGCCTGGTGTGCTACTCATAATAGTTTAAACATATCTTTCTTCTTTATATCTGTATTATATCTTCTAAGCCCTACCACCAGGACATAGTATGTCTGGTGTAATTCTAAGTCCTACCTTTATATTTTAAACATGTTAATTTTTTTTAGATTTTCATTTTAAAAAAAAAATTGTGGCAAATGAATAGAAAACACTTAAAAAGTTTTTTTTTTTGGTTGAGAAAATTATATAATTTGAAAGTTATATATATCTAATTAATCGTAAACCCTTGTAATGGACCGATGCAATAGATTTGGCCCTCTCCACTTTATAAAAAAATCTTATCCAAATATTTCATACTATTCTTCTGTCACCTATATGACCAATGCTTCAAACTATTTGAGATAACAAACACGATGTTAAACATGCTACTTAGTCTCCCACTCTCCGTGGATCCCATATAAATTATGAGTTTTGACAATCTATTTTAAAGATTTGTGCTTGCAGTTGCAGGTGTAGAGTGACTTCTAGCATGATATCCGTAACATGTGAACCATGTGTGACTAGAACACATGCCCGTCCAACATATATTGAGGTTCAAAATAAATTTGAAGATGATGTTTTTTAATTTCATGATAATTTAAATTTTACTTTATTTTAATTTTAAAAAAAATCATTACGTTTTTTATACAAAATCTTCTATTAAACTAATGTACTCAATTTCATTTGATATTTTTTTTTTATCAATAACAAATTCAACTGCTTTAATCTTTGTCGAGACAATACTAATAGTAATTTTAGATTTTTTTTTAAGGTAATAGTAATTTTAGATAATAGAAGTATTTTATTAATTTTAATATAACACAAAACCTTTTTATATAAATTTTTATCAAGAATATGATACATTTTTATTATGCAAACATTTATTTTATTTTATTTTAGGCTTAAGGCGATTGTCTTGGCTGTCTTACCCTTCGACCAAACCATTAAGTGGTTAATGAGTGAATCATGATTAAGAGCATATAGACTGAAAAGTTATAATGTGACTAAGTTACATATAACTATTTTAGATCATACAATCATATTATCCTCTCTCTCACTCTCTCTCTCTACTTAAAATTTGCTTAGAACATCAATGATGATTGATATTGCCTTTCAAAATTAGAAGTTCGCAATTATCTTCGTCTTTGCATTTGAAACGATGACCTAATTGGTGTTGTTTTGACCAAAAGAAAAGAGAAGAAATATAAATTGTGTCTTGAAGTATACATACATTTCCTAACATTTTTGTTAATTAGACACCGATAAGGTCACAATCTCAAACGAAAGAAAATAAAAGAAATATAAATTAAGACTTGAAGTATACATACATTTCCTAACATTGTTGTTAATTAGACACCGATAAGATCACAATCTCAAACGTTGCATGAGGAAAAATCACATTTTACAAAAAGATGTATTTCGTTGTGGACTTGTGGTGACCATTTTTAAGTATTTGTCCACTCTAGACTACCTATAAGGTGGCAGTCCATTGTAAAGTATATATCAAATCTATTTGGGAAGTTATTGCATAGAATGTGTGGTTTTATCTTCTAATCTTTTTTATATCTTTCCAAGAGATTTTTTTTCCCACTCTTCATGCTTCTCACGCCTTTGAAATTTCAAAAATGCCCTCCAAATTTTTGGATTATATAATATGAATTGGATTTTTTTTGGGATTCTACAAAGGCAAACAATTAGCTAGAAAAGTTTTAGCCAAAGTTGAACTGTGGCAAAACTTCTTTTTTGTTTCTTCATGTTTTTTTACCAATTCGGATTCTAAAATTTAAACAAAACAAACACTTCAAATTTTAGAATCTGAACACCCATTTACATGATTCGAACCCCTCTTGTGCCAAAAAAATCGTGGAAAAAATGTGAAATTTAATTTTGACACAAGAGTAGTTTGAATCATGTAAAATAGGTGTTCGGATTCTAAAATTCGAATATTTAAAAACACTTGTTTTCTCTTTGCATTCTAGAATCCAAATGTTTTTGACTTTGTAGAATCCAGAAAAAAACCTATTTCAGATTACATAACCAAAAATCTAGAAAGCATTTTCGAAATTTTTAAAGGTATTTAAGAAGCATGGGGGGTGAGAAAAGAAACGTTCTCTTTAGAAACACGGTGATAAATCTTACCCAATAAGGAAAAAGGAGCCCAAATTTTGGACTAGCATGAAGCCCAGACCAACAAGTTACTTGACGAGGTTTTTGTTTTCTTTTTCCTTTTTTTTTAAAATATAACTTAAATGTAAGCAAATATAGTTCAATTGAAAACTTAATTTTAAAAAGTGCTTTGAAATTGATTTAGGTGGTTTATAAACTTTTTTATCAGGTGGAAAGGGATCTTGATAATCCGAAGTTTGACAGTGAAGTAAGTAAAGTCAGACTACGAATTGTTCCACTTAAAAATCAAACTTAAGTTCTCTTGAACAGTTCGTTTTGATAGAATTCAATAACCACTTGAGCCGAATTGCTTGAATAATTATATCGCACAACTAGCCTTTGTTTGCCGATGCCAATTTTTGAATTTATAGTATGCAAGCTTAAACGACCAAAATAAATATGTGGTATCAATTTTTCTCATGAGTTTATAGCTTCTGTTTACTAGCTTATAACTTTTTTTTAATTATATATTTTTATGTCATTTTCTATTTATCAACTAGTTCAACAATCATTAAAAAAAACTAGTTTAACAATTAATTTCCCAACACTATAAATTCAATTCACTATAAGTTATATAGCTAGGTATCGTATATCAAGTAGGTTTTTCTTTTAATTATTAGATACATTTTTGTTTGATAAGTGTTGTAATACTTTCATTTACGTTAAAGAGTGTGAAAAAGTTAAAGAAGTAGATGATTAAGTTTTAGGGGCGACTCTCTCCTCCAATGTGAAAAAGTTAAAGAGTGAGATGATAAAAATGGTTTTAGATTCACCTCCAATAAATACTAGTAACAAATTAACATTGATTTGTAGCTTTGTAAAAAACAAAAAAACATTGATTATATCATGCTCAAAAGATTCTAGTAACTAAAAAATTGTTGAATCAAAAATTCAAAATTTATTTTGGTTTTTTTTTTTTGTTAAAAACAATATAACCAAGAGAGGGATCGTTTTTCCAAATTTATTTTGGTTATTTTTGTTAAAAAACGTTGAATGAAGAGGACTAAGTAATTGACCAATATGTAGATGAATCTTCTTCTAACAAGTCAAAAATAAGTGCAACAATAAGACAAAAATGGATTTTTCTTACGCGTACAGTAGCCATACAAATTTGAATAAACACTTTGCTTCATGATATCTTGGTTGATAATTTGATAGTGACTATATAATGGTTCATAGAGTTAGTCAAATTTAACAATATATGAACTTATAAGCTCAATCTGGACCGTGTACAGCTTAATCTACGAATGCAAATGCATTGGATGACAAACATCATCCTCCTGGATCATAAAGAATTCCATTTCTTAACTACGAAGCATCCTTAACTATATAAACACAAAATACTCCGACCAAATTCTACCATCTTCAATATCTCTTCTAGCATTTATATAAAAAAAGTCACATTTTCTAGCAACCAAGCAATCCTTGTATCAACAATTGAATTTGAGATCACCAAGTTTCAAATATGGTGTGTAATTCACTTCTCCCTCTTTGTTTTGAAAAATAAAATCTTTGATTTTATATGCGTTGTGTTACAGTTTAATTTATTGATTTTTTATGCTATAAACATACGTTCGATAATTTATTGAGTTTTCTCCACAATGAATATTATTAAGAACCGAACGCGAAATCGCAAGAGAACAATTATGTATTATATTTTTTTTGAAAAGAATTATGATGTATATTTATGTTTTCAAAATTAAAATAGTGTGTGCGCGCGCATGCATGCCTGTGTTTGTGTGGTGGGTGCGTGTGTGCATGCGTGCGTGTATTGCCCTCACTACTCAAGACTTATGGGTCCGTCCCTTGGTCAGACATGTAATATGTTTATTAAGCTTAAAGAATCTTTTTTATTTCTGTGAAAGGCTTAAAGAATCTTTATATATATATATATATATATATATATATATATATATATATATATATATATATATATATATATATATATATATATACACCACAATATCACTTTCTATGTTAAAAAAGATAGTTAACCTTAATTAACAATGAAATGCTATTTTGCTGTATTTTTCAAAAGAACTTGTGCATATAATTACGAGAAAAACTTCACATAATTTTTTAGGTTAGTCTTGATTACCATGCATACTTAAAGCTGAATGATGAAAGGTATCAAATTATCAACTATGAATTAACTACTCTGCTGATTGCTTCTTATGTTGTTGAATTTGTAGGAACAAACACTATCCCATGCAATTGAGGTATTGCTCTTTTCTAGATTATCTTTTTTTTACTTTTTTTTTTTTGAAGGATCTTTTTTTTACTTATATTATTCTCATTCATTACTGTTAAAATTTTGTTCTTAACATTTTGCTGCTATTTTTCTTTTTGGTCAGCACGAATTTGTTCAAAACAGCGAAAGAGTGAAATCTGTTGATCTGCATCCAACTGAGCCATGGTAATGCATATTTCTTGCACAATAAAGGCCTACATGAATTCAGTTTATCAAGTTTCCTTTTGCAAATTCTAAGTGTAACATAAAAATGCTACTATCACAATCACTTACATATAATACTTTTCTCATGCAGGGTTCTATTGGGTTTGTATTCAGGAACTATTTCTATTTGGAACTATCAGACAAAGGTAAACATATTATATTTGAAGCTTCAGCTGAAAAAAATGATTTCTCATACAAATTATTCGGTATTTATTTTTTTTACATTTATTTATGTTTTGTACCATGACAGACGGAAGAGAAGTCTCTCAAAGTTAGTGAATCTCCAGGTAAATGTCACATTGTATAATTTGTATCGATTTTATTCCTAATTCGAGTTATTTTTGTTGTGTTTCTCATTTTTTTTCTGTATGGCCTGCAGTAAGATCAGCAAAGTTCATTGTTCGAGAAAATTGGATTATCGTGGCAACTGATGACAAATTTATCCGCGTCTACAATTATGAGAAAATGGACAAGATAATAGAATTTGAGGCACATAAAGATTATATTAGGAGTTTGGCTGTTCATCCTTTTCTACCATATGTGGTATCAGCTTCTGATGATCAAGTCTTGAAGTTGTGGAATTGGATGAAAGGTTGGTCTTGTGATGAGACTTTTGAAGGGAACTCACATTATGTGATGCAAGTGGCATTTAATCCCAAGGATCCATCTACCTTTGCTAGTGCATCCCTTGATGGCACTTTAAAGGTATCTTAACCGAAAATCCTCAACTCCTCGATATTATTGTGGAGTGTCGTGATCAAATGTTGTTGATGCAACTTCTATTGCGTTCGCAGACATCTAAAACCCTGCTTCTTACTACATATTTCAAAATTGTTAACTAACATTTTATACCAATTTACTCTTTTTGTAGATTTGGTATATTGATTCCTCGGCTCCAAATTTTACCTTTGAAGGACACTTGAAAGGAGTGAATTGTGTAGACTATTTTGAAAGCAATGATAAGCAATATCTTTTAAGTGGTTCTGATGATTACACTGCCAAGGTTTGCATATCAGTTACTCATTATTTAGTCCTTTTAGCCTTTGAAATATATAATTCTATCCTATACTAAATTCACATTTCAACAGGTATGGGATTATGATTCTAAAAACTGTGTACAAACACTTGAAGGACACAAAAATAATGTTACAGCAATATGTGCTCATCCTGAGATACCTATAATAATAACTGCTTCAGAGGATTCGACTGTTAAGATTTGGGATGCTGTCACCTATAGGTATTTCATATTTTCATTAGCTATTGAAAGTTTCTCTGTGTGCATTTTTTTTCTTATGTTTTCTTTAGCTAATGAAAGTTTCTCAGTAGGTCATAATATAAAAAATTGTTAATGTATTTAATTAAATTTCTGCTGGTTCACAATATTTAACAAATGCTACTAACTATTGCAGGCTTCAAAACACATTGGACTTTGGTCTTGAGAGAGTATGGAGTATTGGCTACAAAAAAGGATCATCTGAGTAATTTTCTAAACTGAATATTCTTTTGACTATTAATCAACAATAGACTCTTGTTTTCTCACCTCATTAATTGACAACATATTGTTACTTTGTGCAGACTTGCTTTTGGTTGTGACAAAGGATTTATCATGGTTACAGTGAACTCTGCAACTTGCCAAGTGAAACAAGATTAAATGAGCAAACTACTGCAAAATCTGATATTGGAGGAAGACTACAATAGACCTTATGTTGCTGAATTTACGTTGTAAAATAAGGAGGAATGTTAGTAATATACTAACGCATTCTTTCCAGTGTAGTGTGCGTTTATTCTTGGGTGAAATTTGTGTGTCATATTGAATTTAAAGCTCTCGCTTCTATAGTTCTATTTTGATGAGACTCAAATTAATTTCACCCGAGAGTAAACGTGTGTTACAAAGAGTGTGTTAAAAGTTGTGTCGTTAATGTTTTTCTAGCAATAATATGACCAACGCCTAGTTATGTGTTGAATTAGGTATAAATAAAAACAGGTTATTTTGTAGAGTTCTCTCCAAAATAATAATTATTGCAATACCTTCTTTGAGAATATTTCCAAAATATGTTTGTATAGTTGAAAGTTTTATAAATGTAACAGTAATTATATGACAATTGTGATTGTGTCACTAGCCGAGTGATTTTGCATTCAAGCATATATATGGTTAGAGCTATGTCCATAATTCTTACTGGCTATTGGGAAAAACTCATGTATCTTACATTTGTTTTGGTGATGTGTTGATGTTGTCTTTAGGGGTTGAATTGTGTTAGTTTTTTGTAGATTCTTTTTCTTAGTGTTAATAAGTTGGTCAGAATCGGAGGTATACAGATTCTGACTCCTAAATCCAATTTAAATTTTTTTTAATGGCAAATATAGATGTGTGTGTCTATATATATATATATATATATATATATATATATATATATATATATATATATATATATATATATAATCAAATAAAAGAGTACAGAATATACAAATAGAGCTGACGAACGGAACTCCTGCAAACCACCAGAAGGGGGGAATACCCGGAACCACACAGGCGAGGCCGGATGCACACCAAGAAAAACCCCTGAAAAAAGCAAAAACACTAAAAGAAAAAGGAAGGCACCAAAAGGCCTAGAGCAACAAACCCAGCAAACACCTGCAAGCAACAGAAAAACAACAAAAATAACCAGACGGCCACCCCAGGGAGGAAGGGGAGATACAACCACACTCAACCCCGCAAGCAACCCCAAGGAAACCAAACCACCACAATACCCCACCGATTCAAACATAGGACTGGCTGCACCTCCCACTCATAGAGAGAGCAGGAACTAGCAGGGCACTTAGCCAGGAACCACTTCTAAGCTAAGAGTTTAACTCTGTCCACTAATGGCTCCTCTTGGAGTAAGCCACCGGCAAAGATAAGTCATTCTGAGACGCCCAAATGGTCCAAATAACAGCATGCCAAACAAGAAGCAACCCTAACCTAACTCACCTACCCCCTCCTAAACCCGTAAAGGCCTGAAACTGCTGGGCTAACCCCAGGGGCATAACAAAATCCCAACCCAACCACTTAGACACCTGGTACCACACCGGAAAGAAGGAAGGTATGTTAGTTTTTTGTAGATTCTTTCTAAAGAGTGTGTAGTTTTTAATAGAAGTGTTTAAGTTAGAGGTATGTTCATGTTTGCCCTGCCTTGTGTTTTTCTTGGGATATTTTTGTTACATTGGGAGCTATTTTTACCTCCCTATTTCTTAAAAACTACACACTCTTTAGAAAGTATGGTTTCAAGTGAAAAAATATATTGTTTTTATTTGAATTTATCAATTTAAAAAGGAAAAACGGTGCCTTTTCGAATAAGTAATGTTTGGTGAACATCTCATCTATTCTTTCTACATCTTAGGGGGAGGTCACATACACATTTATACTCGAGAAATGATATTTGTACAACCACCTTTTGACAACTTTTGAAACAATTCTCTCTCTCTCTCTCTCTCTCTCTCTCTCTC
The DNA here is from genome assembly GCF_051527215.1 of Medicago sativa. NCBI lineage: Eukaryota > Viridiplantae > Streptophyta > Magnoliopsida > Fabales > Fabaceae > Medicago > Medicago sativa. The sequence continues at coordinate 81,009,255 of NC_140750.1, forward strand.
ATACTAACATGTGTTTTTATTCTCTCTCTTCTTCTTTCTCTCTCCATTGTTTTTGTCCAATCACAAGAGGAGAAAAGTGGTTGTCACCAAAGTTGTCTAATATTAGTTGTACAAATATCACTCCTCTTTATACTCTTACAGTAGAAATCAAGAAGAAAGAGTAGAAATGTGGGGTCTATCCAAAACACATGCGGTGCGAAAAGATAATCCCCATTAGATTTGACCGAAAAAACAAAATTTAAAACAAGCAAGGTGTTAATTTTTTTTCATTGAATGTTATCTTTGATCAAAAAATTGATGTCTTGATGACATATTTAAAATCCAAAGCCCCCTTTTTTTTAACTCAAAACCTAAAATATTTATCTCAAAATATTTATCATTTTCAATATAATATTGAAACTATACCCTCTAAGTATGTGCATATATACCCTAAAATTAAGTCTTTTTTTCAACGAAGCAAAAATTAATTCTTTTTTCTAACAAAACTAAAATGATATTTATTTATTTATTAAAATTAATAGAATACATCAAATGCAACCATAAATTCAACATAGTTAAATAAGGATAAAACATACAACAAAAATTATGATAACATTTACAAATTAAATCCAAAGTTTGATCGTAAAAATATAAACCATTATTTATACTTAAATAGAAGATAATAAAAGCTATATATTTTAATAAAAACATAAAAAAGAGTTATCCAAAAAATTATTTTAAAATAATCGTACAAATATCGTTATATTGGTGTAGATGTTAGTTTTTCTACTTGGCTAATTGTTTTTTTACCAACATTGTACATCTTAACCAACCTTCGTTAGATCCATCACACTCACAACACAGATCTCCGTACCCACAATAGCGTGACCCCACAGGAATACAGATCCAGTGGCATTTCCGTAATCTCACTTTAACTCCAAATCTTTCATAACACTGTGATCTCTCTCTTTCTCTTTCCTACAATATATACAAAAACAAAAATTTCTCTTCCCATTCTCTTCTTCATCACTGAGCTCGCTCCTCCAATTCTTCGCGCTCTGATCTCCAACGATTGATCTTCACAGAGGCTAGTTCAATCTCCAATCTTCAACAATGGTATTCTTCTCGTTCGATCTCTTCTTTCTCTCTCTCAATTGTTTCTACATTCCTATAGATCTGATCTCAATTTTCAATTCATTTCATCATTTCTTCCAATTTCAAATGCGAGATTCTTGATTCGCTTAGTTAGGTTTTACTGTTTTCATTTCAATGAGATCTACTTTGAAACCGTGTAATTGATGAGTTTTTTGTTTGTTGCTTGCATTTTCAGCCTCTCAGACTCGAAATCAAGGTATGTTTCATTTCATTTCAGTTTCGATTTAGTGTTTAATTGATGATGTTAGATTTATGAAATTAAGGTTAGTTTGGATTATGCTGATGTGTTTTTATAATCTTTTATCAGCGTAAGCTTGCGCAGAGATCAGAAAGAGTGAAATGTGTGGATCTACATCCAACTGAACCATGGTAAATAGTGCAATGCTTCATCTTTTACCGCGTTATTCAGATTCTCAAATTAATTAATTAATCCATGATCTACCGGTCACAACAGTAGCAGTAATTTGACAAAATTTGAGAAAATGACATAATTGAATGCAAGCACGTGTGTCGTGTTAGCGTTAGATATGGACACTTGTCGATCACCAGGCACGTCTTCGATCAAAGTGTGGTTTATGATCCGAAGCTAAGTTTATAATTAGGAATATTTGTAATTATTTTCATTGTTAGATAGTGCATATGTCCCAAGTGTGTGTGCCTGGTCTCTACTACGATGGTTTATTGAGATTTAGTCACTAATAATTAATAGTGACTACTATTACATCCCAAGTGTGTGTGCCTGGTCTCTACTACGATGGTTTATATCCCAAGTGTGTTTCTTACATGATGCTACTATTGATTTTTTTTGTTAATTTAAAATTTAATTACTTGATGTTACCTTTTGTTAATGCAGGATTTTGGCAAGTTTATACTCTGGAACTGTCTGTATCTGGAACTACCAATCTCAGGTATGTGATTGATTGTTTATAAAATGATGATGCTGTATGTTGTTAAAAATGAAATTCACCTAATTGAGAAATGCAATGTATATTGGCACCCAAGTCAGACACGGGTGCTTGTTGATTGATATTTAAACAAGCTACCTTTTGCATGGTGCCTAAATATTATGCGCTGCCAATTCACGATTGGAGGGACCTATTTATTCATGGTTTCCTTCAAATTTCAAGCAGCTATATTATTCATTGAACTACAAAATTAATTAGTGGCAGAGCTTACGAAGAAAACATTGAACAATATTAACAAGTAAATTTGTAGTTGTTTCATAAATGGGTTATTTTTGGTGATCTTTTATGTTGAAGCATTGCTAAAATTATTATTTTATGCTTAAGTAGATGATATTTGGAGTTTTTTTATCAATTCAAATACATAGTAGCCGCAAAATAACCAATGTTCTTTCAGAGTTTCCAAAGCAATGCTAGCAAACAATCTTACTTTACATAAATTTACAGAGTCTGAGTCTGTGATTTGGGATAGTAAATATTACTTAATTCGTGGATTGGTATTAAGAGATGATAGCTTGCGACTCCCGTTTTTTTTTTATTTTATTTCAAGTTCTTCTCAAACTTATACTGTAAATGAGGCATCGTTATTTTCTATAGAGATTTGCTTGTGTAATCAATCAGCACTAACATTTTTTATGCTATTTCAGACCATGGCCAAATCTTTTGAGGTCACCGAGTTACCAGGTATATGAACCCTTTTTTATCTCACCATTTACATCTCTTCCTCTTGATGCATTTTGCTTGAAATCTCTTGATGTATTTGCTTGGAAGACATATTTTTTTTACTTATATATTCTTACTCTGAAGACCACCGGGGCTCTTTCACAACATGATTTTGCAGTTAGATCAGCGAAGTTTGTTGCACGCAAACAGTGGGTTGTTGCTGGAGCAGATGATATGTTTATTCGTGTATATAATTACAACACGATGGATAAGGTCAAAGTATTTGAAGCACATACAGATTACATTAGGTGTGTGGCAGTTCATCCCACCCTTCCTTATGTTCTGTCGTCATCTGATGATATGCTCATAAAGCTTTGGGATTGGGAAAAAGGCTGGATTTGTACCCAGATATTCGAAGGACATTCTCATTATGTTATGCAAGTGACATTTAATCCTAAAGACACAAACACCTTTGCCAGTGCGTCTCTTGATCGCACCATAAAGGTATATTTGTGTTCTCTGTTGCCAGTTGTTTCCTTCTTTTAAATTATTTCTATGCTCATACTCATAGTATAATGCATTGGTGCACCTGTTATCTTTTTCCAGATTTGGAATCTTGGCTCTCCTGATCCCAATTTTACATTGGATGCTCACCAGAAAGGAGTGAATTGCGTTGATTACTTTACAGGCGGTGACAAACCTTATCTAATCACCGGTTCTGACGATCACACTGCAAAGGTTTTGCATAATTTTTTCTTTTCACCTTTTTCTTGTTTTACATATTTTCATCAGAAAGTATAAAGCCTAAGAACCGTTGGATACAATCAATGGTCAAGATTAAAAAAGCTCAATTAATGGGTCACGTGACCAATGCTTCTGCCCTGCACATGTATGTCCATATCTCTCTCTTTGAAGGTCAAGATTAAAAAAGCTCATTAATCTGGTGCATTGACTGTGGTCTAACGGTTGTAATTAATAGTCGATACATTCTGTAATTAATAGATGTGCATGAATAGTGATAACATCTTTATATAACTAATTGAGCAGGTATGGGATTATCAGACCAAAAGTTGTGTCCAGACCCTAGACGGTCACACACACAATGTTTCTGCTGTATGCTTTCATCCTGAACTTCCTATAATCATTACTGGTTCTGAGGACGGTACAGTGCGCATATGGCACTCAACAACTTATAGGTAATTTGAGATGCCTAGATTACCGAGTTTTGAGCTTTATGTTTGATCTATTTGGCATGTTCCTCTTTTTTTTATCCTCCCATTATCCTCATCCCTTGCATGAAATCGAACTATTTGCCTGGGGGTTGACTCTTGACCTTTTAAAATGAGGTTAATATTATGATATTTTGGTTGATGCACTGCTTCTTCATGTTTCTTTTTCGCTGTTTCTGTTATTACATGAAAGGTTTATTTTGGTTACTGCATTTCCTATATTTTGGTTTGAAGTTGAGAACTTACCCATTTCAATGTTTTTTGGTTGTTCTATCTGTGTGCAGGCTCGAGAATACATTGAACTACGGTCTTGAAAGAGTTTGGGCTATTGGATACTTGAAAAGTTCACGTCGGTGAGTATTTCTGCATAGAATTTCTGCAAGTAATATTTTATTCTCATATTTTAGGCCCTTCATAATTTCGAGTGGAAAATAGTGTCAACTGTGCCTGAATAATGAAATTTTGTCATCTTCACTCCTCCCTCATTGCATTAATCACCAATTACTAATACACCCTTCATGCAGGGTTGTGATTGGATATGATGAAGGAACGATTATGGTCAAACTTGGTAGAGAAGTACCTGTAGCTAGTATGGACAACAGTGGAAAAATTATTTGGGCTAAACATAATGAAATTCAGACTGTCAATATAAAGAGCATAGGAGCAGATTTGGAGGTATATGCTCATTTATACCTCTTGCTTGTGATGTGTGTCAAAAGGTGTAAAACTCTACTTTTAGTGACACATGTGAATACTATGCTTTTTAGGTTGCTGATGGAGAAAGGTTACCTTTGGCTGTTAAGGAGCTGGGTACTTGTGATCTTTACCCACAAGTGAGTCAATATCCTCCTCAATATTTTATGCAATATTCTTTTGCATGGCTTTTCTATTTTTATCATTTATGCCTCCATTATTCAACCCTTGACAGATTTTAGGAGAGCGTTATATGTACATTATATAGAAATCAGCCATTTTGCTTATTCATCATCACTTTATTATGCATCACATGACCTGGTTATAGGTTTTACCGTGTAATGTTAATCTACATCGAAATTAACAAGTTAATTGCAGTTGCAGGGAGCTCTGTTTTTTTAGTTGGTGGTTTGGAACTAAGTTTGTAATTTGACCAGTCTCAAAACTATATTTAGAGTAGCGAGTTTTGAAATAAGGGTCATGATTTAGCATTTCACTTAAAATAATAGTAATAGCCTTTCCTTCTGGTTCAATTTTCAGAGGTATTTGTTTGTTTCATGTGTGGGTGTCTGATTGTTGAGCTACTTTATGCAGAATTTAAAGCACAATCCTAATGGAAGGTTCGTTGTTGTATGTGGAGATGGTGAGTATATTATTTACACTGCACTGGCATGGAGAAACAGATCATTTGGTTCAGCGCTAGAGTTTGCTTGGTCTACGGATGGAGAATATGCTGTCAGAGAAAGTACATCAAAAATTAAAATTTTCAGCAAAAGTTTCCAGGTTTGCACTTTTGATGAACTTTATCTTGTATCATGTTTAATGAAAATGGTGATGAGAACCAATAAATTGCACCTATACTCTTGTACTAGATTCTACCATTTTTGTACTGTGTTAAGTACCCCATGGCTGATGAAGTCATGAGAGGGAAAAAAATTAAGAGGGGATGAGAGGCAAATGGAAGAAGGAGAAATTAGGCAGTAACAATCTTGCTGATATGGCAAGGGGTGTGGGAATGGATAGCAGACATGGGGGAGCAACAACAAAATGGAGAGGAGGATCCTAGTGTATTCAGTCATTGTGTAAGGAAATATGGCCTTTGGGCGGAGAGGAATCAGTCCCATGAAAGTGCTGCTGGATCTCTATCATTCTTTTTTCTATTTCTACTCTCTTTTCCATAGCTGTATAGGTCTGTTCATGGACAGTTGACATATATCCCACTCATAGAGCAATAGTGATTATAGTTGGAGTAATTCTATTAAATTATTGCTCTATTTGTTGGTCATATAACACTGTTTATGACAAAGAGCACGAATATGTGAACTTGGCTATTAATTTTCCTTAAGGAAATCTCTATGTCTGTAGAATATGCCCCCATTACATTTCATTTTTCTTTATTGCCTGGCTTGATTCTCACTCTTGACAGCGCACAAATTTTTTATTCTGATTGTTATAACTCTTGTAATCAGAAACATGCTATAGCGAAGATTTAATAGGAGTTTAAATAATTGGTATTTCAGGAAAAGAAGAGTGTACGACCAACATTTTCAGCCGAACGGATATTTGGCGGCACTTTACTGGCAATATGTTCAAATGATTTCATCTGCTTTTATGATTGGGCTGAGTGCAGGTTGATTTACCGCATTGATGTCAATGTGAAAGTAAGTGCTTTGATTAGGTGACATCTAGCTCTACCTTTTCTCTCCTTTTCAGTGTTTGATTTAATTTGTTAATGTGTCAGAACCTCTACTGGGCTGATAGTGGCGATCTAGTAACAATTGCTAGTGATACATCATTCTACATCCTGAAGTACAATGTGAGGATTCTTGAGAACTTAATCATTTTCTTATAGTTTTTGGCCTGTTATTGCTGAGTGGATATTTGACTGATCATTACTGATGAGCTCTGTAATCATTTTGATTTCCACTGGTGCAGCGTGATGTAGTTGCATCCCATATAGATAGTGGAAGACCAGTAGATGAGGAAGGCGTTGAAGATGCTTTTGAGCTCCTTCATGAAATGAATGAACGTGTAAGGACGGGTATCTGGGTTGGGGATTGCTTTATCTACAACAATTCCTCTTGGAGACTTAATTACTGTGTTGGTGGAGAGGTATTAACTTGTATTTCTTCTTTGGGAAAATGCATTTTTTTTAGTACCGAAGTCATGAAATCTATTGTTGCAATATTATGAATTTAGGTAACTACAATGTTCCATTTGGACCGCCCTATGTACTTGTTGGGATATCTTGCAAACCAAAGTCGAGTGTTTTTGATTGACAAAGAATTTAAGTAAGTGGACTGTTTGTTCAATTAATTAAAATACCCAGTTGCAGTAATCTGAACTATTTATTTATTTTTATTGATTGTTTCTTTTAGTGTTGTGGGATACACACTGCTTTTGAGCTTGATTGAGTACAAGACACTTGTGATGCGTGGTGATTTGGAAAGGGCCAACCAAGTTCTACCATCAATTCCCAAAGAGCATCATAACAGGTAGGAATTCGCATTATACTATAGGATAATAATTAATTTCTTTTCATCGTGCGGAAATATGATTATTCTGTATTAGAAAAAGCTTTTGGCAACACAGTTGGACTTCATAAAGTTCTCAATATCTAGTTTATCTAGATAATGTTCATGTATAAGTATTAGTAAATGTCATTCCCCTCAATTTCTATTTTTCTCCAAGTAAGTGTGGTTACTAGATTTCAACCTGCTGGGGAATGGAAGTTTATCTTTTGTAGCTGACCAAAGAATCTGTCATACTCTTAATTTTGTACGGACAGTTATTATATCTATTCTGAACTTTGTACTGTCTTCTTACTTGTCCATCATATATATTTACTTGTAATATTTATGATATCAACGCATAATCTTACATGAACAACTGTTGCACTTGCACATAGATTTGCTTGTTGCTTTTGTTTAGAATCTTGTTCTCTTGACCATCTAGTGTTATCGAACTTCCGAGTTCAGTTTCAGATCTACAGTTTGGCCATATGTTATCAGCATCATAATTGAAATACTTGATTTTATGACAGTGTTGCTCGATTCCTGGAATCACGGGGGATGATAGAGGATGCTCTTGAAGTAGCTACAGACCCTGACTACAGATTTGATCTAGCAATACAGCTTGGTAGATTAGAAGTTGCAAAGGTATGTTCATTTATTGTCTGTAGGGAGATTTAGCTTCAGAAGTAAACGTTGTTAACTTGGGCATCTAATATCTTCATCTCTCTTTATGAGTTTGATTTGTCATTTTATATCATAGGTAATATTTGTTCTCTTTCCTTGCAGGTAATTGCGCTAGAGGTGCAGAGTGAGTCTAAATGGAAGCAGTTGGGAGAATTAGCCATGTCTTCTGGAAAGGTGTATTTTTATATGATTTAAATCTTCAACTTTAGTAATTTTTCCAACACTTAAGCTTGATTTCTGTCCTAAATGTCCATGCCCTAATATCTATTGAAGTGAATGCCTTGATGATGTACTGCTGAACATGATCACGTGCATTGTGTGCACAATAAATACAGTCCTTATGGGGCTTTTAAGATGCAAAAGACTACAAATGTTTAGTTATGGCCAAATTAAGATTTGTTTTGTTGCACGTTTGAATTTTTTAGTTAGGAGCATGTTAGATTCTGAGATGTACTACTGAAACATGATCATGTGCATTGTACACCTGATGGATAATAGTCCTTATTGGGGCTTTTGAGATGCAAAAAACTACAAAGGTTTAAGTTATGGCTAAAATAAGATTTGTTCTGTTGCATGTTAGAAGTTCAGGTCAGGAGCATGCTAGACTCCGATTCTTGTGTATAATTAGGATGTTAAATGTTTTTTTTTTGTCAAAATTAGTTGTAATTTTGCAAACTAGTCTGGTGATATCTAATCATAATTCTTGTTGGGTATTTCTCTTGTCCTGGTGTAGCTCACTGTATTTTCCATGTTGCAGTTGCAAATGGCCGAGGAATGTTTGAATCATGCAATGGATTTGAGCGGGTTGTTACTGCTATATTCTTCTTTTGGAGATGCTGAAGGAATTTCAAAACTTGCAACCCTTGCTAAGGAGCAAGGGAAGAACAATGTTGCATTCCTTTGCTTATTTATGTTGGGTAAACTCGAAGATTGCCTTCAATTATTGATAGAAAGGTAATCTTCTAGAATTCTGACATTGCTGGTAGGGTGGGTGGATTGACCAGACTGGAATTATATTTATGGCCAAGTTGTGCTTTTTGCAGCAATCGAATTCCAGAGGCAGCTTTAATGGCTCGATCTTATCTCCCAAGTAAGGTCCCAGAGATAGTGGCAATTTGGCGTAAAGATCTCAATAAGGTAATGTCTAGTTCAGGTATAGGGTATTTGCTTTATGATAGAACTTCCTGATTTTGTGTGTGTGCATGATATTGCAGGAATCCAAATCCTTTAGGGTATTTTGGATTCAACTTTAGTTTTTTTTATGTAAAAATTTCAAGTCATCTAAACACATTCCCCATAATATATTAGTAGAAAATATGCATTCCAATGTGTGTTACTGTGTTACAAAAAATTTCTTGTGTATAAAAGATTTCCTGGAAAGAAATAACTTACACATCCCATGATTTTATTTTCAAAGGAGGGTTGGGAAAAAAATTCCCGTGAGATCGGAATGAAATATATGTGTAACTTGTATCTATACCACACTCCTACAACTAAGTCCCGGGAATGTTACACATGTTAGCCAAGCACTTCAAAAAAAATAAAATTGAAACCCAAGAATAGGATTCCCAACATTATATTCTAGTGAGTTATTCCCGGGAACAAATTAACATAACATTAAAAAACGTCCCCTTATAATTCCAAAAATACTGCACACTCCTCCAGTTAAAAACCCAAAGAATAGATACATTATTCAGTCATATTTGATTTCAAATATTTAATCGTAAAATAAATTGGTTTCAATATTTAATTATGAAATAAATAAATAGATACACATTCAATTATATTTGGTTTCAATATTTTATCATAAATTAAATTGTTGTCAGGAGCCAAGAACCTCTGAATTTTTTTGTTTATAAAAAAAAATCCTGATCAGATACTCAATTGTTTTCTTTGGTTAGTCTTATCAGGTTGATAAATTGTTGTGGATTAAATAGAGTATATTTGAGTGCAGGTTAATCCAAAAGCTGCTGAATCATTGGCTGATCCGGAGGAATATCCAAATTTGTTTGAAGATTGGCAAATTGCACTTGCTGTTGAATCTAAAGCTGCAGAAACAAGGTCAGTGTGGAGAACACTTATTTTCTTGCATGTATCTTGCGGCTTTGACTGTTTTTATGTTGGTGTTCTGTATGCAATACATCTCTAATGATGTTTACTTACTTTAATTTTGATATTTCTGTTTTAGGAATGTTTACCCTCCGGCAGAGCAGTATATCAACCATGCTGACAAATCACATGTTACCCTTGTCGAAGCTTTCAGAAACATGCAGATTGAAGAGGAGGAGCCTCTTGAGAATGGAGACTCTAATCATGAGGTATACTAAATATACGGAAACATCAGAAACAAAAGGTTTCAAGAAATTCTAATTGACACATAATATCGTGTTTTGCTTTTATGCTACACAGCAAACTGTTTGTCAGTGGTATTAACTGTTGGTTTATTTTGTTGTCCTTTGTTTCAGTTGACTGAACAAAATGAAGAACATTATACGGAAGAAGAACACTATACGGAGGAACAAAATGGAGAGGAAGGAAGCCAAGAAGAGGCAGTTGTAGTGGATGCCGAATCAACAGATGGCGCAGTACTCGTAAACGGCAACGAGGCTGACGAAGAGTGGGGTACGAATAATGAAGGAGCCCTGTCAGCCTAAAAGCAATTGGTTGGGGTGGTGTGAAAATCAAAATTTTGTCTCTGGTGATTAATTGATTCTGAAGTGCCATTTCTAACTCCCATATGACAACTACCTGTTTTCACTATAACTACTTATACCACCCGAGTCTTAACAATTCTAATTGCTTTCAATTTTTAGTATATTGGATGTCTACTGCAATTAGGCTGTATATTTAGGGAATGCGGGAGGAAGTTTTCAAATAAAGTCCACTGTCAATGATGATTAATTGACTAAATCTCATAACTACATTTTCCTCGTGATTCTAACAACCATTTGGGCTTCGGAGATTGTACCGTTGACTTACTTATTGCACCACTCAACTCTAATTTAATAACATCAAATCTTCGATAGATTTAATACAAAAAGGTTTTCTGTAACATCTTGTTCTTGCTTAATATGGTTGAGGTCAATATCACCAATGATTTCTGATGTACACCATCTTAAAGTTGTAAGAATTACTATTGATATATCCCTCTGGCTTTCTGAATGCACATTTGACAGTCCTTTTATTTTTAAGATAATTACTTGCTGAAAATTGTTGCTAGACTATGTACCTTTACTATATTGTTGACTCCAATTTTGAAGCCTCCCCAATAACCCAACCTGTTTTCTTTTAGTTTTGATTTTGTTAGTTATTAATCCTAAAATATTCTTATTTGTTGACAGTGCTTGCACCACATCACTAGGTCCCATCAAGACAGTCGGTTCCAGCTTCTGGGATATTTATCTGAGGTTTGGCTTACTTTTCCATATTGTATTTGCTTGATCATATTGGCCTTGCATCGCATCTTTACTGAACCAAAATGTGAAAATCAGTAGTTAGATTGTTTGGACAATTTTGCTAATAAAATGCAGATTGAGGTCATCAATGTGTGTAACCAAATAAGTTTTTTTGTTTTCATATGATTTTATTATCATATGCAGATAAACTATTTGTTGATAGTGTTGTTAGTTGAAGACCATGTCTGAGATGGAGTTCATCTACATTGCATGTTTTTGTATGGTTTACAAGACAAGCGTGGTAATTTATTAGTGTGTTAATGGTTTGATTTTCTTTTAATTTATAAAAATGCAGGTTTCCTCAAGAAGCCATGAATGGATTATGCGGACTGGTTGTTTCTGTTTCCTTGGTGTTGTGGTTTTATGGTGCTCTGAATTTTGTCATTGCCTGCGGCATAACAATATCCTTAGGGTTGGTTACAATTTACTAGAGTTTATAGCACATTTTTTTGGGGATATTACCTCAATATATTCGTGCCATTGTGTATGTAGAAAAGTTGAACTAGAGATGGATGCCTGTTTAAATTTTAGGTAGCCTTTTTTCTTGGCCATGTTTTATTTACATATATATTTTATTTGATTGTAAACTTGGATGTTTGATAGAGAAAATAATGATCCATCTCGAGTGTTACTTCTGTTTACATGTTATACCAAGTTCTTCAAATTTTTGCTGTTTTGGCAATAGGTGTGTTCATAGTAAGATTAGTATTTACATTTTGAGGAATGTTATTTGAACAACTAAAAATTGGCAATGTAATTGACAGTAGAAATATATCATTTATAACTATTGATTTGACTCTTAAGAAAGAGAAAAAAAAACTTGCAAAAGAAAATTGCATCAATACCGTATATAAATATGTTGTTCGACAACAAAATAGTTGCCAAATTAACATTTCTTACATTTTTTGTCCGGTCTAGAACGAGACAAATATCAGACTCATGCATTTGTCTTCTTTTATAATTGGAATTAAGCATTTGTATCACTTCCGCACTAATATAAACAAGAGCAATGATATTCTAACAATCAAAAATCAACAACTTTTGTGACAACCACCAATTTTCAAAGGAAAAGTAGATAGTGACACGGAAACCAAAGCAATAGAGAGATAAAGTAAAAAGATAATGTGAGTATGAGAGATAAAGTTGTCACATAGGTTTCACAAAATGGTTGTTAGAATATCATTTCTCTATAAACAATAAAACTGAGTTCAGATCCTCCTCCTCCTCCTCTTTGCTCTATGTTAGTAGTGTTGTAATTTTCATGTATTGATATCCATTGAAATTCAAATTTCATCACAACCTGATCACACTAACGGGAAGTATTTTCTACAAATCTGGAAATTATTGATTTCGTATGTGTAGAAATAAGCAATCATGGAAAGTTGTTTTCGGATTTGTCACTTTGAAAGTTGTCCGATAAGTTGATTTCTTAAAAATAAACTACAATGACGTTGGCAACACAAATAAGATAAAGAGAGTGGAGAATGGTGACAAAAAAATAGAGAATTAGGTAAGATCTAAAAAGACGTTCACATATAAAAAAAGTGAGTTAGGGGAGTTCCTTATATCTACTCTTTTTAAGTTGATCTATTAACCATTTTCATGGTATGTGTTTTTTTTTTAATAACAAATGTTAACAGTTAGTTGTTTGATAATATTTATTCATTCGTTCGAATTTGAACTCAAGATTTCAAACTTCTTATCCCTTAGCTCTATTGCTAACAAACAACTTGAGCTATGTGTATGTTGTGTTGTAGTTAAAGTCAATAAAGACGCCATTTGATGTCATTTGTGTATTTTTCATGTGCTTGTTAGTGTACAGAAATTCACATATTTGGCGTTGCTGTGACTTTTGAGATAAGAGTTGTAGCCTCTGATGCATAATGTGTAGTTCTCAAGTAACTTGAGGATCAAGTCACTGACCTCATAGTCAATAGAGAGAAGTAGTGAGCTGTCCATCATAGGAAAAGGACATGAGACATGGTCCCCATTGTTGAGTTCAAACATCTCCACCTCACAGCAAGCACAACTATAGTACAAAGTTGGATCATCAGACACAGAGGGCGACATCTCAATGTTGAGGCTACAAAGGCTTCATTTCAACATTCACACATTTGATTACTCTCTTGTCATAATTTTGAATTTTGATCCTATTTTATTGATGTGTTTAAAGCTCATTATGCGCTAATTTTCCCTTGGTTAGGATGTGTTCATTTTTTATGGATATTTTGATCCTATTTTATTTAGTAATTCGTGTATTGCACGTGTTTATTTCCATACTTTTATTTCGTGTTTGATCAACTTACGGTTAATTTAAGTTTGCTAAATGGATGTCAAGATGGTAGACTAAGATCATCTCCAATGCTCTTATTAAGAGGTAACTTAATAACTATCACACATATATACCACTTATTCCCACCATTTTAATGTTAATGTCTAAGAAGCACTTATTCGCTCCAACCACCCGACTCTTTAAAATTACTAAATTGGTCGCACTAATAGTTTACAATGTATTTTTTTTTTTTAAATATAATGAAAGAAGTTAAATAAAATATGCAATGAAACTCACATTTATGCGAGGGCTTGTCGAAACATTATATCTGAATAACAATTCTTCTTATTTATTTTCAAACGAGAGTAGCTAATAAACTTTACATGGCAAAACATCTCTAATCTTCGATTGGAGTGTGGAGATGCCGTAAAGAATGGACTCATTAATTAGCTTAGGTTATATTGTAAATATGGTAAGGATAATAGTATTTACACGACAACACATCAATTAATCCGTTATTAACCGGTACCCAAGACAGGAAAAGAAAAAAAATAGTAGAAGAAGGCCACAAAAGAGGGAAACTCAAAAATAGTAATCAATGAGACAAAGGTCAAACAACAATTGAGACCCTTGGATTGATCAAAAGGTGACAGAATGTTTGAATTGAAAAAGACCCACCGACGGTACAGTCAATCAATATTTCATGCGTTATTTATTTATTTATTTATTACACTGTCAGTGTAAAAGAAAGAAATGTATCACACGTGTAGCACCAAGCACGTGCTATCATTCAATTTGTCTCAGTCTTCTCTTCTTCCAAGAGTTAGAACCATGTTTCTCTCTCACTCTCATACTCACAGTGTCAACGTCTTCTTCTTTCTTCACTGAACATTGCATCCAACTCAGCAACCACAATCTCTCACAGTGCTGAATTCAACATTCAACTGAACTTCAAGAATCAATCACAGATCTAATTCAATGTAATGCTTCCATTTCTTTATCTAAGATTGAGATTTTTGCTTATTAATAATCAAATTGCTGCTTAGTTTCTTTATTTGCTTGCATGTTCTTTTACTACTTGGTTACTAAAATTTAATTAGTTTCTTTTTGATCAAGCAATAGATCATTGATTTAAAGAATAGAAACAATCTTGAAACACTGATTAAACTATTCTATGATTAGCAAGAAAATAAATTTTGATGTTAAGAATGATACCCACATGGATTAACTTGCTAAATTTTTAATTTTTAATTAAACTGTTGTATGAATAACAAGAAAAGAAATTTTGATGTTATGAAGATAGCCCACATGAATTTACTTGCTAAAGTTTGTTTTTTTAATTACTTGAAGGATTCGGATTGAGAAATTAATAGCTCTTTGATATCAGAAAACTGTTCAAGATTGAAGCATTGTAGGACTATTTTTTAGTGAATTTGGGGAAAGGAATGTGTATTTCTAAAAGGGTCAAGCTTGTTAGTGATATATGAATCATGATTGTTGAGGAAAGGAATATAATGGAGGAAAGCAGCAATAGAGGTGAATTTCAGGCTAGTTTAGCGAAACTATCTTCATTAAGGTCGGGTGGAAGTTTTAAATCAACATTATCAGGAAGATCGTCTCCGCGAAATAATTCTCCTTCGTTTCGAAGACTAAACTCTAGTCGAACGCCGAGGAAAGAAGGAAGAACTTTTGGTGGTTTTCTGTTGTTTCGGAGCAATCGTGTGTTGTTGTGGCTGCTTCTAATTACCCTCTGGGCTTATCTTGGTATTTTTTTTCAGTCCAGGTGGGCACATATTGATAAGAAGGAGGAATTTTCTGGCTTTGGAACCGGGCCAAGAAATACCGGCGTAGATGCTGATCCGAGTCTTCGCCGTGATTTGATTGCTAGTGATGACTCCTTGTCTGTTAATAATGAGACGGTTAGAAATAAAGGAGGGATTGGTAGAACAATAAATGTAGCCTTGGCAAAGAAGGAAAGTGATGATGAGGTTCCTTCTCGTCGTAAAGCAAGCCCAAAGAAGAAGAGCAGGAGATCTTCGAAAGGTAAAGCTCGTGGTAAGAAGAAACCAATTGTGGAAATTAAGAACAATGATATAGAAGAGCAGGAACCAGAAATTCCTCAAACCAATAGTACGTATGGATTACTCGTCGGTCCATTTGGCTCAACAGAAGATAGGATTTTGGAATGGAGTCCTCAGAAACGTTCCGGGACATGTAATAGGAAGGGGGACTTTGCACGCCTTGTTTGGTCGAGAAGATTTATCTTGATATTCCACGAGCTTTCCATGACCGGAGCTCCACTCTCAATGTTGGAATTGGCAACAGAGCTTTTGAGCTGTGGTGCCACTGTTTCAGCTGTTGCACTTAGCAGGAAGGGTGGTTTGATGTCAGAGCTTTCTAGAAGACGAATCAAGGTGCTTGAGGACAAAGCAGATCAAAGCTTCAAAACTGCAATGAAGGCTGATCTTGTAATTGCTGGTTCAGCTGTATGTGCATCATGGATTGGTATGAACAGATTTGTTACATTTCATTATGCATGGTTGTTGTTTTTAGTGTTAGAAAGTCAAATTTTAATAACTCAACATATAAATGCTTTTCAATTCCATCTTTTCCTTCCTCTACTTTTGTATCTTAGACTAAATAAATGCTTTTTCAACCTCACGGTGCCAAATTAATATGCAACATTGAAATTGATCTTGAGCTGTCAACCAGAAAGATATGCTTGTTAGTTTATGCTCAATGATATTGTAGCTACCACAAAAGGAAATATTAAAATAATTTAATATGCTTAGGACGACCTAGTCTTTTGACCGGACATTGCAACATTGCAAAAGGCTTAATTCCACATTATCATACTAGCTCTATAACTATTGGTTTAGGACTTTTACCACAAAAGTATGCCATACTTCAAAACTCAAGTGTCTCAGTAAATGGCACCAACTTTGGATCCTCAACATACCTATATTCCTGCACATATGCACAAACTCCTAACCTTTTAATCATTCAAACCATTAGAAACGAATGAGTTTAATCATACATAGAAGTATGCATATTACATAGCTCACGTAACCTTATACCATTTTCTAGTTCTAACCTTTATATATATCGTGGTAGATTCATAACTGTTGATTATAATTGTAATTGTAATTATTATTATCATTAATTCTTTCCTTTATTGTTTGGTATTGTGTCCATGGATTGTTTAGCTGTTACTGATTTTGCTTCTAATACAGAGGAATTCCGATTATATTTCTCTTGTAAATGTAGTTGTGTCGATTCATTGTAAAGTAATCATTTTCAGATTATTCAAGTATAATTTGTCAGTATGAGTCTGTAATTCCTCTTCTACATGTCTTAATAAAAAAACCTTTGTTTTCTTATGTCTCCAGAACAATATATTGAACGTTTTCCGGCGGGTGCGAGCCAAGTTGCTTGGTGGGTCATGGAAAACCGTAGAGAGTACTTCGACCGTTCAAAGGGTGTCTTGCACAGAGTAAAGATGTTGGTTTTTCTTTCTGAATCACAATCTAAACAATGGCAAAAGTGGTGCGAAGAAGAAAACATAAAACTGAGATACCAACCTGCAACTGTTCCTTTGTCTGTTAATGATGAACTGGCATTTGTAGCCGGCATTCCTTCTACACTTAACACTCCGTCCTTTAGTACTGATAAAATGATTGAGAAAAGGCAGTTGTTGCGAGAATCGGTCCGAAAAGAAATGGGATTAACTGACAATGATATGCTTGTAATATCTCTAAGTAGCATCAACCCCGGAAAGGGCCAGCTATTGCTTCTTGAATCAGCAATCTCAGTAGTAGAACACAAACAATTGCAAGATGATAAGAACATGAAAAAATTATCAAATATAAAGGAAGGCTTGTCTACACGGACTAGAAGACATCGTATGAGAAAATTGTTACCATTGTTGAAAGATGGCAAAGTAGCTCTGAAGGATACCTCAAACAATTCTTTAAGCAGGTTACATTAAACTGGAAGTAAATTATATAACTTATGGTTGTTGTGTCTATTTTTTATTTATTGCACTGATTATGTGAACTTTGACAATCACAGAAGGAAGCAATTGTTGGCTAATAACAAAGCAACAATGCAGCAATCTCTCAAAGTTCTCATTGGTTCTGTTGGATCCAAAAGTAACAAGGTGGATTATGTTAAAAGCCTTCTCAGTTTCTTAGAACAGCATCCAAACACTTCAAAATCAGTTTTGTGGACCCCAGCCACAACACAGGTTGCCTCATTATACTCTGCAGCAGATGTTTATGCCATAAACTCTCAGGTAGGTCGTGTTTATATTATTACTTATAAAGTAATAGTTTAAATTTTTATTCCTTCATATCGATATATGTAATAATGCTTTTATATAGGTATTAATTTGTTTCCTAATTATGAGTATATGCATCCACTTATGAATCTACTTTGCCCTGACATTCACATAGCTCCAAGCAAAGATATTTTAAATGACGAAACTGTTCAATCATGTTGGAAATATTATGTTGTGCTATCAGTTGAGAACTTGAAACTAATGAAATATATTATTTTACTTTTTCTAATTTGGAATCTCGTGATCTTATCTTGAAGACTTGAAGTTTTTACCTTGGTTCTTTTTTTAGAATACCTTCTTGTCTGTATATTCAGTATTCTTTATCAGTAAAGGATAAGATTTACTGGGTAATTTATGAATTTATTGGAATAGTATTGAATGGAAGTTTTGGCATTGTTTTCCATTGAAAATTAAAAAATATTTCATTATTTTACAACTTCACATAATTGTCGAGACTACAAATTCCAGCTGTTACCTACATTTAGAGCTATTACTATAATTACGAAAATATCCTCCAAAATGGGAAACTGTTGCTAACTAACAAAATGGTGAACAGGGACTTGGAGAGACATTTGGACGGGTGACTATAGAAGCAATGGCATTTGGTCTTCCGGTATGACTGCTAGTTTGCTTTCCTCTTGTTTATCTCATGCAAATACTTATTTTATTTGAGTGTCACACTTGGGCTCTTTTTAGACAGACAATTTAGTTAAGCACTTATCAATAAACGCTTATGCATAAGCTACTTCTATAACGAAAGATAAAATTAAACTATTTGTAAACTGTTTTCGTAAGCTATATTGGAAAGCTTGTGGTAGTAAGTTGAAAACGGCTAATGAGCATGTCATAAGCTATCATAAGTTCTTCCAAACAGTCCCACAAGTTCGAATGTTAGTAGATAAACTCAAATGATCCAATCCAAACAGGCCTTTGATCCTTTTGATTATTGTTACTGAAGAAACGCACACATGTTATTTATACCAGCCTAAAACTGAAAGAAAGGCACACTGCCTTCCGATAGTGGTTGCCTCTAAATATATAGATTTTGTTTGTGATTTGTGTATTGTCAGTTGTTCTAAAACTAGGAAAAAGGCTCCTAGATTTATGGCACTAAATTATGTTTTGATACTATGTAAGTGTTGAAAATAATAGTTTTTTTTTTATAATAAAAATACTCGATCCTGAATGTAAATGAATGAGTGATAATAGTTGTGTTCCAATTAATCTTATGGGAGCAGGTTCTCGGAACGGATTCTGGGGGAACGAAGGAGATAGTTGAGAACAATGTTACAGGTCTTCTTCATCCAATTGGACGTGCAGCAGGGAACGATGTCCTTGCACAGAATCTTCTGTATTTGCTTAAAAACCAGTTGGCAAGGAAGCAAATGGGGATAGAAGGCAGGAAAAAGGTGGAGAGAATGTATTTGAAGCAACACATGTATAAGAAATTTGTTGAGGTTATTGTTAGGTGCATGAGAAGCAAATAAACCCTGCAATAATCATTCCTTTTTTTCTTTTTCAATTGAATTTACTCATTCACAATACATAATGTAGTGACTGCTGGTTGTCATAGTGCCAATTTGTGACTAGCTAGCTCTCCTCTATTTTCTTTTATCAGAGGAAATGAATGTCATTATGCATTTCTAAGAAGCAATATTCATTATTGTTTGTTGTACAACAAATCAATTTACTCAACAGAGTACCAAAGTATCAATAGTTTTTCCCCCCTTAAAACTGTTAGTTAGTAGTATTGCTTGAAATGGTGGATGCTTTACAAAATGCATGTAAAATATTAAATTAAAAATTATTAACATAATGGAAGCTATTCCACTAATAATAAAAAATTATTTAGTATTTTAATAAATATTTCCAAATATTTTATTATGTTTAATGCTTTGGTCAAAGAAATTAAGGAATAAAAAAAAGAAAAGTTTTATCTCGTTGAGTTGAGTAGTTAGTAAATGAAAGAGAAATTAATATTGATTTGATTTAGTTTAATATAAAAATATTACTCCTTCCGTTTCAAAATGAGTGTCATTTTAGTAAAATGAATGTCATTTTATCTTTTCAATGCACTATTAATAACTTTTTTTCAATAGTTCTCCTTAATTATTACTATGCGCACTACTTACAAAGTACTCCCTGATTATGACGTACTCCCTCCGTCCCGAAATATAAGCAAAAAACATTCATTTTCTTTGTCCCAAAATATAAGCAAAAAAGACAAAATTTCCTCATACTCCCTCCGTTTCAAAATGAGTGTCGCTTTAGCCAACTGCACATAGATTAAGGAATGGAATAATAATGTCCAAAGTATAAAATGATACTTTGAAAGTTGTGTGGAACTGTGGATAGTAATAATTAAAGGTACTATTGGAAAAAAAGTAATTAATAGTACATTGAAAAGTGAGAATGACATTCATTTTGAAACAAATTATTTTTTCTAAGGCAACACTCATTTTGAAACAGAGGGAGTATTTAATCTTGTTTTTAAAAAAATCATCTTTTTAAAGAAAAACTTTTGTTTATTCTCATAAAATAATGCAAATTACATTTAATTTTCTCTCTCTTTCATTTTCTCCA
Organism: Medicago sativa; assembly: GCF_051527215.1. Lineage (NCBI taxonomy): Eukaryota > Viridiplantae > Streptophyta > Magnoliopsida > Fabales > Fabaceae > Medicago > Medicago sativa. Next base: position 81,029,782 of record NC_140750.1, read on the forward strand.
TAACCAATAGCCAATGAAAATTGTTTTTCCATCTTTCTATAAAACTTTTTTCAAAGAAAACACAAAAAACTATACTCTAAATTCTTATGTTTTAGTTTTTTTAATAATTGTGATTTTTTTTTGCTTATAATTTGGGACGGGGAAGTACCACATTTTACTTTAATTTATAATGATGGGAAATGCAACAATAGTTGACAAGGCTATTTTAGTAAAAGTGTCATGTCTACACACAACACTGTTGCATTTATATGTGTGTAACAACCTTAAACAACACTCATTTTAAAATGGATGGAGTAAATCATTTAGAATTCAAATTAAATTAGCAAGAGAGTATATTTAAAATTCCTTGATAAATTTTCCAATACGGAGCCTTTTTTTTTGGATAAAATCTGCCTCTTTGCTGTTTCTTGTTTTTTACTCAACCTCTTTGTTGTTTCTAGAGAATATGTGTCTTCTTGCTACCGCGAATGAGGCAATTTAAAAATGTTGGCACCTTGAACTCATCCATGTTAATTTGGATAATTTCCATAATCACTAATATATATATATATATATATATATATATATATATATATATATATATATATAAAGATGTTCCAAGCAATTGATGGGTAGGATAACATTTGGTTGTGCCACATGAGAGATGATTATACATTTACATGTTCACAAATATAGAACATAGAGTGATTATTAGGCATAGATTGATTAACATATATCTCGAATATATGTTAATAACCCTCTAACTAGCTAGTATTAATAGTTGACAATATTTAACATGTCATCTATTTTGAAATTCATAGATGGCCTCAAGGCAGCATTTCTAATGGTGTTGGTTCAAGTTGCTTATGCTGTGGTTAGCATATTGTATAAATTGGTAGCAAATAATGGAATGAGTTTGTGTGTACTTGTGGCCTATCGATACCTCTTTGCATCAATTTTCATGGTTCCTCTTGCTTATTTTGTTGAGAGGTGCCACTTTAACTGCATTTTACTTACACAAACACAAGTACAGTAATTCATAAGATTCATTAGTCTTTTAGAGCATAACACAATTGATGTCATGTTATGTTTCCACAGGAAGAGCAAGCCAAAGATCACAGCGGAAGTTATTTTTCAAGCATTTCTTTGTGGATTATTTGGGTAAGTTGATTCAATATCATTTTATGTGTATATAATTTTTTTTTATCTTAACATTTGCGTAATTGTAACATGGATCATTCAGGGCAACCTTACAACAAAATTTATACGTTGAAGCAGTGGTTTTGGCAGGTGTAACATATGCTACAGTCATGTACAATTTCATTCCTGGTGCAACCTTTATCTTAGCCGTTTGTTTTGGGTACGTAAGCCTTCATACCATGGACACCTTACCTTACGTTACGTGGGGTGGCACTTTGGTGACATTAATGTCACCGTGCCATTGCATCTGGGCCACACATTGTCATTGCCATTGCATCTGGGCCACACAACACATCTAATGTCACCCAATGTGTGGCCCAGATTTAATGTCACCGTGACATTAATGTCACACAAGTATTTCCCCGTTACGTGACATTGAATGTGTTTACCTCAGCCTCTCTTATACGTTTTATCTTCTATACTTTATACATATTTTAAAAATACACATAAAAAATAATGGACACCGGATTTGACATTAGTAATTTTGATGTCAAAATATTTTTTCCCAACTCTTATTACTTTTTTTTAATTGTTTTTTTAGATTGGAAAGATTGAACATAGGAACATTAACAGGGAAGGCCAAGATAGTTGGCACATTAATGGGAATTAGTGGAGCAATGATTCTCACATTCTATAAAAGTATTGAGATTCACCTATGGTCTACTCATATTAACTTGTTGAAAAATCAACAACCAAAAAATGTATCTGCTGATAACATTTTGGGGTCTTCTCTTGCATTAGGCACATGTATATCATATTCAATATGGTTGATAATTCAGGTAACACCTAATTCACTTCATATAGGATACTACTTTTATATGAATGTGTAAATGTTTTATATATTTACTACCATATATATTTTTGTGATATTATTTATAGGCTAGAATGAGTGAGAAGTTTCCTTGGCATTATACAAGTGCAGCTTTGATGTCAGTGATGGCCTCCATTCAATCAATTATATTTGCTTTATTTAAAGAAAGAGGTGATTGGAATCAATGGAAGCTTGGTTGGGATATCAAACTGTTCACTGCATTTTTTTCGGTACATTGCCTATATCAAAGTGTTTTTTTCCTCCGTTTATCTTCATTAGTCATAATATTTAGAACATTGTTGGGTATTAAGTGTGGGCACCTCTCAAAGTTAAATTCAAATTTTGATTCAGATCGTTGTGAAATTTTTGTTAAACTCAACTATCATTGATTTTATACAGTAAATGCTTTTTTATAATTAATGACAGTTGAGTATAACAAAAATTTCACAACAATCCGAATCACCTAATTTACTAACACTCGTTAGCAAAGTTCCATAAATATAATATAGGAACACTCCTTAGCAAGATCTATTTTAATAACTAATTAATTTATTAGAATTAATTCCCGTGAGCTTAACTCAGTTTGATTTACTAGAATTAATTCCCGTGAGCTTAACTCAGTTGGTAGGGATATTGCATTTTATATGTAGGAGTCGGGGTTCGAACCCCGGACACTCCATTTCTCCACAATTAAATTGTGTGAGCTCTAGCCACTAGACTACTTGACCAAAACAAAAAAAATTACATGAATTAGACATTCAATAATTCAAATAGGGTTAGCAAAGTTCCGTAAATATGATATAGGAACCCTTCTTCATTAAATTGTGTGAGCTCTAGCCACTAGACTACTTGACCAAAACAAAAAAAATTACATGAATTAGACATTCAATAATTCAAATAGGGTTAGCAAAGTTCCGTAAATATGATATAGGAACCCTTCTTCAAAATGCTTTTATTTTTTTGGTGGTGTCCGTGGTTCGAACCCCGAACCTTGCATATTTTATGCATTGTCCTTACCAACTGAGTTAAGCTAAAAATGCTTTTATTGAATCTACACTCAAAAGGAGGTATAAGGAAAGTTTTGTGGTTGTGTAAGAAAGTTAAAAAGGTGAGTGATAATGAGGTCAATGGTTTAATCTTCAACCTAAAGACTAATTATACAAACATTTATCCTTTTTAAAAAAGTAAGTTCACGGTTAAATGTTGAGTAAAATTTTAATTTCTTTAAAATTAACAGAATTTTAAAATTATACTTGAAATCTATGAAGCCCTGATACTTCAAAATGAACGACGTATCGTATCCCCTGCGTATCCTGCACCGATACCTGTTTGATACTTCTCGATACGTATCAGGAGAGTATCCGAAGATTAAATTTTATTTTTTTAAAAAATAATTATCCGATACTTTCCGATACGTATCAGGAGAGTATCCGATAATTATCCTGCACCGATACCTGCCCCGATATTTCCCAATTAATGTTAACTAAAATAACTTAACTCTCGAGTACTGATGTGTTCTTTTTTGAATATAGTGCTTCTTTGTTTGATCAATATAGTATAGCACTAACAATGTTCTTTTTGGATATAGTATAACACTGATGATGCTCTTTTTGGGATATATTGTGTATGTAATAGACTAATCATCACTCTCTTAATCGTCAATATTATTTATATTTATGTTGATGTGCTACGAGCCTATGATTGGTTTCTTTTGTTTGTTAATATATTTGCATATTAAAAAAATGGTTATAATTATATTGTACATTTAATTATATAATTTTTTTTATTAACGTACTCCAGCCGTATCGTATCTTGATTTTTGAAATTTTTCCGTATCGGTGCAGTATTGTATCCGTATCGTATCTCGTATTCGGGCTTCATAGCTTGAAATTGATTTATTTTTTAAGCAAATGTTAAAATGTTCCCTTTTAGTGTATGCCTTATGGAATTGGAAACATGTTAAGGACCTAAAATTGAAACTTTATATTGCATTTTTAAATTAGTGATCCGGCATTTTAAAGAAGGGTTTAATTTGTATAGACCGACAATATAATTTTTTACACATGCATCTAAACAAATCACTCTATAATGTCACTTGTTTAGGATAAATTAAAAATATATCTTTACAAAGCTCTATTTGACATGCCTTAATCGGATGCATGTGTAAAAAGTGTTACATTTTCACTCCAAAAAATTAATTTCTTTCAAGAAAAGATTGGGATTGGCTAGGGCTGGCAATGAACCGAACCAACTCGAAAATAGTTCGAGACTCGATTCGAAAATTGAATCGTTGGACTTGGTTCATGAACCAAATGAGCCGAACTTGAGTTGAAAATTAAGTTCGATAAATAAACGAGTTGAACCTGAGTTAAGTATGGTTCGACTCGTTTGGTTCATGAACCAACTCGATATATATATATATATATATATATATATATATATATATATATATATAATTGTTATTTTGTATATAAAAATATGATATGTAATTTATTACAAGTTTCTTATGTACTATTTTTTATATAAGTTACAACTAATTTGATTAACAAACGAGAGTTATAATAAAAAAGAGAGGAAAAACAAGCTAATTACCTTGTGCAAGCTTTTAAACAAATATGCAGACTAAATAAGTCCCACATCGGACAGTTTTGAAAACATTAGATAGGAAGAGCTTATATAAAGAGAAGTGCATCACAGAAGTGCATCACATATAAAACATATATCAGTGGTATATAAATTAAGCTACAGTAATATATGTAAAGGACTACATCAGTCCAACATGCGCCATAGTTTTATTATTTATTATAATTATATTTATATTTTTGCTCATTTTAAAATAAAAACCTTTGAACTTTAAAATTTGAGCAAACGAGTTGAACCTAACGAGTCGAACCGAGTTGTTCGTGAACTTTAAACGAGCTGAACTCGGGTTAAAAAAAGGTTCGTATCAAACTCGAATCGAGTTTCGAGCTGAACCAATTCTTATCGAGTCGAGCTCAGACAAATTCGACTCGACTTGGCTCATTTCCAGCCCTAGGATTGGCTAATGAATTACTTATTTTTACACATAAGCTAGTGATATTTTTTGTATCAGGGAATTGTGGCCTCAGGAATAGTTTGGGTTCTCATTGCATGGTGTGTACGCATAAGAGGCCCACTTTATGCTTCTGTTTTCAACCCCCTCTTCCTTATTCTAGTGGCTATTGGAGGGTCTCTCCTACTAGATGAAAGACTACATTTGGGAAGGTTCAAACATTTAACTGATATTATTATTAATTTGCTATACCTTTTAGTTTAAATTACTATCATTATTATTGTCCTAAACTTTTTTCTTCAAAATTTCAGTGTAATAGGATCATTATTGATTGTGATTGGTTTATACATTGTCTTGTGGGGTAAAGGTAGAGAATTGAAGAAAATTACAGAGCACACAAGAGGCTCGGTCCAGGTTCAACCATTGGAGATAATTACCACAAAGCTTGTAGATGGTAAAAGCCTTGATATTGATAACAAGAATGACATCAAGTCGAGTCACTAGTGACAGTAAGAGCTACTCCTTCCGGTCTCAAATATAAGAAACAAAAAAAAAATGCACACATATTACGAAAGTGGATTGACCACATTTAAGTCATTATAAAAAGTATTGTTTTTCTAATTTTACCCTTGTCTTGGAGTAGCAAAGACATTAATGAAGTGATTTTAATGAGGGCAAACTTAGAATAGTGGCATTTAATAGGTTCTTTTTACTATACTTTTTCTTATATTTGAGACCATCAATTTTATTTTTTTGTTTCTTACATTTGAAACCGGAGGGAGTATAAAAAAGTAGACCGGAGGGAGTATGTTATTTGTACTCCCTCTGTCTCACAATAATTGTCTCTTTATCTATTTTTCTTTTTCTCAAAATAATTGTCACTTTAGAAAATCAATGCAACATTTATTATTTTTTTTTCCATTATTATACCCTTATTTATTGAATTTCATCCAACTTAACTACTCCACTAACTACAATTAATAAGGGTGTTTTAGTAAATGATACTAATTTTACCATCAAAATCAACACAATTAATCATTTCCTTAATAATCGTGCAATAACTTTAAACGACTATTATTTAGAGACGGAGGGAGTACATCTAAAATTGGACAACCAATGCAACAACCTTTAACTTTGTGAGGAGCACGGAAATCAAAATCAGGCAAAATATCATTAAAAATAGTAAATAAGTTGTTGGTTGTACAATTTGGTTGTTCACATATCATTCCTCTAACTGAAAATTATGTATTGGAACAGTTTTGTCCCCACTTAAAACAATAGAGTACTATATCCGATTTGACTAAAACCAAGTCTATGATAAACAAATTAAATTAAATGTGCAAATATATGAATGATTAATTCTTATCTTGATTTTTTGTTATCCTTGTACTTTATGTCTCTATCAAGAATGTAGTGGAATTTGTTTGCTGACAATTTACTTTACTTGTATAGCATTGTAGGCCAGAAATATTATAAACTTTACTATATGAACCATTATTATGTACACATACACACAACTAGTTCGTAGAATAGGTAAAAATTCTCAAAAATTTAGGGCTAAGTAGCTAACTCAAAGAAAACTAAAATGTTGCTTTATATTTACATTATTAGAAGAAAGAAAATTGATGTTGACACTTATAACAAGGCTGAAACACTAGAAAAAGACTTAAATGCTCATTGGTAGTTAACTGCCGTCGGTTAAAATCCATCGGCAGTTAACTGCTGATGAGGTTATATTGGTAAATTACTAGTGTTTCATAACATTGAGTGAAGTGTGAACAACATTCTTTTAGAAGAAAACTACATTCTAAATCTCCAAAAGGCAGCCAGATTGAATGTGGCCAAGGAAGTTTTCTGGGCTTTCAAGTTTACTCCAAACACCACTCTTTAGGCCCAAAACAAAGCCCATATAAGGTTCCCCAAAACCACCAGACCCAACCAATAAGAGTACACCTTCCCAAGATCCCAAATAAGCAACATTCCTTATCTCGCAAGGTACCTTCGCCACCACCTGCCACGCGTCACCACATCATTACCCTTACCCATGTACATTCTTCTATCTGATTCACAACCATCCACACAAGTCCTTGGACATGTGGCATCATCCAAAAACTCCTCGACCGGACCCTACCCCCACATGGCTACATCAAACTCCTTCGCACTACGTTCAAATCTTCCTTGCATCTCCATACAATACCCGCCAACAACTTTGATCGTGCCAGAGCCATTGTCTCTGGCACAAAACACAACCTTACACTCATCACGCTCCCTCTCCATATTAGGAAGCAGGAACCACATGTCATTTACCACATCATATGCAAATGCTGACTTCAATGCATTCTTCTCCTCATCGTGTCCTCCTACCACATAGACCATTCGTTCATGATCTGATGCACAATAGAAGAATGTGCGAGGCCCACCAGGCATATCGGCCCTGCGTCGCCACTTAGCAGATAAAAAATTACAAATAAATACCGAATTTGAAGCTTTCCAGGAATTCAGGGCCCATCCACCCATAACAACTAGATCATACCCAACACCCGCAATTTGACAAAATAAGGGTAACCCTTCACTTAATTCGGGTCCCATTGGTAACTCGCTCCAAATACCCGTTTTAGTTTCCAATACGTTCAGCTTATAAACCGGGTTCGCCGTAGCCTTTGATAATGAACCGGTTTTACATTTTTCTGAATCCAATTTTGCTTGAACCATGACTAGGATTTTCTGAGCATGACCTGTACTCCTCCGTACACGACGAAACTCCGGCGTCTGAATCTCCGCGCGCCACCCTTTGTTGGCGGAGGCAACCGCCGGAAAGTGTTGGCATGAAACTCGAACCAAACATTCTCTTGCTATGTCTTCTGGTAAACCTAAAATCAACTCCATTGTAGTAGAACAGAACAATTTTGAAAATGAAAAACAAAATAAGTAGTTCACTGTTTTTTTTATGACCCACGAATTGAAAACGATTGAAGTAACAGAAAGTTTGAAACTTGATTGAAGGGTTGTGTTTCTTTTGGTGGATTCAAAGTGTTTAATGAAATGGAAAATTTAAGGTAATTAAGATATAAATAAGAGTGTGAGTATTGGATTTTATAGAATGGAAGGTGAATGTGTGAAGATACAGAATGGAGGATGATGTGTATGTATGGTATTGAATTTTATTGAAAACAAAAGCAGTATGCACATGTAGTTTCAAATAAATTTAAAGTTTATATGCACAAAAAAGAGAGTTGAGAAGTGTGTGGGTGTTCTAGAGGATTTATGAGAAGCGCCAAAGGGCAAAGAATCAAAGACATAAAAGCAAGGTTGTCATTTTGGATAAGATTTTTTTTTTTTTGGTGCATCTGATGATGACCCATTGGGTTGGGAGAATCTAACAACTGTTGCTTTTTTAATCTATAAAATAAAATAGGATAGTGTTAACTTGTGCTCTTAGTGCACATGTTAAGAAATCTAAACGAATAAACTCTCTCTAAAATTTTGTGCATTTAAATGATTAAAAAGTTAAATATTAAATTCAATGTACACATTTTAATAAGTTTTTTTCTATATTTGAATCAATAACTTGTCACATGTTAACATTTCCCAATAAAATAACATGCATACTTACTTGCATAGTATGACTTCTTCTCTTATGATCAAGGTTATCAAAATCGGGACTTTACTTCAAGTCGAAAGGGAGTAGCAAAATCGGGACTCGTAAAATCGCAATCAAAATCGAAGGATTTTACTCAAGGACTTTTGTAGAATCGATATAGGATAGCAAAGTCGGGACTCGTAAAATCGCAATCAAAATCGAGGATTCTACCAAAACAAAAATAATAATGTTAAATATATGTTATAAATTGTATATAGTCATAAATGACTAAAGTTCAAAGTCCACAAAATACATATATATAAATGACTCAAAGCCTAGATGCAAATATTCTTTAGTAGTCATAGTAATGTCAAATAACCTAACAATGCTAAATAATCCCGTGTAACAATTGAAGAAGTGAAAGAATGAAAATTTTTGGCCTTTTGGGTATTTATAGAACCGGGTCATGGATTCAAATCGGGTTAATTTACGAACCGAGTCAAAAATTGACCCTTATCAACAAATGAACAAAATCCTTCAAAATCCATCAAAATCCTGCGATTTTGAATGGATTTCACGATTTTGTGCGACTTTGTGCGATTTTGATAGGATTTTGCCTAATTTTGGGACTTTGCTATGGATTTGAGTCGTTGAAGCTACGCAAAGTCGCAAAAACCAGGATTTTAGGATTTAAGTCGCGTTTTTGATAACAATGCTTATGATAATGGTTTTTTTTTTCAGTATGATGTAGAAAAATTGTTCCACAAACCGTGTCCGTTTTAATTTTCACTACAAATTAAAAAAAGACAAATGCTAACTTGTGCCCTCAAGGGCACTTGTTAAGGAACTCATTGTAGAAACATGCGTATCAAAAGTCGTACAGTCAACTTCTTAAAAGTTAAATTATCATGTTTTCCAATGCAAAGTTACTTATTTTGGGTTTCTTAACATGTGTCCTTAGGGCATAAGTTAACACGACTCTTAAAAAAATTGTATTAATTTATTTTATTGATATTTCGTTGTTGCAATAATTGATGTTTCCTCCTTACCCGTACGTGATTGGATGTTGACTCTGGTGTGGGCCTGTGGGTAAGAACTCGTAGTAATCGTTGTTTGAATTCAATTCCATTTTTAACTTCAATACAACCAGTGAAACGGATTGAAAGCCACTCTTTCATTTCATTTCATAGTCAGCTTTCAATACAACTGCAGAAAATAAACATAAATAAATAGAAACAAACAACTGACACAAGTTTTTGCAGATGATAAAACTATTGGCTCTAGAGCATCTACAACTGTAGTTTTCCAATAAAGACTTCTTAAATGAACCCCACGTGACACGTAATTTATTTATAATTTTTTAATAAAAGTATCTATTAAGGACTCAATGACTCCAATGGTAATACACTAATAAGGACTCCAATAAAAAGTACTTAAATATGTCTCACTATCTTTATATCATTAAACAAAAATAATTTATCTATTACTCCTTTTTACAAGTGGGCCAAGAAATACACATTTTAGGCTAAAATACACTTTTGGCCCACTATGTTTGGCTCCGTAGCAATTTTGTCGCCCTATTAAAAAAAACCACTTTCCAACCCCCTAACTTCACCCCCTTTTACAACTCACAGCCCCTCTAATTTTGACTTGGTCAAAGGCCACATGGCTCAAGATTAAAATTCAATGGTCAAGATTAAAAGAATCACATGGTCCCTCTCTTAGCTTATAGTTTTTTTTAAACCCAATTACATTTCATCTTCTTCAACCTGCATAATTCACTTGTTCATCTCCTTCTCTCCCGCGCCATTTTCGTTCTCTGCCAACAGCGACGGTGAACCGGCATCACGTATTTATCTCCCTCGCTCACTCTCTCCCTTGTTGTCTCTCTCCGACTGTCTTCCCTCCCTTGTCGCTCTCTCTCTTACGGTCACTATCGGCGCCGACGGAAACCGTGACAAATGAAGATGTCATCGGCAAGGTGAGGCAGCAATACAAGGGGAACCACCATATTTCTCCACCAGATCTGTTTCTCATTTACATAATTAAATAAATAAAAAAAATTGCAAAAACTCATAAACCCAGCCATCGTATTCATCATCTTTCTCTCCCTACGTCCTCCTCTCGGCAACCACCACCTCCATGGCTCCATCCCCATTTGTATTCACAACTTCAAGAAACTATATAGGATCACTAAGTTTATAAATTCATAACATTTGCTTTGTTGGCATCGTTGAATTCCCATGGAAGATTGGGATTATTGTCCTCGAGAGTCAAGTTGCTGCAACCCAAGATTTTTGAAACTCCAAAAGGAAAATGAACAATATTTTTATCAATTGAAGTGGCAAAGAAACAAATCATGAAGGGACCTGTGAAGGAACGAGAGAGAGAGACTTGTGAACAAATAATCTGAATTTTAAAAACCCATATACAAAAGAGAGATGAAAGAGACATGTGAAGGCACACAATAACACTTAAATTGAGCCTTTTAATTTTGACCAATGATTTAATCCTAAGGCTATTAATTATTGCTATATATTTTTTCCTTTAAATTTAATTCAATAATAGCCTTTGACCGAGTCAAAATTAGAGGGGGTTTATGAGTTGCAAAAGGGGGTGAAGTTAGGGGGCTGGAAAGTGGTTTTTTTTAATAGGGGGCCAAAATTGTTAAGGTGCTAAACATAAGGGGCCAAAAGTGCATTTTAGCCCACATTTTATTACTCCTTTATGCAAGTGGGACCAAGTAGTACACATTTTATTACTTTTTTAAACGTGTGACCTGTTAGTTACTCAGGAGAGAGAGGGTCCTTATATAGTTGTCTCTTTCTTAACGGGAACTCATTTTTTCTTTCTCCAATGGAGGGTCCTTAACGGAGAGTGGTCCTTGTTAAGTAAGGACCCCCATTGGAGATGCTCTAAACAAAAGCTGGAATACGCCTTGTAATGGAGGAGTATATTCATTTAGGTGAAGAGTCCAAGATAAAAAAAAAAAAGATGGTTTATACTCCCTCCGTTTTAAAATGAATGTCGTTTTAGAAAAAAAATTGTTTCAAAATGAATGTCACTTTCAGTTTCCAATGCAATAATAACTTTTTCTTTTCAATTGTACCCTTCAATTAATACTATGTTACACTACTTCCAAAGTATTATTTTTTCTTTAATGAAAAACAAACCAATAGTTGATTAGGATAATTTGGTAAAATTGCTATAACATTTGACTACTTTATTCTATTCTTTAATCTGTGTGCAATTGATTAAAGCGATACTCATTTTGAAACGGAGGGAGTATAAGATTAATTATGCATAATACAATATTTATTTGATTCATACCAACATAAAAGTAAGTCTTCGGGCAGTGTAATATAAATGAGTAAATAAATTAGGCAAGAAAGAGTATAGCTAGGTAGTTCCTAAAAAAAGAAAGTATAGCTAGGTGGTTATCCATCCATCATAAACAAATTATGTAGTTTTGTGAATTTAGACAAAACTCACACCATATGCTTTGATGTGTTGATCAACTCACACCATGCTTTGATGTGTGGATTAATAATAGCTGCAATCAAAACAAAAGTGGTCAAACAATCACAAACAAGAAAACAAAGATAAAAGAGAGGAAAGAAAAGACATGATAATATTTATTCATTTAGTTCGGTTTAAATGTGACGTACGTAAGAAAGAAAAAGATTTATACAATTTATTATCAATAAATTCTGTAAAAGAGAAACCAAAATGTTACAAGAAATTAATTTTCAATTGTAAACTTTAATCTATACATTTTTCTCAGATCTCTTTTCATGACCATTAAAACCAATGATTTCACACCCAAGATATTTCAACGGTGTTTCCAAATCCTAGAATCTACCCCAAAAGCCCTCAACTTTTAGCTTATTGATACCCTAAAGGTTGTCTCACTTGTCTCTTTGGTCTCTTTAGTTTTGTCTTTCACCACACTTAAAGTTGTGGTGAACCTGCCTTTTTATTGATTTGTTTGTGTGTTTGCGCCTGCGCGCAAATAGGCCCTGCCTGAACACAAATCAAAAGCCCCAAAATCACTTTTAGCTGATCTCATGTGCATGAGCGCAAAATCTTGCGTCTGGATCCAAAATGGCATAATGTCCTAAAAACAAATTTTAAGGCATTTTTCCTGTAGGTAGTTGTAAATAAACTTTTAATTTGATCATTATAATGTTTGTCTCTTTTAAAAAAAAATATATCGATATCCGATTCAAGAATCGACTAATCTCACCACCTACTTACGAATGTGAATTTAAAGCCAATACATAATCTGTAGAGACTTAACCCACTCAAATTAGCACACAAAAATGAAACATGAGACCTTAAGAGAATGTTTGTCTCTCTTTAATTTGGTAACAATGATATTTTGAGACGCCACTTGTGTACCATTGGAGTATCAATGTTATATAACATTGGCCAATGAAGATGTGCCACATTTCCTCCTTAGACATTCCTATGTGGCACATCTTCATTGGCCAATGTTATATAACATTGGTATCCCAATGGTGTCCTCGCGATATTTGACACCCATTCAACATTTCAATTTTTTTCTATCTCTTATCAGCAATTTACCAATGCTCTCTCTTTTTCTTTCTCTCTCAAGCCACCTCAATTTATACCCTATATTAGGTAACAGTGGGTTGATTTGCAACTCTAGATAACTAAAAAATACGCATTGGAACAATTTCGAACACTTCACTTGTCCTTGCACTTTATGTGTCTGTCATGAATGTAGTGCAATATTTTTACTAACACTTTACTTGTCCAGCTGTGCAAGCAAGAATTAAGCTTTAATATATGAACCAATCTATACACATTTAGACAACTCGTTCATAGAATAGGTAAACATTCTTAAAGTTTTAGAGAAGTAGCTTAACAAAAGAAAACAAAAATGTTGCTTCATATTTACATTGTAATATATTAGAACAAAACTAAATTCTTAAATCTCCAAAAAGCAACCAGATTGAACGTGGCCGGTGAAATTTTCTGGGTTTTCAAGTTTACTCCAAACACCATTCTTCAGGTCCAACACAAAGCCCATATAAGGTTCTCCAAACCCACTAGACCCAATCCATAACAATGCATCTGCCCAAGCTCCCACACAAGCAACATTCCTTATCTCCCTAGGCACCTTCGCCACCACCTTCCACGTGTCACCATCCAATGCCACCACATCATCACCCTTACACATGTACATTCTTCTCTCCAATTCACAACCATCCACACAAGTCCTTGGACATGTGGCATCATCCAAAAACTCCTCCTCGACCGGACCCCACCTCCACGTGGCTACATCGAACTCCTCAGCACTACGTTCGAATCGCCCTTGCATCTCCGTACAATATCCACCAACAACTTTGATCGTGCCAGAGCCATTGTCTCCGGCACAAAACACTATCTTACACTCATCACGCTCCCTCGCCATATCAGGAAGCGGGATCCACACATCATTTGCCACATCGTAAGCAAATGCTGACTTCAATGCATTCTTCTCCTCGTCATGTCCTCCTGCCACATAGACCATTCTTTCATGATCTGATGCACAAGAGAAAAATGTGCAGGGCCCACCAGGCATATCGGCCCCGCAACGCCACGTAGCAGATAAAAAATTATAAATAAACACCGAATTTGAAGCTTTCCATGAATCAGGGTCCCATCCTCCCATAACAACTAGATCATACCCTACACCCGCAATTTGACAAAACAAGGGTAACCCTTCACTTAATTCGGGTCCCATTGGTAACTCGCTCCAAATACCTGTTTCAGTTTCCAATACATTTAGTTTATAAATCGGGTTCGCTGTAGCTTTAGCCAATAAACCGGTTTTGCTTTTTTCTGAATCAAATTTGGACTGAACCGTGACTAGGATTTTCTGAGCATGACCTGTACTCCTCCGGACACGGCGAAACTCCGGCGTTTGAATCTCTGTTTGCCACCCTTTGCTCACGGTGGCTACCGCCGGAAATTCCTGGTATGAAACTCGAACCAAACACTCTCGTGCTATGTCTTCTGGTAAACCTGAAATCAACTCCATAGTAGCAAAACAAAACACAACTGTTTTGAAAACAAAAAACCAAACCAAAACTTCACTGTTCTTTTAATGACCCACGAATTGAAAACAATGAAATTAAAGAAAGTTTGAAACTCTTCTTCAAAGAAAAAAGAAAGCTTGAAATTTGATTGATGGGTTGTTATCTTTTGGAGGATTGAAAGTATGGTAGAGTATACAGAAGAATATAGGGTTTTTGTTTTTGAGGTTTATTGAGAAAAGTGAATGAGAAGAAATTTTTTAAGGAGAGATATAAATAAGAGAGAATGTGTGAATAATTTAATTGGATAATATGAAATGGAGAGTGGAGGGTGATGTGTAAAGATATTGGATTTTATAGGAAACAAAAGCGGTACGCACATGGACTTTCAGATAAGTTTAAAGGGATAGATAATTATGCATAAACAATATAAACAAATGCATTGGTGTTCTAGAAGGTTTATGATGCGAATATTTTGTTCATTTTTGATTTTGTCATATACTTTTTTCGATCACATTTATAAACAAAAACATAATTTTTTAGGTTTATGAAATAATTAGTATATTTAATTGATTAAATATGTTATTTATTCAATGAACATAAAACATTATTTTTTATTTATAAATGTGACATGAAAGTAAATACTCGAAAACATTTTGTTGTGGTATATTATTAATTTGAATGTTAAAGTTTGTTCCTATATTTATTCTTTTTCGTTTTTAGTAGTGTTAAATCTGCATTTGTATTTGATGTGTTCTATCAATTTAAATGAACAATTTTTTTTTATTTTATAAAAAAAAAAATGTGTAAGTGTTCTAGAAGACTTGTGAGAACCGGCAACGGGCAAGGTTAGAAGAGACAAGTGAGCATTAAAGGCAAGGTTGTCATGTGGGGGAAGAAAAGTATTCTTTGGTGCATAGGACAATGACGGGAAATACTTCAGTGACTTAGCTTAGGTGTTATTGGTGCCATTGGAGAAATCCTGACCGTTGATGCGTGTGAATGTGTGTGGGAATGTGTGTGTGATGTGTGTGTGGTGGAGATGTAATAGTATGGTGACATTGGTGTCATTAATGGCACCAAAGTGGTTCCCGACAATGACCATTGGGTTGGGAGAATCTAATAACTGTTGCTTTTAATTTTATAAAATAAAATACATGCATTATACCTCCTCTCTTATTATAACGGTTTATTTTCAATATAATAAAGGGAAATTGTTCTGTAAACCGTGTCGGCTTTTATTATACTCAAAAAATAATAGTGTCGGTTTTAATTATTTATATAATTTTAATTGATTTTTTATATACATGGAAATTTTAATTAATTTTTTTAATTATACTATGCAATTAATATATGCTTACAAGTTACATCATTGTTGAATTGTATTTTCTACTTTATTTTAATATCAATTTTTCTGATAAAAAGTCCATTAATTGTTTTTTTGACAAAACAAATTATTAATTGTTATACATCTAGTTCTTTTTCCCTTTTATGTTTCTTATAGTTTCTATCCATTTAAAATAATCTTATCTGAGGTATTGTCATGCGCTTAATATGAAGGTCCTTCTCGATCACAATCGAAAACTTTAGTTCAACAAGTTGTGAGATTCTAACCCTTCCAACTATGCTTAATTCTTGTTGGTATCTTTGTTTTTAATTGTCGTTTAAAATTATAAACACACAAAAAACAAACAAAGATTGTTACTTTAAAGGATATTATGAAATATTTATGAAATTTTTTGACAAAACAATAGTTAATACTACATCGAATTTTAAAAACTAAAAATAAAGGAAATAATAATTTCCAAAGAAATGACAATTGAAAAGGAATAGAGAATAATAATGATAGTTTATTCCCATCAAAACAAAATAATGATAGTTTATTAGAGTTCATTGTTTTTCTTTCTTTTAGTTATCATCTTTTATTATTTATGTCTAATTTGTGTACGACTCTAATGGAATACGTATTATTTTTTTGAATTTGATTTGTATATATGCATCCATTTAAATTATTCTATATCATCACTTTTTAATGTTATTTCTCAACATATATTTACAAATATTTATTTTGATATAGCTTATTTAAAAAAAAAATATAAAAGATAAAATACATTGATTTATTTTATTGATATTTCGTTATTGCAATAATTGATGTTTCCTCCTTACCCATACGTGATTGGATGCTGACTTTGGTGTGTTACAAGTACTAATTCCATGTTTAACTTCAATAGTACAATGCAAGGATGCACTTTGGTGCCATTAATGGCACCGTGCCATTAAATCTGGATCATACAAACACATTGTCATTGCATCTGGGCCACACAACACATCTATCTTGGTGTCATTAATGGTCCAGATTTAATAGCACGGTGCCATTAATGGCACCAAAGTGCTGCCCGAACTAACCTTATCAAAAAGATTGATTGATTCTGCCACCGTCCATCCTATCCTTTTATTTATGCTAAAAACAAACATGACTAGAAACAGTTTAAACACCACTCTTTCATAGTCACCTTTTATCTTTTTGCAGCAAATAACACAAAAAAAGAAACGCATAAGTTTCAGATAATAAAACCATTGGCTGTTACTTACTTGTTAACCACAATATGTCCAAGTAAGGCTGCTCTTGCATAATTTACTGTAAAAATAAAAATAAAAAGACATCATTATTATGCATAGTTTAGTTTAGTTATAAAATGGACATAATTCCAATTTAGGCTCTTGCGTGTAACAAAACAAATGATACATTTAAAGTGACGGATCTCGGTTTCAAAGTGAGAGACACTTAAAAAATAGTGAGACTAATAATATTGGTATTATCAGTAGTGTGAGATCTTACTTGTGTTAATTTTGCATTAAAGTAATCATAATAGAAAAATTATTAAACGTGTTCATATGATTTTGATTGAAAGTATTTCTCTCGCTCCTATCAAATTTTGAATTTTTCAAAATATACCCATAACAAAATCTTGCCTCGGAAAAAAAAAAACAATAGCTAAATCCATACAAGTCATATGAGTGTGTTACTTTAATAATATCAGGTGAAACTTTAAATTAATTCATAATTTTTTTAACAAGCAAAAATGGATTATATAATCACAAATAAGCGGTCTCAATAGCATAAGGCGTGCCAAAAAAAACTACTAAGATACAATATTAGTTAGGCAAAACAAAAAATAATGTCATAAAAAATTGATTTAGTCCTTCCCTCCTTAAAGGATAGAATTCGAAATTTGTATTGTAAATCGATAAATTAATCACCGAAGGCATTGACAGTAGCAAATATAATTTAGGCAAAATTACACTTATAGTTCCTTAACTTAATTTCAGGTAACAATTTGGTCCTTTATCTTTTTTTTATTTCAATTTGGTCTTTTTTGTCCATTTTCATATGAATTTTTAAGTTTAAAATTCATGATTTTATTTTCTTATGGTCTTTCAGTCTTCAAATCTATGATCCTCGTCTATGTTTGCATAAGAATATTAGATTTGAAGCTTGAAAATGTATATGAAAATGGACAAAAAGGACCAAATTGAAATGATAAAAAGATAAAGGACCAAACTGTTACATGAAATTAAGTTAAGGGACTAAAAGTGTAATTTTGCCTATAATTTAATATCAATGAAAGTAAAGATTGAAATTAGCAACATATATAGATATTAGTTTCAGAAAGGAGAAAAATTATAGATAGGATTGGCATGTCAAAATGACGGCAGAGTGAAAAATTCTCATGGACCTAACAGCGACTTGCAGATAAGAGCAACGACATGTAAAGTACTCCAATCATGGTTTCTACTTTCAACACCAATGTAAATGTCGTGTAGAAGCATGAATTATATGTCTCACTTTTAATAAAAAAAATGGAGGTAACACTTTATAAGTGAGATACATATGAACATAAGTGAGATACATATGAATTATATTGTCTTTAGGTTTTAGATAAGAGTATGACGTCTTTCACACTTGTGCGTTTGCTTTTATTTGAACGTGGATGGTTCCTCGGACTCACTTTGTAACCCAATAGTAAACTACCTATGAACAATGCATTGTTAAATGAATGAGTTAAGGTTTGAACCCCGAAAAAATGTAAATTCATTAAATTAATATTTTTTTTGATATTTTAAATCAAAAACCCTTTTGATCGTGTAATTATCAAAAATAGTTTTATCATACAAATATAAAAAATTGCAAAAGCTGTACTAGTTGATACTAGTATAATGTGAAAACTATAAACAATTATTTTAACTTTTAATTGATTTTGATTAAAATTTATGAGTAATGTTATTTTATAAGGAGTCTTATTAACGATGGTCTTCGGGATGCTCTTTTAGCATTATAAATTAAGAAAATAGTTCTTTTTTTTTTTGACAAGAAGAAATTAGTTTTTAAAAGAGTAAAATATTTTAATTTTTAATTTATTAAATACATAAATATTTATAAAAACTTACTATTTAAGGTGCTTAAAGAGTGTCCCTGAACTCCTTGTTAGCTTTTCTCTTTTACTCCCTCCGTTTCAAAATGAGTGTCGCTTTAGGCTTTGGCACACAGATTAAGAAATAGAATGAAATAATCATTGGATATAACGCTTTGACTAAACTGTCCTTACTTTATTAGAAAAAGACAAACTTAAAGTTGCATTGAAAATTGTGTGAGAGAAAAGTTTGAGAGGGTAAAGTTGGAAGAAAAAAATTAAAGTTGTATTGGAAATGTAAAGCGACATTCATTTTGAAACAAATTTTTTTGGCTAAAGTGACACTCATTTTGAAACGGAGGGAGTATATTTTTATAAAACAAGAAATACGAAAGAAAACGTAGTGTTGTGAGTGTATTGTGTATAAAAGTCTTCAAGTATACTTGTTTGCACAAGTTTCACAAATAAACTTTCCAAAAAAAAGAGCATCCCATTTGATTCTTCTAATATGTCAACTTAATTACTTCCATATGGGATAGTAGAGCACGACACTTTAGAAATAGACATATAAGCTTGCAAATTGGGGTAATGGTCTGAATTTGGATTCATTCATGAAGTCTTTCGTTTACCAATTCTTTTTGCCACTTGCTATCTTTAATCTACTTATTTATGAAGTTGAAACGTGAACTATATACCATCTTGATCTCTATGTTGATTGTTGATGCATAATTATGATACACATATATCTAATGATATGTTTTCATATTTATTAATTGACATGACAACATATCATTTGATGTATATGTAAAATAATTGTATACCGACATAACATACTAATTAGATTTAACGGGAAAAGTGAAAAACCGAAAAAGTATAGGACAAAAAAGTCAAGAAAATGTCATATTTTATAAGCAATTTTTATAATATGTGCAATTTTACACACAATTCGTAATACTGGTCGCTCAATTTATATAGATAAAATTACCATATTCTATATTTTATTTTTGCTTCTCTTCTACACTCCTTTACTTACCTGCATTTCTTGTCTGGAACAACCATTTTTTTTATACTCACATGTGTTTTTATTCTTTCTCTTCTTCTTTATCTCTCTCTATTATTTTTGTCCAATATAAAGCGGAAAAAAGTGGTTGTCCACAAAAACTGTCTAAAATTGATTGTACAAATATCATTCATCATATTTATAATAACTCTACTTTTTTTTATTCACCACTCGATGTAAGACTTGGATGAAAATCAAAACCCTTATATAAATGGAGCTATTTCAAGGGAACTGTTCTGCTGATTTGGCAATTTCTGAGTAATTTAGAGTTAATTTTCTTGTTTTAAGTTTTTAATAGGGAGTGGCCCGCTTAATAACCCATCATTATTGCTAAGAATAGGTAAGTACACCTATTAACATATTTAATTCCTGATTTTGCCTCTTTAAGACCATGTGATCTTCATTCCCTATTAACACGCTCCCCAATACCTGTGTTTTCTGCGGTTTCAACGCTTTCTGCTGTTAGGAAGTGATGGTTTGATCATATCTTAATATAAAATGTACATCTAATTGGTTTAATATTACAAACAATACAGACACTCCACCTTATAGGGCCAAAAAAACATTATTTTAAACACTACACAAGTTGAAAGTTTTGATTTTATTTTTCTATATATACACAATGCCTTCGTTGCAGATCTTTTTCAATTTCCATTTCCTTCCACCTCTATATAGCTTTGTCATTGAAATCTTCATCAGTTTTCATTTGTTTCCTTTTCTTTTGTATTCCCTGCAAAAAATTTGAAGATGGATAAAATTATTAGAAAAGCTATTACATGAGAAAGTTGATGAATGAGACAACAACAAATATGAAGGAATACGAGAGAAATTGTGTACTACTCCAAACCATAGTGGTTGACCTCTTCATTTCTTGCTTCTCAGATATACAAAGGTATTCCTTATATTTCTAATATACATCCTTCTAATTAGGACCATTTTAATGTATGTTAATTCTAATATACATCCTTTTTAGGTGTACTTTGCAGGCAGAAATTGTGAAGACAATGTTTGTTCATCAAAAAAGTTTTGAAGGCTCTAATTGTAAGTTGATGATTTAAATTCTGAACATCCTGAAGCAATCTATAATATTTTTTGTATTCAGCTGGGCTTATTTGTTATATTCTAATTAGGACCATTTTAATGTATGTTAATTCTAATATACATCCTTTTTAGGTGTACTTTGCAGGCAGAAATTGTGAAGACAATGTTTGTTCATCAAAAAAGTTTTGAAGGCTCTAATTGTAAGTTGATGATTTAAATTCTGAACATCCTGAAGCAATCTATAATATTTTTTGTATTCAGCTGGGCTTATTTGTTATATTTAAGTTGATGATTTAAATTTTGAACATCCTGAAGTACCCACGCCAGGAAAAGTTTATTGTTCAAGTTTAAATTCCAATTTTTATTACAAAATGACATCTGTCTAACCACATTTAAAAAGAAAGTAACATATTTTCCAAGGGATGCTTGCATAATATTCAAGAACCACTGAAGATTTACAACACACCCAGAGTCCAAAAAAGGTACATGTAATTTAGAGTTAAAGGCTTCTTTGTTGAATTATCTCATGTAGAGTTAAAAGATTAAATTCAGGTTTTGAAGTAAAAAAACATATGGGTTTCAAAAAGATTAAGACTTCAGGTTTTTCGGTAAATATGATACTTTGAATTGCAGCTTTTTCAAAGTGTCATATTTTTCATATTACTTTTACCGAGAAACCAAAATTTGTCATATTATTAGTAATCACATTAGGACTTCATGTTTTTCATTTAGAAATTCGGTAGAAAAAGGAAAAGTTACATGCCTTTGTTTTCATCATGTCTAACTATTGACTCCTTGCAGAACTGTTGCTTCTAGCAGCTCGCCAAACTAAACCACATCAGATACTAACAAAGAAACAAGAAACAAAACATGTTAAATATTAAAACAAAACAAAAATGAAATTAAACAAGCAAGATACAATAAAACAGTGATAAGTGCCAAGAAGTGTTAATTTCATGTTGTATTTCATGCACTTTTTGTTGCTTGTTTTGCAAGTTATTGAAGGAAAAGCCGAGAAATAAGTGTGAAATGCCTTATTACGCTCTATATATCTTACTCTATCCTTTTATGCAGGAATTTACCCCAAGCTTGATAAAACATTAATGTCCTAATTAATTATTGAAGAACTACGCATCAAGCTTGATAAAGGATAGCTTATTCTATGACAATTGGCATAAGGGACAAGATTACTTTAATGTCCTAATTAAAGATATTATTTAAAATTTGGAACTTTTTATTTTAGTGTTGTCCAGATGATACAAAAATTGTCATTCTACTATGCTAATAACTTAATAAGCCTTTTGTCCCATCACATCTATTTGAAATGCTTGGGCTATAAATACAAAACAATGTAAATTGATTAGCGAAGAAACATAATTAAAATGGAGAGAAAAAAACGTACAGTAGGTGAATCTAGGCGAGGGAAGTGGTTGTCTCATCACCCTCAAGGATATTAACTGCAAAAAACAAGAGCAATCAGTTGAACGCATAAGAGACACACTCAATTCAGAAGCTTAAATTTAATTTGTTTCTTTTCATGTAAGCATTCCTTTTAAGAGGCTAAACAACCATAAATTAGTCTATGAGTATAATTGGGTTATACAACACTGCAATATAATAGAACTTATCAAGAACATAAAGCAGGAAATAATATAACTTTTGCTTGAAAGATTCCCAACAGATATTACCAAACTGATCGAATTAATCATCATTAATTGCTTTAGTTATTTGTTAATTTAAAAGTCAACAAAGGGAAATTTGGTTTGTTTGTTTGTTTATTTGATATTGGTGCTAAATTCAGGATGCTAACATTATATAATTGCTTTGTTTGAATGTATGAAATAATTATGATAGTGTTCAAATGTATGATTCAAGATGACTGTATCATGTGAAGATGATTTTTACTGAATCATACAAGTTAAACTTTAACTCAAACCCAAGATATTAGCGAGCAAAGTTGTTTTTTCTTCAAATGATCACTATATCACCAAATCATAATTAAGTAATCCATTCCATAGTGAAGAAGTTCGTAAATTACCATTTGAATCAGTTAGAAATTGAGCATCTACTCTGCAAACAGCCATTCGACGAAAAACTTCATAGACCGTTGATGTTTCAGGCACCATCAATGACTTTGAAAGTTGCAATGATGTCAAGTTCATCTCCCCCCCCTAATCCAAAACCAAGAAGAAACAAAGTTATCAGTGCACGAAATAAAAATGTTAATAGAAAGTGCAGGAACATAAGACAATATGTTAGAGTGCAGTGTCATAGATTGTTATTTCTCTTTCAACATATGCAAGAATATTCAACCATTTAGACTTATTTACCACCAATAAAAAAAAATGATAAACAACCCAAATTTACCTCACTTACAGCCAAGTCATAAAGTATGTTTGAATCTAACACAAATTATTTTAAATTTTTGAAGCACGTATGATTATTTTTTATGCAATAAGTCCAAGGTGTTAATATAATTTAACAAAAAGGTTCTCATGTTATATTAAAGAATGCAGTTTATCTATTATTGAGCAGTGCTTGCTTGTTATATTCAAGTTGTTGATTTATATTCTAGACAGTGCTTGAAGCACCCACACCAGTAAGTTATATCCAAAAATGCAACTTTTCTAAACATACATTTAGAAAGAAAACTAACACATTTTATGCAGTGCTTGCATTCCATTCAAAAATCGTTGATTTACAACACCAAAAGTCCAAGAAAGGTACTTGAAAGCATGTTCCACATAATAATCAAATGCATAAGGTGTATCCTTAAAGTTTTAATTCTTATCAAATTTGGCCGAGGTGTAATGGCTCTCATCATAACATGGGAAATTGGATGAGTAAGACCTTTAGATCAGATTATCATCTTATTATTATTTCCATTTGAATCGGGATATGAGTATCAACAAAGACAATATGGACACAACAAATGCAAGTTGTAGAAAACAAAATTAACACTTAAAGGATAAAACTCATACCTTCATTAACATGTCATTAGAAACATATTGAGAAGATGAAAATACTTTGTTATAGACAGATTTTTAAAATTAAAAAAAAATCTTCAAAATACCAAAATGCTAAATCACAAATATAGAGGAGTCACATTTTTTTCTTAACCCAAGAAAATAATAATAATAACAATAATAATAGAAAGAAGAAAAAGACTACTTTTTTTACACAAATAAACAAAATATAAACTAATGGAATAAAGTTGAGACTTTGTTACAAACAAATTTAGAATTAAAAAAATGGCTGAGTACAAAGGCAAAAATAGAGAAAGAAATTTTCCAGAAAAAAAATTGTGATTAATTTTTACTCAAATAAAAAAAATCTACATATAAAAGAAGATGGATTTTTATTCTATATTTTTACAAGAAACGAGGCTTTGTTCTAGACAATTTAAACATTGTTTTATCCGATGCAAAAATTGGTAGATCCTCAAAAATAGTGAAAAAGAACAAACAAACCTCAAACAACATTCCTTCAAATAGCTGAGGTGAAAATACTCCAGTTAATATTTTTATTTGTGGGTTTTATTGTGAATATCAAGGAGGTTCTACTTTGTAACTTGGTTTCGTCAATGGAAGCTTGTGATGGCTGGAAAACGAACCAGAAATGACAGTCTAAAAAATAGAGTTTGTAGATCTAAAAACTAAAGATAAGAGTTTTATAGAGGAGAAAGGGGGGATCATGATGGTGGTTTTATTTTAGTATGAAGCGGTCGGAGTTGATGAAAAAAGAAGAGAGAAGGTGGATGCAATGGTGATGGAGAAGGAAAAGGTGAAAAAAAGAAAGAAAAGAGAAGGGTTAAGAAGAAGGGAACACATGCAGGCAAATGGGAACCACATAATATTAACACTATGGATAATGACATAAAGATAAGCATTGGTGTGCTGACACGTGTGAGAGAGGCACATAAGGCAGCCACATGTGCTTTACATCAAGAAAGAAATAATAATTCATCGCTACCCCTAAAAAAATACACAAGGATAAGCTAAAATTATTATGAGTAAAAATGTGGCCTTATTTTATTGAAAATTTTGTAAAACTCGAGTCATAGTAATTATTCGCTATGATCCTATTTATAAAAAATATTTAATTCAATGATATACTTCATCTAAAATTTGAATCAAATATATCTTTTTTTTTGTTGATTTAAAAATATTTCTTAAAAATATAATCAAAGAAGTAATTTTATTTAGCTACTTAGAAATAACTGTATTGGCTGTAATTATTTATTTGATTTCCTTTTCAAATAGCAACATAAATAACAACATAGCCTTGAAAATAATTTGTAGTAAATGGTACTAGCTTAAACAAAGAGGTTTGTTTGATAAAATTATGAGAACAAAATCAATATTCAATATTTAATTCTAAATAGATAAAAGTATTAGCAAATGTTATTTATCACACTTTTCAACAAACTCTTTATTATTTTATTGATTAAAATATACATGAATCTCACTTGAGTGCATATAAATCTAATGGGATCGATGTAGAAGGGTATTTAGTTTATGTTAGAGTAAACTGTCTCTAATTTTGTAAGACAATCTCAAATAAGTCTTTAAAATTATGAATATTTTAAAATTGTCCATGGCTCCATCAAGATTTTTGAAGTATCATATCAAGAATTTTTTTGATATCTCAAAGATTGGACATAAATTGTTGTGAAGTCATACTTGATTGAACTCGGTCCTATTATCGATTAATTTATTTTCTTTTATGTGATAAATAGTTAAAAAAATTGTTCTAAAATAATGATTAATAGTTATACCAATTTAGGTGAGCTAATTTAGCTTATTCAAGAAAAAAAATGATTAATAGATATAAATGAGAGGGATGTATGCAATTTTTTAAAATATTAATAGTCCGAGTCTTGGATTCTTTAGGCCAAATACCTCTGAGTCCTTTAAATTTCCCAAACAAGTCTATATACAATAAGGAGAATGGAGGGGTTAACCTCCAAGATTAGTAAATCCATGAAGTGATTTTAATTTCCCTTCCTTACTGCTTGTCTTTATTGAGATTGAGAATGCTTGTCTATATTGAGAATGATCATAAAATTATTAAAAAATTGCCATTTATCGTATTTTGGCTACTAATAACTAAAACATTTAGTCATGAACAAAATTCTCTAAGTTTGCTATATATATGGTCAAACATATGATTTATTAGGCTTGAAATAGATAACAGACCTGTCAAAAGAGGAAATCATAGATGTATAGTATACGCCCATCGTAGCCATCCGTCCATTCGATACAACGTCACTGAAATATCACATCAAATTCTGGCTTAATAAAGCATCATGATTTAGTATGACTAATTATCAAGTAACCTAGGAGAGAACTTGTAAATGCCACCCCAAGAAGAATAGATAATAACGGAAGCAAATTGAAACAAAACAAAAAAAACTATCCTTCATATAAAAGGGCCATGGAACAAGGCATATACTAAGTACCCAAATCTTGATAAATTTGGTGAAACTAAATATCTTATACTATTCGAAAAGGCAAATTACATTAAAACATTACTCCAATGATACTTATTATAAAGAACTATCCTTGAACTAAATACAAAGATCACCAATTCTGAGCGTAAACACCACCCTCAAGACTGGCAGGGAACAAACATATTGCATCATTGACAAACATCACAACCTACCATTACTATGCTATATGTAGATACAAGTTGAAGCTTTGACACAACATCCCACCTTATAATACTCGACTCTGCCTTCAAAACATGTTTATTTCGTTTTTTATATAAAATCCAAATAAAAACTATTGTTTTTACAAAATCATTACAAGAATTTAGAATCCCAAATACAATGTTGATGTTGTAGATTATACCCATTATCACTTAAAAGTGTATGAGAAAGGAAACACATAGTTTAAAAAAAGGGCAACCTGGTGCACTAAAACTCCCGCATACGCAGGGTCAGCGAAAGGGTCCTATCACATAGTCAAAGGTAAAACAATTGAGACTATAGTTCAAATAAATCATTGAATTTCTATCATCCTCTTCGTTTTTGCAGTTGCATGCCCTTATTATAAAGTAAATTATATATCTTCTCTAAATTCAGAAGTTTAAGTTATAACATCTCAATAAGGAGGCAATTATAAGTTTTTTAAAAACGTAATATTGTTTTATTGGAAGTTCTTTATGTATTCACCATTTAAATGCTCACAAGTCACTTCTACAACTAGCTTTCTAAAATTTATATGTTGTATAGTATGTGGAAAAAGACTTCAATAGGAAACGGCATAACCCCTATGCATTCTTTCAATATATTCATTCAGAACACAACCCCTATGCATTCAGAAAGGGTTGGTTATGCTTGTCTAACAACAGAAAAAGAGGTATTAGATAGAAAAGAAAAACTTACATGTCTTTGTTTTCATCATGTCTACTTTTGACTCCTTGCTGAACTAATGCTTCTTCCAGATCCCCAAACTCAACCATATCCCATTGCTAACAAACAAAGAAAAATCAAACCAAAACATATTAAATATTAAAACAAAACAAAAATGAATCTAATCAAGCGAGATACAATAAAACAGTATTCACTAAATAAGGAGAAATTAATTATTGAAGAACTATACATTAAGCTTGATAAATTGTTGCTTATCTTATGACAATTTGCATAAGGGTCAAGATTACTTGAATGTCCTAATTAGAAATATTATTTAAAATTAGGAACTTTTTATATTAGTGTTGGCCAGAAGATACAAAAGTTGTCAAAATTACATTATTCCACTATGCTAATAAGCCTTTTGTCCCATCACATCTATTAGAAATGCTTAGGCTAAAAATACAAAACAAAGTAAATTGATTAAAGAATAAACTTAATTAAAATGGACGGAAAAACGTACAGTATGTGAATCTAGCTGGGGGAAGTGGGTGTCTCTCATCATAACTCACTAGGTTGCTGCCCTGGAAATGTGCATATTAACCACAAAAAACAAGAGCAATCAGTTGAACGCATAAGAGATACTAAAAAGAATCTACATGATGTATCCTAATTTAGAAGAAACTCTCAATTCACAAGTTTTAAATTTAATTTGATTCTTTTCATGTAAGCAATATAGACTACTTGGTTGTTTTTTCACTATTGGTTTCAATTTTTAGTGAGTTGGTCATAAAAATATATGAATCAATTTGTTTTTAGGTTAGCCAAAAGATTAAAAACAATCTAAAATAAAAATAATAGTACCTTCATGGCTGCTATAAGGCAACGTTTCCTTATCTTTGTGAATTTCCTCCAAGAATTGAAGTCCAATATGTTCTGTCTGTTAGTTCTTCAGCTTTCTCATATACGCTATACTACCTTCGGTCATATGCTTCTTCAAATAGTTGTTTTCTCCAAACCCACCAAATGGTTTTGATGATGAATTTTTTATCTTCATGCTGATCAATAGTTCAAAGAGATTTTCACATTAGCTTAAGAAACAAGATCAGAAGTCCTGCAGATCAATACTTCAAAGAGTTCTTTAGGATTAGAAGTCCTCCAGATCAATACTTGAAAGTTATTTGTGAATTCTCAAATGAACAATTGAGCCACTGACATCCCAGTATCATAAGCCAACCAATAGAGTAAGAATGCATTCGTAATTGCACGTTAGGGAAGCAAGATATACAAGAAATAGGATTAAGAATTATAATGTGTTATAAATCAAAGTAGAAGATGGTTATACAATACTAAGAAAACAGCAATGAACAATAAGCTCGTTGTACATATTTTAAACAGTTCAATAAGACCAATAAGATATGCATAAGTATTTTTTGTTATGGAAAGATATGCATAAGTTTTAGGGTAGTGTTACTAATTTATAAAAAATCATGTCAATTTTAGGCACAGCACAAGAAACCTACACGACCGAACCTATGAATGCTCAAATGTAACTCGCACATCTCAGTTTTCACTTTTGAACTCAAACCAAGTATCATATTTCATCAGTTGTATTCTGGATAAGAAGATTCAAAAATTGATGCAGCATTTTACAATGTATACTCATTGAGAGTCAACTTCAAATCAAGTCCAAGTCCACGGGAAGAATCGCATATGCAGCTTTGAAGGTTTGCATATGTCTGGGAGAGATTGTTTAAAACAGCCAACTATCCGATACAGATTAACCTCTTTATTCTGCTGTACATCATTTTATGGTATTTATTATCATACAGAACTTAAACTGAAATTCAAACCCAAGAAATTAGGTTTAAAACTGGATTTTTTTTTTCTATAAATCAAAAAACTATACAGAAGTTATACTTAAACTCAAACTAATAAATTCTAATGCAAAGCTGGATTTTTTTTCACAAAATGATAACCAAAACTAAAAACAACAATTGCTTTTCACTTTTTAACCTATCATTTAATGGTATTCATAAAATTTCTATCATCCTCTTCATTTTTTGCAGTTGGATACCCTTGTTATAATATCTTAATGAGGAGGCAAATGTAAGCATTTTAAAAACAAAATATTTTTTTTGGAAGTTCTTTGTGTATTCACCTTTTAAATGCTCACAAGTCACTTCTACACCTAGCTTTTTAAAATTTCGAAGTTGTATAGCAAGTATATGGAAAAAAGACTTTATTAGGAAAAGAAATCCCTATGCATTCTTTAAACATATTAATTCAGAACACAATCTTCTTTCTTTCTCAATTCTTTTAGAAAGGGTTGGTTATGCTTATCTAATAAGAGAAAAAGAGGTATTAGATAGAAAAGGAAAACTTACATGCCTTTGTTTTCATCATGTCTAACTATTGACTCCTTGCAGAACTGTTGCTTCTAGCAGCTCCCCAAACTCAACCACATCCAATACTAACAAACAAACAAACAAACAAACAAGAAACAAAACATATTAAATATTAAAACAAAACAAAAATGAAATTAAACAAGCAAGATACAATAAAACAGTAAAAGGAGAAATTGATTATTGAAGAACTACTCATCAAGCTTAATAAAGGATAGTTTATTCTATGACAATTGGCATAAGGGACAAGATTACATTTACATTTTAGAAGTATATACATGGCAAAACCCAACATGTAGCATTTACAAATGATGTTGGGTTTTGCCAAATGATGAATAATACTATTCGTATCTAGATTTCATCGGATGCATAAGGACGTGTTTACCAATTTGGAACATAATTTCAATTTTCATCAGGTACAGAAACGTTTACATTTTAGAAGTATAGACTTGGCAAAACCCAACATGTAGCAAATAAAAGTGATGAACAATGAGGTCTTAAAAATAGGATTGCCATCGTAAAATAACTTCACATAAGATCTTAAAAATCCTTAAAATAATGTTGTTAAATTGATAGAGACTGTCATGGTGGAGTTTGTAAAAACATCACATTTTAAATGGAACTAATTGACTTCCAATTTACCAGAAAGCAGAAGGTTAAATACCTGCTCTGATGTTGAAGGCGATTTTTCTGCTGTGCTTAGTCTCTGATGTTGGATGCGACTTTTCTGTTGCAACGATAGTACAGCCGCCACCATCACATGTGAGGAATGGGCCTTGATCAGTATGGAATTGAAATTTAATAATTTAATATAACTTCAAGTTCTTCACTCTAGCAACTTCAAATTAGAACCATATTCATGTTCACAATCAACTGATTTTGGGAAGAAACCATGACATCGTTAACGTAAGCACATGACAAGGACTGACCAAATTCAATTTTGTGAACAAATAAGTGAAAAAAATTCGAAGTAGCTTCCACTAATGTTAGGTCATTAAATTAGTAATTGTATTCGGTTATATTTATTACTAATAGGGTTGATTATTAAAGCGAGTTGATTTAAATGGCATGTGTTATGTATCGTTGCCATAGATTGCAATTTGCAAGTCGGTACTGCTATTTCATATTATTATTGGTATTGCCTAAAAATGCGAACCTGCAAGTTGCTATTGCATATTACTATATATATATACATACTTGATTAGTCAATGCATTCCATATATTTTTAATTTTCTTCTACATCATTTGTATTGATTGGCCTTTGATATGTTACTATTTGCCCATAATCTTATTCTCGACCAATTTGACACAGTCAATTTGTGTTTCTACAAAGAAAAAATATGCAAGCTTATACATTTTATGAAATATGTTCATATATGAGTATCATTAATTTGATTTTTGAAGTGGTAATCATCAAACAGGTTGCTCCTTCCATGACAGAATTATTTCCATATATATGTAGCTCTATATTTAACATGGCCTGCTTTATTTTTCTGTCAAATTGCAGCATTTGTGACTTTAAACCCTTTTTCTATTAGTCCATAAAACAACAAATTAAGTATAAAAAACATGAGAAAGCTAGAAACTTCAAAGTTCTAAAGACCAAAGAGATACAAATGAAAATAAACTGACATAAAGTAGATATTTAGTTTTGACAAAATACTCCAGGAATAAGAATTAAAAAAAACATATCATGAGAAAGTATGAAACGATATCAAACATAATACTCCAGGAATAAAGATCAACAGAGGCATATCACGATAAAGTATGAAATGGAAGTAAAAAGTAAAAAAAAATATGAGATTTAGCTTTGTTTGAATTATTTTATAGCAGTAGCGGCTCAATTCATGTTCTTAAATATTAGATCAGTAAATTGACAAGGTTAGTTAGGAAAATACTAACATTTTTAGTAAAGGCTTGTTCTTAAAAAATGCATCTATATGATAATTATTGCAACTTGTGTGCATGAATGGAAGTGATGACTACATAACATGAGAAACAATATGAAAAATACATATAAATATGGCACCAATACATATCCAACCACATTAATACAAATTTATGAACAAAAAGCCTTTACTAAAAATTGAGACATTGAGGTGGATGAATAGTCATTACAAAAAGCATACTTATCATACAAAGCAGATTAGCCCATTTAGCATACACTTAAGATTTTTTGAAAAAACCAATTTAAATTTCATAGATCAATAAGAAACCAAGATACGTAGATGTTCAAAACAAATAGAAATCTACAAAACTCACATGCAGAGGCTTATACTTTAATTTGAGTACATTTCCAAGTGTCGTTCTTCTTGTACAATGCTTCATCCTCCGTCTTTTGAAGAAACATCAACAAAAAATCAAATTAGAAATCAAAACTCTGAAAAACATTAAAATAAAAACCTTCTATGAAACCCTAACTCGAAAATATATAAATGTTGGTCAATACTCTTAACTCAAATGAAAAATTGAACCCATCCAAATACAGATAAAAAAAAATTGTGAACTACTGAAAATAAAATCAATAACTTTGAGTGAGTTTTTACCATCTCGATTCTCGGTGGCGTTGCATGTCTGTTGTCCTCCACCAACACAAAATCTAGATGAGAGAAGAACAATGGTGGTGATTGTGTTCTTAAATGGTGGTCGAACGGTTGGCATGCAAGGCTACAACTCTGATGTTGGAAGAGAGAAGAGAGCTTATCTGCTTTCTCATTCTGTGTTAAATGAGAATGAATATGGCTGTAGGAAGAAGAGAAAGAAAAAGGTATCCGAAAAGGTGAGTGAGTCACGTGACCAATGAAAGGAATGTGTGTGGCTCCTAATTTTTTTCTCATTTTTGAATAAAATAAGAAATCAAGTCTTTAACTATTACTCCCTCTGTTCCGCAATATCTAAGTCAGTTTGGTTTTTCACATTAATTAAGAAAAATGTATAAATAAAGGGGAAAGTGGAATATATTGAATTGGAAATGATGAAAGTAGTATTAATTAGAGTTATATTGTATTGGGAATGATGAAGGTTGTATTGAAAATTGAAATGACTCAGTTATTTTGGGACACTTTTTTTTAGTAAATGGGTCAGATATTCCGGGAAGGAGGGAGTACATTAGAATTTAAAAATGGGTTAAATATGTTTTTAACCACATTTTGCACCTCTTTGAAGAATAGTCCATATATTTTATTAAATGTTTTTAAAATCCTCACATTTTATCTCCGTCATCAAAATTAGTTTATGGTGTTTTGAAGAATAGTCCCTATATTTTATTAAATGTTTTTAAAATCCTCACATTTTATCTCCGTTATCAAAATTAATCTCTGCTCCTAATTCTCTAACGAAATGCTGATCTGGTAGTTAGTGGGTCCCAATTATTTTTGGGTTAAATATGTTTTTGGTCCCTACATTTTGCATGACTTTGAAGAATTGTCCTTATTATTTTAGGGATTTTAAAAACGTTTATTGAAATGCAAGGACTATTTTTCAAAGTCACGCAAAATGTAGGGACCAAAAACATATTTAACCTTAAAATAATTGGGACCAACTAACTGTCACATCAGCATCTCGTTAGAGAATTAACATCAGAGACTAATTTTGATAACGGAGAGAAAATGTGAGGATTTTAAAAATATTTAATGAAATGTAAGGACTATTCTTCAAATGGGCGCAAAGTGTAAGGACTAAAAACATATTTAACCCTTTAAAAAATTCTTCAAAATTTGTGATTTTTTTTTAGGCAAAATAGAAAATATAATAAATAAAAATAAAAAGGTACAACACAACAGATATGGAAGATGCAGCGTGATTTCCCAAACTCTAACTCGAACATATATAAATGTTAGTCAATACCCTAACTCTAAATAAGAAACTAAATCCATCCAAATTCATATAAAAAAAAATTGTAAACTACAAAAATTTAAATAAAAATTCACGTTTCTCATTTTCCCCATCAATAACTTTGAGTGAATTTTAACCAATTATATGCTTATTTCATCTCAATTCTCGGAGGTGTAGCATGTTTGTCGTCCTCCGCAGTTGGAAAATACTAATACAGTCAGTTTCCTTGTCAGCGCGGTGGTGACAATTTCCAGACTGGTGATAACAGGGAAAAAAAAGTGATCTGATAACGATATTGGAGGGATTTGTAGAATAGATAGAGGGGGCTATTTCTATGGTGATAGTTTTTTTTAAAAGGTGTAAGGTGGGAGTTGAAATCTGACCGGAGAGGGTCGAATCTCCGGTAACAAAAATTATGCTTAAAACTTCAAACTTCCATGTGTTTTCAATAAACCTGTTTCTCAGAAATAGTAGAATCTGCAAGTACAATTAATTGAGATTCATCTAGCATTACATTATAAAAATAAATCTATTGAAGAAAATCTCGAGTACTGTGAAAACACACATAATTATCATTTCACACTCGATCAATTCAATTCAATTCATTTACATTAAATGCAGTTTATATTAGATCGGTGATAACTCAGAAATCGTAACCGACGATATCTCACAAAAAACACAATCAAAATTACTTAAAACAGTTGAAAGGAAAAAGAAACGAAAAGCGAAACAATATGAACGTGAGAGATCATAAAATGGAAGGAAAAAAATGGATCGATCGAAAAAGAAAAAGAATAGAGAAAGGAAAGGTGGAATACCTGAAGAAGTGTTTGAGAGGTTGTGCGCTGTAAATAGAGGTCGAATGGTCAGCATGCAAAGGCTACGACTGAGAAGAAAACGTATCTGGTTTGATGCAGGAAGAAGAGAAACAAATAAGGGATCTCATAGAGTCACGTGACAAGTGAAGGAAAAAGGAATGTGTGTGGCTCCTAATTTTTTGATATTTTTAATCAAGTCTTATATTAAAAAATTCTTCAAAATTTGTGACTTCAGTGATTAGAAATCCACATCTAACATGAATAATTGGAGTATTCATACCAATGTTTTAAAAATTGGTACGGATCAGCTGGTCGAGCCGAAAACTTGAAAGGTGTTCGGTTCGGTCTGGTATAAAGCATACAAGTCAAAATTTGTGACCAATGTTTTTGCAACTCGGATGGTCTAAAGCATACAATTTTTTTTTTCAAGTTGAAAATAGAAATAAAAAGGTGACTGAAAATTGAGAAAGAGAAGAAGCATATCAAGTCAAAATTGCGATGTACTCCCTTCGTTTTAAAATGAATTTCATTTTAGTAAAAAAATTGTTTTAAAATAGATGTCATTTTCAGTTTTCGATGGAATAATTTTTCTGTCCAATTAACCCTCCAATAAATATTATGTACGCTATTCTCAAAGTTTTATTTTACTTTGGTGGAAAACAAATATATAGTTAACAAGGATAATTTGGTAAAATAACAATCAAGGAACCTCAACTAGCCAGGAATTTTAGAAGAACTGTTCCGCATATTTAGAATTATCTTGGAGTTTTCAAAACGAGCTATCTGACCCGTTTCGAGCCAGCCAATCGGGTAACATGCTTTTTAGGGCGGGGCTAAAAAGCCCTATTTAAATATGGGCTGGAATAATAGAGCCTAAGCCCGGCTCTATACGGGCTCCCGGGCTAACAAGTCAGCCTGCCTAACTTATTGTTATTTTTTTAAACACTAAAAAGTTGGTTTATTCGTTTCATTAAATTGTATAGAGTAATTTCAATGCAAAAATTGTGAGTTTCTTATTTATATAGGATAACTGTTGTTCTTCATACAAGTTAAACCTTATTCTTTGTGCTTAAACCAAGTGGTGAAAATCCAATTTTTTTTTGGTACATTTTTCCTCAATGTTGCTACTTTGCATATATTGACCTTTAGAGGCATTTGAAAAAAGAAATGAAGGGTACCATCATCTTGTGGTAATAATTGAGTGTTAGATCCAAACATTTAAAATCAAATGAAAGCCATGAACAAAAAGAAGAACATAGATACATGTTTGAAATTGAAGCTTGACATCAGATAAAACATCTTAGTCTATGTTATCTAATGATACCTTTCCTATGTTGTTTTAAGATGAAGCCTTCTTAAAATGAAATGCAAAACGACATAACCAAATAGAAAGATATAAAAGAGTTGGTAAGGCTTATACAAACAACACAAACATTACGGTGCATAATTAAAACATACACAAACAACACAAATAATTTAGGCTTTGTTGGATTGGGCTGATGTTCTTATGAGAAATCAGAAATTGGGCTACATACACCCCACACTAGAGAGTTGTAGTTTTCTTTACTCGGGTTACCGGGGTTGCCCGTAGCCCGTATGGGTTAGCCCAAACAGGTTGTAGGCTTTTACGGGCTGAGCTAAAAAGCCCTGAAAAAATTTGGGTTACAATTTTTAGGCCCAAGCTCTACGTTTTATTCGGTCAATCATGTGATAACTATTTTCGTTCTTGCAAAGCATTCTTCAGTTAATGTCATTATACTTTAAATTTGTTCAAAAAAGTATAAATCATAATGTCAAAAAATAATTATAAATTAACGGGCTACCCGCGGCCCGGTCAAGCTAGCTCGCGACGGGACCGGCAACGAACTGGGGCTAAAAAAGGCCCAATTTTAAAAGGCCCCAGATTTTTACGTTCAAGCCCTACATTTTTTCAGGCTTTTGCGGGCCGGCCCGGTAGGTCCATCCTGTTTTGAAAGCTCTATTTGACACCATCTTAGAAATCGTGGTTGAGCCTAACACAATCCACAAAATCGGCTTTTGAGGTGAGGACTGCCCCACTTATAAACACATTGTCATATCATCTCTTATCCGATGTGGGACTGTTTGACAAAAATAAATATTACATAAATATATTTGATCATAGCAATATTTTGTATAATTCAATCAAATAAATATTTTATATTGTACCTTGGTGTCGTTTTTGACCTTGTAATGTTATGAGTTAGTCATCTATTCAGTATTTTTGATTTTGGATCTGTCATTTTAGATTATGTGATTCGCTTCTGCCCATTAGGTGGATCAACGCTCTGTTCCATGTTATTCTTATGAATTTTCCGTAATTAAGACTTTAGAGGTTGTCTTTTTTAAATTTAATAGTTACTTTACATCTTTTTCATCTTTTGTCCAATCACTCGAAGTTTAACATTTTTTAAATATTGATTTCCATTCGTTCTATAATTTCATCACGTGATATACCTCTATTTTATTTCTGAAACCTTGATGCATCATAATTTTTTTCTTATTCTTGTATTAATAAACTAAAATATTAAATAATTTTTTTTTATATTGGTGTTGGTTCGTGTAATCGAATTAATAGGGACAAAAGCCGTGCAACGCACGGGTAATGGTATCCTAGTACACTTCAACACAACATATTCTTCATTCATCCAAAGTTTCACAATTCTTCATTTCCTCACCTGAGTGAAATATCACTCTAATGACTAATCACATTTGCAAGGAGTGCACCTAAAAAAAAAAAAAAAAACTTTTTTAAGCTTCACAAATTCTTTAGGTTGGACTTGTACATTGCCACAAATCACAATGACTCAGACTATCCCCAATGGTGGTGTCTTTACCAATTAAGACACCGTACCTAATAGGTATCCCCATTGGGGAATTTTTTTTTGGGGGTCTCTTAAGACCCGGGGTCTTATTTAAGACCCCCAACTTTAAACGGGACCCGCACGCTTTTAATATTAAAAAAATGAAATGTAGTGATATAAAGTTATGGATAGTTGATTAGTGGGTCTCATTTAAGAACTTTGTGTGAGATCTGGGTTGGAGGGATTGAGTGCTTATTAGGTACTACTATTAAAAAATAATAAAAGAGTGATGTGTACATGTGAGACCCATTTAAGTACCCAAAAATGGGTGTCTCCATTGTGGATGCTTATGATCATTAATTGTTAAGACTCGTCACCCCTTACAAAAGTGTGTTATGTGTAGATTGAAACTTGATTCTCCCCGCAAGCTAAGCACCTTAGGTATCAACTCCAACTTTTTATACCTACAATTTATTAAATTTGTAACAAAACCCACTGATTCGTTATTAAATTAAGAACAAGTATGTATAATTTATTTCCCTTAAAAAGTTGTGTATAATTTAGATTATATTATACCTCAAAAAATTAAATATTATTTTCTCAAATGTACTCTCTTGACTTGTACAGTATAACAAATGAAATGAAACAAAAAAAAGTTGCGAGGAAATTCACCAACCACATGCTCAGATGCTTTCAAATAGTCGGTTACACCTCGACCTTACTAACCGTTTAACTAAATAGAAATATGGCTAAATACTAAGTGATGAATGCATAGAATAATTCAAGTAACCAAAGGTTGCGATAATCAAAAGCCGTGTTTAAAATAAGACAAGCTTAATCCACAAGTCCTAATTTAAATGGTAAAACGTTTGTTAGACTGGACGTCATGATAGGTTCGAATTCCGACACCTTCTCTTGTGTGTAAGTTTGTAATAACTTTGTGATTTCATCTATCTAAAAAAACTAAGATAAACTGATTATTTTTCCTAACAAAAAGCTTTTTATTTTTTAGTTTTTTAAAAGTTTATTTAGAATAAAGTGTTTTTTTAGGGGGAAATAAATGTGTATATTGTCTCCATAAACTGAATTTAAGAAATGGCTATTTTCATAAATAATCTAACTTTTTTTCTAAAAACGAAATTGCATTAACTATCTAAACCTAAGATACACCAGATGAATCATTGCACATTATAATGTCTAATAAAAAAAAGATTTCATCATACGGAAGCTGAAAGAAGTATGATGAGCTCAATGTGCAAGGAAGATTGCACATTTATTCGCATTACAACCAATATGATGTAGTTCAAGATTTATATATACGGCACATTTAGGTTGGCAAGAGAAAGGAGGTTGAATAAGATCAATAGCTTCTTTCATATATATAGGAATATATCTCAATATTTGCTCTCAATTTCATCCGAAGCTATTACCATAAAATGCTACAGGATAATTAATTTTACTAGGAGGGACAAAATGATCGATTCAAGGATCAAAGTATCTTTACAAAATATGTTGGTGTTTTCGTTTCTCATACTCAGTTATTATGATATATTTGATATAACATTCAACCAAGCCTTTACAATAACCCTCCAAAGAGGAGAAGATGTTGAACTAAAACTAATAGAAGACATGTTATTACAATTTCTTAGGATTGGCCACAATTTGCCACGGTAATTTACACATATAAGCCTCATTCAAGGTCTTCATATACACTTAATCCCAATACACATTCACTTTTTTTGGGTATGTCAAAGCATCAAACTTAGTTCACCAAGGTTGAAATTTACTTTTCAACTTTTCAACAAAGTGATTGTAAGGTAACCGACAATAAACGCTTTTAACTTGGATTTCACTGTGATTTTCACAAGCTATAAAGTGTAGCTTCCACTTTGTCGTATCAAACTAATGGATGAAAATTCACACGATTTAGGGTTGTACCCAAACAAATCTCACATTGTAGAGGATCTCGGATGTTCATTTCAGATCAAACAAAATTGGTTCACGTGGTAAAACAATTTTAATTTAATCCATAGAAGTCTTTTTATAATATTAAGTGAAATTTCAAATTAATTCTTAGAAAATCTATTCATCACTTCTTCTCTTTTTAGGGGATAGATTTCGAGATTTGCAATTGTAGATCGATAAAATTATCACTAAAATTATTGACAATAACAAATTTAATTAAATATCAATAAAAGTAAATTAAGGTTGAATTTAGCAACATAGATAAATATTACTTTCAGAAAGGAGAAAAATTATAGATAGGATTGGCGGCATGTCGGTGTGATGGCGTGGTTAAAATTTCTCATGGGTCACTTTCCGGGCAAACAACGATTTGCGGATAAGAACAACAACAATGAAAGATTTCATCACAAAATCTATCATGCCCTTCTTCTATCATAATGGCGATTTTAATACATTTGACCAAAAAAACTAGACATGTTTTTCAAATAATGAGTTGATCTAACTTTTGATCCAAGATCACTGATTAAGGAAGCGAAAAATGAAACTTTCATATTGAGATGACAAAAAAATTCATTATCAACTTGAGATTGTATACATAATGTTCGCTGTCAAATTGTGTTAAAATTAATTTAATT
This sequence comes from Medicago sativa, assembly GCF_051527215.1. NCBI lineage: Eukaryota > Viridiplantae > Streptophyta > Magnoliopsida > Fabales > Fabaceae > Medicago > Medicago sativa. Next base: position 81,069,774 of record NC_140750.1, read on the forward strand.
CTTGTTAGAGTAAAATTATTTATGAAAAAGTGATTGATTATCTCTACTCTTAGAACAATGATGCAGCTAATGAGGTAGTAATCTAGAAGCGTCTATGTTTGTGAAAACTATTTCAACCTCCTCTTAGTTTTGGGGCAACTCATGCCTTCAAAAAATTCTGGAAGTACAAAATTGTGTGAAAACAATTTGTAACTACGGTCAAATTTTACTTTTTTTATTTTTGAGGGAACGGTCAAATTTTACTTAAACCTCGTGACTTGAGTAATGTTATTTTATAGAACAAAAAATATGAAACTAAACTCAATGTCTAAGCGTATACTTTGTCTATAAATTACTTACAAAAAATAATTAAGGCTAGTATTCATCAAATTAAGGGTGTATATATATATTTGTTTGCATAAGTTTCACCAATTAGTCTCCCAAAGAACTTCCCATTTTAATTACTCCTCTAATATGTCAACTTACTTCCATATGGGATAGTACAGTGGTCTGAACTTGGATTCATTCATGAACTCTTCCGTCAAGCAATTCTCATTCCCACTTGCTATCTTTTAATCCATTCATCATAAAGTTGAAACGTGAACTATACTTTGTATGATTGTGATAATTATGTAATCTATAATTGCAAGTGGTAAAAGAGAAAATAAATGAAGCGTTTTATATACATGATGAAGGACAAAAAAAAAAAAATTAAAGAAATTTGTCATTTTTATCACCAATTTTTCTAATGTGTGCAATTTTCCACACAATGCATAATATTAATTGCTCAGTTTATAAAATTAAAATAATCATATTCTATATTTTGGTTTGTTATAACTTGAAAGTAACAAACATTTATATTTTTAGTTTTAATCAAAATCAAAATTTCATAAAAAAAACACTGTTCATAATTTTCAAATGTTAACGCAATAAAAAGAGCGGAAAGATGGGCAAGTGAGTGACCGTCTTTTCGCTAGTAATATTATAAGTGAAACTTTTTCAAAAAAAAAATTAAGTAAAATTCCAAATTAATTCTTAGAACAACGATTCACTTCTTCTCTTTTTAGGGGATAGATTTCGAGATTTGCATTTGTATATCTAAACTAATAATCATTGAAGTCATTGACAATAACAAATTTAATTAAATTTCAATAAAAGTAAATTAAGGTTGAATTTAGCAACATAGATAAATATTACTCCCTCAGTCTCGCAATAGATGACCAATTTGAAAATGTATAATTTTGACCTAACTTACTTTGACCATATTTTTCTACTAATATACAAAGATAAATAATATAATATAAGATGTCGTTAGATTTGTCTCGATGAGTATTTTCAAAATATCAAATTTTCATAATTTTTTCTAATATATTATTCAAGATATTTAAGCTCAAAATTATGCATTGACATGCGTAATAAGGTCAACTGTGTCAAGTATTATAGGACGGAGGGAGTACTTTCACAAAGGAGAAAAATTATAGATAGGATTGGCATGTCAATGTCATGGCATGGTTAAAGTCTCTCATGGGCCACTTTCCCGGGCAAACAACGGCTTGCAGATAAGAACAACAACGACGAAAGGTTTCATCCCAAAATGTACAAATCTATCATGCCCTTCTATCATAATCATTGTTTTAATACGATTGACCAAAAAAGTCATAATTTTAACATCCTTTTTTCACTCTGCTAGGAAACTAGGCGTGTTTTTGAAATAGAGATATGTTATTTGAACAACTATTTGTTGGATAACTAAAGATATACAAAGAAAAATATGTATTGACATGAAAACCAAAACAATAGAAAAAGAAAGTAAAAACATGTAAGTATGAGAGAGAAAATTGTCACAAAATGATTGTACAAATATCATTTCTCTTTGAAACAACGAGTCATCCTACCATGTGGTTCACAGACACGAGTTAAGGAAGGTAAAAATCGAACTTTCATATTGAAATGACAAAATTATTGATTATTAACTTGAAATCGTATACATGATTTTTAACATTGAATTGTGTCCAATTTAATTTAAATTTTATTAGAGTAACAACATTATTTATCAAAAAGTGATTGATTATCTTTGCCTTTGGAACAATGACGCAACTAATGAAGTAAAATAATCGTGAAGCGATGAAAACTATTTCAACCTCCTCTGATTATAGTTTTAGGGCAACTCTTGCCTTCAAAATTTTCTTGAAGAGTAAAATCCTGCAAAAAGAATCAAAATTTTCTGGAAGAGTAAAATCCTGCAAAAAAAAAAAGGGATTGATTGTAATTGTGTGAAAACAAATAGTAACTTTGGTCAAATTTTACTTAAACCTCATGAGTAATGTTATTTTATAGAACGAAAAATATGAAACTAAAACAATGTCTATGCGTGTACTTTTGTCAATAAAGTACTTACCAAAAATAATATGTATTTAGTAAATGAAAATGAAGTATATATTTGTTTGCACAAGTTTGACCAATAAGTTTCCCAAAAAAGAGCATCCCATTTGATTCTTTCTTCTAACTAGACCATCGACCCGTGCTCCGCACGGGTCCCACCGACTAAAATATGTACGAAAAAGTTATATCATAATAATAAATAAATAAATGAAATATTCACATGATAAAAATGTATAACATTAATCATATCATCTTGACATTAATATATAGTTTGAAAATCGTACATTTTACATTAGATATCATACATTACGAAATACTATAAAAACGACATTTGAAGTGACATTAGTATTTTCACATTCATCATTGGTTATCATCAACCTTTTTTTTTTTTTACGTATTCAACCCATCTCTTAAAGTAACTCTTGTTAATAGTCATTACAAATAAAACAAACAAAAATTGACTCCTTTGAAACTTGATCCAAGCCTTACACCAATTCCATATTAAGTTTGTGCTTGTGTGGCAAGAGTTTGTAATTCCCCTCATTAAATCTTATCATGACATTCTCTAGCTTATATGTTCCTCCTTCTTCAACCATTCCTTGAATCGTTGGCACCAGGAACTTATGAACAGTGGCATGGATACGTCCTCGCTAAACAAAAAATAACTTGTCATTAACATAAACCATAGTATATGTTATTGTAGTGGCAACTTGAAAAACGGATCATTTATTTATACAATCGATTTATATAATATATCTTTTCATCAACCAATATCATGTTCATGAAGATGATATCGTCTGGATTTTCCTTATCACGGATCAGCCATATATGGGCCACACAGACAATCAACTTCAAATCCTTCTTTCCACCTGTCACAGCTGAAATGGGGGTGAAAATGTTTGCCATATTAGCAAGTGCAAGAAAGATTTATATTTGCTTAATTTTGCTTAAAGTCGAGAATGGTTGTATTAGCACAACTAAGTGGTATTTAAATAGGTAATTGGCAGTTCTCTTCGTTAGTTTCAAATGTGATTATTAATCATAGTTTTCTATTGGTAATAATTAATATTCAAAAGTTTTTAATTGCCATTAACTACGTTCTTGATTGCCATTAACACTACATCATAATTACTATTCAAAATCGAATCAACCTTGATACGTGTTATTTTTTGAAATAAGTACGTCATAATTGCTTTTAATATGTAGTAATTGGTAGAGTGGTTAGTGCATAATGCATAAAAGCAATTAAAAGTAATTCCTATACGAAAATATTCGACTTTCAAGTTTTTAATTGTCATTAACGACGTTTTCAAGCCATTAACTACATTCTTAATTGCCTTTAACAGTACGTAATAATTACTATTCAAAATCGAATCAACATTGATACGTGTTAATTTTTGAAATAAGTACGTAGTTAATTGCTTTTAATAGGTAGTAATTGGTAGAGTGATTGGTGCATAATGCATAAAAGCAATTAAAAGTAATTTCTATACGAAAATATTCGACTTTCAAGTTTTTAATTGTCATTAACGACGTTTTCAAGCCATTAACTACGTTCTTAATTGCCATTAACAATACATAATAATTACTATTCAAAATCGAATCAACCTTGATACGTGTTAATTTTTGAAATAAGTACGTAGTTAATTGCTTTAAATAGGTAGTAATTGGTAGAGTGATTGGTGCATAATGCATAAAAGCAATTAAAAGTAATTCCTATACAAAAATATGCGACTTAAAAGTTTTTAATTGTCATTAACGACGTTTTCAAGCCATTAACTACGTTCTTAATTGCCATTAACAATACGTAATAATTCATATTCAAAATCGAATCAACCTTGATACGTGTTAATATTTGAAATAAGTAGGTCATAATTGCTTTTAATAGGTAGTAATTGGTAGAGTGATTAGTGCATACTTTAGTGGTAAAATTCGAGGGAATTTCACCTTGAAACGCATATCTTCCTATCACTCTATATCGGATAACACATTATAGTGTAAAAAATGCATGCGTGAAACATTGAAATGTCAGTAGAATAATGTGATAGGAATTAGTGTATGTGTGAAACAGTAAAAAATGTATGCGTGAAACATTTTCAATTGCCGCTTTCTAAGGGATGTTTATATTATTTCTGATTAGCAATTAGTGTAGGGGAATTAGTTATTTTTGATTAGCAATTAGTGTATGGGAATGTTGACCGACTTGATTATGCTTTAATACGTATTCAATTGCATTAACGAAGTGAGAGAACTTTTTTCAAGTTTGAATAAACGGATGTGATCAAGTGCTTGAACGGATGAGATTACTCGAGCAAGTAGTACATGTTTAGGAGGGAAAAATGCTAGGGAATTAGGGCAAAGTAGGGAGGATTAGGGCAAACATGATAGCCAAGCAAGTCTAGCTTTTATAATAAAGGATATGTCAACTTAATTACTTCCATATGGGATAGTAGAGCACGACACTTTAGAAATAGACATATAAGCTTGCAAATTGGGGGTAGTATAGTCGTCTGAATTTGGATTCATTCACGAAGTCTTTCGTCAAGCAATTCTCATTACCACTTGCTATCTTTAATCTACCTATTCATCATAAAGTTGAATTGTGAACTATACTTAATACTTTGTATGATTGTGATAATTACGTAATCTCTAACTACAAGTGGCAAATGAGAAAATAAATGAAGCGTTTTATGTACATGATGAAGGACAAAACAATATTAAAGAAATTTGTGATATTTTATCACCAGTTTTTTCTAATGTGTGCAATTTTATACACGTATATTAGCTTTGCTTCTCTTCCGCACTCATTTACTTGTTTTGTCAATATATTTCCTTTGCATTTCCGCTTTCTTTCTTTCTTTTTTTTTTTTTTTTATCAAAATGAGTTTGTAGGTATATAAATATGTGATGTTCAACTCACTTGTGTGATTACTTTGAGCTCAATGTGGATAATCCCTCAGGTTCTGCTGGTGACCCAACAGTCTCGATCATGTCTCATTTCCTCTTGGTTATGTGTTTAAGTTAACGTTATCGCGTCCCAATGCCACTGTTGCCATGATTTTGTGAAGCTAGAAATGCAAGCTTCTTTTTAAACGCACAGCTGCGTCAAATTCAATGCTATAACAAACATACACTTTGTCATTTTTTTTTTTCACGTTTCATCATCTCTAGAAGTCCGGTGTTGCACTCCCTCATGTTGTGTTAGTCTATATATATAAGGCCGACCCATAGCATGTGCAAGTTGGACAACCACACCAAACCCAAAATCTTGTCACGGTTAAACCATGACAAAATAGAGCTGTCCTCTACACATTTGCCATGTTTCAACCCTGGTTAAATTGAACCCTACACATTTTCCCACCGTTGAAATCTGGTTAGGTTGAACCCCCCACAAACACCTAAAATGATTAAAACAATCATGAGTCTTTATATCACCAGTAATGACGTCAAGAGTGCCAACCTCTTTTTTATAGTCCTTGACAAAATCAAAGTGACTCATGTTATATTGCATAATATTTTTTCCCTTTCTTAAGCAACAAAGCCTTTTGATTCACCGACGAAACCACTAGGGAGTAATGTTGGCCATTTACTTGATCAAGTTAGCAAAATTTAATTGTCCATGTTCGATGCCAACAATATTGATCATGGTCAATTGAACTACTAGTGAGTTAAACAAAATTACGGCAATATTATAATGTTGTTAAAACTCTAAAGTGAAGAAGTTTTGTTAAAATTATGGTAGTTGACCCACCGTGTGCATTATTATTAGAGTATTACTTTTCCCACCCTATGTCTTTCCTCGAGCGCCCTATATTTTTCCCAATTTTACCCCTAATCCGGATTACGTACTCCAAAACGTATTGTTAGTATTCTTCAGATGTTTCCGGATTTTAAAATTCGGAATAGTATTTTAGCAGAACTTTTGCAATTTTAAGCTCTACAATTCGTAAAATAAAATTCGAATAAAATAAAAAACAGAAATAAAAAGACACAAACATAAAAACAACTCATTTTATTAATATATGAACAATACATTACAATAATTTTCAAGCTTTTTAAGCTTATTACATAAGATCCTAAATCTATTTCTAATCTCCTAAGAGCCTAATTCTAATCTCCTAAGAGCCTAACCACTGCTATGTGATAAGACATAGCAGTAGCTTGGCTATTGGAGGAAAGCCGGAGGAGGGGGGAAGAGGAGGGCGGGAAGAAGAAACCAATGCCCCTGAGGGAGGTGGGGGGTGCTCAGACTTACGCCCAGACAGACGAAGCTAAGAACCACACTGACCCACATGACCCTCAGAAGAACCCCCCTTCGTTGCAGCGCGGTTCCATCCCCATTGACCGTTCATACAAACCCTGAAAGTTTTCAACGAGGCCCTTATCTATGAAAGGCCAACGATGGAAAACCATGGTTGTAGAAGGAAGAAGAGGAGGAGAGGGATGGTGTGAGAAATGGTGGGGTTTGGAAGGGTATTTATAGGGAGGGGTGGGTGAAAAATGGTTGGGAAGCCATAAATGCAGTCAAAAAACGTGGTAAAACACGTTTTTTTGACTTGACCACTGTCAAAAACGTGTGGTGCAGACCACCGGCCATGACACTAACGCGGTCCGGAAAATACAATCTGGAATTCACCTTTGGTTTCCGAGTTTTATTTTCCGGATTAATGCGATTATGGTGTGAACGAGGGAAAAGTTGACACTTCTTTGTAGGGCTAAGGACATTCCGGAATGTATAATCCGGAATGATTCAGCACTTTTGAAAGAGAGCCATTAATGTGGGTTTGGACGGTTACAACCACTAACACGTTTTCATTTACTATATTAATGACCTAGGACTTGTTTAAGGCTATAAATAGGCTTCCATCTTCAACAAATACCTCCATTCTTCACTTCACCTCTTTTCTTCAAACGTTTTTAGTTTTTTAGGGGTGTCGGTGGTGTCATGGTCATTGTTGACCGTTCCTATGAACCCTGCAATATCATTTCAGCTTGTGTGGGGTTCATATAACGGTCAACAGAGACCCTTGACATCAAAGAAAGACACAAAATATTCATATCGTTTTTGTTCGGATTTAATTTTTCGGAAATCTCTTCACCTCTTTTCTTCAATTTTCTTCAAATGTTTTTAGTTTTTTAGGGGTGTCGGTGGTGTCATGGTCATTGTTGACCGTTCATATGAACCCTGCAATAGCATTTCAGCTTGTGTGGGGTTCATATAACGGTCAACAGAGACCCTTGACATCAAAGAAAGACACAAAAAAGCGCACAACATCTGGTCCAGATTTTATTTTTCGGAAGTAACTAACAATCTGGTTCGGAAAACATAATCCGGACCAGAGGTATTTTTGGAATTTTTGCAGGGCGCGAGAAGATAGTAGGGTGGGAAAAGTAAATCTCTTATTATTATTGAGATTTTTGTCTTGTTTCTGAGCCACGTTTACTTCTTCTAGAAGCAATGGGTCGGTGCTACCATTATTGCTTGGGAGAAACACTTGCATAGACACAGGCCTAACACCTGTCTCTTGGTCACAGCCAATAGAATTTTGACAATTCATGTTTATGAGTTTTTAAATCGGTTAAAGGATTAACTGATTTCATATAAGATTCTACTAAGTCGGTTGAGTAAAAGAGCGACTTTGATAAGTTTTTGTCTTTTTTGAAAATATAATATTTTTATTTTCATTTTTAACTTCATCCCTTAGGATTGTAATGCTGGCTCTGATACCAGGTTACGCGCAGGGTCGCCAGCGGAATTTTCTCGAACTTGATTTAACATTTGTTCGATTTTAATTAAACCTTGAAATGGTTTTAAGAGTGTTTTAGCTCTTTCTCTTTGTGTATTTGTAAGATTTTCTAAATCTTCTATTTCTCTTAGAAAGTCTTCGATATATTCTATATGGTATTGTACTAATTCTTTGGAATGAAAAAGAATTTGTCTTAAGACAATTTTTCTATGATAAAATTCTATATCAGAGACTATGTTCTCTAATCTTTCTTTAAAGAGTTTTACTTCTGTTATAAGACCTAATCCAGGCATTATATAATCTTTTCTAAAGATTGTTCAAATTCAGTTAATTTTTGGGATGGCCATAACAGGGTTGTGGCTCTTTCTTTTTGTGTAACAGAAATATTTTCTGTTTCTTCTAATTCTTTTATCATTTCATCTATGTATGAGATTTGTAAGATCATTAAATCATGGATTCCCCAAATTGTGTTTTTCATTTCTATTCTAAAGAAATTTTCTTCTATTTTGTTAACTAGGGTGTCTAGTTTTATTCTGAATAATTTTAGTTCATTTTTTATTGTTATTCCTGGCATTATAATTTTTTATTAATACCTGAAAGTTCAGTTTTTATTTCTGATAAAGCTTTATTAAGCTTTCTTTTTTCATAACTATCTAATGAATTTCTCGCGGGTAGAAACTTTGGTTCACTTGTGCTTTCTTCTTGTTCTAGAAGAGGTGTTCTTTCTATAGTCATAATAGATTTTGACCTCTTTAATGGTTTTAGAATTGGTGATTCTAATTTTATTAGTGGGGCAAATAGTTCATCTATTTGTATTTTTTCTTTTCCACTAAATTCTATACTGTAGTGAGAATTACTTAATGCATAATTCATTTTATAACTTATGCTAAAAGGATGGTTTCCTGGTCTCATAAGGGTTTGGTCCTTAAGTTTATAATGAATTACTAAGGATCTGTCTAGATCTATATCATTTAGACTTAAACCTATCTGTAGATTTATGTCAAATTTTAATTTTCCACACTTTAAATTTCCCTCTCCTTGGGTTATTAGTGAATGTTTTTCATTCATCCTAGCATCTTCAATAAGAAGTTCTAGTTCTGCATCTATTCCTTTCATAAAAGTACTTTTTATGATTATTTGGATAGTTGATATATGAATATATCCTATCTTCCGTCTTTTTTCTAACGATAGATGTTTTAATCTACTATTAATTTGTTCACTATCAATTAAGGATATTACAACAGATCCGTTTGTTGATTCCATTGGTATGGCAACTTCTCCTACCATCATTCCATATTTTAGTATGTTTTCTCTGGATAATTTTTCTTTTATCAAGGAAAAAATACTTTTTTGTTTGAAATTTTCTTCAGGTTTTAAGGTAAAATCTACCTTTTCTATATGATCTATTAATACATCTGCTACAAAACCAGATGAATTTTCTTTTATCATACTATATTCCATTATGAAATGTAAAAATTATAAAATATTTAAAATCATACCTGACTTTGTCTTGGATTTTTGATGATTCTGATCTTTCGATCCTTTGAAATTTGAAATAATCTTTCGATTATTGATATTGAAACTAAAAATCTTTCGATTTGGTTATGACAACCTCAAATCCTGCGAAGTCCTTTCCCACAACGTTTTTCAAACTAAAGGTACTTACTTCATTGATTTTAGTTGTAGTTTACAAGTGAGCATCGAGGCTCTTATTTATAGGAGGAAATGACTTACAGAGTAGGTCACATGTCACTTTCCTTCCAGCTCAAAAGAAAAACAAACAAAACACGCAAAGGAAAAAGTAAAAGCATTATCACATAAGGTGATAAGATTTTCAACTAAATGGACCCCATCTGACTCAGATGATAAGGTTCCATTATTACATCTTTTTTCCTACGGCCATTTACATGACGCGTGTCTAGGCTTTTTCTTTTGCCTTATCTTTTGTTGCTGAAGTTGTCGGTATTTTGGCTTCTTCTGCCGACACTTTGTCTTTTGCACACCATTTACAGATATGCCCTTTGTAGGTTGAGAAATATTGGCAACATTCCTGTTGTACTTCGTCTGGAATTCTATGGAGACCATTTTCGAATCCTGAGAATAGTTCTTCGAATTGAAGCGTTTGTTTGAGGTGCTCTGTAGAGACCTTTTTCTTCGAGTCGCATACCATGAGACAATAATCTGAGACATATAAGACTTTATAATTGGTAATGGATGACCCATACTTGATTAGATAATCATAAAAACGCTTCATTTGTTGAACAAATGAGATTAATGTCCATCCAACACTTGTTGCATTTGGTTCTAGATAGGTTTTGTTTGAAATACCTATCTTTATAGCTGTTCTTGGTCTTACAGCCATCTGATTATTTTCTTCTTCGAACCATGGATATGTTTGTTCGAATTGGAGAAATATCTCTCTTCCTTTGGCAAGGAAGTCATTAAATCTTTTTGCTGTATCACCGATCTCTTTTGGAAGATCAGCAAGTTCTTGAAATCTGTAACCTTCTTTTTCCTCAAGATATACAGTTTTGAGCATTCCATAGTCATAGAATTCTTTAAGTAATTCCTTGGATATTCCTGGGACTGTATTAGCTTTTACCCCATGTTTAGTATTAACTGGATAAAAGCATTCAATTGCTAGTTCTTCCTTGAAGTTGGCTAGCCATCTCCACTTTCCCATAAAATCATCAATGGTTTTTATCTTGTTTTTTTCTTTTTGAAGGTTTATGATTGATCCTACTGAAACCTTCTTTTTAGATTCCATTTTTGATGGTTGACCAATATCTTTTGCTATGGCCATTTCCTTGTAGGAAGCCTTATAAGCTTCTTTTGCTTCTTCCATTGTTGGATAAGATTTGTGTCTGACATTTTTGCCATTAATGTGGAGGCTTGCAATTGCCCAATTGTTGTAGATGCCTTTCATTGGACCATCAAAGATGACATACACCTTCTTTGCTGGTTGTAGATCGACAGCATCGCTTGGTTGGTCTGAACCATTTTTTGACTCTTCATCTTCTTGTTCGACTTTGTCAGCCCATGACTTTTTCGTTTCTTCCTCTGGCATAGAACCTGCTGAAGATGTTGATGAAAAACTTTGTTGTTCATTCAAAGTCTTTTTTGTTGGTTCCTCTGTTGTTGTTGGAGCTTCAACATTTATGATCTTGGTTAGACTTTCGATCATTTTCACCATCTCCCCCCTCTCTGAAGAGAGCTGTTTTAGCTTTTGACTATGAATTTCAATCTGCTCATCTTTTTGCTTCAAGCTATTGTAGAGAACTTTTAGAGCTTGCTCCATTCTCTTGTCAGAGTATCTGCAAAACAATTGTTTTCTGATTTTATTAGTTGAATATAAGGATAGAACTGTTGGATGCGCATTTGCCATCTAACAAGTCTTCCTTGTTTATGATCAACTTTTAAATTGTAGCGCCAAAATCCGCTAGCATAAGTTGAATCAGTTCGTAATAAAAATCTTGATGGAATTAAATCCATTCTCCATTTTTCTAAAACATTTAAACAAGAAAGGGTTTCTTTCTCATTGATATGATATCTTGTTTCAGCATCTTTAAAAGAACCCGAAACATACTTGCATAAAACAAGATCTTTATCCTTAATTCGGATGTTATTACTTGAATAATCAAGTTTTGAATCAGTTGAAACTGATGTTTTATCTGATCGCCCATTAGGGATATCTGATTTTAACTGTGGGGTTGCGCCCACAATGGTATAGGATTGTTGTGGGGTTTCGTCCTCAACATATCCATTGAGATTTAATCCCAATTTTTGTTTGCCATTAGGTAGAGCTCTCATAACTCCAGCCCATGTAAACTGATTTGCATCAACATTTACAACCAAAAAATCATTTTCTGTTGGGTTGTATAGTTGTGGTAAAACTTTTAATTTTCCTTTCAAGGATTTTACAGCCTCAGTATCTTTTTGTGTCCATGACCATGGCACTTTTTCAGATATCTTCTTCTGTAAAACTTTTCTATCATTTGCTAAATCTTGGAGAAATCCTTCATTAGCAATATAATTTAAACATCCCAAAAATCTTTGGATTTGTTTTCTATCTGCTAATTGATCGGGAAAAAGTAAAAGTTTTTCTTGAACATGTGGTGATAAATCGAGTTTTCCTCCTTCTCTTATAATAAGACCAAGGAATTCGATTTCTTGTTTTAAAAGTATTGACTTTTTTCTAGATAGAACAATTCCTCTATCTTTTATTCTGTTTAAAACAGTAGTAACATCTTTAATATGTTGTTCTTTACTTCCTTTAGTAAAAATTAATATGTCATCGATATATACAAAACAAATATGATCAAGACCCTTAAGAGTATTGTCCATAAATCTTTGATATATTGATGGTGCTTGTTTTAAACCAAATGGTAAAACATTCCATTCAAAATGTCCTTCTGGACAACTGAAAGCTGTTAAAGGTTTAGTTTCTTCTGATAACCTTAACTGCCAGTATCCAGATTTTGCATCTAAAGATGAAAACCAATTACATCCTCTAATTTTTTCAAAAACGTAATCTTTTCTTGGTAACTTATATGAGTCACTTATAGTTGCCTCATTAAGTTTTTTATAATTGATCACCATTCGAGCTTTTCCTCTTTTTATCTCATTATGTTTTCTGACATAAAAAGCTGGCGCTGAATGTGGACTAATAGAAGGACTTATTAATCCTTTCTCTAATAGTTCTGCTATTTCTTTTTTAAATTCATCCTTATCTTCTCCTGAATAAGGGATTTTGTAAAGGGCTTTGACTTCCTTTTTAGGGTCTTTAAGTTTTACAACAATTAAATCTTGAATTTTGTTTACTATAGTATCCAATGGATTTTCAGAACAAACTTGATCTAGATGATGTTCTAAATTTTGTTCAGTTGTTAAATAAAACTTTCTCTTATCCCACATACATCTAAGTATATTGAGATTTTCTGAAATTGCTTTTAAAATTTCATTTTTTGTTATAATATTTGTTGTAACAAATTCACTTTCTTTTGGGTTATTTATATCAAACCAATTTAATGTTATAGTGTCAGTTTTTTGAATAAAAGGATTATATAACTTTAAAAAGTTATTCCCTATTATCAAATCTATTCCAGAATCATGTTCATAGATTGATTTCACATAGAAGTATCTATGTTCAATTTTTATAAAAACATGTTTTAGAACAAACCAGATTTGGTGTTTTTTCTTATCAGCAAAGATAATTTCTTTTGGTTTTTGTAGTCTAATCCATCCTTCCTTAATTATGGATTTTCTACCAAAACATAAAGTAGCACCTGTATCAATGTAACCCATAATTTTCTTTTTATTCAGTGTTACCTGGATAAATGTTGCATTAGGATTTCCATTCTTTAAAATTTTCCTACTCATTCTTCAATTTCTTCTTCAGTAGTATATTCAAAAATACTACTTTCGTCAGAATCTATATCTGATTCTATTGGTTCGAAACCTACTTCCCAAATTAATTTCAAGGTTTCTTTTTTAGAATCTTTCTTTTTAGGACATTCATTTGCATAATGTCCTTCTTCATTACACAACCAACATGTGCATGTTTTCTTCCCTTTAGGACATGAATTCTTTTTAGGATATTTTTTATTTCTCCTAAAGTATTTTTGTTTATTAAATTTCTTAGGAAATTTTCTTTTCCTTTTATATTCAGAGTGGTCTATTTTCCTAAAAACTTTTTTCTTTTTCTTTCTTCTAGGTTTACTACAACCATAGTTTCCTACTTTGTTTTGAATTCTATCACAGCAAACATTTATTTTTGCTTCTCTTTTAGCAGTTTTTTCCATGCATTTTTCGGATATCCACTTTCTCAAAGCAGTTATTCTTGTTCCTAGGGTATCGTCTAATCCTACCATCACTTCTAAATGTTCTTGGATTATTTTTTCCATTATTGTTCCTACAGATGATGGAAGTTTATTGTAGAATAATCCTAAAAGATTATATTGTAGTCTCTTTTGTGGAGATATTGCATAATAATATTTGCTAAATTCACAAATAAATGGTTCAACATAGCACATATCACAGATTCTTAGATTAAAGATTCTATGGATGTTTGTATTCATTAAGTCTGCTTCTGCTTCTGGCGCATCAAAACCTACGAATTCTTTTTTCAGAATTGAATAAACATGATTTATTACCTCTTCGGTTGTTGATGGAAGTTCTGAGTCTGATTGTTCAGACATAAAACTCCAAGCATTTCCTATGGTTTTTGTTTTTAAATAATTGAAAATACTTTTTGGACTTAGTTTTCCTAATGTAGGATCTAATTGGATTGTTACCATGTGATCATGATACCAACTTCTAAGTTCCTTTTTAGTATCTTCACTACAATCAATGTTTAAAACATTATCTTCTTTGTGACGATTTATTGTAGGTATATATTTAGATGGTACTTGTTTAAATTTTCTTTCATCCATTTTATTTTGAATGATTTGTTGGTCAATAAATTTTTCACTATCCTCTTGACGTCCTCTTTTACGTCCCATTTCTGATGATTCTGGTTGCTCATCAGTTTTTACAAGTCCTACTTGAGGTTCTTCTTCCATACTAAAAGAACTATCTGAATCAAAGTCGTAGACAAATTTGTATCCGTCATCAGATTCTTCGGTTATTTGGTTTTTTCTATTAATGTCTAAAGAAGCCATTAATGTTTGTAATTCATTTAGCTGATTAGCTATTTCTTCTTCTGTTTCGTCCATTTTTAAGGTAATGGCGCAAAGAAGTTAATTTCTTTTCCTGATTTTTCAATTTTTTCTGGAATTTCTACCATATCTCCCCCTTCTTTTTTGACAAAAGTTTGTAATTCTTCTAGGGTTAGACATTTATCCCTTATAGGCAAGAGTTTTAATAGATCGATTAAATCATCTATTTTAACGCAAAGTTTTTCATCCAATAATTTTTGATTTTCTTCTAAGTTAGATAATTTCTCATTGAGTTTTTCTTCAAAATCTTTTTCTAGTAGAACTTCTACTATTTTATCTAACTGTTTCTGAAGTACTGTTAGGTTTTCAAAAATATCTTGTATATTTTCACTTACACCTTTACTAGCCATGTATGAACTTTTGTATTTTAAGGCTTAAAAGATTTGCAAAATTTTCATACTCCCAGTATGTAGTATAATTATCTTCAAATATTAGAAACCAATATGCTGTTTCTCTTAACCAATTAATTTGGTTTCTCATTCTAATTATATTATTATAATTAGGTTCTAATATAAATGGTTGGGGTATTATTTTCCCAAATGGGTTTATCAATCCATCCATTACTTATCTTGCTAGTTTTTTAAGACTGTTTCTGAGTTGTTCAGCTTTGACTACGTATCTTGAAAAGAGATGATAATCAAAATTTTCTTTCAGATAATAAGTAGCTGTTTCATCACACCATTTAATCTGTGCTTTAACCAGACATATTTCTTGGTAATTAGGATTTAAAATAAATGGCAACAAGACTATTTTTCCTTTTGGATTTTTAAAATATTTTCTTTGAGACTTTTTAAGCCGGTTTTTGCAAGAACTGGTTTTAGAAGTTTTTGACATGTGTCAAATTTTTACTTGTTGTGTCCAAGGATGACGTGTTGGGGTTGTGTGCAAGGAAGATTTTCTCTATTGCTTGGTTAGAGAGAAAAAAAAATTGAAGAGACCAAAAAAATACAGAAAAAAAAAAAGAAAGTATGATTACATGAATGTTTAATTGAAACAAGGGTGGTGAGAAAATGTACCAACCACATGCTCAGATGCTTTCAAATGCTCAGTTATACCTGGACCTTACTAATCGTTTAACTTAATAAAAAATAGGGTCATGTTAACCAGTGCCGCTTTGGGAGTACTGGTTAATGAAACTAAAAAAAGTAAGTTTTAAAATAAAAGTAATACGTTTTATGCTTTTGAAGAGTTAACAGCACAAGTTTCAATGTAATACTTACTATATTAGACTCCTTAACCAGTGCCCCGGGAGCACTGGTTAACATTACCCTAAAAAATATGGCTAATACAAAGTGACGAATATTAGACTCCTTAACCAGTGCTCCGGGAGCACTGGTTAACATTACCCAAAAAATATGGCTAATACAAAGTGACGATGCATAGAATAATTCAAGTAGTTATAGTTATAGCTAGGTTACGATCATAATCTCCGGCGGTGTGTAAAATAAGTCTATTCAAGAACCAAAAAATAAAAAAATATTCTGAATAATATATATTACTCCCTCTGGTCACTATTATAAGCAAATTTCTACTTTTTAGATTCATTCAATAAATGATGTATGTGGTCTACAATATAGACCACATACATCATTTATTGAATGAATCTAAAAAGTCAAAATTTGCTTATAATACTGACCGAAGGGAGTATTTGTAAGTTTTTAAAGAGTAGTGCTATTTAACCCGATAAACATTATGCCGAATTGATCCCCATAATACAGTTGACCAATAATATATCTGCCAGGTCGGAAAATAGGGGAGAGAATGGGGTAGTTTAGGGAAGTTATTGAGGAAAAAAGTGTTCGTGAGACTTTCTTAAAAAAATTTCGCTATAAAAAGCAATACAGGTTTTTAAAATGAATTTCAAAAATCATTATTTTCTTAAACAACTTAACTTCTTTTACAAGAATAAATTAACAATAACTAAATAATTGGATTTAAGTGGTTTAAAAATCAATTTTCCTTACCTTCTAGACAACTTAAGACAAATCATTCGAAAAAAATATAACTCAATTATTAAATGGAATGATATTTTATCAGATTTTCTTTATTTTCTAACCGAACTTATAATATTTCTAAGCATATTTCAAGAAAGAGGGTGAATTAAAGTGGATTCTCATGAGATCTAAAGACATTTTTTCAGGGATGTAAATGCATTATTAAAAAATCTTTATACTACCATTTTTCCATTATTTTTTATATAAGAAATGGACTTAAATTAGGAAATCAATTGAGGCAAACTAACGACACTTACATAATTTTATATGGAAAGTTTCAAAGAACGAGGAAAAGCATCAAATGAAATACAATTAAAATCTAAGAGTCAACACACCGAATAGCCTCGCGATATACGTCATAGAATGAAATGCTCCATCAAGAACGGTGGAGAAGAGAGATCACCTCTTAAATACTCCCTCCGTTTCAAAATGAGCGTCGCTTTAGGCAAAAAAAATTGTTTTAAAATGAATGTCACTTTCAGTTTCCAATGCAAAAATAACTTTTTCTTTTCAATTGTACCCTCCAATTAATACTCAGCACACTACTTCCAAAGTATTACTTTTAAAACTAACCAATAGTTAATAAGGATAATTTGGTAAAATAACCATTCTCTTTCTTTTAATCGTTGCATTTCTTAATATGTGTGTAAACACTTAAAACGATAGTCATTTTGAAACGGAGGGAGCAAGAGATCGAAAAAAAGTACTTAGAGATGAGTCTTAATTGACTTTACTGACCACGACTAAAGAATCCTTGAAATGGCATTTTTTTATTCAATTGATTTGCCATTTCTATTTCAATGTGAAGGGTACATACTACATAGCTCTGTCCATAAAGCATACCACGAATCAAGTCGATTGTAGAAGCCACAAATGAACTTATCGCAAGAGTTCCTAATCAAACCTCCACAGGTAGAAATTTATGAAGACATTTTATGAGAAACATCAACATTAACCTTATAATAATGATCATGTGGTGGCGGAGGAGTCCACGAAACCTCTATCATTCGTCTCCGGGTAAAGACTGGGAATCCATACGAAGGTTTGAGGACGAAATAAACTAGTTTAGTTCGTTGCAAGACAAAAATGTTGATTGCCAATCTTCCTGTTAAACACCATGTTATTTCTATCTTTCGAAAATCGTAAAGAACAACTCCAAAAAAGATTTGCCAATTTTCATGAGTATTAAAAAGATAAATGTTAACTTGTGCCATCAAAGACACATGTTAAAGAACTTATTATAAATATGTATGGGAAAAAAGGAAAAAATATTGGAAAAGAAGAAAACGGCATTATCAAATATCAATTTGTATGGGAGAAAAGGAAAAAATATTGGAAAAGAAGAAAAAGGCGTGGACGGCAGGATTCGAACCTGCGCGGGCAAAGCCCACATGATTTCTAGTCATGCCCGATAACCACTCCGGCACGTCCACTGATCTGTTAAGCATTTCACAAAACATTAATATTCCAATTCCTTTTAACAATTTATGTTTGGTATCACAGTTTGCTAGAATTACAATTAGCATTGGTGTCTTTTGTGTTTTTGAGTTTGCTTGCATTGTTGTTGGTTGAGGTTATTAACTCATTAAACTGGGTTATGGACAGGAAGGTGAAGCTTTTGTAAACTATATATTAAGTTTTTTCCTGGGGAAGGATACTAACTAGAGTTCCTTGTTGATTTGAATAAAACAATTCAGTGAAGAAGACATTGACGACGCTAAGAAATGCTTTGAGCCTTCTGAAGTGGGCTTTTGATGATTTGAATAAAACAGTTCTGTATAAAACTGCTTCTGTTCATTCTAGAGGTCATGACTCATGACTTTAAGTAAGCATTCAACAATGGCATGGCATAGGATCAAACTAAAAGACAAAAAACAAATGTGCTGTGAAACCAAATTCATTTGTTAGAAAAAACATTGCTCACTCTTACCGTGATAAATGCTTAGAAGCAAGGTCTATCTGTTGTTCTAACTTCATTGTGTTCAAGGCCTTTAGTTATGTCCTATGTAAAAGTACTATATTCTTGAGTAATCCTTTTATAGTGTTTCAAATCCTTCCACTTTGTATGTGTGAGTTTAATTTGCCTCTTCAAAGTTGGATGAAAGTGATTTGAATTTTTGTAATAACTCTACAGAATCATACATCCTTTATTTGATAGAATGCAAAACATCAATGTACGTGGATCTGTATCACCCTGTTATGGTTTGTGTTCTCTTATACGCAGCTTGTCAATTTCCTTGAATTACGCGTCGTGTTGGATGTTACAGACTTATAATACTAAGCTTAGTTGTTAGATACTTTTTCTAACTAATCAATGTGTTGCTAGCGCTAGTCATAGGCAAGGCTGTGTGATAATGCACATTATATTTAATTTGAGTAGGCTCTTATTTGTTTGGTGTGCCAATAAAGGTGTGCTACAAACATTTTTTTCTATGCTTTTGAGGTTACACAAAGCTAACGTTTTAAAGCTTTTTAGTTGAGTTACTGTTGTAATAGAATATGGAAATGCTAAAAAAGAAAACAATTTTTTTACATACTCTTAGATCTTGATGCACGCAAACTTACTACTTTACTATGTTCTCTACTCACCCACAAAGTCCAACACCTTGAACTTTGCATAAGTAGGCTATAATATCAAAATACTACCTATGTGTTACCCCGTCGCGTCGTTACCCAGCATCCCACTCCTTGACTAAACTATATTGTTACAACTTGGCGGCTTTACTCTATTTATCTCATCTGGTATTCGACTGCCAACCCTCAAGAATCAAGACTTTAAATCTTTCACATGCTATCTTAGAAAATGATATATCAGTTGAACAATTCTTTTCTGAGGGGTGCCTTGTCCTACAAGACTTGACTTTGTATCATTGCTATTGGTTGTGCATCAAGCAGATCACCATTGCTACTTCCACATTGAGGATTTGGACCATCAATTTTGACCCTTATTGCCTCAGTCAAGATTGATGTTGTCAATATTTTATCTTTCACTTGCACAAGTTATCCAACCATAAAGCTTCTCATTCTCCATAGTTGATTGATGCATATATTGAATTTCACATACACTTTCCATCACAAACAAGGCAACATGTTTCTCCTTATTCAGTTGTGCTATTGAGTGGACCTGCAGCAAGTGTCAAGTCTCTCACACTATCAGAGGACACTTTGAAGGTATGTACTATCTTTTTAAATAGCGTGTGTGTATAAGATAATGCGTATTGACTCACAATGTCGCCTTTAGTTGTGTTTCCCATGCAAATCTATTTCTGTTTCATTTTTCTAGGATCTTCTCTATGCAATTGATCATCTCCATCTCCTTCCCGAGTTCCACAATTTCACACATCTTTGTCTGCATCGGAGGATTAAACCTTTCACTAGAAAAACATTAATGGAATTCCTTTTAAGGTGTCCTAAACTGGAAGCTCTTGCAGTTGCAGGCAAGGGAAGTTGTGACATTTAGTTTAAGTGAATCGTTTTTTTTTTAGTAGGAAATTAAAGTTTCTTGTTTAACTTTAATAAGGTGCAGTTAAGTTAAATGGCTTCCTTCATTAATAGTTTATGGGGTTTGCATTTCATGAACTGAATCAATTTATACTACTTTATATTATTGGAACTCTCTTTTGTTTCGTTGTTAAGTGTTTGCTTGGAAATGAAACCATGTAACAATGCAAGTATGGTTTGGTTGGAAATGAAGCTTGACATGATTTTGGGAAATTGTCCATCAAAACTTGGACATGCAGGTTTCATCAATCTTCTGAATTTTGGGAAAATATAGAATCAAAATCAATATATGAGTCAAGTTTTGTTGATATCCGGACTTACACTAAATCTCAATCGTAAAATCAAATGAATCATATGGCTATGAATATTCGGCTGTGAAATTAAAACATGAGTCCGTGTGCTATTAGTTGTTTTCTTTTGCTTTTCTACATTCTGGGTCATCAAACATAATTCGTTAAAGTTTAGATCAAACCAAACCCACTGCTACTCATACTAGCAAACTAATTCATTCATTGATTTTTTAGAATACATGAGAGAAGATTATCCACTCACATTCAAGAAGGCATTGAAACATATCAATTTCAAGTTTTTTATAGTGCCGTATAAACAAAATTATCCCAATTTTTGAAATAAAAAAAATAGCTTTATGAGTCACAAAAAATAATGTAAACAGAAATTAGCATGCAAGAATAAAATGTTTGTTAAGGGTATATTTGTCATTTAATTTGATTACGAGGGCAATTTTGTCATTTAGTTGAAGGAAAAAATTGTAATTGCAAAAAAAGGCGTGGACGGCAGGATTCGAACCTGCGCGGGCAGAGCCCACATGATTTCTAGTCATGCCCGATAACCACTCCGGCACGTCCACTGTTCTGTTATGCTTTTCACGAATTATGTATGTATCACTTCTCTGAACAGTTTCAGAACTTTACTCACTCACAGAACAAATTAGAAGCGAAACCTTCACAACAATTCATTATATACCAAAATCAAACACAGCGCCGAAACAAAGAACAAGAAGAAGAACAGACTAATCAACCAAACAGGTTTTTTTTTATTCATCTATTTATTATTTAATCTCTTATGTAAATATTTTTTATTATTTTATTTAAACTGCTGCAATGTGTGCTAAAAAAAACATCAAATTCTAATGTATATGTCTGTTAATTGATGAATTTTTGAAATAATTTGTGAATTTTGAATGAACCCTAAATGCAGGTTTTTGTAGTGGAACTTGGGTGTTTTTCAAAATTGGTGCTTTATCATCTTACATGTAGTTATTGTCATCATGTCTTCCAAGAGAAACCTTCCATCATGGATGACTTCAAAAGAAGATGATGGTCACGGAAATTTTGGAAAGAGACCAACTTTGGATGAAGGTGGTGAGAAATCCAGTGAAATTGGGTCTTCCAACAAGAAGACCAAAGTTCAAAATGAAAATGCTGGAAAATCTTCTGACTTCAACAAGCTTATGGTAATTGATTAAGTTTATGTTTGGTATCACGGTGTGTTTGCCATAATCACATTGAGCCACCGTGATTTTTCGAAAGCTGCTTAGTGCGTGTTTGGTATCATGGTTGATATGTCGAAATCACACTGAGCCACCGTGATTTTGTAAAAGCTACAATGCCAAAGTGGCTATGCGAAATCACGGTGTCACCGTGATTTTGTAAAAGGTACAGTTTGTAGCTTTTGTAAAATCACGATGACTCATTGTAATTTCAGCATACCCACCATGATACCAATGCACGGAGCTTTTGTAAAATCAGGGTGGTTCGCGGTGATTTGGGCAAACTCATACAGATACCAAACATGCACTAATAAGAAACAATTAAGTAGCAGTTGTGTGTTTTTGGGTTTGTTTGCATTGTTGTTTAATGAGGTTATTAATTCATTAAACTGGTTTATGGACAGGAAGGTGTAGTTTTTGTGCTGTCGGGTTTTGTGAATCCGGAGCGTGGCATCTTGAGGTCGCGTGCTATGGAAATGGGAGCAGAGTATAAGCAGGACTGGAACTCTAATTGCACTCTTTTGGTTTGTGCATTTCCAAATACTCCCAAGTTTCGACAAGTTGAAGCTGATTGTGGAACCATTGTATCAAAGGTTTTTTCCTTTCTTTTAACTTGTTACATGTGAATGGTCTCTAAATGTATTCCTTTAAAAGTACTGCTTATATTTTGGAAAGGATAGAAGTGGAAGGAAGAACTCCTCAAGAATCTATGTCTTATACTTCTTAGGAATCCCTATTGTATGGTTTGTTATTCTCACTACTTGTGGCGTGGGATAAGTTCATTGCTCTAAGTGTCATTTTATTAATGTCTCATGGTCAGAGTTTGTAAACTACTTATCAACAAATAAGTCTCTAGTGTTGATTCATTATTGACAATCCCGTAGAATTAAAATTGAAACTATTGTCCTCAAACTTGAACCAGCTAATAGCCAAGAAGGTACTAGGGCATCTCTATGTATAATCTCATTTTTCTTTGTGGAATAATTTCTTTTTAAGCATTTAGTTTGATATTTGATATCTGTGTGCAATTTAGCGTCAATTACTGACTGTAGGCTGTTGCTGTAGTGTCTTAGTTTGCGGTGGTATTTAGAGATTAGTTGAGACATAATGGTTTTCTTTCCTCAATGAAGGAAATTAGGGATATTTTGTCTTGGTTGACATTCAGACATTAAGTTTTTGCTTGAGGAAAGGATAATAAATAGAGTCCGTTGTTCTTTTCTTTTCTAACATGAATGAGATTTTTATGTGATGTGCTAATCCAAGCCTTTCACTGAGGGGAATCCTATTTGTTACATAATCCAGACGATGCTGTTTTTTTACTAATATTGGTGGCATTAATTTTTCAAATATTATTTATTGGAATCAAGCTTACCACTTTTTAGATTTTGGTGGGAAAATTCTAGTAACGTTACACTGATTTTGGTTGTATTATTGTCCATATATTTTGTCAACAAAAACGTACCATGATGTATCCTTTATTTTGTTTTTGGGTGTTAGGATTGGATGCAGGAGTGTTACAGCCAGAGGAAACTCGTTGAAATTGATAGTTACCTTATGCATGCTGGGAAACCATGGCGTAAAGGAGGTAGATCACATGAAGTCAATGAAGGTGACATAATTTTGTATGCTAGTAAATTGATAGGACCTAGTTTAAGTTATTGTACATTTGATAAATGATTTACTGATTACCTCAATCATTTCGTATATAACATGAAATTTGAGCTCAAAAGAAGCCAATTAAGATTGCATGGAGCTGTGCACCTTTGTGACTTGCATCTTAGATCTTACGTTTCATATTCATATCTTTTCTCTCTTATTTTTCTGGAAAAGTAATTACTAATTAGAAAGAAAAAAATGTTGTTTTTGGAGCAGAATCACTGGTTTAGCTATAGAGAAAACTCCATTATCTGCAAAATATATTGATATTACGCATGCTTAATTATTCCTAAAATTACTTAAAGACCTTTTTTGTGTGTTTAAAACTTTCTTTACAACCATCTTTATCACCAAAGATATATATAAATAAGTGCAAAATTGTAAGGGCAGATCTAATTAGCTGTTGCCACATGCATGTTTGCCAACCTCCTACCCAAGTCCCACACCGTTGTCTCGGTCCAGTTTCACATCTAATATTTCCTCATGAAATTTATGCGTGAGTGCAGAACAAAAACCATCTGTACCCCACAAACCACAAAAGCATGTTGAAGGAGAGCCTTCAAAGGAGACTACTTCCATAAAATCAAAGGTAAAAGTTGGCAAAATGTTTTACAATTTTATATAATTTGAGAAAAATGGATCTAAATAACCTTTATTTTATTTGTCGATTGTTTGCTACATATTCCAGGGAAAAGACATTGACGATCCTAGGAAATGCTTTGAGCCTTCTGAAGTGAAGAAGTGGGCTCTTGATGATTTGAATAAAACAATTCAGTGGTTGGAAAGTCAAGAAGAAAAGGTTATGATCTTCTACTTTCTATATGAAAAATGTTTCTGTTCATTCTAGAGGTCACAACTTTAAGTAAGCTTTCAGAACTTGCATAGGATCAAACTAAAAGACAAAAAACAAGTGAGCTGTGAAACCAAATTCATTTGTTAAAAAAATATAGTATTTCAGTGCTCTCACTCTTACCGTGATAAATGCTTTAGAAGCAAGGCATATCTGTTGTTCTAACTTCATTTTGTTCAAGGTCTTCAGTTATATCCTATGTAAAACTAAATTCTCAAGTAATCCTTTCAGCCAGATCCAAGTGAGATAACAAAAATAGCTGCAGAAGGGATTCTGACTTGTTTGCAAGATGCCATATGTTCTCTCGAGGAAAAACAGGTAATGCACATGATTAAAACTGATTGTGACTTGTATTGGTTAGTAAGCAACTAATTTAATCATTTTCTTTTCCTGGGAGTGGCAATATAAGTAAAATTCACCTTGCATGTAGATTTTAGTTTTGTATAGAGACATCTCTTTAAATTCTATGAGAATAGTATCAGACTAATAATAGATGCAGGGCACAGATTTATATTATCATTTAAATTCATCTCATTATTATTTGAGAATTCAGAGCAATTTGCCTATCTTTCTTGGGAATGTATTAGATCAGTTAAACATAAAAACATAACATATCGTAAGTATGTCAAATTTTCTCTTGCATGAACACCAGTATTGCTTACTACTTGGATTTTTCTATTTCCTAATCATTGCCATCCTAGCTTTTTTTGTCCCTAACATAGTTTTCTCCAGAACCTTTGCACTTAATTTTTACAACAGGATGGACAATGTATAATGTCTATGTACCTAATGATGCCGACTAATTATAAGGCCTGAGTATATAGCCATACTGGATATTTTACTTGAATGAGAATTGGCAAATCATTTGGCCGAGTCATCACACTGAATGACACTCATTTCCATTAAGATATCCTTCAATGTCGTTGACAATTGGCATCTAGACTTGCTGAATTGCTTATCTAGTTTTAGTATGCTTAATCTTTGTACAGTCCATTTATATTTGGCTTTACACATGTCTGAATTCCGTGCCATCTTGGTATTCTTACTTTAAGTTTCAATGTGGGGCTGTTATATCAAGGATTAAATGGAATGCATGTTTTTGTTGCTGATTGTGTTTGTCTTGTTAAATTTAACCAGGACATTGGGAGAGTAACTGAGGACTGGAAATTCTTACCTCGAGTTGTTGAGGAGCTTGCAAAATTGGATGTTGTGGGAAACAATAAACCTTCAATGTCAAAGGAAGATATCCACAAACTAGCACTGGACTGCAAATGTATTTACGAGGAAGAACTAAATAGGTTAGATCATGAATCGACAAAGAAATCAAAGATAAATGAAGAACATAGGAGCAAAAATGGAAGAACAAATGCTGCATCTTCTTCTGGTGCAGTTGACTATGATAGTGATGATACAATCGAGATGACGGAACAAGAAATAGACCTTGCATATAAGACTTTATCCTCTAAGATGTGTCACCTGTGAATGCTGATTGAACTGGTTTGTTTAGGGATGAAAAGTAGTTAGTTTGGTTTGCACAATTTTGGTTACTTCTTCCTAAGACAATACACTGCATACAAGGCCCAGGTCTATGAGACTTGCCTCTGTTTAAAATTAACTTTTTCATACTGCCTTTGTTAGCCTTGCAGCTCACGTCTGCTTTGCGAGTACTAATTTTATCCACGGACTCTTTTTTTTGTACTTAACTTTGGGAGGAGTACCTGAATTTTCGGACTTGTGCACTTGCAGAAGTACTTGAAACTTGAAAGATCTTGTAATATTTTTTTGAGTTTTTTTTTTTCCACCCTCCACACCTGGTTCGGATTATGAAATCTGAAGAAAAAAAATGTAGGGTGTTTTTACACCTTTCGGCTTATATAATTCAAAATATTGTAGGGCGCGCGAAAAATTAATATGATGGGATAAAAAAATTGTCTTTTTTTTTTGGGCTACAATAGAGGGTAGACCCTGAGAAATAGTATGCAGCAAATTAGAGCCCCTTCCCAAAAGTTTCAATATTCCAATCTTTCAATTGTAAGGTAAGGTTAGAAATAGTATGCAACAAATCAGAGCCCCTTCCCCACTTCTCTCCCAACAATCTATGTAAATCCTCATGAGTGGTCTAGGCCACCTCAAACTTGAGAAGACAATCACCCACATTGGTAGGCTCCCCTCCGGAAGAACCATAATATAAAGGGTCATGTTAACCAGTGCCCTCGGGCGGGAACTAAAAATGGAAATTTTAAAATAAAAGTAACACTTTTTATACTTTTGAGGAGTTGACAACACAAGCTCTAATGTAATAGTTTCTACATTTGATTCTTTAACCAGTGCCCCGGGGGCACCGGTTAACATTTCCCTAATATAAAGGATTCTTCAAAGTAACGGTGGTTGTACTTGTGAAGATTATCAAGTAGTCAAAATAAACAATGTTTTTTTACAGAAGAAAATAAGAGATGTGCTATGAAAGTAATTTAAAGTGTTCCAAGATATTGTATAACATGAAAGAGTAGAGAAAAAGGGACAAAGGGATAACCAAAAAGTATATTTTATTATCTATCAAGTGTGTTATTTACATGACAATATAACTTCTATTTATATGACACAAGGTTGTTGGATGAAGTCCTCCAAGTTCCTATCTTCACTGTGAAGAGTATTCCTCATAGTTGTCGTCTTGCTTTCTCTCAGGCATTAAAAGATGTCCTTTATCAGGTGGTTGATGATCCAGGTTCTGTAGGCCCCTGGGTTCGTTTGTTGTTGCTTCCTCGTTGCACTTTACAGGTGTTCAAGCCTCAGACTAGGCAAGATCGTAGGTCTAGAAATAGGAAGTCCTTGCAACAACGTCATATCCTGGGTTGCTTGGCTAAATGGAGAGAAACTGATGGTTTTGCTGAGTTGGTTGGTGGTGTGTTGAGCGAGTATGGACAAGTTGGTATAGGTACTAGAGGAGAGGATTTTGAGGAAAAAGACTAAAAGATGGGTACTAACATCAAACAATGCCTTCGTTAGGTTGCTGATGGACGCTTCACAGCAGCAGTGAAAGTGTTGGGGTCATCCGGAGTAGCCCCATACAATGAAGATACTATGGAAATTTTGGGGGTTAAACACCCGTACAGGTCGCCTCCCTCTATGCCGACCACCATGTTTTCTGAAGCTCCCCTTGTGGTTGAAGTTGACACCGTTCTCAAATGCATTAAGTCGTTTCCTAAAGGGACATCTTGTGGTAGAGACGGTTTGCGAGCCCAACACCTATTAGATGCATTGTGTGGAGAAGGTTCAGCTGTGGCTAGAGATCTCTTACGTGCTATCACTTTAGTGGTTAACCTATGGTTAGGAGGAAGATGTCCCTTGAGCTTGACAGAGTTTGTAGCTTCTGCACCTTTGACACCATTGTTAAAGCCTGATGGTGGGATACGCCCTATTGCAGTTGGTACTATTTGGAGGCGTTTGGTATCCAAAGTTGCTATGAAAGGAGTTGGTAAAGATATGGCTAAATATCTCAATGACTTTCAGTTTGGTGTGGGGGTTTCAGGTGGGGCAGAGGCCATTTGCATAGTGTCAACAGGGTGTTGAACCTGCTATATGAAGATGGTTCCTTGACTATGCTTACAGTAGATTTTTCGAATGCTTTCAACTTGGTAGACAGGTCGGCACTGCTACGTGAGGTGAGATTGAGATGCCCATCTATTTCTTTATGGGTTGAGTTTCTTTATGGACAGGCAGCGAGATTATACCTTGGTGATGGTCATATTATGTCTGATACTGGAGTGCAACAATGCGACCCATTAGGGCAGCTCCTTTTTGCTCTCATGTTGCACCCTTTTATTCATCATATTAAAGATAGTTGCAAGCTTCTTCTTCATGCTTGGTACCTTGATGATGGGACTCTTGTAGGAAATTCGGAGGAGGTGGCTAAAGCTTTAGACATCATTTGGGTTTTTGGGCCAGAATTGGGCCTTGAATTGAATATTCGTAAGACTGATATCTTTTGGCCTTCATGTGATGGTAATAAGCATCATGGGGGGTTGTTCCCAACGGATATTGGGAGGCCGACGTTGGGGGTGAAATTGCTCGGAGGGGCTGTTAGCCGAGATAAAGGTTTTATTGAGGGGTTGGCTATGAAGAGAGCTTCCAGGGCTGCTGAGTTAATGCATCTTCTTCCTCAGTTACGGGACCCTTAGAGTGAGCTTCTTCTACTTCGATCTCGCATGAGTATTGCCAAACTTTTCTTTGGCTTAAGGACGTGTCAACCAATTCACATGGAGGAGGCAGCTTGTTTGATAAAGAGCTGCGTGAAGCGGTCGAGGACATTGTGGTTGGTGGAGGTCCTTTCTTTGGGGACCTTCAATGGAGGTTGGCTTCGTTACCTATTAGGTTTGGAGGGTTGAGTTTGTACTCAACATTAGAGGCTTCTTCGTACTCAACATTAGAGGGTTGAGTTGTAACGCCCCATTTTTATTCTAATATTTTAGTAGATGTGTGAATATTTGTATATGACTTTAATTGCTATATATATATGATTTTATGTGAAATATATGTTTTATATGATTTTTATATGAAATATGTTATGATGCTATTTATTATATGAATATTGGGGTTGTGTATTATGTAAATGAATGTTGTTATTATTGGATAGAAATATTATAGAAATAGTCTTTATTTTTGGTTAAGGGGAATTAAGTGGAAATTAATAGAAATTAAGGGAGTTGGGTGAGAAAAGAAAAGAGAGATATTTTTGAAGTAAAAGAAAGAAAAAGGGAGAGAAACATTTTCACGTAAAAACATTAGAAGAAAACTGGTTTTGGAGAGAAAACCTAGAAGAGGCCAAGAGAGAGCTAGGAAGGAATCGATTGCGGTAGCTTGACGTTTGGTGTTGCTGAATTAAGGTAAGGGTGGGATTCCTTTCAATAATCATGGTATAAAATTCTGAAATTTGATGAATTGTTGTTCTTGGTTTTAGGGTTAGAAGTTTTATGTTAATTGAAGAAAATATGATGAATGGTGTTGTTTGATGCACGTTTCTATGTTGTTTTAGTTACTATGTTGTATATAGAACCTGTAAACATTGTTCTAATTCATTTTGGGTGATTAGGGGATCAGAAAATTGGTTTTTGGGGTGAAAATGGTGTTAAAATCGTAACAGTAGATGAAAAACTCGCCAGAAATTCGCTATTAGCGTAACCCTCTGGAACAGGTACGCTATTAGCTCAATTTTCGCTATTAGCGAAATTGTCCAGTGACAGCATTTTCTGTTTCGCGTTCTTGTGTCTTTTTCACCCGTTTCTATTTTGAATTAGCTTTAGGTGTAAACATAAAAGTTGTAGATAATTGAGTTAGCTTTCTAATGGCTTTGGAGTGACTAGAAAATTATTTTTAGATTTAGAGTTATGATGAAAATAGTCCAAGTGGGTCTTCAGAAAATTTTAAGAAAACTTAGCATAATTAATCTCTAGTTAGTCCAAAAACTTATGGTTGGTTTCCCAACTTCAAACTTAAGTGTTAGGGATTTAGTTGAGGTGTTTATGGATATTTGACTTATGTTCTATTGATCAAAACTTAATTGCTTTTGGGGGATGTTTTAGACTTTGAGATGAATGTAATTGATTTATATATATGTTATGTTGTTGATTTCCGTTGTTGATGTCGTTGTATCATCTGATGTCGAAGTTGGGGAGTGTGTCATAATTGTTTTAGGCACATATGTTGTTATTGCAGTCGCTGTTGAAGTTGTATGTTGATATACACAAGTTGAGTCCATTTGCATACTCACAATTGTTGGGGGCTTATGCCCTGGAATGTTCATCATTCAACCCGTTGGGGGCTTATGCCCTGGAATGTTTATCATTCACCTGTTGGGGGCTTATGCCCTGGGATGCTTTAACCATCCAAATTGTTGGGGGCTTATGCCCTGGAATGCTTAGCATTCAACGCGCGTAGATTGGTACCACCTGCATGATGCATTAGTTGTTGTTGTCGTTGTAGCATTGTCGAGTTGTTGTCGTTGTAGCATTGTCGAGTTGTTGTCGTTGTCGAATTGTCGAGTTGTTGTCGTTGTCGAATTGTCGAGTTGTTGTCGTTGTCGAATTGTCGAGTTATCGGTGTCGTTGTGGATAATGTTGTTGTTGTTGTTGTTGTACCTTGTTGCTGAAAATGATTATGTTGTTGTTATATGTATTCTTTATATACATTATTAATGATGCATGTTGTGATATATTGTTATTTTCATTAATTTGATGAATTATATATTATCATTATTGGATAAGTTTCTCACCCCTTCTGCGTATATGTTGCCTCGACCGTGGGTAATGTGCAGGTAATGATGGCTTGTAGGTTGATTGGCTCAAGTGTCTAGGGCTCTGATACATATTAGGATGGGGATCGTCGCGAGTGTCTTCTCATTTCTTTTATGTATCACATATTTTGGAAAAGACTTGCTATTAGAATAAAGTTGAATTATGTTGTGGCCTTATGCCAAGACTTTTATTGATGTTGAATTTGGTTGAATTTATATTTTAAAGAATTATTCCGCTGCAGTTTGTAAGATAATTTAAATGTCGGTTTTTAAATAAATAGACAATTTTCTATTATGAAATTTTGAAAAGTAGGTTGACACTCCGTTGTGTGATTACTCTGATTTTATTTATTAATATTACGTTGTTGGGAGAACGGGGTGTTACAATTGGTATCAGAGCAGGTCGGTCCGTCCGGCCAATTAGTAGAGTCGTATCGAGCCTAGTAGTGTTGTATGACAATTTTGTATTGTCCTTGTTGTCCTGTTTGTTGTTTGTTGTGTAACCCTTGGTATGAACTGGTTGGAATACAACCATGTGCATATTAATTGTTTTAGGAAGATGGTGTACTTTTCTTCTGCTGAAGAAGAGAGTGGAGCAGAATTTTTATCTACCAAGCAGCTGAAGCGGTTAGAGCATGATGGAAACTTAATGTTTTCCTTGATGGCGTATTTGTCTGTAGAGAGTCAGTCGATAATTGATAGATTGCCCGTTGTGAATGTGTTCCCTGAAGTATTTCCTGATTAGATTCCAGATGTGCCACCAGAGAGGGAGGTTGAATTTTCGATCGATCTAGTGCCGGGTACGAAGCCTGTGTCGATGGCTCCTTACCGTATGTCAGCCTCCGAGTTGGTAGAATTGAAGAAGCAGTTGGAAGAATTGCTTGATAAGAAGTTTGTAAGACCGAGTGTCTCACCTTGGGGAGCGCAGGTATTGTTGGTGAAGAAGAAGGATGGTAGCATGAGATTGTGCATAGATTACCGTCAGCTGAATAAAGTGACGATAAAGAACAGGTATCCACTTCCGAGAATTGACGACTTGATGGATCAATTAGTGGGTGCTCGTGTGTTTAGTAAAATTGATTTGAGGTCAGGTTACCATCAGATTAAGGTGAAGGATGAAGATATGCAAAAGACGGCCTTTAGGACACGGTATGGACACTATGAATATAAAGTGATGCCTTTCGGTGTTACTAATGCGCCTGGTGTGTTCATGGAGTATATGAACATGATTTTTCATGCCTTTCTAGATAAATTTGTGGTTGTATTTATTGATGATATTTTGATTTATTCTAAGAACGAGGAAGAGCATGCAGAACATTTGAAGATTGTTTTACAGGTGCTGAAAGAAAAGAAATTGTATGCAAAACTGTCAAAGTGCGAGTTCTGGTTAAGTCCAGTAAGTTTTCTTGGCCATATTATTTCTGGTAGTGGTATTGCAGTTGACCCGTCGAAAGTAGAAGCGGTATCGCAATGGGAGACTCCTAAGTCAGTTACGGAGATCAGAAGTTTCCTTGGTTTGGCTAGTTATTACAGAAGATTTATCAAAGGATTTTCGAAGTTGGCACTTCCATTGACTCAGTTGACCTGTAAAGGTAAAGCTTTTGTGTGGGATGCTCAGTGTGAGAATAATTTCAATGAGTTGAAGCGAAGATTGACGACGGCTCCAATTTTGATTTTACCAGAGCCGGATAAACCTTTTGTGGTATATTGTGATGCGTCTAAGTTGGGTTTAGGTGGTGTGCTTATGCAAGATGGCAAAGTAGTGGCTTATGCGTCAAGACAATTGAGAATTCATGAGAAGAATTACCCTACACATGATTTAGAGTTGGCTGCTGTGGTCTTTGTGTTGAAAATTTGGAGACACTATTTGTACGGTTCCAGATTTGAAGTGTTTAGTGATCATAAGAGTCTGAAATATTTATTTGATCAAAAAGAGTTGAATATGAGGCAGAGAAGGTGGCTAGAGTTGTTGAAGGATTATGATTTTGGTTTGAATTATCATCCGGGTAAAGCCAATGTGGTTGCAGATGCCTTGAGTAGGAAAACGTTGCACATGTCGGCAATGATGGTGAAAGAATTTGAATTACTGGAACAGTTTAGAGACTTGAGTCTTGTTTGTGAATTGGCACCTCAGAGTGTGCAGTTGGATATGTTGAAGATTAATAATGATTTCTTGAAGAGTATCAAGGAAGCACAGGAAGTTGATGTGAAATTTGTAGACTTGATGGTTGATAGTAATCAGACTGCAGATGGTGATTTCCAGGTTGATGATCAAGGAGTGTTGAGATTCCGAGGCAGGATTTGTATCCCTGATAATAATGAATTGAAAAAGTTAATTTTAGAAGAAAGTCACAGAAGTAGCTTGAGTATCCATCCGGGAGCTACAAAGATGTATCATGACTTGAAGAAACTGTTTTGGTGGTCTGGGATGAAGCGTGATGTCGCACAATTTGTTTATGCATGTTTGACTTGTCAGAAATCGAAAGTTGAACATCAGAAGCCTGCTGGTTTGTTGACACCATTAGATGTGCCGGAATGGAAATGGGATAGCATCTCCATGGACTTTGTGACGAGTTTACCAAACACTCAAAGAGGGCATGATGCCATTTGGGTTATTGTCGATAGATTGACGAAGTCGGCACACTTCATTCCGATTAATATCACCTATTCAGTAGCTCAGTTGGCGGAGATCTATATTCATAATATTGTGAAGTTGCATGGTGTTCCATCGAGTATTGTGTCGGATAGAGATCCGAGGTTCACTTCGAGATTTTGGAAGAGCTTGCAAGAAGCTTTGGGCTCTCAGTTGAAGTTGAGTTCAGCGTATCATCCGCAAACAGATGGTCAGTCAGAAAGAACAATTCAATCATTAGAAGACTTGTTGAGGGTGTGTGTACTTGAGCAAGGTGGAGCTTGGGACAGTCACCTACCATTGATAGAGTTCACGTACAACAATAGTTACCATTCGAGTATTGGTATGGCACCTTTCGAAGCTTTATATGGTCGAAGGTGTAGAACTCCTTTATGTTGGTTTGAGTCGGGTGAAAGTGTTGTGTTAGGGCCTGAAATAGTTCAGCAGACTACTGAGAAGGTCAAGATGATAAGAGAGCATATGAAAGCGTCGCAGAGTCGACAGAAGAGTTATCATGACAAGCGTAGGAAGGACCTTGAGTTTCAAGAGGGTGACCATGTGTTCTTGAGAGTCACTCCTATGACTGGTGTGGGTCGTGCATTGAAGTCCAAGAAGCTGACTCCAAAGTTTATTGGTCCTTATCAGATATCTGAGAGAATTGGCACGGTGGCTTATAGAGTTGGTTTGCCACCACATCTTTCGAACTTGCATGATGTGTTTCATGTGTCACAACTTCGGAAGTATGTAGCGGATCCTTCACATGTCATTCCTAGAGATGATGTGCAAGTTAGAGACAACCTTACGGTAGAAACTTTACCTTTGAGGATCGATGATCGTAAGGTGAAGACGTTGAGAGGCAAGGAGATACCTCTAGTGAGAGTTGTTTGGGGAGGAGCAGCTGGTGAAAGTCTTACTTGGGAGTTGGAGAGTAAGATGCAGGAGTCTTATCCTGACTTGTTTACTCTAGGTAATATTTCGAGGACGAAATTCTATAAGTTGGGGAGAGTTGTAACGCCCCATTTTTATTCTAATATTTTAGTAGATGTGTGAATATTTGTATATGACTTTAATTGCTATATATATATGATTTTATGTGAAATATATGTTTTATATGATTTTTATATGAAATATGTTATGATGCTATTTATTATATGAATATTGGGGTTGTGTATTATGTAAATGAATGTTGTTATTATTGGATAGAAATATTATAGAAATAGTCTTTATTTTTGGTTAAGGGGAATTAAGTGGAAATTAATAGAAATTAAGGGAGTTGGGTGAGAAAAGAAAAGAGAGATATTTTTGAAGTAAAAGAAAGAAAAAGGGAGAGAAACATTTTCACGTAAAAACATTAGAAGAAAACTGGTTTTGGAGAGAAAACCTAGAAGAGGCCAAGAGAGAGCTAGGAAGGAATCGATTGCGGTAGCTTGACGTTTGGTGTTGCTGAATTAAGGTAAGGGTGGGATTCCTTTCAATAATCATGGTATAAAATTCTGAAATTTGATGAATTGTTGTTCTTGGTTTTAGGGTTAGAAGTTTTATGTTAATTGAAGAAAATATGATGAATGGTGTTGTTTGATGCATGTTTCTATGTTGTTTTAGTTACTATGTTGTATATAGAACCTGTAAACATTGTTCTAATTCATTTTGGGTGATTAGGGGATCAGAAAATTGGTTTTTGGGGTGAAAATGGTGTTAAAATCGTAACAGTAGATGAAAAACTCGCCAGAAATTCGCTATTAGCGTAACCCTCTGGAACAGGTACGCTATTAGCTCAATTTTCGCTATTAGCGAAATTGTCCAGTGACAGCATTTTCTGTTTCGCGTTCTTGTGTCTTTTTCACCCGTTTCTATTTTGAATTAGCTTTAGGTGTAAACATAAAAGTTGTAGATAATTGAGTTAGCTTTCTAATGGCTTTGGAGTGACTAGAAAATTATTTTTAGATTTAGAGTTATGATAAAAATAGTCCAAGTGGGTCTTCAGAAAATTTTAAGAAAACTTAGCATAATTAATCTCTAGTTAGTCCAAAAACTTATGGTTGGTTTCCCAACTTCAAACTTAAGTGTTAGGGATTTAGTTGAGGTGTTTATGGATATTTGACTTATGTTCTATTGATCAAAACTTAATTGCTTTTGGGGGATGTTTTAGACTTTGAGATGAATGTAATTGATTTATATATATGTTATGTTGTTGATTTCCGTTGTTGATGACGTTGTATCATCTGATGTCGAAGTTGGGGAGTGTGTCATAATTGTTTTAGGCACATATGTTGTTATTGCAGTCGCTGTTGAAGTTGTATGTTGATATACACAAGTTGAGTCCATTTGCATACTCACAATTGTTGGGGGCTTATGCCCTGGAATGTTCATCATTCAACCCGTTGGGGGCTTATGCCCTGGAATGTTTATCATTCACCTGTTGGGGGCTTATGCCCTGGGATGCTTTAACCATCCAAATTGTTGGGGGCTTATGCCCTGGAATGCTTAGCATTCAACGCGCGTAGATTGGTACCACCTGCATGATGCATTAGTTGTTGTTGTCGTTGTAGCATTGTCGAGTTGTTGTCGTTGTAGCATTGTCGAGTTGTTGTCGTTGTCGAATTGTCGAGTTGTTGTCGTTGTCGAATTGTCGAGTTGTTGTCGTTGTCGAATTGTCGAGTTATCGGTGTCGTTGTGGATAATGTTGTTGTTGTTGTTGTTGTACCTTGTTGCTGAAAATGATTATGTTGTTGTTATATGTATTCTTTATATACATTATTAATGATGCATGTTGTGATATATTGTTATTTTCATTAATTTGATGAATTATATATTATCATTATTGGATAAGTTTCTCACCCCTTCTGCGTATATGTTGCCTCGACCGTGGGTAATGTGCAGGTAATGATGGCTTGTAGGTTGATTGGCTCAAGTGTCTAGGGCTCTGATACATATTAGGATGGGGATCGTCGCGAGTGTCTTCTCATTTCTTTTATGTATCACATATTTTGGAAAAGACTTGCTATTAGAATAAAGTTGAATTATGTTGTGGCCTTATGCCAAGACTTTTATTGATGTTGAATTTGGTTGAATTTATATTTTAAAGAATTATTCCGCTGCAGTTTGTAAGATAATTTAAATGTCGGTTTTTAAATAAATAGACAATTTTCTATTATGAAATTTTGAAAAGTAGTGTGACACTCCGTTGTGTGATTACTCTGATTTTATTTATTAATATTAATTTGTTGGGAGAACGGGGTGTTACAGCTTCTTCGTACGCTTTTGTGCCTTCTAGGGCGCAGTCTTGGGGTGCTACGAGATCATATTTTGAGAGACAGTGGGTTATGTGGCATGGATTTGGATTTTGATAATGCTTTGGATGATCTTCGTGGTGCAATTCCAAATTTTGATGTTAGCAGTTTTACTACCAAAGACACCGTCCCTCCTAAAGCACAACATGTTTTGGCGAGTGCTCTTTTTAATAAAAGTGTTCAGGATATGGAAGTTAAGTTTGACATGACCACGAGACAGAAGGCAATTTTTAGATGTTTGCAAGCAGCACATGCTCCGAATTTTCTTCTAGCTATCCCAATTGATGGGTTAGGTCAGCATATGTCACCAATGGAGTATCGTTACTATCCTTAGATATCACCTTATGATTCCACTATTTCCTATTGATGAGGTGTGCCCTGTTTGTCGTAAGACGTGCCTGGATACTTTTGGGGAGCATGGCATTCATTGTAAGGAGCTTCCCAGCTTTAAGTACAGATATGACTTTGTTAGGGATGTACTTTTTGCTATTTTCAGACGGGCGTGAATATCAGTGAAGAAGGAGGCGCCTGTGAACTTCCTGTCTGACCCACTAGATAAAAGATCAACACTCAGGTCTGCGGACGTTATGGTGTACGAATGGGTAGGTGGAAAACATGCTTGTGTAGACTTGACTGGGGTTTCACCACCTGTGGGATTAGGTGTCGGACCTTTTACCGTAGGACAGACAGCCTTAAAAGCTGCGTCAAGCAAAGTGGCCAAACACGAGAAAGCGTGTTCTGACAATCAACATGCCTTTATACCATTTGCTTTTGACACTTTCAGTTTCCTAGCACCAGAGGCTGTTGACCTTCTACATAGAGTTCAGAAGGTCATACATAGCAATGTCATGTCTCCTAGGTTTATGAATGTTGTGTTCACGAGGATTGGTTTTACTATCCAAAAAGGTCTAGCGGCGCAGCTTGTTGCCCGCTTGCCTTCTATTCAAGTGTAAATAATGGTTTTTATATATACGAAGAAAATGACACAAAAGTTGTAACTTACAATTACATGAATAGTCATAAGGTTAAATGTCAATAACAATGAATAAAGCCATTAACTCATATGAGTTCATGAGTTAAGAGACATAGAAAGACTAGGGAAAATGGACATTCACGCTCTATTTAATAATATCATTCATAACACTCCCCCTTCAATGTACATGAAGGATATGCCTCATTAAAACCATAATAAGAAAAAACCTTATAACAAAAAAAAAACTAGTAAAGGAAAGAGAGTACAATATCTGATACATATGATACATATGCCTTGTTAAAAACCTTACCAGAAAAACTCAGTGAGACAATATCCGAGATTATTTAAAGAGCGATAATCTAATTATTAGGAAGATATATCACTTAATTAGTTGAGAAAATCAAGGTTGTTGTTTGATCAAGTGAATCATCAAGGTAACAAATTTTTAACCTATAATAATAATGGTAACACATTAGTTTTGTCTTTTACGCGCGGTTCTCTATTTGTGTGTTGTTCATTAATCAATGGTCTGCTTCCTTGATTCGAACTTTTATTTTATTCAATGATACCATTTAAATTCTATAAGCAAAATCAAAACACTCAAGAATACTTAAAATGCCAATTCTTATTTATTTACTACAATCATTTTTAGGAATAAAGTTCCAATTCCTATACATTTTTAATTTGAGATGACTGACTTAGGAAAACTCTTTTATTTTTTATGAATGAAGTTCATAACTATAAAGACCGAGATAGTTATGCATCAAAATAAATATACAGGTGAACTACTTGAGAGATTTGACATATAGTTTAGAATCTCATA
Organism: Medicago sativa; assembly: GCF_051527215.1. Taxonomy (NCBI): domain Eukaryota; kingdom Viridiplantae; phylum Streptophyta; class Magnoliopsida; order Fabales; family Fabaceae; genus Medicago; species Medicago sativa. Next base: position 81,108,116 of record NC_140750.1, read on the forward strand.
AGAAATTACAAGGGTTGATTTTGTCTGCTGAAACATGTCAACAATTTGTAGAGCAACCTACTCTTTTAGTGTCGATAAATGTAATGCTTTCAAACGATTTCCCATCAATAACAACAATAGCCTTGTAGCGAATGTCGTGAGTGGCCCCTCAACTTCAATTGTAAAAACAGGTGAATCAAGATTATTCTTTCGAGTATAGTTTTTATGCTAAAGTTTATTCAAACGATCCGTATCTGAAAAAATGAGTTGACAACAGTAGCCTTGTAGAGAATGTCGTGAGTGGCCCCTCAGCTTCAATTATAAAAACAGGTGAATCAATATTATTCTTTCGAGCATAGTTTTTATGCTAAAGTTTATTCAAACGATCCGTATCTGAAAAAATGAGTTGATTAACGTTGTGAAATAGATGTTGAAATCAAAAGGTAAAACAATGATAACTTGAAGAATAATAGTAACAAAATTATGAAAGATTTGCAAATACATTAGTGAATAAGTGAAAGAAATTGTTTACTATTTCTAATATGTGAAAATTGCGAAACAAAAGAAATATTGTCTTAAAAAACCGCATCAACCGATCCAATCCAAACCGCACTTGTTTGGTTCGGATTTTATTTTAAAAGTCAGCCGAACCAAACCAAACTGCATATTTATTTATCTTGCGGTTCAGATGACTTTTAACCTCAAAACCGAACCAAACCGCATCGCGAACACCCCTGCTCAAAAGTGACGATGAAGACGAAGCTCACATAGTGGATATTGTTGATTAAGCTTATATAAACCAAATAAATTTACGAGGAAGTATAAGAGTTTTTCGAACCTTAACATAGTTAAAGAGGGCAAACGATTCAAGTATGAAGAAAACTGAATGCTCCTGTCCTCATCATCTAACACAAACAAAAACTGATATTGTTTGTATCATTGGAATGGAAAGTAATAACATAACCTGTTTTAATAAAGTTAAATGACCAATTTGACCCTAATATTTTTTTTAGATAAAGTGACAAATCACTTTAAACTAACACACAAGTATGCAACTCCAGAGTCCCTAGTTCAAAGCAGGATTAAAACTTTAATTCTAACAATATCAACATCGACAATTAAACTAGACCTCACAGACATCTGCAATAATGCTTATATCGCAATCCACTTAAGTTGGTCTAACAATGTTGGCTCGAGACGTTGGAGTGCGCTCCTCTCAAGGTCGCAGGTTTAATTCCCCTGATATCAATTTTGATGGGTTGTTCCATACAGAGCTTTGCTAGACCTCATAAGTGGACGATGAGATTGAACCCTCTGGTTAGTTGGGCCTTGACCATATATGAGTTAAAAAGAAACAAATATTAATGCCTAATTGCTAGACCAAACACTTACACTAGAGTTCAAATTTAAAATCCTACAATTGTGTGTGTGAGTTTGAGATGCAGATTGTGACTTTGTCTACATCCAAAAAGAAAGAAAAAAAAGTTAAGGGACCAAAATGTAAATATGTATACAGTAGATAGATAGATTTATAAGAAAAATAAAAAGGAAAAATAGACATAGAAAAGTAAGTAGTATGAATGACCCAAGAAGTAGTAAGTGACTACTACTAGTTTGTAGATTCCTCTCCATTGGGTTGGAGTTGAGAAAGAGTACTTAAGTAGGGTTGCACGCTGGCTGCTGTCTCTTTCTGCAGTTTATAAGTAAAACGCAATCCATAATCTCTCAAATTCAATTCAATTCAATTCAATTAACTTCACTTCATAATTATTCTCATATCATCGTCACAACCCAACCCCTTTCTCTGTTTCTCTCGCTATTCGCACCTCCCAACTCACTCCGATACGACGACGACGACAATGGGTGCTTCTCTTCCTCCCAAAGAGGCCAATCTCTTCAAACTCATTGTTGTAAGTTTCCTTTCTCTTCGTCAGATCCAATTTCTTCTACTTTCTTCCCTTTTTCATAAACCCTAGATTTTTTTTTATGCTTACTTTACTTCTTCATAATCCACTAAATTAATCGAATTAGTGATATTCAGTGTTAATTCTATTTCAACTGCTCTCTCTCTCTCTCTCTCTCTCTCTCTCTCTTTCTCTCTGGGATTATGAATTTCATAGTTTTTATTTAAATTAATAATGTTTATCACTTTATCAATGTGTTTGTAGATTACATGGATTAATTACTTGGCTATGCTATCAAATTTATGATATTTTTTTTTTATTGAAATTGGAAGGGAATAGAACGAAAATAAGATGATACTTGAATTTGAATTTATTGGCCATTGTTTTCTTTTTGTTCCTGCTTCTATGGGCCTGTTTAGATAAGTATCTTTTTTGCAGCTTATAGCACAAGCACTATTTTTATAGCAAAAGATAACATAAAGTTAATTTTTTTTTTCCGGTAGTTATAAGCTGTTTTCATAATCTATCTTGGAGAACGTATGAAAACAAGCTCAAACAATTCATGAACAATGTCATAAGCTGTTTATGTAAATTCTCTCAGAACAGTCTCACAAAACTTATGTCAGTATGTAAGTTCAAATAAGCCAATCCAAACAGGTCCAATGTCTCATTTGAAGAATGGGGTTTAGTTTTAGAGTTAAATAGCTACTGTGTTATATGATTTAACTCCGGGGTTATCCCTGTGTTCTAATAGCCATGTGTTGGGTTAGGTTTCGGTTTTCCCCATAGGAAAATAAAATTCAATTGAATGCTTATGATTTTGTGATTAAATTTAATAATCATTGTTGTTGGGAATTTAGGAGTAGTGAAATGCTATTGTTATGTGGGGCTCTAAGTTCTTTTTTTGTTTTGCTGCAGAAATCCTATGAAACCAAACAATACAAAAAGGGTCTCAAAGCAGCTGATGCCATTTTGAAAAAGTTTCCAGATCATGGAGGTACGCTTTTTTGGTATTTGCTTCTGCATGCTTTTACTTCGTGCATGTTTGGTGTCTCGAGGAGTTATATGAAATCACGATGACACATGATTCTGTTAAAGTTTCAAAGTTTAGCTTCGGTGAAAATCGTGGTGGTCTGACATAATTATGCCAAACTCACCGCCAATTCAAACATGCACCTGTCTTGAATATTTTATTTCTTTGTTATATTTTGGAATAACACAAAACACTTATCTTGTTTTACACAAGCTCTCCTCTCTTCATATCTTAATTATAATGTTTCATTGGGCGTTTTTCTTATTTATGTTTCTGTTCCCCCTTCTGGTTGATAGAAACTTTATCGATGAAGGGTTTGACATTAAATTGCATGGATCGTAAATCTGAAGCATATGAACTGGTTCGCCAAGGATTGAAGGTATGTTGCCTTCGATTTTGCACCATTTATCAATCTTTCAACTTTTTATCATCTGATGCTCTAAGCTTAATTTTTTACTCTGCTGCAGAATGACCTTAAGAGTCATGTTTGCTGGCATGTTTATGGTCTTCTCTATCGGTCCGACCGAGAATACAGGGAAGCAATCAAGTGCTATCGAAATGCACTAAGGATAGATCCTGACAATATTGAAATCTTACGTGATCTATCTCTCTTACAGGTAGCACATAAAATTCTTGTTTCTATATGGTTTACTTTAGCAGTCATATATTTAGAAATTTTGTCATTGCTTTCTCTACAATGGAGTTACCTTGGGTGCGTGTTTTCTTTCACAAGCATCATATTTGGACATTTCCCGAACATAAACATGCTTCTTCATGTTGGTGTTGGTTAGTTTGATATGGAAATAACTTTTTAAAGAACTCTGTTCTACATGATTGCTAGAAATGACACTTCCTTTTATGACACTGCAATTTCCTATCTAAATTTGTTTATGTCTCTTGGTGAAGTTCGTGGGTACTTAAGTCAGAAATCAGAATGCTACTGTCTTATATTCATTTTGAGTTCAGGATAAATCTCTTGTAGAATATTTCCAGAATGATATATGTAATTGAACTATGCTGGATTATTAACAATAAAGGAGGGAAAAAAATTTCCCCAATCTTTTCCCTAATCTTCCAATCCATAAGCAATGGGGTCATATACAATGGAAGGGTTCCCTCATCACGTATGGGAGTCTGTAGCTAACAAATGTTTTGCAATGACATTTTACCATCGCATTTCATAATGCACAACCACAGACTTAATGGATTCCTCTATGATGTACTTATTTCTTATGTGTGATGTGATTTTATTTACCTCATTGACAGGCTCAAATGCGAGATTTATCTGGCTTTGTTGAGACTCGGCAACAACTTCTGACTCTCAAGTCAAATCATCGCATGAACTGGATTGGATTTGCCGTTTCACATCATTTGAACTCTAAGTATGATTTTATTTTACATCAAAGTAAATGGTTTTTCCTAATGATGATTGCTTGAGCTGCCTTTATAATAACCAGTAGCTAAGGACTATCGTTTGTTGCCAAAATTTCTGTTGTTTAATTTGTTGAAGTTTTTGCGATAATAATATATGAGATTATTTGTGTTTTTTAATAGTAAATACTACAGTGGACCTAAGATAATGGGGTAGAGAAGATCACCAAAATATCAAACACATCTTAGTTACCTCTCCTTCCTTTATATTGTAACGGGGTCCACAGAGAGATGTTATTTGAAATTTTAGTACAAAGGGATATTGACTATTGTGTGAAGAGTGTTAGATAGAAAACTATATTAAAATTTTCAAGGATTTTATAGTTATCTTCAGATATCAATCATAAACTACAGTGGTCAAATTGTGGGGAAAACTATTTTCTCTAATGCCTTTTTTTTTTCTTTTCGGTTTTTCCCTTCCATTATTTTATATGAATAAATGGTGCATAGAAAGGTTTAAATGCCTTTATTTCAATCTATCATGTCAGTACCTTGGCCTTGGTAACATTGGTAGGTGTTACTGAAATGGCAATCTTTAAAAATTTTATTTTGGTTGTTTGTTGTTCTTAACTTCAAATATGAAACCAGTGCATCGAAAGCTATTGAAATTCTGGAAGCATATGAAGGGACGTTAGAAGATGATTATCCTCCAGAAAATGAACGGATTGAGCATGGTGAAATGATTTTATATAAGGTATTTCCTCTGGCTAATTTCTACTATTGTTTCCTGTTGATTGCATAAGTCCTTTTTACATTTTTTTATTGTTTGATGTAACTTATGCATGCTTAGATTTTGCTATACGATGATAGGATTTTGAATTGGCTTTTGCCATTTTTGAGCTTTAGTAAATGTCAATGATAACCTTATGCATAATGATAACTATAAAATGAAGCTTTCTCTGCCGACTCTAGTCAAATAATATTTTGTTTGAATGTTATCATTCTGCTGTTACTTGTGCTTGTTTAGGGATATGGTGTCTTTCATATTGTTCAAATATCAGTATTAATATTTTTTCTGCATAAATCATCTCTGTTCAGGTCTCTTTGTTAGAGGAATGTGGATCTTTTGAAAGAGCTCTTGAGGAGTTGCAGAAGAAGGAGTCAAAAATTGTATGAGTTTTATTTACTGAGATTATTTGATAATGAACTTGTTATGCTTGAAAGACATGATTTCATTACTTGTTTCGGATTATATTTTTTCAGGTTGATAAGCTTGGATATAAAGAACAAGAGGTTTCACTAATAGTCAAGCTTGGTCGCTTAGAAGAAGGCGAGAAATTGTACCAGGCATTGCTTTCCATGAATCCAGACAATTATAGGTGAAATTTCTGGCTAATTTCTCGATTGCAATGCATGTCTAGATGTATTTCTTCTTTATGTTCTCCTACTTTTATTGTTTCCTTTTTGCATTAGCTACAAGCATAATAGCTTTAGCTCGGATGGCTTAACATTTGTTTCACTTGGCTCCTTTTTGTGACTTTATTTTTTTTGTGAATCTGGTTTTGTCTTTGATGATGCTGACCTATGGATGCAAGAGACACAAGTTTAAACATCTCTGAAATGTTTTTTGTTATATAATGTTTAGGTCATTTTAATGATATTATGCATAATAATTCCTTTCCAGGTAGTATGTATTGTTTTTTGTCTTGCCTTACATATTCATAGAAAGATGACTAATTATTTGTTCTTCATGTTGATGCTCAGATATTATGAAGGCCTTCAACGATGTGTTGGGTTATATTCAGAAAATGGTCAATTTTCTCCTGATGAAATAGATCGATTAGATACCCTGTACAAAACACTTGGGCAGCAATTTAAGCGGTCATCTGCTGTTAAGGTAGCGCAATCAATACTTGTATTGTATTCTATAGTTTTTTTTTTAGTTTAATAGCCTGCCTTCATCTTCATGCATAACAATCATCACTTTATTATTTTTCCATATTATCCATGCAACCCCCCTCCCCCAAAAGGAGGCAAGGATTTTGTTGTTAAACCAAAAATGTGGGTAAACTGGGATGGTATACCTTGATAAGCATAGCCGGTGTATTTTTGGAGAGGGAGGGGGGGGGGGGGGGGGGGGGGGGGATCTTTTCACTGATCCTTGTTGCTACATCATTTATGAATTTTGCTGGTCAATGCAAGTAGTGTTATTTGGCCGCCTCACCTAAGTTTTTGTAGTTAAATTAATCCGATATTTTTTTTTATCAGAGAATACCATTAGATTTTCTTCAAGGTGATAGATTTCGAGAAGCAGCAGATAGTTATATTAGGCCTCTCCTAACTAAGGTATGTACAAATCCTCTTTGGTATAATTTTCTTCCTATTTTACAAGCTTCAAAATCAAAATGTGATTTCATTTTGTTTCCTTTCTAGGGAGTTCCATCTCTATTCTCAGATCTTTCTTCTTTATACAATCACCCTGGGAAGGTTAGTTTAATTACTTAAATTGACTGTTCAAATATTTTGGCTTGTCTTCTTATTGTAATACTGTATATTATGGTGGGTAGAAAATACCGTTTCTTATTTTGCGGGTTCTGATTTTTTTCCAGGCAGACATTTTGGAACAAATTATTCTTGAGTTAGAGAATTCTATTAGGACGACCGGTCAATACCCTGGGAGGTAAGATATACACAATTACTATCAGTCATTCAAAGCCTGTGTGTAGCACAAGAGTTATGATTACCGTGTTCATGTGGGACAAGGGAAAGCTTGGAATTTTATTTCTTTCATGATACTATAATTGAAGCTTATGTTAATATATTATCTGAGACTTCTTCTGAATTCATTTATTCTCACAATTTTTAATTCCAAAATGTTTTATGTAAAATCGATAATTCTTTCCTTCGGAAGGATTAGACGAGTTTTGCATTAATGATATTATTGCAAAACAAAAATGTTATTTTTACTAAGTTAAACATCAGCCTGAAAAACACATTGCTAAATGCTCTATCTTACTCAATTTAAAGAATATTTGAAAATATTTGTAATTTAAAATATATAACACATTATGCGGATGTGGGTTGAGTTGGTTCTACAGTACCCATGCTACCTGCACCAATATCATAAATTTTTGTGGGTAATTCCTCACTGTAGGTCTCTCAGACCCATTTAATAGGTAAAACCCTATCTATTTTGGATATTGTTTATTGGTTCCCATTAGGTTCAGGTCCAATTTCTGTTCCTACTACCCACCTCCAGGATGGTAATACTTATGTATGAATTATGGAAATTGATGGAGCCATCTAATGGTTTTACATGTCACATATGTATTGTGGTTCCCAGTAAATTCTCCTAAATTGAAACAACCAAAACTTTGACCCTTATAGTTTTTGATGATAGAAGAAAACTTTTCAGAAAAAGAAGAAAGAATGCACATCTAGTGGGAGAATAAGCCAAATTGGCTAAAAAATTATACGTGGTGGAAAGGTCCCAGGAAAATTCTATCCGATTGCAACACTATAGCAAAGACCTTATAGTTGACACAGAAATTTTATTGCTTTTGAACTTGTATTTTGTGCTGGATCACTAACCATTAACTATCTTGGAATACAGGGTGGAAAAAGAGCCCCCTTCAACTTTTTTGTGGACTTTGTTCTTGTTGGCTCAGGTTTGTGACTATTTTTGGGGACTTCATACGATACATTTTGTTTGTGTTCTTCCATTTTCTGTTTTTCTTACTCTGAAATTTTATTGGTGCAGCATTATGACAGGCGCGGCCAATATGAAATCGCACTTTCTAAAATCAATGAGGCTATAGAACACACACCTACTGTCATTGATCTATACTCTGCCAAGGTTTATTTATAATTCGCTTTCGGATTGTTTCAGGAATATTTCATTCTTAAATATGCTCTTGCTATATTTGTCTGTGTGTATATGTATGTGTATATCTTTATATTCTAGTCAAGAAAATATTTTAATTAAAGAACACTGTTAACTATGGTTTTCCTAATTATCTTTAGCAAGTGTAAGTAGCACAACATATCATAGAACACTGTTACTGTGAAATATTGCATTTCGTTTCAAAACCTTTGGGCTAAACTGTTTCTATTATCTTTCTCTTGTAAGTTATTGAAAATGAACCTGACATTAGAAAACTATTTTATTTTCTGTTAAGTATGACATAACATATCATAGAAACTACTCCAATGCCATGCAATGAAGGTGCCAAGAGTATGAGTTTTTTTAAGCTTAAACAGTGGTTTTAAGGTTGTATAAAAACACAATTTATGTTTTAGAGATTTAGAAACTATTGTTTGTTTGGTCAGAATTACAAAAGTCACTTTTAACTTTAAAAGATGGTTGTAATTATGGCTTTAGTTTTAGAAGCTACTCAGTCAACTACTTAAAGCAGTTTACGAAAAATGTCCCTTTTTTTTTTTTTTTTAATTCTTGTTTTTTCAAAAGCTTAGACAAACACATTCTATATATTTCTCTAGTCATTTGAAAGGTTACATATAGTTTCATGGCTAATAAATGGGTTCTAAAAGTTGAAAATGTTTATTGAAGACTACTTTGTTGTATTTTTATTACCAAGAAAAAGGAAGCAGGTTGGATGATTAAATTAGAGTTGTGTTTCATATAAAAAGTGAAAATGAATTGATGTGGTTGGGTTTAGTGATGATCAGTGATTTACCCTGACAGTATAGCATACTAGAAAACTGTTGAATAATCATTGCATGTCTTTGAATACAGAGTCGGATACTGAAGCATGCTGGTGATTTGGCTGCTGCTGCTGCATTTGCAGATGAAGCTAGGTGTATGGATCTCGGTGATCGTTATGTTAATAGTGACTGTGTGAAACGCATGCTGCAGGCTGATCAGGTTTTTCTGTCTATTTCTTTGATTTTCATTCGAACTTGATCTTTGTAATTTTGGTAGCTTTCTCTGTTGCTTTTTTCTGACTTTGTTTTTTGTGTAAAATTCCCTTATTGTCCAGGTGGTTTTGGCAGAAAAAACTGCCGTGCTATTCACAAAAGACGGGGATCAACACAACAACCTCCATGACATGCAGTGCATGTGGTGTGTATTTAATGATGCATAGCATTCTGTTCTGTCTTTGCAATGTTGAGGTTTCATTATGTGTAACACTGTTTTTATCATCTATCTTACGAAGGTATGAGCTTGCCTCTGCTGAAAGCTACTTCCGCCAAGGGGATCTTGGGCTGTCTCTCAAAAAATTCTTGGCAGTGGAGAAGCATTATGCAGATATTACTGAAGACCAATTTGATTTTCATTCATACTGCTTAAGGAAAATGACATTGCGTACATATGTGGAAATGCTTCAATTTCAAGACAGATTGCATTCACATGCATATTTTCGCAAAGCAGCTGCTGGAGCTATCAGGTGAATGTTTGTTATCTTTTATATAATTGGTTTACTGTATGAGTTGTTTTATATGCTAATTAAAGTTATGCCGTGCTTTGTGGGTTACATGCATCAATCTTTATTCCACACTTGAGTTGCAAATTGTATCTAGAACTGAATAGCAAACTTTCCCCCAATTGTTTCGGTCATGAACCAATTGTCTCAAAAGCTTAAGCTATTAAGTGAAGACACAAATGGCTTTATCTTATATTTCTAACATGCCTTTTCACACTAAAGGCCTTTGAATTTGAATTATGGACAATGCTTTGGTCTACTTACCATGTGTAGAAATTCAACTTCTTACTAGAAAGGTGTAGATTACAGGGATAAAACTCTAGATCACTTGTCATAGTGGCTTTGATATCACTTCATAAACTAATTATTTAAAAGTTGAAGTTTATCAAGTGAATACACATGACCAACCAACAACCAACAACCAAGCCTTATCCCACTAAGTGGGGTCGGCTACATGGATCAAATGACGCCATAGTGTTCTATCAAAAACCATATTTGAATCCAACTCATTGACCTCTAAATCTTTTCTAATGGTTTCTCTAATGGTTTTCTTAGGTCTTCCTCTACCTCTTTTAACCTGACTCTAAGTGAATACACATGAATATATTAATATTATATTTTAAACAGTTTCTCTGCCTTGGTTCTTATAAAGTTAAGAGTTTTGTTATTTTTGCAATTTGCATAACATTTGGTATGCGCTCATAATTTTGTGGCTTAAAGCAACATCTTTTTGGGACTTCCATAACGGTCCAATTTGGAGTATGTATAAACAAATGGAATTTATTTCTGATCTTTTGTTTTTGATCGCATGTATATAACGCTTTCCACTGCAGGTGTTACATAAAATTGCATGATTCTCCTCCAAAGTCAACAGCTGAGGAGGATGATGAAATGTCCAAGTTGCCTCCTGCTCAGAAAAAGAAATTGAAGCAAAAACAGAGAAAGGCAGAAGCAAGAGCTAAAAAAGTAATAATAATTTCTGTAGCTTATATGGAACTTGTTGCTGCAGAAGTATTCATGGTATTGATTTATTTCCTTTTTAGGAGGCAGAAGAGAAAAATGAAGAATCAAGTGCTAGTGGGATATCAAAGTCTGGGAAACGACATACAAAACCTGTTGATCCAGATCCTCGGGGGGAAAAGTTGTTACAGGTTAAATTTCAGTACATATATTGCCTATTAACATTCTTATATTTGCATTCCATGTCCGACATGGAGACCTGTTTTAAATTTCTTGATACAAAATCGAACTTTCCTCTGTAAATTCACCTATCAACCAATTCTCCCAAAATATTGGGATGAGTTATTTAGGCTTTAGATTGTCTCTAACATGTCACCTTATGCAAAAGCTCTTTAGACATTTTAAGTGCATACTACAGACAATGCTTATGCATACTCTACGTTAAGTTGATCTCTTTCCAATTAGGACGGGGGACAAGAATGATAACGGCTTGGTCATGGCATCTCTGATACCATGTTAAGCTCTCTCCCCAAAACCCACCATGTTAGGTGAAGATCCATGATTAAATTTATTATATAATATAATGATATATGTATCTAATCCCACTTATTCCAAAGCTGGATTCTCAAACAACATTCAGATACTATTCTGAGAAAAATTGTTTGTACTTTGTTGTTTTGGAAACCTACTACCTGTTGAATAGACCAACAGCTTTCACAGTTTCATCATCATTGTACAACATGTCATAACTAAACTGTTAAGACCTAACATCAGTGTAGTGGATTCAAAAATTTGGTTTGTCGAACACCAACTTTATCAGGGAAATGCTTAGTGAACAAAAATCATCTGATACATTTCCTGATTTTTTTTCTTCTGATAAACACTTCTTGTTATCATAATTTAGGACTGATATTATCCTGTTTAATGTGCAATTTTTCCCTGCATAGGTTGAAGATCCATTGTTGGAAGCCACAAAATACTTGAAGTTGCTGCTGAAGAATTCACCTGATTCATTGGAGACACACTTGCTCTCCTTTGAATTATACATGAGAAAACAGAAGATTTTGCTAGCCTTCCAGGTATTAATCTGTTAAACATGGTGCCTAGCTTTTTTGTTCAGCATCATATCTCTGACTTATAGTAATTTAATAAGACCGTTTTCCTAGAAATTTAAATTTAAAGAGTTTAAGGGGCTCCTTGTTGTGATTTTATGCTTATCAAGTGAATATTTATTTATTTTGTATATCTTTAGTTTATATAATTTATATTACACTTTGCCATTTTTTGAATGCAATTCAGTCATTCATGTATTGTTCTTTATCTTTCTATTTGTAGGCTTTAAAGCAATTACTAAGATTGGATGCTGAACACCCTGATTCTCATCGTTGTTTGGTATGTTTTCTTCTGTATTCATTGAATTTGGAACCACCCTTTCCTTCACCCCCTTCTTTTTTGTCCCATTTTTTCAGAATATATTGTCTCTCTTATGATCCTCTCTATTGTGATTTTGTTTCTTTCTCCACCAACGAAATGGATTATCTTTCTGTTGTCGTTTATTTCTAAGTATATACATCGCAGATTAAATTCTTCCATAAAGTGGGATCCATGAATGCTCCTGTGACTGACAGTGAGAAACTCGTTTGGAGTGTCTTAGAAGCTGAGCGTCAAACTATAAGGTTCTATAATGCGACTGTTCACATTTTTTCTTTCTTGTGTTGTCTTTAAGGGCAATCATATTTACAGTTTTTTAGATTAATGGATGATTTAATGCATGCCATAACTTCAACAATTCTAACTTCCTCTTTTATTCATCTGTAAGCAGTCAGCTGCACGGGAAATCTCTTCTTGAGGCAAATAGCCTTTTCCTTGAAAAACATGAAGGTCATACTCAATGTTATGAACACATGTCAGTGAATCCGTGTTATATGTTTTAAGCCTGATTATGAAAGTTTGTGTTTTTTCCTGTTTTGTTTGCAGGTACTTTGATGCATAGAGCTGCTTTTGGAGAAATGATGTACATTTTAGATCCCAATAGAAGAGCTGAGGCTGTCAAGTTGATTGAAGGCTCAACAAATAACCCTGTGTCAAGGTAATGTTCTTACAGTATCTTTTGCTTCATCATGCTATAAAGTACGTACTCAATATATTCTATCTGTCTCTATCTTCAAACTCATATGACATTGGCATGTGATGCAAAACTGTATATTGTGGATTGACATGGATCAGCTTATTGTAATTAATTTCCTTACTTATCTGTGGTTCTTCTGAGCTGTACTTATCTCACGAGTCCCCAAACAATGAGTGAAATGTGAAGAGTTAGTTTTAGAAAATGATTGTACATGAGATGATTTGGTGTCTTGGAGACGAAGACAAATGTGAAGAGTTAGTTTTCCACTCTTCATTGCTAAATAACAATCCACTGTCCCATTTCTATTTTTTTATTTGAAAAATTCCCTACTGCTAAAAGGTTGAGGGAAACAAGGAATAACTATGTTAAAAAAATTGAAAAATGATTAAATTAATTGAAAACGAATTATTCAAACATATTGAACATGTGCTATTCTATAACTCTGGGGCTTTGCAGTGTGTAATTTTTAATTGCAAAAAAAAAAAAACTGTTTCCATAATTGTCTCCTTTTTTACTTTTCTTCTCTGGTTTCGTGTTTAGTTTTCTAATATGTCTAATGGTAATATTAATCATGCAATATTTCATTCTAAAAGCAATGGCGCGCTTGGACCAATCCGGGAATGGACACTTAAAGACTGTATTGCAGTTCATAAACTTCTTGGATCAGTCCTTGATGATCAAGATGCTGCATTGAGTAAGTACCATCTGGATCAGTTCTTATTTATGTTCCATTAATATTAAGGATCCACATTACTTTTCAAGATTAAAATAAATCAATAACTGCTGTAGGGAGAACTAGATTTTTTTTTTTTATATAAAAGAACAAGGAAAAAGCAAAAAAAAAAGTTTGCTACAAACATATTATTACTTTTGAATCTTGTCATTCATGGATTGGATTGATGTCCTTATGCAATTTTAAAGTTTTTGTTTTGACAACATTTTAGATTTGAATGCATTTATCCCTGCAAAGGAGAATTTTAAGTGTAATTTTACTTTTTACTGAAATTTGAGCTGTTTCTAAACTTACGTACCTGCCCTGTATGTTAACCTTGTAATGCATCACAAGAACCTCTCATTTCCTCAAAATAATAATCCATCCATGGAAATTTGCTTGCAGGATGGAAAGTGCGATGTGCTGAGTTTTTCCCGTACTCCACATACTTTGAGGGTAGTCAAAGCTCTGCCTCGCCCAACTCTGCTCTCAATAAAATATGCAAGACCACCGTAAATGGTAGTTCTAGCCATTCACCGGGTGATAACGTTGTGGAATCTGCCACATCAAACGGCAAACTAGCATCATTTAAAGATCTCACTATCTAACAAAGTAGAAGTTCCCACTTCCCAGCAAGGGTCACCGAGTTTTGGTGCAGGTTATATCAAATTTTGGGAACAAGTCGCGATATATATTTTCTTTGCACAAGTTCTCCCTCTAAACTGATTTGTATTCCATTTGCAAATGTGTATAATTTTATCTCTTAGGGTTGAATTTTTTATTTGATCGGCTCTTTTCTCGAGGGATATTGAAGAGCAGGGTCAATGGATTTGCATCATCATCCTAGGTAGCAGGGAGAGCTACTGAAATTTTAAATTTCTGGTCCTGCATACGGCGGCCAGTATACATGAGAACATGTTGTACTTTTCCATTTGTTAGCTTCTTTATCGTGTATAAATATTTAATTATGTGAAAATTTTGGCTTAGAAATCATACATTAATTTATGTGAAACCGTTGGTTGAGTTCTAGCATGGTTGAGAGATTTGTAATGAGTTATGACAAAATAAAGACTTATTTCCATTTTTGGCAGCCAAGTATTACTATTGTGTGATTTTAGTTCTTTTTTTTTTGCACCCATTTGCATTTTAGTGGTCCCTCAGCTTAATTTCCCTCAATCTTGTGCATTCTAACATAAATAAATACTAGGACAGCCAAATGTTATTTTCATGGTGCATTTCTTTTAAAATTAAACAGAAAAAAAAATTAATGAGGGCACAAATGAAATCCTAAATCAAATCCATGCATTCTTTACTATATCTTCTCGTATTCATCGATTATTTTTCTTCATGAATTCTTCACCTAACGATTATGAATCATGGGATGTGCCAGTCAATATTCAAGTTTTTCATATGTTTTCTCATCCCACAATTTGTTCGTTTGGTGTTCTCTTTGATCTCTGGTTGGGCATGTGGAAATTCAAGAAAGATGCAAATCTTATGCATACTCTCCTTTGTAGATTTTCATGATGGTTCCCCTAAGTTCCCAAATTACCCAAGAATTCTTTATATATTTTTTTGTTTATGTTTTATTCAAACAAAACTCAACATGTAATTAAGAGTTGGCTGCCATGCCATTTATTTTTGCCACATACCCAGAATACCTGGAAAAATTAGGTGAAGACTGCGAAACTGCATAGAGGAAAAATTAAGGCTTTGTTTGGGAGTTTGGAGGGGAGGGGAGGGGAGGGTTTTGGAAAAAAGGAAGGAGCAAGTGGAAGAAATAGAAGACATTGGGAGGAGAGGGCTTTGGAGGTTAATTTTTTACTCATAATAAAAAATCCCCCTCATTTGGGGGGAACTCAAAAATTGTATTGGGGGAGGGTTTTGGGGGGTTATGGAGGGTTTATATGAATTTTTCAAATCCAATCTATGTTGTTATTATATTCTTAAAATTAAAAGTATATTAATCATAAGTATTAGTTTATCATTCTCGAAAAAACTGTTCTTTCAAAAAATGTGAATTTTTTGTCCATTTTTCTATATATTTCCAACCCCCCAAAGCCCTCCCCTCCCTTCCCCTCCAAACTCCCAAACAAAGCCTAAGGGTAAAATTGCTCCAAATATAGTAAGACACTAAAATCATACAATCATGACACTTCAGGGGCCAAAAATAGAATTAATTTTAATTCAAGTCTTTACATAACTGTGTCTTTCTTCTCTAAAAAAAAAAAGATAATTGTGTCTTTCTCCTGTCTTTCCATTTTACTCAATCAAATAGGAAAATTTCACCTTTTAATTTTCACTTCTGCCAAACATTCACAAAAATCATTCTCACTTTCATTCTAACCTTGCACTTACTTTTACAATCTAAACAAAAGCCTTCATCCCAATATTTTGGAAAATGTCACCGTTTTCATTAAATTTGGTTATATATACACAAGGAAAGTTGATAAACAAAAAAAATTTGATACCACATATGTTCCACGCCATTATATATGCTGAGATACAAGTGACTTTGCATCCATCTTCTAATCTGACCTTCAAAGCATAATCCAAACTCAGGTAGACATGTAATATTGAGATAACTCACGTAGACATGTAAGATTCTTTCATTTCCTTGTGTATATATAACATAGGTTGAAAAATAAAACGAATAACATTTTAATATTGAGATAACTCACATAGACATGTAAGATTCTTTCATTTCCTTTCTCCACTCACTTATTCTTTAAACATACATAAATTACTAAGTCCAAAATCTTTAGAACCAGAGAATCTAATTTTATACAGCAGTGTCTTCATTTATGAGCAATGCTTCACATTCACAAACCTAAAACAAGTAATTCATCTCTATCATGGGCAGGACAAATGAACATCTGAATGTCGTTCATCTCTTGTTTTAGAATGAAAGTTGTTTGCAAATCACAAAATATGACATAAAGGACAATAGTGTAAGAGGAGCAAAGTTTACAGTCTAACGGTGCAAACAAAATGCAACATAAAAGACCAATTTATAAAATAAAATAAATTGCACGACCAATCAAAATAGTGGTCAAACTTACAGGATTGCGGTGTAATTTTGCCTTTCCTTCTAAAAAGCTAACCAATTATATTTTTTTGTTGCTTTTAGTGAAATGACATTCCTTACTATTCAACATTACAGTAATACTTTTGAAGAAGTACCTATTTCATTTTTAAAAGTGTTAAGAGATATAAAGTTTAGTGATAAGAAGTACCTCCAAGATTGACTTGGTGGTGTCGTAGTTCAGGAATTTAGTGATAAGAAAGAAGAGAATACTAATTATACTAACGTTGAAAATCCATTCTGCTACATATATCAAAACAGAAGCTACCACTAAATAAGAGTTTAATGTTTCTAAATTATCTCTTAGCCATCACCCACAGGCAAATATAGAAAAGCAATATCCCTCATAACAAGGGAACAAGGAGATGCTCACTTCTTATGCCAATCAGTATTTCAAACAACCTTAAAATGCATCAGTATTTCATAACCTTTTAACTGGTCTCCAAGACTAACCTCTCTTTCTAAAAAACTTTGGAGCTCGAATTTTCCGAGGTTTTTCTGCGGCAGGTTTGCTTGCTTTATCATCTAGCTTAATCTTTAGCTCGACATCAACATCCTCAACAGGTTCTTCCTTCTTCTCTAAGTCAGTCTTCATTGCTTTAGCATTATCTTCCAAAAGAATCTTCTCAGATACATCACCTTCTTTTGCCTTCCTTTTCTTGTTTGGCAACTTTGTAGCTGCCTCTGGTTTCACTGTTTCGAGGTGTGCATCCTCTTTTGGCTCAATTGCAGTAGATACATCAGATACCTTTTGCTTTTTGTTATGAGAAGATCTTGTTTTCCTAGAAGTTTCCTCTGATTTAACAGTTTCAGACTTTGGCTCAAGTGTAAGTACTTTAGATACCTTTTGCATTCTAGTTTTCTTTGTAGCTTCCTTCGGTTTCACAGTTTTAGATTTTTTGATTGCTTTGGATGTTTGCATATTTCCGTCTTCCACCAAAGCATCGATTTCTTCTTTTTCTTCCTCTACATCTATATTTTCAAATGCTCTAACAATATAAACCTGCAGTAATGTATTGTCAGGATTATTATTTACTTCCATATGAATTCTGTTAGGACACGATATCATCATTCGATCCACCTGGCATATAAATGCTTTTGTTTCTAAAGCAAGCATATAGATAATATGTGTCATTTCATTACCGAGAACATTTGCAAACAAAAAACAAGTGGGCCTGGCCTGCAGTTTTAGAGAACATTGCACACAAAAAAGCAAGCACATACTCCATTGGGTCTCGAATATAAACAACAAATGTTAACTACTTTCATATTGAATACTATTGCACCTAAATTAACCTTCAATAAATTTATATTTTTCAATAAACCTTTCTTATAGAACAAGTTTTTCAATAAATTTATATTGGCACTAACTACTTAGAATTTGGCTTGACCATAATTTCAACCCTAAAAGTAAACTCCAAAAGTTAGCACATAGGAAAAACACTTTCCTACTTATAACAACTATTTTGGACATATCACTAGTAAATGTGGGATCCTTTCACACTCAAGACAAGACATCTGGAGCATGAAGGCTGCAAGTTAGTACCATTACAAATGGTGGCTCAGCAACACATATGACTTAAACTCTAATACCATTTTAGAATTTGAGAAGGGTCTACCTGAACCCACAAAAACTAGCACATGAGACAAGGGGTAAGGAATTGCTTAAGCCTTGTAAGAATTAATTTGGTCATGTCTCTAACTGATGTGGAAGCTCAATAAATATATTTATAAAACCTTTTAAATTTGAAGATTTTAAAATATTACAAAAAGGAAAAACCTTGAACTTAAGAAGAAACTCAATATCAAAGGTGAGTGTTATAAATAATTTCAGACTTCTGAATATCAAAGTTCATTAGTGGCAGTCCATTTGAAAGTATTCCTCTTCCTCAAGACTAGAAACTTAAATTTATCCACAGTTTAGTTTTTTCAAAATCAGATCATGGACAACTACCAAAATAAGTTAATTATTTTGACCATCAACTAACATTTTCACCAAGCTGGTTTTAGTTATTATTCTGTCTATCACGACAGATTGATTGGGCAAGTATAACAATAACAACCTTTGAAGTTATAAGAGAGTTGGATGAGAATCGGCAACATAAATACCTTAAATCTTGCTGCTTCAACCAATTCAAAAACTACTGCATCACCATCATCCAATTTATGTTTCAATGCAAATCCTCTCCAGCCACCACTAAGCCCATTTTTATGGGCAAGGTAAACAGCATCATATTCTGCGCCTTTTTCATCCTCTAAAACAAATTTATCATCTGTCTTTGGAAGATGTTCCTCACAAAATCTACTGGGAAGACCCTGACAAAATAAAGATAATATATATTAGGAAGTACATCATATGTTAAATTAATTGATTATAAATAATAATAATGTTAACATTGAAGAATGAACAACAAGGTTAACAATGTGCAGGCAATATATAAAGATGTAAGAGCTGAAACCTACCAACCAAAAACAGCTATAAACATGAGACCGGAGCATTGACTTGATAAATGATGGATTCGAAGACTGCAAATTGAATTGGAGTGCCTCTGCCGCATCCCAAGCACGTTTTCTTTCTTGAGCTGTAGCTACTTTGATTTCATCCAGTGGCCTCGCAGCGTAAGCGTAACTGAGATTCCCATAACCATGTCACTAACATTTCAATTTGCAATAAAGACAAGTCGTAATTAGTTAGTTAACCACCTTCCCCATGACGAACTTGACCTTGACCTTGACCTCCTCTGCAATTGTGGAAGGTCTGTGCCAAACTGTAATAAAGTGAAATATATACTGTCAAATAGACATTTCTGCAAAACTATCATGTTGGAAAAGAATGCTGAATATTTGAATTCAAGAATCAAGGATTTCACAGAGGAAAAAAAAACCACACAACACTAGCCTGCAAAAACCAGAGATAAATTCTCATACTTTTGTCTTAGGGAACAAAAAAATTCAACCACATATTCCTAGTATTTATATTTTTCTACTATATCCATTCATACTAGCTTTATATATTCCATTATACAAAGGTGGTAAGATCTTCTTTCTTGAGTCAGAGTCACACTTTATGTTTAATTCATTGCATAATGATAGTTTGAACTTTGCAAGGCAACACCGCTTACCTCTTCAGCATACGAAGGAACTGTGTTTCTGGCACGAGAAGAGCGCCTAGGTTCCAGAACAAGATTAGTCATTGATTTTGGTTTGAAACGACGATTCTGCACAGAGAAATAGGGAAAGCTAAGTCAAACCAAATGTTGGTTCTTTACAGAGTAAAACCAAATAAAAAAATTGCAAGTTTACCGTAGATTTCTTTGCTGGACTTGCAATTTCTGTCAATGTTTTGGAAATTTTTGAAATTCCTAAATCCTTGAGAACAAAAGGGGATATTATGTAAAATAAGCAATCATCAAAACAGAACAAAATATAACACTAAAACTATACTAGTGGTGAGGGACACAGGTAGTTTGCATAAATCTATGGGTTCAAACCTCATTATCACAACTATTATCAACATTGAAATAGAATCCAACTAGGATCGTGGCCGCAACGTTAAGGTTTTATATGATTTTGTAACACAGTTGAGGTTGCATCAGTCACATTTGACAACTAATTCCATGATATAAACCAACATGAAACTCTTGAATATTTTACACAGACATTTACACTGGTCAGAATGTTTAAGTAATCAAAGTATATTATATATACTACTCAATATAGGTCACAGCATCAAGTTTTTTATGTTTTTGCGACTGACCACGACAACCACAGTTGACAACACGACCACAATTTAAAACCATGACTTAAACCAACACAGAAGTCTTGAATTTTTACACAAGCATATACAATACTCTAAAAGTTTAAGTGATCAAGTTTTTTGATATATACTACTCAATCGGGTTTTAAAAATAACCCGCAAAAACATTTTAGGTCACGCCATCAAGGTTTTTGATGTTTATTGTTTCTACATCAACCACATCTGACAACTATTTCTTTAATATCAAAGATCGCAACACGACCACTATTTAAAAACCTTGATTTCAATCAACATGAAAGTCCTAAGCATTTTACAAATGCATACTCACAAAGTTTCAAGCCATGATTAAGGTAAATAAATGATAATTACTGATTAAGATTATCTTAAACAAAGTGGTAATTACCTCAAACCTCTTCTTGTTTTCCTCAAGTCTTTGTTCTCTGGCCGCTTCATACTTGTTACTGGTAGTGGAACAACCCTTTGCCATCTGCTTACAAACAATGAATCAACACAAAAAATCAAAATTTTCATATTTTTGACAGAAAAAATGCAACTATTTATAAAAATGACAAAAACACACTTGCTTTTTTCAATAGAAAATCAAAAGGTAAAAACTTTTATGATAGCAGATAATCTTAAAAACGAAAAATGAAATCTTTAAGCTTTTTTCCATTTTCTTTAACACAAAAAAAGGGTTCATTGATTTGAAAAGAAGAACAACGAAAGAATGTAGAAGAATGAGTTTTGAATACCTTGATTGAGAGAAAGAAAAGTTGAAAAGATTGAGCTGAAAAGGAGAAAGAAAAGGGTTTGAATATGAAGAGGTGGAAAGGGGCAATAGTGTCTTTTGGTAAGAGTGACTGTCCGGAAAAAAAGGCACAGTGGAAGGAGGCAATTTGATTTTCAAATGTTGTTTTTTACCGCGTTCTATTTCGCAACCCTTGGGGGAAAATTACATTTGTGTCGATATTAATCCCCTTTGAGTCTTTGACTAAATTTACCATCAATGAATTAATTAAGTGATAAATGACTTTAACTCCTTCATAAATGGTCACCGATTCAATCCTTGTTTGACCTTTATGTCAATGTTAAATGACCATAGAAATTTTATACTAAGTGCTAGTATATTTTTAGTCTCTTTAATCAACTTCTGAATAGACTATAATGGAGAATAAAGGATTGACAACGTAGGTAAATAAAGAAGATTAGACCACCACAAAAAACAAAAGATTAGAATAGAGTTTACATTTGTAATTATAGAAAATTGTAAACCGAACCAACATAAATTGAAAACCGGAAAAATTGCATTTGCTTTTACTGTATTCGGGTCATTTTTTACTCAACCATACAGTTCGGTTTGCAGCTTTTATTTTACTAACTGAACTAAACCGAACCGAACCGCAACATTAGAAGAAAAAAAAAGTAATTAAACTTATGCCACATAGTCCAGTACTCAAAGAAACTCAACCAGAACTTTTACCGAATAAAATTACTTTTTGTCAACGTTTTTAATATAGTTTTGCTGCTGAAAACATTGTTGGATGAAATGAAATTGTAATATTAGATGAAATTTAAAAACATTGCTGGAAATAAGTTGTGTCTTAACTTTTTAACTGGACTTTAATGTTAAAAAAAAAATTGTATTGTCTCGTATAAAACTGCATCAACCAAATCGCATCGCGAACACCTTTGTTTGCACCAAATGAATGAATGACATAGAATGGTACAAGTCATTCTTGCATACATACGTTAATTCCCTTTTTAAATAAACCGCACGAAATATTATTTAACACCGTGCATCCCACATGGTTTGCCTATATCGTAATTTGTACTATAAAATTCAAGTCATTCTCCTCTTATGGTTTACTCACATTGGAGTGAGTTATGAGTTACTTTATGCATTGCAACACAAATTTATAAGAGAAAAATAAAGGGGAATTAGTCACTTTAGTCCCTGAATGGGGAACGATTCGTCAATTTAGTCCCTGAATGCAGATAAATTACAAAATAGTCCCTGAATGTAGACTTTGTTAGTCAATTTAGTCCCTGAATGCAGACTCCGTTAGTCAATTTAGTCCCTGAATGTAGACTTCGTTAGTCACTTTAGTCCCTGAAATTGATCATGCAGGGACTGTTTTGCATATTATCTGCATTCAGGGACTAAATTGACGAATCGTTCCCCATTCAGGGACTAAAGTGACTAATTCCCCGAAAAATAAAACAAATGTAAAAGAGTATAAATGCAAAAATCATCACTAGTTCATTGTTTTTAGTTCTTCTTTATATTGCAATCAAAAGTCCACGTTATTGCATTTTCCAATCGACATTACACTACAAGAACAAAATGTTATCTACACTTTTGATTTCCAACTTCAACCATGACATGAGAGTGCTAGCCGCTGCATATGTATTGATATCAGATTAGAATCTATCTAATATAAAGGGCTTTGGCTTAATGTGTATTAATTTCGTTTCTTGCATTTTACTAATTTGATTACTTCATTTTTCCTCGTGTTTATTCGATACTCTCTGATTCGATCACACACACTAGCATAGTATCAGAGACTCTTTGAAAGTAAAAGAAATTATATTTTTTAAGTAAACTAAGAGCACACAAAATCATCATTATGTTTATTTGACATTCTACCTATGTTGACACCCCAACAAACAACAATCATCTACTCCCTCTGTCTCACAATAATTGTCTCTTTACCATTTTTTCTTTTTCTCAAAATAATTATCAATTTAGAATACCAATGCAGCATTTATTATTTTTTTTCCATTATTATACCCTTATTTATTGAATTTCATCCAACTTAACTACTCCACTAACTATAATTAATAAGGGTGTTTTAATAAAGGGTCATGTTAACTTGTGCCCTTAGGACACAAGATAAGAAACTTAAAATAGAATTAAATAATAAATTTTATATTGAGAAGATAACTTTTGAAACTTTTAAGGTATTGAATGCACAATTTCCAAGAAAAATTTTCCACATTTGGTTTCTTAACTTATGCATCAAGGGCACAAGTTAACATTTCCCTTTAATAAATTAAACAAATTTTACCATCAAAATCAACACAATCAATCATTTCCTTAATAATCGTGCATAAACCTCAAACGATTATTATTTAGAGACGGAGGGAGTATAAAATATGGAGGGCCAAACCCTTAACCAAAAAAGGAGAAAAGGAATTAAGAAAAACGGTAATAACTAAGGTTGTTCATGCACAAGATCATTCACTAGTTTTTCAACATTTGGTTCCTCACGTTGAATCACTAGCACAGAAACCTCATGATTCTTCAATGCGTTACCCTTTTTGCTCCAAATCTCCTTCACAATAGGATCATGATTCACCTGTTTTATATCTCTTCCTTTTATCCTCCTTATTCAGAATTCCTTTTCCCAACATGCATGATTCTTCATGTGCTTTAGAGATTTATATATAATAATAGGAATTAAAATGTATTGATCCAAGTACATATGCAATAAAAATTTGATAAGCAAAGTTGGGTAGTTATGCTTATGAAGTATAATTAAAAACAAGTGGATTGTCACATTACTAATGTCTTTCTTGAATTGATAAACTTCTTGCTGCAACCCAAGTGATAAAAGACTATAAATCTGAACACATTATGTCTTTACCGAGTGATCATCATAACGAGCATACAAAAAATCACCTTAAAGTGCACAAAAATAGAGAAACTGAGCGTGCGCGAAAGGAAAATCATCAAGCAGATAACTGAATATATATTCATACTTGTGTACTGCAAAACAAAACAAATCATGTGAAATTAAAACCACCACTTGTACTGTTGCTAAGTTTCTCTGCATCAAGGTTCCCCAGCTCTAATAGAAATTCTTTATTGAGAGAAAATGAAGACAGAACTGAATACCGAGTGCAACATTCTGCGATAAAGAACTAAGACCGGAGGGGGTATTACACATACACTTATCAAACTTCAATAGTAAGACATAATTGAAACAAGTAGGCTAAGCTCAACAATTACTAAGCCATGAAGCCTGTACGCGCCATGTTAACTGATTTGGATTGTTAACAAAAAAACTAAAGAACGATATTATACACATTGGTATGTATATTTCAAGCAGAATGTAATGAAGTTCGAAAAGAGATATAATATAACCGCAGAAATAGAGCACATTCAGTAAAGATAAAAAATATCATTCTTACAATTGAAGTAGAAACAAAATCACAGTTTGCAAATCGAAAAAGAGTAAACGTTCAAAATAAAATTGATAAAGCAAGATCCAAATCACCAAATGGGTTCTTATTTTGTCAAATACTTGAGAATAATTATGATTTGAGCAGTGGACATATCACTTGGTATACAAGGTAAAAACCCTAGTAACCATAGACATATACCTCTGGGTTATAACAAGAAAAACAACTAATTATTTAATCCTCCTATCAAAAGATGGATTTCCTTGTAAATTCCAATCTGACAACAAAATTGCTCTCCCTTAATACCAATATCCTCAATTATTTGGGTGCTCAAATCAACACATGCTAGTTCATCATTTTTTCTAAAGAAAATATATCCCTTCTTCCCAACTCCAATTAGGGGCCACTCAATGGAAGGTAAAGGGCCAAAAGAAAATAGTTTGGTCCATGATTCCTTCACACCAAGTTCACCTAGAATTGATATGTTAAAAGGAGCATTGTCGTAATGATTTGAGATCAAAGCAATTGACCCATTTAACACCACCAAATATCTGAAAATGAATTCAAAACCAGAATTTTCATCCACGGGTGTTGTAAAGAACACCTCATTGCTTAAGTCAAATGACATCATCAAACATTGGTCACTATGCGTAGTACCCATGAAATGACACATTCCATTCATGTACACGTCGAGACCTTGGTCCGGCCGACCATAATACAAGTTAGGCATATCGATGTCGAGTATCCTCCAAGAGTTACTTTTTAGACTATATATCTCAAACAAGGGGGCATAAGATACATTGTCTATGTGATCAAATGTTACATACTGAAACACCTTAAAGTCATCTCTAACTTGGTCATAACCAAACCCACTAAAGTGATACCTTGTGTACCGGGTGTACCGGTCAGGGTGTCCTGCTCCAAACTCGTCAGGGGCGGGAGGAATGAGCACAGATTCATCAGTAGCCGGATTCCACAATACAAATTGGACCTTATTTGGATCTCCTACTCGTCTATGTTGCTCGAGACAAAGAATGCCGTTAACACTAGTGGAGCCCAAAATACGAAGATTATCGTCATTCTTTTGAAATGGAGGTGGAAAACTTAATTTGACGCTATTCTCAATCCTCTCATTAGAGAGCAAACACAATTCTGCATGGTAACGATGATCAAACATGACAGGCAGTTCAGGATGATGTATGAGGAGAAATGTATGATAGTCATTTTGAGAATCAGAATGGTTGTTATTAGATATGAAATGGCCGCGGTACATGGTCATGAAATGAGAGTTTTCAAACAAGATGGACCATGATTTGCGTACGCATCCGAAACGCTTCATTGATTTGATTGGCAGTTTTGAAATAACATAGAATGCAAGATCATCATGTATATATTTGTTGCAACTAACCTTATTTTTTTCATTTGTGACAGCAACAGCCACAACGGAGGACTTGTTTCCCTTATCCATCAGACCAGAAGTTTCAGAAACGGTGCATGGTTGCTTTGACAGTGATTTTCCTATTGGCTTGAAAAGGGTGAAAGAAGCTTATCCCAAATGTGATTGTTGAAAGAGTTGTTTCAGAAATGGAAAAGGGTTTGCTGGCAAGGTTGGTAGTGGCGTTTGCTTAGAGGGGAACGTGAGAAAATTGGAGGAACATGAGTTCTATTTTATGAGGATGAGGATTTGGAGAAGATGGAGCCCATTAATTTGTATTAATTAATGAGCGGTGCTATTCACCACGATTGAAAACATAACGAACCTATCACGAACAGTTTGCATCCGTTAGATCTGGCGTATACACGATACATGGGTCGCTGGTCAATAAAGAGTCAGAGAAGGATATTATTATTTGTACTGTCGTGATCTTCTCGTGATGATATTTATCGGGATAAGTAGCATTATCCTTAATTAAAATACACATACATACCTCAGGCAAAACAAAATACATACTCTTTCATTTAATAATTATACATTTAAAATCAATTTTGATTCAAACAACATAAGTTGAGTCGACAAAAATCACTTTTACGTATACAAACATAAATTAATTCAATTTTAACTCACTTTTTACCAAAAACAATTCCACCAAAATAAATTCTCGCAGCCGTCCCACCAAACACAATGTTAGAGTGTTAGAAATAGAGTATTCCTATCACTCTTGGTGCTAGCTTATTCTAACCGAAAGATGAGTCATATTCCTTCCTAGTGTATGTGTCATCTTGAAATGGTCTACTATGTATTCCTATCAATCCAAGACCATCTTGAAATGGTCTACTATTCCATGCAATTTAGCAAAAACAAAAAGATAATGTTGCTTAGAGCACTAGTTGTCGATTAAACATGGATAAAATTAGATAAAATTAGGGAAGGTGTCGAGGTTTTGTCAAGTTGAATATGAAATTCAATAAAGTGACTATGAAATAAAGTAAGGTTCCCTCATCTACCCCATCATCATAGAGAAGAAGCTTTGCAAGAAATTTCTAACAAGAACTTTGTCTCCTTAGATGGATTAAATCGGATGAAGTTTTGTACATCCTGGAATTCGACATCATAACCTTATGAAACGAGGCGTTATTATTTAATTTTTGCAACAAAAATGTTTACTTCCACAATATCATCAATGCAAAGAAATGTCACTGCTAAAAGGAAAACAAGAAAAAGTTAAAGGCTCTAGGGATTAGTGTTTCTTGCAGCTGATTGTGTAGCATGACCATTCTCCTCATTTAAAACATGAGAAATATAGATGGAGGTATAAGAATGTTCTATAGGATTACTTCCAGGAGATCCTTGAGACGGTTGAGGATTACTTTCCTCTTATTTGATTGCTAATAGCCTATAAATCAGCTGTAATATGCAGAACCAAATGTACCAAGATCTCTGAAGAACTTTGCACCATACCCTGAAAGGGGTTTAACTTTTCTTATCCTAATTACTCATTAGGTAACCAACCACAGATTATAATTCATACATCAAAAATCTTGTTACTGCCTAATCATAAAACATGTTTATCACAATAATAGTGCAGCAAGGGTTAAATAACAATAGATCATTCTGAATGTTATTATATAAAGATCTTATTCTTAAAGACAATGCCCCCAGACTTGAATTTAATGCCAAAAGATGTCTAACAAGTAAGACATTGAGTTCAGTATAAAAAGAAACAGATATAATATGGAACACATGAAACATTTGACATCAAAAACATAAATCATATCGAAACAAAAAATCTAAAATAACTCAAACTTGCAAATATGAAAAACATAATTAGACATATTTGGTATGGAGTGTGCCAAGTAAGTGTCTGATTCTAATTCAGCTCACCTTTTAGTTATAAAGATTACAACATTTTTAGCAGAACCAAGTTGTTTGTGAGTTTAAATTTGTTAAGTTCAAGCTAAAAAACAGGGTTCATATGTTGAGTTTTCAGTGAGCTAATCATTATCGAGTTGAGCTAAACTAAATTTGACACAGCTGACTCATTTCCAGCACTACTTATAATAACAATCTTGTCAAGGAAAAGGCAAAAAAGGTGAGACCATTGTTAGAAGCATTGGTCTACTCAAACAACATCTCTTACACACTCTAGCAAAATTGCAACATTTTTATCCTTGTACAAAATGAAGAAACTTCTCATTCATTCAAAAGAATAACTAAAGCTTGAATTAAAGGGTTGCCACTTATAAAGAACCTTTTGTGTTCTTTAGGATGATAGGTGAAAGTATATTAATTTTGGTTGACTTATGCTCAAATTATAAGAAACAAGAGCTTAGGTTAAAGGGTTACTGCTTATGAAAAAAAGTGATTGAAAGTTTACCACCGTCTTTTTCTTTTGACTCAAGGGTTACCGATTTCTTGAATATCAAGGGTCACTCAAAAGTAACTCATGAGAAAAAGCATAGACTTTTTTTTGTTACACTTACACATAATGTAGTCAACTTTTTATAAATCATATAAATATTGAAAATTAAAATTGGATAGAGGGAAAACTGTTTTGTTGCAAATGCATGGGATTGCTTAGACAAAGTCCTGTCAAATGTGTTTATAATGAAGACATGGTTTGACTGAGTAGTTAAATAACACCAAGTTAATGCATTTTTTGTTCTCAGCATGATTAGTAAAGGTAGTCCGAAAAAGGGTATGATTCGCAATTCTTATTCTAGTAAAACGGGTTTGATTCACATTGAGGATAATGTTTCATGAAATAAAAGTAAACATAATCAATTGCTTCCACCTTATATGGCACCCTTCACAAATGCCCAGATAACATATGACCAATGAATATTGAAACCTGACTCAGCATGAAATACTACAGGGGAATAATCAAATAGCAAGCATTCTCATTGATTGTGGCTCACCATCAACGATTATTAACACTTAAATGTCATGACTGAATATACAAAAAGCACAGAAATACAATTTCAAGTGCATATGAAATCTCTTACTCACCTGCTATTACACCACAGGTACTAAATGTTTTGCCAAAGCATTTTCCAACAGAATGAGAAGAACGTGCTACTTGATTTCCAGCTTCAACAATGACATGAGACTCCCTGATTCCACATCTGTTTCTATTCCCCAATTACACTAATTTATACACAAAAAATGATCCAGTATCAGCATAACTACAGGCTAATGCCTTCCCAGCTGAGGTTGGCAGAGAAAATGCTAGCTGAGTGCGTTCGAGCTCCAAGCCCGTGCAGAAACTTTTCCTGCCACAAATTTAGCACAGAAAAGAAAATAAATCAACAAGACGGAAATTAATTAACCAATTAACAATAATCCAACACAGCTAGTATTAAATGCTTAAAAGATGTGAGATTACATAAGCCATCCTCCATCATGTGTTTACTAGTTGAATTGAATCTATTTGTTGTTATTGAATATTGACTCTCGCTAAATCTATGCACTATTCAGATAATGCAGGGTCCTCTTGTTGTATGATTTAGTTTTCAATTAGAAACACAACTAAAGCAAGTTTAATTTACCTCACAGCGTCCAGCAATTGGCTAGCAAAGTGCTTTCTTCTGTTGGAGGGAGTGACCCAAATGGCTCTAATGCCACAAACAGCAGCAACAGGTTTGCTTTCACAGAAGATTGCCCTACCATCGCTCACCTCAGAATCACTCGCATTCACGGATCTTTTTTCAACTTCCCTTTGAAAAACAATATTCCCAAACTGGAGGGTGGTTGGACACACCTTCCTTTCCTTTTTCCTTGCATTATCATAATGCCCAGTATCTGAGCAAGACACAACTCTGAATGCTTCTTTGATTGGTTCTGCAACCACGCACCCAACAATCCTCTGGAGTGAAACAAACAAATAGACCTGTATGTGTATGACTTTGCCAATCAATAATATATAAAACAGCCTAAAATAATATGCATGTAGAGCATAAATGTTACAAGTACTTTCAGAAAAGTAGTAACAAATATTTATTGCTTATAATAAGCAGAAATCAACATTTGCATCTTAATGTTATTTATTTAAGAAGCTCTCTCATTTGATATCTCCATGAACAGATACAAATTTAAAGCATTTTTGCATAAATGAATAATCATAAACTTATTTTAATATAGAAACTTAAGTGTATGCATGTTTAATTCAGTGGTGATGACAATTGATTATTGCTAAAAGTGTGTTGAACAATAAATATGAAAGTAAAAATCAATTGTGGAGACAAAAGCTCTAAACTCTAACTTCAAGTTATACTCAATTCTAGAGACTAGATCAATTCTACTCGAGCACTATGTTATAATCAAATTTGTACCTCTACAATCAAACACATACTTTTATAATTTACAAGGTAATCTCAAGATTCTAAACTGCACTACAATAAAAAATCTGAATTGCAAACTAGTTTTTTTTTTTTTTTATGTTGTGAAGTAGAACAGTATCCACCTTAGAGTGTTGGCGAGCTATCCATCCACTTCCCAACTCAATTTCCATCATCTTCACAACTTCTTCAACCTGTCAAAATTACGATTTCATAAGAACTTGTCCAACGCTGCAAATCATAAGAAACAGGTTTAGAACTTATAAGCAATAAATAAAGTACCTTGTTTCTATGAGCAGATGGATCAGTATCCAAAACCAAAACAATCCGACCACTCTTGTTAGAAGAAATAACCCTTTCATTACTCCAACCCTGCAGAAAAACAGAATCAAGAATATGAATAAATATATGTTTGGTTCCATTTTTGAAGTAGTCAAAATTGATTCTCAAGGTGTGGAATTGATTTTGACATGTTTGGTTGCTCTTGACTATAATTGATTTAGCCACCAAACATACACTAAGTTTTTTATTCCAGAATTGATTTTTAAAATCACTTTACCTTCAAGTGACTTTTAGTTAGAATCAATTTTGCATAATCAATTTTATTCACAGAACCAAACATACACTAAGTTTTTTATTCCAGAATTTATTTTTAAAATCAAATATATAGTTCAACTCAAACGTTTACATAAATGTATCAAAATCAAAATCAATTCACATGAATCAGTTCATTCAAAAACACAACATAGGAAACAAATAATGAAGATTATGAAAGGGGAAAATAAATTAATTACCCTAAATTGGATTCCATGTGTAAAACGTTTGTGAAACTGTGCGTGTAATTTCTCATCTTCTACATTTCCAGGAGTGAACTGAACACCGCAAGTAGAACACGCGCGTAAGAGGAAATCAGATTGACCGAAATCCAAATGCAACTGATCGTAGCTTCTCTTCTTGTTCTTCTCGATGATAGGTTTTTGGATTACGGTGGAAGGTGAAGCAATTGGGTGAGGGTTTCGACGAATTCGGGTGTAAGTGTTGAAAATAGAGTGTTGCTTTTTGTTTTCCCAGTCCCAATTGGTCAGATCATCGTTGCCGACGTTGCTGTAGTCGGCAACGGTGGCGGGAGAAGAATCGGAGGGAGATTTAAAAAATTTGTTGATCTTTGATTGCATTTGCAACGATTCGCACTCACTCCAGTAGCTACCGCCGTTTACTTCAATTGTTTCGTTCCTGTTTTGCGCGGGAATTAAACCGCGCCAAAAAAAAAAAATTCTTCTTTTCCCTCTTTATTTTTTTATTTTTATTTTGTCAAATTCACCTTTATGTAGACTATTGAAAAATGTGAGAATATTATTTAAATTTATTAATAAATGTAGTCTTGATTCTTTCAAAAAAAATAAATTTAGTCTTGATATTTTAAAATTATAAATAATTTTTAATTGGACGTCTCCATGAACCATCAAGCTAATACTCCATTCGTTCTACAATAACAACGACATATTTGATCATTTCACATATATATAAAAATGTATGAATAAAAGGGATAAATTAATTATTTTACTACATCAATCTTATTTAGTATAAATTTATTTTTTATTAACATTCTTTTTAACGAAAATAAACGATATTCATTCATTCATATTGATACTACACTAATACAATTCAAATGCAAAATAACTAAAAACAAAAAGTATGAATTTGTGAACAAACTCATAATATCCATGTTAATAACATAAAATGTCATAATATATATGCCTACAAATATGACTATATTCAAGACACTGAAATACTCATGTTCCAAACCTGCAACGTTGACAACGCAAAAATCATTGATTGATGAAAGTTAATATTTCAACCTAAATCAAATAAATATCGCACTAAGACAGGAAATAAAAAACACACCTCACAAATATGTGAAATCAAAATAAACTAAGTCGTGTTAGACAACGAAATCACAAAACCAACGAAAAAAACTAAAAATATGTGAAAAATCACTTATTTAACTAAAAAGAAAGAAAAACGATTCAAATGGTTTCAGGTCAAAATTGACCTGAAATCATTCCTCTTTGCAGGGGCGAATGGCTTTGTTAAAGAAGAAAAAAAAATTGAATAAATAGTTTTATATGTAACTACCCCATTAAAATATTATTTGGCTACTCCAAACAATTTTGTTGGTTCAAAGCGAGATGATATTAGACATTGAAAATATATCCAGTTTACTGTCAATTATGGATAAATTTTACTTCTTAAAACTCAATAGAGCTCAACTTTTATAAAAAAAAAACTATTGTTTAGCTTTTATTTTCTTCGTTGCCGTTTCATTAAATATAAATTAAAATTATTGTGAATTTATGTTATATAAGTTTAATATATTAGCTTTTAAAATATATTTTATTTCTTTTTTATATTTGGCCCCCTCGTAAAAATTGTGCTAGCTTCGCCGCTGCCTCTTTGGTAGATCAAGAATAAGAAATATTGTGACAGCTAGCATGTAGGAAAGGGAAAAAGTGTTAACATTTATATGGTGTGGAATATGTACATGTAGTAGTATTACATACATAAAGTATACAATTAAAAAAATATAATAAATATCACTTTTTTGAATTATAATTCATATCAGCTGAAAAATTGAAAATGCATTTATCTTTTGACAAATTTATTTTACAAATAGAGATGAGTTAATGTGAGATGAATGAAGTTTTATTTTACTAAGGAGAAAGAAAATATAGATGATAGATCGACCTTTCACATTGACAAAACAATTTAGTTGATGATATTCTATTATTCTATATATGAATAAAAAATAAATTTTCAAACGTGTGTGGAAAACAAGTTGTGCCCTTTCACAACAAGAATTAATGAAGAGTTTTTCTTTCACAACACGAGGCCATAGCTAGACTTTAACAATGGAAGTAACTGCAAGATGTCTTTTATAGCTTTTTGGCAAGACAAGGTACCATTGATCTTGTTCTCTCTCCACACAATGTCTATGGAAACTTTGGCTAACCATAAACCCTTGTTGTTTGTCAAGGATATGTCAATGTGAATCCGTGAGAGCCATATTAAGGACAAAAAAATTCAGTACTATGGTACTTTAAAATGCCATATAATAAGAAAGGGTCCACTATGCCATCAATTGCCTCTCCTTTAGGGAAGAACACGGGGATGAGACTCTGAGTTATGCTTGCCCCTTATTGAATACAATGGCAGACTGTTGTAGGGGTGATGAGTCCAATATTCCAAAAATTGTTATTTTTCCTCCAAATTCACGAAATTGCTTGATAATGTGATTCAAAAATGCATTAAACAGAATGGAAAGTGGTTATTTGGGTTAAAATATGCAAATGGCAGAATTTTGACCCAAACAGATTTTGTGGATAAAATGGAGAAATGGAATGGAAAGAAAGGGACGCCACACTTTCTAATCCAAGAAAGTGATAAGTCTATGGGATTGAGGATCACCACAAGAAAGGATTCTTGATATGATCAAAATTGGTCCAATCCAGAACCAAAGAGCAATTGCTCAAAAACACACATAGTGTAGTTTTTCACTCAAAATAGTCTTTTCTTTATTGATGATTTTCGCCCCTTATATATAAGAAGAGGTCATATGCTGTAATACAAGGAACATCAAAGAAAATAACTCATGAAAACTCTAAAAATTCAGCCATTAGTCTAACATTAATGCCTAGTGCTGAATAATTGCAAAAATGGTTACAAATTGATTTAGAATGAAATTGTGCAGCCACAATTGATGGTGGGGGCGTCTCCCATGATGCTAATAACGTCTCCAATTGATTTCTTCAATGAATGGGCTGAAAGAAAACAATTTATTGTGCTTTAAAGTGTCAAAGCACCACTTCCTTCTTTCCCTTGATGTCATGTGCTATTTTTCTCCCTCCCATTAATGTTCTTGAGTTCTTTTCACTATACTTGATTCAGCATATTATTTTCATTTTAAAATAAAGCAAGCACGCCATTTAAAGTTTTTGAAAGCTTTAAAATGGATAAAACACACTAGAAATTCATACTTAGTGTTTTTGGCCAGCATTGGTCCCTTACACTTTTATTACAACATAAAAATAAAAAACATCAAAATGGGCAGCAAGCAAGCCCTCCCTCCATTCCATTGTGGCCCTCATCATACTCCCCTTCTTCGAAAGAATTCGTCCTCGAATTTGGAAGCTATACAACCTCCAGGTTCAAACACAATTCTTTCAAATTTTTGTGGTACCTTCTTTGGGAATACATCTTCACATTCCTGCAAGAGAAATTTAGTACAACTTGGAAAATTTTGAGTGTTAGTCAACAAAGCCACCTTTTTGCAAAGTAGTAAATATAGGGGCTGTTTGTTCATGACTATTTCTTGAGACTCTCCTTTTTTTTCAAGCAAACTCTCTTTCTTTTCTTTTGATTTTTCTTTTTCTTTTTCTCTTTTTTCTTGCTCATATTTTTCTTTCATTTTCTTTTGATCATCTCTAACCTCACTAGGACTCAATGGTGCAAGAATAATCTTTTGACCAGAATGCATAAAAGAGTACTTGTTGGTTCGGCCATCATGAAGAACACTTCTATCAAACTGCCAAGGTCTCCCTAACAACAAATGACTAGCCTCCATTGGTACTACATCACACAAAACAGCATCTTCATACTTACCAATTTTAAAACAAACCTCTACTTGTTTATCACAAAGCATTTCTACATGTTCATTAAGCCATTGAAGTTTGTAAGGCCTTGGGTGAGGTTTTGTTTCTAATTCCAATTTAGACACCAAACGTGTACTAGCAACATTAGTACAGCTACCTCCATCAATAATTAAAGAGCATACCTTCCCTTGAACAAGGCATCTTGTGTGGAAAAGAGTTTCCCTTTGATTTGATTCCTCCTCCTTAGCTTGATTTCCCAAAAACCTCCTAATCATGAAAAAGTCTCCACTTGGTATTTCTTCAGCCTCCTCTTCAACATACCCATCATGATTCTCTACCTCAACGTGTTCATTCTCCTCAATCATCATAGTTCTCTTTGTTGGACATTGAGAAGCTATGTGACCTTGACCTTGACATTTGAAACACTTAACACTTTTGTTAGTAGAAGTACTTTGAGAAGGGTTTGTTTGTATACCTTTAGGATCAGCCATGGACTCCTTTGGAATTGATGACGAGGCTCCCTCCTTCTCTATTTTATCCTTCCAACTTGAAGAGTTAGAAGAAGAACTGTTTCTTCTTACTTGGCCTTTTCTTTTGAGTTGTTGTTCCACTTTGACAGCTTGATGTACCAAGTCATCCATTTCAACATAGTGATGAAGTTCAACAATGTCACTAATGTCATGATTTAGACCATGAAGAAATCTAGCCATGGTTGCTTCATTGTCTTCTTCCACATTAGCTCTAATTTTTGCAATCTCCATCTCCTTGAAATATTCCTCAACACTTTTTGAACCTTGAGTAAGTCTTTGCAATTTGTTGTGCAAGTCTCTATGGTAATAGGAAGGTACAAACCTTCTCCTCATGATTCTCTTCATCTCATCCCAAGAATCAATCGGTTGTTCTCCATACCTTCTTCTTTCTTTGATCAATTGATCCCACCATACTAAAGCATACTCCTTGAACTCAATGGAAGCAACCTGCACTTTTTCAACATTAGAGTAATTATGGCAATTAAAAATTTGTTCAATTTTAGTCTCCCATTCTAGGTATGCTTCTGGGTCACTCTTTCCAACAAAAGATGGGACTTTGATTTTTATGCCTCTTAAATGATTTTCCCTTGGTCTCCTTCTAGGCCTCCTCTCATCCTCATCACCACTACCATCATTAGAATTTTGAGACCTTCTTTCTAACTCATCAACTCTTTGTTGGAATTGTTCAGCTTGTTCTCTTAACAGCCTCTCAAAATGCTCACGCATTGCTCTCATTTGAATCGTCATAGCTGCTGTTTTAGGTGAAGGTGGATCAGACATGATTGTGAAATTTTGTGAAATTAGTAACAAGTGTTTAAAATGATCCTTACCACTCAAATTGCTTTTTTAGTTCTTTAAAGAAACCAAAAACAATCAACAATCCCAAAGACTTAACACAAAGAAAGACACTAAAACAAGAAACAAAGGATAAAGGTTGACTAGAAACGAAAGAAATAAAGAAAAAAATTAGAGTGTGGCAGAAACACCAAAAGGAGCAATTTTTTTTCTAATATATTGTTTTTCGTTTTTTTTGTATGAATATCAATATTGGACAGAAAAAGAAAAAAATAAGGAACAAGAAGAAAGACACTTTACCAAAGTTTGACCCTTTTTAGAACCTTGCTCTGATACCAAATGATGAGTGTCACGGAAGCGTCGGAAGCGAAATAAGAATGTTTTGGTGGAAAAGACTCAAAAATGAAGAAATGGAATGGATAGACAGGGACGCCACACTCTCTAATCCAAGAAAGTGATAAGTCTATGGATGCGAGGATCACCACAAGAAAAGAATTTCTTGATAAGATCAAGGATGGTTCAATCCAGAACCATAAGAGACAAAGCTCTCAATACACATAAGTGTAAAATTCTACAAAATTCACTTTTTTTCCTTCACGTTCTTGTGTTGAAATGCTATCTCTCTTGTTTGTTTTTTTTTTCAATTTTTTTTTGTTTTTGTAAACTGAATATAAAATAAATATAAAAAGATAGATAACACCTGATTTGTACCAAAGCTCTGATACCACTTGATGAGTCCAATATTCCAAAAATTGTTATTTTTCCTCCAAATTCACGAAATTGCTTGATAATGTGATTCAAAAATGCATTAAACAGAATGGAAAGTGGTTATTTGGGTTAAAATATGCAAATGGCAGAATTTTGACCCAAACAGATTTTGTGGATAAAATGGAGAAATGGAATGGAAAGAAAGGGACGCCACACTTTCTAATCCAAGAAAGTGATAAGTCTATGGGATTGAGGATCACCACAAGAAAGGATTCTTGATATGATCAAAATTGGTCCAATCCAGAACCAAAGAGCAATTGCTCAAAAACACACATAGTGTAGTTTTTCACTCAAAATAGTCTTTTCTTTATTGATGATTTTCGCCCCTTATATATAAGAAGAGGTCATATGCTGTAATACAAGGAACATCAAAGAAAATAACTCATGAAAACTCTAAAAATTCAGCCATTAGTCTAACATTAATGCCTAGTGCTGAATAATTGCAAAAATGGTTACAAATTGATTTAGAATGAAATTGTGCAGCCACAATTGATGGTGGGGGCGTCTCCCATGATGCTAATAACGTCTCCAATTGATTTCTTCAATGAATGGGCTGAAAGAAAACAATTTATTGTGCTTTAAAGTGTCAAAGCACCACTTCCTTCTTTCCCTTGATGTCATGTGCTATTTTTCTCCCTCCCATTAATGTTCTTGAGTTCTTTTCACTATACTTGATTCAGCATATTATTTTCTTTTTAAAATAAAGCAAGCACGCCATTTAAAGCTTTTGAAAGCTTTAAAATGGATAAAACACACTAGAAATTCATACTTAGTGTTTTTGGCCAGAATTGGTCCCTTACACTTTTATTACAACATAAAAATAAAAAACATCAAAATGGGCAGCAAGCAAGCCCTCCCTCCATTCCATTGTGGCCCTCATCAAGGGGCAATCCCTTTCTCCATTTGCTTTGAATTATGAGTAACATTTATGTATGTTGGAAAGAAGCTTCATGGACAATACACTTTCCACTTTATTTTGTTTTCTTTTTCATTTTTTTAGTAAAGTTTTCTTTTTCAATTGATCGATAAAAGATAAAATAGAACTCATATCTTATGCATGAAAGTATAGTGCCACTCAATGAGATAATAGTAGGGCAGCACATGCCCAAACCACTAGCTCCAAATGCCCTGTTGGCAGGATCGGTCCTAAGATTTTTGGTGTTCTGGACAAATCAATAAGGTTGTACCATTTTAATTATTTGAATATGTTTCTTCTTGCATTTTTTATTGCAAAAGATTCATTGAAAATCAAGGTTCTCTAAAACATATTTTCAATATAATTAATCAAAGGGAGTTAAAAAGAAATATATCTACTTAATACTAACTACTAAATAAAAATAATAATTTTGGTAGCTGTTATAAAATGGTGCCCTGAGCTGCCGTCCTTTCCGTCCACCCTCAAGGCCACCCCTGCCCGTTGGCACGGGTCGTTAAAATGGGCTGGATAGGTTAGTGGACCCAATTGTGATTCTGGATGGACTGATAAAAAAATGCTTTGAATACTTGAAATGTGTAAAATGACTTAATTGATGAGGGAATTCGATCTATGATTCACACATTTCAAGTATTCAAAGCATTTTTTTTTATCAATATGTGGAACTTGGTACATAAAATTAAGTGTATGATTTGCTTTCTTGAAAGGTACATAAAATTCAAGCGTAATGTCCATAAATCAGGGAAAATTTTATTCAAAACGTGAATGATGTTGCAAGAACAATACAATTGACATAATTATCTATTAAGTTTTCTCTTCCATAATGGATGATTTCTACTAATTTTTTACTTTGATGATTTTCATCATGTACGAAGAATGGTGTGGACAAAAAGATCATGTGAAGAATGGGATACATCATAATCCACGAACATCATTTTAATATTTTGACCAAGACTCTTGTTTTGTATGTAGGGATTGCTAGGACAGCACTTGGGTGACATAATGTCATCGTGACATTAAATCTGGGTCACACAACACACATTGTCATTTGCATCTGGGCCACACAACACATTCATGAGTACATTTGTGTGACCCAGATTTAATGTCACGGTGACATTATGTCATCCAAGTATTTTCCGGATTGCTATATATATAGTACGACACTAACACCCACGGATTCCGACGAAGGCAGGGGCGAATCCCTTTGAAAGGATGGGGTAGCCAAAAAAATTATTTCTATTGAATCATTAGGAATATGGATATGGCTAGCTACCCCACTAATAATTTTTTAGCTACCTCAAACAAATTCATTTGCAAAAAATTAGCATAAATCAAAAGGTTAAAAAATTATTACTTGATTAATAATAACTTATTTATCTTATTTTGACATTTTGGTCTCTACAACAACTATAGAGAAATCATTTTTAGCAATAAAAATTATCAATAATCATACATAATAGACGACAGTTTAACGCAAATAGCTTATTTGTCTACGTTGATTTATTTTTTAAGATACGTTGAAAAAGAAATTGTCAGTCTATTTAGCAAATATTCAATTATGAATATATTTGACTTCTCAAAGTCTAGCTTTATAGAGATTAAACATATTTAACGTTTCAAAGTCTAGCTTTATAGAGATTAAACATATTTAACGTTTAAATTTAATATATATAATATTTAAAATATATAAGTTTTCTTTTGCCTAAACAAATTATTTGTATTTGTCCCCCTCGTAAAAAGTTCTCTAGCTTCGCCGTTGGATGAAGGAAGACGTTTGACACGCTGGGAGGTACAAGTTCAGGATTTGGCGGAATAAAGGAAGGTGGGGTGGTATAATTGTGAGTGGAAATCATGGCCACGTATGTCGTTAAACTTTGTTTCATGCTAACAAATGGGTATTGGGAGGTTATCAGAGATGTAAAAGTTAGTTACTTGTTAGTCATGAATTTGGATACCATGATTGTAACAATAGAATTAAGATAAGGTCTCGATCTCGACACTCGAATTAGGATAAGGCCGCAAACGTGAGACTTTGAGAAGAGTATACTTCAAAATCTCAAAGTTTCTGCCATTAGATCAACTCATGTGAGTTTAATCAGGGCACTTGTTGAAAACAAAAGGAAAAATGGCAGTGCTACATAAAAGTATTTGAGTTTTTGTTAAACCTAGTAGTTATAAAAAAAAAAATTAAACACAAAAAACAGAAGCTGGTCCGCAAGCAAGGACGAAGGTGGAAATATCCAAGGGGCTGAGGCCGAAGTCCAATTTGGGAAGGAAGTAATCGACAAAGAAACAATGTCACATGTGTAGGTGGGGGGACATAGCTACCTGAAACTAATGAGTTGTCTACAACCACACGGACTTCGTCTTAACTTGACCTTTATTTCTATATACTCAAACATGTGGGTCTCTCCTGTCCTGCCCCTTCCAATGCTACTATTATTTCCCCCTCTATCTCTCTTCCTTTGTTTCTTTCACTCACCAAGTTGTTTTAGACTTTGAGAAACTAGTGTACGTAAGATGTACTAGTTGATTCTAGTTGTATAATAAGTTCATTTCATTTCATTTCATTGCATAATTGAAACTATATATACTTAGTTAATTGAGTGTTTATTATTAGGTGCCAATGGTAAAAATTATAAGGAGAATGCTAACAAATGTTCTATTATTGTTTAAACATTTAAAAATATTAATTTTTTTATTATAAATTGTGCAATTATGACTTTTATATATATTTGACTTGTATTTTCAAAACAAAATTTATTTTTATGCGTATTTTAATAATGTCCTTAAGTCATTTGTTAGTTAGACTCAAATTATAAATAAGGTGTACATGTACATACAAGATCCACTTAAACATTTTAACAAGAAATTAACTTCATATTATGGATGCTCTCTAAGAGGGGTAGGGAAATAATGGCTATGTCTAACTGAAAAGTTACAATCCCTGTTTAACACCGAGCATTAGGGGTTTAACCCACGTCTTTACAGGATACGAGTCAACTACCAAACACTAACTTTCATTGACGATAGTCAACAAAAGTCTCTTCCGAAGCGTCCAAAGAGCTATGTTTGACATTTTTATGTCGAACATAAGCTCAGTCACAGAGATCCAAGTACAACTATGACACAAAAGTATCATTCTTCCTCCTATCTAAGACCAAATACGTTAGGCCAGATCACAACAATGCCAACCTAATATACTTTGAATATACATGAACGGTTAACATTAGATTCTCTGATTCGGTAACCGTCGAAGGCTCCTAACAAATGTTGTTATACCATTGTTGAGCGTCGATCGTAACAACATTGCGAGGCTCCTCGTTCACATCTATAAAAGATTTCATCCTCATTATAAAGAGCAAATTATCAATCCTTAAACCTTTCGCTCTTTGTTCTCCTACTGACTTGATAATTGGAGTGTCACCCGGCTCGAACCCCCAACTCACATTGCAATCGTTGCTGCTGACTTCTTCTAACAAGGACAAATTATGAGTTTAGTGTTCTAAAATAGTAAAATGTTCATCTTAAATAAATACTCAATCCGGTCACATTTATAAGCAAAAATGCACTTTTTAGGTTCATTGAATACATAATGTATTTGGTCTATATATTGACCAAATACATTAAGTATTGAATGCATATAAAAAGTGTTTTTATGCTTATAAATGTGGCCGGAGGGAGTACATTATAAATAAACGAGGCTGCAAAAGTTAGAGAGGGACCAAACAACTAGAACACACGAGGATGAAATGAGAATGATTATGTCCGTTCAGTCATTAATGGACGTACGTACACGTGGAAGAATCGAAGCCGGTATTTAACATATACTACGTGTCATGTTTGGTATGGTCAACATGCACATGACTCTAATATCTCTCTCTCAAAGCCTAATATACACAACTTTGAACGTTGAAATTATTAAACTGCACCGTAACCACATTGAGTTATATATACAATGTCATCACAAATGAGTGGTAGCAACTTCCACAGTTCCATTGAATGTACGAATAATAAGATGAATATTATTCAGGAGACTGAGCTTACCCTTGGTCTTCCCGGTAGTAGTACCAAAACTGCAGGCATAAAACGTAGCTTCTCTCACACTCACCTTGATCTTCATCTAATTGCCACCTCAACTTCTAGTACTTCTCATCATCATAATTCACTAAATTCTAATAATACCACTAAATTCCCAACAACATCAAAGTAAGAACCGTACATATATAGCTAGCTAGTTAGCTAGGACGAATTTGATTTTTAATGAATTATTGTTATTTAAGTATGAAAAAAATTAATTAATGTAAAGTTGGGTGCATGCAGGGAACATGTGGTGGGATGGCCACCGGTGAGGGCAAGTAGGAAAAATATTGGTAGTAGTTGCAAGTACGTGAAAGTTGCGGTTGATGGAGCTCCATATCTAAGAAAAGTGGATCTTGAAGTTTATGAAAGTTATGATCATCTCTTCACTGCATTGAATACCATGTTTGCTACTAATTGCTTCAATATACGTACGTATTCATTCATCATGAACGTACAATGATATATTGTGTTGTGTCCATGTTATTTTTATGTTTCATAAATGTATTCTACATATATGTTGTGTGTTATGGGAGTAATTTACTCTTTTTTTTATGCCAACTATCATTAATTATTGCAGGTAATGATTTGATGAATGAGAAGAAATTCATGGATTCTAGAAAAAATAGGAATGAATACATGGCTACATACGAAGATAAAGATGGTGACTGGATGTTGCTTGGGGATGCACCCTGGAAGTAAGTTCATATATATATATTCCATCTACAGCTAGTTATTATTTTAGTTTTTTTTCTTATAAAACTATATATTTTTTACATTTTGAAACCTTAGAGTATATATTCATCAAATTTCATACAATACTATACAACATGTTTCGATCTATTTATATTCATTTCTTTGTTTTTTTTTTTTTTTTCTTTCTTTCCTCTAGGATGTTTGTTGAATCATGTAAGAGGATAAGGCTTATGATTAGCTCGGAGGACAATATTGATTTTGGTTGGTACATTTTTTATTTACTAGCTATTGTTTTTATACACAATATAATTATAGGATTGATTGATATCATAAGTTTGGTTCTTGACCCCCTGATTTACTAATATTGTTGCAGGTTCCAGATGTACGGCCTCCAGTGAGAAGAATAATTATAGCTAGTGTGATTAATGATCTTAGTTTATAAACATTTGTTAATATTTTATATTCTAGCTAGGATACCTTTCAAAGTGTACAAGCTCCAATTAAAAAAAGCATGTACTACTCCACATTATGATCATCGCTATATAAAAGACTCTAGCTATAAAATGGACCGGGTTTGGGTGCAGTTGGAACCAGGGGTGGTCTTTATTAGGAAGCAAGATAAAATGAACAATAGAGGATTATTATTCTTTGAGAAATGATTACATCAGGTATATATACATAAGAGAGGGAGCACTATATCATAGTATGTGCATGCAATAGTATATAAAACCCTAATGGACAATTACTTGCTCAGCAAGTAAGAGCTTGTAACCAATAGAAACTAATCATTCTCATCACTCTGTGATAGCCCCCCACAAGTTGGAGGTTGATAAATGTTGATCAACCCTAACTTGGATAAAAGAAGTGTAAAAGTCTTGGGAAGCAATGCCTTAGTGAAAAAATCAGCCACTTGATCTTGAGAGGAAACTGGCAGCAGTTTGAGTACACCTGATTGCAACTTTTCTCTAATCAGATGGCAATCAATTTAAAGGTGTTTGG
The DNA here is from genome assembly GCF_051527215.1 of Medicago sativa. Taxonomy (NCBI): domain Eukaryota; kingdom Viridiplantae; phylum Streptophyta; class Magnoliopsida; order Fabales; family Fabaceae; genus Medicago; species Medicago sativa. The sequence goes on from NC_140750.1 coordinate 81,151,900, forward strand.
TGCGTTCATGAAAGACAGGGTTAGCTGCTATATGAATAGCACTATGATTATCACAATATAAGACTGGTAGTTTGTTGCATGTGATGTGCAAATCTTTGAGCAGATAAAGTATCCACTGAAGCTCACAAGTGGCAGATGCTAAAGCTCTATACTCAGCTTCTAAAGAAGATCTGGACACATTGATTTGCTTCTTGGTTCTCCAAGAAATGAGAGAACTACCTAAGAAGAAACACTGACCAGAAATAGATCTTCTGGTGTCAAGACATCCAGCCCAATCTGCATCTGAATAACCTTGTAAAATGATGGAAGAACTTCTGGGAAAGAACAAACCTTTACCAGGACATCCCTTCAGGTATTTAAGAACCCTGAGAGCTGCTGAATGATGAGCCTGTGTAGGTTTTGACAAGAACTGACTCAATTGTTGAGTGATGAATGTAATATCAGGTCTTGTGTTATTAAGATAAAGTAATCTCCCAACTAATCTTCTGTAAGCAGGAACATCTTCAAAAGGTGCACTGGAATCTGAATGTAACTTTACTGATGAATCAGATGGAGTGGATAGAGGCTTGGATCCCAAGCAATCAATATCATCAAGTAAATCCAGGCAATACTTTCTTTGACAAAGTGAAATACCAAGCTTGGAATGAGCAACTTCAATGCCTAGAAAGTATTTTAACAAGCCTAAATCTTTAATGGTGAATAAGGAATCTAAGATAGACTTGATGTGAGCAAACTCAGTGAGTGAATTGCCTGCTAGAAGGATATCATCAACATAAACCAGAAGAATGGTGAAGGAAGTGGGAGTTTTCTTAACAAAAAGAGAGTGATCAGATGCTGCTTGAGTATAGTGTTGATCATAAAGGACAGAAGTCAACTTTTCATACCACTTTCTACTTGCTTGCTTTAAACCATATAAAGATTTGGTGAGCTTGCAAACCTGATTTGGTTTATTGGATTTAACACCAGGAGGAATCACCATATACACATCTTCCTGTAAATCTCCATGTAAAAAGGCAGTATTGACATCAAGTTGATGAATGTGCCAACTATGAATAGATGCCAAAGCAATGACAAGTCTGACAGTGGTGAGTTTGGCAACTGGAGAGTAAGTATCAAAGTAATCTAGGCCCTCAATTTGATTGTAACCCTTGGCCACCAACCTTGCCTTGTATCTTTCAACAGTGTCATCAGCATGAAATTTCACCTTGTAGATCCATCTACAACCAATTGGCTTCACATTGGGTGGCAGATCCAGCGGTTTCCAAGTTCCAGTTTTCTCAAGAGCTTGAAGTTCAACTTGCATGGCCTGTCTCCAGCAATCAAGCTTACTTGCTTCAGCATATGTTTTGGGCTCAGTTTGAGTATGCAAAGACATGACAAAAGAAGAGTGACTGTCAGATAAATGATGATGAGAAATATAATTGGTAATAGGGTAAGTAGAGGCATGAATGCTATTGCATATATAGTCCTGAAGATAGGCAGGAGTATTAACATGTCTAGATGAATGTCTAGGAATAATAGGTGGTATAGTATGTGGAGAAGATGGAGGTACAGGAGAGGAGGAAGATTGATCAATGATGTCATCTATAATAGGTGGAGAATGTAAAGTAGGAGGAACAGATGAATTGTCAGATGAAGAATGAAAGTGAGAATAATATTGCCAATCAGGAGATGTGGAAGAAGGAGTATGGGGATAAGGGAGATAATTTTCATGAAAGGTAACATGTCTAGAGATGAAAATTTCTCTAGAATTGAGGTCAAAAAGTGTGAAACCCTTATAACCTGACTGATAGCCAATGAAGACAGATTTTCTGGCTCTAGGGTTTAGTTTAGTTCTGTGAGAATGCAAAGTTGAAGAGTAACACAAACAACCAAAAACTTTGAAAAGAGAGACATTAGGAACTTTATTATGAAGAACAAAATATGGAGATTGGTTTTGAAGAGTAGGTGTAGGGACTCTATTGATAAGAAAAACAACATGTTGAATGGCATATGACCAATATGAAGGAGGTAACTTGGATTGATAAAGCAAAGCTCTACCAACATTAAGAATATGTTGATGTTTTCTTTCAACACGACCATTTTGTTCAGGAGTCTCAACACATGACTTTTGATGAACAATGCCATGGGAGGAATAAAAGGAAGACAATAGGAATTCAGGGCCATTATCAGTTCTCAAGACTTTGGGAGTAACATGAAAATGGTTTTGAATCATAGTGACAAAATTTTTAACATGAGAAGAAACTTCAGATTTGGTTTTAAGGAGAATGATCCAGAGAAATCTACTGTGATCATCAAGAATAGTTAAAAAATATCTATGTCCATGAACAGATGCAGTAGAAATAGGTCCCCATATGTCAAGATGAATAAGATCAAAACAATTTGAAGCATGAGAACTACTTGCAGGAAAGGGTAAATGCTTATGTTTTGCAAAATGACACAAATCACAAGCATCTTTATTATTAGCAATTTTGATAGAAGGATACAATAGAGACATAGTTTGTTGTCTTTTTGAAGACAAGTGCCCTAATCTGAAGTGCCATAAGGCATTATTAGGAACAAAGGAAGGGGATTTATTACAATGGGAAGGTAAAACAGCATTACAAGAAACAGTCTTATGGCTAGAAAACTCTAAATTGCATTCTTTGCTAGATGGATAGAACTTGTATAAACCATCCATTTGTTTAGCCAAACCAATCATCTTCAAAGATTGTTGGTCCTGTATGAGACATTTATCAATGGAGAAATGAAAGAAACAAGTTAATGACTCACATAGTTTGGCAACAGAAATGAGATTGAGCAAAAAATGAGGAGAATAAAGGACATGATTAAGATAGAATTTAGAGTTAAATTCAACTGTTCCAGCATAGTGAACTAAAACAATATTACCATTAGGTAGGGAAACATGAACAGGTTTAATCTTATAAAATGAGGTAAAACAAGTAGAATCACAACATATGTGCTCATTGGCACCTGAATCAACAAGCCAAAATGAAGGTTTTTGTGAAGAAGATAAAGGAAGAGATACAGGTATACCTGCAGAAGATTCAGTAGCTGAAACACTGGTGGAAAGAAGAGGACCAGCTGCAATATGATTGGAAGTTGCTTGAGGAGTGGAGGATGCAGGAACAACTAAGTTTGATTGCTGCAGCATGATGAGTCATAGATAGTATAATTTATTGCCTTATTTAGTTTAGTTTTATTTTAGATTTGATTTAGTTTTATTGCATTTTATTTTATATTAGAATATTTTACTTCAAATTATGTTTTATTTTATTTTAGGAATAAATATATGGTGGAAGGTGTCTTGGAGCAAAAGAAAGAGGACTGGAGCAAATACAGCGCAAGAATACGAAGATACGGGACAAAAATATGTTCCCACCAAGTCAGAAGCTTGGCACGGCCAGTGCCAACATGTGGCACGGCCAGTGCCAACATGTGGCACGGCCGTGCCACCTCCAGGAGTCTCTTTTGCTGCTTTTTCTTCGGGCCCAAGTTACTCTGTTGTAGCTTTACTGTTTTACCCTTTTAGTTTCTTAGTTTCTAAGTCGATTGTAAAGCTATAAATAGAGTAGCTCTCCACCATAAACAATCATCTTTTACTTTGTTTTATTTCAATTGCTATTTCAATAAAGTCTTTATTTCGTTTTACTTTCTTCTTTTGCAATTTACTTTTATCGCATTCTCTCTTCTTCCCCCATGTCTACGATGAACATGAGTGAGTAGACTTCTTTGTCTTGGGATCGTTGGATAAGTCTAATGACGTAATCCGGATCAAGCCAAGTCTTAAACCCTAATTAATTGTTACCCTAATTCCTAATCTAAATTCACCGTTTTAACATGAATTAATTATTATCAAACTGTGGAAGCGAACGCGGAGGGTTTGATAATGGTTAATTCATCATCACAGATATCAATTCATAAAGCGAACGCGGAGCTTTGATATCCGAATAAGTGAATTTAGACAAGGTTTGCGAAACATGAGAATAGTCTAGCAAACCTTGGGACACATAAAGTTTCGATCTTCAAGGGTCCCAAAGGCAATCACCCATGAGAATAGGTGTGGTTGTTGGAGGGATACACTCACTGACTTCGAGAGGAGCTGTGATATGCTAAAGAGAAATTTGTCCTTAGTAATTAGGATTAACGTTTAATTATAAGTTTAAGGCTTGCTTGTGAAAAGATTCGTTATTACGATGAACCAATGATCCCAAGGCTTTTTAATATTATTGTTATCTACCTTCAAAAACTGCACTCTCCCACTCCTTATTTCTTTCTCTTCTAATCAATTTCTAAAAGCTAATTGGATTGACCAACTCCCTAGCGGAACGATAACTCTACTTACTACTATTACTTCGATAGGCCGTGCACTTGCGGTTTGGCCTTATCAAGTTTTTGGCGCCGTTGCCGGGGAGTTAACTAATTTAATTAGCTTTTTCTAAGTGATTAGAATTCTCTCTTCTTTCTCTTTTTTTTTTTTTTAACTTTTTATTTTTCTGTTATCGTTAACTTCTTGGGTTCTCAACCTTGTATGCGAAGAACTAGAAATCAAGCGGTATTCATACCCGAGATCGAAAGGTTCTTACATAGAAGGAGGAGAGCAGCACAAAATAACACCGCCATGGCCAATCGCACTCTCAAAGAGTATGCAACGCCGTCTACGGCTGAGCCACAAGCTGTTATTGTGTACCCAACGGTTGAGGATGACAACTTTGAAATCAAGCCTGCCCTACTTAACTTGGTGCAGCAAAACCAATTCTCGGGATCCCCCACTGAGGATCCCAATCTTCACATCTCTGTTTTCCTACGAATTAGTGGAACCATGAAGGAGAACCAAGAGGCCGTAAGACTTCATCTCTTTCCCTTTTCCTTAAGGGATAGAGCTAGCGCTTGGTTCCATTCCCTCGAAGTCGGTTCCATTACTTCATGGGATCAGATGAGGCAAGCATTCCTTGCCCGTTTCTTTCCACCATCTAAAACCGCTAAACTTAGAGACCAAATCACGCGGTTCAACCAAAAAGATGGGGAATCTCTCTATGATGCGTGGGAGCGTTTCAAAGAAATGCTAAGACTTTGTCCCCACCATGGCCTAGAGAAGTGGCTTGTAGTCCACACTTTTTATAATGGCTTGTCTTATACCACTAAGATGTCTGTTGATGCAGCTGCAGGTGGAGCACTTATGAACAAGAACTACACGGAGGCGTATGCCCTAATTGAAGACATGGCTCAGAATCATTACAAATGGACCGACGAGAGAGCCATCTCTAGTTCTTCACCCTCCAAAAAGGAGGCAGGTATACACGAAGTCTCTAACTATGATCACCTTGCTTCTAAAATTGATACACTAACCGAAAAACTTGAAAAACTCAATGTTAGTGCTATCAATTCTGCTTCTACTCCTTCTTGTGAAATATGTGGTATAACCGGTCATGCTGGTGTTGATTGCCAACTAGGTAGTGCTATTAATGGTGTTGAGCAAATGAATTATGCTCAATACAACCAAGGGATGCGTCAAAATCAAAATTTTTATAAAAACCAAAATCCCTATGGACAAGTAGCACCACCCGGTTATGCAAACAACCAAAGATTCACTCAGAAATCCAATTTGGAAATTTTGTTGGAAAACTCTATTGCCAACCAAAACAAACAACTTCAAGAACTCAAAAACCAAATTGGATTTCTGAATGATTCTCTTTCAAAACTCAATACCAAGGTTGATTCTATTGCTACTCACTCTAAAATGCTTGAAACACAAATCGCCCAAATAGCCCAACAAGTGGCTACATCTTCCCAAACACTGGGAGTCTTTCCTGGTCAAACCGAAGCCAACCCCAAAGCCCAAGTTAATGTCATATCTTTTAGGGGTAGTAAGTTAGGCGAAACTTTTGCTAAGGTTAAAAACATTGGGAAAGAAAATGTCAAGCCCTTAGGTGATAAAGTCGTGATAGAAGAAGCTAAACCACTTGAAGAAAACAAAACTCCATCCCCCTTAAATCCTGAAAAGCTTAAACTAGAGGGTAAGTTTGAAAAATTTGTTAACATACTTAGGAAGATTTGCATTAAACTTCCCTTTGCTGAAGCTTTGTCTAGGATGCCTCTATATGCCAAGATTTTAAAGGAAATTTTTTCAAAGAAAAGGGCTATAGAGCATAATGAGACAATAGCCTTGGCTAAGGAAACTAGTGCAATCATCCAAGAAGCACCCCCTGAGCTTAGAGATCCAGGTAGCTTTGCCATACCATGTGAAATTGGAAATGAAACCATAAACAAAGCCTTATGTGACTTAGGAGCTAATGTTAGTTTGCTGCCTTTGTCTCTTCTTAAAAGGATAGGGATTGGAGAGTTGAAACCTACCGAAATGGAACTAAAGCTAGCTGATCGTTCTACCATGAAACTTGTAGGATTTGTCGAGGACATACCCGTTAAGATAGAGGGGATATACATCCCCACTGATTTTGTAGTCGTTGACATTGAAGAGGACGATGACGTCCCCATAATCCTAGGTAGACCTTTCCTCGCAACTGCGGGAGCCCTAATTGATGTTAAACTTGGTAGGATAATATTTCAAGTGAGTGATAAGATGGTAGGATTTGAGTTGGAAAACGTTATGAAAGGTCCCGCGCTTTACTCTTGTTGCATGCTTAACGATCATGTTGTGAAAGAACGTTTTATAGCGTCATCTACACAATATGATATCTTTGATCCATTCTAAGGACTCTTTCTAACCGTCAAGCTAATGACATTAAAAGAGCGCTTCGTGGGAGGCAACCCACGCATTTAATTGCTTTTGTTTTGTTTTTCTTTGTTTTAAGTTCTTTTGTAGGTAATTGTCCAAGTTTGATTTGAAGAAAATCAAGAAATTGAAAAAAAATTTGAAGCCCTGTGACCAGAGAGGTGGCACGGCCCGTGCTAAGTATGGCACGGCCGTGCCAGGTATTTGAAGAAAAAAAAAATGGCCAAAGCAACAGAAAGATGGCACGGCCCGTGCCAATAGGTGGCACGGCCGTGTCTGTGTTCTAGCCACTATAAACATAACTTTTCTTCTTCTTCCCCATTCATTCTCAAACCACAAAACTCTCTCTACCTTCAAACTTCTCTCTAAACCTCCATAACCTTCAAAACTTCAAACCCTCATATCTCCCTCAATTCTTAACCAAATCACTCCATTCTTTCACCAATCAACCACAAACTTCACCCAAAACAAAGACCATCAATCAAAAACATCTTTCATCCATTCAAACCCATAATTCACCAAAACCCTAATCTTTCAAAACCTAACCCAAACACCACAAAACCTTCACCAAACTACACATCCAAACCAACAAACCTTCCTCAAACATCAACCCCAACCCTAAACCAATCCTTTCCACCAAAAATCCTCCCCAACCCTAAACCTTCAAAACCAATTCCAACAAGGGTCAATGGCTTCAAGAAGAAGTGGTAAAGAACCAGCAAGCTCTCAAGGAGGACCTCCCCCAAAGAAGCAAGCTCAAGTGAAGAATCATGGGATCCAGTTCAAAAATAACAAGCAAAGGGACAGGTATAAAAATCTCATCTCTAAACACTTGCATCCTTCTCGTTATCCTGATCCCAACACTTTAGATGTGCTAGAGCTGTTTGATGATGTTTCTAGGTTGATAGGAAAGTTAGGTTGGACTGATTTGCTGAAACCTATGTGGGGTTATGAAAATTTCACTTATGAATTCTTGAGCTCAATAGATTTTACCAAAGATAAGTTGGATTATGATAACCCTAACCATAGAGTTGTTTTCCGGTTAATGATTATTGATTATGACATGTCACTTCAGCACTTTTGTGAAGCCTTAGGTTTTGCAAATGAAGGATATATTCATGATCATTGGGATCCTAGTCTAAAACCGGCTAACTATGACCCATCTGCCTTTTGGAAACAAATCACCGGTCTTAACAAATACGTCCCTAGGGCGAACAAAGCTAGCAATATTCACAACCCCGTACTTAGGTACCTTCAGAGGGTAATGGCTTGCACTATTTGGGGTAGAACCGAGCTAGGAAACACTAGAACCGATGAATTGTTCATGCTATGGGCAATGCTCCACAACCACCCCGTCAATACCTGTTTTTATTTGATTGATCACCTAGACTTTGTCGGTACTAGACCGGCCGGTAGAGGAGACATAGTGGTGGGTGGCATCATTACATATATAGCTAGGTGTTTTGGAGTGGGTGAAGATGAGGGGATCAAACCAATTGAGGGAAACAATAGGCTTAACATAGAGACCCTTATTGCTATGAATTTCATCAAACACCGTCCACCCCTCCATTACCAACTTAAGCTAAATGTGCCAATCATGTTTTTATTGCCTAACCCATCTCGGACTACCACCGAGGTGGAAGAAAATTGGTTGTATGTTAATGATGTGCAGGTTCTTGGTGAGCAAGATGATGATGAGGGAGAAGGTGCTAACTTGCACCATGATGAAGGAGAAGGTGCTAACTTGCACCATGAAGAGGGGCACCATGGCCATGAAACCGGTGAGCTTCATGAAAACCAAAGATGGACATGGATTCACAATGAAATCGAGAGGATGAGCACCGAGCAACAAAGGCAAGGTGTTGAGATCTCCGGCCTTCGCAATGAAGTTCAAAGGGGCAACCGTGTCAATGATGAAAATAATGAGATGCTCCGTCGGATGATGCAACACCTCCAACTTCAAGGTCCTCCTTATGGACCTCAATAAACAAATGTGAGCTTTCCTCTTCCTCTATTCTCTTCTTCTTCTTCCTATCTCTCTCATTCTTCTACTCATCTTCTTCTTTCTTCTCCTTCTATTCTTCTTCTTCTTCTTCTTTTAATTTCTTCTTCTTTTGAATCATTGAGGACAATGCTTCCCCTAAGTGTGGGGGGGGGGGGGGGGGGGGGGGGGGGGGGGGCTAATAAAGTGTCTAGAGTCGTAGTGTTCCCAAACTCCCTTGAACTTTATTCTTTTATTTTGTTTTTATAGCAAGAGGCATGACTAAGTAGCTTGTTTTTAATGTAAATATGGCATGAAATTTTTTGTTTTGTCTCTTCTCTAAAGGTTGTTTCTTGTACATAAAAGTAGTTTCTTGTGTTTCTTATGTTCTTGCTATGCCCATATCCTGTTTTAATGTGAAAATTCTCCAATGAGAAAAGCACCCGGTTGCAATCCTTGAGCAAATGTATGAATAGGTATTTTAAGGAACACGTTCTATCTTTAGTGTTAACGTAGACCCTTTAAAGTCTTAAGAGTAAAAGTAGTATAAGTTTGTGTGGGAAAATTAATCAAACTGTTCTTAATTGTTATATTCTTATTAAATTGTTAATGTTAAATGGGGCGGGAGAATGGCACCAACATGTGGGGGAAAGGACAATCCCTAACTTCCTAATTGTGGTGGTGACTCCCTAATTTGAACCTAAAGTGAAACAAATCCATCAATGCTAGGGGGAAAGGACAATTACATCCAAAAAGACTTCTTACGCGGAGATGAAACAAACAATAATTTTGCAGCACTACTTAGGGTGATTTTGAATCTAGGGGGAAAGGACAATTACATCCGAGAAGACTCCCTACGAGGATAGATAGCCCCTAAGCATCTGCAGCCCCTTGTGCTTAATTGTTAAATCTAATTTAATTTTGACTCAAATTCCCATCACTCTTATATGAAATGAAGAAAGGACTTTTCTCGGTTACTTTAGCACTAAGGATAGAACCTATTCCTCATAATATCTATCTTATACAGGAGCAATAAAAGGGTTGGACTGCACACACACACTCACTTGAGACTTGATGTTGGGTAGAATAGGTTCATGAGAAGTATTTGAAATTGTAATTAGTGTACTTGGAACAAAACCTTTCTTTGAGACTTATGTTCTTAATATTGCCATAAATCAATCTTTGTTGCTGCTATGTTTGCTGCCTTTTGCTTGAGGACAAGCAAAGATTCAAGTGTGGGGGAGTTTGATGAGTCATAGATAGTATAATTTATTGCCTTATTTAGTTTAGTTTTATTTTAGATTTGATTTAGTTTTATTGCATTTTATTTTATATTAGAATATTTTACTTCAAATTATGTTTTATTTTATTTTAGGAATAAATATATGGTGGAAGGTGTCTTGGAGCAAAAGAAAGAGGACTGGAGCAAATACAGCGCAAGAATACAAAGATACGGGACAAAAATATGTTCCCACCAAGTCAGAAGCTTGGCACGGCCAGTGCCAACATGTGGCACGGCCGTGCCACCTCCAGGAGTCTCTTTTGCTGCTTTTTCTTCGGGCCCAAGTTACCCTGTTGCAGCTTTACTGTTTTACCCTTTTAGTTGCTTAGTTTCTAAGTCGATTGTAAAGCTATAAATAGAGTAGCTCTCCACCATAAACAATCATCTTTTACTTTGTTTTATTTCAATTGCTATTTCAATAAAGTCTTTATTTCGTTTTACTTTCTTCTTTTGCAATTTACTTTTATCGCATTCTCTCTTCTTCCCCTATGTCTACGATGAACATGAGTGAGTAGACTTCTTTGTCTTGGGATCGTTGGATAAGTCTAATGACGTAATCCGGATCAAGCCAAGTCTTAAACCCTAATTAATTGTTACCCTAATTCCTAATCTAAATTCACCGTTTTAACATGAATTAATTATTATCAAACTGTGGAAGCGAACGCGGAGGGTTTGATAATGGTTAATTCATCATCACAGATATCAATTCATAAAGCGAACGCGGAGCTTTGATATCCGAATAAGTGAATTTAGACAAGGTTTGCGAAACATGAGAATAGTCTAGCAAACCTTGGGACACATAAAGTTTCGATCTTCAAGGGTCCCAAAGGCAATCACCCATGAGAATAGGTGTGGTTGTTGGAGGGATACACTCACTGACTTCGAGAGGAGCTGTGATATGCTAAAGAGAAACTTGTCCTTAGTAATTAGGATTAACGTTTAATTATAAGTTTAAGGCTTGCTTGTGAAAAGATTCGTTATTACGATGAACCAATGATCCCAAGGCTTTTTAATATTATTGTTATCTACCTTCAAAAACTGCACTCTCCCACTCCTTATTTCTTTCTCTTCTAATCAATTTCTAAAATCTAATTGGATTGACCAACTCCCTAGCGGAACGATAACTCTACTTACTACTATTACTTCGATAGGCCGTGCACTTGCGGTTTGGCCCTATCACAACAGAGATACAAGTTGAGACAACTGTTCTTGAGAGAAACTGAGATTGGAACTGGAAAAAGCACCAGAACCAGTTGAAGAAGAAGCACCAGCATCTGAATCTTCTTGAGAAGCAGCATTAGCACGAGGCTGCCCTCTATTAACATTGGGATATCCATGCTTCATATAGCAAAAATCAACTGTGTGATTTGTACGATTGCAAAATGTGCAATATCTAGAAGGTTTGTTTTGTGAATAACTCTTGCCACGCCCTTGAGATCTTCTAGTATCAGAAGCATTGACTTGAATGGAGGTGTCATCAGTGACACTCAAAGAAGGAATAGAAGCATGATTACTCTCCTCTTGAACAACCAAAGAGTAAACTTTGTTCAAAGAGGGAAGAGGATCAAGAAGCAACACTTGAGTTCTAACCACTGAGAATTGGTCATTTAAGCCAGTAAGGAACTGCATTATTTGATCTTCATTCCTATGAATCTTTGCAGTTCTAGAAGCAACACAGCGACACTGATGAACACATACACAGTTTGGAATAGGTCTGTGTGAAGAAAGTTCTTCCCAAAGGGATTTCATTTCAGTGAAATAATCCAAAACACTTTTATCACCTTGTTTCAAAGTGTTAATAGAATAACGCAAATTTGCAATAGGAATACGATCTATCTTGGAAAAACGCTCTTTCAAATCAAGCCAAACCTCAAGAGCAGTGTCACAAAAAACAACGGTTGGTGCAATTGAATCTGAAACAGAATTGATGAGCAATGATTGCACCAAATGATTACAACGTTCCCAAGCTGAACGATTCAAATCTTCTTCATCAGGCACATGAATTGTACCATTGATGAAACCGAGTTTATTCTTCGTTCCTAAAGCACGTTCAACAGTACGGCTCCATGCAATGTAATTGGAACCAGTGAGCTTAGGAGTAATAGAAAGAGAATTAGGATTCTCACTAGGATGAACGAAGTAAACAGATTCAGTATCAGGAGAAGAGTTACGAGGCGCCATGAAAATGCAGAGAAAGCTTCAAGTTGCAGAAAAACAGAGCATGAAAAGCTTCAATGAAGAAGATGAAGAAAAAGTGAAATTGTGAAAAATAATGGCGAAGCAAGGTTGAAACAACCACAAGAAGTAAGAATCACGGTGGATAAACAAGAATCAACACCGGAAAAGCAAGAATCAACGATCAAAATGATGATCGGAGAAGAAGAAGATGCAGCGGAGAAAAACGGTTACAAAACCGTTATGGATCGTAACAACCTTTCTCTTGTGGAGAGAAGGCGCGTGATACCATATTAGGAAGCAAGATAAAATGAACAGTAGAGGATTATTATTCTTTGAGAAATGATTACATCAGGTATATATACATAAGAGAGGGAGCACTATATCATAGTATGTGCATGCAATAGTATATAAAACCCTAATGGACAATTACTTGCTCAGCAAGTAAGAGCTTGTAACCAATAGAAACTAATCATTCTCATCACTCTGTGATAGTCTTGAACATGGGCAGAAGGGATGATTGACCAGGACAACAATTTTTTAAAGACATTAAAATTATTATTTTTATTTGGTACTTAATACTATATAAATATTTTTTTTTTCAATTTACTTTGATTAATTCTATTAGAAATATATTTTTAGAGAACTTTGATTATGAATGAAATTTTGCAATAAAAATTGCAAGAAGAAATATATTCAAATAATTAAAAGGACACAACTCTGTTGATTCGTCAAGAGAGCAAAAATCTTAGAACTGGCCTTGATTGGACTCTTGGGAGTGTGCACTGCGATCGTCTGATTCAAAATCGATGGTTCAAATTTTAAGCTTGGGTTTCAGGTTTAAGAGAAATTATATTATACATCGTCTGATCTTAAAACTAGATTTATTTTAAAACTCCTCTAAATTGAAATTATTTTAAAACTGGGGATAATAAAGTTAAAAAAAATCCTTCTCAATCAGTCTTTATTTTAAAACTCCTCTAAATTAAAATTATTTTAAAACTGGGGATAATAAAGTTAAAAAAAAATCCTTCTCAATCAGTCGAACAATGATTTATTAGGTTTCATTCATTGTTGGACCAGAAAGTTGAATCATGGGGACCGCTCATGGATTTGCTATAGTGCCAAAGATCATAATTATTACTCTTAAAATAGTAAAAAAAAATAAAAAAAAGTCACGATGAATTTTTTTCTTGAAGATTATGTGTTCGTAGCACATAGATTCAACCTAGAAATTAATCTTATTATGAGAAATTGTTCTAACAAAAACTAGATTTTTGTAAAATCTCGGGGCAAAAAAAAAGAGGTAAATTTCTTCATCTCCTTCATTTTTCTCTCGGTCCTTCTCATAGCCCTCTATGTCTCTTTTAATATCTCTCAGTTATATTTTTATTTTTCTAATCAAGAGAGAGAGAGAAAGTTTAGGATATATATATAGTTAGGAGAGGAAATGATAGAAAAGTGAAGGAGAGAATCCACATATAAAAAACACTTTATAATACATACTAAAGAAGTTGGAATTGGATGGGGGTACTTAAATGGAAGACGAAAAAAAAGTGAAGGGAGAGGTGTGTATAACGTACGCAATGTATAATGTATAGAGAAAATTGTGTATGGTTATAGGAGTTAGGAGCACCATTTAGGCACAAATACAAAAAAGAAAGGTAGAAGAAGAAAAAACTAAATGAAGTTAATATTTAAAATAATTAAATTTATATGATATTTTGTGCATGCGCCTAAATAATTTTTATGGGGTTGTGACCACCAACATTTCTTCAAGTATAAGTAGGGATAGTTTGAATATTAAAATATTTTGAAGAACAAGGAGGTGGCTATGTCAAAACAAGGGTGTTGGGGTAACATTTTCGTAATATAAATTCAATTTGGGCTCTGATAGAACCCTTGTAATAGTGTTATTCGATATTGATATGAGTATTACTTTTCCCACCCTATAAGATTATCGCGCGCCCTGTGTTTTTTTTTCCAAAAATGTCCTTGAGGTTTCCGGATTTCATAATCCGGAATAATGTTTTCCTTTGTTATAGGGTGAAAAATGGAGTTGCGGATTTTTTTGGATTTTGTAATCCGGAAACTTCAAAAATAGGACGTGTTACATGATGTTTCCGGATTACATAATCCGAACACCCTCTAAACACCATTTTTTCCATGGTGCTGGTGCAATCCGGATTACGTAATCCGGACAGCAACAACACCAATTCTGAACATGTTTGTAACAGTTTCATATCACATTTGCCTTCATGTATTGTTACTAGTTCTCTTTGTTCTTGTGTTGATGTATGATTGAAGGGAGTAATACATAAAGTAATAAACGAGAAAGTTGAGAATCTCTTTGTATTTCTAACATATATAATATTTATTCTTACATATTATTTGATAAAATATGTTATTTGAAAGATATGTTGATGGTTCATGCATGTAGTTAATGTTGTTGTTGTGATTGAAATACATGACTTTAAAAATCATATTTAATAAATGGGGAATTAATCATGTGTGTACTTTTAGCAAGATATATATTAGTGGTTTAGTTTGTATTGAAATCCATTACTACAAAATCATGTTTAGTTCATGAACATGAGAGAAAATCAATTGTGTGATTTATCTAATATTCAATTTTTATTTCTATTTAAAGTTAATTATCTATTAATTTTTCTTATTTAATTAACAAAGCACACCTTCACCAAGGGTCGATAAATTTCTAAAATGATTCTCTATAATTTGATTCAAGTAAGTTGTGTATCAGCTCACAACATTAACTAGAATATTGCACAACAACATTAAATATTGTAATGGTTGTTTTTAGTAGGATTTAAGTCGTTTAATTTCCAAGACATTTCATATCAACAAGAAGAATAAATTAGTCGCTTATATGTAAGAAGACTTTATCAGTTTCGAGAGAAAAAATAGGTTGTATATTATTTAGTGTTGTTGTTGTAGTGTTCTTTAGATTTATTTGTAAGTTACGAACAGTGGCGGAGCCACGTTAAATCCAGGGTGTGCACTAGCAACCCCTCAATTTGATAATTCCTCACCTATTATCATGTAATGTTCCCTTATGAACCCCTCAAAATATGTGTTTGCACCGAATTGCACCAACACTTCCCTCTTTTTTATGTTGTTACTATTATTTTGCAATACAATCTACTTTTTGAGGTAGATTTGTTGTTTTACCATTCGATTAGAATGATAACACTTGAACAAAACATTTACAGGGTAAATTTATATTACAACACGTAAATATATATACTAAATTTACTTAATGAATATGTAAAACTATGGTACTAATAATATATAAGATACTCAATACTAACGGATTAAAAAAAATGTATTCAATATTAATCCATGAGATTTAACTAATTATTAATCAATTTAACTGATATCAGTTACTCTAGAATTATTTGGTTAGAAATATATTCTTCAATTTTGGTGGCCTAGGTTTGAATGATACACTAGTATATCGGAAAAAGATTAGAGTATTACTTTTCCCACCCTATGTTTTTCCTCGCGCGCCCTATTTTTTCTCCAAAATACCCCTAGTCCGGATTATATAATCCAAAGTGATTCCGGAATATTAAATTCGGATTTATACGACTATTTTGGCACTTCATCCACCCTGACGGATGATGATGTCAGTTATGAAAATATTGTTCCGGATTATATATTCCGAAAGAGATAGATTATTCCGAATTATATAATCCGAAACGTGTAAATCACCCCGTTGAAAGTCAACAAAAGGGGGGTGGTGAATGATGGTTCCGGATTATATAATCCGGAATGTACTAAACATGTCCGGATTATAAAATCCGGAATGCATCAGTACAGAGGCAGAAGCCATCTGTTTTGGCTGAGCCTCTGTTTTAGAGCTGATTCAGTCAATTTTTTTGGCCTTTGACCATATGCAAACCAACAAAGCAAACTATAACATTAAAATTAACAACACAATATAATTTTTAAACTTTAATAAAACATAATTATCCAAATGGTACATAACATAATTATCCAAAATATTCAAACATTAAAATTACATAAAACACAATCAGCCCCTAATAATTACACCCGTACCACCTCCGCCTCTGCCACCACCTCTGCCACCACCCCTGGCACCATCAGTAGCTGCCCGACGACGGTAAACTTTTGCATCATGCACCTCTCTCAAGGCATCCTCCAAATGTTGCCATTCCTCACTCCCTTTCGGCACCAGACCGCTTCTCATCACAACATAGATGTGGTCTCTGATGCGGCTCATCCTTCCACTAAGCTGTAAGTACGCAAGGTCTCCATCATCTTGAGCAGCTTGGGCATCAAGGACCTCACGCTCTGGTGGCCTCGGCACCGGTACCGGCATGTTTGGGAGAATCATGCGTGGATGAGACACCTGGTAAAACCACTCGATGTATCCATCTGCTACCTCCACACCATGGACTGCAATCTCTCCCAACTCCTGAGGTGTCAGCGTATAATCAAATGCATGCTGAAAGCGGTTTGTGATCTCCGCCAAGTTAACATCAACAGGTGCACTCTGAACGGGATGTCTCGGTATGGTCTGAACAAACCCAAATTGGCGAAGCACCCTCTCCGGCAGATATCTCACCATGCGCTCTCCGCATCTCAGCCATCCAGAGTAAAGGCTGACCCGCTCAAACTGACGCACCTGACGGTGCACAGCATGTGGGGCCATGACTACCCTCGTCAAATCCAGCGCATCTAGATAATTCCTGTAGTTGTCCACCGTGCCTAAACCCTGCAGTGGTAAAAAAAAATCATCGCGCGGGGATACTGATGCTCTACATATTCGTCCCAGACATCCTTGCTTCCCATACCTGGGAAGTGATGAAACACCCAAGCCTGCACCAAAGACAACCACATATAAATATACAAACCACATACACTTACATTTAAAAAAATAAAACATAGTTCTTAATTTATACCTGCAACAAACTCAGGTATCCTGCCACCTGACTGGTGTTCCAACGTGCAGCATTGTTGAGCTCCTTATACAAGTGAGCTAGTGCCGCAGCTCCCCATGAAAAACCAGCACAAATATCAATGTCTCTGAAGTACTTCAGGTAGACAACATCCACAACCCACTGGCTTTTGTCACTGAAGATCGTGATGCCCACCAAGTACAACAAATATATGCGGACAGCCTGGTCCCGCAACCTCCGCACCTCCTCAGTTACACCATACTCGGCCGCCAAATCCCTCTGCTCCTTCAACCGTTCCTTGAATATTGTTTCCAAGTAGCTAAATATGCAATGTGCACCTTTGGTCTTCTCGACCTCTTTAAGAGCATCACCCAGATCAGACCTAAGTACTCCACCATCCATTCCACCGCCTCGTCCCGTGATATGGACCCGTGGGACAGGAGCATGCCGTCAATGGGGATATGCAACAAAGATGCCACATCATCAAGTGTGACCGTCATCTCCCCAAACAGATGGTGGAAGCTGGAAGTCTCCTCGTGCCACCTCTCCACGAACGCACAAACCAGCCCATGGTCAATAATGGTGTAGCTGGTATCCTAGAGCCAACCAAGGCCTGTGGCATGCAATCTGTTCTCCCACCACCGTGCAGCCATGATAGGTCTAGTGTCATCATTATGCATCGCTTCTATCTTCTTTCCGTTGTTGATGCATTTTAATTTTCCTCGCCACTGCAAATAATTAAAATTAATAAAGTGAGTTTAAACTCATGTCTTCACAAACATATTTAACAATAAATAAACCAGTAAGATTTAACGGTACATAAACAGGCAGTTTCAGATATAAAGCGAGTTTCAGATATAAAGTGAGTTTAACAGTACATACCACGCCATCAGCCGCCTTCCTGGCCACGTGCACATGGTACCTCCAAAGCAGGTCAGTCTGGTGTGGGCCACCGGGATAGTCGTGTAGTGGCTCAGGGTCCACCACATTCTTCTTTGTCCTTCGCCGTGGCTCGGCATCTTCCATTTCCTCGTCCATACCATGCAGCTCCTCCTCAAACTCCTGCTCCTCCATACGCTGCAATTCCACATCAGCATGCTCCTGCTCCTGCTCCATATAGTGCTGATGCTCCTGCTGATGCTCGACATCAGGCTCGACATCAGCACGGCGTCCCCTACCACCCCGATGCCTCGGAGGAACACCACCTTCCTCCTGCAGCCGTCGAGAACGCTCACTCCTATGGGAAGCATGCCCTGCCTCCCTTACGCATCGGATATTAGATGTTGAACCTTCTGTAACATTCAAATCAAACATCACAATCAAACAACACCATCAAACAGCACAAACCAGAAGCAAAACAACATTCTGGGTTTGTCCGGATTTCGAAATCCGGATGAGCAACAACCTATTCCAGAAAACAAAATCCAGATTGCATTCGAATATAATTCAAAAAAAAAAACGAACTAATTGAACTTGCATGTGTACAGAAATCGAACTTACCTTCCATGATGTTTGACAAGGGTTGAAATGCGGTGCTTTTGAGCAAGAAAACTCCAAATTTGGACAAGATTTGTGGTGTTCGGAATTTGGGATAATGTAGAGAGAGAGAGAGAATGGGGAAAGTGAAACTGTAAAACTGTAAAAATGGGGGGGTGAAGTTCCTTTTATATTTCGCAATTGTCCGGATTCTATATTCCGAAAAATGTATAGATGTTCCGGAATATATAATCCGGAGGGCATGTTGGTCATTTGCATAGGGCGCGCGAGAAGGCCATAGAGTGGGAAAAGTAAATCCCAAAAGATTATCTTATGGTACGGTGACCCGGCATACTAATTGATTCGATGATTATTTCAAGTTTTAAAATATGAATGACATCAAGAAAAAGTGAAATACTTTCTTTAACCATAGAAGTAAAAACGAATCGTAATTTATTGACCTTAAATATAAACAAATGATACCAAATTCAAGTATATTTAAATATTGTTGTTATTTGTTTTCAAAATATTCATTCTTTATTCTCATATTTTCGAGTCAACTTATATCGAGAGATATGTGTTGGCAACATTGATAATGAGTTGATTATTCAACGATTTCAGAATATGAAACCACGTAGAGGACAATCATGAATAACTATGTACGTAATTTTTTAAATTTTTTATTATTTTATATATATTATGATAATTATTAATTAAAGTTCAAAATTTTGAACCCTCTAATCTAGGGTCTTGGCAACACCACTGATTACGAAGAGAGATACATGTGTTTATTTTGATTCGTCATACATGAAGCCATATTAATTTTTTCTCAAAGAAGTCATATTAGTTCTTTTATATATTAATGATTTTTTATTTATTTATAATTTTGCAACTTAATTTTTTTATTTCTTTCGCACCTCACCCATTTTTTTTTAAGCTCCACCACTATGCATAAACGATTTTTTTTAATAAGAATATTTAAAGATGGTCGGGGTTATATACTATCTGCAGGTTTGATCAATCTGTCCTATATAAGGTTTGATCAATCTGTCCCATGTTCAACAGGTCTTGATTTAATTATATATTATCTGCAGGTTTACCCTCAAGGTTGGGATAAAACATACTGCTTGAGATAGCTTGATGGTTTCAACGAAATCCAGCTTTTTTAGTGACAAAACTTACACGGTGAGTCCATAAGTCTTTGTTGTGCAGTACTTGTTTGGTGTATGACTACAAAACCAATAATTTGTTACATTTTCTATCTCCGTGCATTTGTATACAAGCAATTTTTTGTATTTTATAGTGTAGTGATTTTTTTTGTGTTTTATCTTTCATTCGCTAGTTTTAACGTTCGATCATTTTCATAAAAATCATGCAAACAAATTGGAATAGAAATTGTTGTAACAATATTGTACCATTTTGTAATTTAATTAGTTATTTCAAATCAATCAGTGGCTATATATTATTGCATTTTATTATCTTTTAAAGTGCACTCTTAATTCTAGAGAAAATTAATAACATGATGGTGAAATACTACCTCCAAAATAAGTTTAGAATGGTTCCTCACTTTGCAAGACATTTATCATTTCTGTTCTACTTATTTTAAGCTTCGATAAGCATTGTATACTAGGGATAGAAGCAAACATACATTAACTAATTTGATTAAAAGTGGTTGAGTTCTTTATTTAAAGGGTGGTTATAAAGAAGTCATAGAGTAGAGTAATAAATTGAGGCACGAACCGGTGTATGTTATGGTCTTATGGATGGGAAAGAAACATGACAGGTTTGAATTGATTGACTATGACACTTTCTCATCGTCCAAACCGATTAGAAAGCTGTCATATGATTGGTCTTAATAAATTGAGAAGCCAATGTGGCCTTTCCCTCAATCATTTCCATTCTACTAACCATAATAATAAATGATTGGTTAGAAAAAAAGCAAAGAGATGGAGTTTTATCCTCCTTCCAATCCTTATCATAAAAAGTAGTAGTAAATGCTAACGAGTGCTCCTGAAACATTTTTTAAACACATAAGGTAGTAAAATTTGTATATTTATTAGAAATTCTTAAAAAGTGTTCTGGAGTACTTGTTAGCAAGATGTCAAGACCCTAATAAATAAAAAAAAGATTTTGCTAACGAGTTTCTCTCAAGCACTTTCTAAAGATTAAAAAATAAGAAATTATTTCATTAAAAAGTCAAATATTTCAATTTTCAATATATTGATTACATAAATTTTCATAAAAAATTATCATTTTTTTATGATAAAAAATTACAATTTAAAAGTCTTAAAAAGTGTTCGAGGAGCACTCTTTAGTATTTCCCTAAGAAAAAAACCAAAAATATTAAAATCAAAACAGTCATTAGTCGTTGTAACTTTTGAATATTTTTACAAATACTTCATCTATTACGAAATATAAGTAAAAATGAGTCAAACAAATTTACATGTTTTGCTCAAAATTTGGTCCAAATATATGGACTTTCTTTGACTTACTTGCTTATATTTTAGTACGATACGGACGAAGTAATACTTACGGAGTATAACTTCATAAAGAATCAGGAAGTATTAAATATACCCACTAATATTAAAAAAGACAAACATTAATTAAGAGCTGCAAAACTTTTTAAGTACATCAAATTGGGACTTTTTCTTATAAAAGACTAAAATAATTTTTAAATTTTTTTCTATAATAAGGACAGGAGAAAAGTAGTTAGTATAGGAAGCCTTAATTATGTTCATATACTAAGCATTTAAAAAAGTCATATCAATCTTTAATATATATCTCTCCTTATATATATATGGGCAAATGCTGCTACATGAATCAGATTCAACTCTTCCCAAAAGATAATGGGGTCTGCACCACCAGCAGAGCAGCAGAAATCACAAAATGATCATGACTGCACACGCCGCAAAGAAAAAGGAAGATTTTATGCTTGGTATGTATACATCTTATGATTCCAGTTCTCTTTATTTTCTTTCTTGTTTTTCAAATTTCTCTCTTTGCTACACACAGCACACTGATCAATTCACTCTTTGATTCAGTTTCTTTGGACTCTTCTGCTGTTTTTGCTTCCATGATTGTTGCCGATGCAGTTCGGAACGCACCTGCTGTTGCCGGTGCTGCTCGGAACGCACCTGCTGTTGCTGTCGCTAGATTGCTTAATTTCCAAGATACATATGACAAGTTTATGTTTCATTTTCTGCTGTTGTATGAATTGATGATTTTGAGAGCCATTAAGGAATAATCTTTGTATTCTTTAATAAATTTTAGTTTTTTATTTTGACATGAGGATTGTAAGGTTTTGCTAATAATACATTACCTATCAATAACTAGAAATCAATGTTTCAATTCAATTTCAATAAATCGCAATGAACATTTTCTGCAGTTCCTACATCCATTTATTTCATAAGAAAAACCATAAAGCATTTGGCATTGTTATGTGTTGATAAAAATAACCTCTATACATTTCAACGAAAATAGCGCTGATACATTTACTTATCTCCACCGTCGGTGCAACTGATTGGAAAGGCCATTCCAATTCTCTCAAAAGAATTGAAAAGCCAGAAATGTCATATCATCTTGTGAAACTAGACACCTAGGATAGGGTTCCTCTTTTCATCTATTTCGATGTTTAGTAGATGTTGAGGGTCTGATCCACTTGGACCCTCCGAGTAAAGAGTTGGAAGGTATGCATTGTATGCTGGCAGGTAGCGAGAAACAAAATCCCTCACCTGAAGAGAGCACAAACGATGAAAAACATCATATATTCATATTTAATAAAAACATAAACCGTGCGAGCAACATACCTCATCATCAGACATTCCAGGATTGCCTGCCTCCCTCATAGCAATTTCAGCCTGCAATTTAAATGGCACAATGCATGCATAGATGTTACAACCAGGATCACAAACTTTGTAATTTCTGAAAGAGAATGTGAAAACAAGCTACCTGCAAGCGCCACTGGTAGACACAGCTTGGGTCCTTAATCTTAATGACTATCCATGACTGTATATATTTGTCCCACGCATCATAATACGCTTCGAGGTTTTTATTTACAATTTCTAGCTGCAAATTAAGAACCGTTTATTATTTCTTTATACAAAAGCGTAATTCATTGCCAATTCCTCAACTTATAAAAAAAAAAAGTAGAGAATTTGCATAAGCAGTAATTCCGCAACATAAACACAAGGTGTATATTAAGAAACAAAAAAGTAATTTACTGATCCTAACCTGGGGATCAACAGCTTTTACAGCTTCAACTGGAAGGGGCTTGAAACCAAGCATCCAGCCTTCAAACAACACAACCTAAAAGTATCATTCGTGCTTGTTAACAGAAGGATCAACACTTATTTATGAAAGTATATACTCAGACGAGGTAAAGGACCAATTTTTTTATGGCAAGAATAATGCTACATTACCAACTATCTTGAGGAATTTGAACGAACAACTTAATTATTTATTGAATAAGTGATTCTCATGTGAGAGCTTATGCTGTAAATGCATATGTTTACTAAGCTACTTAAATATGGATATGCACATTGAAGAGGTATTAGCATTCTCAAGTATTGTTTTAACTATAAAAATAGGATTTGGGGATGAATGAGAATAAGCTCCACATGAAGTGGTTTAGATAAACTATCTTAGAGAGCTTATCCAAATAAGTTAAAAACAGCTGAGAGGAATATCATAAGTTATTTTTATAAGCTTTTTCAAAGACATGCGCAAGTCTCTATTGTATCATTTTTTTTGCCAATTGAACTTAACATTTCAGAAGCAGTTCAAAAGTTACAATTAAAAGACTCTCTTACAGTAAGGGGGCCTTCAATTTCAGGCCATGTCGAAGGATCAGCACGATCACCTCTTCCACCAAAAGCAGACTGCAAATACCAGGCAATTTATTATTAGCTAGCAACAAATTCAAGAATGTTTAAATGGCCAAAATATGCAAATTCATGCCCTTACTTTATCATATCTTGGTAACTTCATCTTGGTACCTGGATACTTCAAATAAAAATAAATTATACTTAAAATACAAGATAATAAAGGAAGAAAAAAGAGAGTTCAAATAATCACCTTCTTTAGACATTTTGGTTAAAGCTGTCAAAGTTTCAACAGAAAAAGGAAGATCATGGCTCCCAGCATTTCCACGAAACTGAAAGGAAAAAAATATTTTAGCTCTCATTAGCACAATGTTCCTAAATTATACTTAATTGGCCACTTCTCATATATCTGTGTAATTACCTCAAGAAGTGCATTTCCTGGATTAGCTTCTCTTAGTTTATTCTACAATCGAAGTACACTTCGTTATCTCGAAAGAAAAAGAACAAGTTGGGAGTACCAATTGATAAAAATATATTAGAAAACAGCTTTTGTATACCTGGCCTTCAGCCGTCAAATAAAAATCATCAATAGATATTGTTGCAGACTTCCTGAAAATTTTAACACACAATAGCAATGTGTTAATTAATCTCTTTTTATATAGTCATCAACATAACAGATAAATTCAAGATCACTATTGCTTCAAAGCAAAAAGCATACCTGCCAATCATTTGGAAAAGGAAGTCAAGAGCAAAGACGAGGGTCGTCTTTCCACAGCCTTGAGGAGCACTAAATCCAATCTGAGTCATACAAAATGAAAAAACGATGAGGCCCTTGAACATATTTTTCCTTACAAATCCTAAAGTTATATTTACAGTTAAAGCTTATTGAAGGAAGACATATGTATATACCACTAAAGGAGGTATATCTTCTTTATCTTTGAATTTGGCCTGATGCTGAGCAATCTCACTTTCACACCAGAGGAAAACTGGTATATAGTAATGATAAAGCCTAACTTTTTGAGGCTCTGTCAAGAACAATTCATTAAGCTGAAACAGTCTGCATAGTTGCAGCCCATACGACAACCACTTATCTATAGACTCGGCCACCTTCTCTGGCGTAAAACCAATTTTGTCAAGCAAAGGTCCTGAGCAAATAAATTCATACAGATCTTGGACAGATGAAACTTGGGCAGGTGATGAAGGAAATACTGAATATACAGGACCCTTCTTGTGCTCAATGCTGTCAGCAGTGGAACTACTTTGCAGCCATGAACTTCCATTGCCTGCAGGAAGTATTGTAATTGTAAATTAAAGATTTAGATGATATATGATGAGATAGTGATTTCTGTGTGCGTCTAAAATAAGACCGCACTGCATTCATAAGAGGATTGCGATAAATACAATAAATGCCTATATAATATGATTGCTAACTGCCCTCATTGTTCCAACCTAGTGGTTTCGCTGCGAGGACATTTTATATGGAATCTCAGGTCACCACATTCCCCCTCCCCGTGTCTGTGTTTATTTGAGTATGTGTTGGCCACTAGGCCAATTTCCTAATTCCAACAGAATAGAAAGTGTTCTGTGCTATCTGTGGCTCTCCGACCACCACCCCCAAGGTGGTCCTTAAAGGTTCTGATTGAGGAGGGACTGTCGACAGTGAGCCACCGATCAGTGCCGACGAATCTGGCGACTTTGGTGGTGGGACCAGCTGTCAAAATCTTGCAATGAGTGGTTCACTGTCCGGTGGTTTCATTGGCGTTGAAAGGGCCAGCGAGTTCTGTATTTGCTGCACGTCTCTGACTACCACTTGTGAACTGCCATCCAGCAGGTCAGACCAATTTGATGCCAACTCGATTCACACGGTAGCAATTAACAGAGAAATTAGACCAATAATAGAAAATCGAATGTATATTATTTCAGAAAATAAAAGATAACTGCAAAAAGATGAATATCCTAATGCTCACGGACCCAAACTCCTACAGAGACTAATCCCTCGAAGTTAACTATAATTCATTCAAAGTGCACTTTCATACGCACCCGACAAGATTAAACCTCAAACCAAATGTTTCAGGGACCTAAGTACGAAAACATAGCTTCTAGTATTGTTTTTATAACATAAAGACCAAACATAAGAATTTTCTACCAAGTTAACAAGGCCTAAAACTTATCTCAGAGAGACATAGTAGTGTGACATGCATCAATCATCAAACAAGCTCAAAACTAGTAGAGAAATATTCAATTCAAAGACCTTTTAACCTATCTAAGTAAAAACTAATATAACAGTAACACATGCATATAAAAAGACTAAAAATACAAATTAGTTCATCAGGAATATGAATTTGAATTAACTAAGGTTGAACAAAAATGTACCTGACTTAGAGAAGTGGGTGTGAACATGATTAGATAGCTTAGAAAGTGTGGGGGAAGAGTGAGAAGAAAGAAGAGAAAAGTGACATAAAAAAGTAGAATTAGAAGAAGAAGAAGAAGAAGAACATAAAGAAGATGAAATTGTTGTAGGGTGCAATGGTTGAGAGAAAACATTCAAAGTAGCCATGTTTGTGTCTCTCTTTTCTGTTTCTATCTACTTTTGCAACAAAAAAGTCAGCAAAGGATCTTAGCCGCCACGTAATCTTTGCCTATTCTTGCTCTCCTCTGGCCCAACCAACCACAGATTTGCACCAGAAAAAATAGAATAATACATTTACATAAACAATTCTATTCTATGTTTTTTGAGAACCTATTCTATTCTATCTATACATGTTGTATTTTGTGTATGGAATTCTATTCTATTCTATCTTCTTTCTATCTATATCTATAGTTAATAGTGTATGTACGTTTTAGTTTTCATATGGTTCACGTAACAATTTGTACCAAACTTCTAACTATTTATAACAAAAAAAAACCAATATATCAGCTCTATTCCTTTCAGAATCGGAGGTTAACGGTAAAAAATTGAAGTAAACTAGTTAAAAAAGTCGCAAAAAACATACAGTAAATACAAAATGAGACAATTCGTAGAATCAACACACCATTCATAGAAGAGACATCGTTCCCCTTTTGTATTAGGCAAAAACCATGTCTACCATTGTATTTTAATAACAAAGCCATAAAAACTGATCTATGATTCTCAAATAAAAATTAAGTTTACCTTGATCCATGGTGATTGAGTAGAAATAATCTTGTTAATTTCAATCTATTTCTTCTTTGCAAATCACTTTCTTGAGAGTCGAGACTAACTAAAGATAAAAAAGTTATATTTTTAAGAGTGAACACCGAGTTAATAACTCTAATCAAGATATAACAAATTATAATTGGATCTGACTCATTTCTTTCTAGACATTTTCTCATCTCTATCTCTCCAACCTTATTTCACATAAATCAAGGAAATGTTTGTTGATATGCTGAATATGTAAAGTTTAGAGTTTAGATTGATTTGTATTCTATTTTTAAGTTTGAAAGTGATAATTATTTTAAACTATTCTATTTTCTTTTTACAATAATCACATTAATTCATATGGATATTATATATAAAAATAAGTAAGAATAGTTTTAATGCAATAACAACAAGCAGGCCAGTTTGTCAAAAAAAAAAAAAACAACAAGCAGGCCAGGACAAATTTCTTCTTTTTGAATGACTTTTTTGACAAATTTTCTTCTTTTTGACTGAAAACTACCGTAATAAACATATTTAATTCACTATTTAATATTCTTTTTAAGGAAATATTTAATATTATTTACGATTACAACAATCGTAAGAAAATAAGTCCTTGTGAGCTTAGCTCAGTTGCTATGGACAATGCATAAAAATATGCAAGGTCCGGGGTTCAAACCCCGGCCACCACAAAAAAAAAATCGTATGAAAAGAAGATTAGGGATGGATAGCGCAAATGGTCTGAGTTAAGGGAAAAATAATTGGAGGTTTAAGTTCAAGTAATAATAATTTTACAAACTAACTATTAACATTTGCCATTAAAAAAACTCATAAAAAAATATAAGATTTCAAAAATAATAATGAAGATAAATATGAACTACCATATTAAACATGATATTTAATTATTATTTACATTATTCTTGTTGTATTAAAGTTTGATTGGGGGATAGAATTTATTGAATAAGTTAGGCGAGAGCATTTATTTTTTTAGTCAAGTGATTTAATGGTTAGAATTTCATTTAGTGGGAAATTCAAAGTTCGGAGTCCAACCTCTGCATATATAACATGATGTTCATACCAACTAAGTTATATTCACAGGGACGAGCGAGAACATTTTTATTAACAAAAAAAGAAAGCAACTTTATTTTGATTCAATGGTAAAATGTAACATAATTATTTCCATATCAATTTGAATACACAATTAACCTCAATCCCTTTTTTCATTTTGCTAGAAGTTGTCAGATGCAATTTAATCAGAGATCCTAGATTTGAATCCAACCTTTGGGGTCAGGAATGCCAGCAGGATACGCGGTTAAAAAAAAAAAAAAAGTCTTGAGCAATATCATGTCACTGTTACAATCAGTTAATAACAACATCAACAGTTAAACCATCTGAAATCAAGACATTCTAGGCAACATTCTTCATCTCACTGTTCACACAAACTAAATAAGCAAGAACCCCTCATAAGGTCACTAAAATGTATATACAAAAAAAGAATAGACAGATAAGATAAGACATGTGCTCAAAAAAAGTTAAGACATGATGAGCACTTTTGAAACATGTCTCCTACTGTGACACAGTACACATGATCATATATTAGTTACAAATTAGGGGTCCCTTGCATTCATCATTTGTCCATCATATTCAGAACATTGTTTCAAGCAGTTTTGGTGAAGATAAAGCTGCTACACCATTGAGCTACACACAAACAAAAAAAAAAAAGTACTCATTATGATCATCTTGAAAGTTATGTTACAAAGTAAATAGGTTTACTTTATACAAAATATCAATATGTATAGAAACAAGACTTGAAAACATAAAAACTCCCTTTCTGACATACCTTGTCTTGTGTGTACTTCTTGCGGATGGAGGCTAAAGGGCAGTCATCATTACTATTCAGTTGTAGATCTTGTAATGCAAGAACTGTAGCTTTCAAATCTGATGCTTTGTAAGAGGCATAGTGTTCAAGAGTTGGATTCTGCAAAAAAGTTAAAAACAGAAGTATAAATTAAGGTTGTGTTTTCTTTGAGTAATTTCATAAGGAAGGAAAACATGAAAGAAATGCACCAACCCATGGGTGGCTTGACTGATCTAATGTCCATCTTGCCAGAAACAAGGCCGATGCAGCAATCATAGAAGGAAGGAAATTTAAGAAACCATAGTTCAACAGTGTTAGTTCAGCCAGGTAATTTGTCAAGTACTCCAACTCAATGCTAGGTCTCTGCATGTTTTATTCAATTGGTAAGTGATTAGAAATGCTCAATACAAATCTGGCATGTCATGGAATAATCAGCATTGTCCCAGATCGATCTTTTTACCTTGTAGGAAGCTTGTGCCGCTCGAAGAAACCTCCTACGAAACCAAGAATGTACTAAGATAATTGCAAGAGGATCTCAAAATTACACATATTTTTGTAAAGACTATTGGACGGTAGAAGAAAGGTTGACGAGAAGCACCTGAGGAAAGTTTTGGTAGTAGGAGCAAATAGTTGATATGAAGAGGACTTCAGCACTAGAGATTCCAGTTTTACTACCTGTCAATCAATACATTGAATATTCTGATAAGAATGAGAAGTTTCAAACCACATACTCTGACATTACAAAGCAGCATATATATTGTTATAAATAGTTAAGCATCATTTTTAAGACCCTAAATGAAATCTAATGACTAGAGGATATATTAGTAGTGCTTGAGATTCTAAGTTCTCGTGTTGTTATATCCATATGAAACTGCTACTTTCAGTTTCGATGTATGCTTTCCTTGGCACTTTAGTAATAATCATTTAAGCACTAATCATTCATTGTTGAAAGAGTAAGACTTACCTCCTCTTTTGTGTATGTGTTATCTGTGATGAAGCAGAAGTCTTCAATACGAGGGGCGTTAATTTCTTCGTATTTTCTTCAATCACATATGAAAGAAGACAAATGAGCATTATTAAACATAATGGAACACAAGGGGCCAACTTCCTTGGAGTTGAGAACTTACGAGGCAATTAGCATGCAAGTAATGCCCAGCAGCTGAAGTCTCTCTTTTTCAATACAATTTTTGGAGAGAAACCAATCAATGAGATATACAGCGAGGTAAAGAGTGTTTGCTTGCAATTTGTATCCCTCAGAAACCTGAACACGAATTCAACACATGGGAAATCAATGCAGTATTCATATTTAATCAACTAATATAATACACATCAAGGTTATAGTGTCTAATAAACATTAATATCTATCTCATTAGTACTTTGAAAAGTAGCTCAAAAGAAATATACATCAGTGTAAGAAAGAAATCAGAAGAAGCAGCTTCACAAACTCAATATAGTTCATATTGTTCAGCAAAACTTGGAAGTTTGAATATGCGGTTACAACATGACTATGAGAAAGTCGAATAATGCATACCTCAACAAGCCAATCAACCAGTATTGCACGCATGCTTGGAGTGATATCTTGCTGTACTGTTTCCATGAAGTTAGGATAAGGCCTTCTTGACAGCTGAAAAAATGAAATGTTAGACAAACAGCTTAGAATAAAAGGAAAAATCAAAGAGAAACTGTTGACAGAAAGACTAAGTATTAAATCATGCTTCAGTTGAATATTTGATTCACTGATTACCATGCATTTCATAACTATGTGCCATAAAGCAACATTGGTAGAGACACAGGGCATTAACGAGACAAACCTCAGCAACACGCAAGTGGTCATATATATCAGCAGCATAGTGGCTGCATAGTTGAGGATCTTCAAAATCAGCATCTATGTCAGCGACATCTGGATGCTTTGACACATCCAAAAGTTCAGAAATGTTACCTCTCTTGGCTGCAACAATTTGTGAAGCTGAGACCAAAAATAACCACAACTAAGTTACACCAACTAACTAAAGTCATTTTTTTTATAAAGTTCTTGAACAGATTTCTTTTATGGTAGTACTAAAGCAATGCATAGACAATGTACTACAAAAATAGAGGAAAACCTTTCTTTTGAGAACTCGAAGGCCAAGCAGATATTCTAGACGTCTGGCTCTGAAGCAGATTATTGTCTGTGCCACACTGGTTGACACTAATCCTAAGAGGTGCATTGTCTTCCAAATCATATAAGCACCTGACATCTTCGGATGATCTAAGCCGCATTTCCATTGAACTCACCGGTTTTGAGTCAGCTATGAACGGTGGTAGCTCAGCAGCTGATGGAACCTCATTTGAAACATGAGGTTGAGCAGGCTTAGCCACCTTCCTTTTCTTAGCCTAGCAGTTATAAAAGTAACAGGATTAGTCTTAGAACCATTAGTATGGGAATAAAAAAGAAAGTGCCTATCCACTATTGAGATATGAATCCTTCAATACATTTCAAGACCAAAACAAGAACAATTTGATATTGGATATATGCAACCTGAATTTCAGTTGGATTTAAGCAACTCCTTTTTGTATTTACGCCGCAATTGTTAGTGACATCTTGAAGAATTGCCCTCTTTTTATGAGGAAGATATGTAACATCTGAAAGTGCTCTTTTTGAATTGGCTCTAAGTGGCTGCTTCTGATCCTGAGTTCCTGGAGCTACCTCCTTCATTGGTGGTAACTGTCCAGTTGTACTTAAAGCCACAGCTTGAGCACGAGTCAATCGACTTGAAACCTCTCCAGCTTTCAGAGTGACACTCTTCCTCATCTCTACAAGATCCAAAAATCCAAAAGAACTTTGGATACTCAATCTTGGTGCTTAAATTCTGTAACACAAGAGAAAATCATGAAACTTGAAAACAAAAGTGTACATAACTAAATTTAAACACAGAAAATGTAAAGGAACCAAAAACAATAAAATTTAACAAAGAAAATTAAAAATTAAATATAAAAGGGCCATTTTTATGTTACTATCTGCAATCAGTGGCAACATTTTTAAGCTGATCAACAACCCAACAATAGTAACATCAAAGAAACACACACTATCCTTAATGCATTCATCAATTTTAATAATAACCTTGATGTTTGAAGCAATCACAATACAAAACCATGTTTCCAAATGCACATAGAACAATAGAAACCCTTGAATTTTTAATATGTTAATTAAAAATGATGAAACATGAAATTGACAAACTTTAAACCATGAAACAAAAATGTTTGGATGTCAAATTTTGGAAAGAACACACATTGCCAAAAATAATAACAATAAAACAAAGACAAAACAAACAACATACATGGTCTCTTCATTTCAGCAACATAAAAATGGGAAATAAAATTTTTTACATTTTTTTTTTTTGTTCCTTAAAATGTTGTCCAAGTTTCCTATTTTAAAATATGTATAAAAAATTTAAAGTTTCAAACCTTAACCCATTTTTTTTTTTCCTCTTTTAAGCTCATTTTATCAAAAACCCAAATCAGAATAACCCAGAAACCCACCCAGAATGAAGTTAATAAAAAACGTGTCTTTGTGTATGAAAAATGACCTGAGATCTATGCTGCAAACTTCTTCACCAGTTCCATTGAAGGAAGATAAAAAGTCACATAGAGAAAAAGAGAAAGAGAGAAAAAAAAAGAGTTTTTTTGTTGTTGTTGTTGAAAACAGCTATGATATGAAGAAAAGAGTGAGTGAGTGAAAGCGGGATAGTTATTTGGTTTAAATGTAAGAAAAGAACAAAAAAACAGATTTAATAAATAAATAAATAAAAGAAAGATAAATAGTTGGACTAGACTTTTCAGTTAACTTTTTTAAGTTGACTCAATAAAATAAAGTGTAACTAATGTATAAATGTACTATACTATCTCACATTACTTTCTGACATTTCTTCTACAACACTTTGTATACAGTTGATTGGTTCAAATTTATGTATAGGTGTCACATTTTCAAGCTCATGTGAATTATTCATTTCAATAAATTATAGAAAAAATGTTGGATAGTCTCTTGATAACACTAGGAGGGTGACGTTTAACCTGGGAATGGACTCTTTTTTCCCACCATGGGAAAGTGTCCTTTTCCCTGCCACCTGTAGGTTGGTTACCTGCACTTAAAAAAAAAACAAAAAATGTAAAATCAATTTTTTAATATTGTTTCTTCTTTCTCCACCACTCCCCTCAATTACTATTGTCAACCAGAAAATCATACTCCCTCCGTCCCGGTTTAATTGACCTACTTTGGTTTTTCACACAGATTAAGAAAAGTGTATAAATAAAGGGGAAAGTGGAATATATTGTATTGGGAATGATAAAAGTAGTATTATTTAGTGTTATATTGTATTGGGAATGATGAAAGTTGTATTGAAAATTGAAATGGGTCAGTTATTTTGGGACACTTTTTTTTAGAAAATGGGTCAGTTATTCCGGGACGGAGGGAGTATTGTTTTTTTAACATCATTTTATTCTTCTACATCCAAAATTACGATGGTTCTCAAATACTATGCTTCTCAAAATACGATGCTTCTTCTTCACAGTTAATCTATCTTCTCTTCTTCTTCATTGCTGAGACATTTTTCATCAAAAACCTTCCCTCAATCACTCCTAATCTTAAACGATTTAGCATTTAAAACAGAATATATGTCGATTCTGATTGAAATTTCAAAAAAATTGGGGATAATTTATACACGGATCTGTCACCTCTTTTGCATATGAATTGGGTTTTATTTTCAATTGGGATTAGTTTATAAAGAAAGATCCATCCACTTTTAAAAAAATCTTGAAGGTTGAAAGATCCATTCATTCTACGTACAGTGAAGTGAAGCAATTTCAAGCAAAGGAGTTTTTCAGCATTTTTTCGATTGAAATAGTTGTTTATCAGAGAAATAATTTTTAACCATTTTAAAAATAAAAAAAATCGCTTGAAATTATAAAGAAATAATTTTTCACCATTTTTTTGTGTTATGTTTGCTCTAGTTAGAAAATTGTTAATCAGAGACTGAAATAATTTAGCTTGAATTGTTGAATCAGTCTTAGTGTTTTACATATTTGTTTAACATCAACTGGGTTGTTTTGGGTATAAGCTGAGATACATCTATCTCCATTAAAGCTCAAGTTGTTGGTGCAGTTGATAGATAAAGTTTAATATGTGAGATGTAGTAGTACAATTTCCAGGAATATTATGTTAATTATTTGTGCAAAAATCATGAACAAAGCCATATGTTGATTTATTATGGATTACAATGTGCAGAAGGGATTCTGATGAAATTATGAAAGAAGGAATCGAATAATTATTTGAGAATGAAGAAGTTTTTTTTTTATATTTCAAAAAAAAGAAGTTTTTTTTTCTGAAAGGAAGAATGAAGAAGCTTGAATGTTGTTCTGGGAGATACAAAGTCACGTGAAGAAAAAACAAAAGAAAAACAATAAGGCCCATTAATTCATACAAACAAAAAACAAAACAAATGCTATATTATTATTAATTAATTGGTGGGGCCGGAATTTTTCTTACACGGTGACCAACAACAAGTTGCAACAATTACCACTTCTTCCATCTCAGCCATCCAATTAAAATACAATTAAATCTATGGCTATAAATGACACTTTCCCATCATGGGAAAAAAGAGTCCTTTCCCATACTAAACGTCACCCACTAGGAGTAGTAAGTAGGATTATTGGAACTTATTTATGGTAAGTGAGATGTAGATTTTGAGATCTGGAGTTTTTTTACTCTTTGTTTGACTTTATTGTTATGGAGTAAAGATTATCTTTCCGGCCCAATTTAGATCTTTATAGTAAGAAATGATTTTTTTTGGTGGTTGAGATTCGAACCCGAACCTTGCATATTTTATGCATTGTTCATACCAACTGAGCTAAGCTCACGAGGACAGTAAAAAATGATATTCAAATTACTTTATTTCGTTCTTATTATAAGAGGAAAAACAAAAAACTTGTAAAGTATTAATTATATCCATTAATATTAAAAAGACAAACATTAAATGAAGGTTAAAAAAGTCTTTTAAGCAATAAATGCACCTTAAAAGATATGTTTTTTTCTTATAATTAAAACCAATTTGTTTTTTAAAAAAAAACTTTCCTATATTAAGGACAGGAGGGATAGGGGCTGCGGTTTTATTTGACTGATTTAACATTTTAATACTGAGGACTAATTAATCCCCAACTCATTATATTAGAAAGATTAATTTGTCCTCAATTTAAAATATTAGAGACTTAGTTTGGTACTCCATCCGTTTCAAAATACATGTCCAAGTCAACCACTTCACATATGTCAATGCATAATTTTGACCGTTAATATCTTTAATTATCTAAAGTAAAAAATTATAAAAATTTAATATATTGAAAATATTTGTCGAGACAAATCTAACAACATCTTACATGCTAATATTTGTATTTATACATTAGTAAAAAAATATGGTCAAAGTAAGTCAAGTGAATAGTGCACATTGCAAAAATTGGACATGTATTTTGAAACGGAGGGAGTATTATTTTTTGTCGACACTAAATTGGGCCGCGGGAAAATTGTCGAATCAATTTTGGTTTTGAAATCTTTTTATAAAAAAGTAAAACTCAATAAACACTAGTTTAATGGTGTGATCTCTAAACGTAGTTTTTAATGTTTTTCTTAATAAAAAAATGTAATTTTTAAAGTCATTTTATATGAATGCATCTAAGCCATGATTTTGAAAAACCAAATAGAGTACAATACCCCGACAAATGATAATATCAGCAAGATTATTTTTGTTTTCAAGGGGATGTGTCTCCCAAAATTCTGGTATTTTTTAATAAACCTTTATCCTATAAACATAACAGGATTTTATGGTGGACTTGAGAAAAATGTGATATATTTTTCTTCAACGATCGATGTTAGTATTTTAGTTGTTAGATTAGTTTTTCTCCTTCGTCCGAATTTGAATATGGGATCTCGAACTGTTTTAACTCTTGGCTTTAAACTGGTTCGAGCTACTCAACCTTCGAAAAAATGCGATATTTGCCTGTTCAACTTGATAGATTTTTCCTTGGTTTGAAGATAGTTTAAAATCTATGCATGAGTGTCGAAAACAATATGCCAGTGAAATATTATTGCAAAAAAATTGCAGTGAAACAGAAGATCAGCTAATACTAATAACTATAAAACTCGCAGAGGAAGTAACTATATTAGTCTACATCTATATATTCTCACTGCTAAAACAATTACAACATTTGAATCTGAATGAATCCAAGACATTCTTGGCAAAATGCTTCATTCTGGCGCTTAGTCGATATCAGACCACTAAGCAAGAACCCTAAACAAATAGGTCATAAAATGTATATACAAAAGATATCAAAGAATAGACATACAACTTAAGAATGGTTGGAGGGAAGATTAGATTAGATTAGACATGATGAAGTCTCCCTCTGTGACTTGTACAGATCATCATATATCAGTTACAAATTAGGGGTCCCGCCCGTCCCTTGCATTCACGTGTCCATCATCTTCATCTTCATCTTCAAAACATTGTTTCAGGTAGTTTTGGTGAAGACAAAACTGCTACAGCATTAAACTGCAACAAAAATTCTCATCATGATCATAATGTATAGGACCAGGATTTCTGAGGAAACGTAAAAACTCTCTTTGTGCCTTACCTTGCCTTGTCGGTATTTTGTACGGATCGCAGGTAAATGGCAATCATCGCTATTCAGCTGTAAAATTTGTAATGCAAGAACTGTGGCTTTCAAATCTGATGCTTTGTAAGAGGCATAGTGTTCAAGAGTTGGATTCTGCAAAAGAAGTATTCATATAAATGAAGATCATGATGTTTCCTTTGAGTGATGTAACTTCGTATGGAAGGAAAACATGAAAGATAAACACCAACCCATGGGTGCCTTGACTGATCCAATGTCCATCTTGCAAGAAACACGGCAGATGCAGCAATCATAGAAGGAAAGAAATTTAAGAAACCATAGTTCATCAGTGTTAATTCAGCCAGATAATTTGCCAAGTACTCCAACTCAACGCTAGGTGTCTGCAATTTTTTCAGTTGGCAAGTGATTAGTCATACTCAATACAAATCTGGCATGTCTTCAAGTAAACAGCATTGCCACGGATCAATTTTTTCACCTGGTATGAAGCTTGTGCTGCTCGAAGAAACCTCCTAAGAAACCAAGAATGTGCTAAGATAATTGCAAGAGGATCTCCAAATAACACATAAAAGTTCCTTTTCTTTTTAATGAAGACTATTAAAAAGATAAAAATTCCAAGAAGTACCTGAGAAAATGTTTTGTTGTGGGAGCGAACAGTTGATATGCAGATGACTTCAACACTTGAATCTCCATATTTAGTACCTGTCAGTCACATAATTTATGAATATCTAGGATCCAACAATAACAAAAGTTTCACAACATTTATCATTGAAAGTGCAAGACACACCTCCTCTCTTGTGTATGTGTTGTCCGTCATGACGCAGAAATCTTCAACATTGTTGGCATTAATTTCTTCGTACTTCCTTCAATCATATATGAAAGAAGACAAAAGAATGTTGTTAAGTACAAATGTCACACTATAGGAATTTGAATGATATTATGTTTAAACGTTATCTTAGTTGCTACATTGTAGAACAAGATGGAAGAAGCAAATAGAGTTATACGTTGCCAGGGGATGAATAAGATAAATCCATCTTTCTTGAATTAGTAACAAGGATTCTGGTATATTTTCTTCTCAGCGTAAGCATAATGGAATTTTTTTGGTATGTTGCAAATGATACAGCTACTCCCAAGAAAAAAAAAATAATAAACAATTTTCCTTTTCATATTGTGAACATCAATACATATGCTCTACCAGAGATTATGAAACTATGAATGAGAACACGAGCGGTCAAGTTCCTTGAATTTGAGAACTTACGAGGCAATTAGCATGCAAGTGATGCCTAGCAGTTGAAGTCTGTGTCTTTCAATGGAGTTTTTGGAGAGAAACAAATCTATGAGATATACAGTGAGGTAGAGAGTGTTTGCTTGCAAATTGAATTGCTCAGAAACCTGAAAACAAAGTTCAACACAAGCAAATTCGATGTAAATTGTAATATTCATATTTCATCAACTCAATATACATCTAAACATCAAAGTCAGAGGGGAATCAGAAGGAGCAGCTTCACAAACTCAATTTAGTTCATATAGAAAGTCAAGTAATGCAAACCTCTACAAGCCAATCAATCAGTATCGCACGCATGGCTGGAGTTATATCTCGCTGTACTGTTTCCATGAAGTTAGGATGAGGCCTTCTTGACAGCTGAAAAATAAAATGTTTGGCAAACAACACGGCATAAAAGGCAAGATCAAAGAGAAACGGTTGCAGAAAGGTGAAGTATCAAAGCAATGATTCAGTTCATATATGCTCTTTACCGATTGTTATGCATTTTATAAAGTTCATAACTACATTTTATGCTAGTACAGTACTATGCTAGTTATTATTGAGTACATGACACGTGAAAAAAATTAAACTCAAAGTTCATCACAGTAAAGGGATAGCAAGTATCTAAGAAAATGATCAAGTTGCAAATTTTTCTTAGGGGCTGCAACATCTCAAAATTTCAAAATTTTGTTTATATAGCCATTGATAAGAATGGACCTTTCTGTTTTTGTATATAATACCATTGGGGATGTTAAAATGAGTCAGTTGAATGCTGAGTATATTCTTGTAATTTCAACATAAAGGGATATTGGTATACACAATAATGACAGGGCATTTACAACACAAACCTCAGCAATACGCAAGTTGTCATATATATCAGCGGCATAGAAGCTGCATAGTTGAGGATCTTCAATATCAGCATCTATATTAGGAATATCCGGACCCTTAGGCGCATTCAGAAGTTCGGAATCACTATCTTTCTTGGCTGGATCAGTTTGTGAAGCTGCTGAACCCAAAAATAGCAACACAAAAGTTACATCAACTAATAAAACGAAAGTGTTTGATATCATAATATGCAGAAAACTCATATATTACAAAAATGTTGGACAAAAGTAGAAGAAAAACCTTTAGCTTGAGAAATCAAAGGCTGAGCAGATGGTTCAGATGTCTGGCCACCAATCAGATTTGAAGGTGCATTGTCTTCCAAAGAAACGGATGGAACCTCAGTTGAAACATTGAGTTGATCCGGCTTGGTCAGCTTTGTTTTCTTAGCCTGATAAATGTTAGTGACATCCTCAAGAGCTGCCCTCTTCTTACGCGGAAGGCCTGTATCATCAGAGACTGCTCTTTCTGAATTGGTGCCTTGCGGATGCTTCTGACTTTCTTGTGCTACATCATCCTTCAATGGTGGCAACTCTCCTGTTGCACTTAAAGCAGCAACTCGTGCGCGAGTTAATCTAACTGGGACCTCTCCAGCTTTCGAACTGACACTCTTATCTTTCTTCATCTATACAAGATCCAGAAGCAATGGATACTAAATCTTGATGTGAGAATTCTGCAATACAATAGCCAGTTATGAGCCAAATGAAAGGAATCAAGAAAAGTAGTGTACATTACTAGATTAGTAAATGTAAACATAGATTGGATCAAAGAACCAAAAACAAGAAAATGTAATTAAACAATACATAAAAGACACATCTTTATAATTTTGAATTGATCAACAACCTAACATCCAAGAAACACACTTTCCTTGATGCAATCAACAATCTCCAAATCCATGTCTTGAAATGCACAAACAACAATACAAACTTTTGTTCATTCAAAATGAAACACCATGCAATTGACAAACATTAATCATGCAAGAGAAGTATCTAGATGTGAAATTCAAAATTTAACTAAACCCATTTATCTTTCTACATCAGAAACAGTCTTCAAATGCAGAACAAGAAACAAAAAATGCCATTAATGTTCATATAAAAATATTGTAAAAATTACCCATCTGAGAATGTGTATCAAAGATTCAATCTTTATCATTTTTTTCTCGTTTAAGAACAATTTCTCATAAACCCAGATAAAATAATCACAAATCCAAGAAACCCAACAACAACAAAAAGGTGTTGAAGAAGAATGTGGCATTTGTTAAAGAGATTTGTGCATGAAGAATTACCTGAGCAGAGCAGAGCTGAGGATTATGCTGAGAGCTGCTCCACCATTGTTGAAGAAGAGAAGAGAGATGAAGGGTCACTCACAGAGAGGAGAGGGGAAGCGGGATGTGGGTTTGGTTCAAAAACAACATTGGAGTAACAAACAAATTACTAATATATAAAAAATGTTTTTGTTTTAAAGAAGGAAAAGAAATGATTATTTGACTAGACTTTGAGGTTAGTTTTATGTTGACTAAGTAACGCTTCATTGATTGAGTGTGAGTGAAGCCATGCGACTCAATTTTATAATTAATGATAAATGTCACATTATTATGTAGTAACTAGGATT
This sequence comes from Medicago sativa, assembly GCF_051527215.1. Lineage (NCBI taxonomy): Eukaryota > Viridiplantae > Streptophyta > Magnoliopsida > Fabales > Fabaceae > Medicago > Medicago sativa. The sequence continues at coordinate 81,191,729 of NC_140750.1, forward strand.
GGGAGAATTAGTTTTTAAATTATGTTTTATACACACTTGAATTGTATAAGTCACATGTACCAACCAACAAGAACGAGTTTAGATGAAATAGTTAGACTCTGGCATCGCACATCACGGTGAAACAATGTTTGAATTTTGATTGAAAAATGTATAAAATTACACATGTTAAACCAATTTTATCGAATTCTCCCTTCTCTGGTAGGGTGTGTGCATAGTTCGTTTTTTCTTTTTAAAATTGAAATAAAAAATAAGAAATCAGGGGGTAACAAGAACCATAACTCATGTAAAATGTTAATTGTGTCTAAAATTATGTATTGTATTTAACCTTAGATGATACCTCTAAGTTTCAGATCTAATATATGTCTCATTCATAGTTTATCAAAAATAAATTATTGTGTATTATGTGAAGGTATTCTTTTTTCACGTTTTGGATAAGGCCCGTGAGTTATGGATTGCATCATCTAAAGATAGAGTATTACTTTTCCCACCCTATGCCTTTCCTAGCGCGCCCTATTTTTTTCCAAAATTACCCTCGGGGATTTCCGGATTATATAATCCGGAATGAAGCAGTGCACAGAACTGAAACAGAACTGAAACAGATTTTCATGTCATCGTGGTTTTTATCATTTTTTTTCTCAATAAATCATTATATATGTTTGTATAAAAGACAATTAACTTAAATATTATATCAAAAAATGATTATATATATATATATATATCATTATACCAAAAAAAGTTGAATTTATATCATTACACATTTCACCTAATGATATACATTTCAACTAAACTAATGATATATATCTAATCTATGGCGCCGAAAGATCAATGAGACTATCATCCACTTCAACCTTCACACCAGGAGCAGGACCAGCACCAACCCTCTCTCGGGATCAAGATTTTCAACAACGTACAACTCTTCATCATCTTCTATGACCTCAACACCCGCCGCCCGACTTAGCTCATTATAATCTGCCATCCGGCTGACATATCTATCAGGCCATGTGTCTGCATCCTCTCGATGGTATTGTCTCCATAGAGCGGAAGTGGGAGGAATCGGACAACCATCCTTCAATTTCAAGGCCATAAAATGGTTGTCATTCACATATGCCAGACATATCAACGGATCGATAGTTGGAGGCGGCGGTGGACCACATAGAGGGAAAAAGGTTTCTGATTTCCCAATGGACAACACAACAACCGTTTGGTTGAATTTCTGTGCGATGAGGAACCCCATATTCGGCATTGTCATCCATTTATCTGGTGGTGCAATGCCAATACCGGAGTAGGATAGAGCGTCCAAGACCTCGTTATACCGCATATCATCATTAATCATCCTCCGATAGCGGTCATTTTCTACACCGATAAGCTCTTTGTAAAGGTTGTACCGGACTAATACGTGATCATCAACAGTCAAGTTACGTAGGACCGCAACTGCTCGGAACCCACAATGGCCATCACCGGGTACATCCGTAACCTTTTCAATAAAGCCATGCATCCAAATTGGGATTTGGTCTTTGTTTGGTATGTGGACCTCAACGGGTGTTGGCTTCTTGGGATTTTTTGGAATTGGTTTAGGAGGAGTAGGAGACATGTTGCTTTTCCGTGCTCTCTTTCTACTTGTCCCTGTTGACCGTGTCTATGAACCCTGTGTTTCTTGCTCTTGGGAGTCAACAATCTCCCATAGGGAAGGGGACCGCCTTGTCGATCGAATGCTTTGCTTATCTTTCTTTGGAGCTCCTTTGGTGGTGACCTTATTTGGCGGTGGACGCTGATGTAGTAATTTTTCCTACACGTCATATAACTATGTACACGTGAGTATATATAGGATCGTTTCCACAGGGAGTTACGTTTAATCATAAGCATTTACACAATCGTTCACATTAAGGGTTTGGATATAATTTGTTTGTTTGTAACACTATATCCATATTTGACACTAACGTAAAAACGAGAGGGGATCGAACTATTTCGCTTGCGGTATAAGATAACGAGCAAGCATAACAGCAGCAATCTCTCGATCAATTAACAGACTCTAGCTTTATAACCAATATTATTACAATCATTTCTACAATATCCTTCGTGTCCAAAGCGACATCGTTATTTCTAGGTTATCGTTTAAACATTCGTGTCCAAATTCCTTAAACGATAACAAAGTCGATCGGATAACTTAATCGACCGTGTCCAGCCTGGTTAAGCATCCGAAAGCATAAAAATCTTGATTAAAAGTAATTATCAAAGGTTTACAAACTTGTCAAGAGTGATATAACATAAGATAGATTGTTATTCTAGTTCTAGATTCAAGAGTTTGTGTCCAAATCATCTTGAATCTCTTTGAAAGCATTAAAAGCAAGAATAACAACAATATTGAATCATATAGCTAGAACCATATATATTAAAAGATCAAAAGATTACATAATAGCTTGATTGTTACCTCAATACTACAAAGAAGGTTAGTTACATATAGACATGTAAACTAATGCAAGGAATGAAGGAAAGATGAAGATTCCATGCCAAGATCCTTGATGTCTCAATGAATCTAGGGTTGAATCTACTCCTTAATCACTTGCTTTGTGTTTCTCTCTATGAAATAGCTCTAACCTCTCTCTAGAAATGTGTAAAATGTTTTCAATGGAATAGTGAATTATCTAGAGAGAGGGAAAACTTGTATTTAAAGGGGCTGAAAACGTGTAATCTCGCTTAAGCGAGCTGCATCTCGCGCAAGCGAGATGCCTAAATATCTAACAATAACCAATGAAGTCTTGCCACGTAGCCCTGCTCCTTGATGAAGTTGTATCTCGCGTAAGCGAGTTAGACCTCGCGCAAGCGACGTTGCTTGAAACTTAAACCGCCTTAGAATCCTGCTTGAGCGACATGGAAGCGAGATAGAAAGCGAGATGCTCATCTGTTCCCTGGAGAAATCTCGCGTAAGCGAGATGATCTCGCGTAAGCGAGATTCTAAAATTCACAAGCGACCCTGGAAGCGAGATGCAAGCGAAGGTTGAGCTTCTCCCTGGAGGAATCTCGCTTAAGCGAGATGACCTCGCGTAAGCGAGATCTGCTTGGTTCACACAACTTGAGTTTTGGTCCTTGCTTGTCATTTCCTGCATAAATTGGGTAGAATTAGGCATATAAAGCATAAATGGTATAATTACAACAATTGGTTGCTTTTCCGTAGATAACTTGCATAACAAGTCACTAAAAGTGCCTCTTGTAACACATGAAATATATTACTTTTGAGCACTTATCAAACTCTCCCCAACTTAGCTTTTTGTTTGTCCTCAAACAAAACAAAAAAAATCAAAAGGAAACTCACAAGGCTTTGGACAAGCTTTCTAGCACACTACCAAACAATTCAAATCAAATAAAAATTTTCAAGTGGTGATTCAAATGTGAAAGCACCGGCAAGCATGAAGTTCTCCATTATTCCTAGCACAGCTATAAATGTGAAACAAGTCCTAAGCACAAAATACACATCATAAACTTCAAAGTATAAACATATCTATCTATGAACCACACCTAACACACTTCTTTGAAAGTAAATGCAATATAATGATAACAATGAATGAGGTAATGAACACACATCCAACAATCATGCTAACATCCTATTTAAGTTAGGTGTCCATCCAAATATCGTCTCAAAAAGCATAAAAGCATGGATCAAAAGGTCTTGCAAGGGTTATAACTTGGCCGGGCTTACAAAAGAAATGTCATATGTGGGGCAATTGATCAGAAAGCCTATCAAAGAGGAACATTTTTTTGTATCACAACTTGAAATCCATATACTTCCCTACCAAGAATTAAAACCTTTGGTGATTAACAATCAAACTTATAACCTTGACAACTTATTCTATTTTTGATTTTTCTCTTTCTTTTTTTTTTTCTTTTCTTTTTCAAATGTACAATTTTTTTTTTCTTTGATTCAATGTTGTCAGGTTATTTTACAACTTCACCACAACTTAACATATAATGCCTCCTTTTTCTCCCCAACTTGAATACAACAAAACTCTAATTGAATGTTCCCCTATCCTAAGGCAAGGGACAAAGTACAAAAAGGTTAAGGGTTCAACAAAGTAAAATTATCAAAGTCCTATAAGATTCAACCATGAACTGGATTTTTGAAAAATTTCAGGCAAATTCAACAAGCATTGTGCTTATGAATATTGACAGTTCATGTTTGAGGACTTGATTCATTTGGCTCAGATTGGGGTATCAGATACTCGCTCTTCTCACAGGTAGGCTTTATGTGGTCAAGTAGGTTACTCTCAATTCAAAAAGTGCCTTGATCCTTTCCATGCTTTTAAACAATTCAAAATAGTTATCAGATTTAACATAACTAAAACAAGTTAGACGATGATTATCGGTCTCCAGCATATATACAACAGATTGAAGCTACCTCACATTTAGGTTAAGTACTAAGTGGTTCAAAGATATTCATGTTTATGAAAAGACTTAAATGATCTATATTTTGTGCACAGTACAAATTTCAAATTCATAGCAACACCTAGAATAACAGGAAACCAATACCTTGGCAATGCGCTTTCTCACAATTCATATCATTATCACTCACCTGCTTTTGCTCAATAATTGGCTCCAAAGAGCACTTTAAACTTTGATGTTCATGAGCATTATTTTTCTTTTGACTAAACACAAGCAAGATTAATCAAAAATTTCATCCAAAGCAATAAGTTAAAAACCAAACAACTAGCTAAGCTATTTAACCCAAAACGAAATTAAAATTAAACCAAAGTATTGAACACCCAAAACCGTGCTCAAAAAGTATAAGTTCAAAAGCGATAAAATTGTTCCAACATAAAAATAAAAACATAAACTAAAAAGTCAAAGCAGAAGTCAAAGTAAACTAAGCATCAAAAGAATGCGGTCAGTGTGCCGCATCATCATCCATATCATCCTGCTGAGATAAATGGACACTGGCTGTCCTCTCTGGATCATCATCGACACCATGCACACTAGCTGTCCCATGCACACTAGCTGTCCCATGTACACTAGCTGTCCTCACCGCATCACCACCAATGTGGACACTGGCTGTCCTAGTAAAGTCATCAGCTGCTCCACCAAATGCTGCACCACTGCCCCCTCCTGGGTAGATTGGCCTGTCCCCAGGCCACATGCAAGAATCATAATACTGTGCAGGAGTGAACATAAAACACCTGGGATCCATGTGAGCATCGTAAAGATGCGAGTAAATGCCCTGGTTGCTGCGGAAGATAGCAGCCTGCTGATCCATTATGTGATTCTCTCTCAGCTCCTGTGCTTGAGCTAACTGAAAGGCTTGCTGCTGCTGTGCCTGAGCTCTCTCAACTGCTCGCTGCTCATACTGAGCCATATATGCCTGAAAAGATGAAAAATCAAAAGTGCCTGACTGCTGAGGTGGTGGCATAGTCTGGTGAGGATCATCCTGCTCTGGATCGTCCTGGTGAGGATCATCCTCAGGTGGAGGTACTTGAGAAGAAGAGGCAGCACCTTTGGCTAGTGCTCTAGAAATGTAACCCCGAATGTATTTGTCATCAATGGGAGAAACCAGCTCTTCAGAAAAAGGCTCGGTAACTGGCACCTCATGATGCCTAAGTAATCCCATAATAAAGCCGGGAAAAGCAAGCCTGGTCTCTGGTCCCGCTACACCACCGAGAGCTACATGCTTCAGCTCTCTTGAAATAATAGAAGCCAGATCCACCGGCCTTCCTTTGCAAATGTGCCAAATCAGAGGAGGCATTATTCTCTTGGGAGTTGTGGTGACATGACTCTTCGGCCAGACATTATGAACTAAGAACTTAAACAGAATTCCAGCTTTTGGCCTCATATCAGTGAAGGCCGCCAAATTGCGGTTACCCGCTTTGGACTCCATATATGTCCTACCCGGTAGCAAAATCTCCCTCTCAATCTTTCCAAGATTCCAATCAGCAGCTCTCTCTCTCTCCCCATAAGGACACAAGGCAGGTGTGTCAGGGTCATCGGACTCAGGTAGGGTGTAAGGGTTGCCTAGATACTCATTAATGGCATCCCTATCGAAGCGGATGGTCTTTCCTCTCACCATTGTGGTGTAAGAAAATGCAGCATGCATTTCCTTAGCATCACAATCTGGTAAGGAATTGGCATAAAACTCTCTCAAGAGATCCAGGTTGATTTTGGGGTATGGGTTAAGGAGTTTCTCCCATTTTCTCTCAGTGAAAACGGCTGCTATGTCAGCATACTCTCCCTCAGGGTTAATCCGGAAAATTTTGTCATGCCAAGTTTTCTCTTTTTTCAGCTCGAGAAACCTGGCATAGGTTTTGTTGGAAGTGTAAATGGTACGGTCCGGGTTTCTAGGTAAGGGTGCAGGACGGTTTACAACACCGGATGAGGAAGCAGTGGTTTTACGTTTCTTGGTTGGTTGATTTTTAGGGGCCATCTGCAAAACAACCAGAAAAACCATATACAGTATAGCAACAATTGATCAGCACAGTATGGTATCAAATGGAAGTACACAGACTAGATTAACACAAAAGTCAGAAAGAACAAGAAGGCACTGGGCTATCTCGCTTGCAACTCGCTTAAGCGAGGTCAGAAGCGAGATATTGAAGAAAAATCTGGGCAAAAATATGAAGTCTCGCTTAAGCGAGAAAATTAGTTAAGAACTTCGCTTAAGCGAGATTCTCCAGAACCTGCGAAAATCAACCCCAATTCCAGAATTTTCAACCAAACCCACAATATTTTCAACCAAAATTCAACCTCAATCCTCTACTCATAAAACCAACTCATGAAAAGAAACCAAAATCAAGACTTGTGTTCAACATTAAATCAAAACCCTTATTTTCCAAAGATTCCAAAATGGGTCAAAATTTACACAATTGAATGTTGAATAAAAACAGTGATGATTTTGATTCATTTTCATTGTTATGAACCTAAGGAAACAGTCTCTAGTCACAAACACCTACATCTAACCCTAGCCATTCTAAATTTGCATAAAGCATGAATTTTGAAATTGAAAAGCATGGCACAGAAATATAAATCAAACCTGTTGAAATGATGATGAATGAAGCAAGCAAATGATGATGAATGAAGAAATATGCAAGTGCTTGACTATGGTTGAATTGGTTTTGATTTTAGGGTTAAAGTTTGTGAGGAAAAGAAAAGTTTAGAGAGAATGGAGAAAAGGAAAGTTGGAAAACGTAAATGAGTGGAAATGAGTGGATGGGGGAGTGGTTAAGGGGAGTTAATCCCCTTGGAAACCGTTACCATTTTTGAATAAAAAACTCATCTCGCTTGCGCGAGATAATCTCGCTTAAGCGAGATTTCTCCAGAACCAACAATTTGAAAATGCAACAATCTCGCTTAAGCGAGATTAACTTCGCTTGAGCGAGATTTCTCCAGATATGTTTCTTACTTTGCTTTGCTCATGAAATTATTCCTAAATGCATTAAAACATGAAAATACTTACAAAACTGGGTGTGACTCCCAGCAAGAGCTTGTTTTACGTCCTTAGCTTGACGCATTTTGAAGAAATCATGGCTCGATTAGTGAAATTGTCGTCAAACACCGATCAATTTCACCACCGAAGTAGGGCTTAAGCCTTTGCCCATTAACAGTCCAGTTGGCTTTGGTGACTGGATCCTCAAGTTCCACAGCTCCGTACGGTTTGACCTCTTTAACCATGAAAGGTCCGGACCACTTAGACTTCAATTTGCCCGGAAACAACCTCAGTCTTGAATTGAAAAGTAATACCATTTGTCCCGGCATGAATTGTCTCAGAATGATCTTCTTGTCATGATACTTCTTGATCCTTTCTTTGTAGAGCTTTGAAGATTCATAAGCTTGATTTCTCAATTCCTCAAGCTCATGCATTTGAACTTTTCTTCTTTCACCGGCCTTCTCTTGATCAAAGTTTAGGAACTTCAATGCCCAAAAGGCTTTATGTTCGAGCTCGACCGGTAAATGACAAGATTTGCCATAAACCATTTGGAAAGGAGTGAGGCCTATAGGAGACTTGTATGCAGTCCTATATGCCCATAAAGCTTCATCAAGTTTAGCCGACCAATCCTTCCGAGATGTAGAGACCGTCTTCTCAAGTATGCGTTTGACCTCCCGGTTAGAAACTTCAGCTTGTCCATTCGTTTGCGGATGATACGGTGATGCTACTTTGTGTTTGACTCCATAATGATCTAGGGCCTTGGCAAGTTGTGCGTTGCAAAAGTGTGATCCTCCATCACTAATAAGCACTCTTGGTGTACCAAACCGGGTGAAAATATTCTTCTTTAGGAACTTCACCACCGTCTTGCTATCGGCTTTAGGCGATGCTACGGCTTCCACCCACTTTGAAACATAATCAACAGCTACCAAGATGTACTCATTTGAATATGAAGAAGGGAAGGGGCCAACAAAATCTATACCCCAACAATCGAACACTTCCACTTCAAGGATGAGTTGTAGAGGCATCTCATTTCTCTTTGACATTGATCCGGTTCTTTGGCATTCATCACAATGCTTGCAATGTAAGTTGGCATCTTTGAATAGAGTTGGCCAATAGAACCCGGATTGAAGTACCTTTGTGGCTGTCCTCTCCCCGTTGAAGTGACCTCCATAGGGCGAATTATGACATTGCCATAGGATCTTCTTTGCCTCTTCATCATCCACACACCTACGCAAGAGATTGTCCGCTCCAATTTTGAACAAGTAAGGCTCATCCCACACATAGTGGTTAGCATCATAGAGGAACTTCTTGCGTTGTTGCCATTCAAAATCTTCCGGAATGAACCCGGTTGCTTTGTAGTTCACCAAGTCGGCAAACCACGGTCTCACATTGATAGCTAGCAACTGTTCATCTGGAAATTCTTCACGAACCTCCGGTTCATTCTTGGTTACCTCATTGTTTGTCAACCTTGAAAGGTGATCAGCTACAAGATTCTCCGTGCCTTTCTTATCCTTGATCTCCAAGTCAAACTCTTGAAGCAACAACATCCACCGGATGAGTCTAGGCTTTGAGTCGGACTTAGTAAGGAGATACTTGATAGCTGCATGGTCAGTATAAACAACAATTTTGGAACCTACAAAGTAAGAACGAAATTTCTCCATTGCATATACTATTGCAAGTAACTCTTTTTCAGTTGTGGCATAATTGATTTGTGCCTCATTTAGAACCTTACTTGCATAGTGAATAGCATAAAAAATTTTGTCCTTACGTTGACCCAAGACCGCACCAACAGCATAATCACTTGCATCACACATTAATTCAAAATTTAAATCCCAATTAGGAGCAATGATTATTGGTGCGGTGGTCAACTTTTCTTTTAAAGATTCAAATGCATCAAGACATTCATTATCAAAAACAAAATACTTATCTTTGTTGAGCAAGTTGCTCATAGGCTTTGCGATCTTTGAGAAGTCTTTGATGAACCTCCGGTAGAACCCGGCATGACCAAGAAAACTCCGAACACCTTTGACATTCACCGGTGGTGGAAGCTTTCCTATGACATCGACCTTTGCTTGGTCTACCTCAATACCCTTAGCAGAAATCTTATGACCAAGGACAATACCCTCGGTAACCATGAAGTGACATTTCTCCCAATTGAGCACCAAGCTAGTTTCAATACACCGCTTCAGCACGGTATCCAAGCTATTCAAACACGTATCAAATGACGAACCGAAAACTGAGAAATCATCCATGAACACCTCCATGCATTTACCAATAAGTTTGGAGAAGATTGCTTGAACACACCGTTGAAAAGTTGCGGGTGCATTACACAAGCCAAATGGCATTCTTCGATAAGCAAAAATACCAAAGGGACAAGTGAAAGCCGTCTTCTCGTGATCATCTGGGTTCATGGCGATTTGATTGTAACCGGAGTAACCATCTAGGAAGCAATAAAAGGATTGACCGGAGAGTCTTTCAAGCATTTGATCCATGAAGGGCAAGGGGAAGTGATCCTTCCGTGTTGCTTGATTGAATCTTCTATAATCTATACACATCCTCCATCCGGTGACGGTTCTAGTTGGGATTAACTCATTTTTATCATTAGTGATCACCGTCATTCCTCCTTTCTTGGGAACTACTTGAATCGGGCTTACCCAAGCGCTATCCGAGATAGGATAGATCATGCCGGCTTCAAGTAACTTCACTACTTCCTTTCGCACCACCTCTTTCATGTTTGGATTCAAGCGGCGTTGCGGTTGTGCTACCGGTTTAAAGTTTTCTTCCATCATGATCTTGTGCATACAATAAGATGGACTTATCCCTTTCAAATCGGATAACTTCCACCCTATCGCTTCCTTGTTGGCCTTGAGAACCTCTACCAACTTTGTTTCTTCATCGATGGACAAGGAGCTACTAATGATCACCGGTTTTGTACCATCTTTCTCAAGAAAAACATATTTCAAATTAGATGGTAAAACTTTTAATTCTACCTTGGTGTCATCAACTTTGGCTTCTTCCTTGGATTCTTCTTTCAAATCTTCAAGTATGGCTTGATTAGGAAGAACCTCCTTCAAGGAATCTAGCTCCTTCAAACACTCTTCAATGGCACTTGCTTCGTCTTCATCAATAGCATTGAGTGCGTCCACCAAAGCACTCTCAAGGGGTGTTCTATTATGCATTTGCTTCCGAGTAGTCAAGATGACTTCTTCGGTTGCATCCATTTTGAAACATGCACCCTTGTCTTTCGAGTACTTCAAAGCTTCTCGGATGTTGAAGGTAACCTCTTCATCATTTACCTTGACCTTCATGATATTATCATCAAGATCAATCATCATCCGAGCCGTTTGCATGAAATTCCTTCCCATTAAGATAGGCACATCCTCATCTTCTTCGACATCCATAACCACAAAATCAGCCGGAAAAATAAATTTGTCCACTTTTACAAGAACATCTTCGGCCATACCTAGTGGTTTTGCAAAGGATTTGTCGGCCAATTGCAACATCATCCTAGTCCGCTTTATACAAAGGTCACCAACTCTTTTGGCAACGGACAAAGGCATGAGATTGATACTTGATCCAAGATCAAGTAGTGCTTTACCTACATGTGTTGTGCCAATAGCTACCGGTAGAGTGACTCTTCCCGGATCTTGCTCTTTCTTTGGCATTGTTCTTTGAATAATAGCACTACAATTGGCATCGATTTGGATCGTCTCTTCATCGTTGATTCTTCTTTTCTTGGAAAGGATATCTTTCATGAACTTCGCATAGACCGGCATTTGCTCCAAGGCTTCTGAGAATGGTATATCAATTTGCAACTTCTTGAAGAGTTCAAGAAACCTTGCGTATTGCCGCTCTTTGTCTTTCTTCGATGGATCATGTGGGTATGGTAAGCGTTGAGCCACCACTTGCTTCTCAACTACTTGTTTCTTCCCTTTATCTCTCCCCACATCTTTATTCTTCCTCTCCATCTCCTCTTGTAACTCTAGATCTCTTTTTTGATTTTTTTCTTTTTCAACTAATGCTTCTTTATTCTTTATATTCACTTCCTCCTCTATCTCTACACTATCCTCCTCGAACTCCTCTTTGTCCTCCTCATTGACAACTTCATCATACTTTTCTTCAACAACAATATCATCACCTACCCCTATACCTACTACTCTCCCACTCCTTGTAGCTATAGCTTTTGACTGTTATGCCTTGTTGTGCTCCTTAGGATTTGGTTGAGTGTTAGCGGTGAAAGCTCCACCTTGCGGAGGACCTTGAGCCATTTGTTGAGCTAACTGACCAACTTGCGTTTCAAGGCCTTTGATGGACGCGTCGGTGTTTTTCTGGTTAGCCATGGACACTTGCATGAATTGTTTCAAGACCTCCTCGGTGCTTTGGGAATTATTCGGTTGTTGGGGGTTATTTGGTGGTGGATTTTGGTATTGATTATTGTATGGTTGTTGGTAAGGTTGTTGGTAAGGTTGTTGCCATTGGTAGTTATTGTTGTACGGTGTTCTCCAAGGTCTTTGTTGGTTTTGATTGGCCGGATACCTTCCTTGGAAATTGGAAGTACCCGGATTTTGTTGTGAGGTTCCGGCTTGTTGTGATTGGTTAGGCCTTTGTTGGTTTCCCACATAGTTGACCTCTTCCCCTTCAAAAGAACCGGGTTCGGGACAATAGCCGGTGGGATGATCCCCCGTACAAAGTCCACAAGTATAGACTTGAGCGGTTCCTCCTTCTTGCTTGAGAGATTCAAGAATTTGTTTAGGCATAGCTCTCATCTCCTTTTGCATAGCTTCTATTTGTTGAGTGAGGAGCTTATTTTGAGCTAAGACCGCATCGTTTGCTTCAAGTTCAAGAATACCGGCTTTCCTTTGATTAGAATTCCGATTGTGAGAAGATTTTCTTGTGTTGAGAGCCATTTGGTTGATGATTTTGACAGCATCAGCTGGGTTTTTCATAGCAATAGAACCTCCAGCACTTGCATCTAGCATCGTCTTGGACTTATCTTGAAGCCCTTGACGAAAAAGATATAGTTGCATTTGGCTATCAAAACCATGCTTTGGACAATTCCTTAGCAATGATTTATAACGCTCCCAAGCTTCACAAAGAGTCTCACTTTGGCCTTGAGCAAAAGTTGTAATTGAAGTTTTAGCCTCAAGATGCCTATCTTCCGGAAAGAACCTTTCTTGAAATGCTTTCTCTAGCTCACCCCAATTTTCCATCAAAGAAGTTGGTTGATCAAGATACCACTCCTTAGCCTTCCCGATCAAAGAATGAGGAAACAATTGCACAAACACACCCTCTTCCTCATCTTCTTTCATACCAAGTGTACCGGCGGTAACATAGAAGTTGGTAAGATGTCTATATGGATCCTCATGATCCATACCGGTAAACTGGTTATGAGTTATCAAGTTTATCAATCCAGACTTCAGCTCAATAGATTTGGCATTACGATTGCCAAGATTAGCTAGCCTCCTCGGACTAACCCACATAGGTAAAGCATTCTCATCTTCATTAGCCATGACTACTTCCGGTTCACTCCTCGGAGATGAATGTGCAGAAGAATGTGAAGAATCACCTAGTGATATAGTATGCACCGAACCTGACGGAGAAGGAATAAAAAGTAAAGATTCCGGCTGAGCCAGCCTGGCTAATCTCCTAGCTTCCTTTGCTTGCTTTCTAAGTAACCTAGCAGTTTTCTCAATTTCAGGATCAAATCGTAGGTCTTCTTTATCAACGGTACCTCGCATAAACAAAGTTCACCAAGACTATACCAGGTGGTTAGCATAAAAAATAATGAATGATATATGTGTATAAGTATATGCATGAAAGAATTTTGTGCAAAATTGACTTAACATGACAAAATTGTTCCAATACTTATGATAAAAATTTCCGTTACTCCCCGGCAACGGCGCCATTTTGATGTAGTAATTTTTCCTACACGTCATATAACTATGTACACGTGAGTATATATAGGATCGTTTCCACAGGGAGTTACGTTTAATCATAAGCATTTACACAATCGTTCACATTAAGGGTTTGGATATAATTTGTTTGTTTGTAACACTATATCCATATTTGACACTAACGTAAAAACGAGAGGGGATCGAACTATTTCGCTTGCGGTATAAGATAACGAGCAAGCATAACAGCAGCAATCTCTCGATCAATTAACAGACTCTAGCTTTATAACCAATATTATTACAATCATTTCTACAATATCCTTCGTGTCCAAAGCGACATCGTTATTTCTAGGTTATCGTTTAAACATTCGTGTCCAAATTCCTTAAACGATAACAAAGTCGATCGGATAACTTAATCGACCGTGTCCAGCCTGGTTAAGCATCCGAAAGCATAAAAATCTTGATTAAAAGTAATTATCAAAGGTTTACAAACTTGTCAAGAGTGATATAACATAAGATAGATTGTTATTCTAGTTCTAGATTCAAGAGTTTGTGTCCAAATCATCTTGAATCTCTTTGAAAGCATTAAAAGCAAGAATAACAACAATATTGAATCATATAGCTAGAACCATATATATTAAAAGATCAAAAGATTACATAATAGCTTGATTGTTACCTCAATACTACAAAGAAGGTTAGTTACATATAGACATGTAAACTAATGCAAGGAATGAAGGAAAGATGAAGATTCCATGCCAAGATCCTTGATGTCTCAATGAATCTAGGGTTGAATCTACTCCTTAATCACTTGCTTTGTGTTTCTCTCTATGAAATAGCTCTAACCTCTCTCTAGAAATGTGTAAAATGTTTTCAATGGAATAGTGAATTATCTAGAGAGAGGGAAAACTTGTATTTAAAGGGGCTGAAAACGTGTAATCTCGCTTAAGCGAGCTGCATCTCGCGCAAGCGAGATGCCTAAATATCTAACAATAACCAATGAAGTCTTGCCACGTAGCCCTGCTCCTTGATGAAGTTGTATCTCGCGTAAGCGAGTTAGACCTCGCGCAAGCGACGTTGCTTGAAACTTAAACCGCCTTAGAATCCTGCTTGAGCGACATGGAAGCGAGATAGAAAGCGAGATGCTCATCTGTTCCCTGGAGAAATCTCGCGTAAGCGAGATGATCTCGCGTAAGCGAGATTCTAAAATTCACAAGCGACCCTGGAAGCGAGATGCAAGCGAAGGTTGAGCTTCTCCCTGGAGGAATCTCGCTTAAGCGAGATGACCTCGCGTAAGCGAGATCTGCTTGGTTCACACAACTTGAGTTTTGGTCCTTGCTTGTCATTTCCTGCATAAATTGGGTAGAATTAGGCATATAAAGCATAAATGGTATAATTACAACAATTGGTTGCTTTTCCGTAGATAACTTGCATAACAAGTCACTAAAAGTGCCTCTTGTAACACATGAAATATATTACTTTTGAGCACTTATCAAACTCTCCCCAACTTAGCTTTTTGTTTGTCCTCAAACAAAACAAAAAAAATCAAAAGGAAACTCACAAGGCTTTGGACAAGCTTTCTAGCACACTACCAAACAATTCAAATCAAATAAAAATTTTCAAGTGGTGATTCAAATGTGAAAGCACCGGCAAGCATGAAGTTCTCCATTATTCCTAGCACAGCTATAAATGTGAAACAAGTCCTAAGCACAAAATACACATCATAAACTTCAAAGTATAAACATATCTATCTATGAACCACACCTAACACACTTCTTTGAAAGTAAATGCAATATAATGATAACAATGAATGAGGTAATGAACACACATCCAACAATCATGCTAACATCCTATTTAAGTTAGGTGTCCATCCAAATATCGTCTCAAAAAGCATAAAAGCATGGATCAAAAGGTCTTGCAAGGGTTATAACTTGGCCGGGCTTACAAAAGAAATGTCATATGTGGGGCAATTGATCAGAAAGCCTATCAAAGAGGAACATTTTTTTGTATCACAACTTGAAATCCATATACTTCCCTACCAAGAATTAAAACCTTTGGTGATTAACAATCAAACTTATAACCTTGACAACTTATTCTATTTTTGATTTTTCTCTTTCTTTTTTTTTTTCTTTTCTTTTTCAAATGTACAATTTTTTTTTTCTTTGATTCAATGTTGTCAGGTTATTTTACAACTTCACCACAACTTAACATATAATGCCTCCTTTTTCTCCCCAACTTGAATACAACAAAACTCTAATTGAATGTTCCCCTATCCTAAGGCAAGGGACAAAGTACAAAAAGGTTAAGGGTTCAACAAAGTAAAATTATCAAAGTCCTATAAGATTCAACCATGAACTGGATTTTTGAAAAATTTCAGGCAAATTCAACAAGCATTGTGCTTATGAATATTGACAGTTCATGTTTGAGGACTTGATTCATTTGGCTCAGATTGGGGTATCAGATACTCGCTCTTCTCACAGGTAGGCTTTATGTGGTCAAGTAGGTTACTCTCAATTCAAAAAGTGCCTTGATCCTTTCCATGCTTTTAAACAATTCAAAATAGTTATCAGATTTAACATAACTAAAACAAGTTAGACGATGATTATCGGTCTCCAGCATATATACAACAGATTGAAGCTACCTCACATTTAGGTTAAGTACTAAGTGGTTCAAAGATATTCATGTTTATGAAAAGACTTAAATGATCTATATTTTGTGCACAGTACAAATTTCAAATTCATAGCAACACCTAGAATAACAGGAAACCAATACCTTGGCAATGCGCTTTCTCACAATTCATATCATTATCACTCACCTGCTTTTGCTCAATAATTGGCTCCAAAGAGCACTTTAAACTTTGATGTTCATGAGCATTATTTTTCTTTTGACTAAACACAAGCAAGATTAATCAAAAATTTCATCCAAAGCAATAAGTTAAAAACCAAACAACTAGCTAAGCTATTTAACCCAAAACGAAATTAAAATTAAACCAAAGTATTGAACACCCAAAACCGTGCTCAAAAAGTATAAGTTCAAAAGCGATAAAATTGTTCCAACATAAAAATAAAAACATAAACTAAAAAGTCAAAGCAGAAGTCAAAGTAAACTAAGCATCAAAAGAATGCGGTCAGTGTGCCGCATCATCATCCATATCATCCTGCTGAGATAAATGGACACTGGCTGTCCTCTCTGGATCATCATCGACACCATGCACACTAGCTGTCCCATGCACACTAGCTGTCCCATGTACACTAGCTGTCCTCACCGCATCACCACCAATGTGGACACTGGCTGTCCTAGTAAAGTCATCAGCTGCTCCACCAAATGCTGCACCACTGCCCCCTCCTGGGTAGATTGGCCTGTCCCCAGGCCACATGCAAGAATCATAATACTGTGCAGGAGTGAACATAAAACACCTGGGATCCATGTGAGCATCGTAAAGATGCGAGTAAATGCCCTGGTTGCTGCGGAAGATAGCAGCCTGCTGATCCATTATGTGATTCTCTCTCAGCTCCTGTGCTTGAGCTAACTGAAAGGCTTGCTGCTGCTGTGCCTGAGCTCTCTCAACTGCTCGCTGCTCATACTGAGCCATATATGCCTGAAAAGATGAAAAATCAAAAGTGCCTGACTGCTGAGGTGGTGGCATAGTCTGGTGAGGATCATCCTGCTCTGGATCGTCCTGGTGAGGATCATCCTCAGGTGGAGGTACTTGAGAAGAAGAGGCAGCACCTTTGGCTAGTGCTCTAGAAATGTAACCCCGAATGTATTTGTCATCAATGGGAGAAACCAGCTCTTCAGAAAAAGGCTCGGTAACTGGCACCTCATGATGCCTAAGTAATCCCATAATAAAGCCGGGAAAAGCAAGCCTGGTCTCTGGTCCCGCTACACCACCGAGAGCTACATGCTTCAGCTCTCTTGAAATAATAGAAGCCAGATCCACCGGCCTTCCTTTGCAAATGTGCCAAATCAGAGGAGGCATTATTCTCTTGGGAGTTGTGGTGACATGACTCTTCGGCCAGACATTATGAACTAAGAACTTAAACAGAATTCCAGCTTTTGGCCTCATATCAGTGAAGGCCGCCAAATTGCGGTTACCCGCTTTGGACTCCATATATGTCCTACCCGGTAGCAAAATCTCCCTCTCAATCTTTCCAAGATTCCAATCAGCAGCTCTCTCTCTCTCCCCATAAGGACACAAGGCAGGTGTGTCAGGGTCATCGGACTCAGGTAGGGTGTAAGGGTTGCCTAGATACTCATTAATGGCATCCCTATCGAAGCGGATGGTCTTTCCTCTCACCATTGTGGTGTAAGAAAATGCAGCATGCATTTCCTTAGCATCACAATCTGGTAAGGAATTGGCATAAAACTCTCTCAAGAGATCCAGGTTGATTTTGGGGTATGGGTTAAGGAGTTTCTCCCATTTTCTCTCAGTGAAAACGGCTGCTATGTCAGCATACTCTCCCTCAGGGTTAATCCGGAAAATTTTGTCATGCCAAGTTTTCTCTTTTTTCAGCTCGAGAAACCTGGCATAGGTTTTGTTGGAAGTGTAAATGGTACGGTCCGGGTTTCTAGGTAAGGGTGCAGGACGGTTTACAACACCGGATGAGGAAGCAGTGGTTTTACGTTTCTTGGTTGGTTGATTTTTAGGGGCCATCTGCAAAACAACCAGAAAAACCATATACAGTATAGCAACAATTGATCAGCACAGTATGGTATCAAATGGAAGTACACAGACTAGATTAACACAAAAGTCAGAAAGAACAAGAAGGCACTGGGCTATCTCGCTTGCAACTCGCTTAAGCGAGGTCAGAAGCGAGATATTGAAGAAAAATCTGGGCAAAAATATGAAGTCTCGCTTAAGCGAGAAAATTAGTTAAGAACTTCGCTTAAGCGAGATTCTCCAGAACCTGCGAAAATCAACCCCAATTCCAGAATTTTCAACCAAACCCACAATATTTTCAACCAAAATTCAACCTCAATCCTCTACTCATAAAACCAACTCATGAAAAGAAACCAAAATCAAGACTTGTGTTCAACATTAAATCAAAACCCTTATTTTCCAAAGATTCCAAAATGGGTCAAAATTTACACAATTGAATGTTGAATAAAAACAGTGATGATTTTGATTCATTTTCATTGTTATGAACCTAAGGAAACAGTCTCTAGTCACAAACACCTACATCTAACCCTAGCCATTCTAAATTTGCATAAAGCATGAATTTTGAAATTGAAAAGCATGGCACAGAAATATAAATCAAACCTGTTGAAATGATGATGAATGAAGCAAGCAAATGATGATGAATGAAGAAATATGCAAGTGCTTGACTATGGTTGAATTGGTTTTGATTTTAGGGTTAAAGTTTGTGAGGAAAAGAAAAGTTTAGAGAGAATGGAGAAAAGGAAAGTTGGAAAACGTAAATGAGTGGAAATGAGTGGATGGGGGAGTGGTTAAGGGGAGTTAATCCCCTTGGAAACCGTTACCATTTTTGAATAAAAAACTCATCTCGCTTGCGCGAGATAATCTCGCTTAAGCGAGATTTCTCCAGAACCAACAATTTGAAAATGCAACAATCTCGCTTAAGCGAGATTAACTTCGCTTGAGCGAGATTTCTCCAGATATGTTTCTTACTTTGCTTTGCTCATGAAATTATTCCTAAATGCATTAAAACATGAAAATACTTACAAAACTGGGTGTGACTCCCAGCAAGAGCTTGTTTTACGTCCTTAGCTTGACGCATTTTGAAGAAATCATGGCTCGATTAGTGAAATTGTCGTCAAACACCGATCAATTTCACCACCGAAGTAGGGCTTAAGCCTTTGCCCATTAACAGTCCAGTTGGCTTTGGTGACTGGATCCTCAAGTTCCACAGCTCCGTACGGTTTGACCTCTTTAACCATGAAAGGTCCGGACCACTTAGACTTCAATTTGCCCGGAAACAACCTCAGTCTTGAATTGAAAAGTAATACCATTTGTCCCGGCATGAATTGTCTCAGAATGATCTTCTTGTCATGATACTTCTTGATCCTTTCTTTGTAGAGCTTTGAAGATTCATAAGCTTGATTTCTCAATTCCTCAAGCTCATGCATTTGAACTTTTCTTCTTTCACCGGCCTTCTCTTGATCAAAGTTTAGGAACTTCAATGCCCAAAAGGCTTTATGTTCGAGCTCGACCGGTAAATGACAAGATTTGCCATAAACCATTTGGAAAGGAGTGAGGCCTATAGGAGACTTGTATGCAGTCCTATATGCCCATAAAGCTTCATCAAGTTTAGCCGACCAATCCTTCCGAGATGTAGAGACCGTCTTCTCAAGTATGCGTTTGACCTCCCGGTTAGAAACTTCGGCTTGTCCATTCGTTTGCGGATGATACGGTGATGCTACTTTGTGTTTGACTCCATAATGATCTAGGGCCTTGGCAAGTTGTGCGTTGCAAAAGTGTGATCCTCCATCACTAATAAGCACTCTTGGTGTACCAAACCGGGTGAAAATATTCTTCTTTAGGAACTTCACCACCGTCTTGCTATCGGCTTTAGGCGATGCTACGGCTTCCACCCACTTTGAAACATAATCAACAGCTACCAAGATGTACTCATTTGAATATGAAGAAGGGAAGGGGCCAACAAAATCTATACCCCAACAATCGAACACTTCCACTTCAAGGATGAGTTGTAGAGGCATCTCATTTCTCTTTGACATTGATCCGGTTCTTTGGCATTCATCACAATGCTTGCAATGTAAGTTGGCATCTTTGAATAGAGTTGGCCAATAGAACCCGGATTGAAGTACCTTTGTGGCTGTCCTCTCCCCGTTGAAGTGACCTCCATAGGGCGAATTATGACATTGCCATAGGATCTTCTTTGCCTCTTCATCATCCACACACCTACGCAAGAGATTGTCCGCTCCAATTTTGAACAAGTAAGGCTCATCCCACACATAGTGGTTAGCATCATAGAGGAACTTCTTGCGTTGTTGCCATTCAAAATCTTCCGGAATGAACCCGGTTGCTTTGTAGTTCACCAAGTCGGCAAACCACGGTCTCACATTGATAGCTAGCAACTGTTCATCTGGAAATTCTTCACGAACCTCCGGTTCATTCTTGGTTACCTCATTGTTTGTCAACCTTGAAAGGTGATCAGCTACAAGATTCTCCGTGCCTTTCTTATCCTTGATCTCCAAGTCAAACTCTTGAAGCAACAACATCCACCGGATGAGTCTAGGCTTTGAGTCGGACTTAGTAAGGAGATACTTGATAGCTGCATGGTCAGTATAAACAACAATTTTGGAACCTACAAAGTAAGAACGAAATTTCTCCATTGCATATACTATTGCAAGTAACTCTTTTTCAGTTGTGGCATAATTGATTTGTGCCTCATTTAGAACCTTACTTGCATAGTGAATAGCATAAAAAATTTTGTCCTTACGTTGACCCAAGACCGCACCAACAGCATAATCACTTGCATCACACATTAATTCAAAATTTAAATCCCAATTAGGAGCAATGATTATTGGTGCGGTGGTCAACTTTTCTTTTAAAGATTCAAATGCATCAAGACATTCATTATCAAAAACAAAATACTTATCTTTGTTGAGCAAGTTGCTCATAGGCTTTGCGATCTTTGAGAAGTCTTTGATGAACCTCCGGTAGAACCCGGCATGACCAAGAAAACTCCGAACACCTTTGACATTCACCGGTGGTGGAAGCTTTCCTATGACATCGACCTTTGCTTGGTCTACCTCAATACCCTTAGCAGAAATCTTATGACCAAGGACAATACCCTCGGTAACCATGAAGTGACATTTCTCCCAATTGAGCACCAAGCTAGTTTCAATACACCGCTTCAGCACGGTATCCAAGCTATTCAAACACGTATCAAATGACGAACCGAAAACTGAGAAATCATCCATGAACACCTCCATGCATTTACCAATAAGTTTGGAGAAGATTGCTTGAACACACCGTTGAAAAGTTGCGGGTGCATTACACAAGCCAAATGGCATTCTTCGATAAGCAAAAATACCAAAGGGACAAGTGAAAGCCGTCTTCTCGTGATCATCTGGGTTCATGGCGATTTGATTGTAACCGGAGTAACCATCTAGGAAGCAATAAAAGGATTGACCGGAGAGTCTTTCAAGCATTTGATCCATGAAGGGCAAGGGGAAGTGATCCTTCCGTGTTGCTTGATTGAATCTTCTATAATCTATACACATCCTCCATCCGGTGACGGTTCTAGTTGGGATTAACTCATTTTTATCATTAGTGATCACCGTCATTCCTCCTTTCTTGGGAACTACTTGAATCGGGCTTACCCAAGCGCTATCCGAGATAGGATAGATCATGCCGGCTTCAAGTAACTTCACTACTTCCTTTCGCACCACCTCTTTCATGTTTGGATTCAAGCGGCGTTGCGGTTGTGCTACCGGTTTAAAGTTTTCTTCCATCATGATCTTGTGCATACAATAAGATGGACTTATCCCTTTCAAATCGGATAACTTCCACCCTATCGCTTCCTTGTTGGCCTTGAGAACCTCTACCAACTTTGTTTCTTCATCGATGGACAAGGAGCTACTAATGATCACCGGTTTTGTACCATCTTTCTCAAGAAAAACATATTTCAAATTAGATGGTAAAACTTTTAATTCTACCTTGGTGTCATCAACTTTGGCTTCTTCCTTGGATTCTTCTTTCAAATCTTCAAGTATGGCTTGATTAGGAAGAACCTCCTTCAAGGAATCTAGCTCCTTCAAACACTCTTCAATGGCACTTGCTTCGTCTTCATCAATAGCATTGAGTGCGTCCACCAAAGCACTCTCAAGGGGTGTTCTATTATGCATTTGCTTCCGAGTAGTCAAGATGACTTCTTCGGTTGCATCCATTTTGAAACATGCACCCTTGTCTTTCGAGTACTTCAAAGCTTCTCGGATGTTGAAGGTAACCTCTTCATCATTTACCTTGACCTTCATGATATTATCATCAAGATCAATCATCATCCGAGCCGTTTGCATGAAATTCCTTCCCATTAAGATAGGCACATCCTCATCTTCTTCGACATCCATAACCACAAAATCAGCCGGAAAAATAAATTTGTCCACTTTTACAAGAACATCTTCGGCCATACCTAGTGGTTTTGCAAAGGATTTGTCGGCCAATTGCAACATCATCCTAGTCCGCTTTATACAAAGGTCACCAACTCTTTTGGCAACGGACAAAGGCATGAGATTGATACTTGATCCAAGATCAAGTAGTGCTTTACCTACATGTGTTGTGCCAATAGCTACCGGTAGAGTGACTCTTCCCGGATCTTGCTCTTTCTTTGGCATTGTTCTTTGAATAATAGCACTACAATTGGCATCGATTTGGATCGTCTCTTCATCGTTGATTCTTCTTTTCTTGGAAAGGATATCTTTCATGAACTTCGCATAGACCGGCATTTGCTCCAAGGCTTCTGAGAATGGTATATCAATTTGCAACTTCTTGAAGAGTTCAAGAAACCTTGCGTATTGCCGCTCTTTGTCTTTCTTCGATGGATCATGTGGGTATGGTAAGCGTTGAGCCACCACTTGCTTCTCAACTACTTGTTTCTTCCCTTTATCTCTCCCCACATCTTTATTCTTCCTCTCCATCTCCTCTTGTAACTCTAGATCTCTTTTTTGATTTTTTTCTTTTTCAACTAATGCTTCTTTATTCTTTATATACACTTCCTCCTCTATCTCTACACTATCCTCCTCGAACTCCTCTTTGTCCTCCTCATTGACAACTTCATCATACTTTTCTTCAACAACAATATCATCACCTACCCCTATACCTACTACTCTCCCACTCCTTGTAGCTATAGCTTTTGACTGTTATGCCTTGTTGTGCTCCTTAGGATTTGGTTGAGTGTTAGCGGTGAAAGCTCCACCTTGCGGAGGACCTTGAGCCATTTGTTGAGCTAACTGACCAACTTGCGTTTCAAGGCCTTTGATGGACGCGTCGGTGTTTTTCTGGTTAGCCATGGACACTTGCATGAATTGTTTCAAGACCTCCTCGGTGCTTTGGGAATTATTCGGTTGTTGGGGGTTATTTGGTGGTGGATTTTGGTATTGATTATTGTATGGTTGTTGGTAAGGTTGTTGGTAAGGTTGTTGCCATTGGTAGTTATTGTTGTACGGTGTTCTCCAAGGTCTTTGTTGGTTTTGATTGGCCGGATACCTTCCTTGGAAATTGGAAGTACCCGGATTTTGTTGTGAGGTTCCGGCTTGTTGTGATTGGTTAGGCCTTTGTTGGTTTCCCACATAGTTGACCTCTTCCCCTTCAAAAGAACCGGGTTCGGGACAATAGCCGGTGGGATGATCCCCCGTACAAAGTCCACAAGTATAGACTTGAGCGGTTCCTCCTTCTTGCTTGAGAGATTCAAGAATTTGTTTAGGCATAGCTCTCATCTCCTTTTGCATAGCTTCTATTTGTTGAGTGAGGAGCTTATTTTGAGCTAAGACCGCATCGTTTGCTTCAAGTTCAAGAATACCGGCTTTCCTTTGATTAGAATTCCGATTGTGAGAAGATTTTCTTGTGTTGAGAGCCATTTGGTTGATGATTTTGACAGCATCAGCTGGGTTTTTCATAGCAATAGAACCTCCAGCACTTGCATCTAGCATCGTCTTGGACTTATCTTGAAGCCCTTGACGAAAAAGATATAGTTGCATTTGGCTATCAAAACCATGCTTTGGACAATTCCTTAGCAATGATTTATAACGCTCCCAAGCTTCACAAAGAGTCTCACTTTGGCCTTGAGCAAAAGTTGTAATTGAAGTTTTAGCCTCAAGATGCCTATCTTCCGGAAAGAACCTTTCTTGAAATGCTTTCTCTAGCTCACCCCAATTTTCCATCAAAGAAGTTGGTTGATCAAGATACCACTCCTTAGCCTTCCCGATCAAAGAATGAGGAAACAATTGCACAAACACACCCTCTTCCTCATCTTCTTTCATACCAAGTGTACCGGCGGTAACATAGAAGTTGGTAAGATGTCTATATGGATCCTCATGATCCATACCGGTAAACTGGTTATGAGTTATCAAGTTTATCAATCCAGACTTCAGCTCAATAGATTTGGCATTACGATTGCCAAGATTAGCTAGCCTCCTCGGACTAACCCACATAGGTAAAGCATTCTCATCTTCATTAGCCATGACTACTTCCGGTTCACTCCTCGGAGATGAATGTGCAGAAGAATGTGAAGAATCACCTAGTGATATAGTATGCACCGAACCTGACGGAGAAGGAATAAAAAGTAAAGATTCCGGCTGAGCCAGCCTGGCTAATCTCCTAGCTTCCTTTGCTTGCTTTCTAAGTAACCTAGCAGTTTTCTCAATTTCAGGATCAAATCGTAGGTCTTCTTTATCAACGGTACCTCGCATAAACAAAGTTCACCAAGACTATACCAGGTGGTTAGCATAAAAAATAATGAATGATATATGTGTATAAGTATATGCATGAAAGAATTTTGTGCAAAATTGACTTAACATGACAAAATTGTTCCAATACTTATGATAAAAATTTCCGTTACTCCCCGGCAACGGCGCCATTTTGATGTAGTAATTTTTCCTACACGTCATATAACTATGTACACGTGAGTATATATAGGATCGTTTCCACAGGGAGTTACGTTTAATCATAAGCATTTACACAATCGTTCACATTAAGGGTTTGGATATAATTTGTTTGTTTGTAACACTATATCCATATTTGACACTAACGTAAAAACGAGAGGGGATCGAACTATTTCGCTTGCGGTATAAGATAACGAGCAAGCATAACAGCAGCAATCTCTCGATCAATTAACAGACTCTAGCTTTATAACCAATATTATTACAATCATTTCTACAATATCCTTCGTGTCCAAAGCGACATCGTTATTTCTAGGTTATCGTTTAAACATTCGTGTCCAAATTCCTTAAACGATAACAAAGTCGATCGGATAACTTAATCGACCGTGTCCAGCCTGGTTAAGCATCCGAAAGCATAAAAATCTTGATTAAAAGTAATTATCAAAGGTTTACAAACTTGTCAAGAGTGATATAACATAAGATAGATTGTTATTCTAGTTCTAGATTCAAGAGTTTGTGTCCAAATCATCTTGAATCTCTTTGAAAGCATTAAAAGCAAGAATAACAACAATATTGAATCATATAGCTAGAACCATATATATTAAAAGATCAAAAGATTACATAATAGCTTGATTGTTACCTCAATACTACAAAGAAGGTTAGTTACATATAGACATGTAAACTAATGCAAGGAATGAAGGAAAGATGAAGATTCCATGCCAAGATCCTTGATGTCTCAATGAATCTAGGGTTGAATCTACTCCTTAATCACTTGCTTTGTGTTTCTCTCTATGAAATAGCTCTAACCTCTCTCTAGAAATGTGTAAAATGTTTTCAATGGAATAGTGAATTATCTAGAGAGAGGGAAAACTTGTATTTAAAGGGGCTGAAAACGTGTAATCTCGCTTAAGCGAGCTGCATCTCGCGCAAGCGAGATGCCTAAATATCTAACAATAACCAATGAAGTCTTGCCACGTAGCCCTGCTCCTTGATGAAGTTGTATCTCGCGTAAGCGAGTTAGACCTCGCGCAAGCGACGTTGCTTGAAACTTAAACCGCCTTAGAATCCTGCTTGAGCGACATGGAAGCGAGATAGAAAGCGAGATGCTCATCTGTTCCCTGGAGAAATCTCGCGTAAGCGAGATTCTAAAATTCACAAGCGACCCTGGAAGCGAGATGCAAGCGAAGGTTGAGCTTCTCCCTGGAGGAATCTCGCTTAAGCGAGATGACCTCGCGTAAGCGAGATCTGCTTGGTTCACACAACTTGAGTTTTGGTCCTTGCTTGTCATTTCCTGCATAAATTGGGTAGAATTAGGCATATAAAGCATAAATGGTATAATTACAACAATTGGTTGCTTTTCCGTAGATAACTTGCATAACAAGTCACTAAAAATGCCTCTTGTAACACATGAAATATATTACTTTTGAGCACTTATCAGACGCATAGAGGTGGTTTCCGGTAAAACAAATTGCCAAAATTGTTCTTTCAAATGCACTTTCATGTTGTAATCGGCGTCCTTGAACCGCGCCTACAATGTGTAACAAAATAGTCAGAGGAAAACCAGTCAGAAACATGCCATTCTGTTACTACTGGTGACTTCCGTATTATACAATCCGAAATAGACAAGCTAATCCGGATTGTATAATCCGGAACTTCCCGATACACCCTTTGCATGAGCCTTAAATGCACTTGCATGGGGCGTAAATGCTACTTATCCGGATTACATATTCCGGAATACAACTGTTATGTCCGGATTATATAATCCGGATTGCACCAGTACATAATACATAAACAGAAATCCTGGGCAGAACATAAACAGAGACAGTTTTGAAAAAAATACCTGGAGAATATCCCATTCTGGCAATAGAGAGATGTCTTCTTTTTTAAGCTTCGGGTCAACCTCGTACTCGAACCCCAACCTCTTCCAGTGGGTGTGAATTTCTTCCAAACGAATGGCGGTGCCGTTCTTGATCTTTAAAGCTAGCATACATGCACACGGTAACCCGTATGTGATCAAACTCAAACAAACACATCTTGATTTATCCCTACCAATTTCAAGTGCTTTATTGTACTCCACTACGAGATGATGCAAAGCTTCCCTTGAAATGTTCCGGATCAACCTAGACCACAACACCTTGTCTTTGAACCGATGTTCAAGCATGATAATGCTCGTCTGAAACGAAGCATGTATTGCGGTATGTTGCAGCTCTAGCATGGCATGAACGGATTTCCAGTTTGTGATCAAATCACCCATTCTACTACTCAGATACTTTTTCAACCGAGCGTGTGCAGATTCAGCTCTGTTTGTTGTAGTATTCCCCATATGAAGGTGTTTGTCAACCCAAAACCTCACAAACTTATCCTTAACCGGATCCAAAATTGTCTTTTCAACATAATCCAAAAACTTGGGAAATTTTGCGCATACAACTTTGAACCGGGTCCAATTATCAATATATGCTTCCTCCGTGTCGGAGTCCACAATAACCATCCATGCAGCCATCACAGTCTTCACAACCGAACCAGGCTTAATCGGTTGCCCATTCTTGCCTTTGAGATCCGTCACTTTGCAATCCACTTTACACTTTGCTCTCACATTTTGTCCAATGTGATATGAGCACAACAGAGTAGTAGCTTTAGGGAAAACCTTTTCCACGGCATTGATCAAAGCATTGTCCCGATCAGTGACAACTACTTTGGGATAGAGATCTTTGGAGTGCAACATCTCACGACACCTTTCAAGAGCCCAATAAACATTGTCTTGCCTCTCAGACAGCATATAGGCAAAAGCAATAGAGTATGTTTTCATGGTAGAAGTATTACCGACAAACTCAAGCAATGGAAGACGATACTTGTTTGTCTTGTATGTTGAATCCAACACAAGCATCGTGGAGAAAGTGTTAAACAACTTGATAGACTCTGGATGTGTCCAAAAAACATCACTGACTTCATCAGAATCATGATACTTCCTACAATGAAAAACGTAACCATTATCAACCAAAGACTTCAAGAGATGTTGCATGTCATTCCTCGTACCCCTAATGGACCGCCTATATCTGTAAGTAGCATTATAAACGTGTTTGATGGTAGTTGAAGTGGTACGGTTCCTCTTCTTTAAGTTGGTAAGCATTTGCCTCGGAGGAACATTAGATTCCACAATCTCTTCAAGGTGAACACGTTCATTTGGGTTTAGACGACC
Source organism: Medicago sativa (assembly GCF_051527215.1). Lineage (NCBI taxonomy): Eukaryota > Viridiplantae > Streptophyta > Magnoliopsida > Fabales > Fabaceae > Medicago > Medicago sativa. The sequence goes on from NC_140750.1 coordinate 81,219,795, forward strand.
GGCGGTTTTATGACCTTTCAACACATCTGTCATGCCATGGTTGTGTTTACCATCACCAACTTTGAGGCTCCACTCACCACCAGTCAACAAGTAACCTCTCAGCCTAAATGGACATTCACATTTAACCGAACCAGCTATCTCACGCCGACTCTTTCTCTTGTACTCAGTGTATGAACCTCCCCTTTCACATATCAAAGTAACAAATGCATTTCTTCCGTTGCCACCGTTATCGGATTTACCAATAACAGTGGAAAACCCAAGCTTCCTAGCTTTCTCCCGAACCCACTCCAACAAATCATTCCGTGTTGCAAACTTGTGTTTGGTGGTAAAATGTTCGCGCTGGTCAATACAAACAGCAACAACTGGAGGTGGTACAACATGAGGAATATGAGGAGGAGCATCCACTACTTTCGGGGGTGGTGGTGGGGGATTCTCGGATTTGACATCTCCGGAATCATGTGCATATTCAAGTAAAAGAAGCTCTTCCACAACAGGAGATTCATTCTGAGGTCCATCATCATTCAGGTCCATCATCATTTGGGGGATCAACAGGAACAACCATAACTGAAAACAGTGCAAAACAGAGTCAGAAAATGAACACAGCTTCTCTACTGTTGGTGTCCGGAAAATGTTATCCGGAATGCATGAACACAGGCCGGATTACGTGTTCCGGATAAGTACAATGAAGATCATACAACGTGATCAAATCTTAATCGCCTAAAAATCGACTAGGGAAAGGTTTATATACACATTACCTTTGCATTCAGACGAAAATGATGATGTTAACACCCTTTTATGGCCAGATTGCTGCTCCAAACCAAGATTTCGCCCAAATGGAGTGTTTTTTAGAGGTGTAGGGAGTGTTTTTGATAAAGGTGGTCTGCTTCAGCTAGGTTCTGGAGAACTATATATAACCTAACTATCCGGATTACATATTCCAGAAAAAGACGTCTACTTTTTCCCGCTCGTTTTGAATACAGGGCGTGCGGAATATCTTCTCCGGAATACAGCTCTTATGTCCGGAGTATGTTATCCAGATTGTATTTCAACTGGCCAACCCCAAGTTTCGCAAGTCCTCACGAGACAGGGTGATTTTCAAACGGTACGGATTATACATTCCGAATATTGTCCGGAATATATTTTCCGGATAAAGGGTATTTTGGTAAAAAAAATAGGGCGCGCGAGAAGGCCATAGGGTGGGAAAAGTAATGCTCCTAAAGATATTGAAGTTTTGATGCCGCTTGCTACTTTAAATAGTGTTTTCAATCGCCAATATTGGAGTTCCGATGTCGCTTGCTACGTAACTTAAAATAGTGTTTTCATTCGTAAATATTCTTAGGGAAGAGTCATGATTTTAATCCAAAATTGCACATGTATCGCCCCCCTTTTTTTTGGTTACACATATATCGCCCTTTGATTTTATTGTTGGGATTAAAATCATTTGTCCACTAAGATATACATGTAATATCATACTTGACTTTCAACCTCCTACCATTTTCTTTGAAGGTCATCAATTGATGCAAATCTGAATTCAAAGAAACATTTCCCTTGGCATATTTTCTTCAATGATTTTTATTGAGTTCACATAAACCCTTAACACAAGGCATTTGCCTTAGATGAATATATGTATACCAACCATATTAGTCACAACATCTGGGAAAGAGATATGTTAGAGTTGATTGTTCATTGTTTACCAGAGGAGGGGCATCAACGATGGTGGTGTTGGTAGTCGTAACGAATGTTCACTTCAAGGGAAAGCAACCATGGAACCAACAAAGCAAAAGATGAAAAACACAAAAAAGAACCATATCAAAACCGCAAGTTGATTCGACAAAATGAAAAACACATAAAATCAAATCTAATTGGATGTTTTTAAATATACCTTTTTTAGAAAGAAAAAAAATATCGCTCAAATCAAACCAAGTTTCGAATTCCTTTTCATAATTAAACTAAATCACATTTATTAATTTTAATAATTTTTCTTATTAGTATTGATATTACATTAATCTATTATTTGTTGATTTTTAAATTTTAAATATTACTTGGCTTATTGAATTAATTTGTTTTTGAACACATTAGAATGGAATAACATTAAGTAGGTTCTTTCCAACACAAGACGTGTCAGAAGGATTACCAAAAGATACAATAAGTTAAAGAAAAGTTTTTAAATCCAAAGGTTTTTAATTTTACCACTAAAGGTGTTTAAGCATTTGTTTGGTGCACATCTAATAAATTCAAAAGTGAAAACTAGCAATTTCAACATGTTTGGTTCAACTTCTCAAAATCAATTAAATTTTTAAAAAGGTTAAATATGTGAGCATACTCACAACTAGAGCAATAAAATAAATTGACGCAGTGCGACCAGATGTCGTAGGCCAACACTTATAAATAGGTTGAATTGGACCGACTCGACTACTTCATGGACTATCAAATGTGAGCCTGACCCAAACATGATTGGGCCATGCGACCCGATATGCCATCCCGAGTGGCATACTAGAACATTTTAGATTATTGCTCTCCACCCAGCACATTTTGCTCGCACCGTACAGCCATGCCAAATTTACCCTTGCGCAAGTTAACTCACGCAATGTTCCTGTTTTTGAACAAAACCCATCAGTCCGAACTCCAACCACCATTTTTTGATATATCAGTAGTTCGTTAGTTAACTCGCGCAAGTGTAATACATTGCGTGAGTTAACTCACGTAGTGCTTTAATACATACATGACTATGCGTGAGTTAACATGCGCATAGTTTTACTCTTGCGCATCTTAAGTCACGCAACGTTGCTTAACTAACGCCTAGTATTACACTTGCGTTAGTTAACATGCGCAAGGGCAAAATTGGCATGGCTGCAGGGTGCGAGCAAAACGTGCTGGGTGGAGAGCAAAATTCAACATTTTACTCTATACCCCAACAATTATACCTCTACCCCAACAAATCATAAAAAATACCAATTTTAACCCTTTTTAAACTCTCACCCACTCACCCCCCTCAAGTTTCCATAATTCACTCATAGTTCATAGTTCATACACCATAATACACCATAATGTTTGAATAAAGTTTTCTTAAGATTAGCAACAAACCCGTAGAGTTTTTTTTTTTTTTTTATCAATTGTAGAGAGATTGATGGCCAACAAAATCACAATTTTTTAAGATGAAACAACAGCCACAACTTTAATGTTCAAAAAACAATCGAAGAAATTTTCAACAAAAAATTAAAATAAAAACAGGAGTGGTAATCTTAAGGATGCTAAGAGACTAGGATTTTTCACCAAATAAGAATTCAATTCAATTGATTGTTCTTCCATCGACAACAATTCAAGAACTGTCATCACTTGATCTTCTTTTTTTGAGACAAAAATTAGGGATTGCTTTTTCTTAATATGGATGGGGATCTTGGTGGTGGTGATTCATGGTAAAAGGAGAAAATTGGGTGATCCATGCTAAAATTGGATACTTTATGATGAACCTTCAAAATTTGATTTGGATTTGTAGTGTTTTGGTGATTTATAATTCCAAGTATTATGTTTATCAAGAGATTGAGGAGAAAAGAGAGTAAGAAGGTGAGAAAGAGAGAGACAATTCTGGAAAAGTTGAGTGAGGGGGTGAGGGGGTGAGTGGGTGTGATTTTAGAAAGGATAAAATTGGTATTTTCAACGGTTTGTAGGGGTAGAGGTATAATTGTAAAGGTATGTGGTATAATTTCACGTATACTATTGTTGGAAAAAATGATTAAGTGCACAACAAAACTATATTTACACACACCAAAAAGGATCAATTACATGACAAAATAAACTACAACATCAATTAGATAACAAAATATTGCAAATATAACATCTCAAATAGATAACAAATAGAATATAAAATGGATAGGTTCTTGGTCTAAGCCTCTTAAGCATTTGATTTTTTTAACAAAATCTATTTAAGTTTAATTTAAATGGACCAGTCTGAAATCCGACAAGTCAACCCATCTCAGTTCGTTTTTTAAATTTAGTTAAGTGGACTGGCAAAGAAAGCTGAATATTTTGGGGCTTGCATTTTTATGGCTTAATGCTCTGGTTTGTTAGACTCGACCCAATCTTGACAAATCTACTACTACCATTCATGTTAATAGCATAAAACGATAAAATACACGAACTTACAAATATGAATATATTCAAGTGTCTGAAATATTTACGTCTGTAAATATGCAACATTGACGACGTCAAAGTCATTATAAGATTTGCATTTGATTAAAGTTTATCTAATAATCTGAATTGAACAAACATCGTAACAAGACATGAAAACAAATAAACGACGCACAAATACGATGATAAAAACAATGTCACATTAAGACGACGAAATCACGAATGAAAGAACTAAATACATGTGAAAATCACTTATTTAAATAGAAAGAAAGAAGAAAATGATTTAGAGAGACGATATATTGTATATTTTTTTTTCTTACAAGAGGTTATATAGTGCATTATTCTCTTGCTTGTTGGTTTATATTTTTAAAATAATTTTCATTCCATAATATTAATACTTAATATATTTTATCGTACATTTTACATCAAACTTATTATTCTATCGTGTATATGTGATAATAATATTAGTAGAAATTCAAAAGAGTAATCTAAATCGGACTCAGCATATAATTTTTATTATTGATTTAAATATTTTCTAACTCAAAATCAATCCAAATCGTTCCATAAACACCTTATTTATTACCGTCTACCATAGTTTTTATAGGAATACTTAGTACCTTAATCTGTTTAAAGATCATAATAACCATAATTCACTTGTAAGATTAATAAATAAAGTGTCGAATTCGAACCTCAATCTTTATATATTACAATCTCTATCAACCAAAATATTACCATAATTTTTTTTTTGAAAGGGACCACAACCATAGTTAAAAGAGAAATGCTAGGGTCACTCATTCTAACACTCTCCTATAACACACTCCAATAGAAATAAGCCATGTCACTTACTTTCTCTTTTCCTTTACCTGTTACCGGTGATACCAGTTGCCTAACAACAAGTTTTAATTTTCTTTGTAAAATAACAATTTTTTATTTTCTTTTTAGGAATTTAACTACAACTTTGTCTTCTCCACAACCTCTTGTATCATTATTCACTACCATATCCGCCGCAGGACTCTAGCCTTTTCCCTGTGTATCGTATTTGTCGCAACAATTTCGATTGATCTTTAATTTGGTATATCAAGAGTAATTTGAGTTGGTTTCCATTTTTGGATTTCAAACTGGGTTCTAATTTTGTGTATAGAAAAATTAATACTCCTATATTGGATGCTAAACAATTCTGGCTTTCTTCTAGTTAGATAATTTTGATTAAAGATAAAGGTCTTGAGATCCATTAAAAGTTGGGAATTGACATCAATATTGGGAAGGATCCATTAAAACAGTAGGTAATTTGATGTTGGAATGGCAATTAGAACTCCGTATAGTTTTCATTTTTTTAGTTCTATTAGGAATTTCAGCAACCAAATTGATATACAGGAAAGGTCGATTTGGATGAAAAAGAAGCATCTAACATAAATTGTGGAGAGATGGGTAGAGAAGATGAACAGTTAATCGATATAATAAAATTAGAAAATTAGAAAAATATAAAAAGGTTACTTATCAAAATGAACAGGTAAAGGAACATAGGTAGTGGGTGACATGGCTTATTTCTATTGGAGTGTGCTATAGAAGAGTGTTAGAATGTGTTGGAACATGTGTGGAAATTGAGTAAAAAGACTATAAACACAAATTCCCATGTTGGGTAGAACTAGTGTTGTGTGAATTGAAAAAAGTGGAAGTCCCACATCGGATGGAACACACACATTAGTAGTGTTTATATAGTGGGGGTGTACCTCTAATTAATGGGGGTACATAAGCACTAGAGAAAAAATATATATAGATATATATTTTATTATTTGGAAATGATAAATTAAATAATTAATTTAATCATTATTAGAAAGTGCTTTCTTAGTCCCCAAGTTTTGCTAAAATATTTTGGTACATAATATAATATATTTTTGTACTAAATTTAATATATTTTAGTACTCAATTAAGATATTTTTGTACTAGATCTAATATGTGAATTACTTAATCGCAAAGTAATATGTTACTTGTTCCCAAAGTTTCTCATATTACTTGTTCCCAAAGTTTCTCACTTATTAGTTGTGAATTTTCCCTATAAATAGAGAACTCACATAGTGCATTCCACACACCGAAAAGAATTTCATTGAGTTGTCGGAAATTCTTTTCTTCTCTTCTCCCTCCGACTTGTGTTAACAAGTTTCTTCTGCTTCTACTCATTTCTGTCCCTTTCGGTTTCAAATAGAGCGGTTACGTACCGTATCAAGTGGCTTCGATCAATCGATTGAACCATATTTTAAGAGTGTTCTTAAGACCATAGTCCCTTCTTCGGTTTAATGTCCCTTCGGAATTAAGAGTGGTCTTAAGTTCATAGTCCCTTCGGAATATAGAGTACTATTAAGATCATAGTCCCTTTCGTAATAATAATGTCCCGTCGGAATTATGAATGATCTTAACAGTATATAAATCATTTAAATATTTTTCTATTTGAGGAGAAATGGTGGTATCACCATATTTGAGTGGTCGTAGTACCATATTGAAAGTTTGGAGAACTTAAAGGTTAGAATGGTGGAAACACCATATTTGAGTGGTCTTAGCACCATAATAGAATGGTAATAATACCATATTAAAGTGGTTTCAGTATTAAAGAGTGGTCTTAGTACCATATTTGACGGTGTAATTCTCGAACGATTTTCTACAGTGCAGTAGTTAATCGAACAGTTGTAGCTGGGCTTGTTTTATTCTGGAGGCGGCGTGGTTGATAGTTTACCTTGCATAATTTTGGGTAGTGCCACGAAACGTCTTAAAGAGAGCGACCTGGTCGTGACTCAACCTAGTAACAACTTCGGTAGATAATAGAATTTGGAAATCCAAATACAACAGTTTGGAAATCCAAAAACAACAGAATGAGTGACCCTAGCATTTCTCTAGTTAAAATAAACCAAAGGGAAGCATTTTAATGCAATGAGGCTAAACCACTTTACTTTACCACATAATAAAAGCTCACAGTACGAGTGGCAGTCACGAGGGTTATCTGTATCCCACATGTATGGGAACGACCTTCCCACCCTCTTCACTGACTGGTCAACACCCTATCATAGTTTACATTTCTTTTTCATTTAATTTAATTTAATCCAACAACTTAAATTAATACTAACTAGATTGATGACCCGTGCGCCGCACGGGTCTTATGAGCTGGAATAACTATTTAATTATGTAATTTAAATTCATAGAAATAATTGTTTGAACCAATATTTAAGAACAAAAAATGATAAGTTCAAGAGAAAAAATTAAAGTTTATGGGATAAGAAGTGGGTGACGGTTTTAGAGATTTGTTAATAAGGTGTAATTAATTAAAGAGCTCTTCTAATATGTTACAAACATTCCATTAAACACAATTACAAATAGTTTATAAAACCAACTCTTCATGGTTTCTACAATTGGCAGTTTACACATTACTCATTCCCTTGTCAAAATATGCATTAAAAATCCAATGATTTTCCGAAAGAAAAATAAATATCTCCAATGGGTTGTTGATAAGAGTCCTCCTCAAAATTTATCCAATAATATTATACCTATACAAAAAGGAAAATGAAATGTGATACACAGTATATAATACATGAATAACATGGTATAATACAAATTCAATCAAGACATAAGATCCCTTTAACAGGAGTAATTGAGCATTGTGGCGCACTTGGTTTGAGCATTTAACAACATAACTATTGGATAAGATTCCTTTAGAAAAGCATATAAGAGTAAAGCTCTCTCCTAAAAGCATAGTAATATTGATCAACATAACCCTCCCTAGACATTTTGAACGATTAGAAATAATATCCCATCTTGACGATTTTTAAGCCTGTGGTGCTCACCATACACGTTCAATTGAATTTAAGGATAATACTCACATCCTGCATCAAATCCATGACAGGAGCATTATAATTCCTAAGAAGAACATATACCTTCCTTTGAGCCTGCTGTATTATAGTAACCAGCAGAAAAACATCATGTAAATGTGTCGTGGAATCTCATCTCTTCATCATATCAAACCTGGAGACTTTCCATAAAAATCTCGTTCCAGTCACAATACATGCATTTTTAGACATTAGTAAAGGAATGCCAAAATATACTTTACTTTCTAAAAGAGAAATTAAATGTCAGAGTTTCAACATCAAGGCTATGGACCAATATTGATTACAAACCACATACATCCACCAAACAGAAATCAAAAGAAGTTGAGATTTTTATCTACAAAATAACATCAATACACAAACAAAACTATCGTTCACACATATTATAACTACGGTGCAGAACAATAGAATAATGTGTATTATATAATGCTAATTTACACTTCAATGTTTCAAACTAAAATAACATAGTAACTTCTTTCCAATTTTTTTATGGATGAAGAGTTGTTTTATATGAGCCAGTACTTGGAGCAACAAAGGAGAAGGACATTTTGTAAGCTGAGCCCTCAACCATTTTATGCTCAAACAAATAAATCATTTGGTTCAATTTCTTGAGCGTAATTTCATGCTCAAGAGAAGAGTATAGTATAGTGTGATAGTAGGTTGATTCAATTCCTTTGGTTCAAAACAAACTCTAAATTCCAACTATTCAATTCCTAACTATATTTATTATTCTTGAGAGTGTAGTAAGACTATAGTTATTATTTTAGAGACATCATTGGCTCTTCCTTCAAAATATTAATCTACTAATAATCTCTTGATAGACTATGAAACATGTTGAATTTTGTCAAATTTAATCTGTCAAAACTTTTCTACATGTGTAGGAAATGGTGTATGATTTTAAGTCTAAGTCCCAAACAAAGGCTAAGGAGTAAGGAGTGTGAATTGGCAGATCCAAACGTGAACAAAAACAATCCCATTTAAACCTCACAAAGAAATATCACCAAGGCAGACAGTAGTTCCCCTCACTTAAGTAAAAACCATGATTGACAACACACATTAACATATGTACAAAATGCTTCATGCATTAAGGAAGAATAAAATATCACAAACATTATACTACCACTTTACTGATGAATCATATGCTTATATTTCTTCCTAAGCACAGATAGCCTTCTCGGAAGGGCTTTCTTTTCATCTTTTCTTCCTAACTTATCTAAGTAGTATACAATTTTTTTAAGGATAAGCAAAACCTGCTAACTCTCATGTCTGAATCCTTTCTCTTGGATAATCAGGATTCTCCTAAGCAACTCAAGTAACTCAGTGTCATCTTTACCAAGTCTGGCTTGAATAGACACTGAGCAGTCCAAAGCATCCCCTGCCATGCATAATATACGATCAATGTCAGTTTCATAAGGAAGAGAAAAAAACAATATGTGAAATGAAACTAAATGGAGTTATATGAATAATTTCTATCTAGCATTATATGAACTTGAGGGTGACCATGTTTTCTCAGAGGAGAAGGGAATTTTACCAACAGGAAGAGAATAATCTCCAAATGCCTTTTCACGGATGCGTAAAACCTCCAGGGCGAGTTTCTCTGCTTCATCATTTTCAAATGGTTTAGTGTAGCTGCAAGTTGCAACATAGGGATCTTGATCAACATATCAATTCATATACCAATCAAATGTCCAAAAATCACAATAAGAGAAATACCAAAATTTCAGGTTAAAGTATTTTCTCCAGTTTTCAAGTAAACAAACCAAAAACGTGTCTGTTTATATATTAAGAAACAAAATTTCATTCTAAAAACAAATCACACAGAATCACATAGAATACTATATATGTCAATCCAAACATGCCCTGCGTACAATTCAACAAACTTAAGTTCAAAATTAATCAAAATTGAATCATAACTTTCGCTGCTGGATATAGCTGTCGCAACCAGATGAATTGGAGAGATACTGAACGAAATTGATACTGACAGCAAGGGCGGCGATGCGAACATTGAAAGAGGATGTAGCAGCACTAACACAACGAAGAAAAACAGTCTCTAATGGCCCTATGTAAATTCCTTTCTCGGATATCTCTATCCATTCCTCCATATATTATCAAATACAAAATTACATACCATCCTGCAAAATCACAAAAATCTATGAATCCTTACAACCCTAGAATAGTTTCTTCAAAAATTCAAAACTTTAAAAAAATCAAATAAAACTAAAACATAAAAAGAACGTGGGTTTCTAAGATATTGTTAAGGTTAGAAGTCATTTTTTTTTTCCTCTGCTTCTCCCTAAACCTGCGAAAATAAAATTTCTTAAAAACTTCTTAAAACCTTCTTATAGCAATTTTATGCTAAAATTGTTTAAAAACACACATAGCAGATGAAAAGGAATAAAGCCTGCTGTAATACAATTACGCCTGCCGCGAGGTTAATAAAATCAGGAATCAACAAAAACTTGTAACCAACAATTAAAAATCACTAAATAGGAATACAAACTTAAAATCAACACGAAAATCAAGTTAAAAACACAAAACTAATTGAAGAAATTTGAGAATCATACCTGATATTAAAGGTTATGTGTAAATGGTACCAAACAAAGAGTCGAGAGTTGAAGTTTGGCGATGACCCTTGCGATTTTGTACCTAAATGAATAAACAAAAAACCAAACAAAGATCAAAATCAATGAATGATTCAATATTAGAAATGAGGAATACAAAAGCTGAAAATAACAATTAACCTTGCAAAATAAAAGAAGCTTCTGACAGCGACCGTGGCGCGATGAAGAGCGAATTCCGAAGCGGTGATTAACGACGGTAGTGCAAATCCGGCGCGGTGAATAGCGTATTCCGACGCGGTGGTCAACGATGGTGGTGCAACTTCGTCATGGTGGAAAGCAAGTGGGATTTGTAGAGGACGAAGAAATGAAGACGACGATGCCTTTTCTTTAGAGGATCAAAATGAAGGAAGAAGAAGGAGAAGGGTTTTTGTGTGTTTTTGAATAAGAAGAATAAGAAAAGGGTCTGTGTGTGTTGAATAAGAAGAATAAGAAAAGGGTCTGTGTGTGTTGTTACGTGAAAAAGAGAGAGAGAAAGTGTGAGGAAAAAGAGGGAGTGGAAAATATCACTGTCATTAACGGCATGTATTGGTAAATGCCATTGAAATTAGTAGGTTTATTCCAATAAAATAATTTGAAATTCAAATTGCCAAACACTTTGGAGCCAAAATTTTTCAGGGTTATCTCACTTAGCATTTAATGTTGCGATTTTGGAGCCAAATTTCTAGGGTTAAGTTGTTGCAACCTAATAACTTTAAGGAATAAGGGATGCTTTGCTTTGCTTTGCTTTGCTTTTTTTACGTGAACGTGATACTTAAGTAATTTTTTAAGCCATGAAGCGTGAAGGGTCCATTGTTTTAAATGTTATCCCTGATAATAATAGTAAAAAAATCTTAAATCATGTTATTGACTAATCAAAATGATTAATTCAAAACTAACCGACCTCCCTAAAAAAATGATTCAAACTAAGACAAGGGAGGGAAAATGCATCAACATGGATCCACTCACGGTGTTTTTCATTGTAGTCTTGTTTTTTTATATGGTACTGCTGACACAAAACAATCTACACCTCCCAAGTCCCACATATATATTGTGCGGGTTTGTATTTTTTATATCAAGCAGAAAATAACATAAAACGTAGGAGAGACCTGAACCTGTTACAAGAAGTTTAATGCATATTAATATCTAGAAAAAGAAAGCCCTTCTCTATCTCTAAGAAGGAGGAATGTGCGAGTTTGTATGAAATTAAAATTATTTTAAAAAAAAAATTTGAATTAGAAAGTTTTTTACTCTATACCTCCATACATCTACCTCTTAAGTCTTAACCCACATTTTCACTAGGAGAATGTTTGGTAAGAGGGCGGATTTTAATGGAGGAAAAGCTGCAAAGTTTTTATATGATAATGAGATATTTAATATAACATTAAGTGAAATGACATTTAAATAAGAAAGAAAAATGTTCTCCTTCCATTAGTTAGTTACCTTAGAATTATTTGAATAAAAATCCGTTCTACAATTTTGATGATTTAGTTGTTCTTTAAAATTCACCCATTTTAAATGAGAGTTAGAATTGGCTTTTGGAAGAATTTTGCTCCCCTTTCTTCTTAAAAATTGAACTAAATATTTTAAATTTAAATATTCTCCCCCCTTCACTCGTCTCTCCTCCATTCCCCCTGAGCAAACATCCTTTATTATAAAAGCTAGACTTGCTTGGCTAGCATGTTTGCCCTAATCCTCCCTATTTTGCCCTAATTCCCTAGTTTTTTCCCTCCTAAACATGTAGTAATTGCTCGAGTAATCTCATCTGTTCAAGCATTTGATCACATCCGTTTATTCGACCTTGAAAAAAGTTCTCTCACTTCGTTAATGCAATTGAATATCTATTAAAGCCTAATCAAGTCGAAACATGTACTAATCACTCTACCAATTACTGCCAATTGAATACCTATTAATGCTCACTTATAATGGCAATTAAGAACGTAGTTAATGGCTTGAAAACGTCGTTAATGGCCATTAAAAATGTTTCACGCATACACATAAACATCCCTAAGTTTATGGCAATTGAAGATGTTTCGCGCATACATTTTTTAGGCCTTGCTGTTTCACGCATACACGCATTGCTGTTTCACGCATACACTAATTCCTGTCGCATTAGGCTACTGACATTTCAATGTTTCACATATGGATTATTTACACCATATTGTGCTATCTGATACAGAGTGGTAGGAGGATATGCGTTTCAAGGTGAAATTTCCCTCGAATTTTACCACTAAAATATGCACTAATCACTCTACCAATTACTACCTATTAAAATTAATTATGACGTACTTATTTTAAAAAATAACACATATCATGGTTGATCTGATTTTGAATAGTAATTATTGCGTACTGTTAATGACAATTAAGAACGTAATTAATGGCTTGAAAAATAACACATATCATGGTTAACCACTCTACCAATTACTACCTATTAAATACAATTATGACATACTTATTTCAAAAAATTATTGTTGTTTAAAGGTTGATTCGAATTTCTTTTTTTTTTTTTGAGGGAAGGTTGATTCGATTTTGAATATGACGTAGTGTTAATGGCAATTAGAAACGTAGTTAATGGCTTTAAAACATCGTTAATGGCAATTAAAAACTTTTGAATAGTAGTTATTACCTTTAGAACACTACGATTATTCACATTTGAAACTGACAAAGAGAATTGCCAATTACCTATTTAAATACCACTTAGTTGTGCTATTACAACCATTCTCTACTTTAAGCAAATATATATCAAATATAACTCTTTCTTGCACTTGCTAATATGACAAACACTTTCACCCCCATCTCAGCTATGACAGGTGGAAGGAGGGATTTGAAGTTGATTGTCCGTGTGGCCCATATATGGCTGATATGTGATAAGGAAAATCCAGACGATGTTATCTTCATGAACATGATATTGGTTGATGAGAAGGTATATTATATGTTTTGATCCTTTATTATAAAAGCTAGATTTGCTTGGCTATCATGTTTGCCCTAATCCTCCCTACTTTGCCCTAATTCCCTAGCTTTTTTCCCTCCTAAACATGTACTACTTGCTCGAGTAATCTCATCCGTTCAAGCACTTGATCACATCCGTTTATTCAAACTTGAAAAAAGTTCTCTCACTTCGTTAATGCAATTGAATACGTATTAAAGCCTAATCAAGTCGGTCAACATTCCTATACACTAATTGCTAATCAGAAATAACTGATTCCCCTACACTTATTGCTAATCAGAAATAATATAAACATCCCTTAGAAAGCGGCAATTGAAAATGTTTCACGCATACATTTTTTACTGTTTCACGCATACACTAATTCCTATCACATTATTCTACTGACATTTCAATGTTTCACGCATGCATTTTTTTACACTATAATGTGCTATCCGATATAGAGTGATAGGAAGATATGCGTTTCAAGGTGAAAATTCCCTCGAATTTTACCACTAAAGTATGCACTAATCACTCTACCAATTACTACCTATTAAAAGCAATTATGACCTACTTATTTCAAATATTAACACGTATCAAAGTTGATTCGATTTTGAATATGAATTATTACGTATTGTTAATGGCAATTAAGAACGTAGTTAATGGCTTAAAAATGTCGTTAATGACAATTAAAAACTTTTAAGTCGCATATTTTTGTATAGGAATTACTTTTAATTGCTTTTATGCATTATGCACCAATCACTCTACCAATTACTACCTATTAAAAGCAATTAACTACGTACTTATTTCAAAAATTAACACGTATCAAGGTTGATTTGATTTTGAATAGTAATTATTACGTATTGTTAATGGCAATTAAGAACGTAGTTAATGGCTTGAAAACGTCTTTAATGACAATTAAAAACTTGAAAGTTGAATATTTTCGTATAGGAATTACTTTTAATTGTTTTTATGCATTATGCACCAATCACTCTACCAATTACTACCTATTAAAAGCAATTAACTACGTACTTATTTCAAAAATTAACACGTATCAAGGTTGATTCGATTTTGAATAGTAATTATTATGTAATGTTAAAGGCAATTAAGAATGTAGGCTTGAAAACGTCGTTAATGACAATTAAAAACATGAAAGTCGAATATTTTCGTATAGGAATTACTTTTAATTGCTTTTATGCATTTCACCCTCCGGTCACTATTATAAGCAAAAATCAACATTTTGGATTCATACATTTAATGATGTATGTGGTCTATAATAAAGACCACATACATCATTAAATGAATGAACCTACAATATTGTTTTTTGCTTATAATAGTGACCGGAGGGTGTATGCACTAACCACTCTACCAATTATTACCTATTAAAAGCAATCATGGCGTACTTATTTCAAAAAATAACACGTATCAAGGTTGATTCGATTTTGAATAGTAATTATGACGTAGTGTTAATGGCAATCAAGAACGTAGTTAATGGCAATCAAAAACTTTTGAATAGTAATTATTACCCATAGAAAACTATGATTAATAACCACATTTGAAACTAACGAAGAGAATTGCCAATTACCTATTTAAATACCACTTAGTTGTGCTAATACAGCCATTCTCGACTTTAAGCAAAATCAAGCAAATATAACTCTTTCTTGCACTTGCTAATATGGCAAACATTTTCACCCCCATTTCAGCTGTGACAAGTGGAAAGAAGGATTTGAAGTTGATTGTCTGTGTGGCTCATATATGGCTGATCCGTGATAAGGAAAATCCAGACGATATCATCTTCATGAACATGATATTGGTTGATGAGAAGGTATATTATATAAATCGATTGTATAAATAAATGATCCTTTTTTCAAGTTGCCACTACGATAACATATACTATGGTTTATGTTAATGACATGTTATTTTTTGTTTAGCGAGGACGGATCCATGCCACTGTTCATAAGTTCCTGGTGTCAACGATTCAAGGAATGGTTGAAGAAGGAGGAACATATAAGCTAGAGAATGTCATGATAGGAGTTAATGAGGTGAATTACAAACTCTTGCCACACAAGCACAAACTTAATATGGAATTGGTGTAAGGCTTGGATCAAGTTTCAAAGGAGTCAATTTTTGTTTGTTTTATTTGTAATGACTATTAACAAGAGTTACTTTAAGAGATGGGTTGAATACGTAAAAAAAAAAAAAAGGTTGATGATAACCAATGATGAATGTGAAAATACTAATGTCACTTCAAATGTCGTTTTTATAGTATTTCATAATGTATGAGATCTAATGTAAAATGTACGATTTTCAAACTATATATTAATGTCAAGATGATATGATTAATGTAATACATTCTTATCATGTGAATATTTCATATATTTTTTATTATTATGATATAACTTATTCGTACATATTTTAGTTGGTGGGACCCGTGCAGAGCACGGGTCGATGGTCTAGTATCATAAATCTTCAATATGTCCTTCACACTTTCAACAACAAAATCCCATTTTTCCAAATATTTCTCCCTTACATAAACACTTTGTTGGAATAGAAAGTAATTTTTTTAACATAATCAATTGATACTACTAAATCCTCCAATTTCTTCTACTTATTTCAAAATCACATTTTTTCATTAAAAAACACAAAATTTCTGAATCTATTGATTTCTTTTAAAATTCAAACTGAATAATTTGATTCAAACTATATTTGACTTCAAACTCACAAGTAAGATAACAAATTTAACTTAAAGGAAAAAGTGTAAAAAATTATAAATTTCATTAACTCTTATCAAGTTTATGATTAAATTATTTTATGTATGCATCCATCATTGAAATCTAATAAAATACAAATAAAAATAATTTGATATTAAATAAAAAAATCAATAGATTATTTTATTATCACTAACGTTAATACTGATGACATGTTGTCATTACGTAATTTTTAGGACTTATTGTGACATTTTGATAGAGTTCTCATGCAACTTATACTGTTCTGGAGTGCAAAAAGCTGAAATATTGAAGTCTGTTCGAAGCAAATCGCGCCACGCCAATTTCCAGCCTTGCCGCGATTTCAGAAGCAAAATTACAACATCCCTGTTTGAGGGAAATCGTGGCACGCCAATATACAAGGCGCGGCGCGATTTTGATGGGTCAGGCCCATGACTTCTATAAATACTGCACTAAATCTGAAGAACAAGGGTTACGATTTTGGAGAGCAAAGTGCGATTTTGAGACATCAGAGACGGCTAGAAGGGTGATTTCTTCAACCTTTTACCAATTCATGTATGTTTTAATTATTTCATTGATTATGCTATTTGTAAACTCGATTATGAGTAGCTAAATCTCTTAGAGATTAGATCCGAGATGAATCTTTGTAACCCTAATTGAACCATGTTGCTGTGAAACTCTATTTTGTTTATGAATTCAATTCTAGTTTATTCAATTCAATTGTTCTTAATGCTTTTTATATCTTGATCACATATAACCTGATTTTGTGAGAACGAATGACCACTGACCATGGCTTTCGACTTAGACCTAATTGAATTGTTCTAATAAACAGGGTTAGTCTAGGAATAGATAATCGTTTGTTAGTGATAATAGGTTAACGTTCGGGAAAACCTTCAAGAATTATTAGACCACCCAAGGGATTGGGGGCTGTAGTTTGAGAAGAGGGTCCTAACTCAAGGGATTGATTAGGGCTATTTTGTTAATCATCGTAAATTAGAAAAATATTCATAACAAATAGGTGCAGTAGACCAATTAGGGGAACTTAGAGGATTCGACGGATCTGATCTCATCTCTCTCCATATTTTCTTAATCAAATCTCTTCTCTTTTATTTGATTTCATAAAATCAAACCAAATCTACTGCCTAGTGGCAAAACTAAAATAAACTTTACACACCCTATTTCTATAACGCGATTGAATTATTGAAGTTAAAAACAGTCCTCGTGGGATCGATATTTTTACTACTTCGATAGTTATTGGTATACTTGCCAAACGTCTATCAAATACCGACACTAATGTGAATGTCTTTCCGCTTTTAATTGGTATGGAACAAAGAAAAAAGAATTAACCAAAAAGGGTAAAATTGAAAGAAAAAATAATTAACAGAAAAGGGTGTTCAATATTATTCATATTATTGCGGATTGTTCCTATTTTAATGGTATTCAACTATTCAACTAATTTTTTATCTGATAATTTAAATAACATTAAAATGACAAAATAGTTTAAATAAATGTTAAAAATAGAAGAAGAAATCCAAACTAAAATGGTAAATTTCTTTTATCTATTGTTATAATATCCTGTTGATTTTTAACACAACTCATATTCAGAATAAAAACTGTAACTATTGAGGAATAAAAAGATAAGTTTTCGGATTTACATATCAATTATATTGTGTCATCAAACATTGAATATTGATACAATATATGATACATTTATTTTATCTTGTCTCTTAACAGATCGTTGATTTTTGTAATTTTCGTGTTAAAATTCAAATAGTTTCTTTTCAAATCAAAATGAAAAGAACATTGTGGGTGAGGCGGATTAGGGAATTTAATATATGACGTTAATTGCAAAATGGTAGTGGAGGACGAGGGTGGAGGTTACGAGTTTGTGGTATAGAGTCTTAGAGACGAGATATAGGGAGGTTGGTGGTTGTTTAGCGGAGGGGGCAAAGTAAATTATGTTTGGTTGAATAATTTGATTGATATTAAAAGTGGGGTTGGTGTGGGACTTGGCCGATGGTTTGACAATAATGTAGGTAGGGAGGACGACGACAAGATTGAAACTTTATTTTGGTGGGATATGTGGATTGATGGTATGATATTGAAGAGTAGTTTTAATCATCTTTTTTTTATCTTGCTGATAATAAAATGGCAACGGCGGCTAATATGTACTCTCTTGTGGTGGGGGGAGGGCGGTGAAGGTTGGAAGAGGCGACATAGGTTATTTGCTTGGGAAGAAGACCAAGTTAGGGAATACTGTGCGATTTTATCTAATATTGTTTTGCAGCCGAACAATCATGACAGGTGGCTTTGGCACTCACACGCTTATAATTGTATGTTGTCGTCGGTCAACATTGTGGCAGCTGATCACTCAAACGCAATTTGGAATAATGACGTCCCTCTGAAGTTCAATCTCTTTGCCTGACGTTTGCTTCGTATTCATTTACCGACAACATATAATTTAACCAAGAGGCATGTTTTTCATCCCAACGCTCAATTATGTGTGGAAGGCTATGGCATAATGGAGGATATTGATCATATTTTTCCAGAAAATTTGGCTTGGTTTCGGTATTGTGCACCTTGCACATGTTGTAGACCATTTTCTTCAATTTGAAAATTTAGGCGGGTTTTCAAAAAACATTTGAGCTACTTTTCAACTCATTTGGTTAACATATGTGTTGGTGATCTGGTGTGGAAGATATGATTAGGTTTTTTGCAGAGCCGACCCTACGTATAGGCTGGGGGTGCGGTGGCCGAAGGCCCATTCCTGTATGGGGCCCAATTTTTTATTTTATTTTATGAAGGGGTGCGTATATAGCCATACTTGGTCTAAAGGGTGTATATATAACAATAAGCGCAAAGAGGGCCTAAACAGTTACAAGACTTCAGCCCATCATCTATTTCACCTTTTTTTTACAACCCAACAACATTTCATTTTCACACCCCCAACCCAGCGCCTTCATTTTTACCCCCTAACATTTCATTAGCCAAAACGTAAAACTTAGAAGTAAAACGTAAATCACATAAGCAACACGTAGAACACAAAATCTCTACTCATTCCCAGAGACCAAATTTGTTTTTTATTTTGATGATGCTTTTTGGTATATTTCAGATTGAAGCTAACCTGAATTTGTATTTAGATTTCATAATATAATATGACTTTCATCATGAAAGTTTCATGTTTGAGACGTCAATTTTGGTCTTATGTGATTTTTGATAAGTAACATATCATATTCTATTGACAAATGATAAAATGTTTTCATGTTACTGGGATGAAGTAAGTGTATTTTATACTATTATGGACTTATGGTGATATATGATAATGAATCTCTTTGAGAAATTTTAGAGGTAGTAAATCAATTGAATTATCAAATAAGATAATGAAACCTCTATAAAGTTTGGCATGTCTGCTATAGTTTTACTTCGTTTTGTTGGGTTTGGTTCGGTCCCCCCAATTATTATTTTTTGTTTTGTTATTCTTTTTTATTAATAAGGACATGATTTGACATACGATGTTTTGGAGTGTCAGTATAGTTAGGATTTCAAAACATCGTATTACGATGACCATTATAGTTAATTCATATCTCATTTACCGTTTATAAAAAAAAGTATGATTTATTATATAGGGGAGGCCTTTTCTCAAACTTGGCCTAAGGTTCATAAAATGCTAGAAACGAGTATGGTCTTTCGTAAAAAAAAAAAAAAAAGAATCGCTACAACATCTTCTAACAAAATTAAGCTATCATTTGTGGTGACTTAACCCGTTAATTTGTTTGGAATTACTTTGTATTGAGGTTACTTTGCCCTCTTCCCTTTTCCTTCTGTTTTGCTTTTGATGTAATGTGAATTTTTTCATCTTGGTTTTTGACACTTCTTGTGTTGAAAATACAAGGATCTCAGTTAATTTAATCCATTTTAGGTTTTTCATAAAAAAGTAAGAAAAGAACAAAAAAAAAAGTGTAAGTCTAAGTTTGATGCATCCTAAAACATCAACAAAAATACAATGAGAGAGTGCGACGTCTTTAACAAGTCATATGAAGATTTTGTAAAAAAAAAAAAAAAAAAACAATTCACCCAAGTTTTTTCCCGAAGATGTACCATGTTGATTAAATCTGCATGAGTACCATGTTGATTAAATTTGCATCTGGGCCACACTACACATCCATGAGTACATTTATGTGACCCAAATTTAATGTCACGGTGACATTATGTCACCCAAGTATTTTCTGAAGATGTACCATGTTGATTAAATCTGCATGAAATATAGTTAGCAAAATGTGTTATGTACCCTATAAAATCTGTATAATTTTTTTTTTGAATCTGCATCTTAAAGCATAATTGCATAAATACACTCAAAGATTAGTGTAAGTCTTCTTTGATTTTATTTAAGATATGTAGTAACTAATTTCTAGCTATATATAGGACGGTCCAACTCCATGCAAAACACACGTGCGAATCCCCAACCTTGTCCCTAGAAGCCTCTCACGAAAGCTCTCTTTTCCATTTCCTTCAGAAACCTATAGCGTCACTTTTGAATCATTGAATGTGTTGTGTTGCAACAAATCAATTAATCAAATCTAAATCCTTCAATTATGCATGTTTTAGTTTCTTGATTTGTATATAACTTGATACAAATGTTATCAAGAAAAAGATGCATTTGTTTATACTATATGACTAGTTTAGCCACAGCACAAATTTTATGTCGTTGCACTGTTTTCATTAGTTTATGGCACACATTAATTACGTGAAAATGGTCTTATAATTATTTTGTCACTCCTAATTTAGCACAAATTGTGCTTTAAGAATAGTTCACCCATACTGGTAAATTATGTGGCTAACAACCAAAATAATGAGAGTTAATTTGTTGGCTCTATATATGGTTACAAATCGGATGATAAATCTTTGCTTGTATATTAATAGCAAAATGTAGTAACGTAAAGTAATTGCATAGATTGAATGTAATTGTCTTTAGCACGTTAAATGGCACTTGAATGTGTTTTGAAAGGAACTAAATGCATGGATGCACAAATGGAGTTTTAAATTTTTCCCAAAATGAAGTTTCTATGGGAACTATTTTTTTTTTTTTAAAGAAATTAACTAATTTTGTCTATATGATTGTACGTCAGTGGAAATCTAGTAACCATTGACTTTGTCTACATGATCAGTATTTTCCAAAGCAGTTGAACTACGTTGGATTTTCAGATCTCTACGAAATTACTACTTTGTCATTATGGTTAGTTGAGAAATTACTCCTTCCGGGTCATAGTATTTATTGAGTTTGCATGAAGTTGGACAAAAGAAAAGAATAATAGTTTTTATTAAGTTAACATCATAAGGTGCCCGATTAGATCTATATATTATTGTTTGATATATTTAGTTATTGTTACTATGATCTTGAAAACTCAGCATAAGTGCTTTTCTCAATAAGCTGTTTAAGCAAGATGAAGAATGTGTGAGAGAGAGAGAGTATTTTCCTAGTAATATGATTTTCCTTAAGTATTGAATGTACACATTAAATAGCCTTTTTATATGTATATCAAAGTTGCTTGTAGCACAAGCTATCTATATACAAGTAACTAACTAAGAGCATCCACAATGGTGGGTGCTTCACCTAGTATATCACAGTTGCTTGTAGCACAAGCTATCTATATACAAGTAAATAACTAAGAGCATCCACAATGGTGGATGCTTCACCTATTTAGTACCGGAATTAATAAGCACACTCATTGTGGAGAAAAAAATGCTTGGTGCTTATAGAGAAGGGTGGCAATATAAGCGCCCTCTCTCTCTTTAGTTTTTGTGGGTCATACGTAATAAATTGTACACAAAATAATAAACTTTGTTGAAATACAATGACATTGAGTTATTAATGTGATCTATTTATTAACTTTTTTTTGAGGTACTGAGTTGCAGAAATTGAGTGCTTATTAAGTAATATCATTGAAAATTAAAAAATAAATGATGTGTACATGCATGACCCACTTAACCACCCAAAATGGAGTGCTATGTTGTAGATGGTCTAATAAGCACTTTGTAACCAACTCTAACTAACTTGTAACATGACAGTTATGGATTCTCAGCGTAATGAAACTTTGGTGTGTTTATTCATCTATTATTTTTATCTTGTTGTTTTTGCTTTGATTGCGGATTTGCTTTAGAGATAAGGTGTTAGATTAGATCTATATTCTATTGTTTGATATATTTAGTTAGAGAAATGTTAGCAACACACATTTTAACATTCACTTTTCAACACACTCTCTTTGATTGGTTAAAATTCACATGAGACCCACATGATTTAGTGGAACCCATATGAATTTTAATCAATCAAAGAGGGTGTGTTGGAAAGTGTGTGTCAAAACAAAATGTGTGTTTCTAGCATTCCTCATTTAGTTATTGGTTGCCACTAATACTTGCCTAACACATACGCGATTTGAGGCAAATTCACGATGAAAAAACCTTGGTATAAACAATGAGCTGATAATTAACATAATTGGGCAAGGCACATAAATCCCAAGTAATGTATAGAAGATACAATTTCGTTAAATTTAGGTTTATTCGTTTTTAAATAAACCCTTAACTCAACAAGAAATTTCCGTACCTGATCAATTTATAATGAATCAAGATAACCATTCGTTCTAGTATAAATAGTTATTATTTGTTCTTCCACAGTGAGAGGGGATGATTGGGACTGCTTAAGCAACTCGCGCAATCGTTGACCTCTTGCCAGTTGATTTTGCGCAGCTTTATCAAGATCATAAGCGAATCATAGGGTGCCAGATTAGGTCGATATATTATTGCTTGATATATTTAGTTATTAGTTGCCGCTAATACTTGTCCAACACATAAGTGATTTGAGGCCAAATTCACGATGAAAAAACCTTGGTATAAACAATGAGCTGATAATTAACATAATTGGGCAAGGCACATAAATCCCAAGTAATGTATAGAAGATACGATTTCGTTAAATTTAGGTTTATTCGTTTTTAAATAAACCCTTAACTCAACGAGTAATTTCCGTACCTGATCAATTTCTAATGAATCAAGATAACCATTCGTTCTAGTATAAATAGTTATATATTATTTGTTCTTCCACAGTGAGAGGGGCTGATTGGGACTGCTTAAGCAACTCGCGCAATCGTTGACCTCTTGCCAGTTGATTTTGCGCAGCTTTATCAAGATCATAAGCGAATCATAGGGTGCCAGATTAGGTCGATATATTATTGCTTGATATATTTAGTTATTAGTTGCCGCTAATACTTGTCCAACACATAAGTGATTTGAGGCCAAATTCACGATGAAAAAACCTTGGTATAAACAATGAGCTGATTATTAACATAATTGGGCAAGGCATATAAATCCCAAGCAATGTATAGATAGCTGCATAGGCTTGTAAATAAAATACGAGAAAGATGTGACGTTCCAAATCCAATTGCGTTTAAACATGAAGCATCTTTGCTTTTTTGGTGCTACTACGTTCTTCATCAAAATCATTTGCTGCAAGTAGAAAGTTAAACAAAGTTGGAGGTATTCCAAAATTATATACCCTACGACTCTAAGACAATTTTTGGACTTATCCCACTTTTCTATCACCTATATATAGGCCATTTACGAATGGATTATTTGTTTATTTAAAATCTTTTTGCTTTTCTGACTGTATATTGTGGGTTTGGACTTTAAAGCATCTCTACTTCCTTCGATAATAATTTTGCTTATAAAAATATGGAAAATGCTACTTCTCAAGAAAAATAGCTTCAAGAATTTTTAAGACACAGTTGACAAATTTTAATTAGATGATTTATTTGTCCACTTCCTATTTTTCAGCCACACCTCCTTGAATTGTGGCAAATAGTGCATTGGCTACTCTTTATTCTTGAAGAATTCTTGATGTTATTTTTCTAGAGATATAGCATTGCTCTATTTATGCTACTAAAAATAAAAAATGATTAAATATATTTATAATCTTTATGATAAAGTAGGACCTTTCAGGTTTAGTTTTTGTTAAAAAAAAAAAAATTAACATTAATATCTTCACATACTCTCTGTTTGCAACACTAATTTCTACGGTCCATTTTTTGTTCATAGACTCTATACTAGGGCTTTCCTCAGCCGGTAGTGGCGGAGCTATACATAATATTTAAAAGGTCCGTTTTATATATATATATATATATATATATATATATATATATATATATATATATATATATATATATATATATATATATTTTCTTTAAGTTAAGTAATTTTATATAGGTTGAATTACATTTTTTATTCTTAAGTTATTGCTAGATTTTACTTTGATCCCTTAAGTATTTTTTTCTTTTATTTTGCCCTCTCAAATTACAAGCGGTATGTAACTTGGTCGCTTAAATTTTTTGTTTTATTTTGGTTCCTTAAGTTTTGAACGTTGAACACTTCAGTCTCTTAAATTACAAATATTAAGATTGTAACTTAGAGCATCCGCAATGGTAGTTCCTTAACAAGGACTCCTTAAATGGACCCCACGTGACACATCACTTATTTATAATTTTTTAATAAAAGTACTTATTAAGGACTCAATAACTCCAATGGTAATACACTAATAAGGACTCCAATGAAAAGTACTTAAATATGTTCCACTATCTTTATATCATTAAATTTTTTTTTTACCTATTAGTGGGATCAAATAGTCCACATTTTATTACTCATTTATACAAGTGAGACCAAGTAGTACACATTTTATTACTTTTTAAACGTGGATTTTTGCTTATATTAGTGATCGGAGGGTGTATATATTTGTTTTCCCTAATAATAATATTTGTTCAAACCTCTAATAATAATATTTGTTCTCCCTCCCAAAAATAATACACTAATCTTCTTGACTGCCTTCCTCTTCCTTGTTACGATCAGAGATATCACATCGATCTGCAACTTAACATCAAACAGTTCTCTTGCAGCAACCAATTGTTATTTGCTTCCCTATCGTATCATGCATGCATACTCGATCAAACACTCACGTCCAAACACAATACTGTGTTCTCCATACATATCATCAATCATTGTTTTTTTTCTTTCTTCCAAATAAACATCAACCTCCACTGCCTCTATGAACCTGTTCACACTTTTTATTGCTCTCTATAATTATTTCTCTACGAACTGTAGTTAAGATTCTTATGTGTCAAATACCTTAAAAAAAATCTTATGTGCAAAAGGAAAATGTTACTCTCTTTATCTCAATAATTCATACAAAATATTATTCAAAAATAATTGTCATTTTTCAATTTAATATTATTTACTTTTGTTTTATTATGACAATTATTGAGTAATATTTTGTATGAATTATTGAGATAAAATGTTACTCTCTTTATTCATATTTTGTATGCTAAAAATAATTCATGCAGGGGCGGATCTGGGATGATATTACTGATGTGGCTAATTATTTTAGCGAAGTTAATTTATGCTAAAAAAAAAATAAAATTGTTCATATTTTAGAGAAATTTAACTTAAATAAATGGTCAATTCGAAGTAAAGAATCTCACCCAAAAAATGTATCTTGTTATATATATATATATATATATATATATATATATATATTTATTGATTACGTACGAGTAAGTTACAAACTTTTAATATATGACGATGTTGCAACTAATAAAACAAATCAAACACTATGCCGTGTCGATTCTGTCATGTTCTTTTTTACATTTATATTATATTAATTAATTCTTTAAAAAAATGACAAAAACAATAGTCTAAACTTGAACCCAAGATTATGAGTTAGAAAAACATGCACTTGAACACTAGACAAATACATCATATATAATTATATATTTATATTTCCAAATTAAAAATATATGATATAAAATTTGAGATTGAATATTAAAAAAAAAAAATTTGAGTTGAGCTGGTGTGGCAATAGCCACACCCAGCCTTGAAGGGATCCGTCCCTGTTCATATGCATTACTCGCACATTATTATTTTTACTTTGCATTTTCGAATAATGAGAACCAACCGAATGGTAAATATATATTCTCTTTTCTTCATTTATAATTTATGTAAAAAAATATGTCCATTTAGTGAAATATTCTCTTTTCTTCGTTTATAATTGTCATGCATAACAATGTCATGTCTCTTAAGTTTTATGAAAATAATACAAAAAACATTAGTAAACAATAATAAAAAAAAATCTTCATATTGATAGAGATAGGAGACAAAATTTACATGGATATAGTAAGTCTTGCTTGGGCAGGTTTAATGGTAGTTTTTACATTTTCCCTTTCCCTTGTAGTATGGGGAAGAAGTGGACTCTAAGAGTATACTACTAATTGAGTTAAGAGTTTGCCTTCTATTCACGTATAATTAATCAGCGATGTAAAAAAAATATTTAATATTTTTAAAATTTGTGTGAAATGAATTATTAATATACATCTTTTATTGGAAGAATGGACTGGTTGTTAGTATTACCAATAGTCAAAAGTAAGGAACATAGCACTAAACTTGAATATTGGTTGGTTACCCCGTATTATTTCAATCAAAAGAGTAAGTAAATTTAACATTTTTGTACAAAGCAAGGGTTTGAACCTCAAGATATCCGACTTAGCTATTTCGGTATTTTGATCAGTTAAGTTAGGACTTGTGCACAATACTATATTTGATATTGAATATGCATGTAACCTTTCATACAATTGGTATGGAAAAACCTTCGTAATATTTATCAGCTCTCTGATAGGTGAATTCACTTAACTTTGTAAGACCTTTTTGACTTCTATTTTCATTTAAATTATAAAAAATTGAATTGAGAATCCTAGCTAGCTAGCTGCATAATATGTTTTTCCTTAAAAAAAAACATAAATATGAAAAAACAGAGCGACTCAAAACAAAAGACCCGACCTCACCATGTTTGTACCACGTGAACTGCATATGCACATGGAGAGAGTATATATGAATGGGTGTTATATGTGATGTTATGAACACACACGAGACGATGTCCCATGAATGATATTCATGTCATGAGCAACTACAAGAATAGGGCCACCATTGTTCTTTTGTTATATATTATTATATATCAATTATTAATCCATGACATCATATTCATATATATATATATATATATATATATATATATATATATATATATATATATATATATATATATATCAATTACGTTTTCCATTTTAAATATTATTTGTGAGAATATAATTAGATATATGGCATGGCATGCATGGTATCTTGGGAACCACATAAAAGAGTACAAAATTGAAACAAGCCAAGAACATGTTCATAAGAAAATAATTAACTGCTTATTTCAAAATAAATAAATAACTGCTCATCAATAAAAGCTGAAACTATAAATAACCTTACTTAATATTTCTTAGAAAACTGGTTTGGAGTTTCTTTTCTTCTTATTTTTGTATGGAAAATTCTTATTAAGGTAAAAGTGATCCCCATAACCCACTATGATCAAAGAGCTCTTTGGGTGTATATGATAAACAACTTTTTATGAAAGATGTATACGATAAATAATTAAAGTACAAAAATATTTACTTTTAAATATTTTAAATTCATATAAAATTTATGTAATAAGAATAAAAAAAACAAATATTTATAATTTTTTTAAGAAGGCAAACTAACATATCAAAAATTGTCATCGAAGTGAATTAAACATGAAACCTTGAGAGGAGCACAATCCAAAGTCTTAAGACAATATCAGCAGACAAATTCCAGTAGATTGAGAAGATTTTGTAATTATTGTAGTGGTTGTCTAATATGTACCCGTCCAACGACTGACTCTCCATTTTTAGTAATTTTTAATAAAATATTATTTTTATTCTCTATTTTGATTATTATAATTTTTTTAATTAAAAATGATAAAAAAAAAATCACATTTTGACCATTTAAGAGGTCATTTTGACCATTTTTTTAGAAGTTCATATTAGGCATACTCGTTAATTTTTCAATAATATCTTTAACTATATATCGTAGAGAGAAAAATAGATAAATGAGATGATACTAAAAAAAAGAGATAAATGAGATGATAAATGATTAAAAATATTAGTATATAAAAAAGAAATGGGTGCACTAATATGTGTCATGAAGGACACTAGTTAAGAAAGCAAAAGTAAAAAATTATATTGGGAATAACAATTTAAAAATTTTAATTTCAAAAAAAGTTGAATATACCATTTTTTAAGACAAAGAGTTGAGTATCTTAATTGGTTTGAGCTGATGAGATAAGAGTCCGTTTGGTTCGAGAATTAGGAGGGGCGGGGAGGGGAGGGGAGGGGAGGGGAGGAATTTTAACGGAGGGGAGGGGAGATATTTTAATTAAAAGTGTGTTTGGTTCACAAGGGGAGGGGAGGGATTTTAAAATTATTTTACTGTTTTACCCTTAAACTTAATTAAATAAGGATAATAAAGTAACGAAACAATAACGATGTAATCGATAACAACATGATGTAGACGATGGAATGATGAATTAGTAATAGGGTTGTTACAAGTAGTAATAAAAGTTGTTACAAGGAAAAATCGTTAATAATATAGAATAAAAGTTGTTACAAGAAAAAATTGTTAATAATATGGAATAAAAGTTGTTACAAGATAATATAACTTATAACCTAATAATAGTAAAAGTTGTTTCAAGGATAATATAACCTAATAATAATAAATGTTGTTACGAGGATAATATTGAGATTTTAAATTAATATAAGGATAATTTTGGTAGTGCAATAAAATTTGCTCCCCTCCCCTTCCCTCCCCTTCTAAAAATTGAACTAAACACTTCAAATTAAAAATCTCCCCTCCCCTCCCCTTCACTCCCCTCCAAAATTCTCGAATCAAACGGACCCTAAATGAGTTGGCGAGTTAAAGATTTAGGGATCAAATGCTGACAAAAAGAAAAAAATACTAATATAAAATTAACACAGATATTTGTCATTTAAAAAGTAATTTTTTTTCCAGAATAATTTTTTTCCCTCAATATTTTATTATATATCACTTTTTCATTTTCGCGCATATTAATGATCGTAGTTAATTTTGTAGTATGAAAGGAGAAATTATCAACAATATTAATTTTATAAAATTATCTTTCATGAGTGACATGGAAAAGAGAAATTAACGTAATTGGAAGAAGGGAGCATAATATATAGCATTTCCTTCCTATTTTTAAAGTGATATATACATTGTCACAAGTTTATTTTTTCCAAAGTAACATATGACAAATTACAAAGTTTTTTAACTTAATTTCAGGTAACAGTTTGGTTCTTTATCTTTTTTTCATTTCAATTTTATCCTTTTGGTTCATTCGCATATGGACTTTCAACCTTACAATATAATATTTATATGCAAACTTAGATGAAAGATCATAGATTTGAAGATTGGGAGGTCATAATAAAATAAAACCATGAATTTGAAACTTGAAAATCCATATGCAAATGGACCAAAAAGACAAAACTGAAATGAAGAAAAATTAAAAGACCAAATTGTTACATGAAATTAAGTTAAGGACTGAAAATGTAATTTTGCCTATAATAAAATATGAAGAGAGTATTTGTTTTTTTTAACAAGTGTTCTAAGAGCTCTTTTTAAGATTTTCCAAAAAAAATAAATACTCCCTCCGTCCCTTAATCTAAGAGTAGTTTATCAAAATTACAGGTATTAAAAAAAGTTATTGAAGTAATAAAGAACATAAAGAGTATTAATATTAAAAGTAAGGACATAGGGAGTATTATTTAACCATTACTAAATTGTCTTTTATGTATAAATAAATTTAATGTTGAATTTTTATATTTCAACACAATTGATAATATTAATAAAAAGTATAGTTGGAAAAAGAGTAATTAATGTTTCTAGAAATATGTAGACGATCTTATATTTAGAGACAACTTTTTTTTTTGTTGTGAGTGATCTTAAAATCAAGGACAAAGGGAGTATTAATATTTAAAATAAGGGTCTTGCTAATCAGTGCACCCAAAACACCGTTTAAACATTCTAAATTAAGTAATTGTTCTTTAAAAATGTCAAACTTTTCAAATTTCAATGCATTGATTACAAACACTTTTATAGAACTTTTATAAAATTTTACTCCCTCCATCCCTATATATAACCACCCATTTGACTAAAAAATTGTCCCTAAATATAAACCCCTTTTCAAATTACTAGATGCATTTATTAATTTATTCCTAAATATACCCGTAATTAATACTGATAACTTATCTTGAAATATGAAAAGTCAAATTTAACACACATACAAACAAAGGATAATTTGGTAATATTAACACACAAAATAGACACATTAATTGCATTAACAACTTTTCTTAATAAATGTGAAAAAAGCAAAAGGGGGTTATATCTAGGGACGGAGGGAGTATATCCAATTTGTTTCACATTCCCAATGTGAGTTAAAAAGTCACATTTATGAAAAGTATAATTCCAAGACAAGGGCAAAATTAGAAAGGTATATGCAATAAATCCACTTTCTTAACATGTGTTTGGACACTAGTTAGCATTTTCTTAAAAAAAAAAAAAAAAATTACCCGCTGCTCATTTATATAAGAAACTTTTTCAATTTTTTTTTGTTCTATTTATAAAAGTCGCAATTTTTAAGGTGTATTTATTGTGTAAAAGACTTTTTAATCTACATTTTATATTTATCTTTTTAATATTAGTGGGTATATTTAATATCTCACAAATTTTTATGAAGGTATATATTTGTAAAAGCGTTAAAAAAATTAGAATAATTAATAATTGTTTTGGTTTTGATATTTTTTGGTTTTCTTTTAAGGGAAATGTTAACTAGTGTCTCGCCCCCAGACACTAGTGGCGAGGCACTAGTTAAGGAATTTAAGTGGTAACTTTGATAAATAGGAACAGAGGGAGTACTAAATTAAGTAGTTATTCTTTAAAAATATTAAAGTTACCACTTAAATTCCTTAACTAGTGCCCGAGGGCAAGACACTAGTTAACATTTTCCATACATCAATTACACATTGAATTTAAAAATTCAATTTTTTCTTATAAATAAGACCGGAGTTTTAAATAGTATTTTGGAACACTCGTTAACAAAACCGCTCTTTTAATAATTAAGAACCGAATGTAGTATAATTTATTACTTGTCTTGATATGTGCAAAAATTAAAAACCAAGTAAAAAGGACCAATATAAGCAAAAGTGGACCATTTCCTTTATATTTATTGTTGTTAATTGTTATACCGAAATGCCCCTTATTTAAAGTTTGAGAGCATTAAAAGCTTGAAAATTGAAATATGCACCAACATGCAAATATATGCAGCGGTTAAGATTGAGAGAGTAAATGTTGTTTTGGAATGCGTAAAGATATTTTCATGATTAACTTCTTTACCTAAAATACCCTCGTACTATAGTGAACTTCTTTACCGAAAACAACATACAATAGTACTTTCTCAGTCTTTTTTTTTTTTTTTTTTTTTGGGTTTGAACCTCAAACCTTGCATATATTATGCATTGTTCTTACGAGCTAAACTTATGGGGACTCCGTCTCTAATTACTATAAGTTTTTCTTTTTTCTAATAAAAAAAAATCGAGTTTCTAAATATGAACTCTTTATACAAATTGATAGATACATTTATTATTATTTTCCTTAAATATACCCCTAATTAATACTTTCTCGGTTGTCAATCATAAGCAAATTTTGTACTCCCTCCGTCCCTACATATAAGCACCCTTTTTATTAGAGGCAAAGAGTGTTTACATATAGGGACGGAGGGAGTAGTATTTTTAGATTCATTCAATTAATGATGTATATGGTCCATATCGCATACATCATTAATTGCATGAATCTAAAAAATGAAGGTGAGAAAAACACAAGAAGGGGGGTTGAATTGTGTTTTAGAAAAATTCTTCGTTTCTCCTAAAAACTGAACACACTGATCAGAAGCTAAGCGAGACAGCTTCTGAAGTGATAATCAGAATCTGAATGCAGCGGAATAAAACAGAGAGAGAGAGAAGAAGAACGACACAAAGCAATTATACTGGTTCCTTCCACAATCCGGAAGTAGTCCAGTCCCCCTTGCACTTCCAAGGAGATTTCACTATGAGTAATATCTGATTACAAATGCTCAAGCACACAAGCAAGAGACTTCCAATGCTCAAGCACACAAGCAAGAGACTTCCAATGCTCAAGCACACAAGCAAGAGACTTCCTTTGCTCAAGACCACAATCAAGAGACTTCCTGCTCAAGCACAACTGCAAGAGACTTCCTAACTAAACAAAATTACACAGAAAATTGTTTAAGGTTGAACACTTGATATACAATCAGAGGTGCTCACAATACAAATCAGATACAGACTCAATGGACTTAAGAATTTCTAAGATATGACTTTGAGACACAGAAATTCTAAGTGAATGCAGAACAATTTCAGCAGAGGTTTGGTACTTGTGAAAATCTTTGTGAGTCTTTCGTTCAGAGTTCATGCATTACCAATTCTCTAGGTCTTCACTCCTTTATATAGTGGTGTGAAAGAGACGTTGTGAAATTGCCAGCACACCAAAGAGTCGTTGTTGAAGCTTGATCTTTCACCAATAATCTTTTGCCTGATTTGGCTATTGTCCTATGAAGAACAAATTTGAAATCCATTCCTTATCCAAAGGAACATCTATGCAGGCGAAACCGTATTCTGGAGCTGTTTTCTTGTCCTGTAGCGCGGACACAAAACAGAGTAGTGGAGAACGTGGTTGTACAATTCGTACAAAGTACAATGTCAACGCTTTCGTCCAAATTGCAAACACACGCCTTCAAACACCTTTGAAATGACCGTTGCAAACTCCACTAATCCTTTGTTTGTGTTTTCGAATCCAATAGACAGCTTTTGCATTGATAATTCTTCAATTCTTGATTCTTTGCAAATCCAGTTGATATTCAGCTTCTGGTGAAATGGCTTCTGATGAGGCAGCTTCTGATGATGCAGCTTCTGATGATATGACTTCTGCAGCTTCTGATGACGCAGCTTCTGATGATGTGGCTTCTGGACCTCTTGTCTTCAGAAGCACTATTCTTCAGGAGCAGCTTACTTCAGGAGCGCTATTTCTTCAGGAGCAGCTTGACTTCAGGAGCGCTTTTTCTCTTCAGTAGCAAGTTGCTTTCAGGAGCGTCCAAGCTTCAAATTTTTGTTGTTTCCATAGCTCTTTATTTGCTCATTCAGAACCAATGATGATGTAACTTTATAATTATGGTCCTGTACACTTGAACAAATATTAGCTAGTCCAATTTACAATTTTTAATACCTTGTTATCATCAAAACCCTTTAAGGTTCATTGTTAAACACATTTTGTTCCAACAATCTCCCCCTTTTTGATGATGACAAACAAAAGTATTTAAAATTGATCAATTGTTGTTAATCTAATTAACAAGTTGACTTTGGGGTTATGAGGTTTGTAAGCTCAGAATCTGAGGTTTGTAAGCTCAAACTCCCCCTGAGTCTGATAGTCTTTAAGGTGAGGTTTGTAAGCTCCCCCTAAGTTCTATCCAGGTTAATTAAATTCATTTTTCGCGCAATAATATTATCAGAGCTTAAAAACAAAATTGAATCATTGAAAGAATTAACTTATAGATAAGAAGAATGGTTCAATTAATTTTACTTGAATTTTGATACTCCTTCGTTCGTTCATAGCTTATACCAATAAGGTAAAAAAAATGATAGAAGGTTTTCAAAAATTTCAAATGCCATTAATGGGGCTCAGAGCCTTTAAATACTTGTCACATATACTCCCCCTTTTGTCATTATCAAAAAAAAATTGAAATATATAGGCATAAAAGACAAAGAGATATGAGAAAAACTCAAACATGAGAGAGTATACTAAGCAATGAACTAAATAAATCAGAGCAAAATATATGAACATGTATATTCAATTGTCAGAAGCAGCTAAACAGTCAGAATCAGTAAGCATTCAGAAGCAAGAGAAATAAGACAAGATGGTTTCAGAAGCAAGGACTAAGAAATTTTAAAACAGACAACAAACAAAGAAAAACACAAGGGTGTGCAACTAAGGGTTGGTTTGTTGTTGTTTCTTCATCTCTTCCATTTCTTCAATCTTCTTCTTCAACAGTTCTTCAAGTTGTTGTTGCCTCTGAAGAAGAGCTTGTTCCCTTTCTCTAGCTTCTTGCTGCTGCTGTGCCATCTGTTTCTTCAGAAGCTTACACAACCTTGCTTCTCTGGTCAAGTAATCCGTTTCAAAGAAGAAAGGCTGGTTTGCCAGGAGCAGTGTAGAACTTCTTACTCTGAGACTCTGATTCAGATGCTCCATTAACTTCCTGACAGTAGCTTCCTTGCTTCTGATGCACTTAGCCCTTAAGCTTTCAATTAGCTCAGTTGCCCGGTTCTGAAGAGATGCCCAGGAGTCTTCATATGCACCTGTGAGATCAATTGTCCCTCTTTGATCCACCAGATTATGCAATTGACTCTCAATTGTCAGAAGCTCAGAATTAATATATCCAGATTCCAGGATGTCTGTGGGTGGTTGTTCAAGGATTTCAAGATCAGAATCATTGATTTCCAAATCTTGAACAGGGTTAGGAACTGGAATGGTAAAGTGTGTTTGTGTGTTTGAAGATGAAGGCTGGTCAGAGGGAAAGTGTGTGGTGGAGGTTGAGGCTTAAACATTGACTAGAGAGATGTCAACATCCATGGGAGTTGGTTCAGGGGAGTGTTCAGGTAAAGGTTGAAATTCAGTTTCAGTTGATGGTTGTTGTGGTGAAGCTGATGTTTGAGTGTTGAGTTGGGGGTCAATAGTAGCTATTGGTGATTGTGGGGGTGTTGTGGGTTTTTGTGGTTCAGGTGTTTGTTGATGGGGGTTTTCTGATACAACATTTTCAGAAGCAGCTGCTTCTGGAGTTGTTTCAGAGGCCTTTTCTGAGGTAGACTCAACATTTTCTGGAGGAATCATGTTGAGAGGTTGAATGTTAAGAGGTTGAGGGTGAAGGCGAAAAATAGTATCAATGACTCTTTCTCTCTGCTCAGCCAGTTCAGCCAACTTCTCATTAATTATGTGACCAACTGGTTCATAAGTAGTTGACTGAGAGGGCTTATCGTTGGTTTTGGTTGATGTTGATTGGCTTTTTACTGGTTTTCGAAACAGTTGAGCTAAGGGTATATCATCATCAGAATCATCAGAGTCTGATAATGATTTGGATGCGGAATCTGATGATATATTAATTACCTTCTCTGGTTCAGGATCAGAATCCTCTTGAGCAAACTCACTGGTCATCTGCAACATTTTCTTGGCTTCTGAGACTACAGACTCTTGTAGCTCAGCAGCAATTTCCAAGACTTTTTCAGCTGCTGCCTTCTTCTCTTGTAACTTCTTTAACTCCAAATCAGAAGCATCTTGAGCTGTAGAGGTGATATGAGGAAAATCCTTGGTCCTCCTCAAGGCTGGCTTCCTCTTCCTCTTTGGTATAGCAGGTTGATCAAGAGAAATGCCAACATCCATGATCAACCTGGAATCCATGTCTTCAATGGCTTCTTCAATAGAAGGTACTGATGAACTACCAATTTTGAGCTTGTCAGTAGCAACTTTTGCCTTTTTAGCAGGTTGTTCAACCTCTAGATATTGCTCTGCAGTTATCTTCCTTTTTGACTTTCTGCCTCTGGCTCGTGGCAGAGCACCACCATACATTTCCTCTGGAATATCTTCCAATCTGATTCTCTCATTGGTTGCCTCAAAATGTTCCTTGATATAGTACATCTGCACTTCAATGGGATCCTTCTTGCAGATGGGTGGAAAGTCCTTCATAAGATCAGACTTAACAAATGATTCACTTAAATCAGTTTGAAGTTTGGTGACTTCACTGATTAGCTTCATATTCAAGAGAGTATGAACATTAATGAATTTTCCAGTTTTTGTGTCAAGTAGCTGATCTGTGAAGCCTTGAGATTGACTGAGACTGTCCAAGATACCTCCTTGATAGAATATCTCTGAGAGAAGTCTTCCATAAGGAACCAAGGGTTTATCCAGTAGCTGACTCTGTTTCAAACACTCTACCAAGTACTTGAACATGTATTTGGGCACATTCACCTTTTCCTTCTTGATGAAGTGCTGGAGAAGGACCTTCTGAGCTAGATTTGGTTTCACACAGTCACCACTTGGAAACAGGTTCTCATTCTGAATCTTCAGAAGCATCTTAGTTTCCATGCTCAATTCAGCATATTTCTTCTCCTTCTCAGAATTGTATATCACCAAGTTGGCTTGCTTTTTCCAAATGCGTTTTTCAGCAGCATCTGAAAGATCAATTCCAGAGTAGTATCCAGAGGCTGCAGCCTTGAGAACATACTCTATGTGCCATTGTGCAAGTCTTACTGGAATACCACAGATGCTGGACCTGATTTCATCTTCAACAAATGGCGCAAGACCCATTTCTTCTCTTGTTTTCCCTTCTAATTCAGGATACATTAGCACCATCTGACTTTCCTCAGCTAAGGATGCCGCTTTGTTGTAGAATTTTGCTCTTACCCAGAAGTGTCTAACCAGAGCTTCATATGTTGGTCCATTCAACATTTTGAAATAATCCATGAGTCCTTGCTCTTCATAGTAGCTTCTGATTGAACACCTATGAAAATTCAGAGAATCAAAGTCCACTGGATTCTCTATCTGAACCTGCAAATCCCATTCTTCCAATTTCATGCTTCTTCCTCTGTAGTCATATTCAGGGACCATTCGTGAAGTAGATACTGAATCTTCTCGTTGCGAGCTTGATGATGCCATTTGATGATTGACGAAGACTTGAAGAAGATGAAGATTTTAGGGTTCTAAGGTTGAGAGAATGCGCTTACTTCGCAAGAGGTTTGAGAGCAAATGTGTTTGTTGTGAGTGAGTAGTGTGTGAATTGACAAAGTGTTAAAAGTAAAACGATTGCAATTCAAAAGAGACAAACAAACATAACATTAATGACAAAATTGGGGGCGCGTGAAAAGTACTTTCAAAGCTATTAAATCATCATTGCCCTTTTAGTTATACACCAACACAAACAGGCCACGTAAGAAGTTCACAGAGTAACTACCAAGTTAGTGGGTCAGAAGTTACTTTTTAAAAGGTAACTTCCAACGTTTCCACTAATTCAACTATTCAGAAGCAACAAATCCAGCTTCTGGACTTCAGATGCTGACGTCATCATCAGAAGCGAGTTTTCCTCAGAACCTCAATAAAGAGCTTCTGATGGACTACTGCTTCTGAACTAACTTCAGAACCTAAAATCCTATTCAGGAGCAAGCAAGCATTTAATCAGATACAAAGTGCATGTTCAAATTTTTCTTTATAAAATCAAATCTTTCAACAGTTAAAGGCTTAGTAAATATGTCAGCCCATTGATTTTCAGTATCAATGAATTGTATATCTAAAATTCCTTTTTGAACATAATCTCTGATAAAATGGTGTTTGATTTCAATGTGCTTAGCTCTTGAATGCAAAATTGGATTTTTAGACAAACAAATAGCAGCAGTATTATCACAATAAATGGGAATACTGTTAGCAGTTATCTGATAATCTTCCAACTGATGTTTCATCCAAAGTAGTTGTGTACAACAACTTGCAGCTGAAATGTATTCTGCTTCTGCTGTAGACATAGCAATAGTTGTTTGTCTTTTGCTAGCCCAGGATATAAGATTATCACCCAGAAATTGACAATTGCCACTGGTTGACTTTCTTTCAATCCTATCACCAGCATAATCAGCATCACAGAATCCAATTAGCTTATAATCTAAGGATTTCCTATAAAGGAGTCCAAGATTAGTTGTTCCTTTCAAATACCTGAAGATTCTCTTGACAGCAGTCATATGAGATTCTCTAGGATCTGATTGGAATCTTGCACACAAGCATACACTGAATAAAATATCTGGCCTAGATGCAGTGAGATATAACAAAGAACCAATCATACCTCTATACAGCTTCTGATCTACTTTAGCTCCTTCATCTTCTTTGCTCAAGTTGCACGTAGGGTGCATTGGAGTGTTCATCACTTTACAATCTACAAGTTTGAACTTCTTCAGAAGCTCCTTTGTGTACTTTGATTGATGAACATAGACTCCATCTTTGCATTGATTGATTTGAATGCCCAGGAAGAACTTCAGCTCTCCCATCATGCTCATTTCAAATTCATCCTGCATTAACTCAGAAAATTCCTTGCAAAGAGATGCATTAGTAGAACCAAATATTATATCATCAACATATATTTGCACAACAAGAATATCTTTCTCAAGGGTCCTTCTGAAGAGTGTAGTATCGACCTGTCCTCTTTTAAAATCATTTTTGATTAAGAAATTACTTAGTCTATCATACCAAGCTCTGGGAGCTTGTTTCAAGCCATATAGTGATTTCTTCAGTTTAAAAACATGGTCAGGATATTTAATATCCTCAAATCCAGGAGGTTGCTTGACATACACTTCTTCTTCTATGACACCATTTAGAAATGCACTCTTGACATCCATTTGATATAATATTATGCCATGATTAACTGCATAGGAAAGAAGTAACCTGATTGCTTCCAATCTTGCAACTGGAGCAAACGTTTCAGTGTAATCAATGCCTTCTTGTTGACTATACCCTTGTGCAACAAGCCTGGCTTTGTTTCTTGTTACTTCACCTTGCTCATTCAGCTTGTTTCTGAATACCCATTTTGTTCCAATAATGTTCTTGTGCTGAGGTTTGGGGACCAGATCCCACACATCATTTCTTTGAAATTGATTCAACTCTTCTTGCATAGCTAGGATCCATCCATCATCTGAAAGTGCTTCATCAACTGTTGTAGGTTCAATCATTGAGATTAGTCCAATCATTGACTCTTCTTGTCTGAAATGTGATCTTGTTCTTCTTGGACTATCTTTGTTTCCAATGATTAGCTCCTCAGGATGTGAAGACTTGTGTTTGAATGTGTTTCTGGGAGGATCTTCTTGATGTGAGTCATCTTGTGCTTCATCAGAAGCAGTTTCATCTTGCGCTTCTGATGTGGGTTCAGCTTCTGGACTATCTTCAGATTCAGCTATCTGATCAGGTTCTGGAGTAGCTTCAGGAACCTGTATCTCTGCAAGACTTTCACCTTGCTTTGAAGTTTTATCTTCAAGCTCCTTGTCATCAAATTTAACGTGCATAGATTCTTCAACACAGAGTGTCTCTGAATTATACACT
This sequence comes from Medicago sativa, assembly GCF_051527215.1. Taxonomy (NCBI): domain Eukaryota; kingdom Viridiplantae; phylum Streptophyta; class Magnoliopsida; order Fabales; family Fabaceae; genus Medicago; species Medicago sativa. The sequence continues at coordinate 81,259,162 of NC_140750.1, forward strand.
CTGTATGCCTTTGACCTTTCAGAGTAACCTAAAAAGATTCCTCTTTGGGCCTTTGCATCAAATTTCTTTAGGTAGAGCTTGTTGTTCAGAATGTAACATGTACATCCAAATTGATGAAAGTAAGAGATATTGGGTTTTCTTCCTTTAAAGAGTTCATATGCTGTTTTCTCCAAAATAGGTCTAATATAGATCCTGTTTTGAACATAGCATGCTGTATTCACTGCTTCTGCCCAAAAATGTTTTGGTAAATTGTTTTCATGAATCATGGTTCTGGCCATTTCTTGTAAAGTTCTATTCTTTCTCTCTACAACCCCATTTTGTTGTGGTGTTCTAGGAGAAGAGAATTCATGGAAAATTCCATGTTTTTCACAAAAAGCTTCAAATGGCTCATTTTCAAATTCTCCACCATGATCACTTCTGACTTTCAAAATTTTTGATTCTTTTTCAGATTGAATTTGAGTGCAGAAGCTACTGAATACATCACACGCAACATCTTTACTCTTTATGAATTTCACCCAAGTCCATCTGCTGTAATCATCAACAATGACTAATCCATATCTACTTCCATATAAGGATGCAGTACTTACTGGTCCAAATAAATCAATATGGAGTAATTCTAACGGTCTTGAGGTTGAAACAATGTCTTTGGATTTAAAAGATGATTTCACAATTTTTCCTCTCTGACATGCACCACAGAGTGCATCTGAATAATAGTCAATGTCTGGTAGCCCTTTCACAAGTTGTAACTTACTAAGCTTAGAGATTAACCTCCAGTTAGCATGTCCCAACCTTCTGTGCCACATCCATTTCTTATCATTCACTGATAGTAGGCAAACCACCTTCTGATCAGCCAGTTCAGAAAAATTGATTTTATAGACATTGTCAACTCTCTTTCCTTTGAACACAATGGATTTGTCTTCCTTGTTGATTACTGTACAGTTGGGTTTTTCAAAAAGCACATCATAACCATTATCACAAAATTGACTAATGCTCAAAAGGTTATGTTCAAGACCATCTACCAACCATACATTATTAATTGAGGTAGAGGAATTACCAATAGTTCCTGTACCTATGATCTTGCCTGACTGGTTGCCTCCAAATTTCACATTTCCTCCCTCTTTCATTGTTAGGCTGAGGAACATGGACTTGTCTCCTGTCATGTGTCTTGAGCAACCACTGTCTAGGTACCATGATCTTTGCTTTGGCACTGCTCTTAGACATACCTGCATCATTGACATTTTTAGATTTAGGTACCCATTGTTCTATGGGTCCTGGAAGGTTAGTACTTAAGGCTTTACTCTTCACTTCTTGTACCTTGTGCTGTGAGTTGGGTTGCTTCTGATTAACCATCACCTTAGGTTTTGGTACTTCAGAAGCAGTAACTGTCTTCTTCTGAAACTTAGACTTCAGAACCCCAGATTTTGGTTTCACCAGACTCTGAGGAATAGGTTCTGATCTTTTCAGGATCCTAACCTTTGAAGTCTTGGAATCAGATTTGATTATAGCCTTTGACTTAGAGTTCTTTGGCTTTGAAATAATCTTAGCCTTAGAACTAGAAGCTTCATGTTCTGATTGAACAACAGTTTCCAACTCAGCCCCTTCTGGTACAAAGAATGTTTTCAGACCTTCCTTGATGCATTCACAACAAGACTTTAGATTGGTTTTCTCCAGTTTCACTTCTGGAAAACCAATTCCTCTGCCATTGTTCTTGTAAATGCTATAAATCATAGAAGCCACTCTGCTTCTGTCAATGCCAGATATAATAAAATCTTCAAGAGCAATTTCATGGTTACTTAAAGGTTTTTCATTACACTTTTCTTGTAGCTTCTGACATAAGAACTTGAGCTGATCTTCATATGTTTTACACATGAAGTCAAAGCCCCTAAGTCCTTGTTCAGAAGCTTTCAGATCCAATAAAGTTGATTTTTGCTGTTGTACCAAATCAGCATATTTTTCTTTTAAATCCTTCAACTCATTGGTTCTTACTTCAAAATGTGTAAGAAGTTCTTTAAGTGACTCAACAAGTTCATCTCTGGGAATTTTGGAATATACCTCGTTTTCATCTTCTGAGTCTGAATCTGACCCAGCTTCTGAAGTTGCTGTTGCTACCAACCCAACAGCTACCTTTGCATCTTCATCAGCTTCCTCTTTATCAGATCCAGATTCACTACCCAAATCATCCCAGGTTGCCATTAAACTCTGCTTAATCTGCTTCTTGAATTTGCTTGGTTTGAATGTAGACCTCTTTGACTTGTCCTTTGACTTTTCTCTTTGAAGATCAGGGCATTCAGCAATGAAGTGACCTGGCTTCTTACAGTTGAAGCATCCCTTCTGATCTTCTTTCCTTGAGCTTCTGGAGTTACCCCTTCTGGAGAGAAACTTTCTGTTCTTCTTGGCCAGATATTGAAGTCTGTTTGAGAGCATGGCCATTTCTGCAGCATCTGGTTCAGAGTCTGAACTTGACTGTTCTTCCTCTTCAGATTCAACCACTTTGAGAGCTTTTGATGACTTGCCTTTGGATGGAAGAGCTATTGATTTACTCTTCTTAGTAGACTCATGTTCATTAAGACTTAACTCATGAACTTTGAGAGAACTAACAAGATCTTCGACACTTAAAGTGTTTAAATCTTTAGCTTCCTCAATGGCAGTCACTTTTGGTCTCCATCTGGCAGGTAAGCTTCTGAGTATCTTGCTTACATGATCAGAAGCAACATAGCTCTTCTTTAGAATCTGTAGACCAGAAACTAAGGTTTGAAACCTTGAGTACATCTCCTCAATAGTTTCATCATCCTTCATTTTGAATAACTCATACTGATGTACAAGCAGGAGAGCCTTTGCTTCTTTGACCTTCTTGCTCCCTTCATAATTTGAACAGAGAGAAGCAAACATAGCTTTAGCAGTGGATTTGTCACTCATCTTCATGTATTCTGCTTTGGGTATGGCAGTGACAAGAGCTCCTCTGATAATATGATGCTTCTTGTAAAGTTTCCTCAGTTCTGGAGTATGTTTCTTTCTATCCACAGCAGCTCCTTCTTCATCAAGGACTAAATCACCAACACCATCTTCCAGAATATCCCATAATTCTTCATCTAGGCTCATGATGTAACTGTAAAAGTTGGTCTTCCACCAAGAGAACTCTTCAGCATCTCCATTGAACTTTGGAACTTTTCCAATACTGGTTTTCTTACTATCACTATAATCATGTGAGACATGTTTATAGCTAGTATCACCAGGACCAGTAGGAGTAGGAGTAGACATGTTTTTCTCAGATCTTTGACTGTTGCACGGTTAAGTGATACACAACAGACCAAGGCTCTAGATACCAATTGAAGGTGAGAAAAACACAAGAAGGGGGGTTGAATTGTGTTTTAGAAAAATTCTTCGTTTCTCCTAAAAACTGAACACACTGATCAGAAGCTAAGCGAGACAGCTTCTGAAGTGATAATCAGAATCTGAATGCAGCGGAATAAAACAGAGAGAGAGAAGAAGAACGACACAAAGCAATTATACTGGTTCCTTCCACAATCCGGAAGTAGTCCAGTCCCCCTTGCACTTCCAAGGAGATTTCACTATGAGTAATATCTGATTACAAATGCTCAAGCACACAAGCAAGAGACTTCCAATGCTCAAGCACACAAGCAAGAGACTTCCAATGCTCAAGCACACAAGCAAGAGACTTCCTTTGCTCAAGACCACAATCAAGAGACTTCCTGCTCAAGCACAACTGCAAGAGACTTCCTAACTAAACAAAATTACACAGAAAATTGTTTAAGGTTGAACACTTGATATACAATCAGAGGTGCTCACAATACAAATCAGATACAGACTCAATGGACTTAAGAATTTCTAAGATATGACTTTGAGACACAGAAATTCTAAGTGAATGCAGAACAATTTCAGCAGAGGTTTGGTACTTGTGAAAATCTTTGTGAGTCTTTCGTTCAGAGTTCATGCATTACCAATTCTCTAGGTCTTCACTCCTTTATATAGTGGTGTGAAAGAGACGTTGTGAAATTGCCAGCACACCAAAGAGTCGTTGTTGAAGCTTGATCTTTCACCAATAATCTTTTGCCTGATTTGGCTGTTGTCCTATGAAGAACAAATTTGAAATCCATTCCTTATCCAAAGGAACATCTATGCAGGCGAAACCGTATTCTGGAGCTGTTTTCTTGTCCTGTAGCGCGGACACAAAACAGAGTAGTGGAGAACGTGGTTGTACAATTCGTACAAAGTACAATGTCAACGCTTTCGTCCAAATTGCAAACACACGCCTTCAAACACCTTTGAAATGACCGTTGCAAACTCCACTAATCCTTTGTTTGTGTTTTCGAATCCAATAGACAGCTTTTGCATTGATAATTCTTCAATTCTTGATTCTTTGCAAATCCAGTTGATATTCAGCTTCTGGTGAAATGGCTTCTGATGAGGCAGCTTCTGATGATGCAGCTTCTGATGATATGACTTCTGCAGCTTCTGATGACGCAGCTTCTGATGATGTGGCTTCTGGACCTCTTGTCTTCAGAAGCACTATTCTTCAGGAGCAGCTTACTTCAGGAGCGCTATTTCTTCAGGAGCAGCTTGACTTCAGGAGCGCTTTTTCTCTTCAGTAGCAAGTTGCTTTCAGGAGCGTCCAAGCTTCAAATTTTTGTTGTTTCCATAGCTCTTTATTTGCTCATTCAGAACCAATGATGATGTAACTTTATAATTATGGTCCTGTACACTTGAACAAATATTAGCTAGTACAATTTACAATTTTTAATACCTTGTTATCATCAAAACCCTTTAAGGTTCATTGTTAAACACATTTTGTTCCAACAAAAAATACTTCATCCGGTCTCAAATGTAAGAAACTTTTCACTTTTTAGGTTCATTCAATAATTGATGTATGTGGTTTATAATATGGACCACATACATCAATTATTGAATGAACCTAAAAAGTGAAAAGTTTCTTACATTTGAGACCGGAGGGAGTATAAAATTTGCTTATAATTGAAAACGGAGGGAGGATTACTAACTTGTGTTGGAATATGAAAAGTCAAATTAAATACACATACTCACATATGATAATTTAGTAAAATTCACACACAAACTAGACACATTAAATACACTACCAACTTTTGGGGAAATAGTCACTTTGGTCCTTGAATGAGTAACGAGTAGTCACAATAGTCCCTTAATGTATCGAAATAGCAAAATAGTCCTTGATTGTGCACTTTGTTAGTCAAAATAGTCCTTGATATTAAAATATTTCATTAATATTGTCATATTAGTCCTTCAATGGACTTACTTATTGTCATATTAGTCCTTATACGTACTTACTTATTATCATTTTAGTCTTTATATCAAAAGAGTTATTGTGAGTATTAAGGGGTTATTTAAGCTTTAGGGACCATTTTGACTAACAAAGTGGACAATCAGGGACTATTTTGGAATTTTGATACATTAAAGGACTATTGTGACTACTTGCTACACATCCAGGGACCAAAGTGACTATTACCCCAACCTTTTTTTTTTCTTTTCTTTTGGTACAATACCAAATTTTCTTAATATGTGTGATATTTGTCAAACCAGCTTATAATAAGGGATAGAGGGAGCATATCCAAAGTTGAATTGTGAAGTAATTAATGTGAATATTTTGTACTCCCTCTCGTTACTATTATAAGCAAAAATTCATTTTTTACATTCATTTAATAAATTATATATGTGGTCTGTATATAGACCACATACATCATTTATTGAATGAACCTAAAAAGTCAACTTTTGTTTATAATAGTGACCGGGGAGTATCAAAGAGTATTAAATTGTGGTCTCATCGAATATTGAGTTCTTTCGTCACGAGTCTTCTCTAACGGACCTACTAAATCTCCTACAGGGTGATGCAATTAGTACTTTTTATTTGAGAGAACAATTCTATTTTTGTTTTATTTAGCTTTGTAAACCAAAAATATGAGAGAGAGCGTGAGAGAGACCAAGAGAGGTGATTCTTCGCGGTTCCGCCACGAACAAACACGCTGGAGCTCCTTATCGCCGGCAGTGAGGACAAATGGGGGAAGGGGGCCAAGCAGGGTGCCAGAAATTGGGAGGGGGGGGGATAGGGATGATTGGACTGTGGTGAGAGTGTGAAAGAGGAGAGCGCAAGGACAGGTGGTTCAAGGACAGGACGGACAGCGGGACTTCGAGCGACATGGAGGTTCAGTGGCTTGGCAACAGTCTAGGTTTAGGTCATATTCTAGACAGATATTGGTGACTGAGTTTGATGAAATTGCAAACCCTAAGCAGGATGTATCTGGTTCTCATCATCACAACACACATACAAGTGTCTGGGAAAGGCTAGGTCATGATACATCCACTGTACGTGCATGTTATACAGGTAATGGTGCAGTTCAGAATGTTTCTACTGATTCAGCAGATCTTACTGGTGCAATTCCAACGATCAACAACAGTGCACCCCTGTCCATTCAACGGTATGTCACCTTCTATTTCACTAATGTGCCGGATTTGATCCCATACTTTTACGTCAAAGAGGCTTTTGAGGTGTGTGGCATTATGGACAATTTATTTTTGTCGCGTAAGAGAAACAAGCAGGGTCATATTTATGGTTTTGTCAGATATGTTAATGTTAGGGATACAGATAAATTGCTCAAAGCTCTGAATAACGTTACTGTTGGACAATTTCGTGTGTGGGCGAAGGTTGCACGTTTTGGTCGTAAGCCTTTGGGAGAGAGTGTTAAGAGGGAGACGGAGGCTGATAGGGGAGAGGGAGTCTCGGGCAAGAGAGAGATGAGGAAGGAGGTGTGTGCAGCGGGTGAGGGAGTTAAAAGTGAGCTGTTTGGAAAAAATGTTGTAGAAGGAGGAAGAAAGGTTGAGGGGAGGGAGAACGTGAGCTTGTGTAAGGTGAAAGTGAGGGATGTTGGAGGAGAAGGTGGCGCAAGGAAAGAGATGGGGGTTAAGGAGGTTGCTGCAAGGAAGTTTAACCCGACTCTTGGTAATACGGCTGATGTATACATGTCAGAGGCACAAGTTGTCGTTAATAAGGTTGTCAATGAAGGTGTTCAGTCTGCTCCTAAGTTGGTTCGCACTTATAGATCACATCCTGATGATTTGTTGTGGGCATGTAAGGGTGTGGTTGCAACAGTATTAAATGGTGAAGTTATTCCGGTAATTCAAACTGCATTGAGGACGCTGGTTTTGATGATTTGGATATCATTCCTTTAGGAGCAGATAAAGTATATATTAGGTGTGTATCAAATGCGGATGTCATGCATGTGATAGATAATGCACGTGATTTTTCAATTTATTTTTCTCTCAAATTCTTCGTTGGAATAAAGATATTGTGAAGTTTGAAAGAGGAGCATGGGTTCGTATTTATGGCATTCCAGTTCATGCTTGGAATTCTTCTTTTTTCAAGTTGCCGGTTATTGACTGTGGTAGATTTTTATGACTGGATGATAGTACAGTTGCTAAGGATCGTTTTAATTATGCTCGAGTTCTATTGGCGACATCTTCATTGGAGGTTATAAATTTCACAGAGAGAATTTTAATCGACGGCGTGCTGGTGGAATTGAAAATCATAGAGGAATGGGGATTTACGCTAGGTGAGGATGCTTGTTTATTAGAAGAAGATGATGTCTTTTCGAAGGCATCAATACCAGACAACAATTTTGATAATGAGATACATGACATACAAGATAATGTGGCTGATCTTGAAAACAATTTAGTAGAGGATTGGGCTTGGAGTGATAAAGCTGCCGCAAGCATACTCTCCCCCTCAGATACTGTCGGTTACCAAACAACAGGAAGGGAATATAGTGTCAGAAATAAATCATGCGGTTCAGATTGAGTCAAAACGAGAGAAGGTTGGTGAATTTCCGCAGTTAATTTTGCCAATTGCTGAACAGGTAGCGGATAATTCAATTAAGGATGTGAAGGAAACCAGCAAGCAATCTAATGTTGAAGTGATACAGAAGCCAGATTCACACATTAATGATGAAAATTTAGCAAAATGTGAACGTTCAAAAAGACAACATTCTTATCCTCCGATTACGACTCGATCTGTTACATCAGGGCCGTGGAGTCTTGAATGGCTCAAAGATCATGTTCATGGTGAAGCAGGGGTGGTGTCTTCATCTAAACACACTTCTAAGCAAAGGTTGAAGTCTAAGGTATCCAGTATTGCGGTGGAAAGTAACTTAAAAAATAAAATGAAGGCAGTTGGAAGATTGAAACATCCAGCTCACAACTTAAAGAAAATTGCTCGTTTACCAGATAATGATCGCAAAAAGGTTCTCAAAATTCTTATGAAGAAGGTCCAGAGACGCAAAGTGGTAAAATTAGTAGATGCTTTGCCAGATTCTATTCTTAAAGAGTCACAGACATCCGATTCCTCATCGTCTTTTAATAATATTAATGATTGGAAGCATTGGGTGGTGTTACGCGGCAAGGAGGAGGAGGTCAAGAACGATGTTAAAGATTTTGGTAAGGCTTTGGGAGTCAGATTCTATAATGATAAATACAATCAATTTCGATTGTTTTCGAGAGGTCGGAAACAAAATAAGGAGAATATGGGGGTGTCAAAGGCGGTGGCGTTAACTGAGTAAGGAGGGGGGACGGCTGGTTCTCAAGGGAGGAAGAGGTTGTAATGAAGATTCTCTCTTGGAATGTTAGGAGCTTGGGCGGGTTTGCAAAAAGACCGGAAGTCCGTAAACTTATTTCAGAAAAAAATCCTTCCATTGTTTGTCTGCAAAACAAAGTTGTCAGTCATTGATGATACTCTGTCTTTATCCTTATGGGGCGCTCCATCCCACTATTACTATTTTCGGCCTTCTGTGGGAGCGTCTGGAGGTTTGTTAATTATGTGGGACACTACTTGTGTTGAGGTTTGGTCATCAGTTAGTATCGAGCATGTGTTAATCATTCATGGCCGGTTTATTGATTCAAATGATGAATTTTATCTTTTTAATATTTATGCCCCGTGTGATAATGGCGTGATACAATTATTATGGAATTCTCTATCTGTTTATCTACAAAGGTTGGTGGGAAGAAATATATGTTTGTGCGGTGATTTCAATGCGGTGCGTAGTTTGGAAGAAAGAAGGTCAAGGGGGGTTGCGACTCAATCATTTGATTGCGACCCTTTCAATGCTTTCATCGAAGATAATGTCATGATTGATTTACCTTTACACGACAGAGGCTTTACGTGGTATAAAGGGGATGGTAATTCCATGAGTCGCATTGACAGATTTTTGTTGTCTGAGGAGTGGTGTGCGAAATGGCCTAATTGCTTGCAAGTTGCTTCTATGCGAGGCTTGTCTGATCACTGCCTTTTGATTCTATCGGTTGATGATCACAATTGGGGACCGAAGCCGGTGAGGATGTTGAAATGTTGGGCTGATGTCCCGGGGTACCGAGAGTATGTTCGATCAAAATTATAGTCTTATCAGGTTGAAGGTTGGGGAGGCTATATTTTAAAGGGAAAATTGAAGTGGATCAAACTTGACCTCAAAGAATGGCATTTAACTTATGCTCACAATTTACCTGGCAAGATTAATTCCTTAAAAAATCAGATAGATGTGTTGGATTCTAAAGGTGAGGTGGATGCGTTATCTGAGGAAGATGTGAATGTTTTGCATGAATTATCATCTGAGCTCCACTCCTCATTAAGGGCTAATGCTAGCGTTTCTTGGCAACAATCACATTTATTATGGCTTCGAGAAGGGGATGCAAATTCAAAATATTTTCATGCTATTATGTCTGGTAGACGTCGTCGTAATGCCATTTCATCTGTTGTAGTGGATGACAACATAGTAGAAGGAGTTGACAATGTCCGGGCAGCCGTGTTTGGTCACTTTCAAACCCATTTTCAAGCGCATCAAATCAACAAGCCCACAGTAGATGACTTACATTTTTGTATTTTGTCTGTAACTGATGGTAATTTTTTAACTTGTCCGTTCCGTGAAGATGAGGTAAAGGCGGCGGTGTGGGATTGTGATAGTTACAAGAGCCCTGGCCCGAATGGTATTCATGTTGGTTTTATCAAAGATTTCTGGTTAGATTTGAAGCACGACATTATGAGATTCATATCAGATTTTCACAGAAATGGTCGTCTTTCGAAAGGTATAAACAGCACTTTCATTGCCCTTATTCCAAAGATTGATTGTCCCTAACGCCTGAATGATTTCCGCCCCATAGCTTTAATTGGTTGTTTGTATAAAATGTTGGCGAAATTGTTGGCTAATCGCCTGAGGCAAGTGATGGGTAAGGTTGTTTCAGAAACCCAGTCCGCTTTTGTTAAGGATAGGCAGATTCTTGATGGCATTCTAATTGCAAACGAAGCCGTTGATGAAGCTCGAAAGATGAAGAAAGAGATGTTATTGTTCAAGGTAGATTTTGAAAAAGCTTACGACTCCGTTGATTGGGGATATTTAGATGATGTTTTGGGGAGAATGGCTTTTCCTACCTTGTGGCGGAAGTGGATGAAGGAATGTGTTTCTACAGCCACCGCGTCGGTTTTGGTAAACGGTAGTCCAACAGATGAGTTCCAATTGAAAAGGGGTTTGCGTCAGGGTGACCCGCTTTATCCTTTTCTCTTTCTACTTGCAGCAAAAGGATTAAATGTTTTGATGACCGCAGCGGTGAATTCGAATCTCTTTACATGATACTCAGTTGGGGCGCATAATCCCACTGTGCTCTCTCACTTGCAATTCGCTGATGATACTCTTTTGATAGGTGTTAAGAATTGGGTGAATGTTCGAGCTTTGAGGGTCGTGCTGGTTCTTTTTGAAAACATGTCAGGGTTGAAGGTAAACTATCATAAGAGTAGTTTGTTTGGCATTAATATTGAGGACTCGTGGTTGTTAGAAGCCGCATCTATTTTATCTTGTAAAGTGGGTCGCATTCCCTTCATGTATCTTGGCCTCCCCATTGGCGGTGACCCTAGACGTCTAACCTTTTGGGATCCGGTTATTCATTGATTAAAATCTAGACTGTCGGAGTGGAAAAGAAGAAATTTGTCTTTTGGGGGTCGCTTGATTCTCCTTAAATCTGTCCTGTCTTCGCTGCCTGTCTACGCCCTCTCCTTTTTCAGAGCTCCCGCAGGTATAATTTCTTCCATCGAATCTATACTTATTAATTTTTTTTGGGGTGGGGGTGAGGATGATATGAAAATTGCTTGGGTTGACTGGAACTCTATTTGTATGAGTAAGGAGGTTGGTGGTTTGGGGTAAGGAGATTGAAAGAATTTAAAATTGCTCTACTTGCTAAATGGTGTTGGAGGTGTTTAGTGGACAGGGAAGGGTTGTGGTTTAAGGTCTTATTGTCCCGTTATGGTAAGGAGAGAGGGCGGCCTAGAGAGGGTGGTAGGTTGGGGTCGGCGTGGTGGAAGGAAATTTTTAAAATCAGATAGGGGATAGGTGTCGAAGGCGGAAGTTGGTTTGATGAGAATATTATTAAACGTCTTGGTAACGGTCTTAGCACTTATTTTTGGTCTGATTGTTGGGTGGGGACGAAGTTGTTGATGGAGAGATTTAAGAGGTTATTTGATTTATCAGTTCACCAGAACATGATGGTAGGCGCGATGCATACCTTAGGTTGGGGTGAAGTTGGGGAGGCTTGGAGGTGGAGACGACGTCTGTTTGCCTGGGAGGAGGAGTTAGTGGTGGTTATTAGGAATTTGCTGTCTAACATTACTTTGTAGGATTCTGAGACAGATACTTGGCTTTGGCGACCAGATATCACAGTTGGTTACACGGTCCGTGGAGCGTATCAAATGCTCGTGAGGCAGGAGATACAGACTCGCGATGTTGCTTCGGCTGCACCATGGCATAATAAGGTCCCTTTGAAAGTCTCTATTTGCGCTTGGCGTCTCTTCCGCAATAGATGGCCGACAAAGGACAATTTGGTGCGTCGAGGTATAATTTCTAGTGATAATCAATTATGTGCTTCAGGGTGTGGTCAACAAGAAACAATAGACCATTTAATCATTCATTGTAATATTTTTGGCGAACTCTAGAAATTTATCAAGACTTGGATTGGTTTGTATTCAGTGGATCCCTTTCAAGTTACGGATCACTTCAATCAATTTGTTCATTCTTCAGGTGGTTATGTTCCGCGTCAGTCATTCTTACAGTTGATATGGCTTTGTTGCATCTGGGTTATTTGGAATGAAAGAAACCAAAGAATCTTTGCTAATAAAGCCAATACGACGGTGCAACTACTGGAAAAAGTTAAGATGTGTTCTCTCCGTTGGTTGAAAGCTAAAAATGTGTGTTTTCCTTTTGGTTATCATTTATGGTGGCAGCATCCTCTTGTTTGTTTGGGGATTGGCTGATGTGTTACTTCCATTTCTAATTTTTTGATTTTGGGTTGGATTTTTGTATCATTGTAACTTTGTTTTGCCTCTTTTTGCACTCCTTGTGCTTAGGAGCAAAACTTTTAATTGTTAATATATATATCTCATTTTAGCTTGTTCAAAAAAAAATAAAAATAAATTCCATGTGTTAAATATTTAACTCTAAATATGGGGGATATATTTATGGACAATTTTTTTTTTTTTGTAAAAGGACTTGTAATTACCAATCAAGGATAGAGGTGAAACTAAATCCGTCCATATGAGTTCCTTTCATTTCCAAAGGACATGCATGCATCACTTTTAAGCTAGAGTAAGTAGATTTTGATATATTTGTTTCTCTAATCTTTTTATTTTTTATCTTTGATTTGATTGTATTGAACTGTTACATGCTTGAACCGTTTAGTTTAGTTGTCGTACTTACTTTTTTTGTGGTGGTCGGGGTTTAAATCCCAAACCTTTTGCATATATTATGCATTGTTTATACCAACTGAGCTAAGCTCAAGAGGATAATTGTCGTACTTATTTATTCCACTTGTTGAATTCACAACAATTCTATTAGATAAAATTACTGAATATTAATTTATCGTAATTTTAATTAGTTGTATCTATCAAAAAATATACTTATGCAAAGCATTATTTTTCCAATAATCCATATGTGTTTTTCTTTTTCGTTTCTACATTACATTTTTTATGAATTATATTTATATAACCATTTTATGATAATTTTTAGAGCAATCTCTTCCATCTTTTTTTTTTTTTTAATGTTCTTCCATCTTCTTTTTTAACAAAATCAATATAAATAGATATGAAAAGAGTGAAAGCACACAATGAGAATATGAAAAAAGAAAAGAAAAAGAGTTGTCCCAAATAATAGTACATTTGTAATTTTTTTTTGGATGGGCAATTTGGTCACCAATGGCACAACCCAAATATGGGGGCATTGTGACTATTGTCGTTTAGCAATGAGATACAATGAGAACCAAGTTGAATGAGTTTGATTAAATGTTTTTCTACTTGAGGACAAGACATAGGCACATGTTGAGGTAGGGGTCCCTACACTTTTGTGGAATCCCTTGGAGTTATGAATTGAGAGGTGGAGGTGCATCTCCTTTCCGTATTTAAGTCATATATTTTATACGTACAGGACAAGATGGTCTTTCCATTTTTGTTCTTTTCCTTTGTACAATTCTAAAACGCCATTTTTCAATTATAAGTTTTGTTTGCACATTTCTTATATTATAAAATAAATAAAATGTTTACACCATTCTAATATTTACATCATATATTCTGTCAAAAAATATATTTACATCATATAAGAATAAATTTAAATATTATATAATCTTTTTGAAAGGTTAAATAATCAGGGCCGTTCCAACGAATTTGGAGGCTCGGTGCCGGAAGTAAAATGAGGCTCATTCATACAATGTGTTTTGGAAAGGGGAAAACGCTAATTTTTTTTTGAAACTGCATATATTTCAAGTGCCAAGCACCAGGAGTGCACTAAATGGCAAACTGTTACAACAGATAAAATAAGGTGCCCAGCCTACTATACCAAAGCAAACAACGGCAAAGGACACAGCAGAAAAAAAGGCCAGCAACAGGAAAGAAACCAAAAAGCCATACACCAAAAGAAAAATAAACAAAATCCCTCCCCCGAAACAGCAACAGCAAAGCATGCTACAATAGCATAGGAACTGGTATGTTAGTGGGGGGTACTAGGCTGTAAATATTTTTTGGAGGCCCATACCTTGGGGAGGCCTGGTGCTATAGCGCTGCTTGCACCCCCCAGGGTCCGGCCCTGTAAATAATATATATTTGTAGACTAGTAAAATGAGTTTAATTACATATATAGATGTTTAATCATACCTCTAAAAAAATGTTTAATCATAGTCATGTTATATTATTTTCTAAAATATAATGACAAACACCTAATTTGTGAAATATTATTAGACGTTTGTATAAAATTTTGTTCTACTTTGAGTGCATGATGATTTTTTTTAGTACAAAGTGCATAATAATTCTATTATATATGCAAAAATAATTTGAACAATTTCTTGAGTCGTTCATATATAAGGTAAGTCAACTCCTTATAAAAAAAGGGACGTTTTATTGTTGACATGAGGAATAATCCTATAATGAATTTAAATAATCTCAGACCTGAAGATAGTCCAGAACATCTACCGACGGTAAAAAATTGTAATTAGAACGAGTTAGATAAAAAAAAGTTAGTAATTATTTTTTTTAAGGAAGGAAAAAAGTTATTTAACGGTGTATATAATAATTAAGCAGAATCATTTTCTCCCCTCAAAACACCCCTCTCCAACAACAAAATCAACACCTGAGGAGGAAAATAAATTTGAGAAAAAACAACACATTTAATTTCTCTCTATTTTTGGGTCAAGGGTAAGGGCATCATTGTCACCATGTACCCCATCACCTCTATATATACCCACTTTCCCACAATCATGTTTCTCACTTCATCTTTATAAATCTTTCTAAGTTTCTATATGGTACTATGTTTTATTGCAAAGTACCAACACCATATTCCTAATTAGCCGCACATATATTCTATATGTAGTTAGTACATATATTTACTAATTAAAACCTTTCTTGCACACTATTCAATATGCCTTCACTCTCAGAAGCCTATAGAGCTCATCCGGTGCATGTTAACCACAAGCACCCTGATTTCAACTCACTACAAGAACTTCCTGAATCATACACTTGGACACACCTTGATGATCACACCCTTATTAATTCCAATAATACTATGAAGGAGAGTGCCAATAGTAGTAGTGTTCCCGTTATTGATCTCAATGACCCAAATGCTTCAAAGTTAATAGGACATGCATGCAAAACATGGGGTGTGTATCAAGTGGTGAACCATGGCATCCCAATAAGCCTCCTTGATGAAATTCAATGGCTTGGACAAACTCTCTTCACCCTTCCCTCTCACCAAAAACTCAAAGCCATTCGTTCCCCGGATGGTGTTTCAGGTTATGGCCTCGCTCGCATCTCCTCCTTCTTCCCCAAACTCATGTGGTCCGAGGGATTTACCATCGTTGGATCCCCTCTTGATCATTTTCGACAACTTTGGCCTCAAGATTATGCCAAACACTGGTAAGTGTCGGTAAGAGTCTTACATTAGATATAATATACTTTAAGTAAAATATTATTTTTCAACTTATACACGTCGATTAACTAATTGTGTAATATTGAATATTAGGTCTAACTTAAGTTTTAAGATATTCCAACCATCTTCAAGATACGTGTGTGATGTATCCTCAATTCTCATCCAATGCTACAAAAATAATAATTAAGCTAACTAACTACATTTTTCTCTTAATTCTTATCCTTTGTTGACTAATTTATTTTATTTTCCTTTTTTAATAAGAGACCTTTTGTTTTGGTATTTTCTGTGGTGACGATACAAATGGCCAAACTATACAAGCCCATTTTCTTATCCTATAATGCAATTAGCAAAGATCACAATGAGAGTTTTATACGTATATGGACCCACCAACCCTTGGAAGAATGAAAGGGTAACTGAACATGAGAATCTATTGCACCAAATCCACTAGTTTATGTTTGAAATCTCTTGGCTATTTAGACTTAGTAGTGGTGTGATTTTTCCTAACACTGTCCTTAAATGCGATTTTTCCTAATAACAGTGGTTTTGTCTTTTCAGTGATACTGTCTTGCAATATGATGAAGCCATGAAAAAGTTAGCGGGGAAACTAATGTGGCTAATGTTGGACTCTCTTGGTATTACAATGGAAGATATCGAATGGGCTGGCTCAAAAGCCCAATTTGATGAGAAAGCCTGTGCAGCCATGCAACTCAACTCCTACCCTAGTTGTCCGGATCCGGATCACGCCATGGGTCTCACCCCGCACACGGACTCAACATTTCTAACGATCCTTTCCCAAAATGACATAAGCGGGTTGCAAGTTCAAGGAGAAGGTTCCGGGTGGGTCACTGTACCCCCACTCCATGGAGGACTCGTGGTCAACGTAGGCGACCTATTCCACATTTTGTCGAACGGATTGTACACAAGTGTGCTCCATCGGGTTTTAGTGAACCGAACTCGTCAGAGGTTTTCGGTTGCGTATTTGTATGGGCCCCCATCAAATGTAGAGATTTGTCCACATGAGAAATTAGTAGGCCCAACACAACCTCCCCTTTATAGGTCAGTGACTTGGAATGAGTACCTTGGCACAAAAGCAAAGCATTTCAACAAAGCACTCTCATCCGTTAGTCTTTGTGCACCTATTAACGGTTTGTTTGATGTAAACGACTCTAAAAGTGGTGTGCAAGTGGGTTAAATAGTTTTTGTACTTTTTCGATCCTTCCTTATTGCATGGTCTATTTTGTACCAAACATAAAAGCCAAAAGGCAATTCTGAAATGAAACACAAGCTATTTTTCATTTTTGCATAACTTGAATTTGGTAGAATTAATCAAATTGGATGTATTTGGGGTGTACAAACAACAAAGATTTTGAAGTAAAAGATGAAGGGTATATAGATAGATAAATTTGTTTGGCTCTAAATGGTAGAGGTGCCATTATTCATTCAGAAGATAAGATACATCCAATCAAACAAAATTCAAAAAATAGCAAACATAGAGACTCACTGTTCTTTCGTCCGTGTTTGTAGTGAAAGGGACAGCCAAATTTGTCCAATTGGAATATTCAATTCTACAACAAGAAGCAAAAACCAACATTTTTTTGGAACTTGATATTTATTTTTTACTTTATGGGGTAACAACCGTACGTGCACAGTATATATTATAGTAATTTTAAGTTTGTATAGAAAAAAGTAGGTTCAAAATTAATTTTGTAAACAAGCCTATCATGAGTAAGAATTTTGTTTGGTCCAGAGAGAGAGAGAGAGAGAGTTTCTAAAATTGTATAAATATCAAAATAATGTTACCTATTTTGATTCATATGTAACCAAAACTGATTTTGAGTAAATTAATTTTGATAAAAAAACGAGTTGAATCCAAACTGATTTACGTTTAAATACATTCACTAGAAAAATGCTTTTATCGATTAAGTTTGAATTGTTTTGGTCTATATTGTGGAAGATAAAATTGACGATTACATACTAATTGCTCTTGCTAATTCATAAGGCATTTGACACTTTTGATTGTGATTTTCTTGTAATGCTTTTCGTGTAATGCCCTTCATACTCCTTATTGCTGCAAAAACTTGTTAGTGTTGGTAACCAAACTAGTTGGGATGACTTGTACTAGTTAAGCCCTTTAATTTGTACCCCTTAAAAAGCCAAATATAACTAATTTATTAAAAAAAAAAAAATGTTTGACTTACTCAAATATATGTGATTCTAATGTGTCCAACGTATAACAAAACATAGCCATAGCCGTCCAAATTAATCTATGTCAAGTCTTTTTTTGAGTTATGGTTTTTGTTTTTTTTGCTTTCCAATTTGGAAATGGTCCAAATGGATCAAGTTGAAGCCATATATCTATCTATCTATAATATAAAGTGAAGGACATGGACTATAAGATCCTTACAAAATCACCAGAGAAAGGATTTATACAACCATGCTGTACGTGTTTGCTCGCGAATCGATAGGGTGCATATCTTATGAAAGGGATGGATATATATAAACTTTAGGGTAAAAAAATCCATTGTTAATTTATACGTATATATTAATATAAATAATTGCTAGATACCAATCCATATGGGCATGGTTGATAAAGATGATTGATAAGGACGGGTATATGTGGAATTTATTTATTGTTCACTCCAAATTGAGTAATGTGAAATGAAGTGGGGAATATATATATATATATATATATATATATATATATATATATATATATATATATATATATATATATATATATATATATATATATATATATATTTGTAAATGATTAGGGTCATGACTCATGAAATAATTGTCTGAAGTCTGAACATAATGTTCTCTGCAACTCACGTGGTGGTGGCTTAACAATAGTAGCAGGTTCAACTGCTTATAATGGTTCTTGGTTTTATGTTGTTCAATTTACATATGCGTCTTGTCCCTACATCTGTGTTGTTGGGGTCTTCTCTTCTTCGGTTACACGTTGTGTTGTGTTGCGGTGCGGTTTGAATCGGTTATTAGACAAAAAATTATCCGATCTAAAATTTTGAAAGAGAATGTTAGTGCTCTTGATGATGTATTAGTTAAAGTACTAAAACAACTAAATTTCTCTAAAAAATGACGTAATTATTTCTAAGATAAAACTAAAATCTTGTTTCAAGGCAAAATTTCTATTAATATATTCTTTAATCAATGTCCTTATGACATTGGTTAGCAAAACCTAATTTTAAATATTTGCGATTTGACTTAGTTTAGATGGCTTCTAAAAAATATTCAGTCTAATTTTATGCAGTTTAGTTTCGATCAATTTTTAGATATCCAAATTACGATTTTGTAATTGTTTTATTAAAATTAATATTCGAAAGACACGGTAATATCATAGTTTGAAAAACACGTGAAATAGTAAAAAAAAATTGAATTTTGCGAATAAGTATATTTCTTTTGAAGGATACTAATAAGTATTATTAAAAAGTTAAAAACCAACAAAGTAATAAATCCCTGTTCATTTTGTACTCACTCTATTTTATAATGAGCCGTTTTAATATTTTCACATATATTAAAAAATTTAGTTAATTTTATATTATAAAGAGAAATTATGAGTGATTTTTTAAAATTATCTCTTATTAATGATATGAGAAAAAGATATTACTCCCTTTGTCCCTAACTGTAAGATGATTTACAAAAAGATGTTTTGTCTTTAAATATAAAACTATCTACAAATTCTTAGATGCATTTATTACTATTTTTTTTTAAGTATACCACTCATCAATACTACTATTAATATATTTTAGAGTATGAAAAGTTAGCTTTAAATATATCTATATACAAAGGACAATTTGGTAATAGTCATATACATTTGTGACAAATTTATTACTCCAACAAATTTTGTCAATACCTATTATTTTTATAAAATAGTCCTATAAAAAGGGACAAAAGGAGTAAAAGAATAGAAAGAAGAGCCGATAATAATGGTAAAAGGTATGGTAGAAAAAAAATCCTTAATGATACATTGATATTATAAAATGACTTAAAATATCAATATTTTTTTCAAAATGACTTATAAAAAAATACAAAGGGTAATACATGATGGGCCATGTCCCGTGGGCATAGCTCAGTTGGTAGGACAATGCATTATTATATGTAGGGTCCGGGGTTCGAACCCCAGATATCCCACTTATTCACCTTATAAGGTGAATTCTAGCCACTAGGCTACCTGGCCAAAAAAATAAAAAATACATGATGGGCTATATTAAAAACTTGGGAATGAGTAATTTTGGAAGACATAGCTCAATTAAAACTTCAAAGCTCCCTCAGGTTAATACCTTTGATCAGTGGAGGTGGCAACTTGACCCCAGTGAAGGGTATGTAATTCGCAGTGTGTACCATTTGCTTACTAGTCAAGAGCCACATCGTTTCATTGCAGTTTCGAAATTCATTTGGTATAAAGATGTTTCCTTGAAGATTTCTCTATTTGCTTGGCGTCTGCTTCACAATAGGTTGCCGACTAAGGATAATTTGGTTAGACGCGACATAATTCCTCACGAATCACAACTTTGTGTGAGTGGGTGTGGTAATGTATAGACAACTCAACATTTATTTCTATCTTGCAATATTTTTATTTCTCTTTGGCACCTTGTGCATACTTGGATATGTTTCTATTTGGTTGATTCTCCTCATATTTCGGATCATTTTGTTCAATTCGCTTACTCAATAGGCGTCTCTAAAGCGCGTTGTTTCTTCATGGATCTAATTTGGCTCTCTTGCGCTTGAGTTTTATGGATTGAAAGAAACAATAAGTTATTCAAAAAATAAGGAAAAATCAACCCCTCAGCTTCTGGATAAAGTAAATCTACTTTCTTTTACGTAGCTGAAGGCAAAATATGCTAATTTTGCTTTAGATTAACATAGTTGGTGACTATGTCCTTTTGTTTGTCATCTAGACATTGATTGATTTTTTCCTTATGATTTTTCTTTTCGGATTGTTACTGTTGTAAACTTTGATGAGTCTCTTTGACACATCTTGTGTTAGGGAGAATCGTTCATTTGATGTAATGTATTTCATTTTGTCTTCCCTTTTATTTTGTATTTTTATAATTATGTACTACTATTTTGATGGAAAGAGGAATTTATAACGTTGAAGGGGATATGATCATAAGTAGGGTTTTTGAGGGGGATTGCGTGTTTCAATCCAACGAAAATTTTGACAGACGAACTAAATTGAACATTGAGATATGAGCTTTTCAATAATTAAAACTAAACATAAATAGGGATATGAAATTTTCAATAATTAATAATCTCCGACATGGATTCGGTTTATATTTAGTTCCCATTATTTTTTGTATATTAATCCTTTACAAAATGAAAATTGTTTATCTATATTTCTTTACTATAGAAATAATAATATTTATATGATCATCGGTTTGATTGATAAAAAGGAATTGATCAACTTATTCAATAAAGGTTTAATCAAATTACTATCCACCACATGCACCCTCAGTAGGAGTATTTTTTTTTTTTTATGCAGCTATATTAGCTCATTTAAATTGACACCAAAAACAATTGAACTTAAGACCTCAAGGAGGAGCACACTCCCAGGTCTCAAGCTAAGTGGGTTCCCTCAGTAGGAGTATTATTATTATGCTACTTGTGAATTGCACTGCTACACTATAGTAAAAACAAATGCTTTTATTGAAGAAAAGAAATACACGAGAAATATACTAGATACTAATTTCTTAATAAATTTGCTCTAAATCTTCCAGAAAAATAAAGGCTTAATAGCACTTTTGGCCCCCTATGTTTGACAAAATTGCGATTTTGGCCCCCTATCTTTGAAAACTACAAAACCGCCCCTTATGTTTCGTTTTCGTTGCACTTTTGGCCCCATGGTCAATTTTGATCTGGTCCACGCTGACATGGCACCCACATCACTTATATGAGGGGCCAAAATCGCAACTTTTGCAAACATAGGGGGCCAAAAGTGCTATTAAGCCTATTTTTTATTTTTTTAATTCATTTTCTTTTTTTTCCATTTTTTTGTTTTGAAAAAATTAAAAAAAAGAGGGAAAATTAATAAAAATCGAAAATAATGAAAAAAATATTGAAAAAATTGATAAGAATGAAAACAAAAATTTGGAAAAAAATTAAATCATTTTTTCGGTTTTTTTTCCAGTTTATTTTGAAAAAAAAAAAGGTCAATATGTCTTTACCCCCTGTAATTTAGGCGAGTTCCGGTTTTCCCACCTGTAAAAAATATTCTTTCAATTCCAACCCTGAAATATGAAGATTCTTTCGAAAACCCCCCTGATCCCATCTAAATCAGATTATTTTTTAATATACATACCACATCATTCAATCATTTTAATAATAAAAAAAACATTAAAAACTGAAAATCTTTTAAAAATAACAAAAAATCAGATTATTTTTTAAAAAAAATAAAAGATTGATTTTTTTTTTAAATTTTAAAAATAACAAAAAATCAGATTATTTTTTTCGAAAAATGAAAGAAAAAAGCAGAAAAGACATTTAGATTTTTTTTCGAAATTTAAAAAATTAGAAAAAAGTTTGAATTTTTTTCAAAATTTAGAAGATATTTAAAAATACTGGAATTTAATTTTCAAAATAAGAAAAGTTTAGATTTTTTTGCGAAATAAAAAAATGGAAAATATTTAAAATTTTAAAAATCTGGATATATATTTTTTTAAAATCCAATTACAATAGAAAAATTAAATTTTAAAAATCATATAATCTGAAGAAAAAAAATTGATTTTAGTTTAATTAAAAATTTAGGAAAAAAATCTGAGAAGCTTGAATTACTAAGGAATATTTTTGTAAAAAGAATTATTAATGCGTGTAAAATTTTAAGAAGTGTCTTATTTAAGAGACATTAAAATTTAAAAAGTGAGTACCTCAAGTTGCTCTTCCAATCTCTTTTGAACTAAAATTGATTTTTTTTCTTCAGATTATATAATTTTCAAAATTTAATTTTCATATTGTAATTGGATTTTAAAAAATATATATCCAGATTTTTAAAATTTTAAATATTTTCCAGTTTTTTTTGCAAAAAAATCTAAACTTTTTTTATTTTGAAAATTAAATTCCAGTATTTTTAAATATCTTCTAAATTTCGAAAAAATCCGAACTTTTTCTAATTTTTTAAATTTTGAAAAAAAATCTAAATGTCTTTTCTGCTTTTTTCTTTTATTTTTCGAAAAAAATAATCTGATTTTTTGTTATTTTTAAAATTTAAAAAAATCAATCTTTTATTTTTTTAAAAAAATAATCTGATTTTTTGTTATTTTTAAAAGATTTTCGGTTTTTAATGTTTTTTTATTATTAAAATGATTTAATGATGTGGTATGTATATACACACGTCATGCGAATTTTTTTTTCCAGATTTTTGTTTTCATTCTTATTAATTTTTCCAATTTTTTTTAAATTTTTTCAGTATTTTTTCATTATTTTCGATTTTTATTAATTTTCCCTCTTTTTTAAATTTTTTCAAAACAAAAAAAATGGAAAAAAAAAAAAGAAAATGAATTAAAAAAATAAAAAATAGGCTTAATAGCACTTTTGGCCCCCTATGTTTGCAAAAGTTGCGATTTTGGCCCCTCATATAAGTGATGTGGGTGCCATGTCAGCGTGGACCAGGTCAAAATTTACCATGGGGCCAAAAGTGCAACGAAAACGAAACATAAGGGGCGATTTTGTAGTTTTCAAAGATAGGGGGCCAAAATCGCAATTTTGTCAAACATAGGGGGCCAAAAGTGCTATTAAGCCAAAAATAAATACATTTTCTCTAAATATCGGGTGTTGAAAATATTGTAGAGAAATATAATTGATAGGCATCAAGCTTGAGTATTTATTTTTTTCTTGCAAAGAAGAGTCGACATTATCTTTATCAATTTTAAAGTAACTAGTTACAAACCCGTGCTTCGCACGGGGTTTAACTACTTTTTTGACAAAATATTATATCGGAATGATAAATCGCGAAATGATAGATAATTATAAACCATAATACAATATTTAGAGTATTCATGCATTACGGGTTACAAAATGAAATATCCAAAATGGCTTGATCACGAAAACATATGAAAACATATTTAGTCAGCAGTAGAAACACTTTTCTATTAATAATTGATATCTATCTATAAACCAATGAAACCCTATTACCAAAGCTTTAACGTATACCAATGAAAACCCTATTACCTGATTTATATCATATTGTCTTCCAGCTTCAACGAAGGTCGCATAATCCAAATATTTGTGATGCATGGTCTAAAGTATGGGGTTCAGTAACGTATTTTGTAAAGAGATTGTTCTAAAGGAAAAATGAGTAAATTAAGGGAGATAGCCGCAATTTTTTTTAGAGATTTTTGTCGTTTATAAATATGAAAATCAAGCAAGCATATTTAGCAATTATGAGTAAGAAGATTTCTACAGCTTGGAGAGATGTACAAATTACGGAACATTTCTATTCTTCGTAAATTTGAGAACGAAGGTCGCGTGCTTCGCAATTGTTATTTATCTTATGTTCATAATAGTAGGATGCCCAGATGATTTAGTAGACATTGAAATTTTTATGCAAGTGAGCACTCTTTTTTTTAATGGATTCACTAATCAAAACTTTCAAGAATAAACCTATCATCCACAAAATATATACTACATAATGCAAAATAATAAAATAGAATTAACTTGAATCAATTAGCATTAAACCCTTATTTTCCACATATGCTGCAAAGTTGAGGGGGTTGCATATAAATAGGAATCATATCACTCAATATCAAATCCGATAATTGCAATGTATTTATAATCATAATTTCCATGGGCATGACAAATTATTATGCCACAATTGCCAAAAGAATATAAGCTGCCAAAAGGACAAACTCTATGAAGAGAAACAAATAAAGGTAGTGAGACATTCAGATTGCCAAAAGAAGTAACTTATGAAGAGAAAAAATACAAAGTGCTATCGGATCATAACGAACATGAGTCTAAGTTGTTGTTGTGTGAGGCGTTAAGATTTGCCAGTCTTAATACAATTGGAGTTAAAAATGAAAAAGTCATTTCCACTTCTCAATTCAATCAATCTACATCACAAAATATAGAGAGACAAATTTGGTTATGTCACAAAGATGTAGAACAAATATCTCAAAAAATAGGAGAATAAAAATGAAAGAGAAAGAAGGTAAAAATACCTCAACAAAAATAGAAGAAAAAGAAGAGCAATTATAATGCACTGTGATGCACATGCACCAGCTTATTTGTGAATCGTAACACATAAAAATGAGTTAGGAGTGACTTATTAGAAGTTAATTTTCTAGATCTAGGACACAACATTAACAGTAAAAGAGTATGAGAGAAACATGTATATCTCAACATCATGAAAAGTGATTTAATGTATATTAGTCCTGGTCGAGAATGGATTTGTAATTGTTTAATTGATTCATTTCTATGGTTTGATTCTTCAATTTTGATTATACAATGTCACCAATTTTGATTAAATTATCATACACAAATTGTCAAATATGAACCAGTAAGGCTGCTATTAAGCTTGTCCCCCTAATTAATCTATAAACATATATAATAATATGATTTATTCACTCAAGATTACATATATATAGCTATATCTATATATATGTTCAAGGAAAAGAAGCCCTCTTTTTCATCAGTTTCTTCAAAGTCAATGACAAAGCCTTTGCCATCCTGCTTCAAATAGTCAGCCATTCTGGCTCTGGAATCTCAATCCTCGAGCTTTTAAGGATCTCTGAGGAAATTTTGTATTTGGAGTCCCTCTCATGCATGATATATGGCCTCACTAATCCTGGACTCACCGCTTATGGTGACATCATAAGGGCTAGTGCACCTACTGGAAGTCTGTCCCCTGCATTTCCAATTTTCATATAAATATTCCAACATTAAACATTACATAACAAATTTTAGTAAAATGCCAAGTCATCGTATGAAATTGTTCCATCATACCTCGGTCAACCTGCCACGTACACGCTTATAAGACTGATAACTACACCTTTCAGCATCATGAGTAAAGCTTAATGTAAGAATCTCGGCATCATGAGCACCCTGAAACAATATGCAGGATACAAATGACCATGAACATATATGTATACACGTGGAACTGTGCACAAATTTCTACAACAAAAAATACACAAACTCACATTAAATTCTCCAATACCAGGAAATACCCAGCCTAGGCATTCTGAAAAAGAAAGATATCTAAGTTCTCCAGCAGGGCCAAGTCCTACCTCAATGTCTATCAAAAGCTCAGATTCTAAAAAATTTGCCATATTCTCTCTATAACTCTTCATATAGTCGCTATATATCTGCATCAAACACCAATTAAGGGAACTAAGGGAAAAAGTGAAATACAATTTTTTATATGTCATTGCTAAATACGTGACAAAGTTAGTGAAAGAAGTAATAATAAAAAGTGGTCGAAAAACAATTTTCAAGTTTTGCTTATGTTTAGGAGTCAAGTTATTCATTTAAACTTACAGACAGTGGAAATTAATTGTGATAGTAATAAAATATGCAAAGGTTAATGTATCTGAACTAAAACAAAAGAATACGGTCGTAACGAATATTTGCATAGGCAACGCGGAGTTTGAAGGACCGTAAAGCAGACCTATAGAGAAAGAGATATAATATGTTGTATGTTGTTTGTTCATGATTTGGTTTCTAAACCATAAGGAAGTTGCGAAAATCAAACTAAACGAACAATAAACCTTACATGAATTTAATATCTTTGGAGTCACGAACCATCTGGAGAAGAAGAGGAGGTTTTTCATTCTTTCCATCAGATAAAAATAAATGCTTCCCTGTTTTACCAAGAAACCGCGAAAGACGAGATGCTGTTTTCTCCAAAGAGGGAAATCCACATAACAAAGGAACCTAAAGTATGTGAAATTCCAAAACCATGTCATGAAGCTTTCACCAACACAGATTAGTATGACATGCATATTTTTTTACACAATGATGTTGCAAACTCCTATTTAATTACCCTCAATAACCATCACTTGTAGCAGAGTAATCAGCCAAAGTAAAGGAGACAGAAATTACATTATTTGCAGTAAAGTTTCATCAGACAACTCACACAAAATTTAATAAAAGAAAACATGATATACTACATGTCCAAAAGAATTAGCTGCTTATGCCCTCTACAACCAAGGTGCGGCGTTGCAGACATAATAAAATTAATAAGCTCCAGTCCTGCAAGCTTGTTGGCTGGTAGCGAGCAATAAGTCCATTAGTTTGTCCTGATTTGCATTAAAAGTTAAATGCCTAAAGCAATGACCTAAAAGTGATACTAACTATATAAATTATACATGTGTTTCAAATATTAACCATGCTGACTACCTAAAAGGTGAATGCCATCTAGTATGTAACAAACAAAAATATGGTGGGAATGAACTTATCTTGTATATAATTAAGCCAAATTCTGAAATTCATATAATTGAAGAACTGATAGGAAACAAAGTAACAAATTCCTCCATACACAAATCATTGAAGATATTTTGCATTGGCTGCAACAATGCATTGCAATTACTGCTGCATAAAATAAGTTATCACCAATCTGACCATGGGTAAGGAAAAAAATTGTGAGTCTTCACATACACTAAGGAACAACAAACCTAAATATAATCATCAGGAACTAAAAGAATGAAATGAATCAAAAATTAATTTTTATCCTATTCACTCATTATTATAACATAAACCAACATTATTTCTCAATAATTTGTGACTAAGATACATACATACTTATAACAGTCCATATGCAAGATAATATACATGCCATTTATTCAATAAATACCTACTTCAACCATCAATGAAGTTCAAAATTCCAAACACAATTATATGTGTTCTATGCTTTACCTTGTCCTTGAGACCACCTTCAAGTGGCAAAAACCACCTCAATTCATTTGTAAAATAAAACAACTT
This sequence comes from Medicago sativa, assembly GCF_051527215.1. Classification (NCBI taxonomy): domain Eukaryota; kingdom Viridiplantae; phylum Streptophyta; class Magnoliopsida; order Fabales; family Fabaceae; genus Medicago; species Medicago sativa. Next base: position 81,286,572 of record NC_140750.1, read on the forward strand.
TCAAATGGTGTAAAAGCATATTGGAGACTTACAAATCCTTAGACAGGACCATGCAAGATTCATAATTCAGATTTGCAAACACAACATTTACATAGCTTTTCTGCTTACTTTCAGATATGGCAAAGCTCCAATTACATTGTCATAGTCACTTCTGTTGACTTGAATCTGTGTACCACAATAAACAAAAGTTAGAGATGAGAAAATTAAGGGAAAAATGAGCAAATCTACCTAATCAAATAGAAGTTTTCTATTTACAAAACAACATATATTTCAGCCATAAATAAAAAAAAAATATTGAAATATGGAAGCTAAGTTGATGTATCATAGGATCATCTTCACCAACCTTCATGAACAAACACAATTATAAAAGTCAGAATTCCTACAAACAAATCTAAACACTCACAGCCAATCCAAACATACATCTTTAAAAAACATGGTAATTTTGGTCTTTGATAGCAATAAAATTGATTCGAATGAATCTAAACACACAAAAATGAAAGCTAATATTTGCAAAGAAATGTGCAAATTTTTTGAAAGGGCAAGCAGAGATAAAAACTTGGTAAGCTTTCAAGAAATCAGCAGCATTAAACATCTTTTGGCTCATATATAATATTTGTGTACTGGTACCAGCACCAACCATGCGCGCTTCAATCGCATTCGCAAAGTAATGAGCCATTCTCTGTGATGCATCACCTGAAGGACAAGAATGCTTCCTATTCTGCTTCAACAATTCATTAGCAGTCCTATTGTCATTAGCAGACACAGCTTGTGCACACAGAACCAAAAGGGTCCTCAAATCCACAACATCCCTCTTCCTCCCTTGTTTCTTCGAACGTGCCTTCCCTCCATCAAGTTCACCAACCTGTGTTCTACTCTCCACCACTGATCCATCCTTTTGTTCAGCACGCAACGACACATTTTCTTTTTGTAAGTTGCATGGCCAATGAATTCAAATTTCTGTACATACCAGATGCACCATGTAGAACCTGTAGCAAAAAACATTTTATGCTAAAGTTTCAATTCCACGACAAAAAGCTGAAAGTTGAAAATGAGCAGAAGCAAAAGTGTATTGCAAATTGCAAAACTTTCGTGATAACACCAGATCACACAATAAATTTCAAGATCTTTGCTCTTGCAATCGCTTCTAGATGGCCATAACCATTGCATTGAGAATTATTTCCCTGATTGCTGTGTTGGAACTGATATTGGGGAAAAGGTTTTAAGGCAAGCAACTGGTTACATGGTTGCACAACTCTAGAAATTTCAGAACCTGAATTGTGCTACCAATTGCTAGTTTTTCAAAAATACTTTAAAAACAATTCTCCATTAGAAAGATTAGGCAAAAACTAAACTTCTAAAAGCATTGAACCACTTATTTTACATTATAATCATACATATTAATATTATATGTAATATTTAAGCCATGAGGTGCATAAATATGCTTCTATCATATCCTTGCAAGTGATCCAAAGGTATGTGAGTGTAGCAAGAGAGTGAAGAAAGAGAACATACAAAATCTTTGAAACACAGATTATCAGCTCCAATAAAGCTTGTTCTCTCTGCCAAGATGAAAGTAACTGAAGTCAGATATCCAATTTCACAGAAAAACCTAACCTTTGAGAATGACCTCACGAACAATTGGCCTTACCACAAATTTACAATCACAGATAAACTGAGCATTTAAAATCTCTGGAAAATGAACTCTTACCCAATAGCATAGTCAGAAATCCAAACCACCTCTATCATAGGATCACTATCTACAACTACTTGTCAACAAAATTTAGTTTGTATAATCTGCCTACTCAAATCTTTTTCAGTTTACATTGAACTGTTATCAATAGTGCATTTCATAAACCCATTTTTATCTTCATCAAATCTAACAAACAACTGAACCTCAATAAGAACACCCAATTCAAAATTTAAGCTACAAAATTTTAATTTCATCAAATCTGACAAATGAAAGAGTACAATATGGCAGACAGATGCATATAAGGATCATTTAGCTTGTGAGAATTCTTTCAAATCTACTAATATATTAAATTCCTTTTCTTAAAGAGTGATAAAGAAGCAAGAAAAATATTTTAAGTGTAAGATACAATATGATGCTTTATTCTCTTATGCTGATTCAATACACCTACATATAAACAACTTCAACAAATAAAAGTTCATATTTATGTATCTTTCCATGATTGGTACTCATGAAGTTATATGTGCTGCTAATGAGCTTTGGCGTAAAAATAAGGAAGACAGGGAGGAATATCAAGGTTATAAGTTGTTTTATGCGTATTCTATATATCATTGTCACATTACCAAAATGCTCTTTTCTGTAAAAAAATTCTTTGCATTGGGACTAATCTAAACCTGTTTCAGATGGATCGTTCTAGAGGTTTTGAAATTGAGACCAAGAAAAATGATGAGACCAGACAGACTATATTCTAAATAGACTCTAATGTCATAATTTAAATGCACATGCTTCAGTTGCTATCTTTCCAACATTACTGCTATCATACATCTCTGCTATCATAAATTCAAGAACATCATAAGAGAATAAAGCATCATATGTAGATTTAATAGTGTTCAATGCTGCAATCCAGATAAAAATCAAGTACTAAATCTCAAAATATCTAATATTATTGCCAAAAATCAATATTTTTTAGCACATCAAATGACAGAGCAAACCTATTTTCTCTAGAATCTTGTGCTACCAACTGTAACCATCAAAAACACCAAGCTAAATGTATCAAACCAAATTATATCAAAATCCTCTCAAAGTTAAACATGAAATTGAGACATAATCTACAAATCCTCAAGAAAAATGATGAGACCAAACAGACTATATTCTAAATAGATGTTAACAGGTAAATTATTCACCAAATAAGAACAATTCAATCATATCAACCTCAAGAGTCTTCAATTACTCATATCAAACAGACTATAACTTTCATTTTCACCAATTGAAAACCCATAAAAGTATTTTCAAAATCCAGACACACATTTTCAGCAATAATTTTTTTTTACAATCCCTTCAACACCAAACAAAATTTCCAAAACTTGCATACCAAAAAACTATAAATCATAATACTCAAAATGAACAGACCATACCATAATCAAACTAAACATATATTTTCCTATAAAACAAACACCAAATAAAAAAATCAACATACATGCATAAAACAAAACCACCAAACATACCCAAAAACATGTCACAACACATGCAAAATACAAAAACAATCACTCAACATCATACAAACACAAAAAACCTCAGAAAATTACCTTGTAAGTATGGTGGCTTAGTAATTACCATTAATACCTCTTCTATGGCCTTATCTTTCTTAGCTTCAATTGCCCTTACGACCTTGATTTCACCATGGCATGTAGCAAGTTCATTAACCTTTTCTGCAACAGATTAAAACTTGTTCATAATTATTTTTTATGGCATTTTAGATAGTAACATATGAGAGGATCCATATTGAACAGATTCATATATCACTGAGACTACAAATATGCCATCAATTTTTAAGTCATCAAGTAAACAATTCATGCATCACCAATTTTAGTCAATTTCACAAACACCTTATGTGCAATTTATACCAAGTGTGATTTCATCTCAAAAGAATCAATTTTTTCACAAGTTACTTGTATAGAAACATCACAAACAAAAACATAATCACACCAAAAACAGAATCAACAACCAAAAAAACCCAGAATCACCAAACCACAAAAGCAAAAACAAAAATAAAACAGAAAACACACAAAACTCATTTCAATCTGAGACATGCATGGCATTAGATTCATGAAAAACCCTAAAATTCCCTTTTCCCCCAAATGAAAACCTAACCCTAAATTCATCAAATTTCAACATGCATGAGGGAAAGGAAAAGGGAAACTCACCTTAAAATTGAAGCTTGCCTTCTTCTCCAATTTCCCTTCTTCCTCCATCGGCTTCTTTTCCTTCTTCTCCTCTCCCTCCCTTCTCTCGTTCTGTTTTTTTTTTCTTTTTTCTTCTCTGTCCCGTGTTCTGTTTTCCTTCTTGTTTTTTTTTCCTTTTCTTCATCAACAAAAAAAACACATATATAGGTAGGCAGCTCCATTTACTAATTTACGAAAATGCCCTTATTAAGGGCAAAAGTGTAATTTCCACGGACTATTATTTTTATATTTAGTTTAGTAGATTCAAGCGTGTTTCAATGCGATAATATCCGGTCTTTTTAAGTTTAATCAGAAGTTTTAAGTTCGACTAATAAACGCATCAAAGCTTTGTTGTCAGGGCCGGTCCAACATGTCAAGAGGCTTAAAACAAATTTTTTATAATGAGGTTTTCTGGAATTAAAATAAAATAACACAATGCTTATTAAAAGCATAATAAATCAAATTTTGTTGAATCTAAGATTTGAACTTTGGTTCAAAAGAATTTGAGGCCTTAAAATTGATCAACTAAGCTAGACAAATACTGATCATTAGTATGTCATATTATATATTTATAACTAAATTGACTTATTTTGAGGCCTTTTTTTAACTCAAAATCTTGAGCCCTAAAACCCTCGCTTTGGTGGCTTGGCCCTTAGGCCGGCCCTGTTTGTTGTCTATGTACATATATAGTCTTATCGGATTCTAGCAATAAATGTGAATAGAGATACACATATAGCTTGAAGTTTTGATGAAAAGTTGTTTGTGACTATGCTATGATTATAAGAGAATCATAAGGAGGTTTAAAGGACTCCATCATTAGGAATGATTGAGGTGCCCTGCCTCAAAGAAAAAGACAGTTAAATCCCAACTTTGAACCATTCATGAAAAGAGGAGGCAAACCCCTTTTGTGGTGAAGTTTTGAAGTTGTGTCTCAATATGGGCGAACGAAATGTTAAGAAATCTCTAATTAATTAGTATTATTGAACTGACTTGTTTTTGTTTCATACATACATTGAGCTGCATAATGCATATTGATTATTACCAATTAATTATTATAAAACTCACACAATGACTATGTGTGGCTCTTTTCAATGCATGAACTAATCAATGTTGATTTTATTTTTTATCAAGTACAGTACAATACTATCCGATTCAAAAAAAAAAAAAGTAGTACAATACTATAAATTTATTTTTTAAAGTTAAATAAATGGATGTCTGAGGTTCGATTTTTTTTTTTTGATAAAGAGGTTCGAATCTTGACCATCATATACAATACATATATCTACCAAATGAGTTAAACACACGATGACCATTTAAGTGTTTTTGTATACTCCTGTATTAGAATCATATGCTTCTATATCGTTCATAATATCCAAATCAATCTCAATCACATCAATTAAAAAGATTTTAAGAGCTGGCTAGCTGGATTTGCTTTACGATTTTGTGAATGAGATGTTTTACTTACACCAATAATAATTAAGACGACCTCTTCAAAAAAATAATAATTAAGACGAATGTTTTCATTAAACTTTTCAATTAATCACCTTTTCAATTGATTATTAGGATCCAAAATCTGATCCCACCACACGAGCAATAAGTCTATCATCAGATAGTAGCATCCATGAATGCCAATTAAAAGCACACAAAATAAGTAAAATAGTCATTAAGCATTGAAATTCTCTTTCAATAAGTCAATTAATTAATGTCTTATCAAAATGTGAATGACCACTACAACTTTCGGATCATCGATTAGTGTATAATATTTTCTTACTCCCTCCGGTCCTAAATATAAGCAAATTTGACTTTTTACATTCATTCAATTAATGATGTATGTGGTCCATAATATGAACCACATACATCATTAATTGAATGAACCTAAAAAGTGAAATTTGCTTATATTTAGGACCGGAGGGAGTAATTGTTAATTAAATCTTATCAATGTGTAACCTCCGTGAGCCTGTTTATAATTTGATTCCAAAGAATAAGTGTATAAATTCCAAAAAATTTCATATCGTTTTCAATACCGCACGTACTGGTTCCATTATTGCACTGTTCTTTCTCATTTTGGTTTATTTGATAGTAACCTTTAATCAGCTTCCATCACATTATGATGTGGTAATTTAGATATTGTAGTTAAAAAAAGGCTTAATTAATGATTTGGTCCCTTAAGTTATTTGTTGGTTACATTTTGGTCCCATAAGTTATTAACGTTACAATTTGGTCCCTTAAGTTATTTGTTGGTTACATTCTGGTCCCATAAGTTATTAACGTTACAATTTGGTCCCTTAACTTACTTTTTGGTTTCGTTTTGGTCCCTTAACTTATTTTTTGGTTTCGTTTTGATCCCTTAACTCTAATAACATAAAGGACCAGAGTGGTTGACGGAGGAAGAGTTAAGGTACCAAAACGAAACCAAAAAATAAGTTAAGGGACCAAATTGTAACGTTAATAACTTATGAGACCAAAATGTAACTAACAAATAACTTAAGGGACGGGACCAAATTGTAACGTTAATAACTAATAGGACCAAAATGTAACCAACAAATAACTTAAGGGACCAAATCATTAATTAAGCCTTAAAAAAATGAAGTCAAACTGAATGTACCACTAAATAGTGTGTTCTTTTACAAAAGCACTTGAAATAAACTTGTCCAAAAAATAAATTTTAGGTTAAGGCTATTCTTAGAAAATGAAAATAAATATTGGACTTTTTATGGAGAAAATAATTATTGGACTTGACACTCACAAAACAATGCTTACGTTGCTGCATATAAAAACCAATACATCATCTAATTTTTTTGAGTTTACTTTCATAATTACTAGTATATTTACCCGGCGTTGCCGGAGTTAGGCATATAATTTTGTATACTCGTAAATTTATAGATGTACAGACAAATATAATTAACTGGATTTAGTAAAATTATTAACATATATATATATATATATATATATATATATATATATATATAGAATAAAATAAACATTTTTTAAGTATCCGGACTTGCAAAAATATGTACCCATTATTATATTAGTAAAATTATACAATTGTCATATTACTTGAATAAAAATCTTCTCGTCATGAAATAAAATATAATTGTATTGTCTAATTAATGATTTTTGTTTGATTAGTAATTTCTTATCAAGTGAAAGTGTGTGGTATAATATTTTTGTCTTAAAAAAATAGAAGGAATAAGTCTAAGATGTGTCAATTCAGTGGTAAAAGTCTGACTTTGTAGCTTCAAGAGATGTTGTCCAAATTTCACATGAAACGGTTGTAAAATGATCATTAGAATCACACTTATTAAAAAAAAAATTACGAATAAATTCGACATAATTTCAATTATTTTTTAATAATACATTTTTTTGTATAAAAAAATTGTTTTACACGTTGATATTTTCAAATATTTGTAAATATCTTAATATCCACTAATACTCGCTTGGCGGATATTCATGCAAATATGAAAATAACATAAATATCATTTTTATCAAATAAAGAGAGATAACTACTACGTATACCCGTGGACATCCATTATCATCTCCTGTAAGAGTATAGTAACAACAACAATAAAATAATCATAACAATAATTATATTAAAAAATAATAATAAACTAACACTTCCATTAAAAAAAATAATCTCAAAGTATAAAGAGAAAAAAATTGTTCCGAGTCCAAAAATAATACAAACCTTATGATAATTGATTCAAAAATGATAAATATTTATTTTATATTCTAAATAACTGCAGCAAAATTTTGTTAATGTATAAGAAAATAAACATGTAAGAAGAACAAATGAAAGAAACATTGATAAATTTAGCTTTTTCAGCTGTTGTTTGACAAATGAAAATGTTCAACATCGTATCTTTTTTGCTTATATACCACAAAGCATAGTAAAACAAAATGAAAACGTACTAAAAAATAAATGAGTATCTTTCACTATTTATTCTCAGAAGAAAAAAGAAACACCCATACAACAAATAAAGAATAATAAGATGAAAAAAATAACATAAGAATAATTATACTGAAAGGAAAATAGTCAAAGATAAATACTATAAAGTAAGAAAAATCCCTAATAAATAGAATGACAAAGAGTGCTGGGGAAAAAGAAAGCAAGATAAAAAAAATAGTATTTTGTTTATGGATAAAATAATAACATATATCACATCATGAATAAAACACATAAAAAGTGTGAGAATAATATAATTGGTTAGTTTCCATAGAAAAAATATAAGCAGTTAGATATTTATAGAGAAAATATAGGTGGTTGTTCCATAGAAATATAAGAATTTAACGAAATAAATGATGTTAAAATAAAATTAGAAAATAAAAAAAAAATTTGGACGATAAAATCAAAGTAGATGTGTATTATTTGTTGAGAACTTGAGATGTCTATGCTAGATAGAGAAATGAGTTTAGTAAACAAAAATATAAAAGTTAATATGAAAGTAAACGTGCACATGAACAACTGTCAAAAACTCATAAGAAGGTATTTCTATTGCATCAAATAGACCCAGTGTGAGATAATAGTATATGAAACAAAGAAGGTTTGAGTTTCGGTTTCTGCTCAAAATATGTGATTTTGGTGATTAACAAAATCTCATTTATTTATAGTTAAAAAAAAACAAACCGAAGCCTTTTTCTCCTCAATGAAAAAACTAATTGAATAATATGGTGCTAAAAGATTATATAATAACTAATTGAAACTTCTTTTCCTAAAAAAAAGAAGAAGAAAAAAGGAAGATTTAATGGACAATATTGAAATTATTATATATAGTTTGTTGAGATATTTTGGCTACATAAAATATTAGAAATTAAATATAAAATTAAATAAAATATTTAGTGGATAAGATCAAAAGTTTGTTGAGATATTTATGTCAAATAAAATATAAAAAATAATAAAAATATTGAGAATAAACGTGGAAGTGACACGTGGCATAAAAAACCTTACTTTATATATATACTATTGATGTATGGAGGATGCCTTAGTTTTAAATATATAAAAAAGAAAAGAAAAAGAAATCACTATATTCCTTTTTTTCAAAATTAAAATATCCTTACAATGTTTCAACTAAAATTGAATTTTATTGATGTTGCAGAATTGTTTTAGATATAAATTTACGCTATGTTTGGTCATGGAACTCAATATTAGTTTCAATATATTGTCTGTCTCCCAAGACTAAATATCCTTTCTGATGTGTTGTTACCGCGGCTAAGCTTATTTCAGCCCATGTCGGAGCTTATTTTTTATATTTGTCACAAGAAGAGTGCTGATACAGGTGGCTGTGTTGTGGCTCTGTTATGGCAATTATGAGCAGCTAGGAATGATGTTGTTTGGAACTCTAGTCGTGATACACCGTTGGGAATTGGGAGGTTGGCGTTGAGCAACTGACAACAATGGAAGCTTGCCCAAGAAATGAACAGTCCGAAGAGGAGTGCAACTCCTCCCTTGCCCGCGCAGATTCGATGGGAAAAGGCCAATCATGGATGGTTGAAGTGTAATGTTGATATTGCGTTCGATAGCTCCGAAGGGTTTTCGACTACAGGTTGTTGCTTTAGGAATGCCGACGGGGTGTTTATTGTTGGCCATTCAATGCAGAAATATGCTCATATATCAGTCCTTGTGGGTGAGGCTATGGCGTTGCAGGAAGGAATTCAAGTTGCGATTGCAAAATGATGGGATAAGGTCGTATTTGAGACGAATTCTCGTACTCTAGTGGATCGAATTTCAGACCAGAGTAGTGGTATATCATATTTTAATGTTATAGTCTCTTCTATTGAGTCTATGGTAGCTTTATTTTCCAACTTTGAGGTGAAGTTTTTCAGGCGTCAAGCGAACATGGCTGCTCATACAATTGCTAGGGCGACATGTTCTTGGCCTAGTCGCCATGCTTTTGAGATTTGTCATCCTTGTATTGAATCTTTTTTTAATTAATGATATTAGTTAAATTTGCTTTGGTAAAAAAAAAAAAAAAAATTATATATGCTTCTGCCTGTTACATGTTATCCTAGCTGATAAGTGCCAAAAATAAGTTAAATAGCATATATATTTTAGGCACTTAAATTACTTGTTTTGTAAGTTATCTCATGAAAAAGCACTAAATTAATAAAAAAAATATCAATATGTGCTTTTTATGTCTAATACCAACCAATTATGTAGGGATTTGCTTGCCAAGAGAAAAAGATCAAAGAAAGTGAAGAAAATTAGATGCTGTCATCGTGGCTAAGCAAAGTCAAAGCCATGTCAAAGCAATGCAAGTCAGAGAGCAAAAGAAATCTGAATATGGGAGCGTGGCTAAGCAAAGTCAAAGCCATGAAGTGTGGCTAAGCGAGAGATATGCGTGGCTAGGCGAGCTAAGGCGGTTTTGGACATCCAGAGCTGATGTGGCAGAAACCTAATGGGGAAGAAACCTGAGTCTGGCTAAGCGAAGTGAGCGTGGCTAAGCCACGCTGCAATTTTCCAGAAATTATATAAATAGCCCCAAACCTCAAACCAAAGGGATATTATGTTATTTTAGAGAGAAAAACCAGAGGAAAACTAGAGAGAACATCAAGGAACAAGGAGCTACAAGGATTGGAGAGGACTTGCAAGATCATTGAGACATCATGGCTTGGTTATTCCTTTTCTTTTATTCTCTTTGTAAGGTTACCATGAAAATGAGTAGCTAAACTCTTTTGTTGGGATTAAATGTAATCAAATCTACTAGTATGTATTCCCTTTGATTATGAAGTTGTTTGGTCTTAGTTATCTTTTGATGTTGATGTTGTTCTTGTTTTTCATTTTAATCTTATGGATTTGAATTGTGATTGAAAGATACCTTTTGAATCTAGGTTAGAATAATCCTCTATCAAATCTTGTGTTCTAGACATGGAATTTAAGTTATGATAATCACTTTGAATATTGGAACCCAAAGCTTTTGTATCATTGAATAGTTTGGGAAATCAACTATACAATGATACAATCGACTATTGAATCGTTTAGTAGTTTGGGAAATCGGCGACTGAACGACTCAGTAGAACTCACGACATCATTTGGACACGAATGATGTTGCTGAGCAATATGTGATAATATTGATTGATAATTAGAATCCGCAGCACTAATCCAAGAATACGTATGAGTAGGTTGATGAAGTTTAATCCCATCATAGTTATTTCCTTGTTAACTTTCATATCTTTTACAATTTCGTAGTATTATAGTTCATGAAACAAAACAATCTTGAAACCCTAGCTCAGAACGATATCAATTGTTGAACGACTTAGAATATCGCATCAGTCCCTGTGGAGACGATAAACAAAAATACTTACTTTTGATACTACATCACTAGCCCGATTTGATTTGGTGGCTGAGCACAATGTAAGTGGTTCGGACGAAATTGATGAAACCCAAAAACCAAACCGAATAAGTATTCGATCTTGTTTGGTTCGGTTCAAAATTGAATCGAACCAACATAAATCGATCTAGTTTGGTTCAATTCTCAGGGTTTTTAATCTTGAGATTAAGCTCAAAATTAAAGCCCAACATATAATACTCTTTAATTCATTCATTTTCTCCTATTATCATCTCATCTCTTAACTCATACTCTATTTTGTTTTTACTAAAAAAGAACATTAGCCGTCAGTCAAACTTAACCCATCGTTCCCCACCGCCGTTGGGATCGTCCATCTCTTGGTTTGTTTTTTCATGTTAGTCATACAACGTTGTTAGAAAAACACATAATATGAAAAACAAAGTTCCACGAAATATTTGAGTATGTTGTATTGAGAAATACAAATTTGTGAAAATATAAAAAAAAATTAAATAAATTTTCATACAAACCGATCAACCGAACCAAACCGGTTAGTTTTGTTTAGTTTCTTTTTTGAAAAAATAGTAAAAACCAAACCAAACTGACCCGATGAATTCATTGGTTCAGACATTTTTTTGACTAAAAATCGATCCAAACCGAACTGTTACACCTCTAGTAAGCAGTCTCGCATTAGATAAAAAGGTTAAGGTTGATCAACATGTAACATGCAGAAACATATAAGAATACTTTTCTAATGTGAATTTTAAAGAATACCTCTTTGATCTTTGTTTTTTCTGTGAATTTTAAACATAGGTATATAAGTGACTCTTCAACGCACATTGTAAAAAATTGGTTTCGTGAGGGATCACTTATAAGAGTACCTCTTTAATACTTGGTCTTATAAGGTATTATGCACCTATTAAAGACTTTGTTTGTTGAGATGACAGGTGTCCAATTCATTAATCATACTCCTTCCGTTTTAAGATAATTTAACAATGTGTGTATTATTCACATAACATATTTTGATCATATTTTAATTAATGTATAATTACAAATATTAACATTTAAGATGTTGTTTGATTTGCCTCGAAATGAATATTTAAAAAGATAAAAAAAATATAATTTTTTTTATCATAGATAGTTAAAGATATTCATAATTAAAGTTGTACATTTATATATGTGTAGTGGTTATTTAAAAATATGGGGAGGATAGTATATATGTATGCACACACAGAGTGTATTAGTTGGTTGATAATTTATTATAAACCAAACATAAACCATTAGTGCAATTGAAGCTGATTCAAGAAGCAATATGTCTCCAAGGTTCCCCAAAAGACCTATATATATGCTGAATGATTGAGGCAGCTATGAGTCGATAAGAGACCAAAAGACAAAGCTATATTGGTGTATCTATACCTGTAAGACAAATGGGACGGCATATCTCTATTAACTAAGGCAACCAAATCTAATACATTGCCATTCAAAGCAAAAGCAAGAATAATAATTACTCAAAGGTCCTATAATAATAATAATAAGTGACCTAAAATCATCAATCAACTTACATACATACAAGAAGCAGACAAAAATTGGCCTATTCAAAGGTAATTATTTCTTCCACGAAAAAAATGGTCGAGAAATAGTAGACAAAATGTTGGAATTGGCAATTATGGAATCAACCATATAACAAGATTTATACCACATATTCTATACACATCTCAATCAAGAAATATAACACGAAACAAAGTCGTTAGGATGAGGTTAAAAGCATAGGAACATAATGAATTGAAAGAAAAAAGATGAGGTTATTGCAAACAATGTTATTATACTATTCTACAAGTGAACTAGCATCACAAACAATATTATTATACTATTGTGAACTAGCATCAAACAGTCGTTGTAGTATAGTGGTAAGTATTCCCGCCTGTCACGCGGGTGACCCGGGTTCGATCCCCGGCAACGGCGATTTTTTTGTTATTTTTCTCTGATTTTTTCTTACAAAGCGAAAGTAGACTCCTTTGACATACGGAAATTGAAAAAAATAAATGATGAAAAGCTGTTTTAAATTTTTTTAAATAAATATGAAGGTATGCTTTTAATAACCAAATTTATTTCATCACGATCAGACTTTTTTTTCATTTCTTACAAAGCGAAAGTACACTCCTTTGACATACGGAAATTGAAAAAAATAAATGATGAAAAGCTGTTTTAAATTTTTTTAAATAAATATGAAGGTATGCTTTTAATAACCAAATTTATTTCATCACAATCAGACTTTTTTTTCTTTCAAAAAACATAGCAAAGAAAAAAGTTTTTTGTTTTAACACATTTTATCAATCTAAGCTGCACTAATTGACCCAAAAAAATTAAGTTTTAAATCCTTTATCTTTTAAAATTGCACAAATAAAATTTTTTTCTTCATTTTTTACTAAAAAATTGTTGAGTTGGCAACCACATAAGAAAATCTTATTTTTTTAAAATCTTTTTATTAAAAATAAAAAAACCCATAAAATATGAACACATTCACCATCTTTTTTCATAAACTAAAAAAGATGTTACTCAACGAAAATTGCTTTTTTGACATCAAATGTTTCCTAACAACACAAGTAAATGACGAAATAACTCCAGTGTTAGTTAATTGCCGCTGCTTTTTTCCCCCAAAACCAGTAAACCCCTACCTCCTATTCACTCACCACCTTACCTCACCATTACCTAAACTCAAAAAATCCTCATTTCAAAAATGTTGTGTCAAAATCTTGGTTCCAAATCACTGCTGATCGATTGCTAGGACGTTTCTACACACAATATGCATCAAAGAACAGGTATTACACGGTTAAACTCCATTACATTTGATTGCTTTTTCTGTTTTTTTTTTGTACTGTCACGAGAATGAGCGGCAATTAACTACCGTTGGGTATCAGCGGCTGTTAACTGCCGCTGGTAACTTAGAAATTTTTTCAAAACTTCATTTGGCAGTGCTACTGCCTAAAAAAAAAATTCGCAATATTTTTTTTCTTTTGTTTTTTTGGTTTGTTTATGTTATTATATGATATTAGATACATGTTTATTAATTAGTTTACAAATTATATGTTGTTTATTTATAGATATGGTTGAGAATGCGGATGATGATCCAGATGATCGAAAACGTAGTGTTGTCGATTCCGTTAAGGTTGAAGCTCCCATTAAGGTCGAAGCTTCCGTGAAGGTTGAAGCTTCCGTTAAAGTAGAGGCTTCAAGCATCAATTCCGATGTGTGGAAACTTCATGACAACGAAGTGGACACGACTCATTTCTTTTCGACACGAGATACATGGAAAGATAAAGAGGAATTGCTCGGTTGGGTCCGTCGACAAGTAAATAGGGCTGGATTTACGGTTATCATTAGAAGATCTTACGAAGGTAGAAATTCTATGTTGGAGTTGGTTTGTGAACGGAGTGGAGAGCACAAAGTACCAAATAGAAAAGTGAAGCATGAAGCAACGAGATCAAGAAAATGTAGGTGTTTGTTCAAGGTGCGTGGATATGTCGTCAGGGAAGACAATGCTTGGAAATTGGCTATTCTTAATGGTGTTCACAACCATGAGATGGTGCCGTATGTAGCAGGGCACCTTCTTTTCGAAAGATTAACGGAGGACGACAAGAAGATTGTACATGACTTGACCGATTCTTCGGTGAAACCAAAAAATATTTTGTCAAATTTGAAGAAGAAAAGGAAAGAGTCCATGACAAATATCAAACAAGTCTACAATGAACGTCATAAATTCAAAAAGGAAAAAAGGGGTGACTTGACGGAGATGCAATATCTAATCTCAAAGTTGGAAGAGAATGGATATGTTTATTATGTAAGAGAAAAAAAGGAAAGTCCAACAGTTCAAGACATATTTTGGACTCATCCAACATCGGTAAAGTTGTTTAACAATTTTCCGACTGTTTTGATAATGGATTCCACGTACAAAACCAACTTGTATAGTATGCCATTATTTGAAATAGTTGAAGTCACCTCAACCTATTTGACATATTCGGTTGATTTTGCATTTATGACGTCGAAGATGGAGGATAACTTTACTTGGGCTTTGTAAATGTTGCTTAAACTTCTTCGACCAAATAGTGATATGCCTAAGGTGGTAGTGACCAACAGGGACACGGGTATGATGAATGCCGTAGCGAATGTTCTCCCCGATAGTAGTGCAATACTTTGTTATTTCCATGTTGGCAAAAATGTTAAATCAAGAATCATCACCAATTGTAAAGTTAAACAAAATGTTTCTTGTGGTGGATGGGCAAAAGAAGATTGTCGACGAGGAGAAGCATAGTAAGTTAGTTGATACCATATTTGATGCATGGGAAAAATTGGTTGAATCTCCTACTCAAGAGTTATATGCAGGTAATCTATTGGAATTCCAAGATGCTTGTAAGGATTATCCAAAGTTTCTTCACTATGTTGAAACTACCATTTTGAAGCCTTTTAAGGACAAACTAGTAAGGCATGGACGGCCCTTGTGTTACATCTTGGGTGCAGGACCACGAACAGAGTTGAAGGAGCTCATGGTGTGTCGAAGGAGTATTTGTCCACCTCCAAGGGTGATTTGGGTACTTGTTGGCAAAAAATAGATGAGATGTTGGCAAATCAATTTGGGGAGATACAGTCATCGTTTGGTAGGAGTGTTACGGTCTTGGAAAATCGATACAAAGATGTCACTTTCTACTCCGGTTTGGGGGGTCATGTGTCTAAACAAGCCATGAACTTTATTTTTGTGGAAGAAGAGCGTGCTAAGAAAACCTTGTGCATCGAGAAGAAAACTTGTGGTTGTGTTCAAAGGACGTCATATGGCCTACCTTGTGCATGCTTCATTGCTATGAAAATCCGTCACAACAAGTCCATTCGATTGGATGAGATACACCCGCATTGGCATAAGTTGTATATGGGTGGAGAAGAAAGTAATGAAGATTTGTTTTCGGTCGCAGAGGAGTGGCGTGGTATCCAAGAACGTCTCGAAAGAGTTCCGTTCCAAATGAAACTAGAAATCAAAGAGGGTTTGCGGTTGTTAGCGTTTTCGGAGACCACAATGTTGTCACCACCTCCAAGAAAGGTGCCAACCAAAGGAGCTCCCAAAAAAATCAAAACTACACGAAAAACGACACGTAGGATCCCATCTTCTTGGGAGACTATTGATTCTCAACATCCGAAAAGTCAATCTTCACCACGAAAAAAATCTTCACAACCTAAAAGAAAAGGTGCTCGCATTGGCATTTCTCCGGTTCCGGTTCCTAAGCCTATCTCAGTTTCAAGAAATTATGATCCATCGAGTCCTATGTATTACATGCCAAAGTTCATGAGACCATACATTGAGAGAATTGTGGATGTTATTGGTGATGGACATTGTGGGTTTAGGGTTATAGCAAAATCCATGGGTTTGACGGAAGAAAGTCATGTTATGGTGCGGAGAGCGCTTATTAAAGAGTTGATAGAGCATAGGAGCAAACACATCGAGATATATGCAAGCGAGCCATTGCATCCTCCCAAAAATCCTAGTAGTTTTGCACCTCCCGACAAATGGTTGACATTGCCGGATATGGGACACATCATTGCATCTTGTTACAATAGGCCGGTGGTAGAGATGACTACCCTTGATATTGGAGTCTCCGAGACTATTTTCCCACTTAGAGGTCGGCCTCCGGTTAACCCGAAAAGCAACATGATTTGCCTTGGTTTAATCCCAAATCATTTTGTCATTCTTTCGTTGAAAGATGGTTGCCCACTACCTCCATCATCCACGGAGTGGAAGCTACACAAGAGCGAAGAGGCAGCAACATGGATGGATGAATTCTTGGATCAACACAATCATTTTCGAACACTCATGGAGATTGAGCTACGAGAGAGATCGGTTCCACCAAAAAAACCAACCAACCAAGACAATCCTATTTTGTTGAATGACACTCCGGTTAAAGCAAACGAAGACTTTGAAGATGTTTTGGAACATTTAGATGATTTAATTTCATTAGGTGAAATATGACACTTTTTGGTCGGTGTTCATCCGTTTTTTGGTCGATACGCGCCGACGTATTTTTTGGGATATATAATGTAATGACTCATTTTTTTGGATAATATGTAATTAACCTTTAATGAATTATATATATATATATATATATATATATATATATATATATATATATATATTTGAGTTTCGCATTTATTATAAATTAATGTACTTTACGTGTAATGTGTTGCATAGTGTGGAAAATTTGACGAATTTCAAACAATTGTGAAACGCTAACGCATTATCGGTTTTGTGTAATGTTACCGAATAATTGATAAACTATGAAATGTTGATGTTTGTGATTGCTGGATGTTGTTGTTTCGGTTTGATTTCATGCGGAATTGCCGTTTGAAATTACAGGTATAAACAGGCCAAAATGGCTAAAAAAACCATTGCAGACTGCACAAGTTCTGTTTACTGGTGTGAACGGCAGTTAACTGCCGCTGGTGCCAGCGGTTGTTAACTGCCACCGGTTACTTGAGCGGCTGTTAACTGCCGCTGGAGGCTATTAAGTAATTTTCTTGTATCATTGTGAACTTTTCTATGTCAGAAAAGCAATTTTCTTACTCAACTACACCTCCAAATAGCATGAATCTTGGTGCTAATGTTCCCCACCATCTTTTTCTTCAATAAAAAATCAAAATACTGAAATTCTAAATAAATCTTAGAAAATAATATGGAGGTTGTCACTAAGAAAAACCTTAAGTCTTCCAACAACATCACCGTACATATGACTAGTACAATCACTAAGAAACCCCATTAATTTCGCTCAGATCTTCCTCACTAAACATTGATAATCCACTCTCTTTTTCAAACCCTTTCACCATAAAACAATGTTGATCGTGTAAAATGAAATACATAGTTAGCGGGGTATAACAGTGCATACACATAATTTTGCATAGATTCCTGCCTTGACTAGCAAAATTAAGTCTAGATATCATTTGATAGATTGACAGCTCAGGCATATCTTCTAGCATGCAAATTGCAAATTCCGCATTGAGAGTGCATATCAATTATCAAGAGAAGAAGAAATAAGAACTCAAGTGATTATAAAAGGTTGGCCTCAAAATATATTTCAATGATTACTCAAATTAATACAACAAAAGTATTACATCATTTATATGTTTGTATATATATGTATCAAAAGAAACTGCAAATTGGCAGTAGGGTGAAATAAAATTCCTATCAACTATGTATGATGGTTACAACAAATACAATATGAGCAAATGAAAAATTGGGGAGGGAAAATAAAAAATAAAAAGAATCTTTCTTGTTGGAGAAAGAGTGCAAACTATCTCTTTTGGAAGTTAAAGGACTTGTTTGCAACAACGAAAATAAAGGCAAAGCCCACGGCGATTCCACCAACCACAAGTGCTCACCATCCTATGAAGTCGTGTTTGATACCAAAAAAGTCGTCAAGGACTCTTTTTTTTCTTTTCTTAACATAGTTAGCTTGATTGAAATTTCATTGCTTTGTTTTCTCGATAAGTTGATAATCATCTTTGAGGCATGTCAGACATTAAACATGAATATTTCTCAAACTTTATATTTAAACTTTGGTTCATTATGTTGTAGAAGTCTATCTTTTTCCACTAAATCCAACCCACTCATTCAATATAGTTACTCTAATCCTTAACATTAATATAAGAAATCACATTCAAAAGCATTTGCATAATTTCAATATTTGTTGCTTATACTGCCAAAATATTTGTTTACTTTAAAAAAATGTTGATAGATTTTAATTGATGGCTGACGTATGATGCAATTTTTAGAATGAATCAATGTTTGGTATGTATCATAAGTTTAAATAACAAGATCCTCTAAATTAACAAATAAATCTATGAAATTGAAGGTTGTTAATCTATTTAGTCTCTCTTAGGATCAATTTCGAAGAATCTAAATGACAAAATATATATAAATGAAAGTGCTTATAAAATTTCTTGAAATATACTCTAATTGAAGATGTCCTTAACATGTTAACTAAACGTTTCTAACATTTGAAAGACCAAAATTTCAGTCCCTGCAACAATTTAGAAGACTGGAATGGTGATTTGCTCTTATTTTTGGTATTTCACAAATTATATGTTAAAAAATATATGGATTTGATATTTTTACAAAAAGAAAATATGAATTTAATATGACACACAATAGGTGTGGAAAAAATTACATTATAAACCAGTCATAAATTGTGATATCGTTAAGAAGTTTGATTTTAATCAAAACTACCTTAAAAATCATGTGACTCTAAGGTCACGGCGCAACTGGTAAAGTTGTTGTCATGTGACTGTAAGGTCACGGGTGAGTTCAAGTCCTGGAAGCAGCCTCTTGTGTAAAAACAGGGTAAGGCTGCGTACAATACACCAAATGGTGGGACCCCTTCCCGGACCCTGCGTATGCGGGAGTTTCAGTGCACCGAGTTGCCCTTTTTTTACCTTAAAAATCATGCATTATATGATTTAGTTTTTAAGGGATTTATGATTATTAGTTGACAATGAAATAAAATTTACACAAAGCACAATGTGAATATGAGCTACCATTTTGCTAAGTTACAATAACTTTTCTTTGTTAGAACAACATCTTAGGTATAAAATAATCAAGATGTGAAGAAACAAAGGGATATAAACACAATATTTGGTAACGAAGTTCGACCAATTATGTTTATATCTCGGACTGACCAATTGGAGAGTAATTGCAATTCCTTTTTATTATTTAAAGTTTAGGGTTTACGTTGTACACCTTGTATTTAAATAGCACGGTTCACATTATGTTATCCCCTTCCCACTTAAAGCGACCTTTCCACTTATCCGTAACTATGAGTCATACAACTTTTGCATAACATAATAAGACTTGGCGCAACTGGTAAAGTTGTTGTCATGTGACTGTAAGGTCACGGGTTCAAGTCCTGGAAACAGTCTCTTGTGTAAAAACAGGGTAAGGCTGCGTACAATACACCAAATGGTGGGACTCCTTCCCGGACCTTGTGTATGCAGGAGCTTCAGTGCACCGGGTTGCCCTTTTTTTTACCTTAAAAATCATGCATTATATGATTTAGTTTTTAAGGGATTTATGATTATTAGTTGACAGACAATGAAATAAAATTTACACAAAGCACAATGTGAATATGAGCTACCATTTTGCTAAGTTACAATAACTTTTCTTTGTTAGAACAACATAGGCTGCGTACAATACACCAAATGGTGGGACCCCTTCCCGGACCTTGTGTATGCAGGAGCTTCAGTGCACCGGGTTGCCCTTTTTTTTACCTTAAAAATCATGCATTATATGATTTAGTTTTTAAGGGATTTATGATTATTAGTTGACAGACAATGAAATAAAATTTACACAAAGCACAATGTGAATATGAGCTACCATTTTGCTAAGTTACAATAACATTTCTTTGTTAGAACAACATCTTAGGTAAATCAAGATGTGAAGAAACAAAGGGATATAAACACAATATTTGGTAACGAAGTTCGACCAATTGTGTTTATATCTCGGACTGACCAATTGGAGAGTAATTGCAATTCCTTTTTATTATTTAAAGTTTAGGGTTTACATTGTACATCTTGTATTTAAATAGCACGGTTCACATTATGTTATCCCCTTCCCACTTAAAACAATTCATTTCGCTTGACCGACCTTTCCACTTATCCGTAACTATGAGTCATACAACTTTTGCATAACATAATAAGACTAGTAAAGCAACATGAAGAAAACCAAAATGCGCAAGTCCAAAAGTTACAGTTACCTTCATTACAAAACAATTATGTATATGACACCCAATTTTCAAGCAACATGCTTCCATTAACAAAACTTCTTCATTGAGGAAGAACTCTGCATACACAGTGTACTTCAAATTGAAGAGGCTGAATTTAATATTCCAGCATTGACTCACAGGACATATTTGACAGTTGATGCAAATAACTTCTTGT
Source organism: Medicago sativa (assembly GCF_051527215.1). Classification (NCBI taxonomy): domain Eukaryota; kingdom Viridiplantae; phylum Streptophyta; class Magnoliopsida; order Fabales; family Fabaceae; genus Medicago; species Medicago sativa. The sequence continues at coordinate 81,307,727 of NC_140750.1, forward strand.
ATGCAAATTCAGTATTAAGTGGAACAATATCAATTATCAAGGAACTTAGAATTAAGAACTCAAAAATGTGCATAAAAGGCTGGCCTCAAAAAATACATTACATTTCATTGATGATCAAAATGATAATACAAAAGTATTGTCTTATTCAAATTCAAATGCTTGTACATTTATAAAGGAAACTTTAAATTGTGTCAAACAAAGGGGAAATAAATTTCCTAAGAAACTACGGCATGGGATATAGATACAGGTATTAGACAAGCTAGGAAAAATTGGGGAGGGAAAATAAAAAATAAAAAGAATCTTTCTTGTTGGAGAAAGAGTGAAAACTATCTCTTTTGGAAGTTAAAGGACTTGATTGCAACAGCGAAAATAAAGGCAAAGCCCACTGCGATTCCACCAACCACAAGTGCACACCATCCTATGAAGTCATGTTGGATACCAAAAAAGTCGTCAAGGAAAGTTTTCACATCTTTTCCACCTTCGGTCGACATAACAGTAGTTATATCTCCAAATTGAGATGCAACCAATCCATAGATGGTCCATGCAACTGGACATGCCCAATAGTACCATCTCCACCATATTGGAATGCTCTGTTATCAAAAGGCAAGAAAATGGTTAGGATACATCTAACATACATCCACTGAAACAGTCTTTCACAATGTACTATATACTAATACTTACAGGTCTTGGGACGACAAATCCTGAAAAGAGATTCCAAATTGCATAAAATGCAGCAGCCACAATAGAAGCAACATGGTGATTTGGTGTCACTGCCACAGCCATCATACCATAGAAGGTGAAGTAGAGCAATGTGAAGTACATGAAGAATAGATACCACAAGAATTTCTCTGCGGTCCAGTCAAATCCGATCATGGCATAGACTATAGCTCCATATGTCACGGCTTGAGCAAAGACATAAGGTAACTCTACCAAAATCTGTAATAAAGAGGGAGTTGTTAATATGAGAATTTTCAGTTTGCAAACTAAATTAATAGTAGTAGTAGTAGTAGTAGTAGTTATAATAATAATAATAATGTCAGTAGATTAAACAATGATAATAGTTACCTGTGAAAATGCATAGGGTAAGGCAGAGTACATTCCAGCAGCTTTTTCTCTATAAAATACAGTTCTTTCCACTGCAACCACGGGCTGCACGGAAGAAGAATTCTGTACTCCAAGGAAGAGGACAGCGGTATACATTGAACCAACAGCGTTCAGAAGGTCTTGTCTACTTGAGCTGCAAGTCACCAAAAGGAATTAGTATTCCAGCGTAGATAAACAGAGGGAGATGACAAAATATAATATTTTGTCAATATTATGAACTTATTTTTTAATTAAAAGTAGTTTGTTTGACTTACTGTTTTCCACCGAGGTCCCAGAACATTGTTCCAAACATCAAGCCTATGAATGCAGTGAAGAAAAACCTCACAGCAGTGTATGGCGGATTACGCCAATATGACCAACGTTGTTTCCATAAGCAGGCCTGGCATTGGACCAAGAAAGACTGCGAGAATTGAGTAGGGAAATGAAGATCCTTTGAACCAGGAGCAGGCACGCTAAGTTCTTGAATAAGTTGCTTGTTTCTCCTGAAGAGTCGAACCAAACAGTTTAAGCATGTTTCAAATCAAGAAAACAAACATGGCAGCAATAGCTACTATAGTTTATAGATTCATATCCATATGCATTAGTTTACCTATATAAATCTGATTTTTTGTACAAATCGGTAAAGTCAACACCCAAATTAAGTTCTTGTGCTGTAGTTGTAACTTCCAACATCCATGTTGCTGGGTTATATCCGTCTTTGATTTTACTAACTCCGTCAATGCTCTGGACAATGGAAGTTATTTGAAAACTTAAGTAACCAGTTACAATCAAGAAAGAGAGTCATTCACTTAAGGTATTATTAAACTAAAGTGGGATCCTACCTCGAAATACTTGATCAAATGAGAAGAATGACGACCCAGTGGTCCAACATATATTTCTTGTCCTCCACGCTTCATAAGGAATAGCTAGAAGTGCATATGGATAATGTCAGATTCAAGTCTAATGAAGAGGAAAAGAACTATAAAAGGAAGCTTCATTTGTCATTGATATTTATTATGACTATTCACTACATACCTCATCAAATGCTTCAAATATGTCAATGCTAGGTTGATGGATGGTACACACAACTGTTCTTCCCGTGTCCACTGTGTTCCTTACAGTTCTCATAACAATTGCGGCCGCTCTAGCATCTAAACCAGAAGTAGGCTCATCCATGAAAATTATAGATGGATTAGCCACAAGTTCGACTGCAATGGTCAGTCTCTTGCGCTGTTCAGTTGAGAGACCACTCACACCAGGCAAACCAACTAGAGAGTTCCTCAACGAGTTCAGCTCCACTAGATCCATGACTTCATCAATAAACATCTGCAACCATTTGTAATGTTCATTAAGTAAGGTAAAGGAATGTAAACAAAGCCATGCCGAATAATGCACGTACTAACTAACCTTTCTGGTGCTGGAATCAACTCCTGAAGGTAAACGAAGCCACGCCGAATAAAGCAAGGACTCATAAACTGTAACATGAGGTGAATGGATATCATTCTGCTCACAGTAGCCGGAGATTCTAGCAAATGTTTCTTGCTTTTTAGGATACCCAGAAACCTTGATGTCTCCATCAATATATCCACCTGTTTTCCTACCAGCCAGAACATCCATCAGAGTTGTTTTACCAGCTCCACTTACACCCATCAAAGCCGTGAGTACACCAGGCCTGAATGCGCCACTAACACCCTTCAAAAGCACTAATCTGTCCTCTGTAACACCTTGCTCCTTCATTTCCTGCCAGTTGAAATACAAATCATGTGAGAAAAGCCATTTTTGTCTGAGAAAATATGAATTGTTATAGATATCTAAAAGCTGAACATATCGCTTTGTGCGAGTCTTACCGCTGGCATGTCAACAGAGTATACAATATCATCAAAAGTGATGGAATGTGGTTCAAATGGAAGAACCATTCCCTTTTTCTTTCCTTGGCTGGATTCCGTAACAGAATCTCTTCTACCAGAACTTTCTGAAAGGCAATAGGAAAAATGTTCAGCTACTAAACTATATGATAAAGTACAATATGTTTGCCTTCATGAGTGATATGCATATAATCAGGAAAGCTCACCAATACGTGGTAATTCAACTTCTTGTACGGTAGATGAATCATCTTCTGAATCTTCTTCAGTTATTGTTGCACTAGGCTTATCAAATGGGCCTAGTACAGCGAGAGCCACACCAAACGCCGCGTTGAAAAGGAACACAAATCCAACCAATCCCCCAACGCCTATCCAATACCAATATGCATGTGGGAAGAACCCTCGGGTATCGAGATAATTTTTTCCCAAATTAAAAGTAGCCTATAATTAAGTATATAAAATAAATCAGGCTTGTAAATTTCTCGAACAAAAGTAGATGAATTATAAAGTTGCAAGCAAGCTCAAGAAATTACATTGTGCCAACTGTTCGCAAGAAATTCATTGGCCATCAAAGCATTCTGCCCGTACATCATAGGTGAGATCCAATAACCCCAAATCCACCAGCTTTTGATATCCTCTGTTACATTAGCGATAAAATGTAAGAAACATTAATTAGCCAAGGTTTCGTTTCCTTACAAAAAATTAAACTTAACAACATTTTTATCTTTTTTTTGTTAAAATTAAACGTGTTGGTTATTTTTACTTACTTCTTGAGAGAATGAAGCCACCCAATGCAAAAAGTGTGAGAACTGCAAAGGACCCAAATGTATTGGCAACAATCATGTTTCTGCCCAGGGATGCGATGGCTCGGAACAATCCTGAAGCCATCTGACTCATGAAAAACAACACAAGGAACTGCTTGAACATCCTGCCTAAAATTCAAGACCTCACATCATTAGTAACATACAAATGCAAACTAGATAGTAGAACTGACATTCAATACTACATGCTCCAAACAGAATAAAAGCAACTTCTTTCACCTCCCAACATTTGGATCAAATCCAATAACATAGTAGGTAAGAAACACCCAGAGAGAAACTTCCACTAATGAGACGGGAATCTTGAGAATCCATGAAGGAATAGCATATGCCCATGAGGGATAAAATAGAAGGTCTCGTTGCTTGTAGTAAACAGGAAGCTTAGCAATGGTCATAGAAATCTCAGACATTCCATTAAACATCATCGTTACTAGTGTGAAAAACAAAGCACCGGCATAAACACCCGCATCATCCTGATCATCGCGATGCATCTCAGTCCGAAAAAACAGTGTCATTGCTATCAATGCCATGATGAAAAGCTGAAAAACAAAGCATGAAGAGAAAACCGTTATGTCACAGAAAATCATGGTCATGAATGTATAAATGAAAAAGATTCCAAACCTGAGTTAGCTTGAAGATGTAAACAAATGAATTCCTGTTCATGAGCAAATACTCTCTTGAGAAGTTAGCCTTTAAAAGCTCCGTCTTGTTGAGACCATACTCTTTGGTGGTCAAAGCAGCTGGATGGCTCTTCGTCTTGTCAAATGGTACGGAAAGCTCCTCAGCAAGTTCCCTACCAATATGGAATGATTGAAATGCCTCAGCAAATTGAGTAACAGTTACATATCGGTATGGTTGATCTCTGCACACCCAGTACTGTGCTTGATCCTTTTTTGATGTTACTTCTTGAAGAAAATCAGCAACACCTTTCCTTTCAGGACATTTGAAACCCATAGATTCGAAAAAGTCGAGAACATATTCGCGGGGGCCATGGTATACAACTTGGCCATCAGAGATTAAGATAATGTCATCAAAAAGATCATAAGTCTCAGGTGCTGGCTGGAGCAGTGATATAACTGCAGTGCCATTCATAATGTGAACATATTGCCTCAGGGAGCTCACAATCTGAAAAGTTGTGGAACTGTCCAGCCCAGTAGAAATTTCATCCATGAACAATGCATTGGCTGGTCCAACCAACATCTCTCCTGTGGTAACACGCTTCCTTTGTCCTCCGGAGATACCACGCAACATTTCATCCCCTACCATGGTATCAGCACATATATCCAACCCCAAAATCTGCAAAATTGTACACATAAAACTTAATACATTTGACTTATAAGAAAATTCAGTGTATGACATGAATCATAACTTTATAGTGGTAGGCAAGACATGATAGACCCTATTCAAGGACAATGTTAATTGGAAGCAAGCAACCAATCAAAAAATGCAATATTAGTTTAATTTTGACACACTGTCAGCGCAAGAAGTTTCACATTGTTAGCAAATCACAATCAATCATATGTATCTTTCTAAAGGTACTTATGTTTAAAGTCAAACACTTTTATTGATCTGACAACTAATTAATTGAGCTGTATTTTAGTATTACCTTAAGTACATAATCTGTTGATATGCTTGATTCCTGACCTTCAGTTGCAATTGCCTATTATATTAAAATACAATTAGATATGCAAATACATTATAGTATATCCAATTACTATTGATATTATCTTATTTAATGTATACCTTCATGTAGACATCAATATCTGGGTCAGGCTTGATATTTGCTGCCTTCTCTCTTCTAGAAAGCTCAGATAGCATGTCTGTGGATCACAAAAACAGTAATAAGTCAAGCTTTAGCCACATGGCAAATTAGATTTTGAAAACAATAATATGGTGGTAAATTGACTCACCGTAACGAGATCCAACTCCTTGGCACCTTGCTGAGAAAGCTAAGGTTTCCCTCACAGTCATTTCTCCAATGTGAACATCATGCTGGCTGATATAAGCAGCAGTTCTTTGAGGTACAAACTCATTCAGTCCGTGTCCGTTGTAGGTCACATTCCCAGATAGCTATTTAAATTAAACACTGGTATCAAAATTATGTAATTTTAAATATTAAGTTTACTCTTTTTGCTAGCCGACCCCACTTAGTGGGATAAGGCTTGGTTGTTGGTTGTTGTTGTACTCTTTTTGCTAAAAATGAATTATATAGATGACATTAAAGGGAGGTCTGATTATTCACCTGAAGACTTGAATCAAGCTTTCCTGATAAAGCTAAAAGGAGTGTGGTCTTTCCTGAACCAGGAGGACCTAAAAGTAATGTCATCCTACGAGGTTTAATAATTCCACTAACATCTTTAAGAATTGCCACATGCCTCTTTTTGGTTGGGATGATATGAAGAAAATTCAATACACCCTGAAACGAAAAAAAGATTATATATTTTTTTTACTTGTGAGACTTAACTGCAAAAACAAAACAGATAAAAAAAAACAGAGAAAAGTCTTCAGCATCAATTTTCAGGTTCTGATATCTATCCCTACCTCTACAACATTAGTAGCAGCGTTAATGAAACTAGGCAAAGCTCGACTTCCAACAAAAGCTTCAGCATCAATTTTCAGGTTCTGGTATCGAACTTCAATTGTTGGAATATCAAGTCCAACTCTATAATGAGAAGAAAAAACACAAAACATGTTGAGTTATGAGAGAAATTAGATCAAAAGAAAACAATGAAGCAAAAAAAGTACATTTTCTATAATAGTTACCTATCAACTCTTTCCTTGACCTTCAACAGAAACCTTTCATTATCCTCTTCAGCAACCTTAACCAATCTCTCCAAAAGTTTCTGCTTTTCTTGAAAAGCAAGATCACCAACATCAACTTCATGAGCTGCACCATGAGAAGCTGTCAACAAACCTTTTCTCAAACGATTATAAGTAGGTAGTTTTTCAAGTGCAGCCCATTTGAGAGCTTCTTCATCATCTTCTTCACGTGATGATTTAGAGAAAACCTCAACTCCACTCTGTCTCCAAACAGTTGAACTTCTTGCTCTTAAACTATTAGTAGCTCTGTATATATCAGTCCCTTCCATTTTTGCTGTTGTTCAACAGCTTCAACACAAGCTTGTGTTTCTTATTTTTCTTTTCAAGGCAATACTGTTATTATGAATTGAACCAAAACAATAAACTAAATGGAGTGTCGAATAAAATGTAAGAATCAAAGAATGATGAAAGGAAAAATCTTGTTGTATTGATGTTTCTTTGTGGCAAAGGAAATGAATAAACTGAATATGGAATGAGAAAACATGTTTGTATTTATACCTTTGATGCCAAAGAAGTGGCGGCTATGTAGGATCAAATGTTGAAATTTTCGTGTTTTTTTAGTAATAAAAAAAATTACTAGAAGGGACAGGAGAGAAATATATGTCAAATGGTCAAATAATGAAGGAGGACTAGACTAGGCATCTTGGTTGGCCATCATGAGGAAACTTCGTCCTACAAGTTAAGGTGTAATATATTTTCCATAGATATTATAGGACTAAAAACAGACGGTCAAGGCACTCATTGATATTATACAGCAAAAATAATACAGAAATAAAAACAATAAATACTAATAAGAATCAAAGAAAAAACAAGAGATTTAATCATGGCTATTAAGCACCTTCTTCGTAGAGAGTAGGAGGTTAGTTTACGACATACTTTGTGTGAGGGTAACGCTGCAGCTGATTTTTTAGCCAAAAAGGGTGCTCTTAGTGATAGTAGCCTTGTTATTTTGAATGAAACCCCTCCTGATATGGCCTCTGTCCTCTTAGCAGATGCCATGGGTGTTGAGTTTGTTCGACCCTAGTATGGGTTTTTTTTAGCTTTTTTTATTCCTTTTTTGTTTTTCCCTTTTGTTACCAAAAAAAGAAAAAACAAGAGAATAAAATTCCAGCTCTAAAAAAAAAAAAAGAATAACATTTCAATAAAAAAAAATGGTAGTTAGGAATCAACCAAAATTATCTAAGCAGCGATGTCATTCGCTTACATTTTTTTTTTTGGTGCACATTTCTTTTCATGTTTCAAAAAACATAATGTTTGAAAAGTTGGAATTTCACAAGTTTACTGTTTTATAGTCCTCACTTCCAAAATATTGACAACTAGAACATTTGACTCGTATATATATTTTTTGGTCCAAACATATTTTTTTGACCCAAAAAAAATCAGTAATTTGATAATTTTTTTTAGGGTTAATAGTGTTTTACCCCCTGTAAAATAGGGTACTTTTGGTTTTGCCCCCCGTAAAAAATTTCTTTTAGATTTGGTCCTTGTAAAATAAAGATTCCCCCTAAACTATGTGACTCACCAGAATCTCCTACGTGGCGCTGACATGGATTTTTGTTTTAAATTTTAATTTTTTTTTTGTTAGCCATGTGTATTAATGATTATCCACATCATATTTCATTAAATAAAATATGAAAATTAATTTTCAAAAAGGATAAAAAAAACGAATTAATTAGGAAAAAATCAATTTTTTTTAAATTAAGAAAAAATTATAAAAAATCCCAAATTTAATATATTTTGAAATTTTCGAAAATGTATAAAAAAAAATCTAAAAAGATTCTAAAAAATCCAAATATAAATTAAAATTAAAAAAATCGAAAAATACAATATTATCTAATTTTTTATTTTTAAAACTAAGTTCCAGAATTTTTTTTTTAAAATCTTCCTAATTTTGGAAAAATAATGATTTATATTTATTTTTCGAAAAAGATTTCATAACAATTCAGGAATAAAAGTTTCGAAAAAATATCTGAATTCTTTTCTAAATTTAAATTTTTTTTAAAAAAAACTGAAATTAAGATTTTGATTTGAATTAAAAAAAAATTATATTCAGATTTTAGAAAATTTTCAAAATTCTGGAATAATATTTCGAGATTTTATAAATATTCAAGAATAAACTTTCCGCAAAAAAAATCTGAATTTTTTCTAATTTTAAAATTTTCAAAAAAAATCTGAAGTTAAGATTTTAAAAATTAAAATTAAATCGAATTTTTTCAGATTATATGATTTTCGAAATTCTATATTTCATATTTTAATTGGAATTTTTAAAAAAATATATCCAGAATTTTATTTTTGTAGAAAAAATAAAAAATCTTTTTTAATTCTAAAAAATCAAAATTTTTATAATATCGAAATTTTTTTATTTTGAAAATTAAATTCCAGAATTTAAAAAAAAATTAGAACTTTTTTCTATTTTTTTAATTTCAAAAAAAATCTAAATATTTTTTATGATTATTTTTAATTTTTGAAACAAAATCTGAATATTTTTTCGTTTTTTTAAATTTAAAAAAATTTTAATTTTATTTTTCTGACTTTCTAAAATTTTGAAAATTATTTCTTATCTTTTCGTTTTTTTAAATTTAATTTTTTTATTATTTTTAAAAAAATGAAGAATAAATTTAATTTATTTTTTTTTTTATTTCTTATCTTTTCTTATCTTTTCACGCGTGGCAAGCAAAAAAAAAAATGAAGAATAAAAAGAAAAAGCCACGTAAGTGGCACATCAAAGATTTTGCTGAGTCAATGGGCATAGGGGGTAAATCTGAAGAAATCACCTTTTATTTTTCACTCAAATAAATTAATGGGCTTGATGTGCCTCCTTTCTTACTGTAAAATAGAAACAGAAGTGAAAATCTTAAAGCAAGAGAAAAAATTTAACGTAGAATATGTAACTATTCTGCAAAAATAATTTATGTGCATTCTATATACTATTGCAGTCTTACACCAAAAAGTTATTTATTTGCAGGATTAGGTGCACCATCACGAAGGCCTAAAGGTCCAAATTGTTGGATAAGCGTTTATCCTAAGCGCATGCATAGTAGTCAATTGCGGATTGCGGCGCGTAGCGGCCGACCCCAAAAATGCTATAGTGGAATAGCGCATAGCGCTATGACCACTATTTGATAACTTTTTTTGACAAATTAAGTAAATAATACTCTAAATTATAAACAAACATATCTAATAACTTTTTTTGACAAATTAAGTAAATAATACTATAAATTATAAACAAACATATCTACATTTGTCTTCTAAACTTGTGCCTTAAGGGCACAAGTTAACATTTCCCTTTATTTAATACTCCCTCCGTTTCAAAATGAGTGTCACTTTAGCCAAAAAAAATTGTTTCAAAATGAATGTCACTTTCAGTTTTCAATGCAATAATAACTTTTTCTTTTGAATTGTACCCTCCAATTAATACTCTGCACACTACTTCCAAAGTATTACACCCTCTGGTCACTATTATAAGCAAAAATCAACATTTTAGATTCATTCATTAAATGATGTATGTGGTCTACAATAAAGACCATATACATCATTTAATGAATGTATTTAAAATGTTGATTTTTGCTTATAATAGTGACCGGATGGTGTACTTTTCAAACTAACTAATAGTTAATAAGGATAATTTGGTAAAATAATCATTCTCTTTCTTTTAATCATTGCATTTCTTAATATGTGTGTAAACACCTAAAACGACCCTCATTTTGAAACAGAGGGAGTATAAAATAAAATATAATATTCAAATCTCATGAAACATTCATAAATCATACAAAACACCCAAATCTTATGAAGCTTTTACTCATGAATCATTAATAGATCATACAAAACACCCAAATCTTATGAAAGTTTTAAAGTCTCTAACATAGTATCGAAAGTCTTAATCAAAATTCAACATGGTAGTCAATCTCGGATAGCGGTGCGTAGAGGCCGACCTCAAAAGTGGGATAACGGGTTAGCGTATAGTGGTATGACAAATAGTGGTCACCGATATTTGATTATTTTCGAACAAATTACATGAATAATGTTATAAAATATAAACAAACTTACATATTTCTAAAAAAAACTTATATTTAATATAAAATTAATTATAACACTCAAATCTCATGAGACATTCATAAATCAATATGCCAAAAATCAAAAGATAGAGGAAAAAATAAAAATAAAAATCATAAAACAAGAGAAACCATAAAACAGAGGAAGAAAAAAAAGAACAAAGAAACCATACAACAGAGTCAATTTGGTTTTAAAAATCCCAAAAATGCCCTAAAATAAATTTAGAAATTTGGAAACCATACAAAATATTTTAAAAATAGTGTCAATTTAAAAATATTTCAACTAAAATTAAATAGCGGCTGAAGCGGTCGCTATAGCGCTGCTATCTAATTCCGCACCGCTACGACAATTAGCGTAGCAGTTCGTTGCCGCTACGCTACGCGTGGCCGCTATCGACTACTATGAGCGCATGTATAAGTTATTTTTATAACAAAATATAAAATAAATGTAAACATGGCAGTAAACATGACAGACATCATACGATGAATGTTTCAAAAATTGTTAACTAATTAATCAAGAAAATCACAGTTGTGGATGCGCCAGTGAAGCAGAATCACAAGAACCGGCAAAGCTCCTGAATAAATAAAGAACACAAAAAACGATTCACATTTTTGTTTTGTTTTGAGAAAGTAAAATATTATTAGCCCTTCTTTAGCGTGAAAGGTGGTAAAGATGGATAGAAAAAACAATCTGTGATCACAACAACAATACAAGAGGAAACAATCAGCAGCCTAACAAGTAAAGAACACAAAAGTCCTGGAAAACAAATACCCTCTAAATGCCAAAACCCCGTACCGCACACACCCACAAGAAAACCCAATTATCACACAGCTTGCTACAGAACCTATCCTCCTCCATAGACTACTAGAGACACGAACTTTCACATTAATTCTAGAAATGCATCGTAGGCTTCAAGGAAGAGAAAAACAAACCTGGTGGACTGAACGGTGATCGTCAAGCATCATAGTTTTCTTGTCATGTCTGAACAGAACCTTCAACAAACTATTGGATGTTTGAGAACTCATACTAAACTTGCGATTTGATAAAGATTCATAACACTTCATAGCTTTCATAGCTTCCTTAGGCTGACCCTCATTAAAAAGCCAGTCCATAAATGTTGCATTCAAAATACTGTCATAAGACTTTGGACAGTGCTACTTAAGGTCGTCAAAGAGCATGCTTGCTTTATATAAATCTCCAACTTTAAGTAAACCGAAGTACACCAGTGTCCCCCCTCTTGAGGTACACCCTCCCAGATTCTTCACAAAAAAAAAAAAAAAATCAAAATAAAATAAAAAGACAAGCAGTTTTATACAAAAGTTAGGACAAATTACACTTACCTCCCCAAAAGTTTCACACATACACACCCCGCCTAGTTTTATAGTGGACAATAACCACCCCTAAGATCTCTTAAATCAATAGAAACCTCCCTTTCCAACTGAACACTGTTAGCTTTTCTGTTAAAACTAAAAGCACTAGTATTTTTTGTCTATTGATGAAAACAGTATTTCTTCATTAAACTAGCTAATATTCCTGCCATTGTTGGAAGCTTTACAAATATTTATTTATTTTTGTGATAGATGACACACTCCATCCCTCACTTAAACATAAGTTTGTTGATAAAATTAAAGCTTTCTCTTTTAATCTGTCATTGTTGATTTGTCTGAACTGGAACTACCTCTAAAACCAATAAATACTACAAACCTGAATATTACTAAAACCTTTAAACCAGAAAATAAATAAATGCTATTAATTCAATATATGCATCGTAGGTTTCTTCAAGGTAGAGAAAAACAAACCTGATCCACTAAATGGTGAATCGGAGTTGACATCCATGACAGCTACAAGCTGTCCAGCATAAGCCATTTTAACTTTATGGAATTTGGGAGCAAATAGAATGTTCCTCTAAAGTTTCTTTAAATGACACATACACTCCATCTAGTTTTTTAGTGGACAATACCCACCCCTACGATCTCTTAAATAGATAGAAACCCCATTTGCAACTTAACACTGTTAGATTTTCTGTTAAAACTAAAACCAAAGACTATTTCTCCATTAAACTAGCTTATTGCTGCCATTAGTGAACACTCCATCCCTCTAATACAAATAAAAATAATAAAGTGCATTTGGTTGTTAGTTTATAAAAATGTTACCTAATTAATCAAGGAAATCACGGTCGAAGCAGATCACAGGAACGGGCAAAGCTCCGGTGACCGGAAATGATGGACAAGCATGAAGCAGTGAGTAACTCTGTCAACGTGAGGGAGAACAGATCTGAACGGATTGATGGCGGGTGAGGACGATGGTGGTTGAGAATGGAGGGAGCGCTGGTGAAGAAGATGGTGGTGTGGGGAGGAATAGAGAAAACGCAGAGAAAGAGAAAGAGAGAAGAGGAAGATGAGAGAGATGTTTCTGCTGAAAAACCAACAATGCCCTTACATTTTATTGAAAAACTACAAAAATGCCCTTGTATTTGTGCAAAAAATTATTCGTCTCTTACTCTCTTTATCATTTCTCATAAGAAATGATATTTGAACATTCATTTTGATAACTTCCGTAACAAATTTTTTTTGGCTAAAATGCATTTTTCCCTCTTTAATTTTCAAAAACTTGCAATTTTGGCTCCCTAAGTATGAAAACTACAATTTTGGCCCTTTAACTTTTAGCCCCATTGCACATTTCGTCCTTTTGGTCAATTTTGACCCGTCAACGTGTACGTGGCATGCCACGTGTGTAATTAAGTAATTAAAAAAATTTAAAAAAACAAAAAATCAATTTTTAAATTAAATAAATTAAAAAAGGAATTAAATAATCAGAAAATATAAATAAAAAAAAAGCCTATATGGATCTGAAGCCGATTTTCACAGCAAATTTCAACACTCAAATCAACTAAACATCATCCATTTTTTTGTTCTTAGAATTTGGACTCCATATGCGCTCAAGAACAAAAAGGGTTGTCAAAGACTCCTCTGCTTTCCTCTTCTTCTCATCACTCATGAGCTTTTTGGAAATTGTTGAAGAAGTAGTAGGAGATAGTACTTTCTTGACATGAGCTAAGGAACTCATTCAAAAGTATGCCCCTTCCTCCTACTTTTACCGTATCCTTCTTCAAAGTGCAGCAAAAACAGATATTAGAGAGCTTTCAAATTGAAATTGGAGAATTTCAGATGAAGGTCAATGGGTTAGACACACCGTAGAGAGCTGTTATTTGAAAACAAGAAATGGTTTTGAGAGGAGCTTCTTCCATATGTTCTTCTGGATCTCCTTCTTCGTCCTTCCGTTTGCATTTTTTAGATTTGCGTGCTTGGTGTTTGGAATAGTTTTTGAGTTGAATGCTAATTTGCGTACTCCCCGTCATCTCTATTTCTATTTCAATTTTATTCATTTTTTGGGTTAAATCCCTAATTTGGGTTTTGAGATGATTTTCTGGATTTTTTTTTTATGAAGATTGTTGTTGTTGTTGAAAAGATTCATGTTGTATTTTCTGGGTTTTGATTGAGGAAGAAGATGAAGTTGTTAAGAAAATGAATGAGAAGATGAAGTTTTAATTTTTTGGAAGATGATGTTTTTCTGGATTTTCACGTGCCTCTCCTTCTTCCTTTCCTTTCCTTTTTTTTATTTTTTTTCTGATTATTTAATTCCTTTTTTAATTTATTTAATTTCAAAAAATGATTATATGATTTTTTTTAAAATTTTTTAATTAATTAATTACACATGTGGCATGCCACGTAGGCGTTGACTGGTCAAAATTGATCAAAAGGACCAAATGTGCAATGGGGCCAAAAGTTAGGGGGCCAAAATTGTAGTTTTCATACTTAGGGGGCCAAAATTGCAAGTTTTTAAAAGTTAAAGGGGGAAAAGTGCACTTTAGCCTTTTTTCTTTTATAATCATATTATGTTTTTAGTTTTTCTTTTTATTGTTTTGATTTTTGTGTCAATAACTTATTTCCATTATAAAATTTTGGTTGTTTTAAAAGTTATCATACAAAGTAGATGTTCAAATAACACAATTTGAAAAAAATATTATGAATTGATTTATAAAATTATCTTTAATAAATTGTATGGAAAAGATAAATTTAAAGAATTAAAATAAAAGAAAATAATAAATAGTTAATTGTATAATTTGAGACGTTAGTATTTTCGATTAGTTAAGCGGAGTGAGTCAACTATAAGAAACGAGTTCAAAACCTCGACTCAACTTGCCAAAAATAACGGGCTAAACAGGCTGGCCGGGCGGGTTGGCCCCGTTTTGCCGCCCCTAATAATGAGTTGAAGATCCTGGTTCAATTCCGAACAAATGATAAAAAACTAATTTAACAACTAAATACTAACATTGTCATTTAAAAAAGAAGAAGCTGCATCTAGTTCCATAAAATGGTTTGGACTAAACAGCTTGGGGAGTCTATGTCGCCTCAATTTGATCAGCAAAAAGAAAGGCAAAGGGAACAACACTCAAGCAATAGGAATCCATGGAACTCCAACAGGGAAGATTCTTCCGGAATTTTCATTTTAGAACTCATTGGAAGAGTGTAAACTAAATACTATATATTTCAAAGGTACTGGCTCAACAAAGGAAACATGGAGTGAGAATAAAGGCTTGACAATGACGAGCCTTGAAACTATGAAGCCTGGAGTTTTAAAACACTTGTATATATCTTAGCATAGAGTCGGAATAAATCTGATACTTAAACCATGCAGTTAATAATGTTTACATGCACTTTAATAGAGAGTATCAATTGGATAGATTGATAGCTCAGGCATATCTTCTAGCATGCAAATTCAGCATTGAGAGTGCATATCAATTATCAAGAGAAGAAGAAATACGAACTCAAGTGATTATAAAAGGTTGGCCTCAAAATATATTTCAATGATTACTCAAATTAATACGACAAAAGTATTACATCATTTATATGTTTGTATATATATGTATCAAAAGAAACTGCAAATTGGCAGTAGGGTGAAATAAAATTCCTATCAACTACTGCATGTATGATGGTTACAACAAATACAATATGAGCCAATGAAAAATTGGGAAGGGAAAATAAAAAATAAAAAGAATCTTTCTTGTTGGAGAAAGAGTGCAAACTATCTCTTTTGGAAGTTAAAGGACTTGATTGCAACAGCGAAAATAAAGGCAAAGCCCACGGCGATTCCACCGACCACAAGTGCACACCATCCTATGAAGTCGTGTTGGATACCAAAAAAGTCGTCAAGGAAAGTCTTTACATCTTTTCCACCTTCGGTCGCCATAACAGTAGTTATATCTCCAAATTGAGATGCAACCAATCCATAGATGGTCCATGCAACTGGACAAGCCCAATAGTACCATCTCCACCATATTGGAATGCTCTGTTACCAAAAGGCAAGAAAAAACAGTTAGGATACATATAACATACATCCATTGAAACAGCCTTTCACAATGTACTCTATACTAATACTTACAGGTCTTGGGACGACAAATCCTGAAAAGAGATTCCAAATTGCATAAAATGCAGCAGCCACAATAGAAGCAACATGGTGATTTGGTGTCACTGCCACAGCCATCATACCATAGAAGGTGAAGTAGAGCAATGTGAAGTACATGAAGAATAGATACCAAAAGAATTTCTCTGCGGTCCATTCAAATCCAATCATGGCATAGACTATAACTCCATATATCACAGCTTGAGCAAAGACATAAGGCAGCTCTACCAAAATCTGCGACAAAAAGGGTGTTGTTAATATTAGATTTTAAAGTTTGCAAACTCAATTAAGTAATAATCATTTCAGCAGCGTAAACAACAATAATAGTTACCTGTGAAAATGCATATGGTAAGGCAGAATACATTCCAGCAGCTTTTTCTCGATAAAATACAGTCCTTTCAACTGCAACCACTGGCTGCACAGAAGAAGAATTTTGTACTCCAAGGAAGAGAACAGCGGTATACATTGAACCAACAGCGTTCAACAGGTCTTGTCTACTTGAGCTGCAAGTCACCAAAAGGAATTAGAATTCCAGTGCAAACAAATAAAGAGATGGCAATATAATATTTTGCGAATAATATGAACTTAATTTTTAACTAAAAATAGTTTAACTTACTGTTTTCCACCGAGGTCCCAGAACATTGTTCCAAACATCAAGCCTATGAATGTAGTGAAGAAAAACCTCACAGCAGTGTACGGTGGATTACGCCAATATGACCAACGTTGTTTCCATAAGCAGGCTTGGCATTGGACCAAGAAAGACTGCGAGAATTGCGTAGGGAAATGAAGATCTTTTGAACCAGGAGCAGGCACGCCAAGTTCTTGAATAAGTTGCTTGTTTCTCCTGAAGAGTCGTACCAAACAGTTTAAGTATGATGCAAATCAAGAAAACAAACATGACAGCAAAAGCTACTATAGTTTATAGATTCATATCCATATGCATTAGTTTACCTATATAGATCTGAATTTTTGTACAAATCAGTAAAATCAACACCCAAATTAAGTTCTTGTGCGGTAGTTGTAACTTCCAACATCCATGTTGCTGGGTTATATCCGTCTTTGATTTTACTCACTCCGTCAATGCTCTGCAACAAAAGTTATTCTAAAACTTTAGTAACTAATTACAATAAAGAAATAGAGTGATTCACTTAAGTTATAACATTTACGTAGAGGATCCTACCTCGAAATACTTGATCAAATGAGTAGAATGACGACCCAGTGGTCCAACATATATTTCTTGTCCTCCACGCTTCATAAGGAATAGCTAGAAGTACATATGGATAATATGTCAGATTCAAGTATAAAAGGCAGCTTCATTTATCATTAATATTTATTATGACCATTCACTACATACCTCATCAAATGCTTCAAATATGTCAATGCTAGGTTGATGGATGGTACACACAACTGTTCTTCCTGTGTCCACTGTGTTCCTTACAGTTCTCATAACAATTGCAGCCGCTCTAGCATCTAAACCAGAAGTAGGCTCATCCATGAAAATTATAGATGGATTAGCCACAAGTTCGACTGCAATAGTCAGTCTCTTGCGCTGTTCAGTTGAGAGACCACTCACACCAGGCAAACCAACTAGAGAGTTCCTCAACGAGTTCAGCTCCACTAGATCCATGACTTCATCAATAAACATCTGCAACCATTTGTAATATTCAATAAGTAAGGTAAACAAAGGTAAACAAAGCCACGCCGAATAAAGCACGTACTAACTAACCTTTCTGGTGTTGGAATCAACTCCTGAAGGTAAACGAAGCCAAGCCGAATAAAGCAAGGACTCATAAACTGTAACATGAGGTGAATGGATATCATTCTGCTCACAGTAGCCAGAAATTCTAGCAAATGTTTCTTGCTTTTTAGGGTACCCAGAAACCTTGATGTCTCCATCAATATATCCACCTGTTTTCCTACCAGCCAGAACATCCATCAGAGTTGTTTTACCAGCTCCACTTACACCCATCAAAGCTGTGAGAACACCGGGCCTGAATGCGCCACTAACACCCTTCAAAAGCACTAATCTATCCTCTGTAACACCTTGCTCCTTCATTTCCTGCCAGTTGAAATAAAAGTCATGTGAGAAAAGTTATTATTGTCTGAGAAAATATGAACTGTTAAAGATATCTAAAAGCCGAACATATCAGTTTGTGCGAGTCTTACCACTGGCATATCAACAGAGTATACAATATCATCAAAAGTGATAGAATGTGGTTCAAATGGAAGAACCATTCCCTTTTTCTTTCCATGGCTGGACTCTGTAACAGAATCTCCTCTTCCTGAACTTTCTGAAAGATAATAAGAAAATTGTTCAGCTACTAAACTATATGATAAACTACAATGTGTTTGCCTTCATGAGTGATATCTGATATGCATATAATCAGAAAGCTCACCAATACGTGGTAATTCAACTTCTTGTATGGTAGATGAATCATCTTCTGAATCTTCAGTTATTGTTGCACTAGGCTTATCAAATGGGCCTAGTACAGCGAGAGCCACACCAAACGCCATGTTGAAAAGAAACACAAATCCAACCAATCCCCCAACGCCTATCCAATACCAATATGCATGTGGGAAGAACCCTCGGGTATCGAGATAATCTTTTCCCAAATCAGCAGTAGCCTATAATTAAGAATATAAAATAAATTAGGCTTGCAAATTTTTCAAACAAAAATAGATGAATTATGAAGTTGCAAGCCAGCTGAATAAATTACATTGTGCCAACTGTTCCCAAGAAATTCATTGGCCATCAAAGCATTCTGCCCATACATCAAAGGTGAGATCCAGTAACCCCAAATCCACCAGCCTTTGATATCCTCTGTTACAATAGCAATAAAATGTAAGAAATATTAATTAGCTAAGGTTTCATTTCCTTACAAAAAAGTAAATTTTAGAACATTTTTATCTTTTATTGTTAAAATTAAATGTGTTAGTCAATTTAACTTACTTCTTGAGAGAATGAAGCCACCCAATGACAGAAATGTGAGAAGTGCAAAGGACCCAAATGTATTGGCAACAATCATGTTTCTACCCAGGGATGCGATGGCTCGGAACAATCCTGAAGCCATCTGACTCATGAAAAACAACACAACGAACTGCTTGAACATCCTGCCCAAAATTCAAGACCTCACATCATAAGTAACATCAAATGCAAACAAGATAGAAGTGGCATTCAATACTACATGCTCCAAACAGAATAAAAGAAACTTCTTTTACCTTCCAACATTTGGATCAAATCCAATAACATAGTAGGTAAGAAACACCCAAAGAGAAACTTCCACTAATGAAACGGGAATCTTGAGAATCCACGAAGGAATAGCATATGCCCATGAGGGATAAAATAGAAGGTCTCGTTGCTTGTAGTAAACAGGAAGCTTAGCAATGGTCATAGAAATCTCAGACATTCCATTAAACATCATCGTTACTAGTGTGAAAAACAAAGCACCAGCATAAACACCCGCATCATCCTGATCATCGCGATGCATCTCAGTCCGAAAAAACAGTGTCATTGCTATCAATGCCATGATGAAAAGCTGAAAAACAAAGCATGAAGAGCAAACCGTTATGTCACAGAAAATCATGGTCATGAATGTATAAATGAAAAAGAATATCTTTTCATGAGCAAATACTCTCATAAGCAAATACTAGTCCAAAAATCAGTGTCATTTCTATTTATTTAAATTGCTATAAACGAGCGGGATAGATTCCAAACCTGAGTTAGCTTGAAGATGTAAACAAACGAATTCCTTTTCATGAGCAAATACTCTCTTGAGAAGTTGGCCTTTAAAAGCTCCGTCTTGTTGAGACCATACTCTTTGGTGGTCAAAGCAGCTGGGTGGCTCTTCGTCTTGTCAAATGGTACAGAAAGCTCCTCAGCAAGTTTCCTACCAATATGGAAGGACTGAAACGCCTCAGCGAATTGAGTAACAGTTACAAATCTGTATGGTTGATCTCTGCGCACCCAGTACTGTGCTTGATCCTTTTTCGAAGTTACTTCTTGAAGAAAGTCAGCGGCACCTTTCCTTTCAGGACATTTGAAACCCATTGATTCAAAAAAGTCAAGAACATATTCGCGGGGGCCGTGGTACACAACTTGGCCATCAGAGATTAAGATAATGTCATCAAAAAGATCATAAGTCTCAGGTGCTGGCTGGAGCAGTGATATAACCGCAGTGCCATTCATAATGTGAACATATTGTCTCAGAGAGCTCACAATCTGAAAAGTTGTGGAACTGTCCAGCCCAGTAGAAATTTCATCCATGAACAATGCATTGGCTGGTCCAACCAACATCTCTCCTGTGGTAACACGCTTCCTCTGTCCTCCAGAGATACCACGTAACATTTCATCTCCCACCATGGTATCAGCGCATATATCCAACCCCAAAATCTACAAAATTATACAATATACAACTTAATACCGTTGGCTTGTAAAAATATTAAACATACAACATGAAACATAACTTTATCATGGCATGCAAGACATGATAGAGCCTAGAGGTGTCAATAGAGCCCCAAATTTCAAAGCCCACTCAAAAAAATGTAAATTGGGAGTAACCAATAAAAAATGCAATGAGTTTAATTTTGATACATTGTCAATTAAAAAGTTTTATACTGTCAACTAATCACTTTATTAGTACTTATGATTAAAGTCAGACATTTTTATTGATCTGGCGATTATGAGAGGATAAGTATACTAATTGAACTATATTTAAGTATTACCTTGAGTACATAATCTGTTGAAATGCTATACTCCTGACCTTCAGTTGCAATTGCCTGTTATATCAAAATAAAATTAGAGATGCAAAGATAGTATAGTATATCCAATTACTATTTACGATATTGATTGATAATAGCTTATTTAATGCATACCTTCATGTAGACATCAATATCTGGGTCAGGCTTGATGTTTGCTGCCTTCTCTCTTCTAGAAAGCTCGGATAGCATGTCTGTTGGATCCCAAGTTAAGCTTTAGCCACATTTCAAATTAGATTTTAAAAAACATTAATTAGGTAGTAAAAATATACTAACCATAACGTGATCCAACTCCTTGGCACCTTGCTGAGAAAGCCAAGGTTTCCCTCACAGTCATTTCTCCAATATGAACATCATGTTGGCTGATATAAGCAGCAGTTCTTTGAGGTACAAACTCATTCAGTCCATGCCCATTGTAAGTCACACTCCCAGTTAGCTGTACAAATTAAGCATTCGGCATCCAAATTAGATAATTTTAGATATAAAGTTTACCACCTTTGATCTACAAGTGAGTTATATGATTTTATTTACCTGGAGACTTGGATCAAGCTTTCCAGATAAGGCTAAAAGAAGTGTGGTCTTTCCTGAACCAGGAGGACCTAAAAGTAGTGTCATCCTACGAGGTTTAACGATTCCACTAACATCTTTAAGAATTGCCACATGCCTCTTTTTGGTTGGGATGATATGAAGAAAATTCAATACCCCCTGAAACAAAAAAAGATATATATATATATATTTTTACTTATGAGACTCAACTGCAAAAATAAAAAAAATAAAAATAGAAAAAGCCTTCAGCATCAATTTTCAGGTTCTGATATCTATCCCTACCTCTACAACATTAGTAGCAGCATTAATAAAACTAGGCAAAGCTCTACTTCCCACAAAAGCTTCAGCATCAATTTTCAGGTTCTGGTATCGAACTTCAATTGTTGGAATATCAAGTCCAACTCTATAATGAGAAGAAAAAACACAAAACATGTTGAGTTATGAGAGAAATAAGATCAAAAGAAAACAATGAAGCAAAAAAAGTACATTTTCTATAATAGTTACCTATCAACTCTTTCCTTGACCTTCAATAGAAACCTTTCATTATCCTCTTCAGCAACCTTAACCAATCTCTCCAAAAGTTTCTGCTTTTCTTGAAAAGCAAGATCACCAACATCAACTTCATGAGCTGCACCATGAGAAGCTGTCAACAAACCTTTTCTCAAACGATTATAAGTAGGTAGTTTTTCAAGTGCAGCCCATTTGAGAGCTTCTTCATCATCTTCTTCACGTGATGATTTAGAGAAAACCTCAACTCCACTCTGTCTCCAAACAGTTGAACTTCTTGCTCTTAAACTATTAGTAGCTCTGTATATATCAGTCCCTTCCATTTTTGCTGTTATGAAACAGCTTTAACACAAGCTTGTGTTTCTTATTTTTCTTTTTAAGGCAATGTTATTATGAATTGAACCAAACCAATAAACTAAATGGAGTGTAGAATACAATGAAAGAATCAAAGAATGATGAAAGGAAAAAAACTTGTTGTATTGATGTTTCTTTGTGGCAAAGGAAATGAATATGGAATGAGAAAACATGTTTGTATTTATACCTTTGATTCCAAAGAAGTGGCGGCCATGTAGAGTCAAACGTTGAAATTTACGTGTTTTTTAGTAATAAAAAAAGTAGTACTAGAATGGACAGGAGAGAAATTTCTGTATGTCAAATGGTCAAATAATGAAGGAGGACCAGACTAGGCATCTTTTGGTTGGCCATCCTGAGGGAGGAAACTTCGTCCTACATGTTAAGGTGTCTAACTAGTAGCGGGCCCTATTCAGAGTAAAGTGCACGGGCTTCTCGAACAAAGTAGGTTCTAAACATTTGCTTATTTAATACTACAACTTTTTACTATATTTAGACAATAACTTTTTACAACTTATTTAATACAACTATATTACATAAATTTAGACTATAAACTTAATTTGTTTTGTTAGGAATGTATAAATTTAAAGGGAAATGTTAATGAGTGCCTCCGGCACTCTTTAAGCATCATCAATAGTAAGTATTTATGAAAATGTGTGTAATTAATGTATTGGAAATCGAAATATTTGACTGTTTAAAAAAATAATTGCTTATTTTAGAATGCTTAAATAGTGTCTCGGAGGCACTCGTTAAAAGACCCAAATTATCATTCATTAATTGTTAGAAGAGATATCTCTTAGATAAATCTCAACGACTTTAAGGAATTTGGTCTCAAGATACATTTGGTTTAAAAAAAAAAAGTTATCATTTAAAAAAATATATGATCAATTATATTTTAAATATGTAAAATTTGATTGCAGAAGGAGAGTGTGGACATTTGGATAAATTTAAAAATTGTTAGAAAAGAATAGAGTAAATAATTATGGGTTTAGTTTTTATCATAACATAGATGTAATATTTATGCAATCACAGTGTAATTTTTTTCTACACGTACATTAAATCAAACCACTAGTTGATGTCATTCTTCAGAATCAATTCATAAAACATCTCTACAATATCTATTTAACATTAATGATTACATGCATTTTTTCCTCAAAAAAAAGATTACATGCATTTTTTCCTCAAAAAAAAAAGATTACATGCATTTTTTTTGGTAGATTGATTATATGCATTTGTAGAAAAGTTTTATACTTTCGGTACATAAAAATTAACCTTTGCAAATAATTCAAAAAATGAAATAAGGGCAATATATTTTCCATAGATATTATAGGAGTAAAACAAGGCGGGCAAGGCCACTCATTGATATTATACAGCAAAAATATTAAAAACAATAAATACTAATAAGAATCAAAGAAAAAACAAGAGAATAAATTTCCAGCTCTCAAAAAAGAAAACAGAGAATAACATTCCAATAAAAAAATGGTAGTTAGGAATCAACCAAAATTATCTAAGCAGCGACGTCATTCGCCTGCATTTTTTTTTGGTACACATTTCTTTTCATATTTCAAAAAACATGATGTTTGAAAAGTTGGAATTTCACATGTTTACTGTTTTCCAGTCCTCACTTCCAAAATATTGACACCTAGAACAATCATAACCTTGACATTTGACTTGTATATTAATTATTTATTTGGTCCAAACATAATTTTTTTTTGTTCAATCCAGTTTAACGGTTTTTTTTTTTTTGTGTGTGTAAAGTTTCACGGGTTTATTGAAAAAAAAAAAAAAAATGAGTAATTTGATAATTTATTTTGATGGTCTATTTTTAGACAAAATACACTATTAGATTAGAAGTGTGCTTATGGTAAATCACCTTTTATTTTTCACTCAAATAAATTAATGGGCATTATATGCCTCCTTTCTTACTGGAAAATAGAAAAAGAAGTGAAAATTTTAAAGCAAGATAAAAAATTTAACGTAGAATATGTAACTGTTCTACAAAAATAATTTATGTGCATTCTATATACTATTGCAGTCTTACACCAAAAAGTACAGTGGTATTTGCAGGATTATGTGCACCATCACGAAGGCCTAAAGGTTCAAATTGTTGGATCATTAAATGCAGGAACTGCATACTTTGACTGGTTGCAAATCTTTATAAGAAAACTTGACAGTCAAGTCAAACACAAAATATACATAGTCCCTATTTAAATAAGCGTTTATCATGATAAGCGCATGTATAAGTTATTTTTACAACAAAATATAAAATAAATGTAAACTATTTCCTTATAAGCTATAAACTGTTTTTGTAAACTATTTATGTTAATAGATTTTTCTATATCTTAGCACTATTTTCAACTTGCACTTTACTAGTGAAGGGGCCCTTTATAAACTATTTGCTATTCCTTTGACAAAAGCAAATCTATTACCAAGGGTGTTCTTCAAAAAAGTATACGCGGATGAACAAGAAGGGTTGTTATGCATAGTAGGGTGATGTTTTTGATTTGATAATAAACGCATCATGAAATGCATTGAACATAAAAGTACTACTTTTAAACCAAATAACTTCCAAGTTTTGTAATTAGCATAACCTTGTCATGTAGCTATGAAGAACATTATTTTTAATACTTATTTAAAAGGAACTCAGTAGATTAATGCAAGTAGTATTATTTTATTAAGATAATGAACGTAAGGAAATGTGCTTATGTGTGGAATCACAACTTGAGCTTCTTTAATTTAAGCATAAAACATAAAATAAACTTAAAAAAACACCACCAACTATAAAAGGTTTTTGTTTTAAATGAATTATAAAAGGCTTTATCTTAGTAAAAGAAGCCGTAAAGGTTTTATCGTTAGATTATACAACATCTGAATTGACCTTTTTTACTGCAATAGATGACTACATAAAGAACAAACAAAATTTACTCAGCAAAAAAGTGAAGAGGAGGAAATTAAAGTTAAAAAAAAAGGGCAACCCGGTGCACTAGAGCTCCCGCATATGCAGGGTCCGGGAAGGGGTCCCACCATTTGGTGTATTGTACGCAGCCTTACCCTGTTTTACACAAGAGGCTGTTTCCAGGACTTGAACCCGTGACCTTTCAGTCACATGACAACAACTTTACCAGTTGCGCCAAGGAGGAAATTAAAGTTAACCAAACTAAAATTAGATAACAAAATGATAAGAAAAAATGCATAAAGAAAAAGGAATACCTTAATAAGGTGAAGAAAAAAAGATAGTAAACGAAAGGGAAAGGGAAAGGGTGCAGATAAATGAGTCATTGTAACATAAACTGCAATGCACATATTCTTTCACAATTGCTCATTTCATAAGAGCCTGTTATGGTATTACCCATTTCCTTTTCTCTAGGTCAGGGTGTTGTATTGTAATAGCTATGTTAAAGAAGAAAGGGGTTGATCAAAACACAAAGGTGCCTCTAGTGTCCAGTCATAATGCGACTTTTCATAGAACTTTTCGGAATCAAAGAGAAGAAAAACAAAATACTAGTAATCACTGGGAACTGAATCGAGATTAAGCAAGCAGAACTATGTTTACCAACTAGCGAGTTAAGTCATCTGCAGAAAATAAGAACACGAAAAAATTATTGGAAAAAACTTCAGTACCTGATAGTCATTCCATGACCTTGTCATCTCTTCATAGTAACCCACATTCCAGACCAAGAAGTAGTAAAGCGAATACCAGATTTAAGTAGTAGCATGAAGACCATTCAGATACAAGATATGGATCAAATAGTAACTCTGCGACAATTTAATATGTAAGAGGTATTACTATACCCCCAGTGCATTCATTCAATTGTCTTATTATTTGAATGGAGCCTGAAAGTTAAGATGATTTCCTACATGTGGTTGTTTTCGGCGGGAATGAATTCCTGGTATTTGGCAATGTCGACTCATTAGCAAGGGAGCCAATTGTCTATCTCGATAGCTGAAACTAAACTTTTACTACTACCCCCACTATTTTACTGTGTTAACATTCAAATGTGGTTGTTATTCTACTTATTCAGATATGAAATCAGTAGCTGATGAAATCAGATTGTGGCATAGCCATAGAAATGGTTTATATGGAACAATGTATGGATTTCGTATCGATAATCGTTTCAATAAATTAATTAAGGCTAGCCACTAATCAAATAATAAAGAATATCATTCTGATCAACGTTTTTTAATCAAAATGATGGTCTGAATCCCGCCACCATGTGCATACATAATGCGTGGAGAAAAAGAAAGTAAATGGAGAAAATAAAGTTAAAATCGATGAACAAGAGGGTTAGCTGGCTGAAATAGCAGAGTTCTTCCTCTCTTTCTATAATCTTCTTTTCCTGCTTATTCGACCTATTATGTACTTATGTTGTTCTCTGGTTCCTAACATGATGACAGCAGGTTCCTGAATTGTATACACATATTATTAATTGAGAAAAGTTTGTCAAATTTTATTTCAATTACATAGTACTAGTATATATGTTTGGAAAGTTTCATGGGAAATTTTTCTTAATTAAAATTCAAATAGCCGATTTATCAAAGTACATTGTGAATGGTAGGGTGCTTGTATTGGTTTCAGAGGAGATTTCAATATACTATACTCTCAATGTATTTAGCAACTAATTTGCACTTGCTTGTTTTCTAAACACTGTACATTATTAATCAATGACAGTAGGATGATAGTTTAAATATAAAAGGCTTCTAAGCAACATAAAATCCAAACATCTTAAAAGAAAATCATATAATGCCGTAGCAAAAAAATCCCCGACTATTATACAATCTCCTATATCTTACATGATCACATGAAAATTAAGTCATAGTTTTGGCTCCTACTTCATACATCTCTTTTTAATTTGTATGTGGTCCAAAGAACTAAGGTTCTGTTTGGATAAACAGCTTAATTTATACCTTATAGAATAAGCACTTATCATAATAAGCGTTGAACCTACCACGTTCGGCAACAAAAGGTCTAAGAGAAAGGAACATAATTTCACAGGTAGTAATTTTATATGGTTTTATATCAAGATTGATTGGTTTCTAAAACAAAAGATAAATAAAGTTAAATTATTTTTCGTATAAGCTATACACTATTTTCATGTTATCTCGGAGAGCTTAAATAAGCTGAATTAAATTAAATAAGCTGAAAATAGCTTATGAACAACTTGTTTTTTGTTTTGTTTTATCTCGGAGAGCTTAAATAAGCTGAATTAAATTAAATAAGCTGAAAATAGCTTATGAACAACTTGTTTTTTGTTTTGTTTTGGAAGTTTTCTTTTTGTTTGTTTTGGTGTTTTGGAAGTTTTCTTTTTGTTTGTTTTGGAAGTTTTGTTTTCTCAATTTTGGACGTTTTCTCAAACAAATCTCACAATCACAAGTGTCTATAGTCTATATGTTGTGTCTATATGCCCATGAGGAGAGCCCAACCCAAAAGACTAGTCCAATAGGTGGGAGAACCTAAAGGCTTAAGTACCACATCAAGCACTTTGATATACTCGATGTGGGACTCCTAACACTATACCAATAGATAAGTTCAAATAAGTCAATTCAAACAGATTGTAGATCAGAAATCTGAAAATTAACATTTACAATTACTTTTTTTTTCCTCTAGTTTCTAAGGTATAAAAGCAAAACTAAAATGAATTTTCCAGTATAAATCAATGAAAACAAATAATACAGGCACAGCACAGAATGAGATGATACAATGCACAAATACATAATCAGAAGCTATATCTATATTCTATAATGACATAAAAGATAAAGTTGAATTAATGAGTGATTTTAAGCATATTACCTAAATGATATGGGAAACGAAATGCTATCACATGATGACGACGTATCAACGGTGAGCTCCGCCGTAGTGACCGCGATCGCGATCGCTTCGCAATGTGACATTTCTGATTCGTAGGAGAGAGGACTACTACGACTGAAGCAGCTGAAATGAGGTAGGGGCGTTTAATTAGAGAGGGCGCAAAGTGAGTTTATGAGAATGAATTTTATCTGTGGGGGGAAATAAGGATGAATTTATTTGAATTTATTTGGTGTTTATGGTTTGGAAAATAATTATTACCTCTTATATTAAGTGACACAACTGACTCTGTCACACGTACTGTGCATATGTTTTATTTTTAATATCTTCAAACCTCTATTAGAAAAAATTATGAAAATTTAATATTTTAAAAATATTCATCGAGACGAATCCAACATCTTATATGATGTTATTTATCTTTTTTATATTAGTAGAAAAATATGGTCAAAATATGCTAGGTCAATAATACACATTTTCAAATAGGTCATCATCTATTGTAGGACGTAGGGAGTATTTTGTTCTTTGTATCCAAAACGGAGTAGCCATAATAATATCTTAATGTATGAAAATTTTTAAGGTCTTGTTAACTTGTGCCCTTTAGGGCACATGTTAAACAATCCTAAAATAAAAATATTCCATTAATATTTGTGCATTCAACTAATTAAAAGTTAACAAATTAAATACAATATACGAGTTCCAACAAAAAGTTTCTACATTTGACGTGCCTTGAGGGCATAAGTTAACATTTCCTAAATTTTAAAAGAGAATTGCTATATCCTACGACAACTAAAACCACGAAACCCACGATACAGTGGAAAACATGGGTGGGGTCAGTTTTTTTTTAATTAAAAAATAAATATAAATTGTTGATGGATGGAAATCATGGGGGGTGATTGTATTACTCGTGGTTTTCGTGGTTAATACTTCTTCGTGGCAATAAGTATTTCCCATTTTAAAATAGTATTTGATTATGCATTCTATTAATCAAAACAGTCTATGACATTAAAATAATTTTTCAATTATGACAGTAATTTTATTGTATAAGAATTGATATGACAGTGAGTAAGTAAGTATATTGAAGGACAGATATAAGTATTTATAAGAACTGGTATGACAGTAATATTGAGGTACTGATATAAGTATTTATAAGGACTGATATGACAATAAGTAAAATATATTGAGGGACTAATATAAGTATTTATAAGCACTCATGTGACAATAAGTAAAATATATTGAGAAACTAATATAACAGTATTAACTTGGAATTTTAAGGTCATGGATTATTTTGACTAACATAGTGCACAATCAATGACTATTTTAAAATTTTGATACGTTAAGAAACTATTATGATTACTCGTTACACATTCAAAGACAAAAATGACTATTAACATGTTTGCAGTTTGTTGGTTACTTTACTTCAATTTTGGTCTGGGTTTAAGAAGTAAACCCTTCATTATCTTATAAACTCTTTAGGCATCTAGTAATTGTTCACAAATACTTCAAATTTCTGAAAATACCTACATCTATCGTTTGTTGTTGGACGGCGTTTAACTACCGTTCGCTCGTAAAGAGAGACTTAGATACTTCATTCCAACACAAAGAGGGATTAAGTTCAGAAAATTGTTGTTTTTAGAAACGATTTGTAACTATCGTTCAACAGCGAACGATAATTAACTGTTGTTGGGGGGTATATTCGGTATTCAAGGTGGTTGTGAACAATTGTTCGATGCCTAAAGAACAATTTTCTCATCTTAAGGCTGATTTTACAAAGGTTCAATTCAACATAACTTTTTACTTTCCTCGGATCCTCTCTGACTTGTAACGCCTCAACGACAAGTAATGTCTCCCAATGACCAATAAATTCATACATTGATGGAGATCGTCTATAAGGTTCCATCCATCTCTCCAACAACTCGTCTTTTACGTCTATAAAAACAGTCATTCACGACAATGCAAGGTAAACAATTCTTTCCATCTTGGAGTGTTGGCTTGGGACCTTAAAGTGTGTTTCATGTTCAATTCTCCGAGTACAAATTTTGGTGGGTTAGTTTAACTTCTTAAAAAAAAAACACAATTCTTTCCACTTAAAACCTCTCACTCTGTGTGTAAAAAATAAAAAAAGAAACTCAGTCTAGGACTCTTTTTTTTCTTAACATAGTTAGCTTGATTGATATTTCATTACTTTGTTTTTCCTATAAGTTGATAATCATCTTTGAGGCATGTCGGACATTAAATGTGAATATTTCTCAAACTTTATATTTAAACTTTGGTTCACTATGTTGTAGAGTCTATTTTCTTCCACTAAATCCAACCCACTCATTCAATATAGTTACTCTAATCCTTAACGTTACTATAAAAAAAATCACATTCAAAAGCGTTTGCATAATTTCAATATTTGTTGCTTATACTGCCAAAATATTAGTTTACTTTAAAAAAATGTTGATAGATTTTAATTGATGGCTGACGTATGATGCAATTTTTAGAATGAATCAATGTTTGGTATGTATCATAAGTTTAAATAACAAGATCCTCTAAATTAACAAATAAATCTATGAAATTGAAGGTTGTTAATCTATTTAGTCTCTCTTAGGATCAATTTCGAAGAATCTAAATGACAAAATATATATAAATGAAAGTGCTTATAAAATTTCTTGAAATATACTCTAATTGAAGATGTCCTTAACATGTTAACTAAACGTTTCTAACATTTGAAAGACCAAAATTTCAGTCCCTGCAACAATTTAGAAGACTGGAATGGTGATTTGCTCTTATTTTTGGTATTTCACAAATTATATGTTAAAAAATATATGGATTTGATATTTTTACAAAAAGAAAATATGAATTTAATATGACACACAATAGGTGTGGAAAAAATTACATTATAAACCAGTCATAAATTGTGATATCGTTAAGAAGTTTGATTTTAATCAAAACTACCTTAAAAATCATGCATTATATGATTTAGTTTTTAAGGGATTTATGATTATTAGTTGACAATGAAATAAAATTTACACAAAGCACAATGTTAATATGAGCTACCATTTTGCTAAGTTACAATAACTTTTCTTTGTTAGAACAACATTTTAGGTATAAAATAATCAAGATGTGAAGAAACAAAGGGATATAAACACAATATTTGGTAATGAAGTTCGACCAATTGTGTTTATATCTCGGACTGACCAATTGGAGAGTAGTTGCAATTCCTTTTTATTATTTAAAGTTTAGGGTTTACATTGTACACCTTGTATTTAAATAGCACGGTTCACATTATGTTATCCCCTTCCCACTTAAAACAATTCATTTCGCTTGACCGACCTTTCCACTTATCCGTAACTATGAGTCATACAACTTTTGCATAACATAATAAGACTAGTAAAGCAACATGAAGAAAACCAAAATGCGCCAGTCCAAAAGTTACAGTTACCTTCATTACAAAACAATTATGTATATGACACCCAATTTTCAAGCAACATGCTTCCATTAACAAAACTTCTTCATTGAGGAAGAACTCTGCATACACAGTGTACTTCAAATTGAAGAGGCTGAATTTAATATTCCAGCATTGACTCACAGGACATATTTGACAGTTGATGCAAATAACTTCTTGTATGCAAATTCAGTATTAAGTGGAACAATATCAATTATCAAGGAACTTAGAATTAAGAACTCAAAAATGAGCATAAAAGGCTGGCCTCAAAAAATACATTACATTTCATTGATGATCAAAATGATAATACAAAAGTATTGTCTTATTCAAATTCAAATGCTTGTACATTTATAAAGGAAGCTTTAAATTGTGTCAAACAAAGGGGAAATAAATTTCCTAAGAAACTACGGCATGGGATATAGATACAGGTATTAGACAAGCTAGGAAAAATTGGGGAGGGAAAATAAATAAAAAGAATCTTTCTTGTTGGAGAAAGAGTGCAAACTATCTCTTTTGGAAGTTAAAGGACTTGATTGCAACAGCGAAAATAAAGGCAAAGCCCACTGCGATTCCACCGACCACAAGTGCACACCATCCTATGAAGTCATGTTGGATACCAAAAAAGTCGTCAAGGAAAGTTTTCACATCTTTTCCACCTTCGGTCGACATAACAGTAGTTATATCTCCAAATTGAGATGCAACCAATCCATAGATGGTCCATGCAACTGGACATGCCCAATAGTACCATCTCCACCATATTGGAATGCTCTGTTATCAAAAGGCAAGAAAATGGTTAGGATACATGTAACATACATCCACTGAAACAGTCTTCCACAATGTACTATATACTAATACTTACAGGTCTTGGGACGACAAATCCTGAAAACAGATTCCAAATTGCATAAAATGCAGCAGCCACAATAGAAGCAACATGGTGATTTGGTGTCACTGCCACAGCCATCATACCATAGAAGGTGAAGTAGAGCAATGTGAAGTACATGAAGAATAGATACCACAAGAATTTCTCTGCGGTCCAGTCAAATCCGATCATGGCATAGACTATAGCTCCATATGTCACGGCTTGAGCAAAGACATAAGGTAACTCTACCAAAATCTGTAATAAAGAGGGAGTTGTTAATATGAGAATTTTCAGTTTGCAAACTAAATTAATAGTAGTAGTAGTAGTTATAATAATAATAATAATAATGTCAGTAGATTAAACAATGATAATAGTTACCTGTGAAAATGCATAGGGTAAGGCAGAGTACATTCCAGCAGCTTTTTCTCTATAAAATACAGTTCTCTCCACTGCAACCACGGGCTGCACAGAAGAAGAATTTTGTACTCCAAGGAAGAGGACAGCGGTATACATTGAACCAACAGCGTTCAGAAGGTCTTGTCTACTTGAGCTGCAAGTCACCAAAAGGAATTAGTATTCCAGCGTAGATAAACAGAGGGAGATGACAAAATATAATATTTTGTCAATATTATGAACTTATTTTTTAATTAAAAGTAGTTTGTTTGACTTACTGTTTTCCACCGAGGTCCCAGAACATTGTTCCAAACATCAAGCCTATGAATGTAGTGAAGAAAAACCTCACAGCAGTGTATGGTGGATTACGCCAATATGACCAACGTTGTTTCCATAAGCAGGCCTGGCATTGGACCAAGAAAGACTGCGAGAATTGAGTAGGGAAATGAAGATCCTTTGAACCAGGAGCAGGCACGCTAAGTTCTTGAATAAGTTGCTTGTTTCTCCTGAAGAGTCGAACCAAACAGTTTAAGCATGTTGCAAATCAAGAAAACAAACATGGCAGCAATAGCTACTACAGTTTATAGATTCATATCCATATGCATTAGTTTACCTATATAAATCTGATTTTTTGTACAAATCGGTAAAGTCAACACCCAAATTAAGTTCTTGTGCTGTAGTTGTAACTTCCAACATCCATGTTGCTGGGTTATATCCGTCTTTGATTTTACTAACTCCGTCAATGCTCTGGACAATGGAAGTTATTTGAAAACTTTAGTAACCAGTTACAATCAAGAAAGAGAGTCATTCACTTAAGGTATTATTAAACTAAAGTGGGATCCTACCTCGAAATACTTGATCAAATGAGTAGAATGACGACCCAGTGGTCCAACATATATTTCTTGTCCTCCACGCTTCATAAGGAATAGCTAGAAGTGCATATGGATAATCAGATTCAAGTCTAATGAAGAGGAAAAGAACTATAAAAGGAAGCTTCATTTGTCATTGATATTTATTATGACTATTCACTACATACCTCATCAAATGCTTCAAATATGTCAATGCTAGGTTGATGGATGGTACACACAACTGTTCTTCCCGTGTCCACTGTGTTCCTTACAGTTCTCATAACAATTGCGGCCGCTCTAGCATCTAAACCAGAAGTAGGCTCATCCATGAAAATTATAGATGGATTAGCCACAAGTTCGACTGCAATGGTCAGTCTCTTGCGCTGTTCAGTTGAGAGACCACTCACACCAGGCAAACCAACTAGAGAGTTCCTCAACGAGTTCAGCTCCACTAGATCCATGACTTCATCAATAAACATCTGCAACCATTTGTAATGTTCATTAAGTAAGGTAAACGAATGTAAACAAAGCCATGCCGAATAATCACGTACTAACTAACCTTTCTGGTGTTGGAATCAACTCCTGAAGGTAAACGAAGCCACGCCGAATAAAGCAAGGACTCATAAACTGTAACATGAGGTGAATGGATATCATTCTGCTCACAGTAGCCGGAGATTCTAGCAAATGTTTCTTGCTTTTTAGGATACCCAGAAACCTTGATGTCTCCATCAATATATCCACCTGTTTTCCTACCAGCCAGAACATCCATCAGAGTAGTTTTACCAGCTCCACTTACACCCATCAAAGCCGTGAGTACACCAGGCCTGAATGCGCCACTAACACCCTTCAAAAGCACTAATCTGTCCTCTGTAACACCTTGCTCCTTCATTTCCTGCCAGTAGAAATAAAAGTCATGTGAGAAAAGTCATTTTTGTCTGAGAAAATATGAATTGTTATAGATATCTAAAAGCTGAACATATCACTTTGTGCGAGTCTTACCGCTGGCATGTCAACAGAGTATACAATATCATCAAAAGTGATGGAATGTGGTTCAAATGGAAGAACCATTCCCTTTTTCTTTCCTTGGCTGGATTCCGTAACAGAATCTCTTCTACCTGAACTTTCTGAAAGACAATAGGAAAAATGTTCAGCTACTAAACTATATGATAAACTACAATATGTTTGCCTTCATGAGTGATATGCATATAATCAGGAAAGCTCACCAATACGTGGTAATTCAACTTCTTGTACGGCAGATGAATCATCTTCTGAATCTTCTTCAGTTATTGTTGCACTAGGCTTATCAAATGGGCCTAGTACAGCGAGAGCCACACCAAACGCCGCGTTGAAAAGGAACACAAATCCAACCAATCCCCCAACGCCTATCCAATACCAATATGCATGTGGGAAGAACCCTCGGGTATCGAGATAATTTTTTCCCAAATCAAAAGTAGCCTATAATTAAGTATATAAAATAAATCAGGCTTGTAAATTTCTCAAACAAAAGTAGATGAATTATAAAGTTGCAAGCAAGCTCAAGAAATTACATTGTGCCAACTGTTCCCAAGAAATTCATTGGCCATCAAAGCATTCTGCCCATACATCAAAGGTGAGATCCAGTAACCCCAAATCCACCAGCCTTTGATATCCTCTGTTACAATAGCAATAAAATGTAAGAAACATTAATTACCTAAGGTTTCATGCCTTTACAAAAAATTAAATTTAACAACATTTTTATCGTTTTTTGTTAAAATTAAATGTGTTAGTCAATTTAACTTACTTCTTGAGAGAATGAAGCCACCCAATGCAAGAAGTGTGAGAACTGCAAAGGAACCAAATGTATTGGCAACAATCATGTTTCTACCCAGGGATGCGATGGCTCGGAACAATCCTGAAGCCATCTGACTCATAAAAAACAACACAAGAAACTGCTTGAACATCCTGCCCAAAATTCAAGACCTCACATCATAAGTAACATCAAATGCAAACAAGATAGAAGTGGCATTCAATACTACATGCTCCAAACAGAATAAAAGAAACTTCTTTTACCTTCCAACATTTGGATCAAATCCAATAACATAGTAGGTAAGAAACACCCATAGAGAAACTTCCACTAATGAGATGGGAATCTTGAGAATCCACGAAGGAATAGCATATGCCCATGAGGGATAAAATAGAAGGTCTCGTTGCTTGTAGTAAACAGGAAGCTTAGCAATGGTCATAGAAATCTCAGACATTCCATTAAACATCATTGTTACCAGTGTGAAAAACAAAGCACCAGCATAAACACCCGCATCATCCTGATTATTGCGATGCATCTCAGTCCGAAAAAACAGTGTCATTGCTATCAATGCCATGATGAAAAGCTGAAAAACAAAGCATGAAGAACAAACCGTTATGTCACAGAAAATCATGGTGATGAATGTATAAATCAAAAAGAATATCTACTTGCTTATATTTATAAAAAGAGTGGGATAAATTCCAAACCTGAGTTAGCTTGAAGATGTAGACAAACGAATTCCTTTTCATGAGCAAATACTCTCTTGAGAAGTTAGCCTTTAAAAGCTCCGTCTTGTTGAGACCATACTCTTTGGTGGTCAAAGCAGCTGGATGGCTCTTCGTCTTGTCAAATGGTACGGAAAGCTCCTCAGCAAGTTTCCTACCGATATGGAAGGATTGAAATGCCTCAGCGAATTGAGTAACAGTTACAAATCTGTATGGTTGATCTCTGCGCACCCAGTACTGTGCTTGATCCTTTTTCGAAGTTACTTCTTGAAGAAAGTCAGCGGCACCTTTCCTTTCAGGACATTTGAAACCCATTGTTTCAAAAAAGTCAAGAACATATTCGCGGGGGCCGTGGTACACAACTTGGCCATCAGAGATTAAGATAATGTCATCAAAAAGATCATAAGTCTCAGGTGCTGGCTGGAGCAGTGATATAACCGCAGTGCCATTCATAATGTGAACATATTGTCTCAGAGAGCTCACAATCTGAAAAGTTGTGGAACTGTCCAGCCCAGTAGAAATTTCATCCATGAACAATGCATTGGCTGGTCCAACCAACATCTCTCCTGTGGTAACACGCTTCCTCTGTCCTCCAGAGATACCACGTAACATTTCATCTCCCACCATGGTATCAGCGCATATATCCAACCCCAAAATCTACAAAATTATACAATATAAAACTTAATACCGTTGGCTTGTAAAAAAATTCAACATACAACATGAAACATAACTATATTATGGCATGCAAGACATGATAGAGCCCATGCAAGGACAATGTAAATTGGGAGTAACCAATCATAAATGCAATGAGTTTAATTTTGATACATTGTTGACGTAAAAAGTTTTACATCTTTAACAAATCACTTTATTTAAGTATTACCTTGAGTACATAATCTGTTGAAATGCTATACTCCTGACCTTCAGTTGCAATTGCCTGTTATATCAAAATAAAATTAGAGATGCAAAGATAGTATAGTATATCCAATTACTATTCAATTATTGATTGATAATAGCTTATTTAATGTATACCTTCATGTAGACGTCAATATCTGGGTCAGGCTTGATATTTGCTGCCTTCTCTCTTCTAGAAAGCTCGGATAGCATGTCTGTTGGATCCAAAAAATAATTAACACGTTAAGCTTTAGCCACATTTCAAATTAGATTTTAAAAAACATTAACAAGGTGGTAAAAATAGACTAACCATAACGTGATCCAACTCCTTGGCATCTTGCTGAGAAAGCCAAGGTTTCCCTCACAGTCATTTCTCCAATATGAACATCATGTTGGCTGATATAAGCAGCAGTTCTTTGAGGTACAAACTCATTCAGTCCATGGCCATTGTAAGTCACACTCCCGGTTAGCTGTACGAATTAAGCATTCGGCATCCAAATTAGATAATTTTAGATATAAAGTTTACCACCTTTGATCTACAAGTGAGTTATATGATTTTATTTACCTGAAGAGTTGGATCAAGCTTTCCAGATAAGGCTAAAAGAAGTGTGGTCTTTCCTGAACCAGGAGGACCTAAAAGTAGTGTCATCCTACGAGGTTTAACGATTCCACTAACATCTTTAAGAATTGCCACATGCCTCTTTTTGGTTGGGATGATATGAAGAAAATTCAATACACCCTGAAACAAAGAAAGATATTATTTTTTTTACTTGTGAGACTTAACTGCAAAAGCAAAACAGATAGAAGAAAGAAAAAACTTCATCCATTTTATGAAGTACTATAATATTTTTCCACTCCTTACCTCTATAACATTAGTAGCAGCATTGATGAAACTAGGCAAAGCTCTACTTCCCACGAAAGCTTCAGCGTCAATTTTCAGATTATTATATCGAACTTCAATTGTTGGAATATCAAGTCCAACTCTATAGTAATAAGAAAAAACACAACATGATGAGTTATGACTTATTGCATAAGAAACTGATTAATAAGGGCATGCGTAAATTGACTTATTTTAGTTTATCTACATCTATAAACTCGTGAGACTTTATGAGAGACCTCAATGAAATGCTTATGACATGTCCATAAGTTGTGTTCAGCTTATTTTAATAAGCTCTCCATAATAGTTTTTAAAACAGCTTAAAGCTTATATGAAAACAGTTTGACTTAACTTGAACTTTTGTTTAAGAAATAACTTATGAGTATGAAGCACAAATACGGATAAGGACACCGGACACGACACAGACACTGACACGCAGCCACCGCTGATAATTTGAAAAAATCACATGATTTAGTGCAATTATATGTGTCGGTGTCGGATAAGACGCGTGTCCGACACTGGGACACGCCTTATCTGAGGAGTGTCCGTGCTTCATACATGTCCATAAGCTGTTTTCAGCTTTTATCAATAAGCTCTGCGTGACAGCTTCTGAAAATAGCTTATACCATATATCCAAACAATTTCACTTTTGATTTGATCTTTTGTTTAAGAAATAGCTTATGGCATGTCCATGAGCTGCTTTTAGCTTATTTTCATAAGCTCTCTGTGATAGCTTTTGAAAACAGCTTATAGCTTATTATCAAAACAATTTAACTTTAAATTTGATCTTTTGTAAAACAAATAGCTTATGAAATATCCATAAGCTGTTTTCACCTTGTATCAACAAGCTCTTCATGATACCTATTAAAAACAGCTTATACCTTACGTGAAAACAGAATAACTTAGAAATGAAGCAAACAAAAAAGGATCTTATCAACATACCTATCAACTCTCTCCTTAACCTTCAACAAAAACCCTTCATTATCTTCTTCAGCAACCTTAACCAACCTCTCCAAAAGCTTCTGTTTTTCTTGAAAAGCAAGATCACCGACATCAACTTCATGAGCACCACCATGAGAAGCTGTCAACAACCCTTTTCTTAGACGATTATAAGTAGGTAGTTTTTCAAGTGCAGCCCATTTAAGAGCTTCTTCGTCATCTTCTTCACGTGAAGATTTAGAGAAAACCTCAACTCCACTTTGTCTCCATACAGTTGAACTTCGAGCTCGTAAACTATTTGTTGCTCTGTATATGTCTGTTCCTTCCATTTTTTTGTGCTGTTGTGAAACAGCTTTAACACAATCTTGTTCTTGTTTTGTTGAAAATTAATAAGACACTATGAATGAATGAATCAAAGAAAGAGAAATGTTTTGTTTAGTTACTATTTTGATTGAGGTTTGTGTGTTTGGGAAAATAAGTGAGTGGGTATTTATATTCTTTGATTTTTGATTCCAAATAATCTGGCGGCGATTGAAAAGTCAAATGTTAAAAGAAAAAAGTTATTTAATAAAGAAATTATATAAGGAGTCAGTTACGGGGTACCGGGAAAAAAGAAGAAGACGCGGGGAATAAATTTCATTTTTAGTGTGACCAAATTTTACTTTAGTAAATAACGGGTCCTAAAGTAAAGAGCACGGGTTTACGTCAAAAAAGAGTGAAGAAGAACACGGGTCATATGATGTGCTATTATGTAACTAGTACTACTAAATTTGATTTATATTTGTGTCAATTTTGATTGGTTAGTTTATAAAACGCTTTGTTTGAACTTTAAATTAGGCTCATCCAATGGTCGACAAAATTAAACCTTTTAAATTAGTCGGTCATTGGATGTGGAGAATGGATCCCCTCCAGTGAGGTTTTCACTAGACTCTCTCCAGTTTTAATCCTCATCCTTAAATACATTTTTTTTTCTTTTTTCTCTTTCTCTCTCATTGCAAATCAAGGGATGGAAATTCACTGGACTCTCCTGTCACAGGAGACACTCCATTGTCCATTCTCTTGGATGTGATATCGAGTTAAAAAACTATCAATGTGTCTTAGAATATGAAAACTTAACATTGAACATATTTATACACAAAAAAAATATTTAAATAAGTTTCACTAACTTTACATCATTATACAAAAGTAATTTATTTATTAAATTATAAATTAACTCATAAAATATTACTTATTTTGAAAGTGGGAGTAACTTGTACATATTTCATTTACTTCTTTTAAACGTGTGACTCGTTAGTTGCTCACGAGAGAAAGAATCCTTATATACGTTGTTTGTTACCTAGTACGTACACATTTTTTCTTCCTCCAATGAGGTTCTTTAACATGGTGAGGTTTTTGTTAATTAAAAAACCCACATTGAAGATGCTCTAAGCTTCATGGAGCATAAGTTTGAAGTTTATATTATTCACTTTTCTACACTTAAATGTACTCCTTCATATCTCTTTTTTGGTAAAAAAAATGTTTAATGTAAAATTTTTATTGAGTTTTATAACGTGTGTGTTTAGGGCATAAATCAGCAGAATTTTATTTCATTTTATATTAGTAGTGGTCATTATTATTATTATTAGGCTAAAATATGGTATTGGTCCCTGCAAAATAGGCCAGTTTTGGTTTTAGTCCCTGCAAT
Organism: Medicago sativa; assembly: GCF_051527215.1. Classification (NCBI taxonomy): domain Eukaryota; kingdom Viridiplantae; phylum Streptophyta; class Magnoliopsida; order Fabales; family Fabaceae; genus Medicago; species Medicago sativa. Next base: position 81,348,211 of record NC_140750.1, read on the forward strand.
TTTTTTTTATAGTTTTTGGTCCCTGCAAAAATCGGTCAGTTTTGATTTTAGTCCCTGCAATTTTTTTTATAGTTTTTGGTCCCTGCAAAAAATTTTGTTTTTGGAAATAGTCCCTGACCCCAGTTATGTGATGATTTGTCACTTTTATAAATAAAAAAATAATTATTGTATCTGTTTTATTATTATTTTTTAATTAAATAATAATTATTGTTATATAAATTATAAAAAATAATATTCTTTTTATTAAGTAAACACATATGCCACATATGCACAAAAGTGACAAATCATCACATAATTGGGGTCAGGGACTATTTCCAAAAACAAAAATTTTTGCTGGGACCAAAAACTATAAAAAAAATTTGCAGGGACTAAAACCAAAACTGGTCTATTTTTGCAGGGACCAAAAACTATAAAAAAAAATTGCAGAGACTAAAACCAAAATTGACCCATTTTGCAGGGACCAATACCATATTTTAGCCTTATTATTACAATTAAAGCACGGCGGCTAAGCTCACTCATTGAGAAATGCTTAAAAATTCATAAAATAAAACCCCCTCATTGATGTTATTCTGCAAACACACTAGAAAAAAGAATATTTTTTTTTGAAGAGGCTAGAAAAAAGAATATTAAATCTAAACCAAAAAAAAAAGAATATTAAATAAAATGAGGAGCAAAAAAAAAAAAAATATCCCTCTAAATGTACCAAAAAAACCCAAAAACATGAGAAGACCACCCAATAAAAAAAATGATAAGTGTGAGCTAATTTAGGACCTTGACCACCGACTAGTCGGTATGTGTGTTATTTTCATTTCATGTAAAAATTCAAATTTAATTAGTTGGAAAAAGATAGGTTCATCTAAAGAAAAAGGATCCCGTGAGATTAGCTCAGTTGCTAGGGATATTGCATATTATATGCAGGATCTGGGGTTCGAATCCCAGACACCCCACTTCTTCACATTAAAATGTGTGAGCTCTAGCCACTAGGCAACTTGAGAAAAAAAAAAAAGGAAAAAGGAAAAAGATAGAATACAAGATATGACATTGTCTAAAAATAACCAGAACCTCACATAAAATCCCTTTCATACAAATCTGGAGGAAAAGAAGCAGCAATCAATAGTTAAAATCAACAGTGTGTAAAAAGAAAGAAGTTAAAATCATATTACTTCAGCAGCAAGGATATTATTTTCAAAATGTTTGAATGTCATATGCGTATAGTGTTTTTGCTTATCAAAAAAGAAAACATGTGGTGTGTAAAGCATTCATTTCCCAAATATTGGCAATAAAGTATCGGAAGGAACATTGACATTTTGGACTTCTAGATGGAGAGAAACAGATGTTATATGGGGCTTTTCTCAACAAAATTGATTAATTCTTCTTTGCGTTGAAAACAACTGCGGACCAATAAATATTCAACTTATTCTTTCTTTTTTATCATAAATATTCAACTTCTAGATACGTATTAGTGCTTTGTTAATGCTAATACTTCATAATATATGATTTTTCATTTTTTATTGTTAACGGTCTAACATAAACACAAACTCAAACACTCTTTATTTATTTATAATTAAGTCAATAGTTTTAATTGGGGGATTAAAATTGTTGACAAGCTACATCTAAATAATTTATGTTAATTTGACTACTATATTCTCCAGAGAGAGCATTGTGAACGTGTAACTTAGGTTGGGTAAAACTAAATAAAGATGAAGGATTGTGTATTGTGAAAAAGATGGGTTTTAATGCAGTCGAGTTAAATGTGGATTCTTTGGTGGTTGTAAATAGAGCAATGATATTCTAACAACCAAAAATCAACAACTTTTGTGACAACCACCAATTTTCAAAGAAAAAGTAGATAGTAACACGGAAACCAAAGCAATAGAGAGAGAAAGTAAAAAGATAATGTGAGTATGAGAGATAAAGTTGTCACATAGGTTGTCACAAAATGGTTGTTAGAATATCATTTCTCTTGTAAATATGATCAACGGAATTGGTGAAGTTAGTCGGGTATAAATATGGTGTTTAATTGTGATCGAAGATTCCTTGAGTTGGATAGGAAAGTTAAGGTGCAATATGCGTACTTTGAGATAAATTTTTGCGCATACGTTTTGATTAATATTGGTTGTAATGTTGGTTCTTCTTTGATATTTTATGAGTTTTGTGTTTGATTAATCTTAATCACTTATTAGTGCCTCATCAGATGATTTATTTTTCTCTTTATTGATTGTGGCGTGGTTCTATTTTCAGGCTCCGACCCTCCATTTAAAAAAACTATCATAATAAATAATTTTTTTCATGATAATCAATTTGGTAAAAAAAGTAATTAATCAAGATATGTTTGTTCCAACTGATTTCTATTTTAAATACGATCTTGAGATTAAAATAAAGCCATTCAGTTTTAATTCAATGATTCATGTTTACTAAAGAAAGAGACATCACTATTTTATTTATTTTTTTATAATAAGACATCACTAATTTAAAATACAGCTAATCTAGATATAGAAGATAATCAAGTTATTATAGTACTTGATTTTGATTGATATTTAATATATAAATCACATGATCATGTCACCCAAGTGGTATATTATTAAGGTTTAAATGTGTAATTGGTCCCTGCACTTTCAACAGATTTTGGCATTGGTCCCTGCACTTTTTTTTGTTTGGCATTGGTCCCTGCACTTTGTAAAAATATTGGCATTGGTCCCTGCACTTTTTTTTGTTTGGCATTGGTCCCTGCACTTTGTAAAAATATTGGTATTGGTCCCTGCACTTTGGACAAATATTGGTATTGGTGCCACGTGGCATGAAATGATTGGGATCAATACCAAAATTTTTACAAAGTGCAGGGACCAATACCAATATTTTTACAAAGTGCAGGGACCAATGTCAAACAAAAAAAAGTGCAGGGACCAATGTCAAAATCTGTTGAAACTGCAAGGACCAATTACACATTTAAACCTATTATTAATTTCAATTTGTTTGCCCAATCAAATTTGGATCCCACGTAGGGTTCTAGATGGGAGAAAAACAGTCCATGTCGCATACAGTAAAGCAGCCTATCTCATCTATTTTGCGTTTTTGAGAAGGCGTGTATGTTGGACCCTACATTATTTCAATATAAACAATATTGATGCAAGATTCTCATCCAAATTCATGAATCCTTTTCGGTGGCTTTGACCATTTTCAACACTTATTTATCACGCAAAAATATCCCTTTTCCTTCTAGACTACATTCTTTTTCATTGCCATATTTTTGTACAACTATTAGTATTAACCAAGAAATTGCACTATATTATCTTCAACATCAAAAAATTATTCTTGAAAAATATTCTTCAAACTTATATAATTCATAACCTACCAAGATTTAAAAGGGTCCTACAATTCCTTACATTTTAACTTACATTTTAATATTGTAAGGAATATCATTATGAGTCGAGATTCAATTTTTAAATGAGACTACATTATATGTACTTAAATATATAAAAGAATATACTAATAAATAGTGATAGAAAGCAATAATAATCCTATGCCAGAAAAAGCATTAATAATTGTGATCTTTTTTTTAGAGGAATAATTATGATCTTAACAAATACAAAAGTAAGGTGAGACTACGTTATTAGAGAATTCATTTACCACACCAGCTCCACTAGTAAAAAAAACTCTCCATTTTATCTTTAGATCTAATCACTCTCTTTTTCTCTATTGTGAGTAATCATCAAAACTTTAGTTTATTCTCTTTTATTCACTAAAGGAGGGTAATTTGTGATCAATTTTTGACCCAAAATCACCCATTTAACTCATGTTTCTCTTTTTCTTTTATTGAAATAAGTGATTTTCACATCTATTTCGTTTTTTATTTTGTGATTTCGTCGTCTTAGTGCGATGTTGGTTTGTTCGTCGTCTTTGTGCGACGTTGTTTGTCTTTCTTGTTTCGTTGAGGTATTTGTTCGATTCAGATTATCTGATCAACTTCGACCCAATGCATATCCAAGCAATGACTTTGGCGTCGTCCACGCTGTAAATCCGGAGACACAGGTATTTCGGAGACTTGTATATATATGCTTTTGTACTTAGTCGTTTTATACTATTAGCATGGATGTCGTGAATTTGTTCGCAGATTCGTCATTTTTGTTTTTAACGAATTTGCATTGTATCGATGTACTCTATCAATTTGAATAAATGAATATCATTTATTTTTATAAAAAAAAAAAATCTTTAGATAAAAATATTCTTTCTCATTATAACTTTGGTATTTACAATATTTTTGTCTCAAACTAATTCTCACTTTAAAATATCAAAATAACATTTATTATCTATCTTTTATCAACAATTCATTCATTTAATTAAATTTTAGTTTATCTAACTTTTAAAAATTTGATATTCAATATAAAAACCAATATCAACCACTCTAATTAATATAAGTACTTTAGATTATATATATACATTATTTTACTATTAAATTCAACATAACATATCATTTTTTTTCTTTTTAAAAGTGCATTAACTTAAAAAGACACATGAGGAGAGAGTATGTCTGTCTAATCTGTCTAAAAGTCCTCCAAAACATTGTGGTAAACATACCACTTTGAGTTTATTGCTTTAGAAAGGGTCGTATTCCTGATTCAAACTTATCCTATGTATGTTTTCTTTTTCCTTATCTTCACATATTAGTTTACACTATAGTGATCTATATATACACCAACATTCACTTGAAAACATCTATTCTATTCTATCTCCTTTGGAAATTGAAGACCTTAACAGACATAGGAAAGATGGGAGCAAATAGCACTGTGAACCCAACAACTACAAATACAGCAATTCCTACAAAATCATCTATAACCAAAGTATCTTCTAGTAAACTCTTTCACTGTCTCATTGGTTTCACTTGTACTTTTTTTGAGAGGTGGTTTCAGTTCCACTCTCTAAAGCATGGGTAACTCCAAACATGTAGAAGTACCGGTATCGGGTACGCGTATGATACTCGTAACTTAGTATCGAACCGTACCTATTTTTTACTTAGTTATTTCATCGTAGTTGGTGCAGCAAAAACGTACGGGCGTTAAAAAAATAAACAAAATTATCTTGCTTTTGATGAAAATAGTAGAGGGAATGCACAAAAAAAGTAAAATTCTCAAGCAACATGATGATAGAAGTGTAGTAATTCACTTGAAAAGTCCTTTTTTGATGTTTTATACCAACGTATCCGTACCTTCATTTTTTTAAATTTCCCGTATTACATACCGGTACCCGTACCCGTACCTATGCATCATAGGTTCTACTTATTACATCTCTAAATTGTAATGCAACTAATCCATATAATGTCCAAGCCACATGACACATCCAATAGTACCAATTCTACAACATAGGAATGCGCTATTAAACTAAGCATTGGTAAACAAAATTTCATCACATACGCTGCTCATTACATTGTATTTTGCATGAATTATAGGTCGAAGGACGCATTTTATGGATTTATCGTCCTTCGACAAGGGTAAGCAAATATAGGGTTTTAAATATGAATTTTTAAAACACCGAAAACTTAAAAAATTCATATTTAATTTCTCTCTAGTTAAAAAATTTAAACTTTTGCAAGAGAGGCCAAAAATAATTAAAGATTTTGGATGATACACACAAATTTACTTAAATGCAGGGATCAAAAATTTTGACAGAAAAATTTGTAGGGACCAAAAATTGATGAAAATTTTTAGAAAAACTAAAAGTTAAAACTTATTTAGCCCTTAAAATTATGGGAAATGTTAACTTGTGCCCTCAAGGCACAAGTTAATGAGTCAAATGTAGAAACTTTTTATTGGAATTCGTGTATTGCATTTAATTTGTTAATTTTTAATTAGTTGAATGCACAAATATTAATGAAATATTTCTATTTTAGGATTGCTTAACATGTGCTCTTAGGACACAAGTTAACATGACCCTAAAATTATAATACAACTATCCCATGTTTGTATGCCAATTGAACTCAATATCCTCGCACTATATTGCAATCCTCGTTATGTATAAGAGGTGCCGAAAATTAACATACATATATAATTAATATACTTATGGATATATTTATTTATGTTGAACACATTTAAGCCCAATGGTTTGAACCATTTGAGAATTGAGCCTTTATTCTTCTTTGTTTTGTTTAACAAAGCCTTTATTTTTTATTCCTTTAAAAAAAGCCTTTATTATTTATAGATTTAAGCGTTTATTTTTACAAAACATTTATTTTATCTAGAACAATGGAAAAAGTGGGAAAATTGCTGTTGACACATTGCATAAGGCTGGGACACACATGTAAAATATGTTTTGCCCCCTCGGCAGTTAACCGCCGAGGAATTAAAAATCCGGCTGCAGTTAACTACCGAGGAAAACCTCGGTAGTTAACTGCCGAGGAAAACATAACTTCATTTTCTTCAATACTTCTTTTTCTAAAAGTGCTGCATATGCAGCAATTTGGGTACTTCTTCTCACAATATTCATTATTCCGTTGCAGAGCATACACATCCACCATCAAATACTCAATTACATCAATATTTATGTTTGCATTCAAAATCTCCTATTCTCGATTCATCCTTTATGAGATGCTTTTCATTTTATTTTTCTCCATATTTCTTTCTAAATTCATATCAAGAACTTCCCTCTCACACCCAATTTCTTCAATCTATGTTCATCTTCGTTTCTCTAATTAATCTTCATCCATTTTTATCTCAACAATCTCACTGTTGTTTTTCTATGTGAAAAGGCACAGAGGTAGAAGTAGAAAGAGAAGAATGAAGAACTACAAATGAGAGATAGAACTAAAGAGTGAGGAACAACACTGTATAATGCAAAGAACTTTTAAACCACTAGATCTAGAAAAGCAAAATAAATAAAAGATGGAACTCCAAAGAAATAAATGAACGTTATTGTATATGCAACACTTTTAGAAGGAGAAGTATTGAAGAAAATGAAGTTATGTTTTCCTCGGCAGTTAACTACCGAGGTTTTCCTCGGCAGTTAACTACCGAGGTTTTCCTCGGTAGTTAACTGCAGCCGGATTTTTAATTTCTCGGCAGTTAACTGCCGAGAGGGCAAAAACGTATTTTACACGTGTGTCCCAGCCTTCTCAAATATGTGAACATCAATTTTCAAAAAGTGGATAAACGAAAAAGTAAAAGAGTGAGGATTGAACACACAAACATGTGATAGACATAACACTGAGTTACCTACCAGGCTACCACTATCTAGAAGCAAAGAAATATTTGTTGGTCACAAAAATAAATAAAAAATGTTTAGACACACACATAAATGAAAAAGATTAAAAGAGAAAATAATTGAATGATGAGACTAATATCTTTTTCATTTATATTTCTCCATTTATGTGAGTATGCCCACACATTTTTTATTTGTACTTATGTCCAAGTAAAACTTTCTCATATAAGCAAATCAATATAACTTTGTTGCAATATTAGTATAGAGGTTTTTCTATCATCATTTTAAGAAGTTTAAAATAGAATTTTTGTATTGAAACTTATACATTTAATATTAAATATAAAACTTTTGAATAAATAATTGTTGTTTTTCCAAAAAAAAAGTTAATACTATTAATTGTTTTAATATGTGCATGTTGCCCATGTTAGACAAACCTTCCATCGTGTTCTAGATTAGGCAAATTCATCTTGACATAATAATACTAATTTGATTTTCATGTGTTCTAGATTAGGCAAACTAGTATAGTGACCCGTGCCAAGCACGGGAAATAAAAAACTTTTTTGATCAAATGTATAGATTTTATATTATGTTGTCTTAAAATTATAAATATGGTTATAATTTAAATTTGATATGGAAAAAAATATCATCTTAATGTTGTTAATTTTGTATATATTTTGAAATATCTAAACATTGCACATAACGATTAAAGTATTTGGATTTATACTTATACTAATTATTTGTAGTATAAGATGTACTCATTGTTAGATTAGCATATGTAATATTTATGCAAAAATACGCCGACGTACTGTATATTATTATTTGTTGACATAATATATTTTATTAATCATAAAAACTAAAAAGATTATATTTTTTTTATATAATAGTCAGTGTCAGATGTATACCCATAGCCTGTGAATGCAAACGTTAAATTTTTTATGGGTGTGTCTAAATATAGTTTGGGCTACAGAAACGTCGATTGTTATTTGTTTTTATTTTTTACAAAACCAATGGTCTAATGTAAATTTGTATTTTGGGGTAACAACGATGTAAAAAAAAAAAGTTCTGCGTACTGTTATACCTGAAAAGTGCATCAATTAAAAGTCAATGGCAGGAGGATCTGCTTATATAGAAATTGCATGTCCTGTAATGACCAATACGTAGACATGGCAACAGGGCGGACCAGGGGCGGGTTTGAGAATTCCCGTCCCCGCCCCCGCTTCCATGCACCCGTACCCGCCCCCGCCTCCTTCCCCAAACCATATCAGGGGTAAAAATTGAACACCCAACCCCGCCCTCAACTCCCGGCTCCGCCCCCACCCCCACCCACGAAAACTTTATTTTTTATAAAATATTTAAAAAATGCATATTTTTTCATTTTTTCATAGCAACAAAAACACAATAATTATATTAATAATTATTTATCTAATAAACTTTTTTCAAAAGAGCAAAATAATTATAATAAATATGTTTCTAAAGAGTAATATTATATTAAAATAGGTTGGTACTTATGGAAATAAGATTATAAAATTTAAGAAAGAAAGTTTTAAAAAACGGGTGCGGGGCGGGGGTGGGTGCGAGGCGGAAGTAAGCATACCCCGCACCTGCCCCCGTACTAAAACTCCAAATTTCCCACACACCCGTACCCGCACCCGGTTAAATCGGCTTTTCCCCGTTAAATTTGGGGCGGGGGCGGCCGGGTCTTGCGGGGGCGGGGTTTGTTGCCATGTCTACCAATACGCCTTACAAAGAAATTAAAAAAGAAAAAAGACTTCCAAACAATATGTAACTTTAGTTTTTTAAATTATAGCAACAACAATTCTAAAACATAGCCAATGATCATACTTTTTGAAAAACTTCACGATACACAACATTTTTGGTTTCCTTGCAAACATTATTATCTTCATCCAAGATGAGCAGCTTCAAACCTTTTCTAGAAGTAACTCGAGAGACAACGACATAGAGTTGTCCATGCGTGAACACGGGCTTAGGAAGATAAACTCCCACTCGAGATAAAGATTGACCCTGACTTTTATTTATTGTCATCACAAAACAAAGCGTCAACGAAAATTGCATGCGTCTGAATTTGAAGGGTAGTTCTGGATCACTCCGAATAAGATTCATCCTGGGAATGAATACCCTGGTACCTGCCCTTTCTCCTATAATTACAATAGCAACTACCGTGCTCTTCCCTAGATGTGTAACTGTCAGCCTCGTACCATTACACAGTCCATTGGCATGATCGATGTTTCTCATCAGCATAGCCGGACATCCCACCCTTAGTTTCAACCGGTGATTTGGAATTCCAGAGCTCTTAATACCATTAAGAAATTCTGTTGTGAAATACTCGCTTTGGACATCATAATTTTCATACTCGCTTAAATACTCTTTATCTTCACTTGGAATCAGCGACATCATATGTTCGTTAACATGCTCAACTGAATCAAGCGTTGGTGCGAGTATTCCCCTTTCTTGGAAAAATAGTTGGTCACCAATGTTATCATTCAAATCAGGATACACAAAGTTTATAATTGACATCAACGGATTTGTTGTGTCCGATATGAGCAAATATTCAGGAATTTCTACCTTCATTTCACCATTCTCATCCGAAGCGTCATTGTCGTCTCCAGTTGAGAGTATCCACTTGCCAAAATTAGGAATTTCTTCCTGCTCTAGATGTTCTGCAGGTACCAAAGATGCACCCAATCTCATATTAACAATAAGCCTCAACAAATTACAATAAGCCCATATCTTTGATGAATTGATTAAGGCATCAACAATATCCTGCCTCGTTCCTTTTCGGACAACAGACAATATCTGCCTGAAATCAACACCTAAAACTACTGTCATTCCACCAAAAGGTCTAAACTCGTTTAGGGGATCATTCTTGGACATCACACATTGATCGGTCAACTGCCTCAAAGCACCATCGGTGCATCATTGGAGTCTCATCCCAAATTATAAACTTTGCAGCGCACACCAGGTCGGCCCTAGGACTATCATTTTCCATCGTAAGCGATGATGCCTCATTAATCTCAATAGCGACTGTCAGCGTCGAGTGCGCGGTTCTTCCACCTGGTAATAGAAAAGCCGTTATACCGCTGGATGCAACATTCAATACAATTAACCCCTTCGATCTAACAGCATCTGACAATGTTTTCCATATAAAGGTTTTTCCAGTACCACCGTAACCATATAAGAAAAAGAAACCACCGTCGTCAGAACCAACAGACTCCATGATCTTGTCATGCACACATCTTTGTTCATCAGTCAACATCAGCGTGTGTCTTATCCAGTTCATCTTTGTTGTCATTTAGCTCATCAACGATAAGCTTGTTTGTGAAAGTTGGCATGTCTGCTGCATTTGGCCTGGGCATAGATTTGAAGTTAATAAGAGACCGTCCGTTTTCCTGAAGCAGCATTTCAATTTCAATCAAACACAGCTTCTTCAAGTCATCGTCACTGATACACAGATCTGCATATTAAATGTAAAGTCCCGAAATTAATATTAACACCTTTGCATGCATATGTGTGCACGTTGAAGAGAAAGATAAAATATTAGCTTTATATGAGAATTCTTTATATTTAAACATATCAGCTTAAAAAATGTAGAAAATGCTGAATGGTATCGTAGAGTTAGTAACTCTTGGTTTGTTCTTTACTATAATTGTCTCGTCCATGTCATTTGCACCCTGATGCTAAACTCGTCATCCCAGGATTCCAAGCAGTATTTGACTTGTGTTGCTTCAAAAACAACAACAACAAAGGAGTACGCAAAGAGAAGTGCAGTGGAGACAACACTAACAAAGCATATCTCAGTGGAGACATGTTTTTACTTTGAAGTTTTATGTTACCTCTTAATGCATTTTAAGTGCAGCTTTTCCTTTTAAAGTTGCATAATGACACGCCATTTGTTCTAATTCTCATCAATGACAATTGCAACATGTTCTGGCCTTAAAAAAAAAATATCATTATGTCTTGAAACATGTCTATTTTCACTCCTGTCTTTGTCATAAAAACTAAAAATGATAGTAAGAGAATATATGCAATGCAACGGAAAAAATGATATTAAAGTTACGACTCAATTCTTGATCGAAAAAAGTTTCTTTCAGCTTAACTCAAACTAAAAAAATAAGCTTATTTGTAAAGGATTTCCCAAGCCATTATCTAATTAACGCGAAAATAAATAGATATAGAAACTGCTACAAAAAGATGTCATGAATGCTTACTAATCTAGATAACGTGAAAAATTAATCAATTAAAGAACAGTTTTGTGGCGTTGATAGTAGGTCATGCATTAACCTTATGTTGTTTGCATTATTTGTGGGTGTGTTAGTGTGAGTTCTGCGCTGCTATTACTTGATGTAGCCGCTGGCTGGGAGGCTTTTGTGTGTGCATAATTGTTGTTGCGTCCGCTTGGCTTTTCTGTTTTTTAGTTGCAGGTATTTCAGCCTGTTGTAGTGCAGCTTTGCTGCTGTGCAGCTGCGATTTTTTAGAGGATATTTGTGGGCATTAGGTTGTGAGACAGGGGTACTCTCGTGTAGGCAGCACCACGGTTTGTCGTGGTACTTTGCTGGGTTTGGTCTTTGATTAAGGCAACCTAGTGTACACCTCGGCCTCATGATTATTGCACCCGACCCTTGTATATGAATTTACCATCCGCATATATCTCCCTTAGATCATACCCCTATTCAAGCCTTCAAAACACTCCCTACATTCACATTTAGGTTCCTTCGTAGAAAAATATTTTCTCCTAGTGGTATATTTAGAATTAAGCCTCCTAAATCATCGTAAAATTTACTTTTAAAGTTTTTTTTAACCCTGTCCAGGGTGCATAAGCACTAATGATATTAAAGATGTATTGTTCCACTATAACTTTTAGGAATATGATATGATCTTATATCCCTTTCACATCTATAATATCCTTCTTTCATTCCTCATCAACAATAATGTCTACCCTATTTGTCGGTCTAACTTATAACACTAAAGACGTATTGTTACACTATAAATTGTATAACTGTGATATGATGTCCTATCCTCTTTACATATACAACATCCTTCTTTGATTCCGTATTCACTATGATGTCTACCTCATTTCTCGTTCTAACTTTATTAGTGTACCAATTCTAAAACCTTAAACTATCTAATTCTTTCGCCCTTTCATCCACCCACTTAATTTCATGATATTAAAGATGTATTGTTCCACTACACTTTTTAGGAATATGATCTCCTATCCTTTTCACATCTATAATATCCTTCTTTCATTCCTCACCAACAATAATGTCTACCCTATTTGTCTGTCTAACTTGTAACACTAAAGACGTACTGTTACACTATAAATTGTATAGATATGATATGATGTCCTATCCTTTTTACATATACAATATCCTTCTTTGATTCTGTATTCATTATAATGTCTACCTCATTTCTCGATCTAACTTTGTTAGTGTACCAATTCTTAAACCATGAACTATCTAATTTTTTCGCCCTTTAATCTAACCACTTATTTTCCTATATGCACGTACAATAATCTTCCTTCTAGTCATAGCACCAACTATTTCAATATATTTTTCTATAAGAGTGTCTATATTCCATGTTCCAAAACTGATCATACTCTCTTGTACTAACTTCTTTATCCACACATCATTTTTAGAGGTCCATATTACACCTCAAAATGAATGTGATACAAATAACATACATTTTGCCCAAACCATGGATCGTTTATGCGTATGATGGTTTACCGAAAATTATCATTGATAGTTGAAAGACCAATTTTAAAAGGCTATATTGTGGTAGCAAAATATTTGCATTGATTTTTCTAGGTTGTATTTTTTATTCATTGTTTGAAAAATGGAATATGTTATTTAGTATATCAATAATATTAATGGGATTTATACCGTCTTCAATAATTTTTATTTTTAAACCAAAAGTGGGCAATTAGAGTATCACCTCACAAAATATATTAAATAAAAAATATATACAAAAATATAAAAAATTAGAGTGGGCAATTAGAGTATCAGTTTGAAAACAAATCTTTATTGTTTGATGGTGAACAACGAAGACCATATATAGAACTTGAGATTCTTAAAATGCTTTTCCAATGAATAAATATTTACACCAACAACACAACACGATAAGAAAGTGGTACACACCATATTATTGTAGCCAATATACATATGATTTACTAATAAATCCTTGAATGTCTACACATTCATTATGAATATTTCTAAAAAAAAAATAATCATTATAAGCAGTGGTAGATGTGAATCCTTTAGTTATTTTCGTTTTTTTATTAAAAAAATTGATAAAATTTGTCATTTATTATTCTTAATGATTATCGAAAAATAATAATTATTCTTGCTTTTTTTTTTTAGGCATTTTATACTTACTTGTATAAAACTTATAAATATTACCATGTATTGGACCATGTGAGATTGAATCCGTAATCCTTATTTGTAAATGATAAAAAGCGAATTACTCCTTTGATATTATACCAAAAATATAATATCTATTGAGTATATGTGTCTGCAATTAAATGCTCAAAAGATCTGCTCATAACAATTATGTTTTGTCTTAAGCCAATAGCTTCTTTTGTTTAATGAGTCAATTGATTTTTGAAATTATTGTGAGACCATTATTGGTTAAATTTTACTTAGACTCAGGTCAAGCTCCATACTATCATAGACCTTCCATAGAAACTGGAGGGTCAACACAAAAAATCATTATCATTCAAAATTATTATTTGAGAGTTTAGATTATCGAAAATTAAGAAAATAACTTTTTTTTACATATATTACTTCAAAAAACCTTTTTTACATATATATAATTTGTTTTTTTTATCATGATGGCCTACTATATTTATCTTTTTTTTTTAGGGATATTATATTCATCTTTTTAGGTGTTAATATTTATCTGTATATTTAATTTTAGCAACATTGTTGTGGTAAAGGGATGAAGATAATAGGAAAAAAAAAGTCATATATATGATACAACACTCATCAAAGAAATTAAATCAATAAAAAAGGATAATGTTCACTCTAATTTCCTAATTACACAAAGCAAGTTAACAACAACTATCTATAATATTCAATATGATTTTAATCAATATTAAAATCATAACATAGTCGGTGAGCAAAAGAAACATTGCTATTTAAAATGTAAAATATGATCAACAATACAAATCGTAGCTCTAAAATTAAGTGCATGAATAGTTTTTAAAAAAAAAAAGTAGTCATCGTGTGCATCATATTTCATCAAATTCGTTCTTCGAGATCCACATTTTGAACACCTAAAGAGAAGGTGAAATAGGTTTCCATATGCTGAATTTCCATATGTTCACCTGAAAGAAAGAAAATTAGAGTGAAATAAGTTTAATTGTTGTAGCCGTGGAAAATATAAAAAATAGAATCAATTTTCGGAGACAAATCTATGAAAATAAGAAAAAAATCAATACATTGAAAGATGGATTTCGAAAACTATTTTAAAATTCTTGTATGAAATTCGAGATGATCTGAAAAATGGTGTGGAAAACATGAGCTTCAAAAGCAATATTTATAGCCAAAAAACACCAAATAACCACAAAAATTATTACATTGATTAATGGATGCAATAATTGGGAATAAATTATACATTAATTTTTGAAACAAACTCATACACATACTCATGATATATTAGTCTTTTAATTTGAAATAATCAAAGTCACAATTTTTTTTTATTATAACAATATATTGATTGCGAAAAACAAAAAACATATAATAAAGATTTTTATTTACGTATCGTTTTTTTAACCCTGGGTCGATCTAGATTTAATCTTATAATTTAAATGTGTTAAAAAATCAAATGAATAATTATTTAATTAAATATGTACAATTTTTTTTTG
The DNA here is from genome assembly GCF_051527215.1 of Medicago sativa. Taxonomy (NCBI): domain Eukaryota; kingdom Viridiplantae; phylum Streptophyta; class Magnoliopsida; order Fabales; family Fabaceae; genus Medicago; species Medicago sativa. Next base: position 81,363,275 of record NC_140750.1, read on the forward strand.
AAGAATGCACAATTATTTTTTATAAAGCGCATATTTTTTTTCCACATCAAGAGTACACAATAAAAACAAATTATTTTTTTATAAAAATATATAAATACTTGTAAAAACAAAGTAGAGTCTTGGAATAACGTATGTTCCATGATTTATGTTTTTTTTTTTTGAGAGAGTGATTTATGCTTTTTTGTTAAGACTTTTTTTACTATAGCCATATTTACGGTTGTTTTTTTAACTAAAATTGAAATCAATCTTTATGCAATTAATTATCATCAAAGTCTTAATCAATTATTATTAACGCCCAGAAAATGTCATTTTTTTTTAAAATTTAAATGTGTATAAAATATAAATTTCTAATATCAAAATAAAAACATTATTTTTTCATACTGAACACTTTTTTTAAAAAAAATTCTTGGAAAATATAATAGAGTGGGGATATTTTTTTTTTAAGAATAAAAATAGAATTTTAAATACTCCTCCAAAATTTTCGGTTCATTAGAGTAATTTCATATGTAAATTTTCGGCTGTCATTCTGGTACATTAAATACTCCTCCGAATTTTAGCAAATAACATTTTGATGTGTATATGAAATAAAATATTAAATGCACCTTTCAATATAAGGTTGTGACGTGTACTATCAAAGTAAAACGTGTGAATTGAAATTCTTATGAATGAAAATAAAAACTAATATAAAATAATAAAAAATAATGATTTGAAAAATCAAATTATATTTGAACCGTGTTAATAACAAAATGTAGAGATACACATATGTAATATTTTTTTGCATTATTCCTGCGATATTTTTTTTAATAGAAGAGATACACATTGATTGAATGATGTTGGGAATTTTTTTAATAACATTGCCAATTTATTGATATAATCTCGTTTGGCCATTGTGATTTTAGAGGAAAGGTGTTGAAATAATTTTTTTTATCTATTAAGCAATTCCGATTTTTTTTTTTGGTTTAAGGCTTATTTTTTTAGAGCAGGTCCACTAAATAGAATCAACTGAAATCATATTTTTGATATTCTCTAATAATGCGTTTTCAATTCAAATTAAATAACTCCAATTCCAATCTTTTTCTGTCCTAAAATAAAGTATCCGATTTTTTTTCTTTTCATAAAACAAACATTGAACAATTGAACGAAATTCATTAAAAAAAATTTGGTGAAATCTGTTCAACGGTTTTTGCGATTTTAGAGGAAAGGTCTTGAAATATTATTTTTTTTAGCTATTAAGCAATTCCTAATTTTTTTTCTTTGGTTTAAGGCTTACTTTATTTTTTTGGGAAGGTTCAACGTTTATTTTAGCAAGACCATTAAATAGAATCAATTTATATTATTGCCAAAAAAAAGAGGAATCAATTTACGTTAAAAAAAAAAAGAGGAACCAATTTAATAGCATTTAATATTTTTCTTTTTGTATTTCAACCAAAATTAAATTACATGATTCTACCAAAAATAGAAATATCTAATAACAAAAACATGGGTTTACGTCCTCTTTTTTTTTTGCGGTAGTCGGCATTTTATTAAAAAATTTAATTGTGGTGGAATTTATCCTTTGACGAAAATAACGTATACTTTTTAGTCTAGTAAATATTTGTATCATACATGACCTTAACAAAATAACCAAATATTATTTTTTTGGGTACCAAGTAAAATGTATCTAGTTAAATTATATAACAAATTAATGGTTACTACCAAATCTAATTAAATTATTTTAAAAAGTTACGCTTTTATCAAATCATTTTTTTTTTGACAAATCCAATCATATTTTTATTATTTGACATATATCAATTATTTCATCTCTTTGATATTTAAATAATTATTTCATTAATCGTATTTTAATTAGATATTACTTGTTTTATTTTAATATCTGAATTCAAATATATTAATTTAAATTATTTGATTATTCAAAAAAAGCATATTAGAATTTGAAATTGTAAAACTTCCTTTTGTATTTGTATTTCTAAAATACGAAACGTTTAGCAGAAAGAAAGAACATTTAATTATTTTTACAAATATAAAGCATACGTTTTCACAAAATAAATCAACAATAATTTGGAATTCGTATTTTTTGAATGAATAGGAAACGTTTGATTTGAAATTTGAAGCATATTAGAATTTGAAATTGTAAAACTTCCTTTTATACATAAACAATAAATACAAATTTGTGAGGATGAATGTGGTGAGAGTATTTTGTGAGGATGAATGTGGTGAGAGTATTTGAAAAAAGAATAGGATGAGAGTGCCACGTGTCATAAGAATAGGAGGAGAAAAAACATTTCCATAAAGGGCTATGGAATCGGCCGTAAATTTATATTATATAGATTCATCAAATCAATGTTAAAACAAAACAAAGACGACATGGCTTCTCATAGCCAATTTGATGGGCCAAGGTTTATCAATGTTACAGGCCCACAAATTTAACTTTTTACACCTTCATTTTTCATTCTCAATTTCAATCTTTTCAAATTTAGCATGAGTTAACCCCACATGAGTTTTCTGATATGCAAAAAAATTTCGTTTTAAATTTTTTTTTTTCGAAAACTTCATATAAGTGTTCCGGAAATATTATACATACCAAAAAACTTTATATAGGTTTACTGAAATAATTATTCAAACTTTAAGTTTTCCGAGAAAAATGGCGCACACCGGAAAAAGTTAAAATAAGTTTTTCGAAAACAATTGTGTACTAGAAATTTTTGAATGAGTTTTCCGAACACTTACATTCTTTTTCCTCTTCAAAAAATTTTGAAATATTGAAAGAAAAAGTGAAAAAGGAAAGAGTTTTAGTTCATGTACGAGGGTAAAATGGGTGGTCTGTGAAAAATGTAGAAGTGAAGAGATAGATAATTGTTGGAGGTACATGATAAAAATCTTCTTATAATCAGCTGACCCCATTAATAATCAGCAAAAAACATATCTTATTGAACAAATCTTCTTTTTAGAGTTTTACCTTGACATAAAAGGGACTTTTTTGGTAGTGGACCCAATTTATATTATTGTTCAAACGTTAATGATTTGTTAAGAATCATTCCCACACCTTTCTAATTTCAAATTTTTGATACTAACTAACATCTAATCTCCCACAACGATTAAATTCTGAACCAATTTCTTTTTGTTCTTATTGAAAACATTTCAACTTCAAGGACACTTTGGTCCTACAAATATTTCTATATGACATGCCCATATAACCGTTACCCCAGTAACATAGCAACACATGGAATCATTTATTAATACGTGTAACACCAAACTTTGAATTAAATATTATTTTTCAGTTTTATAAAGTATAAATTCAAATTCGACCGTTGGTTCCTTCATCAACAAAACACAACAAAAACACACGCTCCTCAATTACAACGTTATTTACTCCAAACAACAACAACATAAACCATTTCAAACTCAACAACAATGGCAGAACAATTTGGTTTCACTTCTGAAGAAATTGTTGTCAACGACAACCTAGGATACCCAAAAGCCTATGCAAAACTTTGTCGTGACCGTGGTTTTACTCCGTACAGCCATGGTCCTCCATTCACTTTTCTACCTTATGCTTTGCCTGAAGATGAGGTAACCCATTTTTTCTTTCTTTGGTTTCATAGTAAAAATTGAATCTTTATGGTAAAAACAATTCTGGGTCAGTGAATTTCTTTATTGGGTTGGATTTGTAAGTTGTAACATTTGTTAATGTTTTTTGGTTAGGTTGAAAGAGTGAATTTTTTGGATGAGGTGTTTCCGGTTATTGATCCAAAAGCTAAGCCAACGACGAAGGCGAAAATCTTTGCTAGTATCTTGTGGAAGCAACTCAGCCATCTTGGGTAGAAAATTTAGCTTATCTTAAGCAATTATAGTAACAAGTTTTGAAAATTTCAATTTCAATTTCAATCAATGTTAATTTTGTTTGAAATCCCAGGAATGCTGGTTTTGATCCGGCGGTGATTCGAGTTGATGGTTATGGGAATGTGTTGTATTATCATGCGGATTCAGCTTCTCCACTTGCTTGGGACATTGATCATTGGTTTCCTTGTTCAAGTAATTGAGTTTTTTCTCTCACTTTCTTTTGAATCATCTTAGAATTTACAATGTGTAGAATTCATGAAGGAAAAAGTATTCAGAATAACTCATCAATTTAGTCTCCAAACTATATAACTATGATAAGTAGTCTAATTAGAGTATATGAGATCCGTCAATTTAGTCCCAAAATATATGAAAAAGTATTAAGAATAAACCATCACTTTAGTCTCTAAACTATATAAATATATATATATAATAAGTAGTCTCCAACTTACTTGTTAAAAAAAATAGTAGTCTTCAACTTATATGAAATTCGTCAATTTAGTCCCAAAATGTATGAAAATCTATCAATTTAGTCTGTAACATCTTAATAGGAGGGATTAAATTGATGGATATTATGTACTTTAGGACTACTAATTACATTTATATAGTTTAGAGACTAAATTGAAGAGTGATGGCTTATTCAAACCTCAAATAAAATCTTGCAAAGTTTGAGTTTTTTAAACAACAATTCTCAAAATTAGTTTAGAAGGCTATCTGATTTAGTTCTTCCATGAATGTATCTATAGGTTTATAAAGCATTTAATTAAGTGGAGAAGGTTGAATTTATTTTAATTAAGCTACAAAAACTAGGCCTTGGTGTGATTTTGCTCATTTTGGCATGACAATTGTAGGAGGAGGCTTGACTGTTCTAAGCAATCTAAGGATATTACAAAGGCAAGTTTGTAAGAGGAAGAAACATAAATTGGAATTCCTAGTACCATGGTGGGATTTCCAATTGGGTATATCTGTCAATCAATTTTTGTCGATTTTTGCTTCTTCAAATTCAGACTTTAGGTATGTTATTTCATTTGTCTTGTTGTTATTTCAATTTTTCTTCATAAACACGTCAAATTAGGAGGGTGATAATGATACTATTGGTTGTAAATGACAGGCACAGAGGCTTTTCATTTTTGTTCGCTGAAGGAGAAAGTCATGAATTGCATGATACACAAATAGTGGATTCTCATTCTTTTCCACAACACTTCATTGGTTTGAAAGAAGAAGTAGGACTTGCTCCTGCTGCAATCGTCCAATCGCGAAGGGATCCTTACGATGCATTAGCTTTAAGACAACTTGACCACAGTAAGAAGACAAGGCCTATGTCTCCTGCAATAGGTTAGTGGCAATGTATGAATATGATTAATCATACCAAGTTTGATTTTAAGATAGAGAATTAGAGATTGATGTTATAACTTTTATGTCTTTTTCAGTGGCTGCAAGAAAAACAAAAGGCAATGTGCTGAAAGAAAATGATGATCCAAATTATGTTAAAAACCCCTACCAAGCAATTGTCATGGCCAGAGATTCACAGAAGCAAAGAGAAGAAACTACAAAAATGCAGGCTGAAATGAAGAAGTTAGATAATGAAGTGAATGAAATGAAACTCAAGAATGAAGAAGAAAAGATTGTTATTCAAGACCTCGAAATGGCACTTATAAAACGTAAGAGGAAAGCTGAAAAATGCAGACGGTTGGCGGAAGCTCAATCTTCTTACAGAGCCATGCTAGAGAAAATGATCAGAGACACCATGCACCAGTAAGTTCCAATAACCAAAAGTTGAAATGTTTAATACTTTTCTTTTATATATTTTCTTGGACTATCACAGTTTTCAAAAAGAGTTTAATTTTGATACACGCGTAAAAAGTTTTACAGTGTCGTCAAATCCCAACCAATTATATGTTTGACTTTTGAAGTAGTTAGGATTAAAATCAAACATTTTTAACGACCTAATGATTACAATTGATCGATGGTGTGATAAATTTTTATATTGACAATTAAAATGATCTAAATCCATTTAAAAAATTGATATCATTTTCTTGCAGGAGTGTGATTTATAAGGAACAGGTGAGATTGAATCAGGCTGCAAGTAATGCATTAATGGCAAGACTTGAAGCACAGAGAGCAATTTGTGATGCTGCTGAGAAAGATCTTCATAAGAAGTACAAACTAAAAGATGACATAGAGAAGCAGATTAGACCTGAATTCGAGCAACGGAAGAGGTTCAGAATAGATGATTCCACTTTTGAAGAGGAGAGGAACTCTAAATCTGTTCTTTATTTGCCTGGAAATAGGCCAAGAACACCTTTTCACAAGGAGCTTCGAGTTTTAATGGAAGAAGAGCAAAAGGCGTCCGAAGCTGGCTTATCTGAAAATGAAGAGGAGATGAAAATTGAAGAAGAACTGAAAATCGAAGCTAATAATAATGACTCTGAAGAGAAGTTAGAGGAGCATAATACCAAATCATTGGTTGTCTTGGATGAAGAGAACTCAATTGAGCACAAACTTCGGAAGCTAGAAATCAGTGAAGGAAAGAGAACTGCTGGTATTTCTTTCCGAGGTATCCATGAGAAAAAAGTTGAGGAAGATGAAGAAACCAGGACCCAACGAGGTAAAGGGAATGTCGAAAAATGGCTTCAATTGCTTTTAGAGAATGGTCAAGGAGAAGGAACAGATTCACAAGAAGAAACAAATGGAAGTGCTTCTGGTAGGACTGAAGATATAATCCAACAACTGAATCAGAAGTTTCCACAAAAGGAGTTGTTGAAGGTCTCAAAAATTTCAGATTCTGATATTGACAAGGAGCTGCAAGTTCTTCAAGAGAAGAAGAGTTGGACAGAGAAAGAAGATGATAAAATAGAGAATGTTGATGATGCTACTGAATATAAAAATTACTCTGCAGAAGCTTTTGTAGGGGAAACAAATGGCAGTTTTGAGAAAACAAAAATTGGTAAAAATTGGAAAGAAGAACAACAAAAATTGGAAAAAAGACTTGTTAGATCAGAGAGTGCAAAGGTCTTGAGACGAATCCCGTCGTCTCCATCTTTGTTTCAAGGGATGAAGTCCTCTTTCAAGACTATCAAGAAAGCAGTGAAACTATGAATGTTTGCGGCGGCTCTTGTACTTTTTATTTTCCCTTGTTCCTTAACAATTTGAGTGATGCTAGTTGAATAAATGAGTGAATAGGTGTGCAAAAATATAGGCTTGATTCTATTGTTTGATTTGTGTATAATATAAGATTTTTTAGTTATCAAATACGTGATAACAGCTTCTTGTTTTGGCTGCAATAATTAGGTTTCTGTTTCTTCTATTTTCATGTAAAGCACATACTTTTCTACTATAAATTTGAGAATTCTTGTATCTGCTATAATAATTTCTTTATTCATCATTCCTTTTATCAGAATTCCAAGCAGAAATGATCTCTGGTTGTTCTAATGTAAAACAGAAAAAAGCAATCTCAACTTGATGACAAAAAAAGTCTGTAATGTGGATCCATAAAGCACTTAAATTACTATGTATGTCAAGAAAGTCCTTAGCCTCAGAAAGCGCAATATCAACCATTTATCTAGTTTTAACAGATTTATTAGTACAAAAGTATTAACATGTATAGCAATTAAAACATTGAACAATGTCCCATAAAAAAACATTGAACAGTATAACAAGTTAATTGGGGGGGGGGGGGGTAATATCGACCTCTCAAAAATGGTTCAAAGTTCGATCTTTACTACTTTTAGTAACAATAATGATTCCAATTTATTATCAATTCTATGTTACACACGACCAATTAAAATATTAGAACACTACAACAAAAAATGTGTCACTTCAGCTAAAAAAAGGAATTGAGAGACAAAATTAAAAGTGATTAAAAATTGTAGTGTCAAATTGAAAGGATTTGGAATTATATTACTACTATTCAAGTTGACTCCTATTTGTAGGGGCTATTTGCATAACTAAGTCTAAAATATATATGTTCAAAAATTAAATTAATTCATTTCAAGTTATAGGGATATGAACTCCAATAAATTACCGTATGCTTGGCGCATATCCCTATTAGGGTGGAAATAGACCGAATCGAGCTAGACTTTGTAATGACTAAGTTTGACATGTAAAAAAAAATTAAGGTCTAAATTGGACGTAGTCCACCTTTAAAAAGTTTGATATGGCTTTTGGTGAAAGGAAGTTTGATATTGTTTGTTAGTTGTTTAAAATTAGAAGCCTTATGTATATGATCATATTTAAACTAATAATCATATATATGTTTTACTAGATTAATAATATGTCCATGTGAGCTTTCCTCAGTTGGTATGGACAATGCTAAATGCTAAAATATGCAAGGTCTGGGGTTCAATCCCCGACCACCACAAAAAAAAAGACTAATAATATATCACTCCTTTTCAGTATTTTACACGACATTTTAGATAATTTCAGTATATCACTCCTTTTCAATATTTTACACGACATTTTAGATAATTTCAGTATATATGATATCATATTTCACTTATAATTTATACTAGTACATTTAATATATAAATTAATATATTAACAAATATTATTTATATTTATTAAATAAGCCAATCTTATAAACCCAAAAGACTTTTTTATGGTTTGCAGCGTGATTTCTTTGGTTAAATAAACTTGTAAAAACCTTAATCTTCTTTGTTTATTGTTTAGAAAAATTAAGAAAAATCTTGCCTAACAAGGATCTAACGTAAACAAGGTCACTCATACGCCTTATCGGGTGATGATTTGATTATTTTCCACCCATAGTCGCAATTAGGGGTGTTCATGGGTTGGGTCAACCCAGAAAACCTGGTCAAACCCACTTAAAAAACCCAAAAAAATGAGTTGGGTTGGGTAATTGGGTGGGTATGGTTTCTAAAAATGGAAAACTCATAAAAATAAGAGTATTACTTTTCCCACATTGTACCCTATATATTGAAAATCAAAACATACTAGAGTTACAAATTAATATGTTGCACTTTTTGGTTATTTTGATACTAATGCAATTTTATGCCATGCAACTTTAATTTGTTGCAAGTATTTTATGATGTAGTTTATTATTGGATATTCTATGATGCATAAAATTATAGTAAAATAAGTTAAACATTTTTTTAAGAAAATTAAAAAGTAGAGTACTATTTTAAAACAAAATTACGAAGACTTGTCATTTAGTCATAGAAAAATAAGGGAAATTTTACCTTATACACCGACACATATACTTTTACCTCTACAAATCTTTTAAAATTCCAATTTTATCCCCTTTTGCTATTTAACCTTTTACACATTAATTTTTCATCCTTACTTTCAACATTTCTCAATTAAGTATGAGTTCACCCCCGCATGATATTCTTCCATGTATGTATTTCTGAATTTTTTTTTCCACTATAAAACTTTTCTGAAATTTTTTTGGAATACTCATTGTTACGTTTCCGAAAATTATTCGCAAGACTCATGTTTACCTTTTCCGGAAAGCATACCGGAAATCTCAATAAATCCTTTCCGGTTCATGAGTTACATGAAATCCTCACTAACACTTTGGCTGTGTTTGGTAACACAAAAAAACTAGCTTATAGCTTGTTGGACTAGCTTATAAGTTTGTTTTAATAGAATGTGATGTGTTTGGTAAAAAGCTTTTTTCACTAGCTTATAGCGTTTTTTAAGAAGCTAATCCAAGTAGCTTTTGAGCTTATAGCTTTTTACATTTTCTTCCATTTTTAACTTTTAACATTATTTTATTATTGTTTGTAAACAAAAAAACTGGCCACGTTAAAAAACAAACTAACCACGTTATTATTCTCTTAGGGATAGTAACCGCTGCTCATTGCTCTTTTTTATTGATTTTATGTTTGAAACGGTTTCTGTTAAATTCCTATTACTTATTTAGCTTTGTTTTCTTTTTCTTTTCGCATATGTACCATATTAAATAAAACATATAATTTTTCATAAAAATTAAAAGATATGATTATGAAGTTGAGCAAATTTAGTTAAAAAAAATATCTCAATGAAGTTCATATTTCATATTTATAAGTTATATGATCTAAGTTTAATTTAGTTCCTAAAATCCTCCTATAGAATGTTAAAACATTACTATAATTTTTTTCTTCATTTTTCTATACGAAAAATAAGCACAAGAATAAAGCATGATATTAAGGTCTATGCTTCTTCTTCTTCACTGAGAGAAGTGGTTGATTTTGCAAGTGTCTTTTGAATGCCTCGTTGAAAAGAATACGATCATGGATGGCTTTAATAATTGTTAATTTTAGTAATAGTTTCTTATTCAAAAAATTATATTAAATTTTTTGGAAACAATTTGGAGAATAATCAATAATTGATTATTTCATCAAAGAAAGCTTATTGTTTGGTGGGAGTGGGAGGTTTAATTTCTTTTTCCAACAACCATTTTTTTCCAGAAAAGGTGGGGTGAAAGTGGGGTGAACAAGTGAAAGGGTAAATTGTGTTTTATTTTATATAAAGGGTAAATTTGGTAGTTTGTGTAAAATGTTGGGGTCAAGGTATAATAGTAGGGGTGTGAGGTATCTTGGGTAACCCATTACCAAATCTAACCCAACCCAAAAATTAGTGGGTTTGTCCAAACCCACCCAACAGTATAACGGGTGGTTATTTTACCTCACCCAAACTGAAATACCCTATTTGGTTTGGTCTTGAGTTTGGTCAAACCCAAACCCACCCACGAACACCCCTAGTTGCAATGCTATATTTTCCTTTTCGGAATGACTACGCTATATTTTTATTTAGATAAAAATTATATATATAATATATTTGAGGGGAAGTTATATTTGTTTTAGTGTAGAAAGGAAGTTATATATAGATTTATTTTTGTGTAAAAAAAAAAAGGAAATAGTTCCCCAAAAAAGAAGAAATAATTCAAAAAATTATATATACATAATTGGAGGATGATGTAATTCATTGATCGAGATAAATATACAAGTGTTTTCTTTTTAGAGATGAATATATCAAGTTGGATCATTCGTTTCCTTCTCTCTCTCTCTCTCTCTCTCTCTCTCAAGTTAGGAGTCCTAACTCTCTCTCTCTCTCTCTCTCTCTCTTAACTACTCTCTCACTTTATTAAATTAAAAAATAAAAATGTAATCAAGAGAGATATTAAGTGCTTTAATATTAAACAAATGTTGTACGAGCAAATTGCTGATTTTTATTTTACAATTGCGATCATGTCTTCCTCCTCCTCTCATTTCCATAGATCCATTCCAACAGAAGATAGGCTTAGCTCCTTTCCAGATTCAATTATATCTCACATTCTCTCTTTTCTTCCAACCAAAGATTCTGTTGCCACAAGTGTCCTCTCAAAGCGGTGGAATCCATTATGGCTCTCGGTTCTTGATCTCAACTTTGACGCCCAAACCTTCGAAGACTACGTCACCTTTCGCCATGCCATATACTCAGTCATTGTATCACGAGATATCACGCTGCCAATACGATCATTTCGCCTCAAATTTGGCATAGAATATGACATCAACGACATCAACAGATTTATTAAGGCAGCGATACAAAGAGGAATCGAAGAGCTAGACATTGACATGTCGGAGAATATTAATGGATTAACAGATAGCATTTTCAGTTGCAAGACACTTACTGTTCTCAAATTGAAAAACCTATCTGTGAAAGACGACAATTGTCAAATAGATCTTCCTTTACTCAAAGTTCTCTATTTAGATCCTTTTAAAACAGATCATATCCGGTTTCTCTTAGGCTGTCCTAATCTAGAAGAATTGCAAACAACTATTGCTGCATTCTATTTGAAGAAGCTTAATCCAGAAACGCCCAATTTGGCGATAACAAGTATTCCTGAAAGTCAATATACTCTTAAATACTTCCTTCCTAGGGTGGAGATTATGCGTCTAAAATTGGTATGAACTACGTTGGATTTGTAATGTTTTGTCTTTTTAAATGTTAAGACCCACTAAGTATGGTTTCTAATGTTTTGTCTGTGATGCAGATATCGCATAAGTACCTCAAAGTCGCCAATTATGACAGTCTGATCCAAATGGAGCTATTCTTCTTTAATTCTAATGGAAAAAGTTGGGGTGAAAAGTGGAAGTGGATGCTAGAAGTGCTTCAACATAGTCCCAAGCTCCAACATTTTACAATTCATGAGGTGTTATATATGATTATGATAATGATTTTATATGTTAACTCAACCTCTACATATCTTTGTTTTAATTCTCTTGATTGTTTACAGGACATCGAAAATGGAATTTACGAGGACAATTGGCAGGATCCAGAAATTGTTCCGGAATGCCTTTCATCTCAGCTAATAACTTGCTTGTTTACAGGTTGCAGAGGCAGAAAGTGTGAGCTTCAATTTATAGAGTATGTTATGCAAAATTCAAAAGTGTTACGTAGCATGACAATTCGCAGTGCCTCTTCCATAACTTTAAATGAAAAGAAATGTTACGGAAATTATCTGTGTGCCCAAGGGGATGTAAACTTATATTTGATTGATGAGGATTGAGGACTAGAATATATTTATAATTCCAAGTTTTATATGCTAGATTCTATATATAGAATTTGATGGTGTTTGAATTATATATATATATAATTAAAATCCAATGCAAAATTATATATATATGTAATTATATATGTTGGATTCCTCAACTTTTATTTTAATTTTCTTACGGGTTGCTTTTATTTTAGTTACCTCAATCACTATCGCTTTTTGGCAATTGGTTATTTCAATCAAATACTGATATTCGTGTCTTCTTAAGTTTGCCATTGGTGTATTTTCTGTCTTCCACAATAGGGTATATGATGCATGTACTCGGCTTGCCGAAAGAATGAACATGTAATTCTAAACTAGAAAAGAAACTTTTTAGTGTTTTTAATCTTTTGGCTAGGGTGAGAAAATGCCATGTATCCATATTGGACCATGTTTGAGAACTAAAGAATAAGAAGTCTCATTGGTTTGGAATGTAAAGAATGGTGAAAGGGAGAGAAGAATGAAGTTTGTTTCTTGAGACATCAAGGAAAGAAAGTGATATGGAAGAAGGAATGTCATCTTGAATTCCACCAGTGAGACTATTGTTAACAATTCTAACCTTGGAATCTCTCGAGTGTGAATTGGAAGATACATTCAAGGTTACTAGGAAGCAAAATTATTCAAGGTTTTGGTATTAGCCATGGTTTTAAATTACGGGCCGCATCCGCAATTGCGACTACAACAACATTTCATGACAACTGCATTGTGATCTTCAATTACGTGTATGTCCGCATCTAGAACCACATCAGTCGATTTCAATCATTTTTGTTCAGAATTTCTAGCTAAAAATTAAAATCTTAGAACTCCAATTTACAATATGCTTTAGATTATAATGAAAAAACATACCTTTAATAGTCTCTCAAGAATGTATTTCAAACACTTTGGAATTGGTATTTATGGAGCAAAGTTTCTATGGTGGGTAAATATGCTAGCACCATGTTGGTGTCACTTTATCTATTTTGTGAAAATTAATAATTATTTCATGTCGCAACAACCGAATGTGCATCGGAATCGTCACAATAACCACAATCACAACAACCACATCCGTGACCCGGAGTTTAAAACCATATAAGCTACAATCACAACAACTGGATCCGTGAATCATTATTTTAAATTTGGCTTGAATGCAGTTTTACTCCCCTATTTTGATTGAATTTCGATTTTGTCCCCCTTATTTTAAAACTTGGAATTTTACCCCCCATATTTTGATTGAATATAGATTTTGCCCATCCTATTTTAAAACTCGGAATTTTACCCCATCTGTTTTATGTTTTTCAGGATTTCACCCCCACCCACCACATTTGAGTTTATTTTGGATAATGTAGAAGTGCTAACTTGACTTAAATTTTACTCACTCCGTTTCTTTTTAAGTGTCGTTTTAGAATTTTAACACAAAAATAGTGAATTGTATTTTTGCACACTTTTTCCTTATTATACCCTCATTTTAATCAACTAATAATTTCCTATTTTTTTGCACACACTTTATCTTTCCAATAAATTTAATATGAAACAAACAGTTGTTAGTTACTACTCCCTCCGTTTCAAAATGAGTGTCGCTTTAGCCAAAAAAAATTGTTTCAAAATGAATGTCACTTTCAGTTTCCAATGCAATAATAACTTTTTCTTTTCAATTGTACCCTCCAATTAATACTCTGCACATTACTTCCAAAGTATTACTTTTAAAACTAACCAATAGTTAATAAGGATAATTTAGTAAAATAATCATTCTCTTTCTTTTAATCATTGCAGTTCTTAATATGTGTGTAAACACCTAAAACGACACTCATTTTGAAACGGAGGGAGTACTCTCTTTCTCCAACAAATTCCTTTTTTTTTTTGCGCGTTTTATCTTTCTCTCTTAACAAATAATTTTCAATTTTCTAAATATTGTGCATATCTCTTGAAATTTTTAACAAGTATTACTCATGTTACTAGATTGTTGACCCGTGCGTCGCACGGGTTTATTGTGAAGGGATTAACGGTGAAAAAAAGAACAGGTGATAATCCATAGTAGACAAAATAAAACACTTTATAAAATGTATAAAATCTGAAAATATTATAAAAGAAAATTCGGTAATTTACCACGATTTACGTTTTTTTTTTGGAGAGAAACACGGTTTAGGGTTTGCTATATATAGTCGAGTTTGTATGGAAATTAGGGTAGCCGAGTTTGCTTGGAAATTAGGGTATTCTGTTTGTAAACGTATTAAAAAATTGTACAACAACTTGTCAAAAAAAAAAGTCTACAGAAACAATAGATATATACAAACGATAACACAACATGATAGGAATGAAAAGCTCATCAGTGAGGAGAAATATTAGGGATTGCTGCATTTTAGAGGGAATTTGTTAGGTTAAATTGGCGCACTGCATTTTAGATGGAATTTGTTAGGTTAAATTGCTGCTAACTTAATGCAACATTTTAGAGGGAAATTATTAGGTTAAGTTGCTGCAGACCTAATAAAATTAATAAATAAGGATAAGGTGCATCATTTTAGAGGGAAATTATTAGGTTAAGTTGTTGCAGACCTAATAAAATTAATAAATAAAGAAGATGCAAATTTAGAGCCAAAATTTTAGAATTGAGTTGTTGCAAACCTAATAAGGGATTATTGGAGGGAAAAAATTAGGTTAAGTTGCTGCAGACTTAACAAAATTAATAAATAAGGATAAGGTGCAACATTTTAGAGGGAAATTATTAGGTTAAGTTGCTGCAGACTTAATAAAATTAATAAATAAAGAAGATTTATAGAATTTGAACTCTTCATGAAACTATTATCATAGGTAAAAAAAAATTGTTTAAATTTAAAGATAACAAGAAACAAATTTTGTTTTAGAACAAAACAAACAAACTTTGTTTAAAAAAACAAACTTTAGTTTTCTAAATATATAACATTAATTAGTTTTATTGAAAAATATAAGAATAATTGATAAAGGGTATAATTGACAAATCATACCCTTAAAATACCAAAACGACAGTTTAATAGGAACGAAAGCTCACCCTAAAAAGACACTTAAAAAGGAACAGAAGGAGTATTACACAAACTAGCGAAAAGACGGGCACTCACGTGCTCGTCTTTCTGATCTTTTTATTGCGCTAACGTTTGAAAATTATTAACTATGTTTTTTTTTACGAAATTTTGATTTAGATTAAAACTAAAAATATAAATGTTTGTTGTTTTCAAGTTGTAACAAACCAAACTAATCATGATTATTTATTTCAATGACACCAACAATATAACAAAAAAAAAATCTAAAGTCTTTTTTTAATGACACCAAAAACAATCTTTATTGTAGAAAAAGTTGTTTAAGGGTATAATTGAAATAATGAAAAAGTAAGTTGTAGAAAAAGTTGTTTAAGTGTATAATTGAAATAATGAAAAAGTAAGTAAGTATAAATATGCTCATAGGAAATAATGAAAAAGTAAGTAAGTAATAATGAAAAAGTAAGTAAGTATATAAATATGCTCATATAGTTTAAGTTGTAGAAAAAGTTGTTTAAGGGTATAATTGAAATAATGAAAAAGTAAGTAAGTAATAATGAAAAAGTAAGTAAGTATAAATATGCTCATAGGAAATAATGAAAAAGTAAGTAAGTAATAATGAAAAAGTATATATACATATGCTCATATAATTTTTTTTTGTGGTGGCCGGGATTCGAACCCCGGACCTTACATATATTATGCATTGTCCTTACCAACTAAGCTAAGCTCACAGGGACATGCTCATATAGTTTGTTACACTTTTTAAATGATAAAGGAAAAACAAAACAGATATATATATATATATATATATATATATTCATATCGTGTTTGTTATATTTTTTAATATTTAAATTTATACTTATCTATTTATTACATGTGTTATTTGTATTCAAAATTGAGAGCCTTTTTGGAAAGAAAATTCCCGCCCAAAAATGCTGAAAGGGGGTGTTTTCTTCATATATACTACTAGTGTATTTACCCGGCGTTGCCCGGGTTAGACATATTCAAGAAGATAAAAAAATTATATGTGTGATATCCGTAAGACTTGTTGTAATTTAAGTTTCTGTTTCTGCTTCCTAGTTAGGACCGGCGTGAAATCTTCCTCGGCTGATCTTTTGTCATATTCACGAACTCTTTCCCACAAGTCTAAACCGTGCTGAATATTCTTGCTGGGATGAACTTCTTGTTGTAGTAAACTGGTAACCACTTGCTCCTCTTGAATTGTTGTGGGCATGCTAACATTTTCAGCAAGGGGCTGCTCAATAACCACAGGTAAAACCAAAGAACTGCGTGAACCGAAATGCACGTCAACGTGCTCAACAACCGTATGCGTCTGAACCTGAACCGATTCTACAGACACCTTATGCACCTCAAAATGCTCAATAGAGGATGAATGTGATACACGCTCATGGGAACCCTTGGGACTCTCCACCAGCTCCCGCGAGATCGAATGATTGTGTTCCACATCATCAGAAAGTGTAACAGTAACATTGTCCACCGTGGGGTTCTCCAACTTCTCCTGCGATGTCTGATGCAACTGCTCCTCTCTCTCAGAATGCACGTCATCATGCGCAACAGGGGAAACAACCTCTAACACTGGCGTAGCACGTGGCAGCTCCTCATGAGAAATTCTGTCAAACACATTGTGTAATGGAAAGCTGAAAGAGTTTGACGACGAAACGGCACGGACACGTCTGTCTGAGAAGTAGCCACTGTTGATGTAACAACCGGCACCAATTGTGAAGTAGCATTCAAGGCAGGGGAAGGAGCCGAAATGTCCAGTGTAGTCAAAGCCAATGATGTTAATGATGTAGGAGTAACAGAAACTGGTACCCTTTGGGTGGTAGCAACTGTTGAAACAACCGGAACCTGAACCCACGTCCCAACGCTTCCATTGGCCGAAGTGGAAGCTCCCACATCATTGTTCTGTCGAGATGGTTTAGGGGGAGCTGTTTCGGCAATAATGATTTGTTTCCGCGATCATTCTTGTCCTTTGATGGTTGCGGATGTAACCAACGACAAGTGGAGACATTGTGCCCAATAGAGTAACAATGATGGCAAAATAACGGTCTCCGCTCATATTGGACCTCCACTTTGAAAGCAAAGCCTTCTCTCTCAACAAGAATTTCATCATATGCTCTCTTTGAAAGATCGATGTCAACTAAACTTCTTGCGTAGTGCCCAAAAGTGCGGTTTCGTGTCGGTCCATCAATGTCAATCGGGGTGCCAACCGCGCTTGCGATCTCCTTCAAAGTTCTCTCCCGCCAATACTCCTGCGGTAACTCAGCCAAGCGAATCCAAAGAGATACATGTGTCTGTTTCTGAGAAAGGTATTTGAAATCTTTGGTCCACTGCGATAATCTCAATAAAAACCAATATTTTATTGGGTTAATTAAGTAAATGGTCCCTGTAAATATTCAGAATTTTGTTTTTAGTCCCTATAAAATAAAATCACACTTTTTAGTCCTTATAAAATTTTCCATCAGCATTTTTAGTCCCTATAAAATTTTTCCATTAGCATTTTTAGTCCCTATAAAAAAATTTCATCAACATTTTTGGTCCCTAAAATGTTTAAGGAAAATGTCACAGGGACTAAAAAGTGTGATTTTATTTTATAGCGACTAAAAACAAAACTGTTAATATTTATATGGACTAAAAACTTAATTAACCCTATTTTATTTAACATAAATATCTCAACAACATTTTGATCTTATCCACTCAATATTTTCTTTAAATTTTTATTGAATTTCTAATATTTTATGTAGCAGAAATATCTCAACAAACTTCACATAATACTTTCAATAAAGTTTACATATACGATCTTATTTTATGATTAAAAGACTCCAATTTGTTTATTTGTTTTTAGGAAAAGAAGCTTCAATTAGTTATTACTAATCTTTTAGCACTATATCATTCAATTAGTTTTTATGTTTGAGGGAAAAAAAGGTTCGATTAGTTTTTTTTTGATAAAAAAAGGTTTGATTAGTTATTATGTTATCTTTTAGCAGCATATTCTAATGCAAATGTTAACTATAAATAAATAAATTTTCATTAATCACATATTTACATATTTTGAGCACAAGCAAAATCCCAAAACATTCTTTTCATCTAACATTTTTCCTTCTTTAGGTTTTCCAAACACCAATTTTATTATTTCTCATACATATACTTTGATATATATATATATATATATATATATATATATATATATATATATATATTTCAACCAATTTCTTCCCTTTCAATCGATTTTTCTCTGTCATACGCATGGCCCCGAAACAAACCCATGACCACATGTTTAAAGGGACCCAAAACTCTTACCACTTGGACTAATTCATTATTGATTTTGTTACACTTTTTATTCTTGCATTGGACATTCATCTCATCATTTATATTTATTTTTATGATTTCTTCCCTTTCAATCGATTTTTCTCTGTCATACGCATGGCCCCGAAACAAACCCATGACCACATGTTTAAAGGGACCCAAAACTCTTACCACTTGGACTAATTCATTATTGATTTTGTTACACTTTTTATTCTTGCATTGGACATTCATCTCATCATTTATATTTATTTTTATGATATTATTATAATTGTAAATTTAAATAAATTCAATCTAATATACTGACACGTGTATTCGTGCACACAAACTTATAAAACTTATTTAATATCTAACCCGGACACCACCGGGTCTAACCCGGACACCACCGGGTCTTTTTTTTTTTTTGGTAGTGGCCGGGGTTTGAACCCCAGACCTTGCATATTTTATGCATTGTCCCAACCAACTGAGCTAAGCTCACGAGGACAACGCTAGGTCTCTAAACAAGTATATATTATATATATAAAGTAAGGTTTTTTATGCCACGTGTCACTTCCACATTCATTCTCAATATTTTTATTATTTTTTCTATTTTTAAAAAACCAATAATTTATTTAACATAAATATCTCAACAAACTTTCGATCTTATGCACTCAGTATTTTTTTTTTTAATTTTTATTGAATTTCTAATATTTTATGTAGCAGAAATTTGAATTTCTAATATTTTATGTAGCAGAAATATCTCAACAAACTACACATCAATCAATCAATCAATCAATCAATAGTATCTGCCACATGCCACTTCCACGTTTATTAGCAATATTATTATTATTTATCTATTTTTTAAAACCAATATTTAATTTGGCATAAATATCTCAACAAACTTTTGATCTTACCTATTAAATATTTTACTTAACTTTTTTTATTGAATTCCTAATATTTTAAGTAACAGAAATATTTCAACAAATTACACATGATACCCTTCAACTGTACCCTTCAACTATAAATCATCAATCAATCAATCAATAGTCCATATATAAAGTAAGGTTTTTTATGCCACGTGTCACTTCCACGTTTATAAGCAATATTTTTATTATTTTCTATTTTTTAAAACCAATATTTAATTTGGCATAAATATCTCTACAAACTTTTGATCTTATCTATTAAATATTAGATGTATATATTAGGAATACCAACCAGAGACGCTCTGCTAGGGTTTCCCCTGACATGAGCGCCGTTTCAACAAATCCTTGCTAGTTTTTCAATTCTACACGACATACATATTATTGTGTAACCAGTTTCACACGTTGTGCTAGTACAATTTTCCAATTTGAAGCTTTACGTGATTGATCCCCATAGGTACAATTTCCTTGCTTGCTAATTCAATTAGGTTTAGTTGAAATTATGGGCACCCAAACATATTTGAAATTTGAATAGTTGCCTCCAAAATCATTAGGTTTAGGGTTTTGCAATTAGGTTAGCATTGTACATTCGGATTTGATATAATAAGATAAGATTAATAAATAAGGATTAATAAATAAGGATAATAATATATTTGAGGGATGTAACAGAACGTAAAAATAACAAAACCCAAAAAAATTAGGGTTAGTAGTAGGAAGGAAAATATTAGGTTTAGTTGTTGCAGACTTAACAAAATTAACTAGACTTTTGACTCATGCGTCGCACGGGTTTTCTCGACTATAATAGAGACCAATAAATAATCTTTAACCCGTAAGATCATTGATATGGTAGAAAATATTTTCTTCAAAAAAAGGCAAGCGGATAGGAATGAAATTGGTGTGCAATGCATTTTTTAGATGTAATTTGTTAGGTTAAATAATTGCAAACCTAATAAAGCAAATGAGCGGGAAAAAAATTAGGTTAAGTTGCTGCAGACGCAACAAAATTAATAAATAAGGATAAATAAGGATTCTCGATCTTACTTACGCGCTGCTCCCCCAATCTTCTCTTACGCTCTCTCTCTCTCGTGTTCTCTCTCTTCCTTTTTAATCTCTATATATACTTCTCTCTCACAAACACCTCTCATCTTATGTGCATTGAAACCCTAGTTAGTTCCACGAGCAATTGCTTTTATCATAATTTTGGGATTGCGATCATGTCATCCTCTCAGTCCTATCGATCCATTCCAACAGAAGATAGGGTTAGCTTGCTTCCAGATTCAATTATATCTCACATTCTCTCTTTTCTCCCAACCAAAGACTCCGTCGCCACTAGCGTCCTCTCAAAGCTGTGGAATCCATTTTGGCTCTCCGTTCTCGATCTCAACTTCGACACCCAAACCTTCAAAGACTATGTCACCTTTCGCATTGCTGTATACTCAGTCATTGTATCACGAGACAACTCGCTGCCGATACGATCACTTTGCCTCAAATTTGGCATAGAATATGACATCAACGACATCAACCGATTTATTAAGGCAGCAATACAAAGAGGAATCGAAGAGCTAGACATTCGCATGTTGGAGAAGGTTAACGGATTAACAGATAGAATTTTCAGTTGCAAGACACTTACTGTTCTCTAATTGAAAAACCTATCTGGGAGAGACGACAATTGTCAAATAGATCTTCCTTTACTCAAAGTTCTCTATTTAGATCCTTTTATAACAAATCACCATATCGGGTTTCTCTTAGGCTGTCCTAATTTAGAAGAATTGCAAACAAATATTGCTGCATTTTATTTGAAGAAACTTAATATAAAAAATCCCAATTTGGTGAGATCAAAGGTTCCTATAAAATATATTCTTGCCTACATATTTACTAGGGTGGAGGTTATGCGTCTAAAATTGGTATGAACTGCGCTGGATTTGTAATGTTTTGTTTATGTAAATGTTAAAACCAACTGAGTATGGTTTCTAATGTTTTTGTCTGTGATGCAGAAATCGCACATTTACCTCGAAGTTTTCAGTTTTGTCAGTCTAATTCAAATGGAGCTATTCTTCTTTAATTCTAATGGTAAAAGTTGGGATGAGAAGTGGAAGTGGATGCTAGAAGTGCTTGGACGTAGTCCCAAGCTTCAACATCTTACAATTCATGAGGTGTTTTATATGATTATGATAATGATTTTATATGTTAACTCAACCTCTACATATCTTTGTTTTAATTTACTTGAATTGTTTACAGCAGATGGAAAGTGGAATCTTCGAGGACGATTGGAAGGACCCGGAAACTGTTCCGAGATGTCTTTCATCTCAGCTAAAAACTTGCTTGATTACAGGTTGCAGAGGCAGAAAGTGTGAGCTTCAATTTATAGAGTATGTTATGCAAAATTCAAAAGTGTTGCGTAGCATGACAATTCGCAGTGCCTCTTCCATAACTTTAAATGAAAAGCATGATATGTTACAGAAATTATCTGTGTGCCCAAGGGGATGTAAACTTATATTTGATTGATGAAGACTAGAATGTATTTATAATTCCAAGTTTTATGTGCCTAGTTTTTATGGTGTTTCAAATATATATTGGCTTCAAATATATATTGATGGTGTTTGAAAGACATGAACTCTGCCTCGTTTTTTTGGTGTTTCAAATATATATTGGCTTTCATGTAATTAAATCCATTCCATCTCCTTTCAACTTTTATTTTCCCTTTCTTACTGGTTGTTTTTATTTTAGTTCCCTTTCTTAATGATATTCTTGTCTTTTTCTCAAGTTCGCCATTGGTGTATTTTCTCTCTTCCACGTTAGGGTATATGAATATGATGCATGTACACGGCTTGCCTAAAGAATGAACATCTAGAAAAGAAACTTTTTTTAAAATATCTTTTGGCTAGGGCAAGAAAATGCCTTGTGTCCATTGTTGACCATGTTTGAGAACTGTAGAATTAAGAAGTCTCACTGGATTCTAAAAAGCAATTTCACACTAGAGTATGAAAACTTGAATGTTTGGAATATAAAGAATGGTGGAAGGTAGAGAAGAATGGCGTATGTTTCTTGACAGATCAATGAAAGAAAGTGATGTGGAAAAAGGAGAAGGAATGTCATCTGGAATTCCCTATTGTTAGCCAATTCTAACCTTTGTAGCTTCACAAGCTTTCCAAGACCAACATGAACTGTCCTGGAAAGAAAAGTTAATCTGAATAAGAATACGAACAAATTCAATGTTCAAACTAGAACATGAAAACTTGAATGTTTGGAATGTAAAGAATGGTGGAAGGGAGAGAAGAAAGGAGTTTATTTCTTGACAGATAAATGTTTGAGAAGAATGAACTTGAAGATTTCATTCCTACATGCATATGGACTGTCTGGAGTAGTGGTGGTTATTGGTGTGGCTTCCTGTCGTCTCCATATTTGTTTCAATGGATGAAGTCACCCATCAAGACTATCAAGAAAGCAGTGAAACTATGACCATTTGTGGCTCTAATGAAATGCCTAATTTACTTGTGCTTTTTTCTGTTTCTTGACCCTTTACACCCTTTAAAATTTGAGTGATGCTAGTTTTTCTTTTTAAAGAAGCCAAATTAACCCACCTAAATTGATAATGAGAAGAATCAAATCTGAGACCTTGAATTATGTAATACTGTCATTTTAAAAGTGAATTGGTCCATTAAAAACACAATTATGCAGTACTGTCTGTATGTTGCATACAAAACTTTGAGTTATGTAGTCAAAGTTGTATCCCCACTTCTTTATTGAATTTATTCCAAAGTAGGTCTCTATCTTACATTATTTCCAAAGTCTTAACTCCAATAAACAGTTATACAACAACTTAAATTTTTATTATGTTATTAACAACGAAAGCCTAAAAAAACCATAATTTATTAAATGAACTATTAACATGCACATAAAATATAAAATAAATAATTCCTAGTTGTGTAAAATATTAAATAAATGAACTATTATCATCTACCTAAAAATTGAAAAATAATTAAGAATATGTGTTTAGAATGAAAAGAATGGATACATGTACGGAAAAACATCTTTTTATATATAAAAAAGATTAATAAATAATGTAATATTAATCAAATAATTATTTAAAATTTTTGCCATCAATTTAATATTTGAAAAAAATGAATTATCTATTAAATAAATTTGGTTAAAAAAGTTTACGTGAACTCTCAGTACTTACATATCACCCATCAAAGATGTTCTCACATCGATAGTGACAATTGAACTCACGATCTCGTGCATGAGTCAACTCCTAACAAACTGTGACAACCTTTTTTTTGACAATTATCTATTAAATTTGATAAAAGCTACGCTGAATTTTATTTAGTTTAAATTGAAGTTTAATGAAAGATAAAACCGAGAAACAAAGAAATAATTAGAATTGGGGTTTTTAAATTTGCACATGGTTTTTTGGCAAAAATAAACGATATTCATTAATTCAAAATAACAAAGTACATCGATACAATATAAATTCAAAGTCGCTAAAAACAAAAGGGTGGAAGCTGTAAACAAACCCACATCATCCATGTTAATAGCATAAAATGACAGAGTATCTATGTCTACAAATATGACTATATTCAAGTTTTCGGAGTACTCATGTCTCCAGATCTATAACGTTGACAACATCAAAGTCATTGATGGAATATGCACTTGCTCAAAGCTAATCTATCAACTTGAATCAAATAAACACTACACTAAGACATAAACAGAAATACACCGTGCAAAGACGAGAAATCAACACAAACAGAAGGTGGCATTTAGCATGGAAAAGGACAAGAGTCTCCCACCATAGGAAAGTAAATTTTATCCATTAGATTAAGTAAAGAACATCGTGTTATCGTAGACTCTCGACACTAGATCTTTTTCACTTTATCTTCCACCACCTGTCGACCCCACTTACTGGGATAAGACTTGATTGTTGTTGTATCTTCCACCACCATTCTCTCTTCCATCACCACTAACACATCACCACCAATAGTGTCAAAATTTTCTTAAAAATAAAACACGTTCTCCACCCACCCACCACTAATTATTGAACTTCAATCATCTTCTTAATCAACTGAGAGATGAAATACCAAATTCTTAAATCATCTTCTTAGTCTTCACTCACTCACTTCACTTGTAACAAAACTCAATTTTTTTTTTGGTACATAAAACTCAATTTATTATTTTACCACTTACCTTTTCTCATAACCCATCTTCTTATTTGATTTGATTCTTCTCACTTGAATATCACATTAAAAAAATCAGGGTCATGTTAAACAGTGCCCTAGAACAGTTAAAGATACCAAAAAAGGAAGTTAGTACTAAAAGATGAAACTTTTTTGACTTTTTATGAATTAATTACAGAATTTTCAATGCAATGACTACTATATAATTTCTTTTTTTAGTATACCAGGAGCACGGGTTAACATTTCCCAAAAAATTTGTTATGAGAAGTTTTGGAGTGATGGGTTTGAAAGGATTTCTCATGAATATGCTTTATGTGAAGATGAATAATGTTGTTGTTTCCAGGTTAAAAACCCTTAAGTATCATTAGTTGGTCTATTATCATTTTTCAAATCTAATTTCGTTTCCAGACTTATTTCCTTTTTCAAGATCTGATTTTAATTATTTGAGCTGTTTAGTTTTAATTTGATGTATGGATCACATGTGAAGAAGAGTTTTTATGCTCGGGTTTTGGTTGAAGATTGAATATACGACAATGGTGGAAGATAGGGAAAAAAGATAATCTAGTGCTGAGAGTGTACCATAAGATAATGTTTTTTACTTGATCTATGGATAACAATTACTTTCTCATGATGGGAAACTTTTGTCCTATCCCATACTAAATGCCACCCGAACAGAATCATACTAAGACGACGAAATTACAAAAACAAACGAAATAAGATTGGAAAAAATCTTTTTTTTTTTAGTAACGTTAAAAAGAGATGTTACTACTTACTAGCCTTTTTTTGTTGTTGTCAATAGTTGCTACTTGCTAGCCTTTCTGATATTTGGATCGAGGAGCGTGTAATTATAATTGGATTGGAAACCCTAGTTCACCATGAATCCATGATGTTGTACGAGCAAATTGCTTTGATCTTAATTTTTCAAGTGCGATCATGTCTTCCTCTCAACCTAATCGATTCATTCCAACAGAAGATAGGGTTAGCTCTCTTCCAGATTCAATTATATCTCACATTCTCTCTTTTCTCCCAACCAAAGACTCCGTCGCCACTAGTGTCCTCTCGAAACGGTGGAATCCATTGTGGCTCTCAGTTCTCGATCTCAACTTCGACGCCCAAACTATGTCACCTTTCGCCATGCCGTCTACTCAGTCATTGTATCACGTGACAACTCGCTGCCAATACGATCATTCCGCCTCAAATTTGGCATAGAATATGACATCAACGACATCAACCGATTTATTAAGGCAGCAATACAAAGAGGAATCGAAGAGCTAGACATTGACATGTTGGAGAATGTTAATGGATTAACAGATAGAATTTTCAGTTGCAAGACACTCACTGTTCTCAAATTGAAAAACCTATCTGTGAAAATTGACAATTGTCAAATAGATCTTCCTCTACTCAAAGTTCTCTATTTAGATCCTTTTATAACAGATCATATCCGGTTTCTCTTAGGCTGTCCTAATCTAGAAGAATTTCAAACTGAGTATATTGCGTTTTATTCGAGGAGGCTTGATCCGGAAACACCCAACTTTATGAGAACAAGTCAAAGTAATGCTGCCTACTTCTTTTCTAGGGCAGAGACGATGCGTCTAAAAAAGGTATGAACTAAGCTGGATTTGTACTGTTTTGTCTATGTAAATCTAAAAACCAATTGGGTATGGTTTCTAATCTTTTGTTTGCAATTTAAGAATAAGAATTGTATGATAGGATTGCTCCAACATACTCCCAATCTACAACATCTTACCATTCATCAGGTATTGCATATGTTTAGGATAATTTAATGATTTAATTTTTTAACTTAACCTATACATATCTTTCTTTTAATTTACTAGAATTGTTTACAGGACATTGAAAATGGAGTTTATGAGGAAAATTGGCAGGACCCACAAATTGTTCCAGAATGCCTTTCATCTCAGCTAAGAACTTGCTTGCTTACAGGTTGCACAGGCAGGAAGTGTGAGCTTCAATTTATAGAGTATGTTATGCAAAATTCAAAAGTGTTACGTACCATGACAATTCGCAGTGCCTCTTCCATAACTTTAAATGAAAAGCATGAAATGTTACGGAAATTATCTGTGTGCCCAAGGGGATGTAAACTTATATTTGATTGATGAAGGCTATAATATATTTATAATTCCAAGTTTTATATGTTAGATTCTACATATAGAATTTGATGGTGTTTGAAAGACATGAACTCTGACTCTTTGACGGTGTTTCGATTATATATTGGCTTTTATGTAATTAAAATCCATTCTATCTCCTTTCATTTTTCTTTTCTTACTTGTTTTGTTTATTTTAGTTATCTCAATCACATCATTTTTTGCCAATTGGTTATTTCAATCAAATACTGATATCCGTGTCTTTTTCTCATGTTCGACATTGGTGCATTTTCTCTCTTCCACATTAAGGTATATGATGCATGTACACGGTTTGGCTAAAGAATGAACATGTAGTTTTATACTAGAAAAGAAACTTTTAAACTTTTTTAAAATATCTTTTGGCTAGGACAAGGAAATGCCCTGTGTCCATTGTGGACCATGTTTGAGAACCGTAGAATTACGAAGTCTCACTGGATTTTAAAATGCAGTGTTCACACTAAAGCATGAAAACTTGAAGGTTTGGAATGTAAAGAATGGTGGAAGAGAGAGAAGAATGGAGTTTGTTTCTTGAAAGATCGATGTTTTAGAAGAATGAACTTGAAGGTTTCATTCCTAAAGCATTTGGACTGTCTGGATTGGTGTGATCTTGCAGCAGAATTTTGGGTTCAATATAGTAAGGAAGGAATTCTAAGTTGCAATAGTCAAATTAAGGCAGAATTATTGGAAAAAGACTTGTTTGATCAGAGAGTGCGACGAATCCCTTCGTCTCCATATTTGTTTCATGGGGTGAAGTCATCCATCAAGACTATCAATAAAGCAGTGAAACTATGACCATTTGAGGCTCTAATGAAAATTCCTAATGTACTTGTACTTTTTTATGTTTCTTGACCCTTTAACACTCTTTGTTTATTATCTTCTAGTGAGGCTTTACAAGTGATGCTAGTTGAATACGTGAGTAAAATTTCATGATAAAAAAAATAAAAATAAGTGATAAAAAATATGGGCTTGATTTTGTAGTTTGTTTTGTGTATTAGAATTTTCAGTTATCAAATAAGTGATAACACCTTGTTGTTTTGGCTGCAATAATTTGGTATCTGATTTTTGTTTAAGAACATACTTTTGTACTAGAAATTTGAAACATCTAGCATCTACTATAAAATGATCTTGGTTGTTTCAATGTCTTGTAATGAAAAACTTATACAGTCCTATAAGTGATTTTGATACACTCCAAAAACATAATTCAGAACAGTTACTAAACAACTTTTTACTAGAAGATAAGAAGCAAATCATTTTAAAAGCGAATTGGTACATTTTTTTTTTAAGCCAAAAAGAAAATATAATAAATAAAAAACAAACAGATACAAAGATTGGGGGGACATAGACCTAACCCATGGATAACCCAAACGAGGATACATCATGATAAAACAGTCCAAGTGGAACAACTCTAATCTATCCTAACAAAAATACACTAATCACTGGCGCAACCCAGCGAACCCGCGTACGGGCGCGAAACCGGGCTACAAAAAAAGCGTGAAAAGTGGACATTCGCATAGAACAATTAAAGTATAAAACCTGGCGAATGGATTGGCTGTCAACACGGTATCCAATCCAAGAGCCCACAATCCCCTGAATCAACAGCAGACATAAAATGCTCTTTCGAGCAAACAACGCGTAAAAACTCAGATCGAGGGATGAGTTCAATACGCCAGTAACTAGACCCTTTCGGGTTAATCGAACCAGACCCTTTCGGGTTAAACGAACCAGACCGTTTATGAAACTCAACCATTGCAAAAGAGTCCAGATCTGCAACCCCCCAACCTCTGCTGAACAGAAGCAAGAAAACACATACCAAACTAAATAAAGCGAATTGGTACATTAAAAACACAATAATGCAGTATGTTGCATACAAAAATTTGAGTTATGTAGTCAAAGTTGTATCCTCACTTCTTTAGTGAATTTATTCCACAGTAGGTCTCTATCTTACATTATTTCCAAAGTCTTTAACTCCAATAAACACTTAATATAACAACTTAATTTTTTATTTTGTTATTAACAGTGAAAGCCTCTATCAGGACAGAGATTTTCTCCACTTATGAGGAGTCCTACTTTTGACCACAGTACTAGTTTTCATGTCCATAGGTGTTTGCCTTCCGAACCCAAATTCAGTTTCAGCTTCATGTTGTTCAAAATTCTCCATCTCTCCGATGCTTTTACTAAAAGCAAGTTTCTTCAATTTGAAGAAACTTTTCTTCTTCTCAGCCATTTTATCCATCTG
The DNA here is from genome assembly GCF_051527215.1 of Medicago sativa. NCBI lineage: Eukaryota > Viridiplantae > Streptophyta > Magnoliopsida > Fabales > Fabaceae > Medicago > Medicago sativa. Next base: position 81,392,376 of record NC_140750.1, read on the forward strand.
TGCTTGCATGACATTGCACCGACTCTGCAGCCTGTAAACATCTTCCTTCAGTTTTTTATCTCCATTTGTTGCACGTTCATTTCACGCTTAGAAAGACAACGTGCCTGTGGGTCCAACACACCACCGTATCCACTTGGACTCCTCAAGCTACTGAAAGAAGCACTCCAACCAACGTGACGGTTGAGTTTCGTTTGTTCGGAGAAGAGAACTTGAATAACAGCTCTCACAGGCAACCGTTCGTTTTGAGCTGCATGAAGTGAAGCTTCTGGTGTGAGTTTCCTGCTATCAATCAACCTACACATACTTTTTCTTTCTTGCTTCGACACGCTTGGATGTGCCTGTTACAAAAATAAATAAGTAGACAGTATCACGTTATAGATGAGAAACAGACTGAATAAATAGATTTAGATTGCATGCAGTCAACACATCGGTAATTATTTAATCAAGATCAGATGGTCCCCATATTTGAAGCTGCAAGTCATATACTCCACATAAAATTAAATATAACACAATCATTTTGATTTTAGTTATCATATAACTAATACATATATCATAAATTCATTGTGTTAAATTCAAGTTTATGTTTAAATATGTTCAATACTAAATTTCAATAAACAATGACATAGAAGAATAAACAATGAACCAAAATCATTAATATTTTCTATGACTTTCTTCCATGAACATATATCAACTTACAATAATTCAAAACATACATAAATTATTTTAATATCATGATAAACAAGAAATTAACCATTACTTTTCATATTATCATGTAAATATAATATCAGCACAATATTAATGATAATAATTTCTTACACAAAGTAAATAATATCATTAAATCAACCACTTGATATTTTGACAATTTATCTACACTGCTTTCATAAATAAAATAGTGTTTAAACATTCTTAACATATTACTATACTCATCAAAATTCATATACTTGAACAATTTCTAAATCATGTATATATATGTCACCACATGTTAAATCTAACATATTTATATTTACTTAGATACTATACACATGCATTTAGAACACCAAATATTTCATAATAGGTAATGTAATCACTTATATGCACATTATCTCATGTTCAAATTAACATTAAACAGATTTCAAACGATAAATTTTATACATATCAAAATTTATCATGCATATATTATCTACAACCACATGTAAATTTATCACAAACACATCATATATGAAATATTTATCCATAAATTTCCATAACATATATTCATAAAAGGAATTTGTTTACCGTTCACCGTAGTTATGGGTGAAAAGTTTACTTTCATCTCTACCAAAAATTGCAGCCATTAATCACAAGTAAATCATGAATCGAACCTAAAGATTGTTGGAACTTGTGTTGGGGGTCTGCTGCAATAACTTGACCAAGAAGATGATGAAGATGAATACGATGAAGTGTGCACATAAATTCCAAAGATTGTTGTATATCTTGATTGTTGGGAAGAGGCTGCTGCACTTGAAACCTGAAAAGTTTAATAGTTATGCATGTAAACTCAAAGCGTATGGGGTTGCCATACTAACCTTTAGGTTCGATTCGCCCCCACCAATAACTGTATATTGGATGCAATAAGGAATGACCGGCGAATCCCCTTCAGGATACTATGAGTTCCTTGACGTGTATTGCACAACCACACCAAGCGTATCTCCTAACAGTATTTTACAGATTTATGATTCCAGCAATTCACTCATGCATTAGAGAATTGATGGATGATTTAGAGTAAGAGAATGAGGGAGAATTATGTTGTTAATGCAACAAAATTTTGTCCAAAGTTGTGTGTTGTAGTGTTCTTGCTGTATCAAACTAATGCCCAAATGCCAAGCATTTATAGTGCATTATATGACCCTTCACATGAGAGAAAGCACCCCTTTGACTTGAAACAATGTTATGGTTCATTAAACATCCTTTTGCCAAATGTTATAACCATATACATTTGAATCAATGCAAATGTTCATTAAGCATCACTTTGCCAAAGGTTCCAATGTATATGAATGATTCCCATGAAGAGTTACAACTTTTGGTTCTACAGTGATTCCATTATTTTGGAAATCACCAACAGAGAATGCTGCGTTTTATTTGCGGAAGCTTAATCCAGAAACACCCAACTTTATGAGAACTAATGCTGCCTACTTCTTTTCTAGGGTAGAGATGATGCTTCTTATAAAGGTATGAACTACGCAGGATTTGTTCTGTTTTGTCTATGTAAATCTTAAAACCAATTCGATATGGTTTCTAATCTTTTGTTTGTAATTTTAAGGATAAGAAGCGTGTGCTGGGAGTGCTTCAACATACTCCCATTCTACAACATCTTACCATTCATCAGGTATTGCATATGTTTAGAATAATTTAATTATTTAATTTTTTAACTCAACCTATACATATCTTTGTTTTAATTTACTTGAATTGTTTATAGCAGATGGAAAGTGGAATCTTCGAGGACGATTGGAAGGACCCAGAAACTGTTCCGAGATGTCTTTCATCTCAGCTAAAAACATGCTTGTTTACAGGTTGCAGAGGCAGAAAGTGTGAGCTTCAATTTGTAGAGTATGTTATGCAAAATTCAAAAGTGTTACATAGCATGACAATTCGCAGTGCCTCTTCCATAACTTTAAATGAGAAGCATGAAATGTTACGGAAATTATCTGTGTGCCCAAGGAGATGTAAACTTATATTTGATTGATGAGGATTGAGGACTAGAATATATTTATAATTCCAAGTTTTATGTTAGATTCTACATATAGAATATGGTAGCAGGATTTGTTGATGTTGAGAGACATGAACTCTGCCTCGTTCTCTTGATGGTCTTTCAATTATATATTGGCTTTTATGTAATTAAAATCCATTCTATCTCCTCTCGACTTTTATTTTTCTTTTCTTACCGGTTGTTTTTATTTTAGTTAGCTAAATCACTATTTGTTTTTTAGCCCATGTAACCAAAAAAATCACTATCACTTATCGCAATTGGTTATTTAAATCAAATACTAATATTCATGTCTTTTTCCCAAGTTCGCCATTGGTGTATTTTCTCTCTTCCACATTAGGGTATATGATGCATGTACACGACGGCTTGCCAAAGGGAATGAACATGTAGTTTTATACTAGAATTTTTTTTTTTTATTGTTTTTAATCTTTTGGCTAGGGTGAGAAAATGCCCTGTGTCCATATTGGACCATGTTTGAGAACTAAAGAACTAAGAAGTCTCACTCCTTTTGAATATAAAGAATGGTGAAAGGGAGAGAAGAATGGAGTTTTTTTCGTGAAACATCAATGAAAGAAAGTGATATGGAAGAAGGAATATTATCTTAAATTCCACCAGTGAGACACTATTGTTAACAATTCTAACCTTTCTAGTTTCTCAAGCTTGCCAAGACCAACATGAACTGTCCTGGAAAGAAGGCATTGTTGAAAAGTATCAGTGTTGTTAGAATTCCTTGGCTGCAAAGGGTTTCTCGAATCTCTCGAGAGTGAATTGGATGATACATCCAACGCTTGCAATGGTGAATTTTATTCAAGGTTACTAGGAAGCAAATATTGCTGATGCGGTAGACTCTGCAACATCATTGCATGACAATTGCAGTGTGATCTTTAATTACGTGTATGGCTGCATCAGAAACCGCATTTGTCGATTTTGATCATGTTTGTTCAGAATTTCTCACCAAAAAATTAAAGATCATTCCATTCAGAATTTCTCACCAAAAATTAAAATTTCGGAACTCCAATATACAATATGCTTTAGATTATAATGAAAAAAAACATACCTCTGTAATAATCTCTCAAGTATGTGTTTCAAACACTTTCGAATTGGGTATTTACAGAGGCAAGTTACTATGGTGGGTAAACAGACTAGCACCATGTTGGTGACACTTTATATATTTTATGAAATTTTAAAATTATTTCATGTCGCAACAACCGCAATGTGCATCAGAGCGGTCGCAATATATAACCGCAATCACAACAACCTAATCTGTGACCGCAATTTAAAACCATATAGACAGTTTTTTTTAAAAATGTTATCATTCCTTTCACAACTAGCGGCTGAATTACAAATATAGTTTTTCTTTTTCCCTTCTTAAAAATCAATTACTACAAAAGTATAAGATTAATTAATTTATTTGGATGTAACTACATTACTGAGATAACAACCCATGTCAAGTACAATGTGAGCGTTGAAGTCCCATTCTCTTTTCTTATTATATTTTTACATGTAATAATTAAATTAAATTGAATAACTAAATAAAACAAAATATATTATCAATTTACATAGTTTTTTGAAGGAATCAATTTTAATAAATAAAAATAATTATATAAAAAATTGCTATGATAATTAAAAATAACATATATTTATAATAAAATAAAAAATTGAAACAAAAATTATAATAATTTTTAAAAAATTATTATAATTTTTTAAAAGTGTAATATTAGCAAGAATGCATTAAGTTAAAATTATAATATTTTATAGCTATATCCCTAAAAAAATTATAGCTATATATTATTTTTGAAAATAAAAAATACATTGAATATATTACTCATCGAGAATAATTAGATATAAATTTTATATTAGTTTTTTTAACCGTGCATTCTTAAGGGAAATAAGTATTGGCAATTCAAAGTTAATTGGTTGTTGATAGAATTATTTTGCAGTATTAAAGTATATGTAATTATCAATCCACATACTTGGTAAAATTCAAACGGTTTAAGAATTTTGGTGGATTCTAGGGTGAGGGTTCAATTAAGTCCCTCACCGGTGAAGCACCAAAAAAACATCGATAGATTAAATCAACGGTCAAGATTATTTGAAAGTAAAATTGAGAACATTTATTCCTTTCCACACACAATTTTTACCATATCTCTATCCTCTCCAACTTTTTTTCCACCCATATATCATCTGCAACTTGAGAAGATGCATCTAATGTGTGGTTTGTTTTTTGTTTTCTGGGCAAGACCAAACAAGTAACCATTATTTTTCTTCAAATCAGTAAAATACGTATACATTAACAAACAATAACACACTATAATCGAATTGATGGTGGGACAAAATCAATCCAAGTAAAAATCTCCAGTTGTGTAATCATCAACATTCATTCAATCAAATAAATTGCTTCTCTCGTCATAGTGGTAATGGAAATGGAAATTTAATTCAAGCGGTTGATCAAATTTAAACCTCTATTCTACCTTTGTTATTAAACCCAATCCAAAAACAAAAACATCCATAATTTTCATTCAATTGCACCATGGTGTGGTCAATTTTCATCACTGGGTCTATTTTACTTTCAACAGCATCTTGTACATATTTGTGGTGTATTGAAAGAGATGCAAATGGAAAAGAAATAAGGATAGGGTTGTGTGTGGAAAGAAATAGATGGTCTCAGTTTTACTTTTAAATAATCTCAACCCTTGATTCAATCTAATGATGTTTTTTTTTGTGCTTCACCGGTGAGGGACTTAATTGAACCCTCACCCAAGAATCCACCAAAATTTTTTAGTATTTTAAGCTAGAATTTTTTAAAAAAAAGTTTGTTTATGTAACAAAATAACAGGTAATCAAAATATCAAGATGAAAAAGTTGTGTTAGGTTTTAAGTTTTTTGGTTAATCCTTTAATATTTTCCCTTCATCGATTATATATTCGTATTGTTTTGATTATACATTCATCTATCACTCACCATACATCTCCATATCGGGAAGATAACATGAGATCTATTTTATCCTTTAAGTTTTGATGTCTCGTCCATTTAATTGATAAAATAAGATTACGCTTTGATAGTGTGTCTTATTGTAAACTTAACTCAATGTTTCACAACTAGCATCTACAAATGATTATATTCCATGTATTTTAATTAAAAAGTCTATGTCTAGCATTTTTTAAATTAATTGATCCGAATCCGATGCTTTAAGCTTCAAGATCCAATGCTCTAACTTGGTGTTTTCCTTCTTCCCTAAGCTCCCTCTGGGTTTTCTCTCATTTAGAATTTGATAGACCACCATAAAAGTGAGAGTTTCCCTTTTTTTGGTTTCTGTAAAGTGACAATTTGCTGGACAAATTGTATGCTCGATAGATAAATTATAATTTCTTCATCTTGAAGTCTTTCCCAACTCATCTACATAGGTCTCTAAACCGCTAAAATTTGCTAGGTGAATTTTGACTTTATGTGGGATTTGAGATTTATGTTGTGTGGGATCAATAACAAAGACTTGAGTCATAGTAGTCATGTTTGAATGTATGAAAATTACCAATTTTCCTACATCGTTCAACTCATATATGTGGGATAGATTCAATGTCTCAATTTCCTTACCTCCTATATGAGTAGAGCTCGTCATCAACTGTGTTGAAGGGGTTGCCAAGGTAGGGCCTCTACTTATAAGTTTTAGAAAAGTGAAAATTCGCTAAGAAATAATCATGCTCTTGAGAGAATTGATGTTTCTTCAACTTGAGGAAAATGTCAGCTCATCCTTTACAGTCACTAAGGTCGTCATAACTCTTGGAGAATTAGCTAGTTACAAAATCCCGTAAGCTTCATGTTTCCACCAATCCACTCGCTTTGAGCTCGCTACTCTCACTTAGACTTTGTTTGCGAGTTTGGATGGGAAGTAAGGGGAAGGTTTGGGAAAAAAAAGGAATGAGCAAGTGGAAGAAATAGAGGAAAATGGGAGGGAAGAGCTTTGGGGGTTAACTTTTCTTTATAATATTAAACCCTCCTCATTTGGAGGAACTAAAAAATTGTATTGGAGGATGATTTTTGGGGGTTTTGGAGGGATTATGTGAATTCTTTAAATTTAATCTATGTTTTTTTTTAAATCTGTTTTTTAATCTTTTTTCTTTTTTGTGGTGGCCGAGGTTTGAACCTCGAACCTTGCATATATTATGTATTTTGTGGTGGCCGGAGTTTGAACCTCGAACCTTGCATATATTATGTATTGTCCCTACCAATTGAACTAAACTCACGAGGATAAAATATTCAAATTTAATCTATGTTGTTATACTATTTTTAAAATTAAAAATATAGTAATCATATGCATATCATTCTAAAAAAAAACTACTCTTTTAATTTTCGAGGATAAAATATTCAAATTTATTCTAAAAAAAAACTACTCTTTTAATTTTCTTTTGAAAAATTTCTCCATTTTCCCTCATATTTTCCACCTCTCAAAGCCTTCTATTCCGCTCCCTTCAAACTCACAAACAAAACCTTAGTGTTTTGGCATATCCTAAAACTTTGGCTCGCTTTGATCTAACTTTCGACTTGCTTAGCGAATTAGCCAAGCCTCAGTTTTCTTGGTTCTTTTCCATCCTATGAATCTTTAACCACTATCTATACAATAAAAAAAATATGGAAATAGATCAAAGTAGCTAAACTAGCTCTCAAAAGCTAGTTTACTTATATTTACAATATTTAGGGGATTATTCCTTAAATTACTTGTGAAATAAGTCAATAAGTGTTGATAAAATTTATGTAAAAATACGGAATTTCGGCACTTATTGTTGCTAGTTCATCTTCTTCCTTTCTCATCTTCATCATATTCTTCATCACACCTTCATCACCTAAACCCAAAAATTCAAAAAGGATTTAAGTACTCCAACATAAGAACACGACCAACTTCCACAATCTCAAGAAAACAACGAATCCGATAACGAAAGTGAAAGAAGGTTTTTTTTCCCTTCAATTTTCTTTTACATTTCCGCTAGCTATCTTTTTTAACATTCTTTATAAAACTCACTTATTTATTGAATAAATTAATGTATATTCTATTACATCATGTTGTTATACCCTAATTTTGGACCTAAAAATACTAATCAATTTTCCCTTTCTTGCATTTCAAGTCATTTGATATGTCTCTGATCAATTGCATTTTTCTCTGCATTCTATTTCAATGTTATTTGCAAAATTCATATGCAAGGGTATTTTAGTCATTTCTTATGTCAAAATCTCCTCCAATCTTTAAAATTTTGTTTGAGTCCTTTCAAGTAGTTTGAATAAGTCTCTGTTTCATTCCATGTCAAAATCCGTTTCAAAAAATTGCATTTGAAGTCATTTCGAGTCAGTTTTGCCCCTAGGGGCATTTTAGTCTTTTCAAGTGTCAAGACTCTGTTCAAAATCTTAAAAATTGTCTCTGAGTCTTTTAAGTTGGTTTAACTAAACTTTTGTTCCAATTCTCTGTTAAAAATCATTTTAAAGTTGCATCTGAGTCATGTTTAGTCGTTTTAGCCCCAGGGGCATTTTGGTCATTTCACACGAAATTTCGGCAGAGAGAGGTTACTTTAAAGTACCTCATTTAGGCCATTGGTTCATTTTAGTCCGTTTTGTCAATTTTAGGCGTTTCACTTTACGTTTGTTTCAAATTACCTTTTTTAATTCAATTTTATCATTTTTTTTATTTTTTAAAAGTCCCAACATTTCCAAAATTTGCATATAAGTCCTTTTCCTAGCTTAAATTTCACTTTTAAGTTTTTATTATTTTCGAATTTTTTTGAGTTTTTCCTTTTAAGTCCTTTTTTGTCCAAAATATTGCAAAGTGGTCCTTTTCTTGTCCAGATTATCCTTTTAGTCTTTTCCATTTTGCAGGTTAGTCCCTCAATTTTTCAGAATTGCACAAAGGTCCCTGAAGTCCAAAATACAGCAAGGCCGAAGCCAACTAAGCTTAAGTCCACATGTCAGCATTTTATTGGTCCAGGAATACACTTGGCAGCCTATAAAAGGCTCCAATCATTGCCATGCCACTGAGATTTTTACAACTCAACAAACACATTTCAGATTCTCTCTCTGATCATCAAAGATCAAACACCAAGATTCTCAGAAAAACTTTCAAGAACATTCATAACAGAAACCCTAACCGTTTCCAAGATTTTCGAAATTCATCAAATTCATATCAACACGAAGCTTAATTCAACAAATTATTGTGCAAATCAATCGAAATTGACACGAACTCTCAGAGATTCATCAAGAACCTTCATCATCGAGTTCGTACCTTCGCAATTCAAGCACATTGTGCGATCACGAAGGATTTTGAGACGAGAAGAAGAGGAATTGAAGCAAGATCACAGTTCGAAGAAGAAAAAGATCAAAATACCGATTTATTTTCGGTCTCGAAGTTCACCAGAAGAAGCTGAAGCTTGCTCAAGGATCTTACGTTCGAACCTCCAAACAAATCCAGGTATATTCATGAAAAACCTTCTCGTTTTTGCTTCAAAATCATCATCGAAGGTTTGAAATCAAGAATAAACGGTGAATTGAAGAAAGATTTTGAAAAAGATTCGAAGAAGTTCGAACGAAACCCTAGAAATATGAATCGTCCAAAATTCACCGTTTATTTCATCAATTGAGGTTCAAATCCATAATCAGTGAAGAAAGTAGTTTGAATTAGGGTTTTGTTTCAGAAAAAATTCGAAAAGAAAGATGAAACCCTAAAAAACCGTAAAGATCCAAAATCAAACCTGTGTAAACACGTAGATCGAAACGTTTTGAGCATCTTTCTTCAAAGAACTTATAGATCGAAACGTTTCGAACTCGTTCTCTTCAAAAATGTCAAGATCGAACGGTTTGAACCACTTTCTTCAAAAGGATAGCAAGATCGAAGTGATTCATGTTCATTCAGTGTTAAATTGAGTATTGATTCATAGTTTGTGAGCCAAAAATCATGTTTGATGTGTGAAAGCCATGAACGGCGCCGTTAGGGTTAGGGTGAGAAGAAGAGAGAACGAGAGAAATCTGAGAGAAGAGAGAGAAACGAATGGTGATAATGGACTGGACCGGTCCAATAGCCTTTGTATAGGTGACTGAACCGGTCTGGTTCAGTTTTGGTTCACCAGCTTTATGTCCTGGCCGTTAGATCTAGGGGTTGATCTAGTTGGATCAATCCAACGGACTTCGTTGATTCCTGAAGGATCCAGGATCCATTTCCTCCTTGGGCTTGGGTTTGGGCTTAGTGTTCCTGCGAATTTCCCCTGTTTTTTGCTATTTTTGTCACCACTTCTTGCTATTTGCACACCTTCTTGCTCAAAAAATTTGTTAAAAATTCCATTTAATTTTTCATGTGTCTTTGACTAGTTTCTTGACCTTTTTGTGATGCTGTTATGTGTTGAATTGGTTAAAAAAAAAATAAGGTGTTAATTTTCTTGCCATTTTTGTCATATTTTGTGCTAAAAATGAATGAAACTTTGCTTGATTTCAATCCCAATTGCTTGATGAACACTTGTGACTTATGCCACTTGATTTGAGAGAGTTTTAGCTACTGTTTGTGTTGATATTAATGCATGAGTATGAATCTTGATAGGTTACTTACTTTACAAGTTACTTGTGTAAATAAATAATGCAAATATGCTTGAAGTTTGTTTTAAAATGCCAAGTAAATCATGTTGCCTTAATTCCCATTCCAAGACTTGATTCTAAACCTTTAAAAATGTATTGGAGTGTGAGAATTATGGGTCATATGGTTCTTGCATTCTATGAACAAATTTTAGCCATGTTTGCACTCATTTTCTACCCTTTATGTTCTAATATTTCTCTTGCTTCATTTCCTTTGATATTGTCATGTGCTACTAACTCCTTTCATTTCATGTTTCATCATTTCATAAGCATCTCCATTTCATCCCACATTCATCTCTATTTTTTTTACAATTTAATTTGTACCAAAGTTAGAATGTAAATATTTAGGAATTCTTGTAATATTTTACTTTCATGCTTTTATTTTCTTGGCAAAGAGGCCATAGAATGTATCTAGGGTATGATGTAATAAGGACAATGGACTCTAATGATGTACACCGACACAAGCACCGACACATGCACACACATCACTATATAGTTAGAATATGCATGTTTAGATGTATGTTTAGGATTGTATGTTTAGATGTATGTTTAGGCTTTAGACTTAGAAAAAACCAATTTTCCAAAAAACTTGAACAAACCTCACTCAAATCTTTTTCACAATAAACCTTGGGGTCAAAACCCCATTGATTTTCCTTTTCATTTTCTTAATCAAATCTCAATAAATTTTAATCATACTTTGACTTGTTTTTGCAAATAACTAATCAAACCCCACTCTTTTCTAAATCTCATGCCCTTGAGGCCTCTTTCTATTCTTCAAAACTCCATTTTCAAACTTAAAATCAACCAACAAAAACGAAAACATTTTTTGAGAGAGAACTACGGTGGATTTGATCCCTTAAACGGGTACGTAGGCAAGGAACAAAATTCCTTCAATTCAACTAAAATAAAAAATTCAAACATATTCTTCTCCCTCCAATTCTTCACTTAGAAACTCTTAGGTTTAATAAATACTTTTCAAAATAGCATTTAAAAATAAAGCGCGCGCGTAGAAATTAAAGACGGTTCCTATAGGATACTATAGTCGTTATGGGTGCCTAACACCTTCCCGTAGCGAAAACAACTCCCGGACCTCGATTCTCAAGGGTTTTGCTTACTTTTTCCCTTCCCAAGAAAAAATGAGATATCACCGGTTTAAAAGGATTCAAACGTAATCAATGTTTGACACCCGAAAACCAAGATAAAACAGCTGGCGACTTCACTGGGGAGATTCGAGAGTTACGCCTAGTCTTTATTTCCACGCTTGCGCTATTTTTTACTTGTTTCTTTTACTTGCTTTCCTATGTGAATAAATGTTTAATTTCTTGCAAACGTGTGGGGTGAGAATATCAAAAGTCCTGCACCCGGGCTGAGTGAACTTAGGATTTAGGAGGGATATAATCGACAATTCATTCCGGGGGTTGCCTCGTGTTTTGGATTATGCGATCAATCCCACATAGCTGAGGCATTTTGGGGGTGATGTTGTCGGCGCGTGTTGTCGCGTTTAGGCACTTTACTTCTAATTGTTCTATGACGCTATGAACCGTAGATAACCAAACCCATCCATGGCCATTTTCTAGGACGTAGTGCGGAGGCTAAACCGAGTGTCGTCTCGAGTTTTAGTCGTCACGCGATACTACACTCAAGTTAGACCTTCCACGGATAATCATGGAGCGAGTGTTGTCTCGTGACACCATGAGATACGTCGGAGAGGTTGCAACTTGGGTACCTTTTTTAGAACCCGGTTACTATTATCCTAAAGCCCTAGTTTCACCGGACACCGTGTCCACCCGTGACTCCTCGACTTTGAACTTCAACCCACCATGTTTTCTCCGAACTTGAACATAATCATGCATTCATGCATACATGCATACATGCATAAACTTTTTCCATGCATTGTTATCGAAGGGCTTAGACAAGTTGAATTTGTAAACATTGTAGGAATGAAGAGGACTAATTCCTACAAGTTCAAGGAAGTGGATTTGGCTAGTTTGAGAGATTTGGCACTCAAGATTAAGGATCCGACTGGTTTCCGACGTCGTTACGGGGCTTTGCTTTCTATTCTCCAGACTAATGTGGATGAGAAGCTTGTGCACACTCTAGTGCAATTCTATGACCCGAAGTATCGGTGCTTTACTTTTCCAGACTTTCAGTTGGTGCCTACTCTAGAGGCTTATTCTTCCTTGATGGATCTGTCTATTGCTAAGGGGGTACCTTTCTCAGGACTTGAGCCTCCTCTTACTCCATTGGTTATTGCTAAGGATCTCTATCTCAAGACCACCGATGTCTCCAAGAATCTTGTCACTAAGGCACGTATCCGAGGGTTCACTTCAGAGTATCTTCTTGGGAAAGCTCACCTCAATACCACTTGTCAGGACACTCTTGAGGCTATTCTTGCACTTCTCATCTATGGGCTTATTCTCTTTCCAAATCTTGATGGCTTCGTGGACATGAATGCTATTATGATCTTCCACTCCAAGAACCCGGTCCCTACTTTGCTAGCTGACACATACCATGCTATTCACGATCGTTCCGGCAAGGGTCGTGGATACATTCTTTGTTGTGTGCCTCTCCTCTATAGGTGGTTTATTTCGCATCTTCCGAAGTCTTTCCACGACAATCCGGAGAATTGGTCTATTTCACAGAGGATTATGGCTCTCACTCCTAATGAAGTGGTTTGACTCACTCCCGCTTCTAGGGTTAAGGAAATTATCTTTGGTGGTGGAAAGTTTCTTAATGTACCTCTTCTTGGTACCCGGGGTGGAATTAACTATAACCCGGAACTTGCTTTGCGACAATTTGGTTTTCCGATGAAAGATAAGCCCATCAATCTTGCTACAGCTCCTTACTTCTTTCACTATTCCAATGCTCCCACAGGCATAAGAGAGGATTTCATAGGAGCTTGGTCTAAACTTCGAAAGAAAGAGGTAAAGCATATGGGTGTGAGGTCTGGTATTGCTCATGAGGCCTATACACAGTGGGTGATAAACCAAGCTGAGGAGATTGGCATGCCTTACCCCTCTATGAGATATGTGTCTGCATCTATTCCTACCATACCTTTGCCTCTACTCCCACCTACCCAGGAGATGTATCAAGAGCATCTAGCTATGGAGAGTCTGGAGAAGCATCAGTGGAGGGCTAGGTACTATGAGGCTGAGAACTTGATCATGACTTTGGATGGAAAGGATGAGCAGAAGACTCATGAGGTCTTGACACTGAAGAAAGAGTTAGCCAAGGCTAAGAGAGAGATTGAGGAGAAAGATAGATTGCTTATGAGAGACTCCAAGAGGGCTAGAGGTGCCCATGACTTCTATGCACGATACTGCGACTATGGGTCTGAGTCTGAGGATGACGCTTCCACTTCCTATGCTTGAGGATTTCTTTTTCCTGTTGTTATTTCCATTTGTTTATGTCGGAATTGTCTTGTAAAACTATATGTTGGTTGTTTCCCGTTCATGTTAATTGTTGTTTAGTAATGTTTACAAGTTTTTAATTTGTCTAAAACCCTTCGATAACATAAAAAGAGTCTTTTTTGCATATGCATTAACACATTTCATGCATCATATGCATTCATCGGTCACAAAAAACTTCTCTCATGCTCATTGCCTCCTGGTTTTGTCCGCCGCAGTCTGAAAAGTTGCTCGTGTTCGCAAAGCCTACCAACCAGACAGAATTCATCAGACAAGATTTCACAAGAGAAGGATGATGGCTAATTTTGAAGAGGAAAATGCTCAGCTCCGTGCCGAATTGGCTGCTATGAAAGAAGACTTGGCTAAGGCTCATGACGCTATGTCCGCCATGATGGCTGCACAGGAACAACCAGCCACTTCTGTTCCAGTTACTGCTGAGGTGATTCCCTCTATCCCACTGTCTACTGTGGCTACTGATGCTCGTTTTGTTATGCCCAACGGCCGTCCTTATGGCCTCTCAGCTTACTACTCTCCTAATACCGCTGCTGGTGTCTCTGGTTTTGCTCGTCAAGGACAGATTCCTGTATCCACTGCTATGCCTCAAGTAACCACTGTTGTTACCGATCCTATTGTCCACACCGTGCAACAGGTGATTGATGTTGATACTCCGCGTGGACAAGATCCCGCAATGGAAGCTATGAAGAGACAGTTAAGGGAGTTGGCTGGAGAACTCCGTGAGGTCAAGGCTAGCCGAGGAAACAATGGTGCTCCTGCTAAAGCTCGTGATCTATGCTTGGTATCCCGATTTGAGGTTCCTAAGAAATTCAAAGAGCCAGAATTTGACAAGTATAATGGGACTTCTTGCCCACATAACCATGTTATCCGGTATGTCCGAAAGATGGCTATTTACGCAGATAATGATGCGCTGATGATCCATTGCTTCCAGAGTAGCTTGACAGATGATGCAGCAGATTGGTACACTAGTCTGAGCAAAGACAACATCCACACCTTTGAGGAACTCGCTGCTGCTTTTGAAGGTCAATATGAGTTCAACACCCGTCTGAGGCCAAACAGGGACTCTCTTAAAGCCCTATCTCAGAAATCAGATGAAACCTTCCGTGAATATGCTCAGAGGTGGAGAGGGGCAGCTGCCCGTGTTTCTCCTCGACTTGATGAGGAAGAGTTAACACAGACATTCCTGAAGACTCTGAAGAAGGAATATAAGGAGAGAATGATAGTCTCTGCCCCAAACAACTTCTCTGATATGGTTACAATGGGAACTCGCCTAGAGGAGGCTGTCCGAGATGGTATTATTGTCCTTGAGAAAGGTGAATCTTCATCCAGTGCACCGAAGAAGTATGGTAATGGCCATCATAAGAGGAAAGAATCTGACATAGGGATGGTGTCCGGTAACCCGTCTGCAGCTGCTACGCAACTACCTCTGCCCTATCACTACATGCAGTACTCTCAACATCCCTTCTTCCCACCATTCTACCAGCAATATCCTCTGCCACCGGGTCAACCACCAGTGCCCGTTGATAGAGCCAAACCGCAAGCGCACGGCCTATCGAAGTAATAGTAGTAAGTAGAGTATCGTTCCGCTAGGGAGTTGGTCAATTTAATTAACTTTTAATGAATGATTAGAGAAGAGAAAGCTGATTAGAAAGGGTTTGATTGCTGAAGGTAAAAACAATAATAATAAAGGGGCCTTAGGATCATTGGTTCATCTTAATAACTAATCCTTTACTAGACAAAACCTAAACTTCTAATTTCATGGTTTACACACTAATTTCTAAAGACCGGTTTCCCTTAGCCCCTCACCTTTCCGATGAAAGTCCGGTGAGAGTTTACTTCTAGCAACCAAGCCTATTTCACTGACATGATTACTAGAAGATGCATAGAGGATTGAAACTACTCTTTGTCTCAATAGTTGCAAAGACTATTTCACTGTTTTGCAACTATTGTCTAGATTCACTTGTTCCAACATCAAGACTCCGCTCTCGCTTTATGAATTGATGTTTGGGATGATGGATTAACGATTATCAAACCCTCCGCTTTCGCTTCCACAGTTTGATAATTGTTAATCCACGTTAAGACGGTGAATCTAGATTAGAAATTAGGGTTACATAGAAATTAGGGTTTAGACATGTTTTGTTTAGGATTGAGTCATTAGACTCCCCAATAATCCTAAGACTAAGAAGTCTACTCACTCATGTTCATCGTAGACACGGAGGAAGAAGAGAGAAATACGGTAAAATAAATTGCAAGGAAAGTAAAAGGAAAATAAAGACTTTTATTAAAATAATACTTGAAATAAACAAAGTAAAGGATGATTGTTTATGGTGGAGAGCTACTCTATTTATAGCTTTACATTCGACTTAGAAACTAAGCAACTAAAAGGATAAAACGGTAAAGCTGCAACAGGGTAACTTGGCCTTGAAGAAAAAGCAGCAAAAGTGGTTCTGGGGACGGGCACGGCCGTGCCACATGTTGGCACGGGCCGTGCCAAGCTTCTGGTAAGGGGAAATGTATTTTTGCCCCGTATCTTCGTATTCTTGCGCTGTATTTTGCTCCAGTCCTCTTTCTTTTGCTCCAAGGCACCTTCCACCATATATTTATTCCTAAAATAAAATAAAAGACAATTTGAAGTAAAATATTCTAAACTAAAATAAAATGCAATAAAATAAAATCAAATCTAAAATAAAACTAAACTAAATAAGGCAATAAATAATACTATCTATGACTCATCAAACTCCCCCACACTTGAATCTTTGCTTGTCCTCAAGCAAAAGGCAGCAAACATAGTAGCAACAAAAGATTTGATTATGGCAATATTAAGAACAAATGTCTCTAAAGAAAGGCTTTGCTTCAAGTACACTAATTACAACTTCAAACACTTCTCATGAACCTATTCTACCCAACATCAAGTCTCAAGTGAGTGTGTGTGTGCAGTCCAACCCTTTTCTTGCTCCTGTATAAGACAGATATTATGAGGAATAGGTTCTATCCTTAATGCTAAAGTAACCGAGAAAAGTCCTTTCTTCATTTCATATAAGAGTGATGGGAATTTAAGTTAAGATTGAATTAATTTAACAATTAAGCACAAGGGGCTGCAGATGCTTAGGGGCTATCTATCCTCGTAGGAAGTCTTCTCGGATGTAATTGTCCTTTCCCCCTAGATTCAAAATCACCCTAAGCAGTGCTGCAAAATTATTTATTTGTTTCATCTCCGCGTAGGAAGTCTTTTTGGATGTAATTGTCCTTTCCCCCTAGCATTGATGAATTTGTTTCACTTTAAGTTCAAATTAAGGAGTCACCACCACAATTAGGAAGTCAGGATGTAATTGTCCTTTCCCCCATATGTTGGTGCCATTCTCCCGCCCCATTTAACATTAACAAATTAATAAGAATATAACAATTAAGAACAATTTGATTAATTTTCCCACACAAACTTATACTACTTTTACTCTTAAGACTTTAGAGGGTCTAAGTTAACACTAAAGATAGAACGTGTTCCTTAAAATACCTATTCATACATTTACTCAAGGATTGCAACCGGGTGCTTTTCTCATTGGAGAATTTTCACAATAAAACATGATATGGGTATAGCAAGAACATAAGAAACACAAGAAACTACTTTCATGTACAAGAAGCAACCTAAGGAAGAGACAAAACAAAAATTTTCATGCCATATTTACATTAAAAACAAGCTATTTAGTTATGCCTCTTGCTATAAAAACAAAACAAAAGAATAAAGTTCAAGGGAGTTTGGGAACACTACGACTCTAGACACTTTATTAGGCCCCCCCCACACTTAGGGGAAGCATTGTCCTCAATGATTCAAAAGAAAAAGAAATTAAAAAGAAGAAGAAGAAGAAGAAGAAGAGATAGAATAAGGAGAAAGAAGGAGATGAGTAGAAGAATGAGAGAGATAGGGAGAAGAAGAAGGGAAGAGAGGAAGAGGAAAGCTCACATTTGTTTATTGAGGTCCGTAAGGAGGACCTTGAAGTTGGAGGTGTTGCATCATCCGACGGAGCATCTCATTATTTTCATCATTGACACGGGTGCCCCTTTGAACTTCATTGCGAAGGCCGGAGATTTCAACACCTTGCCTTTGTTGCTCGGTGCTCATCCTCTCGATCTCATTATGGATCCATGTCCATCTTTGATTTTCATTAAGCTCACCGGCTGCATGGCCATGGTGCCCCTCTTGGTGCAAGTTAGCACCTTCTCCTTCATCATCTTGTTGTTCTAGAACCTGCACATCATCAACATACAACCAATTTTCTTCCACCTCGGTGGTAGTCCGAGATGGGTTAGGCAATAAAAACACGATTGGCATATTTAGCTTAAGTTGGTAATGTAGTGGTGGACGATGTTTAATGAAATTCATAGCAATGAGGGTTTCCCGGTTAAGCTTATTGTTTCCCTCAATTGGTTTGATCCCCTCATCCTCACTCACACCAAAACATCGAGCTATGTATGTAATGATGCCACCCACCACTATGTCTCCCCTACCGGCTGGTCTAGTAGCTACAAAGTCTAGGTAATCAATCAAATAAAAGCCAGTGTTGACGGGGTGGTTATAGAGCATTGCCCATAACATGAACAACTCATCGGTTCTAGTGTTTCCTAGCTCGGTTCTACCCCAAATAGTGCAA
The DNA here is from genome assembly GCF_051527215.1 of Medicago sativa. Lineage (NCBI taxonomy): Eukaryota > Viridiplantae > Streptophyta > Magnoliopsida > Fabales > Fabaceae > Medicago > Medicago sativa. The sequence goes on from NC_140750.1 coordinate 81,410,765, forward strand.
GCCATGACCCTCTGAAGGTACCTAAGTACGGGGTTGTGAATGTTGCTAGCTTTGTTGGCTCTAGGGACATAGTTATCAAGGCCGGTGATACGGTTCCAAAAGGCAGCTGGGTCATAGTTATCCGGTTTCAGACCATCATCCCAATGATCATGAATATACCCCTCATTGACAAAACCTAAGGCTTCACAAAAGTGCTGAAGAGACATATTATAATCAATGTTCATTAACCGGAAAACAACTCTATGGTTAGGGTTATCAAAATTCAACTTATCTTTAGTGAAAACAAGTGAGCTTAAAAATTCATAAGTAAAATTCTCATAACCCCTCAAAGGTGTTAGCATATCAGTCCAACCTAGCCTACCTATCAACCTAAAAACATCATCTCTAAGCCCTAGCACTTGCAAATCATAGGAATCAGGATATCTAGAGGGATGTAAGGTTTTAGAAGTAAGAATTTTGTACCTGTCCCTTTGTTTGTTGTCTTTGAACTGAATTCCATGATTCTTGACTTGTGTTTGCTTCTTTGGGGGAGGACCGGAAGAACTTGCTGGTTCCTTTCCACTTCTTCTTCTTGAAGCCATTTGACCTTGGTTATGGTTGGTATGAAAGTTTGGGGTTTGGGAAGATTTTTGGTGGAAAGGATTGGTTTAGGGTTGGGGTGGATGTTTAAGTAAGGTTTATGTGTTTAGTTATGGAGATTGGTTGAGGTTTTGTGGTGATTGGGTTAGGTTTTGAAGGATTAGGGTTTTGGTGAATTATGGGTTTGGGTGGATGAAAGTTGTTTTTGATTGGTGATTTTTGTTTTGGATGAAGTTTGTGATTGATTGGTGAAAGAATGGAGTAGATTGATGAAGAATTGAGTGAGATATGGAGGTTTGAAGGTTATGGAGGTTTAGAGAGAAGTTTGAAGGTAGAGAGAGGTTTGTGGTTTGAGAATGAATGGAGAAGAAGAAGAAAAATTTGGTTTAAAAAGGCCAGAACACGGGCACGGCCGTGCCAACCTTGGCACGGGCCGTGCCAACTTTCTGTGGCTCCCAACCTTCTTTTCTTCAAAAACACTGGCACGGCCGTGCCAGATCCAGCACGGGCCGTGCCAACATTCTGGTCAGAGGGACTTCAAAATTTTTCATTTTCTTGATTTTTCTCGAATCATACTTGGACAATTACCTACAAAACAAATTAAAACAAAGAAAAACAAAACAAAAACAATTAAATGCGTGGGTTGCCTCCCACGAAGCGCTCTTTTAATGTCATTAGCTTGACGGTTAGAAAGAGTCCTTAGAATGGATCAAAGATATCATGTTGTGTAGATGGCGCTATAAAACGTTCTTTCACAACATGATCGTTAAGCATGCAACAAGAGTAAAGAGCGGGACCTTTCATAACGTTTTCCAACTCAAATCCTACCATCTTATCACTCACTTGAAAGACGATCCTACCAAGTTTAACATCAATGAGGGCTCCTGCAGTTGCGAGGAACGGTCTACCTAGGATTATAGGGACGTCATCGTCCTCTTCAATGTCAACGACTACAAAATCAGTGGGGATGTATATCCCCTCTATCTTAACAGGTATGTCCTCGACAAATCCTACAAGTTTCATGGTAGAACGATCAGCTATTTTTAATTCCATCTCAGTAGGTTTCAACTCTCCTATCCCTATCCTTTTAAGCAGAGACAAAGGCAGCAAACTAACACTAGCTCCTAAGTCACATAAGGCTTTGTTTATGGATTCATTCCCAATTTCACATGGTATGGCAAAGCTACCTGGATCTCTAAGCTTAGGGGGTGCTTCTTGGATGATTGCACTAGTTTCCTTAGCCAAGGCTATTGTCTCATTATGCTCTATAGCCCTTTTCTTTGAAAAAATTTCCTTTAAAAACTTGGCATAAAGAGGCATCCTAGACAAAGCTTCAGCAAAGGGAAGTTTAATGCAAATCTTCCTAAGTATGTTAACAAATTTTTCAAATTTACCCTCTAGTTTAAGCTTTTCGGGATTTAAGGGGGATGGAGTTTTGTTTTCTTCAAGTGGTTTAGCTTCTTCTATCACAACTTTATCACCTAAGGGCTTGACATTTTCTTTCCCAATGTTTTTAACCTTAGCAAAAGTTTCACCTAACTTACTACCCCTAAAAGATATGACATTAACTTGGGCTTTGGGGTTGGCTTCGGTTTGACCAGGAAAGACTCCCGGTGTTTGGGAAGATGTAGCCACTTGTTGGGCTATTTGGGCGATTTGTGTTTCAAGCATTTTAGAGTGAGTAGCAATAGAATCAACCTTGGTATTGAGCTTGGAAAGAGAATCATTCAGAAATCCAGTTTGGTTTTTAAGTTCTTGGAGTTGTTTGTTTTGGTTGGCAATAGAATTTTCCAACAAAATTTCCAAATTGGATTTTTGAGTGAATCTTTGGTTGTTTGCATAACCGGGTGGTGCTACTTGTCCATAGAGATTTTGGTTTTTATAAAAATTTTGATTTTGTCGCATCCCTTGGTTGTATTGAGCATAATTCATTTGCTCAACACCATTAGTAGCACTACCTAGTTGGCAATCAACACCAGCATGACCAGCTATACCACATATTTCACAAGAAGGAGTAGATGCAGAATTGATAGCACTAACATTGAATTTTTCAAGTTTTTCAGTTAGTGTATCAATTTTAGAGGCAAGGTGATCATAGTTAGAGACTTCGTGTATACCTGCCTCCTTTTTGGAGGATGAAGAACTAGAGATGGCTCTCTCGTCGGTCCATTTGTAATGATTTTGAGCCATGTCTTCAATTAGGGCATACGCCTCCGTGTAGTTTTTGTTCATAAGTGCTCCACCTGCAGCTGCATCAACAGACATCTTAGTGGTATAAGACAAGCCATTATAAAAAGTGTGGACTATAAGCCACTTCTCTAGGCCATGGTGGGGACAAAGTCTTAGCATTTCTTTGAAACGCTCCCACGCCTCATAGAGAGATTCCCCATCTTTTTGATTGAACCGTGTGATTTGGTCTCTAAGTTTAGCGGTTTTAGATGGTGGAAAGAAACGGGCAAGGAATGCTTGCCTCATCTGATCCCATGAAGTAATGGAACCGACTTCGAGGGAATGGAACCAAGCGCTAGCTCTATCCCTTAAGGAAAAGGGAAAGAGATGAAGTCTTACGGCCTCTTGGTTCTCCTTCATGGTTCCACTAATTCGTAGGAAAACAGAGATGTGAAGATTGGGATCCTCTGTGGGGGATCCCGAGAATTGGTTTTGCTGCACCAAGTTAAGTAGGGCAGGCTTGATTTCAAAGTTGTCATCCTCAACCGTTGGGTACACAATAACAGCTTGTGGCTCAGCCGTAGACGGCGTTGCATACTCTTTGAGAGTGCGATTGGCCATGGCGGTGTTATTTTGTGCTGCTCTCCTCCTTCTATGTAGGAACCTTTCGATCTCGGGTATGAATACCGCTTGATTTCTAGTTCTTCGCATACAAGGTTGAGAACCCAAGAAGTTAACGATAACAGAAAAATAAAAAGGTAAAAAATAAAAAGAAAAGAGAAAGAAGAAGAGAGAATTCTAATCACTAAGAAAAAGCTAATCAAATTAGTTAACTCCCCGGCAACGGCGCCAAAAACTTGATAGAGCCAAACCGCAAGCGCACGGCCTATCGAAGTAGTAGTAGTAAGTAGAGTATCGTTCCGCTAGGGAGTTGGTCAATTTAATTAACTTTTAATGAATGATTAGAGAAGAGAAAGCTGATTAGAAAGGGTTTGATTGCTGAAGGTAAAAACAATAATAATAAAGGGGCCTTAGGATCATTGGTTCATCTTAATAACTAATCCTTTACTAGACAAAACCTAAACTTCTAATTTCATGGTTTACACACTAATTTCTAAAGACCGGTTTCCCTTAGCCCCTCACCTTTCCGATGAAAGTCCGGTGAGAGTTTACTTCTAGCAACCAAGCCTATTTCACTGACATGATTACTAGAAGATGCATAGAGGATTGAAACTACTCTTTGTCTCAATAGTTGCAAAGACTATTTCACTGTTTTGCAACTATTGTCTAGATTCACTTGTTCCAACATCAAGACTCCGCTCTCGCTTTATGAATTGATGTTTGGGATGATGGATTAACGATTATCAAACCCTCCGCTTTCGCTTCCACAGTTTGATAATTGTTAATCCACGTTAAGACGGTGAATCTAGATTAGAAATTAGGGTTACATAGAAATTAGGGTTTAGACATGTTTTGTTTAGGATTGAGTCATTAGACTCCCCAATAATCCTAAGACTAAGAAGTCTACTCACTCATGTTCATCGTAGACACGGAGGAAGAAGAGAGAAATACGGTAAAATAAATTGCAAGGAAAGTAAAAGGAAAATAAAGACTTTTATTAAAATAATACTTGAAATAAACAAAGTAAAGGATGATTGTTTATGGTGGAGAGCTACTCTATTTATAGCTTTACATTCGACTTAGAAACTAAGCAACTAAAAGGATAAAACGGTAAAGCTGCAACAGGGTAACTTGGCCTTGAAGAAAAAGCAGCAAAAGTGGTTCTGGGGACGGGCACGGCCGTGCCACATGTTGGCACGGGCCGTGCCAAGCTTCTGGTAAGGGGAAATGTATTTTTGCCCCGTATCTTCGTATTCTTGCGCTGTATTTTGCTCCAGTCCTCTTTCTTTTGCTCCAAGGCACCTTCCACCATATATTTATTCCTAAAATAAAATAAAAGACAATTTGAAGTAAAATATTCTAAACTAAAATAAAATGCAATAAAATAAAATCAAATCTAAAATAAAACTAAACTAAATAAGGCAATAAATAATACTATCTATGACTCATCACCCGTCAATGCCATCGCTCAGCAAATGCAACAACAGCCTCCTGCTCAACAGCAACAGCAACAACAACAGGGTCCCCGACCCAAACCTTCCTTTCCACCAATACCAATGCGGTATGGTGAGCTGCTCCCAACTCTACTAGCTAAGGGGCACTGTGTTACTAGACCAGGCAAGCCTCCGCCTAATCCATTGCCTCCCAGGTTCCGACAGGATCTGACATGCGAATTCCATCAGGGTGCTCAAGGCCACGATGTTGAGGGCTGCTTTGCTCTGAAATATATTGTGAAAGACCTGATAGAAAAGGGACGGTTGACTTTTGAGAATAGTGTTCCTCATATCCTTGACAATCCGCTCCCAAACCACGCTGCTGTTAACATGATTGAGGCCTTTGAAAGTGTTCCCGTTCCTCAAGAGGGTCCCATGTTGGATGTCCGCAATGTCGTTACTCCCTTGGTGCCATTACATGTCAAACTTTGCCAGGCTTCTCTGTTCAAACATGATCATGCTTCTTGTCCGGAATGTCTTCAGAATCCTATGGGCTGTTGTGTTGTGCAAGACGATATCCAGGGTCTGATGGATGACAAATATTTGATCGCCAGTGATGTATGTGTGATTGTGCCAGTGTTCCATGATACTCCTGTTGAAACTGCATCTCAGGCAAAGAATGTTGAGCCTTTGGTGATCAGGCTACCTGGCCCGGTATCTTATACCTCTACCAAAGCAATTCCCTATAAGTACAATGCAACCATGGTCGAGAACGGAGTGGAGGTGCCTCTGGTATCCCCAGCTACAGTTGATAATGTTGCTAGTGAAGTTACAGCTCTCAGAAGCGGGAAAGTCCGTCCACCCTTGTTTCAAAAGAAGGCGGTGACACCCATTGCCACAATAACACCACCAGTTGCTCCTCCTGTTGACAAGAACCCCGGCCCAACAGGCCAATCTATTGAAGAGTCTAATCTGGATGAGATTCTGAGGCTTATTAAGAAGAGTGATTATAAGATCGTTGACCAGCTGCTGCAAACTCCGTCAAAGATATCCATCATGTCTCTGCTCATGAGCTCAGAGGCTCATAGGAAGGTGCTGATGAAGGTACTGGAGCAAGCTTATGTTGACCACGAAGTCTCTGTGGATCAGTTCAACGGAATAGTGGGTAATATCACTACTTGCAACAACTTGGGGTTTGGTGACGATGAACTCCCCGAAGCAGGGAAGTATCACAACTTGGCTCTACATATCTCGGTGCACTGTGGGTCTGACATGATATCCAACGTTTTGGTGGACACTGGATCATCGTTGAATGTAATGCCTGAGTCCACATTAAGACAATTGAGCCATCATGGAATCTCCTTGAGGGGGAGTAGCTATCTAGTTAAGGCTTTCGACGGATCCCGCAAGGATGTTCTCGGGGAGGTAGACTTGCCAATTACCATTGGTCCAGAGACATTCCAAATCACTTTCCAAGTCATGGACATCAACGCTTCTTACAGTTGTCTCCTCGGAAGGCCGTGGATCCACGACGCTGGAGCGGTAACTTCTACATTGCATCAGAAGCTCAAGTTCATGAGGAACGGTAAGATTGTCATCGTACATGGTGAAGAGGCATTTCTAGTTAGCCAAGTATCATCTTTCTCTTGTGTTGAAGCAGGGTCCGCTGAAGGGACGTCGTTTCAAGGCTTGACTGTCGAGGGTGCAGAACCCCGGAGGGCTGGTGCTAGCATGGCCTCACTGAAAGATGCCCAGAAGGCTGTCCAGGCAGGGCAAGCTGCTGGCTGGGGCAAAGTGATTCAGATCTTGGAAAACAAGCGCAAAGAAGGCCTTGGATTCTCCCCGACATCTGCTGTTTCAAAGGGAACCTTCTACAGTGCTGGGTTCATCAATGCTATTGCTGAAGATGCTGCTGAAAGAGGTCACGTGCCTGCATTTGTTATACCAGGAGGCACTGTGAGAAATTGGGAAGCCATTGATGTTCCTTTAGTCATGCATGCTTCCATGTAATGTGTTTTGTTGCTCATGTTTTTTGTTTTCAAAATAACAATCCTTTCGCTCTGCCCAAGGCGAAAGTGATATCATTGTAAGGGCGTGTTTGTTTCGGCATTGCCGTTATCAATAAAAGTTGTCGTTTTTCTCACGACTCTTTGTTTTTTACGTTTTAGTGCCTTTTTCTTGGAAATAATGGTAATGCCAGAAAAAACCAAAACATCTGTATTTTCTTATTAATTTCAAAAATCTGCATGAAAAACTTTTTTCTAAAAATCATCCCCAATCATATTATGCAGATTGAACCATAATAAACCCGTTGAACACAGTGACCCTATGGTTCCTCCAAATTTTGAATTCCCTGTATATGAAGCTGAAGATGAGGATGATGATGATGAAGAGATACCGTATGAGATCACTCGACTGCTTGAACAAGAAAGAAGAGCCGTTCAGCCTCATCAGGAAGAGATTGAGCTTATCAACCTGGGTACTGAAGAAAACAAGCGAGAGATCAAGATTGGTGCTGCACTTGAGCCAGAAGTGAAAAGGAAGATTATTCAGCTTCTCCATGATTATCCAGATGTCTTTGCATGGTCTTATGAAGATATGTCGGGTCTAGATCCCAAGATTGTAGAGCATCGGATACCGACAAGACCTGAATGTCCTCCTGTCAAACAGAAATTGAGAAGGTCTCGTCCAGACATGGCTCTTAAGATCAAGGCTGAAGTACAAAAGCAAATTGATGCGGGCTTCCTCATGACAGCTGAATATCCTGAGTGGATTGCCAACATCGTACCAGTACCAAAGAAAGATGGGAAAGTTCGGATGTGTGTTGATTACAGAGATTTGAATAAAGCCAGTCCAAAAGATAACTTCCCATTGCCTCATATTGATGTGCTTGTTGACAGTACTGCTCAATCCAAAGTGTTCTCCTTTATGGATGGTTTCTCTGGTTATAATCAGATACGGATGTCTCCTGAAGATAGAGAAAAGACGTCCTTCATCACTCCATGGGGAACGTTCTGTTATAAAGTGATGCTATTCGGCTTGATAAATGCTGGTGCTACCTATCAAAGGGGTTTGACCACTCTGTTTCATGATATGATTCACAAAGAGATTGAAGTATATGTTGATGATATGATCGTGAAATCAAGTGATGAAGAGCAGCATATTGTGTATTTGAAAAAGATGTTTGAAAGATTGAGAAAGTACAAGCTGCGGTTGAATCCTAACAAGTGCACATTCGGTGTACGATCTGGAAAATTGCTAGGCTTCATTGTCAGCCAGAGAGGCATTGAAGTTGATCCTGATAAAGTCCGAGCCATCAGAGAGATGTCGGCCACTCAAACTGAGAAGCAAGTCAGAGGTTTCCTCGGACGTCTGAATTATATTTCAAGATTCATATCTCACATGACTACTACCTGTGGACCAATTTTCAAATTGCTAAGAAAGAATCAGCCTGTCGTGTGGAATGATGAATGTCAGGAAGCTTTTGATAGCATTAAAGAATACCTGTTGGAGCCACCTATCCTTGTCTCGCCAGTGGAAGGAAGGCCTTTGATTATGTATCTGTCAGTGTTGGATGATTCAGTGGGCTGTGTTCTCGGTCAGCAAGACGAGACTGGTAAGAAAGAGCATGCTATCTATTATCTGAGCAAGAAGTTCACCGACTGTGAGACTCGGTATACGATGCTTGAAAAGACTTGTTGTGCTTTAGCTTGGGCTGCCAAACGCCTGCGTCATTATATGGTGAATCATACAACTTGGTTGATATCCCGAATGGATCCAATCAAGTACATCTTTGAAAAGCCTGCTGTTACTGGAAGGATTGCGCGTTGGCAAATGTTATTGTCTGAATATGATATTGTGTACAAAGCTCAGAAAGCAATCAAAGGAAGTGTCCTTGCTGAGCATCTTGCTTGTCAACCTCTTGATGACTACCAGCCAATTAAATTTGATTTCCCTGATGAAGAGATCATGTATTTGAAAGCGAAAGACTGTGAAGAACCACTGATCAATGAAGGGCCGGACCCCAATAGCAAGTGGGGATTGGTGTTTGACGGTGCTGTTAATGCTTATGGTAAAGGAATTGGAGCCATCATTGTAACTCCGCGGGGGCACCACATTCCTTTCACCGCTCGAATAACTTTTGAATGCACAAACAACATAGCTGAATATGAAGCATGCATCTTGGGCATCGAAGAAGCCCTTGACCTGATAATTAAGCACCTTGACATCTATGGAGATTCTGCACTTGTTATTAATCAGATAAAGGGTGAATGGGAGACTCATCATGAGAAGCTGATCCCTTATCGTGACTATGCAAGACGTCTGTTGACATACTTTACCAAGGTTAAGCTGCACCATATCCCTCGGGATGAAAATCAGATGGCTGATGCTCTTGCTACTTTGTCTTCTATGTTTCGTGTCAATCACTGGAATGATGTGCCTGTAATCAAAGTGCAGCGTCTTGATAGACCCGCTCATGTGTTTACTATTGAAAACATGCCAGATCAAGCTGATAGAGATGTGAATGATAAAAAGCCTTGGTATTACAACATCAAACAATTCTTGCAGAATTGTGAATATCCACCCGGTGCTTCCAACAGGGATAAAAAGACTCTGAGACGATGGGCTAGCAGATTCTTTCTGGACGGAGAAATCCTATACAAGAGGAACTATGACATGGTCTTGTTAAGATGTGTTGACAAGCAAGAAGCTGAGAAGTTGATGCATGATGTACATGACGGTACTTTTGGGACCCATGCTTCGGGTCACACCATGTCAAGAAAACTGTTAAGAGCCGGCTATTACTGGATAACTATGGAGCGTGACTGCCACAAACATGCTAAGAGATGCCACAAATGTCAAATTTATGCTGACAAAGTCCATGTGCCTCCACACGCTCTCAATGTTATATCTTCCCCATGGCCTTTCTCTATGTGGGGCATTGACATGATCGGAAGAATTGAACCGAAGGCTTCCAATGGACATCGTTTCATTCTAGTGGCAATTGATTATTTCACCAAGTGGGTTGAAGCTGCCTCCTATGCCAATGTGACCAAGCAAGTAGTAGTGAAGTTTATCAAGAATAACATCATCTGTCGGTATGGTATTCCCAACAAGATCATCACTGACAATGGTTCCAATCTGAACAATAGTATGATGCAAGCTTTATGTGAAGAATTCAAAATTGAACATCACAACTCTTCTCCTTATAGACCTCAGATGAATGGTGCAGTTGAGGCCGCTAACAAGAACATCAAGAAGATTGTTCAGAAGATGGTCACTACTTACAAAGACTGGCATGAAATGCTACCGTTTGCCTTGCATGGTTACCGAACTACAGTGCGCAGTTCAACCGGGGCAACTCCTTTCTCTCTGGTATATGGCATGGAAGCAGTTCTCCCTCTGGAAGTGGAGATTCCATCTCTTCGAGTGATCATGGAAGCAAAGTTAACTGAGGCTGAATGGTGTCAAAGTCGGTATGATCAATTGAATCTGATTGAAGAGAAACGTATGGATGCTATGACTCATGGACAGTTGTATCAAGTGCGGATGAAGAATGCTTTTGACAAGAAAGTCCGACCTAGAGAATTCAAGGAAGGCGAACTTGTATTGAAAAGGAGGATAAGTCAGCAACCCGACCCAAGGGGCAAGTGGACACCTAACTATGAAGGTCCTTATGTTGTCAAGAAGGCTTTCTCTGGTGGTGCTTTGATTCTTACACACATGGATGGTGTTGAGCTTCCAAATCCTGTTAATGCCGATATAGTCAAGAAATACTTTGTCTAGAAAGAAAAGAACAGCGTGGTAGGTCGAAAACCCGAAAGGGCGGCCTAGGCAAAAATGCGCTTCCCGGTGGATCGAAAACCCGAAAGGGCGATCCAGGCAAAAGTTAGGGACAAAAAATAAATATGAAGAAGCTCGCTGAGATTGTACGCAACTCAGGCAAGAATGAGCGCCTCGATGAGCCGAAAACCCGAAAGGGCGGTTCATGCAAAAATGAGGTTGACAATAAAAGACAAGTAACTATATCTGGCAAATCACCATCACCCTTGGGGCATCCGCAGCTGTCAATAATCGTCTTCATCAGAAGCTTCTGTACTTGTGAATTCAAAATTTCTATGAAATGTAGCGGTCATCGTGCTCAATGTATCACCAACCAATAAAATTACCATTTTCCAAGCTTTGTAAATCCGTGGAGTCATGCCCTTGGCTGACTTTCACTCTTCTACATCAATTTGAGCCTTTCTATTGTTTGAAACTCTATTTTTCTTCCTACTTTCAATGCTATATACAAATATTTTCTTTCTATTTTGATAATGTCAATGTCTGAAACAAACATCTGTTTTATCTTGGTTTTCGGGTGTCAAACATTGATTACGTTTGAACCTTTTAAACCGGTGATATCTTATTTTTTCTTGGGAAGGGAAAAAGTAAGCAAAACCCTTGAGAATCGAGGTCCGGGAGTTGTTTTCGCTACGGGAAGGTGTTAGGCACCCATAACGACTATAGTAACCTATAGGAACCGTCTTTAATTTCTACGCGCGCGCTTTATTTTTAAATGCTATTTGAAAATGTTATTTACACCTAAAATTTGCTAAGTGAAGAATTGGAGGGAGAAGAAAGTGTTTGAATTTTTATTTTAGTTGAATTGAAGGAATTTTGTTCCTTGCCTACGTACCCGATTAAGGGATCAAATCCACCGTAGTTCTCTCTCAAAAATGTTTTTGTTTTTGTTGGTTGATTTTAAGTTTGAAAAATGGATTTTGAAGAATAGAAAGAGGCCTCAAGGGCATGAGATTAGGAAATAGTGAGGTTGGATTAGTGAATTGCAAAATATGGTCAAAATAGGATTAGAGTTCATTGAAATTTGATTAAGAAAATGGAAAAGAAAAATACAATGGGATATTGGATCCCAAGGTTTATTCGGAAAAGGTTTGAGTGAAGTTGTTCACATTTGTTTGGAAAATTGGTTTTTTCTAAGTATAAACCCTAGGCATACATCTAAACATACAATCCTAAACATACATCTAAACATGCATATTCTAGCTATATAGTGATGTGTGTGCATGTGTCAGTGCTTGTGTCGGTGTACATCATTAGAGTCCATTGTCCTTTACATCATACCCTAAATACATTCTATGGCCTCTTTGCCAAGAAATTAAAATTGCATGAAGGTAAAATATTACAAAACCTCTAAGTATTTACATTTTAAACTTGGCATGAAATTGTAACTTAAAAGGCAAGAAATTAGATGAAGAAGAAGATGAAGTGGGAATGCTTATGATGAATATGAAACATGAAATGGAAAGGTTAGTAGCATAGAGCAATATCAAAGGAAATAAAGCAAGAGAAGTACTAGGACATAAAGGATAGAAAATAAAGGCAAAAGAGTGCAAATATAGCTAAAATTTATTCATAAAATGCAAGAACCAAGTGACCTATAATTCTCACATTCCAATTACATTTTAAAAGGTTTATAATAAAGTCTTGGAAGGGAAATTAAGGCTACATGATTTTCTTGGCATTTTAAAACAAACTTTGAACATACTTGCATTATTTAACTATTCAACTAACTTGCAAGCTAAGTAACTAATCAAAATTCATACTCATGCACTAATATCAAACACAAACAGTAGCTAAATCCTATGGAATCAAAAGGTATAGGTCACCAACATTCATCAAGCAATTTGGATTGAAATCAAATGAATTTTCATTTATTTTTTAGCATAAAATGTCACAAAGCATTAGGAAAATTAACCACACCATGCTCACCAATTTTTTTATGTAAAATCAACACTAGAAGGTCACATAATTGTCAAAAAACACTCATGAATTTCTTTGGAATTTTTTAAAGAGTTTTGATCACAAGAACATGTAAAATTTTCACAAGATTTAACAAATGTAATAAACTATTGAAAAAAAAATGCTACATATTTTTTATCCAAATTCAACACATAATAACATCACAAGAAGATCAAGAAACTAGTCAAAAACACATGAAAAAATACTTGGAATTTTTAACAAATTTTTTGAGCATAAAGGTGTGCAAATAGCAAGAAACAGTGGCAAGAATAGCAAAAAAAACAAGGAAACACGCAGGAAACTAAGCCCAAACCCAAGCCCAAGGGATGAACGGATCCTGGATCCTCAGGGAGTTCAGGGACCGTTGGGTTGATCCAGATGGATCAACCCTAGATCCAACGGTCAGGGGAGCGAACCAGCTGAACCAGACCGGTTCAAAGGCTTATATAAAGGCCAGGTGACCGGTCTAATTCATTTCACACTTCTCATTCTCTCTCTTCACTCGTTCTTCTCTCTTCTCTCTCTAAAACCCTAACCTAGCCGGAAACTGGGGAGGACGGCGGAGAACGGCGGAGGAAGATGAAGATTCATCGGAATCTTCATCTTCTCCGACGACCTGATGCTACTTTTTCAAACTTTTTACACAGAAACGTTCGTCTTCCTCCCCTGTTTACGGATCCACGGTTATTTTTATGAAATTATGATGAAAACGAAGTAGATCGGACATTGAACTTACGGTTTCTAGGGTTTTCAAACTTTTTCTAATCTTCTTGAAACTAAACCCCTATCTAACCTATTTTCTTCGCTGATGATGATTATAAACTTGGATTCATGAAATAAACGGTGAATCTTGAAGAATTTACATTTTAGGGTTTCGGTTTCAATTCTTTCTTGAATCTTTTCGAAGTTTTTGCTTCGATTCACCGTTTATTTATGCTTACAAGCCTTCGATGATGATTTGACATGAAAAACGAGAAGGTTTTGAGGTTTTACCTGGAGATTCGAATGAGAAGACGAAGAAAATCTTCGTGAATCTTCTTTGAGTTTCTGGTAGGTGATTTGTTGCTACGAACTGAAAAATGTACCGGTAAATTTCCTCTTCTTCTTCTCTGATTTGAATCCTTCTTCAATTCCTCTTCTTCTCCACTGTGATCGTATAAGTTCTTCGAACTTGTGCTTGAATTGCAGTGGTTTGAGTTCAGTGATGATGATTCAGCTTCGAATCTCTGAGAACTCTCACCAATTCATCGGAATTGTGTTGAATTTTGGCTTTGAGAACTTAGGGTTTGTGATTGTTCTTCTGTGTTCTTGATTGATCCTGATTTTGGATCGTAACTGAATAGAGAGAGAATGTGAAATCTGTTTGTGATGTGGCACTGAACTTTGCTGAGTTGTTTCGTTCCCTTTGGGACTGTGATGATTGGGCCTTTATATAGGTGACATGTGTTCATGATAGCCAATGTGTGCTTGCCACCTGTCTGGACTTGTAACTAATTCGGCCTCTGCTGAATTTAGGACTTGAGGGCTTTTCTGCAATTGTTGAAAATTCATGGACCAATCTGCAAATAACTAAAAAAGGACTAAAAATAAACTGGACAAAAGGACTTCATTGCAATTGACCTAAAATGGAAGTTTGACTTAGAAGGACTAAAACCTAAATTCTTAAAAGAAATAAAAAGGTGAAAAGGGACTAAAGTGCAATTTTGAAAGTTTAAAGGACTGAAATGCAATTTTTAGGAATTTAGGACTAAAAAATAAAATAAAATGAATTAAAATTGGTAATTGGAAAATAACGTAAAGTGAAACGATTAAAATTGACAAAACGGACTAAAACGAACCAATGGCCTAAATGAGGTACTTTAAAGTAACCTCTCTTTGCCGAAATTACGTGTGAAATGACCAAAATGCCCCTGGGGCTAAAACGACTGAAAATGACTCAGATGCAAACTTAAAATGGATTTTTGACAGAGAGTGAATCAAAGACTCATACAAACAAAATTAAAAGACTCAGAGACAATTTTTAGGATTTAAACAGTGACTTGACACTTGAAATGACCAAAATGCCCCTAGGGGCAAAACTGACTCAAAATGACTTCACATGCAAATTTTTGGAATGGATTCTGACATGGAATAAAACAAAGATTTATTCAAACTTATTTGAAAGGACTCAAACAAAATTTTGAAAGACTGAGAGAAATTTGACACAGGAAATGACTAAAATACCCTTGCATGTAAATTTTGCAAATAACATTGAAATAAAATGCAGAGAAAGATGCAATTGATCAAAGATAGTTCAAATGACTTATAATGCAAGAAAAGAAAAATTGACTAGTATTTTTAGGTCCAAAATCAGGGTATAACAGCTGCCCCTATTTAAGTTTCTTTGTCCGGAGAGTCAAGAGACGAAGTCTTAGAGTTGACGGGACGAAGATACTTAAATATTAACATTTGCACTGCTTTTGGACATAAAAATACGCTTTCAGAGTTTCAAAGATATGAATGTTATGCAATACTTTGATTATGAATGCAAGACAAACGACTGGAGTCTATGGAACCTGTCATGTTACTGGGGATTCAGGTAGACACTGACAGGGTAGACAAACCAGGGATAGAAAATAAGGTACAAGCTGCTCTTTGGGTCGAACTAGTCACTTGACCAAGGAATACAAAACAAGAGATAGGTGCAAGCTGTTCTTGGGATTGAACTTGGCGCTTGACCGGAAACATAGACAAGAGAGAGGTGCAAGCTGTTCTTGGGATTGAACTTGGCACTTGACCGGAAACATAGACATATAGGCAGATACAAGCGGTTCTTTGGATCGAACTTGACACTTGGTTGAAGATACAAACAGATAGGCAGACACAAACTGTTCTTTGGATTGAACTGGCTGTTTGGTTGGAGCTATAGACAAAAGGGTTGATACAAGCTGTTTCTTTGGATCGAACTTGCTTGTTGGGTTATCACCACATCATGTGGGAGAGTGCAGACTGTTCTCTTAGATCGAACTTGTCGTTTGACTGATAACAAAGCGTAAGCTAGGTACAAACTGTTCTTCAGATTGAACTTGCCGTCTGACTGATAACAAAGCATAAGCTGGGTACAAACTGTTCTATCGAACTTGCCGTTTGTCCGGAAGCACAGGTATACAAGCAGGTACAAGTGGTTCTTTTTTGGATCGAACCTGGCACTTGACCAGTAAAAAGATACAAATTGAAAGTCTGGTTTAACAAGATACCAATTGAGGGTAAATTGTCATTGACCTGATTTGCAAATAGACATGACCATTTTTGTTGGCCCAAGAGTAAATCGAGAGTAAATTGACATTGATTTGAACTGAATTGAAAGTTGAAATTGACATTGACATTGACATTGGCTTGGAAATTGAAATTGACATTTGACATTCGACATTTGACATTGACATTGACGTTTGACATTTGACATTTGACGTTGATATTGGCGTTGGATATTGACAGTGACATTGGATTGGAAATTGAGATTGACATTGGAATTGGAATTGAAATTGGAAATTGACATTGGAATTGGATTGAATTTGGAATTTGACATTGGAATTGGATTGAAATTGGAATTTGACATTGGAATTGGATTGAAATTGGAATTTGACATTGGAATTGGAATTGGAGATTGACATTGAAATTGGAATTGGAGATTGACATTGAAATTGGAATTGGGGATTGGCATTGGAATTGGAATTGGAGATTGACATTGACATTGTCATTGGATGTCAACATTGGAATTGTCATTGAATGTTGATATTGACATTGTTATTGAGGTTGAGATTGCTTTGAATTTGACAATTGAAATTGAGTTGAATTTGACAGTTTGACATTGAAATTGAAGTTAGGATTGACATTGGAGATTGGAAATTGCTTCGAATTTGACAGTCGACATGATTGGAATTGAAGTTGGAGAGTGGAAACTTGCATTGAATTTGGCAGTTGAAAGTTGGATATGCAACATGTATGTATGGTATAGCAAGATTATTGGATGTATGAGCACATAAAATGCATGATTATGCATGTATGAATGCTTGAAATGCATGATTGATTGGCAGTTTGACAGAGAAGTTTCACAAAGGCAGACGAAACATTGGAAGATTGGGCACGTAGTGGCTCGTGCTGCAACATATTCACAGGGGAAAAAACTCTTTTGGAGAGACCGTCGTCGGGAGACGTATCGAAACCATGGCTGAGGGCAATAAAACTTGTAAAGGAGGGACCCTTGGAAAGTCCTTAGATACAGGTCGCCGTTGCTAGGCGTGTCAGTGCTGGGTAAATATTGGATGTTCGCATCTGTGGTCAATGCTTTTTTAATATTCCATTCTTTCATTTTTCATTTTCAAACCCCACTTTTGCCTGAACCGCCCTTTCGGGTTTTCGATTCACCGGGGAATAGGTTCTTTGCATTGCCCCATTTTTGCCTGAATTGCCTTCATAGGTTGTCAATCAGCGGGGTGCTCATTTTTGCCTAAGCCGCCCTTTCGGGTTTTCAACTTAGCGAGCTCTTTATTTGTATTCTTTTCATTTTTCATTTTCATTCTGTTTTTTCATTCTTGCCATTGACCACAGATCATCCTGGGGAGTAACCTGCTTGCAACATGTATTGAAATAGACATTGACATTCATTCATTCATGCATGTTTCATTGAAATGTACTTTATTGCTCAGGTTTGCTTTCAAAATAGACAGAAAAAGGATTTTTCAATTTTCACAGATGTTTGTTTCAGACATTAACATTATCAAAATAGACAGAAAATGTTTTGCATATAGCATTGAAAGTAGAAAGAAAAATAGAGTTTCAAACAATAGAAAGGCTCAAATTGATGTAGAAGAGTGAAAGTCAGCCAAAGGCATGGCTTCACGGATTTACAAAGCTTGGAAAATGGTAATTTTATTGGTTGGTGATACATTGAACACGATGACCGCTACATTTCATAGAAATTTTGAATTCGCAAGTACAGAAGCCTCTGATGAAGATGACCATTGACAGTTGCAGATGCCCCAAGGAGTGATGGTGATTTGCCAGATATAGTTACTCGTCTTTTATTGTCAACCTCATTTTTGCATGAACCGCCCTTTCGGGTTTTCGGCTCATCGAGGCGCTCATTCTTGCCTGAGTTGCGTACAATCTCAGCGAGCTTCTTCATATTCATTTTTTTTGTCCCTAATTTTGCCTGGATCGCCCTTTCGGGTTTTCGATCCACCGGGAAGCGCATTTTTGCCTAGGCCGCCCTTTCGGGTTTTCGACCTACCACGCTGTTCTTTTCTTTTTAGACAAAGTATTTCTTGACTATATCGGCATTAACAGGATTTGGAAGCTCAACACCATCCATGTGTGTAAGAATCAAAGCACCACCAGAGAAGGCCTTCTTGACAACATAAGGACCTTCATAGTTAGGTGTCCACTTGCCCCTTGGGTCGGGTTGCTGACTTATCCTTCGTTTCAATACAAGTTCGCCTTCCTTGAATTCTCGAGGTCGGACTTTCTTGTCAAAAGCATTCTTCATTCGCACTTGATACAACTGTCCATGAGCCATAGCATCCATACGTTTCTCTTCAATCAGATTCAATTGATCATAACGACTTTGACACCATTCAGCCTCAGTTAATTTTGCTTCCATGATTACTTGAAGAGATGGAATCTCCACTTCCAGAGGGAGAACTGCTTCCATACCATATACAAGAGAGAAAGGAGTTGCCCCGGTTGAACTGCGCACTGTAGTACGGTAACCATGCAGGGCAAAAGGTAGCATTTCATGCCAGTCTTTGTAAGTAGTGACCATCTTCTGAACAATCTTCTTGATGTTCTTGTTAGCGGCCTCAACTGCACCATTCATCTGAGGTCTATAAGGAGAAGAGTTGTGATGTTCAATTTTGAATTCTTCACATAAAGCCTGCATCATGCTATTGTTCAGATTGGAACCATTGTCAGTGATAATTTTGTTGGGGACACCATATCGACAGATGATGTTATTCTTGATAAACTTGACAACCACTTGTTTGGTCACATTTGCATAGGAAGCAGCTTCAACCCACTTGGTGAAGTAGTCAATTGCCACTAGAATGAAACGATGTCCATTGGAAGCCTTTGGTTCAATTCTTCCGATCATGTCAATGCCCCACATAGAGAAAGGCCATGGGGAAGCTATAACATTGAGGGCGTGTGGAGGCACATGAATCTTGTCAGCATAAATTTGACATTTGTGGCATCTTTTGGCATGTTTGTGGCAGTCACGCTCCATGGTTACCCAGTAATAGCCGGCTCTTAACAGCTTTCTTGACATGGTGTGACCCGAAGCGTGGGTCCCAAAGGTACCGTCATGTACATCATGCATCAACTTCTCTGCTTCTTGCTTGTCAACACATCTTAACAAGACCATGTCATAGTTCCTCTTGTATAGGATTTCTCCGTCCAGAAGGAATTTGCTAGCCCATCGTCTCAAAGTCTTTTTATCCCTGTTGGAAGCACCAGGTGGATATTCACGATTCTGCAAGAATTGTTTGATGTTGTAATACTAAGGCTTTTTGTCATTCACATCTTTATTAGCTTGATCTGGCATATTTTCAATGGTAAACACATGAGCGGGTCTATCAAGACGCTGCACTTTGATTACAGGCACATCATTCCAGTGATTGACACGAAACATGGAAGACAGAGTAGCAAGAGCATCAGCCATCTGATTTTCATCCCGAGGGATGTGATGCAGCTCAACCTTTGTAAAGTACGTCAACAGACGTCTTGCATAATCACGGTACGGGATCAGCTTCTCATGATGAGTCTCCCATTCACCCTTTATCTGATTAATAACAAGTGCAGAATCTCCATAGATGTCAAGGTGTTTGATTCTCAGGTCAAGGGCTTCTTCAATGCCCAAGATGCATGCTTCATATTCAGCTATGTTGTTTGTGCAGTCAAAGGTTATTCGAGCGGTGAAAGGAATGTGGTGCCCCTGCGGAGTCACAATGATAGCTCCAATTCCTTTATCGTAAGCATTAACAGCACCATCAAACACCAATCCCCATTTGCTGTTGGGGTCCGGCCCTTCATTGATCAGTGGTTCTTCACAGTCTTTTGCTTTCAGATACATAATCTCTTCATCAGGGAAATCAAACTTAATTGGCTGGTAATCATCAAGAGGTTGACAAGCAAGATGCTCAGCAAGGACACTTCCTTTGATTGCTTTCTGAGCTTTGTACACAATATCATATTAAGACAACAACATTTGCCAACGTGCAATCTTTCCAGTAACAGCAGGCTTTTCAAAGATGTACTTGATTGGATCCATTCGGGATATCAACCAAGTGGTATGATTCACCATATAATGACGCAGGCGTTTGGCAGCCCAAGCTAAAGCACAACAAGTCTTTTCAAGCATCGTATACCGAGTCTCACAGTCGGTGAACTTCTTGCTCAGATAGTAGATAGCATGCTCTTTCTTACCAGTCTCATCTTGCTGACCGAGAACACATCCCACTGAATCATCTAACACTGACAGATACATAATCAAAGGCCTTCCTTCCACTGGTGGGACAAGGATAGGTGGTTCCAACAGGTATTCTTTAATGCTATCAAAAGCTTCCTGACATTCATCATTCCATACAACAGGCTGATTCTTTCTGAGCAATTTGAAAATTGGACCACAAGTAGTAGTCATGTGAGATATGAATCTTGAAATGTAATTCAGACGTCCGAGGAAACCTCTGACTTACTTTTCAGTTTGAGGGGCCGGCATCTCTCTGATGGCTCGGACTTTGTCAGGATCAACTTCAATGCCTCTCTGGCTGACAATGAGGCCTAGCAACTTTCCGGATCGTACACCGAATGTGCACTTGTTAGGATTCAACCGCAGCTTGTACTTTCTCAGTCTTTCAAACATCTTTTTCAGATACACAACATGTTGCTCTTCATCACTTGACTTCACAATCATATCATCAACATATACTTCAATTTCTTTGTGAATCATATCATGAAACAGAGTTGTCATACCTCTTTGATAGGTAGCACCAGCATTTATCAAGCCGAATGGCATCACTTTATAACAGAATGTTCCCCACGGAGTAATGAAGGACGTCTTTTCTCTATCTTCAGGTGACATTCGTATCTGGTTATAGCCAGAGAAACCATCCATGAAGGAGAATACTTTGGATTGAGCAGTACTGTCAACAAGCACATCAATATGAGGCAATGGGAAGTTATCTTTTGGACTAGCTTTATTCAGATCTCTGTAATCCACGCACATTCGAACTTTCCCATCTTTCTTTGGTACTGGTACGATGTTGGCAATCCACTCAGGATATTCAGCTGTCATGAGGAAACCTGCATCAATTTGCTTTTGCACCTCAGCCTTGATCTTAAGAGCCATGTCTGGACGAGACCTTCTCAATTTTTGTTTGACAGGAGAACATTCAGGTCTTGTCGGTATCCGATGTTCCACAATCTTGGGATCTAGACCCGGCATATCTTCATAGGACCATGCAAAGACATCTGGATAATCATGGAGAAGCTGAATGATTTTCCTTTTCACTTCTGGCTCAAGTGCAGCACCAATCTTGATCTCTCGCTTGTTCTCTTCAGTACCCAGGTTGATGAGTTCAATCTCTTCCTGGTGAGGCTGAATGGTTCTTCTTTCTTGCTCAAGCAGTCGAGTGATCTCATAGGGTATCTCTTCATCATCATCCTCATCTTCAGCTTCATATACAGGGAATTCAAAATTTGGAGGAACCATAGGGTCACTGTGTTCAACGGGTTTATTATGGTTCAATCTGCATAATATGATTGGGATGATTTTAGAAAAAGTTTTTCATGCAGATTTTTGAAATTAATAAGAAAATAACAAATGTTTTGGTTTTTTCTGGCATTACCATTATTTCCAAGAAAAAAGGCACTAAAAAAAAGTAAAAACAAAGAGTCGTGAGAAAAACGACAACTTTTATTGATAACGGCAATGCCGAAACAAACACGCCCTTACAAAGATATCACTTTCGCCTTGGGCAGAGCGAAAGGATTGTTATTTTGAAAACAAGAAACATGAGCAACAAAACACATTACATGGAAGCATGCATGACTAAAGGAACATCAATGGCTTCCCAGTTTCTCACAGTGCCTCCTGGTATAACAAATGCAGGCACGTGGCTTCCTTCAGCAGCATCTTCAGTAATAGCATTGATGAACCCAGCACTGTAGAAGGTTCCTGTTGAAACACCCGATGTTGGGGAGAATCCAAGGCCCTCTTTACGCTTGTTTTCCAGAATCTGAATCACTTTGCCCCAGCCAGCAGCTTGCCCTGCTTGAACAGCCTTCTGGGCGTCCTTTAGTGAAGCCATGCTAGCACCAGCCCTCCGGGGCTCTGCACCCTCAACAGTCAATCCTTGAAACGACGTCCCTTCAGCGGACCCGTTCCTCATGAACTTGAGCTTCTGATGCAAGGTGGAAGTTACCGCTCCAGCGTCATGGATCCACGGTCTTCCGAGGAGACAACTGTAGGAGGCATTGATGTCCATAACTTGGAAAGTAATCTGAAATGTCTCGGGACCAACGGTGATTGGCAGGTCCACTTCCCCGAGAACATCCTTGCGGGATCCATCAAAAGCTTTAACCAGATAGCTGCTACCCCTCAGAGAAATTCCCTGATGGCTCAATTGCCTTAGCGTGGATTCGGGCATTACATTCAGAGATGATCCAGTGTCTACCAATACGTTGGATATCAGGTCAGATCCACAATGTACTGAAATATGTAGAGCCAAGTTGTGGCGTTTCCCCGCTTCGGGGAGTTCATCGTCACCAAACCCCAAGTTATTGCAAGCAGTAATGTTGCCCACTATTCCATCAAACTGATCCACAGAGACTTCATGATCAACATAGGCCTGTTCCAGTACTTTCATTAACACTTTCCTGTGAGCTTCTGAGCTCAAGAGCAGAGACAAGATGGATATCTTTGACGGAGTTTGCAGCAGCTGGTCAACAATCTCATAATCGCTCTTTTTAATAAGCCTCAAAATCTCGTCCAGATTAGACTCTTCAATGGGTTGGCCCGAGGGGCTGGCATTCTCTTCCTCAAGGTTAGCCATGTTTCTTCTCTTGTACAATCTTGTCTGCTGAACTCTATCTGGTTGGTGAATCTTGCGGGCACGAGCCACTTTTCAGACTGCGGCAGAAGAACCAGGAGACAATGAGCACGGGAAGCCATTTGTGACCGATGAATGATGCATATGATGCATGATATGCAAATGCAAAAAGACTCTTTTTTTTGTCAGAAGACTCGTCAAAGTGGTTGTGAACATTACGGAGAAACGCGGTTTTATTTGAATATCTTGAGCAAAACTAGAAGTTTAGTTGAGATAGTATCACTTGGTGTTCACATCCGTGATGTTCAAAAGATGACTTGTCTAAGTCTTCCGATAAATGCATGGAAAAAAGTTTATGCATGTATGCATGTATGCATGAATGCATGATTATGTTCAAGTTCGGAGAAAACATGGTTGGTTTGAGGTTCAAAGTCGAGGAGTCACGGGTGGACACGGTGTCCGGTGAATCTAGGGCTTTAGGATAATAGTAACCGGGTTCTAAAAAGGTTCCCAAGTTGCAACCTCTCCGACGTATATCATGGTGTCACGAGACAACACTCGATCCATGATTATACGTGGAAGGTCTAACTTGAGTGTAGTATCGCGTGACGACTAAAACTCGAGACAACACCCGGTTTAGCCTCCGCACTACATCCTAGAAAATGGCCATGGATGGGTTTGGTTATCTACGGTTCATAGCGTCATAGAACAATTAGAAGCAAAGTGCCTAAACGCGACAACTCGCGCCGACAACATCACCCCCAAAATGCCTCAGCTATGTGGGATTGATCGCATAATCCAAAACACGAGGCAACCCCCGGAATGAATTGTCGATTATATCCCTCCTAAATCCTAAGTTCACTCAGCCCGGGTGCAGGACTTTTGATATTCTCACCCCACACGTTTGCAAGAAATTAAACATTTATTCACATAGGAAAGCAAGTAAAAGAAGCAAGTAAAAATACAAGCGCAAACGTGGAAATAAAAACTAGGCGTAACTCTCGAATCTCCCCAGTGAAGTCGCCAGCTGTTTTATCTTGGTTTTCGGGTGTCAAACATTGATTACGTTTGAACCTTTTAAACCGGTGATATCTTATTTTTTCTTGGGAAGGGAAAAAGTAAGCAAAACCCTTGAGAATCGAGGTCCGGGAGTTGTTTTCGCTACGGGAAGGTGTTAGGCACCCATAACGACTATAGTAACCTATAGGAACCGTCTTTAATTTCTACGCGCGCGCTTTATTTTTAAATGCTATTTGAAAATGTTATTTACACCTAAAATTTGCTAAGTGAAGAATTGGAGGGAGAAGAAAGTGTTTGAATTTTTATTTTAGTTGAATTGAAGGAATTTTGTTCCTTGCCTACGTACCCGATTAAGGGATCAAATCCACCGTAGTTCTCTCTCAAAAATGTTTTTGTTTTTGTTGGTTGATTTTAAGTTTGAAAAATGGATTTTGAAGAATAGAAAGAGGCCTCAAGGGCATGAGATTAGGAAATAGTGAGGTTGGATTAGTGAATTGCAAAATATGGTCAAAATAGGATTAGAGTTCATTGAAATTTGATTAAGAAAATGGAAAAGAAAAATACAATGGGATATTGGATCCCAAGGTTTATTCGGAAAAGGTTTGAGTGAAGTTGTTCACATTTGTTTGGAAAATTGGTTTTTTCTAAGTATAAACCCTAGGCATACATCTAAACATACAATCCTAAACATACATCTAAACATGCATATTCTAGCTATATAGTGATGTGTGTGCATGTGTCAGTGCTTGTGTCGGTGTACATCATTAGAGTCCATTGTCCTTTACATCATACCCTAAATACATTCTATGGCCTCTTTGCCAAGAAATTAAAATTGCATGAAGGTAAAATATTACAAAACCTCTAAGTATTTACATTTTAAACTTGGCATGAAATTGTAACTTAAAAGGCAAGAAATTAGATGAAGAAGAAGATGAAGTGGGAATGCTTATGATGAATATGAAACATGAAATGGAAAGGTTAGTAGCATAGAACAATATCAAAGGAAATAAAGCAAGAGAAGTACTAGGACATAAAGGATAGAAAATAAAGGCAAAAGAGTGCAAATATAGCTAAAATTTATTCATAAAATGCAAGAACCAAGTGACCTATAATTCTCACATTCCAATTACATTTTAAAAGGTTTATAATAAAGTCTTGGAAGGGAAATTAAGGCTACATGATTTTCTTGGCATTTTAAAACAAACTTTGAACATACTTGCATTATTTAACTATTCAACTAACTTGCAAGCTAAGTAACTAATCAAAATTCATACTCATGCACTAATATCAAACACAAACAGTAGCTAAATCCTATGGAATCAAAAGGTATAGGTCACCAACATTCATCAAGCAATTTGGATTGAAATCAAATGAATTTTCATTTATTTTTTAGCATAAAATGTCACAAAGCATTAGGAAAATTAACCACACCATGCTCACCAATTTTTTTATGTAAAATCAACACTAGAAGGTCACATAATTGTCAAAAAACACTCATGAATTTCTTTGGAATTTTTTAAAGAGTTTTGATCACAAGAACATGTAAAATTTTCACAAGATTTAACAAATGTAATAAACTATTGAAAAAAAAATGCTACATATTTTTTATCCAAATTCAACACATAATAACATCACAAGAATATCAAGAAACTAGTCAAAAACACATGAAAAAATACTTGGAATTTTTAACAAATTTTTTGAGCATAAAGGTGTGCAAATAGCAAGAAACAGTGGCAAGAATAGCAAAAAAAACAAGGAAACACGCAGGAAACTAAGCCCAAACCCAAGCCCAAGGGATGAACGGATCCTGGATCCTCAGGGAGTTCAGGGACCGTTGGATTGATCCAGATGGATCAACCCTAGATCCAACGGTCAGGGGAGCGAACCAGCTGAACCAGACCGGTTCAAAGGCTTATATAAAGGCCAGGTGACCGGTCTAATTCATTTCACACTTCTCATTCTCTCTCTTCACTCGTTCTTCTCTCTTCTCTCTCTAAAACCCTAACCTAGCCGGAAACTGGGGAGGACGGCGGAGAACGGCGGAGGAAGATGAAGATTCATCGGAATCTTCATCTTCTCCGACGACCTGATGCTACTTTTTCAAACTTTTTACACAGAAACGTTCGTCTTCCTCCCCTGTTTACGGATCCACGGTTATTTTTATGAAATTATGATGAAAACGAAGTAGATCGGACATTGAACTTACGGTTTCTAGGGTTTTCAAACTTTTTCTAATCTTCTTGAAACTAAACCCCTATCTAACCTATTTTCTTCGCTGATGATGATTATAAACTTGGATTCATGAAATAAACGGTGAATCTTGAAGAATTTACATTTTAGGGTTTCGGTTTCAATTCTTTCTTGAATCTTTTCGAAGTTTTTGCTTCGATTCACCGTTTATTTATGCTTACAAGCCTTCGATGATGATTTGACATGAAAAACGAGAAGGTTTTGAGGTTTTACCTGGAGATTCGAATGAGAAGACGAAGAAAATCTTCGTGAATCTTCTTTGAGTTTCTGGTAGGTGATTTGTTGCTACGAACTGAAAAATGTACCGGTAAATTTCCTCTTCTTCTTCTCTGATTTGAATCCTTCTTCAATTCCTCTTCTTCTCCACTGTGATCGTATAAGTTCTTCGAACTTGTGCTTGAATTGCAGTGGTTTGAGTTCAGTGATGATGATTCAGCTTCGAATCTCTGAGAACTCTCACCAATTCATCGGAATTGTGTTGAATTTTGGCTTTGAGAACTTAGGGTTTGTGATTGTTCTTCTGTGTTCTTGATTGATCCTGATTTTGGATCGTAACTGAATAGAGAGAGAATGTGAAATCTGTTTGTGATGTGGCACTGAACTTTGCTGAGTTGTTTCGTTCCCTTTGGGACTGTGATGATTGGGCCTTTATATAGGTGACATGTGTTCATGATAGCCAATGTGTGCTTGCCACCTGTCTGGACTTGTAACTAATTCGGCCTCTGCTGAATTTAGGACTTGAGGGCTTTTCTGCAATTGTTGAAAATTCATGGACCAATCTGCAAATAACTAAAAAAGGACTAAAAATAAACTGGACAAAAGGACTTCATTGCAATTGACCTAAAATGGAAGTTTGACTTAGAAGGACTAAAACCTAAATTCTTAAAAGAAATAAAAAGGTGAAAAGGGACTAAAGTGCAATTTTGAAAGTTTAAAGGACTGAAATGCAATTTTTAGGAATTTAGGACTAAAAAATAAAATAAAATGAATTAAAATTGGTAATTGGAAAATAACGTAAAGTGAAACGATTAAAATTGACAAAACGGACTAAAACGAACCAATGGCCTAAATGAGGTACTTTAAAGTAACCTCTCTTTGCCGAAATTACGTGTGAAATGACCAAAATGCCCCTGGGGCTAAAACGACTGAAAATGACTCAGATGCAAACTTAAAATGGATTTTTGACAGAGAGTGAATCAAAGACTCATACAAACAAAATTAAAAGACTCAGAGACAATTTTTAGGATTTAAACAGTGACTTGACACTTGAAATGACCAAAATGCCCCTAGGGGCAAAACTGACTCAAAATGACTTCACATGCAAATTTTTGGAATGGATTCTGACATGGAATAAAACAAAGATTTATTCAAACTTATTTGAAAGGACTCAAACAAAATTTTGAAAGACTGAGAGAAATTTGACACAGGAAATGACTAAAATACCCTTGCATGTAAATTTTGCAAATAACATTGAAATAAAATGCAGAGAAAGATGCAATTGATCAAAGATAGTTCAAATGACTTATAATGCAAGAAAAGAAAAATTGACTAGTATTTTTAGGTCCAAAATCAGGGTATAACAACATCTTTGAAAATTAAAATATTTTTTCTATCTATTTTGAAAGCAAACCTGAGCAACAGGGTACATTTCAATGAAACATGCATGAATGAATGAATGTCAATGTCTATTTCAATACATGTTACAAGCAGGTTACTCCCTAGGATGATCTGTGGTCAATGGCAAGAATGAAAAAACAGAATGAAAATGAAAAAAAATGAAAAGATGCAAATGAAAAGCTCGCTAGGTTGAAAACCCGAAAGGGCGGCTTAGGCAAAAATGAGCACCCCGCTGATTGACAACCTGTGAAGGCAATTCAGGCAAAAATGGGGCAATGAAAAGAATCTTATTCCCCGGTGAATCGAAAACCCGAAAGGGCGGTTCAGGCAAAAGTGGGGTTTGAAAATGAAAAATGAAAGAATGAAATATTGAAAAGCATTGACCACAGATGCAAACATCCAATGTTTACCCAGCACTGACACGCCTAGCGACGGCGACCTGTATCCAAGAACCTTCAAAGGATCCCTCCCTTACAAGTTTTATTGCCCTCAGCCATGGTTTTGATGCGTCTCTCAACGACGGTCTCTCCAAAGAGGTTTTCCCCCTGTGAATATATTTCAGCACGAGCCACTACGTGCCCAATCTTCCAATGTCTTGTCTGCCTTTGTGAAATTTCTCTGCCAAATTGCCAACCAATCATGCATCTCAAGCATTCATACATGCATAATCATGCATTTTATGTGCTCATACATCCAATAATCTTGCTATACCATACATACATGTTGCATATCCAACTGTCAACTGTCAAACTCAATTTCAATTTCAATTCCAACTCCAATGACAAATTCAATTCAATTCCAACTGTCAAATTCAAATTCAACTGTCAAATTCGATGCAATCTCCAATCTCAATTTCAATACAATGTCAATTCGAAGCAATTTCCAATCTCCAATTTCAATTCCAATTTCAATGTCAATATCCAATCTCAATGTCAATGTCAATGTCGATATCAATGTCAATGTCAATTTTCAGTTCAATTCCAATCCAGTTTCAATGTCAATTGCAACCCTCCAATCCAATGTCAATGTCTATGTCTCAATCCAATTCCAATTTCCAATGTCTTTTTCAATTTCAACTCTCAATCCAATGTCTATGTCTATGTCTCTGCTCAATCTCAATTCTCAACCCCTCTTTCAATGTCAACTTTCAAATCAATTTTCTCTCAATTTGTTTTTGGGCCAACAAAAATGGTCATGTCTATTTTCAAATCAAGTCAATGACAATTTACCCTCAATCGGTATTTTGTTAAACCAGGCTTTCAATTTGTATCTTGTAATGGTCAAGTGCCAGGTTCGATCCAAAAAGAACCACTTGTACCTGCTTATACCCATGCTTCCGGACAAACGACAAGTTCGATCTAAAAGAACAGTTTGTACCCAGCTCATGCTTCTGGACAAATGACAAGTTCGATCTAAAAAGAACAATTTGCACCCAGCTTATGCTTTGTTACCGGTCAAACGGCAAGTTCGATCTAAAAGAACAGTTTGCACCTTCCCACATGACGTGGTGATAATCCCACAAGCAAGTTCGATCCAAAGAAACAGCTTGTATCAACCCTTTTGTCTATGTCTCCAGCCAAACGGCCAGTTCAATCCAAAGAACAGTTTGTGTCTGCCTATCTGTTTGTATCTTCAACCAAGTGTCAAGTTCGATCCAAAGAACAGCTCATATCTGCCTATATGTCTATGTTTCCGGTCAAGTGCCAAGTTCAATCCCAAGAACAGCTTGCACCTATCTCTTGTTTTGTATTCCTTGGTCAAGTGGCTAGTTCGACCCAAAGAACAACTTGTACCCTATTTTCTACTCCCTGGTTGGTCTACCCTGTCAATGTCCACCTGAATTCCCAGTGACATGACAAGTTCCATAGACTCCAGTTGTTTGTCTTACGTTCATAATCAAAGTATTACATGGCATCCATATCTTTGAAACTCTGAAAGCGTATTTTTATGTCCAAAAATAGTGCAAATGCTAATATTTAAGTATCTTCGTCCCGTCAACTCTAAGACTTCGTCTCTTGACTCTCCGGACAAAGAAACTTAAATAGGGGCAGCTGTTATACCCTAATTTTGGACCTAAAAATACTAATCAATTTTCCCTTTCTTGCATTTCAAGTCATTTGATATGTCTCCGATCAATTGCATTTTTCTCTGCATTCTATTTCAATGTTATTTGCAAAATTCATATGCAAGGGTATTTTAGTCATTTCTTATGTCAAAATCTCCTCCAATCTTTAAAATTTTGTTTGAGTCCTTTCAAGTAGTTTGAATAAGTCTCTGTTTCATTCCATGTCAAAATCCGTTTCAAAAAATTGCATTTGAAGTCATTTCGAGTCAGTTTTGCCCCTAGGGGCATTTTAGTCTTTTCAAGTGTCAAGACTCTGTTCAAAATCTTAAAAATTGTCTCTGAGTCTTTTAAGTTGGTTTAAATAAACTTTTGTTCCAATTCTCTGTTAAAAATCATTTTAAAGTTGCATCTGAGTCATGTTTAGTCGTTTTAGCCCCAGGGGCATTTTGGTCATTTCACACGAAATTTCGGCAGAGAGAGGTTACTTTAAAGTACCTCATTTAGGCCATTGGTTCATTTTAGTCCGTTTTGTCAATTTTAGGCGTTTCACTTTACGTTTGTTTCAAATTACCTTTTTTAATTCAATTTTATCATTTTTTTTTATTTTTTAAAAGTCCCAACATTTCCAAAATTTGCATATAAGTCCTTTTCCTAGCTTAAATTTCACTTTTAAGTTTTTATTATTTTCGAATTTTTTTGAGTTTTTCCTTTTAAGTCCTTTTTTGTCCAAAATATTGCAAAGTGGTCCTTTTCTTGTCCAGATTATCCTTTTAGTCTTTTCCATTTTGCAGGTTAGTCCCTCAATTTTTCAGAATTGTACAAAGGTCCCTGAAGTCCAAAATACAGCAAGGCCGAAGCCAACTAAGCTTAAGTCCACATGTCAGCATTTTATTGGTCCAGGAATACACTTGGCAGCCTATAAAAGGCTCCAATCATTGCCATGCCACTGAGATTTTTACAACTCAACAAACACATTTCAGATTCTCTCTCTGATCATCAAAGATCAAACACCAAGATTCTCAGAAAAACTTTCAAGAACATTCATAACAGAAACCCTAACCGTTTCCAAGATTTTCGAAATTCATCAAATTCATATCAACACGAAGCTTAATTCAACAAATTATTGTGCAAATCAATCGAAATTGACACGAACTCTCAGAGATTCATCAAGAACCTTCATCATCGAGTTCGTACCTTCGCAATTCAAGCACATTGTGCGATCACGAAGGATTTTGAGACGAGAAGAAGAGGAATTGAAGCAAGATCACAGTTCGAAGAAGAAAAAGATCAAAATACCGATTTATTTTCGGTCTCGAAGTTCACCAGAAGAAGCTGAAGCTTGCTCAAGGATCTTACGTTCGAACCTCCAAACAAATCCAGGTATATTCATGAAAAACCTTCTCGTTTTTGCTTCAAAATCATCATCGAAGGTTTGAAATCAAGAATAAACGGTGAATTGAAGAAAGATTTTGAAAAAGATTCGAAGAAGTTCGAACGAAACCCTAGAAATATGAATCGTCCAAAATTCACCGTTTATTTCATCAATCGAGGTTCAAATCCATAATCAGTGAAGAAAGTAGTTTGAATTAGGGTTTTGTTTCAGAAAAAATTCGAAAAGAAAGATGAAACCCTAAAAAACCGTAAAGATCCAAAATCAAACCTGTGTAAACACGTAGATCGAAACGTTTTGAGCATCTTTCTTCAAAGAACTTATAGATCGAAACGTTTCGAACTCGTTCTCTTCAAAAATGTCAAGATCGAACGGTTTGAACCACTTTCTTCAAAAGGATAGCAAGATCGAAGTGATTCATGTTCATTCAGTGTTAAATTGAGTATTGATTCATAGTTTGTGAGCCAAAAATCATGTTTGATGTGTGAAAGCCATGAACGGCGCCGTTAGGGTTAGGGTGAGAAGAAGAGAGAACGAGAGAAATCTGAGAGAAGAGAGAGAAACGAATGGTGATAATGGACTGGACCGGTCCAATAGCCTTTGTATAGGTGACTGAACCGGTCTGGTTCAGTTTTGGTTCACCAGCTTTATGTCCTGGCCGTTAGATCTAGGGGTTGATCCAGTTGGATCAATCCAACGGCCTTCGTTGATTCCTGAAGGATCCAGGATCCATTTCCTCCTTGGGCTTGGGTTTGGGCTTAGTGTTCCTGCGAATTTCCCCTGTTTTTTGCTATTTTTGTCACCACTTCTTGCTATTTGCACACCTTCTTGCTCAAAAAATTTGTTAAAAATTCCATTTAATTTTTCATGTGTCTTTGACTAGTTTCTTGACCTTTTTGTGATGCTGTTATGTGTTGAATTGGTTAAAAAAAAATAAGGTGTTAATTTTCTTGCTATTTTTGTCATATTTTGTGCTAAAAATGAATGAAACTTTGCTTGATTTCAATCCCAATTGCTTGATGAACACTTGTGACTTATGCCACTTGATTTGAGAGAGTTTTAGCTACTGTTTGTGTTGATATTAATGCATGAGTATGAATCTTGATAGGTTACTTACTTTACAAGTTACTTGTGTAAATAAATAATGCAAATATGCTTGAAGTTTGTTTTAAAATGCCAAGTAAATCATGTTGCCTTAATTCCCATTCCAAGACTTGATTCTAAACCTTTAAAAATGTATTGGAGTGTGAGAATTATGGGTCATATGGTTCTTGCATTCTATGAACAAATTTTAGCCATGTTTGCACTCATTTTCTACCCTTTATGTTCTAATATTTCTCTTGCTTCATTTCCTTTGATATTGTCATGTGCTACTAACTCCTTTCATTTCATGTTTCATCATTTCATAAGCATCTCCATTTCATCCCACATTCATCTCTATTTTTTTTACAATTTAATTTGTACCAAAGTTAGAATGTAAATATTTAGGAATTCTTGTAATATTTTACTTTCATGCTTTTATTTTCTTGGCAAAGAGGCCATAGAATGTATCTAGGGTATGATGTAATAAGGACAATGGACTCTAATGATGTACACCGACACAAGCACCGACACATGCACACACATCACTATATAGTTAGAATATGCATGTTTAGATGTATGTTTAGGATTGTATGTTTAGATGTATGTTTAGGCTTTAGACTTAGAAAAAACCAATTTTCCAAAAAACTTGAACAAACCTCACTCAAATCTTTTTCACAATAAACCTTGGGGTCAAAACCCCATTGATTTTCCTTTTCATTTTCTTAATCAAATCTCAATAAATTTTAATCATACTTTGACTTGTTTTTGCAAATAACTAATCAAACCCCACTCTTTTCTAAATCTCATGCCCTTGAGGCCTCTTTCTATTCTTCAAAACTCCATTTTCAAACTTAAAATCAACCAACAAAAACGAAAACATTTTTTGAGAGAGAACTACGGTGGATTTGATCCCTTAAACGGGTACGTAGGCAAGGAACAAAATTCCTTCAATTCAACTAAAATAAAAAATTCAAACATATTCTTCTCCCTCCAATTCTTCACTTAGAAACTCTTAGGTTTAATAAATACTTTTCAAAATAGCATTTAAAAATAAAGCGCGCGCGTAGAAATTAAAGACGGTTCCTATAGGATACTATAGTCGTTATGGGTGCCTAACACCTTCCCGTAGCGAAAACAACTCCCGGACCTCGATTCTCAAGGGTTTTGCTTACTTTTTCCCTTCCCAAGAAAAAATGAGATATCACCGGTTTAAAAGGATTCAAACGTAATCAATGTTTGACACCCGAAAACCAAGATAAAACACATGTGAGATCAATTTCTAAAGTGTAGAAAAATGTTAAAAATATAGTTTTTTTTAAACAACAATGATCGTACCTGATCAGAAGGAGACTGCCGGTGCTTTCAATGCGGTGGTTGTGACGATGGTGGAATGCGTCAGAATGCTTCTTGGAGCGGATGGGGGGTGTGTACCTGCAGGCACTCCGACGCTCAAGTCAGTAGAGATCAGAGAGTGAGGGTTTAGAGGAAGAAAAGAGTTCTACCTTGGGGACTGCAATGAGTCCCCTATTTATGGAGGTGGAGGGCTGCAGAGCCGTTGAGGAGGCACACCTGGCTCTGGCGGTTACGAAATCGTGGGAAATGTAACCGCCAGAGAGTTTATTGCGGGAACGTGCAGAATGTGCAAGAGAGACGTTGGGGTTCGTTTGAACCAGTCTCGTTTGCTTCGTGCACCCCCCTCGGGGAGGGGGTAAGTTGCGAGCAATAATGCCAAACGTGGAGTTTGGGCTTTGAGTGATATTGGGCCTAAGTTAATGGGCCAAGAGTCCTTTTGGCCGGTCCAGAACAGTAGCCCCCCAAGTCGTTGCTCTTGACGAAGAGTGATGACTTAAGTGTATGCGTCTTGCTCGTTTTGAAGCTGACTTCAAGGGAAAGTTTTGTTGACAGGTATCCTCGTGCTCGAGGAAGAGATGGATCTCGTTCGCAAGACTTATGCTCGCTTTGACTAGGAGAATCGTTTGCGAAGTGGATTGAGAACGCTGAGAATTTGGGCCGAATGGGCTCGCCTATCTCGAAGCATTTGTTCTCCCTCTAACGATGTAAGTTCGCCTAGCTGTGTGGCGAATTCGGCATATGTAGGTCCGGCGGTGTGAGATCGGATGGAAATATTCCCTCGTCAGGAAGTTTGGTCGGATGTCATTCTGTAATTAATGCCAACGTCTCGAGGGAGAAGTTGAGGGGACATGACCTTTGGTTTCTGAGTGACACATGTGAGAGCTGTTGGTAGCACTTGAGTACCTATAGTTTCCAGCGTGTTCTCGGGTTGTATTTCCGAGGTGTCATCATCACCGTTGATTGGATCCTGACGTTTGGAGAAACGTAGTGAAGGATCTTAGCCATTGGATGAACGGGTATGATTGAATCTGGACCGTAGAAGCATTGTTTTAGTGGAAGAGCTGCTAATGAAGGGATGCACCGGATCGACTTCGTGACTTTTGGGTGGTTTGTGAAACGAGTATAAATAGTTCAATTGTTGTTTGGAACGTCACTGCATTTCAAACTTCTCAGAGACTTAAAGATTTTCCACCGTTTCCAAAAGCAAAGTTCTTCCGAGTTTTCGCCTTCCAGTCACAACTTCAATCTCTTCCTTTTTACAGGTAATGTTCTGATGACTGGTTTCTTTACTTCCGTATGCTTAGTTTCTGTTCTTTTTTAGAAACTGTAGGACTGCATGCTTCTAGGGTAGGTGTAGGTTTGACTCGGTGGTTTCCGCCGTTGGTTGTGGCGGTTTCCACCGTGCATCAAAAGATTCTGTTGATACGCTGTCTGTTTTCTGTTTGGTGTTCTAGAAAACATTGGCGACAGGCTTGGGTTTCTTCCATAAGCTTCAGGTCTGTTCGCTGAGGGTGGATCCCCCCGATGCGTGAGTTGAGTCTCTAGATCTCTTAGCTTTCTTATGGTAGCGATTTGATCCCTTCCTTGCCGTGGCCGACCTGATGGGTGAAGGAAAGGTGGATCTGAACGTTGGATTCACTTTTTCCCTTACTTTTTTCAGGTCTACTATGGCAAACGAGGGAGTCGCCGTGTCCGTTGTCTTACGGCCTGGAGAAGAGCCTCTGGAGACTGAATCCGTGTTCGCCATCGAGGGTGTGAACGAAGCTCCTTTCGACATCATTGGAGAAGGGAGAGATTGGGAGCTAATTCTGCCGAGCACGTCCGACAGGGTGTGTTCGGAGTACGGAAATTACATATTTCCCATGTATGAAGTGGTTTTCAAGGACATGGGTTTTCGGCTCCCTTTTTCTAACTTCCAGCGGGAGGTGCTTCGCTGGACCAAGTTGTCACATACCCAGATTCATCCAAACTCTTATTCCTTTATGAGGGCTTTTGAGTTGTTGTGCGATTATCTTCCCATCCCTGCCTCAAAAAATGTCTTCTTCTCTTTCTTTATCGTACAGCGGGGTACGGACTGGGTTTTCTTTCGCCAGACCCAGAAGATGTTCGAGATCTTTGCCGGCAAGGTCCGGAACTTTAAAGAGCGTTTCTTCTTGATACGGCGGTCAAGTGAGGCTGCTTTAGACAACCTCTTGGAAGCCGCCAAGGATGGTGAGCAGGAGTGTCATCCTTTCTTCAACTTGTGGTGGTCTCAGGACCACTTTGCTTACGAACCGAAGGACTTCGGTCGAACCGTCGCCACTCTGAGTGACGAGGAGAAAGGCCTTCGTCAACAACTCTATTCTTTCATTGAGTCCCTCCCTCAGAGGGTGAAAACTGACCGACGGGGGAACCCTGTGATGAGTGCGGACGGGACCCCAGTTACAGAGCCCGGCCTCATCAACACTTATGAGTTGTTGACCTCTGATGATTCTGATACCTGTCTCGGTAGTTTATTGTTTTCTTTTTGCTCTTGTCTCTTTTGTTGCCTTCTTATTTGTTTCTCCTAACTGACGCAGTTTCCTTTGTCTTTGTGTTTGCAGAGAAAATGAAGAAGGACTTAGGAGCCCTTGTGATCGCGGCGAGCAAGAAGATCTCGGCCAAGAAAAAGCTCAAAAATGTCCAGTCCCTGGAGCATCTGACTTCCGGATCTGGCCCTAGCTTAACCCCTGGTCCTGTGGTGGACTTGGACGGGGAGGAGCCATTTGAGGAGCTGGTGCAGGACTCTGCTAAGAGACAGAGGGTGAGAGTGCCCTCCGAGGACCCGATCACTCCGATCAAGGTCGTTCCTGTCCGTTCTGAGAGGGGAGGATTCCTCCAGTTGCCGAGGGTGTGGTCCGAGCCGGAGCTGTGTGGCCCTCAATCGACCCTTTTCTTGGATGATCCTGATCTGAAGATCATCCAGGATCTGGGTCCAGCTGGCCAGAGCAAGGCGATAACTGATGGGGTTATTGCCACCATGAAGGCTTTGGAGGTTGCTGCTGCCCTGAACAATGCTTCTCAGGACAGTGAGGTTCGGGTCGATGCTCTGGTGCGGGAGAGGGACGCTTTGACCGCCAAGGTTACCGCTCTTGAGGAGGATCAAAGGAGCAAGAGGTCCGTCGCAGAGGAGTGTGACCGTCAGCTTGCTTCTTTGAAGGAGCAGTTGTCTGGAGCTCAAACTGCTCTTGAGCAAGCAACCGACTCCTCCCGGAAGGTGGCGGAGGAGAAGATGTCTTTGGAGGAGGCTCTGAAGAAGGCGGACCTCCCTGTAGAGGATGAGGCGGAAGACCACGCTGTCCTGCGGCGCGCCGGCTTTGTGGACAGGATTGGTGAGCTGGAAGGAAGCTTGGTGGAGGCCCTCCAACTTGGCTTTCATCGGGCGGTGGCCCAGTTAAAGGTGGCGAACCCTGGCGTTGAGCTGAATGTAGAAGGAATTCATCCTCTTAGCGAGGTGAAAGACGGGGTGATCGTTCCGCCTTCTGAAGAAGACGGGCATGTTGATGAAGCCCAGGCCTGATGAGGCCTTGTAATTAATCTTTCAACAACCAACTTGTAATGACATTGTGCGCCCTTAGTGGTTTTAGCACCTTTATAATATGATTGCTTTATTCTCAATTATACTTGTTTCTGAAGTGTATGATTTACTTTGCATAATGTCTTGATTTTGCATGCTCATTGTGTGAGGCTTTTTGATACTGTTTGAAGTATTTGTTTGAGAGCGAATTATCTATCTATCTTGTTTGTTTGATAAACTCTGATAATTCGTATGCCCGCTGTCGAGAGCGAATTATCTATTTGCCTTATATTTTTGACAGATTGCAATAATTCGTGTGCTCTTAGTTGTTCAACTTGCGAACTTGTCTGCTTTCGGATTGCAAAGTTCTTTAAGTTGAGTGTAGCGGGACGGGCTACCCCCCGCAGTCATTATTTCGATGAAGTGACTTAATGACTGGAGAGTTTTGCATGCCCGCCCAACGTTTTTTAGTTTTGACCTGATGAAATCAAAGTTGTGCCTTTTGCTTTCCAGGTAATAATTGACTTTGCTTGGAAAGTTTTTACCTTTGCGTAGTTTTGCAATGGAAAAGCTCAGGCAAGAAGTTTTCTAACTGTTTACGCGGAGTATTAGTTAGAAGTATTGCACATCCAATAGATTGTTTATCTGAATGTGTGTCCAAAGTTATGGACGTGTAACAGCAGATGAACGAGAGAATTTTTTTCTAAGTTCACTCCCCTGAGGCGTGAAACACCCATCGCGAGCTGGGGTTCTACCTAACATGCCGAGCAGTGATGTCGCAGCGGTAAGCGTACATACTGAGGAGTAAGAGAATTTGTTATGTAAAATCCTCTCATCCTTTTTCTTTTTGGATTCGGAGTGGCACGACTTTCCTCTTCCATTTATTTGCTCGACGGGGAGCGATGAGTTCGTGGTATCGAACTAAGTACGTACATTAGAGTGATTTGGCGTTGTTTTGCCATCTAAGTGTAATACTTTTTGAGTTTTTCTGCATTCCAAGTCCTTGGAATTGCATTTAGATGGAGGTCTTCGAGTCCGTAAGCTCCTGTCCCGGTCTTCATCCGGATCCTGAAGGAGCCGTCCCAGTTGGCGGCGAGCTTCCCTTCTTCGGAATCCTTCTGGTTTCACCGGAGGACGAGATCGCCTACTTCGAATTCTCTTTTGATGACTTTCTTGCTATGACGAGCGGCTATTTTCTGTTTTAGCGCTGCTTCTCGCAAGGTTGCCCCTATCCTGACTTCGTCGACGAATTCGAGCTCTTCACATAGATTTGTCGTGTTGGCCGGGAAGTCAGTGCTGGCGTCCGTACGCCATGTGAGTTCAGTTAACTCAATGGGTAAGACCGCTTCTGTCCCGTACGTGAGTCGAAAAGGTGACTCGCCAGTTGTAGAATGGGGAGTAGTTCTGCATGCCCATAGTACTGCGTGTAACTCTTCAGCCCATTGAGTTTTGGCTAAGTCTAGCCTTCTTCGTATTCCTCGCAGAATGACCCTGTTTGCAACCACGGCGAGACCATTGGCTTGAGGGTGTTCGACGGAGGTGACGCTTTGCTTGATGTCGATATTCCTTAGGTAGTCCTGAAACCTTTGGTCTGTGAACTGTGTACCATTGTCGGATATCACTAATGTTGGTACTCCGAATCTTGCTAAGATGTTTCTTTTGAAGAAGCGGAGTACGTTTTTGGCCGTGATCTTGGCCAATGGCTCTGCTTCAATCCATTTGGTCGAGTAGTCAATTGCGACGACCAGATATTTTAGTTGCCCAGCGGCTTTGGGGAATGGTCCCAAAAGGTCGATGCCCCACCACGCGAAAGGCCAAGGTGAGACCAAGGATGTTAGCTCAGCGGGAGGTGCTATGTGCATGTCCCCGTGTCGCTGGCATTTATCGCAGAGGTTCACGTAGTCTTGGGTGTCTTTCAACACGGTAGGCCAGTAGTATCCTGCTCGTAGGACCTTTTTTGCGAGAGCTTTTGCACCAAGGTGTTGTCCGCAGATGCCGTCGTGGATGTCGGCGAGGACTTCTTGGGTCTCATTGGGTCCGAGGCACTTGATTAGCGGAATGTTGAAACCTCTTTTGTACAAGGTTCCTTCCACTAAAGTGAATGAGCAGGCCCTTCGTTTCAACCTTGTCTGTTCTTGCGGATTGGTCGGGAGTTCGCCATTCTCTATGTATCGAGAGATGGGTCCCCTCCAATCTTCCATTCCGATGATTGAGTTGACCTCTTGATGCAGAGTTCCTGTGTTCTGGATGCTTGGTTCGCCGAGGACCTCTTGTATTACCGTTTTGTTTCCGTTCGCAGTTCGCGTACTTACGAGTTTCGAAAGAATGTCTGCCCGAGTATTCTGTTCGCGGGGAACGTGAGTTACTTCTACGGCGTCGAATTCTTTCATTTTCTCTAGTACTAACTGGACGTACTTTTTGAGGTGGTCTTCTTTTACTTGGAACTCTCCTGTGACTTGGGAAGCCAATAGTTGCGAGTCGGTAAAGATTTTCACCTTTTTGGCCCCCATGTCTTTGGCAGTTCGCAAGCCAGCCAGGAAGGCTTCGTACTCTGCAGTGTTATTGATAACAGGAAAAGACAAAGCGAGGGAAATTTCGACAATGATACCTTTGTTGTCCTCGATGATTATTCCGGCTCCGCTTCCCTTGGAGTTAGATGACCCATCTACGAAGACGGTCCATTCTTCAGGGCTTTCCTCAGCTAAGAAAGTCATCTCGGCGAGAAAGTCGGCGAACACCTGAGCCTTTAGTGCCTTTTCGGATTCGTAATGAATGTCGAACTCGGATAGCTCGAGTGACCATTTCATCATCCGACAGGCCACGTCTGGGCGACCCAGGATCTGCCTGATGGGTTGGTCCGTCCGGACTACCACCGTGTGAGCTAGGAAGTACTGCCTTAGTCTTCTGGTTGCGGTGAGGAGTGCGAGGGCTACCTTTTCGATTCTCTGGTACCTTGTTTCAGGCCCCAACAATGCTTTGCTGGTGAAGTATACCGGTTTATGTCCCTCCGCCGTTTCTCTGACGAGGACGGCGCTTACCACGTCAGAGGAGACGGAGAGGTAGAGGTATAGTGTTTCACCTTGATCTGGTCGCAAAAGCACTGGTGGCGTAGAGAGCGTCTCTTTGAGGTGTTTTAGAGCGGTCTCGCACTCGTCCGTCCATTCGAACTTCGTTTCTTTCCTCAAGAGCTTGAAGAAAGGAAGTGCGTGTTGAGCGGACTTAGCCACGAACCTTGAGAGGACGGTCAGCATTCCATTGAGCGTTTGGATGCACTTCTTGGAGTGGGGTGTTGGAAGCTCAGTAAATCCTCGGCATTTATCTGGATTCGCTTCGATTCCTCTTTCTGTCAGATAGAAACCGAGGAATTTACCCGCTTGAACTCCAAAGGTGCATTTTTCTGGGTTGAGGCGCATGTTGTACTTCGAATTTGCTCGAACACTCTTTTGAGATGGGAGGCATGATCCACCTCTTGTTGGGATTTTACGATCATGTCGTCCATGTAGACCTCGAGAATGTCGCCAAGAAGTGCCTTGTCATAGACTCTGTTCATCATACGTTGATAAGTAGCCCCCGCGTTTCGTAGACCGAAGGGCATTACGTTGTAGTAATAGTTCCCTGATTCGGTCATGAAGGCTGTTTTCATTTTATCTTCTTCAGCCATGGGTATCTGATTGTACCCAAAATAGGCGTCCATGAAGGATAAAAGTTTATAGCCAGAGGAGTTATCAACGAGTTTATCGATGTTTAGGGCAGGCCCTATCAAGATCGGTATAGTCAACACACATACGCCATTTTCCATTAGATTTCTTGACAAGTACAACATTGGAAAGCCAGGTAGTGTATTTGGCCTTGGAAATAAACTTTGCCCCTAGGAGGTCTTTTACAGCTTTTTCTGCAGCCTCTGACTTTTCAGGAGACTGCTTCCTACGACGCTGGTCTACAGCGCTAACACCGGGATTCACTGTCAGTTGGTGACAGGCGACGCTAGGGTCGATTCCGGGCATGTCAGCTGCGCTCCAGGCGAACAGGTCAGCGTTCTCCCTTAGGCAGGCGATCAGCTGGTTCTTGACGAGCTCTGGGAGATCCTTGCCGATCTTGAAATTCTTCGAGGGGTCATTCCCGAAAGGGACCAGCTCGAATTCACCATCGGGAACAGGTCGAAGAAGTTTCGCGTTGAGCGGATCCTTCTTCTCCCGTTTTTGCTCCTTCAGTTCTTCCTTGGTGAACCTGGGGTCAAGTTCGACCAAGTTGGCGTCCAGGGTACTCGCAACAGCTTTCCCTTTGTCCCCAGCAGGTTTGCTGGGTTGGGAAACCGAGTTCTGGGTTTTATTAGCTTGGAGGAAACAACTTATTGCAGCTTCGATGTCTCCGCTGAGAGAGGCGATGATGCCGTCCTTCGCATGGTATTTCAACTTCAGATGAGCGGTTGAACATGCGGCCCCCAGCTGGGCTAACCCGGTCCTCCCTATAATGCAGTTATAGAGAGAAGGGCAGTCGATCACCA
This sequence comes from Medicago sativa, assembly GCF_051527215.1. Classification (NCBI taxonomy): domain Eukaryota; kingdom Viridiplantae; phylum Streptophyta; class Magnoliopsida; order Fabales; family Fabaceae; genus Medicago; species Medicago sativa. Next base: position 81,452,269 of record NC_140750.1, read on the forward strand.
AGAATGGGACCTTTATTGTCTTTTTGGCCTCCTCTACGCCGAAGGTGACCAGTAGCTCTACGTACCCCCACGGTTGAGTAGATGAGCCGTTGAAGCCATAGAGTTCATCCCCAACGTAGGGAGAAAGGTTTTTCTCCGTCAATTGGAGCGTTCTGAACAGGCTGGTGTACATGATGTCTCATGAGGCCTCTGTGTCTATCAGGACTCGTCTGACATCTGCGTTGGCCATCGATGCTCGCTCGAGCAACGGGATGGCAGAATTTGAAGCTCCACCAGGCAGTTCGGAGTCGTAAAATGCCAAAGGTGGCCTTCCTCCTCGAGTGGAGGGGGCCATGGCATTGACGTCCATGAGCTCCTGAAATTTCCTCTTCATGTTGCCCATGGAAATGTTCAGCGTTCCTCCAGTGATGATGTTGGCGGTCGGGAACTGTTCCCAGGTGCATGAGTAGGGGGTGATTTCCACGTTGTCAGGGAAATCACCGAGATGTTCCACGGACATGGTGATGGTCCTTCCGGGCTCAGACCCGTCGCCTATGAGCTCGACGGCTTTCCGTTCTGCTTCCGGATTTTTCACGTACTGCTTGAGCCGACCCCTTTGGATGAGGAGTTCGATGGCGTCCTTCAGATGGATGCAGTCGTCGGTGGTGTGTCTGTGGCACTTGTGGAACCGACAATACTTTGTCTTGTCGATCCCTTTCCTCTCTTGAGATGGAGCCTTTGGTGGCTTGATGCCAACTTCTGCTAGATCGGCTACTGCGATCTCGGCGAGGATCTTCTCCCTTGACATGGCCAAAGGAGTGTATTCGGTGAAGTGACCGCTGGGCCTCTTGCTCTCCCGAGTAGCTTTGCCTTCCTTCTTTTTCTCATGGAAGGGCTTTTTGGAGGATTCAGCAGCAGGTTCCTCCTTCCTGACCTTGTTGAGGCTGTCCGCGTACAAGGCCTCTTCGTAGGCGATGTAGATTTTAGCGATCGCTAAGAACTCGTTGAGAGTCCTTGGGCGATCCAGAAGGACAGCTTTGTTCACGTCCGTCTCGTCGCGTAGGCCCTTGGCAATGAGGTACAGCTTCATTGTCTCATTGGCGCCCCGGACCTGGATGGCTTCTTTGTTGAACCTCTCGATGTAGTCTCGGAGAGGCTCACTTCTTCCTTGGACGATGGCTTCGAGGGAAGCCACCGTTTTTGGTTGCGTCCTTGACACTGTGAAATGGGTGGTGAACTCGTTGCAGAGGTCACTCCAAGAGTCGATGGAGTTTCTCCTCAAGTTCTTGAACCACGTAACGGCTCCTCGTCACAGAGTAGTGACGAAGAGCTTGCATTTGACGGCGCCCCGCACCGACCGATAAGTGAGAACTGCTTCGATGTTCTCGATGTGCTCATCCAGATCGGTAGTCCCGTCATATGAGTCCATTTGCGGCGGCTTTTCCAGTCCGCGAGGGATAGGAGCTTCCCGGATACACCGTGTGAACGGACCGTAAGCGTTACGATCTGTTCGGGTATCGCGAGTGTCCAATGAACTGGAAGGTGACCGTGAACGCCCGTTGCGTCTGGGCTGAGACCTCCTGGGTGGAGTTCGACGCAGAGGGGATCCTCGCGACGGGGCCCTTCTAGGAGGGGATCTCCTTGTTGACCTCCTGGTGAATGAAGGAGATCTGATGCTCACCGAGTGCCGGGGGGATCTGGATCGTGACCGGTTGGGGGTCTCTCCTCTTCTGTTACGTGTTGGGGAGAGAGATCGCCGGGTTTGGACGGTTGGACGTGCTTGCTCCAGATCCATCAGTCGGCGGTTCTGTTCCTCGATTAACGACGTCTGTCGTTGAACCGTGCGGATCAGGTTACCAATGAGCACGACGGTTGATGCATCTTCAGGTGTCTCTGTAGGTTGATTGGGACCTTGCAGAGGCCTATGTTGGAGAGGAACTATTTGAGTCAGTTCGTCCCTGGGTGTATCCACAGGTGAAGGTGAGGATGTCATGCCATCCCGTTGAGGAATGCGCACTTCACTTCGTAACTGGGATTTGGCACCGTTGGCAGCCATTGTAGTTTTTTTGTGAAAGCTTTGGTTTTTAGGGATAAAAACGGGGAAGCTTATATACTTCCCACAGACGGCGCCACTGATCGTACCTGATCAGAAGGAGATTGCCGATGCTTTGAATGCGGTGGTTGTGACGGTGGTGGAATGCGTCAGAATGCTTCTTGGAGCAGATGGGGTGTGTACCTGCAGGCACTCTGACGCTCAAGTCAGTAGAGATCAGAGAGTGAGGGTTTAGAGGAAGAAAAGAGTTCTACCTTGGGGACTGCAATGAGTCCCCTATTTATAGAGGTGGAGGGCTGCAGAGCCGTTGAGGAGGCACACCTGGCTCTGGCGGTTACAAAATCGTGGGAAATGTAACCGCCAGAGAGTTTATTGCGGGAACGTGCAGAATGTGCAAGAGAGACGTTGGGGTTCGTTTGAACCAGTCTCGTTTGCTTCGTGCACCCCCCCTCGGGGAGGGGGTAAGTTGCGAGCAATAATGCCAAACGTGGAGTTTGGGCTTTGAGTGATATTCGGCCTAAGTTAATGGGCCAAGAGTCCTTTTGGCCAGTCCAGAACAAACAACATTATAGTCGGTCCTAGTTTTTTAGTGAAAGAGACTTCAACTACTCTCTAAGTTTTATTTCTCTTTCACTCATCGAGAAGGGGTGATTTTAAGTCATTTTTTGACCTAGAATCACCCCACCTGCATCATTTTTCCCCTTTCTTTCGATCTAAATAAGTGATTTCCACATATATCAAGTTTTTCTTTTGAGTTTTTTCGGGATTTCGTCGTCTGAGTGCGGCGTTGTGTTGTTCATCAACTTGTGTGACGTTGTTTGATTTCACGTCTTGTTGCAGTGTTCGTTTGATTCATCTTGAAAGATCACCTTCAAACAATCACAGATTTAACCAATGATTTGGACACCAACGGTGCAAATCTAGAAACATGAGAATTCTGGTGATTTAGATTTTATCATTATTTGTATGCATTTTTTCGTTGTATGCTATTAACTTGTATGTTGTGAGATTGTTCGCGGATTCATCTTTTACGTTTTTAGCGATGTTGATCATGTTATTGTATATGATGTATTCTATTAATTTGAATGAATAAAATATCATTTTATTTTTGCAAAAAAAAAAGTATTTTTTCGGAAAGAAATATGAAAATAGAGTTTTGTTTTTTTAAGGAATGAAATTAGAGTAATTTTTTTAGGGAAAAAAATCAGAGTATTGTTAGCAGAAAACGTTTATTATAGCAATAATTAATCATGTAAACAAAAAAAAGAAATATGAAGAGTGTTATTTGAACAACTATTTTGGTTGACAACTTAAATATATAAAGAAATATGAGTATTGACACAAAGACCAGCAATAAAGAGGGAAAGTAAAAAAGAAAATATGAGTATAAGAAAGAAAATTATCATGAAAGTTGTTAAAAAAAATTGTTCAAATATCATTTTTCAAAAAAAATTCCTTTCTTCATAAAAAAACAACCAAAAAAATCCTCTTATGGTAACCTCAATACTCTCTCTCTCTTCCTTTTTAACCTCTGTCATTTTCTCTCTCTGACACACCTCTCTCTCTCTCTTTCTCCCCTCTCATAATCTCTATATCCTTCTCTCTCACCCACACCCCTCTCCATTTGCTTTGACTTTAACCTCTATCATTTTCTCTCTCTGACACACCTCTCTCTCTCTCTCTTTCTCCCCTCTCATAATCTCTATATCCTTCTCTCTCACACACACCCCTCTCCATTTGCTTTGACTATATAAGTTCAACGAGCAATTGTTTGCAAGTGTGATCATGTCTTCCTCTCGATCAATTCCAACAGAAGATAGGGTTAGCTCCCTTCCAGATTCAATTATATCTCACATTCTCTCTTTTCTCCCAACCAAAGACTCCGTCGCCACTAGCGTCCTCTCGAAACGGTGGAATCCATTGTGGCTCACAGTTCTCGATCTCAACTTCGACGCCCAAACCTTCAAAGACTACATCACCTTTCGACATGCCATACACTCAGTCATGCTATCACGAGACATCAAACTACCAATAAGATCATTCCACCTCAAATTTGGCAATGAGTACGACATAATAGACATTAACCGGTTTATTGATGCAGCTATTCAAAGAGGGATTGAAAATTTAAACATTGAAATGTCGGAGAAGGTTAGCGGATTAACCTGTATCATTTTCAGTTGCAAGACACTCACTCTTCTCAAATTGAAAAACCTATCTGTGAAAGATGATAATTGTCAAGTAGATCTTCCTATACTCAAAGTTCTCTGTTTCGATAATATGGTGTTCAATGGTAAACCATATTTTAAAAAGATTCTCTTAGGCTGTCCCATTCTAGAGGAATTGCAAATATCGAATGCCGCGTTTTATTTGAGGAAGCTTAATCCAGAAACACCCAATTTGGTGAGAACAAGCATTCCTCAAAATATTTTTGCCCACTTCTTTACTAGGGTAGAGATGATGCGTCTAAAAAAGGTATGAACTACGCTGGATTTGTACTGTTTTGTCTATGTAAATCTTAAAACCAGTTGGGTATGGTTTCTAATCTTTTGTTTGTAATTTTAAGGATAAGAAGTGTGTGCTGGGAGTGCTCAACGTACTCCCATTCTACAACATCTTACAATTCATCAGGTATTGCATATGTTTAGAATAATTAAATTATTTAATTTTTTAACTCAACCTACACATATCTTTGTTTTAATTTACTTGAATTGTTTATAGCAGATGGAAAGTGGAATCATCGAGGACGATTGGAAGGACCCAGAAACTGTTCCGAGATGTCTTTCATCTCAGCTAAAAACTTGCTTGTTTACAGGTTGCAGAGGCAGAAAGTGTGAGCTTCAATTTGTAGAGTATGTTATGCAAAATTCAAAAGTGTTACGTAGCATGACAATTCGCAGTGCCTCTTCCATAACTTTAAATGAAAAGCATGAAATGTTACGGAAATTATCTGTGTGCCCAAGGGGCTGTAAACTTATTGATGAGGACTAGAATATATTTATAATTCCAAGTTTTATATGTTAGATTCTACATATAGAATTTGATGGTGCTTGATTATATATGTAATTAAAATCAACCTTGTCCATGGAGCTGGCTCATGGTCACACCTCACAAACAAATACCTGCAGACCTTATAACCCTATCACAGAAAAGATTCCCCATCAATGATAATGCTTCATTAGGTCTCACTCAATGTACTTACTGGAATTGATTAATGCAATGATTAATTATTACAAAACAAGAATCATACTTACTTGTATTCCAACTTTGCGCCAACATTTCTTGATTCTGTATACCCCATTGTATCTCACTCCTGCTTCTGGTGCATAAGAGGAACGTTTCTCCTTGTGAGACCTGAGCCAAATACCTTGGGGAGATAGATTCAATGTCTCAATTTCCTTGAGTTTCTTACCTCTTATATGAGTAGAGCTTGTCATCAACTATGTTGAAGGGGTTGCCAAGGTAGGGCCTCTATTTATAAATTTTAGAAAAGTGAAAATTCGCTAAGAAATAAATAATCATGCTCTATGAGAGAATTGATGTTTCTTCTAGTTGAGGAAAATGTCAGCTCATCCTTTATATAAGGTCGCCATAACTCTTAGAGAATTAGCTCTTTACAAAATCCTGTAAGCTTTCTGTTTCCACTCGCTTTGATCCCGCTAGTTACTTATATTTACAATAATTAGGGGATTATTCTTTAAATTACTTGTGAAATAAGTCAATAAGTGTTGATAAAATTTATGTAAAAATACGCGCAAATATTGTTGTTCGTTCATCTTCTTCGTCACACCTTCATCACCTAAACCCAGAAACTCAAAAAGGATTTAAGTACTCCAACAGAAGAACACGACCAACTTCCACAATCTCAAGAAAACAACGAATTCGATGACGAAAGTGAAAGAAGGTATTTTTTTTCACTTCAATTTTCTTGTACATTAGGGTTTTGATTTCACCAATGATTAATCAATTTAACGTGTAACTGATGAAGAAATGAGGAAAAAAAATTAGTTGGTGATGGTTCACTATAAGTTAAAATAGGCTTTCACGATCCAACGGTTTTCTTTTAAGAAAAAAGATAAAATGGTTAAAATTAATTTTTTTAATAAGGTTTATGGTGGACCACCTAAATTTTGTTCCACCTTAGACATTTAAGGTTAAGGTGTTAATAGAGAGAACTAAAACATATAACGGAATAAAACTTAAGGGACCATTTTGAGGCATTTTTTAGTTTTGAGACCATTTTGCAAAAATCAATTAAGTTAAGGGGTCATTGAATCAATTAAGCCAACTTTTAAAAATTAGAGTGGTGCTAGCAACGGATCTGGATCTTCTCCTGCATATTCTCTGTTGTTGTTTGTCCTGCCATCATCTCAGCCACTCATTTATGTTTTTCTATCTTTCCAAAACTGCTGTTTTTTATTTATTTATTTGTTATGAATTCTCAACTGTTGGATGAAACACATGAGAGATGGCTGAACAATAAAGGCATGAGAGGATTCATTTCCGCTAGCTATATTTTTTCACATGCAGATCTAGAAACATGGATATTATGGTGATTTAGATTTTATCATATTATTTCAAGCCATTTTGTCGTCGTACGATATTAACTTGTGTGTTGTGAGTTTGTTCGCATAGTCATCTTTTACGTTTTTAGCGATGTTGATCATGTTATTGTATATGATGTATTCTATTAATTTGAATAAATAAATATCGTTTAGTTTTTGTCAAATATATATAGTACTCCTTCCGTTTCAAAATGAGTGTCGTTTTATCCAATTACACACATATTAAGGAATGGAATAAAGTAGTCAAATGTCATAGCAATTTTACCAAATTATCCTAATCAACTATTGGTTTGTTTTTCATTAAAGAAAAAATAACCTTTTGGAAGTAGTGTAACATAATATTAATTGAAGGGTACAATTGAAAAGAAAAGGTTATTATTGCATTGGAAACTGAAAGTGACACTCATTTTGAAATAAATTTTTTGCCTAAAACGACACTCATTTTGAAACGGAGGAAGTATTTTTTTTTTGGAAAGAAAGATGAAAATAGGGTATTGTTTTTTTAAAGGAATAAAATTAGAGTATTTTTTTTAGGGAATAAAATTAGAGTATTGTTGGCAGAAATAGTTTATTATAGCAATAATTAATCATGTAACCAAAAAAATAATCCTTCTTCAAAAACAAAAAAACAAACAAAAAAATCCTCTTACAGTTACAGTAACCTCAATACTCTTTCTCTCTTCCTTTTTAATCTCTATCCTTTTCTCTCTATCTGACACACCTCTTTCTCTCCCCCCTCCTAATTTCTATATACTTCTCTCTCACACACACCCCTCTCCTGTCAATTTTTAATATTGTTTGCTTTGACTATATAAGTGCATTGAAACCATAGTTCAACTAGCAATTGCTTTGATTTTAATTTTGCAAATGATATCATGTCTTCCTCTCAACCTCATCGATCCATTCCAACAGAAGATAGGGTTAGCTCTCTTCCAGATTCAATTATATCTCACATTCTCTCTTTTCTCCCAACCAAAGACTCCGTGGCCACTAGCGTCCTCTCAAAGCGGTGGAATCCATTGTGGCTCTCAGTTCTCGACCTCAACTTCGATGCTCAAACCTTCAAAGACTACGTTACCTTTCGCATTGCCGTATACTCAATCATTGTATCACGAGACAACATGCTGCCAATACGATCATTCCGCCTCAAATTTGGCAAAGAATATGACATCAACGACATTAACCGGTTTATTAATGCAGCTATACAAAGAGGGATTGAAAATCTAAACATTGAAATGTCGGAGAAGGTTAAGGGATTAACCGGTATCATTTTCAGTTGCAAGACACTCATTGTTCTCAAATTGAAAAACCTAGTTGTGAAAGATGATAATTGTCAAGTAGATCTTCCTATACTCAAAGTTCTCTGTTTGGATAATATGGTGTTCAATGGTAAACCATATTTTGAAAAGATTCTCTTAGGCTGTCCCATTCTAGAGGAATTGCAAATACCGAATGCCGCGTTTTATTTGAGGAAGCTTAATCCAGAAACACCCAATTTGGTGAGAACAAGCATTCCTCAATATATTTGTGCCCACTTCTTTACTAGGGTAGAGATGATGCGTCTAAAAAAGGTATGAACTACGCTGGATTTGTACTGTTTTGTCTATGTAAATCTTAAAACCAATTCGGTATGGTTTCTAATCTTTTGTTTGCAATTTTAAGAGTAACAAGTGTGTGCTAGGACTGCTTCAACTTACTCCCAATCTACAACATCTTACCATTCATCAGGTATTGCATATGTTTAGGATAATTTAATGATTTTATTTTTTAACTCAACTTATACATATATTTGTTATAATTTACTTGAATTATTTACAGCAGATGGAAAGTGGAATGCACGTGGACGATTGGCAGGACCCGGAAATTGTTCCGAAATGTCTTTCATCTCAGATGAAAACTTGCTTGTTTACAGGTTGCAGAGGCAGAAAGTGTGAGCTTCAATTTGTAGAGTATGTTATGCAAAATTCAAAAGTGTTACGTAGCATGACAATTCGCAGTGCCTCTTCCATAACTTTAAATGAAAAGCATGAAATGTTACGGAAATTATCTGTGTGCCCAAGGGGCTGTAAACTTATATTTGATTGATGAGGACTAGAATATATTTATAATTCCAAGTTTTATATGTTAGATTCTACATATAAAATTTGATGGTGTTTGAAAGACATGAACTCTGACTCTTTGATGGTGTTTCGATTATATATTGGCTTTTATGTAATTAAAATCCATTCTATCTCCTTTCATTTTTCTTCTCTTACTGGTTGTTTTTATTTTAGTTATCTCAATCACATCATTTTTTGCCAATTGGTTATTTCAATCAAATACTGATATCCGTGTCTTTTTTCAAGTTCGACATTGGTGCATTTTCTCTCTTCCACATTAAGGTATATGATGCATGTACACGACTTGCCTAAAGAATGAACATGTAGTTTTATACTGGAAAATAAACTTTTAAACTTTTTTAAAATATCTTTTGGCTATGACAAGAAAATGCCCTGTGTCCATTGTGGACCATGTTTGAGAACCGTAGAATTAAGAAGTCTCACTGGATTCTAAAATGCAATGTTCACACTAGAGCATAAAAACTTAAAGGTTTGGAATGTAAAGAATGGTGGTAGGAAGAGAAGAAAGGAGTTTGTTTCTTGACAGATCAATGTTTGAGAAGAATGAACTTGAAGGTTTCATTCCTACGTGCATTTGGACTGTCTGGATTGGTGTGAGCTTGCAGCAGAATTTTGGATTCAATATAGTAAGGAAGAATCCCGTCGTAATGGTGGTCATTGGTGTGGCTTCTTGTTTGATCACAGAGTGCGAGGAATCCCGTCGTCTCCATATTTGTTTGATCTCAAATGGTCAACTTAATTTTTTATTTTTTTATTAACAATGAAAGCCAAAAAAAAACCATAATTTATTAAATGAACTATGAACATCTACATAAAATATAAAATAAATAATTCCTAGTGGTGTATAATATTTTTTGGTTACAATGCTAAGAAAAAAACAAGAAAAAAGACGACAACAGAAGAAAAAAAGCAACAGAGCTAATCTCTCAAAAAGAAGGTTCCAGCTGCATCACTCCGCAACAAAGAGAGAAGATCTGACGGAGGGGAGACTTGATGAAGAAGCTCAAGATTAGAGGAAACACCGAATTTAGCCATGAAATTTGCACATTGGTTCCCTTCACGAAGGGTATGGATAACCGAGACATTTCCTTGCTCAATTAAATATTTTATATCTTGAATCAAAACTGCATAAACATGATATTTCAAGGAGAGGTCTTTGATGATGTTAATGCCATGAAGGGAGCCAGAATAGCAAACTAGCTCAGTGCTACCATGAAGGTAAATAATGTTTATATTAAATATTATTTTCAACACATATTATTGATTAAACTAAATTGTTAATCAAAAAAGTTTTTGCATTAATAGGGTTGAGTATAACGGAAGGATGTAAACTCTCACAGACTAACGAATCAATGTTCTAACTCTGACTGGGGGCGATGTTCATATTTAGTGTTTGACATGCCTTTATTTTCGACCACCATGTAGCCACGGGGATGGTGATGCGATCAGCCTCCACGGTTGCGTCATCACCAAACTCCTTCGGGGGTCTATTTCTCCAGGTGGCGTCGCCATCCTCGGTGGTGGTACGTTCTTGTTCTTAGACCTCCATCACTATCCTTCGCGTCGGGGACTGTTGATTTGCTGAAAAACATGTTTGTGTGTGTGTTTCACCACAAAACGTGAGTTATTGAAAATCCGGCTAGGATATGTTCTCTCAGTTTCGATCTGGATATGGTCTCTTAAAACCACCGTCGGAGCCGCCTCGGTGGTCAGTTTCTAGGTTCACAACCTATCGCCACTTTCCTACTGGTGGAGGTGGTTCTGGTTCTGTCCGAGTTTGTCCTTGTTCACTGTTATTGGGTTCCAAATCCTTCATCTTTGGACTGAAATATGATGCTCGAAAGGGCTTTGTGGTGGATTGGGGGACTTGTTTCCGTGTTGACGAACAGTTTCATCTCCCACTGTTTTGATTTGGAGGAACATGTATGATTTGGAGTTGAACGCTCCGATACTATTGCAATTCAATGTGTGTTGTGGTTTGTGTACCGACGTCGTGTTCTATTTCAGATGGTTTGACTTGAAACGGCAATTGTAGATTTCTGTTGTTTTGCAGGAAGTTGATAGATTTTGAATCGCTTCTCTGTTGGCAGACGATTCATACGCCGATTTAGTTTCTTCATTCTCTATGTTTAATTTGGACCGTAGGACTCGAAAGGGTCGTTTAGCTTGCTGTCAAATTTGCTGCAGGAAGTTGATGGTACAAGGACTCGCTTTCGTGTTGACGGACGACCCTATCACAACACTGAACACCTTTGATTAGTTTTAGGATTAATTAGAGGATGGTATTTTTTATTTTTAATTTTCATTATCCATTATTCAAACTTAAGTTTAATGTTAGAGGGCATCACTGAAAAAAGAAACAGGAATTGTTAACACCTTAGAGCTTGAGAGGGACTCGTTTGTTTTCTCTGTACATAACATTTACAATATGGATGACAAAATTGAATTGGAGGTTGTTTAAATTTTCCTTAATAAATCTTCCACGATATCATTAATCATATCCTCTTCCATTCCTTTTTCGAGTATATGGCTTATTTGAGGATGTGATTCGGCGATATGGCGTTAGCCAGCATTGTCGTTTTAATAACAAAAGTGAAATCATAATTATTTTTCGATTTTTTTTTTTTTGAAAGAATAATTATTTTTTGAAACAAAGTCCTAATCTTCTCTATTTCAAAAACACATTTGGCCATCCCCGTGAGTTTAGTTCAGTTGGTAGGGATATTGCATATTATTTGCAGGGGCCGGGGTTCGAACCCTGGACACCCCACTTCTCCACAATTAAATTGTGTGAGCTCTAGCCACTAGACTATTGACCAAAAAAAAACACATTTGGCCTAATGCTTTGTCGATTATTTTTCATCTGTACTCCTCTATTCACTATTGTTTTTTAGATAGATAAAATGACAATAATCATAAAAAAATTACACACACAAGTGAAGCTTTTGAGGTATTAATTTTTATTTAAAGAAAAGATATAGATTTGGTTTTTAGTGTAAAATAAAAATATGGAGTATATAATATGGAATATCCTTTCAAAAAAAAAAGATTAATATTTTTTTAAAAACTAAAAAGATGAATATATTTGCATCAAAACCCTAGTTCATAGCAATTGCTTTGATCTTAATTTTGCAATTGTGATCATGTCTTCCTCTCAACCTCATCGATCCATTCCAACAGAAGATAGGGTTAGCTCTCTTCCAGATTCAATTATATCTCACATTCTCTCTTTTCTTCCAACCAAACACTCCGTCGCCACTAGCGTCCTCTCGAAACGGTGGAATCCATTATGGCTCTCGGTTCTCGATCTCAACTTTGATGCCCAAACCTTCAAAGACTACATCACCTTTCGCCATGCCATATACTCGGTCATTGTATCACGAGACAACACGCTGCCAATACGATCATTTCGCCTCAAATTTGGCATAGAATATGACATCAACGACGCCAACCGTTTTATTAATGCAGCTATACAAAGAGGAATTGAAAAGCTAGACATTGACATGTTCGAGAAGTTTAATGGATTAACCAGTCGCATTTTTAGTTGCAAGACACTCACTGTTCTCAAGTTGAAAAACCTATCTGTGAAAGACGACAATTGTAATGTAGATCTTCCTATACTCAAAGTTCTCTGTTTGGATAATATGTTGTTCAATGGTAAACCAGATATTGACAAGATTCTCTTAGGCTGCCCCATTCTAGAGGAATTGCAAACAAGTCTTGCTGCATTATATTTAAAGAAGCTTACTCCAGAAACGCCCAATTTGGCGATAACAAGTATTCCTGAAAGTCAATATATTCATGAATACTTCCTACCTAGGGTAGAGAATATGCGTTTAAAACTGGTATGAAATACGTTTTATATGTAATGTTTCGTCTATACAGAAATTGGGTATGGTTTCTAATGTTTTATCTGTGATTCATGCAGAAACTTCACATGTACTTACTAGTCCCCAATTTTGACAGTTTAATTCAATTGGAGCTATTTTTCTTTAATTTAAAAGGTAAAAGTTGGGATAAGAAGTGGAAGTGGATGCTAGCAGTGCTTCAACATAGTCCCAAGCTTCAACATCTTACCATTCATGAGGTATTACATATGTTTAGGATAATTTGATGATTTATTTTGTTAAGTCAACCTCTATTATCGATGTATCTTTGTTTTAATTCACTTGATTGTTTACAGGACATCGAAAATGGAATTTATGAGGACAATTGGAAGGACCCAGATATTGCTCCGGAATGCATTTCATCTCAGCTAAGAACTTGCTTGTTTACAGGCTGCAGAGGCAGAAAGTCTGAGCTTCAATTTGCAGAGTATCTTATGAAAAATTCAAAAGTGTTACGTACCATGACAATTCACAGTGCCTATTCCTTAAATTTAAATGCAAAGCACGAAATGTTACGGAAATTATCTGTGTGCCCAAGGGGCTGTGAACTTATATTTGATTGATGAGGACTAGAATATATTTATACGTCCAAGTTCATACATATCTAGCTTTTATGTTAGATTTTACCTCATTAAAGACATGAACTCTTCCTCATTTTGTTCTCTACCTCGGATAGAATTTCAATTATATATTGGCTTTTATATAATTAAAATCCATTCTAACTCCTCTCAACTTTTATTTTCCTTTTCATACTGGTTGTTTTTATTTAAGTTATCTCAATCACTATCGCTTTTTGGCAATTGGTTATTTCAATCAACGACTGATATTCATGTTTTTTTCTCCAGTTCGACATTGGTGCATTTTTTCTCTTCCACATTAAGGTATATGATGCATGTACATGGCTGGCCTAAAGAATGAACATGTAGTTTTATACTGGAAAATAAACTTTTTTTAAATATATTTTGGCTGGGGCAAGAAAATGCCCTGTGTCCATTGTGGACCATGTTTGAGAACCGTAGAATTAAGAAGTCTCACTGGATTCTAATAGGCAATGTTCACACTAGAGCATGAAAACTTGAAGGTTTGGAATGTAAAGAATGGTGGAAGGGAGAGAAGAATGGAGTATGTTTCTTGACAGATCAATTTTTTATTTTTATTTTTATCAAAGCAATAAAAGGAGAGGCCTGAACCAATGCAACAGAGATACATAGAGTAAAACGTATAAAAAGAGAAACTGTAGCTATCCCAAGATAGGAAAGGACCTAATGAAACAGGTATCAAAGACAACCATTGTACAGAAAACTAGTCAAATTATGACCATGTTTGGCCAAACAACAACTAAAAGACTGCCCTCTCTATGAAAATTTGAACAAAAGTAAAGACATTCTCAGATATTCTATTGCAATTGGACCAACTATTCTGCATCTGCCAAGGCGGCTTTGGAGGTACCCTTTTGGGCACGGGTCCTCATTAGAAGGGCTCACTTTGTACCCCTGCTTCTTCTTCTTTCTCTCTGTCTTAGTGCTCTCAGACAGACTTGGATAGTCTTCCAGCTCAAGCCTCTTGTCATGGTTGAGAGTGTCCTCCATCACCTCTTCTACTTCTTCTATCTCATCCCCCCAAAATTTGGAAAGAATCAATGAAAGAAAGTGATGTGGAAGAAGGAATGTCATCTGGAATTCCACAAGTGAGACTATTGTTAGCCAATTCTAACTTTTGTAGCTTCACAAGCTTTCCAAGAACAACATGAACTGTCCTGGAAAGAAAATTTGTTCTGAATACTAAGACGAACAACAAACACATTGGTAGTCTTGATGGAATTGTACCAGAGGCATTGTTGAAAAGTATCAATGTATCGAGATTTCCTTGGCTGCAAAGAGTTTCTTTAATCTCTAGAGAGTAAGTTGGATGGTCCCATAGCTCAAATTATTCCACGGTGAGTTTTAGGCAGGCAGTTTATTCCATAGCTCAATAACATCTAGTCGAGGCATCTATAAGGAAGTGAAACTTCCAAGGTCCTCAGGAAGTGGTCCTGTGAACTCATTGCTATGCATTTAAGGTTGTAAGTCTCCTTGATTTTCCAAGCCCTAATGGAAAGTTGCCAATAGTGAAATTCTGGCTTGCATAAAAAATGTTCAGTGTGGTGATATTTTCCATGGATTTTGGCAATGGTGATGAAAAAGCGTTGCAACACAAGCTAAGAGAAGTTAGAATGTGTTTCTATATCATAACACTTAGATTCTTGTGAGAGAGATCAAACTTCTTTACATTTCCAGCTGTGTTGCATTTGATTCTAGTCCAGTTACAATGAGCTGAATCACTTCCTAATGCCAATTTTCAATCATGAAGATTGAAGAGTGTTGAAAGGATCAACAAGACCTGCTTTTATACAAAGCAATGCTGATACTTCATCATTTGATATTCTAATCCCATATACTGTACAAAGACTATTGGTTCTGCCATATAAGCTGTACATGTGTCTAAATTTTTAGAGAATCCCGAGATCCATCAAAAAATTTGTCTCATAATAATCCTCCACATCATGCTAAACCAGTGGAGTTCTTCACTACGCCATCAGTAT
The DNA here is from genome assembly GCF_051527215.1 of Medicago sativa. Taxonomy (NCBI): domain Eukaryota; kingdom Viridiplantae; phylum Streptophyta; class Magnoliopsida; order Fabales; family Fabaceae; genus Medicago; species Medicago sativa. The sequence goes on from NC_140750.1 coordinate 81,467,451, forward strand.
TTAGACAATACCAACCTGGACTTGGAGCCTGTTAGATGTTTTTGGGTATGGAAATAAGGCAGTTATATATTGTTTTAACTAGGACAGTTATAGTTATGTGTGGCAGTTATGTATTTGTGTTATAAATAGGGAAGTTATGAGACTATCAAGAAAGCAGTGAAACTATGACCATTTGAAGCTCTAATGAAATGCGTAATGTACTTGTACTTTTTTCTGTTTCTTGACCCTTAACAATTTGAGTGATGCTAGTTGTTTTGGCTGCAATAATTTGGTTTCTGATTTTTGTCAAGAACATACTTTTGTACTAGAAATTTGAAACATCTAGCATCTGCTATAAAATGATCTTGGTTGTTTCAATGTAGAATAGAATTACTCCATAGTCTTGTAATGAAAAACTTATACAGACTCTTGGATGATTTTGATACCCTCCTAAAACACAATTCAGAACAAACTTTAAGTTACTAAACAACTTTTTACTAGAAAATAATAAACAAATCATTTTAAAACAAATGGTAAAAACACAATAATGTAGTACTGTCTATATGTTGCATACAAAACTGAGTTATGCAGTCAAAGTTGTATCCCTGCATCTTTATTGAATTCATTCCAAATTAGATCTCTATCTTACATTATTTCCAAGTCTTAACTCCAATAAACACTTCTATAACAACTTAATTTTTTTTGTTACGAACAGTGAAAGCCTCTCTATCAGGACAGAGATTTTCTCCACTTATGAGGAGTCCTACTTTTGACCACAGTACTAGTTTTCATGTCCATAGGTGTTTGCCTTCCAAACCCAAATTCAGTTTCAGCTTCATCTTGTTCAACATTCTCCGTCTCTCCGATGCTTTTAATAAAAGCAAGTTTCTTCCATTTGAAGAAACTTTTCTTCTTCTCAGCCATCTTGTCCATCTGTGCTTGCATGACATTGCACTGACTTTGCAGCCTGTAAACGTCTTCCTTCAGTTTTTTTATCTCCATTTGTTGTGTGTTCATTTCCCGCTTAGAAAGACACCGTGCCTGTGGGTCCAACACACCACCGTATCCACTTGGACTCCTCAAGCTACTGAAAGAAGCACTCCAATCAACGTAACGGTTGAGTTTCGTTTGTTCGGAGAAGAGAACTTGAATAACAGCTCTCACAGGCAACCGTTCGTTTTGAGCTGCATGAAGTGAGGCTTCTGGTGTGAGTTTCCTGCTATCAATCAACCTACACAGACTTTTTCTTTCTTGCTTCGACACGCTTGGATGTGCCTATTGCAAAAATAAATAAGTAGACAGTGTCACATTATAGATGAGATACAGACTGAATAAATAGATTTAGATTGCATGCTGTTGGAATTCCATTCAGTCAAGACATCGGTAATTATTGGATCAAGATCAGATGGTCCATATTTTAAGCTCGGTAGAGCAATGTTGATTGCAACTAGCTCCTCCAACCTTAATGGTATGTTACTTGAATTTAGAAGAAAATTAATGTGCTTTTTGGAAACAAGTAATAAATATACATATCTATAAGGAAGGAAGTTCCAAGCTTTGACATCTATATTAGATAGAGTTTTCATATACTCAAGCAATCATTAATTATGATCCATTTCAGTAAAACAGGCACATCATATTTTGCATGCATCAGTATATATGTGGACAAGAGAAAAGCCATGTAGAGAAATGTTGATTGCAACTAGCTATTGGTCCATGTCCTATCTAGATTTGGAATTTTGTGGTCACACTGTAGTGAATCTCAACCTTTAGATGAAAAACAAACAATTTGTATTTTGAGATATACTTGTAAAGTCAATTTTGGTGAAGTCGGGATAAGAAATGTCCGATCTTTGTCAATCCGACGAACGATATCTCTTGATTGCGTGACTACGGGAAATTTGAGTCCTACAAACGCATATATGTGAGTCTCATGCCGGTGAACACACATGAAACAATTCATATTTTGAGATATGTTATGAAGTCAATTTGTTGAAGTTAGAATAAGAAATGTCCGATCTTCGTCAATCTAACGGTCAAAATTTATTTATTGTGTGACTTTCTAACTAGAAGGAATCCAACAAACGTATATCAGAGAGTCTCATGCTGGTGACCAATCACCACACAAGAAACATTTTATAGGATATCAAGAATTACTCCTCCTCTTAATACTTATTTCTTTCTTAGTCATTAAAAAATAAATTAAGAGTATGTATAAAAAAATTCCCTTAAGTCGTCAAACTAGTCCACTGAAATTGACACCGGGAAGAATTGAACCTGAGATCTTTAGAAAGAATTAACTCAACTAATGAAAAAGATAAAAAAGAAAACATACTTTAAGATAAGTGTCAATGGCTCTATATAAACCATCATCAGTAGCTCTTGCATGGTTAGGAAGAGCACCAGCAAGTGCAACAAACTGAGACAAACTCAAATTAGCATCCAAACCAGCTTCAGCAAGGTAACAATCAACCAACTTAGCAACTTTAACCAAAGCAGCACCAGTTTTAACTCCATCATGATCCAAATTCAAAAACCTCTTAACCAACCTAATAACAAGCTCAACATCCAAAAGGGTCCCACAAGTATGACTGAAAGAAGGTATCATGAGTTCTTTTAATGAAGCTTGATCTAACTGCCATGAAATTCGATTCTCAAGATCGGTTCGATAAGTAGACTCAACAAGAACCATGTTAGCTGTTTTAAGAAGGCGAAGGAGGAAGTTGCATGGAATGGAATCTTTGTCTGGTGGAAGAACACTGACTAAGGTTTCAACAAAGAACCTTTTCTTCATCCATGATGTTGTTACACTTTCAGGTGAATTCGCATTTGCATTTGAATTTGAATTTGAAGTTTCAAGGTCAGGGAGCCATTTGGAAGCATAGTTAGTGATGATGGAACCGATTAAATCGGAACGAACACCTTTTTGTTTGATGTTTGAAAGGGTCTTAATGAAGCAATCCATGTCAAGGATGCATGCATCTTCGAACCGGCAACAATATTCCAAAGTTACTTGTTGGTTTGGACTTGTTTCTGGTTCTTTGTAACATTGTTTCTTCATTTTGGTGAGTATAGTGCAGTGCAGGGGAAATTCTGTGCTATGCCTATACTACATAATATAATCCTGCTTATATAACATTTTCATATGATGTATGAATAATTGAATATGATATGTTTGTTCTTTTTCATTTTAATATATTTTACATATTTAACTACTGGCCAAAAGATAGTTTGAAAAAAAATGAAATAAGAAACAGAAAAAATAAAATTGTAAAATCTGATTAGTAAAAATGAAATATAAAAGGGTTAATTAAGTTTTTGGTCCCTATAAACATCTGCAGTTTTGTTTTTAGTCCTTATAAAAACAAATCACACTTTTTAGTCCCTACAAAATTTTCCGTTAGTGTTTTTAGTCCTTCTTAAATTAAAATTTGTTTAATTATGCTTAAACTTCTAAATTTTTGAAAGATTTTTTACATACATGTTCATAACATCGTAAGACACTCTTTTATAAAAAAAATTAGTTTTTTAACATGTAATGAATTAAATATCAATTTTTCTAAAAGCCAAAATTTCAAGATTATATTAATGAAAATTTGGACCTAATAATAAAATTTTGAGTTACTTTTTTGCGGAGGAACTTTGTATAATGTTTTAAATAAGTATGTAAAAAATATGTTAAAACTTTAAAAGTTTAAGCACAATTAAGCAAATTTTAATTTTACAAGGACTAAAAGTATGTGTTGGTCCCTGTTAAATTAAAATTTGTTTAAGGGTTAATTAAGTTTTTGGTCCCTATAAATATCTGCAGTTTTGTTTTTAGTCCTTATAAAAACAAATCACACTTTTTAGTCCCTACAAAATTTTCCGTTAGTGTTTTTAGTCCCTCTTAAATTAAAATTTGTTTAATTATGCTTAAACTTCTAAATTTTTGAAAGATTTTTTACATACATGTTCATAACATCGTAAGACACTCTTTTATAAAAAAATTTAGTTTTTTAACATGTAATGAATTAAATATCAATTTTTCTAAAAGCCAAAATTTCAAGATTATATTAATGAAAATTTGGACCTAATAATAAAATTTTGAGTTACTTTTTTGCGGAGGAACTTTGTATAATGTTTTAAATAAGTATGTAAAAAATATGTTAAAACTTTAAAAGTTTAAGCACAATTAAGCAAATTTTAATTTTACAAGGACTAAAAGTATGTGTTGGTCCCTGTTAAATTAAAATTTGTTTAATTATACTTAAACTTTTGTATTTTTAAATGATTGTTAACAGACATGTTAAGAACATTACAATAATCTCTTTTATAAAAAATTAGAATTTTTTAACATGTAATGAATTAAATATAATTTTCTTAAAACGCCAAAAATTCAAGATAAAACTAACGAAAATTTGGACCTCAAACTAAAATTTTGAACTAACTTATTGCAGCGGAACGTTTTATAATGTTTTAAACAAATATGTAAAAAATCATTAAAAAATTTAAAATTTTAAGCATAATTAAACAAATTTTAATTTAACAGGGACTAAAAACACTAATGGAAAATTTTGTAGGGACTAAAAAGTGTAATTTATTTTGATAGGGACTAAAAACAAAACTGCTGATATTTATAGGGACCAAAAACTTAATTAACCCAATATATAAAGGTAATTGTAAAAAAGATGCATGAATATTGTTATTATGTGTATGGTCAGCAGTTTCCATCACAAAGCTGCTAAATAATAAATTGTTTTGTTATGTGGAAAACACATAGAGATTTGGCTCTCTATTTTCAACTTTCAATATCCATTATTCAAATTTACTAACTTAAGTTTAAGTATCAAATATTTTATAGTAGAAGGTCAGCGTAGTGTAGGATAAAAAATAGGGTTAAATATGTTTTTGGTCCCTATAAATATACCAACTTTTCGTTTTAGTCCCTCTAAAATTTTCCTTCAACTTTTAGTCCCTAAAAAATTTTCCATCTTCACTTTTGGTCCCTCTTTTAAAGTAAACTCATATGTAGAATACATATTTTTGAATAAAATTTTGCAGAAAAATTCATAATATTATAAGAATCTCTCCCAAAAAAAATTAGAATTTTTTAACAAAACATGAATTTAATATGAATTTTTATATTTTTGACGGTTAAAAATTCATAATTAATATATGTTTTGTTAAAAAATTTTAATTTTTTGGGGGATTTTTTTTACAATATTCTACACATTTCTGCACAATTTCATTAAAAAATACAAAATTTAACTTAAAAATAGGGACCAAAAGTAATGATTGAAAATTTTATAGGGACTAAGAGTTGAAGAAAATTTTTAGAGGGACTAAAACGAAAAGTTGGTATATTTATAGGGACCAAACACATATTTAACCCTAAAAAATATATAGATCCTATAGTCTATCAATACTTAGAAATAAATTACTTTATAAATTTCATTTTTTTAGCCTTCTAGGCGAGAATTAAGGAAAAAGATGTCAACAAAAGAAATAGGACCACCTATGATGATACAGACCAAATTGTTCATATCCTTAGGATGCAGCATTGATAAACAAAAACAAAAACTGTAACAACTTCAAACTTGTGAAAGGAACTAGTTTGTTTTCTATATGTATATTGTCTATTGCGTGAAGGATTTGGTATTGTTGTATTTACCATATCAAGGAATCCAATATGGCTGATAAAAAAAGAATTGAAGCTTGTTTGGTTTGTCCTTGATAATGCCACACCTACACTATATGGTTTGGTTTAGTTTAATTGAATTTATCTACTGATATAAACATCGTAAGACTGTTTGAAAAAATTTGTAAAAACGACTTATGACATGTCCATAAACTATTTTCAGCTTATCTCCATAAGTTGTTCATGATAATTTGTGAAAACAGTTTGACTATATTTTATATGGTGGGACCCCTTTCTGAATCCTGCGTATGCAAGAGCTTTAGCGCACCTGGTAGCTTTTTTATATAGAAATAACTTATACATAAGCAATTATATATGCGCTTATGCAATAGTAAACATTTAATTAAGTTGTTTATCCAATGTAGTCCTTTATATCAGAAGTAGAGAAATCGCACTAGTTTTGGCAATCGACACTTGCCACAAAATGATGGAAACTGGAAGGAGGTGAAGGGATGGAAACATGAGATGGTCCTCCTTCACCTACATGTAAATGCCAAAATTTATTTATGATTTGCATCCCAACAAGCCACACATATGCTCGTGAACCCCATTTTCATTTGTTGCTTTCGAAGAAAAAACTTGTATCTCTAAGTTTAATGGGTCCACTTCAATTTTATTTATTTTTGTTGGATTTAGCCTTAGCCAAATACTTAGTAGATAACTGTAAATATTTTTGGTAACGTTTGTTGAACCTTAATGTTTGTCCTTATTTGGTGAGTTCCGAAGATCAACTCACCTAAACTTTTGAATATCAAAGGGAACTGAATTGCATTGCAACACAAGAATGATGATCTGTTTTGGTAATTCGGATGGGAAAATTGTTCTTTAGGCGCAAGTGGTTTGCTCTCAGGCACCTTGAACAAGAAACCTCTTATAGGCTCCCACCATTTTAGATAAACCTTATTCGAAATTTATGGACCTCTTATAGGCATTTCATTTCATTAAACCCTGAAAGGAAACACAAAAAACAATCCTATAAAGTAAACCTTATTCGAAATTTATGATTTCATAAATGATTTCTTTTTTATAACCATAACCATTGATTGTTTTTATTCATATATATCATTACATATATATTGTTTTTCTCATAATTTATTTATTTTATTATTTATTATTCTTTAATGTTGTGATCCGTAAGGCCTAACAACTGTCAATATCAACATTGTTAGATTGGATTTTTTTGTGGTGTCCTGGGTTTGAATCCAGAATCTTTCACTCAGTGTCCGAGTTTATGGGATTGGTAGTGCTTGTTGTTTCGGTTAAAAAATAATAACTCACAGTAGCCATTCAACAAAAATTACAAAGTTTATTCTTTAATTTTATTTTTTTAATGAAATGAGAATAAACTCATTTATATATGGTCCATGGAGACTAAAAAAATTGATTATAACATGACTTGAAAAAAGTGAAAAGTAAACTTATTCTATAGCCAGATAATTTACCTACAACAAATTGTTAAACCAGACACTTCTTTCATGGGTGAAGCTTATTCTTTCTATCTAGCAATCCTATCTATAGAATTGCAATCTAAAATTAATTATTGTGAGGAGTTCAAGATTCAGATGGACTAATGAAGGAGTCACCTGCTTCTGTATATAAAGGTGCAACAGAACCATCTTCATCTTCATTCTCAGTCAACACTGGTACCTTAACAGCAGTTTCTCTTTCCAACTCTTTCTCGAGTTCTTCTTCGCGACGCAATGCGGTAAACTGAGTGTCAAGTGACTTGGCTGCTGCTAACCATGCAAGAACAATCACCAAAAGCACACCTCCCAAGTATGGAGTTGAATTAGCTAGTGAACCAAAAGTTAGGATCATGAACTGCTGAATTAGAGCACCACCAGATTTTCCTAATGGGTTGCATACAACATCAATGGCTGCCTTCCCTTTGACCTACAGCAAGAAATTTTAACACATTTATTATAACAAGTCAATATCATACCTATAAAGTTGTATAATTTTGGAGTATTAAGGCCTTGTTTGGTTAAACATCTTAATTAAGCGTTTAGAGCATACACACTTATCAGATAACTGTTAATGTATAAGCTATTTTCATAAGCTATTCTAGAGAGATTGCGGAAATAAGCTGAGAACAATTTATGGACATGTCATAAGTTTTTTTTGTAAGCTCTCCAAAACGGCCTTACAGGTTTACAGCAGTAGTTCAGGAGATGTAACAAATGAATGGATTATATTAATATCAGAGTGAGAGAAGTAAACCTTGACTATTAGAAAATAAAGTTAATCATACTAAGATGTGACCTTTACATAACTTTTAATCTTTATTCATGTATGATAAAGTTTCATTGGAAATTTCATGTTATAAATATTATATGATAATAAAGTTGAAGAGAAGAGTTCAAACCTTGGTATCCTCATCCAAGGGTATGTAGGCCATTTCTTTGCACGGATCAAATAAACTGTACTTGGCACTCTTGCTGAATATGTTTTGCAAGGCACCAACATATACAGCAGCTAGCAATGGAGTCAATCCAAACTTTCCAATAACGGGTGCGAGTGGATCGCCGAATAATATGAGAGAAAAGAAACCAACTCCAGTCATAAGCAGGACGGTAGGTGTGATCGTCGCAGCAACTCCCCATCCATATTTGTTGAATATAAATTGGCTTACAAGCATCATCGTGAAGGTAGCGATTCCAGTTGCGGTTGAGAAATCGCCCATAAAAGACGAGTACTCATTCGGGCTAGGAAACTGCACAATTTCCAGAGGTGTGTATGAGGGAGAAAAATAGCACAACAAATAGACAATAAGAAAACCAAAACTGAAACAAGTGATATATTACCTGAGCTTTGAGCTTTGATTTCCATGTAACTTCAACAAGATTAATGCTTATTCCATATGCAACCACTAATGTGGCAAGATCCCTTATATATCTTGAAGACATCAAGAACTTCAAGCTCTCCATTGTTCCCATTTTCGGCTTCTCCTGAAAGAATCCATAACGATGTAAAATATAAATCACTTCAAATATTATTGAAAAGTACATGGTTTTTTCAAAATTTTGGATTTTATGGTATATTAAAAAGTAAAACAAGGATATCAAATAGCTAGGACAATGTCATACGACACAAATACATGAGCCAATCATGCTATTGAAATAAAAACTATGGTGCAAGTTAGCACGAAAGGCAAAGTGTCCCTTCAGGGACAGATCCTGTATGCTTTCCATTAGCTGTTCAGTACTACATCCATACTCCGTAAAGTACCTATTTTGTGCTAGCTTTCTAGTCTTCGATTTCGGTTAAGCAGTGGGGTTTGACCATTTGGGTATCGTTTAGCTGGCTAAGTTGTCGGCTGTCATTGGCAGAGGGTCCGTAGTACCCCAAACAACTGGAGTGGTCCAGTAGCTGGGAAGGGGCCTAGAAGTGCCAACTACTACACCACACTACACTCGGCTCTACACATTTACAGAGCTAACCCCTGTCCAGTCCCTGGCAGAGTGAAGGGAGCTTCCATCCTATCCGATAAAATTGGAATGATATAGAGAAGGAAAAATTATAAATAAAAAAAACTTAGTAATGCTATATTGTTACTTTGCTTTCAGTTATCTAAGCAACTCAATTAGTAGACTCCATAATGAGACAAAAATGTAAGCAGTGGAAACAGTACAATGAGCAACTATATGGACAATGGTGTATCTGTCTTCGAAAATAATACCTTTTTCTTCTGGCTACGAGCGGGAAGAGGAACGTAATTGTTCACCCACCAATAAAGGAAACAGATAACAAGTCCCATACCGACAACAATGCTCATCATTGCTTTTAGGGAGATGGCCCAACCATCAACTCCAGGACCTAAAGTTTCCCTCAGACTAGAAAAGTATTTGACTGTCCGACCGGAGAATACAAGGGCAACATTGGCTCCAAGTCCAAACAGTGGATAGAATCGCTTTGCCTCATCAACGGTGGTTATCTGCACCAAAAAGTATATATTAGTATTCTCATTTTTCCTTCACAAACAATAAGAACTTCATGATGAGCTAGTTCGGGTAAAAGCCTGAACAACTACTTATGGAAACATTGCAATGAATTTTGTAAATAGTAGTTTCTCATATAAGTTTAGAATTATGTTGTACTCTCTTGTCCAATTCCTTGATAAACAACTTGAAACTTATAAGAAGTTTTTATTAAGTAAAGAACAATAAACTTATTTTAATAGAGAAGTTCTAGTTAACTATTCAAAATTGGGCCAACATCATATTCCTCTTTCTAATAGTTTGCATCATGAAAGGTTCTGAATTAAGTATGCAACATCTTAACCAGCCGTCACATGATAGCATGTATCTTATCCACTTAAGTATTACTTGATGAAAAAAAAAATAAACTTTCTGAATTAAGTAATATCATTAATCAATTGATTAGACAAAAGATTACAAATGAGGGATCATTTACACAATGAATAACTCCCAATATCCCTTTAACAAACTTAACAACAACAAACTATAACAGAAATAAAACTAACTAAACTAACTAATGAATGATAAGAAGAAAAGGTTATCAACAAACTACTTATCTAATATTAAGATTTAATCCATATTATTGCAAGTAGAACACAAGAGTCTAACGTTCATGAATCCAATTTAGATATAGCAATAAAATAGAACAAACTCATCAAAAGGTGAACATGTTTAGGATAATATTAAGATGACATGTTTAGTTTAGTACACCAGAAAAAATTTATCATATGTCATACTATAACAGAACAGAACAGAACAGAACAGAACTAATTGAAAACTGAACTAACAACAACAAAGTATCAAAGCTAAAACAATGAAATTACCTGATTGGCAAGCCCCCAAAACAGAACAGAAATCACAACACTCCCCCACAATTCAGCCATGACATAAAATAAACAGAAACTCCAAATTCTCATAATTGCAAGCGGACCAAGAAACCGCGGTCCAAGGATACTAAGAAGGTTATCAGCAAATGCTTGAGGGTGAATATAGTTGCTAAGAGGATACAAAACAAACCCAAAAGCCCCAAAAAAAGCAATAAAAGGAACAATAACAGAATAAAAAAGAGCCTGTTTTGACAAAACATTAGATAACTTTGTGTACAACAACATAAAACCAATAGCCATAGGAAGATTCACCCATGTTTTCAAAAAAGGTATAATCTCAGCACTACTTCCTCTAGCAGTCACAACAAGAACATCTTTTGTATCTCTTAGAATTGTGTAATTGAACAAGATACAAAAAAACATCATCCCAAGTGGTATAATCTTCTTGAGTGTGATAACTTTAACACCTAAAAACTTTTGTTTCTCAGTTTCTGATTCCTCAAAAACTGCTTCACCATCACCAACACCAGCAGAAGCTGCTTCAACTTTGCATATGAACAAATTTTTGTCTTTTTTATCAAAGACATTAGCTTTTAAGGTAGAACTATTGAGATTAACCAACCCATTATTAGTTAGAGAAAACCCACCAATGATTTTGGGATTTGGTGAGAAAAATCTGTGCTTTAAGCCATTTGATGGGTTTAAAAACCTGGTTTTGGGGTTTGTGGGAAGAGAGAGAAACCCTTTTGATTGAAGAACAGCTTCCATGTTTCTATGAAGAGTTCAACAAAACATGAGTAATGAGGGATAGAAAAGATGGGTGGAGATTGAAGATTTGAGTTGATAGATTCTATATTCTAAAAGGATGAAAAGTGTGAGATACAAATATCTTTGCTTTTATATGCTCAAGAATCTTCCAAAACCTTTGAAGAGTTAAGGTGGACAACAAAAAATAAATTTGAAACTTAAAACTTTGTGAAATTGTGAATTTTGTGAGGTTGAAGTTTCAACAATAAGGAGAAGAGAATTTGTGCTAAAAAAATTGTTTCAGTTGATAAATAGTTGACTCATAGTATTCAATAAATGTGTGAGTTCAACTCTCTACACGGACATATGTATGATAGATGGTTTGTAAATATCTCTTTCAGTGTCTTCTGACTTGTGAATTTTTGATTCTGATGAGAATTTGAGGGTGGTTTATTATTTAAATTTTTAAAAATTGTGTAGTTATAACTTTAACATGTGTTTGATTTATATTTTTAAGAAAAAAAAATTTATAGTTTCTTTAAACAATGTTCTTAATGCACTAGTAAGCAATATTCTCAATTTTTTATTATAAAAATAGGAGTGTTTGTGTATGTGATGAATTGTGCAAAGATATGGAAAGTGAAAGGGAATAAAAGTGCAAGGCAAATAGGATACAAAATCTATACAGAAGAAAGAAAATGTTAAATTCCTAAAATATCCTCACTTGCCCAATGACTAAATAACACGCTTGCATAAAATGTTGTGTCTTTGACATGTGTAAAAAACATTTATTCAGAGTTGGAATTAGGAAAAAATGAAGAATTTGGAATTAACGATGTGGGATATCAGTCAATGTTGATCAGAAACTTTGAATGAAAATCAAATGTCCATTGATTTATCTAAATTAGCAAGATCTTCAACTTTTACTTCTTCAAGAAAAAAAAGATCTTCAACTTTTACACTTAAACTATGTTACTCTCTTAGTCCCTCAATACTTGACCTATTTGGAAAAAAAATTGTCCCACAATACTTGACTTTCTCATATTTTTATACAGAATTTGACAAATTTACCCCTTATAAATACTTTTTGTGGTCTCCATGTAAAAGTTTGTAGTGGAACAAAGAAAGTAATCATTACTTAAAAGTGAAAGTTTAAAAATAATAAGGGCAAAATTCAGTAAAAATATCATTATCTTTCTTTTATCTTTACACTTTTTTTAATCTGTGTGAAATGATCAAGTAGGTCAAGTATTGATGGACAGACGAAGTAGTTGTGAACTTTTTCCCTTCCGCTAACCCCAGTTCAAATAATGCACTAACCCCTCAAATTGGTTGGACGTTCGACTATTAGCTAATCATTTTTAGGTGTTAATATGAGTTAAAAAACCTAAGACAATTTGAGCCATATCTATGATTGTATAGTTTGCAAGGCAAGGAGTATTTTGTGTGTAAGATACACAAGTTATTTTCAATTTGTTTTATTTGACTTATCTTTTTCTTCATTTTCTTAGGCCAAAAAAATATTAAAAAAAATCTTAGACTAAATGAGAAATACTACATTTTGTTAACATTTTTGGATGTTGATAAGTAATTTGGCATGTACTGTGTAGTTTCTTCTAATTTGTTCACCTTGCTCCTGCTTGTTGGTATTCCCTTTGAACATGAAATTTTGTGTTACTTTTCTTGGAACGTGACTGCTTCCAACTAAGTTACATGTTGCTTTTATATTCTTCTTTTCTTTCTATTAACGATCAACTCAAATAAAATCAATGTTTGACTATGATGGAAGTACTCCTAGGGAGCGTGTAAAAACTAAATCAATAACGTAATGAATTCCAACATCAAATAAAAACCTTTATTTGTTCGTCGTCATATCAAACGAGTCTGGATCTGCTCCGGTGATAAATATGTATAGTTGCTCGTTTATATCTAACATGCACTAAAAATAATTCATTTCCGGGTCTTTTTTTTGTGGTGGTCGGGGTTTGCATATATTATGCATTGTCCTCACCCAACTGACCTAAGCTCACGAGGAAAACATTGAAGGTGAGAAAAACACAAGAAGGGGGTTGAATTGTGTTTTGAAAAATTCTTCGTTTCTCCTAAAACTGAACACACTTGATCAGAAGCTAAGTGAGACAGCTTATGAAGTGGTAATCAGAATTTAAATGCAGCGGAATAAAACAGAGAGAGAGAAGAAGAACGACACAAAACAATTATACTGGTTCCTTCCACAATCCGGAAGTAGTTCAGTCCCCCTTGCACTTCCAAGGAGATTTCACTAAGAGTAATATCTGATTACAATTGCTCAAACACACAAGCAAGAGACTTCCTTTGCTCAAGCACACAAGCAATAGACTTCCTTTGCTCAAGAACACAAGCAAGAGACTTCCCTGCTCAAGCACAACTGCAAGAGACTTCTAACTAAACAAAATTACACAGAAAATTGTTTAAGGTTGAACATTTGATATACAATCAGAGGTGCTCACAATACAAATCAGATACAGACTCAATGACTTAAGAATTTCCAAGATATGACTTTGAGACACAGAAATTCTAAGTGAATGCGGAACAATTTCAGCAGAGGTTTGGCACTTGTAAAAATGTTGTGAGTCTTTCGTTCAGCGTTCTAGCATTTACGTTCTTGTATTACCAATTCTCTAAGTCTTCACTCCTTTATATAGAGGTGTGAAAGAGACGTTGTGAAATTGCCAGCACATCAAAGAGTCGTTGTTGAAGCTTGATCTTTCACCAATGATCTTTTGCCTGATTTGGTTGTTGTCCTATGAAGAACCAATTTGAAATCCATTCCTTATCCAAAGGAACATCTATGCAGGCGAAGCCGTATTCTGGAGCTGTTTTCTTGTCTTGTAGTGTGGACACAAAACAGAGTAGTGGAGAAGGTGGTTGTACAGTTCATACAAAAGTACAATGTCAACGCTTTCGTCCAAAATTGCAAGCACATGCCTTCAAACACCTTTGAAATGACCGTTGCAATGTTTCACTAATTTTCTGCAATGTTTTCGAATCCAATAGACAGCTTTTGCAGTGTTGATTCTTCAATCTTTGAATTTTTGCAAATCCAGTTGATCTTCAGCTTCTGGTGAAATGACTTCTGATGAGGCAGCTTCTGATGTTGTAGCTTCTGATGATGACGTGATACTTCAGGACTTCCAGTCTTCAGGAGCACTAGTCTTCAGAGCGTTTTTCTTCAGGAGCGCTATTCTCTCTTCAGAAGCAGCTGGACTCCACGAGCGCTTTCCATCTTCAGGAGCGTATTGCCTTCAGAAGCGTCTAAGCTTCATTTTCTTGATATCACTTGCTCTTTATTTGCTCATTCAGAACCAATAAATGATGTAACTTTTTAAATATGATCCTGTACACTTGAACAAATATTAGCTAGTCCAATTTACAACTTTTAATACCTTGTTATCATCAAAACTCTCTAAGGTTCATTGTTAAACACATTTTGTTCCAACAAACATGACCGGGTCTACAAAATCATTAAACTCAACCGAAATAGCTATTTTTTATTTGAAAAAGAATATTTTCAATACAATAGCAATTTACCGATTTTAAAATCTTTTATTACTAATTAAAAATCATCTTTTTTTTTTGTCAAGTAAGTGGCTAGAGTTTTTGTCAAAAAAAAAACAAGAAAAAAAGTAAGTGGTTAAAGCTCACACAATTTAATTGTGGAGAAGTGAGTGTCGGGGTTCGAACCCTGGCCCCTACATATACGAGCTAAGCTCATGGGCATTAAAAATCTTTTTTTTTTTTGTCAGGTAGCCCAGTGGCTAGAATTCACCTTATAAGGTAAATAAGTGGAGTGTCCGAGGTTCAAACCCCGGCCCCTGCATATAATAATGAATTGTCCTACCAATTGAGCTAAGCTCACGTGACATTAAAAATCATCTTTTATTAAAAGTATTCGCAAAACATCTTTGGCCATTTGCCATTTGATACTGTTAGGATAATTTTTATGTGATATCATTTTTTTTTCAAATTTACTTGTCTGTTGTAAATCAACAACTTCGACTCCTTTTTTATTTCAACAATGATATATGTATACTCAATATTCTCTTATATTCATTTAAGATATTATTTTATCTCTTTATCTCTCAAAGTTTTTGATGGGATGTCCACACAAAAAAATAATCCTTTTTTTTAAGGAAAAAAATCCTTTTATTTACTCAAAATTTCGACTCCTGGTTTTTTTTTTTCAGTCCATGATATGAAGGGAAAAAAAATCCTTTTATTTACTCAAAATTTCGACTCCTGGTTTTTTTTTTTCAGTCCATGATATGGTTAGACATTTTTTGATCAATTTATGAGTAAATTACAACGAACAGTTTTTTGATGATATTTTCTTTGTAAAAAAAGAAAGACTCCTTCTTCTCCTACTCTATTTGATTTATCACACGCCCTATAGAATCCGAATAAAATCCTCTAAAATGCATTAAAACATTTTGAATTTTAGAATTCGAATAGAGCCTGCAAGAAATTTATAGGGTGGAAAAGGCAACTCCCAAAAAGAAAACTTGTAATAATTTTTCCTCTGGTCCAAAACAAGGTTGCAGCCCAACTAAAGATTCCAGTTCCAAGTTGCTCTATAGGCCTCTCTAATTACTAACAAGCTCTTCAAGTCGCCTAAAATGGCCATGATGTATAGCATCGGGTTCTAACTCTCGATCATTGTTGTTCGGGAGGTTATAACCCGATCTGCTCAAGGGTCATGCTTCGATCCAAAAACGAAGGATGGGCTCTGATGGCCAAATTTTGCATAATTGCACAATGGTAGAATTTGACATAATTGGATTGTTTTGCATTATTAGATTCATACCATGCATCAAATCAAATTCATATCATTGATACACACACACACACACCATGCATCAAATTAACACCAATCGAAATATTGAAATTAAACAACAACATTCAGATAAACCACAATAATATTAAACGGAACATTTTCGATGTCGAGGTATTAAAATGCCAATATACATCAAAGTTGCATGAAAAAAATCAAAATATATAAATAAAACTCTGACCACTAAGTCACTCGATCTGCAATTTCTGAGTATCCCTTCCTTCTAATCCTCATTCAATATTGGATGACATTATTTGTTTCTGTGACAGTCTGCATGAGACTAGAATATAGGTATTACTCTAATTATGCAGGTGATGTTGGCGACAGAAAAAGCACTTATAGGTATGTATTCGTGCTAGGATCAAGATCAATATCATGGTCATCTAAGAAACAACCTAATGTCACTCTTCTACCACAAATGTTGAGTTTGTAGCAGCAACTTCTTGTGCTTGTCGTGTTGAATGGTTAGAAGAATTCTTGATCAACTTAGAGAGTCACAAAAGGGGTGCACTGTGATATTATGTGATAATAGTTCATCAATAAAGCTACTAAAGAATATTGTGATGCATGGAAGATTAAAACATATAGATGTCAAATATCATTTTCTCAATGGTTTCACAAAGGAAAGAGTTGTGGAATTTACTCATTGTAGCTCACAAGATCAACTTTCATACATTATGACCAAACCATTAAAGTTGGAATCATTTTGCAAGCTAATAGAGAAATTAGGCACTGTGATTTGTCTAGTTTAGATTGATTTGTCTCTGTTATATAATTGTAAATTAAACTACTTGGTTGCAGTAATTTTTAGTTTATAGGAGTGTTTGTTAGGCATAAAACTTGATTAGTTGCATAAGCTTAGTTGACAAACTTACTTGATGTGCAAGTAAGCTAGCCTTGCTTGCAACTAACATGTGTGTGTCTTATATTCATGCTATTGATCAATGAGAATCACTCTTACCTCACAAAGGGGAGGACAATGTTTTTGAGAAGCTTTGGAGGTGTATTCAGATGATTTTTTTTGTGGTGTCGTTGGTGACGTCGTTACCAACTGTTGCTAAAGTGATTGTTCCTTGCACACAAGGTTGTGTGGGCTCCTGCTGCACAACATTTTGGTTCACATTTTTTTTTCATATTGAGAAATAGAGCACTAAGCTTCTTAAATAGTACTTTTGTGGCATTAATAAAATGTAGCTCAAATCTATTACAATGTTAGTATTGCAAAATTAGAAGATATTAAACTGCTTTATGTGTGTCTATATTCATTTAGCCTCAAAATTGTCTCTTATTCAACCATTTGCACTCAATTCCCAAGCTTGAAAAATTATTCATTAGATGTATGCTTGAAAAACTATTCATTAGATGTAGGTTTTGATGCATTTTGAGAATTAGAGGGGATTTGTGATCTTAATATAAAGACGGTGGAGACAAGAAAACATACAATGTACACGTTGGTATATATGCTTTTAGAGTTCTCTTTGATACTACTTGCGGCATTGCAACAACTAAAAGAGGTTTATCTGCTATGAAGATTATCAAGAATGAGTTGTAAAATCTCATGAGATCGATAGTTAAATGATTTATTTTTTGATCAATCAATGGTTAAATGATTGTTACTTTTATATTGAGAGAAATGTGTTTATTGAGATTAAAAATGAGAAAAACATTCGATAATTCTAAAAGATGATAAATCATAGAGAGCAATTGTGATGTATATTTCTGCTTTAAAAAAACGACATGCAATATATATTTTTAATGCTACAAATGATATATATGGTGCCTTCACTATTCAAAATTTCTGGCTCCGCTACTGGTTCCTTGTGTTTTGATTTGGAGGTTCACGTGCGTTAAGTGTTACAGTTTCAAAGAGCATTCAAGTGGTTACTCTTTTAAGAGTTCCTTGACAAATATTCCTCTCGTTTTAATTATATGATCCTTCATTTGTTATCTATATGATTCTGTTTTTCTCATTCTTGTCACTTTGTTTGAAGAACTTTACTTGCGTTGTTATATGATTTGAGGATGAACCGATACTTGTGATAGAAGGTGTGTTAGATGATCGACAAGTGTCAGTGTCAGACACCAACGACATTGTCTTCAACATCTTTTTGAGTCTTCCGAATTGGATTCAAACAGTAATAATGATGATATTAATGAAATTTAAGTAAATAACAGTATTACATTCTTAAGTGTGCAGTTATTTTTGCTTATTCATGTATTGGATATTAAAATATTTCGTTCATTTAAATTAGGCTTAATTGCAGTTTTAGCCCCCTAACTTTTCTAAAGTTGCGATTTTGGCCCCCTAAGAAAAAAAACTACAAAACCGCCCCCTAAGTTTTGCAACCGTAGCAGTTTTGGCCCTCCAAGGAAAAAAAATAATTAAAAAAAAATGACACGTGGCACCTTACTTAGGGTGCCACATCAGCGTAGACCGAGTCAAAATTAGCCTTGGGGGCCAAAACTGCCACAGTTGCAAAACTTAGGGGGCGGTTTAGTAGTTTTTTTCTTAGGGGGCCAAAATCGCAACTTTGGAAAAGTTAGGGGGCTAAAACTGCAATTAAGCCTTTAAATTAAAGCAACTGTACGATTCATTATTGTTCAAGCACTTCAAGGTAAAAATGTTCACTAGTGTGTGATTGTTGTTGCTTTCTGTAGTTGCAGAGGTATCAGTCACATTTTCTGGTTTGAAAGTTGGAAGTTTTGAGAGTGGAAAACAAACATGTCAGTGTTGAAAAACAGCTTCTGACACCAGATCAAAGATTTATATTTGTATTTGTTACTAGAAAAAAGAAAGTTATTTTATATTTCTTTTTTGACTTCTCTGTTCTATTTTTTTATAGGCGTAAGTATATATAGTTACTGCAAATTTATTGATTCCAGGATATTTTAGAATAATCAATTAACTTTTTAGAGCTAGAGGCGTAAGTATATATAGTTACTGCAAATTTATTGATTCCAGGATATTTTAGAATAATCAATTAACTTTTTAGAGCTAGAGATGTAGAATACATTTGAGGGATCTAAGAGATATAATATAAGAAGTTACGGATTTAGAGTTCAAATCCGTATACATATAATTTAGTTTGACCATATTTTCAATGAATATTTCAAAAAACATTTATTTTTTTATAATTTTTACTAATAAATTATTAAAATTATTTTTTTAAAATTCAGTATTCAATCAAACTGTCGACTAATTCAAAAATCAATATCATCAATCATTAAAGAATTTTTAACGAATTAATAATTAAAGATATTAAAAATTAAAATTGTATATATATATATATATATATATATATATATATATATGGGGTTTGCTAGGATACACCGACTAATTTTTATTAAGGTGTGTTTTAGCAAAGATATAACTAAAAAGTTGTTAAATACACCTTAAGTTGAATGTTGCTAAAACACACCTTCTAAAAAATAAGTGGGTGTATGTTAGCAACTCCTATAGGCATTTGCTAGGATACACCCACTTATTTTTTAGAAGGTGTGTTTTAACAAGTTATAACTAAAAAGTAGTTAAACCTTAAGGTGTAGCTTGCTAAAACACTCCCACATAAAAACTAGTGGGTGTGTTCTAGCAAATCTATATATATATATATATATATATATATATATATATATATATATATATATAATGATAGAGTGAATCTTATACAATATTTACTACTCCCTCCGTCCCATATTACTTGACCTATTTAGAATATTTGCACTATTCATGTACCATGCTTTGACTCTATTTTTCTACTAATATATAAAAACAAAATATAACATATAAGATGTTGTTAGATTCGTCTCGGTTAATATTTTCAAAATATCAAATTTTCATAATTTTTTCTACTAGATTATTAAGAAATTTAAGTTTAAAATTGTGCATTGGCATACGTGACAGAGTCAACTAGGTCAAGTAATATAGGACGGAGGAATTAGTGTGATATACTATGTCAGCACTTGCATGCGACCTACGTACCTATCAGTACCGACCCAATGGCCAATACCCATGCCAAAGCAAACCATGCTCATGCTTATAGTAATTGTTAATTGCTTCTGAATATGATTATAGTTTTAAGAGAAATAGTAACAAGTGTACTTATGATATTTTTTTAAGAGTCTAAATAGTGAATTTTTATGGAATTAAAAATTGAATTATTTAAATTTTTGAATAAATAATTTTTTATTTAAAAAATGTATCAAGGGCATTCGTTAACAACATTCTAATTTTAATGTATAGATGTTGTCTCATTGTAAAATCATATGATTGTATTTTTCATGTACTCTAAAATATATTCATAATTTCTAAGAGTACAACAAACAACCCGACTTTGTCAAAAAAAAAAAAAAAAAACAAACAACCCGATACATTTAATTATTTATTTTTTTTTGAAAGAAACCCCGATACATTTAATTATTAAAATTGACTAAATAAAGTGTAATTTATGTTTAGTAAAAAAATTGAATTTATGGCAACTTTTCTCTGAACTGAAGTGCGTAGGTTTAAAAATAAGAGGAAATGAGAGTGTTCTAAAAATAGTACACATGAGTGTATAGTTTTCCTCTCATATATTTTTATGGAAGAAATAGTTTTCTCTCATATTAAATTTACAGAATCTTAAATTTATTTTTTCATAAATTCAAATAAACAAATAGGCCCTAAGTCACGTAAATAGTTTAAAGAATTTGAATTAAAATTACGGAGGTGGATATATATTATTACACCAAAACATTGTATTATAAGTTGAAGAATACCCCTAAAAAAATTGAAGAATAGTTTCCCCTCAAACAAATAAAAAGTTGAATAATAGTTAGTGCCCAATGTATTTTTGATTAATTTGTTACATACAACAAAATACAATAAAAATAACTATGATAAGGTCCCTTAGTTCATTGATAAGGACAAAACATAATATATGCAAAGTTCGGGGTGACACCACCAAAAAAAACTATAATAAGCAAATATTTGTAGCTTCTATCCAACGGGTTATAGAATGGGATTTTACAACTTTTTTTAACAGAGGGATTTTTACAAGTTGAAAAATATAAAAAGTATTTAAATTAATTTCATGTACCTTTAAAGTAATTATGTTAGTACTATTTTATTGATTAAACATACTTTACAGTTCTATATTGACCCTAGTACCTTAAGATTAATACTCCATATGTTGAGAAAAAGATTCCCAAGTTGCCACTATTATGCTAGGACAGAAAATAAAGAGGGAAGGAGTGCTTCAGTTTTAATTTCCAACAGAAAAAAAAACTTGTATGATTAGATGCCATTGTAGTTAGCATGCATGATTGATCAGAAACAGCAGAAGCATGGTTGGATTAAGAAAAAGGTGCCTCAAATATCAACCAATATAATCTTCTTGACCTGCCCCCATTATCTTGCCTTTTGTCTCACACGGTGTGAGTGAGAGGGAAAAAGTCCACTTCTTTTGAAGACCTTAAACAAGAAAAGCACATGGAGAGAGATATTATTAACTAGTACTAGAAGAAAACAAGAATCAACCGTTACGTTTTTTATTAGGGCAGCCAAATTTAAATCAAGTATTTCTACTTTATTCCATTTCTATGTATGAAGCCTTTCTTTTTGAAAGAAACTAGTTACAAACTCGTGTTTCGCAAGGGTTGAATAACGTATCTTGTAAAAAAAAATTCCAAAGGAAAAATGAGCAAATTAATAAATACTCCCTCCGGTCCTTATTATAGGAAAAAGTTGACTTTTTAGGTTCATAGAATAATTAATGTATCTTATTGGAAATATAGACTAGATACATCACTTATACAATAAACCAAAAAAGTTAATTGTTTCTTATAATAAGGACCGGAGGGAGTATTGCACAAACTCGGATATTCTAAATAAATCACTTTTACTATATTTTTAAAAAACTTTGTTATAAAGGAGAAATGAGAAAATTAAGGGAAATAGCTGCATCTTTCTAAGAAATTGTTGTCGTTCATAAATGTGAAAATCAAGCAAGCATATTGCACAAATCTCATTTTGTTCAAGAGATTAGGAAAACAACATTATAATTAACATGATACTAATTGGAACCAATGAAGAAACCAACAATGTGCATATTAACGTTACATAATAATTAAGTTTATAAAAGAGACTGCAAGTGACATAGACTAACCAAAAAGGGATTTTTGCAAATATTTACATCAGACAAAATGAAAAGAACAAATGGCATCCCAAAGTCAAGATAGTTTACGATTACAGTCCAAAGCGATACGCCAAAATAGTAGAAGTTCAAATAGTTCAGCAGCAAAGATCTAGTTTGGAACAACTCGAACATGCAAGTTCTTCGGTGACTTTTCGAGATCAAAGATGAGCTTACCACCTTCTTCCATCACACGTTCTCTGCAGAAATTGAACCACTGTCCACCCAAGTATTTTTCATAGCTTGCTCTTTCGGCGGTAATGAGGCGACACTTGTACTTTCTTTGTGTCTGGTCATCAATGAGAGTGATTGTTTTGCGTTTTTCTTTCAGAATTGTTCTTGACACCTCGTTTGGGAAATGATAAAAAGGGAAATAACTGCAATATTAGTCTAATGCATATTAACATGGATAAAATGTATGCGAATATAGTTACAAATAATTTATAAAATGAAGGTAGCATAACTGATTTTAAGCTAAAGAAAATGTACCATGACTTCTAATTTATCTTCCTATTATCTTCCTATAAAGTCTAGATAAATGCATGCATGTGGTATATATGTACCCTGTTGGCCAATTAACATTGTTGAAACAAACGGAAATTAAGCATCGCTCCTGCATGTGCATTTATAGCTAGCACCATTTGACATTGATGTCTTCGAACATTTGGTGCAACTCTCATAATACCATCCAAACTGGTTAGGATTGAATTTATTTGTTTTCCAAATAGTGATGCAATATGTTTCCTAACACAAATTATGCACATGAAATAAAGAATAATGCAATATGTATTTTTAATTTGAGCGTAAAAAAAATCAAAGCATGTTTGTGCATAAAAAAAAGCAGACCTTGACTAAGTTTATAAATTCAACAATTGGCCTAACTTGAGACAGATTGGAAAAATCGTTGTACGAAGTACGTTGAGAAGAAGTTGAACTCTGACTTAAGTTCTGATTGAAGAGCTTGAGAAGTGTTAAGGTCACGACAACAATTCAAGAAACACGGTCAAAAAATAATCAAATCAGATTGTGAAATAATAAGTTACTCTAACACTGTATTGTGAAATCATAATGCAAACTTACTAAGTTTTAAACTTCTCAACAACTGGATGATGTAGGTTGATGAGTAGCATCGAACCTGACCAATTGTTACATATATTTGGGTTGCCATTGACTACAAAATGGAAGCAAAGAACTCAAGGTAAGTAGATGGTAAATGATAAAGCTACGAAGTATTTTTCCCATAGTGTTACATCAACCATATTCCCACTGCATAAGGAAATACATCTTTCAGGTCATTATCAAACTTATACAAAATCCTATCATCTGATGCTAACAAATTAGAAAATAATACCTTTTATCTTTCAACACAATGTTCGTACACGGTTTCTTTCCAGTCTCAATTCGTGTTGTCTTGACAATCTCATGAAGAAGCTCGATGATTTCTTAAAAAAAAATTTACATCTATAAGAACATTATAATCGAAAAAAACACAGAAATAAATTAAAGCACATAACTATACCATATAAAGCGTCAGTTTTGAATTTTCCATCTTGAATTTCCTTAAATGACTTAGAGCGAAATTCACGAGTAAGAACGATAGTTAACTTGTCATACTTCTGCACCTTTGTACCAGAACCAAAAACAATCTTAAAGGGATTAAATGCAATGTCATTATCAAACACGTGACAATTATACAAAGTATAAGTCTTGTTTTCCTCAATCAAAGCTTTCCAATGCTCCAATTCACTATATCGAGTTATTACATGATCTCGATCACCCTAAATCCGAGAAAGAAACCAAAAAATATAAATAAATCAAAATGTACACTAATAAGTAACATTGATAAATCATAAAGGAAATTACAACAAATCTTAACTAACTCATCTAACATTTGCATCATAAATAATGAGCTTCATATGTTCCAAGAACCCAGCACTCCAAATCCTATTTTTCAAATGTCCAAATCATTTTCGAGATCCTTAATGTAGTCATAATCCCTTGACATTGAAAGTCCTATATAGAATACATCATTTAATTTTATTCTCTTTGTTCATTCTGATATCGAAAGAAGCTAACATATTTCTATGTGATCAATTTTTGTATCATCAAATCAATCTGATCTTAAATGCATAAATTTCCGTATCATCAACATTCTGGACCTCAATGATATGACCAAAACAAATTTACACCAATCAACTTTCGTACGGCTCAATGATACAGGAAAGAATAAACCAAATATGAAAACAGCTTTAGGATCACTCGCAAAAATTAAAATAACCCACATGCATCAATTTTTTTCAACTACAGTACCAGAAGCTAAAATAACAATTGTGTCAAAACCTTACCATGAGCTAAAATTCAATCATCATGACCTTTACTATACTCCACATAACAAAGGAAGATTTTTCTACAGCCATGCAACATAACAATTTCTGGTACATAATTCACTAACAATTGAAAAGAAAAAAAAAACCCTTAAAATGCAGAATCGTGAAAAAATGAAAAAAACCACCTATGATGAAGCAAAAACTAAACCAGTGTCGAAAAATGAACCCCTCAAGCCATAAAAATCAATCAACTCAAGTCACGCATGATCTCAGAACTATGAAAAAAGGAAGAAAATAACCTCTTAAGAAGAAGAAAGTGAAAGCGTGTTCCCAGCTGAACTTGCCGTTTGGCGAAAGTTTTTTACGGTCTAAAAGTTACTTCAAAACAAATTTAAAATAAAGGTCTTTAAGAAAGAAGCTAAAATTGTTTGCTTTCTTTAGTTTTAAAGCTATTTTTAATTAAATGTTGTTTGGCAAAATATTCTACAAACTTTGATTAGAATTTTTTTTTTTTTTTTACGGTGTCTGGGGTTCGAACCCCAGACTTGGCATATATTTATGCATTGTTCCTATCAATTGAGCTAAGCTCACGAGGACAAAACTTTGAATTTATTATGAATTAACATAATAAATAAAAAAAATGTTTAAAATATTTTCTAAAGGCTAAAAATGTTAAAAAATAAAAGGTATTTTTTTTACAAATACTATATTTACTGAATAACGTTTATTTTGTGTAACATGAATACAAATTTGTATCATCATATAAATGACTTGTTAAATATTTGAATAGGAGAAACAATTTAAGGAGCCTGAAATAATAACATAAATAATATCAAAATAGTTGATTTTTTCTATTTCAGTTATACTCAATAACAAATTTCGTTATAAGAATACCATAATTTTGGTGTCTTTCAAAAATATAAGAATTTATATTATATGATATTATATTTGTTACATTGTTGGTGTCATGGAAACAAATATGTTTAATTTTTTTGAATAAGAAAAAGATATGCATAGTTTGTTACAATATAAAGGTGCAATATATATATATATATATATATATATATATATATATATATATAAGTATAATTTTTTTAGGCATCTATACATTTTTTGAAGAAAAGACATCTACAATTTTACTTTTAATTAAAATCAAAATTTTGTAAAAATAATCTTACGCATTATTTAACGCCAAAAAAATTATATGCATTAGCGTAACAAAAAAACAGACACACATAAAGCATTGCTCTAAACGCTAAGGTGTGTGTGCATATATATTAGCGAGGTTGAAGAAAGAAAATAAAAATATTTGGTATCATTAAATGACAGCGTGAAGTTGTGATAATTGAATATTTGTGAGGTTGTGATAATTAAACGATATTGAAATTAAATATATAAGTGATAAAAAGATAATAAACCGGGTCAATCGATATCTTAATCTCCCACAACGGCAGTGTAGAAGCAACTGAATTTGGGAGAAAAATTGAAAAATAGTTAAAAATAAAAAAATTGGAAAATAGTTAAAAGTATTTAAAAATATAAAAATTGGAAAGTAGTTAAAAAAATCGGTGAGGTAGCACTCAATCAAACAACACTAAAAAAAATTATATGCATTGGCGTAACAAAAAAACAGACAGATGGACATAAAATATTACTCTAAACGTTAATGTGTGTGTATATATTCGTGAGGTTGAAGAAAGGAAATAAAAATATTTGGTATCATTAAATGACAGCGTGAATAAAAATATTTGTGAGGTTGTGATGATTAAACGATATTGAAATTAATTATATAAGTGATAAAAAGATAATAAAATTCCTTTGAAAAAAAGATAATAAAATTAAATGGAACCTCCTTGAAAAATTAAATGGAACTGTTCAAAAAATAAAATAAAATAAAGTTAAATGGAAGAAAAAAACATATTGAAATATAATATTAAAAAATAAAAGAAAAGGTTCCTAGCGTGAGTTGAAAAGAGGTGCTTGTGAAATAAATTGTCGAGAAGTAGTTTTATAAAGTACCATTCACAACTTTTGGCCAAAGCTCATTCCATTCAATTTTATGCATTCAAAAAAAGTATTTTTTTTAGTAATTACTTAATTGATATTGTGTTTGACCTAACTTCTCCTTAAAAATGTAGAGAAGTTGAAAAAAAGCCGGGTCAAACGATACATTAATCTCTCACA
The DNA here is from genome assembly GCF_051527215.1 of Medicago sativa. Classification (NCBI taxonomy): domain Eukaryota; kingdom Viridiplantae; phylum Streptophyta; class Magnoliopsida; order Fabales; family Fabaceae; genus Medicago; species Medicago sativa. The sequence continues at coordinate 81,494,212 of NC_140750.1, forward strand.
ACGGCAATGTAGAAGCAACTGAATTTAGGATTATTTTTATTCTTATAAAATAAATATAAAATAAAAAATAAAATTATATAAAATAAAATATAAAATATAATATTTGGATAATGAGGTGGCACACTCCAAGGGTATGGAATTATGGAATTACCAAATTGCCCCTCATAGGGGCAAAATTGGAATTTCATATGGCATCAATTTTAATAAATATAAATAGTATATGGAAAATGCTAACAAGTGCCCTTAGGGCATTGTTTAAGCATCCAAAACTAGTAGTAACTTTTACATTGGAAATTGTGTATTTATGATTTTTATGTGTTTGACTTGTATTTTCAAAATAAATTTTTTATTTATGTGTTTGACTTAGGACACTTGTTAGCAAAACCCATAGTATATATAGATATAGATGTATCAAGCTAGAGATAATTAATCACACCCTAGCCAGACAATACTGTACCGGGTACCTTGGGACTTGATATGTTGAAATATATGTGCAATGTGATAGTGACATAGGGTACCATGTCCATATACGAATAATGCAAAATGGGGTCCAAGTCCCACTTAAATATAATCAGAACCGTCTAAAATATTTTGAAGATCATATTCTAGTTTTAAGCTTTCAAGTTTTAGATATTGAAATTGGTATATACATGAATTAGATCGTTAAACGCTTTGGAGGTCAAGGTCCCGAAAAATTGAGATTTATTGATATAATTAGATTTAGAATTTCATATTCTGTTCTTGGTTTTATTTCATAAAAAGGAAATTAGACCAGCATTGTAAAACAACTGCTACATGAGATTCTAATTAGTATAAGGAAAAAAAACACAAGTCAAACAGGTAAAGAGCAGACAAAAAAAAAATCATATGAACTTAAACATTTCTATTTAATATTTTTGGATGAATGTTGAACCCTCAAAATTTCCAGTAAAACAGTTCAGCTTGCACAGGCAGATAGCAAGCCCTATAGATATAGTGTGAGTTTTTTTTTTTTTTTTGACCGGGGTTTAAACTCTGAACCTTGTATATATTATGTATTATTGATAACAACTGAACTAAAAGTTAACGAGTACGGATATAATGTGAGTTTGAAAATATTCAAGGTGACAATGTGATTTTGTCAAAAAAAAAATTACTTCTATTTTTCAACATAAATTTATCAATTATTTCTATTTTTGTATCCTTAACAAGTGTTCTAAGAGCACTTGTTAGCATAATCCATAAAATGCTAACAAGTGTCCTTGCAACACTAGTTTAATAGTTTAAAGTAGAATTATTTTTTTAAAAAAATTGTGCATTTAAGATATTGAAACAAGAAAAAGTAACTTTTTCAACCTAAAATTTATCATTTATTTATATTTTTGAATTTTTAACAAGTGCCCTAAAGACACTTGTTAGCATAACCATTTTTTCTTTTACATATACTATTTAAACAATGTTCTTAGATAGTACCTCTCAAAATAAGACTTATTGTTATTGTTAACACCTTTGGAGTAGTGGCTCGTGACTTGCGAGCTATGCTATACGATTGCACGTGATCGATGATTTATCATCCCAAAAAATAAAATATTCAGTAAAACGACAGAACAAAAAATAGAGAAGAAATAAAATGGACCGTATGGCGCATGCTGCTGAGTTTTGAAGCATGGGAAGGGAGTCCCTCTAAAAGCATGGTGGGTACTCTCCTATCGGATTAAAGACACATAAAGCCTAATACTTGAGTGAAAGATTGTTCCGATATGTGAAGTTTGGGTTAAAGTCCCATATTAGATAGAACATTAGTTAATTGCAGAGTGCATATACTTAAAACGTTAAGATCTTAGATAAAGATGTCGTGTGAACTTCACTTATGTAATTGCTCTTTATCCGATGCATCAATTAACTTAATATTGGCTTCCCTATAATACCCAAAAGTTATTATTCAAGCTAACAAAATATATATGTACATCTACGCGAGTTATCACTGAGCTTACCAAAAAAACCAGTCTTGCCAAAGGTTAACTAACATCTTACCCATGGGTGTGAAACTTATTTTCAACAACATAAAATCAAATATTCAAAAGTGTACTACTGTTATTTATTGTCGGTTTATGCGATGAGAATTACTTCCACTTATCATGTCTTCTTTCAACGAATGTGAAACTTGAAACAACAATGATATCGACAAACATACATTCTACCACAATGCAATTTCTGGTAACAACTTTAACAGCCACAACCAACTAATAATATTATTATAGTACTACTGCTACAGAAGTATATATATTTTTTTTAAAGGAAATGATCCATACAAAAAATAAAAGTTGAAAACACAGCTTTTGGAATCCTCGTAATCTATGTATAAATACAACTCTCAAAACTTAAATATTATTGTGGTCCCATAAAATGACAACAAGGAGTCAATGACTTGAAAATTGTCAACACCTCTCTACTACCTTATTATATACAAAACTTTAATCAATTTCACACAAATTAATTAAAAAACTAAATAGCATTAAGCTACATATTCGGTGTTGTGATAGTTTATTTAAACTTATTAGCAGCTAGATCGTTATTTATGATTTTTTTTCTTTTTGTGAAAATTTAATTCAATTAATTTACATTTATCGATAAATAGAATATTAGACATGAATAAAAGATAGAGGGACAATAACTTGATAAATAAAAAATTACACATGAATGAAAAGTAAATGGACAATAAGTCATGTCGTTAGTTCTTTTTAAACGGCAAAATTGATCATCTTTAAACTAAATTCATAAATTTAGTAGACACAACGTTGTTGTAGATAACTCTTTGATCCCATTATAAAATTTCGCAACATTTGATACTATAAAGTCAAAAGTGTCAAACATGAATGATATAAAAACATATTCTTTATTAAAACACATTTACTTATGTTTGATCATTTTATCTAAAGCGGTTTTGAAAGATGTCTGTCGTACAATAAATACCTCATTCCCATGAGTAGAGAAACTTCAATCATAATATTCACACAACCATCTATAAAATAAAGGGAACTTCTATAGTACACCTCACAAATTGAGGTGTATCGGTACTCTTGTTTCATAAATTTATGAATTGACGATCAATTTTATGAAATAAATAGTTTAAATAGTTATTTGTCAATATTTCTATTTTAGGAAAACATCATTTCATAAAAAAAATATTATTTTATTGTTTATAAGAATCATATTAAAATTTTTAACATTTTTCCATAAAAAATAATCAATATTCTTTGTTATGAGTAGTAAAAATTCAAAAAAAAATTAAATTTTATTTCGTCGACGCTTTTGGTAAATAAGATTTAATTATTATAATTGTCAATGATAAAAAATAATTATTTTTTTTAAAAATAACTAATTTAATTATTAATTTAACAATTTGGTGTACATGTACACTCAAATTAGTGGGTGTACCATAAAATTTGTCTAAAATAAAACAAAATATAAATAAACACCTGTACGAAAAATAGAAAACAAAACGTGCCAGGTTTTTTAGGTAGCAAAATTTGCCAGGTTTGAAACAGGCTGTTGATTAATTTATTTAATTGTAAAAGTCGAATAAAATCGTGTTGATTAACTCATGATGATTCTGGAAAAAACTCACGATGATTCTCCCTCTGCCAACAATGCAAGTAGTGTTTTTTCAAAAAAAAAATTGATTTTTTTTTTAAAAGTGTTTGAGAAACGTATATATGTCAAAAAAAAAATGGTGTTAGAGCAACGGTTTTTTACCGTACAAGTTGTTTGTTTGAGCAACGTTAGTTATAGTTTATTCAGAAATTAAAAAAACGTAAGTTAAAGAATAGTCAATTTATATGTACTCCTATATATGTATATATACAAGTAAATGTTCCCTTAAAAAAGAAAACGTTATAATCTCTTAAAAAAGTACAACTAGATGTTAACATTTCAATCATATGTCCAAAAAACCCAATAAACCTAAATAACTATCTTAAAATTATCTATAAAAATGGATACTACATAAATTTTATGATTTAAATTAAATCATTGATATTTTACCAAAATAAAAATTATTCTTCTAATAGGTTTTTAGCATTTATATATTTCTTCTTTTTTCATAAAAAACATTCATATAAAAGATTAATTTTTATGCGCTAATTATTTCTTTTATACATGCATCCAATCATATTATGCAAAAGGAATAGTTATGAAGATATTTTAAAAATTAATCTTAAAAAGTGACATCGCATAATGAATTCATTAAATGCACGTGTAAGAAAAATTTACATTTACAGTATATGTATAAATTAAAAAAAAATTTAGAAGATAAATATCATTAATTAATTGACACTAGGAAAACTTTACACCAATGTTTCTATCAATTATTTTCTTTCTGTTATTAGAGAATCTCTTTTTGAGCTCCATTATTATTCTGGAAACACCATTTCCATTTTCTTTAACAATATAATATATTTTTTTCTTAAATTCATCCCTCTAAGTCTCCACACCAAAAATATGTTCTCAAAAAATCTAGAAGGTTTTTTTAGATAAACTGGCAAACATCACTTAACTTATCTACATCTTATTCTCGGCGTTTCTTTATGTATTCCATTTTGGTTTGATAAAAATTATATGTTGTCGTTTGAATTCAATGAACATATTTAACCCACGCTAGTGTTCATCCAATAATATCGATATTGTCTGTCGAAGCAGACTTTACACTTTACTAACTAGTAGTTTTTTTTAGGGGATTTAATTATAAGATTAACTAAAGTAGTTAAATAAAAAAGAATTAATAAAAAAAACATAAAAATGAAGTAGTATATTTGTTTGGGTAAAAGTATATAATTATTTGGCTAAAATATGGTATTGGTCCCTGCAAAATGGGCCAGTTTTGGTTTTAGTCCCTGCAAATTTTTTTTTATAGTTTTTGGTCCCTGCAAAAATAGGCCAGTTTTGGTTTTAGTCCCTGCAATTTTTTTTTATAGTTTTTGGTCCCTGCAAAAATAGGTCAGTTTTGGTTTTAGTCCCTGCAAATTTTGTTTTATAGTTTTTGGTCCCTGCAAAAATTTTTGTTTTTGGAAATAGTCCCTGACCCCAATTATGTGATGATTTGTTATTTTTGTGCATATGTGACATATGTGTTTACTTAATAAAAAGAATATTATTTTCTATAATTTATATAACAATAATTATTATTTAATTAAAAAATAATAATAAAACAGATACAATAATTATTTTTTAATTTATAAAAGTGACAAATCATCACATAACTGGGGTCAGGGATTATTTCCAAAAACAAAATTTTTTGCAGGGACCAAAAACTATAAAAAAAAATTGCAGGGACTAAAACCAAAACTTGCCTATTTTTCCAAGGACCAAAAACTATAAAATAAAATTTGTATAGACTAAAACGAAAACTGACCTATTTTACAGGGACCAATACTATATTTTAGCCTAATTATTTCTTTGGGTAATGAAGCAGTATATATATGAAAACAAAAAGGGTAAAAGAAGAAGAAAGAAAGAATAGAATACAGGAAGAAGAAAAAGAGATTAGAGAAATCAAAAGGCAACAAAGTGCATTTCAAAACTTCAAAAAACTCTGAAACCCAAATTTCACAGAGAGAGAAGAAGAAGAAGAGGCTTTTCATTCTTCAACTCTCTCTCTCTCTCTGAAACCCTAACCTCTTTCACGAACTTCTTCTTCTTCCCTCAGACGTCATCATTCCGGCAACCGGCGCCGGAAATAGCTTATGACTCCTCGCCGGCGAACACTTCGTTCTATAAATTTTGCTAAGCTAGGGTTTCAGTTTGATACCGAATTCAGAGATCTCAACTAATTAACCGATTTTGTTAATTTTCATTTTTTTGATTTTTTTTGAATTAAGCATTGTAACTGTCGCCGAACGTGGAAACCGTTACCGATCACCGGTTACGGATCCCGATGGCGAGGGGAGGACAGTGTTTTGAGAAGCTTCGGAGATGTATTCGGACGGTTTTTTTCGTGGCGGCATTGGTGGCGTCGTTGGTGGTGACGTCATTGCCGGTGGTTGTGGCCGTTGTTGATGTGCTTGTTCCTTGCGTTTTGATTTCGAGGTTCACGTGTGTTAGGTGTTATGGTTTCAAGGAGCATTTGAGTCGTTACTCTTTTAAGAGTTCCTTGACGGATATTCCTCTTGTTTCCATCATAAGATCCTTCATCATTATCTGTATGATTCCGTTTTTCTCCTTTTCATCACTTACATTGTGATATGATGTGATGTTATTATTATTGTGAATTCATGATCTATGAAACACGGTCACAACTCTGACACGGACACGTCCGCAAAGGTTAAAATAAAAATTTGAAAAAATGAATTGATTGAAAGTAATCACAATGTCGCCTTCCATAGAAGCGTCAGTGCTGCAGCCTTTATGACTCCCCTTTTACGAACGTTGGACATGTGGGATTACATTCAATTAATTCAGTTTTTTCAAACTTTTACCGGTGTTAGTATCTCTTGGATTTATGACCCTCCTGTTAGTTTTCGTAGGAATTGTCTATTGAACTTTGAATTTTACTTTATCAGTTAGAGCAAGTAGTTTTTCTCAAGGTCGAGGATACATGCATTGCCTAATTCATCCATGGAGTTAAATGTTTTGTTCATTTTGTTATATTGTATTGTATTTCAAAACAAAGATAAAGAGTATTGTTTCATGTAATTTGAAATTAATGTTCTTTTGGTGTACATGAAATTAATTATAGAGTTGAAGTTCATTGGGAAGGGATGTTTTTTTCCGTAAGTACAACTTAGATGGTAAAAGATTGCATAGACATTTGATATGTCGGGCGCATGTTTGAACCCGCAATGCACGTAGTGTGTGTTAGTTTTGTTGTTGCTAGGATTTTTAGAATTAAAAAATAAATTGATGTTTATCTAAAACTTTTTATGTCAATGTGTTTGTTTTCGTCGAATTAAAACTTAATTAGAATATTATATTTTAGAAATCTTACGTTTTAAGATTGATATGAAGTATTAGTAGTGCAGTGTCTCCTTCCCCGCACTGTTTAATTAAATTTTGTTGTTATTGTTACTACTACTACAAAATGAGTTCTACTTTTCTCAATTTGTATTTTTAATAAGAAATCTTAACAGTGAGTAGTAGATGAATAGTCCATGTTTGTTATTAATCAGTGTGGTTTTCATGTATAAAAGAGTGATTCTTATACTGAGATTTTCGATTTAAATGAATGCAGGTGTTTATTCAATTTGTGATGGTCCCGCTCTCTCACATGGTCCTTATCTTGGAACAGTGACTCTGTGTTCATTTGTTTCAATTGTTGTCCTTTCAGTCAAAGCTTGTGTTTTCACTGTCAATTCTCAGATTGAAGGGGAAGCTTCGGTTTCCCTTGCAAGGAAGATACTCCATTTGAAAAAGTCGTGGGGAATGCCTGTCTTATTTCTCTCGTCAGTTGTGTTTGCCCTCGGCCATGTCGTGGTTGCTTATAGAACCAGCTGCAGAGCAAGGAGAAAGCTCCTATTTCATCGTGTTGACCCCGAAGCTGTAAGTCTCGGATTGGTTTTCTTTTACTTTTGGATTTTAGTGTTGTAGTTTTATGCTCCAGGTTGATAGAAATTTTCCAAGTACACGAAGCATAGATCAATCTATTGTATTTATTTTGGTGACTCACATGTAAAATTATTTATTTATGGCTAATTAAGCAGGTCCTTTCATGCAAAAATGTTTTCTCTAGCTATCAGAAGGCCCCACGCTCTCCGATTCCTTCTGGAGGGAGAACCCCAAAAAGTGAAAGTGAAATGAAGCGGAGACCCTTTGGAGCAGCTCGTGATGAAGAAGTGCCAGTTAGATTACTTGCAGACTCTGACAGCTTATTCATAACCTGTCAAGGTCTTACTCTCCATTACAAGCTAAGCCTGCCTGGGTCACCTCCTTCACTTAGCTTGTCCTCATCTTCATTCGTTGAATCTAGTTCTGTTTGCTACACTTCAATGTCTGGGGGAGTATCGAAATTTAGTAGACAATTGCCATACGTGTCTTCGAAAATCCAGCGGCAACTATACAGGACATATAGCAATCAATTCCAAGACTCGTCTTCTTTATATGCTCCTCTCTTAGATGGTCCAGTAACGTCTCCGCTTATTTCTGAAGATATCCCTGTTTTTCATCTCGATGAAATTTGTGAAGATGGTGAAACAGTTAAATCAGATATCCCGTCTTTGGATCAAAAAGTAGAGGGCAGTGGCCAAGTGGGTATTGTTTTAATACACGGCTTTGGTGGAGGAGTATTCTCTTGGCGGCACGTAATGAATTCTCTCGCTCGGCAGAGTAATTGTACGGTTGCTGCCTTCGATAGGCCTGGTTGGGGATTGACTTCAAGGCTGCGACGGGAGGACTGGGAGAAAACAGAACTTCCTAATCCTTATAAACTTGAAAGTCAGGTAATTACTCTTTATCCTTAGTATGATCTGTATTAGAAAACATTCACTATTGTATTATTCTCAGTCTCAATTAAACAGGCATTTAGCCGTGCCGGATTCCTTTTCAAGTTGAGAGTTTACTTCTGGGTTCTAAGGCCTAGAGCTTTTAGTTTATCACCAACCAACACGCTGTCCAAAAAATCCACTTCTGATGGATCTATATTTTTCAGGTTGACCTGCTGTTGTCTTTCTGTTCGGAGCTTGGATTTTCGTCAGTTGTGCTAATTGGTCACGATGATGGAGGGTTGCTTGCTTTGATGACTGCGCAAAGAGTTCAAAGGTCAATGAATTCTTTCAACGTGAGTATTTCTTCCTGCTTTCTCATGTTAAACATTAAGTAGATAATAACTTAATCAGTTTTATCAGCTGCATGCGGCAGCCTTGCTTTTATCCAGAATCACATTTGAAGTGGGCCTAGTGAACTTTAGATGTTAGTTAATGTGTATTGTGATAGCAAAGGTGCTTTAGTTTCCATCAAGATATTAGATGATAGTTTGAGTTGAGAAATTGCGTAACAGCGCGATATTTTTATTTTTTTTATTTTGTGATTTATTTGTCATTGTTTTATGTGTGATCACATTGTCTCGATATAATCTATTATATACTTGATGTGAATAAACAATTATTATAATATTGGGATTAGCATACATATTCATACATTGAATAACATGTTAATTGCTAACTATGCAACATAATAAGCTATGACAACAAAAAACAGGATTCAAAGGACAATGGATAAATACATAACATTTGGATAACTTGGTATTTAGTTGTTAGTGTATATATGAATGTTTCATTTACACAGGTCACTTTATTGGCATTCAGTGAGCTGTCTTATGCAAACTAGCAATTGTTAATGATTGAGGTTCTAAGTTTTGTGGCTAATGTGTATTTGACATTTCTTGTTGGGTCTTTTTTGTCATTCAGGTTACAGTGAAGGGGGTTGTATTGGTAAATGTTAGCTTGTCTAGGGAAGTAGTTCCTTCATTTGCCAGAATCCTTTTGCACACCTCACTTGGAAAGAAGCATTTGGTTCGGCCACTACTAAGAACAGAAATCACTCAAGTGATCAACCGGCGTTCATGGTATGATGCTACCAAACTGACACAGGAAGTTTTGAGTCTCTATAAGGTATGTATGTGCCTTGAAGCTACATGATAATGTGAACTAGATCTATTCTATCTCTTTTTTGTAAGATTCATATTGCAGAGACAGAGATAATAAATTGCATGGAATGGAAAATTGTCACTTAACCTAGAGTTAAATGCTATATAATGAACTCTCACAAACTTAAATTCCATTAGATTTTTTTTGGGGGAGCCCCTAATATGGTCCCCAATATTAAAGGTCCATTGATGGACCTCATTGATTTACTTGCCATAGCCGGTCAACTATTTTGCTGGCTTTAATTTTTGATATGGCTCGTTTTTTTTTTAATTTCAATATTACCCGGTCTTCTCTCATGAAACACCTCAAATATGTGGCTCTACGGATCGGTTATTGGAGTCTTATTGACCTTTGAATCCAGACATTGAAGCATACTGGTTACCCCATATAATTAATAAAACAAAATTAAAACACTCTAATGAAAACGTTTACAGGTTCTGGATTGAAAAAGTGTTACTCCTTTTGTTAATTTTTAACTAAAAATATGAACTATAATGTTCTTAAAAAAATCGGTTCTACGATGCTGAAGAAACTCCAATCCAACAAAACTTTGAACATGAAAGCTTTGGGTATCAAAGTTCCAAACATTGAAGCAAAGTGATGAAAAGGTTATCGCCAGCTCATTCCGGTGTTTCATGAGTAATCTAGTTTGGACGTTTGGTATTATTAAGTATTTTCCATAAATTTATTTCAGATTCAAACTCAGATTTGCATAAAATTTCGAGAAAAAAAAAACACACAAAGTGGAAGACGCTGTGGACACACACATTGATTTCAGAAAGAAAGAAGAGATATACAAATATTTTGACACAAAAATACAAAATACAGTAAAGGACATAGCATAATAAAATAATATCACAGATTGGAAAAATTCAATACTATGAAAAACAGATCATAGTGAGGGAAGATACAGAGACGAGAGAGCTGAACGAAAGCGGCAAGATTCAGAACAAAGGGTTAGGTGAAGAGACAAGAAGATTTTAGAATAAAAAATAATGACTTTCTAAATTGAACAAGCAATATTTATAAAAAAAAAATAAAAATAAAAAAAATCAGTCTATAAAAGTGTGACCGGCTAGAGCTGGTAAACTAAAGAGGTCCACCGGTGGACCTTTATTATTGAGGACCATGTTAGGGGTTTCCTTTTTTTGGTTTATATTATGTTTTAAATAGTTTTGCAAAGTGAATACGATTTTTATTAGTTTGACATATTTTCCGTGTTGTACAATTTTTGAAGAGTAACTATAAATGAAGATAGACTTTTATCTTATTTTTTCTTATTCTGGTGAATCCTAGTAGAGTTTTCTCATCGATTATAAGTTCAATCTTTTATGTGATCTATCCGTCTCTTTTTAGTTTCTTCTGGATTTTTATTCCCTCATGCTTTTGTTGAGCATCACTTGGGAGAAAATTGTATTGACTTGTGTCTAGTTTAATCTGTAGCCTTTTATGTGATTTTTCTGCATCCTTTGAGTTTCTTCTAGATTTTTCTTCCCTCATGCTTTTGCTGAGCATCACTTGGAGGAAAATTTTATTGACTTGTGTTCTGTGACTTTTCTTGTGTGTTTAGGCTCCACTATACGTAGAAGGATGGGATGAAGCAGTTCATGAAATTGGTAAATTGTCATCCGAAAACATCCTTTCTGCAAAAAATGCAGAATCATTGCTACAAGATGTAAAAGAGATTTCATTGTTGGTCATAGCTGGTGCTGAAGATTCGCTAGTTTCTCTGAAATCTTGTCAAACGATGGCATCAAAATTTGTGAATTCTGTAAGTATCCATGTTCACGTTTATTTTATCCATTATTCATAATGTGGGAATGTAAATTTATTGTGTGTGATTTGTGGTAGTGGAAATCGCAAGGTAGAAAAATAAAATACTCTTTGAAATCCCACTTCATCTTTCTGTTACATTTTCAATTTCCCATGCATTTTTCATGGCCTATGGTTACTTTTCAAAGTTTTCTAATACCCATCCATTTAACACGCAGAGACTGGTTGCAATCTCAGGATGTGGCCATCTACCTCACGAAGAATGTCCAAAAGCTTTGCTTGCAGCAGTATTACCCTTCATCGGTAAACTATGCTCTGTACATAACTCACAAAGTTAGTAGGTCACCTCTTTCCAAGTTCATACATAGGTCAATCCATTGTAGGGTGCTTTTCCCTTCTCGTGTCATTCTCTTGATTTTCTTTCCTTTCATCGCCTTTTACGTAATATTACTTCAAGAGAAAGAGATCAAAGGCAACATCTTTCTCTTGGGTATTTTTGATGTGTCAGTTTTATTTCTAACCTTTTTTCTTGTTTAGATGTCAATAGTTGAGCTGCTTATCTCTTCCCACAAAAAGAAAGTGGGAAGTAGATAACATAATTTGTAAATTTATCATGAGATTGATATTGAATATAATTTAGCATGGTTGTTTCCAGCTGCTGGTCGTTTATTTTCGTAATGCAGCACTTGATTGCGATTGGTAAAAGTAAATAGTACACTGTTAATGAATTTAAAACATTTTTTGGAATGATTAGGAGGGAATTGAAACTTGGAAGGTAGGATAAATATTTCAAGTTTACAGTTTTGAAAGAAATTATAGTAAAATTTTAGGCTAAATTACACAAGGAGTTTTAAGTTATTTAATCGTAACAAATTGGTTTTAAGTTTTTTTCATACCACTTAGATCCTTTATGTTAATTAATTGTAACAAGTTGGTCCTTTATGTTTTTTCGGTACCAATTAGGTCCAAGTTATTTAACCATAACAATTTATGGTATTTTAAGTCTTAAAAATTTAAGTTATTCGGGGCCTAAAAGTTATAATTAAATAACTTAAAGGGCTAAGCGTTACGAAAAATACTTAAAGACTAACTTGTTACAATTAAATAACTTAAAGGATGTAAATGGTACGAAAAAAACTTAAAGTCCTAAAAGTTAGGCTTAGATCAGACATTATGTTCTAAAAATGCTTTTCACATGCACTAGTGCTGTTGACAGAAAAAATGGAAGTTATTTTAGTAGGGTACTGTTCTTCTCCCAACAATTTTTGCTCATTCCCAACAAAATAGTTTAGCGTGAGTTAACTCACGCAGTATTGTGTTAGGAATGAACAAATTTTTTTGTGAGAAGAGCAATTTTCATTTAGTATGATAACCGGATTTGATGAGGACTCATTTTCTCAAAAGAAATAGAAAGTCATTTCGTATTTCTTTAGTGTATAAAGATTCATTCAACATGAAATGTTTATTTATACATTTAAAATAGGTCAAATAGCTTCTGATCCTTTAAGCTATATGGTTATAGCAACTTAATCCTTTTAGATTTTGTGTAAAAAATCTGTTTTTTAAGTTATAAAATATTTACGTCATTACTCTCTTTTTAAACTCAGTTAAAAAATATTTATGTTGACGTTTAATGCTATGTTTCAATGCTATGTTTCGTCCAAATTTACCACTCTCAAAACGAGAGTTATTAAGTTTTGATTTCAAACAAAATTTATCCATTACTTAGTTACATTGTTGTTGATGAGATAATTATCTGTAAAATTAAATCTGAGTTAGGAAAAAAAAATGTGTCTTAAGTAAATTTTTTTGGACTTGGCACATCATTGTTAAATGGTCAAAAGCATTTTCTAACGAAGTTAGATGAAAAAAAGGCAACCTGTAAATATTTTATAACATAAAAATTCAATTTATTACAAAGAAATTGAACAATGAATTTGTTACAAGCTATCTAACTTGTTACAAATATTTTTGCCTTTAAAATATTACCAGTTATCGAGTTTTCTATTTGTGATAATAGAGAATCACTACTATTTAAGCTGGTAGTGGGTGGCTAAGCTGGAATTCGTTTTCCTATTGACTAATGATATTTTGACATCCATTTGATGGCAACTTTGTTGACAACCTTGTTTTTCTCACTTCTTATTGGTCAAAAACAATGGAGAGAGAAAAAGGAAGAGAGAGGATAACAACATCATGTGAGTATGAGAGAGAAAGTTGTCCAAAAGTTGTCAAAAAGTAATTGTCAAAATATCACTTCTCTTTCCTATTGCTGTAATGGATTCCCTGACTGTGATGCTTCTTCGGTGTTGGTTGTCTTGCTTTCTTTTATAGCAACAATATGTCTGCTGGTTCTGTGTTTGTCGACATTTTTAGGTCAACCCTCTCATGGTTGTTCGGTGGTTAGGTGTTAGAAGCTTTTGCTAGTGCAGAGGTACATTATTTTGCTGGTTTTAACAGCAGTTTTTGTAGTTTTTTCCTCATATACTCAGACTTCTGTTTTGTCCATCTTACACACATCTTGTGTGGCTTCTTCTTCTTTCAATATTCTTTTGATTATAAAATTTTAATCAAAATATTTGAGGATTTACAATATTTGATAATAAGAGTTTATTCAACTTTTTGTGTTAGCTCTCTCACTCTGGTTCTTTAGAAACGAGTTTTAGCAATTTATAGTTTGACCGAGAGATAACTAAAATCCAACTAAAAATTATTAACTATTCGAAAGATTGTTAGGAGTTGGATCTTGGTTCTTTCGAACAACTTGTTCTTGGATAAAACTTATAAATTATTTGAGTTCAACCACTTGATTACGTTTTTTTTTAGAACATGAAAAATTATTAAATATTTGATAAAATTTTGGGGATTTCGTAACATTTGGGTTTTGTTGTGTTCCCCTTTGTTGTTCTGTGTTGGCTATTGGAGAGGAGTTATGGGAATGAAATCCTGTGTATCTAGCTAGATTTAAATGTCATAAATTTGCTTTTGGTGGGATTTTGTTGTTTTTGTTTTCGGTGGTTTCACGGTGTTTTGGTGGATATGCGTTGTATTTTTCACCGTCTCTAAGCGTCTTGTTAGAGTTTTGGTTTCAATAATATTTGCCGATTAAAAAAAAAGTTCAGAGAACTAGAAAATATGGATTTTTTAAATTTATAGTTAAAGATTATATTTTGATTGGTTTATATTTTTGTCGACATGGTGTAAAACAATTTAATCGATTCATCATGTGAAAATTTTATATGAATTAATCGATTCATCATGTGAAAATTTTATATGAATATTAGGAATTTGAGAGTGGCTCTAGTATAATTTTTAAGTTTTTATAAGACTTGATCATCTGTCAATTGAAACTTGTCAGTTGATAGTGCAGTAGAATTAAGTTCAAAAGAATGTATTGGAATGCATTCATTTACGTCACTACTCATCTTATAAGTGTTCTGTTCTCTTCCTTCTTTTGAGTTTTCAAAGAGGGCTAGTATAAGACACTTTAATACCAACATTTTGAGCAAACTTTCAAGAATAATTTAAACACAACATCATGATGATACCACATATTTAGGGAGAATGTAACGTAACGTAATGATGTTAAATTAAAACTGAATAAAATTGTGTATTTTTTGAATTGATTTCGTGTACCTGTGCAACTTTATTCGAATTTATTCAATACATAACTCTATTCAAATTTATTCAATACGTAACTTTATTCAAATTTATTCAATACCAAAATGTGCAGCATATAAAAAAACATATGAACAACCAAGACATTTTAAGTCATTATATTAATCATCCCCCTCGTCACTTAATTCAATTGGGTTGTCCTCGACAGTTTTTGGGGAACTTGCTTTTGGTTGCGGATCAAAATAACAGGTTCTTCCGCTTCGTCTCGTCGAAATTGTACACGGGCACATTCACCTTACTTTTTTGTCTGGTTCTTTCACATTCGATACCGTGTCATGTCACGGTGGTTTTTGCTTTCTTCTTCTCACCCTCCTTTTTTATATGAGCATCTCCCTGTGTCTCTGAGACATATCTGCACAATGCAAACATCGGAGATCAAAACCTACTCTAATCCTAAAAATTCTACCACAAATTCCTAATAATTTCAAACAATTCCTAACAATTTCTACCACAATTTAATCAATTCTACTCTAATCAATATCTAACAATTCAATCAAATCATAAACATCTAACATCATAAAATCAAAAATCATAAATAAAAGAAACCTAAATATGTGACAATTTATCCAAAAAAAATCTAACAATTCAATAAAAAAAAAAGCTAATGCAATATGATAATAAACATTTGCTTGATTTTGGGATTGTAATTGGCATTAAATGACTTAAACTTGAAGACAATCGCAACATTAACAATGGAGATCAAAACCGCAACGATGGAGTTTGGAAAATTCTTATGTTGTTTTGTTTTTGTAATAGAACCCAACGTGAGTTAAATCACGTTGACTTAACCGGCATGACTTATGTCACGTTGTGTTTAACATGTGACTATGAAGCCCGGATACTTCAAAATGGTGCCGTACCCGTGTCGGATACGTATCGGATACCGATACTCCGCGGATACTCCGGATACCGTATCCCAGAAGTATCGGAATTAATTATTTTAATTTAAAATATATATTTTATCGGATACTTAAAAGATACTCGACGGATACACACAGATACTTATAAGATACTTCACACAGACGTATCCAAAAAAAATGAAGTGTATAAAAATGAGATTGTGTTGTGAAAATTTAAGATACGAATCACTATAATTACTTTTCAATTAACAAATTAAATATTATGATTTTGATGGATGAAAGTAACGAGAGAGGGGATATTTAATCAATCAACATTAAACAAACTTTGTTTTGAGTTCTTTTATTGATACATTTGTTGATATCCTAACATATGAATGAAAATAGAATATGATTTATACAAAAACTTTACATTTTTTATTTTGATCATATGTATTTTTTTTTTTTTTTGTAAATTGTAACTTTTATGATTATATAGTATGAGTAATCACTGTTTTTTTTTAAGTATTTTACACGCATATAAATTTTAATATAAATATTTTGTTAACGTATCTTAGCCGTATCGTATCCTAAATTTTAAAAATTTCGCGTATTCGCGTACCCGTATCGTATCGTACCCGTATCGCACTACGTATCCGAGCTTCATAGCATGTGAGTTAACTCATAGATAAATATTTTGGGTAGTTAGAGTGAGCAAAACTTGATGGGAGAAGAGCAATTTTTTTTTGAAGAAGGAGAAGAGCAATTTTTCATTAGATAATCAATTTATTTCGAGTCATTTCACTTTTTCTCATCACGTTTTGAGAGTTAAGTCCTGTCCTGCGGTTTGGTTCATCTTGGCAAAGGTATTTATTATTTTCATTCATAATTCTCTTGCCTGTTCTGTGAATTGGGGCCGGCTTAGGGATTTTGAGAAATCGAGTGTCGAAATGGAATTGAACAAACCCTCAGACTTACTTCAAAAAATGCAACATCATCCTTCGTCTTCGTCTTCGTCTTCGACTTCTGCTGCTCCTACTACCCCTTCGGAAATAGTCAGCAGATTTCGTCTTCATCTATTGAGTCTTCGTCTATCTCGTCGTGGTCCATATGCTCGAAGGTCACCACCACCTGGTGAGTGAGTTTAACATTTATATTGTTCTGTTGTTCGTTCGTTCGTTATGTTTCATTCACTATTCTCAATATTGTTTGTTCTTGTTAATGGTTCCACTGTAGAGAATTGGGGCTTAGGGATTTTGAGAAATTGAACAAACCCTAAGCCCCAATTCACACTTATCTTATCGTTGTCTAATTTCTTCTATAACTATCATATCATAATTGCTTCTTCTTTCTTATTCTCTCTCAGACGTACTTCAAAAAATGCAACATCCTCCTTCGTCTTTTATTGGTCCGAAACCCCGCAGAAGAAGCCCAGTTCTTCAATCTATGTTACCAAGTGGTGAGTCTGTTCATTATGTTGATTCATTATTCATTCCCTCCCTGCAATTCAATGGATATATATATATTCTGTCGGCATAAGAAATTAATGACATGATAATTAATGTGTTCCATTGTAGCTATCGATGATTAATTGTTCCTTTCTCTACTTTTCTATCAGATTTTAATGAGATCAAAGATCCTATCGAAAAGGATAGGATAACCAAATGTGCCACTTTGGCAATACGGGATTATAATTCACAAACTCAGAACGACTACCAATTGGTCGTTGTTGATACGTTTACTTCGCAATTTGTTAATGGTTTCCTTTACATTATCACCTTTCAAGCCAGGAATTGTGACAAGGAATATGCAACTTTCGAAGCCAAGGGGTTTGGATATGGAAATAGAGAGTTCGAGTTCAGAAAGGTTATTAGAATCAGGATGAAAGGGACCAGTACTTGGTAATTTATTTTAATCTTATCACCAGATTGTTTGTCACTTTTTCAATATGTTTCTTTGCATCTTAAATTATTTCATACATAGCAATGCTTTCCACCCCACCTTTACCATACCATATGTTTAGCCAGTTAGCCTCATTTTTTCGTAGCTTGTCATTTGGGGTTTTTAATTTGCCACGTTTAGCGTGCGTCCTGTCCTGAATATGTTCATGCTTGACATTTTGATATTTCAGAACAGCATGCCTGTGTCATGCCCCTCCCACTAATTTGCTTACATTGTAATTTTAGCTTTGCTTTGCTTTTTACTCGGTTGTTTCCCTTTTGTTCCCATTAATTATTTTATGATCTTTTTCATCTGTTCCTATGCAATTTGGGTTTATATTTAAAAACATTATCAGCACATTCTTCTTATTCTTTTTGTAAACTCGTTCTCAAATTTCCCCTGTAATGTGTTTGTATATATTAAAAACGGAAAAGTTAACATCCCCCCTATCATGGGGCTTTTAGCCATATTCCCTTTTTTCTCTTGAAAAACTAGACAATCCTTGTCTATATATAAAGAAATAAATTTAATAAGTACATATTAGTTGTTTCGATCAAAGTAATTATTTTACGGCCACATAATTTATGCATTTAACCATTCCACCCCAACCTGTGCTCCACCTTCCCCACCGGCCACTGAACATTTTGGCGGCAATATTAGAGTTTCCGGAATCTTATATCGTCGATTTATACTCCCCGCCTTTCTCTGTTTCAACTCTTAGCTTTCCTCTCCATTCCACTCGTTGGTGGTAGGTAGAATTGCCTGTTTGTGTGGCCTTCCCCCCATCTGCAAACATTGGACCGTTTAATTGTTGTAGGTAAGTTGTTGGTAAATGAATGGTGGGGCAGGTCTGCGTGAACAAGGCTGTCCGGATAGGGGTTGCGGGGTGGTGGAGATCCGCTGGACAGTGACTTTTGTCTCATATTAATCTTTTCGGCAATGGGTGATAAACTGTACAGGCTTGATGCTTGGGCTGTGAATATATAATTCTTTGTCTTAGAAGGAATATTATGTAGTCTACCATTTTGCACTCAGCTACTTTACATTTCATGTGAATATCAATTGAGTTTTTTGTTCAACGAAAAAGGGGATAAGGCTAGTCTGGATGTTAGCTAACTCCTAACAAAAATATCTATTTGCTTTTCTTCTTTTCATAATTTTTTGTATTTCCGGTTCTGTCAATTCAGTCTATACAACCTTTACCTTAATTCTTGGAGAGCCTTCTATATGATTTATATGATTTAGCATATATGCTCATTTGGTTCTTGTTTACATGATTATGGGTCTTTTAATTGCGCTTGTTTTGTTCAGGTACAATGGCACTCTCATGCAGCTGGTAAGTGAGGTTCTTTATACAACATTTTTCATATATATATATATATATATATATATATATATATATATATATATATATATATATAGAGGATGTATATTATGAGAATGACTATCTTATATGAGAATGATGAGAATGATCATCAACCATTAGATTAAAATAGATGGTTGAAATTAAAATGTCACATTTTAAAACACATGTACCTCTCCTCATTGTATCAATTCTTATAAACTCATTTACCTATTCCATCTTCTACGATCCAGAATTCTACGATTAGCTTTCACAAATTATATTGATTGAGACATGAGTAAACGACAAAAATTTAGAAATTCAGAGATTGATTTTAGAATTTTAGAACACGATGATACAAACTTTTTTTTTTTTTGAGGGGGTGTTACAAACTTAGATTTCATAAGTTTTGATTGAAAAAAATAATAATGAAATTCTAGGTTTGATGTTATAAAGTGAAGGAAGGAGTCCGAAAGTTAAATGAGTTCCGGTTTAGAATTTTTAGGTTTGATTTTAGATTGATGTCATGAGATTTAAATTGATTGAGCCATGAGTAAATAATGAATTTCAAAAGATTCATGATCAAGTTGTGAATTAACGAAAGTGAAGGCTAAGGCAACATAAATGGCCGAGGGTGAACAGATGAAAGTATGGATTGAAAAAGATGAATAGTGATTATGAGAATTGATATAATAAGGAGAGGTACATGTGTTTTAAAATATGTCTTTTTAATCTCAACCATCTATTTTTAATCTAATGGTTTATAATCATTCTCATCATTCTCATATAAGATAGTCATTCTCATAGTATACATCCTATATATATATATATATATATATATATATATATATATATATATATATATATATATATTATATTTGTTTTTATGTCATTGTTTTTATTTTCATTTCCTATTTCCATATTGAAAATGTGTTTAGTTTAAGCATTTCTTTGAAAATTAAAAAAATACTTTATATATAGAATTATTAAAAAATATTAAAGCGTACTATTTGATATGCAATATAAGCTTAGTTTTATTATTGTATCATTTAATTTAATAAAAGTAATTTGAAACAAAATGGTGTTTTTTTTTTTGATGCAATTTAGTGACATTATTTTGAATAAATCTGTTTGTGGTTTGTCCTCGTGAGCATAGCTCAGTTGGTTAGGTCAATGCATTGTTATAAGCAGGGGCTGAAGTTCAAACCCCGGACACCCCCTCTTATTCACTATAAAAAGTGAAATTTTAGCATCTAGGCTAGTTGACAAAAATAAAATGTTTGTGGTTTCTCTAAGTATGTTAACTTTTTAATTTTTTGACGGAATCAACTTTTATATTTTAGTCTCTTTAAAAACTTTCTTCAAATTTTGGTCTCTCTAAATTTTTTGTTACCAATTTTAGTGTTTCTTTTTCACAGAAGTTTTCGCTCGGCAGGAAGCTCAATATGGTTTGCTGATATTTTTCTATGACATGTCATTGAAAAACCATAAAATATCATTAATAATTTTAACTATTTTCATTAAATCTTTATTAATATATGTATGACTTTAAATTATATATTAAATTGTTAAATTAAAGATTAAATAGTGTTAAGTCATTAAAGTAATGATATTGTTAGAGGAATTTTTTTTTGATGGACGAAGAAGTAATAATGTATGAATGCACTAAGGGACATTGTCATAAAACGAGCATCAATGTTAGGTTTCTTAGATTAGATTCGTTTATTTATTTATTTATTTTTTTTTTTTTTGGTGTGTGTCTCAATTTGTTCTTCTGAATTTATTTTATATATTTTTTAATTTAGGAGGATGATGCTCCAATTGTCATGGACGTGAAAGATCATAAGAGAGATGTTTATGGCCTTATTAAATCTGCTCAACAGCTCAGGATGCCAGATGTGGGATCTCTCATGATAAAACAAGATGAAGGCGAGGAAACTGCTGGAGCATTGCCTGAGTAAAGATATTTGGGGGAAGTGGTGAAATCAATTAAGAGATTGTCTCGGTTAAGGTTTTTAGGTTAAAAACGAGGGTCATTTTGTCATTTTGTTTGTGTTATGAGTTGCATGTAAATTTTCTAGATTGTATTTTGAGATAACCTCTTTGGATTACATTTTGGTTCTTCCCCATAGTAAGACCAAATTTGATTTCCATTACAATTAAACTCTTGTGTTTTAACATATCTTCGATATAATTTGATCGAACACACTCAAAAAGAATTTCCCTATACTATAGTACTCAAAATCATGTTTTGAAACCTCGTTGTAAGACCAAGCAAATTACTTCATTGACATTTCTCTTGCTTATATGTCCATGGCCTCAAAATATTATCCTCATCGTTTGTACCATACCCTATATATATATTTTATGCATACTTCTCCCTCGAATTTCTCGCTTTTTCATTTTACATGTACCTTTTATCTTCATCCTTGTGCTTCTCTGCTTCTTTGGTCCTCCTCGATTTCTTTCTTTGAAAACCTTAATTTTTAAATGATTTCTGACTTTAAGCAGAAGATCTCTGACTTTAATCTCTTTGAATGTAATAGTTATCCTGGTAATAACACTTACGCCATAAAAGAACCACCACCAATGTGATAGAGAAATAGAGGAATGGAGGAACAGCAAAGCAATAATTACTTAATTAATTGAAATCATAGAAATTCAATGCAACTGATAGAGAAGTTTCCATAAGCAAATGGTATTAACAAGAATACAAAGTGGTTGGCATGGATGCACCCTTCAAAAGAGTATAGAAAAACGAAAATGTGAAACATTAAAAATGACTAAACGGATAACCTTTGTAAAAAAGGGCCAAGTTTGCTTTATGTTATCACTTAGCAATATGATTTTTTTTTTTTTTTTTGACATAACTTAGCAATATGATATCTTCCAAATTATTCTATACTATACGACCTTCAGGGAAAGCAAGTCAATTCTCCTAGAAGAAAAACTTTATATTGCTTCTCTGATAAGAAACAGTCAAATCTCTAAGATAGTTCATCTCATAGTTTCAGAATTAGCATATACACTACAAGGGACCAAGATAGAGGGGGGTAGGAATTGTTTAGCTAAGAGAGTTTTTGGAAAAGTCCGGCTATGCTAAAATGGTGCCGTTGAATTGGAATGTCCTCTTGCATGGTGTTCCAACAAGAATAAATCTTCGTAGGAGGAATATACTTCCACCGGAGGTCACCTTGTGGTGTGTGTCGTGTGAGACCGTGGAGGAATCAGTAAATCACCTTTTTTCTCCATTGTCGTGACGCAATGTCTATTTGCGCTAGTTTAATGAGGTGGTTGAGACATTTAATAATTTAGAGATTTTTTTTTATAGATTTTAAAATAAATTAGAATCTACTATGTTTTTCGTAATAAAAATCACTTTTTTTTTAACAATATCCAATTGCCTAACTTTATATAAAAAAATTACTCCCTTTTTTATTATAACCGATTTTTTAGAAGAAGTTTGTTTTCAATTTTTAAGGACGGTGTATTGTATCGTAAAGGACCTTGTTGCCGATTAAATTAAGACAATTAAGAAAATTACCAATGACACATTAGTAAACTTGTTAAATATTGATTTTAATATATTAGTAGTAGTAGTAGATGTATCGCAAATAAATAACCTTTTTTTTTAGAGGGCAAATAAATAACCATGTAAACCATTAATTTAACACCAACCGAGGACACATTAGTAAATTTGTTAGACATTGATTATTTTAGGGGATTAAAATACATATATTTTATATATGTAGTAGATTTTTTTAAGGAGTCAAAGAGGTTACTTTTGTTGGTAATATTTTGATTAAACTGATCAACCAAAAAGAAACATTTGAGGGTCAATTAAACTTTGTAAAGATTAAATAGAACCTCAAAGGCTAAAAGGGTAAAATAAATAATCGATATATATTCATCATCATTAGGTTTTCAGTTACTCGCTCATCGCGTTTTAAGAGTTAATCGCTCCCGCGTTCTTTCTTCTCCGTCCTTTCTTCATCAAAGGTATTTATTTTCATTCACTCTTTTTCATAGTTCTCTTACCTGTTCTGTGAATTGGGGCTTAGGGTTTGTAACCTTTTTGAATTGGGGCATAGAGATCTTGTCATGGAATTGAACGAACCCTCAGACGTACGTCAAAAAATGCAACATCATCCTTCGTCTTCGTCTTCTGCTGCTCCTACCCCCTCGGAGGTGAAAGCCCGCAGATTCTGTGGGTCACCATCTGGTAAGTGAGTTTAACATGTATATTGGTCTGTTGTTCGTTATGTTCATTCACTATTCTCAATATTACTATTACTAACCATTAATTGTTCGTTTCTCTACTTTTCTATCAGATCCGAATCACATCAAAAAATCCTACCGCGACTTTATTGTTAATGTTAATCTTGACGATATACCATATCCATCGCCTCCTGCAGCTAGATTAGTCAAGCTGGGTTTCGATGATCAGGTATGTACTCATATTTCATATATATTACAATTATTATGATGATCTTTCATGTTACAATCATAAACCTACCTTTTTTCTTCTTCTTCTTCTTCTTCACAGGTTTTTGATGCCAAACATTTGCCTCCGCCTATATATGGCGGAGAAGCTATAGCCATTCCGGATTTCAAAGAGGATCCTTCCCAGTTTCTTCTCCTAACCAAATCTGCCACTTTGGCTATACAGGATTATAATTCACAAACTCTCACAGACTACCAATTTGTCCATATCGAGATGGTTACTTGGCAACTAGTTAATGGAATCCTTTACCATATCACCTTTCAAGCCATGAATGCTGACAAGGATCATGCAACTTTCGAAGCCACGGTGCTTAATAAAAGCGGAATTTTCAGAAAGGTTAAGAGATTCAGGATGAAAGGGAGCAGTACTTGGTAAGTTATTTATTTATTTCTTATTTTGCAATTTATTTTAATCTTATCACTACCCAATATGTTTCTTTGCATATGAAATTATTTGATACATAGCAATGGTTTCCACCCCCCTTTACCATATGTTTAGCCTCATTTTTTCGTAGGTTGTCAATTGGGGTTTTTAATTTGCCATGTTTAGCGTCCTGAATATGTTCATGCATGACATTTTGGACGTAATTAAGATATTTCAGAACAGCATGCCAGTGCGATGCCCCTCCCACTAATTTGCTTACATTGTAATTTTAGCTTTGCTTCTTTCTCGGTTGTTTCCCTTTCGTTCCCATTATGTTATGATCTTTTCATCAATTCCTATGCAATTTGGGTTATATTTAAAAACATTATCAACACATTCTTCTTATTCTTTATTTAAAAACATTATTAACACGTTCTTATTCTTTTTGTAAACTCGTTCTCAAATTTTTTCTGTAAGGTGTTTTTTTTTGTTTTGTTTTTTGAATCAACCTGTAATGTGTTTATATATATTAAAACAAAAAGGTTAACATCCCCTTTATCATGGGGCTTTTAGCCATATTCCCTTCTTTCTCTTGAAAAAGTAGATCCTTGTCTATATATAAAGAAATAAATTTAATATGTACATATTAGTCGTTTTGATCAAAGTAATTATTTTACGACCACATAATTTATGCATTTAACCATTCCACCCACATTTTCTTCAACTTGTGCTCCACCTTCCCCTCCAACCACTGAACAGTTTGGCGGCATATTAGAGTTGCTGGAATCTTATATCGATTATAACACCCCGTCTTTCTCTGTTTCAACTCTTAGCTTCCTCTCCATTCCACTCGTTGGTTGTAGTAGAATTGCTTGTTTGTGTGGCCTTCCCCCCATCTGCAAACAATGGACCGTTTAATTGTTGTAGGTAAGTTGTTGGGAAATGAATGGTGGGGCAGGTCTGCGTGAACAGGGCTGGAGGAACCTTTGTCCATATAGGGTGACTTTTGTCTCTTATTAATCTTTTCAACAATGGGTGATGGGCTGCCTCCTACTCAGCCATGGAGTTTTCCCATTGAAGAACAAGACGAACAGTACAGGCTTGATGCTTGAGCTGTGAATATATAATTCTTTGTTTTAGAAGGAATAATATGTAGTTTACCATTTTGCACTCAGCTACTTTACATTTCATGTGAATATCAATTGAGTTTTTTGTCCAACGAAAAGGGGGATAAGGCTAGTGGGGATGTTAGCTAACTCCTAACAACAATATTTATTTTTTGTTCCATATTTTTTGTCTTTTCTGTTCTGTAAATTCAGTCTATATAACCTTTACCTTGATTCTTCGAGAGCCTTCTATATGATTTATATGATTTAGCGTAACTACTCATTTGGTTCTTGTTCACATAATTACGGGTCTTTTGATTGCGCTTTGTTTTGTTCAGGTACAAGGGCGCACTCTCATGCAGCTGGTAAGTGAGGTTCTTTATACAACCTTTTTCTTACAATTATTAGATGACCAAATCCGTGGTTCAAATACACATACACACACCCTCAAATCACTATTATAAGCAAAAAGCAATGTTTTAGGTTCATTCGATAAATGATGTATCTTGCAACTAGGCAATATATATATACACACACAGACACACACACATGTTTGTGCTTTCTCTAAATTATATAAACTTTTTCATTTTTTGAGGGAATCAACTTTTATGTTTTAGTCTCTAAAAAATTCCTTCAAATTTTGGTACCTCTAAATTTTCTGTTACCAATTTTAGCGTTTCTTTTTCACAAAAGTTCACATTGCATATTTCAAATTTTCAAGTGATGTTTTTTATGACGTGTCATTGAAAAACTGTAAAATATCATTAATTTAATAATTTTTACTATTTTCATTAAATCTTTATTAATTTATCTATAACTTTAAATTAAATATTAAATTGTTAAATTAAAGATTAAAAAGTGTTAAGTCATTAAAGTAATGATATTGTTAGGAGAATACTTTAGAGGGACGAGAAAGTAATAGTATACTCGTGGTGCAATGATGAATGCAACTAAGGGACATTGGCATAAAATGAGCATCCATATTAGGTTTCTTAGATTAGATTCATTTATGTTTTTGTTCTGTGTCTCAATTTGTTCTTACGAAATAATTGTTTTTTTTTTAATTCAGGAGGATGATGCTCCAGTTATCATGGACGTTGTCATACCCCAAATTTTGACCACTTGCTCTGTTTTTACCCATTTTTGTCCATATTTTAAAACGGCTCAATTTCTCTTTTATTCGCTTTAATCAGCTAAAATTTCTTTGGTCGTTGTTTAATCATTTAAAATCTTTTATCTTGTTTTTTAAAAGCAAGTAAATTTTTTGTTCGAGCTTTATGTAGTTGAAATCGCTTTATATGTTTTTTAGGCATTTTAAATTTTACGCATGCTTTTAAAATATTTAAAGCCTTTTATTCATTTCTTTTATAAATAAACCTTTTAGGTAGTTTTCTTTTTGTCTATATGATTAAACCGTTTAAAAGGTTTTGTTCGTGTTTTGAAACACCGCGAGTTTTAGTCGTCTCAGTCGAAGTTTCGACGGCTTTATATTTTATTACTTTTTTATTATCACTTCTATTTTATTTTACAATTCTATTTTATTTTATTTCATTTTAACCATTTATTCTTTTTATTTTTAGTGTCATTTTTATTTTGTTTTTATCAATAACTTGTTTTGTCTTAAGTCCATGTGTCCTTTGTTTATTGGTCCTCTTTTCAAAACTTTTTGTTCAAATCACAAGTGTCTTGCTGGCCAAGTAGCATAGGTCCCTTTGAGAGGGTATTTTTGTCCAATCCAGTCACTAGTCTTAACCTAGTTGGTCCCTATATAAACTATCCAATCATTGATGAAAGGGGGGACTCAAAAACCCACACAAACACAATTTTTTCTGCGGCAGCAGAGAAATAGATCAAAGTTTCTATTCCTTCCAATTTCTTAAGAACACCTCAAGAATACATCTCACAATAAATCGAACACCACAAACAATTTTTCACAGCAACATTTTTCTTCACAATATTCATCAATCCATACAAACATAACCTCATAACACTACCCCTTCTTTGAATCGGACCGTACAATCTTCACCAACAATTCTCTTCCAGATCGGTCCAATACAACAACACTACAACAATTTTTGTTTATTATCTCATTTTGAAATCCAGTAGCACATTCACAAGCACTAAACCCTTTTCCTCTCAAATTTCTCAAGATCCTTCATCATATTTTCCAGCAATATCAATAATATTCATATCAAGCCTCACAATCACAAAACCAATTCATTCACCCTCACTACAACAACAACACCAGTATTTTTTTCAAATCTAGCACCAACATAATCGTTTCCAATGACTATGAATCCAAGCACACAATGTCCAGATTGAGAGAAGAATCCAGAACTGGTTCAAGAAGCAACCATATCCAATTTCGTAGCAAGCCGAATCGAGCAAGAAGTTCGTCACGCTACAAATAGTAAACCGAGTTCGTGAAGCAAGGGGAAGGACGAATCTGTACAACAACTCAATAGCGACGGGAACAGAGACAAATCGGAGCAAGTCATACAAACGGAACCGGAGCTCAAAGCTTCATCAAGGAACAGATCGAAACGGTTCTTGAGGTAAAGTAGAATTTATTTCATTTCGTAATTGTTAGATCTGTGTATTTTGAGAGCTTGTTTTCATAAGATGCTTTTGAAAAACGAATTGGAAATGAGAAGAGGATTTTAAAACCGTGAGAGTTTTTAAGTTTGGCGGAGTTGTGGAACTCCGGCACGGTGGTGCCACCACCGGCCACCGTGCCGGAAAATACATGTTCGCCGGAATATTAAGGAAGATGAGGATCATGTTTTTTCTGCAGAACAAATAATAGAGAGAGTAGAGTATAGACGTGTTTTTAGAAAGAAGAAGAGGGAGTTTTTTTTGTGTTGGTTTCCTTCAAGAAACGTACATCCTCCGGTCACTATTATAAGCAAAAACCTATATTTTAGATTCAATCATTAAATGATGTATGTGGTCTTTATTATGAATCACATACATCATCATTTAATGAATGAATCTAAAATGTAGTTTTTGCTTATAATAGTGACCGGAGGTAGTTTTTTGCGTGACCGGAGGGTGTATGTATACTGGCCATTTTCATTATATTGACCCATGGATCCATACCCATGTCCATGTCCATTTCAAAACTGGTTCGGGCTTAACCCATGGACCCACTCTCTATACATCTAATTTCTATTTCTACTGATTTACTGTTTGCTCACCCCCATTACTGCTCACTGCACCTCTCTATTTCTTTGAAAATTTTCCTTCGTACATGTTAATTTTAATTACTCTCGTGCATTCTGTTTGAATTAACTTTTCATATCATCTTTGCTCAATCATATAGTTTGCTTATTAATTTAATCACATGCATTTTAGGACAAACCTTTTTTTCATGTCGTGTATTAATGTAGTTTGTTTTTAGGGCCTCATGCATCTTAGCTCAAATTTTATTTTTATCATGCATTGTTCTATGGTTTGATGATTAACTCGATTCTGATCGTATGCATAGGTTTCTAAACAAAAATCATTTCATGCAATTTAATTCAAAACGCTCTTATATCATGCGTCGTTTATCATGCATTTCTTTCATACACTTCAATTATATTTTCTTGCATTTTAACTCAAGAATCATTTTTCATATCATGCATTTTTATCCAATTCATTCAAATAACTAAATTCTTATCTCATGCATATTCTTATTTTTTTTTTTTAATTCATGAAGGCTTTTGAAAGAATTTACATCATGCATTTTGGGTGTGTTCAAATCATTTTATCAACTCATGCATTTTAAACCTATTTTGTGACTTTGCTCCAAGCATTTTAAATACTTTAATCTCCATCACTTTTATTTTGCTTTAATGTTTTAAAAGGCTTTATTTCATGCATTTTAAATGTTTTAAATCCACAATATCTTTTGTTAATCACTACTACAGAAATGACATTTCACATCAGTGGAAATCGACTTTTCACATCGGGTCCCAACCGATGTATCTAAAGGTGATGTTGTATGTCCGTAACATTTCCCATCGGGTACGGAACCGTTGTGATAAGTCATTATCCACATCAGCTTGTAATCCAACTGATGTGAAATCGCTTTTTTTCCAAATATAAACATGTATTTCACAACGTCAGATTTTTCATCCCCGAAGTGAAATCTGTATATTTCACATCAGCTATTATTAACTCTGATGTGAAATCCGTTTTTATTTAAAAAAAATTAAAAAAAATTATTCTTGATTAAACAACAAATATATTTTTTATTCATTGACTTCATTTTCTTGATGCGATAAAAGTCATATAACAAAATAAACCATTTCCAAAGTTTAGATTGAGAGATCAGTTTGTTCAAAAACAATTGAGAATTTAGATAATGGTACAATACAAAGATGTATTTAAAGAAAAAACATCAAAGCAACATTAAATATAGGACATCGACACGGACACCTGACACTGACACGAACACGTCGACACCGCTAACGTAAAAAATATAGGACACCGACACCGCTGCATATATGTTAATTTATTTAAAGACGGTCTAAAATGAAAATTAAAATACATATAAAAATTAATGTTGATTTTTCAATGTTGATTTTGTAGCTCAATTTAAAAAAGTTAATGTATAGAGAAAGCATGCAGTATACGGCTAAACTTTGGCAAGATAACATGCAATATAGAGAAAGCATAGAAAAGCTGAAGCCTTATGTGTTTGGAAGTTAGTAGTGGTGTTTGGCTTGGCTAGATGTTGAACAAATAGGAGATCAGAAATGTCATGGATATGATTAATTGTGAGGCTGCATGCTCTACCATGAAATATCTTATCTGTTGGAAGCATCTTGGTAAGTAATATAATAAGACCCAGCTAACTAGGTGGATTTCTAGGTTCAAACTGTACCATTTTAAGACATCGACTCTCCTTTTCGTATACTAATCTAGAAGAGTAAATAAGCCACACCCACATTAGTTTAACCAGAAAACGTGTAGCATACATTTGAGTAGATTTAGTTCAAAACTGTCAAGGCCCCCTTTCTTCAAACTTTAGCTATTATATGCAAGTCATAACTGATTTATATTATACCCCTCAAAGAAGATTTTTAGGCTTGAAGCAAGGAAAAAGCATAGATTCAATTAGAAACGTGTAATGGCACAAATTGTTGAACACTTGCTCAAACACGGTGTGATACCATATCAAGAACTATCATCAACGAAAGCTATGAAATTGGATACAGCTACAAGAAATATTTCATAAATGACTTACTCCTGCAATTCAGGGATATAACCCTTAGCTCGAAAAGGAGGCCTGTGCCCTTGAGCTGCATGTTTTGCTCCATCATAAGGTTCATAACTTGCAAAAGGTGGTTCACCTTCAAGCATCTGCATAAATGAAGACAACGTGATTTAAAAGCAGCTTCAAATAGTCATCTTGTATACATCATGAGAACTCTGGATAGTGATAAGCTTACTCAACCCAAAATCTCCAACTTTTAAATGGTTAGCACTAGAGTTGACTAAAAGAACATTCCTGAAATTTTGGAAAATAAAATTCAAAATTAATTTAGATACTTCGAAATTCCAGATGCATGTTCTTGATGACACAAAATATTGTCAATCTTGAATAAAAGCAAAGTTTGCTTCAACTTATTAAATTAATACCATAACATACTAGTCTAGGGCATGTCATCCATATTGAGAGGATATATTCATGTTTAGCTGGAAAATAACAAACTTACCTTGGCTTCAGGTCTCTATGAATTATAACATTTGGTTCATTGTGAAGATAGGCCATTCCTCTACAAAAAAATATTCACAAAAAATATAGATTAGCAATTTAGCATAAAGATCAGATTAAATAAGGTTGAATTTTTGCCAAAGCCTTCAGATTCCCAAATGATTTTGTCTTGGTATTGATAAGATACAGGATGCTCTGAAATTGCCACCGCGTGCTCAAAAAGATATAGTTTTTTTCTTAACCAAGGAATCAATAATCACAGAAATTTCAATCACGCTAAGTTGGTTCAAGAAAAACAAACATGAAAATTTTACTTGGTCTGCAGCTTTTTTGAATACTTGTTATATGTTCTGTTAGTGTTTTGTGGCTTTCGTTGTTTCGTGTACTACTCATGGACAGACCAGTTCACTTGGTTGGGGAACTTGCTTACAAGTTACAAGATTGCAGTGGAGAACTCAACACCTCCGAATAATTTAAGAAATGACTATAGCAGAATCTAGTATCGAAATTTATGACTTAGAAAAAGTACTCACCTGGACCAGGTCATCAACTTTCTCACTCCATTTGTTGCTTTGGCATGTAGCAACTATGTACTCCTTGCAGTCACAGAACAACTTTGAGAAGTCCTTGCTACTAGACAGCATAGGTTCAGCAATCGCAAATCCTAACCCAAGCTATACAAGACAAAATATTATGTTTAGAAAAAGTGTAAAAATGGTACAACTGTGGGGGTGTGTCTGTAGGATAGTATCAATTAACATTAGGTTTTAAATTTTCATGCTTACACCACTTAATAAAATGTAAAATTAACCACTACAATCATCAAATCATGTGATATTGTCTTCATGATTACATAAATATATAATTTAAAAAAATTTGAACATCGGTTAGACTTGGAGAGTTATCTAATCTAATAGTGAACATTCCTTATATTTTAAATGACACACTGTTAAAGGAAAGTACTACTTTGAACTGTCAATTGGGTTTTGATTTGAATGAAATTGTATATTTTGACATAAGTCATTAAGTGGTGGCACATATACAAACGTTTGACACTTGGTAGCACATGTATGTGTCTATGTATGGACGTATCTAGTGATAGGGTATTTTTAATTTTATGAATGAATGGAGTGAAGTTTGGTTGTATGACCATATATGAATATGAATACGTTAAAAAAGTAACACGAGAATGAGGTTATGTTTTAACCTTAATCATCCAAGGTTGGTCTAATGGTCAAGGTTTAATTTGTTCACGTTCAGATAAAATAAGCTCTCTAATTAGAAGAAACACCACACTGAAGTTCTAACAAGGAGCTTTACATAAATGAAGAAAGCAATGTCTTGTCAAATGAAATATACTATTTATATAATTACAAAAAACATGAAATAATTAAGAGTTGAGAGCAATTATGATGAACAAAAATGGATGAAAAATAAAAGAGCTGCCTAAATAAATGTTCAAAAAGAAAGAACTTACTAAAGAGACAAACAACTGTCAAAAAACTAAAAGAATGGATGTCCTCAAATGCATGGAGGATGCCCTCTCTACAAATGAATTTAAAATGAGATTAGAGGGATGACATTAGGAGAGAATATAAATACAAAAAAATATTTTTACTTACACTGTCAAATCCTCATCGAAAAGAGGTTCCTGCTTAACAGCTGGTACTGGTTTAGATGTTGCCCACAATTCATGCCATAAATTACCTATCATCAACATTTAAAGAAATTCAGAGAAGTTTTTCTAATATGAAATCAAAACAACTTTATTGCTCAACAGTGCCATGTTTCTTACAGATTATGCTAAAATAGAACTAAGCAACACTCTAAATTCACTTATCTGCACATGCTTTACCATATAAGGAGTTCGGACAAAGGGACATCTACTTTGTTGAGAAGGACCATGCAAGGCCAAGGACAAACAAACTTCTCTGCCATAACACAGTAACCTTTATGTTGCAATCGAACAGATAAACCAGGAACACTAGAATATCAGTCGCAAAAATAACAGTCACAGTAGAATCATCCAGATAAACCAGAGAGGAAACCCACAATAGAATATCAATCAGGAAAACCAGATAATCCAGAGAGAGACCCCACAATAGAATATCAGTCAGGAAAATTGAATCAAACCAGTCCAAAGAGTCACAATCGAAAGCAAACTAGAGTGAATCGAAAGCAACACAATCCAATCTGAAACCCAGAACGGCGGTGCCGACCTAGAAGTGACCCAGATCGAGAAACAACTGTTGTGGAGCAAAACACAACCGTGAAGCAAACGAGAAACAACTAACCGTGATTAGTAGGAGGTGTGATGCTGATCGAACACCGCAAAAGCTTCCGGCGGCGAACAACCCTTCAACGGGATACTGTTCATGTCTGTCGCCAGAGTACCTCAGTTTCGTTCCTCCTTTTCGACTATCTATGAAATCACTAAAGTTGTTGTCTTATATGTGCTCGACGGATTCTTCTTCGAAGAATTGAACTTTACAGAGTAGATTAAGTATTGTAGATCTAGGGTTTTGCTCCAACGAGAGGGAAGTGAACTCAATTGATCCTTCCAACACACTTGAAGGAAATTGGAAAAAAAGCTCAATTGAAGGGTATTTGTGGTGGTGGGAACGAATTTGGGACTGAATTTGGTGGTGGAGAATACAAGGTTTTAGTACTGGGTCGAGAAGAGAGAAAGAACGTGAGTGAAAAGAATGAGCGAGAATTTGGTATTTGTTTATTTTTTATGTTTTTCCCTTCAGGTGACTATATCCACTGATGTGGAAAATGTTAGATGTAAATTTCACTGGTATTACGAAATTGCCACCGCGTCTATCTTTTCCCTCATGCATTATTTCCACTGATGTGAAAACTCTTTGGTATCTATTTTCCCCCTCAGGCATTTTCCTCAGCTGATGTGATAACCTTTCCTCAGGCATTTCCCCTCAGGCATTTTCCCACTGATGTGAAAGCTCTGATGTCAAATGTATATTTTCTAGTAGTGAATCTTGCTTTAATATTTCAATTTCTAATTCATGCATTTCCTTAATATTTCGACATCATGCTTTCTTTTGATAATCCATGCAATGCTTTAAGTTTCTTATCATCTCATTATGATTGCTTTATTTTAGTATAATCTCATGCATCTTTATCATTCTTGCAATTTACTTATTTTTCAATATCTTAGTGTGTATTTTAGGCATTGATGTAATTTTCTTTTTTTGAGCTCTTTATTTCTTGCTTTAGAATGCCCCTAGGATGGTATGTAATAGCTTAGTAATTGCACACACCGACACTTGCACTGACACTATCACTTTATTTATCGCTTTTATCTCGTTTTACTTTTCGCGTCGTTACGCTCGCTTTCCGTTAGTTTAGAAAAATCTTTTTTATCTCAAAAATCAAATAAGCAAAAGTCAAATCATTTTCTTAATAAACCTTGGATCCAAATCCAAGAGATTTTTCCTTTATTTTCTTAATCAAATTCATGAATGAATCTTAATTAAACTTAGACTAAATTTCTTAAATAAAATGAAACAACCTCACATCTATTTTATTCTTCTATACCTTGAGGTCTCGCAACCCTTCTCAAAATCATTTTCAAAATTAAATTAAAATCAACCTAACCCACCAAAAATATTTTTAAGAGAGAACTACGGCAGTTTTGATCCCTTTTAAGGGTACGTAGGCAGAGGCTTTATTCCTTTCAAATCGATCAAATAAAAATAACAAAAACTCCCACTTCTTCTCCCTCTGTTCTTTCACTTCAAATTTAAACAACAAATTGTCGAATAAAAGTAAAGTTAGAAAGAGGTTCTCACGGAGTACTGTGAACAATGCGGGTGCCTAACACCTTCCCGAATCATAACCGACCCCCGGATCCAAAAAGGGTTTTTCAATCTCATTTTTCCCTTCCCAAGAATAAAATCGAGCAAGTCCGGTAGATTGAAGGTTCAAGTCCAATCAATGGATTGACACCCGAAAATCTTGGTCTACAGACGTGAAAGATGGTAACGACGTTTATGCCCTTATGAAAGCTGCTCGGCAGTTCAGGATGCCAGATATGGGATCTGTCATGGCAAAACAAGATGAAGGTGCGAAAGCTACTGGAGCATTGCCCGGAGTAAAGATATTTGGGGGGAAGTGGTGAAATCAAACAAGAGGTTGTCTTGGTTAAGGTTTTTAGGTTAAAAAAGAGGGTCTTTTTGTTTGTGTTAAGAGTTGTAAGTAAATTTTCTAGATTGTATTTTGAGATAACCTCTTTGGATTACATTTTGGTTCTTCCCCATAGTAAGACCAAATTTGATTTCCATTACAATTAAACTCTTGTGTTTTAACATATCTTCGATATAATTTGATCAAACACACTCTTATGTCCAAGGCTTCAAAATAATATCCTCATCATTTGTACCATACCCTATATTTTATGCATACTTCTCCCATGAATTTCTCGCTTTTTCATTTTACATGTACCCTTTTATCTTCATCCGTGTGCTTCTTTGGTCCCCCTCTCAATTTCTTTCCTTGAAAACCTTCATTTTTAATGATTTTGGAAATTTCTAATTAATTCTAAGGGATTTTTTAGTGACGAAGTCATGTAAGATGATGGTTCTCTTAGCGCGTAAGTGTTACTTCATTGATTTTGACCTCTTTCCAACAAATGTTTCTCATACACATAGGTCAAGAGAGATGCATACGGAAAAGAAAAACAAATATATTTGATTTTTCGGTTGATGATAAAAATTTATAAACCTGTTATGTTTTTTTGGAAATGTTGAAATTGAAAATAAAGAGATTACTCTGTCCAAATATATTAGTGGATTTTGATTTTAATATATTAGTAGTAGTAGTATTAAGGCCATTAAAAAATTCACTGAGGACACAATAGTAAATTTATTGGACATATATATATATATATATATATATATATATATATATATATATATATATATATATATATATGTCTTGTGTGTGTGGTTCGAACACCGGCTCCCGCATATAATATGCAATATCTCTACCAACTGAGTTAAGCTCACGGGGATTGTGTGTATTTATTTTTAATAATATCAACTATTATACTTTTTGTAAACCAAAAAAGAATTTACTAGATTGATTAACAAAAAGAATTTATCTTAGCGTCTGTTTGGTTCGAGAGTTTTGGAGGGGAGGAGAGATTTTTAATTTGAAGTGTTTGGTTCAATTTTTAGGAGGGGAGGGGAGGGGAGAGGAGAGGAGCAAATTTTATTGCACTGCCAAAATTATCCTTAGATTAATTTAAAATCTCAATATTATCCTTATAACAACATTTATTATTATTAGGTTATATTATCTTTGAAACAACTTTTATTATTATTATTATTATTATTATTATTATTATTATTATTATTATTATTATTATTATTATTATTATTATTATTATTATTATTATTAGGGTATAGATTGTATTATCTTGTAACAACTTTTATTATTATTATTATTATTATTATTATTATTATTATTATTATTATTATTATTATTATTATTATTATTATTATTATTATTATTATTATTATCATCATCATTATGTTATATTATCCTTGTAACAACTTTTATTCCATATTATTAACAACTTTTTCTTGTAACAACTTTTATTACTACTTGTAACAACCTTATTACCAATCCATTATTTCATCGTATACATCGTGTTGTTATCGATTACATCACTATTGCTTCATTACTTTATTATCCTTATTTAATTAAGTTTAAGGGTAAAACAGTAAAATAATTTTAAAATCCCTCCCCTCCCCTTGCGAACCAAACACATTTTTAATTAGAATATCTCCCCTTCACTCCGATAAAATCCCTCCCCTCCCCGCCTAATTCTCGAACCAAACGGACCCATAAGCGTAAAATGAAGTAACCTAATATACTCTTTTTTTGAAATTTTTGAAGGAAGTAACCCAACACCACTAATACGTAGTATATATATATATATATATTTTTTTTTAAGGAAATATGTAGTATATATATAAACTCATCATCATCATCGAAAAAAATCATCGATTAGATGTTCTCAAAAAAAAAAAAAAAAAATCATCGTTGGATTAGATAATCCTCCCTCGTTCGTTCTTCACCGTCCTGTCCTGCGGTTTGGTTGGTTGCTCTCGTCAAAGCAAAGTTATTTATTTTTTCATTCATAATAATTTTCTTGCCTGTTCTGTGAATTGGGGCTTAGGGTTTGTAACCTTTTTTTTTTTGAGGAAAGGTTTGTAACCTTTTTGAATTGGGGCCCGCTTAGGGATTTTGAGAAATTGAGTGTCTTGTCATGGAATTGGACAAACCCTCAGACGTACAACATCCTCCGGAGGAGAAAGTCGGCCGCAGTTCTCGTCCATTTGCTCAAAGGTCACCACCTGGTGAGTGACTTTAGGGTTTCAATTCAATGACATGATGATAATGTGTAGAGAAATAGCTTCTTGTACTAACCATTGTTCTTTTCTCTACTTTTCTATCAGATCTGAATCAAATCAAATATCAAATGGACAAGAAAAACACCAACAACTTTATTACTTTTGTTAAACTTGAAGATTTGCCAGATATACTGCCTCCTGAAGATAGATTAGTCCAGCTGGGTTTCGATGATCAGGTACGTTATGTATTCAAATTTCATATTACAAATTATTGCTATTTCATGTTACAATCCCGTATTGAACCTTTTTTCTTCTTTTTCTTCTTCTTCTTCACAGGTTTTTGATTCCAAAACTTTGCCCTTTCCTAGATATGGCTGTGGACCTGTAGCCATTCCCGATTTCAAAAAGGATCCTGCATCGTTTCTTAGCATAACCAAATCTGCCAATTTGGCAATACGGGATTATAATTTACAAACTCGCACAAACTACCAATTGCTCGATATTGACATGGTTAATTGGCAAGGAGTTAATGGTTACCTTTACCATATGACCTTTCAAGCAATGAATGCTGCTGACAAGGAATCTGGAATTTTCGAAGCCACCGTGCTTAGGAAAAAAGAATTCAGAAAGGTTAAGAGAATCAAGATGAAAGGGACCAGTACTTGGTAATTTATTTTAATCTTATCACTAGATTGTTTCTCATTTTTCCAATGTTTCTTTGCATCTGAAATTATTTCATACATAGCAATGGTTTCCACCCCCCCTTACCATATGTTTAGCCTCATCATTTAGTAGGTTGTCAATTAGGGTTTTTTATTTGCCACATAATTTATGCTTTTAACCATTCGACCCACATTTTCTTCAACCTGTGCTCCACCTTCCCCACCGGCCACAGAACAGTTTGGCAACAATATTAGAGTCACCGGAATCTTATATCGATTTATAACACCCTATCCTTCTATGTTCAACTCTTAGCTTCCTCTCCATTCCACTCGTTGGTGGTAGTAGAATTGCCTGCTTTTGTGTCCTTGCCCGATCTGTAAACAATGGACCGTTCAATTGAGTTTTTTGGCCAAGGAAAAAGGGGATAAGGCTAGTGGGGATGTTAGCTAACTCCTAACAAAAATATCTAGTTGCTTTTCTTCTCTTCAGTATTTTTTTTGTCTTTCTAGTTTCGTAAAATCAGTCTATATAACCTTTACCTTGATTCTTGGAGAGCCTTCTATATGATTTATATGATTTAGTGTATGTGCTCATTTGGTTCTTGTTTCTTTTGATTGCTTGTTTTGTTCAGGTATGATGGCACTCTCATGCAGCTGGTAAGTGAGGTTCTTTTATACAGCCTTTTTCTTACAATTATTAGATAACCAAATCCGTGGTTCGAATATTGCAGAAACATTTCATATTTTCATTTTCTAAAAACTGTTTTCATTTTCAAATTTTCAAGATTTAGAAATATGTTTTGTTTTATGTCATTGTTTTTATTTTCATTTCTTATTTCCATATTTTAAGCATTTCTTTGAAAATTAAAAAAATACTTTATATATAAAACTAATAAAAAATATATTAAAACGCACTATTTGGTATGCAATATAAGCTTATTTTTATTATTGTATCATTTAATTTAATAAAAGTAATTGGAAACAAATGGTGTTTTTTTTTTTTTTGCAATTAGTTTGGATACAATTTAGTGACATATTATTTTGAATAAATATGTTTGTGGTTTGTCCCCGGTGAGCATAGTTGTCAATGCATTGATGAGTCGAACCCAAACACCCTATTTATTTACTTTAAAAAGTGAATTTTAGCCACTAGGCTACTCGACAAAAAAACATGATTGTGGATTCTCTAAATA
The DNA here is from genome assembly GCF_051527215.1 of Medicago sativa. Classification (NCBI taxonomy): domain Eukaryota; kingdom Viridiplantae; phylum Streptophyta; class Magnoliopsida; order Fabales; family Fabaceae; genus Medicago; species Medicago sativa. The sequence continues at coordinate 81,533,308 of NC_140750.1, forward strand.
TATCAACTTTTTAATTTTTTTTGAGGGAATCAACTTTTATTTTTTAGCCTCTCTAAAAAATTTCTTCAAATTTTGATTATTTCAAGTGATATTTTTTTATGACATGTCATTGAAAAACCATAAAATATCATTAATTTAATAATTTTAACTATTTTCATTAAATCTTTATTAATCTGTCTATAACTTTAAATTAATAAATTTTAAATTGTTAAATTAAAGATTAAATAGTATTATGTCATTAAAGTAATGATATTGTTAGATGAATTTTTAGAGGGACGAGGAAGTAAAAGTATACTCGTGGTGCAAAGATGAATGCAACTAAGGGGAATTGTCATAAAATGAGCATCAATATTAGGTTTCTTAGATTAGATTCGTTTATGTTTTTGTTGCGTCTCAATTTGTTCTTAAGAATTCATATTTTTTTTTATTCAGGAGGATTATGCTCCAATTATCATGGACGCGAAAGATCATCACATAGGTGCTTATGACCTTATTAAAGTTGCTCAGCAGTTGAGGAAGCCAGATATGGGATCTGTCATGGCAAAACAAGATGAAGGTGCGGAATCTGCTGGAGCATTGCCTGAGTAAAGATATTTGGGAGGAAGTGGTGAAATCAATTAAGAGGTTGTTTTGGTTGTGGTTTTTAGGTTAAAAACGAGGGTCTTTTTGTTTGTTACGAGTTGTATGTTAACTTTCTAGATTGTATTTTGAGATAACCTTTTTGACTCGTTTAATTGGGGGACTTTGGCTACTTTCCTTTAAGTCTTTGAGTTGAGTCACCTGTACTTATTGTTGCCTAATAATAAATACAATTTGTTCAATAGATTATTTCCATTGTAATTTTCTTCATCATTATATAGTTTTTCAAATACTTATGGTTATTTATCTTTAGCAATAGGAACTCTCACGGTATATCTTTTCCATTACATTTTGGTTCTCCCCCATAGTAAGACCAAATTTGATTTCCATTACATTCTTATGTTTTAACATATCTTCGATATAATTTGATCAAACACACTCAAAAGAATGTCCCTATAGTACTGAAAAACACGTTTTGAAACCTCATTGTAGGACCAAGCAAATTGCTCAATTGATATTTCTCTTATGTCCAAAGCTTCAAAATAATCTCCTCATCATTTGTACCATATACCCTATATTTTATGCATACTTCTCTAAATGAATTTCTCGCTTTTTCCTTTTTCATGTACCTTTTATCTTCACCCTTGTGCTTCTCTGCTTCTTTGATCCTCCTCTCAATTTTTTTCCCTTGAAAACCTTCATTTGTCAATGATTTTGGAAACTTGTAATTAATTCTAAGGGATATTTTAGTGACATAGACATGTAAGGTGGTGGTTCTCTTAGCGCGTAGGTGTTACTTCATTGATTTTGACTTCTTTCCAACAAATGTTTATCATACGCATAGGTCAAGAGATGCATACGGAAAAAGCAAAACAAATATATTTGATTTTTTGATCCATCTCCTCCGTTTCTTCCTCCTTTCTTTTCTTTCCAGCCTTAAGACACGCACACAAAATTATTATGAGAAGTGAGATGAACCCATCAAAAAAAAAAAAACTTGAGTTTACTTAGACATGCTGTGAGTGAAAATGGTACACCGAAAAGGAAAGGCATAATTGACAATCAAAGAAGTGCTTATAAGTTATGGCCATTACTTTTCCAACCATATAGTTTCTCGCACACCCTATTCGGATTTTAAAATCCGAAATGTTTCAACATGTTTTTAAAGGTTTTTATGAGGTGTTTATGTGGTTTGGATTCTATAATCTGAACTGCATAGGACGCGAGAAACACATAAGGTGGAAAAAGAAGCTGTCATTAGTTAATTAGTATATAGAAACAATCAAATTAACAAGTGCTTATTCTTAAGGAATCTTTGCTGAACATAATTGACAATCAAACTCATCCATATGTTCATCGGCGGTTCCTATGAATATAACAGGACTCTTTGTTGCTGCAACACTGCACATATAACATTAACAAGACCAATGTACCCAAAGCATATATATAATACATATAATAAAAAATATATCAAATTTACAAATTAAAAAAAAAATACATGTTTGCCTTGTCTAAAATTAGCTTTACAGAATAATTCTAAAGACATACATTGGTCTGTTCGTTACGTTCATTCATTATTCATTCATTGCTCAATATCGTTATATTCTGTCAGCATAAGAAAGCTTAGGTTTATCTTTCTCTAGAACTATGTTGGACTAATTTTGGACGCGGGGCAGCTCCTGACTTTTTATTGCATTTCTCTATTTGATAAAAAAAAAAAAAAGTCAGCATAAGAAAGAAATTAACTTGTTAGAAGAAGATGATTAATGACATGATAATGTGTAGGACCTTTTTACATTCGGGATTTCAAAACGGATCCTTCCAAGTTTCTTATCCTAACCAAATGTGCCACTTTGGCAATACGGGATTATAATTCACAAACTCAGACAGACTACCAATTCGTCGATATTGAGATGGTTACTTATAATGTGGTTAATGGAATCATTTACCAAATCACCTTTCAAGCCAGGAATGCTGACAAAGAATATCGAACTTTTGAAGCAGACGTGCTTAAAAAACAAAATTTCAGAAAGGTTAGGAGAATCAGGATGAAAGGGAGCAGCACTTGGTAATTTATGTATTTATTATTTTGCAATTTATTTTAATCTTATCACTAGATTGTTTTGTTTGTCATTTTTTTCCAACATGTTTCTTTACATCTGAAATTATTTCATACATAGCAATGGGGCATGTCAATACCGACATCAATGAAATTTTTAGTAAGAGGAAAATCCGATCTTCTTTCCCAAAGGGAGTGATAAGTGGAGGAAGAAGAAGCTCTTACAGAATCAGCCGCTCTTAGCTCTTAAAGGAGTTATTTTCTTCATGTCTCCTAGGCTAAACCGATTTAGCTTTATAGAAGCACCTTTATCTCCGCTTCACCCACTAGAGATTTGAAATTTCCCGCCCCTACTTTTAAAGTAAAGAAGATGAAGACTTCTTTTCTTGCCTCATTTTTTCATAGGTTGTCAATTAGGGTTTTTTATTTGCCACATAATTTATGCGTTTAACCATTCGACCCACATTTTCTTCAACCTGTGCTCCACCTTCCCCACTGGCCACTGAACAGTTTGGCAACAATATTAGAGTCACCGGAATCTTATATTGATTTATAACACCCTATCCTTTATGTTCAACTCTTAGCTTCCTCTCCATTCCACTTGTTGGTGGTAGTAGAATTGTCTGCTTTTGTGTACTTGCCCGATCTGTAAACAATGGACCATTCAATTGAGTTTTTTGGCCAACGAAAAAGGGGATAAGGCTAGCAGGGATGTTAGCTAACTCCTAACAAAAATATCTATTTGCTTTCCTTCTCTTCAGTATTTTTTTTGTCTTTCTAGTTTCGTAAAATCAGTCTATATAACCTTTACCTTGATTCTTGGAGAGCCTTCTATATGATTTATATGATTTATTTTATAGCTCATTTGGTTCTTGTTTCTTTTGATTGCTTATTTTGTTCAGGTGCGATGGCACTCTCATGCAGCTGGCAAGTGAGGTTCTTCTATACAACCTTTTTCTTACAATTATTAGATGACCAAATCCAAGGATCATATGTTAGGGCTTTTTGGTTTGCTGAAACATTTCATATTTCCATTTTCTGAAAACTGTTTTCATTTTCAAATTTTCAAGATTTAGAAATATGTTTGTTTTATGTCATTGTTTTTATTTTTATTTCCTATTTCCATATTAGTTTGGATACAATTTAGTGACTTATTATTTTGAATAAATATGTTTGTGGTTTCTCTAAATATATCAACTTTTATTTTTTAGTCTCTCTAAAATTCTCTTCAAATTTTGGTCTCCTCAATTTTTATTTTTATTTTACCAATTTTATTGTTTCTTTTTCACAAAAGTTCACATTGCTTATTTCAAGTGATATTTTTTGATGACATGTCATTGAAAAACCTTAAAATATCATTAATTTAATAATTTTAACTATTTTCATTAAATCTTTATTAATCTATCTATAACTTTAAATTAAATATTAAATTGTTAAATTAAAGATTAAATGGTGTTAAGTCATTAAAGTAATGATATTGTTAGAGGAGTTTTTTAGAGGGACGAGAAAATAAAAGTATACTGCGAATATGAATGCAACTAAGGGACATTGTCATAAAATGAGCATCAATATTAGGTTTCTTAGATTAGATTTGTTTATGTTTTTCTTCGTATATGAATTAATATTTTATTTTTTTAATTCAGGAGGATGATGCTCCAATTATCATGGACGTGAAAGATCATGATCTTAACAGAGATGTTTAAGCCCTTATGAAAGTTGCTCAGCAGTTCAGGATGCCAGATATGGGATCTGTCATGGCAAAACAAGATGAAGGCGCGGAAGCTGCTGGAGCATTGCCTGAGTAAAGATGTTTGGGTTTTTTTTTTTTTTTTGATCAGCAAAATATTATTAACCAACAAGCCCGTGCAAGGTGCACTAATAAGCTTGGGTGGAAAAAAAAAACATACAAGGGGAAATCGGTTGCCACAAGTAAAAGGCTCGAACAAAAACCCCTTAAAAACCACCCAAATAAGATCAAAGACAACACACCAAATAATGATGCGGAACTATACATGCTACAATGCCACATGAATACCACAGCTTCATCACCTAGGCAACACAAAAACCAAGCAGCAAATAACCGCTCCCCTACCCCAAAGACCAAACCAGAAACGCGCCCAACCAACCACACCAGCAACAAACACCGCAGCCGAACAGCAACAGCCAAACACTGCACCAGCCTGCTACTGAAACGGAAGGCCCAACTGCACTGCCTAACCACCACCGCATCTGACAACTGATGCAGAAACCAAGGCAGCAACCTGCTAACAGCCATCAGCCAAACGCCATGTTCCACAACCGAACAACTCCAAAACAACACCAAAACAGGTTAGAACAATCGCCTAAGGCATTCCTGAGGGCTCCAACACCATTCATAGTACATACACGGAGCCAGTTGAATTCTTTCCATCGCCCACCGCTAGGTCAACACCTTGATATCGTCGATAATTTCCCCAACCTTCGGGTTCCGGTTGTTGAAAATCTTATCATTCCTAGCCTTCCACAAAACCCAAATCGTCGAGTGCCAAATTAGTCTAAGCCCCTGACGCAATCTCTTATTTATCTCCCCACCACACCAACACTCCCAAAAGACAAATAAATTTGGCAGAATCAACACCATCTTCTCCCACCACCCCATAATGCCTTGCCAAACCCTACCGGCAACCTCGCAATGGAGAAAAAGATGAATTGACGATTCATCCACTCTCTGACACAAAGTACAAACTCGGGTAGCCTCCGTTGGTAAAACATTCCTCACCGATAAATTCACCCTAGTTGGAATGCGATCATAAAGTAACTTCCACGAAAACGCTACCACCTTAGAGGGTGCCGGGCTCTTCCAAATGTTAGCAAAGACCCCCTTCTCCTCCGCACTCCACACATCTTCCCTCATCACGATCGCCTCGAGCTTCCCATACGAAGATTTAACCGAAAATTCCCCGGTTTCATCCAACTCCCACCTCCACCTATCCTCCTCTTGATTCCATCGCATATTTTCCAAATCCCTCAAGAGGTTCGCAAAAAGTTGCTCCTCCCAATCGAAGAACACCCTTCTCCACTCAAAATTCCATTCCGTTGAAGATCCAACCACTTCCCCTATCTCTCCCACACACCGCTCCTTTTGGTTTGAAATAGAGTAAAGTCTAGGGTATTTACTCCTAAACGTCCGGTCACCTCGCCACTTGACATTCCAAAAACTCGAGTTCATTCCGTTACCAACCCTTCTAGTTAACTCCGAAGTAAACCACCCATGAGCTCCAAAACTATCTAAATTGACAACCTCCCTCCACCAAGTAGATGCACTCCTCCAATGATATGCCTCCGCACGTTCCACCAAAGTAGTAACATTAGGACCATATTTCTCCACCAAAACATCCTTCCACAGACCCGGTTTCCCATCCAACAACCTCCACTTCCACTTTGCCAATAAGCTCACATTAAGAACTCTAACATCTCGCACACCTAAGCCATCGTTCTCTTTAGATTGGCAAACCGAATTTCACTTCACCCAACTAATCTTCCTACCATCTCCCACACCACCCCAAAGAAATTCTCTTTGGATTCTCACAATTCTCCGCCACACTTTCGCCGGCATTTTCAAGAAAGACAAGTAGAAAATTGGTATCGCATTTAATACCGAATTAAGAAGAATAATCCGACCTCCAAGACTAATATACTTATGCCCCCAAGTATTCAACCTCCTACCCAAGTGCTCCACCAAAGGCTCCCAAGTCACAAAACTTCTCGGGTTAGCACCCACCGGAAGACCCAAATAATTAAACGGAAGAAGTTACAAGCCATCTCCATAAAATCATTTGGGACATTTACACCAATCAAACAACTCTTGAAAAAATTAATCTTAAGCCCCGAAGCCATCTCAAAGCCTCTTAAAACCGCCTTCATAGTCCATAAATCATCCACCGTTGGCTTCCCAATACAAAGTGTGTCATCGGCATATTGGAGGTGATAGACCACCAAACCATTCCTCCTAAACTCAAAACCTTCAAATAAATTGTGCTCAACCACATTCCGCATAACTCCACTAAATCCCTCCGCCACAATCAAAAAAAGGAACGGAGCCAAAGGATCTCCTTGCTTGAGGCCTCTATGAATATTTATCTCCTCCGTTGGGCTACCGTTTACTAGAATAGACATACTTCCCCTACAAACACATGCTTTCATCCAAGCCACCCATTTAGGACACAACCCCACTCTCCTCATCATATATACCAAGAAGCTCCAATCCACCGAGTCATATGCCTTTTCGAAGTCAACCTTAAAAATCAAACATTGTTCCTTCTTTTTCTTCGCATAATCCACCAACTCGTTCACCACAAGCACTCCGTCCACCAAATTCCTACCTTTAAGAAAGGCCGATTGAGTTGTAGAGATAATAGAATTCATAACTCCGGCTAAACGTCTTGCCAACACTTTAGCAAGAATTTTATATAGGCACCCAAGCAAAGAAATAGGACGATAATCCTTCAAGGACATAGGGAATGAAACTTTCGGAATCAAAGCAACGAAATAAGCCAACATCCCTTTAGGAATCTCTTCGTTCCCATGGAATTGGTCAAACATAATTCGGACCTAATCCTTGATTAAATACCAAAACTCCTTCACAAAACCAAAATTAAATCCATCCGGCCCCGGGCTTTTATTCCCATCGCTCTCCTTCACCACCGCCTCAATTTCCAACAAGGAAAAATTGTGATTAGCTAGCAGTAAAAAATTGGTATTGTGATTTTGGGCTAGTTTTGATGAGAAAAGTAATTACTTGAGAATGAAATATTTGTGATTTGTGACTTCATTATGTGATGATGTTGGTCTTTTTTGTTTGCGACTATGTTATTTGAACGATTATAATTGGATAACTTTTGCGACGAACAACAATATTAATGTTTGTGATGTTGGTCTTCACTATGTGATGTTGATCGATTTGGAAAGCAATGAATGAAAGTATCTTTGAATCTACAACTTCATGTGTGTGGGGGAAGTGGTGAAATCAATTAAGAGGTTGTCTTGGTTAAAAACGAGGGTCTTTGTGTTTGTGTTACGAGTTGTATGTTAACCTTCTAGATTGTATTTTGAGATAACTTTTTTTGCTCATTTAATTGGGGGTGGACTTTGGCTAATTTCCTCCAAGTCATGGTTGACTCTCGGTTCAAATCGGTGTGGTTATATGTTCAATAGATGATTTCCATTGTAATTTTTTTTCATCCATTAAATAGTTTTTCAAATACTCTTACCTATGTATCTTTAGCAATAGAAACTCCCACCGTATATCCTTTCCATTACTTTTGAGAGAGTCTCGACAAAGATAAAGATGAGAACTTCTAGAAATTATAAAGATGAAGTTAAAGATGAGGTTAAGACTAAGACTGCTCCTTCTGATATATTACGTTTGAAAGTTGAAGATAAAGATGAATTGAGAACTTCTGCGAATGTCTCGCTCTCGCCAAAGATAAAGATGAGAACTTATGAGAATGTCTGGTTATAGAAGAGAAGTCAATCATTGGTCATAGAAGCAACTCTCAAAAGAACGAGGAATTTGATGAGAAGGAAAAATTCTGACAGGATGAAAGTGTCAAACCAACCAGGAAAGTTACCGAGGTGACTGAAAGGCCGAATGCAGCAAGTCTCTAATATCATGATGGTGGTCATAGTTTTGATTGCTTTCTTTCTTTTGTTTGGACAGAATTTTTACTGCTTTCTTGAAAAAAAACAATCCTAGTCTCCAAGATGAGGTGAATATACATACATTATACTTTATCTGCTTGTTTTGGTGTTTTAGAAATTCAACAGAATAAATACTTTAACTTTGAAAGTTTAATCATCATTATATATTCATGATTTCAAAATGTCCTTTCTTCACTTGATATAAATGATTTAACTTCAGAATATGAGTTCTGAAGCAAGGTAAAAAGATTGGTAATGTTGGTGGTAACAAAAACAAACATTCACAATTATAACTTGTAAATGTGGCATGGTATGTATATGACTCCAGTCACTGCTCTAATCCTTGGTCTAGCATCTAAATAAATGAACAGTTTCTCTCAGTTTTTTAGTTTTATTCATTTTTTTATGTCATGTTGATTTCTTCTCTATTTTGATTATTAAAACTGAAGTTATATTAAGCAGGCTGTCTTTGTTTTACATATAATTATTACTGGTCTAGATGTGTCAGTGTTGCATTTGTTGTCAGTGTTGTGTCTGTTGTCTCGATCAGTGCTTCATATTTGATATATTGTGTCAAATTTTCTTTCATGATATTGAAATATTGTCATCATGTAATTTTGTACAATAGTTGAAGATTGAGCATGTCTGAACTTTAGTTAAATGTGGGGACTGAATGCTTGTGAAAATGGATTGAATGCATATAATGGGAAAGATATCTTTGAATGCTATGTATATCAGGACTCCTTTAAAACCTTTTGAAGTATACGGACCGAATTACTTCTTATTAAGGATCTTGCTTGGCATGCACTCAAAGAGAAGATTGAGGCAAGTCACCGATTTACTTTTATTAACATCAAACAATTTCATTGTTTCATTTTTTATCGTTGGTCCTTCATTCTTATGATAGAAAACAGCAAAGTCACCGTTAAATGATAATTTTTGTTAGATCATCAATTGATTTTGTTTTCTCATTCACCAACAAGTAGAGTAGAGCAGTGACTATTTTCAGAACGAAAGAGGAGGTGCCTTATTCTTGAAGACGGGAGGTGTTTTATTTATTGCTTTGTTTTTCGCTTCTGCTTTCTTAATCTGCTCTGCTCCAGAACTTGAATAACATCGAAAACCTACAAATATGGACAATATTTCGCAATGGCTGAGATTTAAGTAACCATGAAGGGTGCGGCATATGCTTACTGTTTGTATTGTACTCGAAAGTTCGTTCAACTTATTGATGGTAGAGACTAGATGTTAATTAGCACTGCAAATCCGGCTCTAACGAATGTAGATAAATAAACGCAGATGAACACAGCGATTGGTCTTGGAATTTGGTCAATAGTACATGTCTTTAGGAGCACGAATCTTTTCTTTGGGTTACTAATACTATGGGAAAGTATGAGCCATACTCATTACTCAACACTAGAGATTCAAACCAATGTTAATTAAACTGTTATCCTAGAGCCTTGAGCTTGTGATTTGAAGTCATTATGGATTAATAGTTGAGTAACTTCAGTTTATATTTCTTCACAATTAGGTGGTTATAACTTATAAGGGAAACAAGGATTTCGCACAAGTGTGGAACCTTGCACAATTCTATAGTTGATGAAAACACCCGCAGACATTACGCCTTCTGCACAGACTGAAGTAGGCTCAATCACATGTCTACTAATCCTTTGAGATAAGAGAAAGCCATATTGGGATGCTGATAGAAAATATGCCCATATGAATATCATATATGATATTTAGGTTTTAGTAAAAGACCCACTTACCTTGCTTTGTTCCGAACAAGAACTAAAATTGAGAATTGATTATTTATTTCAATATGACAAATTAAGGTTTTATAAGTATGATTATAGATTCATGATTTATCACTACATAATTCACCTAGTACATCTCTAGATAAGCATAGCTACATATAGATGATTCTACTGATAAATTATGGTTTTTTAATTGTCACATCCTTTATAAAGCGCTTTAATCATAATTGATATTGATTGTTGCATTAATCCGACAAGGAAGACAAGGGGGGGTTAAAGAATCTTAATCATTTTCTAACCTATGAAATAAACTATTTTACTTTTCTTCAAACTACTACACGCATTGAGCACACAATTAAAGAATACAACCCCTTTAATTTCTTTTATAGTGAATTTCTTTTTTGACGACATTCATGTGGAGACGATAACTTACTACTTTATTGCTCATTAGGTTTGGTCCACTTTACAATTTTTTTCATCATTATCTTCAAAACATAATACAGAGATATTGTTCTTTGAATCTATGTGGTTCTAACAAACCTTACAATTGATCCAAAAATAATTTTACCCTTTACCGTCGCCAAAGGTTTAAAAAGCGATGAAAAGTTAGTTAAGTAATATTAAATTATGAGAATTATAAATTTTATGATATTAACTCCTGTCTAAATGTTGTTTGGGGTTGTGTGTGAGCAGCGGAATGTAGGTGGTGGAAGTTATTTTTGGTGGCAGCTTGTGATGTTGGTTGAGGGTTTTGGTTCAACTTTTATTTTCCTTTATATGTTGCTACTTTACGACTCCTAGTCTAGCATTCCTTGTGTTGGTCAGGATTCTTTATGATTTTAATAAATTCCATGTTAACTTATTAAAAAAAAAAAAAAACTCCTGTCTAAATGCAAAGGGACAAAAAAAACACACTATAGTAATTTAATAATGATTCTAATTTTATGAACGGCTTTTAAAACTTCAGAAATTCTTCCCTAAAAAAAAAAAACTTTAGAAATTCTTAAACTAATTAATTATTTATTTATTACGAGATCATGGAATTTATACATTATAAATAGATCAAATCATATCCTATCATTTATATGAAGAGGGGAAAAACATGGAAAAATATCTAAGCTTTGTTTATGTTCCGATTCTAATTCTTTCAACACTTCTTGTCCTGACAATATATGATCAGGTTTATTTCGGTAAATCTCCTCCTTGTGTTACTGATAAAGATTGTCCACGTCCACAATTCCGAAAGAGTAATGTTAGGTGTCGTAAAGGCATTTGTACAAATTTGGTTTAATAATATTTATATTAATGAGTTATTGCGCTAGCAAAATAATTGTATCATATTCCTTATCTTGGAATATTCCACAAGTCATCAATTATTTTTTGTGCATGCATCGAATAATTGTATTTTTTTTCTTTAATTACATCGACCTTGAAGTTGTAGTTGTGTAATCTAAAATGATGGCAATGAAATGAAATAAATAACAAAATAGTTTTATTTATAGTGTTTCCTTATCTTGTATATTTTTAGCTATTAACATGGCATGCAATCCATACATATCACACCTTTCTTTTCAACCTCGTCATCTATAAGAATCCTTTTAATAGAAGTTCAAATGTAATTTTTATCTTACTCTTTAAAAAAAAAAGAGAGATATCCAATCATTCAAATTAGTAGAGTATGTTAAAAACAAAACAAATTCAACAATGTTAAATCTGGAATAGAAGAATTTGGGAAAAATTCTAAAATAAGAAGGGAGATAAAAAAAGACAAGTAACATCTGCATCTTGAGACAAATAAAATGTCTAAAGAGAGCACAAAGATAAAGATTAAAACATCTGAGATTGTTAAGACGAGGTTAAGACTACGACCGCTCCTTCAAATATCCTGCTTTGTAAGGTTGAAGGAAAAAATTCTGAGATTGTCTCACCAAAGAGATTGTTAGATTCTTCTCCATTTAAAAAGAGGAAGGCCACTGAAGAGAAGTCAAGCATTGGTCATAGTAGCAACTCTCATTTCTGAAGAAAAATTGATGACATCCACGATATATAACTTTTGGTTCAGAACTTTCTGAACATCACCACTAAGTACATGTTTGGTTACCCGGTGAAAAAGCAAAAACGCACGTCGACCTTCTCAAAAGCAATTTTACTTTGTTTGGTTCTCCTTCACCTCCTTGCCGCCAACTTACGTTTTGCTTTCCAAAATCAATTTTGAGCGAAGCTCCAATTCCTAGCTTCTTGAAATCGATTTTATCAATAGTACTTTTGATTCAATCAACTTTTCTCTTTTACCCTTCTATGTACGATTCAAAGGGTCTAATAAAGGGGTTTCGAAAATCACCCCTTTGGTTTGAGAATATGAGGGGTTTTGCAATGAAATTTGTTCGTTTGACTGTGGGTTTTGCTATGATGTTATTCCTCTATAGCAGTGTGCAGATTGGCAGTGTGTTGAAGATGAACAGGTCAACAATGGAAACAGACAAAGAAAAGAGAAAGAGAGAGATATAGTGCAAATGACTTTTTGTTTTAATCCAACTCCTGTTTTTTTAATCAAACGGTTAATAATAAATCCTCTCAAACTCATAAATTTATCTTCTTCTTGTTTTTTTTTTCAAGATAAACTTATCATTTTAACTTTATATGTCTTCACGGCATAATATCTCATAAATTTATCATTTTTAATAATATCTCCATTATATATACACTTTTTTTTTAAGGATATACACACATGTTGTAACCAAACAAAAATATATACACATATACACACTAAAAACCCATTTTGGTCATTTACACATTCAAAATCAATTTTGACACAAAATATCCAAACAACATTTTTCATGTAAATCACTTCTATTCCAAAGGTATCCAAACATAAATCATTTTACATTCAACTCACTTTTAACCAAAATCAATTCTATAAAATCAATTTTATCAAAATCAATTTTTTCCACCGCACAACCACACACACTAGTGTTTGGTTGCCCGGTGAGATGGCCCAAACGTGAGTTCATTTTTTCAAAATCAATTTTATTGTGTTTGGTTATCTTCACCTTTTTGCTGTTAGCATACTTTTTTCTTTTGAGAATCAATTTTGGATGAAGCTCCATTTCATAGCTTCTTGGAATCAATTCTCTCCCCGTGAGTTTGGTTTCAATGAATTTCTCTTTTTTGCCCTTTAATTTAATTGTCTTTTACATACTGTTAACTCTCCTTTTCACACACATGTTAAAACCCATTTTAGTCTTTCACACACCCAAAAGCAATTCTAATACAAAATATCCAAACACCAGTTTTCATAAAAATCACTTCTATTTTGAAGGTATCCAAACATAAATCACTTTAAATTCAACTCAATTTTAACCAAAATCAATTTTACAAAATCAATTTTATCAAAATCAATTCTCGTCACCGCACAACCAAACATACGAGACAAAGACCTTCAAAAGTATAACCAAGGTTACCACATCAGGTTGAAAAGCCAATGAGTGATAACCCATCTTAAGAAATTTGGTAGAAACTTTTGACATAATTTCAAGGAATTCCATTTGTTGAAAAAGGAAAATAACAATTGAGTAGCGGTTTTTGGTCTTAACTAAAGAACCTAGAATCTTGTTAAATTGGAGGATGAAATGTGTATTGTTCATCGGTAGCAAGCAAACAGTTAAGTGAGGCAATGACCTTGTGTTGAGCGAAGAAGAAGTGATTAGGGTTTTGAAAGAGCGTGTGGTGTGGTGCAGAGGAAGAGTTCTTGCCCAAATTTATAGTGCTCAAGGATGTCTTATGGGCCTTTTTTTTTGAAAATTGCTTTTTTGACAAGGAATATTTCCTATTGACACAAGTAAATGACCAAATTACCCCCAGCGGTAGTTAACTACCTCTGGCATATGCACCGGCAGTTAACTGCCGCTGGCTCCTCCAGAGGTAGTTAACTACCTCTGGCTTTGCTGCTTTTTATTGTGATTTTACGCGTTTCGGTCGAAAAATTAAAATAAATCGAAACTTATTCAAAATTCTACGAAACTTTACAGACACCACTATAAAAATACATATAGATGATGTGCAAATTTTCGTAAAATTCCGAATAATTCTCAATTTTTTTTATTTTTTCGACCGAAACGCACAAAATCGCAATTGAAAAAATAAAAAAAATCGACACTTATTCGGAATGTTACGAAACTTTGAACATCATCTCTATGAATTTTTATAGAGGTGTCTATAAAGTTTCGTAGCATTTCGACTAAGTCTCGATTTATTTTGATTTTTCGACCGAACCATGCAAAATCGCAATTTTTTTCAAGTGCGAGTCCGAAAAAGTGTCCTAGAGGTTGAACTTTTTCACGCTTTTTTGTACTCATGTTTAGAACAAAAAAATAACATCTCCCACAAAAAATTTGAATTTTTAGACAGGGGACGGATTAAATATGAATTTTTAACGAGCCTAAAATTTAAGACACGAAAACATCAACCTAAAAATTGAATTTTGAGCTGGTTTTTTGCAGACACCTCTATAAAAATACATATAGAGGATCTAAAAATTTTCTTAGTATTTTGAATAATCCTTAATTTATTTTGAATTTTTTTACTGAAACGCTTAAAGTTGCAATATTTTTCCAACTGCGCGTCCGAAAAAGTTATATAGAGGTTGAATTTTTTCATTATTTTTTGTACACATATTAAGAACATAAAAAAAAACATTTCCCATAAAAAATTAGAATTTTTCGACAACGGATGTATTAAATATTAATTTTTAATGCGCCAATAACTCAAGAAACCAAAACATCAAAACGTCGACCTAGAAATTGAATTCTAATCTGGTTTTTTGCAGAGAGCTCTAAAAAAAAATATATAGAGGGACTGTAAAGTTTCGTGAAATTCTGAATAAGTTTCGATTTATTTTGATTTTTCAACCGAAACGCGTAAAATCACAATAAAAAACAGCAAAAAACCACCTCTGGAGGAGCCAGCGGTAGTTAACTACCTCTGGAGGAGCCAGCAGCAGTTAACAGCCGGCGCATATGCCAGAGGTAGTTAACTACCGTTGGGGCTAATTTGGTCATTTACTTGTGTCAATAGAAAGTATTCTATGTCAGAAAAGCAATTTTCCTTGTTTTTTTTGGTACAGTGGGCTTTTTTTTGGGTCCAATGAGTCTTGTTTTCTTTTCTACAATGAACTGTGGAAAATTGATCTTTAGACACCTAGTGTTTACTCACAGGCACCCCAAACTATATGCCCGCAATAGTTAAACGTTGTTAGCTAAAACGGTAATTAACTATTATTCGATGTAAAACTCATCTCAACAATAGCTGACAGAGCCAATCGATATCGATATATGTGTTACCTCAATTTACTGTTAGATCCCTGACTGTGTATACTTACTGTCAATTTGGTCCCTGAATCGAAAATCAATATCCTCAACTTACTGTTAGGTCCTTGACTGTGTATATTTACTGTCAGTTAGGTCCCTGACAGTAAACACAAAATTTCACTAAGATCCTTGGCAAGTTGTTAGTTTAACATGCTACTTACTGACAACACTAAGGTATATTGAGAAATTGAGAGAGGAAGCAAATTGAAAGAGGGATTGAAAGAGGAAGCAAATTGAATGCACTTTACATTTAATTTTCCTTAGGAAAAAATAATTTTTTGAAACAACATAATTAAATATGACAAAAGTTTGTCTTTTTTGCTTATAATTTGAGACAAAGAAAATTAGTTTTTTTGCTTATAATTTAGGACGGATGGAGTATTTTACAGGGGGTAAATAAAAAAAATTATAGGGTGTAAACCCTGAAATGGCCTATTTTGCAAGGGGTAAAACACTATTAACCCAAAATTGATTTTACTCGTATGAAAATTGCAATAATGAGAGAGTAGAAATATGTCCTAAAAATACTTCCTCCGTTTCAAATTAGGCTTCACTTTTGAGTTTTACATGGTAATTAAGGAAATGATTATAAATACTGCTTTTAATGGTAAAAATGTGTTTCATTTACCAAAATATCCTTGTTAATTATAATTAGTGGAGTATTAGATGATTGAAATGCAATAAATAAGAGTATGTTATTGAAAAAAATTGAAATTTATAATTGGCTAGACTTGGTTTCAATTAAGCTGACTCATGTCAACGATCACATCATTCAATTTCGTTCACCGAGTGATTTCTCAAAACACACATGTTATGCTTTTTATTTGATTTGACTTTATACTGTTAGGACTGTTTGGCGTGACAAGAATACTAGAGTCTTTCAACATAAGGAAGATTTTGTTAATCAGTTTATAGACAAAATTAAGCTCCAGTCTTTTTGGTGGTTGAAGGCAAATCATCATAACATTATTTTTAAGGGTCTTGTTAACCAATGCCCTAAGGACAATGCTTAAGGAATCTAGAAGTAAAAGTTTTGTCTTGGAAATGTAAGATGTTACATTTGATCAAGTAATAATTACACAATTTTTTATTAAAAACTTACTTATTTTAGTTGCTTAACCAATGCCCATGGGATACTAGTTGGCATTCACATGTGTTGGCTTAATCCCCCTTTTTTGTCTGAGAGTTCCTATTTAACTTTGTTTATTTTTAGTTTCGGTTTCAATTTAGTGTGTCTACTTTGTGGCTCATACACTATAAGTTTCTTCTTGGTATTTTGATGTAACTTATACTTTATCCTTAGTTTTTTCTCTGGCACTTCTTGTGCTAAAGAGACTAAGTTGTGTTTAATATATTCCATTTTAGCTTCTTAAAAAAATATAAAAGAGACGAATAATTTGAGATGTAAAAATATGATAAATATGACACGTAATGTAAGAAAGAGGTAGTAGCTCTAAAAAATCTACCAAAAAAAATAGCTTTAAAAGAATTCTCATAGTTCATTATTATATGATTGGATTAGATTACACAAACTTTCGAGAGTGTGTGTTGTATAACTTAACTGGTGTGAGTTAAGGGATAAGAAGTTTGAGATTCGTATAACTTAACTGGTGTGAGTTAAGGGATAATAAGTAGTTTGAGATTCAGGATTCAAATCCAAACAAAAAAGAAAAACGGATCGTACAAAATATTTGTCATTAAAAAAGGCTTCCGCACTACTTAGTATTAATATAAGCCTAATATATTCTTTTAACATAAAGTTCTCATTTATAAATTCTTGTTTTTTTTTCTTTCTTTACTTCACATTATTTCTTATATTTAATTATATCCTTTAGACTTAGTTTTATACTATACATGACTCTCTTAGGGACTTAGATACGCAAAGGTGGCATTGCGTATGGGCACGAAGGACGACCATCTAATATACCATTTTTTTAGAGTCATAGAAATTATTATTTTCATGTAGTAGTTAGTACTATGTAGATATATTTTTCTTTAATTCACCTTCATTAATTAAATTGAAAATATATTTTTTGTAAACTTTGATCATGAATGAATCTTTTATAATAAAAATTATAAGAAAAAGTATTTTATTTTTTTGAAGGAACAAAAATAAAGATGGTAAAATAATTAAAAGAGTCTAACTTTATAGATCACATATAACAAAAAAACAATTAGGACCGACACTGTACATACGCCATTGTAAGAAAAAGGAATTAGTTACTCTCCATTGGCATTATTTGCATGGAAGTGCCCATCCTCACAAAATGACCAGTTACTAACGTGTTATTGGCGATACACCCGTTGGTTGGGAAGGGAAAAACACGTGAATGATACTTTTTCTTTAGAGCTTTATACAATTTAACTAGTTTCATAAGGAAAAAACTACAAACTAAGTAATAAAAATTTATCATTATCATGTTAATTTAATTAAAATGCAACTAATTTTGTCAGAGACAATATATTGCTGTATGTAGGAATCATAGTTTGAACCTCAAATATCCCACTTGTTCACCTTAAAAAGTGGGTATTATCCATTAGGCTATTGATAAAAAAAATGCAACTAATTTTTAATTAATGAACGATAAGTTGGAGGTTTAATTTCTTTTCTTTTTTTTAAAGAAGTTTGAGGTTTAATTAAATTGGTTCTAATGCTTGCTTTAGATTTTGTTTTGTAACTTTATTTTAGAGAAATGAAATTTGTACAGCCATTTTGTAAACATTTTAACAACTATTTCTCTCATACTCACATCATAATCATGTTCTCTTAATTTTTCTCTCTCTATTGTTTTTGACCAATAAGAAGAGAGAGAAAGAAGGTTGTCATAAATGACTACTCATTTTAAACGCTACACCATTTTGGTAATTTTGACAAACCCTTATTTTCTGCAATTTTTTAAGAAGCCTTATTTAACAATATCGAAGTGATCTTCCGTGCGATACAATTGGCGAATGTAGTGTATAAACTTTACCAACATCAAGAGAGAACTTGTAACCTCAATCAAAAAGTTATTTCTACGTTTGCAGTGGAAAATTAGGGTTCGCCGTTTCTGTGATTTGGAGAGATCGATCTTTGACTTGGAGAGAGCCGATCTTCGATTTGGAGAAGGAAGATCTAAGAGAAGATCCACCATCACAAGGGAACATTATCAGTGTGTTCATTTTAATCAAAACCCAAGGTGTGTTTCAATTTTTCTTCATCGTAGAACGTTTTTCAGTGGTATCAATTATTCAATGTCATGACTATATTTGTTTCGCTTTGTTGTCATATTATTTAAAAATCCACAAATCTTCATGAATTAAATAGTAGACACATATTTGTTTCCATATAACAATTTTTTCAATATCATGTTTATGGATTGAAGAAAATGATATAGTCATATTACATGCCTTTTCCTTTAGAAAGCGAGATCTAAACTTCTTAAACATAATATCTAAGTCAATGTCAAATATCCTATTCATAGCGAATTATTTTTTATTGTGTTCAAAATTCAACAAATATTCAAATCAAACCCGCACAAGAAACGTTGTTGAGAAAGAAAAGGAAAAAAAACACTTGCAGATAAAACGAAAAATAAAATATTTAATTAAAATTATTGCACGAGTACCATATTTAGAAAAATAAAATAAAATAGAAAGGTGATAAAAAATGATATTTTAAAGAAAGTGTAACTAAAAACAGAAAACGTGTATCAGTGAGTTTTCACTTCATTTGAATCTCATTGACCCATCAATCAATCAACTAACAAACTCTCTCGACTGCTGCATTGCATGACTCCACACTTTATTTCTTACTCCGTACGTTCAAATCAAACCACAACGTCGTCGTTTCAACTCGTCTTTAATTTTTTCTTACTCCGTACTTCTCTGTTTTCAAAATTATTTATGCTAACATTACTTCATTTATTTATTTACGCTTTATTTTTTTTCTTCTTTGTAGACGAAGTGGTAAACACTGGTTGAAACTGAATACCCAGACACATAACTACGAGGTCTCGGGTTTTGTGAGTAAAATGCCACCATCATTAACACAAGCTTGTGGTGTGGAAGAAATAGTTGGAGATTTTAAATGGGGGAACAAAAAAGGAATTGGCGTGAAGAATAAA
Organism: Medicago sativa; assembly: GCF_051527215.1. Taxonomy (NCBI): domain Eukaryota; kingdom Viridiplantae; phylum Streptophyta; class Magnoliopsida; order Fabales; family Fabaceae; genus Medicago; species Medicago sativa. The sequence goes on from NC_140750.1 coordinate 81,552,851, forward strand.
GATACACAGTTTTATGAATCTTTTGTTTATGAAGGTGTTGAGTATTTTCTACATGATTGTGTTTATTTTTACCACACTGATCATGTTGAAACTTCTATTGGTATGCTTGTTAAGATGTTTGAGAATGGTCGTAGAAAGATGATCAGAGTTGTTTGGTTCTTTCGTCCTTCCGAAATTCGAACTTTTCATCGAAGTTATCAGCCGAGTTGGAATGAGTTGTTCTTGGCTTCTGGGAAAGGCAAAGGTCTTACCAATGTCAATTCCGTGGTAATGGTAATTCTAATTCATTATCTGATTTCTATGCAGCACTGATACTTCTGATCGAAGAAAACATGTGTTATGACATTGACAATGTGATTACGTTCAATCATATCGTATTTTCAAATTATAGACGTGTCAGTACTTTATAGTTTGATTTATTGCATCTATTTTCATGATCCTGAAATATTGTGATCATGTGACCCTGTACTATAGTTGAAGATTGAGTATGTCTTAAATTTATTTGAATGTGGGGTTTGAATGTTTGTGATGAGAGACTTATCTTTGAATGCAATATATATTAGCTTATCTTGGTAGGTTGAAAAATGTTATTCTGGAGCCTTTTGGCACTAGCTGAAATCGTTATTCTGCTTAATGACTTGGTTAAATGTAACTTATATTCATCATAAAAGCTATTTTCAACCATCTTTATTCCTGAGAGTTGAAGAAGTAAGGATTATGATGATGTTGATAGAAAATATCTCGAGTTCTAGTAAATGAAATACTGGTTTTAAGAGAAACTTGAGAAGGGGATGAATGAAAGCATGTGCATTTGCTAGCATTTTGAAGATACTAACTAGACTTCCTTTTGAAGATGTTAAATGGTTACAAAATTTGGTTTGTTTTATTTTAGTTTTATAAATCATGTACTATGTTATCTTATTGAAGTCTTACATAAATGCTTAATGACATGCATTTAGATAGTTTTGGTTAGGGTGTTTATGTATGTTGCCGTAAATTGCGTTTTAGCTGGCAAATTTTGAATGTCCTATTTTGGTATATCTAGACATTATCATTCTAGGAAGAACTAATGCCTGCTTCTCCTTAATGGTAGTTTTGTTGGGTTAGTGTCTCAAATTCGATATAGTTGAAAAGTGGGTTTGTCATTTCGCTAAAGTTAGTTTGATGGTGCTATTTCCTCCATTCAAAATATGTTTTCAGGAATCAATTCTTGGAAAATGCAGCATAGTTTGTACTTCAGAGGATAAGAGAAATCCCAAGCCATCTGAAACAGAGTTAAAGAGAGCGGATTTCTTTTTCAAATGTACTTTCGATGTTGATAGGCTTGTAATCGATGATAAATTTCCAGATAAGATTGATGGAATTGAAGGTCAGTTATTCATGTTTTGCACTTCTTTGCCTGCTATTTCCATGATTAAATTGGACACACCACATATAGTAACTATTTGACCTGTTTATATGGTACACTTGCTTGATTTTTTACAATATGGCTGTATGTTGTTACCAAAAGTTAGCATTCCCGATTACATTAGTTCATTGTGTTGGTGTTCTGCAGTGGAGCAATTCTTTAATAAGAAGAGGGATAGAAAGACAGGTAACGGTGTGCATCTTGAGACAAATAAAATGTCTAAAGATATCACAAAGATAAAGATAAAGACTAAAACATCGGAGAATATTAAACATGAGGTTAAGACTAAGACCGCTCCTTCAGACATCCTGCGTTGTAAAGTTGAAGGAAAAGCTTCTGAGATTGTCTCACCAAAGACATTGTTAGATTCTTCTCCATTTAAAAAGAGGAAGGTCTTTGAAGAGAAGTCAAGCCTTGGTCATAGTAGCAACTCTCAAAAGAAAAAGGAATTTAATGAGAAGAAAGAGTTGCGACAGGATGACAGTTATAATCCAACCAGGAAAGTTACGGAGGTGACTGAAAGGCCGAATGCAGTAAGTCTCTAAAATCATGACGGTAATCATAGTTTTCATTGCTTTCTTTCTTTCTTTTTTTTGGACAGAATTTTCACTGCTGTCTTGAAAATTTGATCCTAGTCTCCTAGATGACGTGAATGAATTGGATAAATTATGGTTTATCTTCTTGTTTTGGTGTGTTTAGACTTTTGACAGAGAAAATATTTTTAACTTATGAAAGTTTAATCATCATTATATATTCATGATTTCAAAATGTCCTTTCTTCATTTGATATAAATGATTTAACTTTATAACATGAGTTCTGAAGCAAGATAAAAAGATTGGGAATGTTGGTGGTAAATAATCTCTAAATGTGGTAAGTTACAACTGGTAACAAAAACAAACATTCACAATTATAACTTCTAAATGTGGTTTTCGTGTATATATGACTCCAGTCACTACTCTAATTCTTTGCTAACCCCCGTATTTATCTTTAATCCTTTGATAACTCCTGTATTTATTGTTGCAGGAGAAAAGAAAATGGTTTAAGAAAATGGTGAGTTTTCATTTCTTTACTTTTACTCTGGACTTTTGGTTCAGGTTTTGATCAACGGCTTGGATTTATCAGTGAAGTGTTTTTCTTTGTAGAGAAAGGAGCTCGTAGCTTGAGCTTGTAGATTACTTTGTAATTTTCTTGGTCTAGCATCTAAATAAATGAACAATTTCTCTTAGCTTTTTAGTTTCATTCATCTTTTTTTATGTGCTGTTGATTTCTCTTTTATGTCTTTTATTGAATTTTGGTTGATATTATCAGTTTTTTTTGCTAGTTAGTACTTAAAATGTCTGGCATATTAGCTTTATGAGAAATTGATTTTCCGTGTGAAATGCTTGGACAATTGCATGCAACTACTTTAAAATCTTTCTGGCCTGTATGGCATGAATGTATCTGACCTAGGTTGGTTTTAAAATTAGCCACGTTAACCTATTTGGATTTTAAAATCAGTAAGGAATTTTGTTTTTGTACTGCAAATAAAGAAGAGTATTGCATAACAAAACTGTCAAAACAAAATGAAGTTTCCTGTTCAATGAACATTGTATAGATTCCTATTTTTTTCTGTGCTTCCAATCATACATGCTCAGAGTAGAATGTATGTATGCATGTGTGTGACATCCAAAGATAGTGACATGAAGTGATTATTATGCTTTTTTTTTAGCCTTGGGAAGAAAGACTACAGAAAGCTCAAGAGTTGGGTACCCTGGTTTTACTGAGTGATCTGGATCCATCCTACACATCGTTTGAAGTAGAGGTATCTAGGATCCAACCTTTTCTCCCGTTCTAATATAGTTTCGAAAGTACCTTTGATGCAATAGAATATGAAAAATGTTGTGTGGGATTGTGTTATGTTGGGATTCATAATCGCGTAATTGGAATATGTTGAGAGATGAATTACTTTTCGCTTATACTCTCTTTATCCTTTATTTTAGATATTTGCCCCTATAATTGATAACGTCATAAACGAGTGAAAAAATGTATTTACGATTTTCATTGGTAAATTAAATAGGGACATTTTTGTAAAGAAATCATTAATGCATTTAGAATTTTGTAAAGAGCCTTATATTAAGGGACAAAGAAAAAGTGTCAAAAATGGTCTTATAAATGGAGATGGGGAGTAATGAGTTTGGGTTGAGATTTTAATTTAATGCTGTCTCCGTGTCTAATTGTCTCATTTCTTTATTTTTTTTCCACTTGTTGAGGATCTTGTTTGGCATGCGCTCAAAGAAAAGGTTGAGGCAAGGATGATAGAATTGAGCCCGACGTCCAATACATACTATGGTACTTACAGATTCATCTTTATTAACAGCAAATTATATCATGTTTCATTTTTATTGTTGATCTTTCTTCGTTACTATGGAACACATCAAATTCAAAACTAATGATAATTTTCTGTTGTTAGATCATCAACTGATTTTGTTTGCTCATCTACCGACAGGTAGAGCATTGGTTATTTTCAGATCAAAAGATGCAGCTGAAAATGCAATATCTGAGTTGACCAGGAGATGCCTTGTTCTTGAAGGCGGGAGGTATTTCATTTACTGCTTTGTTTTTCTATTCTACTTTGTTATTCTGTTCTGTTCCAGAACTCGCATAACATCTAATCCACCACGTACCTCCTGAAAATATTATAAAGTTAAATACCTACAAATATGGACACTGCTATGTCCCAATGGCTGCAGTATAGTTATGCAACCATGAAAGGTTTAACATATGCTTACGGTTTGTATTGTATTTGAATGTTTGCTCAACTTATTGATGGTAGAGACTAGATTTTAGACTATCAAATCTGACTGTAAAGACTGTAGATAAATAAACGCACATGCATACAGCAATTGGTCGCAGAGTTTGGTCAATTGTACACGTCCCTGCCAACGAAGTGGCTATTGCAGGTTTCTATAATGCAAAATGCTTGGACTTTAAGAGTACAAAGCTTTGCTTAGGTTTACTAATACTACGGGCAAGTATGTGCCATACTCAAAACTAGAGATTCAATCCAATGTTAAGCTGTCATCCTAGAGCTTGTAAGCTGAATGGCTTTAATATACTATTAGTGTCCTAATCAGTGTTTCCAATCAGAGAACTTTAAATGTAATTTGGTAGATCCAAACCACATAAGATCAAGATGTTCTAATTCAGATTTGAAGTCATTATGGAATAGTGGTCGAGTAACTTCAGTTTATATTTCTTCACAATTTGGTTATTAATGAAACAAAAACAGAAACAAGGATTTTGCACCAAGTGTAGAACCTTTGCAACATTCGATAGTTGACGATAGGGGAAGTATTGAATAATGCAAATCATATGGGTTCTGCCTTTAGCATGTAGTCATGTACCATCTGCTATTGAAATGGAAAGAATGACACATCTGGAAATATTAGATAGCTCTAATATTTTGAAGCATTATAAACTATGTGAAGTTATAAGTCGTTTTACAATACCAATGAAACATTAAATGCTACTTTTCCAACTATACCCTTAACTAATTATTACTTTCAATTCTTGAATTTATCTTTCCTATACTATTAATAAAGGATAATTTTGTAAAATTACTTGTAACTTATCTTGAATTTATCTTTCCTGCAGAGTTGTCACTGCCGAGGAGGGAATAGTAAGAGAGCCAGGCAAGCAAAGCACATTCACAGGCCATCTGTCGATTAGTAGAGCTGCGCTTCACAAGCAAAGAGAGATGGTAGTCTAACTCAACTTGCTTATCAATTAATTTTACCACATACCGGAAAACATGATTTACAATATGTTCTTTTCTTTTTTATAGAGAAACGCTGTATCAACATCACATTGTTCACAGTCTAATACAATTGAATATGCGATGGCCATTGAATGGGCACATCAATATGATAAGTCAGAAGCATGTTGGAAGTACATATGTGAGGTGGGCCATTTTTTATTTGCCAATGAATACTCGTCAATCTTGTTGATCAAACATCTTTCTGACTTCTGACTAGTCTTGATGGTTTAACTTAATCTGTTTTCTTTACAGCAACAAATGAAGGAGATAGATAATGTGAAGAGGAAGCTTAGAGGAGGCAACATATTTTCTTGAAAGATAAAATATTATTTTCAATATTTTTCTCTCTCCAATTGAAATCTAACAGAATGCCGAGAATTTTGGCAGGGAAACATGATTTAGTTGTGTTTCCGTGTAAATACAAGGAAACCACCCGTGTTTCAGCTGTTTGTCCATTTTTTTTTATTCAATGTTAGTTAATACATTGTATTCTGAACAACTTGATTGCAAATTAATATTGCAATTTTTTTTTGTCTTAGATGAAGTGGTAATTCACTGAAATTAAACTCACACACAACTGTGAGGTTCTGGGTTCGGACCCGGGCCACGATGTCCGACCTTGCAATTTCGGCATTTATCAGTTGAGCTAGGACTTCTAGAAATTAATATTGCAATTTTATCATGGCAATTATTGAAATGATTATTCTCTGACAATTTGGTGTCCTGAGATGGGGAAATAAAAAGTGAGAGAGAATAGAAAGAATGTAAATTGGCATGTTTTTCATCATGTGTTAATTTTCATTCCTCCTCCCTAGTTTTACCATCTTCATGATATTTCCTAAGTAGAATGTTTATTTAGAGTTAATGGTTTTACTATGAAGTGAGACTCGCATTAGTTTCATCTAATAAAAAAGTTTAATGGTTTTACTATGAAGTGAGACTCGCATTAGTTTCATCTAATAAAAAAGTGAGCGTCAAAGAAGTATTACAAAGAGGATGTTCTTAACATTTCTCTTGTAACAATTAAGAGATCTGTCAATTGAAATGCAAGACACCATCATGATCTTTAAAAGGCTCACCGGATAATCTTTCAAAATTGGGTCTGTCTAATAAAATAGAGAGGTGAAACTTGCGTGACAAATATGGTGGCTTTACCTCACACCCTTACATTTGTATTTTAACCCCTACAAATAGTCTAAACTTTCACTTTAACAAATAAAACAGAAGCTTATGTTTAGTCATCAAATACTTATGGGATCCCATACTATAATAATAAACATACTTGAATGTATTTTTGGTCTTCTATATTTCAAATTTATTATTTTAATCCCTCTAATTTTAAATTCAAATAGACGGTCTCCCAAATTTTAAATATTTTTTACCATCGAAATTGGGATTTATTTTTGCTCATGTGTTAGTTAATTAACTCACTCGATAATGTGACAATGCTTATTTGTTGAGAAGTATGATTTCTTTAGGGTTTGTATTGTCCTTACCGATTGAACTATGCTCACGGAGACAATAAAATAATGAAGTTTAATCTACATGTGCATTGTCACATCATCCTATCACTTGACAAAGCCGTTCATTATTCAACTTAGCACAATGGTGAAAATAAGCTCTTAAAATTTAGAATTTCGAATTTAATTTTTTTTTTTAGAGGTATTTCGAATTTAAAATTTGGAAGCTATATTGTGAGTTAGTAATAATAAGAAACCAAAAATGCATTCATGACTTCTAGAAATCTCCTATTCTTATGGTTTTGAAGTAAAAGTTCATTACAAATGAGACAATAATAATCCAATAGCTTTTTTTCACAAATTAAAAACAATCATCCGTGTTGAGAAGAATAGTTGAACCCAACGTATATATCTAGTAGTAGAATAATAAAATGAGAGAAATGTTTTTTTTTTTGAACTGATAATAAAATTGATAACAATTTGCGTAAAATACACTTTGTGTAAGCAACTATTTTATTATATAACTAACTATATCTAACGATCCCAAAAATTGCTCTAGAGCATCCATTTGAGGTGATTACTGATTATTACATCTAAATAAAGAGCATATTCGGTCACAATTTCTAGGGGCCAAGTTTCACAATACAGCCATGAGCCAACATTCATATTATTTGATTAATTTCCATGTTGTTTTTTCATGGAAATCATTCATATTGAACCTAACAAGATTGAGATCGTGATATGCTACGGTTGTGACTTATTCAAGCACAAACACACATTTTAACAATCAAATTTCATCACACAGATAACTAACCAAATCAAGTGATGAAAGTCTAATGTAAGATTTTATATATTTTTTTATGAACATGTGGCCATAGTTTATTCATTATGACCCTTTGGTCGATACATTTAGTCACGTTATTGCTTTCGGTTCGTTTGGCATTGGTCATTTTTTCCAAGTGTTTTTCCACAATCTAGAAAAGTAAAACGTTTATTCTTGTTAAAAAATGAAAAGTAAAGCTTTTTTGTTCTTCATTTTGGTGTGCGTGACTATTTGGGCACAAGAAAAGTTGCAAAAGGTTTGGTTATTTGAAATTTTCAACGCCTGCGACAAAAGTAGCAAACTAGCAATGTAATTGACCAGTAAATTATACTTCCTCCGTCCCTTAATGTAACCACCCATTTGATTTTATTTTTGTCCCTAAATGTAACCCCCTTTTCAAATTACTAGATGCATTTATTACTTTTTTCCTAAACATATCCCTAATTAATACTACTAACTTGTCTTGAAATATGAATAGTCAAATTTAATACACATACAAACAAAGGACAATTTGGTAATATTAATACACAAAACAGACACATTAATTACACTGACAACTTTTCTTAAGAAATGTGAAAAATGCAAAGGGGGGTTACATTAAGGGACGGAGGGAGTACATCTTTATATAATACAAAAGCATACCTCTATAAGCGATAGTACACGTGTCATCTTCTTGCTCTTCATCTCATTTAATGTTTTTCTCTCAACCAATCAAAATGGATATTGAATCATTTACTTTTTGTTAGCCAATCAAAATGGATCAATGACTCATTTACTTTTCATGAGCCAATCAAAATTGATAATGACATGATTTTTTTTTCCTATATATAGAGACAATTTGTTTTTCATTATTTTCATCTACATCTTCCTCCCATAAAAAATCATTGTTTTCAACCCCATTCTCTTTTCTTTTATTTGTTTATTTCTTAATGACATGTTACTTTTTATTGTGATTTCTTATGTTGCTATTTTCTACTCATATTTTCTTTTAAATTTTTCTTTTGGTGCTTTTTTCTATATTCTTTGTTTTTGACCGAATCTCTATTCATGTTTCTATTTTCTTTTGTAGATAACAAAAAAAAATTGTTTTTATGGCTCCTTTGATTTATTTAAAACAGACAATAACAAAACTAATATTTTATAATTAAAACAAATAGATATTTGAGTGGACAAAGTTAATTAATTAATGGGCGTATAAATAAAAAACAAAAACAAGACCTTGCGTTAGTGTATAATGTTTTTGATTTTTTTAGTTTTATTTCCTTCATCCTTATGAAATATTTAAATGAATTCATACTATTATTAAAAATAATATTCTAATTAATGATTATTAAATTATTAAAAAAATTTAGAAAAAAATATTAATGTTTTATTCAACACCATATCTTTGTATTCATTCTTTTTTTTTAAGGAGCATCAATTCTATTATTAAAACTTATAATCGCAAATGGTTTAAAAATGACTCCATATTTAATTCTTTCCACAATATTCGTTCCATCCTTGACTTCTACGGAAAAGCAATTCTTTTAAAACACTTCTCCAAACTTGAAAAATTAAAATTGATTGATTTTGAAATCGTAATCATAGTAATTTAAAAAAATAAATATGAAAATCACTTATTTTGGCTCAAGTTGTTTATGAACTCCATCAAATGATTTTTTTTTGGGAAAACTCAAATTTTAGTTACGTCACGGTTGAACTCTTCTCTTGGGAACCATATGGTTAACAAAAAAAAAATATAAAGACACCTAAATACCCATTATTAATATTTTAGTGAATAAATGCTCATTATAATTTTCCCTAAAAATAATCATACAATATACAACAATATAATTTCCACTAAACGGTCTTTATTACTTTTCTAAAAATAATGAAATTGAATATGTCATCATATTTTTACACCTATTCCTTTTTTAAAAGATGATATTCCATAGGTTTGTACTACATATAAATTTGCTTCTATTTAATGGTGCTTTTTTTGTTAATGATACTAACAAAGTTTAATCTGGTTATACGATAAAGGATCAAGTTGCACTAACTTACACAAGTTAAGAGATCAATTTGACTTATATTAAAATTAAGGGACCAAACTGAGATTTAAAAATAAGTTTATGGGTTAAATTGACCAATTTTAAAGTTATGGGACTAAATTAAACTTTAAAATTAGTTACAGGGCCAAAGTGACATTTAAGGCAAAGAAAAAAAATTAACAATACGGAAAAATCATATAATTATAGAAATAGTAATAACAACAATATTTAAAAGGAGAATTGAATGATATTATTAGTATTAATATTTGCTATCATGTTTTTTTTTTTTAAATATGGTAACATGTCTTTAAATTTTTATTTTATAAGTTAATACTAAATTACTAATAGTAGCATTACAAAGGAAGGTAGACTCAATTGGTAAAGAATTGACTTAACTGCAAGGTAATTGATTTAACTTATGGTGTGCTTGCGCGAGGACTTCTTTAGTGAATGATTTACAAGTACCTCTCTAAATGCCCTTCGAGCCATGAGATTTGTTTTGACCCTGATGAGCTTCCGAAGCCTAACTCATCTAAACATTTTATCATTTTTTTTAAATTGTAAATTTAAAAAAAATTAAAAATGAAAAATCTCAACTTTTTGATTCAAAATGAAAGCCTAAATTTTAGCATATTATAAAAGAAAAAAGATCAATCGAAAACATTTTTTAGGAAAGATTATTCAATAAAATGGAAAAATCATATAATTATAGAAACAATAATAATAAAGTTTTGAAGAAGAATCGAATGTTACCCAAAATTAAATTTGAGCAATAACCGGTGATTTTTTAAATTCCAATTTTACTAATTTTCTACAAAGTCTGTATTTCAATTTTTTTTAAAGTATATATGTCGTGTCCTTTTAATAGCATAATGCATGTAAAAGTCTTTTAATAACTCTTTTTTTAATGCCTTTTTGTCTAATTTTATAAATAAAAATGTACATGGGATAACTCTTTAATGATCATTGCACTAACGATTTTTGAGGTATAATATTTAATGAAGTTAATAAAATAAGAAACAAAAATCATATTGACTTTATTTTTAATAAAAAAAATATATCGACGAATGTTGATTTTGTGAAAGGTATGAAATATGATTTCATCTATCTCCAATGATACTAGCCTAAATCTAAAATTTGTCTTTTTACTACTAGATTAAACCCTGAGAGTTGGAAAATCACAATTAACTAGACTAAATCCTGAGAGTTTATCATAATGCCGGGATTTCCAGTGGAGCCTACATTGGGTTGGGTAATCATGTTAGGTCAATAGCAATCACGCAAGTTAATTTGACACTACATCTTCACGCAGAACCTTAAAGCCCTAGACATATGGGTAATCTCATTTATATGTTGATCAAATTCTACTCTTTCATCCGATATGTAGAACGTTAACTCACACTTCATACATTAACGTATTTTAATCAAGTGTGTGAATTTATGCATTCATAATTATGTGACGTAGTCATAAAAAGTAAAATAGAAACACAAACATGTTAAAAAATGTGGGTTAGTGGTGATTTCATGGATGTAGGTTTACGCTCCTTTCTTTCATGAGAAGGGATAAATGAAATTAGAAGCAAAATGAATACGAAAAAGGACATTGATTATGAGAGAAATGATAAGAGAAAAAGATATGCAATGGATTTTCTGTTATGAGTTGGAACCTTTAAATCCAAAGTTTTTCTTTTTACCACTAGATTAAACCCTTAGAGTCGGAAAATCACAATGAAGTAGAAAATGCATTTTTAATTCATATTAATCATGATAAATAGCATATTCATTATACATGAACCATCTCTCATCTTGGTTTTTTACTGAAAAAAAGTTTATTGGTTTAATTGTTCTTGATTATTGGAATTACATTATGAAACACATTTTTCAAAAGTTGTTGGTAATTTTATGAGTTTCTTGAAAGGGTTGAGAATTTCTCGATAATTAATTTACCAAAACATTAGACTCAATTAAAAACAAACCACATCATTTAAAAATGTATAATAAACATGTATGTTGTCAACTTAACATAACATAAAAGTGCTTTTCTAAGGTTAAATCCTACCAAAGACCAAAAATAAAAGAATTTGAAATAATACAAGTTGAATGAAATAAATGGTATGAAAGAGAACAACATGGAAAAACTTAAATTTAATATTTTCTAGAAGAAGAATTAGACTAAACCAAAAAAAGTGTTATATCATTTTAAATTTTTTAATAAGCATGTATTTTATCAACTTAGCATAATACATCTGCATTTGTCTAATGTAAAATCCCATCAAATGCCAAAAGTAAATGAATTTGAAAAAAAATATTAAGTTTGAATAAAAAATATAGCATTAAAGCGAATGACATCTACTAACTAAAATTTAAGATAAAAAAAAATCAAACAAATGACATTCAAAAACTAACAAATCAGTTTATCATAATGTTAGGCCTTCCAATAGAGCCTACATTAGGTTGGATAATCATGTTATGTTATTAGCAACCAAACAAGTTAGATTGACACTACGTCTTCACAAAAAACCTTAAGGCACTAGGTAAATGGGTCATCTCATTTCTATCTTGATCAAAATCTACTCTTTCATCAAATATGTAGAATGTTAACTCACACTTGAAAATGTTACCATATTTTAACCAACTGTGTGATTACATGTGTTCTTAATTATGTGACACGGTCGTGGAAAGTAAAATAGAGACACAACATGTTCAAAAATTTGGGTTGATGATTATTTCGTGGATGTATGTTTATGTTCCTTTCTTTCACGAGAAGAGATAAAGAAAATTAGAAGAAACACAATGAATACGAAAAAGGACATTGGATATGAGAGAAATAATAAGAGAAAAAAAATATGCAGTGTGTTTTGTCCATAAGAGAGTAGTGAATAATACGAGTTGTCGTTAATTTAATAGATTTGTTGAAGGAATTGAGGAATCTTGAGTAATTATTTTACCAACAAATTAGACTTAATTAAAAAAACTCAATATAATTTTAAAATGTTTAATAAGCATGTATTTTCTAAACTCAACATAACACATCTTTATTTTTCGATTGTTACATCCCACCTAATATCAAAATTAAAGGAATTTAAAATAATAGAAGTTGAATAAAAATATAGTATGAAAATGAATTTTAACATAAGAGAAATGATAAGGGAAAAAAATTAAGGAGTGTGTGCTTTGTCTGTGAAAGTATACGGAATATATTGAGTTGTTGGGGGGACTACCGGGGATCCAAAAACTAACAAAAAAATTCATCATAATTTTGGAACTACCAGGGAATCCTACACTGGGTATGATTCCCACAGTATACTAGAAACCACACGAGTGAGATTGATACCACATCCTTACAAAATATCTTATAGCATCAAGTATATGAGTCTTTTTACTGATACCTTCTTCGAAATCTACTATTCCATCCAATATAGTGCTTTCAGGAATTAACTAGGTATATGGGTATATCATTTAAATGTTCTTTAAAATTTACTCTAGCGTTCATGCAAAACTTTAACTCACAATTGACACATTAACATCTCTTCTTCAAGTATGAGACTATTTGCATCTGTGATCTACCACCTTGAATCACTCCCGCTTTCCCCACAAAGTTGAATCGAATAGAGAGGAACCACACAAATAAGAATGATACCACATTTTCACCCAATATTTTAAGGCACTAAGTGTATGAATTTTTTCATTTATATGTTGTTCAACCTTCAATCGTCTACTCAATGTTATACTATAACTTACATTTGATACATCACAACATTATTTCCCTCAAATATGAAAAAATTTTAGCCCGTGCTTGGCACGGGTATCCATACTAGTTTACTACTTATACTAATATTGTACTGCATTAATTATTTCTTTACATACATGTCCTTATTTATTATAGATTTTTTCTTCAATCAGCAATGAATATCATATGAAAAACATAAATCAACTATCTCTTTTAAGGATAAAATTGTAAAAACAATAGTGATTACAAACAACTTTAATACAAATATTCACTTTCTTAATTCCCATGATTTTAGCAAAAGGGTCTTAACGGAGGTAGTAATTTCATTTTGGTTCTATGACTTATATTTTTATGTATTGGTAATTCAACCATAGGTTTCCGTCATCCAATTTGGTTTTCTGTGTTAATTTGTAGCCTTAATTACTTAAAGTGGACGATCATTGTAGGCGTCTACAAAAGGTATAATTATTTTTTAGTTTTAATCATTAGATCTTTTATATATATAAAAAAAACTATTGAATCTTACAAGTTCGTTGCATATAATAGTAAATCACCAACATTTAATTTAGAGTAAATTACACTCCACTCTCCTCAAAGATACTTGAATTACACCCTCTCCCCTCTTATGTTAAAATATACACTTCCCTCCCATGAAAAATAAAATCTACACTCCCCTCTCCTATAAGATGTTTGAACTACAAATCTCCCCCTTAATAATTAAATATTAACTAATCTATTTTAACATAAATTCATGATATATATTAATTTTGAACCACCATTTAAGAAAAATAAATTCATTTCTTTATAATTTAAATGTCAATGATAATTTAATTTAAATATTTTTCTATTAATTTTATAATTTATAGTATAAAATTAACTTTCCAATAACCATACTTTATTGTCTTTAGTAATTTTTCACATATTTTAATTTTATCTTTGGTTGTTTCATATTTTATAATAGGGTTTAAAACTATATGTTAATGAAATTGTGAATAAATAATAGCGAAAAATATGTATTCAAATTTTGATTATATTAAAATAGACCCGCAATACTATTTTTTCCGAAGTGTGTTAGATTATTATTTTTTTGCTAGATTATTAGAAATAAAAAAATAATATTGAGGGAGTAAAGTGTAGATTTTAACATAAGAGGGGAGGGGAATATAATTCAAGCTTCTCTTAGGGGAGGGGAGTGAAATATTTTCTAATATGTTTTGAATAAGAGGGGAGGGGAGTGTATATTTTAATATAAAAGGGGAGGGGAATGTAATTCAAGCATCTTTGAAGGGATGAGAGTGTAATTTACTCTTTAATTTATTTTACTTTTTTTTCATCTTCTTTCATCCTCTACATTTTCATCATTGTCATTGTCATCATCTTCACAAACTTCATCACTTTACAAATATTAATCATTAAATGATTAACTTCTCGTGCATTAGTGTTTAAAGATATAATGAATTAGTGTTTTTATTTTTATATATGATAATGCAATTTTACAAATATTAATCATTAAATAATTAACTTCTCATGCATCGTACGAGTCCAAGTACTATTATATAGAAAAATTGAAAAATCTTTCACATTTTTCAAAAGAACCATTTTTTAGAGAATGATAAACTAATACTTATGATTAATATATTTTTAAATTTTAAAAATATCATCTGAACATAAATTGAATTTGAAAAATTCGTATAAACCCTCAAAAACCTCATCAAATACAAATTTTTAGTTCCCCAAATAAACAATATTTTATATTATGAATAAAAAGTTAAACTCCGAAGCTCTCTCTTCCCGATATTTTCTATTTCTTTTAATTGCTCATTCCTTTTTTCCCCTCCAAACTCTCAAACAAAACATTAATATTTTTCGTTTGGTATCAAAATATAAGTCATTATTCACGAAACAGTGAGAGGAGATTTCTTCCATTTCTTTCATGGTGAAAATGACATTCACTTTCTTCCCATTGCTTTCAAGTCTCCTATTTATTATTTAAATTAACGTGATTAGTTTCCAAAGTAGTAAACTCATGTGTGTGATTTATGAACAAAAAATAACCGTATGCTGAAAATAAGGTTGGAAAACGTGGAAAACTATATGTAAGTATGTAACCATTAACCAAACATATTCATTCTCTTTGCAGTTTGCACACATAACATAATGGACCACTTGAGAATGATTCTCTTGAGACTTTGGCTATCAATCCCTAAAGAAATGCCAAACTGAACAAACTAAAGACCAAACATTCTCTTTTTTTTTTTCTTCATAATTTAGAGAGGAAGCACTTTGTAGGAGTTCTTTTTTCATAATCTGTATTTGGCTTTACTATCATTTTATTGAAATATGATGAAGAAATTATGGTTTGTACAATGTTTTAATAATATATTAAATTTGTTGTCCTGAAATTTACAACATTCAAGCATCAGCCACTTTTAAACTTAGGTAGTATAGTTCGAGTATAATACAATAAAACTTTAAGCCTCAAATTATATTTTACCATTACATTTTTTTTGAGGGATTTTACCTATTAAATTTATATCTTTCATAACAATTTTTATTCATTATTTTAGTTTACAATATGATATATAATTTAATTTTTCTTATATATTATTTGTTCCCTCATATTTTGGAAATGGTTGGTATAATAATAAAATAAGTTCCAAAAATTCATCCAATTGATTTGGTCAACACTCCAATATAATATAATTCCATAAAAAATTAAAATTATCGTAACTAATTAAGAAAAACAAAATTAGAAAAATATATTGTCAAAATTAAAACATTTATTAATATTTTATTATTTTAAAAGATTTAATGAATACTTACTTCTATATATGATTTGAAAACGAGTGTTGGAAAACTATAGTACTATACTCTAAACATTTTTCTCTTTGCACACATAAATTAATGGACCACTAGAGAGATTCTATTTGGTCATAGAAATACGTGGACTGATTTGGCCTTTGTAGTTACACTTCAATTCAATTACCTAATTCTTCATATATACATACATTCTTTAGCTACCACAAGTCCACAACAATTTCTTCGATAACTTCGACAAGTACATTTATCTAGAGTTAAGTGACCATCTTTTCAATAATTCATAATTGAAATATTATTGTAAAGAAATTCTGATTTGTTTCTTCATTGAATTTAATTGCATTGCACGTTAAATTGTTATTGATTTTGTACGTATTATTTGTGTTTCTTGTTTGATTTTTCTTTGAACGTGTAAAACTAGCACACTATACTTTTTGTGATGACTCTCTATGTATGAATGCAGATATGAAGAACTTTAAAACACCTTTCAAGGGTATTGTAGATGATTTTAGGGGAAGAGCAGTACACTATAAAGATGATTGGATTTCTGGTCTCACCTCGGGAACCGGGTAAGCTTCTATTACATGTGGATTTATTCATGTTTGTATGACCAAAAAAATTCATGCAAGTATGATCATGGTTTGAAACTGCGGTGCGGTTGCAGTTACGTTGAGAATTTTAATATTGCGACGTGGGCAAATGCCGTTGTAAAGACCCTTAAAACCTTTACACTGCCGCCACAACTGCAATTGCAGACCGTGATTTAGAACATGCAATGTAACGATAATAATACTAATGTAATGACAGGATATTGGCACCGACTATGTATATTTTCTTCGCTTCTGCTCTACCTGTTATTGCCTTCGGCGCGCAGCTCAGTAGGGACACAGGTTGGTTCATGATCTTCTTCATTCTTTCTTGACCATTATGCTCTTTCACTCTGACCTATACACTCTATGCATAACTCTTTTGGTATTAAGATTGAACCATTTCTTGTTTGTATTTTGTAGATGGAAGCTTAAGCACTGTGGAAACACTGGCTTCTACAGCCATTTGTGGAATCATACACTCCATTTTTGGTGGACAACCTCTTCTAATACTAGGAGTGGCAGAACCCACTATCCTTATGTACACATATTTGTACAATTATGCCAAAAATAAGGAAGGTTTGGGAAGAGAACTCTTTTTGGCTTGGGTAGGATGGTAAGAATAACATATCCTACATAACCCAAGCCCCTGTTGGATTAACATATAAGCTATTTCTGTAGCAAAAGATAAAATAAAGTCAAATTATGTTCATATAATTAGCTATAAGTTGTTTTCATAAGCTCTCCCAAGTGCATATGTTAGATAAACTCAATTAAGTCAATCAAAACAGGCTTGAAGATCATGTTTTAATCATTGTCTAATGGATGTTATTAACATTTCAGGGTTTGTGTGTGGACTGCTCTATTGCTATTTCTTTTAGCAATATTCAATGCTGCCATTATCATCAATAGATTTACAAGGATTGCTGGTGAGCTTTTTGGCATGTTGATTACAGTCTTATTCATTCAAGAAGCTATCAAGGTTAGTTTCTGACATATTAGTTTGTTTGTGGTGGTATCAACTATCAAATGAAACATGAATTTGGCATAACACATAAGAAAAAGACTTTGATATATTATTGTATTGAATCTTTAGGGAATGGTAAGTGAGTTTGAAGTTCCTAAAGAGGGGGATCCAACATTGGATAAATACCAATTTCATTGGTTGTATGCAAATGGATTGCTAGGAATTATATTTACATTTGGCCTTCTCTATACTTCTTTGAAAAGCAGAAGAGCAAGGTCATGGTTATATGGAACAGGTTTGTCGAGAAAACTCGGTGATTACTTGAGGCTTTGAGCCATCATTAGTGGATTTGGATTCAGCCACATCTCGGACTGTCCAGATTTTAATTTCTTTTAAATTTAAAATATCAAACTTGAAGTATCGACTGTCCGATCTTGATCCGACAGTCCAAATGTGGCCAACTGTGTGCAGTCATGAGGTTGTGACTGCACACAACCCGGACCAATCATTAGCATGGTTGGATGGAGGAAACTGACATTGTTTGTTTATTGAGCAGGGTGGTTAAGAAGTTTCATTGCAGACTACGGAGTACCATTCTTGGTCGTGGTGTGGACAGCTTTATCATTTACAGTAGTAGCAAATAAAGTACCTTCTGGAGTTCCAAGAAGACTCATTGCACCTTTGGCTTGGGAATCTGCATCATTACATCACTGGACAGTAATCAAGGTAAAACAACTTATAGCATATTGAAAACCATTGGACTTTGTTATATCTTTTGTTTGATAAATATCTTACACATAGACATAAGCACTTTAATTAAGTTGTGTATCCAAACATGACATGGTTTTGGAAGTTACTGACATAATTTCTACTGCAGGATATGGGGAAGGTTTCTCTGGAACATATTTTTGCTGCTTTTGTTCCAGCCTTAATGATAGCAGGGCTTTACTTCTTTGACCATAGCGTTGCGTCCCAACTGGCACAACAAAAGGAATTCAATCTCAAGAAACCTTTGGCATATCACTATGATATATTGTTACTAGGATTCATGGTATATATTTATATTTTATATATGATATCTTGTATGGATTTGTTTAATTGTCACTCACATTAATGATACCAACAAAACTAATGCTTTTCTTTGAATCAAACTTTTAGACTTTGCTTTGCGGACTAATTGGTTTGCCTCCTTCGAATGGAGTTCTGCCTCAATCCCCTATGCACACTAAGAGTCTGGCTGTTCTCAAGAAACAGGTGTGTAAATGAGTATTGATAATTGTAATTTTGTATTGAGTAGCAAGATTGAATTTGATATTAGGGGTTTGTTTGGATTGACTTATTTGAGCTTATATATTGGTATAAGCACTAGTGAGACAGTTTGAGAGAGATTATGAAAACAAATTATGCCATACAAATAAGCTGTTTTCTGCTTACTTTCATAAGCTCTCAAGGATAGCTTCCGATCACATGTTACATGGTATTTGAAAATAGTTTGACTTAATCTTTTTTTTTTATAGATAAAATTTATATGATAAGTGATTATGCTATAAACACTTAATTAAGTTGTTTATATACACAAAGCCTGAGTATGGTGATTCATTTTCCTTTGAATGGTAGTTGATCCGGAGAAAGATGGTTAAAAGTGCCAAGGAAAGCATAGGGAAGAAAGCTAGCAACTCTGAAATATATGGAACAATGCAAGCAGTGTTTATAGAAATGGATAATGATCCTAATGTAAGCCTACCCCTTCTGATCCTCTTATCCTTTTGCTAATAAATATATTCGGCAATTGTTATATGTTTTTTATTATTAATTCATATTATATTTTGATCTTTGCCCCGTCCTATAAAATTCTGGCTCTGAACCTGCTGACACAGACATCAAACACGACACCAATAATAACTAAATTACTAATTGTTCCTGAGCATGGTTCTGCAGAATCATTCAGTGGTAAAAGAACTAGAGGATTTGAAAGATTTTGTCCTAAATGGTGAAGATAAAGGAGAGAACAATAAGAGCACATTTGATCCTGAGAAACACATTGATACATATTTGCCTGTAAGAGTAAAGGAGCAAAGAGTGAGCAACCTTTTACAATCACTCTTTGTTGGAGCAGCAGTGTTTGCCATGCCTGCCATAAAAATGATACCAACTTCAGTATTGTGGGGATACTTTGCTTACATGGCCATTGATAGTCTTCCAGGGAATCAATTTTGGGAAAGGATACTGCTTCTTTTTGTAAGACCTAGTAGATGGTACAAGTAAGTGAAAGTTACTTTGATTTCACCATTTTAACAAAATATACATGAAGCATTGAAATAAACACTAACACCGGACACGACATTCACACGTCTTTATTCTGAAGTGTCAGTTGTCATTGATTTCTGTTTCTTGCAGGTTGTTGGAAGGTGATCATGCTTCCTTTGTTGAGTCAGTACCATTCAAACATATAGTATTGTTTACACTCTTCCAATGTGTGTATTTCTTGGTTTGTTTCGGAGTGACATGGATTCCAATTGCTGGAATGTTGTTCCCTTTGCCATTCTTTTTGCTGATCACATTGAGGCAATATATACTCCCCAAGCTGTTCAGTCCAAACCATCTTATGGAACTAGATGCAGCTGAATATGAAGAAATACCTGGTGCTCCAAGACTAAGTTTCAATATATCCTTCCAGGTATCCTGAGCTTAATTTTGTCATTTTTTTTATTTGCATTGCCCACAGTCGTGATTTCACGCTCACGCAATCAACACATTGGTAGCCATTAAATCGAGATTGCACGTTGCAGGTTTCAAGCTCGATATTTTAGAGTAAAAAAAAATCAAAACCTGCTTGCTTTCTACACCGTCCGAACTCGATCCAAGGACTACCAATGTGTTGACTTCATGAATGCGTGGGATTGGGATTGCATGCAAACCAAAGCCTTTTCAATTATGATATTTCATCTCAATTATATTTTACACAATACTCTAGGATATCAAAGAGTTCTATACTTTTTTTGTAACAGGAGGTTGAATCACCTAAAGTTGGATCAAAGGAAATAGGTAATTCTGAAATATTAGATGAGTTAACCACTAATAGAGGGGAGTTGAAGGTCAGAACTACTAGCTTTAGTGAGGAAAGAAATAATCAGGTAACAGAATTCAAATGCTGTTTCTTTGGATGAATTTGAGTTAATTACTTTTGTTCTTTCTCTAAAAAAAATGCATTGTTTTCAATGATGAGTTTTTGCAGGTTTATCCTCATGAAATTGATTCAAACTAGAATGTGATATTACATGGTAACCGTGACTGTCCAATCCCATGCAGCTCATAGAGTTTCCTCTTAAAGAAGCAAAAATATATATATATCCATGAAGATCATGTGTTGCAATATAAATTTTCTACGTGATGTTAGTGGAATTTGTAAGTAACATTAGAATATAAGTAGTGAAAAGTTGGTATTTCCTATGTGATGCTTCCATAAAATTTTTTTAGTAGATTTAGAAGTGTTAAATGAGCCTAGTCCGAACTAAATTGTGGGTTGGCTAAACAAAAAATTTGCTTTTAATAATTTTAATCCAACCTGTCCTTCATATTGATGGATTAGACCAATCATTGGACAAAAAAGTTTATACTTAAATGCAGTTTTTGTCTTGTTATTTTTATAAATCCGCAATTTCGGCCTCCCGTTTTCTAATCCTCAATTTTGGTTGTGATTAGTTTTGTTAGTTATTGAATTTGTATCCGTCGATCAATTTGGTCCTCAAATTATTCGAAATAGTTTAAGAGTCTCTCAATTTGCTTAACTTGTATCAAATAAGTCCCTTCATCAAATTTTATCATTAAACAATATGCAACATTAGACGTTAGTATGTCATTCCACGTATGCAAGACTATTTTGATCAATGATTTTGATTGCAACAAAAAAAATCATCAAGATATTCAAACCCAAAAACACATCAATCAATGTTCATCCATCTTCATCATCTTCTTCCACTCAAAAATATATTTGATGAACTCATTCACATATCTCATTCTATTATGCACAAAGGCTTTTCTTAATAGCCATGAATGGAAATGTGAAGCAACCGTAAATTGTAGGCGAATCAACCCCTACCTAACAAATGAATATCTTCCACTATCCTATATCGAATAAGAGCATTGCTATATTTCGCGAGAGGAAACCTCACAAGAGCATCACGAATACAAGCTTAGCCAATGAAAATGCACTGCCTAGCGGAATACACAGAGGAATGGCAGAAAACACGGAAGCCAAAGCCATTAAAATGTGGCAACTGTCTCGTGAACTCATTCGCTTAAGCATTCCTTCGCTACTCATATCATTATTGTTCCTCTTATTACAATATATCGAATAAATTTACAAAACTTGTCCAATAAATTCGGGGTCGATTCATTATTTCCTTTACACCATCCTTATGAATATGAATCAATACATAAAAGGGGGACCTACATAAATGGAGAGTGTTGCTAGCATAACTCATAACTCATATATATATATAATTTTTCTCAAGGATACACTTCATATTTTGAGATATATTGTAAAGTCAATTTGGTAAAGGTAAAATAAGAAACGTACAATCTTCATTAATCAAGCGGTTAAAATCTATTTTCCGTGTAACTTTCTAACTACGTAGAATCCAAGTCCTGCAAACGTATGTCGGAGAGTCTCATGTTGGTGACCAAACAAAAACATTTTTTAGATGACTCCCAATAATACTTATTTCTTTCTTAGTCATTAAAAAATAAATTAAGAGTATGCCTGAAAAATTAACTTGACTAATTTTAATATGAAACTAAAGGAAAAAGATAAAAAGAAAACATACTTTAAGATAAGTGTCAATGACTCTATACAAACCATCATTAGTGGCTCTTGCTTGATAAACAACTATAAAATTCCTCCCCTAAAAAAACTATAAAATTCCTAAACTACATCCACAATCTACAAAAATCCTTGCCTACAAAATGAGAATTAATTTTGTAGTTTATGAAATTTAACACTTGTTTATAAGGATTGCGAGAAAATATCACAACAAATGCATTGTCTTTTGAGTCAAGTTTGATGAAAATCAATTGTTGGAGTAAGAGAAGCGTTTGCATTTTAACATTTCAAGTTTCTTATGCTTTGATTCAATTGAAACACGAACTCCCGAACTGCACTGATCAAATAATTGAATCGGATGACTAAATCATATTAAATTGAATCGGATGACTAAATCATATTAAATTTAGTGAAAATGGTAGCTTCGATCTACAACTTAATCCTTATAAAAAAGAAAAATACTAATGAATAAACACAAATACAAAGTAGTCCCTGAATGTGCACTTCTGTTATCACTGTAGTCCCTGGCGTTAAATAATTCTGTTAACTGATGATGTGACAAACGTTTTATGCTGACAAAGAGTATGAGGTGTCACAGGGACTAAAATGAAAGTAGAAAATTGTCACTTTGATTCCTGAATAAAAAATTATTATCCCCGAAAATCAATATCCTCAAACTCGTCCCAACAAAATGTTGCTCTTCGTCAAGAACTGGGTCATCTTCCTCAATGAAGTTGTTTTGTGGTTGCGGGATACTTGTTAGGTCCCTGACTATGCTACTTACTATCAGTTAGGTCCCTGCAGTAGACACTCACATGCACAAAGTAGGCCTACCATGATCCTCTTTTACATCAATTTATCAATTATAGCAATTTGAAGAATTGTTTCGGACTTTCAAGTCCACTTATAAATCACATTTTTCCAAATAATGTATTTGTATGTATTGAATTCCTTCATGGTTTCTTCTTTTTAATCTCAACGTTAACTTCAAATTATACTATTTCATTTTTTTAGAAAGACTATTAGCATCAAAAATACATATTCAACTAAACTTCAATTGATTATTTACAAATACTGTCCTAGTATATTTATCTGACCATGTGCATTTCTGCAGTATGATTACAGAACAAAAACTTAAGCCACTTAATTCGGTATTTGTTTTTATATTAGTTATTATAATAATCACTGATATAACATCAAACATGTTATGTGAATTGTTAGCTAATATTTAGCATTTGCTGTCACATTTTTAGGCATGTTGTGTGTTCATGGAACAACAACCATTGCATGGAAGAATGATAAATGTTGTAGGCATGGAATAGAAGCCATTGCATGGGAGTATGACAAATGTCGTGTGCCTGTAAGAGTTTACTGTTAGGGACCTAACTGATAGTAAGTATGCATAGTCACGGACCTAACGACAAGTCTCCCACAACCACATAACATTTTCAATGAGGAAGATGACCCGGTTCTTGACGAAGAGCAACACTTCGTTGGGACGAGTTTGGAGATATTGATTTTCGGTTTAGGGATATTGATTTTCGGTTCAAAGGATCAAAGTGACCATTTTCTACTTTCACTTTAGTCCATGTGACACCTCATACTCCTTGTTAGCATAAAATCTTTGACACGTCATCATTAAACAAAATTATCTAATGTCAGAGATTAAAATGAT
The DNA here is from genome assembly GCF_051527215.1 of Medicago sativa. Taxonomy (NCBI): domain Eukaryota; kingdom Viridiplantae; phylum Streptophyta; class Magnoliopsida; order Fabales; family Fabaceae; genus Medicago; species Medicago sativa. The sequence goes on from NC_140750.1 coordinate 81,576,966, forward strand.
AACGAATGTGCACATTTAGGGACTACTTTGTAGTTAATCCTGAGTCAGAGACCTTTATGACATCGAGGTGTAGAGTCAGATATCAAAGCGATCATTTACTTAATATTAATAAGTGTCCTTGTATAATCAAACTCTTAAAAATGTAAGAAGTCATGGTCAATAAAAAAATGTTTAATTGCACTTTTGGCCCCCTATCTTTTCAAAAGTTGCGATTTTGGACCCCTAACTAATTAAACTACAAAACAGTCCCCTATGTATTGGATCTTTGGTAGTTTTGGCCCCCAAGGCCAATTTTGACATGGTCGTCGTTGACGTGGCACCTGCATAGGGGGCCAAGTTTTGACGCCACGTCAGCGAAGGCCAAGTCAAAATTGGCCTTGGGGGCCAAAACTGCCAAAGATCCAATATATAGGGGGCTGTTTTGTATTTTAATTAGTTAGGAGTCCAAAATCGCAACTTTTGGAAAGATAAGGGGTCAAAAGTGCAATTTAGCCATAAAAAAATACATGTAATAAATATTAAACCAGCTGATTTTGTGTGGAAAAAAAAAAGGTTATGACACTTGTATAAGGTCGAAAAATTACTAGACAAATGACCTAATATTATTTAGAGTGAAAAAAATGGGAAAATAATTTTGTATAGATTTTAGGGTCTTGTTAATGAGTGTCCTTGGAACACTCTTTAAGCATCCCAAATTTAATAATTATTCTTTTAAAAAGTCAACTATTACAATTTTCAATTAATTTAATTAACAATTTTTCATTAAAAATTTATCATTTAAAGTGTTTAAAGAGTATCCGAGGATACTCGTTTACATTTTCCTAGATTTTATTATGATTTTTAGGGGAAGTAAGAAATTTGCATAGCTTTTTGTTTTTTGTTTGACGCAATATATAATTTTTTTTGACATGAAGAAATTTGTATGGATATTAAATATTAAATTTGTATAGTTATGAAATGAAATGAATGAATCTAAATCTAATATACCTTGTAACCAAAGTTCTAGTTCTAGTTCTAGTTCTATAAAAAGCAACCAAGTGAGAAAACCTAGTTCTCTTGCCTTCTAACATTTGCAGCAGCGCCGTTTGTTAAGATTCACACACCGCATGCTTCTCTCAAACCTTATCATCATGCTTCGTGTACTACTATCTTCTCCTTCGCCGCCTGTGATCCTGCTTCGTCACCAGAGCTTTTAAGCTCGTTCACGACCGTAATTTCCTTGATTAACCAGGTAAATAGTTTCTGTTCTCCATATTGATATTGATCTATTAGCTTCTAGGCTCGTTCACGACTGTAATTTCCTTCATTCACACACCGCCTCTGATCATAATTTGTTATCCACTTGCAGGGTGATGGCTTATACTGGACAGCTGACCGATATGGGATGTTGTCTTCGATTCACGGATCAGGTTTGTTTACCTATGATTCATTTATAGATTTAATGTAACAGTTTGTTCTGTTCTTTCTTTATTCGGGAGATACTCCCACCGATGACTGTGTCTCTCTATTTTAACCGAAATGTATATCTATTCTGTTAACCATGTCCAGCCCTCAAATTGCAATATCTATTTTGTTGGTGTATCTAACACTGAAACATACATTTACATATAACAACCAGATGCACTTTATTATTTTTAGTTTTTGTTATAAATATAAACATAATCCCTCATTGTAGTCCTACCCAATTTTTAAACACAGGGTCCGCTGAACCTATTGGATGGAGTAGTCCATTATCTGCCATCTGCAACTTGCATTCCAAAATATGTCATGGACATGACTAAGCATGGCACAAAGGTACTTCATTAAAATTTATTCTTTGGCACTATGTTGTTATCATGGTTTAATTAACAACATTGCCTTAGTTTCATTATTATTCGAGTTCTCTGCTACATGAATCTTGTATGTGTCGTTACCTGTCCTCTTTGATAATTTGTCCCGTCCATATTACTAGCATTTTTTTATTTTTTGGTTTAGAGGTATTTAGTGGTATTCAGACTTGTAGTATCTGTTGGTTTTAGAGGTAGTTTTGGTTCTGAGTTCTGACAAATCAACAATGGCAAGATAAGAGAAAGCTTTAATTCATATCAACAAACTTACGTTTAGGTGAGGGATGGAGTGTTTCATCACTCACAAAAAATAAATAAATATTTGAAAAGCTTCCAACAATGCCAGGAATATTAGCTAGTTTAATGGAGAAATATTGTCTTCATCAATAGACAAAAAAAAAAAAAAAAACTGTTAGTTTTTTGGGTGATAAGTTAGAAAGAGAGGTTTCTATCGATTTGAGAGATCTTAGGGGTGGTTATTGTCCACTTTAAAACTAGGTAGGGTGTATGTATCATTTAAAGAAACTTTAGGGGAGGTAAATGTAATTTGTCCTCACTTCTCTTTTTTTTTTTTTTTTTTTTTTTGAAGAAATCAATTTGTCCTAACTTCTACAAACTGTTTGTTTTGTATTTAATTTTTTTTTTCCTGGGTGAAGAATCTACAAAGGTGTTCTTCAAGAGGGGAACTGGAAAGAATAGGACAAGCTTATGCAGGGCAGCTGGTTGCTGCGATTGATATGGAGGGCAAGTCTCCTTTTTGTGTATCAGGTTTGGTTACCTTCACAACTGAATTGTCCTGTACTTTTTATGTTTGGTATATTTAGAGAAAGATGTGTTGTTGTGACGATTATTTTGTGTTTTATTAAGGAGATACACTTGTTGACGGAAGGGTAAAGTATGTAAAGTATGTGATGAAACCAGCCGAATTGCCTAAGCCTTCTGACAGAGATCTCGTAGTGGATGTGAGTAGTTTCTTTGTTTCCTAATAACAAACATATTAACTTCCTTATCCCATTTTATGTATCATGAAATAATAACCACTGACTTTGTTTTTGTATTGATTATAGAGAGCGAGAAAACAGTACTGGGCAAAACTTGGCTTGGATGACAAACTTTTACAGGTTGACTTTTTATTCATCTAACCTCTTTATATGACATAATTGCTTGATGATGTTTGTTTCCTAAATTAGTTGAAGTTTTCTCTTTGTGCTGAAATAATTGCAGGCAACAGTAAACATCAGGCCAAAGGAACAAGATAACCCATTATTTCAGCTATGTACCATTTCCGTCGCCGGCCGATTTCGGTGATCATGCTTCACCGGTTCATTCACGACTGTGATTTCCTTGATTAATTGGGTAACAATTTTCTAAACTTTCATTGTTTCATGTCTCTTATACTTTGAATGTTTTCGTCTTGCATGTTATGTTCTTTTCATGTCATTTTATTCTTCTTTCTAAAAATATTGCACAACAAAGGATAATTCTAGTTTCATCTTTTACTTGCTTAATGATGCATAAAATTGATTGAAAACAATATGTACTGTCATAAGATCATTTCCATGTCTCATGCTTCCACTTTTTTTGCATTGAGATTGTTAATTATGTGGTTGAAGTCTTTCTTATGCACTTGCAACTGGATGGATCCCTTATTCTTGATCCATGATGATAAGGTTAATTTTCAGATTTTCACTATGACCGGTGCATCTTCCCATTAGATTGAATTATCTTGGTGTTTTGAGAACTATGATATAGTAATGTTATTTTTTTTATTTATTGTTTAATTCTGAGGATTACAATTACGAAAATGAGACATCCCATCTAATGATTTAGAAACTGATCAACTTTTTTAAAATACAGAGAGTGTGATATATGATCCGTGCTGCAACATATATTTGGTTGAGCTCATTGATGCTAACTCTGATTCACCTTGTAATTGACATTGTTTGTTTTTTTCCTTCTTTGAAGCCTATGATGCATTTCTTGAATTAATGACTTAATGTGACAGTCCGTGTCTCTGGTAGTCTGCGGAGGAGGATTGGTCCTCTTGCAGGCTGTGTGATACTTCAGTTTTCTTGTTGCTGTGTGCAATTCGGGGTTTTGTCTTTTAGAGGGTATTTGTTTTCCAGCACTTTTGTGGCCTTCTTGAGCATGTATTTTGCTTGTTAGGCTGATTGTTTCCTCTTGTACTGTTGCTGTTTATCACAAATTGTTCTTTCTGTTCATCTTTAGCTCCTCTCATTCTAAAGAATGGTCAATATATTTTGCTTTCTCAAAACAAAACAAAAATGTGACTGCCTGTTGTGTTCTTTATTTTTTCAGGACATACACTGATTTATGCCTCAGTTTAGTATATATAATGCCTCCTCTGAATCGTCCAGAGACAACTAAGAAAGATTCTGAAAAAGAAGTTAGTAGTTACTTTTGTGTGATAGATTAACTACACTCGCTTGTCTCGGTCTTAATCGAAATGTGTATTGTATAACTAATCGTCTTGTTTTGTGTATTGCTTAGGATTCTGTGTTCAAACTCTTTTATTCATTTTACTTTTCTTATTCATGTAACAAATTGGATGTTTGTATTATGAATTTAATTACTTTTCTGTTGTACTCAGTATCTGAGATGCTATGACATAATAGATTGAAGATAGCCACTCGTTTTTTTCATAATGTGATTGTCATCATGTATATGCTAATAAATAAGAACTCCAAGAATGTGTTAAGTTGCATAACTTCCAAACAAGGTGCACGATGTTGCTTTAAGTATTGTGTTCATGGCATGACAACTTGGTGTGTTATGAAGTTATCGCAGAAAGTGTATAATAGCAGTGTTTGTGATTCTAAATGTGTTTTTATCTCTCTTTACATCAAAAAGATTCTTCATGAGTGATGTTCTTAAGTACTATCTAATTTACGAAAATTTATTGGCCATTCATTATGCTTTTTGGAAATAAAATTAATAATAATTTATTCTTCCAAATGAAGAACACTATATAAATTAAGATCTCACTAAAACATTGTTTTTAACACCAAGCTCCTCAATCACATGCGTATTCAAATTGAACCAAATTTTTTTTTTAAGCACAAATACTTGGTGTTAGAATTAGATTTTGTTCAAACGAGTGGAACTACCCAACCTCGGTTCAACCAAATTATTTCATCATCTTTTTTTGTGAAAATATATCACCATTCTTTCTTGCTCCAACATGACACTTGATGCAAGACAATAACCTAATACTAAAAAGTTTAATGAGAAATGATATTTTGACAACCATTTTTTGACAACTTTTGGACAACTTTCTCTCTCATACTCACATGATGTTGTTATCCTCTCTCTTCCTTTTTCTCTCTCCATTGTTTTTGACCAATAAGAAGTGAGAAAAACAAGGTTGTCAACAAAGTTGTCATCAAATGGATGTCAAAATATCATTACTCAAGTTTAATCCATGATTCTTTTACATCAACTTCACCTAAATTTGATATGTCAAAAATATGTATACCAGTAGTCTGATCAAAGTAATGAAACCATTTAACACCAACAAGTATCTCGGCCTTGAATAAAAGCTAAAATCACCATGAGAAAATCTTGTGTGGACCAAGACCAAGAATTTTGGTTTGGTCACACACAAAGAGAGAAGAGAGAAGAGAGAGAAAAGAGAAGAGAGAGAAAATGTAGAAGAGAGAAGAGAAGAGAGAAGGAGAAAATCTTGTGTGTGTGACCAAACCAAAATTCTTGGTCCTGGTCCACACAAGTGTTTCTCAATCACCATCCATGTCTAAAGGCGTGTCTAAGAGTATGGGTGTTGTGCTTATAAAGAACACCTCATTGACCAAGTCAAATGACGCCAAGGCTCTTTTAGCATCATGAATGTCAATATAATGCCACCGATGATAACTGCCATCCAAATACAATCGTTCACCCCCAACACAACCACGCGCACCATAGAATGTATTTAACAGGTAATTAATTTCCGTTAAAAAGAAGAATCACATGTGCATTTTACAAATACATAAAAGCCTTTCTACCAATACATTGATTAAGCTGCATAATTTTGAAAATGAAAGAATATACTACCTTTATTCCTAAATATAAGACTATTATATTTCTCAAAATTTAACACTGTAACATTCTCAGAGTTAGATTCGAATTTAAAACCTCTGATTAAGCTAGAAGAAATCTTTTACCATCTTATCTAAGTATTCTTGGATTCTAATGATTCATTTCTAACTAAGGATAGGATGCTATAATTTTAGAATGATTATTTTATTTTAAACAACACTAGTGTGTATACATGATTGCAAACGATTCAATTCAAATCAAAAGAATAAAAAATTGTAGTAGAACCATAAATGAATGCAAGCTTGTTCTTGGCGTCTAAGGCATGTCGAGTTGATCTTATCCAAGCAAGATAATTCAATCCATTGAGTTGAGGAGCAACATTGACTGAATTTGGTCGTTCGCTCAGATGAACAAAGAAAATTGAATCAGAATTCACTTGTTGTTGAATCAGAGTTGGAATTTGACGAGAAGGCATTATGACAATGAAGATTGATGCAAAAAGTTGATGTGAAAACAAAGAAAATTGATGAAGAACAATGGGTATCAATGTCGATCAAGATCCAAAATCAACGAATCTTGATGAAAGTCAAGTACAAAATCGAAGAATCGATGAAGGCTGATGAAAAATTTGAAGAATCTTGATGAAGATAACGCAACAATTTTTTTTGCAATTGAATCATAAAAAACTTTGAGGATCATAACTAATTTTCTAGAGAGTGAGAAACAGATACCATATTATGAACTAAGGCAAATTGAATGAATACAAAGACTTCATTGATTATTAGAGAATGTACATCATCTATATATAAACATTAGTCACCACACATTAGCTTATGATGTGCCAGCATCTACCAAATAATAATACTAACTAATTAGTTAACTTACAGAGTAAGTAACAACTGTAAACTAACTAAGATTAAGCTTTTTTGCTCATGATGCAATAACAACATCCACCAATTATTATAATTGAATTTTCTTTTGGATATCTAGACTATTTCGTGAACACATGTTTTTCATTTGGATATTAAAAATATTTTTCAATAAAACTGGCGCTAACGTGATAAAGCAAACAGAATGGAGGGAATATAAAGGTGCAACAGCCAACCTTGCCAAAAATCAAGTAAAGTATTACTCTCTCCCATTCAGCCAGACATACTTCTCAGCTTCTAATTATGAATGAATTCCAATACCCTATTGATATCCAATTCTTCACTTCTCTCCCTCGGAAGACTTTTTGTGCTGTTGTTTACCCACAAATCCAAGTGATTAATTCTTGTTTTATGCACATGACTAAGAAATCACCTTCTTAACAACCTCTACTTTTTTTTTATATCAACTATTACAAATTTCATAAGCTAAATTACTGAGCCATCAAACATTAAACACGACTTCTGTAAAAAAAAAAAAAAAACTTGAAACACGGCTAATTAATTGAATTGGAGAATAAAAGAAAAAAGTTTGTGTCAAAAAAAAAAAAAAGGAAAAAGTTAAAGCACACAATCAAGCACATAAGCATAAATATTTTTAGAACAATGTAAATTTAAAACAAACATATGTGATTCTGATTATATTATAAAGTTCCCTATATATAAATTATTTCAATTTCAACATGAAACGGGATGTTAGTGTACAATAAAGTAGATTGTAAATTCAGTCCATCCTCACAAAACAACAATAAACATCTTAAAATCCTAATAACCATGGTCATAACATATCCTTTAATTAAGCGTTAAGTTTTCTTTCTTTTGGGTTAAGGCCCTCTTGTATTCCAAAAAAAAATAAAAAATCAAATAGTTTCACAAAATTATGTCTCAAAATCTATATATTTTCAAATATGAAGAGACATTTTATAAGTTGTAAAAATCCTCAATTGAATACCATTAACTCTCATTATGAGTAGGGTACTACGATGCCCTTCTCCATACCCGTGTTTGTAAAAAACACCCATACCCGATCTCGTACCCTCGTAGGCAACAACTTTAGTGTCCTTCCCCATACCCTATGGGTACCTTAGTGCCCATACCCGCACCCATTACTTGCACTTTAACTATGAAGACACAATAAAAATATCACAATTGAAATAAAACAGTGGTTCAAAAAATTTCAAATCAATTCATAAAATACTACGAATCATAGTATTTAACAAAATAAAAAACATCCAAAACATCCTTCAAAAATTGTACACTAGTAGGAGCGATCAGTGATCGTATTAAATAGTTTTTAGGTTTAGGCTTAGGCTTAAATAGCTAAATAAATTAATTAAGTATACATCAAAAATAAATAAATTAGTTATCATATTATATAAATATGTATATGCGGGTTGCGGGGCTGGGCAGTATAGTACCCTTATCCGTACCATATCCATTTAAAATTGCGGGTAATACCCAGACTCATGAAAGCGTGGTTTTACCCAACCCATCAAAAATAAATAAATTATTTATCGTATTATATAAATATGTATATGCCGGTTGCAGGGCTGGGCAGTATAGTACCCTTACCCGTACCCATATCCATTTAAATTTGCGGGTAATACCCAGACTCATGAAAGCGGGTTTTACCCAACCTATCATGGACATTTTTTGAAGGTATCCATCGAACTTGGGTCCAATTGTCATCCCTACTCATTACCTTGATTATTTATTTTTTTCCTACTTAGAACAAAATTAATTTATTATCATGGAGACATTATGATGACAAAATTAAGTACTAGTTAGAGAAGATATTATAGTTATTAATATTGTTCTAAGTAGGAAAAAAATAAATAAATCAAGGTAATGAGTAGGGATGACAATTGGACCCAAGTCCGATGGATACCCCATGATGACAAAATTAAGTACTAGTTACAAAAGATATTATAATTAAATTGATTATAAAGCACTCTGAACACTCTAGAAGATATTATAGTTAAATTGAATAAATTAAATAAATCAAGGTAATGAGTAGGGATGACAATTGGACCCAAGTCCGATGGATACCCCATGATGACAAAATTAAGTACTAGTTAAAGAAGATATTATAGTTAAATTGAAATTGATTATAAAGCACTCTGAACACTCTAGAAGATATTATAGTTAAATTGATTATAAAGCACTCTGAAGTGTGTATGATATTGTGTATGATATGATATAAATTAAGTACTAGTTAAAGAAGATATTATAGTTAAATTGAAATTGATTATAAAGCACTCTGAACACTCTAGAAGATATTATAGTTAATAGTTAAATTGATTATAAAGCACTCTGAAGTGTGTATGATATTGTGTATGATATGATATTGAAGAGAATATGATATGTATTGTGTATGATATGATATATCATTGAAGAGAATATGATATGTATTGTGTATGATATGATATTGAAGAGATGATAGAGATGAAGAGAATATGATATGTATTGTGTATGATATGATATTGAAGAGAGAATATGATATGAATAGTTAATCATATCAAGATATGAATAGTTAATCATATCAAACATACCTACTCCAATAATTTTCAACATAACTATAAATTTTCAACATAACTATAAATCATATGATAGCAACCACGTTTCTTTGTATATACCTTCAGTTTTGGGCTATTTTTGTCGATATGAGACTTTTGAAGTTGACATATTTGATAGAGACAAGATAGAAACAAAACCGAATAACATAGAACATTAGTTCCATTGTTTCAACAACTCTCTCCATTCAAAGCTTAAACCACAGCACTGGTTCAGTTTGAAGTGGAAAGATGATCGTGCTTGGATTTATTGCCGCAGATATAGAAGGTTAATCAATATTGCGATTCAAAAAAAAGGTTAATCAATATTTTTGTTTTGGATTTTATTTCCTTCAACGTTGGCATAACACATTTATATCATTTGCATCACAATATTACAAAATTTATACTATCAATGTATGTATTATTGATGTGATTTGTTTGTTGTTAATTTGGTATAGCATTAATTTGCTTTGCTTATTAGTGGGTAAGGAGCTAGGACTTTTTCTAGGTAAGTCTAATGTCCTGAGAGCAGAAGAGTCTCCAGTCACAAATGAGATGCCTTTAACGTTCTCTAAGATGAATGCCCTCATTGAAATTGCTCAAAACTCTATCATAGAGGATTCTGTCATGGAACCATATTGTTCCTCGGAACTGAATGCAGTTCATATTTCAGAAATTGCGGTTGGTGATTAGACAGAAAATTAAACGTTGAGTCTTTTTCTTCATTCAGCTCACACAAGGTATAAGACATAACTTATCATCTTTGCATTATTGTTAGGGATTCATATATTTTGAAAAACAGAAGGAATGTTCCTACAAGTATTAATATTATATCAGGGTCCTCTTAAAAAGTGGTTAATTTGCAGCCCTTTATGCATGCCTTGTGGTCTACTGTGCTTACCTCCATCAATGTCTCTAAAGTATTCATTCAGGTTTTATTTTGTATCAATTTGTTGCTATAAGTATTCATTATTTACAAAGCCTTTGTGGAACGAGGGATTAAAGCTCTCCCACCTGAATGTTTTCACATTTCTCCTACTATTAGAGTAGGCGTCTTGGCTTGTTCCTGGGTTATGATGATGTGCTTGCGTACTTCAAACAAACATGTATAGTACAGTTCTTATTTGGTCTATTCTCTTATGCAGCAGTTAGCTACTACCCTTCCAAGATGCGTGTAACTGATTGGCAGCACTGATCTTACCTTGAAATATAATTCTTGTTATTATTACTCACTGACAGGGGTTCCAGGAATTGAGGTTAGAAGATATTGTTTCTCTCGAGTATGATTTTGCAAGTGTTCAAGGTTCTCTTGATGTGTTAACTGAATTGGCAAATAACATTGTGGTGCAGGGGACATGTGGATCCTCAGCTCGGTCTTCATCACAAGAAGTTATATTAAATATGCATTAAAAAAATCAGCTCACAACCACGTGTCTATGGTGCGGAATAGAGTTTAACATGTTAATTCTGAAATACAATAAAGTTCTGCTGGATTCATGGGTACAATATAGACTGGTAATTTTTTATGCTCTATAATTTGATGACTTGTTAAAAATGGTTTCTGTTATCTTATCTGCTAACTATTATTTTGTCTTCCTAACTGAAAGACACGGTAGTCACTACTTTATATTTAGTAGAGTGTATCATTATGAGATTTCAATATCTTAAAATATGCTCTAGTGTCTGAATTGGGGACCCTTGATAAATTGAGTGCATCGTGGATTGGATTATTGATTGTTTATATTAGGTACTAAAAACTGTCTCTTAGGAATGGAGTGATTAATTAGGGGCTGGAGCAGTTTGTCGGTGATTGTGGTGATGTAGAATCAGTGTCTCATCTGTTTTTTGAATGTCCGGTTTTGCAAGTGTTTGGTATTCAATTTGCAGGTGGCTCAACATGTCTACTGCTTTTTTCAAGGGATTGGTTGGCACATCTAGATCAATTCATTGCGCTGATCGGAAGTGTCAGGTCGTTTTCAAGTAAAGTAAGTGTGGTTTGGTATGCTTGTGTTTGGAGCATTTGGAAGGCAAGAAATGGAAAACTGTTTCATAACAGACCATTTAGGGTACCTAAGTTGGCGGAGATACCGCGAAATTGGATAAACATTAAATTGAATAGTCTTGATTATAAAATATCTCAATGTTGCTTGAATCCAAGTGCTTGTTTGGTGCTGATCTGACTGTGTTTTCTGCTGTCCAAAGTAGCGATGCATTTCTGATATGTCGCAGTTTATTCTGGACAGATTTCAGGTCTGTCATAATTGTAGAAAATTGCTTGAGATTTTTTTGTGTGGTGATCATTCTTTCTACAGTCTGTGCCCTGGTTGTCATGAGGCTATTCGTTTGTTTCTTTGCATTGTGGTCTATTTTATCTTTGTAATTCTTTTGGTTTCTGTGTTAAGCTGGTTTTGGCTGTTTTGTAGCATCCTTTGTAAGTTAGAGGTTGACGATTCTATTCTCCCTGCAACTTTGCAGACTGGTTTTATAATTTTTTTTTTCATTCCCTTAGCATTACTTATGCTATGTGGATGTTTTGTTCTAATGAATTTGTATGCTTCTACAGAAATAAAACTCTCCTTGAATCTATATATTATCATGTAATAAGTATTGTTTTTTGAAGTTTGTATCACTGTTATACAACTAGTCAGTAGTGAATTGTGTACTCGGGCTTTGGCATGCACAATTTTCTTTTTTTTGCAAGGTGTATCACACATGCGTAATTGTTTCTTGCCAGCATGTGAGTAAAAGCTGTCACCATCTCACCACTTATACAATAACACATGCGGCAAGCATTGTCATTGTTGCTTTCGATGCCAGTGTCATTGTCGTTGTTGTCATCAACACGGTTGTTGTCACTCCCCTCCGGAGTGAGAATTGGTTGCTGCCACAACCTGAAAACCACCTCCGCAAAATCACCATTTATAATCATCACCAAACAGTGTGTTTGTGGCATTGGCAGATAGATAATTAGGTCGACAATGGAGTTCACACTTCCACTTTAACCACCACGGAGCGTTGTGATGTAAGATCGCACTTCCATCACTACCATCAGAGTCAATAATAGTAACAAGTTCATGTAAATTGTTATCTTAAAGATATATTATGGTTAAAATTTTGGGACTTTTGACACTATTAAAGAGGTATCCTTCTTAAATAAACTACTAATTACTTATGGGACTTTTAAGTTTGAACAACAGGTAAAAGAAAAGTTAAATGACAAAACAAAAATGATTTAATGTCCATGTTCATGTAAGGAGTGTTATTATTATAGGTCTTGCAAAATCCCAAAAATAGACAAAATTTGATAACTTTTACGTAGAAAAAGTTACTTTTTGATATTTCAATGTGCGAATACACAAATCTCAAAATAAAATTGTCATTTTAAACTTCTTATCAAGTGCTTAAGCACTTGTTTTCCCTATTTGTTTAGGGGAAGTATTATTAATTTTGATGAGTAAGGTAAACTAAAGAACATAAAAGAACATGATGAAGAATGAAGAATAATCAACTGTTCAGATGGAATGGTTATCTTTCATTGATTCAACAACTCTCTTCCACCGAGAGCATCACCCCCTTTCTCTCTTTTCCCTCTCCTCCTTCAATAGACTTTTTCATACCCAGATTGTAGGATTTTTTCACACCTAGATTGTATAATTCAGATGTTTAAAATTGACTTTTATATAATTCAGATGTGTAAAATGCACTTTTTAGAACATGTTGTCTATTCATCAGAAGACGATGAGGTGGTAGCGAATTGGTTCATCTATTTTAGATGGTGTTATAGTTAAACCTGGGAAGTTTGAGTGCCAATTCTATCATAAAGTGTTTTTGAAGAAGTGTTGTTACTATAGTCATGTTGAGAATCAAGTTAGGAATTATTTGAGGAGAGCTGAAGATTTTCCAGGTCAACTTAATGTCCTAAGAGCAGAAAAGTCTCCAGTTATGGATGAGATGCCTTCAAGGATCACTCTAAGATGGATACCCTCATTGAAATTGCTCAAAACTCTATCATAGAGGATTCTGTCATGGAACCATACTGTTCCTCTGAACAGTATACGGTTCCTGTTTCAGAAATTGTGGTTGGTGACTTAGACGAAGAAACAAACGTTGAGTCTTTTTCTTTATTCAGCTCAGAAAAGGTATAAGGCATAACATATCTTTGCCATTGTTGTTAGGGATTCATATATTTTGCAAACGAGAGCGAATGTTCTTACAAGTATTATATCATAGTCTTCTTAGAAAGAGGTTAATTTGTATCTTAATGCATGTCTTGTGGTCTACTGTGCTTACATCCATCTATGTGTCTAATGTATTCAAGTTTTATTTTGTATCGATCTGTTGCTGTAAGTATTCATTATTTACAAATGTTTTCTATATATATATATATATTACAAAGAGAAAAAATAATTTCTTTATTTGGGCATCAAGATTGTTTAAGGAGATGATGAAATTATAGGTCTAGCCCCTCTTTATTTATACCAAGATTTTGAATGCTTGGATGATATCTTACTTGCTCACCGGCCTCACACATTTCTGCAACCGTTAGATTAGGTGTCTTGGAGACTTGAGTGGTGCTAGTTGTTAGGTTAACTTACAACCACGTGCCTGTGTACTTTAAACAAACATGTCTATTCTTTCTTCATTTGAACTATTGGTAAAATCAAATTATCATTATTGGAATCTAGCGCCATGGAGGCATGGACATCAAATTCTCTAATGCAGCAATCAGCTTGGTCGTGATGTACGTAACTGATTGGGAGCGCTGATCTTACCTTGAAATATAATTCTTGTTATTACTCATTGGCAGGGGTTCCAGGAATTGAGGTTAGAAGATATTGGTAATCTCGAGTATGATTCTGCAATTGTTCAAGGTTCTCTTTATGTGTCAACTGAATTGGCAAATAGCATAGTATTGCAAGGGAGTATGATTTTGCATCACTAGAAGTTATGTTAAATATGGATTACAAAAATCAGCTCACAACCGCGTGTGTATGGTGCGGAGTACAGTTTAACCAAGATGCTGTTAATTCAGAAATACAATCAGATTCTGTTGGATTCATGTGTCCAGTTTACAAGGCAAAAATCTATGGTCAAATCATGTGTTTGACAGTGGATCACCAAATGCAGGTTGATGGATTAGACTAGCATACACTCTTGTAAACTGTTTTCTGATATTGCACAGTTTAAGGGAGGGATTGTTAGGTGTTAAAGCTTATAGCTTAAGCCACTTAGTGTGAATTAGAGTTAGTTTTGCATTATTACTTGTAAAACAAGCTAGCTCATATGTTTGGATACTTTACTATAAATAGGTATCCACTTGATGTATTTTACACTTGAATGAATAACAAATGAATCTTCTCCTTACAGGTATAAGGCATAACTTTGCCATTATTGTTATGGATTCATATATTTTACAAAACAGAGGGAATGCTCCTACACGTATTATATCAGAGATTCAGAGTCCTATTAGAATGCTGTTAATCTGAAGCCCTTAATGCATGTCTTGTGGTCTACTGTTTATCCAAATTTTATTTTGTACTGATCTGTTGCTGCAATTATACATTATTTACAAAGCCTTTATCGGAGACTAGGAGTGCTAGTTGCTAGGTTATGGATTTTCTTGAAAGCCATGAACAATGACATAAGTCATAAGTTGTTTTCATTAGCTATAATATTGAGTTTATGGAAATAAGCAGAAAACAACTTATAATCATATCCACTTGCAGCACATGTTGTCTATTTATCAGAAGACAATGAGGTGGTAGCGAATTCGTTCATCTGTTTTAGATGGTGTTATAGTTAAAGGTGGGAAGTTTGAGTGCCAATTCTATCATAAAGTGTTTTTGGAGACGTGTTGTTACTACTTCCTATAGTCATGTTGAGAATCAAGTTAGGAATTATTTGAGGAGACCTGAAGATTTTCCAGGTCAGCCTAATGTCTTAACAGCAGAAAAGTCTCCAGTCACGGATGAGATGCTTTCAAGGATAGCTCTAAGATGGATCATGGATGCCCTAGTTGAGATTGCTCAAAACCCTACCATATTGTTCCTCTGAACTGAATACAGTTCATGTTTCAGAAATTGTGATTGGTGACTTAGACGAAGAAATAATTGTTGAATCTCCAATTAGTAAATAGAAAATGGAAGAGGTCTTGATTGACACAAATGTCTGGGATAACAAGCTTGTCCAATCCAATTTGGTCGCGGGCGTGGAATAAATCAGTTCCTTCAAAAATCTCAATGTTGGTGTGAAGATTGTGTTAGAATAGAATTGCAAAAAAAAAAAAAGATAACATTCTTAGGAGATGAGTGATAAATTAGGCACCTGTGTAGAATCGATGTCAAATCTGTTTTTTTGAATGTCCCACTTTCGCAAGTTGTTGGTCTTCAATTTGCAGGTGTCTCGGAATTTCCACTGCTTTTCAAAGGGATTGTTTGGCGCATCTAGATCAATTCATTTAGCCAATTTGTAGTGGTTGGTCGATTTCAAAGAGAGTGAGTTTTGGTATGCTTGTGTTTGGAGCATTTGGAAAGCAAGAAATGGAAATTCGTTTCATAACAGAGAAGTGTAGATAAGTTGGCGGAGCAGGTGAGAGTGATATCGTGAAATTGGTTAAACATTTAATTGAATAGCCTTAATTATAGCATATCACAATGCTGCTTGAACCCAATTGCTTGTTTGGGGATGATTTTGTTGTGTTTTCTGCTGTTCAGAGTAGCTATACTTTTCTGATATGTGGCGGTTTATTGTGTTGAAGATCATTCTTTTTGCAGTCTGTTGTGAATCAGTGTAGGGGCAGGCATCTTAAGAAGCCCTAGTTGTCTGGAGGCTATGTCTTGTCTGGTTTTTGTTTAGTTTAATATTATCAGTCTTGTAATCTTAGTCCAGTAGGTTCAGATTCGATTGAGGATGTTCATTTGTTTCTTTGCATTGGTCTAATTTCTTCGTAATTCTTTTGGTTTCCGTGTTGAGCATGTTTCTATTCTTCTTGCAATTTTACAGACCGGTTTTGTTTTGTTTTTTTAAGTATGTATCACTGTTGTTATTGTCTTATTCTTAGAGGCCATTGAATGAAACTTCATACACAACTATTAATAAGGTGCACTGAACGCTGCTAAATGGTACGACATATAACAAACGAATTTGCATGACTCAGGCTTCAACATGCGCAATTTTCTTTTGTTGCAAGGTGTATCATGCTTGCGATCCAACGTGTGAGTAATAGCCGTCACGGTCTCACCACTTATATAAAACACAATCTGCAAGCATTGATGTTGCCTTCTATGCTATTGTGTCTTTGCCGTTGCTGTCACTGCTGCCACAACCAACATCATCATAACCCCGCCGCCGCCGGAGTGAGAAGTGGTTGCTGCCACAACCTGAAAACTACCTCCGCTAAATCACAATTTATAATCATCACCTGTCAATGTGCTTGTGGCATTGGCAGAGAGAGAATTAGATCGACAATACTACCATGCATGGAGGGTTGTGACGTAAGATCACACTTCCAGTACTACCATCAGGGTCAATAGTAGTAACAAATTCACGTAAATTGCTATTTTAAAGATATAGCATGGTTAAAATTTTGAAAAAAAAAATATTAATTCAAGAAAGTAGCACTCATTTCTGGGATTTGCACGAGAGATTTGTTGTGCACTTTAGCATTTTCCCTTTACTATATAGAAGTGCATTTGTTAAGAGATTATATTAATATAGATGAAAAAGTAGGCGGACCTAGACTTTGATTCAAATAGGTATAACTGTTTTAGAATTTTTAAGACCCGAGTCAAGCAAATAATATATATATATATAGACACACACACACACTTTTCGCTAATTGTTAAAAAGAGAATGCTTTGATATATTTCTCGCCACGATCACGAAAACTAATTTGGAACTCTTATTTGTTTATGTAAAACATGTGTGTATGTGTCCTCATTCAAATAGGTATAACTGTTTTAGAATTTTTAAGACCCGAGTCAAGCAAATAATATATATATATATATATATATATATATATATATATATATATATATATATATATATATATATATATATATATAGACACACACACTTTTCGCTAATTGTTAAAAAGAGAATGCTTTGATATATTTCTCGCCACGATCACGAAAACTAATTTGGAACTCTTATTTGTTTATGTAAAACATGTGTGTATGTGTCCTCGTGAGCTTAGCTCATGGACAATGCATAAAATATGCAAGGTTTGGTTCAAACCTTGGTCACCACAAAAAAAAACTATGTAGAGAATTTGGTAGTTTATCCAAAGGAAGTCTAGTCCTAATCGTTTTACATATTATTAATCACTTTTGCAATTATATCTTTGGATGCTAGAGATTATTCTTGTGGCTTTAGAAATTATATCTTTGGACGGTACCAAAGAACATGTAGGCTTAATAAGATGCCGGCGTGAGTTAGTTTTTTTTGTTAATTTAGAACCAACTCATGGCAGCAGATGAATATGTTGATGAGCTTCCGATTTGAAGTTCATCATCATTATTTTAATTTGAAGACATAGACACTCTTTCTTACAATTAACATACTTGATAGATGATACCTTTCATTTGCTAATATACCTAAAATAGACCAACTTTTATATTTATCTATACTATATATAAAGAAAACTACCCCTTTCAGCACACTTTTGGGTTGGATTTTTCTTTCCAAAAATACCCTTAATTTTTAATTTTATTTTAAATACAAATAACACATGTAACAAATAGATAAGAATAAATTTAATTTAAGGAGAAAACTTACACACAATTCCTTATGAACTGTTCTTATTGTTAGCCAATTATAAATAACACGTGGATTACTAATCCATGTCACTAATCGTCTTCGTTAACCATCTTTTACCTCAGTTAACCACAGATCAAACTCACAAAAAACTAGCACAAAACAAAAACTCATGTTACTTTTTTATCAGCCGATTGTACATTGTACATCTGTGTTGTTCCCCTAAATACAACCGACAAAGATTGGCAACTATTTTCATATCCCTTCCACAAAAAACAATATTTCCATATTATTTTATTACTTCCACAAAAAAACAGTATTTTCATATTATTTTATTAATATAATTTACTCTTCATTAGCCTTTGATCAATTGTAACAAACGTGAGCAAAAAAATAAGGGTAAAGATTGAACTTTAAATCCTTGAAAAAAAAGATTACTAACAAACGTGAGCAAAAAATATTGTTAAAGATTAGACTTTAAATCCATTAAAAAAAGATTAGTAACAAACGTGAGCAAAAAATATTGTTAAAGATTGAACTTTAAATCCTCTAAAAAATGATTAGTAACAAATGTGACAAAAAAATTATGTTAAAGATTGAACATTAAATCCTCTAAAAAACGATTAGTAACAAACGTGAGCAAAAATAATAATGTTAAAGATTGGACTTTAAATACTCTAAAAAAATATTAGTAACAAACGTGAGGAAAAAAATGATGTTAAAGATTGAACTTTAAATCTTCTGCTAAAAAGATTAGTAACAAACGTGAGCAAAATATAATGTTAAAGATTGGACTTTAAATCCTTTAAAAAAAAATTAGTAACAAACGTGACCAAAAAATAATATTAAAGATTGAACTTTAAATCCTCTAAAAAATGATTAGGACTCAAAATATTTTAGAAAAAGATTTGTTAGCACTATATTAAATATTAATAAGTATGGTTCTCACAGGTAGTTCGTTCCCGCATTGTTTAGTTTTTCTCAACCTCTCTCAACCCTTTGCATCAAAATTCAGAATAAACCTGTTTAGCTTTTTTCTTTTTCTTTCATGTTACAACTAATCAAAGTCGGTTAATTTTATGGATTACATATTTGACTTTGTTGGTTTATAATCAATTATGATTCAAATTGTTTACGATTAATTTTAATAATTATTTGACTTTGCTGGTTTATAATTGCTTATACAAACTATGATAGCGTGTTTTTTTTATATAAAGAGAACCGTGGTTTTTTTTTATTATTAAATAAAGGGAAAATAAGCAATAGCATCCCCTGCCATTAAGTTCCTTCCACTGCCGTTCAAAGGAATAAAAGCATTGTTTTTTTCTTTGTGATTCCAAACGTTCTGCATGTATACAATTGATAAACTGCTCTCATGGCCTCTATCCAATATCCAACAAAATACAGTGAAATCAAAGTGTTAAAACCATTTAAACAATTCAAAAATTTTAAACGATAACAACACTCATGTTACCAACAACTAAAAATAGTAACACTAGAAAGCTTATAACCACTATCTTTTGTTTTTGGTCACATTCAAACCACCATCTGAGAGGCCATAAAAAGAGAGGATCGCTAAGAAGTATGGATACGAACACCGACACCAGATACAACAAGGATACTGACACGCCAATAACGTTGATAATTTGAGAAAACCACATAGTTTAGGGTAATTATATTTGTGGATGCGGATGCAACACGTGTTCAGACACATCTAATATGAGGAGTGTATGTGATTCATAGGCGATAAGTAATGTCATAATTCATAATTAGTTTCCAGGAGAATAACATAATTTGTTGTCATTTAACGAGGTTGAAGGGGATACTCATAACTTATATCAACAGGAATTCCTAAACTCAATTGCTCAAAAAAGTATCCCACCACATACTTTAAATGTAAAAGAAGGTGCACATTTGATGTTGTTGCGAAACATAGACCCTAGATATTACCTGTGTAATGGAACACGATTGTTATGTCGTGGTTTATTTAAGAATATGTTGAATGTGGAAATCCTAACAGAAAGCAATGCTAGAAAAAGAGCATTCTTGCACAGAATTAAATTTAAAACAAATGTGAGTTCATGACTTCCCTTTGTGCTTAGCAGAAAACAATTTCCCATTAAGCTAAGTTTTAGTATTATTATAAATAAGTCACAAGGGCATACAATTCCCAATGTCGGAATCTATCTTGCACGGCATGTTTTTAGCCATGGTCAATTATATGTAGCTTTATCAAGAGGAGTTTCTCAAAATTCAACAAAAGTTCTCATTAAAGAAGGAAAAATAGAATGAGAAGATAAAGACTTTACGAAAAATGTAGTTTTTAAATATATTCTTTTATCGCAATAATAACAATGTTTCTATTACATAACATGTCATTTAAACATTTATTTATGATGTTTCTTTTACACAACACACACATTTATGTTATGATGTTTCTAATTACTATTAGAATAAACAATAAATGATCATTATTGTGTAAAAGAAACATCAATATATCAATATTGATGTTTATAAACTAAAATATGGCTTGACAGTATCAATATATCAATATCAGTTCGTCAAAGCAAACTAAAATATGTTGAGTTCAAAAATTATTTTCAACAAAAGTTCTCATTAAAGAAGGGAAAATAGAAGGAGAAGATGGAGACTTTACGAAAAATGTAGTTTTAAAATATATTCTTTTATCACAATCATAACAATGTTTCTTTTACATAACATGTCATTTAAACATTTATTTATGATGTTTCTTTTACACAACACACACATTTATGTCATGATGTTTCTAATTACTATTAGAATAAACAATAAATGATCATTATTATGTAAAAGAAACATCATAACATAAATGTGTGTGTTGTGTAAAAGAAACATCAATATATCAGTATTGATGTTTATAAACTAAAATATGCCTTGACAATATCAATATATCAATGTCAATGCATCAAGGCAAACTAAAATATATTGAGTTCAAAAATTATTTTAAACAAAAGTTCACATTAAAGAAGGGAAAATAGAAGGAGAAGATGGAGACTTTACGAAAAATGTAGTTTTAAAACATATTCTTTTATCGCAATCATAACAATGTTTCTTTTACATAACATGTCATTTAAACATTTATTTATGATGTTTCTTTTACACAACACACACACATTTATGTTACGATGTTTCTAATTACTATTAGAATAAACAATAAATTATCATTATTGTGTAAAAGAAACATCATAACATAAATGTGTGTGTTGTGTAAAAGAAACATCAATATATCAATATTGATGTTTATAAACTAAAATATGTCTTGACAATATCAATATATCAATATCAATGCGTCAAGACAAACTAAAATATGTTGAGTTCAAAAATTATTTTGTTGTATGCCTTGACAATATTTTGTTTATAAATCAATAATTTCTATAATATTTAAAAATTTAAATCAAAATTATACTACAAACAAACATAATAAATAATCACATGCGTTATCGCAGTAGAAAGAGCGGATAGACAGGCACGATAGTGCCCGTCTTTCCGCTAGTTTATTATAAAGGAAAGAGAAGAGAGAGTAAGGGGTATCTTAATCACACTCCATATCTACGCAACCTATCTGGTTACTCCAAAGAAGAAATCAAGTATTTCACATTTGTAAAATACTAGTAATAATCTTCAATTGTAAAGTAATTTGAGTTAAAAAATTTAACAAATCATGTCACAGATTACGTGCAGGATACGCGCAAGTGCAACAATAAATATTAATTGCTCTCTCACTACAGCCACATAACATCCTAGAAAGACCAGCTCTTTTTTCTTTCTATTATTTTACAACTAAAAAAATATATTCATTTGTTCCATGAAAAACAAACTGATATCATCAACCTTGCTGCTCCATATGATCTCTGTGAAACTCACAGATCACTGATTCCAGACTGATGTTTACTGTTGCCTACAATTATTTAAGCACGAAGAGAAAACTTCAGTTAATTTAAGAAACAAACATCATCAAGCAAAGCAATTATATCATATAAAGAGGTTAGATGAATAAAAAGCTAACCCGTAAAACTTTGTCATCCAAGTGATTGAGAAATATAAGTTTTGGCATGTTGTAGGAATCCATATGGTGTGTGAGAACCACACACTACAAGAAATCTGGAAATTTAACAGGGGCGGATTCCAGGGGAAATTGCGCTGAAACCTTGGGAAATTGCAATTTGTCAGAGCTTCTGCGAGGAGCAGGAAAAATGGCAAATGCAGTCATCACAAATGGTTATATCAGGGCTTTAGCTCCTGGCAAAGTTATGAGACATACTCATGTCAAAACCCCTTTTTATAACTCCTGGCAAAAACCCTGACCCAGACCCTGGCAAAATGTCTGGCTCAACAGCCTGCTCTTCTGACGCACTGTCATATGTCACATCAGTGGCAGTCTGACCCAAAACATCTCGGAGAACGTATAATAATTTTTATTTTAAATGTTTTTAATTGTTTTTTTAATTAGAATGTATTAATTTTTTTTAATAATTAAATTTAATTAATAAAAATAATTTTAAAAACCTTTTTAAAATGTTTTTTTAATTAAAATGTATTAAAATGTTTTTTTAATTAAAATGTATTAAAATAATTTTAATAATTAGATACAATCGCGTAAAGAAAGATATTTGTCAATTAATAAAGATTTCTATCCGTGCGAATTTTTTACTAACGAAACTATATTATGAAACAATTAATAAAGATATTTTTTTACCGGGGAATTTTAGTAACTAAACTACATTATGCAACAATTAATAAAGATATTTGTCCTCGTGAGTTTAGCTCATTTGGTATGGACAATACATAATGTGCAATGTCGGGGTTCAAATCTCGGTCACCATCAAAAATTAATAAAGATGTTTCTTTACCCGTAAAATTTCTTTCCATATTAATTTGATCTTAAAAAAATGTTTTAAAAGAATTAAAGTTTTAAGAAAAATTATTCTTTAATTATGATTAAAAATGCATTTTCATTAAAAAATGTTTAAATAACAATTATTAAAAAAGAAAACGTTTTTGAAATAAAACTATTTTCTAAATTAAACTTAATTTCTTTTTTTAATAACAATAGTTTTTTATTATTTAAAATTCTTTTTAATTATTTAAAACGTTTTTAAATAATAACAGATTTCTCTAAAAAATAAAAAACAAATGTTTTAAAAGAGTAACAGTTTCTTGTCAAAAAAAGGAGTAAAAGTTTTAAAAAATTAGTATTCTGGTTTTTTCTTTTTTTTAACATTTTTGTCTAATAAATTGTTTAGGTGTATAAAACATCATCTATTTAAAAGAAAAAAATACAACTCTTTTATACTTCATGGTAATTCAAACTTTAAAGTTCTGCTTAAATTTAAAAAAAGAAAATCAACAGTTCTAACAGATCTACAAAAAATAAATTAACAAATCTAAAAATAACATGCATCCATATAAACAATTACAGAATATACATAGATAATTAAACATATCACCATAATATAAAAAAACATATATTCAACATGCATTTCTTTAAAAAAAAAAACAACATACATTTTCAACATATACTCTACAAACAAACTTGAAACATATATCCTAAAAATAACAACATAATATCCTAATACTCTGTGTAATTACCAGATTTCTTGTAGTGACACACCATGTGTTCCTCAGGACACTAGAGAGAACAAGAATATGAGCATCAGCAACAGAGAGTGCGGTTTGAACATCTAGGGTAAAAGTGGGTTGGAAACCAGTGTCTATCAGGTTTATCTGCAACGACAGTATGCATTATAACCAAACCAAAAACAATATACAGCTTTTCATAGTGCTTTCCTTTTTCTGTTCTGTTCACATTGTTTTTTTCTCTTCAACTTCACTCTTGCATTTCGTCTGTAAAATCTTACCTACGAGATAAAAAATGCTAATTTGAATTAACTTGGCACTATTTCAATACTTTTGGACCTAACAAATATTTATTAGAGAAGCTTGTAAAACTATGGGTTATTTTGATCCCATTATATGTTACAGAGTGCATATAGTTTATCGGATCAAATCGGTTATAAGAGCATATTACGACTGATCTGAATTGATCAGTAGACCGACGTCTGGTGTCACCTTAGTGTTTTCACGTCATTTTTCCATTCTCATTCAATTCATCTCCCTTCTATCTTTTCACTCTATTTAGATTGAGAGAACCGAAAAACCAAACTATTTTTAACATCATCAAGTTCGAAAATAAATAAATTACGCCTTTGTCGACCAAGTGTTGTGCACGGACAACACTATTAATCTTTCCTTAATACCCATATATATATATATATATATATATATATATATATATATATATATATATAATTATAGACCAAATTATACTGTTATCGTCTCAAAATAGTTGTTCAATTTGAGTTTGACATGGGTATTAAGGAAAGATTAATAGTGTTTTTCAATAGTAATAAAATATATGTCATTTACTAAATCACTCTTGTTAATAATAGTTAGTGGAATAATTATAGAGGATTGAAATGCAATAAATAAAAGAATGTTTATGGAAAAAAATAACAAATGTTGCATTGATATTGTAAAATGGACAATAAGTTGTGATTTTTATTTTTTAAAAAAGGACACATAAAAAAAGAGAAATACTTTAACTTATATGAAGTTGTTAGTTAGACTAGACTAATCCCTAATCCCCTTTTTATAGGTACCCGGATTTTTTTTTTATTATCTCACCCTGTTTTCTGTATTTCAACTTCTTTTTTTTTTATTATTTTCTTTTCTTTCTTTGCTTGGATTATGGTTTTATATTTCTTGTTAGCTCATTTTGTAATTTGCAAATTTGTGCAATATAGGGCAAATGTGTATTTTACCAGTACATATTATTTTCACTCCTTTTTTTTATTTATGTATTTATCTATATATCTGTGTTTGTGACTTTCTTTATGGTTTGATTTCTTGTGGTAAAAAATGAATCGGCAATTGGGCTCAATTGGTTAACGGACTTAAGAAAAAAAGTGATCGAACTCAAATCGTTAATTTATTTAAACATTGTTTAATGAGTATGAGTTATGAATTCTTATTATCAAGAAAGGCAACTATAAACTACCACACGCTACGTCATGTGTGCTTATGATTTTAATTTGCATATCTATATTCCAAGGTGGGAAGGAATTGCAAATGATTCAATAGTTTTCTTGGACGCGATTATAGTAGAGACTTCAACTCGTTGGTTAAAAAAATTATGATTAAAAATGCATTCTCATTAAAAAAATTGTTTAAATAACAATTATTAAAAAAGAAAACATTTTTTTAACTAAAACTATTTTCTAAATTAAACTTAATTACTTTTTTGTAATAATAACAATTTTTTTCATTTTTTTTGTGGTTTTTTTGTGGTGGTCGGGGTTCAAACCCCGAACCTTGCATCTGCATTGTCCATACCAACTGAGCTATACTCACGAGTACTGTTTTTTTCATTTAAAATTCTTTTTCATTATTTAAAACGTTTTTAAATAATAACAATTTTCTCTAAAAAAATAAAAAATATACGTTTTAAAAGAGTGACAGTTTCTTGTCAAAAAAAGGAGTAAAAATTTTAAAAAAAATTAGTATTCTGGTTTTTTTATAACATTTTTGACTAATAAATTGTTTAAGTGTATAAAACATCATCTATTTAAAAGAAAAAAAATACAATTGTTTTATACTTCACGGTAATATAAACATTGAAGATCTACTTAAATTTTAATAAAATAAACAACTGTTCTAACAGATCTACAAAAAATAAATTAACAGATCTAAAAATAACATGCAACCATATAAACAATTACAGAATATACATATATAATTAAACATATTATCATAATATAAAGAAAAACATATATTCAACATGCATTTCATTAAAAAAAAAACACACATGTTCAACATATACTCTACAAACAAACTTGAAACACGTAACACCGTATATCCTAAAAATAACAATATAATATCTTAAAACATACATATCCCTGTGTAATTACCAGATTTCTTTTAGTGACACACCATGTGTTCCTCAGAAACACTATAGAAAACAAGAATACGAGCATCAACAAAAGAGAGTGCGGTTTGAAAATCTAGGGTAAAAGTGGGTTGGAAACTAGTGTCTATCAGGTTTATCTGCAAGGATAATATGCATTATAACCAAACCAAAAATAATATATATATATATATATATATATATATATATATATATATATATATATATATGGGACCAAATTATACCGTCACCGTCTCAAAATAGTTGTTCAATTTGAGTTTTACATGGGTATTAAGGAAAGATTAATAGTGTTTATCAATAGCAGTAAAATATATGTCATTTACTAAATCACTCTTATTAATAATAGTTAGTGGAAAAAATATAGAGGATTGAAATGCAATAAATAAAATAATGTTTATGAAAAAAAAATAACAAATCTTGCATTGATATTGTAAAATGGACAAATAATTTGAGATATATTTTTTTAAAAAGAGGACACATAAAAAAGATAAATACTTTAACTTAAATGAAGTTGTTAATGATAGTAAGCCAAATTAGAGACTTATTTTAGTTCCTGATTTAAGTTGTTCTTAGTTTAACTTACTATCAAGTTAGTGTATTGACAAAAATGACAAAAACACACACATTAGAAATTGAAAACAGAAACCCAACACACAAACACACACATTCAATATATTATGAGTATATCATTACTACCTCAAATCCGTTGCTCCTGTGCAAGGTATGTGTCATCCTTCGTTGTTTCTAATGATAGGGTTGGATGTAATCCCTCACACCCCTTGCTCCTATCCCACTCTCTTCATGTTCCACAAGAATCGACAGATCTTCGATCCGATCCGAGTATAAAGCTTTCCTTTCTTCTAAAGAAAGCATCAAACGGAAGCTAGAAACCCATACATTCCGGATTCGCTCTTCTTTTGAACGGATCATAGATGTTGGTGATGAAGAGCCACTACAGTGAAAGCTCCTTCCGTGTTCATAATCCTTGGTAATGGATGGTGAATGAAACGCAACATGGTTTATTGATTGGTGTATATTTGTGATGAAGATCTGGTGCTGCTGGGATTATAATTGTTGTTGATTGTTGAGACTAGATAAAACCTTAATCACCTTTTTATAGGTACTCAGATTTTTTTGTTTATTTTCTCACCCTGTTTTCCTGTATTTCAACTTCTTTTCTTTTTATTATTTTCTTTTCTTTCTTTGCTTGGATTATGGTTTTATATTTCTTTTTAGCTCATTTTGTAATTTGCAAATTTGTGCAATATAGGACAGATGTGTATGTTACCAGTACATATTATTTTTACTCCTTTTTTTATCTATCTATCTATCTATCTATCTATCTATTTTGTGACTTTTTTATGGTTTGATTTCTTGTGGTAAAAAACGAATCAACAATTGGGCTCAATTGGTTAACGGACTTAAAAAAAAATAACAAGTGATTAGAACTCAAATCGTTAATTTATTTAAACATTGTTTGATGAGTATGAGTTATGAATTCTTATTATCAAACCATTTGATTCCGATACATATAAGTGTGTGGGTTCTTATGCGAAATGAATTTCATTTTGAGGGAGAAAGACAACTATAAACTACCACACGCTACATCATGTGTGCTTATGATTTTAATTTGCATGTGTATTCCAAGGTGGAAGGAATTGCAGATGATCCAATAGTTTTCTTGGACGCAATTATAGTAGAGACCTCAACTCGTTGCATAAAAAAAATTGTTTAAATAACAATTATTAAAATAGAAAACTTTTTTTTTTAAATAAAACTATTTTCTAAATTAAACTTAATTTCTTTTTTGTAATAACAACAATTTTTTTATTATATAAAACGTTTTTAAATAATAATAGTTTTCTCTGAAAAATAAAAAACAATCATTTTAAAAGAGTAAGAGTTTCTTGTCAAAAAAAGGAGTAAAAGTTTAAAAAAAATTAGTATTATGTTGTTTTCCTTTTTTAACATTTTTGTCTAATAAATTGTTTAAGTGTATAAAACATCATCTATTTAAAAGAAAAAATACAACTGTTTTATACTTCACAGTAATTCAAACTTTGAAGTTCTACTTAAATTTTTAAGAAAATTCAACAGTTCTAAAAGATCTAAAACAATAAAAAATAATAATAGTTTTCTCTGAAAAATAAAAAACAATCGTTTTAAAAGAGTAAGAGTTTCTCGTCGAAAAAAGGAGTAAAAGTTTAAAAAAAATTAGTATTATGTTGTTTTCCTTTTTTAACATTTTTGTCTAATAAATTGTTTAAGTGTATAAAACATCATCTATTTAAAAGAAAAAAATACAACTGTTTTATACTTCACAATAATTCAAACTTTGAAGTTCTACTTAAATTTTTAAGAAAATTCAACAGTTCTAACAGATCTAAAACAAATAAAAAATAATAATAGTTTTCTCTGAAAAATAAAAAACAATCGTTTTAAAAGAGTAAGAGTTTCTTGTCAAAAAAGGAGTAAAAGTTTAAAAAAAAATAGTATTATGGTTTTTTCCTTTTTTAACATTTTTGTCTCACAGTAATTCAAACTTTAAAGTTCTACTTAATTTTTTAAGAAATTCAACAGTTCTAACATGTCTAAAAAAAAAAAATTAACAGGTCTAAAAATAACATGCAGCCATATAAACAATTACATAATATACATAGATAATTAAACATATCATCATAATATAAAGAAAAACATATATTCAACATGCATTTCTTAAAAAAAAAACATACATATTCAACATATACTCTACAAATAAACTTGAAACATATAACAACATATATCCTAAAAATAACAACATAATATCCTAAAACATACATAAAAAATTTGATTTTCAACATGTTCTTTAACAAAAAAAATTACTAACAATCCAACATCATCTTATATTACACATGCAAAAATTAATTTCAACAAAAAATTATACTAACTTGTAATGGAGATCTGCAATGTAGAACAGAGCATGAGGCAAGATATACACACAGGAGGCGGTAGAGACTTCAAGAATAATTTAGCTAAGTACTTGGCTTTGAATAATATGCAAACTATGAAGAAAATATAATTAATAAATAATTAGAACAAAATATTATAAACAAAAGAACAGATGAAGCAAGCTTATACCATAATATAGAAGTTTATGTATTTTATCTACATTAATATGGAGCATACAGATTTCATGTTTTATTTTATCTCATTCTCATCTCTTTCTACTAACTACATTGAGTATGTGTAGCTAATTTCCTTTTGTGTTGGGATTAGGTGTAGTTATCTATGTATTTGATGTAAACTCTTGATTTGGAGAGTTATATACAATATTTTTTTTGTTATATCGATGAAGTTATTTTCATACATAACACTTTTATGTGAAACTCAAAAATTGAACTTTTGATCGAGAAAGTGCTAGACGTATAATTTTTACTCAACAAATCTAAAATAATTTCATCTGTAAATGTTATTTGTTAGACATAGGGCAAGATTTATAATCATAAACCACTGTCGGGACTCAATGATATTGTATAGATTAATTGGGCAAGACATTGAAAGCTAATAGGTACAGTAGACCTCTCATTATTTTTTGTACATAGAAACGTTCATAAGTGGAAGATGAAGGTAGAATTGAAACACTTAAAAGTATATAACCGATCAAGATGATGCATTAGAAAAATATTTAATGAAATCTTATCCCAACACAACTTTTTTAATACGTTAAGTTTCATGATTTTTAGCTCATTTACCTTACAAACAACTATTCAAACCCTATTTTAGAATATTAAAATATTATTGAATAGTTCAAATGTTATCAATTCTATATATGTGGATACGATAAATTAAAATGTTTTGATTGTCGCTATAGCCATCAATTTGTGATATTGAAAAAATGTTAAATGTGTTTTTGTGGGGAAAAGGTTCTAATAATAGAGATATTAGGTTGATGGCATGGGAAAGGTTGACATGTCAAAAAGGTGGGGTAAGTTCTTGTAACTTTTAAACTTTCAATAAGGCATGGTGGAAAAACAAGATGTATTAAGAATGTCTTAAGAGAATTGTTAGCAACGATCTTTTTTTAACATTTACTTGAACATTCTTTTTTTTATTCAGTGAAATTAATGTGAATTCCACATTTAAATTATGATCCACATGAAATGGTAAGATACACATATGTTTTATCCAATTAAAATTGGAGTGTTTAAGTAAGTGTTAAAAAGAGAGTGTTTTAGCACTTATCATAAATATAATTTGGATATGAGTTTGTATCATGAAGCAGGTATTGTTTCCTTCGGTTGTTGTGTTCGAAACAGTGAAGGAGAATTTATTCTAGCCCGAACAAAGTTCAAAAATATGTCGATTGTCGACAATTGAAGGGGACAAATTTGTTATTTAATAGCTATCTCATATGGTATTTGCGAGTTTAGTTCAATAATTTCTACACCTATTAATAGGTAGTTTATCTTTACATTTTAACTTTGAGGTAAAATATTTCTTAAGAAAAAACAAACTTTGAAGTAAAATTTGGAATTTGAATCCCCTCCAGCCAATCTTCTCATGTGGTCTGTACTGCGCGGAAGTTGCAATTGTTGGATTGTACACAAATGAGAGAGAAAAAGTAAAATAAAGTAACTAAATAGTCTCAACCATTGGATCACCGCTTGAGAGATGGTAGCACAGACTTATGCAGGAGATGATCCTTGTCCGTAAAATATGTTTGATGAATATAGTTGCTCAAATTTTTGCGAGGACAACTATTTCTTAGGCTAGGAGTCAATGCATTATTGAGTTTAAACTCCTTTTAACTATAATGTGAGTTCGTGGCGACTAGGGGTGGAAATAGACTAGGCCGGGCCTGGCTTTGTAAGGCCTAAGCCTGACCTACTTCAAAAATTATAGGCCTGAGTCTGGCCTATTACCCGTCATAGGCTCATTTTCGAGGCCTGGCCTGTCCTATTTAAAGGTCCGATGAAGCCTGAAAGCCTATTTAAAAGCCTATTTTACACCAAAGTCTAGCAACACATGTAAGCCTACTACTAAATAGGCCAAAATTTACGAAGGCCTAAAGCACATGAATATATCTGCAACTAAATAATGAAATCTTATGAAGGTATAATCACAACAATATATGTGCTACTAAATAACTAATCTTATGAAGGCTTGAGTTTATGAGGAAAAAAAACTTCAACGATATCAATAATGGAAGATATATCATACATAAAAAGCTTAATAGGCCGGCCCGACGGGCTTAATAGGCTTTTTTGTAAGTCTTAGCCTGACCTATTTAATTAAATAGGCTTTATAAAAAGCTTGAGCCTGACCTTGTTAATAAACGAGCTGGGCCGAGCTAGGCTTTAAATAGGCTAGGCCATAGGCCCCTGTCGGACGGTCTGGCATGTTCCCACCCCTAGTGGCGACGGGATGTTCTAAACTAAATAAAATCGCATGCAACCATGTTATTTTTTTTTATTTTTTAAATAATGCAACCATGTTGATTGTGTCCTAATTTTGTCATGTTATTTGTTCAAAAACACAATTATTCTCTAACCTGCTACTAAGTCAGCTTGATTTTCTTGATACCCAATTTTCTCATCCTATTAAACATGATTATTATTGCTTCTCCTTTTGATTAATGATATGAGTTAAATTGTTATTTTTTTTAAATTATTTGTTAAAAAGAAAATTCATGGTGACAAGATGTTCTAAACTAAATAAAATCACATGCAACCATGTTAATTCTTGCCTAATTTTGTCATAATATTTGTACAAAAAGGCAATTATTCTCTAACCTGCCACTAAGTCAGCTTGATTTTTTCTTGATACCCAATTTTCTCATTCTATTAAACATAATTATTATTGCCGACCACAAAACAAAGAAACTAAAGGAAAAACAAAGAAATAAAGAACAGCCACCATATGTAGGCTAGAAAAAGGGACATTGAGATTAAAATAACTTTTGCGGTCACATGGGTTGCCTAAGATAAGATATTTGATATCGATCTCTTTTTCATTTCCCATCTTCGTTATTTCTTTTAGTGCCCCGGGGCACTAAAAGAAATACTTTAAAGAAGTTAAAAGAGGAAATTTTAAATTAAAAAAAAAAAATACTTTTTCAGCTTTTAATGCACTGATTACACACCTCTTAATACAAATGCTACTATATTTGACCCCTTAACCAGTGCCTCCCCCGGAGGCACCGGTTAACATTTCCCTTTCTTTTATAATAAAAAAAAATTAGGGAAGACTCGTTTTCATGCAATGCAAGTTTGGACAGATTTTATAAATGATGTGTATAGTTATGAAACTTTGAACTTGAATTCAAGTTACAGCTGGTGTGAGCAAAGTGTCATACAAAGTCAAGTAGAACCGTCAAATTAAAATTTTGTCCTCGTGAGCTTAGCTTAGTTGGCAGGGACGTTGCATATTATATGCAGGGGCCAGGGTTCGAACCCCAAACACTAGGCTACTAGACCAAAAAAAAAAAAAAAGAACCGTCAAATTAATGATAAGTAAAATGTCATATAAGGTCAAGTATAACCGTCAGTCAAACAAACTACTGATACGTACGTATAATTATGAAACTTCGAACTTGAATTCATGTTACAACTGGTGTGAGCATAATGTCAAACAAGGTCCGATAGAACCATCAAACTAATCCAAGATTTCCAATGAAATTTACAAATGATAGGTTTAATTATGAAACTTCAAAGTTAAATAAAAATTGCAGTTGGTGTGAGCAGAATGTCAAACAAGGTCAAATACTCAGGTAGAAACATCAAACTAATTACAATTACAGTTTTGCAATGAAATTTACGTATGATACGTCTAATTATAAAGAGTAATGATATTTTGACATCCATTTGATGACAACTTTGTTGACAACCTTGTTTTTCTCACTCCTTATTGGTCAAAAACAATGGAGAGAGAAAAAGGAAGAGAGAGGATAACAACATCATGTAAGTATGAGAGAGAAAGTTGTCCAAAAGTTGTCAAAAAGTGGTTGTCAAAATATCATTTCTCAATTATAAAACTTTAAACTTTTTATTCAAGTTACAGTTATGAACAGAATGTTTACCCATCCAAATCCACCGCAGTTAATTAATTTCCCAGCTCCATAATTTTTCGTTCACAAGATTGATGCATGATTCTTAAGGCCCCACGAGGGCATAAATTAATAAACCATGTAGATTTGGTATACAACATTTACCAATTTTAATTAATTGAGGGGTGATCTCGTCTTTATGACCCAGAGATCTTGGACCACCAATCCACCTTCATAGAAGATCCATACGAACATGACCAAATTCAAAGCCATGTGTGTTTGGATCATGGTACAACCAGCCTAGCTAAAATCTTCATATACCTGTCTTTAATTTTAATTTTTAAATTATATTTTATTGAATCAGTTCATTATTCATATTGAAAAACGACAAACCCATTGTGAGATCACCGAAACAAAGTTTGAAGGGACAAAATAATTGTTTGCCCATGTATAAAATTGGCTAATGAAAACAAAACTAGACTGTGTCCAACAATTTTTTTTATGTATTGTGAGAAGAAATAATTTAATATATTAGTATATTACATATAATATATATGGGCAACCGAAAATTGTATTAATAGTTTGTTAATCACTCTGACAAATATACTTGTATTAATAGATAGCAAAACCCTAATAGATAAGCCTAAGTAAATGGTTCAAAAGGTAACATATAACACTTGAAAGGAATATAAATTTCTTGCCACCGACAGTGTAAGTTCTGGACTGAGAGCATGTGGGATTTAATGAGTTTGTCTTAACCTCCCCCATAAAATCATTGCATGAAATTTTAAGCAACTCTTGTGCTGAATATTTCACATATTTTTTATATACATTATTGCCACTGCAAAATCTAAAAACCACGTCTTACTAAATAACACGTGTCCATATATTTACTTTGCTCAAGAAAATTCTTTGATTTGGGATATGGAAACTTACATTGTTGGCTTCAATTAATAATGCTTGCTTCTTAAAAAAATATTAGGAAAAAAAATTGATTATCAGGGGGAGGCATTACTCGTTTCTTCAACTTTGGGATTGAATTGAATAATATACTACAGTCTTAATTTCGAAACTAAAATTAAGCTTTAGTTTTTTAGAATTTTAATTTGCCAGATTCTTTTTTGAATTATTAGAAAAAGTTTACTTGTTTTGCATTTTTGGTGTAAAGATTTTTAAACAACCATCATAAATTATATCGGATATTCCCCTAAAATAAAAATGTATTGTATATGAATTTAAACAACCATCAAACCACTCATTATCTTGTTTCCCACACATTCTCTCTATTGGAGTTAATCAAATTCAAGACATTCAACACTAAATGTGAACAATGTCTAAAATTTAAATATTGGTTTGCTATGTTGTGAACCGGTTACGTTATATTCTCAACTTCTAGTATTGATAAGTAAAAAAATATTCATTTTTTTTAAATATAAGCAACTTTAAACTAGCTTCAATATGTTTATTGTTATTATTTCCATATCTCATTTTATCAAAACTTTATTTTTCTTATCCTTCAACAATATTAGTGTTTGCCTACTGTACTCTCGAAAAAGTATGAAAGTGGATGTTTATCATTTTTATTAATAAAAGTAGACTTAATCCTAACTCCGAAAAGTATTTAGGACAAGAATAAAATATTGATATAATGAAATAAGGATTATATATACCCAACCAATTAAAAGGTTACATTAGTATCTTAGTTAACTAAATTTAATTCAAACATAGAAAGAGAGTTTAGCTAACACATAAGTTGAAGTTTGGCATAGTAGCATCAAATGCTTGACATCTAAGGTCCAATGCAAAACAATTGCTAAACCAACTTTCTCTCTGTCACGCACACAAAAGATAACTCAAAATTGAATTATTAAGCCTCTATTTTTAGAGGTTATAAAAGTAGAAGTTCGTCGGGGAAAATTTTGTTTGCTTAGCATTTCTTCAAGTGAAGGGAAATGTGAGTTTAGGTCACTAATAACGTTATAATTGGCCAAGAGAAATGCGATTCTCTTCGCAAATGAATTATTGGCTTAACAAAAAAAAATGTTTTCTTATATTTGAGACAAGAATGAGTATAATGTAATGAAATAGAATGTTTTTTTATACACAACATTAATTTCTAAATTCACATACTAACACATTAATGAAGTATTGAGTTTTGAAGTCTTAATAGGCCAATGAAGACATTTCTAGTTACAAATATCCAAGGACTTCAGCCTAACAATTAATGAAGTCATTTGGAGCAAATACATTCATTTTTGGAAGGCAGTGCAATATTTAATGAACTTTGCTTAGCAAATTATTTGGGGAGTTAATATTCAATATTCAATACTCCCTCCGGTCCTTATTATAAGAAAAAGTTGACTTTTTAGGTTCATTGTGTAATTGATGTATCTAGTCTATATTTATAACAAGATACATTAATTATTCTATGAACCCAAAAAATCAATTGTTTCTTATAATAAGGACCGGAGGGAGTACTACTTCAGTCCTATTTATAAGAAAAAGTTGACTTTTTAGATTCATTGAGTAATTAAAGTATTTAGTATAGAATATAGACCAAATACATTATTTATGCAACAAATCAAAAAAGTATGTTTAGAGCTTAGTGAGATTGATTTAATGACCTTCGTTATAGGGAAGTTAAAAATTTGTATTTTTTTTATTGTTTTTTTAAATAAAGTCAAATTTACTTTAATATATTCTTTAGATATTAAAATTAAAATTACAGTTACGTTTATATTTTTCTTCAAAAGTTACCTTGATAAAATATTAAAAATATATAAAATAATATTTAACTTATGTAACAAACAAGCAAAATTTATACTAGTTCTTTCTATAAAAAATAGCCGTATGAAACTATAATAAAGAACAAAAATTGGTGTCAATCTCGTTACTAATGAAAGAGATTTATCAAAAAATACAAATGAGTAATTTTTTAACTCTGACACTCGTGTAAGATTGTCTGGCACTGGCCAACAACACTAACATGTATTCAGGGCAAAGCCATCTCTTGCTGGAAAATTTAGGATAGGATAGTTCCAGTGGCATTGATGTAATTTTTTGCTGAATTTAGTGGCATTTTCATCTAATGATTCAAATAAAACCCTGTGCTCTCTCCCTAGGATCTCTCAAATCCAACTCACTCATATCTCTCTCTCTTTCTCTTGAGATTCATAAAAACAAAAAAATATGCAGAAGTTTAAAGTTCTATTAGTTATATTCCTCTCAATATGCCAAGGTGCTTTGTCTTATACAGATGGTAAGTTCTTAATTCCCAACACTATATCCAATGTAATTTTCTTTTTTTAAGGAACTACATGCAATGTAATGGTGTTTGGATTTTAATCACTTTTAATTAGTGCATCCTTTATGTACTGTGATTATTAGGATCTAACTATTCAATGCAAGTGTTTTATTGATCATCTCCAAATGTTTACTTACTTAAAAGTTTAACATTGATGGCCTTTCTTCATTGTTGTACTTCAGTTTTAGATTCTTAACCCTTAATGTTTTTCAATTTATGTTGACTTAGAGTTGATCATATATTTTGTGTTTGGTTTTATCTATTACTCCCTCTGTTTCAAAATGAGTGTCGTTTTAGCTAAAAAAAAATTGTTTCAAAATGAATGTCACTTTCAGTTTCCAATGCAATAACTTTTTCTTTTCAATTGTACCCTCCAATTAATACTCTGAACACTACTTCCAAAATATTACTTTTAAAACTAATCAATAGTTAATAAGGATAATTTGGTAAAATAACCATTCTCTTTCTTTTAATCATTGCATTTCTTAATATCTGTGTAAACACATAAAACGACACTCATTTTAAAACGGACGGAGTAGAACTAAGAGCTTTGAACTCTATAACTGATCTTAGTCTCAAATTAACTTTTTAACTAACTTGTTGTATATTAATGATTCCAAAATAACTTTACATTCAATATATTTTTTACTAAAATTAATTTTCACTGCAATAGAAATCATACACAAATTTTTAAAATATTTTATTTTTAATAATTAACTATGTTCACCTAAAAATGAGCTGAATCGAATAGTAATTTGAGAACAAAAAGAATGTTTTGAAGTTCAAAATCTCATTTTAATGTTATTATTTATTTTAGAGGTAAAATGAATTTTAGATGAGAACACTTTAACATATCAAATCATGAATATTATAATTTTAAAATTTAGTGTAAAACAATACGTATGCTTACTTACCTGTTTATTTATGCAATATACATAATTTATTTAGATATTCGTAGGGTGATCATAATGTCTTCCCCATGATACTACAAATGTATCGCCTGAAAAAAACAAAAATAAAAATTTACATTACTCCCTCCGTCCCGTTTTATCTGAGCCAGTTTGGTTTTTCACACAGATTAAGAAAAATGTATAAATAAAGGGGAAAATGGAATATATTGTATTGAGAATGATGAAAGTAGTATTAATTAGAGTTTTAGGCTCTGTTTGGTAAAAATAGCGGATAGCTTATAAGCTAGCTGATAAGCTAGCTGATAGCTTTTAGCTGATAGCTTATAGCTGATAAGCTAATTAAAGTGTTTGGTAAAAATAGCGGTTGAACTAGCTGATAAATGTAAAATTACATAAAAGGACATTATTAATTCATATAACATTTATTCCATTTCAGTTTTTATACTTTACAAAAAAATTCAAGTATAAAGTTTCTTTAAAAAAATAAAGTATAAAATTTGATGTTAAAATGAAAATTGTTACTACAAGAAAAACTGAAAACGCAATATAGATAATATACATAAGAACGTAATATACATAAGAACGTAATATTCCATTTCAGTTATTTTAATGAAAATTTGATGTTAAAATGAAGACGTAATATACATAAGAACTGGAAACGCAGGGAAAAAAATATAGAGGCAAAGCATTGAAACGTAATAAATGTGTTTTAATATATAAAGGGTAAAGTTGGGTTTTAATTAAAATAACAAGGGTAATAATGGAAGAAAAAACAAAAAGCTATAAGCTATAAGCTCAAACGCTACTTGGAGTAGCTTCTGAAAAATAGCTTATAAGCTCGTTGAAATTCGTGAAATAAGCTATAAGCTCATTGTAGAAAAAGTTACCAAACAGAGCTTTTTTTGTCAAATGAGCTTATAAGCTATAAGCTATAAGCTATAAGCTATAAGCTCTTTTGGTGGCCTTACCAAACAGACCCTTATTGTATTGGGAATGATGAAAGTTGTATTGAAAATTGAAATGACTCAGTTATTTTGGGACACTTTTTTTTAGAAAATGGGTCAGATATTCCGGGACAGAGGAAGAGGAAGTAATAGATTATGAATGATTTTGAACTTTGCATGTGAGTCGTTTTGTTCTGCATAGTCTAGATCCACAACATCCCTTTCGTCAGATCTTAAGGCACATGATTTTGAGATAAGTTCTCTAATTACGAAGCATATAACATGTACTAAAATGTTACCAGATTAAGTACTACTCCCTCCGTCCCGGAATATCTGACCCATTTTCTAAAGAAAAGTGTCCCAAAATAACTGAGTCATTTCAATTTTCAATACAACTTTCATCATTCCCAATACAATATAACACTAAATAATACTACTTTTATCATTCCCAATACAATATATTCCACTTTCCCCTTTATTTATACATTTTTCTTAATATGTGTGAAATGAGTCAAGAGGTCAGATAAATTGGGACGGAGGGAGTATTATACACGATTAACCTATTTATTTGTAAAAAAAAATGATTAACATACTTATTACTCCGTTCTTATGTTGTTTGACTTGATACCAAAGTAACAAAAAGGACAATAAAAAAATGTGATGTGAGAATATCAGGATTCATTCAATAAAAAAAGTTATACACGATCACATTTACACGTACAACTCCTAGAGATCTAGATTCTAGAACAATATAGCATTGGAAATCTCTTCACATGGCTTACAAAGGTTTGCATGTGCCCACAGCCTGCACTTACTAACATGTTCCCTATCACATGGTGGAACAAGACCAAAAAGTGCTCTTGAAAAAGATATTTCAACTTTTATTTATATATCTAGGTGTCATATGTATACCTTTTTTTGTGTGGAAAATATAGGTCTCATGGGGATGTAGAAAAATTTTCCTATCATAAGGTTCAAACAATTTAATCTTTTAAATTTACGAAATATCACACAAATCTTTTAAATTTAAAAAATATCGATTTAGTCCTTATCAATTTAAAATTCTTTCAGGTTTATTGCCAAATGGTGACTTTGAAGTTGGTCCAAAAGCATCAAACCTAAAGGGCACAGTAGTGACAACCCATGATGCCATACCTAATTGGACAGTTTCAGGATACGTTGAATACATAAAATCAGGACAAAAACAAGGTGACATGCTTTTGGTTGTACCAGAAGGTGCTTATGCTGTTAGGCTAGGAAATGAAGCATACATTAAACAAAAGGTGAAATTAAATAAAGGGTCATCTTATTCCATCACGTTCAGTGCAGCTCGCACGTGTGCACAAGAAGAGAAGCTTAATGTGTCAGTGGTACCAACTTCTGAGAAAAGAGATTATGGTATCATTCCAATACAGACTATGTATGGTAGCAATGGTTGGGAATCATTTGCTTGTGGGTTTAGAGCTGATTATCCAGAAGGGGAAATTGTTATCCATAACTCTGGTGTTGAAGA
Source organism: Medicago sativa (assembly GCF_051527215.1). Lineage (NCBI taxonomy): Eukaryota > Viridiplantae > Streptophyta > Magnoliopsida > Fabales > Fabaceae > Medicago > Medicago sativa. The sequence goes on from NC_140750.1 coordinate 81,616,802, forward strand.
TGATCCAGCTTGTGGCCCACTTATTGATTCTGTTGCCTTGAAGGTTTTGAACCCACCTAGAAGAACCAGAGGTAATTTTTGTTCCCTACATAGAAGTGCATGTCCATGTATCTAAATTTGTATACATTGATATTGTGCACAAAATTCTACCTAGCTTAATTGTATTTTACTATTTACATATATCATAATGTTATTATTTAAAGTATCTAAATAAAATAATAATATGATGATATCATTCATGACTTTGACAAAAGCTACATGTTATAATTTTAACAAAATCAAAGTGTCTTCATGATTTCGTCAAATTCATTGTGATTTCAAGCATATATTTATGATGTGTTTGGATTGACGGTAAACATGTCACAATCACAGTGTGTTAATGTGATTTTCGCAATTGGAGACAAAGTATCACACACAATGTCATAGTCAAATACATTGTGACTCCATACATGTAATTAAACGGTCCAATATGATTGAATATTTTTGTACATTATGGTTTTTTACATACAAATAAAATTCTTAATTTAATGCAAAGAGGATTAAACTATTTGATGTATCAAATTAAATTTGGATTGAAGTTTAACTATTGTTTTTGTTTGTTTGGTGCAGCTAATTTATTGAAAAATGGAAACTTTGAAGAAGGACCATATGTGTTCCCAAATGCATCATGGGGAGTATTGATCCCACCACACATTGAGGATGCTCATGGTCCATTACCAGGATGGATAGTTGAATCTCTCAAAGCAGTGAAATACATTGATTCTGAACACTTCACAGTACCAGAAGGAAAAAGAGCAATTGAACTTGTAGCAGGGAAAGAAAGTGCACTTGCACAAGAAGTCTTCACCACAATTGGAAAAGTTTATGTCCTCACTTTTGCAGTTGGTGATGCTAATAATGCATGTGACGGTTCTATGACTGTAGAAGCATTTGCTGGTAGAGACACTGTTCAAGTTCCTTATCAATCTAAGGGCAAAGGAGGGTTTGTTAGAGGCAAACTTCGTTTTAAGGCTACGACAAGACGTACTAGGATTAGGTTCCTAAGTACATTTTACACCATGAAGAATGATAACTCTGGTTCTCTTTGTGGACCTGTTATTGATGATGTAAAATTGCTTAGTGTTCGTTATCCCTACAAGCATACCTAAGTAATGTTGCAAATCAAAATGCATGGTTGCTACCATCATCCATCTCGTTGAGTATTTTTATTATGTTATAGAATTAATTCTTGTAATAATATAGCTAGGAGGATGTATTATTGAGTGATTTTACTGCGTCTTATATATTCACGTATCTAATCTACATCTATGATCTACATCTACAATGTAAACAAATGAGAAGTATTTCAATACGTGGCAATACTGTGGCACTCTTTTGCATTATGATTTTCCAATGTCTCATTGTTACATTTTTTTTTCTTTTCTGATTTTAACTCTATATTATTAAAAGCCTCCCCACTAAAGTAAATTTTCAAAATTTCTTATTTCAACAAATTAAAATTTTAATTAATTTCTTAAAATAAAATTCAATAAATTCCACGAGTTCACCATTTAACAAGTAATTTCAAACAACCTTTCCATATGCATATTCATTATTTATTTAAAATATTTAAATTGACTTAATTTTAACAGATTTTTTTCGTAAACAATAATTTTAATGGATTAATATTAATGGGAAGATGAGTGAAAGCTAATTTATTTGTATTTTTTATATAAATTTTTCAATATACTTTATCCTCTTTTTTATTTTTTTTATTTTGACAGATAACATTTTTTTCCTTTTCTTCTATAATATTTATACAGTGATATACCAAAATTCATGAGAACAATTGGTAGAATGGTCACACATTATTTGGTGATCTTTGACCTCTATAGCATGTGAAAAAATCTCTAAATTCATGAGCATGGTCATAAAAATAGTATCAACCAAAGTAAGAAGGTCATAATGAAAAATATTGAATTTACTTGCACACCATGACACCACCATACAAACAATATTTATGTGTGTCTAAACGATTCGTAGTTTGTATGCTTCAGTGTTTTTCAACCCACGTTTTCTATAAAACCACGACATCAACCCACGTTAACCCAAAAGCTTCAATTGCAGGCTTTTAGAAATCACGGCAGTTTTGCTTTGAAAATCCCCCAAACATGTTTTTGTGCTTGCAAACTCCAACCCAAACAAACACTCATAAGAAGACTTTCTAAGCGATGGAGTTGATTACTCAAAAAAAAAAAAAAGTGATGGAGTTGTCTAAGAGCAATGTCAGATAAAAACCACCAACAGATCCCTAAACAATAATTTCATATGTAAGAAACAGCCGAATTATAGAATGTAAGACTTCGATAGTTTTCAATGTCTAAAGGGTTATCATATTTTGGAGTTTGCTCTCTCACCATGTTGCTGAGTACGCTTCAGTGACAACCCAGAGCTCAAAGTCAAGCATCGAAAACCTATCTTCAGCCACATTTGAAGAAATATCACCTAAAAAAACATGTCTTAAAAATCCTTAGAACTAACCCACCCACTCTAGTATCTTAGTATAATATAACCTATATATAATCTCAAAATCATATAAGAGCCAATTATGTATCCATTAATTAAACAGTAACCCTTTTTGTGATAAAATGTAATTTGATCTGGATTTTTACACGTTTGCCTTTTAGAATCCAAAAAACAAAAATTAATTTTGCACATCCAAACTTTGGAATATGAACCCTCCTTGTGACACAATGTAGTTTTAGTGTTTTCACATACTTTAAAGTTTACACGGTTTGGATTCTAATATCTGAAAATCAAGGGGTATCTCAATTCTCAAGTTTTCAACAGACACATAAGAAGGTGATTTCTCAATCATAGAGCTTTCAGGGATTTTTTTTTTTTTGCTTGACTCCTACAAGCTTGTTCCTCATTTAGGTTAATTTATACTGAGTCACGAGTAGCCCATATAGACTAAAATAAAAAGGTTGCTTGATAGATGCTTCATTTTTGTCAAAAACTCGTCAATTTATCGGAATGAATCTTTCGATAGTAAAAAACTACTAGAACCTATCTTTGAATTGATTTGTTACTACTTAAAATTCATGAGAAGCTATCTTCTTATTGACCTTTTTTCAAGGTAAATAATATACCTGGGGTGTAAACAGCAACAACTCAAAAAAGAAAACCAGCCCAACCCAACAATAACACGCTCAACGTTCGTTCGCTTCACAGTCACACAGTCACTCATAGCTTATACAACGCTCTCACACTCGGTTGCTCCACCGTGCGCCATCGTCCTCGTTCGCGATGTTTCGCTATTTGCGTTCTTCCATTTGCCATGTCCATGGATCTCTTCTCGCTGCATCGAAAACCACACTTCCATCTCACACTACCTTCTTGCGCGGTAATGTTCTAATCTTTCTTTCGATGCCTTCACTTTAGGGTTAAATTGATTTATTACTTGTTTTTCTTTACTCAACGGTAGATAGAATGATTTTCCGGTTGGTTTGTGTATTTGAATTTAGTGTTTGTGAAATTCTATGCTTTTATACTTTTGGTTCTACACTGATTTTTTTTTTTAATTTTTTTTTTTTTATATTGATTTGATATTAAGCTCTCGTATGATATAAGATCTTATATGATGATGTTGCGTTGTAAGACTAGATGAGATATGATTACAAATGACAACATTAGAGAGAGTTGAAGTAGCACCTATAGTAGGAAAGACGGTGGAAAATAGGCTTCTGTGGTTTTGACATGCTTAGAGAAGACTTGTAGATGTTGTAGTAAGGAGAGTAGATCAGATGAAGTATCGTCAGACAAAGGAAGACCTAAAAAACTATTAAGAAAGATTTATATGGTTTATAGTAGCACATTATGGCCTAATTTGATCCATGTAGCTAATCCAATGTAATTACATGGGATAAGGCTTGGTTGTTGTTAATAATATATTAACCTCACTCTCATATCATATAGGATCTTTTTTATTTTGTTTTTGAAGAACATATCATATAGGATCTTAAATGGCTGAAATCAAGAAAATAGAGAAAGTTTGGCAATTACCCAGTTAGTGATAGATAACTGAAATCACTGCATCAAGCTATGAAGCATGGACTCTGACACGGACACGTCGACACCGCTAATGTAAAAAATATAGGACACCAACACCGTTACATACATGTTAATTTATTTAAGACGATCTAAAATGAAAACTAAAATACATATATAAACATCTAACTTGAGCAATTTATGTCATTAGAAAAAGTTCTACAACAAGATATCATTTGACCTTTATTTATTCATCTCCTGTCATAAAAGCTAAAAATGATATAATCAACTATAATGTCTATAGCCCCTAATTGATCAACATTTCTCAAAAGATATGTAACTCTTGTATATATGGTGTGCAGAAGCAAGAGAGAAAAAAAATTGTTTTAGATATTTGTTTGGGTTGTCCGACACGGCTCGTATGAGTGTTACACAGGTGTCGGACACCGATCGTAGGAGTGTCGAAGTAAAGAAAAAAACAATTATTTAGGACACCGGTTCGACACGTGTCGTACGGGTGTCATAGGAGTGTCGGACACCGCGACACGCCTAGTCCTAGACGTGTCCGTGCTTCATAGGCATCAAGTTTTAGTATCCACCTCAGGTTATCTCAACAATTTTATGAGGGGTGTTTTTGATTCTAAGGGGTCAGTTTTTTGGGTTAAATTCATTTATTTGATTTTTCTTTCCTTTTTGTTGAAAGATTGGTGCAGTAATGGATGGGATTGGTTGTGTATTTGAATTGAGTATTCCTGATTTGTTCGTGCTTATTTCTTAATTGAATTGTTTTGATATAATATTCAGCTCACAGACAACCAAATCAGGAATGGGATTGGTTGTCTGTTATCATCAAATTTGATCTTAAATGGCTGAAATTGAGAAAACAAAAGAGATGTGCTAGTGATAATGATAGATAGCAGGCAACTAGATACCATAAATCATTTTGTGTATGTTTGGATTCACTTATGTGAGAGACAAAAGTGATTATAGACACATAAAACTGTTTTTGACATGCTTGTGTGTCTACGAGTAGAATTGGTTTTACCTCTTGAATGAATTCTAACTTGATTTGGGGCTTTTGCATCAAACCTGATTTTTAGCCTTAAATATGTTGGTCATATTTCACTTTTACTAAACATAAATCACTTTACATTCAACACACTTTAAGCAAAATCAATTTTACATAATTGATTAATTGAAAGTCAATTTTTGCCACCGCATAATCAAATAGACACGATCTTTTTATTTATTTAGTTTTTTCTTTAATGTCATCTCAACAATCTTAGGTCCTTTTCAAACTCTTGAAACTGCAGGATATGTTAGAGGATTTTCTAGTGCAAGCTGGGGTTTGAACGGGAGGAATCAAAGTGAGAATGTAAATTCAAATGCAAGTGCTCGTCCAAATTTTACGCGGGATAGGGAGAATGTTAACTCCCTAATTGAGAATAAGGCTGAGATTGGTGGGAATTTCAGGAAGATGGACTTTGTGAGAGGAAGTGTAGAAGAAAATGAAAAGGGTGTTATGGGGGGTTATCTATACAATCAGTATCATTTTCAGCATGATGCTGATTTTGTTCATATCAAGATGCGTCGTAACAATACCTTTGTTACAGTGACCGATTCTAAAGGAAATGTAAAACTTAGTGGCTCTGCTGGTTCCTTGAAAGATATGAAATCAGGGCAAAAGCTTTCTAGGTATGCTGCTGAAGCAACTGCAGAAGTGGTTGGTCGAAGATCTAGAAGTTTGGGGTTGAAATCTGTTGTCATGAAAGTGAATGGATTTACTCATTTTCGGAGGAAAAGGCAAGCAATATTAAGCTGGAGAGAGGGATTTTCTGATTCTCGAGGAGATAGAAATCCAATTGTATACATTGAAGATACAACTCGTCGTCCCCATAATGGCTGCAGACTGCCAAAGAAACGACGTATCTAGTTATTTTTACAGGGATGGTTGAAGAAGCTTTATTTGACTTGGATGAAGATATAGTTTAGGTGCAGATTAAAGAAGCTTTTGTTGAGCTTATTTTCATTATGACTTTGTTTCATACCTATATGTTTACATTTTGTACAATAATCAGAATTTTTGTAGCAGCATATCTCTACTGAAAGGCTGTGTATTATTAATTGCAAGGTTTTGGGGCTCAAATTATCATTTGAAATGATGTAGTAAACTCTTCCTGTAATAGTCCAATTTCAATTCTTTCTTCCATCAAATTATAATTCCAAATTGCAAATTATTTTGATTGAGCTGCTTTCCGACTACATGAGTTGTTAAAAGCAGGACAATTGTGAATTGTGATGGCCTTTTCTCCTTGTTTCCAATGGCTGAGCTGCATTTCCTCTTGGTGTTAACAAGATAATGGATTGGATTTGTGCATTAGACGATTATTCTTACTTGTTGGTCATAGATCAAGATTAGATAACTCGTTGATACTTAACAAAATATTCATCAGAAATCAACATCAAAAGTAATTAACAATCACAATAGTGATACAAAGTGATTAGTAGATTGAGAACTCTCCAAAGGTTCATATATTAAAAAAGGTTTACGTTTATAAAACTGAAGGGGCGAGAAGAAAGAAAAAATAACAGCCAACCGCTCTAAGTTTTTGTTTTAAATGACATTACCTTAGTTTTTTCTCGTGAACTTACTATGGACCTCCAACTTTTAACCCTTAACTCAAACCAGTTGAGTTGTTCGCCCTCCTTCCAACATGCTCTAAGTGAGTCTTAATTGTTAATTTTGTGCAATTTGTCGGATTTGTTTTTGAGTTTAACCAGCACCCACTGACAGTATAACATATTTTTACACTAACATCCAATAAAAACCATTAATCTACCATGTCATAAAACTAATTTCAAAACATCTTTGGGATATACACCCCACCATCAAATGGGGGTTTGATTTATTGGCACGTGCAACGTTCCCGTCACGTGCTAATTCGTTTGGGCCTTGAAGTTAAACTTGAGCGCGTTCAAAGCACACGAAAGAGCATTTTTTCACATTCTGTAATAACAAACAATACTTTCATTCTCAACTCTGCTTCGTTCTTCCTTCTTCCATTTCCAATCAAACGACGCCGTAACCACCGTAGATCTCAAACACCATCATGTGGCGGAGAATCGTTTCTTCTCCTCACCTCAAAACCCTAACTTCTTCATCTCATTCTCATCCTCGATCCGCCATCGCCGGTCTCCGATTCGCCGGCCTCAGCCGCCACGTCGCCACACAATCAGGTATCTTCACTGTTCATTTCTCTTCTTCGATTGCCTTGTTCTTGATTTTGATGAATTTTGATTTGGTTGTGATTGTAGCTGGTTCGGTGAAGAAGACAGTTGAGGATGTAGTTCCAATTGCTACCGGTCATGAACGTGAGGAAATTCAAGCTGATCTTGAGGTACTTATTCATCGTCATTATTTCATTTTTTTAATTGAACGAAATTTTAATGCTAGTGATGTTAAATGTTATGAATCGATTTGAATTTTTGTGATAATATTAATATCCATTTTTATTTATAACTTGTGTGTATTTTTATGAATTCAATTTTTGTGATAATATCCACTTTTATTTTTCCATTTTGTCAATTTCCTATGCCTTGAATCCGAACTACTCTTATTCTGATATAAATATGCTGATTTTAAATTTTAATCTGAGGATCATTTTTGCTGTAACTTGTAAGATTTTTCAATCATGGATAGCGGAAAACCACTATAGCGAGTTAGGATACTCTCCATTTATTATCCCATTACTAAAGTTTTTAAATGTTTTGGGGTGAATAAAAAGATTTGGACTCAATTAACTTTTGTATTTATATTTCCAAAACTATAGTAATGGAGGAAATGTAGGCAATAGAAAATGGAGAGGATCCTAACCCCAATATAGTTGCTATTTCAAAACACATTGTACTAAATAGCATATGGTGGAACAATAGTGGTTTGTTGGAATTCTGCTACACCATAGAGGTATAGCGCTTATAGCTGCTATATGACAAGACTTCATATTATATAGGTTACTTTTGGTATTTGAAGACTTTTTTAACTTTGTATTTTTTGTTTGTTTAGGGAAGGAATATCCTTGAAATAGACCACCCTGAAGGTCCTTTTGGCACGAAGGTTAGTAATGTTCTTGTTTCTTCATACAATTATATATGCAAGCTGAGGTTTAATTCGTTTTAAAGTTGTGTTGTGTGTTTTGATGTTGCTTTCCTATGTGTGTGTGAATTAGTTGTTTCCAAGGTTGATTTTGATGTGGGTTGCGGAATGGTTTTGGTTTATTTTTTGGTGACCTTAATTTAGAAAAGTGATTTTGGCAAAACTAATGTTGTTTGGAGTGTGTTGTTAAAAATCATTATGGATATTTATACTTTAATTACCTAAAGGGTATGAGTCCCTGTTTCATTCTTCATATTGTCTTTTTCTTTTCTATTACTTATTTTCATTATTTCAGTTGCAAATGGCACAAATGTTGCTGTAACCATACTCAATTGTAAGATAAAATATGGAACACTATTTAATCTTTTTGAAGTTTGGTTCATTTATATTTTTAGTGCTATGAGTCCTTAGTTTAAAGAGAAACTATTAAGAAAGACCCAGAGATTAAGGAGTTGATTGAGATATGATATATGATAGAACATTATAGGGCCGTTTGATCCATGTAGCCAACCCTGCTTAGTGGGATAAGGCTTGGTTGTTGTTGTATACGGTCCCTAGTCTTCCTACCTACCCTTCACTGAGTTATAACACCCAAGTCTCCTAGGGATGGTATTATAAGATCAAAAGACAATGAGAATTAGATTGGACATGAGTGTAACTTATAATGACCAAACATTTTTTTACCTCCAAATTATCATTCTTCAAAAATTAATAATTTGAATGTAAGATTTTAAAAAACATCTATCAAAATCCATAAAATTAACAGAAGCACTGCATATAATCAATTACTTGTTAATAAGTAAATTCAAATTGCAAAGACATGTAGAAGGCTGGAACTACAAAACTGATTATTGACTTGGAATTTGGGACTAACTATCATACCATCAATCTACAATACCTATATAATTCGATACAGAAGCAATCTTCTGGAGTTTCTGCTCAGACAAGACGCTTGCATCGACGAACAAACATATAGATATGTATTAAATATATTAAATTTGGATGCTAAGTTGCTTACATTGGATATTCTTTGGAAGTAAGCATGAGGATATTGGTAAATTGTTGGTCCTGTTAACAAGTTGCTATCCTCAATTACTTCACCGTACTCGGTTGTAAGAGGTGAAGAGTAACTGTGGCTGGAAAATCAAGGGGTTTTGTAGCTTGTTGAGCTTTAAGTTAACACATTTGTAGTTTTGAAGTTTCCAAAGTTTAAAGACAGAAAATAGGCGTAAAGATGTTTTATGAAGGTTGGTGAAGAGTAACCATGGCTGGAAAATCAAGGGGTTTTGTAGCTTGTTGAGCTTTTAGTTAACACAATTGTAGTTTTGAAGTTTCCAAAGTTTAAAGGAAAAATGTGCTTAAAGATGTATTATGAAGGTTCTGAAGTGTGCTTGATATATGTTAATAATTGCTGTAGATTCACATTGTCCACGTTGTCTAATATATGTCTTTGAAGTATGCTTGATATATGTCTGCTTTCGCTGTTTATAGGAAGCACCTGCCGTTGTTAAGTCTTACTATAACAGAAGGATTGTTGGATGCCCCGGTGGTGAGGGTGGTAAGTGTTGCCTGTCTTTCTTTACGAATCTGCGTGCAAACCTTTTCACAATCTGGTGATAAGTACTAGAATTTGGTGCATGTTATTATATATGAAAAAACTTGTTTTTTTAATGCAGAGGATGAGCATGATGTTGTCTGGTTTTGGCTGGAGGAAGGCAAGCCCCATGAATGTCCAGTGTGTGCACAGTATTTTCAGGTAAATTGAGCATCATGTTTATAACTATTTTTACTGGTTACCAAGATCAATTGAGTTAAATGTCAAGATATGTAAGTATGTAGATTGAAAAATATGTACTTGTTTGCACATTATTGCCCTCAACTTTCACGGACTTCATAGGTTGATGTTGCTCCTAAAAAATCTGTGTTTTGACATGCTTTGATTTCCTTTAATAATTTGAATGACTTGAATAGTTTGAAACACAATTATCTGACAATTGATTGTTTGGTTTTTGAAGTCACACCTTGTCGCTGTTTAATGTATACTACCTCCATTCCTAATTATAAGATCCTTTTGACAATTTTATTAGTCCCTTTTCATAAGATCTCTTTGGTATTTTTAACTACATCAATTATTTCTTTACCAACATATTCCTATTTATTTTACATCTTTTTCTTCAGTCAACAATAAATACTATGTTGAAAACATAAAGTAACTCTTTCTCATATGGGATAAAATTGTAAAAACAATAGTAATTACAAACAAATTTAATATTACAACCAATTTTCTTAATTCCCGTAATTTGGCCAAAAGGGTCCTATAGTTGGGGATCGATGTAGTATATAATGCTATTATATTTTAGCAAGAATAAACCCTCTATGACAGTGACATATATAAATGAGACATCATATACAAGAATTCTATTTTAAAACTTTGTTCGTCACTGATTAACACTTCTAGTCAGTCGTCGACCTCTAAAATAATTGACGAGTTAGAGAAATGAATGTTTTGGCACTAGGTGCACTACAGAAGCTTGAACTTAATTTGAGTTTGAAATATTCATCCTTTAGCCAAAATTTGTGCAGAATTTAAATTGTTGTCTTTTACCAGTGTCATCACTCATGAATGCTTTGATCCATATCTGAGCTTATGTTTTGTTTGATATAAAGAAACCACGGTGTAGTGTATGCTGACATCGAAAAAGCATGCATAAAATTCCTCCATGGGGAATATATATAGCCACCTCTCGTCCATATTATTTAAATCAGTGCAGTGTATCATGTTTACAGCTTTTAGAAAAAATTACTTGAAAATGGAATAAGAATAGTTGGAACAAAATTCATTTGAATTCTTTTCACCAATTTCAAATTCTAGTTAAATACAGATGACCATTTCAAATGGGTGCTTTACTGCTTATTAGAGCTTTTTTTGTTTTTGTTTTGCATTACAGCTTTAAGTGGTGCTAATTAATTTTTTTGGTTCTGCGTTACAGCTTGAAGTGGTGGGACCTGGCGGTGATCCTTATGGACACCATTGATCAGATGCTGCAGTTTTCCTTCAGGAATAAATTTTCCAAAGAGATTGTTTTACATTCCTACCTTTCAAAATCACGTTGCAATGCTTTGTTTGGTTTTGACTGGTCTAGACCTTGCGGTTCAGAGAGTTTCTGTGATTATTTAGACACAGGGTGGTCATTTGATTAAGCTACAAATCCTGTTAGGTTGTCATTTTTGGTCTGCCTAATAATTGATAGCAACGCTATGATTCTTTAACAATGTTTTTTTCTTTTGAAATACGCATAACCTGCAGCTACTTTTAGCACCTATCCACAAAAGGGACTACAAGTTTATTTCAAGAAAAGCCTCCGCTTTGATCCATTAGGTGAAAAAGCGGTCAATTTTTAGTCCTTAGAATTCAAACATGGGACATGTTAATCCCTCCGTCGGCCTTCATCCACCAACTGATGTTTTTGTGTTGAATTTGATCCACCAGTTACTGTTGTGACTTGACTGTTGGTTGGTTTATTTTCAGAGTCATTTATATGAAAAATGTGGAGACAATCTGGTCTCTATTTGAAATTAAATTAAGAGGGAAACTTTGGTTCCTTAATCGGATTTTGAGTGCCCTTGCCCTAAATCGAGGCATTCTTCTATTTATCTTCCTCCTTTCGTTGAAGGGCTTAAGTGTTTTCTGTAGCTTTGGTTACCAATAAGCAGTGTTTTAGTTTTGAGTTGATCATTCATAGTCACTTTTATAGGTGTATAACTTTTCACAATCTCAAACTCAAAAGTAGGAAAGCCAAGGGAAATGGATGAAGGATGTTTGAAATTGAGGGTTAGGAAGGAATCATGTCCCTGTCATTTTAATTTCAAATAAAAGGATCGAAATGTCCTTTTTAATTGTTGGATGTAAATGGTTAAATGCCATGATGGAAATAAACTAACAGCCTAGTCAGCTTACTACAACTAGCAGTACCTGCCAACACAAAAACGTTTGTTTGTGTCGAAGTTGACGGAGAAAGGTCTCATTTTTTCTCAGGGATCAAAATGGCCACTCTTTGAAAATGGATGCAACGTGAAAGTAAGCAATGAAATTCAAACGTAGCAATCTTAGCTAGTTTTTTTTTTTCTTTTTCTTTTTCGATATTCTACCACTTAACATTGGGGTAACACTTGGGTGACATTGATCAATCACAACATCACAAGTGGTTTTTTTTTTTCTCACTCATAAGGATTGTGACATTGTGATTGACTAATGTCACCAATTCTATGTCATCCAAGTGCTAACCTTTAACATTGATAAGATTGCAACATATGGATTGAATTGATAAAAATAAAATAAAAAAATACCATGATCTTAGTAGTTTTTTTCCATAATGTGCCGAATAACATTCCTTAACTAGGTTCTCTTATCTCTACCAGTGCATAGCATGATACCCTGAACTAATATTTTATCATTGCTAAGAGTAGTCTACATTTGGATTGAATTGATAAAAGTTCATGTTTGATTTTTTTTCTCTCACTTTTTTGCTAAGAGTTTTTGAAAGCAATGAGATGAAAATAATAAATGAATTTTTTTTTTGTATTGTTTTGAGAAAGTTATATAAAGAACGAATAAATTTATGTAAAATCTTCCAAAACCTGTCCACTGCTGAGTTTCCCATATTGTTCTAATATATTAGCCTATTTTTATTTTAGTGTTACGAAAATTAACGAGTTTATGATAACCAGTGCAGAGTTAAATTACATTGAATTTTACTTTTACCCCACTATCTTTTAAAAAAATACGCTCCATCGGATTTACCGATATGGGCTGGAAAGAAAGAAAAAAAACACAGTTTTTACTTGCGTTTATATATGGATAAATTGAAAGAAAAAAAAAATAGGGTAAAATATGCATTTCATCCCTGTAATTATAGGCCGTTTGATTTTTCATCCCTGAGCTTACTAATCCTCCCATTTTGTCCCTGTAAAAATTAATCATTTAAAATTTCGTCCCTCACCCCATTTAATCACTGCCATGTCATCAAATTAGCAAAATGGCATGGGAATGGACAAAAATACCCTCATCATCTTGGCTTCATCTTCTTCCATTTCCTGAATGTATTCCATCACCACCACCACCAACACCATCAATCTCAATCATGAACCCAGCTACAACAACACCACCGCTTCTGAAAATCAACACAACTAATGCCAAAGTCAAATATTGTTGGAACATAGAGTACTGTTCCAACTCTAATCAAATAGCCAAAGGTACAATACAGATATTGCAGAAGAGGATGCTGCAAACCAGTACAAAACACTATGCTTAGGAGTTGCTCTGCCGAGTTGGAAGGCTACTTGCAAAGTTGCGAGAAACACTTGCAAGATTCCATTGGATGGACCCGCCTAACCATGGAACCAACGTTTTGCAGTTTCTATTTTTTGCCATGAATCATCAATTATGAATCAAAAAAATTGCTCTTCAATAAATATCTATAGTAAAACGGAAATACCATCTTAGCTGGAAATAGAAATAGGAGCAACTTTGAACACCAAAACAACAACAATCAAGGGTACGATTTCTACACTTCCGCACCGGTTAAGCAGCGACGACCACGGCGGTGGAAGCGGAGGCTGAGGAGAGAGCCATTTTGATTTTTGATTTGGTTTGGCTTTGGCTTGTTCTTGCTCCTTCAAATGAATGTGTCTGTAACATTAGAAATTGTATGGATGAAGCTTCCATTTTCTTGATGATGAATTTTTTGAGAGAAAAAGTTGTTGGAGAGATTTTAGAGAAGAAGAGAAGGTGTTGTGATTTATGTGTCTGGAGAAGAAGAAGAATGAAAGAAAGAAAGAAAGGAAAGAATACGGGTGAGAGAAGAAGATGAAGATGAGGGTATTTTTGTCCATTCCCATGCCATTTTGCTAATTTGATGACATGGCAGTGATTAAATGGGGTGAGGGACGAAATTTTAAATGATTAATTTTTACAGGGACAAGATGGGAGGATTAGTAAGCTCAGGGATGAAAAATCAAACGGCCTATAATTACAGGGATGAAATGCATATTTTACCCAAAAAAATATAAACAGCATATTTTTGTATTCAGATGGTTAATTCGAACAAGTGCGGTTTTAAATTAGGTATTTAAAGGGGTGTTCAAAACCGAAACAACTTAATAGAAAAACTATAAATCAAACTAACCCAAACGAAAAACTGTAAAAACCGCATTTGATTTGGATGTATTCGGATCATTTTTTGACTCAACTGCATAGTTCGGTTTGGTTTGCGGTTTTTATTTTAGAAGCCGAACCAAACCACAACATAAGAGAAACACTTATTAAACTTATGACACCCAACTTAGTACTCATAGAAATTCAATGAGAAATTTTATAAAATGACATTTTTTTTCTCTTTAGCTTTTTGACTAAGACATGTTTTTTTCTCTTGTTAAGTTTCTTTTTTGCTTTTAATTTTAAAAATGTATTTATGTGATTTAATTTAATTCTACTTGCACTTTTGCATATGTGTTCATGTTAGATATATCTTAAATTATAGAAACTCAGTGAGATTTTTTAGAGAATGATAAAATCTTAGTTTTTTGCATTTCTTACCGAAGAGGATTGCTTTTTGATCCATACCGCATCTTAGTCTTTTGCAAAAAAAAAAAATGCAACAACCAAATCAACCTAAGCGGCTTTTGTTTGGTTTGATTTTTATTTTAAAAGTCAACCGAATCAAACTAAACCACGTACTTTTTATCTTGCTGTTTGGATGACGTTTAGTCTCAAAACTGAATCAAACAGCACCGCAAACATTACTGGATATTTATGAATCATAAGGGCGACAAAAGAAGCTCTCCTGTCTTTGACATTAATAATGAGCCCAGCTCATCAGCCTAAAATCCAAATGTTGGCCTAAACCTTAAAATTGGTTGTCCTATTCCTGCACCACATATTTTACCTCAGACTAGACGTTGATGAGATAGGAAGCAAATTAGGTTCCATTCCAATTGTAGAAATTAACTAAAAGAAAATTAAGAACTAGATTCTTGACCATGACATTTTATTTTAATAAAAAATCGAGCGATCATATTTTAAAGGTTGGGAGAAAAAAAGAAGAGAAGGAAACATGTGGGTGTGGACTAAACATGAACTTACTATGATACTCCATACCTAAACATACATAACTTAGAGAATGCATATAACACAATTTCCTTATTTATTTTTCTTACTCCCTCCGTTTCAAAATGAGTGTCGCTTTAGCTAAAAAAATTTGTTTCAAAATGAATGTCACTTTCAGTTTCCAATGCAATAATAATTTTTTCTTTTCAATTGTACCCTCCAATTAATACTCTGAACACTACTTCCAAAGTATTACTTTTAAAACTAACCAATAGTTAATAAGGATAATTTGGTAAAATAACCATTCTCTTTCTTTTAATCATTGCATTTCTTAATATGTGTGTAAACACCTAAAACGACACTCATTTTAAAACGGAGGGAGTATCATTTTATAGAAAAAGAAATATTCGAAAACAAAAGAGACGAAATAAAATGATTGTACTTGCTGAAAATATAGTGAAATGACAAGTAAATATTCTTAGGGAGGTGTATATGTTATTACGTAGCCGTGTATCCCAAATTCCTTTGTCCTTTCTGTGAGCCCTTAAAATGGCACGCAACGCAACCATGCTAAAGTAATAAAATCTAATTTAAGAAATCAGAATCCGAACAGAATAGATTCAAAGTCTCACTCACATCTCTATCTTACCAACAATGAAAAGGAATTAATTGTCATTTTCTTTTCTAATTCGAATTATAAGGACAATTCATATAGATGGAGGGAATTTTTTACATAATACAAAGCTTTACCAACCATTATTCCTTTGGATCGTTTTTCTTCTTGAATATGTTTTACTTTACCTAGCATAATAACATTTTACAAAAGTTTGAGCCACGTACAACTATTACTAATTTACTACTACCTCCGTCCCAATTTAATTGACACAATTTTGTTTTTCACACATATTAAGAAAAATGTATAAATAAAGTGGAATATATTGTATTGGGAATGATAAAAGTAGTATTATTTAGTGTTATATTGTATTGGGAATGATGAAAGTTGTATTGAAAATTGAAATTGGTCAGTTATTTTGGGACACTTTTTTTTAGAAAATGGGTCAGTTATTCCGGGACGGAGGGAGTACTATTTACCTAATGATGCCCGTTTGTGTGCTACTGGTTGCGGTTTCAAGGAGACTTCTGATCACTTATTTTTACATTGTAATATCTTTGGTTCGATATGGCACTATATTTACAGGTGGCTGAATTTGCCGTCACTAATTCCCTTTGTTGTGGGGGATCATTTTAATCAGTTTACCGCTGTTGGTGGTCTCGCAAAGGCGCGTCAATCTATTTTACAGGTTCTTTGGTTTGCAACTATGTGGGAACTTTGGAAAGAAAGAAACAATAGGCTCTTCAATGGTAAAGAATGTTCAATTTTGCAGGTGGTTGATAAAATTAAGTCGCTTTCTTTCACGTGGTTGAAGGTGAAGTTTCCTTCTCTTCCCCTCAACTATCATGGTTGGTGGCTTTCCCCCTTCACTATTTTGGGTAGGCTAATTGTTTCTTGTTAGTTTTTGTCGCTGTTTATTTCGGTGACCTTTGTAATTATTGTCTAGACTCTGTTTTTTCCTGGCTTGCCTTATGCTAGGAAGGACTTTTTGTTGTGGTAATATAATTCATTTTAGCCTCTACAAAAAAAAATACATAATATTTCATCCAGATTTATTTATAAGAGATATTTGGATCAACCAAATTGATGTATCTCGTCTAAATTTTGAACTACATACATAAACTTTTGTTGACTCTTCTCTTATAAATAGGACTAGAGAAAGTACATCGTAAAAGAGATAAAATAAATCAATTAAGGTTAAGACTTTAAAAATTCGAAAATAGTTTTTAATTGTCTTGCCATAATCTAATCGGGTTATCATAAACTGGAGCTAAAGAATGTAATCATGACTAAATCTCATTATTGGTAAATATTCACGTAAGATAGTCCAAAGCATAACTTTCATAATTATCTCACGACCAAAACTTGAAGTGCAGTAATATCAAAGTGGCTTATCATTTGTATTTGACTTTTAATGATGATCTCAAACTTGTTTTTCACTTTTTAAATAAGTTTTGTCTTATAATTAGTATTGGTCTACCCTATCATCATATCCATATTTGAAATCTACATAGTAATCAAAACCTTCTTTTGCAGCTGAAGTAATAATAATCTGGACAATTACACTTTTATCAAAAAAGATTTTATTGGCAATGGAATAGTTGTTAAATTTTGTCTTCCTCAATCCAATTCAATGGAATATTGGTAGTTCCACGTGCAGAAAAGTAAAGTTTGACAAAAAAAAATATTTAAAAATCAAACTCGAATTCTTCTAAATATTTTTTTATAGATGTTATTAATCATTTGAGTTCAATCAATTGCTTTAAAAGTTTTATGTTTTCTTTAAGGTAAGTACTCCAAAACCATAAATTACTCCATCTGATCACTATTATAAGCAAAAGTTCACTTTTTAGATTCATTCAATAAATAATGTATATAGCTTATATATAGACCACATACATCATTTATTAAATGAACATAAAAAATCAACTTTTGCTTATAATAGTGACCGGAGGGAGTAGATCCTAATAGAAATACTAAATCTTATTTATTCCATCAATTTTGATATCAAATCCTAATTATTCTTGAAATAAAATTTCACAAATCTTATTATGAGTGTGTTTTTGCTGTAATTTATATTCTCCATTGAAAAGACGGCAACTATATATATTGCTTATGCTTTTGTATTCTTTTACAAAAATGTTACACCTCTTTTTTATCGACCCCTTCTCAAAGAAAGAACCACGATCCTCTCCCACAAGTTATATGTGGCCTAACCAACCTGTTGTTTTCTAACTATGACCACACATCCATAAATAAATTTAATACAAAAAAAATGGATTTTTATCCATAAAGAGTGCAAGAAATATATACCATCTTTTTTCAGTTAAATCATATGATTTTAACCAACATAATGTGACACAAGTAATAGATACTTCGACTCTTGATCATTTGGTCTAGGGTTCGATCTATGCTCGATGGTATGAGGAAACATTTGTTAGGATCTCTGCAGTTGCGCGTGAATGATACATTTGGTTTACCCAAAAAAAATTATATGATTTTGGTTTATAAAAAAAATTCTTATAAATACAATAAACTATATACAAGTACTTTTTGCTAGGGGGTTTGTATATAAACTTATAGGTCTTTTCTTTTTCATCAATAAAACTTATAAATGAGTTATGTCAAAAGGCTCATCATAAATTAAGAAAAGCTAAGCCTTAAGATTCAAAAATTCATGACAAAAGTGCTTACATATTGTTTAAAAAAATAGTACTTATATATTATCCACCAATGAAGTTTTCTTTTTTTAAAGAACCAATGAAGTTGAATATGAGTTAAATTGCTAATATTAACTTGATCAAATTTCCTTGACATATTAATAAATAGATGTCACATTAACAAATTTTATGGATAGTTTTTTTATAACGTGAGGGTGTAGAGATGATAGTAGTACATAATTTGAGTGAGTTTTAAAGTGGTCCCTTTTTTCCAATTCAAGTGTAGCATGTGTATATTCTCGTACAAGCATATATTCCATTAGGTTGTGCAAGTAAATTAGCGGTCATAAACTTTTCCACTTCCAATATAAATTATTTGTTTAAAAAAATTTAAATTTGTGTGCACAAATTATTAGTATTAATTTTATCAAAAAACAAATTATGGAATATTTTGCTCAGTATGCAAGCCAGCTTATGGCAAACGAGGGAGCTTTAAAATAATTGAAAAAAATGGACCAACACAAATTGCACTAAACTTTTCAGATTATGAAGTTTACACGTTTTTTCACTTAGGTACTCAAATATGTTCCCTTTACTATAAAGTTTTGCCAATTTTAGCCGCCTAATAATCTGTAAGATTATACCCACCACACAGTATTAAATATTTAAATTAATCCTTTTTTTTTGTTACTTTAAATTAATCCAATAAGAGGTAAGTGATTTTTTTCAAGTTAAAAAAAAAGTTTAAGATGGTAGTGCCAACAGCATATTTTGTCTGTTCATAAACAAACGCTCCTAATTGTACTATGCAATTTTTTTTCTTACTTTTTTCTGAATTTGGAGCTATTCTTTTTCTGAATTGAGTGTGGGGCTATTAGGGAGTTGACAAAAGGAAAAGTTTATGATCTTAAGTTTTTTCCTTAGATGAGGGAAAAATCCACTAATTTTTGACCTTTTAGTGTATTAGATGCTCAACCATTAACAGCTTAACCAATTAAAATTTGACACGTTACTACTAATTCTAAGTTTAAGTCAACCAGTTTAATATTGATTTTACTTTTGTTGCATCAACATTATCTTGTATGCAACCAAACCCTATAATAGGTCTTTTTTTGATGTTGAGGAATAGACCCTATAATAGTTAACACCTTTCTGTGCAAATATATATTATCTCCAGAGATATTCTTCTCCCAAAAAAAATTCACTATCAACTTGCTTAATTCTTTTATATATTTTAATTTTGAGATTCATTGTAGTACCATCTCTAAAAACTATCTCATTATCTTTCAAATTTTAAAAAAAAAGATATGAGCTGATATTATAATAAAAAAAAATATTACACAAACATTTACTCATATTAGATATATCACAACTTTATCGGATTTTAATATTACTTTTTAAATAAAAGAAAAATTACTTTTTAATTAAAGACGCTTCAACTACATCCAAAAAGTCGGAGGTTCGAGTCACCAAGGGGGAAGTGGATCCGCTTTTATGACAAAGAGAAAAAAAAATTAAAATAATAATAATTACAAAGTACTAGTATGTAAAATATAATTCAACATATGTTTAATATTTGTCTACACTATTAGTAAGTACTTATTCAACTTTTACTTTTTTAAGACTATAAATAAATTGAATAATAATAGTGGGTACGTGTGACTTTTATTACTAGGTAACATTTGACAATTGACATAAAGGATGCAATTTTAAAAAGGTGATGTATTACAATATTTTTTTTAAAAGGATGAGTAAGATGGAAATAAGCGATTGAGTTTAAGTGGTCAATAAGTTTCAGTTAAGTTTTTGTTAAGAAGAATGTAAGTTTCAATCTAGATTGAAATAATTATTGGTTAAATTTTATTTATGTTTCGGTCAAACTTCAAATTATGAAGGCTCACTTTATCTATAAACGAAGGGTTAAAAAAAAAATCAGGATTACAAAAATGGACTCCTTTAAAGTTTATGCAATCAAGAGGTTCAAAAGCAAAATATTTTGGGATGGATTACAAGTGCAACATCATAAATTCACAACTTGTTTTAAACAGGCAATTTTTAATGCATGGGAATTAAAAAGAGAAAAAATATATATATAAATGTGTTAACATTAAGTAACACTGTCATTCATTCTGTCAGGAGAAAAAAAAGTCTGAGTGGGAATTATGGGCATTCACCTTTTTCAAAGTGGGGACTTGCTCATGTTACAGAGGATAATTCACCTAATAACAATAATTCTAACATTCTAGGTAATAAATCATAAATAGTCCCTTAAAAAAAAAATCATAAATAGTGGAAGGTTTGGTACATCAACAAAATGAAGTAACAATCACGTATCATGAGCTATCTAGCACCGACGCTTCAGATTAAAGACGTCTTTAGTATCTGACATACATGTTGACACGACACCAATACATATTTGTTATATTAACTACTTCTATTTTTAAAAATTATTATCGTTTCCGACCTGTCGATGTCAATGTTGTGTTTGTATTTGTGTCATGCTTCATAGACCATGAGTGTTTGACATTAGGCAATAGTACCAAAAAAGTTATAATTTGGTTCATGAGTTTTTCTAAAGCTTACTACATTCTAAGATTTAGCATATCCAATTTAAAATGTTCAAAATTGTACAGAATCTTCATGAATGCAAGCATAGAACTAGATAAACAAGTTAGTGGATAGAAGGAAGGACAGATAGCATTTTAAGATTTCCAAGTAAGAAGGCATGAAAGCTGAATTTTATAGGAGAGCAGACATAGTGGTGCACAATGAATTATGTACTCATTGACCTATACTACATAGTGGCACTCTCTACCTCTCATTGTACCTCAATTTTTATCTTGGTGAGCCTGGTATATATGCCAGGTCCACTTTTTCACTTTGCAATAAATTACATATTTGATATTACTCTACTGTGAGAATCAAAGCTGCAAATATCTCTGCACAACTTGGAGACAGAAACAGGAATGCAATATGTATAATATATAATTATAAACCAAAGAAAAGAAGTTGGAGCGTGGGATATATTCATGTTGGAGTCCACTATAGAAAGCCCTATCTTACTGACAAAATAAAAGATATGCAGAATTTATATTAATAATTTAGACATAAGATAATTTCATTGTGATGATGATTTATTAAACAATAGTCCTGCATTTGTAATGTTTCTCAAGATTCCTTTTGGTGAAGAAAGATAGCATGGCCTAAAATTTTAAAATTGGTTTGTTCAAAAGATATCATTTGTCATCTAAAAACATGAAGATTTTAGGGCTTTATTTTTCACCTAAATGTGTTACAAAGAAGATATGCTATTATCATTATCATCATTACTATTATTTTGTCATTATGCTTAAGAGAAAGTCTAGCCTTTGGACTTATGTTGTTTCTCATATGTATAAACAAACAAAACTTTTCTTCAAGTGGGGTTTGTGCTGCAAAGTTTAGTGCCAACTAAGAAATCATAAGTGAGGGAAGTTAGATTGAAAAGCTAGCATACTTTTTCTTGTCAATTCTAATTTGAAATCCAGCTTAACATACGTGTTAGCTCGGTGATAAGAGTATAACATTGTAACCTCAAGAGACAGTGTGTTCAAATCCCCTCGAAAACAGTCGTAAAATGACCGTTAGTGCCACTTTAATAATAGTAAGCTCCAATTTCCCCTAATTTTTTTTTAATAAAAAAATTAGGTAACTGAGTTTTTTATTTATACGAATCAAAGCGACAAGGACTAATTTTCCTTGCTACTGAACTTGATTGTTACTACTATTTGTTAAGAACTAGAAAGCAACACTTCCTTTTCCATTTTTTTTCAAGAGTTTCATTGTGTTTTGAGTGTACAAAATTGAAAAAAGTTTAGTTTTGAAGTTAATGGGCATCCATCAATCATGCAGAAATTCATAAACAAATGATTGTGAAAAGATATTTTCTTTTTTTACAAACTAAGGTTATTCTTTTCTTTCTGTATTTTCAGTAAATATTTGCTTTATTTGATGGCCACTATCCACAAATAAGCATAGATTCTCTCTTAGAGACTCTCTCCTAGCTGTGCTGCTTAGGAATGGATGATTGTGCTCTGTCTCCTCTGCTTTGATTCTCTCTGCTCATAAAGGTTTCTTGCTTTTGTCTTTGTCTTTACCTCTCTCTCCTTTTCATTGATACCATTCTAGGCTATTGCAGCTGCACTCTATAAATGGTGCACTCACATTATATACTTACATGGCAATGAATATTCACACATTTTATTCCAACTCCACCATACCTTTTAGGGTATAAAAGGGCCATCACCATTCTGCATTTTTATTCATTGCAGAAGCCTCTTCATTGTCAATTCAGTTGCAGTAGGTGAAGGTGCTTTCATTAGTTCTTTTTTTCAAGCAGCAAAATGAGTCACGCGCATTCTCATATCGGCTCTGGTCTGTTCTTTTTGCTCCATTTTATTATTTTCTCTTATCCTTCTTTGCAACTTGCATGAATTTTAGTCTGTAGATTGCTATAAGTGCATGTTTGGAGTCACAACGGTTTGATGAAATCATGTTGACACCGTGATTTTGTTGAAGCTCTAAACCGTAGCTTATGCAAAAATCACAGTGACACACTATGATTCTGTCAAACTCGTCGTGAATCCAAATATGCACCAAGTCAATTACATGATCTTTTTTTGGCTCTTTATTTGTTGTTTAAAGAGTTAAAACTCACATGTAAATAATGTTTTCCTCTAGCATGTTGCATTGCTGAACTTCAATGCAAATTTGCTAGGTCCGTTTGAAGGATTGTTATCAATATTTTTACCTCATGTTTTGACATCTATCAGCTATGTTCAAACTTAGTATGTTATTGAGTAGTAGCTTTCTTTCTTGTTTACAATTACAGGTAGTAGAACTACTCGACGAACTTTCGAATTCGGGAAGACACATGTAGTGAGGCCTAAAGGAAAACATCAAGCTACTATAGTTTGGTTGCATGGACTTGGTGATAATGGTTTGAGGTATAAATGTTATCCCTTTCTAACACTGCTATATGTCATGCAAACATCATCATAAGTCATCATAAGACATAACCATTGGTTATTCCTTCTCCTACTTGTTCTGTTTTGTACTTTTCCTTTCTTTCCACAACCTCTCTTTTTCCTTTTCTCTTTTACTCTTCTCTTTCCAATATTTCTGTTTTTCTTTGTGTGTGTGTTTTGTTTCATTCTTTTGTTCAAGTACACAATCCGTATATGAAAGATAAAACCATTATGGGAAAGAATATGAACTATATTAGGGGTATTCCTTATGTTGAATGTTTTAAGTATTGAAGTTCTTTCTGGTTAGATTCCACATGGAATATATTCTGCTGAAAAAAGTTGTGATTATAATTGTTGGAAGCTTGGTTGTGAAGAGTATATACTAAATTCTCTACCTATATGAGTATTGACAAAAGAATATATAATATGAATAGAAACTGGCACATTCTATATATATTCTTTGTTGTTTTTAGTGTGGACACATACAATACAATTGAGTTTGAGCATTTCAATGTATGGTTGAGTATTTTTATGTTAGACAATTTTTATCTGGGAAATGAGAAACTTAATTGATGTCAGATTTAATGGCCAGAAACATGCTTATCTGATTTTTGGTGTTTTGTTTCTCTGCAGCTCATCTCAGTTGTTGGAATCACTTCCACTTCCAAATGTAAGAATATTTATTTATATCTTCAATCAATTTGAGATTATCTTAAATGCTTCTCTAGGCTAATATTCTCACTCCATAACTAAAATAATATTTTGATAACTCATGAGTGCTATAATGTTACTTTCTTATGATATGATGATATGATACAGATAAAATGGATTTGCCCTACTGCTCCTACCCGTCCCGTGGCGATACTTGGTGGTTTTCCCTGCACTGCATGTAATTTTTATTTTCTCACCTAATTTTTGTTAATTTATTTAGGGCACTAAACAAGTCTAATTAACTTGGTGATTGAACAATAATCTGCAGGGTTTGATGTGGGGGAGCTTTCAGAAGATGGTCCAGATGATTGGGAGGGTTTGGATGCTTCAGCAGCACATATCGCTAACTTGTTGTCAACAGAGCCAGCAGATGGTTGGTACTTTTCAAGGCTTTAATTTAATTAATACTCCCTCCGTCCCTATATGTAAGCACCGTTTGCCTCTAATAAAAGGGTGCTTAGATATAGGGACAGAGGGAGTAATAACACATTAACATTTTTTTGGACCTTAATTAAGGTTGGTAGCTTGAATGTATTATATGATTATTATGTGACAGTGAAGGTTGGCATTGGAGGGTTCAGCATGGGTGCAGCAATTGCATTATACTCTGCAACATGCTATGCCATGGGAAGGTATGGAAATGGCATCCCATATCCTGTCAATTTAAGAGCAGTTGTTGGACTCAGTGGTTGGCTTCCAGGATCAAGGTATCCTATATTATAACACTACTATTTGCTCTATAATTTTGATCAGAAGTTTAGCACATATTTGCTCTACTATTTTCTCATCAGTTTCACAATAATCATTTGGCTAATGTGTTGGAATCTGCTATCGTGTAGGAGCTTAGGGAACAAGATAGAAGTGTCACATGAAGCGAGAAGGCGAGCTGCTTCGTTACCAATTTTACAGTGTCACGGAATCAGTACGCATCTATAAATCTTATATACTGATATAACTAGGTCGCGCATTTTCAATCTCAACTATCTGATCTCAAATTAACAGTCAAGATTGCTTTAAACTGATTTTGTTATTCTGTAATCTAAACCGTACAATCTCATATTAACGGTCAATATCATTTTCAGCGTAAAAACGCATGTTTTTACCACTGCATGAAATCTGGATTCTGTTCACAAATGTAACACTATCTTTTACTGCATAAGATTCTAGCAATTGCAAAAAATTTATAGCATATTTGGAATGGTTCCTTTTGCTACTATTATTACTATGTCTGTACATGATTAAGCATTAAGATCAAAGCATTCATTTTGTAGGTGATGATGTAGTACCCTGCAAGTATGGAGAGAAATCTGCTCAATCCTTAAGTTCAGCAGGGTTTCGATATGTTGCATTCAAATCCTATGAAGGGTAAGATGAAATCAATCATAACACTAATGAAACATGTGAGTTATTAGAACAGTTATCTCAGTTTGTTGGTTTCTGATGCATGCAGGCTTGGTCATTACACAGTTCCAAGAGAGATGGGTGAAGTTTCCACCTGGCTTAGTTCAAGGTTGGGACTTGAAGGATTTTCGTCGTAAATGACAAAACTATTTTCTAGTACGAAAATATGAATCAGAGCATGCTTGTAGAATAATAACAGGGAAGGTGGATGCACATGTAGAAAGAAAACAAGCAACTAGCTAGATGGTGGAGGGGTTCATGGGGTATATATCAATAGGAGGATTCATTTTCTGGGTTCCTTTTTGTTGTGTTGGTGAGCAATAAAGATATGTGAATGTGTTTACTATGATGTATTTCTCTCATTATTAATGTTATTGTAGAATCTAGGTACTGAGTGAGTCGGTTGTACTATTGGAGAGATTTTCAGTTTTTTTTTTTTTTAATATTGTAACAAAACAGGGAACTTAGACTCCTTGTTTTTCAATTTCAATAAACTTTTTATTTTCATTTTTGGGTGTATAAAACTTTATGTGGCTAAAGATAATGTTGGTGCTTTCAAGAAGAAAAAATAATCAAGTGATTTATTGACCATAGCATAGCATAACCATACAAAGGAAACCACCAACTGGGAAGTTGCTTTTAAGAAGTCAGTTAGTTGGTATGTCGGGTTTTCGTGAAGTTGCTAATCTTGGGAAAAACTTAGGTATTCTCCCTTGATGGGTAGAGCACCAAGAAAAGTTGATTGCCAGTATCTCAGACTAAGTTAAGGCAAAGTTGTCGGCTTCGTGATACAATTTGCCAGAGCAGTTATTATGATGGAAATCCAGAAAGTTCAGCATGCTTTTATTTAGGGTGATGATGATCATAGTCGTCGGTATCATTCTATAAATAAACAACGAAACACTTGCATTGAATTATTTTCCCCGTTTAATTTAATTGACCAAGTTGCAAGTTATGAAGGATATGATAAGAGAATCTCCGATGCTTATTAAACATTTAAGAACAGTCCTCAAGTTTTCACAACATTGGCGATGGTTCTTAATAGAATTGTTGTACTTCGTAGTACAAGTTAAGAACCAAAACATGGTTTCCAACATTGGCATGAAAATCAATCAGTGTTCTTAAATCTCATGTCGCAGGTGCAGACACATAAAAAGCAACTTAAAAACATGAATTTGGTTGCTAAGAGTAAGTGTATTGGAGATGCTCCAACAGGACATTGGGGTGGATCCTGGCATGGCTCAGCTTAGTAAGTGGTGCACGCGGCAGGTATAGAGGGAATGTGAGTAGTGGACAAAAGGGGAGAGCATTGTTTTGCAGTGATTGGGAAGGGAGGTTAGCAGACCCTCCAAGTTCTCCAGTGCTGCATTTTTAATACCTTACCTGTGCTCTAGTCACATTATTATTCTAAATCAGGGTGAATAAAATTTCAGTCTTGACTATTATTTCATGTACTACAAATAAAAAACAATAAAGCAAGGTATGAGCACACATGAAATTCTTTTTATTCGTCAAATAACTTATTACTATCCAGAAAATCTAATACAAAGATATCACATAGTGTCATCTTTCTTTCAGCAAAAGAAACAGATTGCATCGAACAAGTCGGTCTAAACTACCTCTCTTTTAAATCCCATCACCTTAGTTGTGCTTTTACTGCTTGGACACAACATCTTTAAGCTTTTCCTTCAACTCACCACTCTACAAGGGTGTGAAATATTGTTAAATAGGAGAGCACAAAATATTGTAAAAATTGATCAACTCTTGCAATGGGAACTAACCTGGTGCATACTAAGAACAATATCTGATCCACCAATAAACTCTCCCTTAATGAAAACTTGTGGAAATGTTGGCCAGTGACTGCAGAGAAAGAACATGGGAGAAACATAAGAAATGTATATTTGCTTCATCTGTCAATTATTAAGCTGTTAAAAGGGAAAAGTAAATTATAATTGGCAGCACCAGCATTTCCGGTGCTACTATGTTTGAAAATCAAATAATAAGACCACACAGTGACACAACCATACCACTTTAAATGCAAAGAAAATAAAAGATTCAAAATAATTTTACATAAGTTGCCAGACGCATGTACATATATCAACAACGTACAAGGAAATAATAAATAGTAACAAATTAATAAGCCACAACTAGATATGTTGAAATCAACTATAACTTCACACAGTACACAGTCACAGAGAGATAGAGAACAAATATTGATCTTCAAACTGATGTTTATGATCTTCAGATTATTGACAGGACACTCATCCATTGAATTTCATAGCCATTAAAGGATATCAAAATTCTAACACGATTGATATTTGAAAATGGAAGATTTCAATGTGTAGACAGCAGTCACATCACAACGATTACTTTCAAGTTTTAAGATATATAATCATAATCTGATCTTCATAATATATTTGGATTTAAACAATGCAATAAATTACTACTTTTTTGTTTCATATCACATATCACTAATACTAGTTGTAATTATCAGCAATAATCTAAATTTTATTTATTTCCTTTAACTTAATTTTTTTCATTAATTATTGTAAATGTTAATTTTAAAAAACTAGGCTACAGTAAGAGCATTACTCTGAAGAAGCTAGAGCAATATAACCAGCATGAACAAACTTACCTGTAGGCTTTTACAGCATTTTTCACTTCAGGATCCTGCAAAATGTTCCTAGCACTTAAAGGAACATCTGCAAAAGCAACAAATAATAATAATTACAACGTATAAAATTGTCTATTCATCATCCAGTAAAGCTAAGTCATATTCACAGTTTAGTAAAAAAAAAAAAAAGTCATATTCACAGTAAATTTCTGTAGGCCATAAGTAAATTAAACAATTGAAAAAACACATTTGAAACTTAAAGGCCGCATCCTATATAAGTTTGTGCAGGTTATAATAAAGATCATTATGATTAAATTGCAGGCCAGCACCTATGTACTAACCCTTTAAAATTGTTTTTGTTTCCTTTTCCGTTGAAGAGGATGAAATCAAAAGGCAAGGGTGACATTTTTATCCATTCAACATAATAAAACCAAAACATGAGATTACATAAACACAGGAGCTACCATGACATCAGCTACAACAACAATAACAACAACAACAACTAAGCCTTATCCCACTAAGTGGGGTCGGCTACATGAATCAAACAACGCCATAGTGTTCTATCAAAAACCATGTTTTTTCTCCAACTCATTTATCTCTAGATCCTTCCTAATAGTTTCTCGTATAGTTTTTCTAGGTCTACCCCTACCTCTAGTGATCTGACTCCTCTCCATCTGATCTATTCTCCTTATTACAGAATCCACAAGTCTTCTCTCTACGTGCCGAAACCACCTATGTCTAGTTTCTACCATCTTTTCTACTATAGGGGTTACCCCAACTCTCTATCTAATGTCGTCATTTCTAATTCTACCCCATCTAGTCAATAAACCCATCAGCTACATTCAACAAATTAATCACCATAATGTTTGTAGAAAAGTGGGGGTAGCACCTATAGTAGAAAAGTTGGTAGAAAATAGGCTTAGATGGTTTGGACATGTAGAGAGAAGACCCATAGATGTCGTTGTTAGAAGAGTAGATCAAATGGAGAAGAGTAAGGTTAAAAGAGGTAGAGGAAGACCTAAGAAAACCAGTAGAGAAACCATTAGAAAGGATTTAGAGGTCAATGAGTTGGATCCAAATATGGTTTTTGATAGAGCACTATGGTGTCATTTGATCCATGTAGCCGACCCCACTTAGTGGGATAAGGCTTGGTTGTTGTTGTTGTAATGTTTGTAGAAATGTAAGTTATGTAACACTATCTCCTCCACTCTGAGTCTACCTTTTCAAATCACATAAGCACAAAATTTCAGAACACATGAAAATGTAACAGCTCTACCATGAAAAGACTGGTCCAGATTCAGAGGATATAATTTCTCAGGTAGCAAGGATGAAGCATGAAAATTATCATTTACTTACCATATTGTTTTAAAACTTTAACTGCAAGAGAACTAAATCCACACTGTGGGAAATCAGGTACACCCTTCATGTAAATCATAACAGGATTATCCTTGACATCCTGTACATTATTAACAAGTCACAAATTACTTAAACCATCAAAACAATAAACCCTTCATAGAATTCTCATGTAGAGATTCAATTGATAGAAAATTCACCTGCTCAATAATACTTGACAAAGAAGTTCCAGAATTCTCAATTTTATTAGTTGGTTTGAAGTCATCATGTGTGTCGGTATCATCAGACACCTTAGTTGTGTATCTCATTCCATAATAACAGGAACTAGTTAGCTGCAAACATGTTAAAAGAAAACCAACACCGTTACATACAGAAAACACAATTCACATTTTAACAAACAAACAAATTCTAGCCATTTAAATCGTAACACTAAAATAGTTAAAATCATAAAGAATGACAATGCAAAACTCCAAAAGTCAATCTTAGTGCCTGTTTGAATTGACTGATTTGAGCTTATCTACAGACATAATCACTTGAGATTGTCTGCGGGAACATGTGAAAACAGCTTATGACATGTTCATAGCCTATTTTCAGCTTATTTCCACAAGATCTCCAGGATAACTTATGAAGACAGTTTATGGCTTATACAAAAACAGTTTGACTTTATTTTATCTTTTGCTACGGAAATAGCTTACATTAAGTGCTTATATATGATAAGTGCCTATGCTATAAGCTGCAAATTAAGTTGTTTACCCAACCATTGCCTTGGTAGAATATGAATGAGACAGTGGTAAATTTAAAAAGAAAAAGGGCTAAAATTGAGTGGCAATATTCACTTTTGGAGGAACCAAACTTGAGTGGCAATGTATGTTCAGTTTCATTTTTTGGAGGAGCCAAAATTGATTCTAGAGGTGTAGAATTGATTTTGACATGTTTGGTTCCCCTCCAGGATAATTGATTTTGCCTCTAGAAGAATTGATTCTAACTTGAAGCTAAAATTTGGAGCTTTTGATTCTAAAATTGATTTTAACACTCAAATTTATTGTTCAACTCACTTTTACATGAAGATATCCAAACATAAATCACTTTACATTTAACTCACTTATAGCCATGATGAAACTTACAGAATTGATTCACTCAAAATCAATTTTTGTCACCACATAATCAAACACATAGGAAGATAAGTTATAAAAACAACTTATAGTTTATACGAAAACAGTTTAACTTTATTTTATATTTTGTTATGGAATTAACTTATAATATGCAATTATGCTAAAGGCTGTAAATTAAGCCGTTCATCCAAACAGAGCCTAAAAAAGCTTTTCAAGATTTCATGATTTGAAAAGTAATAGCTTATTGATCTCATACGATAGCAAAACAATTTCAGGATCTTAGCGCATAAGCCTCCATTTTAACATTAACATAATTCAAATTCAAATTGAAATTATTGAACGACCCATTTCAATCTGATAAATAAAACTTGCAAGGTGAGAAATTATAAGAGGAAAATGAAGAAAAGAAAGGATACCCAATACCGTAAAATGGAAAAAGCATGGAACTTTATGATGGATTTGCAGAAAAAAAGAAGAAGAAAATTAGGGTTTGTTTTAGGGTTGGAAAGCTTACACGTGTGGTGAGAGAACGAGCAGCGATTCCCTTGAAAAGAATGGTCGCCATGGAAGCACTTCTGATGTATGTGAGGATTGAGTTTTCACAACGCAGACAACTTCGAACTAAGGCTTTGTTAGCGAGTTGGGTTTTGGAGGGGAGGGGAGGGAAAGGATAGGCTTATGGAGAGGTAAACCCTTGTTTGTGAGTTTTAAAAAAACAAGGGAAAGGTTTTGGGGGGTTTTGAAGGACTTCATTTGTCCAATTTTAAAGTTCCCCCAAATTGGGGGGTTTTGGGGGGTTAAACATACAAATTGACAATTTTTTCCTCATAATAATTCAAAATTCCAATTATAATTTACAAGATAAATTATAAAGTATAACATAATGTATTGATTTTAAGAGGAAAAAAAATGGTAAAATAGAAAAATTATCACATAAGCCTTCCATCCCCTTTCCTTGTTGGTTTCTTTAACTCCCAAACAAGGGGAAGGTTTTCCCTCCTTTCTCCCTTCCCTCCCTTTCCTTCCCTTCCCCTCCTTAGTCTTTCCTTTCCTTCCCCTCAAAACTCGCAAACAAAGCCTAAGGTGTTTATATCTCTCTCTCATGTTTTTGGGTATAAAATGTATTTTTTTCCTTAAAAATCATATTTGAAGAACTATTTTGCCACAATTTTTAATCTCGGGGTGTGTTTGTAGCAATAACATTTTTTTTGGATATAAAGATAAAAAAATTATTCTAAGGTATTTAGAAAAAAGATGTTGTCCCGTGAGCTTGGCTTAATTGGTAGGACAATGCATTATTATTTGCAGGGGTCGGGGTTCGAACCCCGAACACCCCACTTATTCACCTTATAAGGAGAATTCTAGCCACTAGGCTACCTGACAAAAAAAAAAAAAAGATGTTTAGTTAACATTATAATATTTCAAGTGACCTTAAAAATTGAGAATATAATAGGTAATTACATATAATTTTATTCTCATCTCCATGGGAACTTTATTTCCACTATTTTCTTTGGGAAAACTTTTCTATTCCCAGAAACATTTTATACCCGGGAATAAAATTTATTAAACTTGTAACAAACGTAGGCATATGCATTTTTATGATTTTATTCCCGGTAATCTACAAATATAACTTGAAACAAACACACCCTCATACTCACATTTTATATATTGTTTTAACTTTCTCTCTATAGTTTTAGTTTTGTGTCAATGCCGACATTTGTATATTTTGGTTATCTTATAAGTTATTCTAAAAAATGGTTGTTCAATTAACATTCCTCCTTTTTTTAGCTTAATTAAACTTTTGCTCTCTAATGCGCTGCATCCTTAATGTTGTATTAGATTAATAACTCACGACTTTTTGTTTTGCGATGGCTGAGGTTTGAATGTTTATGATAAATGTTTTTTTTTTAGAAATATTTATTCCAATAAATTAATGAGAGAAGAATGACAGGAAACAGATATGTTTATAATTTTTTTTTGAAAAGATTAAATTAGTTCACCCAAATTGACATCAGAGATAATCGAATCTAAGACCTTATTCAAGGTTTCACACCGACATAATCAGACTAACAAACAGTGGCGGAGCCAGGAATTTCATAGAGCTTGGGCGAAAAATATATGCAAAAAATTTTAAAAGAGAGGTTCGTCTAACCTTTAGTTGTTTACGAGAGTCGAAAACAGGCTGCAGAGTCACCAAGAAAGTGTATGATAAATCAGGCAGAGCTAAATTTGGGAGCCAATGCAGGGAACAGAGTCCATCTAACCCAATTGATGGGCATGACATTAATATTAATGACTCGATTAGTGGACAGCCACGGGTTGTTGCAGACAAGCAGTCATCAGTGAGTTGACTATAATTCAAAACAACAAACATCAGTCCATACTCCATACATAAGCAGGATGACCAAGAAACTAGAAGATAAAGAATCACCTGCAAAATGATGCATCCAGAGATGTCAAGATAGGACAATTAAGGGATACCAAATGTTTCTGACTTTTTTCTTAACTTGAGAAGCATAAACATAATTTAATTGGAAAACAACATAATTTGCACACTAATCAAATCAAAATTGGATCATACCTATTGATTGTAAAGTGAAACCTGTTATGAAAGATGCTCCCTAATTTTTCCCAGAATCATTTGATGTTGTTGCTGTTGAGCATAAAGAGTTCCATTAGTTCTCAGTTGAGCATAAAGAGTT
The DNA here is from genome assembly GCF_051527215.1 of Medicago sativa. Lineage (NCBI taxonomy): Eukaryota > Viridiplantae > Streptophyta > Magnoliopsida > Fabales > Fabaceae > Medicago > Medicago sativa. Next base: position 81,650,261 of record NC_140750.1, read on the forward strand.
CCATTAGTTCTCAGTTGAGAGGCTACATTCGACAAACCCATCATCCCAATGTCTTATTGTCCTCTTGATCACAATTTAATCATGATAAATTACATTGCTTTGAAATCTTGCCTATTTGTTGAAATTGGGTTTTTCTCTCCCTTTCTTTTCAAATAAATCTGATGAGCAAAGAAAAAAAGAAAAATAACCATGTGATTTATACTTGAAGAAGGACAAATATGAGAGGTGGACCATTTAAAACATAGGGTGTTAAATTTGGATAGATCATCTAGAAATTTACCAATCTTTGTATGCAATATATGGACTGGGTTTATGGAAAAACAAATAAGCAAAGTTATTGAAATATTCATGAATTAAAAAAGCAAAAAACATCAAACCTGGAGATGCTAATGCTGATGAGAATTCACTGCAGCATTTTATCAAACACTTTGCGTGCATATATGAAACTGAAAAACAGCAGCACGTAATTCCAACATGTGATCAAATTAGATTTTAAATTCACACACAGTCAATATGAATCATAGAAACATCAATAAGTGAATAACTATAAATAGCTGATGTGAAAATAAACGTCCCAAATTCTAACATCAATAAGTGAATCACAGAAACATCAAATTCGAACAACACTAACCTAACCTTAATTGTCCATGACTCACGCCCTAGCACAATGACAACGAATCAATTGATTTCTCCATCTTTGAGAACAAATTCACAAATAAAAATACGCAGGATCCTTCGAAGAACAGTAAAGCCTTCCTTGTAAGATTTATTGATTTGCCCAATTTGCCCAATTTTTTTCTTTTTGAAGTGTGTAAATTGGCCTATAGGTTGGACCTAATGTGAGGAAACTACGGATCGAGCCCGGGCGACCGCCCGGGGTCGCCGGGCGCTAGATCCGCCACTGCTAACAAATATGTCTATAATTATATGGTATTAAACTATTTTGACAGAAGGGTTGCATTCATTCATTTTTAACCTCTTTTAATTACAACATGACACTGACTTAGCACAATACAATAGCATCTTAAACAACCCAATCAAACAAATTACTCATATCAAATACTTAACCAACCTAAGCTCTCTTCCTACACAGTCAACTTTGCCCATTAACCTTACCCTCCAAATCTTCTCTGCCACTATCCTTAGGGTTAACCATGGACTGAACCTTCTCCATCAACCTTGCATTTCTTCCATGACCAGCATCAATTCCATTGTTTTTAAAATAACCTAGTTCTTCGGCTTCATCAATCCATACAAAAAATTCACAATTTTCACCATCACCCTATACAAAGAAAATTCAAAATCAGTAGAAGTTAAACAAACCGTTCACACATCACATAACCATTGTTAAACAAACATTTGGAAGAGGGCATGCATAGTAAAGCCTTTCTGGGTTTTTGACAGTGTTGGCTTTTCTTACAACAAATATTCTAGGACACAAACATTCAAGTACTCTCGCATGACCATTAAACATAGAACTTGAAGACGAAGACCGACTATTATAGTTGTTTTTGCCCATACGCCCACCACCGTCATTTCTGAACACCAAAGCTTGAACAATGTTTGAGGATTTTTGGATTTCGAATTCAATAAAAAAAAATTAGGTTTTCAAGTTTTTTGAATTGGGGAATAACGTTGTCATAAACTAATGGAAGAAATTTTGGAGATTTTGAATTGTATGCGACAAATTATAAAATTAGGGTTCCAATTTTATAGATTTGGGGAAGAAAGGGATGTTGGGTAACAATTGTTTTTCCTGCAAAAGTGGGTTCGAATTTTCTGTAAATCGATCAATTTGGTCCTTGGAAATTTTGTCATTTTCGGCCAAATTAGTCTATGCTTGCGTGACATCTGACATGGCAAGCCTTGTGAGAGGATAACAGTACACGTCACATCCGTTAATAGACCAACTTAACGGAGAAACTGATTTGATCGGCATATGATGAATTCAGGGATGAAATAGACATTTCAAAAAATTTGAAACACCGACATTGACACGTCGAGATCAATAATAACTCGAGAAAAATGAATTAACTTAACCTAATCACACACCGACACTTCCTAATCACACACCGACACTTATAACCAAACCAATCAAATAATTAAATCCAAAACAAAACTACAACATCAAAATTGTATACAAACTATGAAGCACCAATACAGACACGTCACCAACACTAACTAGTTCACACCAATCAGTAATAATTATAAAAAAAAATGAATCAATTGAATGTAATCACACACTAACGGAGAAACTGATTTGATCGGCATATGATAAATTGATGGATGAAATAGACATTTCAATAAAAAAATGAATCAATTGAATGTAATTACACACTAAGGGAGAAACTGATTTGATCGGCATATGATAAATTGATGGATGAAATTGATCGGCATAAGATAAATTGATGGATGAAATAGACATTTCAAAAAATTTGAGAATGAATTTGGCTCGTCCTTGTAAATTCAAGACGAATTTGGGTATTTACTCTTTCAATCATATATGGTTAAAAAGTCTCAAATATCCATCAAGTTGAAAATTTTAATAGCTGGATTTGTTTAATTAGCCAATTAGGTTAAAGATTAATAGTTAGATAGAAAGATTAACAGTAACTACGTTGTTTCTGACTAGACAGTTGAGGTTGAAGAAGGAGGCGAGAGGGAAACATCAAAGAAAAAGAACGAAATCGAAGAGAATGAGATTATCATTTTAGGGTTTTTAGGGTTTTTTGATTTTGAACCAATTTTTTTCGCGAAAATGTCTCTAACAAGCGTGAAAATGTCCGAAGAAGTTTGGTTAACATGCGCAACTCATGCATTCTCCACTGAAACCGAAGAGATTATGGGTCTTCTTCTTGGCGATATCCAGGTATAGTATAATCCCAATTTTTTCTTTATTTTTTTCAAATTTTTTATTTTTATTTTTATTTTTCCCCAATTTGTATTTCACAATGTTGAATTGAATTTGTGAAATTGTTGATTTTTCAGCATTCGAAGAATGGGAGTGTGACTGCATTGATATGGGGTGCATCTCCTCAAACAAGGTCTGATCGACGAAAAGATCGTGTTGAAACTAATCCTGAACAGTTGGCTGCTGCTTCAGCTCTTGCTGATATATCCTTTTTCTTGTTCTGTGTTATTGCATTTAAGATAGATCTAAAAAAACTCATTTTTAATTCAATGGTGTTTATTTTGACCTCACATATCACTTATGAAGCAGAGACACGGGGCACGACACTGGCATGTTGACACAAGTAGTGGTTTGAAAGAATGATATAATTGAATGTAATTACACCTGCGGTGTTAGACACGTGTTGGACACCACACATGTTTCAATTAGAAATGTCGTTCTGCAGAGCATATCACTTAGGCCCTGTTTGGTTAAACAACTTAATTTGCAATTTATAGATGATAAGCACTTATGTATAAGCTACTTTTATTACAAAAGATAAAATATAGTCTTAATTTGCAATTTATAGATGATAAGCTATTTTCATAAGCTATCTTTGAGAGCTTATGAAAATAAGCTGGAAACAACTTTTGAACATTTCATAAACGTTCTCACAACTGCTTAAGCCGGTAGGTAAACTCAAATAAGCCAATCCAAACAGGCCCATGTGTTTAATGCAATGGTTTAGCTTGAGAATGCTGTCCAATTTTGATAGTTGCTGTTCTTAGTGATTTAAGGACTGCAATTGTTGCTTTGATTGTGTCCTTAACTTCATAGCACAGAATGACTGTTACAACTGGAAGAACAACGAGGGTGATAGGCTGGTACCATTCACATCCTCATATTACTGTCCTGCCTTCACATGTCGGTATGTACTTTCTGGTAACCCGTCTCCCATTGTTTCGATATTGTCTTCTGCTTATCACTGAATGTATTGTTGTTTTAGTTGTTTGTGCTTGGATTGGAGAACTGAATCCTAATGTGTATGGCATTTATGAAATCGAAGATCTTTTATAGTATTTTTTTCTCAGAGAGAATATTGTTAGCATAGATTTGAGAAAAGAGTGCGCCTAACATCCTTTATGTTATACAGTTCGTAGATGTTGAAGTCAACAGTATTTTTGTGTATGGTGATATTCTAAATTTTGCACTTTGAGTTGTGTTCCAACTTCAACATCAATTGAAGGTTAGTATGTGTGACTGAGCATATGAATCAAATATGTTGCTGGAGAGGATCAATGATAGATACTAGATCAAAATGTGGAAGAAAATAGTGTTTATCGATAGCAAATTCCATTACATTCAATGTATTCAAGCATCCAGGTTATCTCCCACTCTAAAACCCTATCCAAAACCAAAGTAAATCTGTCGAGCACGTCCTACCTATTATTTATAGTCTATCATCTCATACTCTCTAACTAACTCACAGACAAAGGGGGTTTCCTATCATTTGGCTGATGCAAATGTTATTTTCCATGAGAAATTATACGAAGACTGCACATTTTTCTCTATTGCCTGTATTGTTTCATTGAAACAGACAAAATATCGATGTCTGTTACTGATAGTATGATGCTTAATAGTTACATGCAGTTACTTATTCACATGCACCTCAGACACTTCTCCACAAATCACTGAATAATACCCTGCATTCTACTGTAACCTTTCTGAATGGTTCAACTTGAGCACATGCCCTACATGGCATGTACAATTATCATTTTCCTATATCTGCTATTTATACTTCACTTTTGGTATTTAAGGTAGGATATAACATTTACTGATGTAAGACATAGAAAATGTATGGATTTACAATAGCATATAAGTTTTGATCGTGTTTTAACAATAAATTAGCTAGAGAGTTCTATAAGTTAGGTTGAAAGGCTTTTTAGCAGGCTTTAGATTTAATTTAACTGTACTCACTATTCATATACGGATTCTAAACTTCTAATGGTATCTCCTCTTCCTCAAAAGTTTGTGATCTGGTTGCATACATTTAACAGCATGCTTGTTATCACGTTGGATAGGAGTGCAACAAAGATTTTTTTTTAAATGACTTGTCTTTTTTCCTGTTTGATTTTATCCAAAGCAACAGTATAATCATTAATCAGCATCTTTACTATTTTGTAGATGTGCGGACTCAGGCAATGTATCAACTTCTTGATTCTGGGTTTATTGGGTTGATTTTTTCTTGTTACAACGAAGATGCAAACAAGGTTGGTCTGAAACACATAATAATTGTTAGATGTCTTGCAGTATATATTCTCATCAAGTTTAACAACAAATAGCTTTGAACTGTATTCAGATAGGAAAAATTCAAGTAATTGCTTTCCAGTCATCTGATGGAAAGCAGAATAGCTTGTCAAGACCCATACCTCTGTCTCCTGTAAATAAAAGCTCCATTATTCATATAGATTCATCACCAAGTTCCTCAGACAATTTAACAACAAGATCTGGTTACTTCAAGGGAGATGGCCCAGAGCAGGACACTGGTGATTCGAGAAGTGCTGGTGCTAGTAAGGTATACTTTATCTTATATGAAATAAGATTTAACACCCCATGAAGAATAGACAACAGTTTGAAAAATGTAGATTACATTTGAATGCAGAACATGGTGGGACTTGAATGTTTATTTCCAATCTATATTTTTGTGAGTGAAGTTCTTAAAGATCAGGGAAATTCTTTCCTTTATACTGGGTTTTGTATGCATCCTTTTGTTGATAAAGTGATGTTGATCTTATGGAAATGTGTTCAGGCCCTAAAGGATGTCCCACCAGTATAATCATAATTGCATTTTTCTGTCTAGGAGAAAGATAATTCGCTTTGTGTGTGTTTTTAATTTATGTAATTAAAATTTAAATTGTAATTTTCCCTAGGGTGGGGGGAGATCTTCAGAATTGGGGAATTTCTTCGCCAATGCCGATGCCAACTATCTAGGGAGCGTAAAAGATGGAGAAAACTATCATCTCAACAATTCAGACATCATTGCAGTTGATGATCCCATGGATATGTCAGAAAGTATGCAGGAAGCTATGCACCGCTCAAATATGGACATGAGGTATAGAATATAGATGAGTATGTATTTGAACACTTTGTTGTTTATCAACCGACAATTTAGGCGTGTTTTTTGGATTTGGATTCATCTTGTCCCCTTGCACAAAAGGGAGCACAGTGGCTGTTGTTTTTAGTATATAAAGCTCAACCCAGGTGACCTGGTGATAAATGTCTGGGTAGCTGCAATATACTTGCCATTAGAGACTGAAATTAGGAAGATTAAGGGGAGGGCCCTGATATCCATTTTACTGTAAACAGTAATGTCATATGTATGAACATAATCTTTAACGTGTCTTAAAAATGCTTCCCTAGAATGCTCCTCAGTATGATTCTGCTGCCTTTGCTTATGAAGCTTTCCTTGGCACAGTTCCACTGTTCCACCAAGTATATATGAAATGCCTATGATAACATAGTACACTAAGTTTTGCATTAGAAATATAATCATGCGGGGGGAAGGTATTGTGTGGATGTTTCTTGACATACTTCTTAGTCAAACTTTGAATTATAAATGGAAGTGATTACTGTAGAGGACTTTAATATAAAAATGAGAACTGCAATTTTCTGTATTCATTGTATAATGATTGTTCACAGGTATACCATGTCTAATCTTTTATGAGGTTGACAAGATAGTTTCTCCATCTTGGGTTTTAAAATAACACATATTTGGTGGCAGTGGTGCAGAGTATATTAGAAAGGAAATTCCCCTTCATGTGCTGCCATCCTTGTCTTTTATCAACCTTGATTCGCCGCTATCATCATACAAGGATCTGCAACATGTACTATTTGAAGAGGAACGGACAGCATATAATCAAGCCATCTTACAAAATACAAGGTGGTACTTGATTAACTATATACACTTACTCTTCGTACATATATGAAATTTTATGGAAACACTATTTTGGGATGAGATCGAAGCATTGAACTTATTGAAGTGTTTCTAATTTCCTATGCCATTTGTTTGTACTTTGTAGGGATGGGAAAGTGCATCCACTCGCTTTCATACACCACACTTCGACTTATCAGGCTTCCTTGTGCAAGTTGATTGAGTATTGGTGAGAGCATGATCAAGATGCCCGTTTATTTATTAGTCCTATTTTTATTGGTTTGTTCTTTTTCAATAAAGAATTATTACTTTTTGGTACAGTTTAAGTCCTGCAATCAACGCACTTCAAGATCGACTAAGAGAGAATGAAATTCGGGTATGTATCAACATTTTTAAGTTGCATCATAATTTATTTTTCTTGACCATGTTGTCAGTATCTTAAGAGGTTGGATATATTTCAATTTCTTTATTGCCTGATCCTCTATGAAATTTTATTTCCAATTTTTTTACTGTTATTTACAGAAGGCCCTAATTAAGATTCAGAACTAACTTGGCTCCCTCTTCTATCATGTCCTATGTAGCGCTTTAGATGTAGTTGCTTCCTAAACATGCTCACAAGTTATTTGATGACCCAACAAATTTGAGATTTCTGTCTTTCAATGCTCTGCAACATTTGTTCAACCATCTTCACTGTCTATTGACTTATGTTTTTGAATTACAGTTAGCAGTTCTGAGTGAAGAAGCCAAGAGTCTGGAGGCGGAGGCATCTACGTCCAGAGGGAGTGAAGCAAGTTTAGGATCTCCCCGTCAAGTTGCTTCTCCCCGTCAAGTTGCATCTCCCATACATCGAGGAAGTTCATCTCCTCGTCAAAGAAACTCGCAGAGTTCAAGTGAATCTCTTGGTTCAAAGAGTGTAGCTAGTCCTGGTAGCCGGAGCAGAAAAGGATAACAATGTTGAATTCTCGTTGGATGTAGTGCTTCAAGCAACATGACTTGATGATTAGTGATGATTTTGCTAGAACGATACATAGAATGTACATGATAGCGGTATTACGCCTCCGCAAAATTTGCTAGTTTGAAAACGATGCTCAGTGAAATATTTTGGTTGTTGGAGTCGATTACCTGTGTACAATTGTGAGTGGTGACTTGGCCATTTTATTCTTGGAGGAACAAATTGAAGTTATCTCAATGACATTCATGGTTGGTTTAGAGTTATGTCAAAATTAAATCAGGACTATACGGGAGTTTAACAAATCAAATTGACATGATAAATTCGATAATCTAAAACAAACCTGGTTGAATAATTAGATTGCTTTACTTTAAAACCCACAAAAACAAAACGGTCCCTCCGTAACCAGTCATCCATAATATCAAATAAATCATTTTCATCTTTGGTAAATTTACCAAGAGCTATAGTCATAGTGATCCTCCTATTCAACTACTTCAACCATTTCCGAACACCCCCTAGCATTTTCAGGGATGGAACCTTTGAGAATTTTTTCATTTTATATATGATTTCTCAAAGACTGTCCCTTCTTTTCTACTGGGTTTCGAATAGAAAAATACTTTTTTTGTCGATTGATATTTAATCTAGGTAAAATCCATTAACTTAATTGGGTTATTCCTTTCTATTCTAAAAAATTCCCTATGTTATGAAGTCATGACGCGGGAATTGTCTTATGACTCGTAAATCCGATAAATAAATTTTTTAAAGAACTATTCCAGAAACAAATGAAATGATCGCTTTTATCACTTTTGTTACCAGTAGATCCCCAGACATACTACTCTCCTTTTATCAAATAATATTAAATAATATTATTCTTGAATCTTGTTCGTGAAATAAAAAAAAAAGTTTTATATATTCTTCTAATTTGTTTGTCTAGGAAACTACTATAGAATCCTATTTTTACTTTCTATTTTACTTTAATTTCTTTTATTGTATTGTATTTTTTCAATATGAAGAAATTTGATTTTCAATTTTTTTTACACTAGTAGCAGCTAAATATTAAATAAGAGTAATATTAATATTTAAGTTTGATTTATTTAATTAAATAAAATAATATTTTCAAGATGTAATCGTAAAATTATTCTACTAAAAATGATAATGTACGAGGATAATATATTTCTGAAAAATTAATAAAGGACTTCAATTAAACTAATTCGACGACCCCAATTGGATTGCTTATTTGGAATTGTTGAACTTTTTTAAAATGAAAACAATTCAACGAAATATGTTATATATTTTATCTTATCTCAAATAGAACAATTAACGAACACTCAAGTCTTCAATCACATTTTCTTTTACTTTATTTATTTTCCATCTTATTTTCAACAGAACCAATTAAATCAAGGACCGAAGGTCTCATTGATTCAATCTCCATTTTCAATTTTTAAAAAATAAGTTAAGAAAATTTAAAATGAACATTGCCGTTTTAAAATAATATCAAAAACATCAAATTTAAAATACTTTTTTGTTTGTTTGAGGAAATCAAATTTAAAATACTTAAAATGACTTTTTTTCAGATTTCATTAAAAACAAAATGATATTGCGGTGTAAACACAACTCATTTGATAATTGCAAGGACAATATTATGCAATACCGGAGTTCAAACATGGACTCTACACTTTTCTACATTTAAAAGAAGAGCAGCCATTAGCATATGATTAGAACTTTGACGATGGTGGGACCAAAGCAATCCAAGTCCCCAACTTACCGGTTGTAAAATAACCGTCAACGTTCATTCTCTCTCTCTCTTCTCAGACTAACAAACAAACAAACAAACACTATTTCACGATTACGCTTTCTTCTTCACTTCATAATCTCTCTTCCAATTCAATGGCTTCATCTCACTGTACTTCCTTTTTCTACTTCTCCTTCTTTTCTTTACAATTCCTAGTATATTTTTTAACCTCAAAACAATATCAATGTTTTTTTTTTTTAATTTGTTTGAATTGTTCTTCATTTACTGTTTTGCATGTACTTTCTTCACTATCAGAGACTGTGATGATAAATTTGTTTTATATTATTATTTTTGGGTAATTGGATTAGCAAAGAGCGATTATAAACTTTGTAGCACATACATAATTCAATGTAATCATGTGTCTATGTCGTGTCGATGTCACCCGTCTTGGTCACTAGACACGCCATCAATCAGAAGTGTTGATGTTACAAAGATTATAAATAAAGTATATTCTCACAAAAAGGGTAAAGAGCAGTCCGATGCATTAAAGCTCCCGCATACGCAGGTTCCGGGAAGGGGTCTCACTATTTTGGTGTATTGTACGCAACATTATCCTGTTTTTTGTTTTTTATACAAGAGGCTGTTTTTAGGATTGAACTCGTGACCTTTCAGTCACATGAAAATAAATTCAAATGATTGGTGGAGCACATAGTAATCTCCAAACACAAACCCTAGGGATCATTAAGGAGGTGTTTGGAGACTGCATAATTAAGGGTTTATCGTGTAAATGCTTAGGTATATGTTGTTTTACAACCAAACAAAACGAGGGAAAGGTTTGCATATGCACTGCAAGCTAGTTTATATAAGCTTGGGAGCTTATTTGAAAATAAAGTGAAAAAAATTTAGGAACACATCATAAGCTATTCCAAGCACTTACACAAGTGTTTATTTCATTACATAATGGGTTCATCAGCATAATGAGTTGCAACCTTTGTAACATTTATAGGCAACTCTTTCTTTTTCCTATCGTTGAGAGTCATTTTGTTGTCTTAACTTGTATGTATTGTTCATGCAAATGGTGAAAGTCTGTAGTTTGTTCTTAGAACTTAGAATGGTTTTTATTGTTTGGACCCCAAAAATGATGGTTATTTGTGTCATTAAACGTATCACAGGTAGCTTAGGGACACAAAATGTCAAAGTATTGAACTTGCACTTTGGTCAAGAAAGAGTTGAGCTTTCACAACATTTTGGTACTAGAAGTTGGATCAGTAGGAAGTCACTGCAGTACACTAGATTGGTTGCGTCAAGGCAGACAGTTAGATCTTTAACCCCATCTAATGACCAATCAGCAGAGATCCAATGTAAGTTCTTTATTCTTTGACATTCACAATTTATTTTGTTGTATAAGCTATAGAAATGCCATTGTTCTATTACTCAATTACTTTAAGCCTATTGAAAAATTTCTACCATCAATGATTTCACATGCATTTTTTTTTTGTCCTACTTCGGACGGAAATGATGTGTTTTAGGCTTTAGCAAACTTGTTGATGTCATACTGTATGTGGTTTATAGTGTATAGTGTAAACACTCAGGTGCCAGAAGTATATCTTACACTATAGATCATATTATATGAGTACATATTCGGGGCCGTCAATAATACTAACATAGCATGCCAATTATCAACCCCTGGCCTTACATCCCTCTTGCTAGCTAATGTAATGGGCACAACCCTTCTAAGGACCTAGCCTTGTTTGTTGCCTGTTTTGTTTCTTCCCCCTCGTGCCAAAATGAAAATATGGTAATTGTTTAGGAATTTGGCTCGCTATTATAATTGAAATTTGATTAGTAATATACTCATATACATTGGTTTTTTTTTTTTTACGCAAGAAAATACATTGGCTTAAAGAACTGTGAATTTGACTTTGTTTAAAATAATGATCTCCAGGTAAAAAGAATAGACTTAACATTCATTTTGGTACCCTGAAGAAAGTTAATACTACCTCCGTCCCTAATTATAGGACCCTTTTGAGAAATTTTTTTGTCTCTTTTTATAAGACCCTTTTGGTATTTCCAAGTACATTAATTAATTCTTTACCAACATACCCCTATTTATTTATATCTTTTTCTTCAATCAACATTAAATATTACATTGAAAACATAAACTAACTCTCTCTTTTAAAGGATAAAATTGTAAAAACAATACTAATTACTAACAAATTTATTACACTTATCAATTTTCTTAATATGCGTTATTTTTTCAAAAGGGTCTTATAATTAGGGACGGAGGTAGTATCAATTTAATCCCTCAATCACAGAAAGCGGCACCAATTTGGCCTTCTAAAAATGTTACAACAATTTAGTTCCTCAATCATTGAAAGTTGATATCAGTTTATCCCTCCATTTGTAGAAAATTACATGAATTTAGTCCCACTTGTGATTCGTAAACGGAAGAACTGTTTTGAAGTCATTTTTCATGATTGAGGGACTAAACCTGGACTTTCTTTGAAGGACAAAATTGATGTCACCTATATCTTTGGAGGACAATAATAGGTGTTTAGTCTAAAAAATAAAAATTGACCGGAGTGTAATTTACATTACTAATCTTTGTGAGAAAGTAACAGTTTTGAAGTTCATTCAGTTTTATATGTATGATTAGAATACTAATTGTTTTCTGAGCTGAGATCATCTCCATTATTTATAAAGCTTATGTTAGGATCTCTGGTAAGATTTTTCGCCCCTGAATTTTTATTGATCACAAGTAAAAAAATTTAACGAAGGAGCACTGTCTTCTTTCACACTGGAAATTCCAGTTTAGCTAAGCAATTTTCAAAAGTCAAATCTTAAACTGTTCCCATGCTTCTCTTTATAAAAGGTTGGAAACAGTGATACAAGTTAACAGAATAAAACCAACTAAACAGAAATAACAACCTGCAAAAAGATCTAACAGTAAAAACCTAAATACACAAATACCGTTTAAAAGACCTAAGTACACATTAATCTCTATTTAGATTTTTTTCCTTCTTCCTATAATAAACCTTTAGAGCCTTCTCTCTAGGAAGAGATTCATTGAAAATCAGTAAGTGTTTGCTGGTGCATCTCCGACCTCGATAACAACCTTGATCTCGACAATTGGTTCATCTTCGGCTTCTGCAACTATGAACACGAACAGATATTTGGTTTTGTGTTTCCATGATTGTCTCCTCTGAGCAGTTTGATTTTAAATTTATTTCTTGCCTTGTTGACACCAAACCCTTGGACTAGTCTCATCACCCAACTTTCTTGCCCGAGAACAAAGATTCTTGGTGGCTGTCTCCTTGATAAATGTGTTCTTGTGGCTGTGACAAAATCCTTTTTAGAAAAGGTTGTGCCTCCAACTTGTTCGACTCACCCAAAACTTGTAGGTTAGTGTTGTCTCCCTCCATTGTCGATCCCCTGTAACAACCACTGCTTCCCTCTCCAATTGTTCTGATCATATCTGTGGAAAATGATTCCCAATTTGGATCTTGGTTTTCTTGATGATAAGAATGAAACTAAATCACTGTCTCATCATCCGTGCTCATGAACGCCCAATGCAACTTATGGACGTAATGAATTTCTTGTACTCCAAAGAACTTTTCAGCCTTAGCAATCCAACCAACAGGGCCTGTCCCGTTAAGTACTGGCAGCGCTACCCTTTTAGCTCACATGTCCTCCCACTCCGGCATTGCTGACTCTCCTCGAAGATCCAGCAGGTCAAACCAATTGTTAGAAACCGGAAAATTTAATTGAAAACAAAAGACTATTTTATTGAAAGATTGATAAAAAATAAGAAAGAGTAGGAGAGATCTCTCTCTCCTCTAAGGATCTGCTATTCTACAATAGAGCCATTGTCTATTCACCCAAAATAATACAAATCTGTACCATATCCTTTCTCTAACTCATTATCCTCCTATCTATACATGATAATTCGATAACTATTCCGTTAATTAAAAATTCCCTAGCTAGCTCCTCCTTATCCTATATCCTAACTAACTCCTTATCCTATGTCCTAACAGATTCATGGGGGCTTCTATTTCCAACTGCATACACTAGTTTGCACTTTACACATTTAAAACATTTTAGAAAATAGATTGTCTACCGGTCCACATTGTTTGATTTTCAAAACTCTGTTATTTTTTATCAAGGTTCTGTTGGTTTATGTCAATATGGGATTCTATGAGGAAAACACTCATATGTTCATGCATTCATGGTGTGATCTGATTTACATAATCAATAGTGTGTTTAAACTGATATTTTCATTATTAGTTTTTCCGAGAACTGAAACTGTTAAATTACTACATAAAGCAATTGAAATTTGTGTGGCAAAGTCTACTAACTTGATATGTATATATCATAGTCTGGCTTATATTGACATTCCTTTTTTTGATGATAAACAGCTGTTTCAAGGTCAGAAGGTGGTTTTGAAGAGATTAAATCTTCTGGTTTGACAAGTGAACTGTTTCCCAATTTTAATGATGTTAGTGCATAGTAAATCTCAGCATCTATTCTCTTCTCAGTTGTCAATAGCAATCAGCCATTCAGCATCAATAAAACAAATCTAAATTGATGATAACATTATTATACAGTCTTCATTAATAACTCTTGTTCTGAAATTTTAAACCTATATAACTTAAATCTCTTTGCAGGTGGAATTCTTGCTCACTAACTTATGTGAGACGGCATCAATTGGAGAGCTAGAATTAAAAGTAAGCTATCATGCTGATCAATGAATTTATTCTCTTCATAAGCACAATATTTTTCACGTACTCTATTAAATCTTGCTTCCTTTGTTGTTTCTTCTTCATTGCCATCTGCCCAACCTCCAAATGATATATATCAGCTTGATGGATTTCACCTGCGTGTAGTGAGGGATTTGACTGAAAAATCTAAAACACTTCCTCCTTCATTTCCTGCTCCTGTAAGTATAAATACACCCGCAGAAGCACCTAAACCAAATGGATCAGTTTCTACATTGACAACATTGGCCATCTTGAAACCAGTACCTTCTTCATTGTCTATCGAGGGATTCCTAGAAAAAGCTGCAGATGAAGGGTTGGTGATAATTCATTCTCCAACGGTAAGACTCTAAAACAAATAGTATTTTACATTCCTTTCAATAATCTACCCTAAAACCAGAGCAGGTTGGCATCTTCAGAAGATCTCGGACGATAAAGGGAAAACGTGCTCCTCCTTCATGTAATGAGGTACAATTGAAGGCCTTTCCTTCTCATTTTTCGGGCGGTCAACTAAAATCTTGTTATCATAGTATCTTACACATTCACCTCATGTGTATGTTGAGAAATCTACAATTTCAAATATAGTTTTTGATAGTGTCAATTTTTTGACAGATGCAAAAAGTTGAGGAGGGGAAAGTGATTTGTTACATTGAACAGCTTGGTGGGCAGCTACCAGTTGAGGTTTGTGTATTAAACATGTTTCCTAGCTCTTTCAGATTCTCATCGTCATATATTCACCATTTACTATAGTTACTATTACAATGGCAATCATAGTTTTCTTTTTCCTTCAAATTTCTTTCTAGTCTGACGTGTCCGGGGAGGTCATCAAGATTCTAAGAGAGGATGGCGGTTAGTTGGCTACCTCTATTTTTTATCTGTTTAAACATAATGACATTTTTATGTGGATTTTGTTCATTACTTTGTATGTGTGTTTGTGACAGATCCAGTTGGTTATGGTGATGCACTTATAGCAATATTGCCGTCATTTCCCGGAATAAAGAAGCTTCAATATTGATCTTTCGATTTTTATTTCTTGAAAAAATGCATAGATTCACTGTAATTATCTGATACTTTGAGAACAAGTTATATATATGGTAGGTCGATAGATTATACTCCCTGCAGTATTCAACACTCTTAAACTGAGGTTATTTTTTCCCAAAAGGGAAGATAAGGATAAAATGCCAACCCTCCATTCTCATTCTTTCTCGTTGATTTGCTATTTGCTTAAGTTATATTTGCATTTTCGTTTGCAAATAGCCTTCTATTCAAGATAAATATTCATTGATTTATTTAAAAAATGGTGTAAGTCGCAGTTGGAATCAAGATAGAGTATAAACAAACAAAAAGCCATAATGATAAAAAAATTGAATAAAAAATGCATTTAATTTCAAATTCTATTTTAAAAACTGAAATTTTCTTTATTTTTTTTTTATGCATTTGCAAAATGAATTTTGTATACTTTTTGGTGTGGTTTGAAAGTGAATCCCAAAAAATGAGAGTGTAATCCAAATTTCTTTTGTGGGAGTGTAATTTTCTCTTCTTTATTTTGTAAAAAACATGTCAAGGAGTTTTTTTTCTTCTAAGTTACCCCTTCATCCCACAAATATAAAATATTTTAGTATTAAAAGGCTTTTATTTCATGTGTTGGTTAATAATGATGCCAATGGAGTACTTTTAAAAAAAAACTAATTTTCTTAGTTCCAAAATGTAAGGAAAAAGACAAACTTTTATCCTATTTAATCTTGCTTTTTTAAAAAACCATCTTTTCCAAGAAAAACTTATGCTTATTCTCATGAGATTAAATGCAATTACATTCAATTTTCTCCATAATCAATAGCCAATATTTATTTTTTACATCTTCCTATGAAACTTATTCCAAAGAAAACACAAAAAACTATACTCCAAATTCTTATGTTTTAGTTTTTTTTAATAAGTGTGTGATTTTTTTACTTCCAATTTGGGACGGAGGTAATATTAATTTTCTTATATCATACTCAATTATTTATTACTCTAACTTTTATCAATTGTTGTAATTTTTCTCTAGTAATTTGGTAAAGTAAATCATAATTTTCATAAAATCAACAAAAATAACTTTTACTCCCTCAAAAATAGAATATAAGGCAAAAGGAATTTAAAAGAAAATATAAAGTCAAACATATCTAGTCTAATTTTGTATCAAATACATTTGATATTTAATTACGTTGAATACAATAATTTTTTCTTTTGACCATACATTAATCTTGGGCAATGACGCAACCGGTAACACACAAATTTTTATTATATGTCGTTGTGAGCTTAACTCAGTTGGTATGAACATTGTATAATATATGCAAGGTCCGGGGTTCAAACCCCGACCACCACAAAATTAATTTAGTATATTTTTGATTAAATTTGAAAAATTAATTTAGTATATTTTTGAGATGAATTGAAAGTGAATCAACAAAATTAACTACTACTCCTTCGAGAATAAAATATAAGTAAAAAGAAATTTTAAAAAATAATAATTTAAAAGTCAAACATATTTAGTTTAAATTTTGTATCAGATACAATGATCTTTTAATACATTAATTTTTCCGTTTTTTTTACCAAACATTAATTCGGGCAATGACACAATTTTTCCTTATATATCATTTTTTTCCTTCCATTTTTTTAAAATTCTTTAAATTAAATCAACAAAATTAACCACTACTCCATCAAAAATAAAATATAAGCAAAAATAAATTAAAAAAATAATTCAAAAGTCAAACATATTTGATCTAAATTTTGCATAAAACATATTTAATTTTTAAATTATTCTTAATGCGTTTATTTTTTAAATTATTCTTAATGCGTTTATTTTTCTTTTTACTTTTGACCAAACATTAATTTCGGGCAACAACACAACCAGTAATACACAATAAATTTTCCTTATATTTTCATTTGTATTTGAATTTTCGATTATTTTTAATACATTATCATTTTCTTTTTGACCAAACATTAATTCGAGGCAATGACGCAACCAATGACCCACATTAATTTTTCCTTAAAACGCAATTTAGTGTGTGTGTGTCTATATATATATATATATATATATATTTGGGCTTATAAATAAAACCCAAGCCCATGATATAAGACATTCTCCATCACCTTTTGTCTTTACAACTTCCAACTCCATAGTTGCATTGCTTCAAATTCATCGTTCACAAGAGTGGTTGAAGATGGATTCAGAAGCTGAAAATTCACAAACCCATATGAGGATTAAGACTCAGCTATGCAAAAGATTCATGCAAGGAACGTGTCCTCTTGTTGCACCCCAATGCAACTATGCACATGGCTACAACGACCTCAGAACAGCAACAGGACCAAGATTCTGTAGAATGTTCATGCACACCAGACATTGTAGCTACGGACACAACTGTCGTTTCCTTCATGCAACTCCTCCTCTACCTCTTCATTATGTTCATCCTCAGCAGCAGCAGCAGCATGAGAACTTTTCTCCACAACCACGTATTTTTCTTCAACTTCTTTCATTTACTACACTAACACTACTTTTTGGTCTTGTTTGTTCATTTCTTAGTATTAGAACAAAAAGGGTTTTCTTTTCTGTAGCATCGACACATTTGATCAAAAGTGTGTTTGTCAGTTCTTAAACAAACACAACACTGACAAATGTGAATACATTCGATCAGTGTTGTGTCCGGTGTTTGTGTTGGTGCTTTATAGGTTTTATGTAATCTGGTGAATTTTGTGCTTGTTTAATAATTTTTTTTTGTTATTAAAATAAAATGGGTTTTTTATTTTTTTTCTAAACATTATTACTTGAACTGTGAAATTGTGTTATTGTATGATCTAGTTCTGCAGCTTGCTTAATCAGTTATGGCATGTGGTGAATTTAGCTAGGATGGCATACTGTTAAAATATTTCAATAAAAACAACAAACACATAATGTTGGTTCTTCTGCCGATTATGAGGTTGCTTAATTAATAAGTAATGTCTCGGATTCGAGTCTTATAAATGGAAAAAATGTGCATCGGAGATGATTTGCCCCTATGAGTTAGGGTCTATTTGAATTGACTTATTTGAGTTTATTTACTGACATAAAATATCGTGAGATTGTTTGTAAGAGTTTATGAAAACAAATTAAAATGCTCTCAATTTTGAATCGCGGAAATTGGCGGTCTGTTCAATTTCTGCTATCCTATAATGCTACAGCGCCGCTATTTGACAATTTTCTACTAAATATCATGGAACAATAGTTTGTTCGAATTCCACTACGCTATGGTGACACTATAACTGCTATTTGACAACACTGTTTATGACATATCCATAAATTGTTTTTAGCTTATTTTTATAAGCTCTCCATGATAGCTTATACAAACAGCTTATAGTATATATGAAAACAATTTGACTTCAGTTTATCTTTTGTTGGAAAAATAGCTTATACATAAACACTTATATGATATGGACTTATGCTATGAGTGTTTAATTAAGCTGTTTACCCAAACAGGACCTTATTCCAGGTCCAATATGATTTCCATGAAAGCTTTTTGTGATTCAATAGAATATAGAACTGTGTTGGTGTAAGTAAATTTTGACTTGAGAGTTTGTGAATGCAGAACCAGGGATGATACAAAATGCAGAATGCAGGATCATGCAAACTTCTGCTGCTGCTACAACTAATGGCCACTCTTCTGCACAAAACAACACAACGCAATTGCAAACTTATAGCTCTACTCCTGCTACAAATACCTCAGCCATCACAGTGGCAACTACCTCTTTACATAAGAATGGACCGTATGCTGGTAAATCCTTATCTGACAAAAACACAATGCAAAGGATCATTCGTCTCTATGCTGATTGGATTTAAGATGTATCACTGTACGCGCTGAGTAAATTGGACTAGTGGAGACTTGGTTATGTTTTTTTGGAGGAATGAGGGGAAAGATTCAAAAGTTTTACTTCAATAGCAATCTGACACAGTTTATTTTGAGGAATATGCTATAGTTTTATTTTTACCTTTTTTTTTAAAAAAAAATTTTGGCAAGGTATATGCTACAGTTTGTTTCTGTGCAGATATATACACATAGCCTTGTAAACTTGTTACTCTAAAATGTATTGGAACTGTTGTGCATCATATGAAATACATTTGATTCAATTTCAAGTAGGAGTGTTCAATATAACTTATCAACAATCCATGACTCACCCGAACACGGTAAACCTGTTTTATAATCTGGTGTCATTGAGTTAAAAGTGAAAGTTAAGTATGGGTATGTAGTAACTAGTAAGTACGGGTCTATGTAATTTCACAGGTATATTTGATGGACCAAAATGAATGTTTGCACTAGTTATTTTGCAGGTAAGGAGTATACAATTAAACTAGACTAAGTTTGACACTCGTAAAATGAGTTCACTAATTCCAGGATTTCCTTTGTGAAATTTGATTAGATAAGATGGAAATTTCTTTAATCTCAAGCAAAATTGATTTGAACATGGATGGATACAGAAGGAATACATTCTACTTGAACAATAAAATGCATATTTGGCTTGTTACAGTATTGGTGAATTCAAAAGTTTGCATTAATGAAATGCAGGATTTAAATGAATTCAGAAGAATATTGATACATAATGAAATACAACTGTTGCTTTCAATTGTTTTTCACGTATTGTCTCCACAAGATCTTACCCATTTGATAGTTGACCGGGCTAAGGCGTCCATTGGATCGATACATTTTTTTAGAAGAGGATCGTCATGGGGCAAGACATCTCGCATTTCATCAGAAGCAAGGATAACAAAATTAACTGCCCTCACCAAAAGGACTTGAAGCGCAATTCTCAATAGATTGCATGCCCCTTCCATGTCCTTTCGGCTCAAAGCTTCAGTCGCAGGTATCACTGTATGCTCCATAGTTGCTCTATCTGGCAAGATAACCTCAAAGCCCTGAATATATATAAGTAAATAAGATGAACACATCCACATCTTTTTTGCTTGTCAACATAATTCAACACGATCTTACTTCTAAGCAGTGCAACGTTTGCAGAAAAAGTAGAAAACAACTAGTACATACATAAAAGAATTAGGAAGGTAAAAATCTAGTGTATATATACATATTTGACAGTCAACACCATGTTCACAAACAAAAAATTGGAAGAACGTTATTTGCACATAAGTATACTTACAAAATACATTATGAGAATGCCATTCATGTTTTCAGCACCAGTTGTAACTGGTAACTCGTAAAAGTCCACAGATGAAGCAGAGCTATTAGACAGAAACAAAGTTCCCAACAAAGCAGTATTGTCAAATAACGGCTATAGCGGCACTATAGCATAGCAGAACTTGAACAAAATACTATTGTTCTGCGATACGCTATTTAGTACAAAGTGTTGTCAAATGGCAACTATTGCGGCGCTACAACATTATAGCAGTGGAATTTGAACAAACCACTATTTTCTACTATCTGCCATTGACAACAGTCCGACAAAGTACACATAAGAAATTGAAAACAAGTTATAAATTCAAGTGCAAACAAGCAAAGTGCACATGAAATTGAGAAGTCACGAATAGCTGTAAAACATTAAATCATGCATCTCACTTTTAACAAACAGACAAAGTTTCAAGCTCCCCTTTACTCAAAGTTTCAGCTAATCACTTCCATCATCTATCATATTTACCATTATAACTGGTAGGTTCCTATGATGCATGTAAGTAAAAATGAATTCCTACTATACTATTGTCACACAAAAACTCGTATACAATTACAAATCTGTTGAAAATCTAGCATGCTGTAGTTTATAAATGAGATTAAGGACATTAAACTATTTAAATCAAACACAAGAACAAAAAAAGTAGGGAAATTACTTCATTTTGAAGCTTCTCCATATAAAAACCAGCTGCTAGTGTTGCATTTGTTGCAAGCACTCCAATCCTCAAAGGACTACCAGCTTCAAGTGGCTTTAACTTAGCTTCCTTAAGCTCCTTTGCAACACACTCAGCCATATGAAGAAAAGGTACAGAACAACCTTTGGATACTTGTTCATACCAAGAATGTGAAACATTGCAAGGCATAACTATACAACGCGCCCCGGAATTCTCAAGAAAAACCCTCTTATTTCTAAGACTCTGCACAATCTGAGAAGAATCAACTTTAAAACTTTCCAAACTCCTTTCATAAGAAAGAAGCTCCTTATTCAAAATTGGATCAGAACAAAGCAAAAAAGGAATTGGATTCTGTCCATCTTGTGAACTCAACTCCACAAGCTTTCTTAGAAAATTGAGAGTTGCATCAACAGACATGCCTCCAATTATGCCAACAGTTGTTCCTTGACAGCCAACAGGACTAGCAGAATCATTCCTTAAAGAACCAACAAGGTTCTTTGAAAATTTTCCACTTTCATCTGCATTCAATATAACTGAAGATGGGGGTGTAGATAGAACTTTCCATGACCTTGACTTGCACAAGTATCTAGGATTAAGATTAGGATTAAGAATACTTACACAACCAAATAATGTTTGTGATTGGTAGCACAAAGACATTGCCAACATCACATCAAATCAAACACCTCAAATGGTTTCTAATTCTTATTCTTATTCTTCACTATGAATTTTACACCCCCCATTTGAATTGATGATTCCAAAGTAAGAGATTCAATGAAAAAGAATCAAACTTTAGAAAACCCTTTTTGCTGCAAACATGTGAAAAGCCAGAATCAACATGTCTCTTTTTCTCAAATGAGACAGTGTCACCATATGATATGTTTTTGACAATATCACCATCACCATATAATACAGTATTAATAATAACCATATTTATAAGTAATTATAATGATAAATAATAACATTTTATTTGTTCCTTTCAAATCAGATCTTCACAATCTCTATTGGATTCCTCTAAATTATTATTCATGGTTCACATGATAATTTATAAAAATATAAAATAATGTGAATTTAATATGAATATATTGTGTAATAGTGCAATCTTATAAAAATGTTTAAAATGAAGTATATTATAGTAAGTAAAGTGTAGAATGTTCTACATGGTTAATAAGGGTGGTAAAGTTTTAAGGAAGTAAAAAGTGCACATGATAATATTCTAATTTGTAACAACAATAGACAGATCACAGAGGATTTCATGTTATCAGATGCCAAAAATCATTTTTTTCAGTGATTTGATGAAAATAGAAATAATTTAGAAATGGACCATTATAGACAAGTGGTAAGCATCGAAGAATGTTCTTGCCATGTGCATCGTTAATGTCACGTTTAGATTGGATATGTCTTTTTCAACTGGGTTCCACCACTTGTGAAATAATTAACCAACCAATTGAATCTGACTATTTTTACAAGTTTAGGGTACTTTTTCTCGTATGCATTTGTACTGTACTTTATTGTTTCTTCATGAAGAAATAACAGTCCTTTTTGAGTCATGCTCTTTACCCAAATGATTTTGCTCACTCCCAAAATAAAAGTCCATACTGCCCCTACGAATGTTAACTCACGTAGCGTGAGTTAACCTACGCCAGTTATAAGATGAACGTGACTTTAGTCACGCTACGTGACTTAAGTCACGCTAGTTATAAGTTGGCCGTAATTTTATAAGTTGGATGTTATAACTTACGCAAGTTAACTCACGCCCAGGATTTACACTAGCGTGAGTTAACTCACGCTAGTTAGGCCGGTGGTCACAACCCAAGAACACATTTTTTGGACTTTGGTCGGTTATTCAACCATAATTTTATTGTGTTTTACACGTTTTTTTTTACTGTTTTTGACTGAATTTAGTGCATATAAAACCTATGCACTAAATAATTTTCAATTATGCCTTGGTTTTTTTTTGTTACATTTAAGGCCTATATTCTAAATTAATTTATTATTCTAAATTGTTTTGTTTACATTAATCTAAATTATTTTCTTAACTTTATACTAAATTATTTTATTAACATTATTCTGAAATATTTTCTTAACATTATTGTAAATTAGTTTGTGCACATTAATCTAAATTAATTTATTAACTTTATTCTAAATTATTTTGTTTACATTACTCTAAATTATTTTCTTAACTTTATTCTAAATTATTTTATTAACATTATTCCGAAATTATTTTGTTAACATTATTCTAAATTATTGATAAAAGCAAATGGACTAAATATAAATAAAAGTAAATAGACTAAATTAATAAAAATAAAAGCAAATGGACTAAATATAAATAAAAGTAAATGGACTAAATATAAATAAAAGTAAATATAACAATATCTTATTTTATTAATAATTCTCACATTACAACAATTGTCATACAATAATGTTGAAGTTATTCACTAAATCTACTTATTTTCTCCTTTTTGGGGTAAAAAGTGAACAATCTTCGTGGGGTAAAATAGTGAGCAGCCTTCTTGGGGAAAATACATCATCAACCCTTTGGGCTAAATTTAAATCTGTTTTTTTGACCACAAGAAGTTCTTTTTACCCACGGTAAAAAGTTTCTGCGGTTAAAAAAACAGGTTTAAAATTATCCCAAGGGTCGATCACTTCCCCAAGTCGGCTACTCACTATTTTACCCCAACGAAGTTTGATCACCTTTTACCCCAAAAGAGAATATTGAAAAAAAGAAAAGAAAGAAGAGAAATAGAGGGAGAGAGTGAGGAGGGGGAGAAAGTGATTTGGTGTGAGGAATTAGGTAAGTATGGAGGGGTATTTATAGGTAGAAATGTGAACCTAGGTTATATCTAACATAAATGTGGTCAAAAAAAACGTGTGAAGTGGTAAAAAAACGTGTACATTGAATGTTGAAAAGCTGACCAAAGTTGGAAAAACGTTTGTTCTTCACCGGCCAACTAGCACAAGTTAACTTGCGCTAGTGCTGTAGTTTGGCGTGACTTAAGTCACGTTCATATAACACTTACGCATGTTGAGTCACGTAACGTGACTTAACATACGTAACAAATGCACTAGCGCAAGTTAAGTTGCGTAGGGGCATTTTCGACTTTTACTTTGGGAATGAGCGAAACTGTTTGGGTAAGTTAACATGGCAGTTAACATGCGTTAGTTATAACGGTAACGCAACTTAAGTTGCGCAGTGTTACTTAAGTTGGTTTTCACCAACACAGCAACACAGAACCTCCATTTCCAACTTTTCGATGGAGCATTGTCATGTCACCTGGAGGCCATACGAGCACCGACGAGACGTGACGCCTTTTCATGACGTGTGTTGGTACTCCGGATGGATCATGGCAGGCAGTCAGAGGATGGTGCGTCACTTGCCGGAGCGGGTGCTGAGGCAGTACGGACATGTTCAGATGGTTCCCCGACCTCCTACTGATGTTATGCCTCTTGCCGCAGCAGATGTGGCTGCTGCCTTCTTGGAGTTTGCTCTGCATGTCGTTCCCCACCAGCGGAGGGGTGCCCAGGTCCCAGACGATGAGCCTTGGAAGCATACAGAGAGGTACGTGAGGTGGTTCTACCGTGTGTCCCATCCTCTCATCGTCAACCCTGCTCCAGAGCCTGATATTGTCATGCCGAGACCTGTCTACCAGGATATCCTTGTTGACCAGGAGTGGGCCAGACATCCTCCCGATCCACTCTTCTTTGGCATTTTGGAGGGCCTCCGTACCGACTATAGCGTGTTTGAGCAGCATCCGGTTCCGAGGAGGAGGTCTAGGAGTCCACAGGAGGACCAGTAGTGCCTTATTTTAGGATTAGATTTTATGACTTTTTGGATATATTTGTAGTATTTTATCGACTTTTTGTATGATATTTACATTTGCGCGGTTGCGCCTCTTTATGACATTTGCGTTAATTTTCGTGAAAATTGCATTTCTAAATTATTATTTAATGAATGCATGTTCTCTAAATTAAGAGTTTTGGTTGAATCAATGAATGCATGTTCTGTAAACAGGGAATGAAGGAACACAACAGTAGCTAGTGCCACTGTCATGTTGTTCTGGTTCTGCTCTGCTGCCAGCATTGCACCAGCAGCAGCGTGAGTTAAGTCACGCTAGTGTTAATACTAGCGTGAGTTAAGTTGCGTGAATAGGCTTTGTGCTTGCGTGAGTTAAGTTGCGTGACTAGCATCAGCGTGTGTTAAGTCACACAACATATCCTAGGCATGAGCTTGCTCGGCTTGCACTAGCGTGACTAAAAACACGTAGCGTAACTTAAGTCACGTGAAACTTTGTACTAGCGCAACTTAAGTCACGCTACGTAACTTAAGTTACGTACATTATGTACTTGCGCATGTTAACATGCGTAGGGGTAGTTTGGTATTTTACTTTGGGACTGAGCAATACTGTTTGGGTAAAGAGCAGGACTCGTCCTTTTTTTGGTCAAAATCATACATGGTTGTCACATGTTTGGGCCTTAAAGTGTCTCGTTTTTGCGCCATTGAGGATTTTTTTCCCACCCTCCAATTTTCTCGTGCCATCTAAAATCTTCATTTTACGGTTTTTATAATTCGAAACATGTTTTTGCCTTGTGTTATAAAACCCAAAATTATCCAGAACATTGAAAGCAAACAAATCTAATATCACATTCTAACTCAATAGAAGCAACGTAATTCAACCGCAACGATTTCAACAACATAAACTCAACAATATAATAATACAACAACATAATACAACAATGGTGGTAATTGCAATAATATAATTAAAGACAAATAAGATCATGAATGAGGATGAACCAATCTAATTCATTGATCGTGTTCATCCATGCATTTCTTCATATGTTCTCGGTTGAATAACATGAACACGTCTCAGCAACAAACTTGATCGGTATTTTCAAACTATACTAACAAATGTAGAAAACATGGTCCTTATGCATAAATTGTTCGAAAACTTACATTTAGACCATTCAAATCTGGTGATTTTTTTTAGTTTTTTTGCGTCCATACATCATACATCCAAACCGATGTTAAGGGTTCAAAGATCCATCCATGGACATTATGTTTCATCTGCATATGATTCTAGCTAAGAGTGTGAAAGATGTACAAGGTCAGTGTAAAACAGTTAATTAAAGTTCAATATTTGATCATTCTTTTTTTAAACTTGTATCTAGTTTAAGGACCTATTAATTTGAGGGTCCAATTTTATTGTCCACTTACGGAGAGGTCTTATTTAAGGGAGCCTCTAATATGATCCCCAATTTTAAGGGTTCATCAATGGTCCTCTCTAAATGATTTTCTATAGCAGGTTTTAAAACAAAAATTTGTTCCATGCCCCACATAGCAAAAAAAATTCTTTTTTAAAGTGTAGCAGCAAAGATTACTTTTGTGCCCTTCCATATAACACCAAAGTATGTAGGTGCAAAATCATTTCTCTCATTTCATAGCCATACTACTACTTCTTCTTCTTCTGAAATAAATATACAGTCAGATTCCTCCAGCTAGTAATGAGCATCCAGTCAAAAAATAAAAATAAAAATAAAAATAAAAATATTGGATCTTAGTTCTTGTTTTGGTTTATCACTTGTGTTTTTTGTGCAGTGACAACAATTTATAATTCACCGTAAAAATGATCTTGAAATTTGACATTTAAAAGTAGGTCTTGGGTGATTTGTCTTTAAGGGAATTGATTTCCCTCATGAAAATGTACTCTCAACTGCTGGTTACATATACCCACAATTTCTCTAAATCTCACTTTTTTTTTTTGACAAAAATCTAAATCTCACTTTTGTCCCACATATTTTTCATAAAAAATAACATTTCAGCACATTTCTGTCTATCACACCAAGAAGGGTTGGGATCTCGGTTGTGAATTGATCAACTTTTGTCCCACATATTATGGTTTAAATGGAGGGGTGAAGGTGAAGATGAGATAGAGGAAGAAGGAAGGGCCTGTAGCCATTAATAGAAAGAAATGAAGAGAGAGGAGCAAAATGATTCTCAGCCTAGGGATTTTAGGCAGGCATAAATGTAACTACATTGTATGGGGCCATGGACAAAAAAAAAAGTGAAACCTGCGTTAGAAGGTCAACTAAAGAGGACCATGGATGGACCTTTTAAAATAGAGGACCATATTAGGGGCTCCCCTTATTTAAAGTAAAAACAAAACTTTATATAGACTAGTCCATCAAAATTGACATAAAAAAATCAAACCCAAGACCTCTAAGATTTATTTTTTGGATTGGTTCTTTAATTTTTCTTTTTTCTTTCTCAAATTGATCCTTTGTGTTAAATTATTGCACTGTTAGTCTTTTTAATAAGTTTTGTTAAAAGAAAACACACATAACATTTTAATATTAACAAACTCACATAGTAGCAATGTGAGTTTGTTTTCCTCTCTTCAATACTACTTTAAATATATTTTTTCAAATTCCAAACCTTAAAACCAAAGTACCTAAACCTTAGTAGCAATGTTTTCATTAACTAGCAATGGTTCAAATTTACAAACCCAAGACAATGAGTTATTCATCTCTAAGACCATGTACAATGGGAAATTTTTTTCAATAACCTTCAACACCCACTTTTTCAATTCCCAACACTCCACATCATTTTCTCTCTCTTAATTCAACACCCATTCAATTTTTACTACTCCAATAGTTTTCATTCAACACCCTACCCCACTACTTTTTATTTCTTATTCTTATTTAATTTTTGTTTTTATAATCACATAAAATTATAATTATCGATTATAATTAAATTAAAATAATACAAATATTTTTTAAAAAAAAAACAATATTTTTTTAAAAATGTTGGTTTCGAAATTGATTTGAGTGTTGATAATTGTTGGGATTTTGGTAGTTAAATGGGTAATCAGAAGAATTTTGGGTGTTAAATTGATTGTTATTGGGATCCATTTCACTAATCAAAGACTAAAACTTAAAAAAAGGCTAATAATAAGATTAAGAGAGTGAAAAACTTGATTTTTTTTTCTGTGTCCAAATGAAATGATCCAAGTCTCTATTTATAGAGAAAAAAAAATCACGAATTTTGGTAAAAAAAATAAAAAATAAAAAATTTATTTCCACCGAAATAATTGAGTGCAAAATATGAAGATAATTTAAAATCCAACCAGCCAATAAGAACGCGCCAGCTGTCCCTTATCCCCCCACTTTTCTTTCTCTCTCCGCCCTCATCTTGCCCGACGCGCCCTGTCTGCGCGTGTAACGCACGCGCCAGGTTTCAAACAATAAAAACGCGCCGCGTGGCTTCAGCTTGCAGGATTAAACATGTTGAATACCTTCATCACCCAACTCCTCCACCTCATCTTCAACAAGGCTCTTCCAATGGCTTCAACATGTCTCAACAAGCTTCAACAAGGACCATTGGAGATGGTCTAATATGAGACATGATAAATGAATACATATATTGCTCATCTCTAATTGTTAAACAAAAGTCGTAGTTCACAATGTCACAAAATGTAACATAAAACACGACAATGCAAACATGAGTATAACTTAAAAAGGCTAACAATGTAACAAAAAATATTAATTAAAAAAATTTAAATTTAAAGGATCAATCCGAAAAATTGGTTAAAATTAAAGTACCACATACGTATTGCTTAAAGTACCTTTGACAAAATAACAAAAATATTACATGCTTTGGTTTATGGTGGACACTTGACTTGGGTACATACTCATCGCCCAATCATTACACTATTACTTTATTTTACAATAAGTCTAATTTTACCCATACATATTTAGATGAGATGACACGAGTACTCTTAGAAAGAGTTTGTCGTTCATTTGGATCTCACAAGATTTGAGTGATTAGTCTCTGCAGTTACGCACGCAGAGGATGTCCGATTAAAAAAGAATTAAATCAATTTTGTATACATAGTAGTGAAACCCAATCAAGTTCCAAATTATTATTTAAAAATTTACCTTGGTTATTCAGTTTTGGCTTTTGGGATGAGTATCTAACTAAAACAACTAATATAAACAGATCCTAATGAATGGACCGAACAAACAATTAGTCGTGACTTGTGATCTTTCATTAAAGCAAAGGTATTAGTGATTACATTCATCACACAACCTTTGATTCTTCCATGAAGCCATTAGGGTTTCGGAAGACATAAAATTTATTAATATATTTTTGAAAAGAGTATATAGTATAGTGTTAGCATTTCATGGTTTAGTTAAATATTTCTCTCCTGGCCTTTCTAATGCTCATTCTCTTCTCTTGAAGCACAAAAATATGAAAACTCTTCTAACCTTAATCTTCACATTCTTCATCATCGTTGCCTTCTCACATGCAACATCAACATTGATCATTCGCACTCAACCTCAAATGAACCAATCTTCCATGCTTATCCATACCCAACAACAAGTAAATAAATTTCATATTCTTATCTTTAGATTTTCAATGTCCCCTTTCCCAGTAAAGTTTAGTCACTATACATTACATAGTGTATACATGAATGATTTATATACCCTTATTAATTTCATATTTTAATGCATCTTAAATAAAAGGTTATATATTTTGTATATGCATGTTTCAGAATGAGACTAAACGGAGTGGTAACTGCGATTACAAGGTGACCATAACGACAAGCTGCAAATCTCCATTATCTACAAAAGATGAAATCAGTATTTTATTTGGAGATGCTGATGGCTCTGAGGTTCCTTTCTGTACCACAAACAATTAACCATCCATATATGCTTGTTTATCTTGCTCCTAAATTTTTGTTGTGCAAATAATATTACACCCTATTTCTAATTGATTGTCGTCGAACGTAGGTAACTTAGTTGGTGAACTAAGAAAAGTTGAAACAATTTTAATTCAGATGTTTTGGGTTTGATTCTGAAAATTAGCATAACAACTAATTATTAATATTTGTTTGTTGCCAAGGAAAAAAAATTAATTGTTACATTATAAATGATTATATATCTATACATATAATAATGCAGGTTTATGTACCAAGATTGGACGATCCTGATTCTGGGACGACTTTCGAGCAATGCACCATGATGGATTTTGAGATATTGGGACCATGTATTGGAAAAATATGCAAAATGTATCTATTTAGGAATGGCACAGATGGTTGGATACCAGAGACTGTTACAGCATATCACCATGACAACCCTCCAGTCACATTTAAGTACAACATTGACATTCCTAAGGATTCTGGCTATGGCTTCAATAATTGTGGTTAAATTTAAAAGGATAAGCTTAAGTGTATTTTGCCAACAAGATCAAATGGTCGAGAAATATAGAAGCATCATAATACTTATAAAATAAGGTTGATTTTTTTTTTTAGTTATGAAAATTTTAGCGGTGAAACTCATACACAGGTACTTAGAAATGAGAAATTGTCCAATATATCAAACATTCTAGCATATTTTGTATGTGATTATAATTGTATGTTTAAGATGATGGTTGATGTTGTAAATGTTGAATTATGTGCTATTGATGATGATTTAGTATGAATTAATGATGGTTCTTCAAAATTAATGATGATGATTTTTCCGTCAAATAAAGGAGGTTTCTTAACATAGCCATCAGAATTTTCATCACCAGAACCATACATGTATTTCACACAAGCATCTTTACTCTCACATGATTGTCTCAACCAAGAGACCGAACTCTAATGTCAATTGAACAAAGTGAGGAATACAAGAAATGAGTGTTTGAATTATAATTAAAAAAAATTCTTCAATGAATTTCCTTTGTAAAACACACTGTAAGTTTAAAAAACCCTTTTGAAAAAACTTTAAATAAAATTAATACAAAAAGAAAAGAGTTCAAGGGATACAAATATCAACACAAGAATTTATTCAGGTTCACTACCAAGATGTAGCTAGCCTGTCCCGTCCCATCAACTTAAGGATTTTCGACTAAATCACACAAACAACAACCACCATAGTATGTTCAAGCTTTTGAGGTGCTCAAGTTTTCATATTTAAATTGATTTATTTATTATTAGGTATAAACATGCATGTCAAAAATTTCGATCTCTCTACTTTTCTTTTGTGATTAACTATACACAAAACGAGATATCAAATTCTGACATATACTACGATCAAACACTTTTTACAAATAAGATTAAAATAAAGTCTTTTTTTTTTTTTTTTTGAGGGAAAAATAAAGTCTTGTTATAGTGTTAAAGATTGTTCCTATTATCGTGGTTGTGGTGGGATAGTTTCTAATTTAATTTAAAGAGATATAGCTATTTTTTATATTAATAACTTAAATATAAAACAGATACAATAGTATATAGTATAGTTTAAGTTAAGGGTTAAATGAAGAAAAAAGCGAGCCCAAAATTATGTATTCTTTTATAGATTGATATCGATAAAAACAAAAAAAATACAATTCTCAACATAACTAAATTTTTGAATTGTAAGGATATGAGCTCTAGTTTATTCGGTTCGGGCATTTGATGTGAGTATATAACCAAACAAAAATTGTCACTAATGGATCGTAATCAACAGAATTTTCGTTTAGCAGAAAATATCAGTCTTTCAGAATATGTCTTATGCTAGGAAGGACTTTTTGTGGTGGTAATATATTTCATTTTAGCTTTTTCAAAAAAAATAAAATTGAATTACGACAAAAATATTCACATATTGTGGCAACACGACTCAACTATGATTAACTTCTTGCAATAGAAACATATAAAATATTATAAAATAAAAAAAATGAAGGACCAAATCGACATGTAGTGAATTGCATTCCTCCCGCAACAATTTGTTCTTCCATGACGCCAATGGTTTTTTTTTTCTTAATATTTTTATAGGGATGAAGCCATTAAGGTTTCAGAAGACATACAATCTGTATATTTTTTTAATGGGAAATGTTAATGAGTGTTTCAGGGCACTCTTTAAAAATTTTAAGACTTTTAATATTTTTTTAATGGGAGTAGTAAATTTTTATGAGAATTAATGTAGTTAATGCATTGAAAATTGAAACAATTGACTTTTTTATTGGATAATTTCTTAAATTAGAATGCTTACCGGGACATCAAGTCTCAACACAGCCTCCAACTCCGGCAAAAGGACTTGCCAAAATGTCACATCTAGTCTTGAAGAGTGCTCAAGTTTCGCCAAGAAATCCACGGAAACAAACAATAGTAATCTATTAACTACTATTTTTTTATTTTAGATTAAATTTTATGCAAATCCTCCTAAAGAAATTATATAGACCATACAACTTAAAAATGGATTCATTTCTTTTCATAAACTAAAAATGGATTCACTTAATTACAACGTCCCACACAATTTAATAGAGGAGTGTTAAAAACGCTCTCTTTTCAACACTCTTTTAACACTCTCTTTGGTTAGATGAAATAAATATATGTCCAGCCACTTTAAATGAGACAAATTTCCAATGTGTGAGACTCATATTGATTTAAACCAATAAGAGAGTAAGTGTTATAGATGTTGAAAAGAGAATGTTTTTTTTTGGTTACAATATATAATAGAATATTTAAAAAAGTGTAATGTTAGCATATCATGGTTTCGTTAAAAATTGGCCCCGACCATTATAATAATGCTATAATAACTAATAGAAACTTGGCCCTTTAAAAAAAGCTAATAGAAACTTGGAAATATCTAAACAATTTAGGTGTTCCTCCTTTCTCTTCTCTTGGAGCACAAAAAAGGTTACATGTAATTAATAACTGAAAGACTAAACCATGAAATCTCTTACCTTAATCTTCACATTCTCCATCATTGCTAGCTTCTCACATGCAACAGTACCATCATTGGTCACTCTCCCTCGACCTCAAATGAACCAAAATTCCACGCTTAACCATACCCAACAACAAGTAAATAAATTTTATATTCACATATCTTTTTTATTTTATTTTATTTTGAAATATTAATCTAAAGAAGGGAATACCCTTTAATTCAAAATCATTCGAATAACAATATAGCGTACACATGAATGTATACATTATTGAATCTTATATATGGATGTTTCAGATTAATGAGACTGGAATATCAAGTGGTAGCTGCATTTACAAGATCATCATAACGACAAGCTGCAGTTCTCCAAGACGTACAACAGATGCAATCGATATTTTAATTGGAGATTCTGATGGCACTCAGGTTCTTTTCTCTATCTAAGAATATAATTAAACCATATAATATAACCATATATACAAAAGAGAATATAATATATATTTTTAAATATAAGAGAAATACAATTAGATGGCCACATTCTCTCGTTCTTTGATTTATGTTGTACAAATAATGTTTGTATAGAATAACAATAAAATGTTTACTTATATGAGTTTATCGACCGATATAAGTATTTACGAGAGTTAAGAACACATCTTATAATATGTCCATGAGCTATATTTTAAGTTTATTCGCACAAGTTTTTCATGATATATAGCCTATGAAAATAGATTAAAACTAATATGAAAACACATATCTTTATTTTAACTTTGTTATAAAAATAGCGTATATATACAAACATGTATAAAATATGAAACATAGGGAGCATGAAAATATTCTTTTTTTGAATGAAACTAAGTCGAATGTATTGGTTTGATATTCATGCGTTTGTATTTATATAATTTGCAGATTCTTGCAAGTCCAGATCCTAATACCGGGTTGTTCAAGCGGTGTGCGACGGATACATTTGCAGTACGTGCAGATTGTATAGGAAAAATCTGCAATATGCACTTTGTTAGGGTTGGAACAGATGGTTGGATACCAGAGACTGCCATCGTATACTACCGTGACTACCCTCCTATCACCTTCAACTTCGACTCTTTCCTTCCTTTAGGTGTTCCCTATGGCGTCAATTATTGTGAACACTATTAAGAGAAATGATATTTGTACAACTAATTTTTGACAACTTTTGAAACAACCCTCTCTCTCTCATACTCACATGTGTTTTTATTCTCTTTCTTCTTCTTTCTCTCTCCATTATTTCTTATCAATCACAAGAGGAGAAAAATAGTTGTCACCAAAGTTGTCTAGTATTGGTTGTACAAATATCACTCCTCTATTATTAATTACTAAAATTAATTAATATGCTTATTATATTTTGTCAAAAATCAAATCGTCAAAAAGCATATAGAAGAAGCAGCGTAGCTAGGTAGGCTCAAATAAGGTTGCTTCTAATTACTGTTTGTTTTTACCAGCTTATAACGGTTTTAATATGTAAGAAACAAACATATTTCTTTAAAAAAGATAAATGATCCAGTTACATTTTTTTATGATATTTACATTAGTCTCTTACACTGTCAAAAAAAAAAAAATTCTCTTACACTACACATAGAGACTAATTTTAGTTAATTGCACAGATTGAAAAGATACAACAAGTGACATACTTCTCAAAATAGGGTTCCGAAATCCACAAAAAATTGAGAAAACTCTTTAAAATATTATGGGTTAAATATGTTTTTGGTCCCTATAAATATATCAATTTTTCGTTTTAGTCCATCTAAAATTTTCCTTCAACTTTTAGTCTCTATAAAATTTTCAATCACTACTTTAATTTAATTTTTGTATTTTTTAATGAAATTGTGCAGAAATGTGTAAAATATTCTAAAAAAATATTCCCAAAACAAATTAGAATTTTTTAACAAAACACAAATCAAATATGAATTTTTAACCTTAAAACATTTAAAAATTCATATTAAATTCATGTTTTGTTAAAAAATTCTAATTTTTTTGGTGAGATTCTTATAATATTATGAATTTTTCCACAAAATTTTATTCAAACCATTTCTGAAATAGTAAAAATTCTGAAGAATAAAAATACCTTTCCCTAGTAATATCAAGCCATTTTGGACTGAACGGAACCCAATGGCAGTTCCTATGGCCTCTTTTTCTTCTGACTTTTGAGAGGTCGAGTGTACAAACGTTAAGGGTGTGTTTGGATGGAGGGTTTATGAGGGGAAAGGAGGGGAGAACTTACTTTTCATTTTTAAATTACGGACATTATAAAATGATTTTTAGAAAATTGAATTAACAACATGATTATATAATACTTCAAAAACACTTAATTTATTTTAATTTTTTTTACAGTGTTCGTAATTTAAAAATTAAAAGTGAAATTCTATTGTAGCAAAAAAAATTCATATTAAATTCATGTTTTGTTAAAAAATTCTAATTTTTTTTGGTGAGATTCTTATAATATTATGAATTTTTCTGCAAAATTTTATTCAAACCATTTCTGAAATAGTAGAAATTCTGAAGAATAAAAATACCTTTCCCTAGTAATATCAAGCCATTTTGGACTGAACGGAACCCAATGGCAGTTCCTATGGCCTCTTTTTCTTCTGACTTTTGAGAGGTCGAGAGTACAAACGTTAAGGGTGTGTTTGGATGGAAGGTTTATGAGGGGAAGGAAGGGGAGAACTTACTTTTTATTTTTAAATTACGGACATTATAAAATAATTTTTAGAAAATTGAATTAACAACATGATTATATAATACTTCAAAAACACTTAATTTATTTTAATTTTTTTTACAGTGTTAGTAATTTAAAAATAAAAAGTGAACCCTCCTCTCCCTTCCGTTCCTAAACCCTCAATCCAAACACACCATAAATCTCCAACATGTTTATTATTTATGACATGTAATCCAAAACAAACTTCAATTGCAGTGGCAGTTGCAGTTGCAGCAGCAAATTCAAAATTTGGCACTGACCACATTGTACTAAAGGTATCATCACTTAGCATGTCTGAACCGTCAAAGCTAAAATTCCTAACCACAAAAGAAACCAACCTGAACTTGTAGCATATTTCAACTGGCCACATATGAAGCTTCATGAATGAGTTTTGACTTAACACAAGCAAGACACTTTGACCTTGTTTTAAATCTGCAAATAGTGTGTGAATACCAATTATAACAGTGAGTAGTTTGAGAATTCCATCATGATAGTTAGCCAAAAGGTTAACTGTTTCCTTATCATTTGATGCTTTTGTTAAGATAATCCATGCTATAAGTCTTTAATCACTACCAACACATCTTCAAGATAATCCATGCTTACGATGAGAACACTTAGTGGCAAGATGATAAACCACATAAGTCCAAATCAAAAGTCTGTTTCTTATAAAAATATTACTAATGTGGCTTCCATAGATAAAAAACTTCAAAGAGAACCAATGCAACATGATGGTAAATGTGTACTTAACTTCAAAGGGGACATTCTCTTTGAGCATTGCATTCAAAAGAAAATTTGGGATGATTGAATGATTTTGCTTGTAAGATTGTCAACCATTGCTTTTTTTTTTTTTTTTTTATTTGAGTTAGGTTAATGTCATTTCATAAGTTATCAGATAACAAATTATTAGTCAAGTTATCAGATATCTTCTATAAATTCGTTCATTTAAACCAAACTTATCAAATGTCCACCGTTTTCATCAAACAGAGCCTTAGGGGTCAACATGCTCGAATATAATTACTTTTAGCAAAGGAATCTATTATCTTTCAAAAAAAAAAAAAAAAAGCAAAGGAATCTATGAAAAATCAAAAAACTAAAATAAAAATGAATGAATCAAATAATTAATTAGTCTGTGATCTTTCGGTAAAGCAAATTGAAGAATTAGTGAATTGCATTCCTGCCACAGTACCAATTGGCAATTTGTTCTTCCATGAAGCCAATAAGTTTATTTATTTTTATATGAATGACGGCATTATAGCGTCGAAAGACATACATGTATCTTTTTTAAATTAATATTTTTCATGTCATTGCTAAACCTTTCAATTGCCTACTTCACTTTGATTTTTTTAGATTTATTTTTTACTAAAAATGATAAATGTCCATATTTAATCCATTGAGGGGTGGCTTTGAAAGCGGGCGTGAGAGGCGGTAGCCCTGAACACCATTTTTTTTAGAGATATCAAAATTATTATTTTTACTTAATAGTTAGCATACGACGTGAAGTTAATATTTACCCCCGACCTTTATAATGCTATAACCTTAAAGCGAATAGAAACGTGGAATATCTGAACAATTCAGGTGTTCCTCTATTCTCTGCTCTTGAAGCACAAAAAAGGCTACAAGTAACTAATAACCAATTAAACCATGAAATATCTTACCTTAATCTTCACGTTCTTCATCATTGCTGCCTTCTCAAATGCAACACCATCATTGGTCTCTTCCTCTCAACTTCAAATGAACCAATATTCTATGCTTAACCATATCCAACAAGAAGTTAATAAATTTTATATTCTCATCTTTATTTTTACTTTGAAATACTAATCCAAACAAGGGAATACCCTTTTGTTAGAACATCAACACAGAGGAATTAAAAAAAATTGATAAATCATAATACGATGAACATGATCATTTGTTCATGCAGTTTAAACAAATATACATATGTCTGTAATTACAAAGTAACTGTAGTTTCGTATTATGCATGTTTCAGATTAATGAGACTGAACTTCTTAGAGGTAGTGGTAGCTGCAATTACAAGATGGACATAAAGACAAGCTGCAGTTCTCCTGAACATACAACAGATACAATCGACATTATAATTGGAGACGCTAATGGCAATCAGGTTGTTTTCTCTACTACCTCTAAGAATATAACTAACCATATAATTGCTAAGATAAGTATTTATGAGAGTTACGGTAACATCTTATAACATGTTCATGAACTATATTTTCAGCTTATTCACATACTTATGAAAACAATTTAAACTAATTTGATAACACAAATCTTTATTATAACTTTGTTAACAAAATAGCTTAGATATAAACATGTATAAATATGCAACATAAGGAGTATGTAATCTTTTTTCTTTGAACTGAAGTATATGTATTGGTTCGATTTCCATGCATGTACATGCATAAATACAGATTATTTCAAGTCCAGATCCTAGTATGCGGGGTTTCTCTCTTAAGCGGTGCACGATGAATCCATTTGATCTGATACCAGCAAATTGTATAGGCAAAATCTGCAGTATGTTCTTCGTTAGGTTTGGAACAGATGGTTGGATACCAGAGTCTGCCACCATATACAACGATGGCTACCCTCCTGTCACATTCAACTTCAACTACTTTATTCCTTTTGGCGTTCCCTCTGGCATCTATAATTGCAATAAATAAGTTTTTATGTTAATTCGTAAGTTCTCACTAATAAAAATTGTATCTTCATAAGTTGTTTTTTCATGAACTGCATTGATAAGCTTATGAATAGTGTATCTCGATTCATCAAAGAACGATAGCTAATGAGTTTCTACATTTATTTGGCGTCAAATAACACATTGTTTTCGATAAACCGACGATGACGATGTTGATTTGCTGTATTTTTTTCTCAATCAAGACGCTATGGAAGATTTAAGACCTAATCATGGTTTGGGCCGGTCCTATAAACTCCCAAACCATTCAGCCCGTGTAATTTTTCTTCTTCAATTTTGTTGCATTATTTTACAAGCTTTGGTTTTTGTTGTTAAATTATGAGTGTTGAATATTATAGCGGTTGAATTGTGAGATAGTTACGGAAACATCTTATAACATGTACATGAAATATATTTCCAGCTAGGTTTGCATAAGTTTTTCAGGATAACCTATGAAAACAAATTAAAACTAATATGAAACACATATCTTTATTTTAACTTTGTTATAAAAATAGCTTATATACTCCATATGTGACTGTATAGGCAAAATCTGCAATATGCACTTTGTTAGGGTTGGAACATATGATATGGTTGGATGCCAGAGTCTGCCACCGTATACTATCGCAACTCGTTCATTCCTTTAGGTGTACCCTCTGGCGTGAATTATTGCAAACACTATTACTAGTATTAATTAATATGCTTATTATACTTGGTCAAAGGTCAAATCGTCAATAAGCATATAGAAGCAGCCTGATACGTATTAGGGCTAGCTAGGTTTTGGCTCAAATAAGGTTGCTTCTAATTATTGTTTGTTTTTACCAGCTAATAATTGTTTTAATATGTAAGAAACTAAGAAATAAACATATTTCTTTATAAAAGATGAATGATCCAGTTACAATTTTTTTTTAGATTTACATTAGTCTCTTATTATACTTGGACCGACCCACTATTAATATTTTCATTTGATTTTTGTTAAAAGATACTAAATTTTTTGAAAAAATTACCAACTAATTTAAATTTTATTAATAAAAAAATATGTAAGTATGTAAACTTAATAAAAATGGATGAACTTAGCTCAGAGTTTTAGTTTTAAAATTCTAAAGTTCATAAAATTATTATTTGATTTTATTTTGATTTTATTATTTGATTTTTTTTGTGGTGGCTGGGGTTTGAACCCTTGATTTTATTATTTGATTTTTTTTGTGGTGGCCGGGGTTTGAACCCCAGACCTTGCATATATTATATTATGCATTTGTTCATACCAACTGAGCTAAACTCACGAGAACATTATTTGATTAAATTGAAGGAATAAATCTAGAGTTTAATTAATATTTAATGTTAGTTTAAAAATGATTTACACTTCTATGTCCATTCAATCATATTTTAGCAAAAAAAATAGTTGTGAATAACTAATATATAAAAAAAACATAAAAAAGTGAATAAATTAAAAAAGGAAACTAAAACGGGTCAGGTCAGACTGATCAATGACCCACGCGGATCGGGCCGAGCTCTATAATACGAGGCCCAATTACAAATAGATTGGGTCAGATTGGACCCACTTATGTATGTAGTCGGGCATCTCAGACCGGACCGGGCTTGCCCATTTGATGCCTCTAGATATGAACTCTAGTTTATTCAGTTTGGGCATTTGGAGTGAGTATATAACCAAACAAACATTATCATTAATGGGTCGTAATCAACGGGATTTTGGTAAGGCGAAAAATATTAGACTTTCACAATATAGCAATCAATAATTAAATTATGATAAATATATTCACAATTGTGGTAGACACGACTCAACTACGATTACTTCTGACGAAAGAAACATAAAAAATATTGTAAAAAAAGGACCGAATCGACATTTAGTGAATTACATTCCTCCGCAACAATTTGTTCTTCCATGAAGCCAATGGTTTTTTTTTCTTGTTTATTTTTTTATAGGGATGAAGCCATTAAGGTTTTTTGGTCGTGTCCGGGGTTCGAACCCTGGACCTTGCATACATTATTCTTACCAACTGAGTTAAGCTCACGGGGACTGAAGCCATTAAGGTTTTGGTAGACATACCATCCCTATATTGTTTTTAATTAACAATTTTTTATGTCCTTTTTTGACAAAATATATTTCATGTCCTGTGTTAAGATATATTTAAAAGAGAGTGTTGATAGTACTGCTAAATTTAATATAATATGCCAAAATTTCACCAAAATATAGTAAGATATTTAAAAAAGTGTCATGCTAGCATATCATGGTGTCGTTCAATATTGTCCCTGGCCTTTATAATAATGCTATAATAACTAATAGAAACTTGGCCCTTAAAAAAAAACTAATAGAAACTTGGAAATATCTAAATAATTTAGGCGTTCCTCATTTCTCTTCTCTTGGAGCACAAAAAAGGTTACAAGCAATTAATAACTGAAAAGACTAAACCATGACATCGCTTACCTTAATCTTCACATTCTCCATCATTGCTAGCTTCTCACTTGCAACAGTACCATCATTGGTCACTCTCCCTCAACCTGAAACGAACCAATATACTATGCTTAACCATACTCAACAACAAGTAAATAAATTTTACATTCTCATCTTTATTTTTATTTTGAAATATTAATCCAAACAAGTGAATACCCTTTAATTCAAAGTTATTAAAAATCATTCGAATAACAAACATATGAGTAGGTTTTTTTATTTGTTTTCAACAACTACGAAATAAACTTTTCATGAATGTCCCTTTTCCCCCAAAAATGTTTTGTCAATAGTGTACACTTTTTTCTTTTAGGGAAACCAATAGTGTAAACATGTATTGTATATGCATGTTTCAGATTAATGAGACTGGACTATCAAGTGGTAGCTGCATTTACAAGATCAACATAAAGACAAGCTGCAATTCTCCAAGACGTACAACAGATGCAATCGATATTTTAGTTGGAGATGCTCATGGCGATCAGGTTCTTTTCTCTACTACCTCTAAGAATATAATTAACCATATATAGGAAAACATCTTACAATATGTCCATGAGCTATATTTTCAGCTTATTCACATAAGTTTTTTATGATAGCCTATGAAAATAGATTAAAACTAATATAAAAATACATATCTTTATTTTAACTTTGTTATTAAAATATCTTTTATACAAACAAACATGTATAAAATATGAAACATAGGTTTGATATTCATGCGTGTATATATATAATTGCAGATTCTTGCAAGTCCAGATCCTAATACGGGGTTGTTCAATCGGTGTGCAACGAATAAATTTGCAGTAGAAGCAGATTGTATAGGCCAAATCTGCAATATGCACTTTGTTAGGGTTGGAACAGATGGTTGGATGCCAGAGTCTGCCACCGTATACTACCGTGACAACCCTCCTGTCACCTTCAGATTCAACTCCTTCATTCCTTTAGGTGTTCCCACAGGTGTCGATTATTGCAAACAATATTACTAGAATTAATTAATATGCTTATTATATTTTCTCAAAGATCAAATTGTCAAGAAGCAGCATAATACGTATTAGAGCTAGCTAATAATTGTTTTAATATGTAAGAAACTAAGAAATAAAACATATTTCTTTATAAAAGATGAATGATCAAGTTAAATTAATATCTTACTTTTTATGAGATTAACATTAGTCTCTTACACTTCACACATGACACTAATTTTAGTTAATTGCATAGAACTATAATATTTTTAATATAACAAATTTTAGTATCTCTGATCTTCTTGCATCGTGCTATACTGCAACTTCATAAAAAAAATGCAACTAATTATATTTGTTAAACAAAAAAATTTGGTCGGACCATACCATTAGTCAGAAAAGAGTTTTGATACTGTGAGAGTGTTGTTTGGAAAAGGTTTTGGTTAGGAAAGACTTGATGTTTAAGTAGTATATTGTGACTGACCTCCCTTTCTTGGGAACTTATCTAATCTAATACACAAACAGATTACAACTTGTTTACAGCAACAACGTCAAACTTTTCGAGTGTGGTGAAACTTTTTTCCTTTTTTGATGAAAGTGTAGTGAAGTTTGGCATAGAGAAATTCGATCCAATCTATCCTTTTTGTCCCAAAAAATTATTCTAAGAAATTGTCGTAAAATAGTTGTATAAATATCATTACTCTCAAAAATGGTGACAATGGCGATTGGTAAATAATTTTATCTCATTTTTATGATCTCTTTGATAGATAGAGTAAAAGTAAATCATGAGGAATGGTGGACCAATAGTGTGAAATTCTTTCTATGTTGCGTGATGGATGGTTTTTTTTATGGTGTTGGTTTAAGACCTAAGTATATGCTCCTCTTCAAGATCTCATTGTTTATTTTCCCGATGCCAATTTAGGTAAGCTAGTTTAATTTCTTCAAATAAAACTAACTATACCCTAGAAATTGAAACCAATACGTTGACACCATATCGTAATTATCAGAATCCCTGAAGCAAACTGACTTCGGAAGCTTGAGAGTTTGGAAATTAGAGAAAATTCTTAATAGGAATCATATTGAAAAAAGTCCTGAAAATAAATGCAATGGCTCTATTTGTGGGGCTTATAATTTGGGACTGACCAACTAATTAACCAAGTAACTAATCTTCTAAACTACTAACATAATTTTACTCTGCTAATTATCACTATATCTTAACAAAGAACAACACATAGACAATTTTTTATTCACAGTTTGGACATAAATCGTTTCATGATTAACCCTTAATCTATGAACCATGGCATCAATACCAAATAAAGAAGATAGAGGTCCACTTGGACTTATCTAATACATTAACCCCTATTCACAGTGACTTTCTCTCTCTCTTTTTCTATATTAGTGTCTCATCTTAACTATCATTTCTCTTTCATCTTTCTCTTTCTCGTAAATTAAACACTCTAAAATATACTAAAATTACCCCATATTTCATTCGATAAAGTCACTCAATCTCATTCTTATGTAGTCTTTTAACTTAATTGCAAGGAAAGGTAAGTCATTTATCTTTTTTATCCCGATTATTTTTTTTAGTTAGATTATTCTACTAGTTTATAATATTTTTTATAAGTCAATTCAAGTTGCTTAAAAAGCCCATATCGGATACATTCTTTTATATTCTTAACTTTTTTCGAAAAATTATAACAAACCAATGTAAAACCTTTTTTTTTTAAACGGTAACAAACAGTCTGTTAATTTTTTTTTTGTTTACAGAACTGTCTCTTAATATGATAAGCCAAATATTCTTCGCTAAATTATAATCGAATATTAAAAATATATTGTAAAAAAATATTGCCCCTGACATTTATAATGCTATAAGCCTATAACGAATAGAAACTTTGGAATATCTAAATAATTAAGGTTTTCCTCTTTTCTCACCTCTTGAAGCACAAAAAGGGTTACACATAACTAATAACCAATTAAACCATGAAATCTCTTACCTTAATCCTCACATTCAATATCATTGCTGCATTCTCATATGCAACACCATCATTCGTCACTCACCCTCAACCTCCAATGGCAATGAACCAATATTCTATGCTTAAACATACCCAACATCAAGTAAACAAATTTTACATTCTCGTATTTATTTTTATTTTGAAATATTAATCCAAACAAGGGAATACCCTTTTGTTAGAACAACAATACAGAAGAATTAAAAC
This sequence comes from Medicago sativa, assembly GCF_051527215.1. Lineage (NCBI taxonomy): Eukaryota > Viridiplantae > Streptophyta > Magnoliopsida > Fabales > Fabaceae > Medicago > Medicago sativa. Next base: position 81,694,078 of record NC_140750.1, read on the forward strand.
AAAATCAATTAGTCATGGTACAAGGAACACGATCATTTCTTTATGCAGTTCAACCAAATATGCATATGTTTATAATTACAAAGCAGCTATAGTTTCATATTATTAATATAGTTTCAACAAACATCATTTCACTCGTTCCTCTCCCTCATCTTATGCCCTTCTTATGCGCTTATGAGCCATACTCAACACTTATAATTCAAAATTATTAAGAATCATTCAAAATAACATATTCATCATTATTAGTTTTTCTAATTTGTTTTCAACAACAACAACAACAAAAAAGCACTTTTCATGAATATCTCTTTTCTTCAAAAATAGTCACTAGCTAGTGTACACATTATATATGCATAAGTATCTAATAATTCCATATTGTATCTTAAATAAAAGGCTATGTGTATTGTATTATGCATGTTTCAGATTAATGAGACTGAACTTGTTAGAGGTAGCTGCACTTACAAGATCAACATAAATCTGCAATATGCACTTCGTTAGGGTTGGAACTTGGAACAGATGGTTGGATGCCAGAGAGATGGTTGGATGCCAGAGACTGCCACCGTATACTACCGTTCATATTTCTTTAGGCTTTGTTTGGGAGTTTGGAGGGGAAGGGAAGGAAAGGCTTTGAGGGGTGCAAAATATGAGGGAAAATAGAGAAATCTTTCAAAAAAAATTAAAATAGTAGTTTTTTAGAGAAAGATAAATTAATGCATATGATTACTATATTTTTAATTTTAAAAATATCATAACAACATAGATTAAATTTGAAGAATTGATATTAACCCTCCAAAACCCCCAAAACCCTCCTCCAATACAATTTTTTATTTCCCCCAAATGAGGAGAGTTTTGTATTATGAAGAAAAGTTAACCCCCCAAAGCCCTCCCCTCTCATTTTTCTCTATTTTTTCCACTTGCTCATTCCTTTTTTCCCAAGCCTTCCCCTCCCTTCCCCTCCAAACTCGCAAACAAAGCCTTAGGTGTTCCCTCTGGCGTGAATTATTGCAAACACTATTACTAGTGTTAATTAATATGCTTATTATGTCCTCGGGAACTTAGCTCAGTTGGTATGGACAATACATAATATATGCAATGTCCGGGGTTCAAACTCCGGCCACCGCAAAAAATAATAATAATATGCTTATCCGGGGTTCAAACTCCGGCCACCGCAAAAAATAATAATAATATGCTTATTATACTTGGTCAAAGGTTAAATCGTCAATAAGCATATAGAAGCAGCATAATACGTATTAGGGCTAGCTAGGTTGGCTCAAATAAGGTTGCTTCTAATTGCTGTTTGTTTTTACCAGCTAATAACTGTTTTGATAAGTAAGAAACTAAGAAATAAACATATTTCTTTATAAAAGATGAGTGATCAAGTTAAATTAATATCTTATTTTTTATGAGATTAACATTACACTACACATATGTACACTAATTTTGGTTAATTGCATAGAACTATAATATTTTTAAGGTTTTTTTTTTCTAAATTACCTTTGAAAAATGGTGGGTAATTTATCCACCAACCAATGAAAATGAACAATTTATTGGAGGGGATAAGATAGTTCATAAATACCACCATTCTTCCATATGGGTACTCCATCTGTCCACTTATTTTTAATATGACTATAGGATCTCTGATCTTCTCGCATCGTGCTATACTGCAATTTCATCAACAACAAAAAAAATGCAACTAATAATATTTGTTAAACAAAAAACTTTTGGTCGGACCATACATTAGTTAGAAAAGAGTTATATTGTGAGAGTGTTGTTTGGAAAAGGTTTTGGCTAGGAAAGACTCGATGTTTAAGTGGTTTCTTGTGACTGACCTCCCTTTCTTGGGAACTTATCTAATCTAATACACAAACAAATTACAGCTTGTTTACAGCGGCAACGTCAAATTTCTCAAGTGTGGTGAAACTTTTTTTCTTTTTTAACGAAAGTGTAGTGAAGTTTGGCATAGAGAAATTTAATGGAAGAATGCAATTTTAACTTGTGAAAAATACAAGTCAAGATGTGGTGATATAGTTAGAGTTACACAAGATATTGAGAGGAAATATTTTCAACATGGACAACGATAAATGAGAGAAACTAGATTTTGAGAGCTTTGAGTACAATTCACATGTCTTTGACTAGGAATATTCTTGTTCTTAATTAATTAAGAGCTATAGTCAATTGCTTTATAGTAGCTCTGTCATTGACTCATCCACTAAGCAATTTTTCTTTTATGAAAATAGTATTAGTCGGACTCAATTTTAAGAGAAAAAAAGTGCATACATATGTTTGACTCAAATATAAGTGAAAAAGAATATTCTACGTGCAGTTTCGGCCATTTACACGTGCAATTATTTTTATGGAGTTGAGCCTTAAATTTATGGGGATCTCAAATATTTGATTGTTGTTCAATAGGCTTCTTGGGTTGTTTGTATTCCCCTCAACCGATCAGGTTGTACTCTTGATCAATTTTTTTTTTTAAACTACGATTGGGTCGTAACTCTTGATCAACTTTTTCATACAATGTGAGCAATTTGAAAGGTTTATTGAACATTCATCTACATTATCTCTTAATGTTAACTTGTAATTGTTCAAATTACCCTTAATTTTTTTAGGGTTAATTATGTTTTTGGTCCCTACAAAATTGCGACCTTGTAAGTTTAGTCCTTACTTAATTTTAATAGCATTTTTAATCCCTACAAAAAAAAATTTACATATAATTTTAGTCCCTGCTAAAATAAATTTTGTTTAATTATCCTTAAACTCTTAAATTTTTTAACGATTCTTTTTATACAAGTTTAGAACACTATGAAAGGTTCATTTACTAAAATCTATAATTTTTTAACATGAAATAAATTAAATATGAATTTTTTAAAACGACAAAAGTTTAAGATATAAGTAACAAAAATATGGACGTAGAAATCAAATTTTTATGATATTTTTTTCGGAAGACCTTTTAATAACGTTCTTAACACGCCTGTAAAAAATTGTTGAAAAACTTAAGAGTTTAAGCATAAATTAAACAAATTTGGATTGAGTAAGGACTAATATTGAGTGCAAAAATTTTTTGTAGGGGTTAAAAATGCTATTAAAATTAAGTAAGGACTAAACTTACAAGGTCGCAATTTTGTAGGGACCAAAAACATAATTAACCCATTTTTTTATTATGGCCCATTTTTAATATTAGAGCATGCTTCATATTTGATTCGGACAACCCCTGATACTATTTTACTACTAATTAGGTTAGTGAGAGATGAAATTTGAGATTTAAGAAGAACGATTTGTAGAATGAGAATTTTGATTATGTTATGTTCTAGATCTTCTGAAGTTCCATATCTATAAACCTTCAAGTTATCTTCCACTCCGATTCTGGAATGTGTGCCAGAAATGGTTGTTAACTAGATGTTGTTCATCGTAGTAAATAGTTACTATGCGTGGATTTGTTCGTTACCGTGTTGGCGGTCGAATGCACTCCCCGCTTTGAAGGGTTGGTCTGATGCTCGTCAATTATGCACCTCATTTTTTGCAATTTGGTTTTGTGCATGTACCCAGGTGCGCCATATTGTGTGCGATGTATACTGATTTGTTTTGGATTGAGATATGTGCTTTTGAACCCTGTTGGGATGTTTTGTTCTTGTTTTTTTGCTTTTGGTGGTTAGGCTTTACGTCCCCCAACTTTTGTAATTTTCTCTTTTTAAGTGAATCTATTTAGGGTGTTGCAAACTCATCTACACCTTATTTTCTTAAAAATCAAACATTTTTTATAAGTTAGTTCGAGTAACTTATAACTTCCCCAAAAAAAAAGCCTATAACTTACCAATTTTTTCTTTTAATTTTACCCTTCTTATCTTAATTGTCAAGTCTAAGGATAGGATCAATTAAGTCCCTCATTGAAAACCATGAAAAATATACCATTAGATTTTATTAACATTATGGATTTGTGGGAAATAAAAATATACATGTTTGCACGTCCCTCTTTATCTTCATATCTACGATCAACTTCATCTCCCTCGCCCTCGCCACATACTCCTATTCTGGTTGACAAAGGCAAACAAGTTCAAGTTTCTACTACACAATACCACTACCACCATTCATAGTTTCACTCATTCACTTTCTAATTATTGCTTTTTTTCCTTCGTTCCTCAGATTAGTTATCTATTTTAATTTTAGTAGCAAATTGAAAATTTGCTTGTGTTTTAGTTGAAGGTTTGAACACTAACATTGAGATTTGACACGAATTCTTTCAATTTCTAAGTATAAAAAATTTAATTCCCTATGGGATATGTGTTCTTCCCTTTTGTACCCATTAATGTATCTTAATATAATCGATTTAACATTAAATTTGAATAACTAAACCATAGTGTAAAATATGGAACTAGTGAGATATCATCGTTGAAGCGTGTCATTGGAGAGAGCGCTTACATAGATGGGGATAGAAACGGGAGGTATTGTGTGTATAGATGTGAACATATGTATAGATGATCTCCTTTTTAGTTTCCACAAATCTAGAGCGTTGATTTGATCTAAGAATATATTTTATATGGTTCATCGATGATGTACTTAATTGATCACTCACTCTAGAAGTTACAAAAAAATTAAATATTGATTAAACATATATTTTTTATGTCATTTCATTTTTATATTTATAAGCAAATTTAACCCAAACATTAGCAATTTCTATAAGTTCAATCAGTTAACTTATAAATTATAAGCTATCAAGTTATTAGCTAACTTATCAACTATCATCTATAAGTTCATTCACTGTAACCAAACTTATCTATTATCGACTAATTTTACCAAATTGACACGCCTAGAATATAATTACTTTTAGAAAAAAATCTTTGAGAAATCCAAAAACTAAACTAAAAATTAATGGGCCGAATACACAAATAATCGGTGATCTTTGAGTAAAGCAGAAGAATATAATTCGTTAATTGCATTCCTGCCATACCAATTTGTTCTTCCATGAAGCCAATAAGGTTTTTTAAATTAATTATTTTTCAATTTTCATATTCTGTGTTTAACCATATATTTTTTATTACTGTGTTAAGATATATTTAAGCTACTAGTAATATTTAAAAAAAGAACCAAACGGAAATAGACAATTGAACTGTAACAAAAAAAAAAAGACAATTGAACAGATGAGCAATGAATCCATTTTAACTTGTAATTCATGGATTATTTAACTTAGTTATTATAATTTGAGAGTTACTTTTCCCACCATATGGCCTTCTCGCGCGCCCTGCAAAAATTCCAAAAATACCCCTAGTCCGGATTACATTTTCCGGACCAGATTGTTAGTGTTTCCGGATTATAAACTCCGGACCAATTCGATATGCATATTTTGTGTCTTTCTTTGATGTCAAGGGTCTCTGTTGACCGTTATACGACCCCCGCATAAGCTGCAAAGCAATTGCAGGGGTCGTATGAGCGGTCAACAATGACCATGACACCACAAACACTCCTAAAAGCTACCTAAAAAACTTAAAAAAATTGAAGAAAATGTAAGAAAGGAGGTGAAGAAGAATGAAGGAAAATGTTGAAGATCCAAGCCTTTTTATAGCCTTATATAAGTCATAGGTCTTAATTACAGTCAAATAAAACGTGTTACACATTCAAAACCGTAAAAAAATGCATTCAAACTCCACTAACCGGCCTAACCTTTGGTGAAACGTCACCGGCCAAAATGTTACTGAGGTTTTCCGAAAAATACAATCCGGAACGCATGCAGTTCTTCCAGATTATATAGTCCGAACTTCACCAGACCCTTTATTTGGATCGTTTGCATTGCGAATGCCTTGGAAAAAAATAGATCAAAGATACATAACATAAATAAAAGCAACATAAGACAAATAAACAGTTAAAAAAAACCATAATAACATAAATGATGAATCTTTTGGGAAGTTGTTCGAAGAGGAGCTTTTGAACTCGATCCTGCCGACCTGTCAACTGACATGTTACGATCGGCATGCCGAAATGATCGAGTTCATAAGAACCTCTTGATATTTTTGAGTTATCTATCTATCAAGGAGGCATCAAGGGCTATCTATATATTTTTGACAGCATGCTGAGGATCTTCATCATGCCGTTATATAGAGATCTATATATTTAAAACAGCATGAGAAAGATCCTCAGCTTGATGACAAAAAATTTCATGGTTTGCTTTGGTGTGTTTGTGTGTTTTGATGGTATTGAAGGTGAAAACCGGAGAGGATGTATTTATAGAGGTCCTTGGATGTTGTGGACCACATACTATCTTAGTGCAATGTGGTCCATACAAAAGAATCCTATGCTGAGTCATTCCGGATTACGTTTTTCGGAATATACTTACGCCCTATGTTTTTCCGATTACGTAGTCCGAAAAGCATATATTTGGTTATTTTTATCCATTCTTTGTCGTAAATTAAAACATAATAACGTCGCACGCAATTAAATTCAACAACAGATAACTAACACGCAATTAAAACATAATGCAACAACTTAATTCAACAACACATTACTAACACGCAATTAAAACAACATAAAACACGCGATTAATTAAAACATAACACATTATCATGGATCATTTAAATTAACTTCTTCCTCCTCTGGTCCCTCCTCTGGTCGTCGTCGTTTGTGAGTTTCATCCGGCTGAAGCGAAGAGATCCGGCTGAGCCCGGAGAGGGTGACATCGTTGCGAATCCTAAACAGATGGGGTGGTGTTCCACCGTTGTAGTAGACTATCGCTAGCTTGGTGTTCGGATCAAAGCTAGGGAATTCCATGATTTTTTTTTCTAGTGTAGTTTACTTGTAATGAAAACAGGGACCCCTATTTATAGAGGTATTTGGGCACTGTGGACCAGAAAAATTGTCGGTGCAATGCGGGCCACACAGAAGAATCCAATGCTGAAGCAATCCGGATTATACAATCCGAACCAACCCTCACCATACACAACGTCCCAAGTTTCACTTTGGGACACCCCATTATCGTCTTTTTCCGGAATACGTAATCCGGAGTGCATGTGATTTCCGGATTATATCTTCCGGACTGCACCAGAAGTTTTGGCCGGTGGTCTGCACCACAAAGAAAACGTTTTTCAAACGTTTTGGGCGGTGGTCAAGTGTAAAAACACGTTTTTTGACCGGCATTGATGGCCTCCCACACGTTTTTTTATCCCCCATCCCCTATAAATATGGTTCATTTTCTCAAAAAATTTCACATCTTCTTCTTTCTTCTCTTCTCCTCTTCTACAACGATGTGTTTCCATCGTTGGACTTTCATAGAAAGAGGCCTCTTTGGAAATCCATCAGGGGTCATATGATCGGTCAATAGGGTAGGGGTCAGTCTGAATCTGCGGTGGGTTTGTCTGGGTGTCATGTTGACCATCGTGGTCTCTTGTTCCCTAGAGGCCCCTGTGCCCCCTTTGTCTCCCCACCAACAGATTTTCTTCTTCCCCGCCATCTTCTTTCCTCCTACCCTCTTTCCTCTTCATCAGTGGCTGGAGTTAGAGCTGGAGCCACTGGTATAGCTTATGTCATAGGATAGGATTAGAAATAGATTTAGGATATTATGTAATAAGCTTAAAAAGCTCGAAAGCTTGAAAATTATTGTAATGTATCGTTCATATATTAATAAAATGAATTGTTTTTATGTTTGTGTCTTTTTATTTATGTTTTTTAGTTTATTTTCATTTTCTTTTACGAATTGTAGACCTTACAATTGCAAAAGTTCTGGTAAAACACTATTCCGGATTATATAATCCGGATATATCTGCAAATTTCTAACAATAAAATCCGAAAAACAAAATCCGAACAAGGGGTAAAATTGGAAAAAAAAATAGGGCGCGCGAGGAAAGGCATAAGGTGGGAAAAGTAAATCTCTTATAATTTTACTTCATTTACAAATAAATTAATGTAGACAGCCATGTAAGGACAACTCAATTGATAGTTGTAAGGAAAATATTATGTGGGGATTGGGGTTCGAACCCCAGACTCTCTAGTTCTTCACATTTAAAATGTGTAAACTTCATCCATTAGACTACTTGACAAAAGCAATAGAGACATGGCATTGGGCGGAGACAATTTTTGACTTCCATGTCCCTGAATGAAACCAGGTTCGAGTATTTTCTTACTAACTCTGATCTTTTATAGGGTGAAAATTTGAACCCCAATCCAATATGTTGGAACAAAATTGGTTTTGAACAATGTCTGTAAAGTTTTGATGATAAAAAAGTATTGAAGAACAATTAGATATGCATGCAAATATATGTTCAAGTGTGCAGGACCATAGATCAAAAGTTAACAAGGGTTGAACATGTATAAGAGCACCAGAAGCACTAGAGAAACTAGAAGACTTGGTAGAAGATCAGAAGAAATGTCAACCATAAGTCAATATTTTGATCATAAGAGAAGAAGCCACCCAGAAGCAAGTGAAGACCAGACTCTGGATCATTAGACTCTGAGGGGCCCAAAAGCTTAGTCTCTTGGTTGTAGTGAAAATCCCTTGAAAATGCAAGTGGACCGCACTACTCCTGGATTGTAGGAGGAACCAATATATATGTTACATGTATATGACTGCAAGGTAAATAGAGTGCGTTTGTTTTGGCAAAAACATTGTGTGTTACATCGTTGTGCACTATGGATGTGGGTGAAGCACTAGGTTTGCTTCATGTGTTTCAATGGATCAATGATATGCAATTTGATAATTTCAACTTCGTGATTGATTTCAAACAACTAAAGATGCTTTCCATATGAACATGGTTGATGTTACGGAGTTTGGTTGAGTCATAACAACTTGCAGAATTTTTTTCCCCCACTCAGTTTACAAACTCTAAGATTGAATTTAATATGAGACAAACAAATGACTTCACTCATACTTTAGTAGGGGTAGCTGCATTATCAACTAAACACACTACTTATTTTATGTACCTGATTGTATTAACACTCTTATTTTTAATGAAATGTTATAAACATCTTTTACTATAAAAAATCAAATATTAAAAAATGTATAGTTAGCATTTGCGTGTTGTTAAATATAGCCCCCGGCCTTTATAATGCTATAACCGTATAACTAAGAGAAACTTGAAATATCTAAACAATTCAGGTGCTCCTCTTTTCTCTCCTCTTGAAGCACAAAAAGGGTTACAAGTAACTAATAACCAACTAAACCATGAAATCTTTTACCTTAATTCTCACATTCTCCATCATTGCTGCATTCTCACATGCAACGCCCTCATTGGTCACTCGCCCTCAACCTCAAAAGAACCAATATTATATGCTTAACCATGCTCAACAACAAGTAAATAAATTTTATATTCTTATTTTTATTTTTACTTTGAAATATTACATGCTTAACCATACCCTTTTGTTACAACATCAACACAGAAGAATTAAAAAAAAATCGATAAATCATAATACAATGAACACTATCATTTGTTTACGTGGTTCGACCAAATATGCATACGTCCAAATTACAACAAGTATCACTCCATTCGTTGCACTCCCTCATCCTTTGCCTCTCTTATGTGCTTGTGAGCCATACTCAACACTTAAGATTCAAAATTATTAAAAATCATTTAGAATAACATATTCAGTAGTTTTTGTTATTTGTTTTCAACAACAACAACAAAAAAGCAATTTTCATGAATATCCCTTTTCTCAAAAAAAAAAAAAAATAGTCATTAGTGTACACATGAATGTGTATCTAATTATTCCATATTGTATCTTAAATAAAAGAGTATATGCATTGTATATACATGTTTCAGATTAATGAGATTGAACTAGTCCAAGGTAGCTGCACTTACAAGATCGACATAAAGACAAGTTGCAGTTCTCCAACAAATTCAAATGATGCAGTCGATACTTGGTTTGGAGACGCTGATGGAAATCAGGTTCTTTTCTCTATTATCTCTAAGAATATAACCATAGAAAAATGTTAACAAGTTGAGACACTAATTACGGAAATAGATATAGTAAAAATATCTTGACTTATATATATAGTCAAAACCTTAAAACTGTAAATTTGTTTTTTTATACAAAATTTACCTTTTTCTGTTTTTTTAACTAATGTTCTAGAACTAGTTAGCATGATTGTTAACCATGTAACTACTACACATAAGAGAAATATGAGTTTAGATCACTCTTATTTTTGTTGAATAAATAATTAGCTCCAGTTTAAAATTTATGATATTGATGCTAATTTTTTATGGGTTAAATATGTTTTTGGTTCATGTAAATATATCAAATTTCCGTTTTGATCCCTCTAAAAAATTTCTTCGATTTTTAGTCGCTCTAATATTTTTCATCATCACTTTTGATCCCTATTTTTAAATCAATTTTCATGTGTATACTTTATATTTTTGAATGAAAATTTTCAAGAATGTTTATGCAATTATAAGGATCTCTCCCCAAAAACAATAGAAATTTTTAACAAAGTATGAATTATATATGAATTTTTATGCGCAAAAAACATAAAAAAAAAAAATCATGAATGCTCCACATGAGTTGATTTAAAAGTATGAATAAAAAAATGGTGATTGAAAAGCGACTAATAAAAAGAGGATACACGATTTTATTAATGTAGCCCATTTTTAATATACCAAAATTACCTCAAACAAATTTATTAAATCCTTTAATTATGGTTATGTTGCTATTAATATGTCTTTATACCCTTAACAATTTAATTAGTTTTCAAATTGAAATTTAAATCTACATCATAATTTTTAAGGAATGAAAAAACTAACAACAAAGTTTAGTTAACATTTTTTCAAAACAATTTTTCTTGAGCAATTATAAAATTAAATAAACAGGTTAAATTAAAATTGATATAATACAAATTAAAAATGTGGATAGATGGACAGACAACATGACCGTATTTCTGCTCGTACAGATAATAAAATTAAAAGGTCAAATTAACTATTGATTTTTATTTTCCATTTTATCCAACAAAGTATCGTTTCAAGTACCCATCCACACAAAAATTCAGATGTATTTATTTAAATTTATGTGCTGACATAAATATAAGTATGTAATCTTTTTTCTTTGGATGGAACTATTACTATATATATGGAATATTGGTTTGATATCCATGCATGTGATGTGTATATTATTGCAGATTCTACTAAGTCACTCCCCTCCTGTCAAGCAGTGTACAACGGAGACATTTAAATTAAATTCAGGTTGTATGGAGGGCAAAATCTGCAATATTCTACGGTGACTACCCTCCTGTCACATTCAACTTCAACTACTTCATTCCAGAGGGTGTTCCCTCTGGCTTCAATTATTGCTAATAGTACGTTTTATATATAGAAGTAGCGTAATATGTCGCAAATAAGGTTGCTTCTAATAAGTCGATTCAAGTAGTACATTTTACCATTGTTATCTTAATTGAAAAAATATTTATGTTTATTAAACATATATTTTTTATGTCATTTCATATCTACAAGCAAGTACAATGCTAACTTTATCAAATGCTATAAATTCAATCGGTTAATTTATAAGTTATTAGCTAACAATTTAGTAGCTAATAACTTACTAATAATATTATTCTCTCTCTCTCTCTCTCTCTCTCTCTCTCTCTCTCTCTCTCTCTTGTGAGCCGTCACCAAATCCCTAGTTTATTCTCCATCATCTACCAAAAAGGGGTGATTTATCGTCAATTTTTGACCCAAAATCACCCCTCTAACTCGTTTTTTCTTTCCCTTTTATTGAAATAAGTGATTTTTCACATTTTTTTCGTTTTTTATTTCGTGATTTTGTCGTTTTAGTGCGACGTTGTTTTGATTGTCGTCTTTGTGCGGTGTTGTTTGTCTTTCTTGTTTCGTTCGGGTATTTGTTCGGTTCAGATTGTCAGATCAACTTGAATACAGTGCAGATCCGGAGACATGTGTATTGCAGAGACTTGAATATAGTCATATACATTGGCATTGTATAGTTGTACTCTATCAATTTCAATGAATGAATATAATTTATTTTTAGTCAAAAAAAAAATATTAGCTAACTTATCAACTATTCTATGTAAATTTGTTGTACCAAAATTATTATCTATTCACTATTTTTACTAAACAAAACTTTTGTGGTTAACATGCTCGAATATAATTACTTTCAGCAAAGAAATCTATGAAAAATCCAAAAAAAATACAATAAAAATGAGTGGAGTGAATAAGCAATTAGTCAGTGATCTTTTAGTAAAGCAGAAAAACCTAGAAAGTTGATGTTCCCACGATAAAGGTTGTTATAAAATACCACAAAATTATTAATATAAGTTCATTGGCAGTTAATTGCCGATAGATTAATTTTAACCGGCGGTAGTTAACTACCGATCGAATTTGTGGTTAAACTTGTAATTTTATGGTGTTTCTTAGTATTGTGTGAAGTAGAAAAAGCATTTTTCAAGAACCTATTAGACTAATTTGTTCTTCCATGAAGCCAGTAAGGTTTTTATTTTATAGGTTTCGGAAGACATACATGCACCTTTTTTAAATTTATTATTTTAAATGTTTGGTTTTTTTTAAGAAGTTAAAATGAAATATATAACCAAAATTTAGTACTTCAAGCACAACGAGTTTTAGAGGAGAAGTAATTTTCATGTCGTGTTAACACTCTTTAAAAAAAATATCATATGTTTTTTAAATAAAAAAAAAGCTAAAATGAAATATAATCAAAATTTAGTCTCTCAAGCACAAAGAGTGTCGGAAGAACTAAATTTATTTTTTACTAAAAAAGAGTATATGTCAATATTTAATCCATTTTTTGCTGAAAAAAAATTATTTAATCCATTTTTAAAAAGTCCATATCAGGATACATTCTTTTATATTCTTAACTTTTTTAAAAAAAATTATAACAAACCAATGTATAAAACTATTTTTTTTTTGAAGGAAAAACTATTATTTTTTTAAAACGGCAACAAAAGGTCTGCTTTTTTGGTTACAGAACGGTCTCTTAATTTTTATTTTATTTTTAAGAAGAACGGTCTCTTGATATGCCAAATATTGCTAAATTATAATCGAATATTAAAAAGTGTATAGTAAAAAAGAAAAATTGCATAATGCTATAAGCCTATAACGAATGAAACTTGGAATATCTAAACAATCAAGGTTTTCCCCTTTTCTCGCCTCTTGATGCACAAAAAGGGTTACAAGTAACTAATAACCAATTAAACCATGAAATATCTTACCTTAATCCTCACATTCAATATCATTGCTGCATTCTCATATGCAACACCATCATTCGTCACTCACCCTCAACCTCCAATGGCAATGAACCAATATTATATGCTTAAACATACCCAACATCAAGTAAATAAATATTTTATATTCTCGTATTTATTTTTATTTTGAAATATTAATCCAAACAAGGGAATACCCTTTTGTTAGAACAACAATACAAAAGAATTAAAAAAAAAAATCGATAAGTCATGGTACAAGGAACACGATCATTTCTTTATGCAGTTCAACCAAATATGCATATGTTTGTAATTACAAGCAGCTATAGTTTCCTATTAATATTAATATAGTTTCAACAAGCATCATTTCACTCGTTCCTCTCCCTCATCTTTTGCCCTTCTTATGTGCTTATGAGCCATACTCAACACTTATAATTCAAAATTATTAAGAATCATTCAAAATAACATATTCATCATTAGTAGTTTTTCTTATTTGTTTTCAACAACAACAACAACAAAAAAGCACTTTTCATGAATATCTCTTTTCTTCAAAAATAGTCACTAGCTAGTGTACACATTATATATGCATAAGTATCTAATAATTCCATATTGTATCTTAAATAAAAGGCTATGTGTATTGTATTATACATGTTTCAGATTAATGAGACTGAACTTGTTAGAGGTAGCTGCACTTACAAGATCAACATAAAGACAAGTTGTAGTTCTCCAACAAATTCAAATGATGTAGTCGATATTATAATTGGACTTGGAGATGCTGATGGCAATCAGGTTCTTTCCTCTACTACCTCTAAGAAAATAATTAACCCTAGGAAACTGCTCAAAAGTTCTCATGGGCACTAGTTAAGAAAATAAATATAATAAAAATATTTTCGAATTTGTGTAGAAACAGTTTTAAGAGTGTAAATTTATTTTTTTCAATACAAAATTAACTTTTTTTTCTTCCTTAACTAATGTCTCAGAGGTACTAGTTAGCATGACTCAGCATATAACTACACATAAGAGAAATACAATTAGATGAGTTAATTAGATCCCTCTTATTTTTGTTGAACAAATAATTAGCTCAATTTTAAAATTTACGATATTGATGCTACTTTAAAATTTACGATATTGATACTAAAATTTACAATATTGATGCTACTTTTTTTATTACACATATTGATGCTAATTTATTACTGACACTAATTTTAAAAATAGCTTTCTTTTTTTAGCAATATAAAAAGGAAAAAACTTAGGTACAATTCCTTAGGTGCTTTACGTATGGTTCTTAACATAATTCACCATGATTTTCTCAAATCCATAATTTTCTCATAGTTTGTTATATCCAAAAAAGGTGTATCTTTAGTTAAGAACCATACAAAAAGCACCTAAAGAATTGTGTCTATGTTTTCTCCATATAAAAATAGCTTATATACAGACATGTATAAATATGCAACACAAGGAGTTATATATGGAATATTGGTTTGATATCCATGCTTGTGTACATAATGACAGATTCTTTCAAGTCCGGCTCCTAATACGGGGGTTTCCTCTTTCAAGCAGTGCACAATGATTCCATTTGAGATACATGGAGATTGTATAGGCAAAATCTGCAATATGTTCTTTGTTAGGGTTGGAAAAGATGGTTGGATGCCAGAGTCTGCCACAATATACTACGGTGACTACCCTCCTGTCACATTCAACTTCAACTACTTCATTCCTTGGGGTGTTCCCTCTGGCATCAATAATTGCTAGTGCTAATATTTAATATAGGGTAGCCGGTGTTCCTAAGACACTGATTAAAGAAACCAATATAATGTGAAAAAGTTGTATATAATATACAACTTTTAATTTATTGTTTTCAACGAATAATTTATACTTTTAAGTTTCTTAATGATTGTTCATGCACCGGTTAACATGACCCTTTAATACATATGCATATTGCATTTTGTCAAAGATCAAATCGTCGAGAAGCATATAGAAGCAACAATATGTAGATAAGGTTGCTTCTAATAAGTATTTTTCTTTAACGGCTAATAACTGTTCAATACTATAAAAGTTTGACATGTGCTGTTATATTTTATGATGTATTGTGTTGTTTTGTGTAGTACTTACTTTTTAACCGATCAAATGTACCCTAAGAAATAAACCTATTTATATATCTATAGCAATTATTGATAGAATTGATAAATAAGAGAAAAATATAGAAAAGAAAATATAACGAATAATTGAAAAAATTGTTGATTAAATGAAGGGATACAACAAAGCTTATCTCGTCAATAATACAACAAAGCTTGGGTTATATGGTGTATTTTTTTTTTAATGAGGTGTGATTGCACTATTGTTTTTCTAACGGTCAAATTATTTGAGTCATGGATTGTGTAACCGATCTTGACTCCTTATCAATATAAGGAGCTCCTCACCTTCACATCTACTCGTACCAAAACTTAGCAATCAACGAGTTTTCTATGTTTTTCTTTTTTTGCTTGGTACATTATTGAGCCAACTTCTCCCTCCTTGTTTCTCTACCTTGGAAAAAGTCACTTCGATAATATTGTCAATTTGGTTGTCCCTTCGGAAGCTAAAATTGTCTAAGTAACATATTAAGGGTGTATTATTAGAACGGATTCGTGCAACAAGGCTCAGATACAATTGTGTTTGGGTTGTTTTAACATAAGGGGGTCATGGTTGATAGTTTACTTACACAATTTTGGACAGTGTCATGAAACATCTTAATGAGAGCAATCTAATACACAACTCAACCTAGTATTTTTTTCATAGGCTAAAAAATTATTTTTAATTGTTTTTAAAATATTGTTCCAACAATTTTAAGACGTTTTAATCCTCCCTAACTACCAAAGAAATCATTGGCTCTGGTTACACTATTCTCAACTAAAACAAATTGTTTAGAAGTTCAAAAGATGCTGTTTTTCTTAATAACAAAAAGTGATGATAATGTTCTAAAGGATAAGATTCATGTAGTTCCTGAGACGGATGTTTTTTAATACACACTTTTCAGCACTTTTTTGATTGGTTGAAATTCAAATGAGTTCCACCAAATTTATATGGGACCCATATGATTTGGTGGGACTCATTTGAATTTTAACCAATTTAAAAGAGTGTGTGTTAAAATGTGTGTTGCTAACATTACTCTCTTGATAAATTGCACAATATGGAAAGACTTATGTGTTTAACTCATCCTATATGCACAAGAGGAATGCTAGTAACACACATTTTAACGGGTTAAGATCCTCTTCATTTATAACTTTCTCCATTTGTTCCATTTAGAGATTTAAAGACATACAAAGAGTAAATAATAATTAATGATGGTGGGACCCACTTAGTGATATGACCCACCACCTATTTTTTGTGTCTATCTCTTTCTAAATTGCATCTTCCATTTATTATTATGAATGGAGAGGATCTTTACCCCCGTGGGACCCACTTAGTGATATGACCCACCACCTATTTTTTGTGTCTATCTCTTTCCAAATTGCATCTTCCATTTATTATTATGAATGGAGAGGATCTTTACCCCCCCCCCCCCCCCTATTTTAACGGGGTAGGATCCTCTCTATTTGATAAAATAAATGGAGTACACAATTTGGAGAGAGATAGACACATAAAATAGATAATGGTAGTGGTCCTACCATTAAATGGGTCCCACCATCATTAATTATTTTTTACTTTCTTTCAAAAAAATTAGGTCCATATATCTCTCCAAATTGAAGAAATGGAGAGGGTACAAAATGAAGAAGATCTTGACTCCATTTTAACACTCTCTTTGATCGGTTAAAATTAACATGGATTCCACCAAATCATGTGGGTCCATATAAATTTGGTGGGACCTATGTGAATTTTAATCAATAAAAAATAGTGTGTTGAAAAATGCATGTTAAAATGTGTGTTGCTAACATTTCTCATATATATGCACAAAGAATGAACCCTTATGATCGATCTATACATGTCTTGTAAACATGTGTGTATTCATCAAAGACTCGTAAATCCTTTGAAAGTTTACCAACAAATTAAGACTTCGGCCTATATTATTCGTCATGTAAACATAGGGCTTGATGGATGTACATGTAAGAAGAGTTAAACACATTGTTTCAATCACATTGTGTAAATAATAGACACATCAAAAAATTTATAACATAATTTGTTTTTTAAATAAATAACACAATTTATTTGAAAGGTTAACGACGTACACTTTTACAACTAAAATATCAATTTGTTATAAAATAAAAAATAATTGTTTTGAGGAGAACAAAATAAAATTAAAATTAACTTTACAAATATCTAACTTAAAACCCACAAGATATATTTGGTCCAACTCATACATGCCAACATGGATTCTATTTGCCAAGTTATTAATTATGTAACGAAAGATACTAAAAATAGTATTATTTTTTTCGATTTTTTTAACATTTGGTTGAACTTATTAACCACTTGAATTCAATTGTTTGGTTAGTATTCTTTGATTGAGTAAATCCAAACAAAAAGGTCATATTCGCAAGATCAATGGTATACTTAAGCTTTATTTTTAATAAACCAAAGGACTAGTTTCTAGAGCTATTTTAATTATTATATATTATACAAAAAAAGAGCCATTATGGTTTTAATTTTAAAATATAAAAGGAAAAAGCAACGCAAACAACATAAAACCAAAACGAATATTTTGATGCAAAATATTTGTCTTTTCATCAATTCATATGTAATCAAAATATATGAGCTAATGACATCAATTGGTATATTGTTTTCAAAACAAAAACAAACAATACTATATTAACCATTCCCCTCGAATTATTGTAATAAAATACTTTTTTTGAAAGTGTTACAATAAAATATTAAAAAATAGTGTATTTTATTTTTTTTGAAAGATTAAAAAATAGTGTATTGTTAGCAGTTCATGGTGTAGTTAAATATTGTCCTGGCCTTTCTAATGCTATAGGTGTTCCTCCTTCTTTTCTCTTGAACCACAAAAAAAAAAAAAAATTACAATACAATAAAAATAAAAATCAATTTAGGCAACCACATAATAAACTATGAAAACTCTTACCTTAATCTTCACATTCTCCATCATTGTTGCCTTCTCACATGCAAAACCAACATTGGTCACTCTCCCTCAACCTGATCAAATGAATCAATCTTCCACACTAATAAGCCATACCCTTCAACAAGTATATCAATTTTATAAGTTGTTCGTTTTTTTTTTTTTTTTTGAAGTATTAATCCAAACTAGGGAATACCCTTTAATTAAAAATCATTCATAACAACATATTCAGTATCTTTTCATTTTCTTTCAACACCAAAAAAAACTTTTCATTTTTCCCTCAAAAAGTTTAGTCACTAGTAATGTGTATCTTAAATAATTTCATATTTTATTGTATCTTGAATAAAAGGATATGTGTATTTTTCAGATTAATGAGACTAGACTGATTAGTAGTATGTGCAAATACATGATCACCATAAAGACAAGCTGCAATTCTCCAGCATATACAACAGATCAAATCAGTATTTTATTTGGAGACGATCTTGGCTCTAAGGTTCTTTTCTGGACTCATTCACAATTTTAAAATACTTGAATGATTTAGTAATAATCTTTTACTTAACTACTTATATATTATTTTCTTATGACATGTCTAAGAACAATATTTAGCTTAAACTCTCTAGAACAACTTATTAAAAACAATGAGTAGTTAAAATGAATGAATATTTTTTGAATGGAAAATTATGTAATGTACTGGTTTGACTTTGATGTATAATTGCAGCTTTATGTTAAAAGATTGGATGACCCTGGTGCATTCAAGAAGTGCACCACAGTTTCATTCGATGTAATGGGAGAATGTACCAGCCAGATATGTGAACTATACTTATTTAGGAAAGGAAGAGATGGCTGGAAACCAGAGACTGTTGTTGTATATGACTATAATTACCCTCCTGTCATATTTAACTACAATTTTTGCCTTACTAAGGGTCGTGGCATTGGCTACAACTATTGTGGTCAAGGCTCAAATCAGATATCCTCCATACCCAAGATTAAAGCGTGTTCGTTGAATTGAGACCAGACGATTCTGATTTTAAATTTAGTGTTTTGTATTTTAAAATCTGAATCATTTGGTTTCGATTTAACAAATACGGTTGAGTTGACTACGTCAATTTATTGACTACAGTTAATCTTGATCGGTCCATTAAGTTTAATGTTGCAATATAGTGGTTCTTTTCTTGAATAAATAAAACAACAATAAACGTATTTTATTTTCCAATACTTATTTCACATCCCATTTTTTTATTTATCTATCTTCTTCTATTATGTGACAAAATTATTACATATATTACATCACTTTTTATTTATCTTTCTTTTTCATTATTTTAAGGTGTATATACACCCTTAAGGTGTACTCAAAACATTTTCTTAAACAAAATATGCTTGTTGCATTTTGTCAAAGACCAAATTGTCAAGAGGTATATAGGAGTAGCTGAATAAGGTTGCTTGTGTTTTTTCTTTCTTTTTTACCCGCAAATAAGTGTTTAAATAATATGTAAGAAACTAAGTTTTTTTTTTTTTACAAAATGTAAGAAACTAAGAAATAAGTGCCTCTTGTGTTTCTTTTCAAGTGTCCTTTTAGAATAGTATATTTCAATTAAAAAAATTATTTTTATTTTTTCTACTTATTACATCCTCATTTAAATCCACCAATTTTTTTTTCCCACACTCTCTCTTTTCAATAAATTTGATGTGCTATTTTTCTTGTATAAAAAAATTCCTATTTATTCTCCCCCCTCCCCAACAAAGTCTTATTTTCTTACACACACACTCTAATTGTCTTCCATAACAAACAATTGGCAATAGTATAATGTTATACACATTATTTTTTCATAATTGTAAAGCAAACTAAAATTCATTGGAACTTCTTTCAAAAAAAAAAAATAGTCCATTCGAACTTCACATTAATCAAAATTTAAACTTCAATAATGACTTAAACCAATACTAAATTAACATTTTGTGACATATATTTGAATGTTGAGATTACTCTTTTGTCAGATTTGAATTTGCAAATAACAAAAAACAAACTTTGTTTAAAAAAACTTGAATTTTTCAAATAAATAACATTATTTAGTTTTATTGAGAGTAATTAGGAGTAATTGAGAAAGAGTATAGTTGAAAAATTGTACCCTTAAACTATCAAGACAACTAGTAAATAGAAACACAATATTTGTACTCAAACGACACATAAAAAACGGGGAGTATATTTTATCGGTTCCTTTTTAGCATGTTGTGTTTGCAATGAAATTTTGTATCTATTCACTTGTCATTTTTAAAGTTCAATGCAACAATAATTATTAGTTTAACAATAATGTCTTTTGTTTTATTTAAAAGAGATAAATTAATGAAATAAAATATTAAATAATTTAGGATATTATAGAAAAAGATTAATAATTGAATCAAAAGAAACAAAACTTATTGGTTTCTTGGTATATATCAAAGCCAAATAATGACATTTTTCAATCACTTAAAAATTGAGTGCAAAGCATCACATGATACCTAAGGCATCTCAAATTCTCAATTACGTTGGCACCTCAAAAAATTTGTATATCATTTGTAACACCTTAAAATTTACTGATAAAAGAAAATAGAACAAAGTTTGAGGGTACTAAACCAAAATCCAAGAAAATAAGGTATTGTTCAAAGCAGGGGCAGAGGGAAAATACTTGGGTGACATAATGTCACCGTGACATTAAATCTGGGCCACACAAATGTACTCATGGATGTGTTGTGTGGCCCAGATGCAAATGGCAATGTGTGTTATGTGGCCCAGATTGTGCCATTATGTCACCCAAATGCTGTCCGGGGCGGAGCCACAGCAAGCACTCCGTGGGCAGGTGCCTGCACTAATTTTCATTTTAGTATATAGTGGTATTCTGTTGCGCAACTAGCTGCCCTCCTTTTTTGTTTTTTGAGTAACTGCCCTCATTATTTGAATGTTAAAGAAAAAAACTCAATGTATCAAATTAAAACTAGTCCAAATACTTTTTTTATAGAGGAATCTATTCCAATTACTATTTTTTTTAAAGGCCATTCCAATTACTTAATATCTTATTTATTGATAAATTGATCATAATATATATTTCGTGATTATTTATAATAATTTTTTTTCCAAATTTAATGATAATTTCAATTTGGCTAAATTATATCAAACGTCCTTTAAGTTATTTATTTGTAATAATTAGATCATTTACATTTTTTTTCGTTCCTCTTAGGTTCTTTAAGTTATTTAATTGTAACAAGTTGGTTTGTTAAGTTTTTTTCATATTACTTAGGTCTTTTAAGTTATTTAATCGTAACAATTTGAGAGATTTCAAATCTTAGAAAGTTAAGTTTTTCAACGTTTAAAATTTACAATTAAATAACTTAAAGGATAACTGGCCAAAAAAAAAAATAACTTAAAGGATCTAAGTTGTACGGAAAATACATTAAAGATCAACTTGTTACAATTGAGTAACTTAAAGAGCGTGAGTGGTACGGAAAAAAACTTAAAACCAACTTATCATAATTAAATAACTTAAAAGATCTCTTGTGTAATCTAGTCTTTCCATTTTCAATGCAAACTTTATTACTTCCTCCGTCCTAAAATGACTTAGTTCCATGTTTCACATATGTCAATACACAATTTTTGATCTTTAATACTTGTAATCATCTATTAGCAAAAAATATAGAAAAAAGATAATATTTTGAAAATACACATTAAGACAAATCCACATCTTATATGAAAACGTTTGTCTTTACATATTAGTAGGAAATAGAGTCAATGTATGTAATGTGAATGTTATATATATCAAACAAGACCGGTCATTTTAGGATGAAAGAAGTACTTTTTCTAATTGTACACTAATACTTGCATTATGAAAATGTTAATACATCAATACTTGATAAGAGTAATTTTGCAAAAGTATTATTATTTCTCTTTCATTTATATATTATGGTAATGTGTTTATTTTACTTTCAACTTAGAAAATATCAAATACCATGTAGTATTTTTTATTGAAAAATAGTATTTTTAGTATACTGCAGTATGTTAATATTGCCCCCACAATCTAAATTTTCTGACTCCGCTACTGGTTCAAAGATTCCACTTTACATATTACTTCCTCGATTCCACTTACCAACTTGTGCTAAAAAGCAAGTTTGGATGAGAAATCAGGGTTAAAAAGCAATCTTGTGCTAATTCTTATTGAAGTATTATTCATTCATATTTGAATCAACTTGTGCCTTTTTTGGAGACTCTTTGCATGAGAACCAAGCTATGTAAATTTACATATTACTGCCTCGATTCCACTTACCAACTTGTGCGTACAAGCTTCGTGTGATTTGTGCGAAAATATTTTGCACCATCAAGCATTTTCCTTATAAGACATGTTTTAGGGCTGGAATGTAACTCATAACACTCTTTAGTCTATTTTTCCCTTCTTTTTTTCTGAGTTAGGTATATATCCGCTAAATTGTCTGTTATTTTACTGTACATTTTAGCTTATTTGTTGCTCCAATAATTAACAATGAAAATATCGAAGTGTTTTTTGTACTGACAAAATATCGATGTGTTAATATTTTTGTTTTGTCATTATTTTATATATTTTTCCATAAAAAAGTTATTCTCATATTACAATTACCATTTATCTATTATAAAAAAAAAAAAATATATATGACTCTCAACCTAATTAAATCCGTGCAATGAAGGATATTCACACTCTAGTTTATTCAGTTTGGGTGAGTATATAACCAAAAGTATTAATATACATTGGGTTATATAATGAATGGACCGAATCAACAAGTAATGTTTCAGTAAAGCCAAGAAATTAGTTAATTACATTCCTCACACAACCTTTGGTTCTTCCATGAGACCAATAAGATTTGTTTTTCATGAATGAAGCCGTTAAGGTTTCGTAAATCATGTGATCTATATACATTTTAAAAGAGAAATGATAATTGTACAATCATTTTGAAACAACTTTTGAAATAATTGTTTTTCATGTTTATTTTGTTTTTATTCTCTCTATTGTTTTTGTCCAAAAAGAAGATGATAATAGAAGATTGTCTTAAAAGTTGTCATAAAATGGTTATTGAAATATCATTAATCTTTTTAAAATTAAGCTTATATATATTTTAAAATCAAACCAACGATTTAGTCTAATTGGAAGATAAAGAATTGTGCAATTTTTACTACACTAAATTTCAAGAGAGACGTATTATTGAAGATATAAAGCTCTTATCAAAGTGTTGGCTCAAATCTCATTTCAAAGGTTTTCGTTTTAAAATTTATCAACGATGTGTTCATTCTCATGGGTGCTTAGAAGTTAGAATTATGTTGTCCTTGATTGTTAATTTTGGGTTTCATTATATTTTTGTGATGGCATATGTATAATATTTGTCTTTTCATCGGTTGATATAATGTTGTTAAAACATAAACAAACAATACTCGATTAACTTTTAATATTAATTTTTTTAAGAGGCTAAAAGCAAAATTTATCATACTACTTAAAAATGGATTCACTTAATTGCTAGGAAATAAAACCCACATAAGTTAATATGATATGCCAAAAATTAACTAAATTATAGTATAAAATATAAATAAATAAATAAATAAAAGAATAGTGTATTGTCAACATTTAACGGTGCAGTTAAATATTACCTCTGGCCTTTGTAATGCTATAACTAATTGAAACTTGGAATATCTACATAATTTAAGTGTTCCTCCTTTCTCTTCTTTTGAAGCACAAAAAATTGTTACAAGTAATTAATATTCAAACTAAACCATGAAAGGTCTTACCTTAATCCTCACATTCTCCATCATCACTGCCTTCTCACATGCAACACCAACATTGGTCACTCAACCTCAAATAAATCAATCCTCCATACTATACTATGCCCAGGAAAATGTAAATAAAAATTGTATACACATTTTTTTTTTTTGAATAAAAATTGTATACACATGAATGCCTTATATACAAATTTCATATATTTTTGCATTATAAATAAAAGGTTATATGTTATAGATATGCATGTTTCAGGATAATCAGGATAAAATGACTAGACCGACAGGTACCTGCAATTACAAGGTGATCATAGAAACAAGCTGCCGTTCTCCACTACATACAACAGATACAATCAGTATTTCATTTGGAGATGCTCATGGCTCTGAGGTTCTTTTTTTGTTGTTTTGAATTTAATTTGTATACACTGACCGTAAATATTTGTACGCATGTATTCAATTAAATTCCTCCATGTTGTCATTTTTATGGTTAGTTCATAAAATATCTTTACAAATATTTATTTGACATGATTTACTTGAATGTACGTGTAAAAAAGTTTTTGAACGTCAGTTCATAGAAATTAATCTCTTTATTTTTATTTTCAAGACATATAACTTATGTTTTTTTACTTTAACTAGAAAAGTTTCATTTTATATGTAGTCCTCCACAATTTTGAAACATAGGGAGTATATAAGGTTTTTTCTTTTGTCTAGAATTAATTATGTGATGGATTGGTTTGATATCTATACATATAGTATATATATGTAATTGTAGGTTTTCATTCCAAGACTGGATGATCCTCGTGCTGGGAGGTTCGAGCAATGTACCATGGTTTCATTTGACATAGTGGGACAGTGTTTAAACGATATCTGCAAACTGTACCTACATAGGGTTGGATCAAATGGTTGGATACCAACGACTGTCACAGCATACAACTATGGCTACCCACCTGTAAAATTTTACTACAACACTTACATTCCTGAGAATGTTGACTATGGCTTCAACCATTGTAATGAAGTGTAGTGTTACATTTCTTAATGGAAAATGTTAGTTAGTGTTGTTAGAACATTGGTTAATAAAAACAAATATAGCAATGCTGTGTTAGAAAATGTTGTATTCAACTTTTTACAAGTTTAAAAATGGTTGTTTTCAATACAAATCTTCAATTTTTGACTTCCTTCACTAGTGTTATAGGGCACTTGTTGGCATGGTTCATTTGCTAAAAATCTATTACTTCTACATGTTTATCACTATTGATATCACAAGTGAGAGAAAAAAAAAATACATTTACAAAAGGTAAATAGAATAAGGATAGTTTTGTATAGAAAATATTAATGGTCTTTTTTTTGACAGAAAAATATTGATGGTTTTGTATTAAAAGGACAAATAATAAGTGGAATTGAGTGTGATAATTAGGGACAAGAGGGAGATATTATCAGGGGTCTTTCTTTTTCTTAAAACAAAAATGGTCATAAACATGGAAGCAAAAGATACGTGTGGTAGCTGGTAGCTAGGCTAAAATAAGGTTGCCTCCAAAAAGTGTTTTATGCACATATGTAAGAAACTGAAAAATAATATGTACTTGTAAAAGATGTTAGTTAGTACGAAGTTGCAAATAACTCTTTTTTTTTGAAGGAAAGTTGCAAATAACTCTTGAAACATTTGGAATACATTCTCTTCCTGCTTCTCGACCTATTCGTGAAGTCTGCTGGTAAAGTGGTGCCCAAGATCAAGATGCTATGGTTTTAAATATGGATGGTAGTGCAGTGATTAATCCGGAAAAATCATGATTCGGGGGCTCAAGTGAGAAATTATGAGGGAAATTTTCATTTTGGTTTTTATGGGAGTGTTGGTTGATCGAACGTCTTACATGCAGAGATTCAAGCTCTCTTAATTGACATCAAGTTGTGTTGGCAAACGGATTTTAAAAAAGTATAGGAACACATTGACGTCACCAATATGTTAATATGATGGAGGCTATCAAAGATTAATGAAGCATGATTTAAATTTTGTTTTGAAACATGATTTAAATTTTGTTTTGAAACATACTCTTCATGAAGGGAATGTTTGTGCGAATATCCTTGGAAAGATGGGAGATAATTGTTTAGACTCTTTGATTATGGTTAATAAAAAATTTCCTAATCTCTCTTTAGTGCTTCCAACGGACGTCCAAGGAGTGTCCTTTATCAAAACTTAATTTTTGCTTTTGTTTTTTTTTTCTTCTTCTCATGTAACCAAAGAATAATATTTTTAATATTATAACAAGTTATAGCGAAACAATAGTAAACTATTATCTTTTCTCATGCAGCAAAATCATAAAGAATACGCAATTAATTAAAAATCTAACACCTATTGCTATGCCTACAATGGGCATAATCCTTAGTATGCATCATTTAAAACCAACTAGAACTTCTAAATGCGATTAGTCATGGCAAAAGAAAATAGTCGCGGCTAATCGGCGTTGAAATCTAATTTATCCTCATAGTTGAGGCACAGCATTTTGCAAAACAAACAATAGAACTGACATAACAATGACAGCATCATTTCCTTCCTTCAAAAAAAAAATGACAGCATCCTTGATTTGAGAAAACTTTTTCCACATAAGTATTTAAAACCCAGAACACAACAAAAGGTATGGTAGTAGTTTTCTAATCATTCATGTAATCATAGAATTAGAAAAAAATCTCAACGTAACCATGATTCAAAGTAATGACTTCCAATAAGATCATTTCTCTTTTTAATAACTCCAATAAAATTTTGGTTACAATTCATTTCAAAGACAAATCTCATTTCTAGTCCTACGACTAAAGACATGGAAAAATGTTGCTCCAACCAAAGTAATGGGAAAAAAAGTGAAAAAGAATAGCGTTCTATTTGCTAACTATGTCTCATATATTCTAGCAGGCATTAAATGGAAGTGAGCGGTATAAATTAATGTTCTTGTAAACCAAACGTGTGAATACCATTTGGCTAAATCAGATGAAAAGATGAAGAGAATATTCATAATTTCACTGTTCTGGTTCTTGAGATTATATCTCCAGGTCATAGGTCGAGCACAAATATCATTGACATTGACACTACTTTACAAGTTTTACACTACTGGGAATCTTCATTCAAACACATCCTGTTGCCTTAAACAATTGACGCCGTACATTTACTTTCACAGCCTCTGCGCAACTCTTTCATACAAATCACGAGGCCAATTCCTTTTTACATTATTTGCAATAAAACTGGAAATCTGCACACACACACAAAAAAAAAAAAAAAACAAAAACAAAAACAAACTTAGCCATTGTGAAACAGTAACACATATTAATACTACTTAACAACAACAACAACAACAACCAAGCCTTATCCCACTAAGTGGGGTCGGCTACATGGATCAAATGACGTCATAATGTTCTATCAAAAACCATGACAGATATTAATACTACTAAACAATCGGCTATGACAGATATTCAAAAGGCTTCACCAACTCTAAAATAGTATGTCTAGAGCAACCATGTCTGAAACATCATTTTACCCACCTCCGTCAAGAAGTGGATGGATGAATATTTTCGTAAAAAAGCAAATACATATTTAATCATCAATGGCTTGATTGAAGTTCATTACCTGCTGATATATAATTCAAGGCACTATTGTGTACAACATTTTACTATATTTCTGTATCCAAGCAAAGGCAATAGCTTTTATACAAAATCAACCAAAAAAATTCTGTCTTCCTCCCTTTTCCTAGTATAGATTTGGATTTAATATCTATGGTGTATATTTCATATAAACAATGACCAGCAGAATAAATGCTGCTAACTACAATATATTGGATTTAGGGCATAAGGTAGGTATTAAATGTAGTTATCACATAAAATAATGAGCACATATCTGTGTAAACTTTTTATGACAAACTCCTAGGACATCTTAAAGATAGAGGTTATATTCTCAAATTGAGCGAAAAGCTTTCCATTCAAGAGAGCCACAAGCTTATTACTTCTGGCAGTGTTCCAAACACTTGTTGAGAACAGTTATAATAAATTATGGTACTTCAACAAAAGCAACTAAAGCATGGATATAGACCAACCAAAGAAGGGAATCCACGGGATATTACCTTAGCTCTCAAAGCACGAAGTGATCCATCAGAGTCTGTCACATTGTCCAGACAAGTCAGAGCAACCTTCAAGAGGTCTGGTATACAAGCTTGGACATGAGGAGATAAATTTTCAAACACATCAACAGCAATATCAGGTCCTCGGGGATCTAGAGGCAAAAATGGAAGTTTAGCAACCTCCCTTAATGCATCAACATGATTCCCCAGTCTTGACAATTTGTGAATTGATAATATTGACTCAAGTTGTCTCAATACAGTTTGCTGCTCAAAAACTTGCTCTCTCTCTTGATGACTGCAAAAAGAATTCAATTGATCATTTTTTTTCTTAAGGATTGTGCTATAGATTGATAAACAACAAATTCTTCATAGTTGAAACTTGAAAGAAACTTCCATAGATATTTAGTTTGAAGAGCCAAAACTGACAAATTTTATGAAGAAAGTTACAAATTGATTAGGCTGATAGCTTTTTTTGGTACAGCAGAAAAAACAAAACAAAACCAACACCTAACAAAGACTACAACCGTAGTATCAGCAAAAAGATGGCGTAATCCTGTGAATGGTATATCCCATATCACCCGTCATTCATCTTTGTGCCACCTGTTTTTGCATGTAAATTACCACCAATAGCCATGTGAAGTAAGGATATGGCGAAAATGGACTTCCAAGTTACAAGCAGGGTTTGACCTCAAAGATCATTCCATGAAAAAAGATAAGGGAAAAGATGAAAATAACAACCAAAGCATAATCTGTGTCAAATCACCACAGAATAAGTTCTAAACTTGAAAAGGTTCATTTTTGAAATATCATGCAAAGTTTAAGAATATCACAATCCCAAAGTCCAAGCAGAGAAATATGTGAGCAAGGAAATAAAAGGTAATAATTTCACCTGACATCTGGGTAGTAAGTATATGTCTCCAAAATCTCATTGCCAGAATGGATAAGGCCAGCAGTCCGGCTCTCACCATCTAACCTTCCACGGAAAAGAGAACAAATAGCTTCAGAGAGGCACTTGTTGATGGTATCCAGCGCCATTGAGAAGGAACCAACTCTCTTCTGAATTTCTATAGACTGAACCAAAAAATTCCGCATCAGCAAAAGGAACATAAAGGTTGGATGAAAAAACTTACTCACAAATGGTGATGAATAAGGGAACACGGAGGTAACAAAAATTAGGAGAAAATAAGTTTAAATAACCTAGGTAGGAAAAATCTAGAGAGTAGAGACACAGTATGAGAGACACAAATGTGAGAAATAATGAAATGTAATCAAAAAGGTATCAGAAATTGAAAATAAACAAGAGTTAGCAAAATTCCTAGATGGTGTTAAAAATATCTTTAGCTTCACCAGAAAAAGGATGTCTAAGAGGCCAAAACAAAGGTCTAAAAACTGAGTGGAGTAATTTCCATATCTAAGTGCCGCAATAAGGGCATGAAGAACAATGATTGTGAGCTAGGTAATGTTGTAATTCAGTAAAAGCAGTTGAAGGTTTTCTTACTTTCCCTATTGTTCCTCTAAAATAAAAGAGTAGCATGAGAAAAAAATTACTTTGTCATACATCCCAGCCTCCTGACACTGGCATGCCGCTTCAATTAAAAATTGTTGCCTTGCATTTGGATCCGCTACAAAACGTCCCAATTCTCCTTCTTCTCCGGCACCTCTTGCACCAAGTAAAAGATATATACCTCCATCCCTTAACAATAATTCAGTTAGAAGCTGCTTCAGCATCAAGTTTCTCTGCCTTTGTTGATCAACATTACCTCTACCAGTCCACGACAACTGTCCACCGCCGACTGCAGCAGCAGCTAGTGCATAATATTCTAGTGCCATCTGAAGATCACCAAGACGCAAATACATAGATCCATATTGCCTGATAATTGTGGAAACTTCTGCATAAGCATCCATCACTCCCAACTTTTGCCCAGTACCGATGCCTTCAGAAAGGACGCCATGATCGGCTAGCACAATTGATAGGTGGGCAGCATCAATGTTATATCCTTCATCTCCTGCTTCCTTAGACAAGTATAATACAGCCGGAAGCAATTGAATGCTTAAAAGCAAGATATAGGGATATACCAGGGGATCTTTTCCATTTTTTGTATAGTATGATGGTTCAAATTTATTTAGGTAACTTTGCAAATCATCCAAACTGTATGGAATCAGACCATCACTTAGAACAATGGACGAAGATCCACTGGGGCAGTCCCGCACAGCCGACAATTTGAACCACAAGAAATCCTCTATCGTGCTAAAAAGAGTTGGTTGATCTCTAAGCAGGCGATCAATATGTCTTCGAGAACCTGATATGATGGCGTACAGCAGTAATTTTTTCTTGTCATATGCAGTCCGGCCTACCCGATCACCAGTTCTCAACATTCTTTCACATTCTTCTGATGCAGCAGTAGCCACCTCTTCTGGCACCATTCCTCCAGTATTAATCCACTCTGTGAGCTGTAAGAAACAGTAAATTATTAAAAGTGCACTATAAATAAGCACATAACAAGAAGTGATCACACTATGTATATGTACCAAAGGAGCAAATTGATGTGAAGCACGCGAAGATAGAGCAACATTTCTTGCTTCATCGTAATAACCAGACCTCAGACAAAAATATATCTGTTAAAAAAAGAAAGTACAAGCTTAGCTCATCATTAATATTGATTTTAAGCAACAAAAAAATTAGATATAGGACTGAACTCTGTTAAAGCATAGAAAAAACATGAAAAGAAAAGAAACAATGAAGTGTAACTAAATTGTAGGGATAGCAAAGCGTGGAGTCTATGTAAAAAACTAGAATATCCATATCCACATTTAAGAAATTGCCACAAACCCAAACTCATGCGGGTAGCAACTTGGAGGCCCTTAACCGTACCTAATAGATGCCTATATACTCGGATATGAACGCAAACAAACTCATGTTGTGGTTATGGGATTTGTTTCCATTGATGTATCTTTTTCTTTTAAGATACTGGTAAATTTATTTGAGTATATGATAAGTCAACAAAAATAGCATTGACAAGTGTAAAATCTAACTTCATTAAATAATATCCAGAGAGATATTTGAAATCCTATCCTAATCTATAGAGTTCTATAAATCTGTCTACATATCCCAACAGTACCACGACTTCCCTTCCCGGACCCTGCGTATGCGGGAGCTTTAGTGCACCGGGTTGCCCTTTTTTAAACAGAATTCTTGTTTCATTTATAAGTAACCCATACAAAGGAAGGGTATAACGTGTTGTTATAAAATATGATGAGCATATTGTGCAGGTAAGATGTAGGTTTAGATACTTATACCCGTAGTTTTTATAGATACTTTTTTGCATTAAAGCTTTTTTCACATACTCTTGGAGGCCCGGAACCTTTTTTTCTTTCACTCTAAATTCTTTATAAGATGATTAACATATAATTAAAAAACGGAATTTACTCCATTCAAAAGTAACATATACAAACTTACAAAGCATGGGTATTACTGTTACGGCTAGTTATAAAATATATGAAGCATATCGTTTGGATAAAATATAATAAAACATATGGCCCCCATGCCCCATGGTAATGCCCACAATTTTTTATATGTATTAGTATTACCCATGCCTAGACCCAAATCCATTTGATGACTAAAAATCGTACTCATGGCGAGT
Source organism: Medicago sativa (assembly GCF_051527215.1). NCBI lineage: Eukaryota > Viridiplantae > Streptophyta > Magnoliopsida > Fabales > Fabaceae > Medicago > Medicago sativa. The sequence goes on from NC_140750.1 coordinate 81,725,753, forward strand.
AATTTGTATGCACCCTTCGGATTCAATTTCAAGTCTCGTCCCTAATAATTTTATAGTAAGATAAAGTAGTCAAGACCTGTTGCCATGTGGTATCAACAGGTGGCTGTCTCCGAGCATCACCAGCATCAAAATCCAGAACCCCATAATCCCTCAACCGAATCTGCGCAGCAATAAAATCAGGGATTTTTTGAAGAAAAAAAAAATTAAATACATGGTAAAGTGTTTAACAAGATGCATATTCTTCAAGTTGAGACGAACCCGAAGGAAGGCGCGGATTCTTTGCAAGTTTCCAACACCACCACCAAGAGAAGCCTACATTAGATAAAAAAAAGATGTCAGAAATTAAGTGTTGATACAACAAATAAAAATCAATGCATGCTCTCATATGAATAAACCACTTGAAATTCTGAATAACACATTACTTGTGCGGGATGATTATGTATAGTATCCATGATGTATTTCTCATGTCCCCACTCAAGGTGGCGCCTTGCCCCAATAATCAATGACATCCTTTTGGAAACACGTCGCAAGGTTGAGTCCTCATCCATCAGCATCTGTTTCAATTAAACAAGTCTAGAAAATAAATAAAAATGTTTACTTCATAACAGGTAGAACCAATAAAGTTGCAGGCAAAAGTTTATCTCTGTTTTGCCTGTTAACAGTATACAACAACAAGTACAACCTGAACAAGGTGCCATATCTTTCGCATCGTTACTGATTTTCCACCACCAGCATCAACGCCCAAACTTTCGTATGCACCCTTGAAAGTTGCGGCAAGCTATCAAGCATAGAAAAATTATTATGAAAATTAGCGTACATACATATAAATACAAAAAGGTGAATACTAGTAAGAACTTTTGGAAAAGGATCTCAAAAACAATAAAGCATTGCTTATGTTCAAAATGATGTTGTAACAGTATTGAATTAAAAGTTTATACATTAGCTTCATGCAAATCACAATGTTGATCTGTTGGGTACTGAGTTTGGGGTCAAGCCCAACTAATGTGCTTACTAGGAGAGTTAGTTACATTGGGTGAGGGGGCTAGTTTGTTAGAGAAATGTTAGTTATATAAAGGATAGGGATAGCAATTGAGAGGAGTATTCACCATTATTTAGTTAGAATCTTGTAATTTGGGCAGAGAGAGAGAAATGTCTCTTCTCTGAGGAGCTTTTCCTCTGGGAGTATAGGGATCATTCTCTGTAATAGTTCTCCTTATTCCAATCAATAATACAATTTCTATTTCTCTTGAATTTGGGTTCCTAACACGATCACTGAAGTCATGAACAGGCTACACCATCTACTAGGTTTTTGATCTAATATAGAGCTCTGAAAGTAGGGGGCTTACTTTAAATGGCAATCCAGACTGCCTTGCTCTATTCAGATTTTTAACTACTTCAGCATAGACAGATGCCTTTTTATCTGCGATGGGTCTACTAGCCATGGGAACAATCTCCATGCTACCAGAAGAGACTTGTGGAGTAGAAGCCATAGACACAATCTGACCAGGGCGGGCACCCACATTGCTATTAGCAATCATGTTTGTCCTTGGTAATGTTGAAATCCTGCTTAAACTCTGAAGGAAATCACGCTTTTCTTTTTGCCAATCCTCCTGTCAAAAACATTAAATGCTACTGAGCAGTAAGAAGGTTGAGCCACATAATATCAAGAACAAATAAACATATTTTTATGACCAATATAACAATGCAATAAAATACTCATCCCAATTATAAAATTGCAAATATGATATATATACTATGCTACTTCATTTCATATTGAAGTTCCACATGTTAACCTAAGCATATTTTATAGAAAAACAATCAATCAGCCAAATGGGATGATTTGACTGGTGAGAAGTTTAAGTAGGTCAGTAAACCTCATTGCCAAAGTCAAAATTATGGAAAACTATCGAGTTGTATAAATTAAACAAAAATTACGCTTTACATATTTTGTTTTCTATTCATTTTTAATATTGGACTTTCTAAAAGAATGTGAGAAATTTTCATACACAGAGGAAACAAGGATTACAGACAAGGTTCACCGAAATAGGATATATCCTCATCAAAAAGTATGCAAAAACAACCAACCTTATTATAGTTCAATAAATCCCTTCAATTCCTTTGTCATAATCTTGTACCCATATCCACACAAAAATATAAGGACTGATATTTCCTTTTGAAAGTTTAAGGCTTTTTGACTACAATCAAATAAATAAAGAAAATAAAATAGGCACATCCATAAGATATCTTATTTTCAGCAAAGCAATAAAAAGACAGGACACATTGAGTATCCAAATTAATGGTTTACCAAATCTTACCCCAATAACTCTTATTTTATAAATAGCTTAGCAAAACACATTACAAAAATTTCTCCAGTAATAACCAATAATTACACAAAGAATACAGAAAAAATCATGGTGTGCCATGACATGAAAGGCAAGATTACACTAACCTCCAAAACTTTCATCATATAATCATTGAAACTCCTAAGGTTATCCTTCTGAGCTTCCTGGACGGCAGAGACCATTGCCATTTCATGAACCTGAGAACGAAAAAGAGTATTCAATATTGTCACAATTCTATTCAGAAAGGACCAAGTCAAGTGAAGAGTACGGAGACTTAATTGGTTTCCCATAGCAAGGTACATAACTTCACATACAAACACTGAACTAATTTTGCTATGCTCATAAAAAATAAGGGGGAACATGCTACAATACCACGCACATCAACAAAAGACAGCTCTTTTTTTTTTTAAGATAGTTCAGAGGACAGCTCTTTAACTTTGACTAGTGATTTATTGAATAAATCAAACATCCTATTCAGAACTCCGACATTATAGTTTTCATTGATTTTTGTGAACATTTTTGCTGGAGAAAAATGAAAGCAAACTCAAAAAGGTAGACTTAGAGTACATGATATCTAACACGCATAAAAACTATCCAGATTGAATCAAACTGATGTCTAATGATGATTTTAAAGTGATAACTAAATCCAAGATGGATAGCAAGCAATTTGAAAGTAGAAATTACCTGCTGCAGATACTCTTCGACGTTTGTTGCCTCAACAGGAAAAACATCCTCAAAAGTTGTCTTTACAAAACAACAAAAACAGGCAAAGGGCACAGCATTAGCAAAAAAATATATGAGTTGAAGAATTTAAATCCCAACAAAAGCAACTAAGCTTGTAATTTGACGTCAACTTCCAACAAAATTACGTTTACATCCAATTAGGTTATATCAGGAAAACAAGGATGTCTATACAACTTAAAGTATGGTTACATCAGGAAAGTTTATACAAGGAATTCTATCCAAATAGGTTATATCATGAAAACAAGGAAGTTTGTGCAACTTTAAGTATGGCAGCTCAAAAATAATGAAAACTAGTTTGTTGTGCATAAAATATAGTGTAAGGGCAAATACATAGAATAGTACAATCCAAGAAAAGGTAAAGATGTTTTTTTTTTTTTTTTTGAAACGGCAAATTTTATTAAGCAATACCCGCACAAGACGCACATGGTACGCAAAGCAACAACAATAAGATATTAAATGTAAAAATGATTGCAAAATATATGTTAAGTGGTACCTTCAACTCAAATGACTTCAAATCCCTTGCAAGCTGCTCTGCATTTATACCCTCACGAGCAAGAAGCCTGTATATGTGAGTGCAAAATAAATAACAGAAATTATTACACTAATTGCCTATATGCTGTCGTGAATTCAAGTAACTTTAGCTTTAAGAAAATGATGGAAGGCAGTCTATTAGGACATGTATGATGGCTCCACATGCCCTATTAGAAATATGTAAAACAAAAGCAATGCCCCTACTGAGAAAGCAAAAAAAGCATTTGAAAGAATAATAATGTATCATAATCAAAGAAATTGGTTCTACGTTCAGATCAGCCAGAATTGATTCTAAAAGTGTAAAATTGATTTTGACATGTTTGGTTGCTCTTGAGTAAAATTGATTTTGCCTCCATAATTGATTCTATCTTAAATCCAGGATTTTTAGCTTTAATTCTAAACGTGTTGTTTAACTGAAATTTATTTTTCAACTCACTTTTACCTAAATGTATCCAACCAAACATAAATCCTTTTACAATCCTTCAACTCACTTTTAAGTAAAATCAATTTTACAAAATCAATTTTTGTCACCGCAAAACCAAACATGCACTAAAAGCAATCCAACTAAACTAGAAACTTACCAAAACATAATAGAACAACTTATGAACAGAATATAAATTTCGCATTAACAAGAGTACCTAGTTGCAGCAATGGACTGTGACGGCGCTTCAGCTCTTACAGTCTTGGATTTAAGCTTCTTCGATAAAGCTTCAAGTTGATCCAAGTTCCTCTAAACAACATTGAAAAAAATAAATCCCCAAAATCATAGTAAAAATCAATAATTATTTCAATTTTCAGTCAAAAACAATTCTAACTAACAGAAAGTAATAATTATTCAATTATTCAATCGAATTGAAGCTAAGCATAGTTGAAAATCAAAATGCATATAAACTTAACCTAAAAAAAGAAGAGTGAAAAATGGTGCGATTGAGAGAACCTGAAGAGGAGGGAACTGAGCGGAAGGAGCGGCTTGTTCGAGAAGCTTGGAGGAAGAGTGAAGTAGATCGGTCCAACTGGATAAATCTTCGTTCGCCATGGATGAATCTTCAGCGCAAAGAGATTGATAGAAGAAGAAAGGGTTTTGGAGGTTGTTTTCGTTTTCGTTCTTAAGCCCTAAATTTGAAAAGCAAGGTTCAGGTTCAGGTTCTGGGGGATGGAGGTGAACCGGTAATGTTATCGTAGGGTTTGTTTCGGACCGGATTCAAACCGAAAAGAAAAGAAAAAAAACGCAACCTTACTTTATTGAATAAATAGTAATAAATTATTTCCTTATCCCAACAAATATTTTGGCTAAGGTTTGACGTTAACTCTTTATTACTTGAATCAACATTTGTCTATAGTTTTACGTAAAGTATTCAATTTCATAAGTTTTGATTTTGCATATAGAATTCATTTTAGTCTTATTTTAATGCACATTTGTTTGACCATTATCATGGTATGTTTTTCTAAGGTTTAGCAATGATATTGTTCACCAAATACTTCATTGTATGAGGATTGTTATCAATGTTCTTTTATCAACACTTTTAATACTCACTCTTTTATTAGATAAAATCAATGTAAATCCTATACTTTAAAAATGGAACTGACATAAAGTAGTAGAACGTACTTTTCCTTGTATATTATACCTCTTTTGTACTCGTTTTAGAAAAAGGTTGCTTATACAATTAATTCTAAACTTATCTCACAATTTAAACTCGCTCTATTTCAATGTTTCATGTCTTCATCTATCTTTTTTTTTTTTTGTTACAATGTCTTCATCTATCTTCTTGTATGAAATGATAAAATATGGTCTCTCACCATTTAAACTCGCTCTATTTAAATTTCTTATGTTATTGTTCAAATTTTTAAATAATAAACGATCAAACTTTAATTTTACAAAACTACAAATGAGAAAGATTTATTTATAAATGCTTTATTTTAGATAACATTGTGAGAACAACTCTATTAGAGACATTATTATTTGAAAAGTTTTAAATAAACAAACAAACTAGTCGATTCATAGATTGATTTGATCATGGTTAGGTAGTAGTTTGGATTGAACCGAAATGAGCTTAGTATTGAATAAGTTGAATCACATATTGTTCAATCAATATCTTTTTTTACTTTTAATTTTTTTTTTAAAAATAACACTTTTCAATATTTCTATCCGTTTGCTTGTCATCTATCTAGTCTAGTAACATTAACCCGAAAAGTTAGCAACCAATTTTTGAAACATTTTATTTGTCGACCGTAGTTGATTTGGGAGTTAAGGAGTAAATTCATTCTTAATAAACAGAAAAAACAAACAAAAACTACCAATGGACTAATTAACTCCCCGTCATGCATGATCCAAAGATAGTGCATCCAAAAGAAAATAAGAAACACTGTCGAAGACGTTATTATTATTACCTATTTGAAGATTGTAAACTAGCTTTAGCAAACATATCCGCTTTGAATGCATTTTGTTCTTTTCATCATGGATTTTGATTATGATATATGGCAAAGTCAGAAGTGGTAGTGTGTGCACACTCACAAGTTGAAACCAACCTCGTGTCCCACATGGTTGGAAAAAGATTGGTGAACACCCTTTTGGTGATACACCCTTCTACCACTCCTGACATGGCAAGTAAAATGATTAAAAATTGATTCATGTTGACATGGTAAAGAGGAATTAAAAAAAGAAAAGTAAAAGAAATAGCCAATAAAAAAACATTTAATAACTATTCACTCTCTCTCTCTCTACACAAAACGCAAAGCCTCTGCTTCTCTCTCAAAACGTTATCTCTCTCCATCTTCCCCCACCAACCCAACCCCGGTCTCCAACCACCACCGATCTCCACCAATTAACCGTCGAAAAACGTTATCTCTCTCCATCTTCCCCCACCAACCCAACCCCGGTCTCCAACCACCACCGATCTCCACCAATTAACCGTCGAATCAAAACCACCACGTAGAGTCACCGTCGATTTTGTGCATGTTGCTGTCAGATCAAAACCCACCATCGATTTCCTCCGGCTCACAGTCTCATTTCGTCGACGGTCTCTGTATCTCGCAGTTTGAAACTTACTCTCTCCGTGGAAGGTCACCAATTTGTTCTTCCATTAGTAAAATAAGGTTTGGTATTTGGAATTTGTGTGTTGTGAAACTGAATGTAGATTCTACTAAGGAATAAGAAAGTTTGGTAGATTACAATAGCTTATGCAAACACTTAACTTATTTTTCAATTTTTCTTTTAATATTTGTGGTGAGTGTTTACTAGAATATATTGGATAATAATATTTGCAGTCTTTGAACGTTACTAAAACTAAGAACACATAATATTTTAGATTTTCTGAATAACATTATTTTCACTATGATTTCAAAGCTACATAAACGAATTTCCATTTCAAAGCTATAAAAAAGGTTCTGACTCATTGAATAGCCACCAATTGGTAATAAAAAGAATTATGGTTATATCTATTTTATAAACCAGTTAAGTGCAGCTCATTTGTGGTTAGTTCGTCTGAAACCTGTCAAACATAGAATAACATTGACTTGACTTGTCATTGCACTATTGTTAGTCAAAAATCACAAGTGTTCTCTCAATTATTTAGTTTCACTTTAGTTGTTCCCCTCACTGATATCACGCCGTGACTTGGCAATAATTTTGTAATAAAAAGAATTGTGGTTACACTTTAGTTAAAAACTGGTTACATTAACTTGTCATCGTATTCTTGTCAATCAATAGTTGTTTAGTTGTAGATGTTAGTGCTTTGATGATGTAATGTGTGTATTTTAATAATTGTTGGTGGAAAAAAAAGAGCTGCACTATAAATTTCAGAATATGGAAGAAAATCAAGATAGTACAAGTGTGTTGTTAGCTGATGTTATGACATTGAAGACTATGAAGCATCAAACCCTCAAAAGAATTTGGTGCGTGGGGGGTATGCATAGTCGGTACGTTATTTCGGTTCGCGGTACGTTCTAATATGAAAATTCATACTTTTATGTTCACATCAAAATGCATGATAGGATGATTAGTCCACTGAAGTTTTACTTAAAGAATGGATTGTAAGTGAAGTGAGATTTGTTACCCTTAATTCACTAATGGATGAAGTGAGATTTCTTATCAGGACATGCACATCTTTTTAGTACTTATGCAATAATGGCCCATACACTTTTGTATATTTTTTGCAGCATGTGCCAACATATTCAATTGCAGAAGAGATGACAGGATTTGGAGCATCAATATTAGAGGGTATTCTAACATTTGTGTTAGTGTATGTAAAAGCCCGATTTTCGCTAGTTTTATTTTATTATTTATTATGTGTGTTATATGTGCTCTTATGTGATTATTTGCCTCTGTGTGTATTTTTGGTTGGGATTCGTAGAATTCGGTGTAGAAGGGTATTTTAGTCATTTTGGACTTAGGGGCATTTTGGTCATTTTGAGGGCAGTGGCAATTTTGTAATTTTGCAGAAAGTTATTTTTTTTAGTGTTTAGTGGAAGTTATTATTTTACCTAGTTACTAGAGAGGGTGTAGTAATTATTTTAATTATCGTTAAGTGACCGTTAGTGTTGTATTTTACCGGTAAGTGAGTAGTAACATTTTTGAGGTTGAATTAGAAATGGGTTAGGCCCATTAAGATTTGTGAGATGAGCCCATTAAGTGAGCCTTTATAAACTAATGTTGGTGAGAAGAGATAGGGTTACAACATTTTCATTTCATTTCATTGGAGAGGAGAAGAGATAGAAACTAGAGAGAGGAGCAAGAACAAGGGTTAAAGGCAAGAGGGAGATTCACCATCTAGGAGCTAAATTGAAGCTTGAATTAAGGATTCTTGGTGTTAGAGGTAAGGGGGTTAGTCTTTACTCATAATCACTTAGTTGTAGTTTCTACCCTAATTCTTTACTTAAGTGCTTATTTGAATAATTGATTATTGTGGAATTAATTGGTAAATTCGTGCTTGTGTTTTGATGCAATGTTTGGGTATGTAAATGGAATGATAATTGAGTTGTTGATGATGAAATTGCAAGCTTAAATCATGTACATATGTATGCTTTGTGTTTTGCCCAAAAATTGATTGTTGTTGTTGTTGTTGAGAGATGTTGTTGTTGATGAATTATTGATGAATTTATGATTGGTTGTTGTTGTTGTTGAATGATGGTGAGATCATGATTATATGATGTAGTTGTTGTTGTGCTATGAAGTTCTCATCAATTTATGCTTTGGGTGTTGGTGAAAGTATTGTTGTGATTGAATTGTAGTGATTTTACAACTTTTGTGAAAATGGGTTGAAAATGAAGAAGTTTGATTTTGATGATGTTGAATGAGTTAAGGAGATTGTTAGAATGAATTAGGATGATATGATTTTCTGTTTTAATCACTTGGTTTTGGAGAGAAATCATTTTGGGAAGAAAATGGGTTTTTGAGTAAAAGTCATTTTAAGAGCTTTTACAAAATAAGTCATTTTGGGATGAGTTGATTTAGTTGTTTTAATGTTGAAATGTCAAGTTTTCAAGTGTGGTTTGTATGGTCTAAGTGTTAGGAATGCATTGGCAAAAACGGAACTGAAATCGGATTCGAAAACAAGATTTTATGCCCGAAAACGTAAAATTGCATTTTTGCTGTACTGGTGGAATGACACGACCGTGTGTCTGGATGACACGACCGTGTCAGAGTCCCCTGTAAGGGATCACACGACCGTGTGTCCTGACCACGCGACCGTGTCAGTTCTGCAGAATCCCAAAACCTTGTTTTTTTGTATTTTTGCGTACTTTTAAGCATACCAATGGATTCCAAACACCTAACCTTATTCAATCAGTTTATAATTAAGCTTCTAAGAGTATCATAGCTTGGGTCTAACTTGGTTTTGTTTTGGGAATTGAATTGGTTTTGCAAAATGATGCCAAGAGACGAACTTCGTGATTTTTGGGAATTCTTCATGTGTGGCCGATGAAATGCTTTTGTAACCTCTACTGCACCTATAAGTGACTTGTGAGAGTGCATGGCATAGGCAATTGAGCTTGTAGAGTTGGTTTTGGTTCATAACTTCTATTATTTTTAAATGGTGACTTTTGGAGACGAACTTAGTAGAAATGAACCTTGATGAACTAAAGTCTTATGAATCTTTTGTGAATGGTCACATATGACTAGATAATTGTGTTTGAATGATTGTGGAAGGATGAGAATGATGTTTATCATAAACTGTTGTGTTATTCCATTTTACTTGATTTATGTGATGTAAATGGAAATGAATTGTGAGCCGATGTTGATGTTGTTGGTTGTTGATGTATATAATGATGATTAAGTTGATGATGTTGATGTATGTTGATGACTCTTATTTGATTGTGATTGTTGAATGTGTGGACACGTATACTTGATAATGCAGTTGTTGTTGAGGTAGTCAATGTAATTGGAGGTGTACTTTTACATTGTCGTTGTTATGTTGAAGTTGTGCATTATCGGGTCGTTGTTGTATGTCCATGCATCATGATCATGTTGAGTCATATGTTGAAATGTAAAAGGAGGTGTACTTTTACATAGTTGTTGTAAGAGGAGGTGTACTCTTACATGTAAGAGGAGGTGTACTCTTACATAGATGTTCAGTTGGCATCTAATGACTGTTGTTGATTTGGTACCACATGCATATATGTGTCGAGTATAGGCGCATTGCATAATGAAATGTTATCTTGTTGTTGCATGTGAATGGTGAATGTTGATGATAAGTGTGTTTGATGAATACATACTTGTGATATTTGGAATTGAATGGTTGATGAGTTGTGACATAATTGAATATGTGACTTGATGATGTTGTGTATTGGTGAAATTTGGTGAATGTTGTGATTATGTGGATAGGTGTATATGTATATTGGTGGATTTTGTTGATGGTTGTGAAATAAATGTTCTAATTGCACGTCTTACTTGTTTGTACTTATACACTTGGTGAATCTATTGATGATAATTGATTGGATGATAATGATGAGGTGAGAATTGTATATGTATATACATAAGATGTGGTGATTTCTTTGATGATGATGATTGATTGCTTGTAACTTGAAATGATGAATTGTACTTGTTGAATTAAGCATGCTAAATGAGTAATGAGGTAAGTGATGTGATCATTGATTGATGTTGATAAATGATGAGCTTTTATTGATGACTTGATTAGAGGTTGATTATGCATGCTATGCTATGATGATAATGTGATAGCTTGAGATGCAAGTAATGGGGGATGTTAATCATATGATGCTAGTATTCTAGGAGGGGTGGTTATGTATATGTGATATGTATAAATTCTTGAATACCATGTTTTTATATGTGGATTATGATTAATGTAATGCTTACCCCCAGTGGTTTCGACCGCCTACCTGTCTGTATGGATGGGTAGACGTTGTGCAGGACTAGACGCTTGGTGAGTTTGCTTGTTGGATGTTTGGACGACGAGAGCTTTCTCCGTTGTCGTGTCAGTGTCATAGTATATAGGCTCTGATTAGGGTTAGCGTCTGTTTGTTGTTTTGGATTCTGTTGCTATGTTGTTGTTATTGTCCACTTGTCGGACTTGGAGTATTTTCATATGAGGATTTATTTGACCATGGCATGTATATGTTGAAGTTTATGATTTGAATTCCGCTGTGACCGTTGAAATATTATATATATGCATGATATTGTTGGGTTTGTTTTGAGACGTAGCATCTATTTCTAGAATATTTCTGATGTATTCGCGCGTTTTACCGCATAATAGAAATTGGGTGTTACAGTGTACACAATTTATGATGTAAGGGACACTAGGCATGGTCAAGTTAGTTCAACAGGAACACTTGTAATTGGTTTAATAGCAGGAGCAGGTGTGTTAGCAACAGGTCCATTCTCGGGTGGGTCAATCAACCCTGCATGCGCTTTTGGATCTGCTTCCATTGATAGAACATGCAGGAATCAAGCTGTCTATTGGGTTGGTCCTTTGGTTGGTGCAGCTGTTGCTAGTCTTCTTTATGACAATGTGTTGTTCCCTTCTCAGAATTCAGATTCTATTAGAGGGGTTTCAGATGGAACAGTTGGGATGTAATCTTATTATTTGCTTAAATTGTGTTGTATTGCTTTACTTTTTATATTTTGTGGGTAAATATTTAGTTCTTTAGAGCTTTATTGTAGCAGTAGTATTAATGACTGAACACTAATTGTAAGTTACTTGTAATCTTTAACATGCCTTACCGTTATTTTTCTCTGCATTCGTAATTGTTCGTCTTTATGAAGATTTAATGGGTAATCTTAGTAGTGCAGCGTCAAGTCATAAATAACTTCTGTTACAATCTGTGATTTTATCACGCTTAAAGATGGACAAGTTATAATTTATGAAAAAATAATGGTCACGTACCTGTAAAAATATGGTCACACAAACCATATATTTGACTAGTTTATCTTTTCCAGGTATAAATAATCCCGTTTTAGGCGACTCACACACATAATCTAATTTGATCACTGCACTAAGTCTTTCCAACCATAAATAACTTCTTTTACAATCTGCGAGTTTATCACGCCTAAAGACGGACAAGTTCTAATTTCTGAAAAAATAGTGGTCACACGCCTTAAAAAATGTGGTCACACATACCATATATTTGGCTAGTTTATCTTTCCCAAGTATAAATAATCTTGTTTTAGGAAAATCTAACCCATAATCTAATTTGATCACTGCACTAAAAGTCTTTCCAACCATAAATAACTTCTTTTACAATCTGCGAGTTTATCACGCCTAAAGACGGACAAGTTATAATTTCTGAAAAAATAGTGGTCACGCACCTTAAAACATGTGGTCACACAGACCATATATTTGGCTAGTTTATCTTTCCCAGGTATAAATAATCTTGTTTTAGGTGAATCTAACACATAATCTAATTTGATCACTGCACTAAAAGTCTTTCCAACCATAAATAACTTCTTTTGTGAGGTTAGTAAAATTATAGACGAGTAATTTTGAACACGGGAAAAAAAGATTGTTACACCTTTGTAAAATTGTGGTTATATATTTTAAATATTTGGTTATCTCAAATTATCCTCTGAAAACTATATCATTTTAAGCCAACCTATCATGTAAATATTAGTAGTGAGTAGTGACCACTTTTGTGATTCTCTCTTTGTATGACACAAAATTAAGTTTTTCCATCCTAAAATTTTAGATAACCAAAACAATGAACAATGTGACCACAATTATTAAGAGGCGTCACCATTATTTTATGTAGTTTTTCTAAGTGTTCATCTTTACGCGCAAACTTCGTATGAGATCAAAGACGTATTTTAGACTCCAAGAAACATGGAGGGCCCATAAATTTTACGATTCCCTATTTGTCTGACACAAAATTAAGTTTTTCTTGAAAACTAATAGTAGTTACGCATTTGATAAATATTGGTTAAATGTTTCCTCGATTTTGTTAGTATTTGTAAAGTCTGTCAAACTTACAAGATATTGCATCTCTCACTTTATTAACATCACTCACAAGTGTGTCCAAATATATTCTCTTCCCTCATATCATGTGGAGGAATAATGGGAACGACAAGTTGGTAAGGGAAAGAAATTGTGGTTACGCCTTTGATATTTAGTGGTTAACTGTATCAGAAATGTGGTTAGTTTTCCTAAAGACTGTCGTAGATATAAAATAATTCACCTAAGTCATGGTTAGCAGTCGTTAATAACTTATGTTAACGGTCCAACATACCGTAACTTCCGTGATAAAACGTGATTCATCGCTCGATTGGCCTAAAATGTCACTATTTTTACGGGAAAATGATAGTTAACCAAATATTTTGGTCTGTGCGACCATAATTTTTCAGGTGCGTGACCATTATTTTCCAGAATTTATAAGTTGTCCGTCCATATGCGTGCAATACTCGCAGCTTATAAAAGGTGTCAAATGAGATCAAAGACACAATTTAGACTCCAGGAAACATGGAGGGCCATAAGTTTTCCGATTCCCTGTTTGTGTGGCACAAAATTAAGTTTTTCTTGAAAACTAATAGTAATTACACCAATTAAAAGGATATCACATTAAAGGCATAACATTGGCTAAAAACATATTATGTTTCACCAATACTATCACCATGACAGGGTCCTAGGAAATTCAAAACATTTAAAAATAATTTACTTAACCATTTCATCATGGCACTTCGCTATCTTTATTCCTCGTCTTCATATCACCCTTCACCCATGGTGTCCGCATAAGCCCACTCTCCACATGGTTGCTTGGCTTATCTTTATTTCGAGTGATCAAGGTTGATGCTTGCAGATGTTCATTACAAGAAAAATCATCCGCTGCCATGGTGTTAACTTGCATCCAATTGACACCTTATATACAACAAAATCATCCGCTTCTTTGGTGGAATATTGACCTTCTTACTTTTTTTTTATTTTAAGAGGCATGATCTATCCAAAAATCAAAAGAGAATTTAGTTGATACCAACCTAATGCATTAAAATCTAATATAAGACACTGCAACAATTATTTGAATATCTTGATAAGCTACTACTACAATTTAAAATACTAACCGACTGTTAGCCTCACGCAACTTCCGATTGTTAGCAACTAACTGACTGTAAGAAGAATTTGCTTCCATTTAATACATCCACTTGGCGACCGGTCTAACGCCTCCCTAACAACTTCATCTGCAGCCTCTTCTTAAGTTGCACTCAACTCTTCACTAACCTGTGGAGGTTAATATGATATAAGAATTACTAAACTATCAACATGGTTGCATTTATCATGTTTCTCTTTACGAGATAAATTTACTTCTCACGCAACAACAAGCCATGGGAGTTTAGTTCACAAGTTTGATAAAAGTGCTTTTTGTTACCACTAAACTAGTTCTAAAACAAATCAATAGTGTTCACGTGTCTGCTAAAAATCTATAGCCAAACAATTGTTTTGTTATTCGGAAACATGGAAATTTTATTAATACAAAACCAGACCCAACATCATAGTGAGAAAATTAAGGGCTCGTATCTATGTCTAATTGGTAACATTACTTTAAACTTAGCATAGCAACAACTTTACCAAAACAAGGACTCATATTTATGTCTAGGCACACTATAATAAATTAGCAAATTCTATCACCCATAACATTCTGCCTAGAATTAAGAGATAAAGAAACATAGAAGGTGGTCACTTTTGATATTTATTGGAAAAATGATATTGTTTTCACAAGAAAAATACATATAACCAAAAAATTGAAGCATATAACCACAAATTTTCAAAGGCGTAACCAAATTGTTGTTATGCATTCAAAGATGGTCACCTATAAGTTTATCAACCTCACAACATAAATTTTTATTGAATCATTTTATTGAATCATCTTATTGTGAAATCTAATATGCATTACGCCTCCATCATTAACTAAGAAACTAACTCAATCTCCATAAAAACGTTATTAAGAGACTAATCCAGTCTCTAAAGATTTTATCGATCAAACTCAAACACTGATAACATCAAATTCCACCCACCATTAACTACACATCTTCAATATCTTAGCTAAATTGCATATATGGTCCTAAAACCATGCCACACAAATTATAAAGATTATGTGTTTACCGACATCTCTCAAAGGTTCAATGACACACGAATTAAACTGAATCAAATTATAATAGCTTTAATATATAATTACATACAATGGACATATGAACAGTGGCACACAGGGCAAGCAGAAGCTGAACAGAATGAAACGCACGTTTGTGACAAAACATACGGATGTCGCAGGAATGTAAAAAAAAACAAACTACTTGCAAAATCTTGTCCTACTAAAACATTGGTATAACCAGCTCCATATATCAAAAGGAACAAGCAGAAGCACAATTATTACACCAAGCCAAAACCATAAGCAGAATACAAAGAAACCAAAAACTGCCATCAAATAAGCATAAACTAGAAGCATACATCAAAGTGACTCTTAATATATATGAGAAACTTGACCAAAATGATTTATTTAACAAAAGGTTATAAATTTTCAAATATCATTTAACATAAACACAAATTGTTTGTTGAGATCAGGAGAAAGTGCACAAAAATAACAAAATACAAAATCATTTAAATCTATCAAGCATATGTCACTGATTTGAAAATAATCCAATCCTATGAGAAGAAAACCAAATTAGAGTTTAGACAAACAATGAATTTGAAGATGACACAAAGGCAAGAAAGTATAGATGAGGCAACGGCAAGTTATCACGACCGTAGTTTTGATATCAACAACGAGGAATGAAATTTATGTGTTCCCCAATTTTGGATTTAGGATTTCAAAACTAATTTTTAATTTTGGATAACTAATTTTAAAATTAGTGTTTAGGGTTCTTCAATTTTTATGTGCACATATCAGAATTGATTATAAAACTAAACTTGTATTCTAATTTCTAAGTTTTACTCAAGTGTTTACCAATTTCTGAAAACAAACTTCAAACCACAAAAAAACCTAAATGTAAGCCATCAACACCCATGAATTGAAGAATCAACAATAAGATAGAGCTCACCTTCCACATAATCAATAACAGAGACAGTCTGTCGACAAAGGTAGTGAAGTCACCGGTAATTGGGGGAGACGAAGAGATTGAGTTTCCGACGACGACAGTAAGAGAACGTGACGGCACCGCCAGGCGTGTGTGAGGAGACGAAGCATGGGGTTTTCGCAACCGGAGGGGTAGGAGACGAAGAGAGAACATACATGATGAGATGAGAGAGAGAGAGAGAGAGAGAGAGAGAGAGAGAGAGAGAGAGAGAGAGCAAACAAAATAATTCATTTTTTTTTTCAATTTTTTTGTTGACAAGGCATAGACTTATTATTTTATAATTAATTGTGACAAGTGGAAGGGTGTAGGAAGTGGTATGCCACATATGGTGGTTCACGTATCATTGCTCACCCACACACCACACTAGGTGCCACCGTGGCCATAACTTCAAAAATAAATTTGGGAAAAACATAACTCATTTTGTTTATTTGCAGTTTGCACCCATGATTAATTTTTCTTTTTACCCTTTAAAATATAATATGACAAAACAAATGAAAGACTAAGCCCCAGGGAAAGCCAGTCTCTAAGGTATCAGCTTGAACAGCCGGAGACTCAAGGATATAACCTAGAGAAACGCTTTGAGAAGCTTCCAACTTTGAAAGGTAGTTTGTACAAAAGTTACCCTCTCTGAGAGTGTGAAAGTGGAGGTTCCAAACTTGAGAAGAAATATCCTTAATACTCTGAATAAGGGATGCATAAGGATTAAAACATGTAATGACCGTAAGACACCTAGAGTAGAGAATCACGTATGTATAAACAAGGGACCAAGAAATGGACAAAACATAAAAAATTGGAGCTCAGCTCTAATGTTTGTGAAGATGCCAGAAAACCCAATAAAATCCTTAATCCAATTACCGTCATGAGTTCTAATAATGCCTCCAAATTTAGAATGCCCCCTGATTATCAGCACTACTACCATCCATATTCACAATAATCGCGATCACTTTTGAGGAATGCCATTGAACCCATCTTTGCATTTTTTAATTATTTAAGACTCATCATTGTTGTCGACGGAAATTTAATAGTGATGTTGAGTAGTAAATATTTTCATCGTAATGATAAATAAAATAAAATAGTATTTCTTCTTACTTAACAATGACCGATCCCCGTTAGAAAATATGTTGAACGTGCAAGATGAGTTATCCTTCTCGAACATGTTTTCTTCGTACACAAAAGTCATAATTTGAACTACCGACCAATTTCATTAAGATATCTAAATCCATGTTGTTATACCCTAATTTTGGACCTAAAAATACTAGTCAATTCTTCTTTTCTTGCATTTTAAGTCATTTGAACTGTCTTTGATCAATTGCATCTTTCTCTGCATTTTATTTCAATGTTATTTGCAAAATTTACATGCAAGGGTATTTTAGTCATTTCCTATGTCAAATTTCTCTCAGTCTTTCAAAATTTTGTTTGAGTCTTTTAAATTGGTTTGTATAAGCCCTTGTTTCAATCTCATGTCAAAATTCATTTCAAAAATATCGGTTAAGTCATTTTTTTAGTCAGTATAGCCCCTAGGGGCATTTTAGTCATTTCCTATGTCAAAAGTTCTTTCAGTCTTTTAAAGATTTGTTTGAGTCCTTTCAAGTAGTTTGAATAAGTCTCTGTTTCATTCTATGTCAAAACCCATTTTAAAAATTGCATTTAAAGTCATTTTGAGTCAGTTTTGCCCCTAGGGGCATTTTAGTCTTTTCATGTGTAAAAACCCGTTTAAATTCTAAAAATTGTCTCTGAGTCTTTTAATTCGCTTGTATAAACTCTTGCTTTGATCCCTTGTAAAAAAAATCATTTTAAAATTGCATTTGAGTCATTTCGAGTCATTTTAGTCCCGAGGGGCATTTTGGTCATTTCACATAATATTTCTGATTCGTTTTAATTGTTTTTAGTCGTCTCGTTTTACGTTAATTTTCAATTTACGTTTTCAATTCAATTTTAGTTTTAATTTTCATTTTAGTCCGCGCACTTTTGTTATTTACATTTTAATCCTTTTTAAGTTTGTTAGAGTCCAAGTGCCACGTGTCCAAATGTTATTGGTCCACAAAAGTTTGTTACAAGTCAAGTCCATGTGGCATTTCCTCATTGGTCCAAGCATCCCACATCACCTATAAATAGGTCAAAGTTGGTCAAGGTTGATTGAACTAATCATTTTTTACAAATTCCACAAAAAAGTCATAAATTTTTTTCTCTCTTTTCCCTCTTTCTTTTCCTTCACGTGTTCCTTTTCTTCTCCTCCATAACCAACTTTCTCATCCTCCATAACCACCACTTTTCCAACCTCTAACTAACCTTCCTCCACCATAACTAACCTAAACCACCACCTTCCTCCACCACAACAAACTTTAACCACCTCAAACCACCATAAACAACCACATTCATCATCCATAACAACCTTCAATCTTCATCACCAACCTTCAATCCACACCCAATTCTTCATCACCATATTCAAATCAAATTATATACACAATTCCAAACTGAAAAAAGGAATTCCAAATCTCCTCTCATTCCCAATCGGATCCCATTCTTTTCTTCCTTATTGCAAATTATGACATTATATGCTTCCAAGAAGGAGAGTTAGTGAAGGAGGAATTCATCATAGAAGAAGAGATCAGCAACAACAACGGTGCCAGAACAGATCTCGATTGTGAATCAAAATCACAAGGGTTTGGAGACGGAAAGTGCGTGACGGTGGAGGCATTAGTTCCGCGGCGAATCGAAAGCGTCGGAGAGGTAATAACGTTTTTGTTATAGCTGTTTATCTTTGAAATCGAAATTTAGGATTGAATTCGTCTACGTCGTTGCTCTCTCCCTCTTTGATTCTCGTTTTTCTTGAATTTGGAACGAAGGAGGAATAGGATTTTAAAAAATCGTAAAAATTGGAACCGGAATAAAGAGTTTCTCCGACGTCGGAAACCGTCACCGGTAGCCGCGTCGGAGTTGGTTAAACCCACCGGAGAAGATGAATCTTCATCCTCTACCTTTCCTCTTTCCAGATTCGTTCATGTAGAAAGAGAGAGGGAGCAAAACGTGAGTTTAGAGAGAGAGAGGGAGCAAAACGTGAGTTTAGAGAGAGAAGTAATTGTTGTGTATGTGTTTGTTCACGTGTTGGAAGCTATATAATTGTGTTATGCTATTTGCTTCTATGTATGCCAATCCATAGCCATACCATGGTCTCTCGGCTTCTTAGTGCTTTGATATTAATCATGCGGTTCCTGTACATTCTGTTTAGGGCCTGGGCCTTTGGGCCTGTTCCTTCTTCGTTTTTGTTAGTTTTGTTGCTATTTTCACCACCGTAAACACTTTTCACACCCCTGTTTCTTTAAAAAATTTCCAAAAAAAATCTTTAAATGAACAAATTATTTTCTTGATATTTTTTGATGAATCTTGATGTATTTATACGTCAAGTGTTGGTCAAAAAAATGGGGAAATAATTTGTTCTTTTGATTAATTCAATTCCTTTCTATTTCTTGAAAAATCTTGTAAAAAAAAAAAACTTCCAAAAATTTGTGACTTCTCTTGCAATTATTTTTGACATTTGAAACTCTTTTTTATGACATTTTGGCATGTTAAAAATGAGTGAAAAATGTATGTGGAATTTTCTTGTGATTTTGTGTTACTTTTTGCTAAGTGTTGTGAAAATTTCGCATGTTCTTGATCCCAAAAGTCTTGCTATGGTATATTGATCCTTAGTGTGAGAGTTTACAATGTGTATGCCTCTGATTTGGTGCTATTCTTTACTGTTTTAGAGTTTGATTTGTTGATTTCTTGTTTTACAAGTCATGTAAATAATTGTTTGTGGAAATAAAGTGGAAAATAGGTCTAAAAATATGCTAGGAGGCTTGGCTTGATAGGTCCTCTTAATTCTTGTGTTGGGACTGAAATAAAACTCTTTGGGAACTTGTTAAAATATGAGGATTGTAGGTCTTGTTCAAGCCTTGCCTTATTGATGAATCTTTAGGCCTATTTTGCATTGTTTTTGCTTATTTTTCTTTAATTTTTCTTACTTTTGTTATGATAGCTTTGACTTGTTTTATATCTTGTGCTACTAACTTTTTGTTTCATGTTTCATACATCATAAGCATTCCCACTTCATCTTCCTCTCCATTCAATTTCTTGCACTTTAAGTTTCAATTTCATGCAAAAATTAGAATGTAAAGCTTAGGAAATTCTTGTATTTTATTTCCATGCTTTTAATTTCTTGGCAAAGAGGCCATAGAATGTATCTAG
Source organism: Medicago sativa (assembly GCF_051527215.1). Taxonomy (NCBI): domain Eukaryota; kingdom Viridiplantae; phylum Streptophyta; class Magnoliopsida; order Fabales; family Fabaceae; genus Medicago; species Medicago sativa. The sequence goes on from NC_140750.1 coordinate 81,746,099, forward strand.
GGTATAATGTAAAGGACAATGGACTCTAATAATGTACACCGACACAAACACCGACACATGCACACACACATCACTATAATATAGCTAGAATATGCATGTTTAGATGTATGTTTAGGATTGTATGTTTAGGTGAATGCCTAGGACTTATACTTAGAAAAAAACCAATTTTCCAAACAAATGTGAACAACTTCACTCAAGCATTTTTCATAATAAACCTTGGGGTCAAAACCCCATTGAATTTTCCTTTTATTTTCTTAATCAAATTTCAACAAATTTTAATCATACTTTGACTTGTTTTTGCAAATAACTAATCAAACCCCACTCTTTTCTAAATTCTCATGCCTTTAAGGCCTCTCTCTTATTCTTCAAAATCCATTTTCAAACTTAAAATCAACCAACAAAAACAAAAACATTTTTTGGAAGAGAACTACGGTGGATTTGATCCCTTAAACGGGTACGTAGGCAAGGAACAAAATTCCTTCAATTCAACTAAAATAAAAATCCAAAAACATTCTTCTCCCTCCAATTCTTCACTTAGAAATTCTTTAGGCTTAATATTTTCTTTCAAAATAGCATTTAAAAATAAAGCGCGCGCGTAGAAATTAAAGACGGTTCCTATAGGTTACTATAGTCGTTATGGGTGCCTAACACCTTCCCGTAGCGAAAACAACTCCCGGACCTCGATTCTCAAGGGTTTTGCTTACTTTTTCCCTTCCCAAGAAAAAATAAGATATCACCGGTTTAAAAGGTTCAAACTTAATCAATGTTTGACACCCGAAAACCAAGATAAAACAGCTGGCGACTTCACTGGGGAGATTCGAGAGTTACACCTAGTCTTTATTTCCACGCTTGCGCTTGTGTGTTTTACTTGCTTCTTTTACTTGCTTTCCTATGTGAATAAATGTTTAATTTCTTGCAAACGTGTGGGGTGAGAAATATCAAAAGTCCTGCACCCGGGCTGAGTGAACTTAGGATTTAGGAGGGATATAATCGACAATTCATTCCGGGGGTTGCCTCGTGTTTTGGATTATGCGATCAATCCCACATAGCTGAGGCATTTTGGAGGTGATGTTGTCGGCGCGGGTTGTCGCGTTTAGGCACTTTGCTTCTAATTGTTCTATGACGCTATGGACCGTAGATAACCAAACCCATCCATGGCCATTTTCTAGGACGTAGTGCGGAGGCTAAACCGAGTGTCGTCTCGAGTTTTAGTCGTCACGCGATACTACACTCAAGTTAGACCTTCCACGTATAATCATGGAGCGAGAGTTGTCTCGTGACACCATGAGATACGTCGGAGAGGTTGCAACTTGGGAACCTTTTTAGAACCCGGTTACTATTTCCTAAAGCCCTAGATTCACCGGACACCGTGTCCACCCATGACTCCTCGACTTTGAACTTCAAACCCACCATGTTTTCTCCGAACTTGAACATAATCATGCATTCATGCATACATGCATACATGCATAAACCTTTTGTCATGCATTGTTATCGAAAGGCTCAGACAAGTTGAATTTGTAAACATTGTAGGGATGAAGATGACTAAATCCTACAAGTTCAAGGAAGTGGATTTGGCTAGTTTGAGGGATTTGGCACTCAAGATTGAGGATCCGACTGGTTTCCGACACCGTTACGGGGCTTTACTTCCTATTCTCCATACTAATGTGGATGAGAAGCTTGTGCACACTCTAGTGCAATTCTATGATCCAGGGTATCGGTGCTTCACTTTTCCAGACTTTCAGTTGGTGCCTACTCTAGAGGCTTATTCTTCCTTGATGGGTTTATCTATTGCTAAGGGAATACCTTTCTCAGGACCTGAAAATCCTCTTCCTCCATTGGTTATTGCTAAAGATCTCTATCTCAAGACCACCGATGTCTCCAAGAATCTTGTCACTAAGGCACATATCCGAGGGTTCACTTCAGAGTATCTTCTTGGAAAAGCCAACCTCAATACCACTTGTCAGAACACTCTTGAGGCTATTCTTGCACTTCTCATCTATGGGCTTATTCTCTTTCCGAATCTTGATGGCTTCGTGGACATGAATGCTATTATGATCTTCCACTCCAAGAATCCGGTTCCTACTTTGCTAGCTGACACATACCATGCTATTCACGATCGTTCCAGCAAAGGTCGTGGATACATTCTTTGTTGTGTGCCTCTCCTCTATAGGTGGTTTATTTCGCACCTTCCGCAGTCTTTCCACGACAATCCGAGGAATTGGTCTATTTCACAGAGGGTTATGGCTCTCACTCCTAATGAAGTGGTTTGGCTCACTCCCGCTTCTAGGGTCAAGGAAATCATCTTTGGTGGTGGAAAGTTTCTTAATGTACCTCTTCTTGGTACCCGGGGGGGAATCAACTATAACCCGGAGCTTGCTTTGCGACAATTTGGTTTCCCGATGAAAGATAAACCCATCAATCTTGCTACAGCTCCTTACTTCTTTCACTACTCCAATGCTCCCACCGGAATTAGAGAAGATTTCATGCAAGCTTGGACCAAGCTTCGGAAGAAAGAGGTAAAGCATATGGGTGTGAGGTCCGGTATCGCTCATGAGGCCTATACACAATGGGTGATAAACCGAGCTGAGGAGGCTGGTACGCCTTACCCCTCTATGAGATATGTGTCTGCAACGGTTCCTACCATGCCTTTGCCTCTACTCCCACCTACCCAGGAGATGTATCAGGAGCATCTAGCTACGGAGAGTCGGGAGAAGCATCAGTGGAGAGCTAGATACTATGAGGCTGAGAACTTGATTATGACTTTGGATGGAAAAGGTGAACAGCAGACTCATGAGGTCTTGACACTGAAGAAAGAGCTAGCTAAGGCTAAGAGAGAGATTGAGGAGAAAGATAGACTACTTATGAGGGACTCCAAGAGAGCTAGGGGTGCCCGTGACTTCTATGCACGATACTGCGACTATGGGTCCGACTCTGAGGACGACGCTTCCACTTCCTATGCTTGAGGATTTCCATTTCCTGTTGTTATTTCCATGTGTTTTTGTTGAAATTGTCTTGTAAAACTATATGTTGGTTGTTTGTTTCCCTTTGTGTTAATTGTTGTTTAGTAATGTTTACAAGTTTATAATTTGTCTAAAACCCTTCGATAACCTAAAAAGAGTCTTTTTTGCATATGCATTAACACATTTCATGCATCATATGCACTCATCGGTCACAAAAAAACTTCTCTCGTGCTCATTGCCTCCTGGTTTTGTCCGCCGCAGTCTGAAAAGTGGCTCGTGTTCGCAAAGTCTACCAACCAGATAGAATTCATCAGACAAGATTTCACAAGAGAAGGATTATGGCTAACTTTGAGGAAGAAAATGCTCAGCTCCGCGCCGAATTGGCTGCTATGAAAGAAGATCTGGCTAAGGCCCATGACGCTATGTCCGCTATGATGGCCTCACAAGAACAGCCAGCCACTTCTATTCCGGTCACTGCTGAGGTGATTCCCTCTATCCCACTATCTACTGTGGCTACTGATGCTCGTTTTGTCATGCCCAATGGCCGTCCTTATGGCCTCTCAGCTTACTACTCTCCTAATACTGCCGCTGGTGTCTCTGGTTTTGCTGGCCAGGGACAGATCCCTGTGTCTACTGCTATGCCTCAAGTAACCACTGTTGTTACCGACCCTATTGTACACACTGTGCAACAGGTGATTGATGTTGATACTCCGCGTGGACAAGATCCCGCAATGGAAGCTATGAAGAGACAGTTAAGGGAGTTGGCTGGAGAACTCCGTGAGGTCAAGGCTAGCCGAGGAAACAATGGTGCTCCTGCTAAAGCTCGTGATCTGTGCTTGGTATCCCGATTTGAGGTTCCTAAGAAATTCAAAGAGCCAGAATTTGACAAGTACAATGGGACTTCTTGCCCACACAACCATGTTATCCGGTATGTCCGAAAGATGGCTAACTATGCCGACAATGATGCACTGATGATCCACTGCTTCCAGAGTAGCTTGACAGATGATGCCGCAGATTGGTACACTAGCTTGAGCAAAGATAACATCCATACCTTTGAAGAACTCGCTGCTGCTTTCGAAGGTCAATATGAGTTCAACACCCGTCTGAGGCCAAACAGGGACTCTCTCAAAGCTCTATCTCAGAAATCAGATGAAACCTTCCGTGAATATGCTCAGAGGTGGAGAGGGGCAGCTGCCCGTGTTTCTCCTCGATTTGATGAGGAAGAGTTAACACAAACATTCCTGAAGACTCTGAAGAAGGAATATAAGGAGAGAATGATAGTCTCTGCCCCAAACAACTTCTCTGATATGGTTACAATGGGCACTCGACTGGAGGAGGCTGTCCGAGATGGTATTATTGTCCTCGAGAAGGGTGAATCTTCATCAAACAGTGCACCAAAGAAGTACGGTAACGGTCATCACAAGAGGAAAGAATCCGATGTAGGGATGGTGTCTGGTAATCCATCTGCAGCTGCTACACAGATACCTCTGCCCTATCACTACATGCAATACTCTCAGCATCCTTTCTTCCCGCCATTCTACCAACAATATCCTCTGCCACCGGGTCAACCACCAATGCCCGTCAATGCTATCCCCCAGCAAGCACAGCAACAGCCTCCTGCTCAACAGCAACGGCAGCAGCAACAGGGTCCCCGACCCAAGCCTTCTTTTCCACCAATACCAATGCGGTATGGTGAGCTGCTCCCAACTCTACTGGCCAAGGGACACTGTGTCACCAGACCAGGCAAGCCTCCGCCTAATCCATTGCCTCCCAGGTTCCGTCAGGACCTAACATGTGAATTCCATCAGGGTGCTCAAGGCCATGATATTGAAGGTTGCTTTGCTCTGAAATATATTGTGAAAGATCTGATAGAAAAGGGACGGTTGACTTTTGAGAACAGTGTTCCTCATGTCCTCGACAACCCGCTTCCAAACCATGCTGCTGTTAATATGATTGAGGCCTTTGAAAGGGTTCCCGTTCCTCAGGAGGATCCCGTGTTGGATGTCCGCAATGTCGTTACTCCCTTAGTGCCATTACATGTCAAACTTTGCCAGGCTTCTCTGTTCAGTCATGATCATGCTGCTTGTTCAGAATGCCTGCAGAATCCTATGGGCTGCTGTGTTGTGCAAGATGATATCCAGAGTCTGATGGATGACAAGTACTTGATTACCAGTGATGTATGTGTGATCGTGCCAGTGTTCCATGATTCTCCTGTTGAAAGTGCAAAGAATGTTGAGCCTTTGGTGATCAGGCTACCTGGTCCGGTATCTTATACCTCTACCAAAGCAATTCCCTACAAATACAACGCAACCATGGTTGAAAATGGGGTGGAAGTACCTCTGGTATCCCCAGCTACAGTCGATAATGTTGCCGGTGAAGTTACAACTCTGAGAAGCGGAAAAGTCCGTCCACCCTTGTTTCAGAAGAAGGTGGTGACACCTATTGCCACGATAGCTCCACCAGTTGTTCCTCCTGTTGACAAGAACACCGGCCCAGCAGGCCAATCTATCGAAGAGTCCAATCTGGACGAAATCCTGAGGCTTATCAAGAAAAGTGACTATAAGATTGTTGACCAGCTGCTACAAACCCCATCAAAGATATCCATTTTGTCTCTGCTCATGAGCTCAGAAGCTCACAGGAAGGTGTTAATGAAGATACTGGAGCAAGCTTATGTTGACCACGAAGTCTCTGTGGATCAATTTGATGGGATAGTGAGTAATATTACCGCCTGCAACAACTTGGGGTTTGGTGATGATGAGCTCCCCGAAGCAGGGAAACGCCACAACTTGGCTCTACATATCTCGGTGCATTGTGGATCTGACATGATATCTAATGTGTTGGTAGACACTGGATCATCTCTGAATGTAATGCCTGAATCCACCCTAAGGCAATTGAGCCATCACGGAATTTCTCTGAGGGGTAGCAGCTATCTGGTTAAAGCTTTTGATGGATCCCGCAAGGATGTTCTCGGGGAAGTGGACTTGCCAATTACCGTTGGACCCGAGACATTCCAAATAACCTTCCAAGTCATGGATATCAATGCCTCTTACAGCTGTCTCCTCGGAAGACCATGGATCCACGACGCTGGAGCAGTCACATCCAATTTGCATCAGAAGCTTAAGTTCATGAGGAACGGTAAGATTGTCACTGTGCATGGTGAGGAAGCATATCTAGTTAGCCAGGTATCATCGTTCTCTTGTGTTGAAGCAGGGTCCGCTGAAGGGACGTCGTTTCAAGGATTGACTGTAGAGGGTGCAGAGCCCCGGAGGACTGGTGCTAGCATGGCTTCGCTGAAAGATGCCCAGAAGGCTGTTCAAGCAGGGCAAGCTGCCGGCTGGGGCAAAGTGATTCAGATCTTGGAAAACAAGCGTAAAGAAGGCCTTGGATTCTCCCCGACATCTGCTGTTTCAAAGGGAACTTTCTACAGTGCTGGGTTCATCAATGCTATTACCGAAGATGCTGCTGAAAGAAACCATGTGCCTACATTTGTTGTACCAGGAGGCACTGTGAGAAATTGGGAAGCCATTGATGTTCCTTTAGTCATGCATGCTTCCATGTAATGTGTTTTGTTGCTCATGTTTCTTGTTTTCAAAATAACAATCCTTTCGCTCTGCCCAAGGCGAAAGTGATATCTTTGTAAGGGCGTGTTTGTTTCGGCATTGCCGTTAATCAATAAAAAGTTGTCGTTTTTCTCACGACTCTTTGTTTTTTTACTTTTTTAGTGCCTTTTTTCTTGGAAATAATGGTAATGCCAGAAAAAACCAAAACATCTGTATTTTTCTTATTAATTTCAAAAATCTGCATGAAAAACTTTTTCTAAAATCATCCCAATCATATTATGCAGATTGAACCATAGTAAACCCGTTGAACACAATGACCCTATGGTTCCTCCAAATTTTGAATTCCCTGTATATGAAGCTGAAGATGAGGATGATGACGAAGAGATACCGTATGAGATCACTCGACTGCTTGAGCAAGAAAGAAGAGCCATTCAGCCTCACCAGGAAGAGATTGAGCTTATCAACCTGGGTACTGAAGAAAACAAGCGAGAGATCAAGATCGGTGCTGCACTTGAGCCAGAAGTAAAAAGGAAGATCATTCAGCTTCTCCATGATTATCCAGATGTCTTTGCATGGTCCTATGAAGATATGCCGGGTCTAGATCCCAAGATTGTGGAACATCGGATACCGACAAGGCCTGAATGTCCTCCTGTCAAACAGAAATTGAGAAGGTCTCGTCCAGACATGGCTCTTAAGATCAAGGACGAAGTACAAAAGCAAATTGATGCAGGTTTCCTCATGACAGCTGAATACCCTGAGTGGATTGCCAACATCGTACCGGTACCAAAGAAAGATGGGAAAGTTCGAATGTGTGTTGATTACAGAGATTTGAATAAAGTCAGTCCAAAAGATAACTTCCCATTACCTCATATTGATGTGCTTATTGACAGTACTGCTCAATCCAAAGTGTTCTCCTTCATGGACGGTTTCTCTGGTTATAATCAGATACGAATGTCTCCGGAAGATAGAGAAAAGACGTCCTTCATCACTCCGTGGGGAACGTTCTGTTATAAAGTGATGCCGTTCGGCTTGATAAATGCTGGTGCTACCTATCAAAGAGGTATGACAACTCTGTTTCATGATATGATTCACAAAGAAATTGAAGTATACGTTGATGATATGATTGTGAAGTCAAGTGATGAGGAGCAGCATGTTGTGTATTTGAAAAAGATGTTTGAAAGATTGAGAAAGTACAAGCTGCGGTTGAATCCTAACAAATGCACATTTGGTGTAAGATCTGGAAAGTTGCTAGGCTTCATTGTCAGCCAAAGAGGCATTGAAGTTGATCCTGACAAAGTCCGAGCCATCAGAGAAATGCCGGCCCCTCAAACTGAGAAGCAAGTCAGAGGTTTCCTCGGACGTCTGAATTACATTTCAAGATTCATATCTCACATGACTACTACCTGTGGACCAATTTTCAAATTGCTCAGAAAGAATCAGCCTGTTGTATGGAATGATGAATGTCAGGAAGCTTTTGATAGCATTAAAGAATACCTGTTGGAGCCACCTATCCTTGTCCCGCCAGTGGAAGGAAGGCCTTTGATTATGTATCTGTCAGTGTTAGATGATTCAGTGGGCTGTGTTCTCGGTCAGCAAGATGAGACTGGTAAGAAAGAACATGCTATCTACTATCTGAGCAAGAAATTCACCGACTGTGAGACTCGGTATACAATGCTTGAAAAGACTTGTTGTGCTTTAGCTTGGGCTGCCAAACGCCTGCGTCATTATATGGTGAATCATACAACTTGGTTGATATCCCGAATGGATCCAATCAAGTACATCTTTGAAAAGCCTGCTGTTACTGGAAAGATCGCACGTTGGCAAATGTTGTTGTCTGAATATGACATTGTGTACAAAGCTCAGAAAGCAATCAAAGGAAGCATCCTTGCTGAGCATCTTGCTTGTCAACCTCTCGATGATTACCAGCCAATTAAATTTGATTTCCCTGATGAAGAAGTTATGTATCTGAAGGCAAAAGACTGTGAAGAGCCACTGATCAATGAAGGGCCAGATCCCAATAGCAAATGGGGATTGGTGTTTGATGGTGCTGTTAATGCTTACGGTAAAGGAATTGGAGCCATCATTGTAACTCCGCAAGGGCACCACATTCCTTTCACCGCTCGAATAACTTTTGAATGCACAAACAACATAGCTGAATATGAAGCATGCATCTTGGGCATTGAAGAAGCCCTTGACCTGAGAATCAAACACCTCGACATCTATGGAGATTCTGCACTTGTTATTAACCAGATAAAGGGTGAATGGGAGACCCATCATGAGAAGCTGATCCCTTACCGTGACTATGCAAGACGTCTATTGACATACTTTACCAAGGTTGAGCTGCACCACATCCCTCGGGATGAAAATCAGATGGCTGACGCTATTGCTACTTTGTCTTCCATGTTTCGTGTGAATCATTGGAATGACGTGCCCGTAATCAAAGTGCAGCGTCTCGATAGACCCGCTCACGTGTTTACCATTGAAAATATGCCAGAACAAGCTGATGAGGTTGTGAATGATAAAAAGCCTTGGTACTACAACATCAAGCAATTCTTGCAGAATCGTGAATATCCACCTGGTGTTTCCAACAGGGATAAAAAGACTTTAAGACGATGGGCTAGCAAATTCCTTCTGGACGGAGAAATCCTATACAAGAGGAATTATGACATGGTCTTGCTGAGATGTGTTGACAAGCAAGAAGCTGAGAAACTGATGCATGATGTACATGACGGTACCTTTGGGACCCACGCTTCGGGCCACACCATGTCAAGAAAACTGTTAAGAGCCGGCTATTACTGGATAACTATGGAGCGTGACTGCCACAAATATGCTAAGAGATGCCACAAGTGTCAAATTTATGCTGACAAGATTCATGTGCCTCCACATGCTCTCAATGTTATCTCTTCCCCATGGCCTTTCTCTATGTGGGGCATTGATATGATCGGAAGGATTGAACCAAAAACTTCCAATGGACATCGTTTCATTCTAGTGGCAATTGATTATTTCACCAAGTGGGTTGAAGCTGCTTCCTATGCAAATGTGACCAAGCAAGTGGTTGTCAAGTTTATCAAGAATAACATCATCTGTCGATATGGTGTTCCCAACAAGATCATCACTAACAATGGTTCCAATCTGAACAATAGCATGATGCAAGCTTTATGTGAAGAATTCAAGATCGAACATCACAACTCTTCTCCTTATAGGCCTCAGATGAATGGTGCAGTTGAGGCCGCTAACAAGAACATCAAGAAGATTGTTCAGAAGATGGTCACTACTTACAAAGACTGGCATGAAATGCTACCGTTTGCCTTGCATGGTTACCGTACTACAGTGCGCAGTTCAACCGGGGCAACTCCTTTCTCTCTGGTATATGGCATGGAAGCAGTTCTCCCTCTGGAAGTGGAGATTCCATCTCTTCGAGTGATTATGGAAGCAAAGTTAACTGAGGCTGAATGGTGTCAAAGTCGGTATGATCAATTGAATCTGATTGAAGAGAAACGTATGGATGCTATGACTCATGGACAGTTGTATCAAGTGCGAATGAAGAATGCTTTTGACAAGAAAGTCCGACCTCGAGAATTCAAGGAAGGCGAACTTGTATTGAAAAGAAGAATAAGTCAGCAACCCGACCCAAGGGGCAAGTGGACACCTAACTATGAAGGTCCTTATGTCGTCAAGAAGGCTTTCTCTGGTGGTGTTTTGATTCTTACACACATGGATGGTGTTGAGCTTCCAAATCCTGTTAATGCCGATATAGTCAAGAAATACTTCGTCTAAAAAGAAAAGAACAGCGTGGTAGGTCGAAAACCCGAAAGGGCGGCCTAGGCAAAAATGCGCTTCCCGGTGGATCGAAAACCCGAAAGGGCGATCCAGGCAAAAGTTAGGGACAAAAAAAAATGAATATGAAAAAGCTCGCTGAGATTGTACGCAACTCAGGCAAGAATGAGCGCCTCGATGAGCCGAAAACCCGAAAGGGCGGTTCATGCAAAAATGAGGTTGATAAAAGACAAGTAACTATATCTGGCAAATCACCATCACCCCTTGGGGCATCTGCAACTGTCAATGATCTTCTTCATCAGAGGCTTCTGTACTTGCGAATTCAAAATTTCTATGAAATGTAGTGGTCATCGTGTTCAATGTATCACCAACCAATAAAATTACCATTTTCCAAGCTTTGTAAATCCGTGAAGTCATGCCTTTGGCTGACTCTCACTCTTCTACATCAATTTGAGCCTGTGCTATTGTTTGAAACTCTGTTTTCTTGCTACTTTCAATGCTATATACAAATGTTTTCTTTCTATTTTGATAATGTTAATGTCTGAAACAAACATCTTTTGAAAATTGAAAAATCTTTTTCTGTCTATTTTGAAAGCAAACCTGAGCAATAGGGTACATTTCAATGAAACATGCATGAACAAATGAATATCAATGTCTATTTCAATACTTGTTACAAGCAGGTTACTCCCCAGGATGATCTGTGGTCAATGGCAAGAATGAAAAAACAGAATGAAAAATGAAAAAATGAAAATAAAAAGCTCGCTAAGTTGAAAACCCGAAAGGGCGGCTTAGGCAAAAATGAGCACCCCGCTGATTGACAACCTATGAAGGCAATTCAGGCAAAAATGGGGCAATGAAAAGAATCTTATTCCCCGGTGAATCGAAAACCCGAAAGGGCGGTTCAGGCAAAAATGGGGTTTGAAAATGAAAAATGAAAGAATGAAGTATTGAAAAGCATTGACTACAGATGCAGACATCCAATGTTTACCCAGCACTGACACGCCTAGCAATGGCGACCTGTATCCAAGAACCTTTCAAGGGTCCTCCCTTTACAAATTTTATTGCCCTCAGCCATGGTTTTGATACGTCTCTCAACGACGGTCTCTCCAAAGAGGTCTTCCCCTGTGAATATGTTGCAGCACGAGCCACTACGTGCCCAATCTTCCAATGTCTTGTCTACCTTTATGAACTTTCTCTGCCAAATTACAAGCCAATCATGCATTTCAAGCATTCATACATGCATAATCATGCGTTTTATGTGCTCATACATCCAATAATCTTGCTACACCATGCATACATGTTGCATACCCAAATTTCAACTGTCAAACTCAACTTCAATTTCAATTTCAATCTCAATTTCAACTGTCAACTGTCAAAGTTCAATTTCAATTTCAATTCCAAATTTCAATTTCAAATTCAATTCAATTTCAACCTGTCAAATTCGAAGCAATTTCCAATTTCAAATGTCAAACTGTCAAATTCGAAGCAATTTCCAATCTCAATTTCAAATTTCAACTGTCAAATTCGAAGCAATTTCATTTCCAATTCCAATGTCAATATCCAATGACAATGCCAAATTTCTAATCTCCAATTCCAATTCCAATTTCAATGACAATTCCAATGTCAATCTCCAATTTCAATGACAACCTCCAATGACAATCTCCAATGTCAATGTTAATGTCAATGTCAATCTCCAATTTCCAATTCCAATGTCAATTTCCAATTTCAATTCCAATTCCAATGCCAATTTCCAATTCCAATGTCAATTTCCAATTTCAATTCCAATTTCAATGTCAATGTCAATATCCAATGTCAATGTCAAATGCAAATGTCAAATGTCAAATGTCAAATGTCAATGTCAAATGTCAATGTCAAATATCCAATGTCAAATGTCAATGTCAAGTATCCAATGTCAAATGTCAATGTCAAATGTCAATGTCAAATATCCAATGTCAAATGTCAAATGTCAATGTCAATGTCAAATGTCAATGTCAAATATCCAATGCCAATGTCAATGTCAATGTCAATGTCAATTTCAATTGCCAAGCCAATGTCAATGTCAATGTCAATGTCAATGTCAATGTCGATGTCAATTCTCAATTCAAATCAATGTCAATTTACTCTTGGGCCAACAAAAATGGTCATGTCTACTTTCAAATTAAGTCAATGACAATTTACCCTCAATTGGTATCTTGTTAAACCAGACTTTCAATTTGTATCTTGTTACTGGTCAAGCGCCAGGTTCGATCCAAAAAAGAACCACTTGTACCTGCTTATATACCTATGCTTCCGGACAAACGGCAAGTTCGATAGAACAGTTTGTACCCAGCTTATGTTCTATTATCGGTCAAACGGCAAGTTCGATAGAACAGTTTGTACCCAGCTTATGCTTTGTTATCAGTCAGACGGCAAGTTCAATCTGAAGAACAGTTTGTACCCAGCTTATGCTTTGTTATCGGTCAAACGACAAGTTCGATCTAAGAGAACAGTCTGCACTCTCCCACATGATGTGGTGATAATCCAACAAGCAAGTTCGATCCAAAGAAACAGCTTGTATCAACCCTTTTGTCTATGTCTCCAGCCAAACAGCCAGTTCAATCCAAAAGAACAGTTTGTGTCTGCCTATCTGTTTGTATCTTCAACCAAGTGTCAAGTTCGATCCAAAGAACAACTTGTATCTGCCTATATGTCTATGTTTCCGGTCAAGTGGCAAGTTCAATCCCAAGAACAGCTTGCACCCATCTCTTGTTTTGTATTCCTTGGTCAAGTGGCTAGTTCGACCCAAAGAACAACTTGTACCCTTTTTCTACCCCCTGGTTTGTCTACCCTGTCAATGTCCACCGGAGTCCCCAGTGACATGACAGGTTTCATAGACTCCAATCGTCTGTCTTGCATTCATAATCAAAATGTTGCATGACATTCATATTTTTGAAAATCTGAAAACGTATTTTTATGTCCAAAAGCAGTGCAAATGTTAATATTTAAGTATCTTCGTCCCGTCAACTCTAAGACTTCGTCTCTTGACTCTCCGGACAAAGAAACTTAAATAGGGGCAGCTGTTATACCCTAATTTTGGACCTAAAAATACTAGTCAATTCTTCTTTTCTTGCATTTTAAGTCATTTGAACTGTCTTTGATCAATTGCATCTTTCTCTGCATTTTATTTCAATGTTATTTGCAAAATTTACATGCAAGGGTATTTTAGTCATTTCCTATGTCAAATTTCTCTCAGTCTTTCAAAATTTTGTTTGAGTCTTTTAAATTGGTTTGTATAAGCCCTTGTTTCAATCTCATGTCAAAATTCATTTCAAAAATATCGGTTAAGTCATTTTTTTAGTCAGTATAGCCCCTAGGGGCATTTTAGTCATTTCCTATGTCAAAAGTTCTTTCAGTCTTTTAAAGATTTGTTTGAGTCCTTTCAAGTAGTTTGAATAAGTCTCTGTTTCATTCTATGTCAAAACCCATTTTAAAAATTGCATTTAAAGTCATTTTGAGTCAGTTTTGCCCCTAGGGGCATTTTAGTCTTTTCATGTGTAAAAACCCGTTTAAATTCTAAAAATTGTCTCTGAGTCTTTTAATTCGCTTGTATAAACTCTTGCTTTGATCCCTTGTAAAAAAAATCATTTTAAAATTGCATTTGAGTCATTTCGAGTCATTTTAGTCCCGAGGGGCATTTTGGTCATTTCACATAATATTTCTGATTCGTTTTAATTGTTTTTAGTCGTCTCGTTTTACGTTAATTTTCAATTTACGTTTTCAATTCAATTTTAGTTTTAATTTTCATTTTAGTCCGCGCACTTTTGTTATTTACATTTTAATCCTTTTTAAGTTTGTTAGAGTCCAAGTGCCACGTGTCCAAATGTTATTGGTCCACAAAAGTTTGTTACAAGTCAAGTCCATGTGGCATTTCCTCATTGGTCCAAGCATCCCACATCACCTATAAATAGGTCAAAGTTGGTCAAGGTTGATTGAACTAATCATTTTTTACAAATTCCACAAAAAAGTCATAAATTTTTTTCTCTCTTTTCCCTCTTTCTTTTCCTTCACGTGTTCCTTTTCTTCTCCTCCATAACCAACTTTCTCATCCTCCATAACCACCACTTTTCCAACCTCTAACTAACCTTCCTCCACCATAACTAACCTAAACCACCACCTTCCTCCACCACAACAAACTTTAACCACCTCAAACCACCATAAACAACCACATTCATCATCCATAACAACCTTCAATCTTCATCACCAACCTTCAATCCACACCCAATTCTTCATCACCATATTCAAATCAAATTATATACACAATTCCAAACTGAAAAAAGGAATTCCAAATCTCCTCTCATTCCCAATCGGATCCCATTCTTTTCTTCCTTATTGCAAATTATGACATTATATGCTTCCAAGAAGGAGAGTTAGTGAAGGAGGAATTCATCATAGAAGAAGAGATCAGCAACAACAACGGTGCCAGAACAGATCTCGATTGTGAATCAAAATCACAAGGGTTTGGAGACGGAAAGTGCGTGACGGTGGAGGCATTAGTTCCGCGGCGAATCGAAAGCGTCGGAGAGGTAATAACGTTTTTGTTATAGCTGTTTATCTTTGAAATCGAAATTTAGGATTGAATTCGTCTACGTCGTTGCTCTCTCCCTCTTTGATTCTCGTTTTTCTTGAATTTGGAACGAAGGAGGAATAGGATTTTAAAAAATCGTAAAAATTGGAACCGGAATAAAGAGTTTCTCCGACGTCGGAAACCGTCACCGGTAGCCGCGTCGGAGTTGGTTAAACCCACCGGAGAAGATGAATCTTCATCCTCTACCTTTCCTCTTTCCAGATTCGTTCATGTAGAAAGAGAGAGGGAGCAAAACGTGAGTTTAGAGAGAGAGAGGGAGCAAAACGTGAGTTTAGAGAGAGAAGTAATTGTTGTGTATGTGTTTGTTCACGTGTTGGAAGCTATATAATTGTGTTATGCTATTTGCTTCTATGTATGCCAATCCATAGCCATACCATGGTCTCTCGGCTTCTTAGTGCTTTGATATTAATCATGCGGTTCCTGTACATTCTGTTTAGGGCCTGGGCCTTTGGGCCTGTTCCTTCTTCGTTTTTGTTAGTTTTGTTGCTATTTTCACCACCGTAAACACTTTTCACACCCCTGTTTCTTTAAAAAATTTCCAAAAAAAATCTTTAAATGAACAAATTATTTTCTTGATATTTTTTGATGAATCTTGATGTATTTATACGTCAAGTGTTGGTCAAAAAAATGGGGAAATAATTTGTTCTTTTGATTAATTCAATTCCTTTCTATTTCTTGAAAAATCTTGTAAAAAAAAAAACTTCCAAAAATTTGTGACTTCTCTTGCAATTATTTTTGACATTTGAAACTCTTTTTTATGACATTTTGGCATGTTAAAAATGAGTGAAAAATGTATGTGGAATTTTCTTGTGATTTTGTGTTACTTTTTGCTAAGTGTTGTGAAAATTTCGCATGTTCTTGATCCCAAAAGTCTTGCTATGGTATATTGATCCTTAGTGTGAGAGTTTACAATGTGTATGCCTCTGATTTGGTGCTATTCTTTACTGTTTTAGAGTTTGATTTGTTGATTTCTTGTTTTACAAGTCATGTAAATAATTGTTTGTGGAAATAAAGTGGAAAATAGGTCTAAAAATATGCTAGGAGGCTTGGCTTGATAGGTCCTCTTAATTCTTGTGTTGGGACTGAAATAAAACTCTTTGGGAACTTGTTAAAATATGAGGATTGTAGGTCTTGTTCAAGCCTTGCCTTATTGATGAATCTTTAGGCCTATTTTGCATTGTTTTTGCTTATTTTTCTTTAATTTTTCTTACTTTTGTTATGATAGCTTTGACTTGTTTTATATCTTGTGCTACTAACTTTTTGTTTCATGTTTCATACATCATAAGCATTCCCACTTCATCTTCCTCTCCATTCAATTTCTTGCACTTTAAGTTTCAATTTCATGCAAAAATTAGAATGTAAAGCTTAGGAAATTCTTGTATTTTATTTCCATGCTTTTAATTTCTTGGCAAAGAGGCCATAGAATGTATCTAGGGTATAATGTAAAGGACAATGGACTCTAATAATGTACACCGACACAAACACCGACACATGCACACACACATCACTATAATATAGCTAGAATATGCATGTTTAGATGTATGTTTAGGATTGTATGTTTAGGTGAATGCCTAGGACTTATACTTAGAAAAAAACCAATTTTCCAAACAAATGTGAACAACTTCACTCAAGCATTTTTCATAATAAACCTTGGGGTCAAAACCCCATTGAATTTTCCTTTTATTTTCTTAATCAAATTTCAACAAATTTTAATCATACTTTGACTTGTTTTTGCAAATAACTAATCAAACCCCACTCTTTTCTAAATTCTCATGCCTTTAAGGCCTCTCTCTTATTCTTCAAAATCCATTTTCAAACTTAAAATCAACCAACAAAAACAAAAACATTTTTTGGAAGAGAACTACGGTGGATTTGATCCCTTAAACGGGTACGTAGGCAAGGAACAAAATTCCTTCAATTCAACTAAAATAAAAATCCAAAAACATTCTTCTCCCTCCAATTCTTCACTTAGAAATTCTTTAGGCTTAATATTTTCTTTCAAAATAGCATTTAAAAATAAAGCGCGCGCGTAGAAATTAAAGACGGTTCCTATAGGTTACTATAGTCGTTATGGGTGCCTAACACCTTCCCGTAGCGAAAACAACTCCCGGACCTCGATTCTCAAGGGTTTTGCTTACTTTTTCCCTTCCCAAGAAAAAATAAGATATCACCGGTTTAAAAGGTTCAAACTTAATCAATGTTTGACACCCGAAAACCAAGATAAAACACATGTCAACTAACCAATGTTTGTTTATATATTTTACTATATTAGTAATAATTGATTTATAAATATCAGAGTTTAATATAGATGAGAATAAATAATTTGCACAAGTTAACTGACGTTATGTAGTTAGAAAACATTTGACTCGTGTCGTATTAGAGTGTGGATTCAACCATGTTGTTAAATCAATGAAAACATCATCGTGACTAATAAGTTAGTTGTGAATGTAAGTACTTCTACACGCACTTTTCGAGTCTTTGATTTTTTTACCCTAACAAGCATCCTCTGCTTAACTTATTACTCTTCACTTTGTATTTATGATTATTACTCTTCACTTTGTATTTATGATATTAGTGAATTAGGTTAATTTGACAAAATTGTCTCCCTATACTTTATTTATACTTTTGTTCAATCACGAGAGAAGTTCACGAATCATCACATCGAACTTTACATATTTAGATAAGTCATCTCATTCATATGTTGTTTCACATCTATTTTATCGTAACTAATGTAAGACTCTTGCTTAAAATTAACATACCAACATACCCTCGTTAATTTATCTGTAAATAATAATAACATGATTCGAAGAATAAGCCTGAGTGAGTGTTTGACAACCAATTAAGAAGAAGAAAAAAAAAACTTAGTGCATTTTTTGATGTTCTTTTAACTAAGTTCATCTTGATTTACTCAAATCCATAATTTTCTTAAAATTTTCTATATTAGAAAATAAATAATTTTTTTAAAAATACAAAAAATATTTATTTTTTAATATAGCAAATGGAGTATTTTTATCTAGTTTGTCTCGTTATGATGACCTTTTCTCTACACTCCCATAATTAAACCACTTGGTCACTAATTTCTCCACCAACTGCCCCATCCTATCTTTTTATTTATGAGTTGAAGAAAAGATCAACACACCATAATTAACAAAGATAAAGTCATAGCCATTATAAATATCACTAACTACTATATCAAAACATTGTCAAACTTAGAAAGAAACAAAGATCCAGAAACAGAGAAACCAGACATGGAAGGTTTACAAAGATCTGCAGTATCATTCAGAAGACAAGGTTCATCAGGGTTTGTTTGGGATGATAGATTTCTACAAGAAGAAATAAACAAGATGAACCAGAGTCAGAATCAACAAGAACAAGAAGACAAAGATGAAATCAAAGAGATGAACCGTGATGCAACATCACCACAGCTTGGACCAATCAATACTGTTCAGAGAAGTCGTTCTAACGGTGGAGGACGTGGTTACCGTACCGGAAAAGTTTCTCCGGCGATTGAGCCACCGTCTCCTAGGATTTCTGCCTGTGGGTTTTGTGGTGCTTTTGGGAAAGTAGGGGAGAAGAGGAAACCACCTAAGCATCGATCAAGGTAGTTTTTTTTTTACTGTTTTGTTGTTTTTGTCGGTGGTTTGAAGCGGTGATTGAAGTTACCGAAGATGGGATATTCCGGTGAAGGTGAAAGGTTTATGCTCTTTTGTGTAATGGTAATTACTCAATTAATTAGTTACTTTAGGTTTGTGGGGTATAGTATAGTACCTAGTGGTTGAGTTCATCATGAATTCGTTTTGTTATGATTATTAATTAAGAACATAATGATGATGAATCATGTTTTATTTTTGCTTTTGCTTTCTTTATTATCCCAAAGTCTTTGTTTACACCGTCTACGATTAAAAGTTTTAATTTAATGAGTTATCAACAAAAAAAAAAAGTTTTAATTTAATTTACTTACCAATAGATATACAGGTAAGTAAATTATAAGTACTAATGTTGTCTTGAAACCACAGTTCAACCGATAAAAAACATCAAGATATTGTTAGACCGAACGCGGTGAATAAAGTTTGAATCTCAATCAATCTCACACCTGTGTGTGAATTTTCAATAATTATTATTATTTTGTTTATCTATCAAGATTGCTACAATTATATATGCAGTTTAATCTATGTAAGTAATTTTTATATAGGACAGATACTAGTTTACTCATATTCAAATGTAAAAAATTTACTGAGTACACAAGCTTATGCTATGAACATTTGTATAAAATTGTTTATCAAAACGAACCTATTTAATCCGAAGAAAAAACTTATGATCTTTTGACGTCGTTAATTGACTCACTCCGCTCAAACAATGGACAAAAATTGAGACAGTACAACCGATGATACAGAAGAATTCAAGCAGCAGACAACCTAGCTATTAGTATTAAATTATGTTCGTGAAGGAATCTGTTTTAGGTGTTTATGGATACCCTTTTTCAATGGTCGTTTCGTGAAGAAATCTGTTTTAGGTGGTGATGTTTATTAGCTACTGCCTCAGGTTTACGGTGTTTGGAGGAGGTTTTTATTTGGGTTTTGAATTGTGGTTATGGTGTACCGTCTATATGCAGCACCATTTGTATCTTATTTCATTTATACCTTGTGTCTTGCGGGGTTGACGTTTAATAATATTCGCCGATTAAAAAAAATTAAATTATGTTCCAATGTTTAATTAATTAGAACAAATATTTTCTTAAAATAAAATAAAATTAGAACAAACATGTGATACAACGTGACTTGTTTTTGGATTCAATTGTCTCATTGGCCATCAAGATGTGGTCACAATCAAAATGCACAACGCCTATTGGCCATTTTTCATCTCTAGTTTTCCATGTCTGCTCGTGATATATACAAGAGTTCTTAATACAAGTTTTTTTTGTACAAAATTTTTTATTAAAGGGTAATGTTAACCAGTGCCCCACTGATTAAGAAAGTAAATGTAATAAGTATTGCATTGGAACATGTGTTGTCAACTCTTCAAAAGCATAAAAAAATTTATTTTCATTTTAAAATTTCTTTTTGTAGGTTTTTTAACCAGTACCCCAGGGCACCAGTTAACATGACCCTTTATTAAATAACGGAGATAAGTGCAAATAATGTTTAACCGACAAGCCGAAAAAAAAGTATAAGAGTATTCTATCGACTAAAAAGAACATCATAAATTAAGAATTAAGACAAAGAAGAGGGCTCAAAAACTATTCAAAATATATATATGGTCCCTTTTTTTCTAGCAAGGAATCACCTTCAAGAAGTGAATTTAGCCGAATCTAAAGTCTCCTTTATATTCGAAGAATTTGAAGAGAAAATAATTTCAATTTGTTACCTCTCAAATCTTCTAAATTTTGTATGCCAAATTAAAGTTAGCCTTTTCGAACGTTTTTTTTGTTCTAAGACGAGGATGAGAAATAATCTTGAAGAGAAGGAACATTCTCGAATAAGGTCACTTCTGTTCCTATCCACTTAAAAATCAAATATTAAATCTTTCCGACAAAGCTACGCCTACAAAACAAATGGTCTTCCATTAAAGAATTACCTCCATGTATCCTTCACTTTTTGAACCAAAGTACCAGCTATTATCGGTCACACCTACAATGGAGAATGCTTATATTTATACTAGTTGTTGTGAGAAACCATGGATATGAGCAAGAAAGTTTGAACACTATCAAAATTGTTACCGATAGAATGAAAAACACAATATTAAGTCAAACCATTTAAATGACGTATATAAAGAATAAGAAAGTACCTTACGGTTTATATAAGCAATAAAAAAAGTTTTGTTAAAAAGTATGATATTGAAATCGAACTTGTAACATGAACTATCACTCTTTATTTGCAACCATAAAAAAGAAATATTAAAAAGTGTAATGTGTTGTGTTTGTGCACCATAAAAAAGCAGTCCACAAATAATAATATATAATGCGTTGCCTTCTAGGCAAATGTTTGATATTACCCCGAGTATGCCAGAATATATATCAAATAAATATACAAAATTCAGAATATATATTTGTCAAAAAAAAAAAAATCAGAATATATAATAATTGTATATAGATCTATCTGAAACAATGTTTAAAAGGTAACACCAAAATTGAGTTTAGATGTTACTATGAAATATTAAAAAAAAAAAAAAATCAGAGTTCAAAATAAATAAAAATAAACTCATAAACCTAAGACAAGTGTCCAATGTATGTGGTGGTGTTTTTTTGGCCTCATATGGTTGTTGGTTGGTTGATTTAGTAGTACATCTAGGGGTGTAAGTGGTTCGGACAAAACCAACGAAACCGAAAGTCCAAACCGAATCAAACCGAAAAAATATCCGACCTTGTTTGGTTCGGTTTGAAACCGATCCGATCCAATCAAAACCGATCTAGTTTGGTTTGGTTCATGGTTTTTTATTTCGAGATCCGTGAAACCGATGAACCAATCCGATGATAACCATACTCCTTATTTTACTAATATTATCCTACCTTACCAAATTTATGGTTAGGCTCAAAGTTAAAGTCCAACATAAAATACTTCTTAATCCATTCACTTTCTCTCATCATCATCTTCATCTCATCGGTCAAACTCTTTCATTTCTACTAAAAAAGAAACCCTAGCCGTCAACCACACCAAACCCATTGTTCATCACCACCGATCACCGCTGAGATCGTTCATCTCTTAGTTAGTTTTATCATGTTTATGTCATTGATTTATACTCATTATATTTCATTGTTTTCTATGTTCATTTTCTATGACATTGATTTATACACGTTATATGTCATTGTTTAGTGAAGATTAGAAAAAGCCATTCAAAAAAGAAAGCATTGCGATTTGCGATTATCTTAGAACTAGAAAATGAAATAAAACTAAAAAGAACACCATAAAATTTTGATCGCGTGTGATGTGTACCGATAAAAGTTGAAATAAAATTCTAAAATATATATGCTACTTTTTATTTGCACGCATAACTTTTTATTTGTTGGTTCGGAAATAATTTTATAAGTTTTAGAGATTTAAAAATATTAGAGATTAACTAGTCAATTCTAAACTTATTTTAATTTTGATCTGTTTTGCTTCAATTGGTTAGTGTTCTTACTAATTTTATTAGTTATAAAAAGTTGTTTGAAAAATAGAGAACATGAAAAAACAAAATATGAAATACAATTATACAAAGTTCTATGAAATATTTTGTGAGAATATGAATTTTTTAAATTGTATTTTTAAACAAACCGATCAACCGAACCAATCCAAACCGAACCAAACCGATTAATTTGGTTCGGTTTCTTTTTTGAAAAACAGTGAAAACCGAACCAATCCAAACCAATGAAGGTTTCATCGGTTTGAACATTTTTTTGAGTGAAAACCAATCCAAACCGAACCGTTACACCCCTAAGTACATCCGTACTATAATAATGTAATGCAACGAACTGTCCATACTTTAAAACTCTTCTTGTAAGATTTTGACAGACAACGCCTCAGTTCAGCAGGTACTTTTTTGGTTGGTTAGAATGAGATCTTCTTCTTCCATTTCTATATATATCATTGTTATTATCTCCATTGTACTTGTTCCTTTATTCATCCACCATGCACAAGCACAAGCACAACCACAAGGACTTGACTCTATTATCAAACTCCCACGTTCTGGGTCAACCCGAACCAGATCCAAATCCAAATCCAGGCG
Organism: Medicago sativa; assembly: GCF_051527215.1. NCBI lineage: Eukaryota > Viridiplantae > Streptophyta > Magnoliopsida > Fabales > Fabaceae > Medicago > Medicago sativa. The sequence goes on from NC_140750.1 coordinate 81,768,721, forward strand.
GGTTCTTTCCATCACTCATTTTGGTGCCATAGGTGATGGTTTTCATAATGACACTCAGGTATTAATTATGATACTGTTTTCCCTTGAATTTGGACTTTTGATGTTGTTGTTGGTACATTTTTGTTAATGATTTTTATCATGTACAAAATGTAATTGTTGTTCATTCACAAATGCATCATAGTGAAATGTAAATGATATTCATTCATAGTCCACAAGGATGTTTTTGCAAGTTGGGTGTTTCTTTTTAAAATGTGAGCATAATAGAGAATTTTGATTTATAGCCACTGAATGTTAGGTGATTTGTCTCATTGAGCTAGATATAGGATAAGTAAATTTTAGAATCTTCATCAATGATACTTTGTTACCATGATATACTGATAAACAGGTTATTAATTTTTTTATCTATCTTTTCAGGCCTTCTTGAAGGTTTGGGAAATTGCTTGTTCTCTCTCTGGATTCATCAATATAGTTTTTCCATATGAAAAAACTTTTCTTGTCAGTCCAATTGACATTGGTGGACCTTGTCGATCTAAGATCACTTTGAGGGTAAGCACTAAGAGTGTATGAAATCTACCAGATTTTAAACAGATTTCTGTCATATGCATCTTTCAATTCTTGAATGAAATGTGTCGTATTGAAAATGTTTATTATTATTATTATTTATTTTATAGATCTTAGGAACAATAGTTGCACCACGAGACCCTGACGTATGGCATGGTTTAAATAAGCGCAAATGGATTTACTTCCACGGGGTGAATCACCTTTCTGTAGAAGGTGGAGGGAGAATAGATGGAATGGGACAGGAATGGTGGTCCAGATCTTGCAAGATCAACTCCACTAATGTATTGCTATCTCAGAAACTTATTTTCATATGTAGTTGAAGTTTATTCATCAGTTTAACTAAGTGATGATGACTTCAAAATCTCCTTTTGCAGCCATGTCTTCCTGCTCCAACGGTTAGTGGCGCTTCAAAATATGGAGCAAAACAGTTCATTTCTCTAATCTGATGATACATTAATTATGAATCTATTAGCTGAAATATGAAACTTCATTTACTATGTAGGCCTTGACTTTTCATAAATGCAAGAGTCTGAAAGTCAGAAACCTTATGGTGCTAAATAGCCAAAAAATGCACATCGCATTCACTAGCTGTATGCGGGTTGTTGCATCACGTCTCAAAGTATTAGCACCTGCCTCCAGCCCTAATACCGATGGAATCCACATTAGTGCTACAAAAGGTGTTGAGATTAAAGATAGTGTAATTAGAACAGGTGTGTTATCCTCAATCTAATGCAATGCTAGTGTTACTCATATTGGAAGATTTCAGTGATAGTTTAACATCTTATTTATTTTAAATAGTAATAACATGTTGGTGTTTTAACAGTCAATCATATTTCAGAAATCATAGAAACTTGTTTTTAGTAAAATATAGGATAAGCAGAAAGAAACTATCGTAACAATGAATAAACTTTGTAGGCATAAGGGCAGCCTAATGCACTAAAGCTCCCGCATATGCAATGTCTGGGAAGGGGTCCCACCATTTGGTGTATTGTATGCAGCCTTACCTTGTTTTTTACACAAGGGATTGTTTTGAAGACTTGAACGCGTGACCTTTCAGTCACGTGATAACAATTTTACTGTTGCGAAGACTCCCCCTACTTTGTAGGCATCTTATAAGTTTTTAAGTTTTATGATTATCATTATTATTTTTGAATGTATGGAACTAGCTGAATATGATATGCATGTCATTCCCTATATGATATTTTCAGTTGTGTAGCTTTTAAACTTTGGAAATGTTTAATGTTGTAAAGGAGATAGGGGGAAAGGCATGTGCAACCAACCTGAACAATAAACCAACAATAATGTAACATTGAAACACCATAAAAATGTGTAAATCATTTATAAGGTCAGAGAAATGTGTAACCTTGAAACACCATAGAAATGACTACTTTCATTACCGTTTTGTAGAAGTTCCAGAATAAACTTAATGATCAAGTAATGTGTCAGAAGACAAACATTTCACTGCATTATGTCCCATTTCAGGTGATGACTGCATCTCCATAGTCAGAAATTCTTCACGGGTCTGGATCCGAAATATTTCCTGTGGTCCAGGTCATGGCATAAGGTGAAAGTAATGTTCACTTTTAGTTCATTAGGATACCAAGTAGTATAAATTGTATAATTCTTAACCGATACTTGAACCTATTTTTCAGCATTGGTAGCTTAGGAAAATCAAACGTATGGGAGAAGATTCAAAATGTAATTGTTGATGGAGCACATCTATACAACGCTGATAATGGGGTGAGAATCAAAACATGGCAGGTAACTTTCTTCGTAACTGTATCATTTTCATTCTCATTATATATTTCACCTAGTGATGACAAGTCTATTGAGTCGAGCCAAATTTTAAAGGGTGGGAGGGGTTTTGCCTCCAAGATCACATTCCAGAATATCTTAATGGAAAATGTGTCCAATCCAATAATAATAGATCAATACTACTGCGATTCACGACATCCATGCAAGAATCAGGTATTGAATTTTAAGATATTTTTGCTGGATTTTTTTGTATGTCTGCATGTTCATGTACTGACACTATTAATAGTCAGACAGTGATTTTTTTGAGAGGATAGCCTATATAGTTTTGAATGATTTGTAGAATGTAATAGCTGATTTCACAATTTCCATCGATTATAATCATGTCAGTGACACACATTCCTGTCAATCTCCAACAAGGATTCAAATTAATGAAGTTTCATAATAATTTAATTCAACTGAAGATATTATGCTGTAAAAATTTATGCAGACTTCAGCTGTTCAAGTGGGAAACATATCCTTCATTAATATTCTAGGAACTTCAGCCACCGAAGAAACCATTAAATTTGCCTGCAGTGATGCTTCTCCATGTGAAGGACTATATCTGGAAAATATTTTTCTTCAATCATACTTTGGAGGAAATACAAGATCTTATTGTTGGCAAGCTCATGGTTCTGCTCAAGGTTATGTGTACCCTCCTGCCTGCTTTTCGACAAGTAGTGATTTAATTAGACAAAATGTCTTGTTAGAGCCAAATCCTGCTATTAATTCTGTCTGAACAGAAGGTATTTTGTACATAATAAAACAAGTAGATGAACCCCTTGATATATATTTTACAGGGTATTCAAGGTCTTGTTAGAGTCATATGGTGATAAGTCTGTATTCATAATCCATATGAATGCATGCACTTGCATTATTGAATTTGAACTATTTTCTTGGTAGTGTTATCTTTTTTTCGATGTAGTTCCAGTTATCTGTTCTGTGTCATGTAATCTCTAACGTCGATTGAATGAATGCCTCAAAAAAATATGCTATTTATCGCAAGGTAAAAACAAGTTGACAAAAAACAAGTTAAAACTAATTTGAATGGTTTTAAACAACTTGTGTACCAACTTCATGCATTGTAAGGGAAAATTCTCCTGCATCTCCATAGGATCGCTTATATGGAATAAGTTGCAAATCACACTCATTAATATATTCATGCCATAAGAAAAGACAGAAAAATACTTATTTTTACTAAATCAAAATTACCGCAAGAAACATAGAAAATTACGTGATATGGTTCTTTTTCATCTATTCATCTTGTTTTCTTGTAAAATTTTGTGTTGGGTCTAACTCAATCTTACCGAAACAATTTGTAAGGTGAGACCGTCCCCGCATATAAACTTATGCTTAAGTCATATGTTTTTCAAAGTGGGACTTTTAACACACACTCTTCATGCGAACATCTGGAATGTGACCCGGTAGTGAAATGGATTCAAGGTTTTTCATGTTTTTGCAACTGTGACATAAACACCATTTTTTAGCACATCATGTTTTTTAAATATCGCAATCTCCTGGTTTCAATTACTTCCTCTTACACACCAGTTTTTTTTACAGTAAACACGTCTTCAATTTAATAAAAATAATTGCTATGATGTTTTATGTACCGATATTAAAGGGAAAGTCTGATATGGTGATTGTTGAATGTATTCATAATCCATATGAATGCATGCACTAGCTTCCATGAATTTGAATTGTTTTCCTGATAGTCTTCTGTTTTATTTTTTGGTAATATTCCAATTATATGTCATGTGTCGTCTGTAGTATTCTATACATTATTATGATTGAATGAACACCTCTGAAAAATTTGAAACTAGGCTCAATCATAAGGCAAAAGCATAATAATTTATTTATTTTTTTAAAAAAAGCATGTCTGAAACTGAATGGTTTTAACTTGTAATGAACTTTTGTACCAAATTCTTGCATTGTTCGGGCAAATTCTCCGGCATCTTAAAATCACTGGGGTCGAATAATTCCGCAGATGCGAACAAGAGGTATAAGCAGCCACCTGAGTGGCCTAATAAGAAAAGCTAAGCAAAATCAATATCCCTATTATTGAATCTTATATTTAATGAATTGATCAGAAAGTACTAACAGACTGCAGTAACAGATTTCAACAGGATAATACTAAAAATTTGAGGAAATTTACTAATTACAAAACTGACACAATACTTCTAACTTAATGGATCAGATTCTGGACTACATCATAAGGTCAAAAAATGTAAACTTTTCACTAATGTTGTGCATATGAAACTAGTTTTGAATCAGAGGCTGTCCCAGTTTTACGCTCGGGGGCCAAGTTTGGGGCACCCATGGGCAAGAGGCAGATCCACGTTTTTCCAACTTCTGAAAGTTCTAGGTACCATCTTATCGACATATAGTGTTCCATCTAGGTGATCACACTCATGCTGTAAAATTCGAGCCTGCCAACCAGAAGCATTTATTTTGATTGGCTCACCATATCGATCAAAACCTGTAACCTCAACATCAAGGTATCGCTCTACCACAGCTTGAAATCGATCAACACTGCAAAATGTTATTGCAAGTGATGTTAATGTAACTTGGATATATGTAGTTCTGCACACATTATTGCCACATAAACCACAAAAATATGGAGCAAGCCAGAATTACCATATTTTTGAAATTTTGACAACTTTAAAAACGATATTACATAACTGATAACAGATCCAACAAATTCAATCAACTCTAATCAGGTTAGAGGAAAATCTCTTACAAACACGGCATATTTACAATCAGAGGACACAATAATCATAATAAGAGATTCAATTGTTTTGTTACAAACGCTGCTTTCCTCTTTGGTGAACTACACCCATGTTTGTACATTCTACTTAGAATTTGGATTGGACCTAACTCAACCCATTACAAAACCGGTTTATAAGGTGATGGATGCCTCCCACTTATAAACACTTTTTGGGTCATATCACATTGAATGTGGAACTCGCAACAATACTAACGGCAACTTCAATACTGACAAAGGAAAATTTGGTACAGCAAAGCTCAACCTCCACAAAAGATAATGGATATTGGATCTCATTTTTGTTTAAAAAAAAGACAAGAAAAGCTAAGAGAAGTTCATACCAGATGTTAAAACTAAGATAGACATTAGGTTGATTAAATTGAACTTAAGCATAGTCCACCCGAGTATACTCAGCCTCAGGCAACCCTTACATTGTGAAAAAAATCCACGTGAAACCAAACAACCATGTTTTGAAATAAACATAAGCAATTCTGCTATGTATTGGGTTACATGGATGCCAACTTAGATGTATCACCAGTTGAGCAGTCCTTGTAAGTGAAAGAGAATAAAGACTTTGCAACTTTTTAGCTTTTAGGCAAAATAATAGCTTAAACAACATCAACACTGAAGAATTCGTTCATTTGGAATCACACACACATACATAAAGATACATGTTAAGAGAAATCATTTTATGATTTGGTTGTGATTGCTTCAAAATTGATCCTATCAAATTTTCCTTATAATGCTAAAGTCAGTCAGAAGCCAACCCCTGATTCAAAAAAAAGTCAGAAGCCAACCCCACTTAGTGGGATCAGGCTTGTTTGATGTTGTTGCTAAAGTAAGTCATAAAAGAACTTGGTCTCATGAAATTTTAAGCCATCGCTAAAGAAAGGACAAACAGTGTACCATCAAGAATTTAGACTGCCATTTTAAATATTAGGCTAAAATATGGTTTTAGTCCCTGCAAATATGTCTCGTTTTGGTTTTAGTCACTGTAAAAAAAAAAATTAGTTTTTGGTCCCTGCAAAATTTTTTGTTTTTTAAAATAGTCCCTGGAGGGACTATTTTCAAAATCAAAATATTTTGCAGGAACCTTTTTAAAAAACAAAATATTTTGCAGGGACCAAAAACTACGAAATAGGTTCAGCCATCATGTGTCACGTATGCATATCATCACAAAAGTAGGGTCAGGGACTATTTTCAAAAACAAAATATTTTGCAGGGACCAAAAACAACAAATTTTTTTTACAGGGATTAAAATCAAAACAAGGCATATTTGCAGGGACTAAAACCATATTTTAGCCTAAATATTAAACCAAGATTTGCACATTCCTAAATATGACCATGAACAAATGGCATGTCAGTTTTGAAATTGCAAGTATGGCAACAGAAAATGAAAAAGTTGTTAGTAAATTATTGCCACACCTCAAGCACCCTTCAAAAAAGAAGGCAGTCCTGTTGCTCTTGTTCTTTAATTTGGGATTCAGAATCACCTGCATCACTCAAGAGATCTACTGAATGAATGTTATTACTCAAGTAATATATCTCATGTACAAAACAAAACTGAATTTAATTTCAATAAATGAATGAACGGTTACTTTTTTTATAATGAACAAATGATAGCTTTTGAACATGCACTAGTCGTTAAACGTAATTAGCTACTTCTTAGAGAGTGAAAGGCCCTTGAAATTGGACCGAGTAGCTGCATCCAGGTTTCGACCACCCCTCTGGTTTACAATAACTTGCATCTTAATGACTGCAATGCAATTCATAGCTAACTTCAAATTTCAAATCCGTGTTTCTATTTAATGTATATGCTCATTTTCCAATGCCAGATCAGAAGAAACAATGAACTACTAGTAGTTAATTTTACTAATTTGTGCGAGGAAAATATTTCTAATCATATATAGGGCGTCTCTTTCACTGTTGGAAAGTCACAAATTGTAACAATTAGACAATAGCAATTAATTGTAGTATAATGTAATGTAATCAAGTAATTATTAGAATTAATAGTAACATGCATACTGATCATAGAAAATGTGTATATATTATTCAAATGTTGACAGATGGTTTATCTTATTGCACGCTGGTTAGTTAATTCTTATATCTTCCAAATGACTCCAAGCTGTGGAAAGCTTCTTCTTTCAGCCAATATACCACTGATACAAGTTAAAATAGTCCAATCCATGCTTCCAGAATCTTTTATATTATTTGTCATATGATTTTTAGCTTGCATTACATATCCCAGGTTACTTGGTGACCCACAAAGGCAGTTTCTTAATATTCATTCACATGTAACATAAAAAAAGAAGCTATCATTCGTTCTCTGATTCACACATCATATATGGAAACATACATACCAAAAGATCAAAAGGTCTTCTGTCTTGTGCTTTGGTCTCCTCCTCTGTGTTGTAACTAATATATTCTTCTTTATCCTCCAAAACTATTATCTGCATACATAAAAGAAAACACCGGAAAAACATGCTTAAGTCCAACAACATCAGCCTATGTAAAACCGACACAGCGACACTTCACATTAAAGGTGTGTGATGTTCGACATGGTGTTTGCATCTGTTCTAGTCTAGAACACAGCGCCTAATGAGCGAGTGGTCACCTATGATTTATGGAAATGTGTGTAGAACATGCCTTTGCCCTAAATGTTAAGTCCAATTTTATAGTGCTCCCCCTGCTAGGCTTTCCTAAAATTCCTGGGCTTCTCCAATCATTGTCAGACCCAATACTAAATAGGGTGTGGCTCCCATTAGATATTCTATTTTTAGTTAGCAATGAGGACGATGAACAGAGTAGTGCCGTAGCGGTAGGTGGCACTTGCGGTACAGATAAATTACTCTACCAACTAATGACACTCTGGTACCCTGGTCGGCCATGCTAGCGCTCTCCTATGGACAAGTGTCCTGATCAGCCGTCATAGACTCTCTTGGCTAGGTTGTGGATTCCTCTAGTCAATCGTTCTTAGAATTTGTGGTTGGGTCTAACACAACCCCACAAAACATGTTTGTAAAGTGAGAACTGCCCCACTTATAAACACATGCCATCTCTCATCCAATACGAGACTCTTTTAACACACTCCTTCAAGCCCAAGACTATTAGGCTTGGTGCGTTGGTATGAATGGTGGGTGGCTCGATAGCGTAACCTGGAAGCAAACAGTCTAAACAATCTTGGAGGGGGCTCTAATACCATCTTAGAATTTGTGGTTAGGCCTAACTCAACCTTACAAAATCTATATGTGAGGTGAGGACTACCCCCACTTATAAACACTTGATCATGCAATCTCTCATCCAATGTGAGACTCTTTAATAGTCATCTCAGACCCCCACTATCTTCTCATTGAGGCACCGACCTCAATGTACCAAAGAATGTCCAATAGGGTCAATATTCTCTCCATTGGAAAAAAAGAAAAATTGAGAAAATAATGTGGAGATGGTCAAGGTCTCCACATTATAGTTTTGTTTCAAAGGAGAGAATCCATTTCCTGTCCAACATGATACTACCAAAACACATGTAGTTACATTCAATTACTCCATTTTTGTATTGACAAAGACACTATACAGCTTATAATAATTTGAGAAAATGGCATAACTCATCACATGTGTCAGTGACAACAATAACAACAAAAGCTCATTTTTGATTCATACCCTTAAAGGGATACCAATTTGTGGGGCAGCAACACCAACTCCAGGGGCTTTTCTCATGACAAGAATCATATCATCAATAATATTCTGAATCTTGTCTGATTTAATCTCACAGTGATCAACCTCACGTGCAGGCTCATGAAGAACTGGATCACCTGCTTTTACAATGTAAGGCAATTTGTTCACAGTTTTCCTTAGTAATGTTGTTTCTGAAGAAGAAGGTGATGATAATGTTGAACCGAACTTGGAAAATTTGGTATTGAATAGTTCAATTTTGGTGTTACAACTAGAAAATGAAGAAGAGAGTGATGCGACACCGTTTGAGAGCACCGGCATCGGAAAAGAACGTAAACGCCACACCAGCCGCCGCGCTGCTTCCATGTTCGGTTCAGAAAGAAAAGTTTACTGAATTCAAAACCAGTACTTGATATTTGACCCGAACCGAACCAATTTTTCAAAATTGTGTTTTTTTTTCTTCTTTTTCACATTGAAGCTGTGGGAAAGTTCTTGGTGGCACACATGACACTAGTGTTTTTTATGAGAGAGAAACATAAATACTCCCTCGGTCTCACCATATCAGTGGTTTAAAGTTTGTGCATGATTATTAAAGAAATAATTAATTGTGTTGAAATTCAATGGTAAAATTAGTACTCCCTCCGTTTCAAAATACATGTCCATTTTAGAAAAATTACAGATACCAAGGAATCAAATAAATGTTGTCATTTTTGATGCAATTCTTTGTGTTTTTTCTATAATACCCTTACTCATTTATTATGTCATTCTATTATTTCTCTCTCTACAATAAATATATAAGGGTATTATTGATAAACCAATAATTAATATTGCATTGAAACTTGAAAGGGACAAGTAAAGTGAAACAAAATTATTCTCCAAAATGGACAAGTATTGTGAAACGGAGGGAGTATCATTTACTATAATACCCTTGTTAATTGTAGTTAGTGGAGTAATTAAGTTGAATGAAATTCAATAAATAAGGGTATAATTGTGGAAAAAAATAATAAATACTGCATTGATATTGTAAAGTGGCAATTATTTTGAGAAATAAAAAAAATGCTAAAGAGACAATTATTGTGAGACGGATGGAGTATGATTAAGACACAAGTTAATAAAACAAATATAAAAATAGTTCATTGAAATGTGTGCATTACTTTTAATCTTTAGCTTTTTAAGGAGTTGAATGCACAAAACTTTATAAAATATTTCTTCTTTTAGGTTTCTTAACATGTGTCTTAAGGGCACAAGTTAACACTACTTATATAATTGAAATAAATTATTTTTTATGAGTGAGTATAATAGGTTAGAAGAGAGATAGAAACAGAATCAACAATGTCACTCAAGTGCAATTTGAAGTTGGCAAAATAAATTGGGATGATTCCTTTAAATACATTGGCCCAACATGTGAGATATATGTTAGTGAAGTGATAGAAAGAAAGAGATGAAAAAAGAGATAAATAGTAGTATCGAAAGTTGAGATGTATTGGCTGAAAGAGATCTGAAGAAGATTGGGTCAAACGTAATTATGATGAAGCTTACAAGGAGTCAGTGGACCTTGAGGGTTATGGGGACCTTATTCGAGAGTCTAACGGTCAGTGACTTATAGGTTATGCTCGAAAGATTAAAATGTGTGATGCTCTTCATGTTGAGATGTGAGGCATGTATGAAGAGTTAATGATAGCTAGGAAAAAGGATTTCAACAACTCATCATGGAAAGTGACACCCAAGTGATATTGGACATGGTTAAGGGCAACTGTAAGTTCAACGGGGTTACCTTTGTCTTGATTCGGTGTACTCATGACCTCATTAATCTCTCTTGGCAGGTTCTGATCAACCATACATAATGAGAGGGTAACATAAATGAATATTAGTCAGATGCTTTTTGCTCGACCCAAGATTCCTCGTCCATTATTTTAGAGTCCCCTCCTAAGGAGCTCAAGTGTATCGTGTTTAAGCACATTTTCAGGTCCGAGTGCTTAAAAATGTTCTTTTAATCTATTAATTTTCTTTCTCTTTTTCTTTGGATCTTGCTCTCTTTGTATACAAAAAAAATGGTTGAGATGTACATATATGAGTTGTGAAGTTTATTAACATAACACATCCATATTTGTGCCCATTTTGAGTTATACATTTTTTTTTTGAGCAATGCTAGCATCAGTTGCTATTACACTCTCGGTTAAACACTCTTCCGCTGATTCGGCCACGTCATACGTTTTTCAAACACAATTACTTGTTTACCTGGTCCTAAGGTTTAGTTATTTGTTTATTTTTTATTTTTTATTATGTGCAAAATATTAAAGGTTGCCAAAATCATAGCTTCTGCGACGGTGTGAACTGAGAAAGAAAGATCTGGGCCACCAACATCACAACGACAAGGTACCCTAAAATCAAACTTCAAGTTTCTACACCTAAATCAGCTAAAGATCAACCAAAAAACAAATCTTTCCCGAAATTTCACTATGGGCAATAAACTGTCAATCTCCAATAAATGCTTTTTCTCATGCATATACTCATAACCTATGGATTTAATAAATCCAAAGCAAAATAAAAACCTGTCAATGCTTGGAATGACGAAGAAGAATTTGAGATGGGAGCATTTCAAAGTAGATTCGTATAATTCTTTTCCCATTATTACCAAGAGGTTGAAATGGAAACATTTGAAATGGCAAATTAAATGGGTCAGTCACGAAAAAGATTTTTATTTGAAAACAAGAAATTGTTGAAGATAAGCTTGGTCCTTCCTTCTACAGCAACAATGGAGATTGAAGAGGTTGAACCGGCGTTCTTTTCGCACGCAGTTTTGAGAACAATTTTGTAAATAAAAATTAATAAAATAATAAAAAGCTAATAAATCCACTAAACTTGTTTAACCGGTTACCGGTTTAGGAACTTAAAAGGCAAGTGACGTGGCCCTCTACTAGAGAGAGTGTCTAACCGAGAGTGCAAGAGTGACTGTGGATAGCATTGCTCTTTTTTTTTTTTTTTTTGTAATTCTTGTGTTGATGGGTGCATTTGGACATATCATGTACACATATGTAAAAAAAACTATCATTTAATTATTTTAAAAATATATATTGTATGTATATTATTTTTGTGGTGATTACGAGTTGATATTTTTTTTTGAAGTGATGATTCAAATCATTGTACTATAATTGTATTACTATTAACAAGCTATTAGTCAGTCTCAATTAAGAATATGTGTTAGGTGTTGGGTTGGAGGAATTTACACTGTGTTTGGTTGAGATGATTTTGAAAAGAGAGAAACAAAAGAGAGAGAAAGAGGGAAGAAAGAGGTGACTTCTCTTGTTTGGTTGAGCAAAGAAAAAGAGAAGAGAGAATAAAATCGGTGGACCCCACCAACTTTTTGGTTCTCTCCTCAACAGCGAAGAAAGTCCAAGAAGTGAACATTTTTCTTTCACTTTCCATTTTTACCCTTTGCCTTCTTGATTTTCTTGTGTTGATGTACCATTTTTTTTTGCCAAAAAGAAGTGTTGGGAGACGCGCCATTTCTTTTATTTTCGGTAATTGGAGGCTCACCATTTGAGCACTGAGAAAAATGTGAAAGTTTATTTTAATTAAATTTTTTTTTTTTTTTGGTTCAATTGAATAATTAAGTTAATATGACTAAAAAAATTAAGTTGTTTAACTTTTTATATCTAAGGGTAGTTTTGTACTTTTTGAAACAATCAACACTTCTTTCTTTTCAATTTCTCTTATCTTTCTCTTATACCAAACAACCTATCAAATCTACTCTATTTCTCATCTATTTCTCTCTTCTAGTTCTCTTTCTCATCTCTTTCTCTCTTTCCACTTTCTCTTTGCTGCCAAACACACGGTTAGTGATTTTATGTACTATTATTAAACGAGTTGATATGTTCACCAAAAAAAAAAAAACGAGTTGATTTTTTTTTTTTTGAAGTGATGATTCAAATCATTGTACTATAATTGTATTACTATTAAAAAGCTATTTGTGTTAGGTGTTGGGTTGGAGGAATTTAGTGATTTTATGTACTATTATTAAAAAATTATAAACGAGTGATGTACTGATGTGTTCGAGTGAGAACCACTTAAGCACCCAAAAAAGTCTCTGTCCGACGACCATCTTTAGAGCATCCACAATAGACATGTCCATTTTTTGACACAGAAATGGGTCTCAAATGTACACATCACTTATTTATAATTTTTTAATAGTAGTGCATAATAAGCACACAATCCCTTCAACCCAACATCTTAAAAAAATTACTAAATACGTACCACAAATAATTCTACATCATCATATTTCAACATTCAAATATTATTACAATAATCTTAAAAATCATTGGACCCTATAGGAAGTGTGATACATTTAAAAAAAAAAAAATGTGATACATGTAGGCTGGAATATCTCTAATCATTAAACATAAACATTAATGGTTTTGCTGGAAGCACCCATGAAGATGTCTTTTAGCAATCCACACCTCAAGGTGATTTCCACTTTTTAGTTATAACTTTGCTAAAAGACACCTTCATAAAAATTAGTTGGTGTCTTTTAGCAAATGCTCATAGAATAACTTGCTAAAAGATACCTTCATAAAATGTGTATTCTAGCAAAACCGAGCATTAATTATATTTTCTATCTAATTGGGATACCTATTAGGTACCCATGCTTGTGAGACCAAGCATTTCCCATCGAAGATTATCTTAGAGTTTTAAGTTGAATTTTTTTGCCTGAATTTCATGATTAGAGGATATTGATGTGACAAAATGATGCTAGGACGTTTGTTTGTTAAAACAACTCGTTTTAACAATATCTCAAGACTCGTCATAAGTTCTTAATAATTTTTTTAAGAGCAAAAAAATGAATGAGTTGTTTTAAAATGATAACGAGCTAGGGTTCCACTTAAACTAAATGAAGGAGTACATCATTGAAAATGCTCTTAAATAAGGGTGGGATTTAGCATGGGAAAGGGGAGTTGTTTCCCACCATGGGAAAGTTTTTTATGACCATTAGATAATGTAAGGAACATAATATGATCATAGTCTTTCAACACTAGATTATTTTACATTATCTTCCATCATCCTTCTCTTTCCTCCATGTTTCTACTCACCCACCACCACCACCACCAACAACCTCTCAAATTCCAGCTATTGACCACCACTTACGCCATCTTCATCATGTTGTTCTTAAAACACCAGTAAATAAAATTAAAGAACAATTAACAAGAAATACCACTGCAGATTTTGTATAATTGTTTTTAACTTAATGTTTTGTTCATCAATGTTCGATTTTGTTTTCCTATAAACAAACAACAAACAAGATTCTGAGTGTTATAATCCAAAAATCATATATTATTTTATGAAACACAACAAAATTTGTTTTCGATTTTTTAAAATTTTTTGTTGAACCATAAGTTAAAAACAAAACAAGTTAATTCATAGGAAAACAAAATCAAAACCATTGCCGTGAGCAAATTTTGATGTTTGTTTTTAACTTGATTTTTTGTTCATTAGTGTTCCCACACTTTTTTATTCTTAGACTTGGTGATTTTTATTTGCATGTGTTTTAAGGTTCTAGTAAAAAAGGCCAACAATCAATGTGTTTTTGGGTTTCTTAATGTTACCTGGAAAGGCTTTGGTAAAGCATGGATTTCAGATCTCTGCAAAATTTTGGTATTCATGGGTTGAAGAATATGAAAGAGAAAGAGAAAAATATAATATAGGCAGTCTATTATAAAATATGTACACCTCTTTAATTTAATGGTCATAAAAAACTTTCCCATGGTGGGAAACAACTCCCCTTTCCCATGCTAAATCCCACCTAAATAAGGGAGACAACTTTCTCAACAAACCTTTTTGGCATTTTTAAGAAATGTATAGGAAATGGTAGAGGGTGTGGACATAATTAAGAACCCAATGTGGGACGGCAGCTTCCCATGTCTCTCAATCAAAGCCACAGATGGGCATCACATGCCTATCTTCATTATTTAATTTTCATTGATTTGAAGAACCTTATTGCATGCAATGCATCTATATAATTTACTACTATTTATTTACTTAATGTTCCCCCATTGGTTTTAAGAATTCAATTAAATTAGCATTGGTGTTACTGTCTAGCTATCCTAACCATCTTCCAAGCAGGCATTAATCAACATGACCGTGTCTTAAGCCGCAAGATTAAATTGACTATAATCTGCTTCACATGGCACACCTGTTTCATTTGAGACTCTAATGATGAGTTGCTTATTAAAATCTATTTGACTATTCAAGCCTTCGAACTTGAGAAAAGGCAGTTTTATTACTAGAAAAAGAAAAAAATTCAGATCAAAGGATTATAATCTTATAATGATTATATTGTCAATATGTATAATTTTTTAATTACACTATATATTTGCCTTTAGGATACTTGTTAAAAAGACAAAAATAAAAATAGGATAAACGTGCCACTCTGAAAATATACACCTAATACTACCTACTTTTGCCTTAAACCAAAAACAAGATAGATTTTTTTTTTTAAATTTTTATGCAATCCAAACTACTAATCAAACAAAAAAAAATCATCTATATAGTTTGAAGAAATGGGATATATGAGGTGATACTTACCGATTGAGGAAGCATTAAGATTTCTTCAACAAATTGATCTTAATGTAATTTTTTCCTATGGGATTGACACCATGCCCATTTCCTACGCTAAGCATATCAAACCAACTAGATATTCTCTGCACCTTTTTGCATGCCTCCTTTTTTTAACTTTGGTTTGAAGGTGTTACCATTGTGTGGGGACAAGGTGAAAATTCATCACAAAGATTGATGAGAAAAAAATAATTATATAAAAACCCTAAATTTATATTACAAATTTGTTAAGTAACTAACCGCAAGAAATCAACCGAATTTGTTAATGACTAATCTTTCTCAAATAAGTTAGCTGCTTTTAGTGAAGTCTTTCCTTTCAACCGTATTTTTTCTATCAACAAAATTTTAACTCGAGACATTGCTTAAAAGATCTGAGTTCAGTTCCACAATGACCAATGTAATCTTGGTTATCCAACTTAGAAAGCACACATACACATTTAATTAATTAATCTTTATCTCTCTTGTGTATATATAAGGAAGCACATGAGCCTGTCCATGAAGCATCCATTCCATTGTAACACATTCCATGAAGCTATAGTTAGGCTTTGACATTTCAATTAGAGAAAGTCATATCAACATGAGAAGGAGCTACATCCAACCATCATCAGATCTCAAGAAAATAGAGGAAAAAAGCACCATCAACTTGAGAGAGAAGATGAGAAACTCATCAACTTCATTATCATATGATCATAATGAGGTAAAGAAAGTTGAGGACTCCTTTGAAACAAATAAGAAGCTAGAGAGGAAGACTACAGAAGACATCAATGCCAGTGCTGATGCCTTCATCAAGAATTTCAGGAAACAACTCGTGATTCAAAGGCTTCAATCCATTGAGAATTATGAGAAAATGCTTGCAAGGGGTCTCTAGCAATATATATCATCATGATCATGCTTTTAATTATAAATCTTTTAATTTATGGTGATTATTATATCATATATATAATTACCTATAATTAATATTAAGTTTGGTGTATGTATTATATCATCATCTATAGCTTGATTTGTTGTTTCCTAGCTATAAGGTTTAGATGTATAAGATCGGAAATAAGGTGCACAACCAATTATACGTCCCTATCTTGCATCAAAATAGTGCCCAAAAGAGTAATTGGTTCATGCATTTTTTATCTGGCTTGTTAGTACTATCATTGAAATAACTAATTAAGGAAAACTATATACAGTTAAAACTCTATAAATTAATAATATCAGGATCGAAGAAATTTATTAATTTATCGATAAATTAATAATTATTAATTTAAAGAGTTTTTAAGTAATTATACTGTACATACCAAACAAAAAGGCAAATTAGTCTATGCCTCTTAGAATTACGTTGCAGTGAACCTTAGGACTCAACGTAAATTAGTAACTACTGTGTTCATATGCATTGGAAATCAATAATGACTTTTGAAGTACAGTAAATTAGTAATATTTTTTTTCTTCAGTTTCTATGAATTATTAATTTATGATTTTCTTGGGACCGAAAATTATAAAGGGATCTCCCGAAAAATTATTATCTTATTATTTTATCGAGTTTTTCAATTTTTTACATTGGCCCAAGTCGGGACCGGACAAATTTATTATTTTAGAGAGTTTATTAATTTACCGAGTATTAATTTAAAGCGTTTCTACTGTATATCGTTTATATACCTTGCCTTATGTGCGTTTTCTTTGTCAATTACATTTAAAAGATGGTACAAATGTGAACCTTTATCATTTTAAGTAAAATACCACATTCATTCTTCTTATTTATTTATAAATCTATCAATTTTATAAAAATAGGGTGGGGATCTTCCTTTAAACTTTTTTTTAGGCCCATGATAGAATTTTCATTGAAAGATACATATTGTTAAATGACAATTTTTTTTCCTTCCATCCAAACCTTCAATTTATCATTGCTTCCTCTTGACCTTATAACTTAACCGGTTTCCCTTTTATAAAACTCCCTTTGCAACAAATTAAAAAAAAAAATTACATGTATATTTGATCCAAATTTAGACCAACTGTGGGTATTTTTTTCCTTATATTTTATTACGATTATGTTCAAATACATGTACTTTTTATTTATACGTTGTTAGGGAAGAAGGTAAAGAAAATAACTTATCAACGGGAAATTATAAAAAAAATAAATAAAAAATACATGTATTTGAACATAATCGTAAATATGCTGAAAATTCAACTGCCAAAGGAGGTTGCATCATAGATCAAATGCGGGCTGAGTTTGTAGGGAAAGGATGAAGAAAATTGAAAATATCAATTAGATTCAAAGCGGATAAACAAACTGATCCACAAACCACATACTGATAGCTAGCCATTGTTTCAAGCAATTTTGTGACTTTCATAGATAACAATAGGTTCAATAATCATGTTGGTACTTGGTAGTGATGCCACACTACTTCCCTTGGTACCCAAGAATCCACACCTATTAATCCCTTTAAGCTTTGTTTGCGAATTTGGAGGGGGAGAGATGATTGATGAAGGTTTTGGAAAAAATGAATGAGCAAGTGGAAGAAATAGAGTACATTGGGAGGGGAGAGTTTTGGGGTTAATTTTTCTTCATAATACAAAATCCTCCTTATTTGGAGGAGGGTTTTGGGGTTTTGGAGGGTTTATATGAATTCTTCAAATTTATTCTATGTTGTCATAATATTCTTAAGAGATTTGGTTTTTTAATAGAATTTGCTGATTCAAAAAAATATAGGTCAAATGCATCTAAAGGTCCTTTAAGTTTTTCGTTTTTCCCAAAGTGATCATTTAAGTTTCAAAAGTCCCAAACAAGTCCTTTAAGTTTCAAAAGTGCCAAACAAGTCCTTTTAGTTTTTGAATCGTTTCAAACAAGTCATTTTAGAAGATGATGGTGATGATTCAGATGATAGCAACAAATAGCATTATCCACCATTTGCCATACCTAAAAAGATGACTAATTTTAAGTGGGTGTTAGGAGCCAGATTTGGTACCAAAGATGAGTTCAAGGAAGCAATTACAAACTATGCGATCTACAATATGACTTGTTTGAAACGATTCAAAAACTAAAAGGACTTGTTTGGGACTTTTGAAACTTAAAGGACCACTTTAGGAAAAACGAAAAACTTAAAGGACCTTTAGATGCATTTGACCAAAAAATATATATATGAATCATAAGTGTATTAGTTTATCATTCTCTAAAAAAACACTCTTTCAAATGTGAAAGATTTCTCCATCTCCCTCTATATTTCCCACCTTCCAAAACCCTTCCTTCCTCTCCCCTTAAAACTCTCAAATAAAGCCTTAGTCATGGATTACCGAAAAACTACCATCAATACTAAGCTTGACCAAGGTGTCATTTGGGGAAGCCATATAATAAGGACACCGATGTTTCCTTAATCTAGTAGGAGATGAATGAATATCACGATAAGAGAGTGAAGGTAATGGATTTGATTTAGAGTGTACTAATTGTTCCATTTCTTCATGCACAAGTCAAAAAAGTAGAGAGACATTAGAAGAAGTAAATAATTTCTCATATGCTCTGAAAATGAGAGTACTCATTCGATATTCAAAAGATTGCAAACATTACAAAAAAAATCTAACTAATTATATGTCGCATGCATAGGTTCTCCAATATTTTCACTTGATGCGTGTGTAATTGTAACGGTTTAGAATTGTGGTAATTGTATCTTGAGGATTTTGAGTAGCACAAATGGGCCGATAAGAAAGATGGTCATAGAGAAAATATAAAGCAACTTGAGGGAAGAAAAAAAAGACGTTTAAAAACAGAAAAAAAGGATTGAGTTTGAGCAAGTTTTTCTTAGTTTGATTCCACAAAAACTTTGCCACACAACGCAAGACTGATGAGTGATGCGGAGACTTGTGGTGGGATCGATAGTGAAGATATGCAGTACAGGAAGAATTAGAATGGTGGGACTAAACCCAAATTTTGTCAAAAAATTATTTCAATAACCTTAATTTTTAATTATATAATATAATAAAAATAACTAAAAACATGCTATAGCAAGTAAAAGTGGAAGGGTCCACTGATGCACCTATTTTTTGGGTGCATATTAGGGTCTTCCCCTATTCAGATTCTAAAATTCGAAATATTTCAACGTGTTTTTAAAGGTTTTTATGGGATGTTTATTCCGTTTGGATTATATATATAATCCCAACTGTAATTCCATCAACAAAAAAAAAATCCCAACTGTAATGGACGTGCGAGAAACTCATAGAATAAAAAAAGAAACAATCTTGTTCTTTTAAAGGGGGCATAAGATATATAGATGATTGATTGGAATGTATGGACAATTCTACCTTCTTCACCATTAGTCTCTTTATTACCATAACACCATGTTAATCAGATTAATGTATTCTCTTTTTAATACTATATGACAATCATATTTTTTTTAGCAGAATAATCCATTGTTGAAAATATTGGATTGTGCCTGTAGAATCCCTTGAAAAATCAGAGTATCAATTTTTAAAAATAATAAAAAGGTATTTGAATTAATTTTAAATTCGTGAAAACTAAAATTTATACTCAAAATCATCTTCTTTTTTCTTTTATAGAATTGTAAAGAATTTTGAATAAATCAACAACCAATCAATTGAAGTTTTTGTTTTCTAAACAAAATTCCTTGATCAAAATGTCAAATACAAATAGAGAGGTTAATATTAGCATTTAATAGTTATGGTTGGTATCCAGTGGCGGAGCTAGAAAAAATATCTAGGGTGGGCCAGCAAAATATTCTCTAATATATAAACATAAATTTTTCACTTGTAATAAATGTTGAGCACAAAGTAGTTATGTAGGTCGCGTTTTCAAAGAGGGAGGACTGAGAAGTTGTGTCTAACGTAACAGAGGATGGGAAAAGGCTTGGAATGTTGGGTGGTGTGCCACTTGGGAAACATAATACAATCTGAGGATATTTTTGTAATTTCCCTATAGATTTTTTTTTTTGGGTGGACCGTGGCCCACCTCAGCCCTTTAAAGCCTCCGCCACTGTTGGTATCACAATGGGTACTCCTTAATCACGGTTGTATAGATTCAGTTCCTTGTAAGTTAGAGAGATTGATGTTTATCAAATAGAGAAATGTTATTTGATCAACCATTTTGTGACAACTTTCTATTTCATACTCACATTATGTTTATCAAATAATATATATTATTAAAAAATTATAAAGGAGTGACGTATACATATGAGAGGGTGTGGTTATGGTGCATAAGGAAAATCCTTATGCATCATGCATAAGTCCAACACATTAACCTGTAGCCCAACAGAATTGCTTCCTACACCCCAAAAAGAACCAAACAAAATAAAACAAAACAATTAGAAACTCAAAAGGAAAGAAAATATATTATCCAGTTTAACTACATAAATCAAAGCTGTGACAGAAATTGTATGTGACTATAATCTCAACAACCACATATCAGTGTTTCTTTCTCAATTATCCTCTCGTTCTCAATAACCATAAATAAACATCAGAGCTAACTTCCAATTTCCATAAAAAGCATTCCAGGTTCGCATCCTTGTTCTTCATAACTGTTTTATCTTGGTTTTCGGGTGTCAAACATCGATTACGTTTGAACCTTTTTAACCGTTGATATCTCATTTTTTCTTGGGAAGGGAAAAAATAAGCAAAACCCTTGAGAATCGAGGTCCGGAAGTTGTTTTCACTACGGGAAGGTGTTAGGCACCCATAACGACTATAGTATCCTATAGGAACCGTCTTTACTTTCTACGCGTGCGCTTTATTTTTAAATGCTATTTTGAAAGTGTTTATTTAAACCTAAGAGTTTTGCTAGGTGAAGAATTGGAGGGAGAAGGATGTTTGAATTTTTGTTTTATTTGAATTGAAGGAATTTTGATTCCTTGCCTACGTACCCTTTTAAGGGATCAAATCCACCGTAGTTCTCTTCCAAAAAATATTTTTGTTTTTGTTGGTTGATTTTAAGTTTGAAAATTGGAATTTTGAAGAATAAGAGAGAGAGGCCTCAAGGGCATGAGATTGTGAAAATGTGAGGTTGAATTAGTCATTTTTGCAAAAGAACTCTAAGTATGGTTAAAATTCATTAAAGTTTTTATTTAAGAAAATAAAGGGAAAATACAATGGGATTTTGATCCCAAGGTTTATTTAGGAAAATGTTTGAGTGATGTTGTTCATATTTTTTGGAAAAGAGAATTTTTGCCTAAGTTTTAAAGTTCCTAAACATACATCTAAGCATACATATCCTAAACATACATCTAAAGTATCTATGTGAGGTGTGTGCATGTGTCGGTGCTTGTGTCGGTGTACATCATTAGAGTCCATTGTCATTTACATCATTGGCCTAGATACATGCTACGGTCTTGCAAGAATTAAAGAGCGTAAAGTAAAATACAAGAATTCCTAGGTATTACATTCTAATTTTTGCATGAATTTTAAAGTGTAAGAAAGATGAAGACTAAGAATATAAGATGGAGGATGGGATGCCTTATGGAATGCATGAAACATGAAGTAAAGTGGTTAGTGATAATAGGCATAGAATGAAAATTATAAGCAAGAGAATCACTAAAAAACTTGACAAAAGTCAACAAAACTATTAACATAAAAGTAACAAAATATATCTAAAGTCTATTATAATATCCAAAGCAAGCATATGACCTATGACTCTCATATCATTGACAATTTTCAAAAGGGTTTACTTCAGCCATATCATGAGAATCATAAAGAGATATCAAGCCAAGAATCATGACATATTCATAGACATATTTTCCACTTCATTTTCACAAGCAAAATTCACATAACTTGTAACACAAGAAACTAACAAATTTTATTTACAAATAGTAAGAAAGAGACACAAATCAGAGGCAAACATATCACAAAGTCCATGCACCAAGATTCAACATCATATACTCAAGTCTTAACATTAAGCACATGATAAAATTTCACAAAAAAACTTGACAAAACAAGTGAAAATATTGACAAGAAACATCACTTACATTTTTTAACCATTTTTATTATGTAAAAACACCACAAAACATCACAAAGTTGATAGGACACATGTATGAAATTTTCTAGGACTTTTAAAGGATTTTTTAGACTCAAAAATATACAAAAATTCACAAATTTTAACAAGAATAGTAAACAAATTAGCAAGAAATACTACATATATTTTTCTCAGGTTTTAACACATAAAAAATATCACAAAAAGGTCAAGAAAAATATCAAGAACCTATGGAAAATTTTATGGAATTTTTACAAGAATTTTAAACAAGGCAGGGGGTGTAAACATCAACAAACAGTGTCAAAATAGCAAGAAAATGAAGGAAAACGAAATCCAGTACAAACAACAGGCCCAACCCACACACACATGGATCCTGGATCATCCAAACGCATCAGGGGCATTGGATTGATCCAGGTCAATCTAAACCTAAATCAGACGGTGGAGACACAGGTTCAGGGGTGAACCAGACTGGTTCAGATGAACCGGTCTGGTTCAAGCCCCTTTATAAACACTACAGGCCGGTCCAGGCTCACTTACGTCCTTCGTTTCTCTCTCTAACCCTCTCCTTCTCTCTCTATCTCTCTGAAACACTAATCTGGCCGGAAACTGGGGAGGACGGCGGAGGACGGCGGAGGAAGATGAAGATTCATCGGAATCTTCATCTTCTCCGACGAACTGATGCTATTTTTTAAACCAATTACCCAGAAATGTTCGTCTTCCTCCCCTCTTTACGGATCTAAGATTATTTTTGTGAAATTGTGATTGAAACGAAGTAGATCGGAGTTTAAACTTACGGTTTCTAGGGTTCCAAATCTTTTTCGAATCTTCTTGAAACTGAACCCTAATCTAACCTCTTTTCTACACTCGTTCTGGATTTGAACTTTGTTTTCGTAAATAAACGGTGAATCTTCATGGATTTGCATTCTAGGGTTTCAGTTTTCAAGCTTTTCGAACGAACAAGTCTTAGGACTTGTTGATCCACTTAGTTTCACCGTTTATTTTCGATTGTGAACCTTCGATGAAGATTAGAACGAAAAACGAGAAGGTTCTTTGAGTTATACCTGGATTTGAACGGAGATTCGAAAAAAGATCCTCAAGAGAGCTTTTGATTCTTCTGGTAAGCTTCGAAACCGAAAATAAATCGGTTCTTGATCTTCTTCTTCTTCTTTACCGATTCAATTTTCTCTTCGATTTCTCTTCTTCTCTTCTCAAACTTCTTCTCTGTGATCGTACGGGAACGCCATTGTTGTGGTGAGCTCGTACTGGAATTGCAGAGAATAGTGATTCAGTGATGAAGATTCAATTGAATCTCTGAGAATCGCGAAGAACTTTACTTGATTTCACTTTGAATTTGGTCCTGGAGAATTTAGGGTTTGTGATTGTTCCTTCGTGTTCTTGGTTTGATTCTGAGTTTTTTGGTTATTCTGTGATGGATCAGTGTGGAAATTGTTGTGAATTGGTGTGTTTTTGATTCTGTTACGGTGGAGGAAGTGGTGGTGGAAGGTTTGTTACGGTGGTTAGGGTTTGGAGAAGAGAGAGAAAGTTTGTTAGAACTTTCTGTGATGATGAGTCAATGAATGAATGGTATCTGTGTAATTGGTGATGTGGCTGTATTTATAAGCTGCCATGTGTGATTTTGGACCAATGTGGGACTGCCACGTAATCTTGGACTAAAACTGGACCTGTTTGGACTTAGGGACCTATCTGCAAAATGAGAAAATTGAAGGACTAATCTGTAAAATAGAAAAAGACTTTGGGACTGAAATGCAATTGACCTTAAAACATAACTTTGACCTAAAGGACTAAAATTCGAATTAAAAGACCTAAAAAAAGAAATAAAATGAAACAAAAAGACTAAAATGCAATTTTTAGAAATTTTAGGACTAAAATGAAAATTAAACTAAAATTGAATTTAATGGTAAATGGAAAATAACGTAAAGTGGAACCAATAAAAAACACCAAATGGACTAAAACGAACCAATTACTTAAATGAGGTACTTCAAAGTAACCTCTCTCTGTCAAAATTTCATGTGAAAAGACCAAAATGCCCCCTAGGGATTGAAACGACTCAGAATGTCTCAGATGCAATTTTAAAATGGTTTTTAACAGGGAATTAAAACAAGAGCTTATACAAGCAAATTAAAAGACTCAGAGACAATTTTTAGAGTTTGAACAGAGTTTTAACACTGGAAATGACTAAAATGCCCTCTAGGGGCTAAACTGACTCAAAATGACTCAGATGCAATCTTTTGAAATGGATTTTAACATGGAATTGAAATAAGGATTTATACAAACCAATTGAAAAGACTCAAAACAAATTTCAAGGACTAAAATGGATTTGAATGCAGGAAATGACTAAAATACCCTTTTTCATGAATTTTGCAAATAACATTGAAATAAAATGCAGAGAAAGATGCAATTGATCAGGGACAAATTCACATAACTTGAAATGCAAGAAAGATGTTTTGGATGACTTGAAATGCAAGAAAACATGGACAAATACACAGTTGAAAAGATTTGTAAAGCTAAGTTGAGAGATGAAGCAGAGTAAAATGTCAGTGTAAACAATAGCAAATTGGCAATTCTTCAAGAACAATAGACATATATCAAAGATGAAAGAAGATTTTGAACAAGTATTTTTAGGTCCAAAATTAGGGTATAACAATAACTAGTAAGGCACACCATTAATTAGGCGAGCCATTTTGGTTGAAAGTTTATGATGTGAGCGTGACTGATGTTGTTTCTCATGACAAAACAAATTAAGAAATTCAAACATATGATTGCAAGGGTGATTGGAAGGTGGTAGTACCATTTTATTCAAATATAATGTGATTATTGTCAACTATTTGGTTTGATCATATCGTGATTTGTTATATGTAACTGCTGTTTAATTAATGGTGGAGAATATTTTGAATTTGGAAAACATTTCAATTGAAATATCATTAGATCCTTATAAACTCAAAAGAAAAAAAATAATAATCACTTCCAAGTTTACACTATTAAGCCTTACAATAGTTATAATGCCGTTAAGAACTTCTGAATCTTTGTCTGTGCTCACTCCTTCTCTTCTGTTATGATATTCCTAAAGGGGGAAAAAAGCAATCCATTAGAGCATTGCCCAGAATGCCAAAACCATTTTGCTGTGGAAATGGTTTCTGGGAGTTGTACTCCAAAACCATTTTGCTGTGGAAATGGTTTCCGCGAGTTGTACTCCAAAACCATTTTGCTGTGGAAATGGTTTCTGCGAGTTGTACTCCAAAACTATTTTGTTGTGGAAATGGTTTCCAGAATCTTCAATCTCATCATCAACATCGTCATCATCACTATACCAGAATGCCAAAACCATTTTGCTGTGGAAATGGTTTCCAGAATCTTCAATCTCATCATCAACATCGTCATCATCACTATACCAGAATGCCAAAACCATTTTGCTGTGGAAATGGTTTCTGCGAGTTGTACTCCAAAACCATTTTGCTGTGGAAATGGTTTCTGTGAGTTGTACTCAAAACCACCAAAATCAAACCGAAATCAAACAACACAACACCATAGTCCTCCAGAATCACTGAAATTCAAAATCCACCAACACACATCACATATTCGGATTCTAAACCACAACACCACCGAAACCGAATTCGTTCAAGCTACAAACCACAACCACGAGTGTGAATCTGTCACCACTACCCAAATTATACAAGCAACTGACTAGATCCGTAGAAAAACATATCGGAATGAAGCAAGCTCAGAGCAAAACTGTGAAAAAGGACCGCAAAGAGAACTGTACATAAACCTCAAGGTTTCTTTTTCGTCTCTTTGTTTTTTAGATCTAGAACTTGTGAAGCTTTGTTTTGAAAAACTAAGGCCGGATCTGTAATCTACATGAAAAAAGATATCTAAATATGAAAAAAATGGATTCGGAGTTGTTTTGAAACTCCGGCACGGTGGTGCACCACCGGCCACCGTGCCGGAATCGTTTTGCTCGCCGGAGAAGAAGGAGTGGCCGGCCTGTGTTTTGGTGAGAGAAACAAATAAAGTTTAATTGTGGGGTATGAGCTGAGAAGGCTAGGATTATTACAAGTGTCCAATAAATCTAATGGTTATGAAGTCCTTATGCATGGTGCATAATGCATAAGCAAATGGCTTATGCACCATAACTTATGCCCATACGAGACTTACAACAAAAATAAGTTCTTTCATTGATGATACTCTAGGTGAAGTAGATGTTGTATCGCACTATTGATGATGGCAACTGAGATGTGTTGGAATTTATTAATTTAATGGTGAAAAAACCGTATGCATATTACAAAACCATTTTACTTTCTTTTATTTTGACAAAACCATTTTTTTTTTTTTGAAAGGACAAAACCATTTTAGTTGTGTAGTTTGTATATAATTAGCCAATGAAGTACATAACCAATTTTCAACATAATGTGTCAATATGTGTCACTCTTGATAGTGATTTACCAACTGTCACATGAAGAGCCTTTCCTTATCCATGCATTTTAACCAAAGTCTTTTTGTGAGCTGGACCAGCTAGTTACAATGATAATTGTCACATTGCCTAAATTATAGAATAAATAAACTATAAACTATACTATACTGTAAAATTATTGAAAGATCTTTCCATAATTTTGTTTTTGACAGAATCTTTACATAAAAATATAGTGTTTCTTTGCTAACTTTGCTAACGCTGAGTCAGCATATCTCTGGTAATCTGAGCTGTCAATTCGTCATCTTAGTCAGCTTGAAGATATTATATATATTCAACTTCATATTCAATATTTATGTAATGGTTAATTATGTTTCTAGCCCCTATAAAATAGCGACCTTGTAAGTTTAGTCCCTACTTAATTTTAATAGCATTTTTAGTTCTTAATTTTGTTTTTCTGCACTGAGTATTAGTCCCCACTCAATTCAAATTTGTTTAATTTATGCTTAAACTCTTAAATTTTTGAACAATTTTTTGCAGACATGTTTAGAACATTACTAAAAATTCGTCCGCATAAAATTATTGCAAAATTTGATTTCTACATCCAGATTTTATTACTTTTTATCTTTAACTTTTGTCGTTTTAAAAAATTCATATTTAATTCATTTCATGTCAGAAAATTCTAAATTTTAGTAAACGAACCTTTCATAGTGTTCTAATCTTGTCTCAAAAAAATCGTTCAAAAATTTAAAAGTTTAAGGATAATTAATCAAACTTTGTTTTAGCAGGGACTAAAATTATAAGTAATTTTTTTTTATAGGGACTAAAAATGCTATTAAAATTAAGTAGGGACTAAACTTACAAGGTCGCTATTTTATAGGGACTAGAAACATAATTAACCCTTTATGTAAAATCAGAAAACTTCATGTTTAAGATTATACACTATTTCTTAGGAGAAAATGTAAGCATAACTTAGTGTCAAAACTCAAATGTTTGCGACTTGTTTGTACGTACTTGGTAGCTTCTTCAGTTATATACAACGATTGATATTTGATTGATTGGTATTGATAGATATATAAACTTATCATCCCTTAGTTACTTTTAATGGAGAAACTCATTTTGAATACTTAAATAGATTTTATGTCTACTACAATTATTTGTTTATAACTTTTTTAATGATAGAATTTAATAAATTCTCAATTACTTCAAATTCATGATTTGGCTGTTAAAGATGTTTTGTTCGTCAAGTTGGACGTTGTTTTGCTCTTCTTTATAGTGTATCGTTGTTTGATTTTTTTTACTTATTACATATTTGTTTGATTTATATTGACGTATCAGTGTCAATCAATTTTCAATCGTTAATTTGAATGTCAACAATGTAGTTTTGGATTTTGATTTTGTCATATTCGTAACCATTTTATACTAAAACTTCAGTGCTCTAACTAAATTTATTCTAATAAACATTCTTTTCAATTTTAACAATGTTAAATTTGTACTGTTTTTAATGTATTCTACAAATTTGAATCAATAAATATTTTACTAAAAACAGCTATATCCTAATCTATCCTAATCGCCCTTTGTACACACCTCAATAATTCCAATCTATCCTAATCAATTATTTGTATTTGTGAGTCACCTTAACTTAGCATATTAATGATGTAAGAAATGAATGACATAAAAAATCAACTTTTTTTTAACAAATAGAAATTTCACCGTAAAAAATATAAACAGTGGCAAAAAGACCATATATATACAAATATATAAAATATATTGTTCTTATTAGTAGAACAACTTTATTTAATTAATATACACTTCATTAAATTTGCAAAGGAATCTAGTACATAGTACCAAATATGAGACATTGACAAGTAGAAAACATAAGTTAAAGAAAAGAGTTCCTCATGAATCATAACATTGATATTGAATATAGTTCCTCATGAAGCATAACAATGACATTGAATTAACTTCTTATTTTTTTTATTCACCACCATCACCACAAAATTAAGATAAAATAAGAAGTTTGGCCTCATCATGATCAAATTTTTTCTACAGGTTGGTGTATCTGTTGTGGCATAGCCTCATGGTTGAGTCTAGAGCATGATTTAACCATATCACCAGCTAGAGGAATAACTGGGAGACTATCACAATTGCATATTTCAATCATAAATCCATCTGGGTCATGGAAAAATAATTGATCCACTTGAATTCCATTTTCTTCCACTAATGCACGCTTACAAACAATTTTCATATCATTCAGATATTTCTCTACTGCATCAATGCTTCCATCACACTGTTCATGACTCACAAAGATAAAACATATGTTATTAATTATTCATCTATAATTAATTATATAAATATAATTCAACCACTTTGTCATGTCATCATCAAAACATGTACATAGAAGTGTACAATATAAGTTAGAGTATAGAAAACGTTTGTATTATGAGATTGTTGTTTTTGTCCTTCATCCATAGCAAGAATAGGGATAGAGATTTATTTTTTTAAGAAAAATACAAATAATTCAAATATTGCATCAAAAAGACATCATAATTTCGTCTACTTTTTGAACTTTTGATATCTACTATTCATTTTGTAAGAGCTGGTTAGAGGACAAGGAAGTTTGAGCTATGCTAAAGTGCTTTTATATATTTTTTTGTGTCATGTTAGTTTTCTATGGTTACTAGCTTACTGTTTTACTAAAAGAATGTGTGGGTATATCTTGTTTCTAATAAGCTTACTTCATTGAAGGTAATAAATAATATTTAGAGTAATAACATTTGTACAAACATTTTGTGATAACTTTTATGATAACCTTCAACTCCTCTCTTCTTATTGATAAAAAACACTAGAGAGAGAAAGATAGAGTAAGAACATGAGAGTAAGAGAGAAATTTGTTCAAAAGTTGTTTCAAAATGGTCGTACAAATATCATTCTCTAGTATTTAAGACGAGAACGGATAAAGAGATCCAATGAAACTTCAACCGTTCAAAATAAAAGATAAAAACGCATTTAATATTAAAATCAAGAGAGAGAATCGATTCAATAATTTAGATCTTCAAGAGAGGTGTAAAGTCATTAGAGGAAATCACTTTCCATTTATGACATGTTCACTATGTGAAGTAATCGTATCCAAGGTATTCAAACTTTGGTTCACTATATTGTAAAAATTTAACTTTTTCCTTAGACTCAATCTCGTTGGCAAAAGAATGTATATACATCATCTACTAATCTATTAGCTAGTTATTTTGGTTTAATCAATCATTAACTCACATGTTTAAGTTGGTCGTTCACTGAAAGATATTGAAAAGCAAATCATTTCCATTATCCTAAATTGTAAACAAAAAAGACCGATATTTATCTTATTGAATGAAGTTGTTTTAAAGTGAAATTAAATGAAAACTACATTCAATTTGCTCTCCTTTTTATGTTCTCCATAATCAATAATTAATGAAAATTGTTTTACATCTTCCGATGAAACTTATCCTAAGGAGAACAAAAACAATTGGAAAATGCTACTTCTCTAGAAAAATAGAATCAAGAATTTTTCAAGACACAGTTGGCAAATTTTAATTGGATGATTTATTTTTCCACTTCCTATTTTTCAGCCACATCTCCTTGAATTGTGGCAAATAGTGCATTGTGATTGGCTACTCTTTATTCTTGAAGAATTCTTGATGTTATTTTTCTAGAGATATAGCATTGCTCAAAACAATTATACCTTAATTATTGTATGTTTTAGTTTTCTTAATAAATGTAATTTTTCTTCTTCTTATAAAGTAGAACGGAGGGATTATAAATTTGTGGTTTAGTTAAATGAACAAACACCGTAATTAATTGAATTGAAATCAATTAATCTTGCCTGGAATGAGATATGATTATCCTTTGTATTAATTTCCTTCTTCCTTGGAATTTTTTCAGGGTCTTCTGCCTTCAGCAAGTGAATACCAATGCCATGGCCAAATAGCCTGCAACATTGATGAAATAGGAAAATTAATCAACATGAAGATAATTAATTTAGATGAAGCTATATTTTCATTATGCATGCTTCATTAATATGTTACGTACCATGCACCTTCAAAATTAAATGAACCAGGTCTCACAATGGAAATGAATCCAAGAACATTTTGATAGAAGGCAACGGTTACATCCACTGATCTGCAGATAAGGGAGATATGATTCACTGATTTTAGACGCAAAGGGTTTCCAACAATGGCGTCCATTTTTCTAATTCTTATTAGAAGAATCAATTGAATTGAATAATATCTATCCTTGACCCCAAAACAAAACCAAGAAAGATGAAAACGAAGTCAAAACAAAAACAAAAACAAAACAAAAAAAACAAATGAAGAGGAAAAGAAAGAATGTAGATTAGAGGTGAAGAATCAAGAATAAATAGGAGAAATGATAGACAAATCTAGTAACATGACAGGTGAGATCAATCTATAAATAGAGGCTCGAGGATATATTGGTGGATGTTTCACAAGGGTTTTGTTGGATAGATAAGCAACATCCAATCATTTAGGTTGTGACACTTTGGATATTTTATTTTATTTTGTTTTTGGTATAAAAGAGAGCAAAAACCAAGAGGCGAAAAAACTAAACAGCTAAACAAACATTTTTAAGGATATGCAAGTCCCAGAAATATCATTAAAGAGGAGACTATTAAGTTCGTTAGGAGGGTTCTCCAAAACAACAAAATTCTAAGAATCGACGGTGAGACTAAAATTAACAAGTCAATCAAGACTTTTGTTGCTTTCCGGTCAAGTATGATGAACCTCAACACGCCAACTACAGTCCAAGAGATATATAATACGCCGAATCAACGAAAGGTCGCCCATTAGTCTTTCAATTATTTGTAACAATGTCAATAAGCAAATTCGAATCACTTTCCACACAGATGTGAAATTCCACCATGTCAAGCTAATTCCAAACCCAAATACAAACCCCACATTTTCGCATGCATAACATCACAAACTCCAATCTTGTGCACAAGCCATATGTCATTTGTGTCCCGAAGAAGACTGTCACTGTCCGAATGGTTTCCATTCTCTTTGCACACTCCATCACAATTGAGTTTAACTCATCCCTCATGAGGACGCTTCCAACCAATGAAAACTGTTGGATATTTTTATTTATAGCTCTCCTCATAACTTATAAAACATACTTTTATCATGATAAAAATTTATATATAAATTATTACTATTACAAAAGATAAAATTAAAATGTCTTCGTATATAAGTTATAAGTAGTTTTCATAAAATTTCGTAGAAGACTTATCAAAATAAGTAACAAGTTTAATTTTTGGTCAGGTTATATTTAAATTACGGTCAAACTCCAAATTACTAGAGTTTCTCTTCTCCTAAAATCTGAAGCGTTTATACCAAAAAAAAATAAAATAAGTGATAAGTTGTTTTGATAAATCATCTTAAAAAGTCTACACAAAATTTATGCAAATAAATCATTCCAAATAGGCTATTAGTGTTGATATTTTTTTTATTTAATTACTTTAGAATAGGTTTTATCTATCTATAAAATAGAAAACATTTTAATAGTTTTTGTTGGAAAATTATTAACCAGGAAAATTATTCTATATTCTAGAATTTTGTTGGAAAACACGTATGCCATTTGTCACTGTAGTTCGCGATCATTAGATGGATTGCCCTTATATATTTTGAATGTGCTTATCATATTTATTGGTCTATTACTTATTTTAAAAACTATTTTGATTAGATTTTTTTTTTTTTGAGGGATGATTAGAAATTATATGTTATTGCTTTAAATGTAGTAGTGTTGGTCCAACAAATGTGTAGGTCTAATAAAACAAAATTTGAAATGAGAGATTTTAAAATTAAATTAGAGGTCTTTTAGGACAAGTTAACTTTTACATATGAAAAAATATATAGTTAAACGTTACATACATTCAAAAGATTGATTTATTATTGAAAAAGAAATGATTGATTGACTATTTGATTGAATTAATTAATAGTAGATAAGTAGAATAGTTAGTATAGCTGGCAATAACATACACTTATTTTTCCCTTATTTTCATTGACCGAGTGTGGACTGAAGTTATGAAGTAACTTGTCTTATAATCATCACCTAAAATTAAAATTAAAATTAGTAATTAAGTCCATTCCATCAAGGCATAGAATAGATCAATTAATTAGATTTCTGAAATGGCAAACCAGTTATCATCTGATGTGATCGATAATAAACTTGTGAATATAGTTTGTGATCAGGGGTGGTAGCTTAATAAGTGAATTAATTTGTTCAAATTAATGTTATTGGTATGATTGGGGAAAAAAAAATACTCCATAGATGCAGTTGTATTAATACTACTAGCTAGAAAAATGATAGTAACTTCTTTCAAAAAAAAAAAAAATGATAGTAACACAAAACATGCCAAAAAATTATAATCTCTCTATCTAAACTTCGCCATAAAAACATAATATGGGTGCAGCTCCCCCACTTTACAGCGCATGCCTCAACATTTAGGACTTCAACACTCAACTTTTATGATTAATTAGTTGGTAAAAAAAATTATAATTTTTTACGTAACGCATAAATAATAATGTATGACCTAGTCATGATTTAATTAATGTTTTATATATATATATATATATATATATATATATATATATATATATATATATATATATATAGAAGGGTACTTTATAATTAATGTTAATATGTATATATAAAAATTGAGCTTCTTTTGTCTTATACATGAAATTTGGTGTGCTTTATTATTATACAAAGTGAAGTGTGACAAACAGTGTGCTTTAAATGACACGAGCAATGCTCAAAATCACCATCATGAATCATGATATCATATAGATAAGAAAGGTCCATCGTGTTCTATAAAAGAAATATATTTAAAAAAAAAAAAAAAACACCATCGTGATTCATGAGAATTGTTTCTTTTATGTGATAAGAGCTGTAGATTACAATTGTGACGTAAGTTTTTCATAAAATCATATCGTCAGTCACTTGATCCAAAATTTCAAACATAACCAAAATACTTTACCTTTAGATTATTATTTAAATAAGTTTGGTTTAGTTTTACTTCGTTTACCGAAATGAAATGAAACCTACTACGTTTTAAATTAAGTATTTTTTTTACAGTGATTTCCATTTTAAAGAGTATACGAGACTTTACCAAAAACATAAAGAGGAGTACACACTGGTAGTTTGACCAAACTGTACTCTCTTTTGCAGTAACAATTTTAATAGGGAACTTTTGCAGTGATTAAGGGTGTGTTTAAAAAAAATTACAAGTGATATTTAGACAATGTGACATAGAACGTAATTCTATTGACTATGAACGTGACCTATAAAAACTAGTTGTGACTTTCGTTATTTGGCTAGACTCGCGGATAATGTGTGTACTTATGACCGTTAACGGGAGTACTTGGTGCCCTACGTTTGTTATTAAAATGGGTTGGTTGATAAGGTTAAGGAAATTCGGGGTGAAATGGATTGTTAGCTTATAGTTTATTGATGGCTGCATTTTGTGAGGAAGGGAGGATATAAGATTGTGCTTCATGTGATAAGGAAATTGAGCTTCATGTGATAAGTGCTTTTTCCTGGGTTTCTTTGAAGAAGATTGATGGACATGATGATCAAGATGAACAACGAGAGAGGGAATAAGATGAAAAAATGGAGAAAAAAAAAAATTGGTGGGGATGGTTCATTGTTTTTTTTTTTTTTTTTTTGACAAAATGGTGTGGATGGTTCATTGTTAGTACATTAGACATTCGCGATTTAATGATTTTTTTTTATATTAAAGATAAAATGGTTAAAATTTAAAAAGTTAATGAGTTCTTTAGTGAATTACCTATAATGTATGTCCACACCTAATATATTTGAACTTTTTATTTTATTTTTGAGGGATAATATATTTGAAGTTAAATATTATTAAAAGAGACCTATTTGAGTAACAAATATATAATTGAAGGCACGCAGACATAATAAAAACTAGTTAATGGGCTAAAATAGTTAATGGACAAAGTGAAATCAAATAAATAGGTAAAGGACTAAAATAGTAATTTATGTTAATTGATTTTTTTTGTTGCGGTTTGAACTCCAGACCTTACACGTATTATGTATTGTCTATACCAACTGAGTTAAGCTCACAAGGACTTATCTTAATTGATTTACTATGACCTAGATAACCCTTATTTAAAATGATATTTATATAAACTTCTAAATCATTTTCTCAAAAAAAAAAAAAAATAAACTTCTAAATCATATTACTTTTACAGTTTTACTTGATTTATCTAATCAATTAAAAACATACCTTTTTTGTTGGCCTAGCCGATTTACGCAAAAAGAAAAGAGAAATGATATTTTGACAACCACTTTTTGACAACTTTTGGACAACTTTCTCTCTCATACTCACATGATGATGTTATTCTCCCTCTTCTTTTCTCTCTCTCTCCATTGTTTTTGACCAATAAGAAGTGAGAAAAACAAGGTTGTCAACAAAGTTGTCATCAAATGGATGTCAAAATATCATTACTCAAAAGAAAAGGTTGTAATCTTGGAATACTTCAAAAGACAAAACGAATATTGAAATGAGTTTGTTGATTCACCACTTTTACCTAACCCAGCTGACGATATATAGTTAGTTGGTCTCACACATGTGATTGGTTAATTAGCAAGTTGAAAAAAAATAGAATTTCTTCATATATGAATTAAATATGAATGTTTATGTTTTTGTGCTTAAAAATTCATACTTAATCCATATTTTGTAAAAAAATTCTATTCTTTTTGAGCGAGATCGTCATGATATTATACAGATTGTTGAGAAATTTTATTAAAAAATATGAAGGCTAAATATGAGTTGAGTAAAAAGTAGAGACTAAAAATAATGATGAAAAACTTTTGAGGGACTAAAAATTTAACAAAATTTGTAAAGGAACTAAAATAAAAAGTTGATATATTTATAAAGAACAAAAACATATTTAACCCTTATTTAAATATGTACATATAAAATAATAAATTTTCATAAAGACCATACTCAAACGTAAAAATAAACATGTGAGAGACTACATGTCACACCTAAATCTTAAATTTTTAAAAACTTACAAAGTCTAGCTCGACAACCTATTTACATCCCTAGCTAACATAGACTATATTAGTATCTTCTAACAAAAGCGTAGTGTTAAAATTCAAATGTTTACGACTTGTTTGTATGTATACCAATTCATATTTGATTGAGATAAGATAGACAGACAGACAGACAATACTATCATCTATAAATTATTCTCTATGGAAAAACTCATTTCTAATATTTAAATGGATCTTACGTGTATACATAACTCTTTTATAATTTTTGAATAGTAAAATTCAATAAACGTTCAATTTCTCCATTCAATCAACTTAAATATATATATATATATATATATATATATATATATATTTGGTCTCATTAAAAATAACTATAGATAATAGGTTCTTTATATGAAAACTTATTATCTATAGTTACACATTTGATTTTCTCATCAATGATAGCACCTATTTGGTATCAAAGTCTTGTGAAACTAAGACTCCAAATGGGGATGGTCTAATATAACAAATTAACTCAATTTTCAACAATTATATGTTCTTTGACTATCATATTATAAGACTTCATATTTGGTGTTAATCTAACCGTGTCTCTCCTTTCTTCTTCATTTGTCTTCTACTTCTTCTTCGTATCACCCTTTTTATCATTTTTTTTTTTTATCCTTTTATCTAAATAAGTGATTTTCATATAGACATAGGTTTTTTGTGTTTTACAGTGATTCCGTAGTATGAATGCGATGTTGTTTTGTTTGTGGTCTTGGTGCACTGTTGTTTGATTTTTCATCTTGTTGCAGTGTTTGCTTGATTCAAAACGACGTATCAATTTTGATCAAATATAAATCCCAATCAATGATTTGAGCATCAATGTTGTAGATTCGGAGGCATGTGCATTCTAATCATTTTAATTGTCAAACTTGTATTATTTCTCTTTTCTCCTTCCCAAACTCTAGTCGTCACCACTTTTCTTCTTCTTGATCTACCGAAGTGGGGTGATTTAGGGTCAATTTTATTCTGAAATCACTCTTCCGAATTGTTTTTCTTTTTGTTGTAGTTAAATAAATGATTTTCACATATTTTCAATCTTATTTCGTTTGTTTTTGTGATTTCTCCGTGTTTGCACAACTTTGTTTGTTTTGATTTTCCGCCTTTGTGCGGTGTTTTTGATTTCCTGTCTTAGTACGATGTTTATTTGATTCAGGTTGAAAGATTAGCTTTGAACAGGTGCAGATTCAATTAATGACTTTGGTGTCATCGACGTTGCAGATCCGGAGACATAAGTATTCTGGAGACTTGAATATTGTCATATCTGTAGGCATAAATAGTGTGCCGTTTTATGCTATTAACATGATTGTTGTGAGTTTGTTCGCAGATTTATCCTTTTTGTTTTTAGCGAATTTGAATTTGTATTGTATGGATGTATTCTATCAATTTGAATGAATGTATATCGTTTATTTTTGTCAATTTTCTTTCTGTCAAACTTGTACACATTTTATCGTTTTATACTACTATTCTCAGTGTTTTGAGTTTGTTCTCAAATTCATCATCTACCTTGACTCTGAATTTAAGTTGGTTTTGATGAATTCTACAAATTTGAATCAATGAATATTTTACTGAAACCAACTATATGTTGATGCTTACCAGTTCAATAATTCCAATCTATAATTATCTTATATATGTGAGTCACCTTAACATAGCAAATTAGTGATGTAAGAAAAGGCTGACAAAGAAAATTCACTTTAAAAAACATATAGTGGCAAAAAAGACAACATATATATAATACACATACTTAACCTGATATATAATTCATTACTTTTGCAAAGGAATCTTAGTAGATATCTCAAGATACTAAGGCACTGACAAGTAGAAAACATGTTAAAAAAGAGTTCCTCATGAATCATGACATTGATATTTTTGAGTGGCATCATGACATTGATATTGAATTAACTTCTTATATTTTTTTTCACCACCACCACAAAATTAAGATAAAATAAGAAGCTTGGCTCATCGATCATGATCAAATTTGCTTTACAACTTGGTGTATCTGTTGTGGCATAATCTCAAGGTTGAGTCTAGAGCATGATCTAACCATTTCACCAGCTAAAGGAATAACAGGAAGACTATCACAATTGCATATTTCAATCATGAATCCATCTGGGTCATGAAAAAATAATTGATCCACTTGAACTCCATTTTCTTCCACCATTGCACGTTTACAACCAATTTTCATATCATTCAGATATTTTTCTACCGCATCCATGCTTTCATCACACTGTTCATTCACAAGGACAAAACATATGTTATTAAATTATTCATCTATATGCTCCTTAATTAATTATATAAATATAATTCAACCACTTTGTCATGTCATCATCAAAACATGTACATAAAAGTGTACAATATAAGTTAGAGTATAGAAAAAATTTGCATTATGGTATAAGTTAATTAATTATTAATCTATTATATTGAATTGAAATCAATTAATCTTGCCTGAAATGATATATGATTATCCTTTGGATTAATTTCGTTCTTCCTTGGAATATTTTCAGGGTCTTCTGCCTGCAGCAAGTGAATTCCAATCCCATAGCCAAATAGCCTGCAACATTGATGACATAGGAAAATTAATTAATCAAGAAACTAACAAGATGAAGATGATTAATTTAGATGAAGCTATATTTTCATCATGCATGCTTCATTAATATTCATTAATATGTGGTATCATATAATTAATTACGTACCATGCTCCTTCAAAATCAAATGATCCAGGTCTAACAATGGAAATGAATCCAAGAACTTTTTCATAGAAGGCAACAGATTCATTCACTGATTTGCAAATAAGGGAGATGTGATTCACTGATTTTAGGCGCAAAGGGTTTCCAACGATGTCCTTCATTTTTCTGATTCTTAGGAGAATTAACAGAATAATATCAACCCTAGAAAATGAAGTCAAAAAATGAAGAGGAAAGAAAGAATGTAGAATATTAGAGGTCAAGAATCAAGAATAAGGAGAAGAGAAGATATAATATAGACAAGTCTAGTAACATATAGCAGCGTAACATGTAATATCAATCTATATATAGAGAGAGTTGAGGAAATATTTTTTATTTTATTTTTTGACAAAATATATTTTGTTGGCTATGATACTATTGATTAATAGATGTATATTTCTCACAAAATTTATGCAATTAAATCAATTCAAATAGAATTTAAATTTTGTCTACAAGTTAAAAGAGAAATGATATTTTGACAACCACTTTTTGACAACTTTTGGACAACTTTCTCTCTCATACTTACATGATGTTGTTATCCTCTTTCTTCCTTTTTCTCTCTCCATTGTTTTTGACCAATAAGAAGTGAGAAAAACAAGGTTGTCAACAAAGTTGTCATCAAATGGATGTCAAAATATCATTACTCAGTTAAAAACACAATTTACACAAGTGGTCTCCAACAAAATTCTTCTAGAATATTAAATAATTTTCCTAATTAAAATTCCAAGTACATATGCCACCTGTCATTGTACTTCGTAAGCATTAGATAGATTTTCTTTACACGTCATTCCCACGTGCTCCATGCTGAATAGGATCGATCGAATCCTTCTCATCCATCTACCATATCACACCAATTTCTGGATACAATAGTAATGATTTGGTAGAAAGAAAGAACCATAATAATGATATAGGACCCAACTATATTTAAAAACCTTAAGAAATGAGTTTTTGACACATTTGAAATAAAATAGTGTTAACTTTTTTTGGTAGTGATAAAATAGTGTTAACTAATGTCATGTTCACTGTTATAGAAAACAAAATAATAAGTTGTATTAAAAAAATATATTTTAAACTTTTTAGTGTTTGTTTGGTTTAGTGGCGGTTTTTACTAAATCACGATTACTTTTAGCTCAGTTGGTTGAGACAATGCATAAAATATGCAAGGTCCGGGGTTCAAACCCCGACCACTACCAAAAATAAAAACTTCACGTCTCATCCCGAGACAAGCTGAATGTGGATATGCTATATAAACAAGCTTTTATTTTTGGTAGTATATAGCATATCCACATCCAGCTTGTCTCGGGATGGGACGTGAAATTTACAATGTAAAAGCTAACTCAAATGATTTATTATGAAGAATGCAATTCATCACGATGAACTGCCTTACGATTGACCAACGAAATTAATTTAATTAATTAAAGTTCTTTTTAGCCAGAATACATGTTGGGTGGGGTAAATGGTTAGCCAATTAAATCTCTTAAAGTACTCGTGAGCTTAGTTCAGTTGGTCGGACAATGCATAAAAATAAAAATATGATGCAAGGTCCGGGGTTCGAACCCTGGCCACTACCAAAAAAATCTTAAAGGTTGGGATACACGGCTTTATATGATGCAAGGTCCGGGGTTCGAACCCCGGCCACTACCAAAAAAAAAAAATTAAATCTCTTAAAGGCTGGGATACACGGCTTTACGATGAGTTTACAAGTAATTATTTGCTGCATATATCATTTTTTTTATTATTTTTGATTCATTAACAATTGTTTCATGGAGACAAGAAACCCCGGCCACTACAAAAAAAAAAATTAAATCTCTTAAAGGCTGGGATACACGGCTTTACGATGAGTTTACAAGTAATTATTTGCTACATATATCATTTTTTTATTATTATTATTGATTCATTAACAATTGTTTCATGGAGACAAGAAGTTTAAAGATAAACTTTTAATTTTAAAGGTATCTATTTAAAGAACTCACCCCCTAAGAGGTGTTTATTAGCACATACCCTATAGATAAGACTTTTTTGTGTGTACTTAACAATTTCCCTTATTTTCATTGACCGAGCGTGGACCGAAGTTATGAAATAACTTGTCTTATAATCATCATCTAAAATTAAAATTAAAAATAAGGAAGTTCATTTCACCAAGGCATAGAATGGGTCAATTTAATTAGATTTCTGAAATGGCAAGCCAATTATGATCTGATGTGATCGATAATAAACTTGTGAGCATAGCCTAAGAGGTGTTTATTAGCACATACCCTATGATCTGATGTGATCTGATGTGAAATAGGGAAGAAATGTGACCATAATTTGGGAACTAAATAGTCAACACAACTAAAATTGGCTCATTTTAATTAGTGAAATGATATTTTGACAACCATTTTTTGACAACTTTTAGACAACTTTCTCTTTCATACTCACATGATGTTGTTATCCTCTCTCTTCCTTTTTCTCTCTCCATTGTTTTTGACCAATAAGAAGTGAGAAAAACAAGGTTGTCAACAAAGTTGTCATCAAATGAATGTCAAAATATCATTACTCTTTTAATTAAGGTTTTGCACCTTAATGTGTCGCAGAAACCCCCAAAATTTCAGCCCCGATATATACTGTCTGTGGCAGAAAAATGATAGAAAAAATGTATATATTCAGTTGTATTAATATTTTTTTCTTCTTCAAGTAGTCTAATGGCTAAAATTCAATTTTAAAAGTGAATAAATTGAATGTTTAGAGTTCGAACCCCGAATATCAAATGTTAACTAATACTGCTAGCTATGTTCATAGCGACATAGTTGTATTAATACTAGCTACAACAAAACATGCAAAAAAAGTATAACCTCTGTCTAAACTTAGTCATAATTTACTTTGGTTGCAGCTCCTCCATTTACAGCACATGCCTCAACATTTAGGACTTTTTTTTTGAAGGACCAACATTTAGGACTTTAACACTCAACTTACCTACTAGCATTTATCAAATTATAATTAATTACGTAACGCATAAATAATTATGTATGACCCAGTCGTGATTTAATTAATGTTAATATTATCAATATTTGAGCTAAGAAATCGACATTCTTCTGTCTTATCCATTAAATTTGGTGTGCTTTGTATATAAAAAATAAAGTGTGACAAACAGTGTGCTTCAAATGACACAAGCTATTCCTAAAATCGACATTTACACCTTGCAGTTCAATAGATTTGCTTATTGTGAATTATAAAAAAAAATTAATATTTATTTTGATAGTTTATTGATTAATTTTTTGAGATTTAAAAAAAAATTGTGTTTGTTTATCTCCAAAAAAATTGTTAAAAAAATAAGCAGCTATTAAAACATGTTAAAATAAGTTTAGTTTAGTTTTAATTCTTTTAGTGGCATGAACCTCAATGCATATTAAACTAATTTTCATTGTCTGTCTGTTTATCTTGAAGAAAATTACTTGTTCAAAAAGCTAACTCAACTATTAAAACATGTTAAATAAGTTTGTTTAGTTTTACTTATTTTAGTGAAATGAAATATACTACATTTTAAACAATTTTGTATTTGTGATTCTCATTTTGTATGAGTTTCAACTTTCAAACATATTTTGTAATAAAAAATCTCAAATATATTAAAGAGTATTTTATTCAAACACTATTATAAGCAGATAAACACTCTTTAGATTTATTGAATAATTGATGAATAACTGATGTATCTGATCTATACTCGATACATTATGTTATCCAATAAATCTAAAAATTGATTTTTTTTTTGTTTGTTTATAATAGTGATATGAGAGAGTATGAGAGAGTAGTATATGAGAAACTAATTTCCACAATTTAATTTACTTCCATTGTTTATAATTAGTTTGCTTGTCCTTAAAAAAAATTAGTTTGCTTGTCACAAATGTAGTAAAACACTAATATTGCGTTTGATGGTACAAAGACATAAATGCATGTGATATTCATTCATCATTTTTTTTATAGGAACATTATTATTTGAAGGGTCATGTTAACTTGTGCCTTAAGGGCACATGTTAAGGAACCTAAAATGAACAATTTTCCATTGGAAAACATGATAATGTAATTTTAAAGAAGTTGACTGCACGACTTTTAATACGTATATTTCTATAATAAGTTCTTTAACATGTGCCCTTGAGGGCACAAATTAACATTTGCCTTATTTGAATAGCACGTTTCACACTCGTGATTCGTATGCGACATTTATTTACATTAGACTTAAACACATTTCGATCCTTTTATTTTTAAAGAAATTAAATTTTGACCCCTGCTTTAAAAAATTGGTTTTTGGTCCTTCTATTCCATTTCTTTTTTAGAATTTTGTCTCTCACCTCATTTTTAGGTCTTTTTTTTCTCGATGTGGACTATTCATTTATGATGGAACAATGGACAAAAACATACAATATTTTTTTTATGAAGATTAAAAATAATTTTTTTTTATATTTATAGAGAACAAAAACTTATTTAAATTATAATTAGATCGACTGATTAGTGATTATTCAAATAATAATGTTGTTTTTCTTAAGTGGGTCTAGTCCAATCACAACCAATCCAATGATTTTTGCTCTCCACCCAGCACGTTTTGCTCGCACCCTGCAAGCGTACCAAAAATACCCCTGCGCAAGTTAAGTCACGTAGCGTGACTTAACTAACGCACGTTGTAACCTATGCGTGAGTTAAGTAACGCATTACACGAGTTAAGTCGCGCAAATAAGACTGATTTTTACTTCTTTTTTTTTTATGCCCTCTTGAGGTCAAAACTTATTTGATACCCTCTTCGGTATATGCCAAATAGCTCATGGGGAAAATAGTGATCAGCCCTAGGGAAAACGACATCAAGATGCCCTTTTCCAGACCGGACCGACCACTACTTCCCCCATAAGCCTATACATAAAGCGGTATAACCACCCTAGAAACTAATAAGAAACAAAGAAGAAGAAGAGA
This sequence comes from Medicago sativa, assembly GCF_051527215.1. Taxonomy (NCBI): domain Eukaryota; kingdom Viridiplantae; phylum Streptophyta; class Magnoliopsida; order Fabales; family Fabaceae; genus Medicago; species Medicago sativa. Next base: position 81,812,259 of record NC_140750.1, read on the forward strand.
AAGGGGGGGGGGGGGGGGGGAGTGGGATGAGAAAATGTGAGGAAAAGAGGAAGTATGTGGTTTTTATAGGGGGTATTAGGTATATAGCAATTAATGAGTCAAAAAACGTGGTCAAAACAAGTGGAAAACGTGTAAAAAACAGTCAAGACCATTGACTACCGTCCAAGAAACGTTTGTGCTTCAGTTTTTAGAACCGGCCAACTTACGCAAGTTAACTTGCGCAGAGATTATAACGTGCGTGACTTAACTCACGCACAGCTTATATGGTGTGTTAGTTAAGTCACGCAGCGTGACTTAATTAACGCAATATATTTTTTATAATAAAGTAAAAAAAATAAATTAGAAGAATAAAGTCAATAAAATAAACTTGAATAAAATTCAAATAAATATTGCGAGAGCGTGAATTCGAATAAATATTGCGAGAGCGTGAATTCGAATAAATATTGCGAGAGCGTGAATTCAAATAAATATTGTGACAGCGTGAATTCAAATAATATCGCGATAGCGTGAATTCGAATAAATATTGCGTATCGAATAAGTAAATTATAATAAGTACACAACATTAATTCAAATAAAAATGGCGTATTGAATAAATAAATGCGATAAGTACACAACATTAATTCTTAGACAATTTTATTTAGATATAATTTCATCTACGTTACATTACATTGTGGTATCATTACATTACATTACCTAAAAGACATGTACGTCAACTATCATTACATTACATTCGGAAATGTAACTTCCAACTACAACAATTATCTTACCTCTGAATGGGGTCAATTCAAACTAGCTAAAAAGCAGGACTCCGACATTCGTCCAGAAGTGTTTTTATTCCATTCCAAATGTTAAATTCTTGTTGGTCTTGGTTTTAAATGATAGTATCTAAGAGCCAACGGAATGAGGTCCAGACCTTGACACTTCGATACCATCATTTAAACGAAGCCAACAAGAAATTAACATTTAGAATGGAATAAAAACACTCCTAGTCGAATGCCGGTGTCCTGCCATTTACCTCTGAAATGGGGTAAATTCAAACTTGCCAAACAACAGGACTCAAGCATTTCACACAGCATTCATGCTTTCCTTTGAAAAGAATAAATTTTTGTTAGGCTTGATTTAGATGAATGTATTCTAGTGCCACCGAAATGAGGTCCATTCCTTGACACTTAATACCTTCATCTAAACCAGCCAAACAAAAATTTAATCTTTTCAAAGGAAAAACATGAAGGCTGAGCGAAATGCTTGAGTCCTCGCCGTTTGGCAAGTTCGAATTACCCCATTTCAGAGGTGAGACAAATGTTGTAGTTTGAATGCACCTTACCCTAACTAATGACGATCTTCTGGCGGAATCAAGCTGTTGATGATATCTTCAGTTGATCTCAGCAACGTCACCCGCATATCGATCCACTGGAACTTGGTGTGTGATGTAGGATTTTTACATGTCTAAAAACTATATACACGTGAGTATAATATAGGATCGTGTCCACAGGAAGTTGCTTCAATCATAAGCGTTTTCACAATATTTCACATTAAGGAATGGGTGTAAATTGTTTGTTTGTAAAACTATGTTCCTAAACGACATAAAAGTAAAAACGAGAGAAGATCGAACTATTTCGCTTGCGGTATAAGATAACAAGCAAGCGTAACAGCAGCAATCTCTCAATCGATTAACAGACTCTAGCTTTATAACCAATATTATCACAATTATTTCTACAATATCCTTCGTGTCCAAACCGATATCGTTATTTCTGAGTTATCGTTTAAACATTCGTGTCCAAATCCCTTAAAAGATAACAAAGTCGATCGGATAACTTAATCGACAGTGTCCAGCCTGATTAAGTATCCAAAAGCATTAAGTTCTTGATTAAAAGCGATTATCAAAGATTTACAAACTTGTCAAGAGTGATATAACTTAAGATAGATTGTTATTCTAGTTCTAGATTCAAGAGTTCGTGTCCAAATCATCTTGAATCTCTTTGAAAGCATTAAACACAAGAATAACAACAATATTGAATCATTAAGCTAGAACCTTATACATTAAAAGATCAAAAGATTACATAATAGCTTGTTTGATTACCTCAATACTACAAGAGTAGATGATAGCTACACATAGACATGTAAATTATGCAAAGGATGAATGAAAGATGAAGATTCCATGCCAAGATCCTTGATGTCTCAATGAATCTAGGGTTGAATCTACTCCTTAATCACTTGCTTTGTGTTTCTCTCTTAGAAATAGCTCTAATCTCTCTCTAGAAATGCATAAAATTTATCTAATAAAACAGTGAATAGTCCTAGAGAGAGGGAAAAATTCTATTTAAATGGGGCAGCATACGTGTTGCACGCTTAAGCGTGCTGAGGACGCTTAAGCGTGCTACACAAAATATCTTCTGCTGACCAATGGGGTGCTGCCACATAAGTTGGGAAAATATCTTTCTTCTGAAGTAGATGAACACGCTTAAGCGTGCTAAACGCGTGCAGAAAGCGTGCAAAAACGGTTTGGTTCTGGAACTAGTACGCTTAAGCGAGCTGAAGTCGCTTAAGTGTGTTGCTTGAACTATGAACAGCGTCCTGAAAGCGTCCTGAGAGCGTGCAGAAAGGTGCTCTCGACATTTTTCACGCTTAAGCGAGCTGAGGTCGCTTAAGCGTGCTCTTCAAATCCTGAAAGCGTGGCAGAAGCGTGCACAAAGTTGCTCTCGGCCCTGTTGGACGCTTAAGCAAGCTGAGGTCGCTTAAGCGTGCTACCTTGAGTTTAAAAACTTATTTCTTGTTCCTTGCTTGTCATTTCCTGCATAAGTTTGGTAGAATGAGGCATGTAAGGCATAAATGGTATAAAACACAACAATTAGTAGCTTTTCCTAAGATAACTTGCATAACAAGTCACCAAAATGCCTCTTTTAACTAAAGAAAATAATACTTTTGAGCACTTATCAGTGTGCTCCCAAAACATGCTCGTCACGTTTTCGTCGTTCTTTAACTCCACCCAAGTGACTGATACGCTCCCCTCGTCGAGCTTTGGACGTTTATACAGAATATTTTGCACCCTCCTTGTGTCTTTTGGGTTGACTCCTTGGTTGAATTCATTCAGTTGATCCTTGAGATCTCTCAACGATACATCAAGGCACCGAACCTTTAACCTCTGAGGTTCTCCGCCGTTGAATGTTGCATGAACGTCGATCCACCCGGCCATTGTTTCAAATCTGCACACATTGAAATTAAAAATAATCAATGAAAAACTCATTCAAACATTTAATCAAACACTTGGTGTGCATATTATACATAAACCCTAAAAATGATAACTACAACATAAACATGCAAACATCTAAATAATTAAGCAATATTACTCATTTGCATGTAACATTGTATCATATCTTGCAAAAAAAAATAAAAATTTAAACAAACCCTAATTCTAAAAAAATTTCTAAAAAAATCAACATAAACATACAAACATCTAAACATTTTAAGCAACACAAGTCATTTACATCCTAACATTGTATGATTTCCTTCCAAAAACACCAAAATTTAAACAAACTCTAAATCTAAAAAATTTCTAATTTAAGAGGAAAAATCTAACATGCAAACATAAAAGGTTAATGGTGTTTGATCATGAGAACTTACTTGTTATTGGAGTGTTGTTTGATTTGAACTTGAAGGAATTTTGGAGTTGGGTGATTTGAGAGAGATTTTTGAGATTTTTTTGAGATTTTAGATGAGAAACGAGGAAATGAGGTGTTCTGCCTTGTTTAAGAAAGCGCGCGGCGTGAGTTAACTAACTTTGCGCATGTTAACTCACGTAGCGTTAGTTAACTTGCGCAAAAATTAACACTTGCGCAAGTTAACTTGCGCAAGGGTATTTTTGGTAGGCTTGCGAGCAAAACGTGCTGGGTGGAGAGCAAAATTCCAATCCAATAAGCACTATTGGGCCTTGGCCCAATAAAAAAAGAGCAAGAACAGTGTACTTTGGGGGGTTCGTATTGTACTGTACTTTGGTTTCCTGAAACAAAAACAACAAGATTCAACAAAGATAGTTAGATTATTAGATTAGGGTTTCATCATATCATAGTACTGAAGTTGAATCGATCATCGTTTCATCGGAAATGGAAGGAATAACAGAAGGAGTGAACAACATCAACATTAATAACAACAACTTCGATTCGTATAAGAAGAATCGCATTCAAGTCTCTAACACCAAAAAACCCCTCTTCTTCTACGTTAATCTCGCCAAAGTAATTTACATAACATAACATAACATAACCCTTCTCTTTCTTCAATTTTTACTTTCTTTTTGTTGATTTATGTGTTATTTTTATTGCAGAGATACATGCAACAACATAATGAGGTTGAACTCTCTGCACTTGGAATGGGTATTATTCAAATCCTTCTCACTTTTTCTTTTTTCTTGATATATGTGTTATTTTTGGCTTGTGTTACTTTTTTTGGGAATGTATGTATTTTTATATTTTGTCTACTCATGTTTATGTTTATTTGGATGACTATCTTCCCCTGAATTTATGAATGATTGATTAATGTGTTTTTTTGTCTGCAATCACTTATGAAACTTCAAATTAAATGCTGGTAGATTGCATAGGTTTGTTATGCTTACGCGAAGTGTGGTTTAGGGTGCGTTTGACTTGCTAAAAAACAGGGGATCGGAATGGACAACTTTTTTTGTACAGTAGTTATGAGATTGGACAGAACATGTGGCAAGGGACCGAACAAAAACATGAATTTTTGTCCACACTAAACCATGAGACAACTTTTTAGTCAGGGTACAGTTCAGTTATGTCTTGCATTGTTCTGTTCTGTGTCCTGTCCAGTACTTACTATTTTGCGAATCAAATGCACCCTTAGTTTATGTAGCACCAACACTTCTATTTGAAGATGCGTCCCGATGTCTAACACGTGTAAGTGTCCAACATGACATTGACACATGTGATTACATTGAATTATTTAATTTTCTCATCATTTATAGGTGTGACTTGTTAGTGTGTGTGTGTGTGTGTGTGTTATGTTATGTTGGTGTCTGTATTGTGTCGGTGCTTCATAGGGTTTAGTTACGGGTGTAAAACTTATAGTGGAAAATTTGATGAATGAAGGTTTATTGGATGAACTGTATTTGTAACCATATCGTAGTTTGGACTGTACTAAGAGATTTGTGTTTGGTTATATTGACTACACTAAAGTTCCACCCAATCGGGCATTTCTTCCACTTTAGGATTTAAGGGTATTGAACTAGTCTATTTGATTGAAGACGGAAATACAGGGACAAATTGGTTACAACTTACAACCTTATATGCTTTAAGTTATAGTGCCTAGAAGTATGTTTGTACTGACGAATTGAAGACTAGAAAAAAGTTTTATGATTTTAAAAATTTGAACTAGAAGGAAATAACTTTTGGGATGTGGATTATGCAGACACTCGTTATTTTTTGGAATAGTAGAGCTATATTACAAACTTAAAACGAGGAAGAAAGTGCAGTGTGTTTTGTAATTTATATAACTTATTGGTTCTATCTTTTCATGCTTAGAGTTTTCATTTGATATCTGACTTTTTTTTTCCCGTCTGTTACAGCTATTGCCACAGTGGTAACTGTTGCTGAAATTTTGAAAAATAACGGTCTCGCTGTTGAAAAGAGTGAAGTCTTTTTCTTTTCTCTGTGTTTTCTGTTTCCTCAATTACACTCTCTATTTCTCCAGTGGTTTAATTATCTGATGTCATTATTGATTGGATCTTGATGCAGAAGTCATGACATCAACTGTCGACATAAAGGATGATTCCAGAGGTAGACCAGTCCAAAAGGCCAAGGTAAGGGTGCAATCAGTTTCCTTTTACTCTAATATTTGGCGCAGGCCAAGACCTGTTTGGCCTCGGTTTGTGCGAGTCACACACTCGCACAATCATAGAATTATTGTTTAAAGGAGTTATGTTGAATTTATAGTCAGGCCAAGTCTCTTTTGATGATTTAGCATTCTTTATGATTGGTCTCTGAGTGCTACATTTGATGAATCATGTTTTAGATTGAAATAGTACTTGGGAAGACAGTAAATTTCGACGAGCTGATGGCAGCTGCAGCTGCTGAAGAAGGCGAAAATGGAGATGTTGAAGAACAGACCACATGAAATTGAAGTCAAAGCTACATCTGAATTGTTTGAAGATATGTAATCTTTAATGATTTGCATTTTTGTTGTTGCGATGTAGAAGACATCTCATTTATAAACTGACTTGCAATATTAAACTACAAAATTCCCTGATTTCTTTTCGGTATAAAATAGGCTTTTCATTCTCTCTGGATTTAGTTTATTCTTTTCTTCATTGAGTGGGAGAAGGTTAAGAAATTTCTTATTTATTTCCTCTCTTCATTGAGAGGAAAAAGTTCATGAAATTTCGTATGTTTCAAACATTTCAATGAATATGTGCTTCTGTCTCCTTCCCTTTCTAATTTTCAATACATCTAATGAGAATTCGTCAGTATGACACAATTACTCAACTCTTGTTACTTACTCTTAGAATAACGGTCACAATGTTGCAAAATAAAGGGTTTTTATTGGATGTCGGTGTAAAACTAAGCAGCTCAATTGTGTTCAACAATAGATCATAATTATCAAGTTGTCAATATAATTTTGGCAAACATTATTAAACCAAATGAGGTGCTAACGTTTCAAAATAGTTTTTCCTATTTTGCAATGTTGTCCTTTACCTTGGGAAGCAGCTGCTTAATAAAATGTGTTGTGGAAGGCATCGAAGTAAAGACACTGTAACAACAGTACCATACGTTCATTAGTCTTATCAATATTTTTACTTTTCACTATTTTGGAAATAATAGGGAGAAGAAAATGTGGAGCTATATATAAAGTTAGTTGTTTTAGTTTACCATTTGGATAAAAACTTGTCACACATGTTAGGGTAAATTTCGTGGTTTTCAAGTTGGAAATGAACAAGAATTTAGTGTTACATGATATAAATTGAATGTTGGGAATGAAAAGTGATACATGCACTTCTATTCCTTTTTATTTCCGCATTTGGTATTTATTGTATTAAGACGTTTTGCTTAACTTAACCATGATTTTTTTTTTATTCATTAAGTGGTATATAAAAGCATGGAATCAGATCACCTCCTGCTGCTTTTCTACTGTTATCTCTCCTGCGCAATTACGAGACGTTGGATTTAATCCAACGGTGGAGACAAAAAGAGAGGAAAAAGGGGCAAGGAGAGAGAAATGTCCATTGCCTTTGGGAACAATTTCTCGTCCTTTTTCTTTCTATTATCTGGACAATCTCCATACCTGGATTCATAATTGCCTTCCCCCCCACACCAGTTGTGTGATTTAAGTTCAGTTTAAAAAGAAGATTTGACGGGAAGGAGCAATACGTGATTACATCACATCTATCTTTACCAATGGTAAAGAAAAGAAAAACTAATTGGGGATAAATAAATTACAAACACAAAACTGAAACATATTTTGAGAACTTTTTAAGCAAAAAAATAATCAGAAATTGAGAAATAGTTGCAACTTTGATCTTTTAAGCTGGTTGAATTTATATTGTAACAAAGACAGCGGCGAAGCTAGCACGATTTTCACGAGGGGGCCAAATATAAAGAAGTAATAAAATATATTTTAAAAACTAATATATTAAACTTAATCAATAAGTAAAATAAGCTCACAATCATTTTTACTTATATTTAATGAAACGACAGTGAAAAAAATAAAATCTAACAATAATTATATATAAAAGTTGAGTTCTATGAAGTTTTAAAAAGTCAGATTTATCTATTATTGACACTAAACTAAATAGATTATCAATATTTTATTGATATTGTCCATCTTTGAATCGACAAAATTGTTTGGAGTAGCCAAATAATATATTAATGGGGTAGCTACATACAAAATTATACTAATTATTCAAGATTTTATTTTGCTTTTGGGGTAGCCAATGCTACCCCATTCATACAAAGCCATTCGCCCCTGAACAAAGATAAGCACTCTATGCATTCTAAGCACAGTGGCTGAGTTTTAACAGTCCAGAACAACAGTGGTATTTTGAAGCAACAACCTTCCATCAATGATAATTTTGCTTCTGACATCTAGTGTGGTTGTAAAATGGGATTTCGGCAATTATCGGCGTTGTCGTTGGCAACAAGTTTGAAGATGACTGAGGCGGCGGAGAGGTAGGACCGGTTGGGGAAGAAAGTATGAACAATTATTATTTGGGTCCTGCTAACGGGTGCCCGCGGCACTGGTTAAGCATAGAGAATTATTACCATAAAAGGAAACTGTTTTTGACTTAATTATAAATTAATTACACAATTTCAATGCATTAACCGGTGCCCTAGCATTTCCCTTATTATTTATTTATTTATTTTTACCATTTTCCTCAGGATTAAACCAAAGGCTCTGATTGGCACAAGATTTACAGGAGATCCCGCAGGAGAGGATTCGGATCCATAAAATCATATGTTATTGCTATATTTTTTTAACGAAATGTTAACTAATACCCTAATGTCGTCCTCGTGAGTTTAGCTCAGTTGGTATGGACAATGCATAAAAATATGCAAGGTCCGGGGTTCAAACCCCGACCACCACAAAAAAAAAAAACTAATGCCCTAATGTCCCCGGGGCCCTAGTTAAGAACTTTAAATGACAACTTTTTATCCCCGGGGCCCTAGTTAAGAACTTTAAATGACAACTTTTTATAAAAGTTTGTGTACTAAAGTGCATTGTAAATTGAAAACTTTGATATTTTTAAAGAATAATTACTTAATTTAAAATGCTTAAAGAGTGTTTCAGAGACACTCGTTAACAAAATTCTTTTTTTTAGGGAGACCCTATTTTTTTTATTAAAATTACCATTAAAGACATAAAATAAAACTAATTTAATAAAATAAAAATAGAAACACGAGCCTGAAAAAATACATGTTTATTCTATAAAAAAACATGTTTAAAGATTTTGTTATGTTGATTCTGATTCTTTTTATAAGTAAAAAAATGTAATTTTTTGTATCTTTTCTGTAAAAACATTGACCAATTTATAAATGTACATAATTAGATGTTAAATTTCATTTGTGTCCTTATTTATCATAATAAAGATTTTTTTTTGAAGGATGTGATAAAGAATATTAAAAATAAGTTGGTAGAATGACGAGTTAATAATATGTAGAGGTGTTCATGGAAAAAATTAAACTTTTAAAAGTATTAAATGGAAATAATTATTTTCAAAATGTTTCTTTAATCTTGATGAGGTAGGGGTTCATTTCTTATAAAAATGATCGGAAGTAGTATCATTATTTGCCATTTTTGTTCTTCTCAATCTCACTGTGACCGCAAAAATTTGCGGTAGCTTAACGTGCCCTTCAATCGGGGAGGATATGATGCTACTCATTAATATTGAGAGATGCAGGTAATATACTCATTAATATTGAGGCTAATCATATTATAGAAATGATAATGCACATGTTTGTTTATTTCCGAATATTATGATTATTATAATATTGTTACTCCCTCCGGGTTAAAAAACATGTGGCAGTCAACATTGCGCTAATATTCAATTTTGATAATTAATATTTTTAATTATATATATTAAAAATTAATAAAAATTTGATATTTTAAAAATATTTATCGACAATATCAGTGAACAATATAATCCAATAAAAGAACAAAGAAAAAAATTCCAATAATAGGACAATAAATATGTTATCGTGATGTTAACTTAGTTGGTAGGGTAAGCCCCCGAAAGATGAAATTAAGTTGAATTAAATCAAATAATAATTTATACTATTATCTAATTTTATTTTTTTACGCAATTATATTATCTAGTGTAAAGTGTGTAGTTTATATTTTGATATACTATGACCACATTCTCTAGTGTCACAATGTGCAAGACATTTGAATTTTTTTTGCAAAAATTTAGAATATATATAAATATGTAAAAGTTTAATAAATTGAAGTTAATGACTGCGTTCAAAAAAGATTGTGCTATGCTGTTGTATACTTGTATAGTATCGTTCATTGCCATTTCTATTTTCCTGAGATTTCTATATTTGTTTCCTGAGATTTCTCTATTTACCTGATCATGCTACTCACTACCTTCATTCCTTCACAACTCACTACCTTCATTCTGTCAAAAAAACCTTCATTACACAAATGGCTTCTTCTTCTTCATGGGCTAAAAAAACTGGTTTCAAGCCAGGATTCTCCGCTGAGAACAATGTCGGTCAGTCTTCGTCCAGACAACCTGACCTCGAAGCAAGTCCTGTTGTTACCACTCCTTCGCCAGCGGGAAATGGCGTGCTGCATGGCGATAAGGTTCCTCCACCGCCTTCTGATGGAGGTCCGACCAACAATGCTCGGGTGGAGGAGAGAACGACTAGGTTGCCGCTGACGGTTGATCATGATGACTTGGTGTTGAGGCGGAGGCCTTCGCCTTTGAACTATGAATTAACGGATTCGCCAGCGTTAGGTAATACTATAATAATAATACACAAGGTTGTTAAATTTCAAGTTAACTTTAAACTCTTACAGATTTACAATTTAGGTCATGAAACCGACTCTATTTTTAGTGAACTCCTACGAGTTCACAAAAACTCTGATGAAATCGGTAAACTTATTTGAAGGCTGGTTTACGCTTTTATGATTATACATTTTTTAGTTTTAAAACATAAACTTTTGGTAATTACTAGCCAATATTTGATTTAATTATTTTTGTATTGTAATATCTCTATTTTACGTTTGTAGTGTTGTTGTGAGGAACAACTATTACACCTCCATATTTATGCTTTATTATAGAGATGAAATGTTAAATTATTTTTAATGATATTATATTATCTATATATGCTATTTTAATATTAGGTAAACTCATACCAGTTTGTGACTCAAGTCTATAAGTCGAGTCTAGCCTAAACGAGTTAACTTAGACCCTCGAGTCTGACAGCCTTGATAATACACACTTACGCTTTCACTTAGTTTGAAAATGTTTATCCATGCTGATAATTTTTTTTCATGTATCTTTCAGTTTTCCTTGCTGTATATGGGATACAGCATTACCTATCGATAATAGGTTCGGTGATTCTCACTCCACTTGTCATAGCTCCTGCTATGGGAGCTTCTCATGTGAGTAGTCATTTCATTTTTTCAACTATTTTGGCTATTTTTTGTTTTTGGCTGATATATTTTGTGAATACTATTTTGTTATCTGATGTGTTGCTGGCTATAGGATGAAACTTCAGCAATGATATGTACTGTGCTCTTAGTGTCTGGAGTGACTACACTTCTGCACACTATTTTCGGGTCTCGGCTGCCCTTGATACAAGGGCCTTCTTTTGTCTATCTGGCTCCGGTTTTGGCTATCATCAACTCACCTGAGTTTCAAGAGTTGAATGAAAATGTATGTATTTTCTTAAACTTTTATCAATGTTTTACTCGATTTTAAATGTTGTTTACATCATTGTTCTATTTTGTAATCAAAATTGTTCCTCGAAGTTTCAAGGATTATATGGAATGTTTGTGTATTTTCGTTTTTATGCTTCACATCAACTTTTTGATGGAATAATTAGAACTAAGGTTGCTGATAGTGTTTCTATATCAATTTTCAGAAATTCAAACATATAATGAAAGAGCTGCAGGGGGCTATAATTATTGGATCGGCTTTTCAGACTCTTCTTGGATATACTGGTCTAATGTCCCTGTTAGTAAGGTATGATTTTGAGGATTTTGTTTTTCCTGGCTTTTTATTTTCCTTTAACGCATGCTTCCTTGCTTCATCAAACAACATTTATTCTTGTGGATTGAGGCAATACATAATGTAGGTAACTGCTAATGGTTGAAAAATTCAAGTAGAATCATAGCAGATAATGCTGAGAGGAAGAATAGTATTAGTAAAAACAACAGGGAAAATCAGTATTGCATAGTGCTTTTGAGTAATATATGTTATATGTGATATGATGGTATCAACCGGATGAATATTCCAGGCCTATACAATTTACCTTTCACCATGAATTGATCACTTTAGTGTCTGTAATAAAAGTATTATGTTTCACATCTCAATTTTCAGGTTTATCAATCCCGTGGTTGTATCCTCAACCATTGCCGCAGTTGGACTTTCATTCTATAGCTATGGTTTTCCTCTAGTTGGCACATGTCCTGAGATTGGTGCAGTACAGATATTAGTGGTTATTGTTTTTTGTCTTGTAAGTTTGTTGAATTCAGATTCCTACTTTATCTATGTTATTCATCGTTGCAGTGCGCTGATATATTTTATTATATATTGCTTTTTGCAGTATCTTCGTAAGATATCTGTTTTTGGACATCGCATATTTCTGATATATGCAGTAAGTCTAATTCCACAATATTCTTCTGAGTTGCTCTTCATAAGAGAAAATAAATTTCTGTGTAAAAAATAATTTCTGTTAAGTGATATTATCTTCTTTGCCTAATTTACAGGTGCCTTTGGGTTTGGCAATCACATGGACATTTGCTTTCTTGCTGACTGAAAACGGCCGGATGAAACATTGTCAAGTTAATACTTCTAACACAATGACATCACCCCCATGGTTTAGATTTCCCTATCCACTGCAATGGGGTACTCCTGTGTTCAATTGGAAAATGGCTCTTGTGATGTGCGTCGTTTCCTTAATCTCATCTGTGGATTCGGTTAGATTCTTGTCATTTTTATTTCTTTCTATTTTCTTTTCTGGACTGAATTTATTTATATTGACTCTGAATATGTTGATAGTCTAACTTGATCTCGTTCAATGGAAACACAGTGCATGACATTGATTTTCTATCCCTAAAATAAGATGTGAAATTTTAGCACAGCAGAAAGCAACTTGTGATTTTGTTGATTATAATGTCTAGATAAGTCAAATAATAGAATTAACTGTTCTATGAAATGTTTACAGTATGCTAAGTCAAAATTGAAATCATATTATCATGACTTTTTTCTGTATTCAGGATTATATATATATATATATATATATATATATATATATATATATATATATATATATAGAGAGAGAGAGAGAGAGAGAGAGAGAGAGACAGAGAGAGAGAGAGAGAGAGAGAGAGAGAGGCAGGATCCGTTGACACCAGGTGTAAGTCTAAAGACTTACACCAAATATAAGCCATTAGATCTATTTAATCACACGGTCAACAATAAATATGAAACAATACAAAAAAAACACTCATGCACGCTTCCCACTCTTCACAATCCCGTTGACTTGATCAGTTATTTTCTTCCTTCTCACCGTTTCTTTTTAATGGAGTTCACTTTCTTGCGACACTGATCAAATATTATATCATTGTACTGTGTTGTTGAGGTTCATTTGTTTTAACCTTGTAGGTTGGCACCTATCACACTTCTTCACTCTTAGTAGCATCTGGATCTCCAACTCCTGGGGTTCTTAGTCGCGGTATTGGTCTCGAAGGTTTTTGTAGTTTGTTGGCTGGTCTCTGGGGTACTGGAACCGGATCAACAACTTTAACCGAAAATGTTCACACAATTGTTGGGACAAAAATGGGAAGCCGCAGACCAGTTCAATTGGGTGCGTGTCTTCTCATAGTATTATCTCTATTTGGTAAGTATCTATTAGTTGTTGCATTTGCATCTACCTTTGTTACTCCATCTTGTGACGAAGCCGTTCAATAGAATAAGAAACATTAGCTACCTTGATACACCCTTGAGCTTATTTGTTTTTGTGTTCTTTATTTAGTTTATTTGTTAATCTTGAAGGACGCCTTTTCCTTCCTCCTAGTAGTACTTGATTGCTTCAAATTTTGTCTTTTGGGATGCAGATTTATATATTTTCATTCTCTCGTTTGTAGATTTTTTTATATCACAAATATACCATGTCTAATTTTACTTTTACTATATAACAGGGAAGGTCGGAGGGTTCATTGCTTCAATTCCTGGAGCCATGGTTGCTGGTCTCCTCTGCTTTATGTGGGCGATGCTTACAGCATTAGGCTTGTCCAATCTACGCTACACTGAGACCGGAAGATCTCGAAATATCATTATAGTTGGACTGTCATTGTTCTTCTCTCTTTCCATACCTGCATACTTTCAACAGTATGACAGCTCTCCAGAGTCCAACTTTTCAGTACCAAGTTATTTTCAGCCTTACATAGTGACTTTTCACGGGCCTTTCCGAAGTAAATATGAAGAGGTATGCCTCTATGTTTTGTCATGTTCCTGTACTATTGTGATTCTAATGCTTGATTTTGATGTTGTCTAATTCTGTGATTGAAATTTGTTAATTACTATAACATTCCTTAGTTCCATTGTCAACTAGAAATATATGTGTTGTAGGTTGTTGTCAGTATTGTTTTATTTTTCCTTTCTAAAAAACACTTGTGAATATGTTCCTTTTGCAGTTGAACTATGTACTGAACACGGTATTTTCGTTGCATGTGGTGATAGCTTTTCTCGTTGCTCTTATCTTGGATAATACTGTACCTGGCAGTAAACAAGAACGTGAGCTATACAGTTGGTCCAAACCTAATGATGCCAGAGAAGATCCTTTCATTGTTAGTGAATATGGGTTGCCGGGGAGAGTTGGTCGGTGTTTCCGATGGGTGAAGTGGGTTGGCTTCTGAGTGACAGTGCTCTCGTTAGTTGATCATGTTCAGTATATGAATGTTGTTCAACTGTCCGAGGTACCGCCTCAGTTTAGGTCTCGTATTGTTTCATGGGTAGACTATTTTACATATAGTTATTTATTGGAACTAGTTTGATATTGATTAAGGTAGTTACTAGTTAGTTATAACTAGTTCTAGGTCTCTTTGTAGGGCTTTACCGTGCTTCTGAATAGAATATGACTGGTTGGTCATAGTTCCGAGTTATTAATTTTTGTACATTAAACTTCCAGAGGCGTTTACTTGCGTTATAATTGATTAGATTAACAATTTATCTATTTTGATTCTTGCATAATCTCCTGTTGGAATGTATTTATTCTACCTGGTTATCTATATACGAACATTATTATACCTGCTCAACAGGGACCGTAAAATTTTTGTTTAGCATATTTATTCTGATCAACGTATTATTCCATTGTACCTAGTTGATATGTGTTACATGAACACTTGAAAACTTGTATTGTTTGATTTGTGAAAAGCTCTGTAAGAAATTACTCAGACTAAGCATGTGTTGGATTCATAAAAAATTCATCTGTCATGTGTGATTTTAGTTATGTTAATGCCAAAATTGACATGTTTGTCTTCACCAACAATTGGTAAGTTTGCATTAGAATGTTTAAATCTTATCCGAAAGGTAGCTGTGTGTGAGAGTATGGGTTGATAAGAATGTAGATTCCAAAGGTTTTCCCATGTTTGAATCGAGTACCATCAAGCTTGGCACTTGAGCTTGGTTGGGAAGGTGTATGCAGTCTCTCAAGCATCAAATTAAGGAGCAAATATGGATTCACTTAATTAATGCAAAATAGAAGTTTTTAAGCTTTGATAATTCTTACTTCAAAAAAAAAAAAAAACCTTTGATAATTCAAATATATGCTAAAATAAATAAATGGTTCTTTGAAATAAATAAAATAATTGGCTACTCAATTTGATTTTTCCAGATTTTAAATTGTACTTTTAAAATATTGAAAATAACAAACAAATTTTGGGAGGGTTCGGATGATTGATTTATTTTACTAATCTGTTTTAAGTGATAAAATGAATGAATATTAAATTCATCCATTTGAAATCCATTTTTGATAAATCATTTATGGTATTTTGCTTGTCTGAAAAATTAACTTGTGAAAAATGGAACTTTTATAGGTAGAGTTGAAGACACCAATTATTTTATTGAAGAAGTTAAATTAACCCATCCAAATTAAGACACCAATTATATTACTCTAACGCCTGATTTGAGCTTAATAACGAGTCGGGGTGGGAATAAGTCAGATTAATTGATAGAAACCTATAGCCTAAGCCTGATATTAAAAAATAAAGGGTTTTCTATTTGGCTAATTATGTAGTTTATCGTGCTTTCAGGAAAATTGTTTTGACTGGAACAATTCTAGCTTGAATATAATATGTACAGATACAATCAATTTAAAACTAAAAAAATACATTAAAATAATAATCATAATAACAAAACAGATATCACAGTTCTTTTCAAACTATTTCAAAGTTATATATATCTTATACTTTTGATTCGTATTGCTTAATAGAGATTGTGCGTGCTCATACACAACTTATCCTTTAGAAGTACAAAAAATTGATAAATATAGCTCAATGAGTATGTATACTACGCTTCATGTTTGCAATCAAAGTAGAATAATTGATTATGTAATCCAACTAAGCTAACTCTATTGTTATGATCAAGAGCTAATCTCTACTAACCAAAGAATAGCAGAACCATTTGCACGCATGCCTCCACAGCATCGAAGACTTGCAGACCCCAGGCAGAACCAACTCGTCTTCTCTGCCCTTAGCTCAGTTCTTGCTGTCAAATAACTTGACAGGTTCCTTTTCAGCTAGTTTTCCATATCAGCATGAGAATCCATGCATGACCATCCTGTCAAGGACGGTGGAATTGAATCCACTACCCCTTTTACTAGATTTCATAGCATATCCCCTTCCATGCCATGGCTGTAAAATAGTTGATGTTAGTACGATATGAAGCAGTTGCATACATATTAGTAATGGTATGTTATCATGTTGA
The DNA here is from genome assembly GCF_051527215.1 of Medicago sativa. Taxonomy (NCBI): domain Eukaryota; kingdom Viridiplantae; phylum Streptophyta; class Magnoliopsida; order Fabales; family Fabaceae; genus Medicago; species Medicago sativa. The sequence goes on from NC_140750.1 coordinate 81,828,916, forward strand.
AGGGAAAATTATGATATAACATTAAGGGAAAATTCCTTCCATTGTTTAACCAGTGAGCCACTAAAAACTTATGATATAACATTATTTAAGGGAAATTCCTTCCATATTTGTGACAAATGGGAAGGAGTTTCTCCATTGAATGTTAAATTTCAAACAATTATACATAAATAATACAGAGCATCCCCTAATGTTTCAGTTGGAGGAAAGTGTACTGTCATGCATACAATGCCAGTATATATGTGATGCAACTGTGCAATTCATATCAATTCAGAACATTTACATTGTTGTAACAAGTACCTTTTTCCGTGCTTGGAAGCATTGAGTTAACTTGCATTGACAGTTGCACAGTTGCTGCAAGTTATGCACTATAGATTAATCACTCATAGCCTCTTCACAAAATGCTTAGCAGAAGATAACTTGCATTGTCTCTTCGCCAAGTGCTTTCACCAAGCATAAAAAATATGGACGTTTGTAAACCTCCGTTTGTACACATTCATATATGAGATATGAGACTGCTGAGTCGATCAGCCTATATCTTCGTAGAATTTCCACAAGTATGGGAATTTCTTTACTATGTGCTTGTAACCCTTTGAACTTCGTCTTGTTTATCAGAAAGCTTGGAATCTTCAATCAAGTTCAGTAAAATAAATGAAGCCTCTGATAGCTTTCCCTCATACAGGTATTTGTCTAATTTCAGGGAGTACTCAAATGCTGTTTGGAAATCAATCTTAGTCAAATCGCCAGATATAATATTTCTCCATTCTTTTGATTTTCCTGTTTGACATAAGCCATGCAGCAAGGCACTAAAACATACAGAATCCATAAGAAACCCCTTCCTCAGCATCTTAGTTTGCAACAACTGGGCAGTGTCAACCATTCCATGCTTACAAAGACAAGCAATAATAGAATTATACGCAGCAATCACTTGACTCCATCCTTCCAATATCATCGTTGCAAAGAAATCCAAAATCAAGGACCTGTCATTTTCCTTATTTTTCTCGATAAGAAGTGTAGTGTTTGTAATATTTGTTAAACCATTTATCAGGTAATGGAATGTAGTATCATTTGGAAGACAATTGTTCATCAGCATTAGCTCAAAAAAGGATGCTGCCTTTTCAGGTTTACAGGCCTTACTAAAACCACCAATAAGTATCGTATATGTGACAACATTAGGCTCCAAATTAAAAGATTGCATCGCTCTGAAAACTTTTTCAGCTCTGCTCACATCTGCTATCTTGCAGAATCCATTGATCAAGGAGGTGTAGGCAACTAAATTTGGCTTGTATTTCTGTTTCATCATCTGTCCAAACATCTTGAGTGCACTATCTAAGTCATGCTGCTTTACATATCCATCTATAACTGTGGAGTAAGTGTATTCATCTGGAGCGTGATTTGCAATTTTCATCTTATTTACATATGACACAGCATCAGTCATCTTTCCGCATTTACATAAACCCTTAATCATGACATTATAACCCACAACGCCAGGGTCTATACCCTTACTCATTACGACTTCAAAAAGCTCCGCTGCCTTGTCAAGTTCATTGTTTCTAATAAACCCATCTACCAAGGTGGCATAAACATATGCATCAGGTTGTAAGTTTCGATCAAGCATTTCTGAAAGTAGTAGTTTGGCAGCAGGAAATCTTCCTTTCTTGCAGAGACCACTCATCAGAACATTGTAAATCCAAGCATCAGGAAATACACCCTTCTCCATCATTTTCTCTCGGACCATCAGTGCAACATCGATTTCCCCACCAGCTACACTTCCATGGATAAAAGCTCCATAAGAAACCAAGTCCGGTTTATCTCCTGTTTCAGCAATCTTAAAAAGCATATCCGATGCCATAACATAATCCCCTTGTTTACAGTAAGCATGCATGAGGGGTGTATAACTAAATTTATTCGGCAACAATCTCCTTTCTTCCGCCCTCTCTATGAATTCTTCAGCTTCTTTAATCCTTCCACCTCTACATGAAAAGTTAATCAAAATATTGTAAGTCGTAATATCTGGCTCACAGCCCATCTCAGACATCCTTCTCATCATCTCGGCAGCTTCATCCACCAAACCATACTTGTATTTTGCATCAATAATACTATTAAACACTTTTACATTCATATTCAATCCCATCACATTCATTTCATTCAAAAGCTGATCAACTACTTGAAACTTTCCAACCTTACTTAACCCATCAATCAAAGCACCATAAGTTTCTAACGTCGGCAAAAAACCCTTCAATTTCAATTCCTCAAAAACTCTAGTAGCACGTTTCAAATCACCCTTCTTGCAATACCCGTCAATAATCACATTATAAAACACTACATTCGGAACACAACCATTCCCCCATCTATCATCAATCAACTTCCTACCTTCCCCAACCTTCCCAACATCACACAAACCTTTCACCACAATCGCAGTACTATAATTATCAACAACCACATCTAAACCATGATCACCACCCCTCTCAAGCATTTTATCATACAGTTCGCGCGCAACATCAACTTTCCCATTTTTCACCAAACAATTAAGTAAGGAATTATTAGCAACAACACATGGAAAACAATCATACAATTCACAAACCATATAAAAAATATTCAGAGCTTTATCGACAAACCCATATTCACCATAAACACAAATAACACTATTCAATGCTTCAAGCGTAGGTTTAAAGTTTCGATTTTTCATATCCTCCAACACAATTTCAATCTCCGAAAACACTTTATACTTAACCATAAGCTTGAGAAGTGAAGAATAAGCAACATTATTGAGAGGAGAAGAAAAGGGTAATGTAGAAGCCCAGTGAAAAAAGTATAAACCATGTTGAGGGTTGTGAATTCGATCAATGACGAAATGGGCTACGTCGGAAACGATGATTTGGGATTCAGCGAAACGGGATTGGAGAGAATGGTGAGATTGGTTGGTATTGAGGATTTGAATTACGTCGTGGATTAGGGTTTTGATGTGTGGAGGAAGAGAGGAAGATGATGAAGGTTTTGGGTGGTGATGAGGTTTGATGAGAGAAAGAATGGACTTTGACATTGGATTTTTCAAGGGATGAAATGGGTCATAGGGTTTTTATATGAAAGCAGAAAGTTGATGAAGAAGAAGAAGAAGAACTAGCATTTTTCTCTTGTTCATTCTTTTGGTAGGAAAGAGCCATGGCCATGGAACCGATATAGTATAGTGAAGATGTTGAAATTTTATAATTTTTGGTGGTGGCCAGGGTTCGAAACTACAACTTGCATATATTATGTATTGTCTCTATTTGAACTAAATGCAAATTATTTGAAAATATGGTCCGCGAGATTTTGTTGGAGTTTGAAGATGAGTTTGTCCATCTTGAATTTTGTTCTCCTTTGTAGGTATAATGCCATATTTTGAGAAGAATCATTATATATGTCACTTGTAGAAACATCATTGCTGAGATGCTACTCATAAGAATAATTTAAATGACAAACACTCTAACAATCAAATCAGGAAGAGCAAAAGTAAGAGGTATTAAAAGGATAAAAGTTGTGTGCCTTAACTTTATCGTGAAAGGTGTATTTTATAGGCATTGACAAAGTGTCGTTGTGGGATTGGTGAGAAATTGTTATGACCAATGCTCCATCAAAGAAGAATTTCGGCGTTGTTGAAATGTAACAAAATGGAGGAATTCGATTGTTTTACTCGTTGAGACAAGACAGAAGGGATTCAAGACTAATGGGTCAGATTCCTCTACGATTGGGCCTTTCTAGTGCTTGAACGTATGTTTTGTCCGTTATGTTAGGTCAGGGTGTCTTCAATATGCAAAGAATTTTGGACATTTGGTCAGTCTAGAATAATTGCCCCGGAAGCGGATTCAGTGCCTTTGGCACTCGGTAACTTTGTGACTTTGACCAATAAAATTTTGACACATGTCAAAATCTTTTAAAACCAGCTTTTACAAAAAACGACTTAGAAGGTTAAGGATATATAAAATAAATCTAACAGGAAAAATGATTTTACTACCATTTATTTTAGATCCAAATTATCAAGATATTACTCAAGTGAAAGCACAAATTAAATGGTGCGAAGAAACAGCTCGATATTATCTAAAAGAAGATTTTGATTATTTTCTCTTTAAAGAAAATATAGAATTAGCTGATTCGTTAAGAAAAAAATCTTCAAAAATTAGTCAGATAAATCATGGATGGTCTTATTAATCCATTTGGAAAAATAATACCCCAACCATTTATATTAGAACCTAATTATAATAATATAATTAGAATGAGAAATCAAATTAATTGGTTAAGAGAAACAGCATATTGGTTCCTAATAATTGAAAATAATTATTCTACATATTGGGAATATGAAAACTTTGCAAATCTTTTAAGCCTTAAAATACAAAAGTTTATACATGGCTAATAAGGGTGTAAGTGAAAAAATACAAGATATTTTTGAGAATCTAACAGTACTTCAGAAACAGTTAGATAAAATAGTAGAGGTCCTACTAGAAAAAGAGTTTGAAGAAAAACTCAATGAAAAATTATCTAGTCTAGAGGAGAACCAAAGATCACTAGACGAAAAACTTTGTGTAAAAATAGATGATTTAATTGATCTATTAAAACTCTTACCTTCAAGAGAAAAATGTCTAACTCTAGAACAATTACAAACTTTTGTCAAAAAAGAGGGGGGAGACATGATAGAAATTTCAGAAAATATTGAAAAATCAGAAAAAGAAATTAACTTTTTCGCGCCATTACCCTAATATGGACGAAACAGAAGAAGAGATAGCAAACCAGCTAAATGAATTACAAACATTAATGGCTTCCCTAGACATTAATAGAAAAAACCAAATAACCGAAGAATCTGATGACGAAAACAAGTTTGTTTACGACTTTGATTCAGAAAGTTCTTTCAGTATGGAAGAAGAACCACAAGTAGGACTTGTAAAAACTAATGAGCAACCAGAATCATCAGAACAAGGACGTAAAAGAGGACGTCAAGAGGATAGTGAAAAATTTATTGATCAACAAATCATTCAAAATAAAATGGATGAAAGAAAATTTAAACAAATACCACCTAAATATATACCAACAATAAATCGCCACAAAGAAGATGATGTTTTAAACATTGACTGTAGTGAGGATGTTAAAAGAGAATTAAGAAGTTGGTATCATGATCACATGGTAACTATCCAATTAGACCCTACCTTAGGAAAACTAAGTCCAAAGAGTATTTTCAACTATTTAAAAACTAAAACCATAGGAAATGCTTGGAGTTTTATGTCTGAACAATCAGATTCAGAGCTCCCATCAACAACTGAAGATGTGATAAATCATGTCTATTCAATCTTGAAAAAAGAATTTTTAGGTTTTGATGCACCAGAAGCAGAATCAGACCTAAAATACACAAACATTCATAGAATCCTTAATTTAAGAATCTGTGATATGTGTTATGTTGAACCATTCATATGTGAGTTTAGCAAATATTACTATGCAATATCCCCACAAGAGAGATTACAATATAATCTTTTAGGATTATTCTACAATAAGCTTCCATCATCTGTAGGAACAATAATGGAAAAGGTAATCCAAGAACACCTAGAAAGAATCGTAGGATTAGAAGATACTCTAGGAACAAGAATAACTGCATTAAGGAGATGGATATCCGAAAAATGCATGGAAAAGACTGCTAAAAGAGAAGCAAAAATAAATGTTTGCTGTGATAGAATTCGAGACAAAGTAGGAAACTACGGTTGTAGTAAACCTAGAAGAAAGAAAAAGAAAAAAGTCTTTAGGAAAATAGATCGTTCTGAATATAAAAGAAAAAAGAAATTTCCTAAAAAATTCAATAAACAAAAATACTTTAGGAGAAATAAAAAATATCCTAAAAAGAATTCATGTCCTAAAGGAAAGAAAACATGCACATGTTGGTTGTGTAATGAAGAAGGACATTATGCAAATGAATGTCCTAAAAAGAAAGATTCTAAAAAAGAAACTTTAAAATTAATTTGGGAAGTAGGTTTCGAACCAATAGAATCAGATATAGATTCTGACGAAAGTAGTATTTTTGAATATACTACTGAAGAAGAAATTGAAGAATGAGTAGGAAAATTTTAAAAAATGGAAATCCTAATGCAACATTTATCCAGGTAACACTGAATAAAAAGAAAATCATGGGTTACATTGATACTGGTGCCACTTTATGTTTTGGTAGGAAATCCATAATAAAGGAAGGATGGATTAGACTACAAAAACCAAAAGAAATTATCTTTGCTGATAAGAAAAAACACCAAATCTGGTTTGTTCTAAAACATGTTTTTATAAAAATTGAACATAGATATTTCTACGTAAAATCAATCTATGAACATGATTCTGGAATAGATCTGATAATAGGAAATAACTTTTTAAAGTTATATAATCCTTTTATTCAAAAAACTGATACCATAACATTAAATTGGTTTGATGTCAATAACCCAAGAGATAGTGAATTTGTTACAACAAACATTATAACAAAAAATGAAATTTTAAAAGCAATTTCAGAAAATCTCAATATACTTAGATGTATGTGGGATAAGAGAAAGTTTTATTTAACAACTGAACAAAATCTAGGATATCATCTAGATCAAGTTTGTTCTGAAAATCCATTAGATACTATAATAAATAAAATACAAGATTTAATTGTTGTAAAACATAAAGACCCTAAAAAGGAAGTCAAAGCCCTATACAAAATCCCTTATTCAGGAGAAGATAAGGAAGAATTTAAAAAAGAAATAGCAGAACTATTAGAGAAAGGATTAATAAGTCCTTCTATTAGTCCACATTCAGCGCCAGCTTTTTATGTCAGGAAACATAATGAGATAAAAAGAGGGAAAGCACGAATGGTGATTAATTATAAAAAACTTAATGAGGCAACTGTAAGTGACTCATATAAGTTACCAAGAAAAGACTACATTTTTGAAAAAATAAGAGGATGTAATTGGTTTTCATCTTTAGATGCAAAATCTGGATACTGGCAGTTAAGGTTATCAGAAGAAACTAAACCTTTAACAGCTTTCAGTTGTCCAGAAGGACATTTTGAATGGAATGTTTTACCATTTGGTTTAAAACAAGCACCATCAATATATCAAAGATTTATGGACAATACTCTTAAAGGTCTTGATCATATTTGTTTTGTATATATCGATGACATATTAATTTTTACTAAGGGTAGTAAAGAACAACATGTTAAAGATGTTATGACTGTTTTAAATAGAATAAAAGATAGAGGAATTGTTCTATCTAGAAAAAAGTCAATACTTTTGAAACAAGAAATCGAATTCCTTGGTCTTATTATAAGAGAAGGAGGAAAACTCGATTTATCACCGCATGTTCAAGAAATTTTTTTACTTTTTCCTGATCAATTAGAGAATAGAAAACAAATCCAAAGGTTTTTGGGATGTTTAAATTATATTGCTAATGAAGGATTCCTTCAAGATTTAGCAAATGATAGAAAAGTTTTACAGAAGAAGATATCTGAAAAAGTGCCATGGTCATGGACACAAGAAGATACTGAGGCTGTAAAATCTTTAAAAGAAAAATTAAAAGTTTTACCACAACTATACAACCCAACAGAAAATGATTTTTTGGTTGTAAATGTTGATGCAAATCAGTTTACATGGGCTGGAGTTATGAGAGCTCTACCTAATGGTAAACAAAAATTGGGATTAAATCTCAATGGATATGTTGAGGATGAAACCCCACAACAATCCTATACCATTGTGGGCGCAACCCCACAGTTAAAATCAGATATCCCTAATGGGCGATCAGATAAAACATCAGTTTCAACTGATTCAAAACTTGATTATTCAAGTAATAACATCCGAATTAAGGATAAAGATCTTGTTTTATGCAAGTATGTTTCAGGTTCTTTTAAAGATGCAGAAACAAGATATCATATCAATGAGAAAGAAACTCTTTCTTGTTTAAATGTTTTAGAAAAATGGAGAATGGATTTAATTCCATCAAGATTTTTATTACGAACTGATTCAACTTATGCTAGCGGATTTTGGCGCTATAATTTAAAAGTTGATCATAAACAAGGAAGACTTGTTAGATGGCAAATGCGCATCCAACAATTCTATCCTTACATTCAACTAATAAAATCAGAAAACAATTGTTTTGCAGATACTCTGACAAGAGAATGGAGCAAGCTCTAAAAGTTCTCTACAATATCTTGAAGCAAAAAGATGAACAGATTGAAATTCATAGCCAAAAGCTAAAACAACTCTCTTCAGAGAGGGGGGAGATGATTAAAATGATCGAAAGCCTAACCAAGATCATAAATGTTGAAACTCCAACAACAACAGAAGAACCAACAAAAAAGACTTTGAATGAACAACAAAGTTTTTCATCAACATCTTCAGCAGGTTCTATGCCAGAGGAAGATACGAAAAAGTCATGGGCTGAAAAAGTTGAACAAGAAGATGAAGAGTCAAAAAATGGTTTAGACCAACCAAGCGATGCTGTCGATCTACAACCAGAAAAAAATGTGTATGTCATTTTTGATGGTCCAATGAAAGGCATCTACAACAATTGGGCAATTGCAAGCCTCCACATCAATGGCAAAAATGTCAGACACAAAGCTTATCCAACAATGGAGAAAGCAAAAGAAGCTTACAAGGCCTCCTACAAGGAAATGGCCATAGCAAAGGATGTTGGCCAACCATCAAAAATGGAATCTAAAAAGAAGGTTTCAGTAGGATCAATTATAAACCTCCAAACAGAAAAAAACAAGATAAAAACCATTGATGATTTCATGGAAAAATGGAGATGGCTAGCCAACTTCAAGGAAGAACTAGCAATTGAATGTTTTTATCCAGTTAATACCAAACATGGGGTAAAAGCTAATACAGTTCCAGGAATATCCAAGGAATTACTTAAAGAATTCTATGACTATGGAATGCTCAAGACTGTATATCTTGAGGAAAAAGAAGGTTATAGATTTCAAGAACTGGCTGATCTTCCAAAAGAGATCGGTGATACAGCAAAAAGATTTAATGACTTCCTTGCCAAAGGAAGAGAAATATTTCTCCAATTCGAACAAACATATCCATGGTTCGAAGAAGAAAATAATCAGATGGCTGTAAGACCAAGAACAGCTATAAAGATAGGTATCTCAAATAAAACCTATCTAGAACCAAATGCAACAAGTGTTGGATGGACATTAATCTCATTTGTTCAACAAATGAAGCGTTTTTATGACTATCTAATCAAATATGGGTCATCCATTACCAATTATAAAGTCTTATATGTCTCAGATTATTGTTTCATGGTCTGTGACTCAAAGAAAAAGGTCTCTACAGAGCACCTCAAACAAACACTTCAATTCGAAGAATTATTCTCAGGATTCGAAAATGGTCTCCATAGAATTCCAGACGAAGTACAGCAGGAATGTTGCCAATACTTTTCAACCTACAAAGGGCATATCTGTAAATGGTGTGCAAAAGACAAAGTGTCGGCAGAAGAAGACAAAATACCGACAACTTCAGCAACAAAAGATAAGGCTACAGAAAAAGCCTAGACACGCGTCATATAATTATCATGATGTAATAGTGAAACCTTATCATCTGAGTCAGATGGGGTCCACTTAGAGATAAGAATATTATCACTTTAGGTGATAATGCGTTTTCTTTTTCTTTGCGTGTTTCAATTGTTTTTCTTTTTTGCTGTCATGGATAAGGACAGGTGAACCACTTGTAAGTCCTTTCCTTCTATAAATAAGAGCCTCGATGCTCACTTGTAAAGGACGACTAAAATCAATGAAGTAAGTACCTTTAGTTTATGAAAAACATTGTGGGAAAGGGCTTCGCAGGATTTGAGGTTGTCATTACCAAATCGAAAGATTTTTAGTTTTCAATATCAATAATCGAAAGATTATTTCAAATTTCAAAGGATCGAAAGATCAGAACCATCAAGATCCAAGACAAAGTCAGGTATGATTTTAAATATTTTATAATTTTTACATGGAATATAGCATGATAAAAGAAAATTCATCTGATTTTATAGCAGATGTATTAACAGATCATATAGAAAAGGTAGATTTTACCTTAAAACCAGAAGAAAATTTTAAACAGAAAAATATTTTTTCTTTAATAAAAGAAAGACTATCTAGAGAAAATATTCTAAAATATGGAATGATGGTAGGAGAAGTTGCCATACCAATGGAATCAACAGACGGATCTGTTGTAATATCCTTGATTGATAATGAACAAATTAATAGTAGATTAAAACATCTATCGTTAGAAAAAAGACAGAAGATAAGATATATTCATATATCAACTATCCAAATAATCATATAAAGTACTTTTATGAAAGGAATAGATGCAGAACTAGAACTTCTTATCGAAGATGCTAGGATGAATGAAAAACATTCACTAATAACCCAAGGTGAGGGAAATTTAAAGTGTGGAAAATTAAAATTTGACATAAATTTACAGATAGGCTTAAGTCTAAATGATATAGATCTAGACAGATCTTTAGTAATTCATTATAAACTTAAGGACCAAACCCTTATGAGACCAGGAAACCATCCTTTTAGTATAAGTTATAAAATGAATTATGCATTAAGTAATTCTCATTACAGTATAGAATTTAGTGGAAAAGAAAAAATACAAATAGATGAACTATTTGCCCCACTAATAAAATTAGAATCACCAATTCTAAAACCACTAAAAAGGTCAAAATCAATTATGACTATAGAAAGAACACCTCTTCTAAAACAAGAAGAAAATACTAGTGAACCAAAGTTTCTACCAGCTAGAACTTCATTAGATAGTTATGAAAAAAGAAAGCTTAATAAAGCTTTATCAGAAATAAAAACTGAACTTTCAGGTATTAATAGAAAATTATAATGCCAGGAATAACAATAAAAAATGAACTAAAATTATTCAGAATAAAACTAGATGCCCTAGTTAACAAAATAGAAGAAAATTTCTTTAGAATAGAAATGAAGAACACAATTTGGGGAATCCATGATTTAATGATTTTACAAATTTCATATATAGATGAAATGATAAAAGAACTAGAAGAAACAGAAAATATTTCTGTTACACAAAAAGAAAGAGCCACAACTCTGTTATGGCCATCTCAAAAACTTTTTGAATTTGAACAATCATTAGAAAAAATTCTATAATGCCTGGTTTAGGTCTTATAACAGAATTAAAACTCTTTAAAGAAAGATTAGAGAACATAGTCTCTGATATAGAATATTATAACCAAAGAATTGTTCTAAGACAAATTCTTTTCCATTCTAAAGAATTAGTACAATATCATATAGAATATATTGAAGATTTTCTAGGAGATATAGAAGACTTAGAAAAACTAACAAATACACAAAAAGAAAGAGCTAAAACACTCTTAAAATCATTTCAAGGTTTAATTAAAATCGAACAAATGTTAAATCAAGTTCGAGAAAATTCCGCTGGCGATTCTGCCCACAACCTGGTATCAGAGCCAGTAATACAATCCTAAGGGATAAAAACAAAGCTGAAAATAAAAATTAATTTTTTTTAAAAAAAAAACTTTTAAAAATCGCTTTTTTAATAACCGGTTTAAAAAGATAAAAATAGAATGGAACAATCTGGTACATTAAAAAAACTTCAACGGACAAGATTTGTTGAAAGTCACATGACTTTTCCCGCCCAAAAGTCATGGAATCCTGGTCCAATTGCCCTAATTCGTCATTCTGCAGTTCAGAGCGTGACTGTGTATGATGTAAATCCGAAGAAGGCGTGTTGAAATGAACTATAAAGATATTTATTTGAGCCATATCAGGTAGTAAATGGATAAACCCTAGACATTTGAGTTTCAAACTTTAGTTCAACACATTTTGAAAGCTTAACTCATACCACTTATCCCAACTTGTTTAAGTCACTCTTTAACAATGACTAATTTTCATCAAGAAACTTGTGGAGTAGACAAGCTGAACTCTCCTCTTTCAACCAAATTTTTACTATATATTAACCGATCAAATTTCTCACCACTTATTTAAGAAGTCTAAATTTTTTAACATTTAAATCAATCTATTGTATGTTAATCATACCTATTTTAAAAAATAAAATCATATAAGAAAATAATTTGTGTATGTTCATCATACCTATTTTAAAAAATAGGCTTATAAATAGCAGTTTTCGCCCCCTAACTTTAACGAAGTTGCGATTTTGAACCCCTAAGAAAAAAAACTACAAAACCGCCCCTAAGTTTTGCAACTGTAGCAGTTTTGGCCCACAAGGCAAAAAAATAAAATAAAAAAATAACATGTGGCACCTCACTTAGGGTGCCACGTCAGCGTAGATCGAGTCAAAATTGGTCTTGGGGACAAAACTGTCACAGGTGCAAAACTTAGGGGGCGGTTTTGTAGTTTTTTTCTTAGAGGGCTAAAATCGCAACTTTGGGAAATTTAGAGGGCTAAAACTGCTATTAAGCCAAAAAAATAAAATCATATAGGAAAATATTGATTAATATTTTACGTTGATAGGACATCGCAATTAGTCTCATAAACATAACACCATATTTCCTTTTTTTTAAGAAAAAAAAAAAACACTATCTCTTTTTTTTTGAAAGAAAAAGACTATATTTCTAACTTGTCTGTCTCTTTCATAAGATTATTTTCGGTCCAGTCATTCATAAGATTATCATAAGGCTTTTTTTTGGTACAATATTATCATTAGACTTTTTTTTTATAAAAACAAAATAAATCAATTTCTTTTTTATTTTTACCAGCAGAAAGATGAATACGTAAGTGCCCGTCTTTCCGCCATTTATATTGCGCTAACGCAGGTAGATTATCAACAAAATTTTACAGAAATTTTGTGTGTAAATTACAAACTATATTTTTAAAACTCTAATCTCCTTTGCAAATGCTCACTTGTTATTTTTTTTTTTTTTAACTTTGTTTCACGCTTGTACACTGGTTCACTGAGTTGCGTCTGTAATGAGTGAATATATGTCATGGTAGTTTAGGATTGGTTCACTTGGTCTGTTATTATCATGATATACTCCTCGTTCGGGTTATACATGGGTCGTGTCTCATACCCTAGTCGGTAATAATAATAATACTTGGTCTGTAATAATAATAATAATATTTTATTATATATTTATTATTGGAACAAAAATCTAATAGCATCTTTCTGACCTAACCTAACCCGCAAGTCTACTCAGTCACTCCCTTTTGCAACCACCGCCGGCACTCTCTCAATGGCTGCAGCAACAGATTTATATCTACCTGATGAGTGTTGGGAACACATCTTCAAATTCTTGAACTGTTACGGAGGCCACTATTACAACACCTACTTGGAGTCTCTCTCCATTGTCTCAAAACAGTTTCTCTCCATCACCAATCGTCTCAGATCATCACTCATAATCCATGACGCCACCCACCCTTTCCTCGGTCGATTCTTCCAAAGGTTCCCCAACCTCACCCTCGTGTGCTTTTATTGCTTCATGCAATTCATACAAACAAATCATAATTCTAATTTTTTGATGGATTTTGTTGTAAGTCCTCAATTAAAATTGAAGTATCTCCATTTGCCTAGAAATTATTGGTTAAGAAATAAACACATCAAAATGTTCCCTTCCATTTTTCCCAATTTGCAATTACTTGATCTGAGCTATTGTTGTTACATATCCAGAGAAGGTATTTGTGAAGTTTTAAAGAGATGTTGTAAGATTAGACATTTGAACTTAACATGCTGTTGTGGAGTGAAGTTGCGTCGAATGAACTTTGAAGCTCCCAAACTAAAGGTGTTGTATTTGTCACAAATGCTAGTTGATGATGACGAATTGTATGTGATCTCAAAGAGTTGTCCTAATCTTTTGCAACTGGATCTTGAACATTTTCGTTTGGTTACCGATAAAGGCTTGAAGCATGTGTTAGAAAACTGCACACAACTGAGAGAGCTCAATTTGAGAAATTGTCATAATGTGCATCGTGATGTTCTTGCCTCATTGATACTTTCAAGGCCATCATTGAGAAAGTTAACAATTCCATATGGTTATTGTTGTTAATTGAACAAGAAAACAGTTGCAGGAAATGAACAAGACAAAGGAGAAATAACTGCTTTCATTCATATAATTTTTCTGATAAAAAACAAACAGAACACACACTATGTTTTACATAGTTTGACAATACTAAAAACTTCCAATAACTACCACAATACAACACAATTAATTAAAGAAAACTGAACAGCAGTTACTAAAATAAAATAACCAACACATAATACATAAAAGTCTTCACATCAGCAGTCCTAAGCATGATATTTAACACTCCTCCTTGCTTTAGGAGCTGCAAACACCAAGCTTTGATCTCATATCTTCAAACTTGATAGTTGATAAGGGCTTTGTTAAGATATCAGCATTTTTCTCTTCTGTTTTGCAATAAACAAGAGTAATGACACCATCCTTCTGCACTTCCCTCAAGAAAAACAATTTGATGTTGAAATGCTTGGTTTTTCCGTGAAAAACTGGATTATGAGAAATAGCTATTGCAGCTTGATTATCAACAAAGATCTTAGTGGCTTCTTTGTGGTCAAGATGAAGGTCACTCAATATCTTTCTCAGCCACATAGCTTGATTAACAGCAGCCGTTGCAGCAATAAACTCCGCTTCAGCAGTTGATTGAGCCACTGTTTCTTGTTTTTTCGAACTCCAAGAGAAAACACTAGAACCAAGTGTGAAACAATAGCCAGAAGTGCTTTTCATATCATCAGCAGAACCTCCCCAATCGCTGTCTGAAAAACCAATCAGCTTGAATTCATTGCTTTTGGTAAATTTAATGCCAAAATCACATGTTCCTTTCACATATCTAAGCACCCTCTTTGCTGCCTTGAGATGACATTCACTTGCACAATGCATAAACCGAGACAAAATGCTTACCGCATTCAAAATATCAGGCCGTGTGGCTGTCAGATACATCAAACAACCGATCAGACTTCTAAAATATGCTTGATCAATCTTTTCAGTTCCATCTTCTTTGCAAAGCTTCTCTTTTGAATTCATTGGAATGCTCATTTCTCTGCATTCTTCAAGTTTAAACTTTTTCAAAATTTCTTTTGCGTATTTCTTTTGACAAATGAATATTTCATCCTTGCTTTGCTTGATTTCCATTCCAAGAAAATAAGTCATTAATCCAAGATCTGTCATCTCAAATTCCTTCATCATTTCCAATTTAAATTCATCAATCAATGTTGCATTATTTCCTGTCACCAAAATATCATCAACATAGAGAGAAACAACAAGAATATCAACCTCATTGTGTTTGATGTAAAGGGTAGACTCAGACAAGCTTTTCACAAAGCCCAAAGTCAGCAGATGATTATCAATTCTGCTGTACCAAGCTCTTGGTGCCTGCTTCAATCCATAAAGAGCCTTCTTAAGAAGATAAACCTTGTCTTCTTCCCCTTTCTTCATAAAGCCTTCAGGCTGTTCAACATAAATTTCTTCTTGCAAGAAACCATTTAAAAAGGCTGATTTAACATCCAACTGGTATACTTTCCAACCCTTTTGGGCTGCAACAGCAAGTAGCATCCTGATGGTGTCTAGCCTGGCCACTGGCGCAAATGTATCAGAGTAGTCCACTCCAAAAATCTGAGCATAACCTTTAACAACTAGCCTTGCCTTGAACTTGTTGATGGAGCCATCAGCATTGAGCTTAGTTTTGAAAACCCACTTGACGCCAATGACTTTCCTATCTTGAGGTCTGTCAACAAGCTGCCATGTATTATTTTTCTCAATCATGTGCAACTCCTCCTCCATTGCAACCATCCAATTTTTATCCAGTTTTGCTTCTTCAAAACCAGCAGGCTCACAAACAGCAATGTTGCATCTTTGATAAACATCAGAAAGTAATCTTGTTCCCCTGACAGGAACGTCATCTACCATTTCATTTTCCCAATCTTCAATGTTCTCATCAATCTGGAGTTTTGGATTTTTAGAAATTACCTCCATCTCCTTTGTGTCATCCCAGTTCCACTCTTCATCTTCCATAAAATGCACATCTCTACTTACAATAATTTTACCATTTTGTGGCTGGAAAATTTTATAAGCTTTTGCAACGGAACTGTAGCCAATAAAAATGCCTGGTAGAGCTCTTTTGTCTAGTTTATCTCTCTTGATTTGTGGAACATGAGTAAAGCACAAACATCCAAATATTTTAAGGAAATTCAGGGAGGGTTTATAACCATACCAAGCCTCAAATGGCGTCTTATCCTTTACTGCTCTTGTAGGAAGCCTATTTTGCAAATAAACAGCAGTGTTTGCCGATTCCGCCCAAAATTGCTTTGGCAAGTTCTTCTCATGCAGCATACATCGGGTCATCTCCAATATAAATCTGTTTCTTCTTTCACTAACTCCATTTTGTTGTGGAGTGTATGGAACAGTCAACTGATGATGAATGCCAGCGTCATCACAGAATCGATCAAATGCTTCAGAAGTATACTCTTTGCCATTGTCTGATCTGAGAGCTTGAATTTTACAACCACTTTCATTCTCCACTCTTGCTTTGAATTTCCAAAATACTTGTGCTACCTCTGACTTGTGCTTCAGAAAGAAGATCCAACACATACGAGTAAAATCACCAATGAATATAGCATAATAAAGACTACCATTCAAAGAAGATGTTCTTTGTGGGCCTGCAATGTCAGTATGAATTAATTGCAACTTCTTTGTTGCTCTCCAAGTTGTCTTTGGAAATGGTTTCCTGCTTTGCTTTCCAAACTGACAAGCCTTGCAATTTGAAATATGGTCATCAAGTTCTGGAATGTCATTTGCCATCTCCTTGGATTTCAACTGCAGCAGACCTTGATGATGATAATGTCCGAGCCTTTTGTGCCATAAGTCTGTGACATTTTCTTTCATTTGAAAAGCAATTTGCTCCTCCTCCAATGGATTTAGAGCAAAACTTTTTCCTCTCATTTTTACTTTGAAAATGTCTTTGCCATTACTATCTTTAATCAAGCAGCTTTCATTTTCAAACAACACTTTATAACCTCTTTCAATTAATTGCCCAACACTTAACAAATTCTGATCAATTTCAGGGACGTACAACACATCAGAAATTAACTTTGTACCTGAATAGGTTGAGATTGCTATTGTTCCTTTTCCTTTCACAGCAATGTAATTGCCATTTCCAACCCGAACTTTTGTTGAGTTTGCATTGCTTAGTTCCCTGAATAAATCTTTGTTATGTGTCATGTGGTTGGTACAACCACTATCAATCAGCCAATTCTCACTTGATTCGATGCTAGAGAAACATGTTGCAACGAATAAGTGATCCTCCTCTTCCTCTTGATCAACAACCTTTGCCTCATCATTATGTTGTTGATTCCTATTTTTACAAATAACAACTTCATGTCCCATTTGATTACACTTGGTACACTTAGCATCAGGTCTTCTCCAACATCTAAAGGGTGGATGGCCTTTCTTTCCACAATGTTGACATGGAGGATAAGATTTTCTTCGATTTACATTCTTTTCTGTTGCATTGGCTGATGTTGATCCCACATTATCCTGCTTGGCTGTTAATGCTCCTTCAAGTGTTGTTTCCTCTCTCATCAATCTTCTCTGTTCTTGTGCCTTCAATGCATTAAGCAATTCTGCTAAAGAAATTTTTGAGAAATCTTTGGTATTCTCCAAAGTAGTGATGGTTGCTTCATATCTTTCGGGTACCGTTACAAGAATTTTTTCAACAATTCTTGAGTCAGAGAATTCTGATCCCAAAAGTCTCACATTGTTTGCAATGTTGAGAAGTTTGTCAGAGTAATCTTGAATCGTCTCAGAATCCTTCATTCTTTGAAGTTCGAATTCCCGGATCAGGTTCAGGACTTGCATGCCTTTAATTCTTTCATCACCTTCATATTCTTTCTTGAGATAATCCCATATCTCCTTTGCTGATTTCAAGGACATGATTCTTGTGAAAATAGTGGTTGAGACAGCAGCAAACAAGCAGGCCTTTGCCTTTGCCTTCTTTGTCTTTTTTTCCTTTTGCATTTTTATTTGTGCCATGGTGGGATTGTTTGGAAGTACAGGAATTTCATAATCTTCTTCCACTGCTTCCCACAAATCCAAAGCTTCCAAATATGCCTCCATACGCACTGCCCAAAGTTGGTAGTTACTTCCGTCGAACACCGTCGGAGCGATGCCGGAGAGACTTGCTTCGGTTTCCATGACGTTAAACGCACACAGATCCCTTAGAATAGGGCTCTAGATACCAATTGTTGTTAATTGAACAAGAAAACAGTTGCAGGAAATGAACAAGACAAAGGAGAAATAACTGCTTTCATTCATATAATTTTTCTGATAAAAAACAAACAGAACACACACTATGTTTTACATAGTTTGACAATACTAAAAACTTCCAATAACTACCACAATACAACACAATTAATTAAAGAAAACTGAACAGCAGTTACTAAAATAAAATAACCAACACATAATACATAAAAGTCTTCACATCAGCAGTCCTAAGCATGATATTTAATAGTTATCCTTTCATCAGTCACCAAGAGATGAAACTCTTATCGCGTCAACGTCAAGGATGCATTGTTTGCTAGTATTCTAAAATTGCTTCATTGTAGTTTGAACTCTTAAATGTAAGATGTTTTTTTACTTTAAATTTATTTCTATTGAGATATTACTTTGTTTTAAATGTAAACTTACAAATGTTTATTTACTCATCAATTTGAGCTTGATAATTCCCTAAGTAATGCTAGCGGTTAAGTATTATATTATGCGCGCAGTTTTAAATTGTATTGTTTTTCATGACTTTTCCTTGTGTCATACACATTGCAGCCCTCATAAGCAGCATTGGTTTTACATGCATAACTGTAGCACACTTTTCTCCTTTCCTATAGTTCCTACCAACTTTGAAGAATCAATTTATATTACTTCTTTTTGGAAAAAACTTACAATCAATCAAATGGGCTTAGCACATCAGCTGCCTGATATCATGCTCACACGGAGAGTGAGGGACGATGTGTGTGAGGGTATTCAGTTGTAGGGGTATGGGGAGGGAGGAAGGAGGGATCATTGTGAGAACTATTTTTTTCTCTTCGGTGGAGAATTTTGTTTTCAGAATAGGAGCTTGATTCTGTGAGCATTAATATTCATCCTTTAGTAGTTATCTTTTTTACTTACAGTAAATAATATACTCTTGTTTTTCATCAATGATATAATTTCTCTGTTAATTGTTATTGTGGAATTTGGGTTTGCATCGTAATATAAACGTAGATTGCATATTCTACTTTAGACCAAGGGTTTATTTATGTGTTTTCGCAGAGAGTTTTCTGTTTTCAAAAGTGGAAGTCCCTAGTTAATTCTACAGGCAACAACAGGGTGTAAACTGAAATTGATGGTTTGCCAATGTAGTCCTTCTAACTGTCCATTTTTTCTAATGTTTGCTTGATGGTTTGCCGTTTATTGTTCATTGTGCCGAAAGTTTTATGGAAAATTGACATTTTTCTATTGATTCCTACATCTTTGATGAAAATAAGTAATTTTGTGTTAATATCTTACCATGCCAACCAGAAATCTTCTATTTCTTATTGTGCTTGTTAATTATGAAATTATGCTTTGTTTGATATTGATTCTAGAAAGTTATTGACTAACTATTATTCTTTTCTACTTGTATTTGGAGTGTTAAATTAATTTTATTTGGTCGCTGCCGTGCCGAGTGTCTTAAATGTTGCGTGAAAGCACTTGGGAGCATATGCTGCATGCTGGCTTTTGATGATGCAAAACGCAAATATGCACATGTAGGAGCTCCATTAAAATTTAAATGATGCTACATTGTAAAGGCTGGTACATTGTAAAGGCTTATAACGACTTATCTTATTATGTTCCTCTATGGATGCCGCTATTGCCAATATTTTATGGATGTTGCTTGATTGAATCTAGATGTTGCCAAGCTTTTTACGGATGCTGTTGTTGTTGGCAGACTTCGATGTGTAGGTTTATAGGAGAGATAATATAGTAGGAAGCTCATAGGTAATGAATGGTAATGGATTCTATTTTCCTGAGTACTGTTTGGTGTGTTCTGAGTATTTTATTTAAGGGTGGGTTGCTGAATTACTGATGGTGTGTTATCCGGTTGGTTTTTGCATCACCTGCAGATATATTAGTATTAGGAGTAGCTTTAGTGTAGGTTGAATTCTGTATTGAGCTCTATGGTATGAGTTTTTGACAACTCTTGTCATTGTATTTGGTTTTGACAATTTGGGTGTCTAGCACATGATAGAGTAGTCCCTTTGCAATTTTGCTGTTGGGATTTTTTGCAAATATCTCGTATTAGCGGAGGGGGATGCATGAACAAGGTCTTTAATGGATAAACAAGTCGAAATTTCAGAACAAAGGTCGCAAACTACCCTTTGCGTCCCTATCTATAATGGGTACTGCAGGGTCTAATTCTCTGTGGCCATACAGATGCATACGAGATTATCCATCTCGAGTTCTCTTACAAGGTGGCATTGTGTTATGTTCTCTTACAAGCTGAGCTTACATTGTTGGTCATAATCTAAAAGGGATGGTTCTTGTAGCTCTCTTTTGTTATCTCCTGCAAAATTCGTTTTTGTGTTTCACCAGGATGTTTCTCTTCTATTATATCTGCATTAAAAAAACTTGAATTTGTGGACTCCATATAAAAATGCATTATATGTTATTGTGTGTGAGACGGAAGCATCAATTTGTGTGCATGAGTCCCGATGAATTTGGTCTGGTTGTGGCGACT
Source organism: Medicago sativa (assembly GCF_051527215.1). Lineage (NCBI taxonomy): Eukaryota > Viridiplantae > Streptophyta > Magnoliopsida > Fabales > Fabaceae > Medicago > Medicago sativa. Next base: position 81,849,638 of record NC_140750.1, read on the forward strand.
TGATTCTTGATTATTGGGGTCTCTTATTTTAGCTATTACTTTCGTCATTCACTGCTTGCTAGTATTGATGTTTAAAAATATTTTGTTGATTTAAGTTGGTGCAATCTTGTTCATATTATTGACTGCTCAAAATATATTTTTTCATAATTTGTACTATGAACTGAATTGAAATTTATGACTCCTTTTGACACAGGGAAGGAATTCAAAATCCATTAGAAGACATTTGAAGGACATAAAGTAAATTAAAGATGTAAATGCAACTTTGGTTTGGTTTTGGGGAATCTTGTTGATGTACATGTCGAAGAATTTGCTTGGCAGCTAAAATCAGCATTTGTTGGATCTAACTTGGTTTCTCATGTTTGATGTTTTCTTCTACTATTTAATTTTTTAAACTTTTTATGCTTGGTGCTTTTTATTTATGTATTTCAAACTCCCTTAGCTTGGTTATTGACTAAATTAACTTTCTGAAATCATATCCAAGCTCTGTTATTCATTGTCCAGAACAATTTCTTGTAGCAGAGGGAAGTACCCAAGAAAAGAGTTGTATTAAACATGATATGCATGAGTCCAATTGATCTCTTTATTACATTAGCTAAAACTTATTTTTTCTTATTCGTTTCTATCATAACAAGATGGTCTTTGCCTAGGCTAAGAATGGATCAATTATTAAATCTTTGGATGGAAATTTCTTTTACCTATTTCTCTCGGTAATCTATTATTAACAACTTCGTCTCAATTGTTTTCACTGTAAAAGATTTATTTTCAATATTCATAACTTGTCTCAAATAAGAGAAAGAAATAAAACAAAAATATTCATAGATATTTACGATATGTTCCTTATGGTAACTGGGTTCATGAATTATGGTCAACAAACAGTCCGAGCTGCAAGGTACATTGGTCAAAGTTTCATGATTATCTTATCTCACGCAAATCGTTTACCTGTAACTATTCAATATCCTTATGAAAAATTAATCACATCGGAACGTTTCCGCGGTCGAATCCATTTTGAATTTGATAAATGCATTGCTTGTGAAGTATGTGTTCGTGTATGTCCTATAGATTTATCCGTTGTTGATTGGAAACTGGAAACTGATATTCGAAAGAAACGATTGCTAAATTACAGTATTGATTTCGGAATCTGTATTTTTTGTGGTAACTGTATTGAGTATTGCCCAACAAATTGTTTATCAATGACCGAAGAATATGAACTTTCAACTTATGATCGTCACGAATTGAACTATAATCAAATTGCTTTGGGCCGTTTACCAATGTCAGTAATTGATGATTATACAATTCGAACAATTCAAATAAATTAAAAAAAGAGAATTTTTTATAATTAAAAATTATTTTTATTCTTATAAAATAAATATAAAATAAAAAAGAAAATCAGATTTTATATTTTTGTTTTAATATAGTTTCAAACTAATCTTTAGTATAAAGACTGGAATGACATTGATTATCTAACTGTAACTATATATCAATCAATTCAAACTCCTTAGGATTTTTTTTCAATGCAAAAAAAAAATTAAGTATATAAATTTTTTTTCCTGGTCATATCAATACGGTCATGAAATTTCGATTTCTTTGTCTTTTTTTTTTTTACATATAATGGATTTGCCTGAAACGCTATGGTTATTGACTAAATTAACTTTCTGAAATCATATCCAAGCTTTGTTATTCATTGTCCAGAACAATTTCTTGTAGCAGAGGGAAATACCCAAGAAAAGAGTCGTATTAAACATGATATGCATGAGTCCAATTGTTCCAATGTCACCACTAGCACATAAAAAGTTGTTAGTATTAAACATATAAAAGGTAGGGAAGACCTTCGGAGACACGAATCCGAAAGTTTCCGATCTAGAACCTTTTTTTGCCACTATATCAAGCATTTGAAGTTCATGAAATATGTTTATAAATTATAGTTACTAATTGTGCATCAGATTGTTTGTTTTATGGATTATGATATTATTCATTGTTTAGCGAACATAAAAAATGAAAATCTGTCACAAACAAATAAAAAAGTCTCTCCCAAACTACATCTTTACTTCTATCCTTTCTTCCAAGTTCCAACTTAATCTTGCTTTGAAGAGGCACATACACTTACTTGGGATCCAAGTAAGAAAAACACTTAAATTATGATTGTTCCTATGAAAATTTTGGGCATGTGTGGAATGTGGAGGTGACAGTGATTAACTGGGGGAAGGACTGAATTTTAAGTGATTAAATTTTGCAGCGTCGATTTAAAATAATTAAGGATTATAGGGATCAAAATTCAAACACGCCCTATTTGCAGGGGTTATAAGTGTAAATAAGCCTTTTTTAAATTCAATAATTTAAAATTTTTAAAAGCATCTATGTATCAAGTACATATATATGTTTACAATTTTCTTTAAAAAAAATGTTTACAATTTATGACTTTGAGAGAGAAAATAATGTTCACAAACAAGAGTAAAAGAAAAATAATATATTGGAAACACATGTGGTTTCTATGGTGAGGGCTCAATTAAGTCCCTCAACTGTGGACCAAAATACATATGCCATCAAATTTAATTGAAATAAAATGAGATTATCTACATGTTTCCACACATAATATTACTCCTATCATCATCACTGAAACACAACTGCAGATCAGTTAGAAAAGTTAGATCTTCCAAATTGTCTTTAAATTCACAAAAATCCAAACCTCGGTGCTTAGTCTCTTGATATCTTTTGGTGTAAGAGTTTCAATTGTTGTTGCTCCAATAACATAACATGTATTCTCAATTAAAAACAAAAAAGTGTTTTCTTATGTCCACCAAGGGGAAATAATTGTAATCTTAAAAGATTTTTGAGTAGCCTCAATGTTTGTGTGCATTCATATGAACTTTTGTCTAATATTTTTTCTATGAATTTGAAATTTTTTAACATACACATATTAAATCTCCATTTTATTGGACATTTTTTCAACGACAACAGTAGCACTAAATAAATATCCAAATTCTCTTTCTTCTTTAAGTACTTAATAAAACATTTTACTAGTTGTACCAAAAAAAAAACATTTTACTAGTTATATAGTTACAACAATACAAATACCTTTTTTTATAAACTTGTACTAAAAGAATCCCAACAAACTCAACATTTTATAAAAATATATTAATTAAAAGGAAAAGTTATGATTACTATAATGGAAAGAGAATGATACTACTAAGGAATGAAAAAAAATTGACAGATTGACAAAGGCTTGTACAATGAGATATTTTTTATTGATGGTTCAACAGACTAAGCACAAAAAGAATATAGAGTTAAAATGATGAAGATATATTAAAGTGATCAAGAGGTATTTAAAAGTAATTTTAGCGATATAATTACGCATTGTGTACACCTGCTCTGCACTGATCTTACGGACTCTCATGTTAAGTTTATTATGAGACAAGCAAACAAAGTTGCTCATAGTTTAGCTCAGACGACTTTTTCAGAAGCTAGTTTCCGTGTTTATTCTAACATCCCAACATGTATTGAATCTATTATCATTAATGAAATGCATTAATCTTCTTTCTCTAAAAAAAAAGTATTAAAATGGTATTAAAATGATTAAAAAAAACATAATTAATATACTATTGGTTTTCCTTATTCCTCATGTATTAAATATGACTCTTGGAGTCATGTATGTTTTTTTAGTAAGCTTGGAGTCATGTATGTTACTCACCAAGAACATTAATAACTACATGTACACACAACCAACATATCTCTCTCATTCTTCATGTGTTATATTCATGCATGATGTGTAGGAATGAAAATTATATGTTAGAAATACGAAATGAGAGTAAATTCTAATACCTATTATATTTATGCATTGTGATTTGTGTATCTACTTATCTATCATATAATTGAGTTTTTTTTTTTTAAATAATCGCATACAATTTTATAAAATTTTATTATTTTATTGATAAATTATAAATTTGAGGATTGTCGACATTAATTATTTGTTTTATATCTCATTTGTCTTTATCTAATCTCTTTTATTTCTTCTTTTGATTTCTTTCTTCTATAGTTGCACACATACGTAAAAATAAGAACACTTCAGCGAACATACACGAACCTTGCTATTAAAGGTGTTCATATCTCTAGTTTCTGAATTAAACACACATATATTCCTTCTTTATTGTTGTAGACTAATATAGTGTTGGTATTTGACGGAGGAAGAACATATAACTCATTAAATTAATTATATAACAAATCAAAATATATAAGAATTTGATGAGTTCTTCTGTTTTTCATTCACTGAATAACAAAACTATATTAATCTACAATAATAAGGAAAAAATATACACTAATACTTTTAATATAACTTTATGTTCTTTCTCTCTCTTTCCTTCAAAAAGGATATAACTTTTTGAGTTGAACACACTTACACTTACGTCCAAATGTAAACACCACTTATAATCCTTAATATAATTCTTTCAAAAAAAATCCTTAATATAATTTTTCAAACAAAAAACCTAAAACTTATTATATAATATATAATCACTATCGACCAATTTCAATAAAAAGATACATATTTTAATCCATACATTATTTTTCTTTTACTTGTTTGTAAACATTATTTTCACTCAAGTCATGTATTGTAAACAAATATATGTACTTTGTACATAGAAAGGCTTGTTAAAAAATTTAAATTATTTTCCTCAAAAAAAAAATATTGTATATATTTAACAAATGGCAAGAATAAAACTTACAAAAATATAGAAAGTGTGACAGAATAAAGTAACAACAAAAAACAGCATTTTTTTAAGGATTATAGCAGGTTCTTATTGTTATTTTGGTAAAAATCCATGTTCTATTATTTAAAATGAAACAAACATTTTTTTTATGTGTTTTGTTGTAATAACCTATTTAAATCATGCATGTGGATGAACGACATGCATGCATAAGTCTAAAACAAATTATACTTTTCTCTATGTATGACGTATAACTTTATTTTTACTATATATAACTTTTATGTAACGATACATTCAAACATTTGACCAATGAAATGTTAAGTTGAGTGTTTGTTCAATGTAGCGTTAACCCAAAACAAATCAACATAATGAAAAAATAATTACTAGTTGATTTAGTGAATATTGGGAACGAAATAAATTGGATGTAGTTTTTCAAAAAAAAATAAATAAATAATCAAAAGTGAGTTATCTTACGTAATAGAATAACATAGATCACCCAATTATCTATATCAATTTGAATTCGGGTATCAAAATCAATAGCATCTCTCGTAGTTTTAGCTCAAATAAACCTTTGTTAGAAAGTTGAAATAGACCTTTGTCAAAGTATGAACTTTTACGCCGTTAAAGTGTCCAGTTAGCATGCACAAGAGAACTGATGACAAGTTCGATAAAGTATGTCTAAATATATACAAGAAAGAAAAGAAACGGGTTCCCTTGTAAAATCTTAGAAAGGATAACGTGCTAAGAACTGGTTTAGCATGGAGATTTGTAGTAATTGTAGTTTCAGACAAAGTTAAAATGCCCCTGGAGAGATATAATGGTTATCGAATAAAATTTCATTTTTATTAATGTATGTTTCTATATATTGGTAAGCTCGGATCACAATGAAGGCTTGAAGTTTGTTATACCATGTAACCCTAAAAAAAAAAAAAAACCAACTAATCAATAACATTGCATTCAATTTGACAACAAATTGTCGGATTGACAATGTAACATAAAACAAATTGTTGCTTGTTAAAAAAAAAACATAAAACAAATTGTCACATACAAAAATGTAACGTAAAAAAGGTTGCAAACTACCCTTTGCGGATCTATAATCGGTACTGCATGGTCTGATTCTTTTTGGCCATACAGATGCATAAGTGATTATCCATTTAGAGTTCTCTTGCAAGATGTCATTGTGTTATGTTTTAGAACCTATTCTGTTTGGTTTTATTTGTTTGTGTTACCCAGCTGAGTTGACATTGTTGTTCATAATGCTGCTGATTAAAGTTGGTGCAATCTTGCTCATATTATGGACTGCTCAAAATATAGTTTTTAGTTATTTGTACTATGAAGTGAATTGAAATTTGTACTATTATTGTGTGCCAAACGAAAGCATCACTTCTTGTTGTTGGTTGATTCTTATCTTGTCCTCAAGGGCACAAGTTAACATTTCCCTTCATTTTATTATTTTGTCGGCATTTATTTCCAGCTAGTGGTGATGTTTAAATATGTTGCTGATCTAAATTGGTGCAGTCTTGTTCATATAATATATTGTAATTATATGTTATTAGTGGTTTTTCATAATTTGTACTATGAACTGATTTGAAATTTATGATTCCTTCGACACAGGGCAGGAATTCAAAATCCATTGGAAGACTTTGAAGGACCTGAAGGAAATTAAAGATGTAAATGCAACTTTGGGTTGTTTTGCATTAGGGGAATCTTGTTGATGTGGATGTCAAAGAGTTTGGCAGGCAGCTAAAATTAGCATTTGTTGGATCTAACTTGGTTTCTCATGTTTGATGTTTTCTTCTACTGTTTAATTTTTGAAACATTTTATGTTTGGTGCTTTTTATTTATGTATTTCAAACTCCCCTAGCTTGGTTATTGACTAAATTAACTTTCTGAAATCATATCCAAGCTTGGTATTCATTGTTCAGAACAATTTCTGGTAGCAGAGGGAAATATTTTGCTTGTAAACTCCAGATTGCATGAGATCCTGTCAACACCCAAGAAAGAGAAGTTATTAGTATAGTTGTTGGTATTAAACATATTCTATATTTCAATAAAATGCTCTATTACTTATTTAAAAACATAACAAACAACTAAATCCAATATACATCCCTACCTGAGCCCAGCTCCAAATTTTGATTTTAGTCCCTAAAAAATAAAGTGAGATGTTTTCATCCTCACTAATTTGTAGCACATAGAAACATTCATCAATGGAAAGTTAAAATAGATGATTTCATCTAAATGTTGCTTGGTATATAGGTATCCTTGACCAACTTGAATAAAGACCACCTTAACATATAATGGTGCTTTACCTAACAAGCAAAAGACTGATCAAGATTTCATGCTTTGAAAAGGTGCTAGTCAAATACAATACAAGGCTCCCATTTCTTCAACTTAGTAACAATAACTTTTTCTTTTTGTTCCAAGCTTGTTTTGCTAGGAGTCTTGTTTCTCTCTACTTGTTAGATCAAATATTTATCGCATCAATATGTTAGTAAAAGATTTTTCCTGAAGAATGCTAGGAATCAGTCTTCAAATTCCTTACCCAAGGACATGATTTGGAGTTGGTTTCTATATATGGTCTGCAAGCAATTCCTTTACATTACAAACTAGACTGCTTAGTCTTCATTTTCTCTAACACTACATAATCAGACCATTTTGTTCATTCCCAAGCAACTCATGAGGTTTTTAAGGCTCAGTCATAGACCTCAGCCACTTCAATGGTGAACTAGAATACTTGGTGTTCATCAAATTTCACAAACTGGGTTGGACCTTGATTCGGAATAAAGTTACATGTCGCACTCTGATCCCAGGAGCCACTATATTGGTCACTATTCCTTGTTACTCACGCTTCAAAATTCAATGAAGACTTTCTCTTTTAAGTACTTTAGCATGTGTACAAATCATCTAGACCGTGTCTACTTAATTAAAGAGACTTTGAATACTCCTATAATAGGTTGTCCTATATTTATTTTATTTTTCCAAAAATTTAAAGCCCTTAAAAAGGAATTCAAAACTTGGAATATTAATACATTTGGCGATATTAAGGTTAAGATTTTCTTTTTTGAGAGGATTAAGGTTGATAATTGGTTAAGGGAGTTTACTCAAATTGTATATTCATATCCTCGATAAGAGCTTTACTTGAATCATAATTGTATATTCATATTTATTTCTCTTTTGTGCAATTTAGATAATACTCCCTTCAGTCTCACATCTATAAGCAAAAAATAACTTGTTAGATTCATTAAATATCTAATGTATTTGGTCTATAATATAGGCAATATTTAATGAACTTTAGAAATGGTTTTTTGTTCATAAATATAAATTTGACCGGAGGGAGTCGGGAGTAATGTTTAAGTGCAAAGTTTTGTGTATCTTATACCCGCTTACATATGGTGTATGTGACATTGCATACGTTTATCTTTACCTCTCTTACATTTTATTTTCTATAATTTACACGCATTTCAAAAATACGTATAAAAGCAACAAAAAAAAACATTGTACTTGACATCAGAATTTTGATAAAAAAAATCATCTCAATCATCAATGAAGCTTGAGAGGCTCAACGTTTAACGAATATGTTTGTTAACAAAGTAAAACGTGACATGTGGCACAACCGTTCAACTTTGATTATCCTGATTCCTGATGATGAGTTCAGAGTAAACAAAACAGAGGTTAATCATCGGTTGAATAAAAAAATAAGCTGTATTCAATACATAAAAACGCTTCACTTATTTCCTGTCAAAAAAAAAACGCTTCACTTATGAAACTTTCTAAAAACTCAAAGGACTTCACTAAACTAAAAGGAGTAGATATGGTGAGAAGAGTAAAGTTAAAATGATATGATAAGAAACTTTGATGATTTTCAAAACTAAGTATTAACAAGAATAACTGTTCAACTTATGCTTTCATGTATCTTCTACATATATGAGAAGCTTCATTATCAAGAATGTAATATTTATTTAAAAAAAAAAGAGGAATTAAGAATGAAGCTTCTCATATGTCTTCTACGAAAAAGAATGCTAGAAAGAAAAAATATTGTCAGAATCTTTTGCCTGTAGGCATGTTCCTTACCACTCTCTACTACACCCAGCAACCTCACCCGTATTCTGTCAAAATTTAGGTTATATTTTTCTACCTGTGTAGCATTACTCTTTCTGTACATGCTCTTTATCTGCGTAGTTGTTCAGTCAAATTTGTCCGCGTGTTTAGCTGAGGACTGTGAAAATAATCAACGGGGCAATGTCACCATGGTCGTGTACCGAACATTTCATGTCTATGAATAATCACAAAATTTAAGCTCAATTTTGCCTTCCAATGCAATAATGCTCTCTCCCTTCCCGTTCATTTGTCCCTCATACACCCTTCACAATAGTTTTCACAGCAGAAGGCCGGTGCAACTTCTTCAATACACTTAAACCAAACTTAAACAATAATGGGATACCTTCAAACTGATTGAACATTCAGCTACTGCCCAGCTTCAACCGCTGACGCGTAAGAAATGAAATGCATGTTCAAAAGCAATAACCCATCTCCGTAAAGACCTGTACCCTCAACAAGTACTTCACTGAACCATGTGCATACATTATACAGTGCTGAAAGACGCTCTCCAGACAGCATCAGAACCTGAATAAGGGTGCTCATTGTACATCAAAATACTTCCAGAAATTTCCAGATCATGTCAAGAATACTTTTTCCTTTTTCACTTCAATGACAAGGAATCTGGGGTCAGTTCTAATTTAACTTCACATTCTACCGAGTCAGAAAACAGCAATCCTAAAATCTATATATCATCCAACAACTAACTTAGAATTATAATTATTCATATCAAAAGGTTAAATTAAACATATGGGTGACATATCTAGAATAAGATAATATAAAAGAACTTGTTCAAAAGATGATATAAAAGAACATAAAACCAGCCGACACATTGATAACCAAAATGTGATTTGTACGAAGAAAATGAATAACAAAATGTTTCAAAGGTATATATCTGATCATTAATATCCAAAAGTAACAAGCTTGTTAAAAATGAGTATTGTGTTCACCACCATGATTCTGAAATCATTTACTGTACCTATACCATAAGTATCTTAAGACAAACAATTTTGACTATATTGGCATTCATATAATGACATTTATTCATGCATATGCATACATCAAAAAAGAAGTAATTTTATAAGATATGTAAGGGTCTCAAACACGAGAAATTCACCCCAAAAGTCCATGAATAAAAAAATCCATGAATAAATCACCCCACAGAAATACTTTCTTCGATAAAATAACAGAACAGAATAGACTGTACACGTGCATCTAGAACATGCAAGATTTGCCGGCAATGGAAGTAATAATAAAAAAACGCTTTATGTGTGTGGCAGAGGGAAGGAATGTTGAAGGGAAGAGTGCTTCACAACTTACAAGAGTTTATAGGGTATTTGCCTTCTGAAATATGATCTTGGTCGAAATATTATTCAGGAAGGTACAATGAGCAAACTGAGTTGAAATAATTAGTGCTTGACAGCTTGTATAAATGAGATGCCGTCAAATTTTCCGGCTTGTTACTTTAAATATTCAAGATGTACAAATGAATAGAATACAAAGAATATGAGATCCATTTGGACCACTGCTCTGTCAAACTCAGCGAGTTTCCCTATTCCACTAACCTTAGTTCCCAGACAATATGGACTGCATTGAAGCCAAATAACTGGAAGAGTATGGAGGTTTTCTGCTCTCAGCCAATGCAACAATCACCTTTGCTTTATTAATCTTCCCAGATTTCTTTAGGCCTTTCAGCAACATAAAGATGGTATCCACATTCGGAAACCAATTTTTTCGCATACTATCTTTGCACAAAGTATATGCCTGACTAAAATCATCTCTCTTACACAAATTATGAATCATGGTCTGATAAATATTAGCACTAATCTTATAACCCTTATCGTGCAACGCGGAATAAACTCTCATCGCCATTTCTGGATAACCCGCCAGAAAAAAACCCTTGATAACCAAAACTAAGGTAACCTCGTCAGGTGTAACCCCATTTCTCTGCATCAAAGCCATCAGTTTATTGGCGTCCCAAACTCGCCTAACCCTTACCAAAAACTGAATCCGAACATTAAACGTATGAAGATTCGGCATAACACCCTTCAAAACCATCCGGTTCCATAATCCATTGCCAATCTCCCATCTCTTATGATCATAAAATGCCGAAATAAGAGTCGTGTAAGTAACAACATCAGGCTTAACACCCTTATTATTCTCACAATCCAACATAAACAAATAAGCCTCTTTCAGCTTTTCAGCTTCACAAAAAGCCTTAACAGCAATATTAACGGAATAAACATCTAACCTAATATCAAATCTTCTAGGAACCTCATCTATAAACCTCAAAATTTCATAAAAATCTCGACTTTTCGCCAAAACATTAAGCGTAGCATTAAAAGATTTAACAGTTCTAACACATCTAAAATCACCCATTTGATAAAAAGTATTCAAAGCATGTTGAATCATACCAGCCTTACCATACAATGTAATAATTCTTACAACAAACCCTTCACGGCGTGATTGCGGTAACTTCTTCTGCTGTTCGAGTAATTGCTCAATGTAATCGAATCGTTTAGCACTGGCGAGACGCGAAATGGTGTCGTAAAAGGCGAAGCGATTTTCAACGACGATGGGATTGGTGGCATTGGATTTGAAGATGTGGAAGAGTTTATGTGGGTCCCACTCCGATTTGAGGGCTTCAAGAGCGGGTTTTGAAGGTTTCCACTCCGATTTGAGGGCTTCAAGAGCGGGTTTTGAAGGTTTCAACTCCGATTTGGGGACTTCAAGAGCGGGTTTTGAAGGTTTTAGGGTTTTAATGGCTGTGGAAGAAGGTGCGAAAATTTTCAAGAGAGTGCGAGTGGATCGCAGAGAGGTAATTAGCATGATCAGGGAAAGAGTGAGAGGATCATGCTCGAATTCTTCGACAATGGTGAAGAACATTGGAATTAGGGTTTAGGAGCAATGAACAACGCCACCATGAGATTCAATGGGGTTTTTCCCCAATTTCTCATCCATGGATTTTTCCATTAAATTACTATTATGACCCATCGACCAAACCAACCAACGTAGGATAGTGACACTAGAGATTTTCAACCTTTTACTAAACCACTTATTGTTTCAAAAACAAAAAAAAAAACTAAACCACTTATAAAACTAAGTTTTTTTTTTTTTATATGAAACTAACTTTTTTTTTATTAAGCAAAATGATTTGGGTTTAGGTGGGTTTTAAGAGCTCGAACGAATTTTGATTATTGGGTGGAATATGTTTTACTTATGTTTTGGTTTAACTTCGAATTCCTCTTCCTTAAAAATCAGATGGTTAGATCCCCGTGAGCACTCAATTAGTAGGGATATTGCATATTATACGTAGGGGTCGTGGTTCGAACCTCGGACACTTCATTTCACCACATTATAATATGTGAGCTCTAGCCACTAGGCTACTTAACAAAAAAAATCAGATCAGATGGTTAACACTAGAAAAAATATTAAGAATGTATATTTTTCAACATTATCTCTAACATTTGGTCTTTTGTTTAATGACACCTAAAAAAATCTTTTATCATATTCATTGAGTAACTAATGTATATGATATATATAGTGGACAAATACATCAGTTATTCAATGAATATAGACCATATACATCAATTACTCAATGATCTTAAAAAATAGTTTTTCTTTTCTCTCTTATAGTTGGGACATGTGTGAATATCTAGCACAACTCTTATCTTCTAACTTATTTCTAATACTAATAACAATGCTAAGAAAAATTGCCAACCCTAATTCTACTACTCTTTGGCGCCAAAGATGCTTTGTTGTTATTGGTCCACATGATTTTGTAACTCATCTATTTGCTAAATATTTCCATTTACATATATTAATTCTTATATTTATTATGTAACTCACCATTTGAGCTTTGTAACTTTCCACTATCTATTCTTACATCTTTCAACTACGTCTGGCTGTTTTTTTTTGTACGATTTATTCATCTACAAGTAGTGTTAACTCATTCATTTAAAAAAATAAAAAAATAAATAAACGGTCGGTTACATTCCTATTCATATGTAAATAACAATTAATTATTGTTTGTACCAAAAAAAAAAATTAATTATTGTAACTCCTTTTATTTTTATACCATCACTATAGGATGTGTCCCTTTACATTCCTCCACGTAAAACCTAAAAAAATGTTAGGCTTTAAATCATCTTAATCTCTCATATTCCTTTTTTACTCATTATATGTTGCATTTGATCATTTTCCTCCTGATCTTTTGGCTTTACCACCAGGTTTGTTGTTGATGTCAATGACACAAAGTAAGCTATTTTCTACGTTTTTTTTAACCATGTTATTCAAGTGTTCTAATCTTATTGTATAATCTTTACTTTCACAGGCTGGGAGTAGTTAAAAACAAAGGTACGCATACCTTTGTGGATGATTTCTCTAATATGCTAATTGATGAGAAGGTATTGGTTGTTCCTCTTAAATTGACCATATGGTTAGGTTATGTAATTATCTATACTTATCCTCTTTCATTTGTATTGCTCAGTTTATTCTCTTATATGAATATGATGTTGTTTAAGAAATTAAGAGATGGTGTGACGACAAAAAAAAACAGCGGAATAAAATGACTGAGAATATATTGACTTTTTTTACATTCCTAATTTTAATTATATGACATAGGTAATTGAACAATTGTAGTTTTTTTTTTTTTTGGGAATTTTCAGGTGTGAATCACATATTCTATTATAAAAAAGAAAGATGTCAAACCACAATTGATTATAAGTTAAGTTTTTGAATAACAAAGCCAGTCATAAGCATAGTTCATATGATCCGAGAGAAAGACAAAGAAAAATTGACAAAGTTGCCTCACGGTGGAGTGGCTGTCTGAGAATACATTAGTCATGCTATTATTGGCCATTGAACAATGCATTCATTATATGCAACTTCTTGCAAGCTTCATTTTTTCTCTATTGATGTTATGGTGTAACAAATTTGTGAAACTAATGTTTTAATTTGTCACAGGTGAATCTAAACTTATTTCACAAGACCGGTCCTAATATTTTTTTCTTCAAGGGAGACTGGTCCTAATATACGTGACTATCTTTTATGTTTGGTCATGTATGTATTGGTAAAATATTTATGAAACAACTATTATCGCAATACTCAAACTAATTTTTTTTCTTGCAAGCTTCATTTTTTCTCTATTGATGTTAATAGGTAACTCCATGAAGTCCATCACATTTATTTTCATATATTATTTTTCAATGTAAATGACCCGTGCGGTAGCACGGGTAAACGGTCTAGTTTTATTAGGTCTTCCATAATGGTGAGTGCTTTACCTATTTAGCAACATACTAAATACGCACTCCGATTGTGAAAATTAATATTTGGGTGTCTATTGAGAAGGGTGGTTATGGAAGCACCCTCTCTATCTCTCTCTCTTCATTTTTTGTGGATCTCGTTTTTTTTTGAATCGGCAAAATATTATTAACCAACAAGCCCGTGCAAGAAGCACTAATAAGCTTGGGTGGAGAAAAAAATACAAAGAAGGGGAAATCGGTTGCCTTAGTAACACCGGCTCGAACAAAAACCCTTTAAAAAACCACCCATAAACTCATAAGAGTAATGACGCGAACATATACAAGTGAACATACCACATGCATACCCCTGCGTCAACACCTACAATTAACCAACCAAGAAAGAAAAGGAACCCTCCTGAAGAAAGAGGCAGGAGTATACATAAAGTGGGCCATATGCATACCCACACCTCATCACCCAAAAAACCAATATTCAAAGGGACCGAAAGAAACCAAGGACAACAGTAGAAGCCGCAAAACTGCCTACCCCCTAACACAAACTAACACAGAAGGAAAACCAGCATCAAAACGCCACCTTTAAAGCCAAAACCGAAACTAACAGGAGCAAGGAGAAGAAACAAGGCACTGCACACCAAGACAGCAGCATGGTGCTGCCACCTTAAAGCAACACCCGAACCCCAACCGCCAAAAACAAGCACAACTGCAGCCAGCCAACCACCAAAAAAGAATCACCCAAAAACCACCTCCCTCCACTACCTATCAAGGCAAAACCTTGGGTTCCAACACCATTCATAAAAAAGACAAGATGGAGTATCCAACCTTTCCAACATCCATCTCCAAGATAACACTTTAATTTCCTCAACCACTTCTTCCACCTCCAAGCACTTTAATTTTGTGGATCTCGTTTAATAAATCATAATGAAATAAATATAATTATGTTGAAATGTAAAGATATAGAATTATTTGTGAAACCTATTTAGTAATTTATTTTGCGGTGCTGGGTTGGAGAAAATTGGTTCATGTTAAGTACTATTGTGAAATGAGTGATGTGGAAAAAATGAGTCCATTTAAGCACTAAAAGTGGAGGTGCTCTGTTGTGGATGGTCTTGGTTACACCAATCAAACTCAATATTTTATGATAATAATTGCAATGCCCTTAGTGCCAACGTACTTGAATTAAGTTAGCATAGTGGTTTGATTGAGTTTGTGTAATGTACTCATTTGAATTATGTTTGAGTAAGATCTACTGTTTAAATATAAACATTGGATCTTTATCTCATATAGCCTTCGATGACATTCCATATGTGACTGAGATGTTGGGGAGTTCAGGGGAACACCTAGAGCAACAATGAGTCGGTGCTTCAGAACTATAAGCGGGATACACCACATATCCGTTCAAAACCTTAAGTCATTAAGTATATGGATAATAGGATTTCAACCAGAGTGAACCTTCTACGATGTCGAGTTTTGAGATATTATGAGGCAGATGTCATGTGTGCTTTATGCGGGGAGGAGCCAAAGTTCGTTAATCATCTGTTTATTGCATGTGGGGTTGCGTCTAGGGTTTGATATAGGATTTTGAGATGGTCTGGCTGGGAGTTAGTTTTTTCTAAGGGATGCACTGAGTCTTGTTTAGGGGTATTTTGTGGTGCATTGGAGAGAGAAATCTAGGAGAGGTTTTATCTTGATCTAGCATACGACCGTGTGGTTCATATAATCTACTAACAATGATTTGGTGTTCTATGACAAGACATATATTACTGAGCAACTAGTTAATAAAATTCAATATAGTTCTCAATTTAGTCACTCAATTTTTTTCCAACCGAATTCAAAGATTTGAATGAAATCATAAATAATATCAAATTAATTTAAAATTTCTTACTAAAACAAATTTATAAATAATCCTCTATAAATTTTCAAACTAATTTAAATATGTGTCTTGATAACGGGTGTCCCGAAGACACTTAAGCATTCTAAATTAAACAATTACACCCTCCGATCTCTAAACAAAAATTAATTTTTTTATTTATTGAATTAATGATGTATGTGATCTTTATTACTGACCACATACATCATTTATTGAATGAATTTAAAATATTAATTTTTGTTTATAACAGTGACCGGATGATTTTTTTTTTGAAGGAAACATACTTATGGCATTTCATTGATAATAATAGTTTCAATACAATTGGGTATCTCAAAATAAACGGCGGGACTAGCTAGTAACAGGGCTTCTCTTGCAAGAGCGTGAGCAGTCTCGTTGGCTTGTCGCCTAACAAACTCCACCCTAGAGTTGGAAAATAAAGCAGTAAACAGTGACCGGATGATGTATTCTTTAAAAAAGTAGTATTTCGATTTCCGATGTTTGAATACACATATTTTGATAAATATTAATGAATTTTAAAAAGTATCTTGGAGCACTCGTTAACATTTCATTTTAAATATGACCCGATAAAATTGTAAAGGGCTAATTAGGTATTTTGATTTAATCGACTTCGTGACCTAGTGCGAGGTTTTCGTTTAAACTCAAAACAACAGACACTTCATACCTCGCCGCTGTCACACCTACACGGTTGCCGGAGAACAGCTTCCACAGGTAACGAAACAAGCTGCTTTTCTATCGTTGAATTTCATTTTCCATCGAATTTTCAATGCCATGTCTAATTGTTCTGTTCATAACTTCTTCTTCTTCTGTAGAACTCTTAAAGTTTGATTCCAAAGATGCAGCACGATGAGGTTATATGGCAAGTTATCAGACACAATCATTGCAGTTTCATGACCAAGTATATCAATTCTACACTTTCCCTGTTTCAAATTAGAATAATTTATCAATTTCGTCTCTTAACTATCACTGTCTCGTCAATTTAGTCATTACACTATTTAAATACAATAAGTAGTCTCTAAAGTATATGAATTCTGTCAATACAGTATTTGAAAATCCATTGATTTAGCCTCTGTTCTGATAAACAACTTATTTGGAGCTTATAGTATAAGCGCTTATCATGATAAGTGCTTATGTGTATTATAAGTTGTTTCTATAGCAAAAGATAAGCTTATCATGATAAGTGCTTATGTGTATTATAAGTTGTTTCTATAGCAAAAGATAAGATAAGTTCAATTTTCTACAGATAAGTTATAAGTTGTTTTCATAAGTTATCTTGAAGAACTTGTGAGGATAAGCTGAAAACAATCTACGGACTAAGCTGTTTTCATAAGTTCTTCCAAACAGTCTCACAAAACTTATGTCTATAGATAAGCTCAAATAAGCCAATCCAAAGAGGCTATTAGACCCTAGCGTCTTAATAGTAGGGACTGAATTGAATGATTTTATATACCTTAGGAATTACTTATTATATTTACATAGTTTAGGGACTAAATTGGAGAGAATGTGAAGTTTATGGACTAAATTGATGGTTTATTTTTCAAATTATTTAACACCTCTTTTCTTTTCCATTTTTTTGTGTTCGTAGAATTACGACGGGGAATTTTTGTAGAAACCCTTACAATGTCACTGGAATTTGTAACCGAAGCTCTTGCCCTTTAGCTAATAGTCGCTATGCCACCATTCGTGAAGACAAAGGTACTTTTGCTTACACATCTTTTTTTATCGTGTTAGATTTCAGCTAGAAATTAGGACGTAGTTATGAAATGCTTGTGTGATGTGAAGGAAACTCCATGTTTTTGGTCTCTATGTCATAGCTCAAGTAGTTGAGCTCAGACATTCAAAGGAGTTAGAGAAGAGGGTCCCAAGTTCAAATTTTGATTACTTATACTAACAACTAACGTTTGTCTATAAGAATCTGCATACTTTTCCTGAGCTGAGGTGAAAGTTTGGTTCTTTGGAGAACCCACGAGAAGAAAAGGACATATTGAGGCCCTGTTGGATATTAATTTTGATATCTCACTTTATTTATGCTTTTTGATTCTTCATGTATCCTTATGTAATAATTTTATATTTGTATCCTTGTGAGTGGAAAATGTAATAAGTGGAGAATTTGTGATAAAGAATGCAAGCAATGATACAATTGCAATGTCTGTTGTAGGAGTTTTTTACCTTTACATGAAGACTATTGAAAGAGCTCATACGCCAAAGGATTTGTGGGAAAGAGTTAAGCTGCCTAGGAATTACGAACAGGCACTTGGAGTCATCGACAAACATCTGGTACTGCATATTTATGTAGTCTTTGCAACATTTAAATATTTGACATTTTACTTGAAAGTAATTGTCGAGATTGCCTTACCTTTCTGCATTAACAGATGTATTGGCCAAAGCTTCTCGTACACAAGATAAAACAACGATTGACCAAAATGACCCAGATGCGGATTCGTATGAGGAAACTTGCTTTGAAAACAAGGTTTGAACTGAATTCTATTTGCATCTTGTTAAGCAGCGCCTTATCATTCTGCAAGAAGCTTGTGAAACTGATACTCCAAGCTGCATATTATTTAATTTCTGCATGTTGGTTCTGAACATTTGAAAAATCAATTAAAATACCTTTTTTATATTTTTATTTCCTGTTTTCACTAATAATTTAAAAAATGCCATATTGCTTTACCTTTTTTTCCTATATGAAAATATTTTATACGGGAAACAATTTTTGTAAACCCATCTTTTATACTTGTTATTGAACATGAAAAAAGTGGGGTGGACAGTAGATGCCTAACCTCAAACCCTCATGAGTAATTGATTGTAGGAAAAAAAATTAAGTGCACGCATATTTAGACCGCTGTTTGATTTTTGTTATCATTTTTGGCAGCTAGACAACACAAAAAGATGTTTTGCTGGTATTATCATCCTTAAATCCGGTGTTAAAACATCCATTTTAGGGGATTTAACATTTTTTCAATTCAGTTTGGGAAGAATCCGTTCTCCCACTTGTTAGATGTAATTATACAATGTTTGCCTCACTTTTAATATTCACCCAATATTTTAAATAACATTTGTACTAGGCATTTGGCATTTGATGCTTAAATACTTTCCAAAATATACAACTTTTTTCATGCTGATAAGTAATTTAAATGAAGGATTTGCTTAATCAAAGGGAAAATTACATTAGAAAGATATTGCTTCCCTTTTCCTATATCTGATTGATTTTTTTTTTTTTTGCCATAGTCTATCCTGCTCCTGCATATTTTTGTCTACTTTTTGTACCATATTTGTTTATTTAGGAATCATTAGATATTTAGAATTTCGTTACTTGTAATAGTGGACCCAAAGCAGTGTACTGATGTAGTCATGATATTAGTATATATGGAATAATAAGACTCCTAAAGGATCTGTTTGTAGTATATTGAATCATCCTGGGTTTTTAAGCATGCCTCTTTCTATCTCAACTCCCAAACACTCTTAAAAAATATTATTATTCCACCAAATCATTTTCACCCCATCTAATTTTAGGATGAACTACCTTGTCAAGTATTTGAATTAAATTTTATGAGTGTTACGATTTTATAGGTATTTTTCCTTTGTTTTTTTTTCTTTCTGATTTTATATACCATATTTATGATCTCACAGTGGGTGTATTATTCCACCAAATCATTTTCACCCCATTTAATTTTAGGGTGAATTACCTTGTCCAGTATTTTAATTAAATTTCATGTGAATGTTATGATTTTATTGGTATTTGTTTTTTTTTTTTTTGAACTTTTGTATTTGATTTTGTATATGAAATTTACGATCTCACATTCGGTGTATTACAACCCAAATATATCTGTATATGATTTTTCCCTAATACTATTATAAATGTACATTTGTGTGAGAATTCTTCATCTCCTTGATCTACTATCTTTTAGGTTGTTGTCTTCAGTGAAAGTTCATAGCAGTTTCGCCATAAAAGCAGCCTGTTTGATCATGTTGGTATGTTGTTTTACAGGGAACAAATAATAACACTACCAAGGAAAGAGACAAAGAGAGAATCTAGAAGAGAAGCAAAGGCTCAAACAGCGGCTGCTATAGAGAAGGTTATAGTTAATCCTAATGTTACCATGCATATTAAATTATATGTTGTATTCGCTTTCCTCATTGTTGCTTTTGAATATTACTTAGGCTATTGAGCATGAGCTAACTAAACGCCTTGAAGAAGGAGTTTATGCTGATAAAAGAGAAGTGCGTACTGAAGTGGAGATTCAGACTGATAAGGTTATAGTTAATCCTAATGTTACCCACACATGTTAAATTATATGTTATCTTCGCTGTCCTCATTGTTGCTTTTGAATAATACTTAGCAAATTGAGATGGAGATAGTGGGACGCCTCCAAAATGTAGGTTCGCAACCAGGTGAAATATTCAACTATCCTACTGAAGCGTACTATAAAGTTCTTGATATGGAGAAGCTTCAACCTGCTGATGAAGAGGATGAAGAGGTACATATTTTATAATTCATTTTACTCTGTTGTGGATTGTGTTGAAAACAAAGTTCTTAGAGACTTAACTTGGTAATGTTGACTCTGGGTCTTTTTTTCTTTTCAAATTGAACAGGAAGCAGAAGTAGAATATGTAGAAGGTTATGAACTTGAAGAGGAAGATGACATGGAAGATTTTGGTGCGTTTGCAATTCATGAGTCACAGGGCAATGATGCCGATCATGAAAATGGTAACATTTACTCCCTCCGTCGCTTATTATAAGAACCTCCATTCAAACAAAAATCATGAGTATTGAGAAAAATAGGTGCAGTAATTAATCTGTCAAAAAGCTGTGTTAGTTTTACATATTTATCCCTACAATTATTGATATCATAAGAGAAACATAATATACGTTTTCCAATGGTACTCTAAAAGGGATAAAGAAAAGTTTGTAAAAGGTCTTATACTTAGGGACAGAGGGAGTAGTTTAGAAGCTTTGCAATATGCATGGAGTATTTTTTTCAAGCTAAAGTATGTGTAACAGTGAAATAGGTATGAAAATGCTTTGCGAAATATTTCTTCACTCATCAAGTAATTTGGTTTTGCATAATTGAAGCCAAGATACAAAGTATTCTGAACAAGATACACATGGTATGATGGTTAAGAGTGTTTTGTGACTTCTCTTTCATTGAGCTGGTGGGTAAACATAGTAATGAGTGATATTATCATAGTTTATTTTGCTGCATAATTTATCCTCCAGTTACTTGTCATATTTTCAACATCTTCTAGATACCGCAGTCAGATCTTTCTATTCTTTGTACTTAAAATCTTAGCTTTAATAGCACATTGCTTTTTGTAGTTTCAAGTTATTATTCGTACAAGCAATTCAAATGATAAAAAGGTTATAATCCCCTCTACCCCCCAAATGTATATTACCAGACCTTTAGAGTGCTGCTTTCTGCATGGCTAACGGGCAATGGCTAATAATTCAAATGCTCAGTCTACTAATGCTGATGTCTAAAAATTTGAAACACTTTAAAAAGCAATAATTTCTTGACATCTACTAATGCAGCTGGAAGCAGTGAAGACGAAGAAACTGAAGCACGTAATCAGAGGAAAGCCAAAAGGAAAATGACTTTAGCTTCAAAGAAACTTGAAAAGGATGCCCTTGATACTAAATCAAAGAAAACGAAGGTCCTCATTGAGGTAATTTAATACTGTTTCCTTGTATAAACTACAAAAAACTATCTGTTCTTTTAATTGCTATTGGGTATTTTGTCTTGCACTGCTATGAATCAGTTTCTGTGTACGACAACTCAACCATTTCTTTAGGGAACTTTGGGTGTATCAGAATTCCTATATATACAGTTGTCAGTGTTCTGTTATAATTTGAAGGCTCCTATTACTGATTTTAAATAAATGATGCTACAAACTGGAATCGCATTGCTCTGAACTGTTGAGATAGATGATGTTGGTAAAGTGCAGATTTTGTTTGAGTTTGAAAATAGAGCTGATGCCTCCAGTTTTGTATGTTGACCACAAAGCCAATCCCTTATGACTTCCCTTTCTTTTGCTTGATGTATTGCATAGTTTTGGTTTTGTCTGGTTTAGCAAAATTACATTCCGAAAGTTGTAACAGATTATGCCACACACTTTGCTGTAATTTTGTGGGCAGTGTTCTCTTGTTTGAAAAAATAAGAAATGCCTAAAACCTTAGGTTCCAAACCTGATATCACAATCTTGATTTTCATTGTTTTCAGGTGGAACACGACGATGCTTACGAAAGACAAAGATTGGTACAGTAGTTACATTGTCTGTTGGTTACTGATAGGAGAGGGAAGTTGCTATATGAGAAACTGGATTTTGACTATCATTTCTTCAAATTAGTTTGTACCCTGGAAGAAAAAAGATCTGAAAGCATTTTAAATTATATTCCGTTTATGTCAATTTATTTTACCTTTGTTTGGAAGAATGACAATGTAGCTTTGTTGGTTTGATTGAGCCAGAGCATCTCAATCCTACTTTGTTTGGGGATCGTGATTGATCAAATTTTGTTTTATGTGGATCATCAGGATTTTGGAGTTCATTGTAATAGTTTTTACTCATGTTTTATTGCACACCTAGCGGTGAGCTATGCATCATATATACATGTCTTCTTTTACTGTATGCTTGACACTCTTGCTCTTGCACTTGCACAATTGAATCAAATGATTCAACTGATTGGTAAGGTAAATGTGAGTTATTAATGTCATATTTTTAGAGTAGTATCACCTTTTACACATTTTTTTTTGAAGATTTCACCCTTTACACTATTGCACTTACTATAAACATTTTTTAAAATTCATAATGTCATATCGGTCCCTTCTTTGTGTTAATTGTTTTTTGATTTCGAAAAATAGGGTCGGCCAAAAAATGGGCTCAATGTAATACGCAAACGCCTCGTTTCATATTTTTTATTTAAGTATTTGTAAGAGGTTAAGTATGTCTTTTGTCCTTATAAATATACCAATTTTTCGTTTTAGTCCCTTTAAAAATTTTCTTCAACTTTTAGTCCTTATAAAAATTTTCAATCACTATTGTTGGTTCCAATTTATCTATGGCGGGCACTTGAAAATATTTTCTTTATGACATTTTGTATCAACACCACAGTTATCACCAATAATGCAACCTTCTTTTTCATTATATCCAATAACTGTTGCAGGAGCCAAACTTATGTATCTTCTTCTATCTCCCTTCTAACTACACCAATCTCAAATACGATATTTTTTTGTTAATTAACATTTTTTTTCAATAATTATGTTTAATTTTAGTAAAACAATTATGAGTGAAATGGAAGTAAAACAAATAGGTCTTCCAGGAGCACACCGAAGCCACGCCTAACCACCTATACATTTCAAACCACTTAAACTTTCAAAATGAAATTTTGTTTGATAAATTATCGTTTTCAAGAGAACATTTAAACTACAATTCAACTCCTTTTTGCGTTTATTTCACTCACTATCAAGTGATTTAGGATTAGATATAAAAGTGGGTCGAAATATAAGTTCCAATCTAAAAAACTACTAATTGGAGATAGAAACTAAATTTTAGCACAAGTTTTTTTGAAGAAGAGCTTTAAGTTAAAATAATTCCAAAGGCAAAATAAATTCTACTCTAAAACATCCAAAAATATCTATCACTCTTACCTCTAAAATCAGTTTTTTTTTTTTTGAGGCTTTAAAATCAATTTTGTCTCCTCTAAAAGTGAAACCAAACATGCACAGCTAAAACTGTACCAAGATACTAAAGGAAGGGGGGGTTTCAATCAACCAACAAACAACCAAAATAAATTATAAAATCCAACTACTTTGTATTAATTAATATTATGCTGTTAATGGTACAAAATGACACCTTCGAGTTAAAAAAAAGCATGACATTTGCTCATAGTACTATTCGAGGTCAGACCGTAATTTGATTGAGATTCTTCCTTTACTCTTTTGAAGTTATCACGAGCAACCCCAAAGCACCGATGAGAATATACTGCAAAACATAAGAGACAGCTTTAGCACACTTCATACTTGTTGCAATTCAAATTATAGGATCTACTTGCTCTAATGTAAGGAGTTGACTTGAGAGAGAAAAGTGGAAAATCATAGCCCATTGGTTTAAAAATCATGATAGGTTTCACCATAAGCAAACCTTGATGATAGGTTTCACCATAAACATACATAAATGTAAAACAACCAACTTCAGCTAAATGATAACACAATAGGTTGGCGGAGCAAACAAACCTTGATGATAGGTTTTTCAGTCATGATAATTGTCACCCAGCCAACATAAGGTAAGAACCTGCCATTGACAAATACAAGCAATGTTAACACAGAATGTCATACAATGATTTCGAAACATGCTTTGTTCTATAGGAATGCAAACCGTAGGAATTAGCGTAGGATAAATTAGGATAAACCCTTGGTATGTTCAAAGGTTCAAGAAGTGATAGATATTCCACAAGTAGGTATCTTCAAGCATAAACCATGCATAATACCTTAATATCACAGATCTCATTCTTATTATAGTTCAAGACTTGATACTTAAAAACATATAACCTTAATCTTTATGTTACAAGTCTATGAGAAATGCTATACATACCCAACAGCTCTACCCATAATGTGGTGCCTTTGCAGCCAAAGCTGGCCATGAGCATACAGTAGCCTGTCATCCCCATAGTTGTTATCTCCTACCAAAAACAGCAAAATACAAGAGACGGGCGTTACATTATCAGACAACCACTATATAAATTGACAACTAAACGAGAAAAAGGAAATATAATTGGATCAAATTCACTATTGAGATTGGGTTTGTATATGTAGAGCGTAAATTCAGCAGTCAGTATTTCAGTTATAGTCACTACCTTTTGTGAGAACATCAACCTCCCCAGTATCTCCTCTTTCATGTACCTACAAAATGATCAAGCATTTAGAGTCTCAAACAGGACAATCTTAACTATCATTCAACGCATGAAGATCAATCCAGGTAATATCAATCTTATCCATTATTTCTCAGATTAGTGATACTCTCCAATCTCCAGTTTCCACAAGTTGCCACTTGCAAATGACAAGATATTGATGAAAGTAGTTCAAACAGCACAGAGGTTCAAAAAGTGAAGGAGGAACTTCCAATGGCATCAGTTCACAATGTATCGATCCTTATATATTTTTTTTTTTATTGAGCTATGATAAATAAGAACTAAAAGCAGGTAGTGACTATGTTGATAGGACCCAGATACAAAAATGGACCCACACCCAAATCAAGCTTGGTAAGCTCATTCTGTCATGTAAATTATGTAGTTACAGTTTGAATAGGTATCCCTACACATTCAAGAAATGAAATGTATCCCTCCATCCAGCACTGTGAACAACTTTTTCCTAATATTCCAGCCAGAAGACAATTATGTGTGGATCATCTCATGATCCAAGGCTCTAACATGAGAAGGTGCAGAGAGCACTCCGTCTCAAAGTCACATTCAGCAATGATGCAACTGATGAAAGAACATACTAAATT
Organism: Medicago sativa; assembly: GCF_051527215.1. NCBI lineage: Eukaryota > Viridiplantae > Streptophyta > Magnoliopsida > Fabales > Fabaceae > Medicago > Medicago sativa. The sequence goes on from NC_140750.1 coordinate 81,875,074, forward strand.
CAACCAAAATACTGAGCTTACCTTAATTACACGATGCACGATCGGAATCTCTCGCCCCTAAAGGAAAAAAAAGGGTACATGCCAACAGATTTTGTCAGTAAGGAAAGTATCAAACAGAATACAAAGAATCTGAAAATGCTGAAATATAGATATGAATTGAAGTAAGTAAAACATACAGGATATACAACAGAGAGGTGAACTTACATCTATATTAAATACAACAATCTCTCCTGCGCGAATTGGATCCTTACTCATGTGTAAGAACAAGATGTCCCCCTGCAAAAACCAATATTCATTAGCATCAGAAAGAAACAGACGATTTGAATATATATATATATATATATATATATATATATATATATATATATGCAGCTTGTCTCTTCTTGATGACACTGTACTGTTATTGTAGGAAAATATTAGATACAGAATTACTAAGGCTTCGATGCATAAGATTTGCTTACACGTTTGAATCCCGGTTCCATACTTCCAGAAAGAACAACGACAACAGGAGATTCACTGCCAGTGATGCACATCAATGCCTTCCATATTATCAGTGCAGACGTAACAATCATGCCTGAAGCAGAACACAAGGAAAACAAGTTCTATGAATAAAACAATGATCTGGAAGCAATTCTATGCCGTTCATATAATCTACATAGGCCCTGTTTGGATTAACAGTTTATTTACAGATTATAGCATAGAAGCTTATCGTGAGAAGTGCTTATGTATAAGCTATTTCTATAGCCAAAAAGATAAAATAAAGTTAAATAAAAAAATAGTTTTCGTATGAGCTATAAGCTGTTTTCAAAAGCAATCTTCGAGAACTCATGAAAAACAAGTTAAAAACAGCTTATGAACAAATGTCATAAGCTGTTTTCATAAGTTCTTCCAAACAGTCTCACAGACTTATATGATTGGATAAACTCAAATAAGCCAATCCAAACATGCCCTTAACATTAGAATTCCTCACAATCTCCCCTCATCAAAATCCTTAAAGATAAACAACCATTTATCAATAAACCCATAAACCACAACACGAAAAACCTTGAATTATAAACTAAATTGATGATAAACCCACATCTAAAATTGAAAGGAAAAAAAAACGATACCCCATATAATAATTGATTAAAATTGGAATTCTTGACATAAACCCTAAAAATACAAAAATAAAAAAGTGAAGATTTTTCATCAAAAACATCAAAATTCGACGGTTTCAAAGTGGACCCAGATCAATGTAGCTACCAAATATAAATTGTATAACGTAAAGACAGTTTATTATTTTGTTGAATTGATTGAGTTGAATTGAATTGGGGGAAAGAGAGAACTGACCAAGGCTAACAGCCTGAGTGAGGACCTGACGGATCTGAAGAGATTTGATGGAATCGACAGTGTCACCAACGAAACCCATTGCGTTTCTTTCTTGAATGAGAAAATTGTTGCTTCTATTTTGCTACCAATTTCTTGAGTGAGTGAGTGACTCAAGAAATTTCTCTGCTACCAACAAATACAAATAGAGAAACCCAAGGACCAAACAAAACAAGAGAAAGCGCATTTTTTTTTATTATATATATTAATTATTAATTTCTTACCATAGAGTGAAAAAAAATGTCTAATTTTATTATCTGTTTTCTGATTGGATGTAATTCGGTTAAGGGTGTCAGTGTTACGTAATTCTGTTTTCCCATTGGATGTAATTATGTTAATAGTGTGTAGGCAGTTACGGTTAGAGAATATCTTCTACCGTTTTATAAAAACAAATACTCCTACTATCTTTGTACCAAATATTAATATTAATTATATTTTTATCTTTTAAACGTAATAAATATATATTTTCTATATATATTTTTTGTCACGTAATCTAATGATATTCACTTTTAAATTGAATAAGTGAAATGTCTTTACTGATTTTCTCTCTAAAAACCAATATCCTCTGACCTCTCTCTACACTAAACGCTCTCTCTACACTAAACGCGTACGCCTCCCTCCATCCCTCAAATCCAACCTCCATCTTCTAAGATGTAGATCTTTAACCGCGGTGGTGCGACGAGGCGCATCCCTTCGCACCACCACATCTCCCGACCTCCGGTGGTCTCTCGCGGTAGCCTTTTTTCCAGTGGTTTCATTAGCTTTGGAACCCGGAAGGATCGGTTTTGTTCGGCCTCCGTTTTCATGGCCCGATTATGCTAGATCTAGCTCTACCGGAGGAGTTTTCCGACAGTTTCGTGGTGGTGTTAGATCTGGATTTCGTCGTCCAGATTGCTGTCATGGTGGTCACGTTTTTTGGTGGTGTTAGGTGGTGTGAGGAGGGGCTGATGTGAGGCAGTAATGGTGGTTGTTGGTGGAGGTGATGCGGCGATATGAGGAGGTTTCGGCTTTGGGTTGTGTGTGACAAGCTTGGGGTGGCAGTTTTGGTTGTGTGGTGGTGTTGGATCCGCCGTTTTTGCTCCACCATTGGTTCTTTGTACTACGGTGACGAACAATTTCTCCTTGTCACAGGCGGCCGCCTTTTTATGGTATGGGTTATGGTTCCGCTTCAAACCGGCGTCGCTGCCCGTGTTTTGTTGTTGGATTTTGTCTCCTTTAGATTATGTTTGTGTTGTTCCTTATTTCTTGGTGAGGATGTTTGACGGCGTAGTGATGTAGTGACCGTGGTGGTGATGCACGGTGGTGAGGCATTGGTGGTGAAGGTTATTCAATTGTGGTGGTGGTGGTGATGCGTGGAGGTGGTGAAGTGTGGTAGGGGTGATGATGTGTGGTGGTGGTTACTGTTTTAAGTGAGGAGGCGTGTGCTTGTAGGGGTGATTTCCTTTGGAAGCAACCTTGTTACACGGGTCCTTGTTCGTCGTCACTAGCTCTTGTTTGTGCCTTTTGGCTGGTTTAGGTGTTTACTGAGTTTGGAGGGTGTGTGTCCCGTTGTGTTGAGCCTTTTCCTTGTGATTTGCTGGTTGGTTAAACTTCGCATGCCATGTCTTTTGTCTTACATATTGTGTGCTGGTTTTCGGTGGGCCGATTCATTTGGCTTCGAGATCGGGAGTCGGGGCCTAGCTGCAATCTTTGTTTGACTTGATTTGGTTTTTCTCTGGTGTACCGGGGGCGAGGGGTGCCCTGCTAATTTGGTTCTAAAGTCTGGTGGGCCGATCACTTTTGATTCGAGATCGGGAGTCAGTTCTTTGACTCAAGTTGGTTTTTGGGCTTTAGATTTGTGCTCTTTCGGTGGATCGGAGGTCGCGAGGTTGTGAAAGCTGCATGATCCTTCGGTCAGGTGCTCTTCGAAATGTGGCTCAGCTTGGGTGTCGGGGTCTGGGTGTTTTATTTTGAGGGTGTTCTTTGGGGGTGAGTAGTGACGATGGGCGGTGGTAGATACTGTGTTTACAATGCTTGTTTTTTAGGAGTCTGTTTTAGGTGGTGATGTGTTTTGGTGGGTTTATCTTTAGGGTTTTTTAGGTGGTTATGGTGTACCGTCTATATGCGGCACCATTTGTATCTTATTTCGTCCATACCTTGCGTCTTGCGGGGATGGCGTTTAATAATATTTGCAGATTCAAAAAAAAAAAGTGAAATGTCTTTACCAATTGAGTTATACACATCGAGATAATAATTTTTTTGTTAAAGAGAACAAATAACCATTAAAACTCACATGCAAAGTGGAAGGATCGTTGTTCGAACCCCCGCTTTCAACCTCGCAATATCAGCATTTTTCGTTATTTTTCTTAGATGAGATAGGATATGAGGATAAATTCTTTCAAATAAAAAAAGAAGAAGGATATGAGGATAAATAAATACTTTTTTTTTTTATAATCGGATGTAATGAACATTTTGATGTTTTTATAAAGTATGATCAAATTATTTTAATTTATATAATTAACACCATAAAAAGTAGTTTTTTTTTTTTGTCAATATATGAAGTGACAAAAACTATGACAAGATTCATATACAATTTTGGAGTTTTGTGTTCAAACTCGAACAAAGATATTTAATCTAATAATAACGGACATTGTCATTTAACTTGGGTTTGATAGACATAATTTTTAGGTCAAATGCCATTTTTGGTCATTTTAGTTTGACATAATTTTCAAGTTAGTCATTTACATTCGAAAGTTTCAATTAGGTCATCTTAGTTTGACAGAATTTCCAAGTTAGTCCTTTAAGTTTCAAAAGTTTCAAATAGGTCATTTTAATTGATAAATTATTTCACCGTTACCCCTACTTTCAGTGACTTATTTGAAACTTTTGAAACTTAAAGGACTAACTTGGGAGTTCTGTCAAACTAAAAGGATCTATTTGAAACTTTTGAAATTTAAAGGACTAACTTGGGAATTCTGTCAAACTAAGAGGACCAAACGTGGTATTTGACCTAATTTTTGTTTTCAAATAATAGGAAATCATTAATATATGAATTTGTATTTATTTTGTCCATCCAATATACTTTTATTTTAATTTCTTCTAGTCACATCTTTCAAAAGCTTGGTTCCATTCTAAAATAACAAAAATAGCCCTTAATTGAAATTAAATTTCTTAGAAAAGATTTTTTTTTTAGTCACCTTACTTGTTATTTCAAAATATTAATAAAACATTGATTATGATTTTATCAATGCTTTTTTTTATTTATTAAAATAGTAGCAAGTGTAGGATGGTTGATCATAAATTAGAACGTCACTAAACCCATTATGAAAAACAAACTTTTTTTTTTAGGATATATATATATTTTTAAGATATATACCTGTATTCATCATTATTATTATTTTTTTATGAAAAAATAAGTTAATTTTGTATTGACAAATAAAATGATAAATTTACCAATTAATCCTTACAAATTTGAGGAAAGCAAATCCATCCCAACTAAACTTCAAGATGAATTTACAATAAATAAAACCAAGCTTGCTGGCTCCAACATCACCAATAAAATAGAAATATAGTAAACAATTATAAAAGTGAAAATAAACTAATTTTTTTTTTTTAATATATAAAACGGTTGTATAATTTATCAGAGTCGCGTCTCTTCCTCGCAGGCTTCTTGTTTCATTTCAATTTCAATGGCTCTTCAGCTTCAACTACAGCTTCATGCTTGTAATATTGGGCGCGTGAAATCAATCACGTGCCCACCACGTGCACGAAAAGCCACAACCTTCGCTACTCTGTCACAACCTCGAAGTGATAACGTGAACTGGGTAGAAGCAACTTCAAGCTTCTTCGACCAAGACAAACGACCCATCATGTTATTTGATGGTAAAATAATAATCACAACCCTTCTTCTTTGTATTTTCAATGTAACAAACGTCTTTTTGATGCATGTTTTGTTTATTTTGATGATTTTGACATACAGGGGTGTGTAACTTGTGTAATGGTGGAGTGAAGTTTGTTCGTGATAATGATCGAAATAAGTAAATTATCTATCTCTTTTATATTCTACTAATTGTTATATCCTTTTGATTATGCTTCATATTAAAAATTGGATTAATTAGAGACAAAATAGATTAGTTATCTTGTGTTATTGTATAGTTATTAGTAACATAAAGAATTTGATTAGTTTACTTAGTTGGTTTGTTTTAGGTTTGTTTTATGGTAGCAACGAAACTTCTGATGATGGGCTGTCCAATGTTTATTAGATTTTTATATTAGACCACCCAACTCATCTTTACAAAACCGGTTTATAAAGTCAGGGTGTCGTCACTTCTTTTATTTAAACTCGATATCCCGGCCAAACTCCGATTAATCTGAGGGGTTCAATCCCACCGTCCACTTACGGGGCCCATTTAAAGCCAGAGCATAGAACATAATGAACTTAGCCCATCAAATTGACATTAAGAGGAATCAAACTCGGGACTTTGAGAGGAGCACACTCCAAGGTCTCAAGCCAACATTACGAGACCAACCCAAATGGGTTAAGGGTGTCACTCTTTATAAACTATTTTTAGATTTGATCTTTAATTACGTGGAATTGAGGTTTTTCCCAATACACCCCTACGCCCAACATTATCTGGTTTGGTGGGTGTGTTAGGCCCAACCACGATTTCTAAGATGGTATCAGAGCCTGGTTGGGTCTATCGTTGGGCTTCCTGCATCGTCCACGCTTCAGGCCCATTGGGCCAGGCTGAAGCGTGAGGGGGTGTGTTAGCGGCCAACACTCGGTGGGATTTAGTTCCACATCGGATAGATAGGATTCTTGAGAAGAGTTTTTAAAGAGGAGGCACTCCTCAACGTACAAGCCGGTTTTGTAAGGATGAGTTACCGACTCTTAACGGTAAAAACTGACTCTTAACTAACTTGGATTGTTTCAACTAATAGAGTCTAATTCTATTATTTTCTCAAATTATCATCGGTGTTGATGTGTCATTGTCAGTGTTTGCGTCTGTGCTTCATCGATTTTGTCATTTGACATCAAAATTTGATAACAATTTAGATGATTTACACAATTCATGGCCAAGTCAATAGATGATTTACACAATTCATGGCCAAGTCAATGCAAATATATGGGTAACTATGTAGGTAGATGGTTAATGAATATAACAATCTGTCGCAACCTGTGAAAAACACTGACACAGACACGAATACCAGACACGTCGACACCGTTAATAATTTGAAAAATAACATAATTGAATGTGATCCCATGTGTAAGTGTTGGACTCTGACATGTATCGGACACCGGACACGGCTTCTATTGGAATTTAGAAGTGTTAGTGCTACAAAGGTTGCAACTCATTGACCATTCTCTGAACACAATTAACCAAGTTTTTGAATGCCATTAACCTTGATTTTCTTTCACATCGTTATATTCATTGTCCATCAACTGAATTGCATTAACCAAATAATTTGTTGTTGAATTTGTGTATGCAAATATCATTTCTCTGTTTTATTCATATTTTGTTGGGATGGGTTTGACAGGTCAATCAGATATGAAGCTCTTCAGAGTGAAGCTGGCAAGATGTTACTCAGGAGATCAGGAAGAGCTCCTGATGATATCTCAAGTGTTGTACTTGTTGAAAATAATAGGTATGTATGTCTATTCAAATTTCACGTTTCAAAAATCATAACTGTGTAGACCAGAAATTTTCAGATTAGTAACCTCTTTCTCCAGGGACTAGGAGATTAAGGTTTTATGTGTCAAACAGTTTCAGTCCAATTAGAATCCTCGTTCTGTTAAAATTTCAATTATCTTCTCAGCTCAATGGATTACTCTCTTATAACAGGAGTCTGTTTGAGTTGACTTATTTGAGCGTTTATATTGACATAAGTACTTGTACGACTGTTTGGAAGAACTTACGAAAACAACTTATGACATGTCCATAAGTTGTTTTCAGCTGATTTTCAGAAGTTGTTTATAATAACCTATGAAAACAATCGGACTTTATTTTATCTTTGGTTATGGAAATAACTTATACATAAACACTTATATAATAAGCGCTTATCTTACCTTTTGTGAGTAAAGAGGAAATGTAAATTTTATCTTGGTGTTGGTGGTTTATTCTATAGATCATACATAAAGTCAGAGGCTGTGTTGAAGATAATGGAATACATAGACTTGCCCTTTCCCCAGCTAGCGTTTCTTCTTCAGTTAATGCCTCTGTAAGTATATTTTATAGGTCCTTCACCATTTTTATAATGTTGTTTTATTGCTAAAGAGAAACAAGGTTGATGATATATGCAATCGATGACTGCAGATTTGTCAGGGATTTTGTTTATGACAATGTTGCAAATAACCGTTACACGGTTTTTGGTCGCTCTGAATCATGTGAAATCTAGCATCATCCTGGTATGAATACTAGTGATAACAGTAATGTGTAATTAAGTAAGTTATCCTCAAATCTTCGAGTTGAATAAATTCTACATGTATATGTACTGTAAAGCATAGCAAACAAGCTTTAACTTGATATAATCGTTTTACTTGATGGAAGGATAGAACATCAATTTGTAATAATATCTTCTGTCTCAAATGGTTTGCATTTTCATTTCTATCAACAGATACTTCCAATTTCTTCATTAGCTTCATCAAGGAATCAATAAAATAAGTTATGTCATTGTCTTTCTTGTTCGCCTTTCTTTTTTAACTATGTCTAACTAAACTGAACTCTCTTAAGTCTAAGCCTTAACTCATTTTTTACGCTCATGCGAAAATATCAAGTTTCAGATAATTTCCTCAGGTTAACCAGGAATCATTACACTCAATCAAGACTTATTCGTTGAGCTGATCTGACACTTAACGATTATATATAAGAAAAAGAAAAGCACCAAATCCTTAAAATAAGTCTCCAACTTCTAAGTACTTATAAGAAATATAAAAGTTTTTAATCAGTGCACATAATAAGTAAACTGAATCAAAGCCTCAACTCTTGTTCCTATTAGATGAACTAATCATTCCACCGAAAAATTAATAAATATTCATTGATGATGTATCTACATATAGTCGATTCTAGAATACAGAACAGAACATTTTTTGTTAAACGATGATCAATGCACAAACACTATTCCACATGAACCAAAATACTAGGAATTTCCTATATCCATATAAAGGTCATATAGATAATTGTATAGTTGGTGATATCATCTCATGCAGTGGAATTTGTATCTGTATCTTCTGGATAGTGTACAAACCATAATTCAGAGAAGCATTTGCGATCATGTACAAGTTTTGATCAAAAGAAATTGGAGGTATACACTTTCAAATGGGCGATTTTGGACAGTAGATGAAAACTGAAAGAACAGGCTGTGGAATCAGAATCAGTTAACTTTCAGTATTCGCTAAGAAGGAAAATACATCATTTGATTCTCCTATGTACAATGTAGCTAAGCCATAGGCATATCTGTCAAATGAGCAATTACATCAAAAGTTAAAGGAGGTTAACCAATACAGATTAAATTCAAATTCCATCATTATAATTGAACATAAAAAAAGAAATGATTAAATTTATATACATTGTCACTGTTGATACTTTTTACATTGCCAATCAATCAAAGTCCTCAAATTATTAAAAACGTTTGACTTTAATCATAAGTATTCAAAAAGTCACACACATGAAATGATAGTGATTTGTTTGGCGGTGTAAATTTGTTTACATTGACAACACTGTATCGAAATTGAACTCAAAGAAAATCATGAATTACTTACCCGATAAGTAGCGTAATGACTGACAAGACCAGGAAGAAATACTGATAGCCTTTATACTTGGATTTACGTTTTGCATCATATCCTGGTGGTATATATTTGTTGTTCACATAACCAAATTGAGGGCGCATTAAAATAACAAAACCAAGGAAAAATCCTGATAGGAATCCTCCTATATGAGCTGAATTGTCCACATGAGGTATAAATCCAACAGCCAAATTTAGGCCAATGATGAGAAGTAGACTTGTTAGAGCTGCACACTGTAGAAGTAAACATGGTTTCAAATCTATCTGTTAGAACAACAGCCCTGGTTCAAAAGTAAAAAGATACAAAAGATGCAAGTAGAGAAAACACATATTTGATCACTTGATATGACCAAATTGTCTCTGTGTTTTTGACCGTAGAGGCTACAACGCCTCTTTATAATCAAGCTTATGATTTACAGTACTTAAATGCTACAGTCCAATTTACAAGATTAACTTTGAACTGTACTGTGTAAGGGGTTTCTCCACCCTGCACCCCGAGTCACGGAACACTGTCCTTTTTGGCACACACCCACCCTATGTATTTTTTTTTCTTTCTTTCAAGACAACAAAATATATCATCATAAAGTACCTTATTTAAATAGATAGTCCAATTGGTTAGAAGCTCACTAAGCATGGCTCCCAGAAGTCCAAAAAGTGCACCCGATGCACCAACTGATACGGTATTTGGTGCTTTAGCATCTCCCAAATGCAAAATAGATAACAAACTTCCACCAAAGCCAGAAAGCAAATATAGAACTCCAATTTTCACTGCCAAATCCAAGAATAAATATAATAAGTAAATCAACTAAACAAAGATAGAAAAGAGTTTCAACTTGTTGAAAAAAAAAACTCAATAGAAATTGAGATATGCTTACAAAATCCAAATTCATTCTCAAGGCGAACTCCTATGAATAAAAGACTAAACATATTGGCAAGTAAATGTATAACTCCTGCATGAAGAAACATGCAAGTAAAGAACCGCCATACTTCATTTTCACCCACCACAAGGTCCTTTTCAAGAGCTCCTAATACCCTCAACCTGCAGAATGTAAACACAATAACCCTAAAACAACCAATTGACAAAAGAGGATGAAACTTAACACTGTTTTTTTCGTCTTCTTCCTATGCATGCATGTATTGTAGGCATTTTCATTTTATGTCTTATGTTGAATACCATCTAAGTAAGACAATAGAAGCATAGTTTTAAATTGCTGTTGCGCACCGCAATTTTTTATATTTCGGCAAAATGCGGTCGATTCAGTTGATATTGTAGCTGCGACGTCATTGCAGAGACCTCAATTTTTTGTTATATTGCGGCTGCAATTGCTGTTGCAAACCACATTTTAAAACCCCATGCATGGAAGTAATCCAGGACATGCATTTGACATAATCATTCAAATTGATGATTCAAAAATTCTAAATGTTCATCATTTCAAAAATCTTAACTTTTCAATATGAAAATGCAATATACCATGATATTTTAATGAGAAAGCCAGGTACATTGTTGAACATTATACCATGATATTTAAAATGATGATGATGATTATGTGAGAGAGAAATTGAGAGGGAGAAGATTCTCACGTGCGGACAGAAGGGCCAAGGAGAGGGTTTTCATTGAAAGGTTGAAAAGAAAATCTTCCCAAATATTGATACCAAAGGCAATCATCTTCATTCAAATAGCCAGGGCAATCATTGATATACATGCTATACACGAACATTGCAATATTGGCTAAAAAAATGAGTGGCACCAACCATGAGAACCATTGTGTTGGCGGTGGCATGTAGAAAGTAGGCGGTGGTGGCGGGGGATAACGAGCCGCCTCAATATCGGAGAACGGCGACTTTTTCCCCATGGAAGGTTGTGATGATTGTAATAAACATGCACATGCATATGCACATACAGAGACAGAGAAACAGAAATAGGATGTTTTGTTGGCAAAGGGAAATACATAAGAATGAAACGGACGAGTCTTGTTTGGGTTGGCTAGCCAAACAGAAATAGGATATTTTTTCTTCTTGAATGCCCCTTTTATTACATTATGTTATGAATAAATGATCCAATTTATTTCTTCACATTTATCTTGCGCCCAATTCAGTCCCCTGATATAACATAGTATCCAAATTAGTATATATCTATCAAACATTTTTATAAGAGGCTCAATTCAAACCCTGACTCTCATTGTAATATAAGGACTAATTTGTCTCGTGTAGGATAACGTCAGTGACTAATTTGATATTATTTATTTGTCAGAGACCGAATTAGATTGCAAGGAAAGACGACAACGATTTAATTTTTGTTTTTTTAAAGCCCCTTTTATAATAATTTGTTACGACACTATTATGTCATATGGTTAAATATAAGTTTGGTCCCTCTAAATATACCAACTTTCTTTTCTATTCTAACTAAAAAAATTCCATCGAACTTTGGTCCCTCTAATTTAAGTCATTCATATCGGGTCCAAGTGACTTTTTTGAAGCCATGTCATTGTTCGAAGGAAATTTTTAGAGGAACTAAAAACGAGTGTTGGTATATTTAACGAGACTACAAACATATTTAACCATATGTTATATTAGCGAAAAGATGAACACTAACTTGCACGTCAATCCATGTTTTTATGAGATTGATTTCTATACGCTGACATTTTATAACATTTTTACACGTGGATCCAATCAAATCATGACAAATAGATATTTTAGAAACTAACCTGGTGACATTATGAAATGATTTGATTGAATTTTTCAGTAAATTTTTTTCCCAGATTATGAAAAATACATGTATCTAATACTTAAACTATCATGAAAAACAACTAATTTTATTAACCAAGGGAGTAAATATTTGGATGAAAGAATAGTTTAGAGACATTTAATTGATTTTAATAGTTTGAAAATTAAATCTCTGGAAGAGGGATAACTGCCTTAAAAAAAAAAAAAAGACTGATAATAATAGTCACTCAGGAATTATTTAAAAAAAAGAAAGTAGTTACTCACTAATTTTTATTTCAAAAAGAAAATAGTAACTCACGAAAATACTTCTTCCTTATTTCATGAAATATTTTTTCCTAATTTAAAACCCTTCAACCGTGTGCTAGATTTTCTTTAAAAAAAAACCGTGTGCTAGATTTGGGTTGAAAATATATATTTTTTTGAAATAAGATTTGGTTTGAGAATATATCCTCTAACTAGAGTATATTATATTTTCAAATCAAATAAAACCGGATGCTTCCTAAAAAATAGTTTCTTGTTGATAAAACCAAAACCCTATTTCATAACTATAAATATAGAGACCCTGAATGAGTTTTTAAAGGCAGACGTAACAGTGAGACAAAAAGAAGAGTTTTTCTTTTTCTTTCTGAAAGTGCTTTTTTGGTATGCTCCTTGCCTCCTTCTATGAATGTTACGTTATACTAGATTGGTTTTAGTAGAATTTGTGTCATGTATTTTTTCTTCTTCTTCATGTGTTGTACACTAATAGCATGTATAAACTATGTTTGGATTGATAGTGAGATTGTCAGAATTATGGTGATTTATTATTATTTTGGCAAAAACAGAACTACACTTTTAGAGTATTACCACCATGATATGATTTTATCAAACTCATCGTTCATCTAAACAATACATAGTTATTGGAATGACAGTGTTTTCTCTTGTTATAGATACATATTTTCAATCGGCTGTATAGGATATTTGTACTTTATTTACATGTTATTTAAGGATGTTGATACCTTTTAACTTGTATTGGAAGTATCTCAACTGGAACTTTTTATTAAACCTTATAAGTGTGTATATTTATATTTATATGATGAAAAGTTTATCCCTGTTTACATTGCCCTTGTTCTTTGTGTTTATCTTTTGATTCTAATTCTGCATCTGTAGTTTAATGTATTACTTGATAATTGAGTTTGACCTAGAATTTTTTTAAATGAAGCTTGTTAGATTCTATAGTTGAAAGATGGATTTTAATGCTTCTGTTAAGAAGATGGCTACTACTACACTGCCAGTTAAAAGGTTATTTGATAGCAACAATTCCTTGGACATTCCTGTTAAGAAATCAAAGGTATCACTATATGATGATCGTGACAAAGATGAAGATGCTATTCCTTCGTTGAATATAAATAAAAGGCCAGGCAAATCAGCTGATTATTCATTTTCCTCGCTGAGGAAAGAACTTGCATCGTTAAAAAAATCATTTGAGGAATGCAACGGACAAGTAGAAGAGAGGCGATTGCGGTCTATAAAGAGAGATATTAAGAAGTGCTGCAAAGAGCTAGAAAATAAGGAGACCGAGGTTAAGGAACTTGAGTCTGAAAAGAATATACTTGAATCAAAAAAGGGTGAATTTGAAGGCCTGGTGAAGGACTTTGAATCAGAGAAGACGCATTTCAAGAGCCGACAAAAGGAATTTGAATCAAAAGAAAAGGAATTTGAAAGAAGAGTGATGGAGTTCCAGGTAGAAGAGGAGGAATTTAAAGGTCGAGTGAAAATGTTTGAAACAAAGGTAGAGGAATTTGAAAGAAAAATGCAGCAAATTGAAAACCAAACTGAGGACAATCTCAAATCTGTCAAGGACAATCTCAAAGTACTCCAGTTAAAAGAGAATGAGATTGAAGTACAAATCAAGGATCTTGAGTCAAAGCTGAATAATTTTGGTGGACATCTAAAGGAGCTTGAGCTGACAGAGAAACAATTTGATGAGGAAAAAGAATTTGGTAAATGTTGCTATTCATCTTTCTTTAATTGATGTTGATATTTTTAATAACCTGATCTACATATTTAAAAAAAATAAAAATTTAGTGATGTTAATGTAGTATAGCTTAGTCAATATAGTTGAAAAGCTTGTCCAGTTTCAATATCACACACATAAAAGTCCTATTTGTAGTTTTGGCTATAATATTGACATTGAAACTGTTAGTATAATGTTTTTCTCTACATGCTTTCATAGTATATATCTTTTTTAGTTCTTATTGTCACCTTCAATTTTTGTTGCTTAACTATATCTGCTATCTAAATATGCAGATACATCTAACATGGATGATCAATTCAGTATTACCATTGATGGCACAAGCGAGGAAATTGGCATTCTAGATAATTTGCGAGAATCATCAGATCCAGCAAAACTTGTTTTGGATATAATACTAAACCCTACGATTCCAATGCCTAAGAAGGGAGACAAAGCTGTGATTATTGATGAAGGCTGGATCTATCTGCTAGAACAACTGATGATAATCTCACCAAATATTAAATCTTGTGTAAGAGATGAAGCGTTGAAGCTAGCGCGTGAGTTGAAAGCTAACATGAAAAAAAATTCTGAAAATTCTTTGGAGGTTCTCGGATTTCTATTGATTTTGTCGATTTATGGATTGCGTACTTACTTTGATGAAGATGAAGTCTTCAAGCTTTTTGCTTCTGTTGCGTCTGTTGCTGAATACAAGATAGCCGTGAAGCTGTGTAGGACCCTGGGTTTTGCAAATAAAGTCTCTGGTATGTTGATTTAGAAATTCTTTTGTCAGTCACCAATATATCTCTTTTTGTATCTATGCTTATGATTATCAAATCCATATTGCAATTTTGTACCTAATAAACTCTTGTTTAAATTTGCCAAAGTCAAATATTTTTAGATGAGAAGTAAGAACTATGCAGGATATATACAAAGATACTAAGATTAATAAGATGTAATGAGATGTTGGTAACTTAGTACAAAATTAAACTTATGTAATAATTAGCTTCATTTTGTTTCCCCCAACAGTTTTGTCAATTGTTAAGAGAAAATTGGTATCTTGTGTGTTAATGTTTGGAAAATGAAATAGACTTGAAATCTATCTATCTTTTTATGTATCTTTCTCATTTTCTAAATGGTTTGATGAATTTTGAATTATTCAAACCAATTTGTTAGTTTCTTGTTAACAAGAACTTATTTAGCCTGCATTGTAGAAGTTTAAATGATGTGAATTTTTCTTACAACTTGCAGATTTTTTGGAGAAATCAAGATGAAGAAATTTGATTAAGTTAATTGGCCGAGAAGAATCAACAAGTTTTTGCACTAGAAAAATTTATTGTTGGATTCTTAGATTTTCTTTCTTTTGTATTTAATTTTCGAGGGTTTTGTTACGTAGAAACATTTTCATGCGTGTACTCATTTTTTTTGTAACGAAGTTGAATGTGAAAATGACAATCAATTTTAGTTTGAATTATCTTGTTATCCACTCTTACCATCCATCTCAAAGAAATAAGAGCTAATATGGGTATTGAGATTGGTTTGTGTAGCTGAAAACTTATTTTTTGTTGAATTAAATTAACCATTGATTACAACATCAGTTGAGTTCAACGAAAATAGTTAGAGTTCTGTTATACTATGTGACGAATCAATTTTCAAATTTCGGTTAAGGTGGTTTGAAGCAATTTTAGCTTTTCTTTCCAAAGTGAGGATAAAATAATAATTTAAATTAATTTCTTAATGGTACTTCCAGAAGTATATAGGGTTAATTATGTTTTTGGTCCCTACAAAATTGCGACCATGTAAGTTTAGTCCTTACTTAATTTTAATAGCATTTTTAATCCCTACAAAAAAAATTTTACTTATAATTTTAGTCCCTGTTAAAATAAATTTTGTTTAATTATCCTTAAACTCTTAAATTTTTTAACGATTCTTTTTATACAAGTTTAGAACACTATGAAAGGTTCATTTACTAAAATCTATAATTTTTTAACATGAAATAAATTAAATATGAATTTTTTAAAACGACAAAAGTTTAAGATATAAGTAACAAAAATATGGACGTAGAAATCAAATTTTTGCGATATTTTTTTCGGAGGACCTTTTAATAACGTTCTTAACACGCTTGTAAAAAATTGTTGAAAAACTTAAGAGTTTAAGCATAAATTAAACAAATTTGGATTGAGTAAGGACTAATATTGAGTGCAGAAATTTTTTGTAGGGATTAAAAATGCTATTAAAATTAAGTAAGGACTAAACTTAGAAGGTCGCAATTTTGTAGGGACCAAAAACATAATTAACCCAAGTATATAATCATGTACTGTGTTAACGTATATAGTGTGTCTCTATTTCGATATATATTTTTGACAGAAGTAATTTGATATTATATATATATATATATATATATATATATATATATATATATATATATATATATATATATATATATATATACACACACTCGTAGTGGTTTAATGTTCGCCAAGGAAGATTGTTGGATATGACTTTAGGCAATATCAAATGGGCAGGAATGAACGAACAAGGAAGCGAAACCCTACCCATGCGTTGGATTTTGAGAGAGATTGTTGCGATGTTGTTCTACACACTAATTTTTTCAAAGACGCAGTAATTTGTACAGGATTATTATTCAATAATCACACTACAACAATCTAGATATATGCTAGTTTTGAGGACAAGAAATCAAAAACAATATGATGTCTTCTATTCAAAGGGACCAGAAGAGCTAGCTAAAAGCACACATATGATAGTTTAAAACAAAATTGTAAGTGAGCGGATACTATTGATTCTCACTAATAAAGTATCATCTACAAATTGTAAGTGAGAGATCGAGACATTATCCAAGCGACCAACCTTAAAACTCGTCAAGAGACCCGCCTCAACTGTTGCATTCATCATAATATTAAGGCCTTCAATATCTATCAAAAAGAAAAAAGGCGAGAGGGGGTCTCCTTGTCGTAATCCTCTTTCAAATTTGAACTCGTCGGTCGGGTACCCATTCACTGGAACTAACACAGAAGCCGTGGTTACACATTTGATGACAAGTCATCATACATTATTCTTAGCATGTTTTTCAGTTATTTTTGTAAAATCCGTGGTAAGGTAGACGAGATAGGGCTGCTCGTTTGTAGAACTACCGCGAGGGAGAATATGTTGATGTCCTTCTAAAATTAAATAGACGAGGGTACCTTCAGGACAGAGAACTTAGGACCCTAATATCCGTCATTGTTTCAAATACCTCTGAGAAAGTAAGAACCTAAACGTAACTTTACGCGCAGAAGTGTATCTCTCTATAGGACTGACAACCCTAAACATTGAACCGTGTAGAAACTCTGGAGTAAGGTTGCAACTGACAGTTGGAGGGCGATAAACCCAAACCTCTGAGAGAGTAAGACCCCACATGTATGAACCCGTGTGATAGGTGCAACTTGACAACTGATAGATAGTAAAATACCACGAACTCATCACTTAGATAGAAAAAGCTAAAAACTAATAATGCTTGATTGTTAATTTCTTCTAACAAACAAATAGAGGGGATTTGAAGAATCCTAACCGCCGCTAACATTCTGTAATCAAAACAAATCACTTCTAAACCTTTGATATGCTGCACACATAGTAAATTGCAAAACCCCCCTTTATCTTTTATTTGTTGTTTTTATTAATTGTTCTCAAATAAGTAACGTGAATTGCCTAGTTGAAACAACAATCCCCGTGGATACGATACTCTACTTACACTTTATTACTTGGTAAACAATTTGGTACACTTATCTATATCTGACAATCAACACTCCATGATCCATTTTCGCCAAAGAGTTGAAAAATTCATTTTAATTATTACAACATCCAGATACCGCCAATCGACCGAAGCAAAATCCTTGTCAAAATCAACTTTAAATAATAATTACTCTTGTTGTTTTCAGCGCCGAACATCATCCACCAATTCATTTGCCATTAGAATTCCATCAAGAATCTATCTTCCTTAAATAAAATCTGAATGAGCTTATATATTGCCCATCACACTTCTCAGTTTGTTTGGTACGAACACCTTAGACAATAAATAACTTATACAAACACTCGACCAAAGATATAGGCCGAAAATCAGCTAGCCGTTGAGGGCTTTCGACCTTGGCGAAAAGAGGTATGAAAGTACTATTTATTCCTTTTGTCAACTTTTCATTCCGATGAAATTCTGATAAAAAACTCATAATGTCATCTTTTAAGGCAAACTAGCAACAGACCCGTGCTAAGCACGGGCCCGTGCTACGCACATTTGCAATGTTATATGCATTGAGAAATAAGAAACAAATTAACGATAAAGTTGACGTTAATGATAAAAACATTGAAATAATTTTTATTAAATATTATAGCGTAGTAGAAAAAATATGTCAAAATATTAAATATAGTAAAGATCTGTAACCAAAAAAATATAGTAAAGATCTCATGTTTTTTATTATATCACTACCAACTAACCCGTGCTAAGCACGGGCCCGTGCTCCGCACGGGCTAATACAAAGCGAGGGGTGTGCATCAAAGCACATTGCAATGTTATATGAATTGAGAAGATAAGAAAAAACCAATGATAAAGCCGACGTTAATGATAAAAGGGAAAATTATTTTGATTTCCCTTGAGATTTTCTTAAATAACACAGACATCCCTTCTAATTTTTGAAACACATCAATCTCCCTTCATTTTATCCATTTTAATCACTTTGTAAATATACAATTTAATTAGTCATTTTGGTTTGTTTGTATCAGCTTTCTCTTTTCGCAAATAAGTTAAATGAAGTGTTTTTCTCGCAATGGAGAAACAATAACAACATTTGTTTTTACCACCAAATAGAATCTAACGTCGACAATTACATAAGAGATCAAAAAAGAATATAGAAATGAGAAATGTTTTGGTGGGTGGACATTGTGGTTGATCAATGAAAAGGAAATAATCTTCGATATATTCGTTTAATTACATTAGAGTTTAAAAATAAATTAAACCACCTTGACCCAGGAACAATAAGTTGGGGAAAAATACCTACATGAAAAACGGAAAGCAAAATGGTCGAAAATTAAATGAGTTTCATACTTGTATGAAGAAGTTAATTGCTCAAAATAAATGGAATTAACAGAGTTTAAACCATGTTATATTATAAAAGAAGTGCTTGTCAATTTGATAAAAAAAAGGAGATTAGTATTTAGTTAAAAAATAGAGCGGGTTTTTGTGTTATTTAAGAAGATCTTAAGGGAGGTTAGTGTAATTATATGTAAAAATATTTAAAATAGTAAAGATTTCATATTGATAAAGATGTCGTTATGAGTCCTGTTTATAAATTCTAAAACTGTATTATTTACTGCGTTGATGGTCGATCCATTAATTGTTTTTCGCAGAGGTTCACTTTTCATATTTTTTTGTAACCTGGTTTCGCGCCCGTATATGGGTTTGCTAGGTTGCGCCCGTGATTAGTGAATTTTTGTTAGGATAGATTTGGGTTTATCCACTTGGTCTGGTTTATTTTGTTGTATCCCCATTTTGAGTTGTACCTGAGTCAGGTCTAATGCCCTCAGACTCTTTATCTATTTCTTTTTATTTAATATAATTTTTCTTTTGACTGAGTATTTTTAGAAAAGAAGCAATCTTGAAAATGACTAATTTTTTGAAAAATAGATATATGCCTTGTAATAAATATTTTGTAACTTCTTGAAGTTATGTTA
Organism: Medicago sativa; assembly: GCF_051527215.1. Taxonomy (NCBI): domain Eukaryota; kingdom Viridiplantae; phylum Streptophyta; class Magnoliopsida; order Fabales; family Fabaceae; genus Medicago; species Medicago sativa. The sequence continues at coordinate 81,894,632 of NC_140750.1, forward strand.
TTTTTTTTTAAGAATGATGTTTTGTTATTTTGTGATTATCAATCAGAAATTATTGAATTTTATTTGATTTTCGTAATGAAAATATTTTTTCAATGTTTTGTTAGTATCGAAGTTAACTGTCTCAACCATATTTTGTTATTTTATTGATAAGTGAAATGTATTTATGAATATTTTTTTTAGTCTAAATATGCAAACAATTGTCATTTTTTTCATTGGATTACCTACAAAAGAAAAACTCATAGGAAGGTAGTTCTATTGCATCCTAAAAACTATAAAATCATAGGAAGTTAGTTATGTGCATCGAATAGACTCAGTGTTAGATAAAAGCACATGAACATCATAAAAAAATTGGTACAATCACAAAACTTATTTTTAATAAATGTAAATTGAATATATGTTTCGCGTTTAATAAAATAAAAATATATTTTGATATTGAATAAAAAGTTATATATATTTTGATATGCAATCATTTAGAGATTATTTTTGAAAAATTGGAATCAGTTTTGTGTTTGTTTATTTATCATAATAACAATTACCTCTTTGAAAAAAATTGTTTGGATACAACTATATAAAATGGATTTTGTGTTACAAAATTATATTCTTGTTTAAAGTTTTTTTTACCTCTTTGAAAAAAAAATTGTTTGGATACAACTATATAAAATGGATTTTGTGTTACAAAATTATATTCTTGTTTAAAGTTTTTTTTTTTAGATTTATAGCAAACCCCGTAGGGCTTATTTGTTATGAATTAAAATAAAAATAATATTGACATTCAATAATTTAGTGATTTTTTTTAAATTTTAATAAAAATATCATAATCTATTTTGTGTTTGTTTATGGTAATATAAAATCATTTTAAAAAAATAATATACTGTAGTTTGTTTAGATACATCAATATAAGTCCTCGTGAACTTATCTCGTAGGGACAATGCATAATATATGTAAGGTCTGAGGTTCAAACCCCGGCCACCACCAAAAAAAGATACATCAATATAAAAGAAACTTTTTGTTGCAAAATCATATCAATCTTTTGAAATTTATGTTCTCTCTTAGCTAAATAGGTTCTTTTGTTACAAAAGACTCAAAAAGATAAATATAAGTTGAGGTGTCAAAATATTAAGATGTGGCAAAATTGTGTTTTTACTTTTTTTTTAGGGAAAATTGTGTTTTTATTGATCATTAACTTTCATAATTAGTTTTTTTTAACTCTTTAGATATTTAAAAGTTGAATTATAAAAGTTGAATTATAAGAAAATTTGTTTAGATTGGGATTAAAATTAAGTTTGTTTGTTGATTAAGTTACTGTGTTTTATTGAGTGAATTTGTTTTAATTTGTTTTTAAAAGAGAACAAATAGGGGGAAGTTGAAACAAAATAAACAAAAGAATATAATTTTGATGACGTGTCATAAGATTAAGAAGGGGTAAGATTCTATTTTTGGTATAAATAAGTTTTATAATTAGAGAATAGATAAATAAAATTGTTTTTTTTGTCAATTTTTTTTGTTGTTGTTTTTTTGAGGGAAAATAAAATTGTTATATTCACGAAATTCACTCGCGAAATATCCGGGGTGCTAGATTTAGTTTGAAAATATATAATGTGAGTATAATATATTTTCAAATCAAATAAAACTGTTTCAGTAAAATTAGCTTAGTTTTTAAATTTGGTATAAATTTGATTTGATTTGATTCGCTTTTTTTAACTTTCTTCTCACTCACGCTAAAAAGTTGTTACTTAATCACTCCAAAACCCCTATCTCATCTCATCTCATAACTATAAATATAGAGAAGCCCCTAAGGAGAAACAACGGTTTCTGAAAGAGCTTATTTGGTATGCTCTTTACACTTTTTTTTCCCTTTGTTATTTTTATTTCAAGTTGTGATTTCATGTTAGTTAGACTATGTTACTAGTTACTCACAGCTTTACTTTATTATCTATATGCAAATTTTCTTGTTTCAATATGTAACAGCATCTATAAAAGTCTATGTTTGGGTTTGAATCGATCGTGATTTTGGCAAACAATATTGAATCGTGCTAGAAATCTAATAATAAAAAAAAGTGCTAGAACTCTTTTTCTAAGGAAAAAAAATAAATAAATTAAATAGTGGACAATCGAATTTAAGGACCAGTGTGTTTTCTTTGTTGTCGAAAGGAATCTTTGTTGGAAGCCTAGGATGTTTGTAGGATCTTAATACCTTCTTTGCTTGTATTGTAAGTATCTCAATTGGAACTAATTATTAAAACCCTACTTCTTGTTATTATTTTTCATGCTTTTGATGTCTTTGTCAAGAAAAATCAATGCCTTGCAATCTTAGACTTCAAAAAAAGTGTATATTTATATGTTGAAACGCTTACATCTGTTTACGTTGTCCTTGTTCTTTGTGTGTATTACTCAATGATTGAGTTTGGACTATAAATTTTTCAAGGAAGCTTGTTGGTTTTTTCTTCTCATGTATTTTTTTTTTCCTTTCAGATTCTATAGTTGAATGATGAATTTCGATGCTTGTGTTCAGAAGATGGATACTACTACACTGCCAGTTAAGAGGCAATTCGATAGCAACAATTCCTTGAAAATTTCGAATAAGAAATCAAAGGCATCACCATTTAAAGATCTTCCTTCATCGAATATAAATAAAAAGCCAGGAAAATCAGCTGATAATTCATTTTCCTCGCTGAGGAAAGAACTTGCATTGTTAAAAAAATCATTTGCGGAATGCAACAGACAACAAGTAGAAGCGAGGCGATTGCGGTCCATAAAGAGAGCTATTGAGAAGTGCTGCAAAGAGCTAGAAAATAAGGAGACTCAAGTTAAGGAACATGAGACCGAAAAGAATATACTTGATGGTCGAGTAAATGAGTTTGAATCTAAAAAGGGTAAATTTGAAGGCCTAGTAAAGAACTTTGAATCAGAAAGAACACATTTCGAGAGACAACAAAAGGATTTTGAATCAAAAGAAAAGGAATTTGAAAGAAAAGTGAAGGAGTTCCAATCAAAAGAGGAGGAATTTAAAGGTCTAGTGAAAATGTTTGAAACAAAGGAAGAGAAATTCGAAGTAAAAATGCAGCAATTCGAAAAGCAAGTTGAGGATAATCTCAAATCTGTCAAAGCACTCGAGTTAAAAGAGAATCAGATTGAAGTACAAATCAAGGATCTTAAGTCAAAGCTGAATAATTTTGGTGGACAACCAAAGGAGCTTGAGTTCACAGAGAAACAATATGATGAAGAAAAAGAATTTGGTAAATGTTGCTATTCATTTATTTTATTGAAAGAATTTCATTTCAACAACTTCTTTTATGGATGTGGATATTTTTAATAATTTTATGAACATTTTTAGAATCTCTTAAATGCAAAAAACTCTTGTATTTTAATCCTAAAACTAATATGGTACTGCTAATGATAGATTACTATATTAATGTACATTAAATTTTTCAAGCATATAGCCAATAGTGTAGTTTTGGATATAATTATCAATCAATTAAACAATACTCCAGTGATTCATTTAAGGTTCTATATCGACTTTGAAACTGTTAGTATATATCTTTTTTAATTCCTATGATCACCTTCGTTTTTTGTTGTTTCTGTAAATTTGATCACAGAGCTTAACTATCTGCTATCTAAATATGCAGATACATCTTACATGGATGATCAATTAAGCATCACCATTGATGGAGCAAGTGAGGAAATTGACATTCTAGATAATTTGCGAGAATCATCAGATCCAGCAAAAATCGTTTTGGATATAATACTGAACCCCATTATTCCACTGCCTAAGAAGGGAGACGAAGCTGTGATTATTGATGAAAGCCGCATCTATCTGCTAGAAAAACTGATGACAATCTCACCAAATATTAAATCTTGTGTAAGAGATGAAGCGTTGAAGCTAGCGCGTGAGTTGAAAGCTAACATGGAAGAAAATACTGAAAATTCTTTGGAGGTTCTCGGATTTCTTTTGATTTTGACGATTTACGGATTGCTTACTTACTTTGATGAAGATGAAGTTTTAAAGCTTTTCGGATATGTTGCTGGATACAAGATGGCTGAGGAGCTGTTTGAGACCCTCCATATAGGTTTTACTAATTAAGTTTATGGTATGTCTCTATGCATTGGTATGTTACATCATATAATTATCAAATCCATATTGCAATTTTGTATCTAATCATGTCATGTATGTTGTTTTGGCTTTATACTGTGAACTTGAGAAATTGATAGAATGTTGATTACATGTGTATGGTAGATCCTCTCTTACGTCCATGTTGAAAGTGTTGGCCATTGATTTTTGAGAAAAATTTATGTTAGATGATAAGTGAAAACTATGCAGGATATATACGAAGATACTAAGATTAATAAGATACTATTAGATTTTGGTAATTTGGTACAAAATTGAACTCATATAATTAGCTTCATTTTGTTTCCCCCAACAATTTTGTCATTTGTTAAGAGAAAATTGACATCTTAGGTGTTAATGTTTAGAAAATGAAATAGACTTGAAATCTATTTATCTTTTTATGTGACATTTTCATTTTTTAAATGGTTTGACAAATTTTGAATTATTTTAGATTTTTGCTATATCCTAGAAGTTTTGATGAAGTGAATTTTTCTTACACCTTGCAGATTTGTTGAGGATCTTATCAAGATGGAGAAATTTGATTCAGTTACTTACTTGGTTGAGAATAATGAACATGTTTTTGCAGTAGAAAAATATATTGTAAAGAAATGTTGTGTTGTACTAGTGGAAACCTGCTAAATAGGATTAGACTACTATTGTTGGCTTCTTAGACTTTCTTTCTCTTGTATTTTAATTTTCAAGGCTTAATTTTGTTATGTAGAAACATGTTCATGAGTAATTTGTGCACTCATTCTTCTCCTTCCTTTTTTCATTGCTTCATGTCTATTCTCATTTCACTCTTTATTTTATTTTTTTAAATAAAAAATTTGGGAAATTGAGATAAACATGTCGATGTTACATGTTTCTTAGTGTTAACGTTATACAACAAATACTCGTAGTGGTTTGATATTCACCAAGGTAGAGATTGTTAGGTATGACTCATAGACAATGTCAAATGGGCATGATTGAGCTAACGGAGCAAGTGCGACCCTAACCTTGAGTCGGATTTAGAGGGAAATTGTCGCGTTGTTGTTCTAAATAGTAATTTATTCAAAGACACGGTAATCGTACACGGATTATTATTCAATAATCACACAACAACAATCTAAATAATCTGCAACTATTATGATTCCAAAGGAAGAAGAAAAAAAGATATTCAACTAGCATATATTATATGGTAGCTCCGAGGTAGCTAGCTACTTGAGCAAGCAGTTTAGAATTGGTTTGGTGTGTGAGGCTCTTCCATGAGCATTATGGCAGAAGGAGAAAACCTTCATCTTAGGAACAGCAGATCTTACATAAACACGATCAAATACAAGGTTGGAGCATCCCACATTTTGGTCGCAGTTCAAATTTATTGCCTTGTCTGTTAATGATGTTCCACTAATCCCTCTATATGTTACATCACTCACTTTGATTGCTTTAGTCTACACATAACATTCAATGAAAAAATTGTTACAATGCAAGTTGTAGAAATTTAGTTTATTTTTTGGGGAGTAACATATATAAGAAAAATGGAATTGATGATTTATTTGAGTTACCATGTTTTTGCAGACCATTTGATTAACACAATAAAATTGGTCAATCATAATGGGGTTATGGGCTCGAACAAATCTAATATTTTCAAACGTGATCCTCCTAGCAAATCCACCTCCACCCTGTTCAGAAATACAATAGAAATTGAATGATTACATTTAAAATTTAAAATAAAATAATTTACCTAAGTCATGTGACCAAAATTATAGTATAAGTGAAAAACCTTATAGTAGTAGTGCTAAAGAAATTAATACTCATGGAGTTTGTAACCAATAATGTTAGTTATTTTGGTGAATTAATTACTACCTGCTTTGTCTTGATTCTTACTCCAGTTAATGTTTCAGTCAACGTACAATTCTTCACATGCACATCCTCTACAATATCGGTGTCTCCACGTGCCCCCAATGATCCAATGCTACAACAAATTAAAATAAGTATTTTCTTAATTAAGGTAAAGTAGCTTGAACATTTTAATTAAAAATATTTTTTTTTTAAAAACACTCAATACACAATTAGTGAAGTACTACTAACCTGATACCATGTCCTGGACCACATGTTATAGCAGTTATTTTGATTACTGATGATCCAGCACTAATAGCAATGCAATCATCACCTATAATATGATTAGATACAATCAATATGATTATTTACATACACTAAGATGATCTAATAATTAATATAGATTGAAATGAGTTCAAATTATTAAAACATTATTACCAGTTGCAATGAAAGAGTTAAGCACTTGAATGTCTCTTGAGGCAGAAATATCAATGCCATCAGTATTAGGGCTCTCTCCAGGAGCAATTAAACGGATGTTAGAGATAATGCCCTTTTTGCAGCTTGTTAGAGTTATATGGCTTCTTGCTGGATTAACACTTGTATATCCTTTTATTTGAAATCGATAGCATCTATTCAATGTTATTGCCTATACATCCATACACACACAAAAATAAATACCAGTTCATATGGTACGTAACAGCTAAAATTTAATTTTGTAACAAAAATATTGTCTATAGTATGTATTTTGCAAGGATCAATACAAGAGTAGGTACTACTTACTGTTGGTGGACGGCAACTTGTCCCCTGAAAAAGGAAAAAAAAAAATTCATAAAAATGATGCAAGTATTACTATAAAGGTATATAGTGTATTATTTAAGTAACATAAGTTGAAAGGTTAAGTTAAAAAAAGGCCAAATACGTCCTTTAAGTTTCACGTTTGTAACAGATAGGTCCTTTAAGTTTCAAATGTTACAGATAGGTCCTTTAAGTTTCTAAGGTTTCAGATAGGTCCTTAACGGAGGTTGATAGAAAGGACCTATCTGAAACAAACTCGAAACTTAAAGGACCTATCTGAAACCTTAGAAACTTAAAGGACATATCTGTAACCTTTGAAACTTAAAGGACCTATCTGTTACAAACGTGAAACTTAAAGGACCCAGGGAGGTATTTGGCCTTAAAAAAACTATACATATAAAAATTTACTTACGGGTGGTGGATTTCCTATGCAAGGTTGTTTCCACCACATAGAGCCTCGACCATCAATAGTCCCTTTTCCACTTATAATCAAACCATTCACAAATGAGAAACCAATCCATGTGTTTATTTGGGATCCTGAATATTCCGATTTTGTTTTAGGTGCAACAATATTCCCTGAAAGCTGAGTTCACAAAAGTACTAAATAGATTACTTTAACTCAAATATTATATTAAAATACTAGTCAACTAGAGACTGTTCTCCTTTGTGGATTATTTTATTTTATTCTTTTTTTATTCCATTGTAAAGTATTTCGTTATTCGTACCTTTAATGAATTTTACTACTTGTCTAAAGGCAAGCTTCGACTTTTGATGAAAAGTACTAAAAATGAAAAACTCAATGATGATAACATCAAAGATTGATGGCCATGGATTGTTATACCATTTTTTTTTTTGTTGTTAAATCAAGGTATCTTCGAAGTAATTGATATCCATTTAAAAATACTTTGGTAAATTAAGGTATCTTCGAGGTAATTGATATCCATTTAAAAATTTGACCTCTTATAACATATGTTTTTTCATAAACATCGACAAACGATTGAATCATAGATCAAATAATTAATAGATCAAAACATCCCACCACTTGTGTCACACTATCATGTTTGTTGATATCACTTATTCATTCATATATAGCAAATTATGACTATGTTAAACTTTTTTTTTTATTACAAAAATGATTTGTTATAAACTTAAAATTCATTCCCTTAATTGATCTTCACATTAATGGTGGTGAAATTTTTCTTAATTCAATTTTCTTTAAATAGAATACTTATCCTAAACAAAGTAACATATCAACCACAAGGTTACATTGGTCTGAGTAGAACTATACTTGGACCGCTTATGCAATGTCTTAAGTTCAAACGTTGTGGATGAAAGAAATGTGGTTGAGAGAAGAGGTTCATTAAAAGTGAATACTTAGGATCAATGATATGGTTATAAAAAAAAATATAACAACAATTTTATCAAATATGTATCCATCCTTTTAATACCTTATTTTATTTTATTTTTTCCGTTGAAGGAATTATGGTTGAAAGTTGAAACAACACAGAAGTTAATGTTTACTATGCTTTTAAGTTTTAGCCACCGACCAAGTTCCAAAATTTTCACTTGATGAGGTTATGTATTGCAAAAATAATCAAATTAATTAAGAAGTACCTCAATGTAAATATAATTAGATTTGCATGGACCACGGAAAGCTATTGGCCTCAGTAAGAATGTCTTGGCTGCTGGTATGATGAGACGAGATGTGCCTGATTTGCTTTGACACACATCTTTCCATGCTTTCAGAAAAGCCTATTGAAAAAATATTATAGCATATACTTTAAATTATTAGGAATTGAGCAAATGAAATAATAAGTTATTAATGTTACACATGCAGAAGAGTATTTTGAGGCAACTAAATAAAATGATGAGAGATCATAGTTAATTTACAGGAGAATCATTGGTTTTTCCATCTCCAACTGCTCCATATTGCAATACATTGAAAGTTGTTGTGCTACTCAATCCGAGTTTAAACATACTTAGAATCATTAACAATGTGAAAAAACACTCCTGCATGAAATTAACATTTTATAGTAAGTAAGTGCACTTGATTAAAAAAAAATCAACACACATAAACATAATGACATATGTGTTTGACTAAAACCATAATGTGAAAAATGATAAAAGCAGGATTATGTCTTATCCTAACCATTGTATGAAACATTGTTGTGCTTTAGAACAAGGTATTTCACACCCTCAACGACTATGTAACATGCCTCACATTTTGCTTCTATTTATAAGGGTGATAGTTATTAGGAAGCACATTTTAGAAGTTAAATAATTGCTTCTCTTTATTGATAAAATAAAACAACTTATATCTAAAGTTTATTTTCAACAAGATACTAACTTAGTCAGCATAATGTTCGTAGAGTGGATCAATTGAGACATATTAAAGGGTTGTGGAAAATTAAACTCCACACAAGCTAGTTGGAAAAACACATGGCTTATGGAAATTTAAGGCCTTATTTTCACAGTAAGCACATGAAGCAAATGTACATACATACGTTATCTTATGTACGTATCTCAATTTGCTTCTTAATTTACACTCAATGGTAAACTTCTGTAAATATATATTGTTAACGTAGTTGGGATGAAAAAGTTCCTCTACTTTGATTTCAAAGCACGTTAATTATCTTATAGAGACATTGGAAAGGAAATGATCATTTTGGTCGGCCCTTAATAAGGGAAAGAAATTTGCATGACTTCAATGCAAAATGAAATTGTATAGCTTAAGAAAATATTTTTGCTTGTACATTATTTTCAAGATACGTACGGACTAATTGTCCTCACTTTCTTATGAACTAAGGTTAATTTCTTAAAATATTCATTTATCATTATATTTAATATCTAGAAGCTTAATTATTCATTTTTCATAATGGAAATTACTTATATGTTCACAAAGATTTGGGCACAACATTTGGACACATACATTAAAATAGATATCATTTAAATATTTAAAAATACATAATATTTCATTCTTTTTTCTTGCTATAATTCAACATCCACGCACTATATATCAAGAGAAGGGATCCATTGACTCCAAGAGTAAGTATAAAGAGTTACTCCAAATCCTAACCATTGATTTTAATATTAATTAATGATTGTGATTAATTGCTATTAATTCTTAGTGTGAACATTTTACACTCCCTTCTCTGGAACAAATACTTGAGATACACAAGTGAACCTAAAAAACATATATCCCAATTTCGTTGTCTTTACCATTCTCTGATCAAGAATTCTACTGATCAAGAATGATGTTTTTTTATTCCTAATCAAAACTCATAACGCAAGAAAGAAGTTGGATAAAAATCATAAAAGTAAAAAAAACCATAAAGAATCACCGAATCACAACCCTAATTTCCTAAATTCTTATAAAGCCATTGCTTCGAGGTTGAGTATTCTTTTAGGTTGGTGGCTGTCAATACAACACTATTCAGTACCTTTATTGTTGAGACTTGAGACAATGAATCAAAAATCCTTCGGCAGGAATAAGGTGTTTATATTAAGATTCTCGTATCACTGGTGCCATTTTTTTTTTTGTTTTTGTTTACAACTGGTACCGTTTAGGAAGAAGGAGTATATAAAACTAATAATGAGGATTAATAGCAATTGATCATAACGATTAACTAATATTAAAATCAATGGTTAGGATTTGGAGTAACTCTTTATACTTACTCTTAGAGTCAATGGATCCCTTCTCATATATCAAATATGAAAGAATTGTGATTTGTTATACATTAAAAAGCACACACCTGATTAAAGGATTTTGATAATGATAACGAAAGATACTTTACAAGAACTTGATGAATCCTACATCAATTACATGTCTTAGAGGAAGACGAATGTTCATGAATATCAAGGAAGAAAGAAAATGATCACTTCAGGTTTAAATCACTAACAATTAATCAAGGACAAGAACAATAGTTTGAGGTAAGGTTTGTAAACAAATGGAAACATAATAGATATCACATTTTATTGACTTACTGAACCATTGTTGGACGATGAGGAAGAAACTAGATTATGGATCTTGATTCCACCGTGGTTAAGCAACAAACAAAACCAAATTCGGTTAATGAATGAGAAAATTATGAGTGTTTTAGTGTTTTTAAAAATCTGACAAATTTTGATCTCCAAAACAAAGTATGCAAGTTTGGCCTTAGATCAGCTCTAAAAAGTGCTATTATGATCTTTTAAAACAAAACCGTAATTGATTCTAAAAGATATGATCAATCAGATCCCTTTAATATTTGAACCAAAGGCATTCTATTATGGTCACATGACCAAATAAATAGTGTTTCGGCACACACACATAAAGAGACTCTTTTTAAAATTCATCGATTTGCATTTCAAATTAAATGTTTTTAATCACTTTTCATATCTTTTAATCAATTCTGGATTGTTTAGAATCAATTCAATTAAGGCTTGGATAACCTGGATTGTTTAGAATCAATTCAATTAAGGCTTGGATAACATTTTTGAAACAAGACCACGTCTTGAATTGATTCAAGAATTGTTTGAATCGATTCAAGACATATAGGAGGTATCATCCTAAAAGCCAAATTACAGTATCAAAGAATTTTTAAATTATCGATCCACAATGACTTGGTAATTTGAACGGTACAACTATTTCAATTATTTTAGGTTAAGGTTTTGTTAAAAGTTGATTGTCAAAGTATCAAGCTAGAAAAATTTGTAGGGATTAAGTTTCATTAGTTAATCCACTAATGTATTTCCTTTATTGATTATATATATATATATATATATATATATATATATATATATATATATATATATAATCCTAAGGGAGCGTTCGTTTCAAGTTATCTTCGTAGATTTCCGGGAATAAAACGATAGGAATACACATGCCTATGTTTGTTACAAGTTTACTAAATTTTATTCCCGGGAATAAAACGTAAATTCATGAGTAATTTCCTATTATAATTCCTATTTTTATGGTTCCCAGGAATATTATAATGTTAAGCAAATATCTTTTTTCTAAATACCTTGGAATAATATTTCCATCTTTATGTTCCAAGGAATATTATTCCTAGGAATAAATTTGGTAAACTTGAAACAAACACACCCTAAAGTTTCAGCAATACCTTGATCTATTGCTCTCTTCTATAGATCTCCGATGTCTTGAAAGATTTATTTTATCATTTAACTTTTGATGTCCTGCTCAATTAGATGATAAAGAAGCATATTATGTTCCGATAGTGTGTATGTGATATTGAACATATCTCAATGTCTCACAACTAGCATCTAAAAATGTTCATATTTCATGTACCATAGATAAAAATTCTATGTCCAGCACTTTTTAAATCAAAATATCCATTTCAGAGTGCAAGTCAAAAAACATTAAGCATGGGAATAGAAAAATGGATACAATGAAACAAAATTTATATATAACCATCCGGATCAAGTATTTACAATAGATTCATAACTACACTTAATTCCACCACAATGAAAAATTAGTTGCACATAGTTATTTAACTTGCAGCAAAGATATGGAAATGTCAATATTTTGCATGAATGACCTAAGGAATCAAGCTTCCAATGCTCCACCTTGGCTCTTATTGCATTTTTCTCAATTTTCCAATATGATAGATCAATGTGTTAAAAATTAGCTGAATTAGTACTCTATTTATTGATTCTAAAAAGTGATAGTTTTCTAGGGTATTTGTAGGCTAGCAAGGAAAGGAAATTTGTGGTTTCTTGGTCTTAAAGTCTTTTCTAGCTCATCCATGTGGGTCACTAAACTAGCATAATTCTCCAGGCAAATTAGCCCTAATGCAAGACCCCAAATTAGCTCATCCAATGGTTTTGTTCGCTAGGCAAATTGCATAAATTCACTCTTCTTTTTTTCTTTTATTGGCTCTTCATTAGTGATCTTTCAAATACTACACAGAAAAAATGTAATAGTACACAAAATTGGGAGTTTTCCTTACATTTCTTCCAGCCTTTCATTTTTGTTGTTCAGGTTTTCTGATTGGTGTGTTGAGTTAATTCAAGTGTTTCTTAAATCGATTCAAGCTTGTTATTTCGCAAATTCTTGAATAGATTCGCTGCTGATCACTTCGAGAATCTTCTTGTTCTGCAACTTTAATCTTTATGTTCTGATTCTTTACTGACTCAATTACAATTTAGTCCCTACTTTTCTATTTTACCTTTTTCTTCCTTCTTGCGCCTGTACTCCTCATTCTTTTTCTCTTGCGTGAGAGTGCAATGAATCACAAACAAAAATAAAGTGGTACGTGAAGTAGATCTCTACGAGTCAAAGCTACACAATATCATCCCATGGAACCTACACCAATTTGTGCCACACAGGTGACAAGACAAGTGCACCAACTTGAAATTATATGTGAAGCATTTTTATTGAATTAGGTAGAGAAATTACAATACAACTTGGAATTATAATGTGAAGCAACTGTGAAGCATTCCATTACGTCAACTTTCCAAACAATGGAGTGTAAAGTTAGCTCAGTTCCCATCATGAATTATCCAAACGATGGAATGGAATATGAGTTCCATTTTGATGGAGTGGAAAACTATAAGTTTTAAGTTATAAGCTACTTGAATTAGCTTATCAAAAACCACCGCAAGCTCATAAAAATAAGTATAAGCTCGTCTAAAAATGTCGGCGTTGTCAAATGGGTCTTTTTTAATCATACAAAGCTTATAAACTATAAACCATAAGCTGAATTTTATACCTTACCAAACAGACACATGGTATATAGATGAACAATAAATAAGTGTTGTCCCTCTGAAAAAAGTCTAGTCAACAAAAAAAATATGTACACTAAATTTATGGGAGAATTACATTGATCTTCCGCGAGCTATGTGAAAATATAACAAATTAAACACTTAATCTATTTGATCAATGTGTAGAAACCTCCCATAGTGTTAGCTTCTGGCAAAATTATATGTTTTCATTTTTAAAAATATAACCTTCTTTTCCTTATGGAAGCAAGACCTAAAAACAAGAGTAACCATTTTCATTATCCACTTTTTGCCTCAGACTTTGTTAACGTTGTGCATTATTGGTCTTGCAAGATGATGCTCCCATATTCCCAAAGTAATGATAGAACAAAGTGCCATCATAATCATAATGCTAGCATACTTCAGTGTTGTGATCTGATAAACAACATAAGCCAATGTTATTTGTTTTCTATAGTCAAAATTATGTGTTATTTCGAATAGTATGGAAAAACTTTTGCTTCGGCTTTACGTTACTCCAAAACAATGTATATAATTATATTTTTTTTTAAGGAAAAACAGTGTATATATTTCTTCTTTTGAGAAACTTAAAATAAATATAAGGGACCAAACATTAAATTAAGTCTTAAATATATTTCCAAATAAAATGCAGATACACACTTTATCTTTTAAGACTTAATTAATTTATTTAATATTAGATCTTTAGTTCATTTTCCGACAAGAAAAGTGTTGTAAGCAAATCAGTATTTTTTGAGATAAACAAAATGACAAACAATCATTGAAACTCACACACACACAAGTATATGGTGTTTGAATTCTGGAATCACGATGCTCGGCCTAACAATCACGACGTCAATATTAATTACTATTTATTTTTTTAGTGAATATTAATTACTATTAACTAATGTAATAAAGTACTGTCATTATATATGTGCAATTAATTTACTTTGAATAATTAGACCATCCACAACAGAGCACCCTAAATTGGGTGCTTAAATTGAATTCATATGTCCACATCACTCATTTTACCGTACCAATTTTCTCCAACCCAGCACCTTAAAAGAAATTATTAAATAGGACACACAAATAATTTTATATTATTACATTTCAACAAAATTTATTTATTTTATTAAGATTTATTAAATGAGACCCATGAAAAATGAAGAGAGAGGGGGTGCTTCCATAACCACCCTTCTCCATAGCCACCCATGGATTATACTCCACAATGGGGGTGCCTATTTAATGTGGTGCTAAATAGGTGAAGCACCCACCATTGTGGATGGTCTTACTCCCCTAAAAAAATAGATAAATTACTATTTGGCTTAATTGCACTTTTCCAATTTTTTGCCAATTGTGTTTTGCCAATCTTTTGCCAATTGTGTTTTGTTCAAAATCATCATTAAAAGAGGGAAAATGAGGCAAAAGATAGTGTGCAAAATCGCTCAAAAAAGGGAAGAGGGGGTGCAAAATCGCACAATTGGCAAAAATATAGGGGGCAAAAGTGCAATTAAACACAAGAAAATTCATCTAACCAGAAAGGGGGCAAAAAGATGGGGTGCAAAATTGCTCAAAAAAAAAAAGAGGGTGCAAAATCGCACAATTAGCAAAAGATAGGGGAAAAAGTGCAATTAAGCCTTACTATTTATGGTAGCAAAATATTTTCTATTTCAGTCCTAAGTGTGCGTATTATTCTTTTTAATTTTCCGTCCTTAATTATTTCTTTCCTTCCTTAATTATTCTTTTTAATTTTCCTTCCTTAATTGAATTAACTCAGAGAGTTAAATTACCTTCTATGGAAGAAAAAAAAGGGTTAATTTTTTTTCTTAAGAAAAAGAGAGTTAACTACTTAACCTAACCTAATCAAGCCACCGTCAATGGCGTGGCTCACTTCAAACTTAAACTTTGAGTTCAGGTTATACACCATTTGGCCTTAGAGTTGGGTTGACAAAATAGTAAAATAATAAACACAACAGAAATCTTTTATATTTAAGATCGGAAGAAGCATGTAAACCAATTTGAAAAACGTACGTACGTTGCAGAAAACTAGCGCGTATGTCAAACATAGAAACAACGAAGAAGAAGCGATTAAAGAGGAATGAGAAAATAACCTCATCATCTGCATCTTCCATGGCTCCACCTGGAACGGCCAGGGGTGACCAAATTGGAGCTGTCGGCAATGGAGAGCATATATGTGCTGGTTTTGGTGGTGTATTAACAGTGGCTGCAACCGGTAGTTTGGTCATCGGACCAGACACGACAGTGTTGGAAGGAGATGATATGGGAAAGGCAACGGGGGTTGGTGATGTTGGTTTGGAAGGAGCTGTTGTCGATGATGAAGCCGGAGTAGTTGCAGGTGATGTGGACAGCTTTAATGAAGGTGATTGATCTGAGACGATGCCGGCGACAACAATGCAGATGAATGCAAAAAAGAACATAGTTTTGTGATCCATTTTGAAAATGAAATCACGCTGTTTTATTTTTTGAGAGAGTTTGGAAAACAAATGTGATGAAACTTGAAAGGTTTGTTTATATAGGACCTTAATCCGGGTCAAGACAACACATATTGAGGCCCGGTGCAAATAAAAAAAATGAAAAATGATATTTTAACAACCACTTTATAGTTTATAACAAATTTTGTGACAATTTTTTCTCTCATTCTCATATCATATTTTTATTTTTTCTCTCTATTACTTTAATTTTCATGTCAATACATATCTTTCTTTGTAAAAATATGATTGTCAATTTGGTTGTCAAACAAATGGATGTTCAAATAACACTACTATTAAAAAATTGAGGCCTTTTTAAATTTAATTATAAATTTTGAGTTTTTGGATGCTTTTTAAATCTATAATAAAGTCAATTCATTTAATTTTTGTAAAACATTCTTGATCTAGAGATTTTTTTTTTTTTTGGAACAAGGATCTTGAGAATATATTACTCATCTTCTTTCACCTTTTCTTTATTGGACACCTTTTGAGTATAAAACGAGGAAGAAAAGTGTCTTGATGATTCATCCTTAAGAAAAGTATCTTGAAAATATTTGTCGTGTTGATAATTTTTTTGAAAATTTCTTGTGTTATTCAATAAAATGTAACATTTTTCGTTTTCTAAGTTTCCTTTGAACTTTTTTATTCAAATTTTCCGGTTTATATTACTCTAAAAATAATAATTTTTAACAAAAACCAATTAGCCTTCTGAAAATTTTGGAAATTCTCTTCATTTTTATTCCTTAAAATCTCCTAGAGAACAACTATGAAAAGCGAACCCGTCTTAGCCATAACATGGTGCTTGAACCAAACCTGACAAGGGGTCATAGGAAATAAGTAAGATAAGAGGAATTGAAATACCTCCTACATGACATTGCTCTAGGGCAGTCATAAGGTGTATGCAAGTCATTTTCCACCTTAGCCCCACACCAATAACACATCCTATAGAAGCGTCCGTCTTAACGCTAGTAAAAAATAAAAAAAAGTTAGAAATATAGAAGCACACATTTAATATGACAAGCGGTTTTTCTTTGGCTTTATCTAAGCTATGGTTTTTGTTTTTCTTAATCAAACTATTCACATTGATATTTTAATATCTCTAGTCATGTTTAACCAAATAATAGAGATACAGGGGACATTTCGTATCTATATCGAAATTTTAACCTTCCACAAGGCTCTCTTCAGTGTCACTGCATTTTCTGCTACTCGGACAGTAAGATCCATGTTTTTCCCCTTGTTTTAAATATCACCAAGAATCCAGTTCCATGTTTGTTTCTTGTGGATAAAAGACTTTTTTTACTTTTACAAATTTAAGACTTTCAATTAGAATTTAATTAATTTATTGGTTCACCATTATTTAATTAATTTTTTTTTTTTGGTGTACAAGGCTAAAACAAAAACAAGAAAAAGAGCAAAAAGAGAGCTACTCTCTCAAAAAGAAAATTTCTGCCGCATCACTTTGGAGGAGATTCTTGAGGTTCACCGGAGGAGACTCATGCCGAAGAAACTCAACATCAGAAGAGGCACCAAACTTGGCAAAAAAATCCGCACATTGATTTCCTTCCCTAAGGGTGTAATTAACCACAACATTTCCCTGTTCCAATTTTTTAATTAATCATATGTTTCAATTTTTATTTTTATTTTCCAAAGAAGGGTTTAAGAATAATGAATCTTAAGATGAAATAGCTTATGAAAGAGTTGATTCAAGAACAAATTGCACAGCTATGGTAAGATTTAATATGATCAAAGGAGTATGGAAAATTACAAAGTTACTGACCACTGAGGAAGAATTTCTTTAATAAGACCATTTGTCTCCTTTTCAGCCCATAAATTCACTTCTTTAGTCACTTCAGTAGCCTTTACAAACCAGATATACAAATCAGTTATCAAGTCTAAAAATTAGTTATGCAAATAGATTAGCTGAATTCTTTTCACTAATATTTCAATAGAAGAAATGAAGTTTTTGTTGGTATAATTTTCATATATTATGATGCTAAATTAATTAGATGTTAGAAAAATGTAAGGAGAGAAAAGTTGCATTCATCAATTGATTTGGTAGAAGTTGATACTTGTTGTTCTAAATTCATTTTAGTCGAATAGTTGTATTCTAAAGGAGACAATAATGTTGGTAATAATCACCATTCCCTTCTAAATAAGCCCTAAGGTGTAACTTCAAAATCCTACTCAAATGAACATTTAAGCCTTTGATTCTTTTGAAGAAGTATGTCTACATGCTAAGTCCCATACAAAGGTGAAATTCTAGAATATGAAAAGTTTAAGGATAAAGGGAGAGCCTTGGCGCAACGGTAATATTATTGTCACGGGTTCAAGTTTTGGAAACAGTCTCTTGTGTAAAAAAAGAGAGTAAGGTAAGGTTACGTACACCAAAATGGTGTGACTCCTTTATGAGCGAGACTAAGAAAAAAATAACAAACAAGAAATACCATAACAAAATTTGAATGTTATTCATGAAATGGAAAGATTTAATTATGAGTGAGACTAAGTAACTCACAGAACCAACTAATTTGGAATGGAAACATACCATAACTCATATCTACTGCAATAGCAATACTAATACTAATTATATACATATCTAGCCATTGAATTTAATTAACAACTTAATAATGCATAACACTAACTAAGCTTAAAATTCATAAATGTGGCATAAAAGCAAGGCATGTATTGCAGTGAAAAGAGGAAGATACAGAAACATACCTTGGTTACGAAATCAACGGAAGCCAGAGTGGCCTCATAATTAGAAGACACGATTTGTTTGAAGGAAGGTTGAGACAGTGGAGAAAACTTGAAGCGACAGTGGAGAAAACACTATGTTGTTGTTAGGTTGTTTCGCGAACAGATGTTTAGCCATACTGAGGGAAACATTTGCTTGGTTGCTGCTTGATTTTCTTACGAGGGAAACATCCTCAAGGAAATTCTTTTTTCTACGTTTGCTGCTTGATTCACAGTGGGAATTCATTCTTTTCTCTTTGGTCATTGATTTGAGCTGGTTAGAGGTCAAATATTTCTGTGTGATTGCAAAATACAACAACTTGTAAGATTGTGATTTGATTAAACTACCAAACAAAGAGCATAATAACAAATCAATAGAATAGAGAAAAAACCAGTTATTCAAGAATTTACCCGAAGGCTAAAATGGTAAATTGAAGTAACCTAAAACATATATATATATATATATATATATATATACTCATCATCATTAGATTCGATAATAATCCTCGCTCATCTCATCGCGTTTTGAGAGTTGATTTTTTTCTTCTTCCTTGTTCGTTTTCCATCGCTTCTTCGTTCGTTCTTCACCGTCTTTGGTTCCTCTCGTCAAAGGTATTTATTTTTCCGTTCATAATAATTTTCATTTTCTTGCCTGTTCTGTGAATTGGGGCTTAGGGTTTGTAACCTTTTTGAATTGAGGCCCGCTTAGGGATTTTGAGAAATCATGGAAATGGAATTGAACAAACCCTCAGACTTACTTCAAAAAATGCAACATCATCCTTCATCTTCGTCTTCGTCTTCTGCTGCTCCTACTACCCCCTCGGAACTAGTCAGCAGATTTCGTCTTCATCTTTCTCGTCGTGGTCCATATGATCGAAGGTCCCCACCACCTGGTGAGTGAGTTTAACATTTATATTGTTCTGTTGTTCGTTCGTTCGTTATGTTTCATTCACTATTCTCAATATTGTCTGTTAATGAAAGATGATAATGTGTTCCACTGTAGAGAATTGGGGCTTAGGGATTTTGAGAAATTGAGAGTCTCTTTGAACAAACCCTAATTTCTATAACTATCGTAATTGGTTCTTCTTTCTTATTCTCAGACGTACGTCAAAAAATGCCTGCTGCTCCTCTGAAACCCCGCAGAAGAAGCGCACCCCGCAGAAGAAACGCAATTCGTCAATCTCTGTTACCAACTGGTGAGTCTGTTCGTTAGTTATGTTGATTCACTATTCATTCCCTGCACTTCAATGGATATATATTCTGCGTTCCATTGTAGCTAATTTAATCGATGATTAATTGTTCCTTTCTCTACTTTTCTATCAGATTTTAATGAGATCAAAGATCCTATCGAAAAGGATAGGATAACCAAATGTGCCACTTTGGCAATACAAGATTATAATTCACATACTCAGAACGACTACCAATTGGTCGTTATTGATGAGTTTATTTCGCAAATGGTTAATGGTTTCCTTTACCGCATCACATTTCAAGCTATGAATGCTGACAAGGAATATGCAACTTTCGAAGCCTATGTGTATAGCAAAAGAGATCTCAGACTGGTTATTGATTTCATAAAGGTTATTCAAATCAAGATCAAAGGGACCAGTACTTGGTAATTCATTTTAATCTTATCACCAGATTGTTTGTCATTTTTTCAATATGTTTCTTTGCATCTCAAATTATTTCATGCATAGCAATGCTTTCCACCCCCTTTACCATACCATATGGGTTTAGCCTCATTTTTTCGTAGCTTGTCATTTGGGGTTTTTAATTTGCCACGTTTAGCGTCCTGAACATGTTCATGTGAATATCAATTGAGTTTTTGTTCAACGAAAAAGGGGATAAGCAAGGTTGTCAAAATCGGGACTTTACTTCAAGTTCGAAGGGAATAGCGAAATCGGGACTCGTAAAATCGCAATCAGAATCGAAGGATTTTACTCAAGGACTTTTGTAGAATCGATATAGGAAATTGTAAAATCGCAATCAAAATCGATGGATTTTACCAAAAAATAATAATACTAAATATATGTTATAAATAGTTTATAGTCATAAATGACTTTGTTTATAAAAAATTGTAAAATCGCAATCAAAATCCATGGATTTTGCTTATTTTAGGATTCTACTATGGATTTATGGATTTAAGTCGTTGAAGGTGAAGAAAGTCGCAAAATCCTGGATTTTAGGATTTAAGTCGGGATTTTGATAACAATGGGGATAAGGCTAGTCTGGATGTTAGCTAACTCCTAACAAAAATATCTATTTGCTTTTCTTCTTTTCATAATTTTTTGTATTTCCAGTTCTGTCAATTCAGTCTATATAACCTCTTGGAGAGCCTTCTATATGATTTATATGATTTGGCATATATGCTCATTTGGTTCCTGTTTACATAATTATGGGTCTTTTAATTGCGCTTGTTTTGTTCAGGTACAATGGCACTCTCATGCAGCTGGTAAGTGAGGTTCTTTATACAACATTTTTCATATATATATATATATATATATATATATATATATATATATATATATATATATATATATATATATATATATATATATATGGGTTTTGTTACAAGCCACCCTTTGGTGGTGTCTTTTATCAAGTCACACCTTAAGGTGTGATTTTCACTTTTTAGTTATAACTTTGCTAAAAGACACCTTCATAAAAGTAAGTTGGTGTCTTTTCGCAAATGCTCATAGAGTAACTTGATAAAAGACACCTTCACAAAAGGTGAGTTAGGATCCATTGACAAATGACTTATACCAAATCTCAACCGTTAATTTTAATTGATCGCATGTTCAAATTATATCAACAAATGAAACTAATAAAAGACATTGCAGTGTATCAGAGAACCGCTAATTGTCTAATATTATGAAACATCAATAATCTCACAAACCTTGATTCTGCATTGTAGGTTCTACACAACTAATTGTTCCAAGACTTAGGCTAACACCCCTTTAAGTCATTGTTCTGAGATTTAGATTTTGAACTTTCCATCATTGACAAAAAATTAGAAAATAACATTACAGATTCGTGAGTGATCTCTAATTGGCCATACAACAATATATCAATCCTCAGATAGATTTTGAACCTTCCATCATTGACAAGAAATTAGAAAATAACATACAGATTCGTGAGTGATCTCTAATTGGCCATACAACAATATATCAATTCACAGTTTGGAGACAAAAATTGTAAAATGGTATGCAATATAAGCTTTTTTTTATTATTGTATCATTTAATTTAATAAAAGTAATTTGAAACAAAATGGTGTTTTTTTTTATTGTAGTTTGGATGCAATTTAGTGACATTATTCTGAATAAATATGTTTGTGGTTTGCTAGGTCAATGCATTGTTATATGCAGGGGCTGAAGTTCAAACCCCTGACACCCCCTCTTATTCACTATAAAAAGTGAATTTTAGCAACTAGGTTAGTTGACAAAAAAAAAATCTTTGTGGTTTCTCTAAGTATGTTAATTTTTTAATTTTTTTACGGAATCAACTTTTATATTTTAGTCTCTTTAGAAACTTTCTTCAAATTTTGGTCTCTCTAAATTTTCTGTTACCAATTTTAGTGTTTCTTTTTCACAAAAGTTCACATTGCATATTTCAAGTGATATTTTTCTATGACGTGTCATTCAAAAACCTTAAAATATCATTAATAATTTTAACTATTTTCATTAAATCTTTATTAATATATGTATGACTTTCAATTATATATTAAATTGTTAAATTAAAGATTAAATAGTGTTAAGTCATTAAAGTAATGATATTGTTAGAGGAATTTTTTTTGATGGACGAAGAAGTAATAGTATATGAAGTAATAGTATATGAATGCACTAAGGGACATTGTCATAAAACGAGCATCAATGTTAGGTTTCTTGGATTAGATTCGTTTATGTTTTATTTTTATTTTTGTGTGTCTCAATTTGTTCTTCCGAATTAATTTTGTATATTTTTTAATTTAGGAGGATGATGCTCCAATTGTCATGGAGGTGAAAGATCGTAAGGGAGGTATTTATGGAGATATTTATGGCCTTATTAAATTTGCTCAACAGCTCAGGATGCCAGATGTGGGATCACTCGTGATAAAACAAGATGTCATGGAAATGGAATTGAACAAACCCTCAGACGTACTTCAAACAATGCAACATCATCCTTCTTCTTCGTCTTCGTCTGCTGCTACCGCCTCTGAAATAGTCAGCAGATATCGTCTTTGTCTATCTTGTCTTGGTCCATTTGCTCGAAGGTCACCACCACCTGGTGAGTGAGTTTAACATTTATATTATTCTCAATATTGTATGTTTGTTAATGGATATGGTTAAATGAATTTAATGGAAGATGATAATGTGTTCCACTGTAGAGAATTGGGGCTTAGGGATTTTGAGAAATTGAGCGTCTCTTTGAACAAACCCTAATTTCTATAACTATCATAATTGATTCTTCTTTCTTATTCTCGTCAATCTCTGTTACCATGTGGTGAGTCTGTTTGTTACTCGTTATGTTGATTCACTATTCATTCCCTCCCTGCAATTCAATGGATATATATATATATATATATATATATATATATATATATATATATATATATATATATTCATTCTGTCAGCATAAGAAAGAAATTAACTTGTTGGAAGATGATTAATGACATGATAATGTGTTCCAATGTAGCTAATTTAATCGATGATTAATTGTTCCTTTCTCTACTTTTCTATCAGATTTTAATCAAATCAAAGATCAAATCGAAAAGGATAGGCTAATCAAATGTGTCACTTTGGCAATACGGGATTATAATTCACAAACTCAGAACGACTACCAATTGGTCGTTAATGATGAGTTTATTTCGCAAATGGTTAATGTTTTCCTTTACCGTATCACATTTCAAGCCATGAATGCTGACAAGGAATATGCAACTTTCGAAGCCCATGTGTATGGATTTGGAAAAAGAGATTATGATTATTTGGATCTCAGAAAGATTTTTAGAATCAGGATGCAAGGGACCAGTACTTGGTAATTTATTTTAATCTTATCACCAGATTGTTTGTCATTTTTTCAGTATGTTTCTTTGCATCTGAAATTATTTCATACATAGCAATGCTTTCCACCCCCCTTTACCATACCATATGTTTAGCCAGTTAGCCTCATTTTTTCGTAGCTTGTCATTTGGGGTTTTTAATTTGCCATGTTTAGCGTGCTTCCTGTCCTGAATATGTTCATGCTTGACATTTTGATATTTCAGAACAGCATGCATGTGTCATGCCCCGGGTCCCACTAATTTGCTTACATTGTAATTTTAGCTTTGCTTTGCTTTGCTTTTTACTCAGTTGTTTCCCTTTCGTTCCCATTAATTATTTTATGATCTTTTTCATCTGTTCCTATGCAATTTGGGTTTATATTTAAAAACATTATCAGCACATTCTTCTTATTCTTTTTGTAAACTCGTTCTCAAATTTCCCCTGTAATGTGTTTGTATATATTAAAAACAGAAAAGTTAACATCCCCCCTATCATGGGGCTTTTAGCCATATTCCCTTTTTTCTCTTGAAAAACTAGACAATCCTTGTCTATATATAAAGAAATAAATTTAATAAGTACATATTAGTCGTTTCGATCAAAGTAATTATTTTACGGCCACATAATTTATGCATTTAACCATTCCACCCCCAACCTGTGCTCCACCTTCCCCACTGGCCACTGAACATTTTGGTGGCAATATTGGAGTTGCCGGAATCTTATATCGTCGATTTATACTCCCCGCCTTTCTCTGTTTCAACTCTTAGCTTTCCTCTCCATTCCACTCGTTGGTGGTAGTAGATTTGCCTGTTTGTGCGGCCTTCCCCCCATCTGCAAACATTGGACCTCGTTTAATTGTTGTAGGTAAGTTGTTGGTAAATAGGGGTGGCAAAAATACCCATGCCCACGAGTACCCGTGGGTAAAATCCATCACGGGCACGGGGTGGACAACTAAACGGGTATAATAAATGGGTATTTGACTACCCATTATTATATGGATATGGACACGGATTTGATTGTACCCATACCCACGGGTATCCATACCCGATAACAAATTAGGTAAATTACTAAAATATCCTTATATATCTTATCTTATTACTTAAAATTGTTACCTTATTGAAAGAAATTTTGCTGTCCACCTAAGATTCCTCATTAACAAACTATTTTTATTTTCAATCTTTTTAATTCATCTTATTAAGTTCACGTTTCTACTTCATTCATATCATAAAACATATCATATGGATTATGTAAGAATTATGAATTTTCTATGAATTATATGTATGATTTATGAAATTTTGAATGGATGTTTAAAAGTTGAAGTTTTTTGGCAATTAACAAAAAGTTATTGTTTGTACAAAAAAAAAATCAAAAATCCATGGGTACCCATGAATTCCCATGGATACCTCAATACCCGTGGGTACCCACGAGGGTATGGGGCGGGCACGGGTATCATATTTATCTAACAGGGCGGGTACGGATATCATACTATCCGTACCCATGGGTACCCATTGACATCCCTATTGGTAAATGAATGGTGGGGCAGGTCTGCGTGAACAATTCTGGAGGAACCTTTGTCCGGATAGGGGTTGCGGGGTGGTGGAGATCCTGGACAGTGACTTTTGTCTCTTATTAATCTTTTCAGCAATGGGTGATGAACTGTACAGGCTTGATACTTGGGCTGTGAATATATAATTCTTTGTCTTAGAAGGAATATTATGTAGTCTACCATTTTGCACTCAGCTACTTTACATTTCATGTGAATATCAATTGAGTTTTTTGTTCAACAAAAAAGGGGATAAGGCTAGTCTGGATGTTAGCTAACTCCTAACAAAAATATCTATTTGCTTTTCTTCTTTTCATAATTTTTTGTATTTCCAGTTCTGTCAATTCAGTCTATATAACCTTTACCTTGATTCTTGGAGAGCCTTCTATATGATTTATATGATTTAGCATATATGCTCATTTGGTTCTTGTTTACATAATTATGGGTCTTTTAATTGCGCTTGTTTTGTTCAGGTACAATAGCACTCTCACGCAGCTGGTAAGTGAGGTTCCTTATACAACATTTTTCACACACACACACACACACACACACACACACACACACACACACACACATATATATATATATATATATATATATATATATATATATGAGTGTGTGTGTGTTAGGATCCATTGACACCAGGTGCAAGTCAAATGACTTATACCAAATCTCAACCGTTAATTTTAATTGATCTCACGGTTCAAATTATATCAACAAAAGAAACTAATAAAACACATTGCAGTGTATCCGAGAACCGCTAATTGTCTAATATTATGAAACATCAATAATCTCACAAACCTTGATTCTGCATTGTAGGTTCTACACAACTAATTGTTCCAAGACTTAGGCTAACATCCCTTTAAGTCATTGTTCTTAGATTTAGATTTTGAACCTTCCATCATTGACAAGAAATTAGAAAATATCAGTACATATTCGTGAGTGATCTCTAATTGGCCATACAACAATATATCAATTGGAGACAAAAGTTGTTGCTTCAATTTCCACTTTGAGGAATTAGGTTTCGGTGACTGCTATACCAGAGAAGAAAAAGAAGAGAGAATTGCATGTGTCTCGTATTAAATTTGTTTTCTAATATGATAGGTTGTATATTATAGACCATTGGATTCAATGGTTGAGATTGTTAATCACAACACTTACATCCGGTGTCATTGGATCCTTTATATCTGTGTGTGTGTGTGTGTGTGTGTGTGTGTGTGTGTGTTGTTCGCATAATCATTTCATATTTTCATTTTCTTAAAACTGTTTTCATTTTCAAATTTTCAAGATTTAGAAATATGTTTGTTTTTAGGGCAAATTATACTCACCTCCCTTAAGGTTTGTTCAAATATCACGCACACCCCCTCTATTTATTAAATAAACACTTACCTCCCTTGAATTTTCACTAAATAGGTATCTTCTACCCTTTTGTCCAAACGGCGTTAGCTTGATTCCGTTCTCAGATCCCCTTCCATCATCCTACTTCTTTAGTTTATCGATTCATTCATTTTGTCACCAGATTTTAACACCCCCACTTTCCTAGATATCTCAAGAATTTTTTATTGGTAAAGAGATAACTAGATTTTACTCATCAACACAAACAATCTCATATAAACAACGATTAAAACCATACAAACCATACGTTTTTTCTTTCTTTTAGAAAATACCCAAATTTGATATGGGAATAGTTTTAAAGTCAAATGTTGGTCAAATTTTTTTTAACTCAATGAAAATCAGGAATACAAGAATTGAAAAATTTATTGGAGAATAAAGGAACTTGTTTGACAAATTTTGAATTTGTCAATCGGATACTTTCACTATAGTTTAAAGGAACTAACTTTATTAAGTGGAAATGGCCATGAAAACAATTACTGAGTGTTTTAATTCTGGAAGTGGGTGGATGAACATGAGTGCAATATATTTGTTTGTCAATAATGTAGGAAAGAATTGTAGTTGATAGAGGAAAAAAAAGTTCCGTCAAAATTATAACAGTGTTAACTTATAAGGGAGGTCAATGTTTTTTGAGAAATCAAGGGGATGTCAGTGACATTTGTACATACCTCAAGGGAGGTGTGTGTAATTTTCCCTTGTTTTTATGTCATTGTTTTTATTTTCATTTCCATATTGAAAATGTGTTTATTTTAAGCATTTCTTTGAAAATTAAAAAAATACTTTATATATAAAATTATTAAAAAGTATTAAAACGTACTATTTGGTATGCAATATAAGCTTATTTTTATTATTGTATCATATAATTAATAAAAGTAATTTGAAACAAAATGGTGTTTTTTTTTTATTGTAGTTTGGATGCAATTTAGTGACATTATTCTGAATAAATATGTTTGTGGTTTGCTAGGTCAATCTGAAGTTCAAACCCCAGACACCCCTCTTATTCACTATAAAAAGTGAATTTTAGCAACTAGGCTAGTTGACAAAAAAAAATGTTTGTGGTTTCTCTAAGTATGTGAACTTTTTAATTTTTTGACGGAATCAACTTTTATATTTTAGTCTCTTTAAAAACTTTCTTCAAATTTTGGTCTCTAAATTTTCTGTTACCAATTTTATTGTTTCTTTTTCACAAAAGTTCACATTGCATATTTCAAGTGATATTTTTCTATGACATGTCATTGAAAAACCTTAAAATATCATTAATAATTTTAACTATTTTCATTAAATCTTTATTAATATATGTATGACTTTAAATTATATATTAAATTGTTAAAATAAAGATTAAATAGTGTTAAGTCATTAAAGTAATGATATTGTTAGAGGAATTTTTTTTTATGGACGAAGAAGTAATAGTGTATGAATGCACTAAGGGACATTGTCATAAAACGAGCATCAATGTTAGGTTTCTTGGATTAGATTCGTTTATGTTTTATTTTTATTTTTGTGTCTCAATTTGTTCTTCCGAATTAATTTTATATATCTTTTAATTTAGGAGGATGATGCTGCTCCAATTGTCATGGACGTAAAAGATAATAAGGGAGATATTTATGGAGATATTAATGGCCTTAATAAATCTGCTCAACAGCTCAGGATGCCAGATGTGGGATCTCTCATGATAAAACAAGATGAAGGCGAGGAAGCTACTGGAGCATTGCCTGTTGAAATCAATTAAGAGGTTGTCTTGGTTAAAAAACGGAGTCTTTTTGTTTGTGTTATAAGTTGTATGTTAACTTTCTAGATAGTTTAATTGGGGTGGACTTTGGTGGGTTGAGATAACCTTTCTAAATAAAATTTGTTTGATGTTAAAAAAAAAATTGGTCGGCTCGGTTCAAATTGGTGGTGATTATTTCCGTTGTAATTTTCCTCATCCATTAAATGGTCTTTCAAACCATTCTCTCATCCTAAATTTGATCCCTTCTTTGAAGAACAATCTAAGATGAAAAACTACTTTCTTGTTCCCTCAAAACATTCTCTTGAGGCCTAACAAGCTGCTTTCCATGTTCATCATCTGAAACAAGATCTGATGCATTTTTATGAGTTGCATCAGTCTTATGTGAGCTGGATTCTGAGTTCACAAGTCTACTTTTCCTTTTCTTAGCTGCATAGAGCATAATGAAATTATTATGATTACAAATTTTAAGATGTATCAGCATCCTCATTTGTAAAATAAAAGAATTAATAAAAGTTAATACATTTACATCAATCACTTATAGGCAATAAAATGGAGCAACATTTCTAAAATGATATTTATATCAATCAATCAGGGAAAATGAAATTAATTTTTTAATTATTTCTGTCAGAAAACAGCATAGCCGAATCCATAAAGGAAGACAGACAAAATAAGAAAGCAACCAGGCCAAAAAACAACATGCCCACACATGAAAAACACCTAGCAGCACAGCTTCTTGCCGGCTTACCTTTTATTCATGTTTTTAATTTCATATGGAAATAATAATGAATAATAACCTCAATCAAAATCCGATCAAAATATAAATTTAAATTAGCCTCAAAAGAACAGCAACTCCTGACATAATCTTAATCTATTCGACCCACAATTAGATCATATTAAAATTCGTAAACTACCTCCAAAAAACTGCAATCCTATTAGAAAAATAGTTTCGCTTGTTATCTACGGGTGATGCAATTGATTCTGGTAAAAGAAGTTAGGATCTTTCAGCAAGAGGATTGAGCACTTGTCCCATAAAAAGGATTGTTCCAGTCAAATCTTCTCTAATTAGAAATAGGAAAGGATGGTCGGCTACAAAATCTAGTCTAGTTGGAGTGCGCATACTCAAACCCATACGTCTTTTAGTTACAGCACTGACTACAGCAGCTTCAGTGCCTTCCTCATTTACTTCAATGAAAGACTTTTGAAATATTTTTGAAACAACAAGGTCTTGATGTGCAGGAGAGTCCACCATTTTTGTCAGACCTCCATGTGAGAAAGGTAATCTTACTCCTAGCTCCTTCAACATATCAGAAGTTTCAAGTCCAAATGAAACTTCGAATCTTGGAATTCTAAATTCACCTACTTCGACTTGTTGGGAAGGAAGCTTGTCTTGTAGTAACTCGGATTTAGAAGCTACGTTCTTAACCAAAGCTGGCAAACCACATTTTTCATTTGGAAGAAAAATGTACATAGAGATTTGACGTTTATCTTTTCCTTGCTCATAAGGAAGACAGAGAACTTTAAAATCATTAAAAGCACTAATACGTTGCTTCTCCTTGCTGGTCATGAAGGGAACCTTGACCGAGTTACCATTTAGAAGGTGAAAATCATAGGGTTTTGTTGTCGAAGCGTCAAACTTCTGATTCCATGTTCCTTTAAAGTACAGTGCATTTGCAAAGATGAGCCTGGTTAAGTTGTCGACCGACCATTGAGGAAGAATTTCTTTAATAAGACCATTTGTCTCCTTTTCAGCCCATAAATTCACTTCTTTAGTCACTTCAGTAGCCTTTAAAAACCAGTTATACAAATCAGTTATAACTTATAAGTCTAAAAATTAGTTATGCAAATAGATTAGTTGAATTCTTTTCACTAATATTTCAATAGAAGAAATGAAGTTTTTATTGGTATATTTTCATATATTATGATCCTAAATTAATTGGATGTTAGAAAATTGTAAGGAGAGAAAAGTTGCATTCATCAATTGATTTCGTAGAAGTTGATACTTGTTGCACTAAGTTCATTTTAGTCGAATAGTTGTATTCTAAAGGAGACAATAATGTTGGTAATAATCACCATTCCCTTCTATAAATAAGCCCTAAGGTGTTACTTCAAAATCCTACTCAAATGAACATTTAAGTTTCAAAATTCTAGAATATGAGAAGTTTACGGATAAACGGGGAGCATTGGCGCAACGGTAAATTTGTTGTCACGTGACTGAAAGGTCACAGATTCAAGTTTTGAAAACAATCTCTTGTGTAAAAAAGAGAGTAAGGTTACGTACTATACACCAAAATGGTGTGACTCCTTCCCATCCCCTTTGTGTGCGGCAACTTTAGTGCAATGGGATGCCCTTTTATGAAAAATTTAAGGATCTCCATTCATGTCTTTTTAATGTTATTCATTAAATGGAAAGATTAAATTAGGAAGCTTAATTATGAGCGAGATTAAGGAAAAAATAACAAACAAGGCATACCATAACAAAATTTGAAAGTTATTCATGAAATGGAAAGATTTAATAAGGAAGCTTATGAGCGAGACTAAGGAACTCACAGAACCAACTAATGTTGTAATTACCATTATTACTAATTAGTTTCACAAAACATACCATAACACATATCTACTGCAATAGCAATACTAATACTAATGATATACATCTAGCCATTGAATTTAATTTACAACTAATAATGCATAACACTAACTAAGCTTAAAATTAATAAATATGGCATAAAAGCAAGGCATGTATTGCAGTGAAAAGAGGAAGATACAGAAACATACCTTGGTTACGAAATCAACGGAAGCCAGAGTGGCCTTATAATTAGAAGACACGATTTGTTTGAAGGAAGGTTGAATAGAAAGGGTTTTATCTACCCATACACCATTGACGAAAGAGAGGCGAGGTCCACCTGCAGGAGCAGCATCTTTGAGGATGATGGAAACGAGCTGAGAAGCAAAGGAGTTGAGATGATCAATGGATTCAAATTGGAGGAAGTCGAGAAGCTGTTGTTGTGTGGGACCCTCAGAGCCTGCAACCATGATGCTGAGAACAACTTGAAGCGACAGTGGAGAAAACACTATGTTGTTGTTAGGTTGTTTCGCGAACAGATGTTTAGCGATACTGAGGGAAACATTTGCTTGGTTGCTGCTTGATTTTCTTACGAGGGAAACATCCTCAAGGAAATTCTTTTTTCTACGTTTGCTGCTTGATTCACAGTGGGAATTCATTCTTTTCTCTTTGGTCATTGATTTGAGCTGGTTAGAGGTCAAATATTTCTGTGTGATTGCAAAATACAACAACTTGTAAGATTGTGATTTGATTAAACTACCAAACAAAGAGCATAATAACAAATCAATAGAATAGAGAAAAAACCAGTTATTCAAGAAAACTCTGAAGTAAATTGACTTACTAAAACTCCAAAGCTGAGACGTGAAAAAGAGGAATTACGGCTTCTGCGTTTTCTCTATACTTACTTTCTTTCAACCAGTTGCCCTCACTTCTCTATAAATAAGTTTGAAATTAGGGTTGAGAATAGCGGATACGTGAAGCCCAAGTTAAAAACTTACTTCTTTTTTTTGAAGAAAGGTAAAAAATTTACTTCGAACTTTTTTTTTAGGAGGTACTTCTGATAATTTAATAAAATGATAGGAGCCATGAAACAAACTATTTTTAGTTAAAATATTTTGAAACAAACTATCTTTTAGTTGAATAGATTATAATATTGTGAAATATTTTTAAAGATATTGAATGAAAATAAATTTATGCATATATGATGGTGAATTCTAGGGTGAGGGTCCAATTAAGTCCCTCACCGGTGAACCACTTTTTATACATCGTCGGATTTGATGAAAGGTTCGGATTTTTTAAAAATAAAAATAGAACTTTGAAAGATTGCTACACACAATCATGTCCCCCATATCTTCCACAATACTCATAGGAGATCTGAATAATTCATACGCGGTTGTCACGTAAGTAGCATACAGAGAAGATATTGTTGCGGCTAGAAAATGAAACTGAACGTTCCTAAATTGAACTTTGTTTTCGTGTCCTTGATGCCTTGGCATGAGGCAACAATGGAAAACATATCTATAGATAATTTCGTTTAATAATTTCAGTGAATTAGAAATAAAACAAAGTGAGCAGCAAGCAATTATTCTCATTTCTTTTGATTTCATTTTCATTGCAACATCTTTTTCAATTCTATTACTTTTTCTTAAACAAAATTGAATGGAAAAATAAAGGTGTGTCGATGAACCAAGGACTTATTTCTTTACATTGGTCCAAATAATATTTCAAGAACTTTCATTTGGGAAATACCTTGATTCATCTTCTCCATGGCTGCCATCATAAGCACCCCAAGAAATGTTAATGCAAGGGCAACATTGGTGGATATGGACGTTTGGTAGCAGAGAAGGGAGAGGAGGAGGGTGATGAAAAAGATGTGTGTGATCTAGTGTATACAATGTATAATAGGATGTATATGTTTGATTAATCTAATAGTTCTTAATTGCTATTATAAGTGGTCCACCGGTGAGGGACTTAATTGGACCCTCACCCTAGAATTCACCGTGTATAATAAACAAAATAGAAGATTACATATTTTTTCAAAAACAAATTAAAAAATTGTTGATAAAATCATGTTAAAATTACTTTAGACATTAATTAGTTCTACCAATAAATTATTAAATATTTAGCATCTAGGATCGAAGTAATATATGTAATTTGTTGATATATTATGCCAAATAAAAAAAGATTAAAAAATTTGAAAAACAAAACAAAAATAAATAGAGAACTTGAAGAAAAAATAATCTTAATTTTTTTTGAACAAATTTGTTGAATAAAAAAATAAAAAATATTAAGCTTATTGTAACAAATTACATTAAATATTTAGTGGATATGATGAAAGTAATATATGTAGTTTATTGAGATGTTTATGCAAAATAGAAAGAATGTTTAAAAATTAGAAAAGTAAAATAAAATATAATATTTATTGAGGTATATATAAAAACATTATTTAGAATCCTTCAAAAAAAATATAAAAGATTAAAAAAAGTTTTAAAAAGTAGAAAGTAAGAAAAAAAATTGAGAATAAGGTCCGTTTGGTTCGAGAATTAGGAGGGAAGGGGGGGGGGGAGGGGAGGAATTTTAACGGAGGGGAGGGGAGGAGAGATATTTTAATTAAAAGTGTGTTTGGTTCGCAAGGGAGGAGAGAGATTTTAAAATTATTTTACTGTTTTACCTTAAACTTAATTAAATAAGGATAATAAAGTAACGAAACAATAACGATGTAATCTATAACAACACGATGTAGACGATGGAATAATGGATTAGTAATAGGGTTGTTACAAGTAGTAATAAAAGTTGTTACAAGGAAGTCCCTGTGAGCTTAGCTCAGTTGGTAAAATAATGCATAATATATGCAAGGTCCGGGGTTCGAATCCCGACCATCACCAAAAAGTTGTTACAAGGAAAAGTTGTTAATAACATGAAATAAAAGTTGTTATAAGAAAAAATTGTTACTAATATTGAATAAAAGTTGTTACAAGATAATATAACCTATAACCTAATAATAATAACAGTTGTTTCAAGGATAATATAACCTAATAATAATAAATGTTGTTACAAGGATACTATTGAGATTTTAAATTAATATAAGGATAATTTTGACAGTGGAATAAAATTTGCTCCCCTCCCCTTACAAGGATACTATTGAGATTTTAAATTAATATAAGGATAATTTTGACAGTGCAATAAAATTTGCTCCCCTCCCCTTCTAAAAATTGAACCAAACATTTCAAATTAAAAATCTCCCATCCCCTCGCCTCCCATCCAAAACTCTTGAACCATAGAAGGACGGGCATTACGTGCCCGTCTATCCACATTTTTCTGCTGTATTTTCTTGTATTTATATTTTATGTTGTTTTTAAATTTAAAATTGAAAAAAATGATGAATTCTAGGGTGATGGTTCAATTAAGTCCCTCACCGGTGAAGCACCAAAACTCATCATTAGATTGAATCAATAGTTGAGATTATTTGAAAATAAAAACAAGAACATCTATTCCTTTCCACACTCAATCCAACCCTTATCTCTTCCATTTGCATCATTTTCAATTCACCACAATATGCATATGCTTTCCAAAAATAAAATGGAACCCGTGTTGCTAATCAATAAAATTTGGCCACACCATATGGTGCAATTGAACAAAGATTATAGTTGCCTTTATGCTTTTATTGTTTTTATTTTGATTGAGTTAAATAGCCAAGGTAGAATACAGGTTTAATTTTGACCAACAACTTCAATTAAATTTCCATTACAACCGTGAAAAGAGAAAATGCAATCAATTTGAATGAATGTTTGACGATTATACGACTGGGCTTTAGACTATAATTTTTTTTATAAGCGGCCTTCGGTTTGGAACGGTTTGGTCTCATCACCCTCAATTTGATTATATTAATGTGTGTTATTGTTTGCCAATGGATACTTCTTTTATTGATTTGATGAAAAATAATAGTTCTCACTTGGTCTCACCCAGAAAACAAAACACACACTAGATCTGCAACTTCTGAAACCGGAGAGGATATGCGTGAAAATGAAAATGGAAGTTAGAGAGGATAGAGATATGGACATAATTGTGTGTGGAAAGGAATAGATGTTCTTGTTTTTATTTTCAAATAATCTCAACCATTGATTCAATCTAATGATGAGTTTTTGGTGCTTCACCGGTGAGGGACTTAATTGAACCCTCACCCTAGAATCCACCATTATACACATGTAATACTAACTTCTTTCTTTAAGCAAGTGAGTAGCAAAGTGCTAGCTCAGCCAAAATATATAAACCAAATATGATTTGTTATAATAAAAGAGGAATGGGTCAAACCAAGACCTCTTCAACAGTAGGTAAATCTAAAACTAGATGTTCAAAGTATATTTTTCACATATGCTTCTCTAACCACCGGTGGGACGGAGTAGTAATATACAAAAGAATTCAAAGATAAATCTAAATTAGCTAAATTATCAACACAAACATTTCTTCTCTATAGATGTGGGAGACTAAAAAATTAATGTTGGAAATGAAGACAATACAATTGGATCACCTATTCCTTTTCTGCCAAGGCACTATGTAAGAAGATATAAAATCCAAGGCAACTAACAATGAATCTGCCTTAAGCCAGAAATGATCCGAATACCTTCCTTTAGCTATCTCCATTGCTCTTACTGTTCCAATTAACTTCAAAAAAATTCCAATGCCCAAACCTTCGGTAAAGTCACCTCAGAATTGAGCATTATTGTTCTTGAAGATGCCTTTACATGAAGAAATGTCTGGATTCTTAATTGAAGCTCTATCACAGCTGCATTTGATCCAGTTAATCATGGGAGGAGGCCACATAACTTCTTTTATGATGCTAACTTTAGGAGGGTGAATATTACAATGAAAGTCTTAAGGATAGTGAATTTTGACATCGAAGACCCAGCAGCTAGTAAAGATTTGTTGGCAGCCAAAGAAACACTTGATATGATATGAGCAGTACTAGTTTTCCAAGTAATGTTTCTACCATTAAATCTCACACTATTTTGTGGAGTGCCAAATAGCATTGCGATTTAACAAGGAGGCTCATAAGCGGCATCAAATAAATGGTAGGAGTACACAAGGGCTCAACAACGACTTGGGAGGAGCTCACCTCGCCAACAGGGGAATGAATCAATTTCTTTGTACCATTCTTGGCCATTTCACTTATAATGCGGAGAAGGAAATGTGCATTCGATAGAATAACTAAATCCCCTTTTCCACTGCCCACCGAGTAAAAGAGCGAGGAGCATACCAGTGAATGTTGTTCGTGAACAACTGTAGCAATGGCGTCTTGCTCAGACGACCACCAAACTGGAAAAAGCTTAAAAGTAATTATGATATAGAAGGAAACATCAAAATATAGAAATTAACCATCAAATAACAGTGGATAAACATCCTTCACAAAGGTGAAACCTACTTCATCCCCGTGAACCCATATGGGTCTTAATTATCATGACAGAGGAAAAACAATAAATAAATGAGAGGAAGGAAAAGAAACATACCACCAACCAGCAAGTGTCCAAATTCAAAGCTTGTTGATTGAAATGCAAAGAAACGTTGTCGAGATGCAAGGAATAGGAGCACTTGCAGAAATCTCCTTGGATCTGGAACCTTGAGTTGCATAAAGTTGCAAAGAAAACTGCAAGTTTAAAGAAGTTTGAAGTAAAAATGATTCAAAACCTCCATCCAAACCTCATAACCAATAGACATCAATGTTTGGCAGCGAAAATGCACAAAAAACTTCAGAAACGTTGTCAAGATCAACACATCAAAATGAAAAGACTCCAATCTAATCTAACAGTTGGCAAAGTGACCTGATGAAGAGGAAGCATTGCGATTGATCCAGCAAATTCAAATTCATCTCGAAATCGTGGCATTGCCCCAATAAGCCCTTACTGAACAAAGGTCTAATGCCAACAAAGGCTCAGTCATGTGATAGTCCAATTGCTATCTATGCCACTCTCGCATCAAATCAACACCCAACATATACTCCAATGGTCAAAAGCTTAGGATTCTCCCATAAATCATAACGCTTCTGAATATCAGTAACTGCCCAACGTTCGACGGTTAATGAACTATGTCGTTGGTAAGAGCTCTCCAATGACTCTTCCACCATGATTATGAGGCTTTATGCCAACGCCTATAAAAGGGATCCTTTGTCGTCGCATCAGGTACACAATCTTCCTATCTTAAAACCTCTCATTTCTTGCTCTCTTACTGACTTGAACTTGCATGTACCCTCAACTCGTAATCAATGTAGTTAATGCTTGCGCACTGCTTTCCTGATCAAAACAGATCAACTACGAATCGTGAACCAATACAGTGGTATGTAGAGGTTGCAATTTATTTATCCACCCTTTGTTTACTCCACACCATTAATTGATTGGTTATATTTATTTTGAAAGGTCTCTGTGTTGTTTGGTCATTTTAATTAAGTGATGTTGCAACACATTATTACAACTTTATTTTTTTACGTTAACAATACATACAAACAAAACACTTTGTTTTATTCATAAAATTTCAACAAAAAATTGTTTTGACCCATTGATTTGTAGGGGAAGGGAGATCCTAGTAATCCGAAGTTTGACCAAAATATAAGTAAAATTTGATCTATAATTGTTCCATCGAAAAATAGAATTCGGTTTCTCCATAACGATCCTTTCCTTAGATGAAATCAGATAAGTAAAATCTCATCCCATGTTTTCTTTTTTTAATGTACTATTTTCATACAAAGAGGACTTCACTTAACAGAATAAAAGTCACAATTATAATTACTTATATATTAAAAAGATGTAATAAAATTTAGCTAGACTTCATAAATAGACAAGACCAAACAGTCTCTCAAAATATCACATGGTATATATAATGTGGAATTAACACAGACAGTAAAACCTACAAACATTTCCATATAGAAGAATGGCTTATAGAAGGACCACTAATCCCACATATAACAGAGGGGTTTCACAGATGGAAAACTACATTATTATCTTATTCATAAACTAAGAAGATCAACTACACTAGAGTGCAGCAGCAGCAGCAGTGGCAGTGGTAGTGGAGGGTAAGTAACCACGACAATAATCGAAACCATACCAAATACCATTTGGGATAAAAGCGTTGTAGTAAAAAGTAGCAGGTTGGTAGTTATGGGTATATACTGTCACACTCTCTGGTTTCCAACCATCATATCCAGACCTGTATAAATACAGATAGCATATCGGGTATGTACATGGTCCGTTTATGTTAAATGTATCTGTAGAACACCGTTCAAATGTCCTTGAGCTAGGATCATCCAATCTTGGAACATAAACCTGATTCATTATCCAATTAACCAATATATTAATAAAATTTCATTGATATGAAACATCAATCAATTACAAAGTATCTTATTTGTACTGAGAGCTCACATGGAAAGAAGACAATAGATTAAAAGCTTGTAATCCATGTCGAAACATAGGTGAATGAATAAATTAACTTAAGAGACCGCATAAACAGTTGTCCTTGTTTTAATTTTTTATTTAAGATTGTGATCTGATTGTTGTAAATGTCAACAAGAGTCTAATTTGGATTTGAATGGTGGAATGGAACATTCTTTACAGTATATACCATACCATTCAATTCAATGGTAAAAAAGTGGACTAATGAGGTAAACATTTTTTAAAATAAAATATAGGACTAATAATTTGATAAAAATAAATAAATGACATGTTTGAAACTTTATATTAAGTTAAAGACTAATATTTAGGTTTGGCTAAAATCAAACATTCATTTTTTTAATAATGTAATAAAATTAGAGTGAATTAGTTATACACTAATAATAATTTCTGAATTGGTTAATTTAAGTATAGCATAAAAAAATGGAACAAACCTGATAGCCATAAGCATCACCAAAAGAAAGACTGATACGATCTCTAGTATATGAGGGAGAATCGAAGCTTGTGGTTATTGTGACAGTGTATGAACAAGAGTTACTAATATCTTCATTATTCTTCTGCTACAACATTCATATTATTATACTAAAACAATAACAAGATCTGAAAATGCTTCTCTAGAAATCAAATTAAGTAATTAAATCTACTACTATTATAAAAATAAAAAAATAAAAAAAGTGAAAAAATAGTACCTGATGTTGGGTTTGATTGGGTTTGAAAGATAGGTTAGGTTGAGGGTGATCGAGGATTATCCTTGATGATTGAGAGAAGACAATGATTATGCAAAATGTGAAGAAGAGGATTGAGGAGGTAACAGTTTTCATGGTTCTAGTTCTAGAGAGATCGCTTCACTCACTGTCACTACTCTCTCTCTCTCTGCTATCGTTTGTTTGTTTGGGGTTTTCGTTGGTTTTATCGTAGCCACGCCACGCGACAAAGGTGGATGCGTGAGTAGGTCAACTTCATTAAGTTTTTACTTGTTACAAGGGTGATTTCGTTAATGGTAAATTAGTGTTATTCCTATTGTTATTCATTGTTTCTATTAATGGAATTTAACTAATTTTTTAAATTTCTTTAAAAAAAACTAATTTTTTAATTGATCATTTAAATAGTTTTATAAAAATGATAAAATAATTTAAATAAATGGTAAAAATGAAATAAAAAAAATTCAGCTCAAATCAGTGTCTAATATTTTCTTCAACTTTTAGTTTCCCAAAATAAATGGTCTAATATTTTCATTTAATTTTTTTAAAGTATTGAAAATCAATTCTAATAATCCAGTAATGAAAGCAAACATAGGCAAAGATACAGCGTAAAAAGGTCCTTTTTCAAAATAGTTATTCTTCCATGGTCACAAGACCAAATAAATAGTTTTTGGACACATCCACATAAAGTTATTATCTTCAAAATATTATATTATTTTTTATCAATTTTCTTTTCATCATTAAAAAAAAATACTTGTTTATGTGTGTGTGACCAAACACTATTTATTTGGTCTTGTGACCATATTAGAATTTCTCACCATAAAAAGGTCCTTTTTTTTTTCAACTAACAAAGGTACTATTATTTTAGTCTGCCTCGCGAAACTCGTGTATGTGGGGGTGATAAACGCCAAAGAACACTGAATATTACCTTCGTAAAATAAATTGAATAGTCCCTCAGTTTAATTTTCCATGTACTTCAAATCCATAATTAATTTTAAGACAGTACATTGGTAACATATCTAAACATGTTTCCGTCAAAAAAGAAAATAAATGTGTATTAACCCACACATCTGATACAAATATCATCATAGGAATAAAAAACATTTCATATGTACTTAGAAGAGCAAACCAAGAAAGAATGTAAAGAAAAAAACACACACATTGCACAAGGCAAATATAGAACAAAATTAACAGTGTAGTTGTTATAATAGAAAAAATTGTTAAATTGAGAATAAAATATCATACAAAGGTTTTTTTTTTTTAGGGGATATCATATAGATGTTTGTTTGTCGGCAAACAAACCTTTGTATGATATTTTATTCTCAATTAAACAATTTTTTTCTGTTGTATCATGCAATTGATTCCTTCATGGCATCAAAAATCTAAGGACTGACCATGGTCACAAGATGCTCAAGACATGACTCAATTTGCTGATTCTTTATTCAAAACTTATAAGGAGGCTTCAACCATGGTTTTAAATTGTGGTTCGCATATGCAATTGTTGTCGCAATATTGTTGATGTGGTAGTCTCTACAACCGTATTACACAACAATTGCGTGTGTTTCTTAATCACGCGTGCTATTGTATCATAACTGAATCAGGAATCGCATCAGATGATTTCGACCATGTTTGTTCCAATCTTCTCTCCAAAAATTAAAATTTTGAAACTCAAAATTGCAATATGCTTCGAAAGTGTGTATTTCAAGTCAATCAAATACAGAGTGAACTAAGACTCTCCAATGGTGGGTAAATAGTGTAGTAGCATGTTGGTGTCACTTTATATAGTTTGTGAAAAATTAAATTATTTCTACGTGCGTCGCAGCAGCTGCAATGGCCGCAATGACATCAACCACATCCACGACCGGAGTTTAAAACCACTGCTTCAACCTTATCAATCTGTTGATTCTATCTTTTTATTTTCCAAATATCCCTTCAACAATGGAACACAGAAATGCATAAGATGCAAAAAGATAAAGATTGGATCAGTGATGTGTGTAGTGAACACAGACAAAAAGTTGCAAGTTTTGCATAAAAATATGGGGAAAAACCCATCTATTTGTAGTAGCAATCTGATTATTTTTTCGCTCCAGTTCATATTTACTCTAACTAATGGAGTATCATTTCATGTGTATAGCAAAGGATAACTATAACGTGATGGATCTCATGCAAAATAAATAGCATCAAATAAAACTACTTATGTAACTACATAGATACATATGATGGCATACTCATGTGAATGTCATGAAATGATGTGTCTCTCTAATATAAGTAGAATGAATGAGTAAACCGATAATAAATTTTTAATAAGTTACTATTGGATACGCCACCAAATTCAGATAAACAAATGACCACTAAAAGGTTGGTACTTAAGACATGGACGACAACAAGTGTTGTAACAGCAACATGAGCAGCACTGTCATATAGAAAACAATTTAAACATCATGAAAACTAGTAATTTCAAAATGACTATATCATCAGTGATAAATAAATAACTAGAGTTATAAGATTAAGATAAGAAAGAGTCGTAATATTTGTTTTTCTAGTAGCATGCTACAATCATTCAATAATAACAAAAACCAATAAATTAAAAGCAGCATATACTCTGATTAAGAGAGGGACCAAAACAAATGAATTTGTTTAACCAATCCCAATTCAAACGTATTCTTGTTGTTGTTGTTCCTCCTCCTCCTCCTCACTCTCACTACTATCACTATCACTACTGTCACTGTCGCTGTCATCATCATCATAATAATCTATGTGGTTGGTTTCGAGAATTCTGTCAAGGACTTGTCTCCAGCGCTTTGAGAGAATGGTTGTGACGAAGAATTGTTTGGTGGGCAAATTATTCAGG
This sequence comes from Medicago sativa, assembly GCF_051527215.1. NCBI lineage: Eukaryota > Viridiplantae > Streptophyta > Magnoliopsida > Fabales > Fabaceae > Medicago > Medicago sativa. The sequence goes on from NC_140750.1 coordinate 81,936,498, forward strand.
ATGCAACATAGAACTTCAAAGGGTAAAGCGCTGATTCTGTCTGCGTTTGGCATTGCTAGCCAGAGTAGTTTCCATCGCTTTGAGAGAAGGCTTGTGAGGGTGATTTGTTTGGGGGGCAAATATGAGAGTATGTGACATATTATTTCATCTGGTAAATCGCTGATCCTGTCTGTTGTTGGTGGTGGTGGTGGTGCCGCCATAGTTAAGAAGTTTCTTTGTTGATTGAATGAATGTAAAAGAAGAATGATCGATGATGATGGGATAGAGAATTTTGCGATGTGCTTCTATCTGCCGTTAGGGTTTCTTAGGCCTGTTTGGATTGACTTATTTTTGAGCTTATTAAAAATAACCTATGCAAATAAACAAGTTTTTATGTTAATTTATAAGATTTTACTAACGAAATTTGTATCAACATAACCTGTTTTTTCATAAACTAGATTGGCAAGCTCATAAATGATACAAAAAAGATCATTTATTTGCATAAGTTCGTTTTCATAAACTCAAAATAAGTCTTATCCAAACGGCCATGACAAAGGTGAGTGTGGGTGGGTAGGTCAAGGGACTGGATTCTCCATAGAGATGGTAGGATTTAGTGAAATCATGGCCATTGAAAAAATAAAGGTAAAATTACGCAATTCATCCTTAACTTAATTTTAGAAAACACTTTCGTCTTTTATCTTCTTTTTTTTCCGATTTAGTCAACTAATTTTTTATTTTTTTTAAGATTGAAAGTGTCGAAACATAATGCCAATATGCCATGGAATAGCACCAATAGGTATCGTTATTTTGTTGAAATAGGATTTTTAATACCTCTTCATCTTACTTTAACATACTCTATCTTTAAAATTCCCTCTATACCTGAACGTACAAACATGGAAAACAAGATACTGAAATACGATATCTAGTGTTTGGTTGAGCATTTTGTCAATGCAAACGTGCGTTTCAACTGCTTTTTTGCCGTGGAATCAAGAAGCTCTATTAGTTAGCTTTAGAAAAAACTCACGACTACTACCTCTTGGACGTGGAAATTTATATTAATCCCCTTTTTTAATGAAATTTATTTTTAATATCGTTTTTGGGGGGCAACCTTCATATGGAATTGAACTCTCCAATATCCTTTCCATCGAGGTCACGGGCCTTATCTTAATGTTTCAAAAAAGAAGTCTATTATCAGCACAGCAAGCACAAAGCATGTCAAGATCAGGTAAAAATATCATCATCATCATATAAATAAAAAGCATTTCATCCAACAAACATATACTTAGAAGAGCATTTGTCAAAAAAAAAAAAAAATATATATATATATATACTTAGAAGAGCAGACCAAAAAAGAGTGAAAATAAACACATTGCACAAGGTATATGTAGAACAAAATCAACAATATAGATGTTAAAACATTAAAAAAAATTGAAAATGTTAATGCAAGTATTTATGGGCCGAGCAAAATCCTCGCCTGCACCATTCTAGAGAACAAAATATCATACAAAGAGGTTTGCCTGGCTTTGGTTACATGCCATTTCTAAGTCACAAGATGCTCACCACACGACTCAAACTGCAGATTCTATAATGACTGCCTCAGAATTTCTCATTCAAAACTCAGTAGGAGGCTTCAACCTTATCAATCTCTTGATTCTATCTTTTTCCGTATTTTCCAGATATCCCTTCAAAAGAAATACAGGGAAAATGTAAGCACAACATCAAGAAGAAACTCCTCTTTCGCAACAACGGAACAGAGGAGTACATAAGATGCAAAAAGATACAGATTGGATCAGTAGTGTGTGTAGTGAACAGAGACAAAAAGTCGCAACCAAGTTTTGCATGAAAATATGGGGAAAACTTGTCTATTTTTAGTAGCATTTTGATATTTGCTTCAGTTTAAATTTATTCAAATAAGACGGAGTATCGTTTCAAGTGAATTGAGTAGCAAAAGATAATCACTGACGTGAATACGTAATGAGTCTTGTGAAAAATAATTAAACAGCAAATAACAATATTTATAATAACTAGATAGATGCATATACAATTGTGAATGTCATAAAATGATGTTTCTCTAAGGTAAGTAAAATGAATGGGTAAACTGAAAATTTTCAAAAGCGAGCTGTGATCTTTTACTAAACATTGTCCGGCATGTCTTCTCACCTTCCATACAATTTCATCCAAACACAAGCAAATTCTTCCATACTTATCAAGGAAACGGCGCTCAGTTGGGGGCTTCCCACATACATCCTTTACAGCTGAGGTTATTGTAAAGATAACCTCCGACACTGGAGAAAAACAAAACATTTGTAAATTAGTACTATCAATGTAAAATTATGAAAGTTCTTGACAGCTTACGAACATATAGGTTTTTCCAAATTGCAATTTCAAACCCTTGGTGAAATAACAATATGCTTGAGTCACTCGGCAATTGGCATAGTTATGAATGTTGATACCATCAAATCACAATATGAACGAACAACCTTGTTTTTTGATTAAATATGTATACTATTCTTGGAAAGTCAGACAAAATTGTCTGCTAAGTTTAGTTAGATTCTAAGATATACCCCTACTAGTTCACCTGATAGCTAGCTTTTCTCACTACATTATTTAAGATGCAATGCCATATTTTCAACACCGCAAGAGTATCCTTTAATAGCTAGTTTATCATCTTTTCTAGGGAGCAATTCATTGCTAAACGAGACTGGTGGATTGAGGGGATGCTACAAAGAGAAGCTTGCAAAAATTAAGGCAATAGATCGAAAAGGAAACAGAGCAACAGTTGTGGATGGACGCTAGTTTTATGGTATGGGAAATATTGTGCAGGATGGACAAGATTCTAGGGAACCCAATTGACAGCATGAGGAGAAGCAAAGCCACAGGTGCTAGGCACAACAATAACAGAGAAGAATCAAACTTGGTTGATTAGCCAACAAAATATAATCAACACATCAGGAGGTAGAATTGATGTCTAAAAGATGAGATCCAATAATCAGAACTGCAGACAAGGACACGCAAATAATGTAGAACCTACATTGTTGATGAAAGGGCTGTTGGTAACAAGGTTAGGTAGTTGGGTTGAGATAAATAGAAGAAATAAAGATGTTGCCTATAAATAACAAGAGTGGTCGAGAGGGAGTGATATCTTGTTATTTAAGAGAGAATTGGGGACTTTGGGTATAAGCAGATGAAGACTCCGAAGTTCTGTAGTATTCTATCTTTGTAATTGGGGTTTGTCCCTATTTATTTCTAATAGGATACAGGGTTGTTATCAAAATTCAATCTAAAAATAGCAAGCAAATCAACTTTCAAGCATCAACAACTTAGATGATTGATTTATATGTTTTATTTTACTATCAGCAAGTACAAAATATTGTGCAATTTTATATTAAAACATCAACAACTGAGATGAGTAATTTGTTTGCTTTTATTTTACCATTTACTGTCATCAAATAAAAAAGATTGGTTCATAGAATACATACAAGCAAGTTCATCGTACGCGTCCTTCCCCACAACGTATATACTGACATCTCCAAGTACTGTGTATACAATATAGACTGACCTGATAAAGATAAGAAGTAGAAGTAAAATAATAAATCACTGTTTACTAAAAGGGAAACTGAATCATCACATATGAATGAGACATAATTTTCAAAAATGAAGGCATATTAATGAACAATAATTAGCATTTAGCAGTGAAGCAAAAAAGTTTTTCTTTTATTCCACAATCTTGTATCTGTTACTGATTTTTGATGGGACAAGTTCACATGTCAGTTTTTAGCTTCCATTTCCACAACTCTTTTCCAAATTTTTCATTAATGATAATACTATTTGAAATATCTTAGTAATCAACTAATGTTATTCACTTTGTTCTCATCTACTTGCATCACAAAAATTCAAAATGCAAACTGTGCAAAGTCTATCACTATCATAGCACTGAATCGATAATCATTCATATAAACAGATTTCAACGGCCCACTAACCTTGCAAATAGAATTCTAATAACTAAAATTTAGTCCTTGGACCAGTTCAGAATCAGATAAAGTTAAAGTGCTCACCTAGATAAGGTAATTTATCCATGTAAGATACACATTCATACATCACGTACACATGACTTGAGAGAGGCGAGAGCAGTATACTTACTTGTGGCAAGCAACTAGGAGTTCTTCATTTTTTACACCCTTAAGATTATCAGCTCCTAGTTTGACCAAGAAAGAACGCCAGTGTAGGCGCTCCTCTGCAGGAACTCCATGAAAACTGCAATCATAACAAATCCACTCAGTTCTGATAATCAAAAAGTTGGAACCAAGTATCTTCTACAATGCAGGTTGACGAAAGAAAAACCACACAAGAAAAAGTTCCAAGTCCATTTACTTTCTAACAACATTTTCAATTTTACTTTGTATGTGAGTGGCTGGAATGACATGTGATTAGGGGTGTAACGGTTCGGTTTGGATTGGTTTTCTGTCAAAAAAATGTCCGAACCGATGAAACCTTCATCGGTTCGGTTTGGTTCGGTTTCCACTGTTTTTCAAAAAAGAAACCGAACCAAACTAATCGGTTTGGTTCGGTTTGGATTGGTTCGGTTGATCGGTTTGTTACAAAATACAATAAAAAAGTTCATATTCTTAGAAAATATTTCATACAACTTTGTATAATTGTATTTCATATTTTGTTTTTTCATGTTCTCTATTTTTCAAACAACTTTTTATAAATAATCTTACTCAATATTTCATACATATGATCCAAGATTCATTCATCAATCATTCTTTAAAAACAACTTCATCAAACTCAAATATTTCAATCATCCATGATCCATACATGCATCATTCATCAACAAACACAAAACTTCCAAAAAGAACATCCCAAAATTAAAACATAGTCAAAATAACAAATCCATGCAAACTGAAATTAAAACATCCTGAAATTTAAACATCATGAAATTATGCTCTCCATGAAATTAAAAAAAACATCCAAACTAAATCCAAGATGAGAGAAAGTGAATGTATTAAACAGTATTTTATGTTGGACTTTAATTTTGAGTCTAACCATAAGTTTGTGTGAGGTAGGATAATATTAGTAAAGTAAGGAGTGTGGTTATCATCGGATTGGTTCATCGGTTTCACGGATCTCAAAATGAAAAACCATGAACCAAACCAAACTAGACTGGTTTCAATTGGTTCGGATCGGTTTCAAACCGAACCAAACAAGGTCGGATATTTTTTCGGTTTGGTCCGGTTTAGACTATCGGTTTCATTGGTTTAGTCCGAACCGCTTACACCCCTACATGTGATATGGATTTTGATTTTCCCTTTTAATTGCGATAGAGAAAAGATAGAAACTACCTAGGGAGAATGCATTTTCAGAAACACTGGAAACATTATTTTGAAAATTTACAAAATTATTCAAACTATTTTTAAAATGCATTTTTTAAAATTTTCCATAATGTTGCCGAGTTTTCAAAACAAAAAAAAAAATTCCATAGTGTATTCTCTGATATTTATTGTATCACTGGAAATTGAAACATGAAACACTAGAAATGAACGGGCTGAACCCCTCAATCTGATTAAAGAGAAATCAGAAGCTTTAATAAAATACCTTGGTTTGTGTTTGAATGTTTCTTACATTTGACAAGAAGAAGCAAAACTTCTTCTCGAGATCACTATACTTATTCTCGAGATCACTAAACACCTATCTGAGAGAACTTAGATTCGGATTCAGTTCGACTTCGCAACTTAGCTTAAGTGGAACTCTATTCTTATTCTTGGAAGCAAAGCAACAACTTACAAAGAAGTGCAAATGGGGAGTCTATATCAGCTGACCGGAGAAAGCCTAAGCTTGCAGCTTACATTGCCGCGGCACCTTCAAAGCTTGACTAACAAGCGAGAGAGTTTGTCCCTCTCCGAGAGGATGCACGAATCTCCAAGTCTAGTGCGCTTTACCTAGGCTTTATCTGATAGGGGCTACCATTGCGGGTCGAGAGTGAGATTTCACTTAAATCATGTAAAGTAGAAAATGTATCATGTATAATCTGGTTTTCTAATTTCCCAGGCTATTATCATATTAGTCTTAGGTATGAAGCTTACTAAACATAACATCTCCTCGGATAAACAACTTATTTTGCAGCTTAACCATGATAAGCGCTTATGTATAAGCTGTTTTAATAACAAAAGATAAAATGAAGTGGAATTGTTTTGGTATAAGCTGTTTTGACAAACTATCTTGAAGAGCTTATGAAAATAAGCTGAATCAAGTTATGAAAACAACTTAAGATTTAGGGAAATAACAAGCGTGTTAGTGTAATCCTATTAAAAATCAAGCTAAACCAATATAATCAAAATTTCAAACAGAATCCAGATCAAAGAAAACGCTGAAAATTAAAAATGAAATGAATAAAAAGATGATAAAATGAGGAAATTAATTTTGAATTAGAATATATAGATCAGAGAGAGATCGGAGTGTACTCACCGTTCGATGAGGATATTGCCCTCGGCGTTGGCAAAAAGCACCGCAAGGATCATATTCCGTTTTTCTCTGATATCAAACTCAACCTTGCTCACCGGAGTTGTAAAAATCACCTGTTCCAAATTACTGAGATACCCTTTATATATTTTCTTTTTCAAAATTTTATTACACTTAATTATGTCAAAGGTCTCTCTAATTATGACCTATTTAGATTTTGGTTCATGTAGTTATGAGATTGCTAATAAAAAAATGTCATATATATAGTATATATGATTAAATAATTCATATAAAAGCAGTTAAATAATTGAAAACAAAAGTAAAAATTTTCTTCCCTTATCTCTATTTAAATAATTCATATAAAAGAACTCTATTTAAAATTTCTATTTCTATCTCTATTATTTTTGACTAGGATGAAAATTTTCTTCCCTTGCCTGCTGAGTTGCTTGCTTTGGAGGGAAAGAGTTTTGTATTTAGTGTGGAGAAGAAAAATTCTGTTGGATCAAGTGATGAAGTAGTTTTCGTTGTTGACGGGGTTTGGGATGATGAAAAATTGCTGGGTTCTCCTGTTTTTAGATAAATGTTTAATCAATCTATAGGTAAAATTTTAATTGCAATCCAGGTGTTGTGGCTCTATGTTGTTTTCAAAGATTCTTCACAGCCATGGAGAGGATGATATCTTTCTACCATTTTGTTTGTTTTTTTTTTTTTTCAGAGGTGGAGATGAATGAGATTTTATGTTCTTCCGTGTACCTGTCCGTGTTTTGAAATTAGTAGATTTGGAGACCTTTGTTACCTTTTTGGATTTGTATGAAAATATTGGGTTTCTCATGGATAATGTATTTGTTTGCCTCTTGCTTATTTCGGTGTGTCGCATTTTTATATTCTACTATGTATAGTGTTTGGCATTTTATACAGTTGACTTATTATGTGTTCTGTTGCTAATTAAAATGCCGTACGAGTTTGTGCATTTGGGGTAGAGGAATGATGAACCTATTAGATGAGCTTTAAAATGTTTAACTGCTGAATTGCTAAGAGAAGGCAATTGATGTTTAATTCATATTTCCATCGTATACATTCCATTCAGTTTTTATTGGGTGCCATTATCGATTGATAATATGAAACTTTGGCCAAACACGTTAAAGTTTGATCGAGTCACTCCGTTTCGAAATTATTTTCCCATCTAAAACTGCTCAAAATCCTTGAAATTATTTGTTCAGGATTTCATATTTTTTTATCTAGGTTCGGTGTATCTTCGGTTGAGGCAAGAGGCTTTTTTTTCTGTGAATTTGTATGCAAATTAGCGCCCCTATAAATTTATAATGTTAAAAAACACATGAATTCTATCTCATGAAGAATCTTGAACAATGATAATACTTTTATTTTGTGCATTGTATTTTTAACTGTGGTATAATGTATATGTTGAAAACCCATCTTATCCTTTGTGGTAATGTATGTGCGAAATATTTGATTACCTTGTTTTTTTTAAATGCTGGAGACAATTTTGTTCGTGTGTGTTAAAATAAGTGTACTTCCTCTTTTAAACTATTGTTTGCCTATCTTGTGTGTCCACCCAATTATAGGAAAGAGCATGATAATAATATTATTGCATGAGATAATTTATCATTGTTGATTTTATATTGTTATTTTTTTTTGTTTTCACAATTTCAGTAGGTATTGTTAACATTAAAAATTGTGTGATTAAGGATTTGTATCCAAGTTGTTGTTAAAAATTGTGTAATTAAGGATTTGTATCCAAGTTATTGTTAAAAATTGTAAAATGCTAACAAGTGTCCTAAAGGCATTGTTTAAACATTTAAAAGTGGCGATTTTTGCATTAAAAATTGTACGGTTATGACTTTTAAGAGTGTTTGACTTGTATTTTTAATACATGGTTTCTTTTTTTGGATTCCTTAAACAATGCCCTTAGGACACTTGTTACCAGACCCTTAAAAATTTAATTATGCAAAGTTATTCTTCGAACCTAATGAGTAATTGTTTTAGAGTGTTTGATTGTAGATATTAATTAAGTCCTTATTAGGTATTAATTATAAAACGAATTCTTTGTATTGTCGATTTCTGCACTCCAGTGGGATGTTGCATTGTGGAGGGTCTTATTCTCCGAGTTGGCCAGTCCCAGTGTTGAAATTAAATCCTTCCAGTCATCCAACCAAATTTTTAAATTTTTTTTTAGTCTTTTTTGGTTTAATCAACGACAAATAAAAATAAATAACGCTCCTTCCAGTCATCCAACCAAATTTTTAAATTTTTTTTTAGTCTTTTTTGGTTTAATCAACGACAAATAAAAATAAATAACGCTGCCACCCAATTACAGGGTAGAAGTTGGTTCGTTTGACCATATTTCTTTCTACGCTAAATTATTTCTTCCGTTTTCCTCATCCGGTCCTATTTATATCAGAAATTTTGGTCAACAAAAGTTAACGTGTGTAGTTAAAATTTTTTACCAAATACATTCACTTCTGTTGACCCAAATTGACCGGTGGGAGTATTTCATTTCCTCCCTCAAATTTTTTTTTGTTCCGTTTTATATCATTTCCTCGCGTTTCTCTTATTTATCTTTTTTCATCTTCTTTCTCTTGATTGTTCTTACCCTTTCTCGCTGTTTTTATTCATACTTGTTCATCAAGTGGTTTTCCTTCTTCGTTCATGAACTTCGGGAGTAGATCTAGGTTTTGGAGCCAGAGTTGATTGTGATGACAAGGCTGACCGTGTTTTCAACTTACAGAGGCCACGTTTGCCAGTGATATCAAGTTGCTGTGGGGTTGGTTTCGTGTTCCGATGGAGATTCTGTTGGACAATCTGAGAGAAATTTCTCCTCTTAGCGGGGAGATCAAGCTTAGGGTAACCGTTGTTCGTCTTTGGGAAGTTCCTTCACGCGATGGTCCTCGCGGAATTGTCTCATCTCTTGAGATGGTTGTTGCAGATGAGCAGGTGATTGGGTTATCGTTGTAGTTTACCTTATTTTGTTGTGTGTTTGTCGTTTACATTTGAGGAATCCAGGATTGAGATTGTGTTTTGAATTGTTCAGGGATGTAAGATACAAGCATCTGTTCCGGAGGTGTTGCTTCATTTGTTCGTTGGAAAATTTTGTCGTGGTCGTGTGTACATCATATCCAATTTCGCAGTAGTCCCAAACTTGGGCTCTTATCGTGTTACAAACCATGATTACCGGCTGATTTTTCAGGCTTCGACTTCTGTTTCTGTGACTGGTCGCACATTGAATCCCATGAATAGTCTTTCTCTTGTGGATTCATCCATTATTTGGAAGCATCAGAATGATTGTGATTTCTTAGCTGGTCAGCCTTGTGGAATTCTTTTTTTGTTTTAAGCATATGTTTGTAGAGTATTTTTTTTCTTAATTGTTGATTTAAATTGATCATGTAGATACCATTGGGTTGCTGATTGGAATTTCTGAACCAAAGAAGTGTATCATAGAGGCGAGGGTTGAGAAGTTGATCTTCCTTGAGTTTTTGGACTGCATGTACCATTCGGACTCATGCTTGGTCGATATGTTCCATTTTTTCTTTTTTTTAATCAGACTCTCTTATTGTTTGATCTTTCTGTTTTGTAGTGGGAAATTCAAATGTGTTTTGTCTGGTGATTCCGCTGCCAAGTTTAAAGTTGCTTTGACCACAGTTGCAGGGGGAAGACCGGTGGTGGTTGTTCGTTTTGCCAAGATCAAGATAATTCTTGGTGAGTCTTTTTGTGTTTCGTGAGTTTTTAAACCACCATTTAGTCTGTAAGGTTGGCGTGAATGTTGTCAAGTTTCCAAATTGGGATTGTCTGCAGACATTATTCTTGAGTTTGTATCTGATTTGTGTTGTATGCTTTAGTTTGTCCAAAACATGGTCACAACTTGTGCTGATGTGCAAGCTCATCATCTTTAAATTGGAAACAGGGGGTGCTTGCGTGATAAATGTCAAAGATATTTCTCAGATCTTTATGAATCCTAATATTACGCAGTTGCATGAGTTTAGAGAGAGGTGAGTTGTTTTTGTCTACGCTGGAGTTTTCTAGATTTGTTACGTGTCAGCCCTTCATGGCATTTTTTCCTCCATGTTTGCAGATTAGCTCTTCGTGGAATTCTGCCAGATGGTCCTGTTGAATTGTTTGTTCCAAGGTTCAGGATGTATGGGGCAGCTGAATTTTTACTGTTCTATCCAAAGCTGACGATAAATGAACTTAATTCTGTCATTGAAGATGGTATGTTTGTTGTGTCAGCGATTCTAACTGGATTTCTCGAAGGTGAAGAGTGGTGGTTTCCTTGTACTTCGTTGGAGTCCGTTGAGAAAGATGTGTCAAGTTTGATAGCTGAACAAGATGGACCTGATTGTGAGTTCCGTCTAACTCCAAGGTGACAGTGATTTTTACAGATATTTTTATCAGTTTTACCAATTTGTGGGTGCCTGTCTCATGCTTATGGTCCATGTCCTTGAAGTTGAAATTTTGTTTGTTTGCTGTTGTGATAGGTTTCGGGTGAAATTCAAAGTCTGTGACGGCACGGATGAGGCTGTGTTTCAGTTGTTTGATAATGATCTCACTCGATTGGTTAGGCAAAATTGCGTTGATCTTGTTAATGAAGTTCAGGTTTTCGTCTTGTTTCCTCGCAGTTTTTTATTTTATTTATAGTTTATAATGTGATAGATTTTGACATCTTATGTGATTACTGCAAACAATTCCCAGGGAAAAAATTCAGAGGTTTTTCCGCTCCAATTTCGATCATTGTTTGGAAATAATTTTCTTTTCTTGGTGGAGAAGGAGTCAACTTCGAACCCTACTCTGGATTGTCCTTATAGAGTTAGAAGAGTTTGTGCCAATTCAATTGTTGTTGATCTATTTAATGGAATGGTAATGTGTAGTTCTTTTCACCCTATCGCATAGTTTTTATGTTGTCTGTGTTGTTCTCTTCTCCATTGATTGGTTGTTTTGCTTTGTTTCTTTCGCAGAATCGTGAATTGGACAGAGAGTTTTTCCCTCTTGCTGGATGTGGGTGTCAGACTAGGGGAAGATGAAAGAACGGCCTTGTGGATTTGTCATCTGCAGCAGCTATTTTGTTATTTGTATTTTGCACTGTTGTTTATGTTTATGTTTATGTTTATTGTACTTGAATTTGTATTTATATTTGGATCTTGCACTTATTGGCTGTCTCTTTGAGGCCAGAGTAGTTTAAATATTTGGAGGTCTGGTTCTCCGTTGGGTTTTTTTCCATTCTTTTGTTGTAGATCTTATTTTTATTGGGCCTGGTGTAGTAGTGTTTTGGTTTTTGTGAGGAAGTAGTTCTGTATCCACTGTGGCACACAGCTCAGCATTTACCTCTTCATATCCAATGAAGCATTTACTCCAACTGGGTGGGAAGGTTCCATTGAGTAGTTTGTGCGCCGTAAAATCCATCAATTCAAAGCATAATAGGATACACCCAATGCGCAACACATTGCACAAAAAGTCAAGCAAGCGAAAAATTGATCATGAACAATGGAACAGTGAAACAATGTTGATGTATTTGGATTATTAGTGTCTAATGCAAATTAAAAACCAAATCAACATCCACGGCAATATTATTTTTATTGTAAAGATTTAAGACAATACTCGAGATTTACTTCAACTACTCTCTTTTAAAATTTTACACCCGTGGCCATGCCAAATTGCATAAAGATGAATTGGATTAAGATGACGTCAAACGCTTCTGGACTAAACACTGTCATATCAAATTAGTACATTTTCCTACCAATTGTTAAATGTTGGGTGGGTCATCCCCTATTGAACCTGTTTACCCAATCAAAATATACAAAACTTTGGTAACCCAAACTACTGCATCATGACAATTTCCGCAGGAATCAGATGACTTGAGTAACAAGAAAATAAAGTTTTTTTTTATACAAAAGATAGACTAAAACAATGGAACAATCAAAATTAGGAAAATAAAACAGTGCAGACACATATGTGGTTGATACGTCTAAGATGAGCAGGTATCAGCTCCATTCATCCGCGTAAAACACCCATGATCACATGGGTCACTGGATTTTCAACGCTGCAGACAATGCGGTCGCCAATGCTCAAGTGCTTTAACTTAACATACTGGTACCAGCCCCTTGTGAGGTGCCTGTCGATGTATCCTGAAGGCCTGGTTGACCTAATCAATTTACATTGAAATGTTTCGCCAGTGTCGTAATCCAGGACAGCAATATCATTCTGGGCAACAAATTCAAATTTTGAAACAACAAATCTAGGAAAACGCTGCAAAAAACAACAAACAACCAATAAATAGCATACCAGATAAGAATCATTGGAGTGACAAGTCACCTCAACAGAAAAAGGGAATCATACCAGGGCCCTCCGACCTTTGGAAACTGATTTATTGACTTTAAATGACCATATATATTCTTCAGGCTCGCCATCGGCCCCAGGAATATAAAGTGGATCACCGTTATCAGGAGCCCGATCCAAACCTGGGGCAATAGGAGCCTGAGGCATGTTTTCAGTGACAAGGTCAACGAGCATCTCAAATGGAATAGTTGAACCAACCTGCCCGTCTGCGTCAGACGGGTCGACCGCAGACACCAATTGAACAGGGGGTTCAAACGTAGGGTCAACAGTTCTCATTGCATGGTAATTTATCGGATGATGGAAACCAAAATAAAGGATGTCCAAATTGTCATCATCGACTATCCGCATATCAAATTGATTGTCGCAGATCTGATAGCATAAAATAACTCTTTGTGGAGCAAGAAACCCACAGTGCTGGGAAATCACCAAACCCCCTGGTATCTTGCCTTCTTCAACAACTCTGGACAAATCAATCTTTATGTAGTTACCGACAGGATCCTTTATCCAACCATACTTTTGAAGAATCAACTGAGACTGCCACCTCGACAAAAACACAGTTGGAACCTGGATTGCATTCTGCAGAAGCTTCGTCAGCAAATCAGAAAGGTAAACAAAGAAATGGCGAAAAAGTATGAGAACAAATAAGATAATAACGGTTACACACATTGTCAGAGCTGATAATGGTCTCGAAAGTTCTTTCAGCAAGATCACTTTTATGAAGAACACCAACAACAAAACAAAGGAGATAACAACCAAACTGTTAGAGAACTATGGGATCAAACTTAATTAGAGAATCCAATATGCACAGTTAATAATACACGATATTACAGAAAGTTTAGAAAAAATGTAAATAACAAATGAAAACCAGTACAGAAACGTGGATAAGCAACGAAAAAATAAAACAGGCAGAACAAGTAAAACAACAAAGCACCCTAAACCATATCCGAGACAAGAGTTAGCAAAAAAGTAAACTCACACGTGAGGAGGAAGAGCCATTGATGCAAAGAGGATTGAGTGACAACGAAGGGACACGAGACAGCTATGAAGGATCAGAACCCAGATGTACCTGATTGATACAAAATATGGGCCGCACAAACAATCAGACTGGGATACTATATTGAAAACCAGACAACACCGACAATACCACATTGGTTCACCGGATTTCATGTATTGAAACCAGTGATGAGCATTATAGGCTTTGCTAAACATTGAAATCATACATGTACAGTTTATATTTACTTGATTTATTTATTTCTAGGCTTAAACCAACTATTCACGCCCTAATTTTGCAAACTTATATATTTTTGACCCCTTTTGAAACAAATGACTAGAGTTGCCTCTCATGTTTAACCGCTTTTGTAAAACACCGATTTTCACTTGCTCAGGCCTATGTGTCACGCCACATGTGTTTTTTTCAAATAAAAATTCAATTAAAAAGCCATGTATATGTATGTCAATTATATTAAATAAATCGAAAAGGAAAAATAAAAAAAGAGGAACGGCACTTCGATTAAGAGCCAAAAGTCTTCGTCTTAATCTTCCAAAATCTAATAATTTTTTTAAAAACTCATCCTCTTCTTCGTGTTTTTTTGTTCATCATAGTTCATACATTCATCGTCGAATGCCCATGTTTTTTAAAAAAAAACTATTATTATCATTTTCATGCATTCATCAAGCAAATCCAGAAGATGAGGAAAATTAGGGAATGGAGAGGATCGAAAATCAACAACAACACGCTTAGAACTCTTGTCTCATTCTCATCTTCCCTTGTCTTAAAACTAAAAAAAAAAAAAAAATCCAACAATTCTTTTTTCACACGTAGCATAGATCCATAAAATCAATGATTCTGGTTTAACACACAACATAAATCCAAAAAATCAAGGGCAAGATTACTCATACACAAAATTACCTAGGTTCTTCAAATCCCAAAAAATTCACGGATTTCCGAAGATAGTAGAGATTACCTAGACATTACCCAGCACACACACAATCATAGACGATATCATCAGCGAATAAGATATGAAACCTTAAAAATTGGTTGTAAACGAACCTCGGTGTCGAAACCGGATGGTTCCTACTTGGATGGCCGCACCTCGACGAAACCCATCGGTGGCAGAGAGTGAAAAAGGGAAATACTGGAGCAGAAACACGAAGAACAAAATCTAATACACAAAAGCTTCAGGATTCTGAAGCGCTGCGGGGATCGTTTGATGAATCAAAAACTATCATAATCACATGTGGCACTCTTCGCAGTGTTCACACAAGAGAGACAGATGAATACTTTTTGATTGATGCTTTGATCAGAGGGAGGGACACAGATGGAAATAAGGCTATCTGTTTGTGATAGGGTAGAACAAATGTTTAGTAAAAATAAAAATTAGTAAAAATAAATGTTAGAAAGAAAATTGAGGAAGAGAATTGTTATTTGTTTTTTTTTATTATTCCATCCCTTTCAAAATAAGTGTCGTTTTAGGTGTTTATACACATATTAAGAAATGCAATGATTAAAAGAAACAGAATGGTTATTTTACCAAATTATTCTTCTTAACCGTTGGTTAGTTTTAAAAGTAATACTTTGGAAGTAGTGTGCAGAGTATTAATTGGAGGGTACAATTGAAAAGAAAAAGTTATTATTGCATTGAAAACTGAAAGTGACATTCATTTTAAAACAATTTTTTTTGGCTAATGCGACGCTCATTTTGAAACGGATGAAGTATTTTATAAATAATATATTCCCTTATTGAAATGGAAGGTAGTACACAATATCTATCTTATTCCTTCATATTTGTTGTTTCTCATTCATCACCTATCTCATGTAATAGCTTTTCTCATAATTCTATCCATCTTCAAATATTCTGCAGGGAATACAAAAAAAAAAAAGAAACAAATGAGATGGAAGGTAATGGAAAGGGATGCATAACACAGCAACAAAGACATTGTATATATGGAAAAATAAATTCCAATAATTGCTTGCTTTATGGTGTATAAAATATTTATTTATTTTTTTGCTTTATTGGGTGGCGCCACCATAGGCTCAATTGTTTATAATATTGTATAATATGAGATGTATTTCCATTGTTTTTTCTTTAATATTCTGCACTTGTAGCTGTGCCATTCTACAACAGGGATCACATCAAAAGCTTCTAGCTTAACCTAAGATACATCGAATTTAGACAACAAATGTGAAATCAACAATATAAAATCCAGCTATCTCAATTAATTCTATCATTTTTTATTACCTCTAATCTTCTAGCAATGTTAGACCTTAATTGGGCCACCCCCTATTAAAATTATTTTTACCACAAAAATAATTGAAAATTCTGAGAAAATCCCTTTAACCATGAACAGTTCTCCCCCGATAGGAGTAAAGACACGTTTTTTGATGTGGATGATGATGGTGGTGGGTACCTGCAAATTGGAAAACAAGAGTGACAAGGGTATAAATGGAAAATTGAGGCTAGAGGACGTTTCGTCGCACTTTCTTCGCATCCTAGAGAAGAAAGCTAAAAGTGGTGGGACCCGCCTATTTAATCTCTCTCACCTCAATTTCTCTCCTGAACCAAACACAGTGGTTGTGCTGTTTCTTTGCTATCTCTCTCGCTGCAATCTCTCTCTTAGCAAAATCTCTCATTCCAAACATAGTGTAATAGCTAGAAAACAGGCCATCCTTTCATCGGGCAGAACAATTAGGTGTAGGCAAAACAGCCTAAATTTTCACCGGGTCATCCCCTATTAAAATTATTTCCCATATAAAATAAAAGAAAATTCTGAGATAATCCCATTTATGATGAACAGTTCTCAACCAATAGGAGTGAAGACATGTTTTTTGATTTGAATATGATAACAATTTATGAGTGGGAGATGATGTTTTTTGCAGTATCGATTTGTTGTGAATGGTTTGTTTCTCGACATAGATCGACCAAGTTAATCAATTGTTGACAGGAACAACGTAGATGTTTTGCGGAGCTTTTTTTATATGTGGTTGGTATTATGTGAACAATTTTTTTTCCGAATTTCCAAGTTGATTGGGTCTGCTTTTCGTGTTTTTTTCTACTTGCATGAGTTATGGTAGTGTATGATGTTAACGATCTTAGTGAATTTGTGTATATTTTTTATTTTATTTCTATGCATACGTTTTGGAAATATTGTAATATCGTTTACAACCTTGAATCGTTCGATACATTTTCACCAAACTCCTTGACGTATGTCGTCTCCAAGTTGTCGCAGACCGTGCGTTGCACGGGTTGGGACACTAGTTCATTGCATTAGCTTGATGGATTACCTACATAATATGGACGCAACAAACAAAATGACAATAATGGATCTAGTGGATAGAGAAATTCTAATATAGATACACTCACATGAAATGAAAAAATTAAAACAAAAATAAATCAATCATATCAATTAACATTAGTTAATTTTATTCTTTAAATTTTGGTAAATCATGCTAATGCAGAAGAGGCCTTGAACTTGTTAGAACAATCACTATGTTCTTTGCGCAGCAAAAGTGCTTATGAAGAATAAGTTGTTTTAAGCAAGATGAGAAATAACATAATTGTTTGTAAAACTGAAAGAGAGAAAACTAATAGAAATTTTTATTGATTCACACACATTCTCTTCTATTTACAACATATGAGTGAGTATATATACAACTAGACGTTGTAACAAACTCCTCTAACAAACTAACTCCCTTGGTTAACAAGCTAACCAAGGTTTGTTACTAGACCCAGCTTCTGAAGACATCAGAAGCTACACTTCAGAAGCTCGCTGATGTTCGGAGGCTGCACTTCAGAAGCTGCTGTTCAGAAGCTACTGTTCAGAAGCTGCACTTCAGAAACTGAACAACAGTTATTGATTAATATCTTAATACTCCCCCTTAATCATAACTGCTGAATATTAAAAACACCTAATTTCTTCCTCAAGAATTCAAATATGTCAAGCTTCACTGCTTTTGTAAAACCATCAGCAATTTGCAGTTATGTGGGGCAGTAGTGCAGCTCAATCACACTCACTGATCACACTCACTAAATAGCATATGTTTGGCCTGCTATTACACAGATACCTCAAAGATCCCACAATTTGCCTGAACATTGTGGAATTCACTTTCTCCTCTTCAATGCATTCATCCAGCTTTGAGTTTGTTTCTGATGGATTTAAAACTGTATTGCAGTTTTTCATTTCAAACTTATCAAGCAACTCACCAATGTATTTCTGCTGATACATCAATATTCCAGCTTTCAATTTCACAAATTCCATTCCTAAGAAGAATGAAAGTTCACCCAGATCAGTCATTTCAAACTCCTGCTTTAGTTTCTTCTTAGTTTTCTCAATTTCTGATGTTGAGCTACCAGTGATAAGTGAATCATCAACATACAGACAGATTATAACAGTTCCTCCATCAAAAAGTTTCTGAACATAAACACCAAACTCAACTACACACTTTTCAAAGCCTATCTAGGTTAAAACTTGGTCAATCTTCTTGTTCCATGCTCTAGGAGCCTGTTTTAATCCATATAGTGCTTTGTGCAGTTTATACACCATATTTTCTTTCCCAGCAATTTCAAAACCTGGTGGTTGTGATACATACACTATCTCTTCCAGTGGGCCATTTAGAAATGCTGACTTTACATCTAAATGGTAGAGTGACCACTCATTCTTACAAGCAATAGCAGTGACTAACCTTACAGTTTCAATTCTAGCAACTGGAGCAAACACTTCATTATAGTCTATGCCTTGCTTCTGAAGAAAACCTATAGCCACCAATCTTGCTTTGTGCTTAAAGACTTGTCCGTCAGGGTTCAACTTCACTTTGAATACCCATTTGACATCAATTTTCTTTTTCTTGTCTGGCAAGTCAACTAGCTCCCAGGTTTGATTCTTCTCGATTGACTGCAGTTCTTCAACCATAGCTCTTTTCCATACATCAGTCTTTAAAGCTTCTTTGTAATTAACTAGTTCAGCATCTGCTAATAATGCAAAGTGATGAAATCACCTTCATCATTCACTGTATTATCAGAGGTTACTTCACAATCAGTCAATCTGGCAGGTGGATTTCTGTTCCTTTGAGGTCTTGTTGGTGCTATGATTTCCTCTTGATCATCTGCAGTCACTTCATGATCATCTTCACCTTCTGATTCCTCACTTGAATCAGGGTATATGTAGCTTTGCTGGATTTCACTGTTGTATTCAGATTCATTTTCCCATTTCCACTTCTCAGCTTCATTCACTATAACATCTCTGCTGAAATGAACCTTTTGATTCACAGGATTGTACAGTTTGTATGCACCAGTAGGATGATACCCTATGAGTATCATAATTTCACTTTTATCTTCTAGCTTGCTTCTTCTAGCATCTGGTACATGCTTATAACACAAGGAACCAAACACTTTGAAGTGTTTAACACTGGGCTTCCTTCCACACCAAGCTTCTTCTGGCACCTTCAGATTTAGCTTCTTAGTGGGACACTTGTTTAGAATGTAAGCAGCAGTAGTTACTGCTTCACCCCAAAACTTGTGTGGTAAATTCTTCTGCTTAAGCATGCTTCTGGTCATGTTTAGCAGAGTCATGTTTCGTCTTTCTGCCAGTCCATTATGCTGAGGAGTATATGGAGCAGTTACTTCATGAACAATTCCTTGAATTGTGCAGAAAGCTTCAAAATCCTTTGAGGTATACTCACCTCCACCATCTGTCCTCAAAATCTTAATAGATTTATCACTTTCCTTTTCTACTAAGACTTTGAATTTTTTGAATGTTTCCAAAGCTTCACTCTTAAGCTTAATAGTAAACAGCCAAATCATTCTTGTGAATTCATCAATAAAGGTAATGAAGTACTTACTACCACCAAGAGTAGGTACCTCAAATGGGCCACAAATATCTGAATGAACAACTTGCAGTGTTTCACTTGCTCTTTTAGGTGCATCAGATACAAAGGGTAATCTACTTTGCTTGCTCTTCACACATACTTCACATATGGATTTCTTGGCATTCAAATTTGGCAAACCATTCACTAACTCTTTAGAACTCAATTCACTAAGACTTCTAAAGTTTAGGTGCCCATACCTCAAATTCCACAATGCTTCAGCATCTTCAATGACAGTTGCAGACATACACATCATCCTGTTGCTTGATATGTTGCATCTATAGGTTCTGTTCTTTGACAAAGTAGATTTCAACACCAGATTCTTCTTTGGATCAAACAGTTTCAATGATTCACCCTCCATTGAAACTGAGAATCCTTTCTCCACCAGTTGACCTATGCTCATCAGATTACACTTCATATCTGGGACATAGAACACATCTTCAATTATGACTTTACTACCAAAATTGCTCCTCATCACTATGTTACCACTACCTTCCGATGCAAGCTTCCTATTGTCAGCCAGTTTGATATTAGTTTTCTTGCTAGCATCAAAGTTGGTTAACCATTCTCTATGAGCTGTCATATGATTAGAGCACCCAGAGTCAAGGTACCACTCTTCACCTTTCTTCCTATCTTCACATGTGGCAGCCATTAACAACACTGCATCAGGGTCACCTCCATAAGCAATATTGGCTTCTTCAGTATTCTGATCTTTCTTGAACCAACACTCATCAGCAAAATGTCCAAACTTATCACAATTATAACACTGAACCTTACTCTTATCAAAATCCTTTTTTTTGTTCTGATTTTTCCCAAAACCTCCTCTTTTAGAAGACTCAGTTTTGTTATCAGCCTTGGATTTTGAATTGTTGGACCAGTTTGATTTACCCTTCCTTTTCTTGGAATTCTTGTGATTTCCTTCTTTCTTTGTTGTTTGAGCTTGAAGGGCTTGCTGAACTGATCTTTCAGAACTTCTATCAATTACCAGCAGTTCATGTGCTTCCAGAGAACTCTGCAATTCTTCAATCTTCATAGTTTTCACATCCTTTGCTTCTTGGATTGCTACTACTATGAAGTCAAACTTTTGGCTTAAAGATCTCAGCACCTTTTCAACTACCATCTGATCAGAAATGTTTTCACCACAGTTCTTCATCAAATTCACGATTTCAATCATCTTTGAGAAATAATCACTCACCTTCTGGTCTTCTTCCATCTGCATCATTTCATACTTCCTTCTATATGATTGCAGCTTGACTTGTTTCACTTTTTCTCCCCCATTGTGATAATTCTCAAGAATATCCCATGCTTCTTTTGATCTTGTTGCTTTGGCTATCTTCTCAAAGTGCTGATTATCAACATTCTGTTGAATGTAGAACAGAGCCTTGCAATCTTTCTTCTTGTTTTCTCTGAATGCAACTCTCTGCACATCAGTAGCATTTGCAGGAGGTTCTTCAAACCCATTCTGAACAAGATCACTCACATCTTGCGCGCCAAACAACGATCTCATCAAAGCGCTCCATCGTTCCCAATTCTTGCCATCAAGAATCAAGATATTTGATCCAAAACCGTTTGTGTTCATCTTGCTAAATCTCAGAAAAACAGAGAAATCAATACACACACCTCACTCTTTGGTTCCCGATGATGATTCCCCTCATTTTCACTCGTGTTTCCCAAGATTCAACCAGGCTCTCGATGCCAATTGTTAGAACAATCACTATGTTCTTTGCGCAGCAAAAGTGCTTATGAAGAATAAGCTGTTTGAAGCAAGATGATAAATAACATAATTGTTTGTAAAACTGAAAGAGAGAAAACTAATAGAAATTTTTATTGATTCACACACATTCTCTTCTATTTACAACATATGAGTGAGTATATATACAACTAGACGTTGTAACAAACTCCTCTAACAAACTAACTCCCTTGGTTAACAAGCTAACCAAGGTTTGTTACTAGACCCAGCTTCTGAAGACATCAGAAGCTACACATCAGAAGCTACACTTCAGAAGCTCGCTGATGTTCAGAGGCTGCACTTCAGAAGCTGCACTTCAGAAGCTACTGTTCAGAAGCTGCACTTCAGAAACTGAACAACATTTATTGATTAATATCCTAATAGAACTAACTAGTGGCTGCTATGACACTCAATTGTTGGTGCTGCTGTTTCGGTTGCTGTTACAACAAAATGCCACAAACTGAGGTTAACATGACAGAAGCTTATGTTAATGCCTCTCAGTTTGTGGCTTTTTGTCGTGAACACAGTAACCGAAACAACAACACCAACAGTTGGGTCTTACAACACCATTAGCTATGTCAAGACCCATTCCTTCTGCAGCAGATTTGGTTTGTTTAGAGTGGAATACGATTAACTTAATTTCAAAGCACTCCAATTTATAGAGCCGTTCATGCATATAACATGCCTTCATGCCAGTGGCGGATCTTGACTTAAATTATTGGGGGTGCCAAACTTCTATGGAATATATATTAAACGGTTCAAAAAATAGCAATAATTAATTACTGGCCTAGTGGTATGAATTGTTTGAAAGTAGCAAGAGAATGTAGGTTCGAATCCCATCAAAATCGTTTTTTAATACAATTTTGTAAAAGTAAAAGATAAATATGTAAAAAAAAAAAAAAAGAGATGGAGGGGTCGATCCTGCGAACCACTGCAACGGATGGAATTTGTTTGACAAAATACATCTAATATACTATATAAGCAAAACCTGGGGGATGCCGTGGCCCCCGCCGGCCACTGAAGAGATCCGCCACTGCTTCATGCATAATTCATGTACAAGAAAATAGGTGATCAGCACACAATGAATGAAATTAGTTGGTTAGGCAGAAGATAGAGCAAAGCAGATTGAATAAATTTTTCAATAACTCATATGGCTTGAATTCTCTTATCTTACTTGCATTTAGTTAAAAGTGACATATGCATATAAATATTGTGTTAGTCTAAACAAAAGTCTCTTATGTTTTACTTCTATTAATGCATTTCAGAAGGACATTAAAATTTTACAATAGTGTCATATTATTATTATATATACACAGACAAAGGTAGTATTAGTGTATTATTAAAAAGGGTTAATTATGTTTTTGATCCATATAAAATTAGGACCTTTTAAGTTTAATCCTTACTTAATTTTAATAGTTTTTTTAGTCCTTGAAAAAAAATTACACTCAGTTTTAGTACCTGCTAAATCCAAATTTGTTTATTTATGCTTAAACTCTTGAATTTTTGAACAAATTTTTGTAGACGTGTTAAGAACATTACTAAAAATTCCTCCACAAAAAATTGGTTCAAAATTTGATATCTACATCCAAATTTTTGTTACTTTTATTTTGAACTATTGTCGATTTAAAAAATTCACATTTAATTCATTTCATGTTAAAAAATTCTAAATTTTAGCAAATGAACCTTTTATAATGTTCTAAAAGTGTGTCCGAAAAATCGTTCAAAAATTGAATAGTTTAAGGATAATTAAACAAATTAAGTTTTAAGAGGGACTAAAATTACATGTAATTTCTTTTTGTAGGGACTAAAAAAACTATTAAAATTAAGTAAGGACTAAACTTAGAAGCTCTCAATTTTATAGGGACCAAAAACATATTTAACGCTATTAAAAACTAAGCCTATGGATATCTTTTTTGTACCAAAAAAAAAAATTAAGCCTATGGCTAACTAGGCAATTAAGCTCATGTCCCTTATGAGTTAAATGACAATTAGAAGTTAGAAATCAATGTACAAAAAGAAGAACTTTCAAAAGGAAGCACAAGCCTATTTAAAGGTTATTTAAAGTATTCCAAGGCTTTAGCCTTACTTAAAATTGCTTTCACTCTCTCATAATATTCATTCATTAGCATGGTTGAATAATTAAAATTGCTATATATCTATCTACCTGATCATATGGAGAACAACCCATGGTTCATACAACAAACAATGAATTAATGTGACAAACCAACTAGCTAGGAATTAACTGCTTCAACGTGTCTACAGTCCCCACTTGAAATCAATTTCAATTTTTAAGTTTTCACGTTCTTGTTAGAGACACAAATGCCTTGGCCTAAAGAACCTATAAATTTCTACCAATGGGGTTTGTTACTCCCAAAACTCATTAATTTTCCACTCAGGAAGTGAATATTTCAGTATTACATTCTTTATAGAATATATATGATTTCATTTTCCATTTCCCTTTTCTAACATCTCACGTCACTCATTATCCCATGTGTGACCAAGTTCAATAAAAGATGAAAAATGTGGGAACCATATTGCCTTGTTTATATTAAGATCAATTTTGATACATCAACAACGTGGTCTAGGCATGTCATCGTCATTGAAATTATATATCTTTGATTTTTCACACACAAGTATCATGCGCAGAATTAACCCAAACAATGAAAAAGCTAAAGTAAATTGAAGTTGTGAATGTAACTAATTTAAGGGTTCCAAGTCAAGTATTATTTGCACACACATATCAAATGAGTAGTTTTTTTTTATTTTTCACAAACCGATTTTCACCTCCGGCAGCATAATAGAGTGAAGAAGAAAAATGACTTATTATTATAGAAACCTAATAAAGATAATGTCTAACATGCTTACATCTATAATGAAGTCATAAATCCTTCTTTGTCGTCTTGCTACTTGTACCATATCTATATGTGAGGAATTGCAAGTAGAATGTTCACACTCATGGCATGTTAGGGTCTTGGGAAGTTACAATAGGTTTAGACTTTTTGGATCACCAACCTCCCAAGCTTAAATACTAAAGTCTAATATACAAGAACTCTTTATTTTCCCACCCTATTTGATTTCTCACGCGTCATATGCAGTTCGGATTATAGAATTCGAACGTCATAAACTCCCCATAAAAACTTCCAATACTTATCATTTACACTTAAATTTTCATCGTGGCAAATCTAAATGAACATGACTCAAAGTTTTAATTGTGACTATGTGAGCCATTTTCGACTCTGGAAGGATCAAGTTTCACTATGTGTGACTATGTGGGAACCATATTGCTATGATAAGAAATTCTCAAGTTTAGCACCAACTTCATATGTAAGGGCCTTATTTGGTCTCTCTAATGATTACTATTTTTTCCCCTACTCTCACGCATTGGTGCAAATTTGCAATTAGTCTTGCAACAAATAACACAACTAATATCTATTTTCTTGTTTAGAGTGAGGTGAGATGACTTTACACTTCATTTCCTATCAGGATGAGTGTTCAATCATAATTGTTTTCCTCTTTTGATAGGTTTTGTTGATTTTTTTTTTAATTTCTATAAGAAATTTAGTCCATATTGTATACCTTGTTAATGTGAGCAAAAGTTGAACCAATATTAAACATTAGAAATTAATTTCTATAACAAAAAATATGTTTATTCTTCAGTGAAATCGTCAATAAAAATTATAGGTTGAGACGTTGAAGGAGTATTAAGAAGAAGATCCAGATTTTTTTTTTAAAAACTCGATATCCAATCTAAGAATCGACTAATCCGAAGGGACCAATCTCACCGCCCCACTTGCGGGGGGGCCCGTTTAAAGCCAGAGCAAGCTCTGTATGGACTTAGCCCATCGAAATTGACACCAGAGGGAATCGAACCTAAGACCTCTGGAGGAGCAAACTCCAAGATCCCAAGCCAACCACTAGGCCAACCCCAAATGGGTTGAAGATCCAGAATTCTAGATACGATAGCTGACAAATTTCCCCTTCTCTAAACAAACTAGCCGCTAACATTTATATATATAAAAGCATTAGAAATTATGCATGGAATGGAACTATAGAGTAATTCCAAGTTAGTTAACTAACTGGATAGTTTTTCTTATAGACATAAAATTTTAGATATATGGTAGAGACCGTTACACATGTGGTAAAGTAAAACACAATATATCATCATATATCACACTCTTACTTAGGACAAAACAAACAAACAAAAGACATCATCATGGACATCAAATTAAACTCCTTCAATGAGGTCCACACATGAAAGTGAAAGCATAGAGTTTAGTTTAGTTTAGTTTAGTTTCTATTGAGAAGTTCTTCTATCATCTGCAAAGCAATTTTCTGTTCATCATCCAAACCATTTTTACTTAATTCCTCTGGCTTTACCTTCTCTGGAACAGAATCACTTTTTTTCCTTTCTAACTCAACCATCATAAGCCAATTGGATTCAGAACGAGGACCTGCACCTTTCTGCCATACTCCAATGTGTGAATTCTCTGCATCAAGCCTCAAGCAAGTGAGTGAAGGTGAAGGAAACTTGCAGCACTTCCTTAACTTTGCACTAAGAACTGCAGAAAATGCTTTGGAAGAAGTTGAAATAGAATTGGTTTGATTTTCCACATTAATTGGAAAGTTAGTTTTTGCATTTCTTCCACTCATCAAAATTGCTGCTTCATCATATGCTTTAGCTGCTTCTTCAGCTGTTTCAAATGTTCCTAGCCACACCCTCCTTTTCCTATTCATACCACCATATAAAATATAATAACTCAACTAACACAAAAATATAAATGAAATTTACATACATAACCAAATTATAGACTGAAAAGGCGTACATGTTCGGATTGACGATGAATTTAGCAAAATTATGATGTGTCATATGGTTTTGCAAAAACTACACTAGCTTCAATAAAATTATAGTATAACGTACGTCTGGTTTTATCAAATCCGTCGTGTATCCAAACATACACTATAATATATTCTATAAACCGAAAAAGTGTGCATGTTTTGATTGACGATAAATTTAGCAGAATCACAATATCACGTCTGATTTTATCAAATCCGCCGTGTATCCAAACATACACTATAATATAATATTTTTTCTAAAGTTTGAGGAGAAGGAAAACAATATAAATAAAATAAATGAAAGTGAAAGGTTAATACAATAATGGATGACGAATCTCAGAGACCCAAGAGCCCCAATGGCGTTGCCTGACACCTCTGAACTTCTTTGATTGTACCATGTTGGTTAGAATTTTCTTCTCTTTCTAGCTAGGTTTGTGAGGGGAGAGAGAAAGAGAGAGATATGAACTGAAATGTGGAAATGATAGAACAATTCAAGGGTATTTGATGAACTTGTTGTGACAGTATGATAAGGTGTCCACATAGTAAATACAAACCATAAGGACCAAATTATGTTACCTTGTATGTACTTCAGACGTTGACGTCCCATGAAATGGCTTTAACATATATAGAAGGTCTAGCTTAGGGGTATAATACAAAGCTAAATAAAACACACATGCTGCTTCTATGCATTTTTGTAGAATGTTTGGATTCGATAGAATCCTTAGAGGCTTAGACTAACATATAGCTAGTAACTTATTTGGTTGGAGCAATGAATTTACAACCTCAACTTTATATTTATTTGAATTTACTATCCTGTGAGAAGTAAAATATGATTCATATTGATTTGAACTTGATTCAAATTTTGTCTATATACTATACATATAAAAGGAAATGGCTCATGAATTTACCAATTTGCCCCTAGGAGGGGCATTTTGGTAATTCAATTATTGGAGGTGGTTTTTTTTTTTTTTTTGAGGTTTGGCCTATGAATTTCCATTTTTGCCCCTAACCAATTTTTTAAATTATTTTCTTATTTTTATATTTTTAATAACTTTTAATTATTTTCCAATTTTTATATTTTTAACTATTTTTCAATTTTTCCTCTCAAATTCAATTGCTTCTACATTGCCGTTGTGGGAGATTAAGGTATCGTTTGACCCGACTTTTTTCAAACCTCTCTACATTTTTAAGGAGAAGTTAGGCCCAATACAATATCAATTAAGTACTTACTAAAAAAAGTACTTTTTTTGAACGCATAAAATTGAATGGAATGAGCTTTGACCAGAAGCTGTTGAATGTTACTTTAAAAAAACTACTTCTCGACAATTTATTTCACAAGCACCTCTTTTCAACTCACGCTGGGAACTTTTTCTTTATTTTTTAATATTATATTTCAATATGTTTTTTTTCTTCCATTTAACTTTATTTTTTTTAACCGTTCCATTAATTTTTTAAGGAGATTCCATTTAATTTTATTACCTTTTTTTAAAAGGAATTTTATTATCTTTTTATCACTTATATATTTAATTTCAATATCGTTTAATCATCACAATCTCACAAATATTTTTATTCACGCTGTCATTTAATGATCCCAAATATTTTTATCTCCTTTCTTCAACCTCGCGAATATATACACACATTAATGTTTAGAGTAATATTTTATCTCCGTCGGTCTGTTTTTTTGTTACGCTAATGCATATAATTTTTTTAGTGTTGCTTGGTTGAGTGCTACCTCACCAATTTTTTTTAACTATTTTCCAATTTTTATATTTTTAAAAACTTTTAACTATTTTACAATTTTTTATTTTTAACTATTTAAAACTAAGTTGATGGTTCATGGTTTTTAAGGTTTATATTTTCACATATTACAATGATTCACAATTATCCGTCATTTTACCATCTATTCTTTCAATGTAATCTTCCAGACTGAATATTACTAAGCATATGTGAATAGACTGAATATTGCTCAGCTGATATTACTTTTTTGACGTCAAAGAGATTTTTTATTTTTTAACGGTCAAATTATTAATAAACAAGTTCCTACACAAGACGCTAAAGAGTTTAATGTGTTTCTTTCGTTCATTTTGTGTCATCTAAATATTGGTGTTAATCCCTTTTTGATAACTCTATGACAGTAGCGCTCACTTTTATAATTTTAACTAA
Source organism: Medicago sativa (assembly GCF_051527215.1). Classification (NCBI taxonomy): domain Eukaryota; kingdom Viridiplantae; phylum Streptophyta; class Magnoliopsida; order Fabales; family Fabaceae; genus Medicago; species Medicago sativa. The sequence goes on from NC_140750.1 coordinate 81,964,865, forward strand.
TATGTAATTTATGATGTTTTCCTGCTCTTGATAAAGCTTTAATAAATATTTTGATAAAGATTTATAATTTTTGTGCAATATTCATTAATTTGTTCATTTTTCCTTCGGAACAATTTTTTTACAAAATACGTTACTGAACCCCATGCCTTAGACCATGCATCACAAATATTTGGATTATGCGACCTTCATTCTCAAATTTACGAAGAATGGTAATATTCCGTAATTTGAACATCTCTCCTTTAAAACAAGTTTTTAAAAGTGCGTATAATTCACATGAAAGGACTCGATACTAAATTGCAGTTAATATATGCCTTTGATGTAAATCATGTGAAATGATTTATATACGTTGAAACTGAAAGGCAAAATGATATAAATCAAGTAGAGAGGCATTCAACTATCTGTCTGATTCAGAAGTTTGTTCACCTGAAAGGACTGGATACTAAATTGCAGTTAATATCTACCTTTGTTGTAGATCATGTGAAAGGATTTATATATGTGGTACTAAATTGCAGTTAATATCTGCCTTTGCTATGGGTGGCAAAAATACCCATGCCCACGGGTACCCGTGGGTAAAATCCGTCACAGGTATGGAGCGGGTAGCTAAACGGGTATCCACGGGTATAATAAACGGGTATTTGACTACCCATTATTATATATGGACACAGACACGGATTGGATTGTATCCATACCTACGGATACCCATACCCGATAACAAATTAAGTAAATTACTAATATATCTTTATATATCATATCTTATTACTTAAAGTTGGTACCTTATTGAAGAAAATTTTACCGCCCACCTAAAAATCCTCAATAATAACCTATTTTTATTTTAAATTTTTCTAATTCATCTTATTAAGTTCACCGTGTCTACTTCATTCACATCATAAAACATATAGATTATATAAGAATCATGAATTTTCTATGAATTATGTATGATTTATGAAATTTTGAGTGGATTATGTATGGATGTTTAAAAGTTGAAGTTTTTTGGTAATTAAAAAAAGTTATTATTTGTACCAAAAAATAAATAAATTCAAAACTCCAAGGGTACCCATGGATACCTCAATACCCACGGGTACCCGTATAGTGGGTACCCACGAGGATACGGGTCGGGCACGGGTATCATACTTATCCAACGGGGCGGGGACGGATATCATGTTATCCGTGCCCATGGGTATCCATTGACATCCCTAGCCTTTGCTGTAAATCATGTGAAAAAGATTTATATACATTGAAGCTAAAACACAAAATGATATAAATTAGGTAGAGAGGCTTTCAGCTATCTATCTGATGCAGAAGTTTGTTCACCTGAAAGAACTGGATACTAAATTGCAGTTAATATCTGTCTTTGCTGTAGATCATGTGAAATGATTTATATATGTTGAAGCTGAAAGTCAAAATGATATAAATCAGGTAGCTTTGGTAATAGGGTTTTCATTGGTTTATAGATAGATATCAATTATTACTAGAAAAGTGTTTCTACTGCTGACAAAATATGTTTTCATTTGTTACTCGTGATCAAACCTTTTTGAAGATTTAATTTTGTAATCTGTAATGCAAGAGTACTCTAAATATTGTATTATGGTTTATAATTATCTGTCATTTCGCAATTTATCCTTCCAATATAATATTTTGTCAAATACGTTACTGCTCTATTCAATCTCTATGATATAATGTCTGTAATATAATTATATTATTATTTAAATAAAGTTTGTTTTATTATATTCTATCTCGATTGTTTCTATTCAGCTTCCACAACTGCCATATACCATGTGTGAATGTACAACATGCGAGGAACATGTTCAGTCTTCATGTCACTAATGTCTTAATCAAACCTTTTTTTCGTAATCAAACTTAAATAGGTTTTTGACTATATCGCAACATCTATATTTTGACTGCAGTACACTATATGTGCAATAACAATGGTTGCTATGTTAGTTGCTATGTTAGTTCATTTCCATATTTGAGAAGGACAACAGTGTTCTATGATTTCAACAATACTCCTTATTAGAATCAGTTCACTTTTAACCGTTAACAAATGCGATTGCCAACAAAATTATCCGAAAAAAGCAATCCACCCCGTGCGAAGCACGGGTTGACAGCTAGTTATTTTAATAAAGACATCTATTTTTACTCAAATTCTAACTTAAAGTTGAAATTTGTAACTTTTATCCTTGAACATGTTTTTTAGTGTCAAATTTATTGTCCACCACACTTGATGTAAATGCATATATATAAACATTAATCTTTTACATTCAAATCATTTTCAACCAAAATCAATTTTTATATAATCACACACTTAGTGTCGGTTTGGAATGACGTCATAAGGCAACTACAACGCAAAACCCACCTAGGCTGATCTGGTTTTGTTGGTTTCAAACCTTAGAGTGTGCTTCTCTCAAAGTATCAAATTCGATTTTCTCTTATATCAATTTTGATGGATTAGTTTGGTTTCTTAAAAAAAAAAAAAAAACGCGAATACTCCAAATCTTGAATTTGTAGCTTTATATTCAACTTATAGTCAAGAGAACATATATTCAAACACACTTTTACAGACTAACATATAGTTATTCCTTATTTGGGTACAGGAATGAATTAATATACAACCTCAACTTATATCTATCTCAGGCTTGCCTAAGTAAGCACTTAAGCATGAGTCGTAGTTTATAGTGGCATTACTTATCCTTTTGTCAGAAAAATAAAAATAAAAATTCACCCTTAAAAGCATATATAATATAAGAAGAATAGAGATCACAAATATATAAACTGCATAGAACTATCTATCAATCTTGGTGAGGAATAATTAACAGAGACAATAAAATAAATGGAAAATGAGATAACAATAGGTTGGTGGTTGTCCTTTTCTATGGCTGAAGACTGATTGGGAATGTTAATCAATTGTATGAAGGAGGCAGCCGTTAGGTCCCAATTTTGAAAGACTTTTGTTCTGTACACTAATATTAGAAATCAATAATTATTCTCATGCAAATTTCACTAACCAAACCTTTCAGTAATTTTGAATAATGCATGTATATGTTCCACTTTATCATTCCCAAGAATATGAAGTGTTTATAAACAATTTAGTGCATTATATATTCTAAGAATACAGAACAGGATAATGATCTCCTTTGATCTCAATTTTTTAGCTACGGCAAAACAACAATCAAACTGATATGATTTATAAACATAACTGCAAGAATTAATAACATTATGATGATCTAGAGTAGACTGATGACGACGGTCGGAGCTAGTTGGTTATGGTGGAAGACGACATTGCTACTCGTAGGATTGTGTACCTTCAACACTCAACTAAGCGAGGGTTTTAGGAGAGCGAAAGGTTTAAACAAAAGTAGAGAGTGTGCCTTTCACTCTGGAACTGAAGACCTTATATATATAGGTGAGTTGTAGGAAGCGTGAGATTTAAGATGGTTATTCGGTTGTATGGATCGTGATAAGATTTGTGGATCAAAGGACAGTGATTTGATCACAAAATTTAATCTAGTGTGTTGCGGGAACACATTAGCACTTGATTTGGATCAAGGGTATATCCATTGGATCAGTCCAAAACACACCATGTTTATCACATATCTTATAATAATATGATCTTAAAAAAGTTCAGTCATCTGCTTAATAGTTAATCACTGTCCTATGCAGCGGCGAAGCTAGCAAAAATTCTGCGCGGGGGCCAAATATAAAAAAATGTATTAAAACTAACATGAAATTTAAGGATAAAACAATTTTTAGTCCTATAAATTATAATTTTTTAGGTTTAATCCTTAAAAAAGTTTAATTCAATTTTTGTCTCATTTTATTAAAATTTTACAAAAAAAAAAGAGTGATTTTAGCCTTGCATTTATTCTCTATAACAATAAAATAAGGACTAAAATAAACAAAATCTTAAGAACTTAATTAAGGACCCGTTTGTTACGGATTAAAATAAAAGTGATTTTTACATAAAATAATTTAGAGATTATTTTTTAGAGATTTTATAAAAAAATCAGAATCTATCTTGCATTTGTTTTTTTTTTAAACTAACGATGCTATTTATTAATTCAAAAGGTCATGGAAATACATAGAGTGGGCTTCTACCGGCACCTCCTCAATCCAAATCAAATTGGGTTTCTCATGAGCTAAGTGGGCCAAAGAGTCCGCTACCTTATTACCTGTCCTATGAGTAAAAGCAAAATTACAAGTGTCGAAATAAGATTGAGTAGACCAGATTTCCTGGATAACACTTCCCAGATAAGATCTGTTTCTTTGAGTTGTATCTTTCACCATGCGAATCAAAGTCTCGCTATCACTCTCAAAAATCATTTGTTTGAAGCCACACTCCTTTGCTAGCACCATCGTTTTTAACAAAGCATAACCTTCAGCTAATAGAGGATCATTACTACCCAGGGATTTCCAGGTAGCTGTAGCCATAACTAATCCTTCATCGTTCCTGATAATGCCCCCCAGCCCCCAGGTGCCTATAATCTTCAAGTTTGCGTCACTGTTAGCTTTAAGAAGGCCCGACTCCGGTTTTTTCCAGCTAGAAGCACCAGACGAGGTAGTACGAGAGTGAGAGTGCAGAGCTTCAGGAGTTGAGACAACGTCCTCTGGTTTGGTAGCTTGCAGAAAATCTTCAATGTTACGGTTACCGTAATAAAAATCACTTTTTTTAAAAAATAATTTAGTTTGTTTGGATACAGCTATATAAAAACTATTTTTTTGTTACAAAATTAGTTCAATCTTTATATCCATATTTTCTCTCTCCTCTAAAAAAAAATCTATTTTTTGAGAAGCTGCTCTCAACAGCTTCTCATTTGAAGCTGTTTTTAGATTTTTTTAGATTCTGATTTTTTTAAAAATCTGTAACAAACGAATACAATATTCTTAAAAGTGATTATTTTCTTAAAAAAAGTGATTTTTTCCTAAAAAAAAGCTATAACAAACGGGCTCTAACTTGAAAATTGCGAGTGTTGTAGATACCAGAAACAAATTTAATCCGAAATTTAACTGATACGTAAAAAAATCACAATAATTTTACTTATATGAAGTGTAAATTAAAGCAACAACAAATAAAATAAAAACTTCCTTCAAAAAAAAAAAAATTGACAACAAATATTTAAAAAGTCGGGCAAAACGCAAACACAATTTAAGAAGTCAATTTTATCCACAAGATTGTTTAATAAATAGATTATTAATGTCTTTTCAATGTAAACAAACAAATTATTTGCAAGAACTTATTATCAGTTTAAGTTGTTTCTCACTATTGTTATTGAAATATTTTCTACCTATAGTTGTTATTAAGACCGAAAGTATCAAACCAGTATAAATAAATCTATCAACAATGTAACAATTTTTTTCTTTGTTATTTATGCTAATCTTCGACAACCAAACTCCTTTGGGGTAGCTCAATATTTAGTATTTGGGGTAGCTAAATATAAATAGATACCAACCAATACAAGAGTAATTTTTTTTTTGGGGGTAGCAAAGGCTACCTCATCCTCACGAGAGGAACCGCCCCTGGTCCTATGATATATTCAAACTTTCTAGACACGAGAAGGTTGATTTGAACTTCCGTCTAACATTCTCAACTCTGAGTATAGGGTATGTAGCACCCTTAAGCAGTGGCGTATGATTCTGGACCAGCAGGGATATATAACTTTTATTAATACTAGTCATTAGAGAAAGTGGTACATTTATATTATCAGTATAAACTAACTAGATCGTCTACCCGTGCTACCGCACGGGTCATAAACATTGAAAAATAAGTTTAAATACAATATCATACATAATACGCACATTGAATAATTTGACAAAAATGACCTAAATATCAAGTGTTTAAGATAAATGACAATGTTCATACATTCAGGAAAATTTTTTATACACGACATTGGTAGTAGTATCAGTGCAATCACCATTTTCATCGGTTAACAATATTTTCAAACCATTTCTTGATGTAACCTTTGAAATTGCAACGTACAGTTGACCATGCAAGAAGACTGGTTGTGGAAGATCGATGTCAACTTGTTTAAGCGACTGCCCTTAACTTTTGTTAATGGTCAATGCAAAACAAACGGCTATAGGAAACTTCCTGCGTTGGAATTTAAATGGTATTCTTGTATATACACCTCATCAATTTTGCTTCCTGAAATGACCTTTCCTTCAAGTACATGAGATTAAAAGAGGAAAGAACAATGGTGTGTTCCGTAAAAAATACGATGAAAGAATATGAGATTAAAAGACACTCATAGCATAAGTACCGGTTAAGTTGATCAGTGCCTTGGAGTTTTTATGCATCGATAACAAATATTTTTCATATCTAATTATTTATTTAACGTACAAATGTTTGTATTGTATTTTTTTTATACATCGGTAACAAATATTTTTCCACTGTTTTTATATTTAATATTGACAAACATGTATCACGTATTTTTTTATACACCAGTTAACATTTCCTTATATTTATTAGTGAAAAATACGTGCCCTTTTTTATACTTTAGTCAATATTAACGATCTCTTTGTGAATAGAGGAAGATGATGAAATGACAAAAGGTGGCTAAAATCTCAAGATTATAGACCAAAAATAGGTAAAGAATAAAAAAAACAAATTAAATAGTTGCCACATCACCAATTTTTCATGATACACAAACAAATTATATTGTATATCCACACCATAGGATTTGGAAAGCGACGTGTCTTCTCATCAATAGACTAGACTCTATTAAGAATATACCATTCATTACAAATACAACACAACTATAACCCAGTATTGCTTCAATAATCAATACAACACAACTCTCATAACTAACTATAGTCATATTTCAGCAGAGATTACAGTGAGCTCTAGCTATATAATAACAGAGCAAATACAAACCTACTCTTTTACTCAAGCATAATACATAAACTCTAAGCATAATCTCAATCTTCTTACATTTAAATTTAGAATACACCTACACTTTTACTCATAATCAAACACTACTGTTCAATTTCCTTCATGTATCCACTGCTAGATGGCATTAAATTAAACATAGCACTGCAATCAGTTTGATGCAGGTTTAGGAGTGCATCCCCTCCCCACCGAGTAATTATATAGCATGTACATATTCTCCCCACCTCTTCTCTTGTGTACAAAAGACAATTGGCATCATCCATTCTTCCTGCAATGAAATTATAATTAGAAAACGAAAAAATTATGGAAGAATGACCAGCCCAAAAAAAGGAAAAAGAAAAAAGAAAAGAAAGTAAAATACAACATTTTAGGCAACTTGTACCACTCTTTCAATCCTAGATACACAATTACATGTGCAATATTATAAAAGAATGACCAACCCAACTAACATGAATTTCCTCCTGGATTTGACAATTTTTCTGCAAGATAAAGAAACTGAAATAATTGGAAAATGAGAATAATGAATAAGATTGAATGAGAAAATGCATGATTATTCCAAGTGAGAAGAAAAATTAATTTGAGAAGGAATGATGCCTTTTGGTTTTGTGATTCTGAGAATTGGAGTTTTGTCTTTGAGTAGTTGGGTGACCTGTGAATAAGGTGAAGATGGAATGAGAAACAGTGAGACGAACACAAAAGTATGTCGGGGATCAAATTGGATTGAGCATACAGTTCGTTATCAAGAACAACCATAGAACTTGAGTCCATCAAATCTACAATACCACCCGTCGAATCACTTTTTAAATATGCAATGTCTGGACTAACCATAAGAGGGTTGGTAAAAAATCAAGAAAAGAAGCATGGGAGCATTGATGGAAATTACACAACAAATAGAGTCTTAAACCATTTTCTCAAATTACAACCTCAAATCATAATCCAAGACTCGTGGTTTTTCTTCTTTGAAGCATATTTGTAGAACCTATAAAGTGTAGACAGGAACAATCTCATTATCATTATTACAGAATAAAATGAAATTAAAAGTAAGAACCGAATGAGATAAAAAAAAAAGTAAGTTCGATGTTCCCAATCATGTTGGGAACATGCTCTTCAAAAGAGAGTGAGCCTCTTACATTCCTTGAAAGGATGGCAGCGACATCACCATTCATCCTCCGTCTATGAAATCCTCTTGGTTCATTTTTTTCTACTTCAATAATGCTATAATGATGGGTGCAATTAAATTTATCTACAAAAAATTAACAAAAAGTGATAATACATTAATACTCTACTGTAATCAAATTTGAATATTTTCACCCAAAAATTGCTAAAAACTCACATTACATTATTAATATAATGATACAGAAAATTATTATCTCATCATAATTGTGCCGATTTGGAAATTGAAAACTGAAAACGATGAAAATGAAAATCAATTACTAAACTTGTAACCTTTCAATTCATACTAAAAAAAAAATGAAACTTCACACACAATAAATACAAACTTACTAAAATTTATACATTACTGATCTAATTCTACATATAAATTCACTATAACATGATAGGTCTATTTATTTGGAAATTGAAAAGAATGAAAACTAAAAATTCAATCAGAACAACAAATTACTTTCATTTGTAATTCAAGAAACCAATTTTTAGAAGAAAAAATAAAGACCTAACTCAATACTTTTTGAACAGCAAATTTTATTGAGCAACCATCCTCATAAAGAATGAAAGATGAGCACAATCGAAGAAATAAATACAACAGAAAAACAGGGCACTGCGGCTAGGCCAAAACACAATCGCCTATACATCAAAACAGCCAAAACCCCACAATAACAACAACTGCAACAGAAGCAAAAAAAAAACACCAGAAAAAAAAACCTACCCGAACAGAGGCAAATCACAGCACCTGGAACCTCCAAAAACAAACCAAAGCACAACACACCAGCAACACCCAAAAAAACTAATATGTTGGCAATAAAATATTGTACCTCATTTCCCACAAATAGGGAGAAGTTAAAATGTGTCTACCTCTATGCATTCATTGTACCAAACCTATCACACACAGAAATAAAAAAGAAAACATATAATTACCATTATAGCTAGAAAGAAAAAATTAATATTAAAAAGGGATAAAAATGGCAATACTCAAATATACTGAAGAAAAACTGATACCCTCAATGCTTGAAAAACATTTGAAATAGAACAACCCATTTTCAGTTTCTGTTCCCGTTTGCATTCCCTTTTCTGTTCCTATTTGTTCTGTGAATAAGGGGGGAAGTAGAAGCAGAGAAAGAGATCGTGAGGGAGATGGAAGAAATTTTTTTTGGAAGAAGAAGAATCGTGTGAGAGATAGAGATTGAAGGAGAAGTGGTAGTAGGAGCTTTGGTTGTAATCATTTGTCTTCTAATAGGAAATACAAATTTGTGTTGTAAAGTGTGCTAAGTAGTTGGCAGTTAGTGAAGGAAGATAATTGCTATGAAGGAAGATAAGTTATTACACATCAGCTGTTAAGTTTTCCTTTGCATAGGAAACGCAATATACATTTAATGTCCTAGTAAGTTGGATAGTTGTATTCTGCCAACAATAGCTAATTAAATACATTAGAAGGTTAATTGGAAACCGAAAATTTTCAAATGTTGGAGCCAAAAGTGTAGAATTAGGGTTATCAAATTAGGTATACATTGTTAGCTAGGATTAGATATAAAGGATTTACCCCGACGTCCAATAACAATCAATTTTTTTTTCCTTTGGGTAGTTCAAAGGTGGCTTGATGTGGCCTGATGCGACTCGAAAAGACCATTGAACATAGTATGTTGCAAGTTTTGCATTGTTGTGTTGCATATATTTTGTGATTTACAACCACATTAATGCAATTAGGGGCTGTCGTAGCTGCAAACTTTGCTGAAATCAAAATATTGTTGTTGCATCACAAGATGCAGTCCACAATTTAAAACTCCGGTATAGACCACAACCATAGAGAATTACCGTTAGTATAGATAAGTCCATATACTTGAAAAGTGTGGAGGCATTTATGAAGTAAGGACACCATACACGACACTGACGCGTTGATACTGATTAGAGGAGAATTTGTTCATGAGATGGAGTTTTTGTTGGAGAGTGTTGGGCCGCTTAGAGGAGAATTGGATAATTGGGTGTGGCTGCCGAGCATCAATGATTGATTACTCTTCAAATGAGGTTGTACTCTACATTTAAAATGTTTTGTGTTTGGGGGGCATCAGAGAGCATATTTTCAATAATGGAGTTCAATACTTTTTGTAACATGAAAATTTTCAAAAAGGATGTCATTGAAGAAACTTGAGATATTTGGTTTGGATCAGTGTAGTATGATCTATTTAGTTGTTGAGGAAACAAGATTTTCTTTCAGGGGTGTAGAGGATTGTAGTATGTTGGTTGCTCAAATAAAGATGGTGTATTGGTGTCTTATTGTTTTTTTTTCTTATGTAGATTAAGTAGAAAAATTGAGATGTAATTAAGGTTTTGCAACTCGAGAATTCACCTCAACTCGTTTTTCTTAGGTAAACTCGACTTGTAAACTCGATTCGATAACTCGTACGAGTTTATCTAAAATTAAAATTATATAAAATTTAATATATGCATGATATATATAACCTAATATAATATTGTAAATAAGTCAATAGTGCAAAATATGACTTAATTACAAATGCAAAATATACCAAACTACCATAATAAAACGTTATGCTCAACTTAGCATCAAAATACAAAAATTAACGCACAAAATCATAAGTTTCTTAAGTCTCTAAGCCATCCAAAAAAGCAAACTTCTAAAGTTAATAAAACTATCCAAAAAATAAACAAGTTAATTTCTTCAAAAGTTCAATCCTTCTAAAGAATAAAGGAAAGGAAAAATAAAGCCTGAACTCTAAGTAGTAAGTTTCTAAGTACGATACCTTTTGAAGTTCTGTTTTTTACTAAGAAGGTTAGAGTTTTAGTTTGGAGAACGTTGATGAAGGAGAAGAGAAGAGAAATGTTGTGTTGTAGGTTTTTGAGAAGAAGAAAAGAAGTGTCGCGCGTTCATAACACTGTGATATTGAGCTGAGTGTTAAAAATGAATTGGATTTTAATTGAAAACCGGCCCCAAAAAAAGGTAAACTCACAAACTCGGACGGGTTTATCCGATTTTAAGCAGTGTTAACTCGGTCAAACTCGATCAACTTTCTGATTTTACCAAAAAAACAAGTTTAACTTAGAGTTTACACGATTTTGACACCTAAAAACGTAAACTCGTTCAAGTTTACGTTTTAACACTCAATTTTGCAAAACCTTAAATGTAATACTTCATCATGAATTCAACAAATCAAGTGATACCCAACATGCACTTCACTTCTTTAATGCTATGTATTGTGAAAGCTAAATCTTGCTTGAATGGGTTCGCAAATTTGTTAGCTACTTAATGTCCATCGAATTAATCGGCAAGATTGCATCTCACAACCCCTTCATAATAAAATCCTTTGAAATATATAGCATTGCTTTTTTGAATAACATGCAATTTTTCTTTTGGGTTAGACTTTAGAGTGCCCTTGCACTATTGATGATATCCTTTTACTCTCGTGCAGTAAAACTATTTTTATTATAAAAAATGAGAGTTGAAAACACTTGGCACAATTGAAAGGTAGGATTAAATAAGTAAAAAAATAAATTTAGTGGAAGTAAAAATATTTATATTATTATCCACTAATTGACGCAAGACGTTTTTCTTAGAGGAATTGACGTAAGACTTGGTCTTTAACCCTTTTTTGAAATAAAATAAAAAACATCCAACAATTTCTCTCAAAATTGCTTTCATTGATTAGCCAAATACTATGAAGCCCGGATACGTAGTAGGATACGGGTACGATACGATACGGGTACGCGGATACACAAAATTTTTTAAATTTAGGATACGATACGGCTAAGATACGTTAACAAAATATTTATTCTAAAATTTATATGCATGTAAAATACTTAAAAAAAAAACATTGATTACTCTTCAATACTATATAATCACAAAAGTCACAATTTACAAAAAATAATACATGTAATCAAAATAAAAAATGTAAAGTTTTCGTATAAATCATATTCTATTTTCATTCATATGTTAGGATATCAACAAATGTATCAATAGAAGAACTCAAAACAAAGTTTGTTTAATATTGATCGATTGAATTTCCTCTCTCTTGTTACTTTCATCACCAAAAACATAATTTTTAATTGGTTAATCGAAAAGCAATTATAGTGATTCATATCTTAAATTGAATTATATACATATCCATTGAATTTTCACAACAGTCTCATTTTTTTACCCTTCATTTTTTTCTAGGATACGTCTCTAGGAAGTATCTTATAAGTATCTGTGTGTATCTGTCGAGTATCTTATAAGTATCCGATAAAATATATATTTTAAATTAAAATAAATAATTCCGATACTCCGTGGATACGGTATCCTGAGTATCTGCAGAGTATCGGTATCCGATACGTATCCGACACGGGTACGGCACCATTTTGGAGTATCCGGGCTTCATAGGCCAAATATTACATTTGTTTTCATATTTTAAGATCCACCTCATCTTGACCAATTGTTTGAACATTGTGGAAAATATATTCTTCTAGATATTTGACAGCACACCATGTTTTTGGATAGAAATTTCTATTCATCATGATTTGTCTACAGTACACCTTTGAAAAAGAGATCCAAAAATATTGAAAAGTATTTCACCCCATTTTAGTTTGTCGGCATCAGGTTAACAAGCGTAATTGAGGACCCCACTTCGGCAGCTAGTCCAGCGTTGATTATTGCGATGAATTAAAAGCAATGAGGGCGTGACAACTCAAAATTAAAATAATCGATATACAAAAGAGAAATGATATTTTGACAACCACTTTTTGACAACTTTTGGACAACTTTCTCTCTCATACTCACATAATGTTGTTATCCTCTCTCTTCCTTTTTCTCTCTCCATTGTTTTTGACCAATAAGAAGTGAGAAAAACAAGGTTGTCAACAAAGTTATCATTAAATGGATGTCAAAATATCATTACTTTATACAAAAACATGACTAATGGACGGTGATTTTGATTCTTTCAAATTAATCGATATGTACGTCGAATATTGAATTTTAAATCCTCTAGATTTTAGCTATGAAATTCTTCGATCAATGTCATCTATATATTTTAATTGACCCTGGTACTCCAAAAAAAAAATTGATCCTCCTAGTTCTCCGGTTAGTAGACGGTGAAATTGATTTTTTTGGAGTAGTTAGTTTATGGATCGGATATCGAGTTTAAAAATAAACTAATAATTTATATTTTTTAATAGTAAATGTTAGTATTTTTTTTGACAAGAAATAGTAAATGTTAGTATATTAGCTGTTATGTTAGTATCTTTTTGTCATTATTGAAATTTTGAACATTTTTGTTAAATACTCTCTCCAATTACATTTATAAACAATTTTTCCTTTTTCAAATTTATTAAATAATTGATGCATTTAAACTATTTATAACTAAGATATATCAGTTTACATATAAATGTGATCGTAATGAGTAGCTTAATGCCTAAAAATTCATTCTTTAGGGTGAAAAAGTGGATATATTACACATGTTACTATTAACCAAGAGTTTTAACTCTTTAACCGGTTTGATTTCTTAATTCGTGCTATCCATCCTTGAATAAATAAACTCCTACTATATCTCGGTTCTATTCCTTTTCCCATTCATCATTCACCAACTACTCTCATTTTCATCTCTGAACTGAACTCTACACAAGTTAGTCTCTCTCCTCTTCATCTTCTTCGATTTTGTTTTCACATATTTGTTAGATCCATTTTAAATTCTAATCATTTGTATAAACTAACTATAGTTAAACTTTGTAGGTAATTGATGGCGCAAATTCTGCTACATGGAACTCTTCATGCTACAATCTTTGAGGTCGATAAACTCAAGAATATTAGTGGTGGTAACATTCTTTCCAAGGTGCTTCTTTTCTTCCTTTTTTTTTTTTGGCTTTTATTATCATTTTTTCAACTACTTGCTAACTGTTTTTTTACTTAACTTAGTTCTTATGTTTCTGTTATTTGTTTGTTGTACGGTTAGATCTATGAAGCACTGACACAGACACCGGACGGATGGACACGTCAGCACTGATAATATAAATTAATTGAATGTAATCACTAGTGTCTGTCGTGCACACACGCATTCAATCAGAAGTATCGGTGCTACTGAGATTAGATCATATAATTTAACAAAATTAGTGCAGTAGTTTGTTGTTAATCTCATCAATTTGTGATTCAGATTTCATGATCAATAATTCAATCTGAAATTTTGTTAGGTTAATTGTAATTTTTGGTAGAGTTTTGCCACTGTTTTGGCTTCATCTCTAATCTTCAAATCTGTGATCAGCTTGATGAGATTTGTTCTTTAAACATGGAGATTGAATTTTCTTTGATCTTTGACTTGTAGCTTGTTGACTTTTCACGCCTTATCAGAAAGACTTGAACTGATAAACTCATAAATGTTTGAATGGTAGTGAAGGACTAGTTAGTTGGAAGGATAAAGGATTTATTTTTTTTTCTTTCTAAGTCCGAAGATTTGATTTTTATTTTTTTATTTTTTGTGAAAAAGAAAAAGGGAAAAAATTAGATTGTAAGAATGAAAAAAGGGAAAGTGTAAAGAGATGGTGGTTGGGATTGGTCCATGGATAAGACAGAAGTTCATCAAGGCAAGAATATGTTTCTTACCAATCACATTTAATGTTCTTTTGTACTCAGAATCTTGATTGTTTTTGCTCTCTGTGTTGGTGAAATAATTGTTAGAAGAAAATAATAAGCTAAAAAAAGTAAATCACTTTAGGCCTTTAGAAGTTTTTGGGCAAATGATTCATCACCTTGGATTTTTATAATATCGCCAATTGTATGGCTAGGCTTCTAATAACAATATTTTAACGTCATTATTACTGTTGTAAATTTCTAACTGGATTGTAGAGTTTGCTAGCTATTATGTTTCAGACAGTTTATATATTCATTTAGATTATTAGGGATCACATAATGTTTTGCTACTTCAAATGTTTAATGTTTGATTTTAATTGTGAAGGGAAAGTTCTTCTTCAAAAAAAAATTGTGAAGGGAAAGTTTTTACAATGTTCTGCTTCCTTAATTTGTTCATTTGAATCTATTTGTCACCTGTCGGCCTGAAATTAAAATGACCTTTTGTTCATTAAGCTGGTCTTTCAACTCAATAACTTCAAATTTTATCATACTTATCCTTTATCCTGCATATGCTATGTTTTATCCCAAAAAACATGAACACATATGAACTCAAAGGAAACAAACCTGGATCTTTGTTAGGTTTGTGTTAGTAGCTTGACTTCATCCTTATCGAAGCCTCTGATGGGATATTTTTAAGAATGGGTTCGAATGCTTTACCTTAACAATCTATTCTTTTGATCTTAACCTTGTTCATTTTAGGGTAGACTTTTGCTTGGAGCTCCCTTCGTTTTAGCATAAGTGCATGCATATTTTTACTAAAGATCATCCACTTATGTTTACATGCGTTAGTGCCCTGATGAAAATATTTTTGTTTCACTTTTGTACCTTTATTACATGATGGAAGGATAATTTTTCACTTTTGGACCTTTATTTCCCATGTACGTCGTTGTTGATTGTTGATTGTTGATTTATGTGTTGCTAATTACATTCACTTATTCTTTTTTTAGATAAGACAAAACTTTGAGGAGACAGTTGGATTCGGAAAAGGAACTACCAAACTTTATGCAACCATTGATTTAGAGAAAGCACGAGTGGGAAGGACCAGAATCATAGAAAAGGAGCATGTTAATCCTCAATGGAATGAGTCTTTTCACATTTACTGTGCCCATTTGGCATCGGATATCATATTCACTGTGAAAGATGATAATCCTATTGGGGCAACCTTAATTGGAAGGGCGTACATTCCTGTTGAGGAGGTATTGGGTGGTGAGGAAATAGATAGGTGGGTTGAAATATTGGATGTGAATAAAGAACCAATTCATGGAAATTCAAAGATCCATGTGAAGCTGCAATTTTTTGATGTTTCAAAAGACCGCAACTGGGCTCTAGGCATTAGAAGTCCTAAATTTCCTGGAGTTCCTTATGCTTTCTACACACAAAGACAAGGTTGTAAGGTTTCTCTGTACCAAGATTCTCATATCCCAGACTATTTTGTCCCCAATATACAACTTGCAGGAGGTCAGACTTACCAGCCTCATAGATGTTGGGAGGATGTTTTTGATGCAATCACAAAAGCAAGGCACTTAATATACATTACAGGGTGGTCTGTTTATACTGAGATTTCCTTGGTAAGGGATTCAAGGAGGCCAAAGCCAGGAGGAGACATCACACTTGGTGAGCTTCTCAAGAAAAAAGCACAAGAAGGTGTTAGGGTATTAATGCTTGTTTGGGATGATAGAACGTCGGTTCCTCTGTTAAAAAAAGATGGGTTGATGGCTACTCATGATCAAGAAACTGAGGAATTCTTCCGAGGCTCTGAAGTGCACTGTGTCTTATGCCCTCGCAATCCGGATGATGGTGGAAGCATTGTCCAGAATATAGAAATTGGCACCATGTTTACTCATCATCAGAAAATTTTGGTGGTGGACAGTGAGTTGCCAAATGAAGTGGGATTAAATAAACGAAGAATTGTGAGTTTTGTAGGAGGCATTGATCTCTGTGATGGAAGATATGATACCCCGTTTCATTCACTTTTCCGAACTCTGGACACAGCACATCATGATGACTTTCATCAGCCTAACTTTCCTGGTGCTTCAATAGAAAAAGGTGGTCCTAGGGAACCTTGGCATGATATCCACTCAAGGCTTGAAGGTCCCATTGCTTGGGATGTTTTGTTTAACTTTGAGCAGAGATGGAGGAAGCAAGGTGGAAAGGACTTGCTTGTTCCTCTGAGAGAGCTTGAAGATGCCATTATTACCCCATCCCCAGTAACTTTCCCTGATGATCAAGAGACGTGGAATGTTCAGCTATTTAGATCTATTGACGGTGGAGCAGCTTTCGGGTTCCCCGAGACTCCTGAAGATGCTGCTAAAGCTGGGCTTATTAGTGGGAAGGATAACATAATAGATAGGAGTATTCAAGATGCTTATATCAATGCTATTCGACGCGCAAAGAATTTCATCTACATTGAAAATCAATATTTCCTTGGAAGTTGCTATGCGTGGAGTGCTGATGGTATTAAGCCTGAAGACATTGGTGCTTTGCATCTGATCCCAAAAGAGCTTTCACTTAAGATTGTTAGCAAGATTGAAGCTGGGGAAAGGTTCACTGTGTATGTTGTGGTTCCCATGTGGCCTGAGGGTGTCCCAGAAAGTGCATCAGTTCAGGCAATATTAGACTGGCAGAGGAGGACAATGGATATGATGTACAAAGATATTATTGAAGCACTCAATGCCAAGGGAATTGAGGAAGATCCTCGGAACTATTTGACGTTCTTCTGCCTTGGCAATCGTGAGGTGGTAAAACAAGGAGAGTACGAGCCTCCTGAAAGACCAGAACCTGATTCAGATTATATGCGAGCTCAAGAGGCCAGGCGTTTCATGATTTATGTTCATGCCAAGATGATGATAGGTAAGTAAAAACATTAAGCTGCCATATTTTGTATAACATTCCTTCTAACACTTTCTTTCCAATACTTTTTTTATGATTGAGCAATGTTCACATGGGTCTCCTTTCCTATTTAGTAGGTCTCCTTTTCAAAATGATTGAGACCCACATGAATTTTACTCAAACCTCACTCGCTCATCATATAGTAGTCGAGCAATTCTGCAAGCTACACAATTCTCACGCAGAATTTTGATTTTAAAGTTATTTGTAGGATAAAAGGAAAAAAATTACTTTATTCTAATTATTCATTTAGATAAGTTGGTCCACATTTGGACAAAAAAAATTCTTGAGAAGTTTTTTTACTCTTTCAACAAATTTGAGATTAATAAAAGAAAGCTGGTAAGTGTTACAATATCCCTTTTCCTTCACCAAGAAAATATCCTTTGATGGTAGGAGTTCATAGTGTGGTAAAACTAAGTTTGTTGTTTGCAGTTGATGATGAATACATAATCGTCGGATCTGCCAACATCAACCAAAGATCAATGGATGGTGCTAGAGACTCTGAAATTGCAATGGGAGCTTATCAACCCTATCATTTAGCTAATAGGCAGCCTGCAAGGGGTCAGATTCATGGTTTCCGCATGTCGTTGTGGTATGAGCACCTTGGCATGCTTCAAGAAACCTTCCTTCACCCAGAAAGTGAAGAATGCATTAGGAAGGTGAACCAGATTGCTGACAAATATTGGGATCTCTATTCTAGCGAGACTCTTGAGCATGATCTCCCTGGCCACCTTCTCCGCTATCCCATTGGGGTTTCCAGTGAAGGAAGCGTGACAGAGCTGCCAGGATTTGAATTCTTCCCTGACACCAAGGCTCGTGTTCTTGGCGGAAAAGTTGATTACCTCCCACCCATACTTACTACTTAGTTTCGTTTTCTACTTTGTTCACCAAATATAGTATTTGTGGTGTTAGTCTGAGCAATGACTGTAATGGTACAATGGTCCTGCGAAACTGTTTTTTCTTTTAAAAACTGCTAATAAGCTTGAGATGATTAAGGACTTTGCTGTTGATTTGTAATGCTTGTTTCTGCTCTTTCTATGTATAACTATGATAAATTCTAGCTAGGAATCCTTGACATGTATTCTACTATATCATATTTGTTGTAATTTTAAAATTGTAGTATTTTTTTCTTTCTCATTTCATGAATATTAAATAATTTTCCTTCTCAAAGGCTAAAAAACTCATGAACTTTCCATAAAACTATAACCACAAGGAAGTTTGCACAGTTTAGACGATCATATCATAGATTTAAATCAACAATCCATTTTGATATCCAAAACATAAAATATTTTTGGTACAATGATAAGGCAAACATAGGAATAATGTTGGGGAAATGTTAACGAGTTCCCCCAGGGCACTCTTTAAGCACTTTAATTAGTAAGTATTTTATGAAAAGCTGTGTGGTTCTCATGCCATCGATTCCATGATGAGTTTAGAGTTCTCAGAGAAAGCTGTATAATCATCGGTGTGGCCGAAATTGGAGGCGAGTTTTGAGGTTTTTGCAATCTGTTGAACAATCCTCTGATATGGTTGAGATACAATTAGGAAATGTACTATTCATTTCATTATATAAATCATTTTTGTTTGTTTGTTTCCTTTTGAGTTATGTATGAGTTACAGTTTTTTCAGTTTTTATTTTATAACGAGTACCTTTTTTAACATTGGTGATTGATCCCTCAAGACCTGAGATCAACAGCCTCGTTGTGATTGTGGTAGCTTTGTGGTCGCTGGACTCTTTAACATCGGTGATTGATCCGTCAAGACCTGAGATCAACAACCTCGTTGTGATTGTGGTAGCTTTGTGGTCGCCGGACTCCAAATGGTAGCTTCCTTCTCTCCGGAGGGGGTGGTGTACCTGCAAACACTCTAACGATTAAGTAAGAATGCACTGAATATGTGAGGTTTTAGGGTAAAAAAGTGTGTACCAGGAAGGAAGCTATGAGTTAGCCTTTATAGTGGTGAATTAGGGTTTTTGGTCGTCCTTCCAAGCCTAACTCAGACAGCTATCCCGAAGGGACACCTGTGAGCAGATTTTGAGGAAACTAACCTTGGATCCCGAATGAATGGTCCAGATTGGCTTATGCGACTGTGATAAAGGCTTTATGTTTTTCATGACTTTGCTTTTCAACCCCAAGTTGTTCAAACAGAACAGTTTATATGGTATGCCCTATCGCAATTTCTTTTTTATAAAGGCTTGTCACCATTGTACATTTGTAATAAGAGATATAATAACACATTTCTGTAATAATTAGAACAGAAACAAAAAAGGAAATGAATTTGGAGTTTTATATGTTGTCTATAATGATAATGATAACAAGTTTAAGAACAAATTTTAATTTCGATGATCTTTTAACGTAATTTTGTACTTGTGTGTCTTTAGTATTCTAAATGTCCTTTTATAACAAGCGTTGTGGAGTTGGAACTTACGATGGATGTCATTTTATTGGCTGGAGTTTACGATGAATGTCATTTTATTGGCAGATGCAAATTACAACAGGATATAATCACACCTTGGCAATCAGCAACTCCTCCGTCTATTCTTGCGGTTCTTCTTTGTTTGGCGTACTTGGCCAAGGGTCTGAAAAAACAGTGTTCAGCATTTACCCAAATCAATTTCCCACCTTTGGCGCGTGTGGCACATGTTTCGGCCTCAAATAGTGATGTAGTTTTTGTTATGCAGTCTGGAGAGGTTTGTAGCTACTTAACCTTTATTCAACTAGTTTGAGTCATTAGCAAGTCATTAATCTGGGAATAATTACTCTGCCTGTTCCATTATTGCTTTATGTTATTGGAATTGAAACCAACAGTTTTAGATTGTAAAATGATCAATACTTGTTTCCATTGTGAACCTGCAGGTATTTACATGTGGGAGTAATTCATATTCGTGCTGTGGACATGGAGATACAAGTCAAATAATTTTCAGGCCGCGTCTTGTTGAATCCTTAAAGGGGATTCCTTGCAAGCAGGTAAACTGCATATTTTTATTCTGTTCTCTTTTGCTAATTTTTTTCATCTTAGTCTGATATATTATAAAGTTGGCAGTCAAGTCTTTCCATGTAGTCTGCAATAAATTGAATTCTATAGTTCCAATCAGTCACATAATTTCCTGAAGTATATAGGGAAATGCGAGTTGGTTTTCACGTAACAATTTGCGGTGCTTTTCCGAATACATTCGTCGAAATTTTTTCCATGTAATTTTAATTTATAGTTAGGTAAACAAAATTTATTGATAGCGTACCAATAACGAATCGACTATATATACCCACATACCTGATATTTTGAGGCTCACGTACCATTGAAGATAACTGCAAACCTGGTGACCAAGGTTTCGATTTCTTACAAGTAATTTTGAGGGGGTTCTTATCCCTTTCATATACAATTTAGATTTTTAAATGGGCACCTGCATTTTGAGAAGTTCCAAAAATTGCTGTCTGTCCTTTTGTTTTGATTGAATCCATCATCCTAGGGTCGAGGCACCGATTAAATGGGAGGCAAAACCAAGCATACTAGGGTTCCGAGAGTTGGAGATGGTGCTAGGGCATAGAGCAACAAGCTAGCAGTTGGTAAAGTGAGAAGAGTAATGTGGTGGTTTGACATTGCATCACTTGTAAAGACGAAGTGGTTCACCTCGTTGTGGCATGACATAATGCAGGGTATAGAACTTCCACAGTGGCGAGAGCTGGGTGTCATCGGGGGTAAGAATCGATTGGTGCTTGGATTAATCAGTCCATTGAAGTAAGGAGGTTGTGAAGTAAATGAGGAAAATAAAGTTCAAGAACTGACAATGGCTTCCCCTTCTTCATCCATGGTTACTTTGCTTTTTCTCTCGTTTTATTTTGAGATTAAAGAGAATCTTGGAATAGGAAAGATTTGACTATCGTTTCACACTATTAAAATCGGTGTTTGCGATGATGAAGATGGAAATGAAGAAGATTGGTTGTATAAATTTGAGAAAACATAATGGTTTTCATGATTTATCAAGGGATATCATGACTGACTTGATGAAGGGGGATATGGCCAATCTAATGATTTAATGGGGGATTGATTTTCAATTTTAATCAAATGAGATCCTTACTATAAAAAGGATTGGTTAATAATTACCAATTCCGTGTGTGAAAATGTTGGTCTAGATAGATCACGTGTTTAATAAGTGGTTCATCTCGATCAGCATTTTAGGTTACGGTTTTCCTAACGTATGCAATATTACACACGATAAGGATAAATTATTTACTCACTTTTTCCTTATTAACTATTCAAATTTAGTGATTCTTAACATGTGCAATTTTATACACCTTAGGAAAACAGTTCAAGCTAATATCGATCTCAATTCGCATCGGATGACTAATCTCACTTTAGTCTAATTATCCTTATAAGAAACCAAGTCCTTTGGGAACCTTCAATTAAACTGTAGCAATCAAGGGCGAAAAACTAAGTCGCAATAACTCAGTTCCTATCAGACCCCTAAGCTCACTTTGGTTCAAATATCTATAATATTTACTACCTTGCAATATGCTTTGATTTCATATTTATATATTTCAAGGAAGTCTGTGAAAAAGCATTTTGTGATTTCAGTTCCTTTCCAAGTTATTTTGAAGGGGGCTCTTGTCTCTTAGATAAAAGTGTTGCAGTTTTGTCATATTGTTGAAACATTATGTGTTGTTCCAAGAAGTTACTCAATAACAAATCTCGAGTCTAAAAAACTGTCCATTCCAATTGGCATAAGATGTTCCCCCAGTTTGTTGTGATGTGCTCAGTACTATTTTGAATATCTATGAAGGCAATGTCAACTAAATTCTCAAATGTCTTGAGCTAAATTATACTTCTAGTCCCTTAAGTTATTTTTAGGTTTCACCTTATTTTTAAGTTACAAATGTTAGACATTTTGGTCCATTAAGTTTTTCCTTCTATCTGTTTTCTTTTTGAGTCCAACAAATGTTTCATACGTGGCATTGCATTTTGGTGATTCGGCATCTTACTGAGCAAGAAGAAGAAAAAATAAAAAGAAAACATAGTGTATATAACATTTGTAAATTAAGAGATCAAAATGGAACGGAAAAAACATAATGAACCAAGGTGTCTAAATTTTGCAACTCAAGGAACCAAAATCAAACGAAAAAAACAAAGGGAAACATAAAAATAACTTAAGACCAAAAGTGTAATTTATCCCAAAAACTTATTCAATGATGTCTGTTTTATAATGTCTTCTTTGAAAGATATGAAATAACATGAATGTCTCTCAGGTTGCAACAGGATCAAGCTTCACAGCCTTCCTTACTAGACAAGGTCATGTGTATACATGAGGAATAAACTCACGCGGCCAACTTGGTCACGGCGACACTCAGAACATAACAAGCCCTAAAATGATTCAATTCCTCTGTGATGTGGGTCCTGTTGTTCAGGTTGCTGCTGGATCAGACTATATCTCTTATCAGTAACAGAAGATGGATCAGTATACTCCTTTGGATCAGGTTATCATTTTTGTCTCGGCCATGGTGAGGATGACAACGAGCTTCTACCACGTTTGATACAAAAATTTAGAAGAAATCGTATTTGTGTTGTCTGCGTATCTGCTGGGGATGAGCATGCAACTGCACTTGATTCAAATGGATTTGTGAGTTTCATTTGACAAGATAAATTTTCAATTTTAATTGTCACACTTGATTTGAACTTTTGATGTAGTTGTGAGAATAGATTTCAAGTTTCTATTATTGATGGTTTAGGTATATACATGGGGCAAGGGATATTGTGGTGCTTTAGGCCATGGAGATGAGATTGAAAGGACATGACCAGAGATGTTGTCTAGTCTCAAGAATCACTTGGCTATTCAGGTATAAAATTTTCTGAAATTCAAGTCCTTTTCAGTATGTAGTAGCATTGGTGTGTTTCAGGTGTCAGACACCAACAATGTATTCAATTTCTTCCATTTTTTATATTGTTATTGGTGTTCACGTGTCAATGTTTGTGTTATTTGTGTTATTAATTTTTTTATAAAAAATTCTGTTTTATAGTGTTTACATCCAATTATTACGATTTATGATGAGACTGCTCAGTCCTATTCTTTTCACATTATTATTGTTACTTGTAGGTGTGTGCAAACCATAGAAAAACCTTTGCTCTACTTGATTCAGGTTTGGTCTATGGCTTTGGCTCCATTGCATTTGGCAGCCTAGGAATTTTGGGCAAAAGGGTATCTGATATAATATTAAAGCCTAGAATATTAAGTACATTAAGATCTCACCATGTTTCTCAAATTAGCACTGGTCCTTGTCACGCTGTGGTAGTCACCAACCGTGGACAAATATTTGGCTTTGGAGACAATGAAAGAGCTCAACTTGGTAAGAGAATGCCATGAGCCTACTGAAATTTTCATAGAAAATTAATCTGAAGATGATCCTATGTTAGAAAGCAGCATCTGACACATCAAGATAAGTCACATTTTTTTATGTTTGGTTCACCTGAATTTTTAAGTAAGATTATGTTATACTTGTAAAAGTTTAGTGTTTTATATCTTATTACATCCTTCGCACCCAAAATTATTGAAGAGGTGGAATCTATGTTTTTTCTTTTTTGGTGGCTACTTTCAGATGTTGTCCAAATTACATGGGTTATTTGAGGTATTAAATTCTATTATAAAAGAATGATTGACAATAAATTGAAGGCGCTTTCATATTTTTGTCTGATAAAGTTTGGAACTTTTTTTTTTTTTTTTTGCATGTAAGTTTATGATAAATTACAATTGAGGTTTTTAAGTTTAATTTAAATAAATATGTAAATGGACTTTTCTCTTACTAGTCAACTTGTAAGGTAGGACATTATTCGTCGAAGAAAACATGCTTTAGAAAAGTGTCTAGTTTATCCATTATTACTTTTCTTTTTTCTATAATAGCGTCAAAAAGTCAATTGTGCTCATGTGTTTATAGTTGAAAGAATCAATTTAGAAAGAAAGAAAAAAAATAAGTGACAAATTTAAAATTATGTTAGGAAATGGCAAATGTTACTCAATGGTTTCTTTTTTAAGGAAATTTTACTTAAATAGGTAGTAGGAATTGAACTAACAATCTCTAATTTCTCTTACAAGTCAAGCAAAATTTTGTGGTTTTTTAAAACTAAAATTCCAACTTAAATTTGTATCGTTGGATATCAAGGATTTTCTGACCGTACGAAATGTCTGGTCAAGTGGACTATGCAACCCCACCAAATCCAACACACATCGATACGAACAAAAACGATACAAACCGCAACCGCATTCATACTTTTGTTCTTTCCAACTTCTTCTTTATCTATAATGCACGAATACTTCTCAAATTAGATATGTTTTGGTGTGGAACATGCGTCGTGTCCGACACCAACATAATATAGACACGTAATTAAACTAAATTATATAATATTTTTAAATTATTAGCGATGTCAATGTGTCAGAGTCTGTGTGTCTATCGTATAATCTCATGTCGATGTACTTGTCAAAGCAAAATCCAAACCGAACATTGCATACACCGACCCACCCCTCAAATCTTTTATCCTCTTCATTCTCATCAATCACATCAGAAAAATCTAGAAGCTCATACATAACATCCACCACCAATTAACTAGTGCCGTTATTTTTCTTCTATCCCCTCATCACTCACCACACTCCACAATTTATCATTATTTATACAATTTTTTAATTCATTCTTTTTCTCTTTATCATTATTATTATATTTTATATTTCCCATTTTCTCTCCCATTAAGCAATCTTACCTACACCCACATCTATATATCTAATTAACTCTTCTTCCTTTCTAGTCAAGTCAACTCAACTCAACTCAATCCTTCTTTTTCTTCAACAAATGACTTCTCTCTCACAGGGTCTTGTTTTCACTACAGCTATGCTTGTATCAAGCACCATGCTTTATCTAGCTTTTTCCAAACACAAGATTAACCCATCATTTCAAATTCTTGGAAGTCACGTTTCTCATGACCCTAACACACAAATTTTGCGCTCTTGTTTATATTCAGGTAAATCACCAGCTCTTCTTTTGATTAACCTTACTTTATTTTGTATGTAGAGGATGACAAACACTACTGAAACTCACACGCATAAGGTTCGAACTCACACACAACTGTGTGGTACAGGGTTCGAACTCGGATGAAAATGTTTAACCTAACAATATCAATATCGATATTGTCCGTTGAGTTAGGTCATAAAAAATTATTAACCTTACACTTTGTCAAGAACAACACCTTAATTAATATCAATATCGATATTGTCGGTTAAGCTAGGTCATATAAATTTTTTAACCTTACACTTTGTCAAGAACAACTCCTTAGTTCTTAGTCCTTACTATATTGTGTGTATTTTTTTCTCAGAGGAAAAGAAGAGGGAGAGAAAGATGAATACAAAGAAAAATAAAAAGAAAGTTAGATTTGAAGAAAGTGTGAAGGAAGTAAGAGAAAAGGGCGAGATAGCAAAAAAAGAGAAACAGAGGAAACGAAACAGAGTACATAGCAACTGCAGAAGTGAAACAACGAAAACTCGTGGAATTCCTGCAAATAGAATGGCTTTGTATAACGGGATTTTGAGGGATCGTGTGCACAGGATTGAGTGATTCTCGTTGAATGAAACTTGGGAAAGAGGAAATCCTATGAAGCAGTGTCTTTTATCTATCTTGCTCTGTTTTTCCTCTCTTTTTGTTTTTCTTTGAGTGGTTCTGAATTCTAGTTTAGTTTTGTGGTAAGGGTATTTACACATACACAACTGTTGTGGTTGTAGTGTGGGGACATGTTGACCACAACTAGATTTGACATTATGATCCAACTCATCACTAGTTATTTGAGATTGGATTTGACTCTATTTTACTTTGTGATGAAAATATTAATATAGTGAGTGATATTCTGTGATAAACTAAATTAAGTGGTCAATGTAATTTAGTTAAGGTGAGTAGATTAGTATTTTATACACTACCAAAAAAAGATTAGTATTTTATGAGTTTGATTTTTGACTAAAATAATTATTGATTAGGTTTTTTTTAAATAAAATTATTGGTTAGATTATATTTAGCTTCTGACTAATTATGAAGGTGCTTTCTCAATAGTTTAAGACAAACTTATATAAAATTTATGACTAAGAATTGGGTCAAATTTTAATTTTTCAAATGGTTTTGAGTTTGATTTTTTGTTTTAAATGGTTACTTATTTAGAAACATATTTAAAAAAAAACAAATATATTAACATTTTTTTTAATTATTTTACAAAAATTGCAATGAAGGGAAAACAATCGGGTTGGAAAATGTTAACCAATCATGTATAAAAAAAATAGAGAAATGATATTTGTATAACCATTTTGTGACAATTTTTTGACAACTTTCTCTCTCATACTCACATTATCCTCTTATTCTCTCTCTTTCTTTTTCTCTCTCCATTGTTTTTAACCAATGAAAAGAGAGATAAAAGAAGTTGTCACCAAAAGTTGTCTCATATAGTTGTTCAAATATCACTATCCAAAAAAATATATCTTAAAATGGGTTTATATAGGAGAAGCTCTTGGTTTACGAGATAAGCAAGGTAGAGTTTGTACGGAGATAACCTCTTCGGAAATATCATACAAAATTGTCAATCTCTTTTTAGGAATCATTATGAAAACTCTAAGGTAGAGTTTGTACGGAGATAAGTAAATGAGGCAGCTCACGCTTTAGCTAAGGCGACAACATTGTCAGCTAGTTTGCAGTTATTGTATGTAATACCTGATTGTTTTGAACACATATTGATTAATGAAACACTTTAAGCTTTTTCCCTTAAAAAACCATTCATATGCTTGACGGTAATTTTATTTGAAAAACTGAGTGACATTAAATGTGAATATTTTTTTCTGTCCAATCAATATACATTGGTTCGAGTGTTTTTTTCACTTAATTTGAAAAATTAGGAGGTAATTCTAAAAAAGTTAGGTCTTCTCTTCAACTGATTTGATTGACTTGCATAAGGGCGACCTGAAATGAGAGAAAGTGCAGTATCTTATGACATAAAGAGATTTTGATGCATCATTTAATTGACAAAGTGGAGTTTCTTACCTTATGGTGGTTGAAAGTAAAAAACAATACTTTAACTTTTGATTTTTCACTTTTGGTGGCAAAATCCCCTCCATAGCATGAATTTTATTACCTAGCTTTCGAACTCATTCCTTCTCTTTGTTTGTTGACTCTTTATTTTTGTACTATAACCTTTGTAAAACCTTGAATTTTGTGTCGATATGATTTTCTGTCGGTCTTAATTTGTAAAACCTTGAATTCTTTGTATCTGAAATGGTTTTTTTGTTGGTATTAATATGTCATTTTGATTTCTTTAAAAAAAACCTATTTTTTAAAATATCCCAAACAAAATTCTTAAAATAATTATTCGTCAATCATTTTGTTCCTTGTGTGGTAAAGTTGTTTATATTTTAGTGAATTTAACTGAATTTAACTTTTCAATAATAATTTAAATGACATCATAAAAATGATAAAATAATTTAAATAAATTCGGAGTAAAAAATCTCAATCCAAAAATGGGTCTTCCCTTTATATATTTTTTTTATAGATTAGATAATGCATGACATAAGTTGCAAAATAAAATCTTAATATATATATATATATATATATATATATATATATATATATTCATATGTAATTTATATTGTTTATATTATTATCTGAAAAAATTAAGAAAATTGCAAACGAGAGTAGAGTTGAACTTGAAAAAAAGTGCAGAAAAAGTGCAGAAAGTGAGAGTTGAACCTGAGACATTCAAGTTATTACTTGAAACCAACGCCACCAAGCCACGGCTGTTGAATTGCTACTGTTATGAAATAGAAGATATATATTATTTAAGATTGGCTTTGTATAAAAAAAAAAAAGTATGGGCTGGGCCTAGGCTGGTGTGGCTATTGCCACACCCTGCCTTGCTCAGGTCCGCCCCTGCATATATGTAAATAAATTGGCAGCGTTTTGGTAAAAAAATCCCTGACAATACAAAATAAAATAGAAATATTTTTTTTTAAGGATAAATAAAATAAAAGAAAATAGAAATATTATTTTCAAAAGAAAAATAAATACAAATATTAAAAATATAAAAATGAAAAAAAATAAAGGCACAATCAAATCATAAAGTGGCATGCAAGGACCAATTTGTCATTTTATTAAAATTTATCACAGCTCCCTACTTTCCGTCCAGTTAGGGTTCGTTTGGTTGGAGATTTTTGGTGGGGAAGAGAGGGGAGGGGAGGGGATATTTTAAAATTTATTTGTTTGGTTCAATTTTTAAAAGGGGAGGGGAGGGATGGGGAGGGAAGCAAAATCCCTTATATGCTCATTTATTGCTTTCCCATCAAATTGGAGTTTTTTGGTGGGAAAGGGAGGGAAGCTCTTTAAGATTTTATTACACTGTCAAAATTATCCTCAAATTATTTTAAAATTTCAAGAATATCCTTATCACAATTTTTATTATTAGGTTATCTATCATTGTTATTTCTTACCTGTAACTACTCTTCCAACCCTACTCCTATTTTGTTGTGATTGTCGTTGCCGTTGTTTCAGAACTTTACGATGTGAGTATTGCTTATTAATTTTTGTAAGATGATGGATGAATAATGTTTATCTATATTGCTTTGTCACGTTTTCTTGTCCATTAATTTTTCACGTTTTTATTGGATGTGTTAGTGGTGCTTTCAAAACCACCACTGTGATTGTCACGTGATGATAATGAATAATCTTCTTTATGTTTGTTTTTTTTTTTAACAAAGCCTTATTTTTATCATCTTTTTTTATTGTTTTATAATCCATTATACCATGATGATGATCAATGATCTCTTGTTTGTTTTTTTTCCTTTTTATTCTAGTTTAATATTTCAAGTCAGTTGCAACTTTTTTTCTTCTAATTGTATTAATTTATTTATTTTACTGTTGCATTTTATTGTGTGGTATATGAGTTATATATTATCTAGAAAATAATTTTATAAATATCTTATAGAATTAGATGGAAAATCAAGATCGGGAAATTGCTATCAATAGATGGTTTGATTTGCGTCGAAGAGTTGTAGCTCAAATTATGTGTGCTATTGTTTATTGTTATTTACGGGTGTTTCGTAAAAGAAAAATAAGTTATAGTATGAGCTCTGAGAGAAAAAGGGTGCGTGAGGAAGTAATGTATCGAATTAGAAACAATGAAAGTAGTCGAAATATATTAAGAATGGGTCCTCGAACTTTTTTAAAGCTATGTGATATGTTAGAAAGGGAAGGGGGTTACGACCTACACGATGGTCAAGTGTGGAAGAACAAGTTGCAAAATCAATTTACATACTAACCCATAATGCTAAAAATCGTGAAGTCAACTTTTGGTTTCGTCGTTCGGGTGAAACAATTAGCCGTCATCTCCATCAAGTATTGAAAGCTATTCTTGAATTGGAAGAAAAATTTATCGTACAACCTGATGGCTCAACGATCCCCTTGGAAATTTCTAGTAGCACTAGATTCTACCCGTACTTTAAGGTAAATTTTTATTAATAATTTGTCCAACAATAAAATATAAGCAAGATTTGGATAGATCATATACATATATTTATTGATAAAAAAATATTATGTCAGGATTGTGTTGGTGCTATAGATGGAACACATATACGAGTTAAAGTATCTGCAAAAGATGCCCCTCGATATCGTGGTAGGAAAGACTACCCAACACAAAATGTTTTAGCAGCGTGCACTTTTGATTTAAAGTTCACTTATGTGCTTGCGGGATGGGAAGGATTTGCCTCTGACTCAAGAATAATAAGGAATGCATTAACACGTGAAGATAAACTTAAAATTCCTCAAGGTAATATAAGAATCACCATACACTTATAACTATTACATTTATTGTTTCAAACTATCACATTAATGTTGACAAGTATTATCCTTTTCCATAGGAAAATATTATCTTGTTGATGCCGGCTTCATGTTGACAGGTGGACTTATTACGCCTTATAGAGGAGCTCGGTATCACCTGAAAGAATATTCGGCAAGAAATCCACCCCAAAATTTTAAAGAATTGTTCAATCTTCGGCATTCATCTTTACGAAATGCAATTGAAAGAGCCTTTGGTGTGTTAAAAAAAAGATTTGAGATTTTATCGAATTCAACAGAACCCACTTATGGAGTCAAAGCGCAAAAATTAATCATTTTTGCATGTTGCATTCTTCATAACTATCTAATGAGCGTAGACCCAGATGAAGACCTTATAGCTGAAGTAGATGCTGAACTTGCAAATCAAAATGCATCTCATGAAAATCATTAAGCATCAAGTGATAGGGATGAATTTGCTATGGGTACTTTAATAAAAAAATGGTGTAGCACATCAAATGTGGTCGAATTATGAAAATGATGGTTAGACCTAAATGGTTTACCTTGTAATTTAAATTATTATTTTGATGTTTGTTGTTCTTTGAGGAAGTAGTACTGATTTTATTGTCATGTTTATTAGATACTTGTGTTTGGACTAAATGTTTATTTGATATTTATGTCAAGTGAATGATATTGGGACTTCATGTTGATTATATTTATTAATTTAATTGTGCTATAATTGACCATTTTCATATAGTATGGCATCAAAAAAGCAAATTCCAACCAACAATGGTAATTCTGGGACTTTGAGTTGGAATAGAGCCATGTATGATGCTTTTGTTGAAGCTTTCATGCAAGAACTTGAAAAAGGTAACAAAGTCAACGATAACTTTACGACAACAACATATAACAATATTACGGCTGAACTTGTGAAATTGTTTGGTGACAAAATTGATAAGTTAAAGGTACAAAATCGCTGGAAAACTTTGAAAAGAAACTTCAGTGAATATTACGAAATTTTTAAAGGTGGTATGAGTGGGTTTTCTTGGATTGAAACTACACAGTTATGGGATGCCGAGGAAGAAGTTTGGAAAGCTCTAATTGAGGTAAATTTTGTAAATCTTGCATTTTGCAATATTTTATTAATCAATAGTTTTATAAATTGTCTGAAACCTACTTTTCAGTCAAAACCAAAAGCAGCATGTTGGAGATTTGTTCCATTTCCCAATTATGAGAAAATGTTGAAACTCCATGGACCCAACCGAGCTAATGGAGATGAATCTGGGACTTTTAAAGAAACCAGAAAACAAGGGGAATCGATCACCGAGGAAGATTTCATTGAAACTATTCAAGATATTGATGGCCACGTTGCTCGAAATGAGGTGAATTTGGAGAGTTTTGTTCCTGATTACGATTTTACTGTACCTGAAACACAATCACCATATCCTTCACCCATTGCAAGTGGTGGCAAAAGGAAGAAATTGAAAGTGGTTAAAAATAAAGAGGCAAAAAATGAGATTATTGAACTTAAAGAGTCAATGAATGTGGTTGCAGAGGCACTCAAAGAAGGAAATGCAGCAATACGCGAAGGAAATGAAATAATGAGAGAACGTCATAAACATGAGTTGCCTCCGATTTCAGGAGAAGAAACCTGGAATTTAATAAAGGAGTGTGGGTGTGACACAAATTCATTGCCTAAGATATATTGTGCTGTCATGAAGGATAAAGACAAACTTAGAATGATTCTTCAGTGTCCACCGGAAGCGCGAAAAGCAGTGATAATGCAAATGGTCTCTGGCTAGTCTGAATACTACAATGTTTATGGATATTTTATTTGCACTTTAATATGTTTTTGAATATTTCGAATACTGAATATTTTCCTTTTAATTTTGTGTTGTTTATGAATGAACATATTTCTCTTCCGTGTGAAATTTAAGTTTTAGTCAAGTTCCAATTTTTTTTTATAACTTCTATTTTTACAACGATGCATATGTAACTCATATTTGAATGAATCATAGTTTCTTGCTTCATTAGCAAATGAGTTGGTAACCTTAAATTTTTAACCATATTGCAGGTTTGCATGAATCATATTTACATGGCTCTAATCCTTTGGTTCCGTTTTCAATTTTTCTATTACTAATTTTCAACCAACTGCATTTATTTAAAATTGTTAAATAAGCATTGCACGTGCTTTTGAAAATCTCTTTTAGTCATATATTTAATTAAGTTTAAGGGTAAAACCGTAAAATAGTTTTAAAATCCCTCCCCTTCCCACGTGAACCAAACACATTTTTAATTAAAATCCCTTTCCTCCCCTCCCCTTCCCTCCTTTGAACCAAACATATTTTTAATTAAAATATCATCCCTCCCCTTCCCTTCCCTCCCCTCCCCTCCCCTCCATTAAAATCCCTCCCCTCCATTGAACCAAACGGACCCACTGAAACCAGGCTTTCTTTCCTCTCTAAGACAACAACCAAACGGTGGAATCACATTTTTTAAGAAACTTTCTATCCTTCACCCTTTCCGTCCATCAGCTTTCTTTGGATCCAAACGGTGCGTAAAAAATTGTTGACTTGCTCTCAAAAATTCGTTGATCTTATCGAACCGGTTAAAACCGGTTGACCCTCTGAACCGGGTCAGTTTTGCCTTTTTTTTTTTTTCATTTGTTTTCAGAAACTTCCTTTCTGCAAAAACAAAAAGCTCGTCACCTCCACCGTGCGATTGCCGCCCGGCCAAGGTGCTTACGTACTCTCATTCTCCCGATCTGCATCACCTTCTCAATTCCAGGTATGGTTATTGAATCTTCTCTTTCGCAATTGTTTTTGTTCTTCGCATCAACCTTACTTTATCTCTTTTCCATTTCTGGTTCTTGCATTCAACCATAAAATTTCTGTTTGCTAATGCTTCAATTTAAGTGTATGTTTGGTTCTGTGGTGACAATAATTGATTTTGAATTAATTGATTCTATAAAATTGATTAGAGTTGAATGTAAAGTGTGTTTTTTATACATTCATGTAAGTGAGTTGAATTTTAAATTTGTGTGTAATAATCGATAATTGTAGAAGCCAAAAGCTACAAATTCTCGTTTCAAGTAGAATCAATTCTACAAGAAAAATCAATTCTAAGTACTTACTTTAGAACAATCAAACATGCCAAAAACAATTCTACCCCTCTAGAATCAATTTTGGCCCTTTCAAATTGAAACCAACCAAACCAGTTTTTTTTATTCTTCTGTTTCTAACAGAGTTGTCAAAAGGGTCAAAAAGTCCTAAATTATGAACTCTAAAAATACTACTAAGGCTGTGGGCTAAACGGGCCGGTCCTTATTTTTTGTGAATATAAAATAAAAAATCCTACAATTTCTTTTAAAAATTACGGTACGGAACCATAGAGCAACAGATTTCTTACAGTAAGTCGACTATACATGGAGCACTAGCATGCTCATTTGTTATAGACTTATAATATTGTTTGTTTGTGTAGTGAGAGACGAGTGTTGTTGGTCTTGAAAAGGAAAAGCTGGCAGTAAAACGCTGCCGGAGTTGGTCGCAGTAGGAAGGAAGGGTTTCAACTGATGTGTAGCTGCAATTGAAAATCTTGAAATTATCTCTGATGGAAAAAGGCAATGGCTGTTGCTTCTCTAGTTTATCTTCAATTGCCACCCTTTCAAGTGTGGCTTTTGTTATCATCTTCATCTTGGTTCGTGTTGTTCATGTCATATATAGTAGTGGCAGGCCCTTGAGCAAAAGAGCTTCAAAACCTGTTAGTACCCTTATTATTTTAGGATCAGGTGGTCATACTGCCGAGATGCTTAATCTATTGGCAGTGTTACAGAAAGATAGGTTTAAACCGAGATTCTACATTGCTGCTGCTACTGATAATATGAGTCTTCAAAAAGCTATGTTGTTGGAGAATTCTCTGGCATCTGAGAGTGGAACGGCCGTTGCTGATACCGCACAGTTCATGAAAATTTATCGAAGTAGAGAAGTGGGTCAATCATATATAACCTCAGTTTGGACTACTTTAATTGCAATAGTGCATGCGCTATGGCTGATGATTAAAATTAGACCTGAAGTGATACTTTGCAATGGCCCTGGAACTTGCATTCCCCTTTGTGTTATTGCATTTATATTTAAGGTGCTAGGAATCAGATGGTCGTCAATTTTCTACGTTGAGAGTATTGCAAGAGTTAGAAGGCTCTCCTTGAGTGGCTTGCTCTTATACAAGTTGTGGTTGGCTGATCAAATTTTTGTTCAATGGCCACAGTTGCAACAACAATATCCTCGAGCTACCTATGTCGGTAGACTCATGTAGTCAATTGATAAATTTGTATTCTGCAATCAACGAGCTTCAAATTTTGCTTATGATATTGCTATAAAGCAAGCTATTCATGTAAGTGAACTTGTTTTAGTCGTTTTTCGTTTTCAATTTTATTCTTCTGCCTTTTGTTACTTGTAAACACAACAACTTTTAACATATACAAGATTCGTTTAACTATAAAAAAAGAGAGGTGTTTTGTTTTGAATGAGTACATGCTTATATTTTAACATTTCCATGGATACCATGTTTCCTAACAACAATAGTTGGAAATGCTACAAAGCATTATCTTGACCATGCATGGTTACTTACAGAGGTGAGTATTTAAGTCTGTGAGTAGCTATGGGTTGCTTCATGATGGGTGTTTCAATAATCTTCTTCTAAGCTTTGTTTCCAGCTGCTCAATAGTCAATAGTAAGCTGTCTCCTTCCTTTAGATAATCATGCTAGTAAAAAAACTTGTGTTTAGAGATAAATATGCTTAATTAGTACTTTTTACTTAGCCATAAAATGCGTGTATAAAAAACTTTCTAAACCATATACGGGCATAACACGCCTTTCGGTGGAGATCTAATGGTTGATAGCGTTGTTCTTTATTTGACCGTCCAAGTGATCTCTATGCACAAATTCTTCTGTACAGATGTTCAGAAGTTGAATGGTTTCTGATGGAACTCAAAAATCAAAAACAAAAAACGGTATTATTTAATGGTAAGTGATGAGCTTAAGAGCTCTACAATGGTGAAAACAAAAAATGAAAGAGATAAACCAGAGTTCCATGAACTCCTAACCAGAGCTATGCTCCTAGACCAGAGAGATATCTCTCCTGGACTCACTCACTAGGCTTCACTTTCTCTTATAACTGAAATTCTCGTAGATTCTAGGGAATATCCTAGCTTCTTTTATTCCCACACCTTCTACAAGCTTCCAGAAGCACTGTGTGTATGATTTGGGCCCAAGATTGGGTCATCAGACTTATTGGAGCTTGCTGTCCTATCAGTTTCTAATATGTAACTGTGATATGGGAACTTACTGACAGGTGCAATTTGTTGAATGAAATTAGACAATTATCTGCCTAAGTGAAATTGAATCAGCTCTGTGAAACATTTTTGATTATGGCATAAACATGTGTATATATTGTGATTGACACAAAGGAAGCTCCGAATGGATGTGTTGATTTGTGCTTATGGGAAGCTTACCATTAGCTTAAATTTCCTTTTAAAACTTCCTCCGTGGATGTGGATAGCTTTCCAAGAACCCCCATCTATATTGTAGATTTGCAGTCTTCTTTTGTAGAAATTTATGTCCTGATTTTCACTTCTTTTAATCACTTCAGAATTGTTTGATCATGGTAGCATTTATCCAGGGAACATGGTTGTTGGGGACCTTGGGGTTGATGTATGCAGGGGCATTTATTCTATACTTTGCTTCAGTTTTGTATGCTACATACATGGTCTGCCAGTCTACAATATGAGAGTTTGTACCTAAACTCATTTCATTGAAACTAGGTTGGATTTTCTCTGGTCATCCGTTCAGTATACTTTGTTTGAAGGAACTCAAATAGCTACTCTCTCCATTCCTAAACTTTGGTAGTTTAAGCATTTTAATTGTTTCAAAATTTTGAGTGTTTTAGAAACTCAAGATATAATTTACAATAGTTCTTCTAACTATACCCGAGATACTGAGAGTAGACTGGGTGCATAAATATGGAAATTTGTAAGATTCTATAAGGTTAAGGTATTTTGGTACATTACAGGTGATAGTTTGTATTTTGAGGTGTTAATAAATATCGATATTTTTTTATTGGTTTCTGTAAATATTTTACACCATCAAAATTTAGGAATGGAGGAAGTAGTTTGAATGGTTGGGACTTATATCTTCTAGCTGGATTACCAAACCCAAAATTTATGTATTCCCTGCCTTTGAATCTGTTATACGCTGCTAATATGCATTTACACATATAGACAGTCTCACTGTTAATGTAAGTGAGAGAAGTGTCATAAACACTCTTTTTTAACACTCATTAACATTCACTTTCTTATTGGATGAAATCAATGTAGGTCGAATTCTGCTCTTTACCCAACAGTTATTGCTCGCTCCCAACCGAACATCCCAAAATACCCCTGCGTGAGTTAACTCACGCAAGTGTTAATTCCAGCGTGAGTTAAGTTGCGCAGCGCATGTTAAGATGCGCAGATTTTAACACTCGCGTGAGTTAACTCACGCAGGGGTATTTTCGGTATTCCAGTTGGGCGCGAGCAAAATGTGTTGGGTAAAGAGCAGTTACTATGTAGGTCTTACCACTTTACGTAGGATCCATTTTCAAAATACGAGACCCGCATTGATTTAACCCAATAAGAGAGATTGATAGAAAAAGAGTGTTCCTAACACTATTCATGTAAGTAATTAGTTACTTACAAATTGATGGTATTGTGGAGATTATTAACACCAAATAATTCGGAGTTTGTCCCTATAATGATGATGATGATGATGATGATGATGATGATGATGACGATGACGACGAGGACGACGACGAGGACGACGACGAGGACGACGACGACGACGACGACTTGGGTTAATGCCATTGGTTGTTAAAAGCCGAATGTGGGCGATTTCCATAGCTACATAGATGAAAAAAACTGCTTCTGGTGGCCTCATTGGTGACTCAAATGAGCTTTCCATTGTAACTTAAGAACTTCTACCGCCATTTCAGCTGAGATTTTGGGACTACTGCATGGTTTTAAGTTAGCTCAACAACAACAACAACAACCAAGCCTTATCCCACTAAGTGGGGGTCGGCTACATGGATCAAATGACGCCATAGTGTTCTATCAAAAACCATATTTGGATCCAACTCATTGATCTCTAAATCTTTTCTAATGATTTCTCTAATGGTTTTCTTAGGTCTTCCTCTACCTCTTTTAACCTGACTCTCCTCCATTTGATCTACTCTTCTTACAACGGCATCTACGGGTCTTCTCTCTACATGTCCAAACCATCTAAGCCTATTTTCTACCAACTTTTATACTATAGGTGCTACCCCCACTCTCTCTCTAATGGTGTCTGTAACAGCCCGATTTTCGCTAGTTTTATTTTATTAATTATTTATGTGTGTTGTGTGTGCTCTTATGTGATTATTTGCCTCTGTGTGTATTTTTGGTTGGGAATCGTAGAATTCGGTGTTAGAAGGGTATTTTAGTCATTTTGGACTTAGGGGCATTTTGGTCATTTTGAGGGCAGTGGCAATTTTGTAATTTTGCAGAAAGTTATTTTTTTAGTGTTTAGTGGAAGTTATTATTTTACCTAGTTACTAGAGAGGGTGTAGTAATTATTTTAATTATCGTTAAGTGACCGTTAGTGTTGTATTTTACCGGTAAGTGAGTAGTAACATTTTTGAGGTTGAATTAGAAATGGGTTAGGCCCATTAAGATTTGTGAGATGAGCCCATTAAGTGAGCCTTTATAAACTAATGTTGGTGAGAAGAGATAGGGTTACAACATTTTCATTTCATTTCATTGGAGAGGAGAAGAGATAGAAACTAGAGAGAGGAGCAAGAACAAGGGTTAAAGGCAAGAGGGAGATTCACCATCTAGGAGCTAAATTGAAGCTTGAATTAAGGATTCTTGGTGTTAGAGGTAAGGGGGTTAGTCTTTACTCATAATCACTTAGTTGTAGCTTCTACCCTAATTCTTTACTTAAGTGCTTATTTGAATAATTGATTATGGTGGAATTAATTGGTAAATTCGTGCTTATGTTGTGATGAAATGTTTGGGTATGTAAATTGTATGTTAATTGAGTTGTTGATGATGAAATTGCAAGCTTAAATCATGTACATATGTATGCTTTGTGTTTTGCCCAAAAATTGATGACATGAGATGTTGTTGTTGATGAATTATTGATGAACCCATGATTGATTGTTATTGTTGTTGTTGTTGTTGTTGAGAGATGTTGTTGTTGATGAATTATTGATGAATTATGATTGGTTTTGTTGAATGATGGTGAGATCATGATTATATGATGTAGTTGTTGTTGTGCTATGAAGTTCTCATCAATTTATGCTTTGGGTGTTGGTGAAAGTATTGTTGTGATTGAATTGTAGTGATTTTACAACTTTTGTGAAAATGGGTTGAAAATGAAGAAGTTTGATTTTGATGATGTTGAATGAGTTAAGGAAGATTGTTAGAATGGTTAGGATGGTAGGATTTTCTGTTTTAATCACTTGGCCTTGGAGAGAAATCATTTTGGAAAGAAAATGGGTTTTTGGTTAAAAGTCATTTTAAGAGCTTTTACAAAATAAGTCATTTTGGGATGAGTTTGATTAAGTTGTTTTAATGTTGAAATGTCAAGTTTTCAAGTGTGGTTGTATGGTCTAAGTGTTAGGAATACATTGGCGAAAACGGAACTGAAATCGGATTCGAAAACAAGATTTTATGCCCGAAAACGTAAAATTGCATTTTTGCTGTACTGGTGGAATGACACGACCGTGTGTCTGGATGACACGACCGTGTCAGAGTCCCCTGTAAGGGATCACACGACCGTGTGTCCTGACCACGCGACCGTGTCAGTTCTGCAGAATCCCAAAACCTTGTTTTTTTGTATTTTTGCGTACTTTTAAGCATACCAATGGATTCCAAACACCTAACCTTATTCAATCAGTTTATAATTAAGCTTCTAAGAGTATCATAGCTTGGGTCTAACTTGGTTTTGTTTTGGGAATTGAATTGGTTTTGCAAAATGATGCTAAGAGACGATTCGTGATTTTTGGGAATTCTTCATGTGTGGCCGATGAAATGCTTTTGTAACCTCCACTGCACACATAAGTGACTTATGAGAATACATGGCATAGGCAATTGAGCTTGTAGAATTGGTTTTGGTTCATAACTTCTATTATTTTTAAATGGTGACTTTTGGAGACGAACTTAGTAGAAATGAACCTTGATGAACTAAAGTCTTATGAATCTTTTGTGAATGGTCACATATGACTAGATAATTGTGTTTGAATGATTGTGGAAGGATGAGAATGATGTTTATCATAAACTGTTGTGTTATTCCATTTTACTTGATTTATGTGATGTAAATGGAAATGAATTGTGAGCCGATGTTGATGTTGTTGGTTGTTGATGTATATAATGATGATTAAGTTGATGATGTTGATGTATGTTGATGACTCTTATTTGATTGTGATTGTTGAATGTGTGGACACGTATACTTGATAATGCAGTTGTTGTTGAGGTAGTCAATGTAATTGGAGGTGTACTTTTACATTGTCGTTGTTATGTTGAAGTTGTGCATTATCGGGTCGTTGTTGTATGTCCATGCATCATGATCATGTTGAGTCATATGTTGAAATGTAAAAGGAGGTGTACTTTTACATAGTTGTTGTAAGAGGAGGTGTACTCTTACATGTAAGAGGAGGTGTACTCTTACATAGATGTTCAGTTGGCATCTAATGACTGTTGGTGATTTGGTACCACATGCATCTAGAGAAGAGTCTAGAACATTGCATGCATTTGAATAATTGATGAGTTGTGTCATAATTGAATATATGACTTGGTGAATATGTGTATTGGTGAAATTTGGAGAATGTTGTGATTACGTGGATTGGTGTATATGCACATTGGTGAATTTTGTGGATGGTTGTGACTAATTGTATTATGCTCTAATTGCATGTCTTAATTGTTTGTGCTTATACATTTGGTGAATCAATTGATGATGGTTATTTTAATAATAATGATGTGGTGATGTTCTTTGATAATGATGATGGCTTGCTTATAACTTGAAATGATGAATTGTACTTGTTGAATTAAGCATGCTAAATGAGTAATGAGGTAAGTGATGTGATCATTGATTGATGTTGATAAATGATGAGCTTTTATTGATGACTTGATTAGAGGTTGATTATGCATGCTATGCTATGATGATAATGTGATAGCTTGAGATGCAAGTAATGGGGGATGTTAATCATATGATGCTAGTATTCTAGGAGGGGTGGTTATGTATATGTGATATGTATAAATTCTTGAATACCATGTTTTTATATGTGGATTATGATTAATGTAATGCTTACCCCCAGTGGTTTCGACCGCCTACCTGTCTGTATGGATGGGTAGACGTTGTGCAGGACTAGACGCTTGGTGAGTTTGCTTGTTGGATGTTTGGACGACGAGAGCTTTCTCCGTTGTCGTGTCAGTGTCATAGTATATAGGCTCTGATTAGGGTTAGCGTCTGTTTGTTGTTTTGGATTCTGTTGCTATGTTGTTGTTATTGTCCACTTGTCGGACTTGGAGTATTTTCATATGAGGATTTATTTGACCATGGCATGTATATGTTGAAGTTTATGATTTGAATTCCGCTGTGACCGTTGAAATATTATATATATGCATGATATTGTTGGGTTTGTTTTGAGACGTAGCATCTATTTCTAGAATATTTCTGATGTATTCGCGCGTTTTACCGCTTAATAGAAATAGGGTGTTACAGTGTCATTCCTAATCCTATCCTGTCTAGTCTTATCACTCATCCAACGCAACATCTGCATCTCCACAATGCTTACTTTACTCTCGTGTTGGCTCTTAACCGCCCAACACTCCGCACCATACAACATTGCCGGTCTGACTGCTGTCCGATAGAACTTTCCTTTCAGCTTAAGTGGTACTTTCTTATTGCACAAAACACCTGAGGCTCTTCTCCATTTCAACCACCCAGCTTGAATACGATGATGTACATCATCTTCTATTTCTCCGTCATTTTGTACTATGGACCCAAGATATCTAAACCGCGTAACTTGGGGTATGATATGATCTCCAACTTTCACCTCCAAGGTAAACCCACTTCTCCTTTTGCTGAAGTTACATTCCATATACTCCGTCTTGCTTCTACTCAGGCGGAAGCCATACCCTTCTAAGGCTTGCCTCCAAGTCTCTAGCCTCCCGTTTAACTCCTCCCTCGACTCACCAATCAAGACTACATCATCTGCAAAAAGCATACA
The DNA here is from genome assembly GCF_051527215.1 of Medicago sativa. Classification (NCBI taxonomy): domain Eukaryota; kingdom Viridiplantae; phylum Streptophyta; class Magnoliopsida; order Fabales; family Fabaceae; genus Medicago; species Medicago sativa. The sequence continues at coordinate 82,006,530 of NC_140750.1, forward strand.
TCTCGGTGCTAACTCTTGGATGTGTTCCGTCAGTACATCCAAAACTAAAGTAAAAAGATAAGGACTTAGGGTTGACCCTTGGTGTAGTCTTATTGTTATGGGAAAATCTACAGTATCTTCATCCTGCGTCCTCACACTAGTCGAAGCCCCCTCATACATATCCTGGATAGCTCTTATATAGGCAATCCTCATCCCTTTCTTCTCCAGGGCTTTCCACAAAATGATGCAGGAGGGTTTTATTAGTAATTTAGTAGTATTTATTATTTAGCCAAATCTTAGTAATTTTCTAGAACTTTCTATTATTATTACGTTTTATTTTATTTTGGCCCACGGGTTTGTTATTTCTTTCACTATATAAGCAGAACTTATGTAGCCTAAGAGGCACACTTTTTGATTCAATAAAATTATTCGAGATTTTCTCTCAATTTCTGGTGGATTCCGGAACCCATATTTTGATAGGTTTGTCTCTTGCAACCCTATTTTCACAAGTTTGTCGCTTGCAAACTTGTTCTTTTCTATCTAGGTTTAGCGCTTGCTAACCCTACGCTTCCGTACTGCGTCACAAAATCTCTCTAGGTACTCTATCATACACCTTCTCCAAATCAATGAAAACTAAGTGTAAGTCTTTTTTATCCGTCCGATATTGCTCCATCACGCGTCGAAGTAAGTAGATCGCTTCCATAGTAGACCTCCCAGGCATAAAACCAAATTGGTTATCCGTAACGTGAGTCTCTTTTCATAGTCTTCGCTCAATTACCCTTTCCCATAACTTCATGGTATGCCTCATTAGCTTAATTCCCCTATAATTCGCGCAATGTTGTATATCCCCCTTGTTCTTATAGATTGGAATTAAGGTGCTTCTTCTCCACTCGTCTGACATTTTCTTCGTCCTCATAATCTCGTTGAAAATTTTTGTGAGCCACACAATTCCTCTATCGCCAAGACTTTTCCACACTTCGATAGGTATGTTGTCCGGCCCAACTGCCTTGCCTATACGCATCCTTTTCAACGCTTCTTTCACCTCGTGCTCCTGAATCCGACGATAATAGTTATAGTTCCGGTCCTCCTCTCTGATGTCTAACCTGTTAAAGTCTGGTAAGATCTCATATCCTTCATTAAATAAGTTGTGGAAATACTTCCATCTATCCTTAATATCTCTTTCTTGCACCAAAACTCTACCCTCTTCGTCCTTAATACACTTCACTTGGTCCAGGTCTTTTGTCTTTCGTTCTCGTCCCTTCGCAAGCTTGTATATAGATTTCTCCCCCTCCTTGGTACCTAAAGATTGGTATAATCCTTCAAATGCTTGAGTTCTCGCTTCGCTCACCGCCTTCTTAGCTAGCTGAACAACTTTTTATTTCGTCCCTTTGTTAAACTTGACTTCCAAGTGCATTTGGTTCATAATGGTTATTCTACTACTTTTGCCGTTCAACCTAATTCTCTTTGAGATCCTTTATCCACTTTGTACCGCTGACTGGAATGTCCCTAATTGCTGTATTTATCTTAAAGTTAACGATTCTGCTGATTTTCTTGTCAATATTGGCCATCTTCGTATTTTCATTGACTATTGTGGAAGTTCCTGCTTAGTCTTTTTTCATTTTGATGTAACGGGGTAGTAGTACACATCATGTAGTTCCTTAGCCAGTTAGCCTTCATATTAAGGGTTTGAGTAGCTCAATTGGTTTGAGCTAAGGGTTAAGGAGTAGTAGTACACATCATGTAGTTCCTTAGCCAGTTAGCCTTCATATTAAGGGTTTGAGTAGCTCAATTGATTTGAGCTAAGGGTTAAGGAGTTGGAGTACAAAATTTTAAGATGTGCATTAAGTGCAAAATTCATTAAACAAAAAAGAAATTTTCTGTCAAATATTAAAAAATGAAAAGAGTTTATAGAGAGGTATACTAGCAAAAATACAGATACGATAGCATCCTTTTTCTGTAGACCCATATATATGCTCTCAGATTTCAGAATCGGGCCCATTTACTTTTATGAGAAAACATGTGAAGAAGACTGAATAGAGATGAAGAATGTTGACCAAGAAAAATAAATAAACAAAAGGGGTGAGAATGAGTAAATATAGAATAAACATAGCAGTAGATTGCCAAAAATGAATAGGAATTTAGGCATTTGGGAAGTAACAAATGAGAGGGGAACAAAGACGAGACAATGAGAAGACTGGTGCCAAATGACAAAGGAAAAAGTGTACGGATATGAGATGATGTCACCTTAATGATCTGAACAGTTACTTGTGTAAGGGGTTAGGTTTTAGGTAATGCCAAAACAGACCAGCTAGCTAAGGCAATTGTCTTATCATTCACTCTGTTGTCTTTAACCGGACACCTTCCTTATTAAAATGTTGTTGAGACAGAGATACTCATTACCCACCGTTTGATTCTAAGTTGGATTTTAATAGAAATCTTTGGATGCATTCCATAAAGTAATGCCTGCTAGGTCCCTCCTGGGACTTCAGGTGCTTTATTAGGGTTCACCCCCACCCTCTCTACTCCTTTTCTTTCGGCTGCTATAAGCCTATACAAATACTAATAAGTACTAACTGTTGCTTTCAAATTATTTCCATCTTTTATTAGTAGTAACAATTAGTACAATCACACTAGTATAGCTCAAGGTTGCAAAGATATTTGATCTTTTGGAGCACAATTTTGAATATGCAATTTTTCATGTGAATTTAAAGGCCAAGTTTATTGGAAGGTGTTAGACCATTCTCAATGGTAGTACCTATCTCTATAAGACTTGATACCAAATTGGTACCATCATTAGCGATAACTTTTTTTGGGTACCTAATGAGGTGAAGGTCTCAACTAAGACCTCACTTTGTATGCGGGTTTCACATATCTTTAGTATTAAAAAATAAAATATAATAATATAAAGTTATTGATAGATGATTAGTGGATTCCGTTTAAGAAATTTGTGAGTAATGTCAGGTTTAAGGAAATAAGTGTTTATTAGTTACTGCTATTAAAAAATTATAAACAAGAGATGTGTACACGTGAGACCCGTTTGAATACTTAAAAATGAACTTTTCTATTGTGGATACTCTTAGAGATTAAATTGATAATAAATTGTTAGTTAATATATGAATCAATGGGATAGTAAGTTATTGAAATATAGAGAGCCGATTGGAATTAGTTAGTTAAAGGGTCATTTAATTTGGACGAAAATAGCCTTATAAAATAAAAAATAAAAACCACAAATTCCACCTTTCTAATTATCGATTTTTTACATTTTAGAATCATACAAAGTCAAAAATTAATTCGTGGTTTACTCTATTGATATTTTTGGGCAAAATTTCATACATAAAGTACATGCAAGATGAAACCACAAAATTAGCAAAGTACATACAAGATAAATTCCAGAATGACAGCTAGGTTGGGAAATTTGACAGGGTGATGGGGACACTACACTAGTCTACAGTACCAGTTTCATTTTTGGATTTTAGTAAACGATAAAGTAGGTCAAGACACATGTTTCTTTATTTGGGAAAAAGAGTTTGTTGTTTCCAAAATGTAGTTGATTTTCTTTGGATTATTCAGACACAGAAAATTCAAGAGAAGCTGGAAAAAATGAAGCTTAGGGGGGTAAAAAGTGAAGGCAAAAGGTAAAAATTGACAATGAATTTAACTGCACTTCGATGCTTCTCCAGTTCTTCTATATAATGCCAAATTTAATCTGCCTGAAAAACTGAAAAGCTTCTCCTGTTAGAATCATCATCAGTGAATCTCAACCCTGTGTCAGAAGGACATTCGTATTAGAAAATTGTTAGGTTAGTTAAGCACTGCAATTATATAATTTTATATAGAATCGAAAAATATAATTAATACTCCCTCCGTCCCGGAATAACTGACCCATTTTCTAAAAAAAGGTGTCCCAAAATAATTGACTCATTTCAATTTTCAATACAACTTTCATCATTCCCAATATAATATAACACTAAATAATACTACTTTTATCATTCTCAATACAATATATTACACTTTCCTCTTTATTTATACATTTTTCTTAATATGTGTGAAAAACAAAATTGTGTCAATTAAATTGGGACGGAGGTAGTACTTCATTTGCAATCTTAGCAAACTTAGAAATTTAAAACTATTAGTTTGGAACTTAGTGACTATCAATTAAGCTAAATCATACTGTTGATTCCTTATATCTTTATTTTATATTTTGATCTGGAATGGACCTATATTGGTGATAGAAGTTGTGAAAACATAATGGAGGACGTGCACAACTCTTCAAGACATTTCGCAAAACTGTCCAAATTTAAGTAAGACATACAACCAACCACAATGTCATATATTGTTTTTTTACTATTGTATGGCAGAAATCCGTTCTAAAATTACACCTTAAAATATGACTATTATACAACCACTTTAAAATATGATATGATTACCAATCAAAAACCCAAAGGGACATAAAAAAGAAGGAAATAATTGCTTGAAAACTCAAGCAATTTAGGGGAGAAGAGAGAGAATTCTCAAAAATTCAAAAGACTTTTTTATGTGAGTTATGAGATATACGGGGTCCTCTACTTATAGAGGAACTTCTTCGCAACCGAAATTAGCAAGACTTAGGGAAGGAGTAACTGACCCGATCAAGTGAAACTTGGGCGCAGAGAAACCAACTCGGCCAAGTCAAACAAAACTTGGGGAGCACGAAACTGATGGAAACTTAGGGCACATGATACATGGGCAAAACATGCCGGAATAAATACGCACGAAATTAAAAAAAAATTATACATTTTTTGGGTGCTAAAAAATTAGCATTTAGCCGAGGTTAGGCTCGACCGGACAACGGCAGAGTCGTGCATGTAGTAATTGATTTTGTGTGCGTTCCTTCTCATCCACTACTAGTTGGTGCTAATTTTTAAACATGGATCTTCTACTATTTTCAATTTACACACACTAATTCATCTGAGTGATTTCTGAAATCAATGAGACTTGAAGTAAAAACACAAGAAAACATAACGATGGGCGCTCTAAGTGCAAAACCAGGCACTGGCTCTCTGGGATTAGGTGTTGGGCGCTCCAAGCAGTTCCAATGCGGGCGCTAGGCATCCATACGAGCGCCTGGATGCAATTCTGGGTTGTTCTTGACTTGTGTTTTGTGCATTTTTATCATGTTTTAGGGTTTCAATGGATGTAACTCTTTATAGATTTGATTGAAATGTTTGTTTTGTTACACATAACTTAAAGTGAACTAATACATCTCTTGAATCAAAAGTTATAATCTCAAATGATTGCAACTCTTGGTGAAACGTTGCCTTTTCATATGTGAGCGATGTATCATATGTTTTAAATACATGGTATATATCCATCAGAATTTGGAGACGAATTTGACAAGTTTTATAGCTTATTCTCTCCCATTTTCTCACTCTGAATCATCATCATCTTCTCTAATGCATGAGTGATGTGCAGGAAACATTTTTCATAAACTACCGTCAAAATATATGCTTAGTGTACTTGGGAAAATCACGTTAAGGCATCCAAAATATCCTGAAGAGAATTCGTTTTTCACATCATTTGCATCCAATACATATTTTAGTGGAGGCAAATCGAACCTAGGAGATTCACATGTGATCAATGATTAGATGCTTAATAACTACTCCCTCCGTCCTATAATAACCGAGTCATTTGCAAAAAAAAAGTGTCCCAAAATAACTGAGCCATTTCACTTTTCAATACAATATTAATTACTTTTTCCCTTTATAACTCTAATTAATACTACTTTCATCATTCTCAATACAATATATTTCACTTTACATTTATGATAGTGGAGAATGCACCAATACATAACAAGTGCACTTAAAACTATTTTTCTCTCTCCTTCATTTATTCATTTTTCTTAATACTTGTGAAATGAACTTTTGGCTCAGTTAATCTGGGACGGAGGGAGTACTATATATGTATGAAAGAGTGTCCATTACTAAAAGAAAACAATTTCCTTAAATAAATCTTTGAGAAGAATTAGTCTGATCTCAAATATTGACTTTAAACTATCTTCTATTTTTTGGTCAATCCAATATTAACTATTAAGTATATGAGTTTGAGCAATTATTCTAGGGTAACAAAGTAATTTCAAGATAACAGAAAACACAGTGATCTTCCCATGGCAGGGTAAATATCCACACACACACACACTGGCCAATGTCAGTCAATCACTATTCACTAACAATCCAAAGTCAGTTTACCAATTTCCCAAAAATGTGCAAACTACACACATTTACACTGTGTGAATCCTATTTTCATTGGTGAATAAGCCATAGAACCAGACCATTGTCTCTCCCAAAGGAAACATCCCTCAACTTTATCTAACACATTAATTTCAAACTCTTGTTTTATTTTCACATCTATTTTCAACCACACCATATGCATGTACACTTTCACTTATCAGCATTGTTCTATTCCTTTCTCAAACAATCTCCTTCATGATGTCTCCACTTAGACTATTCAAAGTTGCAATCACTGTCTCTTTCATTTTTTCCGTCATTGTTCTACTTCCTAGATCAGGTAAAAAAATGTCTCTCATAACCTTTTCACTAACATGTCTAGTCTCTTTTTATCTCTCACTTTTATTCTCTTGTCTTTGTAATGACGGTGAGTTTGATGAAATCACAGTAGCATATCGTGATACTTTTAAATCTGATCATCGTCAATACAAACATGCATTAGGGTTAAATAGTATATTGTTTTTTTATTGTATTTTTTATGTTTATCATTATTTGTTGAGCAGGTGGAAGTGTATTGTGTGATGAGATGAGGAGGGAGAGTGGTTTGGAGGAAAGGAAAGTGGCAATAGGGTCAAAGCCTCCAGTTTGTGTAAACAAGTGCATGAAGTGTAGGCCATGCATGGCTACTGTGGTTGTTAATGACCATGATCACCAAAGAAAAAGGAAGATGAAGGGCTTCAAATTAGAGTCCTCTCACGAGGAAGATGATAGCTATTATCTCCTTTCATGGAAATGCAGATGTGGGAATAAGTTGTTTCAACCATGATTATTAATTTCTATGTATAAATTATTCCATCAAGAGTTGGAGCTTCTATTTGTCAGTTTCTATTTCTTCATGAGCATTTTAAGGAAGGGGGATTTGTACTCTTCATATACATGTTAATTAGCTAATATGTCAACCTTATTGTCATTTTTTTTTTATGGCTATCTTATTAAACTAATGTGCTTCTAGTAAATTAGTTAAAAGTTACTCCAATTTATCTTGAAGTTGCCTTTTTTGTTTTGTTTTGTTTCTCTAGTCAATTTTGGTCATAAATATGTAGAGATAAATTGTTTACACCCAAGATCACTTCATAAATATATATATTCAGAAAAAGTATATAATTTTTGTGTCCTTCAAAAGTACATTTATGGACAAATTTTATCATCAAAAAGTGTACTTTAACAGCTACATATGGTGTAGGAAAAGTTATTCTCAAACACTCAAATACTTGAGTTTGAGTATAAGTAGAAAAATTTAATGAATTTAAACGTATATATTGAGATGATTTAATCAAGTCTTCACTTGATGATAATATATTACTCCATAAATCAAGTCTTGAGATGATTTAAGCAAGGCACGAGAAATTGTACCTGCTACTTCATTTTTCAAATTGACATCCTTATTTTATTGCAAAAACATATTGAAATTATGTGTTTAATAATGTAAATGTTGATGCATTTAACTTGTCCAAGATGAGACAGAATTTGAGTGAGCAAAGAACGCAGCAGTTGTGTCCTTAATAATAAGTGGGTCCGGGGGTTCATATATGGGAGACAGAAATGTTTGGAACTCAAGAGAAAATTTTACTTGATTTGACTGCAAACCAATTTCATTTCAATGCTATGAAAACAGTTTCACCCATTTGTCAGCTTCGGACAAGCTAAGCATAGGTGGGTACACCAATTATTTTTAGTAAAAAGAAAGCCGATGAGTTAAATTCAAGAAGTGATTTTCATTTTTGGAAAATGTTAATGAATGTCATTAAAACATTTTTAGATAGTAAATTTTTATAAAAGCTAATACAACGGAAATCAAAGTATTAAGTTTTTTCAATTAGTAGTTTTTTAATTGTAAATATTTAAAGAGTGTCTTTAGGAATTAGGACACTCACTCATTAACACGACCCTTCATTTTTTGACAAAATCATCAAACTGATTTTTAAAGAGTAAATATAGCTACATTTGTTTCTCAACAAATAAATGAGAGAATAAAAGAAAAAATTACTATATGATACTTAGGTTGATCTTTTTTGAACTACATTTTATTCCAAGTATCGAGTCTCATAATCTTCTTTTCATCGTTGATGGATATAAAATGCGGCGGACATATAAAAACAAGAAAGGATAAGTTAAATAAATCATAAACCATATATAAAAAATAAAAACAAAAACAATTGCACAAAATAACTAAAAAGAAAAGAAAGAATAATTTAGAAAAAAACAAGAAATCATATAAAACAAATAACATATGTATCTTCCATATGTGTTTGACCATGTGGTGCGCATACAAGGTCAGGAGTGACTTGTTCTCTGAGCCACCAGGATATGATTCGTAAGGCTGTGTCTGAGCCTCCTCCTTAGCCTCCTTCTGTTGCGTTTCATGCTCAAACTTGGGGACATGCTGAGACTTTGGCTCCTGAGACAGTCCGAGTTTGTCATGTATGGTCTTCCTCGAGAGTTCCTACCTAGTCAAGGGAATCATGCTCATCCAGTTTCCTTTAATGTGGTTGAGGTGTGCGCCCATATCTAAAACGTTGACAAATACAAATAAAAATTAAAATGTCAAAAAAATTCATAGATAACTCAAAATTCAGCGCACTTAAGTCTATTTCAGATGCTTAGGAACATGTTTCGGTTTCTAAAATTTAAAAATACAATGCAATGCAAAGCCAAATGTTTTAGTAAATGTGAACCAACATGTTTAGTGACGGGAAAGGTCTCAAAATCAACGGATTCGAGCAAGATTTGTATTTAGTTTTATTTTTCCTTTTCTTGTTTTAGTATTTTATGTTGAAAAATGCAACTTCGGAAATGAGGGATGAAGCTTGAGCCTGTCTTATATATTGGACGGGGTAAAATGGAAAACTAATAGGACACACGAGAAGTCGGGGGGTAAGAAATTCCCTTATGTGGATAGCATTAGCGTTTCCAAGGTAGAGTTACAGAAGTCGTTTTCACATTGACAGATGTAACTAAGCTTAAACGGATGACCGATTGAGTTTGAGAATGAACCCACCACCATAAAAAAACAATTAAATCTTATCTCATTAGTTAAGTGAGATCGGGTACATTGATCAAATGACATCGTAATGTTTTATCCAACAAAGGAAAATTTCAAGGTGAACATTATCCTATCTTGAAGTTTTGTTAGGTACCTACCATAATCCAATCGTTTAATATCATGTCATATTTTTATGTTTAATTGTTTTAAAATAAATTAAAATTTAGGTGGGCTAATTTAGTTTCTTCAAAAATAAATTAAAATTTTGAATTAGTTGTTGATACAAAATATCATTATCCAACAAAACTAAAGGTATGAAAGAACTCTCTAAGTTTTAATTCGAAATTTAGTTAGTCCATTTAAAATTACCGTTTTTTTTTTTTGACAAAATGTTTAAAATTACCGTTGAAAGTTAATTTTTGGAGGAAAAAAAAAATCAATCTATCATTCAGCTAAATTCTATTCACCCAATGAAGTCAAATACAAACCCATGAATTGGGGCAATTTGTTCCCAATAATTGATAAATTTCAAACCACGTAAATGATTAATTGAGTAGTTATTTGACTCTTATGAATATATGGTATTCTATGTTAATAATGAAACTCTCCTTATATGGTAGCTCTATTAGTGTGTTTAGAGTTGTGCTTACCACCACTATTGATAATCATACAAGTTGTCATATAGGACAGACCCAATCAACAGATCACTAAAATCCTTTGTTTTAGGTCTCTTAAAAAAATCCTAAATAATAGTGAAGACTTTTTAATAAATAAAAAAAAAGTTTATCAAATTAGAGAATAATGTCAATTTTTTTTGAAAGCGTATTACTGAACATTATTTTGAAACAAGGTAGCTCATATTAGCGAAATAATTCAATTTAAAACTCACATAAAATCTCTCTCAAAATTTGTTTTTAGACCACCTTCAGCAGTGAGTTATAATATGAGCAAGGGCCTAGTCGTGAATGTCTTGGGCCGATTACAGTACATAGGTCTTGGGATAGCTTCCTATGTGAATCTCCTATTAACTTTTAAGAATTTCTTGTCTCACTCTCCAACTTTCTCACACGCCCTATTTTCGGATTTTAAAATCTAAAAATGGAGAATTTTTTTAATGTGATTTATGAATTTGGAAGAAAAAAATCTGAAATGCAGTAGGGTGTTTGAGAAGTAGGGTGTTTGAGAAGAGAGTAGAGAGCGATAAAAACCCATCTTAACTTTTTTCTTTCAAAGGAAAAACCATAGTAACTTGTGGATGAGATTGTGCCCTTCTACATAGAGTTCAAAGGGTCATGCATGAATGATGTGTTTATGAGAATTAGCTTTTTCATTCAAAAAGGTTTAGCAGCGCAACTTGTTGCTCATTTGTCTTCCACTCATGTGTAAAAGTGGGTAGTAAGATTAAGAGAAAGATAACATTAACATGCGAGTAATAAGACTATAAAGTGGGTAGTAAGATTAAGGGAGAGGAGTCTCATAAGTCCTAACTTAAGTGGCAAAAATGCCGAAATTGTTAGGCCAGATGTCATGACCGGGGTTTGAACCTCGGTACCTCCACTTTGTGTGTGTGAGTTTATGATGACTTTGCTATCTCTTCTATCTACCAAAAAAAAAAAATTAAGGGAGAGGAAGATAGTTAGGTGAGGGAATGAGAGAAAAGAGAATGCGATGATCCATTGACTAGAGAGCTGAACGATGATAAATATCATCATATCATATCTGATTGTCTCATCAAATAATTAGACAAGATACAAGAATAATTATTATATCATGTCTCTTATTCGGACCACCAAACAAACCCGTCTTACAAGGTTAAAAACTCATATTTTTAAGATTTGATTACTACTTGAGAATTCTTTTAACATATATCTTTAGTTCACAAGTTAGTATGGCATTAGTTTAGGAACGACTTTGAAGTGATAAGACTCTTAAGTCAACATTAGTGATGAAAGTGACGAATTAAATAAAACTAAGAAATTGGGAGGCTATGTTAGCAACCGTCCATTTTCATTCGCATCAATTTTCAGGAGCAATTACTGAATGCGACCTTTTTGTTGTTTACCAACTGTTCACCCTTGGGTCATAATAGAGTAGCAAAAGCATCAAATATCTTCATGTATCGGATTAATAATTAATGTCATCGCTGTTCATATTTTTATTGATGTCGGTACTGACCTCCCTAACATGCTTTTTTCATCCCTAACATGCTTTTGTCATCGGAGGGTTGTGATTTGATCATGAAGATTTTTTAATTTTTAAACGGCATTTGATCACGATGATTAATTCACTGTTCTTTCGTGGATCATAGGATTAATTCATACGATGTTGCTTATTTGGTTGGATCATGGGCTCGTTGTGGATCGAGTCTTAACGCAATTCAAAACACCTTTGTTAACTTAATAATGAGATTGAAGATTAATGATGGAATGTGATAAATAAAAGTTAAAAAAGAAATTGAAAAAATGTTATAACTATATAATGAAAAAAATGAAGAGATAGAGATGGGTGATAGATAGGAAAAGAAAAATGTTATTTGAACAACAAAATAGTTGTCCAACAACATATTTATATATGATTTATGTACAATTTCAATGTTTATATGTTCTCTTCATCACTCAAATCATAAAATAGTTGTCTTCTATTCATGTGTAAGTAATTTTTGATATATATAAAATCTATAAATAATTTATTCTTATACGGTGTCAAATAATGATAAAATTTTTTTTTAGGGAAGAAAATAATTATCAAATTCTAGATGTTTGTTGCAGCAATCATGGGTCCAAAACTCCAAGTTTAATTACTATTTTTTTTTGTCCGGCCGCCTTGATCTATAAATAATTTATTTTTATACGGTGTCAAATAATGATCAATTTTTTTTTTTTAGGGAAGAAAATAATTATCAAATTCTAGAAGTTTGAATAAATTGCTTGCAGCAATTATGAGTCCAAAACTCCAGGTTTAATTACTATTTTTTTTTTGTCCGACCGCCTTGACAATCGTATTTCTTTTCATCTTATAAGATGAATAAGTGAGGTGTCTGGGGTTCGAACCAAAATCCCGACATATAATAATGCATTGTCCTACCAACCGAGCTATGCTCACGGGACAGTTTAATTACTATTATCTTGGGGTTATGAGACAAAATTCGTACAAGTAACATTATTTATTAGTATATGATGAATACGATATGATTGTTTAATTCACGCCTAGCTAGTGGGCAGTAAAAAGATATCAATAAGATTTATGCATATCTCGACTCGAATTATCTATGATAATTGAGTAAGTGATAACATTGCACCCATATCTTGACTTAAAATATCTAGTAAGTCTATTAACCATAGTGACTAAAGTTGTGTTATAAAATGACCAATTATGGCAACGCCGTATAGCAACAAAGGATGCAACTAGTTCACCCAAATAGTGTTGACGCATGGTTATTTTCTATTGGGAAAAGCCAAGATGGTGACTCACATGCAAAACTAATTTTGGACCGTCAATTTTGCAGCTAATAAAGAACAGAAACATAGGCATGGCAAGGGCCCACCAACCCATCCAATAATGTCAAACGTGTCTAGGAGGCAGTGCTCGTAAGGAATGATAAAATGAGCAAAGGATTTATGCCCGCAAAAACTATAATACCTAGGATACATAGGATAAATGAAGTAAATATCCAATTTTTTTTTTCTTCTGCCCCTATCGCCAAAAAAATTAACATGTCTGTCCCTAGTTGAAAATTATTGTTGCAAATACCCTTGTTCTTCTTTTAACTTGGCGAACATGTCTATTTTTTCAACAACCCCCTGCTAACCTGCAGTCTTTGCAGACTTTCTTTGAAAATTTTGTGCGTTCTACATTTAAATTGGCGAGCATCATTTTTTATTGGACCATGCTCTTGTTCCATATATAAAATTGGCGACCATGCCATTTTAATTTAATTATGTTTTTGAAAGAAGGTTCATCTAATTTAATGTATAATGTTGGATGGGGTACTCATGCTCGCCATTGTCAAGTTAGAACACAAAAAAATAAAAAATAAAATATGGCTTGCTCGCCATTTCAAACCAAGAACAGGAAAAAAAAATAAAATGCTCGCCATTCAGTATGTAGAACTGACAGAAGTTCAGTTAAACCTGCAAACTTGCAGGGGAAATTTAAAAAATGGTGATGTTCGCCAACTTAAAAGAAGAATAAGGGCATTTGTGACAATAATTTTGAACTAGGGGCAGACATATCAATTTTTTTGGTGATAGGGGCAGAAGAAAAAAAAATTCGTAAATATCTTATATCGCATTCAAATTTGACCAATACAAGTGCTGGTACACTTCGAATTTGAAGTTTGTGTCAAAATATCTCCTTTGTTTTATAGTAGTACTAACAAAAATATAAGAGTAGGGGTGTAACATGTTGATATCATAATACTAATTAGCAAAAAAGAGTGAGGTTGTAACATGTTGATATCAAAACAAATATAAAAATATAAATATAAATATAAATATAAATTAAAATCGTAAACCGGTCTAAAAGACTAAAAATTGCTAGTTATGAGGAGTAATCGTTTAAAGCATGATATCATATTGAGTCTAATAGAAATGACTAGTTTACTGTAACATGATTAACCAATGATTAAGAATTTAGTAAGGGATCCGAATTCTCGATGGGGGAAAAAATACGCAGTTACACGAAGCTTTTGATCTTACATGTTAGTATCAGTTCTTATGGTTCATATTATACAATAATAAAATGTTGTCCGATAATACTAATAATAACAACTCATTAGCTTCCAGAATAATAATATATAATGGTTGGAGTTTGAAACTCGAATTTTCCATATTTAAATGTGTGAGTCCGACAATTCAAAAGATTGAAACAGTTTCAACCATTAAATTAAGATTATATGGTTTGGATTGAAAACTACTTGACTTAAACTATGCACCAAATCCAAACGAGTCCTGATAGGTATACCACCATAGGTGGCAATACCACTCCTACACCCACATAAAAAAATGACACGTGGCAATGTGGGGCCCACACTCCCACAGCTCTTTCCAACCATTCTCTCTCTCCTCTCTACTTGCATCTTCTTCTCTCTCGCAGACTCTCTCGCTCCCTTTTTTTTTTATGTATGGAGAAGCAAGAAAAACAAAAACCACACAAAAAACAAATCACAGTTCTGAATCTGAATCAGGTAAAACTCAATTTTTAAGTAACCCACAACCTCTTCCTTTACCCTTTCACTCATTTTTGTGTTCCTTTTCTCCATGTTTCTTCTTCTACAGCCCATTGCTCTTGTATTTTAACAGTCGATGCTTCTGGTTCAGAGATTTGTGCAGTTTGACATCAAGTAGAACAAATTTGTGTTCTTTTCAGTTCATGTGAATGACCCATTATTCCTTGATCTGATTTTGATAAAATTATCCTTTAAACTTAAGTGGAAAATTGAAAGACATTGAACAAATTTATGGATGATGATCATTTTTAAGTTAATGGACAGAACAGAGAATGGGTAATTGGAGAATGAGTTGCTGGAAATTAAAAGAAGATGGAGGCGAGGATTGGGTGTGGTGTGGAAAGGGAGAGAAGAGAGAGGGAAAATGGGTTTTGACTACATTTTTTATAGCCAAATATATGGTCTGTATGACCACATTTTTACACATGCGTGACCACTATTTTTTCATAAATTAGAACTTGTCCGTCCATAGGCGTGATAAACTTGCCGATTGTAAAACAGATTATTTATGGTTGGAAATGCTTTTAGTGCAGTGATCAAATGAGATTATGCGTTCGATTCGCCTAAAACGAAATTATTTACATCTGGGAAATATAAACTAGCCAAATATATGGTATGTATGACCACATTTTTACAAATACGTGACCACTATTTTTTCATAAATTGGAACTTGTCCGTCCTTAGGCGTGATAAACTTGCCGATTGTAAAACAGATTATTTATGGTTGGAAATGCTTTTAGTGCAGTGATCAAATGAGATTATGCGTTCGATTCGCCTAAAACGAAATTATTTACATCTGGGAAATATAAACTAGCCAAATATATGGCCTGTATGACCACATTTTTACAAATACGTGACCACTATTTTTTCATAAATTAGAACTTGTCCGTCTTTAGGCGTGATAAACTCGCCGATTGTAAAATAAGTTATTTATTGTTGGAATTGCTTTTAGTGCAGTGATCAAATTAGATTGTGTGTTTGATTCGCCTAAAACAAGATTATTTATACCTGGTAAATATAAACTAGCCAAATATATGGTATGTGTGACCACATTTTTTAATATGCGTGACCACTATTTTTTCAGAAATTAGAACTTGTCCGTGTTTAGGTGTGATAAACTCGCAGATTATAAAATAAGTTATTTATTGTTGGAATTGCTTTTAGTGTAGTGGTCAAATTAGATTATGTGTTTGATTCGCATAAAACAAGATTATTTATACATGGGAAATATAAACTAGCCAAATATATGTTTTGTGTGACCACATATTTTAAGGTGCGTGACCACTATTTTTTCAAAAATTAGAACTTGTCCGTCTTTAGGCGTGATAAACTTGCAGATTGTAAAAGAAGTTATTTATCGTTTGAAAGGCTTTTAATGCAGTGATCAAATGAGATCATGCGTTCGATTCGCCTAAAACGAAATTATTTACATCTGGAAAATATAAACTAGCCAAATATATGGTATGTATGACCACATTTTTACATATGCGTGACCATTATTTTTTCATAAATTAGAAAGTCTCACTGACAATTGGCTTGAATTGATTTTTTTTTTTTTGCACATATAAGTTACAAATAACCAAATAAACGAACAATATAACCATAATTTTAGAATGTCTTTCATTAGTTTTCTATTATGAGGCATGCAAACTTAGAGATGACTAGTTTTAAACACATGAAAGAAAAAAAAAACATGGTTACGCCTTTGTAAAATTGTGGTTACACACTTCAAATATTTGGTTATACATAATTTTCATGTGAAAACAATATTATTTTAAGGCGAGTTATCACTGAAATATCAAAAGTGATAAAATGTAGTACATCAAACAATAGAAAATACATGGTGGAATAAGTGTTTCAAACAATAAAACTAAAACTAAATAAGGTAGCCATATCATATACATGGCCGAATTAGTACATCACATAATAAAATAAAATTCAAAAAATTGAACGTAGTTGCTTGAAGTTGATTCTTCTGAGCTTGACTCGGATTTTTTATTGACTTCTATCAATGATTTCGTTTCACAAACATGCCTTAACTGTACCTGAAAATGAACCATTTACACATCTATGGCTTTAGTCTGGGATAGTTATACAAACTTTGAAACCAAATCTAAGTGTACTTACATTACTTTCATTTGCCACATGAATTTTTTTGTGTTTCAGATGGCCCATCTTGCGTCATTCATGTATGTCCTGTATACAAATGTATAAGAAAAGCAACATAGAGAGAAATATTTGCATCAAAGGCAATCTTTCAAAAGTTACAAACAATAAATAATTAAGAATAGAAAGACACACCTCAGGCTTGCCATAATTGTTCTTCCTAAATTTCAAGGATTTTGGATCAATTTGACAATTTGTCTGGTCTAACAGCAAAAAAAATTGTTTAGTACATGACCTCTGTTGCGATATAGAAAGAATCAAAACCAAATGATACAAGAACAAGAACAATATACAAATAACAAATGTTCCACCAAACAAGTAGGCTATATGTCTATCAGAGAAAACATAAGCAAACCAATTATGTTAAAAGCTGTAACAAACAAAAATTAACATTAATCATCAGTTTGCATAACAATCACATCCCATCAGTGAAAAGATGTTTAAACATGCTGAAACAAAATGACTCAAACCTTGAGCAAATTTAAATTAAATACACAATATTCTCAACACCTCAATTTGATGGATCAAAGGTGAATGAGAAGCTGCACAAGTCTTCACTATTCTTATCTCAAGATAACCCTCCACCAAAATTCAAGGTATGGTTGTATTCAATTCATCTTGATGGTGGTGCATGACAATGCCACACCGTAATTATATGATGTCCAAATTTAATATCATCCTATATTGGCCACGAGATATGTCAGATGTTCTATTGAATTTTGGCCACAAGCAAGAAGATTCACTATTATTTTGATTGAATTGAATCGAGCTGCAATATACGTAAACCATCCCTAAACACTTGATCCTCAATTATACTTCGAACACCATTCAACCAAACCAACATTATCTAAAGCTTAAGTGATTCTCAAAATTCTTCATCATCTTTATCAAGTCTAGTATTATCAGCAAATTAAATACTAAAAACCTAGAAAACTATCATGATAAGTGCTTATAACATTAAACCTAATTCATTGAATGCAAAAAATTAACTTTGATTTTGAAAAATTAATTTCAAAATCAGTGTTTACTAATTTCGAAACTAAGAAGAGTTTAACAGTGTTTACCAATTTCAAAACTAAAGTTGTTTTTTAGTTATTAACATTATTCAATGTAATTTTTCAAAACACAAAATCCCTAAATTACAACCCTCAAACCCACAAATTGAAGGAAAAATTTGAGATAGATCTCACCTTCAACAAAGATGGAGAATCAGCAATAGAGGCAGTCCGACCATAGAGAGTGGTAAATCTGTAGATGCAGTCCAGCAATGAGCCCAACACAATAAAAAAATGTGTGAACAAATCAAAGGGAACAACTCCTAATTTATTGTCGCAAACTTCATTTCACTCATCTGAAAATCCAAACAAACTCTCTTCTTCTTTTTTGCTCAGATTCGAACAATACATATGAAAATTGAGATCTTGTTGATGATTGTGTTTCTAGTTAAAATCTATGTTTTGTTTTGCTGATTTTGAATGTTGTGTTTTCTGGGTTCTGATGGGGACGATGGGACACAATTGTAAGAATGACGGTGGTGTCAGATATGAGGCGGCGATGGTGGTGGTGGTGAGAGTGTGTGACGGTCGTCGGCCGTCGAGAATGATGAAGGTGTCGACGAAATAAGAATATGGATGGGAGAGAGATGAGAAAAGTGAGGATGAAGGTTGGACCTTTGGTTGTCGCCGCCGTCGTCGCCGTAAACAGAAAAGGGTCGGTGGAGGTTGTGGAGATGGTGGAGGGTTTGAGAGAAGAGAAAGAAGGACAGAAAAAGTGAGGGTGAAGGAAGAGAGATAGGGTTTGTTTTGGACAAAATCACCCCTTATTTTTTACAAATGGACAAAATTGCCCCATGCCACATAAGGATTGGTAGGAGGTGTATCATGAAAAGGGTGACCAATCTTTTTCCAATCCAAATAGAGTGGGAGGAGGTATCCATTAATTCTCTCATATGTCTTAATCATGAGCTTGTATTTTCATGATCTAATGCCGCCATATATACACCACTTCATGAATAAAAATTAGTCACGTATCTCTATCTATCTATCGTTCTCATTTCTCAATGTCTCAACAAAGGTAGCTTCTCTTCTCTTCTTTCATTCATTCCCTCTCTATATCACTCTCGTTTTCTCTTGCAAGTGTTCCTACCTCAACACTTTACACTTTTCACTCCAGAGCTACCGTTTCTTTAAACTTCCAACCACCATTTAAATCTTAGCATCATATACATATACTTTCTCTCTAAACTTCAAAAAGAAAAAATGTTACTAAGAAGCTATAGTGCACCAATTCCAAGTTCTTTCCTTCCACACTCAATGGAATCTTCCCCTGAACAAGAACTCAATCACCACCTTCCTAGAACACTTGCAAGTCCAAGACATAAAAAATCTGCACCACTTCTTAAGAATCATCACCAAGAAGAAACAGAACAAAAATTTCACAAGAAAAAAACAACACCTTCAACGAGAGAACTATTTTCAAGCTCTAGTTTAGATAAGCAAGTTTTGGATCATGAAGAAGGTGGTAAAAAAGTAGGAAAGTTGCAAACTTTAGTAATGGGTGGTGGTGGTATGGGGTGTGATGGTGGAAGTATTTGTGGTGGTTGTAATGGTAGTGGAAGAGATTCTGGTGGTGGAAATGGAAATGGATGGGAAAATAACGATGGTAGAGATGAAACTGATGCTTATTACCAAAACATGATTGAAGCAAACCCAAATAATTCTCTTTTACTTGGAAATTATGCTAAGTTTTTGAAAGAGGTAATTAATTTGATTTATTTGAGTAAGAGTGATTGACCACTTGAGCTTGATCATGTTATTAATTCCCCGCATTCACGCGGTTAGCACATAGGTGGTTGTTGATCGAGATAGGACGTTCCATATTTCAACACATAACTTAATTTTTTTAAACTAAAATATCAAACTTGAAATTTGGATCGTTTAATCTAGATCCAACAATCATCAATGTACCGACTGCATGCAATATGAATTCGAAAACTATGAACCAAAAGTTTAAGTCTAATTCGTCAGATCAAATACTTACTTACAATATATAAATGAAGATTAGGCTAGGTAAAATATTTTGTAATTGGATCATCATTTTGAGAAATTAAAATGTAAAGAGAAATATAGTGTATTGTGATTAAAATATATGGTTTGTCACATAATAAATTAATGTTCAATTTGAAAAGTAGGTTCGTGGAGATTATGGTAAAGCAGAGGAGTATGTTGAAAGAGCCATTTTGGCTAGCCCTAGTGATGCTGATGCTTTATCTCTCTATGCTGATTTAATATGGCAAACAGAGAAGAATGCTGATCGAGCTGAAGCCTATTTTGATAGGGCTGTTAAAAGTGATCCAGATGATTGGTAAGAGAAATCTTAAATCTATGTGGATTATGTCTTTTCCTCTATGTATACATACATTCTCCTAATTCATCTATGAACTTTATTGTTTGAACATCAAACTAGAGACACTATGTGTGACATGGTAGATGTTTATATCTCTCTTTTTCTTTTGCTTTTTATCTTCTATAATTTACATATTTAAAAAATGCAAATATAAACCAAATGATACAGTGGATCAAGATTTTGATGTTTAAAAGTCATTTATCTATATAGAACTAGATGCATCTTTCATTCCTTTTGTAACATATTTTGTTCTCCGCATAACCATGAGAAATACTTAGGGATAAACACAAATGTAAAAGGTTTGGACACACTCACACAAATGCTTTTTATTTTTAAGATAAATTGGTTTAATGATGTTGAAAGATGTGACTAATTTATTTATTATTTAATTTTTTTTATTGTGGAGTGTGTGCCTAAATAATTTTATTTGTGTTTCTAGTTAAGGCTTGTTAATGTGTTAAACTGCATCCCTACATATACAAATTTGCACATGATAGAATAATCCAATTAATATTATGATGAAATTAATTAACAAGGGAACAACAAGGGTAAAAAAAATCCTACAAAAAACGGGTCTATATATATAAATTGATTGTTTCTAAGTGTCCACCCTTAAAAGACCAACTATCAGGAACAAAGGAAGTTCTAGTGATTAGCAAAATGTGATGTGATAATTAGATTATCTATCATTTGGGATTGGATAGCTCAACTAATTTACGATAGGGTCAAAAAAGTTGGAGGACCCGAATTCAAACCCTGCGGACCAATCTAACAACTAATTACTAACATTGACTGCTGCAAAAATTCTTTAGACGCTTTGCTTTATTTTCTGGCTTTTTTTTTCTTTCCAAAAAAATACAAGGGTTTGTTTGTGTCCTGATTTTTATTTGATGTTATATATAAAAACTTATGTGTAAATTCATATTATTATCACATCAGCTATGTCCTGGCTTCATATGCAAAATTCCTATGGGACGCTGAAGAAGATGAAGATAATGACAGCCAACATAAAACTGATAAGAGCCATACACTTTCACCTGATCTTTTTCTAGGAGCTAATGGTCGTTCTCATGTCACTGCAACCTCTAAAATCTAACCCCTCTGCTTCTTCTGAGTGAAGTTGGTTATCTTGTTAGACAAATGAGACTTACATGCTAAAAAACAATCACTCATTGCATGTCCTTTTCATCTTTTGGAAATGTGTACTGATTATGGATGATTTAGTAGAGGTGACTATATATAGTTGTAAATATATAGCATATGTTATGCAATAAATAAGAGAATGTAGTATTGTAAGCCAGTGAGAATTCCACTGTTGTATCTTTTGAAAATATATGAATTTTTTTGGTAGAGAATAAGTCTGTTTCTAGACTACTATAATGTTATTTTTATTTAGATTACAATGTATGATCACTTTAAATAGTGATCATAAAGTAACAAATATAACCAAATGAAAACTAATCATAACTAACTTGTAACTAATTTAAACAATATTCAACTAGTTCTAACAAATCTCAAACACACAGTGCAATGCATATTTTATCTTGGTCCTGATAACTGAACACAAGACAAGGGCACATTACTATAAAAACTAGCTTGTCCTGATGAACTAGCTTCTCCACTACTAATTTTCAAGTAAGCTGAATAAGTACTTGATTGTAACAAAGAAGGTGGATCAGTTACAAGACACAAACCTTCAAGCATTTGAACAACTTTACTCATGGGAGGTCTCAAATTCATATCATCTTGTATACACCAAAGAGCAACTTTAAGAGCAGTCACAACACTTTCATCTTTCTCATCAATGTCTATCTTTTGGTCAATAACTTCTCTTATTCTCCCTTCCTCCATCATTCTTGATACATAAGAAGGAAAATGTGCTTTCTCTGCTCCTTCCCATTGATCATAGTTTTTCCTTCCTCCAATAATCTCAAGCAAAAGCATTCCATAGCTGAACACATCACTCTTCTCCGAAATTGCGTAGTTAGTTATCCATTCTGGAGCTAAATACCCTCTTGTTCCCCTAAGAGTTGTGAATACATGGCTTTGTTCTCTGCTCATTAGCTTTGCTAATCCGAAATCTGAAACCTTAGCCATGAAATTATCATCAAGAAGAACATTTTGTGGTTTGATATCACAGTGTATGATCCTCACTTCACACTCCTCATGAAGATAGGCCAATCCCTTAGCAGTTCCTATTGCAATATTGTACCTTGTTTCCCAAGTCAACAACAAAGTGTTTTCACTGTTTTTGAAGATCCATTTATCCAAAGACCCTCTTGCCATATATTCATACACAAGAAGGCGATGAGGACCTTCAGCGCAAAACCCTTTAAGCTTGACAAGATGAACATGGTGAATACTTCCAATAATGGATACTTCTGCTTTGAACTCTTTTGCTCCTTGTCCAACTCCTTCCAATTTTTTCACTGCCAATTGTGTGTCATCTTCAAGTAATCCTAGATACACCGAGCCGAATCCTCCTTCACCTATTTTCGTCGAGAAGTCCTTAGTTGCTCTAGCAAGTGCACTATAGGTAAAACGTGCCGGCATATTAGAGAGACCATCAAAGAAATCATCTTCCTCTAAAGCGTCCTGAGGATACTCATCAAAACTTTTCTTCTTCTTGAAGCGCCAAAATCCAGTTATAAGACCAGCTATAACAAGAACTGTGAGAATCACTATAACAAAAACTAGCAGCATGTTCTTCTTTCCACTACTGTTGCCATCATTGCCACCACTATCAGTTGAAACCTTCATATATGAAACATAACCACCAGTGTTCCCTTTAAACCGTTGGAAGCTCCCGGTCTGATCAAAATGAAAGCATCTACCAGTACTGTTTTCATAGAAAAGCACAAGGCAAGAACAATTTCTTACACAAGCATCTTTACATGAATTCAAGGTTGATTTCAAAACAGGTGCATCATACTTAAGTGCAAAATAATCAAGATGTTCACCAACATAAAGAAGTTCTGTTGAACTCCTAGGAGAACATGCTGAGATGTTAGGAGGTTTGCAATTGAAACGCGATCGAAGAAGGGAAGGACATTCACACCAATTCGCAAAGAAACAAACATAGTAAGGATCACAAGGCTCAGGAACTCCACAAGGGTCTTGTGGTAATTTAAATACCTCAGGATTAGTAGACTTTCCTTTGTTAAGATCATAAAAAGAGATTGCACCATTTGGATCCAAAATAGCAGCATAGAATGACTTGGGATCTGAATGATCAGAAAATACAATTTTCCAAACCAAAGTTCCATTTTTATCATAGAAGTTCCATGAATTAGAAACCAAAGAAGCATAGTGAACCTTATTAGGCCTACCTGTTACATTTTTTCGAGTTCTATTACTAACTTCTCCCATTAAAGACCAATACAATTGTGTAGTTTCAAAACCTGCATAGAGAACCAAATCACCTTCTATATAACCAAGAAAATGAAACAAGTTCATTCGATTCGGGAAACTTTTAAGAGTCATTCCTTCAACAAAGGATTGACCAGGCAAAAGTGTATCAGTAGGATGGCTAAAACTTTGCCAAATAGTTTTCCCATTTTCACCAAACAAAACCAAATTTCCTGAATCCAACAATTCCATGTCCTTAACTTTTTGTCCTGCTGTGTTTGTTTCCCAAACAAAACCATTTCCACTTTCCAAATAAACATTTCCACTATGGTTAAACACAAATTTGTCATAGTTTTTAACAAGCAAGCCTCTATTTGCAGTCCAGACAACTTTGTAGCTACTCAAATGAATGACCACTAAAACAAACAACGAAACATCAAGAGTTGTAAAGAATCCAAAAGCAAAAGCTGAGTTGTTGGATAGTAAGAAGAAACCGTTATTGTCGTTCCAATCCAATCGAGATGCACTGAATCCAGGATATATCTTCTGAATGTGTTGATCTTTGGCTTGGCAGGTTCTTAACAAAAGAAGCATTAACATATACAAAATCAAGGTTCCATTTTTTAATAAGCCCATCATTTTATAACTGCATTTAAACATTGAATTTTAGTTTAACTACATAATATTAAAAAAAAAATGCAATGCTACATAAATATCACTAACAACATACCCGATTTCCATAAGAGGAACTATTATGTAAGAATGCTATCTTGTTAGACTAAAGAAGGCATAAGAGGAAATGTACTTCCAAGAAATCAAAGGATGAGAAGGTTGAGGCTAGCAAGTCATGTGAATTTTGAGAGCATAAATGACTAAGTCATAGTCATCTTAAGGTCATGGGAAGAACGAGGTTGATGTTTTGAGCTATAGCTTTATGTGTAATTATGATGGTAGGGCTTATGTTAAGCTAAGTAGTTGCATTGTCGTACGGGAACATTAATTTTCCCCATTTTTGAGGTAACTGTCACATTATGATTTTGAGCAAGTGAATGTGTCATTTCCATAACAATATCATCTACCCCTCCGTTTCAAAATGATTGTGGTTTTAGGGAAAAAAAAATTATTTCAAAATGGATGTCACTTTCACTTGTCAATGCAATAATAACTTTTTTCTTTTCAATTATACCCTTCAATTAATATTATATACGCTACTTCCAAAGTATTATTTTTCCTTTAATGAAAAACAAATCAATAGTTGATTAAGATAATTTGGTAAAATAACATCTCTCTTTCTTTTAATTAATGCATTTCTTAATATATGTGTGTAAAAACCTTAAACTACATCCATTTTGAAACGGAGGTAGTACAATATAAACGTTTAATATATGATATTATCATCAAATACTTAAGAGAATATTTAAAACCGTTGTCTTTGATTATACTCATCGTAGTATAATACTTCCTCTGTCTCACAATATTAGTCGTTTAAAGTTTCTGCACGATTATTATGGAAATGATTAATTGTGTTGATTTCAATGGTAAAATTAATATTATTTACTAAAATACCCTTATTAATTGTAGTTAGTGGAGTAGTTAAGTTGGATGAAATTAAATAAATAAAGTATTATAGTGGATAAAAAATAATAAATGTTGCATTAGTATTCTAAAGTGATAATTATTTTGAGTAGAGGTACCATTTTTTTATTAAAAAAAGGCTGACACTAAGGTCCTTTTATTCAACCACAATAAAAATTAGGAAGAGATTGAAAGCCAAAAATAAGTTTCTGATATAATACTTGGCAAACAAACTAAAACAAAAATTCTGTTACAATTTGGAAGACGTTGAAAGCCAAAAAGTTGCAATATATTTTTCATAAATCAATTTTCTAGAAAGAAGGTTAAGGGTATAATTTCAGTCTTCCTGTTGTATGTGGTACAACAATGACTAATTCCCAAATAACAGAGATAGTAGCTTCTTGGAGCCATTTTCACAAAGCATATATTTGAACATGTATCTTTTCAACAGTCTGCAAAAGCAAGAGAAAAGAGGCATTTCTTATTATTAGCCAAGGAGATAAAGAGAAAACAAAATCTGAGAAGAAAATAGAATGTAAACAAATTGAAAGTAAACTAACATGCTAATATTTGAGATAAATTATTATTACTTTAGTTGGGTGGGAATAACTTTTTATTGTTATATCATGAAAATGAACTTGGGGTCTTCTTTTTACAAGGCACAAAATCTGAAATAGGTAAAGTTTTGTGACAGGATAGAATCATAGAAAACAATCTTCAAAGATTTATTTACAAGACAAAATATAAAGCACGCACAGAAAGAAAATTAAAGATTTATTTTGTACCTTGAGGAGTTAGCAAGATTAATGTAGAGAGAAACCCGTGAATTGCAAGAAATGTGATATGTCAAATGCTTCACTTGTCCATAACCATATAAGAAAATAAACCATTTATGCAAAAAATAAAGAACTAGATGCAAACCAAAGCAACTTGAAATAGAAAACAACAGAGCTAGTAGTAATTCTTCAAGCATTCTTTAGGTTGACAAGACAAAGTATGAGGGGTTTGCGGTGTGCGAGAGCATAACATAAAGCTGGTGAACCACTAAGGATCTTAAGGTTGAAATTGGTGAGAGCACCTTGATCTGTTTGATGTTATGAGGACTTCTTACAATACCCAAAAGGTTGAATAGACTGTTGATAAGATGATTGCTATAGTTACCCAAGAGGACGAGTCTCTTAATTAGAGGCGAAATCTCAAAGTGTTCAGTTTGTTGCTTCTTCTGGCGCAAAGGATGTCAAGAGGGAAATACAGTGCAACATATGGAGCCTACGAAGAAATCATGTAAGGGAAATTTCCCTAAAGCGATTAGATGAATGTTATTTCCTGAAAAGGAAACTCGAGAAGCAAGGTACATTCCTAGCTCTAGCTTGTTTTGAATCTAATATAGTAGATGTACCTTCTGATACTTGGTGGTTAGACTCAGGTGCAACTATTGATGTCTTGAATTCTTTGCAGGGATTCACAAGCCTGATGAAGCCTAGTGATGCTGAGGCAAAGGTCATCGTGGGAGATGGAACTAGAGCACCCGTATTGGAAATAGGAGTTGTTTCTTTGCTTTTACCTTCTGGACACACGGTGATTTTGAACGATGCAGTTTATATACCTTCCATGAGAAGGAATTTGATTTTTGTTTCAACATTGGATAAATGTGGTTACTCTTTTAATTTAAGTAGGCAAAAATGTATTCTCTCAACCCTATTTCTCACAATAGGTTACTAGTAAGAGGCAGGAGTACTCTATCAACCCAAATTCCTAAGTCAAGTCTAATGGCTCTTACCAAAATTAGCAGAATTCAGTAAGAGAAAAAATTTGGTTGAGCGAATATTTATGCCTCTTACCAAAATTAAAAGAGTGACCACATTTATCCAATGAAGAAACATAAATCAAATTTCTCATCATGGAAAGTACCTAAATTGCATATTTTAAAATCAAAGTGTACCTAGAAAGTAAAAGCAAAGAAACAACTCCTATTTTCCAATACGGACACTCTAGCTCCATCTCCCGTGATGACTTTTTCCTCAACATCACTTGATTTCCTCACACTTGTGAACCCTTGCAATGAATTCAGACATGAATGCTTGCACCTGAGTCTAACTGTCAAGTATGAGAAGGTAAATCTACTATATTTCAAAAAAAGCTAAAGCTAGGAGTGTACCTTGAGTTTCCTTTTTAGGAAACAGGAGACATCCACCTTATGTCCATACTTCATGCAGTACTTGCAATTCCCATTTCTTCTTAGGATCCATATGTTGCATTTCCTTTCCCCCTTTCTTCTCATCATAATGATATTTTCTTTTATGGTAGTTTCTCTTGACATCCTTTGTGCCATAAGCAGAAGCAACAAACTGAACACTTTGAAATTTAGCCTTTTTGAGAATTTCCTCATCTTCGGTAACTATATCAATCAACTCAACAATAGTCCATTCATCCTTTTGGGTATTGTAAGAAGTCCTCATAACATCAAACTAAGGAGGCAAGGACTCGAGGACTCTCCAGATCAAGGTGCTCTCACCAATTATTTTATAAGTTCACCAACATCATGATATGCTCTCGCACGTACCGCTAACACCATCATACTTTGTCTTGTCAAACAACAACAAATACTCACATTTCTTGGCTTTGTCAAAGTGGGTGAGCTTTTCAACATCAAACTTCACATAATTTTTGGCATTTTCATTTTGTGGGATGCTTTGCCTAATGGACTTCTCCATAGTGTAACCTATGACCTTAAGACACACCCTGCTAGTGTCTTCCCATTTTCCATAGAGGGTATGCTTGGATTCAGTAGACTCATTGGTAAGGGCAGTAGGCTTCTCATTTCTTAAAGCTAAATCAAAGTTGTTAATAGCTAACAATAGATCCAGAGTATCTTTCCAGTCATCATACTAAGACAATCATACCAACAATATTGGCAAATTCTAACAACGAAAAAATACTGCTAGACAAAGTAAAGGTTTTATAGTGTAAAGAACAGCGTACCCGGTTTAGCAAAATTTTCGGTCCACCTTTTCTCCATTGTCTTTTTAAGCTTATATTGGCCTCTCTAGTTTTCAAGTTTCTTACTATTGCAGGCAATGGCGTTGCCAGGATCCTAGGTCAGGGGGTTCAAAATTTAGAATTTTACTTAATATATACACACACACAAAAAAAAAACATCAGTTGGTAGGGACAATGCATAACATATGCAAAGTCCGAGGTTCGAACCCCGACCACCACCAAAAACAAAAAAATTATAAATTTTAGTATTTATCAATTAAAAAATTTAGTATTTATCAATTAAAATAAAAAATTGAAGGTGAATTATTATCAATATTAGACAATTAATCAAACCAAGTTATTGAACTCAAGTGGTTAATGAACTTCATCAAAGACAAATCGTTCGCAACAAACCGAATTTGATTTTTAAGTCAAACAATTCTTGACTGGACGTTATTTACATTCCAACCGAATTTCGAATTACTGGAGCTTATTTCCCCTTAAAAAGGGTCATGTTAACTTGTGCCCTAAGGGTACATGTTAAGGAACCCAAAAGGAGCAATTTTGCATCGGAAAACATGATAATTTAACTTTTAAGAAGTTGACTGCACAACTTTTAATACCCATATTTCTATAATGAGTTCCTTAACATGTGCCCTTGAGAGCACATGTTAACATTTGCCTTATAATATTTAGAGAACGTCCATCACCATTTTGATCCTAAATAGCAAATATGTACTTCTTTAGTGGCAGAAACAGGACTCCGACTCAATACATAATTTTTAGCTACAATTTAAAAATATTTATATATAAAAACATTTAATATATAAATATTACAAAGAGCTTCATGCTAAACATTTGAATTATTGTATTACGTGATACTCACTCAGTCCCAAATTATATAACGCTTTAATCATTTCAAATAAATTAAGAAGTGTAATAAATGTTGTATGTGAAAGAAATTATAAGCCATTTTATAAAGGGTTTTTATAAAATTATTCTTCATTAATGGTATAAGAAAGATATATTAAAGAATTAAAAATGATAGAGTAATAAAAAGTTGATGAAATAGTAGAAAAACCATCATTTAATGTTATATTGGTATTGTAAAGTGATTCATAATTTAGGACAATTTTTTTTTAATTGATTTATAATTTGGAAGGGAGGGAGACTATATATACTACATTTGTACATATTATACGTTGCAATCACATTAGCCTAGTGGTATTCACTTGATTTTTAGGTGCGTCCATGAGTTCAAGTCCCAGGATGCATAATTTTTGTTGTATTTCAATATACTTCTGCATGTGGCTCTGCTATCATTGACTTTACAGTGTGAAATGTCAGTTCAAATGGTGGAGTGGGATCAGTCTATTGGTGCAAAGCTAAGATATGAGGGGGTTCAAAATAAATAATAGTGTTATTATTGGTGTAAAATTACCAAGTTGAGGGGGTTCACCTGCATCCCCTGGATGCAAGGTGGCTCCGCCCCTGATTGCAGGTTCTAACTCTTGACAACTACACAAGAATTCTTTAAATAAAATAAAAGGATGACAAACATCTAGATAAAATTAGAAATATGTTTTGAAGTAAACTAACCTAATAGACATAATTTCTTAGACAATTGGAACTTGAAAATGCAAGCAAAGAAAGAAATACGACGTACTTGATCAACTTGAGGTGAAAAACATGATACCTGCAACATTTTCACTTCTTGAATAGTCTATTTAACTAATCTTTATGGTGCTAAGAAAGCCAGGAGCATGTACTCCCTCTGCGGTGGCGATCATTGACTAAACCTTGTTAATACATCAAAAATCATATGAAGTTGTCCTTGTAACCTTTACAATATTTCAATTATTGTTAATATAATCTACTTTCTAACATTAGCTGCAGGAACAATAACAAGAAAAATTGAATCATTATGCTCTAGAAATTCACTACCTACTCAAAAACCATAATAACGGCATGACTTAAAACCTCTCAATGATGATATATATAGAAAAGGAATCAAAGAAATGATTGGTAGAAGATAATGCATTTCATTAAAATCGACATATGATTAAGGTTTCAAACATACAAATAGAACACATTAAAGCAACATACACAGATAAAATGGATTCTGTTCCTATAATAAGCACCATAAACACGTGAAAACCAATTGCTTAGGGAATCGAATTCATTGCTTAGACCTCCTCTACTGCCATAATGCCACAAATCAATGCGGCCCAATGATGTTTTGGAATGGCTTATTTTCACTGCATTTGACACTCACTGGAACTTCGGTATTGCCACTTCCTCAAATATTTTTGCAAGACATGTTGCTTATTTCCACCTTTAAAGGCACCTTGTTGCTGCAAGCATTATCAAGATATTATTCTTGATCAATGACAATGGTATCACCCGCGTTATTCATCCTAATAACTGAAAAGACAAAATTAGAAGCATTCAAAGTTTTCTTCAATTAAAAAGCTAATGTTTTAATTCTAACGCCATCACTTGTGCCACTAAAGGTGCAATTCATCACATCAAAGTTTTCAATATCTTCTTCGTCATCTTTCTTACCAACGCTTCGAACACCATCACTTGTAGTCCCGAACAAGGAATTAGTGTTTGAAGCCTTAATAAGAATGACGACGGAGAAGATGTGGAAAACAATGATGTGAGGAATTGCACCTTTTGTATAGTTCGAGTGATAGTGTTAGAATTAAAACATGGGCTTCTCAATTGAAGAAAATGTTGAATGCTTCTAATTTATCTATGAAGATATTGGGATGAATAATGTGGATAATCCCATAGTCAATGATCAAGTATAATAAATGAATCAAGCTTACAACAATGAGGTGCCTTCAACGGTGGAAATAAGCAAGGTATCTTACAAATATATTAGAGGAAGTGTCAATACAGAAGTTGCAGTGAGTTCAAAATGCAGTGAAAATAAGTAATGCCACAACATTATAGTGGATAACATTGATTTCTGGCATTATGTTGGTAAAGGAAGACTAAGCACTTGGTGTTCACATGCTAATGGTGCTTCTTGTGGCAAACCAAATCTCCATCTTGCTTACACACTGCACTTATTTCATTGTGCTGTTTTAATGCATATATTTCATTGTGTTAAAATATTTCTTTGTTGTTTGGTTTCAATCATTCTACGTTTCAAAAAAAATAAAAATAGTTAATCTCAAAATAAAACAAGAATGAATTGTAAAAATGCTAATAGATTCAAAATAAGAATAAATTATCCAAACGCTTAATTCATGAAGAAAATTGTGTATGGATATTTTTTTGGATAATTTTTGCTTCATGAATTGTTCTTGCCAATTTTCTTAAAACAAGAATGAAATATCCGTACACAATTTATATGGTAACTCGGTAAGCACTCTGGTAACAGAATTAATTCAAAAATATCATATAAGACAAAATCCATGTCACTGAAAAATGAATAAATGATGAAAGCATCAAACCATATACATCTAAAAAAAGTGGAAAGCGAGTTACATATACTGAACAAGAGGGTACCTCAAGCATATAAAATAAAATTAGATTTTTTTTTTTTTTAATCCTGCAAAACCTTAATTCAAATTTGATGGAAACACAGACCAAACCCATTATAGAGATATACAACAAAACACTAGAAACCGAAACAGTCAGGGAATTGCCAAAAACAAATTTAAGCCGTGAAAGTAAAAATATAGCATAAACACTAGTTCCTCAATGATCAAACATGATTGACTCTTATATCAAAACAAACTTGATTTTAACCTTAGAGACAATCATGTTAATCATCGGAAATAATATATCAATAGGAAGAAACTTACTATACAACGAGAACCTTTTGTTATTCTAGGGTGTTGATGATGGGATGTTAACAAGAATGGCAGCTACTGTTATGTGGACCATGGTCTATTTATTTATAGAACCTAAATTAGGGTTTTTATTAGGAAAAATTAGGGTTAACTATTGATATTTTCTATTTTAACTAGACTCTAACCCGTGCGATGCACGGGTTTTTTATTAATTCATATGCATTTGAAATTCAGTAACATATTTAACTATGATCACAATTATTGTGAACAATTTTACATGCATAGAAAGAAACAATGAAAGAAAAAGAGAAAAAGAAAGATCAATTCACATGATTTAGAGAGTAGGAAAATAATCTAAAAATCATGACGAATCTTCAGATCACTTCAAATTTTGTATTTCAAAAAATTCATTCAACCCGTGCAACCAAAGTTCTAACAACAATTATACACCAAAATAACTATTTAATTTCAATTCATCAAAATAATTGTTTGAACAAATATTTAAGAATCAAAAGTGATTCGCGTAACTGAAGGGAAAGAAAATAACAGTTTATGAGAAGTGGAAAAGGTGGGATGAGAAATTGGTGGTGCAACCAAAGTTCTAACAACAATTAACATACCTAAATAACTATTTGAGAACAAAAACTGATGCACGTGATAGAAGGGAGAGAAAATAACAGTTTATGGGAAGTGGAAAAGGTGGAATAAGAAGTGGGAGGCGGTTTTAGAATTTGAAAGCGAAATTAATTCAATAAAAAACTTGTTTGGCTTAAGGGTAAAAACTATGAACGATGACCATATGTAACCTGGCTCAACTCCCACCACCATATGTAACCTGGCTCAACTCCCACCAAAGAAATTTGTAACCTGGCTCAACTCCCACCAAAGAAATTTTCTCATAAAGCTTTTTTAAGCTAATAAAAAAGGGTGGGATTATGGTTAATTAGGGTTGCTTGCAACACTATCTAACGTTTAGATATATAAAGATAAAGATACTCATAAGTAAAGGAGATGGAGTGAATGAGGGAGATTAAATTGAGATGTAAAGAATGATGGGTGAGGACGAAAAAGAAATTGAAAAAGAGAGAAGAAGCGTGTGAGGACTGAAGGGGAGCAATAAAGAGGAGGGGTTTGGAACTGCGTGATGTGGGGAGAGTGGTCAATCAACATTTAAGGGAGGGGGAAAGGGAAGTTGGGCTAAACAGAAATAATCAAATATTTAATTTAAAATAATTATAAAGCGTAAATATGTATTTAGAAAGCAAAGAGCTAACATCATAATCATTAGTGGTGTAGCGGCATAATGTATAACTAACACCAACATGAACTTGGTTTGAATACTTTTGGTTCGATCCTTCAAGAGTTTTTATTTATTTATTTATTTATTATTTATCCTTCAAGAGTTTTTTTTTCATAAATTGTTTTCAAAACTAAGAATTTCTTGCAGAGCACCCACATCCATGCCACCCAAATGGGTGGCATAAATGGGAACCACATAATATATTATACTTCTTCCGTCTCATAATACATGACACAGTTGACCCTATTACGCATTCCAATGCATAATTTTGAGCTTAAATATCTTGAATAATATGTTGGAAAAAATTGTGAAAATTTGATATTTTGAAAATACTCATCGAGACGAATCTAACGACATCTTATATGATATTATTTATCTTTGTATATTAGTAGAAAAATATGTATCTTTGTATATTAGTAGAAAAATATGGTCAAAGTAAATTAGGTCAAAATTTTAAATTTTCAAATAGGTCATCTATTGCGGGACGGAGGGAGTATTACTTTACACTTCCCAATTATTTAAACCACTCAACTACATTTTCTAAATATCCATACCACTCCTCTAAAACACTAAAATGGGTCCCACTTATCTTACAACTACAATATACTTTAAATTATATTTTTCAATAATATATAAAATGTGTAATGAAAATATATAAAATGTATCACACAATATACTCAAAATGAATCAAAATATCTAAATAATAAATAAAATTAAATGAAAATTATACGAAAATATATTAAATAATGTACTACTTGACACAAATAAGTTATAAGAAAATACATTAATAAAATTATTAAACGTTGAAATAAACGTTGGAATAAAAGGAGAATTTAAAAAATTTGGATTATGATGTGGATTTGGGTTATGAGATGTATTTCCAAAATATGAGGTGTTTTGTTGATTTGGGTTACAAAGAGGATTACCACCATTTTGTATATAATTGGACCAAAATCCTTGATTGTTGGGGTTCATTTTCAAAAGAAATGTGTAGTTTTTTTTTCATGTAATAGGATAAATAATCAAATATATATGTTAAAAAAATTAGCCGTTGCATGAGTGAAAAAAAATATATATTACCGTTGCATGAGTTAAATATGTATGAAGAGAAATGTATAGTTTGTTGGCTTGAATAAATGTATATTACCGTTGGGCTTCTCTTCAATAATATAAATATTAATTAAAAGAAAAAGAACTCAAAAGTAATACAAAGTCTGACAAATTCTGGAACAGAACCGTGGTAATGCATTGCCACTATGGTTGGTTTAGCTACTCATATCCAATGCCAATTATCCAAGATACTATGACACAAATGCATTGGTCAGTGTGTTACCACCCATTTTGCCAGGCGATGTGTATGCTCTTAGGGCAAACCAATAGGGTTAGGGCAACACTACCTAACATTTAGTATTATAAAGATAAAGATAAAGATAACCTAGAATTACTATTTAGGTCTCTATCCTATTAAACATTCACTCTGGTCAAACCTTATTGGATCATTTGATTGCGCTTAACTTAGGTGGCAATCCACAATACATAATTATTCGACAATATGTTTTTTCATTTTTTTTTGCACACCCTATTCGGATTATAAAATCTAAAATGGTTAACATGTTTTGAAGGTTTTGTAAGGTGTTTACACTGTTCGGATGGTAAAATCCGAAATCCATAAAATGCGTAAGGTGAAAAAAGTCCTAATTATTCACTTATAAGGTTAATGTTGGATTAATGATCCAACACTTACAAATCAAAGTAAGCATTTTTTTGTATTGCATCTCCCATGGAGTCGTGTAGATATCAATATCTTTCAACAATTTATACTATTTTATTTTGAGTTAAAGATTGCAAAAAAAAACCCAATAAAACTCGTAATAACGTCAATTTTCCAAATATATATTACTATATTTACCCGACATAGTTTGAGGACCACTAGACTATATTTCTATATACTATATATAAAAGATTTTTTTTTTACCCGACATAGTTTGAGGACCACTAGACTATATTTCTATATATGCTATATATAAAAGAAAATGTCCATTGAATTTACCAATTTGCCCCTAGGAGGGGCATTTTGGTAATTCAATTATTGGAGGTTTTTTTTAGGGTTGGCCTGTGAATTTCCATTTTTGCCCCTAACCAATTTTTTTTAATTATTTTCTAATTTTTATATTTTTAATAACTTTTAATTATTTTCCAATTTTTAACTATTTTTCAATTTTTTCTCCCAAATTCATTTGCTTCTACATTGCCGTTGTGAGAGATTAAGGTATCGTTTGACCCGACTTTTTTCAAACTTCTCTACATTTTTAAGGTATCGTTTAACTTTATTTTTTTTAACCGTTCCATTAATTTTTTAAGGAGATTCCATTTAATTTTATTACCTTTTTTTCAAAGGAATTTTATTATCTTTTTATCACTTATATATTTAATTTCAATATCGTTTAATCATCACAATCTCACAAATATTTTTATTCACGCTTGCATTTAATGATCCTAAATATTTTTATCTCCTTTCTTCAACATCGCGAATATATACACACATTAACGTTTAGAATAATATTTTATGTTCGTCCATCTGTTTTTTAGTTACGCTAATGCATATAATTTTTTTAGTGTTGCTTGGTTGAGTGCTACCTCACCAATTTTTTTTTAACTATTTTCCAATTTTTATATTTTTAAAAACTTTTAACTATTTTACAATTTTTTATTTTTAACTATTTAAAACTAAGTTGATGGTTCATGATTTTTAAGGTTTATATCTTGACATATTACAATGATTCACAATTATCCGTCATTTTACCATATATCCTTTCAATGTAATCTTCCAGACTGAATATTACTAAGCATATGTGAAGAGACTGAATATTGCTCAGCTGATATTACTTTTTTGATGTCAAAGAGATTTTTTATTTTTTAACGGTCAGATTATTAATAACCATGTTCCCACACAAGACGCTAAAGAGTTTAATGTGTTTCTTTCGTTCATTTTGTGTCATGTAAATATTGGTGTTAATCCCTTTTTGGTAACTCTATGACAGTAGCGCTCACTTTTATAATTTTAACTAATATGTAATTTATGATGTTTTCCTGTTCTTGATAAAGCTTTCATAAATATTTTGATAAAAATTTATAATTTTTGTGCAATATTCATTAATTTGTTCATTTTTCCTTCGGAACAATTTTTTTTACAAAATACGTTACGGAACCCCATGCCTTAGAACATGCATCACAAATATTTGGATTATGCGACCTTCATTCTCAAATTTAGGAAGAATGGTAATATTCCGTAATTTGAACATCTCTCCTTTAAAACAAGTATTTTAAAAGTGCGTATAATTCACATGAAAGGACTCGATACTAAATTGCAGTTAATATCTACCTTTGCTGTAGATCATGTGAAATGATTTATATACGTTGAAACTGAAAGGCAAAATGATATAAATCAAGTAGAGAGGCATTCAACTATCTGTCTGATTCAGAAGTTTGTTCACCTGAAAGGACTGGATACTAAATTGCAGTTAATATCTACCTTTGTTGTAGATCATATGAAAGGATTTATATACATGGTACTAAATTGCAGTTAATATCTGCCTTTGCTAGGGGTGGCAAAAATACTCATGCCCACGGGTAAAATTCGTCACGGGTATGGAGTGGGTAGCTAAACGGGTATCCACGGGTATAATAAACGGGTATTTGACTACCCATTATTATATGGACACAGATACGGATATGATTGTATCCATACCCACGGGTACCCATACCCGATAATAAATTAAGTAAATTACTAATATATCTATATATATCATATCTTATCACTTAAAGTTGGTACCTTATTGAAGAAAATTTTACCGCCCACCTAAAAATCCTCAATAATAACCTATTTTTATTTTAAATTTTTTTAATTCATCTTATTAAGTTCACCGTTTCCACTTCATTCACATCATAAAACATATTGGTTATATAAGAATCATGATTTTTCTATGAATTATGTATGATTTATGAAATTTTGAGTGGATTATGTATGGATGTTTAGAAGTTGAAGTTTTTTGGTAATTAAAAAAAGTTATTATTTGTACCAAAAAATAAATAAATTCAAAACTCCATGGGTACCCATGGATACCTCAATACCCACTGGTACCCGTATAGTGGGTACCCACGAGCAGACGGAGCGGGCACGGGTATCATATTTATTCAACGGGGCGGAGACAGGTATCATATTATCCGTACCCATGGGTATTCATTGACATCCCTAGCCTTTGCTGAAAAGCCTATTACCAAGGTTGCTTTTGTTTGTATTTTATGCATAATTCTGAAACATCTTCCCCAAACCACAAAATCATAAAACCAAACACCCCAAAATGAAATCTTTGCAGGTACATAACATAAAGCTTTTTGCTGCGTTGGTTTAAACTGAAACAAAAGTATGTCTATTAATATCTCCAATTACAGGGCCTGAAGTGCATGTTGATTAGGAAATTAATGTTCACAACTAATGTTTGTTGTAATGTCAACTAACACTGTCTTTTATGCATTCCAGTCGTTTGGTTCAAGTTAGCAAAGGGTTAATCTGCTAATTTATAATAATTGAAAAGAGATAACATACCACATTTCATTTTATACAGCATTTTCCTAATCAAATATCCAGAAGGGTCTTGAAGAGAAAGCATCTAAGGATGACTTTAGAGGATGTCGAGACACACAAGACATTTAATTGCAAGGTAACAACTGCTGGCAGGGGAAATGCTGAGAAATCTTTGGGTGGTGAATGGTCTGACTTCGTCATAGACCGCGACTTACAAGAGGGTGACAGGTTGATCTTTGATTTGGAAGATCCACCAACCAAGATGGTTACTTTTGGAATTGAAGATGATGGGAACGTTTTGGAAATTTAACTTTGTAATCCATCAAACACAACTACTTTAGAATCTATGTTGCATAACTTCTGTTTTGGTTTCGTTTATGGTAGAACTATATAGGATTTGGCATGTTATGGACCATGGCTTATTATATTTATAAGCATGTAATATCTATGTTGACAATTAGTTCACTTTTAACCGTTAACAAATATGTGTTTGCAAACAAAATTATCCGAGAAAAAGCAATCCACCCCGTGCGAAGCACGGGTTGACAACTAGTTATGTTTGTAAAAAAAAGAAAAAGACTCTTTTATGCTAAAAAATAGCACAAGCATTTGGTCATGCCACAGCACCGACATATAGCCCGTGGTAGACCATTAAAGAAAGAGAAAAATCTTCAGAAAGCAGCTCTAAAATATTTTAGTTTTGAAGCTGTGTCTTGCATATTACACTCAAATTCGACCCATCTTAGATTTGAAAGGTTGACAATAAGAATATTAGTTAAACCGTTGATAACCAATCATATTTTTTATATCTCATACGCAATCCTGCTCTAATTTTTTTTGGGTTAAATATGTTTTTAGTCCTTACATTTTGCGTCCTTTTGAAAAATAGTCCCTACATTTCATTAAATGTTTTTAAAATCCTCACATTTTATCTTCGTTATCAAAATTAGTCATTGTTGTTAATTCTCTAACAGAATGCTGATGTGGCAGTTAGTGGGTCCCAATTATTTTAAGGTTAAATATGTTTTTGGTCCCTACATTTTGTGTGACTTTGAACAATAGTCCTTGCATTTCAATAAATGTTTTTAAAATCCCTAAAATAATAAGGATTATTCTTCAAAGGGGCTATTCTTCAAAGGGGCGCAAAATGCAAGGACTAAAAACATATTTAACCCATTTCTTTTTTTGCAACTAGTTTAACAATGTAAAAAATATTATTTTTGTGTATGTTTGGTTCTAATTCTAGAGGGATCAAAATTGATTATGGAGATATAGAATTAATTATGATATGTTTCGTTGTTTTCGAGTAGAATTGATTCCGCCTCAAGAATCGATTCAACTTAAAATGATAAATTGTAGCTTTTAATTCTATTCTAGAATTGATTTAATTTAAAGGTAGTTCAATTCCACTAGAACATCTCACGTAGCTGGGTGTGGGGTACAAAATCAAAAGGCATCCACTTGCTACTTTTTTTTGAGGTAAGGTAAGGTAGGTATCCACTTACTACTTAATTATACGAAAAAGGATCTAACAAGGATTGTTCTAAAGAGGAATGATATTTAGTAGGAGTACGTGCCAATTCCTTCACAAAAGTCACGAAACGTGCCATGTTTTAAATATTGCAAAACTTAACTTATCATTTCCGTATATGTGATGGAATACACAAATGCATTTAGTGTAAAAAGATACATTTTTCTTAAATTAAACCCACTTGGTTTAGAATATTCTTCCTTTGGGAAATAAGCACCCACCCACCCAATCATACAGATGAAAGGTTCTTGAAAATATTTAATATGTTATTAGAGAGCTATGATGCAAAGTTCATAATCACTTCAAAAAACAAAGTTATACTCATGTACACATAACACATGCAGATCAAATCTTCAAATATATTAGAATATTGAAAGTGGCTAGACCATTCATAAAAGTGCTAATTCATGCAGAATAGATAACCTTGAATTTGTTTTTTGAAGTTTAGATAACCTTTTTTATACTCAAAAGTTAAGATAACATCTCAACTTTAATGTAGATGTGTATATTTTTATTTTATGAATCGAATAAAATAAAATTTACAGGATCACATAGGAAACTGAAAAGAAGGAGCAGAGATCTTGAGTAGTGGATCCATCTCCCCTTCGTGAGGGACACTTTAAAGATTAGTAGGTTAAATTAAATTAAACAAAACCCATAGTAGTTAAAGCAACGCAATGCAATGCTTTGTACTTTGATTTATTTATGATCTTGTTTAATCTTCTATAGTAGGGTGTACCGTAGGCTCCGCAGTTGCATCATCACCAATGGAATCATGGCCGCTGATTTGATCAAGGACGAGAACGAATCCCATTGCAAAAGCAGCGTCAAAACCAGGCTTAACACAAAGAGATAACACTTCTTTCCCAAGCATAACACCTGTGGTGGGGTCCACTTTGCGATGAATCTCGGCTACGGTTTCCTTCATCGCGTTAAAAACCGTGCAACAACGTTGAGAGAAACAACCTTCGATGTGGTACTCTTCACCAGGGTTATTGTACACCTCCACTGTCACTCCTGTTCTTGCACGTCCGATCATCGATGATCTCTTCACACTGAATGTCGGTTTATCACCGTCTCTTCTTTCACCTTTAAAGCCTTCCCACCGTTGATGTAAACTCGGCCTCTGCTTCATATAAAAATGTTAAAGTCCACTCAAATCAATGAATTGAAAGCAAATTTTACAATGTACAAATGACATAAATGTTATATGATGTATATACGTTTATTAATATCATTTAATTAATAAGTTTCACTATTTCATCAAATGAGTGTGGTGAGATTTATTAATACAATAATGTATAGAAAAAATATCGTGCATATACAAAAGTATGTACTTGTGGCTATAGAATTGGACCGCAACAAAATAATGAATCATATCCCCCTTCTCCAAAATCATATACTATAACCATTCTCCAATTAAGAAAAATAAGCTATGATTTTAGCTTACATAATATATGTTTGCCACTATTAGGCTAGTAGCATAGCACCGGTTAATAGTTGACTTGTGAACAGTTATACAAAATATAATATAGTTAATGTAACCTAACATGCAGAAATAATATATAAAGGGGTTTGTTAATTTGCAATCACTCATTTATTTTAGTGGATGTAAATCAACGTCAGCATCTCATTTCATTTCACAGAATCGAACAGTCATGTTTTTAGTATTGTTTATTATTATGCATCAATATAAAAACAAAATTCTTCTCATAAAAAAACTTTAATAATCGAGTTTTAATTTGCTCTATTCATCTTCTCTATTTACCAATTCTTGAGAGGTAAACAATGATAGATCAATGAAACTCATTTTAATAAGTGGACAACAGTGAATAATCTTTCAGTCGTATCTATCTCGCTTGTAAGGTGATTGCATGAAGCACGAACATTTTTTAGATTAGGCGTGTCCTGATGTCAGACACGACCGACACGACGTTGACATAATTATGTGATTTTATCAAATTATCAGTGATGTCGGCATGTCAGTGTTCGTGTTTGTATCGGTGCTTCATAGAATAGAACAAACCCTATTCCTATAATGAATTTAACATGTTAATGTTGTAATTTACCAATCAAACAGTTACACAACATTTTTTTTTACGGTAACGGTTACTCTGACTCAACATGGTAAATCATGGATACGTACCAAAAAAAAACCAATGATTATGAATCAGAAACCTTAAATCTTAACAACGTTATACAACATCGGAACTCGGTAAAAAAGAAAAAAATGGCGGCGTACCTTCCGGCGAACAGTGAGGAGACAACGGCCGTCAGGATCCATTAGAACAAGCTCATCTAGGTCACGAGAATCAGGTCCATACGAGTCAACTCTGAAAACGAGTTGACCATGAGAATCATATACGGTGAAACCATCGCCGGAGAAGAAGAGAGAGGTTTTGAGCACCGTGTAATGAATCTCTTCTTTGAAAACGTAGTTACCTTCTTCTTGTAACTCTTTCATATTTTCTGCTGCGGAGTCGGTATCCATACAAAGGGTCATTTGAGAGTTAAGGTTTTGGAATGTGAATAGAGTGAATTATGATGTGGGTCTCCTATCGTATTATTTTGTGATGTTAAGGGCAAGAAAAAGTGTTCTTATTAATCTTTTAAGATACTCTATGTCTTGCGATTTATACCACTTTTTAATATGTGTTTGTCTAACATGTGCAATATTGGACATGTTAAGGTAACTAAGAGTAGTAACTTTTTATTGAAAATCAACAATTATTATTCGAAAGTTACATATTTATTATAAAAAACATAAGTTTTAAGGCAAAGTTACTACTTTAAACTTCTTAATATGTGCAAATTTGCACATGATAGAAAAACCTTTTTAATATATTTAATTATTACACTTTTTTGGTACCCACCCATAAGGCCAAATTTAAACAATAGTAGTTTAATCATCTTTTTAAGTTTCATGTGGTGTTTCCTTCAAAATGAAAAAATATATTTCATGTGGTGTTTATCATTTCTTTTACAAACTAAAAAAAAATAATTCATTTGTTACTTTAAACTTACCTTAAACTCATTCAAGAAAAAATTAGTTTAAAATAGGCTTAAATGGGTCTTTCGTCCCTGTAAATATAGATCATTTGAATTTTCGTCCCTGAAGTTATTAATCCTTCCAATCTGTCACTGCAAATATTAATCATTTGACTTTTGGTCCTAATTAGGATTCTTTGCTGAGGTGGACTGTCATTAGCGACGTGGTGCCCATGTGATAAGTGATGACTGGGCGAGATGGTTGGCTTAAATCGGTCTTTCATCCCTGCAAATATAGGCCATTTGAATTTTCGTCCCTGAAGTTACTAATCAGATGTAATTATGACCATTTTTCAAATGATTAATATTTGCAATGGCATATTGGAAGGATTAGTAACTTCAAGGACGAAAATTCAAATGACCTATATTTACAGGGACGAAAGACATATTTAAGCCTCTAAAATATTTAATTTAATTTGTTAATTTAATTTCAAAATATTTAATATATAAATAGCATAACATTAAATGATTGAAGGTACAATATTAAATCCAGTAAAACTCTAGATTACTAGAGTACTAACTATTTTTTAAGGGTGTCCACTTTTTTTATTAATATATTATATTTACGAAGTTTTCATCGTTGTTTAGCGATGGTTAACATTCATCAGATAAATATGTTTGACATATAAAAGCGAATTGTCCTCTATCAATTGAATTTTCTCTTTATGTAAAAGATGGCGAATCGAATCTTGGATCACACTTATTAACTATGGGTCTTGATAACGAGTGTCCCCGAATCACTCTTTAAGGATTCATAATGAAGAAATTATTCTTTAAAAAAATTAAAGATTTTGATTTTCGATACAATAAATACATAGATTTTGTTAAAATCTTACTACTTTAGATGTTTAAAAGAGTGTCACAGAACACACGTTAGTATTTCTCATTAATTATTTATTAAGTGGGGTATAGAAATAGAAATATGCATGGGTTGTATGGCCATCTCCACTTCAAATGTCGGGAGAAAAAATAAATGTCAAGTTATGGCAAAATTGAATTCCCAATAATTAAGGATAGTCTACAAGGAGAATTATTATTTATTTTTTGGGTCATGTTAACTTGTGCCCTTAGAGCACAAGTTAAGAAACTATAAATGAAATTAAAAAGTAACTTTTGCATTGAAAAGAAAAAATTTCAAACTTTTAATATATTGAATGCACAATTTCCAAGAAAAAATTTCTATGTTTAGTTTCTAAACTTGTGCCCTTATTTCCCTTATTTTTTTGACAAAACAAGGAGAATACTTAGCTACATTGCACTCCGTTCTCAACATAAATCTGTAAAACAGTTTCGATTTAATGGTTGCAAAATGCATTTGCTGACGTATGGTTTTGGCAGTTATGCCGAAATATTAGTGTAGAACAATACAAACAATAATAATACATAAAGTATTTTCCTTTCCACAATCACGCAATCAGGATAGTGATCGTTTGATCTCAATTTCCAGATTTATATAATTCAAGGGAAAAAAAAAACTTGCATCAAAGTTCAGTTATGGAGTAACAAAAAAAAAAAAGTTCAGTTATGGACAGATTTATTTTTAGTAAAGTTTCAAGCTACTGGACTCTAACTCGTGCGATGCACTGGTTTTGTAAAGTTTCATATATAACTATTAAATTGGCTATATTAATACTTTTATAGTTACATTAAGTATTATGTTTTCAAAATGCTTCAGAAAGCAACAAAAACAAAAGATGGCCTGCAACAAAAACGACAAATCAAAAGAAGAAGAAAAAATGCAAAAGCTTGCACCAAGAAGCTGGTCATAACCGCAAAGGCTATTAAATCTATAAAAATGAACAGAAAAAGGAACTGCTATGTGGTAGTTGAGAGATAAAGAAAAAAAAACTGATATGTGGTAACGGGGAGAAAAATAATAATGAAAAGGAACTACTATCAAAAAAGGAATTGCAATAGCGTTAGTGGCTTTAAAAAAATGACCTTAATTAGTAAGGTATATTTATTTTGGAAGCAACATTCTTTCGTAAAAACGAAAGTGGCCGAGTGGTAAAAGGTTTGAAGTGTTGTCAGGTGCCACCTGATTCAATTCCTCGCATAGCCTTTTTTCATAAAAATTAGTTAGGTCCGTTAAAAAGGACGAGATTAGCGTTATTAAGTTCATTTGTATGATAG
Source organism: Medicago sativa (assembly GCF_051527215.1). NCBI lineage: Eukaryota > Viridiplantae > Streptophyta > Magnoliopsida > Fabales > Fabaceae > Medicago > Medicago sativa. The sequence continues at coordinate 82,050,861 of NC_140750.1, forward strand.
TGAGAGAGATGAAAGTGAGTGAGAAATGATTTAGGGATTGTGAGATTGAAAGATTAAGGACCTGAGATTTGTGTTTAATATATATTATAATTGAAGCAATTGCATATCATAAAAAAACATTAGCGCCCTGGTGGTAGGAGTTGAGAATTGGTAACATGTGGTACCGAATTTGATCCTCAATAGGAGTTTCTTTCATAAAAAAATTTCATAATTAAAAGTTAAGGTTAGGTCAAGACTACTTAACCTTAATTATATTATAATTATAATAAAGATAAAGATAAAAATATAATTTTTTTTTACTTAATAATCAAATTCGTTTTCTAAATAATTAACATCTTTAAAATTATAAAATGTCAATCAAAATAGTTGTTTTTGTTTACTTACTTGACACACATTAAGTTAATATTTATTACTATCTCCGTTTCTAATTATACAACCTTGTTGATTGCATGAAAAATATGCAAAACAATTAGCCACATCATGTTGATAAATAAAATAATCAATGTAGTTGAAAAACTCATTAAATTGTGTTTTATAAAAATGAATAAAAGAATTTTATCTGTGCACATAGCTTTGTGAGGAGTGTTATTGGCACCCTCTTTCTAACACTCTTCCTTGCATTTACTCTTTTATTGGAGAAAATTCATGTGGGTACCACACATTGAAAATTGATCTAACATAAAGTGGTAAGACCTACATGAGTTTCACCAAATAGGAGAGTGAGTGTCAGACAAAGTGTTAGAAAGAGAATGTTCCTAGCATTTATCTAACTTAGTTGATAGAAACAATCCTTTATGGGTAGTGTTAACTTGTGCCCTTGGGCACAAGTTAAGAATCTAAAAATGTAATTAAATCATAAATTATGTCTTGAAAAGATAAGATTTTAAATTTTTAAAATATTGAATGCACAATTTACAACAGAATGTTTCTATCTTTGGTTTCTTAACTTGTGCCTTGAGGGCACAAGATAACATTTCCCATCCTTTATATATGTAGGGTTGATGTTCAAATATTTGATTCTCCATTTATTCACCTTAGATGTGAAATTCTAGTCACTCTTAAGAAGACTATGTATTTAAGAGCTAAGGTAGTATCAACATGTTGAACTCCATCAATGTCACACTCGAGATTAATTTGGTAACAAAATTTGGATCATGTCATAGATTAATTTGTCAATAATTTAGTGTTAATGCAAAATTAATAGAAAATATGATATATTTGTCAAAATTACCGAAAAAATGTATTAAATTAAAAAAAGTTAACTTATAAACTACATCCTCCGGTCACTATTATAAGCAAAAATCAACATTTTAGATACATTCATTAAATGATGTATGTGGTCTCTATTGTAGACCACATACATCATTTAATGAATGAATCTAAAATGTTGATTTTTGCTTATAATAGTGACCGGAGGGTGTATTTTAGAAGACATATTATAATTTGTCTTCGTGAGCTTAACTCAGTTGATAAGGACAATGCATAATATATGCAAAGTCCAGGGTTCGAACCCTTGACACGACAAAAAAAAAAAAAAACAAGAAGACATGTTATAATTTGTCATAGTGAGCTTAGTTCAATTGATAGAGATTATATTATACATATACAGAGATTGGGGGTTATAACACCGGATTTCTCACTCATTCAACTTATAAATTGGATTCTAACAACTAGACTACTAGGAAAAAAACGTATAATAATTTGATTGAATGTATTTATTTACTAATTCACAAGGATTTTTCTTTACAAAAGTATGGTGTTATTTTATCCGGTGCTTATAATTTCGATTACCATTTTATATATGGATTCAATTTTTTTTCTCAAAATATATAAGCCACGAGAAAATTTGTGAACATTAAGTGTGGCTGAGTTCATCGACTTGATTCTTTTTTGGCTAATTCGATTCACTTGTTGGTCGTCTGCACTTCTAATTTGAAGACAAAACGAGAAGTAGAAAAATCCCAATCTCAATCAAACGTTTGTATAATTTCTACTCCTTTTTTTCAAAGCCATCAAATGACAATTAGACTAATTGTATGGCTGTTGTTTTATGTTTACAAGCAAGGAATCTTGAGGTCAGAAATGAAATATTATTATTTTTTGTAGAGATTAAAAATGAGTTTTTTTATGATTTTTTGTTTGGTACAATGATAATTTTTTATTGATTGTAACTACTCCTAATAACTGGGCACACTAGGCCATAATTTGGAGACTATTATTTTTCCTACCCTGCTGCCTTCTCGCGCGCCCTGCAAAAATTCCAAAAATATCCCAGATCCAGATTACGTACTCCGGATTGTTAGTGTTTCCGGGAAATATAATCCGGACAAATACGCTATGAATATTTTGTGTCTTTCTTCGATGTTAAGGGTCTCTGTTGACCGTTATACGACCCCGCATAAGTTGCAATGCAATTGCAGGGGTCGTATGAGCGGTCAACAATGACCATGACACCACAAACACTCCTAAAAGCTACCTAAAAAAACTTAAAAAAATTGAAGAAAATGTAAGAAAGGAGATGAAGAAGAATGAAGGAAAATGTTGAAGATCCAAGCCTTTTTATAGCCTAAAACAAGTCCTAGGTCATTAGAAAGTCAAAGAAAACGTGTTTTTCATTCAAAACCGTCCAAAAAAACGCGTTAAAACTCCACTAACCGGCCAAACCTTTGGTGAAACGGCACCAGCCAAAATTTTACTGAGATGTTCCGGAATATAAAATCCGGATTGCATGTAGATATTCCGGATCTTATAGTCTGAACTGCACCAGACCCTTTTATTTCGAGTATTTCTTGGCGAATGGCTTGGAAAAAAAATAGAACAACGGTACATAACATAAAAAGAAGCAACATAAGACAAATAAAAAGTTAAAAAAAAAACCATAATAACAAAAACGATGAATCTTTTGGGAAGGTGTTCGAAGAGGAGCTTTTGAACTCGATCATGCCGGCCTGCCAACTGACATGCTACGATCGGCAGGCCGACATGATCGAGTTCATAAGAACCTCTTCTTTGGAGTTAGATCTGCAACACAATGAAGAAAGGCAATGTGTTTTCAAGATGATTTCTTTGAGTTAGATCCTGCTGCCTTTCCAAATGACATATTCATCTGGCAGGCAGCAAGATCTAACTCATAGAAACCTCTTGATATTTTTGAGTTATCTATCTATCAAGGAGACATCAAGGACTATCTATATATTTTTGACAGCATGTTGAAGATCTTCATCATGTCGTTATATAGAGATCTATATATTTAAAACAGCGTGAGAAAGATCCTCAATTTGATGACAAAAATTTGCATGGTTATCTTTGGTGTGTTTGTGTGTTTTACCGGTATTGAAGATCAAAATCGGAGAGAGTGTATTTATAGAGGTCCTTGGATGTTGTGGACCACATATACTCTTGGTGCAATGTGGATCACACAAAAGAATCCTATGCTGAGGTATTCCGGATTTCGTTTTCTGGAACACACTTACGCCCTAGGTGAATCCGGATTTCATAATCTGAAAAGCATATCTTTGGTTATTTTATCGATTAAATGAACATCTTTAACGTAAATTAAAACATATTGAAAGTTTAAATAATATATATATGGGTCTTGTTAACGAGTGCCCCCGGGGCACTCTTTAAGTATCCTAAAATTAGTAATTTTTCTTTTGAAAAGTCAAGTGTTACAATTTCCAATGCATTCAATACACAACTTTTCATTAAAAACTTGCTATTTAAAGTGCTTAAAGAGTTTCCCGGGGGCACTCGTTAACATTTCCCTATATATATTATTCAAAACATAATGCAACAACTTAATTCAACAACACATAACTAACATGCAATTAAAACAACATAAAACACGCGATTAATTAAAACATAGCACATTATCAAGGATCATCTAAACTAACTTCTTCCTCCTCTGGTCCCTCCAGCAGAGTCCTGATCTCTTCGTAGTTCCTGGGCCGGTGAAAACATTTCAGAATTTGTTCAGCAGATTTAACCAACGAAGCGTCCAACTCGATCGGTCCTCTAGTGCTGTGCTGACCAAAGACAGAGAACATGGTTCTCATGTCGTCGTCGTTTGTGAGTTTCATCCGGCTGAAGCGAAGAGATCCGGCTGAGTCGGGCAATGGACATCGATATTCGACACCGACCACCCTCCTCGTGTCTCTGCGGTTGAGTTGACGGTTGATTTGATCCAGCTCATTCTTCAGCCAGGAGAGGGTGACATCGTTGCGAATCCTAAACAGATGGGGTGGTGTTCCACCGTTGTATTAGACTGCCGCTAGCTTGGTGTTCGGATCAAAGCCAGGGAATTCCATGTTGCAGAGGTATCTAGGCGTTGTAGTTTACTTGTAATGAAATCAGGGACCCATATTTATAGAGGTATATCGGCGTTGTGGACCACGAAAATTGTCGATGCAATGTGGGACACACAAAAGAATCCAATGCTGAAGCAATCCGGATTTTAAAATCCGAACCAAGCATCACCATACACAGTCCCAAGTTCTCCTTTGGTTCACGCCATGATCGTATCTTTCTGGAATATAGAATCCGGAATATATGTGTATTCCGGATTATATATTCCGGAGTGCACCAGAAGCTTTTGGCCGGTGGTCTGCACCACAAAGAAAACGTTTTTCAAACGTTTTGGGAGGTGGTCAAGTTGAAAAACGTGTTTCTACACGTTTTTTGACCGGCATTGATGGCTTCCCCACCTTTTTTTTTTATCCCCCTCCCCTATAAATATGGGTCATTTCCTCAAACATTTTCACACCTTCTTCTTTTTCCTCTTCTCCTCTAAAACGATGTGTTTCTATCGTTGGCCTTTCATAGAAAGAGGCCTCTTTGGAAATCCATCAGGGGTCATATGATCGGTCAATAGGGAAGGGGTCAGTCTGGGTGTGAGGTTGGTTTGTCTAGGTGTCATATTGACCATCATGGTCTCTTGTTCCCTAGAGGCCCCTGTGCCCCCTCTGTCTCCCCTCCAACACCAAAGCGACTGGTATGTCCTATCAGGCAGCATTGGTTTCTTCTTCCCCGCCATCTTCTTTCCTCCCACCCTCTTTCCTCTCCACTAGTGGCTGGAGCCAATGGTATAGCTTATGTAATAAGATAAGATTAGAAATAGTTTTAGGATGTAATAAGCTTGAAAATTATTGTAATGTATTGTTCATATATTAATAAAATGAGTTGTTTTTATTCTTGTGTCTTTTTATTTCTGTTTTTTTTATTTTATTCGTATTTTATTTTACGAATTATAAAGCTTAAAATTGCAAAAGTTCTGGTAAAACATTATTCCGGATTGTAAAACTCGGAAACATCTGCAAAATTCTAACAATGTAATCCGGAAAACGAAATCCGGATCAGGGATAAAATTGAAAAAAAAAATAAGGCACGCGAAGAAAAGCATAGAGTGGAAAAAGTAATAGTCTAATTTGGAGAGGAACGGGCCCACCTTCAAACCCTCAAATTTTACTTGTACTTACCTTCTTATCTTTGGACTTTTACCACCTCTAAATATTGCTTTTGTACCTGCCCTGTGTCTGAATTCTGAACCACTGCGCTGACCAATTTTAAAAGGTTACGGCATTTAAATTTAAAATGTCAATGGAATCAAATCCTAAGGATTAAGGAATTTGCAAAATGCAAGCATTCTACTTGTAGCCCAACATGGCCAACATATATTAATAATATTTTATTTACATGTCGATACCACAGGAAATAACGTATTTATTTCATATTATTTTAGCTATTTATATTATTGTACTACGGTAGATGTCTATATGTTTTATAAATGTAGTTCAATTGATAGATATCGAAAACATTTTATGGAGGGCGGTGTTTGAAATTCGAGTTTAAACCCTAAACTTAAAAATTGAGTTTAAAATTGGAGTTTTATGTCAAGAGTCACCTTATTTTGTTTTCTTGAACTTTTAATACTTAAAAGTTTATATTTAATTTAACACTTATTAAAAAATTCTAAATATTTTGAGATGTTTATAATATTCTAAAAGGTGGTTGCCAAAAAATTATTCACAATTTGTTAGAGACACATGAATTGATCTAACAACCTAGAATAATACTACAGAAGAAAAATATGACACGACCGAAGGTCAAAGAAAATTTGATAACATGTGCTCTAATGGGAACATGTTAAAATATTCGATATAAAAATATTGTCTGTTTTTTGGTTACAAAATATTGTCTTTGTAAACCAAAGGTATCTTATGTGTTTTAAATCAAATGGTTAAAAGATTCAAATATATAGAATACTAATTATACCTTTCCTGCTACAATTGAATGCTAGTGGTCCAAAGGAAATAAACAATAAACTAACAAAATAAATTACTCACTAAGGAGACTGAAATATCATCTTGGATCAGTACATCCGTCTCAAGAGGAGACTGCTCCCAAATAAAGAGATCAAAATTATGCATGTTTATGCCAAACTTTGCCAGCCAATCAATGCAAGAAATCCACCTACCAAAATGATAAATTATTATGCAAGACAAAATTTAAATACCCATATTACACAATCAAGTTAATAAGGATCCTAAGCATGAAGATGACACTTGCTTGCAGAACAAGTCACATAATGATGCAGTACAAAAGATTAGTAATGTAGTACAATAGCTTAGCTGGTAGTACATTTACATTCATGCAGTACAATAAGATTTGTATATATACTTGATGTACCTTCATTCACAAGTTAATGAATCATTTTCTCTTCTCTACTACATTCTTAATATGGTATCAGTTTCTTTCTCTCTCTTCTTGAGAGAGTTTGTTACGATCCAAACCCTAGCTTCCGCCATTGAAGCTTGAGCTTTAAGCTTCATTTTTCCTCTTCTTTTCTTTGATTTTCGCATGATTCTTTGCGAATTCTTCTTCTTTCTTCTTGTTTTGATCTCAATTCTGCATTGAGAACCTTCTTTTCTCGTTATTCACGTTGTTCATGATTTTGAGCTTCATCTTCTTCATTGCTCTGTTCTTCGCATTCTTCGTTTTTCATCTTTTTTTTTCTGCATTTCTTTTGCACTATGCCTCCTCGTCGAGCTCCGATTGTAGTTCAACAAGCTGATACTGATTCTGCATTCTACGTTCATCCAAGCGAAGGACCAAATTCAGTTACCGTTACTCCTCTTCTTAACGGTTCTAACTACCTCGCATGGAGTCGTTCTATGCAACGTGCACTTGGTGCGAAGAACAAGCTTGCTTTTGTGGACGGATCCATTCCTATTCCTCCTTTTGATGATTTGAATCGTAGTGCATGGGAGCGTTGTAATCATCTCATACATTCTTGGATTTTGAATTCCGTTTCTCCGCAAATTGCGCAAACCATTGTCTTTCATGAATACGCCATTGATGTTTGGATTGAGCTTCAGGAACGATTCTCTAAGGTTGATAGAGTTCGTATTGCTTCACTTCGTTCTGCCATTAACAATTTGAAGCAAGGTTCCAAATCTGTCCTTGATTATTTCACAGAGATGAAATCTCTTTGGGAGGAGCTCAATTCACATCGTCCCATGCCTGTTTGCACTTGTCCTTTTCCTTGTAGATGTGAATCTATGCGTGCTGCTAGAGAATTTCGCATTGAGGATCAAGTGATTCAGTTTCTTACTGGATTGAATGACACTTTTTCAGTTGTGAAGACTCAAGTTCTTCTCATGGATCCTCTTCCTTCAATAAACAAGGTTTATTCCATGGTTGTTCAAGAAGAGAGCAACAATACTGCACTCACTTCTGCTTCAACTTCTACTGAAGACTCAAGCATTCTTGTTAATGCTTCAGATGCAAGAAGGACAAATGCTCGTGGAAAATCCTCTTCTGGTTTTCCTCAATCTAAAAATAATTCAAGATATTGCACCTTTTGCCACAGGAACAACCTTACTGTGGATTTCTGTTACTTGAAGCATGGTTTTCCCAATAACAATAAAACTCATGCTTCTTCTAATGCTGTAACTTCTGAAGGTTTAACTGATTCTCAATCAGTTGGTGAAGGATCTTCTATGGTTTCTCAGACTGGTTTGACTCAGGAGCAGTATGGTCATCTGGTCACATTGCTTCAACAGTCATCTTTGGTTCCTCAAGCAACCAGTCCTAACCCTGCTAGCACCAACCACATTACTTCTTCCATTCCCTCCTTCACCTCAGGTATAAACACTGTCATTTCTTGCTCCTTACATGTTCAATCCAATTATTGGCTCATTGATTCTGGAGCAAATGAACACATTTGTTCTTCTTTACATTTGCTTCATTCATTTCATAAAATCAAACCTATGCTTGTTACTCTTCCTAATGGCACTACCATAATTGTTCATTATGCTGGCACTGCTGTTTTCTCTCCTCATTTTCACATCACTGATGTTCTTTATTCACCACATTTTAAAGTCAATTTGATTTCTGTCTCTAAGCTTTGTAATATTTTATCCTATCAAGTTAATTTCTTACCTGATAAATGTGTGATACAGGACATGAAATCTCAGAGGATGATTGGTTTGGGTAGTGTTTGTGATGGTCTCTATAGGTTGAATCCTGATTCTTGTAATAAAGAGCCATCTGTTTCTGTTTCTTCTTCTACAAGTTTCTCCAATAAATTTTCCCAAACTGCTTGTAATTCTGTTTGTTCCAATGTAGTTGTTTCCCCTATCCCTTCTAATGCAATCTGGCACTTTAGATTAGGACATTTGTCTAATCAAAGGTTGGCCAAGATGCATCAATTGTATCCCTCTATTTCTGTTGATAATAAAGCTGCTTGTGACATTTGTCACTTTGCCAAACAAAGAAAATTGCCTTATAACTCAAGTCATTCTATTGCCAAATCTAAATTTGAATTACTTCATTTTGATATTTGGGGGCCTTTGGCTCAAACTTCCATTCATGGACATAAATATTTTCTCACTATAGTTGATGATTTCAGTAGATTCTTATGGGTTATTTTGCTCAAAACTAAAGCTGAAGCTTCTATAGCTGTCAAAAATTTCATTCAATTGATTGATACTCAATATCATATCACTCCTAAATTCATTAGGTCAGATAATGGCCCTGAATTTCTTTTGTCTGATTTTTATACTTCAAAAGGCATTATACACCAAAGAACTTGTGTTGAAACTCCTGAACAAAACTCTAGAGTTGAAAGAAAGCATCAGCACATTCTCAATGTTGCTAGAGCTTTACTCTTTCAATCCAAACTTCCTAATATTTTCTGGAGTTATGTTGTTTTACATGCAGTCTTCCTTATTATTAGAGTTCCCACTCCCATTCTTCATTATAAGTCTCCTTATGAAGTCCTCCATGACTCTTTACCAGACATTCATTTCTTTAAAGTGTTTGGTTGTCTTTGTTATGCTTCTACACTTCAAGCTCATAGAACCAAATTACAACCTAGAGCTAGAAAGTGTGTTTTCTTGGGATACAAGTCAGGTTTTAAAGGTTCTGTCCTTTATGATCTAGATTCCAGAGAAATTTTTGTTTCAAGGAATGTTGTTTTTTATGAAACCATTTTACCCTACATTTCATCTTCTCCTTCTTCTACCACCAACTGGCAATATGTCTCTGACTCCCCAGTTTCTACATCATTTTTTGATGAGCCAGTCACTCCTTTAAACCCTCCTTCTCCATCTCCATCCTTACCAACTCATGACATTCACCCTCCATCTTCACCATCTTCAACTTCTTCTACATCTTCTCCCACTGATTTTGAATCCTCTCCTTCTCCATCACCTCCACCTATTCTTGTTCCCCTTAGAATTTCCACTAGAAATAAGATTACTCCTGCATACTTACATGACTATATTTGTACTGCACCTCATATTTCTTCTGCCAATACCAGTCATTGTAAGTATCCTATTTCAAGTTTCATTTCTCATACACATTTATCTAACTCTCATTCCATATTTGCTATGTCTCTTGTTTCATACACTGAACCCAAATCCTATGCTGAGGCCATCAAATATGACTGTTGGAAACAAGCAATGCAGACTGAACTTGCTGCTCTTGATCAAACTGGAACCTGGAAAATTGTGGATCTTCCTTCATCAGTCAAACCTATAGGGTGCAGATGGGTTTATAAAGTGAAACATAATGTTGATGGCTCTATTGAGAGATACAAAGCACGTTTAGTAGCCAAGGGATATAATCAAATTGAAGGCTTGGATTATTTTGATACTTTTTCACCAGTTGCCAAAGTCACAACTGTGAGATTGGTTATAGCTTTGGCATCAATCAATCACTGGTTCTTGCACCAACTTGATGTCAACAATGCTTTTCTTCATGGAGATCTTCATGAAGATGTTTACATGACTATACCACCAGGTGTCACTACTTCAAAACCCAATCAAGTTTGTAAGCTTTCAAAATCCCTTTATGGACTCAAGCAAGCCAGTAGAAAATGGTATGAAAAATTAACTGGACTTCTTATCAGCAATGGCTACAAACAGGCAACTTCAGATGCTTCCTTGTTCACTAAGAAAGTTTCTGATAGTTTTACAGTGCTCCTTGTATATGTTGATGATATCATCCTTGCTGGTAATTCTCTTGCTGAGATCAGTTCTATCAAGAATGTTCTTAATCAAGCTTTCAAAATTAAGGATCTTGGTAAATTGAAGTATTTCTTGGGACTAGAGGTTGCTCACTCTCAAAATGGTATTTCTTTGTGTCAAAGAAAATATTGTCTGGATTTGTTAACTGACTCAGGTTTACTTGGTTCCAAACCAGTCAGTACACCCTCTGATCCTTCCATCAAGTTACATAATGATGCTTCTCCTCTTTACAATGATATTTCTGCTTATAGGAGATTGGTGGGGAGATTGATTTATTTGAACACAACAAGACTAGACATCACCTTCATCACTCAGCAACTTAGTCAGTTTCTCAGCAAACCTACACAAACCCATTATAATGCAGCTCTGAGAGTTCTTAAATATCTTAAAGGCTCTCCAGGTCGTGGCCTTTTCTTTCCCAGATCCTCAGGTTTACATATTCAGGGGTATACTGATGCAGACTGGGCAGGATGCAAAGATACCAGAAGGTCCATCTCAGGCCAGTGCTTCTTTTTGGGTCAATCTCTTATTTCTTGGAAAACAAAGAAACAGCCTACTGTGTCAAGATCATCTTCAGAGGCTGAGTATAGAGCAATGGCATCTGCAACCTGTGAACTTCAGTGGTTGACATACTTGCTCAAAGATCTTCATATTGAATGTGTGCAACTTCCTGTTTTGTATTGTGACAACCAAAGTGCTATCCACATTGCAGCCAATCCTGTTTTCCATGAACGCACCAAACATCTTGAGATTGATTGCCACATTGTGAGGGAAAAACTTCATGCTGGTTTGTTCAAGCTTCTGCCAGTCACTACACATGATCAGTTGGCAGATTTTTTTACAAAATCCTTATTTCCACAGCCTTTTAACCTTTTACTTTCCAAGCTGGGATTGTTAGACATCTACCAATCTCCATCTTGTGGGGGGCTATTACACAATCAAGTTAATAAGGATCCTAAGCATGAAGATGACACTTGCTTGCAGAACAAGTCACATAATGATGCAGTACAAAAGATTAGTAATGTAGTACAATAGCTTAGCTGGTAGTACATTTACATTCATGCAGTACAATAAGATTTGTATATATACTTGATGTACCTTCATTCACAAGTTAATGAATCATTTTCTCTTCTCTACTACATTCTTAATAACCCACTAGCCTATAATATTATGCAGAAAAATAGTACAACATTGGTCATGCCAGTATGCCACAACACCGACGTATAACCTAGTGGTAGATCAATAAAATTTATATTTTATGTGGTCTTCTAATGTGCGTTTTAAAGGTAGACTCTTCTATTTTTCGTAAATTTTAATAATCTTTGTTTTCATATTTTTGCTATCATAAAATTCAGTTCTTACTTCTTGTTTGTGTCAATCATAAAATTCTGTTTTTACTAAAACCGGTAAAAACCCACATTTTAACAATTATTGAGAGGTATATACTAGTTTTGAAAGTGTGTCTTGCATGCATATTACACTTAAATTCAACATATTTTAAATTTGAAAGATTGACAAAAATAATTGTACAGGTGCTTCAAAATATAATAATCATAGATAAGTGATACAATGCCATTAAATCTATATGAAAATAAAATTGGAGAAAAGTATCTGTGAGCATAACTTATTTGGTAGGAAGAAGTCTCCGTGAGTTTAACTCGTATTAGTCTCTGTGATCAAAAGAAAATGGAAGAAAAGAAAAAAGGCCGAGACGTCTAAATTAAATGAAGTGATTTTCTATTTATTTGAATAGAGGTAAAAGAAAGAAAAAGAAGTTAAAATTTTCTTACATTTCATATGGTCCAATAAAGAAGGATCCATTCCAATTACTTTAATACTTTTTCTCCAAAAATGATGAGAAGTTTTTTCGTATATAACTCTACTCTGTATTCATTTTTGTCCATACTACTCTACCTTTTTTTTTAACAGATACTCCTCCCTTTATTTTCACTTCAATTAAAGGTAAGTGAGTTTATAGGTGGTTCAATTCTAAGTCAATTGATCATTTCATTATTGTCTAAAGTTTTTATTCAAATTTTGGAATGACAAGGTTGGACCTCAAGATCATCTCATGTTGGTGTGTGTGGGGTACAAAATCAAAAGGTATCCACTTATGACTTAATTATTAGCAAAAAAGTACCACTAAGGATCATATATATGATGTTCTCTAAATAGGTCTACATTAAGATTGCATCGTAATTTTATTGATCTTGTCGGACAGCAATTGCAACACAGAGATGTCCTTTTTTTTTTTTTGACAAATATATTCATCATTTTTTTAAGTGTATGTTTTTTAAAAGTCTAGAAATACATGGAATATTGTCAACCAACTGAAAAAGAATTAAAAATAATTATATTCCAACATAATATTTTTATCAAGTAGATTAGTCTCTCTATATTCTCACAGCTTTTAAATGTAGAAAAATGAAAATTTTTAGATTTAAACTTCAGTCCCTGCAAATATTATTAATGTCTCTGGTAGCTATAACTAAGCTACACTTATGTGACTACTCTAACATATTAACTAGATTAAATTAAACACATGACACTTGTATAGAATAATCTTTGGGGAATAAACAGTCTCCCAACTATGCAGAAGAAATGTTCTTTAAAATTAATAATTATGTTAATAGAGTTATTTTTTTACAATAATTGTGTCATTAGAGCTATGAGGTGAAATTCATAATCTCTTCAAAAAAAATAATGAAAAAATGTATAGGGTGTATTTTGGATTGAAATTTTAAGAGAGCAAAAAATATCTTGAAATAAAAAACTATTTAGCCTTGTAAATTTTAAGATTTTTTTTTAAAAGATTTTTTTTAAAAGATTTTTTTTTATAATTAAGATTTGAGTTTAAATTTTAATGAATTCATCACTCAAATTTTTAAGATTTCAAAATACTTTTCCATCAAAAAAAAGATTTCAAAATACTTTACAGATTTATAAAATTAAAAAAATCGTGTGAATTTTGTACACAAATTAAAAGTAACAAGAGCGGGTGTAAAAATCTAATAAATAAAATTTATGGTTTGATCATAAAGAAAATAACCTATACAATTTTTAAATATTTTAACGACAAAGCATTCTAACTTCATATGTTCTCTTAATTAGCATTTCTGCATATATATATATATATATATATATATATATATATATATATATATATATATATATATATATATATATATATATATATATATATATATATATATATATATATATATATATATATATATAGAGGATGTATACTATGAGAATGATTATTTTATATGAGAATGGTGAGAATGATTATTAACCATTAAATCAAAAATAGAGGATGTATACATATAGATATATATATATATATACATATAGATATATATATATACATATATATATATACATATATATATATATACATATATATATATATATACATATATATATATATATATATATATATATATATATATATATGAGTGGGGATATTTTGACTCCAAGAGTAAGTTTGTTTACTTACTCCAAATCTTGGCCTTTAATTGTATTGTCAATTAATGACTTGGATTGATTAATAATAATTGGTATGGTAAGCTATAATTTTCTTCTCTATTGGAGTTAACTCTCATCACCCCAAAATGGCAAAACATTTAATGACTTTGAATTGATTGTTTTTTTTTATTCTTTTCCCTTTGCTTTTTGCTTTTTTTTTTCTTTCTACATGCATAATAAACTGCATAGTTTTTCTTTTTGAAGGAAAAAAAATGTATTTTTCTTAGCAAAAAAAAAAATATTTTTAAAAATATATTTTTTTTAAAGGAAGACGAAAAATATAATTTGTATAGTTGTGTAGAGAAAAACTAAATAGAGAGAGGGGGATACATACACGTCCTTAGTGCTAAAAATTTGAAATAAATTAATTAATAAAATGTATCATATGGTGAACACACATGTTTACATAACGTAGTGAAGAAAAATAAGCAATTTATTCGTCAAAAAAAATAAAATAAGCAGTTTATTATGTGTGTAAAAAAAACAGAGAGAACAATAAAAAATACAATCAATTCAAAGTTATTCATTGTTTTGCCATTTTGGGGTGATGCATGTTAACTCCAATAGAGAAGAAAATTATAGCATACCATATCATTTATAATTAATCAACCCAAGTCATTAATTGACAATACAATTAAAGGCCAAGATTTGGAGTAAGTAAACAAACTTCTCTTGGAGTCAAAATATCCCCACTATATATATATATATATATATATATATATATATATATATATATATATATATATATATATGAGATTTTACTTGTCCTCAAATAATTACCATTTTCTGATTCCTTCTCTTTAATTGAAATCTTAAAAGACTATTATTTTTGGATTAAAAACTTGTAGATTTTAAAAGACAATGTAAGAGTATAATGATTTGTAACATTTTAAAATACTTTTATAATCAACATTTATGATTTGCAAAAGAAATTTTTTATTTTTATTTTTAGGTTAAGTAAGTTTTTAGTCCTATAAATATAGCGAATTTCTTTTTATTCCTCATAAAAAGAAGTGATATGTTTTGGTCCTTATAAAAATTTCAATTGTAGTTTTAGTCCCTGTTAAATTAAAAATTGTATAATTATGCTTAAACTTTTAAAATATTTTTTAGACATGTTAAGAACATTATAAAAAAAAAAACTCTTTTACAAAAAATTATGATTTTTTAAAATCTAATGAATTAAATATGAATTTTATAAACCCCAAAATTTCAATAAAAAATTAACAAAAAATTGGACCTAAAAATCAAATTTTGAACTCATTCTTTATGGAGGAACTTATTATAATGTTATAAACAAGTATGTTTAAAATCATTAAAAAATTTAAGAGTTTAAACATAATTAATTTATTTTTAATTTAACAGTGACTAAAACTACGTGTTGAATTTTTTTTAGGGACCGTGTCCCTGTTTTTATGAAGACTAAAAATAAAATTCACTATATTTATAGGGACCAAAAAATTATTTAATCCTTTATTTTTTTTTTATGTTGTTCAAAGAAAAATAATGGTCAACGATTGACAAAGAAAATATAAAAATACCATGAACAATTTTTTTTAATATTCTCTTTACATTTACTCTCTTACATGTGAAATTCATGTAAATTCCACCATTTTATGTATATTCATTTCTAAAGTGTGAATTTCACAATGATTTATCTTAATAAAATAATGAATAACAGAAGAGTGTTGAAATGATAGCATAACTAACACTTCTCAAGAAAAAAATAGGTAGATATTTCTACATAAATAGCTTGGATGAAGTGAAAAACAACAATATCAATTGTGGGATTGTTCATGAGACAAGAGAACATTGAAGAGACACTAAAGAGAAATAAAGGCATAAAAGGAATAATAAAAAAGTGCTCATTATATTTATTTTTTTTATGAATAGAGAATAGACCAACCATTCATAAGAGTGCTAACTGATGCATAATTGCATATAATGCAAAATAGATAGCCTCAAATTTTATTTTTAAGTTTAGATAACCTCAACATTAGATATGTGTATTTTTTATGAATAGAATAAAATTTACAAGATCGCATAATAAATTTAAAACGCTTTTTTCTCAATGGCATGACCCATAAAAGAAGGGGTAGTGGCTCCCTTCGTAAGGGACACTCCAAAGATTAGTGGGTTAAACTAAACAAAACCCCAGCGTAATTAACGTAATGCAATGCATTAATTGTTTGGTTCATTTATCTTATTAATCTTCTGTAGTAGGATGCACAGAAGACTCCGCAGTTGCATCATCATCAAGGGAATCATCACCGCTAATATGATCAAGGACGAGAATAAATCCCATTGCAAAAGCAGCATCAAAACCAGGCTTAACACAAAGAGAGAACACTTCCTTTCCAAGCATATTACCTGTAGTGGGGTCCACTTTACGATAAATCTCAGCCACAATTTCCTTCATCGAGTTAAAAACTTTGCAACCACGTTGAGAGAAACACCCTTCGATATGGTACTCCTCACCTGAGTTATCATACACCTCCACTGTCACTCCCGCACGTGGTCGTCCGATCATTGATGATCTCTTCACGCTGAAGGTTGGTTTATCACCTTCCATTTTTTCACCTTTAAAGCCTTCCCACCGTTGATGCAGACTCGGCCTCTGATTTTCAAAATAGTAGTTTCACTCAAGTTTATGAAATGTTCTATGGTGCACAAATAAAATAAATAGATGTTGTAATATGTAGGGGTTTGCTTTTACCATTCTGTGAATAAATTTCATCATTAAATCGAATGAAATATGATGTAACTTATTGATCTAATGATATTTTTTATGTGTATATATAATACAATATTATTGTACTTATGCATCATTAGATTAGTCGGAAATAAATTAAGGAATCACTCTACTGCGAAAATTATACTATAATCATTCTCCAATAATACAACATATACAATGTTTTTAGTTGAAATTGAAATAATATAATTACGAATGTAGGGTCTCGTGCATACCATGCTATCTAGGCATGGCAACAAAACCCATATCCGTGGTTACCCATCCAAACCAAACCCAATTTGACGGGTTTTCCCCGTTTTGACTGGGTTCGGGTATGGGTTTGAGTTTTCCCCGATGTCAAAACACGGGTATGGGACGGGTAACGGGTATATAGGTACCCACCCCGAATCCGTACCCAAACCCGTCCCGAATGCAGAAGATTATTTTATGTTGATATATCATGTTATTTTGTTTGATAATTGTCGTGTTATAAAAACTATCATTGATATTTAAAGAAGCAACTAAATCAAGCGGTCTAACAAATGTTAAAGTGAGCATATTGTTGAATAATGCATTACAACATTTCTCTAAGGGTTGCAAAAAAACTTTTATTTTTTATTAAATTTTTTTATTCAATGCGGGGATGGGGATGGGGCGGGGATACCCGAACCCGTTGGGGACGGGGATGAAGTTCAATTTCTCATCCCCGTTGGGTATGGGTAGAGTAACGGGTAAGTATATGAAAATCGGGTATGAGGATGGGGAATGTAAAACCCGTCCCCACCCCGCCCCATTGCCATGCCTAATGCTATCCTATGTACGAGTAACCGTGGACTTATGAACATTTATATAAAAAATATATAGTTAATAGAATTTATATATAGCAAATGAACCAATGATTATTTTTATTTTTTTGATTACAAACCAATGATTATGTTTGTTGATAATAATCATTGGAAAGACCAATGATTATGATAAAAACATCCTTAAATCTCAATAACGTTTACAACATTTTTTGAAGAAGAATAACGTTTACAATATTGAATTCGATTTGCTTAGAGGGACTCAGTATAGAACAAAGAAACGGAAAAGTAGAAAGAAGGAAAGGTATATATATATATATATATA
The DNA here is from genome assembly GCF_051527215.1 of Medicago sativa. Classification (NCBI taxonomy): domain Eukaryota; kingdom Viridiplantae; phylum Streptophyta; class Magnoliopsida; order Fabales; family Fabaceae; genus Medicago; species Medicago sativa. The sequence continues at coordinate 82,068,777 of NC_140750.1, forward strand.
TATATAGTAGATGGGGGCGGCGTACCTTCCGGTGAACGGTGAGGAGGCAACGGCCTTGAGGATCCATGAGAATCAGCTCATGTAGGTCGCGAGAATCGGGTCCATATGAGTCGACACGGAAGGCGACTTGACCGTTGCAATCATAGACGGTGAAACCATCACCGGCGAAGAAAAGAGTGGTTTTGAGAACTGTGTAATGAATCTCTTCTTTGAAGATGTATCCTTCTTGCACCACTAACTCTTCTTTCATCTTTTTTGCGGCTGAGTCAGAATCCATACAAAGGGTCATGATGAAGTTTGGAAAATGAAAGTGGGAAATTGAAGCTAAGCTTTTGTTGCTTTTGGCATGTGAATGTGAATTATGTTGTGGGTTTCGTATTATATGTAACGTTAAAGAAACAAAGTGTACTAATTAATCTTTGACGATATATTTATATACCCCACTTTGTTTTATTTTTTTAACTCATATGTTGAGTCACAAGAGAAGCTCAAATTTTTCAAAAAATAAAATAAAATAAGAGAAGCTTAAAGATCGTCACGCTAACAACAACCATATAAAAAGAATTTAAATTTAAGATAATATCTTTATCCTAAACCTTAAGTACGGTGTATATGAATCATTTCTTCATTTATATGTTGGTCAACATTTATCTATTTTTATCTGATCGAGCCTTTTAATTCACATTTGCAACCAACATGATCAATTGTTTATTAAGTGGGGTATAGAAATTGATACATGCATGGATATATGGCATGGCCATCTCCACGTCAAATGTCGGAAGCAAAAAGACGCGACAAGATTTTTTTTTGATGTAAATACGACAGGAACTTTTTGGGTGAAGTTTCAAACTTTATTTTTGGGTGAACTTTCAAACTTTATGTTCATAATTACCTTATGATTGAATAATCAAATTCATATTTAAAATAAATAATAACTAGTTAAATAGTCCACTAATTTTTCCCGAATTAGAATATAGCACATCTTTGATCTTTGTAATTATTAAACTTATGTCAAAATTCTAGCATGGAACGACGGCTGATTCTGCTAGTAGTTAACTGATACCCTGCATGGACATGAGTTCATGTTATCAGCGTAAGAATTAATTCATTGCTAAATGATTTGTAAATACTTATGTCAACGCTCTTTGAGCGTTGATGTCTATCTTTACGATGGTAAAGTCTCGTGAATCCAACTCATTTAAACCTTTTTTAAGAAGAAAAAAAATTGTCACTTCTATTTACATATGTGACACATGTTAATTTGTCTACAAAACTTAAATCATTTCATGGAGTATAATTTGTCGATAATTTAGCCACTGAACAAATACATATTGATCTCTGGTGACATGATATTGATGTAGACTTAATCTGAAATGTGATGTATTCAGTTAATAAGACACATTATTGTTGAGATTTTTGAAAAATTCTACATTGAATTTGCTCGCCATATTGTACTAAGAGCAATCAAATAAATGAATTTGGAGACAACTTTTTCATCCAAAATCTTAGGTTGTGTTTGGAGGGAAAGGTAGGGCTTTGAAGCAAGGGAGTATATGATGAAAGTTTTAATGTTTAGCCAGATCACTAGATACAAATTATAGCATATCATCAGTGACAAAAGAAGGAACAAGAAATTGTGTACCTTTGAATTAGGTTGATGAAGGATAAACGTAGACAACGCCGACAACTATGAGAGGGATAACTACCCTCATTCCGTCTCTAGGTTTTCACCATGACATTCAGAATAATTAACCGTCTGATGGGATGACGTTTAAATAGCTAAACGGCTGAGGGCAGGGACCTCTCATTGGGCTTAGCTAAATGGTCCAACCCATCACGGTCCATTTAGAAACAATAGTCCAATCACACATATTCATCAACTAATTAGTGCTTAACACAATAGACCATAATTTATATTATAAGATTAACTTATAATAATTGATGATTGTCAATCCATAATTGATTAATTTATAATTAATCCAACAGTATAAGGTTTGATTTGAAAAATTTATTCAAACTCTCCAAAACTCTCCTCTAATATAATTTTTTATAGTTCCCCCAAATTAGGAGATTTTGTGTCATGTAGCAAAATACACTTTCAAAGTCCTTCCCGTCCCAATCCATCTATTCTTTCAACTTTATCTTTTTTCTTTTCTTTTCGAAGTCCTTCCCCTTCTCTCTCTCCCCCAAAAACCATAAGATATTAAATATATGAGTTTTCTCACTTGTATGTTGCTCAACAATAACATATTAAGCATTTTATTCGATGTGAAATTTCTAACTCACACTTCAAGCATCAACAATTATAAAATCTTTCGGTCGTGAAACAACTATACAAAATCTAACAATAAAAGTTAACATTTGAATTATTTTAAAAGACGAACAATCTTGTACCCAAGCACTTACATATTTACTTTTTTTTTTCTTCTTAAAATATGAGCCACAAGAAAAATTGGGGACATTATACAACAACCAATTACAGACAGATATATTCAAAACTAAAAAATTGAACAAGCGCACACACACACTATGTAACTCAAACTCGTTGATTTTAAAGTGAGGCTAAGTTCATTGACTTGATTTTTTTTGGCTAAATGATAATTAGAAAGAAAAAAAAATGTTAAAGGGCCAAAATCCCTATCTCAAGCAAAAGTTTGTATAATTTCTACTCCCTTATTTGTACCATAAAATGATATTTAGAAGAAAAGAAATCTATGATTGATGATGTCCTAATATCCAAGCAAGGAATCTTGAGGCCAAATATGATTTTTTATTTTTTTTATTGAGAGGCTAAAAAAGAATTTACCATGATAATTATTTTTTGAGAGGACCATGATAATTACTTTATTGATTATAACTATTCATGTTAACTAGGGCACACTATGTCATATAATTTTGTACGGAATGGACCCATGTTGGGACAACGGTCTGCAGTCTGCACATGCAGAGGCCTTTTTTATACTTTTGCACTTTCAGTTTTCACACTTCACTTTTTACGTTACTGTATTTTACGTGGCTGAGTTGATTTGAAGTTTTGTTACCTAATTGTATGTATTTTTGAAGGCTTGAAGTTTTTTTTTTTTTTTTTTTTTTTGAGGGATGTATTTTTGAAGTTTTGTTACCTTTGTCCTTTGCTGAGTTGATTTGAAGTTAGAACTCTGACCAACTGCGCTCTGGCTGCTGAATGCCGACTATATAACCGTTAATTTATTTACACACAGACCCTTCAAATTTGTCTTTAGTTTACGTGTTTTTCCTTATAATTTGTCTTTAGTTCACGTGTTTTGTTTTGTTGGTTTGAACTTTGAAAGGATAAAATCCGCGTGTTAGTGTAAAGATTAATTTACCAAGTTAGATAAAATGTCATAATAAGTAGCAAAATTCTCCTCCAAGAAATACAAAAGAATACATTTTTTGAATTCAGACTTAATACATCTAATTAAATTTAAAGAGATCTCTTATCATCTTATCTTAAAGGCTTTATATATATATATATATATATATATATATATATATATATATATATATTATATATATATATATATATAGACACACACATGTTTTGCCATTTTTTATTTGTAAAATATATGTTTTTGTCCTTCAAAGTTACCTCGAAAATTTTATTGGATGAAAAAAAAATGAGACTGAAGCCAAAAAAAAAATAATGATACTATCGACTGAAACTAAAAATGGTTCTCTCAATATAGATTATAAGTAAGGGATGGTAAGTGAAACTCAGAGATTTGGGATTTATTTGACACGGCTTTACTACTAGTAATTGTAAATAGCTTAAGTCATTTTTTTAAGTAGGTTAAGTCATTGATGATTAATTACACATGAATAAAAGGAAAACGAACAAGTTGCGTCGTTATGTCTTTTTATACTGAAAAAATCAAACCTCGTAAATACAATGTTCATAGACTTATGAGATAAAACATTGTTATGCATGACCCTTTAAACTTTATGAAGAATGTCAACAACCTTTGGTGCTAGGAAGCAAAAAGTATCAAATGCAAATGGTATGAAAAGATGTCGATTGTCAGAACATGTTTTTTCATGTTTGGCCACCTTATTTGACAAGGATTTTAGCGTTGCATGTCCTAACGTAAAATCATCGACCCCTAATCTCACAAGTAGTGAAACCTCAGTCAAGTCTACACACACACGTTTTCATCATACACATCCGTATATCATAACATCCGCAGACCTAAGTGTCAATCAATATAATAATTTAAAACTTTCTACAACGATAGCATCCAAATGACTTGCCAAAAGCAAGCATTCCGTTAGCTCAGCATAGATTGAGATGTCGATTCTACTAAAAATATTGTGAATTTTGGTGTCTGGGGTTGCAACTCCGAGCCCATATATTATGCAATGTCCCTTTAACTGAGATTAGCTCAGGGGGATAGAAAGCTTTAATCTCTATAAAACCAAAAACAAAAATCTAAGCCTTGTAGTAATGCTATCAAACATTGTGGATATGTCTCTGTGATCTTAATTAGCTCGGTTGGTAAGGGAACAATGCATAATATATGCAAAGTCCGGGGTTCGAACCCCGGCCACCATAAAAAAAAACATTGTGGGTACACATTATGTGTGACGATATAAATCTCTTCATATGCGTGACGATATAAATCACCCCGGCCACCATAAAAAAAAAAACATTGTGGGTACACTTTATGCGTGACGATATAAATCTCTTCATATGCGTGACGATATAAATCTCTTCAAAAACTAAACTCAAAATTCGAGTTCTAGGTTTAGATTTTTCATTATTTTGATTTTGAGTTTTTGGTTTTTGAAAATTTATATTTAATTTGTTATTGTTTAAAAAATTTAAATTTTTGTGTGAAAATTATAATATTTTAAAACATGGCTGCCAAAAATCATTCAAAAATTGAATGATACAAATTAATTGACCTAATAGCGAGTACTAAAACTAATTGTGAACGAAAAAAATAAAACTAAATTATTGATATTTCAATATTATTAATTGTTTCAAGAGTAATACAAAGTTAACTTATTTTTTATATATAATATATGCCAAGATAACATTAAAGGGAAATATTTTAACCCTTTTCTAAAACGTCAATTTTTTTTAAGGGTTCTAAAATGTCAATATTAGAAGCAACCAAACTAAGTTTATCAATATAATAATTAGTATATTTATATTACGTACCCAATACCACTTCTTCCACGGTCACAAATTGCTAAAAGTCGTGATATTTAACAAGTCAAACACACAAAAGTCCAATGATTAGAACTGTAAACAGCCCGAAAATAGATCGAGAGGGAAAATTTAGAGTTAATCTATATTATTTTTTGTTAACCCTTGTATTTTTAGAGAAAATGAACTCTGTTAATCTAGGGTTCGACCGGAAGTTAAACAAAGTCTGATTTAGAATTGTTTCATCCAAGAATCAAACATGATTTCTTAAATAATTTGTCATTGGTGGAGATCATTAACCACTTAAGACAAATTATTTGATTATTAATCCATATACTCTCTACTATTTATTAATCCCCCGTTCCACAAAATAAATCATTCTTTTTTCTTTTTTTTTTGAAAGGAAAATAAATCATTCTAGTAAGAAAATTGTACTCCCTCCGTCCCGGAATAACTGACCCATTTTCTAAAAAAAAGTGTCCCAAAATAACTGACTCATTTCAATTTTCAATACAACTTTCATCATTCCCAATACAATATAACACTAAATAATACTACTTTTATCAATCCCAATACAATATATTTCACTTTCCCCTTTATTTATACATTTTTCTTAATATGTGTGAAAAACAAAATTGTGTCAATTAAATTGGACGGAGGTAGTATCATTTTGTATGTTGTTTTATAATATTAAAAAATATTAATATGTTTTTTATTCTAGTATTTAATTTGATTTAACCCTAGACGTGTGGTATGGTGTATTGAAGTCACTTGTCAGTTGTCAGTTTTGCTGTTTGGATTATATATGTATTTCTATTTCTTTGTCCTATTCCTTGCACACCTTGTGTTTGACTTTGCAAGTTCAATAAAAAAAGTAATTGGATTTTTTTATATCATCGTATATTTTTTTTTGGTTACATATCATATCATCATATAATTTATGATTTATTACTCTATATTTTCCATTTTTTTTAATTTATCTTTTTCATATCATTTATAAATGATAATTTTATAAAGTAACTCATAATTTTTTCATACAAAATCAATTATATTTTCTAATTTATGGAAATTGTCAAAGTAATTTATATATAATTTAAGACGGAGGTAATAATTTCTTTCAAAAAAGACGGAGGTAATAATATTTTACACATACATAATCAAATGACATCGTTATATGACTTTTTATATTACTTCTTATAATATTGACATAATATCTATGTAGTGATGATGTAATTAGATACATGTCTATTTTTTTTTATTCTTGCTGTTTATTAAATTAAATTGGTAATTTATTTTTATATTATCTATGGATCAAGTTGATGTGAATTGAGAGAAATAATTTAGTAATATGTTTTTCTTTTTTTTTGGAGAGGAAGTTATATTTGTTTTGAGACGTTAGATAATTTAGTTTTATATTGGATCAACCCACTCTTGCCGACCTAGCTATGACGCTTAGCAATCTAGAGCAAATAGTTTTTTTTTTCTCTTTCAGGGAAGACCAATTTGTTATATGAGTGATATTAATTGTTATGAAATAATCTTAAAATGCAGCATCAATATAGTGTAATATTAAGTTAGATGCACGTGTAAAAATATACATTGTCGATATATATATAAATTTTGAAATTTGATTGAGAAGTATTATTTGTTAGAAGTTTATAGTCTTAGCATCTGAGAATAAATTGATTCGAATTACTTGAGAGTTGAGAATCTCATTTGATAATTGCATGTATCCCCAAAAGTTAAGAATCTCTTAATAATTGTGAATTTATCGACATTGTTTACCCACTAGAACCCTACTACATGATCACGACATTGATTGCCAAATGAAAACATAAGGTTTTTGCCTATCTGCCACTTGACGTTGGTGAATATATTGGATTTCTTTCGGCCATCAATTGGGTGCATGATTTATAGTTGAGATCGGTGGGAAATTTGCTCTTCTCCCGTTCAAAATTGCCCATTCCCTTAATTATGTTCAACGTAAGTTAACTCACGTAGGCACGTGAATGAGCAAAAACAAAAGGGAGAAGAGCAATTTTCGATCGGTGGACTTTCAGCTAGACTCCAAAAGAGTTGTTCATGCACTTAGAACCCGTTTGTTATAGCTTTTTTTTAAAAAAAATCACTTATTTTAAAAAATAATTACTTTTAAGAGTATTGCATTTTTTTTTTGTCAATAAGTATTGCATATTTATATAAACCCTCGTAATTTAGTCATAGATGCATATTTGGATTGTCAGATTTCCTCTATTTCTCAAAGAAATGAAACACCGAGTTTATGAGAGAAATAGATACATGTGGCATATTGGTGGGACACATTTTTTAAAATTAGAAAAAGTAGATCTTCTAAATTTTTTACTTTTGTCTATTTCTCTTATAAATCGAGCTTTCTATTTCTTTTTAGAAATTGATAGGATTTTAACTCATGTTTAGGATCCAAAAAGCCTCTAATTATAACTAAAAAGCCAACACTTAAATAAACCGCCAAAATAATAAAGTTGGGTTTCATGTACCAACACTAATAGAGGGGGTAAAATCGACGATTTTGTGAGTGAGGCAGATCCTTACCCATTGCGCCAACTTTTATTGACGAATATTTTTATATTTATATATTGATAAACTTCTAATATTGACATTTTAGAAAAGGATTAAGATCCTTGTAAAAAAAAGATTGAGATTACCTTTTTTTTTTTTTTGACAAAAGATTACCTTTTATAGTTAACTTCATATTATCGACCTAAATTATCACTTTCTCCAAAATCTTTTTAGGGTAAAAAGATTGCCTTTTAAAAATGTTTCTCTTAGCCCTACCATACGTATATAGTTCTTTATCTTCTCTTTTCAATCTGCTTTCTACAATCGTTTTTTTTTCCTCTCTTCAAGAATTAAAATAAGTTTTCGTGGTAGCCTGGTGGGAGATTAGGAGCTAGCCGCATGGAACAAGGCCCTAATTGAAATATCTACCTCTTCCAAGTCAATAATGGAGGAACTGTGAGTTGAAGACTTTGAGAAGGAAAAAAAAATCCAGAGTTACACTTTACTATTCATCAATCAAAATCACGGGATTGCATTTGAAATTATTTTACCCATACTTTTAATCAAAATGTTTGTTTCTTTTGACTCACAATGTTATTTTACCCATGCTTCTAATCAAATTGTTTGTTTTCTTTTGACACTCAATGTTATTTTACCCATACTTTTAATCAAATTGTTTGTTTTCTTTTGACTCAATGTTCTTTTACCCATACTTCTAATCCCTATATATATAGTTTTACTTAAATTAAACATTTGTTAATTTAGTTTTACGTTACACATGATGTAAACTGAGAGAAAATATTAGAGGTTTATGTTGATTTGTTGACCCACTCTTACCCACCTAGCACTAATCCTTAGGGTCCATTTGGTTCGAGAATTAGGAGGGGAGGGGAGGGGAGGAATTTTAACGGAGGGAGAGGATATATTTTAATTAAAAGTGTGAGATATTTTAATTAAAAGTGTGTTTAATTAAAGTGATGATGATGAAGTATTTGAAAAGACTACTCAATAGACAGGAAAAATGTTGAAGGACCTTCTCCTTTATGTCATGCCTCCAATAATTTTTTCCAAACATATCTTTTCTCACACGTAGCTATATAGTAAATGACCTATAAATTAGAATGCTTTATTTTGTCAAAAATAAGAATTGCTTTAAAACAAACGTTTTGAAACTCTTTCGTGCATGCTTTCCAACTTTCAAATTTGTGTTCTCTCTATAATTAAATGTCGTGCATCCTGTGCAAAAATAAAAGTTGAGTGCATTTTTAATCCCAACACAATAAGAGATGATAAGTAAAGAAGATTTTAGATTTTTAGTACAAGTGAACAAAATTTAAGTGAAGAAGATTTTAGACTTTTAGTGCAAGTGAACAAAAGTTGAGTGCATTTTTAATTTTAGCATCAATTGCTTTCCCAACATATCTTTTCTCATATATATATACACACACAGCTAATGGCTTATAGATTATAATGCTTAATTCTGTCCAAAAAAAAATATTATAATGCTTAAAAAAATTTAGCAAAAAAATATAGATCATAATGCTTTATTTTGTTGAAAATAAATAATGTTCTAAAACAAACACTTTGAAACTCTTTTGTGCATAATGTGCTTTCGAAATTTCAAATTTGTGCTCTCTCTCTAATTTAATGTGGTGCATCTTGTGAAAAAGTAAAAGTTTTTTTCTTGACTCAAAAATAAAAGTTGAGTGCTTTTTTAATCCCTACGCAAGAAGATCATAAGTGAAAATATTAGTAGAGATAAGTGAATAAAAGGTAGTTCATTTTTTAGAGGTAGATACTTTATGATCGGTGTATCCAGCATCGTTAAAAACATTAACGGCAATTATAACAAACATTAGTAAAAAGATCCTTTTTTTTTTTGGTAATAAAAAAGATCCATTTTTTAGTTATCGCGTTATTGACACAAAGTTTCTATCACCGTTTAACAGTGATTAATCTCCATCAGAAAAAATCTGTGGTGCACACAAGGTAAATTTTCTACTCGAAGTTAAATTTTCTCGACACACAAGAATCAAAAATTGAATCCATAACCGTTTCTTTAAGGTGTTCTAATCTTTTCACTTAAATTAATTAATCGTTGGTAAAGACTCATTTTATTCCAGCAAAACATATGATAAAGAATTTTGAAAAGACTACCCAATAGACAAAAAAATATTCGAAGGACTTTCTCCTTTATGTCATGCCTCCAATAATTTTTTCCAAACTTATCTTTTCTCACACGTAGCTAGATATATACATGACCTCTAAGAGCTAGAGCAGCATCACAAGAGTTTGATTTACTTTGAATGTGGTTAAATTGAATAGTTCCTGAGAGGTGGATAAGAGACATCAATGCACCATACACTCCTATTAGCATTGGGACTCTTCTTCTAGCTTCTTCTATTTTGGGACCTACCAGATTTATCACCTTCTTGGCATGCATGTAACAGAACAAAAATTCATCGAGATTGTACACACCATTCTAGCCTCAGTTCCTTGTAAAAAATAATAGTATTATTAAACAATCATATTATGTTGGATAAAAGATATAAAGGAGTTAATATGGCAGACAAATGTCACTGATTATCACACTCTTTATGAGGGAAATTAACGGGTAGATTTCATGGCCAAGTTAGGAGCCTCTTTGAATATTGAGTTCTTACTTCATAGTTCTCTTTCCGATGATTTGTTGCATCTCCTCAAGATTGATGCGGTTGGAACTTTCTTTTTTAGAGAGTGGTTGTTTCTTTCTTGTCCTTTTTCTACTTGCTATTTTTGTTTTTTTTATTAGCCCTTGTAACAAAAATAAACAGTCATATATTGCAAATTTAACACAACCTACATAGGTCACTATCATCATGTTTTATATCAACTCACAACTTATATCTAAACACCTAACAGCTAAGAGGTTTACTTCAATTTGTACTATCAAATAATGTGAAACGTCACAGTTGAGCTAATAGTGATCGCTAAATATCTAAACAATAAAAAAGATGCACAATCAAACGCCGGTTTAACTTCAATTTTTAATGAAGATGCGACTTAACCTTTGCCAAATGAAAATTAAGTCACATGCACAACAATAATTAAATATATTTGTAAGGTTACCTTCTGGCTTCTGCATTGTCACCTTCTTCATCATCATTGAAGTCATCATCATCGTCCTTTAAATATATGATTGTTTACCACTCTCCCAAACACTCACGTCCCAATATTCAATTTACCACTAAAGAGAGTAAAATGATACATGTAATAGATTGATGATGTGATACAAAGAGAGATAGAGCAAAAATAAGGTGTTGGATGAGCGTATAAAAAATAAGGGGGGTGCATGCATGTATAAATGCTCGATTGATTAACTCACCTCGAGATTGTTTTTTTTTTCTTTCTTTTTAAGAAAAAAGTATAGAATTATGCCCTTCTCCCAGCAAGTTTCGCTCGTGCCCAACTGAAATACCTAAGCTACCCCTGCGTTAGTTAACTAAGAAAAAAGTATAGAATTCTGCTCTTCTCCCAGCAAGTTTCGCTCGCGCCCAACTGAAATACCTAAGCTACCCCTGCGTTAGTTAACTAACGCAAGTGTAAAAATGTGCGCAAGTTAAGTTACAGCGTGAGTTAAGTCACGCAGAGTGACTACTTTTTTTTTAATTTATTTACTATATTCAAATTATTTTATTTACTTTGTTCTAATTTATTTGTTCACTTTATTCTAATTTATTTATTTTCTAAATTATTTGTTCACTTTATTCTAAATTATTTCTTTTCTAAATTATTCGTTCACTTTATTCTAAATTATTTATTTGCTTTATTCTAATTTATTTATGCACTTAAAATAAATATTTATTTGAATTTATTCATTAAATAAATACAAATATAAATAAAAAGAAATGAACTAAATTAATATTTATTCGGATTTATTCATTAAATACAAAATCAGAAAATAAAAGCAAATATAAATGAAAAGAAATGAACAAAATTAATATATATATATATATATATATATATATATATATATCTGGGAGAAGTCTGATCACTTTTGCCCCCAAAGAGACTATTGAAAAAAAATAAAAAAAGAGAAATAGAGGGAGAGAGTAAGGAGGGAGAGAAAGTGATATGGTGTGAGGAAATAGGGAAGTATGGAGGGGTATTTATAGGTGGGAATGGTAGTATAGGTTATAAACACAATTAATGTGGTCAAAAAAACGTGTAGATTGAATGTTGAAAAACTGACCAAAGTCCAAAAAACGTGTGTTCTTCAGTTCTGACCACCGGCCAACGTGCGTGAGTTAACTCGCGCACATGCCAGTGGTACGCGACTTAAGTCACGCAGAGCTTATAAGGTGCGTCGTGACTTAACTCACGCAAGGGTGTAACAGGAAATCATGCTGTAGGCGAGCAAAAAGTGCAGGGAGAAGAGCAAAATTCAAAAGTATATGAATTTTCCGAATTTATCCCTGCATATAATAATTAAGTATAGTGAAGACATAAGGACAAAATGACGTGGGGTTTAGTTATGAAGAATTTGGGCCGTATACCATGGATTGCTGACTAATAAATCTGACCCATATTGGACCAATGCTTTTTTTACCTTTACTTAATAAATTGTAGAGTGTTACTTTTCCCACCCTACTGCCTTCTCGCGCGCCCTGCAAAAATACCAAAAATACCCCTGGTCCGGATTATGCTTTCTGGACCAGATTGTTAGTAACTTCCGAAATATAAAATCCGGACCATTTGTTGTGCGCTTTTTGTGTCTTTCTTTGATGTCAAGGGTCTCTGTTGACCGTTATATGAACCCCACACAAGCTGAAATGCTATTGCAGCGTTCATAGGAACGGTCAACAATGACCATGACACCACCGACACTCCTACAATACTTAAAAAATTTGAAGAAAATGGAAGGAAAGAGGTGAAGTGAAGAATGAATGTATTTGATGAAGATGGAAGCCTATTTATAGCCTTAAGCAAGTCCTAAGTCATTAATACAGTCAATGAAAACGTGTTAGTAGTTGTAACCGTCCAACCACTAATTGATGGCACTCTTTCAAAAGAAGCCAAGTTCTCTTTCAAAAGAATCCAATGTTGAAGCATTCCGGATTATACATTCCGGAATGTCCTTAGCCCTACAAAGAAGTGCAAACGTTCCCCTCGTTCACCATAAGAGCACCATAATTGCACTAATCCGGAAAATATATTCCGGAACTAAAAGGTGCATTCCGGATTGTATATTCCGGAACGCTTCAGTGCCATGGCCGGTGGTCTGCACCACACGCATTTGTCGGTGGTCAAGTCAAAAAAACGTGTTTTACCACGTTTTTTGACTGCATTAATGGTTTCCCAACCATTTTTCACCCACCCCTCCCTATAAATACCCTTCCAAACTCCACCATTTCTCACACCATCCCTCTCCTCCTCTTCTTCCTTCTACAACCATGGTTTTCCATCGTTGGCCTTTCATAGATAAGGGCCTCGTTGAAAACTTCTAGGGTTTGTATGAACGGTCAATGAGGATGGAACCGCGCTGCAACGAAGGGCGGTTCATTTGAGGGTCATGTGGGTCAGTGTGGTTATTAGCTTCGCCTGTCGGGGCGTAAGTCTGAGCACCCCCCACCTCCCTCATGGGCATTTGTTTCTTCTTCCCGCCCTCCTCTTCCCTCCTCCTCCGGTTTTCCTCCAATAGGCAAACTACTGGTATGTCCCATCACATACCAGCGGTTTGGCACTTAGGAGATTAGAATTAGGCTCTTAGGAGATTAGAAATAGATTTAGGATGTTATGTAATAAGCTTAAAAAGCTTGAAAATTATTGTAATGTATTGTTCATATATTAATAAAATGAGTTGTTTTTATGTTTGTGTCTTTTTATTTATGTTTTTTTATTTTATTCGCATTTTATTTTACGAATTGTAGAGCTTAAAATTGCAAAAGTTCTGCTAAAATACTAATCCGGAGTTTAAAATCCGGAGACATCTGAAAATTACTAACAATACATTCCGGATTACGTAATCCGGACTAGGGGTAAAATTGGAAAAAATATAGGGCGCGCGAGGAAAGCCATAGGGTGGGAAAAGTAACACTCTAAATTGTATTAATGTAATGATATACAACTAATAGTGAAACTCATAGTAACATTTTTGAGGTGATCTGCTGAAGAGATTGTTTTCTTTTTAAGTACTAACATTAAAAAAATCATAGGACAGTTTATGTTTTTGGTCATTGTAATATGGCCACTTTCTAGTTATAGTCATTTAAAATTTTAAGGATAATACTCCCTCCGTCCCGGAATATTTGACCCATTTTCTAAAAAAAAATGTCTCAAAATAACTGAGTCATTTCAATTTTCAATACAACTTTCATCATTCCCAATACAATATATTCCACTTCCCCCTTTATTTATACATTTTTCTTAATCTGTGTGAAAAACCAAACTGGCTCAGATATACCGGGACGGAGGGAGTACTAGGTGTCGGTAGGGATGGAAATGGGTTAGGCCGGGCCAGGTTTTGTAAGGCCTAAGCCTGACCTGCTTCAAAAATTATAGGCTTGAGTCTGGCCTATTACTCGTTATAGGCTTATTTTTAAGGTATGGCCTAGCCTTTTTAAAGGCCTGATGAAGCCTGAAAGCCTATTTAAAAGCCTATTTTACACTAAAGTCTAGCAACATCTATAAGCCTACTACTAAATAGGCCAAAACATATGAAGACCTAAAACACACGAATATGTCTACTAGTAAATAACGAAATCTTACGAATGTCTAATCACACAACTATACGTGGTACTAAATAACCAAATCATATGAAGGGTTGAGTTTATGAAAAAATCTTCAACAATATCAATAATGGAAGATATATTATATATAAAAAGCTTAATAGGCCGGCCTGACGGGCTTAATAGGCTTTTTTCTAAGCCTTAGCCTGGCCTATTTAAATAAATAGGCTTTATATAAGGCTTGAGCCTGGCCTTTTTATTAAACGAGCTGGACCGAGCTAGACTTTAAATAGGCTAGGCCGTAGGCCCCTGTCGAGCTGCCTGGTCTGTTCCCACCCCTGGGTGTCGGGAAGCAAAGTGATCACAAAATATTCACGACAGTGTAAGTTATTGGATTGCCACAACTCTTGTATTTTCATCAACCCATATGTATTTCATTAAGCCCCCAACCTAACGGTTACCAATTCTTCGGGATAATTTTGTTGTATATTCTCTCACTATAAATAGAAGCACTAAAATTTTAAATAGATATTGTCCTTTTTTTTTTTGACAAATAGATATTGTCCTTGTAAATTAAGAGTCTCGTTATTTTAGTCTCTAACATATCATACTCATTTGATTTAGATGATATGGAACGCTAACATAGCATAACACCATATTTTGGTGTCACCCGATAATTGTCATATCATCATCAATGTGACTACCATGTGGCAGGGATAAATAACAAAACTAAACATATATTACACGCATAAAAAACAAAAATACTATAAATTACCAGGATCAAAAGCATAGATTACCCACACATACTATAATTCAAGTTCAATTTCCAACTTCAATTTGGTCCTTTAAAAAAATTTCCCATTTCATTTTGGTTCTTAGTTTATAAATATCAGACAGATTGATAATTTAAGATACAAATATTAAACATTTTGGTCCCTTAAATTATAACACTAGACATTGACATGAATATACACTTACGTTAATTATTATTATTAGACAATTAAAATAAGATTATACTTAAAATATGCTTACTAATCAAATTAATTTTTTTATTTGATAAAAACAATAATAAAAGATATATTCCTTATCGAATGAAATATTAGCAAAAATATGCAAACACCCAGATGTATGTGGTCTAAATTTAAAATTGTATATGTCATATATTATGAGTCTAATTTGGGTGGGGGGGGGGGGGGGGGGGGGGATTTTCTAATATCGTAATATGAATACAACATTTACTACTTCTTTTTACCAATTACCCGGATTTATTAAATTGTAGTTGTAATTTAGTCTTAACAGTCTATTACTCTATATTGAAAATTAGTTTAAATGCTTTTTTCAAGGTTACATTTCAAATAAAGTAAGAAAAATGGGTTTGGAGTGTCTCATGTCACTTGAGAGTCCAGTGAAATTCAAGTCCTTGATTTTGTTAATGAGAGAGAAAAAAAATGAGAGATTTTGAAATTAAAAAATAAAAGGATAAATGGGTTTTAAGGATAGTGATTTCTCCGGCTGAGAAAAAGTGAGAGCAGAAAAACTAAACAGAATCTTCTCCCAAGAAAAATGTTTCATGGACACTCATATATACCATAGAAACCTTGACGTAATAGAGAAATAAATAGAGAGGATGTTATTATAAGTTGATGATGTAATAAAAAAATGATATGTTTAACGAGGGTTAGAAAATTAAAGGTATCCAAATATCATTGTTGTTAATATAATATGAAAACAAGCGAGTATAAGATTGGAGGGAGTTCTGAACATCATCAATGGAAGACAACAAACAACTGGCTCATCATCAATGGAAGACTACAATCCCCTACACTTTTAAACTTATACTGACTTGTGTATCAGAGTGTCTTTTGCAAGTACCTCTTAGTCACCCACTCACCTTCGTTTCTATCACCCACAAGTCCGTTAGAGGTCGTTCTCCTGATCACCTCATCATATTTCCCTTTCCATTTCTATACTTTTTTCTTGACTATAACAAGCTTATATAACTTTTTTAATAATAGCAAAAACAGTATAATCACACATCTACTTAAACACTTGAGCATTAGTTGCCCTAGCTAACTCAAGGGACAATACATTATCTTGCTTTCTAGAAGATTATACCGAGGAGTTTGGAAACAACTCTTGCAATAAAGCAAAGCAATTTCTCATGGGCCATTGCATTAGCAGCCTGTGTATGTAGTCACCCTAGCTAACTCACATGCCACTGCATTGTCTTGCTTCCTAGAAATCTCTACCGATGAGTTTGGACACAACTCTTGCTATAAAGCAATACATTTTCTAACATTGAAACAAAAATAAATTAAATCAACAAAAGGTTTATTGAAAAAATTTACCACTACTTTAGCATCATATTATCCAAGCCCATCTCTATTGTTCACTTGATTGCTAAAAAATCTACCACTGATTTAGCTTCACCCTCCTGGATGGATAACAAGGGAGCATAACTTGTTGGATTGGATTTAATAAAATTACAATGATGCTCCCTAAGACACATAATGCTGTAAATTCCAATTTAAAATCACATCAATAAACTTAGATGTCTAGAGCAAAATGAAGTAGTGATCAAAATCAAAGTAGCTGAAAGCAACAACAACAAAAAAAACCTAGGTCTACATGTGAAGTAAAAACGCAAGCATAACCAAAGCAACAAAGATAATAGAGTAGAGAAAACCAACACTTCAATATTTGTTTACCTAGTTCAAACAAATTTATCCTACAACTAGGGGAGAAAGCATCTCTCCAATCCCATATGAAATAGATTACAAGAAATTAGATCCAGCCTTACAAAGAATAACCCTAATTTATATCCAGTTTTTAAATCACTCAAACCCACAATGAATCCTAAGAGAAAACAAGAGAGAAAGTTTTTTATCCTTCCTATAATGGGGATCTCACTATCTAAGGTGTTTGTGTATTGTTTTTCAGTGCAATAATATTCTCACCCAAAAACATTCCACCCTTAGCCTCTAAGTTCCATGAAAGTTCTATCATTTGGTTGACAAGATTACATAAAAAAAGAAAATGATGAATGAAGGCTTCTATAGACTACAGTGCTCATATATACCCCGAAAAATCTCGTCGTGTTTGCCCTAGATCGCACCACAATTTGTTGTTTCGTACACAATACTATGTCGCCATCGGTCAAAATGGTGTCCCAAGCGATTTTTAACGAACCTTCGTTACCAAATTTTGAGCCAATTTCAACACATAGTGACACCCATTTTATAATTCATGAAAGTCGTGTCAACATTACTTTCTTTTTTTTAATAGTATAAACACGAGTTTAATCACTTGCAAATTTATTTCCTTGACTAGAAATTATCCGCGTTACTTTTAGAACTAAATTTATTTTATCAGTTTTTCTAATTCCATTCCCTTTTCAAATTCAAATTGCCGTAGGTATGAACAGTGAACAAAAACTATCAACACACTTCTACTGATTAATCACTTTTCATTCAAAAGTTAAACAACCTGCAAGAAGATCAAAGTGGCACTATTTACATGAGAAATTTAAAATAAGAGAGGCTTTGATCACCCTAAACAACCAAGAAGAACTTGATTTGTGTCTAAAATTAGAATGGCATGCCATTAGCCTTACAAATATAGCTACAAAAGAAGACGAAGAAAGAAAACAAAATCTTGGAGATATTTTTTCCACCCTTTTATTTGCTCAATTTATTGATGCTGCTGCATAGGGTATCTCACTCCAGCTGCCAAAGCACGTTGCTGTTCTATCTGAACAAAACCATATAATTTATCGTAAATTAGTACACTACTACTATATTATATTATTATTATTATGGTAATGTATGATAAAATTAACATGATTAAATTAGATGCAATAGAACTTTACTTGGAAGAGTTCGTGCAATTTGTTTTTAAGATAGCAATATTCATGCTCCAGCATTTCCAACGCTCGCAAACATCTACAATTAGGCACATACTTACAAGTTAGAACTCATCACTGGATAATATGATATAGCCATTATTATGCATTTTGTATCATTGCTGTATTATGAATGAATGAATTTGAGAGTATCATAATTAACTATAATGATAAATTAATTAATGTATTAAACTATAAAGTGCGTGCATTTTTAAGTGGGAAAAGGAAAGTGTGACAGTGGAGGGTTGCGGAGTACTAAAAGCAAGTGCAACTATTATCCTTATTTTATTGATAAAAAATTAGCTAAATTTAACAAAAAGAGTAGTGCACGAATTTTAAGAGGGAATGAAAAATGGAACGAACCCAGCACGGTTGTCTTGCTCAGAAGCTGCACGAAATGCAATGCAAATGCTTGTCACTCTTTTAGCACCAATGCTTGAGCTACTACCAATGAATTGATTCAAATGTATTTCAATTTTCTTGTAGTCTGAAAACTCCCTCTCCATTCTACAATGATGATCACACACACATATATGTTAATGTCACGATAATAACACGAATATATTTCTCCTATGAAGCACCGAGACAGACACACAGACATACATGACATGACACTACACTAACATTGATATTGGTAATAATGTGAAAAAAATAGAACAATCGAATATAACTAGTAACTATATCTGTAGGTGTCTTGTCGGCCACCAGACGTCTTGTATCAGAAGTAGTGTCAGTGTTACATAATATTTATGATCATAGTATAGAAATATAAGGAGACATTAATGAGTTATTACAGCAATGATCTGAGATTGGTGAGTAGTTTTTCAGACTCATGAAAATAAATGTTGACAACTTCAGAGACAAAGTTAGGGGAGGTATGATCTTGAAGCTGTTGAAGCTGCAAAAATTGCTCATCCAACACCCCCTGATGGAAGAGAAATGCAAGGAGACGATGCATGTCGGCCCACAAGAGGTCCGCACCCAAACCAAGCATCCAGAGTGGAAGACCCGTTTTGGCTAATTAATGATCAAAACAAACTAAGTTAGTTAAAACACTTGAAAACTCAACTGACACAACAAGGTTAATTTGGTTCTTTTTTCTCTTTCTTTTGGTTTTTGTGTTCAAGGTTCTGTTGTTGTCGCGGGAATGACACTGCTATTTAAAGCCTTCACAAACGACTTAAGGACCCTTTTCACACAAAAAGAAAAAAGGACTAATGAGTAATGACCCCACCTAGCATATTCTTTCTTTCTATCCTTTTAACACATTTACATTGAGAGGGATCTATTTTATTCCTAAATGGTGTTTTTTTTTCCTTCAAATTTTGTATGATTTGTACCTTTGTTGCAATTTTTGTTAAATATTCTTGGGTATAAAATATTCTCAAGAAAGTTGTTTAATTTCCAAGTAAAAGAGTGGGAATTGTTTCCTTAAAGGGGGGAATAAATCCTTGCAAGTGTAACTACCAATAAAGGTTAACCAAACATCTTTGTTTTTTTTTTTTTAATGTACATAGGAATAAAAGTTTCATCTATATATTCTAACTTAAAAGCAGAGACCAAATGTGTGAACAGAAAAAAAAAATTGAGGGACTAAAATTCGAAGACAAATTTTAGATGACCTAAAATGAAAAGTTAGAGTATTTATAGGGATAAAAAATACATTTAATCTATATTAATGGCAATACTTATTCAACTAAAGTTCAACAATACTTGACAATTCTAAGAATGATCCTCTTTCAAAAAAAAAAAAACTCTAAGAATGATCCATAAACAAAATAGATATTAATTAGTTCATAGTTACAATGATACATCTATATAGACATTGATTGTTTGAATTCTATAATAGAAATAAAATAAAAATGAGCAATTTGTTGAAGAAGATATTATTTCGGATATTTTCTTTTGTAGGGACCAAATAATCTTTTTACTAGCAACCAATTTGTTCCATGTTGATTATTGTTAGTGGTCTAATTGTCCATTTTTTGACAATAGTTTAGGTATAAGGACTAAGTTGTCCCAATTATTTTTCTCATGAACTGAAATTTACTTATATCTTTATTAGAAACTAAATTGGATATTGCAATTTTTTTTCAAAGATTAAAACGAGTCATGACTCTTTAATTTTTTTATGGCTCAATTTGACATTTTTGAGGTTATTGTTGTTATTCCAACATTTTTTCTTAATATACTTGTTAGAGATTCATATAATAAGTGACGAAAGAGTAGCTAATTATAAGTTCATATAACTAAAAAAAATTGGTTGGTAACCATTATTTTCTCACGATCTTATAGCGTATTTTAATTAACTTTTAACTCTTTTGATAAGCTAATTCAAATACTATCTTATAATAGCTTACTTCTCTTATAGTTTTACTTTTGTTATCTTAATTGTAAAAAATTAAATATTATTAAATGTATCTTTTATGTCATTTTATAACCTAGTTCAACGGCTAATATTACAAAACACTGTGAATTAATCAATTAGTTCATTTGCTACAAGAGAATCCGCAATGGTAGTTCACTAATAGGAATTCCTTAAATTGAATCCACGTGTACACATCAATTATTTATAATTTTTTAATGAAAGTACTTATTAAGGACTCAATGACTCCAATGACAATACACTAATAAGGACTCCTATATAAAATATTTAAATAGGTCCCACTAACTTTACATCATTATACGTAATTTATTACTTCTTTTACACGTAGGGCCCGTTAGTTGCCCATGAGAGAGGGAATCTTTATATAGTTGTCTGTTGCTTGGTCCTTATTAGGTAAGGAACCCCATTGGAGATGCTATAAGTTATCAACTAGTTTGTGAGCTAAGTCTCAAATAGTTTATCATATCTCCACTATAAACTACTCTTTCCGATCTTAAATATAAAAGAAAATTGTGTCAACACAATTTGATGTATTTCATCTACAATAATTTAAACCAAATACATAAATTTTATTGATAAACTTTATGTTATATTTATGGTAGGATGGAGCAACTTATAATGCTATATTTTGGCTAATTAGTTTAGGTTGGGAGTAGGTGATAGGTACTACTACTAGTAGTATACCTATAACTATAAGTATTAGTTGGACTATAGGTTAAAATTTAGGGAAATGTTAACTTGTGCTCTTAAGGCACAAGTTAATGAATCAAATATGTAAATGGTTTATTGGAAGGTGTGCATTGTATTTAATTTTTAACTTTTTAATAAGTTGAATGCACACAATTTTAGACAATATTTCTTCTTTTAGATTTCTTAACATGTGCCCTAAGGGAACAAGCTAACACTACCCTAAAATTTAAGAGTTTGTTTTTGGACTAAAATATAGGATAAGAGTTTTTTTTATTTTTTTTGAAAGAAGGATAAGAGTTGATAAGGAGGGAATTGAATGGATTGAGGGGATGGAAAGAAATGGTAAAAATGGTGAATGAAATGAAAGCGTGCATATGAAGAGGGGGTTAATCGAGGTGAATGTGGGGTATCTAGGAGACAAAAATGTGTGTTGGAGCTGCCCTAACTCTGAGCTTCTTTCTCTTCTACCGTCCCTTCCGCATGGCGTGCGCCTCACCTTTACAACATGTCATGGTGCGCTGCTGTGCGGCCTTCAGCCCTCATTCCCACACGACAACTGCCTGTACCCGGTTACTTGTCAGTCACCCCACACCCATTCCACATCCTTACTTACTTTATTCTATCCATTTCCATAACATTTTGAAATATTGATCATGCTCACTTTCTTTGTTTATTCTATCCTTCAACAAGGAGTAGTAATTTTTAAATTTTATTTACTTATTTTCTCAAAATGATGATAAAAAGTTTCATTACAAATATATAATTTATGGAATTAATGTGTTCCGGTTTAAAACTCAAGTTCACAACAATGATGGCGGATCTACGGAAGAGATTTCCTAAATCGGTGGTTTTAGGTCGGAATCTACATTGGAGACGATTCTCTACAAAGTGAATCAGCAAACACTTCGACGATAGTTTTAGGTCGGAATCTACAATTGTTTGTTTATATTTTATGATTCTTTTTATATTTAAAAGAAAATGCTAATATATGTGTTTTAAGTAAATAAAATAGTGAATCAAATATAGAAAATTTGTGTGTTGGGAACTGTACATTCAACTTTTTTTTTAGTTTAGATTTGTTAAAACATTGATACTACTCTTAGAGAAGCCACATTTTATTATAGAAATGCAGAATTTATCTTGAAATGTTTGAATACTTTAAAATTTATTTTGTCTCAAAAATTTATTTTATTTAAAGTTTGTTGATTTTGATTTTATAGTGGAACTTTAAACTTAGATTTATTGTTTAACTAAATGTTAAATGAATGTATCTAACTATAAATTATTTTACCTTCAATTTACTTTTATACGAAATCAATTAACTTAAAATCTATTATTCTCACCACATAACTAACCAACCATATACTAATACAAAAATTCTAATTTTATCTTTTTTAACTTGCGGCAGAAGTTAGAATGATGAATATTTAGAATTGAAGTAGTAATAGTAATACATGTTGAAATAAACAAACAAAAAATACTTCACACTCCTTCTGTAGGGTTTTTCTTTAGATTAATGGTATACGACTACGTGCTTAAGCTGTCTTCCTTCACACTTTTTCTTGTGTCACCATTTATCGTCTTTCCCGAGAAAAAGAATGACAAAGGTATGAAAAAACTTGCTTGTTCCAGTCCAGTAGTGGAATATATGCGATGCTGCTTTGAAGTCTGAGTCTGGTGGCTCAGTAGGGTAAAAGGTTCCTCAGACAGGCTAGGTGGTGTAGTGAAAAGTTTAACCAAAGGTTGTCACGTGGAGATATATGAGACAATGCATTTTTGTCTCTTTCAACATTTTTAAACGGTAAACTTGCAAAGCATGACGAGTATACTTTTCAATTATGATGCCATAAACCGTAAATTACTGGACCCAACTTCACACGCTGAGAAATTAAATTAGAAGGCCATGGTGCCATGCTATATGGAGTAGTCCTAGTTAGAGTATTAAAAATGTTTGATTAAGACTTCGTTGAGATTTTAGTGTATATATTATGAGAGAGAAAGAGAAAAAAAATTATATGATAGATTGATAATGTGATAAAAAGTAACAAAAAAATAATAAAATGTTAAATGAGTGTAAAAAAATATGAGGATGGAATTGGATTAGACGTTGTAACTATGTCACACAGTTACTCGTATTAGTCATTTGACTCTGATAGTAGCTGAGATTGTGAGATTGTTTAGAGTTGTTTTTGTTAGTAGTATGTAATATGAACTGTCTGATTTATAATCAACAGCTTTTGTGGTTTTTACTGCGGGCAATCTAGGTCATATGAAGAAAGGATATACATCATACATATATCATTTTATTTTTGAAGCCATACATATATCATTGTTGTTACTAGTAGTTAGTGCATACTTATGGTGTACAAAAGCATTTTCCTTATTTTAATGTACGCATATAAATGGCCGGTAGCAGCGTGCTTTACATTGACGTAAGCACTAAGCACACGGCTGATTAAAGCAACACAGAAAATTACCAAAGGTGAAGTTTAAAACATACTTATCCAATTCAATTGAAATGGTACAATTCAACATATGAATTTGGTATACTACGAAATTTATAAAAAAGAAATGACAAAAAATTGTTTTTTATTTAATCTAGTGGGATGAACTTTTTGAGGCGACCATACCAATACCAATATCATAGGTAAAATAAAATAGCATAGTCCATAAACTTGTTAACCATGCTTTTTAATCTCCACTCTCCC
This sequence comes from Medicago sativa, assembly GCF_051527215.1. Taxonomy (NCBI): domain Eukaryota; kingdom Viridiplantae; phylum Streptophyta; class Magnoliopsida; order Fabales; family Fabaceae; genus Medicago; species Medicago sativa. The sequence goes on from NC_140750.1 coordinate 82,092,877, forward strand.
GTGCCTATTTACAGTGACCATTATTCCATTCCAACAACCAATGCCTTTTGTCTGTCTGCTTATGATTATTGTTTCATTCTAGTTTTTGTTTCGAAATTGCAAATCATCAGTTCTTGTCTTATTGGACCTTAAAGTTAAAAGACACACCCTTAATTTTACTCTGATCATTTTCAAATAATTAACAACAGCTAGTACTCCCTCCGTATGAGTGTCGTTTTAGGTTGTTACACACATATTAAGAAAGACAATAATGATGTATATAGACATGACACTTTTACTAAAATAGCCTTGTTAACTATTGGTGCATTTCCCATAATTATAAATTAAAGTAAAATATGGTACTTTAGAAGTAGTGTGCATAGTAATAATTTAGGGGTACTATTGGGAAAAAGTAATTAATAGTGCATTGGAAACCGAAAGTGAGTTCATTTTGAAACAATTTTTTTTGGCTAAAACGACATTCATTTTGAAACGGAGGGAGTATGAGTTTGTTAGGTTATGGGGGGATTAAGTAATTTAAGTTACGAGTGTGTTTGGAATGAGTGATTTAGGAGCTAGAGATGGTGAAGAAAGAAAGAAAGAAAGGGAAAAAAGAAATTATGATATAGCTAGCTCATTGGCTCACCAATGAAATGGCCAAGAGATAACAATTTTCCTGGGGCACATGTTTTTTAACAAAACTCAAACACAATTTCTTTTCTTCTTTACTAGTGAAAAAATGGGCATATTAATGTGTTTGAATGCATATTTTGTAACCAAAGAATGTATATTTATTTTATTGTATCTAGTTAATTATAATTTTTTTTAACATATATCATAATTAAATAATTTTAAGAAATAATAAGATGAAAAGAAGTTTCATTTGTAGTGTTTGATATATTGTTATTTTTGCGGTTAAATTGTTTCTATTGCAATGTGATTTATCCGATTTTTTAATTCAAAAATTAAATAATTTATGGAAAAATATATCATTTATCCTTGAAAAGGGGTTTGAACTCGATATTATGTATGAGTATTTTAATTTTAAAATAAAAACGATAAAAGAAGTAAATTTGTATTAATTGAGGGTTACATTAAACATGAGCGGTTCATTTAAATTACTTTTTTTTAATGTGATCCTAACATTTACCATTCCTAAATCCAAACAATTAGCATTTCTGGTTAAACATTTACTACCTCCGTTCCTTTTTAATCAATAAATGTTACTACTTTTGATACAATTGTTTTTACTTTTACTATAATGACCTTATTAATTTAATACTATTTCATTTCATATGTTTCTCTCTCCGTAATAAATATCTAAGGATAATATTGGTAAAACAACATTCAATGTTGCATTGAACTTTGAAAGTGACAGTTAAATAGGAACAAAAATTTTCTCTAAAAATGACAATTAAAAAGGAACGGAGGGAGTACCTTACAATAACTACACACATTTCCTTTGATTCACCATTTTTACCAAAACTTTTATATGTGAAACCAATTAATATTGAATGCAAATCATGTGGTTCGTTTCTTTCAATGCTTTAATGTGATGCCAAACTCTTAAATGTGTAACCAAATGCTTTGGTTCTATAAATTGGTGTAACTTTTTGTTTGAATCATATATACAAACCAAATTATATCAAAGTTAAGAGAAAATTGCTTCAATATTCATGGCTAGGGCTGGCAATGAACCAAACCAACTCGAAAATAGTTCGAGATTCGATTCGATTATTGATTCGTTGAACTTGGTTCATGAACCTAATGAGTCGAACTTGAGTTTAAAATTAAGCTCGTTAAATAAATGAGTTTGAACTTGAGCTATGTATGGTTCGACTCGTTTGGTTCATGAACCAGTCCGATATATATATGTGCGTGTGTGTTCGTTCTCTAAAAAATATATATGTCTATGCATGTGTGTTTATATAATATGTAATTTATTACAAGCTTCTTCTAATAATTATTTACTTTTTCATAAGAATTATTACAAATTTGATTAAAAATTAAGGAACATTATAATAACAGAGAGAGAGAGGAAAAATGAAGCTAATAGTTTATGCAGGCTTTTTAAGCAAGCATATGCTCTAAAATAGTCCCACATCGGGGAGTTTACAAAATATTAGAGAGAGCAGTGTATATATATGTAGTATATGGATTGTGCTACACTAGCAAAAGCTATGTACGCTTCATAGTTTTATTAGTTATACTTTATTATTATTTTTTAAAATATGTCAAAGCATATATTTTTGACAAAAAAAAGCTTGTAAGATATGCAATTCGAGCAAACCAGTTGAACCTAACGAGCTGAATCGAACTGTTCGTGAATTTTAAACGAGCCGAACTCGAGCTAAAAAAAAGGTTCGTTTCGAACTCGAGTCGAGTTTCGAGCTGAACCAATTCTTATCGAGTCGAGCTTAGACAGGTTCGACTCGACTCGGCTCATTTCCAGCCCTATTCATGGCAATGAGAATTCCAGGTTTGTAGATTCCTCATGACCCAGCATCCCTCTATGGAGCTGCCATTTCCATGAGATTCATGAGAACAACTTGGAATTGTCATTTCCATGAGAATTACAACGACTAAAACAATGAAGCAATTAACATATTCATCATTCGCTATTTTGGCCAACATGCATCTGAATATGATAGCAGAGATTGCCTTATAACTTTAACTGCAGAATAGATGCATCAAAAACTAAAGCCTAGCTACAAGCAAAGTGGCATAGAGTACAATGAAGCTCAGACTCCCACCAGGTTTGTAGGAGAACTGGTGGTGTGGGAGTCCGAGCTTCATTGTACTCTATGGCACTTTGCTTGTAGGTTTTAGTTTTTGATATATCTATTCTGCAGTTCAAAGTAAAGAAACAACATCAAAAGCAGTCGGGGACATATTCGACTTCACTTTTAGGGTCCTTCCTCGCCGAGGCATTTGAAGCAGAGGATCAGAAAACTTGAAAGAATTCTGCAGCAAAAACAAAAGAGGATAGTGATCCAAATGATGTCTTGGCAAAGTGAGCAGGCCCTGGTGGACCAAGAGAAGAAAATATCTGCATTAACAATTGTTCTGTCAAGCCTTAATTCAATATCTAACTAAAATGTTGTTCATGGATACTTGTTTCATACGAATAAAAGAGAGCTTACTGGAAAATAAAATCCAAATTAAGTAATTAACTAAATAGATTAGAATTTATTAAGTTTTGATTAATTATATTTTAGACCGTCAACTTTGAAATTTGTACGGCTTATATTCGAAACCGGACTAGTATTTTTTTGAAAAAAGCAAAAATGATGTATTAACATTGGCATAAGGTATGCTAAAATCCAAAATACAACAGTAGACAGATAATTCCATAACAGAAACTACAAAACCCTTACTAAAAATACATGCAACATAAGACTTGAATAGTAGCTGCACAAGACTCAGTTTTCCAACAATTCAACTACACTGTTCTTGAAAATTAGCATTTCATCTATGTATTAAACATTCAATGCGAAATCAATTTCTTCCATCATTTTTAACAATTAGCATTTCTGATTAAACATTTACCGTATAATAACTACAAACATTCCCTTTAATTCACCATTTTAATTTATCAATATTCTTCCATGCTTTATTTAATGTGAAATCAATTCATGAATGCAAATCATGTGGTTCATTTACCTTACTTTTTTTCAATGCGAAACTAATTTCAATGAACACTTTAATATGAAACCAAAACCTTGCATGTGTGATGAAATGAAGGGCTCTCATTGTATCTGATTGTGCTATTAATGGAGTAGCTTGGTATCAAGCTTATTCCATACTAAACAAATTAAATCAGTGTTTGATTATGAGATATAGCTTCAGTTGTGTTTTAGTTTTTGTGGGACAATTACAAAGAAGCATATCCGGCAAAAGGAAATAAAGAAACCAACAAGTTTCAAATATATGTGAATGCTCCAGTAAAGAAAAACTGATAATTGTATTAACAAAAGCCTGCTAGCATTTCATATTTAGTCAAGTATTAAAACATTATTATAGACTGTACATATTGACTAAGCAAAACATTGATCATATAGATGTAATATTTTCTCCAAGATGACACAAATTGTTGATTGTATCATATTCATGCATCTGCATCTGATAACATAGATTGCCTTATAACTCTAATCACATCGGTCAAAGACACAACACCTACAAGCAAACCCTCTTGATCAACCACCCAAACTCGATGAACATGGTTAGCGACTGCCTTATCGATTACCTCGGACAAAGTGGATTCAGCATGGCATGTCACAAGCTCCCTTCTAGGAGTACCAATATCATTCTGTGTATCTGATGTTGTGTACAAAGGACTAGTTGCAATTTGTTCAGTGAATGCAAGTGCACTTATTCCCAACCATGATTTCAATGTGTTTATGTAGCATCCCCTTAAATCAGTTGCAGAAAATGTGCCAATAAGTTTCCTGCATCTCCCCTGCAACCATATCATTGCATTATGTTTGTATTATATACAAATATCGTAAAAAATATGAAAAGCGTAAGGAAAAGAGTTAATGAGAATGAGAAGACTTGCATTGATATGTTGCTTGTGATCATCATCACCAATATCAGAGGCTCTAACAATTGGAAGAGCATTTAACATAGCAGCTTTCAAGCACTTAATGGCATCGATGAGTTTTGTGCGTTCGGTGATTGCGTAAATCCTTTCTGTTATTGCTCCCAAATCTTGAACAGAATGTGAATGCAGAGTGCTCTGTAGTTCATTGCCATGATCTTTCAAGAACCTAAGCACATCCATTTGAGTCAGCATTTGGTAGCTTGAAGAAGATTCAATGAGTTCAACACCAGCTGAGACGTTCTCTATTTGGCTGTCAGTAGGTATCATAGCGCGATGTACGCCTTTGCTCAACACTTCCATGCAATCTAACAGACTAACACACATACAAGCAGCCACATAATCACAACATATTTGTCATATAATACAAATTATTTGCTGCAGTAGTACTAATAAAAAAATCGAATGCATTTAGAAAAAACAAATGATTTTGTCATGTTAAGGTAAATAGTTATATTTGATCTACTGATATTGTTTCAAATATGCATATGATGAACACTATGATATAGTCAGAATTATTAGTGAAATATTGTAAATTGTTCAGCAAAAATAAAATTGTGTACTTTTCTTACTTTGACTGGTTTATGCCAATGATGTTATTTTATTACTAAAAACAAGTTGGATTCTAACATATTCAGTACATTATGCTCTATGTCCAAGGTTGTCAAAATCAGGATTTTACTTCAAGTCGAAAGAGAAGAGCAAAATCAACAATCGTAAAATCACAACCAAAATCGAAGGATTTTACTCAACTACTTTTGTTGAATCGATATAAGAAATCATAAAATCACAATCAAAATTGATGGATTTTACCAAAAAAAAAATAATACTAAATATATGTTATAAATGGTATATAGTCATAAATGACTTAGTTTATAAGAAATCGTAAAATCGCAATCAAAATCGATGGATTTTGCCTATTTTAAGACTCTGCTATGAATTTGAGTCGTTGAAGGTGAAGAAAGTCACAAAATTCAGGATTGTAGGATTTAAGTCGGGATTTTGAAAGCAAAATCTATGTCCCTCCTACAAACTACTACATAACAAAATTAATATTAACAACATACTATGTAGTACTCTATATAGCCTTCTATGTGCTACATGATTTTTATATATACTCCCTTCGGTCTTATGTATAAACCAATTAAAAATTATTACATATTGACATAATCAAGAAAAATTAATAATAACTTCATAGCTACCCTAAAAAAAGTACTACACATGTGATGAAAAATACAGTTGTGATGCAATTGCATATATAGATTGCTAAGAACCTGGTATTTGGATTAAGAGTCCACAAGCTAAGGCCTTCAAAGGAGTGACCAATGATAGAAGAAACAGGAACAGACATCCTTTGATCAAGATCTTCTTCAACATCATCACCACCACTCAAATGATCATCACCAGCTATATGAGCAACAATATCAAGCATAGTAACCATCCCTATATAATGCTTCCTTACAGCTCCTGTTTGTTTATCTGACTCCACAATCATAGACCCTCCTGCTCCTATCCACTGACCTGGCGGTGCAGCCACCGGAACCGCCACTACCTTGTTTGCTACAAGTGTGTTCATTGTTTGTGCAAGTGAAGCTGTGTATGGTACTTCCACTAGTCTCTTCTTATTCACCATTAAATCCTTCACTTTCTTCTCCTTTAGATTCATACTCTCGCTGTGTTGCATTTGATTCTGCATGTTTACGATTTTTCTTGGCTTATTACGTAAAACTAATAGATTGGTCTTGATAAAAATAGAAATGTTGTTACTATTGTGGGAAAATATAGAGCTAGCTAGCATGAGGCATCAAAGATATAATATATACGAAAAATAGGATATGATAGGAAAGGATATGTTGTTGCTCCTCTTTTTCTTTTGTTGAGAAAATATTATAGTAAGTTATTATATTTATACGTGTAGTCTTGTGAGTATAGAAACATTGAGTGTGCATGTTCTGCTCTTGCCACCTACATTTGTTTGCCAGATGACACATCAAAGGTTCATGCAATATAGTGACACCTTTTATTTTAGTGTTACATATGAAGAGCTGTCTATTTGTTAGATTAAGGCACCCATCGAATACCAACATTTACATCACTCTTTTTTTACAAAATAAAATAAAAATCATAATAACCTAAAGTTTTGTCAGTACTGTTGGTGTTTATACGTAACTCATAAAATAGGAAGGGAAAAACTAGAGCTTTATTGAATTGAAAAACTTCAGTCAAAATACAAAGCTGTAACTTAAATAAAAACAAATACTGAGTAACTAACTCCTAATCTTTAGCCACTACTTTATTAGCTAATTAAAAACTGAAATATTAAAACAAATTCTCCTAAAGACTTGGTCAATCAGTGCAGCTGGCAGTACAACTGCTGATACACACGTTCAACACTCCTCCTTGTATCAGTAGTTGGATATTCCAAGTTTCTCCCTTAGTAACTCAAACCTGCCTGTTGGAAGAGCTTTTGTAAAGATATCTGACAGCTGGTCTTCAGTCTTGCAGTACTTCAAACACACATCTCCATTCTTTTGGACATCTCGGAGAAAAAATAATTTGATGCTAAAATGCTTTGTTTTACCATGAAAGACGGGATTTTTGGAGATGGCAATGGCTGCCTGGTTGTCCACCATTACCTCAGTAGTTTCCCTTTGCTCTAAGTGCAAATCAGCTAGTACTTTTCTTAGCCACAAGGCCTGATTAACAACTGCTGTGGCTGCAATAAACTCTGCTTCAGCTGTTGATTGTGCAACAATATCTTGTTTTTTTGAACTCCAAGAGAATATCCCTGTTCCATAACTAAAACAGTAGCCTGAAGTGCTTTTCATGTCATCTAAAGATCCTGCCCAATCACTATCTGAGTAACCTTGTAACTTGAAATTTTCTGATCGACAGAACTTAATGCCAAAATTTATGGTTCCCTTAACATACCTCAACACTCTTTTTGCTCCTTTGAAATGAGATTCTTTAGCACAATTCATGAATCTTGAAAGAACATTTACAGCATACAAAATATCTGGTCTTGTAGTTGTAAGATACATTAAGCAGCCAATTAAACTTCGGTAGAGTGTTTCATCCACTTGTTCTCCTTCAACATCCTTGCATAGTTTCTCCTTTGGACACATAGGTGTGCTCATGCTTTTACAGTTCTCCATATTGAATTTCTTTAACATCTCCTTTGCATACTTCCTTTGACAGATGAATATATCTCCACTTTTCTGCTCAACTTCCATGCCAAGGAAATAAGACATTTCTCCCAAGTCTGACATCTCAAACACTTGCATCATATCATCCTTGAACTGCTGAATCAGTTCAACACTGCTGCCAGTAACTAGGAGATCATCAACATATAAAGAGATCACCAAAAAATTAGCTTGATCACCTTTGACATATAAAGTGGATTCACTTAGACTTTTAACAAAGCCTAACTGCACTAAGTACTCATCAATCCTGTTGTACCAAGCTCTTGGAGCTTGTTTCAAACCATACAAGGCCTTCTTTAATAGATAGACCTTATCTTCATGACCTTTCACAACAAAACCTTCAGGTTGCTCAACATATATTTCTTCCTCTAGAAATCCATTTAAAAATGCTGACTTGACATCAAGATGACATATTTTCCATCCCTTTTGTGCTGCAATAGCTAACAACATTCTAATAGTATCTTGCCTTGCAACTGGAGCAAATGTATCAAAGAAATCTACTCCAAAAATTTGAGCATACCCTTTAACCACTAACCTGGCTTTATGCTTGTTGATTGATCCATCTGCGTTTAGCTTTGCTCTAAACACCCACTTCACCCCTATGACTCTTTTATGCTCAGGCCTTTTAATAAGTTTCCAAGTCTGGTTTTTATCAATCATGGTAAGCTCCTCCTGCATTGCAGCCCTCCATTTGGGATCTTCTTTTGCATCCCAATATCCTGCAGGTTCAAGGACTGCAACATTGCATCTTTCATAAACATCAGAAAGCAATCTAGTACCTCTTACAGGAGGATCATCAACTAACTCATCTTGATTTTGAAAAGGATCAACTATTGACTTATTTTCTGTATCATTCCAGTTCCACTGCTCATTCTCCATGAACTGCACATCCCTGCTTATCAAAAATTTCCTTGTGTTAGGTTGGAAAACTCTATAAGCTTTAGATGTTGAGCTATAACCCACAAATATACCGGGTTCAGCTTTCTTATCTAACTTGTCTCTTTTAATCTGTGGCACATAAGTAAAACACAAGCATCCAAATATTTTAAAATTTTTCAAGAGAGGCTTGTAACCATACCAAGCTTCAAAAGGAGTCTTCCCGTCTACTGCTTTGGTGGGAAGTCTATTAAGTAAAAATACAGCTGTATTTGCATCCTCTGCCCAATATTCTTTAGGCAAACCTTTCTCATGAAGCATGCATCTGACCATTTCCATTATTGTCCTGTTCTTCCTTTTGCTCACTCCATTTTGTTGAGGGGTGTAAGGGGCTGTAAGTTGATGCTCAATGCCTGCCTCCTCACAGAACATAGTAAATTGTGTTGAAGTGTACTCAGTGCCATTGTCAGACCTCAAAACTTGAATCACACAACCACTTTGCTTTTCAATCCAATTCTTAAATCTCCAAAATACCCCTGCAACCTCTGACTTGGACTTGAGAAAATAAATCCAGCACATTCTGGTGTAATCATCTATAAAGACAATGTAGTATTTGCTCTCATTAAGCGAAGCTGTTCTTTGCGGTCCAGCCAGATCTGTGTGAATCAGTTGCAGCTTCTCTGTTGCTCTCCAGGTTGCTTGCTTGAACGGTAATCTTACTTGCTTACCATACTGACATGCCTTGCAGCTTGGTAATTCAGCATCTAAGTGAGGCAAGCCTTGAGCCAGATCCTTTCTTTGCAAATTCAATACTGCTGCATGAAGAAAATGGCCTAATCTTTTGTGCCATATCTCTGTACTATTAATAGTAGCTAGATAAGCTATCTGCTCCTCCTTCATTGGATCAAATGAAAAACTTTTGCTTCTCATTTTAATGCTGAAAATTACCTTATCATCGGCATCTTTGATCAAACATTGCTTATTTTCAAAGATGACTTTAAATCCTTTATCAAGTAATTGACCCACACTCAGCAAGTTTTGATCAATCTCAGGTACATATAAAACATCAGAAATTAGCTTTGTACCTGTGCAACTTTCAATGGCCACAGTTCCTTTTCCTTCGACAGCGATCAGTTTACCATTACCGATTCTGACTTTTGATATCTGTGATCTGTCCAGCTCTCTGAATATTTCTTTATCACGGGTCATGTGATGGGTACAACCACTATCCACTAGCCAACATTCACTTGAGCTACTGGTTGTAAAACATGTAGCTACAAACAACCGCTCTTCCTCTTCCTCTTCTTCCTATTGTTGATCTTCAGCTTGAGCCTCATTACTTTGTTGAAAATTGCTTCTGCAAATTCTCTCATGATGCCCAAGTTTGTTGCACTTGTCACACTTCACATCAGGTCTTCTCCAACATTTGAAAGGAAGATGACCGAATTTTCCACAATGCTTGCAAGGAGGAAATTCTCTATTTTTTTCTTCATTTTTGTAGCTGGTGCTTCCAACTGCCTCTTGTTTGTTGAAACTCTTCTTATACTTATTTCCCATGCTCTTTTCTCCTTTGTTGATTTTTAATTTAGCTTGTAATGCTCCTTCCACTGAACCTTCAGACCTTATTATTCTTCTTTGTTCTTGGGCCTGCATAGCATTTACAAGCTCCGCCACGGTAAGCTTTTACATGTCCTTGGTATTTTCCAAGGAAGTGATAGTTGCTTCAAATCTTTCAGGGACAGTCACGAGTATTTTCTGAACTATTCTTGAATCAGACAATTCAGAACCAAGCAATCTAACTTTGTTAGCAATGCTAATAAGTTTATTTGCATACTCTTTAATTGTTTCAGACTCCTTCATCTTTTGCATCTCAAATTCTCGAATCAAATTAAGCGCTTGCATTCCCCTAATTCGTTCATCTCCTTCATATTCAGTTTTGAGGAAATTCCATATTTCATATGCTGATTTGATGGTCATAATTCTGGTGAAGATTTCTTCTGAGACAGCAGCAAACAAAGTAGCTCTTGCTTTTGACTTTCTTGTTTTCCTTTCCTTGTGATTTTTTATCTGAGCCATTGTTGGATTGTCTGACAAAGGAAGAACTTCGTAGTCCTCCTCAACAGCTTCCCAAAGGTCATTTGCCTCTAAATACGCCTCCATTCTTGCTGCCCATATATGATAGTTTTCACCATCAAACACAGGTAATGGTAGGGCTTTGTAGGATGTTTTAGAATCCATCTGTTCGATGAATTGAAAGATAGTGTTTAAGCTTTTATGGTGGGTTTCACTCACTTCACTCACAAGTCCCTCTAAGAAGAAGGCTCTAGATACCAATTTGTTGGTGTTTATACGTAACTCATAAAATAGGAAGGGAAAAACTAGAGCTTTATTGAATTGAAAAACTTCAGTCAAAATACAAAGCTGTAACTTAAATAAAAACAAATACTGAGTAACTAACTCCTAATCTTTAGCCACTACTTTATTAGCTAATTAAAAACTGAAATATTAAAACAAATTCTCCTAAAGACTTGGTCAATCAGTGCAGCTGGCAGTACAACTGCTGATACACACGTTCAACAAGTACTCCCAAACCAAATAATATTCAATCGGAAGTAAGTAACATATGATCAAAAAACTTTCCTCCTAAAAATAAAATTTAGGTTCGTTTAAACAATTAATGAAACTTATTAACCATTTAAGCTGGTAATTACATTTAGTATAGTATAATTTTCATTTTACTTTTATCTAAGATACACACATAGTAAAATGCATACTACTCTTCTGCTATAAGAAAGCTAGGCAAGAAGGCTCTTCTGATACCATGTGAAGATTAGATAGAATCTATAACAGTTATGTAACCGAATCCTAACTAAATTGCAGCTCAAATGGAACTGAGTCAACTATGATTTCCTTAATAGAATAAGTACATATGAAGGGGTGCATATATAGAAATAGGGAAGAGGGATAGAAAATATACAGGCCCACTTAGAGTCCAGTCTATAGAGGCCCAATATATAGAACTCCTTTATACTATAACAAAGAAATAATTATTTTGGTCGTTGAATGTGTAACGAATAGTCACAGTAGCTTTTTAATAAATCGAAATTCTAAAATAGTATGTCATTATACACTTCTTTAGTCAAAATAGTCTCTGACATTAAAATAGGCATTTAATACTAACATTAATTCAACATTCAAAAAAAAATACTAACATTAATTCTTTTTTTATATATTGACTTATATGATAGTAAGTAATGATTTATAAGGACTAATATAGTAAGTAAGTATATTTAAGGACTAATATGACAATATTTTTTTTTAACAAGCTAATATGACAATATTAACGAAACATTTTAACGTAAGTGACTATTTTGACCAAAATAATGTACAATCAAAGACTATCTTAAAATTTCGATACATTGAGATATTATCGTGGCTATTCGTTATACATACAAATACAAAATTGACTATTACCCCTCCTAACAAATAGTGATTGCAAATTTCCTAGGATTAAATAAGTTATACATAAAAGTGCACAATAATACATTATATTTTTCCCAAAAAAAAAAATTAATGCATTATATTTTAATAGTTTCACTTATAAATTAATATTTAATAACAAACTTCTTAATATTTTAATTTGTATGGTATATTTTAATATCCCTCAAAAAAAATGGTATATCTTAATATAATAAATTGATGTTTTAATTCAATTTGAGAGAAAATTGCACATTGTTAATTTTTTATTAGAGTACCATCATTAAGTAAAAAATAGTTGAATTCCAATAAATGACTTTACCAGCATTATAATTTCAACCTTACATATCACCTACAAATCATTGGACCTATCGAATGTACAGAATGTCATTTATGGAACCTCACTCTTAATCTCATTTTTACCCTTTTTCAATACCTCTTCATTATTACTAACATATAATCTATCTAGTATTACTTCATATTGAAGACGTGTCTATTTTAAGACACCGACAAATGTGATTATATTTAATAATTTTTATTTTCTTAAATAACTGGTGTAGAAACCATATCCATGTGTTTCATGTTGACACCAAATTTTCTCCAAAAACTTTTTTGTGTATATATATTGATATATATTTTAAAATGAAAAAAATAGTAACATTAGAAAAAGTGAGAAGAAATATTTTACACCCTGTGAAAAACTATGGAACTCAATTTAGACCCTAAAAAATTAAAGCAATATAAAATAAGGCTACTTATGTCATTTATAAATACACATATGACATATCTTTCCTATTATCATTTTCTTTCATTTTCTCTTAAACCAAACTACTAAATAATTTTCTCTTATACCAAACTACTAAATAATGATCTTATTTTTTATTTTATTTTTCTCTTGTTTTCACATTATTTTCTTTATCAATCTTTCATTCATCATACTTTACCAAACACTTTAAATTCAATTAACTAATTTATCTACTATCCATTATTAATTTATCTACTATCTACTACAAGAACATCTCCTATCAAACTTTGCTTATCTACTTATTACTACTACTAGTACAATAAGAGCCGTTGTCTTTGTCTTCACCCAATTAACCTTTGAAAGTGTAAATCCCGTGAAATACATTAATGTGCAAATTCTGCCTCATTTATGACTATTCCATCATTTCTCGTGAGCACAGTTACTCCAACCCAATGCACAACACCAACTCACTCACCCCATTCATTTATTACAACACCCTCTATAAAATACTAACAATATTGTCACATGATCAAATCACACACTCACAACACAAACTTAAAAATTCAAAATATGACTCGTCGCAATTGTCCCCTTACTCTATATCTGAATCAACATCAACAACTACTAGTAGTATGTTTCACTATATTGTTGTTTTTGTCGGATTTAGTAATGCCTTTCACGGTTGAAATTTCTGATTCCAATAGCTCCGCCGTGCCTTCAGGTTCCACACCACTAATAGATGGCATTTCAACCAAACAAGATAATGCAAGAACCGATCCCCGCGAACAACATGCAGTTTACGACATCATGAAAGCCACGGGCAACGACTGGGCCACCGATATCCCTGACGTTTGTCGCGGTCGGTGGCATGGCATCGAATGCATGCCCGATAAAGACAATGTGTACCACATTGTCTCCCTCTCCTTCGGTGCTCTCTCAGACGACACGGCTTTTCCCACGTGCGATCCCACGAGTTCCACCATTTCACCCTCCATCCTAAACCTCCCTCATCTCAAAACCCTCTTCTTTTACCGTTGTTTTAGTTACAATCCTCATCCTATACCATCTTTCTTGGGCCGGTTGGGCCCATCGTTGCAAACGCTTGTTCTTAGAGAAAATGGCCATATAGGCCCAATTCCTAATGAATTGGGTAATCTCACTCGTCTTAAGGTCCTTGATCTTCATAAAAACAATCTCAACGGTTCCATACCGGTTTCACTGAACAGGATAACCGGTCTAAGGTCGTTGGACTTGAGTGTTAACAAGTTAACTGGTTCCATACCCAACTTGACTTTCTCGGACTTAAATGTAGTGGACGTAAACCAGAATCGTCTATCAGGTCCAATCCCCTCTACTCTTTGGGAATGTCATTCTCTGATTAAATTGGACTTGAGTCGAAACAGGCTCTCAGGCCCAATTCCAGATAAATTAATGGGCCTAAAAGACCTTATGCTTATGGACTTGAGTTTCAACTGTATTCAAGGCCCATTTCCAAAGTCACTAAAAAGCTTGAGTTCTCTTCAGGCCTTGATGCTCAAAGGAAACCCAATGGGCTCAACAATAGTACCCAACGATGGGTTCGACGGCATGAAGGATTTAACGATTTTAGTTATGTCGAATACGAATTTGCTCGGCCCAATACCGGAATCATTAGGTAAATTACCTAACCTTCGCGTGCTTCACCTCGATGGGAACCACTTCAATGGGTCGATCCCGAAAAGCTTTCGAGATTTGAGAAGCTTGAGTGAACTGAGGCTGAATGATAATGGGCTAACTGGACCTGTCCCATTTGAAAGGGAGATGGTTTGGAGGATGAAAAGAAAGTTAAAGCTTAATAACAATTCAGGGCTTTGTTATGATGCAAGTAGTGGTCTTGGAGATAGTGTGGACTCTGATCTTGGTATTGGTTTGTGTGAGAGTTCAAGTCCAGGTTCGGTTAGGACAGTGCAACATGTTTCAGATAGGGAAAAACCTACATTAATGGATGATGTTCCAATCTCATCGGATGCTACACTTACAAGGTCATTAAGACTAGCTACTTTTGTACTCTTTACTTTGATTTTCTTGTAAGTAAAGTATATTCATTTATCATAGCATAGGAAAAGAATCTAAGAAAGACCTTGTAATGTTATTAGCAATATCAGTGTTTTAGATACAATGTCTCATAAATAAGATGATTACTAGTTGTACTCTTTGATATAATTATGTGCAGGGATTAGATTACTTGTTCTAAATTTTGGCATCTTTTATTCTTCTTGTTGTTCTGCTAATTTTGACATCTCTTGTGCCAATTAAATTTCTAATTTCAATATAATTTGGCCCTCTTAAAAAAAAGGTAGTATTTTTTTTGAAAAAAAAAAAAACTAATTATTGCATGTCCATAATTTTTCACTAAACATGTCCATAATTAATTATTGCATAAATGTATTTAAATTTGAACTTTCATCCTGATTTTCATGAAAAACAGATTGTGAGTATATTTTGTTCTTAGAAAAGACAAAACTTACCTACTAGTATCTATACTATCATGGGTGATATAGATATTTTCTTTCGAAGAATAAGAATGTTAATTACTGATAGCTGTCCTTTCATTGCACCATGCATCACAATTATGTATCAATCATAGTTTGTGTATTATTTAAGGGTGCACATGCTTAGAAAGATTAGAAAGATATGACGAATGATGTTTGAATTTTCATACTGCATTGTAATTAGAAAAAAAATCCTTAGAAAAAATTCATTCTCAACAAACTTCAATCTTCCTTGAAAAATTAATAATTTATGCTCCTTTTTCTTCTTTTTGGGGCTCCAAGTGTTTGTAATCTTGAATTATACTGCAAATCTTTTGAACACCATCTTTAAAAGTGACAGAAATCCAGGCAATAGTCACTTGTTGTCTCATAAAAAAAATTATTGAACGGTGTAATGTTATTCAAGTGTATATACTTATGTAATTTGATTCTGCGTCATACATTTGGATAGTGCTATACCAATCAACAAGTTTTTATCAAATATAATAAACCAAAATCCTTGTTAGATTGAAAGCTTATTTAACTACACCTAAGTTGAGTCAGGCAAATTGGGTTCGTATAATAAGATGGAATAGACCGTCAATTTAGTCTCTAAATTTAAACTTTTTCTCGTATATAATTCTTAAGATATATAAATACAATGACTAGTTTTTAAAGTCTATGCAAATTGCATAGACGTGTACATGGAGATCAATGGGGAAATTTGCCCCTGCTAATATTTTCCTAAACTATCAAATTGATTTGATGGTAGAGTCTCGTTTCTCGCTTTCCAAATAAAAGATAATTTTTAATTACATAGAAAAATATGTATTTATAAGTTTAATAGATATTTGATTTGCATTTTCAAGACACCATTTTCTTTTTAAGGTTCTCTAAACAATTTCCTTAGAGCAATTGTTAATAATATGATCCATAATATATTTTTTAAAGCATCTTCTTTTTAACTAAGATTATTTTTGAATCGCTTCAATATTAATGAAATAATTGGTTTATCGACAGTGTTTATAGTATACACCATCCAGTCACAAATATAAGCAAAAATTCACTTTTTAGGTTCATTCAATAAATGATGTATGTGGACTATTAAATAAACCACATACATCATTTATTGAATAAACCTAAAAAGTAAATTCTTGTTTATATTTGTGACCGGAGGGTGTATAGTACTATAAGCAAGACTGAATCCTTGGCTATAAGCCTATAATTATAAAGAGAAATGATATTTGTACGATCATTTTGTGATAATTTTTGGACAACTTTTCACATTATGTTCTTTTCCTCTCCCTTCATTTTTCTCTCTCCATTATTTTTGATCAATAAAAAGAAAGAAAATAAAGTTGTCATCAAAGTTATCTTAAAATAGATGTACGTATATAACTACTCAATTACTATAAAACAACTCATAATTTATTTCAGCATGTCTTAGAGGACAACCACTTCCTACCCTGACATCAATCATGCAATCATCATAGCCTTACCTAATAAGGAAAATTATATTATATTGTACTAATATTATATTATAGTATGATACTAGTCGATATACCCGTGCTAAGCACGGGTGGCGCGGCTTCGCCGCGCTGTATGGCCGCGGCTCCGCCGCGTGTCGTGTATCGAATGTGTTTGGTATAGTGTTTTTTTCAATAGTGAAAATATGTAAATTATGTCAATTAATAATGTATATATTGATCGGTATTAATAAAATATTATAAAATAATTAAATTTTAGTATTGACGATATTAAAAACCTAATAAATAAAAATAATCATAGTTTTTATTTACTAATATGTTTTAGTGTCAAAAATATTAATAAGCATCTCGTGAAAAATCATAATTAATGTATTATATAATATTGTTATCGTAAAATACATTTCATAAATACATATATACTAAAATATTTCCGAAAAAAATTATAGTGAGATATATTTTTGTTAATATATAGTTAATAAAACTTATATTTTTAATATTATATAGTCAATACACCCACATAAATTTTATTAATATATTAATAAAAATTATATTTTTAATAATATACAGTCAATACACCCACATAAATTTAATTAATATATTAATAAAACTTAGACAATCGTAGTGTTTAATTAGAGATATGAAAAAGTACTAATTAAAACTGATCAATCGTTGTAGTTAATAAAATAGGTCTCGTGTTACAATTGTACACTCCAACGGGTTTTTTTATAGACATTAGCTGATATAAAACATGTCTCACCTACCAACATAACACTACCCCTCTTTAAAAAAAAAAAAAACATAACACTACCATGACTACATGTCTCTTCCAAGATATTTTTAAAGATAAAGGTAGCGTGTGTGGCAATGTTCTGTTTTGCTTTATGTATTGTCTCACACATCTTGGTGCGCATGTGTTTTACTTTAACATCAATAAATTATCCCTTCCATCAATAAAATAATTTTTAATATTGTAATTTTTTTTGTTTCACTTTAACATTATAAATTATTGTAAATAAAAAAAATTATAAATTGTAATGATTGAACTCTCTTATGGTCCCATTATTTATATCAATTTCTAAAAAAAAAAAAAAAACTATTGCATTCCTCACGTACAACACACACACTATTAGTATCATTTGGATTTTTGTTTATCTCTCTTCACTTATTGAGAAACCCATCAGGTTTCCTCTTCTCTCAACACAACCTTAGCCGCCTCCCTCTTGTGCAGCAACGCACCGTCCGACCTTCAATAACCATACCAACCCTTTCAATCTTTTCCATCCAATCGTTTATTTTTTTCAAAATCGTGAAGTTGACGTCGTAGTTTCATCGTAAAACGCTTTATTTCAGGTGGCTTTCAAGGTTTAGCAACAAATCTATAACTTTCATCATGTAAGCTTTCCTTTCCTCACTTTAATTTACAATCTGTGCAGCAAACAGCGTGACTTCTACTCGTCCACCTCCCTCTCACGTGCTACGACAACAGGTCAAAGTTTTGATTTTGGATTTCAACATTATTTTATATTTAAGTCTTTTGAAGATCTGTACATCAATCTCCCTGTTGTTGTTTTCACTTTTCATGTTAAGTATGTATATCTTTCTATAGTTTTGGCTTTGGGTTTCAATGTTTGTGCTTTGACTGGTAATTTTTTTTTCTTTTTCTGATTTAAAAAAAATGAATTTTTCTATCTCATTTGTATTGGTGTTGGAATACTTTGAATTGGGATTTTTTATTATTATTCTGGTGAGAATATTTCATAGTAAACAAAACAAAATGGTTGGTGAGGAGAAAATTCTGTGAATGCAGTTATGATATTGGATTTGTGTTTGGTAATTTTTGCTTCCACATCTTCATTTTATACATACTCTTTTTTTATTCCTCACTCCCAAAATACTAATTTTCTTTGTTATTAATGAAAGGAAGGAAATGATACTATTCATGATAGTAGGTAGCCATATTTCTG
The DNA here is from genome assembly GCF_051527215.1 of Medicago sativa. NCBI lineage: Eukaryota > Viridiplantae > Streptophyta > Magnoliopsida > Fabales > Fabaceae > Medicago > Medicago sativa. The sequence continues at coordinate 82,111,718 of NC_140750.1, forward strand.
AATTGATCATATGAAATACAACCAAATTAACTCAAATGATAGTTAGCCATATTTTTGAATTCATGATAGTAGTATAATAAACTTGCATATAAGTCATAGGAATATAAATATGTCTGGATGAACTTGGGAGCAGTGGTCTACCAAAGCTCATAAAAGTATTAAGGTGTTACAAAACATGGTAAATCTTATAAAATCATCATGATAGGAAGAGGTTAACCATCTTAGAGTAAGAGTTTTTTGCAGGAGTGATCTCATCCAGGATGATAGGGTGGATAGGGGTAGCACTTGAACCAATCTTAGCAGAGGTAGTATGAGCAAGAGGTGTGATGGCAGCAGGGGTAAGTTGGCTGAGTGAGTCCCAGTTCTTGCCTCCTTCAACATTCTGCAACATGGTGGAAGGGGTTTGCATCTGACCAAGTGACAGATCATGTTCTTATTCAGAAGTTGCAGATGCAGCACACTGGCACATATGTTTAAACATATCAAGGTTACCGCAGATAAATAACCAATGTAGATCATCTTAATTGAATAATTAATCAACTTACAACTGAGATAGTAACATCATCACTCTCCACATTTGTGTCCTAAATCATAGCATTGTCATCTTGTGGTGCATGCTGCTAGTATAGAACAGCAACTTGTATATCATCACCCTAATAAGCAAACAAACACACAATTAAGATGTCATAAATTAGTCAAGGAAATAATCAGTTGTAGGAATCAGTATATAATTAGACCTTAGCATCAACAATGACCATCTCCAAATGTTCCTTCCCGTCCTTAGGATATGTTACTATCTTAAAAAAAAATAGCAGTTGATGGATATGTACTTAGGATATGTTATTATGCAGTTATTTAGGATATGTACATATGAAGGAGCTCCATTTAACATGTTATAAGTTTGATAGAGATAACAAATAATAAAGAGAATGCACAACAAAAAAATGAGTTCATTACATATTCATACCTTTGTGAAGATAAAAGGAGTATCATTTACCTGCACTTGTTGTTCAAAGACATCAATTTTTCTGCAAAAGAGAGATGAAAATAAAATGAAAGTTAGAAATATGTTGAAGAAAAAGTAAACCTAGTTGAAAACACTACAAATTTTATGACATCATCATTTATTTTCTTCTGTTGTGCAGATTTTTTTTCAAAATCGTCAAATTGACATTTAAATCACCATTTTCGACCTCATTCATGGAGTACTACAGCAGATCTTGAACCTACATATCATGTAAGCTCTCTTTTGGACCTAATTCTTTCAAACATGCATCAACAAATCAAATGGTTTTAAGGTCAGATTATATATTCATATCTTCATCAACTCTTATTTGATACAGCCAACAAAATCACATTTATCAAAGGAAAAAAGGCATTGATTTGTATCTGTTGTTCTTGTGAGGAAACATAATTGGTAATGTTGTTTTGAACGAATATTTTTTTTCATGTGCGGACCTAATTATAATCTTTTTTCTATCATGAAAGTTTACAAATGAAAGTGAACAAATACTCTTGATGAAGCTTATGTTAAATACAGTTTGTTATATCTATATTAGATCTTAAAAAATTGGTTTTTAAGAATTTTGTTTAGCATAATAATAGAAATATTTAAAAGATTAAAACTCAACCACCTCAATACATAAAGATTTTTTTTAAAGGCACTGACCATTGTTTTATACATAAAATATATATTTTTTGCACAATATACAATAGTAATACAGGCTTATATTATTTAATTGACCAATAAATTTGCAGAACATATCTCGCATAAAAAAATTCATCAACTTTCTGTATATATATTATTTAATATATTTTTTTTTGCACAATATATAATTGTTGTCTGTTTTTCTGTCCAATAAACCAAGGGAAAGCTTTGCAAGAACATACATAAGTATTAGAAGTTTTGATTGCATTTATGATAAAAAAGAAAATGACGAATTTTCTTCACTTTTCCTAAAAGCCAAAAAAGAATTAATTACTGTTACTCTCTCTACCCCAACTTTGTACTCGCCTTTATTTTCTCGTGCTTCTTCCATTCTTACTTGTCCTTATTTCTTGTCTATTTTTCTGTCTGCCCAAAAAAATGAAAAGTTGTGTAAGACTATACATAAGTATTTGAAGAATATTGAGTATGGTGTAAAACTTTGTTATAGATCTGAAATAAGCAATTTATTACTATACATAAGTATTAGAATTTGTAATGTTATGCAGGTGAAGGGAAAAAGTGAAGTCGGTTTAATATGATGAAGGAAGGACAAAAAAAATGAAGAAGAAAATTTTGCAAAGGAAAAAGAGTTGTTCTTGTTACCTTACTTATGTTCTTCCTTTATCAATCTTCTTAATCAATGGAAAATGTGAACACTTCCTGCAAAAAATGGCAGTAGAAAATGAAGATTAGAAAAATGGAGAAGATGATGAATAAAGATAAAAAAAGAGAGAGGAAGAAGAAGAAAGTTGTGAGAGTAATGAATCTTTTTTTTGTTGAAAACTAAGAGAGTATTGAATCTTATATAATAGATTGAAGAAAAGTTAGTGAAATTTGAATTTGAATTTCAAATATGAGAGCCAAATTATTGTAGAAGGATTGAATCTTATATAATAGATTGGTGTTGTTACATATGTATCCTTCACTTAATTGAATAAACAATGTAAGGAAAAGGGTAAAAACGTGACAGTGTGGCAAAAAACTCAGCAGCATCCCATTTCAAAATGTATGACCATGTTACCCTCCAATAAAGGGAAATTACAGTGAAGTGAAAAAATTGTAAGTAGGGACAGTTATATAATTTTGGTAGGCATTTGTTTTCTCATATATATATTTGATGATACATTCACACCTGCCATTCAACAAAACCCACAAAAACAAGTCTAATTATTTTCCCAATCTCATGAAACCCAGCTAAATTTCTAAATATTAAGAAAAAAAATTATGCATCTCTTTTATCAATTTAATTAAGGGGAAAAAGGAACATATTACCATCTTTTTTCAGTTAATTTTCACCCTTTCTTTATAGATCAAGCAAACAGAAATTCCATCTTCCCACACTTGTTTGATATAAATATAAAATATCAAATAATTAAAAGGAATAAACTCCTAAGACTGAACACATGCATTTTGCTGTTTGGAAGATAACTTAAAATATGTCATTTTTTTGCCCCATTACCTATCTGCAAGTCATTGCCTTGATAGCAACTGATTTGTTAGCTATCTTCAATTTTATTTTTGGTATGAGGAAGGCCTACCACTGGCTTATTAAATATTAATTACCTTTAAGAAAGTTAAACTAAGCAACCGTTAGAAAAAGTTGAGGTCCTTGTAGCTTGTGATAGAAAAAGTTCACAAGTGTTATTCTTTTTTTAAATATATATAAGTTATTCAACCTCTATCTGTTAGGCCAAAAAATATGTTTGTTAATTTTTTTTCTATTCACTGCCAAAACTTTCTGTCTCTTTATGCTTACGCATCTAAACGAAAGTGTTAAACAAAGATAATTCTGGACTATTTGACGGTACCAATCAATAGTGAAGTGAGGATAAGTACTGTCCAACTCTGGTGATGCTAAATTAGTTACCCAATTGAGGAGGAGCATCCTTCCAAGTCCCAAACCAATACAATAGGTCAACCCAACTGGGTTAACTCCGGTGATAATTAATTTTTATTATAAGCAAATTTTTCTTTATAGAGCAAACTAGCACAAGATATGTGAAGTCAAAGCAAGTGGTCTCACTCATTAGTTTTAACATGAGGTTGTTTTTCTCGGAAAAATAAGGAGAGAGTTTTAGTAGCTTTACCTTAGAAAAGCCGCTCCAAATCCAACAAACAATTAAAAGAGTATAAATGTATAATCAACATTTAAGCAATGCAAATTGAAAAGATTGGAAACAAGATTATTGCATGAAATTATTCAAGGGAAAAAGTTATCGTTTAGTGGTTTGATAATTGATGTTCAATCATTAGTTTTGTCCAAGATCACTCATCTAAACCATTTTTTTTCTTCTCCTTTTCAAATAAGTGATATTTTAGTACATAGATTCGGTTTTTTATTATGTTTTGTTTGTGATTTCGTCTTTTAAGTGGGACAATGTTGTGTTATTCGTTGTCTTGGTGAGAAGTTTTGATTTCTCATCTTATTGCTATGTTTCGTTCAAATTACAAAACCGGATATATGGTATTCCAAACTCCTTTATTTACATTTGTAAGTGTTTAGTCACTTTTTACTATAAACTTGAGTGTATTTTTTTTAGGGACTAAAAACTTGAGGGTTGTTTGTGAGTTTGTTATAATTTCATCTTTTTTATTTTAACGACTTTAACACTTGTATTGTTCTCGATCGAACGATGCAATTTCTACCGATTTGAATGAATATTACTTTTATTAACCAAAAAGTGAACAAAGAATAACTAAAATTCACATATAGGAAAGAAAGAGGGGGTATTTGATGAAATAAAGAACGTGATTAAGAAGAAGAAAAAAACGTGATTAAGAAACACAAAGGATGCTGACATCTTTCTAACGGTCATATTAAAATCACGTTACTGTCTGTGCTATAAAAATTACACACTCCACCTGTGTATAAAAATTGGGAACTTCTACGGTACACCTGTAAATTAAGGTGTACCGGTACTCCTACTTCAAAAATGTTTAAATTAACTATTATTTTTATGGAATAAAAAGCTATTTGTTGATAAAAATCATACTAATTTTTTTACATTTTATTGTAAAAAATAATCAAAATTCTCTATTATGAGTACTAAAAATTCAGAAAAATTAAATTTTATTTCGTTGACGGTTTTGGTTAATAAGATTTAACTATTAACATTATATGTGGTAGAAAACAATGTTTCTCTTCAAAAAAAAAATAACACATTTAACTATTAATTTATTAATTTGGTGTACCAATACACTCAAATCTTTGGGTGTAGCATAGAATTTGTCATTACATCTTTCTAAAGATGTTGATAATCCGCTAGATTCTTGTTCCTGGAAGAATCCTAACCATTGCTTGTTTCAACATTAAATTTGCAAAAGGCTTTTTTTTACCGATCAACCCTAATCCTTTAGACCCTTAATGGAGACTAATCTTCAAAGCAACAGTGTAACATTTGTTTCTTTTTTGTCAAGGTTTGACTATCTCCTAATTTTACAACTCCAAAAGTCGAACCCAATTATTTTATCAAGGAAGAGTCGTGTTGTCAACTCTTCCTATATTGTGTTAGTTAAAAGACATTTTAATTTGATAAGCGGTTTCATGATTGTTTAATAATTCATTATATTTGTCTCGCAAGAATCTCATATAAGTAAGTTTGTCTAAAAAATGCTTTGGCAAAATAAAACTTATAATTTCAAGACTATTATTTTAAATAGATTTTTCAACCAATGATCTCAGTGTACTCGTTAGCCAGACTTTTTTTATTATACAATCATCATAATACTAGTAAGTATTTGATCTGTCATTTTTTTCTTATCATATTATAAGATAGATTCTCAATTGAAGAACATATTGGATATAAGATAGATTCTCCTCTCTCAACCAAATTTTCATCATCTTCATTGCGGCGTACACGAAAACAAATATAATTTATTTTCAAAAAGTCAAATATAATTTAATAAAATTATTTTCTTTTGGTATAAAATAAAATAAAATTTTTTATTTTTTATTAATAGTATCTTATTAATTTGTATAAAATAAACACGATTTTTATGATTTATGAAAGAGAAAAAATGTAGTCAAAAGAAAGAAAAAAAATGGGAGAGAATAAATTAAATGAAGTTATAGTATTTTAATACCCTTTTTTTTTTATAAATATACATATTTATTTAGCCAACGGTTCAAGTGGTAAGACATGTATGGTTAGTGATTTGATCCTTGTATGTAAGAGAGAAGAACTCATCTTATATATCCTATAAATTTTAGACAGGGAATAATTATCATTATCATTAAACAACGGTCTTTCATTTGAAAAAAAATTGGTCCCTAAATTTCGACGGTGATTAGTAATTGTTAAATGAAAATTGCTCTTTATGTACCTAGATTGCTCGCAAGCATGAACTTCCAGACATACCTTCAATGACAACGAATGTTCATGTTGAACAGTAGTTACAAACTGTTAACTAGTAAACTTTTCAAAGTTTTGTCAACTCAACTACCATCTATTTGCCATCCAACTCTTTGGAACGGTTTAAGGGTAAAGGATGGTTAACTATCATTAAGGTATTTTAATCTTTTTGTACATTGTAATCTTTTTGGTTCGGTTTGGAATGTCATTTTTCAATGGTTAGGTGTAGTTTCGGTTTTGCCTTATGATGTTAAAGGGCATTTTAATCAGTTTAGCGCGTTATGTGGAGTCTCTAAATCGAGGCAATCTATTCTTTAGGTGATTTGGTTTGCAACAATGTGGGAAATTTGGAAGGAAAGGAACAATAGAATTTTTAATGCAAAGGAAAGCTCTATTTTGCAAATGGTGGACAGGATTAAGTTATTAACTTTCAAGTGGTTGAAGGTGAAGTTTGTCACTCTTCCCTTTAATTATCATGGTTGGTGGCTTAGTCCGTTTACTTTACTAGGCATAGGCTAATTGTTGTGTCTGCTTTCTGGTGGTTCTATGGTGCGGACTCTTGTCTTGTTTGTAAATTTCTTACATTGTATCACCTTTGAGGTTATTATTCCTTGGCACACCTTGTGCTACGAAAGCCTTTGTTGAGTTTATATATATCATTTTAGCTTCTTCAAAAAAAAAAACATATCATTAAGGTATTTTAAAAAGAAAAATGTTAACGTGTGACTTTGGAGCATAAACTAATAAACTAAATGTAAAAGTTTTTTTCTTAAAAATTGTGCACTTAATGTCTTAAAAGTTTCAAAAGCTATATTTTCAATATAACGTTTATTTTTAAATTTTATTTAAAGTTGTTTAACTTGTTTAAAAAATTTGAGATGATTGTGAGTTTTATAAATGTTTAAAGAACAATTTTCTTGTTAAAAACCGATGAAAACTTCAAAGGAAATACTAATGAGTGCCTCTAGGGTAGTCTTCAAGGGAAAAATGTCTTGTTTTCAATATTTGCATTTATTACATTGAAAATTAAAATCTTTGACTTTCTTAAAAAATATTTTTTTATTAGGAATCCTTAAAGAGTGTTTGATACTATTATTAAGACCCAAGCTTCAAATCAATAAACATAGGCAAAATTAAAATTAAAAAAAAATCTCTTAACTTAATTTTAGGTAACATTTTTGTTTAATCTTTTTTTTTTTGTATCGATATAGTCATTTATGTTATATAATATAAACAAAGTTATCATTTTTTATCAAAAAATAATCAAAAACCCATCAAATTCATAAACAACCCCAAATTTTCATAATACAAACCAAAAACTCATATTTCATTGAAAAAAATCTTATTAAAAAATGATAAAATGTTTTCATTTTATAACATAAAAGGACTAATTTAAGAAAAAATAAATAAATGATGAAAGTGTTATCTGATATTATCGTAAATATAAAATCAAAGAAATATAAGAATGATGGAGCCCACGGTGTGTTGTTTCTTCTTGTGCTTTCTTTTCGTTTTTGAAAATGTGCAAACAGCTGTACTAGTTCTACTTGGCTTAAACAAACAAGACTTAACTTCCACAGACAGCATCTCATCTCAAAACAACAAATAATAATTTTACCCTTTTGTTGTTGTTCTTGTTTCAAAATTTTCAGTTTCGAAGACTACAACGTTGCTGTCTTCGGTTTCTGTCATAATAACTCTTTCTACCTCAAATCAACTACCAAAACAAAAACACAAAAGTAACAGCTTTTCAAGTGTAACTCCTGATTTCGTTTGGTGGGTCAGTTTCAAGTTTTCATTTTGTTCACGTTTCTTTGATCTATCTATTCACAAGAAGTACATAGAGAGAGAGAGAGAGAAAGAGACCGTGGTAGCTAGCTGCTGATTGGTGGGGAAGGTTATGGCTTTTTGCCCAATTTTTTGTTGCTTAAATGCTTCGGATCGGTATGAAATTGCTTCATTTCTCTCTACTTTTATATAATATCTTATTTTTACTTGAGAATCACTATTATTGTTTTGGATCGTATGTGAAAATTTTCTGATAATTCAGTTTCAGTTTTTCTCTGTTATTTTTGAGGAAAATTTATTTAGAGCTATCAAGCACGGACACTCCTCGAATTAGGCGTGTTCCGGACAGCTACACGACACCGAAACATATATTTACACTGAATTATGTGATTTTCGCTGTTCAAATAAAAAAAGTGATTTTCTCAAATTATTAGCGGTGTCTGGTGTCCGTGTCCGTATCCGTGTTTCATAGATTTAGAGTTAATAGGGTTTTAGATTTTGGGGTTAGCTCAGGTTGCAGGCTTTAGTCAAACTTATTTTTGCAAGAAGATTATTAAGGGTTTGTTTGGTATGTAAACTCTCAAGGGAAAATTGGGTTTTTTTTAATGACTTAATAATAGAGCATACCAAGGTGCCTGTTCTATTGATTTTAGACATGGAGTGGAGATGTTAGAAATTTTGGATTGGCAGTGAATTTGGCAGAATCGTGATGTGCTGCCTTGGTTTTGGTGAAAGCTAAGCTCTTGAGCTTTAACAAAATCACGGTGGCACAGTGATTTTGTCAAACACGCCATGTATTTGAACATTTGTTTTTTGAATGGCATAATTGATATTAGAGTCTTTGCCTATGCAGAAAAGGACGTGGGAAGAAACAACCTCCATGGCGAGTGTTTTCTTTGAAGGAATTACACTCTGCTACAAATAACTTCAATTATGATAACAAGCTTGGCGAGGGGGGATTTGGAAGTGTTTACTGGGGCCAGCTTTGGGATGGATCACAAGTAAGACTTTATTTTATTTTTTATTTTATCACAAATCAGCTCTTGTATTCTTTGTCATTCTAGTTTTAATTACTGTTTTGCATTGGCTTTTGTTATGGTTAGTTTACTCGCGTTAAGCCGTTAACACATTAGTGATACTATTACTATGACCATTTGATATTTTAATAGCATCACTGGGTCTGATTGGCAGACTGATGAAACATCTCACAAGTTTTCCTTTAGCTTTCTCAATCTTTAGTTATGCTGATTTTACCATATAACACCGAAAAGGATCAGATTATGAGGGTGGAATTTATTCCAATGAAAGAAATGTTAAGTCCATTTTCCACTAGCTTGTAAGCTCCTGGAAGGAACTGATGAATTGGATATGGGGAATTTTTATCTCCTAATGGAATTTTCTTACCTTACCAAACATCGACAGGATTCTTTTTCTGTTCAATGAATCCTTCAATGCTGGTATCCTAGTACAAAATATATCATATAGTGATTTCCCAGTGAACTTAAAAAATCTTGATGCCTTGGCTTTCTTCTTAAAGACCGTCATTTAGTTTTATATTTCTTCGTATTTCTGCTATTGAGCAAGGAATGTTATTGCTTGAACCTTATAAATTAGAACAATTGTGACTTATGTACCATAATGTATAGTCTAAATTTTTTATTTGACTTTATACTTTATAATGCTATTTCTATATCCCTTTCAGAAAAAACTTCAGGTTCTTATGCTGCAAAAAAGATCTTATCTTGCTCCTGTATAACGAACCTGTTTTAAAATGTTTGGATTTGAACAAACAACACTGTAGCATAACTGTGTAGCACTTTTCTCATAAATATTCATGATGGCTGCTTTCAAACGTGTTTATTTTGATCCATTTATTCATACAGATTGCAGTCAAAAGATTGAAAGTTTGGAGCAACAAAGCAGACATGGAATTTGCTGTTGAAGTTGAGATATTGGCAAGAGTACGACACAAGAATCTTCTTAGTCTACGTGGCTATTGTGCTGAAGGCCAGGAACGGCTAATTGTATATGACTATATGCCGAATTTGAGCCTACTCTCTCATCTTCACGGACAGCACTCGACAGAAAGCCTCCTTGATTGGAATCGACGAATGAATATTGCAATCGGATCTGCTGAGGGAATTGTGTGAGTACTATCCCGCCTTCAATATTAACTTATGCATCTGTCGTTTTTGTAAATACTAACATATAACCCGCTTTCAGATATCTTCACGTTCAAGCAACACCGCATATCATCCATAGGGATGTTAAAGCAAGCAACGTGTTGCTGGATTCAGATTTTCAAGCGCGTGTTGCTGATTTTGGCTTCGCCAAGTTGATCCCTGATGGAGCAACGCATGTGACCACTCGAGTTAAGGGCACCCTTGGCTATCTTGCACCAGAATATGCTATGTTAGGTAAAGCCAATGAGAGTTGTGATGTCTACAGTTTTGGAATTCTCCTTCTCGAACTTGCCAGCGGCAAAAAACCGCTTGAAAAACTAAGTTCTTCAGTGAAACGGGCGATAAATGATTGGGCACTACCATTAGCCTGTGAAAAGAAATTTAGTGAACTTGCAGATCCAAGACTTAATGGTGACTATGTGGAAGAAGAGCTTAAAAGGGTTGTATTAGTTGCTCTAATATGTGCTCAGAATCAGCCTGAGAAGAGACCTACGATGGTCGAGGTGGTAGAACTACTGAAGGGAGAGTCTAAAGAGAAGGTTTCGCAGTTGGAGAATAATGAACTGTTTAAGAACCCCCTTGCTGTAGGAAACAATAATGATGAAATATCAGCTGCTGAAGGGAGTTCTGACTTCATATCAGCGGAGAATGAATCTAAACATGAGATGGAAGAGAATGCAGAACCATGATTATTAGTGCAAAAAACATGGAACTATGAATTTGATATGGTTTGTGAAGTTTTCAGGATTTTTTTTTTTTTTATAAATTATTATTATTTTATTTTTGCGCGGATATATTGGGCGCCTGTTTATTATAGCGGCCAATTGCTGCGTGTTTGCCTATCTATGAATGAAGCTATGAACCAAGCAAATTTACTGATGTGGAACTAGAGATTGATATGGTTGAGTACAGATTGTGTGAAGTTTGCAGAAACTATAAGATAACGCTTGTGGTAGTTCAATTGTATGATTAACTGTTTTACAAATTCTCTTTCTTTTTTTTTTAGGGAACAAATTTTATAAATATTTTGAAGATATTCTGACATATCCCAATCAACCATCGGAACCCTTATCTTAAAAAAGGAAGATACTCCTCTAAACATAACTTGCATTGTTTCCTATCTTAACATCAATGAAACTATTTCAAGGAAAATATCGTGCTTTGAAAACAAGGGTCGCAAGAGTTTAACTCGCTCATAATGTGCGACCCCTGCTTTCCAACAACGCTAAGTCGAAAACTCATTCATCCATCCTTCATACCCGAACTGCTAGAATCTGACTTGTTGCCATATTGTTACCATGCTTGCCGTAAGCATTCTAATCTTTGAAATTGTTAAATTCTGTAAACTAGCTGCTAGAATTTCAAACGATAATTTAGTCTTCTAAGGCAAGAGACTATTTTTGCAACCAAAGAAAAAGCAAAAGACCATTATGTAAGTCTTCTGTTAATTTTGATAATATTTTGGAGAAAAACTTAATTATCAACTCCTTACAATGTCGAGAAACTAATTACACAGCTGTAACACTCGTTAACCATTGGCCGCCATAGAGTACTTACTGATGCATGAATAACTTCTGATCAAGTATTATGAGTTAAGATCCATTGAAAATTATTACAAAGGTCGATTACCCCAAATTCATAAGCTTAGAAATTTTACTAGTACAAAAAACCTTTGTGATGTGATGCGGCTACGAAAATTTCCGCATTACATGATGTGATTTGCAATTTGAAACCATTTTTATTATCTTTCAGGCTTCACATTTTGTGCTTTTATTTATTCTTTGATTTGTATATTTCTTTAATTTGATTGATAGAACATTACATAATAATAAATAGGTACAGGGAACAAATCGATTGAGCAGAGCAGATTCGTACGTTCCCCGTACCTACATTGAGCAGATTCAACTTGAAAAGCTTGTAATGGTATGAAATATTTTATTTTTGTCTGCTAGTACCTATTAGCACATCATCATTTGCTTTCTAACTATTCCACACAGGTCATGCCAGATGATTTAAGGACAAAACTCAACCTTAACGAGGATTTGGTGTCAAACCCCAAAGCAGCATTTTTTAGAACCTCTTTTCTACCGACTCTTTACGACAATCAATCATATACAATATTGCAACTATTATAATTGTGCACTTAAATTGTCCTTTAAGCTTGAATGGTGCTTTTTCCATTGTGTATTGCATTACAAACATTCTTCTATTTCATCTATCTTGTTTCACTTTTATTGTTGACATTCTCATCTATCTCATCGTCATTTTGTATGATAGACCCAAGATTGTATGTTAACCAATGTCGATCTCAAACTAGTCTTGGCCACTCATAGATATATTTGATATGTCAAATGTTGGCAATGCAGAGTCCTTTTTTCTTGAAAGTCTTGTACAAAATCTCTCTAGGAACTCTATCAGATGTCTTTTCTCAAATCAATGAAACCAAAAATATGACTCATTGGTTTAATCACCATATAATTTGCATACGTTTGTATGTCACCCTCATTCTTGAAGATAAGGATTAAAGTACTTCTTCTTCACCTATATATGGCATGCACTTGGCCCTCAATATCTCAATAAATAGCTTTGTGAGTCAAGAAAGATTGCCCAAGCCAACAAAATATGGCCATGCAAGCTGAGTCCTATGATGGTTCTGTTTCCACCTCTTATTTCATCACTGGTTTGAGTAATGGTTCCCTAAATGGACGGACTTTCATCACAATTAGCCAAGGAATCACATTTAAGTGATGAGGTATGTATCTTTTCAGATTCTATAATACAGATGGTTTTTCCACCATGTGTGTGCTATGTCAACTTTCTCTCAATTACTAAGATCTATAATATTGGCTGTGCCATAAGTATCTTAATATTATGATTAAACAATAAGATAAATAAATCAACTGTCCAAAAATGGGGTGTACTTTTTAATGATGTACAACTTAGACTGAGCCTTTTTGCGTGTTGTCGATGACTTTTGGCTACTAGGGTGTTAACATAGTTGGGATGTCAGGGGTCATTGTTATGCCTCCGCATGCGAATTCTTTTCCTAAAAATAAAAAATCCGAGCCTATGTGGGATAGATTTCTTTGTACATTGTTCTATCAAATAAGAATTTGTTCTTAGCCTTATATAAAATGTGCTTGTCCACCCAATACATTTATATAACCTTTGTGAATCACTGGATTGCATGTTGATGCTGCATTAGTTCTTCATTGGTTTTATTGATCATCAGATATCAGGTATTGCATGGTGCCAGCGCCATATAATGAATCAGTTAGATAAGTTGAACAATCTTTTTTGTGCAAATTTGGAAGAAAAGCCTCATCAAACAAAAACCAACTCGAAAAGTGTAGATTCTTCTTCAAATTCGGGTGGTCGTCATATAATGGTGGCAGTGGCTATTGGTTGTTTGGGCATCTTCTTAATGAAGAGTTTGTTAACCTGAAATTGATTCTTGTAAATATAATCAATGCTATAGGGTAGTTTATTTTTCTTCTACATCATGATATTTTAGATTACATGTTTTTTAGTAAAACTTGAATCATCGTTAGTTTTAAGGTCAAAATCATAGATAAACTATAAGCTCGGATTGACACACTCAAATTTCAACATGTTATTGTTTGTTAGATTCTAGTAACTGATTTTTGAGTTTGGTCATAGAGAGAGGTCTGAAATCTCCATTTTAAATTACATATTTAGGCCAATAATAAGTAAGCTAACATTGCTAAATCAAATTGATAAAGCTAACTCTTTGTCTTTGTTTGAGGAATTTTTCTCTAGAAATTTTCTTACATTTTCAACTTTTTTTTTAAGGGACACGTTTTCAATTTTTCATATGCTCAATTATATATTTACACATGTGTTTTATTTAGGAGTGCATAAAATTATCATATAAATCTTTAATTATCGCAAAATAACAATATATTTTTGTTACTTCAAAATATAACATATACTTGAAATTTGAAAATAGGGTTAATAGTGTATTTGCTCTTCATAATATTGGATCAATCTGGTTTTAGTCTCAACAATTTTCTTTATTCTATCATTTATGCTTCTATTTTAAATCATTCATGGAAACCAACCTTCAAATAATGACGATGTGACATTCTGATGTAACAAATTATATGCTTAGCCGGACATTTTAAAATGATGTTGTATTTCTTAGTTCACGAGTTAAAAGAATTAGACTCTTTCATTTTATTTATTTTTCTTCATGCTCCTTTGGAAAAGAATATCAAGACTCATTTCTTCTTCCTCCAACATACCACCATCGCCACCAAATTCTTCAGGTTGCCGTGTTGTCGACTAGTCTACATTGGCCATGAAGTCATAGTCACTATTATCCTTTCTACGTGATCTATTATACTTCATTCATTTATTTTTTTCAAAATGATTGAAGACGTTTTTGACGGATCAATGCCACTTTTGCTACTACTATTTGTTGGCAAATTATAGTCCCCCATTGACGAAATTGAGTTAACAAACAAAACCCCCATCATGTTTGCCACAAAACTCTTACGTTTATTTCATGATTCATGCAACTTTTTTTTTTTTTGAGGGATCATGCAACTTGTTTGAAGATCCATCACAATACCGGAAGCGAAATAATATACTCAAAATAAGCTCAGCTAGTCACCTCTTTTTCAAATAATGTGAAACTTTCTACTCACACTTGTCACAACACTTTGTAATAAAACAAAAATCAATATAGTTTTTATTATAAAATTAAATTCATTACTCCGGATTTAAATTACTCTGGATGGTGTTCGGGGTTCGAACCTCAGACCTTGCATATATTATACATTGTCCTTACCAACTGAGCTAAGCTCACGGGGACTTATTAGATAGATATAATCCTACATAGACATATTTCTTAAAAGAGCAAGAAATACTAGTATTATATTTTCTCAAGGTAGGTATAGAATGAATTATTATTTACCCCAAAAAAGAACAATATTATTAAATTAATCACATAGTCATATAATTAATCAAGGTTCAAGGGTTGTAGTCTTTCATGAAGAGAGGGTTTCTAGTATTTAAGAATAAAATAAATACTTGATTTGGAAGAAAAAAGAATAAAAAGCAATAACTAATTAAAAGAAATGAAAAAGACATATTTGCCTTATAAAGAAAGCGGTTAGAATTGCAATTGCTTGTATCAGTTGAATGAGGCAATGACATGTCGTGTCTTTGGACAAAATTCTGATTTTTTGGGTTCAGAGTCAGGGCCAGTCCTAATATTTTGGTGCCTTGAGCGAAATAATAAAATTGTGTCCTTTTAATTATTTCAATATTTTTCTTCTTACATTTTTGGTTGCACAAGATTCGTTTATAATCAAAGTTCTTTAAAAATATTTTGTCAATAGAATTAATCAATGAAAATTAAAAAGAAATATATCTAGCCCACCCTAAAAAATGGTGCACTGGGCTACTGCCCCTCTAGCCCACCCTCAGGGCCACCCCAATTCAAAGTAATTCTGATTGTTTCATATGATCGGATACAAATTAACTCTTATTTTTTTTTCCTTTCAAATACACTCATTTTGATCATAGAATAAATATAGTAATTGCTTGTACAAGTTGTATATGCGTGAAAAAAGTGATCTCTTCAATAAAAAGGTAAAAGTGATCCCTAGAAATATACTTTTAGGTTTAAAATTATATATCCCTTAATTGTTTATGAAATTTTGTTGATTATCTTAATATTATTTTATTCCTTTTTTTCTTCATAATATTATCTTCTTATATTAGACTTAAGTTTTTTTTTTAGGGATTATATTAGACTTAAGTTGTTAAGAAACTTCAATTAAAAAAAATCGATCAAACATTGAGTTTGAATATAAGTTGTCCCAGTTAAGCATACAATTTGTTCTAGAAAATAATATAGCATATGGAAGAAATTGAGCTTAAATCCCAAACTATTAGATTGATGGTATTATTTTACATGAACGTTGTTTTCCTAAGTATGAAACGACTCTCACAATGAGAGGTTTATTACTTAAGACAAAACTTGGTAGAATTAATTTATTTATTTTTTAGGAGAAAACTTGGTACATATAGTCCTACTATGTAAACATATTTTCTTGAGTTTAAAATTGGAGACCTGTAATTTTATTAAAAAGAAATTGGGAGGAATATTCCAAGTATTTCAAAGATCGATCAAGGATTAGTAAAAAGAATAAATTAATTGTTTTATCCTGTAAGAAAAGAAATACCTAAAGAGAAAAGAAAAAGACATATTTGCCAAGAAAAGAAAGCAGTTAGAAATAGAACTAGAATAGTGTAAATATTTGAATGAGGTAAATATTTGGATGGGGAATGCCGTGTGCTAGGGGCTATCACATGGGAAACGTCCAAGTCTTTGTTTCTTATGATTTTGTGAGTAAGTGTGAAATAATTTCTAAAGCTTAAACTTATACCATCATGTTTTAACTGCTAATCATAATTTTTAGGTTTAAAAATATATCCATACAATGTTTAGGACAATTATGTTGATTACCATAATATTATCTTCCTATATTAAGCTCAGGTGATAACATACTAAGTAACACAAGTAATACACTAATTATATTTTTTGACAAGAAATAATACATTAATTATTGAAGACTAATTTTGTCCCATATAATTTGTTTTAGAAAAGAATATGGCACATGGACGAAATGAAGCTTATCCTATATATATGCTAAAGAAAGAAAAAGAAAAGGAATGAAATGTATCCTTAGTTGGTAGTACTTGATGTTTGATAAACCACTTCTGTTGTGTAATTCTATTTGAACTACATTGCACTTCAATACTTGTAATACCATTGCTCATTTCTCTTTTTCTCTCTATCTGAAATCATTTCTTCCTGCATTAATTAACACTAAAGCTTTAGAAATGGTTTTTAGCCTTTTCACAAAAAAAAAACTTTAGAAATGGCTGGTTCACCGGAAAACTTGATCAAATGTCTCAAGCATCGTGGTCACTACTATGTTGAGCTACGAGAGGCTACTGCTGGTCATAGTCGAAGGGGACAACAAATGATGTACCATTGTGTTTTGTGTGCTGAATCATGCAACACTGCAAATGATATACTGGATCATTTGAAGGGTGCTGCTCACAAGCGCAAACTGAATTTGGCTAAACTGACCCTCCTCAAAAGAAACAATAGATGGCCTTTCAGTGATGGCATTCTGTTGTTTGATGCTTCAATCAAAGAAGAAGATATGCCCGACTCGGAAGAATTAAGAATTCTTCAAAAAAGTTTGAAACCAATTGACAAGGATAAGGCCCTTGCTATTCAAGAGTTTGCATATGAAGTGGTTCCTCCTGTTGGAGATTATGATTGTCTTAATTTTATTCATTTACATGGATATCCCGAGAAGATTGGCAAAGAAAAGATTTCTGTTAGGTATGGTACTACCAATAATGTGGTTGAAAAAATATGGTGTGAGTGGCTAGGTAGAAATTCAAATGACCCTAATGCCAGGGTTGAGAATCACAATGTTTTTAGAGTCATAATCTTGAAATATCGGAGTGATTTGGGTAGGGATCGACCGGAATTTGGAATGAGGGCAGACGAATGTGCCATATGTAATCAAAAGATGATTGTTGGCAAAGATGTGGCTTCCATTCTGCATCCAGGTTACCCTTCAAATATTGGACATATATTGTGCTGCTCTTGGCGAAACTTTAGCGCAAGGTATGAAGAGAAGGTAAATAAATATCTCTCGCAGAATCCAGTACCGTCTCATGTTGCTTTTCAAGGTATTCAAGGGGAAAGGCCAGGGAATGCACTCAAGGTACAAATATTTGCTACAATATTAATGAATATGGCTAGTCATAAAACCTTATATATTGTATGTTGAAATTATTAATTGAATATACTATAATGCAGGAGTTTCACGTTTTTCATACTAGCTGCCTTATACATTGGATACTGTGGAATGAGTATGAACAATGTACAAATGATTCACCTAATACAAATATTGATGATGTGGAGATATATGGTCTCTTCTGTCCAGTGTGTAATATGAAGAATAATCGACAAAAATATTATGACGAGTCTCAGGTTTGTTTCCTATCCTCCATAATATCTTCAGAGTTTTCGTTTACTGTCACTGATTATCTACATTATTCATTTATCAATGGAGTTTTTTTGTGTTTAAGGTAGTAGTGCAAAATTCTATGTTGAATGCTAATGAATATTTTTCATTTACTATAGATGTCCATAGTGAAATCAAAGATACTGCATGCAAAGAATGAATGGACCAAGAATCCAGAGGAACATTTGCAAAATTGCTCAATTGGGCTCCACTTTCCCTTGAAATCGAAAGACGAGAAGGTTATTAACATTTCCGCATTTAATTTCATTTAAAAAACATATATAGATAATCGTGAATTTTTTATCTTTAATAATATATATTGTGATTGCAGGCAAAAATGAGATGTTTAAAGTTCGTGCAATTTTATCGTGCTGAGTATCAAGGAGAAAATTATCACAGTCGGATCAGACAGTCCGGATGATCAGTATTATCAAGATTACTAAAGTATGTGTGGTGATTATATAATTTATTTGTGTGTATGTGTATGCTATTATCAGTGTGATTATTGCTAGTTTGCTTGTACATACATACATACATATATATATATATATATATATATATATATATTATATATATTAGCTTTCAATATTATATGTAAATATATTTCATACATTTTTGATACTGATTTGTTTGTCAAAACTAAGAATTCGTATAAGAATGATGTATGTTAGTGTGTAATTCGTATAAGAATGAAACGATGAAAGACAAATATTTTATTTGTATTGTGGATGAATATCATAACTAAGAATTGAAACTGAGTTATGAGAGGAGGTCTCGATTTCTGTCTTGATGTTTCGTTCCATTGAAGAGTAAACAAACATGTACAAATCGTAGCTGCGCACATTCATTGAATAGAATTAATGAAATGTATTCTCAAAGACATTGATGTGGTTGAGGGAATGGGGGCAAGGTGCACAAGGTGAGCATAAAATCAAAGACTGGTATTGGTTAAATGCAGGGGTAGTTAGAAAAGCAGTTTCTTGCTATGTAAGTAATGGTACTTTATGTATAGCTTAGCTTAGCTTATAGGGAAATTACACACTTATATAAATACATCTGATATGCTTCAGTAAATGACTCAAGGGAATTGTCACACACTTTCATTCGTGATTAGAGAATTTCTCTCTCAAATTCTTCTCTCATAATATGCTACAAGTTAAGGTAGCAAGAGTCTAGATCCTAAGAGAGATCGGGGAAGGTTCACATCATTGTAAATTGTGCGATCGTAACATGAATTGTAAGATCCTACCAAATTTGGAATTACATACATATTAAAGAAACTCACACCCAAAAATACTTAAAGAAACTCAAATTTGGGATTATTAGATTCATAAAATGACCAAGAACATGAGTAAAAAGAATAGCAAATTCACGAGTAAAGGAGCAAAACAATGGACGGTAGCAAATTTATAAACAACCTAAAGAAATTCCAAACCTGATGGAAACCAGTCATAAAAAATAATAAACATGAAAACAGTAACAATTAATAATAGAACATGAAATCTTAATCTAAAGTCACTCAATTCCTAAACAATTCATGTTAGAGAAGGTCAGAATCATCTGAGGGATCTTCATTTCCATCGTATCTGTCTTCATCTTCATTTGAATCATTTCCATTATCTCCATCTTTATTTGCGATTTGCAACAAATATGTGTATGTTTGGAGGAACTTATGCATGTTTGAACTAGTGGAATAGGCGAGAATTATGTTTGGAAATTGCAGGGAACTTATCTTTTATGTTTTGCACCAGTTGTCTCATGAGAAAAGAGAAATGTTTGTTATAACTCTATGGAGTTTGTGGAAAGGAAGGAACAACACCTTTTGGGAAAATAATAAGGCCTATGTGCACCTTCAACAGTTATATCACAGTCATGTACAAAACAAAAGGATGTGAATCAAGCCAAAGTAACTGGATTCGTTTCCAACAATCGAGGACTTCATGAAAATAATAGTTCAGATTCAGAAACAAAACTGGAAAATAAGGTAATTTTATTACTTTTTGAAATTTAAATTGTAATATTATTCTTAATTCAAAGATCATTTTCAAACAGAAACAGAAGCACTGAATGGAGAAACAATGTGACAAGGTTCATATGACTATCGGGAGAGAACGACTTTGTGCTTTTTTGTCAACAGCAGATTGATTTGATTATCAACAAATCCTAAATAACTTTATCACAATTAAGTTTTCAACTTTCAATCAATATTTCCATCGAAATAATTGACCTTGTTATACTTAACCGCTAGGATTACTTTTTACATGAATTTTTTTTTCGGCTTGTGACCAAACCAAACTTCAATTCCGTAAAGACGAATTTAACACTTGCTTGAACAAAATGACTAGGCAAACGTTGGGGTAAATAGCTCAAATCACGGAAACAGGCAACAGCAACTTGGTATATCCTGACTGACTGTAGTTATTTACAGAACTAAGAAACTTTTGCTACAAAATCATCAGAGCGTACATTACAATAGACAATGCAACATCTTATGACAAGTTTCATAAATTAAAGGATCTGCCACTTGTATCTCAAGATAAAATGAACATTTTATATCTTAAGAGAATGTATCTTCTCGATCTCCCTCGGCAATTGTCTCCCCTTCCTCCATATTGCTGAACTCTAAGAAATGAGTTGGTCTATGATCTTCGTGGTAATACTCCCTAGGGGTCCCAAGCTTCACTCCATACTTCATCCCAGAAGCATGCCTCACTCCCATGAAGTTGTAATTCCATGGACCATTATCAGGAATCTAGGAAATTGTGACAACCATCAAAACAATCAGAAACAAATAAAATAATATATAAATCATGATAAAAACAAATGCGTAATTAGATTGGTTTATATTTAATCCCTTTAATGTAGTTAAATTACCATCACTCAATCATAGGTAAAAAAATAATTGGAAAACTCAAGGAAATAGTGAAGTTTACCATGTAGAAACCAAGGAAGCGATCACTGAGGAGCATCTGAACCTTCTCATAATGAGTGGGAAGGTAACCATGCGGGTTGCTTCCGGTATCCTTGTTAATACGTCCCCATTCATAACCAGATGGAGTCAGTTTATATGCAGTTAAAGAACATGAACCCGGAGTAAAACTGCAAGTCAAGATAATACACTTCTCCCCATCCCATTGTTTATTGTTCTCTAGAACCTTGGCATGTGAAGTGAGATCCTGCAATGATAATTTCTCCGGTAAGATAATGTTGTGACGAATCATAAATATATTTCCCTTACAAACAACAACAAAAAAATGAATGATTTAAACTAAAGGAAGCAAACCTGAGGCGCCAGCTGCGGAAGTTCATTTGGTTGAGTATGCATCCATCCCAAAGGTTCCAAATCATTCAAGAAATCATGCTCTGGGAGAGCTGATGGGAGATGGACTTGTTGATGAGTCCCCCATTGTGGTGGCATCACAATGCACCGGATTTCCTTAACCTGAGGATTATCAGGAGGACTTATACCATACAAGTACCCAGAAATCTGTGTTCGAAGATCTGCTATGCATATAAACTTTTTCAAAATGTTCTTTGGCATGATATAGGTATAGCCCGTTTCCTGCACAAAATTCAATGTTAAAATATGATAGGAGTTGAGTATAATAAGATTTAAAGAAACGAAGAAAAATAATGCCAACCTTTATATCCTCGGAGTTCACATATATGTGGTTTACTCGAAGGTATAAATTTGTGGCTGATATTGCTCTGACACGCCAATCAGTCTTCGAAGCAAAAGCACCTTGCTCGTAGGGACTAGTGGTGGTCACAATAAGTTCTTCACCGTGAACATTTGTGGTCCTCGTTGTTACAGCTGTCACCTGGTTTGCTTCATGTGACTGTAAAATAGTGAAAACAGAACAGCTAGAGTAAATATTCTAGATTGAGATGGCAGGATAAATCAATTTCAGGTAACAAAATCAATAGAGGTCATAAGAGAAAAGTAGAGTTGTATAATATTTCCAACAAGCAGCAAAAAGAATATAACCTGTTTTTCAATCTCTGCAATCTGTTGCCGCTGTTGTGAAGGTGGAGTAATCTCAGCCCCGAGTATAATATCACGAATCTCAGACTGGGTCAAAGCAGAAGTATTCACATTGTTTTTCTTTGCATAATCAGAAAGTATGAGATCTCTTAATGCAACCTCCACCTGCCAAGGCATTATGTTAAGGCTATGAATAACGAGAGGAAAGAAAAGCTGCAAAATAAGACCTCAACAAACTACTACAAGCACGGACACAGACACGACACGGACACCGATAATGATTTATGAAAATGACATAATTCAGTGTAATCATATATGTCGGTGTCATGTCAGTGTCGGACACGCTCTGTGCTTCATATTAAAAATCAATGTCAATGGCCCTGTAACAACCAATACTTAAGAATCTAAGGATTGAACTTGCAACTAACAGATTTAAAAAATAAGAAATCGCAAATTAAATTTACCTTCATCCACTGGTCATCACTTAGAGAAGGCCAGATGTGATGAGGTTCAGTGACGATAGTTTTGTCAGGCTTCAGTAACATCTTCGCCTTTTCATTATTCACATGAAGTGCACGCAAAATCAGAATCAGCCTGGAGAATGCAGTGTATGAGGAAATGCTCTTCAGCCAGTCATCATAAATGTTGAATAAGACCATTTGTGGTTCTGTGGCCTTCAAAATGAGATCCCCAAATTTCTCAATTTTCAAACAAGCTTGGAAAGGAAGCTGCAGCTCACTTCCTTTGATAACAATATTGGGGAAATCCAGTAAGTGAACCTCCAATGGGTCCAACATTCCTTTACGAGTAACAATAATCTGCTTGGGCTGCTCTTCCACAGGCAAAGACCTTACTAGAGCTGCAACTTCTTCTGCTGTTTTCCACTTAGCCAGTTGACCAAGACGCTTTTGACCAGCCCATACACTCGTATGAATAACCTGCAAGGAATGATGTAAGACATGAATACCTAGACAACTAACCTTAGAAACAGCTCAGTAAAAACGGGAACCCTAAAACAAACCTTAAGAAACAACTGTCCAGTCCTTGGATTGAAAATAAAAATGGCACCATTGATGGGTTTTGTTGTAAGATTTCCTTCAAAAGTCTTATGAATTGTAACCCGATACACATTAGTGTCATCAACAAACCATATGATTTGGTTGCTGAATATCTCTCCATAGTTTTGGGAAGACAAATATGGTTCAGTGGGCTCAGAAGAATACAACTGCAAACCTTTCCTGATACGTTCCCTCAAAACATACAATGCAGGATTTGACTGTAATACACAAAACATTAGTGCAACAATTGTGTTAGATAGTAAAAAAATTACATAGTACAGGCACAAGAGCTTATCAAAACAAAACAAAAATACGAAAGTTCACTCAAATGTAACTTCTTATGTAAGATTCTTATTTACCTTCATAATCTTATTCATGGCCTGCTGAAGTAGTGGCTTTGATCCAGGGAACCAATTCCCAAATGCAGAATGCAAGTTATATGCCAAATCAAGGCCAATCATAACCCCTGCATGGAGAAGAAGAAAAACAATGATAAAGCAACACTAGATATAAAAATCATATAAGAAATATAGCGAAATGACAGAGACAGACCAGTAGGAGATGGGTATATAGACATATTATCTGTTGTGTAATCCATAAATTTGGCCCGGGTATAACGCTCAATGTCGTGAGAATCATAATCACCCCATCTTAGCTGAACATCAATCCAGTACTTATTGCTTGCTTTCTGATCAAAAACATCCTTAGATTCAGCTACAAGACTAGGCTTTGACATTGGCCATCTGTGGGCAGCAAAGAGAAGGATGTCCGCACAAGAACTGTTCATTTTGTAACTCTTCCTAGGATGGATTGTTTCCTTCTGGACAGTCTCAATCTCCAAAGCGTCCAACTCTTGATCCAAAACCTGACAAAGATCCATGACAACACTCTCATGGATCTTCTGCCACAAGTGAGCTCTGAATATCTGGATAAGAGATATCTTCAAAGTTGGAATTTTCCCATGCATGAAAATACCAGTCAGATCTAGCTGCACTTGGAAACCAACATAAACATTGGCTCGGTTAATGGTTGGTGACCACCACAGTGTAAATCTACGGTTGGGTATCTGGTTGAGACCAGATCTCTGTGCATTGGTGAGCTTCTTATACTTCATAGATTCCTCAAAACCTGATGCCTTTTCCCAGAAGAGACCTTCCCAAGTTGGAAAACTGTGAAAAATAAAAATAAGAGGAGGATTACTCTTCTTCCGAAGTGGAGATAAATTAACAAGTAAATATTGGACATGCTGCAAGTATATTTACAATTCCTAGACCTTGTGCCAAATATGATGTTAGGGAAAAGTCTGGCCGGTGACTTAAGACAGACGGACCATTTTAGGGCTGTGTTCTGTGTTTGAATTTTGTCCAACAAGACATGTCAACTAGCATCCTCACATGATAAAAATATTTTGACTCCTACATGGCTACAAAATTAACACACAACATCGACTCATATTGGGGAGCTATTCAAGATTTGAAAGAGATAACAAGTCGTAGTATGCTCTGTCTTCAAATTCTAACCAATTTTAATTCGTAAAATAGTAAAGCAGGTGTGCTTTTCTCAGACTAGATACATTTCCCAAAGCTTGTATTTTAGTTGTTCACTATATATCAACCAGTAGTAAAACTTGATATTTAACTTATGTATGGCAATTACAAGTTATGAATTGTGAACGGAATCTTCACACTTACATTTTAAATTATGTAAGTTGTTACCCTGCAAGTGTCCTATAGTTTTGTGTCGCAATTACTAATTATGAATTGGGAATCTCATTCTTACATTTTAAATTCTGTATGGTGTACCATGCAAGTGACCTATATTTTTTAGAACTTGTGTTGCTATCATTCTATGTGTATTTTGTGTCTCGTTACCGTGTCTGTCAGATTTACAAGATAAAATGCATACAGCTAAAAATAAGTGGTGTATAACAACTTGATAGACTCGTCAAGATTCATTTACTAACCCAACCAAAAGACTAATTCAACGGAAAAATATCACTTACTATGTTCCTTTGAATAATGTGTGTTCAAGAATTCCTTCAACTCCTCCAAGGGCTTGAATAACATCAGTTCGGTAATTATTCAAGTTCCACAACTTCCCATCGTGCCTCTGGTGTGTCCACCAGAAGGGATTTTGTTTTAGAACTTGATATTGCTTGAAGTCTGTACGCACCCTCCATCCTTTATCATAAGCCAAAGTGTGTCTATCCTTCTGAAACAAAGTGTTGATACGTGGTATTCCTCTGTCCCATGAGTCCTGCCAAGACAATCAAGAGTAAGTAAATAAATAGATTCCCTACTATTAATAAAGTAAATAAATAGATTCCCTACTATTGATAAAAACAGACTTATTGTAACTACACAGTTCAAACACACCAAAACCCCAAAAATTTCAGAGCACTCACTTCCAAATCCTCAAGGGTCAAGCGTCTATTTTGTGCTTGTGCTTCCTGCCTTTTCAATGCATATTCAGCCCAGACACGCTGTGAATCAACAAACTCACTTTCCCAAGGCTGCATCATCAAAGAAAATATAAAAAAAAACTATTTATATAAATCTATCAAATGTAAGTATGAATACCAAGTTATGTAACAGAGAAAGAAATGGTTAACCTGTATATAGCGATAAAGATTGGGAATCAACTGGTCCTCCTCGTGACTCATACCACTTCTAAAGTGGGTTACACCAACATCTGTCTGCTGACTGTACCGTAGATCACTTTGTGGAATCAAAATGTGACCCATAGACAACATTCCAAGTCCTCCAATTTCCTTTGGGGTGTAGAAAATGACAGGTGGAAACCTGGTAAAAGAGACAGAAACACAGATTTGAACATTTGAACTCAAAGCTCCAAATGAACTACTAAATAATTGTATGATTGTTACCTGCTAGGCATCTTTGAGTTGAGTCCAATCTTGATACGAGTCTGAATTTTATTTTCACATTTAACAAGCAAATCCAACAGCTCTTGAGTGTGTACAGTTGCCTCTCGGAAATAAGTCATGAGTCCTGAAAAGAACCAAAGTCAGGGAAAAAATTGACAAAAACCTCTGCATAAAAACTCCTAGAACTCAACTTCCATTACCTATTAAAGCTGTATTCCACTTATTGACAATTTTTGTGAATGTAGTAGAACCCGAAGACATAAGAATCTGTCTCACACGATTCTCAAACACCTTCATGTGTTCATCGTCAACTCTTAAGAAGGCAACAGCTGTTCTTTCTTTTGTCTGTTCATTCTGGAGATTCCAGACACCATCTCTCGTGTTACTGAATGCTTCTTGAGTCATTCTAATTTTAGGAAGTATCCTCACTTCAAATCCACACCTGTAGGATATTAAGAGGTGTTATCAAAGAGAGATCCATTGATTCATACACATAGGTTAAAGGATGAACCAAATCCCAAAAAAACAAAGGACTGATAATCTGGAGTTGTTAATGATGGTAACAGCCAAGGATATTAACAAATAGAAATACAGAGAGTTTTGTATGGGTAAAATAACAATATACTGATAGACAAATTGTTAATGATGATAACAGCCAAGGACATAAACAAATAGAAATGCAGAGTTTTGCATGGGTACAAGAACAATACACTGATAGAAATTGACAGCTAGAAAACTAAATTTTTTTGTATACCATGACAAGTTGAACACCTAACACTAATTTAAAATTCTAAAAGACTTGAAAGAAAAAGTTCACAAACGTATCCTTCTACATGTTAAAAAACCAAGGGGAAGTAAGAAAAAAGCTTAAATCAATTGATACTTACATGCTAAAAAGCAAGTTTGGATTATCCTTGCTATAAACAGAAACAAAGCTGTTTTCCCATTCCAGAGTTGTGATGCTTCTAGGAAGACGATTCTTCATATCCCAAAAGACACTTCTCCCAAGATTCACTGAAATCACAAAAAGTGAATCGATAAACATAATGAAAAGCAAAGGTCAAAATAGTCAAAAATCCACACAAAATAAAAGGAAAGCACATACCATCATGCTTCATGAGCCTCATTCTTGCATCTCTTGGCCAACACTTCTTATTATTGTACCCCACCATGTTCTCATTGTTAGGATCAGGATGCTCGGTGAGATATCGCTGAATGAGATCCCGGGCCTCCTCATGTGTGAAGCGGAATAAGATGTGAACTCGGTCTATGTACCGAGAATACAGCCTAATTGGATGCCTGGTCTCCACTTTGGTGTCCCAATAAGTAATGAACTCGTTAGGCATCTGCGGTGGACCAGCAATCTCACTTGCTCGAGTCAATCCAAGAAGCAAAAGATCCAATACTAGGCCGTAATATTGAACAACGAAAGATGCAAACTGCAGTCCACGTATAAGACCATATGAATTTGTGTGGCTCATGTCCTTATATGACAGCACAACATTGTTTTTTGCCGTGACATAATCAGCAATGTTATGGTCTAGAACCAAACGGAGAAGCCTGTAATATAACAAATACATTTAGAATAGAAGATAGCACTAGTTTCAGTCAAAAATTCAAAAGTGGTTAACAAATGCACACCTATTTAACATTGTTAAATCAATCTTCTCGAAAAATTTCTCAAACTTGGTCTGCAGCATCACAACGCACTGACCATCGCTGGTGTCCCAGACACTTTGCAGATTATTGATACCTTGACACCATTTGTAAACCAGAAGAGGCGGTGGCTCAGAATCTGCAGGCTTGATCCAGTTGGGAAAGAGATGACGTTTGTCGCCTTCATACCACAGATATTGATCAAGATATGCATCTGTAATTTTCTCAAGAGGCTCTATCTCATAAACCGGAATCAAGTAGCTATATAAATCCATAAACTCTATTCCAACCTGCAAAACAAAAAATTATATGGGTCATGTGATGGGGATGAACATCCTTAAAAATATACATCTAATTTTCATTTTATTCGCATACCTCTTTGAAGGCGCGTTGGGTGAGGAGGTGCCGCTTGATTCGCGATAATGCCTCGTGTGGATTATCATAAGCTTGTTCAATCAGCCCTAACTCCTCTCTTTGCAGTTGATTTAATCTTACTGCAACGCTGTAGGATTCCTTCAACCTCTCAAGTGCAAGGATAAGCAACTTTGTATCATGCTTGTATGATAGAGGTGGAAATGGAATAGGGGAGAACTTCCTAGATTCCAACCAATGGACTGTAGTTGTATAGATAGCAACAGCTTCTTCAGGAGTAACATATGGGCCATCTTTCAAATAATTGTGTTGGCGCTCCTGCAAACGGGTAAATTATCAGTAAGGTGTAATTTCGGGAAAACAATAATTTCTATAAGAACAATGCTTTAAAAATTGTTTGTGTGATAGTTTTTTTTCCGACCAAAAAAATTGATGGGTCATAGTTGATATTGAATCCTATAGAACACTGAACACACCTGTTCTGCCTTCAGCCAAAGACGTGTCAATCTTCCAAGATTCTTGCGACAAACCGTCTTATCAACAGTTGCACCTCTTCTTATACGTTCACGATTATAATGAGCAACATTTGTCCACCAATCTGCTTTTGACTTCACATATCGAAGGATCATGTTTTCTATGGGAACAGGCAGACCAGGAACCTACATGTTGCCAAAGTAAGTAAATCAACAATACATCCATGAAGACATGAACAACTTCTGGCTACAATAACAGAATCAAATTTTAGAAACATTTTGGAAACAAACATTTCATTCATAATTGATCATTGATATGTACCTAACCTATATGGAAACAAGCATTTCATTTCTAATTGATCCTTAACATGTACCCAACCTATATGGAAACAAGCATTTCATTTGTAACTGATCCTTAACATGTACCTAACCTATAACAGTAAACAAAAATCTAGACATCTAAGTGCTCTTTAAACCCAAACAACCACCCATGTGTGCATGCTCTTTAAACCCAAAAAACCATCCATGTGTTCATAGAGTTACTAATTCACAAGAAATAAAATAAATAAGTGAATAATAAATAAAAATAAAATAAATAAGTGAATAATAAATAAATTGGTACATGCAAATTACAATCAAATTACCTTCCAAGGAATATTTGCCTTCCAGCATCGCCAAGCTTCACTCAAATGCTGCAATATAGTTCTTGCCTTATTCTGCTTTATACCCTCTGTCATTCAGGGGAGGAAAACACACCATAACTTGAGTAAAATCAGAGAGAGAGAGAGAGAGAGAGAGAGAGATGCAAAAGCACTCAGAATGAAAAGAATTAAAGTAAATAATGAAAGTGTAAAGTGATTACCTGGCATAGCATCAAGCACATCATGCATAACAGCTGCCCGAAGCTCTAAGTCAAAATGACTCTCAACACGCTGCTTAGTAACGGTCTTGGCCACTCCTTTAGAATGACGTCCCTCAAACTGCCGTGCAAGTAAATTTCCAAGCCATCGCTCAAGAAGGGGCACAATACCACGAAGAAAGAATAACCAAACCCTCCACATTGGTGCCCAAAACCCACAACCTGGTCCTTTCCCGACAGGACCAGTGTTGAAACGGTAGTAAATCAAGTGCTTCAAATCTTTACACATCCTAATTTGCCGCATAAGCCTATATTTGTAACGATACATACCGGTCAATTGACCAACATGAGAGAAAGTATATTGGAGGCCATCTGCCAGCTGGAAAGCATCAACGTTACCCAAACGGAACTGAACATTGGCATCCACCACAAGTTTTGTCAAACGAAGGATCTCACGGCAAAGATGAAAAGCATTACCAAATCGTGATTTCTTACGCTCTTTTGTAGTCAAGGTTTTGACAGGCTTTAAATTGAAATTATAATCAAGGTGAAGATAGTTCAAATTTTTCCTGTGAATTAACAGATTCAACATATTGTACCCCTGCCGACAGACTTGAAGACCTGCTTCAACCCAATCAAGTTCTGTGGTCTGGAAAAACTTTGTTGCTTGAAGTGATCTGAATAGGTGTTTCTTTTTTTGAGCCTTTGGAGGTCTGTGATGCAGCTCATTCAACACAAAACACTTAAGCAATTTTTGATAACTAACTCGGACTTTAACTGGATATGAAGGAGGACTGTTGGACAATTAGAAAGAAATGGTTAATTGTCAGTCTACTAGTATCACTATTAGAGACAAAAAAAAACAATAATGTAGGCATGATTGACAAATAAAAGACAATCTCTAAAGCGTAGAGGGAGAATAAACTTACCAATGCTCCTTGTACCATTCCGACACAAGAGGAATGTCTTCTGCACGCCTCATGCGGCCAGATCTCATGTTAAAAGGACGAGGAGCAAAAAGCAAGGAAATTCCAGCAGCTGTGGTGTCGGTATAAAGTTGTGTATCTTTAAGAAAAGGCTCAACACCATCTGGAAGGACCCAGTCATCATCATCATCCTCATCATAGATTTTCTTCTCCCACCGCTCTTTGTTTGCACTGGTTATTGGGTGTATCAAGGGATCATAATAAAATGCAGGTAGATCGGGATCTTCAGTTTTTATGTACATAACCATGGGTGTATGGTAAATACAAAGCCTTACTTTACGAGGCCTGTTGTTATAAAGATGGGGAAAGGCGATTCTATATTCTGTCCGAAGTGGAGACCTTATAATG
This sequence comes from Medicago sativa, assembly GCF_051527215.1. Taxonomy (NCBI): domain Eukaryota; kingdom Viridiplantae; phylum Streptophyta; class Magnoliopsida; order Fabales; family Fabaceae; genus Medicago; species Medicago sativa. The sequence goes on from NC_140750.1 coordinate 82,142,454, forward strand.
AGTTTGTTGATGTCATTAAACTCGTTCCAGTCTTCATCTCCTTTCTCCATATCACGGTAGAGAGGCTCAAATTTAGGCCCGCCTAGAGAGCAAAGGTAATAGAAAAAAAATCAATGCATGATTTTGATTTCCTATGTTATTGTAATATTTAGACTAATAAATGAAACATAACTTCATATACCTTTTAATGACAATATACATTGCTATCTAGTTTTATAATCACTGATATCTAGCATGATGTGAACGTAATATGTAACACAGTAAATATTCAATGCTTTAACATATTTATGTAAAAGAAAGAAATCCCATTACCAGGTATGCACATGTTCAAAGCCTTTGCTGTAAAAAAGGACTCCATGTCAAACAAGTAGAAATAATTTCTGTCACTTAGATCAGACAGAAGCTGCCCAGCAAGCCGATGCAAAGTTGCCATTATAGGAAGAGAAAGATGCCATTTTCGGTAACTAGGACCATTTATAAGCTTTGTTTTCACAAGAGGCTTATGATCATAAAACCAAGTATACACGGCAGAATCTTCCTCTTCGTCAAGCTCCAGCTGAATCGGCTCTAGAGGATCAACATCTAAGAGATTATCAGCATAGTCAAGTGGAGGCTCCTCATCATCAAATGGAGGAAACCTCATCCTCTTAAAATGACGACGATCCCTTTTCTCCCTTCTCATCATTATCCACATTGTACCCCACTGCATAATAATTTGTTTGGTTAAGAATCATCATGATAAAAATTATGTATCATAATCATACACAACAAATAGGAACACGTAACTTTTATGAGCTACAAGATGTTTCAAAAAGGCAAAAAGAGATCAACAAACCTGAGCAAGATAAATGGGCTCAACAACCCACGGTATTTCGTTGACAAAAGTGATCGCACCAGAAATATGGTACAAGACCCTCACATCTCGAACCTGCTCCCAAGGCATAGGCATATTTTCCAGGAGCTTATAAACAGCATGCGGTATAAACTTAAGTGCTCCAAGATACACACGCTTGTCGTGACGAAATTTCTTAGAGGACATATCGCCATGATCCCTGAATATAGAACAGCAAATAAACATGACTTGCAACAACAATATCAATTATTTTCACATTAAGATACAAATTCATCCATTACTAAGAAGAAAGGTCACGAATACAGTGATAGTGATAGTAACACAACACGGAATATCAACATCTTTCATTTCTTAACCAAAAAACAACAATCTCATGCATAGCAACATAACTTATATACAAATAAATACCTTGTCCCTGGTGTGCCCCCTGCACCTATGTTTATCCTAACCGTGAGCATACTACAATTTTAACTCGCATAAAACCCAGAAAAAATAACTCTTTTATAAAGGTAATAAAAATCAAGTGCATAGCTCTCAAGATAACAATTATTCTTTTCAAATTAGCAACATAAGATCTTTTTGAATCGGCTAACTCAAGCTTATCAACCAGCATAAACACTTGTGAGACTGTTTCGGAGAATTTACGAAAATAGCTTCTGACATGCTCATAAGCTCACCGAAATTGCTTTTAGAATAGTTTGTAGCATATACAACAACAGTTTAACTTAATTTTATCTTTAATTGTAGAAATAGCTTATACATAAGTGCTTATCATGACAAACTCTTATGATGTAAGTTGCAAATTTAACCCTAAAAAGTGCAATATACCAGCACAACACAATCAAACAATTTTACTCCTACTACCAACTTCTAAAACTACACAATTAGGTTCAGAAATTGTTACAATCAAACAATTTCACTCTCGGAAAGTATAAATCTACACGATTAGGTTTTCACATTAATCGAATCAGCAAATAATCAGAAACTGAGGAAAATCACTTGCCTGATGATTTTCCTGACATGTTCAGGAGGCATATCCTCTTTCTGAGTTTCAACAAATCCAAACTTCCTCTTATCGCTATACCGCTTTGAGTTAAGCTGCTGCCATTTCCTCGCCTTCTCTTCAAGCCTTGCTTCCGCATCGGCTTCAGTCTCAACCGGCGGAGGAGGAGGCGGTGGAAGCACCGTGTATGACGGTTGTGAAGCTTGAGGCGGTGGAATCGACGGAACTGTAGTTCCAGGTGGCGCAATCTGACCGTTGTTCCACATCTTGAAACACTCTTATCGAAGCTTCAAGGTTTGAAAAATCGATTAACTAATTAGGTGTAAGTGATTGTGATTGTGATTTTGAAACGGTTTCAGAGCATGTTCTTCGTTTTCGCAATTGAGCAGAGAGATTTTGAAGGTCTCACTCAGTAATAGCAGGTTCTAGGGTTTATGAGTGAGTGAGAGAAGAGAAAGAGAAAGGGAAAAAAAAGACGAAAATTGAGAAATAGAAATAGCGTTTGGAGAATCGCTTATTTAGATATATCGAAACGAAGGAAATGACGGTAACGCACTTGCCGCCTTTCAAAATTGGGCTGTTGTGGTTAAGCCCAATTCTCTTAAAATCATTGGACTATTATTTTGTTAACCCGTCAATTTCTAACGCGCTTTGTTTTTTTTTTTTGTGAGTTTTAGATTGTATAATTTGAACGCTTTTTGGATGTGTTTGAATTATAGGATCTAAAATATGTTTATATATAAGCAACAATCAATATTTGTCATAATTTAGCAGTCGTGAATTTCGCTTTTAAAAACAATAAAAAATTATAAAAACTTGTTACATAAAATCAAAAAAATATACAAATAAAAAAAATTAAGAATCAAATAAAACTAATGCAAATTTTTTCGGATTTTTCTGAGAATATGAAAAAATTAAAATAAACAATGGATCTAAAATATAAAATTTTGGATATAGAGGAGTGGAGTCATGTATGAACTCCCTTATAAGAAAGTTCTAATCCTTTATCATTACTTTTTAATTTTCTGGAAAAGTTTTGGAGTAATATGATCAAGTAGCCCGTAAACCGGATTTTTTACTGGAACACGACGGAAATAGCTAACAATGACCTAAAACATAAGGATGGGGTTAGGATGATTAGTTTGGTTCTTAAACCGACTATTGTTGTTGCAAACACGCGCAGTCTTTGTGCTGTTACGATTTGAATCATATATTTCAAACGGTTTTCCCCTTAATTCTTGACACAAGAGGGATGTTTAAGGGGTGTTCGGATTTTGTAATCCGAAAAGAAAAAAATGCACTCTACTTAGGAGTGTTCAAATTTTATAATCCAAATTGGTCAACAACTCTTTTTTAACCCAAATCAGGGGGAAACTCATTTCGGATTATAGAATCCGAAAACCTCATGGGCATTTTTTGTAAAAAATAAAAATAAAAATTAGGGCGTGCAATAAATAAATAGGGTGGAAAAAGTAATAGTCAAGTCATTTTCGGATTTTCTTTTCCCATTATTTGGGCTTTTCACACCCCTTCAAAATATCGTTTTTACCCCAGTTGAATTATATAATCGAAGAAAGTTTTATCATTGATTGTACAACTTGAAACCATCGAGAATCCAACGAGTCACGTAAAATGCATTTGTACATTTGCAGATTTAAGAAACTTTCGTAAACCAAAAGACTTGACCAACATAAACATTTTTTTATAGAGGCAAGGAAATGTATATATATAAAAAAATAAAAAAAAAAAAAAAGGCAAGCCCCCCATGGCTAGACCAAAACCCAATCAAACAAGTGGACAATCATAAGAAAAGATAGAACATTACAAAGAGTAGTAACCACGCCTAGTAAACAAAGCAAAAATCAAGTCCTCTAAATACTCAACTACAAGAAGAAACACAATAGCCAACTTTAGGGACCTGAACAGTATCAAATGCACTTCCTCCTTTTAGAGTCCATTCATAAATGGGAATCAGAAACTATTATAAGTGTCACGCTCATAGCAACGCCCTTATTTACAAGCTGAGCAAGATTGAATGTTTTGAGTTTTCCCCTTTTTGGAGCGTGTATTGATGCCTTGGGAGGGGGCCCCTTTAGATATTGCTGCTTGGTATTCTTCTTATGAGCTTTGGTAGAAACGGATTTGTTTCCTAATGGGCTATGGGAAGTATCGGGTAGCCCCTCAGGATCATAATCCTCATCTATTGCATCGCCCCAAAACTTCTGGAGTATCTTAACACTCTTTTGTGCTGCCTTAGACGGCGCAATGTGGGGTTCTAATATAAGCAACGTAGTGCTGCCTTAGACGGCGCAATGTGGGGTTCTAATATAAGCAACATAGGTAGCTTGTCCATAGTCAAATCAGTTGCATGGGTGGTAACAGGTTGGGGAAGCTTCGTCAAAGAACTCAACGGGACATGATCAGGTGGGTCCACAATAATGGATGGAGAAACCACATAGGCTTTGGGGAATGACCGCCTCCTAGACGAGTCTAGTTGTGATAGGGCTTGCAACCAAAGCTTAAGCAACGATGCCATCCACCCCCTTAGCCAAACTGTCAAACTCCTCATCAACCAAAACCTCTTCAACATATAGAACTTACAACTCCTTCAGAATGTCAAAAAAAAAAAAAATCCAAAGAAGTAACGTCATTATTGGCAGGCTTGCTAACATAAACATATATAGTTATATAAAAAAATATATAAATCAATATGTACATAAATGTGTTTAGATCATTAATGATATACATTTGAACCAATTCGCGCCAATGTTTGTGCTACAGTCATCGATTCCAAGACTATCGCATTTAACCTTTTCTCCATCTTCAATCTTATTATCATCAACAACATTATCTTTTTTCTCAATATTTTTAACAATCACCGCATTATCATCTTCAATTATCTCATTACCCGCCACACAACTGAGTTCATCATAACTATTATAACTTATCATCTTATGAATGTGTTTAGGATCTCATGACTTTGCATAGTCTTGACGACGTTGTGCTCAAGGTATAAACGTTGGAGGAATCGGTCACTCATGGTTTAGATATACCTATAATATAATTTGTGACAGCTACACGTAAGCAACGATAACGTTAAATGTAAACTAAAAAATAGGAAAAAAAAGTTAACGTTTGGAAAACTTATTGTACTCAGTATATGAACCTTATATTTCACCTCTCAACGTAACAAATTGTTTTATGTTATTTCCTCCATTACATGGTTTTTCAATGAGAATAGAAAAGCATGACATTATTGCTTTATCTCAACCCGCATCAACAACTCGTCTCATTGAGTAAACTTTTTTGTCAGTAATAAATTGTATTTAATGGTCAATATAATGATTATTAACAAAAGGTATAGGAACCTCATCCTTGGCATTTTTGATATGACTATCAATTAAAGGTTTCAACCGTGTTAGTTATAATGCGAGGTGTCAAACTAGATGGGGTATAATTGGGAGCATCCATATATGAAATAGGGTAAAATATAGTTAGAAAAGCTATTATGTTTATGTGTTAGCAGGGTTCAAATTGTATAATCTGAACTGAATTTTTCAAATTTTCAAATCATATAATATGAACACCGCAATACAATTTTGGTGATGTGAATCAAATGAAAAATGCTTAAAAACGAATTATGAATGTTTTATAGTCACATTACAGTTGCATTCAGATGAAAAGAGTGTGTGTAAAGTCCATCGATGTTTGGATTGTGGTATGAAACCATGTTTTCGCTAGAATAAGTGTGTTTTTGGAGGAGTGTGGAGTGGAAAGTGAGAAAGATGGTGAGATTCTGTCAGGTTATGATATCCAAAAATACTCACGTATTGTTGTGAACAAAATTCAGTTGTCTGTTGAACAACTCTTACAGTAACTCATCATGTATTGTTGTTTATAATAGCTTATGCATATAATGAACATGGATGATGTTTTGCTTAATAGTGTGGAAGACCTCACCCATCCATTCAGGGTAATACTTGTATGCAGCATAAGGACTTGAGGAAGAGTCTATACCCATGAATAGAGTATGTTTTTGGTTTTCGCTTTTATAGATCATTGTTTGGTAGATGGAATCAACCTCCTTTTTGATTTCCACTGAGCAGCATTTTGCTAATTTCTGTGCCAACTGACGAATCATCATCTTTCCTAATCTTACACTTTTCTTCTTTTTCGGCTGTGATATGTTTTAACTTTCCCCTATCCTCACTTAAAGCAACCCCACTAACCCTAATTTTCTCCCCAAGTTGGGTTAGTGGGTTTATGGGTAAGCCCACCAAAAATAAAAAGACTATTACTTTTTCCACCCTCTGACAAATCATCTAATAATGTTTTGTTTAATATGTTATAAGATTGTTTTCTATTTAAAAAAGTTTTTTGGGACTGTTATTGGTTTAATCTGGAGACAAATGTAACAATCTTGTCAAATATTTGTTTTGATTTTAGTATCATTTTATTCCATCACACATAGTCATAGATGTGTTAAATAAATTGAATGAAATGGTGAGAATTACGATGAGAGGTGATTCATTGATTCATATTGTAGTGGGCATGACAACCACACTTTGATTTTCACAACGAACAACACAAAATTTGAAAAATATATTTTTTTCAAACAATTTGCAAACAATTGAGTCGTTATTACTAAATTATTGATTTAAATATTATTTTAAGATGTTACTAATGGTTGGATCAACGTTTATGTGACTGTTCAAGTTCACTAAAATGTCGATAAAACCTACGATTTCTTACTTTTAAATAACCTTATAAACATTTAAATGAATTATTTTACAAAATTATCTAAGAAATTGGTACATTACAATTAACCATCATGTAAATTATGATGTATATTTCAATGATATATAAAGTTTAACATTTAAGAATTATGAATCAATATTAAATTATTACTATTGAGATAATATTTTCAAACATACTCGTGACTATACTAACAACCAAATATTCGACTCAAATTTTGTTTTTTTTGTAGACCATCATTGAATAGTTGCATCCACTCGTTGTAGATTTACGTGTTTACATCAATGAAATATATTTATAGGTACTGACATAAAAAATTGGTATGATAAATTTTTGAAAACTCATGACTATTTTTAAAATATCAATATTGATGTAAAGTTTCTATTAAATATATTTCATTTACTTTATTGTGCAAGATGCTCTTAAATACATGCAATGCACTCATTGCGGATTTTATATGTTTATATTTTGGAAGCAAAAAAATTATGTACCGATATGATAAATTCTGAAAACTCATAACTACATATAAAATATCAACATTAATGTGGTGTTTTTATTAAAAGAATTATATCATGTTTCACTTTCCATTTTCACAAATGATTTTTACTTTCTTGTACTAGATTTGAACAGGTCAATAAATACTAGATTTGACCAACTGTTCACCGATAATCAAACCCAATAGTAGATGCATCTTATAATCAATTCATTAAGTTTCATCGTCAAAAACCACAACAATTAGAGTTGAACGGTAAGTTCGTAAGTCCATCAACCAAACAATGTGTGAAATTACGATCAACTTCGCCTATCGAAAGTTGTTACAGTAAATTCCGATATAAGTTGGTCCCCATAAATATTTTCAACTTATAACCTTATGATTGAGGTTACAGAGGTATTAAAACACATTGTAACACATTTTGAATTTGCATACAAATTGAGTATTTCACATGTTACTAAACTTAATCAAACATGTAAAAGTTTTTGAACTCACTTCAAATGAATATGTCTCTTAAAAATAAATAAATCGTAAACATTTACCATTCACTTTCGGCGAACATATCAAACTCTCACTAAAAAGTGCGATTTTATTTTGTAGGGACTAAAAAATAAAGTTTGAATATTTATAGGAACCATTTACTTTTTTTTTTGAGGGAACCATTTACTTAATTAAACTTTTTTTTTTAATAATACCGGTTATCCACGCATCCACTTTTATAGGTTTTTTGTTTTACTTTAATCATACAATTTTTATGTTATACATATAACAAATTAATCCACTTTTTTTATGAATCATTTACTATTAAATCAAAGGGAGAGTTAGGATCCGTTGACACCAAATCTCAATCGTTTATTTTATTAAATCAAAGGATAATTATAGTGTCACATTTATATTTATTATGTATCTTTTCTCTCAATCACACACTATTATTGTTTTCGATCCTAGTTAGAAGATATTATTGTTTTGAATGAGTTGAAAATCTTAGTTGGTAATATTAATTTATGATTTTGCTAAAATGAGACCCTTTAACCTGAAGTAATTGAGAGTAATTAGGTCTTAGATGTGTGTGATTACGTTGATAATTGACTTTAAGACAAGGTGCAGCTACAAGCCCCACTTCCAATTTTTGCTAACCCCTTTTTCTTGTCAGCTGATATAGGTTTTGTAAGCAGATTCTCATACCTCTAAGCGTTGCGGATGAGAATGATATGATTCTAGATGGTTAAGCTTTCACTTACTGGGGATTTCCATGGCTTCCGGATGTCATAAGCCAATTAACATTGTCGTTCTGTTGGGCCTATGAAGCAAGTCAATGTGTTGCACTGAAATTTGTTCAAAAAAGGGGATGTGATTTAAAGGCTAATATTCCTTTTGTCGCAGATGACACACCATTTTTAAGGATTGTAGACATCCAAGAAGATCAATTTTTTATTGATGTGGATTCGTCGGTATATGTTATTAGAGCAGCCATGGAAGATTATGGATGTTTAGTTTGAGGCTTTTAATACGGTGATACTTTTGAAGATTATCCTAGACCGCCCAAAGTATATTACATTGTAGAAAGTCAATATGTCATAGAGCTTCATTGGGTAAGGTACTGATAACTGGTGTGGGATGTTTGGATGATGGGATACCATTCCTACAGATCCAGAATTCCTATGGCACCAGATGGTGCGATGAAGGCTATGGCTACATTGCCAAGGATTTGTTTCATCACATTCATGGTCTCAGAGGAGTTGTCCTTAGGAGAGAGTAAATCTGAAGAAGTGTTTAGAAGTTTTCCTATATGTTAGTTTATTAAAGTTTTTAATGAACAAGCCTTTAATTCCACAAAGGGATGTTGTAAACTTAGTTATGATAATCGTTACAACAGGTGATGGACTCTAATATGCATAGCTTACAATCAACATTAACTCACACCTCCTTTCTACGAGTCCGTCTTTGCTCCATTTGTCTTAACTCCATTTACTCCTTTTTAATACACAGATCTTTGCTCCTTCGAATTTTGAGCAAATGGAGCAAAGATGGATTCCTTTTCCACCATATGCAATATTAGATATCATTACTCATCTTTTTTGTTCTTTATAGTTGTGTTTTTATTTATTTATTTATTGTGTTCTTTAACCCAAAAAAAACTAAATCAAAAACTAATAAATTCCTTTAAAAAATATAACAATTAAACACAAATAATTAAAAAAAAAACATCAAGAGAAACGTTTGATAGAAAGTGTGTTTAACCGATGAAATTACGTGACAAACATGCTTTAAATCATCATTATAACAGAAAATATATAATTATTGTCCATGTTGTCTTAATACGAGTTACAATCAAATGATAATATTACATATTTTTTTAAATATAAGTATGCATTCCTTTACACTCCAATATAGATAATAAAATTTATACAATATATCGCAAACACTAAAACAAATAACTTCAAAGGAGATCCACTAAAAATCTAAAAACTAACCACATCATCCTGAATTAAGAACAATCCATACACAAATAGTATAATAATGTGAAAGATGGTTTGCCATAATTTATTTCCTCAGTTAAAGCCAGAGCAACAAGTGGACATGAAGGATTTCCGGATAGTATAACTTATACAAAAATATACAACGTTAAACATTACAATAATGGAATTGACTTAATTGAAAGTTACATTCTAAATCTAAACTAAAAGTGTTTAAAACCTGATTAATCTTAAACACACCTCTCAGGGACAAACCCTTGTTTTTTCAAGCTCATTGAGATATATAATTACAGAGATTTTGTATGAAACCATATGATGTGTGATAGAGCTACACACCATTTGTTCCTCAAGAACACTAAACAGAGCAAATTTACCACTATCAGCAACAAAAACAGTGGTATGAACCTTAGGAGTAAATTGAACAATAAGACTTATGTTAACGAGGTTCAGCTGTAAGCAAGGTCACATTATCATAAGTAACCAAACCAAAAAGTTGTTATTGTGCAGGTAATCACGTGAGTATTTGAGTTAAGGATGTGTTTGATCTGCAAAAGGATGGAAACCATACAAAACAATACTGGACAAGCGATTGAGTTAAATGACAACTTATTGTATTTTTTGATGTTCAGTGCACAAGACAAACAATTTTGTAATGCACCTTGTTTGATATGTTAATGTACTAGATAAAATAATATAAAATATTCTATAATTTCTTTGTGACGTACAATGTTTGATTTTGCACCATGTAAACACACATGAAAAAATTGTTAAACTTTTATACTATTTTATTTGTTATTCCAATATTATTAACACACTTGAATATTATTTAAGAAATTTAAATTTATTGATCATATTTATATATGTTAATATACATTGTATTGTATATATGTCAGACAAAAAACTACATATATTCATAATATTTAAAATAATTAAAACCAAATCATCTCAAATGCATAAAAATGAAAATCCGAAATATAGGACAAATATATAAGTTATTGAAGTCTAATATCGACGGGATTCAAAATTAAACTTAATTGAAACATAAATTATAAATATGAAGTGTCTAATAACTTATTTAAATATCATTTTCAAATTCTAATCATCGGTCACACTCTTATAACCTTCCTCACAAAAGACATTCTTTTATGATCTTACAACTTCCAAAAAACTTTTCATATTGTTGGTTATGAGAAAAATTTGATCACCAAGTTAACTTCCTCGTTAATAATTAATTTCAGTTTCTTAATCTCTTTAACTGAATAAGATTTTGAAGGATCCAACTTTGAAGGATCTGAAACCTTAATCAATTACCGACGCGAGTTTAATTTTCATTCCTTTTAGTGTAAAATATTTTACATTACGGACGCGTTTCAATCAATTACACGCGTGACTTTAAAGGAGACTGTGATAAAAAATTAAACATAATGATTTGGTGATTACGATTAACTCGTAGGGCAAAAATTATTTACGCCGACCATGTTTATAATTTAAATACATATCTTATTGTAATATTCACAAGACACTACACAAAGATAATATTCCTCGCTCTTGGATACTTTCTTTGGTTTGTATTTTGCATAAGAGTATTCCTTGTTTTCATTTGGATTATGCAGCAATAAATCATCAATTTAGTTCATAAACGACTATTTTATTTTAAATTTAGTCGTTAAACACTAAAAACGTAAAAATTTATATTTAATTAGTTTATTATTGAAAAATTATAAACTCTTGCAAGAGATATTTCAATAATGTATTACACATGACTACAAAAAATAATTCAAAATTTTAAAGGGCACACACGAGTTCACTTAAAGACATAAACAAAAAATGTTGATATAAAATATTTGAAAGACCATTGTTTGTTGATAAATTTGACAGGAACTAGAATCGAAATTTGTTATATCTACAAGAACCAAAAACTTATTCAATTCTTATATAATTAAGACTAGATATTGAGGGGGAAAAATGTAACTCGATTAGATACATACGAGCCATATGATGATCATTATAGTCAAATCTCTACAAAATGATATGTTCGTTGACAAAATTATTTTCTTATGCGTTGTAACTTTTCTCCCCCCTTTTTTAAACCTCACACCATGATCAAATTTAAAATTGAATATTAAATAAGAATGCTTCTATATCAACCTACCTCCCTCCCAATCAACAGTCACCATCAGTTCTTTAATCTTAGTTTCTTCCTCTCTTTCATTCACAAAGGAGGAATGATTTATAGTCAACTTTTGATTTGAAATCATCCACATAAGCTGTTTTTTTTTCACGTTCACTTAAAATATTGATTTTCACTTATTTTTAGGTGTCTCTTTCATTATTTCATCGTATTAGTGCGAGGTTGTCTTGTTTCGTCGTTACAGTGCAACATTATTTTGCTTTTCCATCTTGTTGCAATGTTCTTTCGATTAAAAATGAGAAACTATAACCGATCTAATGTCGATTCAATCAATGACTTTAACGCCCTCAAAATTACATACCCAAAAACATGATATTTCAAACACACTTTAATTTCATCATATTTGATGTTACGAGTTTGTTAGCAAATTCAACATTTGAATTTTTTTAACAATATTGAATTTTTAATTGTATAATTATATTCAATATACCATACCAATATGAAATGAATGGAATTTCATTTTTCTCTTGTAAAAAAAGTAAAAGAAAGAAAGAAAGAATATTTGGAATTTAAAATTGGCAAAATAAATAAACAAATAAAATCTTTAAAATTTAAATAGTGTGGCTTGAATGAAAAGACATGAAAATTCTTGTATATTAAATAAGAGAATGTGGCGACATAAACAATAGAGAAGGAAGCTTTGAACGTAGGGCAGACGATAGATAAGCCTGGATTGATGATTTTCTAACATTCCATCATCCTCTGAAGAGACGAATCTAATTCCGCGATCGTTCTTGGACCGGATTCAGAGTTTTCAAATAAAAACTATCTCAGAACCCTGTCTCTCAATTTTTTCGATTGAATTGTTATTTTGTTGCAGAACAAGGAAATACAGAAAAAGAAGAAGAATAAGAAAATAGAAAAGACGAGGACGCAGTTTTGAACGATGTCTGCTGCGGTGTGTGGAAGCAAGAGATCTTTCTTTGAAGACCTTCCTCCTTCACCACCAGTTTCAACCAAGAGGCTTCGTTGTTCCTCTTCTCCAGTTCGTCTCTCTCTTCCTACCTTAATTGATCATCTTCGTAATCTCTTTCCCAACATGGATGATCAGGTATGTTTTTTCAATTTTTCTAGATTTTTTCAACTATTTATTTATTTCTCAATGATAAATTGATTAATGGAATGTTGCTTTTTTGTTTTAGATCATTGAAAGAGCGTTGCAGGAATGTGGCAATGATTTAGATGCTGCTATTAAGAGCTTGCACGGGCTTTGCTTAGGATCGGCTGATGAAAATTCTGTAATTGTTCCAGAACCTGATGCTGCAGTTGAAACAGGTTGGATTTTGATAGGATTGTTTTAAATGTTCGTCAATGAATTAGAGATCATCAATTTTAGAGCCTGTTTGTTATTGATTATGTAAAAGTGGTTTTGATATTCCATGATTCAGAGATTTTTTAGAGATTTTTGAAAAAGCAGAAGTTGTGTTGTGTTTGTTTATCATTGTAAAAATCATTATTTCTTTAAAATTGCCGATTATATAAAAATGATTTTATGGAGAAGCTACTCAAAACAGCTTTCTCATTTGAACCAGGTTTTTAGAAATATGGTATATGATAGAGCATTTCTGCTTTGTATATGACAAGGCTTGGTTGTTGTTGTTATTGTCCAGATTCTCATTTTTTTTTTAAAATTTGTAACAGACAATGAAAACCTCTATAAGTGATTGTTTTGTTTAAAAAAGTGATTTTTTTTTCACAGGAAAAAGCTGTCACAAACTCTTGATTTATAGCTGAAACATATTCTCTAATAGGATGTTTTATCTGTGGCAATATTTCAATTGGATGTTCATGTAGTGACAGTGTTTTTGTTGTGCAATACAATTTCTCTAATGGCATTCTGTGTTTCGATAACAATTTAAAAGGGGTTTTTAATGGATTAGTTTTGGAATAACTTGTAGGTGGTTTTGAAAACAATGGGGATGCTTCTGCTTATGGGAATCAGCCTGCTGAAAACAATCTTCCTGCTGATGGACCTGGATGGATCGACTTGTTTGTTAGTGAAATGTCGTGTGCCACTAGTGTTGATGATGCTAGAGCCCGTGCTGCTAAACTGCTCGAGGTTTTGGATAAATCGATCAGCGCACGTGCGAGTTCTGGGGAAATAACTGATCTTCAAAAGGTATGTGTTTGGGATGTAATTGCCTTTCTTAACGGTACAATAATTGTCTTGCTATAATTTGACATTGGGAGTTTGGAATACAATTATGGAGTGGACTTGTTTGTTGCGAAAAATGATTATGGATTATAATTGTTGAACTTGTATAATGGTTTTTATTTTCAGGAAAATTTGATGTTGAAATATCAGATTGAAGTCTTGACTAAGGAGAGAAATTGTTTTAAAAGTGCTTTTAGAATCCAGCTTGAACGCCTTTCTGATTATGAGGAGAAAGACCGAGAGTTGCAACAGTTGAAGCAGTTGGTGTCTCAATACCAGGAACAGATCAGAACACTTGAGGTTAGCGATCAACTTTATTCCTCTTCTGTATTTGATCAAAAGCACTTCAATTATTCACATATTTGGTTTGATCTGGAAATTTAGCTGCTATCTAGTTTTTATACATACTTTGAATTCCTTTCCCTTGTGAAATGGTAGAGAAATAGAGGAAATAATGTTAAATAGAAACGACTTAATGTTAATGACGATGATCATGGAGATTGATGGTTAATACACAAGGCATAATTTTGCTAAGATACCCTATACATGGAAGTGAATCCAAGGGATTTGTATTAGCTGCTACATGTTCTTCCCATGTGGTTAAGTCTTGGTAGTAAATCCATTATCTATGATCAATCATTAGTCTTTCAATTGAGGGTAGGAATTTTCTGCTCACTGGTCATCTACAAATTTCCTCCATCCTGTTCTGCATGACTCTGGTTCTGTTATGTTGAAAGAGTGTGTGCTGTGGGGCCTATGCTTGATTTATCTATTACATATGAACATAAGAGATTACATTGTTCTGAAAAGGTTCCATTGTCTTGGACAAAAGAATTACTGAACTGGGGAAAATTGGTGGGATGAAAATTCTAAGATGAACACAACACCCTTCTCCAAAAATATTTTTTTTGTATTTCAAAAATTTGTTTGCCTATGCTAATGAATGTTGTATCTATGGCTTTGCTTACAGGTTAATAATTATGCTTTGCAAATGCATCTGAATCAGGCACAAAAATACAACAACCCTTTTCCTGGGCGTTTTCCTCCCGATGGCTTCTAATGCAACCAACGGGTAGAATAGCACAATCGAGGCAGTTAAATAGCTGTATCGGGTTAATTTATTATGCATCTGGTGTTTTATTTTTCCAAAAGAAGTATTTATTGTTTTATTTTTCCAAGGAAATGTAGTTATTCTTAGTTCAGGGGGTGAATCTATCTTATCAACCTGGAATAGAACTGATAATAATTATTCTTCAGTTAATTCAATTATTTATTCTTCACTGAATCCATCTCTGGAATTGTGTGTACTATAATTACTAAGAATGTTGTTAAATATAAGTTTATTACCATCACAATACTACAACATATTATGTTTTTTTTTTGCTCTTACAGTCTTGATCATTTTCAGTTATCAATATAGCAGTGGTTGTTCAATACATGATTATCTTGATTTCCATTATATATGTCTGATCTAATGATAATCGCTTGACCATGAACAAAGCCTTAATTTTTTTTTGAAGAAACAAAGCCTTAATTGTATCACTTCATAAATCATGGTTAAGGACAGTGTCATCTACAAGACTAGAATCAAGATCATTATGAAAACCTCAAAAATCATTTAACGGTTCAGAACTCTAACTGTTGAACAATGCCTTTAACTGAACATGTTAAATTACAAACAGTCAAGTTTGGGAAGTTGTTTCATTTTCCCACAGTTGTCTTTGTCTAACCCATTTTGATGCACAAAATGAAACATGTAGACAAGTATTTCAATAATCAACCTCGAATAACATTAATAGCACATGGAAGCGTGGAGATACAATTTTTATTTTGAACATGGCATGCCTTACACGGCCAGAAATTGAGTATTTTTACCATGTAGCTGCATTACTACTATTAGATAGAAATTGAGTATTTTTACATGGCCAGAAAAACCAAAATAAGTATTTATCTGCATCTTGGTATTGTACTCTGCAATATCCTATGTCACAAAAACAACACAAAGACAACAAATTAATTCCATGTCTGTCGAAGCAGACATGGTGCACTCTAAGATCTATTGGATTCATCATTTGTTAGCAAAACCCATCTTAGCCATGATTTTTTTCAAACTGTCACATTCTGTACACTAACAAATACTACTACCTTATTATGTCTAATTTCAAAGCAACTAGAAAATTTTCCAGAATAGATCTCAAATTTACAAATATATCTTGCTCTTGCGACATACCCTTTACGGAGGAGTGGCTTGAACATATTCTTCAACATCTTTGAACTGAACTCTATGCTTTGCGAATTGTTGCACTTCCCGAATTGGTATTATTAGAAGAGGCATAAGATAAAAGCGTGCCAAGCTCAAGCCATTTATAACATGATCAGATAGTATCATATCATATCACACAGACGTAAGAATTTCTTGTAAAAAGCTAAATATAATAGGTTGATATATTTAACCATTAATCAATTATTATATTTATGATTAAACACAAACATCTTGTTTATATAAAAACTAGAGAAATTCTAATATAGATCACCATCATAAGTTGTCCACTGTGAACTAATATTTAAAACTCCAACCATCACATAGGTTGTCTCGGTAGTAGACGTTAATAATCCGATGTTAATGATCCTCCTCATTTTTATGATTTAAAATAGTGACTTAATCAATAACAATTTAATTAAAACAATGAAAAATAAATATGTAGTTTGTATTGAATCGACATCAATCAAATCACCATGTTAACCGTAAATACAATAAGGATCATGAGTTTTTTGTCTTCTGAAAAATACCTTGGTCCGTCGTTGAAATTTTTGATAGTTTTAAGTATTAGTCCACGGCTGACTACTTATGAAACAAATTTTCGTAGAATATGCTATACGGACATTTGATATGTAGAGTTTGAATATGCAACTTTCCGAATCTCAACTCTTTAAAAACTAAAATAACTCAATAGTATCAAAATTATAAATTACTTTTGATAATATCAAAATCAATTCGCGTAAACAAATAAAAATTGTTTTGGTGACTAATAAATTACTACATTTTAGTATGTAGAGAAGAATAAATTTGCAGAAAGAAGACGAGGCTAGCAATAAGCCACAACTTATCTGGTAGTTGTGGGTCCCACTCAGTCTCTTCCTCTCTGGTATGTACCCAATGCCAGTACTCCAGTTGAGCCAGCAGAACCCATAAAACCCGATCCTTTTTAACATTTACCCACTAACAATTCAAGCGGGCGTTAAAATCATGAACATATCATACTATTCTACTTAACTTTAAAAACCATATTTTTCTTCATAATTCAATTTCAATTTCAATGGCAGTTATATCACTCTCTCTTCTTCCACTTCCACCACCACCTTCATCTCATTCATTATTCTGTACCGGAGGAATTCATCTCCGTTCCCACAACAATTTCCTTTCCATTCATTCTTCTCCTTCTTCTTCCACTTTCTCCAACTCTAATACTAAATTCTCTTCTGCTACTAGACCAAAACGCTTTTTCACTGTTTTCGCTGCTTCTTCTGATTATTACTCTACTCTCGGCGTTCCTAAATCCGCCACTGGTAAAGAAATCAAAGCCGCTTATCGAAGGTTAGCTCGTCAGGTATCATTCTATTTTCCATTCTTTTCTTGTCTTGTGAACATTAGGATTTATTTAGTTTGGTTTTTCAATGCATATTGTTGGTTTGGTTTCAATTTTGGATGGGGGAAAATTGATCATATAGGTGTATAATTGATTATAGATGGGTAGAATTGATTTAGGGTCTGTTTGGCTGGCAAACCACATATTTGAGCTTATTTATAGCTTATGTCTTACAAGCTCATTTGATTAAGGCTCTGTTTGCTAAAAAATAATGGATAATTGATAAGCTAGCTGATTGAATTTGCTGTGTTTGGTAAAAATTAGCGGTTGAATTAGCTTATAAATATGAAATTACATAAAAAAAAAGTGCTTTTAATTAATATTTATTTTTTAAAATTAAGATTGCAGGGGTAAAATTGAGATAAAAAGTGATAAGCTATAAACTTTAAGCCATAAGCTACTTGAATTAGCTTATCACAAACCACTACAAGCTTATATAATAAGCTATAAGCTCATGAGAAAGTGACCATTACCAAACCGGTCTTTTTTAGTCAAATGAGCTTTATAGGAAATAAGCTAAAAAACATGCCTTACCAAACAGACCCTAAAAAAGACCCATTTGGTTTCACAAGCTTAAAGCTTATTTTTACTAGCTTTTAGCGTCTTTTAATAAGCTAATTCAAGTAGCGTATATGTTATCATTTTTTATCTCAATTTTACCCTTGTAACATTAACTTAAAGAAAATAAAATATTGATTAAATTTATCTTTTTTATATCATTGCATACTTATAAGATAGTTCACCGCTAGTTTTACCAAACACTACAAATTCAATATGCTAGCTTATCCGCTATCAGCTATAAGCTAGCTTATCAGTTATCCACTACGAGCTAGGTTATCAATTATTCGCTATTTTTTACCAAACATAGCCTTAGTCTGCAGAGTTGATTCTAACTTGAAGCTAGGATTTGTAGCTTTTGACGCCAAACATGGTTTTAACGTTCAAATTTATCATTCAAGTCACTTTTATTTGAATATATCCAAACATAAACCAGTTATGTTTGTTCCACATTTGGAGTGGTCAAAATTGATTATCGAGGTGTAAAACTGATTTTAATTTGTTTGGTTGCTCTCTAGTAGAGTTGCTTCTAACTTGAAGCTATGATCCTTTTAACTCTTAACGTTATTTTTACGCTAAAATTTATCATTTAACTCCCCTTTTATATGAATGTATCCAGACATAAACCATTTTACATTCGACTAACTTTTAACAAAACTCAATTTTATAAAATCAATTCATTCAAAATAAAATTTTGTCAATGCAGAACCAAATAAACACGATTTCAATGCAAACAATCTTACTTGGCATGATTTTTGTGTTTATTTGATTTCTATGCAGTATCATCCTGATGTGAACAAGGAACCTGGGGCAACTGACAAGTTTAAAGAGATTAGTAATGCCTATGAGGTATGTATAGAAATTACACCACTCATTGTTCGTTGTTATTGTGTTAAGTTTTCTTTATTGGAAGTGGAATAGTATGCATCTTTAAGTTTAATATCAATTGCAAATGTAATCAGCTGAGTTTTTGACTGAGGGTCTCAACTCCTAACTTGTTACCGTTTTTCTTTTCTTCTTCAGTATTGTGGAAAAATTACATTAGAGTTACATTAGAGACACATAGGCTTTGGCCATTCATTTGACGTTTAAATGGGACCTGATCTGATGATTTATTTTTTCTTTATTTTTTTTCCAATTCCAAGGTTTTCTTACATGCTTGCTTTTAGAACCTTTTCACCCATTATGTTGTGTTTTGTTGCAAAATATGACTGTCAATATGAAACATTTACGTGCTATGAAATATTTGACCAAGTCAAAGGCTAGTAAAGTGCTTCAATTTAAACAAAGAAAACGGCAGATCAAAACAGAAAAAGTCAAGTTTTAAAGCGTAGATAAGCAAAAGTAGCTTAAACCGTTTCTATGTTTTTCTTTCTCTTTCTAATACCGTGTTATAAAGGACTCAACTTCATAAGAAAGTCCTATGGTACTTTTTATTCTTAATTGGATTGATGGAAATGTCTTAAGCTCCTGTTTCATTTTGGAAGATCACAAATCCGTCGTGTAGTAGTATAATTGTTTTAGATTATATTTATGACATTTGCTTCTGAATTCTGAATTATAACACTGTCAGGTGCTATCAGATGACAAAAAGAGGGCTTTGTATGATCAATATGGCGAGGCAGGAGTTAAGAGTTCAGTCGGAGGAGGATCAAGTGCCTATGCGGTATTCAATATGCTTTTTTTGCTTGATTGTTTAGTATGTAAGATTAGTGAGACACACACTTGAAAGAATGATAAAAACTTGCTTGTCAGGAGAATTACAAGTTATTTTACTGATGCTTTAATGTCGCATGTTGCCTTCTTTATGGGAAAAAATTGAAATGCATGCCAATTGAAGTTGTCGTTTACTCTGTCTACCCATTTTTGCTGCTTATGTAAGGTACATTTATATTTAATAAATTTTTTTTTTTTTGCAGACAAATCCATTTGATTTATTTGAGACATTTTTTGGGCCAAATATGGGCGGCTTTTCTACCATGGATCCATCTGGATTTGGCACTCGGCGTCGTAGTACTGTTACTAAGGGTGAAGACATCCGGTGAGTTATGATGTGGATAATTGTGTCTTTTTCTTCTAGCCATGTTTGCCAAGGAAATGATTATTATATTTAGCTTCTTAACATAAATGTCTAAAAAATACCTTATTCTAAATTGATTTGTTGAAAATTTAGTTTTCGAATTTCGATAGATCCCAATGGGCAGTGTTTGATCCATGTATCTAATCTCTCCTATTTGAATAAAGCTTGGTCATTGATTCCTACAGAGGATTTCAAGGAGTAAAGGAAAACCTAGGGAACTTTTTTTTAATCAGTTAGAATGATTTTGAACATTTTATACATATCACCAATTTAGACCCCTATTTATTATATGAGTATTAATCTAGGTCAAATACTAGAGTAGTACAAATAGTTTAAGCCTTGCTCCAAAATCTAATGCTTTGGTTGGGGGTGGGTGGTGGAAGAATCAGGGGAAATGATTCAACAAGTAACAATTAAGTGACACTCCTATTCTTCCGCATATAACTTTGACAAGAGGAGAATGTAAGCAATAACTTTTCTAAATATTAGCTTATGGTCTGATATTTTGTATATTTAATATTGGCAGTTCAACATATGAAAATTACAGCTTCTGTACTTTTAATAAAAGTTTGCTGTAAATTGAGAAGACTTTTGATTCAAATATCAACAGGTATGATTTCTCCTTGGAGTTTTCTGAGGCAATTTTTGGAACAGAGAAAGAATTTGAGCTTTTCCATTTAGAAACATGTGATGCCTGTACTGGTACTGGTGCAAAGTTAGGCTCCAAGATGAGAGTATGTTCCACTTGTGGTGGCAGGGGTCAGGTGATGAGGACCGAACAAACACCTTTTGGGTTGTTCTCACAGGTAATTTGAGTTGTTTTCTTGTTGAGTTCGGATATGATTTTTCTTCTTTATTTTGTATGCTCTGCTAATGTGGAGAATAAGAACTGTGAACTCTTGATAATTGCTACTCGAACTGCATCCTGCTGATGCGGCAATCTAGCTCTTTGCCGTATTTCTATTTTGTAATTGATTTCTACTGTGGTTGTTCCTGCAAAAAAAACCCATTTGCTGCATGAAATGACTAGAAGAGATCAGTAAACCACATTCCTGTAATATACGACCATAGTCCTCCAGCCAGAAAGTAAAAATATAAAAAGGGATAAAAGTTAATCTACCATTGAATCATTGAGTTTATTTTGATGAACCGTTCTCTGTAATACCAATATTATTTATTTGTTTTAGATAAAGTCTTTGAAATTGGAGTTCAATCCCATGATATATACTTTTTGGGATTGTAATTACACAACAGAGTTTGTAATTGGCAACACGAATACAAGGCTATTCCAATTAAGTTTCTACGTTGATCAAACATTCTGCATGCCCCGTTATAATTTTCCTTTTATTTTCATGAATTGTTGACCCCCCAATCCAGACTTTGTAGGAAAACGTTTTGGTTGTTGTTTGCTGGTGGCGTTGACATCCTTATGTTCGACTTTGGGAATAATGATTTATCTTTTCATCAATTGCTTATATTACTTCATCAGTTCATCTTCATTTTGTGCAGTTTCCTCACATAAGATAAAAACATTGTACTTTTTCTCTGGTTAAGAGTTTTACGCTAATCTCTATTCAATGTTAGGTTTCAGTATGTCCAAATTGTGGAGGTGACGGGGAAGTCATATCTGAAAGTTGCCGTAAATGCAGCGGGGAAGGACGCATACGGGTTAAGAAAAATATTAAAGTTAAAGTTCCTCCTGGGGTTAGCGCAGGCAGTATTTTAAGAGTCACTGGAGAGGGTGATGCTGGACCAAGAGGGTATGCTATATTTATTTATATTTATATCTAGTTTTCTTATTGTGAAAGTCTTAGGCCAATTATTGGATAGAAGTTATGTTATAAGTTGCGTCTGTATTGCTTTTATTGTACTTATCTACCACATGCCGTATATGTTTCCATGAGTTAGTAAGTTTTCTTACACTTCGATGAAAGAAGAAATACTTCTAAAAGGAAGGAAGGATATTACAAAGTAAAAGAAGGATTAGCATCAATTCTCCTTAATGTAAACTCTTAGAATTTGAGCTTAAAGCCTAACTTAGCCCTACCAAATTAACTTCTAAGGTGAGGGTCATCCAAGCTTTATTAGCACAACCTAGGCCATA
Organism: Medicago sativa; assembly: GCF_051527215.1. Classification (NCBI taxonomy): domain Eukaryota; kingdom Viridiplantae; phylum Streptophyta; class Magnoliopsida; order Fabales; family Fabaceae; genus Medicago; species Medicago sativa. Next base: position 82,164,770 of record NC_140750.1, read on the forward strand.
TCTCTTGTCTATGTGGAACTCTCAACATATTCTTTCACATTTATGACTTGACATCTAAAGCGCGAATTAATATGGGTGGAGTACTAGGGATCTCAACATAAACAAACAAATCTGAGCAAAGTAAAGACATTCTTACCAAAGAGCATTCTAATAATGAATGATCCAGTTCCCGAGCATCTTTAGAAAGGAGACTTCATCCGATTAGAAAGGAGACTTCATCCGAAGGGATGAAAAGTCCTGTAAGGCAAGTCCAGCTTTCCACGGACAAACGTCCCATCAAAACACGAGCTTAACGATCCAACATAAGACAACAGGAGGGTAGCATACAAAGAATACTGCCTTCAAAGCCTACTCCATATATAAATAGCTAATAGAAAATATATGTACAGAGATCAACACACCCAACCTAAATTATTCTTCTAATATATCCAATTAAGAGAAATGAATTTTTTTTTGATTTGTTATTAAATTGTTGTCGACCCAAGAGCACTTGGATGAGATGGTAAGGGATCTCTTCCAGCTTAACAAGAGGTCCTGGGTTTGAATCCAAGCCTTGGGATGCAACATTGTTAAATATCTTGAGGGAGGGCTTTGCCACCCATTGCGATCCTACCCGGCTCGAGGAATTAGTCTCTACAGTTGCGCACAGAGAACACCCGGTTCACACAAAATAAAATGAAATTGCTGTTGATCTTTCTTATTGTTCTGCTCTTCAAGTTTGAATATATCCTCTTTGGAGTCATGGAAAAATGAATTGGACTCAAATATGCATCTACCTTGAGAATTTTAAAAAGGTCAAAAACATTGAGATACTAAAAGTTTTCATTGTTAATTATTTTATCTATGCTAGAAAATTGTATTGTTTCTTCTCATGTTCCTTCCCAACAGAGGGCATAATAGTTGTTTGTTGTTATTGAAATGGTTTAGTCATACGCGAATTCAAACCATATCATTGATCAATTACATGATTCAGAAGCAGCTATTGATCTTTTTGTCATAACAGGGGTCCTCCAGGAGATCTTTACGTATATCTTGATGTGCTTGAGATACCAGGAATTCAAAGAGATGATATTAATCTCCGCTCGACAATATCAATCAGTTATCTAGAAGCTATACTGGGGTCTGTAGTGAAGGTAGATTAACGTAGTAATATTATTCATGCTTGAAGCTTGGTTTTTTTGCTTCTTTTTGTAGGCTGGTGTTATGCTTTTAGTACTTTTATTTTCATGAAGGTTTTATTTTGGTCTGTTTTCAATTGCTATAACATCATCCTTGTTTTCTTTGTTATCCTCGAAACCTGGCACCTGGCATGATGTGCCCTAATGTTCTATTCAGATTCTAATTCCTTGATATATTCCCGTTATTTAGATATTAATCTAATCTCTTGATATTTGGGATTTTACTGCGGAATCTGACGCTATATTATGTTGGCCCTTGAATGTAACTAGTTGGACAACACTTTGTTCAGCTAGCATTTTTGTTGCAAATATCACACGAAAAAAAGTTTACTTTTTTTCTTAAGTTGAAAAACACGTTTGGCTGATAAGATTTTGTATGACTAAAACTGAAAACAGTCTGGCCATTTTTCTTTTATAAACATGTTTGGCCTTTTTCATACTTCGAGATTGTGTTTCATTGTATGTTAAGATTTGATTTTTGTTGAATATATTTTTTCTTATAATTTTTTTTGATATTTGGGTGTCAACACTGGTGTGACTTGTTTACTTTTTTTATTTTTGTTGAATATATTTTTTCTTTTAACTTTTTTTTTTTTTTTTGGGTGGTTAACATTGATGTCACCACCTTGAGGCATTACAATCAACAGCTAACATTTTCCGGCACTTAAACAGGTAAAGACGGTTGAAGGCACTTCTGAACTACAAATCCCTGCTGGTACCCAACCTGGAGATGTCCTCGTCCTTGCAAGGAAGGGTGTACCGAAATTAAACAGACCGTCAATACGTGGTGACCACTTATTTACTGTTAAAGTTACAATACCAAAACGTATTAGGTAATGAGTCATTTTACAGTTTTGATTTTGTTTCTCTGTTACTCCCTCCTGTATATTGCTTTTTTGTCAATATCAGTAGTGTGATCTGAATTGCCTCTACTTTGCATCTTCAGTTCAAAGGAGCGTGAGGTGCTTGAAGAACTTGCTTCTCTAGGCAACCCAAGCAGTCATTCAAAATCCCGTCCTAGGACCCAACCTTCCAGTATGTTGTTCTTTCTCCCCATCTTACAGTCATAGGAACAATTAATATGATGTCTTGAATGTTTCCTATAACATATGATATTTAGTTAGTTCTTCTAAACATACTTGGCTGTTGCACTAGAGAATTGTCACTATTCCACAGTAGACTATAGTTGAATTTTGAACCACTGTATTTATCTTCTGCAGCCGGAAGTAAGGAAAGTCCTGCAGTTCAAATGGCCGAAAGTCCAACAGCAACAGTCACAGAAAAACCAGAGAAATCAGAAGATGAAGATGACTTATGGAATAAACTAAAAAACGTGGCTGGGTAATAATGTTATTGTATTTTGTTTCCTTTTATTTTTATTTTTATAAATGTGTAGCGCAATCAGTTTTCATTAATTGGAAACTTTATCTCTGACTTCAATCACTAATTATGCCAAGCATGACTCTTTTAAAGTGTAAAGTATCAGTTTTGAAACTAAATAAGGGGGTCATAACGATAGATTTTATTTTTTAATCCATGTCCTTTTCCTTATGTACTCAATTGCTATATTCCCAATAAGATCTGATTTTTTGTAAAAGAATATTATTGTCATTGAGTTGATACATCATACCCGAGATTTTTTGTTGGTGATTATTTTCATTGCTGGAAAATAATTGTTCAACAAGAGTAGATGCTATATGCCTTTCATTTATTGTCATTTTATAGGATAAGGTGCCACTTTTTTCGTTTGTTTTAGTCCTATACTATTAGGTTAAAAGTTTTCTCGTTCATCAAACCTTGGTAATTATTTTGTGCATCTGATGAATTGATTAAACCACTGAAACTTGCAGGTCTGTAGCAAATGGAGCTCTAAAGTGGTTTAAAGACAATCTCTAGTTCAATGGAATTATTAGGTGGTCAAGATTCTCCAGAATATAGTTTACCTGATTAGGGCTAGTGTTGTAATGATTCGAACAGCTGCTGGCCGAAAGGGGAGAGACTATATGAACTTTTTCTTCAAATGCTATAACTGAAAATTGTTTGAGCAACGCAGCAAAATGAAACAAACGATGCGTGTATTCTTTTATTTGTTGCACTTGTAAATTTTGGCACGGGGAAGTTTATACAGAATAACTTGTTGAAGAATATTTTGGCCCCCCTTGAAGAGGTTGCACTAGAGAAAACTAGATTATATTTCATAGGTAGTCTAAGCTCCATTTCAGTGAATCACTTAAAATTAGAAGTTATTGCTTAAAATCCTTATGCATAAGTGAAGTTTAATTTCATAGATCCTTCTTCAAAACGTTACTCTACAAATTTACCTCATTCGTTTGTTGCATAGCTGCTTTCATTCTTTTGACCATGAGGTGATCCCATAACATTTGGGTTTGAGAGGAATACTTGTGTTGACCTCAAGCTGCTTCTAATGCAGTGCATTTACTTTCATAGTCATAGTCTCGTAAAGTTCCGTTTGTCAATCAAATTATATGATACTACAAGGCTTGCTTTCATTTCTTACGGTTTACTTTGTTGCCTTATTTTAAGACGAGGAATAATTCACTTGATGTTTTAAAAACCAAACCTAGCCAAATAGTTAAACCGTGGATCAAAAATTGTTCACAATCTGATTATTTGAGTCGTTCAATCGCAGTTTTCTCCTTGTTAGTGTGATTTAAAACAATTGAAACATAATTCTGAGATGTTATCGGTTTGATACACAATTCAATTTGGAAAACATTGTTTACTCCAACCGAAGTTGAACTTATCTTTTCCGCTTTGACGCTTTGGTGAAAAAGAAGAAGATTAGAATCATTTTAACCATATTATTAGTGCGAAGTTCACATATTTTATCGATGACTAATCTCGATGACCGACTAATCCCCAACAAAAAACCTGATTGGCCACCTTTAGATTACAATCAAATTTAACACTAATAAATGAAAAACAACTACGATCTGATATAACTAATACCCTGGTGTTGAAAAATAAGATATGACTACTTGATTATTCGTTTGGAAATGTATCAAACTTGTTTGCACTATTGATGTATATCCTGGACAGACAGAAATCAAAATCAGCAAATGTAACAGAACAATAAACAAAAACAACTGATAATTACACTGTTATGATTCATTCATAAATTAATAGTGAGTGTGTCTATGACTTGTGGCGAATACTTTGATTAATCAAAAGCAAAACAGCAACAAGCACAGGAGTTGAAATGATAACAAGAGCCAACACAAGATTTGGAGTTGTTATTTCTGGAAAAATAGCACTGCCATACTTTATTACACCTGCACCACCAAATGAACCCACCACTAGTTTTGCCACATACACTAAATCCTCCTTCTGTTTTACATACACAATATATGCATGTGTATTAGCAACAAGTAGTTTAATATGAATTTATCATAGCTCAAGAGGAAAGAAAATTAATGATAAATAAAATAGAAAAAAATGGGGTTGAGATTTTACTTGAGATGAATAAGTGCTAGAGTTCTGGGCTCGAACAACAACACTGGACCATTTCCTCCTTGTAGGGAAGATAATTGATGATATTAAGGTCGTGTTTGGTGAGGTAAAATTAACCCTCCGCCGGACACGCGATAAGTTGCAACTGCTGTAAGTGCTTCCAAGTCCAACTATCTCTGAAACTGAAACTGCCATATCTATTCACAACCACAAACCACAACATCAACTTGTAACGTTAAATAAGGTTATCAAAAAATAAAACGGTAAAAATAAATAAATAAATGTTTCAATATGTTTTTTTTTTTTAGAGGAAATGTTTCAATTATTAAGTCTATGCGATTATGCTTAATATAAAAAAAAAAAAGTTTTTTTAACGGCAAATAATGGATTATGTTAACACCAAAGAGAACCCTCTTTAACGTAAGGTATGCCAAAGAAATCCACAAAAGTTTACAACAAAGTCAAGCCAAAAATAAAACACATTTAGGAATAGCCTAAACAAAGTAAATGAGCTCGACCATCGGATGGAATATCCTAAACCAAAATTAGCATGCGTTGCCTTCATCCCTCAGAAGGAATGCAACTTAACTTTATCCTTCAACTCGGATATGAAACTTTCTTTGTTTTTGAATAATCTATTATTTCTTTCATTCCACAAAATCTAAGCACAAGAGAGCCAAATAAGCTGTCAAAAGGAGCCCCATGCTTTAAAACCACCTATCAAATAAACAAATTGAACTAAGTGATCATGATTTGAAGGTCAGCCGAAAAGAAACCAATCCATGACCGAATTGGATTCCAAAGGAAAGCGAAAATAGTGCAAAAAATGAATAAATGTTGTGTTGTCTCAGTACCTCCACACCCACTCAAGCATAACAGGGCTTTTGTGAGGGATGATGACACGTGCCACCGAGTTATCCTTCGTCAGCAACCTGTGATTGGACTATTAGTATAAAAAAAAGTGTATGCAATTATAACATTTTTTTACTTTTAGTCCACACCATGTTTGGATGTATGATTTAGGAGGGCAGAGGAATATGGATATTATATTTTTTTTTTATTCAATAAGATATGATTGGACTATTATATAATGACTAATCAAAATGTTCTTTTAAATTTTTAAAATATTAAATATCCATACTATATATGAAGGAAATATATGGTTTTGAGCTGATTTTTTTACTTTCAATTATACTTTTAAACAAATTTCATATAAAAATATTGTATTTTTTTAAGGATATAAAAATATTGTATTGTTGGTGTCATTTAAAAAGTTAAAAATATAAAAATATTGTATTGTTGGTGTCATTTAAAAAGTTAAAAATTTATATTATATTTGTTATATTGTTGGGGTTATTAAAAAAAGATAAATATAACTTGTTACAATATGAAAATACATAATATCTATACTTGTAATTTTAGACAAAATCAAAATAATTTTCGTCAAATTTTCATAAAAAATGTCATTCGTAATTTATGCATATTAACCCAATAAAAAGAACAGGGGAAACAAGTACAAAATGTCCATCTGAACGATATTATAACACAATATATAAACTTAACCCTCCTAAGCCCTCCCCTCATAAATTCCCTCCCAACAAACCCTAATTTTTTGTTTGATCTCTATGCATGAAAAAACTGTGGTTTATATGCTTAATGATATGTTTATAGGATCAAACAATATGATTTTGGTCTCGTTTGTAATAGATTAAAATAAAAATGATTTTGACATTAAATAATTTAGAAATGATTTTTTAGAGATTTTATTTAAAATCAGAATCTATTTTGCATTTGTTTATCGTAATAATAATCACTTTTTCAAGTAAATAATTTGTTTGTTTGAATACAACTATATAAAAGATATTTTTTTTTGTTACAAACGGGCCCAAAATCATTATAAAATAATCTCTAAACTATTTTATGTCAAAATCACTTTTATTTTAATTCGTAACAAATAGTTTCTTAACAACTTCTCATTTGATGTTGTTTTTAAATTATGATTTTTTTAAAATACCGTAACAAACACATGCAATCATTTTAAAAGTTATTTTTTTTTTTTTAAAATAATAATTTATTTCTTAAAAAAAAAAATATAACAAAGAGGCTCTTTATTGGTTTACGTACACTATGATGACCATAACAATTTTTTCCTTCAAAATAAAAAATGACTATAACATTTTATCAATTTGTAGAAACGGAACGAAAGTAAACAAAAATAAAATTTAGTTAATTATGAAATGAGGCCTAGAAACTTCTCCATGATTAATTATTAATAAAGAGGTTTAAATACACCCGCTTCATTCTGAAACTTGTCCATCTTTTTTGTAACAAACCAATTCGAGTTTGTTGTACGATTCCTGCTTCACACAATCAATCATCATCGAAATCTGAAAATTCCAACAAGATGGTTCTAGCGGAATTAGGAGGAAGCATTACTCGTGCTCTTCACAAAATGAACAACACAACAGTCATCGATGAGAAAGCTCTCACTGATTGTCTCAATGAGATCAATCGAGCTCTCATTCAATCTGACGTTCGATTCGAGCTTATTCGAGACATGCAGATCAATATCAAGAACATTGTTAATCTCCAACAACTCGCCGCCGGTCACAACAAACGCAAGATCATTCAACAAGTAACCAATTCTTTTTATATATATGTTTTGTTGCTTCGTTAGAAATTGCTTGCATTTTTTTTTATGCATTGTGATTTGTTCTTGTAGGCTGTGTTTGACGAACTCTGCAGAATGTTGAATCCTGGAAAGCCATCTTTTGTTCCCAAAAGAGGAAAAACAAGTGTTGTCATGTTTGTTGGTTTACAAGGTTTGTTGCTTCAAATTACATGTTAATTCAATTCAAATTTCGATTCTTTATGCTTTTGGTTTGGTATATGGCAATGGCACCACAATAAATTGTTCGAAATTAGACACATAGTCACAAAGTTATCACTATGATTTTACGTGACGACAAATAGTCATAATAATATATTCTTGGTATCATGGTGGGTATGTAAGAGTCATAGCGATCCACCAAAATTTTCCAAAAGCTACACTTTATAGCTTCTCAAAATTATGACGTGTCGCCGTGATTCTGACATACCCACCATGATATCAAACATATACTTAGTATTTTGAATTTGCTAAAGAGAGTAAAATAAAGCTTGGCCACATAGATTCAAAATATATTCAACTAGAGTTAGTAAACATTAGGAATTGGAATTCAAACTTTTGATGGGTAGCACATGTTTGCTGAAAATGTTACACCAACCCTAAACTACTAGTTTTGATAATTGTTCCTTGCAACTTTTTTCCATACCTGTGACAATAACATCAGTGAGGTTTGTTCCAAAAATGAGGCTGGTGTGCCTTCCAGCTACTGCATCTCTTCCTCTACCGTAGGATGGGAGTGGTTTGATCACAGGCCACTCATTAATATCCTAAATCATTATATATTTAATACAATAGGAATACTCATGTTAGCAATGTCACATGAAAGTGCCAAAAATGTGTCACATTATTGTACTACTCATCAAGTTAGTGTGTGGTTCGGTGATTGTTTGTTAAACATGTTTTTGAATAAATGTGATAATATAAAATTGACAGATAAAATAAATTCTAAAAAATGTAATTCAATTCTGAGATTGGGCTACAATTGATCAAAAGTGTAGGAGTTTGTATATTGCTTTCAGTAGTTAATTAACAATTTTGCTTTGATAGCTTAGTTTTCTAGTAATAGTATGAAGCAATGAACATTGTGACAAATTTGCATATCATTTGTTGGACATTTTACCTAAACTTTAACTCAAGTGAATCCCTTTAAATACGTTTGTTTCCTCTTTCATGAATTCTAGCTAAAGTACTACTAAACCAAGTAATAATAAATTGCAAGTTACTCTTATTTTACTTTGTATATTGACATTCAAGTAATGCTCGTGTATGTGACGCCAAATAGCGATGATTTACGGATAAAGCGGTGATTTTGTGGTGTCCAAAACAGAGCTTTGTAGCCCAAGCAAGATAGAACCGATTAAAGAGAGTTTTGATTTTAATTTTCTTTTTCAGAAAATCCTTAATAAGTTCCATTTATGTAATGTAATGATAAGGTATGTAGATCGGGAAAATAGTGCATTTAAGCATTCGTCGAAATTCGTTATCTAATCTGTCGTGCTAAACAAATAGCACTTCTCTTTAATTATTATGCAATGTTCGGCTGGCATAGATTATAAATTATCATGATTTCTGTCTGTAGCACTGAAAAATATGATAGCGTGTCCGGCACATGTTGTTATCGGACACAAAGACATGACACGGACGCATGTGATTACATTCAATCAAATTATTTGCGATGTTTATGTGTCAGTGCCGTGTCTTTGTCAATGCTTCATAGATCATATCTTTTTAAATGATAGGAAGAGACAAAGAGTTTTGAGCCATTTGCTAGATACTTATGTGTTATGTCATGTCTTCTCTCTGAAACGAATTCAGGCTGCGGAAAAACTACAACGTGTACAAAATATGCGCATTATTATCAGAAGAAAGGATGGAAGCCGGCTTTAGTGTGTGCAGATACATTTAGAGCTGGTGCATTTGATCAACTGAAGCAAAATGCTACTAAAACTAAGATCCCTTTTTATGGAAGGTACACGTTTGTATTTGTTAACGTTGTTTTTCTATGAGATCCCGATATAGTACTGTTGCCTGATTGATGAGGAATGACAAGGTGGAGATGGTTGAACCGTGTAGACTAATGTTTTCTTGTTTTGCATAAATGTGACCCGATAGCTACATCATGGCTGTTCATGTTAGTGGTACGGTAGAGCATCGGGTGGGTTTTGGGGTGGGGGTGGGGGTGGTGGGGGGAGGGGTCGGACTAAGAACGGCGAAGACATGTGAAACGAGTGTTCTGAAATTGGACCCAAATTCGACCGTGAATAGACATGGTTTGGACGGGTCTCCGTTACGACGAGTGAACGGGTCATCGGGTGGGTTCGGTTATTCGCAACGATCTAGAACAAGAGATGAGAGTGATGAACAGTTAAGTAAAAAACATCACAGCACCAAAAAATTAAAAAGAAAAGAAATACACAATCAAGTGAAGAGCAAGTGTGAACGTTTTTTCCTCTGTGTGTGTGATAGCCTCAAGTATAGTATTATTCTTGTAATTACAGTATAAAATAATGAGAGGTTCACGTTTTATCACCTCCACCAAAAACAAAAGTCATGTAGTGCTTAGGTGTGGTAATAATTATATATTATTAATAAAAGAATACTAATGTGCACTTCAAATTATAAAAAATTTGGTCACTTTGAGATCAGATTATGGAAGATACAAGTCTGACTTTGCAGTCTCTTGAGCCTTGTGTTCAAAATGACGTGCTTTTCAGACTAATGTACACTGTAGTTGTATATCCTTCCGCAGCATCCACAGCATTTTCTACATCTTGTGCCAAGAGCTGTGCCTGATCCCATATATTTTCAGACATAAAAAACTGTGAGTAAAGGCGACACCATATAGAAGGCTAAGGGGGCAGCAAGTAGTAAACAAACAGGGTATAACCCAGATGGTAATTGCTACGTGAAATTTCAGAATCTTGTCATAGGAAAATTAGAGTGTGTCTGGCTTTTTAATGAAAAAACTCAAATTTGACAGGACTAATGAAACACACAAATTATTAAATTTGTCCTTTTGCACGGTTCTAGTGAAAACAGATGCCAATGAAAATATTAAATTGTTAAAGAATAGAGTGTTATATCCAAAATAGGAGTTCCAAAATATGTAGAATAGGGGCCATTATAGTAGAAAGATCAAGAATAAGAAGAAATGTCAATTTGTGTGAAAAAAATACACGTAAATATGATTCTAGAAATTATTAGTCAGATGAAACCAGTCAAATTACTTTCCTAGTCTGGTTTAGAGAAATGTCTAAAATTATTAGTTCATAGTTGTAACATATATGAACCAGAAAGGACCATACCTCGACATCTACTTTTTTCCATCAATTCGCTGAACTGCTGCTTTAGGGATTTCACTTCCTTTATTAGCAACTTCATATCTGTCTTTGATTTCATCTCAAACTCATCATGATGTTTCTGCAAGTGCTTAAGTTGTTCTCTAGCCACATCTAGCTCTTGCTGCAACATTTGCTTTTCCTGAATAACGGATGCTTTTGTTGATTTCGCTAGCAACCTTTCTTTAGTTATGATTATGCAGTGCTTAATACCATTTGCTTATGGAAACTTCTCTATCAGTTGCATTGATTGTCTATGATTTCAATTATCAAGTAATTATTACTTTGCTGTTCCCTCATTCCTCTACAGCTATATGGAGTCAGATCCTGTCAAAATTGCTGTGGAAGGTGTGGAAAGATTCAAGGAAGAAAACCATGATCTTATAATTATTGATACCAGTGGGCGGCACAAACAAGAAGCATCCCTTTTTGAAGAAATGCGCCAACTTTCGGAAGCTACGGTATATCTTGTTTTTTCTATATGCATTTGATAACTATTTCCAAAAGCCAATAAATTATAATATCTTTTCTTTGCGTTGTTCAGAAACCAGATCTTGTTATATTTGTTATGGATAGCAGTATTGGTCAGGCTGCTTTTAATCAGGCCCAAGCATTCAAACAGAGTATTGCTGTTGGAGCTGTAATTATCACCAAAATGGATGGCCATGCCAAGGGTGGTGGTTCTCTTAGCGCGTAAGTGTTACTACAGGATAACTATTATATTTACTTTCAACTTTTGCAACTATAAACAAATGAACGACAGCCAATAATAGCCCAGTATCGAAGTCACAGATGCAAGTGTATTGCATTTTTGTTCATCCAAAATTTGAACTATCCCCGTTATTTCAATGCTACAATATATTTAAAATATATTTGTATCATTTAAAAGAATTAGTATTATACGGCTCTAAAATTATTGTGTTTGTAAAATCCACCTCATCTGAAGTCAGAAATTCAAAGAGATTAAAGTCAGAGATCTTAACTGCTAAAAGAAAAACTCAATTGTTGATATTACATGCATAACAAGTTATGGATGTGTTAAAATATCGGCAGTTGATCTTGCCATTGACAATTGAGATGTTCTTCTAAATTGAGTTCTGATTTTAGACGAGGCAAACTTGTATTTTTAATTTCGTATGTATGTATTATGTGCTTTGGGTACATTCTTATTAATTTTATATATGTGCAGTGTTGCAGCAACAAAGAGTCCTGTCATATTCATAGGGACTGGTGAACATACGGATCAGTTTGAAGTATTCGAAGTTCAGCCGTTTGTTAGTCGTCTATTAGGTGTGTACTTTTAAATTTCTTGTTTCTCTATTATATATCAAGGAGTAGCGGTATCTACCAAATTCCTATAAATATAGAAATTTTAATCATTGTCAAATGGCTTTTGAACTAGGCATGGGGGACTTGTCTGGGTTAATAGACAAATTTCATGGAGTTGTTCCGATGGATCAACAGGCTGATCTTGTTCAAAAACTGTCAAAAGGAAACTTCACCTTGAGGATTATGTATGAGCAATTTCAGAACACACTTAAAATGGGTCCTATGGGCGAGGTTATTACCTTATTATGTTTCGTTGACTATTTCTTTCTTTCTTTCTTGATACATATACATTTTATGTGCCATAAGATACTAGTAAGTGCTTGTTTGATTGTTTCTATATAGTAATTAACTAATAGGGGATGCTGTTTTATTTGACTGATTTTCGGTTCATATATGTAGTTTGTTTCTATGCTTCCGGGATTTAGTTCCGAGTTAATACCACAAGGCCATGAGAATGAAGGCTCGGCAAAACTTAAGCGTTACATGACAATGATGGATTCAATGACAAATGAAGGTATGCATAATGAATTGATTGTTGAAGATGCAACCTTATGCATACAATATTTATGCTCTAAATGAAATAACATATAATATATCTTCACATTTCAAACTTTAATTAATGACGTTTCAGAGTTGGATAGTTCAAACCCAAAGCTCATTAACGAATCACGTATGATGCGAATAGCTCGAGGTTCTGGTCGTCTAGTTAGGGAAGTGTTGGAGTTAATGGAAGTTTACAAACGTTTTGCAAAGGCGTTCAGTAAGCTATCTCAAAGTAGAAATCCACAGGACATGGTCAAATCCCTCCCTCCACATTTGCTGAAGCCATTTGGTGGCGTTAAAGAGTTTCAAAACATGATGAAGAAGAAGATAGGAACTACTAACGACATGATGGGAATGCTTGGTGGTGGTAGATAGTTGATTGGGCAGGACTTAATAGCGGAGGATTATTCTTAACGCCGGCTTCAAACATTTCATGACCTACGCATTGTTGAACACGTTATACAAATCAACGGTGTTGGATTTGCTGTCTGCAAAAGCCTCAATTGGTGCTGGGCTCTTTTTTGCAATGTTAATATTTATTTATTTCCTTTGTGCATATTGACTTATATAGTCTTGTACATGAGAATTTTTCATAATTGAGTAACATCGAAAACAAATGCTACATTTCTTTTCCATATAATTTTGAAGGTTTATCAAAAAAAAAAAAAAGGTAGGTGCAAGGCAAGGAAATTGTTGAATTAACCACAAGTTGACATTAATTGCGGTGGAATTTAATTCTGGTAATATTATCATTACAACATAACCATGTACCTTGTTATCACACTGTGTACTTCAATGTGCTGTCGATTGCTTGTTGAATTAGGTTTTGTTTATTACAACCCTTGTAATTTTATGGGTGGAGCATAATAGTAGAGTAAAGGAAAGTAAAAGAATAGAGAAGCAAGAATGAAAAAAGAAAGGAAAAAAAAAAACAAGACACAACAGAGAGGGAGAGGGAGGCGGGGATAAAAGAAAATGTCCCCAAACCTATCTCCCCTCAAAACAAAATCACTGTCACCAACACTTTCAAGACAACTTTTCAGTTCTGAAAACAAAGTAAGATCTCAATTTATAAAACAAACAAGCTATACAACCCAACTGGTTAATTAACAAGTAGTTCCGACATCTAAATATTAATATATCATCCATTGAATGTATAACAACTGATTTGAACTAAGTCAACCATTTTTTTTAACATCTAACAAATTTTATTTATTAGGTGACGAAAAGTACAAGTGGTACTAAACTCAACAATGTGATGAAGAACAAGTAGTAGTCAACTTAACCCCCCAAAGACTTAACCAAAGTTCGTCCTCCAATTAAACGTGTCCAAAAGGTTCTCTCATAATACAATATAGAGGGATACCATACCACTCATAATACAAACACATAGACCCTCATTCCCCCCGAAAAGTCATAACCAAGGTACAACCTTTTAATTGATTCTAATACTTCCCCCACACATGAAGCTGTAGATTCAAAGATCTTTTCATTCCTTGCTTTCTAAATCGATCAGCATCACATAATGAAGACCAACATGACAAGCATTTACATTGTTATAGCAAAAGTTGTCAGATTATAATTGTTCAAATAACATAATGAAAACAAAAAAGACCAACATCACATAATGAAGTCACAAATCACAACTTTATTTCATTCTCAAATAAAATTTACTACCATTAAGTAAAGTTCAATTTGCCTTTCTCATCAAAACTAGCCCAAAAGCACACTACCAATTTTTTACTGCTAGCTAATCACAGATTCACAATAGTTAGAAGTAACCCCAAATATCAACCTTCTGTGTTGTATTCTCCTGCAGGCTCGTACGTATGGCAGCTCTCAGGTGCTTCCATTTTTCCAGTAAGATAGTCACTGCTCCCTGCAAATATTAATATGCGGTGCAACAAAAAAATTTATTGTCAAATTTTATGATAAAGAGAGGCTCAAATACTCGAGTATGAAGGTCTCTTTGCCCAGGGCCACCTCTGAGCATAGACAGGAGGGGCAGTCGCCCAGGGCACTATTTTTTTTAGGGACACCAAAATTATTACATTTACTTGGTAGTTAGTACCATAAGATGTTCATTTTTTGAGAGGAATTAGAGTACTATGTAGTCGTAGTACTATAAATTCTTTTGAAAATATATGTTTAAAGAACCTTGATTATGAATGAATATTTTGCAGGAAAAAGTGCAAGAAAAATCACATTTGAATAATTAAAAAGACATAACTTTATTGATTCACATAAGCTGAAGTTCAATGTTCTAGTAATTCGACAAGCAAAAGGGAAAATAACAATATTCATCAAAACATGGATGCACATGTGTGGTTTGCACAACTATGCTAATGCAAATTATATCATGGGGAGCTATATAAAAGAATGATATAATACATGAGGGAAATGTTCAAATATGTGAAGGTAATATGGAATTGCTTGTCTATTGTAGGACATGGAAGAAAACTCTCTCACACTTTATATATTTTCTTTTGTTTAATCCCATCCTTTTAAAGTGTTATGACTTAAGAGGTGTTTGTAGGACATGGAATTGCTTATATCTCAATATTTCATAAGCTCGCTAGTTTTTAGTTTTCCATAGAACATTCAAAAACTTGTAAAAATTTCTTTGGATGTCAAAACTATGAACAATTTCTTAATTGACATGTTCTGATAAGTAGAAACTAATCTAAATTGGGCCAAAGTTCATAACAAGACTCCACATGATTGACTCATTCATTAAGCTTGAGAAAAACATCATGGTAGCCTGATAAGCTTGGGACAAATTGAGTAAATAATCCTTTTAGTCCTTGAATGTGTCAAACACTATCAGTAGAGTCTTTGAACTTATTAAAATTTCAAAAATAGGCATCTCTCAATGTCTCTTTCTCCAGTGAATTTGATCTTGAAATGTGTCTTTTGTTAGTTAGTTTAATCTTCGAGAGGAATATTCTGTAATACAGTTTAAATCACCAACTATCTTCTTTATCTTTTCCGTGCTTGACACCCCGTCTCAACTTCAAATATTCGCTCCATAGTTTGAAGTTGCACAAGTGTTGGTGTCCAATGCTGCCTCCACCTTGATTGGTTGATCAATGGGTCACAATACATACCCAACCTAGTAGACCATGACAATGAAAACAAAACATCAATTTATTTGTCATCATTAAATGTTGATTATAATTTATCTAATCTACTTTAATAAATATTTCATAGAGGCCAAGCCTAGGTCGCAACGACAAGGTTGGTGCCTTGTGATGCAGAGATCATAGATTCAAATCTTGGAAACACTTTATTTTTCTATAAAGCTACGTGCATCAAACCTTCTTAGACCTCACTTAATAAGAGCCTTGTGAACGGGAGGGGATTGTCTCCCGTGAGTTTTTCTCCTGTATTCTCCTATGAACAAATCCCTGCCCTTCATTCAGTTTAATGACAAATCAATGGCCATAAATAAAAACTCTTAAATGGTGTGTCCTTTTGGTGAACAAGTCTGGTTTTGGGTCAGTTTTCTCCTTTTCTTCTTCATTTTTATCCACCACCAGCACCATTCATCACAAACAAACCAACTGCTAATAATCCAATCACTGTCGAAATTGATTTGCTAATAATTTTCACTAGTTGATTGACAAACGTAGAAATTGAAAGTTGGACAAAAACTTTTGCAAAATCATAACTTCTATTGCAGATTTACAGGCAGGGTCTTAATATAATACCAAGATCTCTCTCAAAAACACTATGTTAAATGCTTAAAAATTCTTCAGTCCAGGCGTGTAAAGATGTTCCATACACTCTTTTTCTATCTTTTTGCTACAAAATTTCTCCTATTTATTTTATTACTCCCTCCGTTCCTTTTTAAGTGTCACTTTTGGAGAAATTTTTTGTTCCTATTTAACTGTCACTTTCAAAGTTCAATGCAACAATAAATGTTGTTTTACCAACATTACCCTTAGTTATTTATTGTGGAGAGAGAAATATATGAAATAAGATATTAAATGACTAAGGCTATTATAGTAAAAGTATAGATTATTGTATAAGAAAAAGTAACATTTATTGAGTGTCTTGGTTTGTGTAAAATGTTAAAAAATGACACTTAAAAAGGAACGGAGGTAGTATATGACTACTGAAATAACAACAAGATTGCAAATTGCAATGACAATAGCAGCGTTAAGGATTGGAACTGATGTATGATTAATGGTGGTACTAGAATCACCGACTGCAATGGAGCATGACGGCGACGACGACGACGACGGAAGAGTTAAAGACGGCAATAGCGACGGAAACAGAAGAGTTAAAGACGGCGACGCCAACAAGTGCACCTGATGACCACTAATGGAGCAACATAGATGGAGTTTGGTTGTCGTTAGAAGAAGATGAAGCAGTGTGTATATCTAGCTAGGACAGAAGCAAATGACGTGAATAGGGAATGAAAGGAGTTGACCCAAAACGATACACCATTTAAGAGTTTTTATTTATGGCCATTGATTTGTCATTAAACTGAATAAAGGGCAGAGATTTGCTCACAGGAGACAACAGGAGAAAAACTTACGGGAGACAATCCTCTCCCGTAAGAGAAGAACTGGCCTTCCATTTAATAAATTTTAGAGTAATGATATTTGAACAACTATTTTGGTACAATTTTTTGTACAACTTTTCTCATTGGTCAAAAACAATGGAGAGAGAAAAAGGATGAGAGAGAATAAGAAGATAATGTAAGTATGAGAGAGAAAATTGTACAAAAATTGTACAAAAATGGTTGTAGAAATAACATTTCTCTAAATGTTAATAATAAGAACACTGTCAATTTACCCTTAAAAAAAAAAAAAAAAAAAGAACTGTCAATTTAGTTAGTCTGAGTTAAAGTGGCATACAACTGTAAATCAGTTTTACACTATCGTTCGATAAGAATTATTCACAATTTTGCCACTTATGTGGTGGCATCTGTGCAGTGCAGTTTCTAATCTAACGGCTGAGAAACAAGAAAGAGAAAATTAATAATATATGATATGCGCTCACTCTCGAAGAGAGAGAAAGCCTCCGAAAACGACGATCTCATCTCCTCCTTCAACCACCGCCGCAACATTCAATTTCATAATAATCTCCTTTACCGATTCTCCAAATCATAATTTCCTTACCTCTTTCATACCAAATTCATCTTGATCTCGTTCCATCGCTATTTCAGCACCATCTCATTTCTGTTTTTTTTTTTTTTTTATTTTCAATGAAGATCACGGCTCTGTTGGTGCTAAAATCCACCGGCGACGGTTCAGAATCGGTGTTTCTCGCAAACGCTTCCGATGTGAGTCACTTCGGTTACTTTCAACGATCCAGCGTTAAAGAGTTCATCGTTTTCGTAGGTCGTACTGTAGCTAATCGTACTCCTCAGGGTCAGCGTCAATCCGTTCAGCACGAAGGTTTCTTTAATTTAATTTCACGCCAATCATGCTTTTTCAGTTTTTTCTTTCCATTTGAATCGGGTTCATACTTTCTACTTTACGTTTTTTTATTCTTTTTCGTTCGTAATTAAGCATTGTAATAGAAAAAATTACTGATTATGTGTTTTTATGTCTGGTGAATCACTGTTATCGAAATTAATTATGATGAGTTGGATTTATATACCAAATACACGGACACATACGCCTTTAATAATAATTTGAGAAAATGCCATAATTCAATATATTTTTTGTAGAATACAAGGTACATGCGTACAACAGAAATGGACTTTGTGCAGTGGGATTTATGGATGATCACTATCCAGTTCGTAGTGCATTTTCTCTTCTCAATCAGGTGAGACTGAGAATGTGTATTTGTTCAGTGTTGTATTTATTATTTCTAGTATGTTATGTTTCGAGCAACCTTGTGCTAAGCTTTTTAGGTGTTTTTCTGTTTTCGGTCGCGGTTATAAGACTGATTTTCTTTCTATTATCTCAGTGCGGACTATTAACTACATCAATATCGTCCCATGTTTCACTTGAAAAAAGTACATCTGTCGAAATTTAATTCATTTAATTTTATTTTTCCGTTACTTAGCCGGCCCCACTTAGTGGGATAAAGCTTGGTTGTTGTTATTTTTCCTTTACTTGCTTTGTCCAACAATTTTGATTGGATTTGCCGGGCATTTCACGTTTAGGTGTTGACTCTTTCTTGATGCAAGTTACCTTACCAATCACCATGGTGTACTTTGTTGTACCACATCATAAAATATTTCAACAAATACTGCGTAGTGAGATATGGTCAGACGACTGAGTAACTTTTTATACAATTTATGCCTCTGGTATTGCTGAGGATACTTTTAACTGTGTATTGACACACTTTAGGTCGGCCCCTCTGCTCGGCTTGAATAAGCTGGTCCAAGTCCAACATGATTTTTGGATACCGAAGATTTGAGATCCTAAACTAATGTCTTATTAGTAATTTAATTTATGGAGATCTTGAGACTTGCTGTCTTTGTTTTCCATTTTGTCATGGATTATTGTCTTGCTATCATACTAACCCAATCTTGTCTAACTTCCTCGTGAATATGCTCGCAAAAGTAACTGTCAAATCAACGATGACCAATTTTTAGATTTTAACTGCTGAGGTCAAGGTTTTATGTTTGAGTTCTATAACTTCTATCTAGTACCAATATGAATATGTTGGATTAATTCTGAATCCAATGAAATCATTGAAACAATTGGTTGGTTTGGTAAGAATGACATGACACTGCTCAATTAGCATAGCGTTATTGATGTTGTTTTTCGCCCGTGGCTTGCCACCATGTCTGTATGTGATATATCATTGGACTTTATACTTTATATCCTTCAATTTTGATAACTTGATCTCATGTCCAAACATCTGTTTTCCTCCATTTGTCTTTATATGTCGAAGCAACTCTGCCTACGGCTTTAAGTTCCCGTATGTTTGGGTGGCGGATAAGAATATCTGATGCATGTTATTTAATTGGTTTACTAGATGGTAATAAAATATGATGTCCTGCAGGTGCTGGATGAGTATATTAAAAGTTTTGGTGAATCGTGGAGAAGCACTCAGGAAGACAATACTCAACCATGGCCCTATTTGAATGAAGCTCTCACAAAATTCCAGGCATGTAAATGCCTCTTCATTATATTGACTTTAGCTAGAGCAATTGTTGAATTTACATTAATGAAGTGTATAATATTCACAAGTGCTTTGAATAATTTTTTTTTCTGACAACCTTTCACATGATAACTTTTCACTCAAACCCCCATTCTATGTTCCTGTCAAATCTCCAGGACCCTGCAGAGGCTGATAAGTTGTTGAAAATCCAGAGGGAGTTGGACGAAACAAAAATCATCCTTGTAAGTGTTTAGCATGCATGACATTGTATTGCAACGCAGTATGTGGGTTCCCTGCATCTTTTGTCTTCTAAATTTACTGAAGTTAACAATTGGTAGTTTTCTAAATGAAAATTTTGTTTGTTTGAGATTCGGCATTGGTTTCCAAATAGATATATCTTTAGATGAAAATGTCAGTGTCATGCAACCCAAGCATCATTCAAGAGCCAAATATAACGGACTATTGCAAATTTATCCTTTCATAGCTCCGTGATGTGATGTCGTAGATTTTGATGATGTCTGTCAGTTGGTTAACAATGATTCAGTTGTTGTTGTTGTTATTGTTATTATTATTTTTGAAATATGTTTGTGTTTTTTATTAATGTACATATACTTGGTCATATGTTTGTGTTTCTTATTAATGTACGTTTACTTGGTCATATTAAACTTAATTTGGTTTTCTCGATCTAGTATTTTTATGGTGCTTGGGCTTTTCTCATTTCCTTCTCACTTTATTGGTTTTGTGTTTGGTACTCTGCACGATTTTCTGGTGTGTAGATTTTTAAGAACCACATTACACACAAATGATCTAGTGTTTATCAACATATGATGATTTTCTGTTGTAAACAGCACAAGACCATTGATAGTGTTCTTGCACGAGGGGAGAAGCTGGACAGTTTAGTTGAGAAAAGTTCTGATCTGAGTGCAGCATCGCAGGTAAGTAATACAGCTCCTGTTTTATGACTTTGCCTATGGGATTTACTATGAATGCGTATGTGTACATTCAAGCATCTGTTATTTCTCCAACTCTTTTTTTTCGTTACTAAAGCTTTGGTGTACGTGGTTATGGTATTCATTAAGCACGTATAATGAATATTGTATTCCGTTAAGTGATTAATCATTAATGACATTGCTGATTATGTTTTTGGCAATGCTTTTATTTAAGTGATCACCGGAAAAAAAAATCATATTAAGAGCGTACAACATGCAAATTTAAGAGTTCTTCCATTTTTTTTTTAGTTAGACTTTGTGCTATTTGTCTTTCCGAGTCTATCTACATCAGAATGTGTTCTCATATAAACTGGTAATAATATATTAACTCTTAAGGATACAGGGTTATAAATGTTGCCCAGGAGTCAAGAGACTTAAGACTATGCATTCTTGTTTCAAACTAATTGTCTTATGAGGAATGTACTGATAGGACTAATTCCTATCTAAACAAGGGTGAATGCATTGTTAATGAAAACTGGAAGGGAGTGTTGATCCCTTAACTATCCCAAAAATGAGAACCCTATCCCTCCAATTTGCCCTGTACATGGTAATTCTGCTCCTAAAACGGAGTATTGATCCACATATCCCGAGCGTAAGAGTTTGGCCCCCTTCCTATTTATTATCAATAGACTCCATAAACCTATCAATACCACCTGCCTGAAAACCATCTTGAAATGCAATGCTTCAAGGGACTTAAGGCAATGTCACCAACATTGATTATCAGGTAGCTCAATTTCGCTGAATGATTTCTTTAGTTGAGCCAATTGCTCCTTCAGTGTCAACTCTTGATTCTTCAGCAGCAACACATACTTCTTTAGAGTGAAATCATTAGAAACCAGCCAACCACACAAGCTTTTAGTGTGCATTACTAATGCTGTACAGGAATTGAAATTCATTATTTGGTCCTTGCTTTTATTGCCTTTTGGTTATATTATAAGGTTTTCTATCATTATTTATGCATCTAATGATTTCAAACTTTTCTTTTTCAATATTTATTTTGGTATTTAATTATTTCAGTTTTGGTTGCTAAATCATTGATTCTATTTATTAGATAAAGAAGTATGATTTATATTGAATACCATAGTTGGTTGCATTTCAAGAAGATGAATTCTGAGTTAACTATTAATTGAAATTTGCTTCCCACTTACTTCGCTGAGCTGACACAATTATATGATTTTGGCATTTCAAACAGATGTTCTACAAACAAGCCAAAAAAACCAACCAGTGCTGTACAATATTGTAAGCTTTAAAGACAGTCAGTATTATGCGAGCTCGTCTGAATCCTGTTCCGACATTGATGTTGTTGGATAGGGTGAAAATTGCTTCATATGTCTATATCACTCTACATTGTTTATTTTGTGAAATTCTGTGATCTACCCGATATATGTATTGCAGACGGGAACGAAATATTGGCCAAAGGTCAGACCATGTTGGCAAATTAACATTCTCATTTACCTTGTTTGAGATGCTTACTAAGATAAATTATAGTGCTTTGCATATATAATTGTTTTTATGAAACCATTTTAAGTTATTTTGTATTGGATATTGTCACGTGCGCTCATCTATCATGTTGTCTGTGATGATTATATAAGCTTACATGGAAGTGGAGTCTCAATTTTTTTCCTCATGTTTTCCCAATTTTCATATCCCAACTCTTAAATATGACTTTTCTTCCCTTTTTACAATTTCCAATTTTCATGTTCTCACATTATTTCCTCGAGTTTTTTTTTTTTCTATTCTTTTTCACTTGGGAGAATCCTAATCCACGAACTAGGTTTTGCAAGACCGAAGTCTAATAAGTAAGGGCTCTTACATAATAGCAAACCCACTTGCCATGTCACCACTCCTCCAATGCATAGTGAACTAAAAACTATTGTATTTATATGAAACCTGTCAGTAGATGACTTGCGCTAAAGATGCTTACATAATTTCCATTAGTACACCAGAGATTCCTACTTTTGTTTTTGTTTTATTCTAAATATATTTCGTATAATAAATAGCACCAGCAACCACCATTATATATGTTTTTGTTTTCCTCAAAAGTGGGTTCATATTTCTACTCTATTTAGCAAATTAAAAAAGTATCAGCCAAACAAAAATATACTTCCTCCTATAAGCAACTTTTTTTTTTATTATTTATTATAATGTCATTATTCATTTATTATCTCATTTCATATTTTTTTCTCCGCAATAATTAATTAAGGATAATATTAGTAAAACAACATTTAAAAAGGCATTGAATTTTGATAGTGACAAATTAAATAGAAACAAAAAACTCTAAATAAGACACTTAAAAAGTAACTGAGGGAGTACTATTCAAATTGTACCAATGGCGTTGCTTCTACGGACAACGAGACAATCCAAAGTTCAAATCTCAAATAAGAGTATTGTTCAATAGGCTTCAAATATGATTGCAATCAATTGATGAAACCTTAAACATGTCGTGCCCATAAAACCTGCGCCCCGCGCTAGAATTTTCATCTGTCCTAGTTGTTGTAAGTGGAGAGATTCCAACCCACCCAAGCATTCATATCGTCGGCTTCTAGAAATTGTTCCATGGTTGGCGCTTGAGTAATGTCACATTTCAAATATTTTTAGAATTTAGGAATTTCTGAAATTAGGGTTTGTCGTGCTAAACGTCGTGTCGTTAATGAGAGTGTCACATCATAAAAAATGATGACAGTCCAACAATTTCCAACACTCGCAGAAACGACGCACATGGTAGCATCACTAAAATATATGAAGTTCAAGCACATGAGATTGAAATGGAGAGGATTTTGAAATTGGTGCAAAAGGCTTAATTTCAGCTTATGAGTGCACACACCGGAGAAAGAACTAACATTGGATATACACTATTGGATGCCAAGAACTACCTCCAAGCAAGAAGACAATGGAACATGGTGTATGGGGAAATTGGTAGCCTCAATGCCTCAGAGTTTTTTCAAACTCAATTATTGGACAATCCATCATTTTACCTAGCATATCAACATATTGCACCAATCGTGCTAATGTACATCCATATTTGGGGCATCCTTTCTATACGATGAAACAATTAAGTCATTCAAATGGTTATTTAAAACCTTTCTTGAAGTACACGGCAGCATATAATTTTTTTTTGGTCTATCTCATGAGATGAATTATCAACATAGAAGATGGAGGAATCAATTAAATAGATGATGGAATGTATACAATGTTAGACATGCAGGTTTCTATTCATCGATTAAAAGAACCCTGAAATGCAAGCGGACTTTTAGATTTCGAGTTAGAAATCGAACTTTAGCCCCTTGCTTAATAGGTATTTCGTATTTGGTCCATGTCATAGAGATTCGACAAAGTTTTACGTTGGCTGTCGAGGCCTAACACAACCCTCTCCATTTTACCCGGGCTTGGGACCGGCCTTGGCAGGATTACACACCCCCTTGCTTAATAGGTATAAATTTCTTAAATTCAAACGGTTTTTATTTTTTTTTGTATGTTTTAGATTTTTTTGGCAAGGAATTATGAAGAAAATTTGGAGTCACATCATATACGGTAAATTCTCTACTTTTGTTTTTTATTTTGTTTCAATTTTTGTCATTGATCTTCTATATTTTGTCACATCATATAAGGCGTTGAATGTCCTGTAGTATGGCTATTATACACGACTGTACTTTGCTAATTAATTTCTGCATTATGGTTATGGAAGTATACTGGCATGGAGAGCTCATTGAGTTTGGGAGATTTTTTAGTGTGATACTTACTTCTTTGTCAAACTTTAGATTACCAGAGTCTTCTTTGTCAACCAATTTTAGACAATTTTCACGACAACTTTTGAAGTGATTAACACAATATTAAATAGATAGTTTTGACATCTAGTATATTGATTAATCATCTATTGAACATATAACCACTTATTTGAACTACTTCAATCATCTAGATTGTTGTCGCAAAATTTATCAAATTTTAGTTGTTTAAATAACACAATCGCAAACAAAAAAGACCCGCATCACATAATGTAGTCATGAATCACAAGTAAAATATGCAACTACTGTCTACTGCCAGGTAAAGTTCAATTTTCTTTTCTCATTAAAACTAGTCCAAAAACACGCTACCAATTTTGTACTTGTAGCTAATCATAACAGTCAGAAGTAACCCCAAATGTCAACCTTCTGTGTTGTGTTCTCCTGCAGGTTCATATGCATGGTTACTCCTCAGGTGCTTTCATTTTTCCAGTAAGATAATTGCTACTCCCTGCGAAAAGTAATATGTGGTGCAACAAAAATCTTGATTGTAAAATTTTATAATAAAGAGAGGCTCAAATACTCGAAGCTAGATTACTTTTCGTTTTCTTTTATCATCAAAGAAAAATTCTTTTATTAGGTGACGGTAAGTACAAGTGGTACTAAACTCACCAATACAATGAAGTATAAATAATACTCAACTCAACCAAAAGAAGAGAGGAAACAAATCAAAGTACACCTCGTAATTGCAAGAGCGAAAAATCTATCTCAAAATACAATCTAAAAAGTTAACAAACCACTCATAATACAAACACAGTGATCCAAATGCTAAAAAATTCTTGCAATACATGGATTTTTTATTTTTATTTTTTGTAAAAAATAGTAGCTTCTTGTAACATCTCAATATTTTCATAAGCTCACTCATTTTTAATTTTCCATGGAATATTTAAAAATTTATAAAATAAAAAAAATTGGAAGTTAAAACCATGAATATTTTTTAATTGACAAGTTCTAATAAATAAGAAACTAATCTAAATTGTACCAAATTAAATTACAAGACTCCACACTGGCTCATTAAGCTTGAGCAATACGTCAAGGTAACATAATAATATTATATAAAAAGGACTCAATTACATAATAATATTATAAAAAATACTCAGTTGAGTAAATAATAATTTTAGTCCTAGAATGTGTCAAAATAGTCTTTTTTAATGTATCAATTTTTTAAAAAATACCTCTGAATGTGTCTTTCTTTAATGTGTTTTGACCCTCGAGCGTACCTTTTGTTAGTTAGCTTGATCCTAGAATGTCTCTTCCATTAGTTAATTTAGTCAAAGATATTACTAACAAAAGTAATACTATGAATGTTTGTGTCATTTCAGTATATTTTGATATATTATAGTGACACTGTCTAACACATCAAGGGACTAAAATGATGTTTTGCTCAATTCAACTTCTTTTTGAAGTCAACTTTGAGCAAGGCATAATTAAGCTTACCTTAGAGGGACTATTAACTTGCAAATCCCTTCATTCAACCCCTCAAGAAAAAAAAATTGCAAATCCCTACATTCTTAAAATACTAATCTCACATAAAAACATAGAAACATACAAAAAAAATAGAAACATACAAAAAAACATAGAAACATGTAACGGAAGAAGGAACAATATAAGCTACTCTTTAGTTGGATAGCATACCATCAAAAGCCAGTTGAGACGCACAAAACTCATCGATCTTCTTATCATCAGAATCAACCTCGGTCTCCACTTCTGATTCAACATTAACCCTACTCCGATGCTTTCTCTTGTACCTAGCACGTCTGTTCTGAAACCAATTATATACATTGGTCTCCGAAATTTGTCCGTGCTTGGCTAAATCAACAACAATCTCCTTTATCTTTTCCTTGCTTGGAGACTCCGTCTCAGCTTCAAATATTCGCTCCATAGTTTGAAGTTGTACAGGTGTTGGTGCCCAACGATGCCTTGAATTCATATCTAGTCCGATAAAAAGAAAGTGTAACTGAATTTAGGTATTCTATAACTGAATAAAATAACAATCTGGAGTATGACCTAATTAAATGTGATCATGATGTAGTGAGAGAGTGATGTGATACTATAACCCTTAACTTTTTTGTTTTGTTTTGAAGAAGCTAAATTAACCCACCTAAATTGACACCAGAGAGAACCGAACCTGAGACGCTATAACCCTAAACTTACTAGTGCGATTTTGGTTTTTATGCATTTGAAGGAGTTGTTCAGAGATGACAGCATAAACTGCAATTTGTTTTCGGAGAGTTTCGACTTGTTCATCGGTCATCACATTTACGTTCTGATTCAAATCATTCATCTGCAACTCCATCAAGTTCTCCATGCCTTTCTCTAACAAATAAATAAATAAATGAACAAACAGATAACATAGGTGTTTTTTATTTTTACTTTAACAGATATGAAGCAAAAAAACCAAAAGAAATAGGCAAATAGAAAGCAAGATGCGATGAATCATTCATTCATGAAAAGAAAAAAAATACAAGAGAGTAGTTGAATTGATCCACCGTTGATTCACCACTCTCTTCAGAATTGAAATTCGAAATCAGAATCAATTTAGAAAAATTAAAGAATTAAAGTGATCGGTGGAGAGAAAAACCGTTGATGTTAGCAGTTGGAGCAACTGTATTTTGTGCCGGGACAAAACGACAAACTAGGGTTTGTCATATATATTCTTTGAAAGTGGTAGGGTTTATTAATGGTATGAAGCATACATAAATGTCTTTAATTAACAAGTTACATTTCCCTCAAAAAAAAATCAACAAGTTACATCTATTTAATTTGATCTAATGGTGAGATTTATTGATCAAATTGTGGAAACTAACTTATGCAACATTTGTCTCACTTGTGCATCAAGTTTTTATTTAATTAGGTTCGTCTGATAGGACTAAAAACTTTTTTTAATAACATATAGTATGACATTTTGAGCTAAAAAAGAAAGAAAAACCATAGTCTTCTCTATTTAAAGAAAAAAATTGCAGTCTAACATTGGTTTGACATAACCTAGGTCGTAGGTTCATATTGATTGATTTGACCTATTCTTACTCATATTCACAAGATGGCTACGGTGACTACATATACAACTAATATTCAAACTTTTGATATTATTCCAATTTGTATTAATGATGTTATTATTAATGAAATGATATGAGTTTACATGTCTAAAAAAATTACATAGGCTAAAATGTACTTTTTATCCTTTTATCTTTTAATCAAGATTTGTTAGTCATTTATTTTTGCAAAGTTATACAAATTCTTCCTTCTGTTAAGCGGGAGCGGAGTTGATTGATATTTAACAGTCGGAGTTGATATTTAACAACAATATGTGGCGTCTATGACACATGTCAAAATATTGATGATGTGACCGTATTTCATTTTCAAAATCCCTAATTTGAGTTGGAATCATACTCTTTCCCCGCAATATATCCATTAAATTTCTAGATTAAATTTCTAGAAAAATGACAAATAATTCTTTAAATCCCAAGTCAAATTCAAACATTCTTCATAAAAAATGTATTATTTGAACCCAGTTCAAACTTTAATTCCATAGTTACATATTACCATATTTTTCTAACCAGATTATATTCCATTTGTTGCACATTTCCATATGCAAAGAGGGCTGCAAGCATAATGAACTTGGTGTGAGTGATTATATAGGATTGAACAATCCTCTCTTTTGAGCCATAGTTTTGAGGTGGAGTAGGTTCAATTTGTATCAATAATTGATTTCAATAGACAGGGAGGGCTTCATGAACCCAACTTGGAGTCTCACACATCGTAATGAATCTGGTGGGAGGTCTTGTATAAGACGTAGAAATGATACCCTTTGAGTCATGGTTTTAACGTGGATTTGTGTTTGATTTTGATTCAGGTGCTTCCACCCTTTTCAGTAAAGATGTATAGTATGTACTATGCAGCAATCACACTAAGCACAGATGATTTCTCCTCTCCCCCAAGATTTCTCAAAACATGTGATTTGTCTTGATTACACATTCCGGACGTGCAAAATACACTATTTTACATGTCCAAATTGTATAGTCTGGATAAATCACTAGTTTTTTTAATAAATGTTTGGGGGAGAAGAGAAACTATCTAAATCACAATGTTTGCAACACTCAGTTGGTACAGTACGTAGCAATCATATTAATCACAATAATCAGTTTGAAGAAACAAACATCATGGTTGGCTTGCTTGCTAAATGTGATTATTGGCTTTATGATTGAGACATTATGATTCGCACAGAATTCTATTCCGGCAATTTAACTATACCCGATCATAAATATAATATTAACAGAAGCAACCTAGTAGCTCTAAAAAAAAAAAAGTAACCTAGTAACATACGGGTACATACAGTACATAGTATTGAATATGTTATCTCTCTAAGAACTTGCTTAGAAAAGTTTTTTGCAAATGGATTTCATCTTCCTCATTCTCCTCGGATTTGAGAGCACGGCGGATAACAGAATTGACTTGTTTCCTTAAACTGGCATTGTCTACAAAAATATTAGCCAGCATTTTCCTTAATTCTTCATTAGTTGTCCCAGTATCATCTGTAGTTGTATATCCTTCCGCAGCATCCACAACATTTTCTACATCTTGTGCCAAGAGCTGTGCCTGATCCCATATATTTGCAGATATAAAAAACTGTGAGTAAAGAGGACACCATATAGAAGGCTAAGGGGCAGCAAGCAGTAAAACATGGTACAACCCAAATGATAATTGCTAGGTGAAATTTCAGAATCTTGTCATAGGAAAATTGGAGTGTGTCTGGCTTTTTAATGAAAAAACTCAAATTTGACAGGACTAATGAAACACACAAATTATCATAGATTCATGCGGACAACAAAATTGAATCTAAGCCCTACATCAATTGTGTTACTCTGGAAAATCTGTCCTTTTGCATGGTTCTAGTGAAAACAGATGCCAATGAAAATAATAAATTGTTAAAAGAACAGAGTGTAATATCCAAAATAGGAGTTCTAAAATAAGTAGAATAGGGGCCGTTATAGATTGTAAAGGCAGCTTGTAAATTTGCGGACATTTAAAGTGTCCCGAGAAAGTAAAGATTAAAACTAATTCTGACGCCAAGTGCCCCGAAAAATATTTTTCGCACAAAAAAGTTTCATACCTCTGCAAGCAAGAGACCAATCCGATTATCTGATGTTGCTAACAAATCCAAAGCATCAGATGGTGAAGTATCAACATTTAGTTTATCTTCCTCTTCAACAAGAAAATTTACACTGCACTCTTGAAGCCTCTTCTGAAGGATTGCACACTCATGCAACAACTTTGCATTAGCATCATGTGAAAGCTGAATTCTTTCCTTTTCCTTCTGAAGAGTTCTCTGAATAATTTACAGTGAAACAAAAACATGAAGTTAATCGGATTTTCAAATTTTTAGGACACCTAAAAACAGAAAATCTAAACCATTTTTTCCTTTAGTAGAAGGATCAAGAATAAGAAGAAATATCAATTTGTGTGAAAAAATACATGTAAATAAGATTCTAGAAATAACTTAAACACGTAGTCAGATGGAACCAGTCAAATTACTTTCCCAGTCTAGTTTAGATAAATGTCTAAAATTATTAGTTCATAGTTGTAACATATAAGAACCAGAAAGGACCATACCTCCACATCTACTTTTTCCTCCATCAATTCGCTGAGCTGTTGCTTTAGTTCTAACTGAGAGCTTCTGAGGGATTTCACTTCCTTTATTAGCAACTTCATATCTGTCTTTGATTTCATCTCAAACTCATCATGATGTTTCTGCAAATGCTTAAGTTGTTCTCTAGCCACATCTAGCTCTTGCTGCAACATTTGCTTCTCCTGAACAACGGATGCTTTTGTAGATTCCGCTAGCAACCTTTCATCCTAAATCATTATAATTTTTCACTATAGGCCACCAAAATGTGAAAAGAGATGTTAATTGAACTTATTAAGCACAAACAGACCTCTTCAAACTTCAATTTCATTTCCGTCTCGAGGCACTTCCTCCGAAGTTCCTCCATATCCCACTGCATTTGTGTAAACCTTTCCTTTTCGGTTAAAACAGCCTGCTGCATGTTTTCTCTGCAGTTCAGTTGAGTTGTTTCAAGTTCAACTTCCAAATCTTTGACCTACAAGTAAAACATAATATTTGAACATGTGAACATATAAATTTCAATAAGATTTCATTACTTCTTTTACTTTTCCATCATTGAGATTAAACTTGTTTTGACATAATGAACATATCTGTGAACAGTAACTAGTAACATCTACAAATGAATTAGAAGAAGCGGATAACTATACTTTTATTAATGAACACCCTCCTCTCTTGCAAAAACAGATACAATCAATTATTGGAAGGTGAAAGATCTACACAGAAACTCAATTCAGTGCTGAAAATGATAAGTTTCAGCACGCAAGAGGACTTGATAGTAATTATCTAACAATTGCAGAAAAACATTTTAATGAGTAACCATTTCATATTCATAATGTGGGGCATCCTTGAACACATTCATCAGTTACCCTTTCCTCCTCGAACTTGAACATATGACAATATTATGGTTTGTACAATCTCATTTTTTTTACTAAATGCATATATTTACCTATAATACCATATTTAGCCCTTAAAATGAAAATATTTTGAACATTACAGATTCAGTTCTTAATCTTTCAGAACTAAATTTTTTCATTTTTGTCAAATGCAGAGAAAACAGGATAAGAAGCCTTATGTATAGCTGAATCCCGCATGTGATACTGTGAACTTCTTGTATGGAAAAACAGCTAAGTAGCTAACAACAACCATTTTGAAACACCTAATATACCTATGGACAATAACAAAATTTTCAACTGATCTACTCATAACATGCATAATCCTCCAAAAGCCTGAGCTAGTTCTGTACACAACAAACTTATTCAATGAACTTCAAATATAAGAACAGCAGAGCAACCTAAGAACTTCACAAGTTCGCACTATTCACTTGTTTACCATTAACTGAGCACTGACTTAGAAATTTGATCCATAATGAACCATGAAAGTCTGATCCAAAATGAACCAATACCATGAATGATACTGTGACCACTAAATGACAGTTTCATGAATTTATGTACAGTCCTGCTACAAATGAGTATCTGTATGATACATCATACAGACTACAGGGTATTAACAATTATTAAATTTGGCTTCCTGATGGTAATTTATTGAATGCGAACATCAGGTACATAATTAAATCTATGGCATTAATTTGATGTATAAAGAACTGAAAAATCATACTTTGCCAAGGAAAAACACCATACAGCTTATGCAGATTTAACTTAACTTCATTTACTGAAGCCAATAAAAGTTAGAGGCAAATGAAAATTAACAACTAACATTGGCCATTTAAAAAAAAACAGAGAGAGAGAGAGAGAGAGAGAGAGAGAGAGAGAGAGAGGCAAATGAAAACTTGTATTTCAGAATTTAGAAATAACTAAAAATCTTAAACACATATTTGATACCTTTGTCACAAGATATTGTCTTGCAGCCATTTCTTGATTCAATCTTGCTACAAGATCTTCAACATCCGTTTTTGCCGTGGCTAGTCTCTGCTTCTGGGTATTAATAATTCTGTTCAACTTGTGTCGCTCATCCAATGGAAAAGTCAATAACAAATCTGAGTTTCCAGAGGATACATGGCTCCCAGGAAGGTCATGCAAAACATCCTGAAGCAAAGTTGACACAGCTGAGCTCGACGTTAAGTCACTTCCAATGTTTTCTGTTGACGGTCTTTTGACATGAGCATTAGCTGGTGTGAAGTCGGCTCCATCTAGGCGAAGAGCTATAGTATCACCAGAATTCTCAGCGACCTTGTCTGTACTATTATCCTCATTAGTAAAGTCTTGGCTGGATGCAGCATGATCAACACTTGTTTCAGTTGGATGAATTAAGTCACGCCCCGATGTTAAGCTGTCCGCAATATGATCAGAACTTTCATATTTTTCATGCCTCGGTGTTCCCAGCTCAGAAACCTCAGAAGGGGTATCATCACCAGAAACAGATGCAGCAGATGAACCTCGAGCTTTAACATAACCATGTGAATCATCTTGGATCCTATGTGATGGTGTAGTACCACCAGACGTCTGTTCATCTGAAATAGGCTGATTCGTATCGTGAAATGCTGAAAATAACAGAAACAGAAAGACATTAAACGTATGTTGAATATCATAAAGGACTGTTGTTAGTCCTTTCTTCAGACGCAAAATGAAGAAACGTTGTTGTTCATGTAGAAAGCATACATGCTCTGGCAGCAGCTTCTAACTCAAGAAAAATTGCTGCTGGTGCACTTCTCGATACAGAAATATCGGATAACAATTTTTTCATCCAATCCTCTAATAAACGCCGTCGCTGAAGGGAAAAAAACAATTTGTCAGTTTCAAGCTTCTCATTAGTCCTTTGAAAAAATGAAAAGAAAAAAAGAAGTTACTGATGAAGCTAAAAAAATAAGCACAAAACAATCACTACAAGAAGCAAAAGATGAAAAGAGGTAATGTACCTCTTCCAAAAGAGCTTCACTTTTAATTCTCAATATCTTTTTCGGTGGTGGCGAAGGCAGGTATTTCATGGGAAATTCCTTTTTCAGCTGAAAAAAAAATACAAAAACAAGGTGAATAAACTCCTAAATAAAAAAATAAAAAACTTATACAAAACAAGAAATATGAAAGAAAAAAAAATGACTATCTAAAAATAACAGTTTAATTTTATCAAAAAAAAATAAAAAATAACAGTTTAATATTGTATCATAAAAGACATGTTTGGATAAACAACTAAACTTGTAACATATAGCATAAGCCCTTATCAACATACGTGCGTATAAGCTATTTTTATAACAAAATATAAAATAAAGTTAATCTTTTTCTATATAAGCTGTTTTGATAAGTTATCTTGGAGAGGTTATAGAAATAAGCAACAAACAGCTTATGAACGTGTCATAAACTGTTTTCATAAGTTCTCCCAAATAGTCTCACAAGTAATAATGACCCTGTTTGGATCAGCTTATAGCACAAGCACTTACCATGATAAGCGCTTATATATAAGTGTTTGTAGAAATTATGAAAATAAGGTGAAAAAGCATATGAATTCTATGTTTTTTATATAAATAAAATGTCCTAAACAGTCTTACAAAACACTTATGCAAGTGAATTGATAGTAGATTTGAATTGAAACTGACTGACTTGAGAAAACAAGTGGAGAAAATCGCTGAATCTGCGCAATATGATTCTAGTAGTGGTAATAGCTTGAGGGGATCGAACACCAACTTGAATCCTGTAAAACTATAATGATAATAACAAATTAATTGTAATGAAAAAAAAAAAGGAAAAATGAAAAAATTAGTTTAGTTTAGTACCACGACGGGATCAGAAGAAGAAGAAGAAGGAGAGGATTGAGGAACAAGAAGCCAAGAAGGAATGGTGGAAGAGAAAGTCCAAGAAGAAGAAGAGGTGTGGGGCCAGAGAGTGGCGGGACCGTTCCAATTAGGTGGTGGTGGACTCCAATCCATACCAAGAGGAAGAGGAGAAGGTGTTTGAGAAACGGCGTCGTTTCCGAGTGGACTGAGATAGTTATAATCATCATCTTCTTGTTCAGGATATGGGTAAGTAGTGTAGCTGATATCGTTCATCAAAGGTGATAAATCATATGCGTATGGATGCATTTTCCAACACTCACATCGCCGTTTTTCTTTTCTTTTCTTTTCTTATGTTTTCTTTTTCACCTTTTATATCATCATCAATCATAAATTGGCTGTGCACGGGTAGGTAATATAGGTTGAATTTTAATCATTTCTTTTATCTTGGAATGTGTGCCAGTTGAATTGCTTATTGCTAAAAAATATTTTGTAAATTAAATTAAAAAACAAAAAACAATAACGTCCTTACTAGTAAATAAAATAGGCCACATTATTTGTTTGTTGTCTCATAAAACTTATCTTAAAGTTTGGTAATCTCGAAAGTGAAGATTTACAATAATTTAGAATAGCTTCTAATTTAAAATTGATTGGAGATGTCCTAAACCACTTGCTTACAATCAACTTATACGAACACCATTGTTAAAACTCGTTTTCTATGCCAAATTATCACCTCTTTTAGACAACACACTTATGCTTTTTGTGGTTCTGAAATTCCTTGGAATAACCAAGTTGTTTTGGATGTTATGTACTCGTGGTTTTCTCCCCTCAAACACATTCATATGTTGCAACACCTTTGTTACTTGAAAATGGTCGTGTTAGTCTCACCCAAGGCTAATTTTCTCCATCGAATAATGTTGTTGTTGTGTCACATTGTTCCTATGTCAGTGACTGAGCCTAAGCCAAACTCCATATGATTTTGTTTTGCATCTACATGTTGTCATTGCTATAAGGATTCACACACCAACCAAATTGAGATTGTAGGTCGCGTCTCCACGTCATCTCATAGCTTCTTGTTCCTGCTCTTTCGGACACATCACATAGTCATAACAAACATATGTAGATTATCATGAGATAACAAATCTAGTCATTGGAAAAAAAATCGTATGTGTAAGTATGCATTTTCTCTCAAGATCAGACACTGAACTCTCACAAACAACAAACATTGAACGTTGATGTTTTCTTTCTTCACTTCTTTTCACAAATGGTGTTAGTTGGAATTTCATTTTATTTTTTTTATCCTCGATGTAAGTAGGAATTTTATTATCCAAAATATTATTCATCTTTTTTTTTTTATAATTTTAATAAATATATCAAATCAAATATTAAATAAATCAAATAACAATATATTAATAAGTACTGCTTTAATTTATTACGGAAAAAAAGTATTTTATTTAAAAAAATAAATAAAATTGGTTACAAGGCTAACATAAGAGAAAACAAAACAAAAATAAAAAAGAAAGACTATAATCTACGAAATCAAGTTTTTGCAAAGTTGGCACTTACGAGGCCTGGTAAGCTTGACGGGGAGAAGAGTGAACCATGAACTCCATGGTAGAATAAACATCAAACTTAACTAGAAAGTTAGCACACATTTTTTTCTTCATGAAGGATGTGGGCAATGGGGCAATCCATTCAAAATTGAGAAGATTTTTTATGTCTTGAATTTAGAGTAACATATTTATGAATGACATGAAGCTCACCAACAAGGATGTCAGATGTGTCTCTAATGTAACCTAAAAAACCAAAGATCCAAGACCCATAAGGTTGGCAAAAAAGGCCTCTAAGTCCAGCTATGGTGGGGTAGCCTAAACATCTACGATCAACAATAATAATGGTGTCAGTGTCACTATGGTTAGAAGGATTTCATTGAACCCAGACATCCTCAATAATAGTGGTTGGAGCACTAGAGAAGCAAGAATTGAAAGTGGATGACAGATTACGAGCTTTCATGGCAAGTCGATAAACGAAGATTGTAATATTGGAAAGACAACTATATTTATGGTTTCTCCAAGACCACCACATCCCAGCGGCGAATAAGTTGGCATTATTGAAGTGAGCTCATGCTTGAGCCAGGTAAGAGCATCTGAATTGGAGAAAAACTCAACAGAGGTGAATCATAAAGTGCACTAGAGATGAGTTTAGGATCACTTATACGTGGAAGAAGGATGTCGCATACAGGGCCGGCCTTGAGGGGGTGCAAACAGCTCAACCTAGCTGGGCCTCCCTCAAGGATGGGCCTCCAAAAAAAAAATTTGTACCCGGTAGTATACTATCCAGTAGTATACTATCCTGCAATAAAGGGGATGCAAACAGCGCATGGCTTTTGATTGTTTTGTGCAGGTTTAATTTTCCTCTTGCTTTTGGTGTTAGGTGGGGATTCCTCATGTATACGGTAATTATTTTCACCTATGGGTGTACCGCATATATACGGCACGTTGTATATATCTTTTAAAAAATATAAATAGAGCATTGCTCTTTTAAAAAAAATACGTTTTGATTTTATCACTGGCCTCTTTTCATTCCCAGAGCCGAGCCTCCGAATTCTCAGGGACGGCCCTGGTCGCATACTAGAGCAACTTGGACAAAGGTCAGAGGTAGAAACTCACTCACTTTTTCCCGGGAAGAGACAGAGTAGGGGTATAATTGTTGTAAGTCAGCCACATAAGAAACTTGATTTTTCCTGGGAGATAGAGACGCCAAATCCAAGACCAAATTCATTCACTTTCTTACACGGAGTATGACAGCAAGTGATAGCTAAAAATTTGTTCAGTACACTTTAAGGTATATGTTGTTAAAATACTACTCCCTCCGTCCCGGTTTAATTGACCTATTTTGGTTTTTCACACAGATTAAGAAAAGTGTATAAATAAAGGGGAAATTGGAATATATTGTATTGGGAATGATAAAAGTAGTATTATTTAGTGTTATATTGTATTGGGAATGATGAAAGTTGTATTGAAAATTGAAATGAGTCAGTTATTTTGGGACACTTTTTTTTAGAAAATAGGTCAGTTATTCCGGGACGGAGGGAGTACTTCATAAAAATATATTTTAACATTATATCTATATTATATATAAAGAGAATATATCGGTTTTGGTTAGCTTTTTTCTTACATATTTTACCATTCATTTAAACTATTAATTAAAAAATTAAATCCCATTAAAATAGGACTACTCTACTGCATTAAAAACTATATTATATACTAGCGAATAGACGGGCATGTGAGTGTTCGTCTTTCCGTTCTTTTTATTGCGCTAACGTTTGAAAATTATGAACGATGTTTTTTTATAATATTTTGATTTTGATTAAAAGTAAAAATATAAATGTTTTTCTTTCAAATTATAACAAATCAAACTAACCATAATTATCTATTTTAATAACACCAACAATATAGCAAAAAATCTAATCTAAATTCTTATTTTTTTAATAACACTAACAACAATCTTTATTATAGAAAAAATTGTTTAAGGGTATAACTGGGATAATGAAAAAGTAAGTATAGATATATTCATCTAGTTTGTTATATTTTTTAAAGGATAATGGAAAAAAAAAACTAGACATATATATTGGTTACTCTTAAGCCGGGATTCTTTAGATATGCAAAATGTCAGGATTCGAGCTCTGATTACGGCGTTTGATCGAACATTTAAATTTTTTTTTTTTGTGAAGGAATTTTAAACTTTTTTATTAATTGGGTTAGGCTTTGTGAACTCTTAAGTGGTTTTATTAATAAAAAATATCAAATAATATTAGATTTGATAATTGATTCGGATTGTTTCAGGGAAATATTTGAGGGGAAAATAAAACAAACATTTGAAGGAGGATTTAGTATATATAAATATAAGAACTAGGTTAAAAAAACAACATTGGAGAAAACATATAAATCTTTGAACCCTTCTTAACTGGTTTGTTTATGGGTTTTTGCTTCAGCCGCAAGGAGTGACTATTAACACCACTCACAAACATTCATATTCATACCCTTTCAAATGCAACAACCTGAATCATCTTCTTCTTCTTCTTCCCTTGTTCCTCTTCCAACCACGCCGCAACCAAAGGTTCGTTCTTTTTCTCTTCTTTTTTCGTTACTCACATCTTTGTTTCTCTCTGTTTTTGTTTCATCAATGCAATGCTGCTTTTACTTGTTGATTCATATGTGTCATGAATGAATGAATGGTTGAATTAGGTTAGGTTTTGTTACTATTCCATTCTTATATGTATTAAAAATTAAATTCCATAACATGATATTATTGAGAGAGTTGTTACCATGATTCCAACCCTAAAAAATAATTTTAAGTTTGATTTTTTATTGAAGGGTCCCTATGTACCACGGACACGTCAATGCCGATAATAATTTAAGATAAACACTAATTTCAATGTAAGTAATCACATGACAACTCGGACACCCGAAAGTATCCGTAGGGACACGACTTCGAGGGAAACCCGTGTAAAAAGATCATATCTTTTGTTGCCGACTCGAAGATTAAGGTTGTAGGGTATTCTTGGGGGTGACACACCTTCGATCAAAAGTGTTAGTGGTGAAACCTGTATAAAGAAATCATATCTTTTTTTTCTTTTCTGATGCTCATATGGGGTATAATGAGTCTTTACTCTCTATTTAATAAGGCTAGTTTAGATTAGTTTCTAATTCATGAGAGTTTTTCAATTAAATTAAGTTTATGATTCTTCACTTGTGTGGTTGTTTATAGAAAAGTCCAATGAGCGAGCTTTTGAAAAATGAAAAATTGAATGCAGATTATAATTTTTTATAAAAAAAAACAGTTAGTATGCAAAATCATGACTGTGACAACCTAGATTTGCAAATTAAATGAGAGAAGTGATTGTTTAAACAACTCACAGTATTGTGTTACGGTTATTTTAATATTTGTTTTTCCGTTAATGTCTGTCAATAAGTTTCTTGAAGTAATCAGGGTTCGAGTTCAACCGTTTTTTAAACTATGTTAGTCTACTTTTGAAGGGAAAAATTATGTTAGTCTACTGTTTCACTCTGTTTGTCTTTTTATGTTCATATAGGACTACACCTGTATTAACGCCATGGAGTTGCCTAATTCTGAAATACAACCCCATAAGCATGTGAAAAGGAAATCTTCTGTATGGGAACACTTCACTGTGGAGAACACTGATGAACCAGGATGTGTCAGGGCCCGCTGTAAAGGTTGCCAAAAATTGTTTGCTTATATAAATGGTTCTAAACAATCTGGCACTAGCCATCTCCGTAGGCACGTTTTAATATGTTCGAAAAATCAGGAGGTCAAGCATTCCAAAACTGGTGCTGATCCACATAAGAAGCGAGCTAGAGCAAAATCTTCCAAAACTGGTGTTGATCAACATAAGAGGCGAGATAGAGTAAAACCTTACTTTACTTCTATCTCATTTTCTCAGGAGCATTGCAATGATAAAATTGCCAAAATGATAATTTTACACGATTATCCACTTCATATTGTGGAACACAAAGGTTTCAATGATTTTGCGCGGGCACTTCAACCGCAGTTCAATCCACTGAGCTTAAACACTGTCCAAGGGGATTGTGTTGCCATTTACCTCAGAGAGAAGCAAAACCTTTTGAATCTTGTTGACAGGATTCCTGGACGAGTCAACCTTACCTTGGACTTGTGGACTTCAGATCAGACAACGGGCTATGTTTTTCTTCGTGGGCACTTCATCGATGGTGATTGGAACTTCCATCATCCCATTCTTAATGTTTTTGCAGTACCATTTCCTGATTTGGATGGTTCCTTAAATCAAACTATAGTGACATGCCTAAAGAGTTGGCATTTAAAGGGTCGCCTGTTTTCCGTTCTATTTGATAAACTATTTTCGAATGAGACTTTGATGGGAAATGTGAGGGATCTCCTCTCTCTTAAGAACCCTGTGATCCTCAATGGTCAATTATTAAGACAGAGTTGTTATGCTCGTGTGCTCAGTTGCCTTGCATTAGATACTCTTTGGGCAATGCAAGAAACTATTGCCAAAGTTCGAAAGTGTGTGCAATATGTGAAATCATCAAAATCGGTTGAAGAGAGGTTTTTGAAGCTTAAGCAAGTACTTCAAGTTCCTAGTAAGATGGATCTGTTGATCGATGACAACAATAAATGGGACACAGTCTACAATATGCTTGTTGCTGCCTGTGAACTCAAGGAAGTTTTTACCTGTTTTGATGCCTATGATTCCTATTACACGATGTCCCTTACCATGGATGATTGGAAGCAGATTGAAAATCTCTGTGCATGTTTGAAGTTTTTGTATGATGCTGCTAAATTTTTAACCATC
This sequence comes from Medicago sativa, assembly GCF_051527215.1. Classification (NCBI taxonomy): domain Eukaryota; kingdom Viridiplantae; phylum Streptophyta; class Magnoliopsida; order Fabales; family Fabaceae; genus Medicago; species Medicago sativa. The sequence goes on from NC_140750.1 coordinate 82,204,832, forward strand.
CAACCGTACTCAACTGCAAACTTGTTTTTCCTCGAAGTGTCCAAACTTAAGATGCAGTTGACTGAGGCGAGCCAGGATCCTTTCTGTTGTAGTTTAATTACGTCCTTGCAAGAGAAGTTTGATCAGTATTGGAGAGAAAGCTGCTTCATCTTAGCAATTGCTGTAGCCATGGATCCAAGGTATAAAATGAACCTCGTGGAATCCACTTTTGCTAAGATATTTGGCGAGAATGCTGAGCAATGGATAAGAGCTGTTGAGGATGGTCTTCAGCAACTGTTCCTCGAATACAGTATCATGCAAGTGCTTCCTTTTACCGAAACAAATTTTGATGTAGGGTGTGAGACTATGATGAAGACTGAGGCATTTCAAGAAGTATCACTTGACGAGTCCTTTTTTCCTCCTGAAGATAGTATTTCTGATATTCAATTCTATATATCCGACTTCACTACTAACCAACAATATAAGTCAGAATTGAATGTGTATCTGGAAGAGCCTCTAGAGTCGAGTGCACAAGAATTTGATATTCTGAGCTGGTGGAGAATTAAGGGATCGAAGTGCCCTACATTGTCCAGAATGGCATCTGATATTTTGTCTATGCCGGTATCCACTCTTTCTGCAGATTCTATTTTTGACACAGAAATTAGGAAAATGGATAACTACCGGTGTTCATTAGACTCGGTGACTCTTGAGGCCCTTATTTGTACTAAGGATTGGTTCCATTGTGGATCAACACCTATTGATGTTTCACGTGCACTTGTGAAAATGGAGTATTAGATGATACAGTTTTTCTCATGTTCAGGTCTATAGCTTTTAGGTATTGAAATTTTGAAACTTATGATTAAGGTAAACTAATTTTGTGATCAACTAGTATTTTTTACCTGTTTATAATATACTCTGGTGGTTCTATTTTCATTATTTTGGCTAAAGCCCTTTTGTAATCGACATTAATGTTATACAAAATATCACATAGTTTAGGAAATATTGAATTTTGACTTGGGTTAAAATACCTCATCCAATCTTTACTTTTTGTATGGTCAGTATAAATATTTTACAGTAACCTGGACTGGAGTATCTTTTTCTGGTCACTGATGTATCTTTCAAATGTTTCCTCCTCTCCTGGGTGGAAACACTTCAACTTGCATCAGCATAAGTTGTAGAACAGTTCAAAGAATGTAGCAACATAGGTGCCATTTTTTGTGTGATGATAGCTTCCATCTTTTATCTATATTTGATTTGATTTGAAATAATAAAAATTGTTACTACGTAATGATCACTTTAACACACTATTTCCATTGTGTTGCTTTTATCCATACCAATACTGTATCTTGCTTCATTAAATGTTTGAACTGTAATCTCGTTTGTAACTTGCGTAAGCATGGCTTTAGCTCATTTTAGTGTTTTATTTTATACCCTTCGTTCTATAACTTAATTTAGCAAAATTCTCAAACTCTTTCGGTCTATTTTCTCTGAGTGTGTGTGCCTTTTTTTTTTTTAAAAGGTACAATTCGGATGTGTGAGGTGTCAAAACCGTGAAGAGAGAAAAAACCAATATAGACCGATATAGAAGTGTGAAACTGCATATACATACAATATAAAAGTCTATAATCGTAAACTCTTTGCAAAATTTTCTTTTACTAATAGAAAACTCTTTGCAAAATGAGTTAGATCTGTATATGTTTAGAGATTTAATTTAAGAGTTTTCCAAATGTAAGAGTCTTTAAAATTGTATATACATTTCTAACTTTTTAATCATATTGAGTCGGCTACGTTGACTCATTATCATTATATTCGTCAATTCTCATACTAATCATCAAACCAATTTTATGAGTCTGTTTGTTACGGGTTGTAAAAAGATTAAATAAAAAAAAACTTTTTTAAACAATATAATCACCATTAGAAGTTTTTTTTTTACGAACACTGCTAGATGTTTTCATCCATTTGTTACACATTTAATTTTTTAAAAAATGAGAACATGAAAATAGTCCAATTCTATCAAATTCTAACCAGACTCGCTTCTAGAGTCAATCAAAATAATAAGCTAATTGTCTGTTTGGAACCGCGTTTAGGATATTCTGATCCCACGATTGGAACAGACCTACTAACGGGAGCTTCAATGTAAAAATATTTTTAATTTGTTGGGAACGCCCAAGCAAGCATACACTAAACCAATGAGAATATCACATAGACCAAAGATATTTTTTAAGCCTGAAAATTATCCTGTTCAAAAGACGTTAACATTAGCATTTAGTTGCAAAAAAACTGAAGCAAAACCGACCAACAGATCATAAAACCAAAACGTTATCATGCGAATCTATGCTGCAGGAACATGATAAACCATCCTTCTGTTGTTCTAGAGCAGAGTAGGAACACAGCCATGGCCAAAAAACAATTCTAAGCCCAAAAGTTGCTACTTAGCTTTACTCCTAGTACTTCTACTACTTTGATTGCTTTGAACACGTTTCTTTGATTGCTTCTCTCCCTTAGTCTGTTTCCTATTAGTCCCCGAGCCTGGTTTCTTCTTTTCAACTTGATCGCTATCATCATCATTATCAGTACCAGCATCACCATCATTGTCATCGTCACTTTCCTCGGTCTTTTTTCTTTTTGAAGGTTTCTTAGCTTTAGCTTCTGCCTTCGTCCCCTTCTTTGATTTGAGACTTTCCAAATTCTCGTCAGCGCCGTCATTGTTATCATCATCTACACTTGTTTTCTTTGAGGCTTTCCCTCTGGGCTTGCCAGTTTCTTTTAACACTTGTGATCCACTTAGCTTTTGCAACTCTGGCACGTAAGCAGTTGTCTAAGAGCAATAACAATTGCAGATTAGAAATAAATAAAAGATGATGGCAAAAAACAATAAGAGCAATGTTCAGAATGGCATACCCTGCCACCTGCGGTGATGAAATCAATCGTTTTCCCTGCAATCACATGAAAATTATAAATGTTTGGATTTGGCACTGAAAACATATTTTCATTTGTTATTATTGGACGAAAAAAGCAGAGTGTGTTTCATATAATATGTAGGCATAGCAAAAAAACAGAGTATGTAAAAAAGAGCCAAGAAATTGATTATATTATAGATAAATATATCTTAATTTTATATATTGATCCTATAACACATCTGGTACAGATAAGAAATGAGAACATCAGCCACTTTCGGAAACCCTTTTGAAAGCATTGTGAAGATTGGCATACTTTCTTCTTAGAAATACGCATAAAAAATAGTAACAGAGCTTGACTCAACAGGAGTAACCCGTGAATTTCAAACTGGAATACTCAATTATTATTAATTATTTCATTTAATACCTTCAAAACAATCAAGGTATAATATATTACTACAACGTCACACTCTCCACAAATATTAAAACTTCGTTAGTAATGTAATCATTCCCCAATAATATGAAGGCGCTCTGGATGCTTCAATTTTAACATGAATCCAATAATAGTAAATCACACCAATCAAGAATACAAGTTTAGGGAATTGAATAACTTGTATTATTTATTTTTTACTGTTAAAAAAAAAAAAAAAAAGAATACAAGTCATTCAATTTACTACAATTTTAGGGAAATTGCGCATGAAATTAAAATATAAGCAGCTCAATACCATAGTAAAAGGGTACGATTCATGTTGCACAAAAAAATATATTAGTTTTTTATTTTTAACTCAAAGTAGGGAAGCAAACCATCAACAAAAGCTTTGCCGGGCTTCTTTTCACGGGAATGAAATATCCAATTAGTGGGATATTGACTACTATCTGCCCCAACTTCAACTGCTTTTTCGACAACCTGTAAAATAAATTTATTTGTGGATTAATAAACAGTAGAAAAGTATTCCTCACCACTTATTTTTCCAGGCTTTTTCCCCCATCGAAAATGAAATAACCACTCAAGGGGAAAACGGCTACAGTCAGCATCAACTTCAACCGCAAATTGAATAACCTACAGGTTTTAGCCTCTATACTTTTTATGGAGTCTAGACGTTCCAGAACAATAAGCAATTTAAAGGGAACCAGCATCCCTACCTCTTTAATGCACTTATATAGAGTTGAGCAGCTTTCTCCTGACAGGCTAGAAGCTATCTGCCGTGGATGAATCCTAGCCTGGAAATAAGGGAAATACAATAAGTTATAAGGCATGGAGTAAATTATCTAATTTTATCTTCTCCAACGCTAGAATGATAGTTTATTAGTCACTGACTGCAAAATAGAAGCCCAGAGCAGATACTAAATCCAGTGAAATGCTATTTCCAAAAATTTGAAGCTCCTGCCTCCTTAATTCCTAATAATAAATAATTAATAAATACAGATGCAAAAACAACCACCACCTCTAAAAACCTTTCCCGTTAAGTAGCATTGGCCTCATGAATCAAACAATGTCATAATGTTTTATCATGAATCTTGTCCGGTGACAGACCATTTGATTCCAGAATGTTCCTAATTGTTTGACCAATTGAATTATAAAAATCTAGTAAACAATAATAGTTGCTAACAGCTCATGGATTCATCTAGACCGATTTCAATTCTATATCAAAAAAGGTGGACGATTTCTCTACCCAAATAATAAGTTAAGAACACAAGTCTGAATTCAATATTCATTTTATATTCTTACAGAGCATCATTGTTCCTCAGGAAGGTGACAGCCTAACGATCAAATCTCTTAAAGAAGAAACGTGAACAATTTGGACAGTGGTTTCCCCTTTTATTATATGTATGCCATTGCCCACACACAGACACAAAATAAATCTTCATATATAAGACTAAAAGCAACTAACAAGCATCATATGTTCCAATATATTTCTTCTGAACAAAAATTATGCTTTATTTATTTATTTCCCGTTCCAACTAGATTTCAGACCATTCACAATCCTGATGACGTGAACAAGTATCTATTTGTTCAATCTGGTCAAGGATATAAAAGAAAAGAAACCAATATGGAGGACTAGATAAAACCATCATCTTGCCGATGCAATATTAATACAACCAAGTATATGATATTAGTCTATTAAAACTCAATGAAGTTCATTGATTTTCTTGAGTTCATATGTGTTCACTGTCCATTAGCCATTATATCACCATATAGTTAAATTGCTAAAAAGACCAAGTTTAGATGAGAATTAAAACTTAACAAGTTATATATAATTATAAGCTAAAAAATCTTCCATAGTTAACAAAATACATGGAAAATATCAAGGATTTAAAATCATTGAGGAAATGAAAGATCCACTTACTTGGTACAGCACTTCATCTGCAACCCAATTTCCAATGCCTGAAATATAGCTCTGCAGAGGATGGAAAGTTAGAATATCAAATTCTTACGCATTGTAAAAGTGCAACAAGAGAAAGATGTAAAAGACACAGAAATCAGAAATGTAAAGGGATTTGCTTTAAGAAAAACTACACTTAAGTTAGCGTATCAATATAAAAACAGAGAAAAAGAATGCATATGTGTAGTATCATAAATAAACAAATTAAAAATTTAAAAGACAGAAAATAAAATATTTGGGAAGTGATAAAAGTAAGCAGTTAATACTTGATCTAGTAATAAAGCCTTGATTTCAGTTTTCTTCTTGTGCAAACGCTCAGTAAACTCGTCAAGTGTCATGGGATCAAAAAGTGCATCAGGTCCAAGCTCAGATATGGGAGGCACTGATGTTGGCTATATCAAGAAAAAATACAGTTAATATCAAACTCTTATTAGTATGGATGACAATTTGCAAGTAGGGTCACAATACATCTTTGAGCAGGCGAACTCTAGCAAATCGCCTTTTGTCGGTAAAAGACAGCTCCAAACCATCGTCTAGCTGCAGCAATGTGATTTAGTCTGGTTAATACTCTTTTGAAGCTCACATAAATGACAATACTCACTAGAGAAACATATCATCAAATATCAAAGCTAACTATGCATTCGAAGAAAATTAAAAAACCAAAAGACAAATCCCCTAAGCACAGAGGCACAACTTCATACCGATTATGCTTTTATGTATGAAATGGAAAGATAAAAAAAGTCAAATGTGAGGTAACATGTATAAAGTTCAAACTGCAGGTGTTGAGAAAATCTAATGACTTCAAATTTGGAGAGCTAACTCAACCCCAAAAGTTGGCTCAAGGAATGAGGACAGGCCAAGTCTTATAAGGGGAATATTTTAACAATATCTCCAACGGGTGTGGGATCTCAACGAAATGCTTCACTACATCTACAGACTAGAATTTAGTAAAATTTTAAAACCACAGTATGTAACATGAAAGTAAATATATGTCATTACATGATGACATAACAAAACATCTTCACAAGCACTACCGCCCCAAAATAATATCCAACAAACTGGAAACAAGAATGAAACTCATCACATGACAATACAAAAAAAACTCATGACACAAGCTTTCACCATAGCTATTTTACAGCAAAAACCTAAACTTACAACCTGAATGTAATCAGAATCTTACACCCTTCTGCTTCACAGAAATATCGAAAGTTTTTCTTTCCCGTATACATGTTAAAGTGAAGAACTCCATTCGTCAATTCTAACCAAAAAAAAAAAAAACTATAACATATATTCGTCTATTTGATCTTCAAGGTATTGTATGGTCTTTGTATTCTTGTGAAATTTAATCCATCAGTTGAAGTTGCCAATGTGTTAGGTAGTAGAAGCACTTGGCTTAATCCAACAGGTTAATAACCTAGTTTGTTCTATACCTTCTAAGCAAGGGATATAAACTACATTGTGTGATCAGAGTCCTGGTGTACTATAAATAAAGGTTAGATGTCATGGAACAGTAGACAACCTCTAAAGAGCTTTTAGTGAATACATTGCATTTTCTCGCTCCAAACATGTTCACTCTCCTCATTTTCTCAATAATGTTAAAAAACTTGAACATTCAAAGTTTTGGAAAATATTCATGTTGGTGTCCTACATTTTGGACAATATCTGTGTCCTTGTAATTGACGAGAAAAGTAATGTTTTCTCGCACCATGAAATCACGTATGGATGTAGACAAATGCATATGTATAATATATAGTAGTCACAGATGGAATCTAGCCCAAGTCTAACATACAGGCTACTCGCATCTTACAACTGAATGCAGATCTTATGAGTTATGAGTCCACAGCAAATAGTCCACTTCAGTTTGTCATCATTCATCAAATAAAAAACATAGCATCGGATTCTGAGTTGTTACAAGCCCAAAGACACAAGTGGTAAAGTTCATAGCATTCTGCTCATCAAAGGAGTGACTGTTGTTACCTGAATAAAAAACTTTGAATACTTGGAAGGCCATTCATCCTCGTCATTTACAGCAGACCTGTGAAGAAGTTTATATTTACATTAACCACTGAGAGAACTTATAGGTGTCAAATCATTGCAACAAAATAACACACAGAGCTCATTGAGATTTGAGGTATGGAATATTAGCTCAAAATCAAATTAAAAACTGTACCACCCACTACGCAGAAGGAAATATAAGAAACTACCCTAATGAAAACACTTAAAGTTAATTCGCATTCTGAAGATAATTCCTGCCATAACTTTACATCTGAGTTTGGATCAAATAATTTTTTGTTACACGTGTATGCTTCAAACACAGCAAAATACCATTTGCGTATTTAAATTTACATTTTCATACTACACGGCTCAATCCAACAAAATCTTGACAAAAAAGAAACATGATATTGTAAAACTGGAAAATGCATTATAATCAGAGAGTATGTATCATCGAATTTTTTAAAACTTGAGTATAACGTGTGAAGTAGAGGTTATTAGTTAACGACTACAAAACACGCACACTGACACGTATACCAGACGCAACCCTAAAACGTCAACACTGATAATTATTTAAAAAAATATATATACAATTGAATATAATTCACATTTGGACACCGACACGCGTCAAACATCGGACGCTTTCAATCAGAAGTGTCAGTGCAACAAGCTTAACGATACTCCATTGGCCTCACCTTTTATACTTTGTTACAGCAACGCCCTTGATGTATACAACACCAGCCATACCTAACACAGTTACAAGCATAAATCGTAAGGATTATGAAGCTAGGGTTTCAGAAAGCAAGAGTGAGAGAGAGAGAGAGAGTACCGAATTGGAAAGAGGGAAACGGAGGAGAATCAAGCTGAAGCCACATATTCTTCCCCTTCCGACGAGCTGCAACAATCGTCTTCCCAACAACGGAAGCTTCGAATTCTTCGCGAGAGACACCGTCGATGACTTTGTCATCATCGGCGACGATGCATTTGGTTATCTTCTTCCCGATACAGTTCTCTTCCACCGCTCTTCTTGCCGCCTCTACCTCCGGTAGCTCCGGCATTGTGCTCTGTCGTCACTGTGATGGAATTTTCCCGCGTTTATTCTCTGTTCTTAGTTCTTACAAGCACGATATTCTATGTTGTTATACATTCAGCATGGGTTTAAATCGGGTCCGTTCATAGTGGTGTTGCTGCCGGACAAACAACGGCTGTAATTCCACCCCTATTAATTATTTTCTATTTTTTTTTCCATTGATTATTTTGTAATTTTATGGGACCAATTTAAAATAAATAATTAAGTTAAGGGACCGGATGTTCAATCAAGCCTTTAAACAAGCATAACCTCTATATTTTTTTGGGTCATGTTAACTTGTGCCCTAAGGGCACAAGTTAAGGAGCTTAAAATAGAAATTCAAAATAACTTTTATAATTAAAAGACAATTTTTTAAACTTTTAATGCATTGAATGCACAATTTTCAAGATTTTTTTTCTACATTTAGCCTTTTAACTTATGCCCCAAGGGCATAAGTTAACATTTCCCTATTTTTTTCAGCAACTCTTATACTAACCAGATCTCAAATCGTACGATGCACGAATTTTTTAGAGTTTCATATATAAGTATCAAACATGTGAGTAATCAAAAAGCGTTTAAAACTTATGTCTTATAAAATTTTAAATAAGAGGGAAGTGGATAAGTCCATATATATTAGAAGTATTTGTCCCCGTGAGTTTAGCTCAGTTGGCAGGGACATGCATTGTTATATGCAGGGACCGGGGTTCAAACCCCGGACATCCCACGTATTCAGCTTGAGAAAGGTGAATGAATTCTAGCCACTAGGCTACCTGACCAAAATAGCCACTAGGCTACCTGACCAAAATAGTCACTAGGCTACCTGACCAAAAAAAAAAGAAGTATTTGTCAAAAAAAAAGAAAAAAAAAAATATTAGAAGTACGTGTTTTAGATTGAGTGGAATATTTTTTTTTTTTACCTCTTTATAAGTTTAACCTTTGATTTTCTTGTTTTGCAGTATCTCCGAAACCTTTCTATATTTTTTGGGTTAATTAAATTTTTGGTCCCTATAAATATCTGCAGTTTTGTTATTAGTCCCTATAAAAATAAATCACACTTTTTAGTCCCAATATGTTTTTATGCTTAAACTTCTAAATATTTGAAAGATTTTTTACAAACATGTTCATAACATCATAAGAGACTCTTTTATGAAATCTTTAAGTTTTTTAACATGTAATGAATCAAATATGAATTTTTCTAAAAGCCAAAATTTCAAGATTATATTAATGAAAATTTGGAACTAATAATAAAATTTTGAGTTACTTTTTTACGGAGGAACTTTGTATAATGTTCTAAATAAGTATGTCAAAAATATGTTAAAAATTTTAAATTTTAAGCACAATTAAGAAAATTTAATTTTACAAGGACTAAAAGTATGTGTTGGTCCCTGTTAAATTAAAAATTGTTTAATTATACTTAAACTTTTATATTTTTAAATTATTTTTAACAGACATGTTAAGAACATTATAATAATCTCTTTTATAAAAAAATTAGAATTTTTTAACATGTAATGAATTAAATATAATTTTTTTAAAACGCCAAAAATTCAAGATAAAACTAATGAAAATTTGGACCTAAAAATAAAATTTTGAGCTAACTTATTGTGGCGGAACATTTTATAATATTTTAAACAAGTATGTAAAAAATCATTAAAAAATTTAAAATTTTAAGCATAATTAAACAAATTTTAAATTAACAGGGACTAAAAACACAAATGGAAAATTTTGTAGGGACTAAAAAGTGTGATTTATTTTTATAGGGACTAAAAACAAAATTGCAGATATTTATAGGGACCAAAAACTTAATTAACCCTTTTTTTTGTTTTTTTTTTTTCAAAAAACAAAACCTTTTTTCTATTTAAACGGTAAAAGCCTAGCAAGATAATTATTAATTGAAATAACTAAAATTCAAATTCATAGAGAGTAACATAAACGTGATGACAAGAAAGGATAATGTTGAAGCATGTCCAAATGTGATATCAAAAACTTGTCGTGGAAGGCATTTACACAATTCAACAAAACAATTCAAATTAAGACATTGTGACATGTTAAAAGAAAACATAAGAAGACCTTAGTATAATCTGAACTTTCATATTGGATGCAGCATGATGAACACTTGTTTTAGCTGGATGAATTAAGTCACGCCTCGATGTTAAATTGTCCACAATATGATCGGAACTTTCATATTTTTCATGCCTCGGTGTATCATCACCAGAAACAGATGCAGCAGATGAACCACGAGCTTTAACATAACCATGTGAACCATCTTGGATCCTATATGATGGTGTACCGCTAGAAACAGAAATAGAAAGACATTAAACATATGTGGAATATCACAAAGGATTGTTGTTAGTCCTTTCTTCTGACACAAAATGATGAAACGTTATGTTGTTCATGAAGAAAACATACATGCTCTAGCAGCAGCATCCTAACTCAAGAAATATTGTTGTTGGTGCACTTCTCGATACAGAAATATCGGATAACAATTTTTTAATCATATCCTCTAATAAACGTCCTCACAAAAAAAATGGTTGCAGAGGAGGAAGTTTTTGGCGGACACAAAAGCAAAGGAGGCTACAGAGGGCCACGTTATAGCGATCTGTCTGACATTTTTTTGAGGAAACCTAAGAGAAAGGATGCTAATGAAAAAGAGTAGACGTCAGGAGTACAGTCTAATGCTGAAGAGCTCGCCCCAAACAAGTGTTCGCCTAAAAAGATGAAGATTGTCAAGGATGCGGCGGGCTCGAAGGCCATTAATGATGGGGACGACGAAACATGGGAATCCTTTTGGGGTCAGAGTTTCGACCATGGAGCTTATGTTAAGGAAATTGTGAAGTTTTGCAATGATGAAGTTGACGTTAGCCGTAAAGGCGAGTACTCCTGACTTAAGGTTTTTTGCGACTCACTAGGAAAGACTCCTTTGTGAGAAGTTTTTTGCAACCCACTTAGGGAAGACTCCTGTTTGAGAAGTTTTTTGCGACCCACTTAGGGAAGACTCCTCTGTGAGAAGTTTTTTGCAACCCACTTAGGGAAGACTCTTGTGTGAGAAGTTTTTTGCGACCCACTCTGGGAAGACTATGAGAAAATTACAATGGAGATCATCTGTTGAACATATAAGCACACCAATTTGAACTGAGTCAACCATTCTTTTTAACATTAAATGAATTCTATTTATTAGGCAACAATCCCCAATTAAACGAGCCAAAAAGGTTGATTAAGCCCGAGAAATAATTAAGGGATCTATGCGCCCTCTAAGTCGTAAAACAGTGACTTCAAAACACTTGTCTCAAAATACAATCCTAAGAGTTAACATACAACTCATAACAAAACACCCACGTTTTTAACATAAAACACATAACCAAGACAACCTCTTAACTGATTTCACCACCACTTCCCCCCTAAATATCTTTACTCAGGCAATGCTCCAGCAGCTTCAGCGCCTTCATCTTGTTTTGCCATGACAGATCCCATATTTGGCTTCCTCAACTGTCGAGCGGTATTCATAAGGGCATAAACGTCATTACCATCTTTCACGTCCATGATAACTGGATCATCATCCTCCTGAATTAAAAAAAAAAAATCAACAATTATTTCGTAAGAACAAATTGAGACACAGAACAAAAACATAAATGAATCTAATCTAAGAAACCTAATATTGATGCTCATTTTATAACAATGCCCCTTAGTTGCATTCATCATTGCACCACGAGAATACTATTACTCTCTCCTCCCTCTAAAAATTCCCCTAACAATATCATTACTTTAATAACTTAACACTATTTGTTGTAGATAGATTTGTAAAGATTTAATGAAAATAGTAAAAATTATTAAGTTGATGATATTTTACAGTTTTTCAATGACAAGTCATAAAAAATATCACTTGAAATATGCTATGTGAACTTTTGTGAAAAAGAAACACTAAAATTGGTAACAGAAAATTTAGAGGTACAAAAATTTGAAGAAATTTTTTAGAGACTAAATAAAAGTTGATTCCCTCAAAAAATGAAAAAGTTGATATATTTAGAGAAAGCACAAACAAATATATATATATATATATATATATATATATATATATTTGTTGTCTAGTTGCTAGAATTCATTTTTTAGGTTCATTGAATAAAAAATGTATCTAGTCTATAATGTTGGTTGGATACATCATTTATTGGATGAACCTAAAACGTTGTTTTTTGCTTATAATAGTGACTGTAGGGTGTGTGTGTCTCTGTGTGTGTGTGTGTTTGAACCACGGATTTGGTCATCTAATAATTGTAAGAAAAAGGTTGTATAAAGAACCTCACTTACCAGCTGCATGAGAGTGCCCTTGTACCTGAACAAAACAAAGCGCAATCAAAAGACCCGTAATTATGTGAACAAGACCCAAATGAGTAGATACGCTAAATCATATAAATCTTATAGAAGACTCTTGAAGAATCAAGGTAAAGGTTATATAGACTGAATTTACAAAAAATATGCAACAGAAGAAAAGCAAATAATATTTTTGTTAGGAGTTAGCTAACATCCCCACTAGCCTTGTCCCCCTTTTCGTTGGACAAAAAACTCAATTGATATTCACATGAAATGTAAAGTAGCTGAGGGCAAAATGGTAAACTATATATTATTCCTTCTAAAACAAAGAATTATATATTCACAGCCCAAGCATCAAGCCTGTACTGTTCGTCTTGTTCTTCAATGGGAAAACTCCATGGCTGAGTAGGAGGCAGCCCATCACCCATTGTTGAAAAGATTAATAAGAGACAAAAGTCACCCTATCTGGACAAAGGTTACTCCAGCCCTGTTCACGCAGACCTGCCCCATCATTCATTTCCCAACAACTTACCTACAACAATTAAACGGTCCATTGTTTGCAGATGGGGGGAAGGCCACACAAACAGGCAATTCTACTACCACCAACGAGTGGAATGGAGAGGAAGCTATGAGTTGAAACGGAGAAAGACGGGGTGTTATAAATCGATATAAGATTCCAGCAACTCTAATATTGCCGCCAAACTGTTCAGTGGCCGGTGGGGAAGGTGGAGCGCAAGTTGAAGAAAATGTGGGTGGAATGGTTAAATGCATAAATTGTGTGGTCGTAAAATAATTACTTTGATCAAAACGACTAATAGGTACATATTAAATTTATTTCTTTATATATAGACAAGGATCTAGTTTTTCAAGAGAAAAAAGGGAATATGGCTAAAAGCCCCGTGATAAAGGGGATATTAACTTTTCCGTTTTTAATATATACAAACACATTACAGGTTGATTAAAAAAAAAAACACATTACAGGGGAAATTTGAGAACGAGTTTACAAAAAGAATAAGAAGAACGTGTTGATAATGTTTTTAAATAGGACCCAAATTGCATACGAACAGATGAAAAGATCATAAAATAATGGGAACGAAAGGGAAACAACCAAGAAAAAAGCAAAAGCTAAAATTACAATGTAAGCAAATTAGTGGGAGGGGCATATGCTGTTCTGAAATATCTTAATTACATCCAAAATGTCATGCATGAACATATTCAGGACACTAAACATGGCAAATTAAAAACCCCAATTGACAACCTTCGAGAAAATGAGGCTAAACATATGGTAAAGGGGGGGTGGAAACCATTGCTATGTATGCAAAGAAAAATATTGGGAAAATGACAAACATTCTAGTGATAAGATTAAAATAAATTGCAAAATAAGAAATAAATAAATAACTTACCAAGTACTGCTCTCTTTCATCCTGATTCTCTTAACCTTTCTGAAAATTTTGCTCTTATTAAGCACTGTGGCTTCGAAAGTTGCATGTTCCTTGTCAGCATTCATGGCTTGAAAGGTGATATGGTAAAGGATACCATTAACTAGTTGCCGAGTAACCATCTCGATATGGACGAATTGGTAGTCTGTGAGAGTTTGTGAATTATAATCCTGTATTGCTAAAGTGGCAGATTTGGTTAGGAGAAGAAACTTGGAAGGATCCTTTTTGAAATCCGGAATGGCTATAGCTTCTCCGCCAAATCTAGGCCTGGGCAAATGTTTGGCATCAAAAACCTGTGAAGAAGAAAAAAGGTTTATGATTGTGAACAGGAAAATGATCAAATGCACGACAATATTTGTCATCGAATATGCACAAATGGCTCTATAGTTGTCATTTAGCTTGTTCTCTTAACTTTGATTTGATGCAAAATGATAAATGTTGCATATTTCCTAGATTTTTCTTATGAGAAATCACAACAAGACACTGTTATGCGGTGGTCATTATCCAAATCAGTTCTGCATGTGGATTATCTATGTATTTATTTGGTGACAGTATTTTTTTAATATATATGCATAACATAAGCTATAAGGAAGTCATTAATAAAGCATATAGCCTTTGATTGAACATGTCGTGCAATTTCGTGCTTGAATCTGTCGGGCGGGCTATTTAGCAACGCTCTTGTGAACATGATAATAATTGCAATAGGAAATATGAGTACATACCTGATCATCGAAACCCAGCTTGACTAATCTAGCTGCAGGAGGCGATGGATATGGTATATCGTCAAGATTAACGTTAACAATAAAGTCGCGGTAGGATTTTCTAATTTGATTCGGATCTGATAGAAAAGTAGAGAAACAAACAATGGTTAGTAATAGTAATAATTAAATTTGTACAAGAAGCTAGCTAATTCTCTATAATGGAACACATTATCATCTTCCATTAAATTCATTCAACCATCCATTAACAATAACAAACAATATTGAGAATAGTATTAGTGAATGAATATAAATGTTAAACAAAACTCACTCACCAGGTGGTGACCTTCGAGCATATGGACGATATCTGCTGGCTTTCACCTCCGAGCAGGTAGGAGCAGCAGAAGACGAAGAAGAAGGATGATGTTGCATTTTTTGAAGTAAGTCTGAGGGTTTGTTCAATTCCATTTCGACACTCGATTTCTCAAAATCCCTAAGCCGGCCCCAATTCACAGAAAAATAGTGTATGAAAATAAATACCTTTGCTTTGACGAGAGGAACCAAACCGCAGGACAGGACGGTGAAGAACGAACGAGGGAGCGATAGAAAACGAACAAGGAACAAGAAAAAAATCAACTCGATAAACGCGGTAGATAATGAGGATTATCTAATGACGATGACGATGATGAGTATATATACATGTATCGACGTCCAATAAATGTCCTCGGTGAATTTTTTAGGGCCCGTTTATTACGGATTAAAATAAAAGTGATTTTAACATAAAATAATTTGGAGATTATATTTTAGAGATTTCATACAAAATTAGAATCTATTTTGCGTTTGTTTACCGTAATAAAAATTAATTTTTTTAAACAAATAATCTTAGTTTGTTTAGATACAACTATATAAAAGAGATTTTTTGTTACAAAATTAGTTCAATCTTTTAAACAATATTTTGGGCCCGTTTGTTACTGATTAAAATAAAAGTGATTTTTACATAAAATAATTTAGAGATTATTTTTTAGAGATTTTATGAAAAATCAAAATCTATTTTGCGTTTGTTTACCGTAATAAAAATCACTTTTTTTTAAAAATAATTTAGTTTGTTTGGATCCAGCTATATAAAAGCGATTTTTTTGTTACAAAATTAGTTCAATCTTTAGATCCATATTTTCTCTCTCCTCTAAAAAAATCTATTTTTTGAGAAGCTGCTCTCAACAGCTTCTCATTTGAAGCTGTTTTTAGATTTTTTTTAGATTCTAATTTTTTTAATAATCTGTAACAAACGGTATGCAATATTCTTAAAAGTGATTATTTTCTTAAAAAAAGTGATTTTTTCCTAAAAAAAGCTATAACAAACGGGCTCTTAATGACCTTAATATTACTATTACTAATATATTAAAATCAAAATCTATTAATATGTTTTACCAGAGTAACCTCTGTATTTTGATAAAGTAACCTTTTTTTCTGAACTTTAAGAGGTAACAATCTTTCACCGATCATATCAAATTCATAATGATTCATGGCAAGAAATTCGAAATTTTTTATTCAGCTCCCTATTTATGTAATCAATTTCCCTTCAGTTCCTATGTCGCTGAGCGAGCATTAGCAAAACTTTATATGATGTTGTTTTGCATGTACATGTTGTCATTGACATAAGGATTCCCACACCAACCCAAATGAAATTGCAGGCTGCGTTTCCACGTCATCTTATAGCTTCTTGTTTCTGCACTTTAGGATACACCACATAGTCATAACAGACATGTGTAGATTATCATGAGATAACATATCGAGCTCGAGCCCTTAAAAGAAAATATCCGCAAAGCCATCAACAAACAATAAAGGTGTAAGAGTCTGTTTGTTATATTTTTTTTTAAGAAAAAAATCACCTTTTTTAAAAAAAATAATCACTTTTAAGAGTTTTACATCCGTTTGTTACAGCTTTTAAAAAAAATTAAAATCTAAAAAAAATCTAAAAACGTCTTCAAACGAGAAGTTGTTAAGAGCAGCTTCTCAAAAAATAGATTTTTTTTAGAAGAGAGAGGAGATATGGTTTAAAAGATTAAACTAGTTTTGTAACAAAAAATCCCTTGATGTAACAAGCTTAGACATCGGACACGCTTTCAATCAAAAGTGTCAGTGCAGCAAGCTTAGCGATACTCCATTGGCCTCACCTTTTATACTTTGCTACAGCAACTACAGCAACAGCCATACCTAACACAGTTACAGGCATAAATCGTAAGGATTATGAAGCTAGGGTTTCAAAACGTTAGAGTGAGAAAGAGAGAGTGCCGAATTTGAACCCAAACAAAATGTCCAAGACTATTTTTAACACTAATACAAGTCCAAGACTAAGATTTGAACCCAAACAAAATGTCGCGCAATCTCTTCCATACACGTGTAGACTTATCATCGAACGGTCATCAAGGTGCCACATCTCTACATTCTCTTACACTACCCCCTTCTTCACTACTCTCTCTCTC
Organism: Medicago sativa; assembly: GCF_051527215.1. Taxonomy (NCBI): domain Eukaryota; kingdom Viridiplantae; phylum Streptophyta; class Magnoliopsida; order Fabales; family Fabaceae; genus Medicago; species Medicago sativa. The sequence continues at coordinate 82,222,075 of NC_140750.1, forward strand.
TCTCTCTCTCTCTCTCTCTCTCTCGGATCCATTGTTTGGTTTCACCTTGTTCCTCCCAAAATGCTAGCACGCCTCGCCGCAAATCGTCTCAACCAGATCCGTCAAACTTTCCGTCAGGTTTTCTCTTCAATCTCTCACTTCTATTCCTTCTTCATTTTTTTCTTCAATTTTTTTGATTGTTTTTCTTCGTGTTTTCCCTTTTTTGCAGCCATCAAGGGTTTTCTCAACCGCTCTCAATTATGTAAGTGTTCTTCATATTGCCCTTTTTGATTTTCTTAGTTTTCAGTTTCAATGTTGTGATTGTTGATTGTATCAATTTTTGAATTGGGTTGCAGCACCTTGATTCTCCTGACAATAATCCCAATCTTCCATGGGAATTCAATGATGCCAACAAAGCAAAGGTAATTTTTTTATTGTTCTCAAATTCAAGAAATTTAAACTTGGAATGTGGGTATACCTCATACTCTTCATATGTGATAATTTATCAATAAGTAGCTGTAATTCAGCTCATTACCCTTTACTTCGATTATCGATTAATTGAGTTTAAGTTTAACATTTAGAGTTAAAAGCTAATTAGAGCAGAAAATATTGCATAAGAGAGTGTAGAATTTATGAATGTATGCTTTACTGATAGGTTTAATCAATAATGTTTCTATGATTTTTGGATTATTAGTTCCGTATTGATATTGTGTATGTGATCCTGTTTAGTTTATAGGATGTGTTTTTAAGATTTTAAAGCTCTAATGATTTTAATCTGTTTTAATTATAGGTTAAGGAGATTATATCTCACTATCCATCCAACTATAAGCAATCTGCAGTGATTCCTCTGCTGGATCTTGCCCAGCAGCAGCATGGAGGTTGGCTTCCTGTTTCTGCAATGGATGCGGTATGTTGAACTCATTCGTGAATATTCTTCTTATTATGTCCAGACAAGATAAGATCAGAATGATAGCTTTGTATAGAGAGCTGGGGGGTAGCATCTGTTGTAGAAAAGATTAAAGATTATTGCCTCTGGTAGTTGGGGCATGTTTGGAGAAGACCCGTGTAAATATAGCAAAGAGGTACAAAGGGTAGATTAGAATTTAGATACTGTATAACAGGTAGAAGTAAAGGAAGATCTCAGCATGTAACTATAGGCTAGACTATTTAAAGGGGTTTATACATTTGTTTTTTGGAATGACAAATGTTAGTGTTATGTTATGTGTGGGGATAGAACTCTTAACCACCTTATCACTCCACTCCTTAACTCCACCACGGTCTCACCCCGCCACCAAGCCTAACCATATATCCACTGAGTTTAGATTTGAATGGTAGATCATGGCAGCCTCATTTAAGATGGTGCCCGTCAGATTAGTCAATAGCGCGCTATAGAGGCGTAGCAACAAGAAACCGCTACGGTGGGTGTCCTAGCGGCACGGTTCCAGATAGCGCCCGCTATAGCTGCTATATTGGTTTGTAGTAGCGGATTCTGACCCGCTATATTGGATTTTAGCAGGAAAATTCCAAATTGACCTTAATTTTAAAACTATGTTATGAGACCCATGGTATTGTCTTCTATCCTATGTTTGAATTATGTTGCTTTCAGTGTATTTTATTTCTTGCAATGTGTTTGTAGTTTATTGTTGTTGGTGTGTTAATTTTTCTTCTTATCATATTATAAAACTTTTGGTATGATGTGCTACTTTTATTACAGCCACCATATTACTGTTATAGACATCAACGCTATCCAATAAACTTAAATTGCATGTGTATGTAGTTTATTGTTGTTGGTGTGTTAATTTTTCATTTTATCATATTATAAAACTTTTGGTATGCTGTGCACGCGTGTAATACTTTTATAACAGCCACCATATTTCTGTTATAGGCATCAACGCTATCCAATTAACTTAAAATGTTATAATAGATTTTTGATTTGCTTTCACAAACCACCATTTATGGCATCCATTGATTTGTGTAGCAGACCTTTCTCAATTGAAAAAGGCTTTGGTTATTATTGACGGTGATATCTAGAAGACTAACCATTCTATGTTTTAAGTCTATGCATGCATCACGGTTTGGTTATTTATGTACCCAACATTCTTTTCTTCTTTAAAAAAAAAATTAATGTACTCAACATTCTTCTATATAAATAATCACTATCATTTATGTTAAGGCCCCAATGTGAATTTAGGCTCAAATGGGCTGATGCCACATCAGCTGCCCAAGCCCACGGTGTAGGGAATTTGATTTAGGAAATATAAGAAGAGCAAGGAAGAAAATGCTGACGTGGTAGAGAGGAGGGGTTGTGGACTAGTTGTGATTAATTCTGTTATATGAATACTAAGGGGAGTGAACAGGTATCTTTGAAATCATTGGTGAGTTAGTTAGGAGCAGAGAGTATTCTTCCATGTAGCATAGCTCCGGGCAGTGTGAATGTGATTCCACTGATAGTATTTTCCATTTCAGAAATAATATTGATACATTCTCCATTATTTCCCTTTATTCAGGGACAGTGTTTTATCCATTAATTGCTTAATTTTCTGTTCTAGTTCCTATCAGATAAATTTAATTGTGGTTTGCTTGTGACTTCCTATTGCTATGGTACACCACCGAAAGTCCTAATTTTACATATTGTTTGTAAACTGAATAATAAATTTCTTAATAATGGTAGAAGCTATTTAAATCCTTTATTAACAAACAGTTTTGTGAATCATTCAGGTTGCTAAGGTTATAGAGGTTGCCCCTATTCGAGTATATGAGGTTGCAACATTTTACTCAATGTTCAATCGATCTAAGGTGAAAATCATTTCTTGCTCCGTTGCTTTTATTTCTGCTGATTCACAGTAGTATAGGGCTATAGGCCAAAACTTACTGGATCAACCGCCTGCTTTGAATTTTCAGGTTGGCAAATATCATTTATTGGTCTGTGGAACAACACCTTGTATGATACGAGGTTCACGGGAAATTGAAGCAGCTTTATTGAAACACTTGGGAGTGAAACGAAATGGTTAGTTCACCTTTACTAATTTCTCCATTTATCAATGAACCTGATTTTATTCTTGATAAATTTGAACCGTATATTTTTCATAAGAATTAGTTTTGTTTTATCTTTGATTTGCAGAAGTAACACAAGATGGTTTCTTTTCTGTTGGAGAAATGGAATGCATGGTGAGTTTTTTATGAACAGTATCTTGTTTTAATTTTGGCATGTTCCTAGTATTCAATGGTGTAGTAATGATTTGCATTGAGGCAATCATTGTATATAGGGATGAAGTCACATGAAGGACAAAATTGGACTTTCTGATGGTCATTATTTCAATAGCTTTGGACATGTTTGATATTTGATACATGGATATCTTTGATGTTTGATAGAGTGTGTAATTTCGAGTATTTTGCCGTTTTCAGTATGTGAAGTTATAATGCAGCGGGCCGAGCTGGTTGGCTTTAGTATTTGCCAGCCAGGAAGTTTAAACTGCTGCTAAAATAAGACAGGGCACAATACCAGCTCTTGACTGCATAAGTTTTCTTGGTGCAAGATAGACTGTGCCATACATTCTTTTTTAATAAAAAAAAGGTCATATGAAGTTATCCAAATAACCCCTTAGAAATTTAGCTGAAGAAAATGACCTTTATGTGACATTTGTATATAACTGAGAAAGACGAGAATCACCTATCAAACCATGGTGGTTGGTAGGTGTTTTCTTGTGACCGGTGTTTGTGTGTCCAGACCTTATTAGAGTCCTTTATGAAGTCCAAAGGAGTGCCAATGTGATGATCTTGACCACAGTTTTATTAGCAGTTGATGCATGATTGATGTTGTTGGTGTTATGCAGGGATGCTGTGTGAATGCTCCTATGATTACAGTGGCTGATTACTCTAATGGATCAGAAGGATACACTTATAATTACTATGTATGCCTCTCCTCTTTTTACTCTTTTTTTTTGGGGAGGGGTTTATTAGTGTGCTTGTACTTCTGAAGCACTCGTAATATGTCATATTGATGCTTGATTCCAGGAAGATGTGACCCCAGAGAAAGTAGTTGAGATAGTGGAAAAGCTGAGAAAGGGTGAGAAGCCACCGGTAAGAGTATTCACCATGATCTATTTCATTACTGTCAATGTTTTAGATACTCAGCAACATTGTTGAGAAAACATTCTGTTTTTATTTTATATTTTAGCTGCAAAACTGTTCCTTTTTTCAGCATATGTTTTCAAAGATCAAAACGTTTTCTGAAATCAAACAGACTCTAACCTTCTCTGAATATGATTTTCTTTTGGTATTTAGCACGGCACACAAAATCCACATCGGATTAGGAGTGCACCTGAAGGAGGGAATACTACATTGTTAAGTGAGCCCAAACCTCCTCCATGCCGTGACCTGGATGCCTGCTGAAGTGTGTATGTGATACCTTTTGCCTTCAATAATGTGAGGCTTGCACATCATCAAGCTTGCCTTAATTTGAACATTGTCAAATTATTAGATGCTCAACCAATTTTTGTATTAACCGGCCTGGATGGCTCTGTTCCATAAAACGCCACAAATCACTTGGCTTGTTTATTACTTCACTTCAATGTTATCTATGTCTTTATGTACTTTGTACATCAATTAATCATCTTAAGTGAAATGAAATTTGAGATTATGACGACATCCAATAATATAGTTAAATTGGTGAATTATGTTGATATTTTCATCCGTTTGAGCGGATCGAATGGAGTTATTTCATTCAACCATGGTTGTGCAATAGTGTACAATGTAACATATCCTGGCAGATTATTATTGAATGAAATGAGTTGTCTAAGGAGTATCAGAATTTGACAATCAAGGAAAAGTCCTCGGCAGGACCGAACACAAACTTAAGAAAACGATGTTTAAAAATTGTCTGCTTATTAGTTAGGATCACAATCAGACTCTATCTATCATCCAGCTGAACTTAGGATTATTAGATCACATTCTCATGAGAATTGCAAAATTTTCTTTCGTTTCTTATTTTTATTTTTATGGTATGATAACCAATTAATAAGGAGTTTCCTTTCAATATATTTGATTTGTCTATTGTTTTCCCAACATAAAATGATATATTGAACAAGAGGTAAAGATAAAAACTTTGAATATCTCTCGTGTTGCTAAATGCTTAACAATTCCACTGCTGTTTTTTCATGTTTGAGTTTGTACACATAAGAAGTCGACTTCATTCACCAGAAATTGTTTAACGGTGAGTATGTAATTATCATCAATCATCTATTTACTTTTTACGGGTCCCACTTAATAATAAATAGTACTGAAAAAAAAGTTTTGAAGAAATGTAATCAAACTTATTTTCTTATCCTATCATATCAGTTTATAACTAAATCTTACTAAAATTTAACGAAATAAGATTTTATTTATGTGACAATAAAAGAGGTAAAATAAGATAAGGTAAACATAATGTAATATCCAAGATTTGGATGGATTATGATATTTTATTCACTTCAATCGGGCCCAATAATTTATTTTGAGATAAAATTAGATGAAACTAATTAATATAATCTTCCACCAAATCTACATATTTACAACATCAATAAAAAGTTATTTAGCTATCAAGATTTTCTCAACAAACTATGGTACGCTTTTTTAACCCTTCTTGAAGATTTTCTCACACAGTTCATGTATTTTACGTTTCACTCTCATCTCTTACAGTTCAACTTCACCACAACAACCTCTTTCCTCTAACTCAAACAAACTAACAACAAAGTCTCTGTTTCGAAAACAGGTTTGAATTTCTCATCCTTCATATGATCTTGTTTTATTATTATAAAGGTTTTATAATTTATACAGTTCAAATATGAATTCATGAATGCATGCACATGTTTGTTTGTGTTTTGTGTTATAGGTGGTTTTCTGTTATAATGGCTATGAATTCAAATGCTGATGCTGTTTTATTTGATCATCATGAGAATGAGGTTTTGGGGTTTAACTCTATAATAAGGTCTAATGTTAAGGTTGGTGACCATTTTTCTGAAACCCTAATCACTGACGTTGGAGGAGGAACCAATGGTTCAATGGACACACTTTCTGTTTCTGAAGGGAAAGTAGGAAAATTTTCATGTGGGTTGGTGAAGAATGAAGATGAGAAAAGTGTGATTCAATGTTCTGATGGAGGTGCAATGTCCGATCAAGCTTTGGTTTTTGAATTGAATGATGGTGTTCAGGTTGAACAGGAGCGCGAGAATGTGGGGAAAGTTGCATTGAGTAATAAGGTTGAAAGAGTTGAAGACGATTTGAGTGAGCGCGAGCAACAGAACGAGGCTGAAAACGTTGCTTTATGCGCGGTTGTGGAGGATGACGGCGTTCTAAAAGCTTCTGATAGTTTTGTTACTAAAGTTGATACCGAAGATTCTCATGTCTCGGATGTTGCAACCTACCAATTACAGGATGGAATTCCATATGTGGAAGGCATGGATGTCAAAGCAGAAGAGTCTTCGAACCAAACCACGCACATCAATATCTCTGGAGCAGGTATACCACTTAATATTCAATACGATTATTGCGGTCTTGATCTTGTTGTAGATCTTAATTCTAACAAAAACACACAAGAGGATAGTGTGCCTAGGGAATCGGTGTTTTCCGATGTTAATTATCGTGTATCTGATTTAGTTTGGGGAAAGGTTTGGGGCCATCCTTGGTGGCCTGGTCAGATCTATGATCCCTCTGTTGCATCAGAGAAGGCAAGGATGCACCGTAAGGAAAATTGTTACCTGATAGCATATTTTGGTGATCAAACATTTGCTTGGAATGATGTGTCAATGATAAAGCCATTTCATAAACATTTCACCGAAATGGAGAAACAGAATGATTTGGAAAATTTCCGTCATGCTGTTGATTGTGCTTTAGAAGAGGCCTCAAGACGCGTTGAGTTTGGCCTTTCTTGTCCTTGTATGACCGGAGAAGCGTTTCCTAAGCTGGAGACACAATTAACGGCTAATGCTGCGCCATCTTTTGAACCTATGCAACTTGTCAATTTTGTCAAATCATTAGCTCAGTCACCACTTACTGAATTTGATAGACTCGAGTTTGTAAGTTCTCGTGCCCAATTGTCGGCTTTCTATCGCTCAAAAGGCTATTCTCAACTGCCTGAGTTTGCAATGCTTGATCGGTTGTTTGAGAGTGATATGGAAATTCTGCCTATAAGGGAGAAACAGCAGTGCGATGATCAAATTAATGAGCAAGATTTGATGAAAACCCATGAAGTATTCTCACAGAAGTCGCAGCACGTCTCTCAGAATATGAAGCAAACTGGCAGAAAGAAGAAACTTTTGTCAGATTTAATGTCTGAGAAGAACTCCTGGAATCTAAAGGGCGAATGTATGCCAGAAAAGAAGGCTGATGATAATTCAATTTCACGGTGTGCGAGGAAACAGAAGGCAGCTCACGGTACTAATGAATATTTCCATCATTCCCAAATTGCTGATGATAAATCAACTTCACTGTGTGGCACGAAACGGAAGGCAGCTTATGATACTTCTGACGATGATTTCCGTAGTTACCAAATTTCTGGTAATAACTCAAATTCATGGCGAGGAAGGAAACGAAAGGTAGCTTACAATGCTTTTGATGATTGTTCCAATAATTCCCAAACTGGAAACCACATCCAGTTACAGAATGTATCGGTAGATGAGATGCAGTCTCAACTATGCTTAGCTGCCAAGGATCCTGCAGGAGAAAGTTTCTCCAGTGACATGATATACTTCTTTTCAGAATTTGAAAAGTTCACCGGCCGTAAAAATTCTGTTTTTCTAGAGCATGGATTGTCTTTAGAACAAGAGCATGGTGGTGAGACTGGAGTAGTAACCTCTATAGAAGCTGCTGCTACATCTTCTATGTCAACACCGACACCAATGGAGCTTTGCAATGATTCTTATTGGACTGATAGAATAATTCAAAGCATTTCTGAAGAGGAGACACTGTTGAAAAACCAGAATGAAAGAGATGAACTTTTGCCAGCTGCTGAAATTAGCCCTGGTTTGGGTTTAATGCATCAAGAAAGCAATGGAAATCTTGGATCAGAACCTTCCAACCATGTGGAACATGTGAAGGATAGTTCTCCGACTTCTCTTACTCTGAAATTTACAAACTTGGATTCAGTTCCTACAACAACGGATCTCAACAAGATCTTTGGCCGCTTTGGGACACTAATTGAATCAAAGACTAAACTTCTCGAGAAGACTAACCGCGCCAGAGTTGTTTTTGAACGATATTGTGATGCAGAAACTGCTTTTAGCAGTGCTGGAAAGTATAGCATATTTGGACCTTCATTACAAAGTTACCGCCTCAAGATTTTACCTCGTACACCAAAGAAAGGCACAGGAAAGCGAGGTAGAAAAAGCAAAAAAGAAAAAAGTTCTGTGGATGCCGCCACAGTTGGATGCCTTGACAATTAGTGGTGAGTATATGTGAATATCGATCGTCACTCTTAGTTTTAGTATTTTGATGAGCTATTGATTTGGCTAGCAAGCTAATACAAAAAATTGAGTGGCTCACTAATTGATGATGTATATAGAAATCTTTTTGGGATAGTATCAATTCCATTTAATTATGATCATGGATATATTTTGGGATTAATATGAACAAAGTTCAAATTTTAACTTAGTATGTGACTTTGTTTGACAAGTTATATTTGTGAATACTTGTTCTGTATTCCAAGCTTTTGATTACTGCATTTTCCTAGTCACATTTTAAAAGTTTTTTTTTGTTTTTTGAAGGAACATTTTAAAAGTTATTTGAAATTGCATGTTCCCATTTCAAGCACAACATACACACAGTGACAGTACTACTAACTTCAAACCGCATTGTTGGACTTATTAAATTTTTTGGTTGTACCTATAGGTCTCCTTTCAAGAATTTGTTGCGAGAGACAATTATGTTCCATGAAGAAAATGCATTGTAATATGCAGGGGTTGGGTTTGACAATTACGTACAATGCAACATATACTAAAAAGTTATTATTACTCTAGAATGAAATATAAGTTTAAGGTGTATAAGTATTTGACAATCAAGGAAAAGTCCTCGGCATGAACGAACATAAACTTGGGAAAAAGACGTTTAAAATTGTTTGCTATTACATGGTAACTTGCTCCTTTCTCTTGCATGTAAATATCAATGTATTCAAGTATGAAAACAATTTTCTTCTATTGTCTTGTCCAGCATTTTTTTTATTCTTTGGTTATTGGATTTAACGAGCAACACCATATATATTGCGAACTATCTAAGGTATATTGGATCTTATATTTTAGGAGGGAAATTATTTTAAATAATTAATATAGAGGAGACATTCATTTTGATCCCTAAGTGTGTGAGATGCGTCTCTATAGCTTTTAAATGTATCAAAGTTGCAAATACATTTTTTATGTTTTTTATTAGTTATTTTAAGGATTAAATTGACTAGTGAAAAACATATCCAATGACTAAATTGATTGCTTAAAAACATATTCAAAAACTAAAATGAGTAATTGAAGAGACACTTGTGCATATGTTTGTAATTTCTATACATTTATGAATCGTAGCGGCGGTGCCTCACACATTCTACAACAAAAATTATTGTTTATCCAATTAATACCACTTTATGTAATGTAAACATAGTGAAAACGCATCTTAAAAAACAAAGTTTGTTTGATAATCGGTTAAAGCATACTAAAACCTACAAAACATAGATATCTTTGGTCATATTTTATTAGGTCACGTTCTCCTAAAAATTAGAGGGTTAAGACCCAAAAAACCTATTAATATGGTTGACGTAAAAATTATACAACTGCAATTACAGAATTAGAGTTTGAAAAAAATATTCCTTTCCGATTTTTTTTTTATGATGACCAATTAGCAAAGATTGTCATTTCGACTTATTTGATTTATATATATGTTTTCCCAACTTAAAATAATCCATTAAACATGAGATAATGATAATTTTTTTAACTATCTCCCTTGTGTTGCTAAATGCTTAACAATTTCATTAAAGTTCTTTTATGTTTGAGTTTTTTTTTTTTTGTTTACCCTCCCGGTTCTGGAGAGAAATGAGATATTTGGAGTATAACTAAAAAATAAATAAAATATGACTAATAATTATTCCATCATTTTATAGTTGATTTAATTATTTGATTTGATTAGATTAAATTAGTGAAATTATTGGTATTTATTACTCAGGAGGATTAAATAAAGTTGACATGAAAGTGTCCGTCGAAGAGAAGAGTATAGGGCAGTAATAAGTACGTTTGGAGATAGTCGATGATGACTAAGCAATCCACCTGTATATATATATATATATATTCGCAGCCAAAAAGTCCCTTCCTTCCTAAGGACACTGCACTCACCTTTGAATCCAACTATCTCAATTCTCATCTCCTCATATCATATCAGGTTTTTCTTCTCATCATAATTAATTTTACAATTTTTTATTTTATTTTATTCCCTCCTACTCTAATTTCAATTCTTCTTTTTAATTATTCATTTATGCACTCAATATGATGTAACAGTGAATTGAATTGATGGGGAGTGCATCATCTATGCTAACTCAATATGATATTGAGGAAGTTCAACAACACTGCAATCATTTATGTATGTCCTGTGGTCCTTCCTTATCTTTTTTTTTTTCTTCTTCTTCTTCTTCTTCTAGTTATTATTGTAATTATAAGATAATTAAGATCTAATATTATTTGATTCAGTTTCTCAACAGGAAATAGTGTGTTTGTATGAACGCTTTTGTCAACTTGACAGAAATGCTAAAGGCTTTATTTCATCTGATGAGTTCTTGTCAATTCCTGAGTTTGTTATGAATCCACTTTCTCAGGTATCATATCAAATATTACTTACTCTCTTTATTTTTTTTATCTTTTGTTATACAAGTAGCTTATGTATAAGCACTTATATGATAAGTGATTATGACCCCGACTCAATTAAATAAATGTGTTGGACAAGTTAACTTACTCTATGCTCATTTAATGATACCACTCTATGCTTTGATTGCTTAATGTTATGAGAAGATGTCCACTATATGTAGGGCTAGGATAGTAAATGTATTTACTATTTTATACAGGAAATCAAGAAAATTAGAAACACTTGACTACTATCCTTAATAAGTCTGAAATTATGTATTTTTGCTTAATATGTGCTTAATTAATTACTCCCTCCGTCTCTAAAAAACAGTACTTTACTTTATATATGATTGTTTGTGTACTTATTTGCAGAGGTTACTCAAGATGGTTGATGGTTTGAATTTTAAAGACTTTGTGGCCTTTTTATCTGCATTTAGTACAAAAGCTGGTACACACCAAAAAGTTGAACGTACGTTTTTGTTTTATCTACTATTCCATTGCTTCAGATTTTATTCTTTATTAGTGTTTGGATGGATGAATTAGCTGCTTTCAGAATCCTAAATAATTTAGATAATCATAAATTAGAAGATTTCAGGATTGTTAACAGTAGCAATATAGTTAATTAAATACTAGTTAAGAACTGTTCATTTATGTGAATTGTTCAGGCCTTTAATTAGGGGTACTTATAGTTACTTGTTTATCACTACTACAGTTATTTTCAAAGTATATGATTCGGATCGTAATGGAAAGGTGTCTTTCAAAGACATATTGGAAGTTCTAAAAGATTTGTCTGGTTCATACATGTCTGATGATCAAAGAGAGGTATCACCAAATAACTATATGCTTCTGTACAAAGTTTAGTAATGAAATAGTTTTACTTTGAGTTAATACATAGCAAAGTAAGTTTCCATTAAGGTGCATCAATTGTTACAGCTTTCACATCCCTATGTTGAGTTTGATATACTAAAAGCTAAGTTTAATATAATCTAACAATAGCTTTTGTATGATCAAGTTTGTTTCTGCTGTTTGTATTACCTATATACGAATATTTCATTTCCATTAAATAAAAGCCAATAAAAAACTTTTTTCCACACACACCTTTTCAGTTGTGCTGTATTGGTATATGCAGACTTAAACTTATGTAATTTTGTTACTGTTCTTTGATTTCTCAGGAAGTCTTGGGCCAGGTTCTGAAAGAAGCAGGATACTCAAAAGACTGCTACTTGACATTGGATGATTTCATTAAGGTCTCTACATTTTCTTATATATCTCTTTTGGAAAATCTTTTTTTTTTTTTTTTTGAAGAAACTCTTTTGGAAAATCTTAAATGATTGCTCTTGTGTTAGCAGACTCAATTTCTGTCTGTTCTTTCTAATTGTAATTTTGGATATCATTTGATTTTTATTTTTTTTATATTTAAATTTGTCACAGGTTCTTGGCCATTCTGGAGTAAAAATGGATGTTGAAGTTCCTGTTGATTAAAATTTGCTTGTAGTTTACCCTGTTCTCTTGAAGGATGAAATTGTAAACTGTATTCATGGCATTTTTGTGTAATAGTTCATGTGGAAATGAGAAGTGCACACATACAGTTGTTCCCTTTTTTCTTGGGATTCTTGTAAAACAGTTTTCTTCCTGCCACTATCCCCATTGGAGCTGATTTGGTAGCTTTTTAGTTTGATTAAGGCTTTTGCATTCCTGGACATATTTTATAACCTTGTTTGGTTCCCTGAATTCAAACTTGAGTCAGTTCTTTCTATTTGAAACTTCCAATTTAGTGGAACAAGCTGAAATGATTTCAATGCTGGTTATGCCAATCAACCAAAGTTCACATGAACATTTCTCAATTCTATTTTGCAAATTGAGTTACCTTGAAATCGAAAAATTACCAAGTTTACAGGTTTGCTGGTGAAACTGGAAAATTCATTGCTGAACAATGGACCCAATACTCTAACAAAATGTGTAGATTCAACTAATAATGAAAATTTGAAAATAAATATTTTCCAAATGATTTAACTGAGAATGTCTTCTTTAAGCTTCCAATGGCTAAAGACTGTATCAACTTTAAAAATCAGTTTATATCTAATTGCTATTTCTTGAATTTTTTAAGGTGCAGCATTATCTATCCACATGTCATGAATCACAAACTGCAAAAGTTTAATAATTTACATATAAATGTGGGCAAGACAGCCATAGTACATGCAGACTAAATAAAACTAAATGCTAGATAGGAAGAAGTTAAGATAAACCAATCTAAATAAACATCCAGGAAAAGGTACGAAGTACCCTAAGAACTTCTACATCAGTATCATTAAATTCATTAAATTTACATAAGTTGGTCTTGGTTTTCGGTTGCACTGCATTTTCTAGAGTAGCTGAATCGACTGATTTGGTGAGTGCCCTGCATTTTAAGTATATTATATATACCTAGTTCTTGTGATGGCCAGCAAGTAAAAGTTTGTAAAAGAAACTTGTCATCGGATGGAACTAGATCGATCATCTTTGGACTTCATCAGAAGAAGCACCAACCGAATTAGCTACCGCATTGCTTGCTGAGCCATTCTCAATAGGTGGAGGCACACCCCACTTGCCTTCAGACTCAAGGGGCTCAAACACATGAACTATGCCATCTGACAGTCCAACAGCAAACTGATTTGGTTCGTGTGGATGTGCAGCAATTACGAGCGGTTGAATGTTAGAACTGCTACGTAAACAACAACATAGTTAGTATTCAACAAGAAGTAATACATAAAGGATTTTAAGATTTTGATATAAAACAAACAAATTCTAAACTGAGAAAACGTTAATAACTTGAAACAGGTGTCATTACCTGACATTTGCGGAAAGATAAGCAGAAGGATTGATACGGCATCGCAATCGAAGGTTTGAAGCACTGAACACACAGATTGTTGCATCTAAAAAGCTGGCAAATATCAAGTTGCTGTCACATGAGAAAGTTGCATGTGATATTGGTGCAGCAGCATCTCGCGGGAACCACTGCAATCCAAGCATCATACATCAGACAAAAGATAGATAAATTATTTGCAGCCAACATAAAACTGAAATTGAATGAACCAACCTGCTTTAAACATTCCAGTTTTGTTGCTTCATAAATGGCAAGCTGAGTTTCATGTACCACCAAGAAGCGGAACTGATCCTGATGAAATTGTACCCGTGTATCTGCCTGTGCAGGTGGAGTCCTCCCAGCAGGAAATTGCAAGAATCTATTCTTCTGCTTCTCCCACCCATCAGTATTCCATACAAAAATCTGTACAATAGTAATAGAAATAATATTACTATCCATATGATTATGAAAGCAATTTGCAATGCCAACAGCATACTCAAAAGGCATCATTAATTGATGAAAATAGTCAAAGATTGAAAACTAGATCCTTAGATGCAATTTAATACCAAAGGCAAATTTACACTTGATAATTATTACCTGACCATCTGCCCCAGATGAAACTAGCACATTCAGTACATGAGAAAATGCAAGACCAGTTATTCTTTTAGTATGGCCTTTGAGTTTACTTTTAACCTGCAAAGAAAAAAAATTGTGTATAAACAACAATTACTCAAATCACAAGCAGCAAATATCCATAGACAACAATGCAATGGTACCTCATCTACGCGGACATTATATATCTGAATGGAAGAATCATCCATGCCTATAGCAATAATATTGTTATCTTGAGGATGGAAAGCCAGAAAGGTTGCCGCAGGTGGTGGTGGCATGAACGTTGTCATTGTCTGCATTTGGCCAAAGAAGATTGAAGTTGGTTAGTTACAAACCAAATCCACACTTGAATTTGAATAGTGACTTAGGCCAACAGCTCACCTTAAAAGTCATCATATTGAACAGAGAAATCTTCCCACCCGATGCCGACATTACGTAAGAATCATTTTTGGAAAGAGCAAAGCATGGGACTGCATCCTCAGTATTGTTATCATTAACGTCATTAGTCATCAGGATGCCACTTGAAGGTTGCCACAACTGAGGTGGCACACTAGCAGTGGCCTGCAGGAACATAATATAAACATTAGAAAACAATATTGTTTCTATTCCAATTTTGTGATTAGGGAACAATAGTAGTGAGGCATAAGTTTCCTCACATATTATCATACCTTGCCGGATGAATTGCGATCATTTCGTTGCCACTTCCAGAGAAGATGAATGGCATTTGAAGCTAATGCCAGAATAGCATTACCTGAATTAGTATATATCAACCTCGATATCTGTCATAACAATGATGGAGATGATCAGAATACACACATTTCATGCAGTTACAATAATCGAAGGCATACATAAACAAGGAGATATACACACATATTACTTATACCTAGCCCTTTTTGCTGTCCAATTAAATCTCAGTTCGTTGAGTGCTTTAGAATAGAAAAAAAGTAATGGAAAGTGTGTTTGATATAAAGCCATATGAATGTTTAAAATGAACCAAATTAGTAAGTAAATAACATACCTTTGTGACTCTTGCATTCTCAGGTAGCTTCAAGGATCTACAATGAGACGGTTCATTGATTTCAGTGAGCTTCCATATCTTTGACTTGTCATTGGATTCTTCACTTATTCTAGGTTTAATATCACCTAAGTTCCGGGCATCCCCATTCTAATGAGTTGAAAACGACAAACAGTTAATTGACGGTAATATCAAAGAGTAATTATAACAAATACATTATAACATTCACAGTGGGAAGTTCATTCAATCCTCTTCTCCAAGATACATCATCTCACAACGAAGTTGCATAATGAGAAACAGAATAAAACTATTAAGATAAAGCTAAAATTAGCATTCAAGTAAATAACAAATCCTTCTGATAAAAATGCAAGATAAACAAACCATTCCAGTAATAGCTGCCACAGACGAGGCTCTCTCAAGTGCAGCACTAGTTGCAGCAGTAGCAACTGACATGGGATTTATTATAGGCTGCCACAAATGGCATATGTCAGAAATATTAGGTTTTATTGATAAGAGGCCAGGAAAAGATCTACAAGTCTACCTTTGTCATGGTTTCTGGTGTTCTTGATGCATCATATGAGGAATTCTCTAACGAGCGCAACAAACGAACACCATCTCCATTGGCCAAGATTTTAATTCCATTCTCATTTGCAGAGACAGCTAAAAGAGATCCTTCCTTATTGAAACGGATGCGTGGGCTTGCCTATAATTCAGATAAGGTACTAATCAGCAACTACAATTTCAAGAGACCGGAATTATATTTCTAATAAAACAATTAAGTTACCGGGAGACCCCCATCAGCATCAACAGTTGTCAAAAGCTGGATATTGTCCATATCCCAAAATTTAATGGAGAAATCATCACCAGCAGCCAGATACCGATTTTTGGTCGTATCAAATTGTACAACACCCAAAGATCGCTTCCGAAATCCTTGGTATGTCCTTTTCACAGCTCCTTCACTTTCATTCCATTCAACAATAGAGGATTCCCCATCCTTGCTAGTCCCACATGAAAAGAGCCTATAATATATTCACACAAAAATGTTTGAACAAAAAGCGATCAAAATAGATATTATAATTTATAATTAACAATAAAATAAGATTAAGAACACAAGTAGCCATGGTTCAGAATATGGACCTTGTACCATCAGCACTATAAGCCATGGTTGTACACCACCGACCAGGAGCATCATAATCAACACGAGATCCCAAATTGTCATACAACCATGCTTTTATCTTTCCATCTAATGCCGTTGAAAAGATGAACTGGAACATTAAAAACAGAAAGTATCAGCAAGAAAGCTAACTATAAACATATTCAAAGGATTTTATTTGAGGCACTTTAAGAAAACTGAGCTAACGGAATGAAGCCAACATTTTCCAGAACTAAACTAATAGAGTTATATTAGGAATCATTGCAACATTATTTTATCAAAAGTACCAAAGCCAACAAATACCTGAATGTTTTCTTTATAATGTGGGCAGACAGAATAAACGGGAGCCTCATGACCTTCAAAAGTGTACTGTTTTATACCGGTTGCAGCATCCCACACCTTCGTTACATTAGATGGCTTAGTTAGCAACATATGGTATCTCAAATTCAGAAAAAACAAGTTTGTTCTTTGATAAAGATACCTTAATAGTTTTATCATCACCACAGGTGATCACGCATAACTGCTTATTTGGGTGAGAAAATGCTAGATCATTTACTCCGCCAACATGGGCATCAATCTAGAAATGGAGTTCATAGGCCAGCAATTACAAGTATGTATAAATAAAAACCTAAAGTAAGCAAAAATAAATCTTCATATATGTATGTGTGCATACCTCCAAGTGCTGTCGTACTTCATCCCCACCATGGTAAGAGTATATCTGAACAATGTGCCTTGAATAAGCAACTCCTGTTTATCAAACAAGCTCAACCATTAGAAATCAGTTATGTTGATCTCTTAACGTATAAATTAACAGATCTATATATCAAACTTGAAGAATTTAAAAACACTAAACTAACCGAACAAAGCCCCGTCTGGACTCCAAGTCACACGGTTGACAGAAACAGCTGGATCTTTGACAAGAGCAGCCTGAAATGGTCATGATTATTTTTTATTTTCAGTTAGTGCCGAATTACAAGATTCAAGGTTTGGTACAATTGTTCATCAAGAACATCAATGGGTATAGCCAAGAAAGGACAACCTGAAATGGCATTGAACAAGCACTCAGATCCCAAACTTTGAAGTTCCTTAAGACCAACCGTTCCCTAGAGCCCAATTCCCATAAACCAATGTCTGCCACATTTGTACCAACTGAAACATTCCATCGAGGGAGAAGATCAGTCAATTGACAGCAAAAATGGTAAATAAATGCAATTGAAACAAGTCAAAAAAACACAATTGAAAGGGATTGCAAGAGAAGCTGACCAAGAAGTAAAGTCTGTTGAACTGGATGGAAGTCCATGCTCATAGGAGAAGAGCCTTGATTTAGAGTTCGCAAGACTGTCTTTGGCAAGTCATCTGGTGAATTAAAAGCCTGGCCATGACCATGACCCGGAAACGTCGCTGACAAAACATTAACAGGTAGATTTCCCTGCACAAAATGACGCAAGATCAAAAGCAGAAAAATGATAAGCAAAAACTCACATGGGCTTGAATTCCGCGATCATGCATGATGTTTCCATAAATGATATAGCAGATTACCTCATCAGACATTCCTATTGGTCTTGTTCTCTTAGAAATGTGATCTGAATCCCCAGATGGGTAGTCAACAGAAGGATTAGGTGTCCTAGGATGCTTCAAAGCAGCTTAAGAAGGCAATAAAATGGCATAGATTAAAGATTATAACAATGAACATAGCCTACGTAATCATAGTGCCATTAGGCATGAAGAAGTAGAGTTAACAGAAAACAAGCATGAAGAAGTAGAGTTAACAGAAAGCAAAAGAATATGGTACCGGGCATTGAAGGTCCACCAACACCAAGACCTATAGCTCCTCCTCCAGAAACTGATGGATGTGCCACGGTAGTAGGATTTGACATCCAACCAGCCAGCGGCATTGGCACAGGTGCTGGAGTTGGCTGAAAAGGCTATAGACATGAAGAGAAAACAGTTCAATACCAAAGTAAGAATCAAAAGATAACATGTTATGCAATTCCTTTTAAACCAAATCAGTTTAGTGGCCCACCCCATGTGCACCAAGAGGAGGAAACCCTCCAACCTTTGGCAAGGATCCTAGTAGCGGCATATTAGCAGGTGATGGAGCCCGTGCACCATTTGGTTGTCCACAAGAGTGATCCACAAAAAGAGTTTTTATATCTGGATTTGGCCGTGGATTCTTACAAAGTTGATGCTGCCAATTCAAGCTGTAATTTAATTTCAAAATGAAAGAAAATCAGTTTGCATAACTTTACCAAAAACAAATGCAGCAGCTCTACTATATAACAATGGTCCATCATTTAGCTGAAAAGATGCATTTATGCAGACACTGTAAACATTCTATGACCAAAGTTACAACACGAGACAAATTTGCGGGGAGAGTCCTAACTCCTATCACCAATTAAAAGTAAAATAAGAGTTCAGCGATTGGAGAACACTAACACAATGATTGCTTACCGTATGAGCTACTTCAGTTAAGATACTAAAAGCAAATCGATGGCCATAGTTTACAAGAAAGTTATTATGTACAAAGAACAAGTTCGTTTTCTATAATGATTGATAAGTCAGTATCTCATACATCAGAAGAATTACCTTTGATTGATGAGAGTTCGCAACCTTGAGTTCTTAAGGTTGGGAAATTGCAATTTGTCGCGAAATAAGGGATTTGCCTCAATCAACTTTTTGAGTTCAACCAACATGATTGCTCTCGCAGACTTCGTATCACCATACTTGGACAATTGTTCATTTTCCCTATAATATAATTAAAAAAACAGAATAAGTTGTCAGCATCATACAAAAGTTCCACGCTTAAGTAAAAAAAAAAAAAATCATCTTCATACCTAAAATTCTCCAGTGTTAAAAGCTGTGTGATCTCCTTGAACAACTCTTCATTAAATGTAGAAAACACTTTCAAATCCTTCACTAGTATTTCGACACCTTTGGACCGATCATGCCTACAAAAATCAAACAAAAAAAACAGCCAAAAATCAGTGGTTATACTAGAAGTGCTAGCAACACTCGCTTGTTTGGTAGTGTCTGGAAAATATAAAAGTGAAATCATAGCGAGCATACTTGTCCAATGCCTCGAGATACTTCTGCTTCCTTATCTCGAAAAATATCTTCATAGAATACCTATTATCATCAACTTTAGTGAAACCAGAGAGGTACTTCTCAACCTCATCCCAATTCCCATTATGCACTTCATCTTCAAAGTACTTCATGTTGAAGTAAAACCCTGATTCCTGTTCAAGCCTATTATTTTACAAAAACACATAATCAATTAATTTGCAAAAAATAAACATTAATATTACTACTAATAGTAATAATCATAATAATTAAAAATATTAATAATAAACAGTAAAATGGGAAAAAAGGACTGACTTATGAACAGCCTCTTTGAACTTTTCCTCCTCAAGAAACTGCAAGATCAAGAACACCAACTCCCTACTGAGAGATGACATGGCAACCCCTTTGTCTTGGATCAGATGAAAATCAAAATGAGCAAAGACTAAACTAGATCTGCGAAAAATAATCAAATAATTTAACTGGCAAAAGCACTTATGGAAGAAAAAACTTCCATAACACCAAAAAAAAAATCAACAAAAACACAACAATTCATCATGCAATAAAAACACTGAAACCCTAAAAAAAAGTAGAAAAAAAACCCAAAAAAATTAAGCATAAAAAATGATCAAAGGTATATGAAAAAAAGCAGCTTTAACCCCTTAAAAAGAATCCAAGATGCAAAATAGAGAAAAAAGCTTAAAACTTTAATCACTTAAAAGAAAAGCTTCAAAGTTTAAAAGTAAGAGATTCTGCAAAAAAGAGAAATGGTTTTGAAGAAGCTTCTTTCTTCTCACCTTGAAATCCTAAGGTAAAAGCTTCAAACATGGAGAAGGAAAACAACAACCACTTCACAAGACCAAGACCAAACACAACACAACAAGAACAACTTTCTCTCTCCTAAATCTCTCTCTCTCTCTCTCTCTATAGCATATATCTATAGGTGTGTGAATTTTATATTAGGAGGAGACAGAGAAATGAGTATAAGCTGGTTGACTTATCAATAAGTAGTTTTACTTATTGTGATAAATTATGAGATAAGTAAATTGGCTTATATGTGGGGTCCATTGGTCTTAATAGTGTTTGTTTGGGCTTGGTTTTTGATGAATATTACGAAGTGTGCCATTGAGAGAGAAAGATAACGTGATGCAGTTTGTGATAGTGATACGAGATGAGATAAGATACGAGATGAAGTGAATATATCGGGTGAAATGTGTGTGAGTTATTGTTGATGTCACTGTCAGTGTCAGAATAGATGTGTGTGTGGGTACATTTCCCAATTCTCCGACGGAGGGACCCATCAAATACTAGTACTATACTAGTGCTGTCCCTGTGCTACTTTCTTTTCCTTTTCTTTCAAGTAATTTCCATCCTTTATTCATTTTTTTATAGCTATTTTAGTCTCTGATTCTTCAACTCGTTGTCATAAAGATCTCTGACTCATGATTAAATACAAGAAATTTCTGACTCTGCACTTTCGTTATCACTTTAGTCATCGACGTTAAATAATTTTGTTAAGTGATGGTCACAGTAAAATAACTTATTATCACATCATCACTTAACATAATTACTTAACGTCAGTGACTAAAGTGATAACGGAAGTGCATAGTCATAAACTTCTTTCTATTTAATCCTGCATCACGAATCTTTATGATAGCGAGGTGCAAAATCAGGGATTAAATTGACTGTTTGCTCATTTTTTTAACTCTCTTAATTTTAAGGGTTAAATATGTTTTTAGTCCCTATAAAATTAAGACATTTTAAGTTTAGTCCTTACTTAATTTTAATACTTATTTTAGTCCCTACGAAAAAAATATGCACTCAATATTAGTCCCTGCTCAATTCAAATTTATTTAATTTATGCTTAAACTCTCAAGTTTTTGAACATTTTTTTGTAGACGTGTTAATAACATTACTAAAAGTTCCTCCGCAAAAAATTATCGCAAAATTTGATTTTTTACGCCCAAATTTTATTACTTTTATCTCTAACTTGTGTAGTTTTAAAAAATTCATATTTAATTCGTTTCATGTTAAATTCTAAATTTTAGTAAAATGAACCTTTCATAGTGTTATAAATTTGTCTAAAAAAAATCGTTCAACAATTTAAGAGTTTAAAGATAATTAAACAAACTTTGTTTTAGCAGAGACTAAAATTAGAAGTAACTAGTGTGTATACCCGTGTTTCACACGGGGAGAATTCTTTTTGAATTAGAATAAAAATAAAATATTTTATACCTCATTTTAAATTAATATTGCCATAAGATTCTAGAGTATGATGCACATGTAGAAAAGAAAGAGAAAAAAAAAAGTGAAACTTGAATATTTAATTTCCATGTTTACAATATAATTATAGGATCATTCCGATGTTTCTAAAAAAGGAATCATCCATCAAATGAAATGGATTAACATTAGCATTATCATTCTGATTTAGAGCAATGCTATATCTCTAGAAAAATAACATCAAGAATTTTTCAAGAATAAAGAATAGTCAATCACAATGCACTATTTGCCACAATTCAAGGAGGTGTGGCTGGAAAATAGGAAGTGGACAAATTAATCATCCAATTAAAATTTGTCAACTGTGTCTTGAAAAATTCTTGAAGCTATTTTTCTTGAGAAGTAGCATTTTCCTTCTGATTTTGATTAACCCTCAACTGTACAAAGTAGATAGTCCAAGCAACATGACATTCCCATTAGATGGCAAAACAATATATGCACTCCCGTGAAATCTTATCATAGCAAAACAAATAGAGTCATTGAATACATTACATGCATCGACCCAAAGACATATACTTGTTTATTATATTTAAATCTAAAATTTGAATCAAATATATTTACAATTTTTTTTATACTATTAGTTTTTGCCTTGGATTATCATTATTGCGCTAAAGAGTTGTCTATGATGAATGCGTACAGAGCATATATATATATTTTTTTAATAATTGCAATAAAAAACAAAACATTTATGTAAGAGGAAAGTTATTACTGAATTAGTGTTAAAAATTTTGCTAAAAAAAAAGTAGTGTTAAAATTATGTCAAAAATAAATAAATAATAATAATTAGTAGTTTTAACTCAAAGGGCTAACTTCCCTAAAAAAAAAAAAAAAAAAAACTCAAAGGGCTAACTCGCATATATTGGCCGGCATGACATATATTTCCTCATCTCTTAAACAACAATGTGTGGGCCAATCAAAAACATGTGAATCAAAGTTATCTTGATTATGAATCAAGTGTATTGCACCGAGTTTTTATTGGTGTTTTTGATAAATTAACAGCATCTTAAAAAAACTCAGAAATAAATGAGTGACCAAAAAACGATAAATTGAATTTTATTAAGTTAAGTATTTCGTGATTATAAATTCACTTCTCAAGATAAATAAATATGTTATTTGGTGTCCCTACCAATTGAACTAAACTCGAGAAAACAACAATAATTTGAATCTAATTATAAGCAAGAAAAAAAACATAATTTGAATTTAAAAAATTACAAAATATAAAATTGGACTGAAGTAAGTAACTTCCAAAAAATAGTTAACTATATAAGTTTACACGATTACAAAAGAGTTGTAACTTTCAAACTCAATTAAGCTATGTCTACTGATTTACAAATTGTTGAAAATTTCTCTATACTCAACTTGTGTCAATATACATAGGTTTCCATTATCATACAGAATAAGAATCTTCAATCCTTTATTTGACTTTAGGCCTTGAAATGCTAGCCACATAAACCGTAATCCTGTAAACAAACAAACAATTGTCTATTTATTCATAAACCGTGATTGTTTAAACAATTCGAACTATATGAAAAAAGTTTAAATAAAATAACAACTCTAGGCAAAGAAACCCACTACTAACATGTATCACTAAAAAGAAAAGATAAATCTTTTAGAAGTATGATTCCAAATGTCAATTTTACAACATGTACAATATAATTAGCAACCTAGATGTTTGGCTTATAATTTGTAAACTTTGTCTCATTCTCAATTAAAAATTTCCGGTACATATAAGAAAATATGGTAAATAATTAAATAAGTCATAAAAATAAGCATTAAGAAGTCATGAGAGAGAGGGAGGGAGAATTGTCATTTTGGAAACAATATACTTGAGTTGACGATAAAATGATACAAAGATATTAAAAATAAAGATAAAATGACACAGTATAAATTCCATTAGACTTGATCAAAGCCAAATACAAAAAATGCAAAACTCTTGGCAAGAACTCTTGACAAAACCTTATTTGAAAGATTTGAGGCATGAAGATAGTCCTGATCAATAAATCTCATTCATATTCCATTGTTCATCGATATATTAATGTAGAAAAAATGATGAGAAAAAATCTATATGAAAAGAAAAACATATCTACACCAAATGTTACCTATGTTACGATAAAATGTTGATCTGATTATAACATATCTCTGTGGAGGAGAAAATATGGTAAAAGAAAGAGAAAAAATATGAAGGAAAAACCTCAAACATCACACAATCACACATATGTTTAGTAAAAAAAAACAAAAAGGAGGAATTAGGAAAAATTCATACCAGAATGAGAAACAAAATATATGAAGGAATAAAATCATTCACACCATATGCAAGGAATTAGGGTTTTGATGAATGAATCTCCTTCATTTCAATATTTGAGAAGCAAAACTTGATATATGAAATGAAGCAATTGAATTTCCAAAGGAAGAGGAAGAAATAGCATGGACAAAGAAGAAGAAGAAATAGAAGGATCAGAAAATTGTGTTAGAGGTGAAGAAGTGGCAGAATGAAGAGTGATTGTTATTGTTATTAGTAGCATCTACCAACACACAAATAAGTACTCCCTCCGGTCACATTTATAAACAAAAAACCACTTTTTAGGTTCATTGAATACTTAATGTATTTGGTATATATTATAGACCAGATACATTGGGTGTTGAATGAACCTAGAAAGTGGTTTTTTGTTTATAAATGTGACCAGAGGGAGTAGTAAATCAAGAATGGCTTTAAGAAGAGATCTTTGGGAATTGCTAGGGAAAAAATGGCTTTAAGAAGAATGCAACACTTGGAAAAATAACATTGAAATTAAATTGCATGTGAAGGGACACGTTAATTGAGTATAAGTTTGAAAGGCAGCTTTAGTAATTACAACTAATAGAAATACTCGGTTCAGTGTTCTATGGAAAATTGAAGGTTTTGTTTAATTTTATTCTTTGGAAATTAAAAATAGGCTTTAAGAAGAATGCAACACTTGGAAAAATAACATTGAAATTAAATTGCATGTGAAGGGACACGTTAATTGAGTATAAGTTTGAAAGGCAACTTTAGTAATTACAACTAATAGAAATACTCGGTTCAGTGTTCTATGGAAAATTGAAGGTTTTGTTTAATTTTATTCTTTGGAAATTAAAAATAATAACACAGAGTGCTACTTTCAAAAGAATAAAATTAGAGCAAATAGTCACTTTAGTCCCTGACTTTGCACCTCGCTGTCATATAGGTCTCTGACTCAGGATTAAATACAAGCAAGTCCCTGACTCTACACTTCCGTTATCACTTTAGTCCCTGTCGTTAAAAAAAATCTGTTAAGTGATGATGTGGCACGCTGACAAGGAGTTTGACGTGTCACAGGGATTAAAGTGAAAGTAAAAAATTGTCACTTTGGTCCCTGAATCGAAAATCAATATCCTCAATTTACTGTTAGATCCCTGACTGTGTATACTTACTGTAGGTCCCTGAATCGAAAATCAATATCCTCAATTTATTGTTAGGTCCCTGAGTGTGTGTACTTACTATCAGTTAGGTCCCTGACATTAAACACGAAATTTCACTAAGATCCTTGGCAAATTGTTAGTTTAACATGCTACTTACTCAACACTAAGGTATTTGTGCTAAATATCAAATTATTATAACACTTATAAAAATGATTCCATAGTTTAATAACAAATTAATGTTTCCATAATATAACTATTAAGTCATTAATGTCAACCATAGAGTAGTTAAAAGATTGCACCATATCAGGGACCAAAGTGACCATTTTTTTACTTTCACTTTAGTCCCTGTGACACGTCATATTCCTTGTCAGCGTGCCACATCATCACTTAACAGATTTTTTTAACGGCAGGGACTAAAGTGATAACGGAAGTGTAGAGTCAGGGACTTGTTTGTATTTAATCCTGAGTCAGGGACCTATGTGACAGCGAGGTGCAGAGCCAGGGACTAAAGTGACTATTTGCTCAATAAAATTATTTTGAAAAAATAAAAAATAAAGAAATACAAAAGTTTCCTTATTAAGAATAGTTTAGAAAAAAGTATAAAGGAAGGATTCTCTTAGAAGATGACAAATGGCAAACTTGCCAAAATACTAAGCTTTTATTATTATCTATAAAAAAAATTTATAGGGACTAAAAAAATTATTAAAATTAAGTAAGGACTAAACTTAAAAGTTCTCAATTTTATAGAGACCAAACACATATTTAACCCTATTTTTAATTGAATGTCTCTCCTAATTTGAAATTCGATTAAAATGTAAAACGAATTTGATTATGAATCAAATTTAGATTATTCTTTTTTAGTTGAATGAGGTAAATTGTTTGATTTCTCATGATACGATTTAATCATGATACGGAATGAGTTGCTTATATTTTTATAGCACGTAAAATTAATTCAATGCTAACTTGTACCTTTAGGGCATATATTAAGGATTCCATAAACAATCGTTAATAACGTAAAAGATCAATATGCGAACAAACTCACAATATCTAAGTTAATAACATACAACAGTTCTTGGATCGGATACTGAGTTTTAAAAAAATAAAATAAATAACATACAAGGAAAAATGATTACATATAATATGATAAAATTAAAGTGACCGAAATACTCATGTCACCGGATCTGCAATGTTAATGTGCAAACTATTGATTGAATAACTGATCTTTTAATATGAATCAAATGAACATTGCAAGAAGACGGGAAATCAAATAATGTCGCACAAGATGACGAACAACACAGTACTACATTTAGACGATGAAATCATGAAGAAAAAAAAACTTATATCTATGTAAAAATTACTTATTTCGATTGAAGAAATCAAGATGAAGGGGTGATTTTGGGTAAAAAAATTGACTCAAAATCATCCCTTCAATAAAGATAATGAAAGTGATCATGATAACCTATTAAAATACAACACATGTAATTTATTACAAACTTCCTATGATATTTATGTACTTGTTTTGAGAGGAATTATTACTTTCTTTTTTTTTTTATCAAAGAGAGGAGGAGGAGTTATTTCTAATTTAATTAACAATTTAATAAAAGAGAGAGAATATCACCCAAAAAAAAGAGTGAAAGAAACAACAAGAAGCAAATAACACATTTGTGTAAGATTTTAACTGACATATGTGCTAAACTTTGTCCCACATCGGGGAGTTTAATAACAGCATAGTGGAAGAGTAGTTATAAAAGAGAAGTGCATTTGTTCATCAAAATAGCTTGCGCTACAGTTGTTTTGATTTTAAAGTACTACTACTTTTTCCTTAGTAGTAGTCTTAAGACAAACATGGTCTATAGTTTTTTTTTAGTTCAATCTTTGTATACTTTTTTAAATAAATTAAAAGGTCAAAATATAAATTTTTGACAAACAAAAAAAACTTTTGAATTATATTACTCAAGCAACGAGTTGAACCTAACGAGCCGAACCGAACTGTTCGTGAACTTTAAACGAGTCGAACTCGAGCTGAAAAAAGAGTTCGTGTCGAACTCGAGTCGAGTTTCGAGCCGAGCAAATTCTTATCGAGTCGAGTCGAGCTCAGACAGGTTCGGTTCGACTCGACTCATTTCCAGCCCTAATTGGCAGTAAACATGAATTTAAGTCATGCAGCTTTGTCTGTTCCTCCTCTTGGCTGCTTCTAAAAGATTAGTCTCGTGATGAACGAAATTGTCATGTACTACTAATTAATTTAGAGATGAAAAATGTTAAATCTGTCACTAAATCGGCCATTATTAGCAACTAGTGGTTGAGCGACATTTCACAAATCATAAGTTTTTGGTAGTTCTTTTGTGGTTTTCATTTGAAGTTTAAGGCATATGCAATCCTGCATTTATAGAGATTTGTGGTTCGGTTTTAGAGTATCTATAATGAAGACATCCATTTTTTAATACTTAAATGAGAATCATGTGTACAACATCATTTATTTATAATTTTTTAATAATAGTATCTAATAAGTACTAAATTCCTCCAACCCAGCATTTCAAACAAATTTCTTAAATGAGATTCACTAATCAACTATCAATAAGTTTATATCATTACATTTCAATTTTTTTAATATTAAAAGAGTGTGAATCCTGCTTAAATTTGTAAGTCTTAAGTGAGACCTCATGTCTTATAAGACTCCAAAAAAGTTTCTCTCCAATGAAGGTATCTAATAGGCACCGGATCTTAAATGTTGAAGACCTCCCATTGGAGATGGTTTTAGGTCTCTAGCTAAATCTTTGAAGCTCATTTTTATATTTTTTGAGCTAGATTAATTAACGTGGTAGTTTGTGACAATAAAATTCACTCACAATACTTGTTTTTGTGTTTGGAAGGAGTAACATAAATATTTTATTTTCAACACTCACATATATGGGACTTATTGATTTCATTTAATAAAAAGATGTGATTGCGTTTTAGGTTTAATTCATGTTGGTTTCATCATATTGTATGAGACCTACGTTAATTTCATTCAATAAAAAAAGGCGTTAATTTGAAGGAGGAAGTAAAATATAATTACATTGAAGGGTTGTTGTATTGATTTTTTTTAGTCAACCTTAATTAGTTAAGAGGTTTTGCTTGTTCTTTTTTGCCTAGATTGCTCCAATCTAGAATCCTTATTGGATTGGTCAACTCCAAGAATCCATTGCCACATGATGCTCATTCACTAAACTGGTGAGGCATATTCAGATTATGGCCCTATGGAACTCTCAGGTTGGTTCATTCATACATGGAGAGAAGGTAATAGATGTGATTGTTGGTTAGCAAACTACAACATTAGTTCATCAAACTATAAGCTATCAAATTTGAAGCATTCTTAGAGAGCTTAATCAACTTATTTTTATGATTTAGCTAGGGTTGATATGCCTCCACATGTTCGTTCACGTAGTTTTTTTGTCGTTTTTTCTCCTTTCATCAACCTTCTTTATTCAACAAAAAAAAGTATGTTAATATTTAGGAAAAGAGAAATGATATTTGTATAATTATTTTTTGACAACTATTATGACAACTTTCTCTATCATAATCACATTATGCTTTTACTTTCTTTCTCTATTGCTTTGATTTTTGTGTCAATACCTCATTTTCTTTGTAAATTTATGGTTGTACCAAAAGTCGTTAAAAAATAGTTTTTCAAATAGCACAACTCTTAGGAAAATTACTACAACTATATCAAATTCTTCCCTTCAATCTTTCTCTCATCACACACTTAAATTTAATTTCTCAAATCCAAATATAACAATAATACTTAATTATTCACAAAAATATTTTCATTCAGAAGCAACGTTTGAAATTCATGAAGGCTAATCAGCGTCCTACGGGATGATTGAATCAAAGTTACGTCATGTGAACCCT
Source organism: Medicago sativa (assembly GCF_051527215.1). Taxonomy (NCBI): domain Eukaryota; kingdom Viridiplantae; phylum Streptophyta; class Magnoliopsida; order Fabales; family Fabaceae; genus Medicago; species Medicago sativa. The sequence continues at coordinate 82,251,159 of NC_140750.1, forward strand.
TAGATCTGTTCATTGGATAGAGATTGGGAACCCAAACCAATTCCAGGAGTTGTTGTCATCTGAATATAATCACTCCTAAAAAAAGTCATGAATATCATTCATCTTCGGTTATGGTTCACATAGTCAAGAAATATAACTTAAAGACAACATTACAAAATGACTATAACTTAAAGGCTAAGATAACAAACATAAGTAACATATTAATGAACAAATTTGTGAAGGAAGAAGAAAGACCAATTTAAAATAAGGTCAAACTTAAAGGACTGTATTTGACTATTTTTAGTAACACTAAAAAGTGAATGTTGATGTTGAGTGTCACAAAAATCTATAATGTGGGCCCCCTAAAATAGTCCACATCAAGAATGCCTAAAATAATACTATGACAGAAGGGAGGACCTCATTGAAGTGCCTTCCCCCACCACATTACTCCATATATGTGTTGCTTATTTTCTTCCTACCAAAGAAAGCAACAAAATAATTGCCCTTGTGTTATACATTTATTGTTACCGAACTATTTTCGATGTATCATCATATATTAAAGATGTCAGACAGTTGGGTACTACATAGAAATGGGACACATCCATGGTACTGTGAATGGAAAGAAATGTAAGGTAATGAAAATGGCAAAGGAAAGCTTAGAGATTCTTATAATTTTTGAAGAAACATGTGGAAAGTGGTAAGATGCAGAGTCCACAAAGGTCAACACTAACTCATAGTTTGAGTAACATATTTGTTATTTCACAAATAATAGGATGTTTAAAAGCAAAGGATAAAGGTTTTATGGATACGTTTGTTTGAATTGTTGTACACGAATCGTACCACTATTGTATGAATCTGAGATATCGATGCGTGTTGAATTTGAGAATACGTCTAATCTTAAATGTGTCTGTATTTTATAAAGTACATTTGATTAACATTTTGATAGAAAACATACACAAATGACAAATCAACTATACAATTAAACAACTTCGTTGCTATTTGTGGAATTCTTCATTGTACATATGTACTAACCATCATATACTTTTCAATGTTATATTGTTTTTAGGTAAACCTAAATTACCTTTGAAAAATTATGTGTAAATTAATCACAACCGATTAAAATCAAGCACATGTACTCCAACAACTTTGTAAATCATAGAGTTCTAAAAAAAAAGTTTTTGGAATACATGTAGCTTATTTTAATTGATTGGAGATAACATACACACAATTTTCCAAATACAGCCTAAAATTTACCTTGTTTTTATCATTTAACTTTTTATAATTTTAGTAGAAAATGTCTTTCATAGTAAGCAATGCATTTTGTAAAAACAAAAAAGAAGCAAGCATCTTGAGATATTCCTTTTTCTTTTCCAGTATGATAAAAAAATATGATGACATGGTCCATTAAGCAACAATGAGGAATGACTTAGACAAGGTGGTAGGAGTTAAAGAGGGTCGTGGAATATGGGTTGAGGGACCCATAATTTTTTTCCTCAAACAAGTAGGTAACGTTGAGTTTGGGTATGAAAAGAGCACTGCCTCTATGTTGTGTCGTAGCTAGGAGTACCTCTATCTATGAATTGGAGTTTACTTCCTCAACTCTTGCTTCTTGAGGTGCATATCTACACTTCCTTGCATTTTGAGTTCTTAATTTGTGAGTGGCTTTTAAAAGGAAAGGAAAGGAAAGAAAAAAGTGTTAAAAAGAGAAAATGAGTATAAATAAATATAAATGGGATATGGTATTTTATAATTGTTTTATAACCGTGAAAGTGGATAAAGACAAATTCTTTTCTTTCTTTTGAAGGAAAATTCTTTTCTTTCTTATTTCATGATAAAATGTTGAGTATGACTCATATATTTAGATAAAAAAGAGGGCTAAGGGTTGAGGAATTAAGCTTCGTTTGTTTTAAAAAAAATCTCACTTTTTTCACTTGTTACAAAAGCAAACTCATAAATTGTTACAAGGTTGAAGAAAATGTCGCAATGAGAGAAAGATGTCATGAAGATTTCCTTTTACGGTGGAGATGAAGGAGACTTTAAAAAGAACAATTCAATTTTTCATAAACAATAATAACTTTTGTTCTTTAAAAAAAACCATAAATACTTTTTGAGTGAAGACCGTCTTCATAATTTTCCTTTCATCCAATTTAGTTGCCGACAAAAAGTAATACGAATTTGTCTTTGGTATAAATATTGGGGTTTAATATGGATATTATATGTCAAAAATTTTTTTTTATGAAATATTAATTGTAAATATATTTACCAAATTATTGAGTCAATTTTTACTGACCAAATCATTATATTTTAGTATCATTTCTTTTCTTTCATACAATATTAATTGCAAATATATTGTATTTTTTAATCATCGTATATTTTTGTCTCATGTTAACTCATGTACTTCTTGTCAAAAAAAAAAAAACTCATGTACTTGTTTTAATAGTATGCAAATATTTATAGTATTTGAAAAAAAAGCAATTTTTTTCTAAAATTTTTAAAATAATTTTCATAAATTTTTTTAAAATGTCATTTGGATTTCAAGATCGTAACCACTACAAAGTGCAAATAAATACAACATCTTTATCTTTAAAGAGAAAAGACCCAATGCCAAAAGCCATAGAAAAGGTCGTATTTCTAGCAGCCTTTTGATGGCCACGCGTCATCCTAATATTGGCTAGTCAAAATTCAATCCGTCTATTTTTTAAATTTTCAAATGCTTCTTGTCAAAAAAAAAAAAAAAATTCAAATGCTTGGTCATGGAATTGAGTGAAAATTAATCTGATGTCACATGGATGGATCGGATGATAGTTGAATTGGGTATCATGTCATCTCTATGTAGTACTTTATTTTACCATATTTTATTTTAAGTAATCTCATTAAATAAAAATTATTTTAATTAATCTAATTAAATAAAAATTGAGTAAAGATTCACGGTTCTTCACAGTTTTGTTTGACTGAATTTAGTCTTTGACATAAATATAAAATGATTTTTTGACATATAATATCCAAAAAAATAATTATCTATCCGAAAACTCACCACAAATAATCACAAAAAACAATAGTATTTTTTCGACGCAATATAAAATAAGAATGTAATGAGTGTTCGCCTGCTTTTTGGCTGTATCACTTCACTTTTATTCTTGGTATTCATATGTAATTAATATTTTTATTCACTATCATTTCACTTTTATGCTTGAGCGACTAGGATTATGATTAATTTATTTCATTTTAGTTTCTTCACAAAAAAAAAATTATAAAAAGTATAAACACTCAAATTTGGAATTTTATTTTTATTTATTTTTTGTACGTATTTACTTTCCTGAGTATTGTTTTGCATATTAATTAATGATATTTTATTAATATTTAAAATTTAAATAAAAGTAAATGTGAATGACAAAAATTAATATTGTGAAAGAATTCAGGGAACCATTTATTAATATTTGAAATTTTAAACCCACTTGGGTTGGCCTGGTGGTATTGACTTGGGACCTGAGACTGTGCTCCTCCTCGAGGTCTCAGTTCGATTCCCTTTGGTGTCAATTTGGGTGGGCTAACTTAGCTTCTTAAAAAAAAAATATTTGAAATTTAAATAAAAAAATGTGAATGAAAAAATTAACGTGTGAAATAATTCATGGGACCATTGAAGTAATAAAATGGATGAGTTGCTTCAAAATGATGTGATATTGTGGAGTCCACTCAAGTAGTAAAGGATGAGTTGCACTATTGAAGAAGATCTAAATATCTTTGTTAACACTCGTTGGGTTACTCTTGAGGTATGTACGGATCTCGATGAACTCTGAGAGTCTAACTCATCTAAACTTTTATTATAAAAAAATAAAATACAATAACCAAAATTTAACCCAATAGAGGTCGTGTTTGATTGATTTCAATCATAACATTAAAAAAACCAAAATAACTTAATTGATTTAGGTTCAATTTTCATTTTTATGGAGTCATTGATTTATCTGGTACATCCATAGTTTTAACCATAATTTTTGAGTGAATATTTTTTGAAAAATGATGTTATTATCCCAAACGAAATTCCACGATTGACGTGACTGTTACTTAGATATATTTTTATACCATCACCCATTCTTTATTCTACTAAACATGAAAGTTACATCCATCCAACTTATACCACCTCAACGTTCATTGGTTTAACAAAGATACATCCTCGTATTAAATAACAATCTTGATATCATTTTATCATTAATAATCAAACTCGAAACTCTAAAACATATTTTACGCATCAACCACTTGCATTAGAAATAGTTGTGAGTGAAGATTCGATTGATCTATTGACTATCTTTTTGTTTGTTGCCTTACATCCCAAGGGTTGAGTTAAAGAAAGATCCGTAATGGATGGGACTCCAACTTTGTTGTTTGAAGGTTAAGCATAAGCTCCCCTGAACTTGGATTTTTCTATAACTAAACTGCCTCACGTTCAGCTTATGTTGGGTTTCTCCAACAAAACATCAATATAATTCACCATACACAAACTCTTATTCTGCCAGCAATACACGTCTTTTTTACCAACAATATCTCAACACGTCATCTTATATTTATATAATAAATAAATAATATTAATATTTTTTGGTCAACTAGTAAATTTAATTTTTTGTCTATTATGTATTTCTTAAGTATGGAAAGTATGGAAATTTCCTCTCAAAATAAGTGTGGAAATTTAATATTATAGAAAAATTAAATAAAATTACCAATGAGAAAAAGCCTAAATGTTTTTCATCTTTTATCAAGTACTCGTTTTGGTTACCTTATATCTAATACCAGTTTTAAATATTTTTCATCATAATTTTACCTAAACTAAATCGCCACACTAGGATGAGGGGATAACGTCATGATTCAAGCACGACACATGCTCAAAGAACCAATACAAACGTACTTACATTTATCAAGATCTAGAGGAAATAGCGGAGATCAAACTTGAAACCTCTCGAATTTAAAACTTGTTTTTTTTTTACCACTTTATCAAACTTTTGGAGTTGAAAATTAAAGGGTAAATAATCATTTTTATGATTAAATGTGTAACGATTAATTACAATAGCCTCTTAATGTATTATATTGTTAATGATAAAATAAAAAATATATTTTAAGGAAAAAAATAAATAAAAGAGAAAACAAATTGATAAGTGGCAAGTGGTGAGTAAAAGTAAAATAAAAAGAGTAGGAGACATAGGATTAACGAAACTCCAAGGAACATAAACATAAAACATAAACAAAACAACCTTTCTCTCCCCGAAAAATTGCCGTACCGTACGTTTCTCCATGTTATGAATGTTTTGTGATTTTCAGCGAGATTGATTGATTATACTCATCCAAATCCAATTGACCCAGAAATCTAGGTTTACTCTTCAATCTGTAAGTTTTTCTCTCTTTTCCTTCCTTCCTTCCTTCCTTCAAGATCTACACATTTTTCTTTGTTTTGGATCTACCAAACAAAACATAACAATAATGTCTCATAAGAATGATTCTAATTACACTTCAATACCTGTTAGTTCTTCATCATATTTAGAATTACAGCCACAGAATGATTCATCAAAATCTTTTCAAAGATTATCTTTTGATGAGGGTGGTGGGTTTTTAGGATCTAAGGTTGATGATGATGAGGAGGATGATTTTGAAATTGATATTGATAATTATCCTCTTGTTGTTGGTCCTATTCCAAATCACGGGTCTGGTGTACCTGGTGCTGTGTTTAATTTGACTACTACTATTATTGGGGCAGGAATTATGGCTCTTCCTGCTACCACGAAAGTTCTTGGTGTTGTTTTAGGGATTGTCTTGATTATTTTGATGGGGATTTTGTCGGAAATTAGTGTCGAATTGTTGGTGAGGTTTTCCGTTATGTGTAAAGCGTCATCTTATGGTGAGGTTGTTCAACATGCTATGGGTAGGCCTGCTAGGATTTTATCTGAGATTTGCATTATTTTGAACAATGCCGGTGTTTTAATTGTTTATTTGATTATAATGGGGGATGTTATGTCCGGTTCGGTTCATCATTTAGGGGTTTTTGATCAGTTGATGGGGAATGGGGTTTGGGATCAGAGGAAGCTTGTGATTCTTGTTGTTATGGTGGTTTTTCTTGCGCCACTTTGTTCGCTTGATAAGATTGATTCGTTGAGCTTGACTTCAGCTGCATCGGTGGCTCTTGCTATCTTGTTTGTTGTTGTCGCTTTCACTGTTGCTTTTATTAAGCTTGTTGAAGGAAAGATTGATGCTCCTAGGATGGTTCCTGATTTTAGCTCGAAAAAGGCTATCTTGGATTTGCTTGTTGTGATTCCAATCATGACAAATGCATATGTTTGTCATTTTAATGTGCAGCCGATATACAACGAGCTTGAAGGTAGGTCACCGCAGAAGATGAACCGAGTAGGAAGGGTCACTACAATTTTGTGCATCATGGTTTATGCTGCAACGGCACTGTCCGGTTACCTATTATTCGGGGATGATACTGAGTCTGATGTTTTGACTAATTTTGATAAGGATCTTGGAATCCGGTTTAGTTCGGCCTTGAACTATATCGTTCGAGTCGGCTACATTCTCCATTTGATACTTGTTTTCCCTGTTATTCATTTCTCACTACGCCAAACAGTGGATACTTTGGTATTTGAGGGATCACCTCCTTTATCAGAAAGTAGGAAGAGATCGCTAGGGCTGACTGCAATTCTGTTGGTTCTCATATATATCGGATGTACCATGATTCCAAACATCTGGACAGCTTTTAAGTTCACAGGTGCAACAACGGCTGTTTCGTTAGGTTTCATATTTCCACCTCTTGTTGCAATAAGATTAAGTCATCAGGGAGATTTGAGCCGCGTAGAACGGATTTTGTCATGGTTAATGTTGGTATTGGCTGTGACTGTTAGCATTGTAGGAGTTGTCGGCAATGTCTATAGCATGGAGAGTAAGTCTTAGTAACACTTTGTATTGGTTAATGGTTGCTTTTCATAGGAATCAGGTTGGAACAAGTACAAGGCATAGGAAGGTGATTTGTTCATTGGCTCTGCTGCATGTGACTCGAGCAGCAAAAGATGGCAATGTGAGGAGGATCATTCTTTAATGCAGGATAAACATTTTTTCTGTTCTGCCGCGGCCATGATGATTACGGTATGAGATGCACATGATGCTTCAAATTACCTTGAATTTGAGAATTGATGATCAGAGTGTGAAAGCAATTTTTGTGGCTGATTTGTTTGCCACAGACATAGCTACCTATACAGTTCTGTCAATTCATGATGACAGTTCTATTATTTTTTTGTCATTAGTTTTACAGTAAAATGATGTTACCACTCTTAGTAACAGATTCTTACAACTGCTTAAATGAGATTTGTTTCATTTTCAGCAGAAAAGATGTAGTTGGTTTACATATACCAATTATTTATTTTTATGAACATTTCACTTTCACAATATTCATATACTAGAAACACTTGAGCTTAATTTTAAATGGTTGATTGTTCAATGGTTCAACTTTGTATCTGCTCTTTCAACACAAGCTGATCCTTGATTTTATTACTAATGTTTGGTCGAAATTTCGAACTCATTTTCCACACAATTTCTAGGCAATTTCGAAATTGAAGTTCCAGAATGAATATAAAAGATTAATCACAATACATAGTTAAAGATGCTATGGTAGAGAAGGAAAGAAATAGATTAATCATAATACATAGTTACAACATGAATCTAACTCCCAGAGCTTCTAATTGTGTGATCAAATAGAAGAGCCTAACTTGTCAAGTTTCTTTCATTTTTTTTTTGTTTTAATTGTTTTTTTAAATTACAATTTGAACCGTGTAACCGTGTAAAAGATAACAAGTTCAAGCATTTAAAAGTTAAATTAAAACACAGTAAATAAAAGATAGCCCAGAAAGAAAGAAAAAAGATAACCTTGTTAACTGTATCATGTGTTTTCATTCTTTACATTATGAGTTTTCCTTCCTTTACAGTTGTTTCAGTAGCCCAAACATTATAAAGTGAAAGTGATTATACTTTTTTTGAACAATTTCAAGCCTTCCAGATACATCTGATGTAATATTATAAGTCAATAGAACTATGGTAAGGGTAAAGTTAGTCTAAATATTATAAAGTGAAAGTGATTATACTTTTTTTGAACATCGAAGACGAAGATGTTTATAAATAAGAATACAAGGAGTACTCAAACTCATATCCCGAGCGATAAAGGAAGTCAATGTTTACAGTCGTAAAGTATTCTAATCTTGTTAGCAAGCCTCTATTACCACATTTATTTACATTAGGTTATTGTAGTACAGCAGTACCCCTCATTGCTTTTACCACAAGAATACGATGTTCAATCTCCCTGTTAAGCCGATCCTCAGATTCTGAAATGCACTGTAGGACAAATTCCAGTATAGAAATTTCTTGATCTCTGGCCTTAACCTGAATTCATGTTCAAAGTAATTTATTTATAAATATCAATTCATGCAGGCAGCATGGGTATGTTTGAAAATGGAATGTTTCATAAAATAGGATTTAATTCAGAAAAACAAAAGAACCTTGATTTCAACGGAGTCGGTTTCCATGCAAGTGCTCTTCACAAATCAGTTTGGCATTCTGGACGTGTTTATGCAAGAGATCAACTTTATGTGCAAAACCGAGGGTCCGAAAAAGCTCCATAGCTATCTTGTGCTGAACAACAAATGAAAAAAGCTCCAAAACTTCACCTTCATCGAAAGAAGTAACCAATCCATAAATTGACAAAAGCAGTAGAAAACCAAGAACCACCAAAGAATTTTCAGTATTTCCTTTTATTTTAGCTTTGAAATTATGTGCTAGCTTCAATGCTTGTTCTCTTACACGAGATTTAATAATTGGTGACATTCCCATCAGTGTTTCTAGCAGATAGATGCGCCAATCGTCAATAACCAAATCATTGTCATCCTTCTTACTCAGTGGCATACTAGGGTTCTGTATTATATCCAAAACAAGTTTTGCAGGATTTGATGATTCTCGCAGAGTAACTAAAATTTCATTTTGCTCACTTGGGAGCAATTGCAAACTTGTTCCACCAATGGTACGGCTTAATTGATCATCCATGTTAGATGTAACTACATATTTAGATAACAAATATTTAAGCTCCCTCATATACATTTTTGACAGTGTGTGTGTGTGTGTGTGAGATATTAATGCTTTAAACTTACCCATCTTTGATTCATGATTCTTGACTTGTGCTTCAAGCTGCTTCTCTTTTGATTTGAAGGCCTCAACTTGGCTTTCAAAACGCTTCTTTTCTGATTCGAGCTCCTTAGCCCGACCTTCGAGTTCCTCCTCCTTTGATTTAATGCCCTTCATTCGGCTCTCAAACTTCTCCTTTTCTGATTCAAGCTCCTTCACCCGGTTTTCAAACTCCTTCTTTTCTGATTCAAGCTCGCTGATACGACCTTTAAGCTTAATTCTTGATTCCAACTCCTTTACCACTCCTTCAACGTGGTTCTCATTTGACTCAAGCTTCTCCTCCCGTCCTTGATATTGCATCAACCTGGACTCAAATTCCTTTATTAGAGCACAAACTTTACTCTTTACTTCCATTACGTTTAGTAACTTCTTCCTTTCCGACTGTAACTTTGCTGCTTGTATGCCAACTGATTTCTTCATAGCATCAAGGTCTTTCTCTTTGGCCTTAAGTTCCATAGTACATTCATCAATTTTTTGGGAAAGAGCCCTGAGTTGCTCTTCCTTCCTTTCACGATCCTTATCAATGACTTGACGAAGTTCAATTTCTTTAGAAATGTTACTCTTGACTTGATCAAGTTCCATCTCTTTTACTGCGAGCTCTTTCTTGCGCTCTCCAATCAAGCCCTCCATTGCTACAATTTCCATGACACATTCTTTATATTTTCCCTGCATTCTGTGGTGAATTTCGTTAATTTTTCTAACACAACTAACTTGCGTCTTCTTATTTCGAAGCTCTTTGTCGCACTCCTCGATATCTCTCTTGATGGACTGCAGTATCTCCTCTTCTACTTGCTTCTTCATTTTGCATTCCTCAAATGATTTTTTTATCAAATCAATTTCTTTGTCCAGTGAGGAAAATAATTTATCGGCAGTATCATCTTGATCTTCGTCATGATCATCATATGGTGACACCTTAGATTTCTTAACAGAATTGCGCAAGGAATTTCTGTTGTTCGATAGCCTCTTCCTCTTCTTAATAGGAAGTTCACGGTTACATGTTCCCAAAGAAACTTGATTCCTCACATCTGAATGCAATGTATTATTTGAACATGAAGTGAGCCTCTTAATCGGCATTGCAGAAGTACGCCTTTTCTTAAGAGGAACAGCACAGTTACATGTTCCCAAATTTGACATCCGGGATAACCTTTCTGACAAAGGTTCATCATCATCATCATCATCATCATCATCATCATCATAATCAGCGTCATCACAAGAAACTGGATTCCATACGTCCAATTGCAATATATTATTCGAACATGAAGGGAGCAGTATAAAATTAAAGTTCCCATCATCACCAACAGTACTACAATTTGTCTTATCAGAAGCCTCAACATCCATGGTTCAACTGTGGAAGAAAAAGAAGATTTGAAAAAAATTATAGGTCAAACTCAATCAATCATCATGTAATAGACAACATTAAACATAAACAACAATTAAGAACAATGACAGCACAGTAAACAAGGATTGTTTCAACATATATAATACAAAAGCATGAATGAAAATAAAAAACATGTCTCCTCAAAAAGAGAAAGAAAAAAAAGCATGAAGCGGGGGTTTACTAATTAGTTCCAGTTGAGAATGATACTCACAAAACATCATGGTTGATGCTTCTAACAGTTAACTAACAGAAGTGAAAAACATGCAAGACAGAAAGAAAAACATGAAGGAAGAGTTTGTTTGTTTCATGTTACGTTTTGTCACACAAAACAGACAGGTTACGTTTTGTCACACAAATCTAATTGAAAAAAAACATAGAACTAACTTAACAATATATTGAAGTAAATAATTTCTCTCAAAAAAAATATATTGAAGTAAATAACAATAAAGGAAACAAACTTATACTTTTTCCTTTTACATATTTTTTCATTAGCTCTATTTCTCCTCTCCTTGTTGCAAAATTCCTACAATAATGCTATTTTTTTTTTGGTGGTGTACAAGAATGCTATTTATTCATGTTAATATGTTATATATGTTTTATAAGTTAACGTTTATCTATAATTTCATAAATTAGAATTTTGATTAAGTCTGTGAGGATAGTTTAGTTGATAGAAACATTGTATTACATTTTCTTCGAAATGAAATATAAACAAAAAAGATAGTTGAAAAGTTAAAGTATGTAGACTAAATTTTTAACCACATATTTACCTTTCAACGATCACTATTGTTTATATATTTTGTTCTAGTCACAAGACTACTTATTCCCTTAAGCCTCTATTTTTGTAACTACGAATTAGGGTTCTTCATTCAAGAAACAATTTTCTACACGCATCTAAATTATTAGAAAAATACTTTATGTACACCCCTTACGGGTCTATACACCTTAGGACAAAAAGAAAAAAAGAGTGATGCATATGCGTGATAATTTGGTGATGTGATACTGTGATAGAATGAGAGAGATAGAAAAAATAAAAAAAAGACGTTGCATAAATGTAGAAAAATAAATGATGTTTATTTATCATTGTTGAAATTATTATGTACCAATTAGAGATATAATCAAACTAGATTTATATTCTTTAAATACTTATCTCAATAAAATCACTTTTATTTATTTTGAAAATATGTTTTAGTAATAGGGTACTCTAAACCCAATATAGCACCGAAGAGATTAAAATCATCCCATAAAATCAAATATAACCTCTTTCTTTTTCTTTTAGAATAGAGAGAGCCGAAGCCCAAGAATTCTCATATAATTAGATACTATACATTCGGTTCTTTTTTAAGTGTCATTTTGCGGATTTAAGGTTTTTGTTTAACTATCGTTTTAGTATTTTAAGAGTACGATTTGTCAATTATACCCTTTGTTAATTACTCTTATATTTTTCAATAAAACTAATTAATGTTATATATTTGAAAACATGAGTGCTATATGGCACGAGACGAATGCCCCACGAGCGGAAATAGTGGAATTCAGGTTATGGAAAGCAAAACATGGGGGAGAGAGAATCCAATTAGTTAATGCATAGATAAAGATCCTAGGGTGGTAATTCTTTCGTTGAATCTCGTGCATTGTTATCTTCAAATTTAAACAAAATTTTGTTACCTATAATAATGGATCCATGAAGAGTTAAAACTCTATAAATAAGATGGGTCGTAATTGTTAAAAATTTCAAGTGTAAAGTAAAAGAATAAATCTGAGAGAAAAAAAAGACTCCATGAATATTCAAAAGGAAGAAAAGAGTGGAAGACTCATTGAAAAGCTCACTGGGATACTCGTTGAAAATTATTTGTTATGAGAGAGAAAGTGTGCAAAAAAATAGGAATTTGTTGCAGAAAGAGATAGTAATTAACAATTGTTTGTTACAAGAGAAAAATAATATATTAAGTTTATTTAAAAGGGAAAGTGTGAGCAAAAAAATAAGAATTTATTGGTGGATTAAAATGAGGGTATAATAAAATGTGTAAAAATACACTTCGCTAATTTGGTGCTAATATTCCAAAACGACACTCCAAAACGACACTTAAAAAGAAACGGAGGGAGTAATTTTTTTTATGGGTGGACCATCAATATATTCCTAAGGGCTCGAATGCCCTCTAGAAAGGCTTAGGCGTCCTTTAGAAGGGCTTATGAAGCCTAGGAGCACCCTTCCAAAGGCGCCAACTCAACTAGTATCTAGAGCTTAGTAAATGACTTAAGGCCCAACTTGCTTGGGGCTTAAGTCACGCAAAAACAAGTCCATAAAGGGCTATAACCCCTCTTGGGATCATTCTCAAGGCTTCACTTAAACAGACTAAACCCTAGTTTCTAATATTGTACTTACTGCAAGCAGAGTTGGCGCCGTCTGTGGGAACCTCGGTAAAACTAACCTAGGCCACACCCTTGGATCGTAAATGCGATTTAGAGAACAAAGCCACCATCCCTAAATCGCACCCTTCATCGCGATTTAGGGTAAAACCGCAATCCTCGATCTCAACAGTCCACTTTTCGTCTCTTCATCATGACGATGATCGAATCCTTTGATCACAACGCCATCGAGGCGATGAAGCTTTAAATCGCACAACTTCAGGAAAGAAACGAAGCCCTTCAGGCTTCCATGGAAACTGTCCAGTAACAACATCACGAGAAGGGTCGCAACACGAAAATTTGGACGACCCAAATCCTCAACCGCTTTCAGCAGAGATATGGAACACACCCGTCCCAGAAAATTTCAAATCGCCGTCCCTCCGATCCTTCGATGGCAAGAGTGACCCCGTGGAGCACATTACAACATTCAACACCCGTATTGCTGTGGTCGGAACCGCCGACTCCCTCAAGTGCAAACTCATGGCGGGAACTTTTTGCAATGCCGCCTTACGGTGGTATATGAACGTCCCACACTTCTCTATTTGTGGGACGCCAGGACATGACCAGAAAGCTTATTCACCAATTCTCCTCTAACAGACATCGTAAGGTTTACTCCACTAGCTTGTTTAATGTCAGCCACCTCCTCGTAGCGCCTCCTCCTTACGATGCCTGCTATCGAAGAATTGGTGAATGAGCTTTTTGGTCATGTCCTGGTATCCGACAATAGAGAAGCTTATAAGGTTTCTCGCAATGAAGGGTGCGATTTAGGGATGGTGGTTTTGTTCTCTGAATCGCGTTTACGATCCAAATGTGTGGCCTAGGTTAGTTTTACCGAGGTTCCCATTGACGGCGCCAAATGTACTTGTAGTAATTACAATTAGAAACTAGGGTTTAGTCTGTTTAAGTGATGCCTTGAGAATGATCCCAAGACTAGTATTATAGCCCTTTATGGGCTTGTTTTCGCGTGACTTAAGCCCCAAGTATGTTGGGCCTTAAGTCATTTTACTAAGCTCTAGATATTTCTAGAAGCTAGTTGAGGCGGCGCCTCTAAAAGAACGCGCTTAGATCTCAGGAGCCCTTCTAAAGGGCGCCTAAGTCTTTCTAGAGAGCATTCGAGCCCTTATTGACGGTGCAATGGGATATATCAAACAAAATTAGATACTAGTCTAATACAGATACTAATTTTTTTTATGGGATATCAAACAAAAATTGAAACAAACAGAAAAACTGCAGTTTATTATCATTCATTTTATTTTTTTATAAAAAATACATCAACGAAAAAAAATACCTTGATGAAATTGACAGCAACAATAAGTGAGATAAAAGATTCTATTTTCCCTAAAAAAAAAGTGGGATAAAAGATTAACATCGACAAATTAAAAAAAACATTACACCAAAAACGTATGATTTGTAAAATATAAATCTCATTAAAAGGATTCTGAGAGTTAAGGTATTTTCTTTGAACTAGGGCAACAAACACTCACCTTAAATTTTTTAGTTAAAAAAGAATACCAAAGATAAAAGTACAATTACATAAACCTAAAACATATGATGTGTGACAAAGATGAATTTTTGTTCTGATGCAGGTTATCTTTACATTTAAGATTTTTCGCTGTTAGGAGTTATGCTTGTGTTTTGTTTGGTTTGGTGCCTCTACAATGAGGTAGAGATATACCCGTAAAGATTCATGTTTTTAAGGGGGTATAGATGTCATGTGATGAGAAACACTTGTATGGACCAGGACCAAGAATTTTGGTTTGGTCACACACACAAGTTTTTTCCTTCTCTCTCTTCTCTTCTCTCTTCTCCATTTTCTCTCTCTTCTCTCTTCTCTCTCTTCTCTTTTTTCTCTTTGTGTGACCAAAGAGAACTTGTGTGGACCAGGACCACACAAGATTTTCTCGTCATGTTATTACTTATTAGTCATGGGTGGGTGATTACTTATCTTTTTTCCCTACGGGTATGTAATCTTGGAGTGTTATGTCACTGTGTCAGGGTATATCAGCCATATATGTTGGTGCCTGTGGTCTCATGGAACTAATCGTGTTTCTAATTAACAAAAATAAAACTCCAACCCAAAACATAACTACCAACAAAACATATAAATCTGAAATTGCAAATACATCTAGAGAAAAGAAAAGTTGTAACCAAAAAAAAAAAAAAAAAGAGAAAAGAAAAGTAACGTACCAGGTTATTTTTCTTTCGACAAAAAAATTGACCGTGCTTACACAACTTTTTCTATATGGTTCTTGTCCTTTCTATTGTTCTCTTAGACCTTTATTTATAGCGATGAATTAGGGTTTTACTTTAATAAAGATAGAGATAATCAAATCAGATTTTTTATTCTTTTAAAATCTTATATTAACGAAACAAATCAAGTTTATTATATTTCTAAATATTTTCAATTATAGATACTCTATTTAACCAATATACCATAAACAGTTGAAGAGATTTAATTAGCTCATAAATACTATATTTGTTTCTAATATATTCTTGGTGATGACGGTCCATGCTGTCTAAGCTATATATTTTTCAGGGGAAATTAATATGTCTAAGCTATATATTTTTTAGGGGAAATTAGTATATATTTATTTTTTTTCTAAATAAACCCATATATTCTAATATATATATATATATGTATGTGGAGGACATATATGTGTGTGTGTGTGTGTGTGTGTATATATATATATATATATATATATATATATATATATATATATATATATGTGGGGGGCTGTTAACTTGCACCCACCTAAAAACACTAAGGTGCAAGTTAACAAACTGCACCTTCTAGTTATTTACCAAAACACCCATGTTTTTTTATTATAAACAAATATTATTTATGCTATTTACAAAAATGTCCTTTTAATTAAAATAAAGTTGGGAAATGTTAACTTGTGCCCTCAAGGCACAAGTTAATGATTCAAATATAGAAAAAACTTATTGGAATGTGTGCATTGCATTTAATATTTAACTTTTTAATCATTTAAATGCACAAAATTTTATAGGAAGTTTCTTCTTTTAGGTTTCTTAACATGTGCCCTAAGGGCACAAGTTAACACTATCCAATAAAGTTTAATAGAGACAAAAGGGTGTTTTAGTAAAGTACAAGTAGGTGCAGCTTGTTAACTTGCACCTTAGTGTTTTTAGGTGGGTGCAAGTTAACAGCCCCCACTGTTAACTTGCACCCACCTAAAAACACTAAGGTGCAAGTTAACAAGCTGCATCTACTAGTTATTTACCAAAACACCCATGTTTTTCTATTATAAACAAATATTATTTATGCTATTTACAAAAATGTCCTTTTAATTAAAATAAAGTTTAATAGAGACAAAATGGTGTTTTAAATTGATTCAAGTTCTTTTCTTTAGTTTAATGTTTGAACCGAAACCTCAAAATCCAATCATAGCATAGGCTAAACAAAATGAGATATTATATATAATTGAGATATTGTATATATCAAAGGGATAGTGATGTTCTTTGGTGTGAGAAAAAAAATCACTTCATCTGTTCTATACTAATTTTTTTTTTTTTGAAATTATTCATGTCATAGAAATTCAAGATATAATTAATATTTTGGATCCTAAAGAAAATCAATATTTTGGTGAAAGGTCCTTAAAAAAAATATTTTGGCGAATTTCTGGTATACTAGAATTTGATTCAATATGTACCAATCGTCCAATCATTAAATATTCTGTCAACTTTTCATTTTTAATTATTTTGAAATAAATTTAAAATCTTAAACTATTCTTGTCTATAGGGTACTGATTACCAACCAAACTAGAGAGTACTAAATAATTCTCTCAATTATGACATTATTTGAAAATATAATATTTGAGAGTCTACTCAACAAAAATGAGTTAAAAAAATTGGGACTAATTAATCTTCACTTACAAATTAAGAGTGTAATAGAGGAATATGCAACTGAATTTAGGGACAGTGTCGTTAATGGTATTCTGGAGTAGCACCATTTTCCCTTGAAACTTGCATATAAAAATGCTAACAAGTGTTTCAACAAAGACATTGTTTAAGAAACTAAAAAAAAGTAATTTTTGTATAGAAAAATAATGTAATTATTACTTTGATAATGAACAGATTTGTAATATATTTTGAAGACAAATTTGCTATTGTAAATTATTTAAACAATGTTTTTTGACATTTGTTAGCATGCATGGTTAAATTAAATATATAGAAGAAGATCCAATCTCATCATAATCACATGGCAACAGTGCTATGATATTATATTTGTGCTCGCGAACCTGCATGGATCCAAATTTGCTATGATATTTTATTTTCGTGAAGGCATAATTAAGACACAAGACCATAACTATTCGAAGATAACAACGGAAAGTGTTTGAGCCGTTTGTGAAACGTTGGGACAAACTTGTTTGTCTGATTTGTCATAGAGCCAACACAAGTTTTGGATTACTTTTTGTTCTTATTTTCACCTGCAATTTTACTTTGGAGAAATAAACATTAAATGTAGGATATGATTTTTTTACTTCTTTAAGAAACAATGGAACAAATTAAAAAGCATCTCACATGGCAACCGACACTGGTATCTGAAAGTAATATAATTTCACTGGCCAAAGTATTTATCATGTTGTGGGACCTTAATTGCTTGTTGTAACTGTTTCACGTATTAGGTAATTACGGTCTAACGAGTAACGACTATGATGTAGAGTAGTTTGACCAATTTTACATGGTTACTGTTTCATTTACGACGGGACGATCTACGTTAATGCATTAACGACACAAAATCTATTTTGCAGTTTGTGATGTTAAATCCTCTAATATTGAAACCATTATATTCTAATTAGATCAATAACCTTGCATTGACATGCCATTGATCCACACTGTATTTATTAGGCTAGGTTAGGTCCATTTAAAAGTACCTTTGGATTTAATTGTTTTTCCATTCATCTACGCTTCCTTTTTGGATACCTTTATAGGATTCAATTATAAGTCGTACAAAGTTAATTAGTGAATTTATAACTTATATAAGTGTTGTACATTGCAATGGCAGAGGATTAATGTGACAAATAATGGAAGAACAGTCATATTTAATTCATAAGTTTGCTATGCCTTGCATTCAGTTCAACACAAGTCCCAATCACAATATTTAATGTTAGGATTACCTGAATTTTTTTTCTTCAAAATATCAAAGTTGAAAATTCTCATTTGGTGCTTTCATCTCAACAACTACTACTACTACATACACTACCAAAAGAGTGGTAGGTTCCCACAAAACGCTACATAGACGGCACAACGTTGTCCACATGAAATTTCCATCACATTTTGGAGGAAATTAACATGTTATGTTACTTCAACATGGGTCACATTACATGGACCTTCCCTTCCCCTTCTAGACCTATTCTTGCTTTTTCTTTAGTCACTCTCAATCCCAATACGGCAGAAACTATATAGAATGTGTAAGTTAATACTCCCTCCGTCCCATAATACTTGACACAGTTGACCTTATTACGCATGCCAATACATAACTTTGAACTTAAATATCTTGAATAATATATTAAAAAAAATTATGAAAATTTGATATTTTGAAAATACTCATCGAGACGAATATAACGACATCTTACATAATATTATTTATCTTTGTATATTTGTAGAAAAATACGGTCAAAGTATATTAGGTCAAAATTGCACATTTTCAAATGGGTCATCTATTTCGGGACGGAGGGAGTAATATTGACCGTGCAATCTTACAGTTTGTAGACTCAGTCTTCACTTCAGATTTAGATTGTCAGCATTCATGCATGATACTATAATATATTTACCATATCCAAGATAAAAATAAAACAATATGATATCATAGTCTATTCATTTTGTTACAAAAAGCATATGACAAAAATTTAACAAGTCTAAAGTCTAAACTACTCCTCACACTTACACTTAATTTTATATTTGTTTTTACCACCCAACCCTTTTTTATATCTATAAATTCATAGATATAAGTCTTGAAGTAAGGTCAAACATAGTATTAACAATACAAAGTATCAAAGTTCACACTACTTCACACATATTCCATTAACTCAACAGCCATGGATTGGTTTTCATGGCTATCAAAAACCAACCTTGAGCCATCTCTTGTATATGAGTATGGCCTTGTCTTTGCACAAAACGAGCTTGAAGAAGAAGACATGTTTTACTTCAACCATGAGTTTCTACAAAGCATGGGAATCTCCATAGCCAAACACAGATTAGAAATTCTCAAGCTTGCTAAAAAAGACAAGAGAAAAAGTCCACACACAGTTGCAAAATTTGTAGCTGCAATCAAAAGGACAAAGAAGTACTTAGCTAACTATGTTAGGACTTTGACTCATACTGAAGAATCAGCACTTATGGTGATGCCAACTAGGCCTAATGGTGGATTTGGGAGAAGATGGAAGAGTGCTATAATGAAGAGGAACACACAATTTGTGGTGTCTAAGCAAGAGAAAATGTTTCTCACAAATGGAAGGTCTTCTTCCATGCCAAAAACAGTAGCTCCTGCTTTGTCTGGTGATCTTGATGGTTTTTCTAGTCCTGTTGTGTATCATTTCCAAAAGGAGCAAAAGATGGATGGAGATGATGGTGGTGATGGTAATAATGATAATCATGATGATGGTTATTGGTCTGCTGCTGTTGAAGAGATTAAGTGGGATACCATGTTTAAGGATCTAAAGCCAAACTAAAAGTTTTCTCGGATTTGGATTCTCTCCTTTCAAATACTCTCTACATCGAACCTGAATCCTCTACGGCTGCAGCCAATTTCCATTACATCCTCTCCGGTATCTCTTTGCCTCACTTAGTTCCTGTTGTTCTCTCTGTGTTAACACTCTTTGTTCTTTTGTGCTTGAGAGGAAGGAGTGGAAGTAGAGGATCCAGTTTCTGTTTTGAGTGCTTCCTCAAGAGAGATTTTCGATGAACCGCGAATTCTCTGCAGGCTCTCCAGAAAAACATCGGTTGTTGGATTAATTGAACGAAATTTCAGTCGTTAACTCAGTCTCTTCACCCAAATATCGGTCGTTGGATTTATTGAACTGTTTCTCAACCATTTGATGAGTTCAATGGTTTAATAGTTAGAAGAATTCAACTGCTAAATACAGTCAGGGAAGCTGCAGAGGACCGTCTTTACTTTAATTACATGTTTATGTCTTGATAGAGGAAAACTACATCTTAGAGTCATATGTTCTTGGCAGTGAAGTATTGAGGTAGATATTTAGTTTTGTAGCAATAAGTATATAATTTGAGTTGAGTTTGAGTCTGCTTGACTTGAGTTTATGCATTGTACTAAGTCTTATGTAGTGACAGTACATATTTACACAGTATATTTGATGTTATCTTGGTGTTTATGTCACTGAATAATTGAGCTCTTTTTACTAATCATCAAATTATGATATTTACTTCATTAAGCTAGAAAGACCCTAGGGAAACAACTTTCAAACCACAGAACAAAGTAATCAATCTCGGTCATTGATTTGCAATCAGACGGTTCAGATCACACATTCACTTAATCTATTTTTAACGATCTAGACCATTGATTTAAATTGGACAGTCGATGTAAACCCTTTGATTATTATTTGTAGTATGAAGCAGAAAAATGAAATTTAATAACTAAATTAAGCACTACAAAACAAGCTTCAAGAAAACGACGAAAATTGACGTCTTTGGTTGGTATTAATAATTATATCTCTTAAATGGATTATATTTGATAAATTATTGTGGAATCTACATGATTTTTAGGTAGCAAGCAAACTTGTGAATAGAGATCTCTACATTTTTTATTGGAGGCTTCAAATGATGAGACACCAAGACAGAGTTGGTTGGTTGTATGTTGAATTTCCAAAAGATATTCATTTATTGGAGGTGTACCAATGATTGTATACAACATTCAGAAAGAATTTTTTTTTTTACCTTATTTCAAATTGTATACAACTTTCAGAAAGAAAGAAAAAGGAAAAGGTGAAGGAAAAACAACTTGGGAATACTGTAAAGCATTAGCAGTAATTTATTTCAAATTACATCATAATATCATGGTATACATATACATATCATAAACTTATAGTTAAATATTGGGGCTCATAAAGCCAGAAGTACGCTTACAGTAGTCTCTAAATACTCTCATAGAATAATGGCTGCATAAATTTGGCAAGTTTTGTACATAGCAGACAATTTTGTCCAATCTCATTGATATGAAGTATGCGACAAACGAAATGAACCGCCAGCATAGAGCATTTGATATACCAGTCTTATTCTAACTGTCAAAACCATACTCTGGTACCAATTTCACATACACCAGCCAAAATCACAAAAGTGATTCTGAAGCAATCTGCAGCATAACATGTGAAGTTTCCTTGCAAGGAAAACATAAAAAAGCAAACCAATTGGATTTCCTAGCACCATGAAGCTTCTAATTATACCAAAATACTTCAAACCAAATAGCTCAGAAACAGTTGGAACCATTATAAATACTGTACTCCATACCACATCCCAAGTAATGCTGGTGCAGTATAAAGAGTTCCATCTAGAGCTGAAGCATAAAGCAAAAATGTTATGATCATAATTACTTATGTACTTGTCATGATGATACATAACCTCATCAATATATGCTCTTACCAAGTATATATGGGAAGCGAAGCTATGAAGTACAAACACTAACACCAGACATGACACATACGAACAGCGTGACAAAAAATCTATAATGGGAAGTCCTTGTACAATTAAAATATTGTTTCCGTTAAATATGACTCATTCGTTACAAGCAGGAAGATGCTCGAGCATTACGGAGCGAGGCTGCCCTTTGGGCTTGGCCCATTCATTTATTGGCATATGACTATAAGGGTCCTTACTCCTTCACATGACCTTATCAACTTAGAACCGACACTTAACATTAAAAATGTATTTGATGTACACATCACAGACACATGTAGTGACATTCAATTTCTTTCATTTATAAATTATTGTCAGTGTCGACGTATAAGTGTCATGTCTGATATGCCATCATGTGCTTCATTGGATTTATCAGATTCCCTATAGTTAGGAGAATCACGTAGTCAAGGGACCACAGCTATTGGATGACTAGTATGCTGAATCCACCAAATCAATTTTAAAACAAAACTAGTGATCAGAAGAACTTCATTCAGCCGAAACTCATGTGGTTAATGACTTAACGACACCAAAAGATAAATAGTTTGATAGAACCCAATTTTAACCTAAGTGGTGGAATAATATTTTTGTCGGAATTTACTTACTCATGGAGTCATGGTCGAACTCCGGAGTTTCAAGGTCCCTTCTCCGAGAACCAGAGGGTTAACACCGACAAAAATAACACTTCATTCAACAGCCGAGATCAAACACTGCAAAGAATTTAATTACAAAAATAACTCCATAAAACAATTAAAATGATTAACAGTTCCCAGCAAAACAATGGGGGCTAAAAAGTAGAGACAAGACGGAAACCTATAGGTATTTGTAATATTTATTTGAATAGATAAACAACAAATCAGAGTGGCGCAGCGGAAGCGTGGTGGGCCCATAACCCACAGGTCCCTGGATCGAAACCAGGCTCTGATAAAATTTTGTTTTGATTTTTAACCTAGAATTGGAAGAAGGATTTTGTGGTGTTAAAAAAGAATTTATTTTTAATTCTAGGTGTTGGAGAACATTCAATTGTGTTCTCAAAATAGTAGCTATGTTTGGTGATTTTTGGCACTTGGGTTTGGATGTTTTTGAGTGAGAGTTCTTGGTGATGGGTTTGGTTATGAGTTCCTTTCAAATTTCATATGTGGTTGGGCTAAATATTAGTGTTATGGAAAATAACGGTTTGTTCAAATTTCACTATGCCAGCGGGCTTTAATCGAATGGACTCCCAACAGATAATTAAATATTAACAAATGAAGCACTGTCACAGACATGGATTCCGGATACTTCAGCACCGGTAAAACTTTGAAAAAATGGATTAGTTGAAAGTAATCACATGTGTCAGTGTTGTGTTTGTGTTCAACCCAGACACGTTTCAGACACTAGAATGCCTTGCATCTGCAGCCAAACATCCACTGTTGGATTTATTGAACTGCCTTTCAATCATTTGATTAATTCAACTGCTGAATATTGTTAGGGAGGTTGCAGAGGATCTATTGGCTGAACATGCCTCCTTTACTTCATTGAGCCTTTTCACTGAATCATCAAATTATTATGTTTACTTCATTTAGCTAGAAAGTTCCTTGGGATAGATATATACATGATGCCTATATGCTTAAGGCAGTGTCTGCAAAATCTGAGACTGGCTTACTGCATAATCAGCTTCGTTTGTAGCATCACATGATATTTTTTTTGAGTTAATTTAGAACTTGTAGGACTTATAATATATGTGAAACTCGTAAGAATCATAAATACCAAATCCAAAGGAGTTTGTTGGCAAGTTAATTCACAAGTGAGGAGTCTTCTTTATGAGTAATATGGCAAATTCAATTAGTTTAAGAATTGAACAGTGAGCTGCATATATGGATATGCAGTCAAAATTTTGATGTTGATGGAATTATGCTGCATACCATGAGATAAAATTTTGGCTCATTTCAATTTGTATACAATTTTCAGGAAAAAAAGACAAGTGGAAAATTTGTATACAATAATGTAAAGCACTATAAGTAATTTCAAACTACAATATTATATTATGGTATGGCATATATAAATCATAGGCTTCTATTTACATATTGGTATGTGTATGTTCATTGAGCTACATCCAAAAAACTCTTGATCATATTCTCGGAGTCACAAAAAGAACAAAAAATTACTGTGTCTAAGGCTCAGAACTTTTTAGCAGTAGTACATAAAAGCCATAAATATGCTTAGAGTAGTCTTTATATCCTCATTGAACAATTTTACACAATCTCATTGATTTGAAGTTTGAGACAGACGAAATGAACCGCCGGCATACAGCATTTGGTATACAGGTCTTATTCTAAGTGTCAAAATTATACTCAAAATGGTACCAATTCCACATACACCAGCCAAAACAAGAAAAGTGATTCTAAAACAATTTGCACTGTAGCAGGCGGAGTTTCCTTGCTTCGCCGCTTCAGTATCATACAAATTTTCAGCAAGGAAAACTGAAAAAAGAAGGGCACCAATTGGATTTCCTAGCATCATGAAGCTACTAATTACACCAAAGTGCTTCAAACCAAAAAGCTCAGAAACAGTTGGGACCATTATAGAATATTGAACTCCGTAGCACATCCCAAGTAAAGCTGTTGCAGCATAAAGAGTGCCATATAGAGCTGAAGCATAGAGCAAAAAGGCTATGATCATTATTACTTGTATAATTGTCATCCAAAATGTTCTAGGCAGTGTTTTCAACCTGTCATGATGATAACCTAATGAGTATATGCTCACACCAAGTATATAAGATACTAACAAACATCACAAGTCCATTAAAATTATGTTAATAAGCTACCATCATTCATAACAACTTCATGATAAGTGCAAAATAAAGAGAGTATTGTGTTTGAAGCTATGAAACAAAGACACCGACATCAGACATGAAACGTATATGAACATTGCAACAAAAATATTATAACTGGAAGTCCTTGCGAGTAATGTTTCTGTTTGAGTATATGAATCATATTCACTAATAAGTGGGTATGCGCTCGAGTGTAACATAGCAAGTTTTCCCTTTGGGCTTGGCACATTTATTTGGTGGGTTACAACTAGGAGGGTTGGCGGAGTGGGGGCGAAGCCCCTCTACGGTAGTTCGGGGGTAAAATTGTAAGTTGGACTATGGTATTTAAATAAAGATTTGTACTATGTAATCCTAAGCATTGCATAATAGGAAACTACAACAGTTGCTCTATTGTTGAAGACATATGTACAACTGGCTGAACTCTTGGATCAATCATTGTGTTCTTGTGTGTTTATTTATTTTCTTACTTTAGAGCCATATTTGATATTCTAAGCAAGGAGGATAGAGCTACTATTCATACAAGCTCAGTGCAGAGTTGGGAAGTAGCTGCTTAAAAATCAAAACTATTTGATGTTATTTGAAGTCATAAATTGTATAGTCTATTACTTGTTAAATAAGATACCTAACAAAGTGTTCAGAAACAGCACCAGCGCCTAGACGACCGATAAAATTGCAAAAGCTGAAGACTGAGAGCAATATGGTTGTATCTTCTACACCGAAAGAAGCTCCTATTTGAGCCAAATTATTGAGAACAGTTACTCCTGAGCCAACCCCTAAAGAATAAGCAAACCAAAGTAGCCAAAAATCAGCTTTAACTAAATATATTTAATTTCTTTGAAAAACAAAATATATTTCAAATGAGGATGAAGCATAGCTACCAGAACATAGGACAAGTTGGAAACAAAGGACAGAACCAACAAGAAGCAAAGCCCAAGGAGGGAATTTGTTGCAGGCAATACCAGGTAGCAGACCAAAGTTTTCTCCAACATCATTGGCCACTCCAAGAATAGTCACTTGTTGTTGATTGAGACCCAACACATTTTTGAGAGCAGATGAGTAGAGTGGAATGGAAAGTTGTATGCATTACCAGCAGCTATTTGAATCCAAACTGCAGCAGCTAGACCCACCCATGGTGGTCTGCTACCACCTTTAAGAACAAGATTCGACATTTTCCTATCAAAGTTATCTTGGCTTTGGCCGAATAGACCAAATGAGCTATGAAGCATAAACACAGGCACCAGACACAATAAATAGAATTGGCGTTGATTGTTGAAGGGGGCAGTAATCCATGAATGCAATGCTTGTAGATCACTGAACCTATGACTATGCTAAGTTTTTTAAATAGAATTGGTGTAATCTGAAATTTCAAGTCTTGAAAGTGTTTTGCCTTTTCCATTTTAGGCTAAGTTTTTCTAGTTTGAATGTCATCATCATCATGCCAATGCTTTCAGTATAACCAAACAGTCCAAACCTAACCTTCCAGTCACTAACCTATGACTTTGAATGACATCTCATTTGTCCGGTCTTTGCGTCTTTTTTTTTAATAATAGAAAGTTTAGGTGATTTAGATCTCGAAGTTTAGCTAACACAGTAGACTTAAAGAGCAATAAAAGAGATATGAGTAACTTTCTTACCAATTAGACCAATCGTCTCTGCTATGTGTACTAAAGCTTGCTACATACAAGTTTTAAAAACATGGGTGTTCAGGTGTCATTTTTTACAAGGATTTAATTGACATGCACCAACACGTTAGAAAAAATTATATAGTTAATCGATTACATTCATTGAATTGTTAAAAACATTTGACTTTAAACAAATCTATCTTAAACGTTAGAGGAGTATGACTTAATGCTTCTTAGGAGTATAACTTACTGGCACCAAATTGATTACATTCATTGAATTGTTAAAAAGGAAATGCTTGTTATAGCGAAAACTAATTTCACGAACCTTCGTGACATGTTAAAACACTGACCCTTTTATTTTTGGCAATCGCATGTATGATAAGTGTGAGCCATATTTTTTTTATTGTTGTCATTGCAATTTCCAATTCGTGATACATTCGCGAGAATATTCATCGTGATATATAGCATTACCATTGTTAAAAGCATTTGACTTTAAACAAATCTATCTGAAAATTTGTTTATATTCAAGAGGTAAAAATGTACTCCCTCCGGTCACTATTATAAGCAAAATTTCACCTTTTAGATACATTGAATAATAAATGTATCTAGACTTTATTATAGACTAAATACATTAATTATTCAATGTATCTAAAAAGTCAAATTTTGCTTATAATAGTGACCGGAGAGAGTACATGTAAATGATATCACTCTGTAGAAGAATTCAATTGAAGGATTTGTCTATTTTATCTAATTGTGTACAAGATCACTCTGAAATTTCACCATCTTGATTCATGAACCATAGAATATAAAAGTAAAATAATAAAGCACAAACTTAATCATAGTGGCATAGATATTTGAAGCATAACAAATTGAAATTGAATTTCAAACAAATATATGTTACTTATTCAATTATAATGTTCTCCTCATATAAGTTATTTCTACATAAAATTGGAGACAGTTCAATAAAAGGCAAATTAAAAGAGAATGAACTTTGAATATTAAAATTGATAAGGCAACAGTATTCCTTTTTTCTAAGCAAATAACGAAGTACTACACAAAATAACTTTGAAGCAATAATATTCATAATTATTAAATACTTTCTTAATTTCTCATTAATATTTATGATCTGAGGGATTTACAAACCACTTTATATTATACAAAAGTAAAATTCTAATAAACACAATCCTAAAATTCCTAGGTGCAAACACGAAAAACGAATTACTTATTTATTCCACCAATCGAGAGAAGACTTTTCTTGTAAATTGCAATATTATAAGAATGTGCTTTTTTAACACCAACTTCTTCGGCCTTCTGGGTACCTAAATTGAAAGAAACTAGTCGGTCATCTTTTTTCTGGAAAAATATATCACCATTTTTTCCTGGACCGATAAAATACTTAATGTCGGACAGTGGTCCAACAACAAAGAGTTTAGTCCACGATTCCTTCACACCAAGTTCGCCCAAAATTGATATGTGAAAAATAGGTGTATTTGAATAATACCATGAGATTGAAGAAAGGGATCTATTAAGCACCACCAATCGTCTTTCCACCAAGCCAAGATAAAAATCTGTATCTATGTCAGATTGTACGTCTATGGGTATAGGTGTTGTAACAAACATCTCATTGCTAAAGTCACATGAAACTAAAATATGTTCATCGCGATTTTCACTTTCATACCACCAATGAGACATTCCATCAATGTTCAAAAGTCAATATGAACCACTTTCATCATGATTAGGCATATTGATATCAAGTTTACTCCAAGAGTTACACCTTAGGCTATAAATCTCCCATTCAGGTTCATAAGATATTTCATTCCATGGAACATCTTCGGGTTGCATATCGAGACGTTCAAGTTCTTGGTCACTCATTGTAGTAAATTGCATGTACCTAATAATTTTAAAGTCATCTTTGATATGGTCATAACCAAACCCATGAGGATCTTTTGATGCCAGCACCCGATAAGGTGGTACAGCCTCGAGAGAGCTGGTAGGAATGACTTTGTATTCATTGGTAGTTGGGTTCCACAATACAAGTGGATATCCCATAAGGCAAATAGTTCCAGTAACAGGGTCACAACCATAATAATCACTAGTATTAAAATCAAAGAAAGAGTTTTCCTCTTGAATTGGATTTGGAAAGTCTAATTTTACTTGATTCTCATACCTATCACCAGAAAGCAAATAGGAAGAGCAATGAATAGAAAACTCAGGACCATAATAATCAGAGGGGACAATCTCACATTCAACCTCGTATAAGAGGACAGATGTATCATTGTAATCAGAGTGAGGAATTGATAAAAAATTAGTGCGGAAACAAGAGTTTTCAAATAAGAGAGCCCATGGCTTACATACGCATTCAAATCGTTTAAAAGATTTTAATGGAAGTTTTGACAGAATAGAGAATACAAGATCGTTGGGTATGTGATTCCTAACCTTTTTTTCACTTACAGATTTGGTCATCTTCAAAAATATTGTAGCAAAAGTGCTGATGAATTCAATTGTAGTTGGATTTTTTTTGCGACCTGTATTTAAACAAAAGAATACTTAATCGAGAAGTAAATGCATTGTAATTTTTTTTACACCAAAAAAATATTTATATTTTATTTATAGACATATTTAATCACTTTATGTAACATCCCAGACTGCTTTCAAGATTGCCGACTAACCCCACAAACCAACATGAGTCTTTTCAGCATGCTTTGTCCTCACTCACATGACCTACCGGGTAACACCCACAACGTGGCTTTCGATATCCCATCAGTTGGATACGAAAGGTTCCCGCCAGTTGGAACGGGCACTATCCGTAAGGATGACCCCACGTTAATAAGAGGAACCGAATCACATCGGAATGAGAGGGATCCGGAGGCCGTGTAGGTATGGGACTACATGGTTGAAGGAAGGCTTATAAGAATTGTTAGGTACTACCCATATCAACAAGATGCATCTTCTTTTCGGTAGCCCATTCCATAAGAACTCCACAGTTAAGCGTGCTTGGCTTGGAGTAGTACTAGGATGGGTGACCTACCGGGAAGTTTCCCGGTAAGCATGTGAGTGAGGACAAAGCATGCTGAAAAGACTCGTGTTGGTTTGTGGGGTTAGTCGGCAATCCTAAAAGCAGTCTGGGACGTTACTAAATGGTATCAGAGCAGACCTCTCCCAGTACGGTGTGGTTCGGGGACGAACCAGGCGGAAGCTGGTGGGCATCTAACACCCACAACGTGGCTTTCGATATCCGGTCAGTTGGATACGAAAGGTTCCCGCCAGTTGGAACGGGCACTATCCTTAAGGATGACCCCACGTTAATAAGAGGAACCGAATCACATCGGAATGAGAGGGATCCGGAGGCCGTGTAGGTATGGGACTACATGGTTGAAGGAAGGCTTATAAGAATTGTTAGGTACTACCCATATCAACAAGATGCATCTTCTTTTCGGTAGCCCATTCCATAAGAACTCCACAGTTAAGCGTGCTTGGCTTGGAGTAGTACTAGGATGAGTGACCTACCGGGAAGTTTCCCGGTAAGCATGTGAGTGAGGACAAAGCATGCTGAAAAGGTAAGCATGTGAGTGAGGACAAAGCATGCTGAAAAGACTCGTGTTGGTTTGTGGGGTTAGTCGGCAATCCTGAAAGCAGTCTGGGACGTTACACTTTAATACTTAAATAAGAAATAATATTAATTCCGTAAAATTCCGTAAAAAACAATAAGCAATTTTAGACCCAAAATAAAAAGAAATAACATTAATTTGATCAACAAAATAATATAACTAGCATTTATAATTCGGATTCTGTATTCCTCTTTTATCTCATCATCGTGACCAATTTATTGATTTTTTGTTCATTTTATATTACATTAATAATAATAATAATATGAATTGTTTACATTTTTTATGAGAGGATGAAATTTTCGCAATTAAAATTGGATATATTTTAATGGACATCGATTGACTATATACAAAATGTAAAATTTAAAGTCATTTTGCAGTTTCATCGCCTTGTAAAAAAAAATATCATTACTTTTCATATAAGTATTCTTTGTTTTTTAAAGTCTATTTCAGTTAAATCTTACTTACTAAAGCTTGTCAGGTCAAGCTAACCTTAACCTTAACCCTAAAGTTAACGTTTTTCCGCTCATTCTAAAGCATTTATGTCGAAGCTTGACCTCCTCACCTTTAATACACACCATAAAGTCATTTCATTACAGGTTGTAGTAACTGCCATTTATAACACGATTGCATATTATTTTAATTTTTGAAATAGAATAACACACGATTGCTGTATTAATTGTCATCCCAAATTAGACCTGTGAATTACATACAAAATTGTATAATGGAAATAAAATAAGACACAATCAATTGTATATTGATTAGCATTAAAACCACACGATTGAAAATTTCTTTTAAAAACAAATGAGGCCACACAGTTGCATATAAAAAAAACAGCACCTTTTGCATATTAAAAGAAAACCACACAGTTTGCATAATGGAAATAAAATAACACACAATCAATTGTACATTAACTAGCATTATTGTATAATGGAAATAAAATAACACACAATCAATTGTATATTAACTAAAACCACATGGTTGAAAATTTCTTTAAAAAAAAAAGGGAGGCCACACGGTTGCATATAAAAAAAACAGCACCTTTTGCCTATTAAAAGAAAACCACACGGTTTGCATAATGGAAATAAAATAACACTCAATCAATTGTACATTAATTAACATTATTGTATAATGGAAATAAAATAACATCCAATCAATTGTAAATTAACTAGCATTAAAACCACAAGGTTGAAATTTTCTTAAAAAAAAAAACGGCCACACGGTTGCATATTAAAAAAAACAGCACCGTTTGCAAGTTAAAAAAAACCACACGGTTTGCATATTAAAATCAGTCTATAAAATCAGCCTCATTTCTCCTTCCATTATTCTATCGTTGATTCCAATGGAGGGTCGTGGTATTGAAACTCTGCTGTCCAGGTGCTACGATTATTTTTCTCACAATTACGACGTGTTTTAATATCTTTTCCTATTTTTTAAACCTTTATGATGTTGCAGGTCCTTTGCTCAAAAATCCAGCTTCATCCTTTGAAAGTGCTGTCAACAAGTATTGTGTGAAGTTTATGACGTACATAGTCGAGTATGATGTTGAAGAGGTGAAGATGATTTTGTCTGACATGTTTCATATTTTTTTGTTATCTGTAATGGTTCTAATCGTTTTTTTTTTGTTGCATCAGGGGGGGCTGTTATGCTACCGAACATGTTCACGAACGACTTTGTGGACCAAGTTCAACGATTTGCGACTTTGATTGATGCAAAGAGCAATCAATTCGAGGTGGGTCTGTGTTTTTCTCCAAGGGATGGAAATCCTTGCGTGATTTTTATGGGATCAGCTTGGGTGCTTGGGTTTCTCTTATATTTGTGGATCAAATGAAGTTCGTGATTAAACTGAAAGATAGGTTTGGCAAAGTGATTAAGCCTCCCAAATTTGATCCTCCTATGCATTTTATGATTGACAAAACAAATGTCAAGACAACTTTTGATCCTAATCTCCCCCATTTCACTCCTTTGATTTCTTATCATCACAATGTCAACAACTTTCATATAGAGTGTGTGAAGAAGTTAAGTGAATTTGATGTATCCAAGGGTTTTTTTGTATGGAAAATGTTTGTTGTGAGAATATTTATATTTACCAACGCCTGTCTTTTTTTGTTAGGTTGTTGACATGTTGATTTATTTTTCGTGTTAGGTGCTGATTTATGAAGGAGAAGTTGCACAGATGATGGATATCGGAACTACTTCTATCAAGTTGGTGGATGATTGGGGAAATGGCTGGGATTGCGTGTTGATTTTTGGATTTACTCCATACCAACACGCCATGATTGGTGGGCAGTGGAAGCGTTTTGTGGATGCTCGCAGACTTCGAGAAGGGGTTCAGATCAAACTTGGTGTGTCAATGGCTGGAGAGAATGATACAATCTATTTAACTGTCATTGCTGGTTAGGATTGGAGGGTGCGGATGGTTTATTTTTGATGGAATTTTCCAGTTTATTTTTATGTTTTCCCTTTCTGTTTTTTTCCTTTGCGTTTTCTTTTTATGGAATGTAGTATGCTTCATCTTTTATGATTTCTTTTTGTTTTGTCAATCAAAAACTATGATGCTTTAGTTCTTGACTATCATTGTGACGAAGTATCATCTTGCCTTCTTATATACGCTAATTTAAATTAAAGAGATCTTTTCATATTTTACCTTGCATCCTTCTCTCATTGTTGTTATATATATTACAATAAAAACCTTACCAAGTAATTTCAGATTCACATGAATTCGGAAATATTTAGGACGTTGCATATCTCTATGGTATGATTATAGAATATTTTTCAATGAATTATATATTAACAGTCATTAATAACATACAGTCGCAAATTTTCTTAAGGAAAAAAAAACACGGTTGCAAATTAAAATAATATGGTTCAAGTCAAATTGAAATGGCATCATATTTAATGTTCTACATTAATTTTGCACGTTCAGTATCTTTCTGATATGATTATAGAATATTTTTCAATCAATTATATATTAACTGTCATTAATAACACACAGTTGCAAATTCATTTAAAAAAAACGGTTGCAAATTAAAATAATATGGTTCAAGTTAAATTGGGATGACACCATATTTTAAGGTTCTCCGTATATTTTGCACGTTGAGTATCTTTCTGGTATGATTGTAGAATATTTTTTAATCAACTATATATCAACTATATATTAACTAGCATTAATGACACACGGTTGAAAATTTTTTTAAGAAAAAAAGCAGCGCTGTTTTATCTTGGTTTTCGGGTGTCAAACATTGATTACGTTTGAACCTTTTAAACCGGTGATATCTCATTTTTCTTGGGAAGGGAAAAAGTAAGCAAAACCCTTGAGAATCGAGGTCCGGGAGTTGTTTTCGCTACGGGAAGGTGTTAGGCACCCATAACGACTATAGTATCCTATAGGAACCGTCTTTGATTTCTACGCGCGCGCTTTATTTTTAAATGCTATTTTGAAATGTTATTTACACCTAGAATTTACCAAATGAAGAATTGGAGGGAGAAGAATGTTTTTGGATTTTTGTTTTAGTTGAATTGAAGGAATTTGGTTCCTTGCCTACGTACCCGTTTAAGGGATCAAATCCACCGTAGTTCTCTTCCAAAAATGTTTTTGTTTTCGTTGGTTGATTTTAAGTTTGAAAATTGGAGTTTGAAGAATAGAAAGAGGCCTCAAGGGCATGAGATTATGAAATCGTGAAGTTGAATTAGTTATTTGCAAAATGTGGTCTAAACATGATTATTTTTCATTGAAATTTGATTAAGAAAATGAAAAAGGAAAATTCAATGGGATTTTGATCCCAAGGTTTATTTTGAAAATGATTTGAATGAAGTTTGTTCAAGTTTTTTGGAAAATGATTTTTCTAAGTATAAAGCCTAAACATTCATCTAAACATACAATCCTAAACATACATCTAAACATGCATATTTTAGCTATATACCTAAAGTGGTGTGTGTGCATGTGTCGGTGCTTGTGTCGGTGTACATTATTAGAGTCCATTGTCCTTATTACATCATGCCCTAGATACATTCTATGGTCTTGCAAGAAAAGTAAATGACATGAAAGTAAAGTACAAAGGAAAATCCTAAGTGTTACATTCTAAGTATTAATATGGGAATTAAAGTGCAAGAAATGAAACTATAATGGAAAAATGAAGTATGCTTGTGGAGATGCATGAAACATGAAACAAAATGGTTAGTGGCATAAGGAATAATAAAGATTGAAATAGATGCAAGTGAAATAGCATAGGAAAGTAATGAAACTTGACAAAAAGTAACAAAATCTTAGCACACAAAAGTGGTAAAATGTGCCTAAACTTTGTCATAAAATTCACACAAACATAAGGCCTATAATTTTCATACCATGACAATCTTCAAAGAGTTTTATTTCAGCTATGACATGAATATTATAAGACAATATTAAACCAAGAATTATGACACATTTTAAGCACATTTCACACTTTATTTCCACAAACAATTGTTTACATGGCTTGTAAAACAAGTAACTATCCACAACACATTAACATTCAGTAGAAAACACATTAAACGCAGATATAAGCTCATCACAAATTCACATATCATAAAACAATAGCATGTGCCAAGAATTAGAATCAAGATCATGCCAAAATCTCACAAAAAATTAGCAAAAAGTGACACAAAATCACAAGAAAGTTCCACATATATTTTTACCAACTTTTTAACATGCCAAAATGTCATAAGAAACAACTTTCAAATATCAAAAATAATTGCAAGAGAGTTCACAAATTTTTGGAAGTTTTTAACAAGATTTTTTTAACAAAAAATGAAAAAAAAGAATTTAACAAAGAACAAATTATTTCCTCATAGCTTTGATCAATGCTTAACGTGTGAACACATCAAGATTCATCAAAAATATCAAGAAAATCATTGGACAATTTTTAGGAATTTTTTTAAAGGCTTTTGGCATCACAGGGGTGTAATTAGCAAGAAATTAACTAAAACGTACAGAAAAGGGGGGTGTAAACAGCATACTGGAAAAAAGAAGGCATTTTGGGCTGCAGGATGGGACCAAGGAAAGTTGGACCGGTTCAGGAACGGGTCGGTTCAACCGAACCGGTCCAACAAGAATAGCATACTAGCAGCGCTGCTGCTCTTCTCTTCTCCTTTCATTCATTCTTCTTTTTTTTTACCAAAAACATGTTCATGCTCAAAGTTCCCACAACACATAGATCCAAACATTCAAATTCAGCACTTTTGAAACACAAGTTCTTGAATGAAAATCACAACAAGGCAAGGATTAACATGGTTACCTCTTACACAAATTGGAGAATACTTCTTGCTTGCTTATTCCTCCTTCTTGTTCGATCTCCCTTTGATTTGAATGGTTCC
The DNA here is from genome assembly GCF_051527215.1 of Medicago sativa. Classification (NCBI taxonomy): domain Eukaryota; kingdom Viridiplantae; phylum Streptophyta; class Magnoliopsida; order Fabales; family Fabaceae; genus Medicago; species Medicago sativa. The sequence goes on from NC_140750.1 coordinate 82,286,157, forward strand.
TTTGCTCTTTTCGATCCCAGCCTTGCTTCCTTCCCTCTTCACGTTTTGTTCCTCTTCGAAAATGGCTTATGTGTTGATGTTCTTGATTTGTTCTTGTTGCGCCATTCTTTCTTCTTCTTTTCTCACTTCAATTTCGGTTTTGGAATGGATGTGATGGTGATGATGATGATTGTGATTGTGTTGAGGGTTGAATGCAGATTTTGAAGATGTTGTTGATGCCAAAAGATGAATCCAGAATTGAAATGATGAAGGTTGTTGTTAGTTGTTGAAGGTTTGGTTATGGAGAATTGGTGAAGGTTGAAGATGAAGTTGTAATGATTTTGTGGTTGTTTATGGTGGTTATGGAGGTTAGAGGAGTTAGTTAGGGTGGAGGAGAAAGTTTGTTGTGGTGGTTTGAAAGTTGGTTATGGTGGTGGAGTGGTGGAGAAAAAGTGGTTATGGTGGTGGTGATGAGTGGCCACGTGATGGAGAAGAAAAGAGGGAAAGAGGAAAAAATTGTTTTGTGATTTTTGTGGAATTTTGTAAAAAATGATTGATTATGAAATTTTGACTATGGGTTTGACTTATATAGGTGATGTGGTAAGCCTTGGGCCAATTGGAATGAGACATGTGGCACTAGACTTGTAACAAACTCTTAAGGACCAATAGCATTTGGACACATGGCACTTGGACTCTAACAAACTTAAAAAGGGATTAAAATGTAAATAATAAAAGTGCGAGGACTAAAATGAAAAATTAAAACGAAAATTGAATTGAAAAAGTAAATTGGAAATTAACGTAAAGCGAGACGATTAAAACAACAAAGCAGATTAAAATGAAACAGAAATATTATGTGAAATGACCAAAATGCCCCTAGGGGCTTAAAACGACTAAAAATGACTCAGATGAAATTTTAAAGTGGATTTTTAACAGGAAATTAAAGCAAGAACTTATACAAGACCCAGAGACAATTTTTAGAATTTAAACAGGGTTTTAACACATGAAAAGACTAAAATGCCCCTAGGGGCAAAACTGACTAAAAATGACTTCAAACGCAATTTTTAAAATGGATTTTGACATAGAATTGAAATGAAGACTTATTCAAACTATTTGAAAGGACTCAAACAAATTTTTAAAAGATTTAAAGAAATTTTGACATAGGAAATGACTAAAATGCCCCTAGGGGCTAAACTGACTAAAAAATGACTCAACTGATATTTTTGAAATGAATTTTGACATGAGATTGAAACAAGGACCTATACAAACCAATTTAAAAGACTCAAACAATTTTCAAGGATTAAAATGAGTTGAATGCAGGAAATGACTAAAATACCCTTTTATGTGAATTTTGCAAATAACATTGAAATAAAATGCAGAGAAAGATGCAATTGATCAGAGACAGTTCAAATGACTTATAATGCAAGAAAAGAAGAATTGAATAAGTATTTTTAGGTCCAAAATTAGGGTATAACAGCTGCCCCTATTTAAGTTTCTTTGTCCGGAGAGTCAAGAGACGAAGTCTTGGATTTGACGGGACGAAGATACTTAAATATTAACATTTGCACTGCTTTTGGACATAAAAATACGTTTTCAGGTTTTCAGAAATATGAATGCCATGCAACACTTCGATTATGAATGCCAGACAAACAACTGGAGTCCATGGAACATGTCATGTCACTGGGGATTCAGATGGACATTGACAGGGTGGACAAACCAGGGGATAGAAAAAGGGTACAAGCTGTTCTTTGGATCGAACTAGCCACTTGACCGGGGAATACAAAGCAAGAGATAGGTGCAAGCTGTTCTTGGGATCGAACTGGGCACTTGACCGGAAACATAGACATATAGGCAGATACAAGCTGTTCTTTGGATCGAACTTGACACTTGATTGAAAATACAAACAGATAGGTAGGCACAAACTGTTCTTTGGATCGAACTGGCTGTTTGGCTGGAGATATAGACAAAAGGGTAGATACGAACTGTTCTTTGGATCGAACTTGCCGTTGGATTGTCACCACATCATGTGGGAAGGTGCAAACTGTTCTTTTAGATCGAACTTGCCGTTTGACCGATAACAAAGCATAAGCTGGGTACAAACTGTTCTTTTAGATCGAACTTGCCGTTTGACCGATAACAAAGCATAAGCTGGGTACAAACTGTTCTTTTAGATCGAACTTGTCGTTTGTCCGGAAGCATAGGTATATAAGCAGGTACAAGTGGTTCTTTTTTGGATCGAACCTGGCACTTGACCAGTAACAAGATACAAATTGAAAGTCTGGTTTAACAAGATACCAATTGAGGGTAAATTGTCATTGACTTGATTTGAAAATAGACATGACCATTTTTGTTGGCCCAAGAGTAAATTGAGAGTGGATTAGCATGGATTTGAATTGGAAGTTGACATTGAAAGAGAGATTGCGAATTGAGATTGATCAGAAACATAGACATAGACATTGGATTGGAGATTTGAAATTGACATTGAGATTGAATTGGAATTGAATTGAAAATTGAAATTGACATTGACATTGACATTGACATGGGATTGACATTGGAGGTTGAGTTTGAAATTGAAATTGAGATTGCTTCGAATTTGAATTGAATTGAAATTGAGATTGGAAATTGCTTTGAATTGACATTGAATCAAAATTGAGATTGCTTCGAATTTGACATTGAATTGCTTCGAATTTGACATTGAATTGAAATTGAGATTGGAAATTGCTTTGAATTGACATTGAATTGGCATTGGAATTGAGAATTGAAATTGCATCGAATTTGACAGTTGAAATGATTAGAAATTGAGATTGGAGAGTTGAGATTGCATCGAATTTGACAGTTGAAATTGAATTGAATTTGACAGTTGGAATTGAGTTTGACAGTTGCAATTTGGAAATGCAATATGTATGTATGATATGACAAGATTATTGAATGTATGAGCACATAAAATGCATGATTATGCATGTATGAATGCTTGAAATGCATGATTGGCTTGTAGTTTGACAGAGAAGTTTCGCACAGGCAGACAAAACATTGGAAAATTGGGCACGTAATGGCTCGTGCTGCAACATATTCATAGGGGAAAACCTCTTTGGAGAGACCGTCGTTGAGAGACGTATCGAAACCATGGCTGAGGGCAATACAACTTGTTAAAGGAAATAGCCTTGGAAAGTTCTTGGATACAGGTCGCCGCTGCTAGGCGTGTCAGTGCTAGGTAAACATTGGATGTTCGCACCTGTGGTCAATGCTTTTCATATCATTTTCATTCTTTCATTTTTCAATCCCTATTTTTGCCTGAACCGCCCTTTCGGGTTTTCGATTCACCGGGGAATAAGATTCTTTTCATTGCCCCATTTTTGCCTGAATTGCCTTCATAGGTTGTCAATCAGCGGGGTGCTCATTTTTGCCTAAGCCGCCCTTTCGGGTTTTCAACTTAGCGAGCTTTTCATTTTCATTTTGTCAATTTTTTTCATTTTCATTCTGTTTTTTCATTCTTGCCATTGACCACAGATCATCCCGGGGAGTAACCTGCTCGTAACATCTATTGAAATGGACATTGACATTCATTTATTCATGCATGTTTCATTGAAATGTACCCTATTGCTCAGGTTTGCTTTCAAAATAGACATAAAAAGATTTTTCAATTTTCAAAAATGTTTGTTTCAGACATTGACATTATCAAATAGAAAGGAAATATTTTGTATACAACATTGAAAATAGAAAGAGAGTAGAGTTTCAAACAAAAGCACAGGCTCAAATTGATGTAGAAGAGTGAAAGTCAGCCAAAGGCATAACTCCACGGATTTACAAAGCTTGGAAAATGGTAATTTTATTGGTTGGTGATACATTGAACACGATGACCGCTACGTTTCATAGAAATTTTGAATTCACAAATACGGAAGCCTCTGATGAAGACGATCATTGACAGTTGCGGATGCCCCAAGGGGTGATGGTGATTTGCCAGATATAGTTATTTGTCTTTTATTGTCAACCTCATTTTTGCATGAACCGCCCTTTCGGGTTTTCGGCTCATCGAGGCGCTCATTCTTGCCTGAGTTGCGTACAATCTCAGCGAGCTTTTCATATCATTTTTTTTGCCCCTAACTTTTGCCTGGATCGCCCTTTCGGGTTTTTGATCCACCGGGAAGCGCATTTTTGCCTAGGCCGCCCTTTCGGGTTTTCGACCTACCACGCTGTTCTTTTCTTTTTAGACAAAGTATTTCTTGACTATATCGGCATTAACAGGATTTGGGAGTTCAACACCATCTATGGGTGTAAGAATCAAAGCACCACCAGAGAAAGCCTTCTTGACAGCATAAGGACCTTCGTAGTTAGGTATCCACTTGCCCCTTGGGTCGGGTTGCTGACTTATTCTTCTTTTCAATACAAGTTCGCCTTCCTTGAATTCTCGAGGTCGGACTTTCTTGTCAAAAGCATTCTTCATTCGCACTTGATACAATTGTCCATGAGCCATAGCATCCATACGCTTCTCTTCAATCAGATTCAATTGGTCATACCGACTTTGACACCATTCAGCCTCAGTTAATTTTGCTTCCATGATCACTCGAAGAGATGGAATCTCCACTTCCAGAGAGAGAACTGCTTCCATGCCATATACCAAAGAGAAAGGAGTTGCCCCGGTTGAACTACGCACTGTAGTACAATAACCATGCAAGGCGAACGGTAGCATTTCATGCCAGTCTTTGTAAGTAGTGACCATCTTCTGAACAATCTTCTTGATGTTCTTGTTAGCGGCCTCAACTGCACCATTCATCTGAGGTCTATAAGGAGAAGAGTTGTGATGTTCAATTTTGAATTCTTCACATAAAGCTTGCATCATGCTATTGTTCAGATTGGAACCATTGTCAGTGATGATCTTGTTGGGAACACCATATCGACAGATGATGTTATTCTTGATAAACTTCACTACCACTTGCTTGGTCACATTTGCATAGGAGGCAGCTTCAACCCACTTGGTGAAGTAGTCAATTGCCACTAGAATGAAACGATGTCCATTGGAAGCCTTTGGTTCAATTCTTCCGATCATGTCAATGCCCCACATAGAGAAAGACCATGGGGAAGATATAACATTGAGAGCGTGTGGAGGCACATGAATCTTGTCAGCATAGATTTGACATTTGTGACATCTCTTAGCATGTTTGTGGCAATCACGCTCCATAGTTATCCAGTAATAGCCGGCTCTTAGCAGTTTCCTTGACATGGTGTGACCCGAAGCATGGGTCCCAAAGGTACCGTCATGTACATCATGCATCAATTTCTCAGCTTCTTGCTTATCAACACATCTCAACAAGACCATGTCATAGTTCCTCTTGTATAGGATTTCTCCGTCCAGAAGGAATCTACTAGCCCATCTTCTCAAAGTCTTTTTATCCCTGTTGGAAGCACCAGGTGGATATTCATGATTCTGCAAGAATTGTTTGATGTTGTAATACCAAGGCTTTTCATTATTCACATCTTTATCAGCTTGATCTGGCATATTTTCAATAGTAAACACATGAGCGGGTCTATTAAGACGCTGCACCTTGATCACGGGCACATCATTCCAATGATTGACACGAAACATAGAAGACAAAGTAGCAAGAGCGTCAGCCATCTGGTTTTCATCCCGAGGGATGTGGTGTAGTTCAACCTTTGTAAAGTATGTCAACAGACGTCTTACATAGTCACGGTAAGGGATCAACTTCTCATGATGAGTCTCCCACTCACCCTTTATCTGATTAATAACAAGTGCAGAATCTTCATAGATGTCAAGGTGCTTGATTCTCAGGTCAATGGCTTCTTTAATGCCCAAGATGCATGCTTCATATTCAGCTATGTTGTTCGTGCATTCAAAAGTTATTCGAGCGGTGAAAGGAATGTGGTGCCCCCGTGGAGTTACAATGATGGCCCCAATTCCTTTACCATAAGCATTAATAGCACCATCAAACACCAATCCCCACTTGCTGTTGAGATCCGGCCCTTCATTGATCAGTGGTTCTTCACAGTCTTTTGCTTTCAAATACATAATCTCTTCATCAGGGAAATCAAACTTAATCGGCTGGTAATCATCAAGAGGCTGACAAGCAAGATGCTCAGCAAGGATACCCCCTTTGATTGCTTTCTGAGCTTTGTACACAATATCATATTCAGACAACAACATTTGCCAACGCGCAATCTTTCCAGTAACAGCAGGCTTTTCAAAGATGTATTTGATTGGATCCATTCGGGATATCAACCAAGTTGTATGATTCACCATGTAATGACGCAGGCGTTTGGCAGCCCAGGCTAAAGCACAACAAGTCTTTTCAAGCATTGTATAGCAAGTCTCACAGTCGGTGAACTTCTTGCTCAGATAGTAGATGGCATGTTCTTTCTTACCAGTCTCATCTTGTTGACCGAGGACACAACCCACAGAATCATCTAACACTGACAGATACATGATCAAAGGCTTTCCTTCCACTGGCGGGACAAGGATAGGTGGTTCCAACAGGTATTCTTTAATGCTATTAAAAGCTCCCTGACATTCATCATTCCATACAACAGGCTTATTCTTTCTGAGCAATTTGAAAATTGGTCCGCAGGTAGTAGTCATGTGAGATATAAATCTTGAAATATAATTCAGACGTCCGAGGAAACCTCTGACTTGCTTCTCAGTTTGAGGGGCCGGCATCTCTCTGATGGCTCGGACTTTGTCAGGATCAACTTCAATGCCTCTTTGGCTGACAATGAAGCCTAGCAACTTTCCTGATCTTACACCAAATGTGCATTTGTTAGGATTCAAACGCAGCTTGTACTTTCTTAGTCTTTCAAACATCTTTTTCAAATACACAACATGCTGCTCTTCATCACTTGACTTCACAATCATATCATCAACATATACTTCAATCTCTTTGTCAATCATATCATGAAACAGGGTGGTCATACCTCTTTGATAGGTTGCACCAGCATTTATCAAGCCGAACGGCATCACTTTATAACAGAATGTTCCCCACGGAGTGATGAAGGACGTCTTTTCTCTATCTTCAGGTGACATTCGTATCTGGTTATAGCCAGAGAAACCATCCATAAAAGAGAACATTTTGGATTGAGCAGTACTGTCAACAAGTACATCAATATGAGGCAATGGGAAGTTATCTTTTGGACTGGCTTTGTTCAGATCTCTGTAATCAACACACATTCGAACTTTCCCATCTTTCTTTGGCACCGGTACGATGTTGGCAATCCACTCAGGATATTCAACTGTCATGAGGAAACCCGCATCAATTTGCTTTTGTACTTCAGCCTTGATCTTAAGAGCCATGTCTGGACGAGACCTTCTCAATTTCTGTTTGACAGGAGGACATTCAGGTCTTGTCGGTATCCGATGTTCCACAATCTTGGGATCTAGACCCGGCATATCTTCATAGGAGCATGCAAAGACATCTGGATAATCATGGAGAAGCTGAGTAATCTTCTTTTTCACTTCTGGCTCAAGTGCTGCACCAATCTTGATCTCTCGCTTGTTTTCCTCAGTACCCAGGTTGATGAGCTCGATCTCTTCCTGGTGAGGCTGAATGGCTCTTCTCTCTTGTTTGAGCAGTCGAGTGATCTCATACGGTATCTCTTCGTCATCTTCCTCATCTTCAGCTTCATATACAGGGAATTCAAAATTTGGAGGAACCATAGGGTCACTGTGTTCAACGGGTTTATTGTGGTTCAATCTGCATAATATGATTGGGATGATTTTTAGAAAAAAAATTTTCATGCAGATTTTTGAAATTAATAAGAAAATAACAAATGTTTTGGTTTTTTCTGGCATTACCATTATTTCCAAGAAAAAGGCACTAAAAAGTAAAAAAAACAAAGAGTCGTGAAAAAGACGACAACTTTTATTGATAACGGCAATGCCGAAACAAACATGCCCTTACAATGATATCACTTTCGCCTTGGGCAGAGCGAAAGGATTGTTATTTTGAAAACAAAAAAAACATGAGCAAAAAGACACATTACATGGAAGCATGCATGACTAAAGGAACATCAATGGCTTCCCAATTTCTCACAGTGCCTCCTGGTACAACAAATGTGGGCACACAACTACTTTCAGCAGTATCTTCAGCAATAGCATTGATAAACCCAGCACTGTAGAAAGTTCCTGTTGAAACGCCTGAAGTTGGGGAGAATCCAAGGCCCTCTTTACGCTTGTTCTCCAAAATCTGAATCGCTTTGCCCCAGCCGGCAGCTTGCCCTTCTCGAACAGCCTTCTGGGCGTCTTTCAGTGAAGCCATGCTAGCACTAGCTCTTCGGGGTTCTGCACCTTCAACAGTCAAGCCTTGAAATGACGTCCCTTCAGCGGACCCTGCTTCAACACAAGAGAAAGATGACACTTGGCTAACCAGATATGCTTCTTCACCATGTACAGTGACAATCTTACCATTCCTCACAAACTTGAGCTTTTGGTGCAGAGTAGAAGTTACTGCCCCAGCGTCGTGAATACACGGTCTTCCGAGGAGACAACTGTAAGAAGCATTGATGTCCATGACCTGAAAAGTAATTTGAAATGTCTCGGGACCAATGGTAATCGGTAGATCTACTTCCCCAAGAACATCTTTGCGAGATCCGTCGAAAGCCTTAACCAGATAGCTACTACCCCTCAGAGAAATTCCATGATGACTCAATTGTCTTAGTGTAGATTCAGGCATTACGTTTAAAGATGATCCGGTGTCCACCAACACATTGGATATCATGTCAGACTTGCAGTGTACTGAGATATGCAGAGCCAAGTTGTGGTGTTTTCCTGCTTCGGGGAGTTCATCATCACTAAATCCCAAGTTGTTGCAAGCAGTAATGTTACCCACTATTCCATCGAACTGATCCACAGAGACTACATGATCAACATAAGCTTGTTCCAGTACTTTCATCAACACTTTCCTGTGAGCTTCTGAACTCATAAGCAGAGACAAGATGGATATCGTTGACGGAGTTTGCAGCAGCTGGTCAACAATCTTATAATCGCTCTTCTTGATGAACCTCAAAATCTCGTCCAGATTAGACTCTTCAATGGGCTGGCCCGAGGGGCTGGCATTCTATTCCTCAAGGTTAGCCATGTTTCTTCTCTTGTACAATCTTGTCTGATAAACTCTATCTGGTTGGTAAACCTCGCGAGCACGAGCCACTTTTCAGACTGCGGCGGACAAAACCAGGAGACAATGAGCACGGGAAGCCATTTGTGACCGATGAATGATGCATATGATGCATGATATGCAAATGCGAAAAGACTCTTTTTTTTGTCAGAGGACTTGTCAAAGTGGTTGTGAACATCATGGAGAAACACGGTTTTATTTGAAGATCTTGAGCAAAACTAGAAGTTTAGTTGAGATGGTATCACTTGGTGTTCACATCCGTGATGTCCAAAAGATGACTTGTCTAAGTCCTCCGATAAATGCATGGGAAAAAAGTTTATGCATGTATGCATGTATGCATGAATGCATGATTATGTTCAGGTTCGGAGAAAACATGGTGGGTTGAAGTTCAAAGTCAAGGAGTCATGGGTGGACACGGCGTCCGGTGAATCTAGGGCTTTAGGAGATAGTAACCGGGTTCTAAAAAGGTTCCCAAGTTGCAACCTCTCCGACGTATATCGTGGTGTCACGAGACAACACTCGCTCCATGATTATCCGTGGAAGGTCTAACTTGAGTGTAGTATCGCGTGACGACTAAAACTCGAGACAACACTCGGTTTAGCCTCCGCACTACGTCCTACGAAATGGCCATGGATGGGTTTGGTTATCTACGGTTCATAGCGTCATAGAACAATTAGAAGTAAAGTGCCTAAACGCAACAACACGCGCCGACAACATCACCCCCAAAATGCCTCAGCTATGTGGGATTGATCGCATAATCCAAAACACGAGGCAACCCCCGGAATGAATTGTCGATTATATCCCTCCTAAATCCTAAGTTCACTCAGCCCGGGTGCAGGACTTTTGATATTCTCACCCCACACGTTTGCAAGAAATTAAACATTTATTCACATAGGAAAGCAAGTAAAAGAAACAAGTAAAAAGAGCGCAAGCGTGGAAATAAAGACTAGGCGTAACTCTCGAATTCCCCAGTGAATTCGCCAGCTGTTTTATCTTGGTTTTCGGGTGTCAAACATTGATTACGTTTGAACCTTTTAAACCGGTGATATCTCATTTTTTCTTGGGAAGGGAAAAAGTAAGCAAAACCCTTGAGAATCGAGGTCCGGGAGTTGTTTTCGCTACGGGAAGGTGTTAGGCACCCATAACGACTATAGTATCCTATAGGAACCGTCTTTGATTTCTACGCGCGCGCTTTATTTTTAAATGCTATTTTGAAATGTTATTTACACCTAGAATTTGCCAAATGAAGAATTGGAGGGAGAAGAATGTTTTTGGATTTTTGTTTTAGTTGAATTGAAGGAATTTGGTTCCTTGCCTACGTACCCGTTTAAGGGATCAAATCCACCGTAGTTCTCTTCCAAAAATGTTTTTGTTTTCGTTGGTTGATTTTAAGTTTGAAAATTGGAGTTTGAAGAATAGAAAGAGGCCTCAAGGGCATGAGATTATGAAATCGTGAAGTTGAATTAGTTATTTGCAAAATGTGGTCTAAACATGATTATTTTTCATTGAAATTTGATTAAGAAAATGAAAAAGGAAAATTCAATGGGATTTTGATCCCAAGGTTTATTTTGAAAATGATTTGAATGAAGTTTGTTCAAGTTTTTTGGAAAATGATTTTTCTAAGTATAAAGCCTAAACATTCATCTAAACATACAATCCTAAACATACATCTAAACATGCATATTTTAGCTATATACCTAAAGTGGTGTGTGTGCATGTGTCGGTGCTTGTGTCGGTGTACATTATTAGAGTCCATTGTCCTTATTACATCATGCCCTAGATACATTCTATGGTCTTGCAAGAAAAGTAAATGACATGAAAGTAAAGTACAAAGGAAAATCCTAAGTGTTACATTCTAAGTATTAATATGGGAATTAAAGTGCAAGAAATGAAACTATAATGGAAAAATGAAGTATGCTTGTGGAGATGCATGAAACATGAAACAAAATGGTTAGTGGCATAAGGAATAATAAAGATTGAAATAGATGCAAGTGAAATAGCATAGGAAAGTAATGAAACTTGACAAAAAGTAACAAAATCTTAGCACACAAAAGTGGTAAAATGTGCCTAAACTTTGTCATAAAATTCACACAAACATAAGGCCTATAATTTTCATACCATGACAATCTTCAAAGAGTTTTATTTCAGCTATGACATGAATATTATAAGACAATATTAAACCAAGAATTATGACACATTTTAAGCACATTTCACACTTTATTTCCACAAACAATTGTTTACATGGCTTGTAAAACAAGTAACTATCCACAACACATTAACATTCAGTAGAAAACACATTAAACGCAGATATAAGCTCATCACAAATTCACATATCATAAAACAATAGCATGTGCCAAGAATTAGAATCAAGATCATGCCAAAATCTCACAAAAAATTAGCAAAAAGTGACACAAAATCACAAGAAAGTTCCACATATATTTTTACCAACTTTTTAACATGCCAAAATGTCATAAGAAACAACTTTCAAATATCAAAAATAATTGCAAGAGAGTTCACAAATTTTTGGAAGTTTTTAACAAGATTTTTTTAACAAAAAATGAAAAAAAAAGAATTTAACAAAGAACAAATTATTTCCTCATAGCTTTGATCAATGCTTAACGTGTGAACACATCAAGATTCATAAAAAATATCAAGAAAATCATTGGACAATTTTTAGGAATTTTTTTAAAGGCTTTTGGCATCACAGGGGTGTAATTAGCAAGAAATTAACTAAAACGTACAGAAAAGGAGGGTGTAAACAGCATACTGGAAAAAAGAAGGCATTTTGGGCTGCAGGATGGGACCAAGGAAAGTTGGACCGGTTCAGGAACGGGTCGGTTCAACCGAACCGGTCCAACAAGAATAGCATACTAGCAGCGCTGCTGCTCTTCTCTTCTCCTTTCATTCATTCTTCTTTTTTTTTACCAAAAACATGTTCATGCTCAAAGTTCCCACAACACATAGATCCAAACATTCAAATTCAGCACTTTTGAAACACAAGTTCTTGAATGAAAATCACAACAAGGCAAGGATTAACATGGTTACCTCTTACACAAATTGGAGAATACTTCTTGCTTGCTTATTCCTCCTTCTTGTTCGATCTCCTTTTGATTTGAATGGTTCCTTTGCTCTTTTCGATCCCAGCCTTGCTTCCTTCCCTCTTCACGTTTTGTTCCTCTTCGAAAATGGCTTATGTGTTGCTGTTCTTGATTTGTTCTTGTTGCGCCATTCTTTCTTCTTCTTTTCTCACTTCAATTTCGGTTTTGGAATGGATGTGATGGTGATGATGATGATTGTGATTGTGTTGAGGGTTGAATGCAGATTTTGAAGATGTTGTTGATGCCAAAAGATGAATCCAGAATTGAAATGATGAAGGTTGTTGTTAGTTGTTGAAGGTTTGGTTATGGAGAATTGGTGAAGGTTGAAGATGAAGTTGTAATGATTTTGTGGTTGTTTATGGTGGTTATGGAGGTTAGAGGAGTTAGTTAGGGTGGAGGAGAAAGTTTGTTGTGGTGGTTTGAAAGTTGGTTATGGTGGTGGAGTGGTGGAGAAAAAGTGGTTATGGTGGTGGTGATGAGTGGCCACGTGATGGAGAAGAAAAGAGGGAAAGAGGAAAAAATTGTTTTGTGATTTTTGTGGAATTTTGTAAAAAATGATTGATTATGAAATTTTGACTATGGGTTTGACTTATATAGGTGATGTGGTAAGCCTTGGGCCAATTGGAATGAGACATGTGGCACTAGACTTGTAACAAACTCTTAAGGACCAATAGCATTTGGACACATGGCACTTGGACTCTAACAAACTTAAAAAGGGATTAAAATGTAAATAATAAAAGTGCGAGGACTAAAATGAAAAATTAAAACGAAAATTGAATTGAAAAAGTAAATTGGAAATTAACGTAAAGCGAGACGATTAAAACAACAAAGCAGATTAAAATGAAACAGAAATATTATGTGAAATGACCAAAATGCCCCTAGGGGCTTAAAACGACTAAAAATGACTCAGATGAAATTTTAAAGTGGATTTTTAACAGGAAATTAAAGCAAGAACTTATACAAGACCCAGAGACAATTTTTAGAATTTAAACAGGGTTTTAACACATGAAAAGACTAAAATGCCCCTAGGGGCAAAACTGACTAAAAATGACTTCAAACGCAATTTTTAAAATGGATTTTGACATAGAATTGAAATGAAGACTTATTCAAACTATTTGAAAGGACTCAAACAAATTTTTAAAAGATTTAAAGAAATTTTGACATAGGAAATGACTAAAATGCCCCTAGGGGCTAAACTGACTAAAAAATGACTCAACTGATATTTTTGAAATGAATTTTGACATGAGATTGAAACAAGGACCTATACAAACCAATTTAAAAGACTCAAACAATTTTCAAGGATTAAAATGAGTTGAATGCAGGAAATGACTAAAATACCCTTTTATGTGAATTTTGCAAATAACATTGAAATAAAATGCAGAGAAAGATGCAATTGATCAGAGACAGTTCAAATGACTTATAATGCAAGAAAAGAAGAATTGAATAAGTATTTTTAGGTCCAAAATTAGGGTATAACAAGCGCCTGTCTTTTTAATTTAAGGAGATCTTTTTAGATTTTACCATGCATTATTTTCTCAATGTCGTTATATATTTTAGGAACAAAGCTTTAGCAAGTATTTTGAGATTCACGTGAATTCCGAAATATTTTAGGAGCACGTAATTTTTATAATGATTAACGTTGAGAAAATAATGATACCACCATAAAAAAATTTGACCTCGGCACTATAACACAATTTTCGTCTTTTTTTTACAAGGAACATAATTTAAAGTATATTACTGTTTAAAACACATATTTAAGCATAAAATAATTTCGAAATAGGTTATCTTTTGAAACAATTCTCCCACCACAAAAAATATTTTGAGTTGCACTATAACACCTTTTCATTTGAATTTAATCACATTGATTTGCAGTAGCTAACATAGGTGATAAAGTTTTTATTCCAAGAATATCTTTGATACTGTCTGATACTAGAATTCCTTTCAAGTTTCAACGAAAGCAATTTTAGCTTACCGTTTCTTTTGCAATGACAATAAACAAAAGCCAAGGTCAATCTTTGAAACATGTTGGCGTATATTTGCCATCGCCTATCTTCTCTCATGGTCAATTGTACGTGGCGTTGTCAATGGTTATTTCAAAAGAATGTTTGAAGATATTAATATCTGATGATGATGGTGAAGACACTGATGTAACTTCTAATGTAGTTTATCACAAAGTTTTTTGCAATGTATCCTAAATTGTGTACTTGGAAGGATTGACTGAAATTAAACTTCTTCTTTGCTAATTATTTATGCCTGACAATTTTCCCTAGGTTGTGTACTTTCTATTATTTAACAGAATTTTCTACTCTCTATGTTTTACGATTTATTGTTATAATTATTATGACTTATTCTGCTATGGTATAATATTGGCTTAGGTAACATTGTGAGTTTCTATATAAAAATAAGACCCGTGCGTCAGCACGGGTCATGGTTCTAGTTTCTTATACAAATCACTTGCTCAATTAGGTTATGTAATAGTATTTCATAATTTCATACTTTTGAAGACCAATTGCTAGCAAGTCACTTTTTCGATATATGTTCAAAAAGGAAAATAGAAGCATTTACAAGAAAGTAAAAGCCCTTTAAACAAAACTTAAAAAATTAGAAACTTTGCTTTTATTAGGGGGGAAGCTTTAGTTAAACAAAATTTTTCTTGTTCAAAAAAAAGTTAAACAAAATTTTGTATAAGAGGAAAATTAATACTACCATCTATGTTCAAAACATAAAAACAAGACTAAAATACAAAATAAAATAGAAATACAATACAAAAAAGAAGTTCAATTACCACCTTTTGATTTTTTTAACAATGAAAGTTAAGTAGATGAAGCAAAAACAATATGATGCCACTCTCTAGTCTCTATGACGATGAAGTTAGATTGTGGGGAACGTAAAATCACAAAAATGATGCTCACATTAGCTGTCGGTCCTTGAGAAGATGATGATTTAATTTTCCCAGATGACTTTGTTATAATTGACAAGAAGGAGGATTATGATGTTCCTTGATAATCATTATAAATGTTGGTTATTACTTAGCAATTATCCCCCATATCTTATGAGAAATTGAATGATTGCATGACCTATTCCATATGATTAGTGGCTATTTAGGAAATTAGATTTAATTGTTTTTTTTAGGGAGGAAATTAGATTTAATTGTTAGTTAGTCATTTTGATATAGTAATACTCGTTTTGGTTGTTTAATGGAACAGGTTGAAGATTTTCTCTAGAGATCCAAGAAGATATAGCGTGGAAGAGGAGGTTGAAGATGTATGAAGATGAAGCGTTGTGAGCATGTATGGAGATGCATCGTTGTGAATCGACCCGTACAGTTGTAAGTTTGTATGAACTCTTCCATATCATCTTAAGTATGTTTTCTTGACCGAAGACTCCTCAAACCCAGCTGCTATCATCAGCAATTATGTAACCAAATTGGAAGAAGAAAAACTTATGAGGGTTTTAAGAGAAAACAAAGGTGCACTTAGTTGGACAAAACAAACTAGCATTTATAATTCGGATTTGATATTCCTCTTTTATATCATCATTTGACCAATTTATTGTTTTTTTTTTTCATTTTATATTAGATTTTTTTTGACAAATTTTATATTAGATTTTAATAATATGATTTTTTTTACATTTTTTTAGAGGATGAATTTTTTACACTTAAAATTAGATATATTTTAATGGACATGGATTGAATATTTCGAATATCCTTATATAGAATGTAAAATTTAATGTCAGTTTACAGTTTCGTCTTCTTGTCATTTGTCAGAAAAAATATAATTACTTCTCAATTTTTTTTAAGAATAAAAAATGGAATATATTAACAACGGAGATGGTTCCTCTAGAGCACAAGGTGTACTAAAGAGGCCACCCCAAAAAAGAAACTATCAATGTATAATTACAAAAACAAGGGTTAGTCGATACCCAAACAATGTAACGGGTCCGACCACCAACTAAGAGTGTCATAAACAAAGTTGGCATTGTTGGCTTTTAGCCACCAAAATGAAGTATGTTTAACCTTTTCCATAAGTTCTATCATGGTATTTTGGACATTCTTGAAAATTCTGTTGTTTCGTTCATTCCAAACTATCCACACACATAAGAGCCAAAGAAGCTGCATAAAAGAACGTCGCTTCCGAAGCATTCCAAAAGAGTTAGTAAACTAAAAAAAATGATCATGAAGATTAAGCGGATCAACTTCTGAAATGCCAATCCAATTCCTTATATGTTGCCATAATGAACCAAAAGTTTCACAATGGAGAAACAAGTGAGTTGCCGTTTCATCGCACCCACACCCCGCCACGCACCTTATGACCGCAGGTTGAAGGATGCCACGTCTTAAAATATTGATTTTAGTTGGCAGCCTATCTCGAAGCAATCTCCAGGCAAGAATAGACACCTTCAACGAAACCTGCTCGTGCCAAACGATCTCTCTCGTTACATCAATTCAAGGGGCAGCCTGGTGAGTAAGAATCTGATAAGCGTCGCACACTGTATAGCCCCCCACAATATCAGGGATCCACCGCCACCTGTCAATAACATCACTTTGCACAACAAAAGAGTAAGTAAATGGTGACACTCGCCTAACAACTCCTCCTCCCACGCCCACAACTGTCTCATCCATCTCCACGCATCCCCCTACATCCCAACCAAGAGTGAACATATCCGCCACCGTACTCAGCTTATTTAAGGCTAAGCCAAATAAACGGTCAAAGCGCCCACACAACGGAGTATCACCTAACCATCTATCATGCCAAAATAAGGTAGTCGATCCATCTCCTACCCTCCTCTCCACCCTATCAGCGAACCAACCCCCACCGTCTACACCAATTTCGTCCCTAATCTTTGTTATCTCCCTCCACCAAATAGAAACACTCCGACCCCCAACCTCCTAGCCTCCTCACCGTATCTCGCCACCAGGACCCTATACCATAACCCGCCTCTATCCACTAACATCCTCCAACACCACTTTCCTAACAAAGCAAGATTAAATTCCCTCAACTGCCTCACCCTTAAACCCCCATACTTCTTTCGAGAACAAACATAGCTCCAAGCAATCCAGGAAATTTTCCTGTTATCCTATCTCCCACCCCAAAAGAAATTTTTAAAAATAGATTCAATGGAATAGATTATACCTGAGTCCTGACGGAGCTTTGAAAAAGGAAAGAGCGTAGACAGGCAGAGAGGTTAGGACATACTTGATCAAAACCAACCGGCCACCAAAAGAGAGAAAACGACTTTGCCAACCCATCAATCTAGATTTAATGGTATTCAAATCAGGGTCCCAAAATGCTAGTCTTCTAGGGTCACCACCAATCGACATGCCAAGATATAAGAAAGGAACCTTACTGACCTTACAGTGCAAAATAGACGCCGCCTCATTTAACTAAGAATCCGTTATATTAATTCCAACCAATAAACTTTTATGGAAGTTCACTTTCAAACTTGACATCACCGCAAACAAGGATACAACCGCCCGTAAAGCTCTTATGTTGGCCCAACTTTTAGCACCTAATAGCAACGTGTCGTCGACAAACTGGAGGTGGGAAATCACCGTGGCATTTACGTGGCCCACCCCGTAACCAGTGAATAAATTGTTCTCAACCATCGATGTCATCACAACATTTAATCCCTCAGCCGCCAACAAGTACAAAAAAGATGACAGAGGATCTCCTTGTCCCAGACCCCTTTTTAAAGGAAACTCTTCAGTAGGGCTGCCATTAACTAGAACTGAAGCAGTAGCTGTCGACGCACACTCTTTAATCCACTTTCTCCACAAAACCGGAAACCCCATTTTTCTCATAATTGCATACAGATAACCCCAATCTACTGAATCATATGCTTTCTCAAAATCAACTTTAAAAAGCATCAATTCCTTCATTGTTTTTCGTGCCTCATCCACCACCTCATTAGCAATTAGAATCCCATCAAGGATCTGTCTATCTTTCACAAAAGTTGTCCGAGTCTCTGAAATCAAACTCCTCATAACCAATTTCAGTCGATTTGCTAACAGTTTCGACAATATTTTATACGAACACCCCACCAACGAGATAGGTCGAAAATCATTTAAACGCTGCGGGTTATCCACATTTGGAATCAAGGCTATGAAAGTATTATTAATACCTTTTGTTAACTTGCCGTTCCTGTGAAAATCATTAATGAACCGCATGATATCCCCTTGCACAACTTCACAAAACTCTTTGATAAAACCAAAATGCACACCATCTGGTCCGAGACTTTTATAATTATCACAATCCCAAATTGCGTTCTCAATTAAGTATTCTTTGTTTTTTAACGTCTATCTTAATTAAATTTCTTATACAAATCACTTGCTCAATTTGGTTAAGAAATAGTATTTCATAATTTCGTAATTTTGAAGACCAATAGCTAGCAAGCCACTTTTCGATATATGTTCAAAAAGGAAAATAGAAGCATTTAAAAGAAAGTAAAATCCCTTTAAAATTAAAAAATTAGAAGTTTTTGTTGTTTTTAAGGGGAAGCTCTTGTTACACAAAATTTTGTATAAGAGGAAAAATTAATACTACATGAGTACTATCTATGTTCAAGAGGTGTGAGTGACTTTGTAATATCAAGAACAAAGTTAATACTACTGTCACTGCTGTTAATAATAGTTTCGATCTTTCTTAACTGGGTCCAAGATTGTTGTGTTTACATATCATGCAGCTTTGAAGTATTTGCTTACAAAGGGGGATTCTAAACCATGATTGGTTAGATGGTTATTGTTGCAAGAGTTTGACTTAGATATTAAGGATAAGAATGGTGTGGAGAATGTTGTAGCTGATCATCTCTCAAGATTGGAGAAATCAAAGGCTACAAAGAAGAAGAAAACTATATTAGCTGAGTTTTCTGATGAATGGTTGTTTGTTGTGGCCGAGAGGTCATGGTGGTCTGCTACCAGCTTCGCCATTTTTCTATCAAAGTTGAAGTTTTGTGTCTCTTTTTAAACTACCTTAGCTTTGGCCTAATAGACCAAGTGAGCTATGTTGTTTTGTTGAAAAATGGAGAAAACAACTGCATTATGAGGCACAAATGCGGACACCAGACACAATAAATAGATTTGGCGTTGATCGTTGAAGGGGCAAGGTAATCCTTGAATGCATCGCTTGTAGATAACAAGAAGTTAGTGTATACTGAAATTTCAAGTCTTGAAAGTGTTTTGTTGTTTCCATTTTAGGCTTAGTTTTTCTACCTTGCACGTTATCATCATCATGCCTATACTTTCAAAGTTTCATCATGTGATAAATTCTTATTTATCTGTCAGTATTACCAAACAGTCAAATCTAACTTCCCAATCACTAACCTTGTGACTTTTGAATGACATCTCATTTGTTTGGTCTTTGCGTTTTTTTTTTTTTTTAATAATTGAAAGTTTAGGTGATTTGGATCATGAGGTTTAGGCTTTGTTTGGGAGTTTGGAGGGGAAGGGAGGGGAGGGCTTTGCGGGGTTGGAAATATATAGAAAAATGGACAAAAAAATTCACATTTTTTGAAAGAACAGTTTTTTAGAGAATGATAAATTAATACTTATGATTAATATACTTTTAATTTTAAGAATATTATAACAACATAGATTGAATTTGAAAAATTCATATAAACCCTCCATAACCCCCCAAAACCCTCCCCCGATGCAATTTTTGAGTTCCCCCAAATGAGGGGGATTTTTTATTATGAGTAAAAAATTAACCTCCAAAGCCCTCTCCTCCCAATGTCTTCTATTTCTTCCACTTGCTCCTTCCTTTCTTTCCAAAACCCTCCCCTCCCCTCCAAACTCCCAAACAAAGCCTTAGCCAACAGAGTAGGCTTAAAAATCGATAAAAGAGATATGAGTAACTTTCTTATTACCAATTAGACCAACCTCCGTTGATTTCTCTTTGCGTTTCTGTTGTGGTACTAAAGCTTGCCACATACAACTTTTAAAAAACATGCGTGTTCAGGTGCCATTTTTTACAAGGATTTAATTGACATGCGCCAACACGCTAGAAAATAATTATATAGTTAATCGATTATATTCATTAAACTGTTAAAAACATTTGACTTTAAACAAATCTATCTTAAACGTTAGAGGAGTATAACCTAATGCTTCTCAAGAGTATAACTTAATGGCGCCAAAACATTCACTGAATTATTAAAAGGGAAATGTTTGTTATAGCGAAAACTAATTTCACGAATCTTCTCAACATGTTAAGACACCGACCCTTCGAATTTTGGTAACCGCATGTATGGTAAATGGGAGTCATATTTTTGTTGTTGTTGTTGTCATTGCCATTTCCAATTCCTGATTTATTCGCAAGAGTATTCACCATGATATATAGCATTACCATTGTTAAAAACATTTGACTTTAAACAAATCTCTGTGAAACTTTGTTTATTTTTAAGGCCAGAGGAGTATAACTTAATGCTTCTCAAATATTGAACATATATACTTATCTCCATTGAGTAAACAAAATTAAGAGTAACCATAGTCATTATCAAAAACTTTTTACCTCTGACTGACAGATTCGTGAAACTAAAACTACATATGGAAAATAAAATGTTACTCACCAATGCTACAAATGCATGCTGGAAACAGAATGACAACCTTAAAAATGTACAAGTGATCTAAAGAACAACTCAAGTCAATAGATGACGTACTGGAGACTCATCATTTTCAAACATTGAGCAGAAGCACATGCACAAGTATTCCATTAAACAACTAGACTACGAACACAAAATAAGTTTGGCATTGATAACTAAATTGAAGGATTTGTGTATTTTATCTAATTGTTTTGTAAAATCACTCTGAAATTTCACCAGCTTGATTCATGAACCATAGAATATAAAAGAAAGTAATTAAAGCACAAACTTAATCATAGTAGCATAGATATTTGAAGCATAGCAAATTGAAATTCAAACAAATATATGTTGCTCATTCAATTATAATGTTCTCCTCATATAAGTTATTTCTACATAAAATTGGAGACAGTTCAATAAAAGGCAAATTAAAAGATAATGAAGCAAAAAGTAGAGTGCCAAAAGATCACAGGGTAAACTTGACATCCTAATTAGATAAATAAATAACGAAGTACACAAAATAATTTTGAAGCAATAATGTTCATAATTATCAAATATTTTCTTAATTTCTCATTAATATTTATGATCTGAGGTGCAATCATAAAAGTAAAATTCTAATAAACACAATCATAAAATTCTAAGGTGGAAACACGAAAAACGAATTACTTATTTTTTCCACCAATCGAGAGAAGACTTTTCTTGTAAATTGCAATATCATAAGAATGTCCTCCTTTAACACCAACTTCTTCGGCCTTCTGGGTACCTAAATTGAAAGAGACTGGTTGGCCATCTTTTCTTTGAAAAAATATATCACCATTTTTTCCCGCTCCAATAAAACACTTAATATAGGGCAGTGGTCCAACAACGAAGAGTTTAGTCCACGATTCCTTCACACCAAGTTCACCTAAAATTGATATGTGAAAAATAGGTGTATCTGAATAATACCATGAGATTGAAGAAATGGATCTATTAAGCACCACCAATCGTCTTTGCACCAAGCCAAGATAAAAATTTGTATCTATGTCAGATTGTATGTCTATGGGTATAGGTGTTGTAACAAACATCTCTTTGCTCAAGTCAAATGAAACTAAGAAATGTTCATCACGATTTTCACTTTCATACCACCAATGAGACATTCCATCAATGTTCAATGGTTCATATGAACCACTTTCACAATGATTAGGCATATTGATATCAAATTTACTCCAAGAGTTACATCTTAGGCTATAAATCTCCCATTCAGGTTCATAAGATATTTCATTCCATGGCACATTTTCGGGCCGCATATCGAGACGTTCAAGTTGTTGGTTACTTATTGTAGTAAATCTCATGTACCTAATAATTTTAAAGTCATCTTTCATATGGTCATAACCAAACCCATGAACATTATTTGATGCCAGCTCTCGATAAGGTGGTACAGACTCAAGAGAGCTGGGAGGAATGCTTTTGTATTCATTGGTAGTTGGGTTCCACAATACTAGTGAATATCCTTGTGTAAGGCAAATAGTTCCAGTAATAGGGTCACAACCATAATAACTACAGGTATTAAAATCAAAGAAAGAGTTTTCTTCTTGAAATGGATTTGGAAAGTCTAATTTTACTTGATTCTCATACCTATCACCAGAAAGCAAATAGGAAGAGCAATGATTAGAAAAATCATGATCATAATAATCACGATCATGGGCGACAACCTCATATACAACCTCATATAAGAGGACAGATGTATCATTGTAATCAGAGTGAGGAATTGATATAAAATTAGTGCGGAAACAAGAGTTTTCAAATAAGAGAGCCCATGGTTTACACACACATTCAAATCGCTTAGAAGATTTTAAAGGAAGTTTTGAGAGAATACAGATTGCAAGATCATTGGGTATGTGATTCCTAACCTTTTTTTCACTTACAGATTTGGCCATCTCCAAAAAAGTTCTAGCAAAAGTGATGATGAATTCAATTGTAGTTGGATTTGTGACCCTCGGTGAGTGAAAGTGACTTTCCACTTAGCTGTGGTTTTAAACAAAAGAATACTTAACTGAGAAGTAAATGGAATGTAATTTTTCCCTAAAAAAAAGGATTGAAATTTTTATTACAGAAAAAAAAATTATATTTTATTTATAAACATATTTAATCACTTTAATACTTAAATAATAAATAATATTGATTATTGATTATTTAAAAAATAAGTAATTTTAGACCCAAAATAAAAAGAAGTAACATTAATTTGATCAACAAAACAATAACTAGCATTTATGATTAGGATTCTGTGTTCCTCTTTTATCTCATCATTTGACCAATTTATTGATTTTTTGGGATTAGGATTCTCTCCATTGAAAATTCTTTTAAGTTTTCTCATGTGGAATCTCAACCATCAATCATGAGAGAAAAAATGAGAATTAAATCTCATGTGGAATCTCAACCATCAATCATGAGAGAAAAAATGAGAATTAAATCATAATGAAAAATGGTTGTTATATTTTAATGGTGGAGATTGAAAATGGAGAAAACTTGAGAAAAATTTCAATGGAGAGAATCCAAATCTGATTTTTTTTTTCATTTTATTTATATTAGATTTTAATTATATGAATTTTTGACACTTTTTATGAGAGGATGAAATTTTCACACAAAATTATATATATTTTAATGGACATCGATTGAATATCTTTGTACATAATGTAAAATTTAAAGTGATTTTGCAGTTTCATCGGCTCCTAAAAAAAATATCATTACTTTTTAATTAAGTATTCTTTGTTTTTTAAAGTCTATCTCAGTTAAATTTCGTATAGAGATCACTTGCTCAATTAGTTTAAGTAATAGGGGGCGTTTGTTTCAAGTCATATTTGGAGATTCCTGAGGAAAGATATATTCCTATGTTTGTTTATATTTTTAAAATTTTATTCGAGATTTCCTCAAAAAAAAAAAATATTCGAGAATAGAAGTTTTCTGAGAATGTTGTTTTGTTCCTAAGGAAATTGGGAGGAATAAAGTTCCAATGAAGGTGTGAATAAAATCATTAATTATCTATAAATATCGCTTTATCAGTCATCTGAACATTTCCAGGAATATTTTAAATAATAACCAAACACATTTTCTCAGTAAACCCGGGAATAAAATTATCATCCTTATATATTCCCAGAAAAATTATTCCCAAGATTGTATTTTGTAAACTTGAAACAAACTCCCCCATGGTATTTCATAATTTCGTAATTTCGAAGACCAATTACTAGCAAGTTACTTTTCGGTATCTGTTCAAAGAGAAGAGATATTTTGACTCCAAAAGTAAATCTAAAGAGTTACACCACATCTCCATCATTCATATCATATTGATCTAATGGACAAGATTTTAGTCTTATCAATTATCATGTGACCTCATTTTCCTTATCTATTCTCACAATATTTATGATTTCTTTCTTTCTTTCTTTTTTTTTGCAATAATTTACGGTTACCATTTATTATTACTCGATCAATATTCATGGTTTGAATATTCTATGTGCAGTTTTTTTTTTTTGAACCATAGAATATTATGGAGTATAATATATGGTACGAATAGTATAGTTTTTTTTTTTCCTTTTCCGAAGGGATGATGAATCAAAAGATGATGCTATCCTCTAATTTCATAAGCTTCTACAAAGAGCTCTTTTGACAATTGCAAACATGAAAAATATCCAAATATGATTCTAGATCTCAAAAAATAAAAAATTAACTCAGTTCTAAACATCTACCTTTTCTCTTAATTTTTTGCAAAAAGAAAAAGCAACAACTTTTTTTTTTGAAAGGAAAAATCAAGAACTATCACACTCTAGTACCATGACGAACAATTGTGATTTTTGTTTTTACTAATCATTAATTGTGTTTATCAACATAAATATTGAATGAGTGAAGAAAAGGAAACAATAGATATGGTGAAAATGGTCAAGAAAGATGAGGCCACATGATAATTGATAAGATTAAAATCTAGTCCATTAGATCAATATGATATAAATGGTGGAGATGTGGAGTAACTCTTTAGACTTACCCTTGGAGTCAAAATATCCCTCTTCATATTCAAAAAGGAAAATAGAGAAGCATTTTTTTTGTCGTGGTCAAGGTTCGAACCCCGGACCCCGGACCTTGCATATATTATGCATTGTCCCTACCAACTGAGCTAAGCTCACGAGGACGGAAAATAGAAGCATTTAAAAGAAAGTAAAAGTCCTTTAAACAAAATTTTTTTAAAAAAATCAGCTTTTGTTTTTTCAGGGGCTTTGGAACACTATCGTTCGAGATTCCTGCTGCGTTCTCTCCACTTCAAGAGGGCGCACGTCATCGTGCGCAACATCGACAACCAATTCCAAAACGAGGATAGCTGACTGAGGTAACACGTCCTGAGGAATTGCATCTGAAACATTCTGTAAGGTAATGCTAAAAGAGTTGTTCGAAACATCCTTATGAGGAGTAATGTTTTGAATTGTAGACAGTTCTTGTGTATATATGATACTAGCTGAAGTTGAAGGGGCTACAACCGTAACATATTGCATGGTACCTAAGGTAGAAGCACCTCTATCACTACGGTGCTGCCGAAGAGGAGCTTTCTTAGTAAGTGGTTCAGTCGCCATAGGTTTCTTGCCATGGTCAGTCACCTTAGTTGCCTCCAGGTGCAACCACTTGCAAGTCGAAATGTTATGTCCAATGACAGTACAGTGATGGCAAAAGAGCGGCCTCCTCTCATATTGTACTTCAAATTTTTAGAAGTATCTTGCTTCCGTGCTTGATCAGTGGAAGTCTCTTTCAGTTGTGATTGTGCATAACAAGTCTCTTGCTTGTGTGCTTGAGAGTTTGGAAGTCTCTTGAAAGAGTCCTTGAGCAATTGTAATCTAGTGAGCTTATAGGTTTTGGAAGTGCAAGTGAACTCAACTACTATCTATCTATCTATCTCTATCTCTATCTCTCTCTCTCTCTCTCTCTCTCTCTCTCTCTCTCTCTCTCTCTCTCATCTTTGTGTTTAATTTATCCGCTGCAAGCAGTGGCAGATCTTGAGTAAATTTGTTGGGGGTGCCAAACCACTATGAAGTATGTATTAGACGGTTTCACAAAGTAGAAAAAATTATTACCTAACCAAGTGGTTTAAATTGTTTGATAGCAGCAAGGGGGTGCAGATTCGAATCCCTACGAACACTTTTTTTGAATAAAATATGTGAAAATACAAGAGAAATATGTAAAAAGAAGATGGCGTGAGTGTCGAACTCACGACAATTGGAAGATTTTATGACTAACTTTCCACTGCAACAACCGAAAACTGATGGACATAATACGCTTTATATAGCATATATTGAAAACCTAGGGGATATCATGGCTCCCATGGGTCTATACCAAGATACACCACTGGCTGCAAGCAGGCTCTGAGTCAAACTCTGAACTCATCAGACTATGACAAGTTTTGAAACACTTAAAATTTTTTTTGAAAAAGTCAACACAATTCAACCCCCTCTCCTCTCTCTTGTGTTTTCCTCACCTTCAGTTAAATCAAGCAATGAGGAAGGACCATTTTCCTCTTCCATTAATGGACCAGATGTTGGAAAGATTAGTGAGTCAGACATACTATTGTTTTCTGGATGGATACTCATGGTACAATCAAATAGTTGTGACTCCCGTTGAT
Source organism: Medicago sativa (assembly GCF_051527215.1). NCBI lineage: Eukaryota > Viridiplantae > Streptophyta > Magnoliopsida > Fabales > Fabaceae > Medicago > Medicago sativa. The sequence continues at coordinate 82,312,547 of NC_140750.1, forward strand.
CGAGAGAAGCAACTTTTACTTGTCCTTTTTGGATGTTCTCCTATTGGAGGATGCCTTTTGGGTCGTTTAATTCTCTTGCAATATTTAAAAGGTGCATGTCTTCTATCTTCTCTAACATGATTGAGATGGACATCAAGGTATTTATTGGTGATTTTTCTGTTTTTGGTAAAACTTATGATAGTTGTCTTGATCATTTAGATGAAGTTCTTAAAAGATGTGTCCAAGCAAATTTAGTTTTAAATTGAGAAAAATGTCATTTTATGATGATAAGAAGAATAATTTTGGGACACAAAATCTCCGAGAAAGACATTTAAGTTGATCAAGCAAAAATTGAGGTCATAGAAAAATTACCACCTACCATCGGTGTCAAGGGAATGAGGAGTTTTCTAGGACATGCTATTTTTATCGAAGGTTCAGAAAAGATTTCTCCAAAATTGCAAAACCTTTACGAAACTGATGAGTCATAAATTAGTCTATTTTAATGCTTTATTTAGTTTAGTTTTATTTAGATTTGATTTTATTTTATTGCATATTTATTTCCTTTTTGAATATTTTACTTTAAATTGTTTTTTATTTTATTTTAGGAACGAATATATGGTGGAAGGTGTCTTGGAGCAAAAGAAAGAGGACTGGAGCAAATACAGTACAAGAATACGAAGATACGAGACAAAAATATGTCTCTACCAAGTCAGAAGCTTGGCACGGCCCGTGCCAACATGTGGCACGGCCGTGCCACCCTCCAGGATACTCTTTTGCTGCTTTTCTTCAAGTCCAAGTTACCCTGTTGTAGTTTTACTGCTTTGCCCTTATAGTTGCTTAGATTTTAAGTCAATTGTAAAGCTATAAATAGAGTAGCACTCCATCATAAACATTCATCTTTTGTTCTTGGAATAAAAGTTCACTTTTATATTATTGTTCTTTTACTTTATTGCTTTCTCTCTTCTTCCCCCATGTCTACAATGAACGTTAATGAGTAGACTTCTTTGTCTTGGGATTGTTGGATAAGTCTAATGACGTAATCCGGATCAAGCCAAGCCTTAAACCTTAATTATATGTTACCTTAATTCCTAATCTAAATTCACCGTTTTAACATGAATTAATTATTATCAAACTGTGGAAGCGAACGCGGAGGGTTTGATAATGGTTAATTCATCATCACATATATCAATTCATAAAGCGAACGCGGAGCTTTGATATCCGAACAAGTGAATTTAGACAAGGTTTGCGAAACATGAGAATAGTCTAGCAAACCTTGGGACACATAAAGTTTCGATCTTCAAGGGTCCCAAAGGCAATCACCCATGAGAATAGGTGTGGTTGTTAGAGGGATACACTCACTGACTTCGAGAGAAGCTGTGATATGCTAAAGAGAAACTTGTCCTTAGAAATTAAGATTAACGCATAATTATAAGTTTAAGGCTTGCTTGTGAAAAGATTCGTTATTATGATGAACCAAGGATCCCAAGGCTCTTTATTATTTACCTTCAGAAATCAAACCTCCTTTTTACTAAACTTTCTTCTCCTCTAATCATTCTTTAAAGGTTAATTAAGTTGAATAACTCCCTAGCGGAACGATACTCTTTCTTACTACTATTACTTCGATAGGCCGTGCACTTGCGGTTTGGCCCTATCAAGTTTTTGGCGCCGTTGCCGGGGAGTTTTTGTAATTTGATTAACTTTTTAATAGTGGTTAGACCAAAAAAAAATCTTTATTTTATTCTATTTTATTTTATTTTCTTTTTATATTTGTTTCAAAATATATATATATATATATATTTATAAAAAGTAAAAAAAAATATCTTTCCCTCTCTCTCTCTCTTTTAATTAATTAATTTATTTTTTCTATCTTTTAACTGTTTTGATTTCAGGCATGGCCCAAAACTACTATCAATGGACTTCTACCCCTGTTTTACCTCCTTCAAGAGTTTATGGAATATTTGGTCATACGGGTGTTGAATGTCAACTAGGTAGTGTTGTTAGAAATCCTGAGCAAGTTGCTCAATTTAACCAAGGGTTTAGGAATAGTCAATTTATTTTTCAAGACCCTCAAATTTTTTTTGGACAACAAACAACACCACCTGTTTTTATCAACCAAGGAGTCTTTCAAAAATCCGACTTGGAACTTTTGATAGAAAATTTTGAATTAGATAACATCAGGCATAACCAAGAGTTTAAAGTCAAAGCTGGAATTTTGAATGACTCTCTCAATAGAGTGGATTCTCTTTTTACTCACAACAAAGTGTTTGAGGCTCAAATCCCTCAAATAGCCCAACAAGTAACCTCTTCCCCACAACCCTCCGGAGTCTTCCCGAGTCAAACTGAAACCAACCACAAAGGCCCGATAAATTCTATTACACTTAGGGATGATAAGAAATTAGAGGACCCTGTTGTAGAAACCAAGACAATTGAGGTTGGGGTAGAGAGTGAAAAACCAAACAATGAGAAAGTTGTAGTAGAGAGTGAAAAGCTTAACATACCACCACCATATAATCCAAACACTCCTTTACCACAAGGGTTTGATGAGTCCAAGTTAGATGAGCAGTTTAGGAAATTGATTGAAATAATTCAAGATAAATTGCCATCTAAACTTAAGGATCCAGAGCGTTATTCCATACCATGTGTCATAGGATCAGAGAAAATAGAAAGAGCCATGTGTGACTTGGGAGATAGTGTAAGTTTGCTGCCATTGTCCCTTCGCGAAAGAATGGGTATAGGATAGAAAAACCTATTGACCGTCAAGCTAATGACACTAAAAGAGCGCTTCGTGGGAGGCAACCCACGCATTTAATTGCTTTTGTTTTATTTTTCTTTGTTTTAAGTGTTTTGTAGGTAATTGTCCGAGTGTAATTCGAAGAAATTGAAAAATTTTGAAGTCCCCTTGACCAGAAAGGTGGCACGGCCGTGCCAGGTTTTCAAGCAAAAATTTGGTGATGAAGTCAGAATGTTGACACGGCCCGTGCCAAGGTTGGCACGACCGTGCCCGATCTCTAGTGTAGTATAACCCCATTTTTTCTATTCTTCTCCATCCATTCTCAAACACAAACCTCTATCTACCTTCAAACTTCTCTCTAAAACCTCCATACCCATCCATCTTCAAACCTTCATATCTTCATCAAAACTCCATCAAACCAATTCAATTCTTCCACAATTCAATCACAAACTCCACCCAAACCACAAACCACCAATCAAAAACAACTTCCATCCACTCAAACACATAATTCACCAAAACCCTAATCTTTCAAAACCTAACCCAAACACCACAAATTCTCAACAAATCTCCATAACTAAACCCATAAACCTTACTTACACATCAACCCCAACCCTAAACCAATCCTTTCCACCAAATCTTTCCAAACCCTAAACCTTCAAAACCAATACATACAAGGGTCAATGGCTTCAAGAAGAAGTGGTAAGGAACCAGCAAGATCTCAAGGAGGTCCTCCCCTAAAGAAACAAACACAAGTCAAGAATCATGGAATTCAGTTCAAAGACAACAAACAGAGGGACATGTATAAAATTCTTACTTCTAAAACACTACATCCCTCTAGATGTCCTGATTCATATGATTTGAATGTGCTAGGGCTTAAAGATGATGTTTTTAGCTTAATAGGAAGGCTAGGTTGGACTGATATGCTAACACCTATGAGGGGTTATGAGAATTTCACTTATGAATTTTTAAGCTCAATTGTTTTTACCAAAGATACGTTGAATTTTGATAACCCCAATCATAGAGTTGTTTTCCGATTAATGAATGTTGATTATAATATGTCTCTTCAGCACTTTTGTGATGCCTTAGGTTTTGCTAATGAGGGATATATTCATGATCATTGGGATGATAGTCTAAAACCGGATAACTATGACCCAACTGCCTTTTGGGAGCGTATCACCGGCCTCACATCTTTTGTCTCTAGGTCCAACAAAGCTAGCAGCATTCACAACCCAGTCCTTAGGTACCTTCAGAGGGTCATGGCTTGCACTATTTGGGGTAGAACCGAGCTAGGAAACACTAGAACCGATGAGTTGTTCATGTTATGGGCAATGCTCTACAACCACCCTGTCAACGCTTGTTTCTACTTGATTGATTACCTAGACTTTGTAGGTACTAGACAGCCGGTAAGGGAGACATAGTGGTGGGTGGCATCATTGCATACATAGCTAGGTGTTTTGGGGTGAGTGAGGATGAGGGGATCAAACCAATTGAGGGGAACAATAGGCTCAATAGGGAAACCCTCATTTCTATGAATTTCATTAAACATCGTCCGCCACGCCATTACCAACTCAAGCTAAATGTGCCAATCATGTTTTTACTTCCTAACCCACCTCGGACTACCACCGAGGTGGAAGAAATTTGGTTGTATGTTGATGATGTGCAGGTTCTTGAAGAGCAAGATGATGAAGGAGACGGTACTAACTTGCACCTTGACATGGGAGAGGGTGCTAACTTACACCATGAGGAGGAACACCATGGCCATGAAGCCGGTGAACTTAATGAAAATCAAAGATGGGCATGGATTTACAATGAAGTTGAAAGAGTGAGCACCGAGCAACAAAGGCAAGGTGTTGAAATTACCGGACTAAGGAACGATGTTCAAAGGGGCAACCGCTTGTCGGAAGAAAATAATGAGATGCTCCGCCGGATGATGCAACACCTACAACTCCAAGGTCCTTCTTATGGACCTCAATAGACATTGTGAGCTTTCCTCTTCCTCTCTTCCCTTCTCTCTTCTCTCTTTCTCCTACTTTCTTCTTCTTCTACTTCTTCTTCTCTTTTAATTTCTTTTTCTTTTGAATCATTGAGGACAATGCTTCCCCTAAGTGTGTTGGGGGGGGGGGGGGCTAATAAAGTGTCTAGAGTCGTAGTGTTCCCAAACTCCATTGAACTTTATTCTTTTGTTTTGTTTTTATAGTGAAAGGCATGACTAGTAGCTTGTTTTCAATATAAAAAATGGCATAAATTTTTTGTTTTGTCTCTTCTTTAAAGGTTGTTTCTTGTACATGAAAGTAGTTTCTTATGTTCCTTGTGTTCTTGCTATACCCATGTCTTGTTTTATTGTGAAAATTCTCCAATGAGAAAAGCACCTTGTTGCAATCTTTGAGCAAATGTATGAATATGTATTTTAAGGAACACGTTCTATCTTTAGTGTTAACTTAGACCCTTTAAAGTCTTAAGAGTAAAAGTAGTATAAGTTTGTGTGGGAAATTAATCAATTGTGCCTTATTGTTATATTCTTAAATTGTTAAAGTTAAATGGGGCGGGAGAATGGCACCAACATGCAGGGGAAATGACAATCCCTAACTTCCTAATTGTGGTGGTGACTCCCTAATTTGAACTTAAAGTGAAACAAATTCATCAATGCTAGGGGGAAAGGACAATTACATCCAAAAAGACTTCCTACACGGAGATGAAATAAAATAAAATTTTGCAGCACTGCTTAGGGTGATTTTGAATCTAGGGGGAAAGGACAATTACATCCGAGAAGACTTCCTATGAGGATAGATAGCCCCTAAGCATCTGCAGCCCCTTGTGTTTAATTGTTAATCTAATCTAATTTAATTTTAACTTAAATTCCCATCACTCTTATATGAAATGAAGAAAGGACTTTTCTCGGTTACTTTAGCACTAAGGATAGAACCTGTTCCTCATAATATCTGTCTTATACAGGAGCAAGAAAAGGGTTGGACTGCACACACACACTCACTTGAGACTTGATGTTGGGTTGAATAGGTTCTTGAGGAATGTTTGAAATTTTGATTAGTGTACTTGAAACAAAACCTTCAATGAGACTTGTGTTTTCAATTGCATTGCCAAAATTAATCATTTTAGTTGCTGCTATGTCTATTGCCTTTTGCTTGAGGACAAGCAAAGATTCAAGTGTGGGGGAGTTTGATGAGTCATAAATTAGTCTATTTTAATGCTCTATTTAGTTTAGTTTTATTTAGATTTGATTTTATTTTATTGCATATTTATTTCCTTTTTGAATATTTTACTTTAAATTGCTTTTTATTTTATTTTAGGAACGAATATATGGTGGAAGGTGTCTTGGAGCAAAAGAAAGAGGACTGGAGCAAATACAGTACAAGAATACGAAGATACGAGACAAAAATATGTCTCTACCAAGTCATAAGCTTGGCACGTCCCGTGCCAACATGTGGCACGGCCGTGCCACCCTCCAGGATACTCTTTTGCTGCTTTTCTTCAAGCCCAAGTTACTCTGTTGTAGTTTTACTGCTTTGCCCTTATAGTTGCTTAGATTTTAAGTCAATTGTAAAGATATAAATAGAGTAGCACTCCATCATAAACATTCATCTTTTGTTCTTGGAATAAAAGTTCACTTTTATATTATTGTTCTTTTACTTTATTGCTTTCTCTCTTCTTCCCCCATGTCTACAATGAACGTTAGTGAGTAGACATCTTTGTCTTGGGATTGTTGGATAAGTCTAATGACGTAATCCAGATCAAGCCAAGCCTTAAACCCTAATTATATGTTACCTTAATTTCTAATCTAAATTCACCGTTTTAACATGAATTAATTATTATCAAACTGTGGAAGCGAACGCGGGGGGCTTGATAATGGTTAATTCATCATCACAGATATCAATTCATAAAGCGAACGCGGAGCTTTGATATCCGAACAAGTGAATTTAGACAAGGTTTGCGAAATATGAGAATAGTCTAGCAAACCTTGGGACATATAAAGTTTCGATCTTCAAGGGTCCCAAAGGCAATCACCCATGAGAATAGGTGTGGTTGTTGGAGGGATACACTCACTGACTTCGAGAGAAGCTGTGATATGCTAAAGAGAAACTTGTCCTTAGAAATTAAGATTAACGCATAATTATAAGTTTAAGGCTTGCTTGTGAAAAGATTCGTTATTATGATGAACCAAGGATCCCAAGGGTCTTTGTTATTATTATTATTTACCTTCAGAAATCAAACCTCCTTTTTACTAAACTTTCTTCTCCTCTAATCATTCTTTAAAGGTTAATTAAGTTGAACAACTCCCTAGCGGAACGATACTCTTTCTTACTACTATTACTTCGATAGGCTGTGCACTTGCGGTTTGGCCCTATCAGAAACCTCTTGATAAGAGAAACTGATTTTGTTTTGTTATGCTGAATGTTTATATTCTTTTTCAATCATTAAGGATAAGTTGGTCACCAAGCCCTTAATCATTGCCCCAAATTGAGATTTACCATTTGAACATGTGTGATGCGAATGACTATGCGGTTAGAGTAGTGGTTGACCAATGTTATGAAAAAAAAATTCATGCAATATATTATGCGAGCAAGGTCTTCAATGAGAAACAAGGAAATTATTCTACCGTTGAGAAGGAATTGCTTGGGGTGGTATTTGCCTTGGAAAATTTTTGATCTTAATTTGGTCCAAGGTTATTGTGTTTCAAAACATGCAACTTTGAAGTGCTTGCTTACAAAGGGGGATTCTAAACTCCGGTATTGATACTATTGCAACAAGAGTTTGACTTAGAGATTAAGGATAAGAAAAGTGTGGATAATGTTGGGGTGGCACTTTGGTGACATTAATGTCACGGTGACATTAAATCTGAACCACACATTGCCATTGCCATTGCATCTGGGCCACACAACACATCTAATGTCACCCAATGTGTGGCCCAGATTTAATGTCACACAAGTATTTCCCATAATGTTGTAGCTTGACCATCAATGAAGACCGGAGAAATCATGGGTAAAAAAAAAAAAAGGAGAAAGCTATAGTTGCCAGTGGCATTGTCAGGACAAGGAGTCAGGTGGTCTGAACTTTTGAAATTTAATTAATAATATTATAATACTATATATAAATTAACATGTTCAAAAAATCACATTATACTTAATTTACTTCATCAGTCTCATTTTAATTGTCGCTTTTGGGTTGTGCGCGATTCTTAAGAAAATGATTAATTTGTTGATCTCAATGGTAATATTAGTATCACTTACTAATACCCTGTTATTAATTAGTATAATTAATTGATTAGTTAAGTGAAATTAAATTCAATAAATAATGATATATATTAATGAAAAATAATAATAACCGTTGTATTGATATTTTAACATAAATATCAAGGAAAATTCTACGGTGAAGTCGTTAAAATGACTTTTCTGGTGAAGTCATTAGAATAGCCAATCATAATGCATTTGTGTATTTAATGCATGCCACATCAAATTTTACTACGCATCCTACGTTTGCTCATATGGTGCACCACTATATTTTTACATATTGCAATTGTGTCCTTGATTAAATCAAAATTAAACATTTTTTTTATTATTTTTTACTTTTTATTCTTAAAACTTGTAGTGTTTCAGATTCAGCTTATACATACATATCTTCACCATCGTATTAAACTTATAGATACGACCAATTCATGCATCTTCACCATCGCACAGATTCAGCTTCATCAAAATTCCAGATTTCTTCCTCCCTTTCTCTCCAAAATTTCAGATCGATATCTTCCTCCCTTTCTCTGTGGCGCACGCTTGTTTTTTTAATCTCTATCTAGTTTGTGCGACCACCGCCATCCTCCGTCCGCCACCTGGCTCTCCAAGCCTCAGGTTCGTTTTCTAACACTCGACAGAACAATCTGAATGAACGAATCTCCTTTTTTTTAATTAGGGTTTTTTGTTTTTGGATTCTTTTATATGAATCTAATAGTGTTTAATTGGTTGATTGATTATGAAATTGGGATTATGAGTAATATAATAGGGTTGTGAAACCATTGTTAGGGTTTTGATGTGTCCAAAATTTAGGATTTTGTGATTATCCATCCAATTGGAGATTATTTTTGTGGTCCGAAATTGTTACTAATTTTGTGTGGCCGATCGGAAGTGAATAAATATATGTGTTTTGAGTTCCAAAAGACATTACTTTTTTGTCATGTTTGAATCCGAACTGTAGCTTTCTGTTTATGAATTAATTAGTCAAAGCCTTTTTTGTTGCTTTTACAATTATTTTGAGATATCAAAACACTAGCAGTAATCCATAAGCAGCAAGTTCTATAATGCTTTTACAATGATTTTGAGATATCAAAAATCTATAATGCAAGTTCTGCAGCATGTACTCTTTTAGGTAAAAAGTGAACCCTTGCATTGCCCATTTTAATTGATTTTGATTTTGCAGACGTTATGCTAGAATCACGGTGACTCATTTTAATTGATTTTGCAGAAGTTATAAGTGTATTTTTTGAAAAATCACGATGGATCACCATGATTGTGACACACCACAATGATACCAAACATACATACACTTAAGAGAATCTCTTAAAAGGAGGGGAAAATATAGAATTTTCTTGTTTTGTTATTATTCATAAGCCTTCCCTGTTATTCTTGTTTTGTTCTTGTCCCACACTCATACCCTTTTCTTCTTGTTATTATTCATAAGCCCTCCCTGTTATTCTTCCTTGTTCAATACATCATTCTTTTGAAACTTTTACCTTGTTGCTTCTCATTGTCGAATGTTTCTTTTAAGTCAGTTTTTTTCTTCTAATTTGTCGTTATTTGTGTTTTTTTTAGATTATTTTGTTGTTCTTAGTACAACTTACACTACTGTGCAATCTTTTGTTATTATTATTAGTAACAGGTTATTATTATAGCTATTATTAGTCATGTGATCCTCTCAAATCTTATAAGTCCATAAAGTCTATTGAAATCTTTGCAAATCTGTTATAAATCCATTAAAATCTTGAGCTCAAAACCCTGATTGTAAAAAGTCATTTAAAAAAGTAGTTTAAAATCCTATAAAATCAATATAATCTCACAAAGTCTTTTAAAATCTGCAGGATTTTGTTTGCCAAAATAATCTTTTAAAATCTCAATCAAATACACACCCCCTTAGATTACATTCTTGAAACTGAAAATACTAAGATACATACTCTTCAATTGAGAGCTCCGATTAGACTAGACTACTCTTAATGCCAACCTCATTTTGGGACATTTGAGATAATTACTACTTACATAGACATAGACATAGGAAGGGGAGGGGGTGGATTAAACATTTCCAAGAGAGGATGGGAGTGATTCATTTGTGATTGAGGAGGAGGATGCATCAATATTGTTCTTCTTCTCAGCCATGAAATCATAGAAAACAACCACTTTTGAACTTGAAGCTGAGTTCTTCTTCACCTCACCAAAGTTGCTGCCACTGCTTGGCTTCACTCCTTTCACCGTCTCTTCTCCATTTTTAGCACCACCTCTCCTCTTTAGAAATATGAAGAAACTAGAAAGCATGTTATTATGATTAAGTATATAATTATAGATTATTTAGCATTCTTTATGTTTTTGTTGTTATCTAAGTTGGTCAAAGTTGGTTTTGGTTGCAATAATATATTGGCTATTTTAGGGTTGTCATGGAACACCACAAAGACTGTTTGGACTCCGATTCCAGTGAAGAAGAATACACAGATGATTTAATAGATGATGAAGAACATCATAGTTCGTCTGATGCTGAAGATGATGTTGATGGTAATGCTGATGATGATGTTCATGATGAATCAGTTCAACAAGAGGGTTCAATCAGCGATGCATTAGCAAGTGACAGGTTTGTGAATGTAAATTCCATTGCCTCTGATGAAATTCTTAAACTTGAATTTGGTACTGTTGATGAAGCGTATGAATTTTATTATCGTTATGGAAAATGCAAAGGTTTTTCCATTAGGAAAGGTGATGTTAGGCGCAATAGTAGTGGAATAATTACAATGAGGCAGTTTGTGTGCAACAAGAATGGGTTAAGAGACAAGAAGCACTTATCTAGGAATGATAGGAAAAGAGATCATAGACGTATCACCCGAACAAATTGCGAAGCAAGGCTTCGTGTGCATTACAAAGCTAAACAAGGGAGATATGTAGTGTCTAGTTTTGTAGAGGGGCATAACCATGAAGTAACCCCACGTAAATTTACACACTTGCACCCACTGTATCGTAAAATTTCTGAAGCAGATAGGGCCCAACTTGATGCTCTTCAATCACATGGAATCAAAACCTGTCATATAATGGGATATATGGTTGCTCAGAAGGGTGGATATACTGATGTAGGTTTTACTAAGAAAGATCTGTATAACTATTTTGATAAAAAGATGCGCGATGTCATTAAAGACGGTGATGTTGCTGCTGCTCTAAAGTATCTTAATGTGAAGTCTTCCACCGATCCAATGTTATATGCTGAATACGATGTCAACAATGATGGAAGAATGAAAAGACTGTTTTGGGCTGATGGGAGTAGTAGGTCTGATTATTTTTGTTTTGGCAACAAATATCAATGCTTAACACAAAATCTTCTTTCAATGTTGAACTCTTAGCGGTTATCATTGCCATAGACATTGCTATATCAAGGAATTGGATAAATCTCTAGCTTGAAACAGATTCCCAGCTGATTACCTTGGCATTCAAGAAAGCAGACATGGTACCTTGGCATTCAAGTGGCTCAACTGTCTAGCTAACATTAGTAGTATGAATTTTTTGATCACTCATGTTTATAGAGAGGGGAACTAGTATGCCTAATGTTGGATTAGGACTGTCTACATTTGCTTGGTTCCCCTCCCTTCGAGACTCTATTAGACAAGTAGAAATAGGCTTGGTTTGCCTAACTACAGGTTTACCTTTTTTTGAATGGGTCTTGATATAGTTCCCCTTTTCTTTGTATGCTTCCTTTTTGATTTTAATCAAGTGAAGTAATGCTCTTTGCATTACTTTTGGTTAAAAAAAAAAAATCATCATCATCATTTGCACATACACAATTACTGATAACAAATACGTACTAGGCAAAAATCATGTAAAGGTGAGTGCTAATTAACTGTTCATGTGTTTCTTATGTCCATTGTTTCGTAACAATTAGCATTTCTCATTAGAGCCACAATGAATTTTACAAAAAACTCATCCAAAACTTCTAGTTTTGTTTATGGGGTACAAATTATATCTAGATATTAAGCTTGAATACATTTTTTTTTAAGTGGTTTGAATCCCCAACAAAGCACTCTCACACAATCTAACGTCAAAATTGCATCACACACAAAACAACTCAGATTTAAAAAACTTATCATTGGCATAGTTCGATAATTTAATAACGGCACTCACATTTTGGCTCCTTGCCCGTTCAATTTGCTATTGAGATTTTTAGGGTGGATTTTTTTTTGAGAAATACTTTAATTGGTCACACATCTAAGAAAAAATTATTTACACATAATTTTTTTTTAGGGAATTCGACATAAAATTATATATCATTTATTATTTTAGAAACATATATGATTTTTTATCTTTTAATTTTTCTCTTTAATAAAGGTTGTGCCTAAACTTTGTGACCATGTAAGACTTTCTCTTTATTACTAAAAACTAATATATGCACATTGCCTTAAGTAACATTATTCAAGCAAATCTCGTTATCATTAAACCCATCAAATTTGGACAAAATATTTTGTTTGAATTTGAACCTTTGTCGTCACTCTAAAAGTCTTCATCTTCAATCATAGGACTAGAAAAAGAGAAAAGTACGGTTCTTTTACGATGGAATTGTAAAAGTAAAAATTGGACTAAATCATTTTACTTACAAAAAAGAAAGAAAAAAGAAAGCAATATAAATTTCCATTAGACTTAAGGCATAAATCACCCCAATCTTTATTTAAATATCATAATTCTCATTATTACCTCTGCCATACATTTTAACTTATATCATAATTAAACTTATAAGAAATACACTTTTTGATGGATAGAGCAACCAACAAATTCAGCCTTACAATCTATAAACTCTGGATCTTTGCTTGCAGTCAAGCAAAGCCCAATTTCATATAAATAAAATTGATTTTGCATCTGTCTGCATCTAATCTGTGGCTTAAGTTTCAGTTGGTTTTGTATAGCACTGGAAATGGCTTTTGTATCTACAGGAGTTCCACTGGGTATGACATTCTCCTTTTGAAGCATATTTCTTACGTTAATGGTATTGTAGATTTTCAAAGCTTTAGAAAAGTATTGAAACTGATCCAACATGGACACTGAGCATGTCCCGTGCATTCTCCATTGTTCACCCCAAAATCCAAGGTTGTCAACACGACGTACAACATTTTTAGTCTTCACATCTAATGATGGCCAATCTTTGTTCAGTTGATTCTCTCCTACTTTAGCCACCTGATCAAATAAAACAAATATAAATTACCTTTTGTATAGATCATGGTAAAATGATGATGATAAGAACAACAACAATAATATTTAGATTAAAATATATTTTACTTTGTTCGTCGCCTAAAAAAAAAAAGAAAACTTACGACTGAGTTGAAATCAAATGGGTATTTTTTCTCTTTATCGCATTCTCGTGGCTGAGAGTTTCCATTATTGCTCGGCCAAAAACCATGGAGAGTGAAGTTTATTGGCAGTGGGGTAATACATGCTCTATTACTAGAAATATATAATTCCTTGCAAAACGCTGGAGGCCATGATAGAACTAACAAAAAATGATCAAATGGAACAGCCGGAGGTGGTGGTGGTGGTAATTGAGGAGGGGGTGGAGACCTTAACCTGCTTCTTCCTTGAGCATGCAACCCAACAGCATTAGATAAAAGAACAACAATGAGTAATATAATTGAATTGAAGTTGGTCATGATGATAGGAATAGCTAGTACTTAGGTATTTTTAAGGTTGGAGTGGAGTTTGTGGTTTTTCTAGGCCTGCTACTGCATCATTTTATAGCTAGCTAGCTAGTATAGTGAGGTTTCTTTAGCACGAGTTAACAATTTTAAAAAAATTACTATAATTGTAGTTAAAACCTTAATTGAAAGAAAACAAACAAATGAAAATATCACAATTACTGTGTCAGTTTACAACTACTTTTACGTGCTTAATTATTCTCATCAAGGCCAAATTAAATATCACAATTAATTAAATGGAGTATCATCATTTGTTTCTCATTTGAACGTGTTCCATTTGACATGCAAATGTTCATGTGTTGCATATTCACGTAATGTGAGAATTTGCACAATATTAAAAAAAAGAGTTTCAATTACAATATTTAAGCAAACATTTAGGCCATCAATTGATTAGAACCGTAATACATGCATTACTATAGTGTTTTCTATGACCATGAAATTAAGCACACATCAGTTATGAGGTTTGTGGGTTAAGTACCTTTGTATTTTTTTTTCTACGTTTAATTCCGAGGTGTGAGTAAAATATTATTAAAGATAATAGACTAATTAAAAATTAGGAATGCATTGTTATCGGTTACTTGAAAAGGAAAATATTATCATTATGGTGGATGAAAGCTAGGCAGGTTACTTTTGTTTTTGGTACTCAGTTGTGGTGGTCGAATCCCCTCATGTGGGTATCGGCTAGCACCATTATGTTATTACTAGGTTGACTGTTTGTACATTTAACAGTCACTTTGCACGCCTTGTGCTGAAGGGATTGTTTTGATTTTGTTAATATAATTCATTTTGAGTTGTTAAAAATATTAATACTTCTTTTCCACCATCTTAATATAATTCATATTCCATTAATTTTTTTTTTGTTCATATCAGAATCAGACCGCGTTATATGTTGAAATATTGGTTTTAATGCTTTAATTCCTCACTTTGAAGGGATCAAAATCAAATGGTATATCTATTACATGCACCAATTCAAATATAATAAATAAAATTCAAATGTTGCTGTCCTGTAAGTGTAGTTCAATTGGTAGTTACTAGGGACATTATGTGCAGGGGTCGGGGTTTGAACCCCGAATTCTCCACACATAATGTGTGTAAATCTAGCCACGACCACCCAACAAAAAAAATTCAAATGTTGATGTGTTGCATCTTAATTCATGTAATGTGAGAATTTGTACAATATTAAAAAAAGAGGTTCTTAAAATATTTAAGCAAACATTTAGCTATCAATTTATTAGAACCGTAATCCATGCATTTCTATAGTGTTACTATAAATAATTTCAATGAATGTGAAATTAAGCACACATTAGTTCCGAGTTTGTGGGTTAACCCCTTGTAATTAATTTTTTTCTACCTTTAATTCCGGGGTAGTAAAGTATCAATAATACTTGTTTTCCACCATTTTAATATAATTCATTTGTAATTTTTTTTTTTTGATTTACCCTGTAATTATTTTTTTTTTGGAATACCTCCTGATAGGTCATTCAAAAATCAAATTTTTTTATAAAAATTTTTTCGTTTTTGAATGAACTATTAGGGGGTATTCCAAAACAATTTTTTTTTACAGGGGGTAAATAAATAAATAAAAATTACTGGGGGAAAACCGGAAATTATATAGGGCTGCATTATATGTTGAAATATTGATTTAATACTTTAATTCCTCATTTCGAAGGAACCAAAATCAAATGGTATATCTATTAGAGACACCAATACAAATTTTTTTGAACAAGGCAAAATGTGATATATTACGAACAACGGAGTATCCTTAACAACATAAGGTGTGCTAATAAGGATCTTAAAAGTATACAATCGATCAAGACACGAATAGAGCAAAAACACAACAAATCAGTCGATGCCCAAACAAACAAACGGGCTCGACCCCCACATATAAAAATTTAGACAAATATTAGTATTAGTAGTTTTCATCCACCAAAAGGAACGTAGCTTCACTTTATCTAGCAACTGATGGATATGATTTTACCAATTCAAATATAATTAAAATTTATAGAACTAAAACATAACAACAAATATAAAAAAGAAAGTCCTAAGTGGTCACAAGTATTTGGACACACCATTTAGCCACCCATACATATTTGAAAAAGGTAAAAAGAGAATTTTTTTTATTTAAGGTATAATTTTAAATTGATTAAATGATATATTTCAAAAAAAATGGATGTGTCTAAATGCTTGTAACCACCTAAATATTTTCTAAGATAAAATCAATATTTTATACATTTGCACCAAAATAAAAAAAAAAAATCACATGGACAAAAAATATTATATTTGATTTTTTTTTATTTTCGTGCAAATGTATAGAATATTGTTTGTAACTTAAAAAATACTTAGATTTATTTAAACACACATAAAAATATATATGATTTGAAATTCACATGAGCAAAAAATTATTTATTTCCTGTACAAAAAAAATTATATACTTTCAAGATACCAAATACATTATATTTGAAGTTATTTACATTGATTGGAAACAAGTTCTTCAATGAAAATTTCCTAAAAAAAAAAAAGTTCTTCAATACATGCATTACTATAGTGTTTTTCTACCTTTAACTAGTTACAAACCTGTGCTTCGCACGGGTTGAATTACCTTTTTTCAGAAAATTTTGTTATAGAGGAATGGATTATTGTAGGCAAACATAAATTCCTTAATATTACGATTACATATTAGTCAAATTATAAAAGCGAGCGCTACTGTCATAGAGTTACCAAAAAGGGATTAACACCAATATTTACATCACACAAAATGAAATAACTATGACAATTTCTATTAAATTATTCTCAAGAAAAATGAGGATTCCCATGATATGGAAATGAACTTGTATATGTATTTTCTAGCTTAAATTATTCTCAAGAAAAATGAGGATTCCCATGGTATGGAAATGAACTTGTATATGTATTTTCTAGCTTCATTATATGTATATTGACACACGTTTTCCAAAAGCACACAGAAAATTTCTATAACAATAGGAAGTTATTCAATTCTCCAAAAGCACACAGAGATTTGTATAAACATTTTTTGAGAATTCATTCACAAAAACTCAAGTTAACGACATAAAACAAAAGCATCTAGTTTCATAGGTTCACTCAACACTTCGTATCGTGGAGACTGCATTGGTAAATAGAGAGAACCATGGATTCATCAATATGGAAGTTTAGACCTTATGAATAGCAATGATTTTGGTGTTTGATATTTAGTATGTCTAGCTTAATTTGATGGTGGAAATGTTGGTTATCTGGTAAGCAGGCATGATCGGGGAATTAAGTGAAGGAATTTCATAATTGGAATATAAAATAACAATAGTATCTCTCACCAAAGTGCTTTTCCATACCAAAATGGCAACAAAATATAAACCCAATACAAAATTGTACTCGTACAACTGAAATTTAAGATAAAACTTATGCTCTAAAATGAAAATACTCGACCTCTGGATACTTGATTTACTTCTAGGATTTCTTTGATGGTCTGCACAAAAAACACACATTTAGAACACAACATAACAAAAAACCAAACCAAGTAACAAAAGTGATTAGATGCTTACTGGGCCTGGGTTGCTGTTGCAGCTGGTGCGGCTGGTGCTGCAGCTGTTAGAACCTGTTGGAACCTTCTCTCCTGGACCCTACACATTTTAAAAAGCAGGGTGATATGGTCAGTTTTAGAGTGACAAATTTAGTCGAAATGCAGTGATAAAATAATACCAATTAACTACATATGTTATCAAAACATTACGGAACTCACTTGAGCAAAATGCTCTTTTCTCCGGGCAAACTTCCTTTCCCTGCTTGCCTTGTTCTTTGCCCTCTTGACCTCAAACTGATTAGATAATGTCTTCTCTCTTGCCTTCTCAGCCTTGGACTTGTGAATACTCTCCATAAGGACTCTTTTGTTCTTGAAGACATTACCCTTCACCTTCATGTACATATCATGATACATGTGTTTGTCAATCTTCTTTGCCTCTCGGTACTTGCGAAGTAAACGCCTGAGGACACGCATCCTCCTTATCCAAAGGATTTTGGTGGGGAGCCTAGCCTCTCTTGTACCCTTTCTCTTACCTATTCATCAATAAGTGCAAATTATTATTACAGAATAACAATGACGCATATCCTGCTAGTGCAAGTACCACAGAAATACTCATGTGATAGTACAAACAGTAATATGTTGCATGCATTTTCAGAATGTATATAACTAACTTAACCTATAAAATATTCTGCACAACTAATCTTGCAAACTAAATAATGCTAGTACCATAGTAATACTCGTTTGATGGTGCAAACTGCAAACAACAACATGTTACATACATTTTCAGAATGTATATAACTTTCATATCCTAGAATACTCTGCAAAACTAATTAACTAATCTTGCAAACAAAATAGAATGAATTCTATTCTATAATGTCTAAATGACGATGACTTCACAAGCAGACAAGCACTACCTTACAAACTAACAGAGATTTGCCATCATCTATATCCTTCAATTCATTAAAACTATCAAGGTTGAAAATAGTTAAATACCATATCCTGAATGACGTCCCTTCCTCTTAGCCTCCTTCAAGCGCCTAGCATGGGAGCGGGAGTGAATCTTAGTTGGCTTCCTGATAATGAAGCCATCCTTAAACAACTTCCTGATGTTTTGGCCTGCGAAGAGAGAGCCACCAAACCATTTAAATAAATTGAACAAAATAACATACAATATCATAGGCTCCCACCACATATGATCAGAAAAATACATCAGATGCTTACCAATCAGCAATTATCATAATCAAAATCTCAATAATGAAAATTTCATTACAAAAATGAGTTAAGGGAATAGTTTTCACTGACAACAAAAATAAGAACCCTCGTGTAAATTGGGCATTTTGATCTCCACTAAGTTAGAATTATGCATCCATTATAAGGATTCGCGCCACAGTTTCTGTTATACATTCCATGTCTTGAAATATATCAAAGTTCATAAGAAACTCCAGTTAGATTTTGTTAAACTGAGAATGGGATGTTCTTGATACCATATGATCCTTTTAGTGAATATGTCATTATCTCAATGACAGAATTATCTAATTATGTTGTCTACAATATTGGCTTTCCTTACTCTTATCAGATGAACAATTGCTATTGTCATAGTTTCGTAGAACTTTACTACTAACAAACTACTTCACTCTAACATGCCAGATTTTTTCTCTTCAAGCCAGCAGAATAGCTTTTATTATAAATCATTTTACCATTAGGTGTATAACAAAGGTTTCTAAATATATATAAACTTTGTATAAGAAAGGTTCCATTTTCTACTTGTGTTGCATAAAGGTTTAGACGCCTATAAATCATGATCATGTTAGTATTATTATGACCTGAACGCACATTAAGCCTTTTTAGGTCGACATTTTACAATCTAATGACTAAAATAAAGTTTTTCTTTGAAATCAAAGTTTATAGATTTCATAGTTTTAATTAATTTTGGCTATACTCTATCTAATACTCTAGCATACCTTTTCTATTCTTATCAGTTTAAGGAATTGACTTTTCTGACACAGAAGAATTTATGTTTAACACTTGCTCTCTATCCACTGCATACTTAACAAATGAATATGAAAAACAGACAAGAAGCAAACAATTTTGTGAAACATAGCTGTATTCAAAATAGATAGCACAATCATTGTGAATTGTGATGACAGATTGACAGCTTAATGAAATTAAAAAAAAAAAACAAAAAAAAAAACCAATTAACCTGTTCATATAACAGTTTGTTTGACTACAAATTTTATATGCATTCATGTATGAGTTTCCATCACATGATTCTCTGTTACTCCTGAGCCAAATTGTTGAGTATAGTTACTCCTGAACCAACCCCTAAAGAATAAGCAAACCAAAGTAGCCAAAAATCAGCCTTAACTAAAGCTTCTTTGAACTTAAAATCATCTCCTCTTTTTGGTCTCCTTTTCTTCCTAATGGCCCCTTCCCCTTCTGCAATTAGTATCTCAACATCTGAAGAAGCATCCTCATTGTCATGAAAACTTCCAACATATGCAGCTGAAGAAGATGATGATGTTATCAATGGACTTGTTTCTGTTAAAACATCAGAAGAACCAACTAATGGAATGTTGTTTTTACGAATTGCAGGAAATAGAGTCATTTTCAAAGGAATTGCAAATGGAGTTGTCAGAAGTATAATCATGATTGAAACTAAGATATAGGAAACAACATCATTAATTGAAACCATGTCGCTTAGTATCGTCGTCATAATAAGATACGTGGCAAGTAAAATGCTTGAAGCTTGTGTGAAAATAAAATGGACATGAATTGAAGAGTCTTCACCAGAAGGAGTACAAGGCCTAATGAAGTACATCAAAATTAAACACAATAGAAACTCCAATTGCTAGAAACAAGAGCAGCTTAGAAGCAGAAGCTTTTAGGAGTATGCTATATATTAATGCATATACTGAAGCACTAATCCCAATATAACCCTTCAGAATGCCAGAGATTGTGCCTCTACTGAGAGGAAAGTTTCTCATGTTGGTAACAAGCACAGCTGTGCCGAACCATTCGCCACTGTTCGTGGCAACATAAAGTGCGAACCATAACTGCAAAGTCATGCGAACCAAGTTGATTTGAAAGTCATTCATGTAACATACAAAGCATGTGTGACAGAATGGGGATTTGATTTCTTTTACTATAAAAATTGACTTATACATGAACACTTCTATATAAGCATTATTGCTATAAGCACTTAAGTTATTTATCCAAAAGTGACCATTGTCAATAGCAAATCAGATATACTAGATTATGTAGTTAGGAGAATCAATCACGCTATGCGATCAAAATCGAATGACTCTTATTTTGACTCCACCAAATCAGCTTTAATATAATACTCAATCTGAGCTGTCAGAACTTCATCATCCAACGGCCATGATCCATGACTGCGTGAATGCATGATTGCAGAAAATCCAATTATAAAGAAATAAAACAATGATTAACAGCTGAATTTAAGCTTTAACTCAATTATTTAATTTCTTTGAAAAACAAAATATATTTCAAATGAGGATGAAGCATAGTTACCAGAACATAGGGCAAGTTGGAAACAGTTTGGCTAACAAGCAAGCCAGATAACACCATAACCAAAGAAACAAAGAACAGAACCAACAAGAAGCAAAGCCCAAGGAGGGAATTTGTTGCAGGCAATACCAGGTAGCAGACCAAAGTTTTCTCCAACATCATTGGACACTCCAAGAATAGTCACTTGTTGTTGATTGAGACCCAACACAGTTTTGAGAGCAGATGAGTAGAGTGGAAAGTTGTATGCATTACCAGCAGCTATTTGAATCCAAACTGCAGCAGCTAGACCCACCCATGGTGGTCTGCTACCAGCTTTAAGAACCAGACCCGACATTTTCCTATCAAAGTTATCTTGGCCTTGGCCGAATAGACCAAATGAGCTATGAAGCATAAACACAGGCACCAAACACAATAAATAGAATTGTTGTTGATTGTTGAAGGAGGCAGTAATCCATGAATGCAATGCTTGTTGTTCACTGAACCTATGACTATGCTATGTTTTTTAAATAGAATTGGTGTAATCAGAAATTTCAAGTCTTGAAAGTGTTTTGCCTTTTCCATTTTAGGCTAAGTTTTTCTAGTTTGCATGTCATCTTCATCATGCCAATGCTTTCAGTATAACCAAACAGTCCAAACCTAACTTTCCAGTCACTAACCTATGAATTTGATTGACATCTCATTTGTTCGGTCTTTGCGTCTTTTTTTTTAATAATAGAAAGTTTAGGTGATTTGGATCTCGAAGTTTAGCTAACACGTTAGGCTTAAAGAGCGATAAAAGAGATATGAGTAACTTTCTTACCAATTAGACCAACCTCCATTGATTTCTCTTTGCGTCTCGGTTGTGGGTACTAAAGTTTGCTACATACAACTTTTAAAAATCATGCGTGTTCAGGTGTCATTTTTTACAAGGTTATAATTGATATACACAAACACGCTAGAAAAAATTATACAGTTAATCGATTACATTCATTGAATTGTTAAAAACATTTGACTTTAAACAAATCTATCTTAAAAGTTAGAGGAGTATGACTTAATGCTTCTTAGGAGAATAACTTACTGGCACCATATTGATTACATTCATTGAATTGTTAAAGGAAATGCTTGTTATAGCGAAAACTAATTTCACGAACCCTCGTGACATGTTAAAACACTGACCCTTATATTTTTGGCAACCACAAGTATGATAAGTGTGAGCCATACTCTTTTATAGTTGTCATTGCAATTTCCAATTCGTGATACATTCGCAAGAATATTCATTCATCGTGATATATAGCATTACCGTTGTTAAAAGCATTTGACTTTAAACAAATCTATCTGAAAATTTGTTTATATTAAAGAGGTAAAAATGTACAAGTAAAAGTTTCATACATATATACATATTTCCATTGAGTCAACAAAATGAAGAGTAACCATAGTCATTATCAAAATCTTTTCATACATATATACATATTTCCATTGGAAAATAAATGTTCTCCGCATCTCTATTATATATATTTGCACTATTTTATTTTGATAGTACACATGGCATCCTTATATTGAAAGGTGCATTTAATGTTTTGTGTAATTGGTACATATTATGTGATTTGTGCAAGACTTATGTAATTAACATGATTATGCAAGTTGACTAAAAGGCTTATAATGACAAAAAAATAAATGGAATATTTTATTCAAATTATTTTTGCTATTTAATGTGTTACTAATTTCATTACTAAATTAATGGCATAATTGATGTGACTTACTTGCTTCTTTTTTCCTATAAATATTGTTTGTCCGTCTCAAACATCTTCACATCATTTAGAATTCACACTAAAATTTTAAAATTATTCTCAAAATCTCTCTTTTATTTTATTGAAACACTTTTCTTCTTAACATATTTTTTTCATCACTCTAATTTCAAAAATTGATTCAATTTATGATATTACTCCACTACATGTTGTATATATCCATGTATTTTGTTCAAATTTACATATTCATCCTATGATACCCTCGAGTTCTAACGGCTTATGACAAGATATGTACCAATTACATGTTGGCACATAATTCTTAATTATCATCCAATCAAATTGTAATCAACACATCATCATATTAAGTTAGCCAGTCTTGAGTTTTTTTTTCCTATATATAGTCAATTTGTCTTTCATCATTTGTATATGCATCTTCCTTTCGTACAAATTGTTTATAATATCATTTATTTGAAATGCAAATATTTCTACCTCCTGACCAATTCAATTTTATTGATTTCATTATTATCAAATTGATTTAGAGACCTTTTTTTTTCCTTCCGAATTTTGATTCCCTTTTATAGGTTTAGCTGTCGGCTCTATTAATTTTAGGGTTTTCATCCCCATATATATTTACACCTTTTGAAAAAGTTTGCTTCACGTTTTAATGAATTTCATTATTTTTCTATTAATTTGAAGCGACGTAATTGAAAGACATTTTGAATCATATTTCTTCATTCCAAAACTATTTTTTTTGCCACTATTAATAATGAGAGATATGTGAAAGACATGTCATTGTTTTGTTCTTCCAACGTTGAAGTTGTGCATATAAAAGGGAATTCTTCCTTAAAAAAAACAGAGAATTCTCAAGTATTTTTGGGTAACATATTAGTTGATAGTTCTCAAGATATTATATTTTTATCTTACATTTTTGTGGTGCAAACTATTCATGTATGTTGTAGAACAAGACCGACCCCTGCGAAAATGTAGAAAATTTATTTTAGGGGGT
Source organism: Medicago sativa (assembly GCF_051527215.1). Classification (NCBI taxonomy): domain Eukaryota; kingdom Viridiplantae; phylum Streptophyta; class Magnoliopsida; order Fabales; family Fabaceae; genus Medicago; species Medicago sativa. Next base: position 82,335,968 of record NC_140750.1, read on the forward strand.
GTTTGTTTCCTGGTTTAAAAAATTATTCCCAGGAACGTGGAGGTTGGAATTATAGATTCTTATGTTTGTTACAAAGTTAAAAAAATAACTCCCAGGAATAAAGAATTCCTAGGAAAAAAATAACTTCCACTTACCCATGATTTTATTCCCAAAGAAAGTGGCTGGGAATAAAAGATTCCCAAGGTTATTCCCAGGAATGAAATTTTAAACCGTCAAACAAACGCCCCCTTAGTTATTTTTTTTTTCAATGAATTTTATCTAAACCTCACTATTTTCTTTATTATTTTCATTTGCTCCTATTCAAAAGAACTGGTTTAATTTACTAAGTTTTTTCGTTTCTATTGTCAATCACTCATTTTCACTAAACTTGGCGTTGATATATATTATTTCACATAAATTATTTTAACATCAAATATCATCCATTCATTTCATTTGATAAATTAGTTCACATGCATCAAATACTCTTTATCACCTAATCAAGCATTCCATTTTTATCTCCCCATATTTATTTATTTCTGCCATCAACACATACTCAAACTTCTTTGTTAATTTTTTTACAAATTGCATGATAAAAAACATACTTATGGTTGTTTGAGTCACTCATCAACATCGATAATATTTATTTGCCTTTATTTCATACCCATATTTTTTTATTTATTTTAAAATTATATTAAAAAAAAAGACAACAATCTCGGCTAAACTATCAATATCTCTATCCGAATCCTTATCTACATCTACAATCTACATCTACATCTACATCTACAATATAAACAAGTGAAACCATTTTCATTCAAAAGTACATGTGGCATGTTATAGTCTCATTCTAATTAATGTCAGGCTAATTAATGCTAGAAAAATTCAAATTTCCATTACATGGTATATGCTTAGCACCTGGTATTTCAGTCTCAACACATACTTCCATATACTGCCTCTATTTTAAGAAATCATTCGATTTATTATTATGATCAAAATGATATCTAGAAATTTAATTGCCTGATATCAAATCAAACAAGAAACTGCCCATAAAAAAATCAAACAAGAAACTATCAACTGCCAATTAATGAAATTAAATTCAAATTATTCAACACCTATAACAGTTCTAAAAAAGAATGTTGACAATTGGTCTAATTCAAGACTATCGTTGAATTGTTTCTCACCTATTAAAATCAAATTAAAACCAAAATAAAATAGTGAAAGGTAATGATTCTTTTTGTCACAAAAAGGAAATAAAATAGCTCAGATCTTTATCTCCCATCCTATTCTCATCACTATTACTATTTTTTAAAAATGGTTTTGAGAACGGTAAGAAGATCAAGAACACCTTTAGTTCTTACAATTTCATCAAATTTTATTGTTGATTGCATCAGACCGTTCCCCTTCATCATGGTTTGTGACCATGGTTTAGGATTTTATTGCTAATAGTTGGATTTTTAGCTGTACAGGAGAAAATAAGAGGGAGAATGTTAGTTATCAAATAATTTGTTGAGAAATTGATTTTGAAGCTGAAGAAAGGCATAAACGAAAGGGATCTTGAATCTTCTCTCATGATTTATATTTTGTTCCAATTCTCTCATGATTTATATTTTGTTCCAAATAATTGTCTACTATATATCATTTTTGAAAATGCTTCATTTGAGACATTATTTTCATCATATAACGATATGATCTTATTCATTAAATTTCTTTTGCTATTAATGTAACATATTTATTTTCCCATATATTTGTTTGCGGATGACCATATTGCTACTCAATGTTCCTCAAATTTACAAAGAACTTATCGGATTTATAACTAAAGTATATCTCAGTTTAATCGACTTTAATTCCTTCCAGTTTGGTTGTGTTTCTTCTAATTGGGAGGAAACTCAACATTATTGAAATTTCTTTTATCGGTTTTGTTTACAATGTGTTCATTATTTTGCAGAGACCTTTATAATATTGAGAACAAAGTAGTTTTCTATCTATATATTCAGTTCAAGGTCGCGCATCCTATATTAACTGTCAGGGCCAAACTTTAGTTTTTTTGGTAATTTGTCATTTACTCATTTTATACCACGAATCATATGTAACAAGTGTGTATTTTAGTCTTTTTAAGCCTTTTGTTTATTTTTCTTCTTTGTGTTGTTTGGATTAGTGTTACATTATAAGAATTTTGAATTAGTGTTTCATTTTTCTTTGTTGCAGCTTCTCTTCTAGATTCTTAAGTTTCTTTTTTGACATATTCTAGATTCTTACGTTGCAAAAGTTTTTCTGAATTTTATTACTATGATTATTTCTGAATTTTGCTAAAAAAAAATCTAAATTTTTATTGCAACTTTATTTCTGAATTATGTGTTCTCACGGAATTTCATATATTTTATTTTCAGTATTAAATAATACAAACATTTGAAGAAAAAAAAATTCCTCTTTTTTTTTTTTGAGGGAATTCCTCTTTTATTTAAATGCAGTTTTGGTCGAACCAAACCGTACACCATCGATTCAGTTTGGTTCGTTTTCACTTTTAAAAAATGATAAAACCCAAACCTCATTTGACTTTGAAGAGCATGTAAATGGTAATTTAAAAAAAAAATCATTATAACAATCAATATTTTGAATAAAACACGTTTACTCAATAATATAAGTATTGTACTACCTCTCATACAAACAAAGTTGTAAAGAGTGTATATACACATTAATCAAAATATATCTATTTTAAAAGGGGCACTAGCCAACAAATGTGTATTTTTTTTTATGTTAATTTTAAACCGAACCTCCACTAGATAGAACTAGAAAATTAGGTGTAGAACATATACAGTGGCTAGACCTATGGGTTTTTAGATGCAATATTGCACATGTTAAAGCAACTGAAAGTAATAACTTCTTATTGAAAACAACTATTATTTATTAAAAAACTACACATTTAATATAAAATGCACAACAATTATTTATTACTAAGACCCATTTAATATTTTTTGAAGTGTTGAGTTTGAGAGATTTTTTTTATTTTTTTAGTTAAATGGGGTTCAATTATGAACCAGCTGCATCACTTTATAAATGCATAAATAAAAGGAAACAAGAACAAAAGGAGTTGGGGGATGGACCAAAACCTTCTCAATAAAGCTAAGCAAAAAGCTGAGGGGCAAACACCAAACCAAGAAAAAAGTAAATAACAAGAAAATAAAAAGTAAAGAAAACCAAAAGAAAAATAAAAGGAACGAACTAAGAGAAAGTCATTGAGTTATTCTGATAACATATATACTCCTAGAGTTTGAAAGATTAAATCTTATTAAGTATTAATTATAAGAGCAAGTGACATGTACATAGAGACTCATTTAAGGAACCAAAAGGAGAGGTCCATTGTGGATGCTCTAACAATCGATTAACTTATTGATGAAAATTTTTGGTCGAAAATAATACAAAATAAATGCTTGCTGAAATTATCAATTTTTAAATATTATTGTTATTATTATTATATTATTATTAAAAATAATAAATATTGATTTTTAATGTTTATTAGATATACTAATTAAATGTATCAATTAAGTTTGGTAACTAATTTTATATTTGATATTTTTCGAGTTATCATGAAATTGGTATAAAGCTTACATCACCGCTTAGCAGTGACTAATCTTAGTTGGAAAACCTGTGGGATACATAAGACGAGTTCTCTCATCTCAGCCGAATATTTTCCATACACATGAGGCAGAAATTGAACTGCTATCCACATACTTCCGAGGCTCTAATCTATTATCAATTTGACCATTTTTCCTAGGGTCATAGCTTACATGTTAATTCCAGGTGTTCGTACAACCGGTTCATCCTTCAATATTCCATTGAAAATCAATGAAGCATTGATACATGGATTTGAAAAGAAAATACGAGACCTTAAAATTGATATGAAGGCAGCAGAGAGAATCAAACACAAGACCTTAAAAGTAGTCCCAGGCCAAAACAAGTGGGTTAGATCAAACTTATTCATTGTGTTCCCTTATTGACTTTGTTTATCCAAATAATTTGGAAAATATATAGATCTCCAAAAAAATCAAGAGCGAGGGATACTTGCTCAAACTTTGGACCCATATGAGCACTTTAACAATATTATTCTATCGTTGTTTCCAGAAAACGAGAAGGAAAATATTAGCTTTGATTTGGTTTGTCAATCTGACCAAAATAAAAAGCTACAAAGCAAATGATATTCAATTGAGTTCTTGAATGATATTAACAGTTGCATATTTCAAACCACAAATTAAGATTTAAAGTTGGATGTCCAATAATATTGATGATGAACATATACCAAGGTATTGTGTTTCAAAATGAGAAACCCCACATCTTCATCCAAAACCTTAAGACAATATGTATATTACTCATCTCATTTATATGTTCATAAATATCAAATCTTGCTGGCAATATAGAATTTTTACTCACACATGACAAATTAGCATTTCTCCCTTAAACGTGAGACTCTCTATGTCTATGATATGATGAAATAGTCAAATAAGGCCAGAGGCACAACATGGTAAAAAAGGTGGCTTGGTGGTGGTTTCATAGAGATGTGTTTTTTTTTTCTCATTTATTTTATGAGAAGAGAGAAATTAAATTAAAAAAATTATTCGAACTAGAAAGAAATGACAAGGAAAACGAGTGAGTTGTGGGTAGTTTTATGAGTTTGTTGAAGGAGTTGGATATTACTGAGTAATTATTCTACCAAAAATATTAGACTCATTAAAAATGTCACATCAATTTAAAATGTACAATAAACATGTATTTTTCAACTCAGCATAACACATAAACGTTTTTCCTTTGTCACATCCCACTGAAGACTAAAAGTGAAGGAACTTAAAATAATAGAGGTTAAATAAAAAAAAGTTATCGCCTTGACAAATAAAAATTGCATGAAAGCGAACGACTTCCAAAATATAATATTTAACATAAAAAAATTAAACAAATGACATTCAAAAGCTAACAAAACAAATCATCATAATTTCGGGACTGCAAGTGTAACCTACATTGGGTTGTATCTTTGGATTAGGCTAAAAGAAACTAGACAAATGATATCGACACCACAATTTCTCTCAAATTATTTAGGCACACGTTTGTGAGTCATCTCACTTATATCTTATTCAATATCTACTATTCCTTTCATTGTAGAACTTTAACTCTTATTTTACACGATAACATATCTCCCTCAAGTGTGACATTCTCTGTGTCCGTAATTACGTGACATAGTCAAATAAGGTCAAACCGATGTACAACATGATCAAAATGGTAGATTAATGGTAATTTACTAAAAGTGTGTTTTTGTTCCTTTATTTCATGAGAAGAGATCAAAGAAATTAGAAGATGAAAAATAAATTTAAGATTGAGAGAACTGATACCGGTTAAAAAAAATAAGAATTGTGTATTTTGTCCATGAGGTTATAAAGAACGAAGTAAGTTGCAAGTGATTTTATGAAATTGTTGAAGGAGTTGAAGATTTTTGTGTAATTAATTTACCAAAAAGTTAGATTGCGTTAAAAAAACTAATTTACCAAAAAGTTATATTCGGGTAAAAAAACGCTACAACATATAAAGAATTTACTAAGCACATATTTTGTTAACTCAGCATAACACTTAAGTGTTTATCTATGGTTAAATTCCACCAAAGATCAAAGGATAAGGAATTTAATATCTTAGAGATTGATTAAAAAATATTGCATGAAAGTGAACAACACCCAAAAACATAAATTTGATATAAAAATTAAATAATTGGCATCCCAAAACTAACGAAACCGTTTATCGTAATGTTGAGAGTTCTAAGGGTGTCTACAGTAGGTTGGACTATCACATTAGGCTAAGTGAAACCACACAATTGTGATTGACATCACATCAATATCCAAAACCTTAAGGCATTAGGTGTATTGGTCATCTTACTTATATCTTTCTCAACGTCTACTTTGGCATCCAATAATGTGGAACTTTAAGTCACAATTTACACATGAACATATTTCTCTAAAGTGTGAGACTCAATGCGTCTGTAATTTGTTGATAGTCAAATAAGGTTAGGCGAAGGCACAACATGGTTAAAAAAATGGATTAATGGTGTTTTTGCGGAGGGAAGTTTGTGTTCCCATCTTTCATGAAACGAGAGAAATACATTTAGCAACAATAAAATTAAATTAGAATATGAAAAGAAATTTGAACATGAAAGAAATGATAAGGGAAAAAAATAGTGTGTGTTTTGTCCATGGAAGTATCGGAAATATAGCGAGTTACTGACAATTTTATGAGTCAGTTAAAAGGTGTTGGAAATTTAAGAGTAAATATTTCACCAAAAAATAGACTCGGTTAAAAAAACGCCACATCTTTATAAAATGTTTAATAATCATGTACGTTTTCAATTCAGCGTAACACATTTGTATTTTTCCATTCGCATGTTCGTTCACCCAAAGACCAAATATGGAGGTATTTGATATAATATTGTTTGGATAAAAAAATTGTATGAAAGCAAATGACATCCAAAAACTTATACTTGATATAAAAAGTTAAACAAATGAAATTCAAAAACTAAAAAAAAAAAAATTTAATGCTTAGAGTTCCGAGGGAGTCTACAATGGGTTGGACCATCACATTTGACTATGAGAAACTCCACAAGTGATATTGACAGCACATCTTCACGTAAAATCTTAAGACATTAGGTATATTGTTCTTCTCGCTTATACGTTACTCAATGTATATTATTGCACACAAGTTTAACTCACTATAATGTTTAGAGTTCTGAGGGAGTCTACAATGGGTTGAACCATCACATTTGACTATGAGAAACTCCACAAGTGAGATTGACATCACATCTTTGCGTAAAATCTTAAGACATTAGGTATATTGTTCATCTTGCTTATATGTTACTCAATGTATATTATTGCACACAAGTTTAACTCACATATGAAACATAAACATCTCTCCCTTAAGTGTGAGGCTATTATGTATGTGATCTGGTGAGATATCACATAAGGTCAGAGACACGACATGGTAAAAAAAAGTGGGTTGGCGGCAGTTTCATAGAGGGGTGTTTGTTTCTTTCTTTCATGAGAAGAGATAAAGTAAATTATAAAAGAAAAGAAGATTAAAAATGAATTTGAACTTGATAGAAATGAAAAGAGAAAAAAAAATAAGGAGTGTGCGTTTTATTCGTGAGAGCATAGGAAACATAATGAATTGCTGGTGATTTTATGGATTTGTTGAAGAAGTTGAATATTACTGGGCAATTATGCTACCAAAATATTAGATTTATTGAAAATATGTACATCTATTTAAAATGTCTAACGAATATGTATTTTGTCAACTCATCATACATATACATTTTTCCATTGCAAGATCCCATGAAATACCATAAGTGAAGGAATTTGAAATGACAAAGGTTATTTTTTTTTTTGTGCATGAAAGCTAATCACATTCAAAAACTAAAATTTAAGATGAAAAATTAAACAAATGACACTCAAAAAATAACGAAACAAATCATCACATTAGGCTAGGATCCTACAATGGATTGTATTATCACATTAAGCTAAGATCAATCACAGAAGTGAGATTCACATCCTATCTTCTTTCAAAGTCTTAAGGCATTATGTATATGAGTCATTTCACTTATATGTTTCTCGCATCTACTCTTGCATACAATACGGAATTTTAACTCGCACTTGAGACATTAACATCTCTCTATTAAGTGTTAGGATCTTTGTGTCTGTAGTCCACCACCAAGAGCAACTCTCGATCCCCCACAACGTCGAACCCGGATGTGATACCACCGTTGGGCTTTCTGTGGGAGCCTACGTTGATGTAGATCGACAATTTGGATAAAGAGAAACCACACAAGTGATAATGATACAACTAAAACTCCATCTAAAATTTTAAGTAACACCTGATACATCACAATATTCCCTCCATCAAATATAACGACATTCTAGCCCGTGCTTGGCACGGGTGTCCATACTAGTATAAGTTATTTCTACATAAAATTGGAGACAGTTCAAAAAAAGGCAAATTAAAAGAATGAACTTTGAACATTAAAATTGATAAGGCAACAGTATTCCTATTTTTCTAAGCAAATAACGAAGTACTACACAAAACAAAATAACTTTGAAGCAATAATATTCATAATTATCAAATACTTTCTTAATTTCTCATTAATATTTATGATCTGAGTGATTTACAACCCACTTTTTATTATATAAAAGTAAAATTATAATAAACACAATACTAAAATTCCAAGGTGCAAACACGAAAAACCAATTACTTATTTATTCCGCCAAGCGAGAGAAGACTTTTCTTGTAAATTGCAATATTATAAGAATGTGCTTCTTTAACACCAACTTCTTCGGCCTTCTTGGTACCTAAATTGAAAGAAACCAGTCGGTCATCTTTTTTCTGGAAAAATATGTCGCCATTTTTCCCTGGTCCAATTAAACCCTTAATGTCGGACAGTGGTCCAACAACGAAAAGTTTAATCCATGATTCCTTCACACCAAGTTCACCCAAAATTGATATGTGAAAAATAGGTGTATTTGAATAATACCATGAGATTGAAGAAAGGGATCTATTAAGCACCACCAATCGTCTTTGCACCAAGCCAAGATAAAAATCTGTATCTATGTCAGATCGTACGTCTATGGGTATAGGTGTTGTAACAAACATCTCATTGCTAAAGTCAAATGAAACTAATAAATGTTCATCCCGATTTTCACTTTCACACCACCAATGAGACATTCCATCAATGTTCAACAGTCGATATGAACCACTTTCACAATGATAAGGCATATTGATATCAAGTTTACTCCAAGAGTTACACCTTAGGCTATAAATCTCCCATTCAGGTTCATAAGATATTTCGTTCCATGGAACATCTTCATATCGCACATCAAGACGTTCAAGTTGTTGGTCACTTATTGTAGAAAATTGCATGTACCTAATAATTTTAAAGTCATCTTTGATATGGTCATAACCAAACCCATGAAGATCTTTTGATGCCAGCTCCCTATAAGGTGGTACAGCCTGAAGTGAGCTGGGAGGAATGAGTTTGTATTCATTGGTAGTTGGGTTCCACAGTACAAATGGTTTTCCTTTTGAAAGGCAAATTGTTCCAGTAACAGGGTCACAGCCATAATAATCACAAGTATTAAAATCAAAGAAAGAGTTTTCCTCTTGAAACGGATTTGGAAAGTCTAATTTTACTTGATTCTCATACCTATCACCAGAAAGCAAATAGGAAGAGGAATGAATAGAAAAATCATGACCATAATAATTATGATCATTGACGACAACCTCAGATACAACCTCAAATAAGAGGACAGATGTATCATTGTAATCAGAGTGAGGAATTGATATAAAATTAGCGCGGAAACAAGAGTTTTCAAATAAGAGAGCCCATGGCTTACATACGCATTCAAATCGTTTAAAAGATTTTAAAGGAAGTTTTGACAGAATAGGGAATGCAAGATCATTGGGTATGTGATTTCTAACCTTTTTTTCACTTACAGATCTGGCCATCTCCAAAAACGTTCTAGCAAAAGTGATGATCAATTCAATTGTAGTTGAATTTTTTTGCTTAAAAAAAAAAAAAATTGCAGTTGGATTTGTGACCCTCGGTGAATGAAAGTGAGTTTTTGGCTATGTATTTAACAAAAGAATGGTGCGAATACTTAATCGAGAAGTAAGTGAGAAACAAGAAGTAATTTTAGACCCAAAATAAAAAGAAGAAACATTAATTTGGTCAACAAAACAATAAAGAGCATTTATAATTCAGATTCGATATTCCTCTTTTATCTCATCATTTGACTTCTCTCAAAAAAAAAAAAAATCTCATCATTTGACCAATTTATCGATTTTTTGTTCATTTTATATTACTCCCTCCCTCCTAAGAACGGGTCTGTTTGGTAATACCATTGAATCAGCTTATAACGGATAAGCTTATATGACAAAAAAATCCTGTTTGATAATGGTCTTTCAGCACGAGCTTATAACTTATTTCACGAGCTTATAAGCTATTTTTCAAACGCTATTCCAAGTAGCGTTTGAGCTTATAGCTTATCAATATTTTTTTCCAATTTTACCCTTATATTTTATCTAAAATCCATTTTTACCCTTTTATTATAATTTAACTAATAGACATAACGAGCTTATAAATATCCATTGTCTTACCTTATAATTACGGTTACGTTGTTATATCTATTGCAATGTATACCTTCAGTGCAATATAATTTTTTTTTTCATAAATAAAAATGAGTGGCATTTAACATGGGAAAGGGTAAAAGTTTCCTACCATGGAAAAGTTAAATCAAATCATTAGATTAAGTAATGAACACATTTTTATCATGGACTCTCAAGAGGATATCTAACTACCCACCCTCTACAATCCATCTTCTTCCTTGCTTCCACCACCTCATTGGACCTTCTCTATTAACAGCTCTGATGTTACCTCCAACACCACACAATAACATAAAATACCTATTTAATTGGATATACTCAACATTATTATGCGGAAAAAAAAAATTGGCGGTGAATTAAGTTCTGGAGTAGCAAATTGACGTCTCTGTTCCTCAATGGACTTTTGTGTTTTGATGAAGATCTAAATATACAAATAACAGAAAATGATAAATAAATTCCAAACAAACTTGATTGAATCTAAAAAAAATAAATCAAATCAACTAAAATTGAAGGAATGGATGGTAATGCTAATCAGCTTAATGGTTGATTGATTATACAAATAACTATATACATTTATTCCTTGCGTTCCATTTTATGTGCATCATAAGAATTTTTAACAATTACTATTGTATCTTAAAAAAAATGTAAATGATGCTTACATACAACGACTCTGTTCCTTGCGAAATATATTTAGATTAGATCAAATGAAAATTATTTAACCCATTTTCAGATGCAGTGGTCGTTTTTCATTTATATCTTTGTCATGAATTTTGATTTTTTTTAATGTCTAATTATGGAAATGGGGTTTTAATGTTGGAACCAAGGTAGAAGGTGAGCTTTTGTTTCCAATGTTTGGTTATACCGGTTGGTAGAGGAGAAGGGAGAAGGTTCAATTAGGTGATGGAAGCAAGGAAGAAGATGGATTGTAGAGAGTGGGTGGTTAGATATAGTGTTGAGAGTCCATGATAAAAATGTGTTCATTACTTAATCTAATGTTTGATTTAACTTTTCCATGGTAGAAAACTTTTACCCTTTCCCATGTTAAACGCCACCATAAAAATGACCATTGCCTTCCGTTTAAATAATTTTTTTTCTTCATGAATTACGTTATAACACTAGTTAAAATAATCACATTTTTTAATACTTTTTCTACGCTTAAATTCACTAATCTCTTTGTATTTTATTGTCATACTTATTTTTTTGTTACGACCAAATCTTTTACTCTTTAGATTTTTTTTGTTGAGTAGACTATTTATATTTTTCTAATAATAATGCATAAAAATATATATTAAATTAATAAGTTATAAACACTTAAATATTAATGAATATAAATTTTACTATGAAATGGGAATATCCTTTTATGTCATTTTACATTTATAAGTTAGTTGAACTGCTAATTTTGATAAACACTTCAATTAGCTTATCAACTATCAATCATCAGCTATCAGCTATAAGCTATCTGCTAGCTTATAAGTTATCCGCTATTTTTACCAAACAGAGTCGTTGTATGTAAGCATCATTTACATTTTTTTTAAGATACAATAGTATTGCTAAATGGTGCGAAATATTTTCGCACAAATCACACGGACAATTAAAAGCTGGTTACTTATGGGTGCGTTTGGCCCAACTTTTTTCAGGCATAGAAGCAACTTTAAACTTAAAGTTAAAATTATTAGCTTTAAAAATGAAGTTAAAAGTTGTTTGGTAAATGTTGCTTTTCATTTCAAAATATTTTCTATGTCAAAGTGTTTGATAATATTTTTTATATATACCAATAAGTTTTATGTTTTATACCAAATAAAGTGTTTGATAATATTTTCAAATAAAATGAATTTATTTTAAGAAATTTCATATTTTATTATATACTACAACAAATAAATATTTTTAAAATGAAACAAAAATTTAGAAAAGAGAAATCATAACGAGAATGTAAATTATATTAAAAGGTGAATAATAATGATTCTTTTTTTTAAAGAGAATAATAATAACTCTTATTTCCTTCAAAAAAACTCTTATTTCCTTAAAAAAAAATAAACATTGATTAAGCATATAAATAATGGACCTTTAAATTTACATCATAATATTTTTTTTTTGAAGAATCATAATTTTTTTTAAAAGTCAGAATCAAATGCTAATGATATAATTAGAAAATATTATTTAAATACTAATATACCATTGCCAGTAAAAAGTACCACGATACCAAATTGTGAATAGTATTTTTTAGATGTTTAATAAAAAGATAACCAATTTTTAAATAAACAAATTATAGAAATTAATTAACAAAAAAATGCGGTAAAAAAACAATACATATCAATTGAAGAGCACATAACTTGGTAAACATAATTGAGTTTAAGAGCACATGGCGTCAACAAAACCAATTTAACGGTAAGAAACTACTTCAGAAAAATTGCTCTCAAAATAAGAATGTCACAAAAATTAAGAATGAAACATAAAATATGTGTTCATTGGGATTCGAAGGGTGGAGCAGGGAAAATAAGTCACGCGTAACTGATAGAAGTAGGTTTCATCACCTTATTTCAAAAGTCATATTTTCTTATTTTTCTTCTTTATAAAAAAGTCACTTTTTAATTGAGGAACTTAATATAAATGTTGTTTGGCTCTGCTTTTACTTTGAAGTAGAAGATAAGTCAATAAAAAGGCAGGCCAAACAGACCCTAATACTTTGGAAAAACATTCTCAGTCTATTGGTGGAGCAAGGGCCGGCTTGTGTCTCAACTCTCAAGAATTGAAAAAGGTGTTTGTTTCAAGTTATATTTGTAGATTATTGGGAATAAAATCATAAAAATACATATGCCTATGTTTGTTACAAGTTTACTAAATTTTATTCCGGGGTATAAAATGTTATTGGGAATAGAAAAATTTTCCCAAAGAAAAGGGTGGGAATAAAGTTCCCATGAAGATGAGAATAAAATTATGTGGAATTACCTATTATAATCCCTATTTTTAAGGTTCCTTGGAATATTATAAAGTTAACCAAACATATTTTTTCTAAATACCTTGGAATAAAATTCCCATCTTTATATTCTAAGGAATGTTATTCCTAAGAATAAATTTGGCAAACTTGAAACAAACACACCCTAAAATTATAACTTAAATATAACGGTGACTCGGTGTTATATCATTGCACCGTCAAGAGTAATCATGATGGCTCTTAAGGTTTAAATTATTTACTTTTAATTTTAATTTCAAAATAATAATAATAAAAGTTAAATGTGTTTTTAGTACGTACAAAATTACGAGCTTTTAAAAAATAAAATAAAATATCACGAGCTTTCAAGTTTAATCCTTTAAAAAAAATTATTCATTTTTAGTTCCTATTTATACTTTATGGGGACTATATTGAGGACTAAAAATATCCATTTTTATAAAAAGTTTTTAAAATAGAGACTATTCTTAAAATTGCAATATCATGGAGGACTAAAGTTCTTGCAAAAAAAAAAAAAAAATTGGTGGACTAAAGTCATCATTAAAATTTTATAGGGACTGATTTAAAAACTTGTAATTTTATAGGGACTAAATAAAAATGTAATCTTAATAATTATAATAATATTAACAATAATTTTTGACATGATAAATTGTGGATCTGTAAAAAAAAGACTTTTAATTGTGCCGTTCGTGTGATATGTGCGAAAATACTTCGCACCATTCCGCATTTTCCTTTAAGATAAGTTAGTAATATTAATTAGATGTATGTTAAAAAAAAATAAAATAAATGCAATTTTTAGTCAAAATGATGCTTAAATATAGGGATGGAGGGACTAAATGTTAATAATATGAATTTTTTACATTTTTCTAGAGGAGATATTTTAATGGACATCAATTGAATATTTCGAATCTCCGTAAGTAGAATGTAAAATTTAATTGTCATTTGTCATAAAAAATATAATTACTTTTCAATTAAGTATTCTTTGTTTTTAATGTCTATTTGTTAAATTTCTTATACAATCAATTCACTTGCTCAATTAGGTTAAGAAATAGTATTTCGTAATTTTGAAGACCAATCATTAGCAAGTCACTTTTCGATATGTGTTCAAAAACGAAAATAGAAGCATTGAAAAGAATTAAGAAAGTAAAAGCCCTTTAAAAAAAAAATTTAAAAATTAGAAGCTTTTGTTGTTTTTAAGGGGAAGCTTTTGTTACACAAAATTTTGTATTAGAGGAAAAATTAATACTACTATCTATGTTCAAGAGTTGTGCGTGACTTTGTAATATCAAGAACAAAGTTAATACCACTGTCGCTGTTGTTAGTAAGAGTTTTCGATCTTACTTAAACGGGTCCAAGATTATTGTGTTTACAGATCATGCAACTTTGAAGTATTTGCTTATAAAGGGGATTCTAAACCCGATTGCTTAGATCGTTCGTTACTATTGCTGCAAGAGTCTTGATTTAAAGGTTAAGGATAAGAATAGTGTGGAGGATGTTGTAGCTGACCATCTCTCAAAATTGAAGAAATTAGAGGTTACAAAGTAATAATACCACCACACGGCCTAAGAGAAGGCCATAAAGAAAAAACAAACTCTTTTGAGCCCCAAAGAATTTTACAAAAGAGCTCATCCACAACTACTAGTTGAAAATTGCTCTTCTCACAATTATTTTTGTTCATTCCCACCTCAAACTTCCTTCATTAACCTCATGTGCGTTAACTCACGCTCATTGCGTTCTTTTATAGAACAACAACGAGAAACAACTTTGATGTTATCTTGGTGTTTATGTCACTGAATAATTGAGCCTTGTCTATTAATCATCAAATTATTATGTTTACTTCATTTAGCTAGAAAACCTTGGGAAACAACTTCCATACCATAGAACAAAGTAATATCAATCTCAGTCATTGATTTTCAATCAGACAGCTCAGATCACACATTCACTTAATCTATTTTAAACGATCTAGACCATTCATTTAAATCGGACATTTGATGTTAGTAACTGTGTCATACATTTACTTACTCTGTTTCTCATTTTGCTTAAGGCGGTGTCTGCAAAATCTGAGACTGGTGTTTTACTGCAGAATCTGCTTTATTTTATTTTAAACTAGTTGTAAACCCTTTGATTATTATTTGTTGTATGAAGTAGAAAAATAAAATTTAATAACTAAATCAAACACTACAAAACGACGAAAATGCTTAAACTGCTTTTAGTTTATGAATAAAAAAGATATCATTGTAGTGAAAGAAAAAAAAAACATCCATTTATGATTTTTAGCATTTCACAGGATCTCTATTGGGTTAATATAGTACCTGTAAGACTTACCATATATGTGAAACTCATCAGAACCATAAATACTGAAGATATAACTTCATGGGAGTTATTAGTTTAAGCATTGATGGAATGGAACTATGCAGCATACCATGTGATAAAATTTTAGCTTATTTCAATTGGTATACAACTTTCAGAAAGAAAGAAAGAAAAAGGAAAAGTAGAAGGAAAAACAACTTGGGAATAATGTAAAGCATTAGCAGTAATTTATTTCAAATTACATCATAATATCTATCATGGTATGACATATACATATCATAAACTTATAGCTAAATATTGGGAAACTCATTAATATACACCCAAAAAACTCTTGATCACATTCTCAGTGTGACAGAGAACAAGAAAATTGTGTCTCATACAACATATTAAACAATACCTGGGACTGCCTAAGGCTCGGAATTTTTGAGTAGTAGCACATAAAGCCAGAAGTATGTTTACAGTAGTCTCTAAATGCTCTCATTGAATAATGGCTGGATAAATTCGGTAAGTTTTGTACCCAGCAAACAATTTTTTCACATCTCATTGATTTGAAGTATGCGAGAAAAGAAATGAACCGCCAGCATAGAGCATTTGATATACCGGTCTTATTCTAACTGTCAAAACCATACTCATAATGGTACCGATTCCACATACACCAGCCAAAATCACAAAAGTGATTCTAAAGCAATCTACAACATAACATGTGAAAAATATGTCGCAAATCACTTATAGAATTCTAGCACTCGAATTACCAGCGCCTAAAGAAAAGAGTCATACAGAATGTATGTAATTTGATTTGTCGAACCACCTTTACATTAATGCATTGCAATTTACCTTTCTTTTTTTTAAGTTTCAGCGTTTTAAACTTTTAAGTCTTTTACTTGCATTTTCTTTGTTTTTTTTTTGTTTTTGTCGAAAGACATTTGTTTTCATACACAATTTCGTCTTGTTCATAAAACAATCTACGAATATGATTAACGTTCACAAACTTTCTAGAAAAAGATTTGCACAACATGTCCTAGGAGTTCTGGTTTGATCATGCTTGTAAGAATCAAATCTAGTCTTCTTGTTTACAAAAAATACCGGTAAGATGTACTATCACGAAAACATGTAGTAACATTCAATTTCTTTGATTTATAAATATTGTCAATATTGATGCATCAATGTGTGTCTGGTGTTTGTGTGCGCTTTATAGGATATATCATATTTCCTATAGTTAGGATAATCACGTAGTCAAGGGACCACAACTATTGGATGACAAGTATGCTGACTCCACCAAATTAATTTTAAAACAAAACTCAAAATTTAAGTGATAACTTCATTCGGCGGAAACTCACGTGGTTAATGACACCGAAAAGATGAATAGTTTTGAAGAACCCGAGTTTAAATCTGGATGCAATAATTTTTTCTAATTACAAGAATAACTCCATAAAACAATCATAATGACTGACAGCTCCAATTATAGGAAACTTAGGATTATTTCGATTTGACAAAACAGTGTATATTTCAAATGGAGTTGCTAAAAAGAAATAGAGACAATAGGAAAGCGGTTGGGTATTTGTAATATTTATTTGAGAATATAGTCAACAAATTAGAGTGGCACATCGGAAGCATGGTGAGCCCATAATCTATAGGTCCCTAGATCAAGACCAGGCTTTGATTGAAATATCATCTTTTTTATTCTATGTTCAAGAATACTGCTCTTTACCTAAACGGTTCTGCTCATTCCCAAAGTAAAAGTCCAAAATGCCCCTACGCATGTTAACATGCGTTAGTGTATTATGAGCGTATGTTAAGTCACGCTACGTGACTTAACATGCGTTAGTGTAGTATGAACGTGACTTAAGTTACATACCACTTAGCACTGGCGCAAGTTAACTCACGCTAGTTGGCCGGTGAAGAACAAACGTTTTTCCAACTTTGGTCAGCTTTTCAACATTCAATGTACACTTTTTTTTACCACTTTCACACGTTTTTTTTGACCACATTTATGTTAGATACAACCTAGGTTCACATTTCTACCTATAAATACCCTCACATACTTCCCATATTCCTCACATTATCTCCTCCCACTCTCTCACTCTAATTCTCTTCTTTCTTTGTTTTTTTTCTTCAATATTCTCTTTGGGGGTAAAAAGTGATCAAAATTCGTCGGGGTAAAATAGTGAGTAGCCGACTTGGGGAAGTGATTGACCCTTGGGATAATTTTAAATCTGCTTTTTTAACCGCAGAAACTTTTTACCGTGGGTAAAAAGAACTTCTTGTGGTAAAAAAAAAACCAGATTTAAATTTAGCCCAAGGGTTGATGATGTATTTTCCCCAAGAAGGCTGCTCACTATTTTACCCCACGAAGATTGATTACTTTTTACCCCAAAAAGGAGAAAATAAGTAGATTTAGTGAATAAGTTCAATATTATTGTATGACAATTGTTGTAATGTACGAATTATTAATAAAATAAGATATTGTTATATTTACTTTTATTTATATTTAGTCCATTTGCTTTTATTAATTTAGTCCATTTACTTTTATTTATATTTGTATTTATTTAAAGAATAATATCGAATCAATAATTTAGAATAATGTTAACAAAATAATTTCGGAATAATGTTAATAAAATAATTTAGAATAAAGTTAAGAAAATAATTTAGATTAATGTAAACAAAATATTTTAGAATAAAGTTAATAAATTAATTTAGAATATAGGCCTTAAATGTAACCAAAAAAAAAATGAAGGCCTAATTGAAAATTGTTTAGTGCATAGGTTTTATATGCACTAAATTCAGTAAAAAACAGTAAAAAAAAAAACGTGTAAAACACAATAAAACCATGGTTGAATAACAGACCAAAGTCCAACAAACGTGTTCTTGAGTTGTGACCACCGGCCTAACTAGCGTGAGTTAACTCACGCTAGTGTTAACATGTGCGTGAGTTAACTCACGCTAGTGTAAATCCTGGGCGTGAGTTAACTCACGCTAGTGTAAATCCTGGACTCAAGAACACGTTTTTTGACTTTGTTCAATGGAATTTAATTGATTTTACACGTTTTTTGTTAAGTTTTTTCACGTTTTTTGACCCTATTTATGGTAGATATAACCTATGTTACAATCTCCCCCTATAAATACACTCCTAAACTTCCCCATTTACTCACACCATCTCTCATTCTCACTCTCTCCCCCTATGAATCTTCTTCCTTTCCTTCTTTTTTTCCTTCTTTATTTGGTGTAAAAAGAGAAAGAATGATAAGTAGTGGGTATGCTGGGGAAAATATAAGTAGTGAGCAGCTTTCTTGGGCAAAAAACCACATTGGGTAAAACTAAATGTGCAGATTTAGTTTTACCCCAGGAAGGTTGGTTTTCTTGTGGTTTATTTTTAGTTTTACCACAGGAAGATAGGTTTTCTGGTGGTTTTTATTTTTTCGTAGTTTTAGTTTTACCCAATTGTAAATGTAATAAGAATTATATTAATAAAATGATATTTTATATTTATTATTTTTGTTTCTTTATTTTTGTTCATTGTTTTATTTTATTTTATTTTATTTTATATTTATTTTACGATTGCGTATTGAATTAATAAATTCAAATAAAGGAAATTAGAATAAAAATTGCGATAGTTAAGTCACGGCCAACTTATAACTAGCGTGACTAAAGTCACGTTCACCTTATAACTGGCGTAAGTTAACTCACGCTACGTGAGTTAACATGCGTAGGGGCAGTATGGACTTTTACTTTGGGAGTGAGCAAAACCATTTGGGTAAAGAGCAGGATTCTTTGTTCAAAGATTTGGTTATGAGATCCTTTCAAATTTCATGTGTTTTGGGCTGGATTAATTGAATGGACACACGACCGTTAATTCAATCTCTACCTTTGAAGCACCGTTAAAGACACGACACTTCGACATTTGTAAAACTTTGAAAAAATGAAATAGTTAAAATTAATCACATGTGTCGGTGTGTGGTTGTCATGTTTGTATCCAACCTCGACATGTGTAGGACATTGGACACACCTTGCATCAGAAGTGTCGGTGGTACCGTATATGTCCTTTTCACTGAATCATCAAATTAATATGTTTACATCATTTAGCTAGAAAGTTCCCTGGGATAGATACATACATGACATAACTTCATGGAAATTTATTTTTCATTCAACAATAGCTTGTAGTTGGCAAGTTAATGCACAAGTGAGGAGTCTTCTGTATGAGTAATTTGGCAAGTATGGACATGCAATCTAAAATTTTAGGTTGATGGAATTATGCTGCATACCATGATTTTGGGTCATATCAATTTGTATACAATTTTCTAGAAAATAAAAGACAAGTGGAAAATTTGTATACAATAATGTAAAGCACTATATTATATTATGGTATGACATGTACACAGGGGCGGAGCCACTCACATGGTTGTGGGGGCTCCTGCCTGCACAAACTTTTCAAATTTTTTTTTATATACATATACTGCTAATAACACCCTACTCACTATTGTTTTAGTAATTTCAAACATATCAAACACTTCCAACCCAACTGCCCAAGCCCAAGGCCCAATTGACTACAAAATTCTGATTCACCAACACACGATTTCTTTCATTCTTTCTCACAATGAACAAACAAATTCCCTCTCTATTTCAACCACATCAAAAAGATAGCTTTTTTGCATTTGATAAGAAGAAGTTGATTCGTTTAGCTGAATTTTATCCTTCAGAATTTTCTCCTGTTCAACTATTGGAACTAGATTCTCAACTTGAAAATTATATTTTATATGTATGCTCTGAAGATGCATTTTTTGAATTAGAGGGGATTGGTGATTTGAGTATAAAGATGGTGGAGACAAGAAGACATATTGTGTATCCGTTGGTATATTTGCTTTTAAAGTTATCTTTGATACTACCTGTGGCAACTGCAACAGCTGAAAGAGCTTTCTCAGCTATGAAGATTATCAAGACTCAGTTGCGAAATCGAATGGGTGATCAATGGCTAAATGATTGTCTAGTTACTTATATAGAGAGAGAGATTTTTATTGAGATTGAAAATGACAAAATCATTCAATATTTCCAAAATATGACAGGTCGTAGAGGACAATTGTAAATGTTGTTGGCAGCTGGGTTTTGGTTTGGTGATGGCTTTTGTTGTTTTTGTGGTTTTGGAGCTTAGGCAGGGGTGCTCTTTTCCTACTATATATTACAGGTTTTTCCTTTTGCCTTTTGCTGCAATGCTGTTCTGTTTTCCTGCTATATATTTCAGCTAGGGGTGGAAATGGGCTAGGCCGGGCCGGGCTTTGTAAGGCCTAAGCCTGGCCTACTTCAAAAATTCTAGGCCTGAGCCTGGCCTATTACCCGTCATAGGCTCATTTTCGAGGCCTGGCCTGACCTTTTTAAAGGCCTGATGAAGCCTGAAAGCCTATTTAAAAGCCCATTTTATGCTAAGGCCTGACAACACATGTAAGTCTACTCCTATATAGGGCAAAACTTATTAAGGCCTAAAGCACACAAATATGTTTGCTACTAAATAATGAATTCTTACGAAGGTCTAATCACACCAATATATCAGCTACTAAATAACCAATCATATGAAGGCTTGTGTTTATGAAAAAAAACTTCAAAAATATCAATAATGGAAGATATATTATATATGAAAAGCTTAATAGGTCGGCCCAATGGGCTTAATAGGTTTTTTCGCAAGCCTTAACCTGGCCTGTTTAATTAAATAAGCCTTATAAAAAACTTGAGCCTGACCTTGTTAATAAACGAGCTGGGCCGAGTTAGGCCTTAAATAGGCTAGGTCGTAGGCCCCTGTCGGACGGCCTGGCCTATTCCCACCCCTAATTCCAGCGGCCTATTATTTATAGGTGTTTATTTGTGTATTTTGTTCTTAGTTTTTTGGCACTTTGTTGTTAATATATATATATATTCCTGCTATGTTAAATATATATATATATATATATATATATATATATATATATAGTGCCTCCACTAGTTGAAATTCCTGGCTCCGCCCCTGCATGTACATATAATAAGCTTCTTTCTATTGACAATTGAACAAGTTCATTATTGTATTCAAAGTTGTAAACTATTGGAAGTTCATTATTGTTTCCTGGATACAAACTATATCTAGACAGTTAAGCTTGAATCAAATTTTTTACCTGACTTGAAGCCCTAACGAAGCACTCCCACTCAATCCAACATCAAAATTGCATCCCACACAAAACAACTCAAATTTCAACAACTTATCATTTGCATCATCCAAGTCAACATGTACCTTAGGCACAAGACCAAACACTCTTTGCCCGTTCAATTTCCTATTGAGATTTTTTCTTTAGAACTATCTTTTTTAGAGGGAATTTTTTTAATTGGAAGCACATCTAAGAAAAAATAATTTTGACAAAAAATTATATATCATTTATTATTTTAGAAACATATATAATTTTTAATATTTTCTCTTTAATAAAGGTTGTGCTCAAACTTCTTGACCATGTAAGACATTCTCTTCTACATCAGATAGGTGGGTGTGGAGACTACACTCGTCACAAATCTATACGGTGCATTCAGCTTACTCTTTTCTAACATCGGTGGACAGCAACATCACTGCAGAGTTTAATCAATTTTTATGGCTTAAAGAGGTTCCCTTAAAGGTTAACATTTTTGTTTGGCGTCTCTTTCTAAATAGACTTGCTACAAAGGACAATCTTCGCAAGAGGAATGTTCTTGAGGTCAACAATACTTCGTGTGCGGCCTTGTGTGGTAAGGAGGAGGAAAGGGACCATTTGTTTTTTCAATGTGACTATTATGGTCGGCTATGGCTCTTGATATCGAATTGGCTTGGTTTTGATACGGTGTTTCACGGTAATCTAAATATGCATGCTAATCAGTTTTGTGCTCTTGGAGGTTTCTCAAAGAACTCTTTAACAACGTTTACTATTATTTGGATTTCGGTCTTATTTGTTATATGGAAAGATCGCAACAGGAGAATTTTCCAAAACCGTATTGATCAACTTGAAGCTCTACTTGAAAGGGTTAAACTTCAAACGTTTTGGTGGTTGAAAGCAAACTTCATCACATTCGCTTTTGACTATCCCTATTGGAGACAAAACCCCTTATGTTGTTTACAGACTATCTTGTAATGTCTGTTTTTGTTTATGATTTTTGGCTGCTTTAGCCTTACTGTATTGTAATTAACTTTCTTCAGTTCCCTTCGGCACACCTTGTGCTTTAGGGACTGATTGTTTCTTAATATAATTTCTCTTAGTTTCTTAAAAAAAAAAAGACATTCTCTTTGCTACTAAAAATAAGTAACATTATTCAAGCAAATCTTTTTATCATTAAACCTTTGTCATCATCACTCTAAAATTCTTCATCAAATTCATCTTCAATCATAGGACCAGAAAAAGAGAAGAGTACGGTTCTTTTACGATACGAATTGTAAAAATAAAAATTGCAGTAAATCATTTTACTTACAAAAAGAAAGCAAAAAGAAAATACTTAAGACATAAATCACCACAATCTTTATTTAAATATCATATATAATTCTCATTATTGATTGGCTGTGCCATGCATACATTTTAACTTATATCATAATTTAAAGGCTTAATTGCAGTTTTAGCCCCCTAACTTTCCCAAAGTTGCGATTTTGGCCCCTTAAGAAAAAAAAACTACAAAACCGTCCCTTATGTTTTGCAAATGTGGCAGTTTTAGCCCCCAAGGCCAATTTTGTTGCCACGTCTGCGTAGACCGAGTTAAAATTGGCCTTGGGGGCCAAAACTGCCACATTTGCAGAACTTAGGGGGCGGTTTTGTAGTTTTTTACCTTAGAGGGCCAAAATCGCAGTTTTGGAAAAGTTAGGGGGCTAAAACTGCAATTAAGCCTAATTTAAATGATCAGAAATATACATCGGCTTTGTCACAACCAACATATTCACGACTACAATCTATAAACTTTGGATCATTGTTTGCAGTTAAACAAAACCTTATTTCATATAAATAATCTAGACCCTGAATCTCTTGGCATCGTATCTGTGGTTTGACTTTCATCTGGTTATGTATAGCTGCAGCATAGACATGTCTAGGTCCACGAGTTCTACCGGGAATGACATTCTCGTTTTGAAGCATGTTTCTTACATTAATGGTATTGTAGATTTTCAATACCAAAGAAAAGTATTGAACCTGATCCAACATGGACACTGAGCATGTCCCATGGCTTCTCCATTGTTGAGTCCAAAATGGAAGGTTGTCAATACGACGTGGAACGTTTTTAGTCTTCTCTTCTAATGATGGCCAATCTTTGTTTAGTTGATTCTCTCCTACTTTTGCTACCTGATCATGGTATAATAAATTAATAATAATAATATTTATTGAATTAATCTAAAAAGCCAATCTTTGTTTAGACCGCATACATCATTTATTGAATGAATCTAAAAAGTCAAAATTTGCTTATAAATGAGACCGGAGGGAGTACTTGTTTTCCACCATTTTAATATAATTCATTTGTAATTTTTTTTATTTACCCTGTAATTTTTTTTTTGTTTTGGAATGCACCCTAATAGGTCATTCAAAAATCAAATTTTTTTTAAAGAAATTTTCGTTTTTGAATGACCTATTAAGGGGTATTCCAAAACAAATTTTTTTACAGGGGGTAAATAGATAAAAAAAATTACAGGGGGGAAAACCGAAAATGGCCTATATTACCGGGGATAAAGCCCCATTAACCCTAAATAATATATATATAGGGCTGCATTATATGTTGAAATATTGATTTAATACTTTAATTCCTCATTTCGAAGGAACCAAAATCAAATGGTATATCTATTAGAGACACCAATTCAAATTTTTTTGAACAAGGCACAATGAGATATATTACGAACAACGGAGTATCCTTAACAACACAAGGTGTGCCAATAAGGATCTCAAAAGTATACATTCGATCAAGACACAAATAGAGGAAAAACAAAACAAATCAGTCGATGCCCAAACAAACAAATGGGCTCGACCACCATATATAAAAATTTAGACAAATATTAGTATTAGTAGTTTTCATCCACCAAAATGAATGTAGCTTCACTTTATTTAGCAACTAATGGATATGATTTTACCAATTCAAATATAATTAAAATTTATAGAACTAAAACATAACAACAAATATAAAAAAGAAAGTCCTAAGTGGTCACAAGTATTTGGACACACCGTTTAGCCACCCATACATATTTGAAAAAGGTAAAAAGAGAATTTTTTTTATTTAAGGTATAATTTTAAATTGATTAAATGATATATATTCTTATGGATGTTTCTAAATGCTTGTAACCACCTAAATATTTTCTAAGATAAAATCAATATTTTATACATTTGCACCAAAATAAAATAAAAATTACATGAACAAAAAATATTATATTTGATTTTTTTTTTCGTGCAAATGTATAGAATATTGTTTGTAACTTAAAAAAAATACTTAGATTTATTTAAACACGCATACAAATATATATGATTTGAAATTCAAATGAGCAAAAAATTATTTATTTCCTGTACAATTTTTTTTATATATTTTCAAGATACCAAATACATTATATTCGAAGTTATTTACATTGATTGGAAACAAGTTCTTCAATGAAAATTTCCTAAAAAAAAAAAAAAAAGTTCTTCAATGAAATTTTAATTGGGCAATAGTAATTTGGTAGTAATTATCCTATCATTTAGTGCAATATAATTAATGAGTATCGAATCAAATTAAATATAGAAGATGGGCTTCAAACAAATACAATCAGGCATAACATTTTCAGATAAACATCCTCTCCATTAGGCAAAATGAATGGAATATGCAACTTGGAGAGAGATAGACAAAAAAAAAAAAATAGTGGTCCTACCATTAAGTGAGTTCCGCTATCATTAATTATTACTTTTTTTAATTTTTTTGTATCTTTTTCTCTCCAAATGAAAGACATGGAGAAGACCACAAATGGAGAAGATCTTAACTCCAAATTTTCAGCATGAGTTTAAACAAATTGATATACTTTGCGTATAGTGTCCAATCTCCTCCATTTTCTCAAAACACTTCCAATTATATAGAACAATCTAAGCTCTTGTAAAAAAATAAATATCTAAGCTATAAACAAACTAGCGTTCAGACGGAGTGTCCGTCGGTCCGCTCTTTTTATTGTGTATAAATTACGAAAATAAGTTTTTGTGAAATTTTGATTTTGATTAAAATTATAGATAGAAATATTTTGCAATTTCATATGGTAACAAATTATAATTTTTTTTTCAATGACAACAATAATAGCAAATATAAAATAAATTCTTATATTTTTGAATGACACCAACAATATAACATTGTTATAGACAAATTTGTTTAAGGGTATAATTGGAGGTGAAAAAACCAACAATATAACATTTTTAAAATATTACTAAAAACAAATAATATTTTATATTTTCTTTTATTTATATAATTAGATATATTTAATAGCTTTAAAACATGAATAAAAATAACATTAAAAAAAAATTAACAAACTTAATAATTGGGATTCTGCATTTCCTTTTTATCTCTTAATTTTCCAATTTATGAATTTTCTATTCATTATATGTTAGATTTTTTATTCTTTTCTTTTTTAACGAAAGCTTTTACTTTCTCTTCATTGCTTCATTAGATGTTAATTTATATTTGTTTGGTAGACTTTATTAATCTTCTGACCGATCTTCGGATTATGAGAAATCGAAGGCTAACACAAAAAATGTTTCTAAATCGTTTTGTAAATCATTTTGACATGGCGGTGAATATTAGGGTTCGTAGTAATGATGAAAATTACTGTTGGCACATGTGGTTTGGCTGAGAAACACGAGTAATTTACCTAAATGCCCCTCGGCAGTTAACTGCCGAATTTTGAAGAAACCGGCTGCAGTTAACTACAGAGGTTTTCCTCGGTAGTTAACTGCCGAGGATCTTCTGCTACAAGTCTGGCAGAAGCTCTCTCATCTCCATTATTCATCTCATCTTCCAATTTTTTTTTTCAAATCTCTCTAAAAAACCCAACCAAATCCAACCAAATTTATTCAACAAAATCACAAGTAAGTAATTATAATGCTATTAACTTAAATTTTAGTTGTTATAAATGTTTTTATTTTTTAGTTTTTGAGTAGATTTATTTTATTTTAGTTTTTGAGTAGATTTATTTTATTTTAGTTTTTGAGTAGATTTACATAGTATAATTCATTTTTAGAGTAAATGTTAGTTGATTAATTTAGTTAAAATGTTTGTATGATGTTTATGTTATAGTTTAAAATTTATTGGTTATATTTTAATTTGGTGTTTTAAATTTATTTTTTTATTTTAGTTTTTAATTAGATTTACATGTTATAAATCATTTTTAGATTAGATGTTAGTTGATTAATTTTGTTAAAATGTTTGCATGATGATTATGTTATAGTTTAAAATTTTAGGGTTATTTTTTAATTTGGTGTTTCATATATATATTTTTTTATTTTAGTAAGAGTATATGATTTATTTTAAGAGTAAATATAAGTTGAATAATATTGTTATATTTTACGTTATTTTTATTTTTTTTAGACAGATACATTTTAGGGTTATTTTTATGATTTTTAGAGTCGATGTATAATTTTCACATCAAGTGTTTGATGAAATGTTTGAATGAGTTCTTCATTGATTGTTTTTAATTTCTTATTGTGTAGATTTGAAACAATGGCCGGGTGGATCGACGTTCATGCAGAATTCAACGGCGGAGAACCTTTGAAGGTTCGGTGCTTTGATGTAACGTTAAGCGGTCTCAAGGATCAACTGAATGAATTCAACCAAGGAGTCAATCACAGAGACACAAGGAGGGTGCAAAACGTTCGGTATAAACGTCCAACGCTCGACGAGGGGAGGGTATCATTCACTTGGGTGGAGTTAAAGAACGACGAAAACGTGACGAGCATGTTTTGGGAGCACAACATGTTCCAGTGGATCGATATGCGGGTGACGTTGCTGAGATCAACTGAAGATATCATCAACAGCTTGATTCCCCCAAGAAGATCGTCATTAGTTAGGGTAAGGTGCATTCTAACTACAACAATTATCTTACCTCTGAAATGGGGTAATTCAAACTTGCCAAACGGTGAGGACTCAAGCATTTCGCTCGGCATTCATGTTTTTCCTTTGAAAAGATTAAATTCTTGTTAGGCTGGTTTAGATGAAGGTATTAAGTGTCAAGGAATGGACCTCATTTCGTTGGCACTTGAATACCATCATCTAAAGCAAGCCTGACAAAAATTTATTCTTTTCAAAGGAAAACATGAATGCCGGGTGAAATGCTTGAGTCCTGTTGTTTGGCGAGTTTGAATTTACCCCATTTCAGAGGTAAGACAATTGTTGTAGTTGGAATGCACATTCCAACTACAACAATTGTCTTACTCTGGATGGGGCAATTCAAGCTTGTTAATCGGCAAGACTCCAACATACGATAAGCCTCTTGAATGCTGGTATTCAAGTGTCAAGGAATGGAACTCATTTCGTTGGCACTTGAATACCATCATTCAAGATGCTGATCGTATGCTGGAGTCCTGCTGCTTATCCAGTTTGAATTTGCCCCATTCAGGGGCAAGACAATTGTTGTAGTTGGAAGGTGCATGTAATGTAATGTAATTGTTGACATACATGTCGTTTATGTAATGTAACGAAACCTGAATTCGAAATTTTATTTGAATTCACGTTGTCGCAATATTTATTTGAATTCACGCTATCGCAATATTTATTCGAATTCACGTTAGATTTAATTAGTTTTTATTCGAATATGCAATTATTCAAAACGCGACTTTAATTGAAATTATTCAAAACGCGATTTTTATTCAAAGCACCAGGAAAATGTAGTTTAATGTACCAAAATGAGCACGACATATAAAAAAACATAAAAAAAAACCCAACACAAGTAGGCATTACAAGCCACTACACATCTTCCTCGTCACACAAGTTAACCGGGTTGCCCGCTACAGTCCCTGGGGCACCTTCTTTTGGTTGAGGACCAAAATAGCATGTCCTCCCGCTCCTCCTCAACCTCGAGTGATTGTACACCGGCACCTTCGAACCCTTCTTTTTTTCGGAACCATCACAAACAATTCCGTGCCATGTCATAGGCGATTTTCCTTTGTTCTTCTCATCACCCTGAACGTTACCCTGATTCTGATTCTGTGACATATCTACATTAAAAAAATGGCGATCAAAACCTAAAGTAAACAACGATGCCATAAAATCGTAAAATCAAAAACTAAACCTAAACCTAAACTATCATCAAAACCTACACCTAAACATAAACAATTCTAACAATTCTACAACAATTCATCAAAACCTAAACCTAATAATTCTAACAATTCTACCCTAAACTATCCTAAAATCATAAACCTAACAATTCTAACAATTTTAACAATTCTACAACAAATCGTCAAAATCAATAAAACCTATATAATCGAAATTTAACAAAAAAAAACAAACAATTCAACAACAAAACAACAATGCAATAGGATTCAAAAAACTTGCTTGTTTTTGTGCTTGAAATTGGCTTGGAATGACTTAAGCTTGGTGAAAATCGCACCTCTATTTCTCAAAAAATGTAACAATGGAGTTTTGAAAACTCCTATGCCAGTTCTGTTCTTATAACAAAACTTCGGCAGTTAACTACCGAGGATTTCCTCGGCAGTTAACTGCAGCCGGATCCAGTAAACTTCGGCAGTTAACTGCTGAGGAGCATTTAGGTAAATTACTCGTGTTTCTCAGCTTAATCAAATGTGTCAACAACAATTTTCAGTAATGATTGCAGAGAACTCAATTACAAAAGTAAGTAAACAGTGAATAAGGAGTTGCAGGTTTGGTCCAAACTTGGATGAAGGTGAAAAATTAATGTAACAATTAATAATTAATATTTGCCATTAAAAAAAAACTAATGAATATAGTGTAGGAGGTTTAATTACATGTTTAATTACATGTTTTTACCACCCAACCCTTTTTTATATCTATATATTCATAGAATTTAGTGTAGGAGGTTTAATTACATGCTTAATTACATGTTTTTACCACCCAACCCTTTTTTATATCTATATATTCATAGATATAAGTCTTGAAGTTGAAGGTCAAACAAAGTATTAACAATACACAGTATCAAAGTTCGCACTTCACACATATTCCATTAACTCAACAGCCATGGATTGGTTTTCATGGCTTTCAAAAACCAACCTTGAACCATCTCTTGTATATGAGTATGGCCTTGTCTTTGCACAAAACGAGCTTGAAGAAGAAGACATGTTTTACTTCAACCATGAGTTTCTACAAAGCATGGGAATCTCCATAGCCAAACACAGATTAGAAATTCTCAAGCTTGCTAAAAAAGACAAGAGAAAGAGTCCACATACAGACACAGTTGCAAAGTTTGTTGCTGCAATCAAGAGGACAAAGAAGTACTTAGCCAACTATGTTAGGACTGAGAGCAATATGGTTGTATCTTCCAAAAATCAGCTCTAATTTGAGCCAAATTGTTGAGTATAGTTACTCCTGAACCAACCCCTAAAGAATAAGCAAACCAAAGTAGCCAAAAATCAGCCTTAACTAAAGCTTCTTTGAACTTAAAATCATCTCCTCTTTTTGGTCTCCTTTTCTTCCTAATGGCCCCTTCCCCTTCTGCAATTAGTATCTCAACATCTGAAGAAGCATCCTCATTGTCATGAAAACTTCCAACATATGCAGCTGAAGAAGATGATGATGTTATCAATGGACTTGTTTCTGTTAAAACATCAGAAGAACCAACTAATGGAATGTTGTTTTTACGAATTGCAGGAAATAGAGTCATTTTCAAAGGAATTGCAAGTGGAGTTGTCAGAAGTATAATCATGATTGAAACTAAGATATAGGAAACAACATCATTAATTGAAACCATGTCGCTTAGTATCGTCGTCATAATAAGATACGTGGCAAGTAAAATGCTTGAAGCTTGTGTGAAAATAAAATGGACATGAATTGAAGAGTCTTCACCAGAAGGAGTACAAGGCCTAATGAAGTACATCAAAATTAAACACAATAGAAACTCCAATTGCTAGAAACAAGAGCAGCTTAGAAGCAGAAGCTTTTAGGAGTATGCTATATATTAATGCATATACTGAAGCACTAATCCCAATATAACCCTTCAGAATGCCAGAGATTGTGCCTCTACTGAGAGGAAAGTTTCTCATGTTGGTAACAAGCACAGCTGTGCCGAACCATTCGCCACTGTTCGTGGCAACATAAAGTGCGAACCATAACTGCAAAGTCATGCGAACCAAGTTGATTTGAAAGTCATTCATGTAACATACAAAGCATGTGTGACAGAATGGTGATTTGATTTCTTTAATTATATAAATTGACTTATACATAAGACTTCTATGATAAGCATTTATGCTATAAGCACTTAATTAAGTTATTTATCCAAAAGTGACCATTGTCAAAATCAAATCAGATATACTAGGTTATGTGGTTAGGAGAATCACGCTACGTGATCAAGATTGAATGACCGAGAGCCATGACTGTGTGAATGCATGAATGCAGAAAATCCAACTATAAATAAATAAAACAATGATGAACAGCTGAGTTTAAGCTTTAACTCAATTATTTAATTTCTTTCAAAAACAAAATATATTTCAAATGGGAGATGAAGCATAGTTACCAGTACATAGGGCAAGTTGGAAACAGTTTGGCTAACAGCAAGCCAGATAACACCATAACCAAAGAAACAAAGAACAGAACCAACAAGAAGCAAAGCCCAAGGAGGGAATTTGTTGCAGGCAATACCAGGTAGCAGACCAAAGTTTTCTCCAACATCATTGGCCACTCCAAGAATAGTCACTTGTTGTTGATTGAGACCCAACACAGTTTTGAGAGCAGATGAGTAGAGTGGAAAGTTGTATGCATTACCAGCAGCTATTTGAATCCAAACTGCAGCAGCTAGACCCACCCATGGTGGTCTGCTACCAGCTTTAAGAACAAGATTCGACATTTTCCTATCAAAGTTATCTTGGCTTTAAGCACAAACACTTGCACCAGACACAATAAATAGAATTGGTGTTGATTGTTGAAGGGGCCAGTAATCCATGAATGCAATGCTTGTAGATCACTGAACCTATGACTATGCTAAGTTTTTTAAATAGAATTGGTGTAATATGAAATTTCAAGTCTTGAAAGTGTTTTTTAAATAGAGGAGTATGACTTACTGCTTCTTAGGAGTATAACTTACTAGCACTAAATTGATTACATTCATTGAATTGTTAAAAAGAAAATGCTTGTTATGGCGAAAACTAATTTCACGAACCCTCGTGACATGTCTACTATCCAGCGAAACCACAGCCAAGGGAACGGGCTTGGCGGAATCAGCGGGTAAAGAAGACCCTGTTGAGCTTGACTCTAGTCCGACTTTGTGAAATGACTTGAGAGGTGTAGGATAAGTGGGAGCTGGAAACAGCGAAAGTGAAATACCACTACTTTTAACGTTATTTTACTTATTCCGTGAATCGGAGGCGGGGCGCTGCCCCTCTTTTTAGATCCAAGGCCGACTTTGGTTGGCCGATCCCTTTTATTTTTGGCAATCGCATGTATGATAAGTGTGAGCCATATTTTTTTATTGTTGTCATTGCAATTTCCAATTCGTGATACATTCGCGAGAATATTCATCCTGATATATAGCATTACCATTGTTAAAAGCATTTGACTTTAAACAAATCTATCTGAAAATTTGTTTATATTAGAGAGGTAAAAATGTACATGTAAAAGACATCACTCTGTAGAAGAATTCAATTGAAGGATTTCTCTATTTTATCTAATTGTGTACAAGATCACTCTGAAATTTCACCAGCTTGATTCATGAACCATAGAATATAGAAGTAAAATAACAAAGCACAAACTTAATCATAGTGGCATAGATATTTGAAGCATAACAAACTGAAATAGAATTTCAAACAAATATATGTTACTTATTCAATTATAATGTTCTTCTCATATAAGTTATTTTTACATAAAATTGGAGACAGTTCAATAAAAGGCAAATTAAAAGAGAATGAACTTTAAATATTAAAATTGATAGGGTCATGTTAACTTGTGCCCTAAGGGCACAAGTTAAGAAACTAAAAATGGAATTAAAAAGTAATCTTTGTATTGAAAAGACAAAATTTCAAACTTTTAATATATTGAATGTACAATTTCCAAAAAGAAGTTTCCATTTTTAGTTTCTAAACTTGTGTCCCAAGGACACAAGTTAACATTTCCCAAATTGATAAGGCAGCAGTATTCCTATTTTTCTAAGCAAATAACGAAGTACTACACAATAACTTTGAAGCAATAATATTCATAATTATCAAATACTTTCTTAATTTCTCATTAATATTTATGATCCGAGTGATTTACAAACCACTTTTTATGATACAAAAGTAAAATTCTAATAAACACAATCCTAAAATTCCTAGGTGCAAACACGAAAAACCAATTACTTATTTATTCCACCAATCGAGAGAAGACTTTTCTTGTAAATTGCAATATTATAAGAATGTGCTTTTTTACCACCAACTTCTTCGGCCTTCTGGGTACCTAAATTGAAAGAAACTAGTTGGTCATCTTTTTTCTGGAAAAATATATCACCATTTTTCCCTGGTCCAATTAAACTCTTAATATCGGACAGTGGTCCAACAACGAAGAGTTTAGTCCACGATTCCTTCACACCAAGTTCACCCAAAATTGATATGTGAAAAATAGGTGTATTTGAATAATACCATGAGATTGAAGAAAGGGATCTATTAAGCACCACCAATCGTCTTTGCACCAAGCCAAGATAAAAATCTGTATCTATGTCAGATCGTACGTCTATGGGTATAGGTGTTGTAACAAACATCTCATTGCTAAAGTCAAATGAAACTAAGAAATGTTCATCACGATTTTCACTTAGAGACCACCAATGAGACATTCCATCAATGTTCAACAGTCGATATGAGCCACTTTCATCATGATAAGGCATATTGATATCAAGTTTACTCCAAGAGTTACACCTTAGGCTATAAATCTCCCATTCAGGTTCATAAGATATTTCATTCCATGGAACATCTTCGGGTTGCATATCGAGACGTTCAAGTTCTTGGTCACTCATTGCAGTAAATCTCATGTACCTAATAATTTTAAAGTCATCTTTGATATGGTCATATCCAAACCCGTGAGGATCTTTTGATGCCAGCTCCCGATAAGGTGGTACAGCCTCGAGAGAGCTGGTAGGAATGACTTTGTATTCATTGGTAGTTGGGTTCCACAATACAAGTGGATATCCCATAAGGCAAATAGTTCCAGTAACAGGGTCACAACCATAATAATCACTAGTATTAAAATCAAAGAAAGAGTTTTCCTCTTGAATTCGATTTGGAAAGTCTAATTTTACTTGATTCTCATACCTATCACCAGAAAGCAAATAGGAAGAGCAATGAATAGAAAACTCAGGACCATAATAATCAGAGGGGACAATCTCACATTCAACCTTGTATAAGAGGACAGATGTATCATTGTAATCAGAGTGAGGAATTGATAAAAAATTAGTGCGGAAACAAGAGTTTTCAAATAAGAGAGACCATGACTTACATACGCATTCAAATCGTTTAAAAGATTTTAATGGAAGTTTTGACAGAATAGAGAATACAAGATCGTTGGGTATGTGATTCCTAACCTTTTTTTCACTTACAGATTTGGCCATCTTCAAAAATATTCTTTTTTGGTAGTGATCTTCAAAAATATTCTAGTAAAAGTGCTGATGAATTCAATTGTAGTTGGATTTTTTTTCGACCTGTATTTAAACAAAAGAATACTTAATCGAGAAGTAAATGTATTGTAATTTTTTTTACACCAAAAAAATATTTATATTTTATTTATAGACATTTTAATCACTTTAATACTTAAATAAGAAATAATATTAATTCCGTAAAAAACAATAAGCAATTTTAGACCCAAAATAAAAAGAAGTAACATTAATTTGATCAACAAAATAATAACTAGCATTTATAATTCGGATTCTGTATTCCTCTTTTATCTCATCAATCATCATCATGACCAATTTATTGATTTTTTGTTCATTTTATATTACATTAATAATATGAATTTTTTACATTTTTTATGAGAGGATGAAATTTTCGCAATTAAAATTGGATATATTTTAATGGACATCGATTGACTATATACTAAATGTAAAATTTAAAGTCATTTTGCAGTTTCATCGCCTTGTGAAAAAAAATATCATTACTTTTCATTTAAGTATTCTTTGTTTTTTAAAGTCTATTTCAGTTAAATTTCTTATACAAATCACTTGCTCAATTAGGTTATGTAATAGTATTTCATAATTTCATACTTTTGAAGACCAATTGCTAGCAAGTCACTTTTTCGATATATGTTCAAAAAGGAAAATAGAAGCATTTACAAGAAAGTAAAAGCCCTTTAAACAAAACTTAAAAAATTAGAAACTTTACTTTTTTTAGGGGGGAAGCTTTAGTTAAACAAAAATTTTCTTGTTCAAAAAAAAGTTAAACAAAATTTTGTATAAGAGGAAAATTAATACTACCATCTATGTTCAAAACATAAAAACAAGACTAAAATACAAAATAAAATAGAAATACAAGACAAAATAGAAGTTCAATTACCACCTTTTGATTTTTTTAAGAATGAAAGTTAAGTAGATGAAGTAAAAACAATATGATGCCACTCTCTAGTCTCTATGACGATGAAGTTAGATTGTGGGGAACGTAAAATCACAAAAATGATGCTCACATTAGCTGTCGGTCCATTTCTTACCTGTATAGTGTTCTTGAGAAGATGATGATTTAATTTTCCCAGATGACTTTGTTATAATTGACAAGAAGGAGGATTATGATGTTCCTTGATAATCATTATAAATGTTGGTTATTACTTAGCAATTATCCCCCATATCTTATGAGAAATTGAATGATTGCATGACCTATTCCATATGATTAATTAGTGGCTATTTAGGAAATTAGATTTAATTGTTTTTTTTTTAGGGAGGAAATTAGATTTAATTGTTAGTTAGTCATTTTGATATAGTAATACTCGTTTTGGTTGTTTAATGGAACAGGTTGAAGATTTTCTCTAGAGATCCAAGAAGATATAGCGTGGAAGAGGAGGTTGAAGATGTATGAAGATGAAGCGTTGTGAGCATGTATGGAGATGCATCGTTGTGAATCGACCCGTACAGTTGTAAGTTTGTATGAACTCTTCCATATCATCTTAAGTATGTTTTCTTGAGCGAAGACTCCTCAAACCCAGCTGCTATCATCAGCAATTATGTAACCAAATTGGAAGAAGAAAAACTTATGAGGGTTTTAAGAGAAAACAAAGGTGCACTTAGTTGGAGAAAACAAACTAGCATTTATAATTCGGATTCGATATTCCTCTTTTATATCATCATTTGACCAATTTATTGTTTTTTTTTTCATTTTATATTAGATTTTTTTTGACAAATTTTATATTAGATTTTAATAATATGATTTTTTTTACATTTTTTTAGAGGATGAATTTTTTACACTTAAAATTAGATATATTTTAATGGACATGGATTGAATATTTCGAATATCCTTATATAGAATGTAAAATTTAATGTCAGTTTACAGTTTCGTCGCCATGTCACTTGTCAGAAAAAATATAATTACTTCTCAATTTTTTTTTGAAGAATAAAAAATGGAATATATTAACAACGGAGATGGTTCCTCTAGAGCACAAGGTGTACTAAAGAGGTCACCCTAAAAAAGAAACTATCAGTGTATAATTACAAAAACAAGGGTTAGTCGATACCCAAACAATGTAACGGGTCCGACCACCAAATAAGAGTGCCATAAACAAAGTTGGAATTGTTGGCTTTTGGCCACCAAAATGAAGTATGTTTAACCTTTTCCATAAGTTCTATCATGGTATTTTGGACATTCTTGAAAATTCTATTGTTTCGTTCATTCCAAACTATCCACACACATAAGAGCCAAAGAAGCTGCATAAAAGAACGTCGCTTCCGAAGCATTCCAAAAGAGTTAGTAAACTAAAAAAAATGATCATGAAGATTAAGCGGATCAACTTCTGAAATGCCAATCCAATTCCTTATATGTTGCCATAATGAACCAAAAGTTTCACAATGGAGAAACAAGTGAGTTGCCGTTTCATCGCACCCACACCCCGCCACGCACCTTATGGTCGCAGGTTGAAGGATGCCACGTCTTAAAAGATTGATTTTAGTTGGCAGCCTTTCTCGAAGCAATCTCTAGGCAAGAATAGATACCTTCAACGAAACCTGTTCGTGCAAAACGATCTCTCCCGTTACATCAATTCAAGGGGCATCCTGGTGAGTAAGAATTTGATAAGCGTCGCACACTGTATAGCTCCCCACAATATCAGGGATCTGAAGTGGAAGAAATAGTCACAAGAAAGGGGGGTTTGAATTGTGACCCTTTTAAAATTTAGTCCTGCAACTTAAATAAATATATATACTCAAGAAGGTTCTTGGTAAATGTTAGTCTAACAAGATTAGACTAATAAATATATAACAATTGATTTATACACGACCAGAATGTTCTGTATTAAATATACCTTAAATGATTAAATAGTTTTGTTAAGGACCAGAATGTTCTAGAGAATGATTATATAAGTAGAATGAGAAAAATGATATTTTAGATAAAATGTGAAAACTATTTCATCAAGGACCAGAATGTTCTGGAGAATGATTAATATAAAAGCAGAATGATAAAACAATATTAAGTTAAAATAAAAAGTTATTTTAACACAGACCAGAATGTTCTCGAGAATGATTAATATAAGACAGAATGATAAAACAATATTATAAGCTGATTTTAAACTTTAGTTAAATATTTATTCAGTTGTTTTATTTTGGACCAGAATGTTCTGGAGGCAGTTAATATTGAATAAAATAATGCAACAATATTAATGATTAATTTGGGATCAGAGAACTCTGGATTAATTTGGTTATGATTAATTAGGACCAGAATATTCTGGAGATTAATAAATATTAATATGAGTGTGATAGTGTGTGTATATTGTGTAGCTTTAAATAAAAGAGAAAGGGAAGAAGAATAACACAGGAGAATTATCCTGGTTCACCAAACCCGGCTACTTCCAGTCCCCACAACTCGTGTGAGATTATCCAATATAGTTGTCTTGCTAACAGAAACTTCTGACTAGCACTATAAGGTCTTGATCACACCAGATCAGTCTGTTACACCTGTATTATCAACCTCAGCAGGCTTCTACAATTCTTTGCGCACTAGCAAAAGAAAGGTTGGTATTTTCTATCTCAAACTATTAAGCTCAATAGACTTGAGAAGTA
This sequence comes from Medicago sativa, assembly GCF_051527215.1. Lineage (NCBI taxonomy): Eukaryota > Viridiplantae > Streptophyta > Magnoliopsida > Fabales > Fabaceae > Medicago > Medicago sativa. Next base: position 82,373,719 of record NC_140750.1, read on the forward strand.
CAATACACTTTGTATGAGAGATTGGTTTGGGATCGAATTTACACTCAACTCGTGTTTGAGGGTATGATGATAAGAACACACTCACAATATGTGATCCACAAATCTGTTATGATCTAGAGTGTGTTACAAATGAAGAGATTATGATATTTGCACTTTAAAAAGTGGATTATGGTTAAAATCAATCTCTTAGCCTCAAAGGCTTCTCAACTCTTGTTTGAGATTTCGATGAACAAACTCTTGATGTTGATCAAAGATATAGTGAGAGAGTTGGAGTTTGTTTTGTTTGTGAAGAGTTTTGTATGTAGTGATGATTTTCACTTGAGAGAATGTTTGCTTTCAAAACTCTTGTTTATAACCTTCAAAGACCCTTGTATTTATAGATGAGGAGTGTCTTGGTGATCAAGGGAGAAAATAGAGCTGTTGGACACGTTTTTGATAGCTGTCCAAAGTCTCAATTGATTTCTCTTTCCTTCTTAAAAATAGCCAGAACGTTCTCAGAATGTTCTGTCTGATTTGCCTAGCTTTGCTTGCACTGTAGCTTGCTTGCGAGTGAGAGAACCAGCTGTAATGAGCTGTTTACTTGTTGCTCACTTCTGCTTATGTCATGTCCTTTTGCTTTAGTGATGTCATGCTTTAATAAGCCATGTGCTCTCTTCCATGAGATATTTAATTCTTAATGGGCCTTTAGCTTCCAAATGGATCTAACTCATATTTGGGCCCAAGAGACATCTTTCAATGTTACATTTCTGCCATGATTTCTTGCAGTGCAGACTTGTTCACTTTTGATGTACTGTTCCATTTTCATCGTATTTTCCAGAACGTTCTCAGTTCATTCTCATGAAACAAATTCTCACAAAACGAATTAGTAGATAACAAAATAATAATAATTGTAATATTTTTGTTACCTTTTTTTTTTTTGAAGGAATATTTTTGTTACCTTTTAAAACCATCAAATGAAGATGTTTTCTTCACTTTGTACGACCAGAATGATATTTGTAGAACATGAGAAACCTTTCTCAAAGGCACAATTCCTTTGATTGATTTTTATTCTCCAAATCATATCTTGAGTACTGATGGAAGATTCTTGGACCATCATAAGTCTTTTATGATAGAATCTCCAAGCACATGATCATGAATTTTCTTCTTTGTTATTTCTCTAACCAATATCATTAATGAGTGAATTAATAAATAATTCATTCATGAATTGGTTTCTCTTCAAAGTTGATTCTAATCATTTTGATGAAATGATGAGACTGATTTTGAGTGTAATATGCATCCTTGTCATGAGAACATTCTTTCATCGGAGTTGATAATGTTTTCTTCTCTGACAATATATTCTCGGTTAATTAACCTTGAATTATTTTGTTGTTGATGCGATTTATCTCATAACTTCTCTTGGTGATTTCACACAATGTTTCTTGTCCATTGAGTATCTTTGAGATGTTTTAGTTTTGACATGCCTTTTCTTCCTTGAATCATTAAGGCATTGTTGAAAACCATGTGGTGAGAATGATGAATCAATTGCTAAGAAAGTTCATCTTCTTGTTGAATCTTCACTGGACACTCATTTGATTCAAACAATATTCTTTTTATATCTTCTTTGAGCTTGTGATACTACCGTTTTAGTATTCTTTCAATGAGTATATACATGCACTTGTAAGAGACTTCTTTCTTGTCAACTTCTGTGAAAAGACTCAAGTGCAAACATCAGTAGATCACCATTCATAAAACTTAGTGTTTATTCCATAAGGTTTGTTATCATTAAAACATTCATCAAAAAGATTTTTGTTTCAACAGGATCCACCGCCACCTGTCAATAACATCACTTTGCACAACAAAAGAGTAAGTAAATGGTGACACTCGCCTAACAACTCCTCCTCCCACGCCCACAACTGTCTCCTCCATCTCCACGCATCCCCCTACATCCCAACCAAGAGTGAACATATCCGCCACCGTACTCAGCTTATTTAAGGCTAAGCCAAATAAACGGTCAAAGCGCCCACACAACGGAGTATCACCTAACCATCTATCATGCCAAAATAAGGTAGTCGATCCATCTCCTTCCCTCCTCTCCACCCTATCAGCAAACCAACCCCCACCATCTACACCAATTCCGTCTCTAATCTTTGCTATCTCCCTCCACCAAATAGAAACACTCCGGCCCCCAACCTCCTAGCCTCCTCACCGTATCTCGCCACCAGGACCCTATACCATAACCCGCCTCTATCCACTAACATCCTCCAACACCACTTTCGTAACAAAGCAAGATTAAATTCCCTCAACTGGCTCACCCCCAAACCCCCATACTTCTTTCGAGAACAAACATAGCTCCAAGCAATCCAGGAAATTTTCCTATTATCCTATCTCCCACCCCAAAAGAATTTTTAAAAATAGACTCAATGGAATAGATTATACCTGAGTCCTGACGGAGCTTTGAAAAAGGAAAGAGCGTAGACAGGCAGAGAGGTTAGGACAGACTTGATCAAAACCAACCGGCCACCGAAAGAGAGAAAACGACTTTGCCAACCCATCAATCTAGATTTAATGGTATTCAAAACAGGGTCCCAAAATGCTAGTCTTCTAGGGTCACCACCAATCGACATGCCAAGATATAAGAAAGGAACCTTACCGACCTTACAATGCAAAATAGACGCCGCCTCATTTAACTAAGAATCCATTATATTAATTCCAACCAATAAACTTTTATGGAAGTTCACTTTCAAACCTGACATCACCGCAAACAAGGATACAACCGCCCGTAAAGCTCTTATGTTGGCGCAACTCTTATCACCTAATAGCAACGTGTCGTCGACAAACTGGAGGTGGGAAATCACCGTGGCATTTGCGTGGCCCACCCCGTAACCAGTGAATAAATTGTTCTCAACCATCGATGTCATCAAAACATTTAATCCCTCAGCCGCCAACAAGAACAAAAAAGGTGACAGAGGATCTCCTTGTCGCAGACCCCTTTTTAAAGGAAACTCTTCAGTAGGGCTGCCATTAACTAGAACTGAAGCAGTAGCTGTCGACACACACTCTTTAATCCACTTTCTCCACAAAACCGGAAACCCCATTTTTCTCATAACTGCATCCAGATAACCCCAATCTACTGAATCATACGCTTTCTCAAAATCAACTTTAAAAAGCATCAATTCCTTCATTGTTTTTCGTGCCTCATCCACCACCTCATTAGCAATTAGAATCCCATCAAGGATCTGTCTATCTTTCACAAAAGCTGTCTGAGTCTCTGAAATCAAACTCATCATAACCAATTTCAGTCGATTTGCTAACACTTTCGACAATATTTTATACGGACACCCCACCAACGAGATAGGTCGAAAATCATTTAAACACTGCGGGCTATCCACCTTTGGAATCAAGGCTATGAAAGTATTATTAATACCTTTTGTTAACTTGCCGTTCCTGTGAAAATCATTAATGAACCACATGATATCCCCTTGCACAACTTCCCAAAACTCTTTGATAAAACCAAAATGCACACCATCTGGTCCGGTACTTTTATAATTATCACAATCCCAAATTGCGTTCTCAATTAAGTATTCTTTGTTTTTTAACGTCTATCTTAATTAAATTTCTTATACAAATCACTTGCTCAATTTGGTTAAGAAATAGTATTTCATAATTTCGTAATTTTGAAGACCAATAGCTAGCAAGCCACTTTTCGATATATGTTCAAAAAGGAAAATAGAAGCATTTAAAAGAAAGTAAAAGCCCTTTAAAATTAAAAAATTAGAAGTTTTTGTTGTTTTTAAGGGGAAGCTTTTGTTACACAAAATTTTGTATAAGAGGAAAAATTAATACTACATGAGTACTATCTATGTTCAAGAGGTGTGAGTGACTTTGTAATATCAAGAACAAAGTTAATACTACTGTCACTGCTGTTAATAATAGTTTCGATCTTTCTTAACTGGGTCCAAGATTGTTGTGTTTACATATCATGCAGCTTTGAAGTATTTGCTTACAAAGGGGGATTCTAAACCCTGATTGGTTAGATGGTTATTGTTGCAAGAGTTTGACTTAGATGTTAAGGATAAGAATGGTGTGGAGAATGTTGTAGCTGATCATCTCTCAAGATTGGAGAAATCAAAGGCTACAAAGAAGAAGAAAACTATATTAGCTGAGTTTTCTGATGAATGGTTGTTTGTTGTGGCCGAGAGGTCATGGTGGTCTGCTACCAGCTTCGCCATTTTTCTATCAAAGTTGAAGTTTTGAGTCTCTTTTTAAACTACCTTAGCTTTGGCCTAATAGACCAAATGAGCTATGTTGTTTTGTTGAAAAATGGAGAAAACAACTGCATTATGAGGCACAAACACGGACACCAGCCACAATAAATAGAATTGGCGTTGATCGTTGAAGGGGCAAGGTAATCCTTGAATGCATCGCTTGTAGATCACAACAAGTTAGTGTATACTGAAATTTCAAGTCTTGAAAGTGTTTTGTTGTTTCCATTTTAGGCTTAGTTTTTCTACCTAGCACGTTATCATCATCATGCCTATGCTTTCAAAGTTTCATCATGTGATAAATTCTTATTTATCTGTCAGTATTACCAAAGAGTCAAATCTAACTTCCCAATCACTAACCTTGTGACTTTTGAATGACATCTCATTTGTTTGGTCTTTGCGTTTTTTTTTTGAGTAAATACTCAACTTAGTCCCTAAATTTTAACGCGTCGGCCAACTTAGTCCCTCAATTATACGAAATTTCTAATTAGTCCTTGAATTTGTAAATTGTCAATCAATTTCGTCCTTCTGTCCAAACGGAGGGTTAACGGGCTGACGTGGCCGTTAACCTCTCACATGTCATACGCCACGTAGGCAGGGACTAATTTGGCCGAAAATAACAAACATTTTGAAGGACTAAATTGATTGATTTGCAGAAATTTTTTTGGCTTCTTTCCAAACAGCTCTTTTCTTCCCCAACGTATCTGTCTTCCCCAATTGTATAAAATTGGAACCCTAATTAAACAATATGCAATCTACATTCTAATTAAATGGGAATATGGGAAAAAACTGTTATTAAAGTCGAGCTTCATCTTCAAGCTCCAACTTTAATGGTGATGAAAAGAGGTTGAAGATGATTCAGAAATGTAACCTTCAAATACATCCCTAAGTAATATTAAAAACCATCAAATAAGTCCATGAAATTTTTAAACATATATCAAATAGATCCTTGAAATTACAGAACACACAAATTGAAACTGAAATATTATATAAGCAAAAGTCATAGGTCATAAGTCATAAGTCTAAGAAATTACATAGGCAAAAGCAACCCAATTTTGGGGCATTAACAAGTCATAAGTCTTAAACGGCAACTTGAGCAAAAAGAAACCCAGCTATGGGGCATAATTCAAACAAGCCTAAATATTACAAATCCAAAACATCTATTAAACTCCAGGAAGCATCACTTCTTTGGAAATCCGGGAGTTGGTATAAACTCCATGAATTTAGTAGGTTGAGTCGAACCGGGTGGACCATAGGTAGGATATGGAACCCTAATCATGCCAGCAGGAGGTTGATGAGGTGGTGCAGGACCCCTCATTGGTGTTTGCTTAGGCCTATCAGCTGAAGGAACCGGTCCTCTAAGGCCATACCTCCTTGGTGCAACACTCTGAAATTGCAAAATAAATCAAATTAGTCCCTGAAATCATACATAATCAATCATATCAGTCCTTAAGTTAATATGCTAATTGCCAAAACGATCCTTAAAAATTAAGAGTCATACCTGTCCAGCATTTGCAACATTTCCTACAGTTTCTGCATTTCCAGGCACACCATTTTGTGGCACAGAGTAAGAAGCATTTCCAGGCACAACATTTTCTGGCACAAAGTTAGGAGCATTTTCTGGCACAACATTTTCTGGCACTTCATTAGGAGAATTCCGAGCATTTTCATCCACAACATCTACATTGCCAGCATCAATCCAGTCCTTTGGTCTTCTACTAACACCTTGCTCCATACAACTTCTTGCATTATGACCAACCAATCCACACCTCCCACATTGAGTGTCATTGTAGGTCTTCTTTATCTGACTCCCACAACCAGGTTCCTCATTACCATCCTTTCTTCTGACCTTCTTTGGTCTTCCTGGAGCCCGTTTAACCTTTGGTGGCACAGGTTTGTCATAAGGAGTTGATTCCCAATATATTTGGGAATTAACTGGCTGAATGAAGTAGTTGTATGTTGCCCTATAAGATCCAAGGGTCAACCAAGCATGACAATGGTCTTCTGGCTTTAAACCTCTCAATGCAAGGGTTGAACATGCATGCATACATGGCATTCCTGTTGCATTCAAATCCAACATGTTCCAGTTCAAATCCAAAACACCAGAATAAAACATGTTCAACTATTGAAATCCAAACCAACACAAAAGTATAAAAATAAAACACTTACCAGTTAATTGCCAAAATCTGCAGGTGCAAGTTTGCTTAAATATATCAACATCCACCTTGATTCTGTAGTTGTTTTCTATCTGATACCTTTGCCTTGGATTATCAACTCCACACTGGTGTCCAATTGTGACTGGCAAGCTTCTCTTTCTCTAGCCCACTTTGCTGCCAAGGACACAATGGTCCAGCTCTCCCATCAAGTTTCATCTTGTTATGACTTATTTTTCTCATAACATAGCATCTAACATCCTCAGCCAAAGTGAGTATTGGTTTCCCTCTATAGTTCAAGATCTTTGCATTGAAAACCTCACAAGCATTGTTCACTATGTTATCTGCCTTGCAATTTTCACTAAAATAAGCTTTAGTCCATGCTTCCTTTGGCCATTTATTAAGATACTCCCATGCCTTCTCATTAATCCTCTTCACCCTCTCCATAACGCGGTTGAATTGAGTGGGAGTTGTTGCCCTTGCACACTCCCATACCACTCCTCTCAATTCCTTTTCCTTCCATTGTTTTGTGAAGTTCCTCCATAGATGCATAACACAATATCTATGTGGCACCCCTGGCATCACTTCCTGCATGGCTGGAATCAAACCCTGCCAATTTTAACAATCACAGAAACAAGTTCCCCTGAATTATATCAATATCCATCAAAACAATCCCTGAATTATTTTACTTACTATCAATATAGTCCCTAAATTATTTTACTTACTATCAAAATAGTCCCTGAATTATATTACTAACTATCAAAATAGTCCCTGCATTATTTTACTTACTATAACATCAGTTCTAAAACTATAACATTTTCAGCTATTACTATACATCAGTATGCATGCAAAAAAGGGTCATAACTTGAATGAGAAAAAGACTAAGATGGTTATTCATACCTTTTGCATGTCTGAGATGAAGTTCCATCCATTACGCTCATAATTTCCAAGATCTTTATGTAGTAATTCCAAAAACCATTTCCAATTATCTTTATTCTCCACATCCACAATGGCATAAGCAATGACATAAATATGGTTATTTCCATCTTGTCCCACAGCAGACAACAGTTGCCCTCCATAATACCCCTTGAGAAAGCATCCATCTAACCCAATCAATGGTCTACATCCTGCCTTAAAACCTTGTTTGCATGCATCCAGACAAACATAAAACCTTTTGAATTGTGGAGGGGACTGTGGCATTGGTGTTGTATTCATCATCACAGTTGAATTTGGGTTACTCCTCATTAGTTCATTGGCATAATCCCACAACAAACCATATTGCTCCCTTTCACTGCCTTCAACCAAATCTCTTGCTTCCTTTGTTGCCCTAAAGATCATATTGTCATCCAATATCACCTTATAATCAGTCTTGAACAAATTATACATCTGTCCAAGCTTAATTTCAGGATTAAACCTCAACACTTTCTCAAGCATCTTAACCACCCATTTCCTATTTGCCTGTTTATTCTTAAAATCTGTAGGGCATTCATGTTTACTTACAAAAGTTTTTATCTGAAAACATTTACTCTTTTTATTCCTCCCACAGAATATTACTCAGTTGCATGTTTCATGCTTGCATTCAGCCCTTGCCCTGTCCTTATCATTCTTCAACCACTTAATATCTTTCCCCTTGTGAATGGTGTAATCCTTAACAGCATCCTTAAATTTTTGAAGCGTAGGAAACTCCATTCCAAGTTCCAAGTTTACCTCACCAAATCCAGCATTTTCATTAAATTGAGGATAAACTATATTCCTATTTCCATCACCTTCATCATCAGTGCTTATTGGAGTCCTTAACTCCTCAGAAACATAGCTGTCATTGTCACTGCATACTTCATTAGGCTCAGACATTTCAATGTTAACCTGGCTAGCATTACCTACCTCACAGTGAGAGTCCCTATGCCCAGCCATATAATCTGCCTCAAAATCACTGTCATCACTAGAAGAATCAAACACAAGTGGGCCATCATCATTAATGGTCACCCCAGTCCCTCTTGAGTATCTCACTGATCTTTTTCTTTTTGGTGCAGCAGTTTGTTTTTCCTTGCCTTTGTTTTTAGCTCCTTTTGTTCCAACCTTTTTCTGAGTTCCTTTGGTGACATTTTCCTCAACTTGAGTTTCTTGTTGGGTGACTGTTTCTTGAGGCTGACTTTCTTCAGCCTCACTTTCTTAAGCCTGAGTGACATTTCCTCCTTCATTACCAACCATATTGTCTTCTTCCATTCCTTGTGTTGCACCAACATTGCCTTCTTCCCTTCCTTCAGTAGCATCAGCATTTTTCTCCTGCATATCATCAACATTTTCCTCTTCATTACCAACCCTATTTTGCACATTAGCAACCAAACAGTCCACCACATTTCTTTCCTCAGCAGTTAGTATGTCAACCTCCATAACTTTAAATGGTTCCTCCTCAGGTGTTTTCCCATTTCTCAGAGATTCTTCCATTGCTCTCTCAAGCTCCTCCCTCTCTTCAGTTGTTAATGGAACAATTTCAACCTCATCACTATCAACCACATGTTGTGCATATATTTCAACTTCATTACCATTAGACCTTGCAGCTTGCACCATATCCAAAAGATGTTGATCAGTTGTCAGTGGAGTCAAGCAGATGTTCAGATCATTTGCAACACCCTCATACGGCTTCATGTACCCTAGTTTAGATACCTTGAAGTAGCTTCTGCAGCGTTTCACCATCTTATCAATATCCCACAAACACAACTCATCGACATACATCTTTTCCCATACACAGAATTCACCGCCAACGTATTGCAGCCTCCGATTCTCATTTCGCACTAAATCACCACCATGATGCAGTATTAGTGTGATATGGTCTTCCATCCTACAGATTTCGGCAAGCTTAGTTTTAATCACAAACAAAACAACAACAACAAAACACAAACCCTAAAATACGGACCCTATTCAGAAACTGTTTTATTCAACCTGTAATTTCCTTCATTACAAAGTTAAATGTTCATCAATTTTAGTAACCAACCAGAAAAAAAACCAAATTTTCAAATTTTTACAACTTAACCCAAAACCCTAAAAACGAATAATCAAACTATCTGTCTCAAAAACGCAAAACAAACACAATCAAAGAACAATTCAAGCATCAACGATCACAGAAACCAAATAAACAAGATGATCCAAACTTAAAACGAAAAAACCAAAAAACGGACATAAACAGGGTCAAAACGAACACAAAATCGCTGGTCTAGCAGAGGAAATGCATTACCTTTAATCACTGTCTAGCAGAGGAACTTCAAAAACGTCAGAATCGCCGGAGATGATGATGATTTTGGAGGGGTGAGAATGGAGAAATTTTTAGCGGGAAGGAGTAGGTTCAAGGATGTGTTTGATGGTTCAGACTGAAATGTGAAGAAGGAGGAATATGTAATGCATGGGCAAAATGGGAAACGCAGGGAAAAAATAAACTGAAAAGTGAAAAATGAACTTTTTCCAAATCAATCAAATTAGTCCCTGAACACGTGGCTTCCTTCTTGCCACGCGTACAAGACAACACAGCATGCAAGGCGACATGTCAGCATGGCTAACGGAGCACTTTGACGGAGGGACCTTTTTGATCGACGTTTGACAAATTCAGGGACTAATTAGAAATTTCGTATAATTGAGGGACTAAGTTGGCCGACGCGTGAAAATTCAGGGACTAATTTGATGGTTTACTCTTTTTTTTTTAATAATTGAAAGTTTAGGTGATTTGGATCATGAGGTTTAGGCTTTGTTTGAGAGTTTGGAGGGGAAGGGAGAGGAGGGCTTTGGGGGGTTGGAAATATATAAAAAATGGATAAAAAATTCACACATTTTGAAAGAACAGTTTTTTAGAGAATGATAAATTAATACTTATGATTAATATACTTTTAATTTTAAGAATATTATAACAACATAGATTGAATTTGAAAAATTCATATAAACCCTCCATAACACCCCAAAACCCTCCCCAACATGAGGGGGATTTTTTATTATGAGTAAAAAATTAACCTCCAAAGCCCTCTCCTCCCAATGTCTTCTATTTCTTCCACTTGCTCCTTCCTTTTTTCCAAAACCCTCCCCTCCCCTCCCCTCCAAACTCCCAAACAAAGCATTAGCCAACAGAGTAGGCTTAAAAAACGATAAAAGAGATATGAGTAACTTTCTTATTACCAATTAGACCAACCTCCGTTGATTTCTCTTTGCGTTTCTGTTGTGGTACTAAAGCTTGCCACATACAACTTTTAAAAAACATGCGTAGGTGTCATTTTTTACAAGGATTTAATTGACATGCGCCAACACGCTAGAAAATAATTATATAGTTAATCGATTATATTCATTAAACTGTTAAAAACATTTGACTTTAAACAAATCTATCTTAAACGTTAGAGGAGTATAACCTAATGCTTCTCAAGAGTATAACTTAATGGTGCCAAAACATTCACTGAATTATTAAAAGGGAAATGTTTGTTATAGCAAAAACTAATTTCACGAATCTTCTCAACATGTTAAGACACCGACCCTTCTAATTTTGGTAACCGCATGTATGGTAAATGGGAGTCATATTTTTGTTGTTGTTGTTGTTGTCATTGCCATTTCCAATTCCTGATTTATTCGCAAGAGTATTCACCATGATATATAGCATTACCATTGTTAAAAACATTTGACTTTAAACAAATCTCTGTTTAAGGCCAGAGGAGTATAACTTAATGCTTCTCAAATATTGAACATATATACTTATCTCCATTGAGTAAACAAAATTAAGAGTAACCATAGTCATTATCAAAAACTTTTTACCTCTGACTGACAGATTCGTGAAACTAAAACTACATATGGAAAATAAAATGTTACTCACCAATGCTACAAATGCATGCTGGAAACAGAATGACAACCTTAAAAATGTACAAGTGATCTAAAGAACAACTCAAGTCAATAGATGACGTACTGAAGACTCATCATTTTCAAACATTGAGCAGAAGCACATGCACAAGTATTCCATTAAACAACTAGACTACGAACACAAAATAAGTTTGGCATTGATAACTCAATTGAAGGATTTGTGTATTTTATCTAATTGTTATGTAAAATCACTCTGAAATTTCACCAGCTTGATTCATGAACCATAGAATATAAAAGAAAGTAATTAAAGCACAAACTTAATCATAGTAGCATAGATATTTGAAGCATACCAAATTGAAATTCAAACAAATATATGTTGCTCATTCAATTATAATGTTCTCCTCATATAAGTTATTTCTACATAAAATTGGAGACAGTTCAATAAAAGGCAAATTAAAAGAGAATGAAGCAAAAAGTAGAGTGCCAAAAGATCACAGGGTAAACTTGACATCCTAATTAGATAAATAAATAACGAAGTACACAAAATAACTTTGAAGCAATAATGTTCATAATTATCAAATATTTTCTTAATTTCTCATTAATATTTATGATCTGAGGTGCAATCATAAAAGTAAAATTCTAATAAACACAATCATAAAATTCTAAGGTGGAAACACCAAAAACGAATTACTTATTTATTCCACCAATGGAGAGAAGACTTTTCTTGTAAATTGCAATATCATAAGAATGTCCTCCTTTAACACCAACTTCTTCGGCCTTCTGGGTACCTAAATTGAAAGAGACTGGTTGGCCATCTTTTCTTTGAAAAAATATATCACCATTTTTTCCCGCTCCAATAAAACACTTAATATAGGGCAGTGGTCCAACAACGAAGAGTTTAGTCCACGATTCCTTCACACCAAGTTCACCTAAAATTGATATGTGAAAAATAGGTGTATCTGAATAATACCATGAGATTGAAGAAATGGATCTATTAAGCACCACCAATCGTCTTTGCGCCAAGCCAAGATAAAAATTTGTATCTATGTCAGATTGTATGTCTATGGGCATAGGTGTTGTAACAAACATCTCTTTGCTCAAGTCAAATGAAACTAAGAAATGTTCATCACGATTTTCACTTTCAGACCACCAATGAGACATTCCATCAATGTTCAATGGTTCATATGAACCACTTTCACAATGATTAGGCATATTGATATCAAATTTACTCCAAGAGTTACATCTTAGGCTATAAATCTCCCATTCAGGTTCATAAGATATTTCATTCCATGACACATTTTCGGGCCGCATATTGAGACGTTCAAGTTGTTGGTTACTTATTGTAGTAAATCTCATGTACCTAATAATTTTAAAGTCATCTATAATACAGTCATAACCAAACCCATGAATATCATTTGATGCCAGCTCCCGATAAGGTGGTACAGACTCAAGAGAGCTTGGAGGAATGGCTTTGTATTCATTGGTAGTTGGGTTCCACAATACAAGTGAATAACCTTGTATAAGGCAAATAGTTCCGGTAACAGGGTCACAACCACAATAATAACAAGTATTAAAATCAAAGAAACAGTTTTCCTCTTGAATTGGATCTGGAAAGTCTAATTTTACTTGATTCTCATACCTATCACCAGAAAGCAAATAGGAAGAGCAATGAATAGAATAATCATGGGCGACAACCTCATATAAGAGGACAGATGTATCGGTGTAATCAGAGTGAGGAATTGATATAAAATTAGTGCGGAAGCAAGAGTTTTCAAATAAGAGTGCCCATGATTTACATACACATTCAAATCGCTTAAAAGATTTTAAAGGAAGTTTTGACAGAATAGAGAATGCAAGATCATTGGGTATGTGATTCCTAACCTTTTTTTCACTTACAAATTTGGCCATCTCCAAAAATGTTCTAGCAAAAGCGATGATGAATTCAATTGTAGTTGGATTTGTGACCCTCGGTGAGTGAAACAGACTTTCTACTTAGCTGTGGTTTTAAACAAAAGAATGCTTAATTGAGAAGTAAATGGATTGTAATTTTTTTTACACAAGAAAATTATATTTTATTTATAAACATATTTAATCACTTTAATGCTTAAATAAATAAATAAATAATATTGATTATTTAAAAAAAATAAGTAATTTTAGACCAAAAATAAAAAGAAGTAACATTAATTTGATCAACAAAAGTATAAAACACTAATAACTAGGATTCTGTATTCCTCTTTTATCTCATCATTTGACCAATTTATTGATTTTTTGTTTATTTTATATTATAATTTAATTATATGAGTTTTTGACATTTTTTATGAGAGGATGAAATTTTCACACTTAAAATTATATATATTTTAATGGGTCCTTGTGAGCTTAGCTCAGTTGGTTGGACAATGCATAAAAATATGCAAGGTCCGGGGTTCAAACCCCGGCCACTACCAAAAAAAAAAATATCATTTGCAGTTTCATTTCCTTGTCAGAAAAAAAAATATCGTTACTTTTTAATTAAGTATTCTTTGTTTTTTAAAATTTATCTCGGTTAAATTTCTTACACAGATCACTTGCTCAATTAGGTTAAGTAATAGTATTTCATAATTTTGAAGACCAATTGCTAGCAAATTACTTTTCGATATGTGTTCAAAAAGGAATATAGAAGCATTTAAAAGAAAGTAAAAGCCATTTAAACAAAAATTAAAAAAATTAGAAGCTTTTGTTTTTTTAGGGGGACGAAGCTTTTGTTAAATAAAATTTTGTATAAGAGGAAAAATGAATACTACCATATATGTTCAAGAGGTGTGGGTGACGGTGGCATTTAGCCTGCACAAGCAAAAAACTTGTGCACATGCACAAGGGAAAATATTAAGGACAGCTGGCGGTAAAAAAAGGACTTTTTACCTGCTGGAATATTTTAATGAAACATATAATATTGTAAAATATTCTATTTATTGTTTCTGCTACACACACACCCTAAAAAACCACCACTTATTAGCAACTTGTATACCTCCCTTAATTATTACACCCCCAGATTTGGTTATTAGTTTTTTTCTTTCTGAAAACCTTGTAAAACATAATGCGTCCCTTGCCTCCATCTTTCTTTTGTATTTCCGATGGCTTGACTCTGCCGCCGTCTTTTCGCCGCGCCGCCACCGTCCTGCAGGTTCCCGCCGTCCAACATGTCTCAACCATTCTGAAAACCACCATTTTTCTCATTCCTATTTTTTCTCATTCTCTCCATTTTCGGATCGCAATGGAAACCACCACCGCAATAACAACCACAACCACCAAAGGTGCCGGTGGAATAAAAGGCGGCGAAGGGAAGAAAGCCGTTCAAAGTCCTCCAAAGCCGGTCTTCAATTCCCCATTGGTCGTATCGCGAGGTTCATGAAGAAAGGACACTATTCTCAGCGTATTGGCACTGGTGCTCCGATCTACCTCGCTGAGGTTCTTGAATTGGCTGGGAATGCTGCAAGAGATAACAAGAAGAACAGAATTAACCCTAGACACGTGTGTCTTGCTGTGAGGAACGTTGATGAATTAGGAAAATTGCTTCAAGGTGTGACAATTGCTAGTGGTGGAGTTTTGCCAAATATTAACCCTGTGTTGTTGCCAAAGAAAACTGGTTCTGCTACTGCTGAGAAATCTACCAAGTCCCCTAAGAAATAGATTTTTCAATTGTATAATCTTACTTTTAATGTAATTTATTTTTCATTTTCATTTAGATCTAACTATTTCGTTGGATGAAAAATGTAGTGGTTGGTTAAATATGAATGAAGTTATGTTATTTTCTAGACATTTTTCTCTCAAAAAAAAAACATTCTGAAAACCATCAAACACTCATTCTCATATAATTCTTCTTTCAATTCTTACCTTGTAGTCATCAAATTCATATAAATAACTACCATCATTAAACTACAAATGAGTTTTCATGTTCTTATGTCGTGGTCATCAAATTCATATTTGCTTGCATCCTAATTTTTGAATTCATGTTTCAAAATGGTTATCGAAAAACCTTTTAGTAGGTATTTTCTTCAATACCTTGTGATCATCATACAAAAGCAATCACGTCTCAATTGATTCAGTTTTAACTATAACCCGTTTTTTGTTTTACGATTTGAATTTTCTCTTGTGTGAATAATTTAATTATCAAATTAATATGGATTTCAACTTTCCTTTCAATTTCGATAAAAACTATGCAAAAATTGCTGAATGTCATTGTGTGTAATGCTAGACCCGATCGGGTCATATATCGGGTCAGGAAACCCCATTTCAGACCATCAGGTAAAGAAGACGACTTTTTTTTTATAAAGGGTAAAGAAGAAGAAGACTATAATTCATGAATAAATTAACAATATAAATTAAAGCCAAATAAACTTGAGTGTGTAGCTCCCAAAGTTAAAATATATTTTGCATTTTTGTAAGGTGTGTCGTTTACGTCCTACCAAGTGAAATATAAACAAATAAGTTATAGCATAATGAGTATATAGTAACCGGTAGAAATAGCATGATAAAAGATTAAATATGTATATTTAAAAACAATGATAACAAACTGATAATATCATAGTCTAATCATTGTCCTTCTAAACTTTTGACATTGCACAGGTTCTTGACTTGAAAGACTATAATGATTCATGTTGATATAGTGATTTTTTTTTTTTTTTGAATCAGCAAAATTTATTCTCATCAAGATTGTACTTAAAACAGAACAACTCGCGGAAGAAACGAAAAAGAAATTAATACACCGGTGCCGTATATAGGCGGAACACCGTTAACACATAATGCAAACAACGAAACCCAAATATATACGAAGGGGTTAAAAGCTAGCTGATAGCAAAACTGTTATGGTAGCAGGCGCAACTCCAAACCCAGCCGAGCATTAACGTGCCCCAGGACCAGCTCCTAGCCCAAAGAAAAGGGCGCTGACAGCAACAGACAGCCTCACACCAGAAAAAAAAAATAGCCTATGCCAACTGATTAGAACAACATCCTAAATTGTTTAAGTTGACATTAATACATTAAAAGTTGTAGGTTTGTGGTAATAATAACGTGTGTAGCTACCCATAGCCCATACATTGTTTATTTTGATCATGAAGTGACCAATAGACTACAATAACCAATTAGAACATGCTTCTTTCAATTTTTCTATGAAGCACATGTTGCCTCTTCCTTTACAGTCATCAATATGTAATAGAGATCAGTCAAATTTCGTTAAGTTCAGAAAAAACGAAAAAAAACTGCATAATTACTTTTTTGTCTCGATCTTCCTACTAGGATGTTAAATTAGCAGTGTTGCAGCATCCTTGAAAAATCTAGCCTTTGGATGTGGAGCAAGTGAAGTACTTTAATGAGTTGTACAATGCTGGTATGAGTTAAAACTTGAGAAGCTAAAGATGTGATGATACCTACATATACAGAGATAAATTGAATATCAAATGTTGTATATTTAAAATATAATTGTTAATTCCATTAAAATAAACAAAATCACATATGATACAAAATCATATAGTACCTCTTCCACTGTTAACATGGCAAGCCGTGTCCTCTTCCATTGTGAACCAAAGAAATAATGAACTTTTTTATATAGATAACTGTTCACCTATATTAACATATAGCATTTTCTGGCTAAGAGATTAACCTTCAAATTCATGTGACAATAGAAAGGGCTTGAGGATCTAAGGCATACAAATTTAAAGTGAATAACATCCCTACTTAAATCAAATTTGAAGTAGTTGTGATTTGAAGTAAGAAAACGAACGTTATAGAAACAATTCACATGTGAGGAGTGAGTGCAAACCTTCTTCCAGAATAGTTCCATCCACAGCTTCATCCACAAGAAGCAAAAACACAAACAAAAACAAAAACAAAACAAAAAACATTAAACGTAGTAAAGAGTTGTAGAAAAATAAAACTTTCACAAAAGAAACAATGAAATTGGGACTTACCTTGAAAGCAGACTTCCACTAAATTCAAGTAGCTAATTGACTTCAAGAGATGTTATTACAAAGATAAGAAATTCAAAATCCTCATACTGCAATGAAAAGTAAGCAATTGAGATTCAATACTTTGTTACATTGTTCTATGAAAAATAGTTTCATGTCTTTCTAATTCAATTCAACGAGAACGGCCAAAAATATCCAAATAAATAGGCATGAAAAATGATAAATAAAGAGTGATACCTCTTCAAAATTACCTGTCAAACATGAATTATTGGAAAAAATATGTGAAAAATATTGGAAAAAAATTCTCAAAAAAAAATTAGAATTTTTTAACGAAACATAAATTAAATATGAATTTTTAACCGTAAAAAATATAAAAATTCATATTAAATTCATGTTTTGTTAAAAAAATTCTAATTTTTTTTTGGGAATTATTCGTATAATATTATGAACTTTTCTGCAAAATTTTATTCAAAAATATGAATTCTACATATGAGTTTACTTTAAAGGAGTGACCACAAGTGAAGATGGAAATTGAAAGAATATTCTACATATGACTAAAACTACTACAAAGACTTCAGCACGACTGATCAAACTCACAACTCTTAACCTAACTAAAAGAATCATGAAGTCAGATTACTTGGATAAACATTCAATGACTAATCAAACTATTTCTCGACTGACCAAGCTTACAAATCTCACCTTAATGACGAGATTATTCGACATAAACTACTTCTAAGATGTCAGAATGACTGATCAAACTCACAACTCTTACCCTAACTGAAAGAATCTTATAGTCAAAGTAGTTGGATGAATGTTCAACGACTAATCAAACTCTTTATCGAAAAAGATCATTAAATGTTTGTTTGGTAGTAGATGGAAAAAAAGGGTTATATGCTATGTTTGTTTACAACTATAACCCTAATGACAAGTTTTTTAGACCTAAACTAATTCAAAGATGTCATAACGACTTATCAGACTCATAACTCTTACCCTAACTGAAAGAATCATAGAGTCAAAGTAGTTGGATCAATGATCGATGACTAATCAAACTCTTTAATCGACTAACCACGCTTACTGCCCTAACACTAATGACAAGATTCTTTGACCTAACCTAATTTAAAGATTTCAAAACGACTAATCGAACTCACAACTCTTACCCTAACTGGAAGAATCTTGGAGTCAAAGTATTTGGATGAACGTTCAATGATTAATCAAAATATTGTTATAGACTAACCAAGCTTACAACTCCAACCCTAATGAAAATTATAACCCTAATGACAAGATTCTTCGACCTAAACTACTTCCAAGATTTCAAAACGACTGATCAAACTCACAACTCTTACCCTAACTGAAAGAATCTTGAAGTCAAAGTACTTGGATGAATGTTCAATGACTAATCAAATTCTTGTTATCAACTAACCAAGCTTACAACTGCAACCCTAATGAAAACTATAACCCTAATTACAAGACTCTTTGAACTAAACTACTTCCAAGATTTCAAAACGACAATACTTCGACCTAAACTTCTTAGAAGACTGCTAATAGTTAGATGAAGAGGTCGCAACGACTAATCAAACCCACATAACTTACCCTAACAACAATAATCTTATACGGAAAGCACTTGGATAAATTTTAACTGATTAATCAAGATATTCACTACGTGGGCTGTATTTAATTATTTTTTTCATTATTATTATAAAACAAATTTATAAATTCAATATAGATAACAAATTACATTTTATTTTTTAAACACATTGAAATGAAAATAACATAATAATACATTAATTAAATAAACTCTAACCCTAATGACAATATTCTTCACCTAAACTACTTTCAAAACTTCAGAACAACTGATAAAACTCACAACTCTTACCCTAACTAAAAGAATCTCGGAGTCAAAGTACTTGGATGAACGTTCATTGACTAACAAAATCCATGTTATCGACTAACCAAGCTTATAACTCTAACCCCAACGACAACTATAACCCTAATGATAAGATTCTTTCAGCTAAACTACTTCTAAGATTTAAGAACGACTGATGAAACTCACAACTCTTACCCTAACTGCAGGAATCTTGGAGTCAAAGTACTTGGATGAACGTTTAATGACTAATCAAACTATTTATCGACTAACCAAGCTTACAACTCTCACCCTAATGACAACTCTAACCGTAATGACAAGATTCTTTGACCTAAACTACTACAAAAACTTCTTAACGACTAATCAAACTCAAAATTCTTACACTAACTGAAAGAATCTTAGAGTCAAAGTACTTAGATGAATGTTCAATGACTAATCAAACTATTTATCGACTAACCAAGCTCACAACTCTAACCATAATGACAAGTTTCTTAGACCTAAGCTACTACAAAAACTTCAAAACGATTCATCAAACTCACAACTCTTACCCTAATTGAGAGAATCTTGCAGTGAAAGTACTTGGATGAACGTTCGCTGACTAATCAAACTCATTTTATCGACTAATCAACCTTACAACTCTCACCCTAATGGCTAGTTTCTTAGACCTAAATTATTACAAAGAGTTCAAAACGATTGATCAAACCCACAACTCTTACCCTAACTGAAAGAATCTTAGAGTGAAGGTACTTGGATCAACGTTCAATGACTAATCAAACTCTTTACCGACTAATCAGGCTTGTAACTCTCACCCTAATGACAATTTTCTTAGCCCTACACTACTACAAAGATTTCAGAATGATTGATCAAACTCAAAACTCTTACACTAACTAAAAGAATCTTGCAGCGAAAGTACTTGAATAACTGTTCAATGATTAATCAAGATATTTACCGACTAATCAAGCTTGTAACTCTCACAGTAATGACAATTCACTTTTACCTAAACTACTTCATCGATGTCTGAACGACTGATCAAACTCGCAACTCTTACCCTAACAAGTAGAATAATATACGATAAGTATTTCGATGAATGTTTAATGCCTAATCAAACTATTCACTAACTTATCTTGCCTACAACTCTAACCCTAACGACAATAGTGTTCGAATTAAACTACTTGGAATACTACTAATAGTTAGATCAATTGATCATAACGACTAATCAAACCCACAACTCTTACCCTAACAACAAAATCTTATACGGAAAGTACTTGGATAAATGTTAATTGATTAATCAAGATATTCACTACGTGATTTGTATTTTATTTATTTTATCGTTATTATTAAAAAACTAATTTATAAATTCAATATAGATAACAAATTACAACTATTTTTTAAACACATTGAAATGAAAATAACATAATACTACTTTAATTAAATAAACTCAAGAATAAAAATATAAAAAAAATTCTTAAAAATACAAAAACTCAAACTTGCTAATGAGTAAATGTTTTGCTTATTTTTATGTCCATTTACCTTGACCCATTCAACAATTATGTACACACTTTGGTCACCAAAATAACCAAAACTTGACATTTTTTTATTTATTCAATAATTAATCTATGTGGTCATAAATATACATCACACACACTATTTATTAAATAAACCTAACATGTTATATTTTGCTTACAATAGCGACTAAACTGTCTATTTATTACCAAATTTATTCATATTCTAAATTTTCGAAGAAAATAAAAAAGCCAATTACTAAATTTCTGTCCAATTATCGAAATTTTCGAAAAAAATTCTAATTACAATTTTTTTATCCAATTATTAAATATTCTAAATTTTCAGAAAAAAATCCAATTCTCTAAATTTTCTTAATTTACTTCAACAACTTACACTAAATTTTTATTCTTTTCGATTTAATGTATCTTTAATTTATAATTATTACTTATTGTATATTTAATTTATAAATATGATTTAGTATATTTAATTTATATCATGATTTACGGAAAGGGAATTCATTTGGTATATTTAATTTATATTATTCTAAATTTTTATTCTTATAAAAACTACAATAAAACAAAAAAAATTGAATAAATAAACAACAAAAGAATTAAATTAAAGAAAAGAAAGCAGAGGAAACGGCGAAGAAACACAAAATTGCTGTGATTGATAATGGGCCTCATTTTTTAATACAACACAAGCATCAGGTGGGACCCACGTTTTGAATACTTAAGCCCAATACAAACATTTGCAAAAAAAAACCCATTAAAATATTCCGATTTATTCTCCATGTGGGACCCGCGTGTACTGTTCCAACAAAGCATCAGCAGGTCACCCATATCTTTATCTCTCCAGATCTCAACCGTCGGCATTAAAATAATAATATATAAACGGTCCAGATTTGATTTGGGCCCACCATTTGCACAAATTTGTGTTGTGCACAACTCTTTTGCTTGTGCATTGTAAATCCCACCGTGGGGGACCACTAGCACCATATGTTCCTTGTGTACCACCAAACTTTTTCGCCATCCTTTGCTTCTCTCAAAAACATACGTGCACAACATAAATACAAGACAAAAATACAAGATAAAATAGAAATACAAGACAAAAAAAGAAGTTCAATTACCACCTTATTTCTACCTTTTGGGATCACTCGCTCAGCTCCACATATCCTCTTATTATGATTCATCTTTTCACATTTTGTACATTTCACTGTTGGTAGATCTCTAGATAGTAAATGGGGATTTTTTGCCTCATCATTAACCTTGATTCGATTCTTTTTGGGGCGGTCTATTGCTCTTCTCACAACCGGTGGATTAATTGCCTCTGTTGTTGATAGAGGTCATAGTTAGTCATGAAAATAATCTTCCGAAAACAAAATGTTAAAATCAATGAGAGAAAGAGAAGTAAAACACGAATGACATAAATTCAAAATAAATTAAATACCTATAATACGAGGAAACAAAATCTTCAAGTTCTTTTTGGTTATGCCATATGCATGAAATAGCATGGCAACATGGGATACCTGTTAAATCTCATTTCCGACAAGCACAGTTCTTTTGGGCAAAATTAATCGTCATCATTATGCCAAGTTTGCTCCCATCCATCAGCTACCTCATTTGCCTTTTCAAGCTGTTGTTGGATTATAGGGCATATCTTTGCATGAGACCCTTCTGCGCCCCAATTCTTTTTGTAAGGTAATGCTTAATTCCTTCTAAAAGAGTAATGATATGTTTATCTCCATACTCCAATATTGCCCGGTTAAATGCCTCACAAATATTGTTAACTTGTAAATCTGATTGTGTGTCTATCTTGAAATGAGATCTAACCCTCATTGCAGGTGATACTTTCATCATGTGTTCCCAAGCTTCTTTTTTCATTGCTTTAAACCGGTTCCTTTGCTGCCATCTAAAACACTTACTTAATCCAGGTTATTATTTCGACATAAAATTATATATCATTTATTATTTAAGAAACACATTATTTTTTATTTTTTTATTTTTCTCTTTAATAAAAGTTGTGTCTAAACTTTGTGACCATATAAGACTATCTCGTTACGACTAAAAAAATAATATATGCACATGAGAAAGTCTTACTTGGTCACAAAGTTTAGGCACAACCTATATTAAATGGTGTGTCCAAATACTTGTGACCACTTAGGACTTTCTTTTTTATATTTGTTGTTATGTTTTAGTTCTCTATAAATTTTAATTATATTTGAATTGGTGTCTCTAATAGATAGATATACCATTTGATTTTAGTCCCATCAAAAAGAGGAATCAAAGTATTAAAATCATTATTGATAC
The DNA here is from genome assembly GCF_051527215.1 of Medicago sativa. Classification (NCBI taxonomy): domain Eukaryota; kingdom Viridiplantae; phylum Streptophyta; class Magnoliopsida; order Fabales; family Fabaceae; genus Medicago; species Medicago sativa. The sequence continues at coordinate 82,396,546 of NC_140750.1, forward strand.
TTTACCATCTCGAAATTAAAGGTAGAAAAAAATTAATGGGTTAACCCACAAACTCAGAACTAATGTAGTAACGTGTGCTTAATTTCACAGTCATTGGTCCCCATGAGCTTAGCTTATTTGGTAAGGGATCAGGGGCGAATGCTTGCATATGGATGGGGTAGCATTGGCTACCCCAAAAGAGAGAAAAAAACTTCAATAATTAGTATAGATTTGTAAGTAGCTACCCCATTATTTTTTTACTTGGCTACTCCAAACAATTTTGTTGGTTTAAAAAGGGATGATATTAATAAAATATTGATAATTTATTTAGTTTAATGTCAATTATAGATAAATTTGACTTATTAAAACTTCATAGAACTCAACTTTTATACATAATTATTTTCAGATTTTATTTTCTTCGTTGTCATTTCATTAAATATAAGTAAAAATTATTGTAAATTTATTTTATTTATTGATTAAGTTTAATATATTATTTTTTAAAATATATTATATTTCTTGTTTATATTTGGCCTCCTCATAAAAATTATGTTAGCTTCGCCGCTGTAAGGGATAATGCACAATATGTGCAGGGGTCGGGGTTCGAACTCCGGACACCCCACTTATTCATCTTTAAAGTGAATTTCTCTAGCCACTAGGCTACTTGACAAAAAAAAAATCGCACTCATTGAAATTATTTATGGTAACACTATAGAAATGCGTGGATTACGATTCTAATCAATTGATAGCCTAAATGTTTGCTTAAATATTTTAAGATACTTTTTTTAATATTTTGCAAATTCTCACATTACATGAATCATGATGCAACACATCAACATTTAAATTTTTTATCAGGTAGTCTAGTGGTTATATTCACACACATTATGTGTGGAGAAGTGGGAAATTCGGAGTTTCCTACACATAATGTCTCTAGTAGCTACCAATTGAATTACACTTACAAAAACATCAACATTTGATGTCTATTTAATTATATTTGAATTGGTGCCAGTAATAGATATACCATTTGATTTTGGTACCTTCAAAATGAGGATTTAAAGCATTAAAATTGATATTTCAACATACAATGCGGTCAGATTTCTGATATGAACAAATTGTGCCGAAACATTTTTTTAAATGGTAAATGAATTATATTAAGATGGTAAAAAGAAGTATTAATAATTTTTACTCACACCTCGGAATTAAGGGTATGTTTGATGGTCAGGATAGGGAGACATGATATGATACATTCATTAATCATATTCTGCTGAAATCTCATGTTTGATGCACCAAAGGGATAGGATAAAATAAATCATTTTTCTATCCTATCATGACTTTCCTTTGTAATTTCTATCGTGAGTATATGCTGAGTTAGAAATTATCCTGATGGGATTAGAAGATCATTCTTTATTTATTATATTGATATTCTGTCATTTTTAAAATATTATCATTTTTAAATTAATGATAACATGTATTTTCTATTATAATTAATGACATGTCATTTTTACAATATTTAATTAATTATAAGAGCAATTTTTTCATTTAATTATAATGATATCTTGTTTGTTATCATGTGTGAATCAAACACATGATAGAATTAATTGTATCATGTCCTTATCATATCCTATCTTTATCCAACTTTATATCATATTCTGTCTCTATCCTATCCTGACCATCAAACGGACCCTAAACGTAGAAAAAAAATTAAATACAAATTTACTTAACCCACAAACCTCAAAACCGGTCGTGCTTAATTTCATGGTCATTGAAAACACTATAGAAATGCATGTATTACGGTTCTAATCAATTGATGGCCTAAATGTTTGCTTAAATATTGTAATTGAAACACTCTTTTTTTAATATTGTGCAAATTCTCACATTACGTGAATATGCAAAACACGAACATTTGCATGTCTAATGGAACACGTTCAAATGAGAAACAAATGATGATACTCCATTTAATTAATTATGATATTTAATTTGGCCTCGATGAGAATAATTAAGCACATAAAAGTAGCTGTAAATTGACACAGTAATTGTGATATTTCCATTTGTTTGTTTTCTTTCAATTAAGGTTTTAACTACAATTATAGGAACTATTTTAAAATTGTTAACTCTTGCTAAAAAAACCTCACTGCTAGCTACCTATAAAGATGCAGTAGCAGGCCTAGAAAAACCACCCAACCTTAAAATACACAAGTAGAATCACCATTACCATCTTCAATTCAATTATATTACTCATTGTTGTTCTTTTATCTAATGTTGTTGAGTTGCATGCTCAAGGAAGGAGCAGATTAAGATCTCCACCGCTTCCTCGATCACCACCACCACCTCCTCCAGCTGTTCCATTTGATCATTTTTTGATAGTTCTATCATGGCCTCCAGCGTTTTGCAAGGAATTATATATTTCTAGTAATAGAGCATGTATTACCCCACTGCCAATAAACTTCACTCTCCATGGTTTTTGGCCGAGCAATAATGGAAACTCTCAGTCAGCCACGAGACTGCGATAGAGAGAAAAAATACCCATTTGATTTCAACTCAGTCGTAAGTTTTCTTTTTTTTTTAGGCGACGAACAAAGTAAAATATATTTTAATCTAAATATTATTGTTGTTGTTCTTATCATCATCATTTTACCATGATCTATACAAAATGTAATTTATATTTGTTTTATTTGATCAGGTGGCTAAAGTAGGAGAGAATCAACTGAACAAAGATTGGCCATCATTAGATGTGAAGACTAAAAATGTTGTACGTCGTATTGACAACCTTGGATTTTGGGGTGAACAATGGAGAATGCACGGGACATGCTCAGTGTCCATGTTGGATCAGTTTCAATACTTTTCTAAAGCTTTGAAAATCTACAATACCATTAACGTAAGAAATATGCTTCAAAAGGAGAATGTCATACCCATCACATAATTCGCCTGCCAGCTGGAGAACCGCGAACCGGTTCGCGGTACTTTTGCGAACCCGGTTCATGAAAATTCGGTAGGAATTCGTTTAGAACCCAGTACCCAGCAAACCAAACAAAAAAGTCCAAAAAAAAAAAAATAAACTAATTAACAATGACTCTTGAGAAGCAATTCCAGCCTTGGAAAGCTACTAAGAATCACTGGTCCCACCCATTACAGGAAACTTGGTAATTCAATTCAATGAGAAACAATAAAGGAGGCTGCTTTATTTATAAGAGAGCTTTCCATCCATGTTTGTGAAATATTCGATGTGGGACTAGCTAGTTCAACGGTCAATGCTTCCATATCAGTAGGTTCAACTAGTAAATGTCTCTAAATTTTTTCAAAAATTTTATTATTTCTATTGATAGCATTAATTAATATTTTCATTGTTTATTTATATTTTTATTGAAAAAAAATTGTTATTTATAGTGTATGATTACTATATTTGAAGTGCCACGAACCCAAACGTACCGACTATGTATACCCCCCACGTACCGAATTCTTTCAGAGTTGCGAACCGCGTACGCGAACCCGTACCACGTACCGAAGCGAATTGCGAATTGTGTGACTATGGTCATACCCAATGGAACTCCTGTAGATACAAAAGCCATTTCCAGTGCTATACAAAACCAACTGAAACTTAAGCCACAGATTAGATGCAGACAGATGCAAAATCAATTTTATTTATATGAAATTGGGCTTTGCTTGACTGCAAGCAAAGATCCAGAGTTTATAGATTGTAAGGCTGAATTTGTTGGTTGCTCTATCCATCAAAAAGTGTATTTCTTATAAGTTTAATTATGATATAAGTTAAAATGTATGGCAGAGGTAATAATGAGAATTATGATATTTAAATAAAGATTGGGGTGATTTATGCCTTAAGTCTAATGGAAATTTATATTGCTTTCTTTTTTCTTTCTTTTTTGTAAGTAAAATGATTTAGTCCAATTTTTACTTTTACAATTCGTATCGTAAAAGAACCGTACTTTTCTCTTTTTCTGGTCCTATGATTGAAGATGAATTTGAAGAAGACTTTTAGAGTGATAACGAAGGTTGAGATTCAAACAAAAGCTTTTTTCCAAATTTGATGGATTTGATGATAAAAAGATTTGCTTGAATAATGTTACTTAAGGCAATGTGCATAGAGAAACACTTGCATAGGCACAGGCCTAACACCTGTCTCTTGGGCACAGCCAATAGAATTTTGACAACTCATGTCTATGAGTTTTTAAATCGGTTAAAAGATTAACTGATTTCATATAAGATTCTACTAAGTTGGTTAAGCAAAAGAGCGACTTTGATAAGTTTTTGTCTTTTTTGAAAATATAATATTTTTATTTTCATTTTTATCTTCATCCCTTAGGATTGTAATACTGGCTCTGATACCAGGTTGGTGCGCGCAGGGTCGCCAGCGGAATTTTCTCGAACTTGATTTAACATTTGTTCGATTTTAATTAAACCTTGAAATGGTTTTAAGAGTGTTTTAGCTCTTTCTTTTTGTGTGTTTGTAAGATTTTCTAAATCTTCTATTTCTCTTTGAAAGTCTTCAATATATTCTATATGGTATTGTACTAATTCTTTGGAATGGAAAAGTATTTGTCTTAAGACAATTCTTCTATGATAGAATTCTATATCAAAGACTATGTTTTCTAATCTTTCTTTAAAGAGTTTTACTTCTGTTATGAGACCTAAACCAGGCATTATATAATTTTTTCTAAAGATTGTTCAAATTCAGTTAGTTTTTGAGATGGCCATAACAGGGTTGTGGCTCTTTCTTTTTGGGTAACAGAAATATTTTCTGTTTCTTCTAATTCTTTTATCATTTCATCTATGTATGAAATTTGTAAAATCATTAGATCATGGATTCCCCAAATTGTATTTTTCATTTCTATTCTTAAAAAATTTTCTTCTATTTTATTAACTAGGTTATCTAGTTTTCTTCTGAATAAACTTAACTCATTTTTTATTGTTATTCCTGGCATTATAATTTTCTATTGATGCCTAACAATTCCGTTTTTATTTCTGATAAAGTTTTATTAAGCTTTCTCTTTTCATTACTATCTAATGAAGTTCTTGCTGGTAGGAACTTTGGTTCACTAGTACTTTCTTCTTGTTTTAGAAGAGGTGTTCTTTCTATAGTCATAATAGATTTTGACCTTTTTAATGATTTTAGAATTGGTGATTCTAATTTTATTAGTGGGGCAAATAGTTCATCTATTTGTATTTTTTCTTTTCCACTAAATTCTATACTGTAATGAGAATTACTTAATGCATAATTCATTTTATAGCTTATACTAAAAGGATGGTTTCCTGGTCTCATAAGGGTTTGGTCTTTAAGTTTATAATGAATTACTAGAGATCTGTCTAGATCTATATCATTTAAACTTAAACCTATCTGTAGATTTATGTCAAATTTTAATTTTCCATACTTTAAATTTCCCTCACCTTGGGTTATTAGTGAATGTTTTTCATTCATTCTAGCATCTTCGATAAGAAGTTCTAGTTCTGCATCTATTCCTTTCATAAAAGTACTTTTTATGATTATTTGGATAGTTGATATATGAATATATCCTATCTTCTGTCTTTTTTCTAACGATAGATGTTTTAATCTATTATTAATTTGTTCATTATCAATTAAGGATATTACAACAGATCCATCTGTTGATTCCATTGGTATGGCGACTTCTCCTACCATCATACCATATTTTAGTATGTTTTCTCTGGATAATTTTTCTTTTATCAAAGAAAAAATGCTTTTTTGTTTGAAATTTTCTTCAGGTTTTAAGGTAAAATCTACCCTTTCTATATGATCTACTAACACATCTGCCATAAAACCAGATGAATTTTCTTTTATCATACTATATTCCATGAAATGCGAAAATTATAAAATATTTAAATTCTTTAAAATCATACCTGACTTTGCCTTGGATTTGATGATTCTGATCTTTCGATCCTTTGGAATTTGAAATAATCTTTCGATTATTGATATTGGAAACTAAAAATCTTTCGATTTGGTTATGACAACCTCAAATCCTGCGAAGTCCTTTCCCACAATGTTTTTCATAAACTAAAGGTACTTACTTCATTAATTTAAGTTGTAATTTACAAGTGAGCATCGAGGCTCTTATTTATAGGAGGAAAGGACTTACAGAGTAGGTCACATGTCACTTTCCTTCCAGCTCAAAAGAAAAACAAACAAAACACGCAAAAAAAAGTAAAAGCATTATCACATAAGGTGATAAGATTTTCAACTAAATGGACCCCATCTGACTCAGATGATAAGGTTCCATTATTACATCTTTTTTCCTTCGGTCATCTACATGACGCGTGTCTAGGCTTTTTCTTTTGCCTTTTCTTTAGGTACTGTGATTGTCGGTATCTTGTCTTCTTCTGCCAACACTTTCTTTTTTGCACACCATTTACATGAGTGCCCTTTGTATTTTGAAAAATATTGGCAACACTCCTGTTGCACTTCATCTGGAACTTGGTAAAGAGAATTCTCAAATCTTGAGAATAGTTCTTCATAATGAAGTGTCTGCTTAAGGTGTTCTTCTGAAACCTTCTTCTTCGAGTCGCAGACCATAAGACAGGTTTCTGTGGTGTAGAGAACCTTATAATTAATAATGGTAGAACCATATCTAATAAGATTATCGTAAAAACGTTTCATTTGATAAATGAACGAATCTATTGTCCATCCAATATTTTCTGAATTTGGAGGTAGATAAGTTTTATTTGAAATTCCTATTTTGATGACTGTTCTTGGTTTTACAGCCATGAAATTATTTTCTTCAAAAAACCATGGATAGGTTTGTTCGAACTGGAGATATATTTCTCTTCCTTTAGCAAGGAAGTCATTAAACCTTTTTGCTGTATCACCAATTTCTTTTGGAAGATCAGCCAATTCTTGGAACCTGCGACCTTCTCCTTCTTCAAGATATACGGTCTTAAGCATTCCATAATCATAGAATTCTTTGAGTAATTCCTTGGATATTCCAAGAACTGTATTAGCTTTTACCCCATGTGTGGTATTGACTGGGTAAAAACACTCAACTGCTAACTCTTCTTTGAAGTTTGCTAGCCATCTCCATTTTCCCATGAAATCATCAAGGGTTTTTGGCTTATTTTTTTCTTTCTGGAGATTTATTATGGATCCCACTGAGATCTTTTTCTTTGACTCCATTTTTGATGGTTGGCCAATTTCTTTAGCAATGGTCATTTCTTTATAGGAGGCTTTGTAAGCTTCTTTTGCTTTTTCCATTGTTGGATAAGCTTTGTGTCTGACATTTTTGCCATTAATGTGAAGGCTTGCAATTGCCCAATTGTTGTAGATGCCTTTCATCGGACCATCAAAGATGACATACACATTCTTTTCTGGTTGTGGATCGACAGCATCGCTTGGTTGGTCTAAACCATTTTTTGACTCTTCTTCTTCTTGTTCAACTTTTTCAGCCCATGACTTTTTCATATCTTCCTCTGGCATAGAACCCGCTGAAGATGTTGATGAAAAACTTTGTTGTTCATTCAAAGTCTTTTTTGTTGGTTCTTCTGTTGTTGTTGGAGTTTCAACATTTATTATCTTGGTTAAACTTTCAATCATTTTAATCATCTCCCCCCTCTCTGAAGAGAGCTGTTTTAGCTTTTGGCTATGGATTTCAATTTGTTCATCCTTTTGCTTTAAGCTATTGTAGAAAACTTTTAGAGCTTGCTCCATTCTCTTGTCAATGTATCTGCAAAACAATTGTTTTCTGATTTTATTAGTTGGATATAAGGATAGAATTGTTGGATGCGCATCTGCCATCTAACAAGTCTTCCTTGTTTATGATCAACTTTTAAATTGTAGCGCCAAAATCCGCTAGCATAAGTTGAATCAGTTCGTAATAAAAATCTTGATGGAATTAAGTCCATTCTCCATTTTTCTAAAACATTTAAACAAGAAAGAGTTTCTTTCTCATTGATATGATATCTTGTTTCAGCATCTTTAAAAGAACCTGAAACATACTTGCATAAAACAAGATCTTTATCCTTAATTCGGATGTTATTACTTGAATAATCAAGTTTTGAATCAGTTGAAACTGATGTTTTATCTGATCGCCCATTAGGGATATCTGATTTTAACTGTGGGGTTGCATCCACAGTGGTATAGGATTGTTGTGGGGTTTCATCCTCAACATATCCATTGAGATTTAATCCCAATTTTTGTTTACCATTAGGAAGAGCTCTCATAACTCCAGCCCAAGTAAACTGATTTGCATCAACATTTACAACCAACAAATCATTTTCTGTTGGGTTGTATAGTTGTGGTAAAATTTTTAATTTTTCTTTTAAAGATTTTACAGCCTCAGTATCTTTTTGTGTCCATGACCATGGCACTTTTTCAGATATCTTCTTCTGTAAAATTTTTCTATCATTTGCTAAGTCTTGAAGAAAACCTTCATTAGCAATATAATTTAAACATCCCAAAAATCTTTGGATTTGTTTTCTATCCACTAGTTGATCAGGAAAAAGTAAAATTTTTTCTTGAACATGCGGTGATAAATCGAGTTTTCCTCCTTCTCTTATAATAAGACCAAGGAATTCGATTTCTTGTTTCAAAAGTATTGACTTTTTTCTAGATAGAACAATTCCTCTATCTTTTATTCTGTTTAAAACAGTAGTAACATCTTTGATATGTTGTTCCTTACTACCTTTGGTAAAAATTAATATGTCATCGATATATACAAAACAAATATGATCAAGACCTTTAAGAGTATTGTCCATAAATCTTTGATATATTGATGGCGCTTGTTTTAAACCAAATGGTAAAACATTCCATTCAAAATGTCCTTCTGGACAACTAAAAGCCGTTAAAGGTTTTGTTTCTTCTGATAACCTTAACTGCCAATATCCAGACTTTGCATCTAAAGATGAAAACCAATTACATCCTCTTATTTTTTCAAAAATGTAATCTTTTCTTGGTAACTTATAAGAATCACTTATAGTCATCTCATTAAGTTTTTTATAATTAATTACCATTCGAGCTTTTCCTCTTTTTATCTCATTGTGTTTCCTGACATAAAAAGCTGGCGCTGAGTGTGGACTAATAGAAGGACTAATTAATCCTTTTTCTAATAATTCTGCTATTTCTTTTTGAAATTCTTCCTTATCTTCTCCTGAATAAGGGATTTTGTATAGGACCTTAACTTCCTTTTTAGGATCCTTAAGTTTTATTACAATTAAATCTTGAATTTTGTTTACTATAGAGTCTAATGGATTTTCAGAACAAACTTGATCTAGATGATATCCTAGATTTTGTTCAGTGGTTAAGTAAAACTTTCTTTTATCCCACATACATCTAAGTACATTGAGATTTTCTTTTATTGCCCTTAAAATTTCATTTTTTGTTATAATGTTTGTTGTAACAAATTCACTTTCTTCTGGGTTGTTTACATTAAACCATTTTAATGTTATAGTATCAAGCTTTTGAATAAAAGGACTATATAACTTCAAAAAGTTGTTTCCTATTATCAAGTCTATTCCAGAATCATGTTCATAAATTGATCTTACATAAAAATATTTATCTTCAATTTTAATGAAAACATTTTTTAAAACAAACCATATCTTATGTTTTGTTTTATCAGCAATAATTATTTCTTTTGGTTTTTTTAATCCAATCCAATCTTTGGATATGGATTTCCTTCCAAAACATAGGGTTGCACCAGTATCAATGTAACCCATGATTTTCTTTTTATTCAAGATAACTTGAATAAATGTTGAATTAGGATTTCCTTCTTTTAGGATTTTCCTACTCATTCTTCAAATTCTTCTTCAGTAGTATATTCAAAAATACTACTCTCATCAGAATCTATATCTGATTCTATTGGTTCGAAGCCTACATGCCAGATTAGTTTTAGGGTTTCTTTTTTAGATTCTTTCTTCTTGGGACATTCATTTGCATAATGTCCTTCTTCATGGCATAGCCAACATGTACATGTCTTCTTGCCTTTGGGGCATGAAGTCTTCTTAGGATATTTTTTCTTTCTCCTAAAATATTTTTGTTTATTAAATTTCTTAGGAAATTTCTTTTTTCTCCTATATTCTGATCGGTCAATTTTTCTAAAGAACTTTCTTTTCCTTTTTCTAGGTTTTTTACAACCATAATTTCCTACTTTACCTTGTAGTTTATCACAACAATAGTTTATTTTTGCGTCTCTTTTAGCAATTTTATTCATGCATTGTTCAGATATCCATTGTTTTAGTGTAGTTATCCTAGCTCCTAAGGTATTTTCTAATCCCATTTCATTATTTGTTTTTTCATCAAACATTTCTTGCATTTTTATCCCTAGTCCACTTGGGAGTTTATTATAAAATAAATTTAATAAATTATATTCTGTCCTTTTTGTTGGACTAATACCATAGTAATATTCTTCAAATTCACATATAAATGGATCTATTTGACACATATCACAAATTCTTAAATTAAAAATCTTGTGAATCAATGTGTTTTGTAATTCTTTCTTAGCATCGATACTTTCATATCCTATGAATTCCTTCTTCAGGATTTCATACATATAGTCTACAGTTTCATTTCCCGTGGATGGTAATTCTGAATCTGGATATTCATGTATGAAATTCATAGCATTTCCATATGTCTTTGTCTTAAGATAATTAAAAATATCTTTTGAGCCAAAGGCCTTTAGTTGGACATCTATTTGAACATTTATTTTATGTTTTCGATACCATTCTCTTAATTCCTTCCCTCTATCTGTGATACAATCAAGATTAAGGACATCATTTTCATTTTGTGAGTTTACAATTGGAATATATTTTGGTGGTATACTTTTGTATTTTCTTTCATTTATTTTTTCTTGTATTATCTGTTGTTCAATAAATTCTTCTTTACCATCATGGCGTCCTCTTTTACGTCCTTGTTCTGATGTTTCTGCATTATCAGTTTTAACAAATTCTACTTGTGGATTTTCATCAAAACTTTCTACTGAACTCTCTGAATCTGCACTTTCTGAATTAAAATCATAGACAAATTTATATCCATCTTCTGGATTTTCAATATTTTTATTTTTTTCATTAATGTCTAGTGTAGCCATTATGGTTTGTAATTCTTGTAGCTGATTAGCTATCTCTTCCTCTGTTTCGTCCATTTTAATAATTAGGAGCGAAAAATTGTATTTCTTGCGAGGGTTTTTCTTCTTTTTTTACCTCATCTTCCCCCTCCTTGAAAATAAGTTGAAGATCTTCTAAAGTTAAACTTTTATCTTTTTTAGATAAAAGGCTTATTAGATCAATTAGATCGTCTATTTTTAAGCAGAGTTTTTCATCTAACCCTTTTTGCATATTTTCTAAATTAAATAATTTTTCTTCGAGTTTTTCTTTAAACTCTTTATCTATCCAGTACTCTGTTGAAGTTTCTATAAAAGAAACTATTTTTTCTAGTCGTTCTTGTAAAACAACTATTTTTTCATAAATATCATGTATTTTTTCTCCAAGTCCTTTATTAGCCATGTAGGAATTTCTATATCTCTATGCTTAAAAGATTTGCAAAATTTTCATATTCCCAGTATAAAGAGTAATTATTTTCTACTATAAGAAACCAGAATGCTGTTTCTCTTAACCATCTAATTTGATTCTTCACTCTAATTATATTGTTATAATTAGGTTTTAATATGAATGGTTGTGGTATTATTCTTCCAAATGGGTTTATTAATCCATCCATGGATTATCTTGCTAGTTTTTTAAGACTGTTTCTGAGTTGTTCAGCTTTATCTACGTATCTTGAAAAGAGATGATAGTCAAAACTCTCTCTTAGATAATAAGTAGCTGTTTCATCACACCATTTAATCTGTGCTTTAACCAGACATATCTCTTGGTAATTAGGATTTGAAATAAATGGTAACAAAACTATTTTTCCTTTTGGATTTTTATAATATTTTCTTTGGGACTTTTTAAGCCGATTTTTGCAAGAACTGGTTTTAGAAGTTTTTGACATGTGTCAAATTTTTACTTGTTGTGTCCAAGGATGACGTGTTGGGGTTGTGTGCAAGGAAGATTTTCTCTTGTTTGAATCTGAACCTTCGTCGTCACTCTAAAAGTCCTCATCAAATTTATCTAATCATAGGACAGAAAAAGAGAAGAGTATGGTTCTTTTACGATCGAATTGTAAATATAAAAATTGTTCTAAATCAATTTACTTGCAAAAGCAATATCACCTAAAAAGGAAAAAAAATCAATTTACTTACAAAAGCAATATCACCTAAAAAGGAAAAAAAATAAAAAAGCAATATAAATTGAGAAGAGAGCGTGAGAAACGTCTTCTTCAATTTCCACGACGGTGTTCTTTCTCTCCACGACCGTGTTCGCCGCTCTCCATTCCCATTAACAACTTGAAAACCATTATAGTAATCAATCAGAATCCATAATCTCGTTAACTACACTTAAAAAACCATTTCAGAATCCTTTCGAATATGCATCTATCAACAATAATCCAAAAATAAAGGTTCCTAAGATTAAATGAATGATTTTAATCACATAGATTAAATCAAAACATAAGAAAGGATAATCACGTATATGGTGCCAAAGACAAAAAAACCAAAAATAAACCATCTCCAACAACACTATCTTTCAAAACAGAAATTAAATGAATGATTTAATCACATAGATTAAAGTGTGAAAATATAAGAAAGGATAATCACGTACATGGTTATCGAAGATTTGCATGGCAATAGAGAAATAAACTAACAAGTAAAGAGTGAAAATAAGTGAGAAGAGGAACTGTACATACCTTTAGGGTAAATAGATTTAGTCAATTTTGTGAAAGCAACCAGTTTTTTTTTTACAGAGGAGAACATGAAGAGAACCTGTTTTGGGGGAGATTGAGCAAAGGAGATGAAAAGTTAAAACCTAATTTAATAATGAGATAGGATCAAATGACACCATGGTGTCAAATTAAATTTGACACCAAATCATAATCATTAATTCAACTTTAATCCGACGTATCTCATCAATTCATTAAATGCTCAGATGCTTGATGATAATGATTTAAATTTGGGAAATGTTAAAGAGTGCCCCGGGGGCACTCGTTAACAAGACCCTTTAAATTTTAATTTTAGAAACAATTTATTCTTTCTTTTTTTGATTAATTATTTACCAAAAATTCTCTAATGGTATTATTATGGTTTCTTTACACTATTCACAGTCATTATTTTTTTAAGGGCTTATCATCCTTATTTCTTTATTCCTATTAACCTTTTTTATTTTGATTTTTCTTAGAATAACCCAAAGAAAATTGATTTATAAAGAGCACCAGAACGATTGCACAAAAAAATTAAAAAGAACTTATGCTACTAAACGAAAGCAAAACACAAATGCTAGAACATCTGATAAATACTACCATCCAACAAATGAAAGAGTAGCCAATACAAAGAGAATACAAAGATGATTGAACAAAGATTAGTAAATAGAATCTCTAAAAAAATTGTAGGGAGAAATCAAATGGTAAATAATAATAAAAAAAGGAAGAATAAATTGTTTCTAAAATTAAGATTTAGATAATTTGATCAAGCATGTGAGCATTTAATGAATTGATGAGAGACGTCAGATTAAAGTTGGATTAATGATTATGATTTGGTGTCAAATTTAATTTGACACCATGGTGTCATTTGATCCTATCCTTATATGCATTTAACCATGTGTATATACATATATATATATATATATATATATATATATATATATATATATATATATATATATATATATATATATATATATATATATATATATATATATATATACACACACACACACACATATATATATACATATATATATTGGTGTTAACCTTCTGGTTCTCAAGGGAATACGACTTTGATAATTTAGAGTTCGCTCGTTAAATAAATATAGTCTAATTAAGAGTTGTTCCAACCATAAATTGAAATCAAGTTCTTTCAAATGATTCGTCGCTTGGTAGAACTCATTAACCAATTACACTCAATTGGTTGGTTGAATATACTCTCTCCGGTCACATTTATAAGCAAAAAACAACTTTTTAGAGGTTGATTAGGAGACATCCATTGAAACCTAAATTGTTTGACCAATTTATATTTTTAAATTTGCAAATTTATTCTAAGCTAAGCTGTGGCTGGCGGAGCCACTCATGCTTGAGGGGATGCAGTTCAATTCAATTTTGTCTTTTAGTTTTTATCTATGGTTAAGTTTCCTAAAAAAAAAAAAATCTATGGTACTTTTTATCTATGGTTAAGTTTCCTCAAGAAAAAAAAAACTATGGTTAAGTAACATTTTTGGTTCATTAAATTATTTTTAGGTTTCACTTGAGTCCATTAACATTTTTCATTTTAGTTTGGTGTCTTAAGTTACAATCAATAGACACTTTGGTTCTTATATTTGTTTTGTTTCATTTTGGTCCTTTAAATTACAAAAGTTTACAATTTGGTGTCTTATGTTTGTATTTTAAGAGACCAAAAAATATAGAACCTAAGAAAGCATGGGACAAAATCTATTTATTAATTATTGCAAGTTAAGCGACAAAAATGAAACGATAAATATTTAACGGACGAAAGTGAAACTTAAAAATCATTGGTAAATAATTTCGTATTTTTATGTGTTTAAAGATTTGGTAATCATTTTTTTTCATTTGTACGTCATTAATTATGCTAAAATTGATTGATGATTTTTTCCATTTTCGAAATTTATTTATCTAAAGGCAATTTAAATGCATAAAATAAATGTATGGTAATTGATCTTTTGGTTAACTCGGCAGTACGTGTGTTGTGCTCTGATTCGAATATGGTTATTTTGTTGATACTAAAGATAGGCAATGCAATCTCCACATGAACTTAATTCAGTTGGTAGGGATATTGCATATTATGCGCAGAAGTTGGGGTTCGAACATCCGACAACTTCTCCATATTTAAAATGTGTGATCTCTAGCCACTAGTCTACTTGACAACAAAATATAGGTAATGCATATTTAAGCCTAAAAAAAAAATTCTCTTGTCTTACAAAATGTAACTTTTTTTTTTTGAGCAATACAAAATGTAACTTAACATAAAAAATGTAGGTAATGCATATTGAAGTCACTTGACATAAAAGCATTTATATTATTTTTTTAAAAAAAAATGTAACTATAAAATATTATTTTTTTTGAAAAAAATGTAACTATAAAAATATATTTATATTTTATATTTGATCTACATGAATTTGAAATATAAAATTAAAGTAATTTAAAATATACGCATTTGGATAAAATGGCAAGAAATATCATCCTGCTTACATGCTTACAGTGAAGAATATAGTTTGAATCTAACTGTGGGAATGAAAATGATATTCGGGTTTTTTTTTTCTGAACAAGAAAATGATATTCGATTAACACCAAATTTTAAGTGTAAAAGTGACATTTTTTTTAAGGAAAATTCTATGGTGAAGTCATGAAAATGACTTTTCTGGTGAAGTTAACACTATAGCATCAAAAATGCAGTGAGTAACACCCCACTGTTTGTACAGTGGCATCAAAAGTTCAGTCCTCATAGTATCATCAATTCATCAAATTAACAAGACTACACTTAATATAATTTTATCCTACTTTGTTTTAAGTGTAACACCCCACAAAGTGTAACACTTAAGACTATCACATAATATCATCAACTATGTTTGCATGTTAAAGATGCCAACAATTAAATAGTACCTGTAAGTCCAAGATGTTGCAAGCATTACTAGATGAATTACCATTGATCATTAATCAGTAATCAACAATTTAAAAATGAATCAAACATTAATATAAAAATTAACTTTTTCAAAAAAGTCAGTTTACTGACTGCACCATAGAAGCTCCCTTTTTTTAAACGGCCAAACATAAACTTTAAGTATAAAAGTGTCATTTCATATTTTTAAAATCGAATATAAAATGAAGAAAAAAAAATCAATAATTGGTAAAATGATGATATAAAAGAGGAAATGCAGAATCCAACTTATTAATGTTAGTTATTGTTTCTTGACAAAATTAACGTTACTTCTTTATTTTTTTTACAGAATTCATGTTACTTCTTATTTAAGTTTTAAAGTGATTAAACGTGTCTATAAATAAAATATAAAATTTTAATATTTTTTGGTGTAAAAAAGTTAAAAAATCACAGTACATTTACTTCTCATTAAGTATTCTTTTATCATTTTAAAGACCATCTCATTTCACTGAACTTTGTCATTAGTTTTACTACAACGTTTCGCTTACAACGACATTCTAATTCATCATCTCTTTTGCTCGCACATTTTCGGAGATGGCGGCCAAATCTATTGGTGAAAAAAAGGTTAGAAATCATATACCTTATGATCTTGCAATCTTTGTTCTGTCAAAACTTCCATTAAAATCTTTGAAGCGATTTGGATGCGTAAGTAAAACATGGGCTCTCTTATTTGAAAACCCTCAATTCCGAACTAATTTCATATCTATTCCCCACTCTTATTACGAGGATGCTTCTAACCTCTTATTCGAGGTTGTCGAGTCTCATGATTATTCTCTTCATTGCTCTTTCTATTCACTTTTTGGTGAGAAGTATGAGAATCAAGTCAAATTAGACTTTCCAAATCCATTTCAACAGGAAAACCCTTTCTTTGATTTTTATACTTGTCATTTTTATGGTTGTGATACTATCACCGGAACTCTTTGCCTTACACAAGGAAAGCCACTTGCATTGTGGAACCCAGCTACCCAAGAATTTAAGGTCATTCCTCACAGCCCTATTGAATCTGTACCACCTTACCGGGAGCTGACAATGGATATTCATGGGTTTGGTTATGACCATATTAAAGAAGACTTGAAGATTATTAGGTACATGCAATTTACTCCCATAAGTAGCGGACATCTTGAACGTCTTGATGTGCGATATGAAGATGTGTCATGGAATGAAATATCTTATGAACCTGAATGGGAGATTTATAGCCTAAGGTGTAACTCTTGGAGGAAAATTGATGTCAATATGCCTAAGCGTTGTTTTAGTGGAAGTGGTTCATATGAACCATTGTACATTGATGGAATGTCTCATTGGTGGTCTGAAAGTGAAAAAAGTGATGAACATCTTTTAGTTTCATTTGATTTGAGCAACGAGATGTTTTTTACGACAACCATACCCATAGACATACCGTTAGACATAGATACAGATTTTTATCTTGGTTTTGTGTATAGACGATTGGTGGTGCTTAATAGATCCATTGCTTCGATCTCATGGTATTTATTGGATAAAACTACTTTTTACATATCGATTTTGGGTGAGCTCGGCGTGAAGGAATCATGGACTAAACTCTTCGTTATTGGACCACTACCCTATATTGTTCGTCTTATTGGAGTAGCGAAGAATGGTGATATATTCTTCCAGAAAAAAGATGGTAAACTAGTCTCTTTTAGTTTAAGTACCCAGAAGGCCGAAGAACTTAGTGTTAAAGGAGCACATTATTATGATATTGCAATTTACAAGAAAAGTCTTCTCTCGATTGGAAGGATAAATAATTAATTGGTTTTTCGTGTTTGCACCTTAGAGATTTATGATTGTGTTTATTAAGATTTTACTTTGTATAATAAAAAGTGGTTTGTCAATCAGCCATAGTATAAGTATTAATGAGAAATTAGGAATGGTTTGATAATTATGAATATTGTTGCTTCCAAGTTTTTTTTGTACTTCATTTATTTATCTAGTTGGGATGCCAAGTTTTGTGACTCTACTTATTGCTTAAAAAACAAGGAATATTGCTTCCTTAACAATTTTATATTCGTAGTTCATTCTCTTTCTATTTGTCTTTTACCGAAGTGTTTCCTGTTGGGTTATGAGGGAAGCTCGAAAGACCGTCCACATTGAGGCCTAAGCAACCATACAAGTGAAAGATACGTCACACTCTTACCCAAAATAACTCACACTTGTACACAAAACTCCCCCTCAAGTGCGAGTCCATCAATTCATCATGCTCACCCTCAAGCAGAAGGATGTACTTGCTTGTAACGACGTTCTGCTTTCTCCGCAACGGAACCGACACAAGGAGCTTGTACCGCCGTTGCTGCTTTCACCACAACGGAATCGGCTGTGCCTCGGTCGTACCCTTCGTCGAACCGGAGTTTTGATACCACTGTTGGGTCATGAGGGGAGCTCTGGGGATCGTCCACATCGAGGCCTGAGCAACCATGCAAGTGAAAGAGACGTCACACTCTTACCCAAAACCTTAAGGATATGGGTTTATGGGTTCGCTCACTTATAAATTGTTCAACCTCCACTTTTCTAACCGAGGTAAGACATATAACTCATACTTGCACACAACATCTCCAACTTTATGTAGAAATAACTTATGTGGAGATCATGATAATCGAATGAGCAGCATATATTTGTTTGAATTTTAATTTATTATCCTTCAAATATCTATGCCACTATGATTAAGTTTGTGCTTTAATTTTTTTTTCTTTTATATTCTATGATTCATGAATCAAGCGGGTGAATTTCAGGCTCCGTTTGGTTCGAGAGTTTTGGAGGGGAGGGGAGATTTTTAATTTGAAATGTTTGGTTCAATTTTTAGAAGGGGAGGGGAGGGGAGGGGAGATGAGCAAATTTTATTGCACTGTCAAAATTATCCTTATATTAATTTAAAATCTCAATATTATCCTTGTAACAACATTTATTATTAATATGTTATATTATTCTTGAAACAACTTTTACTAGTATTAGGTTATATGTTATATTATCTTGTAACAACTTTTATTCCATATTATTAACAATTTTTCCTTGTAACAACCCTATTACTAATCCATTATTCCATCGTCTACATCATGTTGCTATCGATTTATTGTTTCGTTACTTTATTATCCTTATTTAATTAAGTTTAAGGGTAAAACAGTAAAATAATTTTAAAATCCCTCCCCTCCCCTTGTGAACCAAACACACTTTTAATTAAAACATCTCCCCTCCCCTCCCCTCCGTTAAAATTCCTCCCCTCCCCTCCCCTCCCCTCCCCTCCTAATTCTCGAACCAAACGGACAGTGATTTTACAAAACAATTAGATAAAATACACAATCCTTCAATTGAATTCTTTTAGAGAGTTATTTTTTTCTAAAAGTTGCAGTGGCCACAATTCTTGGTATATCAGATAGTTATCAATGTCTATTTGTTTAAGGTTCTGATTTTATTCCAGCATGCATTTTTAGCATTGGTTAGTAACATTTGTTTTCCATATGTAGTTTTAGTTTCACGAATCGGTC
Source organism: Medicago sativa (assembly GCF_051527215.1). Lineage (NCBI taxonomy): Eukaryota > Viridiplantae > Streptophyta > Magnoliopsida > Fabales > Fabaceae > Medicago > Medicago sativa. The sequence goes on from NC_140750.1 coordinate 82,415,717, forward strand.
AGGTAAAAAGTTTTGGATAATGACTATGGTTAGTCTTCATAAACTTCTTATGAGATGAGGAAACTATATAGTCAATATTTGAGAAGCAATAAGATATACTCATGGCCTTAATTATAAACAAAGTTTCACATATAATTTGTTTATAGTCAAATCTTATACTCCTGAGAAGCATGAAGTTATACTCCTCTGACGTTTAAGATAGATTTGTTTAAAGTCAAATGTTTTTAACAATTCAATGAATGTAATTGATTAACCGTATAATTTTTTTTCTAGCGTGTTGGTGCATGTCAATTAAATCCTTGTTAAAAATGACACCTGGGCACCCATGTTTTTTAAAAGTTGTATGTAGCAAACTTTAGTACACATAGCAAAGACGATTTGTCTAATTGGTAAGAAAGTTACTCATATCTCTTTTATCGCTCTTTAAACCTACCGTGTTAGCTAAACTTTGAGAAGTTAGGTTTGAACTGTTTGGTAATACTGAGAGATAACAACAATTTATCACATAATGAAACTTTGAAAACATATGCATGTTGATGATGACGACGACGACGACATGCAGGATATGAAAACTAAGCCTAAGATGGAAACAACAAAACACTTTCCAAGACTTGGAAATTTCAGTTTACCTGGCCCTTTCAACAATTAACACCAATTATATTTATTGTGTCTGGAATCGGTGTTTGTGCTTTCATAGTGAAATTGTTTTCTTCTTTTATCAACAAAACAGCGGTGCATAGTTCGGCATGGCCATGCTTGTTACCGACTTGAGAAACTTTCCTCTCAGTAGAGGCACGGTCTCTAGCATTCTCAAAGGTTATATAGGGATCAGTGCTTAAGTATATATACATTACTAGTGTTCTACCAGTTGGAGTTTCTATTGTTTGTTTAATTTTGATGTACTTCATTAGACCTTGTGCTCCTCCTTCTTGTGAAGACTCTTCGGTACATATCCATTTTATTTTCACACAAGCTTCGAGCCACATATCTTGTTATGACCACAATGCTAAGCAACATTGTTTCAATTAATGATTATGTTTCCTCCATCTGTCAGTTTTCATAATGATTCTCCTTTGAAAATGACTCTATTTCCTAACCTTCAAAGGAACAATGTTCCACTAGTTTGAGAATGCTTCTTCTTCAGATGTTGAGATGCTAATTGCAGAAGGGGAAGGGGCAGTGAGCAAGAAAAGGAGACCAAAAAGAGATGATGATTTTAAGTTCAAAGAAGCTTTAGTTAAGGCTGATTTTTGGTTACTTTGTTTGCTTATTCATTAGGGGTTGTTTCTCAATAATTTGGCTCAAATTGGAGTTGCTTTGGGTATTGAAGATACAACCATATTGTTGTCAGTCTTCGGCTTTTGCAATTTTATCGGTCGTCTAGGTGCTGGTCGTTAGGTCTTTCTATTTAAAAAGTCATAGACTATGTCTTTTTAATTAGTGTACTTGCAAAAAGTACGGTAAGAATTCTAGGGTTAGGAATCTTATACTAGGGATTAGACTGATGATTAGATGCCATGAGAATGCTCTCAAGAGTAGTATTTATAGCCTGCTATGGGCTTGGGTTGCGGTTGCTTGGCTCCTAAGCAATAGGGGTATTTGCGTATTTTAGGCGGTTCCAAGAAGGTTATAGAGGCTAAGCAGGGCGGCATCCTAAGGAGGACGCACCTGGGCCTTGATAGCCTTTCTAAAGGGCGTCCGAGCCCTTTTAGAGGGCGCCTAAGCCCTTCTGCAGGGTTTCTAAGCCTTTAGGAATATTATGACGGTTCACAGCCCCCCAAGCACGAGTCTTGGGACAAGGCGAAGTGATGAGAAATGCGGGATTGGACCTGCAGGAGGGCACCCAAGTCTTTAACGGAAGTATTGACGTTAGCTAAGGCGACGCCTACTGAATGGCGCGCCTAAGGTCTAGGGAGCCTTTTGGAGGGCGTCCTGCCGGGCCTTCTGGATGGTTCTTAGGTCTTTAGGAACATATAGGCAGTCCACAGACCCCCAAGCACAAGTCTTGGGTCAAGGCAAAGTGATGATCTATAGCTTCTTTATGATGTTTGCCCTGGCGGTGTATTTTTCTTTTATCACATGTTTCTATGGCGACGTGGTTCTGCGTTTTCGATTAAATCTATCGATCGAGCTTTGGCGATTTCTCATCTTTATGTTCGACTCATGGCGTCTTTGTGATTTATTTGTGATCTTTTTTTATGTAATTCTGACAGACGAAACTTGAACGATGCCTTATATCTTTATGATGTTTACCTTTTGAAGAAATCTCTAATGGGCGGGCTTGAATGGTGCCCCAGTATCTTATCAAATTTATGCTTCCCGCTCTGAGGGAAGACTTCTCTCTAAGACGGTTTTTATCCTGCTTCCCACTCTGAGGGAAGGATTTCACTCTGAGAAGGCTTTTATAATCATGCTTCCCACTCTGAGGGAAGGCTTCAATCTGAGAAGGCTTTTATAATCCTGCTTCCCACTCTGAGGGAAGGTTTCACTCAGAGAAGGCTTTTATAATCATGCTTCTCACTCTGAGGGAAGGCTTCACTCTGAGAAGGCTTTTATAATCCTGCTTCCCACTCTGAGGGAAGGCTTCACTCTGAGAAGGCTTTTATAATCCTGCTTCCCACTGTGAGGGAAGGCTTCACTCTGAGAAGGCTTTTATAATCATGCTTCCCATTCTGAGGGAAGGCTTCACTATGAGAAGGCTATTATAATCCTGCTTCCCACTCTGAGAGAAGGCTTTTATAATCATGCTTCCTACTCTGAGAGAAGGCTTCACTCTGAGAAGGCTTTTATAATAATATTTCCCACTCTGAGGGAAGGCTTAACTCTGAGAAGGCTTTTATAATCATGCTTCCCACTCTGAGGGAAGGCTTCACTCTGAGAAGGCTTTTATAATCCTGCTTCCCACTCTGAGGGAAGGCTTCACTCTGAGAAGGCTTTTATAATCATGCTTCCCACTCTGAAGGAAGGCTTCACTCTGAGAAGGCTTTTATAATCCTGCTTCCCACTCTGAGGGAAGGCTTCACTCTGAGAAGGCTTTTATAATCCTGCTTCCCACTCTGAGGGATGGCTTCACTCTGAGAAGGCTTTTATAATCATGTTTCCCACTCTGAGGGAAGGCTTCACTCTGAGAAAGCTTTTATAATCCTGCTTCTCACTCTGAGGGAAGGCTTCACTGTACTTGCAAAAATTACGGTAAGGATTCTAGGGTTAGGAATCGTATACTGGGGTTTAGACTGATGATTAGATGCCCTGAGAATGCTCTCAAGAGTAGTATTTATAGCATGATATGGGCTTGGGTTTCGGTTGCTTGGCTCCCAAGCAACTGGGGTATTTGTGTATTTTAGGCGGTTCCAAGAAGGTTCTAGAGGCTAAGCAGGGCGGCATCCTAAGGAGGACACGCCTGGGCCTTGATAGCCTTTCTAAAGGGTGTCCGATCCCTTTTAGAGAGCGCCTAAGCCCTTCTGCAGGGTTTCTAAGCCTTTAGGAATATTATGACGGTTCACAGCTCCCCAAGCACGAGTCTTGGGACAAGGCGAAGTGATGAGAAATGCGGGATTGGACTTGCTGGAGGGCACCCAAGTGTTTAACGGAAGTATTAACATTAGATAAGGCGACGCCTACTGAATGGCGCGCCTAAGGTCTAGGGAGCCTTTTGGAGGGCGTCCTGCCGGGCCTTCTGGAGGGTTCTTAGGTCTTTAGGAACATATAGGCAGTCCACAGCCCCCCAAGCACAAGTCTTGGGTCAAGGCGAAGTGATGATCTATAGCTTCTTTATGATGTTCGCCCTGGCGGTGTATTTTTCTTTTATCACATGTTTCTATGGCGAGGTGGTTCTGCGTTTTTGATTAAATCTATCGATCGAGCTTTGGCGATTTCTCATCTTTATGTTCGACTCATGGTGTCTTTGTGATTTATTTGTGATCTTTTTGATGTAATTCGAACAGATGAAACTTGAACGATGCCTTATAACTTTATGATGTTTACCTTTTGAAGAAATCTCTGATGGGCGGGCTTGAATGGTGCCCCAGTATCTTATCAAATTTATGCTTCCCGCTCTGAGGGAAGACTTCTCTCTAAGACGGTTTTTATCCTGCTTCCCACTCTGAGGGAAGGATTTCACTCTGAGAAGGCTTTTATAATCCTGCTTCCCACTCTGAGGGAAGGATTCAATCTGAGAAGGCTTTTATAATCCTGCTTCCCATTCTGAGGGAAGGTTTCACTCTAAGAAGGCTTTTGTAATCCTGCTTCCCACTCTGAGGGAAGGCTTCACTCTGAGAAGGCTTTTGTAATCCTGCTTCCCACTCTGAGGGAAGGCTTCACTCTGAGAAGGCTTTTGTAATCCTGCTTCCCACTGTGAGGGAAGGCTTCACTCTGAGAAGGCTTTTATAATCCTGCTTCCCACTCTGAGGGAAGGCTTCACTCTGAGAAGGCTTTTATAATCCTGCTTGCTTTAGAGTTATTTGATTTAAGTCGTAGCTGTACTATTTTTAGAAAGTTGGATGCCTCGTTAAAAACCTGCCAAACAAATCTCAAAGGTCGATAAAGGTTAGGAGAACTTAGAGTTTCATATCCATGTTCTTAATGGCGGGACAATTGCTTCCATGCTCTTTTAATTATGGCGTGTTGTTTGGCGAGTTCTCTCCTTTCGTTCATCTAGCCCTTGGTGGGCTTGTTAGTATCCCATCCTTGATTTTTATGAAATATAATAATTCTTCCACGCTTTCCAAAGTAATCAGTATCATAAATAAAGGAGTCTTTAATCATATGCAAATATATCCAACGATAACTAATTATTCTGTCTTCTTTTATTTAGCTCGCATATACTTTGTAATCCTCATCCTTTTATTCTTCTAATTTAATAACTCGCCCATTATCTTATCATTCTCCTATTAAATCCGGACTAACTCGCTCACTCCATTATTCTCTCTGTATATATTTCCTTCTATGAAGTTGGAACTTAGTTTTCTACTCAACTTTATTCTTCTATGTGTTTTTGTCCGATCTAGCTTATTACTCCATTATTTATGTTTTTACTAAACAGTTAGTCCAGTTCGCAAAGTAAATGGTACATGGAAAGGGTTCCCAGGAAAGAGAGGTGGGTCACTTGGACCTCTTAAATACCAGGGCTTTCCTCGCCAGAATCCCTCACATGTGACCTTTTAACAATACTACACTTTACTTCTGCCATGGGGTACCTAGAATAGTCTTTCTTGATTTTACCTCTTGTGTTTTACTCATCATTCTTTCTTCATTACATCGTAACTAAATCGCCCAACGAAAATTAATATCAAGTGAAACGAATTAAGTTAAAGCTAATTTGTGAAACAAATTAAGTTAAAGCTAATTTGTCTATAAGACTTATTGTCCACATATGATGTATATGCACCAACAAATAGTTGCAAAATAAACAAAATCGATAAGGCCTTCAAAATTAAGGTTGGAAAATATATTTTCTCAAAATATATTGGACAAGAAATTTTCTTCGAATCAAATAGTGTATTTTCTCAAAATATATTGGAAACATAGAACCTGGTATTCCTTCGAAAGAGAATTGCTTCAGGGTGGGAGAATCACTTCGAGAGAGTATGTTGTCGCCAAGATTTTGAGACTTGAATTTGGTTTGGTCTTCCAAGATTTTGAGACTTGAATTTGGTTTGGTCTTCCCCGGCCATCATCTCTTCATCTTTTTGAGGTCGCCGCTAGGTCGTCATGTGCAGCTCCAAATTCTTTGATGTCACATGCACTGGATGTTTTTCTTTATATGATGTCGTTCTGCTTGTATGCGGTGTTCTCTGGATTCTTTGTGCTGACCCAAATTACTCACGCCTGTTAAACTATCATCTGCTCGTATGCACTAAAAGATTAATACATAGAGATCGTCTATTTAAAATAAATAACCAATATAACCAAACCTCAAATAAATGTTTCTAAAAACATTTATCTTCCAATATGCGCATAACCTGTGGCTTCCGCAACAAGGGATTAATAAGACATAATCTACCCAATCAGATATACATCTCATTCGTGGCTTCCCAATTAATTATATATCATGATTTTCATGCAAAGGAGACAAGCAATTTAAGAATTCTGCTCACGCCACCTACAATGTTGTTGATTAAGAACCAAACACATAAAAGCCCAATATTACTACCTGATAATTTGGCTGAGATATCAACACTAATATCCCTTTTGCTGAGAAGTGGCAATGTTAAGACTATTATGCTTTCTTAAATAACTTGTGTGCGTACTATGATGAATTTGAGCCGTTAATAAATTACTAACGAGGTTAATATAACGCCTTTGACTTTTCAAAATAGAGCGTGAACGTGGGCGTGATTTATATGCACATATGCCCGAATAGTAGATTTTAACGTAAAATACAAACCGGTGAAACATGTTGAGTGCCGATTCTCCTTCGATTGAAGAAATTCTCACAAGCCTGCTTTCTTTACTGTAGCGATTCTGACTTTGCCATGTGTAGCCTCGGAAGTGATTTCTTTTTGTGAAAACGGGATGAGGTGCAGGCATGGCGGTGACAAAACAACTTCTTACCTGCGAGGTTGCTGCCATGCTTTCGAATTGATTTTAATCAAACGGCGACTTGACCGGAGGATTCGGTCATCGTCGCGGTTGGAGGTGATGGAGTTAGGTTCCTAAATCATGAGAGGTGTGATTTAAGATTTTGGTGTGGAAAGGTTATCTGGATTGTAGTTTAGTGACTACGATTCAAATTTCTATGGCTTTAGGATTTCTAATAGGTTAGTTTTACCTTTTCCCACGGACGGCGCCAACTGCACTTGCAAAAAGTACGGTAAGGATTCTAGGGTTAGGAATCGTATACTAGGGTTTAGACTGATGATTAGATGCCCTGAGAATGCTCTCAAGAGTAGTATTTATAGATGAAGTAGCAATAAACGTCACAAGAAAGGGGGGTTTGAATTGTGACCCTTTTAAAAATTATTCCTGAAAGTTAAGTTTAGATTTATATACTCAAGAATGTTCTTGGTGTACGTTAGTTCAACAAGATTAGAGTATATAACAATTTAATCAAAACAGAATGTTCTAAAGAATGATTATAAGCAGAATGAGAAAAATGATGTTAAGTTAAAATATAAGTTTATTTTAACAAAGACCAGAATGTTCTGGAGAATGATGACAGAATGATAAAACAATATTATATGCTGATTTTAAACCTTAGTCAAATATTTAAGTAATTGTTTTATCTTGGACCAGAATGTTCTGGAGATTAATGTAAGTGTGATAAAGTGTGTGTGTTGTGTAACTTTAAATAAAGAGAGAGAGAGAGAGAGAGAGAGAGAGAGAGAGAGAGAGAAGAATAACACAGGAGAGTTATCCTGGTTCACCAAACTCGGCTACTTCCAGTCCCCACACCTCGTGTGAGATTATCCACTATAGTTTTCTTGCTAACAGAAACTTCTGACTAGCACTATAAGATCTTGATCACACCAGATCAGTCCGTTACACCTGTATTATCAACCTCAGCAGGCTTCTACAATTCTTTGCGCACTAGCAAAAGAAAGGTTGGAATTTTCTACCTCAAACTATTAAGCCCAATAGACTTGAGAAGAATACAACACACTTTGTATAATGAGATTTGTGTGGATCAAATAAATACTCAACTCGTAGTTTGAGTTTTACAATAGCAAATTCAAAAGATAAGATCCAAGAGATATAATGAGAGAGCTTGGAATTTGCTTTGTATGCGAAGAGCTTTGTTTGTAGTGATGATTTTCACTTAGAGATATATTAGCTTGCAAAAACTCTTGCTTATAACCTTCAAAGGTCCTTGTATTTATAGGTGAGGAGTGTCTTGGTGATCAAGGGAGAAAATAGAGCTGTTGGACACGTTTTTGATAGTTGTCCAAAGTCTCAATTGATTTCTCTTTTCTTCTTTAAAATAGCCAGAACGTTCTCAGAATGTTCTGTAAGAACTGCCTGGCTTTTACAGCACCGTTGCTTGCTTGCGCATGAGATAACCAGCTGTTATGAGCTGTATAACTTGTTGCCCAATGCAGATGATGTCATTGTCCTTTGTTTTAGTGATGTCATGCTTTAAGCCATGTGCATTTATTCTTAATGGGCTTCTTGAATCCAAATGGGTCGAACCCTTTTCCTAAAGCCCAAGAGACATTTATTAAATGCTATTTTGCCATGCTTTCTTGTTGTGCAGACTTGTTCACTTTTGATGTACTGTTTCATTTTCATCGTATTTGCCAGAACGTTCTCAGATTGTTCTCATGAAACAAATTCTCACAAAATGAATTAGTAGATAACAAGATTAAATAAATATAATATGTTTGTAATCTTTAAAACATCAAATAAGGATTTTGTCTCAACAATCTCCCCCTTTTTGATGATGACAAACATTTATAATTTATTTTGATTTTGATTTGAGTTTTTTGAAAATTTGTTAAAAACTCCCCCTCAATTTTAGCAACTAAAATTTTGTGCCATTTTGAGAGTATTTCCAGAATATGTTTATGGCAATTGAGTTTGATAATTTTATCAAAGAACTCCCCCTCAATTCATGCATTCAATATTCATATGCAAAATGAGAATATAAACATAAACAACATATTCATTAATCATGAAGATCATTACAAGGTATCAAACCTAGCATTTCTAAACATCAAAAAGCATTGTTCATATGCGCACATACTAGCAGCAATTTGATCCTCAATCAATCATGATCAACATACCTAATTAAAGACATAAATAGAGAATTAAAAACAGAGTTTTTAAACATCAAAATAGCATAATAAAACAGCCTAGCATTAATCTATTCTTCCCTAGATCCTAGCTATTTTCCTGGTCCTCCTAACTCATATTCCCCTAACTTCCCTAACTTATCTCCCCCTTTGTCATCATGAAAAGGGGCAGCAGCAACAGGAGCAGTAGCAGCAGGTGGAATGGTTGGTGAGGAAGCATCAGAAGAAGAAGAGATAGTAGGCATGAACATGGGATACATAGGAACTGGAAATGGGTTTTGTTCTGGTCTTGCCACTTCATTCTTGTCACTCATGGTGTTTTTCCATTTCCTTGACAGAGTAGCTTCATAAGTTAGCCAAGACAGATAATGCAAAATAGCATTATTCCCTTCAATAACCCTAGTCAGATCATTACGTGTCTTGCTGCAATCTTTCTCAACTTTAGACCTTTTGGTTGGCCTTTCATTGTTCTCAACAATCCTTTGCGCCATTGAAGGAGACTCAGTAAACCTTGAAGGAAAAGTGAGATTGGTTTGAAGAGATTTGAAAGAATCCATCTGGACAGATGTATCAAAACCTTGTGGAGCAAAGAGTTTGTCCACTGAGTCAGGTTGGAATAAAGCAGAATATTCATGCTTTTGTGGAGAGATAAACAAGTTTGATGATTTTGTGACTGGGGGTTTTTCTGTGAAGCTTTGAAGGATCTCAGAAGCCTTGACATTTGAGAAAGACGCATTGTTGTCAAAATTAGCAAGCAATTCTTGATCCTCCTCCATCACAGGAGAACGTTCTGGAGGGATGCAATGTTCATCAGAAGCATTTTCTGGAACATGATTTTGTAGAGCAGACTCATCTTCCCTCTTTCTTTTGAGGTCAGTTTGAGGCTCAACATCAGGTTCCTGCTTCATGTGACTCAGATTCTTTGGGGTGAATTGAGAATACTCAAACAGAGATTGTTCACCCTCAAAAGGAACATGATTTTTTATGAAGATTTTAGTGAGAGCCATTCCATATGGCAGACATGACTTTTTGTTTCGAGATTAAATGACATTGATCATGTTATGAATTATGATATGAGGCAGACTCAATTTCTCTTTCATGTAGAGATGATACATGACTAAAAGATCATTTGGACTTACATTTTGAAAATTGCCATTCCTAGGTAAGACACAGTGTTGACTTATACCATGGAACATTTTTGGTTTAGGCAGAAGGTTCGAAGAAACAAACTCAGTGACATTTGGTTTGAAAAGGAGTTTGAGAACATTCTCAAAATCTACTTCGAGTTTTTCAAACCAATCATCACCAAAAACAGTACGACCAGTATTAGAGATACCAAGAATGTCAGAGATTACCTGTGGAGTGAGACGAATCTCAACATCCTTTATCCTAAACACTATCAGGCTTTCCTCAGGGTAGACTTCTGCCATGAAGTAGAAAGCTTGAATAAGCTTTGGGTAGTGTCTCTCACGAAGTTGAAGAAATTTGGTCCAGCCTTGCTCATCAACATATTCCTTAAGATCAACTTTGTCTTTTTCAAGTTTGACAAAGTCATAATACCTTCCAATTCCAATAGACCTGTTTTCCCATTTCTTCTTGAAATCCTTTTTCAATGTTGGATCTAACAGGGGTACCTTCTTTCCTTGAGAGATTTTAATGTTCTTTGGTTTTGAGGTAGTTTTGCGCTTTGGAGAACATTCTGGAGAATAATCTGAAGAAAGTTTATCATCTTTATCAGAAAAACTTTCTGAAGAACCTTCTGGAGAACGATCTGGTTCAACAGTTTGCTTCTGCTTTCCTTTGTCCTTCACAGTTGGTTTAGGCTTTGGTTTTGGTACAGAAGCCTTGACAGAAGGTTTTGAAACCTTTTTGCTAATCTTAGGTTTAGGCTTAAGAGGAGAAGGAGTTTTCTCAACCAAAGGGGTTGGTGGTTCAGTTTCTTCATCTGAATCAGAGATTTCATGGACTATTGTGTACACACTGTTGGTTTTCCTTATTCCAACTGCAGAGCGAAGCCTTAGAGATTTCCTAGGTCTTGGATTAGGAGCAGATTTAGCCTTCTTTGGAGGCATCTTCCTTTTGGTGGCGTTCCTGAGATGAGGAGCCATTTTGTTCAGGTTTGGAGGTTCTTGAGGAGCGGTTTGTTGTTCTTCAATCGCTTCTGTTGGTGGGTTGAGATTGAGGTTGACAAATGTTGGTTGTGGTTCAACATACACAACCATCGCAAGAGGATGGAAAGATTCTGGGTCAGGGATGAAAGGAAGTTCTTCATCATTCTTTGATGGAGTTTTTTCTGGTGTGGTTTCGGTGGTGAGATAACCATCTTGCATGGTTTGTTCAACAGTGTTTTTGAGCGGAGATTGTGGTGGAGTTTCAAATGGAGTAGTTTCCTTGCTTGGTGGTGGAGTTAAATCAAAACGTGGTGATGTGGGGGATGACGGTGGTTTCGTCGGAGGAGACGGTGGAGAAGGAGAACGAGTTGGAGATGGTGAAAGCGGAGATGAGTCGTCAGGGTTAGTGCTTCTGATGAAGTAGTTTTTGCATCAAACAAGATAAGTATTTGTATCGTCTCCACAGGGATTAGTGCGATATCAAAGATAGTTTAACATCAAATATCATTCCAAGTATTAAGAGTACTTGTTTGTTTGAATTCTAACTAGCTAAACTAAATTGCAAAAAGTAAAAGCTGAGATAAATAAGGATTGAAACTTGTTAGGAGTAGAGTTCCTTAACCAAGCGTCACAAATAGCCTAATGATCCATACGAATTCTAGCTTTATAACCAATATTATCACAATCAATTCTAGACTATCCTTCGTGTCCAAAGCGATATAATTGACTCTAAGGTATCGTTTAAACATTCGTGTCCAAATCCCTTAAACGATCATAAAGACGATCAGATCACTTAATCGACCGTGTCCAGCCTGACTAAGTGTCCGAAAGCATTAAACTCTTGATTATGGTGATTATCAAAGATTAACAAAGATGTCAAGTAAGTTTAACCTAAGATATATTGCTACTCTAGCTCTAGATTCAAGAGTTCGTGTCTAAATCATCTTGAATCTCATTGAAAGCATTAACACAAGAATAACAACAATATTGAATATAAATTGCTAGAACCATATATTGCAAGATCAAAAGATTACATGTTAGCAAGGATTAAGTACCTCTCATCCCAACAAAGAATATTTAGCTACACATCATCATGGAAGCCTTGCAAGGATGGATTGAAAAGGAAGGATTCATTCACCTTGTGATGTCTCAACAAAGGAAGAAAGATCCAACTTCCAAAATCACTCTCACTCTATATGATCTACCCTATTTTATCTCTCTAAGAATGTAGAAAATATCTAATAAAATAGTCTATATCTAATAATCTCTCCAAAGAGAGGTAAAAATCCTATTTAAATGGGCTGAGTTTGTAAGCTTACGCTAATAGCGAAATATGCGCTATTAGCGAAGCAAGTCGGCTTAAGCTGTGGCCAATGAGGTTGTGCCATGTTGGTCATATTGCTCTGATCTTCATGAGTTCGCCCAAATTGCGCTAATAGCGTAGTCCCTTTGGTGTTTACACATGATACACTTTGATCTTGACAACTTATTCTATTTTTGGATTTTTCTTTCTTTTTCTCTTTTTCTTTTTCTTTTCATGTACACATTGTTTTCTTTTCTTTTTGTATTCACAACACCATGTTGTCTTGATCAAAGATAAAATTACACCATTGTACTTGACAAAAGATTTACATCTACCTTCTCTCCCCAACTTGAATCAAAATACACCCTATTTGAATGTTCCCTTACTCTAAGGCAAAAGAGACAAATAAACATTGAAGTTTTAGGGTTCAACAATTAAAAACATATCAGAGTCTTAAAGTGCGTCAAGAATGAACTGGATATTGAAAAGTTTAAAGGCAAATTCATCAAGCATTGTGCTTATGAATTGACAGTTCATAATTGAGGACTCCGATTCATTTGGCTCAAATGGGTTAGCAAATACTCGCTCTTCTCACAAGGTAGGCTATTTGTGGTCAAGTATGTTTCACTCATTAACAAAAATGTGCCTTGATCACTTCCATGCCTTCACACAATTTAAAACAATTATTGGATTTAAAATAACACAATCGAGTTAAACAATGAAAGCCGATCTCCTTGCATATGTACAAACACTTGAGGTTTCCTCACTTTTAGCTAGTACTAAGTGGTTCACAAACAAACACATTATTGCGAAGAACTAAATGACATGAAATTTACACAAAGTACTCGTTCCATATTTGAGTAAAAACCTAGAAAAACTGGAAACTTGTACCTTGGCTTTGCGCTTTTGATCACAACTATGAATCATTATCAATCATCTGAGATTTGAAATTTAAGCAAGAGTGATACAAAAGAAACTTCCACAATTAAAACAAAATGAAGTACTTAAAAGAAATGCTAACACATTATTTTAACTAACAAAAGACAACTATATACAATACTAATATGAATACTAACATCACGATACTAATTAACAACAATTGTCATCATACACCATTATCCAAAATACAAAAACAAAGTACTGCAGCCCAAAATGTGCTTACTCGCAGTGGCGAGCTGATTCACTTGCAGTTGCGAGTGAAATGTCATCCAAAATTGGTCAAAGACCAAGTTGCTCGCAGTGGCGAGCTGTTCTACTCGCAATTGCGAGTTGTGACAGAATAGAGTTCTGTCTTCTGCTTGCTTCTATTTTTGGATGCTTTGATGCATGCTCATGACTTCTAAACTTATTATGCATTAAAAACAGTAAATAAACTTACAAAATTGGGTTGCCTCCCAACAAGCGCTTGTTTAACGTCGTTAGCTCGACGCCTTTTTTGTTAGGGTGGCCAAAATGAGACGGACAACACATCATCTTTTGAAACCCTTCGCTTTGGGAGGAATTCCATGAACTTTAAGTACAGCTGATGTGGAGTCCATGTCCTCCTTAACATTGGTTTATTGAACAAGGCACTAATTTCATCAATGACCCGATCGATTTCTACCTTGTTCACTTTCTTCCCCCTTGCTTCCATTAAGTCTTCCTTGCATAGTAACCGTTCCTTTTTCTCTACCACCTCTATCACTTCTCCATCATCAACAATTTTGGCCTCCTCAGAATCTGACCGTTCTTGAGGAAGTTCTATTTCAAGTGGTGGCTCTATTTCTTTCATTATATCTTCCTCAAGTTCAACAACACCTTCTCTAACAATCTCTCCATCATGAGTGGATTGAATGTTGGATTGGTTCTCCATGATTTGTGCTTGCATCATCTCCAACTGTAATGATAAATTCTTCAATCTCTGGTTGGTATTTTGTGTGTTTATCATGGATTGTTGCATGAAGATGTTCAAAGTATTTTCTATCACCGAATATCTCTCATCTTCATAAGAATGATACTGTTGATAGGATTCATACTCGGGTGGAGTATAGAAGTTGCTATAACCATGATCAGCCATGATTTTTTTTTCTAGGTGATGATCCTGAAACGGAAATAACTAACAAGAAACTTTTCTTTGTTTATCAAAGAGGGGTTAGTACAAACAACTATCAAGTAAAGAAAATATTTACGGAATATGTACGAATACTTAAAATGATAAATCAATCGTTCTATCTATGATATCTAAACACCAATCCCCGACAACGGCGCCATTTTGATGAAGTATTTTTTGCATCAAACAAGATAAGTATTTGTATCGTCTCCACATGGATTAGTGCGATATCAAGGATAGTTTAACATCAAATATCATTCCAAGTATTAAGAGTACTTGTTTGTTTGAATTCTAACTAGCTAAACTAAATTGCAAAAAGTAAAAGCTGAGATAAATAAGGATTGAAACTTGTTAGGAGTAGAGTTCCTTAACCAAGCGTCACAAATAGCCTAATGATCCATACGAATTCTAGCTTTATAACCAATATTATCACAATCAATTCTAGACTATCCTTCGTGTCCAAAGCGATATAATTGACTCTAAGGTATCGTTTAAACATTCGTGTCCAAATCCCTTAAACGATCACAAAGACGATCGGATCACTTAATCGACCGTGTCTAGCCTGACTAAGTGTCCGAAAGCATTAAACTCTTGATTATGGTGATTATCAAAGATTAACAAAGATGTCAAGTAAGTTTAACTTAAGATATATTGCTACTCTAGCTCTAAATTCAAGAGTTCGTGTCCAAATCATCTTGAATCTCATTGAAAGCATTAACACAAGAATAACAACAATATTGAATATAAATTGCTAGAACCATATATTGCAAGATCAAAAGATTACATGTTAGCAAGGATTAAGTACCTCTCATCCCAACAAAGAATATTTAGCTACACATCATCATGGAAGCCTTGCAAGGATGGATTGAAAAGGAAGGATTCATTCACCTTGTGATGTCTCAACAAAGGAAGAAAGATCCAACTTCCAAAATCACTCTCACTCTATATGATCTACCCTATTTTATCTCTCTAAGAATGTAGAAAATATCTAATAAAACAGTCTATATCTAATAATCTCTCCAAAGAGAGGTAAAAATCCTATTTAAATGGGCTGAGTTTGTAAGCTTACGCTAATAGCGAAATATGCGCTATTAGCGAAGCAAGTCGGCTTAAGCTGTGGCCAATGAGGTTGTGCCATTGTGGTCCTATTGCTCTGATCTTCTTGAGTTCGCCCAAATTGCACTAATAGCGTAGTCCCCTGGACTAATTACGCTAATAGCGTAAATGTCGCTAATAGCGACGTTCTTCATGGCCTCTAGCAACTTCGCTCCAGATACGCCAATAGCGTAACCTTCTGGAGGAATTTCGCTAATAGCGTATTTGTCGCTAATAGCGATGTTCGAAACCAGCTTCTGCTAATTTGCACTTTTTCATGATTTTTGGTCTTTGATCAGTGTCTTGAGGCTAATTCCTGCACAAAAGGATAGAGTAAGATATATAAAGCGTAATAAGGCATTTAACGCTTATTTCTCGGCTTTTCCTACAATAACTTGCAGAACAAGTAACAAAAAGTGCTTAAAATATAACATGAAATTAACACTTCTTGGCATTTATCAGCTTCCGGCACCTTTGGTTCCAGCCATGTTGGTGAAGGAAGTGGTGTACGGTGGTGGTTTGAGAGAAGAAGATGAGACGGTTCAGAGAAAGAAGAGAGCGGGAAGTTTTAGAGAGAGAAAGTAGAAACCGGTTTTGGGAGAGGGAAAAAGGTGAGAAGTGACTTTTAGTGGTTTAATGATGAGAGAGGGAACAAGAGCATTAATGAGTTGTAATTTTTCTTGATATTGGTAATTTCTTTTCTACCTAGAGACTAGGTTAAATAGAAGAAACTATTTTGAAAGGACATGGTTGAGACGTGTCCCTCAAGTCTGTCTTGGAGGGTGTTTCTTTCAAGAATGTTTTCAGAACATTCTGATGAAGAGAAGACTCTTCCTATTTGGACCTTTTTGAAGGATTTTGAATAATGTGTAATTTTTCTTTAATAAAATTAAAGTGATCCTCAACTAAAGGTTTAGTAAAGATATCAGCTAATTGATTTTTTGTATCAACAAAAGTTAATTCAAGTTCCTTTTTATTAACATGATCTCTAATGAAATGATGTTTAATTTCAATATGTTTTGATCTTGAATGTTGAATGGGATTCTTTGATAAATTTATTGCACTTGTATTGTCACAAAATACTGGAATATTTGTGTACCTTATAGAGAAATCCTCAAGTTGATTTTTAATCCAGAGAACTTGAGAACAACAGTTGGCTGCTGACACATATTCTGCTTCTGTAGTTGACAGAGCAATAGTGTTTTGCTTTCTGCATGACCAACTTATAAGTGCATTCCCAAGAAACTGACATGCTCCACTTGTGCTTTTTCTTTCTATTTTGTCTCCAGCATAGTCAGCATCACAGTATGCTATAAGATCAAAACAAGAACCTTTGCTATACCAAAGGCCAAGATTAGTAGTACCTACTAGGTATCTAAAAATTCTTTTTACAAGTTAAATGGGATTCTCTTGGAGAAGTTTGAAAACGTGCACATAAACCAACAGCAAAAACAATATCTGGTCTACTGGCAGTTAAGTACAACAGAGATCCAATCATTCCTCTGTATTCTTTTTCAGAAATAGTTTTTCCATTTTCATCCTTATCTAGGTTAGATGTTGGATGCATGGGAGTTGCCATTATTTTGGCTTCATTCATTTTATATTTTTTGAGAAGATCTTTTATATATTTTTCTTGACAAATAAAAATGCCATTTGATTCTTGCTTAATTTGTAAGCCAAGAAAGAATCTTAATTCTCCCATCATACTCATTTCAAATTCACTTTGCATGAGATTGGAAAAATCATCACACATTTTTTTCATTTGTTGAACCAAATATGATGTCATCAACATAAATTTGAATAATTAAAAAATTTGTGTTGTCATCTTTTCTAAAAAGAGTTGTATCTATTTTTCCTCTAGAAAAATTATTTTTGATTAAGAATGTACTTAACCTTTCATACCAAGCTCGAGGAGCTTGTTTGAGACCATATAGTGCTTTTGTGAGTTTAAACACATGATTAGGTTTATTTGCGTTCTCAAAACCAGGATGTTGATGAACATAAACTTCCTCATTTAAAAATCCATTTAAAAAGGCACTTTTGACATCCATTTGAAATAACTTAATATTTTTATGAGATGCATATGCAAGAAGAATTCTAATTGCTTCTAACCTGGCTACCGGAGCAAAAGTTTCATCGTAATCAATACCTTCTTGTTGATTATACCCTTGTGCTACCAATCTAGCTTTATTTCTGATAACTTTTCCTTCTTCATTTAGTTTATTTCTAAATACCCATCTTGTTCCAATGATGGATTGATTTTGAGGTTTAGGAACAAGGTTCCATACTTTATTTTTCTCAAATTGAGAGAGTTCTTCTTCCATGGCTTTTACCCATGATTCTTCACATATTGCTTCTTGTATGTTCTTTGGTTCAATGTGAGAGATCATTGCCATGTTGACATCATTATTTATGAATGATCGTCTTGTTCTTATTCCATCAAATGTATCTCCAATGATTTGTCCAGGAGGGTGATCACCAATGGTTCTCCAGCTTCTTGGAAGAACTTGTGGAGAATGTTCTTGAATGTTATCATCTTCCTTTTGAGAGATTTCTTCTTCATCTTCTTTGTTGATTATTAAATCATCGAACTCATCAAAAATAACATGCATGCTAATTTCCATGGTTTGATTTTTCAAATTATAAATTCTATATCCTTTGGAATTTGTTGCATATCCCAAAAATATAACAATAACATCCAAAAATGTGAAAATATGAGATGTTAGGTTTTATATTTTTCCAGAATTCATATGGGGTTTTGTTTAGAATTTTTCTAATTGAAACCCTGTTTATGATATAGCAAGAAGTATTTATGGCTTCAGCCCAAAAGTATTTTTCTACGTTGGACTCATTTAGCATTGTTCTTGCCATTTCCTGAAGAGTTCTATTTTTTCTTTCAACAACTCCATTTTGTTGTGGAGTTCTTGCACATGAGAAATTATGAAAAATTCCTTTTTCATCAAAGAAGACTTTAAAGAATGCATTTTCAAATTCTCCTCCATGATCACTTCTTACTGAAATGATTTTGGATTCTTTTTCATTTTGAACTAATGTACAAAAAGTTTTGAATGCTTCAAATGCTTCATCTTTATGTTTTAAAAATAGAACCCAAGTATATCTGGAAAAATCATCAACAATAACAAAACCATATTGTTTTCCACTTAAACTGGCGGTTCTAACAGGACCAAATAGATCTATGTGAAGTAGTTCAAGAGGTCTTTTGGTTGAAATAAAATCATTTGTTTTAAAACTGCTTTTAACTTGTTTACCTCTTGTACAAGCTTCGCATATCCTATCTTTTTCAAAATCAATTTTTGGAAGTCCTCTTACAAGATCCAGTTTAGATATTTTTGAAATAGTTTTCATACTTATATGTCCAGCTCTTTTGTGCCA
The DNA here is from genome assembly GCF_051527215.1 of Medicago sativa. Lineage (NCBI taxonomy): Eukaryota > Viridiplantae > Streptophyta > Magnoliopsida > Fabales > Fabaceae > Medicago > Medicago sativa. The sequence continues at coordinate 82,434,437 of NC_140750.1, forward strand.
AATCCATTTATCTTTTTCAAGAGTCATAAAACAGGTTTCAGCTGGAATATCATCTAAGTATAAAGCATATAGGTTTTTCTTTCTAGATGCAGTAAAGAAAATCTTACCTGAGGATGTATGTTTTACTATACATATGTTAGGTTTAAAAACAACTTCAAATCCACTATCACATATTGACTTATGCTTAATAGATTGTGTTTTAAACCTTCAACATATTGAACATCCTCAATTTTTGCAGAGTCTTTCTTACCAATAATTGTTTTATCTTGGTTTTCGGGTGTCAAACATTGATTACGTTTGAACCTTTTAAACCGGTGATATCTTATTTTTTCTTGGGAAGGGAAAACGTAAGCAAAACCCTTGAGAATCGAGGTCAGGGAGTTGTTTTCGCTACGGGAAGGTGTTAGGCACCCATAACGACTATAGTAACCTATAGGAACCGTCTTTAATTTCTACGCGCGCGCTTTATTTTTAAATGCTATTTTGAAAGTGTTTATTAAACCTAAGAGTTTCTAAATGAAGAATTTGAGGGAGAAGAATGTTTTTGGATTTTTGTTTTAGTTGAATTGAAGGAATTTTGTTCCTTGCCTACGTACCCGTTTAAGGGATCAAATCCACCGTAGTTCTTTTCCAAAAATGTTTTTGTTTTTGTTGGTTGATTTTAAGTTTGAAAATGGAGTTTGAAGAATAGAAAGAGGCCTCAAGGGCATGAGATTTAGAAAAGGTGAGGTTTGATTAGTTATTTTGGAAAACAAGTCAAGTATGATTACAATTCATTGAAATTTGATTAAGAAAATGAAAAAAGGAAAATACAATGGGATTTTGATCCCAAGGTTTATTTTGAAAATGATTTGAATGAAGTTTGTTCAAGTTTTTTTGGAAAATGATTTTTCTAAGTATAAAGCCTAAACATACATCTAAACATACAATCCTAAACATGCATCTAAACATGCATATTCTAACTATATATCTAAAGTGATGTGTGTGCATGTGTCGGTGCTTGTGTCGGTGTACATCATTAGAGTCCATTGTCCTTTACATCATACCCTAAATACATTCTATGGCCTCTTTGCCAAGAAATCAAAAGCATGAAAGTAAAATTTTACAAGGATTCCTAAATCTTTACATTCTAATTTTTGCATGAAATTGAAACTTAAAATGCAAGAAATAAAAGTGGAGAAAGAGATGAGATATGGAATGAAATGGGAATGCTTATGGAGAATATGAGACATGAAATGAAAGGGTTAGTAGCACAAATGATATAGAAACTAGTATTAAAAAACATAGTAAAGCTATTTGTAACTTGCAAGAAAAGTAAACTAACAATTTTAGCAAAAAAGGTGACAAAAGGACTTGAAATTCAATATAATCCTAAAGCAAGCTCAAGACCTAGATTCTCACAACATTAAGACGTTTCAAGTGATTCATTTCAAAGGAACAAATATGAGAACCAAGGAAAGTTAACATGCCAAAAGTTATAAGATTTTCAAGCTCTTTATGCACTTTTATTTCACAAAAGATTTCACATTATTTGCAACACAAAGTTCACAAAATCTAACTCAAAACAGCAAGCATATACCACATTTAATAGGCAAATTCACTCCAAGGAATCACATATTCAAAGCCACAATTATGTAACAAAATTACAAGTTCAAAACCACATCAAAACTTCACAAAAATGTTAATAAAAAGCAAGCAAAACAAGAATATGTCCTACATGTTTTTGAAATGAATTTTTTACATGCAATTGCCTTCCAAAAGATAGTCTTCAAATACCAAAATTACTCACAAGAAAAGTCCCTCAAATCTTCAAAGATCCTTACAAATTTTAGCAACATTTTAACAAGAAAAACAATTAACAAAATATTTTTTCACGCATTTTTGACCAAGATTTAATATGCAAGAATTATCAAGAAACATCAAAAAGCATCAAAAACCAATAGTAATTTTTTGGGAATTTTATCATAGAAAAATCATGCGCAGGGGGGGTGAAAATAGCAAAAAAGATCATTGAAACGTACAGAAAGGGGGTGCGCATAGCAGTGTACCACACAGGTATGGGGAATGGGCTCAGAAAGGGAATGGACGGGTCCAGGAACGGGTCAACCCGGTCCAGGATCTATATAAGCCTAGGAACCGGTTCATTCCTCATTCCTAGCCCTCCTTTCTCTCTCTAACTTCCAATCCTCTCATCTCTCTCTAAAGAACAGCCCGCCGGAAACTGGAAAGAGGTCGTCGGAAAGTTCAAAGGCTCGCCGGAAACTTCATCTTCTCCGGCGAGAAGTGCAGATTCCGGCGAGTCCCCAAAGTTGCTCAAATTCGAAGATTCTTTACATGAAAACGCTTCTTTCCTCCTCTTCTTTCCAATTCCGGGCTTAATTTTCACGGATTCAACACAAAACAACCTAAACCTAGAAGATCAGCTTACGGCTTGGAATAGAAACAAAGAAGACGAAAGGAAACGAAATTACCTGTATGTAACTGGAGAACACGCGCGACGTAAGCGAATAGCTTCAACGGAATCTTCGAATCTCCTCAACCGTTGCTTGAATCTGATTCTTACTCCCTCTTCTTGTTCCCAATCTGGTAGACACGTTCGATCCTTCCTTCCCTGTTTTTTGTTCGCATTCTTTGAATCTTTGTGGTGTGGTGATCACGTGTAGATTTGAATCGTTCGAATCAGTGAGATTTGATGTTTTGCACTGCTAAAATTTGTGTATGAATGGTGAAGATGAGGTATTGACGGTGGTTTTGGGGTGGTTGCGGTGGCCAGAGGGCGGTTAGGGTGGCTGAATGGTGATTGGAGGTAGTTGGGAGGGTTAGTTACGGTGGTGAGGTGGTGGTCGGAGAAATTGGTTGTGGTGGTGGATTGATAGGGTTACGGTGGAGAGGAAGGAAAAAAGAGAGAAAGAAAGTTGTTAGAGGGTTGGTGACGTGGCAGAAAGTAAATGGGGAAAAGTGGAAAATGAATAGTGTGTTGACTTGGCTTGTGATGACTGGATTTTATAGTGACAAGTGTAAGTGCTGGACGAATCAGGAGCTGCCATGTGGACTAGGACTGTAACTAACTGGACTAATAAAAATCTGACACGTGGCCTCTGACTTGTGACTTGGACAAAAGGACTAAACTGCAAAATACTGAAAGATAGGGACTAAAATGCAAAAAAATGAAAAAAAGACTTTAAAAGTAATTAATAATAAAATTGGTAAAAAACGTAATTTGGAAATAACGTAAAGTGAAACGATTAAAATTGACAAAACGGACTAAAACGAACCAATGGCCTAAATGAGGTACTTTAAAGTAACCTCTCTCTGCCGAAATTTTGTGTGAAATGACCAAAATGCCCCTTGGGCCACAACGACTAAAAATGACTCAGATGCAATTTTAGAATGGATTTTTTAACAGAGAATTAAAGCAAGAGCCTATTCAAACAAAATCAAAAGACTCATAGACAATTTTAGGAGTTTAAACAGAATTTTGACACTTGAAAAGACTAAAATGCCCCTAGGGGCAAAACTGACTCAAAATGACCTCAAATGCAATTTTTAAAATGGACCTTGACATAGAATGAAACAGAGACTTATTCAAACTACTTGAAAGGACTCAAACAAAATTTTGAAAGACTGAGAGAAGCTTGACACAGGAAATGACCAAAATACCCTTGCATGTGAATTTTGCAAATAACATTGAAATAAAATGCAGAGAAAGATGCAATTGATCAGAGACATACCAAATGGCATAAAATGCAAGATAAGATGAATTGAGTTAGTATTTTTAGGTCCAAAATTAGGGTATAACAATAATACCTTTACCTTTAATTTGTCCTTTGTCATTATTTCCAAAGGTTACTAGACCTCCTTCCTTTTTTACGAAGGAGATGAAGCATTGTTTATCCCCAGTCATGTGTCTAGAACAACCACTGTCCAAGTACCATGGCTTTGTTCTTGCATCTTGTCAGGATCCCTGCATTTTGAGTTAGTGGTTCCTTAGGTACCCATGAAGATGTGGGTCCTTTTTGGTTAGCTTCATAAATCTCAAGGTGTTTAATCTTGAGAAAACAGTTTACTTCTAGATGAACTAATCTTTTGCAATATGAGCATTCTTTTCTTTTTAATGAAGAAGAATATTCTTGAGAATGTTCTGAGATAAACTGATCTACTTTCATTTCTTGTTTTCTATTTTTATGAAAACAAATAGATTCATGATGTCCTTGTTTCTTACAGAATGAACATTTTAATTTTTGTGGTATAAGACACTTTTCATAAATTTGATTAAAACCTAAACTAGATTTGTCAAATTCTGCCATTTGTGAACCTACAATTTTTTGAAATGTTTCTGTTGATTTTATAAATTGTGAAAGATCATTTCTAAGTTCTTTGACTTCTCTTTTAAGAACAATATTTTCATTCCTAGAGTTTTCAGGAAGTTTGGTTTTTCCAAAGGCTTTTATTTTTTCAGTTGCTTGAAAATAAGAATCTTGTAGACTTTGAATAGTTTTCTTTTGATCATTATTCAAAGTTTGAAGCTTTTCTTTTTCTTCCTTTAAATCAGAAATTTCTTTTTGTAAAGAGTGACATTTGTTTGTTAAAAAGTTTGAATCAAATAGAAGACTATCAAATTTATTTTCTAACTCTTTGTATACTTGAGGTTGGTCAAAAAGAATTACCTCTTCGTTTTCTGAATTCGCCATTAGAACCATGTTGGCTTCAGTGTCTTCATCTTTTGGTTCTTCAAGATCATCCCATGTAAACATCGATTTTGAGTAGGGAGATTTCTTCTGAGTCTTCTCGTTTAATGGACATTCATTTTTGTAATGCCCTAGTTTGTTGCATCTGAAGCAGGTTACTTGACTTTTGTCAATTTCTCCTTTTGAGTTGTCTTTCATGTTAGGAAAGTATTTCTTTATCTGATCTCTTCTTCTCATCATTCTTTGAATCTTCTTTGTGATGAGAGCTAGTTCGTCTTCTGCTTCTCCTTGGATGTTTTATTCTTCATTGGATTCTTTGATTTCTTCGCTTTGTGAAATGGCATCTTCTTGTTCACTTTGAGATGCTTTGAGAGCAACCATCTTTCCTTTCATTGATGGTTTATCATCTTGAAGTAACGTCTCATGAGCCTTTAATGATCCAATGAGATCTTCAAGGGCTAAAAAGTTTAAGTCTTTAGCTTGTGTGATTGCAGTTACCATGGGTCTCCATGTGCTTGGAAGACATCTTAATATTTTTCTTATCCGGTCATGAGTGGTATAAGTTTTTCCAAGTGATCTTAATTCATTCACAATGGATGTGAATCTGGAGTACATTTCATCAATGTTCTCATCTTCGTTCATTTCAAAGATTTCAAATTTTCTTACACCGATGTCTATTCTTGTTTCTTTTACGTGACTAGTTCCTTCATGATGGATTTTTAGAGTGTCCCAAACCTTTTTTGCAGTATCACATTCATCAACTCTTTCACTTTCTTCCATGCTTAGTGCGCATGATAGAAAGAGTCGAGCTTTAGAATTTAGGAGTATTTTTTCTTTATCTTCTTTTGACCATGATGCTTCTGGTGTAATTGTTTCCACCTTTGTTGTTGCATCAGTTGTCATGGGTACATGATTCCCATTTTTGATTATTTTCCACATATCCACATCTTGGGATCTGAGGAATAGTTCCATTTTTCCTTTCCAGAAATAATAGTTCTTTCCATTGAAGAATGGTGGTCTTGTGCATGATAGACCTTCTGGTATATACTTTTCTTTTGACATTGTCTTCTTCCTGAATCTTTTCCTCCAAACTTGTTAGGTGTTTGTGTAGAGCCCGGGCTCTGATGCCAATTGAAGTAGCAATAAACGTCACAAGAAAGGGGGGGGGGGGGTTTGAATTGTGACCCTTTTAAAAATTATTCCTGAAAGTTAAGTTTAGAATTATATACTCAAGAATGTTCTTGGTGTACGTTAGTTCAACAAGATTAGAGTATATAACAATTTAATCAAAACAGAATGTTCTAAAGAATGATTATAAGCAGAATGAGAAAAATGATGTTAAGTTAAAATATAAGTTTATTTTAACAAAGACCATAATGTTCTGGAGAATGATGACAGAATGATAAAACAATATTATATGCTGATTTTAAACCTTAGTCAAATATTTAAGTAATTGTTTTATCTTGGACCAGAATGTTCTTGAGATTAATGTAAGTGTGATAAAGTGTGTGTGTTGTGTAACTTTAAATAGAGAGAGAGAGAGAGAGAGAGAGAGAGAGAGAGAGAGAGAGAGAAGAATAACACAGGAGAGTTATCCTGGTTCACCAAACCCGGCTACTTCCAGTCCCCACACCTCGTGTGAGATTATCCACTATAGTTTTCTTGCTAACATAAACTTCTGACTAGCACTATAAGATCTTGATCACACCAGATCAGTCTGTTACACCTGTATTATCAACCTCAGCAGGCTTCTACAATTCTTTGCGCACTAGCAAAAGAAAGGTTAGAATTTTCTACCTCAAACTATTAAGCCCAATAGACTTGAGAAGAATACAACACACTTTGTATAATGAGATTTGTGTGGATCAAATAAATACTCAACTCGTAGTTTAAGTTTTATAATAGCAAATTCAAAAGATAAGATCCAAGAGATATAATGAGAGAGCTTGGAATTTGCTTTGTTTGCGAAGAGCTTTGTTTGTAGTGATGATTTTCACTTAGAGAGATATTAGCTTGCAAAAACTCTTGCTTATAACCTTCAAAGGCCCTGTATTTATAGGTGAGGAGTGTCTTGGTGATCAAGGGAGAAAATAGAGTTGTTGGACACGTTTTTGATAGATGTCCAAAGTCTCAATTGATTTCTCTTTTCTTCTTTAAAATAGCCAGAACGTTCTCAGAATGTTCTGTATAAACTGCCTGGCTTTTACAACACTGTTGCTTGCTTGCGCATGAGATAACCAGTTGTTATGAGCTGTATAACTTGTTGCCCAATGCAGATGATGTCATTGTCCCTTGTTTTAGTGATGTCATGCTTTAAGCCATGTGCATTTATTCTTAATGGGCTTCTTGAATCCAAATGGGTCGAACCCTTTTCCTAAAGCCCAAGAGACATTTATTAAATGCTATTTTGCCATGCTTTCTTGCTGTGCAGACTTGTTCACTTTTGATGTACTGTTTCATTTTCATCGTATTTGCCAGAACGTTCTCAGATTGTTCTCATGAAACAAATTCTCACAAAATGAATTAGTAGATAACAAGATTAAATAAATATAATATGTTTGTAATTTTAAAACATCAAAATGTGCTTACTCGCAGTGGCGAGCTGATTCACTCGCAGTGACAACCTTCCATTTTGGAGTAAACAATGGAAAATGCATGCGACATGCTCAGTGTCCATGTTGGATCAAGTTCAATACTTTTCTTTGGTAATCTACAATACCATTAACGTAAGAAATATGCTTCAAAGGGAGAATGCCCGGTGGAACTCATGTAGCTAAAGAAGTCTATTCTAGAGCTATACAAAACCAAATGAAATTCAAGCCACAGATTCGATGCCAATAGATTCAGAATCAAAGTTTTTTTTTTTTTAAGAGACTAAATTAGCCCACCCAAATTAGTACCAAGAGAATCGATCTTGAAACCTTGAAGATGAGCACCTCAAAGTTATTTATATGAAATAAGATTTTGCTTGACTGCAAGCAAAACAAAGATCCAAAGTTTATAGATTGTACTTTTGAATACGTTGGTTGTGACAACCCTGAAGTGTATTTCTAATCATTTAAATTAGGTGAGGCCTACGTTACCCTCTCTTGTTTAGGAGATAATTACCCTCTCATTATATCAACCAATCAAAATGTAATATATATATATATATATATATATATATATATAGGCAACATTAAATGTCAAATAAATAAGTCAATATTTTCTAAAAATAAAAGAGTTAATCTTAATCATAAGGTAACTTTTAATACTTTTAATTTACACTACAAGACTTATAACAAATAAAATTTTATATCAAATTTCTTTCATCTGGATGTCCTTAAATTCATCACTTACATTCATAAAATTTCTTCCATTCCAGAACCTCGAACGTGAGAACAAAAATATCTCCTTCATTCAAATTTCTTCTTCTTTATTCTTCCCTATTGATCAATTCTTGTTTCTTTTTCATTCTTCATTCCATTTTGATTGTTCAATTTTGTCGTTCCAAACTGCCTCAGTTTCCAATTATAGTGAGAATTGTCGTTGTTTCTAGAACCGCGTCAGGTATCGTGAATTGATTTTTTTTTATTTAAGCAGCCAACCTAATAAAATCTACTAACACGCATAGACCTGCCTCACTATCAGCCAAAGCCTTTCCAAACAAAAGAACAAAGGCATCATGACATAACCATTTCAACAGCAACCGAAAAAAATGCTAAACTCCCACAACATCACAGCGGCAACACCTGCTAGTAGTCCTCAAAGTACAACGGATGACTTACTCAATTGTTATAATTAACTACCTCACAACCAAGAAAAATCAAATCAAAAAGAAAAATCAAGTCACCATACCTGACGTGGTTCTGGAAATAACGGCAATTCTCATGATATTTGAAATCAAACGAACGACGACGATTCTCACGAAAATTGAAAACTGCGGCAGTTTGGAACGACAAAATTGAACAATCAAAATGGGAAGAAATTTTTTTATGAATGTAACTGATAAATTTAAGGACATTCAGATGAAAGAAATTTGATGTGAAATTTTAATTGTTCTAAGCCAGTCATGTAGTGTAAATTAATTAAGATTGAACACCTAAATATAATAAAGACATCCTTTAAAAAAATATAATTAAGACAAGATTACATTAGGGATCCTTTATGTTATTTATTTGTAACACTCTTGTCCTTTATCTTTATTTTTTTTCCGTTTAGGTCCTCTATCTCTCTTAAAAGCACATATACATCTTTTTTCTCATTTTTTATTAAAAAATACATAATTTTATTTTTAAAAATATATTTTTATTAAAAATAAAAAAATCCAGAAATATGATGAAGATGTTCATCATCTTCATCTTCTTCCTTTGAATCTTCATCATCTTCTTTAAATCAACAAAAGTTCTACTAAAATATATCTCCAAATATCGTGAATTAATGTTATATTCACCTCAAATCTTCTTTTAAACACAAAAATCAAAACCTTAATTTCACAAATGTTGCAAGGCGGATGGTGGAGGCTTAGTCACTGGCGGAAGGTTTAGGCTTTACGAAAGTTAAGATTGTTCTGGAAACAACAAAATTGATGTGCAAAATTGCTCTCAATTTTAGGGTTATTTTTATGATGTGTTTGAATAATGAGTTAGAAAATAATAATAATAATAATAATAATAATAATAATAATAATAATAATAATAATAATAATAATAATAATAATAATATACGGTGTGACAATTTATATAACTAAATCTTTTTTTTTGTGATCAAACTAAATCTCTTTCTCTATTGGGTTTTGATTTTTGTGTTTAAAAGAAGATTTTAGGTGAACATGACATTAATTCATGATATTTGAAGATATATTTGTGTAGAATTTTTTTTGATTCAATGAAGATGATGAAGATTCAAAAGAAGAAGATGAAGATGATGAACATCTTCATCATATTTCTGGATTTTTTTCATTTTTAATAAAAATATATTTTAAATAATAAAAATATATTTTAAAAAATAAAATTATGTATTTTTTCTAATAAAAAAAATGAGAAAAATGATATATATGTGCTTTTATGAGAGATAAAAGACTTAAACCACCAAACAAAAAAAAAGGACTTAAACGGAAAAAAAAATAAAGATAAATGACCAAAGTGTTACAAATAAATAAGATAAAGAACCTCTAATGTAATCTTGTCTATAATTAAATAAAAATTAAAAGTATTAAAAGTTACCTTATGATTAAAATTGATTTTTTTTTTTTGAAAAAATTGACTCATTTATTTGACATTTAATGTTGCCAATGTATATTACATTTTGATTGGTTGATATCATGAGGGGTAAATACTCCCTAAACAAGATAGGGTAATCTAGAAAAAAACCTTTAAATTATGATATAAGTATGGCACAGGCGATCAATGATCAGAATTATGATATTTAAATGTGGTGATTTATGCCTTAAGTGTAATGGAAATTTATATGAGAAATGCTAGGGTCACTCCCACTAACACTCTCTTTTAACACACCAAATAAGAATTGGACATGTGTCACACTTTTTTATTTCAATTAACTTGTAACCTGTTAAACCATTTAGTGTTGAAAATCATTTATTTTATTTTTAATTATTAAAGGGATAGGATTAAATGACACCTTGGTCTCAAATTAAATTTGACACCAAATCATAATCATTAATCCAACTTTAATCTGACGTCTCTCATCAATTCATTAAATGCTCACATGCTTGATCAAATTATCTAAATCTTAATTTTAGAAACAATTTATTCTTCCTTTTTTTATTATTATTTACCATTTGATTTCTCCCTACAATTTTTTAGAGATTCTATTTACTAATCTTTGTTCAATCATCTTTGTATTCTCTTTGTATTGGCTACTCTTTCATTTGTTGGATGGTAGTATTTATCAGATCTTCTAGCATTTGTGTTTTGCTTTCGTTTAGTAGCATAAGTTCTTTTTAATTTTTTTATGCAATCGTTCTGGTGCTCTTTATAAATCAATTTTCTTTGGGTTCTTCTAAGAAAAATCAAAATAAAAAAGGTTAATAGAAATAAAGAAATAAGGATGATAAGCCCTTAAAAAAATAATGACAGTGAATAGTGTAAAGAAACCGTAATAATACCATTAGAGAATTTTTGGTAAATAGTTAATAAAAAAAGAAAGAATAAATTGTTTCTAAAATTAAAATTTAAATCATTATCATCAAGCATCTGAGCATTTAATGAATTGATGAGAGACGTCGGATTAAAGTTGAATTAATGGTTATGATTTGGTGTCAAATTTAATTTGACACCATAGTGTCATTTGATCCTATCCCATTATTAAATTAGGTTTTAACTTTTCATCTCCTTTGCGCAATCTCCCCCAAAACACGTTCTCTTCATGTTCTCCTCTGTAAAAAAAAAATTGGTTGCTTTCACAAAATTGACTAAACCTATTTACCCTAAAGGTATGTACAATTCCTCTTCTCACTTATTTTCACTCTTTACTTGTTAGTTTATTTCTCTATTGCCATGCAAATCTTCGATAACCTTGTACGTGATTATCCTTTCTTATATTTTCACACTTTAATCTATGTGATTAAATCATTCATTTAATTTCTGTTTTGAAAGATAGTGTTGTTGGAGATGGTTTATTTTTGGTTTTTTTGTCTTTGGCACCATATACGTGATTATCCTTTCTTATGTTTTGATTTAATCTATGTGATTAAAATCATTCATTTAATCTCAGGAACCTTTATTTTTGGATTATTGTTGATAGATGCATATTCGAAAGGATTCTGAAATGGTTTTTTAAGTGTAGTTAACGAGATTATGGATTCTGATTGATTACTATAATGGTTTTCAAGTTGTTAATGGGAATGGAGAGCGGCGAACACGGTCGTGGAGAGAAAGAACACCGTCGTGGAAATTGAAGAAGACGTTTTTCACGCTCTCCTCAATTTATATTGCTTTTTCTTTCTTTTTTTTCCTTTTTAGGTGATATTGCTTTTGTAAGTAAATTGATTTTTTTTTCCTCTTTAGGTGATATTGCTTTTGTAAGTAAATTGATTTAGAACAATTTTTATATTTACAATTCGATCGTAAAAGAACCATACTCTTCTCTTTTTCTGTCCTATGATTAGATAAATTTGATGAGGACTTTTAGAGTGACGACGAAGGTTCAGATTCAAACAAAGGCTTTTATCCAAATTCGATGGGTTTAATGATAAAGAGATTTGCTTGAATAATGTTACTTTAAGGCAATGTGCATATACTAGTGACCTAACCCGTGCGTCGCACGGTTTAAAATTCTCATTTGGTTGACTATAAATTAATCCCATCACCGCACCATCCAACCATTAATTCTTCAGATATTAATATTCACACAGCAAAAATAATCTAAAACTAAAGTACTGTCTCCGAAAATAAAATATTAACTCGCACAAACAAATGTAAACAGGAATTGACTCCGAATATCATATGTTAGACACAAAAACAAAAAACAAATGAAATAACAGGAATTTTGGAATAGAAATACAAATTACAAACATCATACAAAAAAAAGACATCCAAAACCTACGTTCAACATAGAATAAACATTCAGCTAAAAACATTACATGCTTTAACACAACTAAAAACAAAACAAAAAAATCATTTTTTTAGTGTAAAAAATAATGTCATTTAGGTTCAAAGATTAGCTACAACTACTAAATTAATTGGGTTCAAGTGATTAATGAGTTCAACCAAATGATGAATTGTTCGGAGGAACTTGAGTTTGATTCTTGGATGAAATAATTCTTGGCCAAACTATACTTATCTCACGATCGAACTCCAAATTACCAGTATGCATGCCAATGAGGCGAGGTGGGGACATATTTTACCTCCCCCGTCCCCGTCCCCGTCCCCATCCCCAATTCCCATATATTTACCTATCACCGTACTCATACCCAACGGGGATGAGAAATTGAATCTCGTCCCCGTCTCCGACGGGTTCGGGTATCTCATCCCTGTACCCAAAGCGAATGATTTTTTTAATACAAAAAGAAGTTTTCTCTAGCCTCTAAGCAGGTGCGGTTCTAAGGCCCGGCGAGCCCGGGCACTCGCCCGGGCTCCGGCCCAAATTTTTTGCAATTTCTTATGTAAATCCCCTTGAATTTCTTATATAAACCCCTATAAATTGGGAAATTTCTTTAAATTTTTTATTATTTGCTTGCAATTTCTTACGTAAACCCCTATAAATGTATTGCAAATTTTTTTTCGCCCGGGCTTTATAAAAATCCTGGCTCCGCCACTGCCTCTAGGGCAATGTTGTACTGCAGAAAAGAGAGACCGAGGGTGTGACATGTGGAAAAGGAAGATCAAAAACTCAAGTGAGTCCAGACACACTGACATTTTTATTGATTGAGTGAAATGGTTTAGGATTTGAGTTTTTATTTATATAAAAAAGAGTAATATAGTAATTTTTAACATCCGAAGGACGGGTTTGGGTATGGGTTCCGGGTGAGTATATATATCCATGTAACATGTCCGGTACCTATGTTTTGGAATCAAGGAAAAGCCAAACCCAATCAAAGCGGGAAAACTCGTCCAATCGGAGTGTGTTTACGCGGGTACCCACAAGTATGGGTTTTGGTGCCATGCCTAATTACCAGGATCCATTCTCCTAAAAACCAGATGGTTAACACACAAAAAAAGGCCACGTCAAATAATAGTTGGGAGGTTAAGTATCAAGCCATATCTCAATTCAACATAACTTTTGGCGTATTACAACATATATTAAAAATACGATAATACATATAGCTATAATTAAAGAGTCAGGATTCACACAAGGTTTAAGTAAAAAGACTTATACTAAAGCTCAATCAAATTGTATCTTCCATTTATTTTATCAAATAGAGAGGATCTTAACCCAATTAATTGAGCCTCATCACTATTTTTTTTAAACTATTATAATCAACTTTAATTCATGGTTCTTGATTTTGTGTCTACCTTTTAAACTTTTAACTATAATGTAAGGTGTTTTGTCTTGTAAAAAAAGTAAGGTGTTATGGTTTACTATTTGCAAGACTAAAACCGAAGCCCAGATACGGATACGGGTGCAGGTACGATACGATACGGGTACGCGAATACACTAATTTTTTTAAATTTAGGGAACGATACGATTAAGATACGTTAACAAAAATCTATAGTAAAACTTATATGTATGTAAAATACTTGAAGAAAATTAACACCGATTACTCTTCATTATTGCATTATTATAAAAGTTGCAATTTTTTAAATATAATACATGTGATTAAAATAATTTTTTTTAAAGTTTTCTTATAAACCATGTTACATTTTCATATGTTGGGATATCGAGAGAAACATCTTTTAAAGAACTCAACACAAATTTTATCTAATGTTGATTAACTGAATCACATCTCTCGCTAAATTCATCCATAAGAAGTATAATTTTAAGTGTTTCATCGAGAAACAATTATATTGATGCATATCTAAAATTGAATCATACACATCTATAATGAATTTTTACAACATTGTCTCACTTCTTTATCCTTCATCTTTTCCTAGGATACGTATTGTGAAGTATCTTAGAAGTATCTTTGTGTATTTACGGAGTATCACATAAATATCCGATAAAATATTTATTAAAAATTAAAATAATTAATTCTGATACTTCGTGGGTACGTATCCACGAGTATCCGTGGAGTATCGGTATACGATACATCCGATACGGGTACATCTCTGTTTTGGAGTATTCGGACTTTATAGACTAAAAATGGTACCAAAAAAATTAAAAGGAAAGAAAAAATAATGTTTTTTTGAGTAAAAAGAAAAAATAATGTTTATTTTTCAACATTCACCCATTTCTCCCCAACGTGTGTACATTCCTCTCTCACTTTGCTAATTTCTAATAAAAATGTAAATCACCTATTAGTTGTTTTTTGTCTGAAAAAGAATTCACTTCATTTTCTAGTTTATGGAAATGAAAAGGAAAAACATAAACTCACTCCTCTTCTCCCTGCTTCAAACCCTAGCTGCCCATAATCTCTGTGGTCTCCCCTTTGTCGCTCTAAAGTCTTTGCTAACATTTTTATTTCACGGCCTGGGCACCGTCACCGGTGATCACCGTGCTGGAAGTTTCCGTCGCCGTGAGTATTTAATTTTCCGATCACATTATTTCATATTACTCTTCCTCTATATCGATCTTCTCTTCCTAAATATTGATGATACATTTTTCTAATGTTTCAGTCCATTACCGTCGCTGGAGCTCAAAGACACCGGCAACCACCTTACGTGTTCATCTGATTGCACTACTGCATGTAGAGATCTGTAAGAAAAAGTAATAGTTTAAGGTGTTGGCAGTAAATATAAAGTCTGTTGTTTGAGATCTTGTGGTTCTTTTCACTGTTTTTGCAGATCTTCTTTTTTTTTTTTTTTTGACGGGATCTACCCTTGATGCATGTTAAATTTGTCTATAACATAATCTCATTTTTTTGTCAAAAAATAAAGTCTCATCTTCATTTATATGTAGTTTTTTATTTCAGCTTAAAAAATTAGTCACTCATTTTTTGCCATTTCTTTTATTGTAAATTTCGTTTTAACAAAGTCTCAACTCCATTTCATCTTTTAGTAATGTATATTTTGTTTGAAAAAAAAATAGTCTTTTTTCTTTCTATTATATGATTTTTGAGAAATAAAAATGCGACAACCTCTATTTTTGTGATTTAACATTTTTGGTATTTTTAAAGATATAAAATACTAAGTCTGGCTATAATACAGTTTATTGATCTTCCCAAAATGTTTCTAATTGCATGTTATTGAAATGGATTATTCGATTTTGACCCCTTAGCCAATTGGCTTTGCTGTGGTGCACTTGACCGCTCTCCCAATCACTGAAACGGGTTTCAACTCTTCTAGGAGTCTTGACTCTTGATATATATGCATCGTTCTATTTGTGTAGGATTTTATATTTTTTAGTGTGCTTCCTTTGTCTTCGCATTGATTATTGTAATTTCTTGTGCATTCACCTTACACTTTATTTGTCTGCAGAAAATATTCAAAAGGAGTTGGAATCGGCACATAGAAGTCCATTGCAATGCCTTGGTACATGCTTAAGAAAGGTCTAGCTCCTCAATTTGTTTCAAGTACTTATATCTGTAGTATTAATTAGAGTTGATGGTGTCTTTGGTTAGGTGATGTTGTTAACATCGCTTTTATCCTATTGTTTATGCTTTTTCTTTTTTGCAGTAATGATATTTTTAACAATGCTAACATGTTTTTCATTTTCGAAGCTAAGCTGAACTCCAGAGTACTCAATCTTCTATGACTATTGAGTATATAGTATTAACGACACAAATATAAACACGATCACAAGCTAAAATTTCCAACTGTACAACAACTAACAATAATCCTAACAACAAATTCAAACTTACAGTCATATATGGCATATATCAAATTCAACCTTACAGTCATATATGGCACATATGTATTCGTATTAAGCTTTTAATAACTTCTTAATTTTGCTTTATTGTCTATTTCACAGCCAAGATAATCAACAACATCATACATAACAAAACAATGCAGCTATCGATTTAGCATCGAGCAAGAATGAATGTTTGAAGGCAAAGTTTAACTACTGTGAAGAAAAAGTTGATGGGTTTACGTATAAGCTGAATGATAATGCATATGGTAAGGTTTTAATTTTGTTTAAAGTTGAAAATTGTGTTTTTTTTTCTTTCTCTTTTTTGTTTTCATTTGAAAACCTGGTGTTTCAGGGTTCATTTATTTGATTTTATGTGCATTTTAGTGTCCATTTATTTGATTTCATGTTGAAAATTTTGGATATCATTTCTGTATTTTTACCCTCTTTCAGTTTTTAGGAATTTTTGGTACAATTGCTTTGAACCATTGTGTGAATTACTTCACTGTTGTAGATCTCCATACAAATTTGTTTTTCGAAGTTGTAATACTTTACATTTTATTTTGAAGTTTCGTTATTTGAGACAGAATAAATTATTTAACTTTTAATTTAAATCAATTTGTAGAATGAAAACAGGAATAGGTAAAAAAAATTGGATTAGTTGTTCTACACATGAGCAGAAGTAGCAGCTGCAGCTCTCTATTTCTCTATCTCTAGATAAAGAACAACATCCTTCACATGTAGTGTTCGTTTCCAACTATCTGAGCACTTTCTTGTGCGGTACTCATGTAGTAATAATTTTGTAAAAACAATACTTTTTATTTGGATTTTATGTAAAAAAACGAACAAACATGTTTTGAAGGCAGAGTCAAGTATTATAAGGTGGGAATATTGGGTCAAAGCTTCAGCTTGTATCTATATCTAGTGTAGTAATGGTAGGTGAGTGGTGTGGTGTTGGTCAATGATGCGATCTGTTTGTTCCCTGCTAGTCTTGGGGGTGGCGCTTACGCTCAGAATCGTTGATCTTTGTATTTAGTTCAAGGATAGTTCTTTATAATAAGTATCATTGGAGTAATGTTTTATTATAATTTTGGCTTTTCGAGAAGTATATGATATTCAGTTCTACCAAATTTATCAAGATTTTCGTACTTAGTGTATGCTTTGTGCCATGATCCTTTTATATGAAGGATATTTTTTTTTTGTTTCAATTTGCTTCCGTTATTATCTATTCTTGGGGTGGCATTTAAAAGTTCTTCCGTTATTATCTAATACTAATTTGACTGCCGATGCAAAAACTTGCCACCATTGCCCTGATAATTATTCTGTAGATATTTTTTTTTACTTCTCTAATGGTTATGAAAAATATCGTATTCTCAATTTTGAGGTTGTGACCGTTTTGGGTATGCTTAATGTAATTGGTTGCGAGCTGCACACAAGGAGGGATCTGGATTTGAGGGACCACGTACTTCTAAAACTCTCATTTTGACAACTCATACTTCAAGTGGGTCTATTTAAAACATTATCTCTCACCCATGCATCCCCTTTTTTCCAATTTTAAATTCTTTTTATTTAGTCGTTCATGCAATGATCAGGGAGTTGTTGAGTGGTGTGAAGGAAGGCCTTCTTCAGTTTCTAAGTGATACTGCACTTGTGACTGACCTTGTATCCCACCTTCTGGTTGAGAAATATGTTGCGGTATGTGTATTCCCACAATCTTTTCTATGATATATTTGTCATTGAGAAATTATTATTTCTGATGATATGTTAATCTAATGATTCTCATTTGTCAATGATTGCACGATGAAGATTTCTTTGCTGATTATGTTGAGGCTCATCAAAAGCTCTCTGAGCTAGGGCAACCTTCATCTTGTTTTTGGTAGGATTGCACATGTGGAGGAATTAAGTTAAATATACAATAGAAAGGAAACAAGATGAAATAATGTCTTTCATTTATGAGTATGATTGGGTTATTCAACATGCAATATATAATATAAAGGACAAAAGGTGAAATTATTATTATCAGTAAGAAAAAGTAATGATATCAAATTTTAGTTTGTTACTGGCTTCCTACATGACCATCAAGGCTATTCAAAGTGTCATATTTAGTCAAAACCCTATAGTCCTAAAGTCCTAATTTTTGATGGAGAGATTACGAAGAATTGCAGAGTGTTCAATTTGTATTAATATGTTTTAAGCATTGCAAAACATGAAATAAGTGGAAGATTAGGAGCGTGTTTTCCTTGTGATAGTGCAGCTATGTTACTGTTGCTAACTTGATATGAATACATTGATTTCTTCCCCTTTGAAATTGTTAGTTTATGAGATATGATTTTGAATTTACTTTGATTGGTCATTTGGTGTTCTACAATAATCTCTGTAAATTTGCACCCACTCTCTGTAAATTTTGCAAATTTATGAGATTTAGAATCTATATTTCTACAATAATCATCAATCGTGATTCTAATAAAACATCAATTACGAAAAACCTGTCATTTGTAGTGGGCACTTATAAGTGAGAAATTGGTGATTAAAAGAAAATTTGAGTTACTTGCTTACTTGCATTGAAACCAATCTTTTTGTTTCCGTTCTTGTGTTCTTCAGTTATGTCTTCATGTTGCTGTTTGTTTCTTTGAAATCAAGGAGGATTGCCTTAGAATGTTTTACACAAATGTGGAAGACTGGTATCCGGCAAGGGCTTCATGCGCCTTCGTAAGTACCGATTGTAAGTATTTTGCCTTGAGCTTCAATTCTAAATGTTTCTGCACCTGATGAAATCATGTTTCAAGTTGGTTAACCTATCCTATGCATAAGTTAAAATTGAGATAGGAATGATTTTTTTTCATCATTTATAAATATGTTAGCTTTTGCCAAGTCTGTTATTAGCTTAATGCTTAACTACTGAACTGTTAGGATTTCTACAACACTCCTTTGTTTAGTCTATAAATAGAGCTTGATGTTCTTTCAATAAATTAATTAGAAACCGCAATTATCAAAATTAGAGCTTGAGGAAATGTATTTGGTTATGCCTGGCTCAAAGATTTAGTTATGTAATTAGTGGTAAACAAATTATCATCATTTGATTTCATTATAAAGGATTGCATCTGCAAAAAGTTAATGAAAACCATAAAAGGATGAATATTAGAAATATAAGGAATACCTTTGTATGAATGAAAAGCAAAAAATGAAGAGGTTAAACACTAGTTTGCAGTAATACACAATTTCTCCCCCATTCCTTCATATTTGTTGTTTCTATTTCATCACCTTTCTCATGCAATAGCTTTTCTAATAATTTTATCCATCTTCAAATAATTCTGCAGGGAATACAAAAGAAAAGGAAACAAATGAGATGTCATTGGAGAATATAAGGAAAAAGTTCAATATGATTGAACCAGCAAAATCTGGACTTAAACATAAATAGGTGGGGAAGGATATGGGAAATTGAACGTGCAGTAGAATAATTAGATTGTGGACAAAATGAAGATTTTAATGGCAAAGCAAAATAGAGAGGTGGAAGGGATGCTTAACACTGCAACAAAGGCATCGAACATATGGAAAAATAAAATCAAATAAGACAAGACTTTGCCTTTATAGTGTATAAATTATTTTATTTATTTTTGCTTTATAGGGTGGCGCCTCTATAAGCTCTATTGTTTATATTATTGTTTGTGTAGCCTAATAGACTTTTTGTCTGTCTTAAATTAAATGGGCTTTTAAATATTAAAAAAATGCATTGAGGTTGTACTTCTAATCTAAGATACATCTCACCTGGGCAAAAAAAGGCAAATCGGCATTTATACATCCTTCTATGAGATGTACTTTCTTAATTTTTTATTAAGCTCTATTATTTTAGGCAGGCTAATTCTTAACTGGGCCAGTCCCTACTAAAAATCTGAAGAAGTATTATATTCAGGTTTAATTGTAAGCTCTTGGTTAATGCTCAACAGTGTGAAATTTTTAAGAGTAAAGATAGGTGTTTTGATTAGTTTTTAGTAGTAAAGAGAAAGTCTTACTTGGTCACAAAGTTTAGGCACAACCTATATTAAATGGTGTGTCCAAATACTTGTGACCACTTGGGACTTTCTTTTTTATATTTGTTGTTATGTTTTAGTTCTCTATAAATTTTAATTATATTTGAATTGGTGTCTCTAATAGATAGATATACCATTTGATTTTAGTCCCATCAAAAAGAGGAATCAAAGTATTAAAATCATTATTGATACTTTACCATCTCGAAATTAAAGGTAGAAAAAAATTAATGGGTTAACCCACAAACTCAGAACTAATGTAGTAATGTGTGCTTAATTTCACAGTCATTAGTCCCCATGAGCTTAGTTCATTTGGTAAGGGATAATGCACAATATGTGCAGGGGTCGGGGTTCGAACTCCGGACACCCCACTTATTCATCTTTAAAGTGAATTTCTCTAGCCACTAGGCTACTTGACAAAAAAAAATCACACTCATTGAAATTATTTATAGTAACACTAGAAATGCGTGGATTACGATTCTAATCAATTGATAGCCTAAATGTTTGCTTAAATATTTTAAGATACTTTTTTTAATATTGTGCAAATTCTCACATTACATGAATCATGATGCATCACATCAACATTTAAATTTTTTTGTCAGGTAGTCTAGTGGCTATATTCACACACATTATGTGTGGAGAAGTGGGAAATTCGAAGTTTCTTACACATAATGTCTCTAGTAGCTACCAACTGAACTACACTTACAAAAACATCAACATTTGATGTCTATTTAATTATATTTGAATTGGTGCCAGTAATAGATATACCATTTGATTTTGGTACCTTCAAAATGAGGATTTAAAGCATTAAAATTGATATTTCAACATACAACGCGGTCAGATTTCTGATATGAACAAATTGTGCCTAAATAAAAGATTGGTAATTAAGAGATCCTAATAAAGTTGAGCAAAATTGTGTATTCATGGTATCTACAAATAAAATTCATCATGGATCGGTACGTGACAATTATCTTAATTGTTACAGACAAATATAATAGAATATGTCATATTTTAAGAACTCATAAATTAATAGATGCACATACGAATGAAATTAACTGGGTATTAACACATATAGAATAAAAAAATATATTTTAAAATACCCGTACTTGCAAAAATATGTACCCGTTATTAAATTGGTAAAATTATACAAATGTCGTATTGCATTAAAAAAAATCTCGTATAAAATATAATTGGATTTCCTAATTAATTATTTTTGTTTGATTTGTAATTTTTTGTCAAAGCAAAGGTGTGTTGTATAATATTTTTGTTTTATCAAAATAGAATGAATAAGTCTAAGAGGTGTCAGCTCAGTAGCAAGAGCTTGACTTTGTAACTTCAAGAAAAATTGTCCAAATCTCACATAGAACAGTTGAAAATAACCTAGTATCCACTAATACTCATCTAGCGGATATTCATACAAATGCGAGAACGACATAAATATCACTTCTATCACATAGAGAGAGTTAACTACTATGTATAAATGTGGACATTCATTATCATCCTTGGTAATAGTATAGTAACAACACCTCTTTATTTTGCAATTTGGTTTCGCATCCGTACGCGCATGCTACTAATTGTTTTGGATTAGGGTTTGTGCTTGCTTCACCCACATGGGTGTTTAACGTTCTTTTGTCTATAATGGGTCAGGTCTTATGTTTCCCAATATTTTTGTATTGTTTCTCTTTTATTTGTATATATCTAGGGTGTCGCAGATCCATTTGCACCCCATTTGGTCAAAAAAGGTATAACAACAATAACAACAACAACAACAACAACAACAACAACAAAGTGACACTTCCATTAACAAGAAATAATCTCAAAGTATAAAGGGAGAAAGAAAAAAAAAGGTATTGATAGAGTGCAAAGAATAATAACAATCTTACGATTCAAAACTGTTAAATGTTTATTTGACATTTAAATACCTACGACAAATTTTTGATAATACATAAGGAAGTAAGCATCTAAGAAGAACAAATGAAAGAAATATTGATAAATTTAGCTTTTTATGTTGTTGCTTGATAAATAAAAATGTTCAACATCATCTTTTGTTTCTTTATATGCACAAAGCATAGTAAAAAAAAAAATCAAAACAAATTGAAAAATAATTGAGTACCTTTCGCTCTTTATTCTCAGTAGAAAAAAGAAATATTAATCCAAAAAAAAGAGAATAATGAGATGAAAAATAACAAACATAATAAAAGTTATACTGAGAGGGGAATAGTCAAAGAAAAATATTATAAAGTAGGAGAAAAAAAAAAACCTAATAAATAAAACGGTTGAAGAGTGTTGGGAAAAAAGAAGGCAAGATAAAATAATAATAATTTTTTTAATAAAAAATGGGTGGAAGAGGTGTTGTAATTATTTATGAAAGAAATAATAAAATATAATACATCATGAATAAAACATGTAAAAAAATGTGAGAATAATATATGTGGTTAGTTTCCATGGAAAAAATTTATACAGTAAGTGATTAGATAATATATATATATATATATATATATATATATATATATATATATATATATATATAGAAGAAATATAGGAAGTCGTTCCATGAAAATATAGAAATTTAACGAAATAAATTATATTAAAATAAAAACAAATAAATAAAATATTTCGATGCTAAAATCAAATGATTAGGATGAGATAAAATTGTGTTTTTGCTAATCATTAACTTTCGTAAATAGAGAATAAAAGATAGACTATTGGATGACACTTTTTTTTAAGGAACTATTGGATGATACTTTTGATGATTATAAATTTTAAAATATAATTAGTAGTTTGTTGAGATATTTATGCTACATAAATATTAAAAAATTAAATAAAATATAAATTTTAAAATATAATTAGTAGTTTGTTGAGATATTTATGCTACATAAATATTAAAAATAAATTAAAAAATTAAATAAAATATTTAGTGGATAAGATCAAAGTAATATATGAATTTTGTTGAGATATTTATGCCACATAAAATATTAGTTTTATAAAATATAATAAAAAATAATAAAAATACTGAGATTAAATGTGGAAGCGACACATGGGCATGACATAAAAAACCTTACTTGTGTGTGTGTGTGTGTGTGTGTGTGTGTGTGTGTGTGTGTGTGTGTGTGTGTGTGTGTGTGTATTTTTGGAAACTGCATATATTAGAACAGCCTAGCACAAAAAGTTCTAGAGGCAAGAGATACAAAGAGCCAATACACCATAATACATGCGACAAAGGCAGTAACGAAAATACAACACCAAAAGCCAATACACCATAATGCAGGCGACAAAGGCATGGAATTAAATAAATAGCAGTAGCTGACCCTAAAAAACAAGCCAATACACCATAATACATGCGACAAAGGCAGAAAAGCAAATGAGAGGGACGACTTCAGCTGGAACTGTTAATGAAGCAATAACAGCAGCGCTGCTAACACCAAAACATTGACAGCAAAAGCACACTTCCCAAACAGCCACTTAAACATACCTCAACACGCCCCTAGCTGCTGCCAAAAAACTCCGGCCCTTTCCACAAAACACCAATCAACACCTCCTAAGCAAACAATCCCTAGGATTCCAACACCACTCATAGAATAGACAAGACACTATCCGGAGCCTATCTAATGCCCAAACCCAAGACAACGTCTTCACCTCATCCACCAATTCATCAACGTTCTTAAATTGGTTTTTGAAAATCCTCGCATTTCTTTCCTTCCACATCGTCCAAATAGTGGCATGCCAAATCAACCACAAGGCTTTCTTTAACCACCTCGAATTAACCTCATCACTCCAACAAGATAAATGCATATACAAATTTTGCGGAGTAATAAAATTAACACCTAACCAATCGAACACCAAAAGCCAAAGCAAGCAAGTCAAATCACAATGCAAGAATAAATGCGTTGTTGTTTCCTCCCTATGGCCACACATGACACAATTCCGAGGATCCTCTTGGGTTAAGACTCGGTGCAACTCGAGATTTGATCGCGTAGGAATACGGTCAAGAAAAGCCATCCAAGAGAAAGCAATCACCTTTGATGGAGCCGGACTCTTCCAAAGATCACCAAAAACTCTTTCCTCTAGGGTATTCAAACCATCCTCCAATAACACAATTCCTTCAAGAACTCTATAGGAAAAGCTAACCGAGAAAATACCTCCATCATCCTGCATCCACCACCATTTATCATAATCTGTCCCCCAAAGCGAACCCCTCCAAGAGAGCCAACAAGTTAGCAATTAAGTTGTGCTCCCAAAGAAAGGGTTCTCTCCTCCAAACAAAATTCCATATGACTAATCCATCGATTGTAATAGCCAAATCTGCTATCTTGGCCTCCTTAAGCGATGAGAGATTGAAAAAGCCTAGGAAAAGTCGATTGTAATAGCCAAATCTACTATCTTGGCCTCCTTAAGCAATGAGAGATTGAAAAAGCCTAGGAAAAGTAGAAGCCAAAGGTTGATCACCAATCCACTTCTCTTTCCAAAAACTAGTACCTCTACCATTTGATACCCTCCGCACCACCCTATTATATATATATATATATATAGAGAGAGAGAGAGAGAGAGAGAGAGAGAGAGAGAGAGAGACACACACACACACAATATTGATTCAATTAAAAACCAAAAATCAAAACTAATCTCCAACTTCAACATTTTCCCCTTTTCTTTACTCTATCTCCCAAACAACAACAACAACAACAACAACAACAACAACAACCATATATTTCTTTCTCACTAACAACAACAACACTCATTTCTTCCTCCACAACTTCAATCCAATTGTCCCTTCTCACTGTTTCTTGAATTTGACACTCGTAGTCTCTGATTCCACCACCACACAGATGGAGAGTAATTTCTCACATAGTGTTATGACTGTTATGAAGAAAGAATTTGGGGATTTTTCGCTGTAGAAGTCGACGTGGCCTTCGACGGTGCAGAAATCGGCGCCGGTGGGAATGAAAGACCGAGGAGGAGAGAGAGAGGCTCGTTTTAGGATGCAGAATCGAGTTACAGAATCACTTTTCAGGAGCAACGCGTTTCATAAGCCTTTGCATCGAAGGGTTTGAGATTGTCGTGATTTCTACATCGCTTCTGATGTTGCTGGGTTTTGACGAGAGTAACGAATGGAAGTTGTTGTTTAATCCGGGTCTTAACCGGTCTGAAAATGAGTGTTTTTTGCACATCCCTAAGCATCATAGAATGTGTAGATCTGGAGAATAGATATTTAAACATGATAAACATTTTGGAATATGAAATTGAAACATGTAAAAGAGAATTATGAGCTTATTGGGATGATGAATAGATATTTAAACATGATAAACATTTTGGAATATGAAATTGAAACATGTAAAAGAGAATTATGAGCTTATTGGGATGATGAATTGTAGAATTAGATAGAGAGTTTAGAAGAAATATGAAGAGATTTTTGGATTGTTGATTTTTTTTTTTGGCTAAAGTGCAACTTTGGCCTCCTATCTTTCAAAAAGTTGCGATTTTGGCCCCCTAAGTTTGAAAACTACAATTTTGGTCCCCTATGTTTTAGCCCCTTTGCATATTTGGTCCTATCGGTCAATTTTGACCGGTCAACGCCCATGTGGCATGCCACATGGGTAATTATTAAATTAAAAATAAATAAAAAAACATTTTTTAATTAAATAAATGAAAAATCTAATTAAAAACATTTAAAAAATCAGGAAAATTGAAAAATTAATAAAAAATTGAAAAAAATTCTGAAAATATTAAAATATTCTGGAAAAATGAAAAATCAATAAAAAAATTGAAAAAAAATATAAAAAAATTCTGAAAAATTGAAAATTAATAAAAATGAAAAAATATGGAAAAAATTTAAAAATTCTCGAAAAATTAATAAAAATAAAAAATGATTAAAAAATAAAATAATCTAATAAAATGAAAAATAATGAAAAATTCTGAAAAAAATAAAAAAGATTAAAAAATTTTGGAAAAATGAAAAATTAATAAAAAAATTGAAAAAAATATTAAAAAATTTTAAAATTTTCGAAAAAATTAAAAAGATTAATCATGTGTATTTATAAACCGAGCTTAGGGTTTTTCAGTGTATTTATTTCCAAAAAAAATTCAGTGTATTTTTGTGTATTTATAAACCGAGAATAAAGGAAAAAATATGTGTATTTATAAACCGAGCTTAGGTTTTTTTGTATTTTTCGAAATTTCGAAATTTTCATTAGTATTTTTTCCGGGAATTTTTGTGTATTTATAAACCGGGAATTTTTGTGTATTTATACACTGAAAAAACCTAAGCTCGACATATATACTAATGAAAATTTTGAAATTTCGAAAAATACTAATGAAAAATTTTAATTTGAATTTTAATTAGAATTTCGGCACGTTTCTAATTTTAATTAGAATTTCGAAATTTCCATTAAAATTTTAATTAGAATTTTCATTAGTATTTTTCGAAATTTCAAAATTTTCATTAGTATATATGTCGAGCTTAGGTTTTTTCAGTGTATAAATACACAAAAATTCCCGGTTTATAAATACACAAAAATTCCCGGAAAAAATACTAATGAAAATTTTGAAATTTCGAAAAATAAACAAAAAACCTAAGCTCGGTTTATAAGTAGACATATTTTTTCCCTTATTCTCGGTTTATAAATACACAAAAATACACTGAAATTTTTTTGGAAATAAATACACTGAAAAAACCTAAGCTCGGTTTATAAATACACATGATTAATCTTTTTGAAAATTTTGAAATTTTTTTATTAATTTTTCATTTTTCCAAATTTTTTTAATCTTTTTTATTTTTTTCATTATTTTTCATTTTATTAGATTATTTTATTTTTTAATCATTTTTTATTTTTATTAATTTTTCGAGAATTTTTAAATTTTTTTCGTATTTTTTCAGATTTTTTTTATTTTTCTAGAATTTTTAAATTTTTTCCATATTTTTTCATTTTTATTAATTATCAATTTTCCAGAATTTTTTTATATTTTTATTAATTTTTCATTTTTCCAGAATTTTTTAATATTTTCAGAATTTTTTTCAATTTTTTATTAATTTTTCAATTTTCCTGATTTTTTAAATTTTTTAATTAGATTTTTCATTTATTTAATTAAAAAATGATTTTTTATTTATTTTTAATTTAATAATTACCCATGTGGCATGCCACATGGGCGTTGACGGGTCAAAATTGACCAAAAGGACCAAATATGCAAAGGGGCTAAAACATAGGGGACCAAAATTGTAGTTTTCAAACTTAGAGGGCCAAAATCGCAACTTTTTGAAAGATAGGGGGCCAAAGTTGCACTTTAGCCTTTTTTTTTTTTACAAGGGATTGTTGATGTTGTCATTCATAATTTTGTGAAGATCCTGTTGAAATGATGAAGATGAAACCTACTCACGTGCTTCTTTCTGGATTTCTTTCCTTTTTTATTTTTTTAATTTATCAATTATACGCGTGGCAAATTGATTTTTTTTAAATAAAAATTATACAAGGTGGGGTGACACATAGGATTAACCATGTCAAAATTGAGATTTTGCAAAAGGGGTTAAACTTTGGGTGACTTTGGCCATTTTTTTTAAAAGGGGGCAAAAATCCCCACTTTTGCAAACTTAGTGCGTTTAAGAGGTAAATAGTGCGTTTAAGCCTAAAATATAACTTAATTTGTTCTGATCAAACAAGTTTTTTTTTAAGATCACATTCTCTTAATGGCGAGTTTTTGTTGTTAGACCATAAACCAAACCATGAATAGTGAAGCTTATTGGCAATGAAGTGATACAATTTTTAATCTTACAAATGATGGTGGAGTCCACCATAAAATGATCAAATGAAAGTACAACCGGAGGAGGTGGTGGTATGAGTATGATAGTTATGTCATAAAACGAATCAAAAATAGATCACAAATTTTAAGTAATATTTTTTTAACGAGATAAAATGATATATATTACCATTAGAAAATAGTCAGCTCCATAGCACAAGATGTGCAAAGAAGAGCCAAACAATAGTACAATATTGAAAGAAAAAAAAAACAATAGTACAACAATAGCATCCAAAAGCAAAATAGAGAAAATAAAATCAACCAATACCCAAACAGACAGCGGGTTCCTACAATTTCCTTCTAACTCCTCCTCCCAAGCCAACAATTTGTTCCTCCACACCCACACCTCCCCTCCAACACTCCACCCTAATAAAAACATATCCGCCACCGACACATCCTGTAACATCCCGCCTGTCAGCATCAGAATATTACCAGACGATAATGCCAGAGGATTTAAGTTCATGGAAAATACGTGTGATGGAAATAATTTATGGGATGTCAGCTTAATACGAGTTAAGTATCAGTGTCAGATTTAACACGCCTGAGGCAAGGGTATTCTGGTACTTGCACGCAAAGTGGTATAAAAGTGGTTTTGGGCCAAAATTCTTCATTATCTTCATGACTTTCTCTCTCTAGGTTTTGAGAGAAAGAATTTCTCTCTTCCTTCTCTCTAGCCACGCCACTCTCTCTCTCTACCATAATCTTTCAAAGCTTCCAAACACATGGGATTAGTGGTCAAGCATGGATCAAAGAAGCTTTGTGAGCAAGAACATCAAGAAGGAGAAGTTTAGCATGATTAGAGGAACTTTGAAGTTAGGGTTTGAGCTTGAACAAGATGGATCAAAGCTTGTTAGGTGCTGCTATATCATGTGAGTTCCATAGATAGATTACCCACCTTTGGGATTGATTAATCTTGTAGAAAAATCATGATTTATGTTAGTTTAGTTTTTATGGAACTTTAGTACCCCAAGCCAATCCAAGTTGTTTACATGTTAAAATTGCCATGGTATATGTTTAAATAAGTCTATACAAGTTGTTGGATGTGTTTGGTGCATTACAGGGTCAAATTGGACGAGTTTTGGGTCGAAAATGGCGAAAACCCGTAGCCGAAAGCACTGAAAACGCAAAAGTTCGCAGCGCTGCGCCTGTACAAGGGCGCTAGGCGCCCACACACAGGGAGCTAGCGCTAGGCGCCCAACTCCTGGCGCCAGGCGCCCCAGACAGGACAACGTCCGCGTTGTCTTGCGCTCGGGTGCTTGGGGGCAGTCGTGTGGGGGTCCGAGGCGATCGTTTCGAAGTATTATTTGACTGTTTTCACTCATTTCTCAACTGGAACAAACTTGGCCTTATGAAATCGTAGAATTTTCTAAATGGCTTAAGACTTGGGTTTTGGCATTTTCAGTCTTTAGTAACTATTGGAAATTTGCACAACTCGTCAATTGATCCTTGCATCATTAATCATGGCAATCTTAGCATGTATTACAAGGATGGCTCAAGAGAGAGTTTTAGCCGAATTATTCGGGTAGCAAGAAACTATGCATGGGATGAAAGTAGAGCCTTGACATAGCTTGTCAAGAACTAGAATAGTTAGTAGAGAATAGAATGTTAGGCATGAGTAGTATGCTTGACTAGTTGCGAAGTGGCATAGAGTAATCTCTTCGAATAGAAGCTAGAGTGCCATACGAGTATGGCAAGACGTGAATTGATTAGATATCTCTTCACGTAGTAAGTTAAGCAAGCATATAGTTTACCTCTAGTTGGATCGTATAGACATCCGAGGTAAAAGAGATAGCTAGTATAGATTTAATACTCATGCATATATTTAGACCAAGATTTTAAAGATAAAGGTGCCATGTCTCTTGTGTCCACACTAGGTTGGTACAAGGGATTTCCATTAGGTGAACGGGGTTAGCCGTAAGGAACCCGCATGTCACTTAGTAAGCAAGAGGTAGTGTCATGTCTCTTGTGTCCACACTAGGTTGGTTCAAGAGGTTTCCATTAGGTGAAACGGGGTTAGCCGTAAGGATCCCGCACGTCACTGCAGGAGTGCCGTTGGTTATACCTTAGATAGGTTTCCATCGGATAGATAGGGATTGCGCTCGGGGTTACTCCACTCGGGGCTTTCCGTAAAATAAACTCAGATAATATTTGTTTGTTAAACGCTAACGTTATGAATGAACTTGACTATGCATATTTGTTAGATATATTTATGTTATGTCATAGAGCCTTGACGTAGGTCGTCAAGAATTAGTAGAGCCTTGACGTAGATCGTCAAGAATAGTAGAGCATAGACGTAGTGCGTCAAAACTAGCATGATAGCAAGATGGAATATGTTGTTAGATACAACATAGTTAATGCATAGAGCAAGTATAGAGAAAGATATACCGTTGACGATATTAGGTTTCCCCTAATCGTCCGGGTTAGAATCGTGTCATGATTATGTTAGACTTGGGCCTTAATGCGTAGAGCGTATTCTTGGCAATGCGGTTTTAGATTCCCCTCGACCGCCATGACACGTATAGGAAGTGAAGCCTATAACAAGTGAGATAAGACTATGACGGCCCTAGTATGCACGACCGTCTAAGTATGCAAGTCCCCACACACGTATAATCAACCGTCAGGTTGTATTTTAGACACGTGGTGACCGTAGGTTTCCCCTGAGGTTGCCTGTAGCCTAGGATTTAGGGGAACTCACTGAGACATTATGTCTCATCCCAATCCTTATTTGTTTCAGATAAACAGGTTGGATTAGCAAGCTAGTAGCCGAATGGATGTTGCGACAAGTGTTCGTTCGTACCGCTGCAGGACAATGTGGATATTCAAGGATGCATCTGTTATACTTTAGAAAAGTTGAGTTGTATTATTATGTACGAACGCATTTTGTTGTATATATATATATTCATTCGTAGTTGTATTGTTGTAAAATTTTAATGTATCCAATACTAAACTTAACGCACGTGCTAGACATTCTAGATACGTCTAGTATGGGTGTTACATTTGGTATCAGAGCAGGTCGATTCAGACCGTGCCTTGGGTCATTAAGTTACAACAAAGGTAGTGGGACCATTGGGTTCCGGGTAAATGTTCTAGTTGTTGTTGTTAGTTGAGCCTGATCAACTCAATTTAGCATTCGACGATTAGAATGGATGCCTGAGAGCTGAATAGGACCCTGGAGGGACGAAGTATGTGAAGAAGATGCACCAGAAGGTGTGAACTTAGAAGCAAGAACTCCGAATGAGTATTAGTAAGAAGTTGATCGTGCCAGTAGGTGGCCGGTGAACTAAGCAAGTAGAAGTATGAATCCTCCGGGAATGTAAGGCAATGTTAAGAAAGGACGTTTAGACAGCGTTGGGTAAGTTGTTGATGATGCTTCGTATACCCGTAAGTGGAGAATACAGAAATATCTTAGCAGGACCTGAAGCTTCAGTAAGGGTCATAGTTAGAACGGAAATGTATTCCAGAAAGTAAGCGCAAGGCTACAAGATAGAAAGCAGTCGACGTAGGTTGACGGGATTAGTAGACTCTCAGGATTAGCGTTATGTTATTGAGATTATGGACTTGAATGTTCAAAGTGAACGAGGTTCTAGTGTTCGAGAAGCTACGTTAAGCGGTAACGCAGGGAAGTAAGCTACTCGTAGTAGAAAAAGGATTCAGTGAGAGTTTTATGCTATCAGGAATGAGGCATTAATTTCTAAAATGCCGAGAATTGTATCGAATTAGGTTGATGCTTGCCATGCATATGTAGTAGGATATTTTAGATGTTGGGAATGACTGATGTGCATTAAATTACTTGAGAAATAAAAATTTATGCAAACTATGTTTTGAAAAAAAATTGAGCTGAAGAAACTCATCAATAGCGAACCCGGAGCGAATTTTTTTTCAGTTCGTCTCTAGGGAATGCAGTGACTATTGGAGAGTTGTCTTCACCATCTGTTATGCAATGAGAAATTGTTTTTTTTTATATCGAGTGACGAATGCATATCACCCCCTAAGGTTTTCAAAAGAGGAAAAGGCATGGGCAACCATCAACGAAAATCGATTCGGTTTGTGACTTTGGAAGTTAATGTGTCAAGAGATAAGAATGAGTTTAGACCAAGAGTTTAGAGGCACCAGTATCTAGAATGGAAGTCACAGATGTGAAATCATGAGGCAATAAGTTAAATGGTGCAGAGTCATACGAAATCACAAGGATGTTGGATTTCGCGAAGTTATAAGTATCCCTTGAATCTATGTTTTGCTTGATGGACTTGCGAAGGCTCGTTAAGATGCTAAGTTGTAAAGTTTACATGATTTTAGAAAGACATACGCATATGGGTGATTGAAGTTGACATTTTGGAATTCGAAGTGAAATTCTGTAGGTACCGGTTTGTTACGACTCGTATAGTTTGGCTAAACTCACTAGGACTAAGATTTGATGACACATACGTGTTATCAACTCGTTCTGTGAATTTAGAGTAACGACTAGGACCTAGATTCAGTATATGTTTTTTTTATATAGTTGAAAGTCATCAACGTCAATGACCCTTGTGCTAATTTATGAAATTTCTTAGAAAGAAAAATTAACGAGCAAGCATAGGAAGAATTAAGCAAAACATAGTATGCGAGATATGAAGCTACAATGTTAGATGCATAAGGAAGTTGTCCGAGTGCAAGATGAGTCTACCATGGGATGTTGTAAGCACGTTTCATGGAATAGTAGTTATGTAATAGCAAAGATGTGCTCCTTGAGTTAAGATGCTCAGGAATAAGAGTACGTATGACATTGATATGTCCAGAGGTAAGTTTCCTTGAGGTTCAATCTTACCAGCAAAGAATAGAGCAAGGTTGCAGAGTAGCATGCAACATAGAAGTATCGAGCAGAGCTCAAGCAGATATTAATGTAATAATAGAAGAAGAATAAAGTTCACCCATCTCAACGGATCAGCGTATTGGTTGAAGCCAACCGGTGGGAATCAGAGTAGCGCAACGGAAGTTAATTACTTAAGGTGCGAACAGTAGTCATGGAACATGGAATTTTGTAGTAAGAATCTTTGTGAAAAATGTTCGAGATAGAAATACCATTTCAGCGAGAAGTATTATGTGGAAAGCGAGGAGTTCTCGTTATGTTAAGTAAGTATAGATGCTTATGCAGCCAGTAATGATTAAAGTAAAAGTTTAAAGAAAGCATCTTCACTCAGGTAAGATGAGAAAGACTAGAGTTAACACAGATGAATTAATCGAGTTGCCTTTTGGTGATGTCTAATTCGTAGAAGAGCTGTTGGTTAGTCAGAAGGAGTATATGCTATATTGATGGAGTACGATTGATGAGTTATGCCTGACGAAGTGCATACCCTCTTATACCATACTTGTTAATTGATAACGATACTTTCTAGAATGGTATCAAGCCACGATTTTATAACTTTTAAAGATAAGGTTGGTATTAAGGAACTTGGGAACGATGTTTAAAAAAAAAAAAAAGAAATATGAAATTTCACATTGTTAAGACTGATGAGATACGTCGTAAGCGAGTAAGCTCACTTAAGACGTACAGACTTCAGGACCAGCTTGTTAGAGACAAGTGTGAAGGAGAGTCATAAAACCTTTTTCAGATATAGGGACTCGTCCTGTGGTTCTGCAGTACTAGTATAGACACAGTTTTAAAATGATATTTTTTAGTCATGCATCTATTCGTTCCAAGAACCTATGTACCAGAGTTTAGAAATTTTAGAAACAAAAGCTAGAATGAGTATCGTTATTAACAAACAAGCAATGGCGCTAAAAAGTATGCCAATACTAGAAGATCAAGTTTTATGAATGAATGACAATACCCATGTGATACTCAAGTCATACGGGATGCACGGATTTGTGCTTTGAGTGTCCAATACAAGTGCAAATGGACTTAGTAGAAAGTTTCAAGAGCATGTGAATCACCAGACAGGTTAATAGATTGTCAGATGAATCAGTGTAGTTGATTTCACTTCTTCATGCCAAGCTAGACAAGTTACCCATGAATTGCAGTACAAGGAGGTTATGAAAGATAGAAAGATTTCTTAAGACTCCTAAAAGAGATGATAGGTTTGCCGAATTATCAAGATGAGTAACAAAGTAAGAGGCAAAAGTTGCAAAGTGCGGCAAGAGAGATTATCTATGTGTGATAAAATGTATGCATGACAAGATGTGTTAGATACACGTAAGCACTGCAGGGCAAACCTGGATATCAGTAGAACTCCAGTTTAAAGGCAAATCCTGAGTGATTCAGATAGAGAAGACTTATTAGATGCAGAGTTCATGCTACGCAGAGAAGGAATAGATCCGAGACAAGCAATCCTCCTATAACAAAGGTTAGTTTTAATCACTATGTTCTCAGACAGTTCTGTGATTTTGATAAAGATGGTAAGATAGAAGAGACCATATTCAATCATATGCAGAATAAGAAAGAGGAAGAATTACATGTATTGATAAGGAAAGTATGCTTCGAAACTCTACGGAGTGAGTTTGATCAGATTTAGTATAGCAGGAACCAAAGGAGACAGATTTTAGTTGCAATGATTGTAGATGATTTCTAAATTTCGAGGACGAAATTTCTTTAAGGGGGGTAGAGTGTAACATCCCGCCTGTCAGCATCAGAATATTACCAGACGATAATGCCAGAGGATTTAAGTTCATGGAAAATACGTGTGATGGAAATAATTTATGGGATGTCAGCTTAATACGAGTTAAGTATCAGTGTCAGATTTAACACGCCTGAGGCAAGGGTATTCTGGTACTTGCACGCAAAGTGGTATAAAAGTGGTTTTGGGCCAAAATTCTTCATTATCTTCATGACTTTCTCTCTCTAGGTTTTGAGAGAAAGAATTTCTCTCTTCCTTCTCTCTAGCCACGCCACTCTCTCTCTCTACCATAATCTTTCAAAGCTTCCAAACACATGGGATTAGTGGTCAAGCATGGATCAAAGAAGCTTTGTGAGCAAGAACATCAAGAAGGAGAAGTTTAGCATGATTAGAGGAACTTTGAAGTTAGGGTTTGAGCTTGAACAAGATGGATCAAAGCTTGTTAGGTGCTGCTATATCATGTGAGTTCCATAGATAGATTACCCACCTTTGGGATTGATTAATCTTGTAGAAAAATCATGATTTATGTTAGTTTAGTTTTTATGGAACTTTAGTACCCCAAGCCAATCCAAGTTGTTTACATGTTAAAATTGCCATGGTATATGTTTAAATAAGTCTATACAAGTTGTTGGATGTGTTTGGTGCATTACAGGGTCAAATTGGACGAGTTTTGGGTCGAAAATGGCGAAAACCCGTAGCCGAAAGCACTGAAAACGCAAAAGTTCGCAGCGCTGCGCCTGTACAAGGGCGCTAGGCGCCCACACACAGGGAGCCAGCGTTAGGCGCCCAACTCCTGGCGCCAGGCGCCCCAGACAGGACAACGTCCGCGTTGTCTTGCGCTCGGGTGCTTGGGGGCAGTAGTGTGGGGGTCCGAGGCGATCGTTTCGAAGTATTATTTGACTGTTTTCACTCATTTCTCAACTGGAACAAACTTGGCCTTATGAAATCGTAGAATTTTCTAAATGGCTTAAGACTTGGGTTTTGGCATTTTCAGTCTTTAGTAACTATTGGAAATTTGCACAACTCGTCAATTGATCCTTGCATCATTAATCATGGCAATCTTAGCATGTATTACAAGGATGGCTCAAGAGAGAGTTTTAGCCGAATTATTCGGGTAGCAAGAAACTATGCATGGGATGAAAGTAGAGCCTTGACATAGCTTGTCAAGAACTAGAATAGTTAGTAGAGAATAGAATGTTAGGCATGAGTAGTATGCTTGACTAGTTGCGAAGTGGCATAGAGTAATCTCTTCGAATAGAAGCTAGAGTGCCATACGAGTATGGCAAGACGTGAATTGATTAGATATCTCTTCACGTAGTAAGTTAAGCAAGCATATAGTTTACCTCTAGTTGGATCGTATAGACATCCGAGGTAAAAGAGATAGCTAGTATAGATTTAATACTCATGCATATATTTAGACCAAGATTTTAAAGATAAAGGTGCCATGTCTCTTGTGTCCACACTAGGTTGGTACAAGGGATTTCCATTAGGTGAAACGGGGTTAGCCGTAAGGAACCCGCATGTCACTTAGTAAGCAAGAGGTAGTGTCGTGTCTCTTGTGTCCACACTAGGTTGGTTCAAGAGGTTTCCATTAGGTGAAACGGGGTTAGCCGTAAGGATCCCGCACGTCACTGCAGGAGTGCCGTTGGTTATACCTTAGATAGGTTTCCATCGGATAGATAGGGATTGCGCTCGGGGTTACTCCACTCGGGGCTTTCCGTAAAATAAACTCAGATAATATTTGTTTGTTAAACGCTAACGTTATGAATGAACTTGACTATGCATATTTGTTAGATATATTTATGTTATGTCATAGAGCCTTGACGTAGGTCGTCAAGAATTAGTAGAGCCTTGACGTAGATCGTCAAGAATAGTAGAGCATAGACGTAGTGCGTCAAAACTAGCATGATAGCAAGATGGAATATGTTGTTAGATACAACATAGTTAATGCATAGAGCAAGTATAGAGAAAGATATACCGTTGACGATATTAGGTTTCCCCTAATCGTCCGGGTTAGAATCGTGTCATGATTATGTTAGACTTGGGCCTTAATGCGTAGAGCGTATTCTTGGCAATGCGGTTTTAGATTCCCCTCGACCGCCATGACACGTATAGGAAGTGAAGCCTATAACAAGTGAGATAAGACTATGACGGCCCTAGTATGCACGACCGTCTAAGTATGCAAGTCCCCACACACGTATAATCAACCGTCAGGTTGTATTTTAGACACGTGGTGACCGTAGGTTTCCCCTGAGGTTGCCTGTAGCCTAGGATTTAGGGGAACTCACTGAGACATTATGTCTCATCCCAATCCTTATTTGTTTCAGATAAACAGGTTGGATTAGCAAGCTAGTAGCCGAATGGATGTTGCGACAAGTGTTCGTTCGTACCGCTGCAGGACAATGTGGATATTCAAGGATGCATCTGTTATACTTTAGAAAAGTTGAGTTGTATTATTATGTACGAACGCATTTTGTTGTATATATATATATATTCATTCGTAGTTGTATTGTTGTAAAATTTTAATGTATCCAATACTAAACTTAACGCACGTGCTAGACATTCTAGATACGTCTAGTATGGGTGTTACACATCCTTATTAATAGACAAGTCGAAGAGTCTCCTAAACCTGTCCCGAAGAGGAACCAACCCTACCCAAATATCCGTCCAAAAATAAGTATTAAAACCATTACCAACCTGATTCTCAATACTTTCCTCAAACCAAGTCCCTCTCCGTCTCTCGACACCTAAGCCTTCTCGAATTCACACAACCTCCCTCCACCAAAATCACTAGTAAGTTATTTATTGCACTTTATTCTAAATGAATTTGCAAATAACTACATTGAGGGCGTTGTTGGCTACTATCATAAATCAATAGTTTAATCCAGTGTTAGCTTGTGTTAATTTTGTATAGAGAATTTTTTTTTTTTATAATGTTCTAATATGCCTGAATAAAATCACTTAAAAATTTAAAAATAATTGAATTTGAATAAAATCACTTAAAAATTTAAAAATAATTGAATTTAACATAGACTAAAATCTCTATGCTGAAAAACTGAATCAGACTAAAACTCCATACTAAAGTTCAAATAAAAAATATAAATTTAAACTATAAATTACCTTCTTATTGCTATAACTGGTAATCTAATTAATAGGCATTTTTTTGAACAAGCCAAAATTAATTAATTAATAAGCATTTTGATGTATAACCATCAAGAATAAGGCTATATGTGTACTTTTCTATCTAAATCTTAGAATTTTTTGTTAAAATCAAAGTCTTATAATGAAAATAAATATTGGACTAAACTATTTTACTTACAAAAGGAAAGCAATAAAATTTCCATTAGATAAAGGCATAAATCACCAAAATATCATCTTCTTTATTTAAATATCATCATGTTTACAATGTTTAGAAATACACGTCAGCGTTGTTAGAACAACCAACGTAATCAGAATTACAATCTATGAACTTTGGATCTTTGCTTGCAGTCAAGCAAAGCCTAACTTCATATAAATAATCTTGATTCTGAATCTGTTGGCATCGAATTTCTGGCTTGCATTTCATGTGTTTTCTTATAGCATCGAAAATGGCTTGTCTGGATACAAGAATCCCACGGGGTATAATACTTTCCTTTCGAAGCATCTCTCTTAGGTTAATACCATTGTAGAGTTTCAATGCCAAAGAAAAGTATTCATATTGATCCAACATCGACACTGAGCATGTTCCATGCTTTACCCACTGCTCCCCCCAAAATCTAAGGTTGTCAATACGTGGTACCGGTGGATTTGATTTGTGCCTCATCTCTAATGATGGCCAGTCTTTGTTGAGTCGATCCTCTCCTACTTTATATACCTGATCAAATTAAACAAATATATATATATATATATATATATATGTATATATATATATATATATATATATAATTAACATTTTGTAGATCATGGTATAATAATAATAATAATAATAATAATAATAATAATAATAATAATAATAATAATAATAATAATAAAAAAACTAAAATATAACTTACTTTGCTC
This sequence comes from Medicago sativa, assembly GCF_051527215.1. NCBI lineage: Eukaryota > Viridiplantae > Streptophyta > Magnoliopsida > Fabales > Fabaceae > Medicago > Medicago sativa. The sequence goes on from NC_140750.1 coordinate 82,472,948, forward strand.
CAATCAAACAAGTGTTTTTTGTCGGGATCACATTCTCTTCCTAGCTTAGAACCTTTGACGCTAGGCCATAAACCGTGTAGGGTGAAGTTTATCGGCAATGAAGCGATACATTGTTTACTATTATGCTGTAAATACTTACAAAATCCTGATGGCCATGTTTCAGCCAACATAAAATGATCAAATGAAGGTAAAACTGGAGGAGGTGGTGGTAATTGAGGAGGTGGTGGAGACCTTAATCTACTTCTTCCAAGTGTTTCCGCTAAAAGACGTGGATCAGATGGAAGAGGGTCAGCAGCCAACCCAAGATTACATGAAAGAGCAAGGATGACTAATATGATTGAAATGGTGTTGGCCATGGTCATTGGGAATAGCCTGTAGTACGTAGGTATTTTGTATTTTGAAGGTTGGGAGTTTGTTTGTGGATTTGCTAGGCCTCCTAGTAAGTCATTTTATAGGTAGCTAGTATGTAGTCATTTGGTTAAAGAAATAAACAACAATTAACACGAGTTAATAAGTTTTTAAAAAATTAATAGCAGTAATTAAAACCTTAATTAAATGAAAACAAATAAATATGGAAAATAAAAACAATATAATCTAAATGTGTCAATTTGGTAACACTAAATTATCAAACTGCAACACCGCTAAGTGGCGCGACTTGCCATTTCGTCGAATTGGATGAGCATTATTTTTTACAACACTGCTAAGTCTAAGTGGCGCGACTTTCCCTTTCGTTGAATTGGACGAGCGCTATTTTTTATCCACTAATTATTTTTTATCGATGTGGTTCTATAAATTATTTTTAGATTTTACTTTGGTCTCCTTATTTTCTTTGTTCAATTTCGTCATTTAAGTTACGAACGTTATACATTTTGATCTCACAAGTTTTTTTTAATCATTTTGCTTCTTTAACTTATAAATTTTGGACCCTTAAGTCTTAAAAATAACAAAATTTTTACATTTTGCTTCCTTAATTACAAAATAGAACTGTCAAATGTTTGTAACTTAATGACCAAGATAAAATGAAAACAATTTAAAATACCTTTGTTTCCAACGTTTGGAACTTAATAGATTAGAAAATATTTAATATTTGGATTACCATGTCATTAGTATGAAATTTCCATCCTTGTTTAACAATGACTAATCTTTATAGGGGAGTCTCTGGGATACATAAGGTGGGTTGTCCTTTCTCATCCGAATTTTTTTATAAAAAAATAAATAATGTCGAGATATATTAATTATATTAATTTTTTTGAGGAAATATTAATTATATTAATTAAATAAAGTAAAGATGCTATACAAGAATAAAAAAAGAAAAGAAGAGAGAAATTATTTTTATGACCTTGCCAGCATGAGCAAGCGAGAATCCTAAAGTTGGGAAATAAGTTCTTCCCACACATAAGCATAATCAAAATGTGTCAGTTCCACAGCATACTCTTACGTGCTTAATTAAATCTCATAAAGGCCAAGTATCACAATTAAATGGACTATCATTGTTTGTTTCTAATTTGAGCTTGTTTCCATAAGACATGCAAATGTTGATGTGTTGCATTGCATCTTAATTCACGTAATGTGAGAATTTGCACAATATTAAAAAAAGAGTTTCTTACAATTTAAGCAAACATTTAGTCCATCAATTGATTAGAACCGTAAATCATGCATTTTTATATTTACAGTGTAACTAAAAATAATTTCAGTGACCTTCCTTCAAAAAATAATTTCAGTGACCGAATGAGGTACCTATTAGCTATCGATGTTTATATGGTTAAGCCAGTGGCGGTTTCACCGCCCGGCGACCCCGAGCACAAGCCCAGGCTCCGGCCCAATTTTTTTTTCAATCTTTTATGTAAATTTCTCTGAATTTCTTATATAAATCTCTATAAATTTGACAATTTTTTTAGATTTTTTGATTATTTACTTGAAATTTCTTATGTAAACAATCCTGGTTCGCCACTGGGTTAAGCGTTCTCCATTGAAGATGGTATTATGGTTTATGCCTTATGGGTTCATTTGGTTAAATTTTTGTTAAAAAAACAATTAGAACATTATTATTTTTTTACGGAAAATTAAGAATAAGGTAGAATAACACAAGCTGCCTTTATGTGGACTCTTACAATCGCGTTTAAATATTTCTTTTGAATTTTTTAAATAATACATTAAAAAAAATTTAAAGGAATATTCATAAAGTAAAATAAAATTAAACATGGATCAAGAACAACAAAAAAAAACATCTAGTATTTTTAGTTAATTTTAATTTTCCTTAAAAAAATTGAAAAAACAGCGGTTTACGAGTTTTTTTTACAAAAACCAAACACAAGACAACAGAACTATAAAAATTCTAATGGGGTCAAATACATATTTAACCTTATTGAAAATTATTGAAAACAAGTTCTTCAATCAAATTCCTATCAAAAAAGTTTGTTTTTTAGGGAAAACCTATCAAAAAAGTTCTTCAATGAAAATTTAATTAGTGCAATATAATTTGGTGGTATCTTATCAATTAGTGCAATATAATTAATGTATACCGAATCAAATAATATAGGATTAACTAGCTTGGAAACCCGTGCCAAGCACAGGCTAGAATTACGACTATTTTTTTTATTTTATACACAATATGTAAATAGAACGCATCGTTATCGTATTTTCGATTGCATATTATATACAAATATCAACGTTTATATAGTTATTTTCGTATCGTTAAACAGGAATGATTTAACGGATGTAACGTCGAAACATTAGTATTTAATGATGAAATATTTTACACGGATGACTAAAATTAATCATGGAGACATGAGTTTTTTTTATGTTTTGCATATAATTGGGGGTGTTGGAGTCTCGAGACCTACCACTGCATATACAATTAATTGTCCCTACCCGATGAATTGTCTCTACCAGATGCCCTTATATATGGTTTCTTTCAAATTCCATGATTTATATAGCGGATACCCCTATATATACAAAGTTAATATCGTGCATACACTTGATTCATCTTATAAAATAAATATTCAATCAATGTAGCAAATAAGTATAACAAACAACGACTAAGACACCAACTATCTATCACATTTTTTAACTTAGCATATTATAAAATAACCCATCAACAAAAACACAACAGAAAAGGCTTAAAAAAGGGACTACAAAATTGTCCTCTGCATGCACATAGACATAGGCGCTCCAAAGAAGGAAAAAAAACGGATATATAACATATTGATAAAAAATGAAGCAGAACATATAGTTGATGATATGGTCACTGAAAGAGTACGACTTACATTAGGAAAAAAATGAGAAAGATCAGATGGATACTGACATTATAAATAAAATTAAACAGAGTATGAGAATATTGGAGTTGCTCTATCAGATAATAGAAAAACCGAAGTCTCAGTAAATAAACAACTTAATGTATCAGGCAATGTTAATTTCAGAGCCTAAGAGAAGGTATTGCACCTATTGCAATTGGTCAATGATATTTCAATACCATAGAAATTCCATTAACGTCAGCTTGTGTACATATGAATGATATCACGTCACTTGAGGCACAAAACCATTACCTGAAGGTACATGAGACCAAAAATATTGTTAAAAAGGGATCAAAAATATTACTCCATATAACATATTAGTCCCTATAACAAATTGATTACTCAGCCTGTTCTTTGCACAACAATAAATGTCATTGGATTTTATAAAATGAAATAAGAAGTGTGATCTCAATTGTTAGTTGCAGAATTGTAGTTTATCTACATGACCAATCCATTAATCTTTCTTTACGCAACTATTAGAATGGTTCCAAGTAGCAACAACCAATACATATCCAAATAAAAATATATATATTACAACGAAGTTTAAAAGAGAAAAAAAATACTCATACCCATCTGCGTCATCAGGAACGACCGGTTAAACATTCCGAAAAACTTCAAGTTACACAACAATAGTGGTCTCAGTACACACACGATTTTCTTCATCCAGTATAAGCATTTTCAATCCCTTTCTGGAAGTGATTCTCGACACAGCGACATACATTTGTCCATGAGTAAAAACCGGTTTAGAAAGATAGATTCCAACATGAGACAACGAATGACCCTGAATTTTATTTATTGTCATTGCAAAATACGAAGCCAATAAAGTCAGTTCAGGATCACTCGGAACTAAGTTCATTCTAGGAATAATTATATTTCACCAGCATTTTTTTCGGTAATAACAGTTGCACCAATAAAGTTCTTCCCAAGATTGTCGACAATCAACCTAGTCTCATTGCACAATTCAATTACTTGGTCAATGTTCATCATCAACATAACTGGACATCCAACTTTAAATCTAAACTTGTGGTTGGAATACCGGAAAACATGATATTGTTTAAGAATTTGGTGGTAAACCATTCGCTTTGTACCTCACTATGCTCGTCTGATTTGCAAACCGAATCAGAACTGGTATATTTCTTTTCGTCTCATGGAACCAATGATAGAAGGAATTTGTTTACATTCTCAACTACGTCCAGTGTGGGAGCAAGTATCCCCCGCTCTTGGAAAAAATCCGAGATGTTCATGTTTTGCAAAAAATTCGGATATACAAAATCAACCAGATAACACGATGAATCAGAAGAATCTTTTATCAGCAACTCATAAAAAATGGGTACATTAATTTATCCACTCTCGTTAGCGGATCCTATTCCATCTCCAATTGAAAGCATCCAATCGACAAACTTTCTTATCTCATCTTGCTCGGCACGAACGGTTGAAGCCCATAAATACATATTTGTTGTAAATGTGAGAACCTACAGTGACTCCAAAACTTTGATGAGTTGATGGATGAAGCAAGTATATCTTGTATGCATCCTTTTCTTATGACTGGCAAAAAAATTCTTAAATCACCACCTAAAACAACAGAAACACTCCCAAATGGTTTGTCTATATTATCGACACCATCATAAGACATTATATCGCGCATGGTTCGGTCAAACGCCTCAAAACAATAACGATGCATTATCAGTGTATCATCCCATATTATTAATTTTGCTTTTTTGAACATAGCAGTTTTGTCGCTCTCTTTATCAAATCCACAACTTGACACTTTGTACCTCACTATTCTCGTCTGATTTACAAACCGAATCAGAACTGATATATTCCTTTTCGTCTCCTAAAACCAATGATAGAAGGAATTCGTTTACGTGCTCAACTGCGCCCAGTGTGGGAGAAAGTATCCCCCGCTCTTGGAAAAAATCCAAGATCTTCATGCTTTACACATGTTTTTTTCCATTGTTTCTTCTATTGTTATTCTCATGCTTAAAGGATGTGAATCTAAAATTTTCATGGTAATAAAACTCAACTTGCTATAAATTCTCACTACCATTAACATTTATTTTCATTTTAATTTTTTTAATTAATTAATTTCTAAAATATTTCAGGAAATATAAATTTTTACCAAACAAATGGATAGGAATGTCCTTTCAAGGAATGTAATTTCTAGCCTTGAAACAAACACACCCTTAATTTGTCATAAATTAAATTGAGGCTTTTCAAAGACTACTATCATAATCTACAATTTACAATTTAAAAAAAATTGTTTTTTTTATTATAAATATTTTAGGTGAGTTGCACTCTGGAGGACACATCAAGATCAAGATATGTCTCATGACTTAATGAGCACTTACAAAGTTACTCCCTATCAAAGAGATCCTCACACTAATAGTAGGGATTGAATCCACGTCTTTAAGGTTGAGTCAACTCATTATTAGCCGAGCCAACCTTGATTAGGAATGTTATTATTAGTATTAATAGCAAAAATAGCGATTCAAAACCTGATATCATATAATGGTATCATTTAAATAACATTTTTTTTTCATCTGACCCAATAAATGAGACATTTAATATAATCGTTTTAATTCAAATGGCCACATCAATGACTCTTAATTTATTTTATCATGATTATATTCAATAACATGAAAAAAATCACAAAAAAAAAAAGAAAAATATTAAATTATTCAAATTGAAGTATTCGAAATTTAATGATATTTTTTTTTGAAAATTTAGCGATAATTTTTTTAAGTACATGAAATATTCCATTTAAAAAAATAGATGTGAAAGAATAATAAAAACTTAAAATATATCTATTTTTAGTTTATTTAAAAAAAATATTCAATAGTTTTTTTTCTAAGTAACCTCGATTATTTAAATCTTGAGAGCACGTCATTTTTTCTTTGCAATATAATTAATATTTTTTATTTCGTTTAATTAAGGGCCAATTTTCTTGAACTTTCTTATTTTTTGAACTTTCTTTGCAATATAAAAGTTTCTTAATATATTCTTTCATGATTAGTGCAAATTTGGTTGAACTTTCTAATTATTTAGTTGCTTAGTATAAATTTCCATAATTTATGCATATTTGAGTAACCTCTAGTCATCCAAAAGTGACAATTAATGTTTTTAATTACATGTTATTAATCATATTTATCATGTTACCAAATAATAACTTGGCCACATAAATAGAATTTTGCATACGTTTGTTGGCAACAAAAAAAAGTTCATATGCTGATTTAGAGATTCATAAAATTCAATAATATAATTATTAATCCTTGTGAATCCTGGAAAAATAAAAATTTCATTTGCACGTTATTACTAAGCTACACAATAATGATCTTAAGAATAGTTCATAACAAAATAAATCATATTTTCATATCCAGGTTAACGAATATATGGAACAATAGCACAAAAAGTCAAATTTTTCATAGAATGAGTGAAAACGGGAATCAAACGCACATCATAAAAGAATATGCAAAGAGGAATGAGCAAAAATCTAAACTACAATAGAATATAAAATTGGTCGATACAATCAGCTTAAATGTAAAAACGCCAACAATAGACTTATCAAATAAACATTCTTAATTTTTCTCTTGGTACATAAACCTTCTTCAAGTTACATTACATGATTAGATCTATGTGATAACTCGTTAGAACTTGAGTTTCATATGACGATCTTGAGTATTTGGACAACATACATGGAGATGTACAATATATAATGGATTTATATGAGAAATTGAATAAATTTTCAGAATATGGAGCCATATGTTCTCCAATGGAAACTAACATACAAATAAAAAAAAAAAAAAATCAACCTCAATACATTTTTTTTTGGGAGAAATAAAAATACACAATACATTTTTTTTTGGGAGAAATAAAAATACACAATACCATTTTTTATGGGAGAAGGATGAAAATGATGAAAAACAAATTGTATATATATATAGGAAAAAAAACCATGTATTAATTTACAAATGAGTTATGATCCATTTTGATTGGCTCATGAAAAACAAATGAGTCATGATCCTCTTTTTATTGGTTGATATACAAATAAATGTGTCATAATCAATTTTGATTAGATGATAAGAAAGCATTAAATGAAATGAGAAATATGAAGGTGCCACGTGTACTATCAAAATAAAATAAGGGAAATATATATAATAGAGATTATTCAAATTGATCTACAATATACACGAAGTTTGAAAGATGATCATATAAACAAACGGATTCTACCCATGTAGTTTGAAATTCTTGCAATTTTGCCCTTCTATTTTTCTCTTTAGACATAAAGTCCATAATAGTTATTTAGAGGTTGAATTTTTTTGTGATTTTTTGTCGGCATACTTAGAGTATTAAAATATGGGTTTCCACATAAAATTAGAATTTTACGACAAGAAAAAATTAATTATCAATTTTTAAAGCGTCAAAAACTCAAAAAAAACAATGGAAATCTCGACTTAGAAATCGAAGTTTAAGATGATTGTTTGCATATACATATAAAAAAAATATACAAGAAGGATCTGCAAAATTTCATAGCATTTTAAAGACGCCTCTATTTATTTTAATTTTCCAACAAAAATATGCAAAATTTTGTTCATATTAAGCATATATTCATGAGTCAAATTATGTTCTCTAATTTTGCAGTCATGGTTCTTCACCATTAAATTTGGAAGTCTCTAAACGAGAGACAAATTGATTATGAATTGTTTAAAAAATTCATAATTATGAGGAACAAAAATTCATTATTAATTCGTCCATTGTGTAAAATCTCCAAAATTTCATGGCGGATGATCTTATGATATTATAAACATGCTAGAAAAATTAGGGAGCTAAATTTGACATTAGGAAACTAAATTTGACCCGTGAATATATGTTTATTCGAAATAAAATTGCAATTGTGCATGTTTAGGTAAAAAATAAAAATAAATTGAGGTCGCTTCAGAATTGTGTGAAACTTTGCATATCTTTTCTATATATTTTTATGGATATCTTTGTAAAAATAATCAGCTCAAAATTTGATTTATGAGTCGTGGTTTCATTGTTTTGTTTTTGAGTTTTTTGCGCTTTACAAATTCTTAATTAAAATTCATCACTTGCCAGGAAAAATCTAATTTTATGTGGAAAGCCAAATTTTAACGTCCTAAACATGCTTGCAAAAAATTATATAAAAAAATCAACATCTAAGTCACTTTTCATGTAGACACAAAGTAGAGAAAAGGAACATCTTTCAAATTCTTCAAAAAAAAAAAAACATCTTTCAAAAAAAGTTCACTTTTCTTGATTTTGTGTAAAAAATAGGAGGACAAAAATATAAAGAATCTAAAATTACAAGAATAGAATTAATTTCTTTTCTTTTTTACACGGTAATTTTCCAAGAATTACAATGATAGAATCTATCAAAAACTTGATTTACTTAATGGTGGTGGATCGATAGTCCACAACAATTTTGCACACACAATCAATCAAAACAATTAGAATTGTCACGTCAATTAATGTTTTTAGTATATGTGGCAATTCTGAATATTTTGATTAATTGTATGTGTTAAGTTGTTTTAGATTGTCGATCAACCACCATTAAACAATTTTTTATGAATGATTTTTTTTAATTTTATTTTTAACCACCATTAAACAATTTTTTATAAATGATTTTTTTTTAATTTTATTTTTACTTTCTTATTTCGTTTACTATTGGTTTATATTTATGTCCCCTAAAAGGTAATAATAAGTACATAGGAAACATAAATGATACATTAACCACAAATGCACGATTCAGCGAGCTGGTATTCGGTCTCGAAACTAAATTTCTAAAAAAAAAAAAAAAAACAAGTGAACTTTTAGGAACACCGAGTCCAACTCTTCAGAAACGTGAAGGGTCCAAATGCCAACGCGGATACAAATGTAGAAACAAAAATGTTTTTTATGAATGTTTTAATGATAACAACCTTTATGAAATGAAGACTAAGTTTTATGAATTGTGATGTATTGATGTTAGCTCGTAAGTCGTTTGATAGAAGAAGACAAACAATAAATCTCTTACAAGTGCATATATATATATATATATATATATATATATATATATATGGTTTTGTTACAAGCCATCCTTTGGTGGTGTCTTTTAACAAGTCACACCTTAAGGTGTGATTTTCACTTTTTAGTTATAACTTTGCTAAAAGACACCTTCATAAAAGTAAGTTGGTGTCTTTTCGCAAATGCTCATAGAGTAACTTGATAAAAGACACCTTCATAAAAGGTGTCTTCTATCATTACCCATATATATATATATATATATATATATATATATATATATAAACTTCTTAGAACATATTTTTTTTATAAAAAAAAACTTAGAACAGTGAAATGAGTATCAAGCTTCTTTCTCATAGATCAAACTGGATCACGACAAAATAGAATAAAAACATGGTTACAAAAGACAACAATTTAGAAGGAAAAAAAATTGAAATCAAAGAAATGGATGGATGCGTATTTCTATGGTGTGATAAGAACCGAATTCTAAAGGAAACCATTGAAGTGTTGATATCTTGAAATGGAAATTATGAATTTTTCAATGGAGGAGATGAAGACCGTGGAGAGAGATGATGACCGAAATAAATGAATAATAATGACACCCTTTTTAAAAAAAGAATATTATTGATACAATAAAAATCACTATTATATCATGATGTTAATGACAAATGACTCATTTAGGAATGTTTTAATCTCAACCAATTCTTTTTAATCTCATGGCTCTTATTCATTCTCACTATTCTCATATAAAAATGTCATTCTCATAGTATATGTTCTATATATATATATATATATATATATATATATATATATATATATATATATATATATATATATATATATAAAATCAATGGAAGAATACCAAAACAATAGCATCAAAAGATCAAATAAGCCACATAAAAAATATTGTTTGAATCAAAATAGTGTTGATTGAAAAAGATTCAACAAGAAAATGAACTTCAAGATTAATTGATTCATCCTCGTCACTACAAAAAATTTAAACAAAATTTAAAGATTCAAGGAAGAAGAAGTCCCATCTTAAAGTCATGTCACAATATGCATATTGAGTTGTGTTACATACCTTAAGTATTCATTTAAGCAATACACGTCAAAACAAGTTATGCATACATTTTATGAGGATCTCAAAACCTGCTCAAAGTGTCATTAATTAATCAAAGGATTTCAAGATATGATGAAGATTCAAGAATGATCTTCAAATAGTTTCTAAAAGATTTTTAGGAAAAGGCATACAAGTTTCCTTCAAGAGAATAATTGGTTTGTCTTAATAAGTACATTCTACTAAAACATCTTAAAGATACTCAATGAACAAGAAACAATGTGTGCAATCACCAAGGAGAATCTTGACAAGTATTGTATCATCAACAAAATAATTCAAGGTTAATTGACCAAGAAGATATTGTCATCTCATGTAGAGGAGAACATTGTCAATTCTGATGAAAGAATGTTCTCATTATAAAGATGCTTATTACACTCAAAATTATTCGAATTAGTTCATCAAAATGACAAGAATCAACTATGAAGAGAAACCAATTCATGAATGAATTATTCGTTAAGTCATTCGTTAATGATATTGATTGGAGAATTATCAAAGAAGAAAATTTAGGATCATATGGATGAAGATTCTATCATAAAATACTTATGATAATCTAAGAATCTTCATCAAAACAAAGGCGCAAAAAGACAAACATATACTCAAGATTTGAATCATTAAGATCAAAACAAATACATTTTTTTTGTATCACCTAAAGAAAACATAAAGAACCTATGACACAATGACAATAAACGAAGATATTGGTCAAAAACAATAAACGAAGAAAAAGAAAGAGAGATAGAATAAGAACATAATGTGAGATTAAGAAAAAATTGTCACAAAAAAATTGTACAAATATCATTTCTTTTTTTCTTAATGTATTGTTTACACCGATTTTTGATAATGTTAACTTCAATATCCATCAACGCTTTAGAACAGAATAAATGTCTTTTTACAGTATTCGTTCAAGTCTCGAGATTTATGATATCACTTCATGCGTTCTTTAAGAACAAAATTATTGTTCTTATTAATGTTAGAATTTCATCCAACAACTTTTAATAACAAGTTGTCTCATGACAACATAATAGAAAAATACTCAAGTGAGCATATTCAAAAGAAAGTAAAATAAAGAAAGAAAAAAAGAAATGCAAATTGCAAAAGAAAAATGAGAATAAGTAAGAACAAAGCAATATTAAATTGTAGGGAATGTAAAAGGTGATTGGAATCCATCTCTATCCGCCACTGAACCCGTTTGCCAACGCGGTGTGGGTGTTACAAGGCTTTTAGAAAATAGGATCCAACCTCTAATACATCAAAATTGCAACTAGTTATAGAGAAAAGAAAATAACTTCCTACATCTAAGATATTGACACATGTTCCTTTGAATAACTTCCGATAACTTCTATGTAGGAGTTGTTTGCTTGATCGACGAACTATGTCAATATTCGACTCTTTAAATGACTTCTTCTAGTGTCTTATAACATATGTCACTTCTTGTTGAAAATGAAATCTTCGACATCAAAATAGTTTAGTAGAATTTCACTTAATATGGATAACTTCGGCAAATCACATTCCATGGCCATTCGAAATGAGTTTCCTTCTTCTATACAAATTCTAACACCAAGAGTTTCTCAATGCCATAAATTTTATAATTTTGGTATCAACACGTGTTTCATAAGTTTTAGTGACAGTGAGTTAAGTTTCAATCGGTACCATCGAAATATCGATTTTCCTTTTAATTCTCAATTTCAATTAAAGTTCAATTCTTTTAGTTGAATCAGAATTCACATAATCTCATGGTGCAGCTAAAACTTCAGAAAACTTTTGTTAAATTTTTCGATATGTAGATTTGATTCCAAAAATCTTTTGTAGTGGTAAAGTCATAGTGACTCCAAAAGGATTGTAAATTGTCAATTTTCATGGTTTGTTGGGGTAAAGGATATGAGGTGTTCTCTCTATTGTTTGTGACTTTGTGTTTGTAACTTCTTTCATCCTAAATAAATCGAGTACGTCATTTTTTTTTCCGGTGGCCGAGGTTCGAACCCGGACCTTGCATATTTTATGCATTGTCCATACTAACTGAGTTAAGCTCACGAGGACAATCGAGTACGTCTTTTAATCGGATTGAAAAAAATGTGAAAATTTTCTATATTTCCCTTCTCAACTTGCAGACAAAACCTAATTATCTTCTCTATATTCTATTTACACCCTTCTTCACACACAACTCAACACTCCATTATATGTGAATCAGTTCGCCACTTCCGTTTGGTTCAAGAATTAGGAAGGGAGGGGATGGGAGGGGAGGGGAGGAATTTTAACGGAGGGGAGGGGAGGGGAGATATTTTAATTAAAAGTGTGTTTGATTCGCAAGGGGAGGGGAGGAATTTTAAAATTATTTTACTGTTTTACCCTTAAACTTAAATAACGATAATAAAGTAACGAAACAATAATGATGTAATCGATAACAACACGATGTAGACGATGGAATAATGGATTAGTAATAGGGTTGTTACAAGTAGTAATAACAGTTGTTACAAGGAAAAGTTGTTAATAATTGATAAGTGCTAGGAAGTAATACTTTCTTGTTATATTTTAAGCATTTTTTGTTGCTTGCTTTACAAGTTATTGAAGGAAAAGCCGAGAAATAAGTGTTAAATGCCTTATTACGCTTTATATATCTTACTCTATCCTTTTATGCAGGAATTTACCCCAAGACACTGATCAAAGACCAAAAATCATGAAAAAGTGCAAAATGGCAGAAGCTGATCCAGGTGGCAGTAGCAACTCGCACTCAACTCGCAACTGTGAGTATCAAATGCGAGCAACTCGCAACTGCAAGCTCATTTACTCGCAATTGCGAGTTAGGGCGGCCTAAGCACCTCAGATATGACGTGGCAGAAGCTCATTGGTCTAGAAGAAGCAACTCGCAATTGCGAGTGATGTAGCTCGCAGCTGCGAGTTCATGCAGAGCAGAAGTCTATAAACACCCACTTGCTATTCTTTGAAGATATATCATATAGCTTCTTAGTTAGTTAGTTTCTCTCTTAGGTTTTGATAGTTCTTGACTTGTAATATCTTAGAGAGAGAAATAGGGTTAGATCATAGAGAGTAAGGGTGATTAGAAGTTGGATTCTTCCTCCTTTGTTGAGACATCACAAGTTGTAATGAATCCTTCCTTTTCAATCCATTCTTGCAAGGCTTCCATGACGATGTGTAGCTAAATCTCCTTTGTTGGGATGAGAGGTACTTAACCTTTGCTAACATGTAATCTTTGATCTATAAATATATGGTTCAAGCACTTTTATTCAATATTGTTGTTATTCTTGTTCTTAATGCTTTCAATGAGATTCAAGATGATTTGGACACGAACTCTTGAATCTAGACCTAGAGTAACAATCTATCTTAGGTTATCTTACTTGACACATTTGTTAATCTTTGATAATCACCTTTAATCAAGAACGTAATGCTTTTGGACATTTAGTCGGTTGGACACGATCGATTAAGTTATCCAACCGACTTTGTTATCTTTTAAATGGTTTGGACACGAATGTTTAAACGATACCTTAGAAATAATGATATCGCTTTGGACACGAAGGATATTGTAGAAATGATTGTGATAATATTGGTTATAAAGCTAGAATTTGTATTGATCATTAGGTTATGTGTGAAGCTTGGTTAAGGAACTCTAGTCCTAACAAGTTTCACGCCTTATTTATCTCAACTTTTACTTTTGCAATTTAGTTTAGCTAGTTACAATTAAAACAAACAAGTACTCTTAATACTTGGAATGATATTTGATGTTAAACTGTCCTTGATATCGCACTAATCCCTATGGAGACGATACACAAATACTTATCTTGTTTGATGCAAAAATACTTCATCAAAATGGCGCCGTTGCCGGGGAATGGTGTTTAGATATCACAGATAGAACGATTGATTTATCATTTTAAGCATTCGTACATAATCCGTAAATAGTTTTCTTTACTTTATAGTTGTTTGTACTAACCCCTCTTTGATAAACAATGAAAAGATTCTTGTTAGTTGCTTCCGTTTCAGGATCATCACCTAGACAAAATCATGGCTGATCATGGTTATAACAACTTCTACACTCCACCCGAGTATGAATCATATCAACAGTATCAACAACATTCTTATGAAGATGAAAGATATTCAGTGATAGAAAATACTTTGAATGTCTTCATGCAACAATCCATGATAAACATGCAGGATACCAACCAAAGATTGAAGAATTTATCACTTCAAATTGAGTTGATTCAAGCACAAATCATGGATAACCAAGCCAACAATCAATCCACTCACGGAGAACAAGAAAATAATTCAAATATGTTCGAGAAAGTCGGCGAGATTGTTGAAGAAGGTGTTGATGAAACTGAGGAAGATAAAATATTAAAAGAATGTGGTGCACCACACAAAGAAGAACTTCCTCAAGAAATGTCATATATTGAAGAGGCCAAAACTGTTGATAATGGAGAAGTGAAAGTGGTAGAGAAAAAGGAACGGTTACTAATCAAGGAAGACTTAATGGAAGCAAGGGGGAAGAAAATGAGCAAGGTAGAAATTGATCAGGTCATTGATCAAATATGTTCCTTGTTCAATAAACCAAAGTTAAGGAGGACATGGACTCCAATTCATCTGTTCCTAAAGTTCATGGAATTCCTCCCAAAGCGTAGGGTTTCAAAAGTGTAGGGTTTCCTAACGTTAAACAAGCGCTTGTTGGGAGGCAACCCAACTTTGTAAGTTAATTTATTGTTTTAATGCATAATAAGTTTTAGAGTCATGTGCAAAACATCAAAACATCCAAATCAGAAGCCAAACAGAGAGCAAAATTCTGCAATGTCATAACTCGCAATTGCGAGTAAAACAACTCGCAACTGCGAACAAAATGGTCATTGACTGCGTTGACCACCAATTCACTCGCAACTGCGAGTAGAGCTGCTCGTAACTGCGAGTTAGTGCAGTTCTGACAGTTACGAAAACCAATACCACTAACTTGCATTAACCTCCCTCACCCACTCATTATCTCCAAAATTTTCTTTCTTTCTCTCACCACAATTTCAAAACAATTTTCTCTCTTCAACAAACGACACCACCACAAACCCTAAATTACAAAGCCACAAAAACAAATCAAGTCAAGTCAAAATCCAAGCATAAGCATCTCTGCACTTGCATTTCAATTCATTCAGGTTTGCATCTCATTTTACTCTCTGTTCTTAAGTTTTCTTTGTACATGATATATGAATGAACGCAAAACCTTAGGGTAGAGGACTACTTTCTGTGATTTGTTTCAAAAATTTCGAATTAGTTGAGACTTGAGATGATTCTGAATCACTAAATCTTTGTTAGTTTCAGAACAACAGCGTTTTTAACAACCCTAATCTTATCAAATTGAAAAATTAAATGGGTTTTCAGTAAAACATGGAACAAGTTGTGATTTAGATTCATCTCTGTGTCTATTTAGAATCGAAAAGCATGCTTAAGTCTTAAAACTGTGGAATTTTGAAAAAGGGTCGTTTTTGAAATTTTCTGGGTAACTCGCAACTGCGAGTGAATTGACTCGCAACTGCGAGTGTTCTTCATAACTCGCAACTGCGAGTGAAAATGCTCGCCACTGCGAGCTGAAACAGAACCTGCAACATTTTCTCTGAACCAAACTGTTTAAGCCTGCAA
The DNA here is from genome assembly GCF_051527215.1 of Medicago sativa. Taxonomy (NCBI): domain Eukaryota; kingdom Viridiplantae; phylum Streptophyta; class Magnoliopsida; order Fabales; family Fabaceae; genus Medicago; species Medicago sativa. Next base: position 82,488,998 of record NC_140750.1, read on the forward strand.
TTATTCTGAATTGTTCCATACTGTTGTATAACTGTTATATCATTTTGTATGTGGTATCTCCTGGTAGTTTTGCAGGTATAGCACCAAAGAGAGTTAACACCGGTAAACGAAAGCAAGGCAAATCATCCGCACCCGAACCCCCACCAAGAAACCAATCATTTGATAGGGAGAGGTTTAGGTCTAGGTACCATCAGAACAGGTATAATGTGTTGCTCAAAAAGTCCACATGGGCTGAGAGGGTATTTCAAATTAGTCCCCCAAGGACCATATAGGCACATTCTTGAACTTTTCCTTGCACAAGGGTGGACCCGACTTCTCAACCCTATAACCAACATCAATGATGAGTTAGTGCGTGAATTCTATGCTAACGCCCTTCCAGAAAACCCACAAACCGACCCACTCACCTTTGAAACTTTTGTGAGAGGTCGGACAATCTGGTTCGATCGAGAGGCTATCAACAAATTCTTAGGAAACCCTTTCGATCTGGATGTTGAGGCTGAGGATGGGATAGATGACTTTCATAATAAACAGAACTTAGGTCACTTTCTCCTTGAGGACATCCATGAAGAGATTAAGAGGTTCATTATGTTAGAGGGGGAAAACTATGACCTAAGTGATGCGGGGAGAGAACATAGGGCCCAATACAAACTCATGACAAAACCGGCCCAACTCATCATGAGGTTCATCCTCCACAATGTCAAGCCCAACAGCCATATGGTTGATTGCACTGTTGATGTATGCCCCCTTATTTACTACATTCTCAAGGGGATTAAGGTAGACATTGCCCGAACAATTGCTTGGGAGCTGAAGTTGGTTGCACTTCAAGGTCACAGTGAACCAAAAACTCGCCTCTCCTTTCCCGGATTAATCATGGGATTGATCAAAGACACCAATATGCGGATGCCCTCTTCTGTTCATGAAGTCATCAAAAACCCCATTGATGACGCTTTCATTACCCGCTGGATTTGGAGTGACAAAGATAAGGGTAAAGGTAAAAGCAAGAAAGCTTCATCTTCTCGGGCACCTCCCTCACAACCCACTGCTGATTTTGACTTTGCATGCTACGCTCAGTGGCAACATCAGAGTAACATGCACACTTGGAAAATGCTGGAAGCCACCAACTGTAACACCCCAAAATTCTTATTCTTAAAAATGAATAATATTGTGATTAATTATCATTATAATGTATATCTTTGATGAGTCAGGATCCATTGACACCAGGTGTAAGTTAAAAGACTTACACCAAATCTCAATCGTTTAATTTAGTTAATCGTGCGGTTTAAATTATATCACCACAATAAATTAAAAGAACACGTTGCACTGGATCTGTTTCAAAAATTTCATGTGTGGCACCGCCTGTGTTAGAGCTACCATAATTCCATGAAATAGCCTTGCAATTACGTGGAGATGATCGACATCACAAATTTCCTAATAATATAAAACACCAATAATCAACCATTCCTCAATTTTGCTTTCTACAATTCCAAATGGCCAGTTTATTGTTCTTTGGGATTTAGGTAGGTGATAACCCTAAAAGAATCGAGAGGAGGGATCCAAGGTTGTACAAATTTCTTGACTATCTATCAAAATCATAATTTACAATTATTTATTTCCTAGGTTGTAACCGTAACATATTTTAGAAGCAGTAGTAGATTATTTCTTTCCGACGTTGTACGGTGGCATAAGGAAAAGCCGAGGAAAGAAGAAAGGAGATCCAGTGCAACATGTTCTTTTAATTTATTATGGTGATATACTTTAAACTGCACGATTAACTAAATTAAACGGTTGAGATTTGGTGTAAGTCTTTTGACTTACACCTGGTGTCAATGGATCCTGACTCATCTTTGATATGATGTTATTATTTTCTACTTGTTTGCTTTTAGTGTTTGCATAGTAATTTACTGAAGTTTAATGATAGTAATGCTATTTAAAATATTTTATTTATTGATTTATTATTCTAATTATTATAGAAAAATGATAGTAGTTTACTATGATTATTTTTAGGATGATATTAGTTATGAGTGAGTAAAATAGAATTAGTTATTATAGCATCTATCTAGGCTAGTAGCCTGTGACCATATTTATGGTAGATTATAAAATCATATCAAATTCTCTTTATGTGCTTGCTTCAATAGCTTATGAAAGTTATTATATTATTATGATATTATTTTAATATATGAATGTCAATTAAAATGGAAAGAGGAAAAGAAGAAATAAAATAAAAAATAAAAAAAAACGAGAGCCAAAGGGGTGAAGTGGTTGTCACGCTTCACCCAAACCAATGGTCCTTCATATTATATATAGACATAGAAGATCCTTGTATATAAAACCTAATTTTCCTTTCAACCGGTAGCGCCGCAATATAGCCCAATAGCTAGTATATATACTCTTATCCCATTAGGTTAAGAAGGGTAGCACAAAAACCTAATACTGAATCGCTTAGTCAGCCGTACCTGAGATGAGAGAACTCACAGCACAATCCAAAACAATTTGTCACTTTAATCAAGAGTGGAAGGGAGATTAAGTGAAGAAAATTGGAACACGGTTTGATAGAGATACGACAGTCGCTGCAGATGAGGCATGCTAATTGAGCTATTCAATTTCTTTCGCTGAATCTTCAATTAAGGTATGGGGTGAGAGAGAAGAGTTCGAGATCATGAGTGTAAATTAATTGGGATGAACGGGAAAGCCGTATTTCCCAAAGTTCATTCGGGACTCACCGTGACGGTTGTAGCCCTTTGAGAGAATAATTAATTAATGTGCAAATTTAGATGTGGGAGGTTAAAAGAATAATTAGAAACATTATTAAGGTGTTGCTTGATTTAAATTATGTAAATATGTGGTATTTGAAGTCATGGATAAATTTGTGGGTGCTTATGCTTGATTTGCTGCAACTATTTGGATTGATGACTTATTTAATGATTGATATAGATGTGATGTTATGTATTTGAATGTAATTATTGGTATACCACATGTATATGATAACTATTGGAATATGATTATGTGTGATTTAAAGATGTGATATTCAATGATGTGCTTCTAAATGGTCATGTGTGAATGATATGTATTTTGCTAAATGTCTTTTTGATATTCTTAAATGTTGATTGATTATCATTTGATACTGTTATATTATGATGTTGATATGCTATGAATTAATATGTGCTGTTTAATGTTGTTGATCATTTAAAAGTTTGAAGTTGCATGAGTCGGTCTAAGTTGCAAGAATTAAGAAGTTGTCCATGATTATGGAATTGTATAAGATGTTCACGTTGTTATCTAAGTTGTAGGAAGATTGGGTCCATTGCATACTCATTAAAGATTGGGGTTTTAGGTCCGGCAGCTTTATGCTCAAACTATGTTGGGGGCTTTAGGCCCGGCAGCTTTATGCTCAAATACGTTGGGGGCTTTAAGCCCGGCAGCTTTATGCTCACTTGTTGAAGAGCCTAATTACGCTCATATATGTTGTTGAATGGTACCACATGCATTTGCATATCAAGAAGTTTCACGATGATTTAAGTTGTAAAGTTGTTAAGAGTGCATTGTCAAGTTGAGTCGTGTTGTCGAGTCAAGTTGTTAAGTTGTGATGTTTTAACGAATTACTTTGTGATGTCTATTAATGTAATTGTGTGAGACGATGAAGGTGATTATTTGTTGATGTTCTTATGAAGATGGTTATTGGTGACTACATGTATTGTGACTAGTTGGAATTGAATTGTGACATTGTGTGTTGTGAAGTTTTTTTTGGTTCTTAAGTTGTAATGATATTTTCTACTAATATAGATTGAGATGATATAGTATATTCTTCAAGGTTGTGATGTGAAACGACTTTAACTTAATTGCTTACATGTTCTTCTCATTTTTTTTATACTATTACATGTTCTCGGAACTCACCCCTTCGTTGTTTGTGTTTGCTGGCTTGGCCCTGCGGTTGCGAAATCGTAGTTATATAGGTTATGAGTCTTGGAGTCAAGTGCATGCCTTTCGTGAGGACTTGTCTTGTGTCGTCGGTTATTTTGGGGAAAAGCATCGCTCTGATAGTGACACGGGAAGAGGGATATGCTTACTTATTTAATTTTGTGCAAGAAAACCATTGTCTATGATGTAAAATGAAATATTTTCAAAAGAAAAAGATTCGATGTTGTTATTACTATAATTTTTAATGAAGTGAAATATGAATTATGTTTGTTATGAGTCAATGTGATATCCTAAATTTTGTGGAAGAATTCCTATATCATTAGAGAAGTTTTTATTTGACACTTTCCGCTGCGAATCAAACTCTATTTTTAATTAAATAATAGCAATAATTATTAATTGGGATTTAGGGTGTCACACCAACCGTGCAAATATGTACTTCCAGCAGTCACAATATTTGATGCAGCAGCAGTCCGCGTACCCTCAGGAGATCATGGATCAGTTTATGACCCCTCCCGCTTTTCAGAGTTATGTTAATTGGCCTGAGGGCATGCCAGGTCCATTTGGAGAGGGTGAATTCTTTGAAGGCGCAGCTGAAGATGTTGGTGGTGATGGTAATGAAGAAGGCATGGAGCAGGATGATCCAATTCAAGTCCATAGTGCCACTTCATCTCACCAGGGATCAGATGATGACATGCAGGGTTGAGAAGGAAGAAAAGACTTGAAAGCTTATTCTTTTTATTGATATATTATCAAGCTTTCAGTCAATTCTTACCTTCTCATTTATCTTTTATTTGCTTTCTCTTATGCTACTTTGTGAATTTTATTTTGTTTCGGTTGTTTGTTTTCTTTTAGCACATGGACTCGTACTTTGTTTCTTATTCAGTACTTTGTTTAATCATTTTGGAGATTGTTGTATGGTGACAATTGTTTTTAATTAATATCGTGATGTTCGTATTTTAATTAGTATTGTTTAATTAGTATTTTGGTTATGTGTTAGCACTTTTGGTTTAAATAAGTACTTCATTTGGTTTTAATTTAAAAGTTGTGGAAGCTTCTTTTGTATCACTCTTGCTTAATTTTCAAATCTCGGATGATTGATAATGATTCATAGTTGTGATTAAAGCGCAAAGCCAAGGTACAAGTTTCCAGTTTTTTCTAGGTTTTTACTCGAATATGGAACGAGTACTTTGTACAAATTTCATTGCATTTAGTTCTCCGCGATAATTTATTTGTTTGTGAACCACTTAGTTCTAGCCAAAAGTGAGGAAACCTCAAATGTGTGGTACTATATGCAAGGAGACCGGCATTCATTGTTTAACTCGGTTGTGTTATGTTAAATCCAATAATTGTTTTAAATTGTGTGAAGGCATGGAAATGATCAAGGCAAATTTTTTGTTATTGAGTGAAACATACTTGACCACAAATAGCCTACCTTGTGAGAAGAGCGAGTATTTGCTAACCCACTTGAGCCAAATGAATCGAAGTCATCAATTATGAACTGTCAATTCATAAGCACAATGCTTGATGAATTTGCCCTTAAATTTTTCAAGATCCAATTCATTTTTGACGCATTTTAGGACTCTGATATGTTTTTAATTGTTGAACCCTAAAATTTCATTGTTTAATTGTCCCTTTTGCCTTAGAGTAGAGGAACATTCAAACAGGGTATTTGTTGATTCAAGTTGGGGAGAGAAGGTAGATGTAAATCTTTTGTCAAGTACAATGGTGTAATTTATTCTTGATCAAGACAACTTGGTGTTGTAAATACAAAAAGAAAAAGAAAAGAAAACAATGTGTACATGAAAAGAAAAAAAAAAGAAAAAGAGAAAAAGAGAAAAAGAAAGAAAAATCCAAAAATAGAATAAGTTGTCGAGATCAAAGTGTTTCATGTGTGAACACCAAGGGTTTGTAATGATTGGTAGGGAAGGTTGTGGATTTTAATGGTTGATACAAGGAATGTTCCTCTTTGATAGGCTTTTTGATTTCAATTGCCCCACATATGACATTTCTTTTTGTAGCCAAGCCAAGTTATAACCCTCAAAGACCTTTTGATCCATGTTTTTATGCCTTTTGAAATGATAGTTGAATGGACATATAACTTGATTGGAATGTTAACTTGATTGCAGGATGTGTGTTCATAACCCTCATTCATTGATTTCAATTGTTTATCTACTTTCAAAGAAGTGTGTTAGGTGTGGTTCGTAAATAATTGTATTATTGTCTTGAAATATTTGACATGAACTTTGAACTTAGGACTCATTTCATATTTTTAGTAGAATTTTAGATTAGTTGGAAGCTTAGACTTGCCCGTGCATTCATTAAGGTGTAGTTAAGCCCAATTAAATAGGACCTATATATACTCTTGTTAGTAGAGAAAATAGGTTTTCACCAACATTTGCAATTGATAGAGATAGAGAGAAGAAAAGGGTTTGAAGAGGAAGAACAAGAGAAAGGGGTTGGAGGCTAGAGCTAGAAGAGGAATTCATCATCTAGGAGCTAAATTGAAGATTGGGTTAGAGATTCTTGGTGCTAGAGGTAAGAGGGTTAGGCTTCACTCATAATTTCATAATTTTTTTCCTTTTTACCCATTTTGTGAAATTGATGAATTAAACCTAAATGTTGTAAATTCGTGCATGAATGTTGTTATGTTTGAGAACATGAATTACATGATAATTGTGTGATTGTATGAGAATTAATATGTTGAAATGCATAATTGTTGGTATATTTTGTTCACGAAGGATACGAATGTTTAAACGATACCTTCGAAATAATGATATCGTTTTGGACACGAAGGATATTGTAGAAATGATTGTGATAATATTGGTTATAAAGCTAGAATCCGTATTGATCATTAGGTTATGTGTGACGCTTGGTTAAGGAACTCTAGTCCTAACAAGTTTCACGTCTTATTTATCTCAACTTTTACTTTTGCAATTTAGTTTAGCTAGTTACAATTAAAACAAACAAGTACTCTTAATACTTGGAATGATATTTGATGTTAAACTGTCCTTGATATCGCACTAATCCCTGTGGAGACGATACACAAATACTTATCTTGTTTGATGCAAAAATACTTCATCAATAATATAGAATAAACATCAATAATATAGAATAAAAGTTGTTACAAGAAACAATTGTTTTTTGGTGGTGGTCGGGGTTCGAACCCCGGACCTTGCATATTTTTATGCATTGTCCATACCAACTGAGTTAAGCTCACGAGGATAGAAAAAATTGTTAATAATAATATGGAATAAAAGTTGTTACAAGATATAACCTAGCCTAATAATAATAAAAGTTGTTTCATGGATAATATAACCTAATAAATAATAAATGTTGTTAAAAAGATAATATTGAGATTTTAAATTAATATAAGCATAATTTTGGCAATGCAATAAAATTTGCTCCCCTCCCTTCCCCTTCTAAAAATTGAACCAAACACTTCAAATTAAAAATATCTCCTCTCCTCCCCTCCAAAACTCTCGAACCAAACGGACCCTATGAATTCATGCGTGACAAAGAAATTTGAAGGAAAACAAAAAAAAAAAAAACTATATTGCATGAAAGAAAAGTCTGTATATATACAATAAATTCACAAAAAATTCCTAAAAAGGAACAAACTATATACAAACGGTCCCATTGTATTTGACTATTTTCCACTACCAAAACTAAAAAAGAAGAAGAAAAAGGTTTCCCTCTGTTACGCTAACACAGCATAAGAATTATAAAATCATAGCTAGCGCGTGTTCTTCAAGTTCATTCACACAACACCAAAAAAAGAAGAAAAATAAAGAACAAAAGAAAATAAAATAAAAAAATAAAATATTCACTACGAGCCTTAAGCAGCTTTTGACATAACAGAGAGCCGGCTCGGCTTCGCCTGAAAAGCTTCCCGGCGGCGAAGTTGTTGCGGCGAAGGTCGAATCAAATTCGTTAACGTTCTCTTCACAATTTCACCTTCTACACCGATTCGAATCAACGAATTCTTCATCGCCGATCTTCGAAGATTCAGCGTTCTACTTCTCGACAACGCCACGATTTGTTGCCGTTGTTGTTGCTGCTGCTGATGCTGTTGAACTTCCTTTTGCTGTTGTTGTTGTTGATGAACTTTTTCTTGTTTCTGTTGCCGTTGCTTTTCTTGCTCCGCCAAGCGTTTATGATACGCGCACCGAAACGAACCTGCGTGTGTCGTAGGAGAACACATGCATCTCCTCGCCGTCTTCGTACTCGTGGAAGAAACCGCCGTCATCGATTTAGGACATGGAGATTCCGGTCGTTGTTCGACGGAGAATCTAACGGTGGAAGAAGGTGACGGTGGAGACGGTGGTGTAGGACGGTGACCGTACGATGAGGATTGCATCATCACAGGAGAAGCTCTTGGAGTGAAAGTTGATACTGATGAAGAAGCGAAGTGTGAATACGATGAAGTTTCGGATCTTGAGGAACGAAAAGCCATAGTCATTGTTGAAGGTTTTTAGAGAGAGAGAGAGAGAGAGTGTGTGTGTTAGGGTTTTAAAGTGAGAAAGTGAAGAAGTTTTAGATTTATTAAGTTTACAAGTTTGTTTAGACGGTTAGAGAAGAAAACGTGATATTCGAAATTCAGTTACGTAACAAATTGAAGAATCATCTGTAGGGTTTTATATAGAAGGAGCTAGAACAAAGGTGGAAAACAGTAATTGTATTACCTGTCTCATATAATAATATTATATTTTTACTTATGATATCTTTTATAAAAAGATTGTAACAAAAAAATATTTTATAAAAAGATTAATATTTTTTTGAACAATATTATTATTGATATTTTCTAAACTAAATTTCATTGACTTTATTAGTCAAAAATACATTAACTTAGTTAAATAAATTAATTCAATTTACGGTCAAAATTATGGTTAATAATCACATATAATTTATCGCAATTTTTATTTTCAAAGTGATATAAATTAATCAAATATTGAACAGAATTTAGTATAATTTTAAATATTATTAATCAGGTGTCACAAATCTAGTAAAAGGTGGGTATTTATAAAATAATTCAGAAAAAGGAATAGTGGAAGTTATTATTTTATGTTACGTGGTGGATCTGCTGAGCTGACATGAAATTGAAGGGAAGATTATCTTTTAAAAAATGAAAAATGTCATTATCAAGACGAATCATAGTTTTTGTAAATCATTTTAAACTATTTTTTATTTTTAGACCGACATGTCGACATTAGATTAGTAAATTATGCCACGGCCAGGAATAAAATAGTACTAGTATAGTTCAATAGTTTTTTTGACACGATCAATGATAAAGAAACTGTAGTGAAACTAGGAAGCAAGAATAGTACGTGAGTAGAGGAAAATTATGGGATACTGTCTCGAAAAGAAACTTGTACAATGAACGTTAATAAGGATAATTGAGCATTTTAATGTGGTGTTAGCTCACTAACTTAACCCTTCTTTTGACAAAACTAGCCTAGCCTTAATATAAATTTATCAAGAGAATGTTTCTTTTTTCTTTCAATTACGTTTGACAATGTCAAATCGCTAGCTTATAAGGGATAAATTTGTTTAACTTTGTAGGATCAAAGTTGTACTATTTGGTAAGAGTTTTATCTTAGGAGTTTATAGCATTTTCACGATTTAATAAGGTGACAATTGCTTCCACTTATAAATATATTTTCATGTCATATCACATCAAATGTAAGAACTCTTACCACACCCTATCATGTTTAAGATCATGAATAAACATTTAGAGCATAATTCAAATGGCTCGATAGAGGTCATGTGATCGTAAATGGCTCAACGGATCTTGGATATGTTATGATATCATCTTAAAATATGAGTTAGACATGATCCTTTAAAACTGACTAATAAAATGAAAATTGTCAATACATTTTAGATTATACCTTATTCAATGTAAAACTCTTTTTGTGAGACTCTTAATAGTAACAAATTAAAAAATCATTAATTTTTTAAAGTTTCTAATCTTTTTCCTGAGGCAAAAGTCAATTTTAAGCAAAGGTTACAATTGTTGAATGTTCATAGAAAGATATTGGTAATTATTTAACGCTGTCTGTTTGAGAAAGGATAAACGCTAAAGTTTGTTTAGGTAAAAAAATGCAAGTAAACAAATACTACTAATATAAAATATAAAATTTGATAGATGAAGAAACAATTAGCTATAATTTGATTTGTGGTGTGACACCTAAGCAGTATTTCACAAACATTGGGCGAGTAATACCCATTGTTTGTTTGTCAAGATATGATATGTGAGAATGCTGTGGGATGCTTTGTTGAACAACCCTGGAATTTAAAATTAAGAATAAAAAATATTTTTTGGCTTTGAACAAGACTGTAAAATATTCCTAGGTTATTTTATTGTATATATTTTATTTATTTTTAGTAATATTTTATTGTAAGTTATTATCGTTACAATTTATCTTCACTTAATAATTAACGTGCCGGCCCACAATTCCTTTTAAGCGGTAATCGGTGCCACGCATTACTACTGTTGTTGAATGAAGTACTACGTGTTTCTTTCCATACTCTCACAACTATAACCATAATTAATTTATTTCTAAGATTTATATGTTTACAAGGACAATACGACAAAAACAATAATAATAAAATTGTTAAGCCGAACATCGTGATTAAAATATAAAGTTCGATTTATCCATTTATATGTGTGAGTTTTCAATGAAGATTATTATTTAGTCCATCTAAAAAAAATTAAACATTTAAAACTGATGATTTCTATGATGAGTTAGAACAATTTTTACACTACTTGCACGTTTCTGTTAAAAAAAAAAAACACCACTATCCACATACTACAATATACATTGAGGTTGAACTTCGAACCTTAAGGCTTACTTTCAATTTCGTGTGCCCCAATCTACTAATAAGATTATTAATTTAGAAGTTTCTTTTAGCAAAGATAAAGTTAGAGGTTACAATAATCATTTATATAGTATGTTAGTTCAATTTCTTATCAAATGAGGCACTTAATTAGTTATCATCATATATATAATTCTCCTATAATAATATACGTATAAAAATTGGGTCCTGGACTAAATAGATTCCTCGAAGAAAATCCTGTTATGGGTGAAGTATTAATCAAAGTAATTGTGTTAGTTAGAGAATTAATACACGTGTTAGTTAACTTACTTGTTACATAAGTAATTAGTTATTTATGGGTTGCATGATGTGTATTGGACCAAGTTTGTGTATGTAAGCCCGAATCCATATGAAGTGCACAAGTGTATAAATAAGTGACATATCTATCAACAAAAGTTAGTGGAGTTGATCGTTTTTTAAATTCCATACCCTAACTGTGTTATAATTGATAGCACATGAATTATTTAGTGTTATAAATGTCAAAGATAAGGACATTTTACAAATGATTGCAAAAGCAAGTGTTTCTAAAGGATCAGGAAAAACAAAAGGTGAAGCTCGCATGGTTGAAAATGAAAATGATTATGGATATAATCATATTCTTCTCATTTCAACAACTAATTATGAATTGGGTAACACTGATGATTGGTATTTGGACACAAGATGTTCAAATCATATGACAAGTCATAAAGAATGGCTTATATATTTTGAAGAAACCAGTAAAAACCAAGATTAGATGAGTGTTGATCAATGGCAAAGCATTGATACAAGGAACTCTTCACAAGTGTGCTTTATGTTCCTAGGGTGAAGAGTAATTTAATGAGCATGGGCCAATTACTAGAAAAAGGTTTTACTATGCACATTGAACACAATCAAATAGAAGTATTTGATTTTCAACATATGAGAATTCTAAGAGCTCGTGTAACATCCCGCTCTTCAGCTAATGGAAACCTTACCAGTTTAAAGTGTCAGAGGACTAATGTACATTGAAGACGAGTATGACGGGGAACATTTATCAACGATATCAGTCAAGTATGGACTTATGTATCAGTGTCAAGCTAAACACGATTAAGGCCAAGGGTATTTTGGGTATTTGCACGCAAGGAGTATAAAAGCATGTTTGGCTCAAAATATTTCATTTTCTCATGTTCCTTCTCTCTCTAGGTTTTGAGAGAAGATTTTCTCTCCACCTTCTCTCTAGAACCGCCCCCATCTCCCCCTTTCTAAGCCATCAAAGCTTCCTAATACATGAAAATTGGTGATTAAACATGGATTATAGAAGCTTCATGGACAAGAAAACATCAAGAAGAAGAGGTTTTAGCATGATTGGGGAAACTTGGAGATAGGGTTTGATCTTGGGAAGCTTGGAACTTGAAGCAATCACAAGAATCATGCTATGTGAGTTTTTAGATAGAACCCACCTTTGGGATTACGTGATTAATTGTGTGAAGAAAACATGATTTATGTTAGTTTAGTTTTGATGAACTTTTCTACCCCCAAAGTGATTCTTGTTGATTATGTGTTAAATTGCCATGAAATATGTTTAAAAATGTCTCTATATGTTGCTGGATGTTTATGGTGCATTGCAGGATCGAATTGGACGAGTTTTGGGTCAAAATTGCAAAATTTGCACCACAGACCCGAAGAAACTCGCTATTAGCGAAATAATTTCGCTAATAGCGAAATTACCCAGATGAAAGTCGTTATTAGCTCAATTTTCGCTAATAGCTAAATTTCCAGAACCTGCCAAGAAAAAGTTAGCTAATAGCGAAATTCTCTGACTTGGCCAACTTCCTTTTGGCTTGTTGGCCCATTTTAGGGCCGGTGGTGCAATCCGAAGCCTTTCTTTCATCGATTTACAACTTGATAACCCCAAAACAACATCAAATCCATGCACATAACATCAAATGATCCTTGAATCAAAAATCATGGCAATCTTAGCATGTATGGCAAGGACGGCACATGAGAGTTTTAGCCGAATTACTCGGGTAGATGATGATGAATAAGGAAGGGAATGAATGTAGAGCCTCGACATAGTTTGTCGATGTAACAACCCGATTTTCGCTAGATTTATTTTATTATTTATTTTATGTGTGTTATATGTGCTCTTATGTGATTATTTGCCTCTGTGTGTATTTTTGCTTGGGAATTGTAGAATTTGGTGTTAGAAGGGTATTTTAGTCATTTTGGACTTAGGGGCATTTTGGTCATTTTGAGAGTAGGGGTAATTTTGTAATTTGGTTGAGGGTTAGTTTGGTGTTTAGTGAGAGTTGTTATTTTACTAAGTGTTAGGGAGTTGTAGTAATTTATTTATTTACCGGTAGGTGACCGTTAGTATTACTTTTTACCGTTAAGTGAGTAGTAACATTTTGGGGTTGGAATAGAAATGGGTTAGGCCCATTAAGGTGTAGTTAAGCCCAATTAAATAGGACCTATATATACTCTTGTTAGTAGAGAAAATAGGTTTTCACCAACATTTGCAATTGATAGAGATAGAGATAGAGAGAAGAAAAGGGTTTGAAGAGGAAAAACAAGAGAAAGGGGTTGGAGGCTAGAGCTAGAAGAGGAATTCATCATCTAGGAGCTAAATTGAAGATTGGGTTAGAGATTCTTGGTGCTAGAGGTAAGAGGGTTAGGCTTCACTCATAATTTCATAATTTTTTTCCTTTTTACCCATTTTGTGAAATTGATGAATTAAACCTAAATGTTGTAAATTCGTGCATGAATGTTGTTGTTATGTTTGAGAACATGAATTACATGATAATTGTGTGATTGTATGAGAATTAATATGTTGAAATGCATAATTGTTGGTATATTTTGTTCTTGAGCAAGTATGGTGAATAATGAAGTTGTTGTTGTTGAATGATGTAAGAATTCATGTTCATTAGTTGTTGTTACTGATTTGGAACATGTTGTTGTTGAATTGATGCTTTGGGTATCAAGATTGATGAATTGATGTAGAGGTTTTGTGTTGTTGTTGAAGGTTGAAGAAGTAATGATAATTTGATGAACTATGTGCATTTGATGTTATAATTCCAAATTTGATATATGTTTGAGTGCTTGGTAACATGTATGACCTATAAACATCTTTGGGATTTAGTTTGGGGCTTTAAAATGATCAAAATTTGGGTTTTGGGGTGAAAATGGTGTGAAACCCGTAAACTATAGAAGAAATTCGCCAGGAACTCGCTAATAGCGAAGTTGTCTGGAGCTTTTTCGCTGATAGCGAAAATCTCGCTAATAGCGAAATTGCCCAGAGACAACTTTTTCTGTTTCGCGTTCTTGTGTCTTTTTCCCTTGTTTCTGTTTTGATTTGGCTTTTGGTGTAAACATGAAAGTTGTAGATATTTGAGTTGGCTTTCCAATGCCGTTGGTTTGACATGAAAATGATTTTTGGTTTTTGAGTTATGAGGAAAATACTCTTAAGAGGTCTTAGTGAATTTTTACGAAAATCCGCATAACTATTTCTAAGTCGACCCAAACCTCATGGATTGTTTCTTAACTTCAAATTTATGTTCTATGAGTTCAATTAAGGTGCCTAATGATATTTAAACTATGATGTGATTGATTTAACTTGTTTTGCTTTCAAAACGGTATTCATTTGGAAAAATGATAAAGAGAGACGAACTTTGTGATTTTCACGAATCCGTCATACTTGGCTGATGAAATGATTATGTAACCTCTACTGCACGTATATGTGACTTGTGAGAATACATGATATAGGCAATTAAGCTTGTTTACTTGGTTTTGACTTCAATGCTCAATTATTTTAAATGTTGTGATTTTTGGAGACGAACTTGGTACAAAATGATTTTTGAGAGCCAGTTGCTTATGAACCTTATATGAATAGATTAATATGATTATGAGATGATGTATGAATCGTTGTTGAGTGATGAATATGATGTTTGTGATCATATGTTGTATTTGTTCCTTTATTTGGATTGTAAGGAATTATGTGGAAATGTGGCAACTATATGTTGATTTATGTGGAGATGATTGGTGGTGTATATATGTGACAACTATATGTTGCTTGAATTATGGATGTTGTTGGTGATTGTATATATGTTAAGTGGTGGTGAATTGTTGTTGATTGCATATATACAAGTATTGGTGATGTTGAGGTGATTAGTTTGTGTGAACATATGCATTGTAGTCGAGTCATATGTTCATGCATTCATGACTGATGGTGGTGGATTTTATATCCAATTGAGGTGATTACGATGTTTTTGTTGCATCGAAGGTGACGACCTTGAGGTGATATGGTACCACATGCATCTAGATGAGTCTAGTGACATTGCATACATTGTTGGTGGATTGAAATGCATTTGAGTTGTGCATGATGATTGAATTTGTTAATTGTTAATTGACATGATTGAAATTGTGGTACGTGTATGATACACTTGTTGGTACAAACTTGGAATGATGATATTGAATGATATGAGTGTCGTTAATATTTGTGAATATCTGTATGAATTGTTCTTGAATATATCTTTCATTTCCAATGTTCTTGATTTAATCTTATATGGATTATGATGATGTAATGTTCACCCTCAGTGGTTTACCACCTGCCTTTCCGTATGGACGGGTAGATGGAGTGCAGGGTGCTTAGGTTGTGTGCTTGATGTTGCCGAGGAGCGGAGTTCCTCTTTTTATGTGCAAGTGTCTAGATTAGGGCTTTGATCTAGGATAGTACTTGCATGTTAGATTTTGTTTTGATTATGTAGTTTGGAGTTGAGACATTGATTGTATCTGAGAGATGTATTTATTGTCATGAGATTTGGAGATGTTATTCACATGATTATATATATGTTCCGCTGCTATGTTTATGAGACTTGACAATTTACACATGTATGATGTTTTTGTTTCGATGACGTAGCATCTATTTCTAGAATATATTTGTATATTCGCGCGTTTTACCGCTTATTAGAAGTAGGGTGTTACAGTCGAGAACTAGAATGTTAAGCTAGGAATCCTATGTAAGTTCAAACGCGAAGTATATTCTCTTCGCATATGATTAAGAAAGATTATGCACGCATGATAAGTCGTGGATTGATAAGTTAATCTCTCCATTATGAATAAGTATGAACATGAATGAATGACTAAGTATGTAGTTTACCGCTATTCGGATCGATTCCGGATCCAAGGTAAATGAGTATGCATGTATAGGTTTAGCCTTACATGAATGATTAAGACTATGACTAAAATGAATGATGTAGGTGTCATGTCTCTTGTGGTCCACGCAAGGTTCGCATGGGAACGAGATAAGCTCCGTAAGGGGGGGCCCGCATGTCACTGAGTAAGCAAGACGTAGGTGTCGTGAGAACGGGATAAGCTCCGCAAGGGCGGGCCACACGTCACTGAGGGAGTCTGATGCGCCTTAGCTAGGTTTTCATCGGTTATGTATGAGATTGTACTCGGGGTTACTCCACCCGGGGCACTCCGTAAAATGAATCAAGATAATGATTGTTTGTTCAACGCTAACCTAATGAATGAATATGACTATGTATGATATGATGTTAGCCATGGACAAGTCGTGCAATAGAGCAAGATATGAATGATATACCGATGACGATCTTAGGTTTCCCTAATCGTCCGGTTTAGGACCGTGTCATGAATATGTTATGTTTAGGCCTCGATGCGTTTAGCGTATCTTGGCATAGCGGTCTTAGGATTCCCTTAACCGCCATGACACGTATGATGTTAGTAAAGACCTATGACAAGAAAGATAAACCTATGACGGATCTAGTATGCACTACCGTCTAGAAAAGCATGACCACACACGTATAATCAACCGTCAGGTTGTATTGTAGACACGTGGTGACCGTAGGTTTCCCCCGAGGTTACCTATAGCCTAGGATTAGGTAGAACTCACTGAGACATTATGTCTCATCCCAATCCTTATTTGTTTCAGATAAGCAGGATGGTTTTGCAAGCTTGAAGTCGGATGGATATTTTAGCAAGTGCTCGTTCGTAACGCTGCAGGATGTCATGGATTCAAGGATATTTTCATTATGTATGGTCGAGATGTATTGTTTTGTTGTAGTACGAACGTGATTTGTTGTATATAATATTCATTCGAACTTTTATTGTTGTAAATTTTAATGTATCCAGTACTGAGTATAACGCACATGCTAAACTTCCTAGGTACGTTTAGTATGGGTGTTACAGCTCGTATATCTCATAATAGAATATTTAAAGTCCAAATCAATGCAACAAAATTTCACTGTTTTGCAACTGAGGTGATTGATGATGTAGCATGGTTGTGGTACCTCGGGTATGGACACCTAATTAACTTTAAAATTCTTACCATTTCGAAGTCAAGGTAAATGGTGCATGGTTTGCCCATAATTAAGTTGCCTATAGATATGTGTAAAAATTGCTTGACGAGCAAGTAACGAAGGAACTCATTTGTTTCTCAAATTCCAATGAGGTGGTTTAATATGATGTTAGTGGACCATTTGATAGATTATCATTGTGAGGGAAGAGTACGTTGTCTCATTTGTGGGTGAATACAGTAAAATTACGTGGGTTTAACTAATCAAGTCTAAAGAAGTGTTTCATGTGGTCAGACAAGACGCCATTTATCAAGAGCTTCAGGATATTTGGATATATAATTGTGCTTGAGACATGTCCCAGATCATAAGAGAAAGAAACTTGATGATAAAAGTGAGCCTATGAATACTTGTAGGTTACCACTTTGCAGGATCATATATGTTGTATAGTCCACTTACAAAGAAGATCACTGCTAGTAGATATGTTACAATCAATGAGAAGGATGCCGGAATCGGCAGGAATACGTTGGTGAGTCATCATCAAGTGTGCCATTTGCATTCATTGAGGAGAAACAAGAGCCTACTGAGTACAAGACAATCTCATTATGATGTGCCTATGTGTAGATGATTTATTATTAATGAGCAGGAATCATGATTAAAATAGAGTCATTTGAGATTAAAAAGTTGAGAGAGAGAGAGAGAGAGAGAGAGAGAGAGAGAGAGAGAGAGAGAGAGATGCTCAATGTACTTAACTTAAAGAGACTTTGATTTAAAGGGGAGTGTTGAAGTATAAATCAAAGTAGTTGTGGTAGTTAGATAATACACGTGTTAATTAAAAGTTAGTTAAGTTACTTGTGTAGATAGGTTTGGATTTTATGATGCGCATTAGCTAGTGTATATAAGCGTATATCCATTTGAAGTGCACAAGTGTATAAATAAGCGACATATCTATTAATAGAAGTTAGTTAAGTCGATCATTTTTTAAATTCAATTCCTTTTCTACGACTATTTCACTCTAAGTGTGTATGCGTTTCCTTTGATCAAATTCTAACAAACCATAAAAGAATAATTTAGGTATGTGATGTCGAGAGTATGGAAAATGCTACTTTGAGCGAAAACTTTTTCCCGAATACTAGTTACAAACCCGTGCTTCGCACGGGGGTTAGCTACTTTTTTGACAAAATATTATATCGAACAGATAGATTGCGAAATGACAGATAATTATAAACCATAACACAATATTTAGAGTACTCCTGCATCTGGGGTTAGAAAATGAAATGTTCAAAACGGCTTATCACGAGTAACAAATGAAAACGTCAAGGACTTTTTTGTAGAGAGATACAAAGCAAGTTGCAGCGAAGACAACAATTGAGAAGGCTAAACGTGCATTGAAAAAGTAGTGGCTTTCAACAACTCAATAACTGTAAAGTTAATTTAGTAGAATAATTGTGAACTGTGTACTTGATCTGATCCACCACCCCTGCACTATGCAGAGTCAATCTAACCTCGTGGGTACCCACTATACGGGTACTCGTGGGTATTCAGGTATCCATGGGTACCCATGGAGTTTTGAATTTGTTTATTTTTTGGTACAAATAAAAACTTTTTTTAATTACCAAAAAACCTCAACTTTTAAACATCCATATATAATCCGTTCAAAATTTCATAAATCATACATAATCCATAGGAAATTCATGATTCTTAGATAATTTATATGTTTTATGATGTGAATGAAGTGGAAACGGTCAACCTAATAAGATGAATTAAAAAAATTTAAAATAAAAATAAGTTATTATTGAGGATTTTTAGATGGGCGGTAAAATTTCCTTCAATAAGGTAACAACTTTTAGTACAAAGGAATAATCCACTTAGCCAATGAAGGAAACAATTTACACCCAAATCATGGATTAACATGAAAAGATTCATAAGAATGTCACTTAATGATAGACGGCACAAAACACAAGATGATTACAAACATAAGAGCCTTAGGTCCTTGTCTTGAAAGGAATGGCTCAAATGACAGCAAGCTATTATGTGTCTTTTTTTTGTATACTCAAATGATTATCCCTCCTATCCATAATTTTATCAGTAATGTAGAGAAATGACGAAATGATGATTTTACATGAAGCAACTGATTAGATTAGTTTATTTAGACTCCAATAATTTCACAACAAAAAGAATGTTAAAACTTATTTTTAGACGTATTGAAGATTCATTTTGGACAATGATTCTTTAATTATTGAATTAAAAGAGACTTGAGTGAGAGAAAGAGTTCTCGTGGATTCTACATGGAAATGAAGAAGAAAAAATATTTGTTGGACAATGTCACTGTCGATAACTTGTTAACATTCATACCTTTTTTTAGACAAATTTAACACGTACATTTGTTGTAAAATAAAATAAAAATAAAACAGAATAAAAGAAAGAACAAAATATTAAATGGAATAATTCAACAGATCTAAATACTATCTATTAATGTTGCTCTAAAAAAAAGGACTATCTATTAATGTTGATTTACAAATATATCATCATGTCTAATTAAGAACTTAAGTCTATGGCACATAAAGTGAAGAAATCTCTTTTTATATCTAGCTTTTGGAAAGTGATTTCCTTCACCCTGCTTACTTTAAGCTGGTCAAGTATCTCGACCTCCTCTTCAGTCTTCAAAACATTATAATAAAAAATAATCACCTCGCGTACCTTTTGGAACCCAAACCTTTAAAGCTCAGAAGCTCTTTCAGTACCTGCATAATCAGAGCATGAGCAAGGTCGCCAGGAGTAGTGACTTCATCGACATAAGCTGAGATATTGCAGGTAACATTGTTAAACAGATTCCTTTCCAAGGGAGGAGTATCCATTAGATTCCACATATCAATTAACTTAGAAGCTAATTCTTTGAGCTGCACATGTTGAAGAAAAAATATTATACCATTAGACTAAAAGCCAATCAGAAATGAATTCAAAATATTTGAGGTAAATTCACTTCCTAGTGTTATAAACATGAATATGTTGAGACAAAACCACAGAATGCAAAAAATTAGAAATAATTGAAAGCTTGCAGTTAACAACCTTGTGAAGTCTCTGCTTTTTAATGTCTTTCAGCATCAAGACTGTGTTAGCAAGCCTAGCAGTAGAACCATTCCAGCGTGGATGAATCTCAGCTATAGTACTGGAGGAGTCCATACCAAGAACAACACATATATCACGCACAACGTCCAACATATCTTCTCGGCTATGACACAAATGCAGTTTAATAGCAACTTACAAATTTGAGGTAAGTAACCATTGTTGCTAGTACTTCTTGCATAAGATGCAACAGTTCTAATTAAAGCTTGTACTTGACCTTCCATCCCCTATTCATGTGAATTGGATGCAACAATACCTCTCCTAAATAAGATGCAACAGTTCTAATTAAAGCTTGTACTTGACCTTCCATCCCCTATTCATGTGAATTGGATGCAACAATACCTCTCCTAAACAACATTCAACACATACAAATCAGGACATATGAGGTTTAGATAAATTAACTCATCAAAATTTAACAGACTCAAATCAATTCAAGTTAATATCCTTCAAAAACAACTTAC
Organism: Medicago sativa; assembly: GCF_051527215.1. Classification (NCBI taxonomy): domain Eukaryota; kingdom Viridiplantae; phylum Streptophyta; class Magnoliopsida; order Fabales; family Fabaceae; genus Medicago; species Medicago sativa. The sequence continues at coordinate 82,509,642 of NC_140750.1, forward strand.
CAAATGAGTACCAATCTGAATTTCTCCATAAAAAACCTGCAGAATCGTAAAAAAAAAAAAGATATATATACAATGTGATAAAAAAAATCAGCCATCAACAGACTTATATAGGAAAGACAAAAACACAACAAATAAATGGAAGAAAAGCACCAAGACTGATTCAATTTCTCAAAGTGGACAACAATCATTCATTATAAGAACCAAAATCAGTACTCAAAGTGGACTAAATACTCCTAATCAGCATCAATAATTATCATATTACAGAAGAGAACTCACCCGTTGCAAATTTCTTGACCATGCACAATGATGAAGTTTATTTCTTTTACTCCTTTGCTTCAATTGATATCACCCAAAGGTTATGTAACAATGAAATGAGATATAGTTAGGCGCATTTTGAGGAAGCAAAATCGCTACTGCAGCAAGTTGTTAAAAAAAATGTCAAACTTTGAAGATTGATTACGTGCAAATATCGCTTAGTGTAGGTATTACTTGTCAATCACGGAATGAAGTTAAGATTAAAAAACATAAAAAACAATCACATTATTCTGGTTAAAAATCATAAGGTTGTCACATTATAAGGCCTCACTACACTATTTACTTGGAAAAAAAAATTCGACAACTTTGTAATATGACCTCACTACACTATTTAATTTGCTAAACATTGTTAAGAACAAAACAGAAAATTCAAAATGATATGCCAAATTACTTCTTTGATTTGAGGTGCTCTAGGTGGATGAATGTGAATATTGAACTTCTTTAGAATAGCAAAATCAGTCATGGAGGAGTTTGAAGTAGCCTGAGAAGTGTTACCAGAAAGTGCTACATTAGATGAGATTAGGGAAATGGCAGTTTTTCAATGGATGTATGTACCTTTGAATCTTGCAGAATTCCTAGCATACCAAATTGTAGCCAAAATATTGACAATGGCTGCTTTGATAGCAATCTTGCATTGAGGACTTCATCTCGTGTCACAAATCTGCAAAACGTCCTTTATGCTATTGAAATGCAGGTTGAGATTGAGAGTAGCAAAAAGCCAGTTCCATATTCTGATAACATAAGTACAGTCAAAGAACAAATGAAAGGTTGTTTCAGTATGCTTCAAATAAAGATTACAGATGGAAGGAATATTACAACCTCTCTCCATTAGTTTCTCATTTGTAGGCATTTTATCATGCATCACTCTCCAAGCAATCAGAAATCTAGATGGAGGTATATCAATAATCCATATGGTCTTAGCCCAATGCAATTTCTGAGAATGATTATCTTTGAAAAGATAGGCATCTTTGAGGGAAAGGTCACCAGATGGAGTATTCATCTAAATGAGCTTATCTGGACTGGTTTCTGCAGGAATAACCATTGAATTTACCAGTTGAGATAGATTAGGAATGTTAAGCGAATAAATTAGAAGCATATGACATAACTGTATAATAAGATGCAACGTATGGATAAAAATAGCATGGCATATAATAGTTGTATTTTCAATATTAATTATCTCACTCTTCATCTCAAATAGAGACCGAAATAACAATATTTATCTCAAATAGAGACAGAAAATCTGCACAAAGAAGACTACATAGCTTCAAATCAATTGATGCACAACTTAATCACAACCTTTCATCAATTTATAAAGAAAAAATAGAAACTAAAATCAGGAATTTTCAAAGTCACAACCTGTCAGGCCTGAAATTATCTTAAAATATGTAAGAACATGTTGAGTTAAAAGGATAATAGAAGCTAGCTTAGCAACACTGAAATTGATCACCACTATTGGTGACAAAGGATGTCCAAGAGAGAACAATCACATTCAAAACAACATTTCATATTCCCTCCAAACAAAGGTTAGTTTCAAGGCGGCTGCCTAGCACTTCCACCATATTTCATCTTCAATTGATCCACCAAGGTTGAAAACACTCATATTTAAGTATGATTTCTGCAAAATAGTCCAGAAAATTTTTCCATGCTAGAGGAGACAAAATGTGAGAGTTTAGGATCTTAAAATTATAAGTTATCTAGCATCATGGCCTACGGTTTTGTTAACTAATCATCCATATACTTGTATAATGACCTAAACCACTTGTCACCTTTAAAGTGACTCATTTTTTAGACTTATTATCAGAGCATAAATAGCTTTGTTAATATGCTTTTTTACTGCAAAAAGTGATAAAAGGTCATTTATTTACCTGCATTGTGATCCCTCTTTTTCATGCTGGCCTGAAAATTTAAGGCACTAAAATATATAATTTTGATAAAGTTGTATAGTCCATCACCAAGGATTAATGCAAAGGAAATAAAAACCTGCATCATGAAAATAAAGAAAAGTTAAGACTTAAAATGGAAGAGAAAAAACACAACTCAAATCAAAGAAGTTCTAATAGAGTGTTCTTAAGTTTTTGTTTATTCAAAGACCTTATAACCATTAAGACTCTTCATGATGTTTCTTTGTCTCTGCAACATAACATACACATTGATGAGAAGATAGACATAAACTTGGAAAAACAGCTTCTTAAGCCTATTCATATAACTCAAGTTTTGGATTACCTAAAGTCAACCATGTACCTTAAAATTTTGTGACAGAACAGCTGTGTTTAAATAGCAACTGGGACATATAGGCAAATTATAAAATTATGAAATTAAACATGAAGAAACTACTGTATGTCCTCTTTCAAACGCAACTTGTCCCACTCGAAAAGGAGTTTCCAAGCTTAAGATATTAACTTTCTAAGCTGACTGAAGCAACATAACTTGTAAAATCGAACAGCTCAATTCATAAAATCACTATAAATCACATAACCAATATAAAAATATAAGACTTGACAGTATTAAAGTAGTAAAAGTAAGCTTTCCAATCTAATTGGTTTCGCAACCACCAGATTCATATTTATACAGGCATATATCAACTGTGTGTACAATTATAGGACATAACAAATTTTAGAGAATAGAGATACATTTGAACTTATACTCTTTGAAAAATGAAAGCATGAATTATATCACAGGTATGTTACAATCATAATTTGCACTTTTATATTATATAGTACTAATCATAATTAAGCATGCTCAACTGTTTTGCATACAAACAAAACATCATCAATTTTATCACAATCATAATTAAGCATGCTCAATAATCAAACCCTTTAAGAAAAAACAAATGCCAAATGTGTAAATGTGTAAATAATAGTAAACCTCATGTGTAAATGTTCTGACAGGTATGCCAAATGCCCTAGCCAATCCAAAATCTGCAAGCCTTACTGAATTAGTGCGGCGAACTATCAACAAATTTTGTGGTTTCAAACCTACTCAAAATCAAAGATGCCAAACAGGGACATACCTGCATTAATTGGCCATTTTTACCACCAATGGTTGTGACAATTATATGTCTGATTTCGGTACCATTTCCATCTACAATGCTAGCGGCTTTCATTTCCTGCATATAGATTTAGATCAGCAATTTTGACATAAATAGACTGCAAATTTATTCAACCAAAATGCTTATTCAAGATCAAAAACAAAAATTGCAGAAACAGTTTTATTGCAAAATACCTCAAACGCTTCAGTTTTTGACCTGCAAGCAAATGAAACCCATTTTTCAATTACTATATGAAACCCAGAAAACCTAAATTTGTGCATATAAACTAACCTTTCAATTTTGGAGTCTCAATTAGATCTAATAGCTATGTAATCACTTAATTAGGGTTATAGAAATGGGGAATTAGGGATTGAAAGAGAAGAAGAATGATACCTGGTCGGAGGGAAAGACTTATACATGCATGGCTTTAGATTGGAGACAATCGTCTCTCTCTTACTCTTCCTCACCGGCGCCGTCGTTTTTCGCCGCAGCTGTGACGGAGGAGAATGGATTCTCCTCCCTTTCCCGTTCCAATCCCGTTCCCCCTTCTTTCTCTTCTCCCGTTCCTGTTACCGTCTCTCTCTGACTCTTCCTCACCGGCGCCACAGTTGTGACGGAGGAGAATCGATTCTCCTCCCTTTCCCTTTCCTGTTCCCGTTCCCCCTTCTTTCTCTTCTCCCGTTCTGTTTCCCTCTCCCCCCCCCTTTTTTTTTTTTTCTTCTCACATATATATAAGTAAGGGGAGTTCAATTTACCGATTTACCAAAATGCCCCTCAGAAGGGCAAAATGGTAAAACGCACGGACTACTATTTTCATATTTAGTTTAGTAGATTTCACGACCTGCAAATTATAATTGTAGTGGGTCCTCTTTATTTTCACTTCCACTTCCGTGTTTTCCACTTAATAGAAGATTAATGATGCTAGTTGATTCGCAATCAATTCGTGAGAATATTTCTCGCTGCAACTAGCACCGCTCCAAGTGATTATAATATAGAATAATTATAATCAATTTTTAAATTCAAATAAAGATAAATTTTCAAAGCATTCAAATAAAGACCTCAAGCATAATACATAATTTTTAGAGGATATAAAGTTGTTTTGGTGGCTAATGTGAGTGAATTAAAGAGTAGAGTGATAAGAGTGGTCATGAGTATGATTCCCAGCGTTTGTTTCAGATATTCATAAATTAATCCCGAGAATAACTTACCCGAGAATAAAGTAGTGGGAAGTTTATTCCTGGGTATTTTGAAAAAAAGTGATTGGTTAGTATTCTAATTCTCCGGGAATATTTTCAAAAAAAGTTCACATAAACAGCTAATTGGTGTTTGGTTTGGGATATATATATATATATATATATATATATATATATATATATATATATATATATATATATATCCTAGAAAAACATGATACAGTTACAAAAATACCCCTACCTTGTTTCTACAAAAATACAGTTACAATTTGAATTTATTTTTACTATATTTTATTCTCATTATAACTTGAAGCATTTCAAAATACACCATAAAATAAAATTATGTTTTCATATAGTTGATTGATAGAATAGGAAAATATTGTTGAAAAGTTGAATAGACATAAAGAAATATTAGATGGATTGAAATAATATACACCATAACAATGCCTTGATGTACTTGTCAAAAAAAAAGGTTAATTAAGTTTTTAGTCCCTATAAATATTTACAGTTTTGTTTTTAGTCCCTACAAAATAAAATCATACTTTTTAGTTCCTATGACATTTTCCTTAAGCATTTTAGGGACCAAAAATGTTGATGGGAATTTTTTACAGGGGCTAAAAATGCTGATGAAAAATTTTTACAGGGACTAAAGAAAATTTTTGTAAGGACTGAATGTGATGTCGAGAGCATTTTTTTTGGGTTAATTAAGTTTTTTTGTCTAAAGAAAAACTTGATAACAAAATCTAATCTACTAGTAAAGTCTACTAGTAAAGTATACCAAAAAAAAGGAGATCCACTAATATAAGAGAAAGGCGCATATAACATCCATTTCTTTTTTCATAAATGTACATAGGCTACATTTAATCTACTTTAATTTGCTGAAAGGTGTAGTGATGTATCATTATTTTTCTCTTTTTGAGGAGAAAGGTGTATTATTTATTTTTATACTATTGTGTATGTATATAAGTGTAAAGTAGAGCTTTTGCTTTGGCAATTCTGAAGCAACTCAAGGCCACATGTAAGGTATATAAATTAAAAAAGGGTGTATCTTTTTCTTTTATTTCCAAAAAATGGTGTATCTTATTGTGACTTGTACCATTATTAAATAAATTATACTTGGTGCTGAGGATGTACAGTATATTTGGTGAAGTTTTATGATTTAATGATAAAAAAAAAAAAAAAAAAAAAGGCCATGCATGCACCACGTTTTACTAATGGATATATATATGATTTGTTTTTCGGTGGATTCTAGGGTGAGGGTTCAATTAAGTCCCTCACCGGTGAACCATGACAAAAATACCATTAGATCTAATTAATGGTCTAGATTTATTAAAATAAAAAATGAGACCATCAACACATGTTCACACACAATCATGCCCTTATGTCTTCCTCATCTTCATCCACTGAATTGCAATTGCGTAAATGTTTGTTGAAAATTAAAGAATTGTAACTATAACTAACCAGTGTTTGCAAAAATTATACTTTTCTAAAAGATGAACACACTTTAATTAATTCTCTTTGCTTATATATGTTTGTTGAGACCAAAAAGAAAGCATAACGATTTTGTAATGTTCATATCAATAATCTTAAAGTTCAAAGGCCATTTTTTACTACGTTCTTTCAATTTATTTGTTTGTGTGTTAATGACCAGAGAACCTAACATTATTCATGGTAGCGTTTTTCATCATGTATTAAAGTTTCAAATTTAAGGAGTTTCTCTTCTAAGTTCTAACACAATAGTTATCAACAGTGACTTTAATTTTTCATTTTATAACGCTGTGAAAATGTTGGTCAAAGAAATTGCGATCCTGTCACTTTCCTGTCTATGCCTTTTCATTTTCAAATGGATGCAGATGTTTTCTGCAAGTATCTTCTGGATTTAGAAGTTGAATAAGATGAAGAAATATAATAGGGACAAGATTGTATGTGAAAATGTTTAGAAGTTCTCAATTTTTTTTAATAAATCCAGACCATTGATTAGATCTGATGGTATTTTCCTCATGGTTCACCGGTGAGGGACTTAATTGAGCCCTCACCCTAGAATCCACCTTGTTTTTCAATTATTTAACGAACGGTGTAGATTTTATAAAGGTGGGATTTTTCTTCTTCCTTTTTGTCCCTTACACCAAACTGGACTGGTACACTATCTTACAATAAGTGTACTGCATAATCTACTCTTTTTTCTGTATAATCTGTGTCTGGTGTTGTGTGAGGACTGAAGAACAAGTCTAATCTATTTAGCAAATGAGTTTTTTATCCTTCCAACATTGCAGCTGTGGTTGCAACTGTGGTTGCAACAGGGTGATTGGATGAAAATATACAAATACAATCACCTATTTTTGTAAAAGAGTGTCATTTTTATGCAATAAAAAATAAACTGAACTCATACTCCAACAAAAATCATATTTGTATCGGGGTATAACTATATAGCCTTCTGTATTAGTTATGAACAAGGCCTTTGCTAAGGACAATATGATTCAAGTCATAAATAAATTTACTAAACTGAATACATTAGACTAAGACAACAACATACATTGCAATCACAAGCTGAATACATTAGACAAACAAGGAAAAGACCGAGACTTTTTACACAACAAAGCATGGCGCGGAAGGATTACCATGTGGAGCAATCCTCCCAAGAGCCGTATTTAGAGCTGAAAGTCCCTCCACCACTCTGTTGTGCATACTCAGAAATAACTGTGCGAGCACATACATCCCAAGTTTTTGCTATCTCTTTAAGAGACATAGGTTGTGAAAAACCTCGCAATGATATGCTAAACCTTGACTTCGCTTTGGCAGAAAGATCTTCATTCTCAATACTGTCAGAAATATCCAACAACATTTCATTTTATCAGAAACAGGATTCTCAGCAAATTTAAGATGAACCACGGAGATGGAGAGAAAAATAAATTGTGGTGATTATAGTAATTTAAGAGTGACTGGATTAACTTGTTATTCACTTATGTCCCTAGACCGTCCAATTCTTAATATCAATCCATAACAGAAGAAGAAATTATAAGAGGCGCCTGTCAGCCTTAACTACTTTACTCAAACAGATGCTTCATGCATGAACGAAGTTGGCGAATCATAATCACTGAAAGTTTTGCAAGATGTGAACATTGTTTGATTTGCAGATACATTCAGTTTTGAAAAGTTGTTTTTTGACTTCTAATTATGAAAATGCCAAATTGTTTTTTTATGTTATTTCTTTTGAAGATTTTGCAAATGAAGCAATGAAAACAATAAATAAAGTTGCACTGATTTTGGTACAAATTTTTAGAAGTAGGATACAAAGTGAACACAATAAACAGACGAACATTTTCTCAAAACAAATAAGCCTTTTTGCTGATAAAAGCAAGCAAAGAACATTTTTGGCGTCATAATTCAAGGTTGACTGAGATTACACGTATTTTATTTGGAAGAGAAATAGCACACTAGATGCCAAAATACTGATTCTCTCACCTGGATTCAACTGGAAACTTGTCGAGGAATATGGGAGAATAATTGGGATAATTTGTAGGAACAAGGAGGCGCAGGGGTTGAATTGGCGACTGCATGGCAGAAAAAACAAAGATAACAACAAGGTTATAAAATGGTATAAATAAAAATTCCAATATCTTTTTTATTCATATGAAATTGGTAAGGTTTAGTTTTGATCCCTATAAAAATTTATTTGTTTGACGTCCTTCATCATTAGCTTATCGGCACTAAAAACACATTTTTTGTTTTGTAAGGACTAAAAACGGATAAAATTCTATGAAGACCAAAATGTTTTTTTTCCAAATTTATAAGGGTCAAAGTTACACCAAAGCTGTTAAAAAAATAAACAAATCTACATAATTTAATAGTTTCGAGAACCCACCATTTGTGCTGAACCATATAGGGCTTTTAAACTTGGACTGAGAGCCACGGCAATGTAAGAACATTTGACAATAGTCCCTTCTGCCCCTTCAGCAGCGGCTGCAGCTGCAGTTTGATCAACTTCTTCATCACTTATGCTCACTACTGTGTCAATAAGTCGCTGATTAACCTCCCTAATTTCTTCCAGAAGGGCATGATTAGCCTGCCATATAAGTTACATATTCCTTATCAGCATTCAGAAAATGTCAAGAGCAAATCCACAAATTATGAAGAGATAGCCTTGCAATACTAATTTCAAAATTATTGCAAACCTACAATCTAATGAATCATCATGTTCTAATAAAAAAGTGTCAATAGCTAATTTGGACCATGCAAAATCTTAGTGATTATACAATGGATCCAATTGAATGTCCAAGTTGACTATTCAATACCTAATGTGAGAGTTACTCACATCACGTTCCATTTCCTAAGCTCATGTCACCCTTGATTATATTTTATAAATGAGGATAATGGTCAGTTGTAACAATTTAAGCATAACTATAGTTGTTTCTCTTGAATCGCCATTATTTTACAACATCCTCTAGTATCATTTGAATCTTTAGAAAGAGAAACCTAAATGTGTGTAATAGCAATGTGCATAATGTATCGGCAATTAATTGAACCTATAAATGAATTGCAGTGGCAAGCCAAAAAAATGACAATAATAACAAAGGTATCAATTATTAAATAAAACAAAACAATTAAGAGAAATAATGCAGTACCTCAAACTTTGGCTTCTTGATATTGGATGTTGCAGTTGACTCTAAATCAGAAGCCTCCATACCATTTAACTTGATACTATCATTCACACTACCAGCAGATGATACAACATTCAAGGGTGTAGCATTGGTGCTGCGTTTCATCCTCCTGGTTCCATTGGCACCATCTTGGGTGATGAAATTTCTAGCCTGAAGGCGACAATTAGTCATGGCAACCAAATCTTCACCAACAGCAGCTCTAGATCCATTGCCTGGAGCTGACCCTGCTATCCTATCGTTCATGCTGATAACTGAACTAATATCGCTGACAGCTGCACTTAAAGCTGCAGGGGTCAACGAACTCACCTGGAATCATGATTAGACATCAATTAGTCATCTACAAATCCAAAATTAAAAAGAAATTTATGTCATGTTTGTACAAGCTAAGGTCACAAACACTGATCGGGCCAGCTTTAGATAAACGAGACTAACCGCTTTAATTAGGCGGTCCATAGGCTCCTCAGTAACAGTTGACTTTCCTGAAGAGGGCGCTAATGCATTACCATGAGCACCATCTGGAACGGTGAACTCTGCCAGTAAAGGAGAGGCTGATATTCCAGGAGTTCCAATGGCAAGCGATTGAGCAGGTGCTGCTCCACTCCCTGTTTGTTGGTGTCCAACATTTGCAACATTTGATATCGATGAAACACCAGAAATGGGCTTTTCAAAATCTCCTGGCATAGGAGATGGAGCTAAGGGAGGTGAAGGAGTGGGGATTATAAAAGGCGAGTTAGCAGATTGCAAAGGGGTGCCAACTTTTGTCACAGATGGGAGGTGATTTTGTTGATCAACCTGGGGAGACGAATGTTGTGGAATCTGTGGAGATGTAGCATGTAGGAGTTGGGGTGAAGAAACGGGAAAAGGACCTTGTTTCAACTGTTGATGGGGATAAGCTGGGCGTTGACTGGAAGCAAGATGTTGCTGAAAAACCCCTGGCTTAGCATTAATTCCTTGCCTCAACTTCATGTCATTTACATCATTCATTTGGTGAAGTTGTTGCATTTGATGTGTTTGCATTTGCCCAGGCAGCTGTTGTTTTCCTGGCTGGTGCAACTGCTGCTGCTGTATCAATTGCTGCCTCTGCATTAGTTGTCGTTGATATTGTTGTTTAAATTGTTGACTCTGCAACATCTGTTGTTCCTGCTGTTGTTTCAGTTGCTGGTGTTGAAGCATACCAGAACCTGGCTGAAGGGGATTAAGATTTTGTTGGATCACATTTACCCCAGCTTGTGAAGATAAAGAGCTACCGTTAGTTTGTTGAGGAGCAGTAACAGAGTTTTGTTGAAGGGAGCTCATATTTCCTTGTCCTAAATCCAAACTGGCACTAGGTTGCATTACATCCATCATATTCTGTTGTGCTGTAGATACACCAGACAGAGAGCTATGTGGAATGCTCGTCAAATTATTCTGCTGCATTGTTGGTACAGGGCCTTGCATATTGGTGGTTTGCAACTGAGTGTTCATTTGATTATCACGGGATTGCACTTGAGTAGCTTGGGGCTGTGTCTGTGGCATGGGGTGCATGTGAGGTGGGGGAAGCGACCCTGGCTGCAATGAAGAAATTTTCCTAGGTCTGTTTGTATTTATGAAATTTATAATCTGCTTCTCGTATGAACCCAGTTTCTCCTTCAAACTAGGTGAGATGTTGCTCTTGGAAACCTGGAGGAATGTTATAAGACGCTCCAGCATCATTTTAAATACCTTGAGCTTTTCAAGCTGATCTGACTTTGGCTGGTGGGGAAGAGAATCATGCTGATAGAAAAAAGAAGATACAACATTAAACTCAATAAAAATAAATTGTAAGCAAATGCCGAAAAAATCAAGAGCTTCCTTTCAAGAGAGTGATGGCTAGATGGTGTTCAGCACACACTGCAACCTTCATAATTTTCCAGGATAATTATAACAGAAAAGGCTTATTTATTCATAAAAGATATTAAAAAGTTGCCTAAAGAAATCTACCTGATGAAGTTTCGTTGCGATTTTCTGATACATCTCGCTAAGCTCTGGCAAGTAGCTCTCTTTCATAGCTTTGATCTATTATTAAAATCATCCGAATCATATAAGGAATGCATTAGAAACCATAAAATCTCATGCAAATATATCTGTATTAATTAGCACAGTAAGTAAATATTTTTTCCCATTTGAAAATGCAGCCAATCGCCCATATCTTTTCATCTATTTTACATGAAGGATAAGAAACATCCATATAAAAAACAAAAAGCATGGATTTGTCTCCATTTGTTTCCTTAACTGGTGAGAATTCCATGTACCTACTATTATAAAATAATTCTTAGCACAAAAGCCATTTGTTTGACAATTTTCTGTTGTTCAACCCAATTTACCCAAGAAATTAAGATGAGATAGTAGCATATTACTTTTTGATATACTTCTTCTTGCCAATCACCCCCACTTGTCTGTCCAGTCTGTGCTGTTGAATCCATAGAATCTACAACAGATATATCATTAACTATGTACACGCATAAGCATACATGGCTAAAAAATGTGGAAATCTGCTTTTTTTTTTCCTTTGCATTTTTAAGAGATATGGAACAAATGGGATAATCATAAATTAATTTACATGACTTCATTCTACCAATTTGAAAAAATATATTCATGAAATATTGTGGTTTCCTATGGACTTCATGAAGATACTTTCAGGAAGTTGGGGGGTAATCCTACAAACAACTGATAAATAGACTTGAGAGGCACAGGCCTTGTGCCATAAACAGTATAAACATTTCGGACACGCCTTGTGCCATACCACATAGGCACATACATTCAGACGACTTCCAAAAAGCATTCAGACAGGGCAAAAAATGAAGGATAAACAGTTCGTGAAATGGAAAAGATGAAGGCAGCAGCCTCAATTTTTCTTTAAATGAAATAAGATGATTATCGGGATATAAAGAAACATGAGATGAGCGAAAATCACTGGGATTGCGCAAACTAACCAACCTCAATAATTTTGGATTTGGCATCTCATATTCCATAATAACCTTCTCAAAATCTTGAACCTAATTGAAACTAACCTGACGACATCTATCAAAACCCTATTATATGCTAGAACACTATCATGATTGATCTGAAACTTGAGACTGGGTGTGGTTCTGTGTTGCTGTTTTATCTATGCCTCGATTTTGACCTGCCAGCCTCTGATTCACCTTTGACCTCTACGAGTTGATTTGTTCTATTATATATTGCTGTCCAACCCTAGACCTATTTTGGTATATTACATTTGCTGTTCAGCCCTTACAATTAACTAGAATGTCAATCTTTTAGTGTTTTAAGATTCTAATTTGTAACATCAGCTTTTGACTTTATCTTATTCTTTGTATCCAACTTTTACTGGGATAGACAAGTAATCAACCTTAAAAACTTCACGCTCTGACAATCTATGCATCTAACCCTAAGGGTACGTTTGGATGGAGGTTTTGGGAGGGAGGGTTACTTTTCATTTTTAAATTCTAGACACTATAAAATGTTTTTAAAATAAATTAAGTGTGAATGAAGTACTGTATAATCATTAATCATGTTGTAATTTCCATTTTTTAAAAACATCAAATATATTTCAAAATATAGACCTAGCCCGACAAAGCCCTCCCCACCAACCCCCCCTCTCTCAAACAGACCCTAAATGATCCTTCGTAGTAGATAGGGCCCTAAAAATTAGACTACCTCTTGAGCCATAATTTCAATTGATAAAAGATAAAAGGACACAAAAACTGTGTAGATCCAGATTTACTTACTTGACGAAGTTTCTGGGAGGGGTCTTTGTGATTGATATATCTGCTTTTGTTGATCAAAAACACCCGATTGTTGAAGTAATGACCCCGATGCCTGAAGCCTTTGCTGCATATCTCGTTGCAAGGGATTTGGTTGCTGTTGCAATTGAGCAGGCTGAGATTGAACCTGTGGTATCAATTGCTGCTGCGGAGCTTGTGGCTGTGACTGCTGTGGTTGAGATGGTAACAAATTTGATGCACCTTGTTGTGATTGTTGCTGAATTGGAACCTTCGATTGTTGTAGCACATGTGCAGAGTGCTGGCTTGTCTGCATGCCTGAATTGCCAGATTGAGGTCCAAGGACCTGTTGCGGCTGTAACCCAGGGGCATTATTTCCCAACTGTTGATGTATATTTGATAGGTTGTTTTGCTGATTTATTAGTTGCTGCTGTTGCAAGTTTGAAAGATTATTCTGTTGGGCAAGTAACCTTTGTGATTGCTGCAAATCACCAACATTATTCTGTTGCCCAAGTATCTGGTTGTGTTGCATGTTGGTTGCATTTGCCTGTTGACCCATAAGTTGTTGCTGCGGCTGCTGTTGTTGAGGCAAAATTGACTGTTGAGTCATTGGTGTTTGTTGCTGATGCATAATAGAAGTCTGTTGTTGCTGCTGCTGCCTGATGACCTGGGGGTGTTGCTGAAGCATGGACTGTGTTGACTGTTGACCATTATTAGATTGCTGATTGTGCTGAATGCTAGATAAAGAAGATGTTTGCATCATGGGAGGCTGCTGCATGACAGATTGCTGAGAAGATTGCAACTGATTCGATTGTAGAAGGTTCTGCTGCTGCTGCTGCTGCTGTTGCTGTTGCTGTTGCTGCTGTTGGTGGTGCTGTTGTTGTTGCTGCTGTTGAGATTGCAACTGAAGCTTTTGCCTCAAAAGCTGCTGTTGGTACAGATACTGTTGTGGATTCTGTGATTGCTGCTGTTGCTGCTGCTGCTGTTGTTGAGGAACAACCTGCTGCCTTCCTTGCAGTCTCTGGGAAGCATTGAACATATTTTGAATGTTGGAATTCTGGCCAACATTCGCGATGGGAGTCTGGGTTAGACCAGATACTGGTGGCAAGTTAGGTTGAGATGCAATATTATTTTGAATGTTTTGAGATAGAAGCTGTTGGCGTGACTGGGGCTGATTGGGCAAAGGAATAGGATGTTGCTGCCCTTGATTGAGAACTTGAGACTGAATACCAAGTCCTATTAAAAAAAGTATGATTGACCAATTCAGAGATGCAAAAAGAACTATGATGTAAGTCAGACTCCAACTGATTCATGATTCATTAACAACACAAGAATAATGTTAATATAAAAAGATTAAAAGCAATAGAGATTGAAGATATAGTAAAAGGATCATCATGTAGGACAAGAAAAACTTAAAAGTTTTAATGATATTCGAAAGCAAAATGTCAGAGTATAGTCCCAATAGTTGATGCTGAAAGACATGAAACAACTGAGAGCCAGATACTCTCAGAAAACTATCAACATGCCAAGGCTCTTAAATGCAAACCTGGATCAGGAGGTTGATTACTAGGGCCAACTTGATTCGGCGGTATATTGTTGGATATAGTGCCCTGGGATTTAGTCTCCATCGTAAGCATCTTCAAAGATATTTTCCGTAGATAATCAGACTGAAATTAGAAAATGCCAGAATAAATGGTCAAGCTTCTATAATGGTATGTGTTTGTTGTATAGGTAACTATAATGTGATAATCAAGTGGCTTCTAATTAGTAATATACCTGGCTTGTTGCAGCAGTATAAATCTTCTCTTCAAACCTTTGGGCAATCTTCCGAAGTTCATGCAATCCTTCTTGACCAGAAACAGGAAGATGCCTTTTTAATGTGTCCATACTCCAAAATTGAAAAACAATGGTTCAATTATTAAATAATATGAATTATTGATATGTTATATTCATTAGACAATCCTCAAATGATGGAATATGACTCACATGTAAGAAGACCTAATTGAAATCATCTAGACATGTTCTCATAGAAGAAAGAAAAAAAAGATAGTAGAATGGATGTCAGACATGGATTACAGGAACTATAAATTTTCTTGGTAACATTTTAGATAGTCTTCTCCTTAAAAAAAAAATTCTTTGTAACATGAGGAAAATTCAATCCTAATAAAAGCACTATAATTTTCTGCTAAACATCCATTTGCCATAAAACCGCAAACAAAATGAGAAGGACGTCACACGAGAGCCAAATAAACAACTCTGAACAGTACGCAGAAAACCCCAGGTTCTTGTTCAAAGCAACAAGGTAGCATTCTCCACCCAAACACACCACATGTTTACAAAGATAGCAAATCAATCAACAATTTATATTTAATCGTTCTTTTGATATGAATTAACAGTCAAAAACTCATCAAATCAGTGATACAGTACTAAAACTAGAGCTTACATTTTGTTGACAATTCTTTGGCGTGATTCAGGCTGCAATTGACCTCTCCAATCACTAGTATCCATATTCGGTTCAGCACCTTGATTAGGTCTCCAATTATTGGTATCCATTGAACTTAAATTAACTGAAACCACAAAAAGCCAAAAGAAAATTAATGTTCTTGTCAAATAAGACTCTAAAAGGAAAGTATAAAACCAGATTATAAAATTTAAAAAGGTAATAAATGGCGGTTACTAACTTGTCGGAGCGCCAAACAGGGCTATCAATAAAATTGTGCTTTCTAACTTTAGATTGTAATAAGACAAATGTAAAGTAGCAAGAAGGGTAAATCAACCCAAGAGGAAGGCAAGGTAAAGCTAGAGATTTAGTCACCATGGAGAAAGCATGAGAAGTATCACACATCTAATACCTTAACATGCTTGTTGTGGTTTATTACCACCAATATTACCCTTAACATATCTTCACTCTTCAGGGCTCGAAAAAATGTACTCCCTCCAGTCACTATAATAATCAAAAAACAATTTTTTAGGTTTATTGAATAATTAATGTATCTAATATTATAGACCAGATACATTAATTATTCAATAAACATAAAAAGTGGTTTTTTGCTTATAATAATGATCGGAGGGAGTATCCTCCAGGGTCGTGGTTAAATATGATGTTAGTCTTTGCAATTACAACGTTTTTTTTGTCTTAGTCCCTTCAAAAGAAATTGTTAGGGTTAAGTCTCTACAAATACAAATGTTGTTGCTTTTAGTCCCTAACATCAGCTTATTGGGCTATGATGTCATGGACTAAAATCATATTTAAGCTATAAAAAACAACACATAGGACAATCAAATCTATGAACATTGTTGCGGTTTCTAACATATAAAATGTAAAACTTGTGTTATTTAAACATTTTCATCTCTATCTCTCAGAATTTTTACCTTCAAAAAACTCATACGTTTTTCAAAAATACACAAAAACAAAGACACCGTAATTTATATCAAAATTTGATACGAAAATATCATTACTCATACATAATATAATAATAATAATAATTTGTTCACCAAAAATTAGCGCGCCAAAAATTCGCGCCGCGCGTGTCGGTTAAACAAATCATTATTATATCATGTATGAGTAATGATATTTTGACATCAAAAATTGATTGATGATTTCCATGAGGAAAAGCCTTGAAAAGATTCCATGGATTGTAGTAGTTGAAACAAACTTACATATCTATCTATCTATACATCAACAAACAATGGTTTTAGTTTTATCATGTAACTAAACATGTTAATTAACTAACCTTATACTTAAAACGCAAAGCAAAATAAGAATTATCTTACGAAGAATATCTAGCGTTATTCTTGTTGATTGATTATAATTCATTCTTCTCCAAAGAGATGATTAATTTTGCTTGGGAGATCTTAACTATTTCTTCTTCAAAAGCCTTTGAATTCAATCAAAACGAATCAAACAAATAGTAGCAAAATCAACGAGAAGAGAAGATTTATTCATTCAAAAAATGAACGATAGAGAGAGAGAGAGAGAGAGAGAGAGAGAAAGAGATGGAACCTGATGGCGGTGGGGGAGGCGGTGGAGATGAATATTCCTCCTCCACCGGTGGTGGTTAACGGTGGCGGTTGTTGCGTGTCTGAATGGGGGAGCTTGAAGGTTAATTGAATTGAGGCACTCTCCCAATGTCAAAGAAACTTGTAATAAGAAAGACCGACTTCATGTCATCATACATATTTATATATAGGCTTAAGTGCAGTTTTACCCCTCCTATTTTGACTAAAACTGAATTTTACCCCCTCTATTTTAAAACTCGGAATTCCACCCTCTCTATTTTACATTTTCTAGGATTTTACCCCCCTAAATAAATTAAAACTCATTTATGCTGATGTGGCATTGCTATATGGATTTTAAAATATTATCATATTATTTACCTAATTAATTATTTATATTAATTGCACTGAATTAAAAAATTAATAAAAAAATAAATCAAGTAATATAAAAAAGACAATTGATTTTATTTTGTTATGTAAGCAAAAGCCAAACGCATAAGCTCTTCCCAAAACCAAACGCAGAAACGCAGAAGCCAAACCCAAATTCACTTCAAAAACTAAACGACGAGAGCTTACTAGACAAGAAAAAGAAATTGCCAAGGCAATGCAGTAAATGAAAAGATGGATCACCTTAACATCTTACCAACGATGACACAAATTCTCCACTCAAACCTCTTGGAACTTGACATTTATAACCACATAGCAGTAGCACAACGGTCCAAAATTAAACACAACACAAAAAAACTAACAAGAATCCAGTGACGATACAATCCAGTTACCATATAAGAAGACAGATAAAAGTAGGGGAAAGGGTAAGGA
This sequence comes from Medicago sativa, assembly GCF_051527215.1. Taxonomy (NCBI): domain Eukaryota; kingdom Viridiplantae; phylum Streptophyta; class Magnoliopsida; order Fabales; family Fabaceae; genus Medicago; species Medicago sativa. The sequence continues at coordinate 82,527,391 of NC_140750.1, forward strand.
ACGACGACAAGAAAGTGAGGAAGGGAAGCGATGCGATGCGTTTGGCCTCCGTGTTTGGTTTTGGGAAGAGCTTATGCGTTTGGCTTTTTGGTTACAGAACAAAATAAAATCAATTGTCTTTTTTATATTATTTTGGGTTACGTTTTTAATTTACTTGATTTATTTTTTTATTTATTTTTTTAATTCAGAGCAATTAATATAAATAAAATTAGGTAAATAATAAGATAATATTTTAAAATCCATATAGCAATGCCACATCAGCATAAATGAGTTTTAATTTATTTAGGGGGTAAAATCCTAGAAAATATAAAATAGAGGGGGTGGAATTCCGAGTTTTAAAATTGAGGGGGTAAAATTCAATTTTAGTCAAAATAGAGGGGGGCAAAACTGCACTTAAGCCTTAAATTTAAAGACTCGCTCACTTTCCATATTTTTAATATTTAATTTAATTTAATACAAAAAAGTTTGTTGATAAATAGTTGTAAGGACGTTAATATGCATGATTTAAAATATGTGAGTCTAGTCATTCAGTTATTTAACAATAAAAGATATTTTTTAATAATATATTTTTCAACTCTTATCTTTGAATGGTTAAAATTCACATAATTTTTACCAAATTTACATAAGATTCATATGATTTGATGAGACTCAAACGAATTTTAATTGATCAAAGCGAATGTGTTGAAAAAATGTGTATTAAATAATGAGCAGATAGTCACTTTAGTCCCTGACTCTGCATCTCGCTGTCACATAGGTCCCTGACTCAGGATTAAATACAAACAAGTCCCTGACTCTACACTTCCTTTATCACTTTAGTCCCTGCCGTTAAAAAAATCTGTTAAGTGATGATGTGGCACACTGACAAGGAGTATGACGTGTCACAGGGACTAAAGTGAAAGTAAAAAATGGTCACTTTGGTCCCTGAATCGAAAATCAATATCATCAATTTACTGTTAGATCTCTGACTGTGTATACTTACTGTCAGTTAGGTCCCTGAATCGAAAATTAATATCCTCAACTTACTGTTAGGTCCTTGACTATGTATATTTACTGTCAGTTAGGTCCCTGATAGTAAACACGAAATTTCACTAAGATCCTTGGCAAGTTGTTAGTTTAACATGCTACTTATTGACAACACTAAGGTATTTGTGCTAAATACCAAAATATTATTATGACACTTATAAAAATAATTCCATAGTTTAATAAAAAAAAGTTTCCATAACATAACTATTAAGTCATTAATGACAACCGTAGAGTAATCAAAAGATTGCACCATATTTGGGTATTTATGAAAGATAACATAACTATTAAGTCATAACATAACTATTTGGAAATTTCTATGAATGATATGCTAAAAAACAAGAACACCATCTCTGTGTATATTTTTATTAGACTATGAAAACAAACCATAAAACTATTTCTGATATACTCAGATACCTTAGTGTTGTCACTAAGTAGCATGTTAAACTAACAACTTGCTAAGGATCTTAATGAAATTTAGTGTTTACTGTCAGGGACCTAACTGACAGTAAGTATACACAGTCAAGGACCTAACAGTAAGTTGAGAATATTAATTTTCGATTCAGGGACCTAACTGACAATAAGTATACACAGTCAGGGATTTAACAGTAAATTGAGGATATTGATTTTCGATTCAGGGACTAAAGTGACCATTTTTTACTTTCACTTTAGTCCCTGTGACACGTCATACTCTTTGTCAGCGTGCCACATCATCACTTAACAGATTTTTTTAACGGCAGGGACTAAAGTGGTAACGGAAGTGTAGAGTCAGGAACTTGTTTGTATTTAATCCTGAGGTAGGGACATATGTGACAGCGAGGGGCAGAGTCAGGGACTAAAGTGATTATTTGCATTTAATATGTTATTGTCATGTAAATACAACTCAATTGATAACTGCAAATGACTGAATTTTGAACCTCGGATTCCCCACTTTTCCATGTTTCAAATGTTTTGTTTGAAGTTTGCACGATGACTAATGATGGGTTAGATGACAAAAAAATCCTTGAATTGAATGAAATTTGATCATAATAATATCACAAATTTGATATGCTAGGTTAAGTTGCGAATTAATTTTGAAAATGTAAAAGCTTAGAATTGTTATTTGCATTAGATCCTCTCTTTTTTAGAGAAGTTATGAAAATATGAAACTCATAGTTTGTTTTTGTTCGATTTTTTTCTCATACAATTAAAGTTTTAAGCGGCAAACTATGTCGTTTGCTCATTATTCTTTTGAATTTTTCTCTCATTGTGATCTCATATAAAGTATAATTTATCTAGTGTTGTTTAAGTAAATATAACTCATAGTTAACAAGAAAGTTGTAATATGCAAAAGTAGGGTTCGAACTTTAAACTCCCACCTATTCACCCTTAAAAAATGAAACTTTAATCATTAAACTATTTGACAACCAAAAAAAAAGTTAATTTAATGCTAAAAATCATAGAAGTGCTAGTTGATTATTTCATCTCGAAATCATGGAAGATATGAGGCTGACATTTGTTTTTGTTCAATACTACCTTCTTTCGAAATAAAAGTTTTTATTATAATAACATTTTTTAGATAATATATTTGTTCAATTTTGATAACTATATATTCATTTTATCATTCTTTTACGTTAGTTGATATTTGTATTATATATGCACTGTCAAATAATAACATGTTGGATAGATGTGGCCTCTTGGTAGAATTTCAAACCAAGATTGTGGATCATACACATGTGAATGATAGTTTTATATTTGACGACACGTCACATATAAATATTTGTTCATATCATATCTCTTTTAATGTGAGTCTCTAATACCGAAACTTAATGTGAGTCTCTTCATAGATGATACAACATATCTTGAATATGCTCAACTATCATACTAAGATTTTGGGTTGGGACTAACTCCGACGTCAAAATTTATGGTGGTATCAATGCTGTGTATATTAAAAAATCAAGGGATCAAAATTGCAAATTTTAAAAATATTTTGGGTTGGGACTAACTCCGACGTCAAAATTTATGGTGGTATCAATGCTGTGTATATTAAAAAATCAAGGGATCAAAATTGCAAATTTTAAAAATAAAGGACTAGAATTCCAGATAAAAAAAAAATAAAGGAATCGAAACTGTAATAGTCTTTTATTTTTTCATCTATGAAATCTAAGGAAGATGAGAGGCGTGCATCTTGTTTATGTTCAATGTATTCTTTTGAAATAGAAGTTGTAAAGGTGAGACAATTTTTTCTTCATTATTTTCCCTTGTTTATATTTTCATCTTATTTTCATATAAAGTAAACGTATATGTAGTGTTGAATGTCTGAAAAGTGTTACGTCAATATTTCATCTATAATTTCATGGAAAATTTCAACGGACTTAATTTGAAACTTCAAATTTATTATTGATTGAAATAAAATAAATACTATTATATATAATGATTTTATTTTTTGGAAAACAATTTTTGTTTCATTCCTGCTCTTTTCACAGAAAGGTCAAAAACGAAAGAACAATGCCTCTTCTCATTCTTTCTTCCTTTTGTTTTCTTTCTCCTAGTGTTTTAATGTAGAGTAAACATAACCAGTGTTGATTGAATTTTGAAGAGTTCTGCCATTTTTTATCCATGATTTCAATTAAGATGCCACACAACAAACTTAATTTCAAAAGTCAAAACTTGTTTTTTTTTTTTTTTTTTTATGGTATGAAGGCTAGGCTCCAAAAACAAAAGCATAAGAAATACAAGCACTGTCTGCTAATAAAACATTTTTGAAATAAAGCTAGGAAGAAACTCAAAAATCCTAATCGCATCTAATAAAAGTCCTGGTTAGACTGTAGCAAAACATGGATCCACTGAATATCTCCATAATGCCGGTGAATCCGGTGAATTGAGTCAATAAGAGCATAACACAAATGAGTATTAAGACAACTGTCTTTAAGCAATCGAATAACAAGCCTAGAGTCGTAGTAAACTCGAATCTTACTGTATCCTCTATTCCAATCTATGTTGAGACCATGTCAAATCCCCCACAGTTCTGCTTGTAAAACTGAGCAAGATCCAAGCTTATTAGCATAATGGAAAACAAAGTGTCCTTGATCAGCATTCAGATCACAGTTCAAAACTACATGATCACACTCCAGAGCAACTTTACTAGAATTTGGAGGAATCAGTTTAATCAAATCAGCATTAAGCGTTGTCTGGTGAGTGTTCTGCACAGTATAAAGAACAAGGATCATGTGAGACAAGCAAAATTCCAAGTTTTAATGATATTTCAAACCAATATATCACAGTATAGTTCCAATAGCTAATGTTGAAGGACATTAAACAACTGAGTATCGGATACTCTCGGAATACTATCACCATAACAAGGCTCTTAAATGCTAACCTGGGTTAGGAGGTTCATTGCTAGGGCCAACTTGATTTGATGGTAAATTGTTGGCTACAGGGTCCTGGACCTGGGGTCTAGTTCTAGTCTCCATTGCAAGCATCTTCGAGGATATTTTCCGTAGATAATCAGACTGAAATTAGGGAATGCCACAATAAATTGTCAATCTTCCATAATAGTAAGTGTTTGTACAGGCAACTATAAATCGATAATCACGAGGCATCTAATTAGAGATGTACCTGACTTGTTGCAGCAGTAAAAATCTTGTCTTCAAACCGTCGGGCAATCTTCCAAAGTTCATGCAATCCCTCTTCACCAGAAACAGGAAGATGTCTTTTTAATGTCTCCATGCTACAAAAATGAAAAACAGTGGTTCAATTATCAAACAAATATTAGTATGCTATTTTCAATTCATTAGACAACCCTCTAATAATATAATATGACAGACATGTAAAAAGACCCCACTAGAAATCATCCATTCTAGTTCCTGTAATCCATATCCGACGTCCAAAAAACATGTAGTAGAATGGACGTCAGATACGGATTAAAGGGACTAGAAAATTTCTCGGAAACATCTTACATTTTGTTGACAATTCTTTGACGTGATTCAGGCGGAAATTGACCTCTCCAATCACTAGTATCCATATTCAGTTCAGCACCTTGATTAACTGAAAATTGGTGTTAAAATCAATGTCATTCTAGCTTCAAGTCTGAATCAATTCTACTAGACAACAACCAAATATGTGAAAACTGAAAATCAATTTTGATGGAGGAAATTGAAACATACAATAATTAAAGAATCTTACTATACCCAAAATCAAAGCCAAAACTAAGCTGAAAATGAAAGAGGAGATTTAGAGCTTGTTTGAAACACTTTCCAAAAACTCTTTTTTAGTTTTTAAAAACTTGAAAATTAAAAACGTATTTGCTAAACTATTTTTAAAATTACAGTTTTGGAAACTGTCTTGAATTTTTTAGTTTTGGGGACTAAAAAACTAAAATATGTAAAAGGATAACCATTGTGAAAAGATGACTTGTATATTTCAAAAACTGAAAATAAAAACTATTTCAAACAGACCCTTAATCTTCAACAAAAAAAAACAAAAAAACTGAACGAACACGAAACGAAGAGAGAGTAATGGAACCTGATAGGTGGCGATGAATATTCCGGTGGTGGCGTGAGCGTGGCTCAGCGTTAAGTATGACTCTTTGTTTGGAATCAGTTTGTTGGTCCCCCAAATCTATTAAAAGTGATAATTGTTCAATAAATCTCTCAAATTTCTAACATTTATTTAAAATATGATCAGAAATTGTAGCGTTGTCAAGACCCTTTAGAGATTCAAAATTATAAATTGGTTTGAATATTATTTTTTTGGTTAGTTTAGATTATGGTTGTACGTTGTAACAGACGATTTGGTTCAATTTTTAGAAGAAAAAGTTTGAAATAATTCAAAATATTTGGTTCGGATTTGTAATTTTTTTTACCAAATTTGAAACAAATTGATAAAGAACAAATTGGTTTGGTAAGTCGATTCGGATTGAGATTTGTCAAATTATTGATCGAACATTCTTTTTGCGGAGCTTACTGCAATTCATAAAGGCCTGCTGATGGCGGTTGATAAGGGAATTGAGGAATTAGTTTGTTATTCGGACTCTCTCCTATCCATCAAGCTTCTCACCGAGCACACATCAAGCTATCATGCCTATGCTGTTTTAATACAAGACATTAAAGACATTCTCTCCCCAAGAAACTACTCCATTCAACATTGTCTTAGAGAAAGAAATCAATGTGCTGACTTCATGGCTAAGCTCGGAGCATCGTCGAATGAAGATTTCACTATTTATTCAGCTCCTCCTGCGGACCTCCTCCCCCTAATCAGAAACGACGCTATGGGAACTTATTTCCCTAGAGCTTAGTTTCTTTTTTCTTTTCTGTTTTTGCTTCTTTTTCCTTTTTTAGCTTTGTAACAAAAAAAAAATTTAATAGAGTGAACTAAAGTGGGTAAACTATGTAGTTTTTTTTTTTGTGGGAATTGTTATGTAGGATTTAATCAATTAATAGTTAATCTAAATAATTTTTACTTGACGGTGATTGTTTATAAAGAACTCAAACTGACCCCCACATGTTTATATTTTATTATTTGTAATTGATTTTGATTCAAAACTAATATTAATTTAAGAATTTTATTTTTTTAAAAGGAAATTTAACTATTTTAATTAAAATGCATAAAAATATTAATTATTAAATTTGCAGAAAAATTATTTCAATAAACTTTACCTAAACTGTAACGCCCGTCTTAATTATCTAATTAATTCAATGAAGTTTAGAATATATTTATTCTTATATGATTTATGAATTTAAGTGATTTATGAGGTTTACGTGAGTTTATGTCAGATATATGATTTATCTGAAAATTATGTGATATATGCGTTGTTATGATTTTTAGAGATGTTATGAGGTGTTGAGACTTATTTTATTATTTAATAAAATAAGATTCGAGAAATAAAATAAAAATATTAGAATTTGGGCTGTGATGTGAAAAGAGCATTTTTAGAGGTGTAAAGAGAAATTAGAAGTGAGGTTATAAATAGAAGGAGTTAGGTTGAGAAAAGTTTTTAGGCAGAACGTACGTTTTTGGAGAAAAGGGAGAAAAAGTCAGAAAGAGAGAAGAACAAGAGGAGGCTGTCGATTTTCATCTATTACTAGGTAAGGGTGAGACTAACTTTCAATATTATTAAGGGTATGATTATGAGAATTGAATTTGACATGATTAGGTTGAGTTTTGGTGAGAATTGGGATTAGGGTTATATGACCGATTTGATGATTAAACCATGAAAAGATGTTAGATTGATGCAAAATTAGTGTACAGACCTTAGATATACATTAGGGTGTTAATTAGATGTTGTTTTGGTGTTAGAATCATGAAGGTAGATGAAAAGTTGAAGTTTTTAGGTTTCTGCCCGAGCCTGAACTGTCATCGCTCGCAACTGCGAGCTAGAGCACTCGCAACTGCGAGCCAACCCAGACCGCTCGCCACTGCGAGTAAAATCGCTCGCCATTGCGAGCAAGCCACCACTCGCCATTGCGAGCAATAACCCTTGCCACTGCGAGCTAGACCATTGAGCTCGCCACTACGAGCCAAGTTACTCGCCATTGCGAGCTAGACTGTTAGTTGCCCAAATTGTTGTCCGATGCGATCCTTTCGCACGTGTAGTCATGAGTTAATCTTAGAATTACGAATGAGGGTTGTTTAGGATGTTTCCAGATGTTACAGAAGTCTGTTTATATGACCGAGATGATTAGTAATGTTGCATGAGTCTATTTATGATGTTTTATGATAATTTTGTTGATGTAATTCATTCCTTACATGATGTTAATGCATTCGAGCACTATTATATGTTGTGTCTTGCTGCTGTTTACTGCTGTTGATTGTTATTGTCGGGAAGTCGCATGAGTCGGTCTAAGTTGCAAGAATTTAAGAAGTTGTCCATGATTATGGAGTTGTATAAGATGTTCACGTTGTTGCATTTAGCGTTGTGTCGTTGCATAGTTAGCGATGGGGGCTTAATGCCCGACAGGTCCTTTGTGACCTTAGCGATGGGGGCTTAATGCCCGACAGGTCCAAATATGACCTTAGCGAAGGGGGCTTAATGCCCGACAGGTCCAAATATGACCTTAGCGAAGGGGGCTTAATGCCCTGGTGGTACCACATGCATATTGAAGTTGTCTAAGATGTTGTTGTTTAAGATGAGGAGTTGTTGTTGCATTGTAGAGTCGTCATAACATGAAATAAATGATGATTGCTTAAGATGTTGTTGTCGTTTAGATGATGTTGATGTTTATGATGCTTGTTGATGATGTTTGTTTATGTTTTAATGATGATGTTTGTTATGATTGATGATGATAATAATATGATACTAAATGATTATTAATGCTAATGTTTATGATGTCTTAAGTTGTTGAATATATGGTGATACTTGATTATGATTTATGATGATATTTGTTTACGAACTAATGATGATATTTGATGATGATAAATGATTATGATTTGATATGATGCTAAATGATAAATTTTTGATATGTTAATAAAGTTTTATGTTGTTAAATACATTTGATGAATTATATGCTTAATTTATTGACTGTGAAATCTCACCCCTTCTGCTTGAAAATGTTGCCCTTCGTATGGGTAACTTGCAGGTAATAAAGACTAGAGGCGTTCGTGAGTGGACTCCTCACTTTGTGTCTAGGTGCTCTGATATGTAACGGGATGGGCTTGCTTTCATGAACTTTTTATGAGTAAACATTAACTAAGACTTATGAGATTTCTGATAAGGCCTGTGTGCCAAGACTTTTATTATGTTGAATATTTTCCGCTGCATGATTATAGATTTTGACGTTGAATTTTGAAAGATAATTATTATTATCTATTTTGTGGTTTTAAAGAAGTATGTGACATTCCGTTTGTGATTTAAATACTCTGATTTATGATGAAATTTTCAAGTTGGGAAAACGGGGTGTTACATAAACAAATTGTAAATAATCATACATATTTAAATTATAAAATTTAAAATGATATAAAGTTCACAACAATAATACATAAAAACTACATTTTCAATTGGGAAAAAATATATTGATATGAGATAATAATAATATTTAATGCTCCTTCAAAAAAAATTAATGCTTAAGATTTTTTTTATCAATGATTGCAATGCTTGGATATATATTTTTTAGGTTGTTTCTATAATTAATTTTTTTAGGGAAGCTTCTATAGTTGATGTATACTAAGTTTTGGTTCACTCCAATGCAAGTTTTATATGTCATCATTTATAAGAAATTTGGACATAGTGCATCATGCACTAAAGTTGCTCTAAGTGAAGTCATTTATTTATATAAAATAAAAGTAGACAATAATTAAATAAAGGAAGAAATTGTATATTGGAAGAACTAAAACTGTATTTTTTTTTATACTTTTTAATTAAAGCGAGTTTTTTCTCATACGAAATGTAAGTCTTCTTTTATCAAGTAATTTAGTAGTTATAAATTCATCTTTTAAATTGAATGAATGGAGAATTTGAGTCGAACTTTGATCTTTGCATATATAATGCAATGTGCGTAGCATCTGAGTTAAATTTATTGACAATAAACGTGAGTCTTTTTTCATTAAAAAATAAATTAGTATTTATGTATGGACAACATAATAAGGACCGAATCTTTCCAAAAAAAACTCCCTCTGTTTTGTGAAACTTCAAATGAAATATTAAATTTGCAAAACTACTCTAAATAAAAATGGCAGATGATAAGAATGGTAGAAAATATTTAATCAAAAAGTATTCTATTTTTCTATTTGAAATGGTAGTGACTACACCGGTGAGACTTATTATTTATTTTTTTGAAGGAGTGAGACTTATTTTATGTTTAGTGAGATAATCGATTTTTTTTAGAGGTTCTGAAAATGTGCGACTCGCAGTTTGATTTTTTCAATTTATTTTTTTCCCTTCTTGCAATGAAAGTTTGATTATCAACTTGCACTCACGAGACCAGTACTACATCTCATGATATTTCACTCCTTGCATCTTCGAATGTTCCAAAATAAGACGCTTGCTAACAATTTTTGTTTCGATCCTTCTCTTTTTATAGAAAGGTTATAAATGACCTGGCATTAACTTTTCTCCTGAAGCTTTCATATAGAGTAAACAGAATGTAGTGTTGAATTTTGGAAGTGTTAGACCAATTTTTATCCATGATTTTATTCATATAAATATCTATATAAATGAATACACTAAATATCTACATAATGACGGAAATTGTGTTATTTGAACAATCATTTGAATGACAACTTATGAGACAATCATAAATTTACAAAGAAAATGAGGTATTTACACAAAAACCATAATAATAGAGAAAGTAAAAACATAATACGAGTATGAGAGAAAGTTGTCACAAAAGTTGTCAAAAATAGTTGTATAAATATCATTTCTCTAATGACGGTGTGAATCCGGTGAATTAAGTCAATAAGAGCATATCACAAATGATTAATAAGACAACTCTCCTTAACTAATTGAATTGCAAGCTTAGAGTTGCAGTAAATTCGAATCTTTTTGTAGCCTCCAAGCTTTATTGAGACCATGCTAAGTCCTCCGTCGATCTTCCTCCCAAAACTAAGATAGATCCCAGCTTAGTAGCGTAATGAATGTCCTACATCATCTTAGTATAAGACCTCCACAAGCTTAGTTCAAAACTGCAGTGGCAAGCCCCAAAAGTTACAATAGCAGCAAAGGTATCAATTACTAAATAAAAGAAAACAATTAAGAGAAATAATGCAGTACCTCAATCTTTGGCCTTTTGATAATGGATGTTGCAATTGGCTCCAAATCAGAAGCCTCTATAGCATTTAACTGCTTGATACTATCATTCACACAACCAGCGGATGATACAACATCAAAGGGTGTAGCATTGATGCAGCGTTTCATCTTCCTGGTTCCATTCACACCATCTTGGGGTAGGAAATTTCTATCCTGAAGGTGACAATTAGTCATGGCAACCAAATCTTCACCAACGGAAACTCTGGATCCATTGCCTGGAGCTGACGCTGCTATCCTATCAATCATGCTGATAACTGAACTAGTATCGCTGACAGCTGCACTTAAAGCCGCAGGGGTCAATGAACTCACCTGGAATCATGATTAGACATAAATTAGTCATCTACAACTCCAAAATTACAAAGAAACTTACGTCATATTTATACAAACTATGGTCACAAATACGGATCGGACCAGGTTTAGATAAACTAGACTAACCGCTTTAACTAGGCGGTCCATAAGCTCCTCAGTAACAGTTGACTTTCCTGATGAGGGCGCTAATGCATTACCAATATGTTGTTCAAAAACCCCTGGCTTAACACCAATTACTTGCCTCATCTTCATGTCATTTACATCATTCATTTGGTGAAGTTGTTGCCATTGAGTAACTTGGGGCTGCGTTTGTGACATGGAATGCATGTGAGGTGGGGGAAGCTGCCCTGGCTCCAGTGATGACATTTCCCTAGGTCTATTTGTATTTATGAAATTTATAATCTGCTTCTCATATGAACCCAGTTTCTCCTTCAAACTAGGTGAGATGTTGCTCTTGGAAACTTGGAGGAATGTTATAAGACGCTCCAACATCAGTTTAAATACCTTAAGCTTTTCAAGCTGATCCGACTTTGGCTGGTGGGGAAGAGAATCATGCTGATAGAAAAAACAAGATACAACATTAAACACAAAAAAAATAAGTTAGAAACAAATGAAAAAATATTTAAAGCTTCCTTTCAAGAAGGGTGATCTCTTGTCAGTGTTCGGCACACACTGCAACCTTCAGAGTTTTCCGGGATAATTATGACAGAAAAGGATTACAAAGTTGCCTAACAAAATGTACCTGCTGAAGTTTCGTTGCTATTTTCTGATACAGCTCATTGAGCTCCGGCAAGTAGCTCTCTTTCATAGCTTTGATCTATTGTTAAAAGCATCAGAATCAAATAAAGAATGTGTTAGAAACCATGAAATATTTCACACAAGAATATTTGGATTATAGTTGTATTAAGTGGCATAGTAAGTAAAATAGTTTTTTCCATTTGAAAAGCGTCGTAAATTGCAAGTTTCGTTTGTGTGCTGAAATTGGGAAGATGCAATTACGCATTTGGTTACCCATGATCCCATGACTTTGATAATTGAATTAAAAACTTCAAAACTCATCAAATCAATACCATCTATATCAGCAAGGAGTCAATTAAATAATTACAACAAGTCTGAAGTCTTTATTAATGCTATAGGATAAAAAGTGTAGTACAGAAAACCAAAATGAAAAAATTTATTATAGATGCAGCCCAAATCTTTTCATATATTAGATGAAGGATAAGAATCATCCCCCACGAAAAGCAAGAAGTTTGGAGTCGTCTCCATTTTTTTTAATTAACTAGTGAGAATTCCATGTTCCTACTATTAAGATATTTCTCGGCATAAAAAGCCATTTATTTGACAATTTTCAGTTGATAAACCCAATTTGCCCAAGAAATAAAGATAAGAAAGTAGCATAATACTTTTTGATATACTTCGTCTTGCCAATCACCCCCACTTGGCTGTCCAGTCTTTGCAGTTGAATCCAGAGAAGACATTTTGTTAGGTCTATATGTATTTATGCAATTTATAATCTGCTGCTCACATGAACCCAATTTCTCCTTTAAACTAGGTGAGATGTTTCTCTTGGAAACCTGGAGGAATGTTATCAGACGTTCCAACACCGCTTTAAATTCTTTAAGCATTTCAAGCTCATCCGACTTTGGCTGCTGGGGATGAGAATCATGCTGATAGAAAAAAGAGGATACAACATTAAACACAATTAAAATAAGTTATAAGCAAATGAAAAAAAATAAAAGCTTCCTTTCAAGAAGGGTGATGGCTTGTTAGTGTTAAGCACACACTGCAACCTTCAAAGTTTTCCGGGATAACTATAACAGAAAAGGATTCTATATCGATAAAAAGCTATTAAAAATTTGCCTAACAAAAGGTACCTGCTGAAGTCTCGTTGCAATTTTCTGAATCATCTCACTAAGCTTTGGCAAGTAGCGCTCTTTCATAGCTTTGATCTATTGTTAAAATCATCATAATCAAATAAAGAACGTGTTAGAAACCATGAAATATCTCATGCAAGAATATCTGTATTACTGTTGTATTAAGTGACACCGTAAGTAAAATAATTTTTTCCATTTGTAAAGCATCATAAATTGCAAGTTTCATTTTCGGGCTGAGATTGGGAAGATGCAATTACGCATTTGGCTACACGTGAGACCATGATTTTAAATATTGAATTGAAAACTTTAAAACCCATCAAAGCAATACCATCTATATCAGCAAATAGTCAATTTAATGATTACAACAAGACTTTATTGATGGTAGCAATTAGTATAGGATAAACAAAGTAGTACAAAATTCACTGCAGAAAACCAAAGTGAAAATATTCATTATAGATGCAGCCCGCATCTTTTCATATATAATGTGAAGGATAAGAAATAGGAATCAGACACATAAAAGCCAGAGAATGTGGATTCATGTCCATTTTTTTTTCCCTAAACTAGCAAGAATTCCATGTTCCTACTATTAAGATATTTCTTGGCACAAAAAGCCATTTGTTTGTCAATTTTCTATTAATAAACCCAATTTACCCAATAAATAAAGATGAGAAAGTAGCATAATACATTTTGATATACTTCTTCTTGCCAATCACCACCATTTGGTTGTCCGGTCTGTGCTGCTGAATCCAGAGAATCTACAAAGATATATTATGATACACACATTAGCATACAAGGCTAATAAAATGTGGAAATCTGCTACTTTTTTTTTCTTTTCAGTTTGACTTTTTAATAGATATAGAACAGATGGGATAATCACAAATTAACTTGCATGACTTTACTCTGCCAATTAGAAAAAATGCATTCAAGAAATATTGTGGTTTCCTATCTTTTACTTTTCCTTTTCTTTGCAAGTGTTTGTTAAGAATTGTTGAAAGCATAAGAGTGTTATCCGAGACTGTCAAAATCAAAATCCTACATATAAAACCCTATTGATTCTACATATTAAAAAGGCAGGAGGCGCCCCAATACCAGAAGGAAATTCATTATGCTGAGATTGCATGGAATGCATCCCAGCACATAGAATCATTGGGATTGTGCAATCCAACCAATCCCGAAAATCTTGGAATTGGCATCTCATATTCCAAAACAAACTTTTCAAAACCTCCATTTCTCGTCGATGTGGGACTCTAACCACTCACTTGAATTCCAACAATTTCCCCCTCCTGTGCGAGTCACCCACATCACTAGCCTTGATCCACACTAGGATCCCACTCACACTTGTTTAATCAATGCCACTATTTTGACTTGCCGGCTTTTGATTCAGTTTTGCAGAGGACGCTCTTCTAGTTCTACCTTTGACCTTGAGATTGTGGTTCCACGACTTGATTTGTTCTATCAAAGATCGCTGCACAACCCTAGACCTATTTTGGTATATTACATCTGCTGTCCAGCCCATTACAATTAACTAAAATGTCAATCTTTAAGTGTTTTAAGATTCTGATATATAACATCAACTTTTGACCTTAATTCTTTAATTAGCGGCCGTAGACCATCTTTTTCTCTGTTTCCTTTTTTCCCAGGGACGGACAGAACATCGACCTTAAACACTTTACACTCTCACACTCTACACATCTAACCCTAAATGATCTAGTGACACTGTGCAGAGTGCTGGATCGTCTGCATGCCTGAATTTCCGGTGACACTGTATATGTTTATCTTTATCTCTCTTACTTTTTATTTTCTGCAACTTACACGTTTATAAAAAGTATACACAAAAACCAAAAGACCTCGTAATGATTGACCAAGTAGGAGATGCAAAAAAAAACAATGATGTAATGTCAGAATCCAATTGATGAATGATTCATTAACAACACAAGAATAATATTAATATAAAAAAATTAAAAGCAATAGAGGTTGAAGAGATGGTACAAGGATCATGTAGGACAAGCAAAACTTAAAGTTTTAATGATATTTCAAAGCAAAATGTCAGCGTATAGTCCCAATAGCTGATGCTGAAAGACATGAAACAACTGAGAGCCAGATACTCTCGGAATAGTATCAACATGCCAGGGATCTTAAATGCAAACCTGGATAAGGAGGTTGATTGCTAGGGCCAACTTGATTCGGCGGTATATTGTTGGCAATAGTACCCCGGGATTTAGTCTCCATCGTAAGCATCTTCAAAGATATTTTCCGTAGATAATCAGACTGAAATTAGAAAATGCCAGAATAAATGGTCAATCTTCTATAATAGTATGTGTTTGTTGTATAGGTAACTATAATTTGATAATCAAGTGGCTTCTAATTAGCGATATACCTGGCTTGTTGCAGCAGTATAAATCTTCTCTTCAAACCTTTGGGCAATCTTCCGAAGTTCATGCAATCCTTCTTGACCAGAAACAGGAAGATGCCTTTTTAATGTGTCCATACTCCAAAATTGAAAAACAATGGTTCAATTATTAAATAATATGAATTATTGATATGTTATATTCATTAGACAATCCTCAAATGATGGAATATGACTCACATGCAAGAAGACCTAATTGAAATCATCTAGACATGTTCTCATAAAAAAAATAAAAAAAAAAAGATTGTAGAATGGATGTCAGACATGGATTACAAAAACTATAAATTTTCTTGGTAACATTTTAGACAGTTTTCTCCTTAAAAAAAATTCTTTGTAACATGAGGAAAATTCAATCCTAATAAAAGCACTATAATTTTCCGCTAAACATCCATTTGCCATAAAACCGCAAACAAAATGAGAAGAACGTCACACGAGAGCCAAATACACAACTCTGAAACAGTACGCAGAAAACCCCAGGTTCTTGTTCAAAGCAACAAGGTAGCATTCTTGTTGGCGTTTATACGTAACTCAGAAAATAGGAAGGGAAAAACTAGAACTTTATTGAATTGAAAAACTGCTGTCAAATACAAAGCTGTAACTTAAATAAAAACAAATACTGAGTAACTAACTCCTAATCTTTAGCCACTACTTTATTAGCTAATTAAAAACTGAAATATTAAAAACAAATTCTCCTAAAGACTTGGTCAATCAGTGCAGCTGGCAGTAACAACTGCTGATACACACGTTCAACACTCCTCCTTGTATCAGTAGTTGGATATTCCAAGTTTCTCCCTTAGTAACTCAAACCTGCCTATTGGAAGAGCTTTTGTAAAGATGTCTGACAGCTGGTCTTCAGTCTTGCAGTACTTCAAACACACATCTCCATTCTTTTGGACATCTTGGAGGAAAAATAATTTGATGCTAAAATGCTTTGTTTTACCGTGAAAGACAGGATTTTTGGAGATGGCAATGGCTGCCTGGTTGTCCACCATTACCTCAGTAGTTTCCCTTTGCTCTAAGTGCAAATCAGCTAGAACTTTTCTTAGCCACAAGGCCTGATTAACAGCTGCTGTGGCTGCAATAAACTCTGCTTCAGCTGTTGATTGTGCAACAATATCTTGTTTTTTTGAACTCCAAGAGAATATCCCTGTTCCATAACTAAAACAGTAGCCTGAAGTGCTTTTCATGTCATCCAAAGATCCTGCCCAATCACTATCTGAGTAACCTTGTAACTTGAAATTTTCCGATCGACAAAACTTAATGCCAAAATTTATGGTTCCCTTAACATACCTCAACACTCTTTTTGCTCCTTTGAAATGAGATTCTTTAGCACAATTCATGAATCTTGAAAGAACATTTACAGCATACAAAATATCTGGTCTTGTAGTTGTAAGATACATTAAACAGCCAATTAAACTTCGGTAGAGTGTTTCATCCACTTGTTTTTCTTCGACATCCTTGCATAGCTTCTCCTTTGGACACATAGGAGTGCTCATGCTTTTACAGTTCTCCATATTGAATTTCTTTAACATCTCCTTTGCATACTTTCTTTGACAGATGAATATATCTCCACTTTTCTGCTCAACTTCCATGCCAAGGAAATAAGACATTTCTCCCAAGTCTGACATCTCAAACACTTGCATCATATCATCCTTGAACTGCTGAATCAGTTCAACACTGCTGCCAGTAACTAGGAGATCATCAACATACAAAGAGATCACCAAAAAATTAGCTTGATCACCTTTGACATATAAAGTGGATTCACTTAGACTTTTAACAAAGCCTAACTGCACTAAGTACTCGTCAATCCTGCTGTACCAAGCTCTTGGAGCTTGTTTCAAACCATACAAGGCTTTCTTTAATAGATAGACATTATCTTCATGCCCTTTCACAACAAAACCTTCAGGTTGCTCAACATATATTTCTTCCTCTAGAAATCCATTTAAAAATGCTGACTTGACATCAAGATGACATATTTTCCATCCCTTTTGTGCTGCAATAGCTAACAACATTCTAATAGTATCTTGCCTAGCAACTGGAGCAAATGTATCAAAGAAATCTACTCCAAAAATTTGAGCATACCCTTTAACCACTAACCTGGCTTTATGCTTGTTGATTGATCCATCTGCGTTTAGCTTTGTTCTAAACACCCACTTCACCCCTATGACTCTTTTATGCTCAGGCCTTTTAATAAGTTTCCAAGTCTGGTTTTTATCGATCATGGTAAGCTCCTCCTGCATTGCAGCCCTCCATTTGGGATCTTTTTTTGCATCCCAATATCCTGCAGGTTCAAGGACTGCAACATTGCATCTTTCATAAACATCAGAAAGCAATCTAGTACCTCTTACAGGAGGATCATCAACTAACTCATCTTGATTTTGAAAAGGATCAACTATTGACTTATTTTCTGTATCATTCCAGTTCCACTGCTCATTCTCCATGAACTGCACATCCCAAGCTTCAAAAGGAGTCTTCCCGTCTACTGCTTTGGTGGGAAGTCTATTAAGTAGAAATACAGCTGTGTTTGCAGCCTCTGCCCAATATTCTTTAGGCAATCCTTTCTCATGAAGCATGCATCTGACCATTTCCATTATTGTTCTGTTCTTCCTTTCACTCACTCCATTTTGTTGAGGGGTGTAAGGGGCTGTAAGTTGATGCTCAATGCCTGCCTCCTCACAGAACATAGTGAATTGTGTTGAAGTGTACTCAGTGCCATTGTCAGACCTTAAAACTTGAATCACACAACCACTTTGCTTTTCAATCCAATTCTTAAATCTCCAAAATACCCCTGCAACCTCTGACTTGGACTTGAGAAAATAAATCCAACACATTCTGGTGTAATCATCTATAAAGACAATGTAGTATTTGCTCTCATTAAGTGAAGCTGTTCTTTGCGGTCCAGCCAGATCTGTGTGAATCAGTTGCAGCTTCTCTGTTGCTCTCCAGGTTGCTTGCTTGAACGGTAATCTTACTTGCTTACCATACTGACATGCCTTGCAGCTTGGTAATTCAGCATCTAAATGAGGCAAGCCTTGAGCCAGATCCTTTCTTTGCAAATTCAATACTGCTGCATGATGAAAATGGCCTAATCTTTTGTGCCATATCTCTGTACTATTAACCGTAGCTGGATAAGCTATTTGCTCCTCCTTCATTGGATCAAATGAAAAACTTTTGCTTCTCATTTTAATGCTGAAAATTACCTTATCATTGGCATCTTTGATCAAACATTGCTTATTTTCAAAGATGACTTTAAATCCTTTATCAAGTAATTGACCCACACTCAGCAAGTTTTGATCAATCTCAGGTACATATAAAACATCAGAAATTAGCTTTGTACCTGTGCAACTTTCAATGGCCACGGTTCCTTTTCCTTCGACATCAATCAGTTTACCATTACCGATTCTGACTTTTGATATTTGTGATTTGTCCAGCTCTCTGAATATTTCTTTATCATGGGTCATGTGATGGGTACAACCACTATCCACTAGCCAACTTTCACTTGAGCTACTGCTTGTAAAACATGTCGCTACAAACAACCGCTCTTCCTCTTCTTCCTCTTCTTCCTCTTGTTGATTTTCAGCTTGAGCCTCATTACTTTGTTGAAAATTGCTTCTGCAAATTCTCTCATGATGCCCAAGTTTGTTGCACTTGTCACACTTCACATCAGGTCTTCTCCAACATTTGAAAGGAGGATGACCGAATTTTCCACAATGCTTGCAAGGAGGAAATTCTCTATTTTTTTCTTCATTTTTGTAGTCGGTGCTTCCAACTGCCTCTTGTTTGTTGAAACTCTTCTTATACTTATTTCCCATGCTCTTTTCTCCTTTGTTGATTTTTAATTTAGCTTGTAATGCTCCTTCCACTGAACCTTCAGACCTTATTATTCTTCTTTGTTCTTGGGCCTGCATAGCATTTACAAGCTCCGCCACGGTAAGCTTTGACATGTCCTTGGTATTTTCCAAGGAAGTGATAGTAGCTTCAAATCTTTCAGGGACAGTCACGATTATTTTCTGAACTATTCTTGAATCAGACAATTCAGAACCAAGCAATCTTACTTTGTTAGCAATGCTAATAAGTTTATTTGCATACTCTTTAATTGTTTCAGACTCCTTCATCTTTTGCATCTCAAATTCTCGAATCAAATTAAGAGCTTGCATTCCCCTAATTCTTTCATCTCCTTCATATTCAGTTTTGAGGAAATTCCATATTTCATATGCTGATTTGATGGTCATGATTCTGGTGAAGATTTCTTCTGAGACAGCAGCAAACAAAGTAGCTCTTGCTTTTGACTTTCTTGTTTTCCTTTCCTTGTGATTTTTTATCTGAGCCATTGTTGGATTGTCTGACAAAGGAAGAACTTCGTAGTCCTCCTCAACAGCTTCCCAGAGGTCATTTGCCTCTAAATACGCCTCCATTCTTGCTGCCCATATATGATAGTTTTCACCATCAAACACAGGTATTGGTAGGGCTTTGTAGGATGTTTCAGAATCCATCTGATTGATGAATTGAAAGATAGTGTTTAAGCTTTTATGGTGGGTTTCACTCACTTCACCCACAAGTCCCTCTAAGAAGAAGGCTCTAGATACCAATCTGTTGGTGTTTATACGTAACTTAAATAAATAGGAAGGGAAAAACTAGAACTTTATTGAATTGAAAAACTGCTGTCAAATACAAAGCTGTAACTTAAATAAAAACAAATACTGAGTAACTAACTCCTAATCTTTAGCCACTACTTTATTAGCTAATTAAAAACTGAAATATTAAAAACAAATTCTCCTAAAGACTTGGTCAATCAGTGCAGCTGGCAGTAACAACTGCTGATACACACGTTCAACAATTCTCCACCCAAACACACCACATGTTTACAAAGATAGAAGATCAATTTACAATTTATATTTAATCGTTCTTTTGATATGAATTAATAGTCAAAAACTCATCAAATCAGTGATACAGTACTAAAACTAGAGCTTACATTTTGTTGACAATTCTTTGGCGTGATTCAGGCTGCAATTGACCTCTCCAATCACTAGTATCCATATTCGGTTCAGCACCTTGATTAGGTCTCCAATTATTGGTAACCATTGAATATAAATTAACTGAAACCACAAAAAAAAAAAAATATTAATATTCTTTTCAAATCAGACTCTGGAAGGAAAGTATAAAGCATGAGAATTACCACACATCTCATACCTTATACATGCTTGCTGTGGTTTATTACCACCAATATTACGCTTCACATATCCTCACTTTTTTCACATTTAACTCTATCTCTTTTACTTTTTTTACCTTAAAAAACTTGCACGTTTTTCAAAAACATGCACAAAAAACAAGACACCGAGTTGCATTAAGACTCTGTTTGGTAAAAACATAACCGGTAGCTAATAAGCTAGCTTATAGAGGATGAGTTTATAGCAGATGACTTATAAGTTAGCTTATAGCTGATAGCGGATAAGCTAGCAGATTCAATTTGTAGTATTTTGTAAAATTAGCGGTTAAAGTACCTTATAAATATGAAATGACATACAAAAATGTGCATTTAATTAATATTTATTTTTTCGATTAAGATTACTAGGGTAAAATTGAGATAAAAAGTGATAACCTATAAGCTTTAAACTTTAAGCTATAAGCTACTTGAATTAGCTTATCAAAAAATGATACAAGCTCATGAAAATAAGTTATAAGCTCGTGTTCAGATGACAGTTACCAAACTGGTCTTTTTTAATCATACAAGCTTATAAGCTATAAGCCATAAGCTCAACTTTATGTCTTACCAAATAGACCCTAAATGAACATATACAAACAGTTGATTTAACAAGTTATAAAAAAAAATACACACAACAAAAGACATGGTTGAACACTTTGTTGCACGGACAAGAAGCAGCGTCCGTGTCCAACATGTAGCACTTGTGATTACATTGAATTATATCATTTTTTCAAAATTTGATCGGTGTCGACGTGTCTGTCAGTGTCCGTTCCGTGCTTCATTCAAAATTGTGATGTGAAAACATGATTACTTGTAATGTAATAAATTGTTCAACCAACACGCTCTAGCTTTGTACGAAAATAACAATTATCTTAATTGATTGTTATTAATATCATTGTCCAAAATTGAATTCAATGACGGAATGAACAAGGAGAATAACAGAATGAAAAGGCAAAAGTAAGGTGAATCAAACAAATGCACAATCATATCACATCCAGCGTTTAAATAATCTTCTTAATCGATTATCATCATTATCCAAATTGAATTCATCCAAAGCAAATCAAATTGCAAATAGTAGCAAAATCTCAACGAGAAGGTTAATTCATCTAAAAAAATGAAAGAACGCGTGAAGAAGAGATAGAAATGAAACCTGATAGCGGTGGTGGTAGACGGTGGAGATGAATACTCCGGTGGTGGCGTGAGCAGTGGTTCACGCTTCAGTTGCGTGTATGAATGTGTGTTAAACTTTCACATGCATTAATATACATTTTAATAAAACTATTATTGGAAAATACTAGTACCACTACTTCAATTTATTTCCGTAAAGTTAGGGTCCTACAAGACTGGAACTAATCCGAGCTGAAAACAGCATTTGATTCGAAGGGTAAAAAAAGTAAGACTATACTCTGAAAATTCAATGGAGGAGTATATGATTTAATTTAAGCTTAAATATGTTTTTAATCCCTATAAATATATTAACTTTTTATTTTAGTCCTTTTAAAATTTTCCTTCAACTTTTAGTCCCTCAAAAATTTTCCATGTTCACCTTTGGTCCCTCTTTTAAAGTAAACTCATATGTAGAATTCATATTTTTGAATAAAATTTTGCAGAAAAATTCATAATATTATAAGAATATCTCCCAAAAAAATTTAGAATTTTTTAACAAAACATGAATTTAATATGAATTTTTATATTTTTGACGGTTAAAAATTCATATTAAATTTATGTTTTGTTAAAAAATTCTAGTTTTTTTTGGGAAAGATTTTTACAATATTTTACACATTTCTGTGCAATTTCATTAAAAAAAATACTAAAATTAACTTAAAAATATGGACCAAAAGTAGTGATTGAAAATTTTATAAGGACTAAAAGTTGAAGGAAAATTTTAGAGTGGCCTAAAACGAAAAGTTGGTATATTTATAAGGACCAAAAACATATTTAACCCTTCAATTTAAGATATAAAACAATATAATTGTTTTTTAATCAACCAATTAAAAATTATGTTTTTGGTGGATGAAGATAACACGAGAGGAGATCGAATCAATCAACATTAAACAAATTTTACTTTGAGTTTTTTTATTGATGTATTTGTTGATATCCTAATGGGGAGTCCCTACTAGGGACCTCTTTTATTACGGTCCACCCAGGGTCCTTGCAAATTGACTGGCTATAGCAGGTAGATTTCGTTCCTTTTTTTTTTTTAAGTTGTACAAATCACTATTACATTTCCCTTTTATTTCTTCACTCCATTCCTTCATTTCAAGTTTCGTATCCTTCTTCCATGTATATCTTAATGTTGAGCAGACCTTCGTCGGCTAGCACACAGAGAAGGTTGGCTTGGAGTGATGTTCACACTTGGTTCCTCGCAAGCCTTCTTCCCTGCATGTGCTTCCTTGAATGCTACCTACATCTTTCTTATATAATATTTGATCAAATTAAGGATTGGGAATGAATTTACTAGTGTTTAATGTAATGATTGACCACACAAGGATGTCGTAGTATTTGAATCTGTTGGTAAGCTTGTCGGAAATGATTACGGCTTCAAGGATGTTGCCGTCTCCAATGAACAGTTTCATTGTTTGTTGTTGTTGTGTTTCGTCAACCTTTGAGGGATGAAATTGAAGGTGTATAAAAAATAGCGACTTAGATTTGTTGGGAATTGATTATTCTTTCATTTTACATTCAACCATGTAAATTTGTTGTTGTGAAATGTGGAATTAATTGGTAGTGGCGGTGGTTTTCAACACAACACCCAATCCAACAACTTTTCCTTTTTTCTCAATTTGTACAATGTAAAGTGAGAAGGAACATATCACCAAAAAAATAAAATGGGAAGCTGCTATAGCCAATCAATATGCAAGGACCATGGGTGGACCCCTAATAAAAGAAGTCCATATTAGGGGCTCCCATCCTAATGTATGATTAAAAATAGAATATGATTTATACGAAAACATCACATTTTTTATTTTATCACATGTATTATTTTTTGTAAATCGTGAGTTTTATAATTATATACTACTCCCTCCGTTCCATATTACTTGACTTAGTCGACTCTGTCACGTATGCCAATGCACAATTTTAAACTTAAATTTCTGTAATAATCTAGTAGAAAAAATTATGAAAATTTGATATTTTGAAAATATTAATCGAGACGAATCTAACAACATCTTATATGCTATATTTTGTTTTTATATATTAGTAGAAAAATAGAGTCAAAGCATGTTACATGAATAGTGTAAATATTCTAAATAGGTCAAGTAATATGGGACGGAGGGAGTAATGAAGAGTAATAAATGTTTATTTTTCCGAAGTATTTTTGATGTACAAAAGTTTTATCATCATATTCTTTAGGGAAGTTGATATTAATACTTGTAGGAATTTTTGTAAAGTTAGGCGCCAATAATACTAAGTCAGTTGTTCAAGTTCGTGCTTTCTTTTGCTCTTCTGAGTAATTCTTTCGCTCAATTTCTAGGGTTTAGCTTTCATCGCTCTCCAAACCTTCATCGTCCGCACACCCTCACCTGCTTCCATGGCGAGCACCAAAGTTCAAAGGGTCATGACCCAACCCATTGTATGCTTTCTCATCACTCTCTTTCCCTTTCAATTTCTCTTTAACAACTTAACCTAATCTCCGTTTTTTTTTTCTCAGAACTTGATCTTCAGATTTCTTCAAAGCAAAGCGCGGATTCAGATTTGGCTTTTTGAGCAAAAGGATTTGAGGATTGAAGGAAGAATCATTGTAAGTTTTTTTTTTTTTTTTTTTTAGTTTTAAAATCATTGTTTTTTATGGCATGTTTTTGAATAGGAGGAAGAGCACTTGTCACTATGCTTTTCAATCTCGGTGTAGCTAACTCAAAATCATGTGCCTCAATAACTCTAGGTATCAAAATTGAGTTAACTCAATTATAAATCTGTTTCCATGTAAAATTAGCTAGATTCACGAGCTTGAGGACGATTGAACATGTCTGGAGCATAATGGTTATTTATTGGCTAAACTGCACTTTTTGCCCCCTAAATTTCAAAATGTTGCGATTTTGGCCCCCTATAAAATTAGCTAGATTCACGAGCTTGAGGACGATTGAACATGTCTGGAGCATAATGGTTATTTATTTTCTCCGAGACATGTTTAAAACAATGGTGATTTAGTGTTTGTTAAGAAACCCCAAATGGCAGATGCAACAGCCGAAGGGTAATGCCTTGTATTGTGCAAAACACTATCCTATCTTACAGTTGTAGCACTCAATTCCATGTATGCATCCAACAGCCCAATGTAAACCATCAACAAACGAGGTGGATGTGTTGTCTGGAGACAACCCCATAGCTCCCAGCATAACTTAATTTACAAATTAGAAAACATGAATAAGCCCATTATTGCGAGGTTGCACCTAACAGACTAACTTGGTGAATGAGCCCAACTCAGCCTTGTAGTTTATTCGCCAAGTCAGCCTGTTAGGTGCAACCTCGTCCATCCATCATTCATTTTCTAGTAACTTTGAACCTTGTAGTTTATCGATTTGGAACTTCTTTATGCTGTTGTTGTGTGCCAGGTTGTGAACCTGTCTTTTGGTTTATTAATTTGTCAGTGAAATTTGAATTCTGATGCTATGATTGTGGATTCGTTGCTCTAGTTATTTGG
Organism: Medicago sativa; assembly: GCF_051527215.1. Taxonomy (NCBI): domain Eukaryota; kingdom Viridiplantae; phylum Streptophyta; class Magnoliopsida; order Fabales; family Fabaceae; genus Medicago; species Medicago sativa. The sequence continues at coordinate 82,552,561 of NC_140750.1, forward strand.
ATTCTGATTCTGGTTAGACCAGGCCAGCCAGGTCTGCTCTAGTCTGGTCTGGTTAGACCAGGCCAGCCACGTCTGCCCACCCCAGCTCATAAACTTAGGATTGGTTAGTTTTTGGGGTTCAGCTGTCTTATTTGTGGATGTTAGGGATTAATTTATAGTTAATTCCTAGAAGAGATGATCTGAAATTAGCATCAACCACTGTATAGACTATGGAGGCAGAACTGTAGTTATTTGTGCCTAACTTTAATACTAACTTCAAAGGAATTTTGTATTTCAAACTGAGGTAGAAAATTATAATACACAATCCCCTCTGAAAGAAGAGATAAGAAATGAATCTGTTGTAGTTATTTGTCTATCAGCCTCTCTAAGAAATATTACACTTGTCACTACTTTGCACTGTCTACATTTATCTTGGCCAAATCCATGTTATCCAAAACTTTGAATTTGAATCTCATTTGTCTCTTTCAACAGTTTAGGACTTTGTAAACTTTTTGATTCATGAGCTCATTTCTTAGGGGAAAATGTTTGCTTATTGTTTTTGGTATAGAGTGTACATGGTACTCATTTCAAATTGGATATTTGAGTGGTTGGTTAAGGATCTTGTCTTTTTCTTTTTGTTATAAATAGGGTTTTGATGAATACATGAATTTGGTTTTGGATGATGCTGAAGAAGTAAACGTCAAGAAGAAGAGCAAAAAGACACTAGGTAAGATAAATTTCTCAAAGTTTATCATTTTTGTCCTTGCAACATATGCATTTTCTGAATGATGTTATTGTTTTGATCAGGGAGGATCCTTCTTAAAGGAGACAACATAACTTTGATGATGAACACGTAAGTGAAGTTGAAATTGCATTTTCATCTATTTCTATGGGTTTCTTGTCCTAAATTTAAGTGAAATGATTTGCTTTTACAAATTTCAGGGGTAAATGAGGATGAGCACGCCACATGGTTCCACTCAACAAGAAGGCCGATTTATCACTACCTTTTCAGTTTGTTACTATTTCTCATGTCAACATGTTGAACATGGTGTTTGAGAAGTATTATGTTGGCAATATGAAATTTTTATGCACCGGACAAATGCTTTGGTTTGTTGGTCATCTTAGTTATGATTTTTTTTTTTTTGAAAGATTTTAGTTATGCTTTCTTGTTGCCTGTATTAATGCCTAGACTCCAAAACCAACTGTAACACCGATATAATAACCTTCAGTTATGTAGAGGTTCTTTTATCACATGTATATCTTTTTCTGTCGTCAATTTTGATAGGAATGCCTTGCCAATAAGATAAATCAATCCAAGTAGGAAACTCTAATCTAGCTCAAGTCTTTGGGAAGCGAATGAAATAACCTTCAAACTTATAACATAAAGGTATAGCTCTTACATAAAGGTTCGTTTCATTTTAATTTTTTTTTTTTTTGTCTAGTAGTATAGTGGTTAGAGCTCACACAATTTAATTGTGGAGAAGTGGGGTGTCCGAGATTCGAACCCCGGCCCCTGCATATAATATGCAATATCTCTACCAACTGAGCTAAACTTACGGGGATCATTTTAATATTTTATTCCGTGTGAATTTAATAAAATGTCTCAATTTTAAACCCCTCGATTTATAAAGTTATTAGATGGGAGGTATAGAGTATTCGCCAAAGCTATAATGAACAGAATTCGTATACCAATGAATACCATGTCCAACGTATTGTAAGAAATGCACAATAAATAGCCGATACTTTCATTAGCATTTACCGGTATGTCGGTTTAGCTTGATTCATGAGGTTGTTTTGTACTCCCTCCGTTTCAAAATGAGTGTCGTTTTAGATGTTTACACACATATTAAGAAATACAATGATTAAGAGAAAGAGAATGGTTATTTTACCAAATTATCCTCATTAACTATTGGTTAGTTTTAAAAGTAATATTTTGGAAGTAGTGTGCAGAGTATTAATTGGAGGGTACAATTGAAAAGAAAAAGTTATTATTGCATTGGAAACTGAAAGCGACATTCATTTTGAAACAATTTTTTTTTTTGCTAAAGCGACACTCATTTTGAAACGGAGGGAGTACTTTCATTACCATTTACAGAACTCTACAAAGAAGGCTCCTGAAAACTGGCTCATACGGCTGTCTGAAAAGAATGCCACGCATAGTATGTAGAGTTTCCATATAATGTTGGTATTCTCTTTGACCAGCATGTTTGTACTTGATTTTTTGATAATTTGGTGAAAGTTGGTTCATTGGGGGTGGTCAAGAAAGCATCCTTTTCAGTTTTTAATTCTTGACGAGGTTTTTATCCATGATTTCATATAAATATCTACATAATGAATCCAATAAATATATACATAATGACGGTGTGAATCCACTAAATATATATAAAGGAGTATTAGTTTCGGTAAACTCGAATCTTTTTGTAGCCATCATTCCAAGCTATGTTGAGACCATGCTAATTCCTCCGGCGATCTCATTCCAAAACTAAGCAAGATCCAAGCATAGTAACATAATGAACGTCCTACATCATCTTAGTATAACACCTCCACAAGCGTAGTTCAAAACTGTAGTGGCAAGCCCCAAAAGTTACAATAACAGCTAAGGTATCAATTGCTAAATAAAAGAAAACAATTAAGAGAAATAATGTAGTACCTAAATCTTTGGCCTTTTAATAATGGATGTTGCAATTAGCTCCAAATCAGAAGCCTCCATAGCATTTAACTGCTTGATACTATCATTCACACAACCAGCAGATGATACAACATCCAAGGGTGTAGCATCGATGCAGCGTTTCATCTTCCTGGTTCCACTCACACCATCTTGCGGGATGAAATTTCTATCCTGAAGGTGACAATTAGTCATGGCAACCAAATCTTCACCATCAGCATCTCTAGATCCATTGCCTGGAGCAGACGCCGCTATCCTATCGATCATGCTGATAACTGAACTAATATCGCTGACAGCTGCACTTAAAGCTGCAGGGGTCAATGAACTCACCTGGAATCATGACTAGACATAAATTAGTCATCTACAATTCCAAAATTAAAAAGAAATTTTACTTCATATTTGTACAAACTGTGGTCACAAACTCTGGTCGGACCAGCATTAGATAAACTAGACTAACCGCTTTAATAAGGCGGTCCATAAGTTCCTCAGTAACAGTTGACTTTCCTGACGAGGGCACTAATGCATTACCGATATGTTGCTCAAAACTCCCTTGCTTAACACCAATTATTTGCCCCATCCTCATGTCATTTACATCATTCATTTGGTGAAGTTGTTGCCTTTGAGTAACTTGGGGCTGCGTTTGTGACATGGAGTGCATGTGAGGTGGGGGAAGCTGCCCTGGCTGCAGTGATGACATTTCCCTAGGTCTATTTGTATTTATGAAATTTATAATCTGCTTCTCATATGAACTCAGTTTCTCCTTTAAACTAGGTGAGATGTTGCTCTTGGAAACCTGGAGGAAGGTTATAAGACGGTCCAACATCATATTGAATACTTTAAGCTTTTCAAGCTTATCCGACTTTAGCTGGTGGGGAAGAGAATCATGCTGATAGAATAAAGAAGATACAAGATTAAACACAACTAATGTAAGTTATAAGCAAATGAAAAAAAATTAAGAGCTTCCTTTCAAGAAGGGTGATTGCTTGTTAGTGTTCAGCACACACTGCAACCTTCAACGTTTTCCGGGATAATTATAACAGAAAAGGCTTCTATCCATAGAAGCTATTAAAAATTTGCCTAACAAAAAGTACCTGCTGAATTTTTGTTGCAATTTTCTGCTTCATCTCACTAAGCTCTGGCAAGTAGCTCTCTTTCATAGCTTTGATCTATTTTAAAATCATCATAATCAAATAAAGAACGTGTTAGAAACGATGAAATACTTGATACAAGAATATCTGTATTGCTGTTGTATTAAGTGGCACCGTAAGTAATACAAATTTTTCCCAATTGTAAAGCATTTGGCCAAATTGGCTATACGTGAGACCATGACTTTGAATATTGAATTGAAAACTTTAAAACCTATCAAAGCAAGCTAAGGGTCAATTTAATAATTGTAATAAGTCATTCTTAATGCTAGCAACTACTATACAATAAAAAAAGTAGTACACAATTCACTACAGAAAATCAAAATGAGAAAATATTCGTCATAGATAAAGCCCACATCTTTTCATATATTACATGAAGGATAGGAATCATCCCCGTAAAAACCAAAGAATATGGATCCGTCTCCATTTTTTTCCTGAACTACTGAGAATTCCATGTTCCTACTATATATTAAGATATTTCTTGGCACAAAAACCAGTTGTTTGTCAATTTTCTTTTTGTAAACCCAATTTACACAAGAAATAAAGATAAGATAGTAGAATAATACTATTTGATATACTTCTTCTTGCCAATCACCCCCACTTGGCTGTCCGGTATGTGCTGTTGAATCCATGGAATGGAATCTACAGCAGATATATTACGATACACACATTAGCATACAAGGCTATTAAGAGTGTGTTTGGATGAGGTAATTTGGAAATTTTAAAGAATTTAAAATTCTAGACAATTTACCTCAAAGTATTTGAATTCACTCATAACATTATATTTCCTCAATATTACATTACATTCCCCCATCCAAACAATGGAATTCACCTCAAAGTATTTAAATTCCCTCATAACATTACATTCCCCCATCCAAACACACACTAAAATGTGGAAATCTGCTTCACTTTGCTTTTTAATAGATATAGAACAGGTGGGATAATCACAAGTAAACTTATATGACTTTATTCTGCCAATTTGAAACAAACAATGCATTCAAGAAATATTGTGGGGTTAATCTTACAAATCATTGGTTTATAAATCAAAATACAACTAAAAAGCACAAACATATGTTGAATAGAATTCATGTAGTAATTCTTTGCAAGTGTTTGTTTGTTAAGAGTTGTTGAAAGCACAAGAGTGGAAATTCATCCTGCTGAGATTGTGCATGGAATGTAATGTATCCCAGCACATAGAATCATTGGGATTGTCCAAATTTGAATTCAATGAAAGCAAATCAAATTACAGATAGTAGCAAAATCTAAACGAGAAGATTAATTCATCTAAAAGAATGAAAGAACGCGCAAAGAAGAGATAGAAATGAAACCTGGTGGTGGTGGTGGTGGTGGTGGACGGTGGTGGCGTGAGCAGTGGTTCACGCTTCGGTTGCGTGTATGGATGGTGTGGTTAAGAGTAGTGATATTTTGACAACTATTTTGGTACAACCTTTGAGACAACTTTGTTGTTCTCTCTTCTCATTGATCAAAAACAATAGAGAGAGAAAAAGGAAGAGAGAGAATAAAAACATAATGTGAGTATGAGTGAGAAAGTTGTACAAAAGTTGTACCAAAATGGTTGTACAAATATCATTTCTCTAAAAAAAGGGTAAATTTAAGAGACTGATTTGTTATTGTTTTTTATAGAAGGCCAAAATCGCAAGATTGTGAAACATAAGGGTCAAAACTGCAATTAAACCTTGATTAAATAGTTTTAATTTAATCATTTTCATTCATTTTGTTAGTCAAAGTTTTTTTTTTTTTTTTTTGAGCAGATTTGTTAGTCAAAGTTAACATTTATGACACATGATATTGTGATTGAGTACCCACATCAACGGCATGTATCACAAATGTTAACCTTTGCCCGATTCAAAAAAAAAAAAAAAACATGTTAACCTTGCTACCATTAAATCAAATTAAAGGACCAGTATGCATCTTTTTTTTTTTTTTTTTGTTAGGAGACCAATATGAACTTGACAGTAGAGATAAATGACCAAGAAGATGTTTACGCATAAATTTATTTATTGAATGAAATAAAAAAGCAATTTTAAATAATAATTTTTTTCTCTTTGGAAATTTACTCTACGCTCCAACTCAAGAAAATGTTCTACATGACACATGTACTCGATTTTCACTCCTTGCTTCTCAAAATGTTTCAAAATATGAGACATGCGGACAATTTTTATTTTTATTTCATTCCTACCCTTTACAGAAAGGTTATAAACGAAAGAACAATAGCTTCTTTCATTCTTTCTTCCTCTAGTTTTTCTTTCTCCAAGTTTTTTCATGTGAAGTAAACACTACATAGTGTTGGATTTTAGAAGTGCCAGGCCACTTTTTATCCATGATTTCATATAAGATGCGCCGCACAACAAACTTAATCTCAAAAGTCAAAACTTGTTTTAGTATGATATGAAGGGTAGGCCTCAAAAACAAAAGGACTCAACTTCTATGAAATGAAATACAAGTAGCAGCTGCCAACAAAAAATTGAAATAAAAGCAGTTTGGATTGAATAGAACGCTTAGAGTTGAAGTAAACTCGAATCTCTCTGTAGCCTCTATTCAATCTATGTTCAAACCGTGTCAAATCCCCCACAGTTCTGCTTGCAGAACTGAGCAAGATCGAAGCTTATTAGCATAACTGAAAATGAAATGTCCTTATCATAGTTCAAAACTGCATAATCACACTTAAGAGCAACTTCACTTGAATTCGGAGGAATCCATTTAATCAAATCAGCTCTAGAAGTTGTCTGATGAGTGTTCTGCATAATATTAAAAATTTAAAAGCGATTAAGATCGAAGATAGGGGAGAATGATCATGTAGGACGAGAAAACTAGTTTTAATTGTATTTCAAAACAACAGTATTGTCCCAACAGCGAATTTTGAAAGACATGAAACAACCGAGAGTCAGATGCTCTTGGAATGCTATCACCATGCCAAGGCTTTTAAATGCTAACCTGGATTAGATGCTAGAGCACTTGATTCAATGGTGTCCTGGGGTCTAAATCTAATCTCCATTAAAAGCATCTTCATAGATATTTTCCGTAGATAATCATACTGAAATTAGGGAATGCCACAATAAAGTGTCAATCTTCCATATAGTATGTGTTTGTATGGGTAACTATAAATTGATAATCACGAGGCTTCTGATTAGAGATGTACCTGACTTGTTGCAACAGTAAACATCTTCTGTTCAAACTGGTGGGCAAGCTTCCAAAGTTGATGCAATCCCTCTTCACTAAAACCAGGAGGAGGAAGACATCTTTTTAATGTCTCCACGCTACAAAAATTAAAAACAGTGGTTCAATTATTAAATAAATGAGCTCTTAATATGTTATTGTCATTAGACGACCCTCAAATGATAGAATATGACCGAGATGTAAGAAGAACTCGCTGAAATCATCTGGACATGTTCTCATTACCCCACCAAAATATAGGAAGTAGAATGGACGTCAGACATGGATTACAAGTACTAGAAATTAACTCAATAACATCTTATTAGTTGTATAATTCAAACTACAGAGGATTATGTACCTAAGGATAATGCACCACAGAGGATGCGATGGTTCAATAGTCTAGTACATAGTTGTTAAGATGTATATAGTATATACTATACATTAGCACAAGTTTGTTAGAGTTCAGTTACTTGAGTTAGAAGTTAGTTGGATAAGATTGAGTTAGTTAGAGACTAACCTGATCACGTAGTTACCTTAACTATAGTTAGTGAGCATAACCATCTCTCCATATATATAAGGTTATTGCCTCTGTAGAATACACACTTGTATATACAACATCTTCTCATTAATAAATTTTACAGTTTTTATTCATTCTTATCTCTCTCATTCTTCTTCTATAATCATCCTCTCACAGTTGTGTTTAGCTTTTCATTCCAACACATCTTAGATAGTCTCCTCCATAAGAAATTTACTTGGCAACATTAGGAAAATAAATCCTATAAACATTACTTTAGTTTTCCACTGAACATCTATTTTCCATTAAACATGAAGAAAATGAGAAGAATCTGACAGAAGAGCCAAAACCACAACCCTGAAACGGCATGCAGAAAACCCCAGGGTCAATAAAAACTGCTTCAAACCAGAACCCTATTATTTTGCATTTAAGTCCATGGAGCCCTATCATACATATATTTTTCTTTTCTTGCAAAAAAAGAGACCGAAAACCTCAATGAAATATTGCCAATCTATGGAATCATATCAATCAACAATTTATATTTAATTGCTCTTTTGATATGCATTAATAGTCAAAAACTACATATCAAATCAGTGATAGCCGTTTTAAAACTGAAGCTTACATTTTGTAGAGAAGTATTTGGCGTGATCCAGGCGGCAATTGACCTCTCCAATCACTAGTATTCATATTCTGCTCAGCAACTCGATTAGGAATCTGAAAGGAAGGTATGTAGGATGAATATATACAAATATAATATTTAAAAGGTAATTAGTGATAATTACTGATTTTTCAGTGAGCCAAACTGGCTATCCATAAAAACATGATTTTAAACTATAGAAAATGACCTATTATTTTTATTTTTTTTTGAACGAAATCAACAAGGTTTGTTAATCTAAAAACAATGAACGAACATGCGACGATGGGAGAGAGAAAGTTTCGTTGCAATTTTCTGATACATCTCATTGAGCTCCAGGAAGGAGCTCTCTTTCATAGCTTTGATCTATTGTTAAAATCATCAAAACCAAATAAAGAATGCATTAGAAAGCATGAAACTTCCCACGCAATAATATCCGCATTATTTTTTGTATTAAGTGGCACAATAAGTAAAATAAATATTTCCATTTGTAAAGCATCATAAATTACAAATTTCAATTTCATGCTGAAATTGGGAGGATGAAACTATGCATTTGGCTACCCTTGAAAACTTTAAAACTCGTCAAAGCAATAGCATCTATATTAGCAAAGAGTCAATTTAATAATTAAAACAAGTCTTTCTTGATGCTAGCAACTATTAAAGGATAAAAAACATAGTATAAAATTCACTACAGAAAACCAAAATGAAAAAAGTCAGTATAGATGCATAAGAATTATCCACATAAAAACCAAAAAGTATGGATTCATCTCCATTTTAGTCCTTAACTAGTAAGAATTCTATGTTCCTACTATAAGATAATTCTTGGCACAAAACCAATTTGTTTGACAATTTAGTTTTGTTCAACCCTATTTACCGAAGAAATAAAGATGAGAAAGTAGCATATTACCATTTGATTTACTTCTTCTTCCCAATCACCCCCACTTGGCTGTCCAGATCGTGCTGTTGAATCCAGAGAACCTAAAACAGATATATTATGATAAACAGTACAACAGGGATATCACATATTCCCAAAAGCATTAAGATGGCAAAAAATTGAAGGATAAACAATCGATAAATGGAAACGAAGAAGACAACCGTCTCAATTTTTCTTTAAATGAAATAAGATGATTATCAGGATTTAAAGAAACAAAAGTGCAAAAATCAAGGTTCACGATCTATCAAAACCTATGAATCACGGATACGGACACGAACACCAAACACGACATGGACACTGACACGCCGACACCGATAATAATTTGAGAAAATTACATAACTCAAGTGTAATTACAAGTGTCGGTGTCGGACACGACACGTGTTGGACACCGAGACACGCCTAATCCGAGGAGTGTCTCTGCTTCATAGATCAAAACCCTATTATATGCTATCCCAATTGAAACTAACCTGACGTCGTCGACATTGATCAAAACCCTGTTATATACTGGAACGCTGTCCTAATTGATCTGAAACTTTAGACTGCTGTTTTATCTATGCCTCAATTTTGACCTGCCCGCCTCCGATTCAGTTTCGAAGAGGGTGCTGTTCTACCTTTAACCTTGAAACAGTGGTTCCACAACTTGATTTTTTCTCTTATATATTCCTGACCAACCCTAGACCCCGTTTTGGTATATTGCATTTGCTGTTCAGTCCTTGCAATTAACTAAAATGTTACTTTAACTGTTTTAAGATTCTGATTTGTAACATCAACTTCTGACCTTTGTTTTATTAGAGGCCGTAGATCATCTTTTTCTTTGCTTCGTTTTTTCCCTGGGACTGACTCAACATCGACCTAAAAATTTTACGCTTTCACAACCTACAAATCTAACCCTAAATGATTCAATGTAGTAGGTAGGACCCAAAAAATATGACTACCTCTGGAGCTATAATTTCAATTGATTAAAGATAAAACAACACAAAAGTTGTGTAGATCCCAAATTTACTTACTTGACAAAGTTTCTAGAAGGGGTCTTTGTGATTGATGTAACTGCTTTTGTTGATCAAGATCACCCGATTATTGAAGTAAGGAACCTGATGCATGTCTCGTCACAATTTGGAAAGATTATTCTGATGTGCAAGAAACCTACTCCCTCCCCTCCGGTCTCAAATGTAAGAAACTTTTCACTTTTTAGATTCATTCAATAAATTATGTATGTGGTCTTTATTATAGACCACATACATCATTTATTGAATGAACCAAAAAAGTGAAAAGTTTCTTACATTTGAGACAGGAGGGAGTATGTGATTGCTGCAAATCACCAACATTATTCTGTGGCCCAAGCATCTGAGTGTGTTTCATGTTGGTTGCATTTGCATGTTGCCTCATAAAAAGTTGTTGTGGCTTAGACAAAATTGACTGTTGAGCCGTTATCACATTAACTTGTTCGATCAACACGCTCTGAAATAGATTGAGAATTTCCATGTGAAAAAGCCTTGAGAGGATTTCATTGATTGTAATAGTCAAAGAAAAAGCTAAACAAACCTACATATATCTATTCATAAACAGACAATGATTTTATCAAACTAAGAAAGCTAATTAACTAACCTTATACCTAGGATTAATTTTTTATATAAAATAGAAAACTCTGATATCGTATAGAATCATTCCTTCCCTTTTCTTTTTGATTTACTATTGTTAATTGATTATTCTCCAAATTTGGCTACAACAGGATGATGTTACCTATTGTTTTCCCTTGGAAGATCTCAACTATTTCTTCCAAGGCCTTTGAATTCAATCAAAACGAATCAATCAAATACCAAGCTTTTATTTATTTTTTGGTGAGCAAAATCAACAAGGAAATTTATTCACCCAAAAACACGAATACAATCACTGTGAAGAGAGAAAGAGAAGGAACCTGAAGGTAGTAGACAGTGGAGATGAATATTCCGGTGGTGGGGTGGTTCACAGGGTTCCGTTGCGTTGTTGCGTGTCTAGCTCATGAACTTGTGGGTTAATATTGACTAATTCAACCTCAGAAAAAGACATATTGTACTTGTAAAGAGGTTTTCAAATATGGTGCTGACTTCTTTGATCATAAACATAGACCAGAAACATCACTGAAATGTTGCCAGTCCATTGAATCATATCAATTAACAATTTATATTTACTTGATATATGCATTAATAGTCAAAAACTACATATCAAATCAGTGATACACTATTAAAACCAAAGCTTACATTTTAGTGACAATTTATTGGTGGTTGAAATTGACCTCTCCATCAGTAGTATCCATATTCGGCTCAGCAGCTTGATTAGGACTCCAATTATTGGTATCCATCGAATTTAAATAATTAAATTAACTGAAAACACAATGAAATAATGTCAAATCAAACTCTGAAAGGAATGTATAAAGGATGAACATATATGAATATTAACATTTAAAAGGTAATCAATTGTTAGAGAGCCAAAGTGAGTGAGTATCGATAAAATCATGATTTCTAACTTTAGATAAATGTAAGCAGCAAGAAAAGTGTAAAGTGAGAAAATCAATGGTTGTTGTTATTTTAACAAGCTCGTGATTTCACATGGAGTATCTATCTATGAAGCACAGATGTAGACACCGGACATGACACATGACATTGACACGTTGGCACCCATTAATTTTCAAGAAAAATGACATAATTCAATGTAATCACAACAAAAGTGTCGACCTCATGAATCAATTTTGGTAATCAACTAACCTTATACGAATAAGAACAGAATCAAAGGTGTTATTTAGTAATTAAATTTTCATATGAAATACAAAAATCGGGTATCGTATAAAAGCATTCCTTCTTTTTTATTTGATCATCTAAAAAAATGAACGAAACATGCGACGGTGGAAGAGAGAACCTGATGAATATGAATATTCCTGTGGTGTCACCGATCTCCATGAGCAAGGAGGATTTTATAAACCCAACTTAGAATCCATGAACTCGGTGTGAAGATTTATATAGGATCCGGTTTTCAGGCGGATTTCAATTCCAATCAATTGTTGGTAAATAATAGGCTAAAATCTGTAAGTTTTAGGTCTAAAAACGTTTTCCATTCAGTCTTTGGACTAAATTGAAAACGTATACAAACTTAAAGGACTTATGTGAGAACAAAATAATTTAAAAGGACAAATCTATTACAAACATCAAACTTAAAAGACTCTTGGTATAATTTACCCTAAATAATATTTTTGCAGCTAGCAACAATAGTTTTCAATTTGTAGAAATATTAAAATAGCATTATGCACAATATTAGGCAAAATAGTCCTAACTTTAAAATGTTTAGTCAACATTATACTTCTTATCATATCCATATGAGTCTATACATATTTATTGTTATATTAGTTCTCATAGGAATAGAGTTATTGTCGGCATTGAGGAACTATTCTAACGTCAAAAACTACTTTGGAATTTCAATACATTTATGGATTATTGTGACAACTTGTTACACATTCAGTGACTAAAAAGACTATTTACTTTTATCATTCATTGATTTTCGTTTTTTGGTCGATTGTTTGAACCCTGATTACGACGTTCAGTTTAACAATTTTGACATTTTCAATTGAGCTAAGACACGTGGACTGATTTACTGATTTTTTTAAGTCAAACTAGCCCTCGAGACTAATTTTTTTATATTCAACATGACATATTATAATGTTTGGCCGTATTCCCTCAAACAAAATAGTTTGGTCGTATATATTTTTAGAAAGGGACATGCTAGCTAACAAGTGATGCCCTAAATACATGTAAGAATAATAAATTACTCAACTTTATAGGTAAAGGTTACCATTTTTTATTGTTTAACGATATCGTAAGAGCATTTGTTAGCATTTTTCTTTTAAAAAAAGCATAAGTCTTCTCTATTTTAAAAAAATCTTGACTAGACTCGATTGTAGACTCTTACTAGTGGCCTAGGTTGTTCCTCCGCCTAATTATGACTCTCAATATCAAAAAGACCAACTTAAAGATTTTCAAATATTGATTTTGATAAAGAGCAAATCACCAATTCGCTCATGAATTTATTAGTGAAACATTTATCCTCTTGAAATTTGCAAATAGCGAAAAAATACTATGATATCCATCCTTCTGTTGACTTGTATCTAATTTGATGTCAATTTTAATTCCTGAATTACACCACTTCCTAACATATTCGTCCTTGAGTTATATCATTCACCATCATATTAGTCCTTAAATTACATCATTTACTAACATATTAGTCCATAGATTATGTCACTTGCTAGCAAATTAGTCCTTGAATAATATCACTTACCGTCAAACTAATCCTTACAAGTTATGATTCATGATGACCAAGTTGTCTGAGGTCATTCATAATCAGGGTCTTTTTTGCATGTTATCAAATTTCAAGGGGATAAATGTTCGACTCGTACAATTTAAATGGATGAATTGGTGATTTACTCATTAAAATATGAGATTCACTTTGTTTTGTTCGATTTTCTTCTTTCTTTCTTCTTGCAATGAAAGATTGATACTTGCAGAGTCATGAGACCAATACTTTCATTACTTGCTTCTCCAAATGTTCCAAAATAAGACACTTACTTGCTAACAGTTTTTGTTTCAATCCTTCTCTTTATAAAGAAAGGTTATAAACGACATGGCATTAACTTTTCTCCCTCTATCTCTATGTAGTGTTGAATTTTGAGAAGTGCTAGACCACCAATTTTTATCAATGACTTCACTAGAATTTGGAGGAATCCATTTAAGCACTAGATGTTGTCTGACGAGCGCTCTGCATAATATTAAAAATTTAAAAGTGATTAAGATCAGAGATAGGGGAGAATGATCGTACGTGTATGACGAGAAAAACTTGAGGTTTTAATTATATTTCAAAAAAATAAACAATGTTTCACAGTGTAGTCCTAATAGCTAATATTGAAAGACATCATGAAACAACTGAGAGTCAGATAGATACTCTCGGAGTACTGTCACCATGCCAAGGCTTTTAAATGCTAGAGCCACCTTGATTCGATGGTGTCCTGGGGTCTAATCTCCATTTTAAGCATCTTCATAGATATTTTCCGTAGATAATCAGACTGAAATTAGGGAATGCCACAATATTAATAAAGGGTCAATCTTCAATTTAATATGTGTTTGTATGTAAAATTGATTTTGGCTAAAACTGAGTTGAAGATGAAATGATTTATATTTGAATACATTCAGATACTAAGCGAGTTGATTGATCGATCTAAGGGTAAAAATCAATTCTTAAGGCAAAAGCTACAAATTCTAGTTTCAAGTCACAATCAATTCAAGAGGCAAAATCAATTCTACTCAACAACAATCAAATATGTCAAAACCAATTATAGACCTATAGAAACAATTTTGTTTATTCCAAAAGTGGAAACAAACATACAAGAACAAAAATCAAACATAGAAGAATCAATTTTGCTAATGAACTATCCTTCTCAGAATTTAGATTGAGTCTAGCTCACTCTTACAGACATGCTTGTAAGGTAAGGACTACTCTACTTATAAATCTATATTGGAATATTATCTCATTCAATGATAGACTCTCCATGAGCACACATACTCCTCGAATTAGGCGTTCCAATGTCCGACACCGACACATATGATCACATTGAATTATGTCAGTTTTTCAAATTATTATCGGTGTCAACGTGTTGTGTCGTGTCCGGTGTCAAAATCAACCTTATAAAACTCTTATCTCATTCAATACGAAGTTTTTAAGTATTTAATTAAACTTTGTAAAAAAAAAAAATCATATTTAATTAAATATTTTTATGTTTGTTTTGTAGGTACACTCTATATGATAGTTGAATGAATATTTGATGTTAGATTGTGGATTCAAATATGTAATTTTTCGCTTCTCGACACTCAATGCATGAGATATCTTCTATTTGTTTTTTTGATAATTTTATTTTATTTTATTATATAATAAGGAGCAATGCTAGTAAGAATTATTTAAGCAAGAAAGAGAAGAATCCACAAAAATAGAGGATTTGACCAATTAAGTTCGGGCTAACCATACATGCAATAGCCGATAGGGGTGGTTATTATTTGAAAGAGTTAAACGATGACCTACAAGAAGTACAATCCTCCCTTAACATTTAGCAATTTCCTTATATAAGTAAGTTTTCTATTTTCAATTAATCATAACAATTGAGTCGTATTTCTCTTAAAAAAATAGTAGTATTTGATTCTACCACAACTATTTTAAAAGTCATGCAAAAAGTAGTTTTATCATGTTTTGAAAAGAGCAAAATGAAAATTTAAGTGGCTCATATTATCATCTATGACATACATCCACATCTCAGAAAAAAATTAATTGGAGATACGTATGTAAATTTTTTGTTGCATGATCATTCCATTTAAGCATTGACAAATTTTATTCAAAGGAAAACATACTAATTCTTCCACAAACATCTTTTTAAACTTCAAAATCTCCTTGATGTCACTTTCAAATTTTAATCGCAAATAGATCATCATTAAATAAACAAATAAATAATATATGTGAATCACATATTCTTTTGAATCCTTATAAAAGTAGAAAACAATAAATCCTCTTATTTCAATCTCTTGATAGCTGCTTTAAATCCAGAAAAAGCTTTATAATTTATACACTATTATTTGTTTTCCTTCAATCACCAAACCTAGAGGTGGTGCAATTTCACATCTAAATGGACATTTAAGAAGACCATTTAAAAAGAGCAATTTCAAATCTAAATGATACAAAGGTCAATTTCTATCACGACCTAAGACAACAACAAACCTAGTTTCTAATGAACAACTTTTGGGGTTGTTCATTAATAGATGAAAATTACTCTAAAAAAGACTAATGATTATAATGACAAACTCATTATTTATTTCTTCAAAAAAAAAAAAAACAAACTCATTATTTATAGCATTGGTATTTCAATGACTCATCACAAAGGATATATCTCTAAATCCTTCTAGAACTAGAACATGATGACTCATCTCTAAAATATCTAATGCACTAACTCATCGTAATCTTTATCTACTTGGATTATTATATTCTCGCCTGCCTATCTTGGTCATTACACCAGCTTTTTTTTGGTGCATAATCACCAAACTTACTAGAGGTGGTGCAGTTTATACTTCTTGTACAATCAAACACAAATTTTTGCATAAAACCTCATTTTTTGCATAATCTAATACACCTCTCCGTTTGGCTTAAATTTCACCTCGAAACCCCAATTCACATCATGGCCTTAATTATAATTTCCACGTATTGCCTTTTTTTTTGCTTGCAATTCTTCAATCATTTGCTTCTTCCAATTCTATTTCTCAAATGCCTCTTCTATGTTTATTGGTTTTTTCATCAACCAGTAAAGCAAAATACACAAAATCCTCTATCATGCTAGACACTTGTCTTTGTCTCTCTGAAGTTCTGAGATTTTGAGTTGTTTCAATTTAGAATTTTTTTCTAAAAACAAAGTTTTTTTTTCTTTCAAATCATTAAAAAAAATTAATAATATCGTAAATATGTTAATGTTAATAAAAGAAAAAAAAATACAATAAATTTGCCTGATTCAAGGGGAACAGTCACCAAGAAATTTTTTGTAGATAAATAACATTAAAAAATAGTTTTAATATCATACATTTTATAAATATATGATTAAAAGTGAAAAGGTAAAGAAGAAAAATACGAGTGGGACAATCACATCATTCGTCTATCTCCACTCTTCTATTACGTTTATTATATAGTTTGATATATACTATGAAATATGAATAAATATATTTAGCAAATACGAGTGTTAAAAGATTATTCCTATTACAGTAGAAAGATTTGTATTTCAATGGATATAAAATATTTTTAAAAAAGGTTAAAAACGGAAGAAATAAAAAGCCCAAAACTTCTATCCCTCCTATATATAGTGGTTTAGATTCCTATACGTGGAAACATAAAACTAGAGAGATTGTGAGAGAATAATAGTACGAGTGAGTATCCCTATCTTTGTTTCATAACCTGCAACCAAAAGAGAGAAACCCTCGTATCAATTCCTTCCATAACCTACAACATATTCTTATCAAACTCAAACCTGAAAACAAACAACACAACACTGCAAGTCATAACAAAGTCCTTTCTATTATCTCTCATAGAATGGTTAACAACACCGTCTATTCAAACACACGACCTAGGGCACACTCAAACCAGATACACGGTGCCGGTCCCATCATTCTCATTACTTTTCTTGCCCTCCTTAACATCGTTTTTAGTATCATCCTCCTCTACCTCATTCTTCGTTGTCTCCGCCGTAAGCTTACCGTCAATAATTTCGACTCACCACCAGTGGCGGAGCCAGAAATTTTAAATTGTGGGGGCAATATTCATATACTATAATACTAAAAATGTTATTTTTCCAAAGTGCAATAAGCTGGTATATGAGCTCGACTTTGCAAGTTATTTGTATGTACTTAATAGATTGGTCTTGTAGGCCTAAAAGATGTTTTCTATTGTTGTAGCCTGACCTTTTTTAGCTAAAAGGGTTCTAAAATAGTCTTGGTCTTCTCTGTTAAACAAAAAAGTTTGGCCTTATATGATGTAGACTAGGTTGTAGGCCAGTCTAACCTATTTCCAATCATACTTAAGAATAGTGCAATTATTAGTGTACAATTAGAAAAAGCAATTAAGATTGCATTAAAAATTGAAATGATCATTTAATTTAAAACAAAATTTTATTACAAATTTTAAATATGGAGAAGTGAGATATTCGAGTTCGAAACACGACTCCTACATATATTAGACAATGTCCCTAATAATTGAGTTAAGTTCACGGGGAATATATTTTATGATCAATGGATCAATTTATCAATTATTGAGATACTAGATAATTTGACTAATTTTACTTTGATAATATTTTTTTTACTAACTAATGGGGGATCAGTAGGCTTAACACCATCACTAGTACTAATATTAGATTATTTGTGGAGGCACATGCCCACACAAGGGCATATGTAGCTCCGCCACTGCTCACCACCGGAGTGGCAACATCCCTCGTTATTTGACAACCTCCCGCTTATTGTTTTCTCCTCCGTCTCTCGCCACCGCTCTGTTGCATCAGACACAGTCGAGTGCACCATGTGTGTCTCCAAGTTCGAGGACAACGATATCCTCCGTTTACTCCCTCTTTGCTGCCACGCCTTCCATGCTGAATGCATCGACAAGTGGCTTGGTTCTAATAGCTTCTGTCCTCTCTACCGCGCCTCCGTCTTACTCTCCGAAGCCGACCTCATTGAGATTCTCCGATCACCCTCAGAAACCGAAGGAACCAATCCCAACGTCTCCTGTGAGGAGCATTCGATAAGTATCTCCAATCACGAGAACATTCCGACTCCAGTGACACAAAAAAGCGAAGTCGTTGGCCGTGAAGATGGGATGAAGGAAATGGTGGAAAAGCTTGCGACAACATATTTATTCGACAATGGCATTCGTGGTGAAAGTTTACTTGGCTGTCAAGCATGTTAGATTAAACAATTAGGTTTAATTTTAAAATGTTAGATTAAACAATTAGGTTTAATTTTAAATTTTGATAGTTATTTTGGTTCTTTTTCTTTTCAAACTTTCCTTTGTTATTTTGGTTCCTTATTTTTATTTTCCATTCGAGTTTGTAGACTTTAGAGAACGTTTTAGTGCGAGTTTACAACCGGTGTGGAGGATGATAGCATGGGAGACATACTTACCTATGGATTTAGCAAAATCATGAGTTATTTTTTTAGGGAAAGATACAATTTTGTTTGTCAAGCAGCTAATGGTTAGAACCCAAAATATAGATAAGTGGGGTACCCGGGGTTCAAACCCCGACCACCGCATATAATATGTAATATCCTAATAACTGAGCTAAACTCACGGCAAAGGGAAAGATACAATTTTTTTTTTCAGGGAAGGAAAAATACAACTTATTCACGGAACTATAATATTCTATATAATTAAAGGCGCACCAATTATGGTTAGTAGTATCCTTAAAAAAATGGTTAGTATCAGTAGTTTGTATATTTTTGGCAAAATACATCTTCTAGTCTTTTAAATTTTACAAAAATAATGGGTTAGTCTTTATAAGTTTTTTAGGTGTTTTAGGTTTTTTATGTTTCAAATATGTCAATTAAGTTATTAATTTAATACATCTATTTGAAGTTTTAAGTTTTTAAGTTTCAAATACGTCATTGACTAGTTACATTAACTCATTCATTGAAAATGTTCCTTAAATAATATTCCATTTTATAGTTCAACAATGACATTTCCGCTTTATAGATTCCATTTCAAAGTTCCTTAAAATGACAAATAACCGTTGTAACTCACACATACAAATGGAGGGGTCAGGGTTCGATCACGATTTTGACGTCTGGCCTAGCAATTTTAACAATTTTACCAATTGAGGATAGAATTAATCTGTGGACATCTTTGAGTTTCTTAATATGTGTAATAAAGACATAAATTATCAAGACTCAAACATTGTCAATGCTTATGAATAACTTTTGTCTTTATATATTCTACTAACCAATCGAATAAACCCCAACCTCGCAAACATCTCGAGAAGCATAACATAGGTATCCATGGTGGCAGCCGTGGAACTCCTCATGGGTTGAGGTGGATCAAAAAATTAAAATGTACAGGTCCGTTTTGCAAGGGTTTAAATAATTTTATGACAATTTTAGTTTTCAGCTGTTCCGAACACCAACATGGTGACATAATTTTTGTTACAATTATACTTATTAGAGAAGTTTACAAACCTTCTAATTTTTGGGGTTTCAAACCTCTCTTATATTGTCTTGTTAACTAAAAATTCCCTCCAATTAACTATTGCACTATAAGAAAAAACAATTTCATGATTTAAAACAGTTGTAAATCACGTAATTCATTTTTTTAAAGTACCTTCCCAAGTTTTTTAGTCAAACTCTTTCACTTCGGTTTTGTGCTTAAGGTTTATTACAACTTAAATTGTGTTTATATATTTTAGTTTATTTTTGTAGCTCACTAATATATATTTTTTTTTAGCTCCGTCACCGTAATGTGGGACGAACTTTAGGCCATTTTTAACTCATACTTTCTGTTAAGAGACTATACAACAAACATATTTTTTTGACGGAATCTTATTTTCGAACTAAAAAACTTTAAATTAATGATTCCTTAGTTTCTTTCTTTTTACCAGTGGCAATTTCATATTTCCCTTATTCTTAAAGCTTATTAGGTTAAGCTACACTTAACCCTAATAATTTCCCTCTATTTCTAATGCATTAAATACTAATGACAACAACGCTAAAATTTTCCCTCCCATCTTATAAGAATTTAAATTTCGGTGGTATTTACTGAGGTTTTTGTTGTTAACTGTGACATGGTAACCTTATGGTTTTTATGCAGATTGATTTTCAAAATTTCCATGCTTAAGATATGAAAAGCATTAAATATTGAAATACCAAATTGAAAACCAAACAATTCTTCTCATTAGGGCTGGAAATGAGTTGAGTCGAATCGAACTCATCTGAGCTCGACTCGAGTTCAATACGAACTTTTTTTACAACTCAATTTCGGCTCGTTTGATGTTCACGAACAACTCGGCTCGAATAACAAAATTTCAAGGCCAGTTTTTTAAGATTTTTTAAAAGGCAATTATTATTGAATTAAAAACAAAATTGCTCCTTAAAATTTTAAACAAGCAAACGTGGAAGCCGCAAATAAATGCTTGATTTCCATTATACATTAGCCTTCCTACATGCTTTGGTTATTTTATAGCTGATGTTCCTCTATGTTGCTTAAAAATGGCCGATGTAGGACATTATTAAAATGTTAGTTTGAAAGCTTAAACTAGAGAGGTATTTTACAGGCTTCTTAGTTTTACCATTCATTCAAAATATTCTTCCACTTCCAATTACACACACTATCAAACCAACTCACGAACCAACCGAGTTAAACTATATACAACTCAAATTCAGCTCGATTATTTAACGAACTTAATTTTCAGCTCATTTGGTTCATGAACCAAGTTCAACAAGCTAATTGTCGAATTGAATTCCGAACTATTGTCGAGTTGGTTCGGTTCATCGTCATCCCTACTTCCCATAAGTATCCACAATATCTCATATTTATAAATATACACTCGACATACGGTACCATAACATACTCCTGGTTGTTTTTCCCATAATTTTTCTTGTTGCTTTTAATAACATCCTTTGGGATACCACATGCAAACCCATACAAACCTCCACTCGACACAATTTTAGCTGTTTCCAAAGCACATACACGTATCCCTCCACAATCTCTACTCACTATAAATCAATGCAACACACAGTGTAATCAAAACAACATTATCCATTCCTTCAAACGTCCATTCATAAAATGTCAGGTCTTAATATTGAAACTTTGTTGTCATATCACTACTTAACTCGTATATCTGCTATTATGGTTTGGATTGATATGTATCTTTTCACTATTTAGAATGTTTGTGACATGTTTTACTGTATTAATGTAATAGGCCCTTTTGTGAATAACAATTGCAATTTAGATATACTTCAATGTTGTTGCATCCCTTCAAAACTAAACTATTTTTTCATTGTTTTCTGAGTTTGCTACTTAAATAATGGTTCTTTATGTTGGTAATATTAATACATGAGTTCTGCAAAGGGTCAACAATGAGATATTCAAATCTGTCACGATGGAAAAGGAAAGTAAATCATGTATTTTATATACATATTAATGTTGTTGGTCTTTGCCGTAATTACGAATTATGAACGTTCAAAATATGTATTGATTCAATCCATCTTTATACTAATCTATGATTGCAGCATCTTGGTTGTTGCCGCAATTACAGATTCATATTATCTTATATTTAACAGATAACATCCTATTAGAAGAAGACATTGATTCAATCCATTATACTATATGTTTGCACGTTATATTAATGTCGTTTTTCTGTTGCTGCCTTAATGAGTAAACTATTGGTTCATTGCAATCTGACTTTTGGAATATAAAGAGTCTTATTTAATGAGTAATTTGACTATTAAAACGTGCCTCTGCAAAATTAATAATCAGACTGTTTCCCAAGCATTGGTACATGTAATACGCTCTTTCCAAGTCATATTCCCTCAACAGTAATTATTTCATTTAGAGTTTTTTTTGGAGTTTACATTCATTCAGAGTTTTAAATGTTACTAAGGATTAACATACAACATGAATAATAGACTTCTTTTTCATATTCGTAGAGAACTTTCATTTGTTACATCTTTATTTGCAAGTTTGATAAGAGTGCACTTTCTTTAGCATAATTTTATATGATTACTATCAACTCGAAGATCATAATTACTTATGTAAGTGATTGTTCCATGTTCTCAAAGTGATCGTGTATTCCCAGGCGTGGTCGATTTCTTTTGTCTTGGAAGTGAAGTTATGTTGTGTTTAAGCAGATTAGTGGACATTTTAACTTAGCAAATCTTTGATCCAATAGAAGTGGCGGGGTGTAGTATCTTTTGGTATGACTGTTTTTCTTCAAGGTGGAAGTGGTTATGTAATTTGCAGTTTTCACTTCAGCAGAGTTATGTTGGAATATTTTCCATTCTAAAATATTTATTTGTTGTTTTTTTAAATGAAAACCGATACAAGATGCATGTAGTATTTGGTATTTTTAGCTTTTGATCTTTAGACAATTGTCACTTTTGTACCATATTTTTTAAGGATTGTACCATATTCTTTGATAGCTCTGATACTTATATTATCCAATAATTTTTTTTTTTTTGGCTTTTAACAAAATAATACATTGTTTAATAATCTTATCTCTTCTTTTATTAAATTCTACGATATATATGCGGGCATGATAATAAATGATATTTTTGTTGAAAACAATACTTATTAATTTTAGTAAATAGTATTATATATTTCTTTTTGGAGCCGTACGTCTACTTTAGATATTCTATTAGTTGTAGTGACTTTATAAAACAATTATTACAAGTCATATTTTGATTTTAAATATAAAAGTAGTAAATTAAAATCGGCCCATACAACAATATAATATTGTATTCTTTTTATTCTTTTTTCTACATAATAATATTTATAAAAAAAATTGAAGATAATGCACCCAATACATATATTGTTATTAAGTAAACAAATAGTCTTTTTATAAATTTCCTTCAAAAAAAGTCTTTAATAAATTATGTTTTCACATCCATTTTTTTTGTTTTAAAGGAAGTTTATAAATATATAAATTATGTTTTCAACTCCATTTATTTAGTTACTCCAAAATAGCCTTTAATAAATTATGTTTTCACATCCATGTATATCCTGCTGGTTTTAAACCTATAATAATGTATGCTGCTAACGTTAACATCAAAGTTAAATTCAAGCGCGTACGAGAAATTGTACTTGATATTCAAAGAAATGGAAATACTAGTATATTTATTTATTTATTTATATTTATTTAATTATAATAATTCTCTAGTATGTTAACTATTTATTTATATTTAATTATACTAGTATATTTATATATTTATATTTATTTATATAATTATAATAGTTCTCTTATGATATGTTAACTATTATGCCTAATTGAGATAGTAAGTTAGAACAAAGAGATGAGAAACCCAATTATGATTTAAACTTTGGTTGATTATTATGATACGTTAACTAGTATGCCTAATTGAAATAGCGAGTTAGAACAAAGAGGTGGGCAACACAATTAGTTTATACTTTATATATTAAATTTGTATGTAATTATAATAGTTCTATTATGATATGTTAACTAATATGTCTAACTAAGATAGTGAGTTAGAACAAAGAGGTGAACAACACAATTGACTTAAACTTTGATTGTTTATACTTTATGTGGAAATTGTATGTAATTATAATAGTTATATTATGATATGTTAACTAGTATGCCTAATTGAGACAGTGAGTTAGAACAAAGAGATGAGCAACACAATTAGTTTATACTTTATACGAAAATTGTATGTAATTATAATAGTTTTGTTATGATATGTTAACTAGAAAACATTCGCATACTTCAATGGGTTATTCCTATAATCATAAGCGAAAATATTCAAAACATAGTTGATATGAGTTTGCAGGGTGAATTCAACATTGATTATGTGTAGAAAATTATAGACATAACCATGTTATGCATTTCTCAAACTGAAACTGAAAAGTCACACATAAACCAAATATTGGTGGAGCTAACGATATGTCTCTCTTTGTCCATGGATCAGTGTGGAAGTACAAGATTCAGAGATGAATTGGTTTCTTTAAATATTGAATTAGAAACCACTATTTTAGCTAGATAGCCATCATTTATAATAATATTTTTGTCCTATATTTAGTGTCAATCCAAATGTCGTAGTACATTAGTCTTTGTTGTATTATACATTACAATTTGTATTTTGTAGTTTCAAACTAGTGTGTCAATTACTATAGTTTGAGTGATATTTAATTAAAGCATTGTTTTTCTACTAAACTATCATCTATACTATATATAAAGTAAAAAACCACTTTCAGCTCTTTTGGTCTGGCTTTTCTCTTTCAAAAAAAATACCCTCAATTTTCAATACAAATAACACATGTAACAAATAGATAAGAATAAATTTAAATATTAAAAAAATAACAAACACGATATAAATATAAATATATATATATATATATATATATATATATATATATATGGTTTCTTTTTTCCTTTATCATTTAAAAAGTGTAATAAACTAGATGAGTATATTTATACTTTACCTTTTTTTTTTTTAGAAAAAAGGGTAAAAATAATATATGTACTGTGTAACATACACATTTGTTAAGTACTATTGCACAAATTTGTAAATTACAAAATGAAACCATAATCCAAGCAAAGAAAGAAAAGAATAATAAAAAGAAAAGAAGTTGAAAACAGGGTGAGAAATTAAACAAAAAATTATGGGTATCTATAAAAGGGGGAATAGAGTTTAGTAGTCTCAAAAATCAACAACAATTATAAACCCAGCTGAAGTAGATAAAATAGTCACAAGAAAGGGGGGGTTTGAATTGTGACCCTTTAAAAATTATCCTGAAACTTAAAAGTTATTCTCAAGTAGTTTACTTGGAATAGTTAAGTTAACTTTCTGAACTCAGAACGTTCTGAAGTTCATACACAGAAACTGATTAATAAAGTAAATGTGTTGGTGTGTGTTGTGTATACTGAAATTAAAGAGTATAAGGAAGAAAGAAAGAACACACAGAGATTTATAGAGGTTCACCCAATGTGGGCTAGTCCTCTCCTCACAATCTTGTGAGAGTTTCCACTATGATGCTTGAGATAACCTCTCAAGTCCTGCACCTTACAATCTTTGTTCACCTGAACAATTACAATCCTGTATTCTCTAAGCCTCAGCAGGCTTGCACCTTCTTGCTAAGTTACCCACTTAGACTTTTACAACCTTTGCTCAAACTAACACTTTAGTACCCCTAAAGCTAGATGAGACTTAGTTACAATTTATATGGAAGTTGAATGTTTGTGAATCAAACAGAGGAGGAAGAAGAGAAAGGAGTTATCTTAGAGATAACAAGGAGTATTGATTTGCACTAAGTAATGAAAGCCTTAGAGATTGATCAATTTCAGTTTGCAAGAGCTTCAAACAAAATCAGAGTTGTTTTCTTGTATGCTTTGCAATGGTGCAAGTAATGCTGAGCCTTTGAACTGTATTTATAGAGTCCTTGGGCTCAAATAGCCGTTGTGGGGTGTCCAATGGTGTTATGCCATGTGTCCTGGGTCCCACAAGCTTTTACTTGAAATTCTGGGCAAACATTCTGATCTCTGATGAACTTCAGAATGTTGTTGCGTTCATGATGATCTTCATCTGGGTTCATCATGTTCTTCATCTGGGTTCATCATATATGAATGAACATATGAAGTTCTGGGCGTGTCATATGCTTTTCATATGAATTTCTGGGCAATAACCAAAGTATGGACTTTGCTTCATACTTCAGAAAGTTCAGTTGCCAGATCTGCCTTGGAACTTGGTGCAGGAGGATATAGTGGGATTCTGCATCTTCATACACAGGCTTTGAGAGATTGTGTGGTCCTTGTTCTGTACCAACTCTCATACGTGTCTATCTCTGATTGAGCAAGATAGATTTGCTTTGCTTTTGCTTTTGCTTTTCACCTACTGTACTGTTCATAAAGTAGGCCTGTGCTGAGCTGAACATTCTGATCATCAGAATGTTCCATTTGTTTCACTTAGGATGATTTGTAAGACTACCATTTGATGTAATCAAATCCTAATAGTGAAACACAATGAAGAGCAGTAAATATAACATCTAGGATGATATTCCCTTGTGGAATATTCCTAGGACTTTAATGTTCATAGTCTTAAATGAACATAAAGTATCCTTTTTGACATAATCCTTGTATATGCCTTTATTGCTTGATTGATCCATGCAAAAGTACTTCTCTTGACATTTATTTATGTCACATGTGCCTTGCATGACCTTGATCCATGTTCTTGAGATTCTGGGCTTGTATAAAAGCAACCTTCTGATCTCTTGTGCGAACATTCTGATCTCTGAGCAACATTCTGATCTAACTTTCTGACCTCAGTGTTAGATCATGAATTCAAATGTCCTTTGATTTCTTTATTCTTGGTATGATTTAAACCTTGTTCCTGTCTTAGTAAAACACTCAAGAGCACAAGTTAAATACCAAGGAATTAATCAAAGTCCATTAATTCTTTAATCATATTGGTTTATTATCTTTAAAATTAATTAGGGATTTTGCCTCAACAATCTCCCCCTTTTTGAAGATGATAAACCTATGATTTAGGATTAAGGATTTTGATTATATATGAAGAATAACAGAGCTTGAAAATTTATTTTAATGCTCCCCCTCATTTTTATAATTCATTATGCAGAGTTTTTAAGAACTTTAAAAAGCTCCCCCTCAATTTCATAATTCATTGCATAAAATAAAAAATATGCAGATTTGAACCAAACTCAATATCATTCATTAATGTAAAGCATGAAGTACAATTACATGAATATATGGTTCAAAAACAAAAAGAAATTCAAAGCATGTGATCAAGCAAAAAGTGAAGTTTCTAACTCCAATAACTAGTGATCACTAGACCTACTTAGGGCCTTAAACTAAGAAAAACTTAAGACTTAAATCCTAAAGCTTCTCCCCCTTTAGTCATCTGCAAAAAGGATAGGGATCAGGATCATAAATGATTCAGGGAGTTGAATCCCCAGAATCTGAGGATGGTTCAGACTCAAACACAGATGGATCATCAAAAACTGGTGGATCAATGGCCAGACCAGGAGCATGGACTTTGACAGTCCAATCAGCCAAAGCACAGACAATTTTGTGTGTCTTGGTGGAGACCCTGAGTGCCCTTGAGGCTAACTTCTCAGCCCTTGAAGGCTTGGCAGGTGCAGCAGGTGGACCAGCATCAGAAGCTTCAGCCTTCTCTTTGTTGGCAGACACAAAGGTATTGAGGGAGTCAAAAAGAGCAGCCATATTAGGAAGCTTGCTTGTGGTGGTAGTTTTCATTGGTGGTGGTGGTGGAGTGTATGAGGGAATGGTGTCTGGAGTTGGAAGGTTAGAAACCAAAAAGTTGCTTGCACCAGCAACAGATCCCATTGTGGAGGATGAGAGGTTAACATTCTGACCAGTTTGAGCCATGAGCTGTACCTCAGCAGAAGGCAAAGATCCTGAGGCCATAGGCACTGGATCTGCTGACAGCTGGCTAACTTGAGCAAGAAGAGGCTCATTTGATGCATTCAAACCAGCAGAGATTTGAACATTCTGACTGACTGGAACATCTTCAGCAGGAATTTCAACATTCTGAGCTTCAGAGATTTCAACATTCTGACCTGCAGCTGGTTCCTGAAAGGATGAAACTTAGGTGAACAAACTTGTGAATGTTTTGATTGTATGAATGTTAGGATGAACATTCTGATCATATGAACATTCTGACCTGATGAACATTCTGAACTCAGGAACATTCTGAGCTCAGGAACATTCTGATTAATGTTCTGATTGAGATAGATCTATCTGATTTGCATCAGATGACATCAAGGGGTTTAGTCTAAGGCCCTTAGTGATCTGTAATCAATCTTTATTGGGATTTTTCATGATTGACAATTTTTCTTTAAGAAAATTGAATCTATCCTCAACAAGGGGTTTTGTGAAAATGTCAGCTAGTTGATTTTCAGTATCAACAAAGCTTAATGCAATATTCTTTTTCTGAACATGGTCTCTAATGAAATGATGCTTTATTTCAATATGTTTAGACCTAGAATGCTGAATAGGATTCTTAGAAAGATTAATTGCACTTGTATTATCACAAAAAATAGGAACACTTGTGTACCTTAATGAGTAATCTTCCAACTGATTTCTTACCCATAAAATTTGAGAGCAACAACTAGCTGCAGATACATACTCAGCTTCAGTTGTGGAGAGAGCAATGGTGTTTTGCTTTCTGCAAGACCATCCAATCAATGCTTGTCCCAAGAATTGACATGATCCACTTGTACTCTTCCTCTCAACTTTGTCTCCAGCATAGTCAGCATCACAATATGCTACAAGATCAAAACTAGAACCTTTTCTATACCAAAGGCCAAGATCAGTAGTACCTACTAGATATCTAAAAATCCTTTTAACTGCAGTTAAATGGGATTCTTTTGCACAAGTTTGAAATCTAGCACATAATCCTACTGCAAACATAATGTCAGGTCTGCTAGCAGTCAAATATAATAATGAGCCTATCATGCCTCTATATTCTTTTTCAGAAATAGATTTTCCACTCTCATCCTTATCTAAACTTGAAGATGGATGCATAGGGGTGACCATGATTTTTGCCTCATTCATTTTATATTTCTTAAGAATGTCTTTGACATATTTTTCTTGACTTATGAAAATTCCATTTGGATGTTGTTTGATTTGTAAACCAAGGAAGAAACCAAGTTCACCCATCATGCTCATCTCAAATTCACTTTGCATAAGGTTGGAAAATTCTTCACACATTTTCATTTTGGTGGCACCAAAAATAATATCATCCACATAAACTTGAACAATAAGTAAGTCAGAGTCATGTGTTTTTCTAAAAAGTGTGGTATCAATTTTTCCTCTTGAAAAACCATTTTCAATTAAAAATGTGCTAAGTCTGTCATACCAAGCTCTAGGAGCTTGTTTAAGACCATAGAGTGCTTTAGTGAGTTTGAAAACATGATCTGGTTTTTCTTTACTTATGAAACCAGGAGGTTGACTTACATAAACTTCCTCATTTAGAAAACCATTTAAAAATGCACTTTTAACATCCATTTGAAAAAGTTTAATGCTTTTATGTGCAGCATATGCAAGGAGAATTCTGATGGCTTCTAACCTTGCCACTGGTGCAACGGTCTCATCATAGTCAATACCTTCTTGTTGGTTGTGACCTTGAGCAACTAACCTTGCTTTGTTTCTGACAACCTTACCATTTTCATCAAGTTTGTTTCTGAAAACCCATCTTGTTCCAATGATGGTTTTCTCTTGATTATTTGGAACCAGGTTCCAAACTTTGTTCCTTTCAAACTGAGAAAGTTCCTCCTTCATGGCCTCAATCCAGGAATCATCAATAATAGCTTCATTGATTGACTTGGGTTCCATTTGAGAGTTCATTGCCATGTTGGTATCTTGAAAGGACAATCTGGTTCTTACACCATCAGTTGTGCTTCCAATGATTTGATCTACAGGATGGTCTCCTACCATTCTCCAACTTCTTGGTGGACTTTGGAAGGTTTGATCCTGAACATTCTGATCATCTTCTTTCTCAACTGAAGTGTCAATGTTCTGACTGGGAACATTCTGAAGTGTTGGCACTTCTGTGTCTTCACTTTCTTTTGGTTGAGAATGTTCATCATATTCATCAAATATGACATGCATACTAATTTCAACTGTCTGGGTTTTTAGATTGTACACTCTATAACCTTTAGAAGTTGTAGAGTATCCTAAAAAGATAGCTTTATCTGATTTAGGATCAAACTTACCCAATTTTTCTTTATTGTTCAGAATGTAGCAATAACAGCCAAATATGTGAAAATAAGATATGCTAGGTTTAATGTTTTTCCAGAGTTCATATGGAGTTTTATTAAGAACTTTTCTTATTGAAACTCTATTCAAAATGTAGCAAGATGTGTTAATGGCTTCTGCCCAAAAATAATCTTCAACATTTGATTCATTTAACATTGTTCTAGCCATTTCTTGTAAAGTCCTATTTTTTCTTTCAACAACTCCATTTTGTTGTGGAGTTCTTGCACAAGAAAAATTATGTTTAATACCATTTTCATCAAAGAATGTTTTGAAAGATGCATTTTCAAATTCTCCTCCATGATCACTCCTTACTGTAATGATATTAGAACCTTTTTCATTTTGAACTCTTTTACAAAAGTGTTGAAATGCTTCAAAAGATTCATCTTTGTGTTTTAAAAACAGCACCCATGTAAATCTGGAAAAATCATCAACAATAACAAACCCATATCTTTTGCCTGTTAGACTAGCAGTTTGAACTGGACCAAATAGATCAATGTGAAGAAGTTCTAAAGGTTTCTGAGTTGAAACAAACTCAATGGTTTTAAAACTACTTTTCACTTGTTTACCTTTGACACATGCTTCACAGATCTTATCCTTGTCAAAGCTAATCTTAGGCAAACCTCTAACTAGATCAAGTTGAGAAAGTTTAGCAATGGTTTTCATGCTTATATGACCAGCCCTTTTGTGCCAAATCCATTTGTCCTTTTCAAGGGACATGAAACAGGATTCTGCAGGCATATCATTTAGTTCTAAGACATACAAGTTCTTTCTTCTTGATCCAGAGAAAAACAGTTTGTTAGAGGAGGTTTGTCTTATTTCACATATGTTAGGTTTAAAGATCACTTCAAATCCACTATCACACAATTGACTTATGCTAAGTAGATTGTGTTTTAAACCTTCTACATACTGAACATTTTCTATCTTAGCAGAGTTAGGTTTACCTATAGTACCTTTACCTCTGATCTTACCTTTGTCATTGTTTCCAAATGTCACCAGTCCTCCATCCTTCTTTTCAAAGGTCAGGAAACAGTTCCTGTCACCTGTCATGTGCCTAGAACAACCACTATCCAAGTACCATGGCTTTGTTCTAGCACCCTGAGGCAGGACCTACATTTGACAAGATAAAAATTTTAGGTACCCATGTAATGTTGGGTCCTTGAGGGTTAGTTCTTCTAAGAGATCCTTCCTTATTGTAACATTCTGTCTTGTGTGATCAGATTTGTTACAGTAGGAGCATGACTTCTTAGCTTTCTCAGCCTTTTGTGAACTTTCTGATCTATTGAGATGAGAACGTTCTGAACTAAGATTAATTTTATTTTCTTTGATATCTTTTTTCTTGACATGGCATATTTTTTCATCATGTCCATACCTATCACAAAAATAACATTTAGTTCTTGGTTTAGTTTTAGGTACAAAACTTTCAATGATTTTGTGTGGATCCTTAAAGCCTAAGCCAGATTTTTTTGCACTTTCATTTTGAGATCCTAAGATATTTTGAAATGTTTCTGTAGATTTTATAAAACCTGTAAGATCATTTTTCAAAGTTTCAACTTCCTTTTTCAAAAGTGTGTTTTCCTTTTTCATCTCAGAAGGTACAGAAATAATGCCTTTTTGTTTCTTGTTTAACTCTTTTTGTTTTTCTGACATTTCAAAATGGGAATCTTGCAAAATCTGTATGGTTTTTCTAGATTCATCATATTTGTTTTGAAGTGTTTCTTTTTCTGCTTTTATTTCAGAAAGTTCCTTGATTAAAGAATGACATCTATTAGTTAAGAAGTTTGAGTCATATAAGAGACTATCTATTTTACTTTCAAGATCTTTATAAAAAGAATCAGTTTTATAGACAATTACCTCTTCTTCATTATCTGACTGAGCCATCAATCCCATGTTGGCTTCTTCATCTTCTTGAGGTTCTGACTCTTCTAAGTCATCCCAAGTGATCATTGCCTTCTTCTTGAAGGGAGGTTTCCTTTGCACCTTCTTGATGTCAGGGCATTCACTCTTGTAGTGTCCAGTTTTGTTGCAGCCATAACAAGTGACTTGGCTTTTGTCAGCTTCAGTTCTGGTGCTATTGTTGGTGTTTGGAAACTTCTTTCTGATCTGATTTCTTCTCAACATCATTCTTTGAATTCTTTTGGAGATTAGTGCAAGTTCATCTTCAGCTTCTTCTTCATGAACTTCATCTAATTCTTGTGGTTCTTGTACCTCATCATCAGCAACTGATGGGGTTTGCTGAGATGCTTTTAAAGCAAGTGTTTTAACCTTCTTCACTGGTTTGTCTCCTTGAAGTACCACTTCATGAGCTCTCAGTGATCCAATGAGATCTTCCAGGTTCATAGATTTCAAATCTTTGGCCTGAGTGATTGCAGTGACCATAGGTCTCCAAACACTTGGAAGACATCTTAATATTTTTCTGATTCTATCATGAGTAGAATATGCCTTTCCAAGAGATCTCATTTCATTTACTATTGTAGTAAATCTAGCATACATCTCATCAATGGTTTCATTTTCACTCATTTCAAAGACTTCAAACTTTCTGACACCTATGTCAATTCTAGTTTCTTTGACATGAGATGTACCCTCATGATGTATTTTCAGAGTATCCCATACCTCTTTAGCATTCTTACATTCATCAACTCTTTCACTTTCTTCCATGGTTAGTGCACATGATAAAAAGAGTCTAGCTTTAGAGTTTAACAATACCTGAGCCTTTTCATCTGTTGACCATGAACTCTTTTCTTTGACAGCTCCTTCTTTGGTTGTTGGGACAAAATCTCCATCTGTGATGACTTGCCACATATCATTGTCTTGAGATCTGAGGAAGAGTTCCATTTTGCCTTTCCAGAAGTAATAGTTTGAGCCATCAAAAAGTGGTGGTCTGTTTGATGATCCTCCTTCAGCTATGTACTTGACTTTAGACATGCTTCCTAAATCTTTTCTCTAACACTTGTTAAAGTGTTCAAACCCTTAGAACCGGGCTCTTGATACCAATTGAAGTAGATAAAATAGTCACAAGAAAGGGGGGGTTTGAATTGTGACCCTTTAAAAATTATCCTGAAACTTAAAAGTTATTCTCAAGTAGTTTACTTGGAATAGTTAAGTTAACTTTCTGAACTCAGAACGTTCTGAAGTTCATACACAGAAACTGATTAATAAAGTAAATGTGTTGGTGTGTGTTGTGTATACTGAAATTAAAGAGTATAAGGAAGAAAGAAAGAACACACAGAGATTTATAGAGGTTCACCCAATGTGGGCTAGTCCTCTCCTCACAATCTTGTGAGAGTTTCCACTATGATGCTTGAGATAACCTCTCAAGTCCTGCACCTTACAATCTTTGTTCACCTGAACAATTACAATCCTGTATTCTCTAAGCCTCAGCAGGCTTGCACCTTCTTGCTAAGTTACCCACTTAGACTTTTACAACCTTTGCTCAAACTAACACTTTAGTACCCCTAAAGCTAGATGAGACTTAGTTACAATTTATATGGAAGTTGAATGTTTGTGAATCAAACAGAGGAGGAAGAAGAGAAAGGAGTTATCTTAGAGATAACAAGGAGTATTGATTTGCACTAAGTAATGAAAGCCTTAGAGATTGATCAATTTCAGTTTGCAAGAGCTTCAAACAAAATCAGAGTTGTTTTCTTGTATGCTTTGCAATGGTGCAAGTAATGCTGAGCCTTTGAACTGTATTTATAGAGTCCTTGGGCTCAAATAGCCGTTGTGGGGTGTCCAATGGTGTTATGCCATGTGTCATGGGTCCCACAAGCTTTTACTTGAAATTCTGGGCAAACATTCTGATCTCTGATGAACTTCAGAATGTTGTTGCGTTCATGATGATCTTCATCTGGGTTCATCATGTTCTTCATATGGGTTCATCATATATGAATGAACATATGAAGTTCTGGGCGTGTCATATGCTTTTCAT
Organism: Medicago sativa; assembly: GCF_051527215.1. NCBI lineage: Eukaryota > Viridiplantae > Streptophyta > Magnoliopsida > Fabales > Fabaceae > Medicago > Medicago sativa. Next base: position 82,586,574 of record NC_140750.1, read on the forward strand.
ATGAATTTCTGGGCAATAACCAAAGTATGGACTTTGCTTCATACTTCAGAAAGTTCAGTTGCCAGATCTGCCTTGGAACTTGGTGCAGGAGGATATAGTGGGATTCTGCATCTTCATACACAGGCTTTGAGAGATTGTGTGGTCCTTGTTCTGTACCAACTCTCATACGTGTCTATCTCTGATTGAGCAAGATAGATTTGCTTTGCTTTTGCTTTTGCTTTTCACCTACTGTACTGTTCATAAAGTAGGCCTGTGCTGAGCTGAACATTCTGATCATCAGAATGTTCCATTTGTTTCACTTAGGATGATTTGTAAGACTACCATTTGATGTAATCAAATCCTAATAGTGAAACACAATGAAGAGCAGTAAATATAACATCTAGGATGATATTCCCTTGTGGAATATTCCTAGGACTTTAATGTTCATAGTCTTAAATGAACATAAAGTATCCTTTTTGACATAATCCTTGTATATGCCTTTATTGCTTGATTGATCCATGCAAAAGTACTTCTCTTGACATTTATTTATGTCACATGTGCCTTGCATGACCTTGATCCATGTTCTTGAGATTCTGGGCTTGTATAAAAGCAACCTTCTGATCTCTTGTGCGAACATTCTGATCTCTGAGCAACATTCTGATCTAACTTTCTGACCTCAGTGTTAGATCATGAATTCAAATGTCCTTTGATTTCTTTATTCTTGGTATGATTTAAACCTTGTTCCTGTCTTAGTAAAACACTCAAGAGCACAAGTTAAATACCAAGGAATTAATCAAAGTCCATTAATTCTTTAATCATATTGGTTTATTATCTTTAAAATTAATTAGGGATTTTGCCTCAACACCAGCAACACCATATCTTCGTCATAAATCTACATCAATCAACAAATCATGTTGCGTTTCATTAGCCGTTCATTACCAAGGAATCTGAATGCGAGGAGAACTTTCAGTGAAGTGGCTCTGGAATCTGTTCAAAAGAAGAGCGGATCCGGAATGTATGGATCTCCGGCTTCCGTTTGGTGGTTTCTTTAGAAGAAAGGAAAGCTCTGTATTCGAGTCGGATCAAAGATCTATCGAAACTTTTGGAACATGAAGAAATTGAGTTGGAATCTTGGGATATGAGTATGAGGGATTACATGCAACCTATTATCAGAAACAACGAAGTTTGACACATACTTTGTACCGTATATTTATACTTACTTTTTCATTATTCCAATTCAACAAACACTTATATTTCAAGACGGCGATTTTTCGAAGTATCTTGCATACTTGAGAAGGATAAATTCCAATATAGGTGTTGTCCTAAAATTAAAATGTGAACCTCATCCTAGCATGCTGGCTAATGCCGACGTAATTAGGGAGTTTTCAGACTTTATCAATGGATGTAAACTGATATATAAAAAGGTAAAAAAAAAAAATCATGATATGTTAACTGGTTTTAGTTTATATAAGATATTTGATTTTGCGAAGCATCGAATTTGTAAATTCTATATTTAGATGGAAATTGTATGTAATTATAATAGTTCTATTATGATATATTAACTAGTATGCCTAATTGAGATAGTGAATTAGAACAAAGATTTAATCAACACAGTTAGTTTATACTTTATATGGAAATTATATGTAATTATAATAGTTCTATTATGATATGTTAACTAATATGCTTAATTGAGATAATGAGTTAGAACAAAGAGGTGAGCAACATAGTTAGGACTTAAACATTGCTTGTTTATACTTTATGTGGAAATTGTATGTAATTATAATAATTCTATTATGACATGTTAATTATTATGCCTAATTGAGATATTGAGTTAGAACAAAGAGGTGGGCAACACAGTAAGACTTAAACTTTGGTTGTTTATACTTTATGTGGTAATTTTATGTAATTATAATAGTTCTATTATGATATGTTAACTGGTATGCGTAATTGAGATAATGAGTTAGAATAAAGAAGTGATCAACACAATTAGTTTATACTTTATATGGAAATTGTATATAATTATAATAGTTCTCATGCAATATGTTAACTATTATGTCTAATTGAGATAGTGAGTTAGAACAAAGAGATGAGCAACCCATTTATGATTTAAACTTTGGTTGATTATTATGATATGTTAATTAGTATGCGTAATTGAGATAGCGAGTTAGAACAAAGAGGTGAGTAACACAATTAGTTTATACTTTATATATTAAAATTGTATGTAATTATAATAGTTATGTTATGATATGTGTTAATTAGTATGTCTAATTAAGATAGTGAGTTAGAACAAAGAGGAGAGCAACACATTTGAGACTTAAAATTTGGTTGTTTATACTTTATGTGGTAATTATATGTAATTATAATAGTTCTATTATGATATGTTAACTGGTATGCCTAATTGAGATAATGAGTTATTAGAACAAAGAGGTGAGCAACACAATTAGTTTATACTTTATATGGAAATTGTATGTAATTATAATAGTTCTATTATGATATGTTAACTGGTATGCGTAATTGAGATAATGAGTTATTAGAACAAAGAGGTGAACAACACAATTAATTTATACTTTATATGGAAATTGTATATAATTATAATAGTTCTCTTATGATATGTTAATTATTATGCCTAATTGAGATACTAAGTTAGAACAGGGGCGAAGCTACACTGCTTTGAGGGTGTGCACGTGCACACCCTGGAATTTTGTAATTTACAAGAGGAGTTAATTGTTCCCCATTGTGATGTGTTTGTGATCATCACATAGAGTCAATCAACCATGTATTTATGGGTTGTGATTGGGCTAAAACAGTTTGGTTTGCATCACCCTTAGGAATTAATTTTACCACCAATGGTGAAGAAAGTTTAAATTTTAATGAATGGCTAACCAAAATTATTATTCATGAAGCAAGAGATATTGTGCAATTGGTGGTAGCTATATGTTACGAGATATGGAAGGTGAGGAATAAAAGGTGCTTTGAAAGAATTGATATGCCTAATGCTCTTTCTGTGTGTAATAGTGCAATTAAAGCAATTCATGAATTTAATTCAATTGATGCCTTGCTATTGCGTTCAGTAATAAATCCTATTCCAATTCCGGTATCGGCAGTGCGTTGGACTTCACCTATAGGAAATTCTTTCAAGATGAATGTAGACCCAGCTGGACCGAATAGTGACGGGAAGTGGGGATTAGCAGCGGTTATCCGAGACACAGAAGGTGTCGTTGTTGCAGCGAAGTGCTGGTGCATATTGACACTGCCAGATTCAGATGTGGCTGAAGGTTTGGCTTTACTTAAGGGGTTGGAATTTGCAAAGGATATGGTGTTTCTAAAGTTGATTGTAGAATCAGATTCATTTAATATCATCACTTGCATCAATGAAAATCAACGCCAACTCTCTTATTTGGGATCAATTGTTGAAGATTGCAAAAGGTTCGTTTCAAGTTTTCAAAGGTTAGAATTTTGCCATGCTCGTCGAGAGGCGAATCAAGCTGCTCACTATTTAGCTAAATTTGCATTACTATCTTGTACTGATTTCATATGGATTGAGGAAACCCCTCTTTGTATATCTGCAGTTGTGGCTTTTGACTTATTGCCACCTTTATTTTAATAAAGTCAGCACTTTCAAAAAAAAAAATCACATTTGCACACCATGAATATTTGAGGTTGCATCTTGCACCCGTTGAACTTCTCTCACTCACATATGTGATATATGTTATGACAAAACTCTTTTCATTTTTGCCATTTTTGCATTTTATTTATTATTGTAATCATTATGACTAACCACTGTTATGAGTCATGACTTCTTATGTCTTTACTGTCTCTTATCTGAACAACATTTCATTTTATTAGAACTTTTACTTTTTACCAAGTATTCATATTTAAATTAAAACTTTAAGGCCAAAGTGATCGAACACATGATTTGAGGACTCATATCTTATGGGTTTGCCACTGGACTAAAGCAAAAGTTGTGAATATTCCTTGTAAATTTGATATAAATATCAATTCAAAGTTTTAACTTGAATTTAATTTCCTTGTAAAAAAAAAAAACTTGAATTTAATTTTATATTTTATTTATACACTTTATAAAGACCTATTAACAAGAAATATGGCCGTAAATATAAGTCTTAAAATATAAAATAACTATATGCATTTAATATTATTTTTTCAAAAATAACTTTAATCGATACTACTAGTTTGTCTTAAAATATAAAATTCAATATTCGATACGGTTATATACAAACTGCAATTTAGTAGTATTCTCACCCAAATTCGATACATTAACTGCACTGCAAATTTTTCTTAATATATGTAAAATTTGTAATAAATGTTTATAATTAAAGGCAAATGCAATATCACTCCCTTTGTCCTACCGATATGATATATGGCTTTGCTTTTTTTGACAAAAATAAATAATATTCATTCATTTAAATTGATAGAGTACATCGATACAATGAAAATTCGCCAAAAACAAAAGGGATGAATCTGTGAACAAACTCACAGCATCCATGTTAATAGCATCAAACGGCAAAGTACTAAAGCCTACCCATATGACTATATTTAAATCACCGGAATACTCATGTCTCCGGATCTGCAACATTGATGATTCCAAAGTCATTGATTTAATCTGCACTGGATCGAAGCTGATCTGACAATCTGAACCGAACAAATACCTGAACGAAACAAAAAAGACAAACAACGTCGCACAAAGACGACGAACAAAACAACGTCGCACAAAGACGACAAAATCACGAAAGAAAAGGCGAAATAGATGTGAAAATCACTTATTTCAATAGAAGGGAAATAGAAAAAACGAGTTAGAGGGATGATTTTGGGTCAAAAATTGACCCCAAATCACCCCTCTTTGGTGGATGAAGGTGAAGAAACTAGGGTTAGAGTTTTGTTGTCTATTATAATTTTATTTGGATCAATAAATTAATGTATACAGTTGTATATGGCTTTGCTTTTAGAAATATGTTTTTGTACCCTTGATAATTTGTACTTAAATTACTTTAGTATTCTAGAAAATTATAGCGTTTCTTTTTGGAACTCTTCACGGGCAAAGTTAGTTTAAATTTGACCAATATTAATAAAGCCTAAGGTAAAAAAATTAATTGAAGTATTACTTTAGTATTCTAGAGAATTATAGCGTTTCTTTTTAGAACTCTTCATGGGCAAAGTTAGTTTAAATTTGACCAATATTAATAAAGCCTAAGGTAAAAAAATTAATTGGAGTTAATTAGTTCGCACCCCCTGGCCGAGGGTCCTGGATCCGCCACTGATTGTGAGTATATTTTATTTGTTTTTCTTCACGTTTAAAATAATTAAAATGGGTGCATATATAGTGATATTGTAAGGTAAACAAGCCGTCGTGCCTTTTGTGCGAAAAAAAAAGCCTCGTACCATATAGCACTACTGTTTTAAAAGTCAAAATTGTTGACTCATTTTCCCACTCTATTGATTTCTTGCGCGACGTATGTAGTTCAGATTATAGAATCCGAACGGCATCTCCAAAACACGTTAAAACATTTCAGATTTAAGAATCCAGATAGGACGTGTTAGAAACTCATAGGGTGAGAAAAGTAATAGCCAAACTTGTTTTATTATAAATTTATGATATGAAGGGTAGGGCCCAAAAACAAAAGGACTCAAAACTTCTATGAAAATACAAGTAACATCTGCCAATTAAAAAACTTAAATAAATGCAGGCAGAAACTAAAAAATTCTAACCCCATCTACACAAATGAGTATTAAGACAATTGTCCTTAACCAATTGAATAGCAGCTTAGAGTCGAAGTAAACTCGAATCTCTTTGTAGCCTCTATTCAGTCTATGTTGAAACCATGTCAAATCCCCCACAGTTCTGCTTGCAAAACTGAGCAAGCTTGATAGCATAACCGAAAATGAAATGTCCTTATCAGAACTAAAAACTGCATAATCACACTTAAGAGCAAGTAGCAACTTCACTAGAATTTGGAGGAATCCATTTAATCAAATCAGCACTAGAAGTTGTTTCACGAGTGTTCTGCAAAATATTAAAAATTTTAAAAAAATTAGGATGATAGGGATAATGATCATGTAGGACGAGAAGAACTTGAAGTTTTAATTATATTTCAAAACAATATTTCATAGTATAGTCCTAACTCCTAATAGCTAATGTTGAAAGACATGAAACAACTGAGAGTCAGATACTCTCGGAATACTTTTACCATGCCAAGGCTTTTAAATGCTAACCTGGATCAGAGGCTAGGGCCAACTTGATTCGTTGGTAAATTGTTGGCCACAGGGTCCTGGACCCGGTGTCTAGCCATCGTTTGAAGCAACTTACTAGCTATTTTCCAGTTGTAATCATACTGAAATTAGGGAATGCAACAGTAAAGTGTCAATCTTCCATGTGCGTTAATACAGATAACTATAATAAATTGATAATCACGAGGCTTCTAATTAAAGATGTACCTGACTTGTTGCAGCTGTAAACATCTTCTCTTCAAACCGCAGGGCAATCTTCCAAAGATGATGCAATCCCTCTTCACCACAACCAAGAGGAAGACATCTTTTTAATATCTCCACGCTACAAAAATGAAAAACAGTGGCTCAATTATTAAATAAAATGAGTTCTTGATATGTTATTGTCATTGGACGACCCTCAGATAATAGAATATGACTGACATGCAAGAAGAACTCGCTAAAGTCATCTGGACATGTTCTCATTATCCCCGCCAAAAATAGGAAGTAGAATGGATGTCAGACATGGCTTAAGAGTACTCGAAATTTACTCAATAACATCTTAGATATTCTCCTCCTTAAGAAATTTTCTTGGCAACATTAGGGAAATAAATACTATAAACATTACTTTAGTTTTCCAATAAACATCCATTTTCCATAAAACATAAGAAATTGAGAAGAATGTGACATAAGAGCCAAAACCACAACCCTGAAACAGCATGCAAAAAACCCAGGTTCTTGTTCAAAACTCATTGAAAGCAATCTCCAACCAAACACGCCTCATGCATACAAAGATAGCACATGGAGAACATAAACTTGGTTCTTTCTCCTCCTTCAAGACCTAAAGGTCTAAATTGAATAAGCAAGAGAAGTCCATAATCCACATTCTACGGGGACACACAATGCCCACACATGAAACTGGTGTTTATTTGAATCTGTGCTATATATAAGTTTCTTCAGTATCATATTCGAAGTCTGAAGGTGAGTCTTGACACAACAAATGGAGTTTCTTCCATATGAAATGATTACGAAGTCGAGGTTTGATTAGTGGAATCAACCTCTTGCAAATGCAAGATAAGACTGTTGCAATAGATTCACAACAGAGCTCCCGGTACTTGCCATGAGGGGAGCTTTATAGTACTATGTATCGTTTTTCATATTAGAAGTCCGTGCATGAGCCTTATCATACATATATTTTTCTTTTCTTATAAAAAAAGAGGCCGAAAACCTAATGAAATGTTGCCAGTCTATGGAATCATATCAATCAACAATCTATATTTAATTGTTATTTTGATATACATTAATAGTAAAAAACTACATATCAAATCAGTGATACCGTATTAAAACTAAAGCTTACATTTTGGAGACAATACTTGTGCGTGATTCGGGTGACAATTGACCTCTCCAACTCCAATCACTAATACGAAATTGAACTCTCCAATCACAGGACTCTGAAAGGAAGGTATATAGGATGAATATATAAGAATATAACATTTAAAAGGTAATTAGTGGTACTGATTTTTCAGTGAGCCAAACTGAAAAGCTAAAACTGCTCTTATTTTATCCTCACTTTGGAGAGAAAAGCTAAAATTGCTTCAAACCAACTTAACCGAAATTTGAAAATTGATTCGTCACATAATATAACAGAACTCTAACTATTTTCGTTGAACTCAACTGATGTTGTAATCAATGGTTAATTTAATTCAACAAAAAATAAGTTTTGAGCTACACAAACCAATCTCAATACCCATATCAGCTCTTATTTCTTTGAGATGGATGGTAAGAGTGGATAACAAGATAATTCAAATTAAAATTGAATGTCATTTTCACATTCAACTTAAAGGTTTCGTTACAAAAAAAAAAAAATGATTGCACAAATTACGCGTGAAAATGTTTCTTCATAACAAAACTAAGCCTTGAAAGTTAAAATACAAAAGAAAAAAAATCTAAGATTCCAGCATTAGTAGTCAAATCCTATTAGCAGGTTTCAACAATAAATTTTTCTAGTGCAAAAACTTGTTCATTCTTGTCGGCCAATTTACTGAATCAAATTTCTTCATCTTGATTTCTCAACAAAATTTGCAAGGTGGAAGAAAAATTCACATCATTTAAACTTCTAGAATGTAGGCTAAATAAGTTCTACTTAACAAAAAACTAACAAATTGGTTTGAATAATTCAAAATTAATCAAACCATTTAGAAAATGAAAGAGATACATAAAAAGATAGATAGATTTCAAGTCTATTTCAGTTTCCAAACATTAACACCCAAGACGTCAATTTTCTCTTAACAATTGACAAAACTGTTTGGGGAAACAAAATGAAGCCAATTGCATGAGTTCAATTTTGTACCAAGTTACCTAGATCTAATATCTTATTAATCTTAGTATCTTTGTATATATCCTGCATAGTTTTTACTTATCATCTAAAAGTATTTGACTTTGGAAACTTTAAACAAGAGTTGTCCTATTTCAGGAACATTTGTACAACCACACAAATAATATGTTCTACATATGTTTTTCTCAAAAATCTATCATACATTTTATAAAACATGCAAAAATGTAAATGAGCTACAAATGTAATCAACATTCTATCAACTTCTTAAGTTCACAGTATGCACTGATTTCCAACTAAAATTTAAAGCCAATCTAAAACAACATAAAAGACATGATTAGATACAAAACTGCAATATGGATTTGATAATTATATGATGTAACATAAGCATAGACACAATAAGAGAGATCCTGATGACTGACGAAAGAATTTCTAAATCAACATACCAGAGACTTTATGTACAAAACCCAGGGTCCTAAACAGCTTTACAGCTATCTTGTATTCAGCAACAGACGCAACAGAAGCAAAAAGCTTGAAGACTTCATCTTCATCAAAGTAAGTAAGCAATCCATAAATCGACAAAATCATCAGAAATCCGAGAACCTCCAAAGAATTTTCAGTATTTTCTTTCATGTTAGCTTTCAATTCATGTGCTAGCTTCAAAGCTTCATCTCTTACACAAGATTTAATATCTGGTGAGATTATCATCAGTTTTTCTAGCAGATAGATGCGGCTTTCATCAATAATCACAGCTTTGTCTCCCTTCTTAGGCAGTGGAATCGTGGGGTTTAGTATTATATCCAAAACAAGTTTTGCTGGATCTGATGATTTTTGCAAATTATCTAGAATGCCAAATTCCTCGCTTGTGCCATCAATGGTAATACTGAATTGATCATCCATGTTAGATGTATCTGCATATTTAGATAGCAGATAGTTAAGCAACAAAAATTGAAGGTGACAATAAGAATTAAAAAAGATATATACTATGAAAGCATGTAGAGAAAAACATTATACTAACAGTTTCAATGTCAATATTATAGCCAAAACTACAAATAGGACTATTATGTGTGTGATATAGAAACTGGACTAGCTTTTCAACTTGGTTACGATATACTGCATCCATAAAAGAAGTTGTTGAAATGAAATTCTTTCAATAAAATAGATGAATAGCAAAATTTACCAAATTCTTTTTCTTCATCATATTGTTTCTCTGTCAACTCAAGCTCCTTTAGTTGTCCACCAAAATTATTCAGCTTTGACTCAGGATCCTTGATTTGTACTTCAATCTGATTCTCTTTTAACTGGAGTGCTTTGAGATTGTCCTCAGCTTGGTTTTCAAATTGCTGCATTTTTCCTTCGAATTCCTCTTCCTTTGCTTCAAACACTTTCACTCGACCTTTAAATTCCTCCTCTTTTGACTGGAACTCCTTCACTCTTCTTTCAAAATCCTTTTCTTTTGATTCAAATTCCTTTTGTCGGCTCGCGAAATGTGTCTTTTCTGATTCAAAGTTCTTCACTAGGCCTTCAAATTCACCCTTTTTTGATTCAAGCTCATTTACTCGACCATCAAGTATATTCTTTTCAGACTCAAGTTCCTTAACTTGGGTCTCCTTATTTTCTAGCTCTTTGCAGCACTTCTCAATATTTCTCTTTATGGACCACAATCGCCACTCTTCTATTTGTTGATTCCCGTTGCATTCCTCAAATGATTTTTTCAACAATGCAAGTTCTTTCCTCAGCGAGGAAAATGAATTATCAGCTGATTTGCCTGGCCTTTTATTCATATTCAACGAAGGAATATCGTCTTCATCTTTGTCACGATCATCATATAGTGACACCTTTGATTTCTTAACAGAAAATTCCAAGGAATTGTTGCTTTCCAAGGAATTGTTGCTGTCAAATAACCTCTTAACTGGCAGTGCAGTAGTATCCATCTTCTAAACAGAAGCATTAAAATCCATCATTTAACTACAGAATTTATTGTTTTTCAACCCTATTCACTGAAGAAATAAAGATGAGAAAATAGCATATTACCTTTTGATCTACTTCTTCCTTCCAATCACCCCCACTTGGCTGTCCAGTTCGTGCTGTTAAATCCAAAGAACCTATAACATATATATTATGATAAACGGTACAACAGGGATACCACATATTCCCAAAAGCATTAAGATGGCAAAAAATTGAAGGATAAACATTCGATAAATGGAAACGATAAAGACAACAGTCTCAATTTTTCTTTAAATGAAATAAGATGATTATCAGGATTTAAAGAAACAGGATAAGTGCAAAAATCAAGGTTCATGGTTTATCAAAACCCTATTATATGCTAACCTGATTGAAACTAACCTGACATCGTCGCCATCGATAAAAACCCTGTTATATGCTGGAACACTGTCCTGATTGATCTGAAACTCGAGACTGTGGTTGGTTCTGTGTTGCCGTTTTATCTATGCCTCAATTTTGACCAGCCCGCCTCTGATTCAGTTTCGAAGAGGGCGCCGTTCTACCTTTAACCTTGAAACAGTGGTTCCACGACTTGATTTTTTCTCTTATATATTCCTGTCCAACCCTAGACCTATTTCGGTAAATTGCATTTGCTGTTTAGTCCTTGCAATTAACTAAAATGTTACTTTAAGTGTTTTAAGATTCTGATTTGTAACATCAACTTCTGATCTTTGTTTTATTAGAGGCCGTAGATCATCTTTTTCTTTGCTTTGTTTTTTCCCTGGGACTGACTCAACATCGACCTTAAAAACTTTACGCTTTCACAACCTACAAATCTAACCCTAAATGATCCAATGTAGAGTAGGTAGGACCCAAAAAATATGACTACCTCTGGAGCCATAATTTCAATTGATTGTGTATACCCAAATTTACTTGCTTGACGAAGTTTTTGGAAGGGGTCTTTGTGATTGATGCAACTGCTTTTGTTGATCAAGATCAGCCGATTGTTGAAGTAAGAATCCCGATGCATATCTCATCACAAGTTGGAAAGATTATTCTGATGTGCAAGAAACCTATGTGATTGCTGCAAATCAGCAACATTATTCTGTGGCCCAAGCATCTGAGTGTGTTCCATGTCGGTTGCATTTGCCTGTTGCCTCATAAACTGTTGCTGCGGCTTCTGTTGTCGAGCCATTGTTCAATCAGTGCGATCTGAAATTGATTGAGAATTTCCATATGGAAAAGCCTTGAGAGGATTTCATTGATTGTAGTAGTCGAAGCAAAAGCTAAACAAACATACATATAACGATTCATAAACGGACAATGGTTTTATCAAACTTAAGAAAGCTAATTAACTAACCTTATACCTAGAAAGCATACCAAAAATGTATAATTCTCGAACAAAGAACGTAATCAAAGCCCAAACTAAACTGTTTTTTAGTAATTAAATATAAAAATCTGATATCATATAAAACTGTTCCTTCCTTTTTTTTCGGTTTTCCTATCTAGTGTTAATCGATTATTCTCCAAATTTGGCTACAACAGGATGATGTTACCTATTGTTTTTCCCTGGAAGATCTCAACTATTTCTTCTTCCAAGGCCTTTGAATTCAATCAAACCGAATCAATCAACAATTTAAATTTAATTGTTCTTTTGATATATGAATTAGTGATAAAGTATAAAAAAAACGACCTCTTGAATCACTAGTATCTGTAATGTAAATGATTAAATTAACTGAAAATACAACATAAAATGGAATATTCGTGTCAAATTAGACTCTGAAAGGATGAATATAAAATTTAAAAGGAAACCTGGAGATGGTAGCAGTGGTGGCATTCCTCATTTTTGTTAGCATGTTCAAGGCTATCACCGCACTCTTTTTTCCTATATATGAGGTTCCTATATAAACAAGTAGGGTCCCTCATATCCGACTTTTTATATGGTGTGTGACCTACCCTTATTTGCTAGATAAACTTTTAAAAAAGTATAAGTCTTCTCTATTTTAGAAAAAGTTTGGTGTGGTTAAGGTCTTACGTAGGTTAGGTTGTAAGTTCTTATCTCGTGAACTAGGTTGTTTCCACCCCTAATTGTGACTCTCAATGTTAGAGAAAGGTCATCTTATAAAGGTTTTCAAAGATTGATATTGATAAGAGTAAATCACCAATTCATCCATGAATTTATGAGTCGAATATTTATCCCCTTGTAAAAAAAAAAAAAACTGATTTTGAATAATGCCGAGCAATTTGATCCTTTTATTGACTTTTATCGAATTTATGTTAATTATATCACTTACTAACGTATTAATCTTTGAATTATATTGTTCACCATCATATTTTTCTTCGTGTTTTTTTGGCACCTTCCAATGTTTCAATACCCCTACTTAGGTATATTTTCCTTCCTGTTGTCAATCAATCAATTGGATTGTTTTATATTTGATTTTAACCATAACTATTTTAATAGTGGTACAACAATTATTTTTTAATTGATTGATAGTGTAATAAAATTTATACTAACAGCATATCAAAATTAAGAAAACTTTTAACCCTGTTAAATATATTTTTAGTTTTAAAAAGTTATGATTTTTTAAGTTTAGTTTTTATATAATTTATATCAACTTTTAACCCTGTTTTCAAAAGTTTTTCAAAAATTGTTCTGGGTAAGAAAACTATAATTACAACTAATCTGAAATCTTTCTTCATGCTAGCAACTACCATAGGACAAAAAAACATAGTAATACAAAATTCACTACAGAAAAGCAAAATGAAAAAATTCATTATCAATGCAGCCCGAATGTTTTCATACATTAGATGAAGGAATCCACATAAAAAGCAATAAGTTTGGATTCGTCTCCATATTTTTTTCATTAACTAACTAGTGAGAATTCCTTGTTCCTACCAATAAGATATTTCTTGGCACAAAAGTCATTTATTTGACAATTTTAAGTTGATAAACCCAATGTGCCCAAGAAATAAAGATGAGAAAGTAGCATAATACTTTTTGATATACTTCTTGCCAATCACCCTCACTTGGCTGCTAGGTCTTTGCTGCTGAATCCAGAGAATCTACAACAATATATTATGATAAACACATCAGCATACAGGCTAAAAAATGTGGAAATCCGCTTCTGTTTTTTGTTTCTCACTTTGCTTTTTTAATAGATATAGAATAGAATAGATGGGATAATCACAAATTAAAGGATAAACATTCGAGAAATGAAAAAGATGAAGACGACAGTCTCAATTTTTTCAAAATGAAATAAGAAGATTAGCAGGATATAAAGAAACAGGAGAAGCGCATAAATCAAGGTTCTAAATCCAGATATAACTAAAAAAAGCACAAAAATATGTTGAATTCATGTAGTAACTTTTTGTTTTTCACTTGTCCTTTTCTTTGCAAGTGTTTGTCAAGAATTGTTAAAAGCACAAGAGTGTTGTCCAAGACTGTCAAAATCAAGATCCTACATATAAAATCCTATGATTCTACATATTAGAAAGGCAGGAGGCATCCCGATACCAGAAGGAAATTCATTCGGCTGAGATTGTGCAATCCAACCAATCCCAAAAATTTTGGAATTAGCATCTCATATTCCAAAACAACCATTTCAAAACCTCAATTCCTAGTCGATTGGGAGTTGGGACTAACCACTCACTTGAATTCCAACAATTTCCCCTTCAAGTGTGAATCAGCCACATCACTATCCTTGATCCACACTAGGATCCACTCCCGCTCCCCCACCAAGCTTAATCAGGGCTCAAATACCACTTGTTGGGGACCAACAGAACATCGACCTTAACTGTACGCTCTCACAATCTCACATCTAACCCTAAATGTTCCAATGTAGTTGGTAGGACCCTAAATATTTTACTACATTTGGAGACATAATTTCAAATAATAAAAGAACCATAAATTGCATAGTTCCAATTTTACTTGACTTCGTTTCTGGAAGGGGTCTTTGTGATTGATATAACTGCTTTTGTTGATCAATAACACCCGATTGTTGAAGTAAGGAACCTGGTGCCTGAAGCATTTGCTACATATCTCATCACAAACTCATTTCTTGTTCCCATTGTGCAGGATGAGATTGAATCTGTGCCATTGATTGCTGCTGTGGAGCTTGTGGCTGTGACCACTGTGCTTAATATGGTTGGTAGCAAATTTGACATACCTTGTTGTGATTGTTGCTGAATTGGATTCTTCTATTGGCTCATCGGCACGCCTGGATTGCCAATGACAATCTTTATCTAAATCTATCTCTAACTTTTTAATTTTTTACGACTTACACGTTTATAAAAAAAAAAATATACATATACACAAAAACCAAAACACACCGTATTCAACATCAATATTCATATATGAAAATATTATTACTCATCATACTATAATAATAACTTGTACAAATTTAATCAATCAAAGCCAAAAGCAACAGAATCAACGAGGAGAATAACAGAATCAAAGACAAAAGTAAGGTGAATCAAACAAATACATGTTATTTTTCTTAATTGATTTTTATTATTATTATCCAAATTTGAATTCAATCAAAGCGAATCAAACAAATAATATGTTTGGGAGGTTCTGTTGAGTTGGAAAATATTTTAATCTTTTTCTCATAAGAAATGTCATCATGCAATGTGTGGATGATAAGTTTTGTGAGACAAATCAAATATTGAATCTATCATATTGCTCAAATTCTTCTTCTTTGGTTTATCTACAAGAAAATGTTCAATCTCAAATGGAAAAATATGCATTGGATTGTCAAAGCAGAAGCTGCCATCATATTTGTGTGTGCAGAGTTTTATTTTGATTGCATTGAGAACATATAGATTATCTCAGAAAGTTTGGTTGGTGCATTGAATTGCACGAATAAAATAAATAGAGCTATAAAAAAAATTAAACTAGTGGAGCTTAGTAGCTTATATATAAACAATCCATTACCAGTTGAAAATCCCCAAATACATCAATGGCTAAGTAAGGCAATATTGTGAGCCAAAAGCAAATCCCATTGAAAAGAAATTTCCAACTGACCAGGCAGCACTTGATATACTTACTGAAGCCATCAACTGTCAAAAAGCATCAGGAAACTAACTGTGAAACACCTTGTCTTCTGCAGCCGATAACTGTTGCCTATGAATATATTAGATACCAACATCCACCAGTTGAACTTCTATCTGCACATCAATAATTCTGGACAGTCCTGCCTGACAGTGCACAAAATGAATAGTGAAACCCTTCAGGCCCTCCCATTGCAAGTTATAGACATAGGACTATTGCATTGCCATGCCAAGGAAATAAGTGGATTCCTCCCTAATATCTATGGCTTAAGTTTGGGCCATTTGGCCTGTGTCTAAGTTATGAATCCAAGTTTGAACAGTAATCACTGATTTAGTAAGCTCATTCAATTAGTAAAACCTAGCTTTGTAGTAAAAGAGACAGATGAAGAAGGGTTCCATCAAACAGCATGTGTGAGATCAGTTTTGCAGTTCACTCTGGTTCAGTCTCAACAATTGCACTAAGATATGACATTTCTCCAACCAGTTAAAATCTGCACAGTATTGTGAAAACTGAAAACAGGGTCCACTAAATGAGAACAAACTTTGTAAGGATACGAAGAGGACTGAATGTGAGGTTAACAAGTGTCATTGTGTCTCAAAATGTGAAGGTAGCTTCCTAATAGCAATGCAGTGACAAATTGCATCAGGAATGTCATAAAAAGTTATTTGTGTGGTTTTGGAAGAAATTAATGGTGTAAGGATCCAAAAACTGGCATTTCAAAAATGGTTATAATTTATGAGCAATGTTCTATAGATGTAAAAGTTTCTGACACGTTACTCACATTCTATTGTATAAAACTATAAGCCCCAAAACTTGAATATCTCTTCAATGAATAAGACCGAAATCTCGTGTGGTTTCATAAGAGCTATTCCTCGACAGATTCTCCTCCCAGAACCTTTGTCCCCAACTCTTTCCTCGGCTTAGGCGAAAGTCCTTTAGCCAACATCTCTTCATCATACTTCCTAGCCATATCTATCAACCCCTTCTCCACAAGAGCATCAATCAAAGCATTGTAAGCAGACGCATCAGGACTACATCCAAGTTCTTCCATTCTATTCCAAACTAAAAAAACCAATCGAAGAAACCCCCACCTCGCAAACTTCTTGAGAAGCATAACATATGTATCCATAGTAGGACGAACCCCACTCTCAATCATACCATCAAACAACTCAATAATAAACTTGGGTTTCTCAAGACAAGCGAAAAAGCATTGATATGAAACAGCATTAGGAGAACAACCATCACGACGCATGGTTCTTAGCAACGTAAGAGCTTCCTTATATCTATAATTATCACACAAAAGCCTTATAATTGTATTATAAGTAACAACAGTAGGATTCAAACCTAAATCCTTCATTTCACGAAACAACCTAATCGAAAAATCAACACCTTGAGAAACACCAATGGCTCTAATCACAATGTTATAAACAACAACATCTAATGGAATACCTTTTCTCTTCATCTCCTTAAACAATTTCACAGCTTTCCATGGCTTCCCACCTTTCGACAAAATATCCATATAAATTGAATACGAATGCAAATCCTTTTCAACCCCTTTTCTATCCATTTCATCCCAAAACTCCCAACATTTACTCCACCACCCCAATTTATACCACCCACGAAGCACAATGTTAAAAATTTTAGTATTTTTACAACTCACAACAAACCCATCAACCCCATCAACGTTCCAAGTTAAAGTTTGAATCTTTTTGTCCCCAAAAACCAAATCCTGAGCTTCAAGAACATGTTTATACTCACAAAGCGCATCAATGAGATTTGAAAAGGAAGTTTCATCTTTCAAATTGAACTCATTGAGACGTTGAAAAGTGCTAACAGCGTCGTCGACACAATGAGCGGATACGTAACGTTTGAACATAACTCTGAAGGTGGTGTGATTGGGCAAAGAATGAGGGTTTTGACGCATACGATGAATCAAGTTCCAACATTGTTGGAATTCAAAAAATTTACCAAGAATGTCGAGTACAAGGTTGTATGTTTCAGTGGAGTGTTGGAATTTATATTCGGTTTCGACCCAATTGAAGAATTCTAAAGCGCGTTTGTAATCGTTGTTGAAGGAGGTTAGGGTTGCACGAACGGTTGTGGGGTCCACGAAGGAAATTGAATTAGGGTTAGGGTTTTGTTGTGTGGTGAAGGTGTGATATGAGGAAAGGGTTTGGAAAGGGAGAAAACGGAATCGGAGATGGCGAGTTGAAAGGAGAATTGGCCAACGCATTATTGCTTCGTTTTTCAGTCAGTCTGAGGAAGGTGAAACTTGTTACTCTGCACATTCACCGACTAATGTTGCTATTAGTTACACATTCACAATCAAAATGATGTTACGCCAATTCTTTTTTAATTAAGGTAACTCTGATTCTCTAAACAACATTTTTCAGAAATCCTTTATTTGTATATTTTACATACAAAAAATAAACAACTTTTACTATCAAGAGTTTCTCTAGAAATATGCTTGGCTAGGCTGCTAAGCTTCTCTTTTACGAAGTAAAAACGTTTAAAATAAGTCGGATCAAACGTTGTAACTTTGTAAATTCAATCAACTAAATTTGTAAACGTCTATTTAACATTTTTATTTTAGTGTATTCCTCAAATGGTTGATTAAACATTTTACCCAAAATAAACCTTAGACAAAATGAAAAAATTGTAGAAATTTTTTAAGGTTTGTTCTAATGATAAAGACTTGTTTTTGTAAGTGCTTTTTATTTTTACAGATGAAGTAACCAAAGTTGCTGCTTCAAACTACACAATTGACAAATTAATTTAGAGAAAGTCTTGAGTAATCACAATTATTTAGACACATTCACATATTTTAAAAAATGAAAGAGAAGAGGAACTAAACAATAATTTTCAACATTTAAAATATGGGAACTTCAACAATTAGATTATTTGACAAAAAAAAAACACGTATTTTTTAAAAAATAAACATTTTCTTATGTGTGTCTAAATATTGTCCCGATCATTTTTTTTGACACAAAACTAGTTACAAACCCGTGCTTCGCACGGGGGTTCAGTAACGTATTTGACAAAATATTATATTGGAAGGATAGATTGTGAAATGACAGATAATTATAAACCATAATACAATATTTAGAGTACTCTTGCATTACGGATTACAAAATTAAATCTTTAAAATGGTTAGATCACAAGTAACAAATGAAAACATATTTTGTCAGCGGTAGAAACACTTTTCCAGTAATAATTGATATCTATCTATAAACCAATGAAAACCCTATTACCAAAGCTGCCTGATTTATATCATTTTGACTTTCAGCTTCAACATATATAAATCATTTCACATGATCTACAGCAAAGACAGTAACTGCAATTTAGTATCCAGTTCTTTCAGGCGAACAAACTTCTGCATCAGATAGATAGCTGAAAGCCTCTCTACCTAATTTATATCATTTTGTGTTTTAGCTTCAACGTATATAAATCTTTTCACATTATCTACAGCAAAGGCTAGGGATGTCAATGGATACCAATGGGTACGGATAATATGATACCTGTCCCCGCCCCGTTGGATAAGTATGATACCCGTGCCCGCCCCGTATCCTCGTGGGTACTCACTATACCGGTACCCGTGGGTATTGAGGTATCCATGGGTACCCATGGAGTTTTGAATTTATTTATTTTTTGGTACAAATAATAACTTTTTTTAATTACCAAAAAACTTCAACTTTTAAACATCCATACATAATCCACTCAAATTTCATTAATCATACATAATTCATAGAAAATTCATGATTCTTATATAATCTATATGTTTTATGATGTGAATGAAGTAGAAATGGTGAACTTAATAAGATGAATTTAAAAAATTTAAAATAAAAATAGGTTATTATTGAGGATTTTTAGGTGGGGGGTAAAATTTTCTTCAATAAGGTACCAACTTTAAGTAATAAGATGTGATATATAAAGATATATTAGTAATTTACTTAATTTATTATCGGGTATGGGTACCCATAGATATGGATACAATCCAATCCGTGTCTATGTCCATATAATAATGGGTAGTCAAATACCCGTTTATTATACCCGTGGATACCAGTTTAGCTACCCGCTCCATACCCGTGACGGATTTTACCCACGGGTACCCATGGGCATGGGTATTTTTGCCACCCCTAGCAAAGGCAGATATTAACTGCAATTTAGTACCACATATATAAATCCTTTCACATGATCTACAACAAAGGTAGATAGTAACTGCAATTTAGTATCCATTCCTTTCAGGTGAACAAACTTCTGAATCAGACAGATAGTTGAATGTCTCTCTACTTGATTTATATCATTTTGCCTTTCAGTTTCAACGTATATAAATCATTTCACATGATCTACAGCAAAGGCAGATATTAACTGCAATTTAGTATCGAGTCCTTTCATGTGAATTATACGCACTTTTAAAAACTTGTTTTAAAGGAGAGATGTTCAAATTACGGAATATTACCATTCTTAGTAAATTTGAGAATGAAGTTCGCATAATCCAAATATTTGTGATGCATGTTTTAAGGCATGGGGTTCAGTAACGTATTTTGTAAAAAAATTGTTCCGAAGGAAAAATGAACAAATTAATGAATATTGCACAAAAATTAAAAAACTTTATCAAAATATTTATGAAAGCTTTATCAAGAGCAGGAAAACAACATAAATTACATAATAGTTAAAATTATAAAAGTGAGCGCTACTGTCATAGAGTTACCAAAAAGGGATTAACACCAATATTTACATGACACAAAATGAACGAAAGAAACACATTAAACTCTTTAGCGTCTTGTGTAGGAACTTGGTTATTAATATTTTGACCGTTAAAAAATAAAAAATCTCTTTGACATCAAAAAAGTAATATCAACTGAGCAATATTCAGTCTCTTCACATATGCTTAGTAATATTCAGTCTGAAAGATTACATTGAAAGGATAGATGGTAAAATGACGGATAATTGTGAATCATTATAATATGTCAAAATATAAACCTTAAAAACCATGAACCATCAACTTAGTTTTAAATAGTTAAAAATAAAAAATTCTAAAATAGTTAAAAGTTTTTAAAAATATAAAAATTGGAATATAGTTAAAAAAATTGGTGAGGTAGCACTCAACCAAGCAACACTAAAAAAATTACATGCATTAGCGTAACAAAAAAACAGACAGACGGACATAAAATATTACTCTAAACGTTAATGTGTGTATATATTCGCGAGGTTGAAGAAAGGACATAAAAATATTTGGGATCATTAAATGACATCGTGAATAAAAATATTTGTGAGATTGTGATGATTAAACGATATTGAAATTAAATATATAAGTGATAAAAAGATAATAAAATTCCTTTGAAAAAAAGGTAATAAAATTAAATGGAATCTCCTTAAAAAATTAATGGAACGGTTAAAAAAAAGTTAAATGGAAGAAAAAAACATAATGAAATATAATATTAAAAAATAAAGAAAAAGTTCCCGGCGTGAGTTGAAAAGAGGTGCTTGTGAAATAAATTGTCGAGAAGTAGTTTTTTAAAGTAACATTCAACAGCTTCTGGTCAAAGCTCATTCCATTCAATTTTATGCGTTCAAAAAAAGTACTTTTTTTAGTAAGTAATTAATTGATATTGTATTCGGCCTAACTTCTCCTTAAAAATGTAGAGAAGTTTGAAAAAAGTCGGGTCAAACGATACCTTAATCTCCCACAAAGGCAATGTAGAAGCAATTGAATTTGGGAAAAAAAATTGAAAAATAGTTAAAAATATAAAAATTGGAAAATAATTAAATGTTATTAAAAATATAAAAATAAGAAAATAATTAAAAAAATTAGTTAGGGGCAAAAATGGAAATTCATAGGCCAAACCTTAAAAAAAAAAAAAACTTGTCGAGAAGTAGTTTTTTAAAGTAACATTCAAAAGCTTCTGGTCAAAGCTCATTCCATTCAATTTTATGCGTTCAAAAAAAGTACTTTTTTTAGTAAGTACTTAATTGATATTGTATTCGGCCTAACTTCTCCTTAAAAATGTAGAGAAGTTTGAAAAAAGTCGGGTCAAACGATACCTTAATCTCCCACAACGGCAATGTAGAAGCAATTGAATTTGGGAGGAAAAATTGAAAAATAGTTAAAAATATAAAAATTGGAAAATAATTAAATGTTATTAAAAATATAAAAATAAGAAAATAATTAAAAAAATTGGTTAGGGGCAAAAATGGAAATTCATAGGCCAAACCTTAAAAAAAAAAAAAAAAACCACTTCCAATAATTGAATTACCAAAATGCCCCTCATAGGGGCAAATTGGTAATTTCAAGGGGCATTTCCTTTCTTATATATATAAGTAGATATTGTCCCCATCATTATAATCATTAACAAATATTTCCTCTAATATTTAAAATATTTAAATATTTGGTTTGACTATGATATACTTCCTCCGTCCTCTTATATAAGCACATTTTGTTTTTCAGACTCTTATGATGTTGTAGTTAATGTCTTAATTTATGTAAGAGTGTTTATTTTAGGTATAAATGTATCTCAAATAAAAATTATTTTTAATCAAAATCACTTTTAACTAAAATCAATAGTATAAAAATAATTCTATCAAAATCAATTATCACCGCTATAAAACGAACCACATGCTTAATAAGTTGAAAAGATGCCTAACCATCAAACACATGCTTAATAATTTGAAGGATGCTTAGCCAAGCCAATTTATATAGAGACAAGACAAAAGAGTACCAATTTTCACATGCAAAGGTCTAATCCATTTGCAATTTTTAGTAGCTACAAGCTTTAGCTTTACCTTCAGTGTGTGTGTGTGTGTGTGTGTGTTGATTGAGAAAACAAACACGTACAATAAACACACATAATAAACACACATTCAAATATTCAATTCAACAAAAAGTACTTTTTTAGTTTACAATTTTACCCTTCTCACTGACTCATTCACTTCCACACCACTGTTCTCTTCCGCAGAAACCAAATCACTCACACACAAAAATGTCAACTTCTTTGCAAACTCAACTCTTCCACCCAAAACCCTTTCATTTTCGCACCCACTTATCATCAAAACGAACCTCCGTAAGATGTTCGGCCACCGTCCCTTCTTCAAAACGTTCCTACAAAATCACTCTCCTTCCCGGCGATGGGATAGGTCCTGAAGTCGTATCCGTCGCTAAAGACATTCTTCTTCTCACTGGATCCCTCCACGGTAGGTACCCAACATTCATTGCTTCCAAATTTTCATTCTTTTTTCAATTGGGTACTCATTTCTCTATTTATCTTTTGTTTTTGAATTAGGGATTAAGCTTGAGTTTCAAGAGAAGCTTTTGGGTGGTGCTGCACTTGATGCTACTGGTGTTCCTTTACCTGATGACACTCTTTCTGCTGCTAAACAATCTGATGCTGTTCTTCTTGGTGCCATTGGAGGGTACTTAACTTATCTTTCTTATCAATTTCAATTTTTTTTGGTTTTTTTTTATGTGGTTTGTGTAATTGTTGTGTTTAATATTTTTGAAGATATAAATGGGATAAAAATGAGAAACATTTGAAGCCAGAGACTGGATTGCTTCAGTTACGAGAAGGGCTTCAAGTTTTTGCTAATCTCAGACCAGCGACGGTGTTTCCACAGGTAAATTTTTTATCTTACTGCATTTTATCATTCTTGTTGTGGTAAGTAAAGACTTGTCCTTTAGCATGCTTTGACTTTGATAAACAGGTAAGTAAAGGCTTGTCCTTTAGCATGCTTTGACTTTGATAAACAGTCTAATTAAGCGCTTACAGCATAACTGCTTATAAGTGCTTATGTATGATCAAAAGATAAATTGAAGTCGAAATGTTTAAGCTATAAGCTGTTTTGATAAGTTATCCTGGAGTACTTTCTTAGAAAAATTAGTTGAGAACAACTTATATGATTGTAGATCAAGTCAAAACATTATCACCGAATTGGTTATGGTCAAAATCAACAAGCTTCAAATAAGAAATGGAACAGTGGTGGGCAAATACTTTAGCATGCTTAGGTATCGTGGGGGAGTTGTAAAAGGTCTGTACGTAGGAAGGAGAGGCCATGGATAGTGGGTTGATAGCAAAGTGACAAGTCAGAGATACTAGCGAGAATTGTTTTGTACAGGGGTTGTTTTTTGTGTTTGTTGGGTTTTTCTGGTCGTGCGGGAAGAGTTATTGTAGGGGAGAGTCGAGATGTATCGGCCAATATCGCGGTTCAGTTGCGTTTAATCCAATGGTGGCTGTGTCAGTATAATGGCAGCAGGGTATCTTAAGTACAGTCATGATAGAGGTCAGGCTGTGCAGAATGTGCAACCTCTTCTTCTCTGTGCTTTGAAGTCGAGGCAGTAGCAGCAGTGAATTTGGGAGTGCAGGTAGTAGAGGGAATAGGGATTCTTTTGAGCTGCAAGGTCAGATCAGGAGAGTAAATTTGCCATAACAGTGTTTGGTTCAAGGCGAGGGCATGAGGTGGACCTTCTTTTGACAGTGCAGAATTTTGTTTCAGTTTAATGTAGTGGTTATCCGAATCTCGGAAACGGATGCTATTGGCAGATTAAAGGGTCTGGTGTGGAGGGTTTATCCTCGGTATCTTGGAGCGGAATGACCACCTGTTGTTCTGCTTGGGGATCAACCCGTGCTGTTTGAGATGTAAATCCCAACCTTCTGAGCTGGTGCAGCTTAGCTGCTAACTCTAATGACTTCTGCAGATTCCATGTTTTCACATCAGAATGGATTATAAAGTGGTGGAGGAAACTAAAGCGATGGTGTGGAGGTGGATAAAAGCTAGAGTTAAGGGGTTATGGCATATTGGAGTGGAATGCATGACCTTTAATTTGTCTGGGGCTGATTATGAGTAGTTGAATATATTTTCTGGTGCTAATGGTCGAGGTGAAATCTGATTCTGCAGGTTGTGTTTTCTCTCTGGGGTGTTTTTGAGTTTGCTGGTGCCAACAGGAAGTTGTTGTGCTAACTCAAATTCGGATGAGGTATTTTAGCTCTTGGTTAGTTGACTTTTAGAGTTAACGATGAGTCAAAATTTGATTGAGGGTTATGTGGCGAGGATACAGATTGGGTGTGAGCTGATTTGGATTTGTGCAGTGCTCTTTGGCATGTGTCAGTCTTTGGGTTTGGAGCGTTTTAGTATTTTCGATGCTTTTTGTATTCTATTGTTGGCTTTCTGTTATGTTGCTGGCTGTTGACAATATCTAGTGACTGATTTTAGCTCTCCTAGATATTGTTGATTTCGGCTTTCAGTTTTGCTTTTTCAAAAAAAAAAAAAAAAAAACTAAACTTATGGGCATGTCATCATATGCTTCCATGAGCTCTCCTAAACTGTCTCACAAGTGATTATGTCAGTATAAGTCAATTCAAACAGAACCTTAAGGATATAGTAATAGAATGGTTTGAGAGGTTTTTTTTCTTACAATTTTTTAACGGTTTTCAGTCTGTCTCTAGTGTGCTTTTGATTTTTGTTTGTTTATTCTTTTGTAGTTAGTTGATGCTTCAACTTTGAAGAGAGAGGTTGCTGAGGGGGTTGATCTCATGGTTGTAAGGGAATTAACTGGAGGTCTGTCGTGTTCTGACTCATTCTAGTTTTGTTGCACTGGATTATTTTTTAAAGAATGTCATATGATCTTAATAATTAAAATTTTGAATATTAATTTTTCGTTCATTTCATTTGACTGTTAATATGGGAAGATGATTCACCTGACCGAGTCTTGTTGCGATCCTATTTGTTGTTCAGGTATCTATTTTGGAAAGCCAAGGGGCTTTGGTACCAATGAAAATGGCGAAGAGATTGGATTTAATACTGAGATTTATGCTGCACATGAGGTATCTTGCTATTACAAATGGTGGTATGGGTTTCCATAGGATCTTTAGTCCCATTTTTGTTTTTGATATTGTTTTTATGGAATTAACATTGTCTAGGAGGGGGAATAAGAGAAATTACTATATGCATATTTCACTGTTTTATTGGTAGTGATGAACTTTTTCTTGTTTTCTAGTGTTGCTTATGTATCGACTATAATTACTTTCTATATTATTTCTGTATGTATGGTTATCTGATGAGTGACATTTGTATACCAGATTGACCGCATTGCCCGTGTTGCATTTAACATTGCTCGGAAGCGTGGTGGGAAACTTTGCTCTGTTGACAAAGCCAATGTTCTAGAGGTAATTATCGCTGGATTAAGCTGTGAAAACTTGCTGTAGAATTTTGCTAAGTTTCTGCTACTGCATTGACTCGTGTATAGAAAAAAAAGTCATAGCGATTGCTTCCAAATGAATCTGCCCTTGTTTGATGTCCTGTAAAGATTGGTGTTAATCTACATTTTCAAAAATTAGAACTGAGCTGTATGCCTTGAAGTGCTTAAACTTGTAATTGTGAAAATCGAATCATGCTGCAAGAGAATGCCTCTTATTTGTTTTTTCCTTGTTTGATATTCTGTTTAGATTGGGTGGTCCGTAGACCTTATGATGAGGCAACTTCTTTATGAAGCTACAACACTCATTCTGTTGATGTTTTTGTGTCACCAAGATATGCAAATTTTTATAGATCTATTTTTATCAGAGTTTTTCTACTTGATACAAAGTTAAGTGGTGCGAATGCATGAGAAGAGAGAGAAAAAACAGTAATCAGTGGAGAGAAAAAAAAATTCCTTTACAAATGAGACCAAAAAGGTATAAATTACTTTTTGTACCATCCAAATTGACATTTTCCTAATTGTGGATTGTTTGTGCTTGTAAATATGACAGCCTTTAGCTTGGATTTTATGTTTTTTTGTCGTTGCTTGATAACCACTTGGTCATGAGATCCGGTGGCTTATTTTCTAAAGTATGATAATGTAGTATGATTTCTAATGCTTTGCTTTTCTACAATACACAATTATTCTGATATTTCAAAAAAAAAAAAAAAAAACACAATTATTCTGTTGATAACTAACCCATGGTGGGAATGTATATGATATTTATTTTTCAGTAAGTCTTGTTTTTCTAAGCCACTTCTATCAATTCATCAAAAGCTTGGCAATACTTGAGAAAAATCTTCGTAGATGTCTCACTTGTGCCTCAAGACTAATGTTGATGATACTGTACTGTGATAGGCATTAGTTAGTCCTAAGTACTTATTCAAGAAAATCAATAATTGATCAACAGAAATTGTATAAAGGTCTTTGTGTATTTGTAACCTTTATGTGAAAAATGCATACCCATTGAATAATTAAGACTTGTGCATGTTTTGGCTTCTTTAACGGACAAGAAGATACTTTTGACAGATTTAGATCCATTTACTGCATGCTAACCACATCTGAATTCACCAGGCATCCATGTTTTGGAGGAAAAGAGTAGTGGCATTAGCACAAGAATATCCTGATGTTGAGCTCTCACACATGTATGTCGATAACGCAGCAATGCAACTTGTTCGCTATCCAAAACAGGTCCGCTTATTGAATAAATTAACATCACCCCCTCTTTGATTTTATATTTGGCTATGCTAATTTATACTCAGACGAAATTGTCTCAAGGATGGAAATGCAAGTACTAAAATATGTAACACTGAAATTTTGCAGTTTGACACTATTGTAACGAACAACATTTTTGGCGACATATTATCTGACGAGGCTTCAATGATCACCGGAAGTATTGGGATGCTTCCTTCTGCTAGCCTTGGGGATTCGGTACGAAAATGAATAATCATAATAAGTTATAATACAAATAATGAGCATGTTTCTCAAGTTTGCTTGCAATAGTTTGTGTTATGCTAGATCCATGCAGTATTATTGATTTCGCTAAAAGTTTACTGGATTATTATTGGATCAGGGACCTGGACTTTTTGAACCTATACATGGTTCTGCACCCGATATTGCCGGACAGGTTGGTTTCTTCTACTTCTGTTCATTAATTTCCTTCAGGTAACATGCGAACAACTGCATATTTATTATCTGTATCTATATACAGGACAAAGCAAACCCATTTGCCACTGTTCTTAGTGCTGCTATGCTTTTGAAATATGGTCTTGGAGAAGTAGAGGCTGCTGAAAGAATAGAGCGTGCAGTTCTCGAGACACTGAACAGAGGATTTCGAACTGCTGACATATATTCTGATGGAACAGTAAGCATTTACCTCCTTATATTTGGTTCATTGATTATAAAAACTGGTATTAGAAATGGTCGTTTACTCATTATAACTCCCATTAGAGCATTGCTTAACTTCTTTTTGATGGGTCTTACCATGTTTCATAAAGTTTAACACATTGTTATTGCAGAAAAAAGGGAGTTGTTCAAATTCTGCTATGCTACAGTGCTGTAGCACTGCTATAGCTGCTATTTGACAACATTTTGTACTAAATTGCGTATTGTGGAACAATAACAGTTTGTTAAAATTCCGCAACGCCTATACTATAGCCGCTATTTGACAGCATTCATTTAACATCTCAAGCAACTTTCCATACAATGACACAACTTTTTAAAAACCTAGAATGGGTCCTACAATTTAAAACGGTGCAACTCTTGAAAATTATATTTAGAGTCAGGATCCGTTGACACCAGGTGTCAACGGATTCGTTGACACCAAATCTCAACCGTCTATTTTTTTAATCTAAAGGTCCATAATTAATCCACCCTTCTATTTTGTGCGGATCCTTTCTCCGAATCATACATTAGTATTTGCACTTGATCAATAAAAAACTCAGATCGTTAATCATGGCTGCTTCGTGATACTCCTTATTTTCTTTTGGAAATTTTGTTAGGCCTTCCCCACACACCTGTTGCTGTTACTATTGTCTTTCAAATTTTGTGATAACGATGCCAATTGGAGAAGAAGGTAGTCAATATAAAAGTATCTTGGATGTGATTGCTTCCATTTTTTTAGAATTTTAGGTGTTTAACCAGCATTGAAAAGTAAATTAAAATAATCTCAGGGTAATATCGTTCAAAATCAATTGGATGTAGAAACTAATTTTATGGTTTTTGGTAAAAGGGAACCTTTAAATTGAATTGCTGTCAACCCTCGTATTGACAACAAAATCATGAATTGTGTTGTGATTTGATACTTGAGATCGGTGGAGAATACACACTTTCAGGCTTGGCAGAATTGAAGACGATGAAGCTGGGAATCAAGTGAGAAAAGAGCAGCTTTGTAAATTTAACAAACAATTATGAACCTTTAGATTAAAAAAATAAATGGTTGAGATTTGGTGTCAACGAATCCGTTGACACCTGGTGTCAACGGATCCTGACTCTTATATTTAATGTTGAGATCAACAGTTTTTATACATGGCTGGCAACTAGATTTAACCTGACGGTGATACTCTTTAAGAACCTATTCTTAAGTTTAAGAACCCTAAAAACAACAACTCCTATCAGAAATGCTCTCAATATTCAATAGTGAATAATGATCGTTCTCATAACGAGTGCTTTGAATGTGTGTTGGTTACATATTTTTCTGAATAAACTTGATATTTGGATTGTGTGTTAATGCAGAAGCTTGTAGGATGCAAACAATTAGGTGAAGAGATACTGAAGTCGGTTGAATCTCATGTTCCAGCTGCTGCAGCAGTGTGATTTTAAGACCAACTCAATATATTTTTAGGGCTTTGTTTGTCTTGGAGATCAATATGAGTATCTAAAGTTGAAAAGCTATCCCTATTTTTTTTTAGAGCTTTGGCTTTCATATGCGGTTTTGTATGTTGGTTTCAACACCCAACCCATGTACTCTCCAAACTTGAATTGAACCTGGGGATTATTAGTTAGGTCCCCTCACGACGCATGTTATATAATAGCGGAACAATGATATGTAGAGGTTGGAAATTTTCACTCCCATTCTGAGATAGAAGCTACTTGTGACAAATCCATGGGGATATTCCAAAATTTAAAATGTGATTTGAATTGTTGTATTTTGTCTTGCACAAGTATCTAGTCTAGTAGAATAGTTTGCAGTTGATATGAATATAACAAACATGGATTCCCTGCACTATTAATGCTGGGCAGTTTTCTATCTCAACCGTCTAATCTAAATGAATGTTGGAGATCGCTTAAAATTGATTTTATTGTTGTGTAATTTGAGTCGTTCGATCTCAAATTGACAGTGAGATTGTTTTTGCGTGTAAATTTGTGTTTTTACGACAGATCCATTTTATTAGTTAATGAGATGTATCTATTAAGACCATATTTTATAGTTTATACTTAATGAGATGTATCTATTAACATGCATCTTGTGGTTAATTTTGCTTTAATGTTTGTTTTCAAAACTCGCATTCCATGTTTTTTAATATACTTAATGTCATGCATTTTAGTTGGTATTTGTTTTCGTATGTAATGTTCTTCTAAATCTTTTGGGTCATGATCTAATATTTTGGTATGCTTTATTTTTGCATCATATTTAGTATAATCATATTTGGCAAGAGGCATCACAGTTCAAGTGGATCAAATGGAAAGAATGCACTTGGTGTTGGGTTACAAATGGCGACTTCTGCCAGACTTTGATTGATGGGTTTTATCCCGAAAAATGGCGACTTTAGCCTGTGGTTCGATGAATGGCGACTTCCGCCTATGGTTTGATTGATGGCGACTTCTGCCCGATTGGTTCATTGATGGGTTTTATCCCGAGAAATGGTGACTTCTGCCAAGTGTTTGATTGATGGGTTTTATCCCGATTAACGGCGACTCTTGCCAGTGGTTTGAAATGGCAACTTCTGCCTGTGGTTTAATGAATAGCGACTTCTGCCTGTGGTATGATGAATGACGGCTTCTGTCTGTGGTTTGATTAATGGCGTCTTTGCTTGTGGTTTGATTAATGGGTTGTTACCTCTTCAGCGGTATGTTTAATGGGTTGTTACCTTTTCAGTGGCCTGATTAAGGAGTTTGTAACCTCTTCAACAATATGATTAATGGGTTATTACCCCTTCAAGTGGTATGATTAATGTGGTATGATTAATGGGTTGTTACCCCTCATTTGGTTTGATTAATGTGTTAAAATGAAACCTGTTAATATGATGACAACGCGGTCTTTGTTAAAATGTAATGTGTTGCTTTGATTGTTTTGAACTAAATTTGGTTATTGTTATTGTTTTACTAATTAAGCAATCTTTTTCAAGACACCATACTTATTTTGTTCAACCAATTATAAGGTTTATCCATACCCTATAAAATATAGGAAAACAGAAGTAGAGTATGTTTCAAAAACTGGCCGGCATTGTCAAATTTTCCATTGTTTTCCAACATTCATTTACATTAGACGGTTGAGATAGAATACCGGTAGTTCTCCGTTTGTTTTCCATTGTCAAATTTTTTTATTTTTTCTAATAGAAGGCGAAATTGAGAATTAGAACACCTAAGGTCTATTTTGATTTTTTAGTTTTAAAAACAGAAAGCTGTTTTAAGAAACTATTTTCAGAAAGATGCATTCCAAACAAGTTTTATCTATTACTCCACGTCATCATACCCTTACCTTCCCACACCTTTAAATCCCTCTTATTCTCCTTTGAACTTCAATCCATCTAATTCACAAACCAAAAAAAAAAAAAAAAACACTTTCTCTTAAAAATGGAGGGTCTTGTTGCATCTGAGTACACAACCGTAGTGCAATACAAGAATGACAAAGAAAGTTCTAATATTGGTTCTTTGTTCTGCGTCGCCTCATTTTCCTATTCATACATGAAATTTTTGGCTGATGATTTTGGTCGGTTTCAAACATTTGCTTCTTCTTCTTCTTCACCGTTCTCCAACCCTACAAATTCTACAACGCAAATCCCATCTTCTTCAGGTGAAGATGTTCGATCTCTGCGCCGCCGCTTGACAAATTCAAATAGAGTTTCAACATAAACACAACTTCCTGCGTTGTTTTGTCTTGTGGTGATTGAATGAATCCATATTTTACTCTTTAAAAGTTAAGTGTTCTGTTTGTTGTAATTTGCATATGCAAGCGTGTGACCAACCAAAAAAGAGGAGTCATACGCTTGGATAGTGTGATTGGTATAGTTGCTAGCATTGTGCTATTGTAAATATGGGTTCTGATGCATGTAAAAATTATGTGTTTCATTGCCAAAGGATCATAAAATACTATAATAATAATAATAATAATAATAATAATAATAATAATAATAATAATAATTTATTATTATTATTATTATTATTATTATTATTATTATTATTATTATTATTATTATTATTATTATTATTATTATTATTATTATTATTATTATTATTATATGTGTTTTACATGGGAAAAATGGTAAGTGGAATGAAGGATATGTTTCTTGGCCTGAGGGGTCATATCATGGAAAAACAATGAAAAGTTATACTGAAATTAATTACTGGTTTGTTATGTTTGGTAATTTAATTAGTCTTTTTTTGGTCCATGGTTGATTTGAATTTATTTACCGTTTTCTAGGGTGGTGGTGGATATTTCTTATATTTTTTTGTTTTGGTATTTCTTATATATCATTTTTGGGGCATTCAAATTGCGGGGTTCGTAATTAGAGAATTTTTGCTCTATACAAATAGGGACAAGAGTGTGTGTATATAAGAGACAAAATGAAGATTAGCAAAAAGAAAAGAGACAAAGTGAAGTAAATACATTTGATTCATGCTTGTTTGGTATCGCTATAAGTTTGACAAAATCACAATTTCAATGTAACTTTACTAGTGACCTAACCCGTGCGTCGCACGGTTAAAAATTTTCATTTGGTTGACTTTAAATTAATCCCAGCAGCGCATCATCCAACAATCCAACCATTAATTCAATACTCACACGACAAAAACAATCCAAAACTAAAATTCTAAAACTAATATATTGTCTCCGAAAATAAAATATAGTCCAAATTCAAGCCATGTATCTCACGCACATGTGCAAAGCAAACCAAACAACAAACAACGGATTTCGACGAATTAGCTAAGAAAATTAATTGTCATAAAGATGATTGGGATGAAAATAAAATCAGCAAAATACAATCCAATATAACCAAAATAGACTTCAAATTGCATCAAAAAATATAAACCACCAAATGTTTGAGACGAAGGTAAAAGCAAAAGTTACAGCAATTCACAACAGTACATAGAAAACAAATGTTACTGTTATGGATCGGTCAGAAGGCCAATTCATTGATGACGCGTGGACTAAACGTCCACCAGACTAAGACCAGGACCGGCCCAACACATATTGAGGCTCAAGGCGAAATCCAAAATGAGGCCTTTTAAGTTATTATTAATTTGTGAAGAAAAAAAGAGTTATTAATTTTATTTGTTTCTCTACTGACTTGAGCGTCGGAGTGCTAACGTGCCTGCATGCACATTCCATTCCAACGTAAAGACTCGTCGCCACCGTACCGGAACACTCTCCACCATCGTTGCCTCCATCAATTCCTCACCGAACAGACCAGTTACCATACATTGATTGATTTAGTAAGGGAACCATAGTTTCAATTATAAAATTAAAAAAGCATACCAAAAATTATATTAGGAGAATACCATACCACACAGATTTGTTAGTAAACAAATGAATAGTCATGCAACAGTTTAAAATTCCAGAGTAAACTTAAAAATGTCATGATTTTATAGGAACTAAACATATTTATTTATAAACATAAAATTTCATTAGATATAGATAAAGAAACTATAAATTGTAATAAGTTAAATATAAAGCATGTAAATAAATTACAAATAAAAAATATAATTATGTCTATATATACTATATAATTACTGAGGAACACAGAGAGGGGAAGTGATGTAGGGTTGATTTAGTGTTGGTGGACTATGATAAGATTTGTGGAACCATCTAATCAAAGGGTGGGAAAAATTGGTCCACGTTTGACCAATTTTTGCATGGGTCCAAATTATACGGAACTGTGGGAAGATATAGCAAGTGGATGCATAAAAAGACAAAACCATTCTAATCCAAGACAATAATAAAAAAATTGAAATTAATTTTAGTGTTTGCATAGTTTGAATAAAAATTAATTTTAAATGTGTAATGATTAAATTATTCTTTTAATTGTATGTAAAGAAACATTATAATCCAACACGATAGCAAAAAAAATAACAAAAAACAATCAAATGAAATATTTTTCCTCTCTCTTGCTGCGTCTCCCTTCCATTTTTCCGTAACATTCTTTAGCAGCATAAAACACTTAACCAAACAAACACTTAGTTAAATATTTTTGAATTAGAAAATCTCCCAAGACATACTAATATCGTTTCCCAAATTAGCTTTTCATGTAGGCAATTCTAAAATTTACCAACAATTAACTCCTAATTTAATTTATTTTTAGATAAAACCTTCCTTAGTAGTCATCTTTTTATAATTGAACTTTAATTACCTTTTAGTCAAACTCTGAATTAGTGGAGACAATTTTTTAGAATTGGAGGGTTAAATTATTATTTTTTGGTTGAGCAGTCTAGTGGTTGGATTCACACACATCACGCGTGGAGAAGTGAGGAATCAGTGCTCCAACCCAAGACTCTGCACATAATATCTCTGATAATTGCAAATTGAACTACACTTATGAATCAAAAGTATTTATTTATTTATTTTAGATATATTTTTTTTGGGTACATATCTTATAATACATCGTTTCCATTTTTTTATTATAGTGATTTTTTAAAAAACATTTTTATAGTGATTTTTTTTTCAACAAAAACATGTAAGGATGTCGATTGATAGGGTACTACAGTGCCCTTCCCCATACCCGCATTTGTAAAAAATACTCGTACCCGTACCATAGTGGGCAACAGCTTGAGTGTCATTCCTCATACCCTATAGGTACCTAAGTGTCCATACCCACACCCATTAACAACACTTCAAATATGAAAAGATGATAAAAACATCACAATTGAAATAAAACTATGGTCCAAATTTTTTAAAATTAACTCATAAAATGTTACGAATCATAGTATTTAGTCAAATAAAAAACATCCAAAATATCCCTAAAAAATTGCACATCGGCATGATGAAGTTGTTGCTGTATTAAGTAAATTAATCATACACCAAAAGTAAATAAATTATTTATGATATTATATAAATATGTATATGCGAAATTGCGAGACTGAGCAGTATAGTACCCTTACCCGTGTCCGTACCTATTTAAATTTACGGGTATTATCTAGACCCGTACTCAGACCTATAAACATGGGAAAGTGGCGATTATAAATAAAAAAAAATATTATAGTGATAATAATGATATAAACAAAGCATTGTTGTAACCAAAAAACGATAGTACTTTTTTTTCCCCTTGTTCTCGAGACTTCCGTAGACACTCAGCACCTCTCACTTTTCTAATAAAATTTCATCCATTTTATTATTTAGTTTTTTTAAAGAAAGATTTTCACCCATTCAACTTTTTTTTACCATTAACTGATTTATTCATCTCTCCTCACTCCTCACTCCTTCAAACCCTAGCAGCCACACTTCTTCCTTTGTGGCCTCCCTTTGTTGCTATAAGCCTCTCAGTTGACTGCAAGATCAACATCATCTTCCTCCTCTCAGTTGACTGCAAGATCAACATCATCTACCATTAGTTTTCCAAAATAGTGACTTTGTTATCGAACCGTTATCGTAAAAAAACACCATTTCAGACAACCTCCAAACTATTTTTAGTGGATTTGAGTATTGATCTGCGATCCCCTTAAAATAAACTCTCTGCCAATTGTTTTATTTCACGATCTGGTCACCGTCGCCTCCGGCAACCACCGTGTCCGAATCACCGCCGCCGTCAGTTTTGATTTCATATTCTTCTTACTCTATTTCGATCTTCATCAACTTTGGACTTCGTTACCGTCACCACCGTTGACAACAAATATAAAGGTGTTGACTATATTTGCTTAATTTTAGGTTTTGTGTTTCCATTTCCCTAATTTTTGTAGATGTATCGTTTTTTATTTATTTTTTAAAAAATGTTAAATTTGTCTAATGCAAAGTATCATCTTCATTTATCTGTAGATTTTTCATGCGGATTTTTTTTTGTTTCATTGTAGAAAAGTAGTATGTATGTATTTTTTATTTCAGAAAATACTTTTTTTGTGATCTACTAATTTTTTTTTAATTGTAAATTTGTTTGTAACACAGTCTCAACCCCCGTTTAATCTTCTAGTAGTGTAGATTTTTTACTCAAAGGGTCACTTTAAAACGCATTCTTGATGAATTTATGTTGTGTCTTCACTGATTTTTGAATTTGAAGGGAAAGGATAATCCATCAATAAAAAAATTAACCTCTATTTCAAAATTTATTTT
The DNA here is from genome assembly GCF_051527215.1 of Medicago sativa. NCBI lineage: Eukaryota > Viridiplantae > Streptophyta > Magnoliopsida > Fabales > Fabaceae > Medicago > Medicago sativa. The sequence goes on from NC_140750.1 coordinate 82,622,302, forward strand.
CTAGTTTTTTAAAATTGTAAAAGAGTATAATGCGTCTGATTTATTTGTTCTGTAACAAGATTATGGATTGGCTATAAAGATAAAGTTTTTGATATTGTTCTTGGCACAATTGATGTTCCAGAGACAGAACGCTGAAGAAAAAAGAGGGTACATTATATGACACTCAATGCCTTAATCAATCTATGAGTATTATTGGGTTATGTAACACTACAATATATAATAGAAAGGGAAAAAAAGGTGAAAATTTTATTAGTAAGAAAAAGTAATGATGTCAAACTTTGGTTAGTCACTGACTTAGATATAACTTTTGGTATGATTTAGGTATGAAAATATTAAAAACAACCTTATGATTTGCAAGTTTTACTGACTGACTTGTATTTTGGTTTGTTATTGGATATTTGAGAGGCATCGAAAAATTGATTTAATCTTCAAATTTTTTTTTAATAAATCTGTAGAATGAAAATAATGGTAGGTGGAAAATTGAGTTACTCACTGTATGCATTTCATACTTTTTGTTGATGAAATGTATTTCTTTATGCTTGATTCAATTTAGGTTATGTAGTTAGGGTTGAATTTTATACTTAACTAATTGGCTTGTGAACCTCTAGGATATATCTGGGTGAGTGGCTTCCAGGGTTTGTAAGCTTGGAAACATATTGGAATGTCCTCACAAGCTTATCTATGCCATCCCGCTTTGCTAGGAAGATCACCATTTTGTCCACTGTGTCATTCATGGTGTGTGTGTGTGTGTGTGGCAGGAGGATATGGTCTTAGCTAGCTAGTTCATTGTGTTTTTCCTAAACTGTAAGTACCATACAATATTTTAATAGTCATTAGATGTTAGTTAGTGCATTGTAGCTTGCAATACAACACCATTTATATATAAATATGACATGCAAACTCTTGTTCAATCAATAAATTCATGCCAGATCTGATTACGACATGCCAGATCATATTGTTTTGGTAGATGTGCTTGCCATTTATGAAGAGTTTTTTGACCTCGACAATTTAAGTGAAGTACTTTCATGAGGTAAAAATCTTGTTGTGTTATTTTCAATTACTTTTGGCTAAAAACATTTAGAATTTTTTTACCATGAGTATTTCTAAATTTTGTTTTGTGAAACTTTTAGCAGGTTATCAAATACGAATGAGGACAAATAATGAGACATAGTTCAAGAGGGTGGGTGTTTTTGTGGAAGTAGTCCTTGCACGGAGAGTAGCTATCAAGATACTGTCATTGAACTTGGAAATGAATTAGTATGTATTTATGATAATGATTTACCCTCATATTAAGTTTTTTTTTCTCTTCTTTGTTGCGATATTCTTGAAGAATTTTTTTTTTGCTTTTTTTTTTGATGTGGGAGAAATGGTTAAACCTACGATATGACATGTTGAATATTCTAATTCCTTTGTAAATTTCAGTTGGGTGAATTCCTTGTGTTCAAAGTAACCATTTTTCATGTCAAACCTTTTACTTCTCTTTTTTTTTTCCATTAATATGCGTATCTAAGTTGTACTTGATTTAAGTAGAAATCGTTTTATCAATTGAGATTTTTTGGTCTTCAAGAAAATTATAAAGACAAATAGAACTTGTGAATAACTTGATATGCTTTTTGATTTGTTTTGATATATGGCTTTGTGCTGCTTTTGTTTTTTAAAAGTCTTGTTAATACTATACTTGTTTTGCTCTTGGCTTTGTGCTGCTTGTATTACAAAGATAAGTAAGATGTTAACGCCGTATGTTATAATTGCTTGTTGAAAAATTAATTTTATTTTAGATACATATTTAGTAACATCGTTTAAATCATAATTTCTGGAGCCATCTTATGGCTGATAATACTTTCTTAATCTATAAAAATTTGCAGGTGATCATGTTCCTGTTGACATGCTTGCTTCCATGCTTGCCTGGCTGCTATCTAAACACTTTGAGAAACTGTCAAAGTGTTTGGTGTTGGGCTGCTGTCCAAATACACAGTATCACCGTAAGTAAAAAAATGAAAACAATTGTGTAAAACTTGATCTCTTGTTTAGATAAACAAAATACTGGCTTTCATCTTTTGAGTTCTCTCTCATTCATTCACTTTATCATTCAACTTTAAGTTGTTCTTACGAATTTAAAGAAAGTTTATTATTTTTAGCTTGCATATGGTTTTTAATTGTTTTATGGAGAATAGGATAATGCATGTCATGTTTTTGCATTGAATTATATACGCATACACGCACACACACATGCATATTTAGCCATATAACTCGGTTTTGCACTAAGAATGTTATGAATGATGAGTCTTTGCACATAGGACAATAAAGTGTTAAAAGTATAATTAGAAATATAATTATTAAGAGATGAAATAGAGGTAACTCTTAATGTTGAAAAGATGGTAGAGTATTGTCTTAGGTGATTTGGTTATTCGGGGGAGGAAACATGTAGGAAAAAAAGAGAAATGTGAAATCAATCTCCAAGAGAGAGTTAACAGTTTCTGTCCATTCTGTCCAAAAAAGATGTTATACCTTAAACTTGTCAATTGAGAGAGGATCTATCATATGCCTTCATAATACGGGCTTCCATCTTCAAAAATGAATAGGATGATAATTGAAATTTGATGTATATCTGATATTTGATGAATAGCTTTGAATATGCGAAAATCAGAAAATTAAGATGTTAAATAGGTTAAATAGTATAGTTAGATGTAGTAAGCAATCTCGCCAATACTTTCATTTTTTTAAGTTGTAGAAAGAGCAAGTCATTTCATGGCAAGAGCTCATATCTAATCTTTCATGGTACCTGCATCACGATCTTTGCTTACTACAAATTGGAGGTTGGACAGAATTTCGATTGACATTGGAAGACTCAAGCATGTGTGCCTTACACTTGTACACTGATAAAGACAGTGAAAAAAATAACATCAGGTACCAGTTATTAATACAAAACCAACATTCAAACTTATACAACTACAACATGTAAAATGAAAAAAAAAAAAATACTCACCTTGGTTGATGGATAGTGTTCGTACTCCACCTTCTAAGGTACAAAATGGATAACGTGTAGTGTTAGTATCTACCTTCTTTATGTTAAATAAATTGCACCTTGGTTGATGGATAATGTTCGTACTCCACCTTCTGCAGCTACTTTAGTTGGGTTATTTGTTCATCAAATGCAATGGGTCCAATCTTTACTTTCCTCTACACACTTGATGTCCTTGATGCACATTTATCTCTATTGTAGGAATGATGACTGATGTAATCTTCCTATGACATTCGGAAGAATATTATTATTATATATAGATGTAAGAATATTATTATTATATTCTGCTCAATATTATATTAAATGTAAAATCTTATAATGATTTGACCATTTTTTACTATATTGGATGTATCTTGAATTAAACTACTATTATTTAACAAAATCTTGTATTATATGAGGAAGGTATATGTGGGCTGGGCTTTCAGCTTTGTACTACTTGATGGAAGATGGATGTCGCATGGTCTTAAAGAGCCAAATCAAGAATTAAATATATTAAATAGGTGTACTTAGCTATTGTCTTAGCAATGAATGCATCTTAAGTGGGCCACTCCCTACTAAAAACTTTTCTAATTATTATAATCAACTTTAATCCTCCATTCTTGATTATGGCTCAACAGTGTGAAACTTTTAAGGGTAAAGATAGGTGTTTTAATTCAATCTATCCATCCATCGTATTAACAAACATGCATCAAATCATGATATAATTTTGATCGCTATTCAATGATTTTAATCTATTAAGTGCAGTGATTCTAAAATGAAACAATATGTTGCCAGCTAGCAAATAATTTTGTTGTCAACTGTTTTTTTTTTTCATCACCAACAAATTTTCTTGCAATGATCCAAGATATTGAGATTGAATGTTGGTCTAATCCGTCAGGTGGACCTTTGTTGGTAGCCATGGTCCATGACATACTATTGGGATCAAAGCATTCATTCATTTTTAAATTCTCAAGGCTTTTGATGTCAAATGTCACTTTTCGAGTTAATCTTGTTTGGTCATTAGATCAAATGAATAGTGTTAGCGTTCGCACACACACATGAGAAACACTTTTTTTCTAATAAGAGGAATTTCATCTTCATAAGTAAGGTATACATTCATTACACCTTACTTTTGGCCTCCAGTTTTAGAACACATGACATTTTCTCAGCAACTTTGCAACGTTTTATAAAATTAAGGGGGTAAGATTTTAATTTTTTTAATAGAGGGTCAAAATCGCAACATTTTGACACTTAGGAAGCAAAAAATACACTTTAGTCAATATTTTATTTTAATTTTCATGCATCATTATCTCTCGACTAAAATGCACGAATATCATCAATATCACAAAAATAATATCATCATGCAAGCAAAGCCCACTTTTCAACCTTCTTTAAAAAAATAAAAAAATAAAAAACCCTTCCTATAGTCATCAATAAATATTTAATGTGATTAAAAGCATAAGTATTATTAAACTAAAAAAAAAAAAAAAGAATAGTTAGAAAACTTAATTTGATTTGACGTGAAGTTTGACAAGCGAAAGGTTAAAAGTTTGGGAGAAGTTGATGAGAATTGAGTTGAGCGCAGCGTAGCGATGTGGAGTTCAAGCAGAGTCGTCTCCGAAGAAGAACAAACTGAATCTTCTTCTTTCTCAACTTCTCTTTTCAATTTCTCTTCTGGTAACCCTAGAATCGAAGAAACTCGCGGCCTCATGCATGTCTTCCCCGAACAAACCCCTCCTTCTCTTCCGGTAACCTCCAATCTTCAATTTCAATTTTCCAATTCAATCTTCTTCTTCTTCTTGAATTTTTTGTTTTTGTGAATTAGGTTGGACGGAAACCACTGGCGTGTGTTTTGGGAGTACCAAATCACATGACTTATGCGGATTTTTGTCAGTTTTGTGGTTCTTTTATTCAGCATATTCTTGAAATGCGTATTGTTAGAATGGAATCCATGGAAGATCGTTACAGTGTTTTGATTCGATTCGATGAACAAGATTCTACGGATGCTTTCTATACTCATTACAATGGTCGACGTTTTTCGTCTCTAGAGGTTTCTATATTTATTTATTCTATTTTATGGTAATTAGTAAATCATCAATTTGAATTACTCTCTGAATTATATCACTTCTTGTCTAAATAGTCCTTACAAGTTAACAGATGGACCGAATTAGTCAACGACATTCAAAGCCATGTTTTCTTTTGCCTATTTGCAAATTTCATGAGTGTAAATGTCCGACCCTTACAATTTTAGGGGTGAATTGGTGATTTACTCTTATGATAATAATATGATTTGCATTTGTTGTTTTTTCAGTTTATTGAGTAATTTTCTTGTGTTTGATTTGATGCATATAGGTTGAGGTGTGCCGTGTTGTTTTCACGTTAGATGTGCAGTATACTGGGTCAATTGAACACGCACAACCATCCAATGCTACTTCAACTGAACAGCCTACATGTCCAGTTTGCCTTGGTACATTGCATGTCCCTTTTTTCCGCCTTAGGCCTTATGTACTACAGCTTACCTTCTAATGTAATGTAGTTTATAGATGCAAGCTGAGAAAGGGTTTATACATGTATCTATGAAGATGTTAAATAAGAGAGCTTACTAAAATATTGAAATGTAGAAGCTAATTTCAAATTATACGACAATCTGTTTGATTAAAAAACTCATTGTCTGTTTACCAAAGAACTCATTGTCTTGTCATTGCAATTTTTTTTCCCTATAACTACTTTTGGAGAATTTATTTACCAAACTTGCTCTTAAGGTAGTATTCATATATGTTTAGTTTCTATATTAGATATACTCTGTCATTAGTATTGTTATTATTGTTGTTGGGGTGGTGTTAGTTTATGATTTGTGTTGCATGTATGGAACATTCTGAAGTGAACTATTCATTGGCATACACTAAGCGTTTAAATAGGCAGTTTGAAATATTTCTTAGTCGCTTTTGTGTTTCTTATTTTGCAGAGCGATTAGATCAAGACACGAGTGGAATTCTTACAACCATATGCAATCATTCTTTCCATTGCTCCTGTATTTCGAAATGGGCAGATTCTTCTTGTCCTGTAAGTGGTTCTGCTGCCTCTGTTTTTCCATGTATGCATGAGAAGATGATGTTATATAGGGCATGCCCGAGAGCAATAGCTGACTGTAACTGTACTGTGTGAGCTACTATGGGGATTGGGGTGTCGGAACAAATTAAATATTTTCATGTTTATACTTACTGTCAGCTGGGATTTCTTGGTTTGTTTGATAGCAAGTGTTTCTTTTTGAATCAGTCTATTGGTTAATTAAGTATTCAGTACTAGTCCCCTGCTTATATTTTCAGGTATGCCGCTATTGCCAACAACAAGCTGAAAATTCTATATGTTTCGTTTGTCAAACCACTGAGAACCTTTGGATATGTGTTATATGTGGGTTTGTTGGCTGTGGAAGGTGAGAAATTTTTGTCCCCCAACCCTTTTGTTAAATTCTTTCATTGCTTGTACTCCTTTCTTTTCTCTTTTAATTGTATTTGGTTGCAACCATATGTATCATCTGGAGTTCTTATCGTCTTGATTCAGATATAAAGGAGGACATGCCATAATACACTGGAAAGAAACGCAGCATTGCTATTCCTTAGAAGTGGAAACTAAGCGTGTCTGGGATTATGTCGGAGACAACTATGTCCATAGACTTATTCAGTCCAAAACTGATGGGAAGTTAGTTGAGCTGAACTCTCACTGTGTGCATGCAGACAGTGGCAGCTGTGGAGATAATGCCATGAGAGAGGCTATACTTAATAGTAAAGTTGAAGCGGTAATGTTGCAATTTTCATTAATAGTTTTCTGAAATCATAGTTTGATGTATCTTTTTTTTTTTTTGGTAGTGGCCGGGGTTTGAACCCCGGACCTTGCATATTTTTATGCATTGTCCAACCAACTGAGCTAAGCTCACGAGGACATAGTTTGATGTATCTATATAATGAGTTTTGATTTTTAATAAACTATATTCACTATATTAATGTATCCATTTTCTTTTACAGATTGTCAATGAATACAATGAATTGCTTGCTACACAACTTGAAAACCAAAAATTGGTGAGTGTATTCCATTTGTCATTTGCAGTATATCTTCCAAAATTTCCTCCTGTCTGGTATAAACATTAAAGTTTAAAACCCTTTTTTTAATTGTAGTATTTTGAATCCTTATTACAACAAGTAGAACAAGAAACTGAAGGAAAAATTTCCGTAGCAGTTCAGAAGGCTGTCAGTCTCAAACAGCATAAGATTCAGGCGAAGATCGATCGATGTAACAAAGAGAAGAAGTTTCTGGATGAGGTAAGTTGTAAGTCATGCTTGGGGATCTTCTTTTCACATTAATATATCCAAGTTATAACCATGTCTTTGTCAAAAAGAATAATAATTATAGCCATGTCATAGGATTTTGTGTTCTCATTAATAGTAGTATATCACAAGGTCTTTTTTTGCCATTAAAAAAAAGTAGTATATCACAAGGACATGAATACTTCTTGCAACTTTGCAAATATTTATGTTGTGTTTATTTCTGCAGCTTAATGACAATCTTTTGAAAAACGAGGAGATCTGGAAAGCCAAGTTACTTGAGATTGAAGAGAGGTGTGCTTTTATCCGTTCTCAAAATAGTATTTATATTCAAGATGCCTTGTCCCATGAAACTAAATGTAAAAAGTTGCTGCTTTAATGTGTCATTTTTAGTGATGTTCTTTTTCTCCACTTTGTAATTGTCATATGCTCTAAGTTCCCATGTCTTGAAGTAATTGCAAATCTGGTCCAGATGTTTGCAAACTGATGGGTGATGTACTTTTTTCAGGGAGAAAAAGGCTTTAAAGCTGACTACTGATAGGGTAACGGACCTAGAAAAGCAGGTGAACACTGTTTCACTTATTTCTTTCGTATTTTTAATCCTGGAAGGGGTTTTGTTGCGGGGTGCAGGGGAAGTTTGATTTGCCGTTCAAGAATATTCATACTAAACTAACCAAACCACTGTTTGATTTGTTCTCAAACTGTACAGCTTAGTAACCTCATGGTTTGTCTTGAGGGTGGGAAGACGGAAGAACACCCGCCATTGTCAAATGCAAATGATGGAACTGTCTCTTGACATTTCAAAAGTATCCTCAGTCAACTTGTAGCTCTTACTGGGAAGAAAAGCATGGTAGAAAAAGGAATCATTTCATTAGACTTTGTTGGGAGTTGAACGGGAAAGGAGAGGGACATGAACGAGGTAAGGAAACACACCACTGCTAGTTCGAGGGAAAAATAGGTAAAGGGAAAGGCTTTGGAAGATTTTAAATTCCTTGTTTTAAAATGCTCGCAAACAAACAAGGAATGGTTTTTTTTATTTTTTTTTATCAAGAAACAAGGGAAGAGTTCATCGTAGTCCTTTCTCTTTTCTGCTCCTAAAATCATCTTCTAAACAAGCACTGGTTAGGCTGACCTGCACCACTGTTATACTTACAAGTTTATACAAACTAAACTGACGGATGGAGACACGAGTTGTGATGCTTCCACTTGAATTTTTTTTTCTGTTAAAACTTTAATGTATCATGTTTGTAAATAAATAGAGAGATGAACATGTTTATAACTGGATCACAGAGTTGGGCCCATAAAATGTTGTCTTCGAATTAGATGCTAAATAGTAGGATGCCCAAAAAATGCTCAAAGCCGCAAACCGTTCAGGAGATAGCTTTCGAATGACATTTTTTTCTGTTTTAAAGGCTTTGGGAGATAACTTTCGAATGTTTTTTTTTTTTTTTTTCAAGATAAAGAGCAAATAGAGGGGACAAAAGAGCAACCAACAAATAGTAGTAGATTATTTTAATAAACCTTCTGTTGATTTAACTTATTTTTGGTTTTAATGATTGTATTGCTTTGTTGAATGAGCTATGTCCAAATTCATCGGTAGAGTTTTCTAGGAGGCAAATTAATGTAGTAGCTGCTTATGGTTAGCTAGTGAGTAGAGAGGCTACATACACGGCTAATGCTCTTGTTGAGTTGATGCCTGATTGTATTGTTTATGCCATTATTAATGATACGAGATAAGTTTGTATTTGTAAACAAGAAATAATCTGGCTAGCACTGAAGTTTTTCAAGTCGGAAAGTTCTATCCTCTCGTTTATTAGATATGGAAAATACTAACAAGTGTCATTAGGACATTGTTTAAGTAACAAAAAATGGAGCATTTGTATAAAAAAAGAGTGTCCTATTACCTTTACAAGTGTTTGACTTCTATTTCTAGGCAGCGACTCATTAGATATTACAGTCTACTATATACTAGTAAAAACTATACGTTTTTTTGGAAAGCAAACCGATTGATCCTCTATCGTGTTCTAAAAAAAAATCATTTGTATTTTCAAGTCAATTTTCTTTTCTGTAATGGTAAATTACTTTTGAAGTCTTAAAAAAAACTTTTATTTATTCTGACGATCCTCGTCCAATATGATGATACATATTACAACAAAGCAAGAGATAAACTCATATGCCAAAGCCAAACACACATTATTGCTTTTCATCGATTATATCCCATACAAGGGCAGAATTAAAACAAAGTGATTAGCAATGGCTTTAATCGAAACTTCTCAAATCCCAAGTACTAAATTACTGGCCTTAAGCACACTTCATTGTTGCACATCATCACATGCCTGCAACGTAGCCACTACTCTTAGTTTTTTCACTAGATCCTTCACGGTCAACTTGTATTTATCACCCATCTGTAGAATCAATTACAAAAATTTAGACACAAATAGAAACTTACATTGTAATATATGGTTATATTATAGTAATTAAATTTGGATAAGAATCAAACTTGAGTTGGAATCATGCTTGTTAATTTTCTTCAATGAATTGTTTTTCTTTTTTGTGGTAATTACTTGCCTGAGCAATAATGGTGATGTTAAGAGTGTTTCCAAATGGCAAGACATTGGTAGTTGTTATGGAGAGATGAAGAATTTGAAGCTGCAACATTATATTGACCACAATTTCCTTTTGCTTCCCACAGCGAATCTTGATTAACACTTCCTTCCCTAGAACCCTCACTTCAAGCTCTGGAAATGTTTCATTGTGGCCATAACATTCTTTAGTGTTCATTTCACCCATGGCACTGTCATTGTAATTAAGGAGATGAGATATCAATGATCCTGCACCTTTCTTCTTGATGTCTTCTTCTAGCTCTTTCACACGTTCTTGAAGTTGTGCCACGTACTTGACAGCTTCTCCTAGTACATGAACCTTGTCCGTCTACACAGCCATTAGATAAGTCATTTTATAGCTTCTATCCAATGATAACTACTATAAAAGTTGAATTGTCCAGAAAAAAAATTAAGAAAGGAATTGGTTCACATATCTAGGTATGAGATTACAGACTAACCTTCTTCAATCCAGGTATAAATGCTGAAAGTTCTATGAACTTTCTTGTAAGTTCGCGTCTCCTGTTCCTCTCTGTTATTATGTGATCTAGCGTCTCAGAAGCGCTTCGAGTCTTCTTTGAATTCGACCCTTGGTTGTTAGCCTTTGATGATGACAAAGGCAAAGAATCATGGTGTTGTTCAGTTGGTGGTAACAATGTAGTGGATTTGTCATAAGACAGTATATAAGTTGTTGGAATTGGTAATGAGCTGGTTAACTTTTCTGCAGCATGTTGTGTTGAATGAGAGACATTGATGGACGAGTTGTTGTTGACTAGGCCAGTTGTGAAAATAGGGACACTGGACTGATCTTGTGGTGTCTGATTCATGATATCTTTGAGGAACTCTTCATCAAATATGTTGTTGGTGTGACTTAAACATTCTTCCATTTCCTAAGAACGAATAATTTGTAAAACAATAATTAATCAAGTGGTAGTTTTTATAGTTAGTGGAGGAGTTCACAGTTCATACATGATCTATATATACATATTATATCATCATATTGTAAGTAAGAATATAAATATACAGTTTATAATATATCATATACGATATGACTTGTTATTGTATTACCAATTCATAAGACCAATTCCCCCATGAATTCTCCTCCATTATTTGGATTAAGAGACCAAGGTGATAACGTAGAAGATTCTCTCCAAAGGGTAGACACCTATCAGGCCTTAGCTTTCTAGTTGAACAATGTCTCACAATTTTATAACATAAAAGGAAGAAAAAGATTATAATTAAATAGCCTCTATATATCAAGTACATGCTTAGAACAATTACTATATGTACACATAGCTGGTCTTGGTTTTTTTGGAAGAGGGTCCAAGATGTGGATGGTTTTGATAACGATCAATAACAAACGATGTGAATTTAGGATGTGAATAATCGTTTTTTTGGTGGGGACATGGATCTTTGCATTCTGTGTTGTGTTTTCTTTTTCTTTCATTAAGGTAACCAAATGACACGTAGCTTTTTGTTATTCTTCTTATTGCTTGTTTGGATTTGTGTTCCAACACTCTCAAACGTGCGAAATCCAAACTATACAAATTTGAGCTTGTGGCTTGTACGTTGGAAATATCTTGGGAAGTGTATACAAACGTGAGTCTATTGGTGCAGATGTGAAACCAAACACATACTTAATGTGTTGTAAAAATTCACATCTTTTGTACTTTACTACCATTATTACCAAATTCCATGTTTGTTAGACGTTCCACTTTGAGGAGATAAAAGTACTAATGTCAACTTAATCCATGTGTTGTGAAAACTCAATGATCATCCATCACTCAACACAAATTCTAAGATAGCTTGTAATTGAGACTAATCGCTTGTTAGGAGAACATCCAAATTACGGCCACTGCTAACCCTTAAATGATCTACCATACCATGCACATACATACATACATACATACATACACACACACACACACACACACACACACATATATATATATACACACACACATATACACACACACACACACACATAGACACACACACACACACACACACACACACACACACACATATATATATATATATATATATATATATATATATATATATATGTATGAATATGAGTTTAAAAGGTGTTTTTTAGCAAGTTATAACTAAAAAGTTGATAATCACACCGTGATGTGTGGATTGCTAAAAGACACCTTCATGAGTGTCTTCTAGCAAAACCCTAAATATATAGTCACTTGACAAAAAAATAATATTATCTCCTCAATATAATATTAAGGAGATATTGTCTAATAAGTGGTTTGCCACCAACAATGGCATTGTCTAGCAGAACATTACTCTTTTTTGTTTCTTCTATAGCACCCTTAAGTATTTCTTAATCTCATTTCATATATTTATCTGTTTGCCTTAAATATTTAAAGGAATTGTCGACAAAACAATAACGTACATTGAACTTTAAAAAAGATAAGTAAATAAAAAAAGAGTTTTGCTTACAAGTGTTTTTAGAACACTTGTTAAAGATTTAAAGATAAAAATATTTTATAAGTTTTATGTAAAAAAAGTTACATTTTAAAATTTCAATGTTTTGAATGTGCCATTCCATGACAAAATTTTCATTTAAGACTTCTTAACAAGTGTCTTTAAGACACTTATAAGCATTTTCCATAAAAAAAACCAAGAACGACAAGTATAAAGGAGTAGTGAGAGTAGCATGTTAATGTCAAAAAGTCCTATCTACGAAAAATACATGCGGGTTCAAAGAAAATTACCGTTTCCCTAAAAAAAAAATTACCGTCATCAATTATTTCCGGTCCTATTTATAAGAAAATTTTGACTTTTTAGATTCATTGAGTAATTGATGTATCTTGTTTTCATGACATAGCTCATTATGCATCATCATTTTCAAACATGCCTTTTAGATGGTTAATAAGTTATAGGAAAATGTTAACGAGTGCCCCCGGGGCATTCTAAAAAAAAATTACCGTCATCAATTATTTCCGGTCCTATTTATAAGAAAATTTTGACTTTTTAGATTCATTGAGTAATTGATGTATCTTGTTTTCATGACATAGCTCATTATGCATCATCATTTTCAAGCATGCCTTTTAGATGGTTAATAAGTTATAGGAAAATGTTAACGAGTGCCCCCGGGGCACTCTAAAAAAAAATTACCGTCATCAATTATTTCCGGTCCTATTTATAAGAAAATTTTGACTTTTTAGATTCATTGAGTAATTGATGTATCTTGTTTATAATAATGACTGGAGAGTGTGCTGAGTACCTAACATAGTTTTTCGAGGTGAGCTAGCATAATTAGTTAGCTGATGATATCCTAGAATTCTGCTCTTTACCCAAAGGGTTCTGCTCATTCCCAAAATAAAAGTCTAAAATGCCCCTACGCATGTTAACATGCTTTAGTGTATTATGAGCGTATGTTAAGTCACGCTACATGACTTAACATGCGTTAGTGTAGTATGAACGTGACTTAAGTCACGTACCACTTGACACTAGCACAAGTTAACTCACGCTAGTTGGCCGGTGAAGAACAAACGTTTTCCAACTTTGGTCAGCTTTTCAACATTCAATGTACACGTTTTTTACCACTTTCACACGTTTTTTTTGACCACATTTATGTTAGATACAACCTAGGTTCACATTTCTACCTATAAATACCCTCACATACTTCCCATATTCCTCACATTATCTCCTCCCACTCTCTCACTCTAATTCTCTTCTTTCTTTGTTTTTTTTCTTTCAATATTCTCTTTGGGGGTAAAAAGTGATCAAAATTCGTCGGGGTAAAATAGTGAGTAACCGACTTGGGGAAGTGATCGACCCTTGGGATAATTTTAAATCTGCTTTTTTAACCGCAGAAACTTTTTACCGTGGGTAAAAAGAACTTCTTGTGGTAAAAAAAAAAAACCAGATTTAAATTTAGCCCAAGGGTTGATGATGTATTTTCCCCAAGAAGGCTGCTCACTATTTTACCCCATGAAGATTGATTACTTTTTACCCCAAAAAGGATAAAATAAGTAGATTTAGTGAATTAGTTCAAAATTATTGTATGAATAATTGTAATGAATAATTGTAATGTATGAATTATCAATGAAATGAGATAGTTATATTTACTTTTATTTATATTTAGTCCATTTGCTTTTATTAATTTAGTCCATTTACTTTTATTTATATTTGTATTTATTTAAAGAATAATATAGAATCAATAATTTAGAATAATGTTAACAAAATAATTTCAGAATAATGTTAATAAAATAATTTAGAATAAAGTTAAGAAAATAATTTAGATTAATGTAAACAAAATAATTTAGAATAAAGTTAAAAAATTAATTTAGAATAATGTTAAGAAAATAATTTAGATTAATGTAAACAAAATAATTTCAGAATAATGTTAATAAAATAATTTAGAATAAAGTTAAGAAAATAATTTAGATTAATGTAAAAAAAATTATAATAAAGTTAATAAATTAATTTAGAATAAATTCCTTAAATGTAACAAAAAAAAAGCCTAATTGAAAATTATTTAGTGCATAGTTTTTATATGCAGTAAATGCAGTCAAAAAACAGTAAAAAAAAACGTGTAAAAATCAATAAAACCATGGTTGAATAACCGACCAAAGTCCAACAAACGTGTTCTTGAGTTGTGACCACCGGCCTAACTAGCGTGAGTTAACTCACGTTAGTGTTAACCTGTGTGTGAGTTAACTCACGCTAGTGTTAATCTTTGGCGTGAGTTAACTCACGCTAGTGTTAATCCTGGGCTCAAGAACACGTTTTTTTTTGACTTTGTTCAATGCATTTTAATTGATTTTACACGTTTTTGTTAAGTTTTTACACATTTTTTGACCCTATTTATGGTAGATATAACCTATGTTACAATCTCCCCCTATATATACACCTCTAAACTTCCCAATTTCCTCACACCATCTCCCATTCTCACTCTCTCCCCCTATGAATCTTCTTCCTTTCCTTCTCTTTTTCCTTCTTTATTTTGGTGTAAAAAAAGAAAGGATGATAAGTAGTGGGAATGCTGGGGAAAAGATAAGTAGTGAGCAGTTTTCTTGGGAAAAGAACCACATTGGGTAAAACTAAATGTGCAGATTTAGTTTTACCCCAGGAAGGTTGGTTTTCTTGTGGTTTATTTTTAGTTTTACCCCAGGAAGATAGGTTTTCTAGTGGTTTTTATTTTTTCGCAGATTTAGTTTTACCCCATTGTAAATGTAATAAGAATTATATTAATAAAATGATATTTTATATCCATTATTTTTGTTTCTTTATTTTTGTTAATTGTTGCATTTATTTTACAATTGCGTATTGAAGAATTAGAATAAATTCAGCGTGAATTCGAATAAATATTGCGTTAGCGTGAATTCGAATAAAAAGTGCGCTAGCGTGAATTCGAATAAAATAAAAAGTACGATAGCGCGAATTCGAATAAAAAGTGCGATAGTGTGAATTCGAATAAAATAAAAAGTACAATAGCGTGAATTTCAATAAAAATTGCGATAGCGTGAATTCGAATAAAAAGTGTGATAGCGTGAATTCGAATAAAATAAAAATTGCGATAGCGTGAATTCCAATAAAAATTGCGATATCGTGAATTCAAATAAAAATTGCGATATCGTGAATTCAAATAAAAATTGCGATAGAGGTATCGTTACATTACATAAACGACATGTATGTCAACAATTACATTACATTCCGGAATGTACCTTCCAAGTGCAACAATTATCTTACCACTGAATGGGGCAAATTCAAACTTGCTAAGCAGCAGGACTCCAACATTCGATGAGCATCTTGAACGATGGTATTCAAGTGCCAACGAAATGAGGTCCATTCCTTGACACTTGAATACCATCGTTCAAGATGCTCATCGAATGTTGGAGTCCTGCCGATTAACAAGTTTGAATTGCCTCATCCAATGTAAGACAATTGTTGTAGTTGGAATGTGCAATCCAACTACAACAATCATCTTACCTCTGAAATGGGGTAAATTCAAACTTGCCAAACAACAGGACTCAAGCATTTCGCTCGACATTCATGCTTTCCTTTGAAAAGAATAAATTTTTGTTAGGCTTGATTTAGATTAAGGTATTCAAGTGCCACCGAAATGAGGTCCATTCCTTGACACCTAATACCTTCATCTAAACCAACCTAACAAGAATTTAATCTTTTCAAAGGAAAAACATGAATGCCGAGCGAAATGCTTGAGTCCTCACCGTTTGGCAAATTTGAATTACCCCATTTCAGAGGTAAGACAATTGTTGTAGTTGGAATGCACCTTACCGTAACTAACGACGATCTTCTGGCGGGATCAAGCTGTTGATGATATCTTCAGTTGATCTCAACGTCACCCGCATATCGATCCACTGGAACTTGGTGTGCTCCCAAAACATGCTCGTCACGTTTTCGTCGTTCTTTAACTCCACCCAAGTGAATGATACCCTCCGATCGTCGAGCTTTGGACGTTTATATCGAACGTTTTGCACCCTCCTTGTGTCTCTGGGGTTGACTCCTTGGTTGAATTCATTCAGTTGATCCTTGAGACCTCTTAACGTTACATCAAGGCACCGAACCTTCAACTCTGAGGTTCTCCGCTGTTGAATTGTGCATGAACGTCGATCCACCCGGCCATTGCTTCAAATCTACACAATTACAAATTAAACACAATCAATGAAAAACTCATTCAAACATTTCATCAAACACTTGGAGTGCAAATTATACATAAACCCTAAAAATAATAACTACAACATAAACATGCAAAGATCTAAATAATTAAGCAATATTACTCATTTGCATGTAACATTGTATCATATGTTGCAAAAAAAAAAATTTAAACAAACCCTAAATCTAAAAAAATCTAATCTAAGTGTAAAAAATCTAACATAATCATGCAAACATCTAAACATCATAACAATTAAGCACTATAAGTCATTTGCATGTAGCATTCTATCATTTCTTGCAAAAAAAATTAAAATTTTAACAAAACACTAAACCAAAAAAAATTCTAGATTAAGTGAAAAAAATCTATCATACCAACATAATTTAAGTGAAAGCTTACTTGTTCTTGTTGTTGTAGTGTTGTTTGATTTGAAGTTGAAGGAATTTTGGAGTTGGGTAATTTGAGAGAGAATTGAGATTTGAGTGTGTGGTGTTAGATAATGAGGCAGAATGAGGTTCTGCCTGGGCTTATAACAGCACGCAACGCAACTTAAGTCACGCAGCGTGACTTAAGTTGCGTTTATTTTCTAACTAGCGCATGTTAACTCACGCTACGCATGTTAAGTTGCGTAGGGGCATTTTAGACTTTTACTTTGGGAATGAGCAGAACCGTTTAAGTAAAAAGCAGAATTCGAAATCCTATACCACTAAAATCTAGAGCTAGTAAAGTGGGCCAGTGTCGCCCGACTAATCTCTTAAAACTCATACAAAAAATAGGAATTGGACAAAGATTTTAAGTATGTTTATTATGAAATCTGCTCTTTAAGTACCTTGAAATACTCACAGGCACCTCGAAAACAAAAAATTGTTCCTATTGATACTTACGTTTGATTGCCCATGTTAAGGAGTTACGCCAAGAATTCTGCTCTTTACCCAAATGTTTTTGCTCACTCTCAAAGTAAAAGTCCATAATGCCCCTACGCATGTTAACTCACACGCTAGTTATAAGGTGAACGTGACTTAAGTCACGCTACGTGACTTAAGTCACGTTAGTTATAAGATGAACGTGACTTAACTATCGCAATTTTTATTCTAATTTACTTTATTTGAATTTATTAATTCAATACGCAATCGTAAAATAAGTGCGACAATGAACAAAAATAAAGAAACAAAAATAATAAATATAAAATATCATTTTATTAATATAATTCTTATTACATTTGCAATGGGGTAAAACTAAAACTGCGAAAAAATAAAAACCACCAGAAAACCTATCTTCCTGGGGTAAAACTAAAAATAAACCACAAGAAAACCAACATTCCTGGGGTAAAACTAAATCTGCACATTTAGTTTTACCCAATGTGGTTTTTTGCCCAAGAAAGTTGCTCACTACTTATATTTTCCCCAACATTCCCACTACTTATCATTCTCTCTCTTTTTACACCAAAATAAAGAAGGAAAATAATAAGGAAAGGAAGAAGATTCATAGGGGGAGAGAGTGAGAATGAGAGATGGTGTGAGGAAATGGGGAAGTTTAGGGGTGTATTTATAGGGGGGGATTGTAACATAGGTTATATCTACCATAAATAGGGTCCAAAAATGTGTAAAAACTTATCAAAAACGTGTAAAATCAATTAAAATGCATTGAACAAAGTCAAAAAAACGTGTTCTTGAGCCCAGGATTAACACTAGCGTGGGTTAACTCACGCCCAGGATTTACACTAGCGTGAGTTAACTCACGCACAGGTTAACACTAGCGTGAGTTAACTCACGCTAGTTAGGCCGGTGGTCACAACTCAATAACACGTTTGTTGGACTTTGGTCGGTTATTCAACCATGGTTTTATTGTGTTTTACACGTTTTTTTTTACTGTTTTTTACTGAATTTAGTGCATATAATACCTATGCACTAAATAATTTTCAATTAGGCCTTCATTTTTTTTTTTTTACATTTAAGGCCTGTATTCTAAATTAATTTATTAATTTTATTCTAAATTATTTTGTTTACATTAAATATAAATTATTTTCTTAAATTTATACTAAATTATTTTATTAACATTATTCTGAAATATTTTATTAACATTATTGTAAATTAGTTTGTTTACATTAATCTAAATTAATTTATTAACTTTATTCTAAATTATTTTGTTTACATTAATCTAAATTATTTTCTTAACTTTATACTAAATTATTTTATTAACATTATTCTGAAATATATTCTTAATATTATTGTAAATTAGTTTGTTTACATTAATCTAAATTAATTTATTAACTTTATTCTAAATTATTTTGTTTACATTAATCTAAATTATTTTCTTAACTTTATTCTAAATTATTTTATTAACATTATTCCGAAATTATTTTGTTAACATTATTCTACATTATTGATTCGATATTATTCTTTAAATAAATACAAATATAAATAAAAGTAAATGGACTAAACTAATAAAAGCAAATGGACTAAATATAAATAAAATCAAATGGACTAAATATAAATAAACGTAAATATAACAATATCTCATTTCATTGATAATTCATACATTACAATTATTCATACAGTAATTTTGAACTTATTCACTAAATCTACTTATTTTATCCTTCTTGGGGTAAAAATTGAACAATCTTCGTGGGGTAAAATAGTGAGCAACCTTCTTGGGGAAAATACATCATCAACCCTTGGGCAAAATTTAAATTTGTTTTTTTTTACCACATGAAGTTCTTTTTACCCACGGTAAAAAGTTTCTGCGGTTAAAAAAGCAGATTTAAAATTATCCCACGGGTCGATCACTTCCCCAAGTCGGCTACTCACTATTTTACGCCGACGAATTTTGATCACTTTTTACCCCAAAGAGAATATTGAAAAAAAAAAAAAAACAAAGAAAGAAAGAAGAGAATTAGAGGGAGAGAGTGGGAGGAGATAATGTGAGGAATATGGGAAGTATGTGAGGGTATTTATAGGTAGAAATGTGAACCTAGGTTGTATCTAACATAAATATGGTCAAAAAAAACGTGTGAAAGTGGTAAAAAAACGTGTTTCTTTAATGTTGAAAAGCTGACCAAAGTTGGAAAAACGTTTGTTCTTCATCGGCCAACTAGCGTGAGTTAATTTGCGCTAGTACTAAGTGATGCGTGACTTAAGTCACGTTCATATTACACTAACGCATATTGAGTCACGTAGCGTGACTTAACATACGTACAAGATACACTAACACATGTTAAGGGGCATTATGGACTTTTACTTTGAGAATGAGCAGAACCGTTTGGGTAAATAGTAGAATTCTTACGCCAAATCCATTGTTCAGGAGTTGCAAACCGATCGATGGATCAAAAGTTAGGTTATAAACTGCACTGAACACATAGACAGATTTGAGAGTACACTACACTAAACACACAAACAAACTTAAACACTTTCAAACACTTTTGAGAGTACTTGCTATTTTAAAATTTGCTATTATCAATAGTCTCAGAAGGTTTTGTCTTAGTAAGCCTTAGATTATCGACAACTCTGATTTTATTCGAACTCATCTCAAGGTTAAAGGTAAATTTTCATAAAAGTCTTTTGGTTGGTGTTAATGTGTTGGATTTTTGGTTGGTGGAAGCGTCTGTTGTTCTGAATTGTAAGATTGGTCATATTCCATTTATGTATTTGGGCTTTCCTATTGGAGGGAATCCGCGGCGCTTGTCATTTTGGAATCCGATAATTGACAAGTGCATAAAAAGTTATCTGTTTGGAAGAGTAAGAACCTATTCATGGGTGGTCAGCTTGTGGTCAGAAAATCTGTCTTGTCATCGTTACCAGTTTATTTCTTTCCTTCTTCAAAGCCCCTCCAGGTATAATTTCTATCATTGAATATCTTTTTAAATCTTTTTTATGGGGGAAGGAGTGAGGAAGCTCGCAAAATTCACTGGATAAATAGGGACAAGGTGTGTTCTAGTAAGGAGTATAGAGGGTTAGGGGTTATGAGGATTAATGAATTTAATTTAGCGTTGTTGGGGAATTGGTGTTGGCGTTTGTATGTGGATAAAGGGGGTTTGTGGTTTAAGGTCTTGGCAGCTAAATATGGGACTGAGGGAGGTCAGGTTAGAAGAGGTGGAAGGTTGTCCTCTATCTAGTGGAAGTACTTGTGTGATATTCTTGAGGGGGTGGGAGGTAGTGGCAATGGGTGGTTCATAAATGGGGTGGGTCGTAAACTTGGTAATGGTGAAAACACTTCTTTTTGGAGTGACCCGTGGTTGGATGGTGGGGTGTTGCGATCTTGATTTCGGCATCTGTTTGAGTTAAGTGTGGATCCTGATGTGATCTGTAGCGGATATGTGGAGGGCAGGTTGGGGGTTAATGGGGGTAGGTTGGAGGTAAAGAAGGAGTTTGTTTGCGTGGGAGGAGGATCATTTGGCAGATTGTGCTAGGCTACTTAATGACATTTTTTTGCAGGATAACATAAATGACAAGTAGACTTGGAACATGATCCAGTTGAAGGTTACACAGCAAATGGTGTCTATCGTATTCTTACGCCTACTAATGAGCTTCCTATTAATATGCATTCAAAGTTAATTTGGAGTAAACTAGTACCACTCAAGGTGTCACTTTTTGCATGGAGGACAATTAATAACAGAATACATACAAAAGATAATTTCAGGCGTAAAGGAGTTCTTCCAGCTAATTCTATTATGTGCTCAGGTGGTTGCAGTCAAAACGAATCGATTAACCATATTTTTTTGGAGTGTGACTTCTTTGGTCGCATTTGGCATCTCGTTCATCACTGGTTGGGCATTTCAACGGTCATTTCTTCAGATATTGGGTGTCACGTGCAACAATGTTTTGGCGCACATGCTTTCAATAAGAACATTCGTGCTTGCTTTCAGGTTGTTTGGTTGGTCTGTCTTTAGGTCATTTGGAAAGAATGCAATTCGAGAGTTTTCAACAACACAATGGCGACTCTTGATCAACTTCTTGATAGTATCAAGCTTCATTCTTGGTGGTGACTGAAGGCGAATAAGCCAAGTATTTCTTTTGATTTTCATATTTGGTGCTCTGCGCCGTCCCTCTGCATGGGGTTCTCCTCTTGGTAGATGTCGCTCATGTTTCTTTTTGTTTATATTTTGTTTGTTGATTTGACTCATTGTATTGGTCCTCTGTAGGCACATCTTGTGCTTAATTATATAATGCATTTGGCTTCTTAAAAAAAAAGAATGTTTTTTACTACAAGTTTATAGTTTGATTGGATTAGCTTGCTATTCTACCCCCAGGCATGAGATAAATACTACTGGAGTTTTTTTTTTTTTAATTGAATAGGTGGGAGAGGCTACTTTTAAATTATGTATGTGCTTGGAAGAAAAAGAAAACACACATCTGCAAGATATATATGACCAGCCTATACAAACACATGTTTTTTAATACTCTATTATTTTGTTCATGTTTTACTTTCCTTTGCATTAAAGTACATGAATTTTCACTTGCGTCGCCAGCATGGGCCATGCAGCTAGCTTCCTCTATACAGAAAGGGATCCCCACGTCATGTTCTGTAAATGTTCAATTACTTTTCAAATCTTAAAAAATCTTTATTATTTAATTTGACGATCTTCATCCAATACGATGATAGTACATATTACAACAAACTACAAAGCATCAAACGATGAACACACATTATTTTCTTTTGAATCTGCCAAAATTTATTCAAGAGCATAGCCTAAACCTGCACACCAAAAATCCAAATTGATTAGCAATGGCTTTAATCGAACCTTCTCAAATCCCAAATACTAAATGCACACTTCATTGTTGCACATCACCACATGCCTGCAACGTAGCCACTACTCTTAGTTTTTTCACTAGTTCCTTCACGGTCAACTTGTATTTATCACCCATCTGTGTATATATATATATATATATATATATATATATATATATATATATATATATATATATATATATATATATATATAAAAATTTGGATAACAATCAAACTTGAGTTAGAACCATGCTTCTTAAATTTCTTCCATGAAATTATATATATATTATAGTTTTTTGGTAATTACTTGCCTGGGCAATAATGGTGATGTCAAGAGTATTTCCAAATGGCAAGACATTGGTACTTGTTATGGAGAGATGAAGAATTTGAAGCTGCAACATTATATTGACCACAATCTCTTCTTGCATCCCACAATGAATCTTGATTAACACTTCCTTCCCAAGAACCCTAGCTTCAACCTCTAGAAGTGATTCATTTCGCCATTCTTCAGTGTTCATTTCACCGATTGCAGTGTCTTTGTTAATTAGAACACGAGATCTTGTTATGGTGCTCAATGATCCTGCATCTTTCTTCTTAACGTCTTCTTCTAGCTCCTTCAAACGTTCTTCAAGTCGTTTCACGTAATTGATAGCTTCCGTTACCACATGAACCTTATCAATCTACACAGCCATTAGATAATTTTTATTGTAGCTTCTATTCTATCCAATGATAACTACTATAAAAATTTACTCATTCATCCAGGTTTAATATAATATATATTATATACTAACCTTCTTCAATCCAGGTATAAAGGCCGAAAGTTCTATGATCTTACTTGTAAGTAGTTGTCTCCTATTCCTCTCCGACATTATGTGATCTAATGTCTCAGAAGCGCTTCGAGGCTTCTTTGAATTCGACCTTTGGTTATCCGTTGATGATGACAAAGGCAAAGAATCATGGTGTTGTTCAATTGTTGGTATTGAATATTGATAATGAGTTGGTTGGATTTTCTTCAGCATGTTGAGTTGAATAATGTGACACATAGATGGATGAGTTGTTTACTAGGCCAGTTGTGGCAATAGGGACACTGAATTGATCTTGTGGAGTCTGATACAGGATATCTCTGAGGAACTCTTCATCAAATGTGCTGTTTGTGTGACACAAATGTTCTTCCATTTCCTAAGAACGATTAATTTGTAAAACAATAATTAATCAAGTGGTAGTTTTTATAGTTAGTAGAGAAGTTCATACAATGATCTATATATACATAAAATATACAATGTACAATATGGCTTGTTGCCAAAAAAAAAAAAAAAAAGGCTTGTTATTGCATATCACGTACTATTACCAAATCGTAAGACCAATTCCCCCATGGATTCTCTTCCATTATTTGGATTAGGATATCAAGGTTTGATGCTGTAGCAGATTCTCTCTGAAGGGAGCTATGATGCCCTAGCTTAAATTCTGGTTGAATAAAAAAATCCTTGTCTCATATCTTTTATAACACACCAGTGTAAAGAGGGACACTAACATGTCAGTCTATCCACAATTTTGACATATATTATGCCAAAATATTTTAAAAAATAAGATTAAAACAAGTTTTTTTAATAGCGTCATCAAATATAATTCATATTGCAATTGTGTTGTTCCTATTTTAATGGAGTTTTTTTTAATTAATAATTTAAATTTGTAGTGTTCCTTCCATTTTAATCGGATATACTATTTCTTGAAAAATTCTTGAAGCTATTTTTCTTGAGAAGTAGCATTTTCCTTTTTTAATTAATAATTTAAATAAAAAGTAAAAGGGATAACATTGTAATTATAATAGTTAAAAGGATAAAAATGAAAGTGTAAAAATCATCCCAAAATCATGTATCTCATTTATATATAGTATTATTTAAGTTGTATTAATTACAATCCTACATAGTCAAGATTCCTGTGATGTTAGATGGCAACGTTAAATGTAGGTACGTGTCACTTGAGCTAGTTTTTAGGAATGAGATTCAAAACCATTATTAGAGCAATGTTATATCTCTAGAAAAATAACATCAAGAATTCTTCAAGAATAAAGAATAGTCAATCACAATGCACTATTTGCCACAATTGAAGGAGGTGTAGCTGAAAAATAGGAAGTGGACAAATAAATCATCCAATTAAAATTTGCCAACTATTTCTTGAAAAATTCTTGAAGCTATTTTTATTGAGAAGTAGCATTTTCCTATTAAAAATGACACAACAAATTATCATCACTTCGATTATAATTGTATAACCAAATTCAATTGAACGATAGAGATGAACTTATGGTATAAGTGTCTTGTTGGAGACTCGATTACTAAATTTATGAATGATGATGACACGCTACATTCAATAGTATAGAGCGAGGAAATAAACTTGATAGATTGCATGCATGGTTAATTAGTTGTAACAGCTTTTGAATATATCGGGCCATATTTCCCACATGAAGAAGCTTATTTAGGCATTCTCTATAAAGTACATGTTTAGAGCAGTAACTATATGTGCACATGATATCTTCTCTTGATTTGATCCAAGATCTTGGATATGAAAAATTCTTTTTTTAGTGGGGACATGGATTTTTGCATTCTTTGTGTGCTGTAAAATTCCTACCTTTTGTACTTTACTATATCATTATTACCAATTCCATGTTTGTTAGAAGTTCCATTTTGAGAAGATAAATTGTAATTGGAGTATTACTAACCCTTGAACGATTTACAATGCCATGCACAAGCATATATGCAACTACATGATGCACTAGTGGTGTTAACAGTACAGATCTATAGAGAAGAAGATGAGAAAAGAAGAAAAATGGGGTTTTATTAGAATGTAATATGAAAGAAACTAATTTAAATTAATCTAACATTAATAAAAAATAATATTCAAATTAATCTCTAACATTTTTATACGGGGACACGCGTTAGTCACTTTGTTTGATAGTATTTTTTAACAGAGAAACTAATTTAACTCCAATTTACAAAGTTTTTGAATGGTCTCCACCAATTTTCCAGTTCACTCTCTCAACGGTTAATCGCTCTCTCTCAACGGTTAATCATTCAAATGAATGGTATATATAATGGGTATAATGAAAAATCCAGCCAAAAACCATTATTCCATTTAATTTGCAAAGCCCCATTTTCTATCACCTAAGTAAAATCATGATTGCCGAATTATTTAATTAATCACAATCCTAGTGGAGACAATCGTATTTATCACTATTATTACTTGAACAATTTGATACACTTGTCAAACGTCCATGAGACCGCAAACGCACTATTATATCTCGTAATATAACATTGTTCCTACGAGAACTTTGTTATGAATACCGATGAACTATTTTTAATGTGATTATTCACGAAACCGATGATTCTTGATAGAGTTGTTGGATTACAATTTGCAATAAGATTAAAGCCTTGAGATTATGGAATCTACCTTAGATGTTAATTGCTTAAGAGCTTCATTCATTGATTGGTTTTGATTCTTAAACTCGTCACATTGCTAGACTGTCCATTTGAAGACATTCCAACTTGGCATTCAACAATCATATGATCAACAACGCCACAAATTTTACAAGGTCGAACATTTAGGCCAACAGCAGTTATATGAAACAAGGCATCTACCTTGAAGCAATATTTGTATGATCTAAAACATCTAACGTAGAAGTTAGAAGCAATATGATCTAAAACAAAAAGATAGTAAACTATAACCTTTTTTTTTGGGTAATAGGTATTAAAATAGAACTGAAACCAAAGGAAACATACTAAATTAACCTATCAAACAAAGACATAAAAACAAATAAATTCCAACTTATAACTTATTATATTTCCCCATTAATTCTTGAATCCTTGCTTATCTTCAAGCAATTGCTTTGGCTGAAAAAATTATGAAGAAGTAGACATCATGATGAATATGATACTTGTGTCTGTCCCGTACCCACGTGGGAAGACTGACGTGACTTATAAACATTTGTTCATGCTATACCATTTTCAGAGTGAGACTCTTACCACACTTCTCATACTCTGGATTGAACATCTAGAGCGTGACCCAAGTGGTCCGATAGGGAAAAGCTGATAGCCATTGGTCAAACAAATTTCTGATTGACTCTAATAACATCTTAAAATTTGTGACTAAGTTTAACACAACTCTACAAAACCTGTTTGTAAGATAAGGACAACACTTGCATAATATAACAACAAGTTTTTTCCTTTCAAAAACATAAAAAAATAACACGCTTTTGAGCTTGTCAAAAGAAATTGATTGTATACAAAAGCATAAATCAAAGTGCAAATGAACATTGTAAAATACATTAAAATACATTACAGTTTTGTCAAAAAATACATTACAGAAGCATACGATGAATCAAAGTGCGAGAAAAATAATAATGCTAGTAAAGCTTTTTATTATAAATAAAAAAAATAGTAGCAAAGCTATTACATATAAAACAAATTATAAGCATAGAAGTACCGTAAAAACATTTTTTAACTTAATTAATTGTTATGCTTACTTAAGGCAATAACATCTATATCCTATGCAATACACCTGTTTAGGATGGCTGCACATATTATCTGGACAATCCGCTATTGTTCGGCAGTTGGGAACAACTCTTTTTATACCTGTGATGTAAAATAAGGATAAATGAGTATGACTAGAAGAAACATAAATAATAAACAATAATTTGGAGTTATTGTAAAAAAATAACTTACAGTTGCATGTTACAACCAAAATTAGGAATATAATGATGATCAAAGAAGAAATAAATTTCTGAATTTGACCCATATTTTTTGTCTCGTTGATTGTGTAACAAACAAAAACTATTTGATCACTTTATAAGTAAAACACCCCGTGTTTTGTTAATTTAAATTAAATTATTTTAGCTCTTTTTAGGTTTGCAGGAAACCATTTGTATAATTAAAATTATCATCAAATGTCTCTTGGATACAATGGCATATCACTTTTATCTCTAAAGCTCACTCAATTGATAACGTTAATTCAGTAAATATCTCATATAAATTTTTTGGTGACATCAAAATTTATTCTTTTTTTAACTAAATCTTTGTTGAAAAAGTCCCGTGAGCATAGCTCAGTTGGTAGGACAATGCATTATTATATGCAGGGGCCGGGGTTTAAACCCGGACACCCCACTTATTCACCTTATAAGGTTAATTCTAGCCATTAGACTACCTGACTAAAAAAAAAAAACTTTGTTGAAAAAAATTATTTCACTTTTAGACAGCCTTTCATGATAGACAAGGGGAAAATACCAAAAGAGATATATTAGTGTCGAGTGATGAAAAATGTATTTGTAGAATAATACATCAAAGAGGTGACAACATATTTATTTGTATTGTCAAAAAAAAACATATTTATTTGTAAATTAAATTTATATTATAGGATCAAAGATGTTTATTTTTTTTAAGGAAGGTTCAAGGTTTTTGGTTGTTGCTACAAAATTATATTATTAAATTTAACCCATATAAAAATATTTAAATTTTATGAGTTGAACAAATGATGTGTTGTCTAATATGTGTATTTGTATCAACATGTTAAGAGTTTCACAATTTATAAGATAAGACCTAGAAATGAGTTTATATATACGAATCATTTTGCAATTCGATTTTATAAGAATGAGTTAAACACAATATAAATATATAATATGGTATCAAAGTATATTCAATACTAGTTATGCTACCACTATTGTAATACACTATATTTTATTTAAATTATAATAACATATTCCTTATTTTATTTATTTGAGTGTGATCTGTGGGTTGACTTTGAAGTATTTAATTGATTTAGAAGTTGTCAATTTTTGTTAATTATTCATAGGTAGGGTTATAAATAGTAAACCAGCTAAAGTGGTGAGCTTATAAATTGGGTTTCCTTTATTACTAGGTAAAAAAATTATTTTGGAGATGCACCTCCCTTTTCTCTATCCTCACACCAAACCATTCTATAAGAAATCTTAATTGTCTATTTTTATTTATTTTGAATAATAGCTAAGAACGTGCAAGATTTGATCATGATCTCTTTCTTCCTTTTGCAACACAATTTCTATAGAACTAGGAAATGTATCCTAATATGGGCTGCCATTGGGTCTCCATAAATAGACCCCCCGCTCATCCTCAGGTATAACATGTAGCGAGATAGTTTGTGGTTTAGAGTGTTGGAAGCAAGGTTTGGAGAAGATAGCCTTTTTGTTCATAAGGATGGTGGGAGGGGTTCGATGTGGTGGCGTAATTTAGGAAGTAATGGCTGAGGTGTTGGTACAACTTTAGGGAGTTGGATTGACGATAACCGTGTGGGTGAGATGTGTGATGGCAACTCCTTTCTATTTTGGTGAGATCCTTGGATGGAAAGGGTGACTTTGAAATATAGGTTCAACCGCCTTTTTGAGCTTTTTGATACCAAGATGACTATGGTGGTTGAAATGGAGCACTTAGGGTGGGGTGAGAGTGGAGAGGCTTGGAAGTGACGCATGCCTTTAAAGGGCATAGGAGGAGGAGCAACTGAGGGAGTGTAGTGTGTAACGCCCTATTTTATTATTTATTTATTTGATTGAGTTTAGAGTCTTTTTATAATTTAATTGGTATATTTGATTAGTGATATTTTGTTGCGTGTTGATATTTATTAGTAGCCCCTATTTTTATATTTAGTGGATGAATATATTTAGTGGAGAAATATATTTAGTGGAAGAATATATTTAGTGGAAGAAATATATTTAGTGGAAGAATATATTTAGTGGAAGAATATATTTAGTGGAGAAATATAATTATTTAGAATAAAGAGACTTTGGGGCAGAATTGGAATTAAGAAAAAATAAATAGGTTAAGGTTTATATAAAAAGGAGAGCTAGAGTTAGAAAATTATATTACGTGCAAAACTGTTTTGGAGAAAGAGGAGAAACCTAGAGAAAGAGGAGAAACCTATAGAAGATAAGAGTCAGAGAAGAGAAGTCTGTAGAAACCTTGCAATCAATCAATCTAAGGTAAGGGTGGGATTAACTTTCTCTAATTTTAGGTTGTATAATTCTGAAATTGAGTTTAGCATGTTGTTGTTTGTGAATTTGTGAATTTGTGAATTTGGGAATTAGGTTTTGAAGTCGTAATTGGTTGTTAATAGAGTAGAAAATCCATTGAATTTGTGTATAATTGATGTTCAGGTTGTAGAATAATCATAGGTTAAGTTTCCTATCAAATTTGGGATTTGGGTAGATGAAATTTGGGTTTTTGGGTGAAAAATGGAGTTTTCCCGAGAACTACCTCTGACAGCATACCCTGTTTCATGTTTTTGCATCCTTTCACACGTTTATGTTTTGAATTAGCTTTTGGTGTAAACATGAAAGTTTTAGATAATTTTGTTAGCTTTCCAGTGACTTTGGTTTGACGTGAAAATGATTTTTGGTTTTTGAGTTATGATGGAAATACTCCAAGGAGGTCTTAGCGAAATTGCACAGTGACAACATACCTTGTTTCATGTTTTTGCGTCTTTTTCACATGTTTCTATTTTGAATTGTGTTGGGTATTTGTGTTGGCTGCATTGTTGCTAAAACAAATATCCTTGTTCTGTAAGTTGGAACCATTGTTCCAGCATGTGGTTAGGCAGCTCTGTGAGATGTTGGATACAATGTTCCAACATCCTGGCACGATTCAGTGTGTCTGGGTTTCTGCCTTATCTGTACGCGCGTATTTTATTGTTTAAGGAAACCATATTTCCTTTACTTACTGACCAAGTAACGCGCATATCTTATAAGAATCAGCTTTGGAATATTACTAAAATAGATATTTTATTTTAGGAAATATTTGTTACGATCTGAAATGTTTCTAAATAGGTTCTGACATATTAGGACTTTCCAGAATTGTTTCTGATTTTGTTTTGTAGGTTTGCTGAACCGATCTGCAAGTTTACTGAAGCCCAATGATTATTTAGCCCAAGCTGCTTCAGTATAAAAGGAAGACTTCAAGACCTAATTGCTCATTCAAGCCGTCATACTAAAAAGTTTAGATCTTTTGGGTTTGAGTCTTCATGTATTCTGTTCTTGTGTCGTTTGTGATGCAAGTCTAGAATCTATTGTGTGTTCTTTCTAGTGTCGTGTTAGATACTTGTTTAGGACTGGTTTTCTGAGTATTGATACTCTTGTGCATCAAACCGAAGTTGTGAAACAAGGTTTGGTTGTTTGTGTTGGAAGGTAACTTCTAATATGTTGTGTTTGAGGTCTGATAGGTCACTGGGGCAGTGACTGACCATTAGGATAGTGAGATGGGATCTCAGATCTAGGAGTTCCTAGGTTGAAGTCTAGACATGTAGGTCCTAGGTCATATAGTGTAAACGAGGAGTTTGCTGAGAGCTATTGAATAAGGACTACACTAGTGGATTTCCTTCCTGGCTTGGTAGCCCCCAGATGTAAGCGTGTTGTGCTGAACTGGGTCAACAAACTCTTTGTGCCTTTTACTTTCCTGTCATTTATTTTGCTGTTTGTTTATGTTTACTGCTTGCACGATGTTGGAACATTAAACGGAACATCTGCCTTCTGCGCATCTGAATTTGAAACATCACATAAAAACATCTTATAATTAACGTGCTAAAATTCTACATCTGTTATACTTGTCTTGATCTGTCTGTTTTCTGCTAGCTCGATGTTAAAACATCTTACTTGACATTCTGTTCATAACATCGTATAAAACACATGAAAGCTAGTCTACCGGAATTTCAATTGGCATCAGAGCAGGCACCCTGCCTGTTTTAGGGTGAGCTCCAGGGAGTTATATTCTAGCACTATGGACAAGGAAGGTGGATTTGTTAACAGGCCCCCTTTGTTGGATGGCTCAAACTATGATTACTGGAAATCACGCATGAGTGCCTTCCTCAAATCTATTGACAGCAAAACACAGAAGGCAGTTCTGAGAGGTTGGGAACATCCTGTACAACTTGATGCTGATGGCAACAGGACTGATGTGTTGAAACCTGAAGAAGAATGGAGTGCTGATGAAGATGAATTGGCTCTTGGAAACTCAAAAGCTTTGAATGCTCTGTTCAATGGTGTGGACAAAAATATGTTCAGACTGATCAAGCAATGCACTGTGGCTAAGGATGCTTGGGAGATTCTCAAAACTGCTCATGAAGGCACAACTAAGGTAAAAAGTGCTAAAATCCAACTTCTTACCACTAAATTTGAGAATCTGAAAATGTTAGAAGATGAGAGCATTCAGGATTATCACTTAAATATCCTAGACATTGCAAATTCGTTTGAGTCCCTTGGAGAGAAAATCTCTGATGAAAAGCTTGTGAGGAAAATTCTCAGATCTCTACCTAAGAGATTTGACATGAAAGTTACAGCTATTGAGGAGGCTCAGGACATTTCTAGCCTGAAGGTTGATGAATTAATAGGTTCACTGCAAAACTTTGAAATTACTGTAAACAGTAAGACTGACAAAAAGGGGAAGGGAATTGCCTTTATTTCCAGTGTGAGTTCTGATGATGAACAAGCAAATTTTGAAGATGATGAAGACATGGCAGAGTCTCTGGCACTTCTTTGGAAACAGTTTAAGAAGATATTAAGAAGAGTTGATAGAAGGTCCAGGCCAAATGGTCAGAACATCTGCCCCAACATTGACAATCAGTCTAGTAAAGAGAAGGTGGCAAGACCTGATGAAGTGGACTCTCACTACAAAGGAGTTCAATGTTATGAATGTGAAGGGTATGGACATATCAGAACAGAATGTGCCACATTTCTGAAGAAGCAGAAGAAAAGTCTGACTGCCTCCTGGTCTGATGATGATGAATCTGAAGAAGATGGAGAAAGAGAATCTGCTAAGCACATAGCAGCTTTGACTAGTAAAATTGTTCCTGATGTTAACTCATGTGTAGAAGACTTGGGTGTTGCTGAACTCATTGCATCCTACAAATGTCTCACTGAAAGAAACTACAACGCATGCAGACAACTTGAGGAGCAGAGAAATATCACTAGTAAATTGGAGAATGATAGGATCAATCATCAAGCTAAAATTTCAGAATTAAACCACAAGGTAACTCTGTTGAACTCTCATCTTAGTCTAGCTATGAAGCATGTAAAAAGGGAAACTGGTAAAATAACTCCAATCTTTGGTGAATGTATGTTGCCCCATATTGAAAAAGATGTAGCACCAAGGGGTGTAAACTCTGAGGAAAATAACTGTTTGCGGGCACCACAAGGAATAGGTCTGACAGGTAACTTAACTGGTATGTCGAATGTAACACCCCGTTTTCCCAACATAAAAATTTCATACTTAAAAATCAGAGTAATTCAACTTTAAACGGAATGCTACACTTCTTAAAAATTCATAAACTGAATAAATAACAATTTATTCTTCAAAATCATTTAACATAAGTAATTCAAAACTTCGCAGCGGAATTAGATCATTCAACATAAAAAGTCTTTGGCACGCAGGCCTCATCAGAAAATCTCATAAGTCTTAGTTCAATATTTATTCATAAAAGTTCATAAACAATACATAAGGAATAGAAGTAAAGTCAAGTCCCATCCCGTTACGTATCAGAGCACCTAGACACACATGTGAGGAGTCTACTCAAGACGCCTCTAATTTTGATTACCTGCAAGTTACCCATACGAAGAGCAACATTTCCAAGCAGAGGGGTGAGATTTCTCAAAACAAAAAATATTAAACATATAAATCATATAAAGTACATTCAACAACTTAAACATCTTATAACTCATTAATCATATCTAACAACTTAAACTTCCTTAACTAGTATCATTAATCTTCCTACATTAGTCATAAACTATCATAACACTAATCATAAACATTTTCATATATCATCAATTACTAATCTTAAACATCATTATATAACATCAAATAATAGTCACCAACAATCATCACATAGCATCAATATCAATCATAAGCATAATCATGTAATTCACATAAGTATCATTATCAAAACATAGCATTACCGAAAATAACTTCATAATCAAATTCGTAATCAATTCCATATACCCACATAATTATAACTCACGTAACATCTTATCATAATTCACATATCAGCATATCGTAAATCACATAGCATCTTATCATAACAACTTCATATTCAAGTTCAATAATCAACTTCATAAACAACATCATCATTAAATCATAATCACAATCAAATACCATCATCGAATATCATCATTAAATCATCATTAAATATAAGTTATGACGACTCTACAATGCAACAACAACTTCAACAACAACTTAGTCAACTTCAACATGCATGTGGTACCACCAGGGCATTAAGCCCCCTTCGCTAAGGTCATATTTGGACCTGTCGGGCATTAAGCCCCCATCGCTAAGGTCATAAAGAACCTGTCGGGCATTAAGCCCCCATCGCTAAGGTCATAAAGAACCTGTCGGGCATTAAGCCCCCATCACTGACTATGCAACGACACACTCTTCCTACAACTTGAACAACAACGTGAACATCTATGACATCCTAACATCTTGACATCTTGACAACATAACATCTTAACAACTTGATGACTTCATAACGACTCGACGACTTAACAACTCTTATCATCTTAACGTCTTAACATCTTAACATCTTAGCATCTTGACAACATATGGATCACATAAATAATTCATGTCATATCATAATATAACAATATCAAATGATAATAAACAACATCTTAAAACATAATATTCATCAATCATAAACAACTTCATATAACATCGTATTTAAACATCGACAATAATTCATTATGTATCTTTGTAAAAACATAATAAATTATCCACAACCTATTTTCATGTCAAACCAAAGCTACTGGAAAGATATCACAAATATCAACAACTTTCATGTTTACAACAAAGATCAATTCAAAACAGAAACATATGAACAAAACGCAAAAACAAGAAACAGAGAATGCTGTCACCGTACAATTTTGCTAAGACCTCCCTGTAGTATTTTCATCATAACTCACAGACCAAACATCATTTTCACGTCAAACCAAAGCCACTAGAAAGCTAACAAAATTATCTAAAACTTTCATGTTTACTCCTAAGACCAATTCTGTACCGATCAATACCAGTTTTTATTTTAAATTCGGAAAAGTTGTGCTGAAAGTCCATAAAAATTCACTGTGACCTACGTGCAGTAATTTGACCATAACTCAAGTTTTATAAATCCTATTGACGTGAGACCAATGGCATTAGAAAGCTAACATTCATACCTACAACTTTCGTGTTTACACCTAAACCCAGTTTGGAACTAAAACTTGTCAAACTGAGACAATAAAAACGCGTTTTGCACATTGACAGCAAAATCGCAGTTCAGCTGCGATTTCGCTTTGGGGAAATCTTTTCCACTTCTTATTCGATCCAATACTCTCCAAACTTGACCCTAATCATTACCCTATGATTGCACTATCATTAGAACACTAATTATTCATCAACTTACTGTATGCAAATTCAAAGGGTTCTCAAATCTATTAACAACCTATTACAATTATTAAACCCTAATTCTTAAACTCACCAACATCTCATCCAATTCCATGGTTTTAACCTCAAAACTACATCCAATAATCATCCTATGGGTTATCTAAGGACTGTATACAATTTCTACATCAATTCAACAAGTTTTCATCATCTAATCATCAAATCTCTCTCAAAACCCTAATTCTCAAATTCTCACAAACTCTCCCCAACTTGTTAGATGTAATCTAATGATTTAACAACTTAATATTAATGCAAGATAGTCTCACCCTCACCTTAGATTAATTCCTGAATCAGCGGCAACGTTCTTCTTTCCTAAGGTCTTCTCCTCTTCTCTTAACTTTTCTCTCCTCTTCTCTTCTTTCTTGTTCTCCTCTTTTCCAAAAAGCGGTTTCCGGTAAACTCTTTCTAACCTAAGCTTCTCTATTTATAATACTAAAATATTCTTCCCAAATCTATTTAGTCCCAACAACTTATTCTTCTTTATATTCTAACCCCCAAATCCACTCACACTAATAATCCTCATATTCTAATAAATAATATTTATCTACTAAATATAGTCTTCCACTAAATATATAATAATACACCATATAACAAATAATAGCATATTTCATCAAAATATATATGTATATAATATTTTAACACCAAATAACAAATATAACTCTTCATTGAATAATAAATATATTTCTACACTAGATAACATATATATTTTCACACAAAATAACAAATATATTTCTACACTAAATAACATATATATTTCTACACAAAATAACAAATATATTTCTACACCAAATAATATATATATTTCTACACAAAATAACAAAATATATTTCTACACAAAATAACAAATATATCTCTTCATTAAATAACAAATATATTTCTACACAAAATAACCCCACAACTTAATATTTATTTTATTTTCGAATCTTATTTTATTAAACAATAAAATAAGTCACAACGTCTCATAAATTTCTCTAAAATCATATCAATCACATAAATCTTATAAATCACACTAATCATATAAATATATTCTAAAACTCATTTAAAATAATTAAATAAAAAGGAGGGCGTTACAACTCTCCCCAACTTAAAGGAATTTCGTCCTCGAAATTCAAGCACAATAGAAAATAAATTTAGTCATTACTTCTTCAAACAAAACACAAAAACCACATCAAGTTAGTCAGTTAAACATGATCACATAAAAAAAACATAACTACTAACTAGAAAACATAACGACACGACACAACGACTCATCTACTTGGCCGGACGGACCAACCTGCTCTGATACCAATTGTAACACCCCGTTTTCCCAACATAAAAATTTCATACTTAAAAATCAGAGTAATTCAACTTTAAACGGAATGCTACACTTCTTAAAAATTCATAAACTGAATAAATAACAATTTATTCTTCAAAATCATTTAACATAAGTAATTCAAAACTTCGCAGCGGAATTAGATCATTCAACATAAAAAGTCTTTGGCACGCAGGCCTCATCAGAAAATCTCATAAGTCTTAGTTCAATATTTATTCATAAAAGTTCATAAACAATACATAAGGAATAGAAGTAAAGTCAAGTCCCATCCCGTTACGTATCAGAGCACCTAGACACACATGTGAGGAGTCTACTCAAGACGCCTCTAATTTTGATTACCTGCAAGTTACCCATACGAAGAGCAACATTTCCAAGCAGAGGGGTGAGATTTCTCAAAACAAAAAATATTAAACATATAAATCATATAAAGTACATTCAACAACTTAAACATCTTATAACTCATTAATCATATCTAACAACTTAAACTTCCTTAACTAGTATCATTAATCTTCCTACATTAGTCATAAACTATCATAACACTAATCATAAACATTTTCATATATCATCAATTACTAATCTTAAACATCATTATATAACATCAAATAATAGTCACCAACAATCATCACATAGCATCAATATCAATCATAAGCATAATCATGTAATTCACATAAGTATCATTATCAAAACATAGCATTACCGAAAATAACTTCATAATCAAATTCGTAATCAATTCCATATACCCACATAATTATAACTCACGTAACATCTTATCATAATTCACATATCAGCATATCGTAAATCACATAGCATCTTATCATAACAACTTCATATTCAAGTTCAATAATCAACTTCATAAACAACATCATCATTAAATCATAATCACAATCAAATACCATCATCGAATATCATCATTAAATCATCATTAAATATAAGTTATGACGACTCTACAATGCAACAACAACTTCAACAACAACTTAGTCAACTTCAACATGCATGTGGTACCACCAGGGCATTAAGCCCCCTTCGCTAAGGTCATATTTGGACCTGTCGGGCATTAAGCCCCCATCGCTAAGGTCATAAAGAACCTGTCGGGCATTAAGCCCCCATCGCTAAGGTCATAAAGAACCTGTCGGGCATTAAGCCCCCATCACTGACTATGCAACGACACACTCTTCCTACAACTTGAACAACAACGTGAACATCTATGACATCCTAACATCTTGACATCTTGACAACATAACATCTTAACAACTTGATGACTTCATAACGACTCGACGACTTAACAACTCTTATCATCTTAACGTCTTAACATCTTAACATCTTAGCATCTTGACAACATATGGATCACATAAATAATTCATGTCATATCATAATATAACAATATCAAATGATAATAAACAACATCTTAAAACATAATATTCATCAATCATAAACAACTTCATATAACATCGTATTTAAACATCGACAATAATTCATTATGTATCTTTGTAAAAACATAATAAATTATCCACAACCTATTTTCATGTCAAACCAAAGCTACTGGAAAGATATCACAAATATCAACAACTTTCATGTTTACAACAAAGATCAATTCAAAACAGAAACATATGAACAAAACGCAAAAACAAGAAACAGAGAATGCTGTCACCGTACAATTTTGCTAAGACCTCCCTGTAGTATTTTCATCATAACTCACAGACCAAACATCATTTTCACGTCAAACCAAAGCCACTAGAAAGCTAACAAAATTATCTAAAACTTTCATGTTTACTCCTAAGACCAATTCTGTACCGATCAATACCAGTTTTTATTTTAAATTCGGAAAAGTTGTGCTGAAAGTCCATAAAAATTCACTGTGACCTACGTGCAGTAATTTGACCATAACTCAAGTTTTATAAATCCTATTGACGTGAGACCAATGGCATTAGAAAGCTAACATTCATACCTACAACTTTCGTGTTTACACCTAAACCCAGTTTGGAACTAAAACTTGTCAAACTGAGACAATAAAAACGCGTTTTGCACATTGACAGCAAAATCGCAGTTCAGCTGCGATTTCGCTTTGGGGAAATCTTTTCCACTTCTTATTCGATCCAATACTCTCCAAACTTGACCCTAATCATTACCCTATGATTGCACTATCATTAGAACACTAATTATTCATCAACTTACTGTATGCAAATTCAAAGGGTTCTCAAATCTATTAACAACCTATTACAATTATTAAACCCTAATTCTTAAACTCACCAACATCTCATCCAATTCCATGGTTTTAACCTCAAAACTACATCCAATAATCATCCTATGGGTTATCTAAGGACTGTATACAATTTCTACATCAATTCAACAAGTTTTCATCATCTAATCATCAAATCTCTCTCAAAACCCTAATTCTCAAATTCTCACAAACTCTCCCCAACTTGTTAGATGTAATCTAATGATTTAACAACTTAATATTAATGCAAGATAGTCTCACCCTCACCTTAGATTAATTCCTGAATCAGCGGCAACGTTCTTCTTTCCTAAGGTCTTCTCCTCTTCTCTTAACTTTTCTCTCCTCTTCTCTTCTTTCTTGTTCTCCTCTTTTCCAAAAAGCGGTTTCCGGTAAACTCTTTCTAACCTAAGCTTCTCTATTTATAATACTAAAATATTCTTCCCAAATCTATTTAGTCCCAACAACTTATTCTTCTTTATATTCTAACCCCCAAATCCACTCACACTAATAATCCTCATATTCTAATAAATAATATTTATCTACTAAATATAGTCTTCCACTAAATATATAATAATACACCATATAACAAATAATAGCATATTTCATCAAAATATATATGTATATAATATTTTAACACCAAATA
This sequence comes from Medicago sativa, assembly GCF_051527215.1. Taxonomy (NCBI): domain Eukaryota; kingdom Viridiplantae; phylum Streptophyta; class Magnoliopsida; order Fabales; family Fabaceae; genus Medicago; species Medicago sativa. The sequence goes on from NC_140750.1 coordinate 82,661,223, forward strand.
ACAAATATAACTCTTCATTGAATAATAAATATATTTCTACACTAGATAACATATATATTTTCACACAAAATAACAAATATATTTCTACACTAAATAACATATATATTTCTACACAAAATAACAAATATATTTCTACACCAAATAATATATATATTTCTACACAAAATAACAAAATATATTTCTACACAAAATAACAAATATATCTCTTCATTAAATAACAAATATATTTCTACACAAAATAACCCCACAACTTAATATTTATTTTATTTTCGAATCTTATTTTATTAAACAATAAAATAAGTCACAACGTCTCATAAATTTCTCTAAAATCATATCAATCACATAAATCTTATAAATCACACTAATCATATAAATATATTCTAAAACTCATTTAAAATAATTAAATAAAAAGGAGGGCGTTACAACTCTCCCCAACTTAAAGGAATTTCGTCCTCGAAATTCAAGCACAATAGAAAATAAATTTAGTCATTACTTCTTCAAACAAAACACAAAAACCACATCAAGTTAGTCAGTTAAACATGATCACATAAAAAAAACATAACTACTAACTAGAAAACATAACGACACGACACAACGACTCATCTACTTGGCCGGACGGACCAACCTGCTCTGATACCAATTGTAACACCCCGTTTTCCCAACATAAAAATTTCATACTTAAAAATCAGAGTAATTCAACTTTAAACGGAATGCTACACTTCTTAAAAATTCATAAACTGAATAAATAACAATTTATTCTTCAAAATCATTTAACATAAGTAATTCAAAACTTCGCAGCGGAATTAGATCATTCAACATAAAAAGTCTTTGGCACGCAGGCCTCATCAGAAAATCTCATAAGTCTTAGTTCAATATTTATTCATAAAAGTTCATAAACAATACATAAGGAATAGAAGTAAAGTCAAGTCCCATCCCGTTACGTATCAGAGCACCTAGACACACATGTGAGGAGTCTACTCAAGACGCCTCTAATTTTGATTACCTGCAAGTTACCCATACGAAGAGCAACATTTCCAAGCAGAGGGGTGAGATTTCTCAAAACAAAAAATATTAAACATATAAATCATATAAAGTACATTCAACAACTTAAACATCTTATAACTCATTAATCATATCTAACAACTTAAACTTCCTTAACTAGTATCATTAATCTTCCTACATTAGTCATAAACTATCATAACACTAATCATAAACATTTTCATATATCATCAATTACTAATCTTAAACATCATTATATAACATCAAATAATAGTCACCAACAATCATCACATAGCATCAATATCAATCATAAGCATAATCATGTAATTCACATAAGTATCATTATCAAAACATAGCATTACCGAAAATAACTTCATAATCAAATTCGTAATCAATTCCATATACCCACATAATTATAACTCACGTAACATCTTATCATAATTCACATATCAGCATATCGTAAATCACATAGCATCTTATCATAACAACTTCATATTCAAGTTCAATAATCAACTTCATAAACAACATCATCATTAAATCATAATCACAATCAAATACCATCATCGAATATCATCATTAAATCATCATTAAATATAAGTTATGACGACTCTACAATGCAACAACAACTTCAACAACAACTTAGTCAACTTCAACATGCATGTGGTACCACCAGGGCATTAAGCCCCCTTCGCTAAGGTCATATTTGGACCTGTCGGGCATTAAGCCCCCATCGCTAAGGTCATAAAGAACCTGTCGGGCATTAAGCCCCCATCGCTAAGGTCATAAAGAACCTGTCGGGCATTAAGCCCCCATCACTGACTATGCAACGACACACTCTTCCTACAACTTGAACAACAACGTGAACATCTATGACATCCTAACATCTTGACATCTTGACAACATAACATCTTAACAACTTGATGACTTCATAACGACTCGACGACTTAACAACTCTTATCATCTTAACGTCTTAACATCTTAACATCTTAGCATCTTGACAACATATGGATCACATAAATAATTCATGTCATATCATAATATAACAATATCAAATGATAATAAACAACATCTTAAAACATAATATTCATCAATCATAAACAACTTCATATAACATCGTATTTAAACATCGACAATAATTCATTATGTATCTTTGTAAAAACATAATAAATTATCCACAACCTATTTTCATGTCAAACCAAAGCTACTGGAAAGATATCACAAATATCAACAACTTTCATGTTTACAACAAAGATCAATTCAAAACAGAAACATATGAACAAAACGCAAAAACAAGAAACAGAGAATGCTGTCACCGTACAATTTTGCTAATACCTCCTTGTAGTATTTTCATCATAACTCACAGACCAAACATCATTTTCACGTCAAACCAAAGCCACTAGAAAGCTAACAAAATTATCTAAAACTTTCATGTTTACTCCTAAGACCAATTCTGTACCGATCAATACCAGTTTTTATTTTAAATTCGGAAAAGTTGTGCTGAAAGTCCATAAAAATTCACTGTGATCTACGTGCAGTAATTTGACCATAACTCAAGTTTTATAAATCCTATTGACGTGAGACCAATGGCATTAGAAAGCTAACATCCATACCTACAACTTTCGTGTTTACACCTAAACCCAGTTTGGAACTAAAACTTGTCAAACTGAGACAATAAAAACGCGTTTTGCACATTGACAGCAAAATCGCAGTTCAACTGCGATTTCGCTTTGGGGAAATCTTTTCCACTTTTTATTCGATCCAATACTCTCCAAACTTGACCCTAATCATTACCCTATGATTGCCCTATCATTAGAACACTAATTATTCATCAACTTACTGTATGCAAATTCAAAGGGTTCTCAAATCTATTAACAACCTATTACAATTATTAAACCCTAATTCTTAAACTCACCAACATCTCATCCAATTCCATGGTTTTAACCTCAAAACTACATCCAATAATCATCCTATGGGTTATCTAAGGACTGTATACAATTTCTACATCAATTCAACAAGTTTTCATCATCTAATCATCAAATCTCTCTCAAAACCCTAATTCTCAAATTCTCACAAACTCTCCCCAACTTGTTAGATGTAATCTAATGATTTAACAACTTAATATTAATGCAAGATAGTCTCACCCTCACCTTAGATTAATTCCTGAATCAGCGGCAACGTTCTTCTTTCCTAAGGTCTTCTCCTCTTCTCTTGACTTTTCTCTCCTCTTCTCTTCTTTCTTGTTCTCCTCTTTTCCAAAAAGCGGTTTCCGGTAAACTCTTTCTAACCTAAGCTTCTCTATTTATAATACTAAAATATTCTTCCCAAATCTATTTAGTCCCAACAACTTATTCTTCTTTATATTCTAACCCCCAAATCCACTCACACTAATAATCCTCATATTCTAATAAATAATATTTATCTACTAAATATAGTCTTCCACTAAATATATAATAATACACCATATAACAAATAATAGCATATTTCATCAAAATATATATGTATATAATATTTTAACACCAAATAACAAATATAACTCTTCATTGAATAATAAATATATTTCTACACTAGATAACATATATATTTTCACACAAAATAACAAATATATTTCTGCACTAAATAACATATATATTTCTACACAAAATAACAAATATATTTCTACACCAAATAATATATATATTTCTACACAAAATAACAAAATATATTTCTACACAAAATAACAAATATATCTCTTCATTAAATAACAAATATATTTCTACACAAAATAACCCCACAACTTAATATTTATTTTATTTTCGAATCTTATTTTATTAAACAATAAAATAAGTCACAACGTCTCATAAATTTCTCTAAAATCATATCAATCACATCAATCTTATAAATCACACTAATCATATAAATATATTCTAAAACTCATTTAAAATAATTAAATAAAAAGGAGGGCGTTACATCGAACATGATGTTGGAACATCTAATCACCTTCAATAAATATAATAGGCCACATCCTGATAGAATGTATGATAAGAAGGTTAATCAGTTCTTCTGTACTCATAAGGAACAATCAAGTAGTATTGCAGCCAAAAACTTGAAAGAAAGGCAACCTGTTGATCTGAATGATAAATTTGAAATCTGTCCACATAAGAAGTTGAAAAACTTGGTGCACATGGTTCCACACTCATTAGGACACACTAATCCGATTTTTCTGTCCCAAACCCACATAAACACGCCAACAACAACACACAAAAACTCCTCTCCTATCACTGCCTTCTCTCTCAATCCTCTTGAGTTCAAACACATACAGCCTTTTGCATTTTACCCTTTTCAAACAGCTCATCCACACATCTTCACCAATCAGAACCAACAACTTCAGACCAGCAAAAACTCACGCCCTATACTCAAACAAGCCATGGCCTCTGAACACCAAGAAACCAACACTTCAGTTCCTATGATGGTCGAACCAATCACTACTATTCTGCCCAGAAAGGTTAAATGGAAATCACCCACTAAATCCAGTCCAAAGAAGAAGAAAAGTGAGAAATCTAATGTGGGAACACCTGTGACAACCTTATGTATGGTTGACCAAGCAACTCCCTTTGTTACTACTGCTGACAAACCCAAAGTTGAGACTTTTGTGAAGGATGCTAACAGTATTGATGCTGAAGGGATCGTCAAAACTACTGCTGATGCTTCCTCTTTTGAGGTTGAAAAAGGTAACCCTGGCGAAATTTTAAAATCTCTTACTTCTGAATCCGATAAAAATCTAGGAATAGAGGACCTAAATACTGTGAGAAATAGTCCAGGACACTTAAATATGGATGATCCTAACACTGAGGCTGACTCAAATCAATACACCTCTGAGAAGACTGATGAACAAAAGGAGGTTGAACCGAATGTTGAAACATCCCAAAGTCAACAAAACAAACAGGTTAATGATGATGTAATCGTAGAGGAAGATAAGTCTAGGCAGGAGACTGACTCTACAAAGGGAATTTCTTCTGAACATTCAACTGAGAAATCATCTCCTGAGGAAGAGGGACATACTAATGCTGAGGTTGATCCAAAAGAAAATGTGAATGGAAATAAAAGTGATGAAGACTTGGTGATGGCTGATGATGTTGTCTCTGAAGATGTTTCACTTACTGAGATAGAAGTAGTGAGTGCAGCCAAGAGGCTAAGGAGTAATACAGGAAAGGCAATTACCACTAAGGTAGAAACTCACAAAACTAAGAAAAAGATTGATGGTGTAGGCCCCAAGAAAGGTTGGAGTAAAGTAAAAGTGAACTCTACTGCTGGAAAGATGAGGAAGAGGAAGGTTGTGTCATCAAGTGAGTCTGAATACAATGTTAAGGAGGATGTTCTAAACATCGCCCTCTGTAAAAATAAGAAGACAGCTGGGAAAAAGACTCTGCAGACCGTGGCAAGTGTACCTATTGACAAAGTTTCCTTTCATCTGCCGAAAAATGCACTAAGATGGAAATTTATCTATCATAGGAGACTGACGTTGGAAAGAGAACTAGGTAAAAAGGCTCTAGGAATTAAGGTTGTAATGGAGCTCATTAAAGAAGCAGGTCTAATAAAGTCAGTGTGCCATCTTGATGATTGCTTTGAGAAGCTTGTAAAGGAATTCCTGGTGAACATCTCTGATGATTGTGATGATCCCCTTAGCAGGGAATATCAAAAAGTGTTTGTACGAGGAGAATGTGTCAACTTCTCTCCAAGCATTATTAACAAATTTCTTGGTGTTGAAGAAACCAACGTTCCTAAACTAGAGATAACAGACAGCCAAGTGTGTAAGGAGATCACTGCAAATCAGATTCTGGTTTGGCCAAAGAAGAAAAAAATCTCATCTGGAAAACTGTCAGTAAAGTATGCTATCTTGAACAGGATTGCGGCTGTGAACTGGGTTCCTACCACCCACACCTCTGATGTTGCTACAGGATTGGGAAAATTCATTTACTCTGTGGGCACTGGAACTAGAATGAACATTGGAAAATATGTCTTTGAGCAAACTGTCAAGCATGCTAAGACTGATGCTGTTAATTTTCGTATAGCCTTTCCCACTTTGTTATGCAATATTATGATAGAACAACATCCTAGTTTGGTAACTGCTGCTGACACTCCAAAGAAGAGGGAATCTCCTCTTACTATTGACTCTAGGTTGTTTGAGTCCAGTCATGTTCCAGACTTTGTTGGAACATATGGGAATGTACCTACTGCAGGGCTGATGACAAAACAAGAGATTATAGCTGCTCTCAAAGACACTTGTGTCATGATGGATAAAAGGAAAACTCAGTTTGAACTGATGATTCACTCCCTGGAAGGAGAAAGTGCAGATATAGATGAACTGAAGGAAGATGAAGGAGCAGATGAAGCAGATAATGATTATGAGCACAACAAAAGGGACTCTGATAGCAGTTATGGAACTGCTGAATGATTTTTTTTGTCAATCTTTATTTTGTGGGCTATGCCCTGAATTTTTGTGCACCTGTGTATGCCTATGTTGATTTGTAATACCTTACCACTCTGGGTCTTTGTTGGTATTCTACTAGTACTCTGTATTTCTGAAATCATTCTTCTGGTCTCTCTCTGGTGATATTCCTCTCTGTTTGGCATATTTTGTGGTTAAAAAGGGGGAGAAAAATTGATGTTTCTTTGACTATACTCCCATTATATATATGTGCACTTTTTTGCATGTATCTATATGCCCGTTTTATTACTGTGCCTGCTGTTCTATGTTGTTGCATTTATTTTGCAACCATGTTGGCCCTCATGTTGCAACATCTTAGTGATTTGCTAGGTCTTCATGTTAATCTGAGAATCTGTCTCAGTAATTTTGGTTTGTACATGTTCCTTGCTGACATTCTCTGATATGTTGAAACATGTCTATGAAGATTGGTGTAGATGTTAGCACTTGTGCTAGAACATCTCTGTGCTTCTGAGATTCTGGTTCTCTCAGATGCTGTACATGTTCCCTGCAAATGCTCTATCCAAGGTTGGAACATGTCTGTGAGACTCTGTGCAGATGTTGGCACTTTCGCTGCAACATCTTGGTGTAATTCTGAGAATTTACTTTTCTTAGGATTCTCAGTGTACATGTTTCCTGCTACTTCTTTATATTATGGAACATGTCTGAATGACTTCTTAAAGTCAAGTTGTTGTGTGTGACCTTTGATAGGTCTGCTAGCATGTATCTGCTGATAGCCTGCTAGCTTGTGAATATTCCTTGAATGTCTATGTCCAGATCCTGAATCTTTTATGTTTATGCATTAGGAGTTTATCTGTTCAGATTTTCTGTATGCATGTATTCAGGGGGAGTAATGGAATATTCCTGTAAGTAGTCATTCATGAGATATTATATTCAGGGGGAGTGATACTTCTATGTGTGCTTGTGATTGAACCAAGCTGGGTGAAGGATGTTGAGTCAGAAGTTTAAACATCTGTATCTATCACATGTAAGTTTGGGAATTTGTGTTTCCTGACTTCTTCATGCTGCTAGTGATAGTTCTCTGAAGACATCCAAGTCTGTCACATGTAAGTGTAGGAATTTAGGTTTTTGTGCTTCTATGGTTGGTGAGTGACAGTACTCTGTAGGTATGGGAAATTTATTTTTTCCCTTGCCTCTATGTGTGACAGGTTCTCCTGTCTGATGTGCTAAAGGGTGTTGGAACATCCTATGTCTGTAGCATTGGAACTTGATTTTCCTCTGCTCTTGAGAGATCTTGCTTCTCTCTACTTCTGTGTTGGAAGTTATCTTCCTTGACTGTAGCATTGGAATTTATTTTTCCTCTGCTCTTGAGAGAAACTGGTTCTCTCTTCATCTTTTGTACAAGAACTTATGTTCCCTAGTTGTAGCTTAGGAATTTATTCCTCAGCTCTTGAGACTATGCTACTGATCTGATCCGCTGCTGCATGTCTCTGATCCAGTGTAATACCACTGCCAGCATATGCTGAGATTGAAGATACGTGAGGTATTCTATGTATGCACACTTTCTGCTTTCTCTAGAGTGATACTATCTGCTACTTCTTCTTCTTGAATATGTGTTCGTGATGACTTGAGGAAGTGTATCTATGGTGTCTCTTTGGATTCTGTGTGCTAGTTGTTTCTTCATTGGTGTGTGCTCATGCTCTTGAAGGAATGGTATCTTTGTATCCCTCTGTTACATAAGTATTGGCCTTCATTTGTTTTAGCCAAAAATTTGCCAAAGGGGGAGATTGTTGGGTATTTGTGTTGGCTGCAGTGTTGCTAAAACAAATATCCTTGTTCTGTAAGTTGGAACCAATGTTCCAGCATGTGGTTAGGCAGCTCTGTGAGATGTTGGATACAATGTTGCAACATCCTGGCACGGTTCAGTGTGCCTGGGTTTCTGCCTTATCTGTACGCGCATATTTTATCGTTTTCCTTTACTTACTGACCAAGTAACACGCATATCTTATAAGAATTAGCTGTGGAATATTACTAAAATAGATATTTTATTTTAGGAAATATTTGTTACGATCTGGAATGTTTCTAAATAGGTTCCGACATATTAGGACTTTCCAGAATTGTTTCTGATTCTGTTTTGCATGTTTGCTGAACCGATCTGCAAGTTTACTGAAGCCCAATGATTATTTAGCCCAAGCTGCTTCAGTATAAAAGGAAGACTTCAAGACCTAATTGCTCATTCAAGCCGTCATACTAAAAAGTTTAGATCTTTTGGGTTTGAGTCTTCATGTATCCTGTTCTTGTGTCGTTTGTGATGCAAGTCTAGAATCTATTGTGTGTTCTTTCTAGTGTCGTGTTAGATACTTGTTTAGGACTGGTTTTCTGAGTATTGATACTCTTGTGCATCAAACCGAAGTTGTGAAACAAGGTTTGGTTGTTTGTGTTGGAAGGTAACTTCTAATCTGTTGTGTTTGAGGTCTGATAGGTCACTGGGGCAGTGACTGACCATTAGGATAGTGAGATGGGATCTCAGATCTAGGAGTTCCTAGTTTGAAGTCTAGACGGGTAGGTCCTAGGTCATATAGTGTAAACGAGGAGTTTGCTGAGAGCTATTGAATAAGGACTACACTAGTGGATTTCCTTCCTGGCTTGGTAGCCCCTAGATGTAAGCGTGTTGTGCTGAACTGGGTCAACAAACTTCCTGTGTTCTTTACTTTTCTGCACTTTATTTTCTTGTTTTATTTATGTTTATCGCATGATGTTGAAACATTAATCGGAACATCGCAAACGTTAAAATATCTGACAGAACATATTAAAACAAGTGCGTTAGAATTTCAAATTGGCTTTTGGTGTAAACATGAAAGTTTTAGATAATTGTGTTAACTTTCCAATGGTCTTGGTTTGGCTTGAAAATGATTTCTAGATTTTGAGTTATGATAAAAATACTCCAAGTGGGTCTTAGTAAAACTTTATAGAAATTCAACATAATTATTTCCAAGTTAAAGCAACACTTATGGATTGTCTCCAAACTTCAAAGCTTGTGTACTATAGGTTCAATTAAAGTGTTTAAGAGTATTTAACCTATGTTGTGATGAATCTAACTTGGTTTGACGTGAATATCTTTTGTGGATAATTTAATATGTTTTTACGAAGATGTATGATGAATTGTTGTTGTTTAATACGATATTATATGATGTTGTTTATGATTGATCAATATGAGGTTAATGATGTTGTTCATGATTGATGAATTATTATGTGAATGTATATGTTGTTGAATATTTTAAGTTGGGGACTTGATGCCCTGTTTAATAAATAAAGTTGGGGGCTTGATTCCCTGAAGAATGTTTAATCATTCATACCACGTTGAGAGCCTATGTTCTATGAGTTGGGGGCTTGATGCCCTGATTGGTACCACATGCATATTATGATGTCAAGTTGATGAAGTTGTCGTTGCATTTGTCGTTGATGTCAAGTTGATGAAGTTGTCGTTGCATTTGTCGTTGAAGTTGAGTTGTCGATGTTGTTGTCGTGTTGTCAAGTTGTCAATATCATTAATGAGTTATTATTGAAGAATTATGTGAAGCATTAACCTTGTTAATTTTTGTTGTTTATGTTGTTAAATTCTGTTGATGGATTATATGCTTATTATTATTGAATGTGAATTTCACCCCTTCTGTTTGAATGTTGCCTCTACGTGGGTAACGTGCAGATAACCAAGAATACATGTTGATGTGAGTTTCTTTACTTTATTTCCTTTTGTTACGTGTCTTTATGAATTATGTTGATGAACCTTTGCAAAGGATTGTTTAATAAGTTGCTTATGTTGAGGCCTTTTAGTGCCAAGTACTTGTTTAAATATTAAGAATTTTTCCGCTGCGACATATTTGAATTTATAGACAGCAGGTGTTTGAAATAAAGAGTAGATTTTAACTCTATTTATATTTGAGGATATTTTAAAGAAATGTGACATCCTGTTTTAAGTCGAATACTCTGATTATTATGTATTATTTTACATGTTGGGAAAACGGGGTGTTACATAATGCTTGTTTGAACTCAATTATTTTGCAGGATGATATTACTGACATGTGGCAATGGAATCTTCACACTTCAACATCTTACACCGTCAAGAGTGCCTACAATCTACTCCAACAATCTTCTACTCATCATGTCAATGTCGATGACATCCATGTTTCTTGGAACACAAATGCACCTCTCAAAGTCAATCTTTTTGTGTGGCGCCTTCTTCTCAACCACTTACCAACAAACGGCAATTTAATAAAGTGAAGGGGGTGCTTCGGGTTACTTCTCAATGATGTGTGTGGGGCTGTGGGAATCTAGAGGATGCTGCTCATCTATTTCTTCATTGGAACTTTTTCTGTCAAATTTGGTTAGCTGTATACGATTGGTTAGGCTTTGTCTTGGTTACTCCGCTTATCATTTCAGATCATATAGCTCGGTTTGGTTCCTTTGGTGGTTTTTCTAAACGAAAGAAAGACATTACTCGTTTAGTTTGGTTTTCTTCAGCTTGGGTCTTATGAAAAGAAATAAATGCCAAAATCTTCAAGAACTCACATAATTTTATTCATCACTTGCTTTACAACGTTAAGGCTCAATCTTTTGATTGGTTAAAAGCGAAACATAAAAATCTTACTTTTGACTACCTTTAAATTTCTTGTAACGATTCTTTTATTTTCATTCACATGCATGTACACTGAAAGCTAACATTTGCCTATATATCTAATCGATGTCTGGTTATAATGAAGTACCAGTGGTACCATAATGCTGAACGTGAATCATTGAAACGTGGCAATGAAATTAGTGTGCAGTCACATTGTTGTCATCTAGAAATTCAGCAGCAGTGGTACTTTGCTTGGTAAAAGGCAACATTACATTGGCCATGCCATCACCAATGCAGTTGTAGTGTCACTATCATACAGACTACCATACTGCTTTCTAAAATGAAATTCTTTTATTTGCACGTTGTTTATTTTCCCATTTTCTTAATTTTATATGAATTTTTCCCCCAGTTTTAACTTACTCATTCTTTAAATTTGATCAATAGGTGTTTAAAATAACTCGTTTAATTTTTTTAACAAAAATATTTTTTTAAGAATATCTATCAATTGTTTACTCTGAAGCATTACTCGCTTTTTCAGTATAGTAAATAGAAGCATCACTGTTTCGTAAGTGCAGCTCAATTGATAGCTATCAATGACATTATACGTAGGAGTTGAAGTTTGAACCCCAAATACGAATTTAGTTATTAGGTTACTTAACAAAAAAAAAAAATAGAAGGATTACCATCAACCTTCCTCAAGATTTTATTAACTTCTATTTTACGATATCTGTAAAATTTCAAACATCTTTTATTGTGACAAATACATATCCAGTTCAGTTTTTTGTTGGGTAGGCATATCTAGTGCTTCGATTAATCATGGTCCAAAGAGTGCTCAACAGTTTGATGGGTTGATTGCGGGTGGGTTGTAGGGTGATGAGAGAGAATTAATTCTATTTGATCGGCTACTACTTGGTTTCTACAGGAAGCAAGTAATTAATTATATGTTTTTTAATCTACAAAAAATGAATGTGCATCAAGTTAGTTATTGAAGGTGTTAAACTTCAATGGAATTGACTCAAATCTAAGAGTCTCAATTTCGATTAACATTAGTGGTGTGTTTAACTTCTCGGGAGTTTAGATCATCTACAATAGACATGACAACAAAACTCATAGCTACATATACCACCCGAATTAAACTTAATTCGACATATTTTCTTTGTTTTGACTAGGTTTGAGTATGAGTTTGGGTTTTCCCCGATTTAAAAACACGGACACTGGATGGGTAACATGGATATAAGTACCCACCCTGAACTCATACTCAAACCTGTCTCGAATGTAGAAAAATTCATTTTATTACCCCTTTTATATAAATAGAAACCCAAACCCTAAATCATTTCACTTACACAGTTAAAATCTCAGTATTTCAGATAACACTCACTTATCAAAGTACTCTCTTTTCTCCATCCATATCTCACACTCTCGGCCTCTCTTCTCCGTCACTATAGTCATCGATTACCATCATCTATTTGTTAGATAATGCATTACAACATTTCACTCGGGGCTGAAAAATACTTTTATTTTTATTAAAAACAATTATCCACCGCGGGGATGGGGATGAGACGGGGATACCAAACCCGTCAGAGACGAGGATGTGATTCGATTTCTCACCTCTTGTGGGGTATGGGTAGTGTAACATGTAAGTATATGAGAGTGCGATATGAGAACGGAGAAGGTAAAACCCGTTCCCACCCCGTCCCATTGCCATGCTTAATCTCTACAATGGTGATACTTAACTCCATGAAAATAGATACCTATTTATTTATTTATTTATTTTGAAAGGGAAAAGAAATACCTATTACTATTAGACACCACAATTAGAGGGAGTTTTTTGAGTATTTAATTGGTTGAGTGTCTTAAATAAACATTTTCTTTATCGTGGGTCTCACATATTTTAATATTAAAAAAATAAAATGTACGATATATAGTTATTAATAGGTAATTTATATTTAATGAGTTTCCTTTAAAAAAAATTGTGTGAGGTACTGAACTGTAGAAATTGAACGCTTATTCAATACTACCATTAAAAAACTGTAAAAGAGTGATGTGTACACATTATATTCATTTAAGTAAAAAAAGAATTTCTCAATTATGGATTCTCTAACAATTGTGTTCTTGTTGGACATGTCATTAGGGGTGTTCGCGGATTGGATTGGTTCGGTTTTGGGAGGAAAAATCATCTGATCCAATTACTCCGGTTTTGTTATTTGTTCATCCAGTTGGTTTGGTTTTAAAATCAAATTCAATCCAATCCGATCCAAAAAATTTTGGTTTGGATTAGATTGGTTTTCGGTTTTCATTGTTGTATAATTTTTCATTTTCTCTTAAGAAAATATATTATTTTATGATATTTCATAAAAATGTAAGATTACGAAAAAGATGAATAAGTAGAAAATAAAATAGTAGGTTAAGTAAAATAGTTACAAAATCATAAATTAATAATATTTCTTAAAAGAAAGAAAAAAAATCAACATTATTAAAGAACAAGTCTAGAAAATAGTTACAAGATTGTAAATTAAGGAAGCATTTATAAAAAATTCATATAATAATAATAATAATAATATATATACATTGGATCGGTTTATACAAAGGGAACCGAAAACCAATCCAATCCATTTAAAATTGCGGTTTTTTTGGTTTGGTTTTTACGGTTTGCATTGAATTGGATTGGACATGAACACCTCTACATGTCATGGTCGTGTAAGAACATAGTTTTTCTTTTTTGTTTGAAGATATATTGTTGTTATTTTTCTTCTGAGGCGCTTGGATAAACACTCATGTGTCCATTTGTCAACTTTTTTTTTTTTTTTTACACTTTTTACTACTTTTAAAAAAGATGAATAAATATTTGTGGTGAGGTGAGAGGAATACATGATCGGTTAGATTAGTCAATGATAATAAATTTTCAGTCATGAGTGTTTTATCTTGGTTTTCGGGTGTCAAACATTGATTACGTTTGAACCTTTTTAACCTTTGATATCTCATTTTTTTCTTGGGAAGGGAAAAAATAAGCAAAACCCTTGAGAATCGAGGTCCGAGAGTTGTTTTCGCTACGGGAAGGTGTTAGGCACCCATAACGACTATAGTATCCTATAGGAACCGTCTTTACTTTCTACGCGCGCGCTTTATTTTTAAATGCTATTTGGAAAATGATATTTAAACCTAAGAGTTTTCTACGTGAAGAATTGGAGGGAGAAGAAGATGTTTGAATTTTTATTTTATTTGAATTGAAGGAATTTTGATTCCTTGCCTACGTACCCTTTTAAGGGATCAAATCCACCGTAGTTCTCTTCCAAAAAACGTTTTTGTTTTTGTTGGTTGATTTTAAGTTTGAAAATGGAATTTGAAAGAAGAGATAGGAGGCCTCCAAGGGCATGAGATTAAGGAAAAAGTGAAGTTGGAATTAGTTATTTGCAAAAACAAGTCCAAGTGGGAATTAGTTTCATTGATGCTTTTATTAAGAAAATAAAGAGAAAAATTCACTTGGAATGTGTTCCAAGAGTTTATTTGGAAAAAAAAATTGAGTGAGATGGTTCAAGTTTTTTGTTTGGAAAATTGGAATTTTCTCTAAGTGTAAAACCTAAGCATACATCTAAACATGCAATTACCTAACCATACATCTAAACATGCATATCCTAGCCATACATCTAAAGTGAGGTGTGTGCATGTGTGAGTTTTTAGTGTCCATAGTCCATAGTCCATATTACATCATTTCCCTACATACACACTACTTCCTTGTGGGAGCTTAATCCCACATAAATGAAATTTAAAGCAACATAAAAGTGTAAAGGGAAAGAAATGAAGAATTGAGATGAAGATGAAAGTGATGGAAGATGCTTATGAAACAATGAACAAATGGTTAGTAATAATAGGCATAGGATAGTAGAAAAATTGGCAAGGAAATAAAGCATAAAACATGGTAAAAATGCAAGAAAAAAGTAGCAAAAATGCACTTAATAAAATACCAAAATTCCAAAGCAAGCAAGAGACCCATAACTCTCACATTTTGACATTTTTCAAAGGGGTTTTATGTTCAGCCCCAATGTGAGAGTTATGAGAAACACAAGTCAAGGACTATGGCATTTTATTAAGCCTATTTCGCACTAATTCACATATTAAAGAATCAAGTAACTTGCCATATAAGGAATCAATTATCACATATCACAAACCAGCACCAAAACACCAAATCAATCACCAAACAATACTCCAAAATTATTCAACAAACCACAATTATTATGAACCAAACAATTGGAATTAAATCATGCAAAAAACTTCACAAAATTGGACAAAACAACACAAAATTCAAACAATTTCTCCATGTATTTTCTCTAACAATTTTCAGCATACAAAATATCATAGAAACAAATTTCAAATACCAAAATTAATTGCAAGAAAATTCACACAAAAGGTTTTTTTTTTACAAATTCTTTAGCAAAATCAACACGTAGACGTAATCAACACAAAATATTTTTCATGCATTTTTAACCAAGATTGACACTCAAAAATTATCACGAAACAATCAAAAAGCATTAAGAAGATCAAGAGAAATTTGTTTGGATTTTTTTTTGCAAAGTTTTTAGCATAGCAACGGTGCAACCAGAAATTGACAGTGTGTAAACAGCAAGAAAATCAATGAAAAGAAGTAACACAAGGCCCAACCCAAACATGCAATACCCAGTCCAAACCAAACGTTACAGGGACCATCGGATTGATCCAAATGGATCAACCCGTGATCTAACGGTCGCAATAAGGTGAGGAGCATGGTAACGTGGTGGACGGCATGCATGGAATCACAAGAGGATACAGCTCTTAAAAACACAAACACGCAAACAAACAGAAAACTCAAACACTCCTTCTTCTCCAATTTTCCGACGAGGACTCCGGCCAAACCTCCGGTGCCGTCGCCGGAATCTTTCAAGAAACACCTTCTCGAAAAAAACCTACACATCCAACACTCTTTTCTCCTCCTAGTCCCGATTTTCACACCAATTTTTCAGAAAAGTTTTGAAAACTGAATTCAAATTCAAGATGCACAGATTCGAGATAATCAAAGAGGGAAAGGGAGGAAAAAATACCGATCTGATGCTTCTTCTTCGTGGCTTTACGAATATGTGCGTTAGCTTGAACCTTATGTTACCGATCCGGAAAGTTTTCTGCGGTTCTTTGATTTAGCTCCGTTCCGATTCGCGTTCCCGTTCACTTTGTTCTACCTCTCTGTTCTGTAATTCGACTTGAACCGGCGTGCCTTGAATTCGGTTTCGTCCCTTCTTTCTGTCGATCTGATTCACCGTTTCGAACGTTCTTCAAATCCGAGTTCAAGAACCACAAATCAGTCTACCTTGCAGGGATCTGTTTCAGCTTTGCTTGTTGTTGCTTGATTGAAAACACGAAACGGCTGCTTGATTCATTTTCCGGCGTTACGGCGATGATTGAGGTGAAACCATTGGTGAATTCGATTCCGGAATGATGAAAAATGATAGATGAATCAGCTGCGATTGTCGAAATTGAAGGTGGAATCGGTTATGGATGAGGATTGTAGAGGTTGGAGGATGTTGTGGCAGTGGTTATGGAGAATTGTAGTGATTTGTGGTGGTTTTGGTGGTGGTGGGAGGTTGTTAGGGATGAAGGAGGAGGTGGTTAGAGTTTGTTAGGGTGGAGATAGAGGATGAGAAAGTTTGTTAGAGGTGGTGATGGAGGTGGTTAGGGATGAAAGTGGGAGGGAAAATTGAGGGAAAAGTTTTGTGATTTTTTTGTGAAAATGATTGGAAAAGAATTAGTGTGTTGACCTTGACCCATGGGTTTGACCTTTATAGGTGATGAAAGGGATGCTTGCCCAATGATATGATGCCATGTGGCACTTGGACCCTAACCAACTTTGACTTGCAAAGTAACAAACTACAAAGGACCAAAATGCAAATAACAAGACTTTGAGGACTAAAATGCAATTAAAACTAAAATTGATTAAAAGAGTAAATTGAAAATTAACGTAAAGTGAAACTAAAAATAGAATCGACCAAAGGACTAAAATGAACTAATTACACAAATGAGGTACTTCAAAGTAACCTCTCTCTGTCAAAATTTCATGAGAAATGACCAAAATGCCCTTAGGGACTAAACTGACTCAAAATGACTTCAAATGTGATTTTTGAAATGGATTTTAACATGAGATTGAAACAAGGACTTACACCAACCAATTGAAAGGACTCAAACAATTTTCAAGGACTAAAATGAGTTTGAATGCAGGAAATGACTAAAATACCCTTTTTCATGAATTTTACAAATATCATTGAAATAAGATGCAGAGAAAGATGCAATTGATCAGAGACACATCAAGTGACTTGAAGTGCAAGAAAAGAAGAATTGAGCTAGTATTTTTAGGTCCAAAATTAGGGTATAACAGCTGCCCCTATTTAAGTTTCTTTGTCCGGAGAGTCAAGAGACGAAGTCTTTGATTTGACGGGACGAAGATACTTAAATATTAACATTTGCACTGTTTTTGGGCATAAAAATACGCTCTCAGATTTTCAAAATATGAATGCCATGCAACATTTTGATTATGAATGCAAGACAAACAACTGGAGCCTACAAAGCATGTCATATCACTGGGGATTTAGGTAGACATTGACAGTGTAGACAAACTACGGGACAAAAGATAGGTACAAGCTGTTCTTTGGATCGAACTCGCCACTTGACCATGGAATACAAACAGGAGATGGGTACAAGTTGTTCTTTGGATCGAACTTGCCGCTTGACTGGGAATAGAAATGTGAGACAGGTACAAGTTGTTCTTAGGATCGAACCTGTCACTTGACCGGAAACATAGACATATAGAAAGATACAAGCTGTTCTTTGGATCGAACTTGTCGCTTGATTGAAAACACAAACAGATAGGCAGGTACAAACTGTTCTTTGGATCGAACTTGCCATTTGACCTGGAGACATAGACAAAAGGTTGATACAAGCTGTTCTTTGGATCGAACTTGCTGCTTGATCAGTATCACAACATGTAGATAGGTGCAAACTGTTCTTTGGATCGAACTTGTCGTTTGACCAATAACAAACATAAGTAGGGTACAAACTGTTCTTTGGATCGAACTTGCCGTTTGACCGGAAACATAGGTATATAAGCAGGTACAAGCTGTTCTTTGGATCGAACTAGCCACTTGACCAATAACAAGACATATAGCAAGATACAAATTGGAAGTTTGATTTGAAAAGATACAAATTGAGAGTAAGTTGACATTGATTTGATTTGAAAATAGACATAACCATTATTGTTGGCCCAAAAGCAAATTGAGAGTGAATTAACATTTACTGAGACATTGAATTGAATTGAAAGTTGATATTGAAAGAGACATTGGAAGTTGAAAATAGTCAGAGACATAGACATTGAATTGGAGAGTTGAAATTGAGTTGAATTGGAGATTGAAATTGAGTTAAATTGAAATTGAGTTGAATTGAATTGAATTGAAAGTTGAGATTGATTGAAAATGAAGATTGAGTTGAATTGAAAGTGAAGACTGAGTTGAATGGAAAGTTGAGATTGAACTGGATCGAAAGTTGAGATTGAACTGGATTGAAAGTGGAGATTGAACTGGATTGAAAGTGGAGATTGAGAATGCAACATGTATGTATGGTATAACAAGATTATTAAATGTATGAGCACATAAAATGCATGATTATGCATGTATGAATGCTTGAAATGCATGATTGGTTTATAGTTTGACAGAGAAGTTTCACAGGGACAGACAAAACATTGGAATATTGGGCACGTAGTGGCTCGTGCTATAACATAAACACATGAAAATCCTCTTTGGAGAGATCGTCGTTGAAAGACGTATCAAAACCATGGCTGAGGGCAATAAAACTTGTAGAGGAGGAACCCTTGGAAAATTCTTGAATACAGGTCGCCGCTGTTAGGCGTGTCAGTGCTGGGTAAACATTGGATGTTCGCATCTGTGGTCAATGCTTTTCATTCTTTCGTTCTTTCATTTTTCAATTTTCATTTTTCAATCCCATTTTTGCCTGAACCGTCCTTTCGGGTTTTCGATTCACCGGGAATAGATTCTTTTCATTGCCCCATTTTTGCCTGAATTGTCTTCATAGGTTGTCAATCAGCGGGGTGCTCATTTTTGCCTAAGTCGCTCTTTCGGGTTTTCAACTTAGCGAGCTTTTCATTTGCATTTTTTCAAATTTTCATTTTCATTCTGTTTTTTCATTCTTGCCATTGACCACAGATCATCCTGGGGAATAACCTGCTTGTAACATGTATTGAAATAGACATTGATATACATTTATTCATGCATGTTTCACTGGAATGTACCTTATTGCTCAGGTTTGTTTTCAAAATAGACAGAAAAGGGTTTTTCAATTTTCAAAAATGCTTGTTTCATATATTGACATTATCAAATAGAAAGGAAATATTTTGTATATAGCATTGAAAGTAGAAAGAAGAAGTAGAGTTTCAAACAAAAGCACAGGCTCAAATTGATGTAGAAGAGTGAAAGTCAGCCAAAGACATAACTCCACGGATTTACAAAGCTTGGAAAATGGTAATTTTATTGGTTGGTGATACATTGAACATGATGACTGCTACATTTCATAGAAATTTTGAATTCACAAGTACAGAAGCTTCTGATGAAGATGATCATTGACAGCTGCCGATGCCCCAAGGAGTGATGGTGATTTGCCAGATATAGTTACTTGTTTTCTATTATCAATCTCATTTTTGCATGAACCGCCCTTTCGGGTTTTCGGCTCATCGAGACGCTCATTCTTGCCTGAGTTGTGTACAATCTCAGCGAGCTTTTTCATATTCATTTTTTTGTCCCTAACTTTTGCCTGGATCGCCCTTTCGGGTTTTCGATCCACCGGGAAGCGCATTTTTGCCTAGGCCGCCCTTTCGGGTTTTCGACCTACCACGCTGTTCTTTTCTTTTTAGACAAAGTATTTCTTGACTATATCGGCATTAACATGATTTGGGAGTTCAAAACCATCCATGTATGTAAGGATCAAAGCACCACCGGAGAAAGCCTTCTTGACAACATAAGGACCTTCATAGTTAGGTGCCCACTTGCCCCTTGGGTCAGGTTGCTGGCTTATCCTTCTTTTCAATACAAGTTCGCCTTCCTTGAATTCACGAGGTCGGACTTTCTTGTCAAAAGCATTTTTCATTCGCACTTGATACAACTGTCCATGAGCCATAGCATCCATACGTTTCTCTTCAATCAAATTCAACTGATCATACCGACTTTGACACCATTCAGCCTCAGTTAACTTTGCTTCCATGATCACTCGAAGAGAGGGAATCTCCACTTCCAGAGGGAGAACTGCTTCCACACCATACACCAAAGAGAAAGGAGTTGCCCCGGTTGAACTGTGCACCGTGGTACGGTAACCATGCAAGGCAAACGGTAGCATCTCATGCCAGTCTTTGTAAGTAGTGACCATCTTCTGAACAATCTTCTTGATATTCTTGTTAGCGGCCTCAACTGCACCGTTCATCTGGGGCCTATAAGGAGAAGAGTTGTGATGTTCGATCTTGAATTCTTCACATAAAGCTTGCATCATGCTATTGTTCAGATTGGAACCATTGTCAGTGATGATCCTGTTGGGAACACCATATCGACAGAGGATGTTATTCTTGATAAACTTTACTACCACTTGCTTGGTCACGTTTGCATAGGAAGCAGCTTCAACCCACTTGGTGAAATAGTCAATCGCCACTAGAATGAAACGATGTCCGTTGGAGGCCTTTGGTTCAATTCTTCCGATCATGTCAATGCCCCACATAGAGAAAGGCCATGGGGAAGAGATAACATTGAGGGCGTGTGGAGGCACATGAATCTTGTCAGCATAAATTTGACATTTGTGGCATCTCTTGGCATGTCTGTGGCAGTCACGTTCCATGGTTATCCAGTAATAGCCGGCTCTTAACAGTTTCCTTGACATAGTGTGACCTGTAGCATGGGTCCCATAAGTGCCATCATGTACATCATACATCAATTTCTCAGCTTCTTGTTTGCCAACACATCTCAACAAGACCATGTCATAGTTCCTCTTGTATAGGATTTCTCCGTCCAGAAGGAATTTACTAGCCCATCTTCTCAAGGTCTTTTTATCTCTGTTAGAAGCACCAGGTGGATATTCATGATTCCGCAAGAACTGTTTGATATTATAATACCAAGGTTTTCTATCATTCACACTTTCATCAACTTGATCTGACATATTTTCAATAGTGAACACATGTGCGGGTCTATCAAGACGCTGCACCTTGATTACGGGCACGTCATTCCAGTGATTGACACGAAACATGGAAGACAAAGTAGCAAGAGCATCAGCCATCTGGTTTTCATCCCGAGGGATATGGTGCAACTCAACCTTGGTGAAGTATGTCAACAAACGTCTTGCATAGTCACGGTAAGGGATTAACTTCTCATGATGAGTCTCCCATTCACCTTTTATCTGATTAATAATAAGTGCGGAATCTCCATAGATGTCAAGGTGTTTAATTCTCATATCAATGACTTCTTCAATGCCCAAGATGCATGCTTCATATTCAGCTATGTTGTTCGTGCATTCAAAGGTTATTCGAGCAGTGAAAGGAATGTGGTGCCCCTGCGGAGTTACAATAATGGCCCCAATCCCTTTACCATAAGCATTGACAGCGCCATCAAATACCAATCCCCACTTGCTATTGGGATCTGGCCCCTCATTGATCAATGACTCTTCACAGTCTTTTGCTTTCAGATACATAATCTCTTCGTCAAGGAAATCAAACTTAATCGGCTGGTAATCATCAAGAGGTTGACAAGCAAGATGCTCAGCAAGGATGCTTCCTTTGATTGCTTTCTGAGCTTTGTACATAATATCATATTCAGACAACAACATTTGCCAACGTGCAATCTTTCCAGTAACAGCAGGCTTTTCAAAGATGTACTTGATTGGATCCATTCGGGATATCAACCAAGTTGTATGATTCACCATATAATGACGTAGGCGTTTGGCAGCCCAAGCTAAAGCACAACAAGTCTTTTCAAGCATCGTATACCGAGTCTCACAGTCGGTGAATTTCTTGCTCAGATAGTAGATAGCATGTTCTTTCTTTCCAGTCTCGTCTTGTTGGCCGAGAACACAACCAACTGAATCATCTAACACTGACAGATACATAATCAAAGGCCTTCCTTCCACTGGCGGGACAAGGATAGGTGGTTCCAACAAGTATTCTTTAATGCTATCAAAAGCTTCCTGACATTCATCATTCCATACAACAGGTTGATTCTTTCTGAGCAATTTGAAAATTGGTCCGCAGGTAGTAGTCATGTGAGATATAAATCTTGAAATATAATTCAGGCGTCCGAGGAAACCTCTGACTTGCTTTTCAGTTTGAGGGGCCGGCATCTCTCTGATTGCTCGGACTTTGTCATGATCATCTTCAATGCCTCTTTGGCTGACAATGAAGCCTAGCAACTTTCCGGATCTCACACCGAATGTACACTTGTTAGGATTCAATCGCAGCTTGTACTTTCTTAGTCTTTCAAACATCTTTTTCAAATACACAATATGTTGCTCTTCATCACTTGATTTCACAATCATATCATCAACATATACTTCAATCTCTTTGTGAATCATATCATGAAACAGAGTTGTCATGCCCCTCTGGTACGTTGCACCAACATTTATCAAGCCGAACGGCATCACTTTATAACAGAACGTTCCCCACGGAGTGATGAAGGACGTCTTTTCTCTATCTTCCGGTGACATCCGTATCTGGTTATAGCCAGAGAAACCATCCATAAATGAGAACACTTTGGATTGGGCGGTACTGTCAACAAGCACATCAATATGAGGCAATGGGAAGTTATCTTTTGGACTGGCTTTGTTCAGATCTCTGTAATCAACACACATTCGAACTTTCCCATCTTTCTTCGGTACTGGTACAATGTTGGCAATCCACTCAGGATATTCAGCTGTCATGAGGAAACCCGCATCAATCTGCTTTTGCACCTCAGCCTTGATCTTAAGAGCCATGTCTGGATGAGACCTTCTCAATTTCTGTTTGACGGGAGGACATTCAGGTTTTGTCGGTATTCGATGTTCCACAATCTTGGGATCTAGACCCGGCATATCTTCATAGGACCACGCAAAGACATCTGGATAATCATGGAGAAGCTGAGTAATCTTCTTTTTCACTTCTGGCTCGAGTGCAGCACCAATTTTGATCTCTCGCTTGTTCTCTTCAGTACCCAGGTTGATAAGCTCAATCTCTTCCTGGTGAGGCTGAATGGCTCTTCTTTCTTGTTCAAGCAGTCGGGTGATCTCATACGGTATCTCTTCATCATCTTCCTCATCTTCAGCTTCATATACAGGGAATTCAAAATTTGGAGGAACCGTAGGGTCACTGTGTTCAACGGGTTTATTGTGGTTCAATCTGCATAATATGATTGGGATGATTTTAGAAAAATATTT
Source organism: Medicago sativa (assembly GCF_051527215.1). Classification (NCBI taxonomy): domain Eukaryota; kingdom Viridiplantae; phylum Streptophyta; class Magnoliopsida; order Fabales; family Fabaceae; genus Medicago; species Medicago sativa. The sequence continues at coordinate 82,684,724 of NC_140750.1, forward strand.
TTCATGCAGATTTTTGAAGTTAATAAGAAAATACAGATGTTTTGGTTTTTTCTAGCATTACCATTATTTCCAAGGAAAAGGCACTAAAAAGTAAAAAACAAAGAGTCGTGAGAAAAACGACAACTTTTATTGATAACGGCAATGCCGAAACAAACACGCCCTTACAAGGATATCACTTTTGCCTTGGGCAGAGCGAAAGGATTGTTATTTTGAAAACAAAGAAAAACATGAGCAACAAGACACATTACATGGAAGCATGCATGACTAAAGGAACATCAATGGCCTCCCAATTTCTCACAGTGCCTCCTGGTACAACAAATGTAGGCACATAACTACTTTCAGCAGCATCTTCAGCAATAGCATTGATGAACCCAGCACTATAGAAAGTTCCTGTCGAAACGCCTGAGGTCGGGGAGAACCCAAGACCCTCCTTACGCTTGTTTTCCAAAATCTGTATCACTTTGCGCCAGCCAGCAGCTTGCCCTTCTTGAACAGCTTTCTGGGCGTCTTTCAATGAAGCCATACTAGCACTGGCTCTCCGGGGTTCTGCACCTTCAACAGTCAAGCCTTGAAATGACGTCCCTTCAGCGGACCCTGCTTCAACACAAGAGAAAGATGACACTTGGCTAACCAGATATGCTTCTTCACCATGTACAGTGACAAGCTTACCATTCCTCACAAACTTGAGCTTCTGGTGCATAGTAGAAGTTACTGCCCCAGCGTCATGAATCCATGGTCTTTCGAGGAGACAACTGTAAGAAGCATTGATGTCGATGACCTGGAAAGTGATCTGGAATGTCTCAGGACCAATGGTAATCGGTAGATCTACCTCCCCAAGAACATCCTTGTGAGATCCGTCGAAAGCCTTAACCAAATAATTGCTTCCCCTTAGAGAGAGTCCATGATGACTCAACTGTCTCAGTGTGGACTCAGGCATTACATTTAAGGATGATCCAGTGTCCACCAACACATTGGATATCATGTCAGACTTACAGTGTACTGAGATATGCAGAGCTAAGTTGTGGTGTTTCCCTGCTTCGGGGAGCTCATCATCACCAAACCCCAAGTTGTTGCAAGCAGTAATGTTACCCACTATTCCATTGAACTGATCCACGGAGACTTCATGATCAACATAAGCCTGTTCCATCACTTTCATCAACACTTTCCTGTGAGCTTCTGAGCTTAGGAGCAGAGACAAGATGGATATCTTTGACGGGGTTTGCAGCAGTTGGTCTACAATCTTATAATCGCTCTTTTTAATAAGCCTCAGAATTTCGTCCAGATTAGACTCTTCAATGGACTGGCCTGATGGACCGGCGTTCTTGTCAATAGGAGGGGCAACTGGTGGAGTTATTGTAACAACAGGTGTAACCACCTTCTTTCGGAACAAAGGTGGACGGACTTTTCCGCTTCTCAAAGCTGTAATTTCTCCGGCGACGTTATCAACCGTAGCTGGGGATACCAGAGGCACTTCCACCCCATTCTCAATCATAGTTGCATCATACTTGTAAGGGATTGCCTTTGTAGAGGCATAAGATACCGGACCAGGTAATCTGATCACTAAGGGTTAAACATTCCTTGTCTGAGATGCACTTTCAGTAGGAGAATCATGAAACACTGGCACAATCACACAAACATCATTGGCAATCAAGTGTTTATCATCCATTAGGCTCTGTATATCATCTTGCACCACACAACAACCCATGGGATTTTGAAGACATTCTGAACAAGAAGCATGATCGTGATTAAACAAAGAAGCTTGGCAAAGTTTGACATGTAGCGGCACCAAAGGAGTTGCAACATTACGGACATTTAAAGTGGGAACTTCTCGAGGAACACGAACTCCTTCGAAAGCCTCGATCATATTAACAGTAGCATGGTTTGGAAGTGGATTGTCAAGAACGTGGGGAACACTATTTTCAAAAGTCAACCGTCCTCTGTCTATTAGGTCTTTTACAACATATTTCAAAGCATAGCAACCCTCGACATCGTGGCCTTGAGCGCCCTGATGGAATTCACATGTGAGATCCTGTCGGAACCTGGGAGGCAATGGTGTAGGCGGAGGCTTGCCTGGTCTGGTGACGCAGTGGCCCTTGGCAAGTAGAGTTGGGAGCAGATCAGCATACCGCATTGGTATTGGTGGAAAATAAGTCTTAGGCCGAGGACCCTGTTGTTGTTGTTGCTGCTGTTGTTGAGCAGGAGGTTGTTGTTGTACCTGCTGAGCAATGGCATTAACGGGCACTGGCGGTTGACCCGATGGCAGAGGATATTGCTGGTAGAATGGTGGGAAGAAAGGATGTTGAGAGTACTGCATATACTGGTAGGGTAGAGATAACTGAGTAGCAGTTGTAGACTGGTTACCAGATACCATCCCTACTTCAGAATCTTTCTTCTTATGGTGGCCATTACCATACTTCTTAGGTGCACTAGCTGAAGATTCCCCCTTTTCAAGAACAATGATACCTTCTCTGACAGCCTCCTCTAGACGAGTTCCCATGGTAACCATATCGGAGAAATTATTCGGAGCAGAGACTATCATCCTTTCAACATATTCCTTCTTCAAAGTTTTCAGGAATGTCTGTGTCAGTTCTTCCTCATCAAGCCGAGGAGAAACACCGGCAGCTGCCCCTCTCCATCTCTGAGCATATTCACGGAAGGTTTCATCTGACTTCTGAGACAAAGACTTAAGAGAATCTCTATTCGGCTTCAAGCGAGTGTTAAACTCATAGTGATTTTCAAAAGCAGCAGCGAGTTCCTCAAAAGTATGGATATTGTCTTTGCTTAAACCAGTGTACCAGTCTGCCGCATCTTCCCTCAAGCTATCCTGGAAGCAGTGGATCATTAGAGCATCATTATCTGCATAGTTGGCCATCTTTCAGACGTACCGAATGACATGGCTATGTGGATAAGAAGTTCCATTGTATTTGTCAAAATCTGGCACTTTGAACTTCTTAGGAACCTCAAATCGGGATACTAGGCATAGATCATGAGCCTTAGCAGAAACACCGTTCCCACGGCTAGCTTTGACCTCGTGGAGTTCTCCAGCTAACTCTCTTAACTGTTTTCTCATTGCCTCCATTATAGGGTCTTGTCCACGCGGAGTGTCAACATCGATTACCTGTTGCACAGTGTGTACAATAGGATCGGTAACAACAGCAGTTACTTGAGGCATAGAGGTAGATGTAGAAGCAAAAGTTATCACAGGAATCTGTCCTTGATTGCCAATACCAGAAATACCAGCCGCAGTATTAGGAGCATAGAAAGCTGAAAGTCCATAAGGGCGTCCATTGGGCATAACAAACCGAGCATCAGACATCACAGTAGACAGTGGGATAGATGGAATCATTTCAGTAGAAGCTGGAACAGATGTGGCTGGTTGTTCTTGTGCAGCCATCATAGCGGACATAGCGTCATGAGCCTTAGCCAAGTCTTCTTTCATAGCAGCCAATTCGGCACGGAGCTGAGCATTTTCTTCTTCAAAGTTAGCCATGTTTCTTCTCTTGTACAATCTTGTTTGATGAACTCTATCTGGTTGGTAAACCTTACGAGCACGAGCCACTTTTCAGACTACGGCAGAAGAACCAGGAGGCAATGAGCACGAGAGAAGTCTTTTGTGACCAATGAATGCATATGATGCATGAGATGTGTTACTGCATATGCAAAAAGATCCTTTTTATGTTATCGGAGGGTTTTAGACAAATTAGAAATTTGTAAACATTACTAAACAATTGAAACATCAAAACCAGACAAAACAATCAAACATCACAGAGTCTTACAAGATAATTCCCTTTGAAATACTAAGCCAAGGGATAGACTTTGAAATGTAAAATAATAACAACTGGAAATAACAACAGGAAACAGAAATCCTCAAGTATAGGAAGTGGAAGCATCATCCTTGGACTCAGTCCCAGACTCATAGCTGCAGTATCGGGCATAGAAATTACGGGGACCCCTAGCCCTCTTGGAGTCTCTCATAAGCAACTTATCCTTTTCTTCAATTTACTTCCGAGCTTTAGCTAGCTCTTTCTTCAATGTCAGAACCTCATGAGTCTTCTGCTCATCTTTTCCATCCAAAGTCATGATCAAATTCTTAGCCTCATAGTATCTAGTCCTCCACTGATGCTTCTCCCGACTCTCCATAGCTAAATGCTCCTGATACATCTCCTGAGTAGGTGGGAGTAGAGGCAAAGGCATGGTTGGAATAGATGCAGACACATATCTCATGGCGGGGTAAGGCATACCAATCTTCTCAGCTTGGTTTATCACCCACTGTGTATAGGCCTCATGAGCAACACCGGACCTTACACCCATATGTTTCACCTCTTTCTTCCGTAGTTTGGACCAAGCCTCGATGAAATCTTCTCTTATTCCTGTGGGTGCATTGGAGTAGTGAAAGAAGTAAGGAGATGTAGCAAGATTGATGGGCTTTTCTTTCATTGGGAAACCAAATTTTCGCAAGGCAAGCTCCGGGTTATAGTTGATTCCACCCCGGGTACCAAGAAGAGGTACGTTAAGAAACTTCCCACCACCGAAGATGATTTCTTTGACCCTAGCAGCGGGTGTGAGCCAAACCACTTCATTAGGGGTGAGAGCCATGATCCTTTGTGAAATAGACCAATTCTCTGGATTATCATGGAAAGACTTCGGAAGGTGCGAAATAAACCACCTATAGAGGAGAGGCACACAACAAAGAATGTACCCACGACCCTTGCCGGATCGATCGTGAATAGCATGGTATGTGTCAGCTAGCAAAGTAGGAACCGGGTTCTTGGAGTGGAAGATAATAATAGCATTCATATCCACGAAGTCATCTAGATTTGGAAAGAGAATAAGCCCATAGATGAGGAGTGCAAGAATAGCCTCAAGAGTGTCCTGACAAGTGGTTTTGAGGTTGGCTTTCTCAAGTAGATACTCCAAAGTGAACCCTCGGATGTGAGCCTTAGTGACAAGATTCTTGGAGACATCGGTGGTCTTGAGATAGAGATCCTTAGCAATAACCAATGGAGTAGGAGGATTCTCAAGTCCCGCCAAGGGTACCCCCTTAGCAATAGATAGATCCATCAAGCAAGAATAAGCCTCGAGTGTGGGCACTAACTGAAAGTCGGGAAAAGTGAAGCACCGATAGTCCCGATCATAGAATTGCACTAGAGTGTGCACAAGCTTCTCATCCACATTAGTCTGGAGAAGAGTAAGTAAAGCCCCGTAACGATGTCGGAAACCAGTCGGATCCTCGATCTTGAGTGCCAAATCTCTCAAACTAGCCAAATCCACTTCCTTGAATTTGTAGGACTTAGTATTCCCCATTCCTACAATGTTTACAAATTCAATTTGTCTAAGCCCTTCGATAAAATGCATGGAAAAAGTTTATGCATGTATGCATGTATGCATGATTATGTTCAAGTACGGAGAAAACATGGTGGGTTGAAATTCAAAGTCAAGGAGTCATGGGTGGACATGGTGTCCGGTGAAACTAGGGCTTTGGATAATAGTAACCGGGTTCTAAAAAGGTTCCCAAGTTGCAACCTCTCCGACGTATATCATGGTGCCACGAGACAAACACTCGCTCCATGATTATCCGTAAGAAGGTCTAACTTGAGTGTAGTATCGCGTGACGACTAAAATTCGAGACAACACTCGGTTTAGCCTCCGCACTACATCCTAGAAAATGGCCATGGATGGGTTTGGTTATCTACGGTTCATAGCGTCATAGAACAATTAGAAGCAAAGTGCCTAAACGCGACAACACGCGCTGACAACATCACCCCCAAAATGCCTCAGCTATGTGGGATTGATCGCATAATCCAATACACTAGGCAACCCTCGGAATGAATTGTCGATTATATCCCCCCTAAATCCTAAGTTCACTCAGCCCGGGTGTAGGACTTTTGATATTCTCACCCCACACGTTTGCAAGAAATTTAAACATTTATTCATATAAGAAAGCAAAGAGAAGCAAGTAAAAACGAAAGCGCAAGCGTGGAAATAAAGACTAGGCGTAACTCTCGAATCTCCCCAGTGAAGTCGCCAGCTGTTTTATCTTGGTTTTCGGGTGTCAAACATTGATTACGTTTGAACCTTTTTAACCTTTGATATCTCATTTTTTTTCTTGGGAAGGGAAAAAATAAGCAAAACCCTTGAGAATCGAGGTCCGGGAGTTGTTTTCGCTACAGGAAGGTGTTAGACACCCATAACGACTATAGTATCCTATAGGAACCGTCTTTACTTTCTACGCGCGCGCTTTATTTTTAAATGCTATTTGGAAAATGATATTTAAACCTAAGAGTTTTCTAAGTGAAGAATTGGAGGGAGAAGAAGATGTTTGAATTTTTATTTTATTTGAATTGAAGGAATTTTGATTCCTTGCCTACGTACCCTTTTAAGGGATCAAATCCACCGTAGTTCTCTTCCAAAAAACGTTTTTGTTTTTGTTGGTTGATTTTAAGTTTGAAAATGGAATTTGAAAGAAGAGATAGGAGGCCTCCAAGGGCATGAGATTAAGGAAAAAGTGAAGTTGGAATTAGTTATTTGCAAAAACAAGTCCAAGTGGGAATTAGTTTCATTGATGCTTTTATTAAGAAAATAAAGAGAAAAATTCACTTGGAATGTGTTCCAAGAGTTTATTTGGAAAAAAAAATTGAGTGAGATGGTTCAAGTTTTTTGTTTGGAAAATTGGAATTTTCTCTAAGTGTAAAACCTAAGCATACATCTAAACATGCAATTACCTAACCATACATCTAAACATGCATATCCTAGTCATACATCTAAAGTGAGGTGTGTGCATGTGTGAGTTTTTAGTGTCCATAGTCCATAGTCCATATTACATCATTTCCCTACATACACACTACTTCCTTGTGGGAGCTTAATCCCACATAAATGAAATTTAAAGCAACATAAAAATGTAAAGGGAAAGAAATGAAGAATTGAGATGAAGATGAAAGTGATGGAAGATGCTTATGAAACAATGAACAAATGGTTAGTAATAATAGGCATAGGATAGTAGAAAAATTGGCAAGGAAATAAAGCATAAAACATGGTAAAAATGCAAGAAAAAAGTAGCAAAAATGCACTTAATAAAATACCAAAATTCCAAAGCAAGCAAGAGACCCATAACTCTCACATTTTGACATTTTTCAAAGGGGTTTTATGTTCAGCCCCAATGTGAGAGTTATGAGAAACACAAGTCAAGGACTATGGCATTTTATTAAGCCTATTTCGCACTAATTCACATATTAAAGAATCAAGTAACTTGCCATATAAGGAATCAATTATCACATATCACAAACCAGCACCAAAACACCAAATCAATCACCAAACAATACTCCAAAATTATTCAACAAACCACAATTATTATGAACCAAACAATTGGAATTAAAACATGCAAAAAACTTCACAAAATTGGACAAAACAACACAAAATTCAAACAATTTCTCCATGTATTTTCTCTAACAATTTTCAGCATACAAAATATCATAGAAACAAATTTCAAATACCAAAATTAATTGCAAGAAAATTCACACAAAAGGTTTTTTTTACAAATTCTTTAGCAAAATCAACACGTAGACGTAATCAACACAAAATATTTTTCATGCATTTTTAACCAAGATTAACACTCAAAAATTATCACGAAACAATCAAAAAGCATTAAGAAGATCAAGAGAAATTTGTTTGGATTTTTTTTTGCAAAGTTTTTAGCATAGCAACGGTGCAACCAGAAATTGACAGTGTGTAAACAGCAAGAAAATCAATGAAAAGAAGTAACACAAGGCCCAACCCAAACATGCAATACCCAGTCCAAACCAAATGTTACAGGGACCATCGGATTGATCCAAATGGATCAACCCGTGATCTAACGGTCGTAATAAGGTGAGGAGCATGGTAACGTGGTGGACGGCATGCATGGAATCACAAGAGGATACAGCTCTTAAAAACACAAACATGCAAACAAACAGAAAACTCAAACACTCCTTCTTCTCCAATTTTCCAACGAGGATTCCGGCCAAACCTCCGGTGCCGTCGCCGGAATCTTTCAAGAAACACCTTCTCGAAAAAAACCTACACATCCAACACTCTTTTCTCCTCCTAGTCCCGATTTTCACACCAATTTTTCAGAAAAGTTTCGAAAACTGAATTCTAATTCAAGATGCACAGATTCGAGATAATGAAAGAGGGAAAGGGAGGAAAAAATTCCGATCTGATGCTTCTTCTTCGTGGCTTTACGAATCTGTGATTTAGCTTGAACCTTATGTTACCGATCCGGAAAGTTTTCTGCGGTTCTTTGATTTAGCTCCGTTCCGATTCGCGTTCCCGTTCACTTCGTTCTACTTCTCTGTTCTGTAATTCGACTTGAACCGGCGTGCCTTGAATTCGGTTTCGTCCCTTCTTTCTCTCGATCTGATTCACCGTTTCGAACGTTCTTCAAATCCGAGTTCAAGAACCACAAATCAGTCTACCTCGCAGGGATCCGTTTCAGCTTTGCTTGTTGTTGCTTGATTGAAAACACGAAACGGCTGCTTGATTCATTTTCCGGCGTTACGGCGATGATTGAGGTGAAACCATTGGTGAATTCGATTCCTGAATGATGAAAAATGATAGATGAATCAGCTGCGATTGTTGAAATTGAAGGTGGAATCGGTTATGGATGAGGATTGTAGAGGTTGGAGGATGTTGTGGCAGTGGTTATGGAGAATTGTAGTGATTTGTGGTGGTTTTGGTGGTGGTGGGTGGTTGTTAGGGATGAAGGAGGAGGTGGTTAGAGTTTGTTAGGGTGGAGATAGAGGATGAGAAAGTTTGTTAGAGGTGGTGATGGAGGTGGTTAGGGATGAAAGTGGGAGGGAAAATTGAGGGAAAAGTTTTGTGATTTTTTTTGTGAAAATGATTGGAAAAGAATTAGTGTGTTGACCTTGACCCATGGGTTTGACCTTTATAGGTGATGAAAGGGATGCTTGCCCAATGATATGATGCCATGTGGCACTTGGACCCTAACCAACTTTGACCTGCAAAGTAACAAACTACAAAGGACCAAAATGCAAATAACAAGACTTTGAGGACTAAAATGCAATTAAAACTAAAATTGATTAAAAGAGTAAATTGAAAATTAACGTAAAGTGAAACTAAAAATAGAATCGACCAAAGGACTAAAATGAACTAATTACGCAAATGAGGTACTTCAAAGTAACCTCTCTCTGTCAAAATTTCATGAGAAATGACCAAAATGAACTTAGGGACTAAACTGACTCAAAATGACTTCAAATGTGATTTTTGAAATGGATTTTAACATGAGATTGAAACAAGGACTTACACCAACCAATTGAAAGGACTCAAACAATTTTCAAGGACTAAAATGAGTTTGAATGCAGGAAATGACTAAAATACCCTTTTTCATGAATTTTACAAATATCATTGAAATAAGATGCAGAGAAAGATGCAATTGATCAGAGACACATCAAGTGACTTGAAGTGCAAGAAAAGAAGAATTGAGCTAGTATTTTTAGGTCCAAAATTAGGGTATAACAATGAGCAATGTTGTATCTCTAGAAAAATAACATCAAGAATTCTTCAAGAATAAAGAGCAGCCAATCACAATGCATTATTCGCCACAATTCAAGGAGGTGTGGCTGAAAAATAAAAAGTGAAACTTGCCAGCTGTGTCTTGAAAAATTTTTGATGCTATTTTTTTTTAGAGAAATAGCATTTTCCTTCGGTCATATAAATCTGCATATAACTTCATCATTCCTTCCGAGGTTGAGAAGCAGTATTTGTAAAATACCATTCACATCTCTCAAGCAAAAAAAAAAAAAAAAGTCAATAAGGCTTGGTATTCCAATTTCCAGAATTTGCATCAATCAGCATATTAGCATTGGAATTACTCGTGGGGTAAATGCTTGGAGTTGAAATAAATGGAATATGATATCATTTCTAAGCCATATGATGTTTCAAATTGAAATCAAAGAACCATCACCAATACTCTTATGGTATTCTTCCTTCAATAAAGTTCGATTTGTCCAAATGGTATGCCACATATAACTAGAATTAATGACGATAGAAACCAAATCATGAGGGTTGGTTAACAAATACCAACCTTGTTTTTCCAACATTACCAAGTTGAAATTGTGGATGCCCCGAAAGTTCATTCCTCCTCATCAGGGAAGGCCGTCCCTACGAATCTGAAGACTCGGCTTTGTAAGTGAAAAGAGGTCCGTAATAAAATAAAAATGCATTTTTTTAAAAGACAATGCTATTTAATTTTTTTAAAAGATAAATACAAGGTGTCGTATATATGTACACCCAAAGATGAAAATCACTACCGTATACATGAGGAACCTCAAACCACTATCCCAAAAAAACACCCATCTAACATCAAAAGCAAGATGACCCAATTCTAATAGGCCTAAAACAAGACAACAGAAAAGAAAAGTGGAAACCTGGGAGTAGTGGAGTAGTACTTAGTAGTACTACTGGGCTATATTTTTTTTTAGGCCCATACCTTGGGGAGGCCCAGCTCCATTGAGCGGTTTGCACACCCCAAGGTCCGGCCTTGCTCCTCATCCCTTCCCCATTGTAAATTTTTTGCACCTCATCCACTTGATACTTTTCTACTTTTTTGTCTTCTTTTCGCTAGACCAGAGAGAGGACAGACATCAAGGGGAAGCAAAGACATCCCAATTAGGTTGGCACTCCGATGAGCCCCCATCCTATGCTGCCAAACTCAAATATTGTTAAAAAAAAGGAAAAATAAATACAAGAGGGGGGACTAGACCAAAACCCTCAAAGAAAAAGAAAATGAAAATGAAAAAGAAAGCGGAAACATAAAGAAGACAACCGCCTAAGGAAACCTATTATGAGGTAAACCACAACGGTCCAAGTAAAACTCCGCCTGAAGGTCAGGAGGGAAAACCGACAACCACACCGCACCATAGACCGAGTGACCCATATTAGCAAAGTAATCATTGATTAGACGAAGATGGCTCACCCCTAGAGCGGGTTCTGTACAACGACTTACCAATATTAATTTTCTTTAGGTGCTGCTTGTGTTTCTTGGTTAAAATCGGCGTGAATGACATTTCAGCTGACTTTGCATCATATTCACAACCATTTTGCACCCCACCAAAAATAATTAAGCATCCTCTCAACCTCATCCACTTGACACCTTTTGTACATTATGAACTTAACCAACTGATATCTTGCTCATACGACTTAATTGAAGGAAATAATTCAATGTTGTGGCTAGTTGCCCATTGGTTTATTAATAGGAGTAGGTTGTCTGAATTGAAAAATAAAATTTGTGGAAATAATGTGCAGATCTTAACCATTGATATTCATATTACCAGTGGTTAATATCTACCATTAATATTGACCGTTTATAATACAGAGATCAATAGTCAAAAATCTCTACATTATTCCCTCATTTTTTTCCCCTTCCAATTGAGACAATATTCATTCCTCTTATTGACACCGGCTATCATGTTCTCCACATCTTTATTTCCGAGGGAGTAAATATTTGTCAAAGTTTATTTGCATTATCTCCTGATATAAGTGGTCACATGGTACTTTTGACTTAGTCAATACTATAATAGTTATCTTGACCCAACAAGCCTATAGCATCCACTAAATCCATCTAAACTTCATAAGTGGTCATATGTTTCAGTTTTTTTTTTTTTTCACAAATCAATTATGCTTCAGTTATTTGTGATACATACAGTACAGGTGGGTAAATATTTGCACTTCAACCCAATAGTTAATATATTACCTTTTTTTTTGCAAAGCATTATCTGACAATTTATTTATTTTTTAGTGTAAATAAGAGGGGAATCTATGAGGAAAAAAAAATAAAATTGTTTGTACTATTTCACACATCATCAATGATAATAATAATGAAAACAAACGTACCCCATAAACACCTTTTTGCTTCCCATTGTGTCTTCCAGCTTCACGATCCCTCTCCTTCACACACAATTATTTTTTTATTTTTATGATAATTCTATCACCATAGAATCACCCGATAAATACAGATACCCTCCTTTTACTTTATCTATACCTAACATGGAGAATTGGTGGGAGAATTGGTTCTCTAATATGGTAATTAATTAACTAGCCATTTTATAAAAATAATTTCATTGTCAAGTTAATATCAATTTTGTCAAAGTATATGTATATGTTATGATAATATTTCTATTTCCCTCTGTCAAAAAAATCTATAGGATATGAAGGGTAGTGATAACTCCTTCAATCAGAAGCATCCAACAATAATAGGACATTGTTCTAATTCAGTGCCTAATAATGCTGCTACACATGGAAAGAATAAGAGGGTGAGAAGCTCATGGGAGATACAAGGTCACATAATGTCAGAGAGAAAAAGGAGACAAGAAATGGCAGAGAGATTCATAGCACTTTCGGCTATGATACCCGGCTTGAAGAAGGTCAGTTCCTGCAATTCTTCTTCAATATATGCAACATTCTGTTTTTTGTAGATCAAAGCATGGAAATACTAAATATGGATTAAACATGAGGTTTATTATATTAACTTTTTATAATGGATAGGTTTCTTTGTTCTATGCTCTCTCCGTTTCAAAATGAGTGTCGCTTTAGTCAATTGCATACGGATTAAGGAATGAAATAAAGTAGTCAAATGTCATAGCAATTTTACTAAAATAACCTTACTTTAAAAGAACAAGACAAACTTAAAGTTGTATTGAAAATTGTGTGAGAGAGAAAAGTTTGAGTATTTATTGAGGGTAAAGTTGGAAGAAAAAAATTAAAATTGTATTGGAAATGTAAAGTGACATTCATTTTGAAACAATTTTTTTTAAGTGACACTCATTTTGAAACGGAGGAGTACTATTTTAGTGGATATGCTTTTTTTTACAATATTTAATGGATATATGCTTAACAATGTAAAAATACTTTACCAAGTAATTCAATTATATTGTATTTAGTAGTGATACATGGACCCCACTATTTAAACATCTTACAAAATTTAATCAAAAAAAAAAAATCTTACAAAATGTGATTAATTCAATTGAATACAAGATTAATTCAGTTCATGGCAAAAATTGTGGTTAATTCAATTTCAAGAATTAAACATGAATTTCAATGTGAACTATTTAATCAACTAAATTAATCACATTTTTGCATGTGAGTAACCATGTATCTCAACTAAATTAATCAATTTCGAGATGAAGCAAGGCCCAAAATACATTGATAAGCCAAAAAGGAACAAAGAAAATCTATTTTTAGTATAGTCATTAGAGGCAACTGAGACCACCAAGCTCCAAGCATAAGAACTCAAACTTAAATCCAAACTTAACAAGCTTAATTATCAGCACGTTAATTTCCTCCTCTGTAAATGTGAGTAACAAAGAAGGACATAAAATAAATTAACACAGGTGATTTCACATGGTGATTTCTAAATTATGAAATATAATTTATATAAAATTAAATAATAAATTAACACAGGTGCAACAACAATTGAGATATTTATTGTCATGCAATGCTTTTTCACTCTAAGTTTTTTTTAAAAAAGAATAAATTGAAACATTTAATTACTAACTAAAGTTAAATATAGTGATTTTGCATTTGTTTAATTTGAGAGAAATTGTCAATAAAAGAATATTTTTCTCTTGCATTTGTTTCAAATAAAGAGTGAGAATAAAAGGGAACGTATGATAGAAGAATGATGAAGATATTCAAGTATTTTTGTTGATAAGGTTTAGTAAATGTACATTATGACATGTGACTTATGAGGTGAGATAATTTTTACACTCTTAAGTTTTAGGTGAGATTCTTTATTGTGAGATTGATATATAACAATGTCATTAAATATTTTACTTGTATAGATAGACAAGGTTTCTGTACTTGGTGAAGCTATTAATTACGTGAAACAACTTAAAGAACGCATATCAATGCTGGAGCAACAATGTTATGAGAGGAATAAAAAAAGTAGCAAGTCCATAATCTCTATTAAAAAATTTCAATCTCATCCACGTAATGATAATTTGGATTCCAATCATGTGCTCCTCCCTGAAGTAGAGGCCATTGGCATAGAATCAGAGAAGGAACTAGTACTTATTAAAATCAACTGTGAGAAACATGAAGGCATTTTGTTCAAACTATTGTCAATGCTGGAAAATATGCACCTCTATGTTTCCACCAGTAGTGTGCTTCCATTTGGAAAAAATACCCTCAACATTACCATCATTGCTAAGGTAATGTTTTTATGTTTCAATTATGAATACTTGTTTGAAATTTTGAAGCATTGATAAAATGTTAATTACATGGATTTTATGTGGCAGATGGGTGAGGAATACAGGATAACAATAGAAGAATTGATGACAAAGTTGAAACAGGATGTTTTGAAGTTATATGACATGTAAAATGTGATCCATGCTAGTGTATCTAATATTATCAAGGAAACAAAATGAATGAAATGAAATGTTTATTCTCATTATTGACTGAACTATTACAACACTCTTATATATATATAGAGTTTGGTAACAGACTTAACTAACAAAGAAGAAGCTTATTAAAAGTACCAAAAAGCCCCTAACAATTACTTGGGTTGCAAGCTATCTACATTCTTCTGTTCATTCTCTTCTATGTTTAATATCCCCCCACAAGTTGGAGGTTGGTAAATGTTGAGCAACCCCAACTTGGATAAAAGGAGATTAAAGGGTTGAGGAAGCAGTGATTTAGTGAAGAAATCTGCTAGCTGATCTTTGGAAGAAATGGGCAGTAGTTTGAACAAGCCAGCTTGCAACTTTTCCTTGACTATGTGGCAATCAATCTCCAGATGTTTGGTGCGTTCATGGAAGACAGGATTGGCTGCAATGTAGATAGCACTCTGATTATCACAATAGAGCACAGGTGGCTTGATGCATGTGACCTCCAAATCTCTGAGCAGATAGGTAAGCCACTGCAGTTCACATGAAGCAGATGCAAGTGCTCTGTATTCAGCTTCTGAAGATGACCTGGAAACAGTGAGTTGTTTCTTGGTTCTCCATGAAACAAGAGAATTACCAAGGAAGAAACAATGGCCAGATATGGACCTTCTAGTGTCTCTGCAGCCAGCCCAGTCAGCATCAGTGTATCCTTTGAGTTGAAGAGATGAACTTCTGGGAAAGAATAAACCTTTACCAGGGCATCCTTTAAGGTATCTTAAAACTCTCATAGCTGCATTATGATGAGTTTGAGTAGGGTTACTAAGGAATTGGCTAAGTTGCTGAGTAATATATGTGATATCAGGTCTTGTTGTATTGAGATACAACAATCTGCCAATTAATCTTCTATAAGCTGAAATGTCAGGAAATGAAGGTGCAGAATCATTATAGAGCTTAATAGAAGGGTCAGAAGGAGTGGAAAGTGGTTTAGACCCAAGTAAACCTGAATCTTCTAAGAGATCAAGGCAATATTTTCTTTGATATAAAGATATGCCAGAGTTTGAATGTGCAACCTCCAGGCCCAAAAAATATTTCAGTTGGCCAATGTCTTTGATTTTAAAAGCATCATGAAGAACACTTTTAATCAAAGTAAACTCAGAAAGAGTGTTACCAGCCAAGATCACATCATCAACATAAACCAGTAATATAGTGAAAGAGGAATTGGTGCACATAGTATGGAGAATTCGTATCTGGTTGATGAGCAATTGGTGCTTGACGAGGAGGCATGATGAAGAAGAAGCAAGAAATGCGAATCAGAGAAAACAGAGTATGACCGTAAGAAAACGAAGAAGAACGATCAAAGAGAAAAAACAAAGAACGAAGAATCTCAAAGTGAAATTGAGACAAAATCGAGAAGAAACGAAGAAGAATCAAGAAGATTCTGTAAAAGAATCAACGAAAAACGAAGAAGATGAAAAGCTTGAGTTTGAGCATCAATGGCGGAAGCTTGTAACTGAATCGTAACAAACTCCTCTCAAGAAGAGAGAGAGTAAATCTGATACCATATTATCAAGGAAACAAAATGAATGAAATGAAATGTTTATTCTCATTATTGACTGAACTATTACAACACTCTTATATATAGAGAGTTTGGTAACAGACTTAACTAACAAAGAAGAAGCTTATTAAAAGTACCAAAAAGCCCCTAACAATTACTTGGGCTGCAAGCTATCTACATTCTTCTGTTCATTCTCTTCTATGTTTAAGATCTAACAAGTTATAGTTCTTAAGAGTTGGAGTTGTAGGGTATGAATGTGAACAGAAAGGAAAACATATAATAAGTAACGTTGCGATGTTGCGACTTGACTGCTTTCATGTTATGTTATCTAGTTTATATTCGATCTTTCGAATATCGAATAAATCATCAATTTATTTCCTAAATTATCATTTTCCCTTTAATTTAGTCACAAAATCAATAGTATATATATAAAGTAAAGTTTTTTATGCCACATGTCACTTCCACATTCATTCTCAATATTTTTATTATTTTTTCTATTTTATTTAACATAAATATCTCAACAAACTTTTGATCTTATGCACTCAGTATTTTTTATCTCAACAAACTACACATCAATCAATCAATAGTATATATATATAAAGTAAAGTTTTTTATGCCACATGTCACTTCCACATTCATTCTCAATATTTTTATTATTTTATCTATTTTTAAAAACCAATATTTTATTTAACAAAAATCGGGTTTTCAGGCTACTTGATCGGATTGCTCAGAAACATCCCCAGAAAATCAGAAAAAATTCAAGGACCATGATAGAAGGGACTTCTTACGGGACTCCGCCCCTCAAAATCCAAAATTCCATCGTTTAGACCCATTTTTCATTTTTATTAATTTTTCATATTCTCAGAAAAATCCGAAAAAATTTCCATTAGTTTTATTTGATTTTTAGAATTTTTTGGTACTATTTTTTATATTTTTATGATTTTATTTGTCAGGTTTTTAGCATTTTTTCACTTAGTTTTTTGTTGTTTTTAAAAGGAAAACTCAAAACTATTGAAATGTGAGAGAGTCTGATGGCTGATTATACATAAGAATTGTCCGTATTATAAAATCCGAAATAGTAAACATGAATCCAAATTTTAAAATCCGGAATGCACAAGGGCATTTTTAGAAATTTTACAGGGCGCGGGAGAAGGCAATAGGGTGGGAAAGTAATAGTCCATGTTTAAAGGACCCAAAACTATTACCACTTGGACTAATTCATTATTGATTTTGTTACACTTTTTATTCTTGCATTGGACATTCATCTCATCATTTATATTTAATTTTAATTTTTTTTTTGAAATATTTATATTTATTTTTATGATATTATTATAATTGTAAATTTAAATAAATTCAATCTAATATACTGACACGTGTATTCGTGCATACAAACTTATAAAACTTATTTAATATCTAACCCGGGCAACGCCGGGTCTCTAAACTAGTATATAGATATAATAAGCAATCATTTAAGAATATGAAAATTCATCAATTTAATCTCCGAGATCTTAACAACTAAAACTAAATTGATGAATTTTATATAACTTAAGAACTAAATTCAAATGATAGTGATAGTGTAGGACGGAAATCGATGGTTTATTGTTTAAGAATCTATTAGGTTGAGTTGATTCAAGAAGATTCCTCTTATACAGATTTGAGTAAGCTCACGGATATAATCCTATCATAAACAATTTTATTGGTAGAGTTATAAAATCCACACACACAAACAAAAAGATAGTCTATGACAACGCTTCATTAGATAGGCATTGTTATATTATCTTCTTTGACAATGTGTTTCTAAGAGTACTTATTTACTTTACGCGCTAGTAGAGCCTATTCTTTTGCAACATTTACAATGCATATAGCAAAAAATGTTGTCAATGGGTGACTTTGACAATGTTGATCAAAGCTAAAAAGCATTGTCAAGGGAGCTTAACAACACTTTTTTCACATGAAAAAGTTTTATCATAAGATACAATAACACATTAATACCAACGCTTTTAAGCGTTGTTAAGTAGGTTAACATCATCGACAACTTGTTTTTCAAGGGGGCAGTCATTACTGGTGGACTGGCTTGCCAGTAAGACGACAACTAATTTTTTTTTTATTTGTATTCTTTCAGGCTATTACTTGCGACCCGTCCTCCAATAATAACCTACAAATTTGTCTTCTTCATAATGGTGGCTTAGACCGCTAGTAAATTAAAATTGCCTTGGCTTCTAAAATTAGTGAGGGTTTAGACCGTTAATAATGTCATCATTTTGCCATTTTTTTTTTCATTTTCGAAGGGTTTTCCTTACTTTGAGGGTTTAGTCCGCTTGTAATAACTGAGAGTCTAAAATCTGCCAAGAATGCTTTTCTAGGTGGTCTATAATTCTTGAATTTCTTGTGGTGCCAAGTTTGGATTGCTCGATATATTCCATGCTTACCTTGTGGGCAAAGGCTACGGTAGGCGATGTAACACCCCGTTTTCCCAACTTGAAAATTTCATTTAAATCAGAGTATTTAATTCATAACGGAATGTCACATACTACTTAAAAATCTTAAAAACAGATAATAATAATTATCTCTCAAAATTCAACATCAAAAAAAATCTACAATCTTGCAGCGGAAAATAGTTCAACATATTAAAAGTCTTGGCACGCAGGCCTCATCAAAATCTCATAGTTTCAGTTCAACATTTATTCATAAAAAGTTCATAAGGACACGTAAGGAATAGTAGTAAAGCAAGTCCCCATCCCGTTACGTATCAGAGCACCTAGACACAATGTGAGGAGTCCACTCACGAACGCCTCTAGTCTTTATTACCTGCACATTACCCACGGTCGAGGCAACATATACGCAGAAGGGGTGAGATTTCATAATCAATACATTAAGCATATAATCCAATAAAATGCATTTAACAACTTAAACATTAATAACATATCCACAATTAACACTCAACATATTTTTCATTTCATAACAAATACAATCATCAAATACCATTACTAAATATCATCACAAATCATAATCAACTTAACACTTAGCTCGACAACATAACTCATCTTGACAATGCAACTTTACCAACTCAACAACGACTTAACAACACAACTCATCTTGACAATGCAACTCTATCAACTCAACAACAACTTAACAACACAACTCATCTTGACAATGCAACTCTATCAACTCAACAACAACTTAACAACTTAGACCATCATGAAACTTCTTGATATGCAAATGCATGTGGTACCAATCAACAACAAAATGAGCATAATAGGCTCTTCAACGTGTGAGCACAAAGGCTGCCGGGCCTAAAGCCCCCAACTTTAATGAGCACAAAGGCTGCCGGGCCTAAAGCCCCCAACTTTAATGAGCATGCAATGAACTCAACTTCCAACAACTTAGACAACAACGTGAACAACTCATACGACTCATAATCATGGACAACTTCTTAAATTCCAACAACATAGACCGACTCATGCAACCTCAAGACACTAACAGTCAATAGCAGGGAACAGCAGCAAGATACATCATTTAATAACGCTTGAATGCGTCAACATCATCTAATGAATGAATTACATCATCATAAGTATCATAAAGCATCATTATAACATTCATGCAACAACAATTCTAATCTCAGTCACCTGAACAGACTTCTGGAGCTTATGAAAGCATCCTAAACAGCTCTCTTACTTACTTCTAAGGTCAACTCAAGTCTATACGTGCGAAAGGATCGCATCGGGACAATTTTGGGCAACTAACAGCCTAACTCGCAGTGGCGAGTAACTTTGCTCGCAAGTTGGGTTACACTATGGCAAGGAACTACTCCTATAACCCTTAATTAAATCCCTCTCATTAAGCTTATTGATTTGGGGCCTTACTGTACATCTTAGGAACCCTTTAGAGGCATAAAAATGGGTCAAATATAGTTTAAGTCAACACTGCATCGTGGCACGTTGAGGTACCATCGTGGCACGTTTGGACAGCCTAAAAATGGTTTCGATTCTGGAAAAATCGTGGCACGTTGGGCTTCCATCGTGGCACGTTCATAGTTCGACAGAAAACTTCAGATTTTCTACCTTTCACGTTTTCGGCCGTAAAACTCAAACCTTTAATCCGTTTTCGATGCCGTTTTCGCCTACGCACTCCTGACACTAAGCTCTATCATATTCTACAGAAAAATTCAAGTTTAAACCACTCAAAACTCGTTTTCCAAAACCTCACAACCCTAATTCTTAACTCACCGACATCTCATCTAATCACATAGTTTTAGCTTCAAAATTACTTCTGATAATCATTATGGGGATTATCTAAGGTCTAATTACAGTCTCTTCATCAATCTAACAATTTTTCATCAATTAATCCTCAAACTCCCTCAAACCCTAATTCATCAATTCTCACAAAACTCAACCTAATCATGCTAAATCATTCTACAGAATTATAACCTTAATAATATTGAAAATTAGTCTCACCCTTACCTGATTATAGCAGAATCGCAGCTCTCTCTCCCTCTTGATCTCCTCTTCTGACTTTTTCTCCCTTTTCCCAAAAGCGTTTCACGTAAAAACGTCTCCCACTTATGTTTGTCTTATTTATTTACCCTTATTGCTCATCTCACCTATAAACTTACTATTTCCACCTCACAGCCCAACTTCTAATATTTTTATTTTATTTCTCATATCTTATTTTATTTAATAATAAAATAAATCACACCAACATAACAACTTCACAACATCATATACTCCACATAATTTATTCATAAATCATATAAACTACTCAACCTCACGAATCATATAATTCACACATCTTAGTCATATAAATTACTTAAATCATAAATCATATAAGCATATATTTATAAATATATTCTAAACTTCATCGAATTAATTAAATAATTAAGACGGGCGTTATAACTCTCCCCAACTTATAGAATTTTCGTCCTCGAAAATTTACCTCAAGCAAACAACTCTGGATAAGACTCTACCATCTTACTCTCTAGCTCCCATGTCAAGCTTTCACCAGTTGCTCCACTCCAAACAACTCTCACTAGAGGTATCTCCTTGCCCCTCAACGTCTTCACCTTGCGATCACCAATTCTCAAAGGTAAGGTCTCCACCGTAAGGTTGTCTCTAACTTGCACATCATCATTCTGAATCACATGGGACGGGTCTGGGACATACTCCCTCAACTGCGACACATGAAACACATCATGCAAATTTGATAGATGCGGTGGTAAGCCAACTCTATAAGCCACCGTGCCAATTCTCTCAGATATCTGATAAGGACCAATAAACTTCGGAGTCAACTTCTTGGACTTCAATGCACGACCAACACCGGTCATCGGAGTAACTCTCAAGAACACGTGCTCTCCTTCTTGAAACTTAAGGTGTTTCCTACGCTTATCATGGTAACTCTTTTGTCGACTCTGCGACGCTTTCATCTTTTCTTGAATCATTTTCACTTTCTCAGTAGTCTGCTGAACAATTTCTGGTCCTAAAACCACACTTTCACCTGTTTCAAACGAACACAACGGAGTCCTACACTTCCGACCATACAAGGCCTCGAAAGGTGCCATCCCAATACTTGAATGATGACTGTTATTATATGTGAACTCTATCAACGGGAGATGACTATCCTAAGTTCCACCTTGCCCAAGTACACAAACTCTCAACAAGTCTTCGAGTGACTGAATTGTTCTTTCCGACTGACCATCTGTTTGAGGATGATAAGCCGAACTCAATCTCAACTTAGAGCCTAAAGCCTCTTGCAAACTCTTCCAAAATCTAGAAGTAAATCTTGGATCTCTATCTGACACGATGCTTGAAGGAACACCATGCAATTTCACTATGTCTCGAATATAAATATCTGCCAACTGAGCCACAGGAAAAGGAAAACTAATATTAATCGGGAGGAAGTGTTCCGACTTCGTCAATCTATCCACAATCACCCAAATAGCATCATTTCCCTTAGGAGTATTCGGCAAACTCGTCACAAAATCCATGGATATACTATCCCATTTCCATTCTGGTACATCTAACGGTGTCATCAATCCAGCAGGCTTCTGATGCTCCACCTCCGACTTCTGACAAATTAAACAAGAATACACAAATTGTGCTACATCACGTTTCAATCCAGACCACCAAAACAACTTCTTTAAATCATGATACATCTTTGTAGCTCTCGGATGGATACTCAAGCTACTCCTATGACTCTCTTCAAGAATCATCTTCTTTATCTCATCATTGTCTGGAATACAAATCCTACCTCGAAACCTCAACACACTCTGACCATCGACCTTAAAGTCACCATCTTCAGTTTGATTACTAGCAGCCAACAAGTCCACAAACTTAACATCAGCTTTCTGCGCATCTTTAATATCTTTTAAGAAATCATTATCAATTTTCAGCATTCCTAACTTAACACTCCAAGGCGACATTTCACAAACTAAGCTCATATTTCTAAACTGTTCAAGCAATTCAAATTCCTTCACCATCATAGCAGACATATGTAAACTCTTCCTACTTAGGGCATCTGCAACCACATTAGCTTTACCCGGATGGTAATTCAAACTAAAATCATAATCTTTCAACAATTCGAGCCACCTTCGTTGTCGCATATTCAATTCTTTCTGATCAAACAAGTACTTCAAACTCTTGTGATCACTAAACACCTCAAATCTCAAATCATACAAGTAATGTCTCCAAATCTTAAGCACGAATACAACTGCAGCTAATTCCAGATCATGAGTAGGATAATTTCGTTTATGTAATCTCAACTGTCTTGATGCATAAGCAACCACCTTACCATCTTGCATAAGCACACCGCCTAAACCCAACTTGGACGCATCACAATACACCACAAAAGGTTCATCGGACTTCGGCAAAATTAAGATTGGAGCCGTCGTCAAACGCTTCTTCAATTCGTTAAAACTGTTCTCACAATGAACATCCCACACAAAGGTCTTACCTTTACAAGTCAATTGCGTTAACGAAAGTGCCAACTTAGAAAATCCTTCAATAAATCTTCGGTAGTAACCTGCTAAACCCAAAAAGCTTCTAATCTCTGTGACTGACTTAGGAGTCTCCTATTGTGATACTGCATCAACTTTAGACGGATCAACTGTAATACCACTACCAGAAATAACATGGCCAAGAGAACTTACTTCATTCAACCAGGATTCACACTTAGACAATTTGGCATACAACTTCTTCTCTTTCAGCACTTGCAAGACAATCTTCAAATGCTCAGCATGTTCTTCTTCCGTCTTATATTCATAATGTCCATATCGCGTTCTAAACGCCGTCTTCTGCATATCTTCATCTTTCACTTTAATCTGGTGGTAACCCGATCTCAAGTCAATCTTGCTAAACGCACGTGCACCCACTTACAACCTATCAATTACTGCTTGATTCTCCATGGACAAAGACGCCATCAATGAAACATCAAGATTTCGTCACGTTCTAACTGCTTCAGCTAATTAGTAGTCAAAAACTCTGCTCCACTTTCTTCCTCGACAGCAGAAAAAAATACGCCGACTTACTAAAACAATTAATATGGACATGGTTGTACTCCAACCAGTCCATACAAAGGGTTACACAACAAACAACATCAAACATGACAACTCAAATACAGTACAAAACTGTAATACGACACAACATGACTCTACTACTTGGCCGAATGGACCGACCTGCTCTGATACCAATTGTAACACCCCGTTTTCCCAACTTGAAAATTTCATTTAAATCAGAGTATTTAATTCATAACGGAATGTCACATACTACTTAAAAATCTTAAAAACAGATAATAATAATTATCTCTCAAAATTCAACATCAAAAAAAATCTACAATCTTGCAGCGGAAAATAGTTCAACATATTAAAAGTCTTGGCACGCAGGCCTCATCAAAATCTCATAGTTTCAGTTCAACATTTATTCATAAAAAGTTCATAAGGACACGTAAGGAATAGTAGTAAAGCAAGTCCCCATCCCGTTACGTATCAGAGCACCTAGACACAATGTGAGGAGTCCACTCACGAACGCCTCTAGTCTTTATTACCTGCACATTACCCACGGTCGAGGCAACATATACGCAGAAGGGGTGAGATTTCATAATCAATACATTAAGCATATAATCCAATAAAATGCATTTAACAACTTAAACATTAATAACATATCCACAATTAACACTCAACATATTTTTCATTTCATAACAAATACAATCATCAAATACCATTACTAAATATCATCACAAATCATAATCAACTTAACACTTAGCTCGACAACACAACTCATCTTGACAATGCAACTTTACCAACTCAACAACGACTTAACAACACAACTCATCTTGACAATGCAACTCTATCAACTCAACAACAACTTAACAACACAACTCATCTTGACAATGCAACTCTATCAACTCAACAACAACTTAACAACTTAGACCATCATGAAACTTCTTGATATGCAAATGCATGTGGTACCAATCAACAACAAAATGAGCATAATAGGCTCTTCAACGTGTGAGCACAAAGGCTGCCGGGCCTAAAGCCCCCAACTTTAATGAGCACAAAGGCTGCCGGGCCTAAAGCCCCCAACTTTAATGAGCATGCAATGAACTCAACTTCCAACAACTTAGACAACAACGTGAACAACTCATACGACTCATAATCATGGACAACTTCTTAAATTCAAACAACATAGACCGACTCATGCAACCTCAAGACACTAACAGTCAATAGCAGGGAACAACAGCAAGATACATCATTTAATAACGCTTGAATGCTTTAACATCATCTAATGAATGAATTACATCATCATAAGTATCATAAAGCATCATTATAACATTCATGCAACAACAATTCTAATCTCAGTCACCTGAACAGACTTCTGGAGCTTATGAAAGCATCCTAAACAGCTCTCTTACTTACTTCTAAGGTCAACTCAAGTCTATACGTGCGAAAGGATCGCATCGGGACAATTTTGGGCAACTAACAGCCTAACTCGCAGTGGCGAGTAACTTTGCTCGCAAGTTGGGTTACACTATGGCAAGGAACTACTCCTATAACCCTTAATTAAATCCCTCTCATTAAGCTTATTGATTTGGGGCCTTACTGTACATCTTAGGAACCCTTTAGAGGCATAAAAATGGGTCAAATATAGTTTAAGTCAACACTGCATCGTGGCACGTTGAGGTACCATCGTGGCACGTTTGGACAGCCTAAAAATGGTTTCGATTCTGGAAAAATCGTGGCACGTTGGGCTTCCATCGTGGCACGTTCATAGTTCGACAGACAACTTCAGATTTTCTACCTTTCACGTTTTCGGCCGTAAAACTCAAACCGTTAATCCGTTTTCGATGCCGTTTTCGCCTACGCACTCCTGACACTAAGCTCTATCATATTCTATAGAAAAATTCAAGTTTAAACCACTCAAAATTCGTTTTCCAAAACCTCACAACCCTAATTCTTAACTCACCGACATCTCATCTAATCACATAGTTTTAGCTTCAAAATTACTTCTGATAATCATTATGGGGATTATCTAAGGTCTAATTACAGTCTCTTCATCAATCTAACAACTTTTCATCAATTAATCCTCAAACTCCCTCAAACCCTAATTCATCAATTCTCACAAAACTCAACCTAATCATGCTAAATCATTCTACAGAATTATAACCTTAATAATATTGAAAATTAGTCTCACCCTTACCTGATTATAGCAGAATCGCAGCTCTCTCTCCCTCTTGATCTCCTCTTCTGACTTTTTCTCCCTTTTCCCAAAAGCGTTTCACGTAAAAACGTCTCCCACTTATGTTTGTCTTATTTATTTACCCTTATTGCTCATCTCACCTATAAACTTACTATTTCCACCTCACAGCCCAACTTCTAATATTTTTATTTTATTTCTCATATCTTATTTTATTTAATAATAAAATAAATCACACCAACATAACAACTTCACAACATCATATACTCCACATAATTTATTCATAAATCATATAAACTACTCAACCTCACGAATCATATAATTCACACATCTTAGTCATATAAATTACTTAAATCATAAATCATATAAGCATATATTTATAAATATATTCTAAACTTCATCGAATTAATTAAATAATTAAGACGGGCGTTACAGGCGACCTCTTTAGGTCTCCTACCGTAAGAGACTTGACTTGTTTTTTTGTTTTTTTGCAAAATAGATGTTAACCATTGGATAGTGAAGTTCCATGATTCTTAACTTACACCATCAACACTGAATAATTTTTGTCTTATTTTCACTTTCCCATTCTCTCTCCTCTCTATGGAATCATTCTTTCTCATACCCAACAACAACAACTGCAGCAACCATAACAACACTCAAATCTTCATCTCCTTCCCCATCACAATATAAATCCAATTGCTCCTTTTGTACTTGCATGTTGCTTGCTCCTCATGATTATATTTCACTTAAATAACTCGAGATTGCTTCTCAAACTTCATGAACACAGATCTGCTGCTATATTTAATTTCAATTCGCAGGAAAAATACTTCAATTTCAACTTCGGATGTCCCCAAAGGGAATTATTGAACGATCAAAACAAAACAAAGCCAAATTGGTATTATTGAAAGATGAATTTGAATTCCAATTTGATTAACATTTTAAAAGGAATAATCAAAAAATTGATTAAATCTGCATTTTTTTTTTTTTTTTATCTTTGATGGATATGAAAGTTTGAATATTTTATTTATTGGGCATGTTTGAAATATTTTCTATCAGTAGATATAATAAACATTTGAGTACCATTCTTTTCCTAATTTATTCTAGATCTGAGTATTACTTTTTCGAGAGACACGTGAACAATTAAGAGTAGAATGATGAAGAAAAAAATGGATGTTTACATGGTTAGAAAATCTGGATCAAATCTAGTGTTCATATTATAAGGAACAAAGAAATAGTGTAATTGGCAAAGGGGGAACAAACAGAGAGGGATATCAGAGAGGGATATCAGAGAAAGGTGAAAGCTGGTGAGAGTTGAGTGGGAAGAAGACAAATGAAAAGATAATCAAGTGTATTTGATCTATGGTGTGTTTAACCAATCTAAGGGTTAGGAAAGGTCAGAATGTCAAAAAAAAAAAAACAAGAGGTCATGCACGGTAGGAGACCTATAAAGGTCTCCCACCCTAGACGCCGCCTACCTTGTGGGGGTAATACATTCAACTTTACACACAGAGTTGTTGAGTTGGCAATCGAGTCACGCATAACTGATGAGTGGACAACTAGTTATCAATTTTTTTTAACTTCCTTATTGCTAGTTTTGCACTTGTTGATATGGATAGTAGAAACTAATTGATTGTCTAATTCATTGTTGAAGAAAAGAATTGTTTTGGCAATATTGGTCCGTATAGGTTATGTTATTTTCTTCTTGATTTCTCTCTGGTTTCAAGTTGGTTGTATTTATGTTGGCATAAATGGATGCATGTGCCGGATTTTTCAGTCTCAAACTTTGTGAGGATTCCAACCTGATAAAAGTAGTATGATAATCAATCAAGTGAGAAATGGGGTAGCAAGCAATTATAATGTCTTTTACTCTTACAAAAAAAAAAAAGTGATGCGATGACTAGTGTTGTCTCACCCTTAAAGGTATATAAGAAAAACGTGGGAAGGAAAGGAAACAGTGAGAGCAACCAATAATAGGACAATTTGTTAAAAAAGTAAGATTTTTTCACACCAAACAAACCCAATATTTTTTTCGTATCACCATTTTGTTAACAATCGATAACTTTTTTTTTTTTTTCAAGTATAGAAATTTACCTTTTTTTTAAGGAAGAAATTCACCTTCTAATTATTGGAGTGTCTAAGATTTGAACTCCGACCCTACCTGTATTCAGAGACGGAACCAGGAATTACACGCCCAAGACCAAGTCTAAAAAAATGTAATTTAGTAAAGAAAAAATATATATTTTGAAGCACTCGTGCATTTGGTACATTCAGGTCATTGAATCAAAATCAGAGGGTTTAAAAATTAAGTTTAATATTTTTTATTTTAAAATAAATTTAAAACTGTATTAAAATCCGGAACATATCATCTTAATCAAACGAATGTGGATGTGCCAAATACGTAAATGCGATAAAAAATTTAATGCTGAGAATCTGATTTCATTCCTTTTATTAGAGATAATTTTTTTCAAGACATTATCAAATACTAATATAGAGAGATGTCTATATATTAGTTTTTTTTTTAGTAACCCAAAAAAAATACTAATATATAGACATCCCTCTCGATTGGGACTCATACTCTGATTCATGACATGCTTATCTCTCTAAATGGAAGAAATTGAGAGACTAAAAAATGGAGAGGATCTTGACCCCATTATGAATACTACGGACAGACCTACGAGTTATCATAATTCGATGTAAAATTGGCATACCAAAATTCCTCAAGTTTATGGTCTCAATACATTTTAATTACCTCTATTTTACTAATTAAATCTCTAATAATTTTTGTATTATAAGTCCCAAAAGACGTATAGAAAAGTACGTGAAATATCATATCAACTTTTATACATTTTTTCACTCTATTACCAGTTCTGGAAATGAAGCATTGTTTAAACGTGACCATGTTGAATGTCCTTTCCAAATTGAAAAGCTTCGTTCACATGTTTTGCTCAGGAGACTTTACTCGTGGCCTCTGAGCTGGTAAGATATGCGTCCTTTTCTGTTTAGGGACCAAATCAATCGTCTTTTTCTCTTCAGCTTTCACACTTTCTCTTTTTGGTTCTCTAAATTCTTTGTTTCATTCACATAATAATAATCATTTTATTACATTCAACTGTAGTCTGTTAACATTAATTACTGTACATTCCAATCATACTGGATCATAGTATTAATTTAAGGGTTAAATCTGTTTTTGATCCCTATAAATATGTCAACTTTTCGTTTTAGTCCCTCTAAAATTTTCCTTTAACTTTTAGTCACTATAAAATTTTCAATCACTACTTTTGGTCCCTATTTTTAATTTAATTTTTGTATTTTTTAATGAAATTGTGCAGAAATGTGTCAAATATTCTAAAAAAATTTCCTAAAAAAAATTAGAATTTTTTAACAAAACACAAATTAAATATGAATTTTTAACCATAAACAATATAAAAATTCATATTAAATTCATGTTTTATTAAAAAAATTTGAATTTTTTTTGGAGTGATTCTTATAATATTTTAAATTTTTCTGGAAAATTTTATTAAATAATATGAATTCTACATATGAATTTACTTTAAAAGAGGGACCAAAAGTGAAAATTGAAAATTTTATAGGGACTAAAAGTTGAAGGAAAATTTTAGAGGGACTAAAACGAAAAGTTGACATATTTATAGGGATCAAAAACATATTTAACCCTTAATTTAAATATGGGTAAAATATGTTTTTCGTCCCTGTAATTATAGGTCATTTGAATTTTCGTCCCTGAGCTTACTAATCCTCCCATCTTGTCCCTGTAATTATTAATCATTTGAGTTTTGGT
The DNA here is from genome assembly GCF_051527215.1 of Medicago sativa. Lineage (NCBI taxonomy): Eukaryota > Viridiplantae > Streptophyta > Magnoliopsida > Fabales > Fabaceae > Medicago > Medicago sativa. Next base: position 82,714,133 of record NC_140750.1, read on the forward strand.
CCTAAACACATTTGATTACTGATGTGGCATATAATTAGATATGTGGCAGTGATGTGGCACACGCTGACTGGATTAGGACAGAGATGACTTAGCAAAAACTACCAAAAAGTACCCTTTTGCCCTTATTGAGACTGCAAAATGACCATAATACCCTTGTTTTCTTCTTCTTCATTCTCTCTGCACCAATTTCTCTTCCAGTTCTCTCCCGTCCCTCTCTATCAGCTCGTCTTCTCCAAGACCTAGATTCAATCTCTCTTCTTCTTCCTCCATAAACGGCCAAAAAAATTCGGTCAACCTTCACTCGATCTTCTTCATTTCTACTTCGTCATGTTACCGCTTCCGCAGCAAAGCTTACGCCGTTTTCCTGTTACCGCAGCAAAGCTAAGCTTCCGACGATGCTCACCGGTCAGACGCTAACCGTCGCGACATCATCCTCAGATCGTGTCTTCAATTTCGTCGTTGGACCCACCACCCTTCCTCAAAACGTCCTCCTCAAAGACCAATCAGAGCTCTACAACTGGCGTGGATCCGGTATGAGCGAGAATTCATGGTGTTGAGTTTAAAAAGTATCCAACACCCAGTGATCAAAATGGGCTTTTGGTAGCTGATATGTCTTCAAATTTTTGTTCCTTTCACTTTGGAGAAAATGTCCAGAAATTTATTAATTCAATAAATAACCAGCAAAATTGATCTAAATCATGAAAATTACATAGAAAAATTAGGGTGAGGAAGAGGAACCTGAAGAGGTGGATTGGATTGGATGAAGATTGGAGATTGAGATTGAAGATGAAAGAGAAAGGAAGGTGGTGGTGGGATGCAAGCGGAGGCGGAGGTGGAATGGAGTATGGAGAAAGCGGTTATGGAGAGAAGAAGAGGATGAAGCTGAGGTTGAATTTGATGGTAATGAAAAGAAAAGAAAAAGCAGTTTGCAACTTTTTTTTTGATAAAAGCAGTTTGCAACTTAGATAGTATGATAGGAATTGGGAAATGGAATATGATGTGATAATCTATTCTATTCTATTTCAGGTTTTTTAAACAAGAAAAAAAATCCTTAGGAAGGAAGAAGAAGAAAAAATGTCGAGAAAGAAGAAGGAAGAAGAGAGGAAGAAAGAAGTGTAAAGAAAGGGGCATTATTGTCTTTTCGCAGTTCGCAGGTTTCATTAAGGGCAAAAATGGAATTTCATGTCTGCCACATCATCACCCCCTCACTAATCATGTGCCACGTCGCTAATTAAATGTGTTTAGGACCAAAACTCAAATGATTAATAATTACAGGGACAAGATGGGAGGATTAGTAAGCTCAGGGACGAAAATTCAAATGGTCTATAATTACAGGGACGAAAAACATATTTTACCCTTTAAATATGCATTCCATTGGATACTTGTGGGTGTACAGTGTTGTTCGAAATGTCACCCACTCCAAATTACTAGTACTAATCAAGTGAGAATTATTATTACTATAGTAACTCCGACTTGCGTTACTAGTAATAATTAAATTATTTTTTCTCATTCAGATAAACCTCTAGGAACCCTCACTAACTTGAACGTTGGAGTCGTTGCATGTATGTCATCCCCTTTTGTGGATGGTCGCCACTCGCCAGCCTACACTACATTCGAGTAACTCCAACTGTTGTCTTTAGCTTCACTTAGCTTAGGATCACAAACATGATTTTCTTCACTTTCACTTCTCTTTTTCTTACACTATGATACAAAAGAAAAAAATATATTTATTTCTTTGTTCTTTCTCGCTTGTTTCTTTGTTCTAAACATATTCTTTTCCATAGCCTAACAAAATTCTAGAAGTCTCTACATCTACATGATGGTATGATGCCATATAAGATTCCTACCAATACCATGTCTCATCTCAATCGGACCTCAAGTCACCTGACCCACATTGTATAATGCTATACCGGCCACATATTGGGCCGACCAATTGTTTGGCAATACGGTCCACAATTACAATAATTGTTTTTTTTTTTTTGACAAATTATTATTACAATAATTGTTGTAAAATTAAATAAAAATGTCCATTATGATACATTGCATTTATATATATCAGTCGAAAGTAATTAATGTTGGATCGTATTTCACGATTCTTTGTCTGTTCTTTCTTCTCCCTTATCCCCCTTAGCTTCATTCATCCAGTGAAGTCGACACATCACAGAACAAAACACATTTTCTTCTCATGGAGCAATCATGGGAAAATTGGCCTCTTCATTCGGTAATAACACTAGCTACACATATCATTATTTCTCATAAGTTATACTATTTGTTTTTTTTTATAAACCGTAAATCATTATGATCAACAAAAAAAAATGTTATGTATCATTTATATTTTCTCATAAACCCTGATTTAATTTTTGAATTAACTGTTATTATTACAATAGGAAGTGGTTGATGTAGAGAATATGCAAGGGCAATATTGTCATCAAACAAGTATTGATGATGAAGAAGAGTTCTTGAGAGACATAATTCTTCAGCAACCTGTTACATATTCTGGAAGCAGTTTATCATCTTCTAGTGAGATGGACGGCTCAGATAGCTCAGGGAAAAAGCTTCATCCTTCATCAACACCGTCCACTCCAAGGACATTCATTCTCTCCTTTGATAAATCTACCATAATACCAGCTACTACTACACCAGAATCAGAACAAGAAGTACCAAGAACAAAGAGTAGAAGTAGTAATAAGAGGAGTTTGGAAACAAAAGCAAAAGCTAGTAACCAAAGTGGAAAGAAGAGTAGAAGTGGTTCTCAGTGTTTGGATCACATTATGGCAGAGAGAAAAAGGAGACTAGAACTATCACAGAAGTTCATTGCACTTTCAGCTACTATTCCTGGCTTGAAGAAGGTAATAATTAAATTAAACTTGTCATTTTCATTTAATATTTACTTGCATATATGTGCTATTTTTTGTAGAGACATATATATATGTGCTATTTGTTTTTATCAAATAACCTAGAAATTGGAAATTCACTTGGGATAAATAAGCAGATTCTGGAGTTCAAACTTCACTCTCTGACTATCGTAATGTCTCTGTCAACTGAGATATTCTACTATAACCAAAATTGTATTTGTGTTATTATTATTTACAATAATGTTATGTTCACAACATTTTTTCCTCATGCTTCCATTATACACACCATGTAAAAGGACATTTTAGTAATTTTCATCTCATGTGAAAGATAGTGTTTGATGGGGTGATAAGGATCACATGACCACATATCACATTTGTGTGTCATGGTAGAAGATGTGTGTGCCATCTATGATGGTCAACATATAACCACTCGTTTGTTTATGCTAACTATATTTTTAGATCTGTGACAATTGTTGATTTCACTATTTTATTATTACATTGTATCATTCTGCTTCACTTTGATTCAACAGAGATACTGTTATAATTTTGCGAGAAACTATTTTCTTATTAAGATGATAAGATAATAAAATTATCAAGATCAAGTTTGTATAGTTGAAATTAAATATTCGTATAATTTATTATGAACTCAGAGTTTGGCAGTATAATACTGAAAAAACAGTTACGAAGATGAAGCACGGATACAGGCACGGACACTGAACATGCGACACCATTAATAATTAAGAAAATCACATAATTCAATATAATTATACATAATTTAGTATAACTATGTGTTGGTCTCGTGTCGGTGTTGGATATGATACGTGTCCAACATCAGAACACGCATAACTGAGAAGTATCTGTCCTTCATAGATACTGAGAACAAAAAGTCTTCGCATTGATACTCACACTTGTGATGAGCAGCGAGCGGTGCTGCCAATGACACGGGATCTTGACATTTCCAAGATATAACTCATCATAACAGAACAAATCCATATTCAAATCCAATTCAAGAGAATCCAAATCTTATAGTGATAGAGAGTCAATTTGATACTAAATACTCTATATTATTACAAGTGGCTCGAGTAAGTTTCACGTAGTTGTAAGAATAATTTTGTTTTTTTGAAGGAGTAAGAATAAATTTGTTAAAAAATATACTGCCATCCATGCCATACGTAGTGAAAAAAAAAAAGTTGAGTTAATAAAAATTGATGTTCTGTCGGATTACCCTTTTTTAATGTATAATAAATAAAAATATGTATAAATGTGAAATTTAAAAGTTTAAGTAAATCGTAATATTTACTAGAAATAGTAAATCTCTATTCTCTACTGTTTACTAAAAATAAATAAAGGATGGATTTGTAAAAAAAACTCACAGATAAAAATTAAGACAACAAAACAAACAATGGTGCCAAGATGAGAAGTAAAACAACATCAAACTTGGATGAAATTGTAAACAAGTTCACAAAACAAAATTAAAACGACAAAACAAACAATATCGTATCAAGATGACAAAAAAAAATGTTACAAAAACATGATGATAAGAAAAAACAATATATTTACTTTTGGCTATATGTGATATTGACTTCTTTTCTTTTGGGACTAATTTTCTGATAATAAATTTTCTTTAAAAAAAAAAAAAAGAACTAATTTTATGATCCTCAACTACTACTATAAGTATCATTAATTTAACATATTGAATGATTCTGCATAAATTAATTAATAGATGGACAAGACCTCTATACTTGGTGAAGCAATCAATTATGTGAAACTACTTCAAGAACGTGTGAAGGAGTTAGAGGAACGGAACAAGAGGAACATAGAATCAACAATAATCCACAAAAGTGATTTGTGTACAAATGACACAAATTCTGATCAGGATTGTTGTAAACCATCATCACTCCCTGATGTTAAAGCAAGAGTATTGGAAAATGAAGTACTCATTGAGATCCACTGTGAGAAGGAAAATGGCATTGAGATCAAAATATTGAACTTGCTTGAAAATGTTCATCTTATTGTCACTGCCAGCAGTGTATTTCCTTTTGGGAATTCAACTCTTGGCTTCACTATTGTTGCTCAGGTACGTAGGCATTGCATTTTGCAAGACTTTCATGAGACAAGTTTATGATTCTATAAGCTTTTAAATAAACCATCCCATCTAATTATTAAATATCATTCTCTTTCTAATTGAACTGGTGTACTCAATTCTTTAAAAGTTTATACAATGTATTTCTCAATATAAAACTTCTTAGCATGACCCTAAATATATTTATCGTTAAAATGATCTATAACAAAATTTTGTCATTTTAAAGACAAGTAGTGGTGTAAAATCGTGAAGATTCTTGAGACATTTTAGTGTTATTCTTTTAAAAATACCTCATTTAAAAATTTGTTTTAGACCTAGAAATGTGTTGGGCCTACTATGATTTAGAGTACTTTTTTTACATAATGATTAAGAAAAATTGCTCTATCTATCCCTCAAGTTGCTCAACTCCTAAAAATAAGTTGATCATGAGTCACGTTCGAGTAAAAAAAAAAAATTGATCGAGTCATAACTTCCGATTGATTTATGCGACCGGAGTTATTGTCTGATACATCCGAAGAAATTTTAAACAACTTGAGAGACGGATAGAGCAATTGCCATGACTTAGAGTACTTGAAAACTAACAAACAGGCTAATAGTATTACAACTGAGGGCCCTTGGAGCGTACGATGATAAATAGCATTTATTAAAGTATGTTTTCAACAAGGCTGGTGGAAAAATTAAGAGCCATGAAATATGACATGACATGATTGTAAGGTAAAATTTATTACAAATTGTTTTGCATTGCAATAACCTAACATGATGACTTGCAGATGGGTGACGGGTACAATATGAAGGTGAATGATCTGGTGAAAACCCTACAGCAAGTGCTTTTGAATATGAGGAGTTGAGGACCAGCAATATCGATCCGTACTAGTGTATCAAGCAGGCTTTTTTTGTGTTTTTTTATGTAACAAATCAAGAAAGTTGTGAATGAACTTGAACACCATCTAAAATAATCGAGAAAAACTTGTATAAGTTTTGTAAGAGAAAGGACTTATATATCAGTATTACAAAATAATCGTTATAGAAATAGTTATTAGATATATAAACCTACGCAACTTTTTTATGTAAAAATTTGAAATGTGGGATTCAGTTTAAAGGAAAGTAAAATATATTTAAAATTTTGACATTTGTTTTCAGTTTAGGAATAGGTTTCAGAACATAAATATTCAATTATGATTATGTTTCGTTCCATCCTCAAATATGCAACATGTTTCGAGGTATTGTCTCCTTTGGATCATTAAGTAAACTATCGCGGTTGTGTCCTTTATAAAAGATGTTTCGTTGAGTTCATATGAATGTGTGTTATATATAAATTATCCTTGATCTTGATTCCTAAGCAATGTTGGACTTTAATGTTGTATATAAGAATACCGTCAAAAAACATAATAGTAGTCGAATGAAATAGTAAGATATAGTACTTTCATATTAACAAGGGTTTCTATATTGAAAACCAATTAATCTAAGAGTATGACAATATTAAATCTCTTGAGAACAGTTTTGTCTTATTGTTGTTCGACTTGGTTTAAGATATTAGTCTATGCAACTACATTTAAAACATATCAGGTTCACACAAAAAATCAAAACTGCATAAAAAAATGTATAGAAAGGTACTTGTGTGTAATTCTGACACACAGGAAAGGATAATGAAGCTGTGGCATATAGAAATTTACCGTAAATAAGAAGAAAAAAAGCAAAATATAGGATAAACGTTGTCTATTTTTTGGAATAATAAATCCCACGTGTTTTTATCAAGCAAAATATAGGAATAATAAACACAACTTACATGTGACTAAATTTGGAAAGCAAGAAAATACAATAAATATCGAAGCAAGATTGATGGAAAATTGTTGCATAATGACATTACAGATAAGGTAACACATTCACATCAACTTTTGTTTTGGAGCAACACATTCACATTTAGTGAACACTCATACTTATTAGTGCAATGTCACGTGGGTAAACAAAAAAATCTTAGAGACGACCATAAGTACGTGTAGACTGTAGATTCATTAATGTCTCTCCTTTTTCTTTGTTTTTTGACGCAAAATGTCTCTCCAGACCTTTCTATGTCATTATACTCTATATTAACGGAAAAAAATACTCCATATTAACGACAAAAAGTCAATATCTTATCTAAAAAAAGAAAAACAATCATTAATAATTAAGGACCATTAAAAAATTAAGTGGATTAAACTAACTCACTTGAGTTGGTTTGGTGGAGTTGTCTTGTGACTTTGAAATGTACTTCTCCATAAAATCTTAATTTCGACTATCACAAATTTAATTTGAATAGACTAGTTTAGCTTCTTAAAAAATAAAATTGAGGATGGTTTAATATAATATGAATCTACACCTAAAAAAAATCTAGTCTAAGTGTGAAAATACTATTTTTAATAAATTTTAATAACATATTATTTTTATTTATTGTTTTTTTATTAATAATCGTAAAAGTCTGTCTTTAAACCATTTTTTAGAGAGACTCATATTAGACACATAAAAATATAACACTATCACTATCTTAAATTATGTCATTTTATAAACAAATTGTCACAAATTACAAGTCACTTTATAATATTATAGAGTCACTCGGTAAAAAAAAATTTGTCATAAATTACAAAAGACTTGAGAATTAATATTTTTTTTTAAAACTAAGGTCTTGTTTAGATAAACAACTTATACATATGTTTATTGTATAAGAGCATACATCATAAGCTCTTATATTAAATAAGGTTTTTACGTTTGAATATCTACACTAAAAAGTACTTAAATAAATTAAAGTATTTGGATGTGTCATTACAAAAACATTATAAAATGTTGATATAATTTTAATTTAAAAAAAAATTATAGAATCAAACCACCACTACATAAATGATTTTGAGAAAATATGATCCGTAGAACTTGAACGAGTTTTGCATAATGAAAGGTAAAGATAAACATATGATAGTAGATAAGCCTACATATGTTAAAATAAATCAATCTAAATGTTCCTTAAGGACTTTAGTAATTTTTTTTAGTCTCTTTAACGTGTGACTCTTGGATACTCTTTAAACATTTTAAATTAAGTAATTATTTTTTAAATATCAAAGTTTTTAATTTTTAATGCACTTTATTACACAAACTTTCATAAAAAATTACCATTTAAAGTCCTTAATTAATGTCCGAAAGCACCGGTTAACATTCTTTTTTTAAGGGTTTAGTTATTTATCACTTGATTTATATTCATTTGACTGGAGAGTCTCTCTCATATCCAGCACTTTCTAATCATGGAGCAGTTCACATGGGAAAATATTTGGCCTCTTCATACGGTAATGCAACCTAGCTAGATACATAATTGTTATATACTCATAGTAAGTTCCAGCATCAATTGATACATATTTTTCATACAATTGTTATACAGGATATGGATTGGCTAGAATCGATGTGCCACCAAGATGGTGAATTCCTTGGCGACTACATGGCACAACAACCATCTATAGTAGCCGGAGCCGCCACCGCTGCCACGAAGATTGCAAGCTCGCCGGAGCTGCTTCCTAGCACTAGCATTCTCTCTTCTAATAATTCCATAGCCACAATACCAGGGAAGTCCAAACCACCTTATTACCCTAAAAAGAGGACTTCCTCAAATATAAGCTTTGAATCAAAAGCAAATGGCAAAGGATTAGCCAAAGAAGAGAAGATCAATACTAGAAGCAAATCAAAGACTCTATTTCACACACTGGCAGAGAGGAGAAGGAGACTTGAACTCGCACATAAATTCACAGAGCTTTCATCTATAATTCCTCGCTCAACGAAGGTAATAAACTCAACAAATTATTTAGACTCAATTTTTACCCCCCTTGCATTAATTAATACATTTCAGTGCTTTGATTTGAATTACATACATACTGAATCAAATCAAAACACATGATGTAATAAAACAAATCAAAACAAAACAAATGATGTAATAAAACAAATCAAAACAAAGCATTCATCATAGTTTTTTTATATTATTTATTTTGAATATAAATATACTCCTATATTAACTTTTTAGGGAAAAAAAGAGAATTTTTTGGAAAATATGTTAAAAACTTATAGTGAACGAATTCACAAAATTCAAAGTAGTAGTAATAAATCTCGACCGTCCATCTATGATTCAATGAATCTTAATACACAATCCAGATCTCGGTAGTTTCACACAATGTGAAATCTCAATCGTTCTTTTACAATCAGGCCGTAACTGCGTCCACATACTAACTCATGAGTTAAATCCAAATTGTGTTATTGACTCGAATTTAATGGTTTCTGCATATGTATTTCCTTTTCGACAGACAGACAAGGCCTCTATAGTTCAAGGCGCTATCAATTACGTGGAAAAACTTCAAAAAAGAGTGATGGAGTTAGAAGTACAACAAAACAAGAGAGGCAAAGAACCAATAATACTTCACAATAAGGAAAATTATTGTGGAGTTCGACCTACCACATCTAGTGAAATGAATCTTGACAATTATCTTAGACCAAATGAATTGCTTCCTGATATCAAAGTGAAAGTGTCGGAGAATAATATACTCATTTACATCAATTGTGAGAAGGAAAATGGCATTCAACTCAAAATATTGGACATGCTTCAAAATCTTCATTTGTTTGTCACCAGCACCAGCGTATTGCCGTTTGGCAATTCAACTCTTGGCATTACTATCATCGCTCAGGTATGCATCTCTAAACTTTAATGCCCTACTTTAACACTACATCAAAACTAATTATGAACATTTTCTTTGACAAATTGTACTAATTATAAACATGCATGAGAAATGTAGTTTTTGCTATAACTTTTATAAAAATAAAAAATAAAATAAAACATTTGTTTAATAGTCATGATACGATAGGATGGTGGGATTTAGTATGGGAAAGGAGAGTTGTTTCCCACCATGTGAAAGTTAATGTTAGCCATCAGATCAAGTAAAGAACACAATCTTATCATACACTCTCAACACTAGATTATTTTGTCCCTATCTTCCACCACCATCACTCCTTCATACCAACCAACCCCACCAGCAACAACACCATCAAAATCTTTGTCCCAACTCTCCTTCCCTTCACAGCAAAATCAAATCCAAATCAAGTAAAACCATGTTACGAACATGTTATGAACAACCATTTTTCTTTGATTTTTTTTCTTCCTAATGAAATACCAAACTCTTTTCTTCAATTCCTTAATCATCTTCTTATTCTTCACCCACTCTCTTTATAACAAAATACCAATTTTGTGAAATTACTTTCTTTCTCTTTGTTTTATCCTTTTTATTTTTATTGAAAAATAGATCCAGAAAACAGGAAGCTAGATGCAGTCCCAAAATTCATCATCGCTTCTGTCTTTAACTCCTTCCATTCATCTCAAAGCTTCAAAATTTCAAACACAACCACATAAACTATAACCTATCCAGATCCACTGAAAATGGGGATAAATTCTTTGAGAATTTTTTTTCAGTGGGCAAATGGTGAAGGAAATAAAATAACACCTGATAACAAAGAATGGAGAAAAAAATTCAATAATTGAACAAATCATAGAAATTAAAATAAAATAAAATTGTGGCTTCATGTTCTTAGGGCAACACATGATGTGAAATTGAAAGAAGAAAAAAAAACTGCGAATTCATGCTGTGATACCGTCAAGCACCCATTTTATTTTAATTTCATGTTCTGGGTTATTAAGTTTTGATTTCCGAAAGTGTTGAGAGAGATGGTGGTGGAAGATGGTGACAAAAAAATTCTAGTGTTGAAGGTGTATAATAAGATTGTGTATCTAATGGCTAACATTGACTTTCTCTTGGTGGGAAACAACTATGCTTTCCCATGCTAAATTCCACATAGATTAGTGTAAGATAGAATATAAAAATAGATATAATATGATATATATATATATATATATATATATATATATATATATATATATATATATATATATATATAGACATGGTAAGTCTAATCGTATCTTATGTTTGATGTACAATAAAAATAAACTTAAATATTATATATTATTTTATTTGTAGATTTTAGATAAACTAAGTATTGATATGAGATACATTATTATATGTAAATGAAAAAGCTATCATTGTGGAAAAGTTATATTGAATTTTTTTAAAATGAAACGAAATTTCTTAATTTTAATAATAATAGTAATAATATAATAAATTTACTAAAAAATAATAATAATAATAATAATTTTATTTTAAGAATTAAATATTTTTATTCCAATAGAATTTAAAAGAGCCAAAATTCATTGTGATAAAATTATATATAAATATGAATATATAATTTATAGGAATATAATTTTAATATAATAAATATTATTATATTTTTAAAAAAGTTATATTTAAATTATACTTTATAAAAGTAAATGATAATTTTTTTTATCATATCTAACTGGATTCTAGAAAAATAAAAAATCATTGGTAACATAATTTTCTTCTAAGAAAAAAAAAAGAATTTCATTCATAAAGTCATCCATATTAGAGGTAGATAAACCCCGTACAAAGTTGAGTGCTGACACAACGGTAGGCATGTCTCTGATTGTGAGTATGTGTATGTGTAGATGGGTGATGCATACAGGATGACGATGATGGATCTAGCGGATAACATAAGGAAACTGTTGGTGAATGGCGCAAATCGTCGAACATGATATCATGTTATTCGTGTATGAATATACGAATTTGATTTGTCAAAATACTTTTTACTTGATTCAATAAATGGAAGTATCTATTAAGGATAGCTCAATATTCAACGGAAGTATTCCAATGCCTTTTGGCTTGGTTAAATAGTGGTCTTAAACTCTTGTTAGAATGAAACTTATCATCATCATTAAGAAAATATTGAAAAGTGCCTTTTAGAGCATCCACAATAGAGACCTTCAATTTTGAGGTCTTAAATGGGTCCCACATGGGCACATCACTTTTTAATAATTTTTTAATAATAGTACTTAATAGGTACTCAACCAACCCAATGGAGATCCTCTAACAAAGGGTCTAATAGGGTCCCACAAATATTATTTAATAGCCATAAAAATTATTATTTTAATAAAAAGTTATGTGAGCCCATTTAAGAATGAGGGTTTTAAGTTAGACCTTTGGATTTTTTAATACATCCAATTTTTTTTTCCACAATGGGAGTACCGATTAGGTATCAGGTCTTAAATGGTGAAGACCTCACCATTGTAGATGCTCTTAGAGACTTGTTATGGAAACAAATATAAATATTTTGACTTGAAGGGGTGTATCCAACCTTTTTGAAGTTTTTTTTTTCTTTTTCCCGTGAGTTTAATTCAGTTGGTAAGGATATTGCATAATTTATGCAGAGGCCGGGGTTCGAACCTTTTTGAAGTTTAAAATTGTCATCTCTAATTAAAAAATTACTGTAATTCGTGCATGATTTTGTTATTTATACTATTACTAGTATAGACACCCGTGCCAAGCACGGGCTAGAATTTCGTCGTAATTAAAACATTGGATGAAGATGTATTATTCTCATTTATGTGGTTGCTCTATGTCTAATGAGTAGATTAACACCATTGCTGGCTCTTTCCATAAGGTCCAATGATGGTATTATAACTCGGTTCGACTTTGCGAATGAAGCATGGGTGAATCCCAGTGACAAATGTCGGTTGCGGAGAGTCTTATACTTAAGTGAGATATGGTGATGTGTTGACTGTGAGCTAAAGTTACACATTGGATGTGAGAGTAGATGTTGAGCAACATATAAGTGATATGATCCATATACATAATTTCTTAAGGTTTAGGTTAAGATGTGGTGTCAAACTCACGTGTGTGGATTATCTTTGTATGTTGAGATGATCAAACTCAATGTAGGATTATGCGAAAATCACAATATTGTTATCAACCGGTTTTTTAGTTTTTGGATGTCATTTGTTTATTTTCATCTTAAAGTTTAGTTTTTATATGACATTCTCTTCCATATGTTTTTTTTTTCCATTCAACATCTATTATTTCAATTTATTCACTTTTGGACTTTTGTGGCATGTGAAAATGGTAAATTGTCGATGTGTTATGTTGAGTTGACAAAAATATATATTTATTAGACAATTTAAAATCATGTAACGTTTTCCTTAAAAAAAATCATGTGATGTTTGTTTAATTGAATCAAATTTTTTGGTAAAATAATTACCCAAAAATCTCGGACTCCTTCGACCAACCCATCAAATAACCAGCAACTCACACTATTCTCTATACTCTCACAAAAAAAAATGCACAATACTTTTTTTCTTACGCCTATCTTCCCTTGTGTTTTAATTCCTTTTATGATTTTTTTTTTTTTGCTTTTAATTTTCTTTATTTTTTCTCATGGAAGAAAGAAACATAAACCCCTCTCCATGAAACCACCGCCAACCAAACTTTTTGAACATTTTGTGATTTCAATTGACCATATTTAAATATGTCATGTAATCACGGAGGTGGATAGTTGAATGATAATTTATCAAGTGTGTATTAAAGTTCTGTATTGGATGGAATAATAGATTTTGAACATCATATAAGTGAGATGACTCCTGATGCCTAAAGGTTTTGAACGAAGATATGATATCAATCTCACTTGTGAGGTTTCTCTTAATCTAAGATGGTGATCAAACTCTATGCATAATCCCCTAGAAGTCCCAAAATCATGATGAACTGTTTTGTTAGTTTCTATATGTCATTTGTTTAACTTTTTTATCTTAAATTTTAGTTATTGAATTTCATTCACGTTCATTGTTTTTTTATTCAGCATTCCTTATTTCAAATTCTTTGACTTTGCTCTTTTGTGAATTCTGATAATGAAAAAAGATAAATGTATTATTTTGAGTTTACAAAAATATATACCTATTAGAAATTTTAAAATGATGTGACTTTTTTTAATTGAGTCTATTTTTCGTAAAGTAATTACCCCAAAATCTCCTAATCCTTCAACATACCTACAAAATTGCAAGCAACTCAATCCATTTGCTATACTTTAAAGGTTAAAGCTCACACCCCTTACTTGTTTTCCTTACCATCTATCTCATGTAAAAAATTCCTTTTTCATGTTAGGTCTCAGTTTGTCCTTATAATTTGGATGTCACCATATTACACATGCAAAAAGTCTCACATTTAAGAGAGATGTTAATGTGTCATATGTGAGTTAAAGTTTCACATTGAATTCAATGGTCGATGGTGAGAAAAATATAAGTGAGATAACTTATGTACATAATGTCTTAAGATTTTAGATGAAGATGTGGTGTGAATCTTACTTTTGTGGTTGATCTTAGCCTAAACTAATTATATAAAAAAAAAAACAAATAGGCTCCCTCAGAAGACACAATATTATGATGAACTATTTAGTTAGTTTTGGATATCATTTATTAAATTTTTTTCATCTTAAAATTTATAGCTTAGGGATGTCATTTGCTTTGATGCTGTTTTTTTTATTCAATATCTATTATTTCAAACCATTTTACTTTTAGTCTTTGGTGGGATCTAAGAATTGAAAAATGTAGAAGTGTTATGCTGAGTGGAAAAAAATACATGCTCATAAGCTTATTAGATATTTTAAGTCAATATGCGGTGTCAATCTCCATTGTGTGATTGTTCTTTGCATAATATGAGGATCAAACACAATATAGGCTCCCTGTGTCGTCCCGACATTAAGATTGTTGGTGTTTAGATGTCATTTGTTTATTTATTTTTTAACTTAAATATAGTTTTTGGATGTCATTCGCTCTCATGCCATTTTTTATTCAACCTTTATCATTTAAAATTACTTTACATTTGGTCTTTAGTGGGATGTTACAATGGAAAAATGCAGATGTGTTATGTTAGTTGACAAAGCACATGCTTATTAGACATTTGAAAATGACGTGACGCTTTGTTAATTAAGTCTAATTTTTTGGTAAAATAATTACCCAAAAATCTTCAACCCCTTCAACAAACCCATATAATTTCCAGCAACTCAGTTAATTCCCAATAATTTTTCGGATAAAGCATACTACATATATTTTTTTCCCTAATCATTTTTATCATGTTCAAATTCTTTTTTCGTATTCTATTTTTTTCCTTTTAATTTCCTTTCTCTATTATCATGAAATAAATAAACATAAATTTGTCAGCATGAAATCACTATCAAGTGTGGATAGTCACACACTTGATTAACATATGTTAATGTATCAAGTGTGAGTTGACGTTTTACATTGGATAAAATAGTAGATTTTGAACAACATATAAATGAGATGACACATAGACTTTTTTTTTGTGAAGGAAACACATAGACTTAATGACTTACGATTTTTTGTGAAGATGTGGTGTGGCAATCTCACTTATATGGTTGCTTTTGACCTAATATGGTGATCTAACTCAATGTAGGCTCATCTGAAAGTCTGAACATTATCCCAAAATTATGATAAACTACTTTGTTAGGTATTGGATGACATTTGTTAATTTTTTATTTTAAATTTTAGTTATTGGTTGTTATTCACTTTCATGCTATATCTTTTATTTAACCTCTATTATTTCAAATTCATTCACTTTTGATCTTTGGTTGGATTTGACAATAAAAAATTGCATGTGTTTTGCTAATTTGACAAAATAAAGGGTTGTTGTATTTATTATTAAAACAATGTGACATTATTTATTTAGTTTAATTTTTTGGTAAAATATATACTAAAAAATTTCGAACTCCTTCAACAAACTCGTAAATCAACAGGAATTCACTCTATTCTATATACTCTCATAGACAAAGCACAAACTTTTCTTTTTTTTCTTATCATCTCTCTCATGTTTGAATTGCTTTTTTGTCTTCTATCTTTTTCTAATTTACTTTCTCTCTTCTCATGAATGAAAAGAATAAAAACATTCATCCATTAAATCACCACCAACCCACTTTTATAGCATGTTATGTTTTCTCTAATCTTATTTGGTTATGTTACCAGATTACAAATGTACAAAGTCTCACACGTAAAGGAGATATGTTAATATGTCATATATGAGTTAAAACTTCATATTGGATGCAAGAGTATATAAATGAGATGACTTATATACCTAGTGCGTTAAAGATTAGGACGGAGATGTGGTGTCAATTTTCATCTTTGTGGTTACTCTTAGCCTAATGTTATTATCCATGAGAAGACTTTTGGTATTTGCTGGAAAGTAACCGTGGAAAAATATTGATGTGTTACTTGAGCTGATAAATTACATATTTATTTAACATTTTTTTTGGTTACAATTTATTTAACATTTTAAATGATGTGATATAATTAAGTAAAAAAGAAATGGTAAAAAGAAACGTCATATTAAACATTCCCTTAATTAAGGGGTGTGATCGTAAAAAGAAGTGGTATACTTATTCAGTCATTTAAATTGAAAATAAATCATATTTACATCAAATTGAAGAAAATATCTATATTTACGATGATGTGTATTATTTATTTTTTTATGAACGATGATGTATATATACTTGTTAGTAAGCATTCCATTAAAATTCACCAAAAGAAAAATATTCTTGTTGGTGGACATATTCAAAACTACCAAATACATTTGAAAAAAAATAAAAGAATATATTTTGCATTGCGGATGTTTTTCTCACAAAGAAAACTTGTTCTTTTTAATTTATTTATTTTTTATAAGTGAAAGTTTAGTGAGTCAGACTCCAAGGGCTCATCTGAATTAGGATAGATTTTGAGATTTATTGAGCTCTAATCGAGATACTTACGTACCAGCCATCAAGAAGTTTTCACGTTAGCAGTAAAAGCTAAACTCACGACAATTGAACCAAATCTTCATTGAGCAAGAATATATGTTTTTGATACTAAATGGGAGAAATCCATAAATTGAAAGTTGAATTAAGAAAACATGTTAGTACCACTTGAAAGACATTTATTTAACAAATTAGTAATCACCCACAATTAACATATATCGGCATAACTTGACCCAAAAAAAAAAAAAACAAATATAGACATAATTGATTTTTTGTGTAAATGTTGATATAAAAACATTTAATTTAGAATGGTACCAAAATCATCATGGACAATTTTAAATATTTATTTGAATATTTTGTTTTATAAAAATGAAATATCATAGCATGAAATGAGGTAGGAAATGAGAGACCGCCATGTGTACTTTATATGTAATGTAAGACAAATGTTTATTATAAAGATAAAGATAAAAATATAAAGATATGTAGTATGATTGAGAATGTGCTTATATTGTCGATATATGTTGATTTAGTTGATAATAAATTGACTCCAGCCCCCATTAAAGTGTGAGTACGATTCTTAATACCAGCGTTAGGACATCCTCGATGGATAATACATTGTAATCTCTTTTTGATTCTTGAGGTTTTCTCTTTGGACTCAACTCACCTAAATAAAGAGAGATATGACCAAAAAAAAATCTCACCTAAATAAAATTATTAAAAAAAAAACGAATATGTTTTTTTAGCGGAAAAGATAGTTTGTTTATATGAGTAAAAAAAGGAACATACTTGTATGGTGCGCTTTTTTCTTGTGCTATTTTTTATTGTTATAAAAACATTAAAATATATTACTTTCCAACTTTTATTCTGATGATATATAATTCAATGCAAGGTTTTTCCTAAATAATTCTTTTTCCATTTGGAAAATACGTACACTTGATTTTATCAATGTCTATGATTGGCAAAAAAACTGTGAAGACCAAATGTTGATTGCAATTAAATTGAAGAAATCAAATAAGAAAAAGGGACAATAACCTTTACCGGTTTTCATGGAAAATAATTTTATTTCTTTTGCATAATGAGGAATGCTAGTAACACACATTTTAATATACATTTTTTAACACACTCTTTTGATTGGTTAAAACTCACTTGAGTTCCACCAAATTTATATGGGTCTCACATGATTTGGTGGAACTCGTGCGAATTGCAATCAATAAAAAAGGTATGTTGAAAAGTGTCTGTTGCTATCATTTCTCTTTTTATAATACTACCTTTATAGAGGTTTTGAAAGCTCATTTCATTCATTTTTATAGATAGTATACGATTTTTTTCTTAAATGTCTAGGCCTTTCATATTCTATACTACTTTTTTGGGTTCAAACATGCATATTCATTCGTTAGCAGTAACAAAAAAAATTAAAAATTTCGTTAGCAAAAAAAAAACATGCATATTCATTCAATAATAATAAATGGTTTTAGCAAAGAGCATATACATTAATATACACGGTTTTGATTATATATATATATTTTTTTTTTTTTTGCATTTACTATTATTTTGTTGCATACATTGATATACCATAAAAAAAACTTGTAATATTCGGAAAAAAAAAGAAAGAATATTGTAGATAAATGCTAATTTTTTTTTTTTACATCTTGTTCCTTTTTAAAGTGTTTGAATCTGTTTGGCTTGGAAATTATCATTGACATATGTTAACATTTGAATGACTTATAATATAAGTGATGACACATATAAAGTACACAAATGTCTTTTTCAATTATTCATAACACATTCATAATAATATCCTTCATTTATTTGGTCAAACAAATAGCTTCCATATTTATCTTGCATGATTGATGCATTTATGTGCATCATTAATCATTTAGTAACAAAAGACATTTATCTTGCATGATTGATACATTTATGTGTATCATTTATCTTGTTATTCATAGACTTGTTTAAAAATATAGTGGAAAAAATCTAATATGTTTTTTTGTTGTTGGGGTTAACCCTCCAGTCCCAGAGGAAAAGGATTCGGGTAATTCGAGCAAAGAGGAAATTAAAGTCTTAACAAAAATTAATTTTCTTAAATAATTCATTTTTAGTAGAACTCATTAACCACTTTGAGTCCAATTAATTGTTTCAAATTTACAATTGTTTAACACAATATTGGAGTTTTCTAAAAATGGTTGCTTTTTTGTACTTGTGTAAATAACAAATGATCAAGTTTATCAAAGCCTCATTCTTTAAAAAAAAAAAGTTTATCAAAGCCTCCAAATAGATTGTACTACCTCTTTAAGATCGAAAATAATGTTGTGATGAAAAAACTAATCCGAACAAAATAAAAGTATTATACATATAAATGACATAATAAGAAACACCAAATCAATATCTGAACTGAACTATCTGAAGGTACACTATTCACTCCGCATAATTTCATTTTTGTGTTAAATTAAAAAATTTGTTTGTAGTCATGTTTCGTTGTTTGATAAGATCCAAGATTTGTAGCGCAACACCAAAGTAGACATTTCCTTCCTTCAAATCATTCTCAAATTTATAGATCATATTTCTTCATACAATAGCATGAATTTTTTTACCCTGAAAATGCAAATAGTTAATTAGAAGAAGAAAAAAAAGGAACTGGATAAAAAAAATGAAGGAAAACTAAATACAGAATTTTCACACCTACATGCTATAACAAAAAGCACATAAATACAACCACAATGAAAAACAATCATAAAAAGTATACTCGAAACCTAAATTATGGGCACAAAATGTCTTTTATTTTATGAGAGGAAGATGGTAGATGAAGATAATGAAAAACAAATTGTCTATATATAGGAAAAAAATCATGTCAAGATCAATTTTGATTGGCTCATAAAAAATAAATGAGTCATGATCTATTTTGATTGGTTAAGAAAAAAAATTATGAGTCATGATCCATTCTAATTGGTTGATAAAAACATTAAATGCAATGGATACATAATACATAATTAAGTCAACTTTCTTGATCAAAGGTCTAATGCATTGCAAAAAATTTGTTTGTGGAACATTAAATGCTAGAAGCAAAATGAGGCGCCACGTGTAATTATGCTCATAGAAGTATCCTTTTGTATTATATAAAGATGTAAAGACAACTTCTAAGTTAACTAACATTTAACTACTTTTATTTAAAAATAAAAAAATCTTGACTATTTTTAATTTCAGTCGAACTCTTTTTTGTTACTAATTTATCCCCCAACAATTCCATTCTTTTTAAAGTTTAAATTTAATTCAAATCTACACTATAATTATAAATAAAAAAAAGGTTAATTATGTTTTTGGTCCCTACAAAATTGCGACCGTGTAAGTTTAGTCCTTACTTAATTTTAATAGCATTTTTAATCCCTACAAAAAAAAAATTTACTTATAATTTTAGTCCCTGCTAAAATAAATTTTGTTTAATTATCATTAAACTCTTAAATTTTTTAACGATTCTTTTTATACAAGTTTAGAACACTATGAAAGGTTCATTTACTAAAATCTATAATTTTTTAACATGAAATAAATTAAATATGAATTTTTTAAAACGACAAAAGTTTAAGATATAAGTAACAAAAATATGGACGTAGAAATCAAATTTTTGCGATATTTTTTTCGGAGGACCTTTTAATAATGTTCTTAACACGCCTGTAAAAAATTGTTGAAAAACTTAAGAGTTTAAGCATAAATTAAACAAATTTGGATTGAGTAAGGACTAATATTGAGTGCAGAAATTTTTTGTAGGGATTAAAAATGCTATTAAAATTAAGTAAGGACTAAACTTACAAGGTCGCAATTTTGTAGGGACCTAAAACATAATTAACCCTAAAAAAAAGGTTACATATGTTTTTGGTCGCTATAAAATTGAGACCTTTTAAGTTTAGTCCTTACTTAATTTTAATAGTTCTTTAAATCCCTAAAAAAAAATTCTGCATTCAGTATTAGTCCCTACTCAATTCAAATCTGTTTAATTTATGCTTAAACTCTTGAGTTTTTGAACAGTTTTTTGCAGACGAGTTAAGAACATTATTAAAAGTTCCTCTGCAAAAAATTGTCGCAAAATTTTATTTCTACGTCCAGATTTTGTTAATTTTATCTTTAACTTTTGTCGTTTTAAAAAATTCATATTTAATTCGTTTCATGTTAAAAAATTCTAAATTTTAGTAAATGAACCTTTCATAGTGTTCTAAACTTGTCTAAAAAAAATCGTTCAAAAATTTAAGAGTTTAAGGATAATTAAACAAACTATGTTGTACCAGAGACTAAAATTAGAAATAATTTTTTTTTGTATGGAGTAAAAAACCTATTAAAATTAAGTAAGGACTAAACTTAGAAGTTCCTAAGTTTATAGGGACCAAAAACATGTTTAACCCTAAAAAAAATAAACTACTCTTATTAATTGTGCACGATTATTAAGGAAATGATTAATTGTGTTGATTTTGATTGTAAAATTAGTACACCCTCCGGTCACAAATATAAGCAAAAATTCATATTTTAGATACATTCAATAAATGATGTATGTGGTCTTCATTGTAGACAACATACATCATTTATTGAATGAATATAAAATATGAATTTTTGCTTATATTTGTGACCGGAGGGTGTATCATTCACTAAA
Organism: Medicago sativa; assembly: GCF_051527215.1. Lineage (NCBI taxonomy): Eukaryota > Viridiplantae > Streptophyta > Magnoliopsida > Fabales > Fabaceae > Medicago > Medicago sativa. Next base: position 82,735,395 of record NC_140750.1, read on the forward strand.
ACACTCTTATTAATTGTAGTTAGTGGAGTAGTTAAGTTAGATGAAATTCAATAAATAATGGTATAATAAAGGGGAAAATAATAAATGTTGCATTGATATTCTAAAATGACAATTATTTTGTGAAAAATAAAAAAAAAATGATAAAAAGACAATTATTGTGAGACGGATGGAGTAATTGAATTAAAGTATATGATCAAACATGTATATTGTAAACAAAAACAAAAAAAACATGTATACAATGAAATATAATAAAGGCTAAAATATGGTTTTGGTCTCTGCAAATATGTCTAATTTTGGTTTTAATCCCTGTAAAAAAATTATAGTTCTTGGTCCCTCTAAATATGCCTCGTTTTGATTTTGCAGGGATTAAAACCAAAACGAGGCATATTTACATGCACTAAAACCATATTTTAGCCTATAATAAAAAATAAGATACACCGTTACATTAGTGTCTATCTTTCCATTGAGTATTATTATAGGTATTGATATAGGATTATTATTGTCATTCATCTACGTGGGTCCGCTAACGGGTCGAATTTTATTTTCATAATAATTATTATTATCTTCCGTTGGGTATTATCTACGTGGGTCCGCTAACGGGTCGAATTTTATTTTCATAATAATTATTATTATCTTCCGTTGGGTATTATTAGTTTTAGGGAAATGTTAACCGGTGCCCCCGGGGCACTGGTTAAGGATATGAAAAAGGAAATTATATAGTAGTTAATGCATTGAAATTGTGTAATTAATTTATAATAAAGTCAAAAACAGTTTCCTTTTATGGTAATAATTCCCTTTTATGGTATGCTTAACCAGTGCCCCGAGGGCACCGGTTAGCAGGACCCTTATTTTTATTCAATGGTCTAATTTTATTTTCTCTTTTCTGTCCGTCTCTCCACTTCTTATTATATAGGAGTACTAATAAGATGATTAAAGTTATGCTAACTTGTGTCTTTAGAACATATGTTAAGGATTCCATAAATGGTAAAATTTATTACGAATCATTAATTTTCAATCTCTAAAAGAATAAATTGGCACAATTTCCTAAACAAAGTTTCCACTTTAGGTTTCTTAACATGTGTTAAGTATACAAGTTAGTATTCCCTTTATTATTATTTATTACTCCCTCCATTCCGGATTATTTGTTCATTTCACACATATTAAGAATAATGTATAAAAGAAGGAGAGAGAGAGAGAGAGAGAGAGAGAGAGAGAGAGAGAGAGAGAGAGAGAGAGAGAGAGAGAGAGAGAGAGAGAGAGAGAGAGAGAGAGAGAGAGAGAGAGAGAGAGAGAGAGTTTTAAGTGCTATTGTTAAGTATTGGTGCATTTTTTACTATCATAAATGTAAAGTGAAATATATTGAATTATGAGTGAAGAAAGTAGTATTAATTAGAGTTATAAAGGGAAAAAAAAAGTAATTAATATTGTATTGAAAAGTGAAATGGTTCAGTTATTCTTGACTTTTTTTTTGCAAATGAATCGATTATTATGAGAAGAAGTGATTATTATTATTATTATTATTATTATTATTATTATTATTATTATTATTATTATTATTATTATTATTATTATTATTATTATGTTAACTTGTGCTCTAAGGACATAGTATGTTAAGCAACTCAAAAAAAGCAACTTTACATCGAAAAATATAATATATTAATTTTTAGGCAAATGTTAACTTGTGCCCTGTAAGACACATGTTAAGGAGCTCTTTATAGAAATATACGCCTTAAAAGTCGTGTAGTCAACTTCTAAAAAATTAAAATATCATGTTTTTCAATACAAACTTGCTTTTTTTGGATTCTTTAATATGTGCCCTTAGGACACAAGTTAACATGACCCTAACTTTTAAAAAGTTGAATGCAAACTTTTTATGCATAAAGTCATTGAAGGCACAAATTAACATTTACGTATTTTATTTATTTATGCCTGTCCCGCCAACTGGCTTGTACTATATGGCTCGACAACAATATTGGTCCCTTTTTCGATAACGTAGTTGTCATGTTCTTGAAAGTTGCATCACAATCCTAACTTCTTTAACATAGACCGTGCGTTAAATATCATCACCACACCCATTAAAAACTACACGTTCTAATACTGCTCATTTTAGTAAGAAAATGATAATAAGTGTTCTTGCAGTACTTATTTAGAAATTAAGTGAAGAAACTTCTTTTTAGAAATTGTGTATTTAATACATTAAAACTTCAAAAAGAAATTTTTTTACATAAATTTTTTAAATTACCACTACTAGAAACTGTCGAATTTCCTGCGGATTTTCCTGCGCTAAATAATCCGCAGGAATACCTGAGGATTTATCTGAGGATTTCGTTACACTGACAACGTTTCCTGCGGATTTGGTAACCGCAAGAATATCCGCAGGTAACTATAACTTTTGATGCTGCTTTACATGCGGAAGATTTCGGACCACTCTTCCTGCGGATTTAGTAAATTTTTAATTTTTTAGTTTTTTCATGAAATATTTTGGGTATCTTATTTTTTTCTCTCCTTATATAGTGAACATGATTTAAGTCCAAATTCAACGTCAAACTATTTTTGAAGTGTGACCAAACGTTCATCGTTGAAGCTCCGATCCAAACGTTCTTTGTTCATCGGCGATTAGATCCAAACCTTCTCAACTCGTTGAAGCTCGTTTCTCGCCACTCCTTGAAGCTACAATTTCCTTTATTGTTCGTCGCATCTGATTCCTTCATCGTTCTCGTCAATTCCTTCAACGTCTTCTATTATGCCAAATCTTAGGTTCAATTTGCTCTTAAACTCCATTAATTTGTTTTGATTTCGTTTTGTTTTTAAGTTGTTACTAGTTTTGATACTTTGACTTTGTTAATGATATTTGTTAAACCTTTTGTGCCATGGACTGTTAATAAATCTAATGTTAAAGTGCAGTGCAATCATAAGAATGAATATATCAATATTAGGGCTGCTATGATGTGTATGCACTCATCATTTTGAAATTGTATCCGTTTAACAAATATTGTACATTACAAGTGTATGTAGAACAGAAAGTGAGAAGCGGTTATGACTGGAATATATCAATATTAGGGCTGCTATGACATGTAATATTGAAGTTCAAGCAACGGTTGAGGTAAAGGGCTTCTGAACGTTGGCGACTGACTCACGGTGGTGGGAGAGAGCTTGAAGCGGTAACACAATCAGCTTTTTGGTATATTGCTACTGCGATTTTTTTGAAGCTTTGTGGTTTTGATAATGTTACAGTATTTGTGCTTTAGTGTTTACTATGGTTGTCATGAATCTTGTGATTGACTTTTGATTTCATGTGTCACACAGCCATGTTGCCAGATGAAATGGGCCTTGGCAAAACAGTTCAGGTGTGTTCTTTTTTTTTTCTGTTCATTTCTCTAATTTTGTTTGTAAGATTTAACATTTTAGAGTAAGATATGTCATATGTTTTTGCTTTTAGGCAATCTATTACAACCTGCTGCTAAAGAATGACAGATTGTAAGCACTCTTCGAGTGAGTGTATACTCCTTAGAGGGAAGAGAGTTTCATGGAGGGGAAGAGAGAGTTTCATGGAGGAGAAGAGAGTTTTCTTATCAAAAATAGCTTTAGGTGGAAAAATCTGATGTTTGTTGCTTGAAATGCGAACCAACACTTGATGCTTACAGGGACACCTCTTCAAAATGATCTACATGTATGTATAACTTAGTGTTGTGTGGCTGTTTCAAGTTACCAAACAAATCACTGGAATATTTTATGATAGCAACTTTGAATCTGTAAGCCACTAAGGTGGTGTTAGTGTAAACATTCTATTGAAATTTCAGTGTTTTTGAAGGTTGTGCCTATGATTATTGACAAGGTTGTATAGTACAAGTAGTTTGTTATGTGTTTGCTCACATAGACTTTGATTTGTCCTAGTTGATAAAATCCTATTGTAAAGTCAATTAAAAGGTTTTTAATAAATAATTTATATTATATTTTCATTGTTCTGCAATGCAATGAAATGCTCAACATTTTTTAAAATATAAATCCATTTCCTGAGGATTTACCTGGGGAACACTGGTTCCTGCGGATTTTCCTGTGCCGTTTGCTGCGGAAGTACCCGCCGATATGTTCCAGAAAACATACAAACGGGCAGGTTATCTCTAGAATAACTGCCCGAATTTTCCTGCGGAATTTCCTTGGAAAATATCCGTAGGAAAGTTTCCTGCGGTTTCCAAAATCCTAAGGAAACAATTACCCACGAAGGTTATACCTGGGAACCTAAATCCTTGGCAAAATCCGCAGGAAACAGGTTTCCTGCAGAAATTTCACCCAAATTCGCAGGTAATTCCACAGGAAAATAGAGAGTTTCTAGTAGTGTACTCTCTTAAAACATTTGTTAGCGTAACCCATTTTAGTATTAGCTTATCACATTCACAACCATAGTACCATTATTTATTATGTAATTAAATATGGAGAATGCTCTTCTGTAAAAAATAAAATAAAAAGGAAAATAAATGCTTCATGTAATATCCATTTGCCACATTGGCCTTTTCATTCTCTGTCATAGTGATAACGATGTAATATATAGTGTGACGTGAATATCAGGTCATATATAAGGCACTAGTCCCTAGTTACTGGGCAGCACTTGTGTGACATAGAGTTGGGTGACATTGGTGACATTGGCCAATCACAATGTCACAATGCTTGTGAAAGAGAGAGAAACACAAACATTGTGATATTGTGACTGGTCATTGTCACCAATGTCACCCAACTCTATGTCACCCAAGTGCTATCCCTAGTTACTGCACTACCCCAACATAATAAATACCACACCCTACGTACCTACCAGAGGACGCATTCGATATGTAGATGATAATCATTTTATGGTTAAGTATTTTTTTGAAAAAAAATTTAAGGTTAAGTATTGTTTACACCTAATAATGATGGCTATTGGTCCCTCAAATATTATGCTTTTGTTAGCCAACTTAGTCCTCTCTATTACATTTTCGTAAAAAATACTAGTAAGTAATGTATGTGTGTGTCATGTGTGATGTGGCATTCTCATTCCTATTCAAATTTGGAGAAAGAAAATGAAAAGAGAGAAATTGAAAGAGAGCGAAAGGGAGAAGATGAATGCATACTCATGAATCAGTGATCAAAATTTGTTGAAACCTGATGATGACATGAAAGATGATTGGTAGTCAATTTCCAAGGTTTAGTTTACTCTATTACTTCTTATTCTTTTTGTTGTTTTAGGTTTATAGTTGACGATCAGTGTAGTTTTCGGGTTAGATTCAATGCTAATATAGAACCAAAATTTGTGTGCCCAAATTTGACTTTTTATTTGTATGTGATGGTCTGTATTCAGGGCTGACCTAAGGGTAAGGCCACCAAAGTCCCTTGCTTTAGGCCCCCCAACAAAAAAAAATCATTAGCGTTTCACAAACAAAAAGACCTCATATTATAATATAAAAGGCCTCATATATTCAACTTTGCTTTAGGTCCCACTTATTTTTAAAAATTATTAGGCCGGCCCTGTCTGTATCTATTTCATGATTTTTTTTTTTTTTTTATAGCAATGGTCCATTTTTTATGTTTGTGCATAACATTTTATTAGAGGTTGCTATTTTTGGATTTTTAAGTAATGGAGTGTAGATTTAAGTGCGTGGTACACCACGGGGGTGGGGATTTAGTCAATTTCATCGCACTCACTGACTACAATGGCATAGAGACAAATTGGTTTTGTGACCCAAAATTTTGGTCATATTTTAAAGTGCTCCATAGACAAAACCTCCTTCTCCTCACTACCTCTTCATGTCGCCTCACCTCTTGCAACACAAACAACAAAAGGTCCCTCCACAATTGTGAAGAGAAGAATTCATCAGTACTGATTTTAAATTAATAAGGTTAAAAGCAGATGTCTGAACATGTACTCTAGCAAAGTCGAGACGAGACTGTTGCTATTTTCACTCATCTACATGAACAAAACAACATGTAGCCTTTGAAACCATGCAAAAGATATTCCACTAATTTGCAAACCATGCATGCATGCGACGTGGACAACAGATTCCATTCCACTAAAGAATCAAACCAAAAATCAAAAATATCATTAGCTTCCTCCAAGACCACCTTTAAAGTCGTCACTTTCGATCGAGTTGATGAAGAAATTAATCCCTCCACCCTTAGGAATTATCTTAATCAACATTAAGCCAACACCCATAAATGTATGCTGAACAATATAAATTGGAACAATTTTAAGCTTTACTCCAACCAAACCCCTCCTTACGAGGATACATCTTCCCTATCTGATATATAGTGAATTTCATCCAAATCACTAACGTTGAGATTTTTTTCCCACCAACTGATGTGGTTGTGCATCCCTATTATGAGGACACGCCGCTTCAGCATTAGAAATAACATCTTTCATCGCACGATTCTGAAAACAAACATCATCAACTTCCCCCTTCTACTTCCCAAACCTTGCCTCATACGCCCATGTTCTAAACTTGCCAAACCAATCATTACGAATGGCTTGAATCATCTTAGCTGAATCCTTCACATTCTTGAATCTGACAAACCCAAACCTGACCATTGTGATTGATCGTTTATTTGCAAACACGGCTTCCATCGCCCGTAGAGGATCAAAACCTTCACAAGCAGCTAGCCTTGGCAGTTGTGAAATAGAAGTTAGACATTTCCTTTTCAACGTTAAAATTCTGAGCAAGTTATTCACATTCTTTATCCCATCAACCATCATTAGTTGAAACACTTGTTTTTGCCATATCCGTACCAAGAAAAGTGCCAGGTACTTGTTTTGCTAAATCCAATCCATGATTAACATAAGCTTATACTATACTCCATAATCATTTATGCTGCTTTCATATAGAAGCATACCCTTGCTGCCAGTTAAAGTAATAAGCCACCTCGACACATTATTTTACCTAAACAAAAAAGGTTCTATAACTTAACAATGGCTACAGAAATCACCGTCCTCCTATTAGATCATCGAAACCAGCACAATCGCCGTCCTCCTGCAGAAAATAATCACGCCTGCACCCTAAATTAACTTCCTTAGATCAAATACATTGCAAACAAGGAAGTGGATGAATTTTCTTTTGGGTGTTGATCCGTCTATATATGGCGCTCTTTGTTATGTTGTTTCAGTCTTGTCGTTTTTGTTTGTCTTGTGTAAGGACTTGGTTATTAATAGAATTTTGTCGTTAAAAAAAAAAGAAGTGGATTCATCCACCAATTTGAAAAGATCCGAGGTTCTTATTCCTACCTTCCCTACAAATGAGCCAAGACCAAGACAACTGTTTAGTATGATCAACCACCTCCATAATTATTTTTTTGAAAGACACCTCCATAATATGGATGACACTACTATTAAAAAAGTATATTAATTCTTTCCAACAAAATACTTCAAGCCATCGCTAGTCAAATTAAATATGAAACCTTTCGCTTTTAAAAAAAAATTGAAACTTTTCGGTTATTTCATTGAAATATTACATAAAATATGAAATTTGTTTTTATCACAAACGCATGCCTCATGAATATGCAGTTAAATGAGCAAAAAATTGGGTGGACCATATATCTATACTGTATATAAAAAAGGAAAAATCTTAGGTACAATTGTTTAGGTGCTTTTCGTATGGTTCTTAACTAAATTCACCATGATTTCCTTAAATCCATAATTTTCTTAAAGTTTGTTATATCCAAAAAAGATGTATTTTTAGTTAAGAACCATACGAAAAGTACATAAAGAATTGTACCTAAGTTTTGTCCTATAAAAAAAATAATTTCTTTCAGCTCTTTTGGGCTGACTTTTTCTCTTTCCAAAAATGCCTTCAATTTTCAATACAAATAACACATGTAACAAATAGATAAGAATAAATTTAAGGGTCTTGTTAACGAGTGCCCCGGGGCACTCTTTAAGCATTCCTAATAAGGAAATTATTCTTTAAAAAAAGTAAAGATTTCGATTTCCAAAACAATAAATGCACAAACTTTCATAAAATCTTACTACTTTAGGTGCTTAAAGAGTGCCCCGGGAGCACTCGTTAACATTTCCCTAAATTTAAATATTAAAAAAATGTAACAAACACGATATAATATATATATGTCTGTTTTTTTTTTATCATTTATCATTTAAAAAGTGTAACAAACTAGATGAATATATTTATACTTACTTTTTTATTATTTCAATTATACCCTTAAACAATTTTTTCTATAATAAAGATCGTTGTTGGTGTCATTAAAAAAAGAGAATTTAGATTTTTTTTTAGTTATATTGTTGGTGTCATTGAAATAAATAATTATGATTAGTTTGGTTTGTATAACTTGAAAGCAACAAACATTTATATTTTTAGTTTTAATCCCAATCAAAATTTCATAAAATAACACCGTTAATAATTTTCAAACGTTAGCGTAATTAAAAGAGCGGAAAGACGAGCACGCCTTCTTTTCGCTGGTATAAATATCATAATCATATTTGAGGTACCGCAACCAACTAACTGCAGACATTTTTTTACATATATTTAGAAATTAAAAGTTACGAGGTACCGTAACTAACTAACTGCAGATTTTTTTATTTTTTTTTACAAATATTAAGAAAAGTTAGTAGCGTGCCTAATGTGTGTATTTTGTGTATGATCATAAAATTAGTAGCGGTTAGTAACTGAGGATATATTTGAAAAAACTATAATAAATGTATTCAGTAATTTACATTGGAGCTTGTATTTAGGACAAAATTCTTTTCTTCCACTGTTCCACAAATACTAATAATAAGAGATAGATATAGTACAATCTTTCCTTCCTTATATATATATATATATATATATATATATATATATATATATATATATATATATATATATATATATATATATATATATATAGGGTTATGTTACAAGACACCCTTTGGTGGTGTCTTTTATCAAGCAACACCTTAAGGTGTGATTTTCACTTTTTAGTTATAACTTTGCTAAAAGACACCTTCATAAAAGTAAGTTGGTGTCTTTTCGCAAAAGCTCATAGAGTAACTTGATAAAAGACACCTTCACAAAAGGTGTCTTCTATCATAACCCATATATATATATATATATATATATATAGTACAATCATAATCTAACTATTTTAATGTGATTTTTTTGTCAAGTAGTCTAGTGGTTGGAGCTCACACATTTTAAATGTGAAGAAATGGGATGTCCGACGTTCAAACTCCGGCTCATGCGTATAATATGCAATGTCCCTACCAACCGAGCTAAGCTCACGGAAACCGATTCATTAACTAGTTAAATTCAAATAATCTACACATATATATAGAGACACCAAATAATCTTTTTTCTAGGTTGGTTTTGGTGTTTGTGGGTGATTTTTACCCCCTTCGTTCACATTTATAAGCAAAAATCAACTTTTTAGATTAATTGAATAATTATTGCATCTGGTCACATTTATAGACCATGTACATTAGTCATTCAATGAATCTAAAAAGTTACTTTTTGCTTATATATGCGACCGGAGGGAGTAATTAGTTTGTCGATGATAGTTTCAATAGATCTCCAACTGCTATATATGCTATATATTTATCTTTTTGGTTGTTCAATTACGTCATAATATTCATGTTCTTTAAAGAAAGCTTAGGGTGAGTTTTATTATGTGATAATCGAATAGTGTAGTCCATATACTATGATTAGGAAGACCCTACTCATAGTTAGCCACCGACCTTTTATGTTACACTTCTTTGTATTGGTGATTTGATTATAAATGAAATTTCTTGAGTTTGTTTCTTTGAAATAAAATGTCGGGTGTGGCTACTGCATACATGCTAACAAGGGGCTTTGCCTTTGACTACATCCAAACTCTTTTTAGTATGTTTATAATTTCTTTTATTTATAAACAATATAGTATAAAATTTCACATTCCCCTAAAAATAAAAATATAAAATTTCACATTATAATTGAAATTTTTATTTTGTAGTTCCTCCGTCTTAAATTGTAAATCTTTATATTTTTTCCTATCATACCCTTACTATTTACTATTCACTCTTCTTTTAATATTTTTCCAATACTATTAATAAATGATAATTTTATAAAACTACTCATTATATTTCATTGTTATACAAAATTAAATACATTACATATTTTATATAAAATTGTCAAAACGACTTATGGTTTGCACCGGAGAGAATATTTTATAATATGTGTATAAGCTCTCATTTTTTGATCAAACATATGTTGTGTATATAGGAAAAATGCAGTTATATTATGCAATATAGGGATTTTGCCATATAAGTATAGAAAGAAACAAAGCAATGTTGTATATTTTTAATTATTATATTTGAAAAGTTAAATAAAACCAAGTCTATCCAAAATTAAGCTTTACACGTTTTTATATATCAGTTCCGAAATAAACTAATCTTGACTTGGTTTTCTTTCTTAGTCAATCAAGCCTTGCATATATTTCTCAACTGAAAAATGGTTTTATCATGTGGCTAGTTTTATGAAATATGTGGCACTAATTATATGCCTTTGACGTTGTCTATAATGGGTGGTTAATCAACTTTGTTTTTACTCAGGTAACTCAGCCATCATTTCTATATAGATAAGACAAAGCATACTTGCTACAAACATATATGGACCCGCATATACTATACACGCCTATACTCTCTCACTTCATATTTTTATGTGCACAATTATTTTCTCTCATCTAAAATATCGAGTTTTTGGGTTACATCTCCTATTATCTCTAAGATAAATTTGACCTGTTTCTGGGTTATATCTCCTATTATTTTTATGATAAATTTGACTTGTTCTGACACCTTCGGTTATGATTCATATCGGGGAAGGACATGTTGTATCCTATGAGGATACGCGCTTATGAGACGGATAAAATCCTCAACGACTGCGACTATGTCACGCCACAGGTTACATAATAGTGTGTTGTTTTGCAGGTTTCCTCTATTTTAATTTGTAATGATTTTGATAGAACCGTGTCGACAACTAAATTTGATAAGTTCCTTATACTTTATTTTCCTTTATTATTAGTCATATTTATTTGTTATGATATTTTTCCTTTAATTTCTTATATGTGATAATTTCCAGTTTCAATATTCCAACAAGCAAGACTCATGGAAAAACTGTCTCTATTCAGAAATAGCAAACGCCCGTTCATGAAACTAACTAAATTTGGAAAGCAAGAAGAAGAAAAAAAATAATCACAATGGTTACACACCTGTTGATGACAATTTATAACCCAACAAAGTACAATGGTCCCGAAGTGGTGGGAAAGATAACTCAGATTCACGTACTGAATACTCCTATGGGGTCATTAATGCAATGTCACGTGTAGAAACGACAGCCATTCAGTATTCAGTACGTAACGTCAAGGTTTTTTCTTCTTATTATATCATCGTCTTAAAGTCATATTTTTTTTTAAGCACTTTATATTTCAAATAAATCAGTTATATCATATATATTATATTTCTTTCGTAATAAATAATCGTTAGTTATTTTTCATCTCTTTAACAAATTCCTATTATTTTTTCGTATATATTCTTTTATCTTTTTCGTCGGATTATTTTTTTTTTGCACTTAAATATTTTAACCATTATAATAGATAACAAAACTTTGTTAAAATTTGCGGATAACAAAGAAAAAACTCGAGTTTTTCAAATAGATAGCATTAATTAGTTTTATTAAAAAAGAGTAACTAAAACTAATTGAGAAATAGTATAATTGACAAATTGTACTCTTACATTACACTATCAAAACGAGAGTTAAATAGGAACATTAAATCTGTACTCAAACGACACTTAAAAATTAATGAAGGGAGTAAAAAACAATATTATATTATTGAGACAAAGATAATATATTATGATTCTTGATAACGAGTGTCTCAAAGCACTCTTATCAGATTCTAAATTAAACAAGTATTCTTTAAAATATCAAATATTTTAATTTTCAATACGCTTAATACACAATTTTTCATAGAAACTTAGCATTTAAGATATTTAAAGAATGATTTAGAGACATTCGTTAGCATCTCTCTTATATTATTTATTTGGTTAAATTACACTTGAGTACTCTTAGTTTATTTTTAGGTTTTGGCTTTGATCATTTTGGTGTCTCAAAGTAATAAATGTTTATACAATTTGATCTCATAAAGTGTTTTGGTTTCATTTTGATCTCAAACCCCAAGTAAAACTAACTCCCTATCCAACCACCTACATACATGGTATCACGCCCTAGAAACGATAGGACACGTGACGAACTGATGATCGATTGACTCTCTACTTTGGGACTAAACATCATCCCCTCACACCTTATATTTTTCTTACTAAATAAAACAGAAAAATAATTGTTTGATACTTTTAACCAGCTTATCAACAAAATAAAAGTTTGATACTTCAGTTTTGGACAAACTTGTGTCAAGTCAATATTAATATTTATTGCATTTTCAAGTTTATTTTAAGTAGAAAAATTATCCTCATTGTGGAAACAATATACGAGAGTCACCAATATCTGGCACTCTCTTATGGAGCAGTCATGGGATAATGTTTGGCCTTTTCAAACGGTACTGCGTTCCAGCATCAATTGATACAAATATATATTAATTAGTATTTTTCATTATGTATAGTATAATATAGTGCTTTGTTTAATTCAAACATTTTATAGGAAATGGATGTGGAATATTTGTTAGAGATGTGCCACGAAGATGAAGACTTCCTTTGTGACTTCATGGCACAGCCAGTAGCTGGAGCTGCCATTGCTGCTGCTACCGAGCGTATTGTAGTCTCTGATGAGTCACCGGAGCTTCTTCCTCCGTCCACATCCTCTAGAGCTTGCATTATCTCTTTGGATAATTCCGCGAAGATACTGTTACCAGCTGTGATGTCCAAATCCAAACCACCACGTTGTCCCACAAAAAAGATGATGACTTCTGAGAATCGAAACATGGAACCAAAAGCAATTATTAGATCTCTAGATCACGCAATGGGAGAGAGGAAAAGGAGACTTGAACTTGCACACAAATTCATAGAGCTTTCAGCTATTATTCCTCGCTCAAACAAGGTACTAATATTTTCACAAATTATTTACTCATTTATTCCTTGCCTTTGCTTATCAAAAAAATAATATGAAATCAGCAAACAGATGAACTTGTTATGAACTTAGTTTGTTAGATTTTATTGTGAAGTTTGTAATTAGGAGAACTAAGTTTGTTAGATCTGTATGAACAAAACATCTCTTCAAATCGTTGGTTGATGAACAAAATCGTTAACATAATACCATTCTTCAGGGTTTGAATATGTTGTTGTTAACTGAACCCTCAACATTTGTTGTTGATACCACCAAACCTCCTCATTCTTCCCTTCCAAACTCAACACTCATTGCAAGAAAAATTTGAAAAATATATTTCTTTGACAAAAATTTGAAAAATATGTTAAAAAAAATTGTTTAGTATAGAAAATAAAGACCAATATAGGCCTTAAAAAATGTTTTAAAATGGACTTTTATTAATTTTATTTAAAAAATGAATTTTATGATTAAAAAAAGTGTAGAACAAAAACAAAATTCTATTAAAATTAATTTAAAAAGTAGAATCTACCTTTAAACCGGACCGATATTAGACATCCCAAATTATTAATGTATTTACAATTTTTTTGTATAGACAGACAAAGCTTCTATCGTTGCTGGCGCAACCAATTACGTGGAGCAACTCCAGAAACGAGTGAAGGAGTTAGAAGTACAACAAAACAAGAGAGGTAAAGAACCAATGATACTTCTCAATAAGAAAAATTCTTGTGGAGTTTCACGTACCACATCTAGTGAAATGAATCTTGACAATTATCTTGGACCAAATGAATTGCTTCCTGATGTCAAAGTGAAAGTGTCGGAGAATAATATACTCATTTACATCAATTGTGAGAAGGAAAATGGCATTCAACACAAAATATTGGACATGCTTCAAAATCTTCATTTGTTTGTCACCAGCACTAGCACATTGCCGTTTGGCAATTCAACTCTTGGCATAACTATCATCGCCAAGGTTCGCATCACCAAATTTTCATTAACTATTGAAATGAATATGTTTTTAAGGGAAATGTTGTTGAATGAATGTTGAGAAGTTTAGGATGTTTAAATATCATTTTTTTTTTACAAGTAATTAATATAATTGTTTTCATGAAAATAGTTTAAATATAGTCATCGTTAATTTTATTTTTGTTAACTCGAGTTTTTAGTGGAATGAGACCTAGTAATTTGAAGGTTAGTCGGGAGGTTAGTAAAGTTTAGCTAAAGATTGTTCTATTTAGTTATCAAACTCAAATTCTCCTGAATAATCTGTCATATGGTGGAGTTAATTAACCACTTGAGCCATTTTGTTTTACAAAGTTGTTAAGTTATTCCTATAAACTAATATAAATGCCATATGTGGTATATATGATTAATTAATTCCTATCAAAAAATGATTAAATAATTAAAGGATTATGCTGTTTAAAGTGAAAACTACTTTCCCGAAATCATCCGGACCGCTATTCTTTTATTGTAGCACCTCCCATGCATGGCAAGGGTCCTATTTTATGTTTTTTTTTTTTTTGCCACCACTGCATTTTATGTTCGCGATATATTCTTGAGAAACTTGCTCGCGACAAATAGCATTGTCGATAATTAAACAATGTATTTATTGCATTAACTTGATGGATTACAGATGGGTGATGCATACAAAATGACACTGCTGGATTTGGCGGACAACATAAGGCAATTCCTGTTGAAAGATGCAACATGATGCATGCACACGTGTGTGTGAAGATTCTTTGAGATTTTTTAAAAAGATTGAGTTGATTTATGAATAAAGAAGTGTGATGGAAGCAAGAACACTCTATTTTTAATATTTATTTATTTATTGGGCAAAAATCGATGTGATTCAAATTTTGAAATAAATCTTACATAAAATGGTAGGATCCACATGAATTTCATCCAATAAAAGAATGATTGTTAGAGAGTGTTCTAAATAAAGTGTATCTAACACCTATTTACTTCTACAGTTAAAACTCTATAAATTAATAATGTCAGGACCGTAGAAATTTATTAATTTAGAAAGTTATTAATTTATCGATAAATTAATAATTATTAATTTAAAGAGTTTTTAAGTAATTATACTGTACATACCAAACAAAAAGGCAAATTAGCCTATGCCTCTTAGAATTACGTTGCAGCGAACCTTGGAACTCAACGTAAATTAGTAACTACTGTGTTCATATGCATTGGAAATCAATAATGACTTTTGAAGTGCAGTAAATGTAAACAAGAGGAACAAATGTGTTCAATGTATTCTTAATATTTTTTTTCAGTTTCTATGAATTATTAATTTATGATTTTCTTGGGACCGAAAATTATAAAGGGATCTCCCGAAAAATTATTATCTTATTATTTTATCGAGTTTTTCAATTTTTTACATTGGCCCAAGTCGGGACGGGACAAATTTATTATTTTAGAGAGTTTATTAATTTACCAAGTATTAAATTAAAGAGTTTCTACTGTATATTAAAGTTGAGTCATGTTAACTATTGTTCTTGGGACACTAGTTAAGAAAAAAAAATTGCATTGAAAAGAGTATATTTTACACTTATAAAAGTTTTACACCTTTAATGTTAAATGTTAGTACTGAGTTATTATTTGTCAAAAAAAAAAAGAAGTAATGTGTTATTAAATTTGTTTTTTCTCCATCGTCCGGGGTTTAAACTTGGGAGCTTCAACTCCTTATCTCTTAACTCAAACCAATTGAGATACCCAATCCTCAATTTCAAAATATTTTTACTCTATTTGTTTTCTTAGTTAGTGCTTGAGGGACATTTGTTAGCATATTTCGTAAAAGTTGTTTTTTTTTTAACAAAAACATATCCCATAAAAGTTACGTTTGTCAATAATTAAAAAAAGTATTAAATATATTTTTAATTCTTTTTAATTCCAATAAAATTATCATTTATTGAATTAAATCCCTACTTTTATTTTAGTTCCTAATTTTGTTAATTTTTATAAATAAATAAAATCATTATTTTTAATCCCTATCAAAGGAAAATAACGACTAAAATTGATCGCACTTAATTTATGAATCTACTATATATATATTAAAGGAAATGTCCGGTGAATTTACCAATTTGCCCCTGTGAGGGGCATTTTGGTAATTCAATTATTGGAGGGTGGGTTTTTTTTAGGGTTGGCCTATGAATTTCCATTTTTGCCCCTAACCAATTTTTTTTAATTATTTTCTAATTTTCATATTTTTAATAACTTTTAATTATTTTCCAATTTTTATATTTTTAACTATTTTTCAATTTTTCCTCCCAAATTCAATTGCTTCTACATTGCCGTTGTGGGAGATTAAGGTATCGTTTGACCCGACTTTTTTCAAACTTCTCTACATTTTTAAGTAGAAGTTAGGCCGAATACAATATCAATTAAGTACTTACTAAAAAAAGTACTTTTTTTGAACGCATAAAATTGAATGGAATGAGCTTTGACCATAAGCTGTTTAATGTTACTTTAAAAAACTACTTCTCAATAATTTATTTCACAAGCACCTCTTTTCAACTCACGCTGGGAACATTTTCTTTATTTTTTAATATTATATTTCAATATGTTTTTTTCTTCCATTTAACTTTATTTTTTTTAACCGTTCCATTAATTTTTTAAGGAGATTCCATTTAATTTTATTACCTTTTTTTTAAAGGAATTTTATTATCTTTTTATCACTTATATATTTAATTTCAATATCGTTTAATCATCACAATCTCACAAATATTTTTATTCACGCTGTCATTTAATGATCCCAAATATTTTTATCTCATTTCTTCAACCTCGTGAATATATACACACATTAACGTTTAGAGTAATGTTTTATGTTCATCTGTCTGTTTTTTTGTTACGCTAATGCATATAATTTTTTTAGTGTTGCTTGGTTGAGTGCTACCTCACCAATTGTTTTTAACTATTTTCCAATTTTTATATTTTTAAAAACTTTTAACTATTTTACAATTTTTTATTTTTAGCTATTTAAAACTAAGTTGATGGTTCATGGTTTTTAAGGTTTATATTTTGACATATTACAATGATTCACAATTATCCGTCATTTTACCATCTATCCTTTCAATGTAATCTTCCAGATTGAATATTACTAAGCATATGTGAAGAGACTGAATATTGCTCAGCTGATATTACTTTTTTGACGTCAAAGAGATTTTTTATTTTTTAACGGTCAAATTATTAATAACCAAGTTCCTACACAAGACGCTAAAGAGTTTAATGTGTTTCTTTCGTTCATTTTGTGTCATGTAAATATTGGTGTTAATCCCTTTTTGGTAACTCTATGACAGTAGCGTTCACTTTTATAATTCTAACTAGTATGTAATTTATGATGTTTTCCTGCTCTTGATAAAGCTTTCATAAATATTTTGATAAAGATTTATAATTTTTGTGCAATATTCATTAATTTGTTCATTTTTCCTTCGGAACAATTTTTTTACAAAATACATTAATGAACCCCATGTCTTAGACCATGCATCACAAATATTTGGTTTATGCGACCTTCATTCTCAAATTTACGAAGAATGATAATATTCCGTAATTTGAACATCTCTCCTTTAAAACAAGTTTTTTAAAAGTGCGTATAATTCACATGAAAGGACTCGATACTAAATTGCAGTTAATATCTGCCTTTGTTGTAGATCATGTGAAATGATTTATATACGTTGAAACTGAAAGGCAAAATGATATAAATCAAGTAGAGAGGCATTCAACTATCTGTCTGATTTAGAAGTTTGTTCACCTGAAAGGACTGGATACTAAATTGCAGTTAATATCTACCTTTGATGTAGATCATGTGAAAGGATTTATATACGTGGTACTGAATTGCAGTTAATATCTGCCTTTGCTAGGGGTGACAAAAATACCCATGCCGACGGGTACCTGTGGGTAAAATCCGTCACGGGTATGGAGCGGGTAGCTAAACGGGTATCCACGGGTATAATAAACGGGTATTTGACTACCCATTATTATATGGACATAGACACGGATTGGATTGTATCCATACCCACGGGTACCCATACCTGATAATAAATTAAGTAAATTACTAATATATCTTTATATATCATATCTTATTACTTAAAGTTGGTACCTTATTGAAGAAAATTTTACCGCCCACCTAAAAATCCTCAATAATAACCTATTTTTATTTTAAATTTTTTTAATTCATCTTATTAAGTTCACTGTTTCCACTTCATTCACATCATAAAACATGATTATATAAGAATCATGAATTTTCTATGAATTATGTATAATTTATGAAATTTTGAGTGGATGTTTAAAAGTTGAAGTTTTTTGGTAATTAAAAAAAGTTATCATTTGTACCAAAAAATAAATAAATTCAAAACTTCATGGGTACCCATGGATACCTCAATACCCACGGGTACCCGTATAGTGGGTACCCACGAGGATACGGGGCGGGCAGGTATCATATTTATCCAACGGGGCGGGGACAGGTATCATATTATCCGTACCCATGGGTATCCATTGACATCCCTAGCCTTTGCTGTAGATCATGTGAAAAGATTTATATACGTTGAAGCTAAAACACAAAATGATATAAATTAGGTAGAGAGGCTTTCAACTATCTGTCTGATGCAGAAGTTTGTTCACCTGAAAGAAGTGGATACTAAATTGCAGTTAATATCTGCCTTTGCTGTAGATCATGTGAAAGGATTTATATATGTTGAAGCTGAAAGTCAAAATGATATAAATCAGGTAGCTTTGGTAATAGGGTTTTCATTGGTTTATAGATAGATATCAATTATTACTGGAAAAGTGTTTCTACCGCTGACTAAATATGTTTTCATTTGTTACTCGTGACCAAGCCATTTTGAAGATTTAATTTTGTAATCCGTAATGCAAGAGCACTCTAAATATTGTATTATGGTTTATAATTATCTATCATTTCACAATCTATAATATTTTATCAAATACGTTACTGAACCCTCGTGCGAAGCACGGGTTTGTAACTAGTTCTCGATAAAAATAAAAATAATCTATTGTCTAAATCTACATGACAAATTCCTCTATTTCACAATATGTGTTAGATAGCACCCCCTCAAAAAAAAATGTTAGATAGAGAAAAAAATGCTTGAAAATGAATCTCGTTTTCTATGTCATATATTACTTAATCCGGGAAGGAGGGAGTAATATTTTTCGATATATTTTTTTCAAAGCTTTATATTTTAGTTTACCCTGATTATGATAGGGAAAAATAAATTAATAATTAATTAGAATTATTTCAGTTTTCCTCTTCTGTTTTCCACATTTTTTAATATGTGTATATTCATTAAATGACATTCATTTTGAAATAAAAAAAGTTGATATTTGAGTCATTGAAAATACAAAAAGATAAATGAGAGGATCCTTGGCTTGGTGGGGGATGTTAAAGACTAGATTTAGTCGTCTTTTTGATCTAGCTGATAATGAAATGGCAACGGTGACTGATATGTTTTCTCTTGGGTGGGGGGAGGGTGGAGAGGCCTGGAAGTGGTGACATAGATTATTAGCTCGGAAGGAAGAGTAGGTGAGGGAGTGCAATGATCTCTTAATTAACATTGTTTTGCGGCATCTTGTTTTGTGACAGGTGGGTTTGGCATTTACATGTTTTGAAGAATTACAAAGTTACAAGTGATTATCACTTCATGTTTACGTCTGACAACAACTTTGGAAGCGAACAACACAAATTTAATTTGGAATAAGGAGGTTCCTCTGAAGGTCAATCTTTTTGCTTGGCGACTTCTCAGTAACCGCATTCATACGGCGGACACTTTAATCAGGAGACGTGTTCGGCAGCCTAATGTGTAACTTTGTTTGGGTGGTTGTGGACAAGTGGAGGATATGAATCTTCTCTTACAAGAGAGTGTTTGTCTACATGATAGTTTACGATAGCAATAATAAGTATTAATTTTTCCTTCAAAAAAAAGTATTAATTTTATTTTATGATATCAACAACATAACAAAAAAAAAATATACTTTAAATTCTTTTTTTTAATGACACCAACAACAATCTTTATTTTAGAAAAAGTTGTTTAACGGTATAATTGGGATAATAAAAAAATAAGTATAAGTATATTCATTTAGTTTGTTACACTTTTTAAATGATAAAAAAAAAAAATCAAACATATATATATATATATATATATATATATATATATATATATATTCATATCGTGTTTGTTACATTTATTTAATATTTAAATTTATTTTATCTATTTGTTACATGTGTTATTTGTATTGAAAATTGATGACATTTTTAAAAAGAGAAAAAATCAATCCAAAAAATCTTAAAGAGAATATTTTCTTTGCATATACTAGAGAAAAGACGGGCTTTCACGTGCCCGTCTTTCCTCTCTTTTATTGCGCTAATGTTTAAAAATTACGATCGGTTTTTTTTTTATGAAATTTTGATTTTGATTAAAACAAAAAATATAAATGTTTGTTTCTTTCAAATTATAACAAATCAAACTAATCATGATTATCTATTTTAATGAGACCAACAATATAACAAAAAAATATAATCTAAATTTTTTTAATGATACCAACAACGATCTTCATTATAGAAAAAGTTGTTTAAGGATATAATTGAGATAATGAAAAAGTAAGTATAAATATATTTATCTAGTTTGTTACACTTTGAAAATTATAAAAGAAAAAAATCAGACATATATATATTCATATTGTGTTTGTTACATTTTTTTAATATTTAAATTTATTCTTATATATTTGTTACATGTGTTATTTGGATTGATAATTGAAGACATTTTTGGAAAGAAAAAATATGCTCAAAAGAGCTAAAAGATGTTGTTTTCTTCATATATAATATAGAAATATAGATAATATAGATTAGGGTCATACTAAATTGTGCTCTTAGGGCAATGTTAACATTAATGTCATTCCATTAATAGTAAGAATTTGTTGAAAATAATTAATATTTAATATTTTGATCAATAAATTAATACAATTTCCAATACATAATTTTTATTAATGGAATTCTTAACGTATGCCCTTGGCGTAGATTATTATTAATGTTTTCATATACTCCTGTCTCACCAGCTGGCATCATTACTGCTACTGCACCTTGCCTCCTTCTGCTGGAGGTCCTACGTAATGTCAATTTTCATATGGCCCCCCATTTATTTGGTCCTCTAATTTGTCATTTATCACGTGCTCTTTTGTTTCCTCATAACATGTATGTTTGGTAAAAAGAAGCTCTAAGCTAGCTGATAGCTGATAAATTAGTTGATGGTTAAAAAACTAACTTATAGCTGGTGGCTGATAGCTTATATCTGAAAAGAAAAAAAATTTATAACTGAAAAAGCTAGTTTATTAAAATTAAAGTGTTTGATAAAGTTAGTTGTCAAAGTAGCGGATAAATATAAAATGACATCAAAGGATATGTTTGTTTGTTTATTTTTTATAAATTATATATGTAAATTTTTTTACTCAATGTGTTTTTTTAAATATTCAAATTTATTTGAAATTATTTTCATCTTCACACCGATAAATGTACTTTATAAATTCAATTGACATTTTTTATTCTGACAAATTTTTATTTTTTGACGAATTTTATTTAACTAAACTTGTTTCACTATTTATTTATTGGGTCATGTTAACCAGTGCCCCAGTGCCCCCGGGGCACTGGTTAAGGAAGTCAAAAGTGGAAATTTTAAGTTAAAAAGAACACTTTTTAAGCTTTTAATGCAATGACAGCACAACTTTCAATGCAAGATACTACTATATTTAACTCCTTAACTAGTGTCCCAGGGGCACTGATTAACATTTCCCTTATTTATTATTTATTATATATTTTATTTAACATTAAATATTATATGAATTACAAGGTCATAAAAAAAAAAAAAGTGAACAACAAAATAGACAAAACTATACCATGTAGTGACTAGCAAGCTGTGAGCATGGATTTTGTAGGCCATAAAACGTGGGAAGTGGGTGGTTTTTTTTTTATTTAAAAATAATAAAATTAAATTAACAAGGTTAAAATTGGAAAAAACTATAAGAAGCTATAAGCTACAAGCTCAAAAGCTACTTGAAATAACTTTTCGAAAAAAGTTATAAGCTCACGAGAAAAAACTTGTTACCAAACACGTCAAATTTTGATCAAACAAACTTATAAGCTAATTCAACAAGCTATAAGTTAGCTTCTTGTTGTTACCAAACACAGCTATAAATGTTTTGTACTCATCCGTTTTGAATCTGAAAGAGTGAATCACTAGCCTCGTTTTTTTCTACTTTTAGATATCTGAATCTGAAAGCAAGAAGAAAAAAAACTAAATAAAGTCAAAAACGTATATTATATTATTATGGATATGAGTATGTCTACGTGTAATAATCTAATGCGGATATATATTTTGAACAAGCATACATCCTCCGCTTTTAATTATAAGTAAATTTTGACTTTTAGGTTCATTCAATTAATGATGCATGTGGTCAATAATATAGACCACATACCATCATTAATTGAATAAACCTAAAAGTCAAAATTTGTTTATCCTTTATTATAAAAGCTAGACTTGCTTAGCTATCATGTTTGCCCTAATTCACCCTTCTTTGCCCTAATCCCTAGCATTTTTCCCTCCTAAACATGTACTAATGACTAATCTAATCTCATCCGTTCAACCTCTATTTTCATACTTGATCAATCCCGTTGATTCAAAGTCTACGAATTTTCTCTCATATTACTCAGTTAATGCAATTGAAGACGTATTTAATGCAGATAAAGTCGGTCAACAATCCCCTACACTAATTGCTGATCAAAAGGTGTTCTTCGTACGGACATTACAATGTTTCACACATACATTTTTTTCACTTTAATTTGCTATCCGAAATAGAGTGATAGGAAGATATGCGTTTAAAGGTGAAGTTTCCCCCAAATTTTACCACTAAAGTTAAATGTTCGTTCTTCACGGTGCATGTACAAAATCAGGTTTGTTTCACTTGATGATTTAATCTTTTTCTATTTAAATAAGACGAACGGAGTCCGTAAACTTCTAAGATGAACGGAGTCCGTAAATTAAATCCTCTTTTGGTTGGATTTAATATTTTTTGTTGTTGTTTAAATCAGCTTGCAGTTATATTTCATTTTTTTAATACACTGTCTAACTTCTAGGATGTCGGAGAACTACAACCGTTCTTTGTTTCTGAATATTTCTACGAGCTACCGGAGCAATGGTACTTGCTAGATGGTGATGGGTGGGAATACTCATAACGTCATGTTCGACAAATCAGTTTTTTATTAGTGATAGTTTAAGTTTTTCTTTGAAAGAAAGAGTAATTTAGTTTTTATTTTCAAATATTATCAGCATCAGTAAAAAATGCAAAAAAAGTACGTAATGCGGTTTATGTTATTGTCTTTCCAGTTTAGTTTGCTCTCTTTTTCGTGCCGTGGCATCTTTAATTTTCTGTTTAGTGGCAAAAAATATATTGCATCACGAAAAAAATTGATGCAAAATAAAATTTGTTGTTAAATTTAATGTTTCCATTATTTACGGTAATGACACTTTTTTTTATTCTCTCCGTTTGTCTTTATGATGTGTCTTAAGATCAAGCAGTTCAGGGTTATGTGCAATTTTGTTAACAAGTATTCAATTTTATTTTCACCAAAGGAATTGCTTTTAATTGCTTTTAGTCTCACCCGTTGCTTTTAATTGCTTTTATGTATTATGCACTAATTACTCTACCAATTACTACCTATTAAAAGCAATTAAAACGTACTTATATCAATTGGTGACGAAAAACTTAATACACGGAGAAGTTAATCGACTATGCTATATATGCTATATATCAAATATGCTCCAATAACAAAAAATAGCCACGAAAAATATATTAAACACATTTGTCACGCTATATGGAAAAGCTTTGCATCAATATGCACAGAAAATTTAACAACAAATATTGCATCGCGAAAAAAATTGATGCAGTATATTTTTTGTTAAATTTTCTGTTTCTATTCTTTACGGTAATGACACTTTTTTTGATGCTCTCCGTTTTTCTTTATGATGTGACTTAAGATCGAGCAGTTCAGGGCTATGTGCAATTTTGTTAACAAGTATTCAATTTTATTTTCGTATAGGAATTGCTTTCAATTGCTTTTAATCTCACCCGTTGATTCAATCTATATTCTCAAACTCATCATTTTCTTTCATAGGACTTACTTAATGCTAATTAAAAACGAATAACACACTTTTAATGCAATTAAAAACGAATGACACGTTGTTAATGACAATGAAGAACGTAGTTAATTGCTTGAAATCGTAGTTAATGGCAATTGAAAACTTTTAACATGCATATTTTCGTATATGAATTGCTTTTAATTGCTTTTAAAAGTGTGCATTAATTACTCTACCAATTACTATCTATTAAAAGCAATTATGACGAACTTATATCAATTGGTCACAAAAAACTTAACACACGGATAATTTAATCGAATATGCTATATATCAAATATGCTCCAATAACAAAAAATAACCACGAAAAATATGTTAAACACATTTGTCACGCTATATAGAAGAGCTTTGCATCAATATGCACAGGAAATTTAGCAAAAAAAAATATTGCATCACGACAAAAATTGATGCAAAGCATTTTTTGTTAAATTTTCTGTTTCCATTATTTACGGTAATGACACTTTTTTTTATGCTCTCCGTTTGGACTATTCAATTGCTTTTATGCACTATTCAGTTTTGTTTCCGTATAAGAATTGCTTTTATGTATTATGCATTAATTACTCTACCAATTACTACCTATTAAAAGCAATTATGACGTGGTTATCGCACAAATCGAATTACTGATTTTATGGCTGCAATAGCTTTAATTGCTTTAATCGCCCTATTAATAGCTCTACCAATTACGCCCTGTTAAAAGCAATGATTCAATTTTATGCTAATCGATTACTATTGCTCTAATTGCTTTTATGGCTGCAATGAATAGTAATTATTAACAATAGAAGACTATGATCATTCACATTTGAAATTAACAAAGAGAATTGTCAATTACCTATTTAAATACCACTTAGTTGTGAGAATACAATCATTCTCTACTTTAATCAAATATAACTGTTTCTTGCACTTGCTGATATGGCAAACATTTTCACTCCCATTTCAGCTATGACAGGTGGAAAGAAGGATTTGAAGTTGATTGTCCGTGTGGCCCATATATGGCTGATCCGTGATAAGGAAAACCTAGATGATATCATCTTCATGAACATGATATTGGTTGATGAGAAGGTATATTATATAAATCGATTGTATAAATAAATGATCATTTTTTCAAGTTGCCACTACGATAACATATACTATGGTTTATGTTAATGACATGTTATTTTTTGTTTAACGAGGACGGATCCATGCCACTGTATAAAACTTCTATTGGCTATGTATAGTTACATTATTTTCATTGATTCGATTAACTTCTATGTGGTAGGACCCGTGTGATAGCACGGGTCAATGGTCTAGTAATTAAAAAGAGAGGGAGTATAGGAATAGATTAAAAATCTTTTCGAAAAAAAAAAGTCACTATAAACACAGCTTCTTAAGAATTTTAGAGTAGTAATAAATAAAGGTAACTTCTATAGTGCGTCAGGAAACTGACTTTTTTGAAAAAGTTATTTTATTTAGCCGATAGTATAACGTTTGCATAAGAGAATTTTGGTGTATCGGAATTCTTATATATACAATTGTCAATGTTCTGTTATAATTTGAAGGCTCCTATTATTGATTTTAAGTAAATGATGCTACAAACTGAAATTCATTGCTTTGAAGTGTTGAGATAGATGATGTTGGTAAAGTACATATTTTGTTTGAGTTTGAAAATAGAAATTATGCCTCTAGTTTTTTATGTTGGCCACAAAGTCAATCCCTTATGACTTCCCTTTCTTTTTGCTTGATGTATTGTGCAGTTTTAGTTCTGTGTGGCTAGCTTACGGGAAGCACTTGGGTGACATAATGTCACCGTGACATTAAATCTGGGCCACACAACACACATTGCCACATAACATCTGGACCACACAACACATACAAGACATCTGGGCCACACAACACAACACCTTTGTGTGGCCTAGATTTAATGTCACGGTGACATTATGTCACTCAAGTATTTTCCCTAGCTTACCCAAATTACATTCTAAAAGTTGTAACAAATAATTATGCCACACACTTTGTTGTAATATTGTGGGCAGTGTTCGATTGTTTGAAAATATAAATAAAAGGCGGCAATTGATTCCAAATTTGAATAGTTTATTTTGAAAATCTTAACAATGCATAACTTAATTAAGCTAACTGAAAAATTCACAATGACTTCATCAGAAAAGTCATTCTCATAACTTCATCATAGAATTTTCCATAAATAAATGTGTAATTTCTATAGTTCTTCCACGAGATGAAATGCATCGCTACGATGAAATGGGTGATTTTGTAGTACACCCCATTTATGTGGATATGAATGTGAATTTTAAAAGGTTCAAACTCTAAATTCTCCATTTATTTATTTTAAAAGGTGAATTTTTAGCTACTAAATTACATGACAAAAAGACATGGAATTGAAGCACCGTATGAGCTTGGGATCTTTCAACAATTTTCCTTTGGCTCATTATTTCGTCGAATTGGTAAAAAGAAGGGTAATATATAGAATTGTTTGAAGGCTTGGACTCCCATAGTAGCAAGGTGGAGTCAAGAAGGCAGAGAAGAAGCAGCAGAAGAAAGGAAAGAGAAGATGGAAGTTTTGTGAGTAATTAAGGAGTCACGTGAGACTTAAAAGTATGTTTTAATCATAACCCTTCAAATTTAATTTAAAGGTTAAAAAGGAGCACCACCCACCCACGCATCCGTCCCAAAAAAGGTTTTGACCATGTCACCAACCACTCTTCTCAAGTTATCATCAAACCAACGACTCTCTCCATTCCCATAACCATCACAGACCTTCCACAAATCACTCCACTACACCGAGCTCTCCCTTCCCCCTTCCAAGAGTCGCCCCCTCTCCTGCCCATAACGAGCTACAAGGACCTTATACACAACCTCAATAATCTTTTTAGTTAACCATCTTAGAATTTTTTTTGAATAGTTCTCGTTGGATCAATACTTTTTAGGCTAAAGTGCAACTTTGGCCCCCTATCTTTCAAAAAGTTGCGATTTTGGCCCCCTAAGTATGAAAACTACAATTTTGGTCCCCCATGTTTAGGGAAATATGCTCTTTTAACCCCCTAACTTAAGGGAAATATGTCTATTGACCCCTTATCTTTTCAAAATGTTGCGATTATGGCCCCTTATCTTTTCAAAATGGCCCCTTTTTTTGGACACGTGTCGCCTTCTCAGCAGTTTTCAAAGTTAGGGGGCCAAAATTGTAGTTTTCAAAATTAGGGGGCAAAATCGCAACTTTTTGAAAGATAAGGGGCCAAAGTTGCACTTTAGCCTACTTTTTATCACACCATAGAACCATGTGCTTGCGACCTATCAATATACATGATCTAAAGGAATTCCAAAAGCCACTTTAGATCTAATATGATATTATGATGACATGATGCAGTTGATTCCTACCGGACGTTGAGTCACCTGACCCACATGATCGATACTATACGGGCCACAAATTGACCAATTGTTTCACAATACGGTCCACAATTACAATAATTGTATTTTTTTACAAGATATGACAATAATTGTTGTAAAATAAAATAAAAATGTCCATTATGATACATTGCATTTATATATAGCAGTCGAAAGTAATTAATGTTTGATCGTGGACATTCTCAAATCTTGTCTGTACTTTCTTCTCCATCCTCCCTTATCCCCATTCCATTAGCTTCATCCAGTGAATACACATCACAGAACATCATGGAGGAATCATGGGAACATTGGCCTCTTCATTCGGTAAAAATACTAGCTATACACATCGTAAATCATACTAACAAGTAATATGTTCTATGTCATTTTTTTGAGGAAGTTATTTATGTATATTGATAAATACCAGTACTATTTTCTGACATAAATAATCATTTCAATTAATGGTGACAATAGGAATTGGGTGATGTTGAGGATTTGCTAGGGCAATACTGTAAAACTAGTGCTGATGATGAAGAAGAGTTCTTGAGAGACATAATCCTTCAGCAACCTGTTACATATTCTGGAAGCAGTCTTTCATCCTCTAATGAGATGGACGGCTCAGATAGCTCAGGGAAAAAGCTTCATCCTTCATCAACACCGTCCACTCCAAGGACATTCATTCTCTCCTTTGATAAATCTACCATAATACCAGCTACTACTACACCAGAATCAGAACAAGAAGTACCAAGAACAAAGAGTAGAAGTAGTAATAAGAGGAGTTTGGAAACAAAAGCAAAAGCTAGTAACCAAAGTGGAAAGAAGAGTAGAAGTGGTTCTCAGTGTTTGGATCACATTATGGCTGAGAGAAAAAGAAGACTAGAACTATCACAGAAGTTCATTGCACTTTCAGCTACTATTCCTGGCTTGAAGAAGGTAATAAAATTACAACTAAAACCCAATTTAATTAGTGCTCTTAATTTTTTTACACTAAACATTTTAGTCACTGTATTATAATAAATAAAATTAGTAGAAAGATTGATTTGTCCCGGTATTTAACCGAGGGATTAATATGTTCTTCTGTAAACATATCAGAGACTAAATTAATGATTTTATTTTATAACGGATTGAATTGGGTCGCAAGAATGATTTTGCATAAATTAATTAATAGATGGACAAGAACTATATACTTGGTGAAGCAATCAGTTATGTGAAACTACTTCAAGAACGTGTGAAGGAGCTAGAGGATCCAAACAAGAATAGCAAAGAATCAACAATAATTCTCAAGAAAACTGATATGTGTGTAAGTGAAGATACCACCTCAAATTCTGATCAGGATTGCTGCAAATCACCACTCTTTGATGTTAAAGCAAGAATATTGGAAAATGAGGTACTCATTCAGATCCACTGTGAGAAGGAAATTGACATTGAGATCAAAATATATAACGTGCTTCAAAATCTTGATCTCTTTGTCACTGCTAGCAGTGTATTGGCTTTTGGAACTTCAACTCTTGGCTTTACTATTGTCGCTCAGGTATGCATAATTTGCAAGAGTTTGATTCCATAAAACATTATGATATTATAATTGTTCAATAAATCATTCATTTGTCATCGCATAATTCAATTAGTAAAAACATTGCATAATATGTTATTTCACCTTATAAATTTATCAAACGTCTCATGAGATAATATTTAAAGGGAAATGCTAACCGGTGTCCCCGAGACACTGGTTAAAGATATGAAAAAGGAAATTATATAGTAGTTAATGCACTGAAATTGTGTAATTAATTTATAATAAAGTCAAAAACAGTTTTCTTTTATGGTAATAATTCACTTTTATGGTATGATTAACCAGTGCCCCGAGGACACCGGTTAGCGGGACCCATATTTAAATAGCTAAACATTTGAAAATAATGATCTCTCATTTGAATTATCTAAATGTTCCATTCCATCAAGGTCCATTAAATAAAATAGTAGCCAAGTCAAACTATTCATTAATAATTATTGCTATCAACTTGATTTTGTCACATTAATTATTTTAATCAAGTTGTAGGTATTTTATCGTTCAATGCTATTAACTTAAATGTTGTGAGTTTATTCATAGATTCATCATTTTTTCGTTTTTATGATGTTAAATTTTTATTTAGTTCTAATGTACTATAAATTTGAATGAATGAGTATCGTTTCTTTTGTAAAAAATATCATATTTTATATTAATATTTTATATTAACAATAGTTCATAAATAATTTAATATATCAATATATAATTGATTAATTAAATAATCAATCTAATATTTAATAACATGGTGTCTTGCAGATGGGTGAAGGGTACGAAATGACGGTGATTGATTTGGTGAAAACTCTATCGCATGTGCTGACTAGCAGAACTGAGAAAATTGCTGTTGACACATTACATAAGGCTGTGACACACATATAAAATACGATTTTGCCCCCTCGGCAGTTAACTGCCAAAGAATTTAAAATCCGACTGCAGTTAATTGCCGAGGAAAACCTCGGTAGTTAACTGCCGAGGAAAAACAATATTAGAAAAACCTCGGTAGTTAACTACCGAGTAAAACAGACCCTTCTCTTTTCTTCTTCTTCATCCACTTCAATCCCTTTTTTTTTTGTTTTTTTCTTCAATACTTCTAACGTAGAACATTTCCCAATTATCCAGAATCCAACTAGCAGTAAATTTGAGTATATTTCTTCAATCAAAGGCATAGAAATCATCAACAATTAATTTTAGCAATGAATTTTATCCCAATTAGAGTAATTTTCTTCAATTTTCCCAATTAGAGTAATTTTCTTCAATACACCAGTAAATTTTCTTCATGGAAAATTCAATTGAAGGCATAGAAATCATCGCTAAACATAAAAAACTCAACCTATGGAATCATCATAACCTCCAAAACTCTTCAAATAATAATTTATTTATTTTTTTCAGAAAAAGAGTCATAACCCAGTTGGAGGAAGGGAAGAAGGATGATGAAACTTGAAAAAAGAAAGGATCTTGAGATGATTTTGTTGAAAGAATGAACCTTGGTTTTGAATTTGAAGGAAAGGAAAAACAGAGAAGAAAGGAAAGAATGAACTCATGCTTTTGTTCAGAAAAATACCACTGTCTTCATAATATTGTTTTCCCTCGGCAGTTAACTACCGAGGTTTTCCTCGGCAGTTAACTGCAGCCGGATTTTAAATTCCTCGGCAGTTAACTGCCGAGGGGGCAAAATCGTATTTTACATGTGTGTCCCAGCCTTATGTAATGTGTCAACAGCAATTTTCCAGAACTGATCCGTTCTAGTGTATCATGCAAGCTGTTTGGGGTAACAATCAACCAAATTATAAATGATTTTTTTAAGCAATATTCATTTTTAAGTATCTTTTTAAGGGTACGATTTGTCAATTACACCATTTGTCAATTATTCTTATCTTTTTCAATAAAATTAATTAATGCTATCTATTTGAATAACTAAAGTTTTTTTTTAAACAAAGTTTGTTTCTATGTATCTTCAAATTCAAACAAAATGTTTTTACAAACAATGGTTTCAAGGAGAGTTAGAATTCTATAAATAAGATGAGTAGCACCTGTTAAAAATTTCAAGTGCAAAACAAAAGAACATATTTGAGAGAAGAAAAATACAAGACTTCATGAATGTTCAAAAGGAAGAAAAAGTGAAAGACTCGTTGAAATTGTTGATGTGAGATGAGGAGGAAGCAATAGTTGAAGACTCATTTGACAAGATACAAGAACAAGATGACAAAGAAGAAGAAGTTTCATCAATATAATTTTTATATTGACTTAAAATATTAAAAACATGTGCACAATATTTAGAAAATTGACAATTGTTTGTTATGAGAGAGAGTGCACAAAAAAATAGGAATTTATTGGAGAAAAAAATAATAACTCACAATTGTTTGTTACGAGAGAAAGATAACATACTAAATTTATTGGAAAGATAAAGTGTGTACAAAAAAATAGAAATTTATTGGCGGATTAAAATGAGAGTATAATAGGAAGAAAATGTGCAAAAATAAACATCGCTATTTTAGTATTAATTTTCCAAAAAGACATTTAAAAAGGAACGGACGGAGTAAATTATAGAGAAAAGTATTATTTTGAAGACTTGTATTTATTTAATCATTTTGAAGAGTGGTATAAATTTTGTAAAAGGACGGACTTATATCAGTGTTTATTACAAAATTATCGTTGCAATTATTTTATTTCTAATGCTTTGCAACAATTTTTATGTGAATTATTGAAATGCAATTGCTGAGATTTAAAGGAAAGAAAAATGTGGATTGCACGATTAAATTATGATAGCTTGAATCCACTTTCGATTTAGGAGTAGGGTTTACAACATAAATATTCAATCATGATGGTACGTACATTGTATATGAACTACTATGAAGCAATTATATCGTCGGAGCCGGAAATTAAGTTTAGAGAAGACCAAGTTTACGAGTACTCGTTTCGATTATATTTATAAGAGATATTTAGGTTAACAAAAGTTTAAAAATACTCACTTATATATTTATAAGACTTGATAAAAGCACGGTAGAAAAGCGAATATAATTTATACCTATACACAAAGGAGATATATAATTTTGGTGGGTTTTTTACTAACAATTTTATCCTTTTTATTTTATTATTTAAATTATAAATTAAAAAATCCTCTCAAAAAAGTTATTAATTAAAAAATGAGCAATGCTATATCTCTAGAAAAATAACATCAAGAATTCTTCAAGAATAAAGAATAGTCAATCACAATGCACTATTTGCCATAATTCAAGGAGGTGTGGCTGAAAAATAGGAAGTGGACAAATAAATCATCCAATTAAAATTTGTCAACTATTTCTTGAAAAATTCTTGAAGCTATTTTTCTTGAGAAGTAGCATTTTCCATTAAAAAAATGGTATATCCCATCAAAATAGGAACAACACCACTACCACATAAATTTTATCCTTTTTTGACTTCATAAAAATAATATAAACAATACTTGACACTATTGAAAAAAAATTATTTAACCTTCTTTTTTTAAATATCTATCATAATAATAAATACAATCGGAAGATTAGCATCCGTCTTTCCTTTAGTAATAACTAGTTTAGAGACCCGGCGTTGCCCGGGTTAGATATTAAATAAGTTTTATAAGTTTGTGTGCACGAATACACGTGTCAGTATATTAGATTGAATTTATTTAAATTTACAATTATAATAATATCATAAAAATAAATATAAATATTTCAAAAAAAATTAAAAATAAATATAAATGATGAGATGAATGTCCAATGCAAGAATAAAAAGTGTAACAAAATCAATAATGAATTAGTCCAAGTGGTAATAGTTTTGGGTCCTTTAAACATGGACTATTACTTTCCCACCTTATTGCCTTCTCCCGCGCCATGTAAAATTTCTAAAAATGCCCTTGTGCATTCCGGATTTTAAAATTCGGATTCATGTTTACAATTTCAGATTTTATAATCCGGACAATTCTTATGTATAATCAGCCATCAGACTCTCTCACATTTCAACAGTTTTGAGATTTCCTTTTAAAAACAACAAAAAACTAAGTAAAAAATGCTAAAAACCTGTCAAATAAAATCATAAAAATATAAAAATAGTACCAAAAAATTCTAAAAATCAAATAAAACTAATGGAAATTTTTTCGGATTTTTCTGAGAATATAAAAAATTAATAAAAATGAAAAATGGGTCTAAACGATGGAATTTTGGATTTTGAGGGGCGGAGTCCCGTAAGAAGTCCCTTCTATGGGAGTCATGGTCCTTGAATTTTTTCTGATTTTCTGGGGATGTTTCGGAGCAATCCGATCAAGTAGTCCGAAAACCCGATTTTTGTTAAATAAAATATTGGTTTTTAAAAATAGAAAAAAAAATAAAAATATTGAGAATAAATGTGGAAGTGACATGTGGCATAAAAAACCTTACTTTATATATATATATATACTATTGATTGATTGATTGATTGATTGATTGATGTGTAGTTTGTTGAGATAAAAAATACTGAGTGCATACGATCAAAAGTTTGTTGAGATATTTATGTTAAATAAAATAGAAAAAAATAAAAATATTGAGAATGAATGTGGAAGTGACATGTGGCATAAAAAAACCGTACTTTATATATATACTATTGATAAGAATTATTTTTGTACAAAAAAAATAAGAATTATTTTATCTTACTATCTATATTATACTATATATAAAGAAAACTACCCCTTTCAACACTTTTGGTTTGGACTTTTCTTTTCAAAAATACCCTCAATTTTCAATATATACAACACATGTAACAAATAGATAAGAATAAATTTAAATATTAAAAGAAATGTAACAAACATGATATGAATATATATATATATATATATATATATATATATATATATATATAAAATATCTGTTTTTTCCCTTATCATTTAAAAGTGTAACAAACTAGATGAATATGTTTATACTTACTTTTTCATTATCCCAATTATACCCTTAAACGAATTTTTCTATAATAAAGATCGTTGTTGGTGCCATTAGAAAAAAGAATTTAGATTATATTTTTTTGTTATATTGTTGGTGTCATTGCAATAAATAATGTTTGGTTTGTTATAACTTGAAAGCAACAGACATTTATATTTTTTGTTTTAATCCAAATCAAAATTTCATAAAAAAAGCACTGTTAATAATTTTCAAACGTTAGCGCAATAAAAAGAGCGGAAAGATGGGCACGGGAGTGCCCGTCTTTTCGCTAGTATATATAAAGAAAATAGCATGTTTCGGCTTTTTTGGATTGACTTTTTTGTTATTTCAATTAAACCCTTAAACATATTTTCCTATAATGATGATATATTGTTGGTGTTACTAAAAAAGATAAGAATTTTTATTAAATTTGTTATATTATTGTTGTCAATATGAAAAGATAAATATGGTTGTTGAGTTTGTTACATTTGAAAGTCACAAATATCTATACTTTTTTTTTGACAAGAAATATCTATACTTATAATTTTAATTTATATCCAAAAAATTATATAAAATATTGTTTATAATTTACACACAAATTCTGATAAAATATCGTTAATAATATACATATGTTAACATAATTAAAAAACGGAAAGACGAACAGGTGAATGTCCGTCTTTTCGCTAGTCTATACTATATATAAAGAAAACTACCTCTTTCGACACTTTTGGACTGACTTTTTCCTTTCCAAAAATACCCTCAAATTTCAATACAAATAACACATGTAACAAATAGATAAGAATAAATTTAAATATTAAAATAAATGTAACAAACATGATTTTGGTTGTGTAAAAATATATATTAAAACAAACAATATATATTAAAATAAAACACACATTTTACTGCATATTGATCGAAGCGGTTCTCCCGCTATAGAGCAAGAGCCTAAAAAGACATTGAAAGAACAACAAGCCAACACATAGTTCAAGTAGTCTTTATTCATCTCTCTTTATGTTTCAGAACCACTGTCATCTATACTATATATAAAGAAAACAACATCTTTCAGCTCTTTTGGACTAATTTTTTCTCTTTCCAAAAATGCTCTCAATTTAATACAAATAACATATGTAACAAATAGATAAGAACAAATTTATATATTAAAAAAATGTAACAAACACGATATGTCTGTTTTTTTCCTTTATCATTTAAAAAGTGTAAACTAGATGAATATATTTATACTTACTTTTTCATTATACCAATTATACCCTTAAACAACTTTTTTTATAATAAAGATTGTTGCTGGTGTCATTAAAAAAAAATTAGATTATATTTTTTTGTTATATTGTTTGTGTCATTGAAATAGATAAACATGGTTAGTTTGGTTTGTTATAATTTAAAAAGCAACAAACATATATATATTTTTAGTTTTAATCAAAATCAAAATTTTATATAAAAAAAAAACATCGTTCATAATTTTCAAACGTTAGTGCATTAAAAAAAGCGGAAAGACGGGCACGTGAGTGCCCGTCTTTTCATTAGTTAACAATAGTAGTAATAATAATAATAAATATTATCATTTCCCCTAAAAAAATATTACTATCATTTACTAGCAACAAACCCGTGCTAAGCATGGGCTCGTACTCCGCACAGGTTGGACGTCGAAGTAGGGGTCATATGTCAAAGCGAATTGCAATGTTAAATGCATTAAGAAAATAGAAAAAAGAATAACCATAAAGATGACGTTAATGATAAAAGACAAATTACATTGACCTTTCTTGAGATTTTCTTAAACAACTCAAGTACACTGTCTTTCTTTATTCAATTCCATTTCAATAACCATCCAAATACACAATTTAATTTCATTCATATTGGTTTGATATATCTTGTTTCTGTTTTCTCTTTTGGCAATAAGTTGAATGAGGTTGTTTTCTCGCAATGGAAAAACAATAACAATTGTTTTTACCAACAAATAGTTACAAACATCGGCAATTAAAGAAGTGACTGGAAGAGAATACATAGATGGATGGACGTTGTGGTTGACTAATGAAAAGGAAATAATCTTCGATATATCTGTTTTATTAAATTAGAGTTTAAAAATTAAACCACATTGACAAAGGAACAGTGAGTGATCTCTTCAGTTTAAAAAAATCACCAAAGTCTTAAGTTTTGTTGGAGACTAACTTATCTCTAGTTGTTCACGCTTTTAAGAATTCTTCTTTGATGCTATGTTTCTTAAAGAATAGACAGGATAATTGCAACATTCTGATTAGACAAATGAACATAATGATCACTCATATCTATAGGAAAGGAACCTATTGTGTTGATATAATGGCTAATATAGGGCTCTCTCTGAACTCTTATATAGTTTGTGTTGTGTATGCCTTCAATTTGTGATTGTGAGGAACAGAGAAATCGTGACACGATTTGGCAAGCGTGTCACGATTTTGGTAGTGCCGAGAGCATGTCTTCAGGGTGTCCAATCGTGACACGATTTTGGAAAACGTGACACGATTTTCAGCTTGCTGGGCAAGTTTTCAGGATAAGGTTGGTCGTACCATGGGTCGTACGCACCAATCGTGTCACGATTTGGCAAAACGTGACACGATTTTCACAGTTGCAGGGTACTATTTAAGTGTTTCTTTGCAGATTTTGAAGGAGAGCTAGAAGAGAGAGAAACTTGGACTACAAAGGAGGTAACTTTAGGGTTGAGTGTCTTGGTAGTGAGGATCTCTTGGGTTGGGAAACATTGTAAACACCTTGGGTGAGTGAAAATCATTGAGTGTCTTGTTCATTGGTGAGATTGGGAAAATGGGTAAAAATTAGGGTTGTTCTTTGTGAGCTTGTTGAAGCTAATTTCTTGTAACCCATTTGTATCTCTTTGTAAGAACTCATTGATAGTGGATTGGAGAGATCAATCTCTCCCCCAGAGTAGGTCATGTTGGACCGAACTGGGTAACCATCTCTTGGTGTGTTTGTTGTTTTCTTTCTTGCTTTCATATGTAACAGCCCGATTTTTCGCTAGATTTATTTTATTTATTTATTTATGTGTGTTATATGTGCTCTTATGTGATTATTGCATCTGTGTGTATTTCTGGTTGGGAATCGTAGAATTCGGTGTTAGAAGGGTATTTTAGTCATTTTGGACTTAGGGCATTTTGGTCATTTTGAGAGTAGGGGTAAGACCGGTATGTCTGTGGCAAAGTTGGCTGAGATCTACATTGAGCAGATTGTTAGATTGCATGGTGTTCCTTCTAGTATTGTGTCGGATCGGGATCCGAGGTTTACTTCTAAGTTTTGGGAAAGTTTGCAAGCTGCTTTGGGACTAAGTTGAGGTTGAGTTCTGCTTATCATCCCCAGACTGATGGTCAGACGGAGAGGACTATTCAGAGTTTGGAAGATTTGTTGAGAGCTTGTGTGTTGGAGCAAGGTGTCAGTTGCATTGAATGTTTACCGTTGATTGAGTTCACTTACAATAACAGTTTTCATTCTAGTATCGGGATGGCACTGTTTGAAGCTTTGTATGGTCGGAGGTGTAGAACTCCTTTGTGTTGGTATGAGTCAGGTGAAAGTCCTTTATTAGGACCGGATGTTGTGCAAGAGACTACGGAAAAGGTTAAGATGATCCAAGAGAAGATGATAGCGTCTCAGAGTAGGCAGAAGAGTTATCATGATAAGAGGAGGAAGGACATTGAGTTTCAGGTGGGTGATCATGTGTTTTTGAGAGTGAATCCTGTAACCGGTGTTGGTCGTGCTTTGAAGTGTCGGAAGTTGACTCCTCGTTTTGTTGGACCGTTTGAGATTGTTGAGAAGGTTGGAGTTGTAGCGTATCGGATTGCGTTACCGCCATCTTTGTCGAATCTTCATGATGTGTTTCATGTGTCTCAGTTGCGGAAGTATGTGTATGATGTGTCTCATGTGATCCAAGTGGATGAGATGGAAGTAAGGGATAATTTGACCGTTGAGACTTGGCCAATTAGGATTGAGGACCGTGAAGTGAAACGTTTGCGTGGCAAGGAGATCGTTTTGGTTAAAGTGATTTGGGTTGGACCGACTGGTGAGAGTGCCACTTGGGAATCGGAGAGTAGGATGAGGGTTGGGTATCCAGAGTTGTTTCCTTCAGGTAATTTTCGAGGGCGAAAATTCTTTTTAGTGGGGGAGAGTTGTAACAGCCCGATTTTTCGCTAGATTTATTTTATTTATTTATTTATGTGTGTTATATGTGCTCTTATGTGATTATTGCATCTGTGTGTATTTCTGGCTGGGAATCGTAGAATTCGGTGTTATAAGGGTATTTTAGTCATTTTGGACTTTGGGGCATTTTGGTCATTTTGAGAGTAGGGGTAATTTTGTAATTTTTACTGGAGGTTATTTTTAGTGCTTAGTGAGAGTTATTATTTTACCAAGTTACTAAAGGGTGTAGTAATTATTTTATTTACCGTTAAGTGACCGTTAGTGTTATATTTTACCGGTAAGTGAGTAGTAACATTTTTGAGGTTGAAATAGAAATGTTTTATGCCCATTAAGGTTTGTGAGATAAGCCCAATTAAGTGAGCCTATATATAAACTAATATTAGTAGAGTAATAGGGTTCTTTCACAAACATTTTTCATTTGAGAAGAGAAGAGATAGAGGCTAGAGGGAAGAACAAGAACAAGGGTTAGAGGCAAGAGGGATTCATCATCTAGGAGCTAAATTGAAGCTTGGGTTAGAGATTCTTGGTGCTAGAGGTAAGAGGGTTAGGTTTCAACCATAATTCCTAACTTTTTCTTTTTACCCATTTTGTGAAATTGATGAATTGAACTTAATTGATTGCAAATTCGTGTTCATGTTTTGATGCAATGTTTGGGTATGTAAATTGAATGTTAATTGAGTTGTTGATGATGAAATTACATGCTTAAATTGTGGTTATATGTATGCTTTGCATTTTTGTCCAAAAATGGTGATATGAGATGTTGTTGTGATGAATTGTTGATGAATTCATGATAGTTAGTTGCTGATGTTGTTGAGAGATGTTGTTGTTGATGGTTAAAACCTTGGGTAATCATAATTGTGGAGTTTGCTATGAACTTGTGTTGTTTTTGAAGTTTTGATGAAAAATGGGTCAAATGATGATTTTTGTTAAGAGAATGTTTTGGGACAAATTTTATATGGATTTGTGTGTCTTTTCATGTTTAGAAATGTTTGGATAAACCTTGGAATCAAATTTGGGCATTGGGGAGTCAAAATTGGAGTTTTGGGGTGAAAATGGCTCTTTTTCCCGAAACTACTGTCATAACTCGCAACTGTACTCGCAGCTGCGAGTTGGATGCGAGTAACAGGGGCTCTCTGAAGTCAACTCGCAATGGCGAGTGAATTTACTCGCAGTTGCGAGTTGCACAGGGCAGAACCCCCCTGATTCGCATTCTTGCACCTTTTTCCCTCGTTTCAGTCGTGAACTGGTTTTTGGTACAAACATGAAAATTGTAGATGATATTTTTAGCTTTCTAAAGGCGTTGGTTTGACTTGAATATGATTTTTAGTTTTCAAGTTATGGGGAAAATACTCTTGAAAAGTTTTGTCGAAAAATTCCGCATAACTAGTTCTAAGTCGACCCAATTCTTGTGGAATGTTTTTAATCTTTGAAACTTGATTTTTATGAGTTCAACTAAGGTAGTTAAACTGTGATGTAGTGAACCTACTTGTTTTTCTTTGAAAATGGGAATTTTTGTGAAAAGTGGTCAAGTGAGACGAACTTCGGAATTTTTGGTAATTCTCCATATGTGGCCGATGAAATGTTTATGTAATCTCTACTGCACGTATAAGTGACTTGTGGGGGTACATGGCATAGGTAATTGAGCTTGTAGAATTGGTTTTGGTTCATAACCTCTAATTATTTTATGTTGTGACTTTGAGAGACGAACTTTGTTGAATATGACTTTATGAGCTAATTGTCTTGTGAATCCTTTATGAATAGTTGTTATATCTTATGTGAAGATGATTGGTGGTGTATATATGTGACAACTATATGTTGCTTGAATTATGGATGTTGTTGTTGATTGTATATATGTTAAGTGGTGGTGAATTGTTGTTGTTTGCATATATACAAGTATTGGTGGTGTTGAGGTGATTTGTTTGTGTGAACATATGCATTGTTGTCGAGTCATATGTTCATGCATTCATGACTGATGGTGGTGGGTTTTATATCCAATTGAGGTGATACGATGTTTTTGTTGCATCGGAGGTGACGACCTTGAGGTGATTTGGTACCACATGCATCTAGATGAGTCTAGAGCTATTGCATACTTTGTTGGTGAATTGAAATGCATTTGAGTTTTGAATGATAATTGAATTTGTTATCTGTTGATTAACATGGTTGATGTTGTGATGTGTGTATGACACACTTGTGGATATGAACTTGAGATGATGATATTGAATGATGTGAATGTTGAGAATACTTGTGAGTATGTGTATAGTTTGTTATTCATCGTTCTTAAATGTATCTTTCATTCTCAAAGTTTCTTGTTAATTTTAATTGGATTATGATGATGTAATGCTAACCCTCAGTGGTTTACCACCTACCTTTCCGTATGGACGGGTAGATGGAGTGTATGATGCTTAGACTTGTGTTGATGTTGCCGGGGAGCGGAGTTCCTCTTTTTATGTGCAGTGTCTAGATTAGGGCTCTGATCTAGGATAGTTATTGCACGTTGGATTTTTATTTGATTATGTAGTTGGTGTTGAGACATTATTATGTGGAGATTTGAGATATTATTGTATCTGAGATTAGATGATGTTATCTTTATATCTTTATTCTGAGATTTGTTGTTGTTATGGATTATATATGTGTTCCGCTGCTATGTGATGTAACATGATCTTTATGCATGTATGTTTTAATTTGGAAGACGTAGCATCTATTTCTAGAATATATTTGTATATTCGCGCATTTTACCGCTTAATAGAAGTAGGGTGTTACATCATATGCTTGTGGTTTTGAGCTTTTCACTTTGATTCCTAGATTAGATCTAGGTGTTGTTATTGTTGTTATTGCTTGTGTTTACTTTGAAATTGATTACTACTTTCCTTTGCTCCACACATCATAGTTTGTATTGGTGTGATTTTGAGTCCGAATTCACAACAATTGGCGCCCACCGTGGGGCATAGGAGTGAATTGGTTAAGTGAGTACCATGGGTTCAAAGTGGGATATTAAGAAGTTCACCGGAAGTAACGATTTTGGGTTATGGAAGATGAAGATGCAAGCGGTGTTGATACAACAAAAGTGTGAGAAAGCTTTGACGGGTGAAGGTGCGTTGCCGGTCACCATGACACAAGCGGAGAAGACCGAGATGGTGGACAAGTCTAGGAGTGCCATTGTCTTGTGCCTCGGGGACAAAGTTTTGAGGGATGTTGCAAAGGAACCTACCACGGCGTCGATATGGTCAAAGTTGGAGTCATTGTATATGACCAAATCTTTGGCTCATAGGTAATTCCTTAAGCAGCAACTATACTCATTCAAGATGGTGGAGTCAAAGACCGTGATGGAGCAGTTAACAGAGTTCGAAAAAATCCTTGATGATTTGGAGAACATTGAGGTGCAACTTAAGGACGAAGACAAGGCTAACTCTTGTTGTGTGCTCTACCGAGATCATTTGAATCCTTCAAGGATACCATGCTCTATGGCAAAGAAGGCACTATCACCTTGGAAGAAGTTCAAGCGGCTTTGAGAACCAAGGAGTTGACCAAGTTCAAGGACTTGAAAGCGGATGAAAACAGTGAAGGCCTTAGTGTTTCAAGAGGAAATGGTGGAGGTAGAGGTAACCGAGGAAGCTCAAAGAGCAGTAACAAGGAAAAGTATAAGTGTTTTAAGTGTCACAAGTTTAGTCACTTCAAGAGGGATTGTCCGAAGGACAATGAGAACTCCGAGCAAGTTGTGTCCGAGGAGTATGAGGATGCGGGTGCTTTGGTGGTGAGTTGTTGGGAGGATGAAGAGGGTGAGGTTTCTCACCTTGGTATTGATGTCTTCTAGAGCGGTGATAGTCTGGAGAGACGTTAAACACTCAACATCAGCCTGGAGAGGTGGTGGGAAGAATACTCATGGTTAGCCTGGAGAGGCTGTGGTAAGAATACTCGTGATCATCCTTTGAGGTGGAGTTGCAAGGTGGAAGCATAGTGTGAGTACGCATTTGGAAGTTGAGGTAGAGAAAGCTCAACTTGAGGTGGAGTTGATGACACCGGGAATGGTACAACTATGGAGGCCTTGGGTGCTATGCTCTAGTTGTGTGCATGGGAATTCTTCATGAGGACGGAAGGCATTCCGAAGTTTGAAGAATGTATGGTGTGGCTTGTGTGATTTCCTAAAAGACCAAGGGTGATTGGATGCAAGGTGATCTTCAAGGGCGTGGGAGACGTTCCGTGGTTGAAGAGAGTTTGGTGTAGACTTGTGGAGCTACTTGGTGTAGTTGGATGCAA
Source organism: Medicago sativa (assembly GCF_051527215.1). Taxonomy (NCBI): domain Eukaryota; kingdom Viridiplantae; phylum Streptophyta; class Magnoliopsida; order Fabales; family Fabaceae; genus Medicago; species Medicago sativa. The sequence continues at coordinate 82,777,894 of NC_140750.1, forward strand.
GGAAAAGAAAAGAGGATTGGTGGTTGATGGTTAAAGTGGCATCATCATCAATTTGAAGGCAAGGTGGGGAATGTTGTGTATGCCTTCAATTTGTGATTGTGAGGAACACAGAAATCGTGGCACGATTTGGCAAGCGTGTCACGATTTTGGTAGTGCCGAGAGCATGTTTTCAGGGTGTCCAATCGTGACACGATTTTGGGAAAACGTGACACAATTTTTCAGGATAAGGTTGGTTGTGCCTTGGGTCGTACGCACCAACCGTGTCACAATTTGGCAAAACTTGACACGATTTTGACAGTTGCAGGGTACTATTTAAGTGTTTCTTTGCAGATTTTGAAGGAGAGCTTGAAGAAAGAGAAACTTGGATTAGAAAGGAGGTAACTTTAGGGTTGAGTGTCTTGGTAGTGAGGATCTCTTGGGTTGGGAAACATTGTAAACACCTTGGGTGAGTGAAAATCATTGAGTGTCTTGTTCATTGGTGAGATTGGGAAAATGGGTAGAAATTAGGGTTGTTCTTTGTGAGCTTGTTGAAGCTAATTTCTTGTAACCCATTTGTATCTCTTTGTAAGAACTCATTGATAGTGGATTGGAGAGATCAATCTCTCCCCCAGAGTAGGTCATGTTGGACCGAACTGGGTAATTATCTCTTGGTGTGTTTGTTGTTTTCTTTCTTACTTTCATATGCTTGTGGTTTTGAGCTTTTCACTTTGATTCCTAGATTAGATCTAGGTGTTGTTATTGTTGTTATTGCTTGTGTTTACTTTGAAATTGGTTACTACTTTCCTTTTCTCCACACATCATAGTTTGTATTGGTGTGATTTTGAGTCCGAATTCACAACAGTTTGATTAGATTTGCCCTCCTTCATTAGATAGCCTTTTGTGAGGAATCTTATGTGATTGTCTAATTGCGGATTTTATCTAGTTTGGGGAGGTTTTGGCCTAGTCCCCCTCCTTTTTTTTTGTTTTCTCTTATCTAGGTTACATTTTGGGGTTGTATCTCTTTGCTACTCCTCCTTTTTGGGGGAAAAAATGGGAATAAAAAATGGTTGTAAATTAAGGGAGTTCGTACTCGTCTAAAGAAGTTAATTTCTGAAAAAATGGAATTAACAAAATTTAAACCATGTTAAATTATAACAGAAGAGCTTGTCATTTTAATAACTAAATAAAGGAGATTAATGTTTTGTAAGTAAAATAGAACAGGTGCTTGTGTTATTTAAGAAGACCTTAAGGAAAATTAGTGTAATTTCTCCATGATTTTTTTTTTTAAAGATTAATTTGCTCATCATAAAATCATTGAAATAGTTTTTATTAAATATTATAAAGTGGTAGAAAAAAATATGTAAAAATATTATAAATAATCAAGATCTCATTGATGATAAAAAATTTGTTACGAGTCCCGTGTATGAATTGTACAACTATATTATTTAATGACTCATTGATAATTTATCCAATATTTTTAATAGTTGTACTTCTAAAGTCTATAATAATTAACAATCTAAAATAATGATTTTTTTTTTGTACAATGAAAAATATTATTTTATCATATGATATTAAGATAAACAAAAAGCAAAGATAAATTATATGTACAAAAGAATCAATCTTAAAAATGTGAAATTTTCTGAAAAATAGTTGTATGTTGTAATAAATATTAATCCCGTGTATAATCTATAAGTGTCAAATATTTTGTAATTTTCTCAAAGTTATGTTATTTTATAACTTGAGGTTGTTTTTAGATTAATTGTTGATCCTAGTTTTTTTTTTTTTAAAATTATAACAAACAAACATATACAATGACCTTTAAAGTGATTTTTTAAATGTTATTACAAATTTCATAGGGCCGTTTGTTATGGATTAAAATAAAAATACTTTTGACATTCAATAATAGTATAAAGATTTTCTTTAGAGATTTAAAAAAAATGGAATATATTTTGTTCTTTTAAAAAAAATCTTTTGTGTTTGTTTATTATGATAAAATCATATTTATACAAAATAATTTAAATTGTCTAGAAACAACAATATAAAAGAAAATTTTTGTTACAAAATCACATCAATTTTTTGAAAGTTCTTTTCTCTCGCATCTAAATAGGATTTTTGTTACAAAAGACACAAAAGGGTAAATATATGTTGAGGAGTCAAAAGATTAAGATGGAGCAAAATTGTATTTTTGTTGGTTATTAACTTCCTTAGTTATTATTATAGAGAATGGATTGTTTTAAACTCGTTAGATAATTAGAAGTTGAATTATAGGAAAATTTGTTCTGATTGAGATTAAGATTAAGTTTGTTTATTCTTTTGTATAAAGATTAAGTTAGTGTGTTTTATCGAGTGAGTTTCTTTTAATTTGTTTTTAAGAGAGAAAAATAGGGGGAGGTTGAAGCAAAAGACGTAAAATGATATAATTTTGATGACATGTCAAAATAGAAAGAAGATGTAAGATTGTATTTTTGTAGACATTAAGTTTCATAATTAGAGAATAGATTGTTTTAAATTCTTTAGATAATTAGAAGTTGAATTTTAGGAAAATTTGTTCTTATTGGGATTAAGTTTGTTTATTCTTTTGAAAAAAGATTAAGTAATTAGTGTGTTTTATCGAGTGCGTTTTATTTTTTATTTTTGACGCTAAGACGATTTCATTAACGAAAGTCTGACAATAAATCAAATGTCAAGACTGTAGAAATACAAGGCGTAGTTTCTTCGATCCATATGCAATCTAAATTCTTAAGAGCATATTTAGCTAAATAATGAGCAGCTTGGTTGGCTTCACGCCTAACATGCAAAAAATTTAAACTACGAAAACTACCCTTAAAACTAATACAATCTCGAATAATAAAGTCAACATAGTTGAGAGATTGTTGGTGAGCATTTAACGCTGAAATCACATTAGAAGCATCTGATTCTGCCATAAGATTCACAAAAGACATGTCTTTTGTAAATTCTAATCCCTTCCGCATAGCTAAAACTTCTGCAACCTTCGAGTGCGTTTGTTTTAATTTGTTTTTAAGAGAGAAAATTAGGAGGAGGTTAAAACAAAAGACACAATAGAATATAATTTTGTTGACGTGTCAAAATATTAAGAAAGGGTAAGATTGTATTTTTGGTAACCATTAAATTTCATAATTAGATAATAGAAATAGATAGATAGATAGGTTTTTTGAGAGGATTTTTATATTATTTTGTTCCTCTGTTGCCTCCTTCTGCTGGAGGTCCTATACTTATCTCTATGAGTGTTGTCAATTGTCATATGGCTCAGACTCCCTTCTTTCTTTGGTCCTCTAATTTATCATTTATCACGTGCTCTCTTTTGTTTCCTCACACCACGTTCTAAAATATTGCACTGCATGATAAACGGTCTGTTCTCATCTGCTTTCATCTATCTCCATCATTGTAAGTGGACTGTAGATAGAGATGATAATTAGACTCGTTTTTTTTCATCAATCTCCATCAAAACGTATGTTACGGATATGAGTATGTCTACGTGTATAATTATCTTATAAATAAATTGAATGGACACAAATGTGGATACGTATTTTAGTATGCACATATTTTTTCTTAGATAAATGATATAGTCCATTAGCTCATACACATAACTAAATGAGTTAAGATTCGAATAACAGTCACGGTGTCCGGTCAAAGCCGTCTTAAACGATTTGAAGACCATTTTACATTATAAATAATTAGGTACCTAATAAAAATCATAAAAAAACTGGAAAAAAAAATCATTTATTTAAAATATAAATAACATTAAAAACTTGTAAATAACATTAAAAGAACCATCCTTATAAATAATATCGAAAAGAGTAGTTTCTGTTCAAAAAACATATATCTATATCCCACTAGTGAACTCTTGAAATATATTAATTTGTAAATAAATTTTATTTTAAATTTGGTCTTCTTATTAATATTATGTACACTAGTTCTGAACTTCTGATACATTTATATTGCACTTTGAATTTACCTCAATAATAAATAAAGTTAGTTTAACAAGTGTCATGTCTTTTGATCCCAAATTACCAAAACAGATACTTTAGGAATTCGAAGGGTTAACAAGGAAAAACTCCATTCAATTTCGAAGATTATTGATGTTTCAAAAGATTTTATTCAAAAAAAGATACATAAAGACAAATAATAAATTAGTAAGATAAACGGTTCGGGAAATTGTGTGTTGTGTGATATTTTTATCTTTTAGAATGACATAATTGGATGTGGAATGGATCCTACAAATGAAGAATTAATTCGTTTGTGTACTAGGGTCTTTTCATTCTTGGAAATCATTGCTCTTGATTATGTGATCTCTCTTTAAGTTACTGCACTTTTATCACTGACGTCGGTCTCCCTTTACTATATGAAAGTTTATGATCAACTGGCTGCAGGGCCATTCCTTGGCAAGCGCAGAGAGCTCTACGAGTCGAGCCTTCAATTTATGGGGGCCTCAATTATTTGTAGGGATATGAGTATAATTGTTTGAATGTAGGATTTTAAGGAGGATAATATTTTCTTTTGTTATGTAGGTCTAAATTAAACACTTATTATTTGATAAAAATAAAGAGTAAATGAACAAGTTAGGTCAAACCCACACATCTATCAACAAAAATAATTCAACAAAACAAATTAAAATCAAAATAATGCTTATGGTTAATTTGCAATTGTTTAAAGGGTAGTGTTAACTTGTGCCCTTAGGGCATATGTTAAGAAACCCAAAAGAAGAAATATTCTCTAAAACTTTGTGCATTCAATTCATTAAAAAGTTAAATATTAAATGCAATGCACATATTCCCATAAATTATTTCTATATTTGAATCATTAACTTGTGTCTTAAGGGCACAAGTTAACATTTCCCTTGTTTAAATTATCGTTAATTATTTTTATTAGAGGTCATTTTTAATATTAGAGCCGAGCCTCTAATTTTATCGGAACGGCCATGACTGTCTGCATATAGGTGACAAAAGCAGCATGTCCCTTGTAAAAATATGGTGGTGGAACTAAGTTTGGTAAATTACTTCACAAGCCCCCGACAGAGGGCTTGCTTGTGTCAAAGGTCGAGTAGTGACCATTTATGTTCCAGATGAAATGAGGAATATACCATTTATTGTTCCAGATGAAATCCTTCACAATGGCTTGAAGTAAATGATGCTTGTTCGCTGGATTATGAAGATGATCCACCATAAAAAATTCAAGTCAATGATCATTCCTGAAATTAATTTTGTATCCTTGCCCAAGTAGCCATGGACAATTATCTTAGACGACGAGAGATTTCTACTTGATAGTTGACCAAATAGACCGAACTATGTTGTCATTTTAAATTGTGTTGTCAATTTGCATAATGTTTTTGAATTTATGTAATGTTTGTCAATTTGAATTGTCGTTGATATTTTGAATTATGTTCTATCTTTTATTAAAAAAAAAAAAACTTATGTTTATCAAATTTGAAGTGTTGTTGTTCTCAATACTACTCATACACCCATCAGGAGCTATGTCCCGAACGCAGTGTTGTATATTTTAGATATTTCAAAAGTTATTTATTTTATTCTAATTAATTTAATTAATTTTATTTAGAAATTAAATTTGTTGAGTTATGTATGATATACATTAAAAGCTCAATTTGTCTAATGATGTATATCATCGTCACGTTTTGGTTTTGTGGTAACTCCTTTTGATTTACTTTACCAATTTAATAGGTAATAATGGTTATCCTTAATTATTTTGAATGTGCTTTAAGTGTGATAACCGAATATGACTTGGTCTCCATATATGTGCAATTCATATCCTTAGTGGAACGTGCTCCATCTTCTATTTTTTCTTGATTTGTCATTATCATTATTAATTATTAATTAATATATATTATTGCTTTATAAATTCAGCTACTGGGCTACAACAATAAAAAACGAGAAAAAGCATTTTTGTTTTTGTTCTTCTTTTCTTCCTTCATTTTACACAAAAACACTAACTGCCTGAGTTACAAATCTGAGTATTTCTCGTGTCTTGATAGCCTCGGCACGATTACCGCCGAGATGAACCTGTTGTATTCTGGGGGAGTTGCGCAATTATGCGGATAATTCCTTAGTTCAGTGACATAGTCACACCTCAGATTTTACTCTTTATCTTTATTTTCTTGTTTTACAGGTTATGATCCTTCAGTCATCCGCGAACAACACGCAGTTCGTGAGTTATCTCACAAATACAATTCACGACTTATCCCCCAAACAAATGGATTTGTAACTCCTGAACGCCTTAGTTAGGCGTATAAACAAAGTTGCGGAGGGCTTATGAGCAATGAAGAAGGCTAGAAGAGCAATTTCGAAGAATGTAATATTGTTTTGGGCCGTTAGTGAGATCCATTGAGGAATTAACTTTTGAAGATATCTTTTTAGGCCCCCCTCATATCTCTTTACACCCCTGAAATTATGAAATTCCCCTTAATAACACGTCATGTAGATAACTACTAGATGTTCATTTTAAAAATTTCTATTTTGTACATAAATAGATAACCACTTGATGTTCAATTTAAAAAAATTCATTTTGTACATCCGGTATACAACTACCAGATGTTCATTTTAAAAAAAAATCATTTTATACCTCCGGTAGATAAGTACCTGAATACCCATTATATAAACCTTATTGTAGTTTTTAAGCAGTTAATTCCTATTTTGCACTCAACTTAAATATGCTTGTAAATCTTGCGATTTTTTAGCTATTTTTTTTCCGTTTTCATCACAATCAATAGAACAAAGAACGTCAATCTTCACTCAATTGCGATCAATTAGCAGGTTCGGTGGATTTTGACAATGGTGGATAATTGGATGGTGAGGATTTGACGTTCGCGTAAGGTGAGTGGGTTGAGATTGGTGGTGAGCTGGTTGAAAGATGTGAGAAGATGCGAATTTTCAAAATGAACATCCGATAGATAACTACCCAAAGTAGAAAATGAAATATTTTAAAATAAACATCCAAATGGTTATGATGTAGAAAATGGGTTTTTTTCAAAATAAACATCCGAAATTTTATAATTTTAGGAAGTCTAAAAGAGATATGGGGGCTAAAAGAGAAATCTTCATAACTCTTAATAAGAAGATATCTATTGACACAAGTTACAACAACTTTATTTATATTTATCTAATGTAATGTAAATCGCAACTTTTCAATAATTTATTTTCTTTTGGTTTCCTTCCTTGGTGAACATTGTGATCCATCATCATATGAACAAGTAAGGTCTTCAATTCCATTCATCACTTCCTTCTTTCATTAATTTATCGTATAATCAATCATTCTTCTCCTTACACAATTAACAAGATATTGTTTCACAATTTCAATTTCAATTTTACACCACACCACACCACACCACACCACACCACCCCTTGATTCTCAATTCTCATACCAATTCAATTACCCCGTAGATTAATTTTACAATACAATTTAAATCAAATTTCAGATCTGATTGATTTTTATTAATTACATTATTTACATGCTCTTATTTATATATTTTAGGTGATTATATCTTGTTTTGGAAATTAGATGACAGACTCTCGAAAAAACACACATGATTTGGTTACTAGACAAATCTTTTGCTGTATCCTATGTTGGATTTTCAAAAAAATAATAATTATATCATAATATGCATGTAATATATTATGAGTCTGAGATGAGGATTTTGTGTTACTAATTATTTTGCAGAGGAAAATAGAATGATGGATAATATACCAGAGCATATAATATGGGAGATATTGAGTAGAATAAAGAAAACTAGTGACAGAAACAATGTTTCCCTTGCTTGTAAAAGACTTTACTATTTAGATAATGCACAGAGACATTCTCTTAAGGTTGGATGTGGAATGGATCCTGCAAATGAAGCATTAACATGTTTGTGTACTAGGTTTCTCAACTTGTCCAAAGTAGAGATCACGTATTCTGGTTGGATGTCTAAATTAGGAAAACAATTGGATGATAATGGTCTTTTCATTCTTGGAAATCATTGTCCTTTATTATGTGATCTCTCGTTAAGTTATTGCACTTTTATCACTGATGTCGGTCTCGGATACTTGGCTTCTTCTTTGAAGTTGTCATCTTTGAGGTTGAATTTCACTCCGAGAATAACGGGCTGTGGAATATTGTCTCTTGTTGTCGGTTGCAAGAATCTCTCTAGGCTTCACCTTATACGGTGTCTCAATGTGAGCAGTGTGGAGTGGCTTGAATATCTTGGAAAACTTGCAACACTTGAGGATCTCTCCATTAGGAATTGTAGAGCTATTGGTGAAGGTGATTTGATCAAGCTTGGCCTTGGTTGGCAAAAGCTTAAAAGGTTGGAATTTGAAGTGGATGCGAATTACCGATATATGAAAGTGTATGATCGACTGTCTGTAGATAGGTGGCAAAAGCAGAATGTCCCTTGTGAAAATATGCTGGAACTAAGTTTGGTGAATTGCATCATAAGCCCTGGAAGAGGGCTTGCTTGCGTGTTGGGAAAGTGTAAGAACTTGGAAATAATTCACCTGGATATGTGTGTTGGCGTAAGGGACTTTGACATAATTTGCTTGTCTCAAATTTCGAGTAACCTTCGATCGGTTTCATTTAGAGTTCCATCTGATTTTTCTCTTTCGTCCTTGGTCAATAATCCTTTGAGATTAACAGATGAGAGTCTGAAAGCCTTGGCTCAAAACTGCTCAAAGCTTGAATCGGTGAGTTTATCTTTTTCCGATGGGGAGTTTCCTTCGTTCTCCTCATTCACATTTAGTGGAATATATCACTTAATTCAAAAGTGCCCGGTTCGGCAGCTTTCCCTTGATCACGTTTATTCCTTCAGTGATTTTGGAATGGAAGCTCTTTGCACTGCAGAATATCTTGAATCTCTTGAACTTGTGAGGTGTCAAGAAATTAGTGATGAGGGGCTACAACTTGTGAGTCAATTTCCCCGATTGAGTATTTTACGGCTATGCAAGTGTATGGGAATCTCAGATGATGGATTAAAGCCGCTTGTTGGATCATTCAAGCTGGATTTCTTGGCCGTTGAAGATTGTCCGCAAGTTTCTGAAAGAGGTGTCCAAGGAGCTGCAAAGTTTGTATCTTTCAGGCAAGACTTATCTTGGATGTACTAACCTGTTTTGGTTTTACAGACATGTTGAAGTCCATGGCAATTTTTACAAACACAATGTTGCTCTATATCTATATATGTTGTATATCCCACACACACATTATATCATCCTCTTGTATTTAATTTGTACATCCTTTTTGTTTTGAAATATAATTTGTACATCCTTGTTATATGAAATAAATGGATTTGTAGCAATATGTGATATATATTATCCAGTTAATGTTTCATTACAAATGATTATGAAATTGGAGCTTTCTGCAAGCTTTATGACATGTACTATTTTAGTCATTGGTAAGCATTTAGCAGCTCCAAATATAATTACCATTAGTATAAGAATAATAATTTGTACTACATGCTGAAAGCTTATTGGATCTATTATGAAATGGTTGTGTAAAAGAAATCTGTCATGTTTGCAGTTTTATCATCTCTGAACTCGGTAAAGCCTTGCGCATGCGAAATCTAAACTAGTTGTGAATGCATCTGTGCATTTTCTTTATGGAATGACTATCAGTGCTTTTGCTAACAATTTCTTTCTAAAGTGACTATAAGTGCTTTTGTTAACACTAGTTTATGTGTATTCAAGGTTTTTTTTTCCCGTTCAGTGCCATGCTTTGGTATTTTCCTTTTTCTGTTCTCCAACCTTTCATTACCATGATTCTGATAAATGTTTTTGTCCTTATTTAAACATGAAGTGATTTTGCATGTTGTGCAACATATAAACTTGCATAGATGAATTTAAATCTTGTCCTCATTGACATATAATGGAGAAGTTGTAATGGTATAGTGAAACAAGTACTGAAGGAAGGTCATTTGGGAGTTGAAAATTAAGAAACAATGAGTTTTCAATAATTTAAATTTTCAGTACATGTAAAAACCATTAAGAGATTCATGTGAATGCACAAATACTTTAGTGGTTAAAATTTATTAAGCACTATACATAAAAAAAAAAAAAAAAAATGATTTCAGAATGATATTTCCCAAGGGCAAAAACCCCTCGCAAAATAGTAGCATTTGCATGGAGCAAGGCCCTGTCAAACCTCATGCAAAACACCATTTTGAAAAGCTTTTGACAGCAATAACTCTCCTCAAAACCTCTGGCAAACAGTTCCATGAGTGTAAAAGAAAATTATAGATTCTCACAAGACAATGGTAAGAAAAATATAGTGCGGAAAAGGTACAATTTGAAAATAACCTTATCCCACAAATTGAAAATGTGTTTTAGTAAATTGAAAATGTGGTTCAATATTATTAATTTTGAGAGTTTTGAATTTGTATCCTCATAATAGATACATACGACCTCGCTACAAGAACCAAAATTCTGATAGAACATGTGATTACATTTATGGATTTACCTTCGAAATTTCTATAATAAAGATGCAGGGTTTCCACCATGAATTTTGAACAATGTAAACAACGAATAAAAAATGGAAGTTAACATGAAGTGTTGAGAGTTCTAAACGACCACAACACCTTCAATGAGTAAAAACCACACTCAGTTTTGGCTAGGTGAGGAAAGTGAATGGTTCAGTTTCTACACTTACATTATAAAAACCTAAATTGTTAGACTAGTGAGTTATAGGCCACATCATCTGCAACTTGAATTCAACGACCGTTATTATTAGACATACCGCAAGGAGATGTTGGTATGTAGAATATCACTAGAGCTTTAATCCTTCATTAGCTAATAGCTTAAACCCTCCTCCACAAGCAAGTTTAGGTCTGGTAGAACAAATTTAGGTTCTTGCTTACCAATCTCTTGTACTTTCAGAGAAGCATTTGATGTACTAGAGTTCTGTTGTGATTCCAAATCAAGCTGCTACAAAAGGCTAAGGCATATTAGATTCTAATGCGGCATATTTGATCCAAATTAATACATAATACAAGTTGGTTAGAAAATGTCAACAAGAAGGAAAAATGTTCTACAAAAAGGTAGAAGAGAATAGGAAAGGTCACCTTCATTCTCTTTAAGCTTTCATTTGTGGCTCTCTCCTTTTCAACAGTTAGACGCAACGATGCCAATTCCTGTTGAGAAATTCAAACAATGTTTATTAGTAAAAATGTCATAACAAATACTATAACTCTAAGTTGAAGGGTTGAGACAAGTGTGAACAAAGAATAAGTTAATATATGAAAACAACTACAGATCATACGTTTTTCAAATTTATCCTTTCTTTCAACAACAGACTCTCTTCCTCTTTTAGTTCAGCTAAAGTCTGCAAACATTATAAGCAATAAGCATCATCAAGATATTTTAAACATGTAACTAAATCAGAGGGAAGAAAACACTTGTAGACATAACTAAGTGTTCTTTAAATTTTAGACTTATGAAATGTTTCAGTCATTAGAAGATCCGAGGGATGCATACATATACAGAGCTTATACTCACCTTTTTTCTTTTGGAGTTTCTAGCAATAACGGTTTCCTTTTGATTAGCAGTGACCTACAAAATACCAAATATAGGTGAATTAAACTTGAGTGTTGAGACATTATACTTTAAAAGCAAATTCTTGAAAAGTCATAAACAAAAATTGAGGATAACTCATAATTCTCTTATGCTTTTCTAATATATTTTTTTTAAGATCTTCAATACTCCCCCGTCCCAAATTATAAGTCACTTTGAAAAAAATATTTGTTTCAAAATATAAGTATTTTTACGATATCAATGAATCATTGAGATTATCAATACTATATACACAACTATTTACATTTCTTAATATGTGATAAATGATCAAAACGACTTATAATTTGAAATGACGGGAGTATTATTAGAAAACATAACTATGGAAGGAGCCATCATGTAGCTACGCTTCATCCCATTTATTTGGTGAGAAATTAGATTGGTACACATTTTATTTTGTTTTTGAGAAGCAAAGTAGCTAGCTCTAGCTTAGCTATATTCGTTGGTGGCACCTTAAGAAGGTCCCTCCCTTTTCTTTTTCCAACTTCCTTGTCTTTCGTAAGAGGAGGTTTGCTTACTCTTGTTCAGCATCTTCCTTCAATTTCTTTGTCTCTTTATTTTGGACCCAAATAATAATACATTCAAAAATTCATTCCATTTATTTTTGTCGGCATATCTTTGTCCGATCAACTCTCATTTCACAAGTAACACACCACAAAGGAAGATATACAACATTATAAGGTTAGGTGTTCCACGTTGAGTAAATAAAATTGATCAATGTGGTAATTAAGTTATGGGGTTCTCCAATCTTAATAGATAAGTTTTTTAGATCGGACTCTTCTCATGTGTTTTGAGTCTTAATAATTGATATTTTTATTGAGTTAGGCCACAAAAAGAGTTATTATAAACTGAATTAAGATGCTCCATTGAATGAAGCCGCCAAAACAAAAAGAGCTATCACCAAATTAGGAGACGCGACAATGTCAGAAATCCCATTGTGACAACTTTTAACACAACTCTTTAGATACATATTATTTTGTTTAAAGAGTTGCTCATTAGGTAAGGTTGTCCCTAAATGGTCGTCAAAATATAATTGGTATCTATGGATCATCCAAGGCTCAAAGTACTTACATATTGGCGAGTTGGACCCACAGTCTTACAAAAAAGTCAACTTTTTATCGATTGAGTCAATCTTGATTGATAAAATACAAAATTAAAACAAAAAATTTATTACAATGTCTCATTTTACACAATTCTCTACATGCTCTCTGCAACAAATAGTTAATATTAATACCAGTAATAAAATACTAGTCCCTTATAGCATAGTTTGAGATTCTCTACTTATTTATTTTAAGAGATGAATTTATAGCTATGAAACTATTTGACAAAGAAAAATTAATATTAAAAATTGATTAACAAAAGAATAGTTAAATTTGAATTGAAATTTGAAGTGGAAATTATGACTTGATAAAAGGTTTAAAGTGAAAGTTGTATTTCAACACATTAAAACATAAAAACCTAATCTTTTCAAGATAAAATATATCATTTGTTTTCTTTTTTTTTTTTAATCATTAACGAATATTTTTAAGACACTTGTTAACAAGACCTAAATTTAAAAACTAGTGTGTTGACAGTGAAAAGAGAAATGATATTTTCTCTTTCATTTTATGACGGTATTTGGGACAACTTTCTTTCACACTCACATTGTGCTTTTACTCTTTGTCTCTATTATTTTAGTTTTTGTGTCAATATTCATATTACTTTGTATATTTTGGTTGTCAACAAAATGGTGGTTCAAATATTATTATATGTGGGGGAGAGGACACCATAAAGCGCAGAAGAATTGCAATTGCAAGAAGACACCGAAATTAAAGTGCACGACCAACCACTACACCAAACAGGAATAAGTTTATTTGCCACGAAAACACGCCACCAAAAACTATATAAAATTGTGTCGCCATTGGATTTTACTCTATTACCCTTAATGTGTCAATCTATAGCATCCATCCATTATCCCTCACCCATTTCCCACACACAACACAACGCAACGCAACATGAAAAATAACAAATCAGTTGAAACTTCCTTCCGACAAGGGCGGAAAGAGACAAAAATGCCTCACGAACTAAGGGCTTTTTCGTCATTGAGAAACATGACACAGACACGTAGTTTTGATGGAATAGAAAAGTGGCGAGTAAAAAACGTGATAAGAGAGTGTCTTTCATATTCATTCATTCATTCATTCATTCAATCCTCTGACTTCAACTCCTTCTTTGTTGTTGTGACTTGAATCCAAAGTCACTTCTTTTCTCTGAATTATTAAATACTCCTACGCTTTTTCTATAAATTATTATTAAAATAATTGAAAAATATTATCATACTAATTAAAGTTAGAGAAATGATATTTTGACAACCACTTTTTGACAACTTTTGGACAACTTTCTCTCACATGATGTTGTTATCCTCTCTCTTCATTTTTCTCTCTCCATTGTTTTTGGCCAATAAGAAATGAGAAAAACAAGGTTGTCAACAAAATTGTCATCAAACGGATATCAAAATATCATTACTCTTAAAGTTACACTTGTAAATGACACGGTGACCGGGGAGAATAGAATCATTGGTCATGACACAAACACCATACATGAAAGAAAACACAGTCATCAAACATGACACTAACACACTTTCATATATACCATAATAATAATTTAAAAGAAGAGGCAGAGGCGTTATAATTGAATATAATTATATGTGTTGATGTCAGACACCGGCGCAAAAATGAAAGCAATGATTAAAGAAGTGATCTAACCTTAGATCTTGATGTTGTTTTGGTGATCAGTTTGGTTGGGAGGTTGGATTCTTCGCTTGCTGAAGTGGTGGCGGACCATGTAAGCGGGGTGGTGGGGCTAGCTCTGATGGACGACTCTGACTTTGTAGAGGACCTGGAGCGGGGTTGACGGATGGTCCAGTGGAGTTGAAGTGATGGAGGTGGTGTCGGTGGTTGAGGGTGGTTGTTGAGGTGGAGAAGAAGGTTGGCTACAATGGAATCGTTAGCCATGGCTAAGTTGACCCAGTCATAGTCGCACATTTGTGGTGGATGGTATTGTTGGAGAAATTGAATGAATGAATATACTCCCTCCGTTTCAAAATGAGTGTCGCTTTAGGCTTTGGCACACAGATTAAGAAATGGAATGAAATAATCATTGGCTATAATGCTTTTACTAAACTGTCCTTACTTTATTAGAAAAAGACAAACTTAAAGTTGCATTGAAAATTGTGTGAGAGAAAAGTTTGAGAGGGTAAAGTTGGAAGAAAAAAATTAAAGTTGCATTGGAAATGTAAAGCGACATTCATTTTGAAACAATTTTTTTTAGCTAAAGCGACACTCATTTTGAAACGGAGGGAGTATAAAAAAGAAGAGAATAAGTGAAGGAATGAGAGAAAAGTAAGTTTAAGGTTTGAGGTTTTTTGTGTGTGTTGTGCTGCGTGGATGGATGACACAAGAAAAGAAGAAAAGAGAGAGAGTTGTTGTTGTTTTACTTTTGAGAGAGAAAAAAAAAAAAAAAAACACTGAAACCCTTATCTCAGTGGTTTGGTTTCTTTATGTGCAAGATTATTATTATTCCATTCATTTGGTCCCACCTTTTTGCACGTGACATTGCCAAACCCAAACTGTCTGTTTCTTTTCTTCTTTTGTTTTGCTTCCTTCAATTCAGATTTACCATATGCTCGTGCAAGAGGGCTCCTTAAAATCTAGTATCACAAGAAAAATATAGAATTAGAATTAGAAAGAAAACATAAACCAAAGGAAAATATTTGGTGTGCGTTTGTATATGGTACTGTGAGAAAGATAATATGCGTGAAAAACAAATTTTAAATTTTTGTCTAGGCTCATACCGGTAAAAGTCAGCAAAAATTTTGATTGTTGCAACATAGAGTATTAATCTCCAAAAGATCTGTTAACAAGAAAGCACTAAGACAAACAAGACACTTCTCGTAAACCTTCTAAGGCTCTGTTTGTTTCAGATTTTTTTTCCTTAAAAAAGTCACTTTTTTCATTTTTAAGTGTTTGTTTTGGATTTTTAGAAAAATCATTTTATCAAAAAAATCTATTTTGATCCTAAAATGAAAAACAATTATGATTAGCTTTTTTCAAAATCTATTTTTTTTCAAAAACAAGGAGGTGACATATGTACAAGTTAAAACCCATTTAAAAAAAAAATGGATTTTCATGGGTAGTAGGCAAACAAAAATAACTTCAGATTTTTTAAAAATCTCTAAAAAAAAATCTCTAGATTCTTTTAACATAAAATCTATATTTTTTTTAAAGCTGAAACAAACTCACCCAAAATTGGCTCGTAATCACATCCCATTAAATCATTTTATGAATTTGGTAAGAGATTGTCAATATTAAAGATTCAAAGATTTCATATAATCAAACACCTATTAGTTCTATTTTGTGATTGTTGTCATTGATCTAGGACCACCAACTCTTGGGGATGATTTAGTATTTGGCTCGTCCAAAAATCATTTCTTTAGCAAATGTATCATAAATGTTTCTTTAGCAAATGACTTAATATGAGAATAAGATATCTTCATGAATTCTTTAACAGTGATGTTTCTTTACCCCGTTTAAACATCATTTTAGACACATACTAAAGGGTACAAGAAACTCCAAATATTATTGGTAACATTGGAATTTTGACTTTGATTTTGTATCGCCTACTATTTCTAGATCCGGAGTTAGTGTTTTTCAAACTTCCTGGCCTATACAAGTCAAACATAAGTTTTGCGTGTCACTATGCGGTTCTTAGGCGTAAAAGATGTTAAGAATCCTACATGATAAAAATATTTGATTTGATATTTAAAACTTGAATCTCTCAGACCTAATGAATTAATATTGAGTTGGACTCTATTCATTTGCTTAAATCCTAACAAATATTCGTAATTTAGAGTTCAACTAATACGTTAGTAAACTATGATTAACATGTGATTGAACTTGAATACTTTCATTGATTTGACTTTAACCAAAATTCATTTAACACTTAAATGTAAACAACAATGCTATTTCTCGCGAGGTTTTCTATTGAGAACTCCTCGCAAACTGTTGTGGAAGAAATCACATCTCATGCTGGCCGGAAAAAACGGGATAGTAGGGTAATGGAATTTCAATTGTATAACGGTAAAATGCTTTCGTGATGTTCTCACTATATTGTTTCTCTTTGGCTTAAGCATTTTCCAAATGTAAAAATTATTAAGTCAAACTTCCACCAACTACTCTATCTAGATTGAAATGGTTTCATTAACTATTTGCTAGAAAGTACTACTACATTGGGACCTTTTATATCCTTTTAGTGCATAATCCGCAGTTAATGTATAGCACATGAAGTTCTCTCAAACTGGAAAATTACGCTAACAAGCAATATAACTAATTTTGAAGTATCTCACAACAAATTGCTTGTCGAACGAATAGGTCAATAAAGACATATGCTAAAAAAGTTGAAGTGTAAATAAGCATTTCTGCAAGAAACATGAGTTGTTTTAGAACTTTATGACTTTAAAATCAGAGGATACATAAGTAATTGGTCATAAAACTACATAGTGACAAACAACACTACGTACTAGTGGTGGTGGTAGTAGCGGCTGAGACGGCGGAGAGAAAAACACTCAAACAATTGGCGGAGGTGGAACTGGAATATACCAAGGTATCGGTTCAGGAGGTGGTGGTGGTGGAGCTTGAATATACCATGGTATAGGATCAGGAGATGGTGGCGGTGGTGATGGTGAGTACCACCATGGTTGCGGAGGTGGTGGTGATGATATCCACCATGGAGATGGTGGAGGAGAAAATATTAAAGGCATTGGCGGTGGAATTATTAAAGGCGGTCGAAAAACAACAGGAGGTGGTGGTGATGGAACTAAAGGTGGAGGGATAAGTCGTGGGGGGCGTGGAAAGTAATGAAATGGGGGTGGTGTTTGATCAAATGGATTGTTTGGTGAACGGTATGTAGGGAAAGGCCATTGACCACAGTATCCATATAGATACAAGTAAAACGGGTCACACCTTAAACTTCTTACCCCACTTCCTCTTCTTTGTACACTCAATTCTTGTTTTTCTTCTTTGTTTATGTGTCTATGTTGGTTATTATGAGCAAGTGTTGTACTTTCAGTAAGAGAGTAATGAAAGAGGAAAACAAGGGTTAGTAGAGCTATTTGTACTTTGTTTGAATCCATTTCTTCGTTCAACTCATGTGGTATATTGTTCTACTTGTGTGCTTTATATTGTCAAACAAAAAGGAGTAAATGCACTTAAGATTTCATATCCTTAAATCCTCTTGTTATCTTTTTCACACTATTTTAGTCCCTCGGTGTCAACCTAGCTTTAAAGATATCTGCAACATACGACTACTTTCTACTTATCCGTCTTGTTATTATGATAGTCACCTTTAATTATCTTACATGCATAAATCAAAGAGAATTCTTAATACTAAAAAACAACTTTATAAAATTAATTTTATTTGAATATATTCATCATCATTTTGAAATATAATAATTAATCTATTTTTTTTACCAATCATAATATTTCCGAATGAATTTGTTTTCCTAAATATTAGGTACTATCTCACATTAATTAGGGTAGGGATAGTACGTGATAGTACTATTAAATATTTTAATATTTCTGAATGAATTTGTTTTCCTTAAAAAAAACGTGGAATGTATATACCCAAAAAATATGAAAAAAAAAAAAAAATACATAATAAGCAGACATGTTTGTTCAAAAATAAAATAGACATGTTAAATCATTCATCCGGAATGAAATATAAGTAAAAATGATAGTTGAAAATGTGGTTAAAAAATTTATCCACATGCATCACATTTTTAACTATCATTTTTTATTGAAAAATGCTTGTTGGCACGAGACCAACCAAGCCAACATGCAATGAATAGATATTGACCCTTGGATTGCAGCACTTTTGTGCCTCTCTCTTCTGTGTGGTTTGTTTCAATGGTTTATACATGTGTCGTGGGTTTGTCGTGCATGCATAGTGTCGTGCACTATAACATTGCTCTTTTTGATTATATTTCATTTCGGATGGAGTATACATTTTAGTTAAAAAAATATCATGTTAATTCATTACTGGGTGATTCTAACATATACCTTGATAAATCTAAAAAAGGAAATGATGTGCTCACTATTTTAATTAAAATGCTAAGAATTCTTATTTCAATCCTGGCTTGAGATCCATATATATCAGAATTTTTTCTAAATGTCTTTGAATTTTTTAACAAAGATCAGCATGCATGGAGTGTACTCGTATCCTATGTACGCATTTAAAGAAGCTGTAAATGCAAAGAGATGGAGCAGAAGCATGGGCGTTGAGACGAATTGCGCGTTTCAACAGAAATGGATTGGTATCTACTGCCACCACTATCAATTTGGAGTTATTGAAAGTTGATAAGAATAAAGTAGTAGCATGAAAATGGGTGGTGTATTAATGGAATGAAGATCAGGTACCTAGTTGCATGTGCCATTTGACAAATTTGAGTCTTTGACAATTGGTGTGACTCAAAACGGTGCAAGCAAAGCATTGGTAATAGAAAATTGTTGACACATATGCAAAGGCTAAGAAACACAAACACATGTAAAAGACGAAAATACTTTTCGGTAGTTAACTGCTGAGGAAAATAGAATCGGTTGCTGTTAACTACCGAGGAAAACTTCTGCAGTTAACTACCGAAGAAAACTTCTGCAGTTAACTATCGAGGAACGTAAAACCTGAAATTAAATAAGGAAATACACCTAAGTTTTCCCTTAATTAAATTTAATTCTTTAATAAGGAAATATTTCTAATTAATTTCATTGATGTCTATCATCATTCATAGGTTTGACTAACCTATTATTACTTTATAATATTTCAGATATTATTCATCTCTAATTCAAATAATTATATGGGAGATTATGAATGGTACGACATATTTGTCGACGAAAATAAACGAATTAGCGGAAGCTGAATATTTTCATACTATAAACATTTTCAACTTCTTGCATCATAAATTCAATCATGATTTGGGCACCTGTATACCAATTTTGTCACTAGCTCACACATTTTCTTCAATAAATTTTTCAAAATATATGTTTATATAACACAATGAAATTGCTTTCTGAAATCTTTTCTTCGTAATATTGCCGACTCCATTGTTAGTTTACTGCCATGAGGCAAGAGCACTATTAATAATAAATATTAAGAATATATATTGGTCAAGATTAAGAATATTTTTTTATTATGTTGTTCTATTTTTATTTGTTTATATTAATCTACATTTTTATTCAGAAAAACCTCTTTGATAATTACAAATATTACTGGTTAGTCAAACATATGAATAGTGATAGACATCAATGAAATTAATTACAAATAATTACAAATATTTCCTTATTAAAGAATTAAATTTAATTAAGGAAAAACTTAGGTGTATTTCCCTATTTAATTTCAGGTTTTAAGTTCCTCGGTAGTTAACTGCAGAAGTTTTCCTCGGTAGTTAACTGCAGAAGTTTGTTAACTGCAGCCAGTTCTATTTTCCTCGGCAGTTAACTACCGAGGGACCGAGGGGTATTTTCGTCTTTTACATGTGTTTTTCAGCCTTTGCATATGTGTCAACAACAATTTTCTTGGTAATATACTACACATAAATTTATCTTTTACTGCCGAGTTAAGATCTTCTCCATTTATTTCCCTCTCCATTTCCTCCATTTAGAGAGATAAAGACACATATAAAATATAAAATAATTAATAATGGTGGGATCCACTTAATGATAAGACCCACCACCTATTTTTTGTGTCTATCTCTCTTCAAATTGGATTTTCTATTTATTTTTATAAATGGAGAGGATCTTAACCCCTTATTGCATTCTTTATGTCTAATCCCATGTTTGCAATGTAGCTTCGGACAGTGGGCTGAAGCTAGAGCCACTTAAGTGCTGAGTGCGGAAATTTGTTCTTATAAAATTGCTCTCATGCATTAAGTGTCTTTAGATATACTGAATATAGTTTTGGATAGTGGCGGAGGCATGTAGAGCCTTGTGGCAGCAATTTTTTTTTGTGAAAGAAGTAATTTTAATTGTAACTGCAGCTTAAATATTCCTTAATCAACCAAAGTTAACGTGAATTCCAATTTGTGTAGATAAATCATAAATATGATATGATACCTCTTGCAGTTTAAAACACAACACATGAATGTTTATCTCCCATTTCATAGGGATTACATGTCGAACATCTTGACACATTCGCACATCATACACATGGATTTTTTATCTCTCATTTAAAGTGGAAAAAAGAGATGGGATTGGAAAATCAGATCAATTTTTTTATAAAATATATAATTATGCACTTTTATATTATTTTATATTTACAAAAGCTAAATTATCAAACATTTTAATTTCAATTAACTTACTTTTCTATCTTAAGCAACCAAATATAATTTTGTGTAGTCAATCTTTAAAAAGTATATAAAAAAAGTTTTCTTTGATACAAAAATTACCTATTTTTTCCTTAATAAGTACAAAGGGAATTAGTTAGCATGACTTATTTTTTATTATTATTATTATTATTAAAGCAAACAACAACTCAAACATGTTCAACATAAAAATAAGTGAAAACTCATTGTCTCACGCCCACAACCAAAGAAACTATACTAAACTCATACCCACTCTCGTCTTTCTTATCCTTCTATTTTCTAATCTTGTCTTTCTAGTCTTCTTCTCCCTTTATTCTACTCTATAATCATCCATTACTGATTTTCTAAGAGGTAAATCTAAAATCTCATTATATTAAATTTTAATTTTATGATTTCAATCTTATCCATTTTTTGTTACAAATTTATACATATATGATGCCCCTACCATGCAAATTTTCTGGCTCCGCTACTGGTTTTGAATACGTGAAAGCAATATTTCAGAAGTTTAAAGAGTAATTCTTTTGACCGGATGCATGGTGGATGGTACTAGACAGCATGAGCCTAGCTACTCACATACCCTGTCTTGTCTTCTTATACAACCCGGTTTTCTGTGAATTGTATATCACTCTTCCAATTACTCGCGCTCCTTATTTTTTAATTTTAAAATCTAAAAATATGGATGGTTTTTGAATATATTTATCTTCTCAAAAACTAAAATTTAAAAGGCAGCAGGGAGTTTGAGAGGAAAGAAGGATATACGACATATAATTGCCCAATTTTTCTTAAAATAATACAAGCCAATTCTTTAATTATCCCAAGTACATGCCCAAATATTGATAATTTCTCAACTCACTCTGTCATGTTACTGGAAGCACGTTTCTGGTGGTGTATTTAATCCAAAATACATAATCGAAAACACAATTTTGGTAATGTAGAAGGATTAAATTGGTAAAGTGTATGAAATGCAAACAAACATTCAACATCGTTAAAAAAGATAATATGCAACCAAAATATAAAACGGTAAAATGACTACAAGTGATTTCACAAAATTAAAGTAATTGAATATGCATGTCTCATATCTTCAACATTGATGATCTATCCATTAGCTCAATCACTAGTTGATTAAAGTTGATATGTGAATTTGAAACAAACAAATACCACACAAGGCGAAAAATCAAACGTCGTACTAAGACGATCAAATCACAAAAGAAACGCAAAATGAAAATCTAAGTTAGTATATAAAAACCCAACTTATTTAAATTAAAAAAGAGAGAAAAGATGGACAATGATGATTTCATGTCAAAAATTGATCCAACACCACTCATTAAATGAAGTGTTAGCAAAATTTAGTTAATCTTAATATTATAATTCTCACTGTACCATGAATTTCTATAAGAGAATTTCATGATATACATTACTTTTAACATTCTTGGTTGTTTTCGTCTCTCTGCTTTTTCTTTTCTTCTTTTCTTGATGGTGTGAATACCACTCTTAAACACTCATAAACAAATAAGACGGGGGTTAGATGTTGGGTCTAAAATTTTCAGCATTTATATCGGTTGATATAGGAGTTGTTAACATATCTCAACATAGGCATACACACACCTACTAGTATGTGGTTGATTAATCATTTGATTAACATAACCTTACATCTAAAATCCACACAAAAGACATAAGCATTTATAACCTGCGTGTACAACGGCGCATGCTGGTCATTTATAACCTACCACTTTGTCATTTTGTCCATATTGTTCTGTAATTTTATTTTGGAAAATGCAACTTCTCAAGAAAAAAAGCTTCAAGAATTTTTCAAGAAATATTTGGCAAATTTTGATTGGATGATTTATTTGCCCACTTCCTATTTTTCAGCCACACCTCCTTGAATTGTGGCAAATAGTGCATTGTGATTGGCTATTCTTTATTCTTGAAGAATTCTTGATGTTATTTTTCTAGAAATATAGCATTGCTCTTTTATTTTTATATTTTTATCTCCTTTTGATTTTGTGGAGTACTGTATGTGTATAACAAATTCACGTGACATTTGTGATTTTTGCCATGCGACCTGTAAAGTTTATCCAACCTTATCGTCCTAGTTCCTAGACAAAAGTAAAATCATACAATATGCATTGCATGACTATAGTTATGAGCCACTTTCTACTAGTTCTATTTTATTTCCCTTCGTTTCTTCATCTGTAGGTTGAGTTGGATTGTTTACTGAAAATTGCATGTGACATTGCGACAATCTAATTAATGTAAACAAATGATGTATGGTCACCCAGTCCCAGATGGACTACATGCCAACCTCTTTGATAATGTTATTTAAATCATCAAATGGCCATAATTTGAACAATTATTTTCTTAGCATAGTTTCGATTTTCATATTTGTTTTAAGTCATAATAATAAGTCACTTGGTTGAAATCTTAGTATCTTTGTTGTACTCCATAGAAAAAAGTTAAGTAAAAATAGTGGTTGGGAAGGAATACTAGCTAGAAGTTCCACTCTCCCTTTAAAATTAAATTTGAGCAATCCATATCTTTACTTAGCATATAGACAAATAAAGCTAAAAGTATTTGAACCATTCTTATCCTAATCGGTTCATCTCTCAGTTTCACTTGAGGAGGAACTGTTGAGTCATGATGGGAGTTCAAGAAATTATCCACATTAGATCAAGAGCAAATATATAAAGAGAATTTGACACTACATCTCTATCTAAAATTGTAAGACATTGAATTTATGCGTCTCTTTCACTTATATATTGTTCAACATCAACATTTTTATCAAATGTAGAATTTCTATCTCACACTTGCCACAACACTCTCCAAATTTAGATAATTTCATTTGGTATTTGACCAAGCCCAAGGACGCTTGACTCAAACATGACCCCTAGTGCGATATTAGGTCTAGAAGGGATGAATCCTAACCTAACTGGATGACCTTACTGATGTGCGGGATCTATGATGGATCTCAAGAGTCCACATCTAACTTAAAAAATAGAAGGTCAACAAGGAAAATGTAAGTCATTCATTCAACTTAAACCATAAACACTCAGACCTCTATTATATATGTTACATTGTTGGTAAATGTCACTAAAATTCTACCTCCAAACAATATGTATTAAGAATTTAGTAAAACCCAAAAAGTGAAGGTATCAAATGTCAAATGGCAAAGTCTAAAAGGTATATGATTTATCAACTACCAATTTGACAAGCAAGGGGACCGTGAATGAGTGAGATTGATAAGTCTCTATTGTCTATTTGAAAAAGAAGAGGTAAAGATCTAAAGGCCTCTTACTCAATGTTTCATTTTCAATAGAGTTGGAAAAAGAAAAGGGCAAAGCACATTAAAGTTGTTGGTGTAGTATGAATGATTATGACCCACATCAACATGGGGTGCATTGCATTGCAATGAGGTCAGGTCCCTCACAAAACCCTTTCCTCTCAATAACTTTTGAAACTCTCTCTAACCTTTAAATAACTGCCACGTGTCTTTATGTTCCATGTTGCGCCTTTATTTCTCTCTCTCTTGTTACTGCATTACTCTATCCGGTTTCAAATGTAATAAATTTTTCACTTTTTAGGTTCATTCAATAATTGATGTATGTGGACCACATACATCAATTTTGAATGAACCTAAAAAGTGAAAAGTTTCTTACATTTGAGATCGAAGGGAGTACATTGATGAATGAATGAGTCAACCAACTTATATTATAGTTCATTCATGAAATGAAATGAAACGAAATGAAACGAAATAAAATGGATTATTATTAAAAAAAAAAAAAAAAGCGCTTTATCGGTTTCTATGAAAGAAAGGCTTTGTCCATTTGTGAAAACAGAATCATGATTCAAAAATTGAACTAACAACAGAAAAGAATTAAGGTTCTCTACACAACAAGTTATTATTCCAACAAAATGAATCTTCTTCTTCTTCTTCTGTTCATTCTCATTTTTATTTCCTCAACAATTCTTCATGCAAATGCTCAAGCTCAAGCTCCAGGTAACTTATTCTAATTTTTTTTTGTTTTTTTTTTATTTCATTATTGGCAACACATCCTAAAAGAAATGTGGTAACCTTGGTTCGAGCCCGAGATTCCAAATAAAATGTTTTCACCGTCAAACTACTAGGTTGTAACAACGTGGACAAATTTATTCTTACTTCATACTATTATACTCCATTAACTATCTATTTTATTTATTTATTTATTTATTTTTATGATGATTTGATCAATTTTCTTTCATTGTGGTGGATGTGACAATTTTTTTGTTGATATGTACAACTCACAAGTTTGGTTTCTGAAAAATACATTCTTTCTTGCAATTGAAGTGGTCTATGGAAAATCATGAAGTGGTCTTAGTTTCATATCAAACAAGATTGTTTTTGACTTTGAAGATCTCACAACTTATGTAATAATATGCGAAATTTGAATAAAGCGTCAATTTCATGGCTTGTAAAACCTATCATCATTTTAGGTCCATTTGGATTGACTTACTTTTGAGCATATGAAAAATAGCTTATGCAAATAAATAAAATTTTATGTCAATTTATAAGTTGTTTTTTGATAAACTACGTTGTTGACAGGCTTATGAATAGCACATAAAAGCTTATTTATTTGCTTGCATAAGCTAAAAAAATAAGCCAATCCAAATGGACTCTAATTTTATGTGAATTTATCTATACATTGATTTAGAATGTGGTGCTTAATGATCTGTTGAATTGTCTAATAATTAATGATACAGGAAATCAGGATGTTAGAATAGTGCACCATCAGAATTTGAATAAGAGAATTCTAGTAGGACTAATTGCTTGTTCTGCTCTTCTTGCTGGAATCTTCGTGTTCTTATTGTATATCTTCTTCCGGCGGCATAAAAACTTAACAAGCTCCACTGGTAAAAGCAATGGAATTGTAGGTATTATGTCTGTTTTCACTCGTGAAACTTTTATTTCTGTCTTCTTTTTTTATTTTTAGTGAATCACTTATCGGTTTGTAGTCAATTTTTTAGTCCCTAAAAATTAACGAAATTTTAACATGATTCCTGAAATAAAAAATTGTTGATTATATTAGTCTTTTTCTGTCGGCTAATTTAGTCCGTAAAAGTTTATTGTATAGAAGATTTTCAATTTCTGTGATTATGTTGAATTTTAGTTAAGTGCCTTACACCGATAATTTAAAGACTAAATCAGTGATTCACTTTTTTTTCACCGAGCTGAGGTGATGCAGGCACAGAAAATTCCTGTTATGTCACTCATTCATCTATTTTTTGAACATGTAGAGGCTGCAAAAGGGGAAAAGGAAACCTCAAGCGCTGTTAGTGCTAAACTTAACTACTCAAGAATGGCTGATAAGAAGAGTTCAATTGCTATTTTCGACTTTCAGTTGTTAGAGTCTGCAACAAACAGCTTTTCCGCAGATAATATCATGGGAGAGACTGGTTCTATAATTGTTTACAGAGCTCGTTTCGATGAACATTTCCAGGCTGCTGTCAAGAAAGCAGACAGTAATGCTGATAGAGAATTTGAGGTGATGATCCTTTACAATTAGATTTCGATGTGCACTATTTCCTTGCATACTGAATTTGCCTTTAGTTATTGCACTGAATTTGCAGAATGAAGTGAGTTTGTTGAGCAAGATTCGGCATCAGAATATCATAAAAATCCTAGGCTATTGTATTCACGGTGAATCAAGGTTTCTTGTTTATGAGTACATGGAGAGTGGTTCTCTGGAATCTCAATTGCATGGTACATTTTTATTAATGTTGATTCAGAAAAGAGGGAAATATATCTCGTTTTTGGGGAATTTAACCAATATATAATTTTTTCATTGGTATTAACAATTGTAGGGCCTACTCGTGGATCGTCTTTAACTTGGTATATCCGGTTAAGAATTGCGATTGATGTTGCTAGGTGAGTCTGTGAATCTTATAGTGCTAAAGTAGTTAATACTAGAATACCATTAGTTTTTATTTATGATGACTGATACACATATTTCTTCTGCTAGAGCATTAGAATATCTCCACGAGCACTCCAATCCTCCTGTGGTTCATAGAGACTTGAAATCTTCCAATGTTCTTCTGGATTCTGATTTTAATGCCAAGGTTGGATTATACTTTGACATATTAGGCTCACATGTGGTCAATTAATAGTAAAACCTATATTTACATTTATACTGAGTTTTGTGATTCAGCTATCAGATTTTGGACTTGCTGTAGCATCTGGTGTGCAACACAAGAACATGAAGATGTCGGGAACTTTAGGATACGTGGCACCCGAGTACATATCACATGGTATATATTAGTATTAGTTTTTCAATTGTGATAATGCAAAATACCGATTAGGTGCATGAGATTATATTTACACTTTGACTCGACGTTTCGAACTATGGAACTTGATATTTTGTTCTTTTTCTTTTTCCTCAACAAAATTTAACAATGGTAATTTTTTTCAGGTAAACTAACTGATAAGAGCGATGTCTATGCTTTCGGTGTTGTCCTTCTAGAATTACTTACCGGAAGAAAACCAATGCAGAACATGTCCTCAGACCAATATCAATCTCTTGTTTCATGGGTATGTATTAGTATTACATAATGGAGAATATGGATGAAAATTTAAGTTCTGCTGTACTTTATGGTTAAAGACTCTTTCAAATTCAATATATAGGCCATGCCTCAGCTAACTGACAGATCAAAGCTTCCAAGTATTCTAGATCCTGTTATCCAAAATACAATGGATTTGAAGCATTTATATCAGGTTCATTGAATAGAAGTACTGTAATCACATGTTTTAATGCTGAGTGATAAATGCTAGTACTTCTTAATTCATCTAACATTCTACTCTACAGGTTGCTGCAGTGGCTGTGCTATGTGTGCAAGCTGAACCAAGTTATAGGCCACTAATAACAGATGTTCTGCACTCTCTCATCCCTTTGGTACCCTTAGAGCTTGGAGGGTCACTCAGAGTTACAGAACCAATCGGCTCGGAAAATCTTCAATGATTTTAAAAAACTGCGTTTTCTATGGTAGTAATTGAGCCAATGAAGCACAAACACTCCTCGGATTAGACATTGTCCCAGTGTCGAGCACATGTCGGTGCCCAACACCGACACATATGGTTACTTTGAACTATGTCATTTTCTAAAATTATTATAGGTGTCGACGTGTCAGTGTTTGTGTCCGTGCTTCATAGATTTGAGCACTTTGTTTAACCATTTTTTATTTATTTCAAAGAGGAATATTTTAATAGTAGCCATCTTGTTCTAGATGGTCATCCTTTTGTTCCTTTTATGTAATGTAACAAAGCATGTATTTATTCCATTTCATTTTGGACAGGGTATGTAAATTCAAAATTTGTTTTCAAGTTAAACTTTGGGGAAACAACAAGAACGAGTTAGAAAACAAAGGAATATTATCCAGACTTTGCTTTTTCAAGTATCAGCAGAGAATTTCTTGTGGGTCACGATTTGGAATGTTTGACTTATTGTAGTTTGGTTTCCATGGATGCAAACAAACATAGGATGGGAAATTCCTCCGAAAACCTTGTTAAGTGTCTCATTGTTTTATATGGTCATTAACTTCAAGGAAATTTAGTCACTTCCCAATAAAGAATTTATTTCTTACTCCCTCCGTCCCGGAATAACTGATCCATTTTCTAAAAAAGAGTGTCCTAAAATAACTGACCCATTTCAATTTTCAATACAACTTTCATCATTCCCAATACAATATAACACTAAATAATACTACTTTTATCATTCCCAATACAATATATTCCACTTTCCCCTTTATTTATACATTTTTCTTAATATGTGTGAAAAACAAAAGGCTAAAGTGCAACTTTGACCCCCTATCTTTCAAAAAGTTGCGATTTTGGCCCCATAAGTTTGAAAACTACAATTTTGGTCCCTTATGTTTTAGCCCCTTTGCATATTTGGTCATTTTCGTCAATTTTGACCAAGTCAACGCATATGTGGCATGCCACGTGTGTAATTAATTAATTAAAAAAATAAAAAATCGAAAAAATCAATTTTTAAATTAAATAAATGAAAAAAATATTAAAAAATAATTTTTTTTTTCCAGATTTTAAATTAAATAAATGAAAAAAATAATAATAAAAAATTAAAAAATAATGAAAAAATTCGAAAAAATAATGTCAAATTTTCCAGATTTTTTAAAAAATTCGAAATTTTTTTTAAAAAAATCTGGAAAATTTGACATTATTTTTTTCGAAATTTTTCAGAATTTTTTTCCAAAATTTTTTTCCAAATTTTTTCCAGAATCTTTTACAGAATTTTCTAATGTTGAAAATTTGACATTCTAAAGGCGCAAGGAAACGAAAATAGTATACACAAAAACACCGACGAGAATACAACTTGGCCACAAATTTGGTACATATTTCTTCTTTAGGGAAATGAATGTTTCCATGACATTACTTTTTCGAATAAGTGATTCTTGGAATTGTCCATGAATTTTTGTGAAATTTTTTTCGTTTTTTTAATCATTTTTATTAATATTTTTATTTTTCAGTGAATTTTTTTTCGTTATTTTAATCATTTTTATTAATATTTTTATTTTTCAAGAATTTATTTCATTTTTTTGTAATATTTTTTCGTTTTTTAAATTTTTTTATTTTTTCATTATTTTTCATTTTTCCAAAATTTTTTAATTTTTTTTTTATTATTTTTCATTTTTCCAGAATTTTTTAATATTTTTTT
Source organism: Medicago sativa (assembly GCF_051527215.1). Lineage (NCBI taxonomy): Eukaryota > Viridiplantae > Streptophyta > Magnoliopsida > Fabales > Fabaceae > Medicago > Medicago sativa. The sequence goes on from NC_140750.1 coordinate 82,807,521, forward strand.
CATTTATTTAATTTAAAAATTGATTTTTTCGATTTTTTATTTTTTTAATTAATTAATTACGCACGTGGCATGCCACGTATGCGTTGACTTAGTCAAAATTGACCAAAAGGACCAAATATGCAAAGGGGCTAAAACATAGGGGACCAAAATTGTAGTTTTCAAACTTAGGGGGCCAAAATCGCAACTTTTTGGAAGATAGGGGGCCAAAGTTGCACTTTAGCCAAAACAAAATTGTGTCAATTAAATTGGGACGGAGGTAGTAACTTAGAGAATAGTAAAATGTTACATGAACACCCTTTTTTCACACACCCCATGTACTAGGGACATTTTGATAAATTCATCTTACAACCACATTTTCTCTTCTATTTGTGTGGGGTTCAGGTTGCTATATGTCAGAATTTTGTGTGGGTGTAAGGAGTGTATTGTCACATGCGGGTGTACATGTATCACCACTCTTGAGAATATACTCTAAAACTTCTAAAATGGATTATCTAGTACTCTCTGTCTTATTATTAGCGTTTCTTTGACAATATTTCTGTGTCAAATTATTTGTCCCTTAATATCAATGTAATATTTATTAATTTTTTGACTAATATACCCTTTCTTATTTAGGGAAAGGATTCTCTCCGGTGAACGTTTCACTGGACACCCTCTCGTTTTAATTAGGACCATTAAAATCCTCTCTCTCTCTCTCTCTCCTTTTCACCCTCTCTCCATTTTTTTATTGGCCGGAATTCCACAGCAGGGTAATGTTTCAACAGACCTAGTAATTGCTCCATTAACTATTATTAGTAAGGGGTATTTTAGTCGATGAAACTTCTTTTATCGTTGAAATCAACACAACTAATCATTTTTAAAAAAAGTGTGCAAAACTCAAATGAAACACCTAAAATGCGATGAAGGGAGTAATTAGGATACTTGTGATACTATTTTAGCTAAAATATCTACATTGGTAATGAAAATCAAATTTAAGTCACGTCTATCATTAAGTGCATCTTTGAAATCAATTTGTTTGACAATTTGAAATCAATTAGTTTGACAAAATAACATGGTGACACCATGATTTCCTTGAAGCTACAGAGATAACTTTTGTCAAAATCATTGTGATACATCGTAATTCCGTCAAACTTAGTGAATCTAAACTTGCATTATGACATAATGCCTATCTAAGATCTTTCATAATCTCATTATTTATATTTTAAGATAATGCTTATGTTTTTGAACAAAGGAGTGGGGGCATCTACTATGAAACTTTTTTAGTTCCACGGTGAAAAAAGATATGATTAGTAGGAAACAAATGCACTACAGTAAATTTAAACAAGAGAAAAACATACACACAAATTAAATCTACAATGTAAGGATGGGAAACAAATGTAACGATAGTATCAATGATTGATATCAGTAACAGCCAAAGACCGAGAAGAGTATTTTTGATGATGACAAGGTAAACTATAAATCTTGTAATTTTGTTTTATTCCGTTGACCTTGATGAGCTACTTATACTCTCCAAACCTTCCCAATGAGGTTACAGAAGCTCTCTCCCACTTTATCATCTTCCTACTCCCAAGTGACATAGAAACCATGCCATCTTCAAGCTGGATTTGTACTAATAATACAAAGACCATGCTTCTTCGGATTGTCCATCCCGGTGGTCGTGTTGAGGTTCATGACAGACCTGTGACTGCAGCTGAGATCATGTGCCGCAACCCGAGATGCTGTGTTGCGCATCCGTTTGTATTTCAGCAACCATGGGCAGTTGTTGAACCAGACACGGTGCTCATGCTTGGACAAAAGTTCTATGTAGTACCAATAAGCACAATACGAAAGCTTCAAGGTCTTTCTCCAAGGAACTCTCCTTCTCCTGCTCGTGAAATGACAATCGGTTCTTTACTTGACGAAACTAGAAACACACAATCCCGCACAGCGAAGGAAGATGACAGTATGATCTCTACTTGTTGTATCTTCAGGAAGAAAAGCATTTCTAAGAAATCTAACAGCTACAAGCAACATTCAAAAAATGAGTGCAAGAAATCAGAAACAAGATCGGATGTTAGAAATCAGAGTGTAGATGTTAATGAAACAAATGGCGGTTTATCGTATGATAAATTTTTTGTGCGCCTATTTAACGGAGGCGTGACTAAAGCAAATGCCAGTAATGCAACAAAGGAAACAAGAACATCATCGAGCAGCACTGACCTTCGTGATAGCAATACAGCAAACAGGAAGAGGAAGACAGATTTGGCAGGAAAAAGAGGCTCTCCTAAGAGAGCATGGTCTTCTGATTATTGGCAACCAAGTCTAGATAGCATTACCGAGGAATGAAATAACTTTGTGGCAGTAGAGGCCTTGGCTGTTGATGATATCCAATAATACAATAATTTGTACTTTATTTATTTGTTCTTCAAAACAAAACCTATATGCTTTAAGTACCACAATGCACCCTCGGCTGCATTGTCTGCTGCCATTTTCTTTTTTTGATGAGGAGCACCATAAACCTCTACAATGTTTTTGGTTACTTCACTTGTCTTTATGTTTTTAGAAGCTTTACCTGTCTCCATTTCAACAATAACCTTGAATGTAAACCTGTGAAAAACATCAATTGGTCACTGAGAACAAGAAAAAAGTTATGACTGTATTTCCTCAAGTTTCATTATGAATTGTAGAAAAGGGAAGCAAAATATAATAGGAAAGTCATGCAATAAGACAAATATTGGTTGATATCTGGATAAGAAATTCAACAACTTTTCATAGCAATAAATCGTTATATTAAGACTAATATTGCAAAAGATTTAGCTGGATACCAACATGCAATGGAATAATCTTGTGAACAAGAATGAACAGAAATAAATCTACAAGATGTTAGAGCCTAGTGTTTCGGAGTGTGGACGTTTTATGCAGGTATCTGGGCTTGATCCCAGGTTTCCACCCTTCCCCCTCTCCGTGTCTGTGTGTGGCTATGAAGCACGGATATGGACACGGAAACCGGACACGACACGCATACTGACATGCCGACACTGTTAATAATTTGAGAAAATCACATAATTTAGTGTAATTATATGTGTCAGTGTCGTGTCGGTGTTGGACACGACACCTGTCCGACACCGGGACGCCTAATCCGAGGAGTGTATGTGCTTGAGTGCTTCATAGGTGTGTGGGCACTAGGCCACTAATCTATGCATCTTCTAAGAACTTATGCACCTAAGTTGTAAGTTGTTTATATACAAAATCCTGATTTGAAATCTACAGCTGAGAAATCAACATAGAAGCCAGTTTCCCTATAATCACTTGGTTGAAAATTTGCTCTTCAACCTTGGTGACTTAAGTTCGATAATCGCACAGCGAAAAAAATAAAAGAATAAATCAAAATAGAAAATGTCACTTATTTGCTATATTGATTCTGATTTATATAAACTTGCAGCTACCAACACACAAAATATACCACTTATAGAAAATTTCATTTCAATCATCATAACCATAGTTTTTTTTCCCTTCATTTTTCATAAATAAAAAGACTTACATTATGCAATGACATGGTCCTTCCTCTTTACAACACTCAAACACAGGAGGCTTCCAATGATTTACAGCACATGTCTCATACAGCTTTGATCTACCACACCCTTTCTTCATACCTAACAAACAATAATACCAAAATACTCATTTTTCTCATTTTTACAAGAAAGAAAAAAAATACAAAAAAAATGAACTTTTTTGGAAAACATGCAATAATTAATGGTTAGTTTACCTTCATCTGAAGTTGTTGTCTTCCCTAAAATGACACTCTCTTTGGAAGATGAAACTGAAGATTGGACAGCATCAATGTTTTTCAAGACTGGATTTTGAACAATGCTTTCAACAGTTTCAACCATTTTCATTTGATTATTCAAGTTGGGTTTCACCATTTTTGCAGCATAAACTTTTGTTCGGTTTACTCTGCAAAAGATAAGAATTTCAATTCAACCAATTTTAAAAAAAAAAACAATTTTTCATATACCCAATTATTTATTTTAATTAAAAAAAATGAAGAAAAAAAATTATTACCTTGAAGGTGGAGTGAGAAGAATTATTGCTCTTGTCCATGTTTTGTATTGTGTATGATGCTGCTGTAAACAGACTTCAGCTGTGCAAATAACAGAATGAAATAGTTGAAATTTCATGCAGTACCTAAATTTACACTATCATTCATTCAAGGGTGTTTTTGGTCTTTTCCTTACTTAAGATATCTCTTGTCTTTTTATTCACATTAGGGAATCTTCTGGTTTGTACAGTAAAGTTAAATTCATTCCATTTTCTTTTTGAAAAGAAACTGAGAAATTACATAAATGGGAGATTACATGTACCATTTGGTAAGATAGTTCTGAAAATGGGTCATACCAATATTAACTTTAGCTAATAGGTCCACTATCAGAAATTATTATTTATTTAAGTAAATAAATTACGTAAATTGAAAATGATGGAAATCAAGAAATTAGTTAAATAAATAAATAAATTACGTAAATTGAAAATGATGGAAATTGACCATCTGTCAGAGAAAAAAAGACCGATTGGCTGTAACGCCCTCCTTTTTATTTAATTATTTTAATTAGTTTTAGAATATATTTATATATTTATATGATGTATATGAGAGATATATGATTTGTTGAGATTAGATGTCTTTTTATAATTTAGTTAATATATTTTGTTGAGTGATATTTTGTTATGTTATATGTTTGTATTTACTAGCATAATATATTTGTTATTTGGTGTATTATTATATATTTAGTAGAGAAATATTATTCATTAGAATATGAGGATTATTAGTGTAAGTAAAATTGGAGGTTAGAATAGAAAGAAGAATAAGTTGTTGGGCCTAAATAGATTTGGGAAGAATATTTTAGTATTATAAATAGAGAAGCTTAGGTTGGAAAGAGTTTACCTTAAACCGCTTTTTGGAAAAGATGAGAACAAGAAAGAAGAGAAGAGAAGAGAAAAGTCAAGAGAAGAGGAAAATACCTTAGGAAAGAAGAACGTTGCTGCTGATTCAGGAATTAATCTAAGGTGAGGGTGAGACTATCTTGCATTAATATTAAGTTGTTAAATCATTAGATTACATCTAACAAGTTGGGGAGAGTTTGTGAGAATTTGAGAATTTGGGTTTTGAGAGAGATTTGATGATTTAGATGATGAATACTTGTTGAATTGATGTAGAAATTGTGTACAGACCTTAGATAATGATTATTGGAAGTAGTTTTGAGGTTAGCACCATGGGATAAGGTGAAACTTGAAGAAAATCTGCATTCTGCCCGAATTTTGATATTAAAACTGGTATTGATCGGTGCAGAATTGGTCTTAGGTGTAAACACGAAAGTTGTAGGTATGGATGTTAGCTTTCTAATGCCGTTGGTCTCACGTCAAAACGATTTATAGAACTTGAGTTATGGTCAAATTACTGCACGTAGGTCACAGTGAATTTTTATGGACTTTCAGCACAACTTTTCCGAATTTAAAATGAAAACTGGTATTGATCGGTACAGAATTGGTCTTAGGCGTAAACATGAAAGTTTTAGATAATTTTGTTAGCTTTCTAGTGACTTTGGTTTGATGTGAAAATGATGTTTGGTCTTTGAGTTATGATGAAAATACTACATGGAGGTCTTAGCAAAATTGTACGGTGACAACATTCTTAGTTTCATGTTTTTGCGTTTTGTTCATATGTTTCTATTTTGAATTGATCTTTGTTGTAAACATGAAAGTTGTTGATATTTGTGATATCTTTCCAGTAGCTTTGGTTTGATATGAAAATATGTTGTGGATAATTTATTATGTTTTTACAAAGATACATAGTGAATTATTGTCGATGTTTAAATACGATGTTATATGAAGTTGTTTATGATTGATGAATATGATGTTTTAAGATGTTGTTTATTATCATTTGATATTGTTATATTATGATATGACGTGAATTATTTATGTGATCCATATGTTGTCAAGATGCTAAGATGTTAAGATGTTAAGACGTTAAGATGATAAGAGTTGTTAAGTCGTCGAGTCGTTATGAAGTCATCAAGTTGTTAAGATGTTATGTTGTCAAGATGTCAAGAAGTTAGGATGTCATAGATGTTCATGAAGTTGTCTAAGTTGTACGAAAGTTATGTCGTTGCATTAGATTTGTGTCGTTGCATAGTCAGAGATGGGGGCTCAATGTCCGACAGGTCCTTTATGACCTTAGAGATGGGGGCTCAATGCCCGACAGGTCCTTTATGACCTTAGAGATGGGGGCTTAATGCCCGACAGGTCCTTTATGACTTAGAGAAGAGGGCTTAATGCCCTGGTGGTATCACATGCATAATGAAGATGTCTAAGATGATTTAAGATGATTTAAGAAGTAGAAGTTGCATAGTTGAGTCGAAGTTGTTAAGATGTTGAGATGTCAAGTTGTTAAGATGTCAAGTTGATAAGTTATTAATGAAGTGCTATGATGAATGAAGACGAATGATTTATGATAAGATGTTACGTGAGTTATAATTATGTTGATATATGAAGTTGATTACGAATTTGATTATGAAGTTGTTTTCGGTAATGCTATGTTTTGATAATAATACTTATGTGAAATTACATTATGATTCTTATGATTATATTTGATATTAGGTGTTGATGCTTATAAATAATGTTTGATGAAATGTGGTGACGTTTGTGATTAATATTGATGCTATGTGATGATTGTTGAAGACTATTATTTGATGTTATACGATGATGTTAAGATTAGTAATTGATAATATATGAAGATTTTTATGATTAGTATTAAGATAATTTTACGACCAATATAAGAAGATAATGACACTAGTTAAGGAAGTTTCAGTTGTTAGATATGATTAATGAATTATAAGATGTTTAAGTTGTTGAATGTACTTTATATGATTTATATGCTTAATATTATTGTTTGAGAAATCTCACCCCTCTGCTTGGAAATGTTGCTCTTCGTATGTGTAACTTGTAGGTAACCAGGATTAGTTGCGGTCGTGAGTGGACTCCTCACAAGTGTGTCTTAGGTGCTCTGATACGTAACGGGATGGGATTATGTCTTCTATTTCTATTCCTTACGTATTACTTATGGATTTTTATGAATAAATGTTGAACAAGACTTGAGATTTTTATGATGAGGCCTGCGTGCCAAAGACTTTTTATGTTGAATGAACTAATTCCGCTGTGAAGTTTTGAATTGCTTATGTTAAATGATTTTGAAGAATAAATTGCTATTTATTCAGTTTATGAATTTTTAAGAAGTGTAACATTCCGTTAAAATTAAATTACTCTGATTTTTAATTATGAAATTTTTACGTTGGGAAAACGGGGTGTTACATTGGCTCTGTATCAATGGAATCTCATCATCCATACATAACGAATTGGTGTGGTAGATTCAAATTTAAATATGTTCTATATCGAAAATATTCCAATTTCCGTATTAGCATAGTGGTAGAAAGAATACTACATTGCGTCTAAACTTCAAACTGGTTAGCTTTAACCATGGTAATGCTCCAAAATTCTTGGTTGATAGAGAATCAAAGTAGATTTACCAATGAATCGCGAAATGCTATGGTTCTTAACGATTTTTTTGTTTATTTAGTAATTTATTTAGTAAGAAGTCATTCGCCGGATATGTACAATCTTTCTCATAAATAGAAATTGCATCTGTATATTAAATGTGAGTTTATTTCCTTCACTTACCATCTGATTTTTGTTTTTTAAATTTGTAGCAAAAAAATGTGGAAATTTATCCTCAAGATGGATAATTAACAAAATTGTTATTGTTAAAATGAACAATTATCTTGTATTTCTGTAAATAATAAAAATGTCAAAAGAGTTAATTTTGTCATTTTTTAATAAGTGTTAACATCTAACATTTTCTTTGGTAAACTTGAGAATCCTTCGCGTGCAGTCGAGATTAATTCCCTCAATGCAGTTGAAATCAATTTAAAGAGTTGATCTATTCCAATAAATATTTTGTCATACACACAAGTTAGAAATCGAATTCTAGATCAAATGGTTAAGTGACACAAGTATCTACCATTTTTTTTTTAAAGAAGCATCTACCACTTATATATGTCAAATTATGTTGCTGATTAACATTTTATTTCCACTATCAAAATTATTCACTTTAAAAGTTTATTTGGAAATACTTTTACAAAGTAAACGGTTCTATGTCTTGATCATGTTAATGTCAAAATCATTTTACATAATAACATGTTTCTTTTTATATTTGTCAAAAACGATGTTTCTTTCTATATAGAAATTGATAAGTCAGTATGCATGTGAAAGAATTATTTTGGCATGTCAACAATAATTTGTCAATCTCTTTAAAAAAAAAAAACTTTGTCAATGAAGCTTCTATAAGAAAAATTGTCTTCCTAGCATTTACAACAATATTTTTGTAAAAAAGAAACATTTACAACAATATTTTTTTTTAAAGGAACATTTACAACAGTATAAAATTAGGGTGTTTAAAATATATTAAATCAAATACGATTCTAAATGTATTTTAAAATATATTAAATCAAATACGATTCTAAATGTATACCTGACTATCAGTTCTTGAATTGTGAAACTCTTTCTACGATTTTATGAACACACTACCGGTTTATACTATCAACTTTTAAACTGTGAAACAATTTTTTTTTTGAACAAACTGACTATGAGTAATTTGCCTAAGGATGATCCATATTAATTTAAAGAGGTTACACAATGTTCATTTATAAGGACAGATACTCACATTAAATATAAGTCATTATCACATGTTAATAGGAAAACAACTTCTTTTGGTCCCGTGAGCATAACTCAGTTGGTAGGGACATACATTGTTATATGCAGGGGCCTGAGTTCGAACTCCGTACACCCCATTTATTCACCTTGAACAAAACAATGTGAGTTCTAGTCACTAGACTACCTGACCAATAAAAAAAAAGGAAAACGACTTTTTTTGGACTAGAATTTGATGTAGTCACTAGACGATTTTGATTTAATCTCAACATATTTGAAGTCATAAATTAAAAATTAAATCTTTTTTTTTTGTGGGCCGACTGATCAAGATGGAATGATTGATGATGTTTGACTGCATGACTGCCGGGATTTTTTTTTTTTTTTTTGAGGAAAACTGTTGGGACTTGCTAACCTCCAAAAATTATTTGAATTTTAGTCATTGTTACAAGTTCAAATTTTAATCATAAATTTAAAAGCTTGTGATTTTGCAAGGACTAAAAATATATTTAACCTCCAAAAACATTACACATTTTAGTCACTATTAGAAGTAAAAATCAACTACTTTTAAACTATTGTGTTAGTATACCTTAAAGTCTCATATTATTTGGAAATAAAAGTCGATAGTAGTTTATAAACAACATCCACACTCTTGAATCCAATGAAATGTCTTCTACAAAGCACAAAACCGTGAAAGACTTATATCAAAAGTGAACAACAATAAATTTTTTTTTTTATTGGTGACACAATATATTAGTTATGGCTCGTAATGCATGTTTGTTTGGTATGATTATGGGTTTGCCTAAATCACCTTTAGTCACCATATATTTGCAAAAACCAGTTTATATTTAGACCATTGCTTTATATAGGAAACATCTTATTTAACCCTAGTTGTTGTTATACTTATTTTCTGTTGAGAAAATAACATACTTGAATTCCCCTAAAGAAAAATAAAAAACATGAATAACTCAGAATAGCAGGATACATAGTAATGCAAAAAGAAAAGATAGGAAAGCTTTATTAAATTGAAATAACATCGGCAAAAAAACATCTGGTGTATCTGTATACACCTCAACCTTGGTGCATGTTGCACAATTTCCAAGTGTTGGATTATTTCAAAGCCCTTGTATATTCTTCTAAATTCAAATGTGAATTTAAGATAACAAGGGCATATATTGAATTGTCTATCAATCTATTTTCTCTTCAAAATCTATCTAATTCTCATCACTCAAACAGTGTAGTGTTGTTGGATTGTCTCAATGTCAAGTCCCTTGAGTTTTACAACAGACTCAACATGTCCTTTCAGTGTGTGAAGCTCCCTTAACCTTGCAATTTCAGCACGTTTCTTTGCTTGATCTGCAAGTTCAGATAATTCTCTGTAGTTGTTAGATTCATTCAACACTTGTTCTGTTTCCGGAGGATTCAAGCCATGTAGTGTGCGTTGAGCTGCGGCCCATTGTGCTTCTCTCTCTCCTTTTCCATAATCCTTCTTTGAGGTGAAGGCAGTCTGCATTACATTACATGGTCAGATAGAAACACAAATTAGAAATTAATCATAATATAATGTTAATACTGTTATAGAATATGAGTTTAAAGGACATAATTTTACACTGACATTCAATAATAGTCAACTACTATGTCATGTCATCCAAGTCCTTTAAGTACATTGACAAAGTGATGAGTTTTTATCTTTTGTCGGTGTAAAATGTAAAATATATTTGCATGCCCCTTTAACTCATATAACATTGATATTGAGAGTTTACCCTATTCTCAGTAATATTGTTCCATGCCTTGCCACTCAAGGCATATCGAATGACGAACTTAAGGACATCCAAAGGGATATAGAAAATAATGCTGTAGAGCCAAATGACACCTGCCCAACCCCATCCAATTCCTTTCATACTTGCAAACTCCCAATTTGCATACACAGCTATCAGTGTGGCAATCTAATACCATAACAAAGAGATAACATAAATAATTAACAATATTAAATTATTCCAAACTATGGATTACCAGGGCCCCTTCCCCTAAAAGGGATGGTTAAGAACAAAAAAAATACTTACCAGCTGTGCTATGAGAAAGGCAACCATAAGAAAGACGCCAGGACGTTCGACGAAAGACCAGCTCCTCGAGCGTGTAACAAAGATGAGAGCTTGACTTACAATACTCACTTGAAGGTAAATAGCAGCTGTGAGTTCTTCGTGGCTCTCCCTGATAGAATGAACTCCAAATTTTTCCTACAAATAGTTTTCACTTTATAGATTAAGAATGAAGGCTGAAAATAAATGAAATGATAATTTTACAAAATTTTGGAAAATAATATAAAATCTGCTAGTCTTACTGTGAAAAAATCAGATGCATGAGCAGCCCAAAAGAAGACAACAGTCATAACAGCAAGGTAAGCACCAAGCACTATGCCTGTGGCAAAAATTTCCTTCAACTTCCATGAATCTGGCATAGGAGATGGCTTCACTCTATCCTTTGAAATGGTCATGATAGTACCATCATTAAGTATGGCAATGATCAAAACCATGAAAGGAGAGAAATCAAATTTCCAAATTAGAGCAAGGAGCATAAATCCAAGCACGATTCGGATTGTTATGGAAACTGCGTATATCGTGTAGTTCTTCATTCTTTGAAAAATTGCCCTGCTTGTGAGGACTGCACTCACAATAACACTCAACCCAGGCTCCGTGAGGACAATGTCAGATGCACCTCGAGCTGCATCAGTTGCATCAGCCACTGCAATTCCAATATCTGCTCTTTTCAATGCAGGAGCATCATTCACACCATCTCCTGTCATCCCAACTATGTGTTTCCTATCCTGGAGTCTCTTTACAATCTCATATTTATGTTCTGCATTTCAAATGAATTCGCATTATTCAAACTCAAATACATTAGTACTCTTGTCTCACTTTCCCTCTGGACTTGAATATAAGCAAAAAAAGTACATGTATACATGTATTTTTTTTTGGACCAGATACATGTACATTTTTACTTATTTATGAGTCCAGAGTAAACCAATAATACAAATTTTATGTATATATTACCAGGGAAGACACCAGCAAATCCATCAGCCTTCTCAATAAGCTCATCGACTGGAAGCGAAGCAATTGATGCATCCTTGTGCTCGCCAAGGAGGGAGGATGAAGGATACATGTTACTTCCCATGCCGAGCCTTCGACCGGTTTCCTTTCCAATAGCTAGCTGATCACCGGTAATCATTTTAACGTTTACTCCGAGATTGAGTGCCCGTCTAATGGTTTCTGCACTGTCATGCCTTGGAGGATCAAAGAGAGGCAATAGACCGACAAACGTCCACGGTCCTCCTGAACTCTCCTTGCTTTTTTCTGGCACTTCCTAAAAAGTATTCATAATTCCTCATAAAAATTTATTTTGATTCATTCAATCAAGAGTCATCATTAATAGAAGTAAGAAAAGCTTACTTGTTTGCCAACAGCAAGGGAACGGAGACCGCGTTCAGCAAATTTATCAATAATGGAAATAGCTTTCCTCTTCACATCTTCTCTAAGGTTGCACAGATCAATAATCTAAAAGGAAATTAAAAAATTTATTGTCATGTGAAACGATAGATGTCAAATATGACTGGTGAAAGGTCTATTTGTTTACCTGCTCCGGTGCCCCTTTGCTTACTCGGTGCCAATTACCGTCAGTGTCTATGTATGTTATGGCAGTACGCTTGTCGACTGGATTAAAGGGAAGGAAATGCACCTCTGTAAGACCTTCTCTAGCCTGCACAAAGCAGCATAAGAAATTTTTCACAGTCATTATATCTATAAAATAATTTACCAAAACTTCATGCATGTCTCAAGAACCACCCTAGCTAGTAGATTTCACAATGCTAAAGTTCGAACGCTCAGCTAGAAGTTACAAACCTCTTTTGGATCACTCAACATTCCAACAATGCAAGCATCAATAGCATCTTGGTTCTCCACCCTAGAGGCTCTTGCTCCAAGCAAAATTACCATGTCCTTGTCGGTATCTCTCGAAAATACCTACAAATATGGACAAAAAATATATGAAATGATTCTAAACAAACGACCATCCGACATCAACGCAAGTTATTGATAAAACATTAAATTTATGCTACAAAAAACATATAAAGTGAATATTAAATCATTTAAGTAGTGATTTATCTTTCTCGTGCTTACCTCAACCAAATTCTTGTCCACAGTAAGTTTGTTCAATGTTAGAGTTCCAGTCTTGTCACTACATAAAACATCCATCCCAGCCATTTCCTCAATGGCTGTCATTCTCTTTGTGATAGCACCTTGCTGAGACAACCTATGTGAACCAATAGCCATTGTAACTGACAAAACTGTTGGCATTGCAATAGGAATCCCTCCAATGAGAAGCACCAATAGATTGTCAATTCCACTCCTATACTTGCGGCGCTGAATCGGATACATGACAACAATCTCGATGACCATTCCCACAGCGATTGAGCAAATGCAGAAGTTACCGATGGCTGTCAACACCTGATCATCATAGCCATAGACATAAAATTGCAGTTCAGTACTAAAAGTGCAACAAAAGTAAGCAAAAGCAAAATCATATTAAGGAAACATTAGAATCACAGTTCGTCGTCGATCCAACTTTTTCCATATATTAAGCAAAATTCACTTCAGTACTAATTTTTCGTCATTAATTCAACCTTTTTTAAGTAGTGATCAGCATATATTAATGAACAAATGTTGCAACATTATTGAAGTCAGAAGAGTAAGAGTTAAGTACCTTTTGGAAATGACCAATTTGGTTAGTGCTGTCGACCAAATGAGCGGCCTTACCAAAGAAAGTGTGCACACCAGTAGCAATTACAATTGCCTCGAGTTCTCCTTGCTTTACAGTAGAGCCGGAGTAGACTTCATCACCGGGGTTCTTGGTAACAGGCAAGGACTCACCAGTGAGTGCGGATTGATCAATCTTAAGAGGATCTCCGTCCAAAAGACGAGCGTCGGCTGGAACGATATCTCCTAATTTGATGCTGATTATATCTCCTGGTACCAATATAGCAGCCTCTTGCTCAGTCCACCTTCCATCTCTCAGAACCTGTCAATTACCATCCAAATAGAGTAACATGTCACACACACCTTTCAGATAAAATAAATAATCTAAACATTCTTGTGAGCTAGCAAGACCTTGTCCTAAACAAGGGACAATGTGACTAATATTATACCTTGGTTTTGGGAGCAAGACCAGCCATAAGTGCTGCAGCAGCATTTCCAGCATTGTTTTCTTCTATAAAACTAATGGTTGAGTTAATGATAAGCAAGGCCATAATTCCAACAAAATCCTGCCAATCTGGTGGTTCCCCCTGTATGTTACAAGTGACAAGACAGTAAAAAACATAAGCAAATCAAATATAACAATAGCCATGTAATAGCCTAATCATATGAAGAACATACCCCTCCATTTGCCAACGCAATAGCCATGACAGCAGCAGCTTCCATGACCCATGAGAGGGGATTCCACATAAAGCCCAAGAATTTCAGGAATTTGCTTTCCTGTTTGAGTGCAAATTAATTAAGATTAGTCATTGTTGGTCCATATAATGTTATGAATTAAGAAATTTTGTAAAAAAGCAATTGTAGATTAGTTGCACGATGGATGGTTACCTTCTTTTCTTCCAATTTGTTTGGTCCAAAAACTTCCAACCTCTTTTGGCCTTCGTCATTAGTGAGACCTTCTTTAGTACAATTCAATTCTCGAAACACTTCATCAACAGGTATTCTCTCCTGCAAATCAACCACATTGCATTTTAATAACATAACAAAAATGAATTAATATAACTTATAACCTTTATAACAGTGACGCTTCTGATCGAAGGTGTGTCTGGTGTCCAACACATCAACATGACACCGACACATGTAATTATAATAAATCGTATCATTTTCTCAAATTATTATTGTTGTTGACATAGATTGTAACAAATAAAAAATGTAACAAACGGTGAGTTTGTCAAAATCACGGTGGCATCATGATTTTGTTGAAGCTCTACAGTATGGCTTTTACCAAAATCATAATGATTCATCGTGATTCTAACGCTACGCTTCACCGTCAATCCAAACATTCACAAAGTAAAAAAACTTACGAGGTCAACAGCCTCCTTCTTAATATCCTCCAGGCTTGTCATATTGTTGTTGTTCCTTATTAATTAGAAGGAGAGAATGTTTGTTGTTTAAGAAAAACCAAGTTGTTAAAGTAGATGTGTAAATGTATATATATATATATATATATATATATATATATATATATATATATATATATATATATATATATAAGGAAAAGAATAGTAAGTAATACACACAAGTGATCATTCATTCATTCATCAATGGTGTGAGTGAGTTTCTAACTCTAAAATCACTCATTGTCACTCATTCACTAACAAACTTGGTCTCTTCTCTTTCTTACATTAATTTCTTTAATTTTTTTTGTTATATTTAACCAATAATAACCAATTCAAATATGTAATTAATTAATTTTTTAAATAATAAAATCAAATTATAGTAGTGAAGCAGCGAGACTTGTGGTGTTTGTTTTGACTTTGCTCATGCCCTTATATTGCTTCATGCATGTGGCAATTCATTGTCCTTAGATCTAACTACACACTACATTTGAAAAATACAACGTGCATTGTAATAGGTAATTGACACTAATTAAGACTAACAAATATACTCGTCGTGGCCATAAGCTATAAATTCGTGATATAAACATTTTGTGGAAATGTTGCCCAATTAATTTTCTTTCATTTTGTAGAAATTTATGCACTTACCTTAGCTCAATTGTGATAATGTTGCCATTTTGCACTTCTTGTGCTTGGCATTTCATTATATATAAGCTGATTCAAAAAAAAAAAATGTGATAATGACCATATTGTTAAACCAGACACTTTTTTTTCGATCTAGAATCTCGTACTTGTGGTTGAGTGTTTAAGTTTTAGATGGTCCTCCAGTTTATTTATAAACCAAATTAAAAAACCAGACAATTGTACTTCGTGTATGAGTTTTGCTAAGCTGTCTAATTTTTTTTTTTTTTGGCTCATCACAACAAAAATTGAACCAAAACAAATCAATTCAAACACAAGAGGATCTTAGTGTACTTGACCTTTGGGCCATTTAGGCTTTGTTTGCCAGTTTGGAGGAGAGGGAAAATGGAGAAATCTTTCAAAAAATTTAAAAAGAGTGGTTTTTTAGAGAATGCTAAATTATTGCATATGATTACTATATTTTTTATTTTAAAAATAATATAACAACATAGATTAAATTTGAAGAATTAATATAAACCCTCCAAAATCCTCCCAAAACCCTCCTCCAATATAATTTTTTTAGTTCCCCACAAATGAGAAGGGTTTAGTATTATGAAGAAAAGTTAACCACAAAAGCCTTCCCCTCCCATTTTCCTCTATTTCTTCCACTTGATTTCTTCCACTTGCTCATTCTGTTTTTTCCAAGTCTTCCCCTCTAAACTCGCAAACAAAGCCTTAGTGATATGAAAATTCTATTTTTAACGCTCTTTTTAAAATTCATATTTAATTCATACAAAATCGAATTTTAGATATTAAAAATTCTATTTTAAAAGTTTTAATGCAAAAAATAAACCTAAAATTCAATTTTTAGGTTCAATACTTTTATTTTGAATTTTTAACGTTTAAAAAACTCATATTTAATTCAGCTCATGTTATTAAATTCTAAATTTTAATAAATACACTTTTTATGGCGTTCTAAACATGTCAACGTAAAAGATTCGAAAATTTAAGAGTTTAAAGATAATTAAACAAATTTGATTTAAGCAGAGACTAAAATTGGTGTATAAAAGTAAAAGACTAAAAAACAATAAGGATTAACTTAGAAGGCCCCCATTTTGTATGGACCAAAAATATATTTAACCATTCCTATATAAGTATTACTTTTCCCACCCTATAGGATTCTCGCGCGCCCTGTGTTTTTTCCAAAAATGCCCTTGAGGTTTCCGGATTTCATAATCCGGAATGGTGTTTTTCTTTGTTATAGGGTGAAAAATGGAGTTACGGATTTTTTCGGATTTTGTAATCCGAAAACTTCAAAAATAGGGCGCGTTACATGATGTTTCCGGATTACATAATCCGGAAACCCCCTAAACACCCTTTTTCAAGGTAAAACCGTTCGGATTATATAATCCGAACTGTATCAGCACAAATCATAAACATGTTTGTAACATGTATAACCATTTCAGGGACAATGTTAATCTTCCTAACTCTTATCCTTTTGTTTTGGTTCATTGTTACCTGTTCTTAGTCAAAAATCGGGTTTTCGGGCTACTTGATCGCATTGCTCTGAAAATTCCCCAAAAAATCAGAAAAAATTCAAGGACCATGACTCCCATAGAAGGCACTTCTTATGGGACTCCGCCCCTCAAAATCCAAAATTCCATCGTTTAGACCCATTTTTCATTTTTTTTAATTATTCATATTCTCAGAAAAATCCGAAAATTTTTTCACTAGTTTTATTTGATTTTTAGAATTTTTTTGTGGTATTTTTTATATTTTTATGTTTTTATTTGATAGGATTTTAGCATTTTTTACCTAGTTTTTTTGTTGTTTTTAAAAGCAAATTTCAAAACTGATGAAATGTAGAGTCTGATGGCTGATTATACATAAGAATTGTCCGGATTATAAAATCCGAAATAGTAAACATGAATCCGGATTTTAAAATCCGGACTGCACAAGGGCAGTTTTGGAAAAAAAAAACACAGGGCGCACGAGAATCCTATAGGGTGGGAAAAGTAATACTCTTCCTATTTGTGCCGGATCGGTTAGAAGCACACAAAAGCAAGACCCATTAAACCAAAGCCCAAGACAAATAGGGCAGAACATGGCGACAGAGCACAAGAAGCCTTGTGCAAGATCACCGCACTCGAATACTCCTTGCCTCCATCACCATCGTCCACGTTATCTCCAACGATTTCCTAAGATAACGCCGCACATCACGAGAATCGTTAGCGCTCTATGCGCCTATATAAGAGTGACTCATCGTCACCTCCGAGATACACTTCACTTTTCACCACTTTTGCACATAACTACCTCTTTCAAATATTGACTTGAGCATTGAAGTACTAATGTGTCTACAGACACCAGCTTTTTCCTCCACCGTGAAGACTCAACTTCCACCACACCAGAGAACCGTGAAAACTTGTTCCATTTCCTTGATCGTCGCCGGACCGATCAATATTTAACCTTTTTTTTTTTTAAGGATTTAACCATGTTTTTTATCATTTGCTACATACCTCCACCAAATATCTAGAGCATATGTAAGTTTTTTCAAAAATAATGTATCGGACTTTTTTTTTTTGACAAAATGCATAGGACTTTTTAAAATATGGAAGTACCGGTATGAATTCATACCTACGCATTTGTTTTTGGAAGGCGCTATACTTTTATATTCATTTTGTTGTTTAAAAAAAAAAATTGATTTCTTGACATGATCTACCACATGTAAGTAAAGGTCAAAATTACATTCAACTATAAATTTTTTATTTCTACATACAACCATGTAACTTTTAGTGATGGTTTTGGTTGTTATTAGAAGTCGATCATATATCGAATTGCGACAATATACTTATATGCTAACCGTGTAAACACCAAATGCTTAGAACTAGCATGATTTGATTTCATATAATTTTGAGCATTATATGTAACTTGCTAAGTGATTCAAGTATGTTAATTTCTCAAGAAAATAAGTAAAACAATAACAAGGGCTTTATGATGTTTTTCTGTTAATATAAAATTGTACTACAATGTTATGCTTTTGTACATGTTCATGATAGACCGTCTAAATTTTAGTTTTCATAGTTGTAAAATTTAGAATATAGAGTTAAAAAGATGGAAAGAGGAAAGAGTTGAATAATGTGTATTTTCAAATAATTAAAAGATACTAATACATATTTTTGTGTGTGTCAAAACCCTACAAAACCCCTCTGCCAAATAGACCCTAAGCATATGTGCAAAGTACCAACACTACGAAAGAGGTTATCATCAAAGCAAGGAGAGAAACCTCTTGTGTGGAACAGCCATTAGGTAACCGTGGGTAAGCGTCGGGTGGTGGCATACTACATTCGTCACCGTTGAAATAAATCTTCGACGGAAAACCAAAGCCATTTTTGAAACTAAAACTTGATTTATTCTTTCGAAAAAGTAGCTCCGACTGTACATTACCATTAGGACCAGCTTGCATGAGTACATCATTGAAGAATTTAACTCCCCAAAGCATTGCAGTATCATCTGTTAAGACCAGCTTTTCATTAGTACATCATTGATTTACATAGATAATAAGATAGCAAAACCTTGAAAGAACAAACACAAACTTACTTGTTGATCCATATGGAGTTAATGATTTGTAGTTGTAACTGAAAATTTGTGTCAACTTATCAAAACTTGGATGTTGAACAACTACGTTCCAGTCTGAATAATTCTTTCTGTAATTTAAATTAAAAACGGTAATCTTCACACGCCAATACTCATAGTAGTTATACTTAATGTGCCAGTGAACTTTAATCGGACACATATGCCTAGTACATTCAACTAAAGGCTCAACACCATTCTTTCCAGGGCTGTTAACAATCGAGGCCAAATTCGATGAACTTGAACTGTAACCACACATGAAAAGGAAACGTGTGAGTGTATGTGTACAATATTAATTTCAGTCCCTTTACAATTTAAAGGACTAAAGTGAGAAATATCAAATTTGAGAGATTAAACTTGGGCTGTAACTACAATTTCAAAGACTAACACATCTATTTACTCTATTAATTTCAATTTAGAAGGAAATCACAGTGTCAAAAATAATGAAATCTTACTCTATACAACTTCCTGATTGAAATGAGTTGTCTAGGCAGCCGCATGAACAGCTCGGGCAGGGTATAATATTCTCGCTATAGAAAGACGAGAGGGTGACACAGCAATTTGGAGGTTTCTGAACTAGAAATTGTGAATATGTGCATGTCACCTTCCATGTCACTGCAACAAATCAGAGTAATGTTAATTAAGGTGTAAGTAAATCATAATATCTTGCTGATATAATGTAGAAACTCAGAGAGAGAAAAGAAAAAAAGAGATTATCTCTAGAAGAGTAAGACCAGTTTTAAGTATGGTCATACAAATGAAATAAATGTGATGTGATTAGCTACAACATTGGACAAAATATGATTGAATTAACAGAAGGAAAGGAAATAAATGTTTAGATTAACTTATTTGAGTTTATTTACTAGCGTAAGTATTTGTGAGACTATTTGAGAGAGCTTATGAAAATTGAAAACAGCTTGTGACGTGTCCACTGTTTTCATCTTATTTCGATGAATTCTCCATGGTAGCTTACATGAAAACGAATTGGCTTTATTTTATCTTTTGTCATGGAAATAATTTATGATATTCAGTGCTAAATTAGGTTATTTATTCAAACAGAGCTGATAATTATACTGACAACTTAGGAGAATTGGTAGTAGGTTTAGAAAAAATACTTACAAATTGCTTGAGTCACTCTCCTTTCGTTGGGTGATGTGAATTCAGTAAGTTCCGCAATTTTTGGTTGGTTGCATGTATAACCTGGTCCTGGTGTTTTGAAAGTGAAATCCTGGGGCGGTATGATAGCAGTTTTGTTATTGCCAGCTCTGCCGACACTGACTTGAAACGCCGCAATCGCATTTGGTGGATCTTGTGCCCATGTTCTTAGTACACCACCTTTGCAGCAATTTGCAAATTGTTTATTATAGGGCGTTCCAGGGCGCAAGTCTATAATTGTTGGATCCTTTTTACAGCAATGTGGGAAGGTTTCCGTAAACTCTGAGCAATCTCCTTGTTCAGTTGCTTCCCCTCCCACGATGGCCCATATGATCTCTTTCTCTGCCCAACTCCATCCTACAGACCATCCGGGTGCTGTTATATGACGATATTGTTGAAAGTTGTTTATTGTAACGACCGCCTGTCCAGTTTCAATTTTTTCTTACATCAAAATATAAACTCAATTCATTCTAAATGACCGTTGCGGCTATTACAAATAAGAGTTTAATAAAACCATGTGCCTAACTCAACCCTTCAAAATCAGCTTGTATGAAGAGGATGTCTCCCACTTGTAAACATTTTGATCCAATGTGAGACTAGTTAGAACTAGATTGCTTAGACAACAAGTTACCTTGCTAAGTAGTTAGTTTAAGTGATCCTATGTGATTACTTGCACAATAAGCCACAATAGAGGTTGTACAATCATTATAAATCAATGAATTCATTATTTTCATTCATATCATAAGAACTCTCAATAGATTATCATAGTGAAAGCAGGTATAACAAACTAATATAATGATGTGGTTCGATAGTAAAATACAATTTGATGTACGTGTGTAAAACTTACTCACTACACTAATTATGCTAGTATGGTTATTAAAATTTTACAATAAGCTCTTGTACTTATAAGAGTTTATTCAATTATTTTACAACTTTTTAATTGTAAATATTAATAGGTGATAAAGTAAGAATGTACTCACAACATAACCGTCAGATGTCAAGCTTACAACATCCCATGTTATTGTGATATTCCCGTTTGGATCAAGTGGATCATAAGCTTCTGAAAGAACAACCAAAAATTGAAGTAATCTATGAGAAAATAATAATTATCAATTTCACTACCAAAATGTTGTAAACAAGCAAGAAAAAAGTACAAAACGAAGGAAGTTGAACGCTATGTTCTTCTTATGTAATTACATGAAAATGAATCAACACCAAAAGCTTCCGTCAAGAAGCTAATAAAAGGAAAAATATCTGAATTTTGCATAAAATTAACACCAAGGTTTTAAATCATAGTCGATGTCGCGGTTTAGTCAGTTCGTGATCCTCGATATTACATAGAATCACATGTAAATATTGTACAATTCCAATCATGGTGATCTAAGGCATTGTCTTAAATAAAGGTCAGTGATGGGTAGCAACATATTTTTTATGTTGCCGAAACCTCGACCATGATTGAGGTCATATTTGAGTGTGATTCTCCTTAAATATCAAAAGATTGATATGAGACCGCTATTTAAAATCCGGCCTTAGGGTTGTGGAGACATTAAAAAAAAATATGGTCAAGTGAAAAACTGTCATAACAGAAAACTGCATCAGGCTGTGGCAATCAACTAAACAGGAAAAACAGCCAAGAATAAAAAACCAAGCTCCAAAAATTAAATCATAAAACCTCGTTTTATACCGACGAAACAAGAGAACTACCGGACCATATATACAATTTAACAGATTCACATCAATCTCAAACAAAAAATATATATTTAAAACAACGTAGACAAGAGGAACACAAGGAATAAATAGAAGAATAAGAAGAAGAAAACACCTGTTGAAGTGAAAAACAAAGTAAACAAGAGGAACATAAGCATGCATGGACAGTGTTTAAGGAAAGGGAAGAACAACATTTTTGTTTGTTTGTGAGAAAACAGTAGAAGAATAGGGTTATGTGAAAGCGGAGACTAGCTAGGGCAGAAATGAATCAGAGTTGTGAGAAAGACAAAAATAAATAAGTAAATTGGAGAGAGAGAGATACGCGGGATACTGACCCAGTATTACTCAAAATGTTCTGTTGTATACATACAGCAAGAAAAATAAATGTTTAGGTTACTATTTTTAGACTCTCATAATTTTTATTTTGATGACTCAAAATGTTCTGTTGTATACATACAGCAAGAAAAATAAATGTTTAGGTTACTATTTTTAGACTCTCATAATTTTTATTTTGATGAAACGTTAATTAAAATCATTTTTTTTTTTTGTGGATCTGATTAACAAGTGTTTCATGGCACTCGTTAAAGATTTCATACAGAGAAATCATTTTATAAAAAAAGTCGAATATTTTAATTTTTAATGTATTGATTATATAATTTCCATTTAAAAGTTTTAAAGAGTGTCTGGAACACTCGTTATCATTTCCTTTTTTTTATCTATTCCTTTTTCCAAAAGTTTAATTCTACCTCCCCGTTCCAAAAGAAAAAAGTTATAAATAAAAATTCTAACTTTTTTTTCTCTCCAAATTATAAGTATAAAAGACTCATTTTTTTTTTTCATTTCCAAAAAAAGACTCATTTTTTTAGTATGTATAAGGTAAGCTTATAATATGTATTGCGCTTATGTTTTCCAAAACACTTTAGTAAAAAAAAATCTCAAAACTTATTTTTTTCAAAACAATTATTTCCATGAAACTGTTTAGTTAGAATTAATAATAAGTTTTTTTTTTTTACGAATTAATAAGTTTTTTAATTCAAAAGATAATTTAGGAAACACGTTAATTTGTTTTAATAAATATTAAAACAATCCATAAAGACAACTATTTTTTTGAGGGCTATTAATTTGTTTCTTTTTTTGAAAGAAGGGGTATTAATTTTCTTAATAAGTGTAGATTAATTTATTTTCTTATTAATTAACCGTATATTTTCTATACCTTTTTCGTGCAGCCATTTAATTCTTTTCCATGTTAGTTACTGCCGTACATGGATTGCAAGGCGATCCTAGTTCAAAAACATCATACTGGCAATTTGTTTAATGGAAAAAGTTAACGAGTGGCTTTGGTGCATTCTTTAAGGATTATAAGTAGGATGTATTTTTGAAAAAATGTGTAACCAGTGAATTGGAAATCAAAACATTTGGCCTTTTTAAAAAATAATTACTAATTTGGCGTTCTAAACACGTTGTTGTTAGCGTTCTAAACACTCTTTTGTTCGATTTAGTACACGACATAGGCTGATTTGTAAGCATGCGAAAAATGGTATCTTTTTCGTCAAAAGTGCATAAAACACTTGCACCTGATGCTTCTGGCAAGGAATGTGGAAAGAAAATGTTTCACCTAAAACAAAAAAAAACAAAAAAAATTATTTGGCGTTCGTGCAAAGGTCGCATCCCTACTTGATTACAACTCATCCAACGGGACATCATGTGCATGAATCAGTGTGTGTCGTGCGAAGGTGAATTAGAGGACAACTATCATATCTTTTTTTGGTGCGATAATATTGAACATATTTGGAGGAGCTTCGTTCACTATCATGTTCTTCAACATCTAAGACTTCATAATATGAATGAGAAGGATATAATGAGTGTAGAACTTGAGGCATTGTAGAATACGTCTCAAGCAAGCTTTATGACTATTATGTGGAGCATTTGGCAACATAAATAATAAGGTTTGGCACAACACGGTTGAAACAACTAGGACTATTCTCGAGCATTCTCACGCTTCTCATTCAGGTGAAGAATTACCCGGTAGAGTGTCGAACTATCACATTCTGCTTCTGATTCGGGTGTGCATGACCAATACAGAGGTTGGAAGGGTTCTCGTTGACAAAGTCAATTCGTGAGATATCATGTACACTGACATTTTCAAGAATCTACAATTGTCTAGCAAGAACCTCGCCCAATATATGGGACCCGACCTCCAATTGCTAGAATTATTTGAATATATTTGAGAAAATTGATGATTGATTGCTTTGGAAATTATGCAATATTAACAAAGAACCTTGGAATTATTAGATTTCATCACAACTAACCAAATTTCAATTGTCCCTAATGTTAGAGAACCAAGGTCTAAATGTGAGGTAATTTCTAAGGTACCTATTGTCCTCTCTCGAGGTACAAAAGCACGACTTACCGACACAGTCCTCTATTCTCAGGGTTGCTATATTGTTAAGACCCATTAAGATCTATTATCCTAAAACACCTCAAGGACTTTTAGATTATTCTCATGTTTCAAAGTACTTGTCTAATTTTATGGATTGTGCTCCACCGTCTCTCAAGAAAAGATGTTGCCTAGGACTTCTCATATAAACAATAAGATTATATTAGAGCCTTGAAACCCTATAACAAAATAGAGAATTAAAATTATGGAAAGTTAATCATTGAATTACTTTTCATAATCCCAAGAAAAAGAGAAATATATCCACTCATCATCGTGACAAGCTTAACGAAAAATATAACAAGAAAAAGAAAGATAAGAAATAAAACTTCATTAAAATGTAAGAAGAAATTATAACACTCTTGTATTCAATTTAGTACACGACGATAGGCTGATTTGGAAGCATGCGAAAAATGGTCTCTTTTTAATCAAAAGTGTATACAACATTTGCATCAGCTGAGGCTTCTGGCGAGGAATGTGGAAGGAAAATGTTTCGCCTAAAGTAAAAAATAAATAAATTATTTGGCGTCTTTGCAAATGTCGTAGGTGAATTAGAGGACAACTATCATATCTCTTTTTGGTGCAATAATATTGAACATATTTGGAGGAACTTCTATCACTGTCATGTTCTTCAACAAGTAAGACTTCATAACACAAATGAGAAGGATATAATGAGCGCATAACTTGAGGCATTGTAGAATACGTTTCAAGCAAGCTTTATGACTATTATGTGGAGCATTTGAAACCCAATATTCAAGAATTACCTGGTAGAGTGTCCCATCGTCTCTCAAGAAAGGTTGTTGCCTAGAACTTTTCATAGAAACGATAAGATTAGATTAGAGCCTTGAAACCCTATAACAAAAGAGAGAATTAAAATTATGGAAAGTTAATCATTGAATTATTTTCCACAATCCCAGGACAAAGGGAAATATACTTACTCATCATCGTGACGAGCTTAACTAAAAATATAACTGGAAAAAGAAAGATAAGAAATAAAACTTATTAAAATGTAAGAAGAAATTACAAGAGATTTGTTAAAGTGTTTACAATGAAGTGGTGGTCTCAATTTCCAGGATTACAAGTCTATTTATAGGCACGACAGACCCTAATCCTGTGCATTCTAGTGACCACAAGACTTAAGTACAACAATTACACCACAATTCAAATACACAAAAAGAAAAAAATTGCAAAATTAAGTGTTGCGATTGGCTACACTTGTACCCAAGTTATGTCACCAATACTCACTCTAGCACTCTTTTCTATATTTTTTTTCATTGGATGAAATGCATATATGTCCTTCCATTTTGGAAGTGGGTTATACCATCTTAAAAATGGATCCCATATTTATGTGAGACTCACATGCATTTCACTCTATCAAATACTAATTGTTAGAAAGAAAATGTTAAATTGAGTGTTGTTATAGAAAGAATGATAAGGAATATGTTATCTATATTCACTCACTGTGTATGTATAAATATACAGATATGATCCTTACATTGTGCTAGGCATTATTACAAATAATAGTAAATAACTACATATAGTCAACAGTATTAACTGTGATTGATACACCTCCATAATAAGAGAATCAGTCATAATATGATAATTAATTTCATATCATTCCTTAACTCTCCCCCTCAAACTGGTGGTGAGGGAGTCACTCCAAGTTTGTCTCTTAAAAAATTGAATCTTGAATGAGTGAGAGATTTAGTCAAGCAATCTGCAATTTGGTCAGCTGTAGGAACATAAGCTATTCTGATTTTATCTTGTAGCACTTGATCTCTTACATAATGAACATCAATTTCAATGTGTTTGGAACGAGCATGCATAACCGGATTGGATGCAAGTGCCTTAGCACTTAAGTTATCACACCACAGGATTGGTTTTCTTGGTAATGGCAGTTTGAGTTCATTTAGAAGTGATCTGACCCATGTTATCTCAGCTGCCAGATCAGCTAAGGCCCTACATTCAAATTCAGTGCTAGACCTTGACACTACTCTTTGTTTCCTTGAAGACCAAGAAATCAGTGTTTCACCAAGGAAGACACATTGTCCTGCTATGGATTTTCTGTCATCAATGCTTGTAGCCCAGTCTGCATCTGAGAATCCAACAATGTCTAAATCAGTAGAAGGCTTAATGTGCAAGCAGTAGTTTATTGTACCTTGTAGATACCTTAGGATCCTTTTTATTCATTGCCAATGATCAATGGTTGGAGAGCTCATGTATTGACTCAACTTGTTTACCGTAAAGGCAATGTCAGGACGTGTGTTGGTTAGATATTGTAATGCTCCTATAGCTTGTCTATACACAGTTGGGTCTTCCATTTTCTCCCCCTCTACAGTGAATTGTTTCCCAGTCACCATAGGTGTTGGACAAGTTGAGGATTTTTCCATTTTGAATTTCTTGAGTAAATCATATATGTATCTTGACTGTTTCAGATACAATCCTCCTGCATCTCTTTGTACCTCAATGCCTAGGAAGTAGTGTAGTTCCCCAAGGTCCTTGAGTGAGAAAACTACATTTAGTTGTTTGATGAATGCTTCCAGAAACTTGGTATTGCTACCAGTCATAATTATATCATCAACATAGATTAGTAGGAAGGTGGTATGATTTGAATCTTTGAGAATGAAGAGAGATGAGTCACTTTTAGTATTGTGAAATCCCCAATTTAAGAGAGCATTCTTTAGGCTATCAAACCAAGCCCTTGGAGCTTGCTTCAATCCATAAATTGCCTTAGATAACTTGCAAATATGACCTGGCTTTGTAGGATCTGCATATCCTTCTGGTTAAGACATGTAGATAGTTTCCTTGAGATGTCCATTTAGGAACGCATTGTTTATGTCCAATTGTCTAATGTCCCAATTGAGATGAACAGCAATAGCAAGGATAATTCTCACTGTGCTTGCTTTGACAACAGGACTAAAGGTTTCTTCAAAATCTTGACCAGCTGTTTGTTGATATCCTCTTGCAACTAATCTTGCTTTCCTTCTTTCAATTGAGCCATCTACCTTAAATTTTGTTTTGAACACCCATTTTGAATCAATGATGTGATCTTGGCCTTGATATGGTACTAGTGTCCATGTTTGGTTTGATATTAGAGCTTTGAATTCTGAGTCCATTGCTTGCTTCCACTCGGGTCTTGCAAGAGCTTCACTAGCACTTTCGGGTTCCTTGTCATTTGTGCAGCCTTGTACCATTCCAATGTATGGTTGTTTTGGTTTGTGGATTCCATCTTTGCTTCTAGTGCGCATCCAGTGTGTGTTGGTGTTGCTTTCTTCACCTGTTGCTCTGACTTCAGGTTCAATATGGGTACTCATTTGACTTGTTTCAGTTGAGTCATCATTGTTATCTATTCCAGTATCGTCAAGCCCATGAGTTGATTCATCACCATCATCACTGAACCTATCTATTGTTGTTGACTGGTCTGTACTTGAATTATTCTCAGAAGTTGAAGTTTCTCCATTTCCTATTGGCTCATTTGTGGTGTTGGTTACAGCAGTACCTGCAGGAAAAAACGAAAATAATGCTGTAGCATTTTCAGTTTCAGTTAGAGTTTTCAATGGATTTCTTGTGTCAAGAAACCCATCATGAAAGGGAAAATGATATTCATTAAATACTACATGTCTTGAGATGAAGACTCTCCCATGAGAGTTGATACACTTGTATAATTTATGAGCACCACTATATCCCAAGAACACACACCTAGTTGTGTGAAATTGAAGCTTGTGCTTATTGTATGGTTTGAGACAGGGATAACAAGCACACCCAAAAGGCTTTAGGAAATTGTAATCTGGCTCTTTCTTGTGGATCAAACAGTATGGACTCTCATTTTGAGTAAGAAATGATGGAAGCCTATTTATCAAGTATACTGCAGTGGAGAAAGCCTCCCACCAATAATGCATAGGCATCTTTGCTTGAGCTAGCAAGGTTAGGCCTAACTCAGCTACATGTCTATGTTTCCTTTCAGCTCTACCATTTTGTTTAGAGGTGTAAGGACATGACATCCTAAATTGAATTCCTATTTCAAGTGCCACTTTTTGTACAAGTTTAAATTCACCTCCACCGTCACATTGAATATCTTTTATCCGTTTATTAAATTGGTTTTCAACCATGTTTTTGAATTGCATAAATGCATGAATGGTATCAGATTTTTGCTTTAGGGGATAAATCCATGTGAATCTTCTTGAATCATCTATAAAATGCACATAATACTTAAAACTAGAAATTGAATTTATTGGTGCAAGACCTCATACATCAGTGTGAATCAATTCTAAAACTTCCTGAGCATGGGAGGTAGATGACTTAAAAGGTAATAAGTGAGATTTTCCTAACTGACATGCTTCACAAAACTTAAATTGGTCACTAGGTGAAGTTTTGACATTGCAAATCTTTAACACCCTGTCTAAGACTTTATTGCTAGGATGTCCAAGCTTTCTATGCCAAATTTCCTTGATTGACAAATAGACACATGGGTCTTTATTAGTTTGAGAGCTGCCATTTGAGAGCTGATATAGACCATCTTTAAGCTTCCCTTTTAGAAGAACCTTCCCTGTCGGTTTGTCTTTCACATAACAATAATCATGATCAAATTCAACAATGGTATTATTATCAGCAGTTAACTTTGACACACTTAGCAAGTTTTTGGTGATTTGTGGCACATATAAAACATCATGTAGATTGAGGTTTTTAATTTTTGATGCGCCTGAAGCAACAATTTTTAATTTTTCACCATTTCCAACTACCAAGGAGTTCTTACCATTATTTTCAGTGAACTCTTGGAACTTATTAGCTTGATGTGTCACATGGTTGCTAGCCCCACTGTCAAAATACCACTCATAGTCTTGATCGTTGTAGGGTGATGCTAAGAAAGCACTAGTTGTTCCTTGTTTCTCAACATCAACATTTGAGTGACTGGTGCCTGTGTAGGACTTATCAAAACGATAATAACATTGTACAGCAATGTGACCAGTTTTGGTGCATACCTGGCATATAGGTTTAGACAGCCTACCTTTTCCTCTGCCTCCTCTCATGTTTCTGAAATTTGATCCTCGCCAATTTCCTCTATGATTGAATCTATTTCCTCTGAACTCAGTTTTGTTAGCAACATTTGTTGTAGCATTTAGATTGATATTGTTGAAGTTGTTAAGTTGATCAAGCCTGCTTTCAAATGCAAGCAGTTGAGCCTGCAAATCCACCCAACTGATGTTGATCTGATCAGACAACTTGACCACAACAGGATTGTAGTCAGCGTCCAAACCGTTCAATGTCTGAATTACAAGATCAGCATTTGAGATTGGTGATCCTGCCATCTTGAGTTTGTCAGCAAGATTTTTCATTTTCATCAGGTAGTCCTCCATTTTCTTATCTCCTTTCCTAGTGATGTGAAATTCAGATCTGAGATATGTGACTCGTGATCTTGTGTGAGCACCATCAAGACTTTGTGCCTCTTCCCAAAGTTGTTTAGATGTCTCACAGTGCAACAGTTGTGTTGCCATTCCTGTTGTCATTGAGTTTAGCAGCCAACCTAGAATTTGTTGGTCATGAGCCTGCCAATCCTCAAATTCAGGATTAATCTTTTTGCCACTTGTTTCAGATGATGTTATGAACTGCTCTGGACACTCCTTTGTCCCAAGCATATAACCATCGAGCCTACAACCTCTTATTATTGGTAGGACCAATGATTTCCACAGAGGATAGTTTTCTCTGTCCAGCTTGACTGAAATGCTTGAAGGGAGTTCATTCTTTTGGTTTGAGTTTGCAGCGGATGACATGGCTAAATGGATCAAGAGCCTTCAAGCTTAAGTGCTCTGATGCCAAGAAAGAATGATAAGGAATATGTTATCTATATTCACTCACTGTGTATGTAAAATATACAGATATGATCCTTACATTGTGCTAGGCATTATTACAAATAATAGTAAATAACTACATATAGTCAACAGTATTAACTGTGATTGATACACATCCATAATAAGAGAATCAGTCATAATATGATAATTAATTTCATATCATTCCTTAACTGTTATCACTACTCAATATTCATAAATAAAAAAGTAAATAATGTTTATTCTAGCATGTCCCTAATACGGGAGATGACATACACAATGACCAAACTCAATGAAGGAAATGAGAAACAAAAAAGAAGTAGCTAACATGGTCTCCCTTCCCTAACAGAGACGTTGATAACAAATAAAATTTCTCAACCCAATTTTATTGAAGATGACTGAGAATCTTAGATCTTATGAACCAGAGCCATCCGAGACAAGAGTATATACAGTCGCTAATTCGGCCACTAAAATCAGTCACAAAATCGGTCACTATATATAAAGGTTTTAAATCCGTGTCTAATGCGGTCTCTAGTTTTCGATATTAATTCGGTTACTGAATACTAGTCGCTATTTCAGTCACTAAGTATTAGCCCTAGCGAATTAGCCACTACCGATTTGAATGATGTAGCGACCGAATATTCGGTCTTTAAAACGCTGATTTCTGATAGTGGTAAATGTTATTACTTATTGCTAATATTTGGAATAAATCATCATTTTAGTTTCCAAACCATCATGGACATTTTTTTTAGAGGATCACCTACTACTTAATTTAGTCCTTTAACTATATCACTATAACATACAGTGATTTAGTATATAAAATTCATCAATTTAATTATGCTAGCAAAGTGTTGAGAACTTATTGATAGATTTTCATATATTTTAGGGATTAAATTGTTGAAATTAAACAGTCCAATCAATGTCTTCTATTTTTTTTATTTATTTCCTTTTATTTTAATACCTTAAAGTTCATTAAATATTTTATCTATATGTTATTGCCGGTTAATTTTTGAATTAAAATTTCTATTTCTATATTTTATTTGCTAATGAATTTTTTATTGTTACATTGTATCATATATTTTCTAAGAAATGGTGTATCTCGTATTGTATCGTATACCTATATCGTATTTGTGCATTATATACTGTAAAAAAAAAAAAAGTATTTGTGCATTATATTGATAAAAACGAGTTTGGGTACGCTCCATTTAGGCAAAGCTCCATTTAGTCCATTTAAGGGTTTGGATGTTAGACATGTGGCAAAAATACATCCAAAGGTTGAGATTTTAAATTTGTTTTTTCTTTTATATATAATTAAGTAAAAAAAAAAAAAAAGGAACTGTGTGTATCGCTTCCTCTCATCCCCTTCCTCTGCAGTCTGCAAAAACTCTCCTTTTCCCCATCTCTGCCGCCTCCCTCCATCACCGTCGTTAAATCACTTGAATCGTCACTGCCGCAACCACTTTCTTCTTCATGGCAATTGATTGTGCAAGAAGTGGAGAAATAGAAAAGGGTATCAGATGTTATAGATTTTAGGTTACTGGTTTGTCAAATTAAGGAGATAGAATGGAATTTCTCTCACTTAAAGCTTAGATTTGGTGATGAAGATGGAGGTGGTTTCAACGGCGGCGATGGAGGGAGGCAGCGGAGAGGAGAAGACAAGCCTGGTGCAGAGAGAAGAAGAAAGATTAAGAGCGTTCCTTTTTTTTTTTTTTTTTTTTTTTTAAATAATTTAATTAAATAAAAGCTTATTTCTTAATTTAAAATCTCAACCCTTGGATGTTTGTTTGCCACATGTCATGCATCTAACCCCTAAATGGACTAAATGGAGTTTTAAGTAAATGGAGCATACCTGCACCCGATAAAAACTTGTCATATTTATATAGTTTAGAGATTAAATCGAAGAGAGTTGTTCTATTTGTCTCAAATTATAAGTTGCTTTGAGAAGAAAAACAAATTGTCTCGAAAATTAAAAGTTGTTTTACAATTAAAAAAAAAAAATGAAGCATTAATGATATTTTTCTTATTATATCATTAACTATTTGTGGGTGTTTGTTTAATAGTTGAAAAAATTGTTCCCAAGAACATTGTAGAGCTTACAAATATGGATCTACGTTTGTTAAAAAGTTAAAAATTAATTCAATAAAACATTGGACCGTCATAATATTCCTAAAGGCTTTGAACTGATGATTAGATGCCTTGAGAACGATCTCAAGAGTGGTATTTATAGCCTGTTATGGGCTTGGGTTTTGGTTACTTAGTTTCCAAGCAACATGGGCATTCTTGTATTTTAGGCGGCTTCTAGAGGCTTCTAGAAGCTTGGAAGGGCGGTGCCTTAAGGCGAGTGCGCCAAGGTCTCAGGAGCCTCCCCTGAGGGCGCCTCAGCCCTTTTAGAGGCCTTAAAGTCCTTCTGGAGGTCTTGGAGCCTTTCTGGAGGCCTTAGAGCCTCTCTGGAAGGCTTCTAAGCCTTTAGGAATATTATGACGGTCCACAGCCCCCCAAGCACGAGTCTTGGGAGAAGGCGAAGTGATGACAATTACGGGCTGAACCTTCTGGAGGTCATCAAGTCTTTTTAGGGGGATTTTGTCGGTTCAAACATTTACTAGAAAAAAAATAGCTTTCATTTATCCATGATTTTATTACCAAGGAGATGAGTGGGAATAAAATATTTCCATGCGGATAGTAATAAAATTGAAGCAACTACTCACATATCCACTCTCATAAACAATTGAAAGAATCTGACAATTATTTAACAAAATATTTTTAAAAAATATCCGCGAAAAAGATGGACATTATTATAACTCAGGAAAGGTTATTCTTAGGAGTGAAATTTTTAAGTGTGAAACAAACGTCCCTTTTGTTATTTTTTCTTCTTTCAATTTTTTAACTTATCTTTGTCATACCATTAATTAAAGATAATTTGTAAAGTAATCCATAATTTCTTTTTCTTATATGCAATAAATTATATTTCTATTAAAAAAATTAATTATATTTTTTAATACGGTGAAATAACCAACACAGTTGTAAATTGGGACGAAGAGAGACAATTTATTAACAAGTTGATGATGGTTCATTCATTATTTTAGTTTAATGGGAAAAAATGGTGTGGTGAAAAAGACTGCGCATATTTACAACCACAAGCAAAATAGACAGTCCAACCCAATACATCTGGCAAAGAAGATAGTACCAAAATCAACATCAACCATATTCCTAGTTCCTACTCATGTCACTTCAACTCTTAATGTTGTTAATGTTAGATTACCATTATCATTATCATTAACATGATTTTCAGTTACTTTTGTGTCTTATTTCTATCATACAAACGTTTTTCATGATTTAATATGCATGAGATTAGGTTGTAAACATCAGGTAGATATGGACCTACAAATTTAATTATGGGTCCTTCTTAAGATATCTTGTGTTGGTAAGAAATCAAGGCAATCAAGATTCCCGTTCATAAATTCATAATTAAATATTTCTTTTAAAATGATGTGAAAGAAGAACTCAAAATACGACAAATTATATAAAAGTGTGTATATTTAGACCATGTCCTTGTTGTAAATTTTAGACTTGTGTGTTAGAGGTTCTCTCCTTCTAGTTTTTACGTTTATATCACACATTTGTATATAATAAATACTTAATCTTTAGAAATATCACGCAAAACAAAGATAAGTTATTTGTGAAATGAAAAAAGTAATAGTAGACTTTATGCTCAAATTGTAATTGTAATTGATGCTTCTATTTTTTTGTCTTAGGTCTGATTCCAGGATAAATGGATCTCGATAAATTACATCTGTACTTCAAATTAATTTGACTTTTTCTGAAGTATAACCATTTTGTTATTTGATCATTATATTCGAATGGTGTATATTTTATTTTATTCAAAAAAACATTAATTCAATTCAAGAGCGATTGGATGAGATAGTAAGAGATCTCTTTCAGTTTAATCAAAAAATTTAGATTCGAATCCAACTTTAAAAATATCGATTTGAAGGATTAGTTTCAACAGTTACATACATAAAAGGTCTGATTAAAGAAAATATTATTCATATCAAGTCATACCTAGCAAGTACGTAGTAATGGTTGGCAATATCACTATTTATGCTTGAGAGTTGTGGGTTGCTACTTTTGTTATTAACATGGCTTACCTCACCAACTTGTTTGATCCCAATTGAGGAAGTCAATTACTCCAACTGCAAGTTGGTCAAAGATGGAGTCACTGTGACTAGGAATCACCACAATTTACCATTAACTTTGAGTACATGATTTGGTGAGTGGACCAATATTTGTATAGATATTGAAAAACAATGACAGTCACTTACTAACTTGCTAGCATTCAATTTTCTACGCAGTATGGTCCACTGTCACCCAAAACGTGAGACAGACATAACCAGATCCAAACTCAGTCCTAGGTTGACAATAAGTGTACTCCCAAATAAATCCACCTTGTTTGAGTACGTGTATTATTCACATAACATACCTTAACCATGTTTTTTTATTAGTATGTAAAGAAATGGTAGCATATATATAAGATATTGGATTTGTCTCGATGAATATTTTTAGAATATCAACTTTTTATAATTGTTACTAACAGGTAACCAATGATATTAAAGGTCAAAATTATGAATTGATATATGTGAAACAGTCAACTAGGTCAGTCATTTTGAGACGGAGTGAGTACTATACTAACTAGCTACTATATCAAACACAATTAATTAACCTCAATTCATATATCTTTATCCTTTGCTTAGGAAGACTAAGAATGGTAGTTAGAAACTGCAATAATCCACAGATCATGAGATATACCAATTTTGAGAACATAATTTATTTTGAACCTTAATAGAAAATGATATTAAGTGGGAGTCTTGGCGCAACAGTAAAGTTATTGTTATGATTGAGAGGTCATGAGTTGAAGTCTTGGAATCAGCCTCTTGTGTAAAAATAGGGTAAAGTTGCGTACAATACACAAAACTGGTAGGACCCCTTCCCGAACCTTGTGTATTGGCTACATTTAGTTTCAAAGTATACCAACTAATATTGTAACCAAAAATACCAGCTAATGAAATTCATCCATAGTGTACAAAGCAAATTTGAACTGTGTGATAGTTTTTAACTTCTAATAATTTTCAAATAAACCAACGAAGAAGAATTAATCCATCAATCATTATAACAAAGACAAATTAATAATATCAGCTTTTAGTCAACATAGAAAAATTTAAGACACAATATTGAATATGATGAGATGAATGGTAAAAGCACTCAGAGTTTGAGGGACAAGTCAAGCTTCTGCAACTCCTCTTGTTTATTCTTCAAACTTGTAGCATTATAACCTCCAAATCCATTTTGCACCTTTCTTGGAGAAAATTTCCCTGATCTTGTAGGTATGGCACTAGTCAAGGATGATGATCCATCAGTTTCTGCCTCAACATGAAGATTCCTTGATGCTGGTTGTGAATATATAGGCAGCTTCTGCCACTGGTTTGGACCACAGTAACGCGACAAACCGAAAAACGGTGTTTGATAAGAAGGTTTTTGAATCATAGAAGAGTGCACCTGAATTCCAAGTGATGATGGTGATCTTTTATAAGAGCCATGCAAAGGTAGAGAAGCCATACTTGAGTACCTGTGTTCAAAATCTAGCGAAGCCACAGATTTGTGCCCTCTTTTTGCCATAGTTCTTTCTCTTTTGTGTGCATTTTGGTGTCCACCAAGTGCCTGTGAACTATAAAACTTTCTTTGACAATAGTTGCATGAGAAAATCCTTGGCTCTAATTCATTACCATGATTAGATTCCGATGAAGAGTTCATCGACATGGACGGTTCTGTATCGAAACAGTTTATGAGATTGAGTTCTTGTTTTGACTCATCATCACAAGAATCTTTACTAGGAAGAGTTAAATCTAGTACAAGATGTTTTTTCTCTTCATTTTCTGTTTGTCTCTTCTCAGAAAATGAGATGTTCAAATTATTAGATAAACATGGCTCTAATCTTAGAAGGTCCATGTGGTAGGAAAATATGCAATAATTTTCTTTCTGTATATGTGATCAAAGTTTGGTTTAACAAGAAGAAAGAAGTTTATGAATGATGTAATGTAGCAATAAATGATGTGTGTTATATATGTGTAGAAACAGATGTCACTATTTTACAGTTACAAGGTCCTAGTATATCAAGACCTAAAAATCAAGACATTGGTTCTTGTGTTGTGGGGAGAGAGAGAGAGAGAGAGAGAGAGAGTTCAGTTACATGAATGACTTTAAGTTTTTGAAGCATCACTCACAGCTATCTGTCACTTTAATGTAAACTTTCAGAATGAAACCAACCTAAGTTATAGATTCATATTTATTTGAGATGATATCACAAACTATGGTATGGTCATTAGTCTTATTATGAGGTGCAAATTTTTCTACCATGTCATAGTTAAGTGTGGGACCATTCTTTTTTTATCCTTTCTCTCTTTACTAAAAATATTTCTCTTGAATGATAGTGTAAAATTAATGCCTTGGAACTTTAATAATTGAAGCCTATTCTAGGAATTTCAGAAGACAGTTTCATGTCTTATCTTTCAAGTAGAAAAGCATGAAATGAAAATTTCCTATTTAGAGACAACTAATCCTAACTTTTTTCCTTAAAAGATCTCCATCTATAATTCATGTCTTCAATATTATATCAACATAATGCTTCTTTTGCCCCACACCACATGCGGCATCATTCTACAGACAATTTAATTTCCAAAATACTCAAAGCTATATCTTTCTGAAGTGGAATTATATTGTTTCTCTTTCAAGTGGAATTACTATTTAATCATAAAGAATATGTTAGCTAGATTAGGTAACAAAAGTTGAATATGCAATTGAAAATGTTAGTTAAGTTTCCACTAAGCTAAACTATTGTACCATTTGTCTCCCAAACACATCTTCACTAGTGTAGGCATAAGCAACAGTAAAATTCTAGGACCTTGATTCCCTGCAATAAAATCTCGGCCATTGATTTGATATCAATCCCTTAGATTATGCAATCAGTAAATTAATTTTAAACAATCTCGACTATTGATTTAGATGGTGCAGTTGAGATCTTTATCTGCATGACACAGTGATAGCAGCAGGGAATCTATATTCCAAGTTCTAATACTCTAGTAAGTTCCAACCATATTTGCTAATCATGTAGTAATACAATATTAGAGCAAATAAGGTCCCCTACTTCCTCACTTTAACCTTTCACTTTCCCTCAACCAATACAAAATGTTGGACACAAGCGACTGAGGCCTAAGGACTTGCATTGAAAATCACATACTGTGGTACCTAGAAAGAAATTTTCTCTGACATTGATGGACAAGTAATAACTTTTTGAAATTGATTATTCCTCCTAGATCATGTTCAAGTTTGGTTTGGGTTCAAAATCCTTGACAAAAAAAGGATAAGGACAAGAAAAGGATATGTCTGTCTGCCTCAGATAGGAAAAAGCATTAAGGCTAAGGGTATCATCCAGTTAGAAATACAACAGACCAAACCTTTTCTTCTTACATACAGAATCTTATACGATAGCTCCTAGTATAATATAAATTGCATACGTTCAATGAATTAGAAAAGGTCAGAATGAATGCATATATTTTCATTCCAATTTAGCACATATTTGTAATCAAGGCTTATATATGATAAACACAGCAAACTTAAAACGATAGGTTCTACGGTGAACATGTCTAGGAACACGTAAATGAGACTACACACTCATCCAAACATACACTTAGTTAATATCATAATGATACACTTAAGTGACTATAGATTTGTATGTAATCTCCATTATTTTGACGTATTAATACAAACC
Organism: Medicago sativa; assembly: GCF_051527215.1. Taxonomy (NCBI): domain Eukaryota; kingdom Viridiplantae; phylum Streptophyta; class Magnoliopsida; order Fabales; family Fabaceae; genus Medicago; species Medicago sativa. Next base: position 82,845,581 of record NC_140750.1, read on the forward strand.
TAAGCGTATTGTTTTAAGTGTAATATCCATTTACGATACGCTCATCCAAACATACACTTAGTTAATATACACCGTAACAAATTAAACTCGCAAACTCAAATTCTCTACGATTGTTGTTTGGTGCAGTAGCTGTAGAGGATTCAATTTACAAATTCACATAGTGATCTTGAATATGTCAACATCAAACTGTGTGTATTACTCTTGAACACATATGGATATTGACATCATCCAATTAATCAGACAAATTGGTGGGTAAAGGTTTGAAGTTATTCAAACTTTATTAGCTATATAGACACCTAACTTATATCTTTGTGCATATATGTGCTAGACCAAGTGGCCAACTGATTGCAATGTATCAGATAAAGTTTTCCACTAAATTCCCTGCGCTCATTCAGCCACGATTGCACCATGATTCTTTAATTTCATATTATCACCTTTATTTTAAAGAGAAATTAACATGATTTTTTTTCTCAAGTACTTTGGAACTGTAATCATGTTGGTTCTGTTTGAGATGAAATTGTAATCTATGTACAATTGAACTTGTTCTAATTTTCCTAACTAAACTTGACAAATACTGAAATTATTAGGTTGAATATCCTCTGTGGTGTCCGGGTTCAAATGTGAGTTTCATATGATATTTGTCACTCCATCTACAGGCCAAAAGAACTTGTTTCGTTTTTATCTACTTCCCTTGATATTTGATTCATTATATTACAAAGAAATAGACTACTTGTGCTTAATTGCAAAAACAATGTAGTGATGCTTAGGAAGTGACCTTCAAATCCTACATGGTTATATATGATGTAACTTCTACATCCAGATATATGATGTAACAATTCAGGTGGATAGAATTTTTAGAGTGAAAGGAAAGAGTCATTTAGTTTTTATTCTCAAACTGAAGGTTATAAAATATTTGTAGAGGGAAAGGGATTCAGCACATTAGATTTCATTATTCTTATGCTATGATATCCGAACTATGAATTGTAACACATAATTTTATACATTGATGTCAAAAAAATTCATTTCACAAATTAATCTTTACTAGGCTTTGATTCAGATGAAGAGCCACCAGCAATCAAACAATGCATTACCCCTCCCCCCATAATAGACAAGTATACAATAGAATATAGATTAAACCCAAGCTACCAACACAACAAACATCATCTTTACTTGGTTAGCCAGTAGATGAAAATAAGAAAAATGCATACGGACCCAACAAGGGCAAGTATAATGGTATCCATCGACTTTTTTCGCTTTATTGCTGACAGAATAGTATTTACCTGCAACATTGTTAAAAGCCGTCATTAAACAAACACCGTAGAGAAATAAAACTTGTGTAGTAGAAATGGAATTCTCCTAGACAAAAAAAAAAAAAACTTCAGAATCAAATAAGACTGCAATATTTTGAACAATTTATTCATTCTCATGAAAGATGAATTTTATTATCATATTTCACAGAAACTAATCTTCATCCTTATTCAATATTTATTTAAAACTAATCTTCATCCTTATTCAATATTTATTTAAACTTCAACAGCAATCATACCGTTGGGAGGCGACTGCTCACGTTGCTGAGCTTTGAATTGATCCCACCAAAAGTCGAACGCTGGAAGACTAGTGCACCGAGTGTTGCTTGTGCTTGTGAAATAACAGTGTCCATCTGCAGTACAAGAATAAACACAGTATATTAAAACAGAACAACCCCAGCTGTGGATCAGACATCTGTATATTTAAACTTCAAATGAACATTCAAGGAAAAAATAATCCATTAACTTGGCAAATGTCTCATATTAAAGATTAAAGATGGCATTGGAGCGGCATAGATCAAATAATTAAAAGCTTATATATAATTTCATAGGTAGAGTATCCAAATATATAAGTAAATAATAAGTGACACACTCCAGTGGAACGATCTTGATAAAAGAACAGAACTTTATAACAAAATTGTTTCATGTTAACAACCTGTCCTGTACTGCGGCTGATAGATGCACGCTCTTTAAGGAGGTTTTGCTGTTCAGAACCTCCACCCTCTTCCAAATCTAATCTTGTTCGATCAAGCTCTTTAAAATCATCAAGTAGTGAAGCGTGTTCTTGCTTAGCTCTAAGATTAGACCGGAGCCGATAAAACTCCTGCATTTCAAATACATCTAACAAGTTGGTGTCTGACAGATCTAAGCTTAGGACAAAAATATTTGAAATATAAAGGAAATAACTAATCAATCAATATAAACAAGCCTAACATCACAAAGCAACAGAGTAGGCCTGATGGAGAAGATTAAAAAGTATATAACAGTTATAATAAATAATGGCTGTTCAAAAAAAAAAAAAAAAAGTTATAATAAATAATGTTACAGAACTTCTATTTCAACTAGCAATGACATCCTATAAGACATTGGAATTGAAATAAAAGGGTGGTAGAGATTTGCAAATTGCATCAATAGTTTGTTACAAGTCAGTTACAGTCAAGTATCAATTGCCAGTTAGAACAATTAGGTGACTAGCCAGAGAGGTTAGAAGGTTTAGTTTAAATAAGAGTGGGGGTAGAAGGGAGATGAGATTCAGATTTGTTAGTTCTTAAAAACAGAGAAGTGGATCAACTGCAACGGGAGATCGACGGAGGACGGAGATGTCAACTTCAGAATCAAAACAGGGTGGACAAAATGTACAAATGTTTTAGGTGCAATTTGTGTTTTAAAAAAGGAGTCTTTCTGAAGCTAAAAGGAAAGTTTTACATGATAACAATAAAATTTACCCCTCTGTTATACTCCTCTCTCATCTGTTGAAAAGAGAATTCTTTTGAAACTGAAGGTCAAGTATAAATTTATTAGGCAAAACTTGTTATGATATTTAATGATAAATGAAAAGGCTTAATATATTAAATTCAAATCCTTCTCAGCTATCATAAAGAACCCTTTACATCAGGGAGTACAGTTTGCAAATAGGTTTTACACAAAATGCAATAAAGCCACAACTACATGATAATAATATGCTCACACATAATGATTGGGGTAGTAGCTCAAGCTCATACGATATAATACCTGGGTGAGATCTTGATAAATTTCTTGGTGTCTAGTCAGTGTATGAGAAACCATTTCAGACCCACCAGAGGACACCCAAGCCTGCATCTGTGAGTTTACTTGTTTGAGTTGATTAAGTAAACGTTCAATCCAAGACTCCAGATCACTCTCTGTTGCCTCACCTTTTGTAGAAGCTTTCGTTGAAACCAATTTACGATATAAAACCATCTGCTCATCCAACTGAGCTTCAAGTTTTCTTGCCTGCAAAAGGTTAAAAAGACAACAAATTTCTGTTAATAATTTGCCTAAAAAACAAAAAAAATATATTAAATAGTAAACCTAAAAAACTAAAATTAACTTGAACTATGCATCCCTTCAAGAAAGAAAAAAAAAACCCAATTCAACAAAATTACTTGATATAATGTTATTAGTGCTATAATGAGTTAATGACTAATCATGAATAGCACAGAAAAACCAAGTTATACAGGTTTTTGCTACAACAAAAAAGTGATTGAATACATGTTTAAGTATTATAATTACAAACAGAACAACTAGTATGACTGAAATTCCATAAACTTTAAGTCGTCTTTTTATCTGTATTATGACGGATTACGGTTATATGATTTCAAATGATTTAGCTATCATATCCAGAAGTCTGATCAAGATGATTAGTGCATAAAATGACAATATTAACCAATACTGCCGTCATCTTGATTATTTGATCTTTTAAGCTTATTGCAAATTATTTTGAATAAGTATTAGCCAGAAGCGGTGATAGAGATTCTACAAAAACTTGCTTTTGAAAAAGGGAAAACACAGCGAGTTGTTAACAAAATATATCTTGATATGCAGTGAAGTGTATATTAATCTAGTATAGTCATAACTCATACAGTCATCAGATATATAACAAGAATAAATGCGAGAAATAGAACATCAACGTGATCATTAGATTTCATACTTATCTTCTGACTGCTTACTCCCAAAATAACAAAAAGAACATAGACCCTATGCCCTGGGAAAAGGTTTAACAAGAAATGCATAATACTATATACACCAGAGGCATATACTAATAGGAAACAAATGAACAAATATCAATTTATCTATAAGTTATTCAAAAAAATCAACAAATTTTAACAGTCCGAATCAATCTTTTATCCAGGTTATCGCCGAATGTATATGCAGAAATCGATGTACAAATCACTCGAGGCAGAGGAAGACATGGAGAAACTATTAAAAAAGATCTAGAAATTAATGAGTTTGATAAGATATATGATAGAACATTATGGCTTTGTTTGATCCATGCAGTCAACCCCACTTATGTTGCTGTATATGCAGAAATCAAGTTCATGAATTGTTTCTTGCATCTTACAACCGGTAAGTCACCCACCGAGAATGAATCCTCTCATGTTAGACTTTCATATGACAAGGTGAGGTGGTTCAAGTAATTAGAATGAAGAAAAATATTTATCCGTCCGTACCACCACACGTAAAACATCAGAATATTCATTCTATGCTATGTAAGATCACCAAACCGAAGACTGAAAACTATCCAAAGCAGTCACTGCAGAGCCATTAGATTAAAAAGTGATAAACAGTTTGAATTCTATAGTGGCTGCACAGGATCTAATCTAAACATGCATTTCAAACCTACAAACTTGTTTTCTAAGCAAATTAAAACTGAAAATTAAACCAAAGATCAGAATTTATAGCCCCTATCATCAGAAACTAGTCAAACTACTATACAAATCATTGACTATGCAGCACTGACATTTCTGATCATAGGTGTGTCAGGTGTCCAACAAGTGTCATAGACACGTGTGACTACATTCAATTAAATCATTTTTTCAAATAATTATTGGTGTGTTGATGCGTAAGAGTCATGTCCCTTCATAGATCATTGATCCTAGATGAACCCAAAATGTCAAAATCATGTCATTCCAATTCATCACTCAAAACTATACTATCACCATACAAAACCAGAAAATTCTCAAAACCTATAAACCATATCAAAAGGGTAGAAACTCAACCCCATCACCGACAACCAAATAAAACATTAAAAAAATAAACTTTGAGATGAAAAACCTCTGAATTACACAAACCCATATCATAGTTTTGAATTTTAACGTGATTTATCAAAGAAAAAGAGAAGAAAGTGAAGAAATTGAAACCTGTTTGCGAAGGGAATCCCAACTTTGAACCTCCATGGATGGATGAGATGGTTAGTTACGCGATCAAGTACGCCGTCTGTTCACACGCCACAGACGACGACCACACCGCTTCTTCAATTTTCATTTCTCTATAATATAATTTTTTCCATTTAAAAACATAAAATATGCTTGCTTTGTTCGTAATCCACAATACCATCTTGTGTAAAAAAAATAAAAAAATTTACATTTATTATCTTCATTTTTTGACAAGACATTTATTATTTTCATATGTCAATATATAATTATTTTATACTTTAATTTAACAAAAATTACACATTTTGTCAAAAAAAAAAAAAAATTACACATGCATTCAATCATGTATTATCACGTCAAATAATAAATATAACATGTGTTTTTATATTCATTAATTAACGTGACAACACATCATTATATACATATGTAAAATAATTATTCAACTATAAAATATAAAAATTTAATCATTTTGATTTCTTAATTTTAGCCACATAGATATGTAAATTTTTTGACATATTGGTCTGATATAAATCAATTGAAGGTTCCTCGTAAAGTCAAAAATATTGTTTGGTGTATATGTCAAAGTTGTTTCTCAATTAGAGCACACTTACAAGTCAAAGGTATCCATTGCCTTTTTTATGAAGAGTGTAAGTTGTAACTTCATCGATCTATGAAGATCTTGCACACATTGTATAAGTCAAAGGTATTCGCTAGGAAGATCTTGAATAATTTCAACAATGTGGTATTTATAGAGTTAGAATAACTAAGGAAGCGTCCACTATCTACAATATCACATCATGTAAGATCGATCCTTCATTCTAACATTCATTAATGTAGGTAATTACTCACTCTGTAAGTTGAGTTACCGCCGCCTTGTTGACAGGGGCAAAATAGGCAAAACACATTGAAAAGAACATGAAAATGGAATTTGTAAAAGTAAAAGAAGAAGAAGAAGAGAACCGAGTTGTGTGAAAGAATGGAGAAGAAAGATGAAGACACAGACCCATGGTTAGGCGCAGACAAATTCTATCACATCATCATGTGTTTCACTATCGCTCTTCTCTTCTACGCTCTCGCTTCATTCACTTCACATCCTTTCCTCCGCCGCCACGCCATTTCCATCGGATCCGTCGTTTCTCTCCTCGCCGGCTCCGCTAAAGAAGCCGCCGATCACCTCGGCTATTTCCGCTCTTCCGGTGCTTCCTTCAAGGACGCCATTGCTGATATCGTCGGTGTTGTTATCGCTTCCTTCGCTCTTTCTGTTTTCCGATCCAAAACGTCTCCGCATCATCGCTCTCATCCTCCTCAATCTCAAGGCATTTCCCTTGTTTGATTTCATCACCATTCAGGTATGTGAATATTTTAAGTAATCATATATATATATATATATCTGAATCTATATAGTGTTTGGATAAACGGCTTATATCACATCATAAGCGCTTATGTAATAAGTTTACATAAGCTATTTCTATAGCAAAAGATAAAATGAGGTTAACTTGTTTTTTTATGTGTTATAAGTTGTTTTCATGGTGGAGTTTCACATGGGACATGAGAATCCTTTCCCACCATGGGAAAGGTTTTTTTAGCCACTAGATTGTTGATTTTATCATGGTCACACCACACTATATTATTTTCTCTTTCTCTTTCACCATTTTCTTCAACCTCCATCGCTATTCTCCCCCACTTCTCTACCTTTTCTCATAAACCCCAAACACAATCACTTCATATTTCTGCCAAACTACTTGGTGGAAATCCCATTGTGACAAAAAAAAATCAAAATCATCATAATAATAAAAGAAAATTTTGACTAATTATCAAAAGGTCATATAAAAAGGAAAATTTTTGAAAGTTTTTTGCCAGCCTTTTGCATGAATTAATTGCTTAGGTTTGAGAGAGAAAGAGGATAATTAGTAAAAAGTTATAAAGTTTAAGTTAATTCTTGTTTTGAGTGCTAATTAAAGTAGAAACCGTGTATCTTTACTGTTCAGACGACGGAGAGGGTGGTTTTGCGGAGGGAGTGGGGAGAGGAAGAGACGGAGAAGGGAAGATATGGTGGTAGAAGTGGTGGTCGGAAGTGGTGTGTGCGTTTAAAGGAGGACATGAGGGTGGAAAATATTGTAATGTAAAATTTCAGATCTGAACATATCAATTCTCATGGAGGTTGTAGTCATTGGTGGTGGTGGGTTCATGGTGGATGGGGAGGTTGAAGAGAATGGTGAAAGAGAAGGAGAAAGAGAAAATAATATAGTGTGGTGTGACCATGATAAAATCAACAATCTAGTGGCTAAAAAAACCTTTCCCATGGTGGGAAAGGATTCTCATGTCCCATGTGAAACTCCACCTGTTTTCATAAGCTATCTTGGAGAAGGTATGAAAATAAGCTGAAAAAAGCTAATGAAAAATGTCACAAGGTCTTTTCACAAGTTTTCCCAAACTGGGTGTTATAACTTATGTCAGTAGATAAGCTCAAATCAGCCCATCCAAACAGGCATCAAGCCTCAAAGCAGATTGCCCATCAATAACTTTACTTTGAAATTATTAATAAACGTGAAAGAAAATGCCATTTTTTTTCCTTCAATAAGAAAAATTTAGGTGAGTTGGGCCCGGGACTTACCAGGTCAGGGTAAGCCTCAAGGATCATAGCAGATTGCCCGCCAACGAGTCCCAACACTGGCAGAGTTGAACTTACGTCTTTGTGGGGTATGAGTCATTGCTATGCTTGACACTGATTACTGCCAGCTCTTTCTAATCAAGAGTTGAACTTTCTGTAAATTTTTGTAGACCAATATTTTATCTGTTGCTAATGGTTATTTCCTATGTAATTAGAGATAATTAATTACTTAGTGCTTTTCAGTTCCATCTTTTACTTTAACCATGTAAGGAGAAAGAAAATAGAGAAGAATATTGTATTTGCATGAACCAAACTGAAAGAGCACTCAATTTTGCTTGCTTGGATTTAATTCAATAGACACATACATCATACACTATAATACTTTTATATTTTGTATATCTAATTCGTGCACATGGCCAAATGATTTTGGCTTGTTTTTTTTCCACACAAAACTTATATATATATATATATATATATATATATATATATATATATATATATATATATATATATATATATATATATCAAAACATAATCATCCTTTAGTGTCATTTTATGATGATTGATGAGCATGGGGGCAGAAGAAGTTGATCATCTTCTAAAGCTGGGGTGATTTGAAGAAGCATTAGTCTTTGCATTATCATCTTCTTCGGGAAGCTTGACTGCAGTATAAGTTCCTGCCCCACCTAGAGCTCCAAGTATTGGAGCTAAGAGATAGACCCATATGGCTTTGTAGTTATTTGCAGCTATAGCTGGACCTAGAGTTCTTACTGGGTTCATTGACGCTCCTGTTATTGGCCTGCAACGCAGTGCACCATCATGTATATGTTCATGACAAGTGGGGATAGGGGGAAGAAGGAGAGAGTATGTTGAGAGTGATAAGTGAGAGTTAGGACATAGACATACCCTGCTATTAGTATATTGAGCATCACAGTTGCTCCCACTGCAATTCCTGCTAGTTCTCCTACCTACATAACCATAAACATCAATTAGGGACTCTGTTAATTGCTCTTCACGCGAAGGGGATTTTTCATCCAAGCATATGTTCAAATTTTAATTTGGATGATATTATCCCCTATGTCGGCTTCATCTTCCTTCTCTTTTTCTTTTCAAACTTGAATGAGTTTGTGTATTTATTAGCTAAAAGTTACTATAGGAACAAATACTCACAGCTCTTGTGTCGGTGGCCACTGCCGTGACAACGAACATTAGATTAAAGCTGATAATGAATTCTAAAGCAAAAGCTTGACCATATCCTCCGGAAGGAACGGTGACTCCACCACTCATAAAAGGGTGAAAAACCCCTTTGAGAGCAAATGCAGCACATATTGATGCCAAAACTTGTGCACCAATATACATAGGCACCTGCAATTATAATTTATACTTTATATTTACACACATGCATGCTTATAATTTATTAAACATGCAAATTAAGTACAGCTTTAATTAATTCATGTTAATTTCAACAACTTTAATTAGGAAATTAGGCTGAAGGATTAAGGAAAAGCTTTGGTTACATGCTTCCACGGGAAGTGCTTCAATGCAGCAAAAGAAATGGTGACTGCAGGGTTGAGATGAGCACCAGAGATGTGACCGGTGGAGAGGATGATGATCATAACCGCAAGACCAGTAGAGGTAGCACACCCAATCAGAGTCTCCGAGCCTTGTGTCTTTTGGTTCACAATAGCAGTGGCTGTCCCAGCAAACATCAGAATCAATGTCCCTATAAACTCGGCTCCTATCTGTAACACAGGTAGTTTTGGATTAATCAATTACTACTACTTAGCACTTCAATGATATGGTCTACATTGATCACATTAGACCAAAGATTAGACACACATAAATATACAGAGTTGTATTATATGTATATAATAATAAAAGTAATATATACCTTTTTTGCAAGAGGCACAGGAGGAGGGGGTGGCATTAATGAGCAGGTAACTGTGGGTAGAGCTCCATCTTCTAAGTTCCATTCTTGGACACCGAAGCATTTACAATTCTTGAGTAGGGACTTCTTATATTTATTATTACCATTCCCGCTTCTCTCAGACTTAAACCCACCAAAAAGAGGTACACCAGGAGTGCCTGGTGTTGCTGGTGTTGATGGAATTTCCTCATTATTAATATGTTCCATTTCTACAGTCAATGGTAAATTTACATTAGACAAGAAAAGGGTCAGAAATTAGAGTACAGAAGCACGGGCTTAAGATTATTGTTGCTATTGTATGTCGGGTATATATAGCTATAGCAAGCAAGAGTGTAGAGTTGACTTATTATATAGCATGACTAGTATCACTATGGAAATGAAAGGAAGCAAATTAGTGGCTGAAACTGATATATGAGAAAAAGGTAGCAGCATGTGGAAGTGGACGGTGGGACAGTTCTGAGGGGACTCTTACTAGACTCTGGAAATTAGGAAAGAGGCTTGGTTCACACTACACTAGGCATCAATTATATACGGTTTTCCATTCATCAATTTCCTTGGTCATTCCTTTTGTGTTCTCCTTAATTTCTGCAAGTTTGTAGCAGCTCATTCCTTCACTCACTTAAAGAGCATGGCCAATTAATTAATCATGATTATAAAATTGCCTAAGTATCATGAGAGTGTATTAAACAACAAAAATATCATATAGTAACTAATTGTTGTTTACAGGGTTTTTATTAATTGCTGTGTTGTGCCATTGCTCAAGAATTAGGATAATCAACAATGAGATTATGTTTGAAGTCTTAACTTTATTTTACTTGGTGAAGCATCACATCATATAGGGGTAGAGGAGAAAACCCAAAAAGTGCCTCCAAATATGCATGCCGGTATAGGTGGCACAAATTCTTCTCAATGATTTGAACATTTGTGGTTCTCTTCCTCCTTCATGTCCCTTTTCACTCTCACGATGAGTTATTATCACAAGATGCCTATAAAATTACTGCACTATGTCATCTTTAAAGTTGAAATGCCATTTTGGATTTAACTATCAAATTGATGGTTGAGACACTCACTCAACATTTCATTTGGCTAACATTGTAAACAATACAAAATAGAAAAGAATACGAAGAAAAAATAGATTACTATTAATGGTTTATTTTAATTGAGAAAACTTCAGTGTAGTGTTGTGGATTCATTTGATGTTGTTCTCCAATCACAACATGTCACGAGGCCTTTTTCAAAACAATAATAGAATCGTAATGTATAAGTGGAATAAATAATTCGAATAAATGTTGTGATTGAAGAATAGCACCAACAGTCATGTACTCAAGTTTTCTCCGACACATCTAAACATTGGTATGGTACCCATGTAATTGTAAAGTAGCAAGAATCACTCAAACAATCTTTTCGATACTCTTTTTAATTGGATAAAATTCATATAGGTCTCATCACTTTATGTGACACTTATTCCCAATATAGTTGAGTCTACATGGATTTCACCGATTAGAAGATAGAATATTAAAAAGTGAGTGCTAGGGTAAGTGTTACTTGCACTTCGTGCTTTGTTGTTGCACTAACTAGATTGTGAAAAACATTTTAACCATTAGCTTGGTTTAAAACTTTAAAAGTATCGGTGAATAGAAGAGACCCTCTCATAAAAATGAAGAGGACTTCAAACATCAAAGAGAATGCATGCATTAGGTTGAAAAGTGAGACTCCATCAATATAATGAGACTAAGGGTCAAATGAATTGGCATTTTGTATCATTTTGTCCTCCACTTTGTCCAATTTGCATCAATTGGTCAACTTCAAATAGAGAATACTTCTATCACAAGTTATATACTAGGTTGTGTAATGCGCACCGTTCCTTTTATTTTTGTCTGTCATGGCTTCAATAATGTAAAACCTTTAATTTTATCTAATTATGTTTTGGCTCATTTAAAGGTAGTTTTGGCTCAAAGACTTCTTATACTATAATTGGTAGACACGGTCGGTGCAATATATGAGTGAATAAAATTGAGCTTGATGATGGAACATGTTCATTATTATAAACCACAAATCCTTTGAAATGAGATTATTTATCTTGTCTGTAGTGCTATAAAAGTTAACCCTGATAGAAAAGAATTTTGCTCTCCACCCTGCACTTTTCGCTCGCGCCCTCCAACCATTCCGAAAATACCCCTGCGCTAGTTAACTAGCGCACGTGTAAAAAAACGGGACTTAAATTTTCCACTTGTGTGACTTAAGTCACACTGCATGAGTTAACTCACGCAGAAATTAACACTTACGTGAGTTAACTCGTGCAGAAATTAATACTTACGTGAGTTAACTCACGTTGTATTGTTTTTCATAACTCACGCAGCCTTTCACTGTGATGAGAAAGAATAGTTTCTTTCTGTTTATCTTCAATATCCCTATTCTTTCTGTTAAAAAAGGCAGATTCGAAGTACAAAGCAAAAGAAATCTCAGGATGAAACACATGAATCTTATGATTTAAAACTGAATGTATGAATTTATAAAGCACATTTAAGTAAAAACCTTAAGTAAAAACCAAATTAGGATAAAGGGACATGAAGAGAGTACGTAAATATCTCCCTTTGGTTAGTTTAATTTGTAAAACTAAAGCAATCTAACCAATGAATTTTGAGTTGCTGCTGCGATGAAATAAGGAAAATAAGAAATAACAAAAATCTGGGTCGTGTTGTTGTTGTGTTGTTTTTTAATGAATTTCTAAGATCTTTTAATATAAAAAATTCTGAGTTTGGGATGAATACAATGTACAAATTGATTAACAAGATGATGAATTTGTGTTGTGTTGTTGTTTTTATGGTGTGTTGTACTTGAGGAACAGAGAAGAGGAATAGAGAAGAAGGCGATAATTTTTATGAAAAACAATACAGCGTGAGTTAACTCACGTAAGTATTAATTTTTGCGTGAGTTAACTCACGTAAGTGTTAATTTCTGCGTGAGTTAACTCATGCAGCGCCACGCAAGTGTAAAATTTAAGTCCCGTTTTTTTACACTTGCGCTAGTTAACAAGCACAGGGGTATTTTCGGAATGGTTGCAGGGCGCGAGCGAAAAGTGCAGGGTGGAGAGCAAAATTCGATAGAAAATCCTTCACATTTCACAATATATCTGTCAAAATGGCCCATCAAGAGCACTTATTATACTTGTTTTGCTCTTGAAGGAAACCTCAATGTCACTCCCTACTAACTAAGTGTTTTACAGTTTGTGAATGTGTGTAAGACTACTTTTTATTCATTTTAGACAAGAGAGGAAAAGGTGATGGTTCTGATTGCTCCACGTTTTGCATTTTTGACAAGGATAAATATAAAATTATTCTGCCTATTAGAAGTAATAATACATATAAAAAGAGAGATGATTGAAGAATAGAAGAGTAAAGGAGAACGAGCTTTCGTATAGTTTGCAATGGACAAAAGTAAGGATACAAGTAATAGAATAAGTGTAATTACATAATTTACAATAGGAAGAAAACTAAACTACCCTTCAAAAAATTAAATAAATAAAAGTCTTACGAATAGTATTATCGGTGGATACCCACACTGTAATAGAAAGATATATGTTTGTATAGTATAATACAGTAATATTCATCTCTATTGTTGCTTTCGTCTATTATCCAACACGCCTATGCAAGTTTTACGGATGTACATTGTAGTGTTTATAGTAAATTGTCTGTCTAATAAAACAATGAGAATAATGTTAATGCGTTTTTTTTTTTTTTTGTGACAAAAATGCACTGTCAATGTGAAATTGTTTACATTGTTAATCAATCAGAAACCAACATTTGTATGATTTTTGATTTAAATATGTTGAAAACCAAACTTTTGTAACCATCAAACAGTTAAAATTGACCGGCACTAGAAAAAATCTTTACACTTTCACTGCATGACAAATTTATCATTTCTTGGACCAAGTCTAACTTATATATTATGTATGTTTGTCAAAACTTATTTTTTTTATAATCCTTCAGGCCCTAGTTTTCTAGTGAGAGAAACTCCAACTTCTCTCTAAGCTTTCTTTCTCTTTCGTTCATCGAGGAGGGGTGGTTTTAGGTCATTTTTTGACCTAGAATCACCCCTCTACATCTTTTTTCCCTTTTCTTTCAATTTAAATAAGTGATTTTCACATATATCAAGTTTTTCCTGTTGTGTTTTTTGTGATTTCGTCGTCTAAGTGCGACGTTGTGTTGTTTGTCGTCTTGTGCGGCGTTTGTTTTCGCGTCTTGTCGCGGTGTTCGTTTAATTCCTATTGAAAGATCGACATCAGTCAATTACAAAATCAACCAATGATTTGGGCGTCAACGTTGCAGATCCGGAAGCATGGGTATTTCGGTGACTTAGGGTTTATCATATTATTTGTAGGCATTTTGCCGTTGTATGCTATTAACTTGGGTGCTGTGAGTTTGTTCGCAGATTCATCCTTTGCGTTTTTAGCGATGTTTGTATCTGATATACTCTATCAATATGAATGAATGAATATCGTTTTGTTTTTGTCAAAAAAAAAAATCTTTGTCAAAACTTAGTAGGAGGATCTCCTTGTTAGAATTTCTTCTAATATTTTGTGGGCTGCAATCAATTGTTGGTTTTGGTTTTAATAAAAACGGACTGATGTTGTGATCCATTTGATGATGCTTAGGCCCTAATAAAAGTGATCAATAGATAATGGGCTTTTGGGCACTTAATCTGATTTGTGTAGAAACATAGTGTAGGCCCAAACACTATGATGGGTGGTGCCTAGGGTTGCACGGTTATAAATAGAGAGGCTAGGTCCCTTCGCCATCACTCTGACTATTCTGCTCATTAGCGGTTTGCCCCATTGAAAACCCTAAGTTTGCAGCATGTGAAAGGGGAAGGAAGACTTTGTCTCAAATCTCGGCGAGTTCGGTGATCATGGTTTCCAAGTAAGTGTGTTCTAATTTCATATAATAACTCGATCTTCTTTATGATTAAATTGTTTAAATGTGGTATCAGAGCCTGCTATTATATGATTTAGAACCCTAATTTCGATTGTTTTGACAATTGTTTTACGGTATCTATGAACCCTAATTTCGATTGTTTTGACAATTGTTTTACGGTATCCATATATGCTTCGGTTAAGTGATAATCATTGTTTCAATTGATATATGTGATACGTGGCCAAATATTTGGTGATTCAATAATTTTATGCCTACGATTTATATTTTTTATTTTATCAAGTGTAAATTATCCTAAATTGTGATATTTCCAAATTGATCAATTCATTCGATTACATCCAATAGTCGATTGCCTTATGAACACTAATTAGTTATATATGTGTGACTTGAGTATTGAGGAATTTTACTTGATAAAACATTGTATTTTGAGGTTTATCACATCATAGCATCAAGGTTTGTTCAAAAAGCTTTAACCGAAAAGAGTTTTCAGTATAAAACTTGAATCAATTTATGTGTATGTCTTTGGTATGAATGGTTTTTAAAAGTATCTATGTCATCGTGATTATTTTGATGACCACGTAAATCAATTTATACCTTAGTTTCTTGATTTTCGGTTTTGATACGATTCAGTTACTATACCAATCAGTTGGATCGGTTAAAGTTTTGGATAATATTAGGCTTTTCATGTATGAAGATTTAGCCATTGTTTAGCAAATACTGTTTGTTGTATATATAAATGTGGATTTGAATTTATTTGGTAGATTTGATTTACTTTGAAATTGAAAAGATTCAAATATCAAATATTGCATGGACAATTTACACACACACACACACACACACACACACACACACACACACATATATATATATATATATATATATATATATATATATATATATATATATATTTTTGACGTGAGTTGACTAAAGCAACGTGTTACCAAAGGGATATCTTGTGGATATTAGTTTATTTTATTTTATTTTAAATATGGATTGGAAAATATATGTTTTCTCATCATATATTTGAATTCAAGTACTATGAAATGGACATGGATATCGATTTATTTTGAGTCATTTGATTCTTAAATTGAAAGATTTGAATTAAATCTTTTCACTTTGACTCATTTTTCTTTTAACATCGTTGCTATATCTTGAAATTTGATACTATTTTCACTTTGGTATTATTTGGGCTGATATATGGTTTTTTCACTTGATGTGAATTTGCATATTGGTTTAAAAGATACAACTTTGTTTCCAAGAATTTGTTCTTATCTTGAGCATAGAGTTTGAAGCTTTGAATTAAAAGATTTTGTTTGTTGATGTTCAATTTGAATCATTGAAATTGTTTTAATTTTCAAAATCACTAACTGATAGAGAAATAAAATATTTCCTATTGTTGTATGTGCTCGGTCTTTGAATATCTGGCAAACAATTTTCATTGAAATTACTTGAACAAGAGTTTTGATTGTTTTCTTTGTGGAATTTTGGAAAATTTTCTTGATCAATATGAAAGATGGTTTGAGTTTAATAATTGTTTGCTCAATTATTATTATTTTTATATGTGTCAAAGATGTATTAATACATGTGAAATTGGTAAATTGATCCATTTTTGTGTGGCTCCTTCTTCTGTTAAGTTTATGGATAGTTTCCTTTATATAT
This sequence comes from Medicago sativa, assembly GCF_051527215.1. Classification (NCBI taxonomy): domain Eukaryota; kingdom Viridiplantae; phylum Streptophyta; class Magnoliopsida; order Fabales; family Fabaceae; genus Medicago; species Medicago sativa. Next base: position 82,861,906 of record NC_140750.1, read on the forward strand.
GACTATAGTTTCTATTGTATTATTTGAGTGGATTTGAGATTTGGTTTATGCATAGATTGAAGTTGCTTTAAAAATATGTTTATCATGATTGAATTACAATTGCATGTGTGCATCCAGAGACAATTTTGAGTAGTCATGTTCAAATTAAGACCATGTATTTTTGTGCTACTCCTTTTGATGTTGTTTTTGTCACTAAAAATTGATGTTATATTTATTTCTGTTGCCATAAGGTTTGCGGTTTTTGAAACAAATTTCACATGTTGTGATTCATTGTGCGTGTGCATCTAATGTGAATAAATATTGGTATGATTATTATATGAATATTCCATCATGCATAATTTTATTTTATCACAAATCCGGAAGGAAACACCATGATTAATATTTTATGGATCAAATTTTGTATTTTCAAAAGGATTTGATTTGATTTTGGTGGATTGATTTGTTTTGAAAAATGAGTAATTTGATTGGAAATAATTTCCAAACATTGTTTTCACATTTTTATTTATGGGAATAAATTTCATTTGGTGAAATATGTAAAAAAAATAAAAAAATTGTGAGATATATATTCCCAAGGATGAGTCTAAAATATTATTTATGAAATTCTCTTTTATAGAAGTGAATTATTCTATTAAAGGGTTGTATTTGTGAAATTACTTTACACTCAATTTTATCAATCATAACACCAAATATCAATGTATATGAATTTATAATTATTAAATTATATGTTGCCTTGTTCTTATTTGAATGCTCAATTGTGGAATATCGTAAAAGATAATTTTCGAGCAATTCTGAAGGCAATCAAAAACTGTTATCCTTGTATTTTATTGATGTATTATGAGAGTCTTTCTTTTGGTATATTGGTTTGATTTGATTTTACGAACCAATTGAGATGACAATATGCCAAATTGTGCGGAATTTTCTCTAAGTCATCGAAGCTTAATGACTCTACATACAAGTAGAATTGATTACACCTTTTTGAGGTCAGCCATGATTTAATTAATTTAAATTCTTTTATTGAGCCATGATTTAATTAATTTAAATTCTTTTATTGAATTTGATTACACATGTTCTCTTATTATAAAGGGGATGAGCATATCATATTGGTGTAATATTAATTGACATGACCATTGTGTGATAGAGAATATAGTTGAATATTTGTTTGAATATTTTAAAAATCTTGGATTGATAATCCAACTATCATTCTCTATCAAGTGGGAGAATCTTACATGTCAATTATCTATAAATGAGAAACAAATATCCTTTGTTGAAAAATACTCTTTTCTTTATTATGGAGACTTACATTGAGGATATTATGAAGGTGAGAAAAAACACAAGAATGGGGGGTTGAATTGTGTTTTGGAAAATTCTTCATTTCTTCTAAAAACTGAACACACTGGTCAGAAGCTAAGTGAAACAGCTTCTGAAGTGGTTTTCAGAATCTAAATGCAGCGGAATAAAACAGAGAGAGACAAGAAGAACGACACAAAGCAATTATACTGGTTCCTTCCACAATCCGGAAGTAGTCCAATCCCCCTTTGCACTTCCAAGGAGATTTCAATAAGAGTAATATCTGATTACAATTGCTCAAGCACACAAGCAAGAGACTTCCTTTGCTCAAGCACACAAGCAAGAGACTTCCTTTGCTCAAGAACACAATCAAGAGACTTCCCTGCTCAAGCACAACTGCAAGAGACTTCTAACTAAACAAAATTACACAGAAAGCTGTTTAAGGTTGAACACTTGATATACAATCAAAGGTGCTCACAATACAAATCAGATACAGACTCAATGACTTAAGAATTTCTAAGATATGACTTTGAGACACAGAAATTCTAAGTGAATGCAGAACAATTTCAGCAGAGGTTTGACACTTGTAATAATGTTGTGAGTCTTTTGTTCAGCATTACCAAAACTCTAAGTCTTCATTCCTTTATATAGAGGTGTGAAAGAGACGTTGTGAAATTGCCAGCACATCAAAGAGTCGTTGTTGAAGCTTGATCTTTCACCAATGATCTTTTGCCTGATTTGGTTGTTGTCCTATGAAGAACCAATTTGAAATCCATTCCTTAACCAAAGGAACATCTATGCAGGCGAAGCCGTATTCTGGAGCTGTTTTCTTGTCTTGTAGTGTGGACACAAAACAGAGTAGTGGAGAAGGTGGTTGTGCAGTTCGTACAACAGTACAATGTCAACGCTTTCGTCCAAATTTCAAGCACATGCCTTCAAACACCTTTGAAATGACCGTTGCAATGTTCCACTAATTTTCTGCTATGTTTTCGAATCCAATAAACAGCTTTTGCAGTGTTGATTCTTCAATCTTTGAATCTTTTGCAAAACCAGTTGATCTTCAGCTTCTGGTGAAATGACTTCTGATGAGGCAGCTTCTGATGATGCAGCTTCTGATAATGTAGCTTCTGATGATGTGGCTTCTGGACCTCTTGTCTTCAGAAGCAGTAATCTTCAGGAGCACCATTTCTTTAGGAGCAGCTTGACTTCAGGAGCGCTTTCCGTCTTCAGGAGCGTATTGCCTTCAGAAGCGGCTAAGCTTCGTTTTCTTTTGCTCTTTATTTGTTCATTCAGAACCAATTAATGATGTAACTTTTTTAACTGTGGTCATGTACACTTGAACAAATATTAGCTAGTCCAATTTACAATTTTTAATACCTTGTTATCATCAAAACTCTTTAAGGTTCTTTGTTAAACACATTTTGTTCCAACAATCTCCCCCTTTTTGATGATGACAAACAATAGTATTTAAAATTGGTCAATTGTTGTTAATCTAATTAACGAGTTGACTTTGGGGTTTCTGAGGTTTGTAAGCTCAGAGTCTGAGGTTTGTAAGCTCTAACTCCCCCTGAGTCTGATAGTCTTTAAGGTGAGGTTTGTAAGCTCCCCCTAAGTTCTATCCAGGTTAATTAAATTCATTTTTCGCACAATAATATCAGAGCTTAAAAAAAATTGAAAGAATTGACTTATAGATAAGAAGAATGGTTCAATTAATTTTATTTGAAATTTGATACTCCCCCTTTTTGATACACTGTTTTAAGGTAAAAACAAAAGGATATAAATTTTCAAAATTTTCAAATATTATTAATGGGGTTCAGAGCCTTTAAATACTATCACATATACTCTCCCTTTTGTCATTAGCAAAAAGACATAAACAAAAAGAAGAGATGAGAAAAATGTAAGATTAAAGGTTCAGAGCATAATTCAAATTATTTTAAGGCATATTAACCATCTTCAAAAAAAATTAAATAAACATAGCATAGCAAGCATTATTATCAGAGCAAATAACAACACATATGATATAAACAGTTAATGATATTCAAAAGCAAGAAGAATTCAGAAGCATATAATATCAGAAGCGAAAAGAACTGAATCAGAAGTAGAGATGATCATAGAATATTAAAAGCCTAAAGAGACAAAAAAAATAAGCTAAAAGTGTGCAACTATGGGTTTGGCTTATTTCTCTAAAATCTTCTTCAGAAGCTCTTGAACATCAACATACTTCTTGTCCATCTCTTTTCTGTAGTTGTCTTCTCTGATCTTGGCTTCTTGCATATCAGCTTCCAGTTTTGATATCTTCAGCTTCTGCTCTAGTAGCTCTATTTCAAGCCTTTCATTTTCTTCTTTGAGCTCCTTGTTTTCCTGAGCTAGAGCCAGGTTAGGTGCATCATTCTTCTCCAGGATCTCAGAAGGGATAATCAGATGCAAATCCTTAGGCAGGAATTCACCAGGTTCTCTGCCTCTGATACTGAGTGGGTTCTTCACCCAAGTACCAAGAATTTCTACATCTCCAATATCCTCTTTCATTCCATTCAACCAATCTTCCAGCTTCTGCTTGGCTTGCTCTTGAGCCTCAATGCAGGAATCATGCAGTGCTGAAATCAGGTTGATGACCCTTTCCTTGATCCTTCTCCATTGCTTCTGATAGGTAACTTGATGACCCAAGTCATTTCTTCCTGCTATCAGTCTGAGAACTTCAGAAGCAATATCTTCCCACACATCTTGTAGTACTTGAGAATCCAGGAAAATGGTGGGAGGTGAAGGTTGTTTAGAGGGCTTTGGAGGGGCTAAGTGTATAATGGGTAGGTTTGATGATGATTGGTCATTTGTAGTCAAGGATTAGCTAGTTGATGGTTGGTCTGGAGTGGGGTCAACTACCATATCAGAGGCATGATCATCTTGATCATCCTCAGAGTCTGTGTCCATATCACATACACCAGTATGATGGGTGATCTTGATAACTTGTACTAGTGAAGGAGTTATGGAAGCAGGGGTTGGCTCAGGAACAATGTGTTCAGGAGCAGCAGTTTCAGATGCAGGTTCAGGAATGGGTTTAGTAACTGGTTGTTCAGGAACAATATGTTCAGGAACGGTCTTTTGAGGAGTGACTTGTTCAAGAACAGATGGTTCAGGAACAGTTGGGGGTGATGAAGTTGTAGGTTCTGGTTGTGTGGGTGAAAAGACTTTTTCTGGTAAAGGCTTTTGTGGTTCAGGTTCATGGTGTTGGGGGCTTTTTACTGGCTTACGAAACAGAAGACGTATATGTTTATCATCATCAGAATCAGAAGATGATGATGAGGATTTTGAAGAGGGTGAAGGAGAGTCACTGGATATCTCATGTACTATTGGTTCTGAGTGCGTGAAGATATTACCTGTTGTAGAGGGTTCTGAACAATCAGCTGACTTTATTTGATCATCTTCAGCAGTGCCAGGAATTTTAAGAAGTTGTGATGCTTCTGTTATTACCCTCTCTTGAAGTTCAGAAGCAATCTCCATAGCTTTTCCAATAGCTTCTGACACATTAGTAGCAGCTTCAGCCTTCTTGGTAATAAGAGGAAAATCCTTGGTCCTCCTTACTGCTTGCTTCCTTTTCTTCTTTGGTATTGCAGGTTGATCAAGAGCAATACCAATACTCAGGACCACGCTAGAGTTGATGTCTTCAGCCACTTCTTCAATTGATGGCATTGCAGAACCACCAATGTTAAGCTTATCAGAAGTGACTTTAGACTTCTTCGCAGATTTTTCAACCTCTAGGTATTGTTCTGCAGTCATCTTCCTTTTTGACTTTCTGCCTCTGGCTCGTGGCAGAGCACCACCATACATTTCCTCTGGTACATCTTCCAATTTGATTCTCTCATTGGTTGCCTCAAAGTAATCCTTGATATAGTACATCTGCACTTCAAGAGGATCCTTCTTGCAGATGGGTGGAAAGTCCTTCATAAGGTCAGACTTAGCAAGTGATTCACTCAAATCAGTTTGAAGCTTGGTGACAACAGTGATCAACTTCATATTCTTGAGGGTTTGTGCATTTATGAACTTTCCAGTTTTAGTATCAAGCAGCTCATCTGTGAAGGCTTCAGCACTGCTTAGTTTGTCCAAGACTCCTCCTTGATAGAATATTTCTGACAAGAGTCTTCCATAAGGTACCCAGGTTCTATTCTGCAGCTGACTCTGTTTCAGACACTCTATCAAGTACTTGAACATATATTTTGGCACGTTCACTTTCTCCTTCTTAATGAAGTGCTGGAGAAAGACCTTCTGTGCCAAATTGGGTTTCTCACTTCCACCACATGGAAGCAAGTCCTCATTCTGAATCTTCAGAAGCAGCTTCTTATCCATGCTCAGATCAGCATACTTTCCTGCTTGCATGGAGTTGTACAGAGCCAAGTTTACTTTCTCTTTCCAGAAGCGTTCTTCAGATGTACTTGAGAGATCAATTCCAGAGTATTTTCCAGAGGCTTCTCTACGGAGTACAGCTTCTATCTGCCATTCTGCAATTTTCACTGGAATACCACAAATACTTGACCTGATTTCAACACCTGTAAATGGCTCAAGTCCCATTTCTTCTCTGGTCTTCCCTTCCAGTTTGGGATAAATCAACACCATTTGACTTTCTTCAGCTATAAACGCAGCTTTGTCATAAACCTTAGCTCTCACCCAGAGGTGTCTAACCAATGCTTCGTATGTTGGTCCATTCAACATCTTGAAGTAATGCATAAGTTCTTGCTTTTTATAGTAGCTTCTGATCCAACACTCATGGAAGGCGAGTGATTCAAAATCCACCGGATTTTCTATTTGAACATGTAGTTCCCATTCTTCCAGTTTCATACTTCTTCCTCTGTAGTCATATTCAGGAACCATTCGTGCAGAAGAGTCTGAAACTTCCTGTTGCGAGCTTGATGATGCCATTTGAAGAAGATTTGAAGAAGATTTAGAGTTCTAGGGTTTTTGCGCTTACTTCGCAGGAGGTTTGAGAGCAAATGTGTTTGTTGTGAGTGAGTAGTGTGTGAATTGAAAAAGTGTTTAAGAGTAAAAACGTTTGCAATTCAAAAGAGACAAACAAACATAACATTAATGACAAAATTGGGGGCGCGTGAAAAGTACTTTCAAAGCTATTAAATCATCATTGCCCTTTTAAGTTATACACCAATACATATATGCCACGTCAGAAGTTCTCAGAGTAACTACCAAGTTAGTGGACCAGAAGTTACCATAAAAAGTAACTCCCAACGTTTCCACTAACTCCACTATTCAGAAGCATAAAATCCAGCTTCTGGACTTCAGATGCTGACGTCATCATCAGAAGCGAGTTTTCCTCAGAACCTCACTAAAGAGCTTCTGATGGACCACTGCTTCTGAACTAACTTCAGAACCTAAAATCCTATTCAGAAGCAAGCAAACATTTAATCAGACACAAAGTGCATGTTCAAATTTTTCTTTATAAAATCAAATCTTTCAACAGTTAAAGGCTTAGTAAATATATCAGCCCATTGATTCTCAGTATCAATAAATTGTATATCTAAAATTCCTTTTTGAACATAGTCTCTGATAAAATGGTGTTTGATTTCAATGTGCTTAGCTCTTGAATGCAAAATTGGATTTTTAGACAAACAAATAGCAGCAGTATTATCACAATAAATGGGGATACTGTTAGCAGTTATCTGATAGTCTTCCAACTGATGTTTCATCCAAAGTAGTTGTGTACAACAACTTGCAGCTGAAATGTATTCTGCTTCTGTTGTAGACATAGCAATAGTTGTTTGTCTTTTGCTAGCCCAGGATATAAGATTATCACCCAGAAATTGACAATTGCCACTGGTTGACTTTCTTTCAATCCTATCACCAGCATAATCAGCATCACATAATCCAATTAGCTTATAATCTAAGGATTTCCTATAAAGGAGTCCACGATTAGTTGTTCCTTTCAAATACCTGAAGATTTTCTTAACAGCAGTCATATGAGATTCTCTAGGATCTGATTGGAATCTTGCACACAAGCATATGCTGAATAAAATATCTGGCCTAGATGCAATGAGGTATAACAAAGAACCAATCATACCTCTGTACAGCTTCTGATCAACTTTAGCTCCTTCATCTTCTTTGCTTAAGGTGCACGTAGGATGCATTGGAGTGTTCATCACTTTACAATCTTCAAGCTTGAACTTCTTCAGAAGCTCCTTTGTATACTTTGATTGATGAACATAGACTCCATCTTTGCATTGATTAATTTGAATGCCCAGGAAGAACTTCAGCTCTCCCATCATGCTCATTTCAAATTCATCCTGCATTAACTTAGAAAATTCCTTGCAAAGAGATGCATTAGTAGAACCAAATATTATATCATCAACATATATTTGCACAACAAGAATATCTTTCCCAAAGGTCCTTCTGAAGAGTGTTGTATCAACCTGTCCTCTTTTAAAATCATTTTTGATTAAGAAATTACTTAGTCTATCATACCAAGCTCTGGGAGCTTGTTTCAAGCCATATAGTGATTTCTTCAGTTTAAAAACATGGTCAGGATATTTAATATCCTCAAATCCAGGAGGTTGCTTGACATACACTTCTTCTTCTATGACACCATTAAGAAATGCACTCTTGACATCCATTTGATATAATATTATCCCATGATTAACTGCATAAGATAGAAGTAACCTGATTGCTTCCAATCTTGCAACTGGAGCAAATGTTTCAGTGTAATCAATGCCTTCTTGTTGACTATACCATTGTGCAACAAGTCTGGCTTTGTTTCTTGTTACTTCTCCTTGCTCATTCAACTTGTTTCTGAATACCCATTTTGTTCCAATAATGTTCTTGTGCTGAGGTTTGGGTACCAGATCCCACACATCATTTCTTTGAAATTGATTCAACTCTTCTTGCATAGCTAAGATCTATCCATCATCTGAAAGTGCTTCATCAACTGTTGTAGGTTCAATCATTGAGATCAGTCCAATCATTGATTCTTCTTGTCTGAAGTATGATCTTGTTCTTCTTGGACTATCTTTGTTTCCAATGATTAATTCCTCAGGATGTGAAGACTTGTGCTTGAATGTGTTTATGGAAGGATCTGCTTGATGTGAGCCATCTTGTGCTTCATCAGAAGCAGCTTCATCTTGCGCTTCTGATGTGGGTTCAGCTTCTGGACTATCTTCAGATTCAGCTATCTGATCAGGTTCTGGAGTAGCTTCAGGAACCTGTATCTCCGCAACACTTTCACCTTGCTTTGAAGTTTTATCTTCAAGCTCTTTGTCATCAAATTTAACGTGCATAGATTCTTCAACACAGAGTGTCTCTGAATTATACACTCTGTATGCCTTTGACCTTTCAGAGTAGCCTAAGAAGATTCCTCTTTGGGCCTTGGCATCAAATTTCTTTAGGTAGAGCTTGTTATTCAGAATGTAACATGTACATCCAAATTGATGAAAGTAAGAGATATTGGGTTTCCTTCCTTTAAAGAGTTCATATGCTGTTTTCTCCAAAATAGGTCTAATATAGATCTTGTTCTGGACATAACATGCTGTATTCACTGCTTCTGCCCAAAAATGTTTTTGTAAATTGTTTTCATGGATCATGGTTCTGGCCATTTCTTGTAAAGTTCTATTCTTTCTCTCTACAACCCCATTTTGTTGTGGAGTTCTAGGAGAAGAGAATTCATGGACAATTCCATGTTTTTCACAAAAAGCTTCAAATGGCTCATTTTCAAATTCTCCACCATCATCACTTCTGACTTTCAAAATCTTTGATTCTTTTTCAGATTGAATTTGAGTGCAGAAACTACTGAATACATCACAAGCAACATCTTTACTCTTTATGAATTTCACCCAAGTCCATCTGCTATAATCATCAACAATGACTAATCCATATCTACTTCCATATAAGGATGCAGTACTAATTGGTCCAAATAGATCAATATGAAGTAGTTCCAAGGGTCTAGAGGTTGAAACAGTGTCTTTGGTTTTAAAGGATGATTTCACAATTTTCCCTCTCTGACATACACCACAGAGTGCATCTGAATGATAGTCAATGTCTGGTAGCCCTTTGACAAGTTGTAACTTACTAAGTTTAGAGATTAATCTCCAGTTAGCATGTCCCAACCTTCTGTGCGACATCCATTTCTTATCATTCACTGATAGAAGGCAAATCACCTTCTGATCAGCCAGTTCAGAAAAATTGATTTTGTAGAATTTATCAACTCTCTTTCCCTTGAACACAATGAATTTGTATTCCTTGTTGATTACAGTACAGTTGGTTTTCTCAAAAAGCACATCATAACCATTATCACAAAATTGACTAATGCTCAAAAGGTTATGTTCAAGACCATCTACCAACCATACATTATTAATTGAGGTAGAGGAATTACCAATAGTTCCTGTACCTATGATCTTGCCAGTTTGGTTGCCTCCAAATTTCACACTTCCTCCGTCCTTCATTGTTAGGCTGAGGAAGCTGGACTTTTCTCCTGTCATGTGTCTTGAGCAACCGCTGTCTAGGTACCATGATTTTTGCTTTGGTGCTGCTCTTAGACATACCTGCATCATTGACATTTTCAGATTTAGGTACCCATTGTCCTATGGGTCCTGAAAGGTTAGTACTTAAGGCTTTACTCTTCACTCCTTGTACCTTGTGCTGTGAGTTGGGTTGCTTCTGATTAACCATTACCTTTGGTTTTGGTACTTCAGAAGCAGTAACTGTCTTCTTCTGAAACTTAGACTTCAGGACCTCAGATTTTGGTTTCACCAGACTCTGAGGTACAGGTTCTGATCTTTTCAGGATCCTGATCTTTGAAGTCTTGGAATCAGATTTGATCATTTCCTTTGGCTTAGAGTTCTTTGGCTTTGAAGTAATCTTAGCCTTAGAACTAGAAGCTTCAGGTTCTGATTGAAGAACAGTTTCCAACTCAGCACCTTCAGGTACAAAAACTATTTTCAGACCTTCCTTGATGCATTCACAACATGCTTTGAGACTGATTTCATTTGGTTTCCCTCCTGAAAAACCAATCCCTTTGCCATTGTATCTGTAAATGCTATAAATCATAGAAGCCACTCTGCTTCTGTCAATGCCAGATATGATAAAATCTTCAAGAGCAATTTCATGGTTGCTTAAAGGTTTCTCATTACACTTCTCTTGTAGCTTCTGACATAAGAACCTGAGCTTGTCTTCGTATGTTTTACAAATGAAGTCAAAGCCCCTAAGTCCTTCTTCAGAAGCTTTCAGATCCAATAGAGTTGATTTTTGTTGTTTCATTAACTCAACATATTTTTCTTTTAAATCCTTCAACTCAGTGGTTCTTACTTCAAAATGTGTAAGAAGTTCTTTAAGTGACTCAACAAGTTCATTTCTGGGAATTTTGGAATATACCTCGTTTTCATCTTCTGAGTCTGAATCTGATCCAGCTTCTGAAGTTGCTGTTGCTACCAACCCAACAACTATCTTTGCATCTTCATCAGCTTCCTCTTTATCAGATCCAGATTCACTTTCCAAATCATCCCAGGTTGCCATTAAACTCTGCTTGATCTGCTTCTTGAATTTGCTTGGTTTGAATGTAGACCTCTTTGACTTGTCCTTTGTCTTTTCTTTTTGAAGATCAGGGCATTCAACAATGAAATGTCCAGGCTTCTTACAGTTGAAGCATCCCTTCTGATCTTCTTTCTTTGAGCTTCTGGAGTTGCTCCTCTTGGTTAGAAACTTTCTGTTCTTCTTGGCCAGATATTGAAGCTGTTTGAGAGCATGGCCATTTCAGCAGCATCTGGTTCAGAATCTGAACTTGATTGTTCTTCCTCTTCAGATTCAACCACTTTGAGAGCTTTTGATGACTTGCCTTTGGATGGAAGAGCTATTGATTTACTCTTCTTAGTAGACTCATGTTCATTAAGACTTAACTCATGAACTTTGAGAGAACTAACAAGATCTTCGACACTTACAGTGTTTAAATCTTTAGCTTCCTCAATGGCAGTCACCTTTGGTCTCCATCTTGCAGGCAAGCTTCTGAGTATCTTGCTCACATGGTCAGAAGCAACATAGCTCTTCTTTAGAATTTGTAGCCCAGAGACTAAGGTTTGAAACCTTGAGTACATCTCCTCAATAGTTTCATCATCCTTCATCTTGAATAACTCGTACTGATGTACAAGCATGAGAGCTTTAGCTTCTTTGACCTTCTTGCTGCCTTCGTAGTTTGAACAGAGAGAAGCAAACATGGCTTTAGCAGTGGATTTGTCACTCATCTTCATGTACTCTGCTTTGGGTATGGCAGTGACAAGGGCTCCTCTGATAATATGATGCTTCTTGTAGAGTTTCTTCAGCTCTGGAGTATGTTTCTTTCTATCCACAGCAGCTCCTTCTTCATCAAGGACAAGGTCGTCACCAACACCATCTTCTAGAATATCTCATAGTTCTTCATCTAAGCTCATGATATAACTATATAAGTTGGTTTTCCACCAAGAAAATTCTTCAGCATCTCCGTTGAACTTTGGAATCTTTCCATCACTGGATTTCTTACTATCACTATAATCATGTGAGACATTTTTATAGCTAGTATCACCAGAACCAGTAGGAGGAGGAGTAGACATGTTTTTCTCAGATCTTTGACTGTTGCACGGTTAAGTGTTACACAACAAACCAGGCTCTTATACCAATTGAAGGTGAGAAAAAACACAAGAAGGGGGGGTTGAATTGTGTTTTGGAAAATTCTTCGTTTCTCCTAAAAACTGAACACACTGGTCAGAAGCTAAGTGAAACAGCTTCTGAAGTGGTTATTAGAATCTAAATGCAGCGGAATAAAACAGAGAGAGAGAGAGAGAGAAGAAAAACGACACAAAGCAATTATACTGGTTCCTTCCACAATCCGGAAGTAGTCCAGTCCCCCTTGCACTTCCAAGGAGATTTCACTAAGAGTAATATCTGATTACAATTGCTCAAGCACACAAGCAAGAGACTTCCTTTGCTCAAGCACACAAGCAAGAGACTTCCTTTGCTCAAGAACACAATCAAGAGATTTCCCTGCTCAAGCACAACTGCAAGAGACTTCTAACTAAACAAAATTACATAAAAAGTTGTTTAAGGTTGAACACTTGATATACAATCAGAGGTGCTCACAATACAAATCAGATACAGACTCAATGACTTAAGAATTTCTAAGATATGACTTTGAGACACAGAAATTCTAAGTGAATGCAGAACAATTTCAGCAGAGGTTTGGCACTTGTAATAATGTTGTGAGTCTTTTGTTCAGCATTACCAAAACTCTAAGTCTTCATTCCTTTATATAGAGGTGTGAAAGAGACGTTGTGAAATTGCCAGCACATCAAAGAGTCGTTGTTGAAGCTTGATCTTTCACCAATGATCTTTTGCCTGAATTGGTTGTTGTCCTATGAAGAACCAATTTGAAATCCATTCCTTATCCAAAGGAACATCTATGCAGGCGAAGCCGTATTCTGGAGCTGTTTCCTTGTCTTGTAGTGTGGACACAAAACAGAGTAGTGGAGAAGGTGGTTGTACAGTTCGAACAACAGTTCAATGTCAACGCTTTCGTCCAAATTTCAAGCACATGCCTTCAAACACCTTTGAAATGACCGTTGCAATGTTCCACTAATTTTCTGCTATGTTTTCGAATCCAATAGACAGCTTTTGCAGTGTTGATTCTTCAATCTTTGAATCTTTTGCAAAACCAGTTGATCTTCAGCTTCTGGTGAAATGACTTCTGATGAGGCAGCTTCTGATGATGCAGCTTCTGATAACGTAGCTTCTGATGATGTGGCTTTTGGACCTCTTGTCTTCAGAAGCAGTAATCTTCAGGAGCACCATTTCTTCAGGAGCAGCTTGATTTCAGGAGCGCTTTCCGTCTTCAGGAGCGTATTGCCTTCAGAAGCGTCTAAACTTCGTTTTCTTTTGCTCTTTATTTGTTCATTCAGAACCAATTAATGATGTAACTTTTTTAACTGTGGTCCTGTACACTTGAACAAATATTAGCTAGTCCAATTTACAATTTTTAATACCTTGTTATCATCAAAACTCTTTAAGGTTCTTTGTTAAACACATTTTGTTCCAACATATTATAGTCTTTTATTAAATATTTTTTGTGACTCTTTTGTCTTTTATCCTCAATTGTGGTGAAATTCAAGTCTCATATATTTCCGCAGCGTAGGTAATTGATTTAAATCATTACTTGTTAATGAGATTATGAGTTTAGCAGTAATAGTACTCTTCTAAAAGGATAACACATAATGACATCTTGATTTTCTTCTATGTGCTTTTAACGTATTATTCTACCGCATTGTATCAAACAAAATTATGATGAATGCAAATTGAAACGATATTGACCAGTATAAATGCATTTAAATGATGCATATTTTTTCTGCGTCATATTTTGACAAGAGTAATTGATTCCTATTCAAAAAGAATTTCTTGCGTTGATATAGGTCGTTACCACCAAAGTGGGACCGCCTCTATTGATTGATTGATGAAATTTCCTTTTGTAGTTTGAGGAATGTTTTTAATTGTAACATGTAGTTTCCTGCCCAAAGGTGGTTATTGCATTTTACAATTAAAAATTTATTTGGGATAAGTTATTGGAGAATGTTTTGAACTAAGGATTTTGCCTGCCCAAAGGTGACAAATTTCTGAATTCAATACATGCTCATTGATTAACTTACCTGAGGTTTTGACTAGGGTTATAACCTTAGTTTGTACATTCTGCCCAAAGGTGATTGTACAATTATATTGGCCTCATTGTGATAGCTTGTTTATTTTGAGCTATATCTTGTCAAATGATATATTTTGATGCATTCATGTTTTGTCTCATATGTTGAACTAAAGAATTTGTCTGCCTAAAGGTGACAATTTCTCAAGTTCAATGTATCCTCATTGATTAACTCATTTGAGGTTTTGGCTAAGGTTTTGATCTTAGTTTGTGCATTGTGCCCAAAGGTGATTGTACAATTATATTGACCTCGTTATAATAGCTTGTTTATTTTAAGCTATATCTTGTCTTATGACATATTTTAATTCATTCATTTATTTTTCTTATCAATGAATGATTGTTTTGCTTCCATCGAGATCTTAAACGAGTCAAACCGTAAGAAATGGAAGTAAGATTTGGAGTTATCTCTAGGAGAACAAGTCTGAACTGAAATAACCTTTTGGTAAGTGGGAGATGACTCACAAGTTAAAGTATCTGACCATATGGTTTCCATGTGTCTAATGAAAAGTTATTGGACGTAAAAATCTGACAATGTTGTAATTTAGGAGTAATTGTGAAGTCAGTGGGAGATGTCACCATAATTTAACATTCTAGTTTTGAACTTGTTTTGAAAAATATCTTTCACGTAACCTTCATTTAGGATGAAACTTGTTTGTGTTACCTTGTTGGAGCAACTTTGTTTTAGTTTTACTCTTGTAGGTAGAAAACTAAGTTTGAGATTAAACTCACATAACCTTGCTTCATCCTTTGTTCATCTATATAAATTGTCTCTAGTAGATGTTTCATGACTCTCTGGATGTTTTGTTGATAGTTTATTTAAGTTGTCTTTGACTTCACATAACCTTGCTTCGTCTTTCATTGTCAAAACTTTTGTTGCTATAAGGTCTAATGTTGAGGAAGACATCCTTTACTTTATGACATAAACACTTGGATCATATTTATTGGGGAAAGGGCTGAGAAATTAATCAAAGTAAATATTCTACCTTTCTTAAAGTTTGATGATCCAGGTACTTGTGTGGATTGCATTAGAAGCAAATTTACTAAAACCAACGGTTACAACTAGCATTTTTGAACCCTTTGAAATTGTCGAAAATGAAATTAGTGGCTCCCAACTCCTATAATTTATGGTAATGAATTATTTATTACATTCATTGGCTTCCTAACCTTGACATTAATTGTTATTTTAACCAAATGACTTAGGTTCATTGATTTCAAGAGTCGTTTTGAATAACATGAATACTGTGAATTCTTTTGATGCATTTGGTTAGTGGGAGTTTGAATTTTATAATGATGAATTTTTCTTTCACTTATTTTCTTTGATATATTGATGTGAATTTCCATTCAATTTACTTATTGATGATGAGATGAATTCTTGTATATATCAAATATCAAATGTGAAAAATTATAGCTCAGTGTTGAAGGGATCACTATGCCGGTGATCGACACTATTTTGGAGCTGAGGCATTACATGTGAAAAATTTGAGCTCAATGTTGACATGATCTTTATGCCGGCTGTTAACATTATTTTGGAGCTGATGTATTATGTGTGAAAATTAGAGCTCAATGTCGTTGGGATCACTATGCTGGTGATTGACACTATTTTGGAGCTGAGGCAATGTGGTTTTCCGTGGACAGCATAATTTCTCTGGCTTTAAGGCATTTGAGAGAAATCACACAATTTCTTTGGCTTTAAGCATTTGAGAGAAATCACATAATTTCTTTGGCTTTAAAGCAGTTGAGAGAAATCACATAATTTCTTTGACTTTAAAGCATTTGAGAGAAATCACATAATTTCTTTGGCTTTAAGCATTTGAGAGAAATCACATAAATTCTCTGGCTTTAAGGCATTGAGAGAAATTGAGGACCGACAATGAAAATGATAGTATGGTCGATGATCACGTTGACATAACATTTCTTGCTACACTCTACACAAATGACTAGTCGACGGAATTGGTGATATTTGTAACCATATGGAAGGTGTTGTATCAATTAAGGATATAACTACCGCCATGATTCGATATCATTCAGTTCTTAGTTGGACGAAGTCTTTATTAAGTGTTGCATCATGGGATCATGTAGTGGTCACGTTAGGAAGTTTGTTATCAGTCCGAGAGTCGTTTTCAAAAATAATTTTATTTTATTTTTCATTATTTTTATTTTATTTTAAATACACAATTGATTTTGCCCAAGTGGGAGAATGTTAGAATTTCTTCTAATATTTTGTGGGCTGCAATCAATTGTTGGTTTTGGTTTTAATAAAAACGGACTGATGTTGTGATCCATTTGATGATGCTTAGGCCATAATAAAAGTGATCAATAGATAATGGGCTTTTGGACACTTAATCTGATTTGTGTAGAAACATAGTGTAGGCCCAAACACTAGGCCCATGATGGGTGGTGCCTAGGGTTGCACGGTTATAAATAGAGAGGCTAGGTCCCCTTCGCCATCACTCTGACTATTCTGCTCATTAGCGGTTTGCCCCATTGAAAACCCACCTTAAGTTTGGAGCATGTGAAAGGCGAAGGAAGACTTTGTCTCAAATCTCGGCGAGTTCGGTGATCATGGTTTCCAAGTAAGTGTGTTCTAATTTCATATAATAACTCGATCTTCTTTATGATTAAATTGTTTACACTCCTGTCAAGAAAAAAAAAAAGGAAGATCATTGGTCGAGCTAGATTATAATCTTATAGTCTTGTAATGATTTGCTATTACTTTCATAAAAGGAGGTAAAGGTTTTTTTTTTTCTTTTTCCTCTTTTTGTTTCTTTTGTATTTAAAAAATGGAAGTTTCAAATTCTAGCTAAGAACACCTGTGTAGGAAACTAATAATACTATATATGAGAGAAAGCAGCACGAAAGAGTAAAGTAAGAAAATTAATGTTGGTGAAGAACTTTCAGAGCACATAATTAAATGCAGTTTTTATTGGTTTTGTTGGCTAATTAAGGCAAAGAAAAACTAAAAGATGAGAGCTAATGCCATGGGTTGTTGTATAGTTATTGAAATCCAAGGCCTTTCTTGACTGTGTATTAACTATTCTAGTACTTGGCTGCCCCTGGCTTTTCTGTTTTTGGATTTTATAGAAAGAATCTACCTACAAAATGCGCACTTTGATCTAAATATGCATCACAATATTGACTCTTATGTTTTGTTTATAACAAAGATGAGACTTTGCCCCTTTTACCAACTGGATTTAGGTCAACCGGATACGGAAGAAGTTAGACTTCACAACATGGTGAATCATAGTTCAAATCTTGACCAAGAAAAGTGCTCATATTTGGTGTCAGATAGTGTTTGAATATGATTAGTCGAACCTGTAAAAAAAAAAAAGACGAGGCTTTGTGGTTTATGTTAAGGTTTTACCTCCATTCTGTTTTTTTTAACAATAAAATAAAAATGCCATATTGCCTTTCTATGAAGCACATATACGTCAAAATAGCTACCGTATTGTATCCGTTACACCCCGATAAGCCTATATGTCCCAATCAGGGACGGATGCATGTGCACAAGTCTGTAGGCTTGTGCCTGCACTAAATTTTGAGGAAATTTTTTTAGGTGGTAGAGATATAGTAATATATAGTAATAGTTGATATGTTGACTAAATGACCCACACAAACCACACAACACTTTTCTCTTAGCCCACACATAAACACACACCTTGACACAACATCATAGCCTTTTCCAAATATAAATGGTTAAACAATTGTATAGTTACTTATATAGAAAGAGATACTTTTGTTGGTTTTGAAAATGAGAAAATCATTCAATGTTTAATTACTTATATTTATGATTTGAAATTTATATATATATGGTGCCCCCACTTTCCAAAATTTCTGGATCCGTCACTGGTCCCAATACTCTATCGATAGGTTTGATTGAGAAAGTGACTAACAATTTAAAGTTTGATTGAGAGGTAAGTTAAATCTAACTAAAAATTGTTTAAGTCAGAATTTGATTCTTTATTTGTAAATCCCTCAACTCTTATATGACTATAATGTTAGTCTATATAGACGAGGTTGACATAGTTGAGAAGTGAGAACAACATGCCTGGAATTAATGTAATCTATAAAGACTCTTCTGGATTAGAAATTTATTTAAAATAAATCATTTTAGCTATCTGATGTTATTATTTTGGACTTGAAGTGGCTATATAAAAGGATGGTATGACATTATATGCATTTGAATAACTTGATGATGGTATGACATTATATGCATTGTTGTAGTCAATCCATTCACACCAAAGGAAAACGTTCCAATAAAAGGTAAAAAATTAGGAAAATTGAGTGCTTTCTTTGGAATGGAATCTCTTTCATAAACCAGTGAGGAGAGGAGACCAGATATCATGAAGGGAAAGGATCCCATCAACTCAATGGATTTTAGCAATATTGCTTTCTATTTTGACCTATAAGCTTATGGTATGCAGTGCACCATGTTGTTTTCGAGCTCGATTATCGACTAGTTGTTGATCACTTCAACAGACCGATGAAAATACATTTCGCAGTTTGATCCTGTGTAAATTTTGTTAAGAGACAAAGTGAATAAAGTAAACCATAATTTAGCGAACGTGGCAACTAGTAGGAATATGCAAATCAGCCACAGTGAACAAATGAACGAATTTATAAAAATTACATGCCTAAAACAGTGGAAACCCAGTTACAACTTACAATTATGAAATCACACCTTTCTTAAACAAAACAAGCACACATGTATGTATACTCACACCAAGAATTTGATCAAACTCACTTTTTGTTGGAAAACTCAGTCAGTTAATTTTGCTGCCACACTAGATCATCTGGTCCAGCAAGCACAACCTGTCAAAATAATTAAAAATTAAAATTGCTACATTCAATTTACATGAAAAACCAAAATGAAAGAATAAGTATGCATATGAAGTAGATAATCATGTAAGTGAAAGATACATATGTTGCAATCAAGAGCATGTTTCCTGGCGATCATAATCGCGACATTTCTACCTTTCTTTGATTCAAAGGTTAACACAAATGATAGCCCTTTTCTTGCCTGCCAAAATAATGCCTTCGCTGCGTTGCTGATATCACTTCTGACTCCGCATAGCTAATTATATCAAATGAAATGTGAGTTTAAGGGATATAGCCGCAAAATAAACAATTCAAAATCATAGGGAAAAAAAATACATGGATTACTAAAATAGTACCTGCATTGTTAGGGAGTAAATCTCTCTAGTTTTTGCATATTTGCAATTGTAGTAGCTTCTGGTGTATGTGATTCTGGTTGAATGTGTTTCTGCATAACTAGCACTGCATTACTGGTATAATGTAGGCGATTCTGCTTTCATGTTTTCTGGTTTATGGTACACTGCATATATAATATCAATTTCTGATTCATATGTGAATCTGTTTATTTTTTTGGTTTCATTTGTACTGAGTTGGTTTATGGTTTCAATGTTTTATATATATTGCTCGGTACTCATTTTTTCTATTCAATTGTTACACAAAGACTAATTGGCTTGTTAGAACCAACATGTGTAAAATAATAATAATTGATAATTTAAGAGTGTACTAAATTGATAAGAAAGGTTCATAATATAACTTTGAAAGTTAAATATGACTGAATCACAACCTTTTTTTTTAGAAAGATTTGGAAATTAGCAAAAAATGGAGAGATTAAAAATTAAAAAATGTAAAATCCCAAATGGCTGCTCGAGAGGACAATTTGGGATAGTAGTAGTTGTTGTAGATAACATGACATGAAGTATAGAGTTGGATAGTTTAGAATTTTTTTTTTTACTAATGAAGACTCATTTCATTATAAATATTATCGACAATATAATGGGGACTTGGATCAAAATGCTGGGGACCAAGAATGAAATATTGCTACCTTAGCAGTGTATGTGCTGCCCTATTAGTTTTTGACTTTTTGTTCATCAGCTAAAAGCAGATTGTTTTTTAGGCATAAAAAAATTTAACGGTAGTTAACTATCATTCAGAAATGCTTTTTAAATCAATTCACCAATTTAAAGAGTGTTTGCGAACGTTCGACTTTTAAGGTGCCTACAACGCAATTTTTTAGCTAGATTATCTTTATAACCGGCGCATCAACTTCAAAGTTAACCGACTTGAGGTCCATGTTTTCAGCTCATTGAAGAACAATAAGCAATCCCATGACCTCTCCTTTGCGGACCTCAAACCTCCAAGGCTTCCGGCACGATGTTGCAACAATAAACTCGCCATTTTCATCTCGTAAATTCACTATCCTTGGATGAAAAAGTGGCATCAATGTTGATGTTTACTTAGTCTAGAAGTTTATTAGGACCATTCATTAATAAAAAATCAACATTATAAGTGGATGAGATCTAATTCAACTATGCTCAAACAAAAACAAAAATCTAATTCAACTAACAATATCGATTTTGTTAGAGTTTCATCTGAATTTGAATTTAAAACCTCAAAATTATATGCGTTAATTTGTTTCACGTGAGACTTTCCACTTCGTCTAAGACAAAAACAAAAAAAAACCATTGGAAAACGGAAATGCTTAAAAAATAGAATATCTCTGAAAATTACCATGTCAAAATAAACTTCTAGACTATCTCTGAAAATTTCCACTTTGTTTTTATGGTGTTTTCAAATATTTGTTTTCAAATATGTTTTCCTTTTAGTTAGTTTTAATTTTTTTAACCTTTTTGATAATATCTAATTAGCTTCCATCTCATCTCATCACTATCATAATTAAAATTAAATTCACAGCGATGTCATTCCAACCATTTAGGCACAAAGCAAAATTGTAATCGTGCCTTACCAACCTTTGTAGTTTTGAAAAATCAAAGAAAACTGTACTTTCCCTTAGTGGGGCAATAACTCATAATTTTGGGCTGAAATTTGTTCTTCGTTTTGCATGATTGGATCTAAATTTCTTCATTCACCAACCAAAAATTCAGTCAAAAAAAGAAAAAAAAAAAAAACTCACCAACCAACAAGGACAACGATGGAGCACATGGTCTTATTCACTAAAAATAAGTTAAACATAGAATTTCTAATTGTGACAATAACTTTTTTTTTTACTCATGTGTGAAAAAACTAGTGCTTATAAAACTTCACCAAATATATTTTGGTACTAGTACATTTTTGCCCAATTGTCTACTAACTTGAACTAGACTATATCTAATTCTTTGCATGTCAGCACTACAAATGGCACCAAAATCTACCCTCATAAATATTTTTTACATGTAAAAATTTAAATTTTTTTACGAAGTAATTAGTTAATATTTGAAAACAAAGGTAAATAAGAAATACATATTTTTTTCCTTAAAAAAATAAAATACATATATTTTAGTTATCATGTTATAAAATCGAAATATCCGATCAAATTTACCTTATACGAAAAAGAGAAAGATCAAACTTTCAACTATTTATGTTAGAGGTTTAAATCTCTCGTCATTTGAACCAATTTATTATTGAATAAGAGATGCATATCCTACATGGAATTTATAAATGTGAATTGTAGTTGGTGAATATATGTTACTTTATTTTTGGATTAAAATACAATATTGTGGATGGGTTAGGTGAGTATGATAAGCTTTATAAAAAGCCTCACATTGCAATTTCACTTTCTCATATTTCCCAATTATTATTCCACTGTCACGTCACACCAACTTTAATTTATCACCACCTTCTTCTCTATCCCACTCATTCATTCATTCAACTCCCTTTACAAGAAGAAGAAGGAATATGCCTGCTGCTACCACCGCCGCCGCAGAATCTTCCTCAATTTCCGGCGAAACCATATGTGTCACCGGCGCCGGTGGCTTCATCGCTTCTTGGATGGTTAAGCTCCTCTTGGAGAAAGGCTATACTGTTAGAGGAACCTTGCGAAACCCAGGTACAAAAAATATTCTACTTAATTCCTTAATTTAATTCACATAAATAATATCTTAATTGTGTTTTAATTTTATGATATCATGAAAAGATCATGTTGAGATCATCATACATAATATTAGTTAGTTGTATACAACTATAGTCATGATATTTAGAGTGTCCGATACGTGACACCGATGCCGCATATAATTACATTGAATTACGTATTGTCACAAAATAAATTTTACTATGTATGTATGGGTTCATGTTGAAATAACGTTGTTGATAAGATTAGGTGAATTGCTGTTATTATATTTTGACGTGGGCATGAATGAAATTTGATATAAATGAATTAATTTTTCAGATGATCCAAAAAATGGGCACTTGAAAGAGTTGGAAGGAGCAAAAGAAAGACTAACTTTGGTCAAAGTTGATCTCCTTGATCTTAACTCCGTTAAAGAAGCCGTTAATGGATGTCATGGTGTCTTTCACACTGCTTCTCCCGTTACAGATAACCCCGTCAGTTTTTAATTAATTTCCTCTATTTCTATTCTATTCTTCCTTAATTGAATTTTTTTCATTCTTAATTTTCAATCTTCTCTTTCAAAGGATCCAATCCAAAAAGAAAAATAGTCTTACTCTCTAATCTATCTTGGGATGAATGTCATATTTGTAAAAAGTACATTTCAAAATAAACGTCATTTTCCCTTTAAAAAAGTTAAATGTTATTTACTCTTTTTAGTATAAATAATATTGATTATTTTTTCCTTTTAATTCCATCATATCTAAGATATTATATTACACTTTGTCTTCGTCTAAGTGGTGACCACATAGCCTCTAAAATAATATGGTAAATTTTATCAAAAGAAATGGCGAATAGTTAAATACAAATAGAGTAATTTTAGTTTTTTTTTTTTTTTTTGTTTTGAAAGAAGTAATTTTAGTTTTTTTTCTTTCGTTTATAATTTTTTTTATTTATTTTTATTTGTGGATGATAAGTAACATATATAGTTTGTCAAAAAAAAAAAAAGTAACATATATAGTAGCATTGACACAAAATCATGTCATGTGATTATTTGAACGGATGGCAGGTCCTATTCTCACCACCAAACCTTGATTGCTTGCTTCTTTTTAGGATAATAAATGTGGCATGTGAATTTCATAATGACCAACCTTCTTAGACTATGTGCAATGGTGCTGTTGAACCTGACATTAAACAAGCAAAAGCAGTCCAATGGTGTGTTTAGAGGCTGTTGAATGGTGAGATGGATGAGAGAGATGATGAAAGGATTCAACACAATTGAAACCTGCACCGTGTGCCACGCGTCACTCGATTATTGGCTGAAACAGGGCGCGTGCAATACACGCGGGGACAAGGCGCGTGGGCGCTGCAGAGGACGGTGAGAGAGAATGGGTTATGAATAGATAGGGACACGTGGCGAGATATGATTGGCTGTTCGGATTCTTTTTTTTTTAATAATTGGACCTCAATTATTTAGTTGTAAATTAATTTTTTTAAAAAAATAAAAAATACTAAAATTCATGATTTTTTTTCTCTATAAATAGAGACTTGGTTCATTTCATTTGGACACAGAAAAAAATACCAAGTTTTTCACTATCTTCTTCTTATTATATCTTTCTATTAGCAAACTAAGTGAAGTTTTAATCTTCTTTTTAAGTTAAGAAAAATAAAAATAAATATAAATTATTTAAATAAATTTTTTTCAATTTTTTTTAGTTTTTCTTTATTTTAATTTAATTATAATCGATAATTGTAATTTTATGTAATTATAAAAATAAAAATATAAAATTAAATAAGAATAAGAAATAAAAGGTGGTGGGGTAGAGTGTTGAATGAAAAAAACCATTGGAGAGGTTAAAGTTGAATGAGTGTTGAATTAAGAGAGAGAAGATGATGTGGAGTGTTGGGAATTGAAAAAGTGGGTGTTGAAGGGTGTTTAATGTTGGTTACCATTGTAAATGGTCTTACTAGAGACATTGTCAAAAAAAAAAAAAAAAAAACTTTTTGTTAGAGAAATGAATTTTGCACGACGATTATGTGCAACTCTGTTTTTTATATTCTAATTGTTTTCTTACTGTCCCTTTTACTAGTTTTCGTGTTAATATCTATATTTCTTTATATATTTAATTCAAATAAGATAGCTCTTCTTAATACTACTACTAATATGGTCAGGGGACTATTATTCTATTATTTTAAATTTCAATTGCAAAATACCAATTTGATTTTATAGGAAAGTTATTGAATTTGATTTGAATTGTTAATTTGGACACACAGGAGGAAATGGTGGAGCCAGCAGTGAATGGAGCAAAGAATGTGATCGTAGCTGCAGCAGAAGCAAATGTGAGGCGCGTGGTTTTCACATCATCAATTGGCGCAGTCTATATGGACCCCAATAGGAGTGTTGATGTTGAGGTTGATGAGTCTTGCTGGAGTGATTTGGAATTTTGCAAGAACACCAAGGTCAATATTCCCCTCCCTTCATTTATTTAATTTTATTTGCTACTGATCAATAGGACATAGGACATAGGAGTATTACAAGATTTGGATTAGGTACAACGTGACAACATGCAGTTACACACATCTAGATCGTCCAATAATGATTGATTCATATTTAAAGCAAATTTTGATTTTCTTTAAATTTTAAAAAACGAGTCTAAAATCTAGGTGTCTGATATTGATTGGACAACTAAGATACGTGTGACTGCATGCAGTCATATGATTGTGATAGAACACGATCCAGATCCATTATAGTTGGGGCAACTAAATACATTTTAAGTTTTGATAAATGCGATTGATTTTAGTCTCGTAAGTGCAATTCAAATTATAAAATGCATCATGAATACCGAATATGTTGGGGTGTATCTGTGTAAGTTTGAACACATGATACCCTACATATTTGCACTTGTGTGAGTTTTGCCGCTAAACCCTAAAATAAAAGCGATTTGAAATTTGAATATTGTAGAATTGGTACTGCTATGGGAAAGCAGTGGCTGAACAAGCAGCATGGGATGTGGCAAAAGAGAAAGGGGTGGATTTAGTTGTAGTGAATCCAGTTTTGGTTCTTGGACCATTGCTACAACCTACAATCAATGCAAGCACAATTCACATACTAAAGTACCTAACTGGTTCAGCTAAGACCTATGCAAATGCAACACAAGCTTATGTTCATGTTAGGGATGTGGCATTAGCTCACATACTTGTTTATGAGAAACCTTCTGCTTCTGGTAGATACTTATGTGCTGAAAGTTCACTTCACCGTGGAGAGCTTGTTGAAATTCTTGCTAAGTATTTCCCTGAGTACCCAATTCCTACCAAGTAAGTCACTCTTAAAAAAAAGTCACTTTTAAATTATTCTTGTACATTAAACTTATTGATTTTATTCTTTTTTTGGCATATCATGGCCAAAGTATACTACGTATTTCGTTATTTTTCCATTTCCATTTAAATGAAATGTTTTTGACATTCGTAATAGATACACTAACCACAAGTTTTAGTATTTTGCAATTTTGGTATCATTACTCACGAAGGTTACTGGAAAATGACATCTGTTAGTACTAGTAGCCATGTGATGTGAGTTACAAATTAGGTAAAGAGTCAAGGATTTTGATAATATTTTGGTCTCATTCATTGCTTAATAATAATAATAATATTATAATAATAATAATAATAATAATAATAATTTGGCTATTTTTTCAATATAATAATCATGCAGTGATATGTTGTCACTCCTAGGAACATTGGTGGTTGGTTGGTTAAACACTTTATTTTGTAAGATGTAGAATAAAATGAAAATATGTAAAATGTTGAAAGAGTATGTTGAAAAGAATTGGTGGATGGTATACCAAATTTGATTTGTTTATGTGGTCTACGTTCCATTTCCACCTAAAGGAATTATTAAATTTATAAAATCAAGTGGAGCATATGAGTCCTTACCAACCCCAATGTCCTTATCACCAACTTCTTCCATGAATATGGGCATGCTCAATCATTAATGCCAATACATGTTGTCTAAATGTAATAATATTTTCACCTTTAATCATAGCCTCAAAATTAACTAGTTCATGTTTTACACATGCAGGTGTTCAGATGAAAAGAATCCTCGAGTAAAACCACATATCTTCTCAAATAAAAAACTGAAGGATTTGGGATTGGAGTTCACTCCAGTGAGTGAATGTTTATATGAAACCGTTAAGAGCCTACAAGACCAAGGTCACCTTTCTATTCCAAACAAAGAAGATTCTCTAGAAGTCAAATCCTAAACCAACCATCCTTTATTAACAAGTTTAATTCATGGCCAAAAAGAATCATCTTTTAGCTACCTGCGAGGCTTTAGGCTCTAGCAATTTGATACTAGAAATGAAATGACCGTAATTGGATAGTGTAAGAAAGTATCATGCTCGAATTACTATTGTCGTTATATTTGAAAAATAAGCCCATTATATTACTGTCATCCTTATTAGTATTTTCTTGAGTATTTAACTCAATTATTTGCCATATTTGTCTAAGTTCAAGAAGTTAAAAGTGTTTAAAATATGGGGATTGTTTGGAGTGAATTTGTCTAACCTTTAGCAATATCTGGGATTGTTTGTCTCATCGATGTATTTTATTTTATATTTTGACCTATTATTTATTATCACCAAATTTACCATTACCAATGGCCGCAACAAGTTCATCGATGCCTCTTTTTCAAGTGCCGACAACAAGGTTGGCTTGGGCATGTGCATTAGAGATTCAGCAGAATTCCATGTCCGCTCAAAAATCATGTGGTTCACTCCGTTGTGTTTTGTTGATGTTGGAGAGGTGCTCGGACTTTATCATGCAATTCGGTGGATTCATGAACTTCAACTTGTAAACGTTGATTTCGAAGTTGACTCGAAAAGAGTAGCTGATTACTTCAGCAAAGGACGAGGAGATGTCACCGAATTTGGTTCCATAATGGATAGTAGTATCCAATTCTGTAGGTCGTTTTTAACAAACTCTCGTTTACTAGGAGGCAAGCAAATGAGGTTGCACATACATTAGCTAAGGCAGCCACATCTAGTTCTAGCTTCCGTACCTTTGATGAAATTCCAACATGTATTACTGAATTAATATTTAATGAAATGATATAAGTTACTTTCTCTAAAAAAAAAACAAGTTCAAAAATAAAAAGGTTTTAACTACCCTAAACTAAACCCTAAATCTCACCAGAAAAAGTCCTCAATATGAAAAGGAAGAGAAGAAATTCTCTCAAATCTTTGCAACAAATTATGGCTTCTTCCATAAAAACTAGATGCAAAACAATGGCCTCTCTGTCGTCTCGAAGCAGTTCCTCTCCATCACTAACAGTCTCCGATTCTCTCTCACTTTCTGTGAATCAACACTTCCTTTCCTCCCTCGCCTCCTCTAATGATTCACCAATCTCACCTCCCTCAACTTTAAATGCTCCTCCGGAAGTAACATCGACAAGCTCAACAAGCATTTCCGTCAAATCTCTCAGTTACCTTTGAAAATCTCGTCACTCTATCTCTCCGACCAAAGAACCATTCCCGCGAATGGGTTGCAAGCTTTCTCCCAAAATATTAGAACTTTGACCTCTCTCATTTGTTACAACATGATATTTATTGGTATCCCTCACTTGTTGCTCATCGCTGATTGCTTCCCCGATTTGCAAGTACTTGATTTGAATAATTTATACGGCATAACTGGAGAAGGAATTTGTCATGTTTTAAAGAGATGTTGTAACATTAGGCATTTGAACTTAGCTTGCTGTTCAAGAGTGGACCTACGTGGAATAAACTTTGAAGTTCCAAAACTTGAGATGTTGAATTTGTCAGAGACAATGGTTGATGATGAAACACTCCATGTGATCTCAAAGAGGTGTCACGGGCTTTTGCAACTATTATTGAAAAAAATGTTATCATGTCACAGATAAGGGAGTGAAACATGTGGTAGAAAACTGCGCACAACTTACAGAGATCAATTTGAGGTACTGCTTTCAACAAGAGCGGGAACTCTTGTCGCGTCAAGGATGCCTTGTTTGCTAGCATTCTGAAACTGCTCTACTTAAGTTTGAACGCTGAAGTGTAAGATGTTTATTGTTTTCGATTTATTTCTTTTAGAATACTTCTTGTTGTAACACACTTTTCTCTGCTGTTACTTTTCTGAATATATAAAATCAATAGAATCTCTACAGAGCATCTTTAACTACCTGCTTAAGCATTTTTCATTCATAAGATTAAATCTACCAACAAAGATGAATTTTGTAAGTAGTACATGTTGCACTGCTTTTAATGCATTTTTATGGTCTATTGGTTTTGGTGAGGACTTTCTTGTTTTAATTTGGATGGCCAGTTTCCTCAACCTGTTTCCTTTTGTCCTAATCTTTGTCAAGTTACTCTCTCCAAACAAAGTTCGGCTGTGTCCGGAATAGAGATGAATGGATATATTTGTGATGAACTGATTATTGAAAAGACCAATCTTGCTTTGAATTTCAACTGCTGATGCAAAATGACGATCATTCAATTTAAATGTTTTGAATTTTAGAAGGGTTTGCCATGCTAATAGTTCAAATGATGGTTCATTAGAGAATGTTTTCTCTATATGTTTCCCAAATCCTAGCTTCGATACCATCCACAAGTCATGCTTTTTCACCACAAGATTCATGTTACAATACTGCTCATTCATTATCAAGTGAAGAAGTTGCAGAAACTTGCTTGGATGACCAAAAATGAATTTATTGAACGGTTCCTTTGATTCTTTATCATTGTGTATTTTGTCATTTGAACTCAAATATATTTGTGCTTTGATTCCTCATCATCACATATAATAAAATTAATAGATATTTTATTCAAGTTCTCATACTTGTGCTTCTTGGTACATGCTTTCAGACACTACTAAAACGGATAGCAGAAATACTACTTAATGCAATATGGTTATGTTAGTACAAGGGACACTGTGCATGTATAGTTAGTTCACTCATTCTTTGATTAAATCAGCTGGTTACTTACCCGGTGATGGCGTTCATTTTATTGTTTCAGTGTTTAGCTTTTCACATTATTAATCCTCTCAGAAACAAATTAGCATTACTAATGTTTGATATATAGCTACGGTCCGATTTATATGAACCCTGATCTATAAAAAGAGTTTTGGATGAATAATAGATGCAGAAAAGATCTTTTCAAAACAAAAAATAAACTCAACTCGACTCGACTTAAAGAATTAGATCTCTTGAAAAACCGCTTGACATTGATGCCCAACTTTATTTCCACCTTTACTTCGATCCTAGTTTTTGGTGGTTGAGTGTAACGAAAGATATTAATCGATCCATCAACAATGTGGTTTGAAGTTAGTAGAACTGTGCATGATGTGCTTGAAATAAGACATGTGGAGAATATTGTATGGTTTGGTATCCATGAGAAATGAAGGAATGGATATATGAATCATACAGTTTCGAATAACTTTAAAATGTGACTAGGGAAATGCAGTAATCAAAACCTTGGGATTTCTATATATACTAAATTAAATGGAATTGATACTATCCCCAAAAGATTTCTATATATATCATCAATAAGTAAGTTACTCCATTCTATGTATTAGGATGCTAGCAAAATTAAAAACTCATCAAAGTACTAAAACTAAGACTGTCGATTGAATATTCACATAAACTCACCACCACTAACTGTCAAGGCACATAAGAAAATATCTATCAGTCCAATAAGAGTCATAGCAAATCTCCACTGGTGTTGGTTTTGACATAGAAGATGTAGCAGCAACATCTGTAGAGGTTCCATCAGAAGTATCATAAACTGCCTTCCCTTTCCTGCTACGCTGTGAAGTTGATATATCATCAGTAATTTGGGAAGGATGGAAATATTCATAGGTAATATCATGAGCTTCCTTCCGTTTCCCGCCATGCCGTAAAATGGAATTATCACCAGGCTTCTTTCTTGGCAAAAGTTTCTTCTTTTTTCCGTAATAGAAGTTGAAACCGCCATGGTTAAACCTTGAAGAAGGTTGTAACTGTATTCAGTTAGAGGAGAGAGAGAGAAGAGAATGAGAGAAGAAAGGGAAAATTGTGAATTCTCATTATTCATGAATAACAGTGATTACAAGTATTTATAGGCACATGCAAGTGCAAAGAGTAAGTGACAAGTGTAATGAGTAAGTGACACATGTCACTGACTTATAGGCTAATGCTAAACTAAGTGTAAACTGAGTAAAGCTTCAGTAGTAGAATATAACAAGCCTAAACAATACTCTTAACAGTCCCCCCTCAAACTGAGGGTGTTATCAAACACTCTGAGTTTGTTTCTGAGGTAGATGAATCTGGGTGTAGATAAGGGCTTTGTCAAAAGATCTACCCATTGATCATGAGCTGGCACATGAGAAACCACAAGAGTTTTGTTCAGAACTTTTTCTCTTACAAAGAAGATATCTAACTCCATGTGCTTAGTTCTAGAGTGAAGGACAGAGTTGTGAGCTAGAGAAACAGCACTCAAGTTGTCACAGTAAATTTGAGGAACCCTGCTAGGAACTTTCAACTCTTGAAGAAGAGACTGTATCCAAAGAATTTCTGCAGCAGCTTGAGCCAAGCTTCTGTATTCAGCCTCAGCACTTGACCTTGCAACAAGTGTTTGTTTCTTTGCCCACCAAGAAACAAGGTTAGGTCCCAAATATATACAAGCACCAGATGTGCTTCTCCTGTCATCTGGGTCAGAAGCCCAATCTGCATCACAGAAACCTGTGATTGTAATGGGTTCTGATGAAGAGGTTGCTTCAATAGTCAGACCATGATTGATGGTTCCCTTTAGGTACCTGAGGATCATTTTAACTGTTTTCCAGTGATCTTCCAAAGGGTTAGAGAGAAATTGACAGACCTTATTGACAGAGTAGGAAATTTCTGGTCTTGTAATGGTGGCATATTGAAGAGCACCAACTATGGACCTGAAGTAAGTAGCATCATGCACCTGATTAGAGCCAAACTTTGAAAGTTTAGTGCTGGATGCCAAAGGAGAGGCCTTACTATTTGCATTTTCCATGTTTGCTTTAGCCAGCAGATCCTTAATATATTTTGTTTGAGAAAGATGAAGTGAGCCATTGGGAGAGTGCTTGACTTCTATGCTAAGGAAATAATCAAGTGTTCCCAAATCTTTTAAAGAGAACTCTGAATTAAGTTGAGATACCAGATTCTTAATCACAGCTTTTGAGCTTCCAGTGATGATTATGTCATCCAGATATACTAACAAATAGATGCAATAAGTTTTGGTATGAAGAGTAAACAGAGAGGGGTCACATTTACTGGATTTGAACCCAAAACTAAGCACAGTAGCCTGTAATTTCTCAAACCAAGCTCTAGGGGCCTGCTTTAGCCCATATAAAGCTTTATGAAGCTTGCATACAAGTTGTTTGTCAGCTGATTCAAAACTAGGAGGTTGACTCATATAAACCTCTTCAGTTATGAGACCATTCAGGAAGGCATTATTGATATCCAGTTGTTGAATAGCCCATTTCTTTGTGACAGCCAGAGTGAGAATAGTTCTCACAGTTACAAGTTTCACAACAGGAGAAAAAGTTTCATTGTAGTCAAATCCATGTTGTTGGTGAAAACCTTTGGCCACAAGTCTGGCCTTGTATTTGTTGATGCTCCCATCAGGATTTTGCTTGAGTCTAAAAACCCATTTACATCCCACTGTCTGCCTATGTTCAGGAAGAGATACAAGGGTTCAGGTATGATTGTGCATAAGAGCATCATACTCAGCTTGCATAGCCTGCAACCACTCAGGACTTTGCATTGCTTGCTTATAACTGGCAGGCTCAATATGAGTGAGTAAAAGTGTTGGTTGAATTCTCTTTTGAACAATCCCATGTTTCCCTCTAGTGGACATAGTGTGAGTATTATGGGGATGAATGCGATGAGGAGGAGCATATTGTATGGGATGACCACCAACAGATGCAGAAGAAGTAGTTTTACTGCTATGGTGTGACTCAATGGATGCAGATTGATTTACTGAAGAAGAGGGAGACAGAGTAGTAATAGGGATAGGATTTAGAATAGGTCTAGGAGGAAGGTGATGATGAGATGATGACTGAGAGTTATGAGAAATATGAGGAGGAGTGGCAAGACTTTGAGGTTACTGACTAACAACAGAGTGATGAGGTGAGGAATGAAAAGACTGAGTACGAGAACCAGTAGCAGATGAGGGCATAGTGAAATTAGAGGGTGACTGAAAGTTAGCAGTAGGAGATGCTATGGAAGAAGACATCATAGAAGGAAGGAAGGTGGTTAAAGTGGGACTGGCACTTTGAGTGGCAGAAGATACATCATCAGAGAATAGTTCAGCATAAGGAAACCTATACTCATTGAAAATGAAATCCTTAGAGATAAACACTTTTCCTGAAGGATCAAGACATTTGTAGCCTTTATGAGTTGGTGAATACCCAATGAAAAAACACTCTTTTGAGCGAAATTCCAGTTTGTGATTGTTATAGGGTCTGGTAAAGGGGAAACAGGCACAGCCAAAAGACTTCAAGAATTTATAGTCAGAGATCTGAAGGTGAAGGATGAAAAAGGGTGATTTGTTACCAAGAACAGGGGAAGGTAATCTTTTAATGAGATATGTGGCTGTTACAAAGGCATGATCCCAAAAGCATAAAGGCATTTTAGCATAGGCTAATAGAGTAAGGCCAGTTTCCACAATGTGCCTATGTTTCCTTTCTACAGTCCCATTTTGATGGTGAGTATGGGGACATGTCAGTCTATGAGTGATACCTAAAGTGTTTAAAAATTGGGTTAAAGGGCGAAATTCGCCACCTCCATCTGTTTGAACAGATTTAATAGGGAGATTATATTGAAGTTCCACCATATTTTTGAATTTTTGAAATGTGAGAAGAGTGTGGGATTTTAGTTTAAGTGGAAAAACCCAGGTATATCTAGAATAAGCATCAACACAGGTTAAAAAATATGAATAACCTTCATGAGACTCAACAGAGGCAGGGCCCCACAAATCACAGAAAACAAGCTCAAGAGGCCTATTATAGGCTGTAGTAGAGGAAACAGATGGAAGTCTATGAGACTTTCCTAAGCAACAAGCTGAACAAAAATCAAAGGCATTTTTATTTGGTAAATGTTGATTACAAAGTTGCATTACATATTTGAGAGCCTCATGATGAGGATGACCAAGTCTGCTATGCCAAACTTTGTACAAACTGATATTGCTACTGCTAACACTATTGCTACTGGTTGAAGTGGACACACTTTCAACATTATTACATTGAATATGAGACAAAGGGAAACTAGAGTAGGAAAAGCAATTATTAGCATGACACTGAGATTTGTGAGAAGAACTGGAGCAGGGAGAGTCAGCAACAACCCTGGGCACCGAATGTGAGTCAAATTGGTAGAGCCCCTCATCACCAAGATGCCCTGTTAGAAGGATTTTAGAAGAATCCTAGGATTTGACATAACAGATGTTAGGATGAAATTCAAAGAAAACATTGTTATCTTTTGTAAATTGACTGACACTGACAAGATTTTTAGTAATGGAAGGAACATGAAACAAATTATGAAGTTTAAGAGTAGTATGGGGAGAAAAGGGAGAAGTAAATTTCAGTGAGCCAATAGAGTTAACAGGCAGACCTTGACCGTTACCAATGTGAACTTGGTCAGAACCTGATAAAGAAACTGCATCCATGAGGTTGGTGGCATCAGGTGTAACATGGTGCGTAGCACCAGAATCAGGGTACCAGCCAGTGTTAAATGAGTTGGAATTAATAGACTCATTACCAATCAAATAAGCCTGTGGAGGTGAGGGCCTGATATTACCAAATTGAGGAGGAAAGGAGGATCTAGGTGCAGCACCAGATGGTGTTCTCTGAGTAACACCTTGCATCCAAACATTAGGTTGAGGTGTAGCACCTTGCATCCAAAAGTTAGGGTGAGGAGTGTACCCAACAGAGGAGCCAGGTCCACCAAAGTTACCACCATAAGCACCATAACCTTCATATTGAGGAGGAACAGAGAGTCTATGATAGCAGATACTAGTATCATGACCAACCTTATAGCATATTTGACATTGCACTGAGCTTCCCCTTCCATAATTGCGTCCTCCTCTTCCTCTGTTGCGTCCTCCACGAAAACCTCTACCTCTGGAACCATTTCTGCCTCCATAGTTAGGATTAAAATACTGAGAAGCATGCTGATTTGGAGGAATAGTTTGATTCTGGTCATAGTATGAATCAGCTTGAGCCTGATTGTTACCAAACTTTCCATCAGGAATAGCAGATTGAGTGAGATGAGCAGAAACGGAGTCTCCAGTTAGAGCTTTCTTGAACTTGTCATTGCGAGCCTCTTGTGTGAGTAACTGAGATTCCAATTCATCCAAAGAAATTATAGCAGCTTGACTATTCACAGTTGCAACAACAACATTGAATTCCTCAGGTAAAGCTTCCAACACAACTTCAATTAGGTCACGGCGTGAAATTGGATCTCCAATAGACATTAATGACTCAGAAATTGTACGCACACGAGCAATAAACTCAAAAATTGAGCGTGTGCCTTTGGTGATTCCACGAAGCTCAGAGCGAAGCTGTCTTGAGCGAGTTCGCATTTGTGTATAACAGTAAGTATGAATCTCATCCCATACCTGATGCGAATGTCATAGATGAACGAAACGCAAAAGAAGAGAAGGAGAGATAGTGGAGAGGATCCACGTACAGAGCAGAGAATCCTGTTCCTCCCAATCGGTGTACGCCAGATTCTCGGTACCGGCTTCGCGCGCCGCGTCGGAGAGGAAAACCGGTGGGATCTGCGGCAAAACGACGTAGGGCACCATTTTTGTACCGCGCAAAATGCCTTCAACCTGTTGCTTCCACTGGAGATAGTTCGTATAGCTTGACAGATACGACTTGTTTGAAGGTTCGCGAAGTTGCCGCAGTGACGCGTGGAGCTCCATTTGTGTTCATCGGAGTTGCAGTGTTGTTCGTAGGTGAGGAAGACGAAGACGAAGCGGAAGCCATGGATCTACGAAGACGAAGCAGAAACTATGGATCTGGATCGAGAAAAAAAATGCTCTATGATACCATAATAGAAGTTGAAACCGCCATGGTTAAACCTTGAAGAAGGTTGTAACTATATTCAGTTAGAGGAGAGAGAGAAGAGAAAAGAGAGAAGAAAGGGAAAATTGTGAATTCTCATTATTCATGAATAACAGTGATTACAAGTATTTATAGGCACATGCAAGTGCAAAGAGTAAGTGACAAGTGTAATGAGTAAGTGACACATGTCACTGACTTACAGGCTAATGCTAAACTAAGTGTAAACTGAGTAAAGCTTCAGTAGCAGAATATAACAAGCCTAAACAATACTCTTAACATTCCGGTCTGCTTCGTATTCCAAGCGATGTGTTCGGACTTCTGTGAAAATCCGTCATAGGTTTTCATCAAAACTTGGTCATTAATTTGATCATTGCACTGGTGTTTCTCCCTTTCAGGTAGAATTTCCATATCATTCTCAATCAACCGATCAAGCATTGCAAACTCAGGCAGTTGAGAACAACCTTTTGAGCGATAGAAGGCCGACAATTGGGCAAAAGCACTTACAAACTCGAGTCTATCAAATTCAGTAAGTGAGGACTGAGCTAATGATTTAACAAAATTGACAAGTTCCATGTTCAAAAGATGTCGCATCATTAGCATTTAACTTTGTGTTCAGCTTAGGAAGCGCTTGTCCGAGCATACAAGGACAAGACAGGCCAAACTCAACGCGCCTTGAGGCCTCTTCTAAAGCACAATCAACAGCATGGCGGAATTGTTTCAAATCGCTCTGTTTCTCCATTTGGGAGAAACGTTTATGAAATGGCTTTATCATTGACACATCATTCCAAGCAAATGTTTGATCACCAAAATATGCTATCAG
The DNA here is from genome assembly GCF_051527215.1 of Medicago sativa. NCBI lineage: Eukaryota > Viridiplantae > Streptophyta > Magnoliopsida > Fabales > Fabaceae > Medicago > Medicago sativa. The sequence continues at coordinate 82,897,633 of NC_140750.1, forward strand.
GTAACAGTTTCCCTTACGGCGCCTCTTTGCCTTCACTGATGCAACTGAGGGATCATATATCTGACCAGGCCACCAAGAATGTCCCCTAACCTTTCCCCAGACTAAATCAGATACACGGTAATTAACATCGGAAAACATTGATTCCCAAGGCACCCTATCCTCTTGTGTGTTTTTGTTTGAATTAAGATCAAAACCTTGGCAATCATATTGAATATTATTCGGAATACCTGCTCCAAAAATACTGATGTTTGTGGTTTGGTCTTGAATCACATTTAGTTGTGCATCTGACAGAAAGCTTGACTGTATCAAAGACTCTTCTGCTTTGACATCAATGCCTTCCACATATCGAATTCCATCCTGTAATTGGTAGGTTGCAACATCTGAGACACGAGAATCTTCAGAATCATCTTTAGTAACACCGTCATCCTCCACAACTGCACTAAAATTCGCCAAAGCAACATCGTTCTCGTGCTTGTGCTCAGTCACATCATCTTCAACTCGTTGAACCTCATTACTCAATGCAATTTTCCCTACATTCTGACACTCCTGTTCAATCTGAACACCATCATTCAATTCAAAAACTAACCCTTGATCAGACTCTGCACCTCTATCAGAACATTGAATCACACTTTTCTCATCTTCAATCTTCATCAACCCACATGAAAATTTTCCTACTTTCCCACCACACCCTCCATCATAAACATCAAACATTCTTGAACAACTAGTTCTTTCAACATCACAGATTAGGGTTTCAGAACAAGAGAGACCAACGTTAACATTAGAGACCTTATTATAGAGTTAAACCCCAAAGCCTCATTCTCATGATGATCAAATAAAACAGCATCAGCGTTTGAATTCATAGCCATTATAACAGAAAACCACATATAACACAGAACACAAACAAACATGTGCATGCATTCATGCATTCATATTTGAAACCTTTACAATAATATAACAGATAATATGAAGGATGAGAAATTCTAGCCTGTTTTTGAAACAAAGATAGAGACTTTGTTGTTTGTTTGAGTTGAGTTGGGTTGTTTGAAGAATGGTTACTTTTTTTGTTGTTGAGAAAATCTTGTTACGTTCTTTCTTTGAATATAAATCTTGGTGCTTTCTTGGTATCAATTCACTTATTATTATTGATGTCGTAAATATGAAGATTATATTAATTTGTTTTATCAGAACTTGTCTCTATATCTGATTCAGAATTAGTAATTCATTATTATTTATAAATATATTATGGGTTAAATATATTTTTTCTCCCCATAAATATTAAAACTTTTTCGTTCTAGTCTCCTAAAAAATTTCTTCGACTGTCTCTTAAAAATTTTCCGTCAACACTTTTGGTCCTTGGTTTGAAGTCCGATCATGTGTACAAAAGCTTATATGCTACCTCTGAATTTGGTAATAAAAAGACTTGCCAGCAACTAGCAGAAATGACAACACCTTCGATATCTCTCACCACAACACCAATACTCATCCTTTGAGCTGACTTTTGGGATGTGATCCAATCTCGACCCATGCTAAGCGTGAGTGTGGGTGTTGAAGTTGGTTTTGAAGTTGTTTGTAGTTTGTTATTTGTCCACATTGCTCAGATTTCTGGATTGTTGAGTGTATATGTTTGAGTATGTTCATCATTTGAGCTAGCTAATTTTGAGATGAGATTCAAGCATATTTAACAACTATTTTATTTTATCTCATTTTCAACAAATGGGTGATATATATTGTATGGTCCAAATTATATAGCTAGCTAATTAAGGTCTTTGATAAGAATTTGCGGATGAAAAATAGATGCTAAAAAGAGCTTTGCTCTCTTCCAACTCAACTCGAATTATACCTTCAAAAAAGAATGCAACTAGAATTTTAGGATTAGATTAGATCTATTGAAAAACCAGTTGAAATTTATTTGCAACTGCATTTATCTTAGTTTCTAATTAACTTCTTTCAAACTGAAACTTTATATCTGCTTTTTGACAAAAGGAAACATTATATTTGTAGTTATCTCTTATTTTTCAATGAGTAGGAATCAAACAAAGTATTTCAAGATTTTCAACATTTTACACATATTATGTATTATCTACTTGTGCTATAACTTTTTTTATAAACATCCTCTCAGCAAAAAAAAAAACTTTGATATAAATTCAAAATAAAAACTATTTGATTTAATAAAAAATATTACTAAAATAAATTAATATTTATCATTTAAAATATATTTTGGTATATTTCATTAATAACTAATAGCCAATAAATTCACAAAAACAATAGACCAACAAACGGCGATTGAATCTATCTATCAAAACATGACAAAAAATAGTTCAAATTCTATTAGGACAGAAGTTTAGATAAATCATGAAACATATTCTATATGGAGGAAGCCTATAGGTACAACCAAAACAAATATATATTTAAGAATCGAACAATGTGGTTTGAAGTTAGTATGCATGCTAGCCAAATTAATAACTGACCACTAATTGTGAAGGCATCGATCAAATAAGAAAATATCTATCAGTCCAATAAGAATCATAGCAAAGCTCCACTGGTGTTGGTGTTGACATATAAGAGGTTACATCTGAAGAATCATAAGCTGCCTTCCCTTTCCTATCATCAGCAATTCGGGAATGATGGAAATATTCGAAAGTAGTATCATGAGCTGCCTTCCGTTTCCAGCTGCCACGCAGTGAAATTGAATTATCATCACCATCCTTCTTTTCTCCCTTTAGATTCCAGCAGGAGTTCTTATTATCTGACATTAAATCTGAAAAATAATGTTTCTTCTTTTTGCTGGTCAGCTTTGTCTTCCGAGTGATCATCATGTGCTGGGGCTTTTGTGAAAATCCTCCGTCATAGGTTTTCATCAAAACTTGCTCATTAATTTGATCACCGCACTGCTGTTTCTCCTTTGTATCATTCTCATGCAACCGATAAAGCATTGCAAACTCAGGCAGTTGAGAATATCCTTTCGAGCACTTACAAACTTGACGACTGAGCTAATGATTTAACAAAATTGACAGCACTGGCTCGGAATTTATGGGAGAAGTGGCTAAGAAACGAATCGATAACAGGGAGAAGAGAGAAAAAAAAAATTCTCAATAACTGAATTGAATTCTTTGGTTTGGATGAAGAGTGTGAGCTCTCTATTTATGAGAAATTTTTAGAAGTAACTTATATATTAGATCTCATATAAAAATATTTTTTATTAAGTACTAAAATATCTCATATTGATACCAAAATATTTTAGATCAAACACCAAAATATTATCTCTCTATTTATAAAGAAAATACACATCTAATTTGTGAGAAGCTTTGAGAACAAGTAACTCACCTATTAAATCTGATACAAAACTATTTTTTATTGAGTGCTAAAATATCTCAGATTGGATGCCAAAATATTTTAGATCAAACACCAAAATATTATCTCTCTAATTATAAAGAAAATTCACATCTAATTTATAAGAAGCTTTGAGAACAAGTAACTCACATATTAAATCTAGTACCAAAATATCTTTTATTAAGTATCAAAATATCTTAGATTGGGCACCAAAATATCTCAATTACCAAAATATTGCAGATCAAGCACACCAAAATATTTTAGATTATGCACCAAAATAATTCTGATACGTTTCAAAATATTTTTGCAAAACTTGAGGATTACAAAAACACTTTCAAACATTTAAATTAATTATTTTTGTTAAAAAAATGTTTATGTTAATTATTTCATTTAACATTTTCGAAAAAATAGTTCTATTCTTTGATACTTTGAAAAAAAATAGTTATTCCCTACGTCCCATATTATATGTGATCTAGTTGACTCTGTCACACGTATGTCAATACACAATTTTAAACTTAAATATCTTTAATAATCTATTAGAAAAAATTATGAAAATTTGATATTTTAAAAATATTCATCAAGACAAATCCAACAATATCTTATATGTTATATTTTGTCTTTATATACTAGTAAAAAAAAAGGATCAAAGCATGTATTGTGACCAGTACAAATTTTTAAATTAGGTCATTTAAAATGGGACGGAGGGAGTATATTCTTTATATGCTGAGCTATGATTTGTACAAAATCTCATGACAAAAACTCGCATCCTCTAACAATTTAGTTTAAAATTCTAGATGGTGGTGTTAAATGACTTTTGAGGGTAGGACTTTCTTCATCAATCTTCTTCCCCAACAGAGGGGATGGTACTTGTAGAGACATGTTAACGCTCAAATCAGTAAGTGTCATGGATATGTGAGATAATCTAGATTAAAATATATGTTTACCCGGACCAATGTCATAAGAGCATTGATAGAGTGGGTTTAGGGTTTTTGTCCTTGAACATTTACTCAACTGTTGTCAAGGGACAATTGTGAGTAGATTATGAGAAGAAATCGTTGGATTCAGTCTGAATGGCTCACATGGCCTCACAGGTGCAAACCAGAGGATGCCTACAGGCAGGCCCGACCCTTGGCAAGCTCAAGGTGAGCTATGGTGTCGGGCCTCACAATTTTAGGAGCCTCAATTTATTTATTTATTTATTTTTAATATAGCATCCAAAATTGTTAAGTATATATAATAAAATATAAAAAATCAATAGATCCTTTGTAAAGGTTTGGTCGTAAAATAGAATGCATTTGGGTCTTTGGTCTTGAGGTCCAGTCCCGAGCATTTGTGTGAATTTGAACCAAATATAAAAGTCTCAATTACATTCACAACTATTAGGCCATTATAATTTTTTTTCTACATTTCAGATTTATCTATGAATGTAGAAAACTACTATATACTTTGATTTTTTTTGTCATTTGTTTCCATTAACAGCACAAATTAAATCTCAAACATTTAGTATTTTCTCCTATTGTTTTACGTTTAATCATGCATGCTAGTACTAATTTGCTACTACTTTTCCCGATATTAGTACTAGTTTGTCACTATTTAGAGAGCAAAGACACTTTTTTAAGCAAGAACAACCAATATACTTAAGATCCATTTTGCACTAAACAAAGTGATGATTCTTTTTAAGTTTTTGGCGTTTCTTTCTAATTTGAACCCAATTTTTAATATTAAAATAATTAGTGGTTAGTGAAGTTCAACACAAGTTAGTTAGTTCCTCCCATACAAACTTACTTTTACTTAATTTATAAGAATGACTATTTTTTATGTTATTTACAACTTAAATAGATGATTACTATTGCTTTTAAAAAATCTTGTTTTTTAATTGGAGGACCGTTTTTAATATTTGAACATGACCTATGATTTTATCGGAACGGCCTAGTCTACGGGTGGTCTTTCTGAGCCAACTACAATTGGTACACCCAGATCCAATCAAGATTTGGGTCTTGACCTAGATCGGAACAGTTGCCAATAAGTTAAATTAGCAAAAACAAAATAGCCTATAAGTAAAACAATAGTCCTCCTGCCAAAAAAAAATAATAGTCCAACAATGATTGTTGAATCATAACGATTCGCTATCATTTGATTAAGTGGTATTTTTTGCGCTAATATAAACGACGTTTTATATGAAATTTTGATTTAGATTAAAATTATAAATAAAGATTTATAACTTATTAAATATAAGAAACTCATCAAACCATTTTATCTATTGCAACACACCAGCAATATAAACAAAATCTCATCCTTTTATGTATAGCATGCTAGCCAAATTAATGACTCAACAAAATACTAAACTACGTCTCTCAATTGAATATTCACATAAACTGACCACTAATATTGAAGGCATCGATCAAATAAGAAAATATCTATCAGTCCAATAAGAATCATAGGAAAGCTCCACTGGTTGTGGTGTTGACATAGAAGACGTAACAGCAGCTTTTGTAGATGTTACATCAAAAGTATCATAAGCTTCCTTCCCTTTCCTGCCATACTTTGAAGTTGAATTATCATCAGCAACTCGGGAATGGTGGAAATATTCGAAAGTAGTATCATGAGCTGCCTTCCGTTTCCTGCCACGCCGTGAAATTGAATTATCACCAGCCTTCTTTTCTGGCGTACATTCGCCCTTTAGAGTCCAGGAGTTCTTCTCTGACAAATGTTTCTTCTTTTTGCTAGTCAGCTTAGTATTCTGAGAGATGTGCTGAGACTTCTGTGAAAATCCTTCATAGGTTTTTATCAAAACTTGCTCATTACTTTGTTCGTCACACTGCTGTTTCTCTATTGAAGGCAGAATTTCCATATCATTCTCATTCAACCGATCAATTATTCCAAATTCAGTCAGTTGATAATAGCCTTTGGAGCGATAGAAAGCCGTCAATTGGGCACGAGCACTTACAAACTTGAGTCTATCAAATTCTGTAACTGACGACTGAGCTAATGATTTAACAAAATTGACAAGTTCCGTCGGTTCAAAAGATGTCGCAACCTTAGCAGTTAATTTGGTCTTCAGCTTAGGAGACGCTTCTCCGGGCATACAAGGACAAGACAGGCCAAACTCAACACGCCTTGAGGCCTCTTCTAAAGCACAATCAACAGCATGGCGGAAATTTTCCAAATCGCTCTGTTTCTCCATTTGGGAGAAATGTTTATGAAATGGCTTTATCATTGACACATCATTCCAAGCAAATGTTTGATCACCAAAATATGCTGTGAGGTACCAGTTTCCCTTACGGTGCCTCTTCGCCTTCACTGATGCAACTGAGGGATCATATATCTGACCAGGCCACCAAGAATGTCCCCTAACCTTTCCCCAAACTAAATCAGATACATGGTAATTAACATCGGAAAACACTTCTCCAGCAATACTGAGTTCTGTGGTATGGTCTTGAATCACATTTAGTTTTGCATCTGACAGAAAGGCTGGCTGTTTCAATGACTCTTCTGCTTTAACATCCATGCCTTCCACATATGGAATTCCATCTGAGACACGAGAATCATCGGAATAATCTTTAGTAACAACAAAACCATCAGCAGCTTTTAAAACACCGCCATCCTCCACAACTGCGCTAAAATTCGCCAAAGCAACGTTTTTAGCCTCATCTTCATTCTTCACCAACCGACATGAAAATTTTCCTACTTTCCCATCACACCCTCCATCAACAACATTAAAACCTGATGTGCCATTGGTTCCTCCAACATCAGGGATTAGGGTTTCAGAAAAAGAGACACCAACGCTAATATAAGACCTTACTATAGAGTTATTCCCCAAAACCTCATTCTCATGATGATCAAATAAAACAGCATCAGCATTTGAATTCATAGCCATTATAACAGAAAAGTACCTATAACACAAAACACAAACAAACATGTGCATTCATGCATGCATTCATACTTAAACTGAATAATAATAATAATAATAATAATAAAACAAGATCATACGAAGGATGAGAAAATCAAACCTGTTTTCGAAACAGAGAAGACGTAGACTTTGATTGTATGTTTGTTGGAGGTTGTGAATGTTGAAGTTGTTGAACTGAATGAGAGTGAAGCGTTAAATATATGAACTGTGTAACAAAATCTTAAGGGATTTACAGAAGAGTGTACTGCACAGGATTTAAAGAAGCATAGTTTAGTTTGTTTCAGTTTCATAACAGAAAAAACGGACTTGTACCGAGATATTAGCTTATTTTTGACAAAATATAAATCTTTAGATTTGGTGGAGGATTATATTTTGATTTTTTTTTTATTTTGTTACAATCACTGTATTTGATTTGGTTCAAAATTAGTAATTCATTATTTTTCTATGTCGGTGTAACATATAAAGAGAATAAATCTCCTCTCAAAAAAACGAATAAGAGAGTGTTATTTAGGTTGGATTTCATGTACTATTTTATCCTTTGGATAATGTTATTTAAATTATATATGTTATAAAATTCCAAAAAAAAATAGGAACTACCCCTTATCTATCTTCATCACATTAAAGGAAATACATTTATTTAGGGTGCATTTATTTATTTTTTTGCCGTTTTTACCATTCATTTAAAATATTCTATTTACTATTTTATCTTTTTTATAATATTATTTAAAGAGAATAGATCAAATTAATACTATCGTTTAACTTGATAGAAATTTTTAAAATTTGATCGTTGAATTGTAAGTTTATATCATATAGATTTATAATATTATTTAAAGAGAATAGATCAAATTAATACTATCGTTTAACTTGATAGAAATTTTTAAAATTTGATCGTTGAATTGTAAGTTTATATCATATAGATCATTCTTGTAAATCTTTATGAAAATATAAAATCATTTGATATGCTATTAAGATACATCAAGATTAACGGTGTTAAAGGTGCACAAACAATTAATCTTTATGTATCTCAATAACATATCAAATGATATCAGATCTTTGTAAAATTTCATGAATAATCTATAGAATTTTTAATCTATATGATATAAACTTACAATCCAACAGACAAATTTAAAAAATATGTATCGAGTCAAACGATATTGAGCATTGTAACATTTTTTTTAAGAGGATAAAATAGGATATATTACTCAATCAAAAAGTTCTTCCTAGCACAACGTGTAACAGGAAAAGAACCAGAGTCACAGACATATTTACAAAGAGTGGGAAACAAAACAACAAAAACTAATAAACATAGGAAGAAATAACATTAGCCTATGTCCAACACAGTGAACGAACTAAGCCACCAACCATGGTAGTTGAAAGAGAGATTATGAATTTTCGTCCTCAAACCACAAAAAAAGAAAGAGACTTAATCTTGTCAACAATCTGATATGTCGAGCCATGTTTACAATTGAATAACCTGTTATTTCTTTCTTTCCATATTTCCCACGCAATAGCATACCAAATCAGATGCATAATAGATTGCCGCACCTTCGAACAATTGCCACCAACAAAACAAAATTGATTGAGATAATCTGCAAGCACCCTTGGGAGAACCGAACCGACACCCAACCATCGATGAATAATGTGCCAAACCTCCCCAAAAATATTACAGTGTAAAAATAAATGAGAAGAAGATTCTATCGAGCCATAGCCACCAATGCACAATCTAGCCTCAGAAGCTATAACTCCACGACGATACAAATTATCCTTAGTCGGCAAACCTATCACGGAACAGACGCCAAGCGAAAAGAACAACCTTCAAAGGAATATCCTTATGCCAAAAAACCCTTGTAGAAACCGAAGTGTCAATATGATGATGATGAGTTAGGATTTTATAAGCACTCCAACCAGTGAAATCATTGCTCGATTCCATGTTCCAAAGCCACATGTCCTCCTTATCAACCTGCAAATTCACATTTTGAAGTAATAAATAGAGTTCCCCCACCAGCTCCTCCTCCCACACAAACAACCCCCGCCTCCATTTCCAAGCCTCACCTTCCTCCCCCCATCCTAACTGACACATATCAAACACAAACACCTCCTTAAACAACGATAAATCAAACAATCTGCTAAACCTTTTCCTAAACGCCACTCCACCAACCCAAACATCCGACCAAAACATAGTTAACTTCCCATTACCCACCGCACGTGATTTTCTTCTTAATGGGTGGGGTGGAGCCTCATGTGATTTTCTTCTTCTTTTTTTTAAAAAATAAAAATAAAAACAGATTTTTTATGTTGGCGAACACATGGACTTGCCACATCATTAAAATTAGTCATGTAAGTGTTTTTCGTAAAAATTGCTCAAAATATGCACGGGACTGGCAAATGCAAAAGATGAGTAAACTTAAGGGGTCAAAATTCATCAATTGAAATTTGGAGGCCAACATCAATCAATTGTAACACTTGGTGGGTCAAAAATAAATAAAGATAATGATCTAATTTGTATTAGTTTCAAACTTATAGAAGTTTATGAATAAAACAAAAGAAAATTACACTCACATCTCTTAAGTTTTCTGTAAATAACACTCACATCCGCTCTAGTTAAAAACTTACACTAACCTCCCTTATTTATTTAACAAACTTACACAAACTTCCCTTGAATGATAACATTGTTACTTCTCTGTTAAAAGAAACTTGATTTCTACAAAACTATTTGACAATAAGCTATATGATTTCTCAATTGCTCTCCCGTTGCTGAATTTTTGTCTCACTCATTTCCCCTTTCTCCACAACTTGCTCTAAAAAAAAAAGCAGTAATTTTTTCTAGTTTTCTGTGTTTGAATATACCTAATTTTTACATAAATAAATTTGGTGGTTGAAACTTGATTTAAGGAAAATGATAATTTCAATTTGTTGAGCTAATTGAATGGTGTGCAAGTGCTGCTTTAATCTTCTATCTTATTGTTCAAATCACAAATATAATTATTGCTTTGTTATCCAAGCTCTTAACCAATTTATCATTTTCACAGAATAATATGAATCATGTTCAGTTGTTCTTTATATAATATTTGCTTTTTTGGATTAATGAAGTAAGAGACATAATATTTCGCACTAAATTTCTTGTATGTCATAGGAGTAATGTCTAAATGATGCAATTTCAGTGATGAGGCAAACACCGTTAATGTATAAGGAAGGTGAGTGTTTTATTAAAACTAGAAGGGGTGAAAGTGTTATTTAAGGAGACCTCAAGAGAGGTTAGTGCAATTTGCCATTAAAAATTTAAAACAACCTTATAATCCTACAATTGAAACAACAACAAAAAACATTATAAACTCACAAATGTTTATGGAAACTAATTGTGGTTAACCATTCTTTATATTATCTCAACATTATAAACTCAACATGACTTCAACTTTGGTAGTTTGCTGTCATCTTTGGAAACTAATTTTAAGAAACTGAGTCCAAGACTCTTCAACTCCAAATTCCTTCATCTGCCATATAATAAAACCGGTTCCATGTAAATCATGATAAAAACACAAGGAGTCCATCAACACAGAAAGAGTTGGCTGAACACATGGAACTATATCAAAACCCTGAGGGGCCATCAACTGACGGTATGTCTCGGTACTCAAATCAAGTGAGATGATCATAAACTGGTTAAGAGTAATAAGTTTCCAATCAATTTGATAGTCATATTGGAACTTATTTTGAATGGCCAACCAGTTAAGAGTCCCACACACATACACACCATGTTTGATACCAATATGTTCATAGAATTTTGGGGCACGATAATTAGGAACCATGGGTAAACATTCAATATTTCTCCGAACATTATCACCAAAACTCAAAACTTTCACCTCGTTAGTCTTTAGATGGAACACCACAATTTTATAAGTGTCAATTGCATTGTTGTCAAAATCCCGACTTAAATCCTAAAATCCAAGATTTTGCGACTTTCTTCACCTTCAACGACCTAAATCCATAATAGAATTCTTAAATAGGCAAAATCCATCGATTTTGATTGCGATTTTACGATTTCTTATAAACTACGTCATTTATGACTATATACCATTTATAACATATATTTGGTATTATTATTTTTTGGTAAAGTCCATTGTCATACCCCAATTTTTGACCATTTTTTTTTACAAATTTTAGTCATTTTTTTGGCCGAGGAACTTCGTCGTTTTAGACGAAATTTCGGCAGAGAGGTATTTTAAAATACCTCATTATTTGGTTACCTACAGTTTTACATTTTTATTAATTCATTTATCTTAGCTTCATTATTTTTAATTTCTCTTTAATTAGTTTCCTTTTTATTTTATTTATTTGATTCCATTTTTATTAGTATTATTTACCCTTAATGTCACGTTTTTTAGTTTCCTTTTAGAAGTGTTTTTGTTCTATTTTTCTTATATGTCCTTTTTAGTCCATGGTCCAAATTTATTCAAGTATGATCCAGCCTTCAGCAAGGGTACAAGTGGTCCAATCAGAGACAGACACATCATCAGAATACCTGCAAACCCTATTTTTACACAGTATAAATACATCATTAATTGCAGTCACTGTGGACAGACTGACACAGCCGCACAAAATTAAACCCTAATTTCTCCATCTCATTTACTTTTTCGGATCAAACACAAAAGCCTCAAGAATATTCAAACCTTTTTCCAGAAAAATGAAGAACACATGAATTTCAAAAACATTTTCCACAATCATCAAGAAACTCCAAACACAAATCTAAACTCACGAGTATCATAAAACCATCACGTAACCATCTTTCCTTCTTTTTCCTTCGAATCAAATTCACCAACGACCTTTACCATCACCGTAAACAACCTAGCAGCAACTTGAATCGGATTCATAACACACAAGTATTTAAATCGAGTCTCACACTCACAAGTTTCACACCAGCAGTAACAACAACAAGCAATTTCTGAATCGCAACCACCTCAATACACAACTAATCTGATTTCAACAACAAGCTCAGAACAGAATCAGTGAAAGAGAAGAAGTCGTATTCGCGGATACAGAGAGAAGGAGTCTGTGCTGTACAAAATCGGAATCAGAGAAGAAAGGAGCAGATCGAGTCCGAAACGTGAAAGAGGAACGAAGTGCTTTCTATCGACCGATCCAGAAGGTAAGTGTTGAAGTTTGTTCGTATCTTTGTTCTTAGATCTAGTCCGATTTGGTTATTGTTTTTAAAATTTTCTTTCAGAAATGAGAAGAGGAGAGAAAAGGATTTTGAAAACTGTATTTAGATTTGAAGTCGGAGCAATTTTAGTGGTTGCCGACGGCGGCGCCGCCACCTTAGGGTGGTCGGCCACTGCGCCGGCGTTTTTGGCTTAAACGGAGAAGACGAGTCTGGTTTCAGACTCTATCTCTCTAGAAACGACTTAGAGAGAGAGAAGTGTGTGGAGTTATATGGTTTTTTTGTTGAGTTTGATTTTATATTGATTTTTGTTTGAATAATCCCATGTATGTGTGTATGCCTGCTTTCCATGCTCTATCGTGATCTAAGCCATCAGATCTGGATAGTTCCAGGATCTGATGGCTACTGCTTGATCTCTTTTTAAATCCTATGTGTGTGTTTCTCTATGGTGCACTGTGTACTGCTGTTTTAAGAACTCTTTGATGATTGATTCGTTGGCTGTGATGATTTCTTATGGAATCAGATCTGGACCCTTTGATTCATTTGATGGTCTAAATCGATCCTGCCTGAGCCAAGTAGTGACCCGCCTCTTTTGGTCTGGTTCGACCCATCCAGTGATTTTGTGACCCGAACCGGCCTGGATTTTTATGTCTGGGCCCAAGTTTATGCTAAGGGCTTTACTGTCTTACTTATTTCACCACTGTTTCCGTGTTTTACACCTCTGGTCACTTAAATTTTATTTTCTTCAACTCTTCAAAATTTCATACTTTGATTTAATCATTTACATACTGTTTTTTTATTGTGTGCTTTATTATTCCGTTTTTAACTCACGCATACTTAACTCATTTTTTTGTGTTTTTGTTCCAAGTTTTTTATGATTTAATCTCCATGGCTTTTTTATTTTATTTTTGCTTTAAATTTCATTTTGTGTCTTGCTTTAATATTTCAACATCATGCCTTCTTTTTTATAATCCATGCAATGCTTTTAAATTCCTCATCATCTTATTATGCTTGCTTTGCTTCTAGTATCATCTCATGCATTTTTATTCTTGCAATTTACTTAAATTCCATTATTTTAGTGTGTATTCTAGGTAATTGATGTGATTTATTTTTTCGCATTTTATTTCTTGCCTTAGAATGCATCTAGGAAGGAATGTAATAGCGTAGTAATTGCACACACCGACACAAGCACCAACACTACATCACTTTATTTATCGCTTTACGTTCGCTTTATTTTTCGCATCGTTATGATAGTTACCGTTAGATTAGAAAAAATCTTTTTATCTCAAAAATCAAATAAGCAAAAAGTCAAATTATTTTCTTAATAAACCTTGGATCCAAATCCAAGAGATTTTTTCCTTTATTTTCTTAATCAAATTTCTAATGAACCTTAAATGAACTTAGACTAAATTTCTTAAATAAAATGAAACAACCTCACTCCCATTTTATTCTTCTATACCTTGAGGTCTCGCAATCCTTCTCAAAAACCATTTTCAAAAACAAATTAAAATCAACCTAACCCACAAAAAATATATTTTTGAGAATGAACTACGGTGGTTTTGATCCCTTTTAAGGGTACGTAGGCAAGGGTTTATTCCTTCCAAATCAATCAAATAAAAAACAACAAAAATCATCCTTCTTCTCCCTCCATTCTTTCACTTAGAATTCTTTAGGCATTTTTTTTCAAATAAATAAATGAATTTAGTACAAAGATAAAGTAGGTAAGAGGTTACCACGGAGTACCGTGGACGATGCGGGTGCCTAACACCTTCCCCCAATCGTAACCAACCCCCAGATCCAAAAAAGGGTTTTAATCTCATTTTTCCCTTCCCAAGAATAAAATCGAGAAGTCCAAACGATTGAAGGTTCAAAACCAATTAATGGATTGACACTCGAAAATCAAGGTCTACAAATTGGCGACTTTACAGGGGATCCTACGCGGGTTAAACCCACCTTTCTTCCTTTATTTTTGTGCTTTATTATTTGTTTATACTTTGTAAATATTTTTACCTTGTTACGTGAGGGGTGAGAAAATAATTCCTACACCTGTACTTGAGTGAAACATAAGATAGGACGGAGTACGATCATAGTGCCATACCAGGAGTAGTCCTGGGATATGTGTGCATGTGATATAACTCCACTCAACGTGGGTTCAAGAGTAACATTACGTCACCATGAGTAGTCGTGATTGGCGTTGTTATTTTTGAAATCCATCAAGCGTTGAGGACCTTTAGATCACCCTTAACCCATCTTGGCCTTTCATTAGGACGTAGTGCGGAGACTAAACCAAGAGTAGTCTTGACTTTGGTCGTCACGCGATACTACTCTCAAACTAGACTTCCTTACGAACTATTGGTCTAGGAGTTAATCGAAACCATAGTCCTTACCAATTGGCATTATGACCCCTAAACTCCAACTTTGTGGAACTTAAACCTCATCATGTATTCTATGTATTCTAGCGTAATCATGCATGCATGCATTCATCCATAAACCTTTTTTCATCCATTAAAAATGTTGAAGGACTTAGCCAAGTTTTTTTGTAAACATCAAGGTATGGACCTTGTAAGAATGAACACCAATACAAACTAAGCTTTTGCTTTTGTTAATGAACTTTGTCCTTGGTGTCGTTCTTACTTCTTGAAAAAGGAACCGATTGCGATATCTTTACAATTTTCAAACGAAACCATGTTCCTCTACAATGTTTACAAATTAGCTTCGATAAGTCCTTCAAAAAAATTGTATATTTTTGCATCATGTGCATTCATAGTTTATAGTCTGTGTCTCACACCGTGTCTTCTTCATAGAAGGTCAATTCATCAGTCTACTCGCATCTACAACACTCGGGCAAATAAGAATGGATCGTCTTGAACAAGAAAACCACAAGCTCCGTGAAGAGGTGACAACCCTCCGGGCCGAAAATGAGATTTTGAGGAACTTAGTATCTTTGATGACGGTTGCACAGAGTCATCCATTGTCTCTTCCTATCGGCAGCACTCAAGTTCAGACAGTTGCTTCCACTACCTCGATTTCAACAGTGTTTGCTAGTACTCCTCAACATGCTATGCTGGAAGGTTATCTCTGGAGTACACCTTTAAGTTCTGGTGAGGTATTCCGTCTTGATGTCTCTAAGGTTCAGGCTCCTTTTGTGCAACAGACAATGCCTAGCCCTCAATCAGGCCCTTTGATCCCTCAAGTTGCTATGACTTACTCACCACCTTTGATTCATACTACTCAGCAGGTCCGTGGGCCAATCTAGAACTCAGAAAATGTGGTTGCACACGTCCGGATAGCTGAACTGGAAGAAAAGTTTGACAGAATACAGTTGGAATTGAAAGCTCTTTGTAGGAAAGAACTGTTTGGGAAAAATGCTTATGATCTTTTCTTGGTTCCCAATGTCGTGATACCACCCAAATTCAAGGTCCCTGATTTTGAGAAGTACAAAGGGAACACTTGCCCTGAGCTTCATTTGGTGATGTACGTGAGAAAGATGTCGGCATATGTCTGTAATGATGAGCTCCTCATCCACTGTTTCCAAGATAGTTTGACTGGTGCCGCACTGATATGGTATATGGGTCTAAACAAGTGTTTTATCTTGGTTTTCGGGTGTCAAACATTGATTACGTTTGAACCTTTTTAACCTTTGATATCTCATTTTTTCTTGGGAAGGGAAAAAATAAACAAAACCCTTGAGAATCGAGGTCCGGGAGTTGTTTTCGCTACGGGAAGGTGTTAGGCACCCATAACGACTATAGTATCCTATAGGATCCGTCTTTATTTTCTACGCGCGCTCTTTATTTTTAAATGCTATTTAAAAGTGATATTTACGCCTAAGAGTTTGCTAAGTGAAGAATTGGGGGGAGAAGAAGATGTTAGAATTTTTATTTTATTTGAATTGAAGGAATATTGTTTCCTTGCCTACGTACCTGTTTAAGGGATCAAATCCACCGTAGTTCTCTTCCAAAAAATGTTTTTGTTTTTGTTGGTTGATTTTAAGTTTGAAAATAGAATTTGAAGAATGGAGATTGAGAGGCCTTAAAGGCATGAGATTTAAGAAAAAAGTGAGGTGGAATTAGTTATCTTGCAAAATGAAAGTCAAAGTATGATTAAAATTCATTAAGATTTTATTTAAGAAAAGAAAAGGAAAATCAATGGGAATTTGGATCCCAAAGTTTATTAGGAAATTATTTGAGTGATATTTTTTCATGTTTATTTGGAAAATGATTTTTCTAAGTTTAAATCCTAAGCATTCATCTAAACATTCAATCCTAAACATACATCTACACATGTATATCCTAGCCATACATCTAAAAATATCTATGTGATGTGTGTGCATGTGTCGGTGCTTGTGTCGGTGTACATTATTAGAGTCCATTGTCCTTTACATCATTGGCCTAGATACATTCTATGGTCTTGCGAGAATTTAAAATGGCATGAATGTAGAGTACAAGAACACCTAGGTCTTTACATATCTAAGTCTTGGCAAAAATTTTAAAGTGCAAGAAATAAAGTGAAGGAGGAGAAGAAGTATGAAATGCTCATGATGTATGAAACATGAAACAAAATGGTTAGTGGCATAAGGAATAATAGGAATTTGAAAATTATAAGCAAAAGAAATACTACTAAAAAAAACTTGGCAAAAGTTAATGAAATTTTTAACCTAAAAGTAGCTAAATTCACCTAAAATTTACCATACTATCAAGACAAGTATATGACCTATAATCCTCACATCATGACAAGGTTTCAAAGGCTTTATTGTAATCAATAAAGTGAGAATTATGAGGACACATTCAAGTCAAGAATTATGATGTATCTTTTAGGCACACTTAGCACTTTATTTTCACATACACACATTATTTACATGACTTGTAAAACAAGAAAGTAATTACACATATTCACATGCAGCAAGAAACACATACAAACAGTAGCTAAAACTTCACAAAATCATATGGTATAAGTCACAAACATTTATCAAGAAATTGGAACTAGAACCAAGCAAATTTTCACAAATTTTTTAATACAAAACATCACAAAGTAGCAAGAAAATCATCACATTATTATTTCCAAGTTTTAGTATGCAAAAATCATCACAAAAATATCACAAAACTATCAAGAAATGTGTATGAAATTTTTTAGAATTTTTAAAGGATTTTTAGACACAAGAGCATATAAAACTTTCACAAATTTTAACAAGCATAGAAAACAATTAACTAGAAAATACCACATATTTTTTAATCAAGATTTAACACATAACAACATCACAAAAAGGTTAAGAAAAATACCAAGAACACATAAAAAAATTCATGGAGTTTTATAGCACAAAAATAAACATGCAGGGGTGTAAACATCAACAAACAGTGTTAAAATAGCAAAAAAAAGAGGGAAAACGAAATTCAGTAAACACAGACCCAAGCCCAAAGGTTTGAGTTGGATCTGGGTGATCAAACTGCTTTACAGCCCTTAGATCAACCCAGCTCCTTCTCAAACCCTAGATCCAAGGGTTGAGGGCGCGTGGCACATCATAAGCAGGGTAAGGCGCATGGAAACACAAGATCCAGGACGTACACGTGTCACAGAGTTGATCTGATGGTGAAACAAAGGATAAGGGACCGGTTTGGAGGTGAACCAGACTGGTTCAGGTGAACCGGTTTGGTTTACGCTCCTATAAAAACATGTGGACCGGTTCCCTTTCATTTTCAACTCTTCTTTCTCTCTCTTCCTTTCAGATTTTCTCGTTCTTCCTTCTCTCTAACCTACAAACCCTAACGGCGCTGTTGGACAAGAGGAAGGTGATGAACACCTTGTAAACCTTATGGAACGACGGATTCGTCGTCTTCTCCGATGAGAACGACGGATTCCGTTCATTCTCTTTTTGTATATTCTTCGAAAATCAAGGCTTAACTGGTGTTCTCACCGTTCGTCAATTCGAAACCCTAATCTGTATCATTTTCCATGCTGATTACAAATTCACATCTAATTTTACAAAATAAACGGTGATTTATGGCAGATCTATGTTTTAGGGTTTCGATTTTCAAACCTTTTCAAGCTTTTTCAGTTTTTTTCGAATGAACAAGTCTTAGGACTTGTTGATCTATCTTGTTTCACCGTTTATTTTGATTGTGAACCTTCGATGATGATTTAAACACAAAAATGAGAGGGATTCGTATGCTTACCTGGTTTCAAATGAAGATTCGAGTGAGAAGACGAAGAAGACCTTCTCGGATTCTCTCTAGGCTTCTGGTAAGTACTTCGTTGTTGTTCGTCTTCTTCCTCTCTGATTCACTTCGAATATGATCTCTCTGGTTTACTTCGAATTTCAACCCTTCTTCTTCTTTCTCTCAACACTTCCCTTGTGATCGTGTTGAATTCGTCGTGATTTGACGAATTCACGCTTGAATTGCAAGGAATAAAGTTCGATGATGATGATTACGCAAGTAATCACTGAGAACTTCACTAAATTCGAAAAGATTCTTGTTGAATTGAAAGTGTTTTGGCTTCGATCTTTGGAAATTTGTGTTGATTTTGTGTATTTGGTGATGAATTTGTGGATTTGTGTTTGTTTTGGATGAATCTGGAAATGGTTAGGGTTTGTTAGATGATGAAGTTCTTCACGAACTTCATCATGTTCTTGATGAAAAGTGGTTTTGATTCTGTTGGAGGAGAGAGAGAGAGAGTGAAACGTGTTTGGGGTAATTTTTGCTGAGTTGTTCAATTCTGAATGGAATGGTAATGATTGGGGTCCTTTTATAGCTGACATGTGTACTGCCTTGACCAATGAATTCGTGACACCTGGACTGGACCTGTTTGATTCGAAACTGGACTGAATTTTGG
This sequence comes from Medicago sativa, assembly GCF_051527215.1. Classification (NCBI taxonomy): domain Eukaryota; kingdom Viridiplantae; phylum Streptophyta; class Magnoliopsida; order Fabales; family Fabaceae; genus Medicago; species Medicago sativa. Next base: position 82,916,853 of record NC_140750.1, read on the forward strand.
ACTTGAGGGCCTCTTTGCAAATTTTTGAATTCGAAGGACTGACCTGCAAAAAATTATTAAGGACTAAAGGACTTAACTGCAATTGACCAAAAAAGGCCTTAAAATAAAAGTTTGACCTAAAAGGACTAAAACCTAAAATTAAAAAAAATACTTTAAAAGAAATAAAATGAAAAAGGACTAAAGTGCAATTTTAAAAGTTTGAAGGACTGAAATGTAAATTTAGAAAATTTTGAGGACTAACATGGAAAATAAAAATAAAATTGAATTTAAAATTGGTAAATGGAAAATAACGTAAAGTGTAACCAATAAAAAACACAAAATGGACTAAAACGAACCAATTACTTAAATGAGGTACTTTAAAGTAACCTCTCTCTGTCGAAATTTCGTGTGAAATGACCAAAATGCCCCTGGGGACTAAAACGACTAAAAATGACTCAGATGCAATTCTTAAAATGATTTTTAATAGAGAATTAAAGAAAGAATTTATACAAGAAAATTAAAACACTCAGAGACAATTTTAAGAGATTAAACAGGACTTTAACACATGAAAAGACTAAAATGCCCCTAGGGGCTAAACTGACTCAAAATGACTTCAAATGCAATTTTTTAAAATGGATTTTGACATAGAATTGAGATGAAGTCTTATTCAAACCAATTGGAAAGACTTAAACAATTTTTCAAAGATTGAAAGAAATTTTAACATAGGAAATGACTAAAATACCCTTTTTCATGAATTTTGCAAATAACATTGGAATAAAATGCAGAGAAAGATGCAATGGATCAGAGACAGATTCAAATGACTTGAAATGCAAGAAAGTTGTTTTTTTGGATGACCTGAAATGCAAGAAAACATGGACAAATACACAGTTGAAAAGAATTGTAAGGCTAAGTTGAGAGATAAAGCAGAGTAAAATGTCAGTGTAAACAATAGTAAATTGGCAATAGGAGTAATAGACATATATCAAAGATGAAAGGAAATTTTGAACAAGTATTTTTAGGTCCAAAATTAGGGTATAACAGCTGCCCCTATTCAAGTTTCTTTGTCCGGAGAGTCAAAGGACGAAGTCCTTGATTTGACGGGATAAAGATACTTAAATATTAACATTTGCACTGTTTTTGGACATAAAAATACGCTTCTCACAAAAACACGAATGCCATGCAACATTTTGATTATGAATGCAAGACAAACAAACTGGAGTCTACAGAGTATGTCATATCACTGGGGATTCAGGTAGACATTGACAGGGTAGACAAACCAGGGGACAAAAGAGAGGTACAAGCTGCTCTTTGGATCGAACTTGCCACTTGACCAAGAGATACAAACAAGAGATGGATACAAGCTGTTCTTCGGATCGAACTTGGCACTTGACTAGAAACAAAAGTTACAAGACAGGTACAAGCTGCTCTTTGGATCGAACTTGACACTTGACCGGAGACATAGACATAAAGAAAGATACAAGCTGTTCTTCGGATCGAACTTGTCGCTTGATTGAAGATACAAACATATAGGAAGATACAAGCTGTTCTTTGGATCGAACTTGTCGCTTGATTGAGAATGTAATCAGATCGGCAGGTACAAACGGTTCTTTAAATCGAACTTTCCATTTGACCTGGAGGCATAGACAAAAGGATGATACAAGCTGTTCTTTGGATCGAACTTGCTGCTTGATCAATGTCACAACATGTGGATTGGTGCAAACTGTTCTTTGGATTGAACTTGTCGTTTGACCGATAACAAAAATAAGCAGGGTACAAACTGTTCTTTGGATCAAACTTGTCGTTTGACCGGAAATGTAGGCATATAAGCAGGTACAAGCTGTTCTTTGGATCGAACTAGCCACTTGACTGATAACAAGATACAAATTGGAAGTTTGATTTGGAAGGATACAAATTGAGAGTAAGTTGATATTGATTTGATTTGAAAATAGACATGACCATTTTATTGGCCCAAAAGCAGATTGAGAGTGGATTAATATCGACAAAGACATTGAATTGAAAGTTTGAGATTGAAAGAGAGATTGGAAATTGAGATTAATCAGAGACATAGACATAGACATTGAATTGGAGAGTTGAAATTGAGTTGAGTTGGAGATTGAAATTGAATTGAATTGGAAATTGAATTTGAGTTAAATTGACATTGAGATTGGATTGACGGTTGAGACTGGATTGAATTTGACAGTTGAAATTGAATTGGATTGGATTGAAAGTTGAAATTGAATTTGAATTTGACATTTGAAATTGAATTGAATTGGATTGAAAGTTGAAATTGAATTTGAATTTGACATTTGAAATTGAATTGAATTGAAATTGAAAATGAATTGAATTGAAATTGAGATTGGATTGAAATTGGAAATTGAGTTGAGTTTGACAGTGAAGATTGAGTTGAGTTGGAAATTGAAATTGAGTTGAATTTGAAAGTGGAGATTGAACTGAATCGAAAATGGAAACCGAGTTGAATCGAAATTGAAATTGAGATTGGGAATGCAACATGTATGTATGGTATAACAAGATTATTGAATGTATGAGCACATAAAATGCATGATTATGCATGTATGAATGCTTGAAATGCATGATTGGTTTGCAGTTTGACAGAGAAGTTTCACAGAGATAGACAAAACATTGGAAGATTGGGCACGTAGTGGCTCGTGCTACAACATATTCACATGGAAATCCTCTTTGGAGAGACCGTCGTTGAGAGACATATCAAAACCATGGCTGAGTGCAATAAAAACTTGTGGAGAAGGGACTCTTGGAATATTCTTGGATACAGGTCGCCGTTGTCAGGCGTGTCAGTGCTGGGTAAACATTGGACGTTCGCATCTGTGGTCAATGCTTTTCAATATTTCATTCTTTCATTCTTTTCATTCTTTCAATTTTTCCAATCCCATTTTTGCCTGAACCGCCCTTTCGGGTTTTCGATTCACCGGGAATAAATTCTCTTCATTGCCCCATTTTTGCCTGAATTGCCTTCATAGGTTGTCAATCAGCGGGGTGCTCATTTTTGCCTAAGCCGCCCTTTCGGGTTTTCGACTTAGCGAGCCTTTCATTTTGCATTTTTTCAATTTCATTCTGTTTTTTCATTCTTGCCATTGACCACAGATCATCCTGGTGAATAACCTGCTTGTAACATGTATTGAAATAGACATTGATATACATTTATTCATGCATGTTTCATTGAAATGTACCTTATTGCTCAGGTTTGTTTTCAAAATAGACAGGAAAAGATTTTTTTCAATTTTCAAAAATGTTTGTTTCATACATTGATATTATCAAATAGAACGAAAATATTTTGTACATAGCATTGAAAGTAGAAAGAAAAATAGAGTTTCAAACAATAGCACAGGCTCAAATTGATGTAGAAGAGTGAAAGTCAGCCGAAGGCATGACTTCACGGATTTACAAAGCTTGGAAAATGGTAATTTTATTGGTTGGTGGTACATTGAACACGATGGCCGCTACATTTCATAGAAATTTTGAATTCACAAGTACAGAAGCTTCTGATGAAGATGATCATTGACAGTTGCAGATGCCCCAAGGGGTGATGGTGGTTTACCAGATATAGTTACTTGTCTTTCATTGTCAACCTCATTTTTGCATGAACCGCCCTTTCGGGTTTTCGGCTCATCGAGGCGCTCATTCTTTCCTGAGTTGCGTACAATCTCAGCGAGCTTTTTCATATTCATTTTTTTGTGTCCCTAACTTTTGCCTGGATCGCCCTTTCGGGTTTTCGATCCACCGGGAAGCGCATTTTTGCCTAGGCCGCCCTTTCGGGTTTTCGACCTACCACGCTGTTCTTTTCTTTTTAGACAAAGTATTTCTTGACTATATCGGCATTAACAGGATTTGGGAGTTCAACACCATCCATGTGTGTAAGAATCAGAGCACCACCAGAGAAAGCCTTCTTGACAACATAAGGACCTTCATAGTTAGGCGTCCACTTGCCCCTTGGGTCGGGCTGCTGACTTGTTCTTCTTTTCAATACAAGTTCGCCTTCCTTGAATTCTCGAGGTCGGACTTTTTTGTCAAAAGCATTCTTCATTCGCACTTGATACAACTGTCCATGAGCCAAAGCATCCATACGTTTCTCTACAATCAAATTCAACTGATCGTACCGACTTTGACACCATTCAGCCTCAGTTAATTTTGCTTCCATGATTACTCGAAGAGATGGAATCTCCACTTCCAGAGGGAGAACTGCTTCCATGCCATATACCAACGAGAAAGGAGTTGCCCCGGTTGAACTGCGCACCGTAGTACGGTAACCATGCAAGGCAAAAGGTAGCATCTCATGCCAATCTTTGTAAGTTGTGACCATCTTTTGAACAATCTTCTTGATGTTCTTGTTAGCGGCCTCAACTGCACCGTTCATCTGAGGTCTATAAGGAGAAGAGTTGTGATGTTCGATTTTGAATTCTTCACATAAAGCTTGCATCATGCTATTGTTCAGATTGGAGCCATTGTCAGTGATGATCTTGTTGGGAACACCATATCGGCAGATGATGTTATTCTTGATAAATTTGACAACCACTTGCTTGGTCACATTTGCATAGGAGGCAGCTTCGACCCACTTGGTGAAATAGTCAATTGCCACTAGAATGAAACGATGTCCATTGGAAGCTTTTGGTTCAATTCTTCCGATCATATCAATGCCCCACATAGAGAAAGGCCATGGGGAAGATATAACATTGAGAGCATGTGGAGGCACATGAATCTTGTCAGCATAAATTTGACACTTGTGGCATCTCTTAGCATGTTTGTGGCAGTCACGCTCCATAGTTATCCACTAATAGCCGGCTCTTAACAGTTTTCTTGACATGGTGTGGCCCGAAGCATGGGTCCCAAAAGTACCGTCATGTACATCATGCATTAACTTCTCAGCCTCTTGTTTATCAACACACCTCAATAAGACCATGTCATAGTTCCTTTTGTATAGGATTTCCCCGTCCAGAAGGAATCTGCTAGCCCATCGTCTCAAAGTCTTTTTATCCCTGTTGGAAGCACCAGGTGGATATTCATGACTCTGCAAGAACTGTTTGATGTTGTAATACCAAGGTTTTCTATCATTCACACTTTCATCAGCTTGATCTGGCATATTTTCAATAGTAAACACATGAGTGGGTCTATCGAGACGCTGCACTTTGATCACGGGCACATCATTCCAGTGATTCACGCGAAACATGGAAGACAAAGTAGCAAGAGCATCAGCCATCTGGTTTTCATCTCGAGGGATATGGTGCAGCTCAACCTTGGTAAAGTATGTCAACAGACGTCTTGCATAGTCACGGTAAGGGATCAGCTTCTCATGATGAGTCTCCCATTCACCCTTTATCTGATTAATAACAAGTGCGGAATCTCCATAGATGTCAAGGTGCTTAATTCTCATATCAATGGCTTCTTCAATGCCCAAGATGCATGCTTCATATTCCGCTATGTTGTTCGTGCATTCAAAAGTTATTCGAGCGGTGAAAGGAATGTGGTGCCCCTGCGGAGTTACAATGATGGCCCCAATTCCTTTACCATAAGCGTTAACAGTACCATCAAACACCAGTCCCCACTTGCTATTGGGATCTGGCCCTTCATTGATCAGTGGTTCTTCACAGTCTTTTGCCTTCAAATACATAATCTCTTCATCAGGGAAATCAAACTTAATCGGCTGGTAATCATCAAGAGGTTGATAAGCAAGATGTTCAGCAAGGATACTTCCTTTGATTGCTTTCTGAGCTTTGTACACAATATCATATTCAGACAACAACATTTGCCAACATGCAATCTTTCCAGTAACAGCAGGTTTCTCAAAGATGTACTTGATTGGATCCATTCGGGATATCAACCAAGTTGTATGATTCACCATATAATGACGCAGGCGTTTGGCAGCCCAAGCTAAAGCACAACAAGTCTTTTCAAGCATTGTATACCGAGTCTCACAGTCGGTTAACTTCTTGCTCAGATAGTAGATAGCATGCTCTTTCTTACCAGTCTCATCTTGTTGACCGAGAACACAACCCACTGAATCATCTAACACTGACAGATACATAATCAAGGGCCTTCCTTCCACTGGTGGGACAAGGATAGGTGGTTCCAACAGATATTCTTTAATGCTATCAAAAGCTTCCTGACATTCATCATTCCATACAACAGGCTGATTCTTTCTGAGCAATTTGAAAATTGGACCACAGGTAGTAGTCATGTGAGATATGAATCTTGAAATATAATTCAGACGCCCGAGGAAACCTATGACTTGCTTTTCAGTTCGAGGGGCCGGCATCTCTCTGATGGCCCGGACTTTGTCAGGATCAACTTCAATGCCTCTTTGGCTGACAATGAAGCCTAGCAACTTTCCAGATCTTACACCAAATGTGCACTTATTAGGATTCAACCGCAGCTTGTACTTTCTCAATCTTTCAAACATCTTTTTAAATACACAATATGCTGCTCTTCATCACTTGACTTTACAATCATGTCATCAACATATACTTCAATCTCTTTGTGAATCATATCATGAAACAGACTGGTCATACCCCTTTGATAGGTAGCACCAGCATTTATCAAGCCAAACGGCATCACTTTATAACAGAATGTTCCCCATGGAGTAATGAAGGACGTCTTTTCTCTATCTTCAGGTGACATTCGTATCTGATTATAACCAGAGAAACCATCCATAAAGGAGAACACTTTGGATTGAGCAGTACTGTCAACAAGCACATCAATATGAGGCAATGGGAAGTTATCTTTTGGACTGGCTTTATTCAAATCTCTGTAATCAACACACATTCGAACTTTCCCATCTTTCTTTGGTACTGGTATGATGTTGGCAATCCACTCAGGATATTCAGCCGTCATGAGGAAACCCACATCAATTTGCTTCTGCACCTCAGCCTTGATCTTAAGAGCCATGTCTGGACGAGACCTTCTCAATTTCTGTTTGACAGGAGGACATTCAGGTCTCGTGGGTATCCGATGTTCCACAATCTTGGGATCTAGACCCGGCATATCTTCATAGGACCATGCAAAGACATCTGGATAATCATGGAGAAGCTGAGTAATCTTCTTTTTCACCTCTGGCTCAAGTGCAGCGCCAATCTTAATCTCTCGCTTGTTCTCTTCAGTACCCAGGTTGACGAGCTCAATCTCTTCCTGGTGAGGCTGAATGGCTCTTCTCTCTTGCTCAAGCAGTCGAGTGATCTCATGCGGTATCTCTTCATCATCTTCCTCATCTTTAGCTTCATATACAGGGAATTCAAAATTTGGAGGAACCATAGGGTCATTGTATTCAACGGGTTTATTATGGTTCAATCTGCATAATATGATTGGAATGATTTTAGAAAAATGTTTTTCATGCAGATTTTTGAAATTAATAAGAAAAATACAGATGTTTTGGTTTTTTCTGGCATTACCATTATTTCCAAGAAAAAGGCACTAAAAAGTATAAAAAAACAAAGAGTCATGAGAACGACGAGAACTTTTATTGATAACGGCAATGCCGAAACAAACATGCCCTTACAATGATATCACTTTCGCCTTGGGCAGAGCGAAAGGATTGTTATTTTGAAAACAAAGAAAACATGAGCAACAAGACACATTACATGGAAGCATGCATGACTAAAGGAACATCAATAGCCTCCCAATTTCTCACAGTGCCTCCTGGTACAACAAAGGTAGGCACGTAACTACTTTCAGCAGCATCTTCAGCAATAGCATTGATAAACCCAGCCCTATAGAAAGTTCCTGTTGAAACGCCTGAGGTCGGGGAGAATCCAAAGCCCTCTTTACGCTTGTTTTCCAAGATCTGAATCACTTTGCCCCAGCCGGCAGCTTGCCCTTCTTGAACAGCTTTCTGGGCGTCTTTCAATGAAGCCATACTAGCACTAGCTCTCCGGGGTTCTGCACCTTCAACAGTCAAACCTTGAAATGACGTCCCTTCAGCGGACCCTGCTTCAACGCAAGAGAAAGATGACACTTGGCTAACCAGATACGCTTCTTCACCATGCACAGTGACAAGCTTACCATTCCTCACAAACTTGAGCTTTTGGTGCAGAGTAGAAGTTACTGCTCCAGTGTCGTGAATCCACGGTCTTCCGAGGAGACAACTGTAAGAAGCATTGATGTCCATGACCTGGAAAGTAATCTGAAATGTCTCAGGACCAATGGTAATTGGCAAGTCTACTTCCCCAAGAACATCCTTGCGAGATCCGTCGAAAGCCTTAACCAAATAGCTACTTCCCCTCAGGGAGAGTCCATGATGACTCAACTGTCTCAGTGTGGACTCAGGCATTACATTCAAGGATGATCCAGTGTCCACCAGCACATTGGATATCATGTCAGACTTGCAGTGCACTGAGATATGCAGAGCCAAGTCGTGATGTTTCCCTACTTCGGGGAGTTCATCGTCACCAAACCCCAAGTTATTGCAAGCAGTAATGTTACCCACTATTCCATTAAACTGATTCACAGAGACTTCGTGATCAACATATGCTTGTTCCAGTACTTTCATCAACACTTTCCTATGAGCTTCTGAGCTCAATAGCAGAGACAAGATGTATATCTTTGACGGAGTTTGCAGCAGCTGGTCCACGATCTTATAATCGCTCTTTTTGATAAGCCTCAGAATTTCGTCCAGATTAGACTCGTCAATAGATTCGCCTGATGGGCCGGTGTTCTTGTCAACAGGAGGATCAACTGGTGGAGTTATCGTAGCAACAGGTGTAACCACCGTCTTTTGAAACAAGGGTGGACGGACTTTCCCGCTTCTCAGAGCTGTAATTTCACCGGCAACATTATCAACCGTAGCTGGGGATACCAGAGGCACTTCTACTCCATTCTCAATCATGGTTGCATCATACTTGTAAGGAGTTGCTTTTGTAGAGGCATAAGATACCGGGCCAGGTAACCTGATCACCAAAGGTTCAACATTCTTTGTCTGAGATGCACTTTCAACCGGAGAATCATGAAACACCGGCACAATCACGCAAACATCACTGGCAATCAAGTGCTTGTCATCCATTAGGCTCTGTATATCACCTTGCACTACACAACAACCCATAGGATTTTGAAGACATTCTGAACAAGAAGCGTGATCGTGATTGAACAAAGAAGCCTGACAAAGTTTGACATGTAGCGGTACCAAGGGAGTAGCAACATTGCGGACATCCAACATGGGAGCCTCTCTAGGAACAGGAACTCTTTCAAAAGCTTCAATCATGTTAACAGCAGCATGGTTTGGGAGTGGATTGTCAAGAACATGAGGAACACTATTTTCAAAAGTCAACCGTCCTCTGTCCATCAGATCCTTCACAATATATTTCAGGGCATAGCAACCCTCAACATCATGGCCTTGAGCACCCTGATGGAATTCACATGTGAGATCCTGTCGGAACCTGGGGGGCAATGGCGTAGGCGGAGGTTTGCCTGGTCTGGTGACGCAGTGGCCCTTAGCAAGTAAAGTTGGGAGCAGCTCAGCGTACCGCATTGGTATTGGTGGAAAATAAGTCTTGAGCCGAGGACCCTGTTGTTGTTGCTGCTGCTGTTGAGCAGGAGGCTGATGTTGTACTTGTTGAGCAATGGCATTAACGGGCACTGGTGGTTGACCCGGTGGCAGAGGATATTGCTGGTAGAATGGTGGGAAGAAAGGATGTTGAGAGTACTGCATGTATTGGTAGGGCAGAGGCAACTGAGCAGCATTAATAGGAGCGATAGTAGCTGAAGATTGGTTACCGGATACCATCCCTACTTCGGATTCCTTCCTCTTGTGGTGGCCATTACCGAACTTCTTTGGTGCATTGGCTGAAGATTCTCCCTTCTCAAGAACAATGATATCCTCTCTGACAGCCTCCTTTAGACGAGTTCCCATAGTAACCATGTCGGAGAAGTTGTTCGGAGCAGAGACTATTATTCTTTCCTTATATTCCTTCTTCAGAGTTTTCAAGAATGTCTGTGTTAATTCTTCCTCATCGAGTCGAGGAGAAACACGGGCAGCTGCCCCTCTCCATCTCTGAGCATATTCACGGAAGGTTTCATCTGACTTATGAGACAAAGACTTAAGAGAATCCCTATTCAGCTTCAAATGGTTGTTGAACTCATAATGACTTTCAAAAGCAGCAGCAAGTTCCTCAAAAGTATGAATATTTTCTTTGCTTAAACTCGTATACCAGTCTGCCGCATCTTCCATCAAGCTATCCTGGAAGCAGTGGATCATCAGCGCATCATTACCTGCATAGTTGGCCATCTTTCGGACGTACCGAATGACATAGCTATGTGGACAAGAAGTTCCATTGTATTTGTCAAAATCTGGCACTTTGAACTTCTTAGGAATCTCAAATCGGGACACCAGGCATAGATCACGAGCCTTAGCAGAAACACCGTTCCCACGGCTAGCTTTGACCTCACGGAGTTCTCCAACCAACTCTCTTAACTGTTGTCTCATAGCCTCCATTACAGGGTCTTGTCCACGCGGAGTATCAACATCAATCACCTGTTGCACAGTGTGGACAATAGGATCGGTAACAACAGTAGTTACTTGAGGCATAGAGGTGGATACGGGAATTTGTCCTTGACCAGCAAAACCAGAGACACCAGCCGCAGTATTAGGAGCATAGAAAGTTGAGAGTCCATAAGGACGTCCATTGGGCATAACAAACCGAGCATCAGACATCACAGTAGATAGTGGGATAGCTGGAATCACTTCAGTAGAAGCTGGGACAGATGTGGCTGGTTGTTCTTGTGCAGCCATCATAGTGGACATAGCGTCATGAGCCTTAGCCAAGTCTTCTTTCATAGCAGCCAATTCGGCACGGAGCTGAGCATTTTCTTCTTCAAAGTTAGCCATGATTCTTCTCTTGTAAAATCTTGTTTGATGAATTCTGTCTGGTTGGTAAACCTTACGAGCACGAGCCACTTTTCAGACTGCGGCGGACAAAACCAGGAGGCAATGAGCACGAGAGAAGTCTTTTGTGACCAATGAATGCATATGATGCATGAGATGTGTTAATGCATATGCGAAAAGACTCTTTTTTTGTGTTATCAAAGGGTTTTAGACAAATTAGAAATTTGTAAACATTACTAAACAGCTGAAACATCAAAACCAGACAAAACAAACAAACATCATAGAGCCTTACAAGATGATTCCCTTTGAAATACTAAGCCAAGGGACAGACTTTGAAATGTAAAACAACATAAACAACTGGAAACAATCAACAGGAAAAAGGAATCCTCAAGCATAGGAAGTGGAAGCATCATCCTCAGACTCAGACTCATAGCTGCAGTATCGTGCATAGAAGTTACGGGCACCCCTAGCCCTCTTGGAGTCCCTCATAAGCATCTTATCCTTCTCTTCAATTTCTTTCCTAGCTTTAGCCAACTCTTTCTTCAGTGTCAAGACCTCATGAGTCTTCTGCTCATCCTTTCCATCCAAAGTCATGATCAAGTTCTCAGCCTCATAGTATCTAGTCTTCCACTGATGCTTCTCTCGGCTCTCCATAGCTAGGTGCTCCTGATACATCTCCTGAGTAGGCGGAAGTAGAGGAAAAGGCATGGCTGGAATTGATGCTGACACATATCTCATGGTGGGGGTAAGGCATACCAATCTCCTCAGCTTGGTTTATCACCCACTGCGTATAACCTATATGCTTCACCTCTTTCTTTCGAAGCTTAGACCAAGCTTCCATGAAATCTTCTCTTTTCCCCGTGGGGGCATTGGAGTAGTGGAAGAAGTAAGGAGATGTAGCAAGATTGATGGGCTTTTCTTTCATCGGGAAACCAAATTGTCGCAAGGCGAGTTCCGGGTTATAGTTGATTCCACCCCGGGTACCAAGAAGAGGTACATTAAGAAACTTCCCACCACCAAAGATAATTTCCTTAACTCTAGAAGCTGGAGTAAGCCAAACTACTTCATTAGGAGTGAGAGCCATAATCCTCTGTGAAATGGACCAATTCTCTGGATTGTCATGGAAAGACTTCGGAAGGTGCGAAATAAACCACCTATAGAGGAGAGGCACACAACAAAGAATGTATCCACGACCCTTGCCGGATCGATCGTGAATAGCATGGTATGTGTCAGCTAGCAAAGTAGGAACCGGATTCTTGGAGCGGAAGATCATAATAGCATTCATATCCACGAAGTCATCAAGATTTGGAAAGAGAATAAGCCCATAGATGAGGAGTGCAAAAATAGCCTCAAGAGTGTCTTGACAAGTGGTTTTGAGGTTGGCTTTGTCAAGTAGATACTTTGAAGTGAACCCTCGGATACGAGCTTTAGTGACAAGATTCTTGGAGACATCGGTGGTCTTGAGATAGAGATCTTTAGCAATAACCAATGGAGTAGGAGGATTCTCAAATCCCGCGAAGGGTACCCTCTTAGCAATAGATAGACCCATCAAGCAAGAATAAGCCTCTAAAGTAGGCACCAACTGGAAGTCGGGAAAAGTGAAGCATCGATAGTCCCGATCATAGAATTGCACTAGAGTGTGCACAAGCTTCTCATCCACATTAGTCTGGAGAATAGTAAGTAAAGCCCCGTAACGATGTCGGAAACCAGTCGGATCCTCAATCTTGAGTGCCAAATCTCTCAAACTAGCCAAATCCACTTCCTTGAACTTGTAGGACTTAGTCTTTCCCATTCCTACAATGTTTATCAACCTAAAAGTAGCTAAATTCACCTAAAATTTACCATACTATCAAGACAAGTATATGACCTATAATCCTCACATCATGACAAGGTTTCAAAGGCTTTATTGTAATCAATAAAGTGAGAATTATGAGGACACATTCAAGTCAAGAATTATGATGTATCTTTTAGGCACACTTAGCACTTTATTTTCACATACACACATTATTTACATGACTTGTAAAACAAGAAAGTAATTACACATATTCACATGCAGCAAGAAACACATACAAACAGTAGCTAAAACTTCACAAAATCATATGGTATAAGTCACAAACATTTATCAAGAAATTGGAACTAGAACCAAGCAAATTTTCACAAATTTTTTAATACAAAACATCACAAAGTAGCAAGAAAATCATCACATTATTATTTCCAAGTTTTAGTATGTAAAAATCATCACAAAAATATCACAAAACTATCAAGAAATGTGTATGAAATTTTTTAGAATTTTTAAAGGATTTTTAGACACAAGAGCATATAAAACTTTCACAAATTTTAACAAGCATAGAAAACAATTAACTAGAAAATACCACATATTTTTTAATCAAGATTTAACACATAACAACATCACAAAAAGGTTAAGAAAAATACCAACAACACATAAAAAAAATTCATGGAGTTTTATAGCACAAAAATAAACATGCAGGGGTGTAAACATCAACAAACAGTGTTAAAATAGCAAAAAAAAGAGGGAAAACGAAATTCAGTAAACACAGACCCAAGCCCAAAGGTTTGAGTTGGATCTGGGTGATCAAACTGCTTTACAGCCCTTAGATCAACCCAGCTCCTTCTCAAACCCTAGATCCAAGGGTTGAGGGCGCGTGGCACATCATAAGCAGGGTAAGGCACATGGAAACACAAGATCCAGGACGTACACGTGTCACAGAGTTGATCTGATGGTGAAACAAAGGATAAGGGACCGGTTTGGAGGTGAACCAGACTGGTTCAGGTGAACCGGTTTGGTTCACGCTCCTATAAAAACATGTGGACCGGTTCCCTTTCATTTTCAACTCTTCTTTCTCTCTCTTCCTTTCAGACTTTCTCGTTCTTCCTTCTCTCTAACCTACAAACCCTAACGGCGCTGTTGGACAAGAGGAAGGTGATGAACACCTTGTAAACCTTATGGAACGACGGAGTCGTCGTCTTCTCCGATGAGAACGACGGATTCCGTTCATTCTCTTTTTGTATATTCTTCGAAAATCAAGGCTTAACTGGTGTTTTCACCGTTCGTCAATTCAAAACCCTAATCTGTATCATTTTCCATGCTGATTACAAATTCACATCTAATTTTACAAAATAAATGGTGATTTATGGCAGATCTATGTTTTAGGGTTTCGATTTTCAAACCTTTTCAAGCTTTTTCAGTTTTTTTCGAATGAACAAGTCTTAGGACTTGTTGATCTATCTTGTTTCACCGTTTATTTTGATTGTGAACCTTCGATGATGATTTAAACACAAAAATGAGAGGGATTCGTATGCTTACTTGGTTTCGAATGAAGATTCGAGTGAGAAGACGAAGAAGACCTTCTCAGATTCTCTCTAAGCTTCTGGTAAGTACTTCGTTGTTGTTCGTCTTCTTCCTCTCTGATTCACTTCGAATATGATCTCTCTGGTTTACTTCGAATTTCAACCCTTCTTCTTCTTTCTCTCAACACTTCCCTTGTGATCGTGTTGAATTCGTCTTGACGAATTCACGCTTGAATTGCAAGGAATAAAGTTCGATGATGATGATTACGCAAGTAATCACTGAGAACTTCGCTAAATTCGAAAAGATTCTTGTTGAATTGAAAGTGTTTTGGCTTCGATCTTTGGAAATTTGTGTTGATTTTGTGTATTTGGTGATGAATTTGTGGATTTGTGTTTGTTTTGGATGAATCTGGAAATGGTTAGGGTTTGTTAGATGATGAAGTTCTTCACGAACTTCATCATGTTCTTGATGAAAAGTGGTTTTGATTCTGTTGGAGGAGAGAGAGAGAGAGAGAGAGAGTGAAACGTGTTTGTGGTAATTTTTGCTGAGTTGTTCAATTCTGAATGGAATGGTAATGATTGGGGTCCTTTTATAGCTGACATGTGTACTGCCTTGACCAATGAATTCGTGACACCTGGACTGGACCTGTTTGATTCGAAACTGGACTGAATTTTGGACTTGAGGGCCTCTTTGCAAATTTTTGAATTCGAAGGACTGACCTGCAAAAAATTATTAAGGACTAAAGGACTTAACTGAAATTGACCAAAAAAGGCCTTAAAATAAAAGTTTGACCTAAAAAGACTAAAACCTAAAATTAAAAAAAATACTTTAAAAGAAATAAATGAAAAAGGACTAAAGTGCAATTTTAAAAGTTTGAAGGACTGAAATGTAAATTTAGAAAATTTTGAGGACTAACATGGAAAATAAAAATAAAATTGAATTTAAAATTGGTAAATGGAAAATAACGTAAAGTGGAACCAATAAAAAACACAAAATGGACTAAAACGAACCAATTACTTAAATGAGGTACTTTAAAGTAACCTCTCTCTGTCGAAATTTCGTGTGAAATGACCAAAATGCCCCTGGGGACTAAAACGACTAAAAATGACTCAGATGCAATTCTTAAAATGATTTTTAACAGAGAATTAACGCAAGAATTTATACAAGCAAATTAAAAGACTCAGAGACAATTTTAAGAGATTAAACAGGACTTTAACACATGAAAAGACTAAAATGCCCCTAGGGGCTAAACTGACTCAAAATAACTTCAAATGCAATTTTTTAAAATGGATTTTGACATAGAATTGAGATGAAGTCTTATTCAAACCAATTGGAAAGACTTAAACAATTTTTCAAAGATTGAAAGAAATTTTAACATAGGAAATGACTAAAATACCCTTTTTCATGAATTTTGCAAATAACATTGGAATAAAATGCAGAGAAAGATGCAATGGATCAGAGACAGATTCAAATGACTTGAAATGCAAGAAAGATGTTTTTTGGATGACCTGAAATGCAAGAAAACAGGGACAAATACACAGTTGAAAAGAATTGTAAGGCTAAGTTGAGAGATAAAGCAGAGTAAAATGTCAGTGTAAAAAATAGTAAATTGGCAATAGGAGTAATAGACATATATCAAAGATGAAAGGAAATTTTGAACAAGTATTTTTAGGTCCAAAATTAGGGTATAACAACAAGGTCGATATCAAAACTTTTAGTGATTTGTGTGAGGCTTTCGTCCAGCGGTATAACTACAACTTGCACTTGGCCCCATACAGAAAGGAACTGCAGGCCATGACCCAGAATGATAATGAATCTTTCAAAGCTTATGCCTAGTGATGGAGAGATGTCGCTGACCGAGTCCGTCCACCTCTAGAAGAGAATGAGTTGACCGAGATTTTCCTGGAAACTCTGGATCCGTTCTATTTTGAGCATATGCTTGCAAGTGCATCTGGTAATTTCGCAGATATGATGAGCGCGGGCATGCGTGTTGAAGAATGGGTCCGAAAAGGACATTTGATCAAAGAAATTGATCCCACTGATGGTTCAGAGGAGGAATACCAGGAAATGAGTGTGGAGGAGAGTCAGCCTCAACAACAGTATCTGGCTTATCACCTTGTCGCCGTTGTTATGCCTGTCACAAATGATGTTCAAAGTTCGGGTTATCAACCCCAGTTTCAGCAATATCAACAACAGCCACAACAGCAGCCTCTAAGAACTCGGATTGATCCCATTTCTATGAAGTATGCAGATTTGTTCCCAAGGTTGCTTGAAAGGAATTGATCCACACCAAGGCACCTCTTTCAGTACCTATTGCCAGCAGGGTATAGAGCTGATCTTTCTTGTGCCTTCCATCAAGGGGCATCAGGTCACGATATTGAACAATGTTTTGCATTTCAGAAGATAGTGCAGAAGTTGATCCGAAAAAAACCTCATACCTTTTGAAGAGTTTGAATTCGAATATGCCAGTTAATCTGCTATCGGATCTTGGAACCTGATGTTGATACAGGGAATGTTCAGCTGCAATTGGGTCGTTGCTGATGTTTATTTCTACTACTCATCTGTTTAATTAATATGTTTGTTTGTTGCTTTATGCTTTTTCAAAAAAAAAAAATCCTTTCGTCCCACCCGAGGCGAGAGTGAACTTGGTTAGGGCTTTTTGCTTTATGGATTTTCATCATTAATTAAAAGGTCGCTTTGATCCCGACTTTGTTTTTATTTTGTGCTTTTTCTGGAAAAAATGGTAATACAAAAAACCAAAAAATTTCTTTTTCTTTAATCATTGCCACATATCTGCATAATCATAATGTTTATATCAATAATCAAATCATGCATTAATAAACCCGTTGAACACTTTAACCATGTACTCTCTCTCGACTTTGAGTTCCTTGTATATGAGGCTGGAGAAGAGGAGGATGATGAAGAAGTTTCCAATGAGATTTCTCGCCTACTGGGGCATATTGGCCATCGAAGCTGCAAATATAAGGAAAGATTGTTCTGAAGAGGACTTTCATGTACAAAGACTGGCACGAGATGCTACCATCTGCCTTGCAGAGATATTGTACTTCAAGTGCACACTTCAACAGGGACAACCCCCCCACCATCCCTGAGTATACAATATAAATGGAGTGCCCCACATGGAGGTCAAAGTCCCGTCAACGGAAGTTCCAATGAAAGGTAAGCTTGATTGAGTTTAAAAGTGTTATTGTCGTGTGTCATGGACAGTTATATCAAGAATGCGACAAAGAAGGCTTGTCCCCGTGAATGTCAAGAAAATGGCTTTGTGCTCAAAAATATGTTACCCGATTTCAGGGGCAATGATTGCCTAATTACAAAGGATGGTGACAAACTTGAATGTCCTGTAAACACTGATGCAGTCAAGAAATACTTTGTAAAAAAAACGTCTCGATGGACTGAAAACCCGAAAGGACGCTCCATGCAAAAGTTAGAGACATGTAAAAAAAAGTGAAAAAATGAAAAGCTCGATAAGTCGCAAACCTGAAAAAGGCGGCTTAGGCAAAAAAGAGCGTCTCGATGGATTGAAACCCCGAAAGGGCTGTCCATGCAAAAGTTAGAGACATAAAAAAAAAGTGATAAAAAAAATGATATTTATCCTGATAAGTTGAAACCCGCAAGGGAGATCTATGCAAAAGTTAAGGATTATGACAAAGTAACTGCATCTGGTCGGACATGACTCACTTGGGGCATTTCAGCCGGTAAAAGATCTTCGACTTATGGCAAGGTAACTGCATCAAATCAGATATGGTTCATCTGGGGCATTTCAACTGTCAAAAGACCTTCGATACGAAGTATCTGCAAATTAAAGACTTGGAACAGTGGAATTCAAAGTTGTTAGGGAGAACAGTGATTATTGTGTTCAATGTACCTTTTCCAATATAATTACCATTTTCCAAACTTTTTTAAAATCCGTGGAGCCACGCCTTTGGCAGGTCACCACTCATTTACATTAATTTGAGCCTGTGCCCATTTATTTGAAATTCTCATTTATTCTGTTTGCATAATTTTCTTCTATTTTTGATGTGAATACTTAAAGCAAAAATTTTAAAAAAACTTTTTTTAATGTCTTTTGAAAAGCATAAACAACAGGTACATCCTCTTTGAACTTATGAGTAGTAGAAACATACATCAACATCCGTCTTAAGGACAGTTAAACTCTGCAGGGTAAGCATGACCAAAAGTTGTGAGATGACCTCTGTCAAAAAAAAAAAGAATACAAAAAAAAGAGCTCGCTAAGTCGAAAACCCGAAAGGGCGGCTTAAGCCAAAAATGAGCGTCCCGGTGGATTGAAAACCCGAAAGGGCGGTCCAGGCAAAAATTAAGGGGCATACAAAAAATATATTCCCGGTGGATTGAAAACCCGAAAGGGCGATCTAGGCAAAAGTTAGGGATTTTCAAAAAAAAAACAATACAAAAAAGAAGAATAAAAAAGACAGAGGCATCACAGTTCAAGTGGGCCAAACGGAAAGAATACACTGGGTGCTGGTTTACAAATGACGACTTCTGCCAATGGTTGTATTGATGGCGACTTCTGCCAGTGGTTTGATTAAGTGGCGACTTCTGCCAGAATGGTTGATTGATGAGTTTTACCCCGAGAAATGGCGACTCCTGCCTATAGTTTGGTTGACGGTATCTCCCATCTGTGGTTTGATTGATGTATTTTATCCCTCAGAGATGGCGACTTCTGCCAAACTGTTGATTGATGAGATGTTTCCCCAAGTGGATTGATTATTGGGCTTTCTCCCCTCAAGTGGTTTGATTGTGGGGCATTCTCTCTTCAAGTAGTTTGATTGTGGGGCACTCTCCCATCAGTGGTTTGATTAATGAGTTGTTTCTCCCTTCAAGTGCTTTGATTCTTGGGCTCTTTACCCCACCAACTGGTTTGAATGTGGGCTTTATCCCCATCAGTGGTTTGTTTGAAGGGCTTTACCCCGACAATGTATTGATTCATCTCCAGTAATGTTATCCCCAATGAAGATCGCCGAGTGTTTGTACTGCGATGTATGTCCATCTCCAGTCTTACCTGTCCTGTTTTGTTTCATCAAGTTCACCTGTCATATACAGTCATATATTCATACATTCATGTACTCATACATTCATTCATACATATATTCATGCATATAAACATTCAGCCACACATAACTTGCATACAAATATCATTCATACATGATTGCATTGACCACCTTGTGTCTTATTTCATTTGTATTTCAAAAGCGTCTTCCCCATTGTGTATGTTCCAGAGATGTCACCTGTAGTCTTGTTTGGTCGTATCCTTTCAGTTCGATCTTCACTTACCTTTTGGACCAGGTTAATCCCCTGCCAATGTCCTTGGACCAGGTTAGTCACCTGCCAATATATTTTGAACCTTTCGGACCAGGTTAATCACCTGCCAATCTCTTTAGTACCTTTTGGACCAGGTTAATCACCTGTCAATATCTTTTGTACCCTTTGGACCAGGATAATACCCTGTCAATATCTATTGTGCCTGTTGGACCAGGCTAGTCACCTGCCAATATCTTTTGAACCTTTTGGACCAGGTTAATCACCTGCCAATGTTTTCTCCTGCCTTTTGGACCAGGTTAATCACCTGCCAATCTCTTTAGCACCTGTTGGACCTGGTTAATCCCCTGCCAAAGTCTTTTCCTTACCTTTTGGTCCAGGTTACTCACCTGCCAATTTCTTTTGTGCCTTTTGGGACCAGGTTAGTCACCTGCCAATGTCTTTTGTACCTTTTGGACCAGATTAATACTCTGCCAATGTCTATTGTGCCTTTTGGACCAGGTTAATCACCTGCCAATGTCTTTTGTACCTTTTTGGACCAGGTTAATACCCTGCCGTTACTTTTTGGATCAGGCTAATACCTTGCCACCACCTTTTGAACCAGGTTAATACCCTACAAAAGTTTTGGATCAGCTTAATGGCCCGCAAATACTCTTGTGTCAAACAATCACTTTACCAATGTTAATCAGTTCCCCAGTATCCTGCTTAAGGTACTCCTGTATTGATAACAGATTTTGTTACCATTTTCATCATTTACCACGGGCTGTTGGTAATGGACAAGCTTTACTTTCTGTCTCAAGCTTTATTTTCCGTATCAAGCTTTACTTTTCGTCTCAAGCTTTATTTTCCGTCTCAAGCTTTACTTTCCGTCTTAAGCTTTATATTCTGTCTCAAGCTTTACTTTCCGTCTTAAGCTTTATTTTCCGTCTCAAGCTTTATCTTCTGTCTGATCTTTATCGTCCGTTCAAGCTTTATCTTCCGCATTTTTGTCTTTACCACTGCAGTTGGTAATAGACAAGCGTTATCTTCCGTATGTTCGTCTTTACCACGGTAGTCGGTAATAGACAACTTTTCTCCCCAGTGACCTATCAGTTTGTTCCCCAGTCAGTTTATTTTCGTCGTCTTTGCATTCATACTTGCATCGCATACATTCATAGCATTACATTCACAAACATTGCATTCTCAGCATTTCAATTGGTCAAAAATTGGTGTACTTAATATTTAAGTCTCTTCGACCCGTCAATTTAAAAATTTCATCTTTTCAATCCCCGTGACGAAGAAACTTAAATAGGGGCATCTGTCATACCCCAATTTTTGACCATTTTTTTTTACAAATTTTAGTCATTTTTTTAGCCGAGGAACTTCGTCGTTTTAGACGAAATTTCGGCAGAGAGATATTTTAAAATACCTCATTATTTGGTTACCTACAGTTTTACATTTTTATTAATTCATTTATCTTAGCTTCATTATTTTTAATTTCTCTTTAATTAGTTTCCTTTTTATTTTATTTATTTGATTCCATTTTTATTATTATTATTTACCCTTAATGTCACGTTTTTTAGTTTCCTTTTAGAAGTGTTTTTGTTCTATTTTTCTTATATGTCCTTTTTAGTCCATGGTCCAAATTTATTCAAGTATGATCCAGTCTTCAGCAAGGGTACAAGTGGTCCAATCAGAGACAGACACATCATCAGAATACCTGCAAACCCTATTTTTACACAATATAAATACATCATTAATTGCAGTCACTGTGGACAGACTGACACAACCGCACAAAATTAAACCCTAATTTCTCCATCTCATTTACTTTTTCGGATCAAACACAAAAGCCTCAAGAATATTCAAACCTTTTTCCAGAAAAATGAAGAACACATGAATTTCAAAAACATTTTCCACAATCATCAAGAACCTCCAAACACAAATCTAAACTCACGAGTATCATAAAACCATCACGTAACCATCTTTCCTTCTTTTTCATTCGAATCAAATTCACCAACGACCTTTACCATCACCGTAAACAACCTAGCAGCAACTTGAATCGGATTCATAACACAAGTATTTAAATCGAGTCTCACACTCACAAGTTTCACACCAGCAGAAACAACAACAAGCAATTTCTGAATCGCAACCACCTCAATACACAACTAATCCGATTTCAACAACAAGCTCAGAACAGAATCTGTGAAGGAGAAGAAGTCGTATTCGCGGATATAGAGAGAAGGAGTCTGTGCTGTACAAAATCGGAATCAGAGAATAAAAGAGCAGATCGAGTCCGAAACGTGAAAGAGGAACGAAGTGCTTTCTATCGACCGATCCAGAACCGATCCAGAAGGTAAGTGTTGAAGTTTGTTCGTATCTTTGTTCTTAGATCTAGTCCGATTTGGTTCCTGTTTTTAAAATTTGCTTTCAGAAATGAGAAGAGGAGAGAAAAGTATTTTGAAAACTGTATTTAGATTTGAAGTCGGAGCAATTTTAGTGGTTGCCGGCGGCGGCGCCGCCACCTTAGGGTGGTCGGCCACCGCGCCGGCGTTTTTGGCTTAAACGGAGAAGACGAGTCTGGTTTCAGACTCTATCTCTCTAGAAACGACTTAGAGAGAGAGAAGTGTGTGGAGTTATGTGGTTTTTTTTGTTGAGTTTGCTTTTATATTGATTTTTGTTTGAATAATCCCATGTATGTGCGTATGCCTGCTTTCCATGCTCTATCGTGATCTAAGCCATCAGATCTGGATAGTTCCAGAATCTGATGGCTACTGCTTGATCTCTTTTTAAATCCTATGTGTGCGTTTCTCTATGGTGCACTGTGTACTGCTGTTTTAAGAACTCTTTGATGATTGATTCGTTGGCTGTGATGATTTCTTATGGAATCAGATCTGGACCCTTTGATTCATCTGATGGTCTAAATCGATCCTGCCTGAGCCAAGTAGTGACCCGCCTCTTTTGGTCTGGTTCGACCCATCCAGTGATTTTGTGACCCGAACCGGCCTGGATTTTTATGTCTGGGCCCAAGTTTATGCTAAGGGCTTTACTGTCTTACTTATTTCACCACTGTTTCCGTGTTTTACACCTCTGGTCACTTAAATTTTATTTTCTTCAACTCTTCAAAATTTCATACTTTGATTTAATCATTTACATACTGTTTTTTTATTGTGTGCTTTATTATTCCGTTTTTAACTCACGCATACTTAACTCATTTTTTTGTGTTTTTGTTCCAAGTTTTTTATGCTTTAATCTCCATGGCTTTTTTATTTTATTTTTGCTTTAAATTTCACTTTGTGTCTTGCTTTAATATTTCGACATCATGCCTTCTTTTTTATAATCCATGCAATGCTTTTAAATTCCTCATCATCTTATTATGCTTGCTTTGCTTCTAGTATCATCTCATGCATTTTTATTCTTGCAATTTACTTAAATTCCATGATTTTAGTGTGTATTCTAGGTAATTGATGTAATTTATTTTTTCGCATTTTATTTCTTGCCTTAGAATGCATCTAGGAAGGAATGTAATAGCGTAGTAATTGCACACACCGACACAAGCACCGACACTACATCACTTTATTTATCGCTTTACGTTCGCTTTATTTTTCGCATCGTTACGATAGTTACCGTTAGATTAGAAAAAATCTTTTTATCTCAAAAATCAAATAAGCAAAAAGTCAAATTATTTTCTTAATAAACCTTGGATCCAAATCCAAGAGATTTTTTCCTTTATTTTCTTAATCAAATTTCTAATGAAACTTAAATGAACTTAGACTAAATTTCATAAATAAAATGAAACAGCCTCACTCCCATTTTATTCTTCTATACCTTGAGGTCTCGCAATCCTTCTCAAAAACCATTTTCAAAAACAAATTAAAATCAACCTAACCCACAAAAAATATATTTTTGAGAATGAACTACGGTGGTTTTGATCCCTTTTAAGGGTACGTAGGCAAGGGTTTATTCCTTCTAAATCAATCAAATAAAAAACAACAAAAATCATCCTTCTTCTCCCTCCATTCTTTCACTTAGAATTCTTTAGGCATTTTTTTTTCAAATAAATAAATGAATTTAGTACAAAGATAAAGTAGGTAAGAGGTTACCACGGAGTACCGTGGACGATGCGGGTGCCTAACACCTTCCCCCAATCGTAACCAACCCCCGGATCCAAAAAAGGGTTTTAATCTCATTTTTCCCTTCCCAAGAATAAAATCGAGAAGTCCAAACGATTGAAGGTTCAAAACCAATTAATGGATTGACACCCGAAAATCAAGGTCTACATAATTGGCGACTTTACTGGGATCCTACGCGGGTTAAACCCACCTTTCTTCCTTTATAGAAATAGGGTTGAGCGTGAGTTAACTCGCGCTAGTTGTAAGTGCTGCGTGAGTTAACTTGCGCAGGAAGATAACACTAGCGTGGGTTAACTCACGCTACTGTGTTGCCCAGATTTTGAATTTTTGCGCCACTTTTTTACTTGCTTTGCTTGCGGCACAAGTTATTTATTTATTTTTTCTTTGTTATTTTTTTATTGAGTAGCCATTGAGTGACATGGTTGAAAATGTGGCGGAGGATGCCGTTGAACCGAAACCGGGCAAAAACAAAGCTTCCAGCGTAGGCGTAGCATCCGGCGATGTCAAACCAAGCAATGATGTTAAGTTTAAAGTGAAAATTCCTTTTCAAGCTCACATTGTTCACAACCAAGCAAAACCGGAACCTACCGGTAACTTTGAAGAAAAGCCTAAACCGATACCTACCGGTGTTCGTGTTATTCAAGTAAACACAAGGGTCATTTTATACAACAAATGAAAGATGGAAAAATCGAGAAGAATTACTTGGTTGGGTTCGTTGACAAGCGACTAGGGCCGGATTTACTATTTCTATAGATAAATCTAGTACAATAACGCCATACATGACGATGCAATGTGAAAGGAGTGGTGAATACAAGCCACCTAAGACGAGGAAGAAACCGAAGCTTGAAGGCACGAGCTCAAGGAAATGTAATTGTCCGTTTAGGTTGAAATGCTTCTTTGAAAAGAAAAAAAAACAAGATTGGTGGATTGCAATGCTTTGTGGAATCCACAACCATGACTTGGCGCCAAAGTTATCCGGTCACCTTCTTGCGGGTCGACTAAAAGCGGAGGAGAAGCAAAGAGTTATCGACATGACAATGAGCTTGGTGGCGCCTAGGAATATTCTCACAGATTTGAAGGAAAAAAACAAAGAAAGTGTGACACTCATCAAGCAAGTGTATAATGTGCGAACTAGATGGCGCAAGGGGCAAAGAGAGGACAAGATGGAGTTGTAATACTTGATTACAAAGTTGGAGAAGCATCAATATGTCTATTTCACAATTGCAAATAGCAAGGAAACCACTCTTGAAGACTTATTCTTTGCTCATCCGGATTCAATTGATATGCTTAACACTTTTCCCACCGTTTTGGTCATGGACTCCACTTACAAAACCAATACCTGCCGAATACTGTTATTTGAGATTGTTGGTGTCACCTCTACCAAAATGACATATTCGGTTGCGTTTGCCTTTCTTTCCTTTCAAAAAGAGAATAACTTCATTTGGACACTTGAGATGTTGGTTGGTCTTTTGACCTCCAAACGCAACATGCCTAAGGTGATTGTCACCGATAGGGACCCCGTTTTGATGAAAGCCGTTGCCAAATTTCTCCCTAAAACGGACCATGTACTTTGCTATTTTCGTATTGAGAAGAATGTCAAATCTAGGTGCATCACGGATTGTAGAGTCAATGCCAAGCCTACTAAAGCAAAAGTTGTTGGCAAAGATGCGAAGGAAGCGGATGATGACAAGCATTGTGAGCTTGTTAAGAAAATAGTGAGGGCTTGGAGAGATGTGGTTAACTCTCCTACGGAGGATTCATTTGCAATTGCATGGTTGACATTCAAAGATGAGGTATGCGGACCGTTTCCATTGTTTTTGGTGGCCGGTTATGTCACACCAATTTTTGCTCGCATTACTTTATCACTAATTATTCAACTATTTATTTTATCTCATTTATCTCATATTGTGTTTATGTAATTTAACGATGAATTTCGGTAATTTTGACCATTTATGTGTGTTATGTAATTTTATAAATTTATGGACAAATTGGTGTAATTTGGATCGTTTACGTGTCATTAAGTGTGTTTAAGTGATTAAGGGTCATTACCGGCGAATTTGTGAAATTTGGACCGTTTGGATCGTTGTGTGTGATTACGTGATTGTGAGGAAAACGATGTTTTTGTGTAATTTTGATAGATTATGTCGTATTATCCGATAATCTTGTTAAACTGGCATAATTCGGTTAAGTTATGAATGTGGCGTGATTACGGGTCATTTTTTACTTTCCAATTACCTGTTCAGTACTGCATTGCATTTAATGCAGTTTTTGTTGTCTGCTATGAAGGTGGGTTAACTCACGCTAGTGCAAATGGCAACTTGAGTTAACTCACGCTGCTATTAACACTAGTGCATGTTAACTCATGCAACGTGTGTTAACTTACGTTCACATTTGCACTAGCGTGAGTAAACATGCGTAGGGGAATATTAGTCTTTTCACTTGGAAATGAGCAAAACCGTTTGGGTAAAGAACAGAACTCAACAACCTTTAATATGCATAGGACCTCATTGGTAAGTAAAAAAAAAAAGCATACCTTGGTTGTTTCTCTACCAAGAATCTTTCACATAGCTTCTCAAGCATTGAAAACTATGGTAAACCAGTCACCATTTCTTGTGACACTAATTGATTAAGTGATCTAAAATTCAAATGACCAAACCTTAAGTGCCATAATCAAATTTGCTTGTGCTCAACCACATTTTTCAAACATTGAAATTATATGGAACTTATCAAAGTCTTGAATGTTTTATTCTTTGACAAAGGAGATCTTATGACTATCTTATTTTTTTTTTTCATCAAACAGCTCAAGGACGTCATTCTTCATTGTTACTGGGAATTCTTTCTCTATACGTAACACTTAACAAGTTGCATTTCATACATGGCACTGTGGCACATACATACATCTTCAATGATTGTTGATCTATCAATACTTCTTTTGATGACCATATTTCTTTCTCCTTCTTCTTGCAATGATCTACTATCAGTTAGCTTAATCTTGCTTCTTGTATCATCAAATTTGATTAGCCTTGCCTTATGACCAGTCATATGATTGGATCAACATGTGTCTAAAAACTATGTTGCAGAATCAGAGCAATCGTCTAAAACTTTTGCCATCAGTACCAGAGGTTCATCATCATAATCCTCTTGTGCCATTTTGGCTTCATCATCATCAGTATCTTTAGTAACTCCTTTTCATTTATTGTACATCAATCCTTTGACATGTGACCCTATTTCTCATAGTTATAAAATTCAAAAGATTTCTTGTCTTGAAATTTATTATTTTTATGATTAGACTTCTCTCCTCCTTTCTCAGAGGATTTGGGTTTCTCATCATTCTTGTGCTTCTGTGAGTTTGTCCAGGACCCTTTCTTATTCTTACCCTTATCATACTTTTTTTTTGAAGAAACTAAAATGGATTATATTACTGAAACCCTGGAGATTTCAGCACAAGGAGTGCCAAAACCCCAGCTGAAAGAGTCAAATACAAGTAATAACAAAAACAAGCTCAAAAAAAGAATGTTGCCCTTTTACAAAAATATTCCCAAGCAAGGTAAAGGATTCAACCACCATGAATGATAGGAGAAAACAAAATTAGGACGATTTGCCTTGAGCCACCAGTAAGATTGAAGCTTAACTTTATCTAGCAATTGGTTAAACGAAGCTTCTTTTTGATGAAAAATCCGAGCATTCCTTTCAAGCCAAATCACCCACACACATGATAGCCAAATAAGGTTAAGAGCTGAGTGTTTGCTGTTAGAAAAACCGCTAAAGGTGCCAAATTGATATAAATGGTCTGACACGTTTTCAGGAAACACTATGTTGTAACCAAGCCAATGAGATATACCATACCAAAGTTTGCCAAAAAAATCACAAGAGAGGAATAAGTGCTTTGCATCTTCTATCGTTCCGCATCCACCCACACATAACTGAGCATTCGGATGTAAAATGTGTCTTTTAATTAGATTGTCCGTTGTTGGTAATCTATCATGTAACAAGCGCCAAGCGAAGAGACTGATTTTCAGGGGCACTTCCTTGTTCCAAATTTCAGTAATGTGAGTAACCGCCAAGTTGTTACTAGATGATGTCAACATATGGTTATAAGCACTTGATACAGTATAACTGTTGGAGGCATGTAAGTGCCAAATCCACCTGTCAGGATGAGTAGGCTGCAAAACAATATTAGATAAAATATCACAACACTCCCGCACCTTCTCCTCCTCCCAAGCTAACAAACGACGCCGCCACTGCCAAGCTACACCCTCACCCCCCCACCCAAGAGAATACATTTCAGCCACCGTTGCCATTTTATTAGTAGCAAGATCAAAAAGGCGGCTGAAACTATTCTTCAAAACTAACCCGTCAATCCAAGGATCCCACCAAAATAAAGTTTGGGCACCATCTCCTACCTCCCGCCCCACATTATCATCAAACCACCGCCCAACTCCCACATCAGCCCCATTTTTAACATTTATCAAATTATTCCACCAAACAGAGTTAAACCTCCCCTCCTCGGCGATTTTACCTCCTACCTCGCCGTATCTGGCTGATAAAACTCTATACCACAAACTCATGTTCTCAATCCGCATCCGCCAACACCATTTACCAAGTAAAGCCAAATTAAATTCCCTAATCCTCCGCACTCCTAAACCACCTTCCTCCTTTTTGGAACAAATTGTGTCCCAGTTAATCCAAGAAATTTTCCTAACTTCCTCACAGCCCCCCCAAAAAAAACAGTTAAATAAAGATTCAATAGAAGAAATGATACCTGCGGGAGCTTTAAAGAAGGAAAGAAAGTAGACCGGAAGAGA
The DNA here is from genome assembly GCF_051527215.1 of Medicago sativa. Lineage (NCBI taxonomy): Eukaryota > Viridiplantae > Streptophyta > Magnoliopsida > Fabales > Fabaceae > Medicago > Medicago sativa. The sequence goes on from NC_140750.1 coordinate 82,945,194, forward strand.
GGACAAGACAGACTTTAGGAGAACTAAACGGCCACCCAAAGAGAGATTTCTACTCTTCCAACCCGATAATCTTGATTTAATACGATCAATCAACGGTTGCCAAAATTTTAACTTTCGAGGATCACCCCCTATAGGCAATCCCAAATAAAGGAAGGGAACTCTGCCCGATTTACAATTAAGAACAGAGGATGCCTCAGCCAACCAAGAGTCATGAATATTAACACCAATTAACATACTTTTGTGAAAGTTCACCTTAAGACCAGATGTTGCCTCAAAGAGAAGAAGTAGAGCTTTCAGAGATCGAATATTAGCCCAACTTCGTTCCCCAATCAACAAGGTGTCATCAGCAAATTGTAAATGAGTGATGGAAACATGATTATTGACGCCCACCTTGTAGCCAGAAAATAGGCCAGCCTCTACTAAAGAATTCATCATGACATTCAAACCTTCAGCTGCTATTAAAAATAGAAAGGGAGAAAGAGGGTCACCTTGTCTCAACCCCCGTTCAAATTTGAATTCATCTGTTGGGCTACCATTAACAAGGACAGAAGCTGCGGCCGTACTGATGCATTCCATAATCCACTTACGCCATAAGGTAGGGAAGTTCATTTTTTTCATGACTGCTTGAAGGTATGACCAATCAATGGAGTCAAAAGCCTTCTCAAAATCGACCTTGAATAAAAGCAAATCTTTTTTCAGGCGCTTAGCATCTTCCACAATCTCGTTAGCAATGAGAATACCATCAAGAATTTGTCTACCATGAATAAAAGCTGATTGTGTATCTGAAATAACACTAGACATAACCCTTCGCAATCTATTGGAGAGAACTTTGGAAAGAACTTTGTATAGACTTCCAACCATAGAGATTGGTCTGAAGTCATTCAGGCGCTGCGGGCACTCGATTTTTGGAATTAAAGCAATAAAAGTATTATTGATGCCTTTAGACAGCTTACCATTCTTGTGAAAATTAGATAAGAAGCGCATAAAATCATCACGGAGTTCAGGCCAAAAATCCTTAACAAACCCCATATTAACACCATCTGGTCCAGGACTTTTAAAACTGTCACAATCCCAAACCGCTTGCTTAACTTCATCAACTGAAAAAGGTTTGGTTAGCTCACCACACTGAACTATATTAAGCATATTAAAATTGAGGTTCTCAATGCAAGGTCTTTCAGCAGCCACAGATTGAAAATGAGATGAGAAATGATTGAAAACCAGTCCCCGAATTCCTTCAACTCCCTCAACAATAGCGCCATTAGCAGATAAGGAAAAAATGGAGTTTGATCGTCGCCTAGATGACATAATGCTGTGATAGAACTTAGTGTTGGCATCTCCCTCTTTCAACCAAATTAATCTAGATTTCTGCCACTGCATGCTGGTGTTAATATGAGATAATGAACGAAAGTCTGAAGATAGAGAATGGAGCTCCTCAATTTCCTCCAATAAAAGATCATCCTCCTCCCCTTTAGCATCAAGAAAGGAAATACGGTCTTGAATGTTGCTTAAGCGGCCTTCAAGGTTTTGAGTGTGATTCTGATGCCACGTGTTCAGGCTTCCTTTAATCATCCTCAGTTTTTCTTTAAGAACAAAGCCGCCCCAACCTTCAATATGATATGATTGCAAATTATCTCTAACAAATTGTTTGTACCCTGGTAAGTCCCCCCAACACTTCAGCATGCGCCTAGGACGAGGGCCCCAATTTTCTTCATCCACAGACAACAAAATGGGACAATGATCAGAAAGGCCGCGATTTAAAGCACGTTGCATCATATTGGGCCAAGTAGCGCACCAATCTTCGGATAGAAGAAAACGGTCTAGACGGCTCATAGAAACACCATCCCCTCTAAACCAAGTAAAATTTTTACCACAAAGAGGAAGATCAAAAAGGATGTTACTATCAATGAACTGGTTGAAATGAGAATAATCTTCAATAAAAGAACCAACCACTCTGCTCTTGCGTTCAGCAGGAGACCGAATAGCGTTAAAGTCACCACAAACACACCAACAAGACTCTCTAAAATTGCCAATAATTGTTCCAAGGTGAGTCCAAACATCTTGCCGTCGAAGGGGGTCACACGGTGCATAGACATTTGCAAGAGAAAAATCAGCTCCATTTTTCACCATTTTGCCTTGAATAATAACCACATGAGCCAAGCTCCTAGTAATAATAACATCAACTTCCGCCGTGTCCCAAATAGTTAAGATGCCACCTGAAGCTCCCACAGATGGTCTGTAAGAGAAACCGTAGTTTTGATTACCCCAAAGCGAAGAACAAAGAAACTCATTAATACTTTCCAACTTAGTTTCCTGAACACATAAAATCCACGGACGGTGAAATTTCACAATCTTTTGAATTTCCTTTCTTTTCTCAAAAGTCCCCAACCCTCTTATATTATAAGAAATAAATTTCATGATGACCACCAACACGAATAGTAACAACACAAAAATTAACAACCTGCTGAAGGGACCGCAACATTGACGTGGCTTCCCTCAACGCCTACATCACATTTCATTGTCTTCCTCTCCAAATTATTAGGCCGAGAGAGAGCCTGGAACATATTAGAACAATCACCCTTGAATTGTAAATTAATAGCTTTGCCAATATCTACAATATCTTTGCCATGACCATTAGATTTATCATGCAAAGAAATCCAATTCTTCCAATCTTCCCCAGATGATGTTGAAGATGATTTCGCGTCCAAACATTCTTTGTTCTTGCTGTCAATAGAACAAGAGGGAGCTGCTGATTTTTTGTTGAGTTTCTTGAGCATATGAATTAAATTTTGTCGATCTTTGAGTGGCATACGGGCAATACGGCGGAGACTAATAAGAGTAGGATTATGAGTAACTTTATGCCGATGTTTCATCACCTTATTCTTTTTTTTTATGTGAAAAAACAACACCAGCATCACCTACATGATGATCCTTGATCCAGTCAAAGCTCCAAGGACCCGAAATTGATGAAGAGTTTCCAGTGTTGAAACAAGATGCTGCCTTTGTTGAATTAATTTTGCTTGCTGCCCCGGTGTGTACACTATTGGAAGAAGCACAAGGGACTGATGGTTGTCCTTCTAAATCTTTTGGCTGCACAGGATCAAGAGGTGAAGATACCTGTTGTTGTTGAATGTCTAAAGAAGCCGAGACATGGCTGTTTTGAGCAGCTGAAGGTGCAGCAGAGGGGGCTGCTATTTGCTTATCATCAGAGTGCTCCCAAGCCTCCTTGAGATCATCAATAAGGGCCTCAACAATGGGTTCTTCATTATGCAAATCCTCAAAATGTTCCGAGCATTCAGAAACATTATCAGAAGCTTCTTCCTCAAAACAAACATCACGAGCAAAAACTGCTTCTGATTCTTCCACAAATTTAATACAATACTGTTTATCATCAATCAAAATATTCTCCACCACATTGATAGCATCAGAACATTTTGTGCTAAGTAAAATACGAGCAAAATCAAACCTCTCCAAATTAGTAGTGCAAGGATCAATTTTTAACAGTCTCCCACAAGATGATGAAATAAATTCAAAGAATTTAAAATGCCAGACATGTAAGGGAACACCATAGATCCGAAGCCAAACACCTCTTTCAGACACAATGTCCTCAGCCAAGGACCAAGCACGCATATCAGAAAAGAAACAGTTAAAAAAATCAGCAGCTTCATAATAAACGGACATCATATCTTTTTCACCGGGACAAAATAAAACCACATTATCTCCACCTCTAGGTAACACCCGAACATTATCAAAACCAGCATCAATGATTTTCTGTTGCACAATAGGAATATAGTCTCCATTTAGCACTCTTGCCAACGCCCCTTTCCGAGCCCACACAACATCTTCATTATCAGACAAAAACTTACGTATGACATTAGCACCACCAATGCCTCCCGCAACGGAACTTAAACGAACTTGCTCCCTTTCCTCCTCACTACCCTTAGCATATAATTTAACCTGTTCAAGTGTCTGCTTTCTAGCCAACGACATACCTTCCTTCTCCGAATCAAAAACTCCCTCATTGATTTTTTCTCCCTCAATATTATTTTCTTTCACAATAATTTTTTTACCTTCATCACTATTTTTCGACTTATTTTTTCCTCCATTATTTTTTGATTCTTTTATATTTTTTTTTTCAATTTCGGCATTATTTTTCGACTTATTTTTTCCTCCCACTTCCGCCGATTTCTTACCATCCTCCACCTCCTTCAACAAATCTTTCTTAACCTCCCCAAACCTATCAAAGCGTGCGATATTTGCCCACACTTTATTCTGACCAAAACATACATTATTAAGAGCTTTCTGCAACTTAACCACATCCTTCACATTGAGAAAACGCAAAAAACCATAGTTTTGACCACGGGCATTCCTATTTCTAGCCATATAGACATCCGACAAAATACCACAAACCTCAAAAGCCTTACGGACATCAACATATTGCACATAATCAGGTAAGTTTGTGACATAGAAGGAAGCCCTAGGGACTGAGTTGTTACCTTGTGATGAAGCAGCAGGTGGAATAGAAGCAGAAACATGTCTGGAATGCCTGGAATGTGCCCCCTGCCTACTGTATGATCTCCCACGATCAGACATGGATTGATGGCGTGAAACTGCAGCTGGAGAATATGCTGGCCGAGAATGATGATGTTGAGAAGGTCCTGACCGTGAATGATCAAAGTGTGGTCGGGAATGCTGATAATGCGGTCGAGAATGATGATGCTGATAGTGTGGCCGTGAATGATGATGACGTGACCTTGAACGTGAATGAAACCTGGTGCGTGAAGGAAGCCTGGTGCGTGAAGGAAACCTGGTACGTGAATGAAACCTGTTGCTGATAAGTGGAAACCCTAATTCATCAAAATTTCTTGAATCACATGACAGATAGCGTGAATCCTGAGAATGATCCTGATTGCGTCTTCCTGAAGAGTGTAACCGGTCCTCCCTGTATCCTCCATGCCGAGAAGAAACCCTAAGCTTGTCCTGTCCTCGATCACCCGGTCGGATCGCTTTCCGACGCTTGTAGCTCACCGTAGTCCATTCCCCTGAATCCCCTCCCCTTTGTGCCACCCTGGCAGGCGTCCCTTCCCTCCCGTATGCCGGCGAGTGGTGCCGACGCGGTTGCCTGAGGCTTCCCCCATGGCTGCCGCCTCTCTCTCTCTCTCTAGCTCACTCTCTCTCCTCATCTTTTTTGGTTACCCTTATCATACTTGCCTTTGGACTTTTCAGAACCAACATGCCTCTTCCATGTCTGAGTTTGCAAAGCCTGAATTGATTCTTTGACATCTTTTCTTTCAATTATCCTCAATTTATGGGCTTCCACGGACCCTAAAAGATATTATATCTTCATAATAGGAACATTACCAAATTCTTGAATAGCTACAATGACATGATCAAAGTGAGGAGTCAAGGTTCTCATAACCTTCTCAATTATCATCTTCTCTGTCATAGTTTCACCACAACTCTTCATCAAATGAATAAGATTCTGAATCTTGGACACATTCCCTGCTATTTCCTCTTTTGCAAACTCGGCATGAGCAATCCTGTCAAATTTTGCATTATCAACCACTGAATGAATGCAATATGACGCCTTGCAATCCCTGTTCTTGGAATATCTGTGAAGAAGCCTTTGAGCTTCAGTTGTGTTTTTTGCAAGCTCTGTGGCGCCATTGGTAACCACCTCGAGAGCATATTGAAGGCCACACAAATATTTCGTATGCTATCCCATCTTTCCCAATTCTCGCTATCAAGAATCAGAAATGAATTGGGAATTCCGTTTCCACCATTCATCGTTGCAACAGATGAGAATTCGACCCTGTAATATGTGACCTATACGCATAAGAACCAAAAAATTTCTGATACCAATTTGTTGGTGCAAGCTTGATGCTTACACACAATGATGAGAGAAAAGAGAGAGTTCAAAACATTCTATTATGTGGTGAGAATAAATAATGAAGAGAGTTTTGTTTGGTGAGTTGTAAAACTATGAATTGATATTGAATAAAGATTATAGTATGACATATTGATATGAGGTACAACATATGAGGTATATCAACGGAATACAAAACTAGGTACTTATATGGTAAGTGTGTAGCAACTTGCTCTACAAGTCACTAACTATTTAGTTACTATCTAACTAACTATTATTAACAAATATTGTTAGATTTATCAACAACACGAAAGTCTTATTGGAACTTATTTTGAATGGCCAATAGTAATAGATTTCTATAGAATAGTTTAGTCGATTTTAGATTTAATTAATTCTACACATGTAGTAGGAAATGTCAAGAAGAATCTAGAAATAAGTGTCTAGAATATGACATCCACACCTATAAATAGGTAAGCATGTATTCATTTGTATTTGATACAATTTGGATAGCAATACAATCTATTCTTGCTTCAAGTCCTCACACTACTTGCTACTATATATCACCTATCAACTAAAGACTCTACACTATCCAACTACAATCTAAACTAAAACTACTACCTAAACTACTAACAGTGGTATCAGAGTTACGTTCGATCATATATTAGGCGTAGAAAACTATGATTTTTGGAGCATTTTTCTATGGTATTAAACATGTCTTAGAAAAAATTTTAATAGTGAAAACTATGATTTTTGGACCATTAAAATAAGGAAAATGTTAACGAGTGCCCCCGGGGCACTGGTTAAGGAAGCTAAAAGAAGAAAGTGAAAGTCAAAAAAGACACTTTTTAATCTTTTAATGCATTGATTATACAGCTTTCAAGGCAAATATTACTATATTTGCTTCCTTAACCAGTGCCCTGGGGGCACCGGTTAACAAGACCCTTAAAATAAAGATATGTTTTTTATCTCAAGATTTATGGGAGATTGTAGAAGAAGGATTTACTCTTTCCGCAGAAACTTCAACCCTCAGTCCAACTCAGAAAAAGAAGTTGAAGGAAAATAAGGAGAAAGATTCAAAGACATTGTTTTTTCTACAACATGTGATAGCAGACAATATTTTTTCGGATAGGCAGTACTGGTCGCCCTGCCCTTACGTATCATTTGCCATGCAGCGCAGGGGGCAGAGGCATCGTAGGCAGAAGGGTTGATTCTAATCAGGCTTTTTTTTTTGTACATTTTGACTATGATGATGGTGATGTGTTATTATGACATGTTTCGTACCATTTCGTATTTCTATGACATTTTCGTACGTTTTATATTATTTCTTGCGCTTTATTTTTATCATGTCAAATATAATTTCGTACATTTTATATTCATGAATTGGCAATTGGATGAAAAAGAGTGAAAAAATTTGTTTAAGTATGTGTAAAAACATGTTCAAATGAAAAATGGAAGGAGAGCTGCTTGAAATTGAACCAAACACACAGCAGCAGTTAACTGCCGATGGCTATAGCGGTAGTTAACTGCCGTTAGGGATGGGAATAGGGCAGGTCGGCCTATAGGGGCCTATGGCCTAGCCTACGACAGGCCAGGCCAGACTTTTTTCTTAAATAGAGAAGGCCCAGACATTTTTAGAAGCCTATTTAGCTTAAAAGGCCAGGCCGGAGGCCATTCAAAAAGCATCTTAGGCCTATTAGGCCGACCTATTTATTTTGTACTTTGAATTAAAATAAAAATATGTTAACTGTTTCAGTAATTTAAGCTTATTAGTCTACATTAATTTTTTTGCATATTTATATGTATTATTATAAACTAGAATTGAAATCTGATACAAAATATAGTTAAATTCCCTAAAAATTAATGTTGATTATCAAAAGAGAGTTTAATCTAATTGATATATTAGTTCGCTAGTCTATTTAAACTTAGATCACATTGATTATTTAAAGATGTTCATATGAAACAGGCTAGCAGGCCGTATCAGACTTTCAGAAGGCCAGACTGAGGCCTAAAAAGTAAGCCTATGACAGGCTGCAAGCCAGGCTTAGGCCTTCAAAAAAATTGGCAGGCCAGGCTCATGCCTTACAAAGCCTAGCTCGGCCTAGCCTATTCCCATCCCTAACTGCCGCTGGCACCAGCGGCAGTTAACTGCTTCCGGTTTAGCAAACAGTAGTTAACTACCGCTGAGGGCTTTTAAGTAATTTTCATGTGTTATTAGGAAGTATTCAATGTCAGAAAGCAATTTTCATACACATAAGTCCAGAATATAAGTCCAGTCCAGCCCAAATGTAAGTCCAATTTTATCCAAGCCTGTGCATATATAAGCTAAACTTCTCATGAAGAAACCTTAGTTTCTCCCATTGTGTTGTTGTGTGCCGCTGCTCAGAGTCTGAGAAAGGGGGTTTTGTAATATCCCGCCTGTCAGTATCGGTGTATTACCAGTCGATCACGTAAGTATCAGAGTCGTTTTAAACAAGATAGAGGCAAGGGCATAATGGTAATTTCATGTGGAAAGGTTATTTATTTAGATTTGTCCCAAAATATCTCACTTTCCTCTTTCTTTTCTCTCTCTAGGTTTTGTTTGTGATTTTGCTCTCCTTTCTCTCTTCTTTCACGCCATCCTTTCCTCTCTTCTTCACCAATCCTTCTCTAATTCTTCTTCCATACCAAGCATATTTTCTTGTTCCTTCTTAATCCTCAAACATATGGAAGCTTAGTCTTCATTGATCCTTTATCTTTCCTTTCAAGAAGTGATCTAAGATTCTAGGGTTTGGTCTTGATCAAGAAACTAAGGCTTTAGTTGTTGTTTTGGGAGCATATGTGAGTATGTTGCATGGGATTGATGAAGCAAGCAAGAATCAATTATGGGTTTGCTTTGAAAGCAAGATTTAGGGTTTGTTTGTTGTAAGTTCAAACATGGTTCAAGTATGGTTTCTTCATGTTCAAGGTGTATTAGTTTTGCAAGAAGGAATGACAAGTTGATCGGTTTGAGCAAAGGAAGCAAATGGAACAAAGTTAGGGTTATGGCTTGTTTGAGCTTAGAGCTTGGGGATGCTTCAAGAACTTGGTTAGGTGAGTTCCATAGATAGCTTTCCCACCCTTTGGGATTATGATTATGCCATGTATGTTTAATATGAATAACAAGAAAATTCTAGGGTTTATGTATTAGTTTAGTTGCCCCTTTTCATGCCATGCTTACTAAGTGTGTTAATACTTGCCACATGAATGTTTTACAAGTTTCTTATGATCAAATATGTACCAATATGTTTAGGGACACTTGGTTTGAGGTTTTTGGGTCAAAAATGCCATTTTTAGGGGTGTTGGACTGTCCTAATTCGCCACGGCGAGTAAATAGCTCGCTAGGCGAGCTAGAAGGTCGAACAGGGGGTTCTGCTCGCCTCCTACTCGCCATGGCGAGCAGTAGCTCGCCTCCCCAGTAAGTTCACTCGCCTAGGCGAGTAAGTAGTGCAATCTGGTGCTGCTTGCTCGTTTTAGGCAGATTCGGTGATTTTCGTTCCGGATCTTTTGTGCAGTCTTTTATAAATGTAAACCCCTCAAACCAAGGTCCTAAATGATGATCAAGAAAGCATGATTCTTATGATGTGAAGCAAGTATTAAGCATGTTAGTAAGGCATGGCATACTAGAGAAATCATGTCATGAAACGGGTAGTAAGTTATCCATAAGTAAGGGAAAAATTAGAGCCTCGACATAGTTGTCGAGAACTAGCAAGTTAGCAAGATTCCTAGAATGCTAAGACGCGAAGTATAAACTCTTCGCATATGTTTAAGAGTGTATAACAAGCATGATAAGTTGTGGGTTGATTAGTTAATCACTCCACCATGTTTAGGAATTTACAAGCATGAACAAGTATAAGTTTACAGTTAATCGGATCGATTCAAGGGTCCGAGGTAATAAGCAAGCAAGTATGAATATGTTTAAGTATACGTACGACAAGCATGTATGGGATTGTTCTCGGGGTTACTCCACCCGGGACTATCCGTAAAATGAATCAAGATAATAATTGTTTGTTCAACGCTAACCTAATGAATGAACTTAGATACGTTTATGCACGATATGATTATGTTATGTTTATGCAAGAATGATTACATGTATGATCAAGTTAGGAGCATTAGATGCTAAGACAAGTGCAAGTTATGCATAGAACAAGTAAAGAACATGATACCGATGACGATCTTAGGTTTCCCCTAATCGTCCGGTTTAGCATCGTGCCATGATTATGATATGTTTAGGCCTCGATACATAGAGCGTATTCTTGGCAATGCGGTCCTAGGTTCCCTCGGCTGCCATGACACGTATAGGAAGTGAAGCCTATAACAAGTGAGATAAGCCTATGACGGGTCTAGCATGCACTACCGTCTAGGATACATGACCACACACGTATAATCAACCGTCAGGTTGTAATGTAGACACGTGGTGACCGTAGGTTTTCCCCCGAGGTTACCTATAGCCTAGGATTTAGGGGAACTCACTGAGACATTATGTCTCATCCCAATCCTTATTTGTTTCAGATAAACAGGTTGGATGGCAAGCTAGTAGCCGAATGGATGTTTCAACAAGTGATCGTTCGTACCCGCAGCATGATGTTATGGACTTCAAGGATGTATTTTATTATACTTTAGAAAAGATGAGTAGTATATCTTTGTACGAATGCATGTTGTTGTAAATAATATTCATTCGAAAATTTATTGTTGTATATTTTAATGTATCCAGTACTAAATTCAACGCACGTGATAGACTTTCTAGATACGTCTAGTATGGGTGTTACAGGTTTCCTTTCTGTTGTTTTTCGTCGCTGTTCCTCTGGCCCATTTCTATAAATCATCTCTCCCATATCGATTAATCATCATCTGTGACCTTTAAACATCAATCAAAACTCAAAACAATGTCAAGCAAGTTCAAAGGTAAAGATTTGTACTTGTAAAAAAAAGTACAATAAGGAATACTAAGGTTTGTCTTGTATTCTAGGGTTTTTAGTGATTATCAGATCCCTTGAGAGTTGTCTCATATGTGGTATTTATAGCCTTCTATGGGCTTGATTTTGAGTTTGCTTAGTTAACAAGAAACAAGGGTATTTCGGGTATTTAAGCGTTCTCATAGCGGGTTCTAGAAGTTCTCAAAGGCGGCGTCCTGATGAGGACATGCCTTGGGCTTTCTAAGCATTTTAAGGGATACTTTTCCTTTCTAGAGGATTTTAAGGCCCTTAGGAATATATTGACGGTCCACAGCCCCTCAAGCACGAGTCTTGGAACAAGGCGAAGTGATGAATCTGTAAGGTTGATCGTACATGATGCTTTAGAACGTTCTAGAAATTTCTGGAAACCTTTTGAGGTGGCATTCTTAAGAGGACATGCCTAAGGACGTTTTTGGTCCTTCAGAAAAGCATCTAGGCCCTTAGGTCTTTAGGAAGAAATTGACGGTCCACAACCCCCAAGCACGAGTCTTGGAACAAGGCGATGTGATGAATTCTTTGAGGATTGCTTACACGCTGCTCTATATGTTTCTAAGTTTTTGTTAGGTTGCGCTCTTGACTAATTTTTGTCGAGTACAGTTATGCTGGTGTTTAAAACTTTGTTATCTTCTTCTTTTAATTAGCTCTTTTTTCGATTTGTCGTCCGTTCTAATAGTTAGTGTTGTTGCATCATTTTGGTAAATGAACTTATGCATTTTGAGACGATTATTGCCATGCGTCGTTTTTTGTACATATATGTATTTCTTTAGATAGTTTCTTGTGTTTGTCTTGGTGATTTTTCTTGAATCAGAGCCTTTTAGGCATTTCTATTTCTTCATGACGCCGAGTCAGAACCATGAAAAAGGTTGACCCATTTTGGGTGTTCTATTTCTTCATGATGCCGAGTCAGAGCCTTGAAAAAGGTTGACCCAGTTTGGGCGTTCTATTTCTTCATGACGCCGAGTCAAAGCCTTGAAAAAGGTTGACCCAGTTTGGGTGTTCTTTATCTTCTTGGCGCCTTTGTATAGTCTTTGTCGTTTGAATTTTTCTGAATGAAATAGACACAGAGGAGAACATTTTTAAGAGAGTAGGGCGCCTCGTTAAAAACCATATGCATTTGGGCGTGCTGTTTGGTGAGTTCTTCATTTTAATCTCGCCTTTGTCGGGTTTGTTTGCCTCCCAAACTTTATTTATCTGAGATATAACATTACCTCCAAACTTCCAAAATAAAGGAATCTTAATCATACTCATTATTTAATGAGAACTACTTACTTCATTGTCTTCTCTTATTAACTCGCCCATATTTTTTACTCCTCTTCCTATTCTTTTCATTCTGTTTATTTGATTATCTTGTGCTATTAATCTTTTTATTTCTCCTATTAGATTGGAACTAAGTCTTCCTATTATTTTTCTTCAATTGAAATTCGTTACTTAAATTTTAGTTTTGAATTAACTTGCCGACTTTGTTCTTTTATTTCAAACTTATTCTTTTAACCCTTACTAACTTGAAAATAACTCCCTTATTGTATTAATTTTATGAAGTTGGAAACTAGTTCTTCTGCTCAAACTCATTCTTCTATTTGGGTCTATTTTGTCTTTATTTCAATCTGGCGTTTATTTAGTCATAGTCATGCTTTTACTAAGCAGTTAGTTTAGTTTGCAAAGTAAATGATACATGAAAGAGTTCTCAGGAAAGAGAGGTGGGTCACTTGGACCACTTAAATACCAAGGTTTTCCTCATCAGAATCCCTGTGACCTTTTAACCATACTACACTTTACTTCTACTATGGGGTGCCTAGAGTAATTTTCCTTTTGTTAAGCTGGTACTACCTCTCTAAATATTTCTGCTAGTCTTTCTTTTTCCACTAAATTTGCTCACTTCATTTTTTATTCCTATTTCTACTCACTCGCCCATAAATATTGTTGCTAGAAGCGAGAAATAATAGTAAGTTAAATAAATTAAATCAGCGCTAATTGTCCATATTTTATGTAAAACTTACACATATGTACACCAAAAAATAATTCCAAAACAAATGTTATCACTTAAACATCCTATAACAAACTCTTCAAAACATCAAATCATTCTTGACGCAATTGAGCATGCTTCCTCCACCTTATTGAACTTTTGTCTTAAGAGAACTTGATTGGCAATTGAGGACATTTATGATAATTGATTTCCATAATAACTTACCTTATCTCACATCTCCTTCATTCCAAAATTAATATTGAATCACTTTCTACAATACATTACATACAATGCAGTTCCTCTTTGATAATCACTAATATGTCAATGATTTTTAATCTATGTGCAAAAAAATTAAGATATTTATTTTTACTATAGACCATTATTGGATAATTTTCTTCAGCCCCCTTTTCAAAGTAACAGAGGTACTCTATTTCCATACATTAAAGTTAAACATCACCACGATTTATTTGAACTACTACATGTTAATAAATTATTTCATTCTTCACCTTTTCAATGCAAGAAAAAGTTTATTGAATTGGAAATTTCCACAAGTAAAATAAGAAAAAACCAAGTCATCAACTCAAGTTATAAATATGTTCGAATTTTAATCTTGCATAAATAACCGCATGAAATTTCATTAAGATGAACAAACAAAGTACTAAAGTAAAGATAAAAGTTAAGAAGAGAGAGATATAAATAAAAATTAATGTATTATTTCATTAATATATGTACGTGATCGTGATCAGTACGTACATAGAGTATTATTTATGATATATATATATATATATATATATATATATATATATATCATTCATACATGATGATATTATTTATGATAGAGAAGGAGCAGGACCCGGACCCGGAGCGCTAGCATGAGGGCTAGGAGGAGCGCAGATAGGGTTAAGGCAGATGCACCTGATTTTTGATCCACAATTGAAATCCAAATCCAAACGTGAAGCATCAGTATTGAGAGCAAACAGTACTACAAGCAAAAAAATTAGAATAATAATCAATAATTTCCTCATGTTTTTGTTACTTTGTAAGTATTGTTTTTTTTTTTTTTTTTTTTTTTTTTTTTTGCTCAAAAAAAAAAAAGTATTGTTTTTTTTTTTGCTTTGTACTGTAGGATGGAGTTGAGTGTGTATTTATATTCAATAACCTCTCCCACTTGTTTACAAGTTACAACCTCCCCCACTTCTTTCCATTCATCAAAAATAGAAAAATAAATTAAAATCAAACCTCAATTGAGTTCCATATAACAAAATAGCCGGACATCATTTAATTTTAAAATCAAAATAGTCATATAACACGTGCATGTAATCTTCAAATTATTTGTTACATTATCTCAAACTTAGGCTTTTAATTATCTATTAATAATCAACTTAATATCAAATCAAATAAACCTATTATTTACACTTGAATAGAAGGTAAGCGGGCAACAAGCTGCGCCGCTAGACCTTTTTGAATGGCAAAACCAATCCTCGTGAACACAACATTCATGGACCTAAAAAATAAGCGGATGTGAGACTCGAACCCGCACCATTTTGCTAAAAGAAAAGCCACCTTTCCACTGCGACCAAGTGAAATAATAAGATGTTATTTATAAAAAATAATTAAGTCAAAAATGAATTAAAATATAAAAATTGAATGAATCTGATAGACAAGTTAATTATTTTCCAACTCAGTTAAGCTCAATAATGTTCGTAACATCCTACGTTTTCCTCTATGAGATTGTTTTAGAATAAGATTTATTAAGGATAATCTAGAATGAGAAATTAAGTGTGAGTAATTAGAAGGTGCATATAATAAGTGAGGTTAATTAGACCAAGCCCAAAAGCTAGATAACCAAATGATGTGAATAGAACATGAATTTTAATTGGCCAAAAGGGTATTTTAATAAGAAAACTGCTCTTTTCCCGTACGTTTTTTCTCCTTCCCACCTCAAACTGCCTAAAATAACCTCAAACGTGACTTAAGTTGCGTTTAGTAGAGTCAACGTAAGTTAAGTCACGTTGAGCCAACATGAGTTAAGCTACGCATGTACAAAGCCAACATGGGTTAACTCATGTTAGTTTTAGGTAAGTTAAGATTCTATCAACTCTTCACAAAGATGCTATTTTTTTTTTATTTCAAAAAAAAAAGATGCTATTTTTTAAGACCCCAAACATACAATATGTTATGTTCATTTTTTAAAAGCTAAGTCATGTTTTCAAAACATAAAATCATTCATGATCCAAAAGAAATTATCATTTTGAAGAAAGAGACACCACACTTTAAATAATTGCTCGAACATAATGAATTTATGGGTCCTTTCACTAAGCTATGTAGCACTTCCATCTCGACTTTTACTTTTTAAAAGTCAAATATATTAATAACACCATGAAAGTCGCTATTATTTTTTATTTGAGTTTTGATTTGATACTATAGAGTATTTTTCATGCTGCATGTCTCTTTTCAAAGGATGTATTCTAAGCGATGTAGCAATTCAATCTCGACTTTTACTTTTTAAAAGACAAATATATTAAAGACACCATGAAAACCACTTTTATTTTTCTTTTGAGTTTTGATTTGAAACTATTGAGTATTTTTCCTGCTGCATGTCTCTTCTCAAAGGATGTATACTAGCAATTACTATCTATATTTTTTATATGCTTTTCAATTCCTCTTTTTTTTTCCCTTTTTTTTTTTTAAAAGGAGTCGTGATATTTTTTTTGTTTTCTATTGGTTAATATAAGATAATCTTAGCTACTTTCAAACATTTTAAAAAGGACGGCTATATCGAGTTTGATTTCTAGTGGAAACAATTTTTGTTTAAACTTTATTTGCTTTCCGGTCAAACTCTAGACCAATGCAGTGTTAACCGACAAAATATGTATCACATAAATTAATAAAATTAATACCTTTTTCTTATAAAATGAATTATAAAAGTAAAAAGACTAATTATAAATACATGATTAGGGGTGGTTTGAGAGGGAAACCAAGGCTTTAATAGCATTGCAACTTAAATTTACAAAACAAGACAAGACAAGATATTTCATTGCAACTTTATTTCCATATCTTTTTGTTAAATAAAGATGTGTTAAATGAAATGTGTTTTGTGTAGTATATTTTTAATAATGACTTTTTATCATAGTGAAAGATAATTTATAGATTTATTTCGGATATTGATAATTTATATTGAAAACTTGACAACAGTAAAAATATTACTAAATGAATATTTAATTCAAAAACAATTTTGACCAATCTATTTTAACTCAATTGAAATTCTAGTCCCCACATTTTTAAAATCACTATTTAGGTCCCATGTTTTACATTTCTTGGGTTTTTTAAGATGTTAATAATTTAAAATCACTCTCTTAGACATTCTTGAAGTCTATTGAATATCTGCCCCAAAATTGCACAATATTATCTTTGTTACTGCATAACAAGATTGAAGGCTAAGTACTTATTTTTATTTTTTATTTTTATCATTTCACAAAATGTGAAAAGCAAACAAAAAGATTGCAAGAAACATGACCTACACAATCACATTGGAGCTCTCAAAAGATAAACACGCAAATGTAAATTTCATTCAAATTGATGCACATTATAGGCTCTAACCATCAAGTTTTACCATATTCTCCTATTGGAAGTAGCCTCATGTATATGTATGACCCTAACATTAGTTTAGACTAATTAACATATATCCCACAAACCAAGTCTACCTTATTTCACATCTCCTTCATTCCAAAATTAATATTGAATCACTTTCTACAATACATACAATGCAGTTCCTCTTTGATAATCACTAATATCTCAATGATTTTTAATCTATGTGCAAAAAAAAAGATGATATTTATTTTTACTATAGACCATTATTGGATAATTTTCTTCAGCCCCCTTTTCAAAGTAACAGAGGTACTCTATTTACATACATTAAAGTTAAACATCACCAAGATTTATTTGAACTACTACATGTTAATAAATTATATTTTCATTCTTCACCTTTTAAATGCAAGAAAAAGTTTATAGAATTGGAAATTTCCACAAGCAAAATGACAATAATAATCAATAATTTCCTCATCTTTTTTTTTTTTGAATGGCAAAATATATAAATATATATATATATATATATATATATATATATATATATATATATAATAGATAATTTCCTCATCTTTTTGTTACTTTGTAAGTATTGTTTTTTTTTTTGCTTTGTACTGTAGGATGGAGTTGAGTGTGTATTTATATCGGTGATTATTAACCTAACCTCTCCCACTTGTTTACAAGTTACAACCTCCCCCACTTCTTTCTATTCATCAAAAATAGAAAAATAAATTAAAATCAAACCTCAATTGAGTTCCATATAACAAAATAGCCAGACATCATTTAATTTTAAAATCAAAATAGTCATATAACACGTGCTTTTAATTATCTATCTATATCATATATATGATATGAAGTTATTTTTAACAATAAGAACTTCTTCAAAAAAAAAACAATAAGAACAAGATACTTTCTATCTAGTATTAAAAAATGAACAAGATACTTTCAATCCCAACATTTTTAAAACCACTATTTAGGTCCCATCTTTTACATTTCTAAGGTTTTTTTTAGTCCCCATCAGTTTTGGTGAATTTTTACTCTCATTAATAGCAATTCCATGTCATTTATAAAAAATAATTAAGTTAAAAAAGAATTAAAATATAAAAATGGAATGAATCTGATAGACAAGTTAATTATTCTCCAACTCAGTTAAGCTGAATAATGTACGTAACATCCTACGTTTTCCTCTATGAGATTGTTTTAGAATAAGATTTATTAAGGATAATCTAGAATGAGAAATTAAGTGTGAGTAATTAGAAGGTGCATATAATAAGTGAGGTTAATTAGACCAAGCCCAAAAGCTAGATAACCAAATTGTGTGAATAGAACATGAATTTTAATTGGCCGAAGGTATTTTAATTAATAAGAAAACAGCTCTTCTCCCATAAGTTTTTTTCTCCTTTCCACCTCAAACTGCCTAAATTAACTCCAACGTGACTTAAGTCACGTTTGGTAGAGTCAACGTGAGTTAAGTCACGTTGAGCGAACATGAGTTAAGTCACGTACGTACAAAGCCAACATGAGTTAACTCATGTTAGTTTTAGGTAAGTTAAGATTCTATCAACTCTTCACAAAGATGCTAATTTTTTAAGACCCCAAATGTAACACCCACGACGTGGCTTTCGATATCCCGCCAGTTGGAACGGGCACTATCCGTAAGGATGACCCCACGTTAATAAGAGGAACCGAATCACATCGGAATGAGAGGGATCCGGAGGCCGTGTAGGTATGGGACTACATGGTTGAAGCTAGGAAGGCTTATAAGAATTGTTAGGTACTACCCATATCAACAAGATGCATCTTCTTTTCGGTAGCTCATTCCATAAGAACTTCACAGTTAAGCGTGCTTGACTTGGAGCAATTTTGGGATGGGTGACCTACCGGGAAGTTTCCCGGTAAGCGTGCGAGTGAGGACAAAACACGCTGAAAAGACTCGTGTTGGTTTGTGGGGTTAGTCGGCAATCCTAAAAAGCAGTCTGGGATGTTACAAAATGGTATCAGAGCTGGTCGATTCAGATCGTGCCTTGGGTCATTAGAATTCAATAAAATGTAGTGGGACCATTGGGTTCCGGATGTTTATTCTAAACGTCATATCTAGTTGAGCCTGATCAACTCGGTCTAGTATATGACAGGTAGGACAAATGTCTGAGAGCTGAATAGGACCTAGGAGGAATGAAGCATGCGGAGAAGAAAAGTCAACGTGTCAGGTTCTATAACGAATTTTGATGAGGAAGTATTCAACGACAAATGACCCAAGGAAAGGTTCTCCAAGGACATAAGGGAAATGTTAAGATTAAGACGGAGTACTCTGGTATTGTTGAACGACACTTTTTATGTGGATACCGTAAAAGTAAGATATTCAGGGTGACTAAGGGATGATTGCAACTTTGACAGGAGCCACAATATAAGAAGCATAAGCAAGGTATAGAAGAAATGAGTATTTCTAAAGGCGTAACAAGAACTACGTGATCAGAAGATTAATTTAATATGAGAAAATTATCCGACGAACAATGGAATTCATAAACTCTCAATGGATGTAGAGTATGTAAGAAGTGAATGACTCGAATGCCGAAACAAGCCAACTTTTGATGTTTGAGTTGTTAAGTTAAACTAATAAGAATTGCATGCTAAGGAAATTTAATTAGACCCCCCTGCATCTATCACGAGTTATTAAGTTGTTTGTTGAACTAAGAAACACAAGTTTAGCAGTAAGTGGAAAGATATCCTAGTAATGGCCAGAGACAAGATGTAATTTTCGATCGATACAGAAAATAAAGATTGAATAATAGGTGGTCGAAGATTAGTGAACTAATGAACGAATGATGTCAAACTCTTTCAATAGGATGACGAGGACATGCATGTGTCAACACATGAATATAGTAGGTTGATATGCTAAGGATTAATCTGGACTTTGGATTGAGAATTACTTCGAGGTTCTGTTATATGAAAACTTGCCACTAGTGCGAAAGAATTAAGAATGAAGTAAAGTATTGCGAAGCTAAACATTTTCATTTGATGAATTATCTTACGCATGTTCAGGTTATGAGTATTTAAAGTTACAAGTAAGCACTGCAGGGCAAACCTGGTTTCTGGTAGGATTCCAGTTAAAAGGTAAATCCTGAGTGTTCATGTTTATGACAAGATGCCTTTAGTGATGGTTTATGTTAAGCGGGTAAGATCCGAGTCTGAGACAATAAGTTTATGTGTAGCAAGGTAAGTTCTGAATCATAATATACTAAGCAAACTCTAAGTTTGAGTGATATTAAGATCAAGAAGGCTATGTTCAGTTACATGTGTGTTAATAAACAAGATGAGGACATGATGCGATGAATTCTTTGGATATGTATGAATGGAAAATGTTTGGCTCAGACCATAAATGGTAAGTTTTGTCATGATGATTGGTAGTCGATCTCTAAATTTCGAGGACGAAATTTTTTTTTAGGGGGGTAGAATGTAACATCCCGCTCTTTGCTTAATGGAATTTTATCTGTTAAATGTATCAAAGGACTGATGTTCATGAAAAGCGAGCATGATGAAGAATGATATGTACGATGGAAGATATTAATATGTTTGTCAGACGATATCAGTTAAGTATGGACTTATGTACCAGAGTCAAGCTAAACTCGACTAAGACGAAGGGCATTTAAGTATTTACGTACAAGGGAGTATATAAGCATTTTTGGGGTGGAAATCTTCATAATTTCCTTCACTTTCTCTCTCTAGGTTTTTGGGAAGAAAATTCTCTCCTCCTTCTCTCTATGAACCGCCCTCCCTCTCCTCTCTAAGTCATCCAATCTTCCTTCAATACATGATCAAGTATGGTTTTGGTAGCTTAACAAGCAAGAAACAAGTGGAGGAAGAGATTAAAGCATGGTTTGGTGGAAGGGCTAAAGATCAAGAATGAAGAGGAAGCTAGGGTTTGATGCTTGATGCTTGAGAAGTTGCAAGAAACATGTTAGGTGAGTTCCATAGATAGTTTACCTACCTTTGATTGTGTAAATTCATGTTAGAAAGGATTGATTTATGTTTATGAGGGATTTAGAACCCTAATGTTCTTTTGAGCAATTCTTGTTGATTCCATGTTAGTTTGCCATGAAATATGTTATTTAAAGTCAATATATGTTGCTGGATGATTATGGTACATTGCAAGATCAAACTGGATGAGTTTTGGGGTCAAAATGACAAATTTAGTACCACAGACCCGAAGAACCACGCTATTAGCGAAAATTTCGCTAATAGCGAAATTCTTCAGGCAGGCCATGCCCCAGGTGCGCTAATAGCGCAAGGCTCTGTGTTGGCCAACATGCTTTTTGGCTGTTGGCTCATTGTAGGGTCGGTGGTGCGTTCCGATGCTTTTCTTTCATCGTTTTACAACTTTATAACCCCGAAACAACATCTAGGTAATGCACATAACATCAAACGATTCTTGAAATGAAAATCATGGCAAACTTAATAAGAATGGCAAGAGTGAATCAAGAGAGTTTATTTCGATATTACTCGGGTAGCAATGATTTAAGAAGGGAATGAATGTAGAGCCTCGACATAGTTGTTGAGAACTAGCAAGTTAGCATGAATCCCTAAGTATGTCAAGTATAGGAATATGAAAGCATATTTAAGTAAGACGCGAAGGATAATCTCTTCGCACATGAGCTAGAATAACTTAGCTAGTATGTAAGTTGTGGATTGATAAGTTAATTCTCTCCACCATGTTAAGTATGAATAAGTATAAGTTACCGCTAATCAGATCGATCAAGGTTCCGAGGTAAATAAGCAAGTATGTATATGTTTAACTTATGTGTACGACAAGACTATGACTTAATAAGTGTAGGTGACATGTCTCTTGATATCCACATCATGGGGATACAAGGGGTTCTCGTAATGGGAACGATTCAAGCCGTAAGGGACCCGCATGTCACTGAGTAAACAAGACGTAGGTGCTCGTGTCTCTTGTTATCCACGCCAGGGGGATACGGGAGGTTCTCGACCTAAGGGGAACGGTTCAAGCCGCAAGGGACCCGCACGACACCGAGGGAGTCCGATGTACGTACATCGGTCATGTATGGGATTGTTCTCGGGGTTACTCCACCCGGGGCTCTCCGTAAAATGAATCAAGATAATGATTGTTTGTTCAACGCTAACCTAATGAATGAACTTATGCACGACTATATATGTTATGTTTTCAATTATGTTCATGATTATGTAAGAGTGATTACATATATGATTAAGTTAAGAGCAAGAGCATTAGATGCTACAAGACAAATGCAAGATATGAAATAGAACAAGTAAAGTATGTTATGCCGATGACGATCTTAGGTTTCCCCTAATCGTCCGGTTTAGAATCGTGCCTTGATATGTTATGTTTAGGCCTCGGTACATAGAGCGTATCTTTGGCAATGCGGTTTTAGGTTCCCCTCGACCGCCATGACACGTATAGGAAGTGAAGCCTAAAACAAGTTAAGATAAGATTATGACGGCTCTAGTATGCACTACCGTCCAAGTATGAAAGTCCCCACACACGTATAATCAACCGTCAGGTTGTATTGTAGACACGTGGTGACCGTAGGTTTCCCCTTGAGGTTGCCTATAGCCTAGGATTTAGGGGAACTCACTGAGACATTATGTCTCATCCCAATCCTTATTTGTTTCAGATAAGCAGGATGTTTATGCATGCTCGTAGCCGGATGGATATTACTTCAAGGGTTCGTTCGTACCGCTGCAGGACATTATGGACATCAAGGACGTATTTTTATGTATGGATGAGATGTATTGTATCATTATTTATACGAACGTGACTTGATGTAAATATTATTCATTCGGAAAATTTTATGTTGTATATTTTAATGTATCCAGTACTAAGAATAACGTTCATGCTAAACTTTCTAGATACGTTTAGTATGGGTGTTACATGTTAAATGAACTCTGTTTTGTGCAGTATTTTATTTTATAATGACATTTTATCATAGTGAAAGATAATTTATAGATTTATTTTGAAAACTTTTTTTTAAAGGAATTTATATTGGAAACTTGACAACAATAAAAATATTACTAAATAAATATTTAATTCAAATACAATTTTGATCAATATATCTATTTTAACTCAATTGAAATTCCAGTCCCCACATTTTTTAAACCACTATTTAGGTCCCATGTTTTACATAACAATTAAATGTCAGTTATAGAAATTAATTGAGTTAAAAAATAATTAAAATATAAAAATTGAAATGAATCAGATATACAGGTCAATTATTTTCCAACTCAGTTAAGCTAAATAATGTATGTAACATCCTGTGTTTTCCTCTATGAGAATGTTTTAGAATTAGATTTATTAAGGATGATCTGGAATGAGAAATTAAGTGTGAGTAATTAGAAGGTGGATATAGTGAGTCAGGTTAATTAGACCAAGTCCAAAAGCTAGATAACCAAATGGTGTGAATAGAACATGAATTTTAATTGGCCAAGGGTATTTTAATAAGAAAACTGCTCTTCTCCCATACGTTTTTTCTCCTTCAAAACATCAAATCATTCTTGACGCAAAACAAATTAATTCATTTTGAAGAAACGGACAAAATGGACAAACTAAGATCAAAACCAATACAAAATTGATAAAGCTAAAAAACAGAGAAAAATGATGCAAGAAAGCTACTTCCAATTCGGCAAAACCAGTAGCAGAAGAGCTATGAATAGATAGTCACACCAAAACTGAAATCCCAAGAACCATATGAAGCTATGAAACTCAGCAGCAAGTTGCCGTGCCAAAAACTCTGCAGCAAAGATAACCTGCAAACTATTCTAACAATTGACAGCCTAAGTGGATTGGACACGCGTAGGATAAAAGCGGAACGGAAGGAAACCCGAAAAAACACACAAAAATAATCCTACAGGTTCGAACATGGACGAAGTAGTAAATATAAATGTTGTAACAATTACTAACATTTGTCGTTCAAGAAAAAGAAATAAAAAATTACCCCGGTGAATTCTCTGATACCCTCCAGAATAGACCCAGCCAAGGATTCATACAGAAAAGCCATTGCTAAAACTGCCGTTTTCAACCACCATAGCGACCATCAACGCACCAGTAAATTGGGTCGCAGCAGAGCATAGCTCCGCACTGCAATTATGCTATTAGGCAGCGATATTGAAAACATAGCTATTGAGATTCTCTCTTAATTATTCTTTGCCTCTGATTATCTTCCTGTTTCGAAATAGATCTACATACAACTATGTCTGGTAATTCAAGTTGCACCGTTTACATAGGTAACCTAGCTTTTTTCAATTTAGAGGATTATGTATATGATAGTTTTGATTTTGAATTTCATAGAGCTCCTTGCAAATTAACTGAAAATTGGTTATACATATATTGATTCTATTGTCTTTTAGGTTAATAATAATCATGTTCGAAAATGTGAACGGCATAGAGTTGCTTATTTATTTGATTTTTTTTGTTAATTGTTCACTTTGCTTTTCGATTTTTCTCTTCATGCAGTATGGATTCTACTCACCATTGGTGATGTTAATTACTAGATAGCATATGAAAATTATCGAGTGGATTTCTGAACATATTAAGAACTCTAGGGGGTTAGTTGTCATGGTGTAAGAATCAGCATTTTACGACCATTATCAAGATATGTTGCCGGCAGAGATTCTCCAGAAACCAATACAATAACCTTGCCCCATAACATGCTTGCTGGTACCAATCATTTGAGCTTTTGATAATTTATTTCAAGTTAGAAACCACCAGAGTTGTCAAATATCAGCAATGGCAGATATCATTTGTCTTTAGTCATGATCATATCCTAAATCCATGCTAAAACTGCCGTTTTCAACCGAACTAACCACTCGAAATATCTGAAAACCAATCAGCCACCACTACAGAAGAGCATGTCAACTCTTCAAAACATCAAATCATTCTTGACGCAATTGAGCATGCTTCCTCCACCTTATTGAACTTTTGTCTTAAGAGAACTTGATTGGCAATTGAGGACATTTATGATAATTGATTTCCATAATAACTTACCTTATCTCACATCTCCTTCATTCCAAAATTAATATTGAATCACTTTCTACAATACATTACATACAATGCAGTTCCTCTTTGATAATCACTAATATGTCAATGATTTTTAATCTATGTGCAAAAAAATTAAGATATTTATTTTTACTATAGACCATTATTGGATAATTTTTTTTTTTTTGAAAGAAGAGGTTGTATTTATCATGTATAATTTTCGAGTCAATATCAACGAAATACAAGAAGTCATGACAACATCACATTGATTTTGTCTCAACTTTACATATAAGACTAAGATCAGACATGTTCATCGTGGAATTGTGCCTTATTATTCTCTATGTCTTGAAACCATTCTGAAACAATTTTTCGTAAAGGCAAAAAAAAAAAAAAAAACAAATCAAACAAATTTTCTTTTGTTGTAGAGACCATTCAAACTTATTTTTTATTATAGAAAGGCATTATCCCTCAAAAAAAAATTATAGAAAGGCATTCATATCATTAACATTTGCCTAATAAATCCACATTAACATAATGATTTTTTTTGTGGTTAAATGAAACCGAAATTTGTTGTTGTGTCAACCATTTAAATAAGTTTTTTAATTATAGAAAGTCATTCATATAGTTGACATATTCACATTAACATTTTTTTTAAATAAAAACAGATATTTTTGTTGTAGAAACCATTCAAATCAAATTTTTTTTACTACAGAAAGCCATTCATATATATATATATATATATATATATATATATATATATATATATATATATATATATATATATATATATATATATATATATGAGGATGTATACTATGAGAATGACTATCTTACATGAGAATGATGAGAATGATCATCAACCATTAGATCAAAAATAAATGGTTGATATTAAAAAGTCACATATATACCTCACTTTATTATATCAATACTCATAAAATCATTTCCCTTTTCATATTCTTCTTCCCACAATTTCTCCAATAAGTAGTATAGATAAACTGAAAAAAAAAATGCAACCGTTAAGTCTAAGCACTGTGTAATACTAAATCAACCTTCAACTTCAATTGATAAATTAAAATAACCCCACATCAATTTTAACAATTGAATTATTTGGGATTGTACGGTTTGAGAATCAAACCACTGAGAATTTTAATACAAAATGAAAGCTATTTCTATTGAATTATTGAATTATTAGAAACCAACATAAAGATCTTATCGTCGGATATAATAGAAAGAAAAAAAGGGTTATGAGAAGGTTAATGTTTTTTTTTTTTTGAAAAGCCAAAAAATATATTATTAAATGATTGTATATATTTTGGGGAGAAGAAAATGAAAAAGGAAATGAGTTTATGAGAATTGATATAATAAAGTGAGGTACATATGTGGCTTTTTAATGTCAACCATTTATTTTTGATCTAATGGTTGATGATCATTCTCATCATTCTCATATAAGATAGTCATTCTCATAGTAAACGTTCTCTATATATATATATATATATATATATATATATATATATATATATATATATATATATATATATATATCTGTGTGTGTGTGTGTGAAAGGTTTGGTTGAAAAAATCCATATCAAATCCATTCATTATTTGACACCCATATGCCTAATAAATGCATATTGCCATACAATGAATTTTTAAATCAATTTTTTTATTATAGAAAGCCACAGTAAAATTTCGTTGGCTAAAATTTGATTTAATCACTTTACAATTTCTACCGTCAACGTAAATTCGTCTACCACTCGTGCTATAAGTAGTTTTCATACTTTACGATTTTGTGTCACTCAATCATTTTTATCGAATTCTTTTCTTTTCTAAATTTCTAAATGACTACCAACTATGATTATCTCATTGACATTAACGACAATAAAAGCAAATGAGGCTTTTTTGCAAAAGTTGTTAGACTATGGACATCATCTGATTCGAATAACTCTGAAAAACCAAGACAATCCATTTAATTTTAATGGATAACTATGTGAGTTTTTTAGATTTTATATTTCGATACTATTAAGCTATATCATCATTTATAAAATATTTTTTTTTGAAAAAGGTCATTTATAAAATATTAATATGTTATATGAGTAATTTTTTTAATTATTTTCACATGCAGGACCACAAAATACATGCAATGGTTGGTAGTGAACTTTTTAACAAGTTCGAATTTAACATGAGAGAAATGATAAGGAAAGAAAAAAAAAATTAACCGTGAGAGTATATGGAATGAAATGAGTTGATGATAATTTGCAGTTTTATTTTTTATGAAGGATTTGAAGATTTTGAGATAATTATTTTATCAAAAATTAGACTCAATTAAAAAAACGTCACATCATTTTAAAATTTCAATAAAGCGTATATTTTTTCAACTCAACAAAACACATCTATATTTTTTTCATTGTCAAATTCCACCAATTAACTTGAAATAATGGAGGTTGAATAAAAAAACAGCATGTAAGCAAATGTCATTCAATAACTAAAATTTAAGATGAAAAATTAAACAAATGACATCTAAAAACTAACAAAATAGTTTATCATAATTTTGGAACTTTCTAGGTATCCTACATCGAGTTTGATATCACATAGTCACCATAAATCTTAAGACATTAGTTTTATGGGTCATCTCAGTTATTTGTTGTTCAAATTCTACTATTTCGTCCAATATATAACTTTAATTCACACTTTTTTTAAGAACTTTAATTCACACTTGATACATTTACATTTGTTAATCAACTGTGTCATTCTCAGTGTGTGTAATTATTAGATATAGTCGAATAAGGTCAAATGGAGGCACAACATGTTCAAAAAGGTTGGTTGGTGGTATTTCATGGATGGAGAATTTTGTTCATTCTTTTCAAGAGAAGAAAGAAAGTATATTCGAAGAAAAAGAACATATATGAAAAGGAAATTTGAACATGAAAGAAGATAAGAGAAAAAATAAATAAGTATTGTGTGTTTGTTTGTGATAGTATATGAAATAGTGAGTATAGGAAATAAGTATTGTGTGTTTGTCTATGTTTAATTTCAATGTTACACAAATATTTAGGGAGGGCAATAAATGTGCTGATCAACTTGGTAACTTAGGTTTATCTTTGCCTGCTTATTCTTGGTTCAACAATGTACCTCCTCAGGTTAATGTTGAATTTGTAAAGAATAAGACAGGTTTTCCTAACTTTAGGTACTGCTAACTCATGTGGAGGGTTTTCGGTTTTATGTCCCCCCTCCATCCTTATATATATATATATATATATATATATATATATATATATATATATTCATCGTGGTTGTAGCCTTTCTGGCAGCTTTTCAAACGCCACATAATTTTAAATGTGTAATATACATGTATTTTGTTAAATTAGCGTAACACATATGCAAATTTCCATGATCACTTGCCACCAAAAACAAAAAATGATGAATTTACAAAAATAGAGGTTGAATGAGCAAATTCATAGCAAAGAGAATGACATCCAAAAACTAGATTTAAAGATAAAAAAAATTAAACATAATACATCCAAAAACTAAAAGAAAAAGTTC
Organism: Medicago sativa; assembly: GCF_051527215.1. Classification (NCBI taxonomy): domain Eukaryota; kingdom Viridiplantae; phylum Streptophyta; class Magnoliopsida; order Fabales; family Fabaceae; genus Medicago; species Medicago sativa. The sequence continues at coordinate 82,973,119 of NC_140750.1, forward strand.
ATAATAATATTGTGCCTTTCGGGGATCCTACATTGAATTTGATTATAACATCAAATTAGGAGAATCCACACAAGTGAGTTTGACACCACATCTTCACCATAAACCTTAAGGTATTAGGTATATTGGTCATATCACTTAGTATATGTTTCTCAACATCCACTCTTGCATTCAATGTGGAACTTTAACTTACACTTGACACATTAACATCTCTCCCTCAATTATGAGACTTTCTACTAAGCATGACAGCAAAACCCGTACCCACAGTTACCCGCCCAAACCCACCCTGATTTGACGGGGGTTCTCCGCTTTGACTGGGTGTGGGTATAGGTTTAGGTTATCACTGATTTCTCAACACTGGCAACATGGACATATGTACTCACCCCGAACACATACTCAAACTCATTTCAAACGAAGAAAATTACTTTATTACCTATTGAGATTTTCCATGTTATAATAATTGCTATTGAAATTTAAAGGAGCAACCAAATTTCTCGATCATGGAAATATTAATGTTAGCATATTGTTGAATAATGCAGTATAACATTGCCCGTGGTGCTCGAAAAAACTTCTTTTTGTATTAAAAAAAATGATTCATTATGGGGATGAGGATCAAGCGGGGATACTCTAACTCGCCGGAGAAGAGGATGAGATTTAATTTCTCATCCCTATTGGAAATGAGTAGGGTGACATGTAAGTATATGAGAGTCGAGGATCGGAAGAGAAACGTAAAACCCTTCTCAACTACACCCTATTATCATGCCTTATGCATTCGAGATCAAACCGAACTATGATACCATCGTTGAACTTGATGGGGGAGTCAACACTGGTGTGGACTAGCCTATTAAACAAAAATCAACCACACAAGTGAGAATGATACTACATCTTCTTGCAATATTTTAAGTATGACAAAATTGTGTCCCGTGCTTATCTAAATAACTAATTGAAACATCGTTTTTTTAAGGATACCATTGTTTTTTTTTTACTTTGCAAAACATATTAGAGACTAAAAACAAATAGCCTAGCGCCCGTGCATTGCACGGGTTAACACACTAGTTACATACAATGCAGTTCCTCTTTGATAATCACTAATATGTCAATGATTTTTAATCTATGTGCAAAAAAATTAAGATATTTATTTTTACTATAGACCATTATTGGATAATTTTCTTCAGCCCCCTTTTCAAAGTAACAGAGGTACTCTATTTCCATACATTAAAGTTAAACATCACCACGATTTATTTGAACTACTACATGTTAATAAATTATTTCATTCTTCACCTTTTCAATGCAAGAAAAAGTTTATTGAATTGGAAATTTCCACAAGTAAAATAAGAAAAAACCAAGTCATCAACTCAAGTTATAAATATGTTCGAATTTTAATCTTGCATAAATAACCGCATGAAATTTCATTAAGATGAACAAACAAAGTACTAAAGTAAAGATAAAAGTTAAGAAGAGAGAGATATAAATAAAAATTAATGTATTATTTCATTAATATATGTACGTGATCGTGATCAGTACGTACATAGAGTATTATTTATGATATATATATATATATATATATATATATATATATATATATATATATATCATTCATACATGATGATATTATTTATGATAGAGAAGGAGCAGGACCCGGACCCGGAGCGCTAGCATGAGGGCTAGGAGGAGCGCAGATAGGGTTAAGGCAGATGCACCTGATTTTTGATCCACAATTGAAATCCAAATCCAAACGTGAAGCATCAGTATTGAGAGCAAACAGTACTACAAGCAAAAAAATTAGAATAATAATCAATAATTTCCTCATGTTTTTGTTACTTTGTAAGTATTGTTTTTTTTTTGCTTTGTACTGTAGGATGGAGTTGAGTGTGTATTTATATTCAATAACCTCTCCCACTTGTTTACAAGTTACAACCTCCCGCACTTCTTTCCATTCATCAAAAATAGAAAAATAAATTAAAATCAAACCTCAATTGAGTTCCATATAACAAAATAGCCAGACATCATTTAATTTTAAAATCAAAATAGTCATATAACACGTGCATGTAATCTTCAAATTATTTGTTACATTATCTCAAACTTAGGCTTTTAATTATCTATTAATAATCAACTTAATATCAAAGAGTTCCATATAACAAAATAGCCAGACATCATTTAATTTTAAAATCAAAATAGTCATATAACACGTGCATGTAATCTTCAAATTATTTGTTACATTATCTCAAACTTAGGCTTTTAATTATCTATTAATAATCAACTTAATATCAAATCAAATAAACCTATTATTTACACTTGAATAGAAGGCAAGCGGACAACAAGCTGCGCCGCTAGACCTTTTTGAATGGCAAAACCAATCCTCGTGAACACAACATTCATGGACCTAAAAAATAAGCGGATGTGGGACTCGAACCCGCACCATTTTGCTAAAAGAAAAGCCACCTTTCCACTGCGACCAAGTGAAATAATAAGATGTTATTTATAAAAAATAATTAAGTCAAAAATGAATTAAAATATAAAAATTGAATGAATCTGATAGACAAGTTAATTATTTTCCAACTCAGTTAAGCTCAATAATGTTCGTAACATCCTACGTTTTCCTCTATGAGATTGTTTTAGAATAAGATTTATTAAGGATAATCTAGAATGAGAAATTAAGTGTGAGTAGTTAGAAGGTGCATATAATAAGTGAGGTTAATTAGACCAAGCCCAAAAGCTAGATAACCAAATGATGTGAATAGAACATGAATTTTAATTGGCCAAGGGTATTTTAATAAGAAAACTGCTCTTCTCCCGTACGTTTTTTCTCCTTCCCACCTCAAACTGCCTAAAATAACCTCAAACGTGACTTAAGTTGCGTTTGGTAGAGTCAACGTAAGTTAAGTCACGTTGAGCCAACATGAGTTAAGCTACGCATGTACAAAGCCAACATGGGTTAACTCATGTTAGTTTTAGGTAAGTTAAGATTCTATCAACTCTTCACAAAGATGCTATTTTTTTTTATTTCAAAAAAAAAAAAAGATGCTATTTTTTAAGACCCCAAACATACAATATGTTATGTTCATTTTTTAAAAGCTAAGTCATGTTTTCAAAACATAAAATCATTCATGATCCAAAAGAAATTATCATTTTGAAGAAAGAGGCACCACACTTTAAATAATTGCTCGAACATAATGAATTTATGGGTCCTTTCACTAAGCTATGTAGCACTTCCATCTCGACTTTTACTTTTTAAAAGTCAAATATATTAATAACACCATGAAAGTCGCTATTATTTTTGTAATATCCCGCCTGTCAGCATCGGTATATTACCCGTGATCGTGCCAGAGGAACTAAAATCATGGAAAGTAAGTTAATGGGAATATTTATGACAAGTCAGCTTTTTACGGGGAAAAGTATCAGAGACGAATTAAACATGCTTAAGGCAAGGTTAAAATGGTAATTTCACATGGAAAGGATATTTAATTGGTTTTAACCCAAAAATATCTCATTTCCAATTCTCTTTCTCTCTCTAAGTTGGCAAAAGCTTTTCTCTCTTCCTTCTCTCTTCTCCTCCACGCCTCCTTCCTTCATTCTCACTACCAAATCTTTCCAAAACTTCTTCTTTCCATGGAAAGCTTTAAGTTTATGTTTCCTCTTGATCTCTTTATTTAAGGGAAGTGTGTTTTTGGTTTATTTCTCTACTTCTCATCTCAATAAAGGTTTCAAGGAGTTAGGGTTTTGGATTGAGCAAGAAGTTGGAGTTGGTTTTATGATACTCTCAAGATCAAGGAACAAGTAGAAGCTTGATTGAGCTTGTTTTTCCAACTCTATCTTTACAAGGGAAAAATCATGGAATTAGGATTTTGGTGGAAGAAGCCTTGGATTGGATTAGAGATGAGCTAGCAAAGGTCATGATGCTATGAATTGCAAGAAAGGACAACAAGAATGTATGGTTTAAGCAAAGGAAGCAAGTGATCACAAACTAGGGTTTTGCCATGTTTGAGCTTGGAGCTTGTTGATGCTTCAAGAACTTGTTTAGGTGAGTTCCATAGATAGATTTCCCACCCTTTGGGATTATGTTTACGCCATGATAGATTAATATGAATAACATGAATTTATCTAGGTTTTCAAGTATATGTTAGTTGCCCATTTGTATGCCATGCTTGCTTGACTTGTGAATACTTGCTGAGTTCATGTTTTACAGGTTTCTAATGATCCTAAGGGTCATATAACACTTAGAGACACTTGGTTTGAGGTTTTTGGGTCAAAAATACCATTTTTAAGTGTTCTGGACTGTCCTAACTCGCCACAGCGAGCTATTACTCGCCACGGCGAGCTAGAACTCCGAACAGGGGGTCCTGCTCGCCCCCAACTCGCCACGGCGAGCTACTGCTCGCCTCCCCAGTAGAATCACTCGCCTAGGCGAGTAAGACAGTGAGAAATCTCACTGTTTTGCTTGCTTCAGGCAGGCATGGGGATTCGCGATGCGGTTTTCTCCATGGTGTCTTTTTACGAATGTAAACCCCTCAAACCAAGGTCCCAAATGATGATCCATGAAAGCAAGATTCTTATGTTAAAGAGGCAAGTATTATGCAAGTTAGTAAGGCATGGCATACAAGAGAATCATGTCATGAATCGGGTAGCAAATTGTTCATAAGCAAGGGGAAAACTAGAGCCTCGACATAGTTGTCGAGAACTAGCTAGTTAACATGAATTCTTAGAATGACAAGACGCGAAGTATAAACTCTTCGCATATGTTTAAGAGTGTTTAGCAACCATGTTAAGTCGTGGTTTGATTAGTTAATCACTCCACCATGATTAAGAATTTACAAGCATGAACAAGTATAAGTTTACTGCTAATCGGATCGACTCAAGGGTCCGAGGTATTAAGCAAGCAAGTATGAATATGTTTAAGTATACGTACGACAAGACTATGACTTAATAAGTAGGTGGCATGTCTCATGCTATCCACATCAGGGGGATACAAGAGGTTCTCGATCTAAGGGGAACGATTCAAGCCGTAAGGGACCCGCATGTCACTGAAATTAACAAGACGTAGGTGCTCGTGTCTCTTGTTCTCCACGCCAGGGGGATACGGGAGGTTCTCGAACTAAGGGGAACGGTTCAAGCCGCAAGGGACCCGCACGACACCGAGGGAGTCCGATGTACGTACATCGGTCATGTATGGGATTGTACTCGGGGTTACTCCACCCGGGACTTTCCGTAAAATGAACCAAGATAATGATTGTTTGTTCAACGTTAACCTAATGAATGAACTTAGATACGTTTATGCATGATATGAATACAATTATGTTTCTTATGATTATGATTATGTTATGACATGTAAGAATGAGTCTATGCACGTTTATGTTTAAGAACTAGAGCACTAGGTGCTATAAGACAAGTACAAGGCATGGAATAGAACAAGTAATGAACATGATACCGATGACGACCTTAGGTTTCCCCTAATCGTCCGGTTTAGAATCGTGCCATGATTATGTTATGTTTAGGCCTTGATACGTAGAGCGTATTCTTGGCAATGCGGTTCTAGGTTCCCTCTCGACCGCCATGACACGTATAGGAAGTGAAGCCTATAACAAGTGAGATAAGCCTATGACGGGTCTAGCATGCACTACCGTCTAGGAATCATGACCACACACGTATAATCAACCGTCAGGTTGTATTGTAGACACGTGGTGACCGTAGGTTTCCCTGAGGTTACCTATAGCCTAGGATTTAGGGGAACTCACTGAGACATTATGTCTCATCCCAATCCTTATTTGTTTCAGATATCAGTTTGGACGTCAAGGTAGCAGCCGGATGGATTTTTCAGCAAGAGCTCGTTTGTACTAAAGCATGAAGAACATGGATCTCAAGGATGTATTATTTTCAAATTAGACAAGTTATGATGTATTGATATTGTACGAACGCGTTTTGTTGTATATAATTCATTCGAAATTTTTTTATGTTGTATATTTTAATGTATCCAGTACTAAATTCAACGCACGTGCTAGACTTTCTAGATACGTCTGGTATAGGTGTTACATTTGGTATCAGAGCAGGTCGATTAAGACCGTGCCTTTGGGTCATTAAGTTACAACTAAGGTAGGGGACCATTGGGTTCCAGGTAAATGTTCTAGTTGTTGTTGTTAGTTGAGCCTGATCAACTCGGATGCCTGAGAGCTGAATAGGACCCAGGAGGAACGAAGTATGTGATGAAGAAGTTGATCGTGCCAAAAGGTGGCCGGTGAACAAAGCAAGTAGAAGTGGGAATCCTCCGGGAATATAAGGTTTTGTTAAGAAGGAACGTTCCGACAATGTCGGGTAAGATGTTAGTGATACTTCATGTACCCGAAAGTGAATAAGTTGGATATATGTATCTAACCATGACCGAAAGTTTCGGTAAGAGTTGTTGTTGGAACGAGTTTATGATATTCTGGAATGTCAGTACAAGGTTACAAGATAGTGAGAAGTCGACGTATGTTGACGGAGTCAGCGAGCTCTCAGAAATGGTAATATATGAATGAAGTTAAGGACATGTATGTTCGGAAAGTTGCGTAAGTGGCAACGTAATGAGGTAAGCTATTCGTAGTGGAGGAAGTTAAGGATTCAAGAGAAAGTTTTATATTATCAGGATTAAGGCATTGATTTTCGACGTGCCAAGAATTGTATCGAAAAATAAATTATGACATCAAGTAACGAATGCATATCATATCCTAAGATTTTCAAGGAAAAGGACATGGGCAACCATCAACGAAATCGATACGGTTTAAGGTAGCTTTGGAGGTTAATAGGTCAAGAGTCAAGAACGAGCTAAGATCAAGAGTATAGAAGTTCCAGCAATTAGAAGGAAAGTTACAGATGTTTATGCATGAGGTGTGAAGTAAGAAGTTAAAGTGGTGCTAAGTTATGAGGAATCACAAGGTTCACCGATTATGTGGAATTATGACGTATCGCTCGAACCTATGTTTTGCTTAATTAACTTGCTAAGGCTCATTATGAAATTGAATTATCAGGTTTAAAGGATTTATACGTATGGGTGATTGAGGTTGATATTTTGAAAATTCACGAGATTTTCTAGGAACCGGTTTGCTTCGACACTCGTAGAGCGGGCTAGACTCATTAGGGTCTAGGTTTGATGGCACGTATGTGTTATCAACTCGTTCTATGATTTTAGAACAACGGTCGGGGCCAAAACTCAATATATTTATAAAGTAGGAAAATCATCAACGTCAATGACCTGTCGCTAGCTTACGAAGTTTTCTTTTAAAAGAAAAATCAACGAGCAAGCATTGTTATGATTAAGCAAAATATAGTATGCGAGGATGCGAAGGTACAAGGATTAGATGTTCAAGAAGGATATGTTCAAGTGTTATATGAGTTTTTCAAAGGAATTCGAGTTGCTTGGAAACAAGTTCAATTATGATATGTATGGTAAATGTAACCAGCAAGAACGTAAGGTTTACCCCCAAGTCAAGTATTATGAGCATAAGATAAGTCATCACGAGTTTTGTTCTTACAAGGTAGTAGTAGTAAAGACAAGTGTAAGGAATGTGAAGTCTCAATCGCTCTAACGGATTAGAGTAATGGTTTAAACCAACCGGTGGGAATCAGAGTAGCGCCATGGAAGATAATCGTTAATCACGAAACATGGAATTTTAGTATGTATGGATTTTCGTGAAGAATGTTCGGTTGGTAATTCAAGTTTAGCAAGATGCATCATAAGACAAGCGAGGAGTTCTCGATGTGATAAGTAAGTATGGATGTTTATATAGTCATCATTGGCTAAGGTAAAAGTTTTAAGTATGTATCTCCACCAAGGTAAGATGAGAAGGACAAGAGTTGCCACATATGAATTGGTCAAGAATGCATGAATGATGATATTGGAAAACATGTTAGGTTCAGAAGGTTTCCTCTTTTGATTCAAGTAATGATTGAAACATAGAGTATGATGACCGGTTTCGGAAAAAGGTATTAACGCTTAAGTGATAACTGAATGAAATTATGTGGAGAATCAAGTTATGTGTTCCTAAAGAAGAGGAACAAGTTACCGTCAAGTGGGCGAAGGATCATCTATGGTCTATGTTATGCAGTAATATGTGTATGAGCTACGTATATTAGTTAAGAAGGTAAGAATCCACTTTCGGAGTTAAGTATGTTATCATGAAAGGAGATGCAACTCTCGAGTTTATGCAATGAGAATCATACTCTCATATGCAAATACTTGTTGAGTGAAAACGATACTTGTTAAGACATGTTAAGTCATGATTTTATAACTTTTAGAAGCTAAGATTGGTATTAAGGAACTTGGGAACGATGCTTATTTTAAACTCATGGAATTATCCATTTTTGAAACTGATAAGATACGTTGTAAGTAAACTCACTTAAGACGTACAAGTTTCAGGACCAACTTGTCGTGGACAAGTTTTGGGCGAGTTATTAAATCTTTTTTCAAAATATAGAAACTCGTCTGGTGGTTCTGTGGTACCATTACACAATCAGTTTTGGAAATGATAAAATCTTTTTAGTTGTGTATATATATTCGTTCCAAGAACCCGAATACCAAAGTTTAAGAAAAATTTCTTCAAGAAAGATTTTAGAACACGTATCGTTATCATTTAACAAGAGACGACACTTGAAAGTATGCACATGTTATGGAAACGACAATGTTCGTATGAAGCCAATATCCTACGGGATACATGGAAATGTGTTAAGAATGTATGATGTATGTGCAAGTAAATTTGCTAGAAAGTTTCAAGAACACGTTAACCACAACGTTGGTTATTAGATTGTCAGATAAAGTGGCTAGTTGATTTTGCTTATCTATGTCAAGCTATATGAGTTACCCTTTAATTCGGGTGCGATAAGATGCACTAAGTTTTCAATGAGAACGGAAGATTTCTTAAGACTCGGAAAGAGATTCGTGGAATCGTCTAGATGGGTAATGGAAGTAAGAGGCATATGTCTCAAGGTACAGTACGTAAAATGATTCATGTATTCAAGATAAGATGTATGTATGAAAGATGTTAATATGTTAGAAGTAAGCACTGCAGGGCAAACCTGGCTTCCGGTAGGATTCCAGTTAAAAGGCAAATCCTGAGTGTTCATGTTTATGATAAGATATCTTTATGAATGGGTTATGTTAAGCGGGTAAAATGCAAGTCCGAGACAATACTTCTATGTGTAACCAGGTAAGTTCTAAATCATGATGTAGCAAGTTAACTCTAAATTCTGAGTAGCATTAAGATCAAGAAGGCTATGTTCAGTTACATGTGGGATAAAAAAAAATAAGATGAGGACGTGATATGACAAACCCTTTGAATATGTATGAATAGAAGAAGTATGGCTCAGACCATAGATGGTAAGTTTTTGTCAGGATGATTGGTAGTTGATCTCTAAATTTCGAGGACGAAATTTTTTAAGGGGAGTAGAATGTAATATCCCGCCTGTCAGCATCGGTATATTACCCGTGATCGTGCCAGAGGAACTAAAATCATGGAAAGTAAGTTAATGGGAATATTTATGACATGTCAGCTTTTTACGGGGAAAAGTATCAGAGACGAATTAAACACGCTTAAGGCAAGGGTAAAATGGTAATTTCACGTGGAAAGGATATTTAATTGGTTTTAACCCAAAAATATCTCATTTCCAATTCTCTTTCTCTCTCTAAGTTGGAAAAAGCTTTTCTCTCTTCCTCCTCTCTTCTCCTCCACGCCTCCTTCCTTCATTCTCACTACCAAATCTTTCCAAAACTTCTTCTTTCCATGGAAAGCTTTAAGTTTATGTTTCCTCTTGATCTCTTTATTTAAGGGAAGTGTGTTTTTGGTTTATTTCTCTACTTCTCATCTCAATAAAGGTTTCAAGGAGTTAGGGTTTTGGATTGAGCAAGAAGTTGGAGTTGGTTTTATGGTACTCTCAAGATCAAGGAACAAGTAGAAGCTTGATTGAGCTTGTTTTTCCAACTCTATCTTTACAAGGGCAAAATCATGGAATTAGGGTTTTGGTGGAAGAAGCCTTGGATTGGATTAGAGATGAGCTAGCAAAGGTCATGATGCTATGAATTGCAAGAAAGGACAACAAGAATGTATGGTTTGAGCAAAGGAAGCAAGTGATCACAAACTAGGGTTTTGCCATGTTTGAGCTTGGAGCTTGTTGATGCTTCAAGAACTTGTTTAGGTGAGTTCCATAGATAGATTTCCCACCCTTTGGGATTATGTTTATGCCATGATAGATTAATATGAATAACATGAATTTATCTAGGTTTTCAAGTATATGTTAGTTGCCCATTTGTATGCCATGCTTGCTTGACTTGTGAATACTTGCTGAGTTCATGTTTTACAGGTTTCTAATGATCCTAAGGGTCATATAACACTTAGAGACACTTGGTTTGAGGTTTTTGGGTCAAAAATATCATTTTTAAGTGTTCTGGACTGTCCTAACTCGCCACAGCGAGCTATTACTCGCCACGGCGAGCTAGAACTCCGAACAGGGGGTCCTGCTCGCCCCCAACTCGCCACGGCGAGCTACTGCTCGCCTCCCCAGTAGAATCACTCGCCTAGGCGAGTAAGACAGTGAGAAATCTCACTGTTTTGCTTGCTTCAGGCAGGCATGGGGATTCGCGATGCGGTTTTCTCCATGGTGTCTTTTTACGAATGTAAACCCCTCAAACCAAGGTCCCAAATGATGATCAATGAAAGCAAGATTCTTATGTTAAAGAGGCAAGTATTATGCAAGTTAGTAAGGCATGGCATACGAGAGAATCATGTCATGAATCGGGTAGCAAATTGTTCATAAGCAAGGGGAAAACTAGAGCCTCGACATAGTTGTCGAGAACTAGCTAGTTAACATGAATTCTTAGAATGACAAGACGCGAAGTATAAACTCTTCGCATATGTTTAAGAGTGTTTAGAAAGCATGTTAAGTCGTGGTTTGATTAGTTAATCACTCCACCATGATTAAGAATTTACAAGCATGGACAAGTATAAGTTTACCGCTAATCGGATCGACTCAAGGGTCCGAGGTATTAAGCAAGCAAGTATGAATATGTTTAAGTATACGTACGACAAGACTATGACTTAATAAGTAGGTGGCATGTCTCTTGCTATCCACATCAGGGGGATACAAGAGGTTCTCGATCTAAGGGGAACGATTCAAGCCGTAAGGGACCCGCATGTCACTGAAATTAACAAGACGTAGGTGCTCGTGTCTCTTGTTATCCACGCCAGGGGGATACGGGAGGTTCTCGACCTAAGGGTAACGGTTCAAGCTGCAAGGGACCCGCACGACACCGAGGGAGTCCGATGTACGTACATCGGTCATGTATGGGATTGTACTCGGGGTTACTCCACCCGAGACTTTCCGTAAAATGAACCAAGATAATGATTGTTTGTTCAACGCTAACCTAATGAATGAACTTAGATACGTTTATGCATGATATGAATACAATTATGTTTCTTATGATTATGATTATGTTATGACATGTAAGAATGAGTCCATGCACGTTTATGTTTAAGAACTAGAGCACTAGGTGCTATAAGACAAGTACAAGGCATGGAATAGAACAAGTAATGAACATGATACCGATGACGATCTTAGGTTTCCCCTAATCGTCCGGTTTAGAATCGTGCCATGATTATGTTATGTTTAGGCCTTGATACGTAGAGCGTATTCTTGGCAATGCGGTTCTAGGTTCCCTCTCGACCGCCATGACACGTATAGGAAGTGAAGCCTATAACAAGTGAGATAAGCCTATGACGGGTCTAGCATGCACTACCGTCTAGGAATCATGACCACACACGTATAATCAACCGTCAGGTTGTATTGTAGACACGTGGTGACCGTAGGTTTCCCTGAAGTTACCTATAGCTTAGGATTTAGGGGAACTCACTGAGACACTCATCCCAATCCTTATTTGTTTCAGATATCAGTTTGGACGTCAAGGTAGCAGCCGAATGGATTTTTCAGCAAGAGTTCGTTCGTATTAAAGCATGAAGAACATGGATCTCAAGGATGTATTATTTTCAAATTAGACAAGTTATGATGTATTGATATTGTACGAACGCGTTTTGTTGTATATAATTCATTCGAAAATTTTTTATGTTGTATATTTTAATGTATCCAGTACTAAATTCAACGCACGTGCTAGACTTTCTAGATACGTCTGGTATGAGTGTTACAATTTTTTATTTGAGTTTTGATTTGATACTATAGAGTATTTTTCATGCTGCATGTCTCTTTTCAAAGGATGTATTCTAAGCGATGTAGCAATTCAATCTCGACTTTTACTTTTTAAAAGACAAATATATTAAAGACACCGTGAAAACCACTTTTATTTTTCCTTTGAGTTTTGATTTGATACTATTGAGTATTTTTCCTGCTGCATGTCTCTTCGCAAAGAGTCCTGATACGTCGACCACCTTACGTGGACAAACACCCCATACCACTCTTAGTTGGCATATTTAACAATTTTTTTTTTGCCTAATCCATGTCATACCAAAAAAAAAAATTGGCTTCTTTCCTCTGGTTCATTCAGTCCAGTTTCTCTCTCTCTCTCTCTCTCTCTCTCTCTCTCTCTCTCTCTCTCTCTCTCTCCTCCCTCTCTCTCCCCCCTGTTCCAGTTTTTCGCCGGCGAGAAGAATTTCGCCTTCAATCACTTTACCTTCTTCAATCAATTCAGTAGGGTGAGAAAGGGGTTATTGATGCTCGCGACTCTCTATCTCTCTTTGTCTCACGTCTCGTTCGCTCTCGCTCTCGACGGCCTTCAAACTCTCTGTTCTTCTCCAATTCTCTGTTTTCGATTCTTGTAAGTTCTATCACCTTCTTCAGCGCTAACTCCTGATTCATATTCCATACATAAGGTTATTAGGGTTATATTTGTGTTTTTGCCTGTGTTTTTCAATTCCATGTGATTGCATGTGTTCAATGTCAATTCAAATTGAGCTTGTTCAATATTTGATGCTGATTGTAAGTGATTACGTTTATTCTTTTGGTTTTGTCAATTTTAAATTTGTGAAAGAACACAATTGATCTAAGGAAATGTTGGAAATGCTAAGGTCAATGTTGACATCCCTGATGCTAAGGTTATATGTTTTAATTATTTGTATATCACAAATTATCGTATGAAAACTATATCATTTTAAGCCAACCTGTCATGTAAAAATTAGATAACCAAAAGAATGAGCAATGCGATTACGCCTGAACAAATCTGGTTACACCTTTGTAAAATTATGGTTATATGCTTCAGTTAATTGGTTAGTAGAATTATCATTTTAAGACTATATAATTTTAAGCAAATCTATCACTAAAATACCAATTGTGATCAACTTTTAAGTTTCATGCAGTGTAATTACTTTAATTTGATGTTTGCAGATTAGTAAACTTATAGATGAGTAATTTTAACACAGAAAAAAAAAATATTGTTACGCCTTTGTAAATTATAGGGTAATCTTTCTCAATTTTGGTTAGTTTTTGTGAAGCCTGTTAAAGATGAACAATAGTTCACCTCTCACCCATGCTCATTAGTCAAGATTATCTAGTTTTCCCAAATGTATTCCTTTCACATGATTTAGGTGGATAAATAGTAAGAAAGAGATAAAATGTACCTCAAATCTCATTTTTGGATAAAACATGGTTACACCTTTGATAAAACTTGCAGCTTACAAAAGAAGTTGTTTATTGTCAGATGGACGTTAAATGTGGTGAACTAGTGTGCTTCGATGTTCGTTTGGCTTAAAATGTCATTGTTTTTAAACAGGAAGTTACAGTTAACCATAAATTTGGTCTGTGTGACCACAATTTTTCAGTTGTGTGACCATCATTTTTCCAGATTTTTGAATTTGTTCATCTTTAGGCGTGAAAATCTCGCAGCTTATACAAGAAGTTGTTTATGGTCGGACGGAGGTTAAATGAGGTGAACTAGTGTGCTTCCATGTTCGTTTGGCCTAAAATGTCATTGTTTTTAAACAGAAAGTTACAGTTAATCATAAATTTGGTATGTGTGACCACAATTTGATGTTCTGATTTATATAGTCAATACAATTTTCAAGTATGGCCAACATAGTACAATATTCATACAATTACATATCAATTGTCTGTAAAGAATTATTAGAATTAGTTTGATTGAAATTCTTACGTGAAAAATTTCATGCGTTATAGTAGTGTATTCATTTTTTTTTCCAAATACTTTTCTTGATAGAACAAGGATGTATCTGATGCAATTCAGAAGGTTGCTATTGCCTATGCAATTCAGTGAAATAAGCTAAAAATTTCTGATCATGTTATTTTCTACCAGGTAACTCTACTAACTGCACAGTTTTGTTGTTGGCTTCAAGCTTGAGTTCTAATCTTGATTATCTTCGTTTAACTTAAAATTGCACTTCCTTTGTCATAGGGGGCTTTGGAGGATAAAAGAGCCTGTTTGGGTTTAGTGGAATGCATAAATCATAAGCTATTGCCACCATTTCCCGTTCGGCATGAAAAAACTGGTAATTTTTCTATGAGCTATAACATGAACAATTCCATATTGGTGTTGTATTCATATGAGCTTAAAATTGAATGTCATTCTATATAGTTTTATTATCAGATGATTTTGTTGCACAAAACAAATTCACGGTCTTGTTAATGCCAAATGAATTGGACAGTGTCACGTCTCATATACTCCAAGACTTGCAGCACACAAAAACAATACATGATCCTGAGATAAAGGTTTGGCTACCATTAGGCATAAGGACAAAGAAGAAAGGTGGTGGAAAGAAGAAAATTGCGTCTTTATTTTATTTCTCCAGGGAATATTCTATTTTCATACTTGAAGCTTTTCATTGGCCTCGTGGAAGGATAGAAAATGGAGATATGATTTACAAATTGATTATGTATCTTATGGTGATGTCATTTTATTTTGAAAGATAGAAATTAGAGATAAGATTTATATTGTTGGGAGTAATGAAATTGGAGATATTATTACATTTTATCTATTATGTATTTTGAATTGTATATCTAAATTTTAATGAGTATTCTTATAAATTTTAACGAACTTTTACGAGGACCAAGCTACCCAAATTTTAATGAAATTGTAAATTTTTTTATTCTCTTTTAAATTTACCAGGACCATGTTAAACCTATATTATTAATGAAACATAATATGTTGTTAGTTACTAACTTTCTTGAACAATACTATAGTATGGTACTCACTAAGCTTGTAATGTACTATTCCTTCTAATCGCACTATGTATGGTTTTATGGTTCTTAAGATAGATATTGACAGAGTATGAATATGAATATGTTTTGTGTGACCACATTTTTACAAATACGTGACCACTATTTTTTTCATAAATTAGAACTTGTCCGTCTTTAGGCGTGATAAACTCGCCGATTGTAAAACAGGTTATTTATGGTTGGAAATGCTTTTAGTGCAGTGATCAAATGAGATTATGCGTTCAATTCGCCTAAAACGAAATTATTTACATCTGAGAAATATAAACTAGCCAAATATATGGTCTGTATGACCACATTTTTACAAATATGTGACCACTATTTTTTTTCATAAATTAGAATTTGTCCGTCTTTAGGCATGATAAACTCGCCGATTGTAAAACAGGTTATTTATGGTTGGAAATGCTTTTAGTGCAGTGATCAAATGAGATCATGCGTTCAATTCGCCTAAAATGATATTATTTACACCTGGTAAATATAAACTAGCCAAATATATGGTATGTGTGACCACATTTTTTAATATGCGTGACCACTATTTTTTCAGAAATTAGAACTTGTCCGTCTTTAGGTGTGATAAACTCGCAGATTGTAAAATAAGTTATTTATTGTTGGAATTGCTTTTAGTGTAGTGATCAAATTAGATTATGTGTTTGATTCGCATAAAACAAGATTACTTATACATGGGAAATATAAACTAGCCAAATATATGTTTTGTGTGACCATATATTTTAAGGTGCGTGACCACTATTTTTTTTCAGAAATTAGAACTTGTCCGTCTTTAGGCGTGATAAACTTGCAGATTGTAAAAGAAGTTATTTATCGTTTGAAAGGCTTTTAATGCAGTGATCAAATGAGATCATGTGTTCGATTCGCCTAAAACGAACTTATTTACATCTGAGAAATATAACTAGCCAAATATATGGTCTGTATGACCACATTTTTACAAATACGTGACCACTATTTTTTCATAACCACATAACTACAATTATTTGTGTTCATATATAGTACAACATTGATACATGAACAATTATTTTTTTTACAAGCAAACATGTATTCAATTAAAGATGGTTATGCATATTAGTACAAGCAGCAAAGACTGCGGGTTTAGGGACATATCCCACCGATGAGTTAGAACCAAACCTTTTTCAACTCCCACTAGGCTATGGGCAGCAACAATCTTAGTTCTTTTAATAAAAATAACAGTACAATTGTACATAGTAGATAAAATGTCTATGCAATCTAGAATAATATTTTATATCTCAACCACCCAAATAAGACCTTGGATACATTTCACCGTGATTTCAGACTCAGTTTCAATGAGGAAATGTCCATCTTGATTTGTTGTGAGGATCCATTGGAGACACCACTGAAGGGCTAATGCTTCGGCCAGAGTAGGGAATAGTTGCCTTCATTCTAGTTTTATTGCAGCAAATTTCAGGACTCCTCTATGGTCTCTAGACTACTATTCTCCATATCATTGTATCATCCTTAAAGCATCCTCCATCCACATTCAAATTCAGATTCATCACACCTGGTGGAGGGGGACACTAAAATTCAGTATCAGTTCTCACTAAAACAGTAGCTACAGGTGAAATAGCTATTTGGATAGGATTCAATTGCTGATTTTGGAGCACCATCTAGTTCCTAACCTGCCAAATCTTCCAGAAAGTGATACAAAAAAATTGAGCTGATAGGTGATCTTTTTTATCATCTAACCATACATCTAGACTTTCAACCACAAATGAGTAAGAACATGATGTCCTTAGGTAATTTGATTGACTCTACTAGCATTGTCGAATAGAACTATTATAACTATATATAACCAAAATTTTGAAGAGTATAACCAAAATTGTACAAAGGCGTAACCATATGTTTTCTTGCGTGCAAAATTGGTAGTCTATAAGTTTATCATACTCATAACAGAAAACTAATGCAATTAAGAGTCCAAGAAACATAGAATATATATCTCTTGATATCTTTGTGATAAATTGCCATAGAATGGTATTGTTTTAGCAGGAAAACTACATATAGCTAAATATTTGAAGCGTGTAACCACAATTTTACAAACGCGTCACCGTGTTTCAAAATTGGTCGTAAGTTTACCAAATTACGTTTTATCATGGTAGTTAGGGTATGTCGGACCATTAAGCTGCGAGTATTACACGCATATGCACAGTAGGACAAGCAACACACACACACAGTTTTTTAGCCAATGCGATTCAAAATAAAAAATAGATTATCTTCATCCACAAAGAAAAATGATGTCTTCATGTCTTTATTGTGATTCAATTAGAACTGCATAGGATTTCTACTTTTCTGAACCGACATTATCTCAATTTAACATTCATTTAAATATGCTTAATTAAATAAACAAATCAAAACATGTCTTTGTTAAAACGATAACCATCATAATCAATAAACCTTATTGAGTCTACCAAATAATTAGGAATAATATGAAGCTACTAAGAGACCAACTCAATCTCTAAATTCATTAAACAAAACCTTCTTTATCAGTAAAACTTGTACATAAAACTCAAAAATTGGAGATGTTGGACAAATGTTGACACTAACTCTACGTGATATCATTTAGAGGAACAACCACAATCAAACTACAAAAATTGGAGAAAACTTATATCCATCAGATCATCCACTAACACTTGAACAAAATCTAACAACCTACCAAATTATTCAACATAATCCAAAATTTTATTAATAAAAATCAAAGTTAGCCTTGTTATGCAGTACTAACATATGTCCATCACTACTATTGCTCAACAACCAATAATCCTACCCAAAGTAATGCACACATCAGTTCATAAATAACTTCACCACAGTACTCTATTGCACAAAAAAAAGCCTGTCAAAGCAACCCCAAAGCACCTCAATAACTTCACCACAGTACTCTATTGCACAATTAAAAGACGTATCAATCAACAGTACTATACTATGTTGTAGCAAATATCACACCATAATCAATGCTTCTTAAGAGTACCACATATGCAGTACTCTATAACTATTGCACCACATTGACAAAATTATATGATTGACAATTAAAAGACGTATCAATCAACAATACTATACTGTCATGCAATTCCAAAAAGACGTATCATAGACATACTTACAAAAATTTATCTGCACTTAACCATATTTTAACATAGACGTAACCACATTTTTTTCCTTCAAATTTCCAACACTTTGACCATTTTTTAACAAAAGGGTGACCACAATTCTTGTGATTAAGAATTTGACACCAACTCTACGTGATAACATTTACAGGAACAACCACAATCAAACTATAAAATTTGGGGAAAACTTGTGATTTTTTACTAACAATAATACAATGATAAATGAATGTTTTCTATGTATAACATGTTTTCTATGTATCACAAAATCAAATGCAATTCTCATCAAGTGCAACCATTAACATAATAAAAGCATCCAAATGGGTAAGGTGCAAAAACTTCATAAATTGGTATAGCTAATTCCAGAAGGCCAAAAACAAATGCACATATTACAGAGCTGTTGAAATATTGTCCATGTTGAAATTTGTGTGCGCAAGAGAGATTGAATTAGACAGTTAGCTACATAAAGTCTAAAGTGGCACCATAATTTATACTATACAAGCTGGTCAATTGAAAACAATACAAGATTTAAGATATACATCACCTTCAACAGTTTGATTCGGCGACGGAGACTATGGCCAAGGTTGAATCGCAGAAGGAGAAGGTTGAATCGCAGAAGGAGAAGAGACCGTTAGAGAGAGTGCGGCCGTCGGAGACTGGGAGGAGATGGCGGTCGGAGATCGGAGACTAGGAGGAGATGGCGGTCAGAGATCGGAGAGTGGGAGGAGATGCCAAGGACATAGAGATGGAGGAGAGCAGAGATCGCGTAGGAGACAAAATATCAATTGGTTTTGTTTCTCAGATCTATTCTTTCCCTTTTTTATCATTCTTCTTTTTTTCTTTTTCAATAAGCCACATCACTTTCTTATTTTAATATTTTTTATTGGCCAGGTAAGGAGTGGTACGAGGGTGTATACCCAAAAGGGTGTTCACCAATCTTTTTCCCTTCGCAAAGGATGATGTATACTAGCAATTACTATCTATATTTTTTATATGCTTTTCAATTCCTCTTTTTTTTTTTCTTTTTTTTTTTTAAAAGGAGTCGTGATATTTTTTGTTTTCTATTGGTTAATATAAGATAATCTTAGCTACTTTCAAACATTTTAAAAAGGACGGCTATATCAAGTTTGATTTCTAGTGGAAACAATTTTTGTTTAAACTTTATTTGCTTTCCGGTCAAACTCTAGACCAATGCAGTGTTAACCGACAAAATACGTATCACATAAATTAATAAAATTAATACCTTTTTCTTATAAAATGAATTATAAAAGTAAAAAGACTAATTATAAATACATGATAAGGGGTGGTTTGAGAGGGAAACCAATTAGATCGTAATCAACTAAATAAAAAGAAAGAAATATATATGATTTGTATGAAATTAATTATAAATCATATTAATTCACAAAATAATAAACAAAACCCTATTAGACACAATATTAAATTGTTCCATTTGGCACCTATGACAAAATTATATGTCATGACATGCATGTTATGTAATCTTTCTTACCCTTAAACCATTAACTATCATAGAGAAATTCAACCAATGTAACCAATGTTAACAATATTAAATTCAACCAATGTAGGATACCACTCCAAATGTCAATAGAGAAATCACAGCTAAATTGTCTAATTAACTTATAGTAAAATGTCTAATTAACATATTCAATGAAAATTTACTTTAAATCAACGAAATTACTAATTTCACAAATCATCCATCCTATAATTATCGAAATTCACATATATATCAAATCACATACTACCTCCGTCCCTAATTATAAGACCCTTTTGAGAATTTTTTTTGTCCCTTTTTGTAAGACCCCTTTTCTATTTTCAACTACATTAATTATTTCTTTACATACATGCCCCTATTTATTATACATCTTTTTCTTCAATCAACAATAAATAACATGTTGAAAACATAAACCAACATCTCTCTTAAAGGATAAAATTGTAAAAACAATAGTAATTACAAACATATTTAATACAAATATCCACTATCTTAATTCCCGTTATTTTTTCAAAAAGGCCCTATAATTAAGGACGGAGGTAGTATTTTAAACTAAATTAATAAAAACAAATTCTTATATTTGTCAATCACAAAAATAAAAAAACCATAATCAATCTTTTTACCGATCCATCGAACTCAAAGTGGATATTAATATTCAATCTCATAACCTATAATTTTCATCTAAATCATGATCAAGACATAGAACACTTACTTGCAATTACTATCTATATTTTTTATATGCTTTTCGTTTCCTCTTTTTTTTTTTTTTTTAAAGGGAGTCATAATATTATGATTTGTTTTCTATTGGTTAATATAAGATAATCTTAGCTATTTCCCAACATTTTTAAAAGGATGGATAAATTGAGTTTGATTTCTAATGGAAACAATTTTTATCTGATCGAGTTTGATACATGAAGACTATGTAGTTTGAAAAGAGAGAAACAATCACTCGTTCTGTAGTAAGGAGTTGCCGTATGACCAAAAGCTTATAAAATTAAAATTATTATTATTATTTGGTGTTGGTTAAAGGCAAACAAGAATGGTTCTATTTTGTTCTCGTGAACTTAGCTCAGTTGGTAGGGAATCTATAATATATGCAAGATTTGGGTTCGAACCCCAAACACCACAACAAAAAAGAAAAATGGATCTATTTTTTAATCTAAACCTTTGGTCGACTAATTATTCTTGTTGGGTTATTCTTACATTTGATTTTGTCTTGTTTGTTGAGTTGTTATGTGGAGATTTCACTCACATGTATTTCTCAATTTTTTTGTTAGGCACATATTATGTTTCATTGGGTTTTTAATTTATTTTGGTTTTTTAAAACAAAAAACACCTTATTCAATTAAATAATACGAAACCATAATACATCATGCTAAAATATTACCGTATTACATTGGTGTTATGGTAACAAATGTCTACGTTCAATCAGTGCTTGGTACAATCAGTAGGCTTGAAAGAGATAATGTTTTTTTTAAGATCATAACCAACCAATAAGTTCTGTTGCACCAAGTTCCCAAAGCTGGCATATCCATTTGGAGCTGGAATGAAGGCAAAGCACACAATCCCCTCATCAATTGGAACAAAGGTTCCATTAGAATCTAACTTAACATCTGCGCTTTTAAAATGAGCCGTAATTACAGGAAAATTTGTTTCTTTTGTTGTGGTATTGTAGCAAAGGCTAAAAAAATGAGAAGGATCGTCAACACGCTCTAGTTTAACCACTTCTGCGACAACTGATTCTAGCGTAGTGTGAAATTCATTTGGTAAAGCAGTCACTGTTGCACCAGAGTCAATTAGGATGTTCTGTGTAGAAGAAGTATTTGTTCCTTCGGATTTGAACCCTCCTGCAAAATTTATTCTTTTATCTCCCACACTAAATGCTTCCAATGTAACGAAGTAATAGCCTTTATTGATACCGGTTAGTTTGACTATAGGAGTAGAAACAACGTTATCACCAGAAACAATAGCAGCATCTCCAAAATTGAGTTTGCTAGAAAAGTTAGACACAATAGGATTGTCAACATAAAAAGGGATCAAACAATAAGAGAATTTTCCATCAATTGAAGATTCTAATTGTTTTATAAGGGAAGTAGGTCCACTTCCAAAGCCAATTACACCGGAGGTTTGGCCATTAAGCGAAAGACTATTGTTGTGTCCACATCCTATCAGGATTTTTGGAAATGAGACACTAGACCCAGAGGTGGAATCTAATGTTAGAGTCTCCACACTAAGATCTCCTTGTGACTTTGATCCATCACCATATCCATAAGTATATTTACAAGCATCTTCATTGTAAGAACACGAGGTATGTTCCACGGAGTTACATATTTTAGATGAGCAGTGAATGTTTTTGTAACTTGAAGATTTTGAAGGATTAAATATAGGAGAGGTTTGGTTGTAACATATATCACAAGGCTTGCATTGAAGCCAAACTAAGTTACTACCTGTATCCATAAGACCGTAGACCTTAAATGGTGGGGTACCAACTGAATAACTCATTAAATATCCACCATGATCTGGGATTAAAGTTGATACATGTGTGTTTGTTGTAGGAAAAAGTTTTTTGTTGAAATAATTGACACGGTTGATAGAACGACGCACTGCATTGAAAACTTTTTTGAATTTAGTTTCTTTTGGTTGATAGAATGGTGATTTTAAAGAGTCATGGTGGATGAGTTCGACACTGAACCCATTGTTTACAGCATGAGAATGAGCATTTAAGTAAGAAAGGTAAAATAAAATAATGGTAAAAAATGAAAAATGTAACATTGTTGCTAGAGATTTGAGTGAAAAGTTGTTAGCCAAAGTTATGTTATTCGACGGCTTTTTATAAAAGAATAAAGATAGGTAGACAGGTGCAAAGATAAGACCGAAAGAAACTAAAACAGGAAAAGTATCGATTATTTATATCCATTCAATCACTGATTTTTTGTGTGTGGAGATTATACTTTTTTTTTTGGTAAAAAAATTATACTGACTTATATTATACCAAATTGTGTTTTTTTTAAGGGACCTAATTTTGCGATTTGATTTTAGTTTTTTTCTTACCGAATATGGTTAATATTTGTTAGTTGATTTGAGATATTTTTTTTTCCCGAATATGGTTAATATATTTCCATCCAACGCAAATTTTTCTTAATCACATTATTTAATTGTTGTCATTTTTCATTTTTCTATCGAGGGAAACCTTACACATGATAAGGATCATTGTTTTTTTTTTTTATCAGGTAGCCTAGTGGCTAGAATTCACCTTATAAGGTGAATTAGTGGGGTGTCCGGGGTTCGAACCCCGACCCCTACATATAATAATGCATTAGTGTTTATTATTAACAACTCTTTTTCCTAATTTGAGGAAAGAGAAACCATAGGATGTTAATTTATAAAATGAATTAGAGTAAATTATATTTTCTCCCCTAAGACAAAACTGAATTACACTTATATTCTCTTTTATGTTAAAATATACACTCATCTTTTTTGAAAAGTAAAAATTTAAACAAAATTATACTCTCCTCCCTTAGGAGAAACTTGGGTTATTATTCCCTCCATTAAAAATTAGTTTTTTTTTGACAATTTATGAGGTGTTTATAAATACATATACATACGTATTACACTTTAATCTATATTATATAAACTAGCATTTAGGTGGGCACGGAGTTCCCGTCAATCCGCTCTTTTTATTACGCTTATGCGTATAAATTATGAATAGTAGTTTTTATTAAATTTTGATTAAAATTAATTTGATTTTGATTAAATTATAAGTATAGATAATAGTTATTTTTTACTTTCATATTATAACAAATTATATTTATCTTTTTCCTTGATACGAACAATATAAAAATATTTGTCAAAAAAAATAATATAACAAATATAATATCTTTCAATAAAATATAACAAATATAATATAAATTTTTATCTTTTTGAATGACACCAACAAAATAGCATTCTCATAGTCAAATTTGATTAAGGGTATAATTGGAAGGAGTAAAAGTCAGTCCAAAACGGTCTACTTTCTTTATATATACTAACGAAAAGACGGGCACTCACGCACCCGTCTTTCCGCTCTTTTTATTGCGCTAACTTTTGAAAATTATTAACGGTGTTTTTTTTAATGAAACTAGCAACAGACCTGTGCTAAGCACGGGCCCGTGCTCCGCACGGGTTGATCCTTAAATTGCGATTTATGTGTCAAAACGCATTTACAATATTATTTACATTGAGAAATAAGAAAAAAAATTAATCATTAAGATGAAGATAATAATAAAAATATCGAAATAGTTGTTATTAAATATTATAAAGTGGTAGACCAAAAATATGTGAAAATATTATAAATAATAAAATCACATGATAACGGGGACGTTAATAAGCCCCATGATTTTTATACACCATTGAAAAATATTTATAATTTTTTTAGCATTTTTTTATTTTTATATGAATTTATAAACAATAAATACGGGTATCGTGCAAGATTCTTATATCAAATTATAATTAGTGTATTATAATTACTCCCATTATTATTTAGAAGATACAATTAGGCATGATAATGGGGCGGATGGAGACAGGTTTTACCTTCCCCGTCCCTATACCCTAATACCATATACTTATCCGCTACCCTACCCATATCCAACGGAGATAAGAAATCGAATTTCATCCCCGTCTCTGACGCGTTCGGGTATCCCCACTCCATCCCTGCAATGGATAGTTTTTTTTAATAAAATAGAAGTATTTTTCTGCCTCATACGCAATGTTGCAATGCATTATCCTACAAAGAAATGACAACAATAGATCATGGCTATGGTGATGGAGAATAGAGAAAACTCCGAAAAGTGGGTGTCATATGATAGACTGAGACTCTGATTGTGTGACTGAAAGGATTTATGGTTTGAGTTTCTTTTTATATAAAAGGGGCAATGAAATGATTTTCTACATTCGGGACGAGTTTGGGTATGAGTTTGAGTGGAAAACCCAAACCGAGTCAAAGCAGGGAAAAACCCGTCAAATTAAATTTGGTTCGGATGGATACTCGCGGGTATCGGTTCTGTTGTCATGCCTAGATATAGTACATAAAAAAATCAATTTAAGTAATTAATATGGACTAATTGTTGTCCCGTGCATGATTCGTACAACAACATTAGTTAGTGTCTAATTAATTAGAGAGTAACGTTTGTCTTGTTTTTTTTTTATAATCATTCTTTAAAAGGATATAGTGATTAAAAATAACATTTTTATAAGAAGACATTAAGATAAACAAAAAAACATATGAAAATCGTTTATATAAAAGAAGTACTCTTGAAGATGTGTAATTTTATGTAAAGTAGTTGTATTTCTCATAATAAATACTAACCCCGTGTATAATTTTCCATAAAAAAAAAAAAACTTGTGTATAATTAATAAATGAGAAAGATTTTGTAACTCTTCCAAATTATGTTATCTGTGATCATTCAATTGGATATAATTGAATTAATTTAGATGTAAAAATATGTATCAGTGAGAAATAGTCCTATGTTTTTTTTGTCAAAAAAAAAAGTCCTGTTTTTTTTGTTTTTTTTTACTCTTTTTTTCCCTGTGTTTTTTTAAGTATCAGTATAAAATGTATTTATTAATGTTTTTTATTAGAAACACATGATGAGATAAAATCACATGTACTTCATAAAGTTTATTTTTAGTAAATGTAAATTAAATATATGAAAAATTTGTTATGAATTAAAAAAACGACATTCAATAATTTATAGATTTTTTTATTATGATAAAAACCACCTCTTTATAAAAAACAATTCAGGACCCGTTTTGTTACAAATTAAAATAAAAGTGATTTTGATATCTATCAATTAAGAGAATTTATAAAAACAAATCATGATTTATTTTGTTTGGTTATTGTAATTAAAATCACATGTTTTAAATAATTTAATTTGTTTGGATACAACTATAAAAAATGAATTTTTTGTTACAAAATTACATCAACTTTAATAATTAGAGAAATATTAACTTTAATAATTAGAGAAAGATTAAATTTACTAATTAGACAAAGATAATAGATTGTAAATTGTTTTTAACTCTTTAGGTATTTAGAAGTTGAATTATAGAAAAATTTATTTTAATGGAGATTAAGATTAAGTTTGTTTGTTCTTTTAAAAAAGATTAAGTTAGAGTGTTTTAGGTGTGTTTGTTTTAATTTGTTTTTAAGAGAGAAAATATAGGGGGAGATTGAAGCAAAAGACACAAAATGATATACTTTTGATGACGACTCAAAAAATTAAGAAGATGTAAGATTGTATTTTTGGCACACATTAAGTTTCATAATTAGAGAATAGATGATTAGAAAATAAAAGATTAAGTTTGTTTGTTATTTAAAAAAACATTAAGTTAGTCTGTTTTATCGAATGAGTTTGTTTTAATTTGTTTTTAAAAGAGAAAAAATAGAGGGAGGTTGAAGCAAAAGACACAAAAGGATATAATTTTGATGACATGTCAAAAAATTAAAAAGGGGTAAGATTGTATTTTTAGTAGACATTAAGTTTTATAATTAGAGAATAGATTTTGATTTTGATTAAACTAAAAATATATAAGTTTTTTGCTTTCAAGTTATAACAAACCAAACTAACCATGATTATATATTTCAATGACACCAATGATATAACAAAAAAATATAATCTAAATTCTTTTTTTTAATGACACCAACAACAATCTTTACTATAGAACAAAATTGTTTAAGCGTATAATATATACTTCTATACTATATATAAAGAAAATTACCCCTTTCAGTACTTTTGGGTTGGATTTTTCTTTCTAAAAACACCCTCAATTTTCAATACAAATAACACATGTAACAAATAGATAAGAATAAATATAAATATTAAAACAAATATAACAAATATATATTTTTGGTTTTTTTCCTTTATCCTAAGTGTAACAAATTAGATTGCTTTTTCATCATTTCAATTATACCCTTAAACAACTTTTTCTATAATAAAATTGTTGTTGTCATTAAAAAAAGAATTTAGATTATATATTTTTGTTATATTGTATTATTGTCGGTGTCGTTGAAATAGATAATCATTGTTAGTTTAATTTTTTATAAATTGAAAGCAACAAACATTTATATATTTTTTATAGTTTTAATCAAAATCAAAATTTCATAAAAAAAAACACCGTTCATAATTTTCAAACGTTAGCGCAATAAAAAGAATGCACGTGCCCGTCTTTTTGCTAATTGAGATAATGAAAAAGTAAGTATAAATATACTCATATAGTTTGTTATAATTTTTAAATGATAAAATAAAAAAAAAACCAGACATATATATATATATATATATATATATATATATATATAATCATATCTTGTTTGTTACATTTTTTATTTAATATTTACACTTATTTTTTATCTATTTGTTAAATGTGTTATTTGTATTGAAAATTAAAGATATTTTTGGAAAGAGAAAAAGCTAGCCCAAGATAGCTGAAAGGGGTATACTATATATAAAGAAAATAACCCCTTTCAGCTCTTTTGGACTGACTTTTTCTCTTTTCAAAAATGCACTCAATTTTCAATACAAATAACACATGTAACAAATAGATAAAAATAAATTTAAATATAAAAAAAAAAGTAACAAACATGATATGAATATATATATGTCTCTTTTTTTTCTTTATCATTTAAAAAATGTAACAAACTATATGAGTATATTTATACTTACTTTTTTGTTATCCCCATTATACCGTTAAACAACTTTTTCTATAATAAAGATTGTTGTAGATGTCATTAAAAAAAAGAAATTTAGATTATATTTTTTGTTATATTGTTGGTGTCATTGAAATAGATAATCATGGTTAGTTTGATTTGTTATAACTTGAAAACAATAAACATTTGTATTTTTAGTTTTAATCAAAATTAAAATTTCATGAAATAAACATCGTTCATAATTTTCAAACGCTAATATAATAAAAGAGCGGAAAGACGGGTACATGAGTGCCCATCTTTTTGCTAATAGAAGATAAATATTTTTGTGATATCTACTAACTCTTAGATACACTTTAATAAAAAAAAAAAAAAAAAAGAGGGATGCTATATCATGCAATAAACAATTTCACGAGAATCCCACGATGGTGTATTTTAACACAATTTTGCTCCAACTTTAATCCCTGATTTTACGACATTTCTGGAGATAGTGGTACATGTGTAACAATTAACACTTCTCGGAATGATTTCGTGAAAAAAACTTTCACTATATACATATCGTTTCCCATTTAAAAAATGGTTAGTCATTAATGAACATTTAAAAGGAATTGATCAGCTGGATTTAAATGCAATTAAAACAAGTTGACTAAATCATTGCAGAGATTAAAAAGTTGTTTTTTGAGAATGTTTTAAGAATATTTGCTCTTAAAAAAATGTTGAAATGCCGGTGAGGACACTTGGCAACTACACCATTCGATCATAAATATAAGTAAAAATTCATATTTTAGATTCATTCAATAAATGATGTATGTTGTCTATAATAAAGACCACATACATCATTTATTGAATGAATCTAAAACATGAATTTTTTATCAACTACCAAAGTGGGTCCGAATTATTTTTTTGGTAGAATCCAATTGGTTTAGATAATGAACAGTTGTCGGTAAAAATAAAAAAAATATATGTTTTTTTTAGGAAAAATACAATAATTAATAGTTGAGCTTTTTGTCAAAAACAGTTGACATTTTTTATTTCAGAGAAAAACAGTTTACTTTTTTCAATTGTCGTTAATTAGTAAAATTTATTTTCTTTAATTCCCAAAGTTTTACTTTTCTTAAAGAAATGGTGTTGCGTAAAAAAAAATGTCCTCGTGAGCTTAACTCAGTTGGTAGGGACAGTGCATAGAATATGCAAGGTCCGGGGTTCGAATCCCGGCCACCACCAAAAAAAAAAAGAGAGAAAGAAATGGTGTTATTAAGGTTTTTGTTATAAAATAAACTAAAAGACACAAAATCAAAGAAGAAGAGGAGGAAGAAGATGAAAGCACTTTGTATTTCTCTTCACAAGTGCGTCATTTACATTGCATATAGGTCCTATTTATAAGACACAAATATTGTAAGTTACAGGTGTATGAAGAGTCATAGGACTAAATGTAAATGGTAATGACTAAAGTCATTTACTCATAGGAGTTAGGGAATATAGAAAGCTTGGGAACAATGGACATCCACATTATGCTAATATTATTATTCATAACACTCCCCCTTGGATGTCCATGAAGGATATGCCTCATTAAAACCTTACTAGAGAAAAACCCAATGGGAAAAAAATCTAGTGAAGGAAAAAGAGTACAACATCCTTTTGTGTCATAATCTGCCTCGTTAAAAACCTTACCAGGAAAACCCAATGGGATAAAACCATGGTTAAGGGAAAAAGAGTGCAGACTTGGGATATAGTTCTTGAAAAACTAAAATTTAATATCGAAGCATCCATAAAGATTACATAAAGAGTGAAAATCTTTTTATGATACAGTTCTTGAAGAACTAGTATAATTCTAGAAGAACTAATAACTTAATATCAAGCATTCGTGAAAGATTGCAAAATAAATTTATTGTGATTTCCTTTGTCATTGTCGATAGAGGTTTGTGTTTGAGTTCCTGAAGAACTAGAATTCATCAATATTAAAGCGTCCTTGAAGGATTGCGAAAATTATGATTTTTCTTTCCCATTGTTGATCTACCAAAACAAATTAAAGAAAATTTGTTTATGCTTCTTAAATATGCTCCAGAAGTAGCTAAATTGAGTAAAATGGAAAACATAATATCAAGAATATTTTGAAAGATCAATTATATTTGTGATTAAAATAAGAGTAGTTATTGTTTTGTACAATCGATGTAAATTCTTTTGAGATAGATGTCACGGAAATATTATAATGGAGTGAATTTTGCATCTAATGGAGCATATGCGCTTGTTAAAACTTCCCAAAGGTCAGTATGTCAATTATATTCGCATTATAATTAGTGCTTTGCTTAATGCCACCTTTATCATGTTCATTACTTGTTGTTTTGCATGCTTATTTGTGTGATGACCATTTTCTTTGAACTTCATCATGATTTATAGTTACAAACTTTATGATATTAAATCTTATTTTTATAGCTGAACTTTTATGACCTTTTATGTTAATTGTACATAAATTTTGTTTAAAAAGTTCTATTTGTATAGCAATCATATTTTTCTTTGTTATTAACTTTTGAAAGAATTAAACATTTAAATATTTCTGAAGGTTTCTCAAACAATGAAGATCATTTAAGATATAGCACTTGAAGGACTATTTTTTTATTTTAATATTAAAGTATCCTTGGAGGATTGCACAAAGAATGAATATTTTGAAACTAAGCTCTCATCTTCTTCATCTCTGCTCTTGTCCATTTAGTTATTGAAGGCTCTAGAAGAACAAATATATTGTCTTTTATGAAACTAGTTTTAGTATTACATTTGACACTATAAAAAATATTGAAGACTCCAGACGAGCAAATATATTGTTACATGAAAGAATAGAGTTACACGTTAAAAATGTATTATACTAATCTAAGTGTCATACTAATTTATTATGTTTCATGGACATCCTCCCAAATGAATGTCATATTAAAATAATAAATGAAGGATAGGTTGTGTCTATATTATGAGACAATTTTTCGATAAATAAGTGTAGTGAAAAATTATATGTCTTCTCATCTATATTGACTACACATATATTAGTGAAATTGATGCACATATCATTGTAAACATGAAGTTTACATATTATATTATTAGTGCAATAGAAGCATGTATTATTGTAAACTTGAAGTCTACAAATTATATTAAATTTATCGTTGGCAAGACCGGTTGGGTTATCCCGCGGATCAATTATGATGCAAAAATTAGTTGGAAAAAAATGGATAAATATTGAAGAGCCAGAAAATTCTTCAATCTAGTAACTATTGTGTTACTAGTTCCCAAAGAAAGTTGATAATTTAAAAGAATGAGTCTCTCACTTATATAAGGTGATAATTAAATTAATACACTGATCATGTGAATCACTAGGATTTTATATGATTTGAATCGATGCATCAACTAAAAGATCACATGTATATCCACAACCAGAAGTTTGTGAGATTATTATGTCAACAAATTTGACCAAGAGTTTATTTTCTGGACTTTTCAGAAATCATTTGATAAGTATCATTTGTCAATTTATATTGAATAACCGGTAGCATATGCTCATAAAAATGAACTTGAAGATCCATTCTTTAGACGTCTAAAGTTAATTGTATAATTCATACTTATCAGACCATGCCTTATAAACTCTATTTTGGTTATGAGACCATGTCTTATAAACTAAATTTTGGGAATCAACAAGTTGTTGAGATATTGATTTGCATCAAGCCAACACAATACTATATATAAGTTCTCCCCTTAATTTATCATTGGTTTTAGGTTAACAACCTAATATTTCTCATCTAAGTGGATGTTTGGATGTGTTGTGTATATCACAATTGCTCCAATATAATGCACTACGATAAATCTCGAAAGAATATTGGGAAAAAATATTTGATATGAATCTCCATCTATCATTAACTGTATTGAGCCAACTTATTTACAGCCTAGTAGGCTGATTATCAATTGATGGATTAGTTTTCACAATATTAGGGGGAGATAATAAGCAGCTGAAAATGTGAACCTGGAGTTCAAATAAATTATTTGAAAGGAAATATTATTGTCTCGTCTTGATCCTCAAGGTATAACTCATTTGCAAAGGTAAATAAATCAAATATCTGCTGCTAATGCTCCAAATGACATAGATGCCTTTGTCGGATAATCTAATATGCAAATGAGTCTCAATTGTGCCTGAAGCAAGGTAGATCAATCGGTTCCAAATATAAAAATCCTCGAATAAGAAAAGGAACTTAAAGGAATGATAACCTAAACGAGGATATAGAAACTAAAAGTGTTTTCTGACATAATTGATTTATTTGTTCTAGAAGAACTAATCAGGTACCTGAAACTTATGAAATATTATGTCATGAATGAAAATCTCAATGAAATGAGATGGAACCGAAGTAAAGTCAACGTCGACGTGTTTTTGAATATAATATAGCGCTACATGTGATAAGTAATTATGAGGATCATGAGTTAAAGTCTATTTAAGATTATAGAAAAAGAAAATATATGCAGATGAAAAGAGACAATTCCAGTGAAATTAAACTCGATTTGTAAAGCTGAATTTTTCGAACCTGTAGTCCGCACACTTGAAGATGTGAAGTTAATTAGATATATCTGATTTTTCGTGCAAAAAAATCATATATTAGGGACCATAGCCTCTTTTATATTGGATGGCCATTAGGGTTTCCCATTATTCCGTTAATGGGCCATCCGGACATCCACTCATGTTGAGTCCATATCAACTAATTAATTATCCAAAATAGAAATCTAATTAGCCTTATTACTTAATTGGATCACTAATCAATTAAAGCTCTAAATTGATAAATAACTAATATAATTATTATTACGATATTTGCCCACATAATGATATTGGAATATTATTAAATAATAAAATATTCCAACAATCTCCCACTTGGGCTACATATCTTAATAATTTTACCAGAATTCTTTAGGCGCGCGTCCGAATATTATTTATCTTTAGATTTCAACCGTACAATCTGGTCCACCTCATACATTAATAATGGGACCACCGCGGCTGTCGTCACTGACATATAACGTGACGGAACCCCGACGACCACCATATCAATGCACTTGATGACATAGATTGATATAGATGAGTGGCATGGAAATTTCATGTAATGTGATCTCTAAATCATGCCTATTTCCAACTGATCCAACTGAAAACTTTTGTGAGATCAAACTGAAGTTTGCAAATTTAGTATTTGCACAAAATGATACAGAAATGGTTATAACAAAATAACCTCATGAACTTTATTTCTGCAGAAAATCAAAACATAAAGTCTGTATCGATACCAAAACAAAAGTATAGAACATAAAGTAAAAGAGACTCCCACTAATCCAAGACATCCTTAATGACAACAACCATATGAAAGACCTTATGTGTCATGTCTTTGATTAGCGGATCAGCTAGCATAAAGTTTGTCTCTACATGTTCTATCATTTAACAACAATAATCTATAAGGTAGTGAATTTTTTGAAATTTGTTGTTAAACAACTATACGACTGAATTATGTCACTATATAAGTTGAGCGGCCTTTCAATACTTTAACAATATGCAACCAAGTGACATAAATACTTACAGTCATTTCCTGAGTTAGGATGTGTATTATCTACTTACATCCAAAAGCCAAAGTCTGACACATAAATGATCTCCAAATTGTCAGATCTCTTATTAGAGCATAAGCTCTCTTGTTCTCTTTAAAAATTCTTCTGGTTGCTTCTTCAATAATTCAAATTTTGAATTGCTCAAGTATCTGCCAAACAATCTTATTATATATTTTCCAAATGCGTATAGTAAGATCATACATAAAAAATATTTTATAGGAAAAGCTTAGGAAAATACTTAAATTTCTGAATTCATAAACTTCCTAATGGGCAATATTTGAGACTGAAAAGTCTCTCTCAGTGATTACAGTCACCCATAACTGATTATGTCAATTTATTTTCAACCTTATTGATATAAATCTTTTGCGATGTCCGAATAATACCTTGAGAAAAATCTCTAAGTATTGAAATGTCTAATACAAAAGAGGTGTCCCCAGGATCTTTCATCACTAACTTTTGTTAGAGATTTCCTTGGTTTCACATAACAAACATATATCATTGTTGACTAAATAAAAATAAAATTGACATATTAAACTAGGAATATAAACTTACTCCCACTGAACTTGCTAAATCCACAATTCTCCATAATATTATCTCCAAACCACATGAGACAATTACTTTATGAGAATTTGTGGTAACACTGAAGAGACAAATTTCTTAACATATAAGTTGGATCATGACTTTGCAAACCATTTACTTTGTATCAATTGACACAAAATTTTTATTCAGCTGCACCATATTGTATCATTAATGTCACCATGAAGAAACACTATATTTAAATCCATCTTATGCAGCTCCATAATTATAATAAGTAAACTAGTATCATGACTGTGTTAATAGAGTCTTTCAAATATACTAAATAGAATTTCTCTTTTCAGACAATTCTTAATGACACTAGAATCCCTAGTTCTTGAGGGTGTTGAGTTTGATCTATATGAAATAGTTTCTTAACTTGATTGAGAGGAATAACAATAATGTCCTCATGAGGATCCAAATATACTATAATAATAGTAACTATATGAATTAGTTTAGAACTAATTCTTCCTCATTCAATTTTGTTCTATTACCATATCTCTCCCCCAAACTCAATATCCTCAAGAAAACTTAACAATATATGTCTCAAAATTTTCTGAATTTGTGGGACGAAAACTTATAGATATTCAAAACCTTAAACAATATAGAATGTCACAAGTCATAACAGAATTGACTCTAATAATTGAACTTAAAAGACACATTGAATCATCATAAAATAAAAACGTAAAATATCTTGGTTCATTCAAAGGGAAATTAAAACAAAAAAACAATCTAAGCAATGATTCACCAAATTGTCTTTTAAATACAAAAACAATCCATTAATGACAATCTAAAAAATAGTTTAAAAAAATGAATAAGGAAATCTTTATCGACTTTGTCCATTCCAAATTTATATATCTTTCAACATCATTGGACATAAGTCAGTCAAGAATACCTTTCTTTATTTGCCCTTATCTTTTGAGGTATTTTCCGAATGAGCACTATTTTATTTTCTCTTGCTTCAATTTTTCCTTATTTGCACACTTTATGAATTGATCATTTAAATGATCATTTCTAACTGAAATAGTTATAAACTTAATTGTGCAAAGAGAATACTAATTACTGAATTCTCGAACAAGTCATATGATAGTCGAAATTACTGAATTTTCGAACAAGTCATAGATAGTCGAAATTATAGTGTCTTAGCAAGATTAAATATTTACATAATGTGCTTCTTACATTTTCTTTGCCTAATAATCTTCATGAAATACCCACTCTCCAATGAGATCTTGTCTTTCTCTATATTGCTTTAAAAGCACCTTAGTTTAAGCAAAGAAAATATGATAAAAATTTTGTCATCTTAAATAACACCTCTAATACATATGATATTTCAGCATTATGATCTCACGTGACCTATGAGATTTGGTGTATACTCACTTATCAAACTTGATTCTCACATTAAGTTCTGAATTTATGAGAGAATGTGAGTTTCACCACCCTTATTTAAGGTCTAGATCCAAGAACAATATTAATATTATTCTTTAATTCCTAAAAGTTAAAGCTTTTAACAGTTAAAAAATTTAACTTAAATTAGCAGATACACTAAACTATATTAACTTAAAGAGAACAAGAGTAGAAAAATTACTCACCAAAATACCTATTGCACCATCAATATTAAGTCTTTAAACAATATCAATTGCTAGTGGTATTTTACAGCAATGATCAAACAATGACAATTTACTTTGACAAAGAATAAATTCTTATAATTGTCACGTGTTTATCATAATATATGTGAATGTAAACTCTTAAATAATTAAATAAGTTTACACTAACACAACATCATCACACATGTCAGTTAAATATTAAAGAAACGTGCTTCTTTATTTGTAAATAAAAGACCTTAACAAGATACCAAACGCACCATTAAAATACAATCTTTGGATTGCTAAGAATTAACTGCAAGCGGTACTCTCAATGTAATGATCAAACATTGGTGATAAGTCCTGTCAAATAATAGTCACCTTTGGGCATCCTATTATCCACATGGATAATAACGTTATAATCACCACATATTTACCATCACAGGTATGTAAATATCCGGCCAAGTTGTGCCTTCCTTGGGGCCGATGACAACTCGCATAAATAATTACACACTACATCTTTTGTAACTTGAGTTGAGTCGAATCTACGCAACAGAGGTTACTTAGGCAACATTATTGTTTCAACCGTCTCAACCGCAATTACTAGATAACCTTACTATATATTAAATTAGGTGATAAATCCTGTCAAACAATAGTCACCTTCGGGTATCCTATTATTCAAATGGAAAATTACTTTATAATCAACACACATTTATTATCTCATGCATGCAACTATCCGGCCAAGTTGTGCCTTCCTTAGGGCCGACGACAACCCGCATGAATAATTCCATACTACGTCTTTTGTAAGTTCAGTTGAATCAAATCTACACAACAGAGGTTACTTTGGTAACATGTTGTTTCAACCAAAACAACCGCAATTACTAGACATTTCACAGTAAATTAAATGGGAATGATCTTAAATTTATAATGTAGGCTGAATTAGTCCATTATGTCGCTAAGTAACCACAAGGCCACTCAACAACCCTTATGTGTGAAGAAAAATTCACAAGAATTTGAAAGAAGATGCAAGTCACAAATCACATCAATGTGTGTATAGATCGCATAATAGCAACAACAAACATAGCATAAAATATTTTCAAAATGTATGATAAGACAAAATATTATTGTAGAAAACTTAATAGCAATAAACTCTAACATCATAATCATGCTATAAGAAAAATATTCAATTTCATAACCAAAAGAAAATTGAATCTAATATGTCAATAAATATTCATGCTATAATTGATTCACACACAACTGGATGATTCTTTAAACAAAATAAATCGTAACTCTAGCATAAATATTTTCCTAAATAAAGGAAACAAACTTTATATGTCTATAACTAAACAAACAAAACTAGAATTATTATTTTCCAAACTTTAAAGAATCAAATTCTTACTTTTTGTACTAAAAATTTCTTCATAATATTTTGAGTCAGTAAA
Source organism: Medicago sativa (assembly GCF_051527215.1). Lineage (NCBI taxonomy): Eukaryota > Viridiplantae > Streptophyta > Magnoliopsida > Fabales > Fabaceae > Medicago > Medicago sativa. The sequence continues at coordinate 83,009,808 of NC_140750.1, forward strand.
GGCAACAAATATTCCGCAAGTATATATAACAATCAAATATATATAACAAAACTTAATTTGCCTTATTTCTCAAAATAATCTCCATGTACAAAATCTTTGTGAATCAACACTAATTTCAAATAGAAATTAAACTGCAAGATATGATAAAAAATGGAAAATTATTTTGACCAAAAGATTTGATATAGAAACAAATCATCAAATTCACGATAAAATATCCAAATATTTATCAGTGCCATATTCAAATCCTTATTTCATTTTGGAAACCGACTATCAATTGCAAATAAAGCCAAGAGCAGACACAATTGATTTCACAAATTCGAAATATGCAAAATGCTTACTTCTAAAACTTCAAGTATGTGAATTCAATTTCATCGATGTATCCTGCTTTCGAAAGTTGCAGCAAACCAAATTCATATCAAAAAAGAAAATATATATATATATATATATATATATATATATATATGAGTCAGGATCCGTTGACACCAGGTGTCAACGGATTCGTTGACACCAAATCTAAGCCCTCTATTTTTTTTAATCAAGGGCTATTAATAGTTCTCCAAATAAGCTCCGTGCGTAGCTATTTTACTAGACACACTGGATTTTTTTTTTTCTGAAGGAACACTGGATTTTTTTTAACAAATTTACTAAAACTCCATTAGAAAAGCTTTGTTTTCTTTCCACTAGATCCAGTCGTGAATAAATTAAAGGTATGGGAATTCGTTCTCAATCTCCAATCTTCACTCCCCTTTGTTAATTACTTTTATGGATAGCAAATCCTAACAAAAAATGTATGCAGAATTTAATTTATGAAATCGAAACAAAAACGAAATTAAAGGTGTGGGAATTGAGTTTATGAATAAATTAGAAATATTAGATAGTGAATCATGAATCATGGTTGGTATTTCAGTTTATTTACACAGTATCAATCGTAACAAATATTAGATAGTGAATCATAAATCATGGTTGTTGTGAATTTCTTCTATTGAGTATATGAATAAATTAAAGGCGTGGGAATTGAGTTTATGAATAAATTAGAAACAATAGATAGTGAATCATGAATCATGGTTGTTGTTAATTTCTGATACTGAAAACGAAATATGACATAATCATAAACATGTCAATTGCACATATTCATGGCATAAAAATGGCAGAGAAAGCAATAGATAATTGGGACGGTAATCACATGAGAGTGGTCACATGGTATTTTTAAATGAACAAACAAAAGCCTTTGGATCAAAAGAAATCAACGATTAATATTTGGTGTCAACGAATTCGTTGACACCTGGTGTCAACGGATCCTGACTCTATATATATATATATATATATATATATATATATATATATATATATATATATATATATATATATATATATATATATATAGCTCACAAAATTACATGCACTTGAATTTAAATATTCATGCTGAAAGAATATTTCTTCCAAAATCCAAATATTCACCATAAAAGAATATTCCTAAAAAAAAAAAAATACAACCCAAAGGATACAATATTGATTGAAAAGAAGCCAAACCAAATTATCTAGATTCATGGACACAAGATTTAATCAAATTATTTGTTTCCATAAAATTCATGCCTAATGAATCACCAGCGTGCAACAAGGAGGAACCAGTAGAAATCAATTGATTAAACCGATTCAATTCAAGTAAAGGTCACACAAGAACCTATTGGAACACGCATATAGGCATAGAAAAGAAAAAAAAAATGATTAAAATAAAAGTAGTCATCCACAAAAATTGTTGTCCTTTAGTAAGCAACTGTACACATAAGACATGGTTTGCTTGTTACGGTTATTCTCAAAACAAAATAAAAAATTATTTCACGTTTTCATGCCGAAACGAGGCAAACATAAAAAATCCCCAATTAACAAAATTTAGGGTTCATGCGATGGAAGAACAAAGTTATAGTGCTTTGGTATGCAATTATATACATTAAAACAATTTACTTGTTTCTGTTACCTTAATGCAAAACTTAATTTATTTTTTTTATTTTTTTTTTCCTTTTTGTTTCATGCTTACATGCCAATACGAAACAAAAAAAAAATTAAGTAGCCACAAACAAGAAGGCGATTTAAATATCACGGTTCATAAGAAGTAGGGAAACAAACCAAAAATCCCCCAAATAAAAAATTAGGGTTTCACAAAAAATCCCAATAAATCAAACATGAAGACCGCTCTGATACCACTTGTTGGAAATTTAGGTCTTGATAAAAACAGATTTCGTAAACCATGTTCAACGATTATGAATCAATAGCGGAAGCAAATAAAATATTGAACATGATCATGATCGGATCTACGACATGTTTGATTTATCAAGGATATTAAGAATTAGGTATTAGGAATACCTGGATAAAGCTTTCATATTCAGCCCTCTCAGCAACAACCATAAACAAGAGGAGATGTGATGATCTGAAACACAAAACAGGGTTAGCGGCGGCTGATTTGGTTCTTTCTCAACCGGTACCTTCATGCCTCAAATTCTCTTCAGATGGGGAGAAGAGAGAGTTTGCCATGTACGATGTATTGGGGACCATAGCCTCTTTTATATTGGATGGTCATTAGGTTTCCCGTTATTCCGTTAATGGGCCATCCGGACATCCACTCATGTTGAGTCCATATCAACTAATTAAATAATTAATTATCCAAAATAGAAATCTAATTAGCCTTATTACTTAATTTGATCACTAATCAATTAAGGCTCTAAATTGATAAATAACTAATATAATTATTATTACGATATTTGTCCACATAATGATATTGGAATATTATTAAATAATAAAATATTCCAACAATAAAATTTTGTAGAGATTACGAATTCAAAAACTCAGTATTACCAAATAAATTGCCGGCTCATGTTAAGGTAAAGAATACCGGTTGAAATTCAGTTGCGACATCAAGCAGGTACCAAAGAAATTGAACCCAAACCCAAGGATAATAACTAGTTATTGGTGTGCTTAAGTACTTGTTATAATCATATCATAACATCATGCAACATTGACCTTATTAAATATCAACATCTATAGAAATGATGAAACATTCACAAGTTATAGAGATCTACACGGCTTAACATTGAAGAAAAATTATGAGTGGAGAAACATTTTATATGGACATCACATAAGAGGTTCTTAAAAGCTGATATGTATAAAGCGAAGTAAATTACCTGCAAAGCATCAGATGCTCCTGCCTCTATTGATAGAGCTTCGTGCTGATAAAGTGTTATAAAATAAACTAAAAGACGCAAAATCAAAGAAGAAGAGGAGGAAGAAGGTGAAAGCACTTTGTATTTCTCTTCACAAGTGTGTCCTTTACATTGCATATAAGTCCTATTTATAAGACACAAATATTGTAAGTTACAAGTGTATGAAAGAGTCATAGGACTAAATGTAAATGGTAATGACTAAAGTCATTTACTCATGGGAGTTAGGGAATACAGAAAGCTTGGGAACAATGGACATCCACATTATGCTAATATTATTATTCATAACAGTTTTCACTTTCGGCATTATAAGATCTTGTCTAGCGGCGAAGCCAGCAAAAAATTTGCGCAAGGGCCAACTATAAACCAAAAATAAAATATTTTAAATCCAACATATTAAATTTAAGGATAAATTTTTTTTTTAGTCCTATAAACTATATAATTTTTTAGGTTTAGCCTTAAACAAAATTTATTCAATTTATGTCTCGATTTTTTAAAATTTTACAAAAAAAAATGTTTTTAGTCTTGGATTTAATCTCTATAACAAAAATTAAACAAAATCTTAGGAAATTAACTTACAAATCGCCTTAGGAAATTAACTGAAAAATCGCAAGTGTTGTAGAGACTAAAAACAAAATAATATGAAAATTAGCCAATACATAAAAATTAACTTAGAGTAGCAACAGATGATTAAAATTGACAATAGCTATTTAAAAAAGTTGTACAAAATGCATTTCAAGAAGCCAATTTTTTCCATAATTGATTGTTTACAAAATCAATTATTTACAAAATAGAACCCACTTGGGTTGGCCTAGTGGTATTGGCTTGGGATCTGGGAGCGTGCTCCTCCTCGAGGTCTCAGGTTCGATTCCCTCTGGTGGCAATTTAGGTGGACTAATTTAGCTTCTTCAAACAAATTATTTACATTAATAGAATGATAATGTCTTCTCCAATCTAAACAATTAGATTATTTGCAAGAAACTCATTGCCCATTTAATATGTTTATGATTGTTGTCTTGATAATTTTAATTGTTAAAAAACTTTTCTCTATAGATGTTATTGCGACTGAAAATATCAAACCATTATAAATAAATCTATCAATCATGTAGTAATTTTTTACTTTCTTATTTATGCTAATTTTCGACTACTAAACTTGTTTGGGGTAGTTCAATGTTTATTATCTGAGGTAGCAAGATATAAATACATACAACTAATTAAAGAATAATATATTTTTGGGGTAGCCAAGGCTACCCCTTGTATATGAAGGGATACGCTACCACAAAGCTCTCATCTCATGTCGCCCAATTTCAACGGCACTCGAATGTCGTGTATATTCCTCCTTGATGAAATTATTGCAAAAATCCTATCATTCCTTCCGGTCAAATCTCTTATGCAACTAAGGTGCGTGTGCAAGTCATGGAAAACCCTCATATATGATCCCATATTCATTAAGCTACACCTTACGCGATCCACAAGAAACAAGCACTTGGCAGCTATTTTCGATACCATACAGACATTCCACTAATTTCAGGATACTTGTAAGTGTTACCCTTACCGCTAACCCGAATTTCCAATTGACGGACGCCTATGGATTCCTTTGTCCTGTTGGTTCCTACAACAAATGATATGCTTACAAGGTAATTTTTTAACCAATAATTATGAAGAGATCTTGCTTTATTTATGGAATCCAGCAACCATGACATTATCTAACAAAATAGAGTTTCGTCATAGTTCAACCGACACTTACAAAATTGTGGCATTCCATCTAATGACTAACGAGGTGAAAGTTTTGAGTTTTGGTGATAATGTTTGGAGAAATTTTCAATGTTTACCCATGGTTCCTACTTATCGTGCCCCTAGATTCTATAAACATGCGGGTATCAAACATGGTGTGTGGAACTCTTAACTGGTTGGCCATTCAAAATAAGTTCCAATATGACTATCAAATTGATTGGAAACTTATTACTATTAACCAGTTTATGATCATCTCACTTGATTTGAGTACCGAGACATACCGTCAGTTGATGGCCCCTCAAGGTTTTGATACAGTTCCATGTGTTCAGCCAAGTCTTGATGTGTTGATGGACTCCTTATGTTTTTATCATGATTTACATGGAACCGGTTTTATTATATGGCAGATGAAGAAATTTGGAGTTGAAGAGTCTTGGACTCCGTTTCTTAGAATTAGTTTTCATAGTCTTCCATTGGTGCCAAATCATTGTCGATTGCACTTGTTTCCCGTGTGTCTCTATGAGAATGGTGATACATTGATATTGGCTTGGGGTAAAAATAAGCAGGCAATCCTCTAATTTGAGAGATAATATAGTAGAGCAAAATATAATTACCAATGAAATAGAGTGGTTTTTTGCCAAGGATTATGTTGAAAGCTTGGTCTCGGCTACTTGAAAGTAAGTCTCTTTTCAATGATTTACTTGTTTGAATTTATTAATGTTGATTTTGTATGCTGTTTTAAAATCCTTGTCAATTCATAATCATTTTATTGGCTTCTATCTTATACTTGATTGAAAGTGTTGTACCATTGTTATGTTGATGGATAGCTTGGATTTTATTATTTTTATTTATTGGCTTGTCTGTTTATCTTCTTTTAGAACATGGTTTGATAATGATGCTACTTAGAGTCTGGTCTTATCAATTAGCATTATGATTTTTTATACTTGTGTTTATACTTGGAAAACTAGTTTTTGTTCTTCTTGGTTTGCTTTGATGTAACAACAACTACTTAGAAAGTAACTCTTTGATGATTTTCCCAATTACTAAGACTGGATCAAAGCTAAAAGTACGCATCAAGCTCTCATAATATATTTTCATGAATATGTATCTTTGAATAGAGATGGACCCATAACTTTTAAATAGTGTGGGCAACATATATATAAATTTTTAGGATTAAGTTTATATATTTCAGATTATTTTTAAAAGCATAAATACACTTCACAAATGTTCTCTTCCATTCACTTAATATATTCTAATACTAGTAACATTTAATGATTTTCTCATTTTCAAAGTCAATAAAAATATTACTCTATAAATAACTGAACAACTACAAGAATGGAGGGATTTGCCGCTTGAGTTATTAATTTTAGTGGGGACAACATATTCAATAAATCATATTATTTTTATGTGTGGTCCTTTCTTATAGAGTATATAGTATTAATTTTTTTATCATTTCTTTTCCCACCCTAATCTCTTCTCATGACTCATGTGCCCTATTCAATTATGAAAATACTCATGTTCGAATTATATAATGAACTCTTTTTAGGGTTTTTGTGATTTTCTAACCATGTTTATTCTGAGCAATCGAATCAAGTAACCTGCAAACCATATATTCGACTGAAATACGGCGGGAACAAATAACAATGACCTAAAACACAATTATTGGGGTTAGGATGGTTAAACTGACTATCCCTATTACAAACAAATAAACTCAATCTTTCTGCTGATAGAGTTCGAATTACATAATTCAAATGTATTTTTTCTTGAATTCATGGCACAAGAGAGATGTATAGGGGGTGTTCGGATTATATCTGAAGTAGTTATTTTTTTCGGATTTTATAATCCAAATTGGTGAAGAAAAAAAACATTTTTCCAAAAAAAATAAGGGAAAAACTCTTTTTGAATTATATAATCCGAAAACCTCAATGACATTTTCGGAATTCGGTAGGGCGCGTGAGAAGAGAGAAAGGGTCGGAAAAGAAAGTCTAATATTTTTCTCCTCAATGAGGGCCCTTGCCCACACAAGGCTTAACTTAGGTTTGTCCCTGTCCGACTAAAGAAAGAAATCCTTATTATCTAATCTTAATCTACAATGTAAACAATTATGCAAAACCCTAATCCTTGATAATGAGCGGGAAAATTTCATTTAATGTTCAATTTGAAATTCAAATTGCATTGTAAATGATAAAAAATTAATGTTGTATGTTTTCGATACTTGGTGTTGCATATCTATTTTATTGGAAACTATGTCTTTGACCTAACCCATCTCTCTCTCTTCTCTCACACGCATTCTCCCAAAGCCACCATCTGCTCCCCCACCAGAACCCTATCGGAGCTCCGCCGTATCACCACCATCACCCGTGGCAGAACCAGCTCTGACCATTTTCTCACAACCAAGCCTTTCAGCTCCGCCCCTGCTGTCTTTGATTCCAACCCAACACTTTCTTGTTGCTCAAATCAGAATCGCTGATCTTCTCTCCCTTTTCAGCAGAAATCATATTAAATCTTAATTCCTATCAATTGATTATTCAAATCAGATCTCAAATCGTTTCTGACAAGAAAAGAGAATACGCCTGCAAATGTAATCGGATTTCTGATGAATGACTTTCCTATAATCACGTTTTTCAGGTAAGCAATTGTAAACGGTTAATTTCTTGCTCACGCTTTCATCTTCGTCACTCTATTCTCACGCCTCCATTATATGAAAATCGATTTACCCTTCAATTTTCCTCTGAAAGTTGATTTTTATGTTTATCTCTGTAAAAAATAACTTTGTTATTTGAAGCATCATTCTCTTTTTGCAAACAGATACTCAATTACAAATTCGTATATAAAAAAACTAGGTAGATTCAATTGAATATCTTCTCACTTCAAGGATATCATACTATTATTATATGGGTTTCAGAAAATTTTAGGAGCAATTGATTACTTATTTTTGCAATTTTTGCTTTAGCTTAGATATTCAACACCATTTATTGTTTGATTTGCAGCCGTTGGCAAGCTTTGTTATGGTAGAGGTCCTTAAGTAACTTTTTCTCAACTGTTTGTCCCATACTCATCTCTGTTCTCACATTATCATCTTTATTTACTAATAAAACTATTCCATTAGTTTAATTTTTGATTTTTCTCTTAGCTTATTCACTAATGTATTTAGTTTATGTATTTTGATTTTGTGCTATTGATGCACTTTATTTTCTAATTTTACCATTCAATTTTTCATATTCATTTTATTTTTGATTGCACTATATCCTCATAAAAGCTTTCGCAAGAGTACATGTTATTTTCCTGATAATTTTGCAGGTTGGTCTTTAAGGGAATAGTTTTATTAGTAACTGAGTGTTTTCTTTACTATGGTGTGTTTATGGATCTATTGTGAAATTTCATCATAGCATTTAAGATTAAATGAAAAATCATTCTTTGTTGGTAAAATCCTCTGTTTGGCTGTATAGGAAGGAGCTGTGTTTAGTTTTGAGTGTTATAGAGCAGCTATGGTGTTTTTTGAGTGTATGGGAAGGATGTTTCGGGTGAAGCTAGCAGATTCATTTAAAGATGTGATGCAACGTTCAATAATTCTTCTTCAACCCCATGTCATTTTTTTGATTGTTTCATTTATATTTTCTTTTGTAAGTAAAAGAATTTTAAAAAACACAACTCATCAGCTTTTCAGTTCCTTTGTTCTGCTTTCTGTAAATTATTGCCGTGGTTGCAGATTCAAAGCTCCCACAAATTGAGAGTAGTTGAATCATTCTTCGCTATTCTCAGTTTATCTCAATCTCCAACGCTTGAGATGATTCAGTTGTTCAAAAATCGGAGGTGTTGAATGTTCAGGTATTCCCAAAATTGTTCATCTTTTCACTTTCACCTTCTTCTCCATTTTGGTGACGATTCGATTTCGTCGGTTGAGGTAAGAATGGAATGGAACGTGTTACATCAGTGTTAGGTACCTGTACTCCTTTTCTCACTATTTTCCTCTCTCATTAGCAAATCTCTACCACCACTTTACCTTTTTGAAACATTTTCCTTTAACTCAATTTAATTTTGAATACCTCTTCCATTAAGTCATAACTTTTCTCAAAGGTTCTTCAATCCTAAAAAATTCCCATGTGACGAGCCTTACCGGTCTTGAGTGTTATTGGTCTCCTTGCTTTTTTTTTTTTAAATCATATTTGCAACATTTGATGATTTTTATTATATACTTTTGAAGTTTTCTATTGTTTTCCTTCTGAATTACATGTAAGAAGATATGTTTTAGGCAGAAGCTTGATTGAATGACTTTTATTTGCGCAGCAAAAATCGTCGTAGATAGACCAGCTATAGAGGATCAGGGTTTCAACAAAAATGAGACACAGTGAATATATGCACCTTTGATAGATCCAAACCGCAAGTGCACGGCCTATCGAAGTAATAGTAGTAAGAAGAGTATCGTTCCGCTAGGGAGTTGTGAATTCAATTAGCTTTTAGAGAATGATTAGAAGAGAAGAAAGATTATGAAATAGGGGGTTAATTGCTGAAGATAAATAACAATAATATAAAAGAGCCTTGGGATTATTGGTTTGTCATAACAACAAACCCTTCACTAGACAAGACCTAAACATCTAATTTCATGGTTTACACACTAATTTCTAAAGACCGGTTTCCCTTAGCCCGTCACCTTTCCGATGAAAGTCCGGTGAGAGTTTACTTCTAGCAACCAAGCCTATTTCGCTGACATGATTACTAGAAGATGCATAGAGGATTGAAACTACTCTTTGTCTCAATAATTGCAAAGACTATTTCACTGTTTTGCAATTATTGTCTAGATTCACTTGTTCCAACATCAAGACTCCGCTCTCGCTTTATGAATTGATGTTTGGGATGATGGATTAACGATTATCAAACCCTCCGCTTTCGCTTCCACAGTTTGATAATTGTTAATCCACGTTAAGACGGTGAATCTAGATTAGAAATTAGGGTTACATAGAAATTAGGGTTTAGGCTTGTTTTGTTTAGGATTGAGTCATTAGACTCCCCAATAATCCTAAGACGAAGAAGTCTACTCACTAACGTTCATTGTAGACATGGGGGAAGAAGAGAGAAAACAGTAATATAAAAGAGAAATAATATAAAAGTGAACTTTTATTCCAAGAACAAAAGATGAATGTTTATGATGGAGTGCTACTCTATTTATAGCTTTACAATTGACTTAGAAACTAAGCTACTATAAGGGCAAAACAGTAAAGCTGCAACGGAGTAACTTGGGCTTGAAGAAAAGCAGCAAAAGTGGTCCTGGAGGGTGGCACGGCCGTGCCACATGTTGGCACGGGCCATGCCAAGCTTCTGACTTGGTAGAGACATATTTTTGTCTCGTATCTTCGTATTCTTGTACTGTATTTGATCCAGTCCTCTTTCTTTTGCTCCAAGACACCTTCCACCATATATTCGTTCCTAAAATATAATAAAATGCAATTTGAAGTAAAAGATTCAAAAATGAAATAATATTAAAATAAAATAAAACCAAATCTAAATAAAACGATACTAAATAATGCATAAAACTAGACTAAATTATGACTCATCAAACTCCCCCACACTTGAATCTTTGCTTGTCCTCAAGCAAAAGGCAATAGACATAGCAGCAACAAAAGATTAATTATGGCAATATTAAGAACACATGTCTCAAAAGAAAGGCTTTGCTTCAAGTACACTAATTACAATTTCAAATTCTTCTCATGAACCTATTCTACCCAACATCAAGTCTCAAGTGAGTGTGTGTGTGCAGTCCAACCCTTTTCTTGCTCCTGTATAAGACAGATATTATGAGGAATAGGTTCTATCCTTAGTGCTAAAGTAACTGATAGACGTTTGGCAAGTGCACCAAATACTATCGAAGTAGTAAAAATATCGATCCCACGAGGACTGTTTTTAACTTCAATAATTCAATTTTGTTATATAATTAGGATGTATAAAATTTATTTTGTTGTGCCACTAGGCAGTAGATTTGGTTTGATTTTAATTAAATCAAGAAACAGAAAATAAAGATTTGTTAAGAAAATATGAGAGAAAGATGAGATCAGATCCGTCGAATCCTCTAAGTTCCCCTAATTCGTCTACTGCACCTATTTGTTATGAATCCTTTTCTAATTTACGATGATTAACAAAATAGCCCTAATCAATCCCTTGAGTTAGGACCCTCTTCTTAAACTACAGCCCTTAATTCCTTAGGTGGTCTAATAATTCTTGAAGGTTTTACCGAACGTTAACCTATTATCACTAACAAACGATTATCTATTCCTAGACTAACCCTGTTTATTAGAACAATTCAATTAGGTCTAAGTTGAAAGCCATGGTCAGTGGTCATTCATTCTCACGAAATCAAGTTATATGTGATCAAGATATAAAAAGCATTAAGAACAATTGAATTGAATAAACTAGAATTGAATTCATAAACAAAATAGAGTTTCACAGCAACATATGTCAATTAGAGTTACAAAGATTCATCTTGGATCTAATCTCTAAGAGATTTAGCTACTCATAATCGAGTTTACAAATAGCATAATCAATGAAATAATTAAAACATACATGAATGGGTAAAAGGATGAAGAAATCGCCCTTCTAGCCGTCTTCGATGTCTCAAAATCGTACTTTGCTCTCCAAAATCGTAACCCTTGTTCTTCAGATTGAGTGCAGTATTTATAGAAGTCATGGGCCTGACCCGTCAAAATCGCGCCGCGCCTTGTTAATTGGCGTGCCGCGATTTACCTCAAACAGGGAGGATGTAATTTTGCTTAAAAAATCGCAGCACGGCTTGAAATTGGCGTGGCGCGATTTCCTTCGAACAGACTTCAAATTTTAAGCTTTTTGCACTCCAGAACAGTATAAATTGCATGAGAACTCTATCAAAATGTCACAATAAGTCCCTAATATTACGTAATGACAGAATGTCATCAGTAACCGAGTAAAGTCCTTTCTTCATTTCATATAAGAGTGATGGGAATTTAAGTTAAGATTTAAATTAATTTAACAATTAAGCACAAGGGGCTACAGCTGCTTAGGGGCTATCTATCCTCATAGGAAGTCTTCTCGGATGTAATTGTCCTTTCCCCCTAGATTCAAAATCACCCTAAGCAGTGCTGCAAAATTATTATTTGTTTCATCTCCGCGTAGGAAGTCTTTTTGGATGTGATTGTCCTTTCCCCCTAGCATTGATGAATTTGTTTCATTTAAGTTCAAATTAAGGAGTCATCACCACAATTAGGAAGTTAGGATGTAATTGTCCTTTCCCCCACATGTTGGTGCCATTCTCCCGCCCCATTTAACATTAACAAATTAAAAAGAATATAACAATTAAGAACAATTTGATTAATTTTCCCACACAAACTTATACTACTTTTACTCTTAAGACTTTAAAGGGTCTAAGTTAACACTAAAGATAGAACGTGTTCCTTAAAATACCTATTCATACATTTGCTCAAGGATTGCAACCGGGTGCTTTTCTCATTGGAGAATTTTTCACAATAAAACATGATATGGGTATAGCAAGAACATAAGAAACACAAGAAACTACTTTTATGTACAAGAAGCAACCTTTTAAAGAAGAGACAAAACAAAAAAATTTCATGCCAATTTTTACATTAAAAACAAGCTACTAGTCATGCCTCTTGCTATAAAAACAAAACAAAAGAATAAAGTTCAAGGGAGTTTGGAACACTACGACTCTAGACACTTTATTAGGCCCCCCCACACTTAGGAGAAGCATTGTCCTCAATGATTCAAAAAGAAAAAGAAATTAAAAGAGAAGAAGAAGAAGGAGTAGAAGAAGAAGAATAGGAGAAGAAGATGAAGAAGAAAAGATAAGGGAAGAGAGGAAGAGGAAAGCTCACAATTGTTCATTGGGGTCCATAGGGAGGACCTTGGAGATGAAGGTGTTGCATCATCCGGCGGAGCATTTCATTATTTTCTTGTGTTAAGCGGTTGCTTCTAAAAATTTGAACATCATTTCGGAGCCCGAAGATTTCAACACCTTGCCTTTGTTGCTCGGTGCTCATCCTCTCAATCTCATTGTGGATCCATGTCCATCTTTGATCTTCATTTAGATTATCGGTGTTATGGCCATGGTGCTCCTCCTCTTGGTGCAAGTTAGCACTGTCTCCTTCATCAAGATTGTTCTCTTCATGTACCTGATTATCATCAACATACAACAAATTTGCTTCCACCTCGATGCTAGTCCGAGATGGGTTAGGAAGTAGTAACAAAATAGACACATGAAGCTTGAGTGAATATTGCATGGGCGGATGATGTTTTATGAAGTTCATTGCAATGAGGGTTTCTATGTTTAGCCTATTGTTTCTCTCAATTGGATTTACCTCCTCATTTTCACCCACTCAAAATTGCCTAGTTATGTATGTGATGATGCCACCCACTACTATCTCCCCCTTTCCGGCAGGTCTATTACCTACATCGCAAGATAATCAAGCAAGTAGAAACAAGTGTTCATAGCCTAAGTGGAAACAACTCTATGGTTAGGATTATCAAAAGTCAACCTATTTTTAGAAAAAAACAATTGAACTTAGGAACTCATAGGTGAAATTCTCATACCCTCTCATAGGTTTCAATATCTCAATCCATCCTAAGTTTCCTAGCAACTTATACACATTATCTCTAATGCCTAGCACATTCAAGCTATGAGAATCAGGAAATCGACAAGGATGTACAAATTTAGAAGTTAGAACTTTATACCTATCCCTTTGTGTGTTGTCTTTGAATTGAATTCCATGATTCTTTGCCGGTGCTTTCTTCTTGGCTTGAGGTCCTCCGGAAGAGCTTGCTACTTCTTTACCACCTCTTCTTGAAGCCATTAACCTTAGGTTGACTTTGTGTGGTTTGGGTCAAGGTTAGGGTTGGGAAGAATTTTGGTAGGAAAGGTTGGTTTAGGTTTGGGTTTGATGTTCAAGTAAGGGTTATGAGTATAGATATGGAGATTGGTTAAGAATATGTGGTTTTTGGGTTAGGTTTTAGGGAAATAAGGCTTTGGTGAATTATGGGTTTGGGTGGATGAAAGTTGTTTTTGATGGAAGGGTTTTGTGTAGAATGAAGTTAAGAGTTGATTGGGTTAAGGAGTTGATTGATTTGGTGAAGTTTTTAGGGAGATATGAAGGTTTGAAGGTTTCTGGTTATTAAGGATTTAGGGAGGAAAAGTCAGGCACGGCCGTGCAATGCACAAGTGCGGACCGTGCCAAGCACAGGCACTGTTCGTGCCATGCACAGGATTTGAATTTTTTTTTTTTTTTTTTTTTTTGGTTTTGGACAGGCACGGCCGTGCCATGCATAGGCACGGGCCGTGCCAAGCTTCTGGAAAAAAATGGTTTTGGGCAGGTTTGGTTAGCACGGCCGTGCTATGCACGGGCACGGGCCGTGCCATGCACGGGTCAATGACTTCAATTTATTTTTTTTTTTCGCATCATATTTGGACAAGTACCTATAAAACAAATTAAAACAACACAAAACAAACAAAATAAAAGCAATAAAAGTCATGGGTTGCCTCCCACGAAGCGCTTGTTTAGAGTCACTAGCTTGACGGTTAGAAGGTGGTTTATCTATCCTATACCCAATCTCTCAGAAAGGGATAATGGCAACAAACTAACATGCTCTCCCAAATCACACTTGGCTTTCTCAAATGATTTATATCCTATGACACAAGGTATGGAAAATCTCTCTGGATCCTTAAGTTTAGGTGGCAATTTGTTTGGAAGTATTTCAATAAAATTTCTAAACTGATCATCTAAAATGGATTTAGCAAACTCTTGTGTTAAAGGAATTTTAGGCTCATGAGATGGTGAAACAAATGGCTTGTCATTCTCTCCTATAGCTTTCTCACTTTGAGGCTTATCACTTCCTATCTCTCGTTCATTGTTCTTAATTTTCACAACGGGGTCCTCTAATTGGTTACCATCCCTAAAAATAATAGCACGTATATGGTCTTTGGGGTTGGTTTCGGTTTGGCTTAGAAGGACTTCGGAGGTTTGAGAGGGAGTAGCCAACTGTTGGGGTACTTGGGAAGTCTGAGTCTCTATCATCTTACTGTGAGTAACTATGGAGTCTATGTTCAATGTATGTTTGGCAAGAGAGTCCTTCAAAAATTCAGTTTGGTTTTTAAACTCTTGGAGCTGCTCAGATTGATTTATAAGAAAATTTTCTAAAAAAAGTTCCAAGCTGGATTTTTGAGGGACTATTTGGTTGTTTGCATAACTGAGTGGTGTTGTTTCTTGTCCAAAAAGATTTTGAGGGGTTTGAAAAAAAAATTGGTTATTTTTAAACCCTTGATTATATTGAGCATAGTTTACTTGCTCAGGACTTCTAACAACACTACCTAGTTGGCAATCAATGCCAATATGGCCAAATACACCACAAACTTCACAAAGAGGTGATACAGGGGGAGGTGTGACAGCACTAGTATTTATTTTATCAAATTTTTGAGTGAGTGCGTCAACTTTAGCAGCTAGATGATCAAGGGAAGAATTTTCATACATACCTACCTCTTTCTGAGAGGGTGAAGGAGCAACATTAGTGGTGTCCCTTCCGTAGGTCCACTGATAGTGGTTTTGTGCCATGTCCTCGATCAAAGCATATGCTTCTGTGTATGTTTTGTTCATCAGAGCTCCACCTGCAGCTGCATCAACATAAATTTTTGTGGGATACAAAAGGCCATTATAAAAAGTGTGAATAATAAGCCAATTCTCTAAACCATGATGGGGACAAAGTCTAAGCATTTCTTTGAAACGCTCCCACGCATCGTAAAGAGATTCTCCATCTTTTTGAGTGAATTGTATGATTTGTTTTCTTAAGTGAACAATTTTAGAATGAGGAAAGAATTGGGCAAGAAAAGTTTGCCTCATTTGTTGCCATGAAGTGATAGAACCAAGTTTTAATGAATTAAACCAAGCACTAGCTCTTCCCCCTAAGGAAAAAGGAAAGTAGTGCAGCCTTACGACCTCTTGGTTTGCATTCACGGTTCCACTGAGTCTTAAAAAAATTGAAATATGAAAATTCGGATCCTCAGTGGTTGATCCGAAAAATTGATTTTGCTGAACTAACTCAATAAGTTCAGGTTCTATTTCAAAATTGTCATCAACCGTTGGGTACACAATAGCATCGTATGACTCATTTGAAGATGGGATTGCATACTCTATGAGAGTGCATTCCTTAGCCATATCGTTATTATCTTCCCAAGAAGTTAAAGGCAAAAGAAGAAATAGAAAAAGATTATTTTTTTTTAATATAAAATAAAATAAAATAAAGAGAAAGATTTATTTTTTTTATATGAAGTAAATAAAATAAAATAGAATCAAATAAAGATTTTTTTTTTTTTTTTAGAAAGAAATATAGAAACAATAAAATAAAATAAAATAAAACAACGAGAAAGATTTTTTTTTTTTTTTAGTCTAATCACTATTAAAAAGTTAATCAAATTTCAACAACTCCCCGGCAACGGCGCCAAAAACTTGATAGATCCAAACCGCAAGTGCACGGCCTATCGAAGTAATAGTAGTAAGAAGAGTATCGTTCCGCTAGGGAGTTGTGAATTCAATTAGCTTTTAGAGAATGATTAGAAGAGAAGAAAGATTATGAAATAGGGGGTTAATTGCTGAAGATAAATAACAATAATATAAAAGAGCCTTGGGATTATTGGTTTGTCATAACAACAAACCCTTCACTAGACAAGACCTAAACATCTAATTTCATGGTTTACACACTAATTTCTAAAGACCGGTTTCCCTTAGCCCCTCACCTTTCCGATGAAAGTCCGGTGAGAGTTTACTTCTAGCAACCAAGCCTATTTCGCTGACATAATTACTAGAAGATGCATAGAGGATTGAAACTACTCTTTGTCTCAATAATTGCAAAGACTATTTCACTGTTTTGCAATTATTGTCTAGATTCACTTGTTCCAACATCAAGACTCCGCTCTCGCTTTATGAATTGATGTTTGGGATGATGGATTAACGATTATCAAACCCTCCGCTTTCGCTTCCACAGTTTGATAATTGTTAATCCACGTTAAGACGGTGAATCTAGATTAGAAATTAGGGTTACATAGAAATTAGGGTTTAGGCTTGTTTTGTTTAGGATTGAGTCATTAGACTCCCCAATAATCCTAAGACGAAGAAGTCTACTCACTAACGTTCATTGTAGACATGGGGGAAGAAGAGAGAAAACAGTAATATAAAAGAGAAATAATATAAAAGTGAACTTTTATTCCAAGAACAAAAGATGAATGTTTATGATGGAGTGCTACTCTATTTATAGCTTTACAATTGACTTAGAAACTAAGCTACTATAAGGGCAAAACAGTAAAGCTGCAACGGAGTAACTTGGGCTTGAAGAAAAGCAGCAAAAGTGGTCCTGGAGGGTGGCACGGCCGTGCCACATGTTGGCACGGGCCGTGCCAAGCTTCTGACTTGGTAGAGACATATTTTTGTCTCGTATCTTCGTATTCTTGTACTGTATTTGATCCAGTCCTCTTTCTTTTGCTCCAAGACACCTTCCACCATATATTCGTTCCTAAAATATAATAAAATGCAATTTGAAGTAAAAGATTCAAAAATGAAATAATATTAAAATAAAATAAAACCAAATCTAAATAAAACGATACTAAATAATGCATAAAACTAGACTAAATTATGACTCATCAACCTTTCGTTTAGATGTATGCCTCTTTGATGAAGGATTAATCCTACCTCCTTATTTTAGGTGAGCCATGACAATATTAAGTTTACAAATCTGTTTTCAATTGCAAATATTGTTATCTTTTACTCATTTTTAATAAAGAGTTAAATTTTGAAACATAATTAAAAAATGTATTAATGCTGCCTTATTGACTAATCACAATTGCTCAATATATATATATATATATATATATATATATATATATATATATATATATATATATATATATATATATCCGCTTTTACGAACTTGAAGGATGATTGGACCATACAGGTGGGGTTTTGGAATGTGTGAAGGATCAGTTGAATGTATTATGTTATAAAATAAAACAGTGGCACTTAATTGTTGATCCTGTTTAATATAGTCATTTTTTGATGCGTAGCTTCAATTGGGATATGTTGGGTGTGATTTTCATTTGTACACTTTACAGATACATAACTCTCTTCTCTATCAATGATTTATTAGTTGGGATTATTCCAATGATGATTTTCTTTTTTCTTTTCATCAATGTTGTTCATCAATTATTTCTGTTAGTGTATCTCTTTGTTTATGTCATGCCTAATTCCACATGATTTTAATCTCGCATCCATGAAATAGAAAGTAAAATACCATTTTTTTTATTGCATATGCATCTTTGTTTTTGTTCATAAACGATTTCCTTTTCAAGTTTGCGGTATTCATTTTCTGGTTTCATTGCCTATTTGGATTCATGGACGAGAAGGATACTCGAAGGTGATGATTGCTGTTTTTTTTTTTTATAACCATGTTTTCCTTTTAGTGTGATTCAACATTTTTTGGTTAAATGTCATACATGCGATATTGTTTGTAGATAACATAAAGTTTGAAGGAAGATGGGGTATTGAAAGAAAGAATAGCTCAAAGTCACCTGTTGATATTTTTTTCTATCATATTTTAAATATCTGACGTCAAAATTATTTGATTTATTCTTTTATAGGTGAAACTGGTACTTTTAAATATATCAAATTTCAAAATGTTCGTAGGTTTGTGACTTTGGTAAAGTGGCTTCTATTTTTATTATCCTATTGGTGGGAGTTGTGCTAATTCATGTTAATTACTTGACCAGCCTGGGTATTTATTGAGGATAACCCGACTAATTCTGAGATCACGAAAGTTCATATGATTCTGTTGATTGAATCAATGTAAGTTATAAACTATCAGGCCTCTATTATGTTTCCTTTCTCTGCTGCAACTTTTTGTTTCCCGCTATTGTATAGAAAGGACTATTAACTATTATACCATGGCAATACTTGCATCTATAGCTTTGTCCCTATGGTGAATATTCTGTTATGTTTCCTCTTCAAGCTGAATATGTTTCCTCTTCAAGCTGAATATTCTGTATGGTTACCTGTGGTGTAATGCAAATATTCTGTTTTTTTGTTTTGTTTTGGTGATATGTAGTTGTTCATGGCAAACAAGAATTTCCAGCTCATACTTTCAGTGGTTTCAAATGCCCCACCTGATTTTGAACATGAAGAATGGCTACGAGGATTGCATTTTTTCTCATGTCGTTTTAAATGCATTGTATACAAAGTTAAGAGATGACTTGAAGTAGCTCATGACAGATTCAAGAATTTCGTTTGACTTTCATTGGTTGATACTGAGCATAGGTTGATGTATTTATTGGTACCTATTGATTCACCAAGAGGAACTTATATGACCTGTTCCGGATGGATTCAACGACTACTTTGTAAATGGCAGATTATGTTTGCATTCATGGCCTCAACCACTGATTAGTCTAACCCAAAGTTATGATGGAATGACATTTGTTTAATTCAGTTTTTATACATGTATATTATTAGTACATAATCCTCTTGGTGATAAAGGAACTGTAAAGTTAAATGTATTCAAATTTCTTATGTATCATCCACCAAACAACCCAAAGTTATGTAATATCAGTTGCTATGTTACAAGCGGAAATTGACAATGGACATTTTTAAGGATATCAAATATGATATTTTGCTAGACCAAATCTCCATTTTTTGTATGATAACTCCAAATGAAAAAGAAATTGAATGAGTTATTGTGCTTTTTGGATTATTATATCTCCGTGAGATACATTAGTTTTTATTATTTAATGGAAGTTCCAAATATACAAAATTCTTAAATAAGGGTACCAATTTTTTTTAATGGTAAAATAGGGATACCAAAATTGCAATTATGTTTTTTTTTTACAATATTATAATTTTAATTAATTTCAACTTATTTTAGTATACTATAAACAATCTTCAATAGTAAAAAAGTTTAAACAATTTTTCTTATTGCAGAAATATTAACATCATAGTCTTTTAAGAAATTTTTGAAATTTTTAGAGATGAGAAACTGCGAATATAATCATAATTGTTATTATAACATAAATATTTTAAGTTGGTACGAAATATATAATTTTGCTTTTAACTATTATATTTTCAATGTATATGACCCGTGCGGCAGCACGGGTAGATGGTCTAGTGAAAATATAATACTTAACCCAATTCCATTTGCATCCTAATTTTATTTGCTCTATTTTGTTCCACAAATCCAAACATATATACAAGTTCTGAAGAGTCAATTAGAAGATTTAATGCGGAGAAAAAACAGGTCCTTTTCACACATGTTCCCAATATAATTAGAATCAGTCCATTATGATAGGCATCACATGAAAAATCAAAAGCTTGGCAATTTCACCTAAGTGATGTCAAAAGACAGTTTCCTACAAATCTATTGTCAACTCTAGAAATTAACAAAATGATGATATTTATTTATCTATCTTGCTAATCTAATCTTACTGACAAATATTTTTTCAGTCAAGATCTGCTGGACTACTTCTCTGAGGCAATTGCATGTTTACTATGTCTTCTCTTTGAAGAGAATAGATTGATCCATTTACTTGTTCATTTGTCATTTGCTGACTTTCAGGTGCTGTTAGAGCCAAAAGGTGTGTACCCTCTTTATTTTTGCGAAGCACAAGATATGCTATACCGGCCAAATATACTGCCATGCCTGAAAATCCTAATATCCCAAGAAACACCTTGGCCACAATTTCTATGTCACTATGAATAAGTAGCTTGATGAAACCATTCATTAAGTAGTATATATTAATAACCATAATAAGAGAACCGATTATCCAAGTAATGGCGGATATCTGCAATTGAGATAGAGTAAATACTATGTCAGACAACATACAGAACAAAAGTCTTTTTCTTCCAAAATATTAGTCATAGAGGCGGGAATAAGATAAGCTATGTTTTGCAAGGCCCGAGTCTGACCTACTATCTGTCATTGTCATAGGCCCATTTCTGACCTTTTTGGAAGCTTAAAAGTCTCTTTGGAAGTCTACTTAACTAAAATATTTTGTAAGAAAGAAGACAGATAAGTGCTTTAGTGAATTTGTGTTAAGAAAGAAAATATACCATGATAGAGTTAACATGTACACCCATCTTGGTTTTGCTACTAGTGAACTTGAGGAGTGGTACCAAAGCAAAGGGAAGCTCAAATGATAGGATCATCTGATCAGTAGACAAAGAAGGGCTTTAGCAGAAGAGCAGTTATGTTGTAAACAAAAATGAATGCATACACAAAGAAAAGGGATTATAAAAATGATGCCATGTTGACAAATATTTTTGTTAAAGAACAAGTCGATGCTTATGTAACTTTATATAACCACGTGCACGGCCTCTACTTAATCCTTTTTGAACTCAGATGAAGCCAATAGTGCAGCTATGAGTAGTTGTGACCACAATGTAGCTCAGTTACAAATATATGAGAAATTATCGTGATATAGTAACAAGACAAATTAAACAACATATTGTTTGTAATAGACATATTGTCAAGTAAAAAGGCATTCGAAGATATTTTAGGACCAAAACAACTAGAAAAAAAATTATGGCAAGGATATCTTACAGATGCAATTATTATGAGCTCCCCAGCCCCAGCAGAGCCACCAATGACCGCAACAATCAAACTAGGAACTATGGCTAAGCAACGAGTTAGCATATTCCGAATCCATGGTGTCAGTCGTAAATCAAGAAATCCCTAAAGAAGGAAAAAAAATTGCAGGGGAAGAATTAGAAACATCAAAAGGTTATCAATGCTTCAAAGTGGACACAAAAAATACGGTAAAAAAAAGCATGAAATAGTCTACCTGCATGACATACTGCCCTGCATAGGTTCCTGTTATCGTAGAACTTTGACCTGATGCAAGCAAAGCAATTCCAAACAATTTTGAACTCCATTTCCCCAAGACATTCTAAGTAATGGCACATGTCAGAAATTATCATCTAAAATTTTATAATTACCTTACCAATAACAATTGTATATAAAGTTTACAATATACACAAGTAACAGGTTTCACATACTCTAAGTAGGAAGGAAGCTTTGTTGAGATCTAAATCCTGACAGCTCATTTGATCTTCTTCATTTATATTCGGAGAATTGCAAACGGCGCCACTTACAGAAATAACAGAAACATTTATGAGGAAAGCCACCATAAGAGCAAAGGCACTTTCTATCATGTAAAATCTGCAAGCCTCCTGTCAAAGAAAATTGTTAAATATGACATTTGATACTGCTTTACCACAATTTACAGACTTATGACATTACTACAATCACGGATAAATGTTGAAAGAGAAAAAGGATAAGTGTATATACAAAAGTTTAAATGATTACCTTGATTCCGCGAACTGAACGTGGTATTTTCCTGGAAAGTACCAATGCCGAGTGCAGGAAGAGATTGTGGCTGAGGAAAGTACATATAGAATAATGGCATGAGAATACATTTTAAGAGAAAAGGAAAACAAAATGGCAAAAGAAGAGATGAAGAACTAACGGCATAACCATAGCACCAAGGAGAGAAATTGCAAGACCAGTAGCACCACTCCCTTTTAGTTGCGGCACAAAAAGACCCTTTACAACTTCTTTAGCATCAGGCTTTGCATATCCAAGCTCAGCCCAAAAACACGCAGCAATTGTAAACACAAGAAAGGCAATCAAGAATTCAAGTTTCCTAACCTGATCAACAACAAAACAAAAATGGCTCATATTGCTCTTCATGACACGAAAAAAAACCTCTTTATGATGTCAAACCATAGAATGAATACAGTAAACTACCCCATATTGCTGTAATGCTAAGAGCATCAATGTGCTGAGTCCGGTCAGTAGCACACCAATCCAAACAGGTACGTTGAAGAGCATATTTAACGCAAAGGCTGTACCAATCACTGCATATATGTACAATAAAATGACAATATAGAGATGAACAAAAGTGAAAGAGAAGCCGAAAGAAAAATGGAAAATATGGTTAGTGTTCTTAAGGCTTTATAAAAATTTGGCCTCAATCCTAAGCACTAAATAAATCCCTATAAAATGTAGTGTGTTTATTGACTGTGAAAATAAATAAAAATTTGAAACATTTCAAAATGCTAAATTCATCTCAATACCTTCTGGGATGTCACAGGCCACTATGGCAATTTCAGCAATAACCCAAAGAATAAAGTTTGACACCCGCGAATATTCAGCTCTACAATGCTCTGCTAAGTGCTTTCCTGCAAGCAGCATGTAGAACTGAATGAATCAGGAAATTTACCAGCCACAACTTTATTAAAAGTAAAACTGATTATCAGATAAAGTACCAGTAACCACTCCAAGATTGGCAGCCATCGATTGAATTACAAGAGCAGCACATGATGCCACCAATATGATCCAAAGTAACTGAAAAAATGGTGAAAAAGAGATGAAGGCTTGAGCTTGAGCATAGGTCATTCCTCGTGATCATAAGTACTATAATAATACATCATAAGTCATAACACCTCATATTTATATTGTGCCCCAGATTGTAGATCCGTCTCAACTGCAAGTGATTATAAGAATGATATAAGCATATTAATTATGTCAATTTATTATTTACTTTTATTAGAGTTGCTACAGAAGAAAATCAAGAAAAGTGTGATCTTATCTTACAGTTTCCTGGATCTATGTATGCAATGGAAACAAGAAATCCAGGCCCCATGTATGCAAATAAATTTTTCCAGCTTGTCCTCTGCAAAATAGAAAACACATAAATGAATGGTGGTTATCAAACAAACAACTCTTGACATTGGATGAAGTATATAGTCTACTCTACAATCATAGCTCGTAGATAGCTAGGTTGAACTCTACTTAAAACAAAATGTTAGAATTGTACCAAATAAAATGTTTTGAAAGAGTTAAGCTTGAGAAATATAGTTTTCAGTCTCACAACAACTCGAGCGTAAATTTCCAAACCTCGACTCAACTCATTTACCCTGAAACTCCTACATGACATGAGAATACAACAAAAATACTTGCGACATTCCTTTGGAGGGGTTTCCGTCCATACAAAGCTGTGGACTCAGTTTGGGGCCCCGTTAGTGGACAGTGGAATTTGATCACAATAGCTGGTCGTTGGGCCAGATACTGAGTTTCCAAACAAAAATAAAAAAAATAAGGGATTGAATGAGAATTAAGGCAAACTCACATCAGGGACAACAATTTGATCAGTATTTGTGGTGTCAATAAGCGGAGCATTGGAAAGGTTTCTGTTTCCAGTGCTTGAAATGAATTGTGGCTGTCCAGAATTAGAACAACCTGGGGCAGCCATATTCTCTTTCTGCAGCAAAAAAGAACAGCAAATCTTTCAGTCAAGTAAAATCAAACATGCAGATTTATAAGATTATGATGAATGAACAACATGCAGGGCAGGCTAAAATGCATTAGAATTTAGAAATAGTAATTAGAAGAAGAAGAAAATTGGTGAATTGAGTTGAGGATCATATTCACATGTAACAAATCTGAGCAAGAACATTACCAAAGATGATGTAATTGAAATCACTGAAACTGAAATGAAAAGAAAAGAAAGATTGCGTACCAAAGATGTAGGGTCAGAAAATTAGTGAACCCTTCTCACTCTCTCTTCTTTTGTCTTTTGTTGTTTGTTTGGATTCTGAGTGGAAGTATGTAACTGAAGTTGTTGTATTAATGAAGTTGTACTTCTTCCGCTGTTATATACCCGTGTTTAGTCAGCATTAACATGTCTGTTTTTTCGGTTTTGTTAATAAAAATAAGGTAAAATTACACATTCATTTTTGGGAACTTCTACGCTACATCTATAAATTTATGTTATACTTTCGCTTTTTTGTTTTTGATTTAATCTTTTATATTTAATCTTTTATATTATCGTATCATCTTGTATGTGACTTTTCAATGAAATTTAGGGTTCTATGTTTGGATGATGAAGATTTGGGTTTATGTTATAAGTATGATGAGTTTTTTATAAGTTTTTTTTTTTTAAGTAAATAATTCTGAGTTTTTCTTTTTTAAACGAAGTTTTTGAGTTTTTTATAATTTTTTTATGAGTTTTTTATTTTTTATTTTATAAAAAAGATAACATTGATGATATTTTATAACATAATTGATTAAATCGGAAAAAAAAGGACGAAAGTGGTATTTAAAATTAAATTAAGGGACGGATTGTGTAATTTTGTCTAAATATTTTAAAATTAATTTTTTTAATTAAATCAAATAGAATTAAATTGCAAATAAAATAATTTATATAAGAGATAAAATGAAAAAGGGAAAAGTCACGCTAAAAAATGATATTCTCTTTTTTGATAAAATATTCTGTAACCAAAAAAAGATAAAATATTCTCTTTTGTACATGGTATAACTTCTTTTTGACTTTTTTTTTTTAGTACAATTTTTTATACAAAATAGAGATTAATTTGATGGAGTGTAAAACAATTTTACATGTTATTCAATTAAATAATATCTATTAAATAATATCATAGATGTTTGTAGAGATATTTTATCAACTAAACTTTTTTTTTTTTTTGAAAGAATCAACTAAACTTTTTATAAAGTAAGCTTAAAAAAAAAAGGCATCGTTGAGTGATATAAAATTCTTATATAAGATTTTTTTGTTGCCAATAGGTTTCTTTGATATTATATATTGATTTCCTCCTACCCACTCTCAAATCCCACTCACATTCTCACATAAGGCCAGTGGGACAGATGAGATTGAATCCAATTATTCAGTTTCTACTTCACATATGTGAATATTGGATCATGTTCCATTAGTTACATAAAATAAGTAAATTTACATTTTTATTTACTCAAGTCTTTTTCGAGGATTTCTTCAGTAAGTTAAATTTGAAATCATTATTTTATTAATTTTTTTATGTATCTTTCTATAAAAACTAAAATTTAGACACATCACATGCGTGTGGACTAGGGAAAACAAAAAAATGTCTTATTTTGATATTTCAGATCAAAATATATACTTTGTGATTCATTATATAAGTTGTACTTTTGTCTATCATTAAAATTATAAACTTATTAAGGAATATAAAGTTAGTTTTGTAGTTATGATGAGAGAGCTAAACATTAAAGTGATAAGGAGATTAAAGTTTGATCTATGTTTCTAGTGGTTTGGGTGGCAAGACTGAAAATGCTAGGCATATAATTCTGTAATTCTCATGGCGATGCAAAAATAACATTATAATAAAAGAAGTGTGGTGATCATTATTTCTAAGAAAATGCTAATAAATGTTTTTAGGGCGTTGTTTGAGTATCTAAAAATAGTGATTTTTATATTGAAAATTGTGCGGTTATATATGACTTTAACATGTGTTTGACTTATATTTTCAATATAAAATTTCTTTTTGTGAATTCCATAAACAATATACTTAGGGCACTTGTTAGCAAGACCTTTATTTATACTCCCTCCGTTTCAAAATACATGTCCAATTTTTGCAATGTGCACTATTCACTTGACTTACTTTGACCATACTTTTTAACTAATGTATAAATACAAATATTAGCATGTAAGATGTTGTTTGATTTGTCTCGACAAATATTTTCAAAATATTAAATTTTTATAATTTTTTACTTTAGATAATTAAAGATATAAACAGTCAAAATTGTGCATTGGCATATGTGAAGTTGTTGACTTGGACATGTATTTTGAAACGGATGGAGTATATTAGTGCGCAAAACTTAAGTTATGTGTCTGTGTATGCCGTTTAGTTTTCCTAATGTATAGATAGACATAACTTTGTTTGGGTTGATCTAGTGGTGGTGTTTTGACATTTGGAATATGTTCTTCTCAATGTCTATAGATTTAATTAAAATTTTATGTTGAAGTCAGGAGAATGACTTTTCTGGTGAAGTTAACTCTATGGCAAATCATTGAGCATTGTATATTTAATCCATGTCACATCAAATTATATGGTGCATTGCACATTTGCCCATAAGGGTGTCATTATATCTTTACTTATTGCAATTAAGTCCCTGATTAAATCAAAATTAAACATTATTATTATTATTATTATTATTATTATTATTATTATTATTTCATTTTTTAAATCATAAAGCTTATGCATCTAAAACAGAATATGTTCCTTTCGAATCCCTCATTTGCAGAAGTTCGAATCTGTTCATCTTCATCAGTTCCTTTCATTCCAAAATTTTATCATATTCATCAGATCGATTTTGTTCATCCCTTTTCTCTCCAAAACTCATCTGCTCCAACACCAACCATACTTTTCACATTCTCGAACCCTAAAACCTTCTTGCTTAATCAAATCAATAGAGATTGGTTTCACTTTTTTGTAATAAGGAACCTCGTGAATGATTCATTTATTAACATATCTCCTTGATTATGAATTCAACGAGGATACAGTAATTATTCAACGACAAAAATTGAAGAGCATGTATCAAAATGATTCATTTACGAATTCAAACAAGACCCATTTGGTTTTTATTAACATATTTCCTTGATTAAAGTTGTAGTACGAGTGCAGTAATGCAATAATTTAAGATAGTAAAATCCCCTTCTGCAGATGAAGAAGAAAGAGGATGATTAAAAATGATTTAATTTGAGCCTAATTAATAAATGATTTAATTTTAAACCAAGTAAATTAATAAATTAAAAGTAATTAATATTTTGTATGAGGACTGATTTGTAATAAGGTAAAGTTTAGCCTTAGAGTAGTCCACCAGCATGACACTAACTGACATGGCATCAACAGTTATGTTATTGGCCCTAGATTTAATTCTCTATGGTGTTTTAATAATATATTTTTCCCATGTAGGTAATATGGTTGATGAGTTAAGCGACGTTGAAGAAGTTTGGAGAAGGTGGTCTCGGATTCTATCCGTGAAAACTAACATAACTACTAATATTAATTAGCCTATGGAAAAAAAATTTATCAAATAATATTTCAAATCTACTATTTTCTCTTATATTTCTCCATTTTTCACTCTTTTTCACTTTTTTTTCCTTTGCACTTTCTCTATACCAAACATAGCTTATATATGTGTGTTTCTTTTTGTAAAAAGAAAAAAAAAAAAAAAAAATATATATATATATATATATATATATATATATATATATATATAAAGGAAAATTCTTACAAACACAACAAAATTTGTCGTCAAATTTGCACTAACAAATTTATAATTGTCGTTCAGTTTTTTCTCTTAATTTTGATTTGCACAAAATGACAAATTATATCTTTGCTTGATATTATTTACCTCTAAACCATTTACTTCTGCATTATAACCGATCAAGCTAGCTTAAAGTGTACATTATTTATTATTTATCTTTAAACAATTTTTTAATATTATACAACTAGCTTGAAATATATTTTCATTTTCTCTAAGCTATGTTTGGTATTGAGAAAGTACAAATAAACAAAAAAAAAATGAGAAAGACTAAAAAAAACAAAATTCAGTTTGATCTATATAATCAATCCTAACTAACGAGAAAAAGTTAACTCTTGATTGCCATTTAACTCATGTATGAGTTTTTTTTTTCTGAAAGATTGGCATATACTTATGTGTAATTAGTATAATACAATTTGTTAATTGAAAGAATAATTCTTCTCAAAATAGCACAGATGTATTATCATATTTGATGTGGAATGAATTTTTTTTTTAAGAGGAATGTGGAATGAATATGAAAACTGTACTATATATTTTTTGTATTTGGGAAGGGATAAATTAGAGAAATTAGGACCACACAAGGTGTGGTGAGGTAGAAAATAGGAGAACCATTTCGTTGCAAAAAAAAAAAAAAAGCATGCGTTGGTATGTTGCCACGTAAGATAAAAAGCTTCATGCTGAGACCCATGATTTAAAGGACATTGTTCCAGAATCTAGTTGACCACATGTTCTTCTAGGTTGAAATGCCGTAAGGAATGAAAATAAGTAAGACAAAAAAAGAGTATCACGCTGCTGTGTGACTAGGTTTCTGGGCGGGTCCTACCCTACACATGTTTGTTACTCCCTCTAATCTATTTTTTTTTTTATCAAACTAAAAATGCAATATAAAAACCAGGAGATGCCTGAACCTTATACAAGTAATCCCTCTAATCTTTTTTTTTTTTTTGGTGGAGAGTAATCCCTCTAATCTAAATACATATGTTTTGTTTAAATAAATTTGTATCTCATAAATATATCCAATTTTATTTTTAATTTATTTTTTTAAAAAATTCAATAAATCTAGTTTTCCAAGTTTTTTTTTTTAATGAACCTTGGACTCTTTTTATAAGTAAACTCAAGTTTGTCCTCGTGAGCTTAGCTCAGTTGGTATGGACAATGCATAAAATATGCAAGGTCCGGGGTTCAACCCCCGACCACTACCAAAAAAAAAAGTAAACTCAAGTTTAAACTTAAAAATTTTGAATTATTTTTAACAGTTGTGTTTACTATATTATCGAATTGTCTTATGTGTCAAGGACAATGCATTATTAATAATATGGACTAAAGTTCGAACCCCATACACTTTACTTATTCACCTTAAAAAGTGAATTATGGTCACCAAATTACTTGACCAAAAAACAAATTGTCTCTAGTAAAATTTTAAATATTTTAACAATGGATAAATTATTGAGTTTTTATGATTTTAGCGCATAAAAGTTCATATTTAATTCATATTTTGTTAAGCATAAAAAATATGTGGAAGATATTGTTATAATATTACAAACATCTCTGTAAAATTTCATTAAAAAAAGTTAAGGGTATGCATGAGTTTTATTAAAAACATGGACCAAACATCGTGATTAAGAATATTTAAAAAACCACAGCTAGTTGAAAAAATTTAGAAAGGCTAAAACGAAATTCAAGATAATTATAAGGACTATAAACTTATTTAATCATATCCTAGATTAAAAAGGTTAGAAAATTTGATGTATCCATCTTATAGATATATCTTCCTAAATTTAATATGGTATGAAGTATTATTTATACATGGGTCTTGTTAATCCATGCTCTAAGGGTAATGATTAAGGATTCCATTAATAAAAAATTTGTCTTAAAAATACAAGTCTTTACTTTTTTCTTAATAATAATTACACTACTTTTCGATGCAAAATTATTTATTTTAGTACTTTATCCAATGTCCCAAGGACAACGGTTAGCATTTTCCTTTATATATAAGTAAAGTGTCTACTTTTAAATTTTAGTCTTTCAAGATAAATTCTGGTTCAGTTGGTGTCTGTCAAAAGAATTTGATAATACTAATATAGGACATGTATAGGAAAAAGTGCACATAGTAAATACTCCCTCCGTCCCACAATACATGACACAGTTGACCTTATTACGCATGCCAATGTATAAATTTGAGTTTAAATATCTTGAATAATATATTAGAAAAAATTATGAAAATTTGATATTTTAAAAATACTCATCAAGACGAATCAAACGACATCTTATATGATATTATTTATCTTTGTATATTAGTATAAAAATATGGTCAAAGTAAGTTAGGTCAAAATTGCAAATTTTTAAATGGGTCATCTATTGCGGGACGGAGTACAAAATAACTTGCATAGAGTTTTTACATTAAGGATTTTTTTTTCCTTCTTCATGCATATAATTAGAGATGGAAGGGAATATTAGATCTTGTAAAAGGACAACTCTATTCCAACTCAATGAACGGTTCCTATCAGATAACTTTATTGGGCTCAAATTCGCATTCTAAATTGCAGCACCGCAAATTCTTTGATGGTTACTTAATACACATCTTAAAATTGTTCATTTTGCTAAAAAAAAATATATATTTAGAGTTATAATTCGATCGAATTTTACACTAAACAGTCGATCAGAAGTTAGCACTGATTAAAAGTGAAATTGCGATATTTATTGAGCAACTTTCAAATTCTTTGCATCTTTATTTTTTGTCACTGTACAAAATTTGTGGCCATGTAATAGAAGTGGGCATAACATGCATGGACATGGACCAATCTGTAATGGTCCATGGCTGTGGGCTAAAGACTGATCCATTTTTAGCAGATTCTTTGCTTTTGAAGTTTGAACCAAAACCAAAGAAAATGTCAAGAGCCAGGAAATGAGTATTTCTTATCAAAATCCACAGTAAACCCCAAAACACAAAAGGAGCGGCTAGTGCAAGAGTTTAGAATTCAACCAACAAAAAAAAAAAAAAAAAACAGTGAAACACAGTACTTTATGAAGATATTTTTCTGAGAGTTTAGAGTTAAAGGATAATTTTTTGCAGTTGTGAGAGTTTAGAGTTAAAGGATAATTTTTCGCAGAAATTAATGAAGGTGGTAGCTGCAAGCATTATGCCGACCAAGTCGGTAAAAGAGCAAGAAGAAAGCAAAACGAAATAAGGATGAGAAAACGTGTATGTTTACCATGTGGAGGTCGGCATTAGGGTTAACGATGAGTCTAGTCAACTCCAATATAGCTCGGAACTGATTTGTTAAACTTGTTTCACAAATAAAATGAGTTGAATTTGAGCTGAAAATTAAATTCGTTAACTAAATAATTGAAACTTGAGTTATAGATTATTCCTTTGATTCATGAGTTCGTTCAATAATATATGTTGGAAGTAAGAGAATATTTTGATCTATCAATACTAGTTATGGAACTTTGTCTGTTTTTTTGTCTATGTTACTTGTACTAGCTTTGGCTGGTTTTTGTACTTTTATTTGGGTGTTCGTAATTAACTTATTTGTCTATGTTACTTGTACTAGCTTTGGCTGGTTTTTGTACTTTTATTTGGGTGTTCGTAATTAACTTATTTTTAGTTTTCTATATTTATTTGGATGTGTATGCAGATTTGAACTTTATATTTGTCTCTATCTTTATTAAAAAAAAGGTAAAGATCTAAAAAAATATTTTTTTTAACAAGAAAAATTTGACTTCTAAAGTACTCCCTCCGTTTCAAAATGAGTGTCGCTTTAGGCAAAAAAATTTGTTTCAAAATGAATGTCGTTTTACATTTTCAATGCAACTTTAATTTTTTTCTTCCAACTTTACCCTCTCCAACTTTTCTCTCACACAATTTTCAATGCAACTTTAAGTTTGTCTTTTTCTTATAAAGTAAGGGCAGTTTAGTAAAAATGTTATGTCTAATGATTATTTCATTCCATTCCTTAATCTGTGTGCAATGGGTTAAAGCGACACTCATTTTGAAACAGAGGGAGTATATGATTCGAGCAAACAAACTTAACCTAACGAGTTGAATTGAGTTATTCGTAAATTTATAATGAGTGAAACTCAAACTAATAAAAAGTTTATATAGAACTTGAGTCAAATTTCAAATTGAACTTTAAGTCGATTCAAACTTAAACAAGTTTGGCTCGATTTGTTTTCAGCCATAATCAATGTATATATAGTGATTTTTAATTTACCATCAAGTTTTTCAATTCTGGAAAAAAACTTTTACATGGGGTAAATCAAAAAAAATATTTTACAGAGGGTAAACCTGGAAATAGCGTATATTACAGGGGGGTAAAGCACCATTAACTCAAAAAAAAAAAAAACAAGAAGGAAAAAAAATGAGGGGTTAGTTAATAAGTAATATATTGGGATAAGAGATTTGAACCCGCAATTAATGTTAACAAGGAATTGATGCTATTTAAAGTAGACTTTGAAAAAGCTTACGATTCTGTGGATTGGGGGTATTTGGATGCGGTGATGGGGAAAATGGCGTTTCCGGTCTTATGGAGAAAATGGATAAAGGAATGTGTGACAACCGCTACAGCTTCTATTCTAGTTAATGGCAGCCCCACTGATCAGTTCTCTATGCACCGGGGGTTGCGCCAAGGGGACCCTCTCTCTCCTTTTTTGTTTCTTCTAGCAGCTGAGGGGTTTAATGTAATGATGAAGTCGGTGGTTACAAATAATCTGTTCACAGGGTATTCAGTTGGTACATCTTCCTCGGTGGTTGTGTCTCACTTGCAATTTGCAGATGACACTCTGTTACTTGGTACAAAGAGTTGGGCTAATGTGCGCACCTTGCGTGCGGTGTTGACTCTGTTCGCGGAGATGTCAGGTTTGAAGGTTAATTTTAATAAAAGCATGCTAGTGGGCATTAATATTCAAGAGTCTTGGTTGTTTGAGGCGGCCTCTATCCTAAATTGTAAAGTGGGCAAGGTTCCCTTTCAGTACCTGGGCCTTTCTATTGGAGGTGATCCGCGGAGGTTAGCATTTTGGGATCCTGTGTTGAAATCCATTCAATCTAGATTGTCGGGGTGGCAAAGTCGGTTTCTCTCTTTTGGGGGCCGGTTGGTTCTTATTAAGTCTGTCTTGACCTCTCTGCCTGTATATGCTCTTTCCTTCTTCAAAGCTCCGTCAGGTATCATTTCTATCATTGAATCTATTTTTAATAAAAATTTTTGGGGTGGGAGTGAGGAGAACAGGAAAATATCCTGGGTTGCTTATGGAGGTCTGGGGGTTAGGCAGATGAGGGAGTTTAATATTGCTTTACTAGGCAAATGGTGTTGGCGGTTGTTGGTGGATAGAGAAGGTTTATGGTATAGGGTGTTGAGGGCGCGTTATGGTGAGGAGGCAGGGAGGTTGGAGGATGGGGGCAGGAGTGGTTCTGTTTGGTGGCAGGGAGTAGTGAAGATTAGGGACGGGATAGGTGATGGTGAGGGGGGATGGTTTGCTGAGAGGGTGTCGAAGAGAGTGGGAGATGGTTCTAGTACTCTCTTTTGGCACGATAGGTGGTTAGGTGATGTTCCTTTACGTACATGGTTTCGTCGATTATTTGATTTAGCAATTAATAAGATGTGTACGGTGGCTGATATGCATGCTTTAGGGTGGGAGGTTGGTGGAGAGGCGTGGAGATGGCGGAGGAGATTGTGGGTGTGGGAGGAAGAGTTGGTCGTGGAGTGTAGTCATTCTCTTTTAAATGTTGTTTTGCAGTCTGATGTTCTTGACAGGTGGCAGTGGGACCCTGACACTATAGGGGGTTACACGGTGCACGGTGCTTATCACATTTTGACAGCTCAAAATGACCCTCCAGATATTGGGTTGAATGATCTTGTGTGGCATAAACAGGTTCCTTTGAAGGTCTCCATTCTTGCTTGGCGATTGTTACGGGACAGGTTGCCAACTAAGCTTAATCTTGTTAGACGTGGCTTGCTCAATGCTGCGACAGCTCGTTGTGTAGCTGGGTGTGGTCATGACAAATCAGCAAATCATTTATTTCTTCATTGTGATAGATTTGGAGTGTTATGGCAGCATATCAGGTCTTGGATTGGAGTACATGGTGTAGATCCCTATGATATTTGTAACACCCCGTTTTCCCAACATAAAAATTTCATTTAAAATCAGAGTATTTAATTCATAACGGAATGTCACACACTACTTTAACACCTCAAAACAGATAATAATAATTATCTTTCAAATTCAACATCATGAAAATCTTAAACTGTTGCAGCGGAAAATAGTTCAACATTTAAAAGTCTTGGCACGCAGGCCTTATTGGAAAATCTCATAAATTAGTTCATAAAAGGGACATGTAAGGAATAGAAGTAAAAGCAAGCCCCCATCCCGTTACGTATCAGAGCACCTAGACACCAAGTGAAGAGTCCACTCATGAACG
Source organism: Medicago sativa (assembly GCF_051527215.1). Classification (NCBI taxonomy): domain Eukaryota; kingdom Viridiplantae; phylum Streptophyta; class Magnoliopsida; order Fabales; family Fabaceae; genus Medicago; species Medicago sativa. The sequence goes on from NC_140750.1 coordinate 83,044,320, forward strand.
CCTCTAATCTTTATTACCTGCAGATTACCCACGGTCGAGGCAACATATACGCAGAAGGGGTGAGATTTCATAATCAATACATTAAGCATATAATCTAATAAAATGCATTTAACAACTTAAACATTAATAACATATCAACAATTAACAATTAGCATATTTTTCATTTCATAACAAATACAATCATCAAATACCATTACTAATTTTCATCGCAAATCATAATCAACTTAACACTCAATTTGACGACACAACTCATCTTTGACCATGCAACTCTATCAACTCAACAACAACTTGACAACACAACTCATCTTTGACCATGCAACTCTATCAACTCAACAACAACTTGACAACTTAAACAACATGAAACTTCTTGATATGCAAATGCATGTGGTACCATTCAACAACAAAATGAGCATAATAGGCTCTTCAACGTGTGAGCACAAAGGCTGCGGGGCCTAAAGCCCCCAACTTTAATGAGCACAAAGGCTGCCGGGCCTAAAGCCCCCAACTTTAATGAGCACAAAGGCTGCCGGGCCTAAAGCCCCCAACTTTAATGAGTATGCAATGAACTCAAACTTCCAACAACTTAGACAACAACATGAACAACTCAAACGACTCATAATCATGGACAACTTCTTAAATTCCAACAACATAGACCGACTCATGCAACATCAAGACACTAACAGTCAATAGCAGGAAACGGCAGCAAGATACAACATTTAATAACACTTGAATGCGTTAACATCATCTAAGGAATGAATTACATCCACATAAGTATCATAAAACATCATAATAACATTCATGCAACAACACTACTAATCTCAGTCACCTAACAGACTTCTGGAGCTTATGAAAGTATCCTAAACAGCTCTCTTACTTACTTCTAAGGTCAAATCAAGAATACAAGTGCGAAAGGATCGCATCGGGACAATTTTGGGCGACTAACAGCCTAACTCGCAGTGGCGAGTAACTTTGCTCGCAATGGCGAGCAAAACGTGCATTCTGGGTTCCTAAGTCCTTACTCGCAGTGGCGAGTTATTCTGCTCGCAATGGCGAGCTTACTGGTCACTCGCAGTTGCGAGTTGCATTGCTCGCAGTTGCGAGCTCTGGGTTCTAGCTCGCAGTTGCGAGTGTTCTTGCTCGCAGATGCGAGCGATGAATGTCAGTACGGCCAGAAACCTAAAAATCACAACTTTTCACCTATATTCATGATTCCTTCATCCAAATAGCATCTAATTATCATCTTAAGTAATATCTAAGGTCTGTACACTAATTTTGCATCAATCTAACATCTGTTCATGATTCAATCATCAAAATTGATCTTAAACCTAATTCTCAATTCTCACCAAAACTTAACCTAATCATGCTAAATTCATCCTATAGAATTATACCCTTAATAATATTGAAAATTAGTCTCACCCTTACCTGGTTATGATGAAATCGCAGCTCTCCCTCTAGTTCTCCTCTTTTCTGACTTTTCTCACTTTTCTCCAAAAGCGTTTCACGTAAAAACGTTTCTAACTTATGTTTGCCCTATTTATCTTTTCGTATTACTCTTCTCACCTCCAAACTTACTCTTTACACATCACAGCCCAACTTCTAATATTTTTATTTTAATTATCATATCTTATTTTATTTAATAATAAAATAAGTCATAACAACATAACAACTTCATCACAACAACATACCCCACATAATTCATTTATAAATCATATAAACCACTCAACTTCATGAATCATAAAATTCACACATATCAATCATGAAAATCACTTAAATTATATATATAAATATATTTTTTAAATAATCAAATAATTAAGACGGGCGTTACAATATTATTGATCATTTCTTGCAGTTCACGCATTTTACAGGTCCTTCGAAGAAACGCACATCTTTTCTTCAGCTCATTTGGTTGCTCTGTGTCTGGCTGGTTTGGAATGACCGTAATAATAGATTATTCAATAATACCCAAACCACTATAGACCAACTATTAGAGAAAATTAAATTTCATTCGTTTTGGTGGCTTAAGGCTAATAACGTAAATTATGTGTACGGTTCTCAGAGATGGTGGTTAGACCCTATGCGTTGTTTGGGTATCGACTGACCTTTTGTTGGTTTGTAAATATTGTATGACTGATCTTTTATAGGGGTGACCCTTTGGTACACCTTGTGCTGAAGTGGTTCATCACTAGTGTTAATATATTCCATTTTTATGTCTTCAAAAAAAAATGTTAAGAAATGACTAATTGCGGGTTCAAATCTCTCATCCGAATATATTAACTAACCCCTCATTTTTTTTAATATATTTGAATTTCTTCGCTAGATTTTTTAAAAGGGCTTTGTTATATGTTGCGAAGGGTATGTGCAAGAATTGCAAGAATAGACACGTGTAAGGATCTTAAACAAATAGTTGGTGATACAAAAGGTATTTGGCAGAATACATGGAGAAGTGAGATTTAGGCTCTTTTTGGTAAAAATAGCGGATAGTTGATAAGCTAGCTGATAGCTTATAGATGATGATTGATGACTGATAGCTTATAGCTGATGATTGATGGCTGTTAGCTTATAAGCTAATTGAAGTGTTTGGTAAAATTAGCGGTTTAACTAGCTGATAAATGTAAAATGACATAAAAGGGTATTATTAATTCATAATAAAGTTTATATAAGTTGATATTTAACTCTAAAATAAACTTGATATTTAAATATTCAGGAATTCTTGATTTAAATATTTTTTTTAAAAGTAATTGAAATTTATAAATTTTATATATCATTTATATTGTAAATTAAATTTTATTCACTAAAAATTTTATTTAAGTATAACGAGGTATATATACTTTTTTTGTCAATGGAGGTATATATAGTTTTTGTCAACAACATAAGGCAAGAGAGATAAATGGAGCTATTTTGTCAAAAATAAATGAATGGAGGTATATTTTTTTTTTTTTTGAGGAAATGGAGTTATATTGTCAGCAACATAAGACCATCTACAATGGTGGGTGCTTTACTTATTTAGCACCGAGCTAAATAAGTATCCCTATTGTGGAGTGATATTTATTGGTGCTTATAGAGAAAGGTGCCTATACAAGGACCTTCTCTCTCTTCATTTTGTGTGAATTTCATTTAATATTTTCAAATGAAATAAATGAGTGTTTTAGAAAGAGAAATGATATTTGAACAACCATTTTTGACAACTTTTGTGACAACTTTCTCTCTCATACTCACATTATCTTTTTACTTCCTCTCTCCATTGCTTTGGTTTTTGTGTCAATATCTCATTTCCTTTGTAAAATTTTGGTTGTCACAAAAGTTGTCACATATATGGATGTTCAAATAACACGACTCTTTTAGAAATGTAATAATATTGAGTTATTAGTGAGACCTATTAATAAATTTTGTTATGGTGCTAGGTTGGAGGAATTGAGTGCTTATTAGTTATTGACATTAAAAAATTATAAAATGAATGATGTGTACATGTATGACCCACTTAAGCACCCAAATAAGGGAGCTCCATTGTGGATGGTCTAAGGCAAGAGAGATAATAATAACGAGGGATGCATATTTATTACGGAACTGTAGGTTTGAATTAAATTATAATAAAGGGGTAAAAATGGATTTTAGATAAAACAATAAGGGTAAAAATGGCAGAAAATATGATAAGCTATAAACTCAAACGCTACTTAGAATAGCGTTTGAAAAATAGCTTATAAGCTCGTGGTGAAAAATAGCTAATAGCTTATTACTCACTAAGTAAAGTCAACTGTGTTGTTTTAGTACCATTGGTATGTGACTAAGTGTTTTTTTTTTTTTGAAAGGCGACTATGTGTTATTATAGTACCATTAGATTTAACTCATTAAATATAGTGAGAATAATGGGACAACCATAAACTCTAGTGGAAATGGTAAAATGCAAGTTTGTTACAAAAGGATGGTTCAAGAATTATTTAATGGTTCTCTTAAAAACAAAAAGAATTTTGCTCTTTACCCTGCGTTTTTCGCTCGCGCCCTGCAGCCATGTCAAAAATGCCCTTCCGCAAGTTAACTAACGCCGCGTGAGTTAACTCACGCAAGGCAAACAGCAATGCAACCCACACATCTCTAATATTTTGTTCTTCCCTTCCATTCAATTCTCCTTCCCAATGGTATCTCCTTATTCCATTCCCTTCACTTCACTTCAATCGCATATTTCTCCTTCTCTCCAAATTAAAAGTTAGTCATCATTAAACTTCTTCAAATTCAGCTCAAATTTGTGAATCAATCTTTAAACAAGAACATGGTGTGCCTCACGAAATCTGGTTGGGAATAGTAAAATGGCACCGCAAATCAAATTTGCTGCAAAGGTGAAATTATATATGAAGAGAAGAGATATAATTTGCTGTCAAGCTGCAAATTTCTAATCCTTTTTTTACTGCAAGGTTCTACGCTTGCTGTAAGTGGTATGAGTTTTTAAAGTATGACTCCACTTTTGCCTAGCGTGAGTTAACTCACGCATCACATCAATTACAAGCAATTGAAAGGCAAACAATATTGTTGACCGTATTAACAATTTAATATGGAACAACAACAACTTATTTAGAATTTAATTACGCAACAATAGGTATGGAATTGCAGGTGCAGCAAAAAGGAAATCAAATGGGATTGAGTATTAACTTGCAGCAACATAAAATAATAACAATTGGAATTGAATTAAAAAAATAAATTGAGTGCAGCGTAACAAAAAGTGAAAAAGGCAAATCTTGATATTGCTACCAGCGTGAGTTAACTCACGCAGCCTGCGTGAGTTAAGTCATGCAGTGTTTTACACATGTGTTACTTAAGTAACGCAGCGTTAGTTAACTAGCGCATAGGTTTACACTTGCGTTAGTTAACTAGCGCAGGGACATTTTCGACAACACTGCAGGGCGCGAGTGTTTTGTGCTGGGTGAAGAGCAGAATTCAAACAAAAAAAAGGAATTATTTAATGGTGATTAGGAAAGGTTGGACGAGCTCTTCATTATCATCTCTTGAGATGAATGTGACAATTTCTTGGGCTTTGTAATAGGTGTAGTTGAAGGAATATGTCAGCTGCATTTGTGGAAAGCAAATTGTTCTTTAAGCTTCCAAAATAGGGCCCCAAAATAGATCATTTTATCTTTAAAGACAGGTAACTGTATGTCGTTCGCTCAACAGAGTACTCCCTCCGTTTCAAAATGAATGTCGTTTTAGGTGTTTACACACATATTAAGAAATGCAATGATTAAAAGAAAGAGAATGGTTATTTTACCAAATTATCCTTATTAACTATTGGTTAGTTTTAAAAGTAATACTTTGAAACTAGTGTGCAGAGTATTAATTGGAGGGTACAATTGAAAAGAAAAAGTTATTATTGCATTGGAAACTGAAAGCGACACTCATTTTGAAACAAATTTGTTTGGCTAAAGCGACACTCATTTTGAAACGGAGGGAGTATTATAAAACAATAAGTTACATTTGTGTCACAAAATGATACTCTCTCCGTCCTATAATACTTAACACAGTTGACTTTATTACGCATACTAATGCATAATTTTGAACGTAAACATCTTGAATAATATATTAGAAAAAATTATGAAAATTTGATATTTTGAAAATACTCATCGAGACAAATCTAACGACATCTTATATGATATTATTTATCTTTGTATATTAGTAAAAAAATATGGTCAAAGTAAGTTAGGTCAAAATTACACATTTTCAAATGAGTCATCTATTGCAGGACGGAAGGAGCATATGATTCTAAAATTATTCTATGGTTTCTTGAGCACGTAATCATTCCTCCTAGTCCTATTGGTCTCCCTCGCCTGTCTGTTCTTCCTTCTCAGTATGCCCATAGCATAGCACCCCATTCTTTAATGAGTCCTGCTATACTATATGGTGCAAAAATTTCCAACGAATTTGATATTGTGGCACTAGACTTGCACCTCTATGTAGAATGCATGGAACATGGATGCATTAAACTATATTATAAATAAAAAGTAATAATATAGTAGCCCCATTAAGATGAGTCCATCTTTGCTCCATTTAGATTTCCTCAATTTACCCCATTTCAAGTCATGGATGTGTGACAAGTGGAAAAAATAAAACAAAGGGCTGAGATTAAAACCTTAGAAAAAACAAACTTGTTCCTCTATTGTATCCGAAACAACACACCAACCTTTCTTCTTCTTCTCATCATCACCCATCTCTCTCCCTCTCGCCGGCGCCGCCACCTCCGTCACTCTTTTCAGATAAAAAAGAAAAGGTGTAATGAACCAGATAATCGTTCGATTATTTGACAATCAATTAAAGAGGAGAAATTAGATAGCATATACTCATATGATTTTCCCAATAATGCAAATGCAATAGGATTGAATATAACCAGCGGCGGAGCTAGAAAAAAAAGAACGGATGGACCACTAAAATAAATTATAATATGTAAACACAAATTATAGTTGTAATAAGCATTAAACACGAAGTTGAAATGATAAAGTTTGACTAAAAAGTTAGGGTGGATACTTAAATAATTACATATTTTACAACTACTATAAATTATGAAACTTTTTTTAAACAGTACAACTATTAACTGAGAGAATTTTCAGTTGACATAAAAATATGCAGGAGATTTGAAACCCATGCAAATTTGAAGGTCTATAAATCTCCGCTAACATGTCAAGTATAAGCATTACATAAGTCACATATGCCACCGGATAGCACTTGTGTACCATAAAGGTACCAATGTTATATAACATTGGCCAATAAGAGTGTGTCACATACTAATGTTACTTTATAAGTGCTTTTTTTTAAGCAAAAAGATAATATAATAAATGAAAAGAAAACGATACAAAAACTGGGGGGACATATGACCTGACCCAGGAAAACCCAAATGGGAATACATCGTGATAAATCAGCCTAAGTGGGTCTACTCTAATCTATCCTAACAAATATTCACTAATCACAGGCGCAACTCAGCGAATGAAAAGTGCCAACAGCCAACACGGTACAAAAAAAGAATGAAAAGTGAACATCTGCAGAGAACAATTAGAGTGTAATTATGGCGAATGGATCGACCGCCAACACGGTACAAAATCCAAGTGCCAACAGCTCCCTGATTCAACAACAAGCATAAAAGCTCTTTCGAGCAAGCAACGCGTAAGAACTTAGATCAAGGGATGAGTCCAATACGTCAGTGACCAGACCCTTTCGGGTTAAACGAACCAGACCCTTTCGGGTTTTTGTAACAGACCCTTTCGGGTTTACGTAACCGAACCACCGTAAAATAAGGCCACGTCACCTGTCACCCAATCTATGATCAAACAAAAATAGAGAACAAACAATACAAACAAAAACAACATGCACAGTACATAAATAACCAAGAACAGAAACACCAAAATAGCCCCAAACCACCAGCGTGAAGACGGCGAATCGGAAGCCAAGAAAACTGCAGATCTCAGCAGATCTGAAAGGATCAGAGATCAAAGGTCTTGAACGGTGAGGATGTCTGGAACCAGGAAGGAAGGCAGGGAGAGAGCCACCACCGACCCGGCAAAGAACCACCCAACTCACCACCCAAAAATCCACCAACCAACACCAGAAAACCCAAAACCGAATCCGAACCCTAGTCCGAAACAGGAATCCGAATCAAACCATCCTCACACCATCAAAACACGGCGATGCAAGCTGGCCACGACGGATGAACGGTGACGGGGACGGAAGATCGCAGAAGGAAAGGAGTGAAAACCCCAAAGAGAGGGAGGAGGTGGTGCGGAGAAACAGCTCCCGTCGCACCACCGGTTGAGAGAGCTACATCGCGGTGGTTAAGTTTGGAAAGAGGGAGGATTAGACGATGGTTGTTTGGTGAGAAGTTAGAGAGAGGTCTGAGCTAAAATTTTAGAGAGAGAGAGAGAGAGAGGTCAATAGCTCTCACATTATAAGTGCTTTATTTGATATATTTTTTTAAAAGGTGTGCCACGTGGCACACCTTAATTGGCCAATGTTATATAACATTATGGTACACAAGTGCTATCCGTATGCCACCTCCTTCAAAAAAAAAATCACGTATGCCACTTATGAAATCGCCGAAAATTAAACCGGTTGAAAAATTGTTTAAAGTCTCGCAAAATAGACCTATAATTGAATTATTTAAATTTTTCGGATGGACCACTACAACACTTTGCGGAAATTTGAATCAACCGTAACCTAAAACCGACACAAAATTGTATAAAATCTCGCAAAATAGATGTATGATCGTTAATTTTTTAAATTTTTCCAGGTGGACCGTCGCCCACCCCCCAGCCCATAAAGGCTCCGCCTCTGAATATAACCCCCTAATTAACAAACAGGTCTATAACACCACCGAAGCAATTTTTTGAGTTTCCCTCAATTAAGCTTCGATAGGAAGAAAGGGTATAACATCCCGACAGATCTATAATTAGATAAAGTTTCCCTCAATTAAACCTTAAATTTCAAGTTTCCTGAACATGGCTGCCTTTGCTGTATCCACCTTCGATGCTGGTCTGTTGTTGCCACCATTGGAATCTGACGTTGTCAACTTACCTCCAGTGTGGAAACAACACCCTTGGAAGGGCGGCGGCGGCGGCGGAGGAGGAGAGGAGAGGAAGGGCAGCGGCGGAGGAGGAGGAGAGGAAGGGCGGCAGTGAAGGAGATGCGGAGAGAAGATGGAAGTGTACTGGTGTATCAAAGAATACTATATTAATTCTTTTAATTACAACCCATAGATTTATTTTTTCCGCATGGCAGTCATCTGTGTATTAAAAAGGAGTAAATGGAGTTAAGCAAAATGGAGCAAAGATGGACTCCACTCGAATTAAAATAATACACGAATTAAGATAATACACGGTGATTTGAAGTAAAATAAGTAATTAATATCATAGTCAAATTTTGTTTTATGATATTTTGCACCACTGAGCATTACTCTTCTTTAATTGATTTTTTTTCTCAAGTTGTTTAATTTTGTTGCATTAAGCTTGTTTAATGTCCCCGCGATGGGTTAATCTATACTGAACTTTACTTACTTTAATCCAGGTCTCCGCTAGTGAATGGTGAAATCGGTCTATTGGATTCGTCAATCCTTGAATTGGAGATCGAGTTTTAAAAAATTTGCTTGCCATAAATTAACATTATTTGAAAGGAGTAAAAACTTGGCAATTCCACAATCAGCCATTTAGCTATACGAATGGTGGAAGGATTCCCATACTTATTGACTTTTCTTCATTTCTTTTCAACATGTTGAACCGTGCATCACAATTCAGAACAAAAGGATACATTTGTAAATGCGTTAGTTTGACAGCAACCACTAAATTAGATTGTCGTTCCCAGTTTTTCGTTTTATTTTTAACACCACATATTCTTTCCTTTTTAGGGGAACACCGCAGATTCTTAAATTGTATTCATCCACTCATGCAAAACAACTATCCGTCTTTGATCATTTAAGTTTTGGAAATATGTATTGAAAATAATAATAAATTTAAACATACATAAAATTATCTATCTTCAATTTATTTAGTTAAAGTAGATTTTATTTAATGGAGGCTTTTGGTTTATGATAAGGCAACCAAAAAAATTATACTTAATTAGTGTCCTAAAATAATACTACAGTAAAAGTTTTGAAACAAGAATAAAAAATTTAGAAATGTCCTAAGCATATCCCTTTCAGCTAGACTTTAAATCACCTTATCATTTGAAATAACATAAAATTATTGATGTTCTATCCTAATTTATTTGGTGATAAGCATATCAAGAAGTGAGGTTGAAAATTGAGGAGAGATGCGTCATATTGAGGCAAGTTGACAAGTTGATTTTAAAGCATGATTCATTTTAAAACATATGATTATTAGGGGTGTGCAACATCACGTCAATTGGAGCCTCATCATTTGAAGAAAAATGTGTATGATCTGAGTCAGCTTATGTTATCTTCTGGATCGAGGAGGACCCATATGATATTTACAACCATATAAATAATAAATAAATAATTGTAGTTGCACTAATAAAATAGGACATGCATACAGCTCATTGTTAACGACTGTGGGAGTCATAATTCTGTGTTGTCCTCCACGCACTTTATCACCCAAGAAGAGAAATGGAAAATATCATGGTCTCCCCACCACCTAGTACTATGATTGGCATTTTATAACCACATAACATAACAATGTGTAACCACCCACATGACATAACATGAGTTGTGTTATTTACACATAAAAGTTGACACCAGAGAGAATAATATAGAAGTCGAAAACTATGTATTTACGGTGTTGATGTTGAATTTTGTGTCCAAGTAACATTTTTGAACATAACAGCTCAATGCTATCAACAAGTGAGTCATAATTCTGTTGTCCACAACACACTTTATCACCTAAAAGGGAAAGTTAAAAAATCATTGTCTCCCCTCTCTGCCTATTACTATGATGGCCATTTCGTAACCACACAACATAAGTTGGATAGGATAAAGTAAAAATGAACAACAAAAAACAGCACCAAGTTTACTTTCTCAACTTTGACATAACTGCAAAAAAGGGTATTCAAGTTTTGCTACTAACTCATTGCGTGTCTTTTGTCTCCTCCCTTGCAATCCAAATATTATTAAACGTAAATGGATGAATCCCCAAAACAGACGTAACTGATCATTCCTTTTAAGTACACAATCATCTACAAAGAGCAATTTTAATGAAAACAGCAAAGTTCCTAATTGGTATGCTATTCTTTTCATCCCATTGGCTTAACCTTGGTCAAATTATGTACTTTTTCACTTATCCAGATATCACAAATACAAATTTGGTAATCTGATAGCAGTCTAAATTGTATTCGTTTCTTGTATGTATGTAGCACAGGTAGTATGTCAGAATCACGGCGATCCACCGTGATTCTGACATACATACCTTAATACGAAACATAAGCTAAATAAACATACAATTTGATATTTGAAACATGAGAGTGGGACAATAGGAGAGGGTTGTGAGCAATAACAGACTAACAATCGAGCACATATGAGATATTGACACCACATTTTCGCCCAAAATTTAAAAATATCTGGTATGGATCATATTTCTTATATATCCTACAGTGATTTGAGAAAAGTCACACTTTGTAGCTTCAATAAAATTACAGTGGCACTGTCATTTTCTCCAAGTCACCGTATTACCAATCATGCACTCATTCATAGTCGACGCGAGACAAAAGCATCACACTTTAACCCCAACACATATATAACTACAAGACAGCACATTCGGGTGAAATTACTGCCTAATACACACCAACTGCAAGTTGGTGCATCAAACAAATTAACTGGTATGGGGTAATACCCACTACAACAAGTTGTTGCATATAGGCAAATTCATTGATTAGGAAGCATATGCATATCTAGTATCTACCAGAAGTTGACAAAACCAAGCAAAATCATTGATCCAGTTCATACCACGATTACAAGTCGCCACATCTAGAGAAAGAATCAACCTAACACATACTAGTACTGTCCTAGAAAACATCTTCAATCTAGTGCATTGTACATATCGATCACAACCAATAATGATATCATTTCCTTAACTTCAAACATGATATCAAATGCAAATGAATCATAACAATAATAACAAAACAAAACTACTGTAATAAAAACCAAAAACAAGCTTCTTAAGCCAACATCAATAATGTATTAGAAGCTAATTATCCATAATTCACAAACTCCAATTGAAATTGAAATATCACACAGTTATCAATCTGATAATACAATCTAAATGAATAATACTAATGGAAACAGCTACTCTGTGCCTGTGATATTTCTAGTTTTTTATGTAAAAATGAAAATCAATGATATGAATACAAAGAAGATAAGCAGCATTAGTATTGAGTATCACCCTGCCAGCTCCATACAATGTCTTTGAGAGAAGGTCTAACTTCATCTTCACAGAACTTTACATACTCAAGTGTGTCTCCAGCTGACTTAGAAAACTCCACCACTGCCACCTCCGGTGCGACCTCAAACACCTCCACCGTCATACCCAATTTCCCCTTCCTCCCCTCTGTTGTCCCCTGCATTCTCACCATGAAATCCTTCTTCCCCGTTACCCTCAAATTCAGCTTCTTCGCCACATTCTCCAGCTTCCCCACCACCGCAGAAGCAGACAGCTTCGATATAAACATTGAAGGCGATCTCTTCCTCGTCTCAAACAAATTCCTTAGATCAAATCCATGTGATAGCGATGAAATTATCTCAAACGCATTGTAGGATGGTCTACGAGCATGTTTTGTTCGAGTTTCACCCACAACCTCAACAGAATTTCCATCACCATTGCTATTGTTGCCATTCCCTTCATCATCTCCACTGAAATCAATGTTATCATCGACAGCAGATTCTTTCATTGAAAAAGCAATAGGTCTCATAAACCCAATTTGAAACCAAGGATCTTTCATAATATCAGGAATTGAAAACCTCTTTTCAGGATCAACAACAAGCAAATTAGAAATCAATTTCTTGGCCCCCGGTGAAATCCATTCTGGTAAAACATAATCAGCTTTAAAAGATTTGCTATAAATCCTCATAACATTCTCACCTTGAAAGGGCAAATATCCACAAAGCAAAGCAAAAAGAATAACACCACAAGACCAAATATCAGCTTTAGATCCATCATAACCAATCTTCTTCAAAACTTCCGGTGCAACATAAGCCGGAGTCCCACACGGTGTGAGAAGCATTCCATCGGATCTTCGTTGATCCGGTAATGCTGATAAACCAAAATCAGACACCTTAAGATCTTCATTTTCATCCAAAAGAAGATTCTCGGGTTTAAGATCGCGGTGTGTAACTCCCCGACTATGACAGAAATCTACAGCACTGATCAATTGTTGAAAATACTTTCTGGCAATATTTTCTTCCATTTTACCTTTGGCCACTTTGGCGAAAAGTTCACCACCTTTGACGTATTCAACAACCATGAACACTTTGGCCTTGTTAGCCATGACTTCCTTAAGCTCAACGATATGTGGATGACGAACGAGACGCATCACGGAAACTTCACGTTTGATTTGTTTCATCAGCCTCTCTTTTTTGAGCTTCTCTTTTTTAATCACTTTGATAGCCACGTTTTCGTTTGTGGCTATGTTTCTTCCATGATACACTTTTGCAAAATTTCCTTGCCCTAGAGTTTTACCTATCTCGTATTTGTTGAACAGAATGTTTCTTTTCCTATTATTTTGATTATGTTGCTCCATTGTGTTTTGGTGTATTTTGTTTGTGAGGGTGAGAAGGGATGGTTTAGGTTTTTAGGGTTTAGGGTTTTCTGGGTGGATTGATCGATCTAAGGATGATATTTGTCAATTACAGCTAAGGTAATGGAATTGTTTGACATGAGAAGCACCAAGGATATTGAGCTTCATTGTTTTGATGAAGATGGTGTCAAAAGGACACACAACGTTTTGAAGAAAGCAACTAGAAGGGTTGAAAATCTTCATGGTGCATGTAATTGGTTTGGTTTTGGGTTTGGGTTTGAGGTGAAGAAGGGATGAAAGGAATGGGTTGAGATTTATATGGTTTGATTAAGGGGTTGTGCAAATTTAGGTGTGTGTGAAAAATAAGGATAAATAAAAATAGGGTTTAAAAGGACACACACACACGGTTTTAAAGATGACTATGGGCTGTGGCTGGTTGGTGTGGTGTGTACGACCTGACCAAGCATTGCATTGGATTGGATTTAGAGATAAGGCTAAAATATCTGTGAAATTACTAAAATAAGCCAAATTTGGTCTATTTTTCCGCGGACCAAGTGGAGTTATGTGGGTCCTTAACCTCTTTTTTTTATTTATCGTTTTTCTCATTTTTTCAATTTTCAATTCAACGTTTTTCTGGTTGAGCTAATAGCTATCATTTGCCCTTTGTTTTTCTGTAATCCAAATCTAAGACTACTACTTCCTTCCTTTCATACACAAAAATAATCTAATTTCTTCTGGCAACAAAAAGAAAATTCTGATACTACTAGGACCACTGCCTTCTTTCATATTTAATTAGTCATTATGATGGCGGTTTCCTTTCTTTTCTTTTTATTTTTTAAATAAATTTTATTTACTTATGGGAAATGCTAACGGCACAAATTAATAATTAAAGGGAAATGTTAACTTGTGCCCTTAAGGCACAAGTTTAGAAGCCAAATGTAGAAATACTGTATTGGAATGCGTGCATTAAATTTAATCTTTAATGTTTTAAAGAGTTGAATGCACAAAATTTAATTGAATATTTCTTTTTTGGGATTTCTTAACATGTGCCTTAAGGGCACAAGTTAACACTACCCATAATTCAAATATTGAAATAATTTATTGGAATGTGTGTATTACATTTAATCTTTAATTTTTTAATCAATTCAATGCACAAAATTTTAGATAATATTTTTTCTTTTGAGTTTTTTAATATGTACCCTAAGGGCATAAGTTAACACTACTTTTTTTTAAGGAAGTTAACACTACCCATAAATTATTTACTTCATAAGAGATGTCAAGACTAATCCCAAAGTAATTGAGATTCATTGACCTCTTCTAACAATTTTTCTAACAGATAAGAATAGTGACTTTGATTTTTTGTAGTTTAGTGATTAAATTTTTCTATTTTCATTTTCATTTTCATTATAAAATAAAATTGTTGTCATGTTTATACCAATTATATTTATTATTTTAATTATTAAATTTCAATATTTGTATGATATTATCCTAGTTACATTTAGTAGTAAGTATAATAAATCTCCGGTCAAAATCAATAAATTTAGTAAAAGATATTTTTTGACTAAATAAATCTATTTTTGGTGAGTAATGAATGGAAGTTGTAAAAGGTAAAGCAAAAAGAAAGAGAGAGAGAGATAAGGTTAATGATTGGAGAGGAGAGGGTGACGTGGAAGTGAGTCGAATACAGCTAAGTGTGTGGTGTGGTGGTTTATGTGAGTTTTGTTTGGATCTTGATGATCTTCATGAATCATGATCTTAACCTAACACCGTTTCTTTCTTAAATAGTAGTAGTTATTTATTGGTGTAGTTTTGATTCTTTTGAATGCCGGTTTGGAGCGGAGCATACACACACGAGACATGTGAAATCCGAAAGAAACAAGACATCGCTAAATTCAAACAACCCTTTAAATAATGCAAATCTGTATTTTATTACGTGCGACGAAACTCTCATTCACAAATATAAATTAGACCATCGACCCGTGCTAACGAGAATAAATAACAAAATAGGTAAGATAAATGTTATGATTGTCATATAGTATTTCATAAAAATTAGGTTAAGTATAACGAGACGGATATAAGTAAGAGATAGCGAGACGGGTTAACATTTATAAGTAAGAGATTTCCAAAAAAAATAGTATATAATTCGGAACATAATTTTATTTTACTTTAGATAAACATTATATGCAAAAGTGTGTAGGTAAAAATTAGGTTAAGTATAGCGATACAGATTAACATTTGTAAGTAATAGATATCTTTATAGATTTTTTTAAATAACGGACTTTATAAAGCACAAATATTCTTCAGATTAAGCGTGTCCTAATGTCGGACACGTGTCGTGTTCAACACGGACACCGACACTTGCAATTACATTGAATTATGTGATTTTTTTCAAATTAAGTTGTGTAGATGTGGCAGTATCTGTGTCGTATTCGGTGTCCGTGTCTGTATTCGTACTTCATAGTGTAATAATATAATTTTGGCTTTTAAACATGTACTCTCTTTGGTTATATTTATAAGCAATTTTTGTTTTTTACACATTAAATAATTGATGTATCTGAAACATAATATAGTTCAAATACATCATTTATTTAATAAATATGAAAAACAAAACAAAAAATTGAGGGAGTAAAGAATAGTCATAATAATCTCTTAGGGTGTGTTTGGTTTGAAAAAAAAGTTGGAAAGAAAGAAATAAGCATCAGAGTTAGATAAGAGAGAAAGAGATGAGAAATAGATAAGATTTGATGCATTGTTTGGTATAAGAGAAATAAATTTTATTATTTTTAAAAGAGATAATTAAGTAAATGGTCCCTATAAATATTCAGAATTTTGTTTTTAGTCCCTACCAAATAAAATCACACTTTTTAGTCCCTATGACATTTTCCTTTAGTATTTTAGGGACCAAAAATGCTGACGTAAAATTTTTAAAGAGACTAAAAATATTGTTGGAAAATTTTATAGGGACTAAAAATAATGATGGAAAATTTTACAGGGACTAAAAAGTGTGATTTTATTTTGTAGGGACTAAAACCAAAATTATGAATATTTATAGGGACCATTTACTTAATTAACCCTTTTTAAAAAGACAAATATTCTTTACTTTTTTTATCAAGGGGAAAAATTAAAAAAACCAAGCAATTCGCTGTCTAAATATCCCAGAGGCATCCGCAAACAGAGAGATATTTAGCTGATGAGGAGGAGACATCCATATCTTCAAAGAATCAACATTCATAGCACCAAACTGGCCAACCAGTCAGCACATTCATTGCCCTCTCTCAAAGTATGATTAAAGGAGACCATCCAAGGAAGAGAAGAGAGCTTCCTAATGAGAGAAAGCAAGTTTGCATGAGGATGAAAGTCATTTTGATTAGTATCCTCAATAAGATCCAAAGCTGTCCGAGAGTCAGATTCTATGGTGATAGATCGATACCCAAGGTCCCATGCGAGTTGAAGTCCTTTCCAAATAGCTGAAAGTTCAGCTAGTAAATTAGACGCTCTACCACAAGAACCAGAAAATCCTTGAATCCAAATTCCCATATCGTTTCTCAAGAGACCTCCAAAACCTGCATTACCAGGATTTCCAAAAGAAGAACCGTCTACATTGATCTTAATATAGCCTTTAGAAGAGAGATTCCAACGAACCTGACGGACCACATGATGCTTACTAGTGGTAACAAGAGCGCAAACCATAGATGCATGATAAGAGATTATGTTGTTGACAAAATTCCAAGTATCTTTCTGCCTATTTTGGAAAATATGTTCGTTTCTATTTCTCCAAATTTCAAAACAAGTTACTGTAAACTTGGTACCTGCCTCCATTGTAGCATGATGTTTAAACCAAAGTTGACAGTCCTGCATGTAAAAATTATTAGGAATGGTACGATAAACACACATCCAAATAGACATTGCTCTAGGGCAATCCCATAGAGTATGCAAATCACTCTCAACAGCAGCACCACATCTATGACAAGAAGTATTAAAGGTAAGGTGACGTGAGACTCTGAGAGAATTGGTAGGAAGACTACCATGCATCACTAACCAACAAAAATGCCGCAAATTTTCAGTAATTTGTAGCCGCCAAATCCAACTCCAGGTAGTATTGGGCACCATTTGTTGATTTAAATTTTGATCCAACCATCTATAACCATGACTGGCCGAATATATACCATTGGGGGAGCCACTCCAAATGAGTTTATCATCAACGTCACTATCAATGGTAATGCTACGAATACAATCTTGGTAAAACGAAGGAAGTTGAGTGTAGAGTTTGTTGAAGTTCCAAGCCTCATTTTCAAACAAATCACAAAGACGAAGGTATGTGTCACTAATGTCAATATATGGCACAACATTGCAAAGGTAGACATTATCTATCTATTTATCATACCAGACAGATATATGTCCTTTTCCGACTCTACAAATAAAACCGGGCCCTAATATTTCCACTGCCTTCACAATAGCACGCCATATGCAAGAATCGTTAGGCTTAAAAGAAGAATGTAAAATATGAGTATCAGACATGTATTTGTTCCTCAACATCTGAACCCAGAGCTTTTATGGTTGGTGTAAAATGTCCCATATGTGTTTGCCTAGTAGCGAAATGTTTGAGTTCCTAGATGTGCGAATGCCTAAACCACCTTGAGATTTAGGCTTAGTCAAGTTGTTCCAATTAACCCAATGACAAGAGTTTCTTCCCCAAATAAATGAACGCACAATGGCATCAATATTATCACATATACCAGATGGAAGCCAAAGGTTTTGCATAGTATAAATAGGCATGACAGTCACAACACTTTTGGCTAAAGTGACTCGACCTGATCTACTCAGTAAAATTTTTTCCAAGCTGCCAACCTACCATTTATTTTGTCTAGGATATAATGAAAATCAGAATTTTTAACTCTACCAGACAACATAGGAAAGCCAAGGTACTTACCAAGTTGTGAAGTATGGTTAAATTGAAGAAGAGATTCAAATTTGTTCTTTTTCAGCCGAGACACATTTGAGGAATGTCATAAATTTTGACTTTTAAATATTAATCTTCAATCCTGAAGCCAAACAAAAATTTTACAACACATCTCGGACCAATTTAACTTGTGAGCTCTTCGCTTCAGTAAAGAGAAGACAATCATCAGCAAACAATTAATGGGAAAAACTAGGACCCTCTCTTGAAATACTTATCGGCTTCCAAATGTTGTTAGTAACTTGGTGTTGTATCATTAAAGATAGTTTTTCCATGCAAAGAACGAAAAGATAAGGTGAGAGTGGATCACCTTGTCTCAATCCCTTTTTGGGTTTGAAACTATCAAGTTTTTCACCATTCCACTTAAGGGAGAGAGAGGAAGAGGTGATGCAACTCATGATTAAATTAATAATAGAATGAGGAAACCCAAATTCAGATAGAGGTGATGCAACTCATGATTAAATTACAAATATTCTTTATAAGACAACATTATAATTTATGATTAATTAAAAAATCAATGTCATATTAGACTTTTTTGTCTTCTTCCCTCTTTATTCTCACTTTTGAAGAGAACAAAAAGGTATGAGATCCAAACAATTTATTCTTATCTCTTCTCAATTTCCCTTCTTGCCAAACAAGAGAAATCTCCAACTTCTCTTCTCTTTACTCTTCTTTATCTCTCTATCCTCTATTTCTCTCAAACCAAACAAAGGCTTAATTTATTGAAGTTTAAAATATATGTTAGTCAAGATAGTTTTTTTATGTCAAAATGTCTCAATATAACTATATTAGTTCATTAGTGTGTTTACTTATTATTATATCAATTCCTATAAATACTTACGTATTATTGTATCAATACATATATGAAAATAGTT
Source organism: Medicago sativa (assembly GCF_051527215.1). Taxonomy (NCBI): domain Eukaryota; kingdom Viridiplantae; phylum Streptophyta; class Magnoliopsida; order Fabales; family Fabaceae; genus Medicago; species Medicago sativa. The sequence continues at coordinate 83,063,355 of NC_140750.1, forward strand.
AATATCAATATTAATATAATGGACTATTTTGACTAACAAAGTAAACACTCATGGATAATTTTGAAATTTCGATACAATGACGAACTATCCTGACTACTCATTAGACATTCAAGGACAAAAATGGTAATTACTCCTTAAACAATTAATATTAGTAATTAATTGTTAAATTAATATTTTTTTCATCTTCGTTACAATTTTAATTCAGAAGCTCTTACATTTTACCTTTAACTTAAATAAATTAAGCTACACAACAACTCGTTTATAAATATCTCATTTGAGTTGTTTGTGAACGATTGTTTTTTCTTCTTCTTGTGTTTTGATGATGAGACTCCAACCAAAAAATGAAGAAACAAATACCAGTGAAATTCAAACACAACTCGAGGTCTTGGGTTTTAATTAGGGTAAAGTTGTTCATCAATATGAACATTGTTGATTAAACTAGCGGTTGGTTTATTGAGGCAAAATTCCTAATTAATTTTAAAGATAATAAACTTTAATGATTAAGGATTATGGACTTTGATTAATTCCTTGATATTTAACTTGTGCTCTTGAGTGTTTTACTAAGACAGGAACAAGGTTTAAATCATACCAAGATACAATAAATCAAAAGACATTGAATTCATGAACTAACTCTGGAGTTCAGAAAGTTAGTTCAGAATGTTGATCAGTGAGTTGATCAGAACGTTCTGATGGAAGTTTAGAAGGGTGTTCATAAGCAAACCCAGATTCATCAAGAACGTGAAGAACATGCAAGTACACTTGACATAAATAAAAGGTCCAGAAAAGTACATCTGCATGGATCTATCAACAAATAAAGGCATGGACAAGGAACTATGTCAAAAGGATCTTTAATGTTCATATAAGAATATGAACATTAAAGTACTAGGAATATTCCAATGAGAATATTATTCTAGATGTTGCATTCACTGCAATTCAGTTATTTCTTTACTACTAGGATTGATTACATTAAAAGTAAGTCTTACAAATCATCCTAAAGTAAGAACAAATGGAACATTTTGATGGTCAGAATGTTCATCTCTGTGCATGCTTCCAGCTATGAACAGTGTAGTTGGTGAAAAGTTAGCAAGCAAAGCAAAAGGAGATCTTGCATCAAAGATAACCTGTCCTCTGAACTGAATCAAGCAAATCTCCTAGAAGCATGGGCCTGAAGATGCATATCCACTATCCTCTCTCTCCTGCACAAAATCCAAGACAGATTTGGTAACTTTATCCTACTTTATCCAGCAACTTTTGATGCATATGGAGAAGTAACTTTTTAAGGATAAAACCTGAACAAATCTTATGTCACGCATGAGACCAACCCAGAAACTCATCAGACATTCATCATTGATGAACCCAGATGAATAACATCATGAATATCAACATTCTGATGTTCATCCTGGGAACACAACAACATTCTGATGGTCAGAATGTTCACCCAGATTTTCAAGTTAAAGCTTGTGGGGCCCAGGACATGTGGCATAACACCATTGGACACCCTACAACGGCTATATGAGCCCAAACACTCTATAAAAAGAGATCAAAGGCTCAGCAAAACATGCACCAGTGCAAAGCATACAAGAAAACAACTTAATTGTGTTTGAAGCTCTTGCAATTGAAATTGATCAATGTCTAAGGCTTTTGTTTCCTTAGTGCACATCAATACTCTTTGTTATCTCTCTCTCTCTTAAAGATAACTTCTTCTTCTTCTCCCTCTTCTGTTTGTTTCACAAACATTAAAACTTCTCGCAAATTGTAATCAAAGTCTCATCTAGCTTTAGGGGTACTAAAGTGTTAGTTTGAGCTGAGTTTGTAAAAGTCTAAGTGGTTAACTTAACAACAAGGTGCAAGCCTGCTGAGGCTTAGATAATACAGATTGTGTAATTGTTCAGGTGAACAAAGATTGTAAGGTGCAGGATTTGAGAGGTTATCTCAAGCATCATAGTGGAAACTCTCACAAGATTGTGAGAAGTGGACTAACCTACATTGAGGGAACCACTATAATTTCTGTGTGTTGATTCTCTCTTCCCCATACTATTTACTTACTGCAAACAAAAACACACACAAACACATTTACTTTGTTAAACTGTTTTTGTACTCAGACATCAGAACGTTCTGAAGTATGTTATTAACTTAACCATTCCAAGTTTCAACTTGAGAATTAATTTTTAAGTTACAGGATAATTTTTAAAGGGTCACAATTCAATGTAAATTTAGATAGTGCTATTGCTTTTCTTACCCTCATCGATGCGAATTTTTTTTATGAGAATAATATTTTGGAAGCATAATTGTTTAGTAACTCGCTATTCCATATACTCTCAAATCCATAAGTTTTTTTTTGTTGTTTGCTTTCATGCAACTTTAAATAATGTGACTTTTTTTTAAGTGAGTCATTTTTTTAGTAAAATATTATTCATAAATCTTTACGCTTTCAACTAATCCATAAAATTACCACTAACACGCTCTATTCTTGATACTTCGACGGATAAAAGACACACAACGTTTTTCCATATCATTTGTCACATGTTCAATTTTTTTTTATATTCTTCCTTTTTTTTTATTTCCTTTCTCTTTTTCATGAAAGATAGGAACATAAATATTCCCCATGAAACCACTATTGCCTTACACTTTTTACCATGTTGTGCATCCGTCCTATCTTATTTGACTATGTTAACATATCACATACGCAAAGAATCTCTCTCTTAAAGGGGATATTGTTTGAATTGTAAATTAAAGTTCAACATTAGATGTAAAAGTAGTTGTTGAAAAACATATAAGTGAGATGACCAATATACTTAATGTCTTAAGGATTTGGATGAACATATGATGTCGATCTCACTTATGTAGTTGTTCTTAACCTAATGTGACGGTTCAACCCATTGTAGGCGCTCTTTGAACTCTAAACATTATGATGAACTGTTTTGTTAGTTTTTTTATGTCATTTGTTTATTTTTTATAATAAATTTAAGTATTTGGATGTCGTTAACTTTCATGAAATATTTTTTAATCAATCTATATTATTTCAAATTCCTTCACTTTTTGTTTTTGTTGAAGTTAAACATAGAAAAACGTTGTTGTATTATGTTTAGTTGAAAAAATATATGCTTATTGGATATTTTTAAATGTTGTGGTGTTTTTTTTTTTTAAATTAAGTATAGTTTTTTGGTAAATTAATTATCTAAAAATCTTCAACCCCTTCAACAAACTCAAAACATTATTAGCAACCGACTCCATTCTTGAAAAAACACATAGTTCTTTTATTTTCACCATTATAATTTCTCTCGATCTCAAGTTTTTTCATTTTATTTCCTTTTCTAATTTTCTTTCTTTTCATGAAAGAAAGAAACAATAACCTCCCTATATTAAATTACTATCAACCCACCTTTTTGACAATGTTGTGTCTTTGTTTGACCATATAGGGCTATGTCACATAATTAGGGATGCGAACAGTCGAACTCTTGAAGGAGAGATGTTAATGTGTCAGATATGAGTTAAAGTTCTACAATAGAAGAAAGAGTATATGTGGAATAACATATAAGTGAAATGCCTAAGGATTTTGGACGAATGTGTGGTGTCAATCTCATTTGTATGATTTGCAGGCTCTAGTGGAAGTCGCAACATTAGATGATTTGCTTTGTTAGTTTTTGGGTCTCATCAGTTTAATTTTTTTTATCTTAGATATAAAGTTTTGGATGTCATTCAATTTTATGCTAAATGTTTTGGTCAAGGTACTATTTTTTAATTCAATATTTTTTTTTTTTGAAGAAGCTAAATAGCCCACCTAAATTGGCACCAGAGAGAATCGAACCTGAGACCTTGCGAAGGAGCACACTCCCAAGACCCAAGCCAATATCACTAATTCAATATTTATTATTACAAATTCATTCACTTTTGTTTTTTGGTGGGGTATGACAAATGATAAATGTAGATGTTTTATGTTGAGTTGCATAATACATGTTTATTAAATATTTTAAATTGAAGTGCATTTTTTTAACGAGTCTAATGTTTTTGTGGCATAACTACCAAGTAATTTTCAACAAACCCATAAAACTACCTACAACTCACTATATTCCCAACATCATTCCTCTCATATTCAAATTATTGTTTTCATCTTTTTTTTTTAATTTACTTTCTCTCTTCTTATTAAAATGTCGTGTCTCTGACCTTAGTTGGCTATTTCACCATATCTCAAATACAGAGAGTCTCACACTTAAGCGAGAGATATTAATGTATCATGTGTGAATAAAACATCTAATTTTGATGCAAGAGTAGACATTAAACAACGTGTAAGTGAGATGACCAATATACTTAATGTTAAGGTTTTGAGTGAAGATGTGGTGTCAGTATCATTTGTTGGTTTATTTTAGTCAAACGTGATGATTCAGCCCATTGTATGTTCCCTCAGAACTTCAAACATTACGGTGATCTGTTTTGTTAGTTTTTGGATGTAATTTGTTTGATATTTTTTATATTAAATATAAAAAAAAAATTGATTGTCATTTCTATTGCTATAAATATAATAATTGGTGGTTAATAGGTATTATGGGTTTCTATTGTAACCAAAAAAAGTATTATAGGTTTCTATAAAATACTAATAATGATAATTGATTGAAAATATTGTTATGAATGATAAACTTAGTGGATGTCCATCCTTCATCTTCCACCTTCCTATAACCCATGTTAGTGAATGTATGGTCAGTGTTCCTTAATTGTTTTGATCATTCACTTACTCATTTGTGTCCTATAAATAAGACTCATATTTTAGTGTAATGATACACTTCTAAAGAGAAAGCTCTCATCTACTCTAACTTTTATCATCTTCACTATTTTTGATCTTGTCATTTGATTTATTTTATAACACATTATCAGCACGATATATTTCGTTGAATATTGTTTGTAAATGAAAGATTTCTCAAGTAAAAGACCACTAAAAAAAATGTTTTGATGAGATACAAAGAAACTAATTTTTTTATTACATATAGCAGTATAAAAATCACTAAAGGCTCAAGAAGAGTCAATATATTGTAAAATGGAAGAATAGAATTACACATTGAGAATGTATTACATTCCTCTATGTTTTATAGCATATGCTCATATAAAAATGGACTTGAAGATCCATTCACTAGACATCTAATGTTGAAAGTACGATCAATACTTATGTGATCATATCTTCCAATTTTCTACTTGGGAATATGAAATCTTTCTTTTGGAGACATCGATCCGCATCAAGCCAACAAGTTACCACATGTAAGTCATCCGCTAGTTCACACTTTGATTTTTGGTTTATAAACCTACTATTTCCCATATAAGCATTTTTGGACGTGTTGTCAATGTTTCAATTGCTTCAATATAATGCACTTAGATGGGTCGTAAAAGAATATTGAGAAACTATAATTGATATTAATCTCCATCTATTGTAAAATATCTTGAATAAATAACTAGAGATCAATTGATAAATTAGTTTTTCCAATATTAGGGGGAGAGAATAAGTAGCTAAATAACGAACCAAAAGTTCAAATGGATCGTTTTAAATAAATTACTATTATAACATCTTGATCCTCGTATAAATTAGTGTGAACCAGAAGTTCAAAATATAATTTTATTTGCAAAGTTAAGCAAACAAAATATCAGCTATCAAAGCTTATATCGAAATAGATGTGCATGTTGGGTAATCTAATATCGCAAATCAATCTCAATTGCGCCTGAAGCGTGTGATCGTACCTGATCAAAAGGTGACTACCATTGCAATTTTGTACGGTGGTTGTTTGCCTCAGAGATGATCTGTAACAGGGGGTGTACCTGCACACACACTCCGACGCTCAAGTTAGTATGAAATCAGAATGGGGGTTCAGGGGACTGCTAAGAGTCCCCTCTATAAAGTTGGGTGAATGCAGAGCCATTGTTTGGCACACGTGTGCCCGTCGGTTACGAATTCGTAGGAAGTGTAATCGTCGGGGAGAGATTCTCGGGAGCCTTGATGGTGACCGTTATGGTTCATTTGAACGGGTCTTCGTTGCTTCGAGCACCCCCTCGCGGGGAGGGGGATGTGTTGTGAGTATTTTGCCAAATGTGGTATTTGGGCTTGAATTTGTATTGGACCTAAGTGGTTTGATCGGCCCAAAATAGTAGCCCCCCAAGTCGTTGCTCTTGATAAAGAGTGATTACTTTGTACATGCGAGGGCACTTTTCATACGAGCTTCTTAGAGATGATAATCTCTTGTTTGGGTTTATTGGTGTGCGAGGAACGTGTTTGTTCCAATGTTAGATACTTGTGATGAGGCTTAACGTGCTTGTGGTGGAATAAGATGGTTCACAAGGGAATGCCTCACAAGTTCTAACATGACCGCAACGATTATGTACTCGATATCCATACAGCGGAACGATGTTGTTCACAAGGGAATACCTCACAAGTTCTACCATGGTTGCGATGAATGCATTGCGGGCGTACCTGCGCTGTGTGATGATTTCAAGCCCAGAGGCAAGAAAAACCGTGCTTGTGACACATGCACGTTTGTTCAAGCCAACATACCCTTCAAGCAGAGAGAAGATGATAGGTCCAGAGGCTGTTTTCTTTCAGCACCTAGGTAACTATCACTCCATGCTCAAGAAACTCATTCAGTCCACATTTATGCCATCTGCAATAAAAAATTCACTCTATGAGATTGAACAAATTGTCCTTAAATTACTCCCAACTTGGGCCAACACAACCGTCGTTGCCTTACAAGTAATTATTTATAAAAAAAAAAAAAAAGGCAAATATAAAAGTGATAATTAAAATAAGACAGATAATTCTTAAGAAAATAAAGTCATTTAAGATAGAACCTTCAAATATATCCAAGTTTAATCCTGAGTTAAAACAATTTTCAGGAAAAATTTATTCACTTCAAAGAACCAATCCTCGACTAGCCAGTCTCTTTTTCCAAAAAGACAGAGGTTATCAAATGAAAAAATCATGATGAGGTAACATAGAAGATGAACTAAATTATATATATACTTTTTCCGATCTCGATTATCAACAATTTTTCATTTTTTAAATTTATTGAATAAATAATATATATGACCTGTAACATAGATCACATACAACAATTATTCAATTAATCGAAAAAATAAAAAGTTATTTACAATTTAGATCAGAGTGAGTATATTATATGATGGTTGATAAAATTGTAGTGGTAATTATTTACAATTTAGATCAGAGTGAGTATATTATATGATGGTTGATAAAATTGAAGCGGTGTACCACTTCAGTAAAATTATACCGCTAAATAATATATTGATTGATACACATTTTACAAAGCTGAATGTTGGATCAAATTTTACAAAACTGAATGTTGGATAAATGTTTATATTAGATATAATATATATCAATCAAATGTTTATAATCTCCATATTTTTTTTCATATATATGAAATGATCTGATATGTTATATTGAGATTTGTCAATATTAACACGTATATTGAGATCAAATGTTTACATTACATATATAATCTCCACATCTTTTCTTTTTTTCTTCATATATATGAAATCGATACGAGGTATAATCCTTCAAGATTCGAGGTATAATCTCCACACATGCACACAACATATGAATGATGAATGAACAGTGACAAAAACCATTAATTCATGTATATAGATTTGTTTCAATATATCCGGTCAATGCAGGTGGCGCCGAAACCAAACACTTATATGCCGTTTGGAAGGGGAGTCCACGCATGCCCAGGAAGTGAACTGGCTAAGTTAGAAGTGCTCATCCTCCTCCATCACTTAACCCTTTCCTACAGGTGAAGCCCACATTGATATGATTAGTTTGTGAACTTCTCAAAAGAAATTGTTTCTCATTTTTTTTCTCCTTCTCATTTTATGGTTGCTTCAGGTCCTTTACTCCTTTTCGAGTGCCAAAACATGGATTTCCAATCAGTATTATCCCAAAGGGACAGTATACCTACCTGAAGTGACTCGCTTCAGAGTTCAGTTCGCAACATGTTCCGTCGACAGTGGTTCCAAAACAATGCATCCCTGTTGCCATAAAAAATGGATGTTTTGTTTTTGTCCTAGGGTGTCATCCCATTTAATAATAAATCCATGACCTGTATAATTTTGGTGTGGATATATATTATTATATCAAGCACCGGTTACAAAAATATCTATTTCTGTTTTTTTTTCTTTTTTTTGCAAAAAATTAAACCAGATAATAAAATTTCATCCCAAAAAAATTCTAACTTGAGGAAACTCTGGGAATTTAAAAATAAAACTGTTCAAGCATAATTGAATTTGATATGAATAAGAAGGTATATTTGATGTTTAAAACTGAAAATATACTCCATCAAAAGATAATTAAAATATTTAATACTCTTCTTTGAACAATGTAAAATATTTTTTGGTTGAACTATTAGGAACACTTCTAGAGGATTATTAAACAAAATATCTAAACAACGTTGCCAGCATCAACGCCACTTAAAGAACCAGACTTGATTTATAGTTCTTTGATGCATTAAGTGGAGGGTCAACTGTTTGTATTATTATGTAATGTAATGTGTAATGTAGGTGCAGTATGGCTTATGGTTCCCTCAGTTTTCATTCAACTTCAAGTGGTAGAGACTTTCACTATCATGCCATCTAAATAAGCCATATTTGGATAAAAGTGCTCGAACAAGTGATCAAATAAGCCATATTTAAACTCAGAAAATGAAGCTAATCAACTAACACCAACCAATTTACTTTCGAAACATGCCAATCTTCAAGATCGCAATGTATCATATAAAATACTCATATCTGCCAGACCACCTTCAGAGTAAACTAAACAAGTAGAGAGAATGATAATATTTTCATTTACAATGAATATCAAAGCTAGGAAGACTGTGATATGCTGGCTCGGGATGCACGCCTTTCTAGTGCCTTCAACCTATTTGCTTCCATACGGGCTCTCTGCTCTTCTGTTATCTCAGCATTGCCGGACAGACAGACTGGTTCTATTATTTAGGACTTCATTTGATGTCTCAGTTGTGCTACTTTTGGGATCGGTACTCACAAAAATCACATTTTGCATGGGCTGAGAAGGTTCCTGCAATAAAAGAGAAGGTACTGCCGTTACAAACTTTGCATCAGATCCTTGTTTACGATTTGGTTTATCACTAAATAGAAGTTATAATGGCATCTAACATGCTGACTTCATAACAAAGGAATCTAGAGACTTAAGAAGGAAAAATAAATGAGTATAAACCAGACATTCTAGTAGTCTCTAATGAAAGAATACAACAGTCTTGAGAGATTAATGTTACCGAGTGCAGATCTGCTCCAGTTTCTTATTTATCCAGTTAGTTATCCAGTGCTTTCTTTGAATGTGTGACACCTGTATCTTAAGTTTTTCAACAGCCAAGATTGAAATTTTAAAAACATTATTTTTCAATTGAATAAAACAAACTGATTGAAAACAACCCTCCTCGTGAATTCACAAATCGAAGCTCTGCTGTTTTGCCACCGTTTTGTCGCCGTCGATATGCAGCCTCACGACATCACCATTTCTTTCATCCATTTTTCTGTTGTTTGGTATTCAACATCGAGTCACTCAGTCGTTTACTACCGATTCAAACTCCCTCATGTCTTCTACCTCCACCGCTGTAGTCTCCGACGAAATCGTGGTTGATGCCACAAGGAAGAGCGTGGGTATACAACCTCTCATAGGAAGAACAACCTTAACACATTATCACTGTCAATTATGCCTCCCCCGACGGCACTGAGGCGCAGCAGGCGTCAACAAGGTGTTGTAGGGGCAGAGAAGTGTTCGGAGACAGACATTGCAGAGTGTGAGAGGGATGAAAATCTGAGATGCTTTTTACTTTTTTTATTAGAAAATTAATATTTTTAAAGTTTCAATCTTGACTGTTGAAAAACTTACGATACACGTGTCACACATCCAAGAAAAGAACTGGATGAATAAGAAATTGGAGCAGATCTGCACTCAATGTTACCCTTGCATCATTAACAACACACTTCTAGATAAGGATAAAAACTAAATCTGACTGACAAACACTAGCCAAACAATTCAGATTACTCAAATTTGTGAGAATACAAACACTTGCCAAACAATTCAGATTACTCACAAATTTGTGAGAATACAGCATTCTTGAGAGAATAATGTTGCTATATGTAAAACATGATGCCGAATAAGATATCAACATACCTGAAAGAGATCATTCCTTGTGGCAGCGTGTCATGGACAATTTTAGTTCACCGCCTTCTTTAAGAGGATTAACATATTCAGTCAAAGTGTATTTCTTTGTTTCATCTTGCTCATTTTCATTTATATGAACATGTGCAATGATGTAATTCTCCTCGTTCTCTTTAGCAGATTCATACTCGTTGGGTGTCAAATGAAACCAATTTTTTCCTAACACAGAGGTGGACTTCACTTTAATAAAAATCTTGGGTTTATTTTTCTCAAAAACGCACAAATCGTAAGCGTGTCCGGCTTCTCTATGTTCATTCATCCAACGAACTACAAGATTTCGACCTTTATATTCGGGACCTTTATATTTGGTGGTGAAATATTTGTGTGCATGCTTCTCACCCATTTCCCCAATTATCCTAGCTTCCTCTTCGGATTTTATTGCTTTTTTTTCTCCGGCCTACACCAACAACAAAAAAATAAAATAAGATTTTTCAAAAAGACTAAAATTGTAATATCAACAGAATGAGTGCTTACAGTAGGCCGTGAAACAAACTTTCTTCTTTCCTGGTCAGCAATATAATCAGCATCATTGATCTTCTCCTCCTGCTCTCTAAATTGATAATAAGCATCTTTTTGTGCAGTAACGTGCCATTCAGAGATCTTCTTTTCTAGTTCACGACTGAATTCCTCAACCGGGTATTCTGCATGGATCTTCTTCGTGACAGGTTTTAAACATTCATTGTACAAGGTCATTATTGCCTGAAGAGATTTACTGAGTTCATCTTGTTTAGTATCACTCGGTTTTGAATGAGCATAATCAGTGTCAGCTGGTTGCTCTTCAGTAGAATTACCACCTTTTCCATCACCAACAGAAATATTTTTTTTACCATCATCATCCATTTTTAGATCAGGTTCAGCTTGTTCCAGATATTGCAGAAAGCTTTGCTTGAATTTACTGTTGATGAAAAAACATTGGAAAACAAAGCTGCCATTCTTTAACAGACGCTCCTCAAATTCCCTTACACGTTCAAGGGTTAAATTCTCAGCATCTAACTGTTGTATAGACAAGTACGCCAGTTGTAAAGCGTGACTTAGCAAATCACCAAAACTACCAATTAAGTGAAAATCATCTTTACCAGCTTCGATTAAAAAAGATAGTTGTGGGGGTTTCTCGTTGAGTAACAGTTTAGAACCAGAATTAACAATGTCTACCAGAAAATAGTCCCCTTTACAATGATCCAGTAAGCCCTTCCAGAATATATCTTTGTTCAGGGAAAAGTCCTTACTAGCCTCTACCAAATATCTGCACATATCACAAAATGACCCACACACAATTTAAAACATGACACACACACACAATTACAAGGGGAAATTACACTCACTTCCCTTGAAATTTTCTTAAAAAGCATCAACACCCCTTATAGTTTTCAATTAGACACTACCTACCTTAAATTTTATCTAAAGTGACAAACACACCCCTTTAGATTAACAGAGTTAGATTAACGTTAGTTGCCCTTCCATTTTCATTCACTCCAAGCTTCAATCATTGTCTCTCTCTCTCCCCTACCATTTCTCCCATTCTACAACTTTAGAACCCAACAAAAAATTATTTTCTCAAACAACTGTGAACTAAAAGTATATCATAAAACATGTTCAAGTAGGTGTTCAAATGTAAAATACTCGGTGTTTGTTCAGTGCCGCCTATACATATGATTGGCAAGTGCAGAGAGGGGAAAGACAAATGCATCCCTCCCAAGCAATATTAAGAAGATGAAGCAACCATAAATTCCCATAATTTTTTTGAGTCTACAACGACGTTGACAAGAAAAACATTAAACAAAACAAAGTTTTATAATACCATGGTGAATAATCTCGGAAGTTAGTTAAGAAGATTTCAGAAATAGATCACATGCAATTTGTTCTAGTTTCAATCATTTGCATATATGTCAAGCATAATTTAAGAAAATAACGTTGTGATGATGCAGTCACATTGAATTATTTACATAGGTAGTGTGGCACACTCGCACGATGCAAAGTGAATGTGAATGACAATAGTATCACGGTGATTTCAGCATGACCCACACACACACAATTAAGAAACATGACTCACACACAATTACAAGGGGAAATTACACTTACTTCCTTTGAGGTTTTCTTAAAAAGCACCAACACCCCCTATAGTTTTAAATTAGACACTAACCTCTCTTAAATCTTATCTTAAGGGACAAACACACCCCTTTAGATTAATAGAGTTAGATGAACGTTAGTTGCCATTCCATTTTCATTCACTCGAGGCTTCAATCATTGTCTCTCTTTCTCTCTCTCCCCTACCATTTCTTTCATTCTCCAACTTTAGAACCCAACAAAACATTATTTTCTCAAACAACTATGAACTAAAAGTATATCATAAAACATGTTCAAGTAAGTGTTCGAATGTAAAATACTCGGTGTTTGTTCAGTGCCGCCTATAAATATGATTGGCAAGTGCAGAGGGGAAAAACAAATGCAGCCCTCCCAAGCAATATTAAAAAGATGAAGCAACCGTAAATTCCCATAATTTTTTTGAGTCTACAACGACGTTGACAAGAAATACATTAAACAAAACAAAGTTTTATAATACCATGGTGAAATATCTCGGAAGTTAGTATTAAGAAGAGTTCAGAAATAGATCAGATACAATTTGTTCCAGTTTCAGTCATTTGCATATATGTCAAACATATTTTAAGAAAATAACGTTGTGATGATGGAGTCACAATGAATTATTTACATAGGTAGTGTGGCACACTGGCACGATGCAAAGTGAATGTGAATGATAATATTCAGCATGACACAATTAAGAAACATGACTCACACAAACAATTACAAGGGGAAATTACACTCACCTCCCTTGAGGTTTTCTTAAAAAGCACCAACACCCCCTATAGTTTTCAATTAGACACTAACCACCCTTAAATTTTATCTAAAGTGACAAACACACCCCTTAAGATTAACGTTAGCTGCCCTTCCATTTTCATTCACTCCAGGCTTCAATCATTGTCTCTCTCCCCCCCTACTATTTCTCTCATTCTCCAACTTTAGAACCCAACAAATTATTTTCTCAAACTACTATGAACTAAAAGTATATCATAAAACATGTTCAAGTAGGTGTTCGAATGTAAAATACTCGGTGTTTGTTCAGTGCCGCCTATACATATGATTGGCAAGTGCAGAGAGGGAAAGACAAATGCAGCCCTCCCAAGCAATATTAAAAAGATGAAGCAACTGTAAATTCCCATAAATTTTGAGTCTACGACGACGTTGACAAGAAAAACATTAAACAAAACCAAGTTTTATAATACCATGGTGAAATATCTCGGAAGTTAGTATTAAGAAGAGTTCAGAAATAGATCACATCCAATTTGTTCTAGTTTCAATCATTTGCATATATGTTAAACATAATTTAAGAAAATAACGTTGTGATGATGGAGTCACATTGAATTATTTACGTAGGTAGTGTGGCACACTGGCACGATGCAAAGTGAATGTGAATGACAATGGTATCACAATGATTTCAGCATGACCCACACACACACACAATTAAGAAACAAGACTCACACACAATTACAAGGGGAAATTACACTTCCTTTGAGGTTTTCTTAAAAAGCACCAACACCCCCTATAGTTTTAAATTAGACACTAACCTCGCTTAAATCTTATCTTAAGGGACAAACACACCCCTTTAGATTAATAGAGTTAGATGAACGTTAGTTGCCATTCCATTTTCATTCACTCCGGGCTTCAATCATTGCCTATCTCTCTCTCTCTCTCTCGCTCCCCTACCATTTCTTTCATTCTCCAACTTTAGAACCCAACAAGTCAAACTAAAGACAGTTCAAAAATATTCATAAAAGCATGAATATATTAGATACCTTTCCCATCTAGAATCAGATACACCATTCTTGCACTTGTCATATGTGGTGGTTGTAGACTTTATCACATCAGAAAATACTTGGTCAATCCTTTTCTTCTTAAACCAGTATAACTGCAGTCTAAAATGTCGATGGAAAGAATGAATAGTAGGCTTATTGCTGTAAATGAATAAAAAATCAATCATAAGAAAACGCGGAATAAAAAAAAAATTACTGCTAGTAATATGTCAAAATTATATCTCAACTTACGGTCTGGCCTGAATCTGAAGCCGGATCGAAACAGCCCCAGAATGATCCATAAATCCGGTTTTAGTTTGACAAACTTGTGGATGATTACATCTAATAATACCACCTTTAGTAACATCTTTACTTAAGACAAGCAATTTTGAAGAATCCTTTAGGTTAATTGCTGTAACTAGAACATCAGCGATTGTTGCCAGCTTACTCTGATCAAGTCCAAAGGACAGTTTCAACTGTGTCCCTTTTCTCGAATAATTGTAAGTCCTACAAATGTGCAAGTGACGCATGGATGAGGAGGAAGAAAAAAAAAATCAAAATTAAGAAATTATAAACGGCACTTACCAGAGTGAGTCTCCGATATCAATGGTGCCAGATGATAAACCTACACCAGGACGAATCATTGTTTCATCATCCCAATACATTATTTCAAGAAACTCCTTGTCCTCGTCTTCATCACTCCTATGATCCTCAAAACTACGATAATTCCGCTTAATGAAAGTTCGAAAGTGATGATGATTCAGGGCTGCAACTTCCTCCGACTCCATGTTGAGAACAATGGTTTGATTTCGGCGGTGGTGAGGGGATAAGAATGGTGGAGAAGAGGTGTTTTAGGGTTTCAGGGTTTTTACGGCGCCGAATATTTGATCCCTCAAAGGAAACATGGGTCAACCCAAGTCCCAGCTGAAAACATTTAATAATAACAAAACTTTTCTGTTTAAATACTCCCTCCGGTCCTTTATACAAGAAACAAAATCCATAAAACATCAATACCAAGGAAATACATTGAAAATAGTTATCTTCATTTAATACACCTCTACATTTATTTATTTTTCCATGAATACCCTTGAATTAATTACTTTTGATTTCACAGACTTATTTACTTTTAATATTCTCTCATAATAAATAAGGGCATAAATGAAATTTACATTCAAACACACTAGAAAATTGGTCAATATTTCTTATAAAAAGGACCAAATTTTTTCCACTTTTGTTCCTTATAAAAAGGACCGGAGGGAGTATAAAATATATAAATTCTACTTATACAAAGAGGAAATCGGAATTAATTAATTTATCGAGAGAAAGAAGTTTAAGGATTATATTTAATAAATAATCCAGAAGTCCTAGCTCAACTGACAAAATGCCGAAATTGTTAGGCCGGATGCCATGACCGGGGTTCGAACCCCGGTACCTCCACTTGTGTGTGTGAGTTTGTAATGGCTTTGTCATTTCGTCTATCTACCAAAAAAAATGAGTAAATAGGCAATTACCTCTTCCCTTCGAGAAATTCTAAATTTTGTTAATTACTCTCCGACATTGACAAAATTTCAATTACCAACTGAAATTACAAAATGTGAATCAATTTATTTCCCCCGTCAAATTCTTTCTTCAACTGTGAATCAATTTATTTCCTCCGTCAAATTCTTCTGTTAGTCAAACATGACGTTTTGCAAATACCCTCTGTAGTTTTGCACTTATGTGAAAATTTATATATTTTTTTATTATTCTTGACTCAAAAAATATTAAACACAAACAATTAACAGTTATTGTCACAACCAATCATGTGTAAGCCACATTCTCTTTTATCAACAGTGGTAAAGGGGAAGGAGATTTCCCCAAGATATCCACATAAAGCTTCTTATTCTGCACATTTTCTATCTCATTCATGTGAAGCAGAGAGAAGAAGCATAAAATAAGAGAATAAGAAAAGGAAATAGAATACAAAGTAGGAAGCATTAAAAACTGACAGATTAATTAAGGATAAAAATATGAATGAATATGAAAAGAATATTAAAGTTAAATGTTAATTGTTTGCCTTTAATATCTTTTGAATCAATATAAATTTTGAAGTTCAAGGGGCATTTTGCACATAAGTGCAAAACTTCAAGGAGTGTTTGCAAAACATCATGTTGACTAACAGAAGAACTTGACACAGGGGGTAAAGGTAATTGATGTTTTGTTAATGTGAGGGGAATAATTGACAAAACTTCCAATTTCGGAGGAGGGTCATTGCCTATTTACTCGATTTAAAATACATGAGAGTACATTCTCCATAAGCTGGGTACTGTTTATATATCATGATTAATGACCGGTATTCAATTTCTAAGGTCCTCTGTTTGCAATGGTATTTGGTAGATGATTATCTTAATGAAATTAATATATCATGATGAGTGTCAATTATGAATAAACTCCACGATGAGTGTCAATGAATAAACTCCACAAACAGAGCAGATCAATTATGCGACCCAAAACTGTTATGGGAGTAACTGCGAAAAAGAAATCGCATGGCGGAGCTTAAACATCATGCGGCGGAGACGAGACTGAAGCTATGACGTGTTTCTGATTTTTGGTTAAAGAAAGTCGAGTATTTTAGGTGTGATAACAGACAGCAACACGTGGAAAAAGGAAGAAAGTTGTGTTTCTAATAGCTGAAACATCCTGAAGCGTTAACTCAGGAAAGTGGTGAGGGGATAGAAAAACCAACATAGAAGAGAAGGAAGAAAGAGAAGGAGGAGGACCTTTGGTGTTCTCGTTAGAAGAAAAAAAAAAGAATAAATGACAATTACAAGCAATATTTAGGTGAGTGGACCGGGAAAAACCCGGATGAGGGACATAGTGCTCTCTGTAGAGACAATGTAGCCCAGGTTAACCTGCGAGAAAGGACACACAACAAGTTATATTTTCTATTAAAGGTAAAACACTTTGCCTTGTTCCAAGGCTCGTGCTTGGGGGGCTTGTGGATCGGGAAGACCTGGATAAAGGACACAAAGCCCTTCATAAGGGCCTAAAATAACCTTGAGAGTCCTTCATAAGGGCCAAATAGCCTTAGGCGGCCACTAAGGGCGCCACCATCCTAACCTTCTAGAAGCACCTAGAAGCCTCGGTAGTTATCTCTTTCCAAGTAACTTAATGCCTAAGTTAGAATTCTGCTCTTTACCCAAACAGTTTCGCTCATTCCCAAAGTAAAAGACATTTTTGCCCTTACGCATGTTAACTCATGTAGCGTGAGTTAACTTACGCCAGTTATAACGATAACAGTGACTTAAGTTGCGCTACGTTACTTAAGTCAGTTATCAGCAACACAGCAACACAGAACCTCCATTTTTCAACTTTTCAAAAAACGAAAGTTTCACCCCCAAATCCAAATTTCACCATTCTTGCGTCATTAAAACCAAATTTCGTCCACAATATCAAGTAAGTGATTATTATACTACTTCTCTGCATTATTTTGGTTGAAATTTTTGAATTTTTGTAGAAAAATTAACATTTTTAGGTTTTTAAAAAATTGTCTTGCATGTTAAAGATTATGATTGTTAGTGACGAATTAACTTAGGAATTGTTGTTTAGATGTTGTTTAGGGTACAATGTGGTAGTTTAGGGTTTAGCAATTGCTAGATTACAAAGTTGTTTGAAAATTGCACACTACGTGTTCAGTAAAATGCCTCAATGATGTTTTTTTTTTGTTTTTTTGGATCGTTAATGATGTAATTAGTTAGAATTATGTTTGTTAATGTTGATTATAGTTAATTTGACTGCAATGTGGTAGTTTATGGATTCAAATGACATTGTCGACATTATAGTGTTGTTGTTGTATTGTTAAAGATGACACGTGTGTTGCTGTCGAAATTATGTGCAAATGTGTTAAATATTTTTTGATTTTTGTGAAGATATGTCTGAGCAACAGAGGCCTTACAGTTTTAGGGCTGGGAGGCGTGCCCCTACTAGTAGTGCACGGAGGGAGAAGCAAGCGTTACAGCCTCCGGCTGGTCGAGGTCGAGGGAGACTGGGGGCCACGAGTCTTGCTACTGTTGATGCTACGGGGGGATCAACGTCACAGACGGGTGCATCCCAGATTGTGGACCCGCTATAGTACCAGCATGAGCAGCATTATCAGGAGCAGCATTATCAGGCGCAGCCTGAATTTCAGCCGGGTTATCAGTATCAGGAGGGGTTTGAGTATCACCAGGGGTATCAGTCTCAGTTTCACGAGGGGTATCAGCCTGAGCAGCAGTATGTCGAGCCTCCTCAGCAGCAGCATCCTGAGCAGCAGCATGCAGAGCATGTTATGGAGGATGAGGATGGGGGCTTTCTAGGGGGCCTTACGAGTTGTCACTTTTACCGGACTTCGGTAAACACGTGGCATGCAAGCTTTAGAACGATAAAACAGTAAGTATAAATTCCTTTATTTAATTTAATGATATTTTACTACGTAGAATATGTCATGCTTATTTTACATATTTAAGTATAATTGATTTATTTTTAACGTAGAATATATATAGTTTATTATTATGTCAAGTTCATGTTACGTAGAATATCTATATATATATATATATATATATATATATATATATATATATATATATATAGTTTATTATTATGTCAAAGTTTATGTTACGTAGAATATTTATAGTTTTTTTTTTGTGGTGGCCGAGGTTCGAACCCCGGACCTTGCATATTTTATTCATTGTCCATACCAACTGAGTTAAGCTCACGCGGACAGAATATTTATAGTTTATTATTTCATGTTTATTTTACATATTTAATTATTTTTTTTTGTATTTCAGTTGCAAGTGCATCGTAAGATGAAAGGCATCTCGCATGGGAGGAAACTGAAGCTTTCTGCCTTGTCCCTTCCGTTGCTGGTAGATGATAACCCTTGGTTCTGGGAACCGGTTGATAGATCGGGTCTAAGGCCCCTCCTTCTGACTGGGTACGACAACATCTCCCACGGTTTGGTGTGTGTCTTGGCTGAGAGATGGCATCAGGAGACCATCAGCTTCCATATGCCTGTTGGGGATATGACCATCACACTGGATGATGTTGCTTGTCTCCTAGGCATCCCCGTCGCGGGACGGCTCATTCAGGAGGAGGATTTAGATCATGACCATGTTGTAGATCTGTTGGTGACCCACCTTTTGTTTCCGGTGGAGGATGTGGTTGGGCAAGTGACTGATTTCGGTGCCTCTGTCTGTTACACGGCCCTGAAAGACCGTTATGACCACCTGTTGAACAGGTGTAACCATTTGCTGGGGGAGGATTTATCAGAGAAGGAGGAGCAGGAGCTGAGTCGTATTAGGTCCGCCTATGTCAAGGTGTTCTTGTTGCTCTTGCTTGGCTACACCCTTTTTGCCAGCAAGAACAGCAAAACCGTTAGTATGTTGTGTATGCTTGCGATTCGGGATTTGGCTAACATAGGCACGTGGTCATGGACGCGATGGGACTTGCTTTGTTGTATGAGCAGTTGAATCTTACATAAGAATCAAATGTTGGCTCAGTTGGTGGTTACATGAGCTTGCTTGTGGTAATATATTTTTTCTTCTTTTTTTAAGTTAAATGTATATGTATAGTTTCTTGTATGACACTCGTGTGCTAATATAGATTTGTCTCTTTGTGTTTGCAGTGATGGGTTATAGCTCACTTCATACATGTGGTTCCGAGGTCCAGATATCTAGATTACTGATAAGTGTTTAAAAGTGATATATTTCATATAGGAGTTTAGGCATTTTAGTGACTTGTTTTGCAAGATTCTCTATGGAAAACTCCAATTATTGTGTAAATATGTCATTTATGCTTTTGAGCCTTATTCTACCCTTTTTGTGCAGGAAAATACAAGCAAGGATCAAGAAACGTCAAAGTTCAATGTCATACGCTATTAGCGTGTCCTACGCTATTAGCGTGATGAAGAAATGCCCAAGGTCAGAGAGATACGCCATTAGCGTACCTGGGGCGTAGGATCTGGAGCACTCTTGAAGAGTACGCTAATAGCGTATTCTGAGCTATTAGCGTACAAGCTCCCGAGAGCTACGCCATAGGCGCACCTGGAGCGTGGCTGTCATGAAGAAACACGCTATTAGCGTGGATTACGCTATAAGCGTAGAAGCTCCAGAGGACCACGCTATTAGCGTAGCTGAAGCGTAGAAGCAGGGCAAGGCCAACGTGGCACAAGCCCATTGGCCAGATTATAGGCCGACATACCACGCTATTAGCGTAATCTGCGCTATTAGCGTAGGTACAAAAACACAGGCACATATAAATAGCATTCTTACCTCTCTTTTAGGTCATTCACTATTCCATTGAAACATTTTATACATTTCTAGAGAGAGGTTAGAGCTATTTCATAGAGAAGAATACACAACACACAATTTGTGGGCACTATACATACAGAAAGGGAAATCACGTTTTAGGGAGAGCTGCGCAGCACATGGGCAACAAGGAAGCAATTCACGATTTGGGCAAGCAGCAGCTCATTTTGGAGAGAATTTTGGTTTGGCATTTCTAGAGAAACACAAAGCAAGGTGTTAGGAGTAGATTCAACCTAAGATTTGTTGAGACATCATGGATCTAGGTATTGAATCTTCATCTTTCCTTCATACTTTGCATAGTTTACATGTCTATGTGTAGCTATCATCTACTCTTGTAGTATTGAGGTAATCAAACAAGCTATTATGTAATCTTTTGATCTTTTAATATATAAGGTTCTAGCTTATTAATTCAATATTGTTGTTATTCTTGATCTTAATGCTTTCAAAGAGATTCAAGATGATTTGGGCACGAACTCTTGAATCTAGAACTAGAATAACAATCTATCTTAAATTATATCACTCTTGACAAGTTTGTAAATCTTTGATAATCACTTTTAATCAAGAACTTAATGCTTTCGGACATTTAGTCAGGCTGGACACGGTCGATTAAGTTATCCGATCGACTTTGTTATCTTTTAAGGGATTTGGACACGAATGTTTAAATGATAACTTAGAAATAACGATATCGCTTTGGACACGAAGGATATTGTAGAAATGATTGTGATAATATTGGTTATAAAGCTAGAGTCTGTTAATCGATCGAGAGATTGCAGTTGTTACGCTTGATTGAGTGTCTCTGACCCCAAGCGAAATGGTCATATCTGTTCTCCATTTTATTTTATGTCAAATAGTTTATAGGTTTACACAAACAAATATTTTAAATCCATACACTTAGAATAATATTGATTGTTTAATGGTAAGAATGTCGCGCTAGTCCCTGTGGAGACGATACACAAAAATACTTACTTTTGATTGTTGTAAAAATACTACATCAAAATGGCGCCGTTGCCGGGGAGTAACGGAAATTTATTATAAGTATGGAAACAATTTTGTCATGTTAAGTCAATTTTGCACAAAATTCTTTCATGCATATACATATACACTTATATCATTCATTATTTTTTATGCTAACCACCTGGTATAGTCTTGGTGAACTTTGTTTATGCGAGGTACCGTTGCTAACGAAGACCTACAATTTGATCCTGAGATTGAGAAAACTTCTAGGTTACTTAGAGCTCAAGCAAAGGAAGCTAAGAGATTAGCCAGGCTGGCTCAGCCGGAATCTTTACTTTTTATTCCTTCTCCATCAGGTTCGGTGCATACTATATCACTTGGTGATTCTTCACATTCTTCTGCACATTCATCTCCGAAGAGTGAACCAGAAGTAGTCATGGCTCAGGAAGAAGATAATGATGCTCTACCTATGTGGGTTAGTCCGAGGAGGCTAGCTAATCTTGGCAATCGTAATGCCAAATCAATTGAGCTGAAGTCGGGGTTGATAAACTTGATAACTCATAACCAGTTTACCGGTATGGATCATGAGGATCCATATAGACATTTAACCAACTTCTATGTTATCGCCGGTACACTTGGTGCAAAGGAAGATGAGGAAGAGGGTGTGTTTGTGCAGTTGTTTCCTCATTCTTTGATCAGGAAGGCTAAGGAGTGGTATCTTGATCAACCAACTTCTTTGATGGAAAATTGGGGTGAGCTAGAGAAAGCATTTCAAGAAAGGTTCTTTCCGGAGGATAGGCATCTTGAGGCTAAAACTTCAATTACAACTTTTGCTCAAGGCCAAAGTGAGTCTTTTTGTGAAGCTTGGGAGCGCTATAAATCATTGCTAAGGAATTGTCCAAAGCATGGTTTTGATAGCCAAATGCAACTATATCTTTTTCGTCAAGGGCTACAAGACATGTCCAAGACGATGCTAGATGCAAGTGCTGGAGGCTCTATTGCTATGAAAAATCCAGCTGATGCTGTCAAAATCATTAACCAAATGGCTCTCAACACAAGAAAATCTTCTCACAACCGGAATCCTCAACAAAGGAAAGCCGGTATCCTTGAACTAGAAGCAAATGATGCGGTCTTAGCTCAAAATAAGCTTCTCACTCAACAAATAGAAGCTATGCAAAAGGAGATGAGAGTTATGCCAAAACAAATTCTTGAATCTCTCAAGCAAGAAGGAGGAACCGCTCAAGTCAATACTTGTGGACTTTGTACGGGGGATCATCCCACCGGCTATTGTCCTGAACCCGGTTCTTTTGAAGAGGAAGAGGTCAACTATGTGGGAAACCAACAAAGGCCTAACCAACCACAACAAGCCGGAACCTCACAACAATCCCAAAATCCGGGTACTTCCAATTTTCAAGGAAGATATCCGGCCACTCAAAACTTTCAGAGACCATGGAGAGCACCTTACAACAATAACTACCAATATCCGCAATCAAACTTCTACCAACAACCTTTCCCTCAATTCCAACAACCTTTCAATAATCAATACCAATTCCCACCACCAAATAACCCCCAACAACCTAATAATTCCCAAAGCACCGAGGAGGTCTTGAAGCAATTCATGCAAATGTCCATGTCTAACCAGAAAAATACCGACGCGTCCATCAAAGGCCTTGAGACGCAAGTTGGTCAGTTAGCACAACAAATGGCTCAAGGTCCTCCGCAAGTGGGAACTTTCACCGCAAACACTCAACCAAATCCTAAGGAGCATCACAAAGCATAGCAGTCAAAAGCTATAGCTACAAGGAGTGGTAGAGTAGTAGGTAAAGGGGTAGGTGTAGATGTTGTTGCTGAAGAGAAGGATGATGAAGTTGTCATTGAGGAGGATAAAGAGAAGTTCGAGGAGGATAAGGAAGAGATAGAGAAGGAAGTGTATATAAAGAATAAAGAAGCATTAGTTGAAAAAGAAAAAAATCAAAAAAAAGATCTAGTGGAACAAGAGGAGATGGAGAGGAAGATGAAAGATGTGGGGAGAGATAAAGGGAAGAAACAAGAAGTTGAGAAGCAAGTGATGGCTCAACGCTTACCATACCCACATGCTCCATCGAAGAAAGACAAAGAGCGGCAATACGCAAGGTTTCTTGAACTCTTCAAGAAGTTGCAAATTGATATACCATTCTCAGAAGCCTTGGAGCAAATGCCGGTCTATGCGAAGTTCATGAAAGATATCCTTTCCAAGAAAAGAAGAGTCAACGATGAAGAGATGATCCAAATTGACGCCAATTGTAGTGCTATTATTCAAAGAACGTTGCCTAAGAAAGAGCAAGATCCGGGAAGAGTCACTCTACCGGTAGCTATTGGCACAACACATGTAGGTAAAGCACTACTTGATCTTGGATCAAGCATCAATCTCATGCCTTTGTCCGTTGCCAAAAGAGTTGGTGACCTTTGTATAAAGCGGACTAGGATGATGTTGCAATTGGCCGACAAATCCTTTGCAAAACCACTAGGTATGGCCGAAGATGTTCTTGTAAAAGTGGACAAATTTATTTTTCCGGCTGACTTTGTGGTTATGGATGTCGAAGAAGATGAGGATGTGCCTATCTTAATGGGAAGGAATTTCATGCAAACGGCTCGGATGATGATTGATCTTGATGATAATATCATGAAGGTCAAGGTAAATGATGAAGAGGTTACCTTCAACATCCGAGAAGCTTTAAAGTACTCGAAAGACAAGGGTGCGTGTTTCAAAATGGATGCAACCGAAGAAGTCATCTTGACTACTTGGAAGCAATTGCACAAGAGAACACCCCTTGAGAGTGCTTTGGTGGATACACTCAATGCTATTGATGAAGATGAAGCAAGAGACATTGAAGAGTGTTTGAAGGAGCTAGATTCCTTGAAGGAGATTCTTCCTAATCAAGCCATACTTGAAGATTTGAAAGAAGAATCCATGGAAGAAGCCAAACTTGATGACACCAAGGTAGAATTAAATGTTTTACCATCTAATTTGAAATATGTTTTTCTTGAGAAAGATGGTACAAAACCGGTGATCATTAGTAGCTCCTTGTCCATCGATGAAGAAACAAAGTTGGTAGAGGTCCTCAAGGCCAACAAGGAAGCGATAGGGTGGAAATTATCCGACTTGAAAGGGATAAGTCCATCTTATTGTATGCCCAAGATTATGATGGAAGAAAACTTCAAGCCGGTAGCACAACCACAACGCCGCTTAAATCCAAACATGAAAGAGGTGGTGCGAAAGGAAGTAGTGAAGTTACTTGAAGCCGGCATGATCTATCCTATCTCGGATAGTGCTTGGGTAAGCCCGGTTCAAGTAGTCCCCAAGAAAGGAGGAATGACGGTGATCACTAATGATAAAGATGAGTTGATCCCAACTAGAACCGTCACCGGATGGAGGATGTGTATAGATTATAGAAGACTCAATCAAGCAACAAGGAAGGATCACTTCCCCTTGCTCTTCATGGATCAAATGCTCGAAAGACTCTCCGGTCAATCCTTTTATTGCTTCCTAGATGGTTACTCCGGTTACAATCAAATCGCCATGAACCCAGATGATCACGAGAAGACGGCTTTCACTTGCCCCTTTGGTATTTTTGCTTATCGAAGAATGCCATTTGGCTTGTGTAATGCACCCGCAACTTTTCAACGGTGTGTTCAAGCAATCTTCTCCAAACTTATTGGTAAATGCATGGAGGTGTTCATGGATGATTTCTCAGTTTTCGGTTCGTCTTTTGATATGTGTTTGAATAGCTTGGATACCGTGCTGAAGCGGTGTATTGAAACTAGCTTGGTGCTCAATTGGGAGAAATGTCACTTCATGGTTACCGAGGGTATTGTCCTTGGTCATAAGATTTCTGCTAAGGGTATTGAGGTAGACCAAGCAAAGGTCGATGTTATTGGAAAGCTTCCACCACCGGTGAATGTCAAAGGTGTTCGGAGTTTTCTTGGTCATGCCGGGTTCTACCGGAGGTTCATCAAAGACTTCTCAAAGATCGCAAAGCCTATGAGCAACTTGCTCAACAAAGATAAGTCTTCTGTTTTTGATAATGAATGTCTTGATGCATTTGAATCTTTAAAAGAAAAGTTGACCACAGCACCAATAATCATTGCTCCTAATTGGGACTTAAATTTTGAATTAATGTGTGATGCAAGTGATTATGCTGTTGGTGCGGTATTGGGTCAACGTAAGGACAAAATTTTTCATGCTATTCACTATGCAAGTAAGGTTTTAAATGAGGCACAAATCAATTATGCCACAACTGAAAAAGAGTTACTTGCAATAGTTTATGCAATGGAGAAATTTCGTTCTTACTTTGTAGGTTCCAAAATTGTTGTTTATACTGACCATGCAGCTATCAAGTATCTCCTTACTAAGTCCGACTCAAAGCCAAGGCTCATCCGTTGGATGTTGTTGCTTCAAGAGTTTGACTTAGAGATCAAAGATAAGAAAGGCACGGAGAATCTTGTAGCTGATCACCTTTCAAGGTTGACAAACAATGAGGTAACCAAGAATGAACCGGAGGTTCGTGAAGAATTTCCAGATGAACGGTTGCTAGCAATCAATGTGAGACCGTGGTTTGCCGACATGGTGAACTACAAAGCAACCGGGTTCATTCCGGAAGATTTTGAATGGCAACAACGCAAGAAGTTCCTCCATGATGCTAACCACTTTGTGTGGGATGAGCCTTATTTGTTCAAAATTGGAGCGGACAATCTCTTGCGTAGGTGTGTGGATGATGAAGAGGCAAAGAAGATCCTATGGCAATGTCATAATTCGCCCTATGGATGTCACTTCAACGGGGAGAGAACAGCCGCAAAGGTACTTCAATCCGGGTTCTATTGGCCAACTCTATTCAAAGATGCCAATACACATTGCAAGCATTGTGATGAATGCCAAAGAACCGGATCAATGTCAAAAAGAAATGAGATGCCTTTACAACTCATCCTTGAAGTGGAAGTGTTTGATTGTTGGGGTATAGATTTTGTTGGCCCTTTTCCTTCATCATATTCAAATGAGTACATCTTGGTAGCTGTTGATTATGTTTCAAAGTGGGTGGAAGCCGTGGCATCGCCTAAAGCCGATAGCAAGACGGTAGTGAAGTTCCTAAAAAAAGAATATTTTCACCCAGTTTGGTACACCAAGAGTTCTTATTAGTGATGGAGGGTCACACTTTTGCAACACACAACTTACCAAGGCCCTAGATCATTATGGAGTCAAGCACAAAGTAGCATCACCGTATCATCCGCAAACGAATGGACAAGCCGAAGTTTCTAACCGGGAGGTCAAACGCATACTTGAGAAGACGGTTTCTACATCTCGGAAGGATTGGTCGGCTAAACTTGATGAAGCTTTGTGGGCATATAGGACTGCATACAAGTCTCCTATAGGCCTCACTCCTTTCCAAATGGTCTATGGCAAATCTTGTCACTTACCGGTCGAGCTCGAACATAAAGCATTTTGGGCATTGAAGTTCCTAAACTTTGATCAAGAGAAGGCCGGTGAAAGAAGAAAAGTTCAAATGCATGAGCTTGAAGAATTGAGAAATCAAGCTTATGAATCTTCAAAGCTCTACAAAGAAAGGACCAAGAAGTATCATGACAAGAAGATCATTCTGAGACAATTCATGCCGGGGCAAATGGTGTTACTTTTCAATTCAAGACTAAGACTGTTTCCGGGCAAATTGAAGTCTAAGTGGTCCGGACCTTTCATGGTTAAAGAGGTCAAACCATATGGAGCTGTTGAGCTTGAGGATCCAGTCACAAAAACCAACTGGACTGTGAATGGGCAGAGACTTAAGCCCTACTTCGGTGGTGAAATTGATCGGTGTTTGACGACGATTTCACTAATCGAGCCATGATTTCTTCAAAATGCGTCAAGCTAAGGACGTAAAACAAGCTCTTGCTGGGAGGCACACCCAGTTTTGTAAGTATTTTTATGTTTATTGCATATAGTAGTAGTACATAAGCATTTAAAAGCAGAAATGAAAAACTTTGGAAAACTGATCCTGAAGCTTCATGCTATTAGCGTATTTTTCGCTATTAGCGTGGGAGCTCCAGAGAGCCACGCTAATAGCGTGAGTTTGGCGTGGGAGAAAAAAAATTTGGTGGGCCCAGGGGATTAACTCCCCTTAACTTCCCACAACCCCCCATTCACTCCCTTTTTACGGTTTCTTTTCCCCTCTTCTCACTCTCAACTCACAAACTTCTTCTCCCACACACACATAACCCTAACTCACAAACCCATTTTCATTGTTTCAATTCAAGTCAAATACAACACTTTGCATTGCATTTCTGCTTGAATTTGCATCATTCTAACAGGTTTGTTTTCCTTTTCTCCTTTGCTTTAATTGAATTGATAATATCATGCTTTTAGCAATTTTAGAAATGGTTAGGTTAGGGTTAGATCTTTGCTTTGTGAATAGAGATTGTTCTTCATTGATTATAGTTTGGAAAGGAACAAGAATCATAACCCACATGCAACAAACATTCATCTTTTGATTTTGACCCATTTTGTAAAAATTGAAAAATAAGGGTTTTGAATGATTTGTGTGCCAATGTTGTGATTCTGATTCCTTTTCAAGATTATATTGTGTTTTAGAGACATAGGATGAAACCTAGGGTTGAAAATTGCTGGTTTGTGCTGTGAAATTGCAGGAACAAGAATTTTGAAAATTTGAAAATTGCAGGTACGAAGAAATACGCTAATAGCGAAATCTACGCTAATAGCGAAATTTTTCCAGAAAATTTCGCTATTAGCGTGGCTGGCGCTAATAGCGTAGTTCTTCCTACTTGCCCAGATTTTCAAAATTTTTGATGTTTTTAAATGATCAATTCTAGTTTGTGCTAATATTTTCTATGCAATATGTTGGTTTTTCCTGGTTTTGTTGCAGATGGCACCGAAAAATGTTGAAAAAACTACCGGGACCAAACGTCCAAGAGGCAAATCTGCCTCCACCTCAGCCCCACCAGTCAACCCTAACCGTTTTCCCACCACTGCCCACTCTGCCAGGTTTAAAAAGATGGTACAGTACAAAACCTGGCATGAAAGAACGTTTGACATTCAACCAGGTGGTGAATTCTCTGATTTGCTCCACATTTTCACTGGTCGCAAGTGGACCAAACTCCTTGTTCCCAGTACTGAAATTAACACTGACCTAATCAAGGAGTTCTATTGTAACGCTGTCCCTGATGCCTCACCAACCACCCTTGCTGATACTTTCTCTTGGACTTCTTATGTCCGAGGGAAGCAAATCCCATTTGATAAGGATTCCATTAATGATTTCCTTGACAATGCATTAAACCTTGAGCCTTCACCTGATCCCACTATGCCCACTTTATGTACTTATGCTAAGAGAAATGCTCAGGGGAACTAGAAGTTTGACCAAATTGAGCGGGATATCATGAACAAGGGTAGGTGCTTTGTAAAGAATGATAAGGGAGATGTTAGACATGCTCTCACAAAGGAGATGACTGCTAAGGCCCGCTTAGTATTCCAGTTTCTTGTCCACAATGCCCTTCCTAGAGCCCATACATCCGATGCCCCAAAAGCCGTTCTGCCACTCATCTGGTGCATTATGAAAGAAGTGCCTGTTGATATTGCTCGCATCATAGCCAATGAGATGAAAGCTGTGGCTTTGAAGGTTGCCACAGGTGCTAAGAAGGTTGCTTTGTTCTACCCGGGACTTATCATGGGATTGTTGAAGGCCTATGGAGTGCCCATTTCTGGACCCTTTGATGAAGACATTGAGGGGACCATTACTGACACTTCTATCCGTACCTGGGTGAAAGCAGAGAATAGGGCAGCTCAATACCATTTCTCTGATGATGAGGCTGGCCCATCTAAGGGCACTGGTTCTTTTGATTTTTCAGGTTTGCAGACCTTTATGCTGGAGCAGCAGATGCATAACCAGTACGTGAGGGACCAGAATAGCTTCTTAATGGATCAGAATGAGGCAATTTGGAGGAGCAACATGGGCATACACCAGGACCTCTACAATGCTCACATGTATCCGAGAAATGCTGATTACCCGGTAATGACACCTGACCAGTACCAGAGCTATGTTCATTGGCCTGAGGGCAGGCCAAGTCCTTATGTGGGGGTGGCAGATGCTGTGGATGATGAGGCTACTCCGGATGATGATGGAGTTGATGGTGATGATGTGTACCAGGATCTTGACATGGATGATGCTGGAGAGGATGATCAGTGATATCTTGGGTTTTTAGTGATGTTTTTCTTTTTTGCTTTCAAACTCTATGTTTTTTATTTCATGTTGGAACATTTGTTTATTTGGTTGTATTTTGTACTCTTCAAGCACTGTGGTTTTTAGTGCTTGATTTGTTACTTTGTTACTTTATATTTGGTTTAATAACTTAGATTTTTGTTTTTTTTTTTACTTATGCTTTGGATGAAATTTTTGTTTACATCTTGCTTGTGTCTCTCAAAAGAAAATTGCTCATGAACAATAAATTTTAAAGTGCTCCATGGAGCCATGTTTGAGCAAAAGCAGGTGAGTGATAATGATATTACTTGTGAGAAAGCGTAAGGCCAAGGTATTGGTTTCCTGCTATTCTAGGTTTTTAATAAGAATTTGAAACTTGTACTTTGCACAAAATATATATCATTTAAGTCTTTTCATAAACATAAATATCTTTGAACCACTTAGTACTTAACATAAATGTGAGGTAGCTTCAATCTGTTGTATATATGCTGGAGACCGATAATCACCGTCTAACTTGTTTTAGTTATGTTAAATCTGATAATTATTTTGAATTGTTTGAAAGCATGGAAAGGATCAAGGCACTTTTTGAATTAAGAGTAACCTACTTGACCACATAAAGCCTACCTGTGAGAAGAGCGAGTATCTGATACCCCAATCTGAGCCTAATGAATCAAGTCCTCAAACATGAACTGTCAATATTCATAAGCACAATGCTTAGTGAATTTGTCTGAAATTTTTCATAAATCCAGTTCATGCTTGTCTCTGAAAGGACTTTGATATTTTTTTGATATTTTGTTGAACCCTTAACCTTTTTGTACTTTGTCCCTTGCCTTAGGATAGGGGAACATTCAATTAGAGTTTTGTTGTATTCAAGTTGGGGAGAAAAAGGAGGCATTATATGTCAAGTTTCTGGTGAAGTTGTAAAATAACCTGACAACATTGAATCAAAGAAAAAAATTGTACATTTGAAAAAGAAAAGAAAAGAAAAAGATAGAGAAAAATCAAAAATAGAATAAGTTGTCAAGGTTATAAGTTTGATTGTTAATCACCAAAGGTTGTAATTCTTGGTAGGGAAGTATATGGATTCCAAGTTATAACCCTTGCAAGACCTTTTGATCCATGCTTTTATGCTTTTTGAGACGATATTTGGATGGACACCTAACTTAAATAGGATGTTAGCATGATTGTTGGATGTGTGTTCATTACCTCACTTATTGTTATCATATCATTGTATTTACTTTTAAAGAAGTGTGTTAGGTGTGGTTCATAGATAGATATGTTTATATTTTGAAGTTTATGATGTATAGTTGTGCTTAGGACATTTTTCGCATTCTTAGTTTGAATCTAGAGTAGCGGAGGAATTCATGCTTATCCACGCGATCATATTTGAATCACCATTTGTTTATTTTTGTTTTGAATTGTTTGACACCATGTTGAAAACCTTGTCCAAAGCCTTGTTAGTTTCCTTTTCAATTGATTTGTTTGAGGACAAACAAAAAGCCAAGTTGGGGAGAGTTTGATAAGTGTTTAAAAGTGATATATTTCATATAGGAGTTTAGGCATTTTAGTGACTTGTTTTGCAAGATTCTCTATGGAAAACTCCAATTATTGTGTAAATATGTCATTTATGCTTTTGAGCCTTATTCTACCCTTTTTGTGCAGGAAAATACAAGCAAGGATCAAGAAACGTCAAAGTTCAATGTCATACGCTATTAGCGTGTCCTACGCTATTAGCGTGATGAAGAAATGCCCAAGGTCAGAGAGATACGCCATTAGCGTACCTGGGGCGTAGGATCTGGAGCACTCTTGAAGAGTATGCTAATAGCGTATTCTGAGCTATTAGCGTACAAGCTCCCGAGAGCTACGCCATAGGCGCACCTGGAGCATGGCTGTCATGAAGAAACACGCTATTAGCGTGGATTACGCTATAAGCGTAGAAGCTCCAGAGGACCACGCTATTAGCGTAGCTGAAGCGTAGAAGCAGGGCAAGGCCAACGTGGCACAAGCCCATTGGCCAGATTATAGGCCGACATACCACGCTATTAGCGTAATCTGCGCTATTAGCGTAGGTACAAAAACACAGGCACATATAAATAGCATTCTTACCTCTCTTTTAGGTCATTCACTATTCCATTGAAACATTTTATACATTTCTAGAGAGAGGTTAGAGCTATTTCATAGAGAAGAATACACAACACACAATTTGTGGGCACTATACATACAGAAAGGGAAATCACGTTTTAGGGAGAGCTGCGCAGCACATGGGCAACAAGGAAGCAATTCACGATTTGGGCAAGCAGCAGCTCATTTTGGAGAGAATTTTGGTTTGGCATTTCTAGAGAAACACAAAGCAAGGTGTTAGGAGTAGATTCAACCTAAGATTTGTTGAGACATCATGGATCTAGGTATTGAATCTTCATCTTTCCTTCATACTTTGCATAGTTTACATGTCTATGTGTAGCTATCATCTACTCTTGTAGTATTGAGGTAATCAAACAAGCTATTATGTAATCTTTTGATCTTTTAATATATAAGGTTCTAGCTTATTAATTCAATATTGTTGTTATTCTTGATCTTAATGCTTTCAAAGAGATTCAAGATGATTTGGGCACGAACTCTTGAATCTAGAACTAGAATAACAATCTATCTTAAATTATATCACTCTTGACAAGTTTGTAAATCTTTGATAATCACTTTTAATCAAGAACTTAATGCTTTCGGACATTTAGTCAGGCTGGACACGGTCGATTAAGTTATCCGATCGACTTTGTTATCTTTTAAGGGATTTGGACACGAATGTTTAAATGATAACTTAGAAATAACGATATCGCTTTGGACACGAAGGATATTGTAGAAATGATTGTGATAATATTGGTTATAAAGCTAGAGTCTGTTAATCGATCGAGAGATTGCAGTTGTTACGCTTGATTGAGTGTCTCTGACCCCAAGCGAAATGGTCATATCTGCTCTCCATTTTATTTTATGTCAAATAGTTTATAGGTTTACACAAACAAATATTTTAAATCCATACACTTAGAATAATATTGATTGTTTAATGGTAAGAATGTCGCGCTAGTCCCTGTGGAGACGATACACAAAAATACTTACTTTTGATTGTTGTAAAAATACTACATCAAAATGGCGCCGTTGCCGACATACCACGCTATTAGCGTAATCTGCGCTATTAGCGTAGGTACAAAAACACAGGCACATATAAATAGCATTCTTACCTCTCTTTTAGGTCATTCACTATTCCATTGAAACATTTTATACATTTCTAGAGAGAGGTTAGAGCTATTTCATAGAGAGAAACACAAAGCAAGTGATTAAGGAGTAGATTCAACCCTAGATTCATTGAGACATCAAGGATCTTGGCATGGAATCTTCATCTTTCCTTCATTCCTTGCATTAGTTTACATGTCTATGTGTAACTATCACCTTCTTTGTAGTATTGAGGTAACAACCAAGCTATTATGTAATCTTTTGATCTTTTAATATATAAGGTTCTAGCTTAATGATTCAATATTGTTGTTATTCTTGCTTTTAATGCTTTCAAAGAGATTCAAGATGATTTGGACACAAACTCTTGAATCTAGAACTAGAATAACAATCTATCTTATGTTATATCACTCTTGACAAGTTTGTAAACCTTTGATAATTACTTTTAATCAAGATTTTAATGCTTTCGGATACTTAATCAGGCTGGACACGGTCGATTAAGTTATCCGATCGACTTTGTTATCGTTTAAGGAATTTGGACACGAATGTTTAAACGCTAACTTGGAAATAACGATGTCGCTTTGGACACGAAGGATGTTGTAGAAATGATTGTAATAATATTGGTTATAAAGCTAGAATCTGTTAATCGATCGAGAGATTGCTGCTGTTATGCTTGCTCGTTATCTTATACCGCAAGCGAAATAGTTCGATACCCTCTCGTTTTTACTTTTGTAATCTATGGATATAGTGTTACAAACAAACAAATTATATCCAAACCCTTAATGTGAACTATTGTGAAAATGCTTATAATTAACGTAACTCCCTGTGGAAACGATCCTATATATACTCACGTGTACATAGTTATATGACATGTAGGAAAAAACTTACATCAATTACGAACGGGAGAACCCGTATGTGGCTAGATGGAAACCTAAAGGGGGGTTTGCTGATGTTGACCACTTCAGAGGCTTGTTGGATTCGATGGAGAATTGTCATGTCACCTGGAGGTCGTACGAGCACTGACGAGACGTGACTCCTTTTCAGGACGTGTGCTGGTACTCCGGATGGATCATGGCTGGCAGACAGAGGATGGTGCGTCACTTGTCGGAGCTGGTGCTGAGGCAGTACGGTTATGTTCAGACCGTTCCCCGAGCGCCTACTACGATTATGCCTCTTGCCCCACCAGATGTGGCTGCTGCCTTCTTGGAGTTTGCTCTGCATGTTGTTCCCCAGCAGCATATGGGTGCCCAGGTCCCAGACGACGAACCTTGTAAGTATTCAGATAGGTATGTTAGGTGGTTCTACCGTGTGTCCTATCCTCTCATCGTCAACCATGCTCCAGAGCCTAACATTGTCATGCCGAGACCTGTCTACCAGGATATTCTTGTTGACCAGGAGTGGGCCAGACATCCTCCCGATCCATTGCAGGTCATCAGCAGCATCAGAGGCAGAGTGGAGCATGCGATGCAGATTCCAGAGGTGGTTTCTAATCCACTCTTCTTTGGCATTTTGGAGGACCTCTGTACCAATTATAACGTGTTTGAGCAGCAGCCGGTTCCAAGGAGGAGGTCTAGGAGTCCACAGGAGGAGCAGTAGTGTCTTATTTTAGGACTTGTTTTTATATTTGTAGTATTTTTATGACATTTTGTTGAATTTGGATGTAATACATTTACATTTGCGCGGCTGCGCCTCTTTATGACATTTACGTTAATTTTCTTTAAAATTGTGTTTCTATATTATGAATGAATGAATGCATGTTCTCTAAATTATGAGTTTTGGTTGAATGAATGAATGGTTGTAGCTATGTATGAACGAACGAATAAACAGGGAACAAGAACATGACAGTAGCTGTTGCCTGTGCCTGTCTGTTCTGGTGCGTGTACAAAACCAGCGTAAGTTAACTCACGCTGGTGTTAAAACGAGCGTGACTTAATTCACACTACGTGACTTAAGTCACATATCATTTTGTACTAGCGTATGTTAAGTTGCGTAAGGGCAAAGAGGGAATTTACTTTGGGAATGAGCAAAACTGTTTGTGTAAAGAGCAAAATTCCCTAAGTTAGAGGACTAAACAGGCCCAAACTATTGCTATAAATATTAACCTTGAGAGCATTCTCAAGGCATGACCTAAACAGATTAAACCTAGTCTGATAAATCGTACTCACTGCAAGTACAGTGTCAGTGAGCATGTCATGTCCAGTGTTCGTGCTTTTTAGCTTTCAACCATTAACTATTGTAGCAATGACAAAATGACGTCACAAATTTTTATATAAATTCATGATCCACAACCACAACATCACATAAAAATAAAGGTTACAACATGTTGATCGATACGCACGAAGTAGTAAGGAAACTATTGTTTTAAAGCTTAAAAACTAAGATTTGAAAATATTAAGTTTTGAAAATATTTTGAATAAACTTCTGGAGATGTATTTGAAGTTGTAGATATTTTGAAAATTAAATGATTTTTTTTTTGTTGAGGAATTTGAAAATTAAATGATATAAACTCTTGATTTAGTAAATACAATAAAAATGCAATTTTAAATATACTGTTATTCACGCCATCCTTTTCAACTTCCACACACCACCACCAGCAGTTTAACTAACCAAATTGGGCCAAGTCCAATCTATCTCATTTTCACACTGTAATCAATCACAACCATTGATATGAAATCAAACGGTCCAGATTACACATCAGCCTTTTGATCTTGACCATTGAATTAAATCAAACGGTCCTTATCTGTTACAACATCTTGTTTTCATCCCTTTGGTATGACAAAGAGACCACATATGGTAGGCAGGTGGAGGGTAGATGTAATGCTATTTGTTATTATGGTTAAATGTAGTTATTCTCTCTCCGAATTTGCTAAATACTAAAGTTTTGATCCCTTATTGCATTTTTCGGCCATTTTTGCTTATATGACTTATTCATTAATGATGTGACAACGTTTGTGACTTATTTTTTTACATGGATATTCAGAGGGGTGATAAGCCACACCAAGTCATTAATGAATGATTCACATAAGTAAAATGGCTTAAAAATAGGGTGGAGTTGGAAAAAATAGTTGAGGCCAAAAATTAGGTTTTTTAAACAGGGATCAAAACTTCATTTTATTTTTAAATAGAGGACCTAAAATTGTTCGCTAACATCAAGGAAAGACTTGAAATTATTGGTTGTTGATGATGAAGGGGTAGATAGTTGTGTGAGGTCTAATGTAGTTTATAAAGAGATTTTTCATATACTTTAGTTTATTTATGAACTATCTAACCTTCTTATCTTTCCTTCAAAAAAAAACCTTCTTATCTAAATATTCATGTCAGCATTTTAATGGTACGTTATATTATATAATGATATATTTCTCAAATTGATTGAGTTGATTACAATAATTGCATATTGATCAATGGTTTACAACAGACCCGTGCGATAGCGCGGGTAGAAAGTGTAGTTGTATCTCTGTTTGCATTAGGTTTACCGTTTACAGAACCTAGTAGTTACGAGAAAAAATTACTACCCAAAAAAATTACTACCCTAACTTTCAAGTATTGTCTACAAACACGCCCTCTTTTCAAAACTTAGTAACCAAATACAAACACGTCCTATGGATTATGCATGTTCGGTTAAATTTGTAAATGCGCCCTCTTTTCAAAACTTAGTAACCAAATACAAACACATCCTATGGATTATGCATGTTCGGATAAATTTGTAAACTTACAATTGATTACACTTTATGAGTTATGAAATTTAGTACAGGACAAAACGGTTAGTGACATATACCCAAAGGCAAACAGAAAAGAGTATTACTTTCCCCACCCTCTTGTGTTCTCCTGCGCCCTGCAAAAATTCCTAAAATACCCATGGTCCGGAAAACAAATCCGAAACAGATTGTTAGTGAATCCGGAAGCTACAATCCAGAAAATAACAATAGAGTTTTGTGTCTTTCTTTGATGTCAAGGGTCTCTGTTGACAGTCATATAACCCCGCATAAGCTGCAATGCAATTGCAGGGGTCGTATGAACGGTCAACAATGACCATGACACCACAGACACACCTAAAAGCTACCGAAAAAACTTAAAAAATTGAAGAAAATGTAAGAAAGGAGGTGAAGAAGAATGAAAGAAATTGGTGAAGATACAAGCTCTTTTATTGCCTTAAATTAGTCATAGGTCTTAAATACAGTCAAATAAAATGTGTTCCACATTCAAAACCGTCAAAAAATGCATTCAAACTCCATTAACCGACCAAACCTTTGGTGAAACGCCATCGTCCAAAATGAAACCGAGGGGTTCCGGATTTTATATTCGGGAATGCATGTAGTTTGTCCAGATTATAAAATCCGAACTGCATCGGACCCTGTATTTGGAGCGTTTTCGTGGTCAATGGCTTGAAAAAAATAGAACAAAGATACATCAATTTCGACATTCACCCTGCAGAAAGAGCCAAGTTTCCTTTGTTCACCAGGGTCGTATTTGTCCGGATTATATAATCTGGAATCCATGTGCAATCCAGATTATATAATCTGGACTGCATCAGAATCTTTTGGCCAGTGGTCTGCATCACATAGAACACGTTTGTCAGATGTTTTGGACGGTGGTCAAGTCAAAAAAATGTGTTTTACCACGTTTTTGGACTGCATTAATGGTTTCAAACAGTTTTTTGGTCCCCCTCCCTGTAAATAGCCTTCCAAACCACTCCATTTCTCACACCATTCTCTTCCACCTTCTCCTCCTCTTTCGTCCACAATCATGGTTTTCCATCGTTGGCCTTTCATAGAAAGAGGCCTCTTTGGAAATTTTCAGGGATTGTATGAACGGTCAATGGGGATGGAACCAGCCACCTCCCCCCCTTAGCAGCGTTGTTTTCTTCTTCCCGCCCTCCTCTTTCCTCCTCCCTTGTTTTCCCTCCAACAGTGAAGCTACTAGTATGTCCTATCAGCATCATTGTTTTCTTCTTCCCGCCCTCCTCTTTCCTCCTCCCCTGTTTCTTTCCCCTCCAACAGTGAAGCTACTGGTATGTCCTATGACTTCCCTCTTCTTAGGCTCTTAGAGATTAGATATAGTTTTAGGTTCTTATGTAATAAGCTTAAAAAACTTCAACATTATTGTAATTATTATTCATATATTAATAAAATGAATTCTTTTTATCTTTCTGTTGTTTTTATTTTTGTTTTTTATTTTAATTTGCCTTTATTTTACGAATTTGGAAGACTAAAGTTAAAAAAAAATTGGAAAAACATAAATCCGGATTTTAAAATCCGGAAAAAGTAACAATATAGTTCGGAATTTATTTTCCGGACTAAGGGTATTTTAGGAAAAAAAAGGTGCGCGAGAAATCCATAGGGTGGGAAAAGTAATACTCAACAGAAAAAGCATAACCCCTATTAGGTTCGTGTCAATCAAAGTTGTAAATCAAATTCTGTTAAAATTAATGCTCTGACATACAAACATTCCTAATAACAAATGAAATTTACTTAAAAGTCCCCAGCGGTAGTTAACTACCGTTGGGCTAACCGGCATCAATTAACTTTCGCTAGACCAGCGATAGTTAACTGTCGTTGCTTTTTTCTCCCAAAACCAGAAAACCTCCACCTCCTATTCACTCATCACCTTACCTCACCATTACCATTCCTCAAAAAATTTCCATTTCAAAGTTTTGTGTCAAAATCTTGGTTCCAAATCATTGCTGATGGATTGCTAGGACGTTTCTACGCACAATATACATCAAAAAACAGGTATTGCAACGTTAAACTCATTTACATTTTATTCTGACATGAAAGAGCGGCAGTTAACTACCGCTGGGATCAACGGTTGTTAACTGCCGCTGGGTACTTAGAATTTTTTTTCCCTTTTCGAATTGTAGTGTTACTACCTAAATTTTTATTTTTTTTCGTTTTGTTTTGGTTTGTTTATGTTCTTATATGATATTGGATACATGTTAATTAATTATTTTAGCAATTATATGTTGTTTGTTTATAGATACGGTTGAGAATGCGGGTGATGATCCGGGTGATCAAAAACCTAGTGTTGTCGATTCCATTAATGTTGAAGCTCCCATTAAGGCCGAAGCTTCCGTTATAGTTGAGGCTTCAAGCGTCAATTCCGGTGTGTGGAAACTTCGTGACAACGAAGTGGACACATGTCATTTCTTTTCAACCCAAGATACATGGAAAGATAAAGACGAATTGCTCGGTTTAATTCGTCAAGAAGCAAATAGGGCTGGATTTGCGGTTATCATTAAAAGATCTTGTGAAGGTAGAAACGCTATGTTGGAGTTGGTTTGTGAACGGAGTGGCGGGCACAAAGTACCGAAGAGAAAAGTG
Organism: Medicago sativa; assembly: GCF_051527215.1. NCBI lineage: Eukaryota > Viridiplantae > Streptophyta > Magnoliopsida > Fabales > Fabaceae > Medicago > Medicago sativa. Next base: position 83,102,478 of record NC_140750.1, read on the forward strand.
AAGCATGAAGCAACGAGATCAAGAAAATGTGGGTGTTTGTTCAAGGTGCGTGGATATGCCGTCATGGAAGACAATGCTTGGAAATTGGCTATTCTTAATGGTGTTCACTGATAAGTGCCCAAAAGTGATTTAATTCATGTGTTAGTTTTTAGGCATTTTGGGGATTTGTTTTACAAGTTATTGATGGAAAAGCTTCAATTTTATGCATTAATGCCATTTATGCTTTACATGCCTTACTCAGCCCTTTTTGTGCAGGAAAATACAAGCAAGGATCAAAAATAGCCAAAGTTCACAAGAAATTCGCCATTAGCGAGATTTCGCCAATAGAAAAATTGGTCCAGAGAGTGTACGCCATCAGCAAAGTTTTGGCAAGTTCAGGAAGCAGAAATGAAGAAACTCGCTATTAGCGAGATTTTCGCCATTAGCGAAAAAGTCACAGAGAGACTTCGCTAATAGCGAAATTTCAGCGAATTTCAGGAAGTTCAAGTGGATAAGGGACACGTGGAGCAACGCCATTGGTGCAGAAGCAGATTTCATGCGTTTCGCTAATAGCAAAATATTTGGCTATTAGCGAAATTACGCATACTTGGCCCATATAAATAGTTGTTTCTTCTCTTTCATTCATTTACTTACTGTTTTATTCATTTTTCTGCATACATAGAGAGAGAACTAGGGCTTTTCTAGAGAGAGAAACACAAAGCAAGGTAGTTAAGAGTAGATTCAACCCAAGATTTGTTGAGACATCATGAATCTAGGCATGGAATCTTCATCTTTTCTTCATCCTTTGCCAAGCTTGCATAGACATATGTAGCTACATCTACCCTTGTGGGTTTTGAGGTATTCAAACAAGCTATTGTGTAAACTCTTGATCTTTTAATATATGGTTCTAGCTTATTTATTCAATATTGTTGTTATTCTTGTATTTAAAGCTTTATTGCGATTTAAAATGATATTAACAAATACTTTTGGATCTAGGAATAGAATAACAATCTATCTAAGTTTTCATTCTAGACATAGAAGCTAATCTTTGATAATCACTTTTAATCAAGAACTTAATGCTTTTAGATCGGTTAATAGATTGGGAAATCAGCGATTAAACGATCCAATCGACTTTGTGATTGTTTAAATAGTTTGGGAAATCGACATTTAAACAATCCCTTAGAAATAACGACATCATTTGGACACGAATGATATTGTTGAGTGATTGTGATAATATAGTTTAAAAAGCTAGAATCCGTTATTTGATCGAGAGGTTGCAGTTGTTACGCTTGGTTGAGTGTCTCTGACCCCAAGCGAAATAGCCCTATCTCTACTCGATTTACTTTTATGTCGAATAGTTAAAATAGTTTTACACAAACAAACTTTTATATCCAAACACTTGATAGACGTTTGGCAAGTGCACCAAATACTATCGAAGTAGTAAAAATATCGATCCCACGAGGACTGTTTTTAACTTCAATAATTCAATTGCGTTATAAAGATAGGATGTATAAAAGTTTATTTTTGTTTGCCACTAGGCAGTAGATTTGGTTTGATTTTATTAAATCAAATAAAAGCATAGATTTGATTAAGAAAATATGGAGAGAGATGAGATCAGGTCTTCGAATCCTCTATGTTTCCCCTAATTGGTTACTGCACCTATTATTACTAATGATTTTCTAGTTTCACGATAGTTAACAAATTAGCCCTAATCAATCCCTTGAGTTAGGATCCTCTTCTTAAACTACAGCCCCTAATTCCTTAGGTGGTCTAATAATCCTTGAAGGTTTTAACGAACGTTAACCTAATATCACTAACAAACGATTATCCATTCCTAGACTAACCATGTTTATTAGAACAATTCAATTAGGTCTAAGTCGAAAGCTATGGTCAGTAGTCATTCGATCTCACAAAATCATGTTTATATTTGATCAGGATATAAAAAGCATTAAGAACAATTGAATTGAATAAAGACTAGAAATTCATTAATAAACAATAGAGTTTCACAGCAACATATGATCAATTAGGGTTACATAGGTTCATCTCCGACCTAATCTCTAAGAGATTTAGCTACTCATAATTAAGTTTACAAATAGCATAATCAATGGAAGAATTAAAACATACATAAACTGGGTTAGAGATGATGAAATCCTCTCCGCTGCAGCCTTCTGGGTGTTAAAATCGCACTTTAGCTCTCCAAAATCGTAACCCCTGTTCTTCAGTTTGAGTGCAATATTTATAGAAGTTTTTGGGCCTGACCCAGCAAAATCGTGCCGCGCCTTGTTAATTGGCGTGCCGCGATTTCACTCAAACAGAGATGTTGTAATTTTCTGCGTCCAAAATCGCGCCACGCCTCATAAAATCGCGCCACGATTCTGCAAAATCGCGCCACGCCACTCAAAATCGCGCCACGATTGTTAATTTACAGCACTTCCAGAATTTCTGCTTTTCACACCCCCAGACTGTCTAAAATTGCTACAGACTCAATAAAAACATCAACACAACTGTTTCTTCGAAATCTTCTATTTTTCTTGCTTTTCTTGCTGCTTAATCTTGCTTGTGAACTCCAAAATGTGATGAAAATGACACTAAAAATAGCGAATAATTGACTGTCATCACAGCCCCAAACTTGAACTATTCCTTGTCCTCAAGGAATCTACTGGCAATATTGACAATCGACAGTAAAATAACAATTACCTGATCAAGCGATAGTACCCAAAAGTTCAACACCTTACTAGATAAAGATGAGCTAGTTTGACTTGTACGCATCCACCAATTCACAACTCCACACAAAAATATGAAAGGGTTCACACATAGTCGACATGCAATCTACATATTACCATACGCTTGAAAAGTTTCTAAACGTCAATCAAAATCAATGTCAATGCACACTTTGAGGTCGTTAAGGGTTATAACGGGGCTTAGGTGAAGGTGGGATAATATTTGGATAAGTAGGCTACACAAAATTTGAGTTAGGCATTCCTACGGAAGTTAAGCACAAAATTCAATCCATCATTCATTCACCTTATGGAACAACAATTCTTGCAAAGGTACTAGAGAACACTTGTAACTATTGGGACAATCGAGTTTAAAGTTACTCGGATTTTCAATGTTTTGTCCCTTTTTCATTCTATTCTTTTCTTCCTCTTTTTTTTTTTGATACACCATTTTTGTGTGTATTTTTCATGATAATGTTCTTTGTTCTCTAGTACCCCCAGCCCCAAACTTAGTTGGTTGCAAATTCCAATAGCAACCCCAAACTTAATTATTTAGCAACATTCTACAATGCCTAACTCAGAAAAGCAATATGGGACAAGTCCTAAAAGTCTCTAATCTTGTAATGTAGTTTGTCACCGAACAAAAAGTTCTAATCCTACCGGCTCAAATTGGTTAAGAAAAGGATAAAATATAACAGTTATAATCAGGGTAGGCTTCAAAAGGCTCACATGACCAAGAACTTTTGCCTCAGTGTGCTAATGACAAAGATCAATCAACAATAGAGAAAAATTGCAAGTTCTAGAAATGTAAATGAATGGAACAGTCTATATAAGTAAATTGGAAAAAATAAAATTTGGCCATGAATCCTTACAGTTTAGATATCTGGGAGTTGTGACTACCTATCTTTAACGCCGTACACTTCGCCTTCGAAACACAAGTCACTCCTCCTTTTGAACTTTTGGAATACCACTTGAACAAATATTTGTTACTAAACTGGAAAAAGTCAACAAACAAGCAAATTCATTAATAATAAACAAGCTCAAGAACAATTACATAACAGGGGGATACAACTGAGTTATTCAAACATACTGACAATTATCTGACTCAACAATAAAAATAAAATACTGAAAATAAAAAACATAATAAAAAGGATGGGTTGCCTTCCACCAAGCGCTTTCTTTTACGTCATTGAGCTTGACGCTTCAACCACTGTTAGGGTGGCAAATATGTCAGAAAGAACACATCACCCTTCTTCTTCCTCTTGTTAGGCAGGAAATCCATGAACTTGGCATAAAGAAGTAGGTGCTCCCATGTGCTCACATTTAAACCTTTGGAATTTAAGCTCTCCCACCTTAGAGAAGGACATGCATCCATTTGCACACGAGTGATTTCCTTAACCCCTATTTGTTCAGACTTCGGGAAAATGTCAGCACTCCTCACTTTTGGATTTTCTTCCACCACAACCTTGTGACACTCAATCTCCATCTGAACCAGCTTCCTCTGAGACTCATGTGCTTTTTCAACAAGATCACCACACTGAACATCAAACTTCTCAAATGAAACTTGATTTGACACCAAGAAATCATCTAAAATATTCTGAAGTTGAGTATTGTAATCGATGTTGATCACCTCTTTCTTCCCTTCACCATCACTACCTGGTTGATTTGCCTCATGATGATCACAACACGAGATTTTGTTGTCCAAAATTTTGATCTTAAAAGATAGCATATATTTTTCATACTGCAACTTAGCAATCTCTTCTGTGTCATAGAGGAGTACCCTGTCTATCATAGCTGCAAAACTTGGATAAACTTTTCAGTAGCACAGTACAATGAGAAGAAAACAAAGAGCATAATATTTTTTTTAATATATATATACAAAAATATAAAAGATAGAAATCCTAAATAATAACGTAATTGCCAAATTGAAATGACTCAACAGTCCCCGGCAACGGTGCCAAAAACTTGATAGACGTTTGGCAAGTGCACCAAATACTATCGAAGTAGTAAAAATATCGATCCCACGAGGACTGTTTTTAACTTCAATAATTCAATCGCGTTATAAGAATAGGATGTATAAAAGTTTATTTTGATTTGCCACTAGGCGGTAGATTTGGTTTGATTTTAATTAAATCAAGTAACAGAAAATAAAGATTTGGTTAAGAAAATATGAGAGAGATGAGATCAGATCCGTCGAATCCTCTAAGTTCCCCTAATTGGTCTATTGCACCTATTTGTTATGAATCCTCTTCTAATTTACGATGATTAACAAAATAGCCCTAATCAATCCCTTGAGTTAGGACCCTCTTCTTAAACTACAGCCCCTAATTCCTTAGGTGGTCTAATAATTCTTGAAGGTTTTACCGAACGTTAACCTATTATCACTAACAAACGATTATCTATTCCTAGACTAACCCTGTTTATTAGAACAATTCAATTAGGTCTAAGTCGAAAGCCATGGTCAGTGGTCATTCGTTCTCACAAAATCAAGTTATATGTGATCAAGATATAAAAAGCATTAAGAACAATTGAATTGAATAAACTAGAATTGAATTCATAAACAAAATAGAGTTTCACAGCAACATGTGTCAATTAGGGTTACAAAGATTCATCTCGGATCTAATCTCTAAGAGATTTAGCTACTCATAATCGAGTTTACAAATAGCATAATCAATGGAAGAATTAAAACATACATAAACTGGGTTAGAGATGATGAAATCCTCTCCGCTGCAGCCTTCTGGGTGTTAAAATCGCACTTTAGCTCTCCAAAATCGTAACCCCTGTTCTTCAGTTTGAGTGCAGTATTTATAGAAGTTTTTGGGCCTGACCCAGCAAAATCGCGTCGCGCCTTGTTAATTGGCGTGCCGCGATTTCACTCAAACAGAGATGTTGTAATTTTCTGCGTCCAAAATCGCGCCACGCCTCATAAAATCGCGCCACGATTCTGCAAAATCGCGCCACGCCACTCAAAATCGCGCCACGATTGTCAATTTACAGCACTTCCAGAATTTCTGCTTTTCACACCCCCAGACTGTCTAAAATTGCTACAGACTCAATAAAAACATCAACACAACTGTTTCTTCAAAATCTTCTATTTTTCTTGCTTTTCTTGCTGCTTAATCTTGCTTGTGAACTCCAAAATGTGATGAAAATGACACTAAAAATAGCGAATAATTGACTGTCATCAACACTTAATATGGTAAATGATGTTGAAATGCTTAAGATATACGCAACTCCCTGCGGAAACGATCCTATTATACTCACGTGTAAATAGTTTTATGACATGTAAAAATCTTACATCATTCACAACCATGAGATAGTGCCGTATGTAGCAGGGCACCTTCTTGCCGGAAGATTAATGGAGGACGACAAGAAGATTGTACATGACTTGACCAATAGTTCGGTGAAACCAAAAAATGTTTTGACAAATTTGAAGAAGAAAAGGAAAAAGTCCATGACAAATATCAAGCAAGTCTACAATGAACGTCATAAATTCAAAAAGGCAAAAAGGGGTGACTTGACGGAGATGCAATTTTTAATCTCAAAGTTGGAAGAGAATGGATATGTTTATTACATAAGAGAAAAATGTGAAAGTAAAATTGTTCAAGACATATTTTGGACTCATCCAACATCAGTAAAGTTGTTTAACAATTTTCCGACTGTTTTGATAATGGATTCCACGTACAAAACCAACTTGTACATGATGCCATTGTTTGAAATAGTTGGAGTCACCTCAACCTATTTGACATATTCGGTTGATTTTGCATTTATGACGTCGGAGAAGGAGGATAACTTTACTTGGGCTTTGCAAATGTTGTTTAAACTTCTTAACCCAAATAGTGATATGCCTAAGGTGGTAGTGACCGACAGGGACACGGCTATGGTGAATGCCGTAGCAAATTCTCTCCCCGATTATAGTGCAATACTTTGTTATTTCCATGTTGGCAAAAATGTTAGAGCAAAAATCATCACCGATTGCAAAGTTAAACAAAATGTTGTGGTAGTGGATGGGCAAAAGAAGGTTGTCAACGAGGTGAAACATAGTAAGATAGTTGATACCATATTTGATGCATGGGAAAAATTGGTTGAATCTCCTACTTAAGAGTTTTTTTTTGAAGAAATCTCCTACTTAAGAGTTATATGCGGATAATCTATTGGAATTCCAAGATGCTTGTAAGGATTATCCAAAGTTTCTTCACTATGTTGAAACTACCATTTTGAAGCCTTTTAAGGACAAACTAGTGAGGGCATGGACAGACCTTGTGTTACATCTTGGGTGCAGGACCACGAACAGAGTTGAAGGAGCTCATGGTGTAGTGAAAGAATATTTGTCCACCTCCAAGGGTGATTTGGGTACTTGTTGGAAAAAAATTGATGAGATGTTGTCAATCCAGTTTGGGGAGATACATTCATCGTTTGGTAGGAGCGTTACGGTCTTGGAACATCGATACAAAGATGTCACTTTATACTCTGGGTTGGGGGGTAACATGTCTAGACAAGCCATGAACTATATTTTTGTGGAAGAAGAGTGTGCTAGGAAAATCTTGTGCATCGAGAAGAAAACTTGCGGTTGTGTTCAAAGGATGTCGTATGGCGTACCTTGTGCATGCTTCATTGCTATGAAAATCTGTCACAACAAGCCTATTCAATTGGATGAGATACACCCGCATTGGCATAAGTTGTATATGGGTGAAGAATAAAGTAATGAAGATTTGTTTTCGGTCGCGGAGGAGTGGAGTGGTATTCAAGAACGTCTCAAAAGAGTTCCATACCAAATGAAACTAGAAATCAAAGAGGGTTTACGGTTGTTAGCGTTTCCGGAGAGTACAATGTTGTCACCACCTCCAAGAAAGGTGCCAGCCAAAGGAGCAAAGAAAAAAAAATCAAATCTACACCAAAAACGACACGTAGGATCCCATCTTCGTGGGAGACTATTGATTCTCAACATCCGGAAGTCAATCTTCACCACCAAAAAAATCTTCACAACGTAAAACAAAAGGTGCTCGCATTGGCATTTCTCTGGTTCCGGTTCCTAAGGTGATTTTTCTTTGCATACCAACTTGCTAACAACGAAAGAAATTTGAGCGCCTAAAAATTTTCAATGATCTAGATAGTTCTCCCGGTCACGACGGCTTTGGTGGTTTCTTCTTTCAGCACTATCGGAAAATTGCCTATTGATGTTTTTAATTAGATTATGGATTTCTTTTGGCATGGTTGGTTGCTTCCAAGTCTCAACTCCAACTCTTTTTTTTTTTTGAAAGGAAGTCTCAACTCCAAGTTAGTTGTCCTAATTTTAAAAGTAACGGGTGCGGATAAAATTGAGCAATTTTGTTCAATTACATTAGCAAATTTAGCAAATTTCTATTTAAAATTTGTCTCCAAAGTTTTGGCTGGCAGGTTAACTATTATTGGTCCAACGCTTATTTGTGAAAGGGGTGCACATAGCTGATTGTGTGGGTATTGCTTATTTGATGTTAAAAAAGCTTTTGACCCCGTATAATGGATGATTCTGCCAAAAGTTTTGGAAGTCTTTGGGGATGACAATATATTTTTGGAGCTATATTTTTAAAATGGGGTTGACCCTATTACTAATTACCATCCACTTTACTAAGTTATCTATTACAATCAACACTCACATAATTGACTATTTACCTTGCAAGAGAGGGGTTCATCAAGGTGATCAGCTATTCCCATAGCAAATACATGGGTTTGGCACTAGGGAAAATCCCTAATCCAAACATGGTCTTTATGAGAAATTTTTTTTTGTACCCTACTTTATTGCCAAAAATTCAAAAATGCCCTACTTTTTCGAAAAATTGCAGAACTGCCCTACTTTTTTAGACTTTCTGGTACCACTCCACTTGGGCTACTTTTCGAAAAATTGCAGAACTGACCTAGCGAGTTTATCAAGGGCTCAAGGCCACTTATCAATTTCATACTAGCTTCTGATAAACGGAACTAAAAGCAATGACAAGAAATGAAAACGAAAAAGTCTAATAGGATCATTATTTGATGAAATTTTATAAAAAGTCTAAACAAAAAGTTTAGATATTTAGAGAGAACAAAAATATATGACCTTTAAAAAAAAATACTAAAATTTCAATCGCAACACATTGTAAATTAAAAAATTGATTTAAGCCTAGTTGTTGCTAAACATCTCTTGTTCATAAAAAACTAGACTCTTGACCCGTGCAGTAGCACGGGTCATACCACGTAGAAGTTAATCGAATCAATCGCAATAATGTAAACATATATAGTTGATATTAGTTTTATATCAGCTGAAATGGGGGTGAAAATGTTGGCCATGTTATTTTTGCTTAAAGAAGAGAATAGTTGTATTCTCACAACTAAGTGGTATTTAAATAGGTAATTGGCAAGTCTTCTTTGAAAGTTTACTAATTTACCATCTATTCATGACCTGAAATAACGATTAGCAATAATGAGCAATAAGTTTCTTTTATTCACAATGAAATATCATTAATCATTGAAAGTTTACTAATTTACCATCTATTCATGACCTGAAATAACGATTAGCAATAATGAGCAATAAGTTTCTTTTATTCACAATGAAATATCATTAATCAATTTCATAAATATCTAAAATTTGACTTGTTACATGGAGGACATTCAAATTTCTAATTCGATTTTTGCGATAACTACGTGCTAATCTTTCTTTCCTCTTCATGAAATGTCATTAAGTTCCAAAAATATCATTACTTTTTTCTTTTATTCGATTAGCATTACTAACCTCTTTCATTTCGTATGAGCACTAAGTTTCTTTTATTCAAAATGATGTTAACGATTAGCAATAATGAGCAATAAGTTTCTATTATTCACAATCAAATATCATTAATCAATTTCATAAATATTTGAAATTTGACTTGTTACATGGAGGACAGTTAACTCTCATAAACGATTTTTGCAATAACTACGTGCTAATCTTTCTTTTCCTCTTCATAAAATGAAATGTCATTAAGTTCCATAAATATCATTAATTTTTTCTCTTATTCGATTAGCACTACTAACCTTGTAAATAAAAGCAATTCTCACACATTTTGTGGATTACTGCATAGTACATAAAAGCAATTAAATGCAGTTATTGCATAAATGTTGGAGAGTATTATGTTAATATCATCATTGCAGTCATAATTGCTTTTAATAGGTAGTAATTGGTAGAGCAATTAGTGTATACTGCATAAAGCAATTAAAAGTAATTCCTATACGAAAATATGCACCTAAAACGTTTCTGTAATCAAGTCCTATACGAAAAGCAATTAGTGCATACTGCATAAAAGCAATTAAAAGTAATTCCTATACGAAAATATGCACCTAAAACGGTTCTGCAATCAAGTCCTATACGAAAAGCAATTAAAAGTAATTAGTTATAGCAATTAAAAGCAATTCCTATACGAAAATATGCACCTAAAACGGTTTTGCAATCAAGTCCTATACGAAAAGCAATTAAAAGTAATTAGTTATAGCAATTAAAAGCAATTCCTATAAGAAAAGCAATAAAAGCAATTAGTGCATACTGCATAAAAGCAATTAACCTTGATACGTATTAATTTTTGAAATAAGTACGTGCTAATATTTCTTTTCCTCTTCATGAAATGAAACGTTATTAAGTTCCATAAATATCATTACTTTTTTCTTTTATTCGATTAGCACTACTAACCTTTTCCATTTCGTATGAGCAATAAGTTTCTTTTATTCACAATGATGTTAACGATTAGCAATAATGAGCAATAAGTTTCTATTATTCACAATCAAATATCATTAATCAATTTCAAAAAATTTTGAAATTTGAATTGTTACATGGATGACAGTCAAATTAGTAATTCGATTTCTGTAATAGCTACGTGCTAATCTCTCTTTCACTCTTCCTGAAAAACATATACATCCGAAATTCGTAAGCGACAAAAATGATCAAATGAACTTTTAATTTAAATTGTTTACATTTATAAAAACACAGTATTAGTAGTCTTGCACTCACATCCGTTACATGGAACTCAAGTCGAAGAGTTCTATATTGAACTCACAATCTGTTAACAAACTTGTCCAAATCCGCTATAGGATTTGGATCTAATGGAGCGAAAAAGATCAAAGATTCAAAAAATTTAGCGCAAGTTGAAAAATATAAACGAAACAACACATAAGAGATCAAGAAAGAATATGAAACATTGTACCCTTCAAGCAGTGCAATGCTAAGAGAGTTAGTGCATCACTTTCCATTGTTAAGTCTAAACTGTTTTGATGTAAAAATGATGGAAGGAGAGGATAATTGGTATGCAATCGTTAATATTGAAAGTTTCTCAAGTTAACATGAGGAGAGGATATGGTTTAAAAGTTTGTAGGGGGTTGTTAATCGAATTGGCATTAACTACGTTCTCAATTGTCATTAAAAGTGTGTTATTCGTTTTCAATTGCATTAAAAGTGTGTTATTCGTTTTCAATTAGCATTAACTAAGTTATATGAGAGAAAATGAGGAGTTTGAGAATAGAGATCGAATCAACGGGTGAGATTAGATTAGCATGTTTAGGAGGGAAAAATGCTAGGGATTAAGGCAAATTAGGGCAACATGTTTGCTAACCAAGTCTAGCTTTTATAATAAAGGATAAAATAAAAAACTCCTGTTAAAGAAAAAAGAAATTCCAAAACTTTATTACTGTGCTGATTGGACCGACATAAGAAAATGACAGAAATAATTAGCTTTATTTAGTCAGTCGTTTAGAAGTCAATCCTCGTGCTCATTTCTTTGTTTGCTTAATTTTCAATTATCAGTCTTTTTTTTTTGTTTTGTTTTGGTCTTGTTTTTATGGTTGTTTTGTAAAAGTAAATTCAAGAAGAATGTCTAAATTGGAGTTCCAGTCCCGACAAACATGGGCCCACTTTTTTCAATTATCAGTCTTTTTTTTTGTTTTGTTTTGGTCTTGTTTTTATGGTTGTTTTGTAAAAGTAAATTCAAGAAGAATGTCTAAATTGGAGTTCCAGTCCCGACAAACATGGGCCCACTTAGTTGAACAATATCTAGTGGGTGGTGGATTATACCAACCAAGCTGACGTTTACATGTTTACTTTAAGGATGTTCGCGGTGCGGTTTGATTCGGTTTTGAGGTTAAAAGTCATCTGAACCGCAAGGTAAAAAAGCATGCGATTTGGTTTGGTTCGGTTGACTTTTAAAATAAAATATGAACCAAACCAAACCAAACTAATGCGGTTTGGTTTAGATCGGTTGGTTCAGTTTTTTTTTAGACAATATAATTTTTTGTTTCCAACAGTAAAACCAGGTTAAAAAGGTAAAACACGACTTATTTCCAACAATGTTTTCGACAATGTTTTTAATTCATTCCGCATTACAATTTCATTTCCACCAAACAACATAAACCAAATTAAAAACGTGGACAAAAAGTAATTCTATTATGTAAGAAATGTAAAAAACAGCACATAAATACCATTTTGAAATAAAAAGCAAAGAAGAAACTTAACAAGAGAAAAAATATGTCATGTATAAAAGTGTTTCCATTGACTTTCTACGAGTATTTGTCTAGGTGACATAGATTTAATTAGTGTTTTTCTTATGTTGCTGTTTGATTTGGTTTGGTTCGGTTGGTAAAATGAAAACCGCAAACCAAACCAAACCAAGCGGTTGAGGAAAAAAGTGATCCGAACACATCCAAACTAAATGCGGTTTTTTGCGGTTTCAGTTTGGGTTGGTTCGGTTTGCGATTTTTCTATTGGATTGGTTCGGTTTTGAACACCCCTAGTTTACTTGGTGCACTGCACGCTGGTTGCATTTTTTTTCGAATAATTATTTATGGACATCCTTTATTTTTAAGAGAAAAATCTAACTTGTATTGTTGAGACGTAAGTTAAAAAACAAAATGTTTTGAAGTTTTTTTTCTTCTTTTATATTGTGTATTTTTTTTTAAGAAGCAAAAATGATTTATGCTGTGTATTAAAAGTTTTAAAAACTATCTTTTTAATATTTTTTTAATTCCATTTTAAACTTTTTAACATCTGTCTTAAACGTATAAGTTAACATGACCTTATATTTAAACCCCAATTTATACCCTTATGTGACGTAGAGGACATTTTGGTAATTTCACCTCAACATTATTCTCTGAACTCTCTCTCTCTCTCTCTCTCTCTCTCTCTCTCTCTCTCTCTCTCTCTCTCTCTCTATATATATATATATATATATATATATATATATATATATATAGGGTCATGTTAACTTGTGCCCTTAAGGCACAAGATAAGAAACTTAAAATAGAATTAAATAATAAAATTTTTCATTGAGAATATAACCTTTTAAACTTTTAAGGTATTGAATGCACAATTGCCAAGAAAAAATTTCCACATTTGATTTCTTAACTTATGCCCCAATGGCACAAGTTAACATTTCCCATATACTCCCTCCGGTCCTATTTATAAGAGAAATTTGGGTCAACAAAAGTCAATGTATCTAGTTAAAAATTAAGTCCAAATACATTAACTTTTGTTGACCTAACTTTCTCTTATAAATAGGACCGGAGGGAGTATATATATATAAGGAATACTAGCAGCACTCTCTTTTGAGCACTCACTCTTTTATTGGGTGAAATCAATGTATGACCCACCACTTTATGTGGATTCCATCACAGTCGCCCACTGACCACATCCTTTACCCTTCCTCCCTATCAGGCCTTTTGTTCCCTACTCAAACATCTCTCTCTCTCTCTCTCACTCTCTCTCTCTCTCTCTCTCTCTCTCTCTCTCTCTCTCTCTCCAATCGTTATGTGCAACTTTCTCTTTCTCTTTATGTGTGTGAGTCAGATCTGAGTGTTTGTGGTAGTGGCGAGAGTGGTGATGACAGTAGTGGCGAGATGAGAGGAGGATGACGTCGAAGAAGAAATTGTAGGAGCTGCCATTTTTTTATTTTATTTTTATATAAAATTTTTCAAATAAGGTGTTCGAACAGTGGTATTGCCACCTAAGGCGTTACATGTATCAAGACTATTTTCCCCCTTCTAATTGCAGATATAATACGTTTTTTTTACTTGGTTGTATATCCAAATTTCAAACCATATTCCTTGTATTCTCCCTAGTTTAGTTTACAAAAATGATTAACCTTCTTTTGTCTCGTAAGTGTAGTTCGGTTGATAGCTATTATAATATTACTTGCAAGGATCGATGTTTGAACATCGTAACAAATGAAAGATTTTTTGAAAGAAATGTTCACATTTAATTTTTGAACAAGGCAAAATAAGATATTTTTTTTTTGAAGAAGCTAAATTGGCCCACCTAAATTGGCGCTGGGAAGAATCGAACCTGAGACCTCGAGGAGGAGCACACTCCCAGGTCCCACGTCAATACCACTAGGGCAACCCAAGTGGGTTAAATAATATATATATTAAATCCCAAAAGCGACCTACCCCACACAAAGTGTGCTAAAGTAAGACACGAAGAGTTAAAACACATAACCTACTAATAAAAACAACGACACGAAAAACACACCATCAACAAGAATTACAAAATGATTCCCATGCAAGTTAAGGGATTTCGCAACCAATCATGATAATGAAAAGCGAAATTAATCATCTTTTCCTTTAACCACAAAAATGATTGCAACTTAACTTTGTCGAGCATCTAATGCAAATCAAAATCATTGTTGTTGTAGATCTTATTATTCCTTGCGTTCTAGATTATCCAAACGTACGAGAACCATATCAACTTCAGAAAGGGATGAGAAAAACGAGGAAATCATGCCAGCTGTCCAAACTGCACATAATGGTCTTTTATAACAACGGTATCAGCCGAAGAGACACCTAACCTGTAATGGTTCCTAAAATTGATAATGGAATAAAATGATAATTGTGAAATGAAAGGTTAAATTGATAGATTAGAACTCAATTAAAATTGATGTTCTTAGTACATAGAATAGAGAAAGAAAGAGATAGAAGAAATTACTCTACTAGAGAGTACCAAAGGGAGAGAGGAGAGACTTTCATCATTTTTTTTTCATACCCACTAATGATCCTCATTTTCCTATTTATACACAACCCAAACTTAAGATCAATAGCCATGTGTCCATTTACCTCAACCAATTATAATATGCCAAGTGTAATTCCTTATATTCCACTTTGAATCATAACATAACCAATACCAAACAATATGCTACAAACCAACAAAAAAAATTACTTACCACCAACAATTAATACAAACATATTTATAATGTAATTGGCACACGTGAAAAACAAAACAAGAAGAAAAATAAAATTATACTTACCACCAAAAATTAAATACTAACAAAATCGTAAATAAAAATACAAATGATTAGGATTATAAAATAAGTAATACTTGGTTGAAGATTTGATTAAGCCTTTTTCGCTTGATGAGGTAAGGGATGCTGTGTGGGATTGTGATAATTTTAAATGCCCGGGGCCAGATGGAATCACTTTCGGTTTTATCAAGGAGTTTTGGGATTTGTTAAAGGAAGATGTGATGCGATTTTTGGTTGAATTTCATAGGAACGGTAAGCTGACGAAGGGGATAAATAGTACTTTTATTGCGCTTATTCCTAAGGTCGACAATCCTCAAAGCCTTAATGATTTTCGCCCGATATCGTTGGTTGGTAGTTTATATAAAATATTGGCGAAGGTGCTTGCTAATAGGCTGCGTTTGGTAATTGGCTCTGTTATTTCTGACACACAGTCAGCCTTTATTAAAGGTAGACAAATTCTTGATGGGATTTTGGTGGCTAATGAGATTGTCGATGAAGCAAAAAAATGTAAGAAGGAGTTGATTCTTTTTAAGGTTGATTTCGAAAAAGCCTATGATTCTATTGACTGGAATTATTTGGAGGATGTTATGTTGAAGATGGGGTTTCCGATGTTGTGGCGTAAGTGGATAAAAGAATGTGTTGGAACCGCAAAAGCTTCAGTCTTAGTAAACGGGTCTCCAACAGAGGAATTCACTTTGGAGAGGGGGTTGAGGCAAGGTGATCCTCTTTCGCCTTTTTTGTTTCTTCTTGCTGCTGAGGGGTTTAATATCTTGATGGAATCTTTAATTGCCAACAATCTTTTTAATGGTTACAAAGTGGGAAGGCATGATAACATGGTAGTGTCGCACTTGCAATTTGCCGACGACACGTTAATTTTGGGAGAAAAATCGTGGGCTAATATTCGATCTATGCGAGCTATTCTTTTGCTTTTTGAAGAACTGTCTGGGTTAAAGGTGAATTTTTCTAAAAGTATGTTGGTAGGGGTGAATGTTCCAGGTTCCTGGTTGTCTGAGGCAGCGGTAGTCTTAAATTGTAAGGTTGGGTTTATTCCGTTCATGTATCTTGGTATGCCAATTGGGGGTAATGCTCGACGATTGTCGTTTTGGGACCCTCTCATTGCTCGTATTAATTCTAGACTGTCGGGTTGGAGGTCGAGGTATTTGTCTTTGGGAGGCCGTCTGGTTTTGCTGAAGTCTGTCCTGTCATCTCTGTCTGTATATGCTCTTTCTTTTTTCAAGGCTCCATCAGGTATCATCTCCTCTATTGAATCTATTTTTAATAATTTTTTTTAGGGGGGAAGTGTAGACCACAGGAAAATTATTTGGATTGATTGGCAGTCTATTTGTCGGAGTCAGGAGGTTGGTGGTTTGGGGGTAAGGAGAATTAGGGAGTTTAACACTGCTTTATTAGGGAAGTGGTGTTGGAGGTTGCTGGTGGATAGGAATAGTTTGTGGTATAGGGTGTTGTCGGCGCGTTACGGTGTGGAGGATGGTCGTTTATGTCAAGGGGGCCGTGATGGTTCCCTGTGGTGGAGGGACATATGTCTGTTGCGTGAGGATGGTTGGTTTGTTAGTCATATTAGTCGCGTTGTTGGTGACGGTACTAAGACTTTGTTTTGGACTGATGCTTGGGTGGGAGGTGTGTCGTTTAGGGACAGATTTAGGAGATTATTTGATTTGTCAATGTTGAAGGAGGCGTCGGTGTCAGTGATGTGTACTTTAGGGTGGGGGATAGATGGTGGAGCGTGGGTTTGGAGACGTAGGTTGTTTGCTTGGGAGGAGGAGTTGGTAGGGGAACTTAGGTTATTACTTGATAATGTTAATCTGCAGGTTACTAGGAATGACAGATGGTTGTGGAGGTTGGATTCATCTTCTAATTACACAGTTCGTAGTGCTTACAAGTATTTGAATGATCAGTTTCATATTGGCTCTGAGGTTCAGGTTCCTGTCTTTTGGCATAAGGACGTTCCTTTGAAGGTGGTGTTATTTGCATGGCGTTTGTTCCGTGATAGACTATCGACCAAGGACAATCTTTTTCGTCGACAAATCATTGATGTTGATGCTCAATCTTGTGTAGGAGGTTGCGGTTTGGTCGAAACATCTTCTCACTTATTTTTACACTGTAATTTATTTGCCTCAGTTTGGAACTATATTTATCGGTGGGTTGGTGTTTTTGCGGTTATGCCTGCAAATGTGGCAGATCATTTTATTCAATTTAGTCATTTTGGCGGTCTTGCTAAGTCAAGGAAATCGATATTACAGGTTATTTGGTTTGCAACAACGTGGGAAATATGGAAAGAAAGAAACAACAGAATTTTTAATACCTTAGAAAGTCCTATTCCGCAGGTGGTGGACAAGATTAAGGCGATCACGTTTAGGTGGTTGAAAGTGAAGACCGTTTCTCTTCCTTTCAATTATCATGGATGGTGGCTCAATCCGTTTACCATTCTCGGTGTAGGCTAATTTTGTTTTCTTTCTATGTTTTGTTTTTTGGCAAATGGTGGTGCTTTGTAAATATTACTGATACTCTCTATGTATTTCTTGGTGTTTCTTCCTAAGCATTCCTTGTGCTAGGAGGGCCAATTGTCGTAGTAATATATTTCATTTTAGCCTCTTCAAAAAAAAAAGTAATACTTGGTTGAGACGATAAAAAATATTTTCTAATTCAATATGAGATTCTAAGTTTGAATCTAACTTTAGTGATGTTTTTAGTCATTTTGCTATTTATTATAACATTATCTAATTCGATAGATTAATTTCTACACTCATTCATGAAGAAATTCAATTCACATAAAAAAAAAATACTAAAAAATAAACCTAATAAAATCGTGATAAATATGCATGTATAGGATATAGGGGGGCATCAATCAATAAAGATGGCGTCGATATTATTAAAATAAATAAATAAATAAAGATTAGATGGCGTTAGCAGTGCTTATCTCACGCATGACATCACTAACTTTGCAATTGGAATTGACCCTCTTTTGTGCTTCTTTTTGACATTGAAAAGCCATGAAAATACATTTTATGATATATTAAAAGGTGACATCACATTCCGATTGTATTGTATTTTTTGTTTTTAATAGAAAGGGTTACAGTTATTCTTTGTGAACATAATTTAGTTGACAAAAATAATGCATTGTTGTATGTAAAAGTTAGAGTTTAAATCTTAGACATATTATTTTTTCATTTTAAAAAATAAATTTTAACTATTTGAAAGAAAAAAAAAGAAACGGTTACTATCGACAAGATTTTTAGAAAACCCATAAAAGGTGATAGAGATCTTATTAACTACTACCTCCGTCTCGGTATAATTGACCTACTTTGGTTTTTCACACAGATTAAGAAAAGTGTATAAATAAAGGGGAAAGTGGAATATATTGTATTGGGAATGATAAAAGTAGTATTATTTAGTGTTATATTGTATTGGGAATGATGAAAGTTGTATTGAAAATTGAAATGAGTCAGTTATTTTGGGACACTTTTTTTTTTTAAAATGGGTCAGTTATTCCGGGACGGAGGGAGTAACAAACACGAGAGCAAGAAGCAAATTAAAGGACTACAGAGAAAATCTTAAAGCTATACAATTCTATTCGGGGTCTGTTTAACATGTGCAATAGTGCACATGTTAAAGAAACAAAAAGTAATAAATTTTATTGAAAAACAATAATTATTTATTATCTTTAAAAAAAACAATTCTTTATTAATCCATAAAAAAACAATTATTCATTAAAAAAATTATAAATTTAATATAAAATGCATAAATTCTAATACAAACTTACTATTTTTAAACCTTGCAACGTACATGATAGAAAAACCAATCTATTTAACCCAAACCTATGAAGCCCGGATACTCCAAAGCGGAGATGTATCAGTATCGGATAGCGATACTTCACAGATATTTGCGGATACGTACCCACGAAATATCGGAATTAATTATTTTAATTTTTAAAAAATATTTTATCGGATACTTATATGATACTCCACAGATACACGAGGATACTTCTAAGATACTTCACAGATACTTCACAGATACGTATCCTAGAAAAAGATGAAGGGTAAAAAAAGTGAGACAATGTTGTAAAAATTTAGTAGAAATGTATATGATTCAATTTTAGATATGCATAAATATAATTGTTTCTCGATGAACTACTTAAAATTATACTTCTTGTGGATGAAGGTAACGAGAGAGAGGTGATTCAGTTAATCAACATTAAATAAAATTTATATTGAGTTCTTTTAATGATGCTTCTCTCGATATCCCAACATATGAAAATATAAAATGGTTTATAAGAAAACTTAACATTTTTTTTATTTTGATCTCATGTATTATTTTTAAAAAATTGTGACTTTTATAATAATTTAATAATGAAGACTAATCAATGTTTATTTTCACCAAGAATTTTATATACATATAAGTTTGTTTTATTATAAGTTTTTTGTTAGCGTATCATAACTGTATCATATCCTAAATTTTAAAAAATTCGCGTATCCACGTAGCCGTATCGTGTCGTACCCGCACCCGTATGCATATTTAGGCTTCGTAGACCCAAACTTATAAAAAGCGTTGTCTACAGAAAAAAGTCAACATTTTTTTTGGCCACACGATAGATTTATATGTGAAATTGCTTCCTGCAAATCTGATTCAACAATATCCTTTTAACTCTAGTTTTTTTTTGTTTGTGGTGGTCGGAGTTTAAACTCTGCACCTTGCATATATTATACATTGTTCAAATCAATTGAGTTAAGCTCACGAGTACTTTTAACTCTATGTTAGACCCATGTGAAATTGCCCAAAACTCTGCAAAAAATACTCGACCAAGCGTTGAGATTACAAGAAAATCCAAAAATGAAATTTCCACCTGGGCTATGAACAACTATTACTATTAAGAAAATGATAGTATTTGACTTATACAATCATTTTTTGATAACTTTTGTGACAAACTCAAATTTGCATTATGTTTTTACACATGTATTAATCAAAGTTGTCAAACTCAAATTTTTACTGGTAAAATAATTAATATTAAAAAGATTATATAGATACATGTTTATATTAAGCAAAAAATATATATCAAATGGTCATAATGAAGTGTCATGCTCATAAACTTATATCAAACTTCATAATTACCCCATCAAATCTTAACAAAATCCAATAAAACCATCTAAAAAAACAAGTGTTTGATAAATTTCTAAAATTTAAAACAAACAAAAAAGAGTTAATTTCTTCAAAATCGGATAAAATCAAAATAAATGAACTTGATTTTACTCGATTTCACAAAGTTTACTACATGTTAACTCGTATATAATCAACTCCGATTTTGCTTATATTCAATTTTGCATGTGATTAAACTCAAAATTCGTACTTAAGAACGTGAAATCGGATGATTTTACAAGTTAAAACTCGATTTTAAAAACCTTGTATCTAATAATATATTGCCACAAGAATGCACAGATGACAAATGAATATGTTTTTTTAACTATGAAGGTTGCAATATATTATGGATGAATATGTAAAATATTTTCAGCCATACAATATACTAGGGGCGGATGCAGACAATACAGTCATGTGTGGTTAAATTATTAAAAAAATCGTCTAAATGAATAAAAAATTGTATAAATGAAGTATCTTTGATTTATAATACTATATTTTATATTAAAAAAATCGTCTAAATGAATAAAAAATTGTATAAATGAAGAACGTTGGGAGTTGAACCCCAGAACATGTGCAAAAATATAAATCTACCTTTACCACTAGGCCATAGAATAGAATGTGATATGTGTGCGAGTATATACTAAATATTTTGAAGATTAATGTGTGGCTATAACCACACTTAGCTATAGCGTGAATCCTCCACTGAATATATAGAAATTAAACTCTAATTAATAATGTAAAGTAATTAATCATGTATTTTTAAAGAATATATGGCTAGTGCTTTTCCAAAAAAAAAAAAAAAGCAAGAAGGAATTTATAGCTATTTTTTTTATAAGGTTAGCGTTTTCCCTAGATTCATTATTTTGTTATACTCAAAATTGCAGGTGTGAGACAATTTGATTTCTCAAATTCCTGACAAATAATTTCATGAAATTGAAAACTACTGATCAACTCAATCTCTTTAAACCCCTATAAAAACTCAATCCCTTTAACGACGAATTTGTCTATATCCCTTCAATTTTTGAACAATGTTGTCAAAGTCCGAAAACGTGCTTGATTTTAAGTATTTAGATGTGAACTCTGTAATGGTAAATATTTTAAATGAAATTGAAAATTCAACCTTTTGTCAAAAAAAAAAAAAAAATTCAACCGATTTTCAGCGATTTAAGTTGTGGTTAAGGTCTGGTTTCGAACCCCGGTCAACACCAAAAAAATCCGTGAAATATATAAAATTGAGTTACTTTATTTAGATTTTATCAAGTTTTAAACAACTGTACTTTTTTTTTTCTTTGTTTTTCATTTAATTTCTTTAGAAACTTATTGAACTTTTGTGTTTTGGATGTTCTTTTAACTTTGTGGGATAATTTATGTCGTTTGATACAACTTCATAAGCATGTCTCACTTTATGGCGATTTGCTATATCAATTAAGTTAAAATCTTGAATTACGAACACATTTATAGTTTTATATGAGCATGTATGTCGTTTATTTATATAATAATTTTAAGGGTCCTGCTAACTGGTGCTTCCGGGGTACTGATTAGGCATACCATAAAATGAATTATTACTATAAAAGAAAACTGTTTTTGACTTTATTATAAATTAATTACACAATTTCAATGCATTAACTACTATATAATTTCTTTTTTTATATCTTTAACCAGTACCCGAGGGCATCTGTTAGCATTTCCCTAATTTTAATATATGAGATAAACTCATGAAAATTTATGAGTCAAATTTACAAGTCGATACCGTTATAAACTAAGCGAGTTGATGTAAAAATTTGAGTTTAACCAACTTGATTTTGAGGACTCACTTTTTTTCATATATAAAAAAAAACACAGCTATTTTTCTGAAATTTGAACGTGTAATCTGTAACAGCCCGATTTTTCGCTAGATTTATTTTATTATTTATTTATGTGTGTTATATGTGCTCTTATGTGATTATTTGCCTCTGTGTGTACTTTTGGTCGTGAATTGTAGAATTCGGTGTTAGAAGGGTATTTTAGACATTTTGGACTTAGGGGTATTTTGGTCATTTTGAGAGTAGGGGTAATTTAGTAATTGCGTTGAGAATTATTTTTAGTGCTTAGTGAGAGTTGTTATTTTACTAAGTGCTAGGGAGTTGTAGTAATTTATTTTAATTACCGGTAGTTGACCGTTAGTGTTACATTTTACCGTTAAGTGAGTAGTAACATTTGTGGGTTAGAATGGAAATGGGTTAGGCCCATTAAGGTGTGGTGAGTTAAGCCCAATTAGGTGAACCTATATAAGCTCTAGTTGGTAGAGGAAATATGGTTTTGCCAACATTTTCATTTTCAATTGAGAAGAGATAGAGATAGAGATAGAGAGAAGACAAGGGTTTGGAGAGGAGATCTAGAGAAGGCTAGAGGGAGGTCAAGCTTCAAGGATTGGAGCTAAAGTGAAACCTTAGTTGGTGTTGAGAAGAATTGAGGTAAGGGGGTTAGACTTTAATCATAATCCTTTAGTTTAATTCTACCCTAATTCTTTGCATAATTGTGGTTAAGTGCTTAATTTGATTTTGGTTGTAGAATTTCGTGCTTAATTTTGTTGACATGATTATGTACATGAATTGAATGTTAATTGTGTTGTTGTTGTTGAATTTGTATGTCAAAATGGGTAGATATGGACATGATATGTTTTTGTATGAAATTGATGATGAATGAAGTTGTGGTTGTTGAATTGTTGATGAATTCATGTTCAAATGTTGTTGTTGTTGTTTTAACATGTGTTGTTGATGAATTGATACATTGGGTATCATGAATTGATGAATTGGTGATGAGAATTGTTGTTGTTGTTGAAAGTTGTGGAAGTTTGGTGATTTGATGAATTTTGTTGTGTTTATGTTTTAATCTCAAAATTTATGTATGTTTAAGTGTTTTGAATGTTATATGACCTATAAACATCTTTGGGATTAAGTTTTGGGGTTTGGAATGATCAAAATTGGGATTTTTGGGTGAAAATGGGTTAAAATCTGAAAGTTTAATTTCTGAACAGCACTACTATTCAGAAGTGCACTGTTCATCAGAAGCGTACTGTTCATCAAAAGCGCTACTGTTCAGACAGCACGCCTGTTCTGTGTTCTTGCGTCTTTTTCTCACATTTCTGTTTTGATTTGGCTTTTGACGTAAACATGAAAGTTGTAGACAATTTTGTTAGCTTTCCAGAGGCTTTGGTTTGACTTGAAAATGATTTTTGGTTTGTGAGTTATGAGGAAAATACTCCAAGGAGGTCTTAGGGAAATTTTACGAAAATTCCGCATAACTATTTCTAAGTCAACCCAAACTTTATGGAATGTTTCTTAACTTCAAACTTATGTTATCTAAGTTCAATTAAGGTGTTTTAGAGTATTCAACTGATGGTGTGATGGATCTAACTTGTTTTGAAATGAAAATGGAAATTTCTTGAAAAGTGATAAAGTGAGACGGATTTTGTGATTTTCATGATTTCGTCGCATTTAGCCGGTGAAACGTAATTGTATTCTCTACTGTACTTATATGTAGCCTAGAGGTATACTTAGTTGAGGCATTGAATCTTGTTTACTTGGTTTTGGTTTAATTACTTCAATTATTTTAAAATGGTGAAACTAGAGACGAACTTGTCGAAAATAATCTTGAAGTCCAATTACTTGGCAAATCTTTTGTGAATGACTTTATATGATTAATTGAGGATATATGAATGGTTGTTGAAGGTTGAATATGATGTTTATAATAAATGTTGTATTATTCCACTTTGCTTGATTTATGAGAAGTATGTGGGATTGTTGTGGGATATTGTGTAGTTGATGATGATTTATGTGATGATGACTCTTATGTGAATTATGATTGTTGAATGTGTAGACATGTATACTTGATAATGCAATGTTGTTGAGATAGTCAATGTAATTGGAGGTGTACTTTTACATTGTCGTTGTTGTGGTGAAGTTGTGCATTATCGGGTCGTTGTTGTATGTCCATGCATCATATCATATTGAGTCATATGTTGAAATGTAAAAGGAGGTGTACTTTTACATAGTTGTTGTAAGAGGAGGTGTACTCTTACATAGATGTGCGGTTGACATCTAATGACTGTTGTTATGGTACCACATGCATATATGTGTCGAGTGTAGGCGCATTGCATATTAAAATGTTATCTTGTTGTTGTATGTGAATGGTGATTGTTGATGATAAGTGTGTTTGATGAATACATACTTGTGACATTTGGAATTTAATGGTTGATGAGTTGTGACATAATTGAATATATGACTTGAAGAATTTGTGTATTGGTGAAATTTGGTGAATGTTGTGATTGCGTGGATTGGTGTATATGTACATTGGTGGATTTTGTTGACGGTTGTGAATAATTGAACTATGTTCTAATTGCATGTCTCACTTTCTTGTACTTATACACTTGGTGGACCTATTTGATGATAGATACTTTGATAATAATGATGAGATGAGAATTGTATATGTATATACATATGTTGTGATGATTTATTTGATAATGATGATTACTTGCTTGTAATTTTGAAATGATGAATTATACTTGTTGAGTTAAGCATGCTAGATGAGTAATGAGGTGAGTAATATTTTAATTGTTTGATGTTGATAATGATGAACTTTTGTCGATGACTTGAACAGAGATCAAATATGTCTGTTATGCTATGATAATAATGTGATAGCTTGAAGTGCAAGTAATGGGGGTAATAATCATGTGATGCTAGTATTCTAGGAGGGATGGTTATGTATATGTGATATGTATGAATCCTTGAATGCTTATGTTTTCATATGTTGATTATGATTAATGTAATGCTTACCCCAGTGGTTTCAACCGCCTACCTGTCTGTATGGATGGGTAGACGTTGTGCAGGATTAGTCGCTTGGTGAGTTGCTTGTTGGATGTTTGGATAGCGGGAGCTTTCTCCGCTGCCGTGTTTTAGAGTAGGACGTGCCCTGATTAGGCGTCTTTTCTTTTGTCGTTTTAGAGTGTCAGTTGTGGAGAACTTTATTTGTCGGTGTATTTTGACCATGACATGTATATGTTGGAGATGTATGATTTGTATCCGCTGTGACTGTTGAGATATTTTATATACACCCTCCGGTAACTAATATAAGCAAAAATTCACTTTTTAGGTTCATTCAATTAATGATGTATGTAGTCTTTATTATAGACTACATACATCATTAATTGAATGAACCTAAAAAGTGGATTTTTGCTTATATTAGTGACCGGAGGGTGTATATGATTGATGTTGTTTTGGATATTGTTGAGACGTAGCGTCTATTTCTTGAATATTTTTTATATTTGCGTGTATTATCGCTTTAATAGAAGTAGACGTTACATAATCCATCACTATAACAGTAAAATGCTTAGGTGATAAATTTCTCGGATGTGCTGGGATGTGAGACCACGATATTTGAATTCCAATGAGTGATAATAATTTTCCAGAATGAGGTGCCATATAATTAATTGGAAAAGGACATGCATGGGAGGAAAAATAAGCCAGTTCATGAATGTGAACATGCGTATGAAAGTTCGAGTTCTTAATTCAATGGATTGACCAATTTGCTAATAGTGGGTGCCAATTGTTAGTGCTTGATTACTTTGGTCATGGTTAACCTGTGGGTCTCATTTTATGTACTTTCTTCTATTATCTCTTTTGACTTTTCATCCATAATGGTAATGTGTGTAGGTCTCTTTTTTCTTTGTAAGGAGTATTTATTTACTCTCTCCGCTTTTTTGACAAAAAATACTCCATCCGTCCTTATATTTAAACACTAATTTGACTTTATTTTTGTCCATAAATCTAAACCCCCTTTTCAAATTATTAGATGCATATATTATTTTTCCCTAAACATACCCCTAATTAATACTACTAACTTGTTTTTAAATTTAAAAAGTCAAATTTAATACATATACAAACAAAGGACAATATGGTAATATTAATACACAAAACAGACATAATAATTACCCTGTCAGCTTTTCTTAAAAAATGTGAAAAAAGTAAAGGAAGGTTACATTAAGGGACGGAGGGAGTGACAAATAAATTATAGTAGGTTAGTTGATGACTTATAGCCGATGACTAATACTAGTTCATAAATTAATTGAAGTGTTTTATAAAATTAGCGGTTTAACTAGCTGATAAATATAAAATAATATAAAATGATATTTTTAATTCATAATAACAATTGTATCAGTTAATATTTAAAATATTTTTTTTATCAAAATATTTAAAATACTTAAAATTTAATAATTTAAGGTATCTTTTATATAATTATTTTAAATTTATTTTCATTAAAAAGTACTATATACTTTACAGAAAAAAAAAACTTAGCACTAAAATATGCTTCTATCCATTATTATTTTTCTATGCATTTATTTAAAAAAAAATTATAAACCTAACAATAAAAGTACAAACTAACAACAAAAATTATGAATCCCTAAAAAAAATTATGAATGTACCAATATACGTATATATAAACTAAGTCTATGTCTTTATAAAAAAAAATGATGTAACCCCTCAATATATATATATATATATATATATATATATATATATATAAACATTGAACTAGTGAGCGAGCTTAACTCAGTTGGTAGGGACAATACAGAATATATGCAAGGTCGACCACCAAAAAAGAGAACGTAACATTTTTCTTTACATATGTATAAGCAGAACATTAAATCTATTTTATTTGTGATAAATAATAGGGTTAAATATGTTTTTGGTCCCTATAAATATACCTACTTTTCATTTTAGTCCCTCTAAAATTTTCCTTCAACTTTTAGTCCCTAAAAAATTTTCTATCTTCACTTTTGGTCCCTCTTTTAAAGTAAACTCATATGTAAAATTCATATTTTTGAATAAAATTTTGCAGAAAAATTCATAATATTATAAGAATCTCTCCAAAAAAAATTAGAATTTTTTAACGAAACATGAATTTATTATGAATTTTTATATTTTTTACTGTTAAAAATTCATATTTAATTTATGTTTTGTTAAAAAATTCTAATTTTTTTGGGGAATTCGTTTTACAATATTCTACATATTTCTGCACAATTTCATTAAAAAATACAAAAATTAACTTAAAAACAGGGACCAAAAGTAGTGATTGAAAATTTTATAGGGACTAAAAGTTGAAGGAAATTTTTTGAGGGACTAAAACGAAAAGTTGGTATATTTATAGGGACCAAAAACATATTTAACCCATAATAATAAATGGTGTATTAATATTTTAAAGTGATAGTAATTATTTTAAAAAAAGACAAATATTTTTTTTGAAGGAAAAAAAAAAAGACAAATATAAAAGTGATAATTAAAATAAGACGGACAATTCTTAAGAAAATAAAGTCATTTAAGATAGAACCTTCAAATATATCCAAGTTTAATCCATGAGTTAAAGCAATTTTCAGGATTTTTTTTTTTTTTTTTTAGGGATTTCATTAAAATCTATTCACTTCAAAAAACCAATCCTCGATTAGTCAGTCTCTTTTTCCAAAAAAGACAGAGGTTAGCAAATGAAAAAAAAATCAAGATAAGGTAACATAGAAGATGAACTAAATTATATATATACTTTTTCCGATCTCGATCATCAATAATTTTTCATTTTTTAAATTCATTGAATAAATACTATATATGACTTGTAACATTGACCACATACAATATTTATTCAAGGGTTAATTATGTTTTTGGTCCCTACAAAATTGCGACCTTGTAAGTTTAGTCCTTACTTAATTTTAATAGCATTTTTAATCCCTATAAAAAATTTCTGCACTCAATATTAGTCCTTACTCAATCCAAATTTGTTTAATTTATGCTTAAACTCTTAAGTTTTTCAACAAATTTTTTACAGGCGTGTTAAGAACGTTATTAAAAGGTCCTTCGAAAAAAATATCGCAAAAATTTGATTTCTACGTCCATATTTTTGTTACTTATATCTTAAACTTTTGTCATTTTAAAAAATTCATATTTAATTTATTTCATGTTAAAAAATTATAGATTTTAGTAAATGAACCTTTCATAATGTTCTAAACTTGTATAAAAAGAATCGTTAAAAAATTTAAGAGTTTAAGGATAATTAAACAAAATTTATTTTAGCAGGGACTAAAATTATAAGTAAATTTTTTTTTGTAGGGATTAAAAATGCTATTAAAATTAAGTAAGGACTAAACTTACAAGGTCGCAATTTTGTAGGGACCACAAACATAATTAACCCTTTATTCAATAAATCAAAAAAAAAAAGTTATTTACAATTGAGATCAAAGTGAGTATATTACATGATGGTTGATAAAATTGTACTGGTGTAACACTTCAGTAAAATTATACCGCTAAATAATATATTAATTGATACACATTTTAGAAAGCTGAATGTTGGATCAAATTTTACAAAACTGAATGTTGGATAAATGTTTATATTAGATATATATCAAACGTTTATAATCTCCACATTTTTTTCATATATATGAAATGATCTGATATGTTATATTGAGATTTGTCAATATTAACATATATAACGAAAGTGGTTAAAAGACTGTAACAAAAAAAAAAGTTGTTAAAATTAGACCTTACTCTTGACGCATCTCAATAGCATATATTAAATAATTTTAAATTCTATGTAAAAAATTATATAGATGTTATATATAATATAAATTTTTCATCTAAGGAGCAATTTTGTAAAATATATATAGAATAAAATGTTATTGACTATTGATTGATATAATATTATCTGAAGAGCAATGCTAGGAACACTTGCTCATACACTCTCTTTAAGCACTCTCTCAATGTATGGTGCCACGTTTCCCTCTTTTTCAATTTCTTACCTACTAACTGGTTCAACAGGTTGAGATACTTTCAACATTTTTTTTATTCTCTACTTTTTTACACGTTTTCTCGCCCTCTTATGACACTTCATCTAAACAACCACGGCGGCTCCAAAGACCAACACATCGGAGAAGACAAGAGTGATGAGAGGAGGGAGGAGCAGTGGAGGAAGACGACGGAACAATCATGGAAAATGATGACGGCAGAGAAGACGACGGGATGAAGTTGAAGTGGGATTTAATAATGGAAGACAAGTGAACATCTTTCCCCATTGTTGTGGTTCCCGATCTACTTTAATGGCCTCTCCGCCGGCCAAATTCTTTGTGTGCGGCGGAGCTTGATTGACTACAATAGTAGATCTCGTCCTCCCACCAGTACAGCCCAGAAAAAATTGGAGTGATGCTGATATTTCAAATCAAAATTGATAGAAGATTTAAGTGTGATTATGGCATCTTTTTCGTTAACAATAGTTGCCTTGCTTTTTATAATTTTTTTACTAACCGATGATGACAAATGACAAGTCCGATTTGAGTGAAGAAAATGGTACTAAATTGATAGGCATACTTTTTATATTGAAAAAAAAAATCAAAAAGGAAAAAGTTATGGAACTGAGATTTGTACATGGCGGTTGTGTAATCCTTTTTCCATACACAGAAGCCATTGTGGTTGTACATGACGGCGTCGGATTGCAACCGTTTGCGAACTGACCTTTCTGATGGTAATTATTAAAAATAAAAATAATAAATTCCCTTGCATTACTTTAAAAACCGGTAAACAAGTGAGGACTTAAAAATTTGGACATGTGGCACCATACATTGAGAGAGTGTTTGAGAGAGAGTGTATGAGCAAGTGTCCCTAGCATTGCTCTTATCTGAATATTAGTAATTCAGTATCTCTTATATTATATATATATATATATATATATATATATATATATATATATATATATATATATATATATAACGTTCAAATTGCAGACACGTCGACATAGCTGAATCCACAAGTTGCTGTAAACTTCTTTAGTTTTTTTTCTTTGGAATGTAATTGGCCAGTTGTTAACTAGTATTTGTACAGAGAGAATTTTCATGGCGGCTTGACTTTGAATTCCATTCTATTCTATTCTTTTTTTTTTTTTTTTTGAGAGAATTCCATTCTATTCTATTGTCCTAAGAATTCACCGACATGTATATTTCATGTCAAATATTTTCCTTTTAATATCACCACAAAACGGACATTTTAAGTGGAGAGAGCAACGTAAAAACAAATGCACTGTTTATAATTAAATTCTATTTTACTAAAAATAGTGCTTTTAGTAGACATATTTTTGCGTCCATGATAAAATGTCCCTTAAAAATTGCTATATTACAATATATTATACTTTGACCCCTTAATACCTTAACGTGTTGGTCATGTTGAAACTTGTGTTGGGGGTCTGCTGCAATAACTTGACCAAGAAGATGATGAAGATGAATACGATGAAGTGTGCACATAAATTCGAAAGATTGTTGTATATCTTGATTGTTGGGAAGAGGCTGCTGCACTTGAAACCTGAAAAGTTTAATAGTTATGCATGTAAACTCAAAGCGTATGGGGTTGCCATACTAACCTTTAGGTTCGATTCGCCCCCACCAATAACTGTATATTGGATGCAATAAGGAATGACCGGCGAATCCCCTTCAGGATACTATGAGTTCCTTGACATGTATTGCACAACCACACCAAGCGTATCTCCTAACAGTATTTTACAGATTTATGGTTCCAGCAATTCACTCATGCATTAGAGAATTGATGGATGATTTAGAGTAAGAGAATAATGAAGAATTATGTTGCTAATGTAACAAAATTCTGTCCAAAATTGTGTGTTGTAGTGTGTTTTTGCTGCCCAAATGCCAATCATTTATAGTGTATGACCCTTCACATGAGAGAAAGCACCCCTTTGACTTGAATCAATGTTATGGTTCATTAAGCACTCCTTTGTTAAAGGTTATGATCATGTACACTTGAATCAATGTTATGGTTCATTAAGCACCCCTCTGCCAAAGGTTATAATCATATACATTTGAATCAATGCAAATGTTCATTAAGCATCCCTTTGCCAAAGGTTCCAATGTATATGAATGATTTCCATGAAGAGTTACACCTTTTGGTTCTAAAGTGATTCCATTATTTTCGAAATCACCAACAGGTCATTATAGGCTATAGCTCTAATATGACGCGTTTTTTTTAGGGGAGCTCTAATATGACATGTTGAAATATGACAAAGTAATAAGATGTATTACTGTAGGAATTTAGTATTATAGCTATGTATTGAAAGTGAATATTGAGGATGAAAAAAATAGTGAACATCGACCAATATTTTTAAACATCTGCTAAGGTTTTAAAAATGAAAATGTTGAATTCATAATAGTGTGTGAAATACACATGGTGATGGGTGGATCAAAATCCATAGTGATGGTGCACTTACTAATAGCGCGGTCGAATTGTTCGTAACCCAAATGTGACTTTCATTTTTTTTTTTTTTGGGTTTTTCGCTAATAACAATCGTAACACTTAAAATGTATTTGTTTCAAGTTATATTTGTTGATTCTCGAGAATAAAATGATAGAAATATATATTCTTATGTTTGTTACAAGTTTACTAAATTTTATTCCTGGTATAAAATGTTCGTGGGAATAGAAAAATTTTCCCATGGAAAAGGTGAGAATAAAGTTTCCATGGAGATGAGAATAAATTCATACTAGAACATCGACCTGTGCGATGCACGGGTCCAACCAACGAAGAAAAGCGACGAATAAGTTATATCATCTAACTGTGTTGTAATTTAATAGTTCCATAAGGAATATGATGTATTACATAATTAGTATTAAGTTGACATCGTTAGAGTATGACATCATTAAAGTACAAATAAGAGACATGGACAATTTGTGCAAACACGTTCTTGGATTTACATGGACAATTTACAAAGCAAATTTTTACTACAATAGAATATATAACTATCTTTGATTTTTATAAACTCTAAATGGGAATGAAGATAATGGAGGTAAGATATTTGAGACATGCTAACCTCTAAGGCTCAAGAGAGGTTACACGTTCATTTAATATTATGTTACTTAAAATAAATGGTTTCAAACATATACATTCAATCTCAGTCAGGTGTGCTTTACCATATGACCAACTAACTTACATTAAAAAAGGATAACTAATGATAGAAAAGTATCTTAGCCATTTTCGGATTGAAATTCCATATGGATGCATGTTAAAATCATAAAATAAGTTGAACTTTTTAAAACTTGAGTACTATTAATGTATCCAAACTGAGTTGAACTTGTTCAAATTTGATTATTTTAGATCCTCTAAATTTATATGTAGGTGACCTGCTTAAACTATATATTATGTGATGTCCGATATTTGTTAACTTGTAGAAAAGTAAGCTGATTTAATTATATTCTTTGAGGTATAAAAGCATATATCTTGCTCAAATTTTACACTATGTCTGAGCCTGTTTGATGTCTTATAGCTTTGGTTCGTATCCAAACTTTGTTTAACTTATTTAAATTTTGTTTACGCTATGTCAGTGCACAATTTTTTTGTCTTTTATATTTTCTTCTAACACTATATCGATGGGATAATTTACAAATACAGTATATTATATATACTGAATCAAAATAAAGGTGGACATATAACTTAAAGCAAAAAAGACATATTCATTATATTTTCTTGGGATAAGGAAACATTTTACACGTTGTTACCAAAAACATAAAACAAAAATACATCTCTAAACCATCATTGGTAAGTCTGAGATTAAAAACAGAAACAACTTAAAAACATATAAGAAAAATACATAGAACTAACCACATCTGAATCTCGTGTAATACAATCAAAATTCGATTTTATCTACATCTTGAAAAACCCCAATTAGAAATTTCTAAAACATGGATTGACTCAAAGAAAATATGATGTATCTAAAATACCTCAAAAAAAAAAAACACACACATTTCCTTGACTATGCTGACCCGTGAGAGGGTGAAGATGATTTCTGCTGAGGGGGTTAAGCTTTAATAATAAGAGATAGACATGAGCATATGAATGTCATTCATTGCGTGACAAAGGGGGTGAGAAGGTCAAATGTTAGAATTTATTGTGTGGTAAAGGAGCATTTAAAAGAATGATCTTAAAGAAGAAGGTCAAACAATTGCATTTAAATGAGGATAAATTTTTTGAATTTGATATGAATGAAATTCATTGCATGACAAAGGGGTGAGAAGGTCAAATGTTAGAATTTATTGTGTGGTAAAGGAGCATTTAAAAGATTAATCTTAAAGAACAAGGTCAAACATTTGCATTTAAATGAGGAGAGAATTTTCGGATTTGATTTGAATGGCAAAAATGCATTTAATGAATGACAAAGGAGTGAGAAGGTCAAATGTGAGAATTCAAAATGCTTTAAGGACATTTAAATGAGAAATTCAAACATGAATGTCATTTATTTCGTGAAAAAGGGGTGATGATGTCAAATCTGCGAATTTATTGCGTTGAAATGGGAGGGAAAAAGCTAGGTTAAAATTAGGGTTAGAGATTGCTTGACCAAACAAGCTTTAGAAAGAAAGATTTAAAAGATTGATCTTAGAGAAGAAGGTCAAACAATTGCATTTAAATGAGGACAAAATTTTCGGATTTGATATGAATGAAATTCATTGCGTGACAAAGAGGTGAGAAGGTCAAATGTTAGAATTTATTGTGTGGTAAAGGAGCATTTAAAAGATTAATCTTAAAGAAGAAGGTCAAACAATTGCATTTAAATGAGGAGAGAATTTTCGAATTTGATATGAATGGCAAAAGTGCATTTAATGAATGACAAAGAAGTGAGAAGGTCAAATGTGAGAATTCGAAATGCTTTAAGGACATTTAAATGAGAAATTCAAACATGAATGACATTTATTGCGTGACAAAGGGGTGAGGAGGTCAAATCTGCGAATTTATTGCGTTGAAATGGGAGGGAAAAAGTTAGGTTAAAATTAGGGTTAGGGATTGCTTGACCAGACAAGCTTTAGAAAGAAAGATATAGTTACCTATTATAATCCTTATTTTTATGGTTCCTAGGAATATTATAAAGTTAACCAAACATATTTTTCTTAAATACCTTGAAATAAAATTCTCATCTTTGTATTCTAAGGAATGTTATTCCCAAAAATAAATTTGATAAACTTGAAACAAATACACCCTTACTTAATTGTTTTAAGAGGATAATTATCGAATGAGATTCACATGAACGAATTAAGCAAATAGTGAAGGAGTGTATAGTAGAGAACAGAACACACCCTTGTTCTCGTATAGTTTCTCAAATTTGGTTTGTTTGTTTAACTCATAAGTCACAAATTTCAGCATGCATATCGTGAGACCAACAAAGTTACATACATATGTTAAGTTTTGCTAAATTTTGGTTGAATAGGTTTAATGGCCATAAAACTTTCTTTGTAGTTCCTAACTTTGGCTCTTATAAAAAAAAAAATTGTCACCCCTTTATGATATGAGAGCTTTCTAATTCTAATTTTCTTTTTCTTGTTTATTTCGTATAGTTGAAGTAACCCGTTGAAGGAATAATTAATTTTTTACACCTTGAGTAGTGATCATAAAAGCATATAATATATAGACACGTTCCTCTTATCTGTCTTTGGTCTAGAACACTAGTCAAACACTGCTACTACACAATAATGAATAAACAATATAATATGCAAGAGACATAACATAATTTCCATGTGTCTTTTTCCAAAGTCTCTTTCCCACACAGCTTCCTTGTTCAACTTGTGTTCTTCTTAGCACCAACTGCCTTCTACCTAGTCTAGGCAGCCTCTTCTAACTAAAGAGTATATATATACATACTTCTCTCACTCCCTCACTTCACAAAGACTTCATCTTCTTCATCTCTTTTTCTTTCAACATCAAGAAAGTCATACTTATATAGTTTGAATAATTTATTTGACATATGGATTTTTCATCATCATGGATTAACACTTCCTTGGATCTCAACATTAATCCACGCAGTAGGGTTCATGAACAACCTCCTGTAAGCTTCAAGAAGTATGAGGTGGAAAACAATTTTTTCTCATTAGGGATGAGTATATCTTCTGCAAAAGAAGAGGTAAGTTAGTTTGGTTACTTTGGTTCTGAATGATTTTCTTATTAGTCAGTACATTATGAATACTAGATATATGAGGTTTTTGGTTTTTACTAATTAAAGTTGCATGAATATTGATATTTTCAGTCAAGTGGTGCCTTGGTGGAGGAGCTGAAACGAGTGAGTGCAGAAAACAAGAAGTTGACAGGAATGTTGACTGAGATGTGTGAGAATTACAACACATTGAGAAACAATCTGATGGAATATATGAGAAAGAATCCTGATCATAAGGAGCAAAGCCCATCTCAGAAAAGGAAATCTGATGAAATAAGCAGCAGTAACAATCTAATGGGAGGAGTAACTGGAAACAACTCTGAGAGCAGTTCAAGTGATGAAGATCAATCATGCAAGAAACCAAGGCAAATAGTAGAAACTTGCATTAAGGCTAAAGTTTCAAGAGTTTATTTCAAGACAGAATCATCTGATTCAAGCCTTGTAAGATTCATTTTTCTTCATTATTAATTTGCAAAGCCATTTCATTAGGTTGTATGACTTGTAAGTGATTTTGTTTGACATTTTTTGTGTTAATTTATTTTCAGATTGTGAAAGATGGATATCAGTGGAGAAAATATGGACAAAAGGTGACAAGGGATAATCCATCCCCAAGAGCATACTTCAAATGCTCATTTGCTCCAAGCTGCACAGTGAAGAAGAAGGTGCAAAGAAGTGTGGATGATCCATCAGTTGTGGTTGCAACATATGAAGGAGAGCATAATCATCCTCATCCTTCTCAAACGGAGCCGACAAACAATCGTTGTAGGAACCAAATTAGTCCAGTAGTACCTTCTTCTGCACCAAGTACAGTTACACTTGATTGGACAAAGAAAGCACCTTCTTCTGAACCTTCTAAGAATATGATGATAAATAATCCCAAAATGGAAGTACCACAGATTTTGGTGGAACAGATGGCTACTTCATTGACCAAGGATCTTAACTTCAGAGCAGCACTTGCTGCTGCCATATCAGGAAAAATGTTACACCAAAATTAGTTCAAGTAGAAAATGTTATTGTCAAGTCAAATGTTCTATAAACAGGTCATTTTTAAAACATGGCATAGGATCTCTATATGTGTAAATACAACATAGAGAAAGTAGGAATATTCCTCATTTTGATTCATTAAGTAGGAAAGGAATAGCATGTCCAATTGTTTATGTTTTTGCAAATCTGGCTCAGCTCAGTTTTTTATATCTTTTTCATCAAGCAAGGAAAAGAACTAGCTTGGATAGGTCAATTCATATTTCTGAACTAAGTTCTTCCAAAATTTCTAAACAAAGCAACAAAACTTCTTCCATGAGTTCTTTTACCTTTATAACTATATTCTTCATTAATCTAAGTATCGTAAATAATGAAATATAAATCAAATGATCCTACTATCAATAATCTTGCAATCCTAAGATATTTCGGGTAGTCGATCGACCCTATAATAAAAGTTAGTTTCAAAGTCATGTTTAGTTTTATAATTGTGCAGATCCTAACTCTACATACATGCATACACATAATTTTTATAAGACAAGTTGATTGTCGATAAACTAGATCAATCTTCCGCGATAACAAATTAGCTATAATGGTTTTAACAAAACCTCCAATGAAAAACTTGGAAGTACACCTAGAGTGGCTGAATTAGTGAGATATGGTTTTGAATGATATACAGTAGTAGAAGTAATCTTGAGATTCCTAGGAAAGAAGCAAGTTCAATCTTTCAAGTTCCATCCTTGATTCGTTGTCTAGAGTCCCATAGATTGTATGTTTAGTTTCAGAATAGAGTATTAATTAACCTTGATTTTATCTCCTGTCAAATGCAATTTTAGTGAATATGCAGGATTTTGGTTATGGTAATTTTGCAAATGGATCTTAGATAGGTTTTGATATCCTACAGAACCGACTTGTAAGGTGACGACAATCAAGTGTCAACCATCGATAAAATCATTTTTAGACCATATCTCATCAAATATAAGACTTCTCAACAACTAGACGTTTAACTTTTGTGTTATGTATCCTAAAAAAAAGCTTGTGTTATATTATTTGTGTAGTCTTGAGAAAAATACCGTCCAAAAACTTCAACTTATTTGTAACCAAATCAATTTTACTCTTCAAAATCATGTTTATCCAAATCTTTTAATTTGATCCAACATCTTCAGATTTGTTGTTGTTGTGACCCGGTGCCAATTTGTCTAGAATACCTAACTAAAATATTATAATAACACAGATTTTTCCTGCAAGTAGGTATAGAAAGTATAAAGCACTTCAATCCAGAGTTGTTCAACTCAATACTGTTAAACTAATTCAGCATTGCTATGTTACCTTGATGTACTTAGTTGACCATAAGACTCCTTTCTTGATACTTTATTAACCAAAAGCATAGAAAAGAGAATGGAAGAGAAGATTAAAGAATACCTCTAGGATACCTGCCTCTGGTCCTGGTCTTGTCCTATTCCTATACATAATATATAATATGACGGGCAAAACTGGCTATGGTCATTTCAAATTGTCAAATACATATATGCATTTGTACAAATATACATACACTCACAAACACATATTGATTGGTACAAACACATACATATATAAACTTAGTCACACACACATGCAATGCAAGTATTGATTTGTACATTCCGCAGCCGGGGCTTCTTCCCCTCAACTTGTGCCACTTGCCTAATTGTTAATATGACCATTGACCTTAGTTGGTCCTTTCATTTGCTTAATTTGTCTTTGTTTTTTAGAGTTGATGTGGTCGTTTATTAGCTACGAAGCAATGACAGACACAGACACGACACTAACATTGGTAAAATTTTGAAAAAGAATGAATTAATTTTGAATCTAATCACATGCACTGGTGTCAGACATCGGCACGACTCGAACACCTGACACGCCTTCCATCAAAAGTGTCGGTGCTACATTGTTTATTAACTCATGAATGAATGTATATCCTACTCAATCTTCCCCTTACAAGGTCTTTGCATATGACTTCTGCTTCAAGATATAATTTGACATGGAAATGGCTTAAGTATAAAGTATAAAGACATAAATGTACACCCTTCAGATTCATACTTGTCTTCTTGTCATCCTCAAGAGTTGTCTTTATTTTATGGTTCACCCTATCTTATATTCATCAGTGGGTCAGGCCGCATGCCTCTTTCATTTTTCATAGTAAAATATACTCTGATAGATCGGTAGGTAGCAGAAATATTTGAAAATAAGAAATAGTTTAGTACTTTAGGCTGGTTCACTTTATTGTCATTATTACACGTGATAAACATAACATTAGAACATAGAAAAGGGAATATTTAAAAAAAAAAAAAAAAAAAACTTACATATGATCAAGTGATAAAAGTTGGGTGGTATTTAGGGAGGGAGGATGGTCCGGACTCTCAACGTTGATAAAAGTACATAGTTTCCACAATAAGAAATCTCGATCATTAATTTGAGATCAGATAGTTTAGATAAATTAAATCAATTTCAACTATTGATTTAAATCAGATGAATGAGTTCTGATTAATCACATGTGTTATTGAAAAAATAACAAAAATATAAGGCTTAATTGCACTTTTGGCCCCCTATCTTTCCAAAACTTGCGGTTACAGCCCCCTAACTAATTTAAATACAAAACAACCCCCTAAGTATTGAATCTTTGGCAGTTTTGGCCTCCAACGCTGACGTGGCACCCTAAATGAGGTGCCACGTGTCATTTTTTTTAATTTTTTTTGGCCTTGGGGGGCCAAAACTGTCAAAGATTCAATACTTAGGGGGCCGTTTTGTATTTAAATTAGTTAGGGGGCTGTAACCGCAAGTTTTGGAAAGATAGGGGGCCAAAAGTGCAATTAAGCCAAAATATAATATACTTATATTTATTGAAAAAATTGGTGTAATTTAGTAATTTCAATTGTGCCTTTCAACATGAGTTCTGACTGTAACAAGCAATAACTAATGCGGTGTACACTCTGTATGACATTACATTTTGATCTCACAACATCATTGTGCTTAACATATAATTGTTTTGTGTTAATTTTCATTAGATAGTGGAAGATGGATATCAGTGGAGAAAATATGGACAACGTGATTTATAATTGAATCGTTTTTTAAAGCATAACACAGGATCTCTTTATATGAAGAAGATAAAGGGGGCATGTTCCTCATTTTGATCTATTAAGTAGGAATGGAATAACATGTCCAATTGATTATGCTTTTGCAAATCAGGCTCAGCTCAGTCTTTTATACTCTTGTGCATCAAGCAATTTAAAGAACTGTCAAAGATTGCTCAATTCAAATTTCTAAACTATGGCTCTTCCAAAACTTCTAAATCAAGCAACAAAACTTCTTCAATGATGTAACAACGGAATAGTTCACAAGCTGTTTTCAAAGTCATATTTCGTGTAGTCGATCCTATGACATAACACTTAGCCGATCCTTTTACAAAGTAAATTTCAAAGTTCTGTAGTTTTATAATTGTACCAGATCCTAATTCTACACATTCACATATAATTTTTATAAAAAACAAATTGGTTGAAAACTGGATCAATCTTATGTGATAACAAACTAACTATAATAGTTTCCCCAGAACATGTGTGCCAAGCAAAGTTTAACAAAAACCCCAATGAAAAACTTGGAAGCACACCTAGAATCACTAAATTTATGTGAGATGTGGTTTTGAATGATATCCGGTAGAAGTAATCTCGAGGTTTGCCTTGGAAAGAAGCAAGTTCAAAGCTTCATCCTTTATCAGTTGATATAGAGTTCAACAAAATATCTAATATTATGAATGGTCCCATAGATTAATATAAACACAGCCTCGTAATAGAATGGTCCCATAGATTGTACGTTTGGTTATGTTTGATTTAATGTCCAAACATACTTTTATCTCATGTCAAATACAATTTTAGTGAAAATGCAGGAATTTGGTTAAAGGGAGGCAATACAATGTAACTTTTGCGTTACATTGTAAATCCATAGGAAGTTATTCATCAAACTTCTTAAAGGAGTAACAATATCAAGTTTAAACTTCAAAATTACCTTCATCAAACGTTTACTCAAACAATTTACATCGGTTAATTTCATCTCCCCTTAGGCTGTATGTATTACACCAGATCCATCATTTTAGGATTTGTTGTTGGTGTGACAATGTGACCTAATCCTCAGGTGTTCAAGTTCAACTACGGTTAAACTAATTCAGCATTGTTACCCTGATCAAGTAACGAGTAGGTAATGCAGATTGCAGAACTTAGTTGATAAAAAACATAGAAAACAGAATGGCAGAGGAGATAGTAAATGATGCCTCTCTCTTGCTAGGGAAAACTAGTCCCTGTCTTAAATAGTTCTAGGTTAAAGTGATTTTGTCGAATCCATGACACATATCAGGTAAATGGTAAATGATGGCCAAAACTGGCTATGGCCATTTCAATATGCTCAGTACAACATCAGAATTCAGAATTAGAATTGCCCAGTCACTGATTTTCAAATACATATAAAGATTTGAAACATACAAAAACTCACACACATGCACGTATTGAAATTTGTAGATTCCACAGCCTGGTCTTCTTTCCTTCAAGTTATGAAACTTTCCTGATTGTTAATATGACTACAGATGGCATTGACCAAAACTATCTCATATTGCTTTGGCTTACCTGAACCATATCGTTATTTTATATTCATCAGTGGGACAGGAAGCAATCGTCTATCATGGTTCATTATCATATTCTTCTCGGTCGGTAAGCAGCAGAAAAGTTTGAAAACAAAAGAAATATTTAAGTGCTTTAAGGATGATTTACTCTAATGCCATTATTACACGTGATAAACATAACATTAGAATATAAACAAAGAAGGAATATTTAAGTTAGACATGATAGAGTCATAAACAAGCAACAATAACATTAGTTTAATTTAATACTATTTTAGAATATATAACAAGTTAAGTTCTGAACCACAGTTACAAGTGATAGTCAACATTCAAAAGATGATAGAAACTATAATCCTACCATACAATATCATCATAGGTTAATATCAAAACACAATTAGTAGTAGAAGAAGAACATATGCTATTGAGAATATTCCATGAAAGCACTGTCAATGTCCTCAAAAAAAAAACCAAAAAGTCAGTTAAGAAAAGAGCTTCTTCACCTAATCATCGTAAGTTGAAGAGTTCAGATTTCATATCATCGGGCCACCAGCTGGGACGAGGAAATATAACACCAGCACGTTTTATAGTTTCCAACAAAGTAAGACCATCATCTTCTTTAACAGCGGTCTCCGCAAGAAATTTCAACACATCAAAAACAGTAACCGTCTCCTTCTCCTTATCCTCCCCGGACCCCCTTTCATTTGCAGTTGGTTTCTCGAAAGAAGAGTGGATTGAGTCCGGCATCAAATCCAACACCGGACCCTTGCGCATTCTAGAAATTTCCATAATCTCCTCCTCTTGACTTGACTCATTTCCCTCAACATCAACCATGTTAACATCCTCAGCATCATTTTGAACAACTTGTTGGGTTTCAACATTCAAAGGATCAAACCCTAATTTCAACTTTTTGGTAGGAGCCTTATCAACATCAGAAATTGCTCTATCCAAAATGCTAAATTCATCGGGATGTATCTCGGGAAACTCACTGAGTCGATCTTGTTCAAGAAAGCGTGAGTTTTCAACAAACCCTAATTCAGAATCTTTTTCAAACCCAGGAAAATGAACAAACATTTGAGGAACATCATCAACAACATCAATAACAGCTTGATTAAACTCACATTGAGAAACATCAACTATGGAAGATGGAAGCGGTGGATCCTCCGGCGGAGTGTGAGAAACGTCTTGGTTATCGACGTGCTGCTGCTGGGTGTCTGGAGCGGAGAGGAGAATGACGGGAGAAGTGGAGGATGGGATGATCTCGGCATCGTGGTGGAGGTTGTTGCAGTTGCAGGGTGAAGTGAGAGTGTCTCCGACGAAGGGAACGGTGTCGAGAAGTTGTTGTTGGGAAGTAGATATACCAAAGGATTCGTATGGATCTTCTTCTTCGTGCATCATGTTACCACCTTCCATGTTCGCTTCTTCTTCTTCCATGGTAACTTTCTGTCTTGAATAACTTTCTTACTTTCATTTATCCAACCCACTTTTTTTAATTAATTAATATATTATAATACAATATTGACGATAATTCTTTTTCTTTTTTGTAATGATTAACATGACAATAAGTAAATACTTATCGGAATTGATATCACAAGTAAGTATAATGAAGAATTGATATGACCATATCAACGAATTTTTTTTTTTTTTTTAACGTGAGGGATTATTTTAATTAATGAAATGATTAGACTATTTTGAAATATTAACAAAATTAAAGACTAATTTTGAAAGTGATTTTAAAAAGAAGGATCAATTTAATAGCTTACTCTTTCAATTTAATACGCCCTCGATCTT
The DNA here is from genome assembly GCF_051527215.1 of Medicago sativa. Taxonomy (NCBI): domain Eukaryota; kingdom Viridiplantae; phylum Streptophyta; class Magnoliopsida; order Fabales; family Fabaceae; genus Medicago; species Medicago sativa. The sequence continues at coordinate 83,144,981 of NC_140750.1, forward strand.
AGTTTAATTGTCGTCTGAGAGTTATGCACGGTTTTAACTAAAGTATATTTTAGGTACTTTGAAGTTTGTTTGGGTACTAATAACATGTACGCAAAATTTATTTAACATTTGAATTTATTTATTTTAAAATAAATTAATGTGAAAATATGATATGATATTAAATGATTAGATGATAAGTAAGTATGTTGTATAAACTATAAATTGTTTTCATAAACTATCTTGAGATCTTATGAAAATAAGCTAAAAATAACTTATGAATATGTCATAAGTTGTTTACATAAGTTCTCTCAAATCCACGTCTCAAAATGAAAATATTCTTTCAAATCCCACAAGTGCTTATGCCAATAAGCAAACTGAAGTTAAATAGATATGAAATGATTTATTCTCGTAATAATAATATAGATTGCCCAACTTTTGTAAGGTCTATTAATTCCATATCTTTTTTTTTTGTACACAATTAAAAGATGTTTTATATAGTTTACATTTTGATAATTTTGAACAACATATCCAAAGGGTTAACAACTCTTCTTATTAAGTATGATGAAAAAAATACCCAAGTTACTCAAAATAAAAAAAACAAAAAAAACTTAGTGATTACATTTGTTAATGTAATTACCTTTAGTTATGTTCTATAAAATTATTTTTTTATTATGTTTTAGATAGATGTAATATGTAATAATTTTCAAAAAATTACTCTAATAAATTATATAAAATATGAATAAAGCCGTGGAAGTGCAAAGCAAGAAGATTATGACTAGTAAATTTACAATATGGTGACTCTGCAATGCTATCCAATTGTATTTGTTGATTGAGTGGAATGTACTCCAGCTTTGGGCTAACAATATTCTACATTTGTCCTCCAAATGCATTGCCAATATTGTGGTTATTATATTCCCAAAGCAAATAAAATGTGTTGCAATTGTGACAATTTGCCACTCAAAAACTGGATTCCTCAGTTGTAGGACGAGTCAAGAAGTATCTCAAGCTGTTAACAAGAACCTGCCAGATAGGTACACATGCATTTTAATCAGTTCAGTTCAGTATTCCGAAACTAATCAAGTTTCATTTTCTGATAACATGTAAATTAAGGCGCTTCTAAGTTCTAGCACCTAATAAACTAAGTCTTCTATATATATCATTACAATCCAATTCATCCAACAAATTAACATGCAGCATGCATCAACCAATTACCTGCTGGAGAGGCTTGATGGTGGCTTTACCATTGTAGCTGACATGAAACTTTGCCTTAGCCAAAAGCCCCTACATTTTACAACAAATTAAGTTTTCAATGTAACTGAGAGTTTGAGACATGATTTTTTAAGAAACTTGATCATAATATACAATTAATTGTTACATTTGGGGCATGAATATTTTGGCAATGTATTTAACTACCTCAGTGTCAAATTCACCAGATTCAACAGCAATGTTAATGTCAGTAATAATCTTTACAAGATCAACCAATAATCCAGGCCGATCAGCTGTCTCCACATACAGCAAACTGCAGCACAAACACCAAAAACAGAATTAGTAGCTAGAACATGTTACTTAAGGATTTGTGAGTGTGCGTGCACACACATGTATATAAAGATCACCACCTTCTGTCAGGACCATCATCGGTGATTGTTAAGTGGGTCGCTATGTCCACATCAAGCTGAAATTGGTATTTCAGAAAATTAATAAGTATGCATGTTGTGAACAGAAATGAGTGAAAAGTATTGAATTCATCACCTGCTCCTTTGGAGGCATAAGTCCAAAAGCTGCTCCTAGAGCTAATTGGGCACTTGATTCCTTTAAAACCAGTTTGAAAACATGTAACTCTAATTATAACTCTAAATTAAAAATCATGCTACAAAGTAGTAGGACAACTGAGAAGCATAGGTACCGGGTGATATGTGATCATGTTATTTAAAATTGTCAAACGGATTGCCTCTAACAACTCTGGATCTTCCACTTTTCTACCTGTATCACTGCAATCAAAGTTCCACACGCATCTCCAAATAAATTACTGCAGATTCTAATCATAATCTTGATCCATAAAACGAACATGTACAATACAAGGGAATAGTGCTTACGCCTTTGTGATGGAAAACTTGTTGTGCTTGCCAGAAGAGTCCAGACACACGCTTGCCTTAACAACATTCAGTCCCAAGTTTTTCAATGCATTCATCTGCAACACATGTAAAGACCATTTTCTTGATTTAAGTTTATTTTCAACCACATCTCAACGCTTTTTTAAAATAATACAGAATGACATGCTTTCTTCAAAAAAAAAAGAAAAAAGAAGATGCAGAATGACATTTAAATATAAGATATAGATATAGATACATGCATATGCAGTGCTGCATATATATTATATGAAACATTGACATAGACTGAAACTGACACATTGGACAGTGAATACGCATTGAATTGAAGTGTCGGTGCTACACAGTGATGTATAAAAAAGATGGAGCACCAATTGATTTGTTGAGAGAAATGCTTACGGTGTCAAGAAGAGCACCAAGGCGATCACCAAAGGTAATCTCGACGACAGTTGCATCAGGATCAGAGTCTTGATCAATTATAACTATAGGTGTTGGGACAGTATCAGCAACACCTTGATTTCCATCCTGTTCTCCACACGAGAGTTAAAAGGAAATGTTGGTGACAAGCTTATATAATTATTCTGCATGACTTATTCACTTGCAAAAGATTGATTTTGCCAAATACCTCAGAAACAGCTGTTGCTCGAGGGATGATTGTAATTGCTGAAGATGATAATCTGAGAAAATGGTACATACAATTAACACAAAATGGACACTTCATTTGAGGTGCAATCCAAGCAGTCACTTCCCAAGTTGAATATATATTAATCAATGATGTGCTGTTTTTTAAGTACTTTACTCATCACGCCTTCGATCAGCCCAATTAACAAGTATATACCTAACATAAATGTTTCTCGGACACAAAATCCGATATCAACAATAGTTTCTAACTTTTATATAGTTTTTTTCTTCTCAAACCTCGTTTCTAACACCAAACACGTCCTAGTTGTATTTTATACGTGTTACTTTGTCCGACTTTTGTATGTCTAAATAACACACCTCTATATCTAAATATAGTCCAACAAAAAGACTGAATAGTAAAAAGATAAATTACTTGCCAGAATCAGCAACTTTAAGCAGAGGTACCAAGTGATAGACACATTACTTATACTAGATATTTATAAATTTTTATAAAGAAAGAGTTTATATGTAGCAAAATAATAATAACCAAAAGTACTTACCTAGTTTTTTGAAGACTGAAAGATAGTTTACTAGTATCATACATAGAAGTGGTCTTCAAGATGGAGGCACTGCAAATGGATTTTTCCAAAGGTCTGAAGAAGTTATTATCAGAACTCAAGTGAAGTCCAAGACTGCAAGCAGCCATAGCCACAGCCATTTTTCAAAGAGTTGAAGGATTTGAAAAGGAGAGAAAAATTATAAGTTCAATGAGACAGAAGACATGGCTTAGCAGATAGCATGGAGATATATGAGGAAATGAGAGAGCAGAATGAATTTATCTATATCTCTATAATAATAATGTGATGAAATATGTGACGTCCACTTCTAATCTTGATGATATGTTTTTGTACAACTAATTAAAAAGTGACGCGTTTGGTGGATATTATATATTTCTGTGAATCAACTGTGCCATACCATCCTTGTTATGTTGGATAGGAGCAGATAAAACTGGTCCCTCCTCACTTTATTATTCTTTTATTTTATAATAATAATAATAACTATTTGAGCTACTACTACTCATTTTTATTTTCACAATACTAATAATACTCACCTTCATGTGTGTGCATTTTCTATTATATTACATAATATAATAATACTTCCTTTGCTAAAATACCAATATCAGTTGAAAAAGGTGGTCTACATTTGCATTTTCTATTATATTACATAATATAATAATAATACTTCCTTTGCTAAAATACCAATATCAGTTGAAAAAGGTGGTCTACATTTAGTGTTGACGGTGTTTTCACTCTTTTCACTCTCGAATAAGATTATCTCAACTCTCAAGGGGAGAGAACTAATGGAAGAAAAAAATAATACTTAATTGTTCTACAAAGAGGTCATATTTGCTTTTTCTTTTTTGACAAATTAAGAAAAGTATGTGAATGAAATAAAGATAATAATAATTTTATCAAATTATCCTTATTGTGATGGTATATTCATAATTATTAAAAATGTGAAGTGAAATATGTAATTTTAGAGTGATGGTCATACTATTAACTACATAATACAATTAGAAAAAAATAAGTTTTTTTTTCCTAAATAAAAAAAAGAAAAAAAAGTTAATAATGATCTATTCAAAACTGAAAAGTGACATTCATTGTAGGACAAATTAAGGTTTTAATTTACAGTTTTTTTTGAAGGAAGGTTTTAATTTACAGTTATTATTGTCATGTGGGCACAAATGATGTTATGATAATGAGATCAAGAGACCCCAAAAATCTTAACGTGGTTAAAAATTTGAAGTACATTTCCACAACAACTAACAACAAACTTATAGGCAAGCTTTTATTCAGTCTAGAAATATCCTCTACCAAAATATTCAAAGTTACTAGTATTAGGTCATTTAACAATTTTCTTGTATAAAACGAATGTTTACAATGTCCGAGTAATTCTTAGTTGGTCACATGACCAAACCATTGCCCTTGGTCACAACCAACCAATAACTGACACTTCATGACATTTAAAGAGAGGAGAGAGAGGAAATGGAAAATGTGAAAGAAGAATAAAAACATAAGAGAGGGTGATCAAATGTCATTTCTTGATCCCGTGACCATCCAAGACTTTCTCTGCAATGTCCTTAGTTTTCCATTTTATAACCACCAATAAATCTCTTGCTGTAATCGCATCATATATCATTTGTATGGGCATACAAAGAGAGATTTGTATTATTTGAAACAGTTAATGACTTGTATACGCTTCCATAAGATGAGAGTGGAAGAGAAGAACAAAAGACTTCACATTTAAGGGTACGATCCTATCTTATCATAAACTTGTCATTAGTCATAACTCATAACCAATGTTCCGTGCAAGAAACTCTTAAATTGTCACAGATATAATCCAAAGAGAAATAAGCACTTCCAGGTTCTAGACCTTTCTTTAAAAGATTAGTGTTTAATACTTTTAAGTTAAAAAGTGGTAACTTGACTTATTTTTTCCTTAGCAGCATCCAGAGTTCACGTGGAATAAACTAATCCAAGCAAGAAAAAACTACTTTCAAACAAAACTAAACATAAATTTCAAACACAATTCCTATCCTATCCTATAATAATGCATCGTCAACTTCTAGGATGATTTTATGGCATCATTATTGCCTCCAAAATTGTATGTCATCAAAGTACTACCACACCACATGGATTAGGCAAAGATATTGAAATTCCTATGCGGTGCATTTAATAGATAGTAAAACAAATGTCTACAATTAGGTAGCTGGTTGGTGTACTTGACTGTTGACAAAGATGTCTAGAGTACAATCAAGCAACCACTGTCCATGCTGCATTGTTTTTTACAATTACAAAGTAAATAGTAAGCCTCTTTTAAAATAAATCTGAATAACAAATACATACCTCAGAAAAAAAAGAAAAATTGGTACTTGACAAAACAAGACCAAGGACAATATGAATTGAAGACAAAAAGGTAATGAGTTGTGGAAGTGCTGGATGCTCCGGCTATTATCCTAGTGCAAACTAACCAAACCCCATTTCTACATGTATGTTTAAGAAATTGGGTTATGTATAAAGTTGCACTTGCACTTGAAAATCTTCTGTATTTGAAAATGCAATGCCGATGTGAAATATGCGACTCAGCCCCAACGAACAATTGCCGAACCCCAAGTAAGACCAGCACCAAAGCCAGCAGCTGCAATAGTTTGTCCTGGCTTAACCATGCCACTTCTAACTGCTTCATCTAAAGCTAAGGGAATGGAAGCTGCACTTGTGTTACCATAATCAGACAAATTCGATATCACCTTTTCTGAGGGGATTTCTAGCCGAGTCGCAGCTGCATCAATAATCCTTTGGTTTGCCTGCATTTATTATCATGTATGCCACAAAATTCCCAAGTTAACTCAAATGACATTTTGTTTTCACTTACAAGTTTCAACTAGAATTTATCCTACCAATCAGAAAAGTGATACACAACGTAAATGCAGCTAATGAATTGTTGTATACAAAAGAATATCACATGCTTGAGTTTAGTTAGTTTTATGAATTTCTTTGTACCTGATGTAGAAGTAACCAATCAATACTAGATACAGGAAGACCAGCCTTTTCAAGGGCAGATTCGATCGTCTGTGGCACACATCGTACAGCAAAGCGAAAGACTTCTTTTCCATTCATTTGAATGCACGAATACGAGGACTTCTTGGGAGGAAAACCCCGCAAAGAACCATTTGAATCAAATGCATTATTTGACTCGTCAACTTTAATGCCAGCATTCAAATGCCTACGTGAAGAGAGTAAGTGCTTAATTACATAGCTAAGAGGAAGAGGAGAATTACCCTTCTCAATAATATGAGACGCACGTACCTTACACCACTACCATCACTATGCACATCAAAACCAAATAAACCATCTTCCTCAATATCGCAGGCCTGCAGTGCAATGATAATACCAATGACATCAATTTATATCTCTACACCATAAAGAACTTCTCCTTGTTGAATAAAAAATAATCAGTTCACTGTTGTTCTTAAGTAACATTCATATCTTGTGAAAATATAAGGACAGCTGCCTCAGAACTTGTATAGTATTTTATTTGCAGTTGAAAAGTTTGTTCAAAGGATTAGGACAAAATTTTTCTATCGTCTTAAATTTTACAAAAGAGGCTCAATACTTTGCAATCATCTTAAACAGAGAAAAGACAAACATGGCCAACAAATTAATAGTTGCACATTGGAACAAGTTCAAATTGCTAACTGATATTTGTTACACATTGGACAATGTCATGAAGATAAACAATTACCTGTACTACTACAGCACCAGCAGCATCACCAAAAAGAATACAGGTCCCTCTGTCTGTCCAATCAACATACCGTGAAAGCGCATCAGCTCCAATAACTAGGACATTTTGAAATCCACCCCCTGCATCCAGACAGTTTAACAGAAATGAATTTCACCACATTTAGCGGGCATTGAGAAAACAAAATAACCAATTCATACCCCTAATGTGACATGCCGCTGATAGTAAACCCGACACAAATCCACTACAAGCAGCCGTAAGATCATAACACCATGGATTTTTTGTGCAGCCAAGTTGTTGTTGAATCTGCAACTCATACGATAATTAAGATTAAAATAATATACCCAATCTCTGAAAGATACCAACAAAGGAATAAGTTCATTACTTCAAAAGGATATTGCAGCATCATAATTTCTCAAGTACTCAATTAATCACTTAGAGGGTGTGAAAGCAAACCAACGGATTAATAGATGAGTGGCGTGGGGCTTGCGTTTTTGTGTTTGGTTTTGAGTGGGGCTGGTTCGCCTGGCAGGCTGCTAGGCTTTGTTTCTGTGTTCTGTTCTGTTGGCTAGTTTTTGTGTTTGTTTTGTGCAGGTTGGTTCGTGTGGACAGTGGGGGTGTGGGTGTGTTCGTTCACATCTGCTGTTTGTGTGTGTGTTGTGCCTGTTTGTGGCTTTTTAGCTATGGTTTTGCTGCTGTTCTGGCCTTTAACGGCTCGTCTTTACAGCAATCCGTTCTGCTGTATCAGTTTTGCTTTTCTGCTCGTCTTGGGCAGAGTTTAGCTTGTTCAATATATTTTAGCCGTGTTCAGAAAAATAATAATCATCTAAGCTTAAAGACAAAGACATCAACAGAATGTAAAGAATTATCCTCAATATGACACATTATGAACCCATACCTGTGGAGCGCTACCAAAAAGATCATCCGGTGTCGATGTGCACATTAATATAAGGTCAATATCATCAGGATGAACCTTTGCCATCTCGAGAGCTTTCTTAGCTGCCTCCCCCGCTATGGTTGTCAAGCTCTCTTCACCTGTAAGCACACCAACGACAAATAGCAAGCAAAGAAGGTTATTAATATACTATAAAACAGCCAAAAAGATTCTAAATACTTATGGGATTATCTTGGGAAAAAAAGGGTTTGTAAATCTACCAATGCTCTCCATAAATGGAAGCTTCATCTTATACAAAACAACACTCAAGCTGCCTAATCTTAGAACTACATCTTGCAAATTCATCATCAAGAGTCTTTTTTTTTTTTTTTTTTTGAAACAGCAAACCTTATTAAGGCATAGTCCATGCAAGAAGCACAACAAACTAGCCGGCAAAAATAAATACAACCGGGCGCCGTATATAGGCGGAACTCCCCAATAAAAATCCTGTAGGTGACAAAAGCGGCTGCTAGACACTAAAGGAACCAATCTGAACTGCTCAAAAGGCAGCAACAAAACACCTAACCAGGATGCTGCCCAGGACCGATACACAACAAACAGCAAAGGCCAAAACAGAATACTGTGACCAAATAAAAACGCAGCACAGCAGCCGAAGACCCTTAATGCGTCCGAAAAAACCTCAAAAATCAGAAACTAAGCAAGTAAACTAACCAATATATTTATTTATCTTGTTTAAATCAATAACATGAGCTAAAACCAAAGACTAACCGGAAAGAACACGCCGCTTGCGAATCCCGGTGCGAGCATATATCCATTCATCACTAGTATCAACAACTTTTGAAAGATCTTCATTAGTAATCTGAAGAGCTGGCACAGCAGAACCACATCCAACCAACTTGCACCCTTGAATCAAAAATCTGTAAAGTAGAAACATATGAATTGCATGAATACTAATAAATTAAAAAAACACAAACCTAGCATTCTTATTATGATCCGAACCCAAATAACATGAACAAATGTGAACATTTAGGCCATGTTTAGCTTAAGAATCATCATGAAAAAGCCCTGATTCTAACCTATAATAACTAAAATGCTGAAAAATATAATTTTTTTTTAGCTCTAAACTCGGTATGTAGTCCAAAGACAGACAATTCCAGGGTCCAATTCCTCGGTCCCAACCCATTTGTGTGATTAAAAATAATAAAAAAATTGAAAGAAATATAGATCCGTAAGAGTAAAAAACTGACCTGGGTTTTGGAGATTTTGAAGGGGGGAGAGTGGAAGCAGCACCTTGGATAGTTCCAGAGCAAAAAATTTTGAAAGTTTGAAATCGATGAGTGGTAGAGAGAGAAGGAAGGCTTAGTCTGAAGTTAGGAACATAAGGAGTAGAGAATAACCCAGATGCATTTGCCATTTACAAATCAAATCAAAGTGGTATGGTACTACAAATTATTATTATATGCTATAGTTTGGTAATATAGCATATGAGAATGAAGAAGGAGAAGGAGAAATACAACAGAGAGGCATAAGAAAGATGAACATGTGAGAGATTAAAAACAATGAAATGAAATGAATGATCTTAGGTTGCTCCGAAACGATTTTGGTTGAGGAAACTCCAATGTTGTTGTTTTTCTTGTCTTGTGTTGTTTTACTTTTCTCTGAGTTCGGATCTGCTCTGTTCCAATATACTACTCCAGTTTTCCACTTCCCTTTCACAGATGACTGACACGTGGCAAAATAATTAACCAACGGTTCAGATTCAAATAAAACAAATATGTATGATGCATTGAGGAATATTTTTAACAATGAATTTGGCTAAACTGCATTTTTCGCTTTTTAAGTTTTAAATGTTGCAATTTTGACACCTTATTAAAAAAAATGAAAATTTTGTTCCCTTATGAATTAGCCCCCTTTGCAATTGTGGTTCTTTTTGACAATTTTGACTGAGTCAACGCTTGTGTGACACTTCATTAAAGGATTTGACATGCTACATGTGTAATTACATATTTAAAATAAAAAAAAAGGGTTAAATATGTTTTTGATCCTTATAAATATATCAATTTTTCGTTTTAGTCCCTCTAAAATTTTTCTTCAACTTTTAGTCCCTATAAAATTTTCAATCACTACTTTTGGTCTCTATTTTTAAGTTAATATTTGTATTTTTTTAATAAAATTGTGCAGAAATGTGTAGAATATTGTAAAAATATTCCCCCAAAAAATTAATTTTTTTTAACAAAACATAAATTAAATATGAATTTTTAACCGTCAAAAATATAAAAATTCATATTAAATTCATGTTTTGTTAAAAAATTCTAATTTTTTTAGAGACATTCTTATAATATTATGAGTTTTTCTGCAAAATTTTATTCAAAAATATGAATTCTACATATGAGAGTTTACTTTAAAAGAGGAACCAAAAGTGAATATGGAAAATTTTTTAGGGACTAAAAGTCGAAGGAAAATTTTAGAGGGACTAAAACGAAAAGTTGACATATTTATATGGACCAAAAACATATTTAACCCTAAAAAAAAAAAATGCCAAGAATTGAATAAAAAATACTCCTTCATCTCAACCAACAACAATCTCTTGTTTTTTTATTTACGGAAAACAACAATCTTCATTAAAAAAACATCATTAGCAACCTATTCTCATACACATAACATAAATAAACAACAATTCTCTACATCAGAAACATAGTGATAATCAAAACAATAAATATGAAAATGTAGAAAACATCATTAACAACCTCGTTGATTCCAAAAATAGTTGCGATTTGACAAGCCAGCTGGAAAGAAAAGGGAAATCAAAACAATATATATACATACACTCAAGTGATTTTGAAACGGGTACCCGAGTAGCGAGCGAGTTCGAGAGTTGGAAAGTTGCCAATGATGGAATGGAAGCGGGAACAAAAGGAGCCGCATAGAGAGAGAGATAGATTTGAGTTTGTGTTCTTCTGGGTTTGAAAGAAAGATGCATCACGTGCCAATCAATCCCTTTGCTATTTTCATTTTTTATTTTTTAATTAATTCTTCTATTTACACACATGGCCTTTTGTTTTTAAAAAAAATAGCAATATACACATGTGGTCGGGGCAGTTGGGAGTGGGATAATCTAAAATTTGCAATTGGGTGAACTAACTATGATTTTTTAAATTTAAACTGCAATTAATACAAATTTATTTATATAAGAAAAATATAATTTATAAATAGTAATAGCGTATTAAAAAAATAAACATTAATGATTCTTTAATATTATAAAAGTTACATATTTAGAACAAACAAATTTTGTTAGAATGACATAATCTGAAACATATGAAGTATGAATTTGAACCTAGATCGAAAATTCTACAATGTTAAGTTATTTTACAATATCAATGAATCATTAATGATTATTTTTTTATCAGATCATTTATTACTCTCTATCATTAGAATAGACCAACAGTGTAAAACAACTTTACACTATCAAACAATAAAAATCATCCAATTAGACAAACCATATTAAGTGTTACAAAAAGGAAAAATCGAATAAAATATGGATAATAAATGTTATATCCAATATAAAGGAAAGGGTAATGATATTTTGACATCCATTTGATGACAACTTTGTTGACAACCTTGTTTTTCTCACTTCTTATTGGTCAAAAACAATGGAGAGAGAAAAAGAAAGAGAGAGGATAACAACATCATGTGAGTATGAGAGAGAAAGTTGTCCAAAAGTTCTCAAAAAATGGTTGTCAAAATATCATTTCTCTAAAGGAAACTATTGGTTGTGTATTCTAAAGGTGTTCGCGGTGCGGTTTGGTTTGATTTTGAGGCTAAAACTCATGTGAATCGCAAATAAAAAAGCGTGCAATTTGATTTGGTTCGGTTGGCTTTTAAAATAACATCCGAACCAAACCAAACAAATGCGGTTTGTATTGGATTGGTTGATGCAGTTTTTTTATACAATACAATTTTTTGTTTCCAACATTAAAATGGAGTTAAAAAGTTAAAACACAACATATTTCCAACAATTTTTAAATTTCATGCAACATTACAATTTTATTTTCACCCATCAACATAGACCAAATTAAAAATACGGACAAAAATTAATCTTATTTTATAAGAAACGTAAAAGACTAAAATTTTATCATTCTCCAAAAGTTCAAGTAGCACATAAATATATTTTTGAAATAAAAAACAAAGAAGCTGGAATTCTGAAAAGCCATGGACCTTTGGCTTTCCTTAAGGTTTGTGTTTAAGGATGTATTCATAAGCATAAGAGGCTATTGATCTACATAGTACACAGACACTTACACTTCAAATAATTAAAAAGTGCGTCCAATGTTCGACATATTTGGAAAAATAGGTGAAAGAGGCTGGTCACATGGTTCCTATGGATCAACCAAAAGTAGCACTTCAGATGTTACAAGATTGGATGCAAGGGAAACTGCACTCAGCACAAAACTAAAATCACATTCTTGTTGTATAAACATTAATGGCATTTCCTTGTAAACATTGGAATGATGAATAAAACACATTTGTTTTTCCCTAAGTCACTCTCAAATTCTTGTTTTTTTTGCCTCTACTATCTCTTAAATTCTCAACCAATTCACTAGGCCATGCTATTCATGGTTGACTCCACACTTGAAGAATAATAAACACGGTGGGAAAATTGAATGTGGATACTCCTTTTAAAATATTTTCAAATTTTACAATTACAAACAAATCAACGGCATAAAAGTTTACATTGTAGCACTTCGAGAATCAATTTTCATGGTACTGCGAAGAACTTGGGTTCCATTGAAATATGGACCTGATTTTTTATCCGGCATGTCCTTAGTCAAAACTATAATAGGATCCATGTTGATTCCTAAGTAAGACCAGGGGTGGATCCATGTTGGGGCAATGTGGAGCTATAGCTCCACATGCTTTCTCTTTTATTTTTTTTTTATTTTTTTTTATAATAGATAAAACGCAGCACCAGAATACTGAACTTTTACAGTGTGTTTCATGCTTGAGTCCCGGAAAGTCATTTGCAGTTTTTGATGTGAACAAGTTATTGAGGATGACTGAGTTTTATCCAAATAATTTTATAGATGTGTCAAAAGTGACGTTACACACACAACTTAAGAATTATGTTCTGACCCAAAATTTGCTAAGTTGAAAGGGCTTTTAGATATTTGTGCAAATCTTGTGGAAACAAATAAGTGCAACACATTTGCTATGGTTCATAAACTTTTAAAGTTGGCTTTGCTCTTGCCGATAGCAACTACAAGTGTTGAACGTATTTTTTTCAGATATGAAAGTTGTGAAGAGTAACCTATGTAACAAAATGGGTGATCAATGGCTAAATGACCGTCTTGTAACTTATATATAGAAATAGATGTTCTTTTAACAATTAGCAATGATGTCATTTTAGCTCATTTTCAACAGATGGATAGAAGACGATAATGTCATTTTAGCTCATTTTCGACAAATGGATATAAGATGATTTTCATTGTAATGAATTGTATCAAACAATATTATTTCTTATTTTTAAATGTAGTTTGCATTATTGTTTCTTTGAAATTTTAGCTCCACATGTACCTAAAGTCTGGATCCGCCCCTGAGTAAGACATCAAAGGTTCTGCCCCTGACTTGTCAACAACTAGCTTCAAATACTGAGATTTTAATTTTGGAAACAGCAACAGCCGCTGATATCCAATTGTGGTGCCATTTACAACACTCATCCATAAACCGTCCCGGTTCAATGCCTTCAGATGAAATTTAATCACCCTGTCCCATAAGAATAGGTTCTTGAACTTGGAGAACATTAAAGGATACTAATTTTTTGAGATTTATGTACAATATCCATTTAGATTGGTTCTCCTCAGGAGTCCAATATGTATATACCTTCTTCGAGAACTTTGTAGGGACTAAAGCGAGTGTCTTGGATTCCTCCTCTTATGCTGCTGGCAATAAGGGAAGCACTTGCAGCCAAATTGTGGGAAAATATGGAACGGCGGAGTTTACTGAACTCTCGAAGAACTTGGATATCCTCAGCTGAAATAAGGCCTGATGTGTTTGGGGGGACGTTCAATAATAGCTTACAGTTTCGACCAACAGATTTATAGTATATTTCGAGTAGTTTCCTTGCAGACTTTGGATGCTCTGAAGCATGCCAAAACCAACCAGGTCTGATAGAGACATCACAAAGTGCAGGCACCCAATCAAGACCAAATGGATCTCCCTGCTTTTGGTATCTGTTAGATACCCCAAAACATTAAAAAAGTAGCTATCTTAAGTCCTATTTGGATAAGCAGCTAAATTATAAGCACTTATCACATAAACACTTATGATGTATAAGCTATTTCTATAACAAAAGATAAATTAAAGTCAAATTGTTTTCATATATGTTGTTTTAATAAGCTATCATGGAGAGCTTATGGAAATAAGCTGAAAATAGCTATGGACAACATGTCATAAGATGTTTTCATAAACTCTCCCAAACAGTCTCGTGTTTATGCCAGTAGATAAACTCAAATAAGCCAATCCAAACAAGCCTAATCTGAGTTGAAACAAATGGACCTCTCACCCTATGCAACCATGAGTCCATGACACTAAGCTCAGATAGTACATTTATCACATGCCACTTTGAAAGCATTTTTAGGGTTTGGATTCCATGTTGTCAATGTCAAGAGAACACACTGTCACACAGTCAGTGAATTTACACAGCATTGGATTTCATGCAGTCTTTAGCTAAAAGAGAAAGATAAAAGTAATTAATCTAATGCTGTAAATCCCTTGACAACAAGGAATCCAAATCCCATTTCTACCCATCTACATCCTGAGTGTGAAGCCTTGTCATTAATATTCGCAGCAAAGAGCAAATGATTGAAACTTGCATACTTCAACTTCATTTGAAATCAATAAATCATCTTAATCACAGTAAGTTAAATCCTTTGAGTCCAGATGGATGAATAATACAAAGGCTCAACTCCAAGAATAATTAACTTGTTTTACGAAAATGCACTAATTATATGATGATGACGAACAATGTAACAGATTTTGGAATCCGACATAATTTTAAACAAGGACATAATGAACCAACTAATGTGAAAGCAAAGGAAACTAATTAGGAGTGTTGGTATGAAAGAGAACTCACTGTGGATCATTGTCAACGCGACCAATTTCAATGACGGACTGGTTGAAAAGAGACCAACAAGTGGATCCAGCAACCCCTTGTTCATTACCAACCCACCTTGTGTTAGAACCAGAATCAGAAAAAATGGTGGCACCTGGTTAGAGCTGGTGAATGAGAGAAAACCAACTCTCAAAGAAATATTTCATGTTCTTCTCCCCTTCTCCTTTCGCACCATCCAGAAAAACGTCCTTTATCTCTCCATACCTGGTTTAAATGCAAAAGTGAATGCACATTGTATTAGCAATACATTGTCATACGGAAAGAAACCAAATCGGTCAATCCAAACCAATCACAAATAACAACTTCCTCAATATAAAAATAAAAATCAAGTATAGTTTAAAAGAAAAAAATTCCTTTAAAACTAGCATGGTTCTAAAATAGAAAGGACGTACTTATTCTCAAGTTAATTGTACGGGCTTACTTCATAAGTTTTAGCTTAAATATATTGAGCACACACCCTAAATTTATTACTTCAGAATTAAGTTACAAACTTACTTTATAGTAGTGTTTGTTCCAAGAGTTACTTCCAATAAGTAACATATTAATTACAAGTTTGCAAAACAATTACATTTCTTAAATAAATTAATACCAGTTGAAAAGGATAAAAAACTAACCAACCAAGTCAAGTGGTTGAGCTAAAGTGGTTAATAAGCTTCAGTGGGAACAACCAAGTTTGATCCCTAGTTGAAACCATGTTTTGCTAGACTTTTCTTACCTACCAGTCAAACTCTGGATTACAATGACCCTGAATTATAACGACCCTTTTTCCTTGGAAACCACAGGGTTAAACGTGAAGAAGAAAAAAAACGCCAACTGATCACATGAACATACATATAACAGTCATAATAATTAGCTTGATAACTACAAAAACTAATTTCTTTCAAAAAAAGAGCTAAAAAAACTTATTGTTGTAATAACAAGGTGGAAGCTTTTTATGATTGTTAGGAATCAAACTCAATACCCTGATGTTTAAAATACTAACACACTTTTTTGCGCACTAACCACTCACGCTAGATCCTAGTGATAATAATGAGATGGAAGCTAATAACTCATCAAACAATTAAAATTCACCAATTGGGCAACAATGAAGACATAAAATAAAATCAGCGAAGGAACTTCTACTCCTTAAGCACAAAATTTAAAGATTAAGGGCCAGTTTGGATTGGCTTATCCATTTACATACATTTTGTGAGACTGTTTTGGATAACTTATGAAAATAGTTAATGACAATTTTTACAAGCTTTTTTCGGCTTATTTTCATAAGTTCTCCAATATAGCTTATGAATCATAGCACATATAAAAACAATTCAACTCTGTTTTATCTTTTTCTAAATGAACGTGTGTGCTATAAGCTGCAAAATGACAAATACCTAGTGAGCAACTCAACTCAGTCATTTGAGCCGCAAGGTATCACCATAACACACTACTTCATGCCGATCCCCAAACCATTCCCGTTTCTCCAACCACTCGACCGAACCAAGTAATCAGTATACTCAGAAGGCCACAAACAAAACCCATCATGATGCTTAGCATTTAAACCAGAATCTTTAGCAACGTGAATCCATTGAGATGCGTTGAGTTTTGTTGGGTCAGCGTGACCAGTACCCCATTCGGAGTTTAACAAAGTCGCGAAAAACCAGAATCTTTAGCAACGTGAGTCCATTGAGATGCGTTGAGTTAGCGTGACCAGTACCCCATTCGGAGTTTGCGAAGGTATTTGTGCCATTGGAGCTGGAATGATGTTGGGTTTGGTTTGATGAGACTCACTGGAGTTAGAGATGAACAGAGAAGTTGTATAAGGAGTGTTTGGATTGGGAAAATGAGTAAAGTGAAAGTTTGGATTTTGTGATTGGGATTGTGGGTTTTGATGGAGAAGCTTATTCTTGTTTTCAAAGTTTTTGTTCATGCTTAGTTTGAGATTAAGTTTGACTTTCCTCAACTTGCACTTTCATTTGGGTGACTTTTCTACATTTTTGTTCGAACGACATATATGGGGAGATCAACTCTCCCACTGCTTATACATAGACACACATACACCCCTTAAACCCCCACACATAAATGCAACATGTGACAATGTAGATCCAAAGTACTCTTTCATATAGAGTGTGTACATGTACAAGAGTGGTATGGAAATAGGGTGTCTATCTATATTTTCCCAACTCTTTCATACTTGTTAAAAAAAAAAAAAAACTCTTTCATAGTTGTAAATAAAATTAATATTAACACACTACATCAACAATAAAATTTAAAGGATAAATAATATCAAATATTCAAGTGATTGTGATTAATTTTTTTTTCCTATAGAATTTTATATTTATAAGTGTGTTCAAATACTTTTGAATTATGTCTAAGTATTGAGTTTCTATCAGTATTGGTCTTGGTAACATAAAATTAATTAGTTTTTTTTTTTTTTTTTATGTTGTGGTTTGGTTTGTTTTGGTTTGGTAAGAAAAAATAAAAACCAAAAACCAAACCATACGGTTGAGTAAAAAAAAATTATATACATCCAAACCAAATGCAGTTTTTTGCAATTTCGGTTTAGTTTAAAATTTTTCTATTAGATTGGTTCGCTTTTTAACACCCCTATATATTCCATATAATGTAGATATTTCCTTCAATGATTCAAACTTTATCAAGAGATTTCCAAAGGAGCCAAAAGATGGATCAATAAAGGTGAACAAGAAGAGTTTTCCTTGTCTTGCTTGATTTCAATTCACTTGATTTAAGCCACCATATGTGTGACAAAATCATTAATCTAGTGTTTCTATTAATTTTTTTTTATTATATATACAAAATACCGTTAAATATTTGCACCGTGTTCGTTGCATGTTTTATGTGTTTATATTTGCAGCTGCAAATTTTGTGTACTGATATGAGAAAATCGATTTGATAAAATTTTGAAGTATTATTACTATTTTCAAAATATCAACGTTAATCTATTGTTTACATCAAATATTTTTTTCCTTTTATATGCAAAAATTTGTTGAATATTTGCGCCGTGATTGTTGAGGATTTTATTTCTTTATATTTGAGGAAGCTAGTTTTTATGTATCCATATGAGAAAGTCGATATGATAAATTTTTTAAAACTCGTATCTGTTTTCAAAATATAAACATTAATCTAGCATTTCAATTAAATATGTTTTATTTTATATGTAAAATACAGTTAAATATCTACACCGTACTCATTGCAGATTTTATGTCTTTATAGATGCGGAGGCAAATTTATATGTATCGATATGAGAAAGTCGTTATGATTTTTTTTTAAAATCGACTATTTTCAAATATCAATATTAATGTAAATTTTCTGTTAAACTTTTATTTTATATGCAAAATACCGTTAAATATTTCCACAGCACGCGTTGCAGATTTTATATGTTTATATTCGTAGATTTTTCTTTTATCAATATGAGAAAGTCAATATGATAAAACTTTGAAAACCTATGACTATTTTCATAATATCAACATTAATCCATTGTTTCTATTAAATTTTTTTTTTATATTTTATATGTAAAATAGTGAGATGAAGAATTTAACCTAGTACATATTAGGGAAAATGGTGAGATTAAGTCCCGCGCTTGTTGAAGATTTTATTTGTATATATTTGAGGAAACAAGTTTTTATGTATCTATATAAGAAAGTTGATATGATAAAATTTTGAAGACTCATAACTATTTTCAAAATATCTATATTAACGTAGTGTTTTTATAAAATATTTTATATTTTATATGCAAAACACCGTTAAATATTTGTACCACACTCATTGTGAATTTCATGTGCTTATATGAGAAAGTCGACATGATAATTTTTTTTGGCTTATATGCAGTTTTACCACCCCCCCCCCCCCCCCCCCCCCCCCACCCCCCAACAGATTTTTCCCCCCGTATTTTAAAACTTAGAATTTTACCCCCATGTTTTGTGTTTTTTCAAGATTTTGTCACCCCCACCACATTTGAGTTCATTTTATATGATGTGGTAGTGCTGACTTGGCTTAAATTATATTATATAAATATACACATAATTTAATTATGTATATTAAATGTTCTTTTTTTATTATTTATTTTTTTAATGGATTTTTTTGAATATTTTTTTCAAAAAAATAACCAGAAAAATAGTAAAAAATGCAGGATAAAAATTCATAAAACTAGTAAGAAAATACATGAAAATAGCAAATATTTAGAGGTGCAAACTAGTTTTTTCATGTATTATAATTGAATTTTTTCTGGTATTTATATTATTATTTTTTTATTATTTTGTTGGGTTATTTTTTACGTTTCCTAGTTTTCTTTATATTTTTTTACTGAATTAATATTTTCTGATTGTTTCTTTATTTTTATAGTATTTTTTTGGTTCTTTATTTTATTTTTGTCTCTTTTTTTATTGAATCAAAAAAATTTCATTAAAAAAAAAAAGAACATTTTATCTAAATAATTAATTAGGTGGAATATTTGTATAATATAATTAAGTCAGCACTACCACATCGGCCAAAATGAACTCAAATGTGGTAGGTGGGCAAAATCCTGAAAAACATAAAATAAAGGGGGTAAAATTCCGAGTTTTAAAATAAGGGGAGCAAAATTCAGATTCAATCAAAATATGAGTGTGTGTGTGTGTGTGTGTGTGTGTGTGGTGGGGGTGGTAAAACTGCATTTAAGCTATTTTTTTAAAAAAAAAAACTTGTAATTATTTTCAAAATATTAACATTAATCTGGTGTTTCTATAACAAATACCTTTTTTATTTTTTATGCAAATACTGCTAAATATTTGGACCGTAGTCGTCGCAGATTTTATGTGTTTATAATTGCGGAAGCAAATTTTTATGTACTGTATGATAAAATTTTGAAAACTTATGACCATATTCAAAATATCAACATTATTCTATTATTTCTATTAATTTTTATTTTATTTTATACGTAAATTATTGAAATTAAGAGTTTAACCGAGTATATATTAGTGAAAATAATTTGCTTTAATTAAGAGGATAGTTTTCATTACGTTAACCGTTTGGTTCGAGAATTAGGAGGGGAGGGGAGGGGAGGGGAGGGGAGGAATTTTAACGGAGGGGAGGGGAGGGGAGATATTTTAATTAAAAGTGTGTTTGGTTCACAAGGGGAGGGGAGGGATTTTAAAATTATTTTACTGTTTAACCCTTAAACTTAATTAAACAAGGATAATAAAGTAACGAAACAATAACGACGTAATCGATAACCACGATGTAGACGACAGAATAATGGATTAGTAACAGGGTTGTTACAATTACAAGTAGTAATAAAAGTTGTTACAAGAAAAAATTGTTAATAATACACCATCCGGTCACTATTATAAGCAAAAATCTATTTTTTAGATTCATTCAATTAATGATGTATATGATCTTTATTATGGACCACATACATCATTTAATGAATGAACCTAAAATATTGATTTTTGCTTGTAATAGTGAACGGAGGGTGTATGGAATAAAAGTTGTTAGAGCATCCACAATGGTGGGTGCTTCACCTATTTAGCA
The DNA here is from genome assembly GCF_051527215.1 of Medicago sativa. Lineage (NCBI taxonomy): Eukaryota > Viridiplantae > Streptophyta > Magnoliopsida > Fabales > Fabaceae > Medicago > Medicago sativa. Next base: position 83,165,553 of record NC_140750.1, read on the forward strand.
CCGGAATTAATAAGCACCCCCATTGTGGAGAGAAAATGCTTGGTGCTTATAAAGATGGGTGGCTATATAAGCACCCTCTCTCTCTTTAATTTTTGTTGGTCATACGTAATAAATTGTACACAAAACAATAAACTTTGTTGAAATACAATGACATTGGGTTATTAATATGATCTATTTATTAACTTTTTTCTGAGGTGCTGGGTTGGAGAAATTGAGTGTTTATTAAGTAATATCATTGAAAATTGAAAAATAGATGATTTGTACATGCATGACCCATTTAAGCACCCAAAATGGAGTGCTCTGTTGTAGATGGTCTTATAAGATAACATAACCTATAACCTAATAATAGTAAAAGTTGTTTGAAAATAATATAACTTAATAATAATAAATATTGTTGCAAGGATAATATTGAGATTTTAAATTAATGTAAGGATAATTTTGGCACTACAGTAAAATTTGCTCCCCTCCCCACCCCTCCCCTCCCCTTCTAAAAACTGAACCAAACACTTCAAATTAAAAATCTCTCCTCCCCTCCCCTCCCCTCCCCTCCCCTCCAAAACTCTTGAACCAATCAGACCCTAAGAAGTAATCTAATAAAATTACTGACATACGATCTTTAGGGTCATGCGAAGTTTCCTAAGCCAATTGAAGGTTAGGTGAGTGCAAACACAATCTAATATGAGTTTGTCGAATACTTCTTCTCAAGTCAATTGAAGTCTACAAAAGGTGGCGAGGGTAATAGAATCAAAGAGTACTTGGCAATTAAACAGTTTAATCTTGCTCCATGTTTGTAGCGCAGTACTGACGAAAGAAGCAACAAGTGTGGATCCACATTTAGAGGGAGTTGTGATTATATGGATAAGAGAAACGTTGTGATCTAAGTATCCCCAACAATGAGAGGATTCACACATTACTTGAGTAAATAGCCGATGATAAATTTAGTATGCCATATTGTTTTCGTCAGTGGGACTAGAGTTTGCTTATAAATTATTGGCTTGCAATTTTTTCAATTTAGTTTGACGACAAAATCATTTTTCAATATTATTTTATAACACTCTCATAATCCTTTCTAATCTTTCACATAGAGTCTCACACTTTCTAATTCATGAAGGTAGCTTTGCATTTTTTAGATTTATATTAAAAATTAGGTGTTTATATGTGTGATGTGTTGTGATGATTTATTTTCTATAGAGACACGCATAGTGTCATAACAAATACCAAAAGCTTGTGTGTCGAAAGATACAATATGATTTTGCTACCTTCCTATGGCTTGATTCATGGTCAAATACTTGTATCAGTATTCTTACTCCCTTCTAAAACTCAGCCCTTTGCTCTAGCTAACCTCATTTTTACAACACTGCACTCTTGCATCTCATGCAATTTAAACCTCTTCCATTACTTAACACAGGTAAAATTTTCGGTATTATTTTAACTTTATTCTTTGCTATTCACCTTCAATGTTTTTTTTACGAATTCAATCGAGATACTGTTGTATATAATTTGTTTGTTGAAGGTTTTGTGTTCGCATATTTAGGTTTATGTGTCAGTGGTAGTAGCAAGTTATAGTGATGGTAAAAAAATTTCCATTAATTAATTTTATCTATTTTTATGCTCTTGACATGGAATCGAAATTATGGTCTCCTCACTTCTTGTGTTATACTAGCTTGTTAAATAAATTTTTACAGTTAAAAACAAAAAAATATATTGATATGCTTTCTGTGCCAAATAAAAATTGAGTGACTTGCTCTTTCAATATTGACCGATCATTATGTCTTTTGCAGTGCAAAGGTTGAAGATTTCAGGCAGTAGAAATTGTTAAGATGATGATATGTGTGTTGTCTACGATTTACTCTGATCAATTGCTCGTTCGTGACAATTTAACAAGTGTGATTTTCTTGATTAACAAACAATCCACCCACTGTCATGCAATCAAGACTGCAGAAGGAACCACAACATTGTTAGAGTTTACTTCTAGAACATAAACTTCTAGAACATTGTTAGAGTTTACTTCTTCGGTTTCTCACCTTCAACCACATAAGCTTCTATACCTTTACCTTTCACTTTGTTCTCCTTCTACTTTGTCTTACTCTATGACTCTCCTGAACATATCACCTTTGTTAAAATGATGTTACTTGAGTTGTCTACGATGTGCTCCGATCAATTGCTTATTCGTGACAATTTTGCTATTATAACAAGTGTGATTTTCTTGATTAACCAACAATTGATTATCATCCTTCTTAGAGATTTCACCTTCAGCCACGTAAACTTTTAGAACATTCATAGAGGTTTCTTTTTCCACTTTCTCACCTTCAACCACAAAAGCTTCTTTACATTTACCTTTCACTTTTTGCCTCTTTCTTCGTCTTACTCTGTGACTTTCATGGATATGGTAATTCAACAAACTTAGACGCTGAACTCTTCGCAGTTGAACCTGATCTTTTCAAGATTTCGCATTGTAATTATAATCTTTTCGTAGCGATTTCATGATTTTGTGTACAAAAGATTACAACATGTGGCTCAATCTCAATTGTTAGCACAGATGTAAAAGTTAATACAGGTTAGTTAGAGTAGTTAGGAGTTTGGTTGCCTAATTGGCTATATAAAATCAGGACGTGTTTACTTGATGTAACAATTCTCTCAAAATCAATATTATTTCCATTGCACTCTTTTATACTTTTTTTTTTCTCATTCTATCAACAATTGTAATATGCTATTAGAGAGAATAATTATTCACCATAATTAAACCTTTTAATAAAACATTTTTTATTGAAAATAAAACCTTTTTTTTAAGGGAAAAATGAAACCTTTATATTAATCAACTTATATGGGGTTGGATAGCTCATCTGGTTTTAACAAAAGGTTAAGAGTTGGAGGTTATGGGTTCAAATCTCGACAAAAAGAAAAAACTAAGATAAAAATTAAAATAACAACTAATATACTAACAATAAAAAAAAAACCTATGAATAAAAATTTTACTCAACCAATTTTGATTTTTGAGGAAATCTTAAATAGGTAAATCAAGATATAAAAATATTATGTCAAAAAAATAAAATCCAACATAATAAAAAAAAGTATTAAAAAAAACATAACAAAAAAAGAAGCTTCCTCTCAAAAAAAATAAAATAAGAAGCTTAATGAGAATTGTGACGGCGACCTAGATGCTTCTACATGAATGAGAGGCTTTCGACCTAGAGAAATTCTTAGATGGACACAAGACACCCCTCAACTCCGGTCAATAAGAGAAGATCCCATAATTAGCCCCAAAAACTTGAAACTAGACACTAACTTCCGATCTCGAAGCAAAAACAATCAACCCACTAGAATACTGAAGAGAGGTAGTGCAAAAAGAACCAAATTGAAAAAGCCACGAGTGAGAAACAACCAAAAAAACGAACCATCGAGAATAACTCAATATAAAGCCACTAAACACTAAAAAAGAGACCCAAAATCAGCACGAGCTAGTGGCGGTGGAGATTGACCCAATTATGAGGTCACCATGATCCGACAACGAGAGATAAACAAACAAATCCCTAACCAACAAAAAAACAACCCACAAGCCCATCTCATTATCATCACCATAACAAAATTGAAAATTCCCTTACCACTTTCGATGTACAAATATACATTTTTTTCCCTCAAGAACACCCCATATAGTCATGGCAATGAGGCGAGGTGGGGACTGGTTTTACCTTCCCCGTCCCCATACCCAACTTCCATATACTTATCTGTTACCCTGCCCATACCCAACGGAGATGAGGAATCGAATTCCATCCCCGTCCCTGATGGGTTCAAGTATACCCGCCCCATATACATCCCTCGCAGTGGATAATTTTTTTTATTAAAAATTAAGGTATTTTTCAACCCTGAGTGTAATGTTGTAATGCATTATCCAGGAAAGAGACGATGACGATCGATGACTATGGTGATGAAGAAGAGAGAAGCTAAAAGTGTGAGATATGTAAGGAGATAAGAGAGAACTATGATAAGTGAGTGTCATCTGAAAGACTCAGACTTTAACTGTGTGAGTGAAATGATTTAGTATTCCGGTTTCTATTTATATAAAAAGGGGTAATAAATTGATTTTATACATTCGGAACGGGTTTGTGTATGGGTTTGGGGTGGGTACCTACCTATATCCCCGTTACCCTCCCCGTACCCGTATTTTGAAATTGGGGAAAACCCAAACCCATACCCAAACCCAGTCAAAACAGGGAAAACCTATCAAAATGGATTTGGTTCGGGTGGGTACCCGCGGATATGGGTTTTGTTGCCATGCCTAAACCCATCTTTGTTACACTTTTCGAGAAACCACTCAAATCCCAAACTTCTTGAGAATCCATCGACAAAAAGCCTCGAATACATCAACAAATCCAGGTCATGAATCTAGAAAGCGATTAAATCCAAGATATTCAAATCACAATCGCAACAAATCGTAACCTGAACCATAAAAGGAAAATACACCCTAATTAACAAACAACTAGCATAGTGCCAAATCCACAAAAATGGAGCTGAGATCGAAGAAGAACCAAAACTGCTGAAAACTCATGGTCACCGCCGAAGACGGAGATAACACTAATTAAGCATAAGCAAACCCACGTGAATCAAACACAATCCTTTTGAAATCAACCCGTACATGATGAAGCTTTGTCAAAGAAGGAGTAACAACAGTGAGAAGATCTCGCCAAACTGTAGTGGTGCTGTCGATTCACAAAACTACCCTGAATGGGGTTTAGGGGTGGCGATCCACCACCGTCGCAGAGATGTGCGCACCACGATCAAATCACTACATCTTGATCTTGGAGTTTGGATTAGACATGACAACAAGCCCCGCCCTCGCCAGACCCGGCCTCCCTCGCCTCGAATTTAACTGGGAAAAGCCGATTTAACTGGGTGCGGGTGTGGGGGAAATTTTGGTTTTTAGTACGGGGGCGGGGCCGGGGGATGCTTAAACCCGCCCCACACTCACCCCCGCCCCGCACCCGCTTTTTAAAGTTTACTTTATTAAATTTTATAATCTTATTTCCATAAGCACCAACCTATTTTAATATATTATTACTCTTTAGAAACATATTTATTATAATTTATTTTGCTCTTTTGAAAAAATTTTATTAGATTTTTAATTATTAATATAATTATTGTTTTTTGTTGCTATGAAAAAAAAAAAAATGCATTTTTTAAATATTTTATAAAAAATAGATTTTTCGCGGGTGGGGGCGGGGGCTGGGCCGGGAGACCCGTCCCCATTGGGGGCGGGGTTGGGTGTTCAATTTTACACCCAATATGGTTTGGAGACGGGGGCGGGCGCATGGAAGCGGGCGCGGGGATGCTTAAACCCGCCCTGACCCGCCCCGTTGCCATGTCTAGTTTGGATATGACCGGACTCGACCGAAAAGGTTTGGACGATGGTGGGTTTAAAGGAAAGGGAGGATAGAACTTCTCTCTATGGTGAGTGAATGAGTGGGGAATCCGGGTTCGAACCTTCTGTCCCTATATTGCAACATCGTCAACTGAGCTATGATCGCGGGACCTTTTGATAAATATTTTACTTAACCTATTTTGATTTTTGAGGAAACCTAAAATATGTAAATGAAAAAAAATAAAAAACATAAACTAGAAAAAAAAATGGTAAACAAAAAAATAAACAACATAATGACGGCTAGACCTAAATGCCTACGTGAGTGAGAGGCTTTTGACCTAATCCCACTCTTTCATTCACTTCACACTCTATTTATACTCAAATCTCTGCATAATTTCTTATCTCACAATTCTTATACTCTCTTATAAACCTCCCTTTCTCTTGCCCTTGCCGCCGCAGCCTTCACCCTTGTTTACCCAACCTCATTCTTTTGCATCTCATGCAATTTAACCCTATTCCTCACAACATCAGAAACAACTAATATTTTCTGATAGCGCTTCTATTGCTTTTGTTTTTTTTCTTCCTATAAGTGACTCATCCACTTCTATACTTAATAGGTGGATTTTTTTCTTTTTATAATCTTTATTATTTATGATTTGCTATTTATCTTCAAACAATTTTTTGTTTTTGTATTTTTGAGGAATTCAACTAACATGTGATTATTTTTGTCATTTTCAGTGGATTTCAGGCTATAAAAATTGCAACATGCGTGCTTTGTCAACTTTGATTACATCCTATCAATTGCACGTTTGTGACTGTTTTACTACCTTAACAAGTGTGATTTCCTTGATTAAATGTCATTTTATTTTGTATGGGACATATTATTCAGTCAGATTTCTCCAAGAAAAATATGGCGAAACTGCAAGTGATATTTTTCAGGTAGCAAAGTTATCTCTGCATTTACTTCCTCTGTAATGAATATTGACTACTTTACATGATATTTTAGAAGCCAGATTAAACAAGATTTCTGTTGAATTTCAGAAAGCATTGGAGAGCTATGATGCACAATATAAAATAGCTCATGCACATAAAATATTGGCCGATGCTATGAATGAATGCTAGGTCTAAACTTGAGTTTTTTGGTGCACCACAAATGCTGCAAGGTATACTCCGTTATCCTGACTGCTGTAATTGTACTATATCTATCACCAAATTAAATAGCATATTTTCTGCTCATAAACGTCTGAATTTCCAATAAGATATTCGTGGAGATATATTTATAGGACAACATAGTACTTCTACTATTGTTTGATTACACTTTCCCTAAAATGGGAAAAAAGCGAATCTGCACCAAAAATGTTCATGTTTGTTTAGTGAGTGGTGGAGAGCATACAATGCATACATGTAGCTTTTGCCGGTGCTCTCTGTTTATTCTATAATATGATGATGACAACGACCAATGCATTTATTGTTGCTGTTATTTTTAAGGTTCTGTGTTTGAATTTTCTTAAATGTCTAGTAGGGAAGGTTTTATTTATCTACGCAAGTTTTGTGCTTGTATTCTCCCTTTTTCCATATTCTTCCATTTATGGTCATCCGCTCTACTTCTTTTTTATCTTTTTTATTTATTTTTTTATATAAACCATTATTTACACTTGAATAGAAGGCAAGCGGGCAACAAGCTGCTCCGCTAGACCTTTTTGGATGGCAAAACCAATCCTCGTGAACACAACATTCATGGACCTAGGAGACATGACATTGCTCTGCTTCTTATGTTTATCTTTTTCTAACCACATTATTATACTAATGTCAGATTCAGGTTTAACCCAGCAGTTACATCAGCATCCAAGACAGCAAAATGTGAACTCAATCTCTTCACCCTCAGGAAATCGTCAAGCTGGTCCAGATATACGTCCCCCCCCCCCCAGTCCATGGTATGCCAATTCGCTATTCACCTAGTAATTCTCCTGCAAGTTCTTCATCATTATTTCATGGGCTTCCCAGAGCAATGTCGTTGGCTATCTCTCAAGTTGGTACTCATAGGGGGTACGGGCATGAGAACACAAGACGATTCCCTACTCCTACTCTATCTTCGCTGTATATGGGCAAGAATGTTAATAGGAAATAGACAATTGTTTTGAACCTAGCATTGCAGCTAAATATGCTGGAATATCATTGTCACAGCTTCAACTAGTTGCATGAACTTACCTATCATCATTAGATTCAACAATGGCCGGGTTTTGTAGACAAGGATTGGTTGGACATTCATTTGATCCTTCATGAGAGTTTTACCACAATAAAATTGTAATTTCCTTGATTAAATAGACAGTGCTCAAGTTTCCTCCACTCATATATGGAAGGCAACACTCTGTCATCCAGATATATACATGTTTTCCTTTGATAAATCGCTCTCAAGTAGCTGCATCCCTTTAATCCATTGTGTATCCCACTCATATATGGTCCACATCTTTTTAGAGGAATGCAAGAAAACAATAAGAACATATCCCTTTTATCAAATGAAAACAAGTAATTGAAAGCATGAGGCATGCCCAAAAGAGGTCCATTAAGGATATGGATAATTTTAAGATCAAACGCCAAAAATTGCATGTTACAGGCCAGTATATCTTGAACAGAAAATGATATTGATTTGGAAATAATGCAGTTTGTTCTTTCAAATAATGTATTGCATGTGGAGTTGTTATTCCCTTGTGTATGTAAATATTTTGAGCCTTGTTAAATATATTGTATTGTACCTGTCCACCAATCATGGCTCTCTTTTTAAGGGTTCTTTACTATCTTGATATATTTTGTTGCCAATTATTTTTTTTTCAACAACAAATGAATTTTAATTAGATGAAAGTGAGAAAAGTACGATAAGTACTCAACCTAAACCTCGGAAATATGTAAAGAAAAATGCTAAATCTCCCGACAAAATTTACAGCGAATGTTTCCCGACAGGTTCATTTGCATAATTGCATTTTTTCTTAATTACAAAAATACCCTCTTTTGTATTGTGGCAAAAGCAAAATTATACGTTGTAAACCTGTCGTGATTCCTTCGGGATAAAATGTGTCGCGAGCTATAGCAATGCTGATATGTAAAAGGGGTATTCAACCCAAAAAAACAAACACCCTGCATTCTTTCTTGCTGATAGTATTCTAGATTTATGGTAATGCCTCTTGTTCCCTTTTGCATATGAATTTCTTTTTTAACCATGGGAGTGCGCCTCTCCATCCTCTTGAAGATTTCCTTGCTCTCAACTAGAGCTTATGGTATACAAGGACTCTATAATTGTACCATTCTGGGCAAAAAACACATGATGAAAACAGGGCGACAAAAAACTATCCCCCATCGAAACATCCACAAGCTCCTAAAAAGGTCAACCAAATTCATCTCAATAGACAATCTTTAGGATTCCAACATCATTCATAAAAAAAACAACTAGGAACCTTTAATCTCGCCAATGTCCATTGCCATGACAACACCTTTATTTCATCGACCAATTCGTCATTGTTGAAAATTCTACTATTACAAATTTACAAGCATTCCAAATCACCTAAACTGTTCAGCCCTTGTTCATTTTAGAAAATGTTGTTCTTCTTCAACTCGCCTTCCCAACTTGTCCTATATAACTTATAGTGGCCGGTTGGATTATCCCTTGATAAGTACCGCATATAAATTCGATGGACATATTTACTGTGAGAGTCTGATATCATCATGATGATAATTTTTTCAAATTTTAGTTATATATATGACTGCTGATGTAATTGGTAGTTATCAGTCAAGTGTAGAAAGGGGTAACGAGTTGGTTGAAAAAATACAAGAGACAAAAAGGATGGAAAAATAAAGAACTAATTAATAGAAAGTATAAAAAGAGCAACGAGTTATATTATATCTAGAAGATATTTTGGTCTGAACCCACTTTCGGCTCCCCTGAAAGAAAGAAAAAAAAAAATGGAACATAAATTTTAAGATTTGATTGATCCAATTAAACATTTTTTTGAAAGGATCCGATTAAACATAAAACCCACATTTTTTTTAGTTTGGCAATCATATAAGTAATTAATCATTGTATTAATTTTTTGGTAGATAGGCTGAATGAAAATATTCATTGAAAACTCATACACATAAATGAAGGAGTCGGATTCGAACCTTAGTTATAGTATTCGACAAGTTCAATAATTTGATATTCTTTTGCCAATTGAACTAGGACTATTGAACAACTCAATTATTTTAGACAGCTTTTTTATTTTTTGCAGATATGAGAAGCCAAATTAATTTTCTAAAAAAAAGCCAAATCAATTAATATAATAAAGTTCTGTCATTATATATGAACAATAAATTTATAGAAAAATTCCTGACCAAAAAAAATAAAAAATTTATAGAAAAATTATACATTGACATCTCTTATAGTCTGTGTAGATATCTATCACCCATCTATTTTACCAATATGCACAAACTTCCCTTGGTGTTAGCTTCTGTGTAACTTCCATCAAAATTATGCCTTTCCTTATGGTCTATTGGATATAACACCCAAGAACAAACAAGAGCAACCATTTTCGATAGTTATCCTCGTTTTGCCTTGCCCTTTTTTATTTGATAATGTGTGTCGTCCTTTGTTAACATTGTGCACTTGATAACTATTGTTCTTGCAAGTTGATGCTCCCATATTCCCAAAGTAATGATAGAGCAAAGTGCAGTCATAATCATAATGCTAGCATACTTCAGTGTTGTGCTCTGATAAACAACATAAGCCAATGTTATGTGTTTTCTATAGTCAAAATTACGTGCTACTTAAAGGAATAATTTAATTTCGAATAGTATGTAAAAAGTCTTTCTTCCGCTTAACATTACTCCAAAACAATGAATATAATTCATTTACCCAAAAATTTACGTTACTTCAAAACAATGAGTATATTTTATCTACCCAAAAAACAATGAATATATTTCTTTTTTTTTTTTTTTGAGAACAACTAAAAATAAATTTCTTCCATAGAAGAAACTATAAATATATTTTTAAATAATGGGCAGATACACACTTTATCTTCAAGGCTTTATTTATGTTACAGCTTTATGTTTTTATTTTTTATATAGACAAAAGAAATGATAATAGCGGTTAAAAACTCATACACACACACGAGGAGATCACCGTTTTATGTCTTTATTTTATTTAGTTATACACACATACAAATATATATATATATATATATATATATATATATATATATATATATATATATATATATATATATATTCTGTTTTTTTTTTTGTAGTGATATATTCTGTTTTAGACATAGGTAAAAAACATATATTTCTTAAATATACTCTCCCATCTCAAAATATAAACAAAAATAAGTCAACATAAGTTGATGCATGTAGTACAAATATTGAACCAAATACATTCACTTTTATTGACAAATTTACTTATATTTTGAGACAGATGAGTATTTAACAACAATAAATATCTCTTATATTATAATTTTGCTAATCCTTAGCAACATCTCTTCTTTTTATGATAAAAAATATATTTTCTAGTTCAGTCCTAACCAAGGAGGTTGGGAGAGGATATTTCGAGTGGAAAACTCTGCTGTTTTCTACCGAGCTTGCATTCAAACCTTTAATTACACTCTCTCGTTTCTTACAATTAAAAACACATTCTCTCATTTTTATAATGGATGGCCAAGATCACACTTGTGAGAAGGAATTTTATAATGGATGGCCAAGATCACACTTGTGAGAAGGAAAAAACAGGATACATTCTCCTCCCAAGGAGGGTGTGTGTCGTGTTATTGTCCTTTTTAATTTTCCTTCCTTAATTAATTTTTTCATGAAAAAAAACGTGTTGTAGCCAAATCAGTTTTAATTACTGTTATTACTATTAATTAATTTTTTATTGTTGAAGGATCCTACTAATTACTATTATTTAATATAATAAAGTACCGCCATTAAATATTTAACTTATTTTCAATAATTTATATATTATTTCCAGTAACATATAAATTACTATTACTATTTATGGTAAAAAATATTTTCTATTTCAGTCCTAAGGCGTGTCGTACTATTCTTTTTAATGTTCATTCCTTAATTAATTTTTCCTTCCTTAATTTGCTCAGGAAGTTAATTACCTAACCCAATTAAATCCCATCATAGCAACGAAAAATGATTGCTAGCACAAAAAAAAAAAACCACTGTCAGTGGTGGCGCGCGGCTCTCTTTGAACTTCAAGTTGATCACCGTTTGGCGAGTTGGGTTAGCAAAAAATAGTAAAAATAATGTATCATAAAACGAGTATCTTATATTTAGAACCGGATGAAGTATCATGTATGCTTGTAAATGATCTGATACATACATTGAAGAAAACGAGCACATATTTCAAAAGTAGAAATTACAGAAAAATTGAAAGAGGAAAGAAAACCTAACCTCATCGTCAACATCTTCCCAGGCTCCACCTGGAACTGCCAGGGTCGTTGGAGCGGCCACATGTGCCACTGATGGAGGTGACCTGGCTGGAACAGATGTCGATGGACAACTTATCAGAACTGATACTAATGGTGTACTAACAAGGGACGATGCAGGCGCAACAACGTTGGAAGGAGATGTGGTTGGTGATGTGGGTGGTGAAGTTGAAGGAAATGATATGGGAGAAGCAACAGTTGCTGGTGATGTGGGATTGGAAGGAGGTGTTGCCGGTAATGAAGCCGGAGTGGTCGCGGGTGATGTGTATAGTGTTGCCAAAGGGGAATGGCCTCTGACGGCGGCTACAACAATGTAGATGAGTGCAAAAGAGAACATATTTTTCTTCTCCATTTTGGAGATTGAAAACACACTGTTTATTATTTTAAGGGAGAGAGGGTTTGAAAAACAAAAGTGATGATTTTTTTTTTTTATAGAACTTATGTCGGCCCAACATATATTGAGGTTTGAAGTGAATTAAAAAAGGGTTAAATATGTTTTTGGTCCCTATAAAATGGCGACCTTCTAAGTTTAGTCCTTACTTAATTTTAATAGCTTTTTTAATCCCTACAAAAAAAAAATTTACTTATAATTTTAGTCCCTGCTAAAATAAATTTTGTTTAATTATCCTTAAACTCTTAAATTTTTTAACGATTCTTTTTATACAAGTTTAGAACACTATGAAAGGTTCATTTACTAAAATCTATAATTTTTTAACATGAAATAAATTAAATATGAATTTTTTAAAACGACAAAAGTTTAAGATATAAGTAACAAAAATATGGACGTAGAAATCAAATTTTTGCGAGATTTTTTTCGGAGGACCTTTTAATAACGTTCTTAACACGCCTGTAAAAAATTGTTGAAAAACTTAAGAGTTTAAACATAAATTAAACAAATTTGGATTGAGTAAGGACTAATATTGAGTACATAAATTTTTTGTAGGGATTAAAAATGTTATTAAAATTAAGTAAGGACTAAACTTACAAAGTCGCAATTTTGTAGGGACCAAAAACATAATTAACCCATTAAAAAATGAGCCTTTTGAATTTAATTCTAATTTTTTTTAGAGTTTTGGAAATTCAAATTTATTTATTAATTTATTTACTTGAATATCAATTAGAATTTCTTTTTTAATCTATAATAAAGTCATTAATACATTTAATATTTGTTCTCACATTTTTTTTAAGGAATATTTTTTTAAGGAATCTATAACAAAGATTCCTTCAAAAAAATATTTAGTATCGTGAATATTTTTCCCCCAAATGAGGTGGGTTTAGTATTATGAAGAAAAGTTAACCCCCAAAGCCCTCCCCTCCCATTTTCATCTATTTCTTCCACTTGATCATTCCTTTTTTCCCAAACCTTCCCCTCTCTTCCCCTCCAAACTCGCAAACAAAGCCTAAGGGTCCTGTTCTGTCTAGAACTTCGGATTTTCTTCCCATTTCGTTATGCAAGGTGATTTACAAAATTGTTTCTAAGGTGATTGCTAACCGCATTAAGGATCTCATGCGTAAAATCATTTTGCCAAATCAAAATAGATTTATTTCATGCAGGAGTACTATTGATTATACTATTATTCTCCAGGAGATTGTCCATTCCATAGTGAGGAGTGGAAGTTTTAATTAAGTTGTTTGTCATCAACGTTGTAGCTTGGGAATATATATTTACTTGATAAGTCATGTGAGTTAGGGAAGCCAATAGCAAGACATATGTAATGTTTCTAAGGCGTACATTATTATTTTTGGAAATTAACATGTGCTTACATCTAAGTTAAGTCTTGTTTTTAGTATTGAATGAATACGTCTCACCATTGAATTGAATGAGATGTGATGAGACTTGTTAATTTAAAGGTAAAAAAACAAACATGTGCAAAATGCAAGATTGATTTACTTGCGCACCAGTCAGAGTCTTGTTTAAATAGCAACAAAAAAAAAAGATGTGTTTGATCCCACTGCAATTACTATTATTTTTCTACATCAAAAAACTTACTTCTCTCTAATTTTTTTTTTTTTTTTTTGCGAAATTCTATCTGAATTCCTAAGCCTCTTATTCATCCAAATTCACTCTAATTTTTCTCTTCTTTTATCTAATTCTATTTTCAATCAAAGAGGATACATAGTTTTTTTTTAGCTTATTTCAATATACCTAAATTACTCTCAAACAATTTTGCTCTTAAATTCATCAATTATGATTCTGTTGCTGTAAGTTTTCCTTTCAGAAAACTAACTCCATGAGTCTGATGATTGGTCATCCTAACCTAACATTAAGTGAGAACTTGGTGTAAACTCAATGAATCACAACAGCAGATTTATTGTATGATTTAATATTGTACATAGACATTTATTATATTCTTAAATCATAGACAATTTCGGAAGTAATTTACGTACATTATAAATATCCATGCCATCAACTGTGACAGAGCATATGCACATATTATGGTAAGATGGAAAAGGGCATTTAACACACTAGACGTTCCAGCATCTGTTCTTCCAATTATTCTAATCTCGTTACACTTTTTGCAGAGTGCAGCTGGCCGGTAAATATGGCATATGTTTGAAAGTAACGCGATGGAATTCAATAACTTTTTAATTTGGCCAATCTGGATTCAAGTGTAGACTTCCAACTTGTTTTCTTGAGGAATATCTATCTATTAGAAAACATTTACTGTCTGATAGGTATCAAAGTCAGAGTCTATATGCCTAAACATGTTTCTACTAAGTGAGATGATAATTAAGTCTATATATATATATATATATATATATATATATATATACTTGAAAGGCTCTTTCAATTGAAAATATTTCCTTTTCTGTTAAAGTGAAACTTGTTAGGAAACTCCTCAAAAGGGACACAATTGGAGCTGCGTACTAGAGTAACAAACCAACCTATTGAAAAAAAATAAAAAGTGCCATTTCATTAATTTGCTATAATGAAAACTAAGAAACCAGTCATGGGGTACAAAAGTTGATAGGCAGACTGCCATGAGATCTGACACAGCCATTAGGGCTATGAATGACATGATACATGCAGCTTCTTTTTCTTTTTTTCAAAAGCGCTAAATTTTATTAAAAGTGCAAACCAAGCACAAGACGAGCAAGGCGCGCAACACCAATACAAATAGGTGAAAAAAAACACCCAAACTACTAAAGGCATCAGCACCCAAACCAAGCACATGATAAATGCAGCTAATAACTGATAATGGAGAGAGTTAATGCGCACTCCAAAATATCATAGTTCATAAGAAAAATTATGAATACGTGTTCATAGGACAAAATAATTGCAATACAATATGTCTTTGACAAACCTGCTGTAAAATTAGCCTGGAGAATGTTCATAATAAAAGGAAGGAAGACACTGGTGTCTTTGACATTACCAATAAAAAATATACATTATTCATCATTTTCTATAAAAAAAAAGTGAAAAAAAAAAGCCCCAACACAATATGTCTTTACCGAGCTAGCATCATAAGGAGCATACACAAAAGATCGCCTTTTAGTGCACAAAAGAGCGTGGTAACTGACCATATATTTATTGTCTAGTGCAAAACAAAACAATCGTAAGAAATTAAAATTACACCTAGTACCGTTGTGAAGTTTTTCTTCATCAAGGTTCAACAACTCTAATATAATTCTTAATTGAGAGAAAAAGAAGACATAAACTGAATATTGAGTGCAGTATTCGACGCTAAGGAACTAAGACGGGAGGGGGTCTTACCCATACACTTATCAAACTTTAACTCTAATTGTAGGACATAAATTGAAACAAGTGGGCTTGGGGAATGGGGATTATACATTTTTGCTTGCAAAACAACTGTAAAAATTTCTTAACTAAGCCATGAAGTCTATACACACCAACTTAACTGATTTACATCGTTAAAAAAATAAAAGAACAATATTATACAGTGGTATATATATATATATTTATGACAAAATGGAATTAAGTTCAAAAATAGATGTATAAGCGTAATGATTTCTATTATTCTGTTTACCTCTTTGGTCCTAGTTTTTTGGGAGGCACTCTGGTCATCCTGGTTTCCATTATGAGTGGATGGTGGAACCATGGTTGTTACAACCACCGGTAGTTTGCTGAGGAAGGCCTGTGTTGGAGTGCTTTTGAGCGGGGTCCTGAGTCTGTTTTATTATGTGTCTTTGCACTACAAAAAAATGTGTTAATTACGGTGGCTAAATTTTTAATTAAGGTGAACTGCTGGTAGTAAATTGCACATACACCCCAGTGGTATCATAGTAACAAATTATTACTATACACAGACATGGTATTGGTAAGAACATGTTGACAACAATAAAAACTTACATAGACACTAACTTTGATAAAACCTTATTAGAGGTAACTAACTTTGAAAAACTTAAATAGACACACACACAACATTGATATGAACATGTTGACAGCAATAAAAATTTGAGAAAATAAATTAATTGAATGTAATCACATGTATCGGTGTTTTATTAGCGTCGAACACTAACACATCTTCCATCAGAAATATTGGTGCTACAAAAGTCGCTAACACTAACCCCTCTTTTCTTATACAAAAATTATTATTGTTATTATAGCACTAACAGTATTGGAAAACCTAATTAGATGCTAAAACTAACGTAGTAAATCATATATGAGATTTAGCAACACTTTTCAAATGTTACTAAGCAAACAAAAAAGTCAGGTAAAACCTATGCTACTAAATGGTTTTAGTAACACTTGCAGTATTTGAAAATTTGTTAGATGATTAGTGGCTAATTAGCAACCAATCTTTAGCAAACAATTTTAGATACAATTTTAGCCAACTTTGCTGACATAAATGTTGCTGAATAGTGTATCAGTCACCGAAACATTAAGACTAGTGTAGATCAATCACTTAAACATTAAATATGTAATTTCAAAGATTCCAACAAGCCAAAATTAATTGGTAATGAAAATAACAAATACATATAACATCAAAATCATTAAAGATCAACATCATTAAACAAATCATTCAAGGAAATCATCAACACATTATGACATTAAGTTATTCAAGAGAAATCCTTCAAAAAAAAAAGTTATTCAAGAGAAATCATAACCACCTTTGCTACACATTGATCACAACAACAATCACAAGACAATGCAACACTATATCACAACAACAATCACAAGAAGATGCAACGTACCATGCATGAACTTAGACTCTATACTCCGTGATTTGGTTTCATTCTACTCTGAAATACTCCCTCCGTTTTAAAATGAGTGTCGCTTTAACCAAAAAAAATTGTTTCAAAATGAATGTCACTTTCGGTTTTCAACGCAATAATAATTTTTTTTTTCAATTGTACCCTTCAATTAATATTATGTTACACTACTTCCAAAGTATTATTTTTTCTTTAATGAAAAACAAACCAATAGTTGATTAGGATAATTTGGTAAAATTGCTATGACATTTGACTACTTTATTCCATTCCTTAATCTGTGTGCAATTGGCTAAAGCGACACTCATTTTGAAACGGAGGGAGTACTTGGTTAGAAGGTTAATGTGAACAAACAACTCTATGTTCTCAGATCTCCTCAATTAAACATGAGACACGTATACATGACAATTATGGTTTACATATGCTGCATGAAAGCTCCCGGCTAGGGATGAGAATAAGTCAGGCCGGCCTACAAGGGCCTACGGCCTAGCCTACAACAGGCCAGGTCAGGCCAGACTTTTTTCTTAAATAGAGAAGGCCTAGGCTTTTTTAGAAGCCTATTTAGCTTAAAAGGCCAGGCCACATGCCATTCAAAAAGCCTATTAGGCCGGCCTATTTAAGTAAATATGAATAATATTATTTATTATTATATTATATTTTGTACTTTGAATTAAAATAAAAAATTGTTAGCTTTTTCAGTAATTTAAGCTTATTAGTATACATTAATTTTTTGCATATTTAAATATATTATTGTAAACTAGAATTGAAATATGATAGAATATATAGTCGAATTCCCTAAAAACTCATCTTGATTATCAAAAGAGAGTTTAATATAATTGGTATATTAGTTCACTAGTCTATTTAAACTTAGATCGCATTACTTATTTAAATATGTTCATATGAAATAGACTTTTAAACAGACTAGCATGCCGTATCAGGCTTTTAGAAGGCCATACTCAGGCCTAAAAAGTAAGTTTATGACAGGCCGCAGGCCAGACTTAGGCCTTCAAAAAATGAGTATTACTTTTCCCACCCTATGGCCTCCTCGCGCGCCCTGTAAAAATTCCAAAAATACCCCTGGTCCGGATTACATTTTTCGAACCAGATTGTTAGTGTTTCCGGATTATAAAATCCGGACCAATTCGATATGCACATTTTGTGTCTTTCTTTGATGTCAGGGGTCTCTGTTGACCGTTATACGACCCCCGCATAAGTTGCAAAGCAATTGCAGGGGTCGTATGACCGGTCAACAATGACCATGACACCACAAACACTCCTAAAAGCTACCTAAAAAACTTAAAAAAATTGAAGAAAAATGTAAGAAAGGAGGTGAAGAAGAATGAAGGAAAATGTTGAAGATCCATGCCTTTTTATAGTCTTATATAAGTCATAGGTCTTAATTACGGTCAAATAAAACGTGTTCCACATTCAAAACCGTAAAAAAATGCATTCAAACTCCACTAACCGGCCTGACCTTTGGTGAAACGTCACCGGCCAAAATGTTACTGAGGGTTTTCGGAAAATACGATCCGGAATGCATGCAGTGATTCCGGATTATATAGTCCGAACTTCACCTGACCCTTTATTTGGATCGTTTTCGTTGTGAATGCCTTGGAAAAAAATAGATCAAAGATACATAACATAAATAAAAGCAACATAAGACAAATAAACAGTTAAAAAAAACCATAATAACATAAATGATGAATCTTTTGGGAAGGTGGTTCGAAGAGGATCATTTGAACTCGATCTTGCCGGCCTGCCAACTGACATGTTACGATCGCCAGGCCGACATGATCGAGTTCATAAGAACCTCTTCTTTGGAGTTAGATCTGCAACACAATGAAGCAAGGCAAGGTGTTTTCAAGAGGATTTCTTTGAGTTAGATCCTGCTGCCTTGCCAAATGACATATTCATCTGGCAGGCAGCAAGATCTAACTCATAGAAACCTCTTGATATTTTTGAGTTATCTATCTATCAAGGAGGCATCAAGGACTATCTATATATTTTTGACAGCATGCTGAAGATCTTCATAATGCCGTCAAATAGAGAGCTAACTCATCCATTCGCGACATCATTAGAAAGATCCTCAGCTTGATGACAAAAATTTGCATGGTTTGCTTTGTTGTGTTTGTGTGTTTTGATGGTATTGAAGGTGAAAATCGGAGAGGATGTATTTATAGAGGTCCTTGGATGTTGTGGACCACATAAACTCTTAGTACAATGTGGTCCATACAAAAGAATCCTATGCTGAGGAATTCCGGATTACGTATTCCGGAATACACTTGCGCCCTGTGGTTTCCGGATTTAGTAATCCGAAAAGCATATATTTGGTTATTTTTATCTCATCTTTGCCGTAAATTAAAACATAATAACGCCGCATGCAATTAAATTCAACAACAGATAACTAACACGCAATTAAAACATAATGCAACAACTTAATTCAACAACACATTACTAACACGCAATTAAAACAACATAAAACACGCGATTAATTAAAACATAACACATTATCATGGATCATTCAAACTAACTTCTTCCTCCTCTGGTCCCTCCAGCAGAGCCCTGATCTCTTCGTAGTTCCTGGGCCGGTGCAAACTTTTCAGAATTTGTTCAGTAGATCTAACCAAAGAAGTGTCCAACTCGATCGGTCCTCTAGCGCTGTGTTGACCAAAGACAGAGAACATGGTTCTCACGTCGTCGTCGTTTGTGAGTTTCATCCGGCTGAAGCGAAGAGATCCGGCTGAGTCAGACAATGGACATCGATATTCGACACCGACCACCCTCCTTGTGTCTATGCGGTTGAGTTGACGGTTGATTTGATTCAGCTCATCCTTCAGCCCGGAGAGGGTGACATCGTCGCGAATCCTAAACAGATGGGGTGGTGTTCCACCGTTGTAGTAGACTGCCGCTACCTTGGTGTTCGGATCAAAGCCAGGGAATTCCATGAATTTTTTTTCTTGGTGTAGTTTACTTGTAGTGAAATCAGGGACCCCTATTTATAGAGGCATTTGGGCGCTGTGGACCACAAAAATTGTCGGTGCAATGCAGGCCACACAGAAGAATCCAATGCTGAAGCAATCCAAATTATACAATCCGAACCAACCCTCACCATACACAACGTCCCAAGTTTCACTTTGGGACACCCCATTATCGTCTTTTTCCGGAATACGTTATCCGGAATGCATGTCTAATCCGGATTATATCTTCCGGACTGCAGCAGAAGCTTTAGGCCGGTGGTCTGCACCACAAAGAAAACGTTTTTCAAACGTTTTGGGCGGTGGTCAAGTGTAAAAACACGTTTTTTGACCGGCATTGATGGTCTCCCACACGTTTTTTAACCCCCCCTCCCCTATAAATATGGTTCATTTTCTCAAAAATTTTCACACCTTCTTCTTTCTTCTCTTCTCCTCTTCTACAACGATGTGTTTCCATCGTTGGCCTTTCATAAAAAGAGGCCTCTTTGGAAATCCATCAGGGGTCATATGATCGGTCAATAGGGTAGGGGTGAGTCTGAATCTGAGGTGGGTTTGTCTGGGTGTCATGTTAACCATCATGGTCTCTTGTTCCCTAGAGGCACCTGTGCCCCCTCTGTCTCCCCACCAACAACATTTCTTCTTCCCCGCCATCTTCTTTCCTCCCACCCTCTTTCCTCTCGAAAAACTTTAGAATTAGGAACCTCTCGAGAGGTTGGGAATGGTTTCCACACATTTGAACATCGATGACAACATTACTTCTAGATTTTTGAAAAATGTTGGGAATGGATGCCAAAGATCTGGAAATCATGCCCCTGCCAATTCTGATGCAGAAAATGCAGTCTTAACATGCTTATGCATAATTTGACATTTTTAAGGATTCAATGGCTAAATGACTTGTTGCCACCACTTATACGCATCAAATTCATTACAGACAACATATAATCATCAAATACCAGGCTATTTCAACATAATTAAATTCACATCAAAGCTACTGGTTTTTAACATCAATTTTAATCCTCTTTGTTATGGTTCACATGCTTTTTAAGTTAAATCTTACATGGTAAGCCCCAAATGAATCTTTTAATATATTATTGGCAAAATTATTTACACATCAAATATAAAACTTGTCATTGCACGACACAAACACAATGTTTTATTTCAAAAGACTAGTTTGTAACTATAACATTATAGGTTTGATGTCACCTATGTTGTGCAAACATGAAACGTTCTAAAAATAGGAAAAGCAATGTAACCGAATATGTACCCAAAAAAAAAAAAAATTGTTACCAAATTATTTTTTTAGATAAACGAAATTACAATAGTCATTAAAAACTCACACACACAAATGGAGGAGCACAGTACAGTCACAATGTCCAACCTAGCAATTGTTACCAAATATTTAACCTAGATTTTCCAGTTGGGATCAGCTGTGTTTGTTTGGGTTGAGACACACTGTACATACTTTTTTTCGAAATCTTTCTAAATTGTTAATTTTCTGTCAACCAATTTAGAATTTTGTGGGGATTAACACAATTATCCATTCTAACATTGTTGGACTTTTGTGTAAAAAAAGAAAACAATGTTGGACTTTCCTTGTTTTGTCCTCCTTTTACGGTATCAAAAGATATTTAAATTCCAACTCTTTCCATATTGGTATTCAATTATTTGCCGCTTCAATAAAATAAAATATTCAATACAATCTTATTCTTCTTCGTTCTTCCAAACAACAAAGGATTTGCTTGTATTAATTTTTCAAATGGCAGGAGAGATGAGATCCATTCACAATTGGTGTGAAGCTGCACCAACCCTCCTAATATCTCATTCTAAAATTAGGAGATCCTCAAATTCCTTCAAATTAGAACCTATTATTGAAGAGGAACCACAAAGATCTAAGTCAATATTGGAAAAGGGCGTTCATTCTTTTCCTTTGCTACTCTCTGGATTATTGTACATTTTCTTTTATAGAGAATTGTCTATATTTGGAGCTTAGAAAAAGAAAAAGAAAAAAATATTGTTTATGACAATTGATTCTTGTACACATCTATCTAATCATAAATCTTATATAATGCAATTTTTTTTCTTTTGCAAAGGCAAATCTAACACATTAGAAGTACTCATACTCGTCTTTTATGGTACAGACAACCGGTAGAGTGTATTCCTAGTTTAGGTTTGATATTTTAACAGAAGATCCAAAACAACTTATATGATATGATAAAATTATAGATCTGACACCTATTTACCGATAACGCAGTTTGATATTCGTATAACTATAGACCAACAACAGACTGACTGAATCCAACCTTAGCTGCCTTCCATGGTCACATGGATGAAGCTTTAACAAAACTAGAAAATAGAGAGGTGCCATCTTTCAGAAGGATCTGCGGATGTCCTTGTTCAGCCTTGAAAATAAGGAAGAAAGAAATGAATAAAACTGATGTTATTTCATGTTGGTAAATAACTTGAGCCTCAAGGAAACTACAGAATGGCAGATAATACAAAAACATTGTATGAAATTCTCATAATATGCAGTTAACACTGACAAACAACTACACACACTCACATTGCAATTAACAAATGACATGTAAATCAACTTTGTGAAAATTTTGCAATGTTAATTTTAAGATATACATAGTAGTGCGTAAAATCATGTGCCAACAGAGAAGATCTGAATGGTGGAGAAAGAGAGTGGGGGCAGGGTGCAGTCAATTTGCTTTAATTTCAGTTTTTTTTATCTTAACAAACTAATGCACAAAGGTTGAAAAGAATTATTGTGAAGGTAACGAGTGCCCTAGTATAAGTTATTGTGTAGGTAACTAGTGCCCTATAAATGTTGTAGAACTAAATCAGACATTAACTATAGTAGCTGAACCAAAAGTACAATTAAGACAAGTAAAACATACCAGGTTCCCGTGATCAAGAATCAGAATATTATCCAGATTTATTACAGTTGAAATCCGGTGAGCAATTGTGATGACCGTCATTCCTTTGCATTCACTGGATATGGTGCTTTGCAGCAGGGAAGCAGTTTGGATGTCCACACTGGCAGTGCATTCATCCAAACAAAGAACCTAAGCACACCACAATAATCTACTGGTCAGATTTGGAAGAGGCTTATCATATATTATGTTGAGATATTTTCTTCGTAATATCTAGAAACACGTTTCTTTGTATCATATAATGAGCTACAGTGAAGTTGTTGCTTAAGAAGATACTACTATCATCATCAACAAAATTAAACTACGACGGAAAAAAATATATATAGTACAACCATTCTTACTTTTGAAGATTTAAGAAGTGCCCGTGCAAGGCAAAGAAGCTGCCGCTGGCCAACTGAAAATGACGTCCCCCCTTCCTTTACAAGAACATCCAACCCTCCGGCTGCTTCTACTTCCTCTTTCACATGGCACTTCTCCAGTGCATCCCAAATTTTTGAGTCATCATTCGTTTTGAATGGATCTAGGTTATCCCTAGAATTTTGAAGATGTTCAAAATACAGGATATCAAGTAGACATGAAATATGTGTGCAATGAAAATAAATGCTAATGCAACTCTTTCCCAAAAATATAGTGAGAATATTATAGCATGCTAAGAAAAATCAAATTGAGTACCGTAGTGATCCTTCAAACAAGAATGGACTCTGAGGAACAATAGCCAAATGTGTTCGTAGTTCTCTCACAGGAATATTTTGAATGTCCATGCCATCAACTGTGATAGAGCCTGCACATATTGGGGTGAGACGGAAAAGTGCAGTTAACACACTAGACTTTCCAGCCCCTGTTCTTCCAATTATTCCAACCTGATTACATGCCATGTAAAGGTATTAGACGAAGCTTTATACATATCCAAGACTATACGAAAACAGAAAAAATTTAAGTATCATGCATTACCTGTGTCCCTCCTTCAATTTTAAAACTAATATTGCAGAGTGCAGCTGGT
This sequence comes from Medicago sativa, assembly GCF_051527215.1. Lineage (NCBI taxonomy): Eukaryota > Viridiplantae > Streptophyta > Magnoliopsida > Fabales > Fabaceae > Medicago > Medicago sativa. Next base: position 83,189,447 of record NC_140750.1, read on the forward strand.
AAAGATGGCATATATTTCAAAGTCACACGTTGAAATTCAATAACTCCTTGATTTGGCCAATCCGGATTCAAGTATTGACATCCAGCTTGTTCTTCTTGAGGGATATCCATGTACTAGAAAACATTTAATGTATGATAAGTATTGGAGTCTATACGTTTAAATATCTTTCTACTAAGTGAGATAACAAGTCTATCCATACTTGATGGGCTCTTTCGATTGAAACCATTTCTTTTTCTGTTTCAGTGAAACTTGTTAGGAAACTCCCCAGCAGGGACACAATTGGTGCCGCGTACGAGAGGGCCAATCCAACCTGTTGAAAAAATTAAATGTCATGATAAGTTTTTTGTATTTGTCGGTAGATCAATTCAGATATTTGCTAAGAGGAAAACAAACCAGTCCTGGGGTGCCAAAATTGATAGGCAAACTGCCATGAGATCCGGCAACAGCCATCAGGGCTATGAATGAGATGATAAATGCAGCTAATAACTGGAAGAAAGTCATTATTAGCAACAAAAGAATTGATATTCCAGATTTTGTAAGTTCAAATCTAATATAATATTGAACAACTAATTTTGCAAAGTGTAAAGCTTTAGGTGCATTGCCCTTTTTTCTTTGATTGAAATGTCAGTAAACTCAAAAGGAAAGCCACATACCTGAAGACGCAAGGAAAGCCACAGACTCGCCACTATCTCTGTATAGGAAGTCTTTTGATATAGTGTAATGTGGTCAGTAAATTTGGAAAAGAAAAAGTCCTGTCCACAATGACCATTGTACCAGAGTTAAACAGTTGCACAAATTCAAAAGGCTGGTATGAAAATCTCAACTCAGCACACGGTGATATGGTAAGCAAATGATAACCTGAGAAGAGCAAAGAAACAAACCTTCCACGAGTAAAATCTTAGGTTATGGATAAACAAAATTTCTTGAAGAAATTTCACACAGTTAAACTGGGTTTTTGAAACACAAATTTAATTATCAGTACCAATAGGCCCATTCTATGCACCATTTTTCATATGGTTCATGGATATGATAAGTATATTTTAAAAAGATAACTATTTCTCATCCATAAACAATGTTCATCATCACATCTTAAGTTATTAGTAAAGTTCTTCTACATGGTGCAAAAGTTTCTCCAACCTCATGATCCATAGTTCAAAGATTACTTCCTCCGCATTTACAATTGAATTAGCTTTTAAATGATGGTAGCAGTAAGAATTGGAAGTCATTAAATGACACTCCTTACCTATAACTGTTATGATCTATGTAATATACATGAAAACAAATTTCTACTTATTATTATTATTATTATTTCTGTAAAATGACAAATGCATCTACCTCAGATTTAAATGCCCTTATAGTTGATGAACCGTCAAGTGTTTCGGTGAAAGATGTATATATTGGTGAGCGAGAAACACTATCCAGTCGTCGTAATTCTCTCGATGTTGACCTGTAGAAGAACTGAAGCCATTGCATTGGTCAGTTCAACCAGCAGAATGGTTAAATCCAAGAGAATGATAATAAGCAAAATGAGTACCTGAAGTCTACTGTATATATACCAAAATGGCAATAGCAGAACTAAGAAGAAGATCTACAAAAATATAAAAATATATTGATGATGGAGACAATTAATGCAAATTTCAAAATCTCAGTGCATAAGAAAAACTAAGAAAAATTACGAATACCTGTACGTAAGACAAAATAATTGCAATACCCAGAAGGCCTACAAAATTAGCCAGGAGAATGTTCAAAATAAATGGAAGAGAATCATCGATTGTATAAAGATCTGAAGATAACCTGCACAAAACATTATAAATCATGAAGTCTACAAATCTCATATGTGTATAATCTGCAATGGCTTGAAGGCATCATATTCTAACCTATTCAGTATTCTTCCGCCAGGGGTCTGATCAAAGAATTGCACAGGTGCATTGATAAGCTTGCTGAGCAATCTATTGTGTACCTTGGTTGCCGCTTGTAAGCCACCAAATGCAAAAGAGAACGCCCTCACCAATGTAAAAAGGGAATTCATAATACAAAAGAGACATAGTATAGCCTGGGGCATTAATTATCATCTCAAAATTAGAAAGTTACATTTATTAGTAGCCGACGGTAACTAGATGTTATGAACAGAAAAAAAAGAACTTTCAATTAAGCTTAATATTTCCACCATGATCTTTACAGAATGATAGTAGGGGATTCCAAATTATAAAAAAAATAAGGAACTTCAAGAAATTCTCAGTATTTTATGTAAAAAAAAAGTTTTGGAATAAAAGTATTTTGTTCTGCTTCTTGAATTATACACAGTGCCAAAAAATATTTATTCTATCAACAGTATATCCTGCAAAAAAGGTACTAAGGAATCCATCACTACAGATCAGCCCATTACCAGATAGAAAGACATAGAGTAACTTGTTTGACCGTCTTCCGTTGTGGAATCAACCCAATATGAAAGCCATAAATCATTTCCATTGCGCGAAGCTTGCATCAGAATAGCTGATAGACATATAATAATGGCAATGAACCAGCCAGTAAAAGCAGCATAGTTCCTGCATAAGACACTAAAGTGTTAATGTACAATTTAAATCGCAAAAGATCACTTAAAAAATTGACAACTTAAGCTCCTCGTACATGACTGATATCAACAATCAATGTGTTTATACTCACTTATACACTCCAAGTTCAACTTTCCCTTCTTTCCTCAACTCAACTTCAATTACATCCTCTGCTCCCTCCAGAGCATGCATGACAATTCTATCAGGAAGAGACTGCTCCTCGGATATAGAAGAATTTGTGCTGCAAGATTTCTGAGGATTATGTGAAGTTGAATCCATTTCATTCAATGGGGAGAATGCTGTATATAAAGAAGTTGGAAAGTCAGCTGAACTTCCCATCCACTTTATGTGTCCTTTGTCCAATACAACAATCATATCTGCAGAAGATATTGCCTGCATATAAAATTTAGACACATCATTATGCTAACCCTCGTACAATACACAAACAAATATAAATATATAGGAGGAATCCAATTATATTGGGGTAACACTTTGATTATTATGCCACTCATAATTTTAGATACAGTGTGATTCTTGTTGATCCAACCATTAAAACATAACTACATATTACATTGATTATTTGTGTCAAATCTCATAAGATTTTAAACATAAATAAGTTTATACTCAAATAGTTCTTATTTTTATATATTTCACAAAGATAATATTAATCTTGATATACCTCAATGATTGATTAAATAATTTTGGATTAAGGTAAAAATCTTACATATATGATATATAAGATAGTATATTCAATCCTATGATGAATTTTGAGAAACAAAATTTTGGTAAAATGTTATGGAATACTGTAGTAGTCCTTAAGTATCATTCAGTGCAAATTCATACAAACAACACAGACACAAACATAAAATAATTGTAAAGAGAGTACACAACAACCTGAATGTTGTGGGTACAGAGCAATCGGGTTTTTCCCTTCATAAGTGGACCAAGAATGGCATTGTGTAAGATCCACTGAGCAACTTGTACATCAACTGCACTCAGGATGTCATCGAGCATAATAACATCTGAGTCATGATACAGTACCCTGCCAATTAGACAATATTTAGTTCTTTTTCTTCATTATAATTAAATCATAAAAACCACATATAAGCTAGTGTGGTGAAAGGTGAAACGGAAGCTTGCACCTTGCCAACGCAAGACGAGCTCTCTGTCCACCTGATAAGTTGACTCCTTTCTCTCCAATATAAGCCATGTCACCACCAACCATCGATGAGATATCAACATCCAACGTACATGCATTTATTGTATCCGCATACCTGCTTACAGTAGGAAGATAATAAAGTGGAAAGAGCAAAACTTTGTTTGTTCAAAACATGCTTGTAAAGTTAAAGTTCACAGGAATCAGAGGAAATAGGTCTAAGATTCAATCAGATAAAAAGTATTAGATTGTTGAAGGCGTTATACCTTTCGGGATTATAGCTTTTCCCAAATAATATGTTGTCACGAACTGTTCCAGATATAATCCAAGGGACCTGAGAGTTTTGGGAAATTAAGAAATAAGAAATTTCATTCTGAGGTTATATATATGGTATTATCACATACAAACCTGTGGTACATAAGCTACAGATCCATGGGAATAAATAGATCCATGATCAAGCCGCATTTCTCCGAGAATTGAATATATCAGGGACGATTTACCGGAACCAACCTGAACATATGCAGCTGGTGAAGTGAAATTATAAATGTAACTGTGGGTGTGCTTCAGATATTAGGTGATGTGCATTTCTTTCCATTTAATTTATCAAATTTAATTGTCGAATATTAAAATTACTGATGATTCTAACAGACGCAGATGACTAAGTGGTAGGATCATGACCTATTTCTCATATTTTGAACTAAAGATTTCAAATATCTATTAGCAATGTGATATGGAAACGTGATAGGCAGATATCCATTGTAATTTCTTTACCGCGTTTGACACTGTTTTTATTTTACTGGATAAAGACATTGACAAAATTCAAACAAGGATCTGACCTCTCCAATAACTGCAACAAAGGAACCCTTGAACAGGCTAAGAGTCACGCGGTTCAACACCAGATTTATTGCTTCTTCATCACCACTTGACCAAGAACAGCATGCGTCTTGGATAAAGACAGCCAAATCTTGTAAAGAATCTGGCTGTTTACTCAGGAATGATGATGAACAGGAACTGTTCTCTCCCACTTCCCGTCTATGTTCAGGGCAAGAGAGAAACCTACTCAACCGTCTGGAAGATATGATGGCCTACAGTGGAGTTAGAGATTCTTTTCATTCTAAAAACTAATGAATGTGTAAAAAAGTTACTTATGTTGATAAAATTCATATGGAATATAGGAGACTCACATCAATCAATCCATTAATCACCCAAGGGAATGAATTAAGTGGCGAAATCAGTGTGTTAAACAAAGCAATACAAGTGAAAACCTGCAATTAAGATTTGCTTGACCGCATGAAATCTCTAAACAACTGACAGAAAAAATAATTAAATGAAAAATAAAAAGAAAGAAAAATTTATCAGTAAGACTAGGTATAACAAGCTTAAAATACCGTTGCAGCATCAAGTTGATGTCCCATCAAAGCAAAGAGTCCAAATGTGCAAAGAGAAAAGAGTGATGGTGTTGTAGCCCAAAAGAATACACACCATGCATCCAAGTACTTCCGAGTCTATAAAACACAGATGAAACATGATGATCAAAATAAAATAAGAAGAAAAGGAAAACATTCCATTTGATTGTGCCATTCTTAAACACTAGCTTAGCAGCTTCTAAGAGCTTTTTTGCATAAAAGGCTTACAGCCAAGTGTTTCACTTCCAAGGATCTTGTCTCCATTAACCAACTAGAAAAAAGAAGTTCCCATCCATACATCTTCAAAGTGCGAATATAAGTCAAAAGTTCTCCTGTTCTACGAATCCTGAAAGAAGCATAATGTTAATATTATATGTACCAGTAGCTTTGGTAATATTCGTCCATTAATGTCCAACAGAATGAAGGAAAATGGTAAAATTAGGAAGAAAAAAAAAAGGTAAGCAACTGCTAGAAATATGAATCAAATCACTGCTGACCAAGTATTCTTCACAAATTTATTTTTGGATAAAAATATGAAAATTTATAAAGACAAACACACAATAATTATAATGAGTATAGAGGATAACGGATCCCCTAAATGCAAAGGAGGTCACTGTCCCCAAAGAAAAAGAAAAATAAATTATTACTTATGGGAAAGGCAATAATGTATGGATACCTTTCATCCTTCTGCTTCATCATTTGCTCAGTTGCCCTTGCAATCAATGTTGATATCCATTTATTCACTGCATCAATTAAAATTCAATAATAAATAAACTACTTTTTTCAATAAATAAAGACTTGACTATATTTTTGTATATTAAAATGAGTTTTTTTTTTTTTAATTTGTTTTAATCTAAGTATTCAATTTTGAGACCTGTTATTGATGAGAATGGGAACTGCAGTGTAGAGAATGGTTAACAACTTAGTTCAGTAATGTGTTATGTGTTACATCACTCAAGTGCCACAAGTATAAATTTCTCTTGAGAATTCAGTTCAGTTACTGATGCACACAAGTAGGTGAAAAACAAATAAAAAATTAACTGAAATTTTGTTAGAGTGACGGTTCTACCTGGTATCAATAAAATGGTTATTGCTAATCCAGACACAAAAGCAAATTTGACTTGAGTATACAAAAGATAAAGCGCCACTCCAATCTGTAAAGGCAGGCTGAAACAATAAAGCCAGTGTTTAAGATATATGCAATTTAAACATCATTAAAACATTAACATTCATGATTTGACATCAATTGTAGACTACAGAAGATGGTTTCATCAAATACATTTAGGTTAAACTCAATCATCACATACAGCTAATAACTCAAAATTCGATTACACTTGAAAGTAGGTGATGCTGAAATTATATTTGTAATCCTTAATAAAAATCATATACAAAAAATAATTAAATTTTAGAAATAGTTTTTATTGTAGGTAAAACACAGAAAGCTCTTTACAAGACAATAAGCCTGTAGGACTATAAATATTCAGGAGATAAGGAAAAAGATAGTTTGATGAAATACCCTAAAAATTAAGGGAGTACCTCCACATATCATGGAAACTATTACACAAGTTGACAGTTCGGTCAGCATCCACCGACATAAATGTTTGAATTTCTCCATTTGTGAATTTTGAACGCTCTGCTAGGTTCACATATAGACACTTGAAACAACATCAAACAATATAAACATTTTAGGATGAGGTTGCTAGACTGTAGAAGCCATATGTATGAATCAATAACAACATCATTTGGGGAGAGGGGGACAGCATGCACATTTCATTTTTATGTACAGACAATAAATTTTTAGCATACCTTCTCATAGATTAGAGTCATGATACTAGATCGCAGCTTTAGCTTCAGTTTGGAAAGACGAAAAGTATATTGTGTATCTAAAAAAGATCTAGAACAAAAGGACACTGATTTACTAATTGATATTGGTAAATGCAGCAAAAGATGCATTAAAGAACTTATATAAATTCATACAGATCCAACATAGGTTGCTCAAAGTCAGATATGCAACATGAAAATATTGACCAACACAAGTAAAAGGCATTAAACACGTGCATGTGTAGGTTCATTAAGAGAATCATTTCTCTTTTTTTCTCTACATATGGTTGCTTTTTAATGGGGTTTGGATATTTGATTTGCACAGATTGGACAGGTGTGTGGAAATTTGAAGGCTGCCTAATCCTGCCACTAATTGTACTCTTCCCTAACCACTTCTACTAGAAGCTTAAGCTGTTTATGTGGAGGACTTCCTATGAATGGTTTTTATATATCAAACACACCAACATAGTTTCATTTTCCATTAAATCAAGATAATGAATCATAGGTTTTAACTTTTCAGTCTTTCTAATTTCTATTTTATTTACACAATTATGTAGGAATTCTACCAAATGAAAAGCAGTTAGTTAATCGATAGAATATTATTTCGTACTTTTTTATCAAACTATCAATAGTATCAGAATGAGTTTTGAACAAATCAATCAACCATAAAGATGTTTGTCAATAAATCTTTAATTTGATATAGTGCAAGATAAAGCATCCAAAGTAGCAGCAAGAAGTAGACAAGCACTGAATTATATAAATACAAACTTACTTAATTATTGATGTGAGACCCAAGGATAGTGCAAGTAAATACCCATCCCAACTTGCTGAACCTGAAAGACGTAACAAAAATGGAACCAATATTTTAGGTTTTTGTGTGAATGGGCAGATAAGAAGCTACAAAAAAAAACAATTCTCCGAAAAGAAAGGGGGGATGGGACTATTATTGTTGTTACCATGTTTCATTTGGCAAATGAATTTATGTATCAAAGATTATGAAATAAAAGCAGTAAGCACAAAGAATGTGATATAATGGAGAAGCATTTCAATGAATTTATTGTTGAAACCTTGTTGAAGAAATTTGATCAGCTTGTTGAGAAGCAATGGTCCCGCAAAACCAATACCATCATTTATCACCTGGAAGAATTTCAAATACTTTGTAGTTCTAGAGCACAAAATGAAATAAAATAAAATAAAACATAGTTAGATCATAATTTTGGTTTCTTCTTAGGAAAGGAATTGGTTTTTTAATATTGACATGAATTTACTTCACAAAAGGCAAGCCAATACTATAAAAAAAAGGACAGGATAAAAACTTCATATCATTTGGAAAAGTCATGTTTTCTGAACAAGTGAACAATAAAGTAAATAATTCAACTGTCAAGGTATCAAAGCCATTAAATTGAAGTGATAATCCATGTAATCCTACTTTTAAATTGACATGACAGTCCATTCAGCATCTAAACATTTAAAACACGTCAAGGTATCAGCACTAATAACTAGGATATAGGACAGATGCAATACATTGACTATCTGGGTAATGGAAAGAATTGGTGTCATCTAATAAATGTTAGATACATGTAAAATATGTTTGAAGGAAGCGGTGTTACACCAGCCTATAGCAGGAAGCTTAAACATATAGAACAAATATCGCATATAAATAGAGAAAGGTCAAGCTTCAATATTTTAGGAACTTAGATTTATGTAGCAGCACAAGAGTGGAAACTGTGATTTGGTGTAGAAAAATACCTTCAATAAACCAAGGCAGAGATATGGCCATCCATACGCATTACAAAGTGCTCTAAACAAGGATGGATTTGAACTATTATTACTTACTTGAGCTTGCCAGCTATTCAAAATTATATCATGACAGAAAGAAGGACCCATATCAGGTAGTAGTGGCAGAAGATCGTCAGAGTCTAATTGCTTTAGCACACCTTGATTCATTACAGGACTTATGAATTTGAAAGTCATAAAATCCCACAAGTTACCATTATTTCCCTTCAGAAAGAAAGTTTGAAAGAGTCAACTAACGAGAGCATATCAATCTTATAAAAAGTTTAAGAAAAACAAAACAGAGGTGATGATCAATAGACAGTATATCAATTTTCACAGAAAGTCTTTGGCAAATAAACCTGTCAACTTTCAATTTGGTAATTAACCACCAAGTCAGACTTTTTTTTATCTATTTCTGGTTAGTGAAATTATATTCCTACCGCTCGTAAGTTAAAAAAACTCAACTGTAAACCCATCCATTAGTTCCGTTTAAAAAGTTCATACTTTGGAATCAAAATTTCAAGTTAGCAATTTCTTCAAGCATAAGCTAACTTCTGAAAGTTTATGAAACCATTTGACACTGTCAAATTCAAAAACAGATTTTCACATTTCCCCCTGACATGTCCACTCATTGTGTAAACAAACAGTATGCAAGAAATAAATTGTATTCAAATCTAACAATTATAGCCTGCACGTATATCAGAGACTAATTATCTTAAGTGAGACTAGCGCAGTTTGAGAAGAGTTACAAGTGACAACATGTACTTACAAGGTCATGATTACCACCTTCCTCAAGGTCCCCTCCATTAGAAAGAAGCGGATCTTCCAATAAACTAAAATTATGACAGCAGTTCAGTCAAGAGCTTTTGATGTAATTTGGAAGCAAAACATATACTGCATATACTAAATGACACAGACAATTAAATGAAATGCACTTCATTCACTTGGTGCAGTTATAAGATCAAATCATTTTGAATATGTTAGAACACATAAGGAAAGTGAACTGGGAGAACAGTTGAGCTATCAACTGTCTCATGGACCACCTTTAAAAAAATTATTAATACTTATCACTAATCTTAAAAAGAAAGGATTATATAAGAATGATAGACCAGTATATACCTGCTTTTGGAAGATAATCTCTTTATCCTGATCACATTGATAACTATGCCAAATGATAAATTCAAGAGTACAACTAAACTTTCCAAGATGCATGCTGAAACCTGAAATGAAAATTATCCCAAATCTTTGACATCTATCATATGGTACAAGATTTATTTGAAAATGAAGTAGCCACAAAATAACGGCACCTCCAATGATGGAAACTTGGTTATCAAATGGAAAATCCCCAACATTGGTTTCAGAATCCACCAGAAACATAAGACACGGTTGAAGACTATGCAGTGACTGCTTGCACACTTGGTGAAGAGAGTGATATTTGCCTACATATAGGCATAAGTTGATATTTAAATCAAATGCATTAAACTCTTGAGAAGCTGACAACTAAAAATCAGGAAACTTACCCACACCAACAACTCAGAACAGCTATGTAACCACTTATGATATCCAACAAAGTGACCATCATGTTCTTTCTTCAGCAGAAAAATTATTTCCAAAACTGAACAACATGCTCCAATGGGTGGTACAAAATAAAGGACGAATTTCTCCGGAAGACTCATCTGTTGATTCATTTCAAAAGTATCAAACATGAATAGAATTATCTCATCTCAGGTATATACTATAATACATAGATCATTCAACAATGTATGACTATTAATGGACAATCTATGAGCTCTATTACTGTATAGAACAGAGTTGAAAGCTTGCAAAGAACTGTGTTATGAATATAAAACAGGGCAGTTTCTTTGTGGTACGTTTCTTGTGCCTTCTCAAAACCCTTTTATAATCACAAGATCAGCTACTAGTACCTGAATGTCCGATCTCTGAGCTCCTCGGCCACCAATCTTTTGTTTAATTCCAAGCACAACAATCATAACAATAGTCACTACATTCACTGAAAAACCTAAAACAGTATGGATTATTAAGGAAAATAAATTCATACAAGGGGAAAAATTGTCATGCAGAAACTTAAAACTACAATCTCAAAAAAAAAAAAAAAAGTAAGGATATATGTCTTGGAAACACTCGGAGAATCCTCTTTCATCCCATACCTGTAAACCAACATTGCAAGAAAAAGGTAAAATTCATTATGAAAGTGTAAAGAACCTTATACACAGTCTAATATCCCTTTTCTTTAAGACCAATATTCTCAATGCTTCAGAAACAATGTTAGTACTTAGTTGCAGTTACACTAACACTGACACAAATATGACGGACGCCGGACATGATAATGTCACACTAATAATAATTTAAAAAAATGGAAGAAATTGAATGTAACTTCCAACACAAGTAGTTACATTCAATTTCTGGATTCGATTGAAATGCAGAATTTGGTTAAGAAAGCATCAGGCGGCCTAGGTTTTAGTGGCAAAGAAAGAGAATATGATGAGTAAAAATTTGACAGAAAATGTAGTGTTTGATATTCAGTCAATTCATAATGAAATAGCTAACATGAAAATAAATGTAACGTTAGAATTTGGAAAAATTAACAAGTTAAAAGCTAGAGATTATGAGATTGAGGTTGAGAGTTATAATTAAGTGTTGGTTTTTCTTGTTAAGAATAAATAAATAAATAAATGAATAGAAGAGTTGGAAATGGGAAGAAAGGAAAGGGAAAGAGATGCATACAGATGGAGAATTAGGGCAAATTAGAGCGAATAAGAAGAAGTTGTCCATTGAAGTGGAAGAAGAACAGAACAGAACAGAACAGAGCACAACAACAATAACACTGTTTAAGCTTAAGTTTAATTTTTTAGTAGTGGGGTTCGGTTCCTTTCTACTTTATTTATTTATTATTATATACTGCTATGATCTCATGTCCTTTACATGCAAATATATCAATATATTATTATAAATAAATAAATAAAAAGTAAATGTCAATATAATCAAGGGATATTCTATTTTGTTTAAACTTATGTTCCACCAATTATTTTAATTTAAAGTTAGAATTGTAATTTTGACTTTAAATGTGATTTAGATTTATTTAAATTGATTGTACAACTTAGTTTTATCGATGAGTTTTTTTTTTTTATAAGAGTTTCATTGATGAGTTAAAATATAGATGTTTGGTAACGTATTTAAACATAAATAAATTAAAGGGAAATCAAATTTTATCACCCCATAATCAAACTCACACTTATAATATATTAACACTATTATTTCGTTTTTGTACTAACACTATTCTTTTTAGGAGACTCTTTGTAGAATTAAGGTCAAGGGTTAGTGCATTTTGAGTGAAATTCTAGAGTTGAGAAACACATTTTAAACACTTTAGATAGTGAGATGCGATTTTATTAGAGGAAAGATCAAAAGTTTTTTCTCTTTGTTTTCTTGAGTGATTATGAAGTGAGGGTTGAGAGATAAAAGGAGAGAAATTATGGATTGCTCTTGGTGAGCAATTGAAAATAATTTTTTAGTCAATTTTGTAACTCTCTTTGGAGAAAAAAAAAATTGTACAAATTTGTGTTTGTTCAAGTTGAACATTGAAAACTAATTATTTTTGTGATTATTGTAAAGACTCATTGATAGACGTGGATTGGAGAATTGTTGTCTCCTTCAAATGTAAGTCAATTTAGGCATTGAATCTATTGTTGCTTGATCAGTTTAGTTTTGGTTGTCTTCATCATTTGTTTCACTATGTTGAACTTGAAACCCTAAACAACTACAACACGAGCTTACGGTGATAAGGTAATAAAACGGTTAAAAACAATTTTATCACTAAAGCATATTGAAGTCATAATACTTGGGATTTTGGATTGTCTTGAATCTAAACCCAACACATGATAATTCAGAAGTATGATAATTCAAAAGTAAAGCTTTCTTTGTAAAGTAACGCTGAAGGACCGGTTCATTCATGTGGATTATCAATGACCAAAAATATTGTTTCACAAAGCACTTTAATAAGTGGAAACTTTATGGAGAAAAGTATGCACAATGACAAAGTTACTCCACAATTAATCTGTAACCAGATTGATCAACGTCATGTGCATGGCAATGAGACATAAAGGAAACATATTAAAAGAAGGGATAAGGGATTAAAGTTCCTCGAATCTCTGCTCTATTAAAATCTGAGCTTCCCGTGCAACTTTGATGTGGCCTTAAAAAATGTCATCCATATCATAATTCCACTACACTTGTTAAAGAAAAATCATGATTGGGATTTATATGAGCAATGTAGGCTTAAATAAGTAAAAGGTCCCTGTAAGTTAGCACGTTTTTGGTTTTAGTCCCTGTATATTTTTTTGTTGCGAAACAACCCTTGTATTTACTTAACCTTTTGAAATTGGTCCCTACTGTCTATTTCCGTCAAAAAAACGCATTGCTGGCTAACGGACGCATACGTGGCACTTGATGAGTTGGCAACTGGTCTTAGTAGAGGGACTAAAACCAAAAACGCATTTTTACATAAGGACGAAATTAAAAAAACATAATAATCAAATTTGAAATTTAAAATTCATTCTTTCCACCTTCTTCCTTGCTCAGTTCTATCTCTCTTCTTCATTCCTTCCATGTCCACCCTCTCAAAGCTCATCAAAAACACATTTCCTTATTGAGCAAACTCTTGTTTTTCGAGCAACAACAAAAACAACAACAGCTTATCTTCCTCTCACATTTTTTGACTTGCATTTTGCTGGTCCAGTCTACGTTAAATGCATATTCTTCGATCCTTTTGCTTATTCAACCAACCATTTTTGCAAAACAACACTTCCATCTCTCAAAAAAATCTCTCTCTCTTACGCTTCAACATTTCTTCCCTCTTGCTGGAAATCTCATTTCTCTACCACCACCACAAAAACCCTTTATTCTCCACACCAAAGAAGACTCTGTTGCCTTTACCATCATTGAATCCTCAGCAGATTTCAACCATCTCTCGACCAAACAACACCTAAAAAATCTCAAATAAACTAATCACCTTGTTCGAAAATTAACACACAAAAACAAGTTTGATGATAACATTGAAAATGACACATTCATCCTTCCATTGTTAGCTTTGCAAGTCACAGTGATGACATGCTGTCATTACGTAATTTTTAGGACTTATTTTGACATTTTGATAGAGTTCTAAGCATTATAAAGTATCCAGGAGATGTTAAAAGCAACAAAATTGGAAGAACTGGAAGCTGCCAATCGTATTACGATTTTCACCATCGCAATACGATTTCTTGAAGTCAGAGAGCATGTTTTTGAAGGAGCTTCATCGCAGTACGATTGCATCGATCGTGATACGATTTCAAGAAGGGCTTTGAAGGAAATTAGGGTTTAATGTACTAATCGTGGTACGATTTGTGCCATCGTGGTACGATTTTGGGCGATCAGAATTTGCCTATTTAAGCTGAAGTTAGTCTCAAACAAAGGGGATTACGATTTTGGAGAGCTAAAGTGTAATTTTAACACCCAGAAGGCTGCAGCGGAGAGGATTTCATCATCTCTAACCCAGTTTATGTATGTTTTAATTCTTTCATTGATTATGCTATTTGTAAACTCAATTATGAGTAGCTAAATCTCTTAGAGATTAGGTCAGAGATGAATCTATGTAACCCTAATTAACATATGTTGCTGTGAAACTCTAATAGTTATTAATGATATTCTAGTTTTTATTCAATTCAATTGTTCTTAATGCTTTTTATATCCTGATCAAATATAAACATGATTTAGTGAGAACGAATGACTACTGACCATAGCTTTCGAATTAGACCTAATTGAATTGTTCTAATAAACATGGTTAGTCTAGGAATGGATACTCGTTTGTTAGTGATATTAGGTTAACGTTCATAAAACCTTCAAGGATTATTAGACCACCTAAGGAATTAGGGGATGTAGTTTAAGAAGAGGGTCCTAACTCAAGGGATTGATTAGGGCTAATTTATTAACTATCGTGAAACTAGAGAATCATTAGTAATAATAGGTGCAGTAACCAATTAGGGGAAACATAGAGGATTCGACAGACCTGATCTCATCTCTCTCCATATTTTCTTAATCAAATCTATTTTCTTTTATTTGATTTCATAAAATCAAACCAAATCTACTGCCTAGTGGCAAACCAAAATAAACTTTACACATCCTATTTCTATAACGCGATTGAATTATTGAAGTTAAAAACAGTCCTCTTGGGATCGATATTTTTACTACTTCGATAGTATTTGGTGCACTTGCCAAACGCCTATCACACAGTTTTCCCGACCATGGTATTTGCATTGGCATCACATATTTCCACGTGATGGATGATAATAGTTGCAATCATTTCATGAAATCTTCGTCTTTTATCCATCAAGGAGGAAATGTAGTTGAATTGAAGTCACTACCTTGTTTTGACAGGAAAGTTTTGAGGGACCAAAAGGACTTGAGAATGTTTTCTTCAGTGACTATTTTGCAATGAGAAAATCATGGAAGCCTATACTCATTGCTGAAACTCAAATCACCAAAGAACATGAAGATTTTGTTAAGGCAATTATTGTTTTTGGAAAAGAAGAAATTGAGGGGATGAAAAAATATATACTGGATCAATGGAAGAAAAATGACAACGATAAGGAAATCAACACCCCACAATTTCTATCTAAATTTGTCGTAACTTGTGCTTTCGTTTGGGCTAGTATAGTTAAAGCAATACATAGATACGATGAGGATGGCGACGATGAAGATGAATATTTTACTCATAATCAGTTACCCAACCCCGAGGCATCCCAAGTTCATGATACTCAAGTTCAAGCTGTTACTCAAGCAAACAACACCCTGACAAATTGAATGAGATGCCATTTGTTATAAGAAAATGAGTTTTTGTTGTTAGGGCACAAGCTATGAGAGGCTGGGCATGGAAGAAATGAATAAGAGAGAAAAAACAAATAGAGGAAGGTGTAAAGATTGGGTTTTAAATTTCAAAAATTTGATGATTACATTTTTTTTAATTTCAGTCCCTATGTAAAAATGCGTTTTTCGTTTTAGTCC
Organism: Medicago sativa; assembly: GCF_051527215.1. Classification (NCBI taxonomy): domain Eukaryota; kingdom Viridiplantae; phylum Streptophyta; class Magnoliopsida; order Fabales; family Fabaceae; genus Medicago; species Medicago sativa. Next base: position 83,205,217 of record NC_140750.1, read on the forward strand.
CTCTACTAAGAGCAGTTGCCATCTCATCACGTGCCACATATGCGACCGTTAGCCAGCAATGCTTTTTTTTAACGGAAACTGACGGCAAGGACCAATTTCAAAACGTTCAGAAAATACAAGGGTTGTTTCGCAACAAAAAAAGATACAGGGACTAAAACCAAAAACGCGCTAACTTAAAGGGACCTTTTACATATTTAAGCCAAATATGTACTAACTTTAGAGTATTTCTGTTTTCTCTAATACATTGTCATTTATTTTTACTAGAATATTCTAAACATGTGTTTCACATTCTCCAACAAACACAACTAAGAAGAGGTGCGTAATATTAAGGTCGTTGAGGATTACTACCATGTGGCAAAGATACCCCAAACAATACTAACTGATCGCCCATCTATAGCCATCGGCACACTCTCTGTTTCAGTTGCAACCCCGTTCATCAAGTCCATCAGTTTTCACTTGGTCGGTTACGCACTCCAGTCCATCGAGCACCTAGCCTTCCGTGCGAATTTGTTCAATATTCCCATCACTAGCTAGCTATATCCAGTCCAGCATGAATGTACCAATCTAATGATGACAAAATGGTTTCGATCCATACTGCCTGATTATACAGTGCAAAACTGTGGAACATCTTCCTAGTTTTTGCAACAAAATATTGATATTGTTAATGAAGAGGTAGTCTATAAAATTTCATTTAGAGTGGAGTGGAATTCTTTGGTACATTACTTGTTTAAATTTATCATCACACAACTGAACAGACTGCTACAAGAAATATTGAATGAATCAAGTCCCCGCTGGCTATTAACACCAGCTTGTTTTTTTATTGCATTCAAGGGCGGAGGAAGTTCTATCCAACAGAGCCAGGACCTTCACTGAATTTTCTTTTTCAAACATTTATCACTCTTATTCCACACTTCATGTTTCTACAGCTACAACAAAGATTTGTTTCTCAGCTATGAATAGCCTACACTTCACAACAAGATGGAAGTCAACTTCATAGATCAAATGATGCCATAATATCTCACCATAAATAATGTTTAAGATAGATCAACTAAATCTAAATCATTCATACACAATAAGGCTAGGAGCTACACATACAAGCAGATCACAATAATTCTTCTACAAGGCATCATGAGCAGCTATTCGGCAAGTTATTGCATCGACAAGTGATGATACTCCAAGTTCCGAGGCAGATATCTTGTAATTCTGAAACAGAAAAAAATTATTGAATATGCTAGCTTGCACCCAAAAAAAAAGATGCAAAGTGATCTCTATCAGAGCCCTCGCGAAGCTTTTTGTATCTGGGATTGGTTTGCTCGCCGTTCCAGCTCCTTCAGGTTGATCTCTTTTCCAATTACGAGTTTCTCTATGGCTTTTATCTAGTAAAGAGAGACATATCATTTTAGCATCAAATCGAGCAGCAAGGCTATAAGTCGTGCCTTCAGAGATGCCACGTCTTTTTAAAGATTCAGTAATATTTGCAATGCTGAAATTAGCAACTCTAATTGGAAATAGGAACCACAAAATAACAATATGTAATTACATGTTTGGACCCTGAGTAGTTGTAAACGAGCTCATAATGAAGAATGTATGTGGTCAAAGAGTCCTAGAACTTAGCTACAAGTGTCTTATGCGCAAATGCTAGAACAGGGAAAACATCTGGAATCTGGTGCAGTTGAGAACAGTGGTAACATCAAAAAGAAGCAGAAGAACTGTATACAGTCATTGTTAAAATTTAATTACTGGCATCATTGGGAACTTCTCATTAACAACATAAAATCATTTTATGTAAGAGAAAGAAACAAAGTAAAATTAGTGAATCCTCTATAAACAAGTGTGGGTCATATGGTCCTACTAAATACTACTTCTGTGCATATTATCTCACAACATGACCTTCTCTTGTGAAGTTAGTGAAATCGGACATCTTGATCCTCTTGTAAATGGTGTTGAACAATGAATAAATCACAAATATAAGAAATTATACAAGAGAATCATCATAGATAAATCTCAATGCTTTTCAAGAAACACAACCCTCCAACTCTTTCATCATCTTGATTTTTTTGTATTTGTGCTCAAAGACCGTTTTGTTCCTCCCAAAACTTCCTTGTATCTCCCCAAATTGCACGGCCAACATCTTGTGAATTTCATCCCAACATGATGCCAAATCACCCACGCTACTCCTCAAATATTTTTTCAAAACACCATGAGCGGATTCAACAATGTTGGTGGTTCTACAGTCTACACCCTAGATGCAAGACTTTATTTGTCCATGCCCTCACAAATTTTTCCTTAAGGTTCAAAACCATTTCTTCGACATATTTAATGAATTCCAGAAATGGCATGCATACCTCTTTGAATTTCAATAAGTTACTTGCATATGATTCCTCCGTAGGAGATTCAACCAACTCTCTCCAAGCATTCACCACTTTCATAACAACCTCGTTATTCGTCACCTTGTCCTTCTTCAATTCTTTCTTGTCAACTTTTGCACCTTAGGGGGCTTTGGGTGAACTTTACAATCCGTGATGCACTTGGACCTTACATTCTTCCCAATATGAAAATAACAAAGCATGGTGTATGTTTCAGGGAAAACTGTGCCAACGGCCTTCATCAAAGCACCATCCCTATCGGTGACAATCACCTTAGGCATGTTGTCTTTTGAGTACAAGAGACCTTTCAACATCGTAAGTGCCCAAACAAAGTTATCCTCTAGTTCAAAGTGAAGAAAGGCGAAACCAATGGAATACGTCATTTTTGTAGAGCTGCAGCCAACTATCTCAAACAACGACATTCGGTAGTTGTTGGTTTTGTATGTAGAGTCCATGACCAAAACGGTGGGAAAGGTGTTAAGCAATTTAATTGACTCCGGATGAGCAAAAAAGATGTCTTCAAGAGTGGTTTCCTCACTATTGCATCTTATGTAATAGACTTATTTATGCTCCACCAACTTCGAAATCAAGAATTGCAACTCCGTCATTTTACCTCTTTCCCCCTTGCGCCATCTTGTTCGCACATTGTACACTTGCTTGATTGTTGTCACACTTTCGTTGTTATTTTCTTTCAAATTGGTGAGAATATTCCGAGGCACCGTCAAGCTCTTTGTCATTTCGATAACTTTTTTCTTCTCCTCCGCACGAAGTCTACCCGCAATTAAGTGTCTTTGTAACTTTCCCTCCTCCAAGTCATGGTTGTGCATTCCACAAAGCATTGCAAGCCACCAATCATTTGTATCTTTATCAAAGAAACCTTTCAACCTAAACGGACAATTACATTTCCTTGAGCCAATGCCTTCAAGTTTCGGTTTCTTCCTTGTCTTAGGTGGCTTGTATACCCCACTCCTTTCACATTGCATCGTCAAGTACGGCCTTTTTATAACAGATTTATCTATACAAACATCAAATCCGGCCTTTACCCCTTGTCCGCAAACCCAAGATAGTAACTCTTCTCGCTCTCTCCAACTTGCATTTGTTGTAAAAAATGAGGCGGTGTCACGAGCTTCACAAATAACACCGATAGGTACCGGTTTAGGTACTTCAATTTTACCAATTCGAGCTTGAATTGGAATTTGGACTTTAAATGGTTTCAAATTAAAGGTTGGTTTGACATCGCCGGAACCTTCACCGGAACCTTCTTTTTTGGCCGATTTCGGTTCAACGTCATCATCCGCGACTTTGTCAACCATATGCCTATATATCTATTGAATAAAAAAAATTACAAAGGAAGAATAAATAAATTACTTGCGGAATAAGCTAACCAAGAACAAAAGTGGCGCAAAAAAATTCAAAAAACATGACTGCACAGTGGCGTGACTTAAGTCACGCAACACTTTAACACTTGCGACAGTTAAGTCGCGCATCCAAGTTAACTTGCGCACCTTACCCTATAGCCTACGAAAACCAGACGAACCAAGCACAAAAACCAGCAAAATGAGATGAGTTTTGATGATACAATACCTGATATTTGGTGCTTGATGAGCATAGAAACTTGTTTCCTGACGATTTGCAATGATTTGGGATGATGATTTTGACCCAAAAAATCGCACTTTTTGGGTTTTTTGAAGGTGGAGGGAAAGAAAATGGTGGTTGGAGTTCGGAATGATGGGTTTTGTACGAAAACAGGAACACTGCGTGAGTTAACTTACACATCGTTACTTAACTTGCGCAACGTGAGTTAACTTGCGCAGCGTTACTTAACATGCGCAAGGGCAATTTTAGCATGGCTGCAGGGTGCGAGCAAAATGTGCTGGGTGGAGCAAAATTCCCAGATTTTTACCAACTCCCTCCAAAGAAAACCATGTAACGAGCCCCACTAATAATTTTAGATCACTACGTGAAGAAAGAGTCATTGTATATGTGATAGTGAGGCCATTGTTTATCTATTCTTTTTCTTATTTTCATTTAGACTCATTTGTTATTGAATAAAGAGTCACTGTATAGATAATTGTAACTAATAGATATTCCCTCCGTTACTAATTATAAGTAAATTTGACTTTTTAGGTTCATTCAATTAATGATGTATGTGGTCTACCTAAAAAGTCAAATTTGCTTATAATTAGAAACGGAGGGAGTCTTTAATAGATTGAAATTCCTCTTAGGTAAATAAGTCTCTATTGTAGATGTTATAAGGGCTAACGACGGTAGAAAGAGAATGTTTCTAGCATTTATGTTTTATATAGAAAAATTGTACTTTTGATCCCCGACTTTCATAAACAGACAATTTTGGCCCCAACACAAATCCAACGATTTTGATCCCCAACATCTATGTTAAAATCAAGGGTTAAATATGTTTTTAGTCCTTACATTTTGCGCCCTTTTGAAGAATAGTCCTTACATTGCATTAAATGTTTTTAAAATCCTCACATTTTATCTCCGTTATCAAAATTAGTCCATGCTGTTAATTCTCTAATGGAATGATGATGAGATAGTTAGTGGATCCCACTTATTTTAAGGTTAAATATGTTTTTGGTCCCTACATTTTGCGTGACTTTGAAAAATTTATTATTTTAGGGATTTTAAAAACATTTAATGAAATGTAAGGACCATTCTTCAAAAGGGCGCAAAATGTAAGGACTAAAAACATATTTAACCCTAAAATCAATGGTTATGAGGACATCACTTTTGTAAAAGGCTTAAAATTGGAGGACCAAAAGTGCAATTTTAAAAGTTTGGGATGAAAAGAAAGAAATATTATAATTTAGTCTTAAGAAAAAAGTGTTAATTAAAATAAATTAAAATTAAAACCCTGAAACAAGAAAGCTGAACAACTTGATCGAATATCCAGGCGTTGTCGGCTTGCTTTGTTGGGTTACAGTCTCGCCGGAAACGCAATCGCACTTCATCGTAAAGTCCATTCATTCGAGGTTTGCCTTTTTATTTTTCATTTCAATTCTCTTGAGCTTTCTTATTTTTCATCAATCAATCATAATTCTAACCAAATCAGTACAAATTAGGTTATAAACTATATATATATATATATTACTCACCTTGAATTTACTCTAATTATTTTGACCAGTTTCTGATTGATCCTTACAGTAACTCTCTTCGTAGCCGCCGGTGCTGGAGCAACAATACAATACAATAGAATGGGTATAATCAAGGGTTGCTTCTCCTTTATAGCAGGAACTGTTACCGGAGTTTACGTCGCTCAGAACTATAAAGTACCTAACATCGCTAAGCTGGCTGATACTTTCTTGTTCGTAGCAAAAGTCACCGAACAAACTTACCGCAAACCCGACAATAAGAAAGATGAAAATGATGATTGATTCAATCACAATCAGGTTATTGTTTAAACTTACTACTATAGGATCAGATTGGAATCATAGATCAGTAGAATTTGTTTCATCATAATTGGAGTTGTATTCGTTATTATGCAACTAAACTTCATACCTTAATAACATCAATTTCTTTTATATTGAGAATGTTTGATTGGAGTTTTCTCTTTTACCCTATTATCTTTACCCTATTATCTTGTTTGTGTTATGATTTGTATCTTGATTGATTGCTTGTTTGTTTGTCCGCGGCCTTTATTTGTAGTTTCGTGGCTCTGCATTTTTTCATTTACTCTTATGCGTGAGTTAAGGCTTGGATTGTTGCTCTTGTTGTTTTACATGTGCTCGCATTATAATTGCATAATTCTATTCTTTCTCAATGCCAACATTTCTTCATATGTCTAATGCTATGTTTTACATAGCACAAACATGATGGAGGGTCGATGTGGTATTTAAGTAACGAAGATCTACCTTCTAAAAGAATACAAGGCTTTTTGGGAGGTGACCTTTTAATTCTTTCTCAATGTCAGCTGGTATGGCGGAGAGCCAAAAAACCGCCATACCTGCCGTCATGTCTATGGCGTTGTGACGCCCCCATCCTTCACAAAATTGACCGTGTCGGAAGTCTAACAATATCTGCCGGAGTTTACGTTGCTCAAAATTATAAACTACCTAACATCGCTGAGAGTGCTGATACTGTCTTCAAAATGGTCAAAGATGTTCATCAAAGATACCGCAATGATTAGTAATCAATCAGGTTCTTGTTTTAATTAAACCTTTTTTGTTTGTTTTTAATCATAGATACTATAATAGTACTTACTATAGGATCAAATTGAAAACATAGATCAGTAGGGTTCTGTTTCATCATAATTGGAGTTGTATTCATCATTATGCAACTAAACTTTATACATTAATGACATTTTTTTTTTTTGTTATATTTGTTCTTTATGCTGATGCTGGTATTACCTTGTTTGTGCAACAATTTGTATCTTGATTGTTTGTAGTTTGACTGTATTTTTTCATTTATTTTCTGTTTGTCACAACCTAGTGAGATAAGATGAATTGAACGAATTATAATTGCTCAATTCTTTCTCGTTGCCAACCTGTCTTTGTATATGTAATGATATGCCTTATATTGTGCAAACATGATGGAATGAAAGGTCGATGTGGTCTTTTAGTAACAAGGATCTACAGTTCTACAGTTGTTTTCATTTTTATAACTAGTAAATATATATGAGGTAATCTTGAAAATAGGGATTGAATATAGAATCATTAGGTAAAGAGGTATCGAAAATCCAAGGTTATTGTACTTGGAATAAGCACAATGAAGAACACTCGGCTCGGGCAGGAGTTAAGCTATCAAGTTCTAGGTCTATGTTTTGGTCATGTCTTGTGAATGGCCCCTAGGGCAATATTTATAGCCTTATTTGTCTTTCCTTTCTGTAACAACCTTTCAATGGTTATCTGGTTAGTTCCCTGTTATTGGGAGCGCACGGAGCTTATCGTTCTGAAAGCCCCACACATGAAGATAGGGATGTGAAGGCAGCCCCCCGTATTGGGGCGGCACCCGTTTCTTCCTTTTGGGTCTTATCTAGAATCACAACGGCCCACAATCCCCAAGCATGAGTCTCTGCTAAGGGCAATGTGCTTAAAGGGCATTATGCCGGTCCAGTTATCATCTGCAATGAGCAAAGCTGGATCCATACATCATATTTGTTTAAGGGCATAGGATGGGGGTGAGAATAATTATTTTCGTTTTTCGTGGTTTGGTTTATTGTTTTGGAGGGATAGGAAGATGAAGGGATTAGAGGGGAGTCAACTTCATCCTCACGTAACTGAGATTTTCCTCCAATATTGGAGAGATTGGTAGGATAGAGAAAATTAACTTATTCAATATGATGTTTAACTAGATTGACAAAAATATCCTTATAATGCCAATGAAAAATGTGTGCTGCTTTTGATCTTCCTTTCACGTGGTTCTCTCTCTATCTATATCTCAATGTCCATGGTGTAGTTAGTGAAGTTGCATGGCTGTCAATCAATGCTTGGCTCGTGTGCAGGGTAAATGGGAAAATGGTGCATGTAAATTGAACAGAAAGAAAATTGAGATTAATGAGTTGGCCTACTTTGTGTATTTTTGGGTGAGTGTTTGGCAAATAGGTTTCTGAATAAACATGATCCTGTAAAATTGTTTTGGTCAGAATTGAATTTGAACTGAAGTTATTTGTGTTTGGACTTTTCTAATCCAAAACTGGTTTGATGAAAAAGTGTAGTCTACATTTTTGCAACTTAATAGTTAATACAAAAGGTTTTTTTTATCACTTGTAGCTAATTAATATAAATTTGGATGTTGGATTAGATACTTTGTGCTAACACTAATTAAACATAAAGTTAAATCAATGTTGCTGGTGTTGGTTATTTTCTTCTGATGACAATACCTGAAGTATCATCCAACCCATCAAACTAAAACCTTGTAATACTAACAACTATAAGCCTACAACATTGTGGATATACAGTTTGAATTCCATTTTTACGTGAAACCCTGTATACTGTCATAAGCCATTCTTTCTTTTTGTTGAAGTTATGGATGATAGGCAATGTTTAGTTGTCTGTCGTTATTTGCAGTTTATTTGGGTTTGCAAAGAAAGCTGGAACTCGGGTCAAAGTGATGAACATTCAGTATGCTGTGTCTGATTGAGAGGAAAATTGGTGGGGTGAAAATGAGAAAATAGAGAGAAATATTTTTGTTCTCAGTCTTTGGATTAGTTATAACATAAGCTGTAGAAATTGATATTTATACATGTATTTGACTCTAAATTTTTTGGTTCCCAACCCATTATCTGTGATGTTTTGGGTTTTTATTCCTATCAATGCCAAACGTTGTGTTGTCAAATTTTGACCTGTTCCATCTGGTACAATATTACCTTTTGAAAATAACTCAAAATGGACCAAAACATGACGCAAATTAACCGTCAAAGCCAAGTAGTTGTGACGGTTCTCTGTGGCTGCACCTCAGACCCATGCCCTGGACTTACGAACCAAGCAGTTGGATGTGGTATACTCCAGTGCATTGTTTGCATATCTTAACACATTAATGTGCCATAACCGTAATGGAATCCATCGTGTAAAAGTAGCATATGATTGCATGTCCAATATAATATAAGAGGGAAAAGTGTTCAAGAGGTAAATTAAAGCTTGTCATTATACCCCTAAACGCAAACCAAAACATATAATCTCTTATAGTGATTATAGTGACAAGAGGTCCCACGCATATTCATTTCACCAACACAGCACGTCACCAACCAATGTCACCCAAGTGCATATTCTTCGGTTTGCTATTGTTACTACACATGAAGTTAACTTTGATTCTGCAGTGAATTGCACACTATACGTAATGTAATGAAATCCCTCATACAGTAGCGAGATTCCATCCTTTCTTATTCCTTTGTTATAAGACAGCTAATATTGTCTACTCTAGTCTATGTTTGTGCTCTTCTTTTTTGTAACAAAGAGACCTATGGCATGCATATATATCGCAAATGCAACCCAATGGTCCTTCATGATGTAACTTGTAATCTTTAATTTGTTGTTTTCTTTACCTATTCAATACGAAAAAGAAGAAAGTTGAGCCTCCACGATTCATTTACTGCCAACGTCTCATATGGATAAAAATAAGAGTATTACTTTTCTCACCATGTTGCCTTCTCGCGCGTCCTGTAAAATTTCCAAAAATGCCCCTTTGCAGTCTGGATTACGTAATCCGGATTGCATTATCACCATGAAAAAAAAGGGTCTAAATGATGGAATTTTGGATTTTGAGGGCGGAGTCCCGTAAGAAGTTCCTTCTAAGGGAGTCTTGATCATAAAAACGCAATGATGAAAGCTAGGAAGATTAATATTGTCCTTAAAATAACTATCCATGTTACAAACATGTTCAGAATTGGTGTTGGTGCTGTCTGGATTACATAATCCGGATTGCATCAGCACCATGAAAAGTGTTTATCATTAAGTCACATAATTTAAAAGACTAAAATAGAAGAGATTTTCGCATGTGTACAGGGATAAAATTTGAATAAGCATACCTGTTTGAAGAACCTTTTGCTGCATTAATAAGTTCATCAGCAAGACATTCAACAATTGTCTTGATATTTCTAAAAGCTGCTTCACGTGCACCAGTAGTTAGAAGATAGATGGCTTGATTAACACGGCGAAGGGGTGAGATATCCACAACCTGTCTTCTCACAACTCCAGCAGAACCAATACGAGTAGCATTTTCACGAGGTCCACTGAAAAAAAGACACAGGTGAATACATAAATAAATCAGATCCAAAATCCAAATTTTTGAATCCATGTTACATGTTCAGAATTGGTGTTGGTGCAGTCCGGATTACGTAATCCGGATTGCATCAGCACCATGAAAAAAAAAGGGTGTTTAGGGGGTATTCGGATTATGTAATCCGAAAAAATCATGTAACGCGCCCTATTTGTTGAGATTTCCGGATTACAAAATCCGGAAAAATCCGTAACTCATTTTTTCATTCTTTAACAAAGGAAAACAACATTCCGGATTATGAAATCCGGAAACATCAAGGGCATTTTTGGAAAAAATAGGGCGCGCGAGGAAAGACATAGGGTGGGAAAAGTAATACTCTTTAAAAATAAAGTTAAGGGAATTTACTCTTTTCTCAAAGCATTACTTGTATTTGTGTATAACCATTTTGTGACAACTTTCTTTCTCATTATATTATGTTTTTATTTTCTATCCCTTTTGCTTTAATCTTTGTGCCAATGCATACTTTTCTTGTATATTTTGGTTGTCAAATCACTTGTCCTACAAATGGTTGTTCATATAATATACCTCTTTACAATATATCCAAACTTATATTAGCTTCGAACAATTCAATTACTTAAGGTATTTATTGTACTAAGAAAATATTTTTACTTAACAACTATTTTAGCTTATGAAAAATTACGTTTAATTACACTTTTGATTTTTGTAGTTAAAGTTAGGTTCGATTTTGGTCCCCTATTCTTTTAGTTTTTTTTTTTTTTGCTGCAAAAGAATTTATTGAAGTTTTATGGAACTGTCTAGTTTGGACCCCGTTAAACGATGAAGCCTCTTATTTTTAGTAAATTCTAATAATTTTTTTTACTAAAAACCATAAAAGTCCACCTTTAAACCCTTTTCTGAGAGTTATATATATTAGACAACATCTAAGTTTCAAAATTAGCTTGTGTTTAATGTGCAATGCAAAACATAATATGATATTCTTTTAGACAAAATATATAGTATTATCTTAGAGTTTACTCAAAATAGTAAGGGTTTGGCGCCACATCATAATTAACAAATTGTTACCCTTTACGCTCGATCATATTTTTTATGTGACACAGTTCACTCTGTCATTTTTTTTAGGGAACAGTTCACTCTGTCATATATACTAATGCACTATTTTATGTTTAATAATCTATTAAAAAAATTATAAAAATTTGATGTTATGAAAACATTCTTTGACACAAATCCAACAACATCTTTTATGATACCATAAAAAGCATGATCAAAGTATGTTATCTCAATAATGCACATTTTAAAATTAGGTCATTTAAAAGGAGACGGATGGAGTAATAGGTACACCTCCGGTCACTATTATAAACAAAAAATCACTTTTTAGATTCATTCAATAAATGATTATGTGGTCTATATAATAGTGACCAGATGTTGTACAGATTAATCCCGTGGATAAGTGGAGAATCTGAAGTTTAAACTATGACCCCTGTGTAGTGCAACACTTCTACCTAGTTGAATTCTCTTCTTTTCATTCTTACTTTTTTGTTGAGTCGTTTATGAGTATAATGTTTTTCCATTGGCCTTTCATATAGAGCTTCGTGTCATCTTGCAGGGATGGTATGGATGATCAAAGCGTGTTGTTTTCGCTCTAGGTTTGTTTGAATTGGAGATTGTTGACAGGCTTGCAAGTGTTCAGCTCTACCGAGTAGTCACAATAGTCTTTTATTATGTAACAAGTAGTCATCTATTTTCTTTTTTATTTAAATTTTGAAACTTATTTGTTATTGAAGAGAGTAATAATCATTTTGTTCCATGAATGTGTAATAAGTAATCACAATAGTCATATCAAAATTTCAAAATAGTATCTAGTTGACACTCTGTTAGCCAAAATAGTTTGGCATTAAATAATCTCTCAATGTTGATAATAACTTTTCTTATATAGTTTGATATGACGATAAATGAGTATTTATAAGAATTGATATGACAATAAATATTAACAAAATATTTTAACATGATGAACTATTTTGATTAACGGGTGAACAATAGGAGATTATTTTGAAAATTTCATAAATTGAGGGAGTATTGTGTTTGTGGCCAACCAAAGTGACTATTAATTAAAGTAAAATAAATTGTTTGAGAAGTAAAATAAAATGACTCGTAAAAAAAAAAAAAAAAAGTAAAATAAAATAAATTAAAAGTAGAAAGGTGAAGAGCTTCATCCATCCATCCATCCAAAATCCAGTCTGAAGACAACTCGCCGGAAAACGCAGTCGCAGTTGATCGTCGTCGTTCGTTCGTCTTCCAGAATCAAACAAACAGTGAGAAAATTCCATTCATTCATTTCATTTCAATCTGTATAATATAATATAAATTAGGTTATAATCTCGCTCTTACCTCTAATTTTGATTGATCCGATCCAATCCAATCCTTCCAGTGATTCTTTTCGTCGCGGCCGCAGGAGCAACAATTGGTATAATAAAGAATTGCTTCTCTTTTGTAGCAGGAACTGTTGCCGGAGTTTACGTTGCTCAAAATTATAAACTACCTAACATCGCTGAGAGTGCTGATACTGTCTTCAAAATGGTCAAAGATGTTCATCAAAGATACCGCAATGATTAGTAATCAATCAGGTTCTTGTTTTAATTAAACCTTTTTTGTTTGTTTTTAATCATAGATACTATAATAGTACTTACTATAGGATCAAATTGAAAACATAGATCAGTAGGGTTCTGTTTCATCATAATTGGAGTTGTATTCATCATTATGCAACTAAACTTTATACATTAATGACATTTTTTTTTTTTTGTTATATTTGTTCTTTATGCTGATGCTGGTATTACCTTGTTTGTGCAACAATTTGTATCTTGATTGTTTGTAGTTTGACTGTATTTTTTCATTTATTTTCTGTTTGTCACAACCTAGTGAGATAAGATGAATTGAACGAATTATAATTGCTCAATTCTTTCTCGTTGCCAACCTGTCTTTGTATATGTAATGATATGCCTTATATTGTGCAAACATGATGGAATGAAAGGTCGATGTGGTCTTTTAGTAACAAGGATCTACAGTTCTACAGTTGTTTTCATTTTTATAACTAGTAAATATATATGAGGTAATCTTGAAAATAGGGATTGAATATAGAATCATTAGGTAAAGAGGTATCGAAAATCCAAGGTTATTGTACTTGGAATAAGCACAATGAAGAACACTCGGCTCGGGCAGGAGTTAAGCTATCAAGTTCTAGGTCTATGTTTTGGTCATGTCTTGTGAATGGCCCCTAGGGCAATATTTATAGCCTTATTTGTCTTTCCTTTCTGTAACAACCTTTCAATGGTTATCTGGTTAGTTCCCTGTTATTGGGAGCGCACGGAGCTTATCGTTCTGAAAGCCCCACACATGAAGATAGGGATGTGAAGGCAGCCCCCCGTATTGGGGCGGCACCCGTTTCTTCCTTTTGGGTCTTATCTAGAATCACAACGGCCCACAATCCCCAAGCATGAGTCTCTGCTAAGGGCAATGTGCTTAAAGGGCATTATGCCGGTCCAGTTATCATCTGCAATGAGCAAAGCTGGATCCATACATCATATTTGTTTAAGGGCATAGGATGGGGGTGAGAATAATTATTTTCGTTTTTCGTGGTTTGGTTTATTGTTTTGGAGGGATAGGAAGATGAAGGGATTAGAGGGGAGTCAACTTCATCCTCACGTAACTGAGATTTTCCTCCAATATTGGAGAGATTGGTAGGATAGAGAAAATTAACTTATTCAATATGATGTTTAACTAGATTGACAAAAATATCCTTATAATGCCAATGAAAAATGTGTGCTGCTTTTGATCTTCCTTTCACGTGGTTCTCTCTCTATCTATATCTCAATGTCCATGGTGTAGTTAGTGAAGTTGCATGGCTGTCAATCAATGCTTGGCTCGTGTGCAGGGTAAATGGGAAAATGGTGCATGTAAATTGAACAGAAAGAAAATAGAGATTAATGAGTTGGCCTGCTTTGTGTATGTTTGAGTGTGTGTTTGGCAAATGTGTTTCAGAACAAACTTGATTTTGTAAAATTGCTTTGGTCAGAATTGAATTTGAACTGGTGTTATTTTTGTTATGTAGTCTAAATTTTGCAGCTTAATACAAAAGCTTTTAATCACTTCTAGCTAATATGTGATTTAGATGTTAGATTTGATCACTTTTTGCTAACAACAATTAAACATCTATACTTTACTAAAAGTTAAATCGGTGTTGTTACTTTTTTCCGTGATAGAAAATACACACTTTCTTGGTAGTTGAGTGCTATGTCTAAAATTTTCTTATAAAATGACTTGCTGGTGATTGGTTATTTTCTTCTAACGACAATAACCGAAGCATCATCCAACCCAACAAACTTGATCCTTTTAATACTAACAACAACTGTAAGTCTACAACATTGTGGATATACAATTTGAATTTTATTACGTTTTATGCAAAACCCTGTGTATTATCATAAACAATGTTTATTGTCTCGTCTTTTGTTATCTGCAGTTTATATAAATAAACCATAAACAGAAAATAAATGTCAAAGAAATGATCATTCAGTATCCTGTGTGGTTGAGAGGAAAATTGGAGGGGTGAAAATGAGGAAATATTTGTATTTTCAGTCTTTGGATTAGTTATAACATAAGCTATAGAAATTGATATTACTACCTGTATTTGACTCTGTAAATTTTTTGGTTCCCAACCCATTATTTATCTGTGATGTTTTGGGTTTTAATTCTCCTCAATGCCAAACATTGTGTTGTCAAATTTTGACCTCTTCCATTTAGTACAATATTACCTTTTTGAAAACCACTCAAAATGACCAAAATTTGAGGCACTACCACAAATGATTTTCATATGGGTTTGCAAAGAAAGCTGGAACTCTGGGATCGTGGAGAGAATTTTTTGTATAGGACCAAAAGGCCCTTTGCTTTATCTGTCGTCCCTTCATTTTTCTGTGGCAAACTAGCTACTTGTGTCAATCTCTATGGTCAACCCCGTGCATGGGGACATGAGGCTCCTTTGGACTTAAAAGTAACAGTCCAAGCCAAGTAGCTGCTGCGGCGGTTCTCTGTGGCTGCACCTTAGACCCATCCCTGAACATCAACTCTCAATAAACACCGTTGTTGATCCCTTCAAAGACTGTCACATGCAGCAAGTTATGAGTCATGATAGTGATGGGGAAGGGAGTGTTGTGATAACTATCCATGGTTTTTATGTGAAAGTGGGGCAGGGGGAATAACTAGTTCAAATTAATATTAGCTTAGTTCTGTTGAATCTACTGTAATGTTGTTTCTGCTTTTCAGGATTTCTTTGGAGGCAAGCCATAGGAAAATCTGGAGGTATAGGAAAAAAAAAGTGGTAAAAAATTCAAATACCAAAATGGGAAGGGTTAATTTTGTCATTTTAACTATATTTTTTTTTTCCATCTTAACAAATACAAGTATTTAATTTTTTCGTCACATTTCCTTGCATTTGGATGTGGTATATACTCTAGTGCATTGTTTGCATATCTTAACTCAAATTAATGTGCCATAACAGTAATGGAATCCATCGTGTAAAAGTAGCATATGATTGCATGGCCAATATAAGAGGGAAAAATGTTCAAGAGATAAATTAAAGCTTGTCATTATACCCCCAAACGCAAACCAAAAATATCATCTCTTACAGTGATAAGAGGTCCCACGCATATTCATTCCACCAACACATCACCCATATTCTTCTGTTTGCAATTGTTATCACACATAAAGTTAACTCTGATTCTACAGTGCAGTGTACACTATACGTAATGTAATGTAATGAAATCTCTCAAACAACAGCGACATTCCATCTTTTATTATTCCTTTGTTATAAAACAGCTAATATTGTCTACTCTAGTCTATGTGTGTGCTCTTCCTTTTTGTGGGAGTGGGATGGTAAAGTAACAAAGAGACCTATGACATGCATATATATTGCAAATGCAAATCATCCACTTTGGCCCTTCATGATGTGGACACCATACTAAGATGTAACATGTGATCTTTAATTTGTTGATTTCTTCACCTATTCAATACAAAAAAGTAGAAAGTTGAGCCTCCACGATTCATTTACTGCCAACCATAAGTTCTCACATTGATAAAAATAAAGTCTAGGGAATTTACTCTTTTCTCAAAGTATTACTAGTATTTTTACAATATATCCAAACTTAGTTTAGCTTCGAATAATTCAGTTACTTAAGGTAAGTTACTCCACTAAGAAAAGTTTTTTTACTTATGAAAAACTAAGTTTATATACACTTTTGACTATGTTGTTTAGGGTCCGTTTGGTTCGAGAGTTTTGGAGGGGAGGGGAGGGGAGGGGAGGAGAGATTTTTAATTTGACGTGTTTGGTTCAATTTTTAGAAGGGGAGGGGAGGGGAGGGGAGGGGAGATGAGCAAATTTTATTGCACTGTCAAAATTATCCTTATATTAATTTAAAATCTCAATATTATCCTTGTAACAACATTTATTATTATTATTATTATGTTATATTATCCTTGAAACAACTTTTACTATTATTAGGTTATCTTGTAACAACTTTTATTCCATACTAGATTTTTGACCCGTGCTCCGCTCGGGTTTATTGTAAAAAAATTGACATACGAATAATAAAATGCAATATATAATTTTTTTGAAGGGAAATGCAATATATAATTGGTAACGGTGAAAAAAATAACACGTGATAATCTATAGTAGCCAAAATAAAACACTTCATAAAATGTATGAAATCTGAAAATATTATAAAAGAAAATTAGGTTAAGTTGTTGCAGACTTAACAAAATTAATAAATAAGGATTAGGGTAGAAAATATTTGCTTCAAAAAAAAAAGGCAAGAGGATAGGAATAAAATTGGTGCGATGCATTTTTTTAGATGGAATTTGTTAGGTTAAATAATTGCAAACCTAATTTGCAAATGAGCGGGAAAAAATTAGGTTAACAAAATTAATAAATAAGGATAAATAAGGATGTCAAAAAAACAGGCATGAAATTAAAAAAAAAAATCCAAAAAAAAAGTGTAAAATTCTTGACCAAAAAAAAGTTTAAAATAGAAGGATCATACGTGATCATTGATATGGTAGAAAATATTTTCTTAAAAAAAAAAAGGCAAGCGGATAGGAATGAAATTGGTGTGCAATGCATTTTTTTTAGATGGAATTTGTTAGGTTAAATAATTGCAAACCTAATAAAGCAAATGAGCGGGAAAAAATTAGGTTAAGTTGCTGCAGACGTAACAAAATTACTCCATCCGTTTCAAAATGAGTGTCGCTTTAGCAAAAAAAAAAAATTGTTTCAAAATGAATGTCACTTTCGGTTTTCAATGCAATAATAACTTTTTCTTTTCAATTTTACCCTTCAATTGATACTATGTTACACTACTTCCAAAGTATTATTTTTTCTTTAATGAAAAACAAACCAATAGTTGATTAGGATAATTTGGTAAAATTGTTATGACATTTAACTACTTTATTCCATTCCTTAATCTGTGTGCAATTGGCTAAAGCGACACTCATTTTGAAACGGAGGGAGTAATAAATAAGGATTATTAACAATTTTTCCTTGTAACAACTTGTATTCTATATTATTAACAATTTTTCCTTGTAACAACTTTCATTACTCCTTGTAACAACCCTATTACTAATCCGTTATTCCATTGTCTACATCATGTTATTATCGATTACATCGTTATTGTTTCGTTACTTTATTATCCTTATTTAATTAAGTTTAAGGGTAAAACAGTAAAATAATTTTAAAATCCCTCCCCTCCCCTTGTGAACCAAACACTTTTAATTAAGATATCTCCCCTCCCCTCCCCTCCGTTAAAATTCCTCCCCTCCCCTCCCCTCCTAATTCTCGAACCAAACGGACCCTTAAGTTAGGTTCGGTTTTGGTCCTCTAGTTTTATTCCAAGTGATTTTAGTTCCTCTATTAATTAAAGTTTAATGTGAAAAATGGCGTAATTAAGTCTTACAAGTATTAACCTTTTATTCATTTAAAAAGAACGGTTTGTCGTAAAAGAAAAAGGGCCTACCATGACGAAATTATTGAATCCCCTTATCCTATTTTAGTACCAATAACGTGTCATGTGGTGCATACTGCATAACCAAAATGAATTACATCGATGACAACTTTTTCATGTCAAAAACTTCTTTTGAAGTTGATTGGGTGGCAAGGCAGATTTACTTCTAATCACTTGGTTATATATTAATCCGTGGACTAACATAAGACCTTGGCACTCTCTTAAGAGCATGAACAACATCGTTTATTTACCTCCTAAAAAAAACTATATTGTAGTTTTGATGAGAACTGAGTCACATTCCTCATGTTTTCATCGACCCCCATCCACCACTTTCTTACAATCCAGCTCCATGATAACACATTGAACACCTAACTCATGCCACCAACTTAGTGATTTCCATAATCCCTCAGGTTCAGATTCTTGTGGTGACACATGCCCATACCATAGTCCGAAAAAGTTTTAAATATTTACTTTATAGTTACTTAAAGTGTTGCTTTAAAAAAATTACTCTAAAGCGTTAGAATGAGATGGACTTGGTAAGTTTCCTAATAATTAAGAATCAAAATTCCCATCATTTAATAAAATGCTACTAACGCTCAACATTTTTGTTAAAGTCATGTTATTTAGAGTATTTTGTATCTTCAACAGTGACCCTAACAATAACGACCACCTAATCAATTATCAAAGCTTAATATCATGATGCATTGTGAGGGCAACATGGGACCGACCAGAGCTGCAATATGAGAATGATGGAGAACAAGAAATATTATTGACATATATCCAACCATGTGAACCTGTGCCTCCTCCTAGTGTGAAGTGAGAAGTGGGAACCTTTTTTGGTCAAAAATTACAAACAAGAAAGAATTTTAAAATGAACAGTACTTGTAGTCGTAGATTCTTAACATTGCCCGAGTCATGGCGCATAAGACAAAATAGCTGCACAGAATACCTCACTTTTCCTTTCAATTTCATCCCATTTATTCCAATGCTTCATTCATTCAACCAATAACATATCTATCTATTAATTAACTAGTTACCCAAAGTGGTAATAAATCATGGACAAACCATCATTCTAGTCTAGTCCCTTGAAGTGTAACTCTTACATTGATCCATGAATTAATCGTAATTGCAAACACATCCACACATATATATTTTATTAGTGGGTCCCTTTAGCTTGGACCAATGTATGTTTTGGTCCAACTTGGACCAGTAAAATTACCTGGTATCATAGGTTATATTCCGGTTGTCTCATACCATACACCCCCTTATAGGAAAACATCCTAGCAACCCCTTTCCCTCAATAATTTACAAAGTTTCTTTTTGTTTCAGATCTATTAATGAGTAGGAGTTTTACACCAACTTACCACCAACATCAACAGGTTCTGTTCCAGTTGTAATTAATGTCATTATTTTTGAGCTATCAAACCTTAAAAAAAATTCTCTCAAAAAAAAACCTTAAAATTTTTGTTCTTCGAGCTTCTGGACCTAATTAAATGAAAAATAATTTTGATTTGATTAAAATATAATAATATATTATGATGTTGAATTATTAATCTTTAACTGCGTTGTTCTAATTTTCAGTTCGATAGCAGTAGCACTTTCCTTTTTTCATTTGCATTTGTTCATCTGTTAATTTTTTGTGTATTTCTTTTACTACTATAAAACTAAGATCCTGTGCATCTAAAAATCCATTAAACAGTGAGTGCCATGTAGTTCCAAGACATTCTGATTTTCCTTCTAATCTCACCGTCACCAATATGTTTTCTCAAACACAGTAACAGTACCATAATCACAATTATTTTGCTCCCACTGTATAACAGATGGGTTATCACAAAGGGTACGAGTGTGGGTCTCCGGAGTTAGAAAGAAGATGATGAATATTATGACAAAGAAGATGAAGATGATGATGATTGTTCATATGTTGCTGGGCTTTTATAAATTTGACTATATAAAAAATAAATAAAAAATTACATAAGATCCATGTTTAGAAAGGACAAAAATTTTCTTGTGCGGTCACACTTACACTAGACTTGATTTTATTGAACTTATACATCAGGTATCAGACCTTCAATCACAACCTTCCATATTAATTATTATTAAATCTATGGTCAGCTTTCAATTGATCCAAGTTGGAGACCAACTTTCACTTGTCCAAATTAAAAGAAACCTTTATTAGTCATTTTGGATTTTAAATACGTTTTTAAATAGTCAATTTGTTGGTTAATTTAGTCCAAACAAATTAGACACTGAGGATGTAGTGACAAGATCTCAATAAATAATACATATTTCTTTTTTTTTTTTGACAGAATACAATGTACAGCTTCTCAGTTAAATTTTCACAACGTCACTGTAATAAGTAGTCCAAGACTTTGCCAGCAAAAAATTTCACTTTAGTCAAAAAAGCACCTTAGCTTGGGTCCATCCCTTTCTTTCCTTTTTCTAATCCTCATATCCCAATTGCCAATATTAATTTCATCCCATTATATAAATAAAGTAAATAGGGCATAGAAAAAGAAAAACAAATAGGTTAAAATAATAGTTGGTGATGGAAACCATAAATCAAGGAAAAGAAGAAAATAAACTGAAAACAGATTTAACAATAGTAGAATACAGCTCCTCCTCAAATGATTAACTAATTGTAAAGCAATCCACTTTGGATACCAAATTCATAAAACTAATAGTCTTCATCTTCTTCATTACTTGCTCCTTTGATCATCAATATTCACATCACATAACACATCATGCCTTCAAGACAATTAACTTCTACAACTTCCAATATTTTCACCAAACCAAAGTTTCTTTTCATAGCACTAACCATTTCAGCTTCTGTTGTCATCTTCTTCTCAATACTTTACTTCCTTTACCATCTTTGGCATTCACTTGTACATAGAGCTAAGACCATTCCTTTTGATGCAAGTGCTCCTTTGAAGCTACAAAGATTCTCTTACAAAGAGTTAAAGGTTGCTACCAATGGTTTTGACACTGCTAATATTATTGGCAAAGGTGGTTCTGGTACTGTTTTCAAGGGAGTACTTAAAGATGGAAAATTCATTGCCATCAAAAGGTTGGACTCTTTGTCTTTGCAATCAGAGAGAGAGTTTCAAAATGAGTTGCAGATTCTTGGAGGGTTGAGATCACCTTTTTTGGTGACCCTTTTGGGCTATTGTGTTGAAAAGAATAAGATGGTTTTGGTTTATGAGTATATGCCTAATACAAGCTTGCAAGAGTCACTTTTCGGTGATGATTGTTTTGGTTTGAGTTGGGAGAGAAGGTTTTGTATAATTATGGATGTTGCTAGAGCATTGGAGTTTTTGCACCTTGGATGTGATCCACCTGTGATTCATGGTGATATTAAGCCAAGTAATGTGTTGCTTGATGCTGAGTTTCGCGGGAAGATCTCGGACTTTGGATTGTCAAGGATTAAGGTGGAGGGTGAATTTGGAGTTGACTTGTTTAGCCAGGATTTGGGGAAGAGCCAGGATCTTTGGAAGAGTCAAGACCTTTCAGGTAATTTAAGTGCAGAAACTCCTGTAATTGGTACTCCTGTTGAGAGTGTGAGTGAAGTTGATTTTGCTCTTGCTTTGCAAGCTTCTACTTCATCCAAAAATAGTAGGAGTTGTTTAAATGTTAAAGCTTTGAACTTGAACTCTTTGAATTATAATGCAAATATTGTTGGTGAAAGTGAAAGTAGGAATGTAAATGCAAAGGGTAAGGAAATTTCAAGTTTGGATATAGGAGGAGGAGGAGGGGATGATTGTTGGAATAGTAATAAGTTTGTTCCTTATGATGATGAGTTCTGTAGCACTGATTATAGTAAGGAGTTGGCTATTAATAATGCTTGTTTGGTTGATGAAGAGAAGGAAAATGGGAAACAATGGGGAGAAGATTGGTGGTGGAGACAAGATGGAAGTGGTGAATTATGTAGTAAAGACTATGTCAAGGAATGGATTGGGAGTCAGATTTGTCCATCAAATGCTGATTGGGATGATGGTATTGGCAGTGCTAAGATCAACAACATTCAGGAGAAATCTGAGATGGAAAATTCAAGTCCAATTGATAAAGCCAGTGATGCAAATGGACCACAATTACTACAAGCATCTGTGATTGAAAATGCAGTTAATGGAGTTGTAGATATGAAAGAGCTGAAGGGAAAGAAAAGGAAGAACAGGAAGATGCAAGAGTGGTGGAAAGAAGAACATCTTGCTGAATTAAGCAAGAAAAAGTCCAATAAGCTGAAAAGTCTTCAAACTAAATGGAAGAAAGGCTTGAAAGTGCCACATTTTGGTTTAGGTAGAAGGTTCTATCTTTGCCAACGTAATAAGAATTATGGAGAGGAAGGACAGAATGAGTGTGAACAAAATGGTGAGTTTAGCTTTAGAAGAGGTTGGAGGAAAAAAAGCTCGCGTTCGATTGGAAGTGATATGTGGAGTGGCGATCTTTTCAGCCGCGAACTCAGCAGCACAACTAGCATGAGAGGTACACTGTGTTATGTGGCACCAGAATATGGAGGGTGTGGATTCTTAATGGAGAAAGCTGATATATACAGTTTAGGAGTTTTGATTCTTGTAATTGTGTCAGGTAGAAGACCATTACATGTTCTTGCATCTCCTATGAAGCTAGAGAAAGCTAATTTAATAAGCTGGTGTAGACACTTGGCTCAGGCTGGTGGTAACAACATCTTGGAACTAGTTGATGAGAAATTGAAAGAAGATGATTACAATAAGGAACAAGCAAGCTTGTGTATCAACTTAGCACTCACTTGCTTACAGAAAATTCCTGAGTTGAGGCCAGATATTGGAGATATTGTTAAGATTTTGAAGGGGGAGATGGAGCTTCCACCACTTCCATTTGAGTTCTCACCTTCTCCACCTTCCAGATTATACAGCAGATCAAGGAGAAAACAAAAGGGCAATGCAGAATAGGTTTTTGTAATGTTGAAGGTTTCTTTACAAGTCATGTTAAGATCAGGTTATGTAGAGTGAGTGCATTTGGGAGCTGAACACACTCATATGTGAGACTTATTATGTTGAATTAATGTACATGAGAATGAGATTATTATTATTATTATTATTAATGCTTTTCTCAACTAACAGTTGCATAACCTTTAATTGTTGCTCAATTTCCACTAATTGTCCCAAGTGTTGTGGCATTGTTAGAATGCTGCTTTTTACAGCTGAACTGAATATGATATCATGGTTACAGATGTTTTTGTTAGGCTTTGGCTTAACAGACACAAGTTGTTTCTACTTTGTTTATTTGTTTTATGTCTTCAAAAACATGTTATGTTTTTCATTCCTGTCAACACATACATCCTATCCTATTTCTTATATATTCAATCAAGCTTCTGAATGTTCAGTCATTTCCAAAGCTATTTCTTAACACAAAGAAGCTAGTACAAAGATTCATTTTTGGAACAATACAATGGTTGGTCTATTTTAGGAGATCCAATCAAACATCTAAGTTGATTTTTGGTTAACAAACAAATTAAATCTAACACCTAAAATGGGTTTGAAATTGGCTGATATTGATCGTAGATTTGTAGTCTTGGATTGGATGGACCACAGAACACAAGTCATTATCAAAGACTAAAGTAAGTCACTATGAAATAGGAGTGGGCTTGTTCTGTCCCCTTAGTAAAATATACCTGTCATAATTTTTTCTTTTTTAATAATTTTGCATGACTTAAAATCATCTAGTTGTCTTCATCTTCACCAGTTCTTAAAGAGGACAAAGCCATTACAAACGCTACCCAGTTCAAAACAAAACCGTGTATTCTTATTCTTATAATAATGACAAACTTAAAATGAAACAAATCGAGTCTTCTACACGTTATTAATACTTGAATACAAAATAATTATAATAATAAATAAATTATCAACTTACTCTCCAAACTATCAATGTCTCTAATTTAATTTCTAAACTATTTAAGTATAATAAATAATGCCTAATGCATATAACATTCGACAAGCTTCATATACTTTAGACTGAATTGACAAGTTTCATATACTTTAGAGATTACTTATTACATTTTATATAGTTTAGAAACTAAATTGGAGAGAATGATAAATCGATTTTTTTTTTTTTTGTCAAATAATTTAGTGGCTAGATTCTTTTGTTTCTCAAATAATCTAGTGGCTATATTCACACACTTAAGTGTAATGAACTGAGGAATTCCAAGTTCGAAATCCAACCCCTACAAATAATATCCATGTAACTACCAACTGAACTATGCAGAACATTATCGACGTTTTATTATAATCATAATGCATTATCGTGACCATATTATTCAGTCATGCTCCCTCCAAAGGCGTGTATTGGTCAAAAAAATGTCAAGTATCCTACCATTCATCTAGAACTATCACGGGTGTTTTACGCTTTTTTGATAACTTAATCTAAAATCGAGAAGACACGCGAAGAATCAATATGATGGAAAAAGAAATTGTCTCTCTTTTTCTAATAAAGGCGAGCCTAAGCCCAAAAAACTTATGAAATAAAATGATTTATCAAACGTGAATTTCTTTTTCATCCCCACACTTTTCATAAGCCTCTGATTTATCCGAATTTTAGAATTTGGACGTGTAAAAAGAGGTGTTGTTTAATTTTTTTTTTACTCGTTCGTATTCTAAAATTCGGACAAACCAAGAACCTTTGACAAGTGTGAAAGTTAGGGCTGGCAATGAACCGAACCAACTCGATAATAGTTCGGAACTCGATTCGACAATTAACTCGTTGAACTTGGTTCATGACCCAAATGAGCTGAACTTGAGCTGAAAATTAAGTTCGTTAAATAAATGAGCCGAACATGATCTGTATATAGTTCGACTTGATTGGTTCATGAGCTGACTCGATAATATATACACATATATATTTAATTTATTACAAGCTTCCTCTTATACTAAAATCATATGTATACTAATTATAAGAAAAGAGATCCCTTAAAATAAATAAGAAAAGAGAGAGAAAAAAAAAACTAATGATAAACTAGTGCAAGATTAGGCTTTTAACGACACATATATACTATATTTTGTCCCACATCGGTAAGTTTACACACACTAGTGAGGACGGGTAGTTATAAATAGAAGCACATTACTATGGACAGCACAACAGCATAAGGTGCGCATGCTTTTTCCTGGGTGGAGAGGCCAAACAGTTTAATATTATTTTGTTTATTTAAAATATAAATTTAAAGGTCAAGATATACCTTATTTTGGAAAAAACAAAAAAAAAACTTTTGAATTATGTTACTCGAGCAAACGAGTTGAACCTAACGAGCCGAACCGAGTTGTTCGTGAACTTTAAACGAGCCGAACTCGAGTCAAAAAAATGGTTCCTATCGAACTCGAGTCGAGTTTCAAGCCGAGTCAATTCTTATCGAGTCGAGTCGAGCTCAGATGGATTCGACTCAGATAGACTCGACTCGATAAGAATTGACTCGGCTCGAAACTCGACTCGAGTTCGATACGAACCATTTTTTTGACTCGAGTTCGGCTCGTTTAAAGTTCACGAACAACTCGGTTCGGCTCGTTAGGTTCAACTCGTTTGCTCGAGTAACATAATTCAAAAGTTTTTTTTTTTTTTTTGTCAAAATAAAGTATATCTTTGACCTTTAAATTTATATTTTAAATAAACAAAATAATATTAAATTTATATTTTCTATATAACTAATAACTAGTGAAAATTGATACATATTACTATATTATATAATAATGTATTATTTAATTCTATTTTTTTTACTTCCTCTCCAAAAAAATAATATATTTTTTTACTTGAAAATAATCAATCATGGAAAGCTTTATATTTCACCATGCCATGTGAAGTTCTATTGAAACTGTCCTTGTCTCAGCCTTATTAAAACATACATTTCATGCGGCTGAAAGCACTTTGTCAAATCTTGAAAGAAATAAAAATCGGAACTAAAAAGATGCTTTATCCAACCAATTATTAATTTAGTCTCACTATACAGACATTGCTGAATCAGAATACCATGAGGAATATTCCAAAATTGATGCAAAATTGAATTTAGAAAATTGCTCTTCGATATGATCCATCTTTGCATTTGAATTTTATGATTGCATAACAAATGCAAAACATCATACTCCGAATTACCAGGGTCCCTTTTCCCTGAGAACCAGATGATTAAGACAAAAAAAAAAACGCATACCATCATATGCCACCCTGCAATTGTTTTAATCATGTTCATGTTGGTGTAGCTTCTTATAGGGGCATGAGCCTTCTGTACTTGAAGAACCACACAAATGCAGAAAATATACACACTCCGCAAACTCCTGTTATTATAAGGACCCACTGAAATGCAGATGGGACATCAAATAATGGAATTTCAAAGTTCATCCCAAATATTCCTGCCACCACTCCAAAGATTGCAACCACAAATGTTGCAGTTGTGAGTAAAAGCTCAAACTGGATAAGCTGATTCCGCACATTATCCTGTAATAATACATACATTGTATAAGCATGTGTGATACTTTGTGAATTATTTTTCTCTTAAACTAACCCTCCCCCTCCCAATTATGCGTTGTCTGTATGAGTATGTGTGGTAATTTGTGCATTATTTGTTTGATCAGTTATAACTAATAACCAAAATACAATAGGATAACCTTTGGTGACTAATATGAGAAAGAAGGAAAACAGAATAACACACCAGTTGAATGTTGATGAAATCTTCAGTGTCATCGATGTATTCTTTTAACTGAAACAAGAAAATGGAAACGGTGATAGATAAATTGCGGTGAAGTTGGAAAGAAAAGAGTTAATATAGATAACAGTGTGGGTGTTTACCGATGTCAACTTGTTTAGAGTGCTATCAATGACAACAAAGTATGCTTCTAACAACATCTCAAGTTCTTCTATATTTTCATTATTACTTTCAGAACTCCTCATGCTCTCGTGTCGACTCCTAGCAATGCTCAAGCTCTTCTCAAGCCTCCGAGAGTGAGAGTCAGGTGGTGATGAAACAGGAGAGACTGGAAGAGAGATGGATGCACCATCAACCGGTCTATATCCAACCATAGACTGATCTCCATAAAATGACAATTCCATTCGTCTTTTCTTCTCGGTAAGGTACATTTCAGCCATATCACCATCATCATCCATAAGCTGCTCTATTTCATCTCTAACCTGACACATCCACAATATTAGCTCAGCAAATATGGTTCCTATCAATTGTCATTTTCAACTGTGAAGAAAGAATAACCATAAAATGAACATCACCTTCTGAACTCTCCTAGTCAGGGCAACAAGTCTACTTTTCAAACGACGAACACGTTCCAAATTTAGAGTACTGATCTTCGATGTCAGTCCATCCAGCAACGGATAAGCCTCAATTTCTAACTCTGCTGCCTTTTGCAAATAGAATAGAGAATGTTACTGACAAATTTGTGAAAACCAAATGAACAATAATATGAAGAGAAATATACTAATCAAGCAAGCATATGGATAAAAGATTCAGTAGACATATACATTATGACAGAATTTTGCACATCAACACATTTTCACAGGATTTCTTGTCCCGGCCTTCTTTTTCTATATAAATGAAGGCATTAATATCACTACAGTTGCTTCCAATTTCTTTCCATCATACCATGGTAAGTATATATCCTCCATGGTCGATGTCTCTGGCATCAAATCAACTTGGTTCTCTAATATGTATAAATATTGTCGATCCACTGTTAAATTGTTAATTGCTGTTTCCTACATTTCACCAGAATAAACATAGCAAGTAGAAATTCCGTGAGAGATGCACAGGTTCACATTTAGTTCCTTTTTTCTATGTATTTTTTGTCTCTATTTATCACTAACTTCTAGGTAATAAACACCTAGTGAATTTTTCCACCAACAAACCACATAAGTTATATTATACATTATAGGCTAAATTACACCATAGGTCCTTTAAGTTATTTAATTGTAACAAATTGGCCCTTTAAGTTTTTTTCGTACCACTTGCATCCTTTAATTTGTTCCAATTAAATAACTTTAGGAACCTCTAGTGTAATTTAGCCTACATTATATTATACATAAAATTGAAATCATCCCAAGCAACAGGCACAGAATAGTACTAGTTGTGAATCTTGTGGTTACTGCAAAGCAAAATAATCATCCCATTGCTTTGTAAAACATGTGAATATGAGGTGTGGCTTCACAACTCTGCCTATAAAGAAACCATTCTAGAGTGCGAAACATGCCACCAATGACAAGAAAAGTAGATGAAATTTGATATAAGTTTGATATACAAAAGGATGAAGATTAGAACAGAGCGTTCAAACTCAAGATCAAATAAATGGGTAACTGCACTTGGGGATGGGAAAGAAAAAAAATGCAATAAAACTGATTCTTTTTGTGCCATACATACTGGCTTTCTCTAAAAGACCGCAACAGAATATTCTAGACTCGGCATTCTGTTACCACAAAAGAGGTTTCTGGCTATTAGAAAATGAACAAAAGCGTGAGAACGAGAACCGAGAAGAGCTAGGGAGAAAGGGAGATTTTTGTGTTATTTAATCTAGTTTGAACACCAATCAGAGTTCCTTGATATAAAGTGCTTGTCTCCTGACCGTGAACAGAAAGCAGTCTGTAACTGTCTAAAAGGATATCAGAATCAGATAAACTAATTCTGATAAGCAATATATACATCTGATAAGTTCTGTGCTATAAGATAGTAATGCAGTTACTCTAATACTGGCCTCAATCAGTGGACACAGATCCAAACAAAATTTAATATACATCATCAGATAAATAAAATTACCTACAAGTTCATTTGTGATTTGACCTTAAATATGATAATACTTCCCATATTGCATGCAGAAACTCAACTCTACCATGTAAACAATTCTATAGAAATACAAGATTTTGGTTCATCGCAACCATTTCTCTGTTCTAAAGTAAGTCAAGAATGAAAGGAAAAACATAATATAACAACCAAAAGAATATAGCCTTTGATTTAATTATGAACTTGTACTAACCTGGGTGTCAAGAAATGTGCATGCAGCCTCCAGGGCAACTTCAAGAGCCCTGAATTCGAAAGGTAAATAATCAGGGGAATTGTTGCTATATAAATTTTCAAAATTCCTATTGCCTCTCCTTTGGTTCATGTCAGAATGGTCTGATTGCCAGACCTCGCCTACCTCGCCCACCCCAGCTGTTGTCAACCGTCGTTGAAGATCAATCACATATTGCAATACATATTTATCAAGGGAATTCAGGAGAAGAACCTCATCTGCTGTAATAATACACCGTATCTGCTCGAGATTTACAACAATAGCCTTTTCCCTACCAAGGATTGTTGATGGGTAGACAAACACAGGATCAAGTAGGCGAAGATCACGGGCAGGAAGATCGCAACGGCGCATCATAGTAAATTTGTCTACCTCAATGACCTGAGAGTTTCCAGATGTGTCAACACGGATCCACGATTTAAGACCTTGGCCTCGCTTCTTGACCTCGACAACGTCCACTCCTTGAAAAGCTTGCCTTCCAGAGGCCGTTGGTCGATTGATACCCTCTCTTACGTTAAAAGCGGATGCAGGTTTTGGTGGGAGTAGCCGCTCCTTGAGATCCGCCATTATGGAGGTTGACTAACTGCGGAAAGCATAGATGAGGCAAGGATATCAGCCAACTTAGTAGTTTATTGTTTTCTTTCTATAAGCAGTATGTAAACATAAACAACAACATACGATACGACACATACTATAGTATTAATTAGTTTATCAAGGCAAAGCTGTATCAATCTCAAATATACTATACTTGTGGTGACAACAGATGAAGTATATATTGACTAGGTGACATCATGTTCTGAATAATGATAAAAAGTGTTTGACTAAGCACAAACACAGCCTAACTGCACAAGGTTTTAACTTCTTAACACCATTATCATCTCAGAGGAGCATTGTATTTGTGTATGAAGTGGTCCTACTAATCTTTTATTTAGTTGTAAATAACTCATTATTGATAAATGGCGAGTTAAAATGGTATGATGAGTTATTATTATTATTATTATTATGTTTCAAAGGATCTAAATCAGATTATAAACCCATGAATGAAAGCACAAAAAATGCACTTTATTGAATCCCAATCCGGAATTATACTGATATAAAGCATTTATCATGATAACATAACATGCCGCCGGCCAGACCCAACAACAAAAATCAGTTTTTTATTTTTTTTAGAGAAATTATTGATTGAGTGAAGAAAACAAGATGAAAAGAAGATGCGTGCATACAGTAGAGAAGAGAAAATCCAGGATGTCGTCGTCGAACAGAAAATCAGATGAATAGAATCCTGAAAACAACAAACAAAAAGGGAGAGAGAGTTTTATTACCAAACAAAAAGGCTATAGAGAGAGAGAGAGAGTTTAATAATAATAATAATAATAATAATAATAATAATAATATACCTGAAGAGAATAAGGAGGAAGACGAAGGAGAGGAGAGTGAACTGATACTTGTTCGTTCGTTCGTTCTGGTGGTCCGATGATGTTCGGCGGAATTATATGAAACAATAACTTCCTCTGTTTGTTTGTTTAGTCCTTAGTCAGTTCATGGAAATGAAATGAAATGAACCCAACAACACATTGATTGGGCCCCCTCTTCATCTCTTCATTATACCAACATTTTATCTAAATAAATTAACCATTCTCAATATCAATTTTATTATCTAAACATTATACAAACAAGACTAAATCGAAAATGTTTACAAACTTAACGAAATTATGTGTGATCAAAATAACTTAAAAACCATTCTATTATAAATATGTAGCCGGATACTCCAAAAAGGAGATGTACTCGTATCAAATACGTACCCACGGAGTATCAAAATTAATTATTTTAATTTAAAATATATATTTTATCGAATACTTATAAGATACTCGACAGATACACACATATACTTATAAGATACTTCACAGAGACGTATCCTGGAAAAACTGAAGGGTAAAAAAAAGTGAGAATGTGTTGTGAAAATTCAATGGAGATTAATTTGATTCAATTTAAAATATGAATCACTATAATTATTTTTCGATTAACTAATTAAAAATTATGTTTTTGTTGAATGAAAGTAACGAGAGAGATGAGATTCAATCAATCAACATTAAACATACTTCGTTTTGAATTCTTTTATTGATGCATTTGTTAATATCCTAACATATGAATGAAAATAGAATATGATTTATGCAAAAAAAATTATATTTTTTATTTTGATCACATGTATTTTTTTTTGTAAATTGTGACTTTTATGATTATATAATATTGAAAAGTAATCAATGCTTATTTTTTTCAAGTATTTTACATGCATATAAATTCTAATATAAATATTTTGTTAACTTATCTTAGGCGTATTGTATCTTAATTTTAAAAAAATTTGCGTGTCTGCATACTCGTGTGGTATCGTACCCGCACCCGTACTACGTATATGAGCTTCATAGCTCCCTGCCTTCCAAATTATAAGAAGAAAAAAACTCATTAATCATCTTTTCGAATTAAATGCACCTTGCATTCATTTTTCTCTCCCTTTCATTTTCTATATAACTAATAACTAGTGAAAATTGTTTTTTTCCTATGAAACTTATTCCAAGGATAACATAAGAAACCATACTACAAACTACTATTCTTAATAAATGTGAAATGATTTTTTTCTTCTTCTTATAATCTAGGATGGATTGAGTATTTTACACATACATTCAATAATATGTTGTTACGTCAATCAATAAATATGAAAAAAAATAAATTGTCGTATTCTTTAATTGACGCGACATCACATGAATGCATATGTAAATTAACTGTACACCGACGACAACCGAGTACTCTCCATTATAAAATACAAACAAAAATAATAATTAAAAGGTCGATGTATATGGTTAAAAATTTAGATCAGGTGTATAAACTTTTCAACTATTTTTTTCTTTGTTGTGTTAAAAAAACCTATTTTTTTCTTTATATTTCATTGACCATCCTAAATAATTAAGTATACTAATTGGCTGATTATTGAAAAAATACTTATACAATTAAACTCTTATATATCCTTAAAAAAAAAAAAAAAACTCTTATATATTTCGTTTCTTTGTTAGAAAGCGACTACAATTTTACGAATAAGTGGAGAATCCGAATCAATACGTAAAATTTAATTTTAATGAATGCTTTTCGAATACAATTTTTTATGTCAACTATCACTAATGTCTATATTTGTGAAGTTGTTTTAGATTCGTTTTACTAAATGTCAAGTCTAAGTATAATTTTAAAGTTTGAATAACGTGTGTAGATTATATATTTGGTATCTGAAGGCATGTTTTTTTTTCCCTCTAAAAACAACATCAATTTAAATAGCACCAAACCAAATTCAATCACTAATAGTAATAGTTAGAACTGAAATTTAATGTCCTCGTGAGCAGTTGATAGGGACAATGTATAATATATGCAAAGTTCGAGGCTTAAACCCCGGTCACCATATAAAAAAAAAGAACTGGAATTTAATAATTAGTTACTAGCTAATTTGTGAATGTCTGCCTATAAATAGGCTTGATGTAATCACTTGTATTATCTTTTCCGAACATGGTATCAGAACAATGTTATTTGTCTAATTCTATAGTTTAATGGTTCCTATGGTTCAGTTGTTTAATAATATTTTTCCATTGGATATATGGATTTTAAATTGGGAAATGTTAACGGGGCACTGGTTAACATTTCCCAATTTGAGTTGTGTTTATAAGTACCAGGATGAGATGTAACTTGAATTGTGTTTATAAGTAAAAGACAACATCCCTCACCGTATAGTTGCGTTAGTTCCACTCAAATTTAAAAATGCTACTAATTTTTATCCAAGATTTATTGGACCACTCGCTATCGAACCACTCAGACCGCACTCAAGATATTTAGTCTTGGACTTGAATGAATGTATTGAGTCCCACATTGAATGATAAATGACGTGAAAATGTGTTTAAGTGAGAGGCTTCCCTCACCTTATTAGTCGGTTTTGCAGGTGTAACCAAAATTTTAAGATACCTCATTCCCTCGATAACAAACTTGCATTTAATTCTTCTATTCTGATGCAACTGAACATTAACATTGTCATTAATGATCAGATTTCTTTAGTTAAAGAGTTTGTACCTCAATTGAAGTAGTGACAATTGTTTCGTTGATCTTGTGGTTTTAAACATTGAAGTGGAATAAAGTGTTCATTGGATTATGATAAATGCAGTACTGATGGCTACTCTTTATCAACACCCCAGCCCAGACAGTAAATAAATTCATCTTAAATGTCATTTTTCTATGCAGCTGGTTTTCCATCTTGATGCCATTTTCTGTTGTCTGGCTGATTATATGAAATGTAATATTATAAACCCTCTTCAGGTTCAAGGAGTGTCGTTTGGAACCGAAAATAAGGTGAATATATATATGTTTACTCCTCTCAAACAAATAGGTGAATGTTCACAGGTTGTATTGTAACTCATCAAGTTTTATTATGAGATTCATTTGTTTTCCTTCTAAGTGGACCACTTATTAATACTATTCATTTCTCTCGGGAGATGAAAAGTTAAATTGAGCTCATCTATACACAAAAAGAACACTTAAAATACACAAAATATTTTCCTTAATACATGTAAAAAATGACAAAAGATGTTTGTATTGTATAGGTCCTGTCTTTAAAAACAGACGTAGGTGGTCGCTTATTGTTTTAATGACAACAAAATTTTAATTACAAATTAGTGATCTTATGCTACTAAAGTATTTTCTTGAGTATGTGTTACAAATAATAGGATATAATATCAAGCAAGTGATGACATTGGAAGGGCATAAATCCACTTAGGATGAGTGCAATAGAAGCTAGCCCATCGGAGATAACTTAATCATAAAAGCAATCATTAGAAGATAAATAGCACTAAATGAATCTGATATATCTCCTAAAATAGATATTAAAATCAAAACAGAAAATATTTGTATTTCAAGAAACAGGGTTCAGATGATTGATTGATCTAGTAGTCACAAGACCAATACTACTTAAAAGATGACATAGAATGTATATCAAAAAATATACTTATATACAGGAATGAAAAGAAAAGAAAAGAAAAGAAAAAATCTAATAAAGAAAAATTCCACTTAGAGGTGAGATTCAGAGTTGGTGGATATGGTGTGGGATGATCAACCAGAGAGGAATTGCAACGGTACGACACCATTGGGAGTTGCTCTTTCTCTTATCCATTGTCATCGTTGTCAACACCATGAGAAAGAGATGACGGAAACATGAACAAGCAAGACAGAACAAAATCAAAGACGGAAAGCGAGAACATGAAGTCATGAACAAGAAACACATATAAACAGATGTTACAGCAACACACGAAGACGGAAAACTCAGCAAGGATCGACACATAGAACGCGTAGAAACAGAACTGAAGGCACTCAATAAATAATACTTTGCTATAGTCCAATTTAACTAAAACCAATGGCCATGAATTAAAAAAATCATACTTTGCATTAGTCCAATTTATAGGTATTCAGGTCAAAATATCCATAAAGCAGCATACATTTGGAACCACATTCAATTGTCTAGAAAACACACGACTTTACAGAAGCTACAAAATATAGCTTTATAAAACCTTGGTGAGGGCTCATTGAGACGCGAGAAATAAGTACCAAATGCAAATCCAAACAGACTGGTACACATTATCAAATTTCAACAAGACCAGCAAAAAATCAGATAAATACAACAAATTGGTATTAAAATGGGTCAAAATATCACTGCATTCCAATGTAAAGATTTATCATTGATGTAATCTTTTTTGAAAATCATAATGGACACAAAATCATTTTATTAGAAAGATAGCATTTTCATTTTTTCTGCTAAATCTATGTAATTACTACTAGGGAAGGTGTTTTGGTCTATTACAACTTGATAGCGAGACATCTAACTTATTCACTTGGGGTTGAGATGCCGCTCAGTACAATGATCAGTACAATGTAAATCTGTGAAAACACCGTGATCGGGTGTATTTTGACAACAGCCAAGTTAACATTTTTATAATTTTCAAATTAAAATTTGTTAAAAAAAGGAATGAGAGCCATGTCGGTTTCATTAAAAAAAGTTTTGTTAGCTATGTGTATAAATGTGTTTCAATCATAAATAATTTATGAGATGTTTTCTCTTCGAAAAATAAAATGAGTTGAAGAGCAAGATTTTAGGGTTATAAAGAGGTTGCTTATGCAATCTGGTGCAGATTCTATAACACAGAATAAGTATGGAAGTCCTTTGTGGGATCAAACTGCAGAATGATCTGGTACTAGTTTAATTTGCATGTCAATATGTACAAATATAAACATCTGATTTGAAGCAAAACAAGTCCCTGAAATATTCCAAACTCATAATTAAAAACATCTTTCTATGAAACACTATCTAACACAAACACAGACACTTGACAAATCCAACTCTCCTACAGTTAGAGGAACTCACATTCACGTAATCAGTATCACAACTTTCAAATGTTAAATTCAGTAGACTCAATCAAGCAATAAGCCAAATCAAGAATAAATTGTTAGTGTAATAAGCAGCAAAAAATAAATTATTACATCTCAAGTATCGCCAATGCAGTTCGTGCAAGAAACAAAAACATCAACAATTAATGTGCGACAGACAGACAACTAAGATCAATATGTATCTTACCATTACCAACAATCATAACATTATGAGTTGAGTTAACAAATCAAATCACAAGCATTCGCGAAGTTAGAAATATAACATTATAGCATACTTCTTTTGGATGTGTTCTGAACCTCTGAGCCCATGCTTTCTCCGTTAATAACACCAGCTTGAACATGAGCATTATTAAAACTTTATAAAAGAAAAAAAAATACTACAGACATGTGAGCAGTACATCAAATCAATGACAGTAAATTAAAAAAAAAAAATATTAATCATCAAGCTTCAGCTAAAACATGCAAAAAGGCTGGCTGAACATCAAGCTTCCATTTTTAGAGTAGAGTCAAAACTTAAAACAACATATCTAAGAATGAAGTTCATGCATTATTAGAGATAAGGATCAGAAGCATTATCAGAGATCTCTCCTTTGTTTATCCATGAATGAAGTTAATCTTAAAAGATAAATAGACACACAAGAAATATGAATTCTATTATTATAGATCAAGTTTGCATCACCAACAAATATGAATTCTATGTTCAATAAATATGATTACGGCATAAGGCTCTCAACAACATGATCAAACAACAGATGAGTTTCATGCCTCAAGTAATATTATTGGTAGCAAGCAGTTTAACACTACAATAAGAAAGTTCAATATGCTAGTCCCAATCTGATAAGTGCAGCAGGATCAAGCATCTGCTCATAGTTGGTGGCGAAAACTATCAACCTTAATTTCCCATCCAAACGCAGACCATGAAACTCGATTACCATCTATTAACAAATATAAAAGATTCTTGTGTAGTAACCAGAAGATAACAAGTTTAATGAAAAAATCAGTGTTATCATAGAGGTTCTTCTATTATTCCAATCTAATAATTGTGAAACTGATCTAAAATATTGGGGATTATAAGCGGCGTTACACTTGTAATCGATGAATGCCACAAAACATCGAGTAGAATCAATTTGAAACATACACATCTTGATCCCCGGTAATAATTTTACAGGAAAAGATCATGATGTGAGGATTAATAAAAA
This sequence comes from Medicago sativa, assembly GCF_051527215.1. Classification (NCBI taxonomy): domain Eukaryota; kingdom Viridiplantae; phylum Streptophyta; class Magnoliopsida; order Fabales; family Fabaceae; genus Medicago; species Medicago sativa. The sequence continues at coordinate 83,241,984 of NC_140750.1, forward strand.
ACAAATACGCACATGGTGTGTGAAAAAAAAGATCCAAATTAAATTACCATAAAGCAAAATCCCAATTGCAGTATACAAAGTGCATACTGAAAGCACCTAAAAAAACAAAAAGCGCAGACTGAAAAACCCTAACCTAAAAAGAGAACGGAAATACTGAAAGAAAAATTTATTCATCCATAGCTAATAATTCTATTCTATGGCATGACACTTTGCTTCATGACAAGTTCATCAGCCCTTTCAACAAGCTTCATCTTTAACTCGTAAATGGACACCATAAATTGTTCAAGCTGATCACTAGTCATATCATCAATTGAATCATTCCACCAATCACCCTTGTTGAAAATCTTAGCCAAATTTTGAACATCTTCTAGTTTCTTCTTTTCCATCTCCAACGTCTTTTGCGCCTCCTCATATTGTCTATTGTAATCTTTGCAAGTCGGAAAATTTTCAGTTGACTTTGAATCCTCAAACTCAGTGGTTCCTTTGACGTAGCTATTGAGGACAACGTTAGTGTCGGGTTGACCAAAACAGTAGAGTTTGTCACCAGGGGAAAACACAATGATGGCTGCATGAACATCACATAAAACACAAAGTTCGCTTGCTTTTCTGAATAAACCTTGTCTTCTTTTTGAGAAAGTGACAAGTTTGTTGGAATCTTTCTCAACCTTCTTGATCTCAATCTTCTGGCGTCCCATGTTCTTCTTTCTTTGGTTAACCATATCCATGGTGAAATTGGATTTAGTATATTGCATTGTTGTAAAACTTTATAGAGATTTATTTATAGGGGAAAGAACCGTGTGCAATAAATTAAGATCCTACCATTTCTCCCCTATCTAAGATTCTAAATCAATTTATTTTAGACTAAAAAGATTCTAAATGAAAAAATTATTAACTCTTGCATATTGAGAAATTTTTTATATACCATTTTTTTATCAAACTGTTTTAAGAAGGTAACTAAAATCTCTCAAAAAAAGAAGATAAATAAAAGAATTACACGAGGTCCCTTCAAAACAAAAGTTACATGAGGTTTTCTTTGGTTAGAAATATTTTAGTTTATCAAAATAAATTTTGATTGCTATTGTATCACCTAAAATTGTGTTTTTTTTTTTTTACAGAATCCTGCCATAAAATAAGATCCTAAAATTTCTCCATATCTAAGATTATAAATCAATTAAGCATTAACTCTTACATATTTACAACATTTTTATATTCCTTTTTTATGAAAACAATTTTTTATTGCTATTTTATCTCCTAAAATTGCTTAATTCTCTAGAAAAATAAATTGCTAATTATATATGGTTCGATTTTTTTGTTTGTTTTGCTTGCAATAGGAAGAGTCTGTATTCCAATGCTCAAACATTTATTTTGGGAAGAAAAAAAAAAAAACAGGCATAACCTCTTTAGATCAGGTATTTCGAACAACAAGTGATCCTTTTAAAAAAATATACCTAGAGTAAAATTTCAGAAAGTTTTTATAAAATCGCTTTTTTTAATAAAAGTTTTATAATCGTTTTCTAATTAATTAAATAAATATCTTATATCTTTAGAAATGGTACCAAAATAATAAATATAAGATGTTTATTTTTAAATCCAAAACCTAACTAGGAAATAAGCAGTATTTACACAAAGGAAAAAAAAAAACTAGGAAAGCAGCACGCTTTTTGTTTGTACAAAACAATTTCGGAATCATTTTTATTTTTTTTACGAAATTTTGGAATCAATCTTAATAAGGGATTTCTATATACTATCATTAATACATTTATTCACTAATATATATAAATAAAAAAAATAACTTGATTCACTATCAATCCCGCACAAAGAGTGCCAAAATTAAACTTGAAAAGAGTTTAGAAAGTTACAACATAAAGCAAAACACAAACGAAACAAAGAAACCAACAATGGCAGCAACAAGGAAAGAAACCAGGAAACAGATGTTAAGTACGGAAGAGGATTGAACCATCAATAATGGTAATAAAAAACGAAGAAAGCGTATTTCGCTTTAAACCATAAGTATGACTGAAGCTTAACTTTCTCACATAAAGAGTGCGATATAGGTCGTGGAACTACTCTTAGTGGCGGGTTGGCTTCTTGTGGAGTTCTTAGAGATTATTTGGGGAGTTTTATTAGTCTTTGTGAAGCTAAGCTAAGCCCTTGTTATGTCCTTGGAGCGAAGCTTTGGGGAACGTTTATGTCTTAAAGTTGGCTTGGAGTAGAAGATTCAGATTTTATTTTGGCTAAAATATAATATGGTATTGGTCCCTGCAAAATAGGCCAGTTTTGGTTTTAGTCCCTGCAAATTTTTTTTATAGTTTTTTGTCCCTGCAAAAATAGGCCAGTTTTGGTTTTAGTCCCTGCAATATTTTTTTTATAGTTTTTGGTCCTTGCAAAAATAGGTCAGTTTTGGTTTTAGTCCCTGCAAATTTTTTTTTTTATAGTTTTTGTTCTGGACCGGCCAAAAGGATTCTTGGCCCATTAACTTAGGTCCAATATCTTTCAAAGCCCAAACTCCACGTTTGGCATTATTGCTCGCAACATACCCTCTCTCTGCGAGGGGGGTGCACGAAGCAAACGAGACCGGTTCAAACGACCCCCAACGTCTCTTTGCACATTCTGCACGTTCCCGCAATAAACTCTCTAGCGGTTACACTTCCCATGATTTCGTAACCGCCGGAGCCAGGTGTGCCTCCTCAATGGCTCTGCAGCCCTCCACCTCTATAAATAGGGGACTCAATGCAGTCCCCAAGGTAGAACTCTTTCTTCCTCTCAAACCCTCACTCTCTGATCTCTACTGACTTGAGCGTCGGAGTGCCTGCAGGTACACACCCCCCATCCGCTCCAAGAAGCATTCTGACGTATTCCACGACCGTCACAACCACCGCATTCAAAGCACCGGCAGTCACCTTCTGATCAGGTACGATCAGTTTTTGATCCCTGCAATTTTTTTTTTTTGGAAATAGTCCCTGACCCCAATTATGTGATGATTTGTCACTTTTGTGCTTATGTGGCATATGTGCTTACTTAATAAAAAGAATATTATTTTTTATAATTTATATAACAATAATTATTTTTTAATTAAAAAATAATAATAAAACAGATACAATAATTATTTTTTAATTTATAAAAGTGACAAATCATCACATAACTGGGGTCAGGACTATTTCCAAAAACAAAAATTTTTGCAGGGACCAAAAACTATAAAAAAAAAAATTGCAGGGACTAAAACCAAAACTGGCCTATTTTTGCAGGGACCAAAAACTATAAAAAAAATTGCAGGGACTAAAACCAAAACTGGCCTATTTTGCAGGGATCAATACCATATTTTAGCCTTTTATTTTTTATTCTTTAAATTCAGTTACTGCTTAAGGATGGTTGGAGTGCTACACATCCATACCATATTTTGGTAGAAGATATTCACCGGTTATATAATAATATTGGTGAGGTTACTTGGAGTCATATTTTGAGGAAGGCTAATCAAGTTGCAAATGGTCTTGCTAAGCATGGCTTAACGCTGGAGAATGATAAGATTTTTGACATTTGTCCATCTTTTATTTGTAATGCTTTATCGACAGCCCCTATTATTCAACAAAAACGAAAGATATATACAATGCTTTAAAATAACAAAACAATTTTCATATATTTAGGAATTAACAATACACATTTTATATATTTTAAGAACTCGTGATTATTTTAGGGAAGCTTCTAACATGATCTCTTAAAAATGGTTCAAACATGGACTCATACTATTATTAGTGAAAGATGAATTTTAATTTATTTTTTTTGGCAAAAATAAACGATATTCATTCATTCAAATTGATAGAATATATCAATACAATATAAATTCAAAGTCGTTAAAAACAAAAATGATGAATTTGCGAACAAATTCACAACATCCTTGTTAATAACATAAACGACAGAGTACATATGTCTACAAATATGACTATTCAAAACGCTCAAAATACTCATGTTTCTGGATCAACAATGTTGACGACCCAAAAATCATCGATTAAATTTGTAGTTGATCAAAGCTAATCTTTCACCCTGAATCAAATAAACACCACACTCTTTTAAAAAACACACCGCATTAAGACGAGAAATCAAAAAACACGGCGGACAAAGACAAATTTTATGCTAATAAAAAATAGAAAAAATATAATATTTTATTAAAATTTATTAAAATAGCTTTTGAGGTTTTTTTTAATTAAAAAAAAAACTAATAAGCGCATCATCGGTTCACAATAAAATATGTGTAAAATACAAGGTGGCACATGTTTAAAGATAGAGTAATGATATTTTGACATCCATTTGATGACAACTTTCTTGACAACCTTGTTTTTCTCACTTCTTATTGGTCAAAAACAATGGAGAGAGAAAAAGGAAGAGAGAGGATAACAACATCATGTGAGTATGAGAGAGAAAGTTGTCCAAAAGTTGTCAAAAAGTGATTGTCAAAATATCATTTCTCTTAAAGATAATGGGAATTAAACGTTAGTAAAGTCACCCTAACTAACTACCAACGAAGAGTGTATTTAGTGAGCAAGATTAAACTTTCATAATGTAAAGAACCAAAATTTAAATCACGGATCGAAGAGTACGCATATTTAATGGTCGACAAAGGCTTGAGCATGGTTACTCCGGTGAAAGAACCTATAAGAAACAACCAAAACGTTTCCTTAAATCAAGAGTGATCAACCTAACCTCAGTGGCGGAGCCCGTCGTAGGCAAGTGGGAGCCATGACCACCCATTAATTTTTCAAAAAATAATCTATATGCTGAAAAATTACCATACTGCCCTTTAGTTACTGTGAAAATTACCAAAGCCACTTCACCTTTCATGGCATGAGAACTGCTATGGACAAACGCTCCAACACTCTCCTGCAAACACACACTCTTACATTGGTCCACATTTCTATTCCATGTTCGGCTACTGGCATTTCTATTCAGGTTTACTTTTCTTTTAACACTTTTTTCTATTCTCTCACCAAAACAAATCAGACATTGGAAATTTATCAAAATAAAAAAAAATCAGAGATCGCAAAGTCTTCACCCATATGTCCCATACCATCATCTCTCTTTCGAAAATTCACAGGCCACCTAATTATTAAGGATAGTGGAGTGTCCACCACCACCATCATCGCTGGTAGTGTCTTACAATTTTCCTACCCATTTTCCTTTTCTTTTTTCTTCTTAAGATGGAGAACGAGAAAGAAAAAAACAAAGATTGAGATTGAAGTTTGAAGAGGTTGAATTAGATGATTCCTCCATTGTTTTGTCTAATTATTCTCATTTTTCTATATTTTGTTTACGGGTTGATGGTTGCAAAGATGGGGAAGAAGTGTTGGCTTGCTAGACTGTAGAAGGATGGTGTTGGTCGTTTAGATGGCAGTAGCAGGAAGAAAGAAAGTTGAAGGTGATTGTTGTGGTGGTCTTGCTAGCTGAAGCTTATGGTGGTGTTTGATGTTTCACGTGCAAAAGAGTTTGACTTTTTGGAATGTGATTTTTTTTTTTTGAGTTCTTATACATGAACCACCATATGTGGAATACACCATTTTACACCCACACACATTTGTGACATATGGCAAAAACATTGAAGGAAGTGATGAAAAGGGGTGATGATGTGATGTGAAATTACTAAACTACCCCTGACACAAGGGGTGTATATGAGAGGTGTATTAAAAAGGGTGTCTACCTATCTTTTTCCTTTTTTTTAAACAAAATAGTGTTTAAGAATTACTCAACTTGATGAGCCGGTACACAAGTCATTGGCTTCTTTAAAAGAGCAACGTGGCCCAACAAAAGTGTGTGTATTGATTGGCGATTGACAGAGCGTTTGTGGCTAGCATCTCTCTTCATCGCATTGTGCGAGTCTCTCTCTAATTCATCTAATCACATAACAAAGATGAATCAAACTTTAAAATAAAACAAACTCTGTTTGGATTCATCTAATCACATAACAAAGATGAATCAAACTTAAAAATAAAACAAACTCTGTTTGGACTATAAGCCGAAATACGTCTACACATATCAAATAATTAAATTTAGATAAAATCGATTAAAAAATTTCATATATTTATTTTTTAGAGAAGATTTTTATATATAATTTCACCAATTATTAACCAACAAAAATCACCAACTAAAATCTGTTGGGTATTTGTGTTGGCTGCATTATTGCTAAAACAAATATCCTTGTTCTGTAAGTTGAAACCAATGTTCCAGCATGTGGTTAGGCAACTCTGTAAGATGTTGGATACAATGTTCCAACATCCTGGCACGGTTCAGTGTGCCTGGGTTCTTGCCTAAATGTACGTGTGCCCTTTATTGTTTAAGGAAACAATATTTCCTTTACTTATTGATCAAGCAACGCGCATATCATCTAAGAATCAGCTGTGGAATATTTCTAAAGTAGATATTTTATTTTAGGAGATATTTGTTATTATTTGGAACGCTCCTATAAATGTTCCGACATTTTAGGACTTTCCAGATTTGTTTATGATTCTTGTTTTGTAGGTTAGCTGAACCGATCTGCAAGTTATTGAAGCCCAATGATTTATTTAGCCCAAGCTGCTTCAGTATAAAAGGAAGACTTCAAGACCTAATTGATTATTTAAGCCGTCATACTAAAAAGTTTAGATTTTTAGGGTTTGAGTCTTCACGTATTCTGTTCTTGTATCGTTTGTGATGCAAGTCTAGAATCTCTTACTGTGTACCTTTCTTGTGTCGTCTGTGATACTTGTTTAGGACTGAGTTTGTGAGTTTGATACTCTTGTGCACTAGACCGAAGTTGTGAAACAAGGTTCTAGTTGATTGTGTTGGAAGGTAACTTTTACTTTTGTTTTGGTTGAGGTCTGATAGGTCACTGGAGCAGTGACTGACCATTAGGATAGTGAGATGGGATCTCAGATCTAGGAGTTCCTAGGTTGAAGTCTAGACGGGTAGGTCTTAGGTCATATAGTGTAAACGAAGAGTTTTCTGAGAGCTATTGAATAAGACTACACTAGTGGATTTCCTTCCTGGCTTGGTAGCCCCCAGATGTAAGCGTGTTGTGCTGAACTGGGTCAACAAACTCACTGTGTTCTTTACTTTCTTGTCGTTTATTTTTCTTGTTTTTACTTCTGTTTTTATCGCTCGATGTTGGAACATTAAACGGAACATTGCAAACGTTAAAACATCTGACAGAACATCTAAAACAAGTACGCTAGAATTTCAATTGGCATCAGAGCAGGCACCCTGCCTGTTTTAGGGTGAGCTCCAGGGAGTTCTATTCTAGCATCATGGACAAGGAAGGTGGATTTGTCAACAGGCCCCCTCTGTTGGATGGCTCAAACTATGACTACTGGAAATCACGCATGAGTGCCTTTCTCAAATCTATTGACAGCAAAACTTGGAAGGCAGTTCTGCAAGGTTGGGAACATCCTATGCAACTTGATGCTGATGGCAACAGGACTGATGTGTTGAAACCAGAAGAAGAATGGAGTGCTGCTGAGGATGAATTGGCCCTTGAAAACTCCAAAACCTTGAATGCCTTGTTCAATGGGGTAGACAAGAATATGTTCAGACTGATCAGGCAATGCACTGTGGCTAAGGATGCTTGGAAGATTCTCAAAACTGCACATGAAGGCACAACCAAGGTAAAAAGTGAGAAAATCCAACTTCTTACTACAAAATTTGAGAATCTGAAAATGTTAGAAGATGAGAGCATTCAGGACTATCACTTGAATATTCTAGACATTGCAAATTCTTTTGAGTCTCTTGGAGAGAAAATCTCTGATGAAAAACTAGTGAGAAAGATCTTAAGATCTCTATCCAAGAGATTTGACATGAAGGTCGCTTCTATTGAGAAGGCTCAGGATATATCTAGCTTGAAGGTTGATGAATTAATAAGATCATTGCAAAACTTTGAAATAACTGTCAACAGCAAGACTGATAAAAAGGGGAAGGGTATTGCCTTTGCTTCTAGTTTAAATTCTGATGATGCACAAGGAAATTATGAAGATGATGAAGACATGGCAGAGTCTCTTGCACTTCTTGGGAGACAGTTTAAAAAGATTTTCAAAAGATTTGACAGAAGGTCCAGACCTAATGGGCAGAACATCCGACCCAACATTGCAATCAACCTAGTAAAGAAAAAGATGACAATACCTGATGAAGTGGACTCTCACTACAAAGGAGTACAATGTCATGAATGTGAAGGGTATGGTCATATCAGAACAGAATGTGCTACATTTTTAAAGAAACAGAAGAAAAGTACGACTGCTTCCTGGTCTGATAATGATGAATCTGAAGAAGATGGAGGAAGAGAATCTGCTAAGCACATTGCGACATTGTCTAGTAAAATCTTTCCTGATGTTGAAACATGTGAAGAAGATTTGGCTTCAGATGAACTGATTGCATCCCACAAATGTTTTACTGAAAAAAACAGTAACACTTGCAGACAACTTGAGGAGCAGAGAAATATCACCAGAAAATTGGAGAATGATAGGATCAGTCATCAAGCTAAAATCTCTGAATTGAACTATAAGGTAACTCTGTTGAAATCTCATCTTAATCAAGCTATGAAGCAAGTAAAAAGGATGAATGGTGGAACAACTCCAACCGTTAGTAAATGCATGTTGCCTCATTCTGAGAAAGGAGTTGCTCTAATAAGGAGTGTTAACTCAGAGGAAAATAACTACTTCTGGGCACCACAAAGAGAATGTCAGACAGGTAATCTATCTAGATTGTCGAATATGATGTTGGACCATCATGTAAGCTCCAATGAATATAATATTTCACATCTTGATAGAATGAATGATGAGAAGGGTAATCAAATCTCTTGGTCTCATAAGGAACAATCAAGTGGTATTGCAGTCAAAAACTTGGAAGCCAAGCAACTTGATGATCTGAATGGTAAATTTGAAATTTGTCCACATAAGAAGTTGGAGAGCTTGGTGCGCATGGTTCCACACTTATTAAGGCACACTAATCAAATTTTTCTGTCCCAAACCTACCTAAACACGCCAACAACACACAATAACTCCTCACCTATCATTATCTTCTCTTTCGCTCCTCCCGAGTTCAAACACATACATCCATTTGCTTCTCACTCATTTCAAACAGCTCATCCCTTCATCTTCACCAATCGTAACCAACAATATCATACCAACAAAAACTCACTTTCTGCTCTCAAACAAACCATGGACTCTGAACTCCAAGAAACCAGCATTTCAGTTCCTAAGATGGTCGAACCAATCACTATTGTCCCTCCCATAAAGGTTAAAGGAAAATCACCCACCAAATCTGGCTCATAGAAGAAGAAACGTTGTAAATCAAATGTGGGAACACCTGAAACTACCTTGAGTATGGTTGACAAAGAAACCCCCATCGTTTCTGCTGTTGTCAAACCCAATGTTGGGACTTCTGAGAAGGATGTCAACAAAGTTGATGCTGAAGGGATCGTCAAAACTACTGCTGATACTTCCTCTTCTGAGGTTGAAAAAGGTAACCCTGGAATAATTTTTAAATCTCTTGCTTCTGAATCCGATAAAAATCTAGGAATGGAGGACCTAGATACTGTTAGAAATAGTCCATAACACTTGAATATGGATGATCCTAAGACTAAGGCTGACTCAAATCAATGCACTTCTGAGAAGACTGATGAACAAAAGTATGTTGAACCGAATGTTGAAACATCCCTAAGTCAACAAGACAAACAGGTTAATGATGATGAAATTGCAGAGGAAGATAAGTCTAGACAGGAGACTGACTCTGTTAAGGGAATTTCTTCTGAACATTCTACTGAGAAATCATCTCCTGAGGAAGAGGGACATACTAATACTGAGGTTGATCCACAGGAGAATGTGTATGGAAATGAAAGTGATGAAGACTTGGTGATGGCTGATGATATTCTCTCTGAAGACACCTCACTTGCTGAGACAGAAGTTGTGAGTGCAACCAAGAGGCTAAGGCGTAATAAAGGAAAGGCAGTTCTTACTGAGGTGGAAACTCCCAAAACTAAGAAAAAGATTGATGGTGTAGGTCCCAAGAAAGGTTGGAGTAAAGTGAAAGTGAACTCTACTGCTGGAAAGATGAGGAATAGGAAGGTTGTGTCATCAAGTGAGTCTGAGTACAATGTTGAGGAGGATGTTCTCAACATCGCCCCCTGTAAAAATAAGAAGACAGCTAGGAGGAAGACTCAGCAGACCGTGGCAAGTGTGCCTATTGACAAAGTTTCCTTTCATCTGCCGAAAAATGCACTAAGATGGAAATTTATCTATCATAGGAGACTGGCTTTGGAAAGAGAACTAGGTAAGGAGGCTCTAGAAATCGAGGCTGTAATGAAGCTCATTAAAGAAGCAGGTCTAATGAAGACAGTGTGCAATCTTGGTGATTGCTATGAGAAGCTTGTAAAGGAATTCCTGGTGAACATCCCTGATGATTGTGATGATCCCCCTTAGCAGAGAATATCAAAAGGTGTTTGTACGAGGAGAATGTATCAACTTCTCTCCAAGCATTATTAACAAATTTCTTAGTGTTGAAGAAACCAACATTCCTAAGCTAGACATAACAGACAGTCAAGTGTGTAAGGAGATCACAGCAAATCAGATCATGGTTTGGCCAAAGAAGAAAAAGATTTCATCTGGAAAACTGTCAGTAAAGTATGCCATCTTGAACATGATTGCGGCTGTAAACTAGGTTCCTACCACTCACTCCTCTGATGTTGCAACAGGTCTGGGTAAGTTTATATATGTTGTAGGGTCTAAGTCAAAGATGGATTTTGGCACCTACATTTTTGAACAAACTGTCAAGCATGCCAAAACTAATGATGTCAAGTGTCCCATTGCATTCCCTACCATGCTGTGTGGCGTTATGTTAGAACAACATCCAAGTCTTGTAACTACTACTGATGTCCCAGAAAAGAGGGAACCACCTCTCACTTTGCACCCCAAATTATTCAGTGCTGATCATGTTCCAGACATTGTTGGAACATCTGGGAGTGCACGTGCCGTAGGAACTATGACAAAGCAGGTGATTATAGCTGCACTCAAAGACACTTGTGTCATGATGGAGAAAATGAAAGCTTAGTTTGAACTGATGATTCACTCCCTGGAAGGAGAAAGTGCAGATGCAGATGAACAAGAAGAAAATGAAGAAGATGTTGAAGATTCTGATAGCAGTTCTGAGGCTGCTGACTAATTCCTTTGAATTTGTTTTATTTTGTGGGCTATGCCCAGAATATTTTGTGCACCTGTGTGTGCCTGTTTTGACTTGTAATACCTTAATACTCTGTGTTTCATTTTCCTTGGTATTCTACAGGTACTATCTGCTGCTCTGAATTTATTCTTCTGGTTGTTATTCTGGTCTTTTTGGTTTTATTACTTTATACTGTTTGGCATATTTTGTGGCTAAAAAGGGGGAGATTAAAAATTAGATATATATACTCCCTTTCTGTATATGTGCTCTCTTGCATATATCTTGTCTGCCTTAATCTCCTAATATGGCAGACTATTTTGTGTGTGCCTGAATGATATATCTATTGATTTATGTTGTTGCATTTATTTTGCAACTATGTCAGGTGTAACGCCCTCCCTTTTATTTAATTATTTTTATTAAGTTAGAATTTGTTTATGTGATTTAATTATTTATAAGAGGTGTTAGTATTTTATTACGTGGCATATTTCTATTATTTATTAGAATATGAGAATTATTAGTGTAAGTAGAATTGGAGGTTAGAATAGAAAGGAGATTAAGTTGTTGGGCCCAAATAGATTTAGAAAGAATAGAAATGTTATAAATAGAGGAAGCTAGGTTGAGAGAATAGTTTACAACGTACGTTCAAGTTTTGGAGAAAAGAGGAGAAAAGCCAAGAGAAGAAGAGAAGAAGAGAGAGCTGCGATTTCTGCAAAATTAAGGTAAGGTGAGACTATCTTGCTTTAATATTAAGTTGTAAATCATTAGATTACATCTAACAAAGTTGGGGAGAGTTTGTGAGATTAAGAGGATTAGGGTTTTGAGTGAAGAATTGAGGATTAATGGATGAAAATTGTTAGATTGATGTAGAAACTGTGAACAATCCTTAGATAATCCGTAGAATGATTATTGGAATAGTTTTGAGGTTTAAAACATATGATTAGATGAGAAGTCGGTGAGTTTAAGAATTAGGGTTTATGAGTGATTTTGATGATTAGATGATGAAGAATCGTAGAATTGATGAGAGAATCATGAACAAACCTTAGATATCCTATAGGAATGTTATTAGAAGTAGTTTGATGGTTAGAAACATGAGAATGGATGAAAAGTTGAGATTCTGAGAAAAAGTGATTTTAAGTGTTTTTGAGAAATAAGTGATTCTAGGATAAGCTGTTTTTGAGATTTAAAAATATGATTTTTCAGTAAAATATGATAGGATTTGTCGAATAGAACGCGTAGGCGAAAACGGAATCGGATTCAGAGTAACAGTTAGGTTTTTACGGACGAAACGGTGAAACCGAAAAAAATGGGACTGCACAGAGCTGCGTCGCAGGTGGGCTACTGCCTTCCCACGCCTGGGCGCAGTTTTCCACGCCTGGGCACAGCAAGGCAGCCCCTCATGGGTGACTGCTTGTTGTGTTTTCGTTGCGTGCTGTCAGAACTTCGATTGTTGCGTTCTTGTGTCTTTTTCACCCCTTTCCGTGTTGAATTAGCTTTCGGTGTAAACATAAAAGTTGTAGATATTTGAGTTAACTTTCTAATGGTTTTGGTTTGACATGAAAATGATTCATAGTTTTTGAGTTATGATGAAAATAGTCCAAGTGGGTCTTCAGAAAACTTTAAGAAAACTTAGCATAACTAATCCCAAGTTAGTCCAAAAACTTATGGTTGGTTTCCCAACTTCAACTTAAGTATTAGGGATTTAGTTGAGGTGTTTTATGAGTATTTGGCTTATGTCTCATTGATCAAACTTGATTTGCTTTTGAAGAATATTTTGGACTTTGATATGAATGTAATTGATTAATGTATATGTGGTTATTGTTGTTGATATGTTGGAATACATTATGTGAGTATTGTATGATACATAATATTATGATGTTCTATGATGTTAAGTTGATATGATTCATTTATGATATTCTAGCACTGTTATATGCTGCAATTGTTGCTGTTTGTTGCTGCTGAATCTTAGTGAAGATGTATAAGTCGGTCTAAGTTGTCATGATTTAAGAAGTTGTCCATTTTAATGGAATTGTATAAGATGTTCACGTTGTTGTCCGAGTTGTAGGAAGATTGTGTCATTGCATAGTCAGTGATGGGGGCTTAATGCCCGACAGGTTCTTTATGACCTTAGCGATGGGGGCTTAATGCCTGACAGGTCCAAATATGACCTTAGCGAAGGGGGCTTAATGCCCTGGTGGTACCACATGCATATTGAAGTTGTCTAAGTTGTTGTTGAAGATGTTGTTGCATTGTAGAGTCGTCATAACTTATATTTGATGATGATTTAATGATGATGTTTGTTTAAGAAGTTGATTACGAACTTAATTATGAAGTTGTTTTCGATAAATGATATGCTTTGATAATGATACTTATGTGAAATACATGATGATGCTTATGATTATATTTGGTGTTAGATGTTGATGCTAATGATCATTATATGTGTTGATGTTTGTAATTAATATTTGATGATGTATGCTGATGTTTATGAATTAGTAATTGATGTTATATGATGATGTTTACGTCTACAATTAAGATGATATAAGATGAAGTGTATAACTAATGTAGGAGATTAATGATGCTAGTTAATGGAGTATAAGATATGTTAATGATGTTTAAGTTGTTGAATGTACTTTATATGATTTATATGTTTAATATTATTGTTTGAGAAATCTCACCCCTTCTGCTTGAAAATATTGCCCTTCGTATGGATAACTTGCAGGTAATAAAGACTAGAAGTGTTCGTGAGTGGACTCCTCACTTGTGTCTAGGTGCTCTGATACGTAACGGGATGGGACTTACTTTCATATCTATTCCTTACGTGTCTTTTATGAACTTTTTATGAATAAGTATTGAACCAAATTATGAGATTTTCTGATAAGGCCTGCGTGCCAAGACTTTATAAATGTTGAACTATTTTCCGCTGCGAAGTTTTAGATTTTATGATGTTGAATTTTGAAGGATAATTCTTATTATCTATTTTATGATTTTCAAGAAGAATGTGACATTCCGTTTATGGTTTAAATACTCTGATTTTATATGAAATTTTCATGTTGGGAAAAATGGGGTGTTACATCAGGTGTTGTGTAGATGTTGGCACTCACGTTGCAACATCTTGATGGTCTGATGGTCTTCATGCTACTCTGAGAATCTGTTCTCAATATTTATTTTTTTTGTACATGTTCCTTGTTGACATCATCTGATATGTTGGAACATGTCTAATCAAGACCAGTGTAGATGTTAGCACTTGTGCTAGAACATCTCTATGATGCTTCTGAGATTCTGGTTTTCTCAGATGATGTACATGTTCCCTGCAACTGCTCAATAAAAGGTTGGAACATGTCTGTGAAACTCTGTGCAGATGTTTGCACTGAAGCTGCAACATCTTGGTGTAATTTTGAGAATTTATTTTTCTTAGGACTCTTAGTGTACATGTTCCCTGCTACTTCTTTATATTATGGAACATGTCTGGATGACTTTTTAAAGTCTCGGTCTGTGTGTGTGACCTTTGATAGGTCTGCTAGCATATGTCTGCTGATAGGTTTGCTAGTTTGTGAATATTCCTTGAATGTCTTATGCCCAGATCCTGAAGTTTTTATGTTTATACATTAGGAGCTTGTTAAGGGTTCAGACTTTCTGTATGCATGTATTCAGGGGGGGTAATGGAATATTCCTATAAGTAGTCACTCATAAGTTCATATATTCAGGGGGAGTGATACTTCTATGTGTGCTTGTGCTTAGTCCAAGCTGGGTGAAGGATGTTGAGTCAGAAGTTTAAACATCTGTATCTATCACTTGTAAGTTTGGGAATTTGTGATTCGTGACTTCTATATGCTGCTGGTGATAGTTCTCTGTAAGTATAGGAACTTAGTCTTCTGTTCTTTTATGGTTGGTTGGTGACAGTACTCTGTAGGTATGAGAAATTTATTTTTTCCCTTGCCTCTATGTGTGGCAGGTACTCCTGTCTGACGTTCTGAAGGATGTTGGAACATCCTATATCTGTAGCACTGGAACTCAGTTTTCCTCTGCTCTTGAGAGAACCTGTTTCTCTCTATCTCTGTGTGGGAATCTATTCTCCCTGAACGTAGCATAGGAATTTATTTTTCCTCTGCTCTAGTGGTGAAGGATGTTGAAACATCCTCTGTATAAGAACTTATGTTCCCTAGTTGTAGCTCAGGAATTTATTTTTCCTTTGCTCTTGAGACTATGCTACTTATCTGTTCCGCTGCTGCATGTCTCTGATCCAGTGTAATACCTCTGCCAGCTGAAGCTGTGATTGAAGATTCGTGAGATATTCTATGTATGCACACTCTTGCTTTCTCTAGAGTGATACTACCTGCTACTTCTTCTTCTTGAATATGTGTTCGTGATGACTTAAGGAAGTGTATCTATGGTATCTCTATGGATTCTGTGTGCTAGCTGTTTCTTCATTGGTGTGTGCTCATGCTCTTGGAGAAATGGTCTTCTGTATCCCCCTGTTTTATAAGTATTGGCCTTAATTTGTTTTAGCCAAAAATTTGCCAAAGGGGGAGATTGTTGGGTATTTGTGTTGGCTGCACTATTGTTAAAACAAATATCCTTGTTCTGTAAGTTGAAACCAATGTTCCAGCATGTGGTTAGGCAACTCTGTAAGATGTTGGATACAATGTTCCAACATCCTGGCACGGTTCAGTGTGCCTGGGTTCTTGCCTAAATGTACGTGCGCCCTTTATTGTTTAAGGAAACAATATTTCCTTTACTTATTGATCAAGCAACGCGCATATCATCTAAGAATCAGCTCTGGAATATTTCTAAAGTAGATATTTTATTTTAGGAAATATTTGTTATTATTTGGAACGCTCCTATAAATGTTCCGACATTTTAGGACTTTCCAGATTTGTTTTTGATTCTCATTTTGTAGGTTAGCTGAACCGATCCGCAAGTTACTGAAGCCCAATGATTTATTTAGCCCAAGCTGCTTCAGTATAAAAGGAAGACTTCAAGACCTAATTGATTATTCAAGCCGTCATACTAAAAATTTTAGATTTTTAGGGTTTGAGTCTTCATGTATTCTGTTCTTGTATCGTTTGTGATGCAAGTCTAGAATCTCTTACTGTGTACCTTTCTTGTGTCATCTGTGATACTTGTTTAGAACTGAGTTTGTGAGTTTGATACTCTTGTGCACTAGACCGAAGTTGTGAAACAAGATTCTAGTTGATTGTGTTGGAAGGTAACTTCTACTTTAGTTTTGGTTGAGGTCTGATAGGTCACTGGGGCAGTGACTGATCATTAGGATAGTGAGATGGGATCTCAGATCTAGGAGTTCCTAGGTTGAAGTCTAGACGGGTAGGTCCTAGGTCATATAGTGTAAACGAGGAGTTTGCTGAGAGCTATTGAATAAGGATTACACTAGTGGATTTCCCTCCTGGCTTGGTAGCCCCCAGATGTAAGCGTGTTGCGCTGAACTGGGTCAACAAACTCACTATGTTCTTTACTTTCTTGTCGTTTATTTTTCTTGTTTTTACTTCTGTTTTTATCGCTCGATGTTGGAACATTAAACGGAACATTGCAAACGTTAAAACATCTGACAGAACATCTAAAACAAGTACGTTAGAATTTCAAAATCAATTTTTTAAATATTGTATTGATGAGGTTTATATTGTCTTTGAAAAATTGTGATTAACTTCCCCAACATCGTATAGTAAATTAGCCACTTGAGTAATTTTCGTTAGTTGGGAATAGGCATGGCAATGAGGCGGGGTGGGGACGAGTTTTACCTTCCCCATCCCCATACCCTACTCCCTTATACTTACCCGTTACCCTACCCATATCCAACGGGGATGAGAAATCGAATCTCATCCCCGTCCCTGACGGGTTCGAGTGTCCCCGACTCATCTCCATCCCTGCAGTGGATAAAACAAATTAATAAAAATAAATGTATTTTTCAGCCCCAATGGTTTGTAATGCATTATCTAGCAAAGAGATGATGACAATCAATGACTATGGTGATTGAGAAGAGAGAGGCCAATAATGTGAGATATGGAAGGAAAAAGAGAGAACTATGATAAGTGAGTGTCATCTAAAAGACCGAGACACTGACTCCATGATTGAAATGGATTAGGGTTTAAGTTTTGATTTATATAAAAGGGGTAGTAAATTGATTTTCTACATTCGTGACGGGTTTGGGTATGGGTACCTATATCCCTGTTACTCGTCCCGTACCCGTGTTTTGAATTCGGAGAAAACTCAAACCCAGTCAAAGCAGGGAAAATCCTTTAAATTGGGTTTGGTTTGGACGGGTATCCGTGGGTATGGGTTTTGTTGTCATGCTTAGTTGGGAAAATTACCCACACTTTTTCAAAGATAATATATAAGGAAAAAAAACATATTACATTTAACCTCAGAGAATTAGTATAGTGAAGTTTGGCAAGACTTATTTTAGACTTGATGTTTAGATAAGAGTTTAATGTTGACGATTCAAAACAATTTTGCACACAAAATCAATCAAAACATTTAGAATCGCCACATCAATTAATGTTTTTAATTTACGTGATAATTCATAATGTTTTGATTGGTTGCACGTGCAAAGTTGTTTTGGACTGTCAACCCATCACCATTAATCTTTTCATATAAATTTAATTTCCTCGTGAGGGTTATTTGAGTGATGCCATTTTATCTAAAAATAAATTAGGTTTTGTTGTCATACACTCACCTTATATTTAAAAAAGAAAAAAAAAAACACGAGTTCACAATTTCCGTAGATAATAGTACCAATTAATGAGCAAACCCAAACTCATGTAATTCGATGAATCTCATTTTGATAATGCTAGAGAATGTACTCCCTCCGTCCCAAAATGTAAGCAAAAAAACTCAATTTCTTTGTCCTAAAACGTAAGCAAAAAAGTCAAACATTTATCCTATTTAATCTTTTTTTTTTTTAAAAAAACCATCTTTTTTGAGAAAAACTTTTGTTTATTCTCATAAAATTAAATTCAAATTACATTCAATTAACTCTCTGTTTCATTTTCTCCATAACCAATAACCAATGAAAATTATTTTTAAAAACCATTTCTTTGTCCTAAAACGTAAGCAAAAAAGTCAAACATTTATCCTATTTAATCTTTTTTTTTTAAAAACCATCTTTTTTGAGAAAAGCTTTTGTTTATTCTCATAAAATTAAATTCAAATTACATTCAATTAACTCTCTGTTTCATTTTCTCCATAACCAATAACCAATGAAAATTATTTTTACATCTTCTTATAAAACACTTATTCCAAAGAAAACACAAAAAACTGGCAAATTTTATGGTACACCCAAAAATTTGAGTGTGCCGGTACACCAAATCGTTAAATTAATAATTAAATGAGTTGTTTTTTGAAGAAAAAGAATTATTTTCTTTCATTTACAATTATAATAATTAAATCTTATTTACCAAAAACGTCGATGAAATAAAATATATTTTTTTGAATTTTTATTACTCATAACAAAGAATATAGATTATTTTCTATGAGAAAATGTTAAAAATCTATTATGATTCTTATAAACAATGAAAATGGTGTTTTTTCTTATGAAATGATGTTTTCTAAAATTTAATTATTGACAAATAGCTTTTTATTTCATAAAATGGTCATTAATTTATAAATTTATGAAGCAAGAGTATCGGTACACCTCAATTTGTGAGGTGTACCGTAGAAGTTCCCCAAAAAACTATACTCCAAATTCTTATGTTTTAGTTTTTTAAAAAATTTCTTTTCATATTTTAATTTTCAAAAATTTATTTCCAGATTTAAAAAAAACTAATTTCCAATTTTTTTCATATTTTAAAAAAAATTAAAATTATATAATTGAAAAAAATTTGGAATTTTTTATTTTTAAAAACTATTTTCAGAATTTAAAAAATATTTTTAAGTATTTAATTATGTGGCATGCTACGTAATCGCCACGTGGCAAAAGTTGCACAATCAGCAACAGCCACTTGGCGAACATCATGTCAAATCAGCTTGGAAGTGGGGCCAGGGACCTTTTTAAAAAAAATATTGGCAGGGATGTTTTTTATTTTTTATTTTTTGCGAGGCCCGAAACCAAAACTGACTATATTTACGGGGAGGAAATGCATATTTAAGCCATAAATCAAAGTTGAATCATTCTAATTTATTTAATGATAAAATCTTAAAATGAAACACAACCATAATTATGAAGAAAATAGCTTGTGTTATTGTTTTTGTTGTTCTTATGTTTATGGCAAATCATGTTGTTGCAACAGGAAGGGGGTCTTGACCTAGCTAATGGTGTTGTGACAGCCAATTGTTTATGTTATTGTTTCGGTTGCTGTAACAACAAAAATGCCACAAACTGAGGTTGAGGTTAACATGACATAAGTTTATGTTAATGCCTCTTGTCCTATTACTCCACAAACTGTGGTGACAAAAGCTTATGTTAATGGCTCTCCTCTACTACTCCTAGTATTCAATAGTAGATTTACTTTAGTAGGATGTAAAAAAGTAAATTACGTAATGATTTGCGCTAAATAAAACTTATACACAACAAACTTAATTAAATAAAACTTTCTGTTTTGTCATTGTTTTGTGACTTCATATTAACATTATCATGTAGTCCACCCGAAATAGAGCAATCACCCAATCCACAATCTGCTAACAAATATAATCAGTCAACTCTCCACATCACATGATATTGCAATTGCAATGGAAGGTAACTCTATACTACTCAATCATTAATAGAGTTATGGAAAAAAAATAACAAAATAAAATTTTACAAAGCCACTAACAAGTTGAACCTCATCTTCCATAAGCTCTGCAATTTACAATTGAATAATTTCAATACACTTCTAGTTGTCAAGTCTTTAATTCAATCTTATATATAAATTTTAGTTGTGATCAAAACCACATAGTGAGAGAGAATTTTACAAAACAGCTAACAAGAACTTACCAGCGTCCAACAGACACTCATAACTCACTGAAAACCCACTTCCTTATGCAAATAAATCTTACATTTTATTTGTCGGTTATAACTCGGTAAGTCAAGTTCAACTAAGGTGATATGGTGCATGTTGTGCTAGGTAAGAACAAGCTAAGCTTATATTAAGATAATTGCAGTAAGAAAAGTTCAACTAATGAGTTAAGTAAAACAGAATTGAAGGTAACAAAACATGTCGTATTTAAGGAGAAGTGCATACCTATTTCTTAAGTAAAATCAAGTTGTGCACTATCTTCACTTATAAGCATATCCTAACAACATGCACCACTAAAGCGTGTACATAATTTCAAAAGTTAGTTCGATTTATGTACATGTGCGAGTTCAGGTGCGGGCGAGCGTGCATGTGCGTGTGTGGAATTACATGTGTTAGTTTTGGTGTTTAGTTTTCTATATATATATATATATATATATATATATATATATATATATATATATATATATATATATATATATATATAATTTTTTTTTTTGCATATTTATATACTTATGTATGTATAAACTTTGTACCAAAAAAAAACTTTGTATTTGTGTTTGTCTTCAAAATAAGATATGTTTGTATTAGCTTTTATTTTAATTCAATCTTTTCCTATTTCCAAAGTAAAATTAAAAGGTAACAAATACAAATTTTATTTTACTTTTTTTGATATTTTTTTTTAATTACGTGCTTCAAGCATACGACCCGAACCTAATGAACCGAACCGAATTGTTTATGAACTTGAAGCGAACCGAACTCAAGCTAAATAAAATGTTTGTTTCTATCTCAAGTCGAGTTTTAAACTGAACCTTATCGACTTGAGTCAAACTCAGACGAGTTCAACTTGACTCGACTCATTTTCATCCCTATATTTAACTCCACGCATGGCCCCACGCGGTTTACACGTAGTTTTGTGAAAATTAAATTTAGAAAATTAATTTGAAGAAATCAAATTCCTAGCTGGCAACTATGATGGAAGAATAGGTATAGCAACTATGATGGAGGTAGTCATGATTTGTACAAGTGAATTTTGGCTTAATAAATTTATAAAATAAAATAACTGGTGGTAATGTAATAATGCAGATTAAATAAAGGAAACTTCTTGGGCTGGTATTGCTATCTATAATGGAAAATTGCTACTTCAAACGAGAATTTATTTCCCGAGCATTTCGAGACACAGCTGGCATTTATTGATTGCATGGTTAATTGGTAACATGATGTGTTTTCCACCACTCCTTATAAGGAAAATGCTGTTCACCGCGACAAAAAATTTCAAGAATTATCACGACCCTTTAGGCAGTTTATCATAGCACATGCATGTATGGTAAGTGGGCCCATTTTTTTTTGTTTTATTTTTTTGATACCACATCAGTTTTGCATTCGGGAAACAACCGTGAGAAATTTCTCGCGATATATAGCATTGTTCTTTCCGCAAATAACAAAATTTAATTGGAGCATGTTTAATTCGCGAGGCAATCGTGATAAAGGTTTTCGCGTTATATAGCATTGCTCATCTATCTCTTTGTATTACGCATCAAATCAATGAACGAATCTATATTTATAACTTCCATCTCATTCTTTATATTAGAACAATCGACACACTTACGATGAATGATAACATTTCTGTGTTTCAATGTTACTTCATTCTTCATTGTAATAACAACCATGATGTCCTGTTCAATCATATGATACTTTTGGTTGGTTAATAGCTTAATATTGAATAAAACTTGAATATATATATATATATATATATATATATATATATATATATGAGTCAGGATCCGTTGACACCAGGTGTCAACGGATTGATTGACACCAAATCATGTCCCTTCATTTATATTTATCCAAAGGTTGATATTATTTAATGAAAAACCTCATATAGACCCTCTTTTCTCTAATTTTCCTTGAGCATTAATTATCAATTTTTTTAGGGAATTAATTATTACTTTTATTGGCGAGACTCATTGAAAAGGGAAATACCATTTCCTACTAAGGATATTCCACGGGATAATATTGAAAAATTCACCACTGAAAAATTAGAAAATATACATTTGACATCAGAGCTTTCACATCAGTGGGAAAATGCCTGAGGGGAAATGCCTGAGGAAAGGTTATCACATCAGCTGAGGAAATGTCTGAGGGGGAAAATAGATACCAAAGGGGTTGTCACATCAGTGGAAATAATGCATGAGGGAAAAGATAGACGCGGTGGCAATTTCGTAATACTAGTGAAATTTACATCTAACATTTTCCACATCAGTGGATATAGTCACCTGAAGGGAAAAACATAAAAAATAAACAAATACCAAATTCTAGCTCATTCTTTTCACACTCACGTTCTTTCTCTCTTCTCGACCCAGTACCAAAACCTTGTATTCTCCACCACCAAATTCAGTCCCAAATTCGTTCCCACCACCACAAATACCCTTCAATTGAGCTTTTTTTCCAATTTCCTTCAAGTGTGTTGGAAGGATCAATTGAGTTCACTTCCCTCTCGTTGGAGCAAAACCCTAGATCTACAATACTTCATCTACTCTGTAAAGTTCAGTTCTTCGAAGAAGAATCCGTCGAGCACATATAAGACAACAACTTTAGTGATTTCATAGATAGTCGAAAAGGAGGAACGAAACTGGGGTACTCTGGCGACAGACATGAACAGTAACCCGTTTAAGGGTTGTTCGCCGCCGGAAGCTTTTGCGGTGTTCGATCAGCATCACACCTCCTACTAATCACGGTTAGTTGTTTCTCGTTTGCTTCACGGTTGTGTTTTGCTCCACAACAGTTGTTTCTCGATCTGGGTCACTTCTAGGTCGGCACCGCCGTTCTGGGTTTCAGATTGGATTGTGTTGCTTTTGATTCACTCTAGTTTGCTTTCGATTGTGACTCTTTGGACTGGTTTGATTCAATTTTCCTGACTGATATTCTATTATGGGGTCTCTCTCTGGATTATCTGGTTTTCCTGATTGATATTCTACTGTGGGTTTCCTCTCTGGTTTATCTGGATGATTCTACTGTGTTGGTCTGTTTTGGCTAAGTCTGTTATGGCAGAGAAGTTTGTTTGTCCTTAGCCTTGCATGGTCTCACATACGTCGAACCCTACGCCGCAATCTCTCTCAACCCGCAGTTTTGCACAGGCCCTTCTCAACAAAGTAGATGTCCCTTTGTCCGAACTCCCTATATGGTAAAGCATGTGCAGATAAGTGAATTTAGAGTGTTGCTTAGTTTTATTTTAGCATAATCTGTAAGAAACATGGCACTGTTGAGCAATAAAGTTGTTTTGATTTCATATTAGAAAAACTTCTCTGAATTTCTTTAAATGTTGATGATAGGTAATTTATGGCATGAATTGTGGGCAACATCCAAACCAGTACCAGCTGTTAAGCAGGAACCTCTTTTCGATGAGGATTTGACAGTGTAAGTAAAAATATTTTTTTGTATTTATATTCTCTCCTAATGTCATCCCTCTAATCTCATTTTACATTCATTTGTAGAGAGGGCATCCTCCATGCATTTGAGGACATCCATCCTTTTGAGCTTTTTGGACAGTTGTTTGTCTCTTTAGTAAGTTCTTTCTTTTTGAACATTTATTTAGGCAGCTCTTTTATTTTTCATCCATTTTTGTTCATCATAATTGTTCTCAACTCTTAATTATTTCATGTTTTTTGTAATTACATAAATAGTATATTTCATTTGACAAGACATTGCTTTCTTCATTTATGTAAAGCTCCTTGTTAGAACTTCAGTGTGGTCTTTCTTCTAATTAGAGAGCTTATTTTATCTGAACGTGAACAAATTAAACCTTGACCATTAGACCAACCTTGGATGATTAAGGTTAAAACATAACCTCGTTCTCGTGTTACTTTTTTAAAGTATTCATATTCATATATGGTCATACAACCAAACTTCACTCCATTCATTCATAAAATTAAAAATACTCTATCACTAGATACGTCCATACATAGACACATACATGTGCTACCAAGTGTCAAACGTTTGTATATGCGCCACCACTTAATGACTTATGTCAAAATATAAAATTTCATTCAAATCAAAACCCAATTGACAGTTCAAAGTAGTACTTTCCTTTAACAGTGTGTCATTTAAAATATAAGGAAATGTTCACTATTAGATTAGATAACTCTCCATGTCTAACCAATGTTCAAATTTTTTTTAAATTATATATTTATGTAATCATGAAGACAATATCACATGATTTGATGATTGTAGTGGTTAATTTTACATTTTATTAAGTGGTGTAAGCATGAAAATTTAAAACCTAATGTTAATTGATACTATCCTACAGACACACCCCCACAGTTGTACCATTTTTACACTTTTTCTAAACATAATATTTTGTCTTGTATAGCTTGGGTTAGGATTTGCGATTGCTGAACCTATGCTGTCTAGTAGCAAGGACTTAAAGTTGTTCTGTGACTGCAAGGAGTACATAGTTGCTACATGCCAAAGCAACAAATGGAGTGAGAAAGTTGATGACCTTGTCCAGGTGAGTACTTTTTGACTGCGGCTAATTTATGAACTGCCTATCAATAATCTAAGTCTTAAAAGCTGAACTGCCTTTGCTCCGTGTTGCTAAGGTCACTGGTGGTACCCAACAAGCTCTCCAAAATGTAAAAATCGAATCTTTATTCTAATGGGTTGTTATTGTTTTGTGTCTGTAAGGTGTTTGTGTTAATGATTGATGTGTTGTTTTTGAATATTTTATTTGGGTTTTGCAGTAAGGTGTTAAGGTTGTCGATTGCTCAGGTTTTGACAGTGATTTCTCAGAAGCAGAAGGTTGCATTGAGGGAAGACTAGGGAAATTCGCAGAAGGCTTTCCAAGCATCAGGTGTTAAACGCTTCTAAAGGTTAATAGAATTGCATCTGAGTTACACTTGAACAAATCAATTAAGGGAGGATTCCAACTGTGGTTTGGCGGAGAGGTGCCTGCAAACTACACCAGATCTGCTGCTGTCCAAGACACATCTACTGTGACAGTAGAGGTTGCAACCTTTGGCTGACCTATTTATTTTCCTTGATTTAAACTGTAAGTAAAATGGTTCAATTTATTTCATATCATTTGATTTGTTTTTTGAACACACATTCTTCTTTGAAGTCCGAACTTTCCTTTTGACATGATAAAACTTTTGGAGAGACACATATCTTAAAGTCAGTTGAAATATAAAATATGAAATGAAGTGTATTACCAATGAGATCTAATGCAAGTGGTTCAAACACAATGTATGTGTGTGTTGTAAATTCCGGAGTATCGAGTCATAAACAGGGAGTTTCTTTTCCAACTCAATATTCTCATGAACCTTCACTGACTAATTAGTTATGATAGCTTTTCTTGTACACAACCAGATCCAACATTTAGTGGCCCTGCATATAGTAGAAGTGTTCAATTTTCTATAGTAGGGCTATTTTAGTCCCTTATCTGTAAGTAGCCTTGAAAATATACCACATGTTTTTCCTCCTCCCATATTTCTCTGTGATAATTTTGTTTGGAGTGTGATGAGAATGAGAAATAACTTAAAAAATTGATATATGATAAGGTATTGGTGAATGAAATAGAAGGAATAAAGTAATATTGAAGATGTTTTTTGAGTGTAGAATAGTGGACAATAGAAATGATGTGGGAGTGGGAGTAAGTGAATATACTAAGAAAAAAGAAGAGTGTGGAATGGGATGTTTGAAAATTGAAAGTGGTTGGTGAATATGCATGGCATACCTCACTCACTACATGGCTTATTTATGTGGTTTTGTTCTATTGTTAGAGAGAGAGTGAGAGCACTAGTACGTGAAGTGAATTTGAAGAAGTAGGTGACTTTGAAGGCAAAATGTATCTTGTTTGGTTCTAAGCTCTTTCTTTATTACATTCTTCAACTCTTTGCTGCTTAATTAAAACTGGCGCCTTTATAAAAGACATGGCGGGCATTAGCCATTATCGATATAGGATAGGATTAATTGACATACTTATAAAAAACACATGTTTATTGTCTCTTATTTTAGGTAAATTTAATTTAAAATATCAAACTATAGTAAAGAAACTCAGCATCTCAATAATGATAGTGAATAGGTAGAACTCATCAATGATAATGGTGTTGGTAATAATAGAGATATAAAGATAGAGAATTGTAATGGTCATAAATGTTTAGGTGAAATTCCAGATGATGGTATAAGTGTTGTGGAGTTTAGCACAGAGGAATAAGCTATACAATTTTACAGAGTACGTTTTCATTTTGCTGTATGGAATGATGATGTGGTAAAAGATCATTGTCAGAGTACGTTTTCATTTTACAAAGTACGTTTTCATTTTCAGAGTACGTTTTCATTTTACAGAGTACGTTTTCATTATTGCAAAGTAATCGCCGTGCAACAATTTTACAGAGCCCGATCCACATTTTGTTCACTTGATTCCGAATCATCAAAAATTGAGTGAATAGGAGAAAATATTATAGGTCCTGCATATAGTTATAATTAATGAGATAATGAGAGATAGACTTCTCAAAACAGAAATTGTAGGTGAAGTAGAATCACTGCCTCTAGTTCTCGGGTTTATTCATGTGAGTAGATTGTTCAACAAAGAGTAATGAAGTTTGGATTTTCTGTCAAGAAACTTAGAAAGTTTATTAGAAAAATGTCCACATACATTAGTTAATTTAATTTATGCTAACTCAAGCTTTGTCTTTGCTACGTACTATTACAAATGCATACTTGGATTCAATGTTGACATTTTAATTATATTTGATGAATACCCAAATACATACTTTTGATTCATCTAGCTACATTAAGATATGAAATATCAACTATGAATAGTTGAGGTGGATTGGAAGAATTAATTTGTGAAAAAAAATGGTGTAAAATACTAGTACTAGTTAACTTGTGTTGTATCGTACTTTTAACTTTATTTCTCAGTTTGTGAATATATTTTTGCAGAGGCCAGCATTTTTGGATATTGGCTCTCATGCATTGCTGCCGCAGCTATACCATATACTTTATGCATATTAACTTGGTCTCGCGCATCACAGTTAAGCAAAGCTCTTCTCCTTCGACGTTGTCGAAGTATTGATGGTAGAAATTTAGTAAGTATTTACAATTTGTAAAATTTTAATAGTGATAATTTTGTCATTGTAAACTTGGTGTGTATGAAGCTTTGGTGATACGGTGAACTAAAATCTTTTATTAAGATTTGTGTTTGTTGATATTGAATGTATATCAATAAAAATAGGATCTCTGATATTGATTATATGTTGTATGTCTCCTTTTATTGTATAACGCGGCCTTAAAAAATTGCTCATGTACTCTAGCCTATTTGGTAAAAACAGCAACAACAAAAAAAGGCATGTTTTTTTTTTAATTGAGATAGATCTCACATCAGGTGGAAATAGTGCCGATGTGAAGTAAAAGTCTTTCTCATCAGTGGATGGTTTATACCCGATGTGAAAACCCTATTCTTTATATATTTAATACAAAATTCACATTGGGTTGAAAATAACCTGACGTGGAAAGTCGTCTATCACATCGGGTATGAACCCGATGTGAAATGTTCTGGACATTTAACCTCACCTTTAGTTACATCGGGTGGGACCCGATGTGAAAAGTCAATTTCAACTGATGTTAAATGTCATTTCTGTAGTAGCTTGTGTTATTGTTTTTGTTGTTCTTATGTTTATGGCAAATCATGTTGTTGCAACAGGAAGGGGGTCTTGACCTAGCTAATGGTGTTGTGACAGCCAATTGTTTATGTTATTGTTTCGGTTGTTGTAACAACAAAAATGCCACAAACTGAGGTTGAGGTTAACATGACATAAGTTTATGTTAATGCCTCTCGTCCTATTACTCCACAAACTGTGGTGACAAAAGCTTATGTTAATGGCTCTCCTCTACTACTCCTAGTATTCAATAGTAGATTTACTTTAGTAGGATGTAAAAAAGTAAATTACGTAATGATTTGCGCTAAATAAAACTTATACACAACAAACTTAATTAAATAAAACTTTCTGTTTTGTCATTGTTTTGTGACTTCATATTAACATTATCATGTAGTCCACCCGAAATAGAGCAATCACCCAATCCACAATCTGCTAACAAATATAATCAGTCAACTCTCCACATCACATGATATTGCAATTGCAATGGAAGGTAACTCTATACTACTCAATCATTAATAGAGTTATGGAAAAAAAATAACAAAATAAAATTTTACAAAGCCACTAACAAGTTGAACCTCATCTTCCATAAGCTCTGCAATTTACAATTGAATAATTTCAATACACTTCTAGTTGTCAAGTCTTTAATTCAATCTTATATATAAATTTTAGTTGTGATCAAAACCACATAGTGAGAGAGAATTTTACAAAACAGCTAACAAGAACTTACCAGCGTCCAACAGACACTCATAACTCACTGAAAACCCACTTCCTTCTGCAAATAAATCTTACATTTTATTTGTCGGTTATAACTCGGTAAGTCAAGTTCAACTAAGGTGATATGGTGCATGTTGTGCTAGGTAAGAACAAGCTAAGCTTATATTAAGATAATTGCAGTAAGAAAAGTTCAACTAATGAGTTAAGTAAAACAGAATTGAAGGTAACAAAACATGTCGTATTTAAGGAGAAGTGCATACCTATTTCTTAAGTAAAATCAAGTTGTGCACTATCTTCACTTATAAGCATATCCTAACAACATGCACCACTAAAGCGTGTACATAATTTCAAAAGTTAGTTCGATTTATGTACATGTGCGAGTTCAGGTGCGGGCGAGCGTGCATGTGCGTGTGTGGAATTACATGCGTTAGTTTTGGTGTTTAGTTTTCTATATATATATATATATATATAATTTTTTTTTTGCATATTTATATACTTATGTATGTATAAACTTTGTACCAAAAAAAAACTTTGTATTTGTGTTTGTCTTCAAAATAAGATATGTTTGTATTAGCTTTTATTTTAATTCAATCTTTTCCTTTTTCCAAAGTAAAATTAAAAGGTAACAAATACAAATTTTATTTTACTTTTTTTGATATTTTTTTTTAATTACGTGCTTCAAGCATACGACCCGAACCTAATGAACCGAACCGAATTGTTTATGAACTTGAAGCGAACCGAACTCAAGCTAAATAAAATGTTTGTTTCTATCTCAAGTCGAGTTTTAAACTGAACCTTATCGACTTGAGTCAAACTCAGACGAGTTCAACTTGACTCGACTCATTTTCATCCCTATATTTAACTCCACGCATGGCCCCACGCGGTTTACACGTAGTTTTGTGAAAATTAAATTTAAAAAATTAATTTGAAGAAATCAAATTCCTAGCTGGCAACTATGATGGAAGAATAGGTATAGCAACTATGATGGAGGTAGTCATGATTTGTACAAGTGAATTTTGGCTTAATAAATTTATAAAATAAAATAACTGGTGGTAATGTAATAATGCAGATTAAATAAAGGAAACTTCTTGGGCTGGTATTGCTATCTATAATGGAAAAATGCTACTTCAAACGAGAATTTATTTCCCGAGCATTTCGAGACACAGCTGGCATTTATTGATTGCATGGTTAATTGGTAACATGATGTGTTTTCCACCACTCCTTATAAGGAAAATGCTGTTCACCGCGACAAAAAATTTCAAGAATTATCACGACCCTTTAGGCAGTTTATCATAGCACATGCATGTATGGTAAGTGGGCCCATTTTTTTTTGTTTTATTTTTTTGATACCACAGCAGTTTTGCATTCGGGAAACAACCGTGAGAAATTTCTCGCGATATATAGCATTGTTCTTTCCGCAAATAACAAAATTTAATTGGAGCATGTTTAATTCGCGAGGCAATCGTGATAAAGGTTTTCGCGTTATATAGCATTGCTCATCTATCTCTTTGTATTACGCATCAAATCAATGAACGAATCTATATTTATAACTTCCATCTCATTCTTTATATTAGAACAATCGACACACTTACGATGAATGATAACATTTCTGTGTTTCAATGTTACTTCATTCTTCATTGTAATAACAACCATGATGTCCTGTTCAATCATATGATACTTTTGGTTGGTTAATAGCTTAATATTGAATAAAACTTGAATATATATATATATATATATATATATATATATATATATATATATATATATATATATGAGTCAGGATCCGTTGACACCAGGTGTCAACGGATTCATTGACACCAAATCATGTCCCTTCATTTATATTTATCCAAAGGTTGATATTATTTAATGAAAAACCTCATATAGACCCTCTTTTCTCTAATTTTCCTTGAGCATTAATTATCAATTTTTTTAGGGAATTAATTATTACTTTTATTGGCGAGACTCATTGAAAAGGGAAATACCATTTCCTACTAAGGATATTCCACGGGATAATATTGAAAAATTCACCACTGAAAAATTCACCTCTTTTGTTGATCAGACATGATAATATTGAAATGTAGATTTTGTCAAAAACTTGAAATGAAGAAAGAAGCCCTTAATAGTATATGAAATGACGATAGATATAATAATATCCATTGTTAATTTTCATTTGTAATAGAGGGGAAAAATAAATAAAAATCTGGACAATAAAAAAGATAACCAAAATGTACCAAAAAAAAAATAAAGATAACCAAAACGAGAGGGAAGAATTGGCATTGAAATAAATGAAAATAAATGCACTTTAAAAATTCAGGTAAGTAATGATCATATGAGATTTTTAAGTAAATGAATGTGAGCCTTTAAATCAATACAAATGAATGGACATGATTTGGTGTCAACGAATCCGTTGATACCTGGTGTCAACGGATCCTGACTATATATATATATATATATATGATTGCTAATAAGTTAATGATGTAAAAGAATTTTACAATGACATTTTATGGTTTGCTCATTTAATTCACATATATTTTGTAAAAGATAGTAAAAGAAAAGACAAAACCCGTGTGATTCTTCATTCTAATCACAACCATGATGCCGTAATAACCATGATGCCATAATTAAATAAACATCCAATGTTTTACTTAATACCACTCACATGCTGCTGTTACTTAATACTACTACTAAGCCCCACACAGTTTACTACATACACCAAAAATCAACATTTTAGATTCATTAATTTTAGATTAATCCAATGTTGTGACCGGAAGGTGTACTTAATACTACAAATACCATCTGGCCCCACACGGTTTAGGAAATCAAATTCTTACTAGTTGGCCATTATCAGTTCTATATATTGGAGTCTACTATACTATTTATTAAAATTGATGCCATGTGAAATTCCAATTTTGCCCCTATGAGGGGCAATTTGGTAATTCCATAATTCTATATCCTTGGAGAGTGCCACCTAATTATCCAAATATTATATTTTATTTTATATTATTTTATTATTTATTTTATATTTATAAAAATAATCCTAAATTCAGTTGCTTCGACATTGCCGTTGTGGGAGATTAAGGTATCGTTTGACCCGGCTTTTTTTTCAACTTCTCTATATTTTTAAGGAGAAGTTAGGTCAAACACAATATCAATTATGTACTTACTAAAAAAAAATACTTTTTTTGAATGCATAAAATTGAATGGAATGAGCTTTAGCCAAAAGTTGTTGAATGATACTTTATAAAACTACTTCTCGACAATTTATTTCACAAGCACCTCTTTTCAACTCACACTAGGAACCATTTCTTTTATTTTTTAATATTATATTTCAATATGTTTTTTTCTTCCATTTAACTTTTTTTATTTTATTTTTTGAACCGTTCCATTTAATTTGTCAAAGAGGTTCCATTTAATTCTATTATCTTTTTTTCAAAGGAATTTTATCATCTTTTTATCACTTATATATTTAATTTCAATATCGTTTAATCATCACAACCTCACAAATATTTTTATTCACGCTGTCATTTAATGATACCAAATATTTTTATTTTATTTCTTCAACCTCACGAATATATACACACATACATTAACGTTTAGAGTAATATTTTATGTCTGTCTGTCTGTTTTTTTGTTACGCTAATGCATATAATTTTTTTTAGTG
The DNA here is from genome assembly GCF_051527215.1 of Medicago sativa. Taxonomy (NCBI): domain Eukaryota; kingdom Viridiplantae; phylum Streptophyta; class Magnoliopsida; order Fabales; family Fabaceae; genus Medicago; species Medicago sativa. Next base: position 83,274,119 of record NC_140750.1, read on the forward strand.
TTACTTGGTTGAGTGCTACCTCACCGATTTTTTTTAACTACTTTCCAATTTTTATATTTTTAAAAACTTTTAACTATTTTCCAATTTTTTTATTTTTAACTATTTACCAATTTTTTTCTCCCAAATTTAGTTTCTTCTACACTGCCGTTGTGGGAGATTAAGATATCGATTGACCCATGTTTTTTTCAACTTCTCTACTTTTTTAAGGAGAAGTTATGTCAAATACAACGTCAATTAAGTACTTACTAAAGAAGACACTTTTTTTTAATGCATAAAATTGAATAGAATGAGCTTTGGCCAAAAGTTGTTGAATGCTACTTCAAAAAACTATTTCTCGACAATTTATTTCACAAGCATCTCTCTTCAATTCACGTTGGGAGCCTTTTCTTTTATTTTTTAATATTATATTTCAATATATTTTTTTCTTCCTTTTAATTTTTTTTGAACCGTTCCATTTAATTTTTTTTAAGGATGTTCCATTTAATTTTATTACCTTTTTTTCGAAGGAATTTTATTATCTTTTTATCACTTATATATTTAATTTCAATATCGTTTAATCATCACAACCTCACAAATATTTTTATTCACGCTGTCATTTAATGATACCAAATATTTTTATTTTCTTTTTTCAACCTCGCTAATATATACACACACACCTTAGCGTTTAGAGCAATGCTTTATGTGTGTCTGTTTTTTTGTTACGCTAACGCGTATAATTTTTTTTTGGCGTTAAATAATGCGTATGATTATTTTTACAAAATTTTGATTTTAATTAAAAGTAAAGTATGCATATCTTTTTCTTATTTAAAAAAATTAAACATATTTGTTTCCATGACACCAACAATGTAACAAATATAATATCATATAATATAAATTCTTATATTTTTGAAAGACACCAAAATTATGGTATTCTTATAACGAAATTTGTTATTGAGTATAATTGAAATAAAAAAATCGACTAATTTGATATTATTTATGTTATTATTTCAGGCTCCTTAAATTGTTTCTCCTATTCAAATATTTAACAAGTCATTTATATGATGATACAAATTTGTATTCATGTTACACAAAATAAACGTTATTGAGTAAATATAGTATTTGTAAAAAAAAAAAATATCTTTTATTTTTTAACATTTTTAGCCTTCAGAAAATATTTTAAACATTATTTTATTTATTATGTTAGTTCATAATAAATTCAAAGTTTTGTCATCGTGAGCTTAGCTCAGTTGATAGGAACAATGCATAAATATATGCCAAGTCCGGAATTCGAACCCCGACACCATAAAAAAAATATTCAAAGTTTGTAGAATATTTTGCCAAACAACATTTAACTTAAAAATAGCTTTAAAACTAAAGAAACCAAACAATTTTACCTTCTTTCTCAAAGGCCTTTATTTTAAATTTATTTTGAAGTAATTTTTAGACCGTAAAAAACTTTCGCTAAACGGTATCTAAGTTCAGCTGGGAACACTCTTTCACTTTCTTCTTCATAAGAGGTCATTTTCTTTCTTTTTTCATAGTTCTGAGACCATGCATGACTTGAGTTGATTGATTTTTATGGCTTGGGGTGTTCATTTTTCGACACTGGTTTAGTTTTTGCTTCATCATAGGTGGTTTTCTTCATTTTTTCACGATTTTGCATTTTAAGGGTTTTGTTTTTTGTTTTTTTTTTCTTCAATTGTTAGTGGATTATGTACCAGAAATTGTTATGTTGCTTGGCTGTAGAAAAATCTTCCTTTGTTATGTGGAGTATAGTAGAGGTCATGATGATTGAATTTTAGCTCATGGTAAGATTTTGACACAATTGTTATTTTAGCTTCTGGTATTGTAGTTGAAAAAAATTGATGCATGCGGGTTATTTTAATTTTTGCGAGTAATCCTAAAGCTGTTTTCATATTTGGTTTATTCTTTCCTATATCATTGAGCCGTACGAAAGTTGATTGGTGTAAATTTGTTTTGGTCATATCATTGAGGTCCAGAAAGTTGATGATACAGAAATTTGTGCATTTAAGATCAGGTTGATTTGATGATACAAAAATTGATCACATAGAAATATGTTAGCTCCTTTCGATATCAGAATGAACAAAGAGAATAAAATTAAATGATGTATTATTGCATTTCTATATAGGACTTTCAATATCAAGGAATTATGACTACATTAAGGATCTCAAAAATGATTTGGACATTTGGAAAATAAGATTTGGAGTGCTGGATTCTTGGAACATATGAAGCTCATTATTTATGATGCAAATGATAGATGAGTTAGTAAAGATTTGTTATAATTTTCTTTATGAATTATCAATGTTACTTATTAGTGTACATTTTGATTTATTTATATTTTTTGGTTTCTTTCTCGGATTTAGGGTGATCGAGATCATGTAATAACTCGATATAGAGAATTGGAGCATTGGAAGGCTTTGACTGAGGAAAACAAGACTTATACTTTCTATAATTGTCATGTGTTTGATAATGACATTGCATTTAATCCCTTTAAGGTTGTTTTTGGTGCTGGTACAAAGGTGCAGAAGTATGACAAGTTAACTATCGTTCTTACTCGTGAATTTCGCTTTAAGTCATTTAAGGAAATTCAAGATGGAAAATTCAAAACTGACGCTTTATATGGTATAGTTATGTGCTTTAATTTATTTCTGTGTTTTTTTCGATTATAATGTTCTTATAGATATAATTTTTTTTTTTTAAGAAATCATCGGGCTACTTCATGAGATTGTTAAGACAACACGAATTGAGACTGGAAAGAAACCGTGTACGAACATTGTGTTGAAAGATAAAAGGTATTATTTTCTAATTTGTCTGAATCAGATGATAGGATTTTGTATAAGTAACCCACTTGGGTTGACCTAGTGGTATTGACTTGGGATCTAGGAGTGTGCTCCTCCTTGAGGTCTCAGGTTCGATTCTCTCTAATGTCAATTTAGGTGAGTTAGTTTAGCTTCTTCAAAAAAAAAAAGGATTTTGTATAAGTTTGATAATGACCTGAAAGATGTATTTCCTTATGCAGTGGGAATATGGTTGATGTAACACTATGGGAAAAATACTTCGTAGCTTTAACACTTACCATCTACTTACCTTGAGTTCTTTGCTTCCATTTTGTAGTCAATGGCAACCCATATATATGTAACAATTGGTCAGGTTCGATGCTGCTCATCAACCTACATCACCCGGTTGTTGAGAAGTTTAAGACTTAGTAAGTTTGCATTATGATTTCACAATACAGTGTTAAAGTAACTTATTATTTCACAATCTGATTTGATTGTTTTTTGACCATGTTTCTTGAATTGTTGTCGTGACCTTAACACTTCTCAAGCTCTTCAGTCAGAACTTAAGTCAGAGTTCGGCTTCTTCTCAACGTACTTCGTACAACGATTTTTCCAATCTGTCTCAAGTTAGGCCAATTGTTGAATTTATAAACTTAGTCAAGGTCTGCTTTTTTTATGCACAAACATGCTTTGAATTTTTTTACGCACAAATTAAAAATACATATTGCATTATTCTTTATTTCATGTGCATAATTTGTGTTAGGAAACATATTGCATCACTATTTGTAAAACAACTAAATTCAATCCTAACCAGTTTGGATGGTATTATGAGAGTTGCACCAAATGTTCGAAGACATCAATGTTAAATGGTGCTAGCTATAAATGCACATGCAGGAGTGATGCTTAATTTCCGTTTGTTTCAACAATGTTAATTGGCCAACGGGGTACGTATATACCACATGCATGCATTTATCTAGACTTTATAGGAAGATAATAGGAAGATAAATTAGAAGCCATGGTACATTTTCTTTAGCTTAAAATCAGTTATGCTACCTTCATTTTATAAATTATATGTAACTATATTCGCATACATTTTATCCATGTTAATATGCATTAGACTAATATTGCAGTTATTTCCCTGTTTAGCATTTCCCAAACGAGGTGTCAAGAACAATTCTGAAAGAAAAGCGCAAAACAATCACTCTCAATGATGACCAGACACAGAGAAAGTATAAGTGTCGCCTCATTACCGTCGAAAGAGCAAGCTATGAAAAATACTTGGGTGGACAGTGGTTCAATTTCTGCAGAGAACGTGTGATGGAAGAAGGTGGTAAGCTCATCTTTGATCTCGAAAAGTCACCGAAGAACTTGCATGTTCGAGTTGTTCCAAAGTAGATCTTTGCTGCTGAACTATTTGAACTTCTACTATTTTGGCGTATCGCTTTGGACTGTAATCGGAAACTATCTTGACTTTGAGATGCCATTTGTTCTTTTCATTTTGTCTGATGTAAATATTGGCAAAAATCCCTTTTTGGTTAGTCTATGACACTTGCAGTCTCTTTTATAAACCTAACTATTATGTAACATTGTTGGTTTCTTCATTGGTTCCAATTAGTATCATGTTAATTATAATGTTGTTTTCCTAATCTCTTGAACAAAATGAGATTTGTGCAATATGCTTGCTTGATTTTCACATTTATGAACGACAACAATTTCTTAGAAAGATGCAGCTATTTCCCTTAATTTTCTCATTTCTCCTTTATAACAAAGTTTTTTAAAAATATAGTAAAAGTGATTTATTTAGAATATCCGAGTTTATGCAATATTTATTAATTTGCTCATTTTTCCTTTGAATTTTTTTTTTACAAGATACGTTATTCAACCCGTGCGAAGCACGGGTTTGTAACTAGTTAATACATAAATCTATACTCACAACACAAAACAAAGTTAGTCTAATTATGAAGACAATGTGCTTTGTGTTTTTGGTTTTCCTTTTGTCAATTCAATGTGCTGGTACTGGAAGAAGTCTGTTGATTCATGGTGCTGGTGCTGGAAGAGGGCTTGATGAAGGTGTGAAAATGGAGAAAGCATGTTGGTTTTGTTGTTTGTATCCACCTCATTGTCCACCACCACATGTTCATATTGCTTCTACTACTACTAATCCCTCTCCACAGGAAGCTAGTAATTATGAAGACAGTAATGAGTGAATATGTTTTTATGAGGCCTAGGGTTGTCAGACTCGTGAGTCTATAAAGACTCGAAAAGGGTTCATACACTCGACTTATAAACTTGTATCAGTCTATGAAAAATTAAAAATAACTTCAAAAACACATGCGTGCGCGTGTGTGCGCACACATGTATGTGAGCAAGCGTGCGTGTTCTCTTTTGTTCATACACTTGATATATATAATTGTAAGTCATGTAACTTTGAGTAAAGGTTAATTATATGATGTTATGAGTAGATCTCATGTTATAACTTAATGTGATAATTGGTGTTTTATTACATTAAATATCTGCTAACATTAAATATAAAACTTTTGAATATATAATTGGTATTATCCAAGAAAGAGTTAGTATTATTAGTTGTATTAACATGTGCAATGTTGCACATGTTAGACAAACCCTTTTAACAATAGTAATTAAATAAGCATCCAATCACATGTTGCTGGTACTAATTAATAGTAATACTACTACTCAAATTTCTACTAGATGGCTTCTAAAAATTGGAGTGCTTTGGAGTTAATATATAGCTAGTTCCATACGCATACAACACAAAACGAAGTAGTTATGAAGACAATAATGTGCTTTGTGTTTCTTGTTTTTCTAATGTCAATTCAGTTTGCTGGTGCCGGAAGAATTCCTCCGTTGATTCATGATGGTGTTGAAAGAATGTTAATTTATGCTGCTGGTGAAGGTGTGAAACCGGATAAATCTTGTTGGTTTTGTTGTCTCTATCCTCCTCATTGTCCCCCACCACCTTCTACTACTCCTAATCCTTCTTCAAAATCTCTTATTCCATAGTAGGATGGGGGTAATGTAATAAGGGAGATTACAATTAAATAAAACCAGTGGCGGAGCCAGGAAATTTATGGAGTCTGGGCAAAAAAATTATCGCAAATTCACATGTGACATAATATATAAACAGTCATAAATCGAAATAAAAGAGGCGAGTTAAGAACGTTAAAATATGACTTTACACAGGAAAAAATTATAAATTTTCGACAAACGACAAATTAATTATGAATTTTTAAAGTGTCAAAAACTCAAAAAATAAAACTACGGAAATCTCGACCTATAAATCGAATTTTGAGTTCATTATTTGCAGAGACATCTATAAAAATACATAAAAAGAATCTGTAAAGTTTCATAGCATTTCGAAGTCGTTTAAATTTATTTTGATTTTTCAACCAAAACGTGCAAAATTGAAATTTTGTTCCGCGTAAGCATATACTCACAAGTCAAATTTAGTTCCCTAATTTTGTAGGCATGACTAGAACATGATAAGAACCTTCACAATGAAATTTTGTAGTTTTTAAATGAGATACAAATTAATTATAAATTGTTTAAGAAATTCAAAATTATGAGGGAATAAAAATTCATAATTAATTTATCAGTGGTCGAAGAAATTTAATTTTTTGTGTAAAGCTATATTTTAACATGCTAAACATGTATGAAAAAATAGTGAAAAAATTTAACATGTAGGTCACATTTTTAGACTACGTGTATATTATAGGGTGGTCAAAAATAAGAAGAAATTCAAGTTACAATGCTAGAGTATATTTTGTATTTTACAAAGTCATTTTTCAGACATAATGTATATTACAGGGTCAATTTGAACAATTAACCCGTTAAAATAAGAGAGATGAACCCATCAATAGTGTGCTAAATAAAATTATGAGGTAAATATCTTTTCCGAGCCTATTTGCGTGTGAGAATTTTCAGATTTTGCCCAAATTTTTCTTTTTGTAATTGTGTTAATGGACTTTTGCGTTGGGTCTAATGCGCAAAAATTATCGATCGAGCCCGGGCGACCGCCCGGGGTCGCCCGGCGGTGAAACCGCCCCTGAATAAAACTGTATTAAGCTTCAAAGTTTATGTTAAGTTTTGTACATGTTTTTAACCTCTTTGGTTAATGTGTTGGTTATGGACCTATTTAGTTATTGTACTTTGAATTCTATTATGTATTGGCTATGAAGTTGTTTTAAATCTATTATTGTTTTGATAAGGTTAGGATATGGTTTATTTTAGTTTTGATCAGATTATTCAATCATATCCATCTGTCTTGGATTAGAGACCAAACTAAACTTTATAGATGAATTATTACTGGATCAAATTAAATTGTCAACATAAATCAAGGGACAAAACTAAACCCTCGACATAAGTTAAAAGACCAAACTACTTTTTTGAAGTACATTTTCATTCATCAAACTCAACATAACATCAAATGCATTAATGTCATTTTCTTCCCTTTCATGATACTTTTCAGTCTCATTTCATGTGCAAGAATGTTTTATGAGTATGTTCGTCAATTTTAAGGGCTTGCAATTTTCACAAGTTGACCATTTCTTCAAATTTATGAAAAAATATATATGATTCTTTGATACAAGAAGGGTTTTTGAGATAATTGGAACGAATGAGAAAGAGGGACAATAAATCATCTATGTTTAATGTACTAGATGTTAAGTGAACCTTCACCTACTGATATTCTTGTTAGGACTGTCAAACACTGCACTGTGAATTATTTTTGGCCATTATATGCTATGATCCTAATTTTATAGTATATATATGCTTCATGACGCATGAATGTGGAGCCAAGTTAGTATGTAGTTTTGGAAACTTAAAAAAAAAAAAAAATCTTATTTTTCTCAGTCAATTTCTTATGGCACAGATGAACCTTCATGTTTTCCTACTCGTTGATTTTCTATCTCTGTATAAACTTAGGGAAGTATGATTCAGCGAAGGAGAAAGGGATATATATTAAAAATAGTTTATGGCAAAACAAACTTTATTGAACTCCTTTGATTTGAAATGTAGTTAGGAGAGATTTGATATACCGATTAAGATAAAAAAATTCCAAATTTAAAACATTTTTGTTGTTATTATTTAAATTACTTTATATCTAGATCGTCCGATCAGTGAACGAACGATCAAGTATTTTATTGCATAAGTTTGTACTTTGTACTGCATGCAATCCAAATCCAAATTCATTTTATTTGTGCCAGCAATCGAATTAAACCATACCCTTGAGTTGAAGGTATATAAGTCAAACAAATCTCCTTTAGAAAAAAAATCAAACAAATGTGTTCACGAATATTTTGAAAATATCAATTTTTTATAATTTTTTATAATAAATTATTAAAAATATTTAAGATCAACGTTGTGCATTAAAATGTGTGACACAGTCAACTGTGTCAAATAATAAAAGAAGAATGTAATATCATTTGTCTTTGTATAATAGTAGAAAAATATGATATGCTGAGGGCTTAACGACACTTATACGAGATGTCGAAGCTAGAGATGAACTCCAAGGTGTTAACATATGCCGAAATGCACTGGTAGTGTAACACCCATACTAAATTGTCTAGAATATTTAGCATGTGTATTAAACTTAGTTTTGGATACATTAAAATTTACAATAGAGATCTGTCCAAATGAATACATTTCTAATACAAGTTCGTACATCCAATAAAATATAGCATCTGATAAATATACATCATATACAAATCATGTATACACAAATAAATCATCCGGCTTTCTTCTGCTGATCTCTGGCATGAACTTTTCTGCTTACACACAACCTGCTTATCTGAAAATAAAATAAAGGGATTGGGGTGAGACAGGATGTCTCAGTGAGTTCCACCTATCCTAGGTTGTAGGCGATCTCAGGGAGTCTATGATCACCTTCTGTCTCTGCATATTCTGATTTAGGATTTACTGTGTTGTTCTGCATATTTTAGCGATCAGGGGAAATTCTAGATCGCTAATGGTATACTATCATAATTTCTGTCTTAATTATAATCATATCATATTTCATAATTAAGTTAGAAAGTCAGCGTTGAACAAACAATTATTATCTGGGTTGATTTTACGGAATGGACCCGAGTGGAGTAACCCCGAATACATTCCCATACATAACCGATGAAATTCCTATCTGAAGCTAACACTGGACTCCTCTTGTCGTCACGTAGATTTCTCTAGGAAATCCCATCCAGCGTATCCTGGAGCCTCGAAGGACGCGACTTACTTATGCATAATTGGAACATTCGGGATTTGCCTTTTAACTGGGGTTCTAATGTTACCCAGGTTCGCCCCGCTCCGTTTCATATGCTTTAACTGATAAGTATTTACTGTATGCATATCTAATGTGATGCATGTACTATATACATATATCTAATATGCCTCTGGTTACATCAGTAACATAACGATTCTCGACTATCTAAGTCGAGTCTCTACTAATTCCCTGTTTCTAAGGGGTAGAACCTACCCGAATAACACACACACACACACACACACACACACACACACGCGCGCGCGCGCGCGCGCGCGAATACCATCAATATCTACTGGAGGGGCTGCGATGAAAGCGATAATAAATACAGAAGTTGCGGTCAATAAGGTAGGGATCATCAAAACACCAAACCATCCAATGTAAAGACGGTTTTCAGTGCTGGTTATCCAGTTACAGAAGCGACCCCATAGGTTTTCACTATCGCGTCTCTCTAAAATTGCAGTCATGGTAAAATCTTGTGTTTATTTAAATTTAATTATCAGGGACTCCCAAGCGCGCGCACGCGCACACACACACACACAGATATATATAAGTTAAACTCTCGAGTGTTACGCATTGATAACTTATGTCTATACTCACTTACATTAGTTATTTTCCGTTTACATAATAGTCCTGAAATTTGCAGATAAGTCCCTGGATATGAACAATGAACGATGTACTTTTTAGAAAATATATTATTGTACAAGACTACTCGCTTGGCGAGCCAACAACTGAGAGGCTCGCTCGGCGAGCGTGACCGTACATCAACCTGCAGAAAAACATGTTTTAATTCAATCTGTTCATGTCCAAGTATACCCATATGCACATATTGATTCCAGGAGGCACATTCGCTCTAAAAAAAAACCATTATGTAAGTGAGCATTAACACAGAAATCAAGCCTAACACAAGGGGCAACTAAATTCAACTTTGTAAATTTTCTCACAATTCACATAAACACACATAACCCAAATGGTGGTAACTAAACTATAGGAACTCACCAATCACTTCTGGCAACTTCATAACAGCTTAAGCATCAATTTCCCTGCTATTCTTCAATCCTATGCTTCAACACTTGCACCCATTAATCCACAAATCCACAATTGATTTTTCCCAAGTGGGAGAATGTTAGAATTTGTTCTAATATTTTGTGGGCAACAATCAATTGTAGGTTTTGGTTTTAATAAAAATAGACTGATGTTATGATCCATTTGATGATGATTTTGGCTCAATAAAAATGATCAATAGATAATGAGCTTTTGGTACCTATGGTTGCACGATTATAAATAGAGAGGTTTGTTATCACTCTGACAATTCTGCTCATTAGTGATTTGCTCAATTGAGAGCCTTAAGTTCCGGAGCATGTAAGTAGTAAAGGAAGACTCTTGTCCCATATCTCGGCGAGTCTGGGTAACCATGACTATGACTTTCATCAAGTAAATGTGTTCTAATTTGATATAATACCATGATTTTTGTGATTTAATCCTTACAATTTTTCCTCTGCCACTGGTAGCATGACATCTGAGCTTGAGTTCTAGAGTTGAGAGATGGCTAGGAATGGCTTGAGTTTTCTTCAATTACCTCGTCCAACGGTAGGGATTTATGATAATTGATTTCTTGACTGAACAGATGATGCTTATCGGTAATGTAATATCCCATACGACTTTAAAAATTGTTGACTGACCCTACAAATCAACATGAATCTTTTCAGTGTGTTTTTTACCCATAAGGTTATTGAAGAGAATAGAAAGTTATTTATACTAATGTCTACTACGACTAATATATGACTAATCTATATCTCCAATATTGAGTTCTAGAGAGTGGAGAAAAACACTTTTGTGAGTTGAGAGATGGCTAGCAATGACTTGATTTTTTTCAATTGCGCCTCGTCCTACGATAGGGATTTACGATAATTGATTTCTTGCGTGAAAGTCTTGCTAGATTCTCTAGATACTTGGGAGGTTTTAGAGAAAAACTATATCCAACCTCAATGTGAGACTACTTTGTCACAAAATGAGAAGAAAACTTTGATGAAATCGAAGAAGGGTCAACAAGCACTTGCCTTCATTCATAAGGTTAGGATGTAGCCATGTTTGAGAGGTGCCTAATGCAATCAAATTCAAATAAGCTTGAGAGATTTTGAAGTGATTGACAGGGTGAACAAGGCGAATCTACAAATTCTATACGTATAGATAATTAGAATCATTGCATACAAAGGAAACTTAATCGGCTTTAGATTTTGGAAAAATGGCATTTGCTAGTGTAAACCAAATGCAACGTTATGAATGAAACATAGATGTAATTATAGTTTTATTTTTAACACTCACCTCCAACGACCACTACAAGTTCTCTAAACCTTTAGCTAACCTTGTGGAGCAAAAAAGAATGACTATTTGCCAAAATGAAATGTTGAAGAAAAATAATCATGTTAGGAACATATTTGGCGCCAAAACAATGAAAGCTAGCAATCACAAATCTTGTCCAAATGTGATGTCAAATTAATAACAGTACACTTGTTTCTATAGAATTACACACTTTGCCAAGCCATAAGCAAGTCCATGATTGCACATTTAATCGATTCATAAATAAAAAGTACATATCAAAAGGAAATAAAAAGTAAAAAGCTAGGAAGAAAACACCGCCTTAGAAACATATATGACATGCATGTTCAATGAATGAATCCCTCAAATGTCATAAAACAATTCCTGAAATAGTTTCATCTGATCAGGAGGCAGAGCAATTGCCAAAGATAAGCTACCATCATTTGTTGAGCTTGGAATGATGAAAGATAACCCCTCATATGCAATCCCACCAGGTCCCATGAATACAGGTCTTCCCCAACCAAAGTCAGCATCATGGATTGGTAACCTTGCCCAGCTAGTGATACCAAGATTTGGACACTTAAAAGTATGTGCACCACGAACAAGAGCTTTCAAATCAGGTTGTAGCTCAAGATAGTCCAAAGCAGATCTCAAATAATCATTATCCATTTGTAATAATGCATTGTGAATTATGCTAGCAGCATACCATGTTGGTTTTGACATTAAATCCTCTGCTACTGCTATTGGAGTAGTTGTGAATATCACATTGCCAAAGTAGCCTTGTGGAAGTGAAGGTTGAAGCCTTGATCTTCCATCAGTTGCAATGTACAATTTGGTTTCTTGATCAACAGGAAGTGCTCTTGCCTTGCTTACACTTCTCCACACATGACCTGCTAACATCTCATAGGAGCTATAGTTGATAGTGTTTCCATCTTCTTTGGACTTACCCTTCATCTTCAAGATGTTGAGTTGTTCACGGGTTATCTTCAAGATAGACACTGGAACAGTGGTTTCTGAGTCTAGTTTTGCATGTTGCATTGATGGTGGAGGCTTGTATTCAATGTGATAAAAAATAGGTCGAGGTGGATCACGAGCATGGAGTAGTGTTCGATCAATGAACGGTGGGATGAAAACATCAAGGCCACGAGCTACATCTGACCATGAATTGATGAAGTGAAGACCAGAGGCTCCATCTGCTACATGATGTTGCATACCAACGCCTAAGGATACTCCTCCACATTTGAAACGCGTTACCTACATACATGCATTGTATAAAGTCAAAGTCAAATCAAAATTCGTAGGTTGGTGTGGGTCGGTTGAAGAAGCTATACTATTAATGTATGTGGGGAAATAGTTCATAATTGGTACTACTAGTACTGATATTAATGTTGCACCGAAATTTAAAGCTTAAACCTACGATATCGGCTTAGTGGTCTCAATTAATGACATTAATCTGGTTCAAATTATTGCAAAGAAAACAAAGTAAACTCATCGATCGTCATGTTTCACATGCCATGTCAACCATTTTTTTTAAAAGCTAAACTTTAATACCCATGTTTTTCTGTATATAGGCGTCACGCTTAAAAAAATAAATATAATAGTTATCGGTATGAATATTAGTGGATGTCCATGTCCTTCAATCTTCAACCTTCCTATAATCCCCATTAGTAAATGTATGGTTAGTGGTCTTTAATTGGTTTGATCATTCACTTGCTCATTTGTGTCCTATAAATAGGACCTATATTGTAATGTAAAGAATACACTTGAGAAGCAATACACTATACTCTCTTGTCCTCTCTTTGTTTCTTTCTCTCTATTCTTATATACTCCCTCCGTTTCAAAATACATGTCCAAGTCAATCACTTCACATATGCCAATGCACAATTTTGACCGTTAATATCTTTAATTATATAAATGAAAAAATTATAAAAATTTAATATTTTGAAAATATTTGTCGAGACAAATCAAACAACATCTTACATGTTAATATTTGTATTTATAGATTAGTTAAAAAAGTATGGTCAAAGTAAGTCAAGTGAATAGTGCACACTGCAAAAATTGGACATGTATTTTGAAACGGAGGGAGTACTTTATAATATCTTGCAATGCTACCCGGGAAAAAAGTTATCATATTTTTAAAGAATACTACTATGTCATTTCATTTTTTTTTAGTCAGCCTCGTAGCTAGAACTCACAAATTTTAAATGTGGAAAACTGAGGTGTCTGGGATTCGAACCCCAACCTGCATATATAATGCAATGTCACTACTAACTAAGTTAAGCCACATGGACACTATATCATTTCATTTTATTATAAAATTTAGATATTGTTAAGATTCTATAACAATTTATCAATTTTTTGTTAGATAGCTTAATGGTTAGAAATTCACCTATTAAGATACATGGAAGAGTTCGAACATTAGTCACTGTATATTGCAACATCCTTATCATTTGAGTTATACTCGAAGGGACTAACAATTTATCATTTTACATACATAATATATATATATATATATATATATATATATATATATATATATATATGAATGAAAATACAAAATAACGTTAAAATTAAGTGATTAATTTTATTTTTTTGAAGGAAAGTGATTTATTTCATTGAAAAGCAGTATCAAGATCATAAAAAGACTCAAGTATCCTGGATAAACTATATAATTTTTGTTTTCCATTCAATCAAAATAAGGTAAGGAATGGAGTAATAGTGAATATTTTTCTTAAATTCAACGACGACTTTGAAGTTTTATAAATATTACAGTGGGATAAATTTTAATATATTCAGTCAATAATATTTTACTTTTATACCATTTTATTATATTAATTAATTACTTCATAAAATATCTCAACAAATCTCCGCATAGTGAATAGTCATTTGACAAAAATATATATTTTAAAATGTCAGTGCTTATATAGTCATTAAAATCTTAATTAATTTTTGTAAAAAAAAATATCTTAATTCAGATGGCAAAATTACGATAATTTTATCCAGCAAAAAACAATTACGATATTACTTTAGCATTAATAAAGTTTCTATAATTTTAGCATTTTATATATTTGTCCTCTAATTATCCTAACTTTATCCTAACTTTTTTTTGAAGAAGCTAAATAGCCCACCTAAATTGGCACCGGAGAGAATCGAACCTGAGATCTTGCGGAGGAGCACACTCCCAAAACCCAAGCCAATACCACCAGGCCAACCCAAGTGGGTTAAAAATATCAACGATATTACTTTGATGATCTTCTATAGAGTTTAAATATTGTAGCCAAAATCAAAAGGTTCAATTAAAAGAAAAGTTTAAATATTTACTTTTTTTACTAAAAAAAGTTTAAAAATTATGTCTAAATTAAAATGTCCAATTCAATGAATTATACAAACAAATCCATACTTATCTGGTAAATATTATATTATATAAAAAAAGTATTACATATAGGAATATCGTAATATAATAATTAATATTCTTTTCCATCCAATTATATTCCTAACCTTAAATAAAAGGTGAGTAATTGCATGGACAGAAATGGAAAATGTCCTAAATTGAATTTAAAAAAAAAAGTTTGCGAAACGTGTGTTTAAAAAATGAAGTAACAGTTGAACAAACACGAATGAAAACGCACCTGCAACACCAACAATGGATACGTTTCAATACCAGCAGAATAATCCACGGCTGGGATTAACTGACGGAGGCGAAGCGTTGGAGCAAAGTCACCAAAGTCATCAACGGAAGCAGTGGTATCAGCCTCGACGAAGAGCACCCCTTGACCATCGCAATAAAGTTCAACACGACCATCTTCATCTCGGCGGAGACGGGCTGCCATTGGATAGAACGGGACCAACACCTTGCTTAGAGCCTCCTTCATAATCTTAGCGTCGAAGAAATTGGACGTGCCGTTTGGCCTGTAAAAGTACACGCTTGGTGTGTGAAAATTTGGAACCACCAAGTCGACGTTGGAGTTCCATAACGCCTTTCGCGGTGTCTCCTCTGCCGGACGCACCATCGTCGACTCTTTCACGTTGATCAACATCTCCACTTCAAAGTATACAAAAAACTTTTAATTATTAGTCATTCGTGTGAGTGATGGTAAATATAATAATTAAGCAAATTACATATACACATTTATTTAATTAAAATAAAAAATGTGAAACCAAAAGAAAAGAAAAATTGAAGATAATACTACTAATTATCCAGGCAGACAAAATAGTACTAGTATGACCGAAAGAGAGGACCTTACATTATTACCGAAAAAAAGAGATGCGAATAATGAATGTGAAGGAAAAGGAGGAATGATGAATGAGAGTGAGTTGGGATTTGGTGATGGAGGTGGTGCACTCATTTGATTTCTCTTTATTTATATTATGCGTTTTATCTTATCTTCTGTTGAACTAAATTTGGTCGTATTAAATTATGCAACACATTTGTTTGACTTTATACCTTCATTGGTGGGTTTTTTTTTTCTAGATTACATTTTCTTGTTTAGAGGGTATTTACCATCTATATCAACCAATCAAAATATAAGGTATAAAGTTAATACTTTTAATTTTTATTTAATTATAGACAAGATTACATTAGAGGTCCTTTATTTTATTTATTTGTAATATTTTGGTTCTTTATCTTTATTTTTTTCCGTTTAGGTCTTTTATCTCTTATAAAAGCACATATACATCCTTTTTCTCATTTTTTTTATTAAAAAAATACACAATTTTATTTTTTAAAATATATTTGTATTAAAAATTAAAAAACCCAGAAATATGATGAAGATGTTCATCATCTTCATCTTCTTCCTTTGAATCTTCATCATCTTCATTGAATCAAAAAAAATTCTACACAAATATATCTCCAAATATCATGAGTTAATGTTATGTTCACCTCAAATCTTCTTTTAAACACAAAAATCAAAACCCTATAGAGAAAGAGATTTAGTTTCATAAAAAAAATTATTTAGTTATATAAATTGTCACACAGTATATTATTATTATTGTTATTATTATTATTATTATTATTATTATTATTATTATTATTATTATTATTATTATTATTATTATTATTTTCTAACTCAATATTCAAACCCGGCATAAAAATAACCCCAAATTGAGAGCAGCTTTGCACATCAATTTTGTTGTTTCCAGAACAATCTTAACTTTCATAAAGCCTGACCCTCCCGTCAGTGATTAAGCCTCCACCATCCGCCTTGCAACATTTGTGAAATTAAGGTTTTGATTTTTGTGTTTAAAAGAAAATTTGAGGTGAATTAACATTAATTCACGATATTTGGAGATATATTTTAGTAGATTTTTTTATTTATTTAAAGAAGATGATGAAGATTCAAAGGAAAAAGATGAAGATGATGAACATCTTCATCATATTTCTGGATTTTTTCATTTATAATAAAAATATATTTTTTAAAACAAAATTATGTATTTTTAAATAAAAAAATGATAAAAAAAAAAGATGTATATGTGTTTTTAAGAGAGATAAAGGACCTAAACGGGAAAAAAATAAAGATAAAGGACCAAAGTGTTACAAATAAATATTAGAGGACCCCTAATGTAATATTGCCTTAATTATATTTTCCACTACAAGACTGACTTAGAACAATTAAAATTTCACATCAAATTTCTTTCATCTGAATGTCCTTGAATTTATCAGTTACATTCATAAAATTTCTTCTTCCTATTTTGATTGTTCAATTTTGTCGTTCCAAACTGCCGCATTTTTCAATTTTCGTGAGAATCGTCGTCGTTCATTTGATTCCAAATATCGTGAGAATTGTCGTTATTTCCAGAACCACGTCAGGTATGGTGACTTGATTTTTCTTGGTTGTGAGGTAGTTAATTATAACAATTGAGTAAGTCATCCATTGTAATTTGAGGACTGCTAGTAGGTGTTGCCTCTGTGATGTTGTGGGAGTTTGCTAGCATTTGTTTTGGTTGCTGCTGAAATGGTTATGTCATGAGGCTTTTGTTCTTTTGTTTGGACTTAAAGGCTTTGGCTGATGGTGAGACAGGTCTATACGTGTTAGCAGATTTTATTATGTTGGCTACTTAAATAAAAAAAATAAGTCACGATACATGACGCGGTTCTAGAAACAATGACAATTCTCACTATAATTGGAAACTGCGGCTGTTTGGAACGACAAAATTGAACAATCAAAATGGGAAGAAGAATGAAAAAGAAACAAGAATTGATCAATAGGGAAGAATAAAGAAGAAATTTGAATGAAGGTGATGTTTTTGTTCTCACGTTCGGGGTTCTGGAATGGAAGAAATTTTATGAATGTAAGTGATGAATTTAAGGACATCCAGATGAAAGAAATTTGTTGTAAAATTTTGTTTGTTATAAGTCTTGTAGTGTAAATTAATTAAGATTGAACACCTTAATATAATTAAATAAAAATTGAAAGTATTAAAAGTTACCTTATGATTAAGATTAACTCTTTTATTTTTAGAAAAAATTGACTCATTTATTTGACATTTAATGGAATGGAAGAAATTTTATGAATGTAAGTGATGAATTTAAGGACATCCAGATGAAAGTAATTTCTTGTAAAATTTTATTTGTTATAAGTCTTGTAGTGTAAATTAATTAAGATTGAACACCTTAATATAATTAAATAAAAATTAAAAGTATTAAAAGTTACCTTATGATTAAGATTAACTCTTTTATTTTTAGAAAAAATTGACTCATTTATTTGACATTTAATGTTGTCTATGTATATTACATTTTTATTGGTTGATATCATAGAGAGTAATTACCCCTTAAACAAGAGAGGGTAACGTAGGCCTCACCTCATTAGTGTGGTTTTAATTCGGTTGCAAGCGCAAATAAACTGGATTTGGATTGCATGCAGTATATATAATAACAATAAAAATGTTTTAAAATTGGACTGCTAATTTTGATCGAACAATTAAATCTCTCATAATTATATGACTGCATGTAGTTTTGACTGTATGAGATCTACATGTGAGTAAAATAGTGTTAGACCATGTTCAAATTAATTTTATTTTTACCAATAGACAGTGACGGATCCAGAAATTTTGAAAAGTGGGGGCACCACATATATATAAATTTGAAACATTAAATAAACACACACAAATACACACACACATATATATTATATTTCTTTTTTAAAAGCATAAATATACATCATAATTGTCATCTACGTCCATATTTTAGAAACAATGAATGATTTTCTCATTTTCAATACCAACAAAAGTATCCCTCTATATAAGTAACTAAACAATTGTTTAACGGTTCATCTCTCAATATAAGTATCTCTCTATATAAATATCTCTCTATACTAATATTTCTTTTTATTTTTATATTTGGTAAAGGTTGTGATGCATTGTGTCAAGGTGTGTTTATGTGTGGGCCAAGAGAAAAATGTTTTGTGGTTTCTGTGGGTCATTTAATCAACATTTCAACTATAACTATATTTTACTATATTACTATCACTTAAAAGCCTTGCACACATGCATCCGTCAGTGCCAATAGACCAATATATTCTATTATATCTCATTTAATATAATAATGAAATTTATTGATTCGATGAACAAATTTATCCATGATGCAAAATTTGTCTCACTAGTGCACCATAATCCATGTATTTATGCCTTATACTCTTGAATTCAAACTATCTAAACTTCTTTAATAAAAAATATAGCATTTAATTATTTATTATTTGTTTATTAATACTATACTTTCCTTTTTACTATACTATTTTTAGGCTTAAGTATTTAAATTTAATTTAAAATTGGTAAATATGATTCATTAACCTTATATATGTCAAACAATGTGGTCGCACATCTTAAGTGAGTGTAGACGACTTAAACTTTTGTTGATGTTACA
This sequence comes from Medicago sativa, assembly GCF_051527215.1. Taxonomy (NCBI): domain Eukaryota; kingdom Viridiplantae; phylum Streptophyta; class Magnoliopsida; order Fabales; family Fabaceae; genus Medicago; species Medicago sativa. Next base: position 83,293,341 of record NC_140750.1, read on the forward strand.
AATGACTTGTATGTACTCGTTGAAACCCTTTACTCATCTCACTTCTTTCCCAAATCAATTTGGAGTTCACCAAAGTCCAAAACAAAAAAACAAAAAAATCAAAATTTCTTGTTTATGCAAAATAGGCGAATATGATGAACAAATTCAATTTATCAACTTCCTCGCAACTTTATGAATATGAAAACTTTGTTACAAAGAGTGAGTCTACCGGTAAAAATCATCTCCATTTATAAAAATAAATGGAAGATGCAATTTGGAGAGAGATAGAGACATAAAATAGGTAATGAGTCCTACTATTAAGTGGATCCCACCATCATTAATTATTTTTTTACTTTTTTGTTTGTATTTATCTCTTCAAATGTTAGAAATGGAGAGGATGATAAATGGAGAGATCTTAACTCGAGTCTACTGATTCATTGTCAAATTCATATGAGAAAGGGTTTTTTTACACAAGTGTTGCACTTAAAATTACAAGTGAGAAGAAGTAAGTCCTTAAAATTGATGAACAAAATCGTAAAATTTCAGTCATATTCAAAATATTCTTCACATGAAATGGGGACTAAAAAGTATCATGAAAGGGAAGAAAACGAAATTGTTGTATTTGATGTCGTGTTGAGTTAATTTGATAAATCAAAATGTACTTTAAAAAGTTCAGTTTCATCTCTTAACTTATACCGAAAGTTTAATTTGGTCCCTTAATCTATGTCGAAAGTTTAATTTGATCCCATAATTTATCTATAAAATTCTCTTCAAAAAAATTTATCTATAAAATTTAGTCTAGTCCGTAATCCAAAAAAGTTGGATATGACAGCATAATCTAATCAAAACTAAACTAAAGCATAGCATAGCCCTATCAAAACTAGATTTAAGGAGAATGTTAACCAGTGTTTTTAGAACATTGATTAAGTTATAGCAGTAAATATATATTAAAAAGTTCTGTAATTATTTCCTTAATCCTTAAACAAACTTCTAAACTAAAGCATAGCATAGCCCTATCAAAACTAGATTTAAGGAGAATGTTAACTAGTGTTTTTAGAACATTGATTAAGATATTAAAAGCAGTAAATTTATATTAAAAAGCTCTGTAATTATTTCTTTAATCGTTAAACAAACTTTAGGACACTCGTTAGCAAGACTATATATTTAAAACAGTACATTCTCCGATTACTATTATAATCAAAAATTCACTTTTAAGATTCATTTAATAAATTGTGTATGTGGTGTATAAATAGACCACATAAATTATTTATTGAATGGACTTTAAAAGTTGATTTTTACTTATAATAATGACTGGTGTTGTATAAAATATAACATGAACTTGAATACATATAACTTAAAATTGAATTATGAAATATATTTGAAAATAGACCATGACGCAAAACAGAACAATAATAAATCTCGTAATAGCTTTGAGTTGTGCAATAGCCTGACTTTTCATTAGTAGTCGTAGTTTTTTTTTTATCACATTATTCTTTTTAATCATCACTTACATGAGGTAATCCCTCCGTTTTAAAATAAATGTGGTTTAAAGATGGGACATTTTTTTTTTGGTACAAGAAGTGACATTTTTACTATAATAATCTTGTTAACTATTGGTGCATTTCTTAAATTTATTGGAAGTTGTGTGCATAATAACTATAAGATGTTATAATAATCTTGTTAACTATTAGTGCATTTCTTAAATCTATTGGAAGTTGTGTGCATAATAACTATAAGATGTCACATCACATGTGTTCAAATAAGCCGACTATATTTTAAATACAAAATTGTCCACTAAACAGTAATTATGAACCATCCTACTAGACTTTTGTATAATGTCAAACCATCTCCATAGCTTTACCCCAAAACAAAAGCTTGCACCTTTATAGTACAAAACATTCGAAGATCAGGACTATACATAAAATTAGAGTCCTTATACATGGACCATCTTAAATGGCATACACCCTTTGACACCCATACACAATTGTGACATGTGACAAAAACATTGAAAGAAGAGATGAGAGGGGTGATGATGTGATGTAAAAGTACTAAAATACCCCTGATAGATGGGGTGTACATGAGAGGTGTATGAAAAAGGGTGTCTACCTATCTTTTTCCTAAAATTAAGAGTAAAGATTCAATTTTTTCCTCTATTTTTGACTCAAATCCTAGTTTTTCTAATAGATGGATAGGAAATGAATATTTGTAAAATAATGTATATATGTATATTATTACATTACATGATTAGGTATGGTGCTATTTTTGTTTGAATTGAAAAGGTTCCTGTATTATGAAAGATATTTTCAGTAACATACATCTATGTTTCATTCATAACGCTGCATTTGGTTTACACTAGCAAATATCATTTTCCAATATCCGAAACTGATTAAGTTTCCTTTGTATGCAATGATTCTAATTTTCTACGTATAGAGTTTGTAGATGCACCTTCTTCACCCTGTCAATTACTTCAAAATCTCTCAAGCTTCTTTGAATTTGATTGCATTAGGCACCTCTCAAACATGGCTACATCCTAACCTTATGAATGAAGGCAAGTGCTTGTTGACCCTTCTTCGATTTCATCAAAGTTTTATTCTCATTTGGTGACAAAGTAGTCTCACATTGAGGTTGGATATAGCTTCTCTATAAAACCTCCCAAATATCTTGAGAATCTAGCAAGGCTTTCATGCAAGAAATCAATTATCATAAATCCCTATCGTAGGACGAGGCAATTGAAGAAAAATCAAGTCATTGCTAGCCATCTCTCAACTCTCAAAAGTGTTTTTCTCCACGCTCTAGATGTCATAATTTACTAGAGGTAGAGGAAAAATGTGTAGGAAATAAGATTTCTATTTTTTCCACACATGATACATCAGTGTAGTAGATCCTCTTTTTGCACTATAATTAGAGTGTGTCTTCGCCTATTACTTACTCATAATTTCTCTACTCCATGTTTAGTTCCTTATTTCAAGGAAGGAACTAAACGCTAATAGGCAATTTACACATGATAAATAATCATCAATTTACAAGATTAATAGGCAATTTATGTTGGGATAAGTTGCTTAATTTTGTGGAAAAAAGATTGTGGAAATTTTATTCAACTGATATGAGTGATACACTTGATACATTTTCTCAATGCAATACATAACTTATATACACAAATCAAAACTCCTAACTAACCATGGTTACTTGACCACCAAGTAAACCATATGGTGAGTTAATCTTTAAGTAACTAACTCATCCTTATCCAACTAACTTCTAACTAGTAACAAACTAATAATAAGAGTCTTGTGCTAATGTAAAGTATATGCATCATTACAATTATACACTAGATTACTACACTAATACATTCTCTGTGATGATCCTTTGTACCTCTGAATCCTTTTCACCTCTAGATCCTTTGTAACTCTGGATCCTCTTTACCTTTGGATCCTCTGCACCTCTAGATCTTTTGTACCTCTAGAATGAATTCCATCAAGTCCAAACACTCCTCCTAATTCATACTAGTGAGCCTCGTCATCTACATAAGCTTTTTCAATTCATCAAACCTTGCCTTCTTCAATAGTTTGGTGAAAATGTCAACAAGTTGCATCTTAGTATTGCAATACTCCAATTCTTCAAACCATTTTTTACTATTTGAAGTCACTATGAAATCAAGAATAATTTTGTAAATTTTGATTAAAGTGGGTGTAAATCACTAAAGAGAGTTATATGAATGTTTTTCTTCTTTGTTTTTGTTTATGAGCAGGCCCGGTCATTGGCATGTGCAAGGTGAGCTACGGTATCAGGCCTCGCAATCTTAGGGGCCTAATTTTTTTTTTTAATATAGCACTCAAAAGTGTTAGATATATATAATAAAATATAAAAAATCAATAGACAACTTGGAATAGTTTAGTGGTAAAATAGAACGCACTTGAGTCATCGGTCTTGATGTTCAATCCCGAGCATTTGTGTGAATTTGAACCAAATATAAAAGTCTCAATTACATACACAACTACTAGGCCATTACAATTTAAAATGCATTTCAAAGTTATCTATGAACGTAGAAAACTACTATATATCTTGAATTTTTTGTCATCTATTTCCATTGACAATGCAAATTAAATCCGTTAAATAATTAGTATTTTTTCTATTGTTTTAAGTTTAATCATGCATGCTAGTAGTAATTTGCTACTATTTTTTGCGATATTAGTATTAGTTTGTCACTATTTAGATAACAAAGACATTTTATTTAAGCAACAACAACCAATATACTTAAGACTCATTTTGCACTAAACAAAGTGATGATTCTTTTTATGTGTTTGGTGTTTCTTTTTATTATGAAATATGAACCCAAATTTTAATATTAAAACAATTAGTTGTTAGTAAAGTTCAACACGAGTTAGTTAGTCCTTCCCATACAAACTTACTTTAGCTTAATAAGAATGACTATTTTTTATCTAGAAGTCCTAGCTCAACTGGCAAAATGCCGAAATTGTTAGGCCGGATGCCATGACCGGGGTTCGAACCCCGGTACCTCCACTTGTGTGTGTGAGTTTATAATGGCTTTGCCATTTCGTCTATCTACCAAAAAAAAAAGAATGACTATTTCTTATGTTATTTAAAACTTAAATAGATGATTACTATTACTTTTTTTGAAGGAAGATGATTACTATTGCATAAAAAATCTTGTTTTTTCATAGGGGCCCATTTTTAATATTTGAACATGGCCTCTGATTTTACCGGAACGGCCCTGTTTATGAGTCAACTTGTGTTGTGTGTGTTTTTTTTTTTTTGTGTGTGTTTTTTAATGTTTATAATGTATTTATAATTAAGTAGGTATAAACTAGCAAATGAGTACAAATTAACAAACATTTTTAATGAAAATTATAAAACTAACCTTCAAGTAACTAGTTTTAAATAAAAAATAATTGATTTTATAATTAGACGTGCAATCTGCTGTTTAAAATAAAATAAGTAGGGAATGAAGATCAAGTTAACCCAAACAAAATCCAGCATAGATTCTTGATTACTATGTATTGTGGTCCTTCCTCTTTTAACTCATACACCGCACCGCATATATTATGTGTCATTTGGAGCAGTGGTGCTTTCATCGTGACATAAGAATGTATATTTATTAATATTAAAAAAATCATAGTAATTATGTGCTTCTTTCAAAAAAAAAAAGTAATTATGTGCTAAACTTTTGGTAATTTATTTTTAAAAAAAACTCGGGATCTCATTCAAAGTTCAACTGATGGTTGACTAATCTTAATCCACTAACAAGGTCAGTGGCGGATCTTGAATTTTTTTTTCGGGGGTGCCAAATATTTGAAGAATATATATTAAACAGTTTCAAAAAATGTACAACGTTGTTAACTGTTGTGGTGGTAACATCACTTATCACTTGTTTGATGCTCGGGGATGCTGGTTCGAATCACACCAGGACCTTTTTTTATTGAATAAAAATCACACCAGGACCTTTTTTGATTGAATAAAATAAGAAAAATACGCTAAGAATTATAAAAAGGAGGGAGCAGGGTTCGAACGCGCGACGTTTAATACAATGAGAGACAGCACGACCACTGCAGCGAGAACGTATCAGTTGATATAACATGTATAATATGAAATTTATATAGAAACTGGGGGGTGCAGTGGCACCTTGGGGTCTCCAAAGAGATCCGCCCCTAATTCAGTTGAAGGTAGAGCTTGTGAATCATATCATTTTGGTTTTTATAAAAATTGATATGATATTAAAAACTGACCACTAACAAGGTTCATTTAGTGTATTATTTATGTATATAAAGTTTTTATAACAGGCCACATGGCACTTTGTCAGTTTCACGTTTTTTTTTAATATCAAATTAATAGAGGGGCCAATAATAACAATTTTATTTACAAAATACTTTAAAAAAAAATGTGTCTGGACTAATACAAAAAAGTAGTGAAAGTGCAGAGAGCAATGACATATTTAAACTCATCTATTATTATTATGAATTTATGACTTAAAATAGAGATCATAATTAAGAAATGGTTAGGAAATATTTGTGTAATGCTAGTTATAAAAGAAGCAGCTAGCAAATGAAAAAGGATCCTTGTGGTCATATGTGATTTGGACTCATCAACTACTTCCGTATGCTTTTGTCAAAAAAAAAACTACTTCCGTATGCTTGCACTATATATATAACTGATGATAGTAAGAAGAATGTCATCAATCATCAATCATCATCCATTAAATTATCAGGACAAAATGAAGACTCTCCAATATGTCTTTCTACTCTCTTCACTCTTTGCATTCCAAGCCTTGCTGTTTGTTTCTACTGCCACAGAAGCTAGATGCTTGCTGTTGCAGACTATGTCACTAGGTAAATTCTTTACTTATAGCTTATAACTTATATGTGCATGCACTTTGTACCTAGTCAGTACTCCCTCCAATTCAAATAAAATTCTTTTAAAGCTTTTTCGCCGCACATATTCAAAACAAAATAAATGAACAAAGTGTAATAATCTTTTAAAATTATTCTTATTAGTTATTGGGTTGTATAGTATAATATAATATAATTAGTTGGACGTAAAATTGAAAAATTAATTAATTGATTGTCTTGAAAATATAATATAACGAAATGGTTGAATTTAAGTGGTTAATGAATTTTATTTTAAATAATTCAAAAGAACACGAATTTAAAATTTTAAATAAAATAATCATTGATCAAGCTATACTTATATCCATTCGAACTCAAAAAGATATCCTTTTTCACCTCATGTAACTGAAAAAATATTCCATTATTCCAATCACATAAATATATTGTTTAGAAAAAGAAAAGCATATCACAATGTCAGTTTGTCATACTAGTTATTAATATATTTTCACAAATATTTATACAACTAGACGTGATTTGATGTATATGTAAAATGGTTAGACCGAAAATACATAGAGAAAACTATTGAGTCAATATAGCATCGTCTATGCTTAAAAAACCAGTTATACTATATATAGCGAACAAATCATCAAGAATCTATCACGAAACACCAACTAACCAATGAATAGTAAACTTTTGACGGAATTCAGGGGGGTTTTGGGAGAAAATGCAAAGTCAAAGTAAAGTGTTGACCAAAGATACACTGTCGGGATGAATTCGTGAGCTTTCTATTCGCGAGCAATAGCATTTTTTTCAAAAAAAAAAAAAAAAAATTAGCATCGTTTTAATATGCATAACAACATATCAATTATATCTAACACACGAAATTGAATGCACCTGTTGGTTTGAGCAGAAAGAAATGGGGGAAGACATCATGCACCACCACCACCTCCGCACCATTCGCCGGGACCAGTTCAGAAACTGAATTCTCCTCCCACTCCCGCCGCAGACGCTCTGAGACATCATCGACACTCACCACCACCTCCTCCCCAATATAATCCTGGGCCAACTCCAGGGCTCTTAACTGTGCCAGCAACTTCTGGAAACCCAACAGCTCAGATACATATTTTGTACCAGAATTCTCCTCCTAATCTCTTTGCAGCTTCAGCCTGAATATTATTGATCAAGCCTTTATGCTTGTATGTACTTATGTGATTAATGTATGTTTTACTCTACCTAGCTTAATTAGCAAAACTACTTTCAATTTATTTTGGTCAGGATACATATTATATGGGGTTTGATTAGTGGCATTTATATATATTATATGAGGTCATGCTTTAAGGTATATAGAACAGCTTCCCTGTAAATTAAACATATGTACGTGTTGTGTTTGGTCATATATAAATATTGATTGGAGTTGATGAGTGCTACTTAGTTGATGTTCCTCTAATCCAATAGCTAGTATTTTGCAAATTAACAAACTATGTTTATATTTTACCAACAATATAAAAAATATAATAACTATATATTCTTATCTTTTTTAATAACACTAATAATATAACATTTTTTAAAAACAAATTTATTTAAGGGTATAACTGAAATAATGAAAAATCTAGCCCAAACAAATTCTTGTATTCTCTTTACATAATATTGTTATAGATTTGATAAAATTACATCTACGGTTCTTGAATTTTGACAATTTTATTCGGATCGGTCCTTTAAATAAATAAAAAGATCCAAAATAACTATTTATGTTACATTTTATTTGCAAGGTTGTTTTTTAAACAAATTTTGTGAAAAATACCATGTATGATATTTCAATATTGAGATAACTCACATAGACATGACAAATTCCTTTAGCTCGGGACAGTGCAAGGTCCGGGGTTCAAACCCCAAACACCACGAAAGAAAAAAAATCCTTTTCCTTTCTCCCTTAACCTCTTTAAATCTAAATTCCAAATTAAAAAAAAAAATCATAGAACCATAGAACTAAAGTACCTATTGTTTCTAAAAAATGTCTTCATTAAGAATGATGGTTCGAATTCACGAGCTCAATACAATGAAGAAGTCGTCTCTAGTGTAAGGCATGCTAAATAAACATATGAATGTCATTCATAAAAAGACTAAGTGCAATTTTGAATTTATGCTTCATGTGTGTTAATGTTGATACTGACCGAAACATATTTAAAAATATATGTTGGAAGAGGTCAACGACTTCCAAATGAATATCCTCCGCAGTTGCGCGTAGGAAATACTTGGTTTACCCAAAAAAAACTATTGTATCCAATAATCTATGTCGTGACTAGTTCTTACTTTTCTTTAGAGGTCGTTATTTATTTTGTTATTTGATACTCCCATCTCCTTAGGGGTGGGAACAGGCCAGGCCGTCCAACAGGGGCCTACGGCCTAGCCTATTTAAAGCCTAGCTCAGCCCAGCTCGTTTATTAACAAGGTCAGGCTCAAGCTTTTTATAAGGCCTATTTAATTAAACAGGTCAGGCTAAGGCTTGCAAAAAAGCCTATTAAGCCCATCAGGCCGACCTATTAAGCTTTTCATATATAACATATCTTCCATTATTGATATTTTTAAAGTTTTTTTTTCCATAAACACAAGCCTTCATATGATTGGTTATTTAGTAGCTGATATATTGGTGTGATTAGACCTTCGTAAGAATTCATTATTTAGTAGCAAACATATTTGTGGGCTTTAGGCCTAAATAAGTTTTGTCCTATTTAGGAGTAGGCTTACACGTGTTGCTAGGCCTTAGGATAAAATAGGCTTTTAAATAGGCTTTCAGGCTTCATCGGGCCTTTAAAAAGGTCAGGCTCAGGCCTCGAAAATGAGCCTATGACGGGTAATAGGCCAGGCTCAGGCCTATAATTTTTGAAGTAGGTCAGGCTTAGGCCTTACAAAGCTCGGCCCGGCCTAGACCATTTCCACCCCTACATCTCCTCAATAATTGACTTATTTGTAAAACTAATTTGTCCTAAAATAACTACTACAGTTGTCCCTATATGTATGACTTCGTTGATCAATACACAAAAATTAAGAAAAATAGTTATCAAATTCGATTTGTCAATAATTTAAATTCTCTTTCTTAAATTATCCTTCAATTTTGCTTAAAAACATATGAGAAGAGGAAATTCTATTATTAATAGTGACATCTAATATACATACTATTGGGAATTTCCCCTTTATGAATTTGAGTTGCCTCGTGTTGACTTTGAAGAGGTGGATTTAGTTCCACATTGAATAGATAAGACTCTTAATAAGAGTTTATAAAGAGGAGGCAATCCTTACAAGTCAGTTTTGTAAGGATGAGTTAGACCCTAAAATTACAACATCGTATCGGAGTCTATCCTGGATCTATTGTTTGGATTCTCAATTTTTACACGCTTCAAGCCCATTGGGGCCAAGCGTGAGGGGCGTGTAGGAAATTCCGTCTTTATTGCAGTTCGTCCCTACATCTGAGTTGCCTCGTGTTGGCTTTGATGGAATGAATTTAGTTTCATATTGGAGTTTTTTGTAAGGATGAGTTAGACCTCAAAATTACAACATCGTATCGGAGTCTATCCTAGATCTATCGTTTGGATTCTCAATTCTTACACGCTTCAAGCCCATTGGGGCCAAGCGTGAGGGGCGTGTACGTAATTTTGTCTTTATTGCAGTTCGTCCCTACATCTGAGTTGCCTCGTGTTGGCTTTAAGGGAATGGATTTAGTTTCATATCAGATAAATATGACTCTTGATAAGAGTTTACAAATAGGAGGCACTCCTCATCTAACATGTTGGTTTTGTAAGGATTAGTTAGGCCCTAAAATTACAACACATACATTTCATAATCAACAAAATGAGAAGTACAGATGTTCATTCTTCACTGTTTTTTATACCATTCTCAAGAAATTAACATGTTGCATTCCTTCATAATTTGATAATTTTTGTGCAATAATTTAGTCAAATTATTTTAATTGCATTTAAAAATAATATTCAATTTCTTTTTAAGCCAAAAGAAAAAATATCCTTTATTATAAAAGCTAGACTTGGTTAGTAAACATGTTGCCCTAATTTGCCCTAATCCCTAGCATTTTTCCCTCCTAAACATGCTAATCTAATCTCACCCGTTGATTTGATCTCTGACAGGGCCGCAAGTGCACGGCTATGTCGGTTTTAGTATAAAAAGTATCGTATCCACAGAGACCAATTTAACAAGTACCGCTTCTTGTTGTTTTTATGTTTATCTAAGGCGAAATCAAAATATTTTGGAATTTGCACGGAATAAAAAGGGTTTAATTAATTAATGGACGAGTAGAGACCAAAACGAAGGTTTCCGTCGACTTCCGTCACTCACGTAAATTATTGCGCTAATTAAATGGTAACGAGAGAATTAAAGCTGCTTGTAGAATTTATCGAACAAGAGACAATGTTTGCTTTCGCAACACGTTGTCGGAATTTCTAGACACGTAATAACCTACTTTCGTAGCGTATAATTACAGGCCTAAAAATTCCTTTTTCTAAATTCAATAAACTCTTAATTAAAAGAAAAGAATTGCTTTCGCTTTAACCTTTTCTATTAAAAACTTGATATTTTTCTAAGTCGAATATCGTTTTCGCTCTTTCGATGCGTAAACGATATCTCGGTATCTCTACTTTCGTAGTAGATTTTTAACAATTACAAAACAGAATTTTTCAAAACAATTGTTTAAATTCTCGTTACACTAAACGAAGCGCGTAATTTACATGAGTTCCGTCGGTACGACGGAGCCTCGTTTTGGACTCAAATGGGACTACTCGCGCATAATAATATTAAGCACACAAACTGTTAATTGATTCATGCTAAAAAGGAATGAATAATACCTGTTAAAATTTGGCCACTTTAATTGAGTATAAATCCATCCTTTTCGATGCAAACTGCTATGTAAGGAATCGTACTGCAAAACTTAAGCGAATATTGACATGATAAACAAGAAGCAAAAAAAAAGAAGCAGCTGCTGCCAGAAACAATTCAAAGCAATTTGATCTTGACAACAGTAAAGCCACGCAGCAATTTATATATATGTATATATGAGGAACACGGCAATCAAAAGCAACAATATTAATTAACAATTGAAATCAAAGTAGTGCAGCAATCAAGGAATTGATTTCGTAACAGTAACTTGTAAATAAAGGGAATGGCAACAATGGTAATGGAAATATATAATATGGTTATGGAATTATATAATATATAGTAGCAGCAATAAAAAGAGAATAATACGAATTGGAATTGAATATTGGAATTAAAATAGAAAAAGGCATCAATAAGTGAATCGAAACAAAGTAGCAGCTATGTGGTGGCTAACATGAATTCAAAATGGAAGAAGGGTTCTGAAACTAGTTACGGCAGCTAGGGTTTCTGAAAACATAAAATTGCACGATAGACAAAAGGTTTCTAAATACTGAAAACTAGAGCTGAATGGTAAAACTATAGCTAAAAACGTGACAGCCCTTTCTCATCAGCTGCCCCCTCCTTTTATAGCTCTGAAATTGCAACCAAATCATCTTTTCTTGAGCCTAAAGTTGTGGAGAGTGGATTTGGATTGAGTTGAAATTTTCTGCAGATAAAAACTGAGCCTGAAGTGTGACTCTTTCCTGACTGATCTCACTTGAGCATGACATCAGCATGATGACATTAATGGTAATGGGCTGACCATCATTGACTGGTTCAAGTTGCTCTTTTCACCTCCTTCTTGGTTCTTTTATCTTTGACACCCCTATTACCTGAAACATAACAAAAAACTAGCCAAAAGATATGCAAAACACAATGAACGACCCTAAAATAAATAAAAATTAAACTATTTATACAATGTATTTTGCGTGTTATCAAACTCCCCCACACTTGAACCATTGCTTGTCCTCAAGCAAAAAGCAAGGGACGACAACAACATACTTCAGAAAAAAAAAAACAGAATGAACCAAAAATCAATTGCATTTTTTTATGTTCAAGGCTTTGTTCTCAAGATGCACTTATCACAACCTAAACACTTTTTCAAGGATCACATCAACCCTACAACAGTTTCTAGTGAGTGTGTGTGTGTGTGGAGTCCAACTTTTTATTGCGCCTGTGTAAGAGTTATTATGAGGAAAACAGGTTCTAACTTCAACAGTAAAGTAACCGAGAAAAGTCCTTTCTTCATTTCGTATAAGAGAGATGAGAATTAGTTAGAATTAAACTGACAATTTAAGCACTTGGGGGCTTGCAGATTGCTTAGGGGATACCATTTTCTCATAGGAAGTCCGCGAGGGGGTATCCTTTCCTCCTAGATTCCATGATCACCCTAAGTAGTGCTGCAATTTTTAATCATCTTCACGTAGGAAGTCAGCGAGGGGGTATCCTTTCCTCCATGTGTTGATGAATTACTTCCTCTTTTGAGGGATTTATAGAACTTAAGCTCAATTTAGGGAGTCACCACCACATTTAGGAAGTCAGAGAGAGAGTGTCCTTTCCTCCACATGTTGGTGCCATTCTCCCGCCCCATTTTAGTTTAACAATTTATAACAATAAAGCACATTATTTCCCACACAAACTTATACTACTTTTACTCTGAAGACTTTTAAGGGTCTAAGTTACCATTGAAGTTAGAACGTGCTCCTTAAAATACCAACCTACACAATTACTCAAAGACTGCAACTTTGTGCTTTTCTCAAAAAGAGAATTTTCACATTGAAACATGATATGAGTTTAGTGAAACTTAAAAAGGGAAAGGGTGTTTACATGCATAAAGTCATCATCGAACTCAGCCTTAAATTTATTTTTATTATTACTTTTTTTTATTTTTGAAATTTTATTGGTTCATAAAATGGGAGAATTAGACAACAAAGCAAAAAACTACACATTTTATTGACTCGATAATTAAGACTTACACTGTTAAGGTGGGAAATTCCTCCCCCACACTTAAAACTGACATTGACCTCAATGGAAATAAATAAAAATAAAAATAAAAGAAAAGGAAAGACACTACCTAGCAGATCAATCGTCATCTGGGGGCATCCCATGATGCTGAATCATCCATATATCCTTGCCAAAATTTTTCTTCTTTTGCCTTTGGGACATGCCACCTATCCTTGCCAACTCTAACTGATCTTTTTATTTCTTAAACAAAAAATAAACATAAAAATAAGGTCAATAAATAAAAACTGTGGGTTGCCTCCCACGCAGCGCTTCATTTAACGTCGGTAGCTCGACGCCTTACTCAGCTTTCAGGGTTTTGTTAAGGCGTATTGAACGCCTTTCTCAACATCCTCTCCAGAGGTGTAATGTTTTAACCTCTGGCCATTCACAGTAAATGGGCCGGTGGATTCACTCCACACTTCGACTGCGCCAGACGGTATAACTTTTTTCACTTGAAATGGCCCGGACCAACGAGAACGGAGCTTCCCAGGGAATAATTTCAACCTGGAGTTAAACAGTAATACAAGCTCCCCCTCCTTAAATTCTCTCCTGATTATACGCCTATCATGCCATTTTTTTGTTCTTTCTTTGTAAATCTTGGCATTCTCGTAGGCGTCTAATCTCAGCTCTTCTAACTCATTCAACTCCAATACCCTTTTTCCCCCAGCGGCTTTGTAATCCATGTTAAGGGCTTTAATAGCCCAATAGGCTTTATGCTCAAGTTCCACCGGAAGATGGCAAGACTTCCCATAGACTAGTTTGAAAGGTGTAGTCCCAATAGGCGTCTTGTAGGCAGTTCTATAAGCCCAGAGTGCATCATCAAGCTTGGCGGCCCAATCCTTCGTAGAAGTTGAGACAGTTTTCTCAAGGATGGACTTAATTTCTCGGTTAGAGACTTCCACTTGGCCGCTTGTTTGTGGATGATACGGGGTTGCGACTCTGTGCTTCACTCCATACTTCTGAAGCAAATTTTCAAATTGCCTCGAGATGAAGTGAGATCCACCATCACTTATGACCAACCTTGGGACTACGAATCTAGGGAAGATTATTTTCTTAAACATTTTAATCACAACTCGTGTATCATTGGAAGGAGAGGCGATGGCCTCGATCCATTTTGACACATAGTCCACTGCGACGAGTATGTATTGGTTTCCCATGGAGGATGGGAAGGGTCCCATGAAGTCAATGCCCCACACATCGAAGATTTCGACCTCTAGGATGTTCTTAAGTGGCATCTCATGCCTTTTGGAGATGTTACCGGTGCGCTGGCACTGATCACATCTCGCAACGAACGCGTGGACATCCTTAAAGATATTAGGCCAGTAGAGTCCTGCTTGGAGGATCTTGTAAGCCGTTTTGGACGTGCTGGCGTGCCCACCATAGGGGGACGCATGACAATGGGTAAGGACACTCTCGACCTCTTCCTCTGGAATGCAACGACGAAAAATACCGTCTGCGCCTCGCTTGAAAAGGAGGGGCTCATCCCAGTAATATTGCTTTAGATCATTGAAGAACTTTTTCTTCCGCTGATAGTCCATGTCCGGGGGTAGGACCCCAGCGGCAAGGTAGTTGACAAAGTCAGCATACCAGGGTGCCACAGTCTTTACGAACGCTATCAGCCTATCATCAGGGAAAGAGTCATCTAAAGGTAACTCCTCTCGCTTGAGGTCACTCAACCTAGACAAATGGTCTGCTACCACATTCTCTGTTCCTTTTTTATCACGAATCTCAAGATCAAACTCTTGTAGTAGGAGAATCCATCTAATCAACCTAGGCTTTGCGTCTTTCTTACTCAGCAGATACCTTATGGCGGCATGGTCAGTGTAGACAATAATTTTCGAACCTACCAAGTAAGATCGAAATTTGTCAATAGCATAGACAATGGCCAGAAGCTCTTTCTCAGTAGTAGCATAATTTATTTGAGCTTCATCTAAGGTTCTGCTGGCGTAATAGATCGCATGCATCTTTTTATCCTTCCGTTGTCCTAAAACAGCACCTACTGCATAGTCGCTCGCATCGCACATAATCTCAAAGGGAAGACTCCAATCTGGAGGTTGCATTATAGGTGCGGAGATTAGTGCTTGCTTGAGCTTGTGGAAAGACTCAAGGCATTGTTCATCAAAGATGAACTCTGCGTCCTTCATGAGCAAGCCTGTAAGAGGCTTAGTCATCTTAGAGAAATCCTTAATGAAACGCCGGTAAAAACCAGCGTGACCTAGAAAGCTTCGGACTTCTTTCACTGTGGTGGGAGGTGTTAGCCTCTCAATCACTTCGATCTTTGCTCTGTCAACCTCTATTCCTCGTTTTGACACTACGTGTCCGAGGACTATGCCTTCCTTTACCATGAAATGGCATTTTTCCCAGTTCAGCACTAGGTTGACTTTTACACATCTTTCCAGAACTTTGTCCAAATTACTTAGACAACCCTCAAAGCTTGGCCCCCATACTGAGAAGTCATCCATGAAGACTTCCATAATGTCCTCTAGGAAATCTCCAAAGATTGCCATCATGCATCTCTGAAAGGTGGCGGGCGCATTGCATAGCCCGAAAGGCATTCGCCGATAGGCAAATGTTCCATAAGGGCATGTGAAGGTCGTCTTTTCTTGGTCACTCGGGTGGATAGGGATCTGAAAGAATCCCGAGTAACCATCAAGATAGCAAAAATGGGAATGCTTAGCTAGGCGCTCAAGCATTTGGTCTATGAATGGGAGAGGGAAGTGGTCTTTCCTTGTGGCCTTGTTCAGTTTCCTGTAGTCTATACACATACGCCATCCAATGGTTGTACGTGTGGCCACAGACTCTCCCTTCTCATTCTTCACCACTGTCATCCCTCCTTTCTTTGGTACTACATGAACTGAACTCACCCACTTGCTGTCAGAGATGGGGTATATCACCCCTGCATCCAGAAGCTTCAGTACTTCTTTTTTAACAACCTCACTCATGTTCGGGTTCAGCCTTCTTTGATGTTCTCTAGAGGGTTTGTAGTCCTCTTCAAGTAAAATTTTATGCATACAAATTGAAGGGCTAATACCTTTGAGGTCATCAATTGAGTACCCTATAGCTTCCGGGTATTTTCTTAATACAACAAGTAATTTCTCAGTTTCAGTCTCTCCTAAGTCGGCACTCACAATGACTGGTCGGTTAGGTCCTAGAAATTCATACCTAAGGTTTTTAGGTAACTCTTTCATTTCGACTTTTGGCTGCTCTAGAGTTGGAGCGGGAAGAAGGGCGATGCATTCATTTTGATAAACCGGATTTACATCCAATTCTTCTTGATGGGGACTTGCCTCTTCTACCTCAGTTTCAGTCAAGGAAACGTCTATTCCGTCAGTGGGAGGTGGTCTTGACGCATGCTCCTTAATGCATTCATCAATTATATCAACTAAGCAAGCCGTGTCATTAATGGAAGGGTTTTTCATGAATTTAGACAAGATGAACTCAATCTTTTCATCCCCGACCTCAAAGGTAAGTTTTCCTTTCTTTTCATCCCCGGCAGCGGCGCCAAAAACTTGACAGGGCCGCAAGTGCACGGCTATGTCGGTTTTAGTATAAAAAGTATCGTATCCACAGAGACCAATTTAACAAGTACCGCTTCTTGTTGTTTTTATGTTTATCTAAGGCGAAATCAAAATATTTTGGAATTTGCACGGAATAAAAAGGGTTTAATTAATTAATGGACGAGTAGAGACCAAAACGAAGGTTTCCGTCGACTTCCGTCACTCACGTAAATTATTGCGCTAATTAAATGGTAACGAGAGAATTAAAGCTGCTTGTAGAATTTATCGAACAAGAGACAATGTTTGCTTTCGCAACACGTTGTCGGAATTTCTAGACACGTAATAACCTACTTTCGTAGCGTATAATTACAGGCCTAAAAATTCCTTTTTCTAAATTCAATAAACTCTTAATTAAAAGAAAAGAATTGCTTTCGCTTTAACCTTTTCTATTAAAAACTTGATATTTTTCTAAGTCGAATATCGTTTTCGCTCTTTCGATGCGTAAACGATATCTCGGTATCTCTACTTTCGTAGTAGATTTTTAACAATTACAAAACAGAATTTTTCAAAACAATTGTTTAAATTCTCGTTACACTAAACGAAGCGCGTAATTTACATGAGTTCCGTCGGTACGACGGAGCCTCGTTTTGGACTCAAATGGGACTACTCGCGCATAATAATATTAAGCACACAAACTGTTAATTGATTCATGCTAAAAAGGAATGAATAATACCTGTTAAAATTTGGCCACTTTAATTGAGTATAAATCCATCCTTTTCGATGCAAACTGCTATGTAAGGAATCGTACTGCAAAACTTAAGCGAATATTGACATGATAAACAAGAAGCAAAAAAAAAGAAGCAGCTGCTGCCAGAAACAATTCAAAGCAATTTGATCTTGACAACAGTAAAGCCACGCAGCAATTTATATATATGTATATATGAGGAACACGGCAATCAAAAGCAACAATATTAATTAACAATTGAAATCAAAGTAGTGCAGCAATCAAGGAATTGATTTCGTAACAGTAACTTGTAAATAAAGGGAATGGCAACAATGGTAATGGAAATATATAATATGGTTATGGAATTATATAATATATAGTAGCAGCAATAAAAAGAGAATAATACGAATTGGAATTGAATATTGGAATTAAAATAGAAAAAGGCATCAATAAGTGAATCGAAACAAAGTAGCAGCTATGTGGTGGCTAACATGAATTCAAAATGGAAGAAGGGTTCTGAAACTAGTTACGGCAGCTAGGGTTTCTGAAAACATAAAATTGCACGATAGACAAAAGGTTTCTAAATACTGAAAACTAGAGCTGAATGGTAAAACTATAGCTAAAAACGTGACAGCCCTTTCTCATCAGCTGCCCCCTCCTTTTATAGCTCTGAAATTGCAACCAAATCATCTTTTCTTGAGCCTAAAGTTGTGGAGAGTGGATTTGGATTGAGTTGAAATTTTCTGCAGATAAAAACTGAGCCTGAAGTGTGACTCTTTCCTGACTGATCTCACTTGAGCATGACATCAGCATGATGACATTAATGGTAATGGGCTGACCATCATTGACTGGTTCAAGTTGCTCTTTTCACCTCCTTCTTGGTTCTTTTATCTTTGACACCCCTATTACCTGAAACATAACAAAAAACTAGCCAAAAGATATGCAAAACACAATGAACGACCCTAAAATAAATAAAAATTAAACTATTTATACAATGTATTTTGCGTGTTATCAATCTCTAATCTCAAACTCCTCATTTTCTCTCATATAACTTAGTTAATGCTAATTGAAAACGAATAACACACTTTTAATGCAATTGAAAACGAATAACACAATTTTAATGACAATTGAAAACGTAGTTAATGCCGCTAATCTAATCTCACCCGTTGATTCGATCTCTATTCTCAAACTCCTCATTTTCTCTCATATAACTTAGTTAATGCTAATTGAAAACGAATAACACACTTTTAATGCAATTGAAAACAAATAACACACTTTTAATGACAATTGAAAACGTAGTTAATGCCAATTCGATTAGCAACCCCCTACAAACTTTTAAACCATATCCTCTCCTCATGTTAACTTAAGAAACTTTCAATATTAACGACTGCATTCCCATTATCCTCTCCTGCCATCATTTTTACGTGAAAACAGTTTAGACTTAACAATGGAAAGTGATGCACAAACTCACTTAGCCTTGCACTGCTTGAAGGGTACAAATAACACAGCAAAATCTAACTATGTTTCATCTCCTTTCTTGATCTCTTATGTTTTGTTTCATATATATTTTTCAACTTGCACTAATTTCTTTGAATCTTTGATCTTTTTCAGCTCCATTAGATCCAAATCCTATAACTGATTTGGACAAGTTTGCTAACAAATTGCGAGTTCAATATAAAACTCTTCGACTTGAGTTCCGTGTAACAGATGTGAATGCAAGATTACTAATACTGTGTTTTTATTGATGCGACATTTCAAATTAAAAGTTCATTTGATCATTTTTCTCACTTACTAATTTCAGATATATATATATATATATATATATATATATATATATATATATATATATATGTTTTACATGGTGCACTTATGTTGCCAAAAACCGTTGTCTCTGATTTTGGTGCATCACTAGGTGATTACGCAACTTTTATCGACCCTAACAACAACCAGGACGTGTTGTGGATCCTCCTCTTTTTATTCCTTCTATGAAATTTGAAATTGAGAAAACTATCATGCCAGCCTTTGCATATGAAGGTGTTCCGGTCACAAGTGAAATCCTCTCATTCCATCATGATGAGAGTAATTTTCAAATATGGTGGGAGAAGGATTTGACTGGATTTGATGTCACTTCTGGATTTATGGTATAATGTTTTTGTATGACATTGCTTTTTTTGGGTCATTTCTATTACAAGATATAAAAAATTGTTTTCAACGTAGTAATTTTTTTGCAGATGCGTATTTACCAGGGCCTGTGTGATTTAACTATCGGGAAAAAGACCACTTCATTGACAATGATTGATGATTGTGGAAACAAGTGGAATTGCATCACTGTATTTGGAACCAGGCCACATCACCACATCAAGCTTGGTGGAGGATGGAAAAGAATGGTACAGGCGCGCAAACTTGAGGAAGGTGTCATGGTTAAAGTTGGGTTTCCACATGCTGGCATGAACGACAGCATCTACATTCAAGTAAATCGCCCAACTGTCGTGAGAGTTTGATGTCTGCAGTGCAATTGATGGAGTGCAGTTTTTAGGGTTTATATTTTTAGATCCATTTTGATGTTTTTGAATTTTCTTTACATTTTAATGCAATTTATGGTTTTATCTTTCCATTTTAATATGCTCTCTTTTGATTTCAATGAAATTAAAAGTTTTATCTTTTCAGTTTAATGTGCTCTCTTTTATTTTCAATGCAATTTATGGTTTTAAAATGTTTCTTCGTTTGACTATTGAGCTTAAATGTAATTTATGGATGATTGTTTACGAGCAATTAATATTGTACCATAATCCTTCATGTAACCAAAATCATGGTTTTAAAATATTTCTTCGTTCGACTATTGAGCTTAAATGCAATTTATGGATGATTGTTTACCAGCAATTAATATTTTACCATAATCCTTCATGGAGCCAAAATCATGGTTTTAAAATGTTTCTTCATTTGACTATGGAGCTTAAATGCAAGTATGGATGATTGTTTACCAGTAACACACAAATTATCCAAATCATTGCACAATTTATGGATGTGCTTGATTGTGGTGAATGTGTTTGATTATAGTTTAACATGTTAATGGATAATGGTAACTTAAATATCAATTGTTAAAGAATATGGGTCTTCAACTCTAATAAACTCGTGCGATAGCACGAGTCAAGAGTCTAATATTAAATAAAATAGAGACACAAAGACTAGGGAAACATTAGACCTGACGAGGTACAACTCAAATGGGAATATAGTGCGATAAATCACAATTTATTGGACCAACCCTAATCGAATCCTAACAAATAAGCATTCCACACGTATCTAAACAAAAAAAAACATTTCACACAAGCGCAATCCAGTGAACCCACGTAGGGGTCCGAAACCATATTAAAAAAAGAAGTGAAGAATGAACATCTGCAAACCCAACTAGGGTTCAAAGCTACCGAATGGACGTCCACCAACACGGAATCCAGATTCACGTACCAACAACTTCCTGACAAGCATAAATATTTTCTTGAGCATAATTTGTTCTCAACTAATACATAATATGAACTGTGAAGAAAAAAACTATTAATCAATATTCATCAATACTTATTATTTTAATCATACATAAAAATTACAACATTCATCTATTTATTTTTTTATCTTTCACAAATTACAACATTTTAAAAATTACACAAAAACCAAATAACAACTTACACCCTTTAAAATAAAAAATAAACAAAAATATATTTAAAAGAATTAAAAGACAAATCTACTTGGTTCAAATCTTTTACTATGAAATATATTTGGATTTTTCTTTATACGTCATTTTGAAAAAAAAAATATCTTAAATTATATGTCTCTTTACAATACCAATAAAACATTAATGTTATTTTTCTTATTATCTCCTTAATTATTTATTACTCTCTCTTCTTTCAATTCTTTCATTTATAGTTCTAATGTCATTTAATTACCATACAAAATTAATTACATTTCTTAATACGTGTGAAATGTTTAATACATCATATAATTTAGGACAGAGAGAGTATTTTAAAGTAGGGTTAAATATGTTTTTGGTCCCCATAAATATACCAATTTTTTGTTTTAGTCCCTTTAAAATTTTCGTTCAACTTTTTGTCCCTATAAAATTTTCCATTTTCACATTTGGTCCCTCTTTTAAAGTAAACTCATATGTAGAATACATATTTTTGAATAAAATTTTGTAGAAAAATTTATAATATTATAAGAATCTCTCCAAAAAAATTAGAATTTTTTAACAAAACATGAATTTAATATGAATTTTTATATGTTTGACGGTTAAAAATTCATAATTAATTTATGTTTTGTTAAAAAATTCAAATTTTTTTACAATATTCTACTCATTTCTGCACAATTTCATTAAAAAATACAAAAATTAACTTAAAAATAGGGACCAAAAGTAGTGATTGAAAATTTTATAGGGACTAAAAGATGAAGAAAAATTTTAAAGGGACTAAAACGAAAAGTTGGTATATTTATAGGGATTAAAAACATATGGAAAATGTTAACTTGTGCCCTGAAGGCACAAGATAAGGAACCCAACATAGCAACTTTTTGTTGAAATGTGTGCATTCAATTGAATTTTTGAGTTTACAATAAATAGAATGCACAAAATTCGAAGGAATATTTCTACTTTTGGGTTCCTTATCTTGTATCCTTAAGACACAAGTTAACAAGACCCAAAACATATTTAACCCTTTAAAGTGAGAGTCCATGATGTAAAACTTAGTGGTACGAGCTTAATTTATAATTTCAAGTGACACGGTTCAAATTCTATTAAAGACAATTTTTTTTTTTGAGGTAAGACAATTGAAATTGAAAATTTTACCTTAATTAATAAATTTCTCCTTTTTCTCAATTTTTTTAAAAGTCAAAGTTTTGAATATTAATAATTTTTGAATATCAATAATTTCTTTGCTAAAAAATTTATGTTTAATTTATTACCAAATTATTTTTTTTAAAAGTCAAAGTTTTGAATATTAATAATTTTTTTGCTAAAAAAATTATGTTTAATTTATTACCAAAAAAAATTAGGTATATTGAATTAAAGGACTCATCCAAAAAATTATCAACAAAAATAGTTTTCAGTTTTATATCGACAACGGAAATTAATCTCACACTCGTATGTTTGAAATAAGGTGAGATTTAGTATGGGAAAGGGAAGTTCTTTCCCATCATGGGAAAGTTGAAGGACAGCCATAGATTTAATACTTATTTATTTGGATGGCCCAGATTTATGACTTGGTAAGGGAAGTAACTTTTTGATGGGTATTGTGAACCAATAATTTCAACCCCACCAAAATCATTAAATAACAATTCATTAAATAACTACAGTTTCTCTCTCTCAGCCATTGTTTTTTGTCATTGCTTAGCACCGCCACCACTAACGGTGGGTCTTTTCTTCAATTGCTCTTGCTCAAGCATCTCTTGAATAACAATGTTTCTCAGCTAGTGTGCCAATATCCAATTTTATGCAGCATTTCTGATTTCAATTGCAATTTGCATACTCATCCTCTTCTAGGCAAACACTCATGGGTTTCTCCTAGATCCAATTCTTCAACAATTGTTTATTACCCAACACAATTTCCTGTTTTCCAGTTTTAGTTGTAACAGCTTGAATGAGTCTTCTAAGATTTTTTTTTTCTTTATCATGATATAGGCTAAGAAAGAAATTCCTATTGACTCACTTGCAAATATTATCAAAGTGAAATTCATCAAGACAATACTTGATTGGTGCTTTAATCTTTTTATTAAGCATGTAAATTGTTCAATTTACAAATAAAATTTCATTCTTTAAATTTTGTGAAGAAAATATGACATGGATAGATACAAAAGAAGCTGAATGAAGGAACGAACGAAGCACACCACCCATCACCAATGACTTGGAATCAAAAGGAAAATATTGCATCAATTTAGCGTAACCTTTTAAAAAATAAAATAAAAATCTCCAACATTTTTTTTTTAGCAAGAGCAAGTGAAAGAAAGTTAGACTATGAGTAGCGGTGGTGATGGAAGGAAGATCACTGGAAGTATTGGCTGATACTAGTTAAGAGAGAGAAATAGTACTCCATTGGTTTTTTAATTGTTTTTAGATTACTTTAAAATAAACAGTGTTGTATTCACAACCTGCAGCAACTGCCACCTGCCTGGAAAAAGGGGACTTTCCCATGGTGGGAAAGAACTCCCCATTCCCAGGCTAAATGCCACCTTGAAATAATGTTGGTTAGTTTTTGGTAAAAAATAAAATAAAAATAAAAACAATAGTGTTGGATAGTTGGTGGGGCACGCCTGCCTGCCTGCCTGCCTGCAAAATAATTGGTGAGACAGAGAATCTGATGAGAGAGATGCTGTAATGAGTGCCTCCAAACAAACTCGAATTGTTAATATCTTATCTAATCAGATATTTAATTCTTTGAATGTGGATGGATTGTCTTCATAATCATAGTATATATATATGGAATCTGTTTTGCTATCCAAAAAAGAATATATAGTACTGTACAATCTATTTCAGACAAATATTCTCTTTCCTTCTTACAAAATATAATAAGAATAATAAGAATAATAATAGTTCTTACTTATAGAGTGAGTGAGTGAGTAAACAACAGAAGGAGCGGCCATGGACACTCTCCAGACACTTTCTTTTGGTGCTTTCTCTCTTTTCTTCTTCTTCTTCCTCTTCCTATTCCGTTTCCGTACAACAATTACTCACAAACTTCCCCATGTACCAGGTAGGTATCATTCATTTCTTTCTTTGTATAATAAATTAAATTAAATTAAATTGTTGAATGAAAGTGGTTTTTTTGGTACTTTGTGTTGTGCAGCGGTTCCAGGTTTACCAGTGATTGGAAATCTTCTTCAACTAAAAGAGAAGAAACCTCACAAAACATTCACAAACATGGCTCACAAATATGGACCTATTTTTTCCATCAAAGCTGGTGCTTCCACCATCATTGTTCTCAACACTGCTCAACTTGCCAAACAGGTTCGTTCATTACAATCATTCTAATTCATTCATTCATTCATTTATTATTATCCACTAATTAACCATATATATAGCCCTTCATCAAACAATTTTCTTTATTATTATTATTATTTTAACTAAAACCTTGCTTGCTTGTTGAGAATTGTAGATATGTTCTGGATGTTGCGGTTTCTTGTGCATATATAAATTATATAATGGTCTAATGCCCTTGTTCTTTTGTTTGCACCGGTATTGGTTGACCTAAATCATAGATAGCCTCTATCTCTAATGCACTTTTTAGATAAACAACAACTTAATTAAACACCGCTTATATTTTCATATAAGTTATAAATTGTTTTCATAAGCTATTCTTCTGGATGGAAAGCTTATCGAAATAAGTTGAAAACAACTTATGGACATGTTATATGTTATTTGCATATGTTAAGAGTCTCACATGGGACTCTTAAAAGCATAAACTCTCTCAAAAACTTTCACAAGTGTTTATCCCAGTAAATAACTCAACCCAAACAGACCCCAAGTCATTTTTAATAGGATGCCATTTGAATCCTATGTTCGATTTTAGTTGAGAACATTGACATACGGCTTTATATTATTCATTTGTTTCTCTGTTTTTAGACTAATTAGTACGAGGAGGCAGGGGAAATGACATCGAGTGTTCATCACTTCACTGCTGTCCATGAAATTATAGTATTTATTTTTAGTTAATTGGATTCTAATATTTTGCAATTATTTCAGGCAATGGTGACAAGATTTCCATCGATTTCAACAAGAAAGCTATCAACTGCACTGACGATTCTGACTTCTAATAAATGTATGGTTGCTACAAGCGACTACAATGATTTTCACAAAATGGTCAAAAAACATATTCTTGCAAATGTTCTTGGAGTCAATGCACAGGTTGGTTACAATTACTTCATGCTTATCTCACAAGTATTTCAGTAAATATATTAGAACACACACAATTTGTCTCTCTTTTATGGTTTGGATGAAAAGTGTCTCTGAAGTGTATTTTTCATTTTTCAGAAGCGACACCGTTTCCACAGAGAAGTCATGATGGAAAACATGTTCAGGCAGTTTAGTGAACATGCAAAGTCCCGCCCCGATTCAGCTGTTGATTTTAGGAAAATATTTGTGTCTGAACTATTTGCACTAGCACTAAAGCAAGTGAGTCTTCCCCTTCTAAAATAAAATTAAAAAGAATTTGCTGAGAATAGAATAACACAACATAATATACAAAACTTCAACCTCACCGATTATTTGCAGGCTCTGGGAAGTGATGTTGAATCCATTTACGTGGAGGAGTTCGCGAGTACATTATCAAGAGAAGACTTATATAACATCCTAGTGGTTGAATTTATGGAGGGTGCAATTGAGGTGGATTGGCGAGATTTCTTTCCATACCTGAAATGGATTCCAAATAAGAGTGTGGAAATGAAAATTCAGAAAGTGGATCTCGGAAGAAAATATGTCATGAAGGCATTGATTAATGAGCAGAAGAAGCGGTTAGCTTCAGGGAAGGTAGGTTTTTTCTTGTTTACAGCTTCAAATCTCTGCAGAAACCATGGTAGAGTTACCCTAACTTGGCTGTTTGGGATGTAACAGGAAGTAAATTGTTTTTACGACTACCTGATATCAGAAGCTAAAGATGTGACTGAAGAACAAATGACCATGCTGCTCTGGGAGCCAATTATTGAGACATCTGATACTACCTTAGTTACAACAGAATGGGCTATGTATGAACTTGCCAAAGACAAAAATCGTCAGGTTGATAGTTTTACTTTGCCTTTGGCCAACTCTTAGAACTTAGCTCGGGTCAATCTCAACCCTAAAAATTAGTTTTTGTGCTGATGGTTTTCCCCAACTTATAACTATTGTTCATGATATATCATTATTTAATGTGAGACTAACAACACTAAGCAACCATCTACCGGTTGGTTCATTTGGTGGTTTCTTCTTTCGTTCCATTGTTAACACTTTGTCACTGGTTACATCTTTATATGGCAGGACCGTCTGTATGAGGAGATCCTAAATGTATGTGGACATGAAAAGGTTACAGACGACCAATTATCTAAGCTACCTTACTTGGGGGCTGTATTCCATGAAACATTGAGGAAGCATAGTCCAGTTCCGATTGTCCCACTAAGATATGTTCATGAGGATACCGAATTGGGAGGATATCATATTCCTGCTGGAAGCGAGGTCACTCTATTTATCCTTGGATAAAATCTACTATCTTATTGTCTATATGATTCATTGATTGATTTCCATTTTATGTTTTACAGATCGCAATAAATATATACGGATGTAACATGGATAGCGACAAATGGGAAAATCCTCAAGAATGGATTCCAGAGAGATTTCTTGATGAGAAATATGACTCCTCTGATTTGTACAAGACTATGGCCTTTGGAGGAGGGAAGAGGATATGCGCAGGCTCTCTTCAGGCTATGTTGATAGCTTGCACGGCTATTGGCAGATTTGTACAGGAATTTGAGTGGGAGCTGGGACAAGGGGAGGAAGAGAATGTGGATACTATGGGCCTTACCACCCACAGGCTTCATCCCCTGCTTGTAAAACTCAAGCCAAGAAACCATTTTAAGTAGTAGTGGTAACTTAGCTGGTGAATTTAGTGGTTGTAGCATTGCTACATATTTACTAAGTGCACCTTATATTATATCAAATCTAAGACATAAACAACTTTGAAAAATAAAGTTTGGTATAATAGAAGTATAAGAAGAGTTTTATTAAGTTTGTTGTATTGTCTGTAGTTTTTCAATCATTGCATGAAAAATCAGAAAATTGCTTCTTATCATAACCTGGAGTTGGTTAACGGATGGCAACATATCCACCTTGTTGATTGCATTGCAGTCACAGCCAAAATACTTCCGAATAAGTATGATTTTTTTTACACTCATTTTATGCAAAGCATTACTTTCAATCATTAAATCGCTGACATTGCCTGGTATCTTACATGATTTGGAGTATTTCATTGTGTGTCAATGATCCTTTTTATGGTTCAATCACCATTAATAGTATTTTTACAATTTCAAAAATGAAACCATCAATGCTACATTTTAAATGGAAATGAGAAAATTGAGAATAAAGCTTAAGATCAACTCCGTTGCAGTGGAGATTCATAAATCATACCCTAGTGCCTATTCTTAAGATTTACTTCCTTTCCCTCTAGAAGTTCATATTATTACTTGTTCTATTGATTGAAAGTTGAAACAATGATTTTCAACTTATCCTTTTAAAAAAAAGATTTTCAACTTATGTTCATTTTCCTCTCCTCTCTTTTTCCCTTCATCTTAACAATCCAAACACACATTAAAGCATAATTTCATCATAGACCACATATAAAACACTCCTTCATCTTAACAATTAGCTTATGAAATATTCTTATTTCAATACTTGGAGAGATTAATTTTCTATTTTGTGAGAATCATATATTCTCTATAACCAATTATAAAAACGAATTCTTCGACCCGGATAAGACCACAATAAACGGTAAAACTCTACTTCAAAATATTTAACACTGCTACATTCTCAATATTGATTGCAATCATGAACATCTGAACAAGCGGGAAGAGACACATACAAATTTGACATCCAAGTGTTATTGGGTCTTGAGCAATTAACCTAGACACTCCTTTGCACTACTCCCTCCGTTTTAGGATGTGTTATTTTGGCCAAAAAATTTGTTTTATAATGAATGTTATTTTTGGCTTTTCAAAGTAGAATCAATTATTTTTTCCAATTATATTTTCTAATTATTACTAATACACTACTCCCAAAACATTATCTTCTACTTCAGATTTATTATATTTTGAAACACGCCACAAGTTGACGGGGTTAATTAAGTAAAAATATGTTTTATTTACAACTTTATTTCATACTTTTTTTTTGTTTACAACAACTTTATTTCATTCATTAATTTGTATAGAATACTCTATTTATAGGAAAAAAACAACTTTTTAGATTCATTGAATAACTATTGTATCTGACTTATATATGGATTGATTACATTAGTTATTCAATGAACCAAAAAAGTTTTTTTGTTTATAAATGTGACCAAATGGAGCAATTTTAAACAACACTCATTTTGAAACGGTGTGAGTACATGTTTAATGTTAAAAAATATTTTATCTATCTCAAAATATAAATAAAAATAGGTCAACATAAATTAAACAAGGGTCATGTTAACTTGTGCCCTTGGGACACATGTTAAGCAACTCAAAAATGGAAACATTTTCTTAAATTTTGTGCATTCAATTATTGAAAAGTAAAAAAGTTAAAATTAAATGCATTAATTACAACAAAATATTTTTATTTTGATTCATTAATTTGTGCCTTGAGGGCACAAGTTAACATTTTTCATTAAACAATAATCAATTTTTGTTTATGTTTTGGAACAGTAAAGTAAATAGATACATTGTTTGACACGTGTACTCCATGCTGATCAAAGCAATAATAAAGTAAAGATGCTTTATTTTTTCAAGTCAAAATAGAAATTTTCTTCATCAGCACCAAGGGCAAAATCGTAACACCACATCATCCATATATATATATATATATATATATATATATATATATATTAAAGAAGTCTCACGTGACACCAAGCACAAAAATCATTTCAACACAAAACACAGACAGTGTAGAGAAACATGTGTGGTGGTGCAATTATCTCAGACTTCATCTCAACTGCGGCGGTGGTGGGTGGTTCCCGCCGTGTCACCGCCGACATGTTGTGGCCCAATTTGAGGAAACCCAGTTCCAGAAAACCATTTTTCCTTGACAATGATTTCGAAGCTGAGTTCAGAGACTTTAAGGATGATTCTGATGATGCCAAAGGTTTTACCTTTGGTTTAACTAACAACATATCTTCCAACTCCTTTGTTCGTGGTAACTGTTTCTGTTATTAATCTCATTTTTTATTTTCGTATGCATTTGTTAAATACTATCATTTCCCACTTTTTTTTTTTAATTTAAACAAAAAGTTCTGTTTTTGTGTGTGAGATTTTTGAGTATGAATTGATGTATGATTTTTTTTTTACTATCATGCCCCACATTTTTATTTATGTGATTTAATTTTATGAGGTTTGTATTGTCCATAAAATTTTAATTCTGGCATTTTAGATCTTGGCAATCACTTGAGGATTATTTGTTTTTTTCTTGCCGTATGATTTATTTTTCGAGTTGATTGAAAATAAGGGATTAATCCTTTGTATTTGTTTTTTAATGTAATTTTTTTAAGTTAATGTTTCTGAGCTTTGAATGAGCTTTTCTGACTGCAGGAAATCACACAACTTGGAATGTTTTTTATAGATCCAAGTTGGGACCTTCAATTTTTCTAGGGTTCTTGGTGTTGGTTTTGTTTTTCTGTTCAGTCAAGTTGAACTTTTGCAAAGTGATAGACATGATCTAATGGAACTAGTCTTTGTTTAATTGATCTGAAATTGTAAAAATTTGAGGACCATAATTGAACTTTATCATCTGTTTTGTTAATTGTTATAAAAATGTTATAAGCCGTTCGTGATTTGGTATTTGCCATAAGGTTAGCTTATCATTAGATTTTGCTAGCTCTTTTGCTTCTGTTTTGGGTATTAATCCAATGTTTAATGAGATAAATAATGTTGCATGCTTTAGATTTTGTAATGAGATAAAAAATGTGAGATGAGAGAAGACATGTAGATTTTGTATTATGGAGAGTAGATCAGTTGGAGGATAGTCAGATCACTAGAGGCAGAGGAAGACCTATAAAAATTATAAGAGAATCTAGCAGGAAAGATTTAGAGATTAATTTGTTGGATCCAAATATGGTTTATGATAGAAAATTATGGTGTAATTTGATCTATGTAGCCAACCTCACTTGGTGGGAAGGCATGGTTGCTGTTGTTGTTGATGCTTTAGATTGTTCATTAAATTTATATAAAATTTAAATGATTGATCTAATTTTATCATGTTATATTGTTATTATTTAAACTAATTTCGAACTGTGTGGTAGGATCAAGTGCTGCAAAAGTTGTTGCATCGAAATCAAACGAGCAAGGTGAAAAGGAATTGAAGAGAAAGAGGAAGAATCAGTATAGGGGTATCCGCCAACGTCCATGGGGAAAATGGGCAGCTGAGATCCGTGACCCGAGAAAAGGAGTTCGTGTTTGGCTTGGAACTTTCAACACTGCTGAAGAAGCTGCAAGAGCCTACGATGCTGAAGCTAGGCGAATCCGTGGCAAGAAAGCCAAGGTGAATTTCCCTGAAGAGGTTCCAAATGCTTCCTCAAAACGTCTCAAGACAAATTCTGAGGCACAGCTGTTGGACAAAAATCTGAACTCTTTCAAGTGCGAAAATATGGAGAACTACTATTCCCCAGTGAATCAGGTGGAACAGAGACCATTGGTTAACGACCAATGTGCTAATGTCGGACCCTTTGCTGGAAACGGTGTTCAGCTTGCATCTGCTGATGTTACTGCATATTTCAGTTCGGAGTATTCGAGCAATTCGTTTGATTATCCTGATCTATGTTGGGGTGAACAAGGCCCGAAAACACCTGAGATTTCATCTGTGTTTTCTGCTCCTATAGAAGGCGAATCTCAGAAGAATCTGCTGTCTGACAACTCTCAGGATATGCTACCTATGCAAAATGATTCAGCAAAGACACACTCTGAGGAGCTTGCAGATATCGAATCCCAGCTGAAATTCTTTGAGAACTCGTTTGATGATAACTGGAGTGATGCTTCATTGGCAGCTTTGCTTAGTGAAGATATAACTCAGGATTGTGGAAACACAGTGGATCTTTGGAGCTTTGATGACCTACCTTCCACCGCAGGCGGAGTTTTCTGAACAACATTCACCTGGCCGGTTATGTAAATAAAACTACAAGTTAGTAACTTACATTTTACGTTCAGTTTTGGTTTTGTTAATTTTGTTTCTTTAAGGTGGAGAGTTGTTGTTTAACTATGTTATGAATTGTTTTCAGGATCCTTGGTTTTTTACATTGTTGATGGAATCAGAACAAAAACATGTTACCGGCTTTATGTAAGCGTGGAGTTTTATTCTCTTTCGGCAAATACATTATTTATAGGTTTTTAGGCATCCTTTTGTCTTGTCATAAACCTTTTGAGGATTTTCAAGTTTAATGTTTATAAGGATTATGTTTATGGATGATATAATTGTAAACTTGCTTGTTTTTCATTATGACAATTTTTTATGACCAACACAGTTTTGTCTGTTGGGGATGATTTCGTATTACATGAATGATTTTGCTTCGTGTGTGATTGTGAATCAACTACCCTTAAATCATGAATAGATGCTTTAGGCATATAGCATGTGTTGAAATTTGACTTTGGTTCAAATAATGTGTAGTAGTTTTTGAATTCTTGGCTATGTATGCAGAGATTTTGATGTAATATATGTTCTTGACCATGGTAGTGTAGAGCTCTTTTGTGGTTTGTTTTTTAATTAGAGGTTTAAGTACTTGGGAAGTTGGAATAAAATCCGATCCTTTTTCTTTTTGACAAGGGGAAAATTGATACTTAAACCCAAATGTTCAGTATATTGCACTAGAGATCAACTGCACTGACGATTCTTACTTCTGATAAATGTATGGTGATATGGTTGCTACTTGCTACAAGCAACCACAATGACTTTCACAAAATGGTTAAAAAAACATATTCTTGCAAATGTTCTTGGAGCCAATGCACAGGTTGTGTACAAAACTTTTTGGTTACCTCATCATTATTTGAGTATGGCTCTGTTTGGTAAAATTAGCTGATAGCTGATAAGCTAGCTGATAGCTTTTAGCTGATAAGCTAGCTGATAGCTTTTAGCTGATAAGCTAGTTGAAGTGTTTGGTAAAATTAGCTGATAGCTTTTGCTTTGAATAATAAGGGTAAATATGGAAGAAAAAATGAGAAGCTAAAAGCTATAAGCTCAAAAGCTACTTGAAGTAGCTTCTGAAAAATAGCTTATAAGCTCCTGAAATAAGCTATAAGCTCGTTGTACCAAACAGAGCTAAAGTGTTACCAAACAGAGCTTTTTTTGTCAAATGAGCTTATAAGCTAAAAGCTAAGAGCTAAAAGCTCTTTTTTTGGGTTTACCAAACAGAGCCTATATAGAACACACATGCACACACACTCTCCCTCTTTTATGGTGTGGATGAAAAGTGTCTCTGAAGTTTGCTTTTCATTGTTCAGGAGCCACACCATATCCACAGAGATGTTATGATGGAAAACATGTCCAAGCAGTTTAGTGAACATACAAAGACCCTCTCCAATTCGGCTGTTAATTTTAGGATAATATTTGTGTAACTTTTTAGACTAGCACTGAAGCAAGTAAATGACAATATTAAGTATTAGTCTTCATGTGATCATTGTACAATCCTATCATCTACTACCTAGAGTATCTGATAGTCGTTTGTAATAACTGTCTTAAATTTTTGTGTTAGGGAGTTACAAGGTATTCAGGTAATTATAAAACAGCAATGAAAGAAGTAATTCCATGCGAACATTATAGTAGTATATCCAAGTACTGGTGCAACGAGATATAGTTTTATCTGTTACTAAACGAATTCAGACAAGCTCATTTGCTTTCTCTGAGTTGTTTGAGGCAATGAAAACAGCTTGTTGCAGGCTCACACACAGAGTACCTTTGAATTTAAAGAAGTCAACATTTAGTAAAATACTCCTTCCTTCCCAAAACAAGTGACATAGTTTGACTATGTACACTATATAACATACTTCGATCATATTCTTCTATTATATAAAGACAAATACATTAACTTACGTGAGATTTGGATGGAGTTATATCTTCCTAGCTGAAGGTTAAACACACCAAATACAAGTCAAAAATCTTCATTTTTCTTTTGAAAAATGTACTCAGACAAAATTCAATAACTTGGGTAAATAATTTGCAAAGCGTTCTTTCTAGATGGTATTGGGCGAAACCAGAAGCTAACTTGAGTTCAGAGGTTGAACTAATTGTGGGAAATAATTGTTCCAAATTATTTATATTTGTGAAAGTGTTGCTCTTTGATCACACAAACAGAAAAGAAAGAAAAAAAAGTAGAAAATATTTATGTTATTTATTTTTATTTTTTTTGTGACCAAATAAATTGTTAAGTCTTTGTAATGTGTAAATGGTATGGCATCAAACAATCAATCATCTACTACCTGGAGTATCCGATAGTCTTGACATGTTACAACTGGTTTACATTTTTGGTAGGGAGTTACAGATACAGGGTAGTTAGGTGCTTATAGAACAGCCATGAAAGACGTAATTTCATCATACATCTAAACTACTGGTGCAACACGATTTCATTTTATCTGTTACTGAACTAAATCATACCAGCTCATTTACTTTCTTTGATTCAAAGGATACAATATTCAGTAAAATAATAGTGAATCTTACAAAGTCGGAAAGTAACGAAGTGATCATCTGAACACAGCGATTTATACATTCATTTTTGCCATAGTTGGATGGCACTATATCTTCCTAGCTGAAGATTAGACACCCCAAATACAACTCCAAAATCTTCATTTTGCTTTTGAAAAATGTACTCAGACAAAAGCTTCACTAACTTGGGCAAATAAATTCCGAGACTTCTTTCTGGATGGGGCTGGGCGAAACAGAAGAGATCTTGAGTTCAGAGGTTGAATCAATGGTGGGATGGGAACAGAGAGATTTGCCACTACACTATGCAACAAAGCTTTGCATCAATGGAAGCCAAACATATGCAAAAGGCCTGGTAACCAGTCAAAGGATATCTGCAGATTGACAGAGGAAATGGTACTGGCTATGAAACCCCGCCTCTTCAAAACACATTAAGGTCAATAAAACAAGAAAAATTTGAATTGATACCTGTAGTCCATAACAAAATTAGATTTTCCTACCCTCCCTAGCTGCAGGATTGTCTGCTTCCCATTCTCCTAATCATAGCAAACACAAATCAGCTAAGTAGACAACATAACTAACCGAGTTGTTATAACATAAAAACCCTTCCGGGTTCCGGCGTCAATGATGTTACCTCTAACGTGAGCTGAAAGTTTTTAACGGATCTCTGGATTCCAAGTCCTGGCCTTCCTTTATCTCTATAGTCAAGCTCAAATTGCTTTGTACTCTTGATGAAGGAAGACAATACAAATTAATGAAAATCAATATCAATGGCTTGGCTAGCTATAAATGACAAAGAAACTTCCCCTAAGTGAGGCTCCTCCTACCTTGTTATAGAGTGGATCCCTTGAGAATAGTTGATGCACTTTGTCCATTTTTCCTTCCCAATTCATTGGCAGTCCCTTAATGTGTTGTACCTGAACCCCCAATTTTATTGTTAGTAATAAAGAGATATTGTTGTAATTGAACTGTAAACAATGTGAGTATGCAGACTGACGACACAGTAGATGTGATCATGATTCATGATATTATTGAAAATGAATCTAACTAACCTGGTTGGTGTTCTTGAAAGACATAGATTGATGATTGGGTATATAAGCTTTGATGCTTCTGTGAGTTCCTGTACATGTTGCTATTGTAGGTACATACCTGCAAAATGATGTACTAGTTAGTTAGCAGAGAAGAATGAGGCGGCCAGGCCAGGTGGAGATTGAGAGATTTAGGCTTACTCAACAACAGCAAGAGGTGGTTTACTACTGCGGGGCTTATGGCGATGATATCCCTGATCCCAAATGTGGTATTTCGAACCGGTGAGGTTAGCGGTAACTGTACCGAGAAAAGTATCATCATCATCATCAGAATTGGAGAGTAGTCCTTTGAGATTCTGAGCTACTGTGAAGTGAGACCTCCCACTCCGGCGCTTGTGGTGGGCCACAGCCAGTTTCCTATTCTGCCGTCCCTGACCTTCCTACAATAATAATAATATGTTGATTAAATAGCAAAGTGATATTATACTATACATAGAATAGAATAGAATGGTAGTGAATAATACATTACATACATAGGTATAAAGAGAGAAGAAATTGGGACCGGAGAGACCCTGAGGAGTTGGTTCCTTAACAATAACACAAGTACACCTTCCAATATCTATAGGCAATGGTCTACATATCAAAGACTTGTTGGGTAAAGTAGACCAGGAGGAAGCAGGAGCAGCAGCTTCAGAGTCGGAGTGGTCCCAAATTTTCAAAGAGCTGGAAAAGTGGGAAGAATCAGAAGAAGGAATAGGATCGTTGATTTGCATGCAGAACTGTAATGAGGAAGGCTTAAGAATCCTCGTGTTTGTTGAAAATGAGTTGGATTTTGGAAGAGAAACAACATTGGCATTTTCCTTGTTCTTGTTGCTGCAGCTACGACTATGCCTCAGCTGAACGTTGGTGTCAATCTCGCTGAGGGGATTTGAAAACATACGACCAAGGGTTTGGTTTTGGTTTTTCTTCATTGCTTCCTTTCTTGTTGTTCAACTTGGTTGATTCAATTCACTAAGTAGTGTAGTGGTGTTAGTTCGGTGGGTGGGTGGTGGGTCCTACTGCATAGCCTTTATTATTATGCTTTCGTTTGAATTTGAAAACGCTTTGGAGAACGCCCTCTCTGTCTGTTTTTCCCAATTTTCGTTTCTCTTTGCTAACGGTCGGTAACCATTACCATATATTCAATTCCATCTCTTTTTTTATTTTATTTTTGAGGGTATTTCCATCTCATCTTTTAGTTTCACAAATGATACTACTTTTACAAACATTTTGGATGGATAACTTTTCAAACAATTTTTTTTTTTTTTAGAAAGTCAATAGAGAGGGAGTAAAATTATAGCCAAGAGTATGAGAGAATTATCACCAAATAACTGTACAAATGTATTTTTGTACAAATAGGTATCCATTTTTTTTCTTTTTTCAACGAAGGTTCTTAATAGGTGGTTAATATTCTATACGTTTATTTCTTTTTAACTTGTTTTAATTAATTCTATTGAAAATATATTCTTAGAGAATCATGATTATTATGAATGAATTTTTTGCAAAAAAAAAAAAAAAAATACAAGAAAGACATTTGAATGATTAAAAGGAACATGTTTATTGATTTCTAAGAACATAAAAAATCTTAGAACCGGTCTTGGCCCACTCATGTGTTTGTTATTTGTGACCTGGCTACTCATACCTGTCCTTGCTCCTCCGTGAAAATATTGAAACCATCCATCCGTAAACATGTGTAGGACAATTATTTCAGGTTAGTGTGGTCTCTATTTTCTACACCATTTCTCCATCAATTTTTTAGGATATGTGTTCCAGTTTCTGGATTTTTATAGGGTTTGTGGTCCCTAAGTTCAATTTTGTTACTACTTCACTTCAGTGTGACTGTGGTTCTTGTTCTTTTACTATCCTACTTTACTTTAGTGGGTCGTGTCCCTACTTTTGGTACTAGTTTTGTCCATGCTTATCGTGCGTGTACTTCATGTGTTTCAGATGAGCTTGTTATTTTGTGTTCTTTGTTGGTTTGTTTATACTCTCTTATAATAGATAACGGATGGTTTAAATGAATTTCTGCATAAACATTCAGCGCATATAATCATATGGAAAGTGAAGATGATGCAAATGAAGACCCTAATAAAGATGTAGGAAGGTTCTCTTATTAGACCGAAGAACTTACAGAACTTATTAGCTATTCAAATGGAAGAGAATAAATCAAGAAGATTTACATTTCCACAAATTAAGGTTGAAACTCAGTTTGGACAAGTTGGATTGGTTATAAGGATGAAGCTTGTAGCTTTGCCTAAATTTAAAAAATTGTGAAAGACCAAAACTTCTTTCCATTCTTTCAATCCTTAAAATTACTTTTTTTTACAAGAAAAAAAACTCAAAATTACTTGTTTAAAAGAAATAATAAATTACATATGCAAAGTAAAATCGCTACAAAAAAAAAAAGTGAGAACTTCATTATTTTTCATCTTTTTATATTCACTCACCAAAAAAAAAAGGCCACGTTAAATGTTCATATTCTCTCATAGAACATGTGTATAACTTGTTTTTCAGAGATTTTGAATGCAAAAACAAGTGTTATTAACGTGCACTCTTCCTTACTCCTCCATATCTGTCTATCTAGCTTCTGTACATAATCCGGAGTCAAGATCCTCTACATTTTTTACCTCCTTCATTCTTTCCATTACCAAAGTTTTGGAAATATAACTACAATAATGTGACATTTGGTGGATCCAATTATTTAATATCCACTTCAAAACTCTTGAAAAACTATAGTAATGTACAGGGGAAAATGGAGAGGATCCTAACTCCACAATCCGTTACTCCTCTCCTTTGGGGAGAGAAAAAAATAGAATTCTCATTAATGAGATATTTCGTTTTTCTCTAGTAAAAGGAACCAAAGCCTAAATCAGGGAAGATAGCTAAAAACACTGTCATATAAACTAAACCAATACAAAATCATTAGTAAATAAATGGTAAAATACGCCAATCCAAATCAGAAACTCTACCACATAAATTTCCCTAGAAAGACAGAAGAAAAATTGCAAACCACCCTCCTTGGAAAAAGGAGAAAAGCCTGAACAAAAACTATGAATCATTGTAGGTTAGTGATTTAATCCTCAAAATCCCCAGCATTTTCCAGTAAGTAGTTGGCTGCCAATTGCTCATCACGGTCACATGCCAAAAATGCCTCTATGACAGAGGCTCTATCAAATCCCATAGCCTCTAGCTGCATGTCATAGGTAAAAATGAATCAGCACATATGGCAAATCAATTTCATTTTTTTGCAAAGGCATAAGGTAAATCAATTGAAATGAAAAGAGCGCATATCATTCTTAAAAAAAAAAAAAAAAAAAAAGATATACCCTTCCGATTGCCTCCTGCTCAGCTGGCGTCACATTAACAGCATGAGGCATGTCTTGCTCCGCCTGATCAAAATTATCTCTAATAGAAGAAAGAGAGTTAGATTTATAAATAAACTAGTAAACTACTAGATGAATACTTCAATCTTAAATGCTACAGATGCTTCCTGGATTAGATACCACAACAGGTCAAAACATTACCTTCATGTCACAAACATGGCAAAGACGAGTTAGGATCCTCTCCATTTATTTTTATAAATGGAGATTGCCATTTAGAAAGAGATACACACAAAATATAGATGTGGGTCCTACCAACAAGTGGGTCCCAACATCATTAATTAGTTTCAAATTGTATTGTTTCTTTATCTCTCCAAATGGTAGGAATGGAGATCTAAAATGGAGAGGATCTTGACTCGGCAAAGACTACAACTAATAAAACCGAAAAGTTATTTATAATAGAAGCATGACTATGGGATTAAGTAATGATTGTAAAATGCAAAGATGGCATGTTAAACTATCACAGACCATACATGGAAAGCAGTATACTCACCCTTCAGTACCGTCCATGGGTTCATTTATCAACTGAAGAAACTCAGAATGATGCTCGTCAATAAGTCTCAAGAGACCTGGATTTTGCTTTCCGAGCTCCTGAAGTACAGGCTGCAATAGAAATTATCTCAGACATTGACAAACAAATGACCAAAAGACAGGTATTAGATGATTGAGAAAATAGAT
This sequence comes from Medicago sativa, assembly GCF_051527215.1. Classification (NCBI taxonomy): domain Eukaryota; kingdom Viridiplantae; phylum Streptophyta; class Magnoliopsida; order Fabales; family Fabaceae; genus Medicago; species Medicago sativa. The sequence continues at coordinate 83,332,294 of NC_140750.1, forward strand.
AGTTAGATACCTGGAGAATTTGTGGATTGGATTGCACCATTGTCCGCAATGCTTGAAACTAAATATGCAGAAGATGGATGTGTCAAACATAAATTTTTTAACAGTGTATTATAAATGATGAAACAAAATGCCTACCTGGGGATTGTTCCTCAAGAAGTCAAGCGAACCAGCTCCAGCACCAGAAATTGTCTCCTGAAAGAGTTTCAACTCAAAATAAAGTACAAAGTAACGGCAAAAGATGTAAATGACAAGGTACAATGACTTTTGTTAATCCATGCAAATTATTATTTTTACCTGTGGAAACATATTCAAGGGAGACGAGTTAGGGACCCCAGGAACAACTCCGGTAGTGACCCCACCTGTTTCAGTTGGATTACTTGGGTATTGAGCAGCCGGTACAGCAATTTCTGCTGCTTCAGGAATTCCCTGCATATAAATAATTGTTAAATCAAATCAAATAAGATAAATCACAAGGTTCAAGCAAATAGAATCAACAATGAGCAGTTTAGGCATACAGAATACAAGTAATCTACAGCACGCTCTGGATTATTGAAAGCAGCACGAAGAGCACGATTGACGGTATCCCTGTCCCAGCTGCCACCACCCATGTCCATAAGTTGTTGAATAGTCTGCTCAAGATTACTTCCAGCAACTAAATTTGAAGCAGCCTGTCCATAAGTATCTGTAGTGACACTGCAAAAATGACATTGAAATGTATTTCAGAAGGTTTGACGACAGGATAGAGGTAAATGGCAAACAACTCAATTTGTTTATTGCAGCAAGAGGATAAGACATTTATGAACACTATTTTAATTTAGGGTGTAACTATAATTAGGAAACTTGAGTTAGTATGTAGGGATTTAGGTTTACTTAGGTCTATCTAGTACAGCATTCCCTGTGGTTCGATTAGGATTCTATTCTTCATTTTAGACTAGGATTTTCTCAGCCTAAAGTTAGGGTTACTCACAATGGTATGAGCCTACAAGAATTGTTCAAGTATAAGGCATGTTAACTGTTTTTTGAGAATCTTGCATTATTATTGAACAGAACTTTGGTAATTTGAGCATTTTTTATCAGTTTGAAAGTGATTGTACTCTAGACTCTAGAGTGATGTGTCTGATTAGTGAGAAATCAGAAGATTGATAAACAAGTTGAAGATGACAGCTGAAGTGATGTCTGAATGCAGTCAGGGTGAATGAAGTTGTACACAAGTCTGGCCTTTCTCATGGCAATGAGACAGAAAATGATAAATTACATTGTACCAGCCCAAAAACATTTGTACAACCCCAACTTAGGATTGGGCAGAATTGGCCTTCCCTTCAGAGCTTTGAACGAAACAAAAACTAATCAGATCACAGAAAATCATCAGGCTAGCCCAATTTAATTTTACCATGACCTGGTCTATTGGCTTGCCCTTATAGTTTTGAGAGAGAGAAATAATTGAATAGATGGCATCACATCAGTCAAATATTAATTATAATATTAGACCAGGCCAAATTCAAATTACAACCATAACTTTTAGCATCAAGAATGTATTACTGATTATAAGAATGGTTTGTGATAGCCTTCATCAGACAAAATCTACATAAAGATGGTATATAGTGTGTCGTACATTAATGACTACAAACAGTATAACCAGAGAAACATAGAGACAAAAGTCATACTTTGTAGGTGCCACAACTGCAGGAGATGCGTTGTTGTTTGCAGATCTGCAGAGCCAAATAAAATAAGTTACGAAAAAACATAAGTTTATGGAAAAGCTACACGGAGAACTATTTCAAATAACTCACTGAGTCTGTACTACAGGTGTGGAATCTGGTGTTGGCACAGTTATAGGTGGATTGCTAGCGGTCTGTCACACATGCACAGTCACTAACTCATACAAGAGGAAAAAAACTCAAATACCAAAAAGATATTAAAAAATGAGCAAGCAACATGCCTGAGTAGATGAAGTTCCAGCAGATCCCAAGGCTTTACTCTGCAAATAGAACAGTAAAATGGTAGATTGTGGTTAAAGACGAATTAAACAGTATTTTGCAACTAAATTTATATTCTACATCCTAAATTGGCCCCAGAGAGAGGGTGACGTAGTGTTTTTTGGGATCTAATTTAGGTTTTAATTTTAAAAACAGAGCTTTTGATTAGAAATTATTTTTTCCTTCAGGGACTTTATACTCTTCTGGTTAATCTTAGCACGTACTCGGAAATCTTGTTTAGGTTGAATTGTGTGATGAACATGAAGCAACATGTGAGAGAAGCGGGCTCCAAATGCAGGCTAGTTCTATCTTGGAGCATATTATTAAAGTGTTCAATTATTTGCAAACACTTGACACACTTTTTGACATAATACTAATATCGATATTAGTTTTCTCATGAGACTACCTAAAACCTAATCTGTTGAGAACTCTACACCTAATCTGTTGAGAACTCTACCCTATAGTTTTGCTAGAGGTATCTTGTAGGCTATGTTGTTAATCCCAGACAGAGTCACGTGGTGCTGAGCCCCTAAAATGCTATAGTGGTATAGCGGATAGCGGCTATCGCAAATACTAAACATCAATGTACAAAGCAAACACAAATACTCAAAAATAGAAAAATACACAAAATCAAAGAGACCATCATACTCAATAATTAAAGAACCTAAAGTACATAGCAATAAAACTTAACATAGAAGAACATAACAACATTGAAGTAAAGTAGGAAGAAGAACAAGACAGTTGTGTGTGAGCAAGAACACAACAGGATGAAGAACTGAACATTACTCTTAAAAGGATTCAAATTGACATTAACACCCTTCAAAAAGAGGATTTGAATTGACATTTACACCCTTTAGAAAAAGGATTCGAATTGACATTTACACCCTTCAAAAAAAGGATTTAAGGAGTGATACACCGAAATCCTAATAGCGGACGCGATAGGGCATTAGGGCCGCAACAACCGGTATTGCTGACAGCGGCTTGCAGGCCAAAAGCGTTGCACCAAACTCCACCACGGCTACACTATTCTGCTATAGTGGCACTATTGACAACATACCTTGTATTGTATGTTTATTATTCTACATCAATCACATCCATGCTGCATTAAATTCTTATATTTTCATGCTCTTAAATTATCACACTCCATCGCTACAGCTCTTTTTCGATGAGCATAAATCTCTTAAAATTTTAATTAGAATGTTATATATAATTAGGATTTATCTAGAATTGTGATGAATGTTGTCGACAGAGGAATAGAGTGAAAGGCCATTAAACAACTTATAAGTGGAGGCAACCCTGATAGTGCAAAATTCAGCCCCTAAATTGAAAGTAATTTAGATTGAAATAGAGATCCATAATAATAATAATACCTTACTAAGCATGACAACAAGAAAGCCATCTTCAGAGACTTTATTGTCAGCTAAAGTAGTTTCATCTTTGAGAACTTTTCCATTGTGAATCAGCAATTGTTGTCCGCATGGGTAATTATCTTTTCCTTGAATGTCTTCAATATTCTTTTTTACAGCCATTATCTGATAATAACAAAACAAAAACAAAAAAATTGAATGAATATTGGGGGAATTCTTCTTGAATCAAAGAATGTTAATAAACATACATACCGAATCAGAAGGATGAACTCTGATTTCGAAATGGCTCCCTTTCAAAGTCTTCACTGTGAGCTTCATGACTGACACCGATCCGGAATCGAATGGAATAATGGAATCTACAAACCCTAGCAATAGTCGTATACTTTCCTCTTTTTCACCCACCACGCTCTTCTCTTCTTCCCTTCTCTTCTTTTTCTTTTCTTCTTTTTCCTTCCGTATACTACCTTTCCTTTCTTTTTCTTTTTTTATAATAAAATTAAAAAAAAAAAAAATTAAATAAGGTTATTGATTCTTAACAAATACCCATTTATTAGGATTTTCCTTATATTAATTAAGTGATGAAAATCCTAAAAAAAAATTATGATTATAAGCAATGGGTGTTTAGTGTGTCTTTTATTCAACTCTTACTAGGTTTCATGAGGAAAAAACTGTTTGGTGTTTTGGTAGGCGATTTTATTCTTCGTTGTTGATAGTTGGTTTGTCTTTGCAATATTGCATAGGAAGATTTGGACTGATTCTATAATGGGTAGGACTGATCAAGCAAGGGTAAAATGTTATTTGAGGATTACATGATTTTGAATTTTTAGGTTGCCTATTTTGAGACTTTGAATTGAGTATTGATCGAACATTCTGTCATGATTGTTTGATGGGAGACAAAGTCAGTGATTTTGTTGTTACTTAATGATACTTAATGAATTCAAAATATGATACCGATGTGAATGGATGTGTAGAGAGTCTTAATAGGAATGAATGAAAAGTGAAGATTGTGGTAATACACATCATCAAATCCGATTAAAATGCTGCTAAAAGGAAGGAGAAATAAAAGCTTCTGGAAACCTTTAGTTCCAAGGTCAAATTTAAAGTTTTGAATGATGACTATTAACAAAAATTTGAATTGATGTCAGAGCTTGCACATGATTATGCACGTATTGAGGGTGAAAATGTCAAGATACAGAGGAAAAGGGTCAATGTAGATATTTAGAAGATCGAGAGTGATATAGAAAGGTTGAAGATCAATGATTTGAAAATATTAATGATAGATACATCTTATATGAAACTACAACCTCATTAATTATTGTTCAACATGATTAAAGGAAAATATGGAATTGATTGATATGACTAGCCATTATTAAAACTAGGCGTTATTCAGAGACATATATATATATATATATATAATTTTAGCATGCCAAATTAGCTTCACAATTCCTCTATACAATTTTTTATCATCTTATATTCGGTATCAACTTCTCTTCGCATTTATCCTTCCAACCCTTCCCACATTGCAAAAAAGTTCATGGATTATATGAATGACGACATGGATGCAGAACTCGTGAGACTTTTCTTTGAAAGTCAAGCGTAAGAAGAAGTCGCGAGCTTCAATAGGCTTAGGCGTATGAAAAGGAATGTAGAGAGGAATATTGAATACAGACATGCTTGATTATTCAATAATTATACTTCAGAAGCTCATGTATACATGAATGAGCAATTTCGTCAAAGGTACCAAATGCATAAACATGTGTTTCTTCATGTTGTTGAAGCTCTCGGTCAACATGACAAGTATACATAATCGAGAGTTAATATAACTGGTAGATCATGTTTTTCACAACTACAAAAATGTGTTGTTGTTATTCGTGTGTTAACATATGAATCATATGTTCCCTGCATAAACGAAGTCAACTCACATATACACCTGTTCACTTAACTATTTCAATTATTTTAGTTATCATCTAATTATTTGACGAAAGTACTTGTTAAATCGTTTGATCACACTATATATTCTCTTTATATACTTAATCACCCTATGATAATATTTTGGCATGCTACAATTAATTATTTATTAAAAAAAGTCTAAATTAATATATATTGAAGCAAAATAATCAAAGCACCATAAGTGCTAAAATTGAAGAGGTGCAAATGACATTAAATGCATAAAAAAAAACCCAAAACAACAACAACAAATCAATTCCTTAAAAAAAATACGCCACCAAATCAAAAGAATAATATGAAGGGTTTTTCTGACCTGTGTAATGTTGCACAACTTAAGCAATTAATGCATTCCTTTTTCTCTCTCTCTTATTAACCTTTTTGGACTTTTCTCTGTCATATATTAACTAGGTCTTTCTTTTTTTGTTTGAAAGATGAGTAGCTTTTTTCTTAAAAATGGATGATAGAAACCGATTTTATTTTTTCCCAAAAAAATTGTGTTGAACGAAATAATCAATCGTTTATATGATTCTTGCTCCAGTCCAAAAGTGAACCCTTTTTTTAGAAAAAAAAAACAAATCCAAAAGAAAACTTTGAATGGAATGAACCTCGTTGGCGGTGGTGGTGGTTCAATCCATGTGGCTTTAAACATGAAAATCTGTCCTTGTTCACCCTGTTATGTGAAATAGCAAAATCGGAATAAATCGTATGTGCTTCATCTTGTTGATCTGAATAAACTTTGATCAGAATAAATCCTGATCATTCACCCTGGTCCGACAAAGAGCAGTATCACAATCCAATTTAGAACCGATGTTGCCAAATTCGACGGTGATAGAGGAATGGGTGCTGGTATATTTGTGTTGTACTGTAATTGTGATTGTAAGGATGAGATGATGATGATGGTGAAAATTCTTCAAGGCTAATTAATATGGCAGAGAAATGGGCAAAAGAGGTTAATATGAGAGAGAAAAAGAACTGCATTAATTGCTTAAGCCTTAAGCTGTGCAACATTGCACAGAATAGAAAAACCCTAATATGAAAATCAAACTAGTATGGAGCCCGTGCCAAGCACGGGTAAATAAATCACTATAATAATTTAATTTTAGAGATTAATCTTTATGTATTAACGATGTAAATTCTTTTACATCAAGCTAAATCACGTCAAATAAATATTTTGTGATATTTTAGGAATTAACTTAAAAAGTAGTATCGTGGTATAATTTGGTCGGACATATGTGTAAAAGATTTTTCTAGTATTCGATGTATACAAATTAAATCTATGGTTTTATGTTATAGATATTATTTTTGAAGAGGCTAAAGTGGCATTATATTAAGAAAACGACGTTACCTTCTCCACACAAGGAGTGATAGAGAAGAGCAAAGAAAAGTAACAGTTACATCAAAAAGAAGGAGAAAAAGTCCCAAAGAGACAAAAAATACATGCATTTATTTCTTGCCAGATGACCCAAACAATCGAAAGTCAAACTGTATGAAGTACCGTGCAAAATCTTTTTGAAGAGCCTCCCAAAGCCACAAAATGAGTCAGGTGATCCTAAATATGAGACGGATTCACCAAGATGAAGCCTAGCCAATTATAAAGAGCATTTCAAATTTGTCGAAAAAAAAACCACAATAAAGAAAAAGGTGACCAACATCCTTTGAAGTACCACACACTCTTATAAGTTTTATGTTATAGATTGAACAAACTTATTGCCTAAGGGTCACGATCCACTGTCAGGGTCATTTTGGTTACAATGTGTTGTCCCCTCTCTCCCTCTCTCTCTCCACCACTCTCCTCCAACATGATCCTACCTCTCTTGCTTGTCTCCCGCACATACTTCTCTCCCATTGCAAACTTTCGCCCTTTCAACTTCTTTTGGTTATGCTAGCCTTGTTTTTTATTTTCTTTTTTATTTTGTTCATGAATGATTCCAAAACATGGACTTTAATTTTGCTCCTATTTCAAACGATGGTTGCTACTTGTTATGAAATCTTCCAATTCCAAACTCTGAGAGGCAAATTGATCATCAAAGTTTGGCAAGACAATGAACTAAAATGTGTAGTGCTCTCTTCAACTGTCTCTATCTTTTTCAATTTGAGAAAGTTCCAAGACAATTTGTATGGACAACAGGGTTTTCTGATAAGTACTAATTTAGCTACCCCTGATCAAGAAAGTTTTTTTTTAAAAATCAAGAGATATTGTGATTGTTGGTTTAATAATATAGTTAATATCATTTTTTTATGGGTTAATAGTGTTTTTCACCCCTGTAATATAGACCATTTCCGGTTTTCGTCCCTGTAAAATTTTCGGTTTGATTTGCATCCTTGTAAAACTTTTTTTTCCAGAAAACACCCCTCCCCCGTCCAACTCAGCAAATTCGCTTATGTGGCGCTGATTTGGCATTTTTTTCATTTTTTATTTTTTTTAAATGGCCAGGTGTAAAAAAAAAAATTCCATATCAGATTTTATTTTTAAAATATTTGAAAATAAATTTTAAAAAATAATAAAAAATTATAAAAATATTCAGTTTTTTTCCAAAAATTAAAAAAATCGAAATAATAAGATTTTTTCTGAAATATAAAAAAATAGAAAAATAGTCATATTTGTTTCCAAAAAATTTAAAAATTAGTAAAAATCAGAAAATATAATCAGATTTTTTTAAAAATTAAAAAGATGTTAAAAAATTCTGGAATTTAATTTTCAAAATTTCAAAAGAGGTCCGATTTTTTGAAAAAAAATCTGAATTTTTTTTAAAAATCTATATACAAATATAGAAAAAAAATCAGATTTTTTATTCGAAAATTTTATACCACAATTTTAATAAAATATTGGGAAAAAAATCATTTCATTCCACAAATTTTTTTTGCCTAATGATTCTAACAAAAATCCATTTTGGGATTATAATAAGATTTTTTATTCTTAAATAATATCATAGGGTTTTCCCATCGTCCTGGAAAGATTTTATAAGATTTATGATTTTCACCTCCTCTAAGGAAGGGCTTAATTCTAGGAAAAATGGAATTTCCACGACTTTTATAAAACCCTCTGAGTTTGTATCCAGATTTTTAAAAATTAAGTTTTTTTCAGAATTTTTTTAATTTTTTTCCACAAATTTTTTCCAGAATTTATGACCTTTTTTTTTATTTTGAAATTTTAATTTTTTTGTATTTTGAAAATTAAATTCCAAAATTTTTTATAATCATTTTAATTTTAAAAAAATCTGATTATATTTTTTGATTTTTTTCTAATTTTTTAAATTTCGAAAAAATATGTTAATAATTTTTTTATAATTTTTAAAATTTGAAAAAAATTAGATTTTTTTTTATTTTTAAATTTTTTGGAAAAATATGACTATTTTTCTGTTTTTTAATTTTTGGAAAAAATCTTAATATTTTTTCTGAATTTTTTAAAAATTATTTTTCGATTTTTTAAATTTTTGGAAAAAAACTGAATATTTTTATGATTTTTTGAATTTTTTTTATTTTATAAAATTTATTTTCAAATATTTTAAAATTAAAATCTGATGTGGAAATAATAAAAAAAAGTGAAAAAAATGCCAAATCAGCGCCACGTAAGCGAATTTGCTGAGTTGGACTGGGGAGGGGTGTTTTCTGGAAAAAAAAAGTTTTACAAGGATGCAAATCAAACCGAAAATTTTACAGGGGCGAAAACCGGAAATGGCCTATATTACAGGGGTGAAAAACACTATTAACCCTTTTTTATTAAGTTTTTGTATGGGATTTCATCTTATCATTGGAGAAGATAGACAATTAAGGAACTTACAGCTCTTGGTTTACCAATCAACAATCTCCTATCGTTAATCGGTAACAACAAAAAAGCAAAATAGATAGGCGTCGATGTATCATTAAATCATAGATGGCACAAAGATATGTTGCTCATGATCTTTTTATACAATCCAATTATTACATATATCTATCAAACTTGTCAAATTACAGACAACCTTTTCTAAAAATAGACTCCATGATGGAATTCAAAATATAATGTACATGTTTCACATTTAAAGTGATTGATTGTATTCAAATTTAACGTTTAAAATGAACATAATTGTAACTTCTTACAATTTTGAGTGTTTATCATATACATCCAAATCAAAAGAGAATAAATAAGATTATTTAATATTTACATGCTTCCTATAATTCATATCATCAGTTTTTATTTTTTTTTTAAGAAATTCATATCATCAGTTGAAAAGTAATATATGAAATCAAAATAAAAAAGAATGAGAAAATACAGGTTAAATCATGCATGATTGGAAAATGTTCTTCAAAAATATGGTCATATAAATAATGTATCAATCTAGCAAAGCAATAATCAGTCTAACCAATTGATCACACCTTAAATATTACAATGTTCTACAACAAATCTAAGCATAAAAAGAGAACATAATTAGTACCAAAATAAAGACATTTAATAAGAATAAAAATAAGGGGTGTCTAATAGGGACCGAAAGGTTTACCCTTGGACCATTTTCTAAAAAATGTCCATATTACATATACCTAAAATGGTGTAAAATAGCAAGTATTATGTTACAAAACAAAATAAGTGTGCAAGATCGATTGTTAACAATACATCAACCAATCACTATATTATAAGTAAAAAAAAAAAAACTCTACTAATTTTGGAAGAAAAAAAAATCAAATTTTTAACGTTCAAAATTAAAAGAAGTTAGGCAAAATTACACTTTTAATCCCTTAACTTAATTTAAGGTAACATTTTGGCCCTTTATCTTGATTTATTTCAATTTTGTCTTTTTGGTTCCTTTTCATACGGAATTTGAAGCTTTAGATCTAATATTCTTGTGCAAACATAGATGATGACCATAGATTTGAAGATTGAAAGGTCATACGAAAATAAACCATAAATTTAAAACTTGAAAATTCATATAAAAATTGACGAAAAGTACAAAATTGAAATGAAAAAAGAATAAAAAAACCAAATTGTTATCTAAAATTAAGTTAAGGAACTAAAAATATAATTTGGACAAGAAGTTATTACCACAATTGATATTATTAAACAATCATTTTAAATAGCGATGGAAGCTATTAATGCAATAATTACTCTTTTTTTTTCTTTCAAAAATTGTTTTAAATTAAATGTTGTTGAGAGCTATAAACGTTGGGTTCATCTTTGCTCCATTTACCCTTTGCTCATTTTACTCCATAAACATTACTCCATCCCATTCCTATTTTAAGAAGAAAAACTAAAAAAACATCAAAATATATCTCATGATTAATTGTTGTAATTTTTTTTACAAATATACCCTTTAAAAAAATTATGAAACATTAAATACATTCACTAATATTAAAAAGCCAGTCATTAAATAAGGGGTAGAAATTGCTTTTAAACAATAGCTACACCTTAAAAGTTGTGACATTTTCATATAAATAGGACCAACATTTTGTTTGAAATTTTTCTTATATTAAGGACCAGAGGAGTAGTAAAATGAATGCGAGAACACGTGATAACAATTATTCTCGGCTAGAATTATATTACTACATTTGTTTCAAAATAAATATCGTTTAAGATTTTTACACACATAGTAAGAAATGCAATGATTAAAAGAAAGAGAAAAATTAAACTATAAAATTAGCATTCATTCACACATTAAAATTATATTTCGTCTATAAAGAGAAAGTTTATTTTTTTTTTGAAGGAAGAGAAAGTTTATTTTTGAAAGCTAATTTTTGGTCACACGTTAAAATTAGCGTTCATTCACACGTTCAGAAATAATATATTTCTCTTGGTTTTTTGTGTCAAGTTTTACCGTTCTAAGATTATACTACCCTGCTAACACATGTCTCTTGCAATTATGAAAGAAACTGAATGCTAATATGGCTATAATAAAATTTTAGTTTTTTTATTAGTAAAAAAGAAAAGCACTTCTTGTCAAGTGAAGGAAAATATAGACCGATTTAAATAGAGAAAGAGAAGTTAGAGAATTGGTCTCTTATATATTTATGGTACAAAAGATGTATTGGTGAGATAATTCTTTAGTTTTCTTTGTGGCAGTAATATGCAACACTTTAGATTATATGTACATATCAATTCAACATAATAACACTGATTTTTTTTCTTTAAGAAATCAAATAATTAAAAATTCATTAATAATAGAGAGAAATCGATGCTCAAAAACAAAAAAAAAAATACAAATCAAAGGGAGAAATCGAATAATAAAAATAATAAAATGGATGGAGCTGCACTAATTATGATATTCCTCAAACTTAATCAAGCATTTTCACGCACCACTGAAAACTTCTTCACCTCAAATGAAACCTCAAACCTATAAATGAAATGACCAAATTCATACATAAGTTTTATGTTCAAGTATATTCTAAAAATCCATAGATCTAGCCACAATGTTCTACACTTAATTTTCTAGTGGAGGTTCAGTTTAAAATTAAAATAAAATAAAAAATACACAAATGTAATTCAACAAACTAATGAACAATAGACTCAATCATATGGCACAACCGAGGTATTGCGTAGAAGAGAAAAAACATATCACTCAGATTAATGGTTGATGTATAACATTTATTGGCTAGTGTCTCTTTTATATAGATATTTTGCCTAATGTGTGCAGTACTTATATTATTGAGTAAATTTGTTTTCTTCAAAATATTGATTGATTGTAATAATGATTTTTAAAATTACCATTCACATGCTCTTCAAAGTCAAATGAGGTATATTTATTTGTAATGCATATTTGAATTGTTTAATTAGCCTAACATTAATTAGTTTAATATTAATGTTAGGCTTGTTCAAACAAAAATGTGGGACAGCTAGAGGTGTAACCGGCTTGTTTTAATTTTCAGTCAAAAATGTTTAAAATGACCAAATTTTCCATCGGTTTGGGTTTTAGCATTTTTAAAAAGTGAAAATTGAACCAAACTAAAGCAATGATGTTCGGTTTAGTTTGGTTTGGTTGATCGGTTCGACCAAAAATGCATTTAAAAAAAAGTACTCCATCTGTCTCAAATTATAAGCAAAAAAACACATTTTCTTTGTCCCAAATTATAAGCAAAAAAGACTAACTTTTATCATATCTAATTATGTTATTTCAAAAAATCATCCTTTTCAAAGAGAAATTAAATGCAATTTGCATTCATTATGCTCACTCTTTCATTTTCTCTATAACTAATAACCAATGAAAATTATTTTTACATATTTCTATGAAACTTATTCCAAGGATAAAACAAAAAGCTATACTACAAACTACAATATTTTAGTTTTCTTAATAAGTGTGAAAATAATTTGTTTGCTTATAATTTAGGACGGAGGGAGTGATTCTTTTTCAAATGTTTGTATTTATTTAATACTGAAAATAAAATAAATGAAATTCAGTGAGAACACATAATTCAGAAATAAGGTTACAATAAAAATTTAGATTTTTTTGAGCAAAATTCAGAAATATTTATAGTAATAAAAAATCAGAAAAACTTTTACAACATAATAATCTAGAATTTGTCAAAAAAGAAACTTAAAAATCCAGAAGAGAAGTTGCTACAATGAAAAATGGAATCCTAATTCAAAATTCTTATAACGGAACACAACCAAACAAACAAAGAAGAAAAATGAACAAAAGCCACAAAAAGACTAAAATACACTCACATTTCATATGATTCGTGGTATAAAATGAGTAAATGATAAATTACTAAAAAAAACTAAAGCTTGACTCTGACAGTTAATATAGGATACCACCTTGAACTGAATATTATAAATAGGAAAACACAAAATAATGAAAACACTGTAAACAAAACCGATAAAAGAAATCTCAATAACGTTTTGAGTTTCCTCCCAATTAGAAGAAACACAACCAAACTCGAAGGAATTAAAGTCGATAAAACTGAAATATAAATACATATATCTGATAAGTTCTTCATGAATTTAAGGAACATTGAGTATCTATATGGTCATCCGCAAACAAAAATATGGGAAAATAAATATGTTGAACGTTAATAGCAAAAAGAAATCATGTTCACATATGATGACAATTATTTATACCTCTAAAACACGATGAGCAAATAATATAAATCAATTCTTCAAAAAAATAAAATATAAATCAACTTTGCATTGAAAAACATGATATTTTAACTTTTTAGAAGTTGACTACACGACTTTTGAGGCGTATATTTCTATAAAAAAACTCCTTAACATGTGCCTTAAAGGGCACAAGTTAACATTTGCCCTCTTTTATTTGTGTCTATTAGTTTTCAATGACTATTGCATTTCCTCTATCTTGCTTTAAAAAAATCAACCAAAAAGTCATTCAAACATATTTTAAATTAAGGGTTAAATATGTTCAAAAGTCATTCAAACATATTTTAAATTAAGGGTTAAATATGTTATATGCGGTAAGAAAATTCACGTGTTCAATCCATGTGAGCATAACACATTTGATAAGGACAATGTATTACAATACACAAGCCTTGATGTCCTTAAAAATATTTCAATTTTTTATTCTTTATTTTTTTATAATTTCAATTTTTTCTTTGCCCCCTATAATTTTCTTTGGATTTTTAATTTCCAAAAAAAATTCATGACTACTTTTAAATCAATTTATGTGTATCATTCAAAATTTAATTTTTTTGCAGTCATATTTAAAATATTGTAAGAATCTTTCCAAAAAAAAATAGATTCCTTCAAAAAGAATGAATTAAACATAAATTTTATGTTTTTGACGCACTAAAATTCATATAAGTAATTAAAAAACACTTTATAAAAAAATTTATTTAGCTAAACTGAAATATAATATGATTTCTGATCTATGCTTGATAATTATTTAACAGGCTGCAATATTTCTTCTTATAAAGTTGAAATTTTAACCATTCGATCGCGATCCAACAATCACGTTTGTCTAGAATGTGTTGATGAGATAAAAAAAAACGACCGCAAAGAATCATGATTCAAGTGCAATAACAAGAGGATTCAAACTCATTCACACTAGGGATGGCAAAAAAATTTGCACCCGTGGATATCCGTGGATAAAATCCACCACAGGCACGGAGCGGATACCTTAATGGATATCCATAGGTAATATAAATGGATATTTCAACTACCCGATAATTAATGGATATAGATGCGAACTTAATGGTATCCGCATCCGCGAATATCCATACCCGATATTAAACTAAGTAAATTACACAAATAATAACCTTAACACCTTTCAACTTCCTAAGTCAAAAACTTCGGTATTGTGAGTGTTGTTAGTTAATAGACGAATTTTATTTTTATTAAATGTAACTAACTTTATTTATGTTTTTGTTGAATCAATGATCTTTGTTGTTATGGTAATGTAGGGATATTATGTTTTGCTAAAATAAAAGACATGTGATGAACTTTTGTTTTTAAATTTTAGCTAAAAAAAATTAACAAATTCTTTTTTTATAAATATTATCTATGGATATATGTATAAATTCGTGACTACTTCAAAATCCGTGAATTACCCGCTAATCGGATATCAACGCGGATATGAATAGAGTATGAATTTTATATTTATTCAACAGAGCGGACACAGATATCACACTATTCGCGTACATGGATATCCATTTACATCTCTAATTCACACCCTCATCCTCAGGTATACATGCATTTAATTAACACACATGAAACTAACTAATATCTTTATTTTTGACTGGAACTTACAAATTAACTCAATTAGTAGAATACCCAAAAAAAACACAATTAGTAGCACTGATAATTAACTAATTTTAGAGAACAGCTAAGTATAGGCATATGCGTATAAATTGTCAAACTCAAAACTAGCCTAGCAATATGAAGAAAGCTCCACCTTTTTCTCAAATTACGTCCAAGTAAACCTCCTTAATATTTGGTTGAATAAATCACACCCTGTCTACTTGCTAGAGTATTGGATCACAACCCAAGAACAAATTATATATATACGACTGATATTACTATTGATCTCTTCATTTCTAGATAGCTAACAATATACAATATCATACACAAGTGCCTGTGTCTCTCACAAACAATATTCAAAATGTGTGTGTCATGTTCTTCATTGACAATGATGTTCTTAATTTTACTAATAATAATGTTGTTTCCCTTATCTATAACCTGTTTTGACATAACAAAAATATTGTCCCAATACCCTGCATACAGCAGTTACAGCAACTACCTCACCCAAACCCAACTAGCAAGCGAAATAAACTCGAGACAAACGATAACAGTGCTTGCAGTCGATAACAGTGGGATGGCACCTATCTCAGGAAAACCAATGGATGTGATCAAGAAGGTGTTAAGCATCCACGTCATCCTCGACTACTTTGATGTTCAAAAATTCCAGAACATGGGAAATCAAACTATAACTGCCAGCACATTGTTTCAATCCAGTGGGCAAGCTAAGGGATCGGAGGGTTTCATGAAAGTCACAGATCTTAGCACAGGTGCTGTCACTTTTACCTCTCCTTCTGATCCTAATGGAACAGGTGCCAATTTGGTTAAAGCTGTTGTGGCACAACCATACAATATTTCAGTGGTGCAGATCAGCACTGTCATTTTGCCACCGTCTTTGCTTGCTTCCTCCAATGCCACATCACATGCTCCTTCTCCGGCTCCTGTTGTTTCACGTATTCCAGCTCCTGTGCCAGTGGTATCACCAGTGCCAGTTGCAGCACCAGTTATAGTTCCAGTGCCTGTGGTATCGCCAGTTCCAGTAGTTTCACCGGTGCCAATAGCTACTCCAGTTCCAGTACCAGTAAAGTCCCCAGTGCCGGTAGCAGCTCCAGCTCCAGTAGCCATACCAGCTACAGCTCCAGCTCCAATAGCCGTACCTGCTGCAGCTCCAGCTCCAGTTGCCGTACCAGCTCCAGCTCCAGTACCCGTACCAGTTGAAGCTCCAGCTCCAGCTCCAGGGCCGGGAATATCACCTGTGGAAGCTCCCGCACCAGTATTATCTCCTACAAATCCAGATGAAGCTGCAGACGGTCCCAATTCAGGGGTGATAAAGTCTGATGTGAACAATGCCTTAACTCTCTTCCTTACTTTTTCCTCAATCTATGTGCTGCTGTCTAGGTCCATGTATAATATCTATTCATGATTAATTGATGTTACCATAATAGCACATATATAGGAGACTATACGCAAAACATTCTTTTGCAAATACAATATAAGTTGTAATTTCCAGAAATGTCATTGTTCTATTTATTTGAAAAAATGTGATCATTTGCATCATCCCTGAGTTCATACATATTGTATCCTGCAACTTACAAGACTAACTCACTCATGCTGATCTGAGACTAACCACTTGACTGTATCCTGGAATAACTTCTTTGCTGATAATTTTAAAATCTTGACATTCATTAAAATGATAAAATTTGATCACAGGTGAAACAAGGGCCTTCACTTTACTTTTAATCACAGGTGGACAGAGTATACTTTAGTAGTACTCTCACAAATTATATTTTGGCATCATAGTATAGACCATAAAAGAAAGAGAACTTTTGTATTACCGAATGATGGGCTCCCCAATGCTTGTGAGGTTTGAGTATTTAAATGTATATAGATACTTCACCAAGACTTATGGATGGATGTCCATTGCTAATTTTCTGCATCCAATC
The DNA here is from genome assembly GCF_051527215.1 of Medicago sativa. Classification (NCBI taxonomy): domain Eukaryota; kingdom Viridiplantae; phylum Streptophyta; class Magnoliopsida; order Fabales; family Fabaceae; genus Medicago; species Medicago sativa. The sequence continues at coordinate 83,349,176 of NC_140750.1, forward strand.
CTATATATCCTATATGATTAATAGCTACCGAGACTTGACAAAATTTTTGTGCCATCACTCATACCTTACAGAAAGTGATTTTCACAAATCTAATAATTGGAACTCAACCCGAATTAGGAAGGTTCACATAAATCAAGAGATATAAGGTTACCAAAAAGTTAAATGGGCAGCCAGCTCCTTTTAACACACAACACAAGGTATGATATTAACTTTTACTCTACAAGCCATATGAAACCTGCTTTGCTGTTAATTAAAGAGCAGTAACTATTCCTCAAAATGAAGTTATTGAGTATGACTTTTGACATATTTACATACTCTATTACTGTCATACAGTTCCAGTTGTAAGAGATAAACCTCATATGATTTTGTTAATATAAAAGTTGAAGACTAGTAACCAAGAACTAGCACTGCAATGCTGGCTACTGCTGTATATGAGCACCAATTTTATTTGTAAAGTATTAAATTTGTGTTTGGTTTTTAAGTCTGATTTGAAGATTGCGAGGAAGCTTTAGTATGGTTGGAGTTGGAGCATACAAAGACTCTCCAGAAAGGCAGTTGCTTGCGCTTATGGTGGTTGTCAACAACTTCAGTTTCAGTTTTCTGTAACATTTCCCACATCACTTGTACATCTTCATATCCACAAGTTTGTACATCATCTTGAAGCTTCACCAATCCTGCTCCTCCTGTACCACACAAACATGTACTCATGTCACTACATGCATGATTGAATGTAAGGAAAGTAACATCACTAGCTATGATACATACATTATCTGATATTCTCTACAGATACTTCTTGGGAGGGTCAGGGACCCCTTTCCATTTACCTAAAGTATCATATCATCCATCAATTATTAATATGATGTAAGAATTACACAAAAAAGGGTCCTGTCTGTCATTAAACCATAGGACACTTTTTGAAGCATTAATTCCGTGTATACTAGTATAGTATAGGGGTCATTTTAATAAATAGTAAACTTTGACGTAGCTTAGCTTTCAGGGCACCGCACGATGAAAGTGGTATAAAGTTGCACTGAAAAAGATGTGGATCCTACCTCTATTGTTGCCGCAGGGCACTGATCAAAGGATAGGTTATTATTATTATTACTAAGCACGCACCACCACTTGTATCATGTATTTTGTACTATATATAGTACAATATTTATTTAAGGGAAAAAACTTAGGTGGCCGTATATCCTGGCTGAAAATATGTTGTTAATTAAATTGGTTGTGATGCCGAAAGGTATAAAATAAAATAATAATTTATAATGGCATTAGACGTAGGTATAAAGAATTTGTCATGAACTTGAAGTGGCCTGTGTGCTTATGTAATATTAATTAACCGAAAGCAAATATTGACACTGATCATCATAATGGTTGGTTGGTTGTTATCTGTTAGTTAATCTATAACCATCCATTCAACTATATACTTAGAAAACAAGCAAATTTAAAGACAAGCCAAAAATAATAAAATTAAGAAGCAAAACTCGTACAAATTATATATGTTGCGGAACACAGAGCCTGAAAGCAAGATCAAGTTTGTATAATTAATAAGATATAAAAACTTAGAAAAGTATATAATTATAATTTCCATGGATGGTTTGTAATTGTATGAAAATGAAATGAAATGAATGAATGAATGATTGTTAAATAAATAGTACCGTTTTTGCGGTGGTTGATACGGGTAGATAGAGCAAGGCATAGACGCCTGACAGGAAAAATCATAGTTTGCCAAATATGCATCAATTTGTTGTCTTTAACAACTTTGCCTCCACATGATACTACTACTGTCTTCTTCTTCTTCTTCTTCCATTTCTTGTTCTTTCCATGCCCCTGCCCTTGCCCTTGCCTATGTGGCAACACTATTCTCTTTGACCAGGCCAGTGCCGCTAGTAGCAATCAAATCAATCTAGCTACCTACTTTCTTCTTCTTCTTCTTCTCTTCTCTTATCTTGTTGTGTACATGTGAGAAAGATAAAAGGACAAGGATTCATATACAATACATATAGAAACAGAAAGAGAAAGGTTGTTGTGTAATTGTGTTGTTTGTTTTTGTTTAGTTAGCTACCTCTCTCAATTCCACTACTACTATAGAGTCCTTCACATTTATTTATTTATTTGTTGTGTATCACCGACACGTGAGTGAGTGAGTGATCTAATTAATTTTAGGCTTAAATGCACTTTTGACTCTCAATGTTTCAAATAGTTGCGATTTTGGCCCCCTAAGAAAAAAAATGGATATTTTGACCCCCTATGTTTTGTTTCTCTTTTGATCATTTTTATTAATCATTTTTATTAATATTTTTATTTTTCAAGAATTTATTTCATTTTTTTGTGATATTTTTTCGTTTTTTATTTTTTCATTATTTTTCATTTTTCCAGAATTTAAATATTTTTCCATTATTTTTATTAATATTTTTCCATTAATATTTATTCCATTATTTTTATTAATATTTTTCAAATAAGTGATTCTTGGAATTGTCCGTGAATTTTTGTGAATTTTTTTCGTTTTTTTAATCATTTTTATTAATATTTTTATTTTTCAAGAATTTATTTCATTTTTTTGTAATATTTTTTTGTTTTTTAAATTATTTTTATTTTTTCATTATTTTTCATTTTTCCAGAATTTATTTCATTTTTTTGTAATATTTTTTCATTATTTTTTTCGTTTTTTAAAAAATCTGGAAAATTTGAAATTATTTTTTTCGAATTTTTTCATTATTTTTTAATTTTTTATTATTCTCTTTTTCATTTATTTAATTTAAAAATTGATTTACTGGATTTTTTTTATTTATTTAATTTAATATCTGGAAAATTTTTAATTTTTTTAATTTTTTTATTATTTTTCATTTTTCCAGAATTTTTTAATATTTTTTTATTATTTTTCATTTTTCCTGAATTTTTTAATATTTTTTTATTATTTTTTTCATTTATTTTATTTAAAAATTGATTTTTTATTTTTTTAATTAATTAATTACACACGTGGCATGCCACGTATGCGTTGACTTGGTCAAAATCAGCATATCAAAAGAGAAACAAAACATAGGGGGTCAAAATATCCATTTTTTTTCTTAGGGGGCCAAAATCGCAACTATTTGAAACATAGGGGGCCAAAAGTGCATTTAAGCCTTAATTTTATTACTTTTGATTTTGCTCTCTCTAAATATATATTCACTTTATTTAATCCAACTTGTCATCCATGTATAATTCCCACCTCAACCATACACTTGTCATATCACTCATTTCATTCAATATCGTCATATTACAAATAATAATAATTAATTAATTCAACACGTTTTTGTTTTCTATTTCTATCTTTCTTCAAATTAAATCTTTTTCAATAAATGTTTCAATCTATAATTTTTATTGTTTTTTTTTTCTTCTGAAATAAGTGTATAAAAGGAAATTGAAACCAAGAAGAATCTCATAAGCTTGGAAGGGTGAGACCAACTTTTATTTACTTTTTTTCCTATTTTAATAGTAAAGACCTGTTTCTTTCAAAAAATAGTAAGACCTGTTAATTTCTTAGGAAATGCAGTCTTTATATAATTATCGATAACTAATAGGTATATTTTTTTTTTCTCTAATGAAATCTTTAATAAGTTAAATGATATTTTTTAAGTAAATGACTTCACATTGAAAATGTTCTTCTAATGTTCAATAGGAAGGTAAGTAAATTCTAATCAAAATTTATTTTTAAATTTTATATATAAAGCTCGCCACATTTGTTTCATGATTTATTTTTGCTCGTTCGTCTAAAAAAAAAAATTATTTTTGCGATTAATTTTTCTTGGAGTTCTATTCCTAGAGTATCATTCCTACATTAAATATCTGCCTCTTTTCTTGTTAAAGTTGATTATGAATATCTGCCTCTTTTTTGTTCGCATTGTCATAACATTGGTCATAGTTTTTCATCTTGCAAACTTGTGAAAGTGGATCATGAGAAATCGGATACTTTTAAGAAGCATAAGGGTGTAGGGGATAAATCTAGTCCTGTTCAGAAGGAAGATTTGGCTAAGGAATCAGTTGAATATGTGGCAAATAATGTTACTGAAACATGTGTTGATAACAATCCTCTTTTGGGATTTGTGGATAGTACTAATTTGAAAACTATTGTTGATGTTGTTGATTGACTCGAAGACTTTCTTTGAGTTTGTTTTTGGGTTTTCATGTTCACAATACCCAATCTAGGGGTAAGGTACTTGATTGACTCGAAGACATTCTTTGAGTTTGTTTCCTTTAATTGCTCTCTTTTGTTTTTCTTTTGGTTTCGTTGTTTTTTATTTTCTTCTCTTTTATGGGTTTTTAGCTTTTTTGCTTTAGAGGGTTTTGGTTCATGTCCCTCCTCTCTTTTTGTTCTTAGTTTTTATCTATACATCTAGGGTGTTGCAATTATCATCATCTGCAACCCATTTGCTTAAAAAAAAAACATTATATATCTGACAAACTTTTGATCTCCCTAGTAGACAATTGTGTATTTTTTTTTTCCTTCTAAGGAAGTAGACAATTGTGTTTTATATACAAAAAATAAAAATGCCGGCCTCAAAATACGAGAATAACACCCCTCAAACAAAAAATACGAGAATAACACGTTGAGAAATTGATACCTCAAAAAAAGTTGAAAAATTGTATTTAATTTTGAAATAAAAAGTGCTTAACACATTTTTTTTATGTTACTTAAAACATTTTTATACATTAGTTGAATTAATTTGTTTAAAAAATATAGTACTCCTTCTATCTCATTTTTTTTTGTGACTGAGGTTCGAACCCCGGAGTGCATATTTTATGCATACCAACTGAGCTAAGCTCACGAGACCTTCTATCTCATTTTAATTGTTCTTTTAACAATCTTTCTATTTTTAAATAATTGTCACTTTAAAATATCAATGCAGTATTTTTTATTTTTTTACTATTATACCTTTATTTATTGAATTTCATCTAATTTAACTACTTCACTAATCAAAATTAATAATGATATTTATCTTTAAAATAACTATGCTCTCTCCGTCCCAAATTAAATGAGTCATTTGCTCATTTCACACATATTAAGAAAAATATATAAGTGAATGCGAGAGAAAAAATGATTTTAAATGGTCTTGTTAAGTGTAGGTGCATTCATCATTATCTTAAATGTAAAGTAGAAGATATTGGATTGGAAGTGATGAAAATAGTATTAATTAGAGTTATAATTAGAAGAAAAAAGGTAATTAATATTACATTGAAAAGTGAAATGAGTTAGTTGTTTTGGTACAATATTTTTTTGGGTAGTGTTAACTTGTGGCCTTAGGCATTGGCGGAGCTACATGCACCTTAGGGGATGCAGCTGAACCACCTGGGTTCTTAAAATTACACCTACAAATCTTTCCAATTTCAACTTTGAATCCCCTGAAAATTTAAGTTTGCACCCTTATCTCAAAGATTATTTCACTTCAGCACTTCTACTTTCTCTTTTTTACAGATTTGAATATTTGGTTGTATCTCTTTAGTTTTCGTGTCATGAATGTGTGTGAGATACTCTTATCATACTCTCTCTCTAAATGTATCAAAATTGTAGACACATCTTTATCTCAAAGATTGTTTCACTTCTGCACCTCTACTTTATATTTTTTTATAGATTTGAATATTTGGTTGTATATCTTTAGTTTTCATGTCATGAATGTGTATAAGACACTCTTATCATACTCTCTAAATGTATCAAAATTGTAGACACATCCTTAGTGCATATGTGTTTTTAGTAATTTTATAGATTAAATTGGACAATGACAAAACATATTAAGAATAAAATTGACTATCTAAAAACTAATTCAAAGATTAAAATGACTAATAAAAGAGACATTTATGAATGTATTTGCAATTTTGATACATTGAAATATCAATATGGCAACAATATACACATTAATGATAAAAATTTGAAAGTTCGAAAGTTTGAACCCCCTAACCCAAGGTCCTGGCAACGTCACTGGCCTTAGGACACATGTTAAAGAATCGAAAAGAAGAAATATTTTTAAAATTTTGTGCATTCAAGTCATTAAAGAGTTAAAGATTAAATGTAATGTACACATTCCAATAAACTATTTTCATACTTTTTCCGTTTCAAAATGAGTGTCGTTTTAGCCAATTGCACACAAATTAATGAATGAAATACAAATTAATGAATGAAATGAAATAATCATTAGAAATAACACTTTTACTAAACTGCCAAGAAAAAGACAAACTTAAAGTTGCATTGAAAATTGTGCGAGAGAAAAGTTTGAGTATTTATTGAGGGTAAAGTTGGGAGAAAAAATTAAAGTTGTATTGGAAATGTAAAGTGACATTTATTTTAAAACAATTTTTTTTTACGAAAGTGACACTCATTTTAAAATGGAAAGAGCATTTGATTCATTAACTTGTGCCTTTAAGACACAAGTTAGTATTTCCCTATTTTTTACAGGTTTAATCTTTTTGTGTTCATATTTTTCAGAAAAAGATTAAAGAATAATTCAACGACAGCGGCACCAATTCCCGTCTCATTCTTTGTCCTTTTACACGTCACTAGTCAGAAACAATTAAAACACGTTGTTGAAAATAGCATTTGTCCTTGTTGTTCAATTTCTTTAGTTTATTTATTTCAATAGACTTTAAAAAAAAAAAAAACGATTTCAAATGAAAAGACGGCGTTTAGAGAAAATTATACCTCCCTTCAATATTGTTAACAAAACTCACCGACAAAATTTTTAGATTTATAATGTATCTTTTCGAATTAGAATAAACATATTCATGACCCCTCCGAGTTAATTTCAACATTTTCTTTAATGATACTCCATCCGTCCCTCAATAGATGATCTAGTTGACTCCGACACACGTACCAATGCATATGTTTTATCTTTGATATCTTCAATTATCTATTAAAAAATATTATGAAAATTTAATATTTTAAAAATATTCATCGAGACGAATCCAACAAGTTCTTACATGATATTATTTATTTTTGTGAATTAGTAGAAAAACATGATCAAAGTAAGTTAGGTCAAAATTACAGATTTTCAAATAGGTCATCTATTGCGTGACGGAGGGAGTATAACAAAATAATTAATTAGCATTGGAAATAGAGATGCACATTAAGTATCATTATTAGTGATGAATGCCTATGAGGAACACGAAAGGAAAGAGCTTAATGGACAATTGATTTATTTCAAGTACTATATATACACACACTGAGATTTGTTTTGCCATAACAACAAAAATATCACCCTTTAGATAAGAGGTAGCCATGATGGAGAGTCAATCTGCCATAAATGTCATAAAATTCCCCATTCATTGCTAAAGAGGTTTTTTTTCCTCAAAAAATGTTATCTTTATGTGCATTTTCGTTTTCATATGAGTTGAGATTTTGCAATTGCTTTTTGGTGTTTTTTTCTTACGATTTATGCGTTTACAAATATGGCTTTATGGGAATATGAACCAGCAGATCCATCGTCGAAAGAGATATGTTTGATAACATACCTGATTTTGTAAAGTCAGTGTTTGTCATATTTGCTATCCTTTGTTCATGTTATGTAGCATTTGTAAGAGAAAAAAATGTTATAAATAAATTATTCCTATTAAGATTGTAAGCCAGGCGCAAAATTTGTTTGAGTTTTATGTATGATTGTTTTTAATTGATATTGACAGCACCATTGAGCATCAACATCAATCCTAACAACGATAAGTATATCGACACTATGAAATCTATATATAGAACATATCACACTGAATTTAATATAAACGTTGTATGTTGTTTAATCTTTGTTGTATCAGCCTTATGTAGTTGCTTCTTTCTTTCTTTATTACATTGTTTGTCATATGGATGTTGTATATCCTACTAAGTCCCGGTTTTGCTAATCATTTTTGCTATTCTTAAATATTATTTTCGAAATCCTTTTTAATGTGCTATTTTTTAATACTACAAGTTTTATTGATTACTACACTAATCGTATGTATGGTTACTTGAAACTCTAATCATACGTATGATTACTTGAAGTTAGTTGTAAATTTAAACCCTTTGGATCAGATCTATATTCGAAGAGAGTTTGCAGTAATCTCATCAAAATTACACTAGTCAATCATTACTTGAGAAATAATAGTGATGTGTTCAAATTAAATACGTTACAAATTTGGTACGATTCATACGTCGTTGAAGGACATATTAAGGCACATTTTATCGCTATATTGTATATCTAATAAGGATTTGTCTAACATGTGCAACATTGCACATATTAAAACAATTAAAAGTAAAAAAAAAATTGAAAAATATATTTTTAATTAAAAAATTATATATTTAATATAAAATGTATGTTTTAATACAAACTTATTATTTTGTTTAAAAAAATACAAATTTATTATTTTAAACTTCTTAATATGTTCAAATTTGCACATGATGGAAACAATCATCTAATAATCATCTAATAATCACATTTGTGTCAAATATAACTTATTGATCATTATAACAGTCGATAGGACCCGTGCATCGCACGAGTTGAAAGTCTAGTTTTAGAATAAAGAGGTTCGTTTATTTTAAATTTGTATTAATATCATTAAACCACTCATCTTAAAACTATATTTATAGATAGATAGATCAAAGGGTAATAAAGGATCAAATAGGATAATGTTAAAATATGTCGGAATATAGGGGTGTCTTTGCTAGTAAAACTATTAAAGTCAAAAGTCGGAATCATATCACAAAGATCATCCAAAAAATTGTCAAAATCAAAGTCCAAACCACATATCTCATTGTGTCTCAGTATATGATCTCGTAGCACCTAAGATTAGGCCCTGAAAGATATAAAACCGTACAAGGAAGGATTTAGGGTCGAGTACAAACCCAAACCTCCAACCTTAATATGTAAAGAAACCGCCTGATGACATCTTGTCATTACGTATTTTTCTATGTATTTTCATTACAAAAAGGAGTTCACAAGAAGACTTAAGCAGCAAAAAGAGCAGAAAAACTGAAGAAAACGCAAAGAAAGAAAACGTGTCACGATTTGTCTAAAAACGTGCCACGATTTGAGGAAGCTTCAGAAGGTTGGTTCGACATTTGAAAACGTGGCACGATTGGTAAAACGTGCCACGATTTGGAGAAACCCTAATCTTGTTTCTTGCTCTACAAGGTGAAAACGTGTCACGATTTACTTAAAACGTGACACGATTTAGGCGATATTCTGTGCCTATTTAAGCTGAAGTCTATTCCAAAAACAGGGGTTACAAAGTCTAGAGAGCAAAGTGCGATTTTGCAACTGCAAGGAAGACCTGGAGGACGATTTCTTCATCCTTCAACCACTTTGTGTATGTTTTATTACCTCTAATGATTATGTTATTTGTAAACACTATTATGAGTAGCTAAATCTATTAGAGGTTAGGTCTGAGATGATTCGTTGTAACCCTAATTGATACATTATGTTGTGAAACTCTATTTATTGTGAATGATATTCTAGTCTTTATTCAATTCAATTGTTCTTAATGCTTTTTATATCCTGATCAAATATAAATATGATTTTGTGAGAACGAATGACTACTGACCATAGCTTTCGACTTAGGCCTATTGAATTGTTCTAATAAACATGGTTAGTTTAGGAATGGATAATCGTTTATTAGTGATATTAGGTTAACGTGCTTTAAACCTTCAAAGATTATTAGACCACCTAAGGGATTAGGGGCTGTAGTTTGAGAAGAGGGTTCTAACTCAAGGGATTGATTAGGACTATTTTGTTAACTATCGTGGGATTAGAAGATCATTCATACGAATAGGTGCAACATAACAATTAGGGGAACATCGATGATTCGAAAGACCTAAACTCATCTCTCTCTTATTCTTAAAAACCAATTTTATTTTCAGCAATTACTTTTATGCAATCAAACCAATCTACTGCCTAGTGGCAAATTAAAACAACTTTTACACATCCTAAAATACAACGTAGTTGAATTATTGAGATTAAAAACAGTCCTCATGGGATCGATATTTTACTACTTCGATAGTATTTGGTGCACTTGCCAAACGCCTATCACCACCCTTAATTAAAGATCCCTAAAGAAAGAACCTCCACCAACCACAATATCTCCAAGTGCCACTCACAACTCTTTATCAAACAAAATAGATGCCTCTTTCATGTAAATCAGTTGGACGTCTTTAGGCCGAAAAAATATTTGTGATACCCATAAATGATCAAAGTGGAAGAAGTTCACTTTGTGAATCCCTTAATTATGGAAGAAGATGCACTAATTTAACATCGCTGAAATTTTTTCGACTAACAACAACCCCTCTAAGCAACTTCACCCCGAACATTGGTCTCCCAATGTCTGGAGGGAACAACCCCCGATAAAGTTTACTACCATCGGGCGAATGCAAAAGATCCCACTCTTACAGATATTCAATTCAAGGCCTAATCTCGGGCCCGTCTCTAAGACGGCGTCAGGTGTTTTAGCCACCCTTCTTTGAATCCCTTATGAAAGTCTCACTATCAAGATAACAAACATTAAGAATATGCTTGTAATTGTCTCTAATCTTATGAATTGTCTCTAATCTTATGAATAAATGGGTGTAACATAAGATAAAAAAAGGAGAGTCCCCAACAGGTCACCTTGTTGCACTTAAACGGTTGACATAATATGTTATCCCAGAGGTACAACATCGTTGCCTAATCATAAAGAAGCACAACACAACCCAAAAATTAATAGATGGGCATCTCACCCTCACCTCGCACAATAATGTTGACTTGTCTACCTTGTTGAAATCATTCAAGAAATCTACTATGGGCATATACAAAGAACAATCTCCACGTCACTAGCTCATCACCATGTTGTCATTGTGAAAAATACCCTCTGCACCACCTGATACCCTGACCTAAAACTGAAAGTCATTGAAATATATTGCCACATATTTACTGATTTTCTTTCATAGCAAACTTAGATACCATACACCTCAAAATATTACCTGCTACAATAGAGCATATCCCACAATCAGGCTTTAGTAACAATGTTAAGGGTTTGGATGCGACAAATTGAGCCAAAACCATCAAACATCTCCCTCATAACCATAAGTTGATCATTAGAGTCATAACTTATAAAAGATCTCTTGCCACAACAAAACCTTATCCAAATAGTGTGTCTAATACATCTTAGAATTGCAAAGTATCTCTACCACATGATGTTCCTTTAGGGAACAATTTAATGCATATGAGAACAGTGTCAACTTCGGCCACAAGGGAGGGGAGCTCCAGAAAACATTGTAGTCAACGTAAACGAAAGCGACTTTTGCCGGTGTTTAGCCCTCACAACTTTCATGGTATTTTCATTATAGAGGGCCACTTCGGATGACCCTTAGAATGTGTTGGAGGTAGAGGTTCTTGACTGTTGGAGAATGGACTTTGTTGGAACACTCCCATCATCATGCGAAAATGAATACATTTTGGTAGCAGCTGATTATGTGACCAAATGGGTTGAAGTTATATCTGCACCAAAACTAGATGCCTAAACCGTGGTGAAATTTTTGAAGAACATATTTAGTATATTTGGCACTCCAAGAGTTTTAATTAGTGATAGTGGATCACATTTCCCTAATGCACAACAACGATAGGTGTTGGAACACTACATTGTCATATGTAAACAAATGGTCAAGCTTGAGTATCAAACAAAGAGATCAAGAGAATTTTGAAGATGACAGTCGCGAATTCAAGAAAAGGTTGGTCTCTTAGGCAAAAATTGCTTTTTTGACAAAGAATACTTCCAATTGACACATAGAAATGACCATATTGCCCCTGGCGGTAGTTAACTACCGCTGGTAAACACGTCGGCAGTTAACTGCCGCTGGTGTTCGTGATAACTCCAAGTCAGTAGCACAATCCAGACACTCACCCATCATCACCATCACCATCACCATCTTTCTCTCAAATTTTCACTCTCTCTCTAAAAAAACTCTACCAAATCATCCAAAATTTCTTCCACTAAATCACAAGTAAGTTATCACTTATGCTATTGTCATACATTTTAGTTAGTATATGTGTTTATATGTTTATAATTTTAGTTGTTGTTTAATTATTAAATTTTGAATATTTGTTTTTAATATAATTATGTTGTAGATCTAAAATGCTATTAACATATATTATGAATACCTGTTATAATGAAGTTATATTGCTTAAATTTATAATTTTTTTCGAATTTTATAAATTTTTTAGGGTTTGAATATTTATTTTTAATATAGTTATGTTGTAGATCTTAAATGATATTAACATATATTATAAATACATGTTATAATGAAGTTATATTGATTGAATTTATAATTTTTTTTTCGAATTTTATAAATTTTTTAGGGTTTGTTTAGGATTTTTAGGGTTTATGTCAAATTTTCACTACAAGTGTTTGAATGAGTTTTTCATTGATTATTTTTAATTTCTATGTGTGTAGATTTGAAACAATGGCCGGGTGGATCGACGTTCATGCAGAATTCAACGGCGGAGAACCTCAGAGGTTGAAGGTTTGGTGCCTTGATGTAACGTTAAGAGGTCTCAAGGATCAATTGAATGAATTCAACCAAGGAGTCAACCCAAGAGACACAAGGAGGGTGCAAAACGTCCGACGCTCGATGAGGGGAGGGTATCATTCACTTGGGTGGAGTTAAAGAACGACGAAAACGTGACGAGCATGTTTTGGGAGCACAGCATGTTCCAGTGGATTGATATGCGGGTGACGTTGCTGAGATCAACTGAAGATATCATCAACAACTTGATTCCGCCAGAAGATCGTCATTAGTTAGAGTAAGGTGCATTCCAACTACAACAATTGTCTTACCTCTGAAATGGGGTGATTCAAACTTGCCAAACGGCCAGGACTCAAGCATTTCGCTGGGCATTAATGTTTTTCCTTTGAAAAGATTAAATTTTTGTTAGGCTTGCTTAGATGATGGTATTAAGTGTCAAGGAATGGACCTCATTTCGTTGGCACTTGAATACCATCATCTAAATCAAGCCTGACAAAAATTTATTCTTTTCAAAGGAAAGCATGAATGCCCAGCAAAATGCTTGAGTCCTCTTGTTTGGCAAGTTTGAATTTACCCCATTTCAGAGGTAAGACAAATGTTGCAGTTGGAATGCACATTCCAACTGCAACAATTGTCTTACACTGGATGGGGCAATTCAAACTTGTTAATCGGCAGGACTCCAACATTCGATGAGCATCTTGAACGATGGTATTCAAGTGTCAAGGAATGGACCTCATTTAGTAGGTGATGACAGTGCATTAACACTAGTTTCTTAGTCATATTTGAGTCCTTTTTGTAATGTTTTGAGAGTCAATTACATGTAATTCATGGTGAAATCAGATCAAAACAGGAATAAGAGCTCGACAGGAGAAATTGATGAAAAGATTGAAAAATGCCTAAGAATGAAGCATCGTGCCACGATGGGAGCATCTCGTGGCACGTTTGATGAACGTGGGACAAAGGATTTGTCACTGAAAATTTCGTGCCACGATGAAGTATAGAACGTGCCACGATAGGAAAGTTTGTCTGCTGCCACGTAGGATTAATGAAGTGATCGTGCCACGATTGGATCATAACGTGGCACGATGGCGGGCTTTCTGAAACCCTAATTTTGTGTCTATAAAATCCAGAAGCGACCAGAAGCTTGGGGTACGATTTTGGAGACCAAAACAGAGCATAGACGGCACCAGGAAACCGCAGAACACGCAGTGGATCTCACCCAACTCATAGTTGGTTCTGGTTTATGTATGTTCACTATTTTCTATGTATTTGATTGTTTAGTTATGAGTAGCTAAACTCTTAGATTGATTAAGCCATGAGATGAATCTTTGTGATCTGTGAACCATGTAATTTGTTACGAACTCTCTTTGACATCAATGAAAACTTAGTCTTTATTCAGAATTATTTGTGTTTATTGCTTTTCATGATTATTGTTTGTATGACTACTAGCCCTAGCTTCTTGCAATCACATGAATTGATCTTAGGAATTGAATGACTACTAGCCCTAGCTTTTAATCCTGAAATAGTAATTATGTTTAACTCAACACTAGGAACCTAGAGATAGGAAATTGAGAGTTATGACTTAAGGAATAACGTTCTGACTTTGCTTCCACGGTTATTCAATCTGGTTAAGAGATTAATAGGGTTATAACTTAGGAAAGGGTTTTGAGTCAAGAGATTGATCAAAACCACTTAGTTAATCTGTCGTAAAGCTAGGTTAATTTCATTGAGAGAGAAGAGAGGCAAATTACTCACAGTGAGCAATAGAGGATTCGAAAGGCTTGATCATCTGTTTTTAATCCAATTATCAAACCATTTTATTTACTTTGTTTAAGTTTTATAAAACCAAATCCAACTGCCTAGGGCAACCCATAAATTTAATACATCCTTAATTTTAACGTCTTTGCTGAGTAGAAATTGAAACAGTCCCTGTGGATACGAACTTATAAATTTTATTACTTCGATATATTTTTGGTACACTTGTCAGATATTTATCAAGTTTTTGGCGCTGTTGCCGGGGACTGTTGAATCATTTCAACTTGGTAATTTAGTTATTATTTAGGATTTCTGTCATTTATATTTTTTTTATATTAAAAAAAAATATTATTCATGCTCTTCACTTCTATTTCTTTGTGCTTTGCTACTGAAGAGTTTATCCTAGTTTTGCAGCTATGATGGACAGGGTACTCCTCTATGACACCGAAGAGATTGCTAAGTTGCAGTATGAAAAATATATGTTATCTTTTAAGATCAAAATTTTGGACAACAAAATCTCGAGTTGTGGTCATTATGAGGCGAATCAACCAGGTAGTGATGGTGAAGGGAAGAAAGAGGTGATCAACATCGATTACAATACTCAACTGCAAAATATTTTAGATGAATTCTTGGTGTCAAATCAAGTTTCATTTGAGAAGTTTGATGTTCAGTATGGTGATCTTGTTGAGAAAGCACATGAGTCGCAAAGGAAGTTGGTTAAGATGGAGACTGAGTGTCACGAGGTTGTGTTGGAAGAAAATCCAAAAGTGAGGAGTGTAGATATTTTCTCAAAGTCTGAACCAACAGGGGTTAAGGAAATCCCTCGTGTGCAAATGGATGCATGTCCTTTTCTAAGGTGGGAGAGCTTAAATTCCAAAGGTTTAACTGTGAGTGCATGGGAACATCTACTTCTTTGTTACAAATTCATGGAATTCCTACCAAACAAGAGGAAAAAGAAGGATGATGTGTTCTTTCTGACATATTTGCCACCCTAACAGTGGTTGAAGCGTCAAGCTCAATGACATAAAAGAAAGCGCTAGGTGGGAGGCAACCCACTGAATTTATTTTCAGGTAGCATTTCTTTTATTTTTCTTTTACTTTTCAAACAACAAAACATAAAGCTGGCAGGATTGTTTTTCTTTCAAAATTACATGTGTGAACCTGCCAAGAAAATTGTGATATAATACTGATGTTGTGTCACAATCTTCTCCTCATCAACTCTTTTTCAAAAATTCATGTCTAGAAAAAGTTTTTCATTCTACCATTCAGATTGCGCCACGCTATTTCACAACGCGTCGCGATTATAAATGGTCAAATAAAGAAACTGGACTTTGACTACTGCAATCGCGTCGCGCCAGTATCCATCGTGACGCATTTTTCTCCAAAACTTTTGAGTTCCTCTCTGTTGCTCAAATCGCATCACGCTGATACTCAACGAGTTACGATTGCAGCAGTTATTTAAATTTTTTGACCGTTACTATTTCAATCGTGTCATGCCACATCTCTAACGCGACGCGATTGCACCTATGCCTATAAATATCCAGCCATTTCTCAGACCTTCTCACACCTTCTACCCTAGTGTTACTCTGCCAAAAATTTTCTCCAACCTTCCCCAAACTCTCAAACACGAAAATCACCCCTTTTCCATCACTTTTTCATCTTCTCAAACTATCCCAACACCAATTTCATCCAACATTCTCAATCTAAACCATCATCTTCCCTCAATTCACATCACCATTTTCATCAAACCTTCACAAAAAGCCTACGTCTTCATCAAACCATCAACCATGGCCCCCAAAAATCCAATTAAACCCAAGAAAACCACCAAACAAACAGCCACCTCAAGCCAAAACCAACCCAAACGCAAAAGAACCGACCCTATCCCTCCATCCGACATTAACCCTTTTATCTCTGAAGAAGCAAAGGAAAGGTTTGACGAAATCAAGAGTTATGAGGTTGTGGGTGAGCGAAAGTTTGAAGTCACAAAGCTCACCAAGTATCCAATGTTGACACAATGATTAGGCAAAGGGGATGGGAGGAATTGAACGGAATGGTGAAAGGTCTCAACAACAAATCTGTGATTATGGAGTTCTTTGCTAATGCTCGTTTCTTGCCCATTGTGTATCAAGCT
Organism: Medicago sativa; assembly: GCF_051527215.1. NCBI lineage: Eukaryota > Viridiplantae > Streptophyta > Magnoliopsida > Fabales > Fabaceae > Medicago > Medicago sativa. The sequence continues at coordinate 83,365,552 of NC_140750.1, forward strand.
TATGTTAGGGGAAAGATGATCGACTATAGCCCTGATGCTATTAATTCTTTGTTGGGATTGACACCACCGGAAGAGTGTGAAGTGCAGAGGTTGAGGAGAGAAGCGGCGAATATGCCAAATAGCGAGTGGGATGAGTTGCTTGCTAAGATGCATAGGAGGCCCATTACTGGCTCTTATGAGAGGTTTGATAAATCCCGCGAGCGGATGGATGCTTATTTTGCTCACCAGGAGCGGTTTGCGGTGTTTATGAAGAAAGAAATCACTGATGATTTCGAGGCAGGGGAGAAGAGAGTTGCTGATGATTTCTTTGATGGATTACCTGCTGCAGGAAGTGATGAGGATTTGGATATGGGGCTGGATCACTGATGGTTCAGTTGGATTTGCTTTTATGTTTTCGTTATACTTTCCTTTTAGTACTTTGTTTTATTTTGTATCGTTTTTATGTATTGTTAAATGTCCGTGAACTTGTTATTCCCCGTTTTGTAATGAATCTGCACTTGTTTATTATTGATGAATTTGTTTGTTTTATTGACTTTTTCCAGTTTAGTAACAAATATTTGTTCAAGTGGTATTCCAAGAGTTCAAAAGGAGGAGTGACTTGTGATTTCAAAGGCGAAGGCAGTTAAAGATAGGTAGTCACAACTCCCAGATATCATAACTGTAAGGTTCATGGCCAAATTTTCTTTTTCAATTTACTTATATAGAGTGTTCCATACTTTTACATTTCTAGAACTTGCGTTGTTTCTCTACTGTCGATTGATCTTTGTCATTAGCACACTGAGGCAAAAGTGCTTGGTCCTGTGAGCCTTTTTGAAGCCTACCCTGTTTATATTGGAATAATTATCCTTTCTTCAGCAAAATTGAGCCGGTAGGATTAGATCTTTTTTTCGGTGACAAACTGCATTACAAGCTTAGAGACTTTTAGGACTTGTTCCATATTGTTTTTTTGAGTTAGGCATTGTAGACAGTTGCTAAATATTAAGTTTGGGGTTGCTATTGGAATATGCAACCAATTAAGTTGGGGGTGGAGGTACTAGAGAACAAAGAAAGAACATTATCATGAAAAATACACTAAATTGGTGTATATACACTCAAAAATGGTGTATCAAAAAAAAGAGAAAGAAAAAAAAATAGAATGAAAAAGGGACAACACATTGAAAATCAGAGTAACTTTAAACTCGATTGTCCCAATAGTTACAAGTATTCTCTAATACCTTTGCAATAATTGTTGTTCCATAAGGTGAATAAATGATGGATTGAATTTTGTGCTTAACTTCCGTAGGAATGCCTAACTCAAATTTTGTGTAGCCTACTTATCCAAATATTATCCCACCTTCACCTAAGCCCCGTTATAACCCTTAAAGACCTCAAAGTGTGCATTGATATTGATTTTGATTGACGTTTAGATACTTTTCAAGCTTATGGTAATATGTAGATTGCATGTCGACTGTGTGTGAACCCTTTTCATATTGCTGCGTGGAGTTGTGAATTGGTGGTTGCTAACAAGTCAAACTAGCTCATCTTTAGCTAGTAAGGTGTTGAACTTTTGGGTACTATCGCTTGATCAGGTAATTGTTATTTTACTGTCGATTGTCAATATTGCAAGTAGATTCCTTGAGGACAAGGAATGGTTCAAGTTGGGGGTTGTGATGACAGTGCATTAACACTAGTTTCTTAGTCATATTTGAGTCTTTTTTGTAATGTTTTGAGAGTCAATTACTTGTAATTCATGGTGAAATCAGATCAAAACAGGAATAAGAGCTCGACAGGAGAAATTGATGAAAAGATTGAAAAATGCCTAAGAATGAAGCATCGTGCCACGATGGGAGCATCTCGTGGCACGTTTGATGAACGTGGGACAAAGGATTTGTCACTGGAAATTTCGTGCCACGATGAAGTCTGGAACGTGCCACGATAGGAAAGTTTATCTGCTGCCACGTAGGATGATAGACGTTTGGCAAGTGCACCAAATACTATCGAAGTAGTAAAAATATCGATCCCACGAGGACTGTGTTAATCTCAATTCAGCAATAAGGTTAATATTTAGGATGCGTAAAAGTTATTTTGTTTGCCACTAGGCAGTAGATTTGATTTGCGTAAAAAGTAAATAAACATAAAATAAAGATTTGGTTAGAAAATAAGAGAGAAAGATGAGATCAGATCCTTCGAATCCTCTAAGTTCCCCTAATTGGTCTACTGCACCTATTTGTTATGAATCCTTTTCTAATTTACGATGATTAACAAAATAGCCCTAATCAATCCCTTGAGTTAGGACCCTCTTCTTAAACTACAACCCCTAATTCCTTAGGTGGTCTAATAATTCTTGAAGGTTTTACCGAACGTTAACCTATTATCACTAACAAACGATTATCTATTCCTAGACTAACCCTGTTTATTAGAACAATTCAATTAGGTCTAAGTTGAAAGCCATGGTCAGTGGTCATTCATTCTCACGAAATCAAGTTATATGTGATCAAGATATAAAAAGCATTAAGAACAATTGAATTGAATAAACTAGAATTGAATTCATAAACAGAATAGAGTTTCACAGCAACATGTGTCAATTAGGGTTACAAAGATTCATCTCGGATCTAATCTCTAAGAGATTTAGCTACTCATAATCGAGTTTACAAATAGCATAATCAATGAAATAATTAAAACATACATGAATTGGTAAAAGGTTGAAGAAATCGCCCTTCTAGCCGTCTCCGATGTCTCAAAATCGCACTTTGCTCTCCAAAATCGTAACCCCTGTTCTTCAGATTGAGTGCAGTATTTATAGAAGTCATGGGCCTGACCCATCAAAATCGCGCCGCGCCTTGTTAATTGGCGTGCCGCGATTTCCCTTTTACAGGAAGTGTGTATTTTTGCTTCAAAAATCGCAGCACGGCTTGAAATTGGCGTGGCGCGATTTCCTTCGAACAGACTTCAAATTTTAAGCTTTTTGCACTCCAGAACAGTATAAATTGCATGAGAACTCTATCAAAATGTCACAATAAGTCCCTAATATTACGTAATGACAGAATGTCATCACAACCCCAAACTTAAACCATTCCTTGTCCTCAAGGAATTTGCTTGCAACAGTGACAAACGACAGTAAAATAACAGTTACCTGACAAAACGATAGTACCCAAAAGTTCATTCTCCTTCTAGCTAAAGATGAGCTAGTTTGACTTGTTCGCATCCACCAATTCACAACTCCACGCATCAATATGAAATAGGGTTCTACCAGTCGACATGCAGGTCTACATATTACCATACGCTTGAAAAGTTTCTAAATATCAATCAAAGTCAATATCATTACACACTTTTGAGGTCTTTAGGGTTATAACGGGGCTTAGGTGAAAGGTGGGATATATTTGGATAAGTAGGCTACAAAAAATTTGAGTTAGGCATTCCTACGGAAGTTAAAGCACAAAATTCATTCCTTCCTTCATTCACCTTGTGAAATAACAATCAATGTAAAGGTACTAGAGAATATTTTTAACATTTAGGGACAATCGAGTTTGAAGTTACTCGGATTTTCAATGTTTTGTCCCTTTTTCATCATTCAATTTTTTTTTTTTTTTGATACACCATTTTTGTGTGTATTTTGCATGAAAATTTCCTATTTCTTTCATTTTTGTTCTCTTATTCTCTAGTATCCCCACCCCAAACTTAGTTGGTTGCAAATTCCAATAGCAACCCCAAACTTAATCTTTAGCAACATTCTACAATGCCTTAACTCAGAAATTCATTAAGGGACAAGTCCTAAAAGTCTCTAGGCTTGTAATGTAGTTTGTCACCGAACAAAAAGTTCTAATCCTACCGGCTCACAATTGGTTAAGAAAGGATAAATTCAACAAATTAAAACAGGGTAGGCTTCAAAAAGGCTCACAGGACCAAGCACTTTTGCCTCAGTGTTTAATTGACAAAGACCAATCAATAATAGAGAAACAATGCAAGTTCTAGAAATGTAGTTGCATGGAAAACTAATCTAAATATAAGTAAATTGAAAAACAAGATTTGGCAATGAACCTTATGGCTGAGATTTCTGGGAGTATGTGACTACCTAGCAACGCCGTACACTTCGCCTTTGAATCAAGTCACCCCTCCTTTAGAACTTTTGGAATACCGTTTCATCAAACAACTGTTACTAAACTGGAATAGGTCACATGAAACAAAACAAATTCATTAATTAAACAAGTGCAGGAGCAATTACAATAGGGAAATAAGTTCAAGGGACTTCGACATAAAAAGAAGATAAAGAAAATACATCAAAAGAAAAATAACTGAAAATAAAATACAAAGCAGAAAATGCTAATCCATCAGTAGATCAGCCCATGTTCACATCATCATTCGAGTGTCCAGCCCCCGGTGTCCTCAATCCTTCAAAGATGTCATCCCCTTGATCTTGCTCGGTGGCATTGAAATAGTCAGTGATTTCCCTCCTCAGTTTCTCAACCCAACACTCCTCCGGCGGTTGAACATTCAGCAATGCATTAAGGGCTTCAGGGCTGAAATCAATGATCTTGCCCCAAACAAAAGATTGAAAGGGTGTATCGGAAACCTGTGCATTTGCAAAGAGTTCGACGATCACGGTTTTGTTGTTCGCTTCATCGATCATCTCATTCAACTTCGTCCACCCTCTCCTTCGTAACTCAGCCTCAAAGAACGGATAATTCACAAGCTTTGTGAATTCAAACTTCCTCTCCCCCACAACTTCAAAACTTTTCATGGCTTTGTGGAACTCTTGGGCTTGGTCATTGATAAAATGAATGGCGTTTTTGGGTGGTTCCGATGCGGTACGAGGGCGTTTGGCTTTGCTTATGGATGGCTTGGGGTTGGTGGCTTTCTTTGAGCGGGTGTTTCGTGGATTGGAGGCCATTTGTGGGTAAGGAAGATGGTGAAAAGGAAGTTTTGTGAAGTTTGGGAAAAATATGATGGGTTGTGATGGATTGTGAATGATAATGGTTTGGATTGATGAATTTGTGATTGGATTGTGGTTTGATGATGTTTAGGAAGTGATAAGGTAGATTAAGATGGGAAAAATTCGTGAATGGGAAGTCTAGGGAAATTTTTGGTAGAGAAAAGTAGGAAAAATGGAATGAAATTGATGATGAATAGTGAGGTTTTTATAGGCTGAGGGGAAAAATCGCGCTGCGGCCATATACAGGCGCGGCGCGATTTTGTAGAAACAGGGAGTTCTCTCATGCAAAACTTGTTTTCTTGAAAAATGCCTGAGTCTTATTGAATTTTTGAAAAACTTTTGAAGAGAGAATCATGCAAGACATCAGTACCTTGCATGATTTTCTTGATAGGAGGTACTAGAACAATTTTTCGAAAACTTTCCTGCCTCATATTAAAAAGAAAAGAAAAATATTTTTGTGTTTTTATTTTTGAAAGCAATAAAATCATACCTGAAAATTAAACAGTGGGTTGCCTCCCACCCAGCGCTTTCTTTTACGTCATTGAGCTTGACGCTTCAACCACTGTTAGGGTGGCAAATATGTCAGAAAGAATATATCATCCTTCTTCTTCCTCTTGTTTGGTAGGAATTCCATGAATTTGTAGCAAAGAAGTAGATGCTCCCATGCTCTCACTGTTAAACCTTTAGAGTTTAAGCTCTCCCACCGTAGAGAAGGACGTGCATCCATCTGCACACGAGTGATTTCCTCAACCCCTGTTTGTTCAGACTTCGGGAAAATGTCAGCACTCCTCACTTTTGGATTTTCTTCCACCACAACCTTGTGACACTCAATCTCCATCTGAACCAGCTTCCTCTGAGACTCATGTGCTTTCTCAACAAGATCACCACACTGAACATCAAACTTTTTAAATAAAACTTGATTTGACACCAAGAAATCATCTAAAATATTCTGAAGTTGAGTATTGTAATCGATGTTGATCACCTCTTTCTTCCCTTCACCATCACTACCTGGTTGATTTGCCTCATAATGACCACAACTCGAGATTTTGTTGTCCAAAATTTTGATCTTAAAAGATAGCATATATTTTTCATACTGCAACTTAGCAATCTCTTCTGTGTCATAGAGGAGTAACCTGTCTATCATAGCTGCAAAACTTGGATAAACTTTTCAGTAGCACAGTACAATGAGAAGAAAACAAAGAGCATAATATTTTTTTTTAAATATATATATACAAAAATATAAAAGACAGAAATCCTAAATAATAACATAATTGCCAAATTGAAATGACTCAACAGTCCCCGGCAACGGCGCCAAAAACTTGATAGAACTCTGGCAAGTGCACCAAATACTATCATAGGATTAATGAAGTGATCGTGCCACGATTGGATCGTAACGTGGCACGATGGTGGGCTTTCTGAAACCCTAATTTTGTGTCTATAAAATCCAGAAGCGACCAGAAGCTTGGGGTACGATTTTGGAGACCAAAACAGAGCATAGACGGCACCAGGAAACCGCAGAACACGCAGTGGATCTCACCCAACTCATAGTTGGTTCTGGTTTATGTATGTTCACTATTTTCTATGTATTTGATTGTTTAGTTATGAGTAGCTAAACTCTTAGATTGATTAAGCCATGAGATGAATCTTTGTGATCTGTGAACCATGTAATTTGTTACGAACTCTCTTTGACATCAATGAAAACTTAGTCTTTATTCAGAATTATTTGTGTTTATTGCTTTTCATGATTATTGTTTGTATGACTACTAGCCCTAGCTTCTTGCAATCACATGAATTGATCTTAGGAATTGAATGACTACTAGCCCTAGCTTTTAATCCTGAAATAGTAATTATGTTTAACTCAACACTAGGAACCTAGAGATAGGAAATTGAGAGTTATGACTTAAGGAATAACGTTCTGACTTTGCTTCCACGGTTATTCAATCTGGTTAAGAGATTAATAGGGTTATAACTTAGGAAAGGGTTTTGAGTCAAGAGATTGATCAAAACCACTTAGTTAATCTGTCGTAAAGCTAGGTTAATTTCATTGAGAGAGAAGAGAGGCAAATTACTCACAGTGAGCAATAGAGGATTCGAAAGGCTTGATCATCTGTTTTTAATCCAATTATCAAACCATTTTATTTACTTTGTTTAAGTTTTATAAAACCAAATCCAACTGCCTAGGGCAACCCATAAATTTAATACATCCTTAATTTTAACGTCTTTGCTGAGTAGAAATTGAAACAGTCCCTGTGGATACGAACTTATAAATTTTATTACTTCGATATATTTTTGGTACACTTGTCAGATATTTATCAGTTGGCACTTGAATACCATCGTTCAAGATGCTCATCGAATATTGGAGTCCTGCTGCTTAGCAAGTTTGAATTTGCCCCATTCAGTGGTAAGATAATTGTTGCAGTTGGAAGGTACATTCCGGAATGTAATGTAATTGTTGACATACATGTCGTTTATGTAATGTAACGAAAACTTTATCGCAATATTTATTCGAATTCACGCTATCGCAATATTTATTCAAATTCACGCTATCGCAATATATGTAAATAAAATTATATGTAAGACAATGTAATGTAACGTAGATGAAATTATATGTAAATAAAATTGTCTAAGAATTAATGTTGTGTACTTATCGAATTTATTTATTCAATAAGCCATTTTTATTTGAATTAATGTTGTGTACTTATTATAATTTACTTATTCGATACGCAATATTTATTCGAATTCACGTTAGATTTTATTTGAATTTTAATTATTTGAATTCACGTTAGATTTTATTTGGATTTTATATAAAAAAATGAAAATATTTTATTTGAATTTTAATTATTTGAATTCACGTTAGATTTTATTCGGATTTTATTCGGATTTTATATAAATAAATGAAAATAAAAACTAAAATAAAGGAACACAAGTAATATATATAAAATCACATTTTATCAATATAATAATACATTTACAATGAGGTAAAACTAAATCTGCTTCGTCGTACCAATAACATTAAAAATAACATCTTCGTCGTACATTTATTCCTTAATAGGTGGAGTCATCTTCGTCGTACATTTATTGACTGAGGATGTGCCTGAGAAATACCAGACTCAATTTATTGACTGAGGATGAGCCTGAGAAATACCAGACTCACTTTAGTGAGTACATTAAGAAAGGAATCGAGGCAGATGGCCTTGAGGAGCTTTACAAGAAGGTTCATGCTGCAATTTGTGTTGTTCCTCACTTGAATATATAACCAATGAACAAGTTCTGGTTGAGTTTCTTTGAGTACTGGACTATGAAAAACAAACATTTTGTAGAAGAAAGAGTAAAGAAGTAAAGAGGAAATGAGAGTAAGGAGGAGAGAATGTGAGGAAATGTGAGAATGTGAGGGTTTTTATAGGGGAAAAATGTAGAAAAAATAGGTTGAATAAATGATGGAAAAAGAGGTTGAATGATGGAAAAAGAGGTTGAATGTAGAAAAAAATAGGTCGAATGTTGAAAGAAAATAGGTTGAATGTGGAAAAAAAATGTGGAAAATATGTGTTGAATGAATGAAGAAAAAGAGGTTGAATGGTGAAGTGCATCCTAGAACGCACGTAGCGGCTGTTAACTGCCGCTGGAAGCCTCCAGCGGTTGTTAACTGCCGGCGCATTAACCAGCGGCTGTTAACTGCCGCTGGGGGTAAAATTGTCATTTACTTGTGTCAATTGGAAGTATTCTATGTCAGAAAAGCAATTTTCCTCTTAGGCATAATGATATTCTTTGGGCTTATAGAACAGCTTAGAAAGCCCATATTGGTTTAAGACTGATTCAAATGGTCTATGCCAGAGCATATCATTTAGAGAAATGATATTTTGACAACCACTTTTTGACAACTTTTGGACAATTTTCTCTCTCATACTCACATGATGTTGTTATCCTCTCTCTTCTTTTTTCTCTCTCCATTGTTTTTGACCAATAAGAAGTGAGAAAAACAAGGTTGTCAACAAAGTTGTCATCAAATGGATGTCAAAATATCATTACTCTATCATTTACGAGTAGAACTATAATAAATGGTTCATTGGGCATTAAAGTTCTTAAACTTTGATGATAGAGTAGTAATGAGCTCGAAGAACTGAGACTCAGTGCTTATGAGTCCTTGAAGCACTACAAGGAAAGATGAAGGGATGCCATGATAAGAGAATATTAGGAAGATAGTTTGTCCTGGGGCAACACGTATTACTGTTTAACTCTAGATTGAGACTCTTTCCCGACAAACTTGCATCTAAATGGTTAGGATCCTTCATAATTCAAGAAGTAAAATCATATGGACAAGTCCCAATAAAATTGGTCACTCAAAAGTTTGTTGGGTGTTACAAACAAGTTGCAGCTACACACAAAAATGGTAACTTCAAGAACACCGTTGTTTTAGATGCATGGCAGATTTTTCACCAAGATGATCGAACATGAAAAATTCACGTTCGTATGGAGATTATTGAAAGATAACCCCAAATGGATTGCATGTTTACTAGAACCGGCCTACTTTTGAGGAATATTGTTCACGATAAATTTATTTAGGAAAAATCTAACTAAAAAAATAGTTATAAAGCAGTTAACTTTAAAATTACATGTTGATTCAACTCAACATACGGTGTGTCCCTAAAAAAAACTCAACATACAATGTGAGAACGAACTATATTTTGTTTTTATTTTTTGTGATGAGGTGAGAACCATATGTGACTGCTTGAGTCCTAAAAAGGGAGGGATCTCACTTTTTCTTGGAAAGGATTAAATGAGTAGAATAGTAAAGAAGATTCATGCATCCAATATCTTTGTGTTTTTGGTGATAGACCATGTAAAAGATGACCCCTTTTCCGTTTTCCAATAGAATTTTCCTACAACTATCTTTGAAAATGCTTTTCTTTTAAAAGGAAAGTGGATTTTTTTTATTTTTTTATTTTGCCAAAGAAAGTGGAATTCATTGTATTCCTAAATTGCAATTTTCCTTTCATGTTAAGATTACTAATTATTAGTTATTATTATTAGTAGAAGTTTAGTCCGAACAAGTTTGCATTATATATACTAGCGAAAAGACGGACATTCACGTGTTCGTCTTTCTACTCTTTTTATTGCGTTAAAGTTTGAAAATTATTAACGGTGTTTTTTTATGAAATTTTGATTTGGATTAAAACTAAAAATATAAATGTTTGTTGCTTTCAAGTTATAACAAACTAAACTAATCATGATTATTTATTTCAATGACACCACAAATAACGATTTTTATTATAAAAAAAGTTGTTTAAAGGTATAATTGGGATAATGAAAAAGTTAGTATAAATATACTCATCTAGTTTGTTACACTTTTTAAATGATAAAGGAAAAAACAAACATATATATATATATATATATATATATATATATATTGATTTTTACATTTTAAATCAGTAGAAAAACATCCATAAAAACTTCGGCTTCACCACTTTTTAAGTACATAAATCTAATAGAAAAACCAAACCTTAATGATTTTAATATGAAGCGACCAATTCCATAAATGATTGCAAATAAGGGATCAAAATTGTGATCAAGACAATTAAATTCAATTAGTAATGAGTTGTTACATGGAGTATTTGAAGAAGCTAAATAGTGACACATTTGGACATGATTACAAAATTAATTGGGAACCATACTGATATACACCCTCCGGTCACTATTATAAGCAAAAATCAACATTTTAGGTTCATTCATTAAATGATGTATGTAGGCTATAATAAAGACTACATACATCATTTAATGAATGAACCTAGAATATTGATTTTTGCTTATAATAGTGACCGGAGGGTGTATGCATAAGCTTTTCCGTAATGGGATCATTGTGGGGCTGAATAATGGTGGTGAGTGGAGAAAGAGAAACCATAGAAAAAGGAACTCAACAACAACATTGATTGATAACATACTTTGTAAAGTGCATTCGCCAAAATGCCAATTTAGCACCAAGTCAAATATTGAAGCATGCCATCATTCCCACCCAATCTTGTTGTTATGAATGTATATGCAATCCACGGAAAAGCAGGATTAGTGTGGGCCACATCATGTTTTGGCATCCACAATCAACAAATCCTACCGAGTAAATCGGACATTGGTTTATTCTTCTTTATCACAACAGAGGCCTATTTTCTTTTAGCCAAAGCCAGTCATAAAAGATAAGAACTAACATTAGTGGTTGCCCTTCTTGTTTTAGAATTATATATGATGCTTTATATTCCACTTGACAACACAAACTGCGGCAAAAATAGTAATTGCATGATTGGTACCATTTTGTAGGTGCAAATATTGATTTTAAATGTTGAATTAATTTTAACATGTTTAGTAGAATTAATTTTAAATGCTGATTTTATCTTTATTGTTCAACTCTTTTTTTACAAATATGCATCATCATAACATAAATTATTCAAAATCAAATTATTCAAAATTAATTTTTATTAGACCCAAACATACAATTATATTTATAGTTTGGAACTATTAAATTAAAGTGTGTAGATTACCGATTCTTTTAGAAGCTTTTATCCAACTTTACATTTAGTACCACTAAAAAGTTGCCAAGTTTCCAAGTTAACCGAGCATTGGATTCCCAAATAAAATAAAGAGTGGACTCTTTGGATGGTTCTGGTATATGTATATATCAACTTTCACCGGTCATTAGCACACAAAACTTAACATAGAAGGATGAAATTATAGATAAGTGGCGACCCTAAAGGAATCCAAGACAAGACACGTTCGAATGATCCCCTGGTTAACATTCATCGGTTGTTTTTTCTTGGTAGTTTGTTCAAGTTGAAGACTCTTTATAATCACCATAAAGTAAGGAAACACATCCTCTTTTTTTAAATCCGATTTCTTTAACAAAGGAGATTAATAATAGAGTAAGAGAAAGGAGGCTAAGTTTCCATAATACCAATAGCCAAAGTTAGCAGATACAAGAAATAAAAAGACACTAATATAGTGAAACATAAGAATACTTAAAATATTAAACCTTATATAATTAAGTTAGTGCACACACAGAAAGACAACGGCATGAAATGACTGTTATTATATATTTGATCCATGATTTCTTTGACTTCGGTCAAAGTGTATTTCACCTTTCATATCATTTTCTTGCAAAACCTTTTGTAACAGATATCTATTCTCTTATTATTAATATTAAATTAAAGCTCAAAATCCAAATCATCTAGAGGTTTGCATATATTCTTATTCTGTGGTGGTTAGTTGTGTAATTTATATATATGGAGACTAGACCATTAGTACGTTCCTGAAATGCTAATGAGTTGGTTCATATGCATAATGATTATTAACCTTGAAATCTCTTACCTGTGAGGAAGTCATAATAGGCTTAAGTGCTTGTGTGACGTAAATACGTACTCAAAGGTACACGTCTACAAATATGAGTTTGAGGCATCTATCAATATCATTGTATCATTTACAGTAATCCATTATTAATTCATGAAGTTAATTTCTGAAATTTCGGTCGCTAATAAGATATAATTTTTGTTTTATAACAAAAAAAAATTATTTTTGTATATGCAAATTTGTTAGAATGACTTGAGAACATTGCAGAGAATCCGGAAGTTTTAGCTATTGTTCCCTTCAGTTTTCATAACGGTGCCAGATTTCATAAGAAATTAAGATTAGTTGAAGGTAATTAGGTTTATATATTTATATATATCCTCTTTGATCCACCATGCAGTTCCAATGAACCAGATATCATTACACATTTACACTGTTATTGGATAATATTTCACGCATTCTTTTAACTAATATGAGTTGTATCCAGATGAATTATACATACAAAAATGAGAAAGCAATAAAAAGAAGAACCCTGTTCAAAAGTGGACCTTATTGAAGGTAGCGACTTCACAATCATACATAATTCCCGTGGACTTGCACCAGAGAACCAACATGCTTTCTATTAGTCTTCAATGTTCTTCATGTATTCCTTCGAAAGTTTAGTTTCCATTATTAACTGTTGTTCTTTGAGCAGAGAATAACCTGACTCAAGTAAAGCATTGATCGTTTGCTATCCAACCAAATAGAAAAGCAGTTAATTTCATTTGTATTTTTTTCAGTAAAGCAAATCAACAATAATAGAAATGTTACTCTTTAAAGACAAGGAAAAGAAGGAAAGAAAGAAAGATGAAAAGCAGAAGTACTATTATTACATATAACTATGAATGTTTCCTCCCCCAAAACATTTGCAACTAATTTCTCATGAATGAAGTGTTCAAATATCAGAAGTATGAGTTAAGAACTTTATGTGTCTAACATAGCAGAGAGGATACCCAAATGTTGGCCAGCAAAAGAATTGGCATGAGAGTCGGAAAGAAATTATAACGAAAGATCTCTTTCCAAGTGCAAGAGAGATAACGATAAAAACATCACAAGGTAAAATATCATGGGTGGAAATTCTTAAAGATAAGCTAATGTCCTTTAAATTTTGAGTTTTCAATATCTGTAATCAAGTCGTACTATGATGTTGAAAATCACATATTAAGACATCATCTTGACGAATTCAATTTAGAACTAGACTGTTCATCTTCTATCTATCCAATGGAAAATTACAAACGTAGACCTTTGCATGATAATATCAATAACTATTCATAACAATTTTATCAAGAAATTGTCCCGAAATTAATGTTAGCCAATAAAATCTCAGCCTGACTGAAAATCATGGGGTGGTGGGTACGGAAAAGGAAAATGCTAGATATCAAGAATGAATTTTCTTGATGAATTCAAGAATGACATGACAGAATAATCACCCTTAGATTTCAATCTTATTTATTAAAGTTTCATAAAAAAAAATACATAACACCCACCACCCCATGATTTACGGCCAGGCTGGGATTTTATTGGCTAACATTAATTTCGGGACAATTTCTTGATAAAATCTTTCTTGATATATAGCATTGCTCGGTGGGTATTATGTATTTTTTTTTTATGAAACGTTGATAAATAAGACTGAAATCTAAGGGTGATTATTCTGCCATGTCATTCTTGAATCCATCAAGAAAATCCATTCTTGATATCTAGCATTTTCCTTTTTTAAAATACAATCAAATCAGTCAAGTCGATTTGAACAACGCTACAATGTTAAGACCATGACCCTAATAATTTTGGCTATATTTAGATCTTATAATTTTATGTTCGTCTATAAACTATGTTTCAACTTATATATGAGCTGAATCAATATTTCATCAATATTAATTTGGTTGACAGGAAACAGCCAATTACCATCAGTTAGCCTACCACACAACAGGACAGAACAGAACAGGAGAAAAAGGATGACTATTTACCTCTGGAGGAATAAATACAGGAAGATTCTGGTCCTTTCTTCTTTTGAGAAATTTGGATGCAAAACTTTCAGCACCTCCAATATCATCAACCCACTAAGATCCACCACAAGTTTGTATGTCATTAGCAGCAATCTTTGTGCGGAAAAATTAAATATGGATAAAAAAAAAAAGGGCAACCCGGTGCACTAAAGCTCCCGCATATGCAGGGTCCGGGAAGGGGTCCCACCATTTGGTGTATTGTACGCAGCCTTACCCTATTTTTTACACAAGAGGCTGTTTCCAGGACTTGAACCCGTGACCTTCCAGTCACATGACAACAACTTTACCAGTTGCGCCAAGGTTACCCCTCAATATAATGGCAGAAATATAATGGCAGTTGTCAACTTTCATTGTCGAAAAACTTACTGCTAGTTATGTTGCATACATTACTACTGGGAAACACATTCCCCTGGTTATTATAAATAAATAAATATTAAAATGCAAGGTGATAGAAATTTACACATTCAGCCTCCTGGATACGCCACTGCATTCAGGGTTCTCTCTTCAGATCATTTATATTTATGTGATATTAGAGCCTTTTATGGTCAATTGTCGAGAACGCCAATTTATTATGCTTCAAATTTTCACAATTAAATTTCATTACAAGTTACAATGGGCATATGCATTATCATGCTTCAAGCCTTTTCTAGAATGAGAAGGCTGTATTGGATAATATAAACTGTTCTAGCACAAGGAATCTTTTCGGTTGTTACCCTTTTGAAAAACCATGGATCAAAATGTCAAATGTCTACTTGAAGAGAGAAAGCCACCATCAAACACTGGGCAGTATCGGGGTAATTTAAGCAACTTGAACTAGTTCATTGGCACTAAACCTGCCAACTTCTTTGTGCATACTGGATAGTTGATAGGTACTTTAGTACTACATATATGCACAGAGATCACAATTTTTTTCTATAACTAATACTAGAATAAGGTGCTTGCATTTATACAGGTTGAGGGTTCATACCCTAGATCCTTTTTCTCAACAATCACTTCACAACGCCTTCTGGGCAAAAATAAAATGGTTCACTCAAAAGCATTACAAAAGGGCAGGACTAGGAGTGGTATTAATTTGTCTGTGTGAGTAATTCCAACAGCATTTAAACTACATAATAAGTAACTGACAGGAGATTCTTTTGAAAGAGGCTTTTCTTCCAGCCCTACACCCTACAAAGTATCTCAGGCGATGGATGATGAATAATTTCTATAGCGTAAAATGTGCGACATCCAAGAGTCACATAATAAGAGATTGTCACAACGTCTTTTGTTCCCTTTTTTCTTTTGGTATTGTCTTGGTTCATCAAAAACTACCATTAATATTTCACCAAACATAAACAGCAACTGTAATTGAAAATTAGTATTTTTACATATGGAAATGGAAAGTCAGCTAGATCAGTAAGATATATTAATGTAAACTAAGGTATCTGCATACCTTTAAAATAGATCTCTCATATGTACGCGATCTTAGAGCTCCATAAAAGTCCAATGCTGCCGGTATCAAAATAAGAGTGTGTTTAAGTTTTGAAATTCATATACAAACTTTTAAGATTGTTTATTTAAAGTTTAAAAAAAAAATATGAAAAAGAAACAGATTTCTGCTTTTTGAGTCAACAACAACCAAGTCTTATCCCCAGGTGGGGTCGGCTACATGGATCAAATTCAGCTTATTTTGAGTCGCTTCTGAGAAAAACAAATAATTGAAACTGCTTCAAAAGAAAAGTGCTTTTTCTGTACAAACAAGAAACAAATTGTTTCTGGTTTACAAAAAAAATATTTAATTGATTAAACAAGATTAAAATAAAATCAAAACTATGGGTCCTAAATGAGAACAGACCTGATATCTCAGTACAAATTTGGCAAACGAGGAAAATAAGTTAGTTAAGATAAAGAATGAGAGTGATAAAAGAAGGGCACTCTAAAGGAAATATCAGTCACAATAATAAGCATAGAATAAAATAGGCAGCATGATATATAAATAAACAACTGCAAGATTTTCTATCGTACTACTTAATTTATGAGTAATGATATTGTGACATCCATTTGATGACAACTTTGTTGACAACCTTGTTTTTTTCACTTCTTATTGGTCAAAAACAATGGAGAGAGTAAAAGGAAGAGAGAGGATAACAATATCATGTGAGTATGAGAGAGAAAGTTGTCCAAAAGTTGTCAAAAAGTGG
The DNA here is from genome assembly GCF_051527215.1 of Medicago sativa. Classification (NCBI taxonomy): domain Eukaryota; kingdom Viridiplantae; phylum Streptophyta; class Magnoliopsida; order Fabales; family Fabaceae; genus Medicago; species Medicago sativa. The sequence continues at coordinate 83,382,006 of NC_140750.1, forward strand.
TTGTCAAAATATCATTTCTCTTAATTTATATCGAATAATAACATATACCTTCTTACTACTGTTTTAACAGCATAACAGATAAATAGAACTTTTCTGAACCAACATGGCATACGAATAAGTACCTTGATTAGGAAAAGTTTTCACAACTTTTTCAACTTCATCCCTGGATATGCCATCTTTCTCATACATTCTTTGAACAATATTCAGTATATCTTCCTGGTTAGGCTGCCTGTGCCACATTTACGAAAACATTTTAGGGAAGAGTGACATAGCTTACCTAGTTTCATTTCATGAAATCAGATACTTCAGAGTCATTGCATTAGCAATGTGATAGATGAGGTAAATCATGCTAAACATAGCTTTATCAACCACATCGATCATGAAATTTCATTCCACAATGCTATACAAAAATTCACCTAAAACATTTTATCCAACAATGCACCTGACAAAAACTACCATAATTAAAATACATGAATGGCAAGTAGTAATCCTAGAATAAAAAAAGAAAATGATAATTTACCAGTAAAATTTATCCATCCTTCCATCACGTATCAATGGAGCATAAATAGTTGAAAGATCATTTCCTGTTACAATGATTGGAATTCTGTTTGTGACATCTGCTTCTCGCCAATCTTGACCAATACTAACTCTTGTAGGATTGTCACATAGATTCATAAGAGTCCCAACAACAATTTGATTGTTGACTGTCATTTGAGTATTCCCTATATTAAAACAGGAAAAGTATGTTCAGTAAGGGTTGACCGCTGACCAAGTAACTGAAACACTAGGAGACGCAATGCAACGCGCGCACACACAAACTATAGTCTAATGAACGAAAAGGGGGATATGGAATAAAATTTACAAATAATCATTTTTTTTTTCTCTCGGCCTAATCAGATGTTAGCTTACCAAATCGACCAAGACCAGCATCAATGTCATTGATCATTAAACAGCTCATCTTTCCCTGTATCAAGAAAGCAAATGTAGACAGACTACTTTAGCAAATTAAGGAAATGCGGAATCATTGGTCGACTAATAAATATTGCTCTAGACTCAGTATAAGGGGAGCATTGGATACATCAACCATCAATATAAGCAAATGTAGACTACTTTAGCATTATTTTGTGCATACAACATAGCTAGGTGGATGTAAAATCAACAAGATAAATCATAATGTTTAATTTGTTTGGATGAATGGAAAAAATGTATAAGTAATCATGAATTTGGACATACTTAAAAGGGTAAAAAAGTCGTAACTTGATTCTGGACGACTCTAGAAGCGGTTCTGTAGCGCTCACGAATCAATCTTCCAGGCTCACCAGCATTTTCAGATTCAAGTTCCCCAGCAGACATAATAACAGGTTCAACTCCCATGGCACGAAAGATAAGTTCAGTTTGAAAAGTTTTACCTTGGCCTTTACCACCCCAAATACCAAGAATCAAAGGAACTTTAGCATTGAGGAGATGAGAAAGGTAGTTTTTGGTAATGTGAGTAACAACTTTGTCCATAAAAAGAGGAGCAATGTAATAATCTCCTTGAAGGTATTGAAATGATCTAGTGACTTTCTGACGATAATCAAAGACAATGTCGGAGTCTCTGCCGAGAAAATTGCCGGCAAAGACATCGTCAATGATGCCGGCACGTTGACCAACGGCGATGTTCATGTTATCAGCTTCAGCGCCAAGTCTATAGAGATAGTCTCTTCCTTCAGAATCCTTAGTTTCCCAAGAAGATTGCTCTGATAACTTCTTCTTGTTGTTTTCATCATCATCACTAGTACTGCAGCAGCGAACACAGCTAGAGAATTGCGAATGATGTGGTTTTTTGAATGAGAATGAATTGGAATGGGAAGAAGTTGGCGGTCGTAGAAGTAATAGCAGCTTCGCCATCAGTTCAGGAATCCTCCTCTTTCCATTCCCCGCCACATAACAACTTAACAACCAAATCCTAATCATTTTCCATTCCTTATCTTCTCTATTTTTTGGTCTAGTATTTTTCTTTTATTTTTTAAATTACTTATCTAAATTCATAGTTTTTCATTTTGATTTATAAAAAATAAATAAAATTAACTCACGTTAGAGTTCTTTTTTTTTTTGACCGGGGTTCAAACTCCAGACCTTACATATGTTATGCATTGTTCCTAAACTAAGAGTCTAAAGTGAATAATATTAGTGATACAATGCATCATAATAAATCACAAACTTCATATGATAACAATTTGAATATAAGTAAATGTCTACTAATTCTTCTTTTTTTTTTTTGAAGAAGCTAAACTAAATGTCTACTAATTCTATCTTATTTAATGCTATTATTACTAAATTGGCATTCAATTATTGACGATTATATTTTTAAAATAAAGTTTTTTTTTTCTCATGACACAAGTTCTCATCTTTATATAATACAAAAGCATACATCTATAAGCAATAGTACACGTGGCGTCTTCATATTCTCCATCTCATTTAATCTTTTTTCATCAACCAATCAAAATGGATCTTTACTCATTCATTTTCTATTAGCCAATCAAAATGAATCATATGACTCATTTATTTTTCATCAACCAATCAAAGTTGGTTATGACATATTCTTTCTTATATATAGACAATTTGATTTTCATTATTTTCATCTACCTCTTTCTTCATAAAAAAATCATTGCTTTCAACCCCATTCTCTTTTATTTTATTTATTTATTTATTTCTTATTTTTATTGTTTTATTGTTTAATTTATTTAACATTTCTTATTCTTATGTAACTTTATATTGTGATTTCTTATGTTGTTGTTTTCTTATTCATATTCTCTCTTTTCAATTTTTTTTTGTGTTTATAAGTTTTTTGTTTTTGACCGGATCTTTAGTTTGAAGATGGAAGTCAATCAAGAGACTACCCATGCAACTTTTTGAATGTTTATGTGCCAAGAGAAAATTAGATAATGTAAATTTTTTTGTGTGTGTAGAGAATGTCCATTTGTTGGGTTCTTTTTCATCTATAATATATGTATGTTCGGTTTCATATTTTATTGAAATTTTGCCTTTAGATTGTTGGTTAGTCCTATTTGAATATTTTTGTAAGATTTATTTAGTATTTGTGTCTGCTTCCAATTTGTACTTATTCCATGAAAGATTTTGATTTTTTTTTTTGGATATCAATTATTTTTCTATCTATGACTATTGTTTAGTTTATTCATGTTTTGATGTGTATATACGTTTGTAATCTTTATGTAGATAGAAAAAAAATTGACATAATACGAAAATGATTATTTCTTTTTCAATAAAATTTAATATCCTACGAAAATTAAAAAATATACTTTTTCAAATATTAGTTTTAATTTTCGGAAAAATATATCAGAGTAGGAAATTTTCTAATCAAACTTATTAGGCCATATTTTGATTTGTATCAAAGACAAATATTCCAATCAAACTTAGGCCATATTTTGATTTGTATCAAATTGATTTTAATTTTCATTAGATTATTAGGCCATATTTTGATTTGTATCAAGGACAAATATTCCAATCAAACTTAGGCCATATTTTGATTTGTGTCAAATTGATTTTAATTTTCATTAGACAGTCATTAAATGAATAATGAATTGCAGCATTCATACATATTAGTCAAAGCAAGACGTTTATATATATAAGGAATGATTTTTTTTGGGTGGTGGTATTTGGAATAACTTTTTTTTTTGACCAAAGTATTTGGAATAACAATAACTTAATGGTGCATAAAAGGTACTAATTAATTTCATATCCTTTAATGCTTAAATTGGTCAAAAAATACTTATTTAGTGCTTTAAAAAAGTTCATATAATTCATCGGAAGAAAAGTCAAAACAATTGTGATAAGAATGTATTCATGTTTTGATGTGTATATACGTTTGTAATCTTTATGTAGATAGAAAAAAAATTGACATAATACGAAAATGATTATTTCTTTTTCAATAAAAATTAATATCCTACGAAAATTAAAAAATATACTTTTTCAAATATTAGTTTTAATTTTCGGAAAAATATATCAAAGTAGGAAATTTTCTAATCAAACTTATTAGGCTATATTTTGATTTGTATCAAAGACAAATATTCCAATCAAACTTAGGCCATATTTTGATTTGTATCAAATTGATTTTAATTTTCATTAGATTATTAGGCCATATTTTGATTTGTATCAAAGACAAATATTCCAATCAAACTTAGGCCATATTTTGATTTGTGTCAAATTGATTTTAATTTTCATTAGACAGTCATTAAATGAATAATGAATTGCAGCATTCATACATATTAGTCAAAGCAAGACGTTTATATATATAAGGAATGATTTTTTTTTTTTTTGGGTGGTGGTATTTGGAATAACTTTTTTTTTTTGACCAAAGTATTTGGAATAACTTAATGGTGCATAAAAGGTACTAATTAATTTCATATCCTTTAATGCTTAAATTGGTCAAAAAAAACTTATTTAGTGCTTTAAAAAAGTTCATATAATTCATCGGAAGAAAAGTCAAAACAATTGTGATAAGAATGAATTTATTTACCAAGGGGGTGACAAGAATTAACTTTTTTTTAAGGATATAAGAATGAACTTAATTACTGATCTATATTTATTTATATCTTTTTGATTGATCAACATACATAAATTTTCAAATATTGTGTTTGATTTGAGTAATTTAATATTATCAGTTTGATTTAATCATTTGTTACTTGATCGTGATGGTTAGTTAAAATTAAAAAAAAGGACTTATATAAATGTCTTATAGCATGTATTTCAAATTTGTTTCTTTAATAATCATCCTCATCTCTCTGATAGTTCATTCTGCTAGAGATTACATAGTATTCTTTCTACTTATATTTCACATATCACATAATACAATCTTGATCGACCAACTACACATCAACATACATCACACTTTGTGATGGCAAAAGGGATGAGAAGAGTGCTCTATGAACCTCTTAACTGGTCACTTCTTAGAACTAGAGAAATATCATCAAGAATTTTTATAAGAAAGATCATCAAAAGTACATGCGGCATATTCACATTTCTCATCTCATTTAATGTTTTTTATCAGCCAATAAAAGTTGATCATTATCTTTATTGTCATCTTAAATTTCATTTGAAAATATTATAGCATTTAACCAAATTAATTTTACCCACAATAGTATTAGGATAATGAACATGGAATAAAATTAATTTACGATGACAAATTTATATGTATGCAGCACGGTTTCAAATCTAATTCAAATATATACATATATATTGATTATTATTTATATGTTATTAACACAGTTCAAATATAATTTGATTTTTCAAATCTCCATTTATTATTATTGATTATTATTTATTTGCTTTCATAAGAATTTCAAATCCCCCTCATCCATTTTCTCCATTTTTTTTTCATTTGGTAGACATAAGAATTTCAATTCACATGGTTTATCCATCATCAAAATGTTAAAAGAAAATAACTAATGAAAACAATATCATGTAATCAACATTTGCATGAATCATGTGATATTGATTTCTTATACTAAAAAATGTTTATTACTTCGGTCAATCTAATTGTAGCATACGTCGCCTTTTAATTTGTAAACTAATAAGATCATAACACATATCAATTGATATTTTTAAGTCATCTTGATTCTAACATTGTCATTTTATCTTTTTTATATTTTGTATTAGTATTAGGGTTTCAAACATAATTTGTTAGTTTTTCCCTCTTTACACTAGGACCCTATCCTCTAGAAACTAGAGGGTTGCACAAAAAAAATTCACAAAAGATTAAGAACAACCACACAAATGTATTTGATACAATATCTTAACTTAAAATGTCTAATAAGTAATAAGCATGAATTTTGTTAACACGTCATAACACATCTATAGTTTGCCATTGTCAGATCCGACTAAAGAACAAAAGTGAAATAATTTGAATGATAGAGGTTGAATAAAAAATAACATCCAAGACCAATGACATCCAAATGCAAAAAAAAAAAAATTACATAATGTTGGGACTTCCCAAGGGTTAAAATGGGTTGGATAATCACGTTATGTTAAAAGCAGCCACACAAATAAGTTTGACATCACATTTTCATCCAGGTCTTAAAGAAATTAGGTATATGATCTAATGTGGAACTCTAACTCACACACGACATGTTAACATATTTCTCTTAAGTGTGAGACTCTCTACAAATGTGATTTGATAACATAGTCAAATTACCAAATTAGACCCGAGAAGGCATAACATGGTAAAAAGGTGGGATAATGGTGATTTAATGGAGGGAGGTTTTTGTTCATTTCTTTCAAGAGAAAGAACATAAATTCGATAAGGAAAGAAGGTAAAAATTGAATTTTAACATGAGAGGAATGATAAGGAAAAAAAACGGAGTGTGTGCAATTTGTCTATGAGATTATAAGGAATATAGTGAATTGTTAATAATCTTTCCAATTTGTTGAAGGAGTTGCGGATTTTTGTGTAAATATTTGTTTAATATGCATGTATTTTATCAACTCAACATATTACATATATAGTTTTCCATTGTCTAATACCACCAAAGGTCAAAACTGTAGGAAATTTGAAACAATAGAGGTTGAATAAAAAACATAGCATGAATGTGAATGACATCCAATAGCTAAAATTTAAGATATAAAAAAATTAACAAACGACATCCAAAAACTAACAAAACAATATGAGAAATGTTAGGAACACACATTTTAACACATACTCTATTTGATTGGTTAAAATTCACATGGGACCCACAAAATTTATATGGGACCCACATGATTTGGTGGGATTCATGTGAATTTTATCAAATCAAAGAGAATGTGTTGAAAAATGTATGTTAAAATGTGTTTCTAGCAACCCTCAAACAGTTTATCACAATGTTGGAATAATATCGTGACTTTCAGATGAGCCTACACTAAATTAGAGCATCATATTATGTCAATAGCAACTATACAGGTGAAAATGACATCATTTCTTCACACAAAATCTTAAGACATTAGTTATATGATCCATCTCACTTTTATGTTGTTTAAAATCTATTTTTCCATTCAATGTAGAATGTTAACTCACACTTGACACATTAACATCTCTTAATCAAGTGTGTGACTATTCACATCAGTAATCATGTGACATAGTCAAATAATGTCAAACATAGTAACGACGTGTTCAAAAAGGTGGGTTGAAAGTAGTTTCAAGAGGGAAATTTATGTTCCTTTGTTTCATAAGAAGAGAGAAAGGAAATTAGAAAGAAAAAAGAAATATGAAAAATGAATTTGAATATGAAAGAAACAATAAGGAAAAAAAACATGCAGTGTATGTTTTTTTTTTGTGCGAGTATACATAATAGATTCAGTTGCTGCTAATTTCATGGGTTTGTTGAAGGATATGAAGATTTTTGGTATTTTTACAACAAAAATAGACTTAATCAAAAAAGCGTCAAATCATTTTAAAGTATGTAACAAACATGTAATTTGTCAACTCGACGTGTATTTTTTCTATCACATTCCATCAAAGTCCAAATGTGATAGAGTTTAAATTAAGAGAGGTTGAATAAAAAAACACGAAAGCGAATGACATCAAAAATTAAATTTTAAGATAAAAAAATAAACAAATAACATCCTAACAATAACAAAGTAGTTTATCGTAATTTACTCAAAAAAAAGTTCATCATAATGTTGTGATTATGGGGGGAACCTACACTTAGTTTGATCGTCATATTAGGCTAAGAGCAATCATAAAGGTGAGATTGACACAACATCATCTCTTATACTCACATTGTGTTATTACTCTTTTTTTTTCTCTCTCTATTATTTTGGTTTTAATGTCAATGTCTATATTTCTTTGTATTTTTTTGTTGTAAAGTAAGTTGTCCCAAAAAATGGTTGTTCAAAAATCTTTCCTCTATAAAAAGTTGAGCAAATGACATCCAAAAACTAACAAAATAATTTATCATAATGTTCGGAGTTCTGAGGAAGCTTACAATGACTTGGATCATCATATTTGACTAAAAGAAACTTCATAAATGAGATTTATACCACATTCTCATCAAATACTTTAAGACAATAGGTATATTAATCATCTCACTTATACGTTGCTCAATATATACTCTTGCATCCAAAGTAGAAATTTAACTCATACATGACACATTAGCCTCTCTCCTCTAAGTGTGAGACTCTCTGTATCTATGATATAGTGATATAGCCAAAAAAAGATCAGAGATACCACATGGTAAAATATGCAGGTTGGTGGTTGTTTAATAGGGAGATGTCTTTGTTCCTTTCTTTCATTAGAATATAGAAAGTAAAATAGAAAAAGAAAAAAGCTGAAAAAATGAATTTGAACATGAGAGAATGATAAGAGGAAACACTAAGGAAAATGTGTTTTATCCGTGAGAGTATATCAAATAGATTGAGTTGTTGGAAATTTTATGAATTTGTTGAAAGAGTTAGAAATTACCGGATGATTATGTTACCAAAAAAATAGGCTAAATCAAAATATATCACATCAATTTAAAATGTATAATATGCATATATTTTTTCAACTCAGCATAACATTTCTGTATTTTTCTATTGTCAAATCCCACCAAAGATTAAAAGCGAAAGAATTTGAAATAATAGAGGTTGAATAAAAAAAAATATGAAAGCGAATGACAATTAATAACTAAAATTTAAGATAAAAAATTAAATAAATGACACCCAAAAACTAACAAAACGAATCATTATAATGTTGCAGCTTCTGTGAGAACCTATATTGGGTTGTATCATCATATTATGCTAAGAGCAACCACAAAAGTGAGATTGACATCACATCTTTACACAAAGTCCTTAGGCATCAAGTATATGGATAATCTCCTTTATATGTTGCTCAACAACGGCCCTTGCATCTAATGTCGAATTTTAACTCATGCTTGACACATTAACATCTCTCTATTAAATATAAGACTCTCTGTGACCGTGATCCACCACCAAAAACCACTCCCTCTCCCCCACAATTATGAATCGGGATACGATATCACTGTTGGGTGTTCCAGGGGAGTGAGCACTAATGTGAATCAACACATTGCATAAAGAGCAACCACAAAAGTGGTAATGATACAACATCTTAATCCAAAATCTGAATTAGTTTTTTTCACTTATTTGTTGTTCAACCTCTACTTTTTAATTCAACGCCGGCTTTAACCGACACTTAATATATCACGATATTTTATCCCTTAAATATGACGAAATTCTAGCCCGTGCTTGGCACGGGTGTCCATACTAGTGAAAGTTAATTTACAAATCGCAATTATATTCTCTATAATTGTGTGAGAAATTAGTTAATGTCATTAACTATTTTTTTAAAGGGTATGACTTACCTAGAAACCACAATTATATTCTTTATAATTTGAGAGAAATAAAAACATTAACTAATTTTTTTTAAATGGTGTGAATTTTTTTAATACGGTTTTTGAGAGAACTATAAAAAAACATACAAGAATTTTTGTTTTGTTGCTTATATATAATAAGAAAGGAAGGTCTTTTGAACTTTTACAATTCTTCCCTAAAAGAGAACCTCATTTCAATTCTTTAATGGTTTAATCGCACCAACTTGAGAGGTAACTTAAGCTTGTACATAAAAAAAAAAAATTGCTATTACATTCTCGATTCGATAATTAATCTCACAATCGATTAAAAAAACATATAATTTACATTATTTTGTCTGTCTGATGTGTTGATTAGATAAATTTGAGTATTGATCGAGAAATTGAAAAACTAATTAAAAATCTCTTTAAGTTTAAAAATCGATTACGAAAAGAAAACTTAATTTGAGGGTGATTCGGACCGGATAAAGAAAGATGGGTGGGTTAATGAACAAGTAGGACATCACTTTGTCTCTTTAGAAGTGGGGTGGTCCTTACAAATACTCTAAAGCTCACACCGGTGTTTGATTTAGTAGGAATGTAGGTTTTAGGGATAAAAAATGTGTATTTGCCATTGTGTCTTGGTCGATAGTATTTATAACCGATCAAATAAATTCCTCTCCATTTGTCTCACATCTTGCCGTGGAATTAAGGTGGGCGAGAAGCCTTAAAGGTCTAAAAGATGTCAGAATTGAAGTCTTGAGTTGTGGTTACTTGCAGATTAGATCTTCTCCCAACTCAAAATAGAGGTGAACGCTCAAAAGTGTGTAACAAAATGAAGAAAACAAGTGATTATGTGAAGAAAAAGCAAATGCTCTAAAAAAAAAAATCATAATTTAAATTCTTTATAAGTAATAGGCATGTTCAAAAAGTTTAAAAGACCGAGCTTAATTAACCATGAATCAAAATGAATTGACTATTGTTGTCGTGCTTGAAAGTTACTTCATGAATTGACTATATACATCTCATAATAGGAGCTACATTTGGTTGGGCACAGACCCAAATAAAAATATTTGAGCACACACATAGAAGCAAGAAAAAATTAACGAAAAATAAAATTACAATATATCAATTGATGTGAATGAATACTTTTTATTTCATTTTGTTACAGTAGAAACTCTTTAATTTAATACTCGGTAAATTAATAAACTCTCTAAAATAATAAATTTGTCCGGTCCCGACTTGGGCCAATGTAAAAAATTGAAAAACTCGATAAAATAATAAGATAATAATTTTTTGGGAGATCCCTTTATAATTTTCGGTCCCAAAAAAATCATAAATTAATAATTCATAGAAACTGAAAAAAATATATTAAGAATACATTGAACACATTTGTTCCTCTTGTATACATTTCCTGTACTTCAAAAGTCATTATTGATTTCCAATGCATATGAACAAAGTAGTTACTAATTTACGTTGAGTCCCAAGATTCGCTGCAACGTAATTCTAAGAGGCATAGACTAATTTGCCTTTTTGTTTGGTATGTACAGTATAATTACTTAAAAACTCTTTAAATTAATAATTATTAATTTATCGATAAATTAATAACTCTCTAAATTAATAAATTTCTCCAGTCCCGACGTTATTAATTTATAGAGTTTTAACTGTAGTTTTATGTGAGTGTGTCCAAATAACATGAAAGACTTTCTCCTCTCAATAGTTAATCTCTTTGTTTTCAATTGATTATACTAAAAAAAGGGGAAAATTACACTAACCTCCCTTAAGTTCTAACCAAGTGTTACTCACCTCCCCTCCACTTTTTTAAAAAGACTTTGACCTCCCCTCACACTAACTCCGTTTAATCACCATTTCAAGAACAACAAAAAAATCTTCCATTCTCAATATTTATTTTTATATGAATATCACTTCCATTTTTCCTGCAATTGTTTGATGAAGAAATAAGTATGTCCAGTTTCTTAATTCGCAATGAGACTTGCCAATCTTGTCATGAAGATCCCATTCTATGGTGGAACGGATACAATAGCAAACCCTCTAAACCTAATTTTTAAGATCAAGGAACATTGTGTGACTATGCTAGACCCTATGTAATCATCAATTTAATTTAGCATTAATCCTTTGTTTATACCGTTAATTCCATTACTTTGATATTATTTTCTTAATTGAAATCTGTTGGAACAAAATGTGTTTAACAATGAACCTTAAAGAGTTTTGATGATAACAAGGTATTAAAAATTGTAAATTGGACTAGCTAATATTTGTTCAAGTGTACAGGACCACAGTTAAAAAGTTACATCATTAATTGGTTCTGAATGAGCAAATAAAGAGCAAAAGAAAATGAAGCTTAGGTGATTCTGAAGGCAATACGCTCCTGAAAGTAAAAGCGCTCCTGAAGTCAAGCTGCTCCTGAAGTAAAGCTGCTCCTGAAGAATAGTGCTCCTGAAGACAAGAGGTCCAGAAGCAACATTATCAGAAGCTGCATCATCAGAAGCTGAAGAAGCTACATCATCAGAAGCTGCAGAAGCTGCATCATCAGAAGCTGCCTCATCAGAAGTCATTTCACCAGAAGCTGAAGATCAACTGGATTTGCAAAACATTCAAAGATTAAAGAATCTACATTGCAAAAGCTGTCTATTGGTTTCGAAAACACAGCAGAAAATCAGTGGAACATTGCAACGGTCATTTCAAAGGTGTTTGAAGGCATGTGCTTGCAATTTGGACGAAAGCGTTGACATTGTACTTTGTACGAATTGTACAACCACGTTCTCCACTACTCTGTTTTGTGTCCACGCTACAAGACAAGAAAACAGCTCCAGAATACGGTCTCGCCTGTGTTGAGGACAAAATCCTTATTTGATGTTTTAAAGATCACAAACATTATATATGTTTTTAACTTGTTATCTACTAATATGTTTTGTGAGAATTGTTTCATGAAAGAATGTTCTTGTTAAAGAGAAGAACATTCTAAGCTTATAAATAATCTCACCAAAAGCAAAGAGCAAAAAGACACGCATACACTTTCTGCTACAGCACTTGCATCATTGAAGGCAAGAAAATATTGTTCCCTTTGTCTCACTAAAAAAGGATAGAAAGATACCTTTGATAAATGACTTTAAGGAAGCAATCTAATGAAAAGGAAAGGCTTGACAAACAAAAAGAATATTCAATGACAAAAGGCCAAAGACTCACGTGAGTCTTAAAGAAAAGAAGAAAGAATCAAAGCTGCACAAGAAGAAGGTTCTGGTGAAGCTTACAACAAACAAAGAATGTTCTCAAGCTGGTCTGCTGAAAGTACAACAAAGATAAAGACAAGTTCACATGGCCACCACATCACAGCTGGTGATCCTTTACGTGTATGCTTGCTGTAAACAGCTGGAACTCAAAGAATGTTCTCAAGAACATTCTGCAACTCACAAAGAGTTCATTTTTTGCATCCTTGCACTTCAAAGAAGAAAACACACGCACATGGGATGTTTCATGGAAGGACAACACAGCTGGTTCTGTCTTTAATTCATGAAGCTCAAAGCTTCTATAAAAGCAAGCATGCCTCCACTTAGTTTCTCAAGAGCTTACAAACAAGAATACATAATCTCTCAAAGCAAAATCAATTGCCTCTCTCACGTGAATATCAATCAAGAATATTCATCAAAGTTCTTCAAGCTCTTCAACTACATACAAACAAACTTCTACTCTTACACTAGATTTGGATCATAATCTTTTAAGTTTGTTTTTATCATAATCTCAAACAAGTGTTGAGAAAATAGGATCCACAACCTAAACCTCTCATAAACAATTTGTATTTAGATCTCAAGTCTATTGGGCTTAATAGTTTGAGATAGGACTGATCTGGTGTGATCAAGAATTGTGACTAGACTGATCTGGTGTGATCAAGAACTGTAGTGCTACTAAGGACGATTTGGTGGCTTGAAACTATAGTGGAAAAATCTCACACTAAAAGTGTGGGGACTAGACGTAGCCCACGTTGGGTGAACTAGGATAAATCTCTTGTGTTCTCTCTCTTCTCTTATCTCTTATATTCTGGCCGTCACATATAACTATAACTAATCATATTAATTTTCCAGAGTGTTCTGGTCCTTAAACTAAAATTAAATAATTAACTTACTACTTAATTAATTATCCAGAACCTTCTGGTCCTTTATCGCTTTATTTATTTCAGTTATATATCCAGAGTATTCTGGTCCTTTACTGCTTTATTTATTTCAGTCTTTTATTCCAGAACTATCTGGTCCTTTTACTTATTTTATTATCCAGAGTTCTCTGGTCCTAATATTATAATATTCTATTATTACTCACGTAACACTAACCAAGAACTTTCTTGAGCATACATATACTTAATTTTCTTTTCAGAATTAAAATTAAAAAGGGTCACAATTCAAACCCCCCTTTCTTGTGACGTTTATTGCTACTTCAATTGGCATCAGAGCCCGGTTCCAAACAAAAAACACTTAACACGTGTTGGAAAAAGATTCAGAAAGAAGCAATGTCAAAAGAAAAATACATACCAGAAGGTCTCTCATGTACTAGACCACCATACTTCAATGGTAAAAACTATTACTATTGGAAAGGAAAAATGGAACTATTCTTAAGATCTCAAGATGTGGATATGTGGAAAATAATAACAGACGGAAACCATATACCTATGACAACTGATGATATTACTAAAACAAAAGTAATTACACCAGAGGCTTCATGGACAAAAGAAGATAAAGAAAAAATACTCTTAAATTCTAAAGCTCGACTCTTTCTATCATGTGCACTAAGCATGGAAGAAAGTGAAAGAGTTGATGAATGCGATACTGCAAAAAAGGTGTGGGATACTCTCAAGGTTCATCATGAAGGAACAAGCCATGTTAAAGAAACAAGAATTGACATTGGTGTTAGAAAGTTTGAAATCTTTGAAATGATTGAAGATGAAAACATCGATGAAATGTACTCTAGATTCACATCTATAGTCAATGAACTAAGATCACTTGGAAAAACTTATTCTACCCACGACAGAATAAGAAAAATACTGAGGTGTCTTCCAACTCAATGGAGACCCATGGTCACTGCAATCACTCAAGCTAAAGACCTAAACACTTTAGCTCTTGAAGATCTCATCGGATCACTAAAAGCTCATGAGACATTACTTCAAGAAGATAAACCAATAAGAAAAGGCAAAATGATCGCTCTAAAAGCTTCCCAAAATGATCAAGAAATTTCACCCACACAAAATGAAGAGATCAAAGAAACCGAAGAAGAAGAAATCATTCAAGAAGAAGCAGAAGATGAACTAGCACTCATCACAAAGAAAATTCAAAGAATGATTAGAAGAAGAGATCAAATAAAAAGATACTTTCCAAATAGAAAAGAAAATCCTAAAGGAGATACAGACAAAAGTCAAGTAACCTGCTATGGATGCAACAAACAAGGACATTACAAAAATGAATGCCCACTAAACAAGAAGAGTCAAAAGAAACCGCCCTACTCAAAATCCATGTTTACATGGGATGATCTTGAAGAACCAAAAGAAGAAGACATTGAAGCAAATCTTTGTCTAATGGCAAACTCAGAAAATGACGAGGTATTTCTCTTTGACAAACCTCTTTTAGATTTTACTATTGATAACGAAGAACAAATTATTACTAACAATAAGGATCTAGAAAATACAATTGATAGTCTATTATTCGACTCAAATTTCTTAACAAACAAATGTCATTCTCTACAAAAAGAAGTTCTTGAGATAAAAGAAGAAAAAGAAAAACTTCAAGTCTTGAACGATAATCAAAAGAAAATCATTCAAAACTTGCAAGATTCATATTTTCAAGCAACTGAAAAAATCAAAAACCTTAGCAAAAATAAATTTCCAGAAACTTCTAAAGTTACTGAAAATGATTTGCTAAAGATCGAAATTAAAGAACTCAGAAATGATCTTAATCATTTTATCAAATCAACTGAAACATTTCAAAATATTATGGGTTCTCAAGCAGGAATATTTGATAAAGCTGGTTTAGGTTTTGATATTTCCAAAAACCAAAAAATATATGAAAATTTCTTTATACCTGAAAAGGATAAAATGAAATGTTCCTTTTGTAACAAAAATGGACATCTTGAAAGGTCTTGCTTTCATAAGAAAAGAGAAACAAGACTAGAACATTCTCATCAAATGAACCCAGAACATTCTCAAGAACATTCTCTTAGATTGAAAAGAAAAGAATGTTTATATTGCAAAAGAATAGGTCACTTAGGAATAAATTGTTTTCTCAAGATTAAAAATCTTGAGCTTAAGAAAACTAACCACAAAGGACCCAATTCATCATGGGTACCTAAGGGACAACTAACTCAAAATGCAGGAATCCTCTCAAAATGCAAGGAAAAAGCCATGGTACTTGGACAGTGGTTGTTCAAGGCACATGACAGGGGATAAACAATGTTTCATCTCCTTCGAAAAGAAAGAAGGAGGACTGGTTACCTTTGGAAATAATGACAAAGGTAAAATTAAAGGTAAAGGTATTATTGGTAAGAAAAATACTGCAAAAATTGAAAATGTTCAATATGTTGAAGGATTAAAACACAATCTGCTAAGCATAAGTCAATTATGTGATAGTGGTTTTGAAGTTAGTTTTAAAACCAACATATGTGAAGTAAAACAAATATCCTCAGGAAAAACTTTTTTCACCGGTTCTAGAATAAAAAACTTATATGTTTTATACTTAGATGATCTTCCAGCCGAATCATGTTTTATGGGTTTTGAAAAAGACAAATGGATTTGGCACAAAAGAGCTGGACATGTAAGTATGAAAACTATTTCAAAAATTTCTCAACTTGATCTAGTTAGAGGGTTTCCAAAAATAAATTTTGAAAAAGATAAAATATGTGAAGCATGCACAAGAGGAAAACAAGTTAAAAGCAGTTTTAAACCTATAAATGATATTTCTACTCAAAGGCCTCTCGAAATTCTTCACATAGATTTATTCGGCCCTGTTAGAACTGCTAGTCTAAGTGGAAAACAATATGGATTTGTTATAGTTGATGATTTTTCCAGATATACATGGGTGTTATTTTTAAAACATAAAGATGAAGCTTTTGAAGCATTTAAAACTTTTTGCACATTAGTTCAAAATGAAAAAGAGTTAAAAATCATTTCTGTAAAAAGTGATCATGGAGGAGAATTTGAAAATGCATATTTTAAAAACTTTTTTGATGAACAAGGAATATCACACAATTTTTCATGCGCAAGAACTCCTCAACAAAATGGAGTAGTTGAAAGAAAAAATAGAACATTACAAGAAATGGCAAGAACAATGATTAGTGAATCAAATGTAGAAAAATATTTTTGGGCTGAAGCCATAAATACTTCTTGCTATATTATAAATCGTGTCTCTATTAGAAAAATCTTGAACAAAACCCCATATGAACTTTGGAAAAATAAAAAACCTAACATCTCTTATTTTCACATTTTTGGGTGTTATTGTTATATTTTAAATGATAAAGAAAATCTAGGAAAATTTGATTCAAAATCAGATAAAGGAATATTTCTAGGATATGCAACAAATTCCAGAGGATACAGAATTTTTAATCTAAGAAACCAAACTATGGAAATTAGTATGCATGTTGTCTTTGATGAATTCGATGATCTAATAATTAACAAAGAAGATGAAGAAGAAATTTCTCAAAAAGAAAATGAAGACAATCAAGAACAGTCTCCACAAGCACCACCAAGGAGTTGGAAGACCATTGGTGATCATCCTCCTGAGCAAATCATTGGAGATACATCTGATGGGATAAGAACAAGACGATCTTTTATGAACAATGATGGTAACATGGCAATGATATCACATATCGAACCAAAAAATATAAAGGAAGCAATATGTGAAGAATCATGGATAAATGCCATGAAAGAAGAACTATCTCAATTTGAAAAGAATGAGGTATGGACTCTTGTTTCTAAACCTAAAGATCAAAGTGTAATTGGAACAAGATGGGTCTTCAGAAACAAACTAGATGAAGAAGGTAAAGTCATTAGAAATAAAGCTAGACTTGTTGCACAAGGATATAATCAACAAGAAGGTATTGACTATGATGAAACTTTTGCTCCAGTGGCAAGGTTAGAAGCAATTCGTATTCTTCTTGCATATGCATCTCATAAAAACATTAAACTTTTTCAAATGGATGTTAAAAGTGCATTTTTAAATGGATTCTTAAATGAAGAAGTTTATGTGCACCAACCTCCCGGTTTTGAAAGCACAAATAAACCTCATCATGTCTTTAAACTAACAAAGGCACTATATGGTCTAAAGCAAGCTCCTCGAGCTTGGTATGAGAGGTTAAGTACATTCTTAATCAAAAATAATTTTTCTAGAGGAAAAATTGACACAACACTTTTTAGAAAAGATGATAAAACAAATTTTCTTATTGTTCAAATATATGTTGATGATATTATATTTGGATCAACAGATGAAAAAATGTGTGAAGAATTTTCCGGTCTCATGCAAAGTGAATTTGAAATGAGTATGATGGGAGAATTAAGATTTTTTCTCGGTTTACAAATTAAACAAGAATCAAATGGAATATTTATCTGTCAAGAAAAATATATTAAAGATCTTCTCAAAAAATATAAAATGAATGAAGCCAAAATAATGGTAACTCCCATGCATCCGTCTTCAAGTTTAGACAAAGATGAAAACGGAAAAACTATTTCTGAAAAAGAATACAGAGGCATGATTGGATCTCTGTTGTACTTAACTGCTAGTAGACCAGATATTGTCTTTGCAGTTGGACTATGTGCACGTTTTCAAACATCTCCTAAAGAATCTCATTTAACTGCTGTAAAAAGAATTTTTAGATATCTAGTTGGTACTACTGATCTTGGCCTTTGGTATAGAAAAGGTTCTTCTTTTGACTTAATAGCGTATTGTGATGCTGACTATGCTGGAGACAAAATCGAAAGAAAAAGTACAAGTGGTGCATGTCAGTTTCTTGGAAATGCACTTATCAGTTGGTCATGTAGAAAACAAAACACAATCGCTTTGTCAACCACTGAAGCAGAATACGTGTCAGCAGCAAATTGTTGCTCCCAGGTATTATGGATAAGAAATCAACTCGAAGATTTCTCAAAAAGGTACACAAATATTCCAGTATTTTGTGATAATACTAGTGCTATAAACTTATCAAAAAATCCCATTCAACATTCAAGATCAAAACATATTGAGATAAAACATCATTTTATTCGAGATCATGTGAATAAAAAAGAAATTGAATTAATCTTTGTTGCCACTGAAAATCAATTAGCAGATATATTCACTAAACCTCTTGTAGAAGATAGATTTAATTTTATTAAAGAAAAATTAAATATTATTCAAAATCCTCATAAAAAATAGGATGTTAACTCTTAGAATGTCTTTAGAACATTTTTTATATGTGTACTTGTGTGGGGCTCACGCTCAAAACTTGTTTTTGTTATAACTCTCTAGTTAAGTGAACTAAATCATCATTAGCCTACTCTAAAAATAAATTTAACACTGCCCAAGGCAAGTTTGATGCTAATCACATCACTAAGTAAGGCCCACCTGAACTCTCTATTGTTCCCAAAACCACTCTCAATCAAATCATGTTGTACTTCCTTCTCTCTTCCCTAAAACGAAACTCTTTCTCTTCTTCTGCAAAACTACCAAACACAAAAAATCCATTATCTTCTATAAAACTCCAAACCCTCTTCCATAAAAAATCAAACTTTTCACTCTTACAACAATGGCAAGAACAAAAGGAAACCATGCAAACTTTCGAACTCCTTCACCATCTCCTTCTCCACCTCGCTCTCCTTCACCACCCTCACGGCCATCTTCGCCGGCAAATCCTCCACCGGCCTCACCAGAATCCTCAGAACACCAAACTCCAACTGAAGCTACTCCTCACACCTCTCCCCAGAACGAATCAAAAAACAAACCTTCTTCAAACCCTAACCTCATTAAAGAACCTTCTCTCCAAAATCCTTCAACCAAACCCTCTCCTCCAGAACAAGCTGTTCCTTTATCTTTCTTCCTACCACCACTCTTCCAAGCCATAGCTCCAAACATAAATCAAACACCCCCACATCTTAAAACTCAGGCAAAGAAGGCAAACTCAGCTCCATCACTTCGTCCACCACTCGTACGAAGAAGATCCAACAGGTTACTATCTGCAAAAGGAACGAAGAAAAAGGGAGAAGCAGATAATACTGTTTATGAAATAAGTGAATCAGATGAGGAAATTTCTCAACAACCAAACCCTAACCCTATTCCTCAGAAAACCGCTCCAGCTGCTGAAACGACTAATCCACCTACAAATAATGAAAACGAACAATATCAGAATGATTTTGTTGAACCAGAACCAATCTCTGCTGAAGTTGCCTCTGAGAAACCTCCTTCTCCAATCGAAACTCCAAAGGAAGTTCCAAAGTCTCCTGTGCAACAAAAGGAAGAAGCTCAAGCTGCTCCAGAACGTTCTAGAGAAAGCGCTCGAATCAGGAATAAGGGAAAGAGAAAGCTCACTGAAGACTCAGAACCTTCTCCAATCAAGCAGTCAGTTTCAAAAAAGGGTAAATCTCATAATCTATCTGTGTCTAAGTCTAGTCGCATTCCTCTAATCAATCCTGACTTAACCAAAACTTTTTTTGACAAATGGGCATCTAGACCTATTGGGGTAGGTAGATACTTTGATTTTGAAAAACTTCAAGATGCTGAAATCTTTGTCAAACAATATCCTGATGCTTTAGGTTGGGTTCCATTCCTACAAATTAGGGAAAAGTATTACCCAGAAGCTGTTCAAGCTTTTTATTATATGGCTGAATGCTATCCAGAAAAGAATTTGATCATTTCTCACATTAAGGGGGTCAAGATTGAAATCAACTTAGAAACAATAGCTAAATTATTGAACATACCTCTAGAGGGTCCAGCTGTGTTTGGTGATGATTGGTATGATATACTTCATCTAGATCGTACTACTGTTTTTGATACAATTTACCAACCAAATGCAACTGATTTATCTTATTCAAATCTGTTACACACCACACAAATCCTTGCAAATATGTGTCACAACAGCCTTCTTCCTAAGAATGGCACTTTCAATCACATCTCTCACAATGACATTCTGTTAATCTATCACATGTTCACTGGAGAACAAGTTAATCTCCCATTTATCATTCTCAAAAATATGATGCTTGCTGCTAACTCCACACACAAAACAAGCACTGTCCCATATGGAATGGCCCTATGCAAAATCTTTAGGTTACTCAAAGTCCCTTTGCATGATGAGATGTCCAGTTTCAAAATCTCAACATTTGGACCTAAAAATGTTCACCAAATGAAAACCAAACCTGAGTCTGTAACTCCTTCTGTTGAAAATGTGTCTCAATCTCATGGTCTCAAAAGGAAAAGTCCAATCTCTATGGAACACCTTTTGAATTGTCTCCAAAATGAAATCACAACTCCTAGCGAAAGTTCTCATGTCTCACAAGAACATGCTAGGCTATTAGACAATTTTGCCAAACATCCCATTCTTCCTAAATTTCAAAATTTGGATGCAATGAAAAGCTTCTTTGCAGAAGCTGCTCCAGCAAATAAATTTCCTGTTGCTGCTCCTATCTTTATCTCTCCACCAAGGCACAATTATTCAGCTCTTTTTCGATCTGAATCAATAGACAAGTTCTTTGCTGATCCACCATTCTATGACTCTTCTGTTCCTATGAAATCTGCCTCTCCTTCCTTTAATGTTCTAACTGGGGCTTCTCTTCCTCCTTCAATGAATGAGCGCCCTCCTAAGCGTTCAAAAATTGAGAAAAACATTAGAAGGATTAGGAAAGACATTCTCAAGCTGTTTGAATTTCTGCATGGTATTATGAATCATATTGTATATGATTCCATGGAAAGAACTTTGATTAGGCAATGGTTCACAAGTCTTGCTGCAAGATGGGGTGTTGATGCACCACTGGCAAATCCATTTCCTCCACCACCTGCCATGCCCATGCCGGTCCCTTCAGAATCATCTTCATCAGATGGATCTTCTCCATCATCTTGATTCTCTGATGCATTCCCTCCTTTTTTATGTGACAAAGGGGGAGAAAAATAAGAAGTACTTTTGCTATTTGGAATGGTATTGCTGCGCACTTAATGTATACAAGGACATAAGAAGTACTTTTGCTATTTGGAATGGTATTGCTGCGCACTTAATGTATACAAGGACATATTTTTTAGGTTGCTAGTTGCTTCTTAGAATATGTTGCTGCCTTGTATTAATATTCCATGTACTTCTGCATTATGCTATGTTATATTTTGTCTTTATGCTATTTTGCTATCTTATGTATTTGAACCTTGTTGGACTTAAAATATGTATCAGCATCATTATATGAATGCAATGTTATTTCGGTTCAAAATTTGCATATATTCTCAAGTTATTTAAAAAATCTTGAATGCTAAAATTGAGGGGGAGCTATTGATAAAATTATTTCACATTATTATCAAAATCTCAATTTCTAAATATCAAAATCAAAAACAAATTATAAATGTTTGTCATCATCAAAAAGGGGGAGATTGTTGAGGACAAAATCCTTATTTGATGTTTTAAAGATCACAAACATTATATATGTTTTTAACTTGTTATCTACTAATATGTTTTGTGAGAATTGTTTCATGAAAGAATGTTCTTGTTAAAGAGAAGAACATTCTAAGCTTATAAATAATCTCACCAAAAGCAAAGAGCAAAAAGACACGCATACACTTTCTGCTACAGCACTTGCATCATTGAAGGCAAGAAAATATTGTTCCCTTTGTCTCACTAAAAAAGGATAGAAAGATACCTTTGATAAATGACTTTAAGGAAGCAATCTAATGACAAGGAAAGGCTTGACAAACAAAAAGAATATTCAATGACAAAAGGCCAAAGACTCACGTGAGTCTTAAAGAAAAGAAGAAAGAATCAAAGCTGCACAAGAAGAAGGTTCTGGTGAAGCTTACAACAAACAAAGAATGTTCTCAAGCTGGTCTGCTGAAAGTACAACAAAGATAAAGACAAGTTCACATGGCCACCACATCACAGCTGGTGATCCTTTACGTGTATGCTTGCTGTAAACAGCTGGAACTCAAAGAATGTTCTCAAGAACATTCTGCAACTCACAAAGAGTTCATTTTTTGCATCCTTGCACTTCAAAGAAGAAAACACACGCACATGGGATGTTTCATGGAAGGACAACACAGCTGGTTCTGTCTTTAATTCATGAAGCTCAAAGCTTCTATAAAAGCAAGCATGCCTCCACTTAGTTTCTCAAGAGCTTACAAACAAGAATACATAATCTCTCAAAGCAAAATCAATTGCCTCTCTCACGTGAATATCAATCAAGAATATTCATCAAAGTTCTTCAAGCTCTTCAACTACATACAAACAAACTTCTACTCTTACACTAGATTTGGATCATAATCTTTTAAGTTTGTTTTTATCATAATCTCAAACAAGTGTTGAGAAAATAGGATCCACAACCTAAACCTCTCATAAACAATTTGTATTTAGATCTCAAGTCTATTGGGCTTAATAGTTTGAGATAGGACTGATCTGGTGTGATCAAGAATTGTGACTAGACTGATCTGGTGTGATCAAGAACTGTAGTGCTACTAAGGACGATTTGGTGGCTTGAAACTATAGTGGAAAAATCTCACACTAAAAGTGTGGGGACTAGACGTAGCCCACGTTGGGTGAACTAGGATAAATCTCTTGTGTTCTCTCTCTTCTCTTATCTCTTATATTCTGGCCGTCACATATAACTATAACTAATCATATTAATTTTCCAGAGTGTTCTGGTCCTTAAACTAAAATTAAATAATTAACTTACTACTTAATTAATTATCCAGAACCTTCTGGTCCTTTATCGCTTTATTTATTTCAGTTATATATCCAGAGTATTCTGGTCCTTTACTGCTTTATTTATTTCAGTCTTTTATTCCAGAACTATCTGGTCCTTTTACTTATTTTATTATCCAGAGTTCTCTGGTCCTAATATTATAATATTCTATTATTACTCACGTAACACTAACCAAGAACTTTCTTGAGCATACATATACTTAATTTTCTTTTCAGAATTAAAATTAAAAAGGGTCACAATTCAAACCCCCCTTTCTTGTGACGTTTATTGCTACTTCAATTGGCATCAGAGCCCGGTTCCAAACAAAAAACACTTAACACGTGTTGGAAAAAGATTCAGAAAGAAGCAATGTCAAAAGAAAAATACATACCAGAAGGTCTCTCATGTACTAGACCACCATACTTCAATGGTAAAAACTATTACTATTGGAAAGGAAAAATGGAACTATTCTTAAGATCTCAAGATGTGGATATGTGGAAAATAATAACAGACGGAAACCATATACCTATGACAACTGATGATATTACTAAAACAAAAGTAATTACACCAGAGGCTTCATGGACAAAAGAAGATAAAGAAAAAATACTCTTAAATTCTAAAGCTCGACTCTTTCTATCATGTGCACTAAGCATGGAAGAAAGTGAAAGAGTTGATGAATGCGATACTGCAAAAAAGGTGTGGGATACTCTCAAGGTTCATCATGAAGGAACAAGCCATGTTAAAGAAACAAGAATTGACATTGGTGTTAGAAAGTTTGAAATCTTTGAAATGATTGAAGATGAAAACATCGATGAAATGTACTCTAGATTCACATCTATAGTCAATGAACTAAGATCACTTGGAAAAACTTATTCTACCCACGACAGAATAAGAAAAATACTGAGGTGTCTTCCAACTCAATGGAGACCCATGGTCACTGCAATCACTCAAGCTAAAGACCTAAACACTTTAGCTCTTGAAGATCTCATCGGATCACTAAAAGCTCATGAGACATTACTTCAAGAAGATAAACCAATAAGAAAAGGCAAAATGATCGCTCTAAAAGCTTCCCAAAATGATCAAGAAATTTCACCCACACAAAATGAAGAGATCAAAGAAACCGAAGAAGAAGAAATCATTCAAGAAGAAGCAGAAGATGAACTAGCACTCATCACAAAGAAAATTCAAAGAATGATTAGAAGAAGAGATCAAATAAAAAGATACTTTCCAAATAGAAAAGAAAATCCTAAAGGAGATACAGACAAAAGTCAAGTAACCTGCTATGGATGCAACAAACAAGGACATTACAAAAATGAATGCCCACTAAACAAGAAGAGTCAAAAGAAACCGCCCTACTCAAAATCCATGTTTACATGGGATGATCTTGAAGAACCAAAAGAAGAAGACATTGAAGCAAATCTTTGTCTAATGGCAAACTCAGAAAATGACGAGGTATTTCTCTTTGACAAACCTCTTTTAGATTTTACTATTGATAACGAAGAACAAATTATTACTAACAATAAGGATCTAGAAAATACAATTGATAGTCTATTATTCGACTCAAATTTCTTAACAAACAAATGTCATTCTCTACAAAAAGAAGTTCTTGAGATAAAAGAAGAAAAAGAAAAACTTCAAGTCTTGAACGATAATCAAAAGAAAATCATTCAAAACTTGCAAGATTCATATTTTCAAGCAACTGAAAAAATCAAAAACCTTAGCAAAAATAAATTTCCAGAAACTTCTAAAGTTACTGAAAATGATTTGCTAAAGATCGAAATTAAAGAACTCAGAAATGATCTTAATCATTTTATCAAATCAACTGAAACATTTCAAAATATTATGGGTTCTCAAGCAGGAATATTTGATAAAGCTGGTTTAGGTTTTGATATTTCCAAAAACCAAAAAATATATGAAAATTTCTTTATACCTGAAAAGGATAAAATGAAATGTTCCTTTTGTAACAAAAATGGACATCTTGAAAGGTCTTGCTTTCATAAGAAAAGAGAAACAAGACTAGAACATTCTCATCAAATGAACCCAGAACATTCTCAAGAACATTCTCTTAGATTGAAAAGAAAAGAATGTTTATATTGCAAAAGAATAGGTCACTTAGGAATAAATTGTTTTCTCAAGATTAAAAATCTTGAGCTTAAGAAAACTAACCACAAAGGACCCAATTCATCATGGGTACCTAAGGGACAACTAACTCAAAATGCAGGAATCCTCTCAAAATGCAAGGAAAAAGCCATGGTACTTGGACAGTGGTTGTTCAAGGCACATGACAGGGGATAAACAATGTTTCATCTCCTTCGAAAAGAAAGAAGGAGGACTGGTTACCTTTGGAAATAATGACAAAGGTAAAATTAAAGGTAAAGGTATTATTGGTAAGAAAAATACTGCAAAAATTGAAAATGTTCAATATGTTGAAGGATTAAAACACAATCTGCTAAGCATAAGTCAATTATGTGATAGTGGTTTTGAAGTTAGTTTTAAAACCAACATATGTGAAGTAAAACAAATATCCTCAGGAAAAACTTTTTTCACCGGTTCTAGAATAAAAAACTTATATGTTTTATACTTAGATGATCTTCCAGCCGAATCATGTTTTATGGGTTTTGAAAAAGACAAATGGATTTGGCACAAAAGAGCTGGACATGTAAGTATGAAAACTATTTCAAAAATTTCTCAACTTGATCTAGTTAGAGGGTTTCCAAAAATAAATTTTGAAAAAGATAAAATATGTGAAGCATGCACAAGAGGAAAACAAGTTAAAAGCAGTTTTAAACCTATAAATGATATTTCTACTCAAAGGCCTCTCGAAATTCTTCACATAGATTTATTCGGCCCTGTTAGAACTGCTAGTCTAAGTGGAAAACAATATGGATTTGTTATAGTTGATGATTTTTCCAGATATACATGGGTGTTATTTTTAAAACATAAAGATGAAGCTTTTGAAGCATTTAAAACTTTTTGCACATTAGTTCAAAATGAAAAAGAGTTAAAAATCATTTCTGTAAAAAGTGATCATGGAGGAGAATTTGAAAATGCATATTTTAAAAACTTTTTTGATGAACAAGGAATATCACACAATTTTTCATGCGCAAGAACTCCTCAACAAAATGGAGTAGTTGAAAGAAAAAATAGAACATTACAAGAAATGGCAAGAACAATGATTAGTGAATCAAATGTAGAAAAATATTTTTGGGCTGAAGCCATAAATACTTCTTGCTATATTATAAATCGTGTCTCTATTAGAAAAATCTTGAACAAAACCCCATATGAACTTTGGAAAAATAAAAAACCTAACATCTCTTATTTTCACATTTTTGGGTGTTATTGTTATATTTTAAATGATAAAGAAAATCTAGGAAAATTTGATTCAAAATCAGATAAAGGAATATTTCTAGGATATGCAACAAATTCCAGAGGATACAGAATTTTTAATCTAAGAAACCAAACTATGGAAATTAGTATGCATGTTGTCTTTGATGAATTCGATGATCTAATAATTAACAAAGAAGATGAAGAAGAAATTTCTCAAAAAGAAAATGAAGACAATCAAGAACAGTCTCCACAAGCACCACCAAGGAGTTGGAAGACCATTGGTGATCATCCTCCTGAGCAAATCATTGGAGATACATCTGATGGGATAAGAACAAGACGATCTTTTATGAACAATGATGGTAACATGGCAATGATATCACATATCGAACCAAAAAATATAAAGGAAGCAATATGTGAAGAATCATGGATAAATGCCATGAAAGAAGAACTATCTCAATTTGAAAAGAATGAGGTATGGACTCTTGTTTCTAAACCTAAAGATCAAAGTGTAATTGGAACAAGATGGGTCTTCAGAAACAAACTAGATGAAGAAGGTAAAGTCATTAGAAATAAAGCTAGACTTGTTGCACAAGGATATAATCAACAAGAAGGTATTGACTATGATGAAACTTTTGCTCCAGTGGCAAGGTTAGAAGCAATTCGTATTCTTCTTGCATATGCATCTCATAAAAACATTAAACTTTTTCAAATGGATGTTAAAAGTGCATTTTTAAATGGATTCTTAAATGAAGAAGTTTATGTGCACCAACCTCCCGGTTTTGAAAGCACAAATAAACCTCATCATGTCTTTAAACTAACAAAGGCACTATATGGTCTAAAGCAAGCTCCTCGAGCTTGGTATGAGAGGTTAAGTACATTCTTAATCAAAAATAATTTTTCTAGAGGAAAAATTGACACAACACTTTTTAGAAAAGATGATAAAACAAATTTTCTTATTGTTCAAATATATGTTGATGATATTATATTTGGATCAACAGATGAAAAAATGTGTGAAGAATTTTCCGGTCTCATGCAAAGTGAATTTGAAATGAGTATGATGGGAGAATTAAGATTTTTTCTCGGTTTACAAATTAAACAAGAATCAAATGGAATATTTATCTGTCAAGAAAAATATATTAAAGATCTTCTCAAAAAATATAAAATGAATGAAGCCAAAATAATGGTAACTCCCATGCATCCGTCTTCAAGTTTAGACAAAGATGAAAACGGAAAAACTATTTCTGAAAAAGAATACAGAGGCATGATTGGATCTCTGTTGTACTTAACTGCTAGTAGACCAGATATTGTCTTTGCAGTTGGACTATGTGCACGTTTTCAAACATCTCCTAAAGAATCTCATTTAACTGCTGTAAAAAGAATTTTTAGATATCTAGTTGGTACTACTGATCTTGGCCTTTGGTATAGAAAAGGTTCTTCTTTTGACTTAATAGCGTATTGTGATGCTGACTATGCTGGAGACAAAATCGAAAGAAAAAGTACAAGTGGTGCATGTCAGTTTCTTGGAAATGCACTTATCAGTTGGTCATGTAGAAAACAAAACACAATCAAAAACTTGCAAGATTCATATTTTCAAGCAACTGAAAAAATCAAAAACCTTAGCAAAAATAAATTTCCAGAAACTTCTAAAGTTACTGAAAATGATTTGCTAAAGATCGAAATTAAAGAACTCAGAAATGATCTTAATCATTTTATCAAATCAACTGAAACATTTCAAAATATTATGGGTTCTCAAGCAGGAATATTTGATAAAGCTGGTTTAGGTTTTGATATTTCCAAAAACCAAAAAATATATGAAAATTTCTTTATACCTGAAAAGGATAAAATGAAATGTTCCTTTTGTAACAAAAATGGACATCTTGAAAGGTCTTGCTTTCATAAGAAAAGAGAAACAAGACTAGAACATTCTCATCAAATGAACCCAGAACATTCTCAAGAACATTCTCTTAGATTGAAAAGAAAAGAATGTTTATATTGCAAAAGAATAGGTCACTTAGGAATAAATTGTTTTCTCAAGATTAAAAATCTTGAGCTTAAGAAAACTAACCACAAAGGACCCAATTCATCATGGGTACCTAAGGGACAACTAACTCAAAATGCAGGAATCCTCTCAAAATGCAAGGAAAAAGCCATGGTACTTGGACAGTGGTTGTTCAAGGCACATGACAGGGGATAAACAATGTTTCATCTCCTTCGAAAAGAAAGAAGGAGGACTGGTTACCTTTGGAAATAATGACAAAGGTAAAATTAAAGGTAAAGGTATTATTGGTAAGAAAAATACTGCAAAAATTGAAAATGTTCAATATGTTGAAGGATTAAAACACAATCTGCTAAGCATAAGTCAATTATGTGATAGTGGTTTTGAAGTTAGTTTTAAAACCAACATATGTGAAGTAAAACAAATATCCTCAGGAAAAACTTTTTTCACCGGTTCTAGAATAAAAAACTTATATGTTTTATACTTAGATGATCTTCCAGCCGAATCATGTTTTATGGGTTTTGAAAAAGACAAATGGATTTGGCACAAAAGAGCTGGACATGTAAGTATGAAAACTATTTCAAAAATTTCTCAACTTGATCTAGTTAGAGGGTTTCCAAAAATAAATTTTGAAAAAGATAAAATATGTGAAGCATGCACAAGAGGAAAACAAGTTAAAAGCAGTTTTAAACCTATAAATGATATTTCTACTCAAAGGCCTCTCGAAATTCTTCACATAGATTTATTCGGCCCTGTTAGAACTGCTAGTCTAAGTGGAAAACAATATGGATTTGTTATAGTTGATGATTTTTCCAGATATACATGGGTGTTATTTTTAAAACATAAAGATGAAGCTTTTGAAGCATTTAAAACTTTTTGCACATTAGTTCAAAATGAAAAAGAGTTAAAAATCATTTCTGTAAAAAGTGATCATGGAGGAGAATTTGAAAATGCATATTTTAAAAACTTTTTTGATGAACAAGGAATATCACACAATTTTTCATGCGCAAGAACTCCTCAACAAAATGGAGTAGTTGAAAGAAAAAATAGAACATTACAAGAAATGGCAAGAACAATGATTAGTGAATCAAATGTAGAAAAATATTTTTGGGCTGAAGCCATAAATACTTCTTGCTATATTATAAATCGTGTCTCTATTAGAAAAATCTTGAACAAAACCCCATATGAACTTTGGAAAAATAAAAAACCTAACATCTCTTATTTTCACATTTTTGGGTGTTATTGTTATATTTTAAATGATAAAGAAAATCTAGGAAAATTTGATTCAAAATCAGATAAAGGAATATTTCTAGGATATGCAACAAATTCCAGAGGATACAGAATTTTTAATCTAAGAAACCAAACTATGGAAATTAGTATGCATGTTGTCTTTGATGAATTCGATGATCTAATAATTAACAAAGAAGATGAAGAAGAAATTTCTCAAAAAGAAAATGAAGACAATCAAGAACAGTCTCCACAAGCACCACCAAGGAGTTGGAAGACCATTGGTGATCATCCTCCTGAGCAAATCATTGGAGATACATCTGATGGGATAAGAACAAGACGATCTTTTATGAACAATGATGGTAACATGGCAATGATATCACATATCGAACCAAAAAATATAAAGGAAGCAATATGTGAAGAATCATGGATAAATGCCATGAAAGAAGAACTATCTCAATTTGAAAAGAATGAGGTATGGACTCTTGTTTCTAAACCTAAAGATCAAAGTGTAATTGGAACAAGATGGGTCTTCAGAAACAAACTAGATGAAGAAGGTAAAGTCATTAGAAATAAAGCTAGACTTGTTGCACAAGGATATAATCAACAAGAAGGTATTGACTATGATGAAACTTTTGCTCCAGTGGCAAGGTTAGAAGCAATTCGTATTCTTCTTGCATATGCATCTCATAAAAACATTAAACTTTTTCAAATGGATGTTAAAAGTGCATTTTTAAATGGATTCTTAAATGAAGAAGTTTATGTGCACCAACCTCCCGGTTTTGAAAGCACAAATAAACCTCATCATGTCTTTAAACTAACAAAGGCACTATATGGTCTAAAGCAAGCTCCTCGAGCTTGGTATGAGAGGTTAAGTACATTCTTAATCAAAAATAATTTTTCTAGAGGAAAAATTGACACAACACTTTTTAGAAAAGATGATAAAACAAATTTTCTTATTGTTCAAATATATGTTGATGATATTATATTTGGATCAACAGATGAAAAAATGTGTGAAGAATTTTCCGGTCTCATGCAAAGTGAATTTGAAATGAGTATGATGGGAGAATTAAGATTTTTTCTCGGTTTACAAATTAAACAAGAATCAAATGGAATATTTATCTGTCAAGAAAAATATATTAAAGATCTTCTCAAAAAATATAAAATGAATGAAGCCAAAATAATGGTAACTCCCATGCATCCGTCTTCAAGTTTAGACAAAGATGAAAACGGAAAAACTATTTCTGAAAAAGAATACAGAGGCATGATTGGATCTCTGTTGTACTTAACTGCTAGTAGACCAGATATTGTCTTTGCAGTTGGACTATGTGCACGTTTTCAAACATCTCCTAAAGAATCTCATTTAACTGCTGTAAAAAGAATTTTTAGATATCTAGTTGGTACTACTGATCTTGGCCTTTGGTATAGAAAAGGTTCTTCTTTTGACTTAATAGCGTATTGTGATGCTGACTATGCTGGAGACAAAATCGAAAGAAAAAGTACAAGTGGTGCATGTCAGTTTCTTGGAAATGCACTTATCAGTTGGTCATGTAGAAAACAAAACACAATCGCTTTGTCAACCACTGAAGCAGAATACGTGTCAGCAGCAAATTGTTGCTCCCAGGTATTATGGATAAGAAATCAACTCGAAGATTTCTCAAAAAGGTACACAAATATTCCAGTATTTTGTGATAATACTAGTGCTATAAACTTATCAAAAAATCCCATTCAACATTCAAGATCAAAACATATTGAGATAAAACATCATTTTATTCGAGATCATGTGAATAAAAAAGAAATTGAATTAATCTTTGTTGCCACTGAAAATCAATTAGCAGATATATTCACTAAACCTCTTGTAGAAGATAGATTTAATTTTATTAAAGAAAAATTAAATATTATTCAAAATCCTCATAAAAAATAGGATGTTAACTCTTAGAATGTCTTTAGAACATTTTTTATATGTGTACTTGTGTGGGGCTCACGCTCAAAACTTGTTTTTGTTATAACTCTCTAGTTAAGTGAACTAAATCATCATTAGCCTACTCTAAAAATAAATTTAACACTGCCCAAGGCAAGTTTGATGCTAATCACATCACTAAGTAAGGCCCACCTGAACTCTCTATTGTTCCCAAAACCACTCTCAATCAAATCATGTTGTACTTCCTTCTCTCTTCCCTAAAACGAAACTCTTTCTCTTCTTCTGCAAAACTACCAAACACAAAAAATCCATTATCTTCTATAAAACTCCAAACCCTCTTCCATAAAAAATCAAACTTTTCACTCTTACAACAATGGCAAGAACAAAAGGAAACCATGCAAACTTTCGAACTCCTTCACCATCTCCTTCTCCACCTCGCTCTCCTTCACCACCCTCACGGCCATCTTCGCCGGCAAATCCTCCACCGGCCTCACCAGAATCCTCAGAACACCAAACTCCAACTGAAGCTACTCCTCACACCTCTCCCCAGAACGAATCAAAAAACAAACCTTCTTCAAACCCTAACCTCATTAAAGAACCTTCTCTCCAAAATCCTTCAACCAAACCCTCTCCTCCAGAACAAGCTGTTCCTTTATCTTTCTTCCTACCACCACTCTTCCAAGCCATAGCTCCAAACATAAATCAAACACCCCCACATCTTAAAACTCAGGCAAAGAAGGCAAACTCAGCTCCATCACTTCGTCCACCACTCGTACGAAGAAGATCCAACAGGTTACTATCTGCAAAAGGAACGAAGAAAAAGGGAGAAGCAGATAATACTGTTTATGAAATAAGTGAATCAGATGAGGAAATTTCTCAACAACCAAACCCTAACCCTATTCCTCAGAAAACCGCTCCAGCTGCTGAAACGACTAATCCACCTACAAATAATGAAAACGAACAATATCAGAATGATTTTGTTGAACCAGAACCAATCTCTGCTGAAGTTGCCTCTGAGAAACCTCCTTCTCCAATCGAAACTCCAAAGGAAGTTCCAAAGTCTCCTGTGCAACAAAAGGAAGAAGCTCAAGCTGCTCCAGAACGTTCTAGAGAAAGCGCTCGAATCAGGAATAAGGGAAAGAGAAAGCTCACTGAAGACTCAGAACCTTCTCCAATCAAGCAGTCAGTTTCAAAAAAGGGTAAATCTCATAATCTATCTGTGTCTAAGTCTAGTCGCATTCCTCTAATCAATCCTGACTTAACCAAAACTTTTTTTGACAAATGGGCATCTAGACCTATTGGGGTAGGTAGATACTTTGATTTTGAAAAACTTCAAGATGCTGAAATCTTTGTCAAACAATATCCTGATGCTTTAGGTTGGGTTCCATTCCTACAAATTAGGGAAAAGTATTACCCAGAAGCTGTTCAAGCTTTTTATTATATGGCTGAATGCTATCCAGAAAAGAATTTGATCATTTCTCACATTAAGGGGGTCAAGATTGAAATCAACTTAGAAACAATAGCTAAATTATTGAACATACCTCTAGAGGGTCCAGCTGTGTTTGGTGATGATTGGTATGATATACTTCATCTAGATCGTACTACTGTTTTTGATACAATTTACCAACCAAATGCAACTGATTTATCTTATTCAAATCTGTTACACACCACACAAATCCTTGCAAATATGTGTCACAACAGCCTTCTTCCTAAGAATGGCACTTTCAATCACATCTCTCACAATGACATTCTGTTAATCTATCACATGTTCACTGGAGAACAAGTTAATCTCCCATTTATCATTCTCAAAAATATGATGCTTGCTGCTAACTCCACACACAAAACAAGCACTGTCCCATATGGAATGGCCCTATGCAAAATCTTTAGGTTACTCAAAGTCCCTTTGCATGATGAGATGTCCAGTTTCAAAATCTCAACATTTGGACCTAAAAATGTTCACCAAATGAAAACCAAACCTGAGTCTGTAACTCCTTCTGTTGAAAATGTGTCTCAATCTCATGGTCTCAAAAGGAAAAGTCCAATCTCTATGGAACACCTTTTGAATTGTCTCCAAAATGAAATCACAACTCCTAGCGAAAGTTCTCATGTCTCACAAGAACATGCTAGGCTATTAGACAATTTTGCCAAACATCCCATTCTTCCTAAATTTCAAAATTTGGATGCAATGAAAAGCTTCTTTGCAGAAGCTGCTCCAGCAAATAAATTTCCTGTTGCTGCTCCTATCTTTATCTCTCCACCAAGGCACAATTATTCAGCTCTTTTTCGATCTGAATCAATAGACAAGTTCTTTGCTGATCCACCATTCTATGACTCTTCTGTTCCTATGAAATCTGCCTCTCCTTCCTTTAATGTTCTAACTGGGGCTTCTCTTCCTCCTTCAATGAATGAGCGCCCTCCTAAGCGTTCAAAAATTGAGAAAAACATTAGAAGGATTAGGAAAGACATTCTCAAGCTGTTTGAATTTCTGCATGGTATTATGAATCATATTGTATATGATTCCATGGAAAGAACTTTGATTAGGCAATGGTTCACAAGTCTTGCTGCAAGATGGGGTGTTGATGCACCACTGGCAAATCCATTTCCTCCACCACCTGCCATGCCCATGCCGGTCCCTTCAGAATCATCTTCATCAGATGGATCTTCTCCATCATCTTGATTCTCTGATGCATTCCCTCCTTTTTTATGTGACAAAGGGGGAGAAAAATAAGAAGTACTTTTGCTATTTGGAATGGTATTGCTGCGCACTTAATGTATACAAGGACATAAGAAGTACTTTTGCTATTTGGAATGGTATTGCTGCGCACTTAATGTATACAAGGACATATTTTTTAGGTTGCTAGTTGCTTCTTAGAATATGTTGCTGCCTTGTATTAATATTCCATGTACTTCTGCATTATGCTATGTTATATTTTGTCTTTATGCTATTTTGCTATCTTATGTATTTGAACCTTGTTGGACTTAAAATATGTATCAGCATCATTATATGAATGCAATGTTATTTCGGTTCAAAATTTGCATATATTCTCAAGTTATTTAAAAAATCTTGAATGCTAAAATTGAGGGGGAGCTATTGATAAAATTATTTCACATTATTATCAAAATCTCAATTTCTAAATATCAAAATCAAAAACAAATTATAAATGTTTGTCATCATCAAAAAGGGGGAGATTGTTGAGGACAAAATCCTTATTTGATGTTTTAAAGATCACAAACATTATATATGTTTTTAACTTGTTATCTACTAATATGTTTTGTGAGAATTGTTTCATGAAAGAATGTTCTTGTTAAAGAGAAGAACATTCTAAGCTTATAAATAATCTCACCAAAAGCAAAGAGCAAAAAGACACGCATACACTTTCTGCTACAGCACTTGCATCATTGAAGGCAAGAAAATATTGTTCCCTTTGTCTCACTAAAAAAGGATAGAAAGATACCTTTGATAAATGACTTTAAGGAAGCAATCTAATGACAAGGAAAGGCTTGACAAACAAAAAGAATATTCAATGACAAAAGGCCAAAGACTCACGTGAGTCTTAAAGAAAAGAAGAAAGAATCAAAGCTGCACAAGAAGAAGGTTCTGGTGAAGCTTACAACAAACAAAGAATGTTCTCAAGCTGGTCTGCTGAAAGTACAACAAAGATAAAGACAAGTTCACATGGCCACCACATCACAGCTGGTGATCCTTTACGTGTATGCTTGCTGTAAACAGCTGGAACTCAAAGAATGTTCTCAAGAACATTCTGCAACTCACAAAGAGTTCATTTTTTGCATCCTTGCACTTCAAAGAAGAAAACACACGCACATGGGATGTTTCATGGAAGGACAACACAGCTGGTTCTGTCTTTAATTCATGAAGCTCAAAGCTTCTATAAAAGCAAGCATGCCTCCACTTAGTTTCTCAAGAGCTTACAAACAAGAATACATAATCTCTCAAAGCAAAATCAATTGCCTCTCTCACGTGAATATCAATCAAGAATATTCATCAAAGTTCTTCAAGCTCTTCAACTACATACAAACAAACTTCTACTCTTACACTAGATTTGGATCATAATCTTTTAAGTTTGTTTTTATCATAATCTCAAACAAGTGTTGAGAAAATAGGATCCACAACCTAAACCTCTCATAAACAATTTGTATTTAGATCTCAAGTCTATTGGGCTTAATAGTTTGAGATAGGACTGATCTGGTGTGATCAAGAATTGTGACTAGACTGATCTGGTGTGATCAAGAACTGTAGTGCTACTAAGGACGATTTGGTGGCTTGAAACTATAGTGGAAAAATCTCACACTAAAAGTGTGGGGACTAGACGTAGCCCACGTTGGGTGAACTAGGATAAATCTCTTGTGTTCTCTCTCTTCTCTTATCTCTTATATTCTGGCCGTCACATATAACTATAACTAATCATATTAATTTTCCAGAGTGTTCTGGTCCTTAAACTAAAATTAAATAATTAACTTACTACTTAATTAATTATCCAGAACCTTCTGGTCCTTTATCGCTTTATTTATTTCAGTTATATATCCAGAGTATTCTGGTCCTTTACTGCTTTATTTATTTCAGTCTTTTATTCCAGAACTATCTGGTCCTTTTACTTATTTTATTATCCAGAGTTCTCTGGTCCTAATATTATAATATTCTATTATTACTCACGTAACACTAACCAAGAACTTTCTTGAGCATACATATACTTAATTTTCTTTTCAGAATTAAAATTAAAAAGGGTCACAATTCAAACCCCCCTTTCTTGTGACGTTTATTGCTACTTCAGCCTGCATATATGTTCCTTTGGATAAGGAATGGATTTCAAATTGGTTCTTCATAGGACAACAACCAAATCAGGCAAAAGATCATTGGTGAAAGATCAAGCTTCAACAACGACTCTTTGGTGTGCTGGCAATTTCACAACGTCTCTTTCACACCTCTATATAAAGGAGTGAAGACCTAGAAATTTGGCAATGCAAGAACGCTGAACGAAAGACTCACAACATTTTTACAAGTGCCAAACCTCTGCTGAAATTGTTCTGCATTCACTTAGAATTTCTGTATCTCAAAGTCATATCTAAGAAATTCTTAAGTCCATTGAGTCTGTATCTGATTTGTATTGTGAGCACCTCTGATTGTATATCAAGTGTTCAACCTTAAACAATTTTCTGTGTAATTTTGTTTAGTTAGGAAGTCTCTTGTAGTTGTGCTTGAGCAGGAAGTCTCTTGATTGTGTTCTTGAGCAAAGGAAGTCTCTAGCTGGTGTGCTTGAGCAAAGGAAGTCTCTTGCTTGTGTGCTTGAGCAATTGTAATCAGATATTACTCATAGTGAAATCTCCTTGGAAGTGCAAGCAGGGGGACTGGACTACTTCCGGATTGTGGAAGGAACCAGTATATTTGCTTTGTGTCGTTCTTCTTCTCTCTCTCTGTTTTATTCCCACTGCATTTAGATTCTGATTATCACTTCAGAAGCTGTCTCACTTAGCTTCTGATCAGTGTGTTCAGTTTTTAGGAGAAACGAAGAATTTTTCAAAACACAATTCAACCCCCCCTTCTTGTGTTTTTCTCACCTTCAAAATCATCTTTCATTGGGTTAATTAAATCAAAATTTCAATGTTGGTAGAAATCAATATAGCAACATAATTGGTGAAAGCATACAAACAAGATCTCAGTGTCTAAACATCCATGGGAATGAAGAGAGCAACGACATGTGACGGAGCAAAGCTTAAAACGAGGGCAAAAATGAATTAGGAAGGTGACGAGACTAGTGATTAGAAGACAATGATTTAAAAGTTAGGAATACACCTATGTTTCAGTTTTGAGAGGGAATGCCAAAATGTTACAAACTCATTACTATTCTAATCTTGTAAGGTTTCTTAAATGTTTGGTTGATGATATTAATGGATTGACTCAGATTCAACAATGAAGGTTTGACTTTGTCCCCACAATGTTAATAGAAGATTCTTTAAGAAAAAGTTAACGGAAAAATTAACTGTTAATAGAGAAGAGGGTGATTGTCTATTTGATTAAAAGTTAAAACTTAAGGGAGGTTAATGTTAGTTTTGAAACTAGAGGGGGTGTCGAAGTCGTTTTAATAAACTTTAAGGGAATTGAATGTAATTTTTCCCTAAAAAAACTATATCCCAAGGCTATAGATTCTTTAACTCTTCCAAATCGTACGAAATGTTGAGTTTTTTGAGAACTATTAAACTAACTAAAGCATATAAGTAAATTATAAACTAGAAACAGAAGAATAACCGTGAGTAAAAGATAGTTTGATTGATTGGTGTGTGTAAAACGATATTTACAATGAGTATTTAGATAAAATTTGTCTCCTAAGGATCGTGGGCCAAACAACACGATGTATTGCAAACACCGTTTGTGTTTTTTTTTTTGCTTTCTTTGGATGCTTTCATTTTCTTTTCGCATGTTATCCATTTTTCGACTCGGTTGTATTAATTTAGGCATCTTCAGTCTTTTATATTTTAATTCTGTGATAAAAAAAAGTTTTTAGTGAAACAATATTATAACAGTAAGGGCTATCCTTTCTCTTCATCGCTATATTAAAATATACAAGTTTGTAAGGATTTGAATATGCATCACAAATATGAGAAACATTTCTGGCTTAGAGATTGAATGATTAATTTACAACATACTGAGTGATAGCAATGACACAAGTGATTTACTAGCTAAAAAGGATGCTCATAATGATAGTATATTGATCTATATAATGAAATAATGAATTCTTAAGATATCTTCTATATATTTAGAAGTGTATAATTGGACTGAACAAATTATTCAAAAGAAAATGTAATAATTGCACAAATTTAATTTTTTTTCTTTTCTTCCTAAAGCATATATGTGAACTGATATTGGAAAATGTAATAATTGTACAAATTTAA
Organism: Medicago sativa; assembly: GCF_051527215.1. Lineage (NCBI taxonomy): Eukaryota > Viridiplantae > Streptophyta > Magnoliopsida > Fabales > Fabaceae > Medicago > Medicago sativa. Next base: position 83,420,585 of record NC_140750.1, read on the forward strand.
TTTTTTTTCTAAAGCATATATGTGAGCTGATATTGGAGTAGGGTAAATAACGGTCTAATAACAACAGTACACAAAAAAAGGTAAAAAATAAAGGTGAAACAAAACTTGAAACTAGAGAGAGAGAGAGAGAGAGAGAGCAGAAACAAGAATATTATAGTTCACTATGATAGGGAACACCTGTAGAGGGAATCCAAGAGTCAGCATCCAAGAGATAGGAAGCAGTGAAAGGGAGTGCTTTGTTTGGGTTGCCAAGAACTGTAACACCAGGCCAATCCACTCTACCATCAGTGTTAGATCCAGGTCCAACATTCTCAAACTCAACATAAGTAACTTTATCAGTGGGCAGACCAGACATCCCTTCCCAACCTCTAGGATCAACCATGGAATCTATGAAACAATGCAATATAGCCACTGTAGAATATGCCCTCCAAGGACGACCTAATGTTGCATGCACCTCTGACTTTCTGTTCTCATCTTCAGGTGACATGGTGAATTTACAACGTTGGAATGTGAAACCTGTTTTTTCATATGGACTTTCACGTGACTGTGCGGTGAATGTCACAAACTGTCGATAGCGTGCATAAACCATGCAGTCTTGAAATACAGCGGCAGCGTTGCCGTAGATGAAGTCGACAGTGCCATAGATTTCACAGTTTTTGTAGAATTGTCTACCGGAAACAGCCCATAAGGTGTCTTGGAATCCTTGGATGGAGCATTGGAAAAATATGCTGTTGTTTGCCTCGTTTCGAACAGCCACTGCAGCGCTTGCATCTAGCTCCGCTGTGTTCACAAATCCAATGTTTTGAGCCATGAACCCTTCTCCACGAATGTCTGCACGATTCACACACAGTCTCCAATCAGAGTTTGGTTATGCTTATAAGTATGGATCATCACTAATTTATCCACCTCCTTCTTTTTGTCATGGGGAAAGTTTAAATTTTCCATTAGGAAAATATTTCATAGCCACAATGCCTCTTTTGGTAAATTACTTTTTTTAAGGCTGATATTTTGATATAAAAATGTATTATAAAATATGGATTCCAAGACTAGCGTGGTATAACTCTAGCTTGGAGGGAAATTCCAACAGTAACGTAGTTATGTAACAAAAATATGGATACAGATATTCACCAAAAAAAATATGGATACAATTTAAAAACTACTAAGAGGCAATGCCTGCTTATTTTTAATTTTTATTAGCAAAACTAATTAATTCACTGCAGCTAGGATTCAATTCTCAATAATAATAATCAAGTAACCACATGGATCATGTTTTCACTACAGTCAACCTTCCACACAATCACACATTCGGGATATTGTTTTGTTCGATCAATCAAGATTGGGTTGTTCAAATTCAAGTTTGATATTTTAAATTATAAAATAATAAGTTCAATTTGTTTTTCTTTTAACTGTTTGGTCAAGATATAGTTTGATTGCGTGAATGTGTGTGATCACATCGACTGCAACGAATCAATTCCAACCACATGCATCTAATTGGACCAGGTGGCACAGCTATAAGGTGATCACTTTGGCGGTCACAATCTTAAATAAAAAATATTTCGGCACAAAAAAATACGTGATTTAATTCTTTATTCTCTTGTATAATTTTTATTTGTTTTGCAAGTGTGCCTACTAGGCAAGATTTTTCCAGATGTAAGACCCAATTCGGTTATAGTTTTCCTTGGAGTAGGTTGCCAAATATCCAATTAAAATTATTGTTTTAGGTTAAGTATCACATCTAAGGTAGTTGTTGAGCGTTTGCACTTGTTTTCTACATTTTGGGGTGCGGGGTCAGTAATCTAATTAACATATTTACCAAATGTCTTTTCTTCTATATGATGGACGAACCTGCCACTCCTTTTAAGTTGCTGCATACAGGTATAACTCCCCTCCAACCCTTAATATTTTTCCTTTTAATATAATCTTAGTCTTGGTTTATCAACAAGGACCTCATTGAAATTTGATTAAATTCTTGATTGAAAAATTAATCAACAAAATATGAGTGAAAATCAATGACACCCAGTTTCATATAACGAAAAATCGTAATCATCAATCAAGCTACAAGTAAGCTATGATTTTTCATTCTCCAATATATTGGACACACATGTACTTGACTCTATTTCTCATCCAAAGCTTTGGATTTTGTAACAGTCACACTGTTCACTTTTCTAAATCAAGCTGGATTAGTTGATTTTTGCTAAATGTGTGATATGGTGATACCGTGATACCAATATATATATATATAGTTTTTATCCTATTAATATATACACCTATAAGCAAAAATCTACATTTTAGATTCATTCATTTAATGATGCACATGGTCTTTATTATAGACCACATACATCATTAAATGAATGAACCTAAAATGTAGATTTTTGCTTATATTAGTGACCAGAGGGTGTATTTAGCTACTCCAAAAAAAAAAGTTCAGAGATAAGATATTAAAAAATATTGATGGTATACGTGATATATAGTCAATTATTGATAAATTTAACTTCTTAAAACTCATTGAGCTCAACTTTTTTTTTAGGCAAAATAGAAATATATTAAATAGAAAGAAAGAGATACAAAGACTGAGGGACATCAGACTTGACCCAGAAAAAAGCCAAACAGAAATACTTCGTGATAAAAAAGTCCAACTAGATTAACTCTAATCTATCCTAACAAAAATTTGCTAATTATACATGTGTATCCTAGCGAACCCGCATAACTCTTATACATAACTATTGTTAGTTTTTGTTTTCTTTGTTGTCTTTTCATTTAATATAAGTAAAAATGACTGTGAATTTATTTTTCTTATTGATTAAGTTTGATATTTAATTTTAAAATTATATTTTCTTTTTTTCTTTTTTATAAAAGTTATTTTTTTCTCTTTATATTCGACTCCCTCGTAAAAATTATCATAGCATCGTCGCTGGTACCAAGGAATATCTATTTATTTGAGGGATGTCGTGGCACCTTTGGCTCCTTAAAAGGTTTGCAACACAAGTTAGTGACTTATTGCTATAGGTGTCAAATGGGTTGACCCGGTCTAGCCCGACCTGGCCCGAGAGGCCCGACTGCATAAATGGGCCAGCCCTGTTATAATTGGGCCGCAGATTCTTGAGCCCGACCTGGCCTGTGTGGGCCATGGGCCAGCCCGGCACGACCCGTTTTATTTTTTAAAATTTATTTACTCCTTTTATGTATTTTTATATATTAGTTACTCACAACTATCTTTTGTTAAAATATGATTGGATGGTCATAGAAGTGTAAATAATTTTTATATTAACATTGAATATTAATTAAACTCTAGATTATTCATTCTATTTAATCAAATTAATAATTTATAAACTTTATAATCTGAAAACTTTGAGCTAAATTCATTCATTTTTATTAAGTTTACTTATTTAGATTTTTTTTTATTAATAAGTTTTAAATTAGTTAATATTTTTTTCAAAAATATAGTATTTTTTAACAAAAAATCAAATGGAAATATTGATAATGGACTGGCCCAAAACCCGATGATCCGGTCCGACCCAACCCCTTTTTTAATAAGTTTTAAATTAGTTGATAATTTTTTTCAAAAATATAGTGTTTTTTAACAAAAAAAATCAAATGAAAATATTGATAATGGACTGGCCCAATGCTCGATCAGCCAGTCCGGCCCAACCCTTTTTTATATGGGCCAAATGGGCTTGGGCCAAAAAAGCCCGAGCGCATTTGGGCTAGTTTTTTTCGGCCCGACCCAAAATATGGGCTAATGGGTCGGCCAATTTTTTAGAGCTCTACTTACTGCCTAGGTATAAGATCATGTCCAATAGAAAGTTGACGAATATAGTATATGAAGCCTGCATCCCTCTCTCTACATGGTTTAGGTAGGTTGAGACCCTATCAATTTCTCAAAAGAAATGGAGGTCTCCATTAATTAATGAGAGAGAAATACACATTAAGAAGATTGGTTTGTTTCACGTGGAATCCGTATTTGATGTTTGTTCATCAATATCATTTTTGTATGTCGATGAATATAGTATATGAAGCCTGCATCCCTCTCTCCACATGGTTTAGGTAGGTTGAGATCCTATCAATTTCTCAAAAGAAATGGAGGTCTCCATTCATGAGAGAAATACACATTAAGATTAGTTAAAATTTGATAATAACCACTTATATCTTGCCTAAAATGATGACCGATGGGCGTGTATACTCATTTTTAATCAACAAGCTCTCGTCCAATCCTACTGTGGGGTTCGAGAGAGTTAATTTGTTGGGAACGCTATGGGATAGTTATGTTATGCTCCTTCAAAGGTGATAGTGTTCTCCATGCATGTTCTATGAGTGGTTTGTAATAAACTCATTGGATTGGATTATTAGTTTGTGTCTCTTTTCTATTGTGGGCGTACTACTAGTTGTAATCTTATCCATTATCAATTTATATTAATTTTGCCATTCAAAAAGAACTTGTATACTTTACTCACTCTAAATTAGTATGCAATTAATACAAAGAAGAACTAAAAGGTAACGGAAGGTTTTCGACTCTGCACGTATTATTCATGATTTTAAGAAATTGAACATGAGTAAAGTTCACAAGCAATTAACAAGAAGAATAAATATAAATAAATATAAAAGTAACGTAAGGAAATTAAGTGAGGATAAAAATGATGAAAATATATAGCGTACGTACCTATGGTGGAACCATTTTGGTGAGCAACAAGTATTGTGTGGTTTGAACCATGACCTAGGAGCTTAATATTAATCTTACTCGGTGGAATGAAGATGTACTCTTCATAAATGCCTGCTAAAACGTGAACGATGTGAGGTTGGTGACTCCAATCAGGGGCATTTCTGATAGCTTCACCCACACTTGTATAATCTCCACTCCCATCCTTGGATACGATAATATTAATTGTACCATTGGAACACAATGCTTTAAGGAACAAGATCACCAACACTAACACTGCTGCTGCATCCATGCATATATAGTTTAATTGATTATATATCCATAGTTTTATATGGGAGGTGCATTGTATGTACATATAGCCATATACTAATTAATCAATTAACTTATGTTGGCTCTCCAATTGCATATTGCATTAGTATATATATATATATTAAGGGAAAATAGTTAGCTCAACCTCTCTCACCTTCATAGGGAGCCCAAAGAGCAAGGTTGGCGGCTCTAACCGAATTACACTCTTATCTCTAGAACGGAGATTTTTTTATTTTTTATTGAAGCTATAATGTAACCACTCTTTTTTTCCCTATATATAATTATTAATTAGGGAAGAGTTCAATGAATATATTTTGGGGTGCTAGAATTATCCAATGAATTTGTATCCAATAATGTGGCAAAGAGTTGATGAATGGTGGTGGCTGAAAACTATGTTTTTTTAATTGAGTTTATGAAAACAATGAGCTTAAAAAAATTGAGGAACTGAATAGTTTAATGGTGGTATTAATGAATTAACGTTATTAGTATGCTACAAGTACAAATCAGTTGGTATAATTTAAATGAACTCGATCTTGAATCGTAAAGACGTTAACAAGTAGTATTGACGATCATTCGTTTTCAAATGAACATTCCTATACAACGTTACTTGGCTTCCGTCCTTTGCTAGCTAGTATATATGATCTTCTTCTTCATTTTTCTTAGTTTTGAAATATTCTATCATTATTAATTAATTATTGTTTGTCCTCTCAAAAAAAATTAATTAATTACTTACAACCGTTTGTCAGTGAGGCGTTTGGTCCAATCCATTTACTATTATGATGGAGATCCCTTGTGTGATTTGGATTTGGATTTTGATTATGAAAATTAATCTTCTCAATTTTCAAATTGCTCTTTACTTCAACCGGTGTTGGCTCAATAACAGCTAACTGTCGTTCGACTTTTCAACAATAGTTAAGGGTCATTGAACACTTTTAAAATCGGTTAAACTGATATAAAAAGTAATTGAACTATTCCAAAAAGTCTTCAATGACATTCAGCAGCATTTAAGCGTCATTGAACACTTTTAAGATCAGTTAAAATGATATAAAAAGTATTTGATCCGCTCTAAAAAGTATTCAATGACACTTAACTTTCGCTGAAAATCCAAACTGTATTTAATTACCGTTGGGGTATGTTTTTGAGAAATTTGAGAAGTGAGAAGAGTAATATTTTTTTTTAGATTACGAGCAAAAGGTCTAGCAAAGATCAAAGGCCCATAATGAGATCGGGCCGCAACGACAAAGGAAGAGGCCCTCTAAACAGAGATTGGAAATTGTGATGATGGTGAGTTGTGGTAGGCAAAGAAGTAAAGAAGGATAAGAACAAGGTCCGGTGGGGCTAGCTAGCTGGCTGCAACTTGATTGAGTGAGTTAGTGGAAGATGCAAGTTCCTTTTTTCCTTTTTTTTTGGTGAAAGATGCAAGTTCTTTGGTCATATGAAATTGGGGTAGGTAAATGAAAAGAAAAGCATCGATCGGGTGGGTTTAGAAGGAACCCGGCCTCATAATTTGGATTGATCATCGACCCCACTCACCAACCCCACTCACATACATTGCAATATCAACCAATAAGAAATGGGAATTGCTTTATAGGTCCTTCACATTGCGATTTATCAAATTGTAATTCTTGACCTTATAAAATTTAGGCTTAATTACTCTTTTGGTCCCTTAACTTATTTTTTGGTTTCGTTTTGGTCCCGTAACTATTAAAAGTTTCGTTTCGGTCCCTTAACTTATTTTTAGGTTTTCTTTTGGTCCCTTAACTATTAAAAGTTTCGTTTTGGTCCCTTAACTTATTTTTTTGTTTCGTTTTGGTCCCTTAACTCTAATACATTCATCCTAACATAAAGGACCAAAGTGGTTGACGGAGGAAGAGTTAAGGGACCAAAACGAAACCAAAAAATAAGTTAAGGGACCAAAATGAAACTTTTAATAGTTAAGGGACCAAAAGAAAACCCAAAAATAAATTAAGGGACCGAAACAAAACTTTTAATAGTTAAGAGACTAAAACGAAACAAAAAAATAAATTAAGGGACCAAAAGAGTAATTAAGCCTAAAATTTATTAAGAATTACAATCCGATTGTTTTTTATCTTCATCAAAGCTTAACTTTTGATCGATTTATGTCAATTTGAGGATCTATAGAGGGAGGTGTATCAACAATTTCAACGTCCAAAGTCCAAAGCTAAAGTAAATATAACCACTCATATTGTACCTCACCTCACCTCACCTCACCTCACCAACTATCTTCTAATCTCCCCTTCACCAACTTTTTTGGGTATAATTGTTTTCATTTTCCATCTCTACCCCCAACACATTTCCATAAATCTCAAATTTGCCCCTCACCAACAACAATTGCGGAGCCGTAATCCTTTGCTATTATAAATAAACAAACAAACATTATTAAACTCTAAAGCAAAACATTGGTTGTTTACTAGTTCTGTTCTGTTGTGTCGGGTTTCCAATATTTCAACAAGTTTGATTAGATACATTTCACATATTCCTCCTCCTTCTTCTTCATCTCCTAATCTTCAATTCAATTAAATGGCATCATCATCTAAACAAGAAACAACGGAAATAATATTCAAGTCGAAACTTCCAGACATATACATCCCCAACCATCAACCTCTTCATTCTTATTGTTTTGAAAATCTCTCCGAATTTGGTTCACGTCCATGTCTCATCAATGCCCCCACCGGAAAGGTCTACACCTACCACGACGTCCAACTCACCTCCCGTAAAGTTGCCTCTGGTCTCAACAAATTGGGACTCCAACAAGGTGAAGTCATCATGATACTCCTCCCCAATTCCCCTGAATTTGTCTTCTCCTTTCTTGGCGCTTCTTATCTCGGCGCCATAGCCACCGCAGCCAATCCTTTCTTCACGGCTGCTGAGATTGGAAAGCAAGCAAAAGCCTCCAACAGCAAGTTGATCATAACACAACAATGTTACTACGACAAAGTCAAAGATTTGTTGAACAACAATGATCATCATAAGGTGGTGGACGTGGTGTTGGTAGACTCTTCTTCTTCTTCTGCCATAGATGATAATAACAATGATCATGTGCATTTCTCAACGCTGATCGAAGCAGATGAGAATGATCTTCCTGATGCAAAGATCCAGCCAGACGATGTGGTTGCGCTGCCATATTCATCAGGAACAACAGGTCTACCAAAAGGGGTGATGTTAACACACAAAGGTTTGGTGAGTAGCATAGCACAACAAGTAGATGGAGAGAATCCAAATCTATATTACAGCAGTGAAGATGTGATACTTTGTGTCCTTCCTCTGTTTCATATTTATTCACTAAACTCTGTTTTGCTCTGCGGACTCAGAGCAAAAGCTACCATTCTCTTGATGCCAAAATTCGACATAAATGCATTCTTGAATCTTGTTAACAAACATGGAGTAACAGTTGCACCGGTTGTTCCTCCGATTGTATTGGCAATAGCAAAATCACCAGATCTTAATAAGTATGATCTGTCTTCAATTAGGATATTGAAATCAGGTGGTGCTCCACTTGGTAAAGAACTTGAAGAAACTGTTAGGACTAAATTTCCAAATGCAATTCTTGGACAGGTAACTACCACCTAATTCATTCATTTCTTTCTTGTTTTTACATTTCTTATTCATTCCCTCACGCCACGCATTTTAATTCTTTTTCCTGCACTTATACGTTAGGGGATATTTTATTACTTTTCCATCCTATACTACAAATTAAACGAAATTGTTGCACCGAGATATCAGATTTTCATGATTATGACACAATCAATGAAAATGAGTAGCTAGCTCTCTATAGATTGCCTTTCTTCATTCATGTTAAAATTTGCATTTTCCTTTAAATTATTCACTGTGATATAATTTTACTGTATTTTTTAGAATTAAATAAATGACAACATAGTATTAGTATATATGACAGTAAATATTTTACGTTTTCTTACATCAATATCATATAGGATATTCTCATTCTTAATATCAATAAATTTACTCATATGACCAGTTGTTTGTTGTTTTTTATGGTTACATGTCAATGCCAACGCCTGGTTACATCTTTATGTTTCACATCAGTTTTGACCTCAAAAATCATGTCTACCTAAATTATATTGTGTGTGTCTTTAATATGAAACTGATAGCTCACCAACGAAATAATATATGAAACTAATATAAGTTCTTATGCATATTTTTTCCTAGATTTCTGTATGATTATTTAGTACTAGTTTGTGATCATGCTCGTGTATAATATTTTCGATTTAGATCATCTAAAATGAATATTGTGTAAAATGAGAAAAATCAAAATGATTGTTAATTTTACAAACTTGTTATTTTTTTTTTGTCCGGAATTCGAACCCCAGACCTTGTATATATTATGTATTGTCCTTACCAACTAAGCTAAACTCACGGGGACAACAAACTTGTTATTTGTTATGACGTAGGAATATCTAAAATAACAAACTTGTTATTTGTTATGACGTAGGAATATCTAAAATATTTACCGATAATGTGTGTTATACGAAAACTTCTATGGTCCTGACCTCTATGGTTCTGATTTAAAAAAAAAAAAAAAAACATGTTTCAAAGCATAGTTTCAATGATTATTTTTATTTTTTTCATTTTTTATCGGGAAACAACAACTATTTTGTAGTTCTTTTTATAATTTTTTTGAAAGGATCGACTTTTTAGTTTTTAGTACTTGAAATCACTTCTAAATATATTTTTGAGTTTATTGTGAATATTGTAACTGAATATATATAAATTATGTAGAAAATGCTGAAATTGACTAAAAAAAATTATTTCATATCAAGATAATTTTATTTAATGAGAAATGCTAATGAATGTCTTTAGGGCATTCTTTAAAGGTTTAAAATAGTAAGTTAAGACTATCTTCAATGGTGAGGCCTTAACCATTTAATACCCGATATCTAATAGGTGCCTATAAGACCCAACAATCTTAAGTGGGACTCACACCATTTTAATACTCCCTCCGATCCTTTTTATAAGAAGAAAAACCAAAAATCATCAAAACCAAGACAATCATTATTTGTTATACTTTTTTGAATGTTTTTACTAATATACCCTCATAAAAATTTGTGAAGTATTAAATAGACCCACTAATATTGAAAAGACCAACATTAAATGAGGGCTAGAAAAGTTTTTTAAACAATAAATGTACCTTAAAAGTTGTGACCTTTTCTTATAAATAGTACCAAGATTTTTTTTGAAAATTTTCTTATAAATAGGACTGGAGGGAGTATTAAAAAATTTATATGTACTAATATAAAGTTATTGATAGTTGATTTGTGCGTCCCATTATATTTAGGAAATTTGTGTGAGATGTTGTTTTGGACGGGTTGAATGCTTATTAAGTACTACTATTAAAAAATTATAAATGAGTGATGTGTACACGTGAGATCCATTTAAGTAACAAAAAATGAGGTCTCCATTGTGGATGCTTTAATAATCTTAAAACTTTGGAACTTGTGTATTCAATGTCTTGAAAATTGAACTGTTTGACTTTTTAGTTAATAGTAATTTATAATTGGGAATCCTGAATAGTGCCTTTAGGGCACTCATTAACAAGACATTTATTCAATACTTCATCCGGTCACTATTATAAAAAAAAATAAATTAAAATATACATGATTAAATTTAATGTACACATTTCAATACATTATTTTACATTTGAATTATTAAATTGTGTCTTAAGGCACAAAGTTAGCATTTTCCTCGTTTAAATATAATAAATGGAACATTACAGGGATACGGAATGACTGAGGCGGGGCCAGTGTTAACGATGAGTTTAGCATTTGCTAAAGAACCAGTGAATGTAAAAGCAGGTGCATGTGGAACTGTTGTAAGAAATGCAGAGATGAAGATTGTGGATCCTGACACTGGTAAATCTTTACCTCGAAACCAATCTGGTGAAATCTGCATAAGAGGCGACCAAATCATGAAAGGTGATGTATATATATCATTCTATTAACATTATTCATCCACTTTCCAAATTTAATCATTTCCTTCTTTTAAATTAATTTAATATACTTTGGGCTTTATTATAATCTTGTTTTAATCTCGTTTTTAATAATAGGAAAAGGGGTGCTATCACAGAATGCACTGTTAATCACCTAATATACTTTACTTAATTAAAATTTATCTCAATTTATCATTTTTTACACAATCACATTTCATCATATATAGAATATAAATATAAATTACTTAATAACTTTTTTGAAAAAATGTATAGAATATAAATATAAATTACTTAATAACTTTTTTGAAAAAATGTGCATAATGTTTGACAACGGTATATATGAGAATGAGGTACAAAAAGTACCTTTTAAATTATCTCATCCAAATTGGCACCACAAGAAATCGAACCTGCGATTTCGAGAGGTCTCAAACCAATATCATCAGGTCAACCCAAGTGGATTTAAAGTACATTTTACTTAATAGCTAAATCATTCCTTTAGAACGAGTAAAAATTGACTAAATTAGGAAGAAAGATAGCACTCAAAACTACCCATTTCGCCTCTTTTATAAACACCTTTTGAAGAAAAACAAACTATATAAAATGGATTTTTTTTTATAAAATTAGTTCAATTTTTTAAAAAATCCTGTAAAAAAAATCTATTTTTTGAGAAGCTGCTCTTAACAGCTTCTCATTTGAAGTTGTTTTTAGATTCTGATTTTTTTTTAAAAAAAAAATTGTAACAAACATATGCAAAACTCTTAAAAGTGATTATTTTTTTTAAAATAAGTGATTTTTTCTTAAAAAAGCTATAACAAACGGACTCTAAGTCCCAAAGGTATAAATAAGGCTTTCGCTGACGGATACCTGTATTAATTATATTTTACAACTGCTCTGGAGAGTTTGAACTCAACACATTGATATTATTAGACAAAGCTCTTACCAAGCTAGCACTTTGAAATATTGGAAACAAAGGTTCTTTTTAGAGGCGTGAGAAATCAAGGTTAGCCAATTTGGATAAATTAGGCACATTAAATAAGCTATCTATTTTATATATGTTAACACATTTAAAAGTGTTAACCAATTAAATTGTTATTATAAATTTTTATACTAGTTAACATGACACAAGAAGTATTTAAGGGTTGCCGAATATTGAAAGCGTGTAGTTAGATTAGAGCGCAACATGAAATGATTGATTGCAAAGGTAGGTTGAAGTGTCCTCTCTTCGTGGGATGTTGTTGACTCCAAACAAAACAATTCAGCTCCACTTTCATGTAATGTAATAACCAAAAAAATGTATGTAGACACATACATACCAATCTTTTTTTTAATAAATTAATTATGAAAAATTTGTATTAACTATATATGAACAAGTGAAAATTGATTAATTAAATAATGAAATGATGCAGGTTATCTAAATGATCGAGAGGCAACAGAGAGAACCATAGACAAAGAAGGTTGGTTGTATACAGGTGATATTGGGTATATTGATGAAGATGATGAGTTATTCATTGTTGATAGATTGAAGGAATTAATCAAATACAAAGGATTTCAAGTTGCTCCAGCTGAACTTGAAGCTCTTCTTCTCTCTCATCCCAAAATTTCTGATGCTGCTGTTGTCCCGTAAGTCTAGTCTTTTCTTATGCTATGAAATTTCCATTCATATTATTAATTCAATTCAATTCAATTCAATTCAATGTTTATTTATTTACCATTCATGCATGCATATGCATAAATTTAAATTTTAGAATGAAGGATGAAGCGGCTGGAGAGGTACCTGTTGCATTTGTGGTGAGATCAAATGGTTACACTGACTTAACTCAAGATGAAATTAAGCACTTTATCTCCAAACAGGTTCTTTTTCTTCCTTTTAACTTTTACATGAAAATACATAATTTTTGGGAGGTAAGGTCTCGTTGAATAAACTTAAATTGCATAATGAATTGACTAACAAAACAAAAAGTTAGTAGGAAAAATTGATTAAATATAAGGACATGAGCTTGTGAGTTAAGATCTTAGAGCGGGTGCATTAATTACCTACTTGTCACCTAATTTATGTATGTACTTCTCACCTAAATGTTGTGTGTGAGGTATAGCAACTTTCTTACACTACATGTTGTGTGTGAGGTATAGCAACTTTCTTACACTACAAGTTTAGCAAATTAATGTTAATAATTGAGGTGTTTGGGTTTGATATTACAGGTGGTGTTTTACAAAAGAATAAATCAAGTATTCTTCATTGATGCAATTCCCAAGTCACCATCAGGCAAAATCTTGCGCAAGGATTTGAGAGCAAAGCTAGCAGCAGGTGTTCCACATTGAAAATGTTCCTACACAACAAACGTGTAAAATGGGAGATTCATGTGGCGCTTGATCGCTTTACGTATATTCATAAGTCAACCATATCATGTATAAGTTACAAGTTCCTTCAAAAAAAAATGTATAAGTTACAAGGGTGTTCTTCTTATCTTATTTTAGAAAGAACTATTTTGTAATATGATTCAATCATATTATACGTCCATAAGCGGAAAATTTGGGGTTCGAACCTCCGTCCCAACACATAATGTTATTGGTAATTACTAATTGAGTTGCATTTACGAGACACTTTCATTTCTATGATGTCAATATATATATATATATATATATATATATATATATGGGTTAATTAAGTAAATGGTCCCTGTAAATATTCAGAATTTTGTTTTTAGTCCCTACAAAATAAAATCACATTTTTAGTCACTATAAATTTTCCATCAGCATTTTTAGTCCCTATAAAATTTTTCCATCAACATTTTTAGCCCCTGTCAAAAATTTCCATGGTCCCTGTAAATATTCAGAATTTTGTTTTTAGTCCCTACAAAATAAAATCACACTTTTAGTCCCTATAAATTTTCCATCAGCATATTTAGTCCCTATAAAATTTTTCCATCAACATTTTTAGCCCCTGTCAAAAATTTCCAACAACATTTTTGGTCCCAAAAATGCTTAAGGAAAATGTCACAAGGAGTAAAAAGTGTGATTTTATTTTGTAGGGACTAAAAATAAAACTGTGAATATTTATAGGGACTAAAAACTTAATTAACCCTATATATATAGTATATGTGTTTTGCTAGAAGACACCTTTTATGAAGGCGTCTTTTAGCAAGTTATTCTATGAGCAGACACCAACTAATTTTTATGAAGGTGTCTTTTAGCAAAGTTATAACTAAAAAGTGGAAATCACACCTTGAGGTGTGGCTTGCTAAAAGATACCTTCATGGGTGGCTTTTAGCAAAACCATATATATATTACAAAAATAAAAAGGTTTTTCCTTGAAATTTTTTTCTTCTCTCAAATCTTTTAGGCTAGCGAATTTGACCAATTAGAAAATCCCTTCCCCAGTGACTTTTCATTAAATATCTAAGCATACATCATGCACACCATACCAATTTATATCTAAATTCTGGTATTAATTTAAAAAGGGTAGTGTTAACTTGTGCCCTTAGGGCACATGTTAAGAAACCTAAAAGAAGAAACTTTTTATAAAATTTTGTGCATTTAAATGATTAAAAAGTTAAATATTAAATGTAATGCACACATTCCAATAAGTTTTTTCTATATTTGAATCATTAACTTGTGCCTTGAGGGCACAAGTTAACATTTCCCATTTAAAAAATGTTAACGAGTGTCTTCAAAATATTTTTGGTAGTAACAAATTTTGTAAGGTTGTTAGGGTCTCATGTATAAATAAAGTCTCTTGAATTCATTATCCATTGAATGATCATGTTATCAATCAATGAAGTATTTCAATAGTATCTGATAACTAATTCTTAAAAAGAAGTGCTAGCAACCCGTTCATCATCTTATCTTATTAATTGAAATTTAATCAAGTTCCACTTAAATATCCTACATAAATTTTTAGGATCTATATACATTTTACCCAATAACCTAATAAAAAAAATGAAGAAATCACACCATTCACCACCAAAAATTGTAAGGGTCGGACATTTACCCCGATTGCGAATAAGCATAAAATACTCTTATTTTGTATCACGTCAAGCAAGTTTCACGGTCGAATTAACTATATTACTTACTAGCATATTAGTCCTAGAATTAAATCACTTAATAGAAAATTAGTCTCTGACTTGTATCACTTACTAGCAAATTAATCCCTAAATTGTCCTCGTGAGCTTAGCTCAGTTGGTATGGACAATGCATAATATATACAATGTCGGGGTTCAAACCCCGGCCACCACAAAAAAAAAAAATCCCTAAATTATATCATGATTGACAAAGCATTCCTTACAAGTTAACACACGGACCAAACTGACCTACATCATTCAAAATCAGGGTCTATTTACCTATTGGTAAATTTCAAGGGGGTAAATGCTCGACCCCTACAATTGTATGGATGAATTGGCGATTTACTCAATAAAAAATAGAGTTGAAGCGCATGTTGCTAGCATTTCTAAATCTTAATAAATGTGTGAGAAGTCTAATCATTTCAAAATAGACACTACATAGCAAAAAAAAAAAAAAAAAACACTTTGCAATGATTGGTTACTTTGCCGAAAAGGCTGAAGATAAAATTTTATGTTAAAATGAATGAAAACTATGGAGATGAAAATAATACAGATTAAATCATCCACTCAAAATTCAATATAGTATACAATGCTAGACACTTCCAGTACAGAGCATTGCCCCTGATCACTTCATGGTTTCACATGCCATGTTGAATGCTGAAAGCAGGCTGAAGATTTTTTTTTGGGGAAATCTTACAAACACACTGCTTATTACTATTCCAAGTATATAGGAATAGAAAGGCAACATGTACAGATGCCATTGCCAGGCCAGCACGCTATTTAGTCATCACCTGCATATATATCAGTAGATTTTCTAAAGATCAATAAACAGTTCAAATTTTATTAGTAAATTTCCTCAAGTAGAACTACCATTCATCTAGTATTCAGATTGAGTGTTGCAAATTGACAGTATCAAAAACGTGGACCGGCACTTGACCAAAAAAAAATAAAGTGGACCGCCTAGCTTAGGAATACACTATATTTACCAAAATGTAAACTCCTGTCTTTACTATTAAGGCCTAAATGATGGAAATTGCTGAAGAGGCCCCATGCATTGCTTAAAAAAAAAACTATCCAGAACTTACGTTCCGATAGGTTGGGCAATTTGGGGGGCCTGCACAGTGAGAACCCTAAATGATTAACACCAACGCAAAGTTACATATTCTACAAACATAGGTAGATTATATCATATAGGAGCACGGATTTGGGGAACAAATTTCCATAGGCATGGTGCATGGATGTGTAGGGGTTCAAGTGACTCCAGTCTACCAAAAGTTGGAGATACGATTCTGATTCTATCTCTAATTCTAAATGTGAACATAGGACAAGGAGGAGGGGGGGATGTATCTATTCAGCTCAAGCGTTTGAAAAGAAATCCCCCCAACTAAAAGATAAAAGAATTTCGTGTTTTTTTAAATCCATTTATCTTCAAATTAGTTGGGCAGTAATTAAATATTTCAGTTCATAACTATCCAAGTTTTTACTAAATTCATCCCTTGTTCCTTTCTGCTAGTTCTTGCTTGTTCAGTGATCAAATGACATCATACCAAATCTACGTTCTCTATAGTATACACGAGCTGCGCTGATGGTGCAGCATGTTTCCTAACAGACTAAATCCAAGTACAGAAAGTTCATACCAAAGTCCAAAGAGAAAAATATATGCATATCTTGAAAGGTGATAAGGAAAGAATCAGGAGATAACAAACTAGGCATTCTAGTTGTTGAAAGATATCTTAGCCATAGGAGAATTAGAGATTCATCTATAGCTTCTGTCCCGTGATAAAGTCTACACTATGAATCTAGGCAGTATATAATCAGTAAACTCACCACTTTTAGGGTCTACATGTACGAAAAAACTGGCAGCAACTATAAGATAGCATAGAATAAGCATCAAGCCTTTAAAATAATTTGAGGTTCCTTCCTGTAAGGATAAAAGCAATGTAAAGATGGTTGTCGCAGACATAAATAAAAGTGGTAAATTTGAAAAAAAATAAATAAAATATACAAGACATAGACGAAGAAAATGCAACAAAAAGCTTATGCATAGACTGAAAAGTTACTTGACCCTTGACAACGAAGAGTGAGAAACAATCATATATAACCCATTTTAAAACCAAATTGAAAACCAACATTGATGCTTCTGGACACATGTACTAAATCTACGTCACAAGATATTTGCATTTAAAAGGACAAGATGCAGAATGAAAATACCAGAGCAAGAGAAATAAGATAATATTCCATATAATTAAATGAGATATTGAAACACTAAACATGCATTCTCATGGGAGATGTTGCTCCATTTTCCTGATATCCAAAAAGTAATGCATTTTTATATAGATTATTCTATTGAAGTATCTGGTCTATTCATATATCACTTTGTTTCAAGTATCTATCGAATACCGAAGAGATATCCAATGCAGAAAGCAAGTAATGATACAAAACAGGTTTTGAGAAGAAAATGAATTCAGAAACATGTGAAGGAATCCAATGTGTGTGAATGCCATTCAAAGAATCAACAAACGAGTGTCTAACGCATGTGCATAGAGAGGGCATAAGGTATTAACTAGTCAACTTAATCCATTCTCTCACTGGATTATGGAATTCAGTATCACACTGAAAGCACAAAAGCAAAAGAGTAATAATTATTACTTTTGCCTAATTTTTGAATTAGGTTTCATAAGCAATAAGCATGTAAGATACTTCATATGAGTTTCCTATCGAAGACATGATAAATAATCGAAGACATGATAAATAATTGAATGAACTCAGAATTTTCTTAGGCCCTCTATATCTCTAGTCTGTTAAATAAGCTTGGATCTCATCCCAAAAGCTAGCTCAAAGGAGGAGGGTACTCAAGCATATTTATACACTCGACAGCCCAAGAACCTAAGCGATGTGGGACTAACAACAAACTACAAACAACTTCAAAACCAACTTCAACATAGTCATTTGGAATTAACATTCTACTTCAATATGTAAGACATGAATTTTTTGGTTTGGCTAAACAAGTTAGACGAGAACTAACTAATATCCATTAATTCCTTATAAAGTGAGGAACATCAACAATTGCTGTCAAGAAAATTTCATAGGGGTCAATAAGAAAGCAGCACATACCTGCATCATAAATGCAACTACCAGCACAGTGATAAAAAGCGTGGCAGTCTCAAAAAGTTGGAAATTCAAGTCCATTTCTTTTCCCATGCACCATCCAACAACCACACAGAAGGGGATCTACAAATTCAAAGAGAACAAGAATCAATTTTTTTTCCAACAACCATCATCCCGTTTTAAGAAGTTAATTAATAAACTTGAGACATTTTCCTGTGAGATGGATAAATACAGGCCGGTTTATTCACATAATAGTATAATAAATTAATAACCCCCAAAGAACTATTTGTAACAGTTCAAGGCCATACCACAAACATCGATATCTGGGTTGATGATCCAACAGCAACTCCAATTGTGATATCCTGTGGAAAAGTTGAATCCATTAACGGATTAAACAGTATTCATGGAATAAAATATAGGCTATGAAAGCCACTTACTAGCTTGTCCTTTACAGCAAACATGATAGCACTTGCATGCTCTGCGGCATTTCCTACAATTGGAAGCAAGATGACGCTAATAAAAGCCACTGACATATTCAATGATTCAGATGCTCCCTGCAATAGACCAGTAACACAAGATGCTTATGGATCAACAAGGAGTTCTTCATTGTCAACAAGGACAAGAATGAATAGATGTTTCAGTGGTATATAATCTCGAATCAAAAAGCAAACATAGCTCGCAAAGAAATCATTAAATTTCTGTTGCCGTGTAGTTTTTGGGTGGGTAAGGTTTATGGGCAAGGATTAAATTAAACTGTGTTTAGACCCTTCCTCCTCTGTTTCCATATTTCCTTTTCATGACTTTAGAATCCTGCCTCATGATTTCCAATAATACTCTGTTTTATAGCATGGGCCAATGTGGATGTGGCAGGAGTTGCTTCCCTTGGGAATGGTCCAGAGTCCATTCATACCAGGACCAAAAATAAAAGGCTGATAAGGAGAAGAGGTTATCTATATATGAATAGTATAATTGCAATATTAACCAAAAGCAGCTTAACCAACAACAGATTAAATTTACGAGTCGAAATACAATGTGTGGTTCATAAAAAACAGTAAACAAATGACCACAAATACTTTCTGATAGATCATTAGGATTTTCTATGTTGGATAGTATAATAGAATTAATTTATTGAAATCTTAGTGAGCTGGCCTAGAGCTGCTAGTCCTTGATCTGATCTAGATCTAGATTTTAGTACAATTATGAGTAAAATGTCGACATTTATATCAGCATCATTTGATAAATGAAACTGATTAGTGAATAAATACCACTCTCCACTATTTCACCCAATTCTTAAAAACTCAATGCCATATCAAAAGTCATCATCACTCTTATGAACCAATCCCATCGTTTCTTCTGAATAGTACCAAAAATATGGAACTCCCTTCAACTGGTGTAAATGGTTAGTTTTATTGTATCATGTAACAGTGTGTTAGGTGATGTTGAGCTGGCCATACATGCTTCTTTTATTTACCCAAAATTATGGGTATAAATGAGTTTTTACTTTTCTTTATTTGATCTTTGACTTTGACCAAGGTAAACCCATAGACATTGCACCGACACGATTCTATGGTGTAATTGGACATGTTCTATGATTGAAGTTTTATGCTAAAATAAAATAACATGAAGCGAACACTAAAAGGAAAAAATTCAACATTCCACGAGAATAACAAAAGCTTAATGATTGAGAAATTCTGAAAGTGACTGTACAGCTATACCTCTATGGCATCCACAAGGTATCCAGACAACACTGATACCCATACCGTCAAAATTGCAAGCCAAATTATCGCTTCCGATTGAGTTAACTCAAGTTCTTCCTCCTCGTCAGAGTTTTCACTTGTATCAACTTCCTGTAAAAGTTTAAGGAGATTAACTGTGAAGGGACTATTGTATAATAGAGAAAAATGGCATGCCATAGGCACAAATTCACTTGCATAAACTTCTATGTTTTGAAATATATATATACAATAATAATAATGTTTTAGTGTTTTTCTTTTGTACTAAATGCAACACAAATCCACTCACACTGACATCCATCAAAATGCAAAGTCGCATACGAATTAGTGATACTATGTAGTGATAATTTAGGAGAGAGACATAGGGGTTGGACTGATATTATGTAGTGACACATGGGTTTAACTCCCTCATTAACAAAATAACAACTAAATTTTTTTTATAAGCAAATATTAGTGGTTAGCTTGTCAGGGGAAAGGGCAAATTGTTGGCAGCAACGATAAAACCCTGGACCTCCTTCAATATCCCAAACCCATACCATTGGGCTACACTTTCAGGAACAGCAACTAACATTTGTCATTAAAAATAAAACTATGTAGTCTGATTTGAGTAAACAAAATTCAAAAAAAAAAAAAAAAAAAAAAAAAAAACTATGTAGTCTGATTTGAGGAAACAAAATTATATGATAAATGATTATGGCCTTAAGGTTTCCCCGTATCTTCAAGTCTATCAACATTCACTTCGAGTACTAACCGCCAAATAATGCATCTGTATCACTTCTCTCATTTTCATTAGTTTTACATCATTCATTTGGTCAAACTCTCATCAACAACAGCAACAACCAAGCCTTATACCACTAAGTGGGGTCAGCTACATAGATCAAATTACGCCATAATGTTCTATTATAAAACATATTTGGATCCAACTCATTAACCTCTAAATCTTTCCTAATAGTTTCTCTTATAGTTTTTCTAAGTCTTCCTCTACCTCTTTTGGTCAAACTCTCATCAACTAAATAAATATATAGATGAGAAATGCTAGGGTGACACACTCCAGTTAGAATTCGCCACATCATCTATTTATTTTATTATTTTACCTATTAACCGGTTGTATAGGTTGAGAAAATACATCTTGTTTTGGAAATTTATCCACACTATTCACACACAAAAAACTGCAACGCTCATCACTCTCAGATTCCATGGCCCCTTCCAATATTTCTCACACTCATGCTGCCATTGTCTCTGTCAAGCTCTTATGGTCGATTTCTTAAACATCTTTAGTCGTCGTCGTTGATCTCAAAGAACCCATTTACAGTCCATATCAAATAGAAATAAAAGATTCAAAATATACCCAA
This sequence comes from Medicago sativa, assembly GCF_051527215.1. Classification (NCBI taxonomy): domain Eukaryota; kingdom Viridiplantae; phylum Streptophyta; class Magnoliopsida; order Fabales; family Fabaceae; genus Medicago; species Medicago sativa. The sequence goes on from NC_140750.1 coordinate 83,441,764, forward strand.
ACCTATATGCAAACAAGGGTACCCAGATCAGAAGTCTTTAATGGGAACCTTTTAATGGGATTTAATGTATCAGATTTTTTATTCATCCCTAACTTTCAACTGAAACATGGCTGTAGTAAGCGAATCAAAATCTTAGTTGCATAGCAGCCGCCGCCAGATTTTCCGTCCTCACCTTCTCTCTTAAATTGGAAAAGATTCAAACATGTTTGAATTGAAAAATGATGTGAAGAAAGATTGTGGAAACTGAACTTCAAAAATGGGGTAGTGAATTTTTTCAAAAGTAAACAGAACGTTTCTTCTGGATGCAATTTTTTTACAGGTCTCATCTCATTGTTGAATCCTTGAACTTGAAGAGATGGTGGTGGGAGGTTTAAGTGCACAGGAAGATGAAAAACTTTTTTTTTTAGTTAAAATCAAAAAATAATGATTGATGGTTGAAACCGGTACAAATTATGGAGTAAAAAAAGTGAATAACGTGTCGAATTACAGTTTCAGTTTGTTAAGAGAGTGTGACCTTAGCATTTCTCATATCTGGATATAGTGTTCCAAACAAAACCTCTCAAAAGGCATCCTTAACTATTGACCCTATTTTAATCCTTTGTTTGTGTTTGAGGGCAGGCAGTAAGTTTTAACATTGTTGACATACACACATAATGCATCCTTAACTATTGACCCTATTATGATAGTGGCCTTAAGGTTTCCCCTTATCTTCAAGTCTATCAACATTCACTTCGAGTACTAACCGCCAAATAATGCATGTGTATCACTTCTCTCATTTTCATTAGTTTTACATCGTTCATTTGGTCAAACTCTCAACATCAACAACAACAACAACAACAACCAAGCCTTATCCCACTAAGTGGGGTCGGCTACATGGATCAAATTACGCCATAATGTTCTATCACAAACCATATTTGGATCCAACTCATTTACCTCTAAATCTTTCCTAATAGTTTCTCTTGTAGTTTTTCTATGTCTTCCTCTACCTCTTTTGGTCAAAATCTCATCAACTGAACATAGATGAGAAATGCTAGGGTAACACACTCCGATTATAATTCGCCACATCATCTGTTTATTTTATTATTTTTACCTATTAACCGGTTGTACAGGTTGAGAAAATACACCTTCTTGGGGAAATTTATCCGCACTATTGACACACAAAAAACTTCAACGCTCATCACTCTCCCAAATTCCATAGCCCCTTCCAATGTTTCTCACACTCATGCCGCCGTTGTCTCTGTCAAGCTCTTATGGTCGATTTCTTAAACATCTTTAGTCGTCGTCGTTGATTTCAAAGAACCCATTTACAGTCCATATCAAATTGAAAGAAAAGATTCAAACTTTACCCAAACCTATATGCAAACAAGGGTACCCAGATCAGAAGTCTTTAATGGGAACCTTTTAATGGGATTTAATTTATCAGATTTTTTATTCATCCCTAACTTTCAACTAAAACATGGCAGTAATATGCAAATCAAAATCTTAGTCGCATAGCAGCCACCGCCGGATCAGATTTTTCGTCCTCACCTTCCGTCTTAAACTGGAAAAGATTCAAACATGTTTGGATTGAAAAAAGATGTGAAGAAAGATTGTGGTAACTGAACTTCAAAAATGGGGTAGTGAATTTTTTCAAAAGTAAATAGAACGTTTCTTCTGGATGCAATTTTTTTACAGGTCCCATTGAATCCTTGAACTTGAAGAGATGGAGGTGGGAGGTTGAAGTGCACAGGAAGATGAAAAGCTTTTTTTTTATAGTTAAAATCAAAAAATAATGATTAATGGTTGAAACCGGTACAAGTTATGGAGTAAAAAAAGTGAATGACGTGTCGAATTATAATTTCAGTTTGTTAGAGAGTGTGACCTTAGTATTTCTCATATATGGATATAGTATTCCAAACAAAACCTCTCAAACGGCATCCTTAACTATTGACCCTATTTTAATCCTTTGTTTGTGTTTGAGGGCAGGTAGTAAGTTTTAACATTGTTGACATACACACATACAAAATATATCTTTCATTGTCCAACTCTACTTGGACTTGTACCTTGAATTTCTCGCCTGTAAAATAAGGCCTTACTAGAAAAATGGATACCAGTAAATGCGCAACGCTTGTTAACGCACAGGAAAAAGACAGGATTAAATAATAAGTTAATACCTCACAAATAGCATATATACAAACAATTTCTTAAAAGGAACAAAAAAATTTGTTAACAAATATGAATGGCTTCACCTCAAGTACGTCATCACGAAGTTAATTGTACATGACAAACCTAAGATACAGTTGTAGAAAGCAAAGTAAAATGTGGCAAAAGAAGGAACCTGGTCAACTGGAGTATAAAAATTGTGTTGACTTCTAAGTTGAAAGTAAAGGTAGCTTGCATAGGCCACTAGCATTATGCAGCTGCTAAATCTTGATAGAGATAAGACGGACTTCCCAAGATGAACTTCGGAGTGAGTGAAATGAAGCACGGCGGGAAATAGTATTCCCATTACAGCCATCAACAACAACCCTGAGTTGACAACAGCAGCTGCCTGTAGGAAAGAGAAGTCTGTGAGTAAGCATGGCATGCAAAGAAACAATAAGATAGATAGATAAATACCTTGTTGAAAACCTGAAGTTTATTGTAGTGAACAATCCCACCAGTAAAGAATGCACATCCAAGGACAAGAAGCATATTGGACAAGATAGAACCAAGTAAAGATTGCTGAACAACACGAATCATATCGCTTTTCAAAGCATAAATAGATATAATCATTTCAGTTGCATTTCCAAATGTTGCATTAAGTAAACCCCCAAGTGTTGGTCCGGTGTAGAAAGCAAGTTGCTCGGTAGCATAACCTAGACGTTCAGCCAAAGGAGCAATACCCAATAAGGCGAAGGAAAAGACCCAAACATGTTTTCCGCCAGAGAAATAGTGCAGGAAGATGGCCAAAGGACCAAAGGGTAGTAAGATGTTGATCTTAGCTTTGATTAAGACGATATATATACTTTTGCTGATTCGTCTGGTGAGGGAATGGTTGAAGAAAGAAGGAGAAGATGATGATGATGATGATTTAGGTAAAGAAGAAGAAGAATCGAAATGAAAAGAGTGTGGTTTAGCAGAAGAAGAAGAAGATGTAGCAGTATTAGCAGATGAAGGTGAAGTTGAACTGAAAGGAGTCTCTTCATCGAAATCAGCGTCCATCTTGTCACCAGCAGATACAGAACCCATCTGGTCAGTGAATAAGAAGATGAAGTATGTTTAAAATTCAAACAACAGATCAGATCAGATCAAACCTGTGAAAGTGTAAGCCAGGGTAGGGTAGGGTAGGGTAGTCTATTAATTGTGATACAGATGGAGCCCACAGCAGCAGCAGAAGTATGTATCTCGATGAATCTAATCTATCAAGCACTTTCTGTGTTGTGTTGTGTTGTGTTAATAGTGTGAATCTGGGAATGAATGAATGAATGAATCAATCAATCTGTGATTTAGGGGAAGAAAGAAAATCCAAACTAATTAGCGTTGAATGGCCTGCAAGTGGGAAGGAAGTCAGTCGGTCACACCTGCGATGCGATGCGATGCGAACCGAGGAAGCTTCGCCGAAATATCACTCAACCATTTTTTTTCTTTTTCCTTTTTTCTTTCTCTAAATTATTATTACTCCGCTTAATTTTCTTTCTCAGTCTCATCTTTTTCCTTTCTTCTCCTCTTCTCTTCTCTTCTCTTCTCTTCTATTTTTTTTTATTTTTTAATAATAATTAAATCCACATACCCTTCTTTCTAAATCTAAACCACTTCAATTTTATTTACTAGTACTAGTACTCGTACAATTTAGGGAGCCTTTTTATCTATTACTATATATAATAACTAGAAACATATATGTGCTCTTCTATTTGTATGTGTCGATAGAATATAGGATAATATAATTTTGAAATTCTTTTTCAAAGATAAGCTAGTTAATTGATTATGTGCATAGTTGTAAGCTGCAAACTCTTGTAAAAGTTTTTTCCATTCTAACTACCAACATTGTCACTTGTATGAACTCATCTTATTTTAGTATTCTTTACATGGATAATAATGAAATAAGTTTTCCTTGATTTACATTAGGAACAAGATCATTCAAATAATTCTTGTTTGCATTACAAAAAAAATTGGATTATTGAAATTGTTAGATTGATTCACTAGTAGTATGAGTGACATTTAACATGAAAGTTTCCTGCGGGAAAGTTAATTTTAACTATTGATCAAATAAAGAACACTCTTTTATCATACACCCACAACACTGGATTTGTTTCCGCACCACTATTCTCCCCCACCTCAAAGACTTCGGTTACGGCAGAAAGAGACAACTCACTTCCATAACTGATTCACAATTTGCCATCACCCCCAACAAACACTCTTTTTTTTGTTGTTGAAAAAAGACAAAAAAAATTGGGGGAAACATTAGGATGACGGTAATGGTAAAGTGTGTAGATAAGAAGAAAGAACTTAAATAGGTATTCTAATAAAGATTGATGAAAAGGGGGAAAATTGATTCCTGGAAGAAAAAAAATAAATTCATATTTGATTTATGTTTTAATTGTTAATTTTACTAGGAATTTATTTTAGGATCTGCATTCAAATTGGTTACATGATTTTGTTTTCATTCTATTGATTTTGAAAGGAAATTACTAATAATTCTATCAATGTATATGTTTAAGGAACTTTTTTTTGGGATGTTAGATGTAATGGGATCAACATGAGGGGAAGAAGCTGAGGTAACGGTCTATGGTTTCTCTAAATGAGAACTGCTAGGGGAAGTCGCTTCAACACACGCTAAAAAACACTCACGCATACAGGTTGCCACGTCACGCTTTTTGTAAATGAGTAAACCGGCAACCGACTCTCCTTTTTGTAACACCCCGTTCTCCCAACAACGTAATATTAATAAATAAAATCAGAGTAATCACACAACGGAGTGTCACACTACTTTTCAAAATTTCATAAATAGGAAATATCTATTTATTTAAATACCAACGTTTAGAATATCTTAATAAACTGCAGCGGAATAGTTCTTTAAAAATATAATTTCAACCAAATCCTACGTCAACGAAATTATTGGCACAAAGGCCTCAACGTAATAGACATTATCCTCAACAATAATAAATCCAACAACGAGGTCTTTTCAAAATATGATACATAAAAGAAATGAAGAAGACATTCGCGACGATCCCCATCCTAATATGTATCAGAGCCCTAGACACTTGAGCCAATCAACCTACAAGCCATCATTACCTGCACATTACTCACGGTCGAGGCAACATATACGCAGAAGGGGTGAGAAACTTATCCAATAATAATAATATATAATTCATTATATTAATGAAAACAACAAAGCATATCACAACAGACATCATTAATAATGTATATAAATAAATACATAAGCAACAACATAATTATTTTCAGCAACAAGGTACAACAACAACAACAACATTATCCACAACGACACCGACAACTCGACAAATTCGACAACGACAACAACTCGACAATGCTACAACGACAACAACAACCCAACAATGCTACGACAACAACAACTAATGCATCATGCAGGTGGTACCAATCTACGCGCGTTGAATGCTAAGCATTCCAGGGCATAAGCCCCCAACAAATTGGATGGTTAAAGCATCCCAGGGCATAAGCCCCCAACAAGTGAATGATAAACATTCCAGGGCATGAGCCCCCAACGGGTGAATGATGAACATTCCAGGGCATAAGCCCCCAACAGATGTGAGTATGCAAATGGACTCAACTTGTGTATATCAACATACAACTTCAACAGCGACAACAACAACAACGACAACAACGTATGTGCCTAAAACAATTATGACACACTCCCCAACTTCGACATTAGACGATACAACAACTTCGACAATGGAACAACAACTTTTATTATACAAAAGTGCTTACACATACATTTCATATAGTACAACCTTCGATAATAATATATTCACTTCATAAACATGGCTTAATAAATCAAGGGAACCTATTAAAATAATTAGAATAGACCCCTAGTGCTCTAAACAAAATTCAAAAAATGGCCGTACAGGACCAGGGACGCTTTCGCGACAGAAGGACGCTTTCGCGTCCTCTACAAAAAGGGGTAGGACGCTTTCGCGAGCGAAGCACGCTTTCGCGTCCAAAATGTCGTAACTCAGGATGAGGACGCTTTCTGCACGCTAATGGGACGCTTTCGCGTCCTCAACAATTTGGTAGGACGCTTCGCATCAAAAGGACGCTTTCGCGTCCTCCACAAAAATTTCTGGGCAGCTACAAGGTGTGGACGCTTTCTGGACGCTAATGCGACGCTTTCGCGTCCTGCTTCAGGTTTCAGAAAAATTGCGATTTCAACATAGTTTCACCCCAAAAATCCTAGCTTTGATCCCTTAATCACCCAAATTGGTTTACAAACATGTTTACAGGTTTAGTATACATCATAGGGGTAAAACAACCTATATTCATACAATTAAACAACATGTTTTATTATAAATCATCATCTAACATAACCTCTCAAACCCTAAACTCAAGAACAACAATTTCATCAATTTTCAAATTATATATCAAGATTATTGAAAGGAATCCCACCCTTACCTTAATTCAGCAACACCAAACGACAAGCTACCGCAATCGATTCCTTCCTAGCTCTCTCTTGGCCTCTTCTAGGTTTTCTCTCCAAAACCAGTTTTCTTCTAATGTTTTTACGTGAAAATGTTTCTCTCCCTTTTTCTTTCTTTTACTTCAAAAATATCTCTCTTTTCTTTTCTCACCCAACTCCCTTAATTTCTATTAATTTCCACTTAATTCTCATTAACCAAAATAAATACTATTTCTATAATATTTCTATTTCTCATATTATTTCTATCAAATAATAACAACATTCATTTAAATAATACACAACCCCAATATTCATATAATAAAATAGCATCATAACATATTTCATATAAAATCATATAAAACATATATTTCACATAAAATCATATATATATATATATATATATATATATATATAGCAATTAAAGTCATATAAAAATATTCACACATCTACTAAAATATTAGAATAAAAATGGGGCGTTACACTTTTCACTCACTCTCTCTCTTTCTAAGCACAAACCGCTGAAATAACCAGTGACTAATATGCAAAACAGAAACACACAATTCCATAACGATGGCAAAATTGAATCTTGTTTATCAAATCTCATGTTGTCAAGTGGAACAAACACACTCAACTCAGTTTCTCCCATATTTCCTCAACACAACCAACGTCATCATCAACTATTTGGGTTATTCTAATTCTAATTTTGAACATCTAGGTTCCTCTTTTTGCCTTTGCAAAAGAGATGTCTTTCAGAAGTTCTACGAAGAAAGTCAATTAAATGGCTCTTTTATTCCTTTGGCACTTAACTTAAGTATGGAACCATTGCGACCATGATAGAAAGTCGCTTGCTTGTTGCCAAACCCTTGTCCTTTCTTTGTTTCATCTTTATTTGAAAATCAATCTCTAAACCCATCGTCTTTATACACAACAAATTCAAGTTCTAATTCGTTCACTTCTTTGGTGAACCCTTGTCAGAAGAGTAAGAGATAGACACAACCACGACAGATTAGAAATGTTTATTTGATTGGAAATATCATCAAAAAAAATTTTAAGGTATCCTTAAATCATAGTTGGAACAATTATTAAAAGAATGGGGATTCAGGTTACATTGCAAGAACTGTTAGATTTTCATTGAGTATGAGAAGATGGAAGTGGTGGGGTTTCTTTTTTTTGGGACAGAAAGAGGGGAAATTAAAAGGGGTGAGCTTTTAGATTTTTTGTTTTTTTATTAATTTAATAATAATAATAATAAAGTTAAGACAGATAGAACCAGTTATCTGGTCAAGAATTTAAAAGAATGGGTGACGTGCCTTTGATATATAATTGAGTGAGTGCTTCTCCGCGTGTGTTGAAGCGACTGCCGCTAGGAGTTCTCTTCTCTAAATTTCTCTAAAAAGGCTAAGAGTTGAGGATAATGTGGGGGAGAGTAGTGGTGGAAGATGGTGAGGAAACAGATCTAGTGCTGTAGGTGTGTGATAAAAATGTGTTCTTTATTTAATCAAATGGTTAAAATTAACTTTTTTATTGTGGGAAACTTTAAACCTTTTCCATGTTAAATGTCACTGGTAGTATGCAAATAATCAAGGCATAAAAAGATTCACAATTGTCAAATTTATATAACATATTGAAATTCTTGATAGTATAAAGATTGCAACACTAGTTGATATAAGTCTTGCTGCAAATTGGTTCACCTTCCATACAAAAAAAAAGTTGGTTTTATTAATGTTGATTAAATGATTGATTCACGATAGAATGATAATGAATATATAAATGGTTAAAAATCTGACTGACTTGTTATAGTTTTCAAAAACCTCTTTGTGGACAACATTGGTTGTTGGTTTTGATGATCACGAATTAACATTCGTAATCCCTCCTTATTTTTCACTCTTAAAAGTGCCACATAAAGTTTATTGTCGCTGAAAACTGATCCAGGGAAACAAAGACTGACATTGTAAAGTGATTGATCTTAAGATTTGTTGATTGTCATGTCATATGGTAATATAGTTGAAAACTGTATTCGGTTGAGTTCAAAAGGTCATGGTGATTGTGAACGCGACATAGACATTCTTGAAATGTCGACTACATTTCAACAATTTTTTCTAGTTACTATTTTTGTCTTGGGAATATGTTTTGTTAGTCTTTTTACAATCAATCGAGTACCATTGCATAACCATGTTGTCTAACGTAAATTCCTCAAAAGCGTATTGGTGCTCCCGTTCATCCATCATCTTGTGATTAAAGAGACCTGATATCCCAAGGGAGTTGTAAAATTCAGGTGTAAGTACTTTTAAACCTTTATTTCTTTCAACCTTATCAAATGAGTCAAAACGGATGGATTTATTCCTTTTCGTTGTCTACTTATAAAATAAAATAAAAATCAATAAGTAATTCATAATTACAGTGTATAAAAATGGCTTAATGTAATTTCAATTATCCGGCATTGATGATAGTACATAATCATTTATTTGTTCTAGTTGTTCAATGGTTGATACCAAATATACATCTACTTTGCAAGAAATCCACATTATTAAAATTTGTCGAGAAGTTGGGATATGCACATTGAAGTATGCCTTTTATTGGGTAATTAAATTGTGAAATTAATTGAGGCATATAAGTTTCAGTTTATTATCTTGAGGCATATCAATTAAGTTGGAATATGCACATTTGACGTCCGTATGGTGTTGGATTGCGTTTATTTAAGCCTTCATCTTGATTGACTAATGGTGAATGCATTCTACGAGAGGGGAATCTTGGATTCTCGTTTTTCCCCTAAGGCAAATTTTAGAGTCTAGATCATCCATTGCTGTAATTGTTAGAGGGTTTTCTAGTTTCAATGTTATTGTTGGTTGCATCACGGTTGTCACATCTGAGTTAATTTGGGAAGTTATTTGGTAGACGTTGTTTTTTAGTTACAACCATGTTATGAAATCTTAAGGCCCGGGTATTTGTTTTAGTGATATTATTATTATTAGTATTATTATTGTAAATAGTGTTAATTTTTTTTGTAATTTTAAGTTTGAAATTGACGGTTAAGATTTAAAATCAAGATTGTGGTAAATCCTATTATTTGCATTATATATAATTTTGTGATAAATCTTATTCAGATAGCTTACCCTCCACTAAACACTAGAATGTGTTGTGGTCATGTGCAGATTTTTTTTAGTAATTTTCTAAATGATTCGTCACGGTTCAATAGGTTACCCTCCACTTAAGTTTTTCTCTACCTGACTTGCACTATATGAAGGGAGAATAACACGGGGGGGGGGGGGGGGGGGGGGGGGTTGGATTGTGTTGGTTTTTTATGTTTTCTTTTACTTGGTGTTTAATATTGGTCAGGTTCTGAGGGGTTCAAATTCAGGCATAGAGTCTGAGTGCAGCGGAATAACATAACACAAAGATAAAAGACGGAGAGAGAGAGAGAGAGAGTAATTTATACTGATTCCTCCCACAACACATGAGTGGTTCAGTCCCCTTGCACTTCCAAGGGATTTCCTTATAATCTCACAGATTACAATTGCTCAAGGACTCTTCCAATAGACTTCCAATTACTCAAGCTCACTTACATATTAATTGAGGCATATCAGTTTCAGTTTATTATCTTGAGGCATATCAATTAAGTTGGAATATGCACATTTGACGTCTGGATGGTGTTGGATTGCTTTTCTTTAAGCCTTCATCTTGATTGACTAATGGTGAATGCATTCTACAAGAGGGGAATCTTGGATTCTCATTTTTCCTTCAAGGCTAATTTTTTAGTATGGATCATCCATTGTTGTCGTTGTTAGAGGATTTTCTAATTTCAACGTTATTGTTGGATGCATCACAGTTGTCGTATCTGAGTTAACTTCGGAAGTTCTCTGGTGGACGTTATCTTTTAGTTATAGCCATGATGTGAAACTATAAGGCCTAAGTATTTATTTTATCGAGGTCTCGTCTCTTTAAAATTGTCTTTCATCGAGGTCTCGTCTCTTTAAATTTGTTTTTGACAAACTTTAATCTAATATTATTATTGTAAATAGTGTTAAGAAAACATGTCATTTTAAGTTTGAAATTGATATTTAAGACTTAAAATCAAAATTGTGGTAAATCCTATTATATTTTTATACAATTTTGTGATAAATCCTATTCGGATAGGTTACCCTCCAGTCAACACTAGAATGTGTTGTGTAATTTTTTTAGCAATTTTCTAAATGATTCATCACGGTTTATTAGGTTACCCTCCACTTAAGTTTTTCTCTACCTAATTTGCACTACCACCTTGAACCACCAACCCACCGCCGTGTCCTCCTCCACCGTTCCAAATAACATAATTATTTCTTGGATTTTCCTTTCTTCCCATCCAGATCAAAGCATTATTCCCACCAACAATTACTAATAAACTCTAGATACCCAACAAAAAACATTTGCTCAAGTTTTGAACAATGTTTGTGACATCTTGGAATTCTGGCACGTAGTGGACATATGTCGTATACGATGTCAAGACATCAGAAATGTCGAATGTAATGTCCCGACATCGTAACAACACAAATAACAATAAACAATAAAAACATAATGTAAGGTGCAGGAAGGAAATTACACAATGTATTTGTTAACCTAGTTCGGTGCAACGTCACCTACATATGGGGGCTCCAAGCCAGGAAGGAAATCCACTATAATAGTATTAGTTTGAAGCCGGCATAAACAACCTCTGGTTTAATAGCTTCGCACCTAATCACTACCCGTGATATTTCTATCGAAAACACTCCTAGATACGAGACCCCTCTCACTTCTCTCAACCACTCACTAGTGATAACAACAAATACAATCAAAATGGAGACACCCTCCGAGAAACAGAATCCACTCTTGCTTAAAAGTTTACAAGTGATTCACAAATACAACTCAACTATCAGTCCAACTCAATGCATCAAGATGATACAAAGAGAGGCTCACAAATAAATAGGACAAACATGAAACCTTAAATGGCTCTTTTCTCAAATGACGGTTTCAGTCCTTTTACAACTCAACTAAACAAACCATCTATGTGCTTTGAGAAACAGTGACAGTAACCATAGGGGTACACAATAAAGTGTAACAGCCCGTTTTTTGCTAGAATTATTTTAAGGCTTAATTACATAAATGGTCCCTTAACTTATTTGTTGTTTTCGATTTGGTCCTTTATCTTTAAAAAATTTCAATTTGGTCCCATATGTACACCTCTGTTACTACTCTTGGTCCTTTCCGTCAATTGCCCGTTAGTGAGGCACACGATGCGAATCCCACGTGGCACATATATAAGGAATTTTTTTTTGAGATTACAGATCTAGTTTTTTTTTCCTTCTTCCTCCTTCTCTCATCGTTTTCTCCTTCAAACACAAACATATGCACAAATCAAATCAGCTTCAAACACAAATTCAAATTCGAATATGAGAGATTAGGCCCTGCTTCATTCACTGTCCATACAATTCTTCATCTTCACAATTGTTCATTTTCTGTAAAAAAAATCATCTTCGTTCCTCGCCGGAAACCGCCAGATCTGGTACTGCTTCTTCTTTTCCGTCATTCTCTTTCGCTTTCTCTTCCTCTAATCTCTTCATCTACACCCACCACCGTTTTGTATTCCCATTTGAAGCAGAATCAGATATGAATTAGGGTTTATGAAATGGGAAAAGGGTTAAAGGTGAAAACTTTTAAGACCGCCATGAAAATGGGTTTTGTTTTCCAATTGAAGCAAAACATCTCCAAGCATTCCTTCGATACTCCTCTCAAAGACTCCTTTGAATCTTCAACAACCAAAATAAGAAGAAACATTTGGAACACAACAACAAGACAAAGAAACACAACAACACAAATCCATTGAATGTAATCTAGCTTCTTGTTGAATAACAAAAGCATGATCTAAACCTCTGTGAAAATGGGTGCTGCTCTTTTTTATCAAACAAACTCCTTTTTTCAATGGGATCATTGATTTGAGTGAGCCCATTTACAGTCCCATCAAATTTCAACTATGAACTTTAAAAAAAGGGTCAAGCTTTACCAAACAAAATGGAAAATTGCATGCAAATAAAAGACATCCAGATGAGAAAACTTTAACGAGGCTTGAATGCAAAGGAAGTGGAAGTGAAAAAAAGAAGATAAAGATTGAAACTTTGAGAAGGGTAAGGGAGTGAGGATTGAAGAGATTGGTGGCGAATCAAAAACATATATAAATGAATCTTCATCTTCTTACCTTATACTGTATCTGGTTTTTTTTTCTCCTTTTGAGTATGGGTTGAGTAGATCCATTGTGTTATGGTTATTGGTTAATTTCGAAGAAGAGAAAGAAAGGGTGGGTGAGATTAGTTGGCCAAATGTGTTAAATTTGTGTGTACAATACAAAGATTTTGCAGAAAAATAATTTAGGGTTTGTAATTGGAATTTTGATTGAAAGGGGAAGAAAATGAGCAACTAAATCTGGGTTCCAAAAAAAACTGCCTTATATAAGTGCCACGTGGGATTGGTCACGTGTGCCTCAGTAACGGACAATTGATAGAAAGGACCAAGAGTAGTGACGGAGGTGTACACGAGGGACCAAATTGAAATTTTTTAAAGTTAAGGAACCAAATCGAAAACAACAAATAAGTTAAGGGATCATTTATGTAATTAAGCCTTATTTTAATTATTTATTATGTTTGTTTATATGTGCTTGCGTATGATTATTTTCCTCCGTGTGTATTTTAAATGAACATATGTACTCATAGTAAATTATTATATTTCTATCTTTGCACAACAACTTATGATGATCAGATTAGGCAAGAGTATCAAATCGTTTACCAAGTAATAAAGTGATAGGTAAAGTATCGTATCCACAGGGATTTCTGTTTCGTCAAAACAATTCGTGTTACTTATTTGAGAACAAAATAATATAAAAGAGTTGAGGGGTTAAAGATTTGCAATTTTTATCTGTTTGCAATATAGCAAGTTACCTGTTTTGGTTGCAGAATGTTAACAACTATTATGATTCTTTGAATCCCCCTATTCATTTGTTGGAATTAATTAAGGGTTAATTAGTCCTTATAAATATTCAGAGTTTTGTTTTTAATCCCTACAAAATAAAATCACACTTTTTAGTCCTTGTGACATTTTCCTTAAGCATTTTAGGGACCAAAAATGTTGATGGAAATTTTTGACAGGGACTAAAAATGATGATGGAAAAATTTTATAGGACTAAAAATGTTGATGGGAAATTTTATAGGGACTAGAAAGTGTGATTTTATTTTATAAGGATTAAAAACAAAATTCTGAATATTTACAGGGATCATTTACTTAATTAACCCATTAATTAACAATCAAGTCGCGTTCAGTTATTCTAAGTAGACTATCTAAGTGATGAGTTCTTCGGGACGTGGTAACCTAATCGGTTTATCAAGTTGCACATGATGGTCGCATGATGATCCTTACGTGCAGGCCGAGTCTTACTCTCTCGGTTGATTTCAGTATATCCCTCCGCCTGTTGAGTTGCACCTGTTGGTCACACGGTGATCCTTATGTGTGGGGTCTTACTCCCTTAGAGGCAATTGAAACATAAACTTAATATGATGTTCCTAAATTTCCAAAGGTACGATGTCCAGTGTTCCTAAAGGTTTTTCGATCTATGAATCTTAGGAGTACATAGCGCACTCTCTCTCTCTCTCTCTCTCTCTCTCTCTCTCTCTCTCTCGGTAATTCTACAAATGGGCAGCCATATCAGCATCTACCTTAGCAAGGTGCGAGGAGAATGGAGTTACTGGGCTCATTTAAGTCATGAAGTAACTTGTTTCCTTAATTACTAAATTTTACTCAATATTAGTAATGTCACCTCCTAAGTACTTACTACCAGGGTCCACTCGCTTTCGGTTTCAATAGTTACTAACTAATTACTTCCCAGTTATACACATATTTTTAGTAACATCTTAGATATACATATATAAATATCACGATATAAATATCAATATTAGGCACTGTCACTACCTAAGTGCCTAAACTAGGGTTGCGCTCCAGAGGAGACAAATCTTACACACTACTGTAAAACTAAATAGCGAACAGTTGCATAACTCTCAGGAAGATTGGCCCATTCTTTTGAGAAGTAAAATCTTCAGAGGCAAGAAACCTATTTCTTATCATGTATTCTCATCCATTTGGAGCAATGTCAAAGTAGAAACTCAACAATTTTAGCTAATTCTTGTTGGAATGATACATTGTGTGGTCCTCCTCTTTCTTCTATTGATCCTTCCATCAGTCAACATTTGGAATCAAAAGTGTGTGACTTCATCTCTGATTATAAATGGAATATTCCATTTTCTGTTTTACTTGCCTTTCCCAGCCTGCCTCAATTTATCAATCACATTATTATTCCTAAGCTTCAATTGCAAGATGAACTAATTTGGAAAGGTGCTCCTTATGGCAGTTTATCATTTAAAGAAGCTTTCACATTCAAATCTCCCTCTTCTCAAAAGCTGCAATGGGCCAAAACAGCATGGTCCCCTGACATCACCCCTTCAAAATAATTTTTGGCTTGGAGAATAATGCAAGACCGAATGCCTATTGATGAGAAATTAATGTCTAGAGGATGTTCCATGGCTTCTGTTTGCAGCAATTGTTTCAGAGAAGTTGAGTCAACAATGCATGTTTTCTTCAACTGTCCATACGCTTCAAAGCTGTGGACCTGGCTTGCCTCCATCCTCAATGTCAATCTGCATTGCAATTCAATAGAAAACCTTTGGAAGATTGAGAAAAAATTCACTAATGCTCAATGTCAAGTAGTGGTAACAGCTGGTATTATTAATGTCCTAAATGCGATCTGGCATTCTAGGAAACAAGAGAGATTTCAGGATAAGCATTTTTCTTGGCAGATGGCTATCAATATGGTGGTCTCAAATGTCTCTTTAACAGGAAACAAAACCAAAAGGGCTGCTGCTATTAATATGGCAGAATTTGAGTTGTTGAAAGCT
Source organism: Medicago sativa (assembly GCF_051527215.1). Taxonomy (NCBI): domain Eukaryota; kingdom Viridiplantae; phylum Streptophyta; class Magnoliopsida; order Fabales; family Fabaceae; genus Medicago; species Medicago sativa. The sequence goes on from NC_140750.1 coordinate 83,457,319, forward strand.
TTTAAAATCCAAATTCATCCTATGAAGCCCCCCCTTGATCAAAGAAATACTCTGGCTGCCCCCTTGTTTGAATTGGATCAAAGCAAATATAGATGGGGACATGACTAAAAATCCTACTAAAGCTTCGTGTGGTGGTATTTTTAGAGATTCATATGTTGTACTTAGGGAGTTTTGCACAGAACCTGAATACAACTTCCTCCTTCAATGCTGAACTGATAACTGCTATTATTGCCATTGAAACTGCTCACTCAAAAGGTTGGCTCAACTTATGGTTGGAAACCGACTCCCAATTGGTCCAGCATGCTTTTGGGAACAAAACTCTGATTGCTTGGGAGTTAAGAAACATATGGTGCAATTGTATAGAACTAATGAAAGATGTGAATTTTGTTGTTAGTCATATTGATAGTGAGGGGTACTCTTGCGCAGATGGTTTGGCTAATTTAGGACTATATCTATCTGCTTTTGTTTGGTCCCCCTCTCCTCCTGACTCTATTTGCTCAGAAATTTTGAAGAATAGGCTAGGTCTCCCTAGCTTTATGTATGTTTCTTCTTGAAAAGGTGTAGACCTAGTTCCCCTTTTCCTTTGTTACTTTTTTCTTTTATCAATGAATTGAGTAGTGCTTTTTGCACTACTTTTACTTAAAAAATAAAATAATAAATAGCGAACAGAAAATAACTGAATAAACGACTTTAAATTAAATAATAATTATCTAAATAAAATAGAGGTTCATCTTAAAACCCTAGCCTAAAAAGATTTAGTTACCTATGGTAATTAAAAGCAAATTACAAAAGAAATAAAACATACCCTAGAAAAATTTGGAGAGAGAAGAGAGAAACTCCTCCTTGAAAGCTCATAGTGCTCGCATTCTTCTTGAACAACCTCACTTCTAAACGAGAAATTGTGAATGAAGAATGCAGTATTTATAGGGAGAAGTTGGCCAAAAAACTGGGATTTTTCCCACAAAAAAGTAGGAAAAAACAGTTTTGGCCCGCAGTACTCAATGCTCGAGGCGCACAGCTCATGCCCTAGGCGCATGAGTGTGCAGCCCTAGGGGCATGGCCTGCCCTAGGTGCATTTGTGATTTTCAAATGTAACAAAGACAACAAACCATATTTTCCTTTAAAAAAACATATTTACATTTTTCAATGACAACAATAATATAACAAAAAATTTATCGTTTTTAATAATATCAACAATATAAAATTATTATTCAATTTTTTTTAAGGGTATAATTGAAATAACAAAAAATTCAGCCCAAAATCTCCCAAAAGGAGCTATTTTCTTTATATATAGTATAAATATATATAGTACAGAAGATAATATAATATTATATATAAAGAAAGAACATGGATTTGGATTGACTTTTCCCATTTCCAATTTTACCTTTCATTGAAATTATTTTATTCACAATTTTATCCTTTTTATAAATATTACTTAAATTATTAATTAAAATACGAACAACCTCACTACAATAGGAACAATATTATTTTTACTGGTGTATCAAGAAAATATGATATTTTAGGTAGATTATTTATTATTCCAATATTTTTGTTGATACCATTTAAAAATATAAAATTTTATATTAGAGTTGTTATATTGTTAGTGTAATTTAAAAAGATAAGCATGTTACAATTTGAAATCACAAACATCTATATGTATAATTTTAATCAAAATCGAACTAATTTTATAAAAAAATATTGATCATAATATACACGCATTAGCGTGATAAAAAAGTGGACAAACACGTGCCCATTTGAACGCTAATATAGTATAAATAAAGAGAGGTTTAATAGGTCAATTGGTCCCCTAATTAATTTCAAGTTTTCATTTTGATTCCATAATTCATAAAACTCATGTTTTGGTCCCTCAAAATTGTCTCTGTTAGTCAAATAAATCTTTTATGTTAACTTTAACCTCAAATGTCTATGGTGGACCAACATTATAGATAGTCCACCATAAACATTATTAATTTTTTAGTTTTAACTCTTTGATCTTTTTTAAGAGAGTTGACTGTTAGATCATGCAAGTCTATTGCATCATCTAGTGAATAATCAATAGTTAATTTTTTTCTCCATTTCTTCATCTTTTTCCCCAACTTCTTCATACAATCTTCAAGAACATTAAAAAAAATAATCCAGAAATAAAATACCCAGAAATGCAGTACACAAATACTCAAATTCAGAAATGCAGTACACAAATACTCAAATGCAGTCAACTGTCATGTGGAGTTTATGGAAACACCGCAATCTCAGGGTTTGGGACGATGTTACAGAAACAGGTGCTGTGGTTGTAGAGCGTGCTAGGAACATGGTCATCAATTGGCAAATGGCGAATGCTCCGGATGTCCTTGCATCCACTTCGCCGTCTCAGCATGCAATGGCTGCGAATATGGGAGGCTCCTCCTCACACCAACATAACAGAATCTTGTGGCAGCCCCCTACATCAGGTAGATATAAGTGTAATATTGATGTGGCTTTCTCTTCTCATCATAATCGTACAGGTATTGGCATCTGTGTTCGTGACTCGGAAGGTAGTTTTGTTCTGGCTAAGAATTTCACATATCCTTATATAGCTTCGGTGGATGTTGGAGAAGCTATAGGGCTGCACTCTGCTTTGCAATGGCTGAGTGATATGCAGCTTGATAATGTGAACTTTGAAACAGATTCTAAATTTAACAGTTGATGCCTTCCTCTCTACGTGGAACGACTTGTCTGAATTTGGTTCTATTATTTCTTCATGTCGTTCTTTATTTCGTAATTTATTCTCTAACTCTAGGGTGGAGTTTGTTAAGCGACAAGCCAATGCGGTGGCTCATACTCTTGCACGAGAGGCCACGTGTTCAGCTAGTTCCGCTGTTTATTATGAAATACCCACTTGTATTGAATCTATGATTATCAATGAAATACTATAAGCACGTTTCTTTCAAAAAAAAATACTCAAATTCAGAAGAAAAAAAATTATCAATCCATAACCATCATCAACCTTTGATCGTAACGCAAACACACTATTATATTCAATAACATTATAAAAAGACCTTTGTACCAAAAAAAACATTATAAAAAGAGCCATAAACCTCTGCACGAACAGAAACGTAACTTGTGATGTTTCGCTATTGATTTTCGAGAAACCCACAACCTTGGGCATGAGAAACCCTTCATTGATTTTTCAGATTTTTTATTTTCATGTCCATTGCACCGTTGCAATTTGTGATGTGATTTTTTCCTTTTAATTGATTTTTTGTGGATTATAAATAGGATGAATGAATATTTACAAAATTCGGTATCCTTTTCAAAATTTCCTTTTCCCAAATTGAGTGAAGCTAATAGGGTTTGAGTGAAAAGAAAATGACACATTGAAGAAAGGTGAAAGTCATAATAAAGGTTTCAGTGAAATCAACAAGAATAAAAAAAAAGGGGATTGATTACAGAAGGGGTTTAGAGAGAGAAAAGGCGAGTGGTTTTGGTGTGGTGGTAATGATGTTGAAATGAAGGATGAAGATGAGATGATCAACATATTGAACATTAAAATTTGAAGATAATGAAGAAATCTGAAAAATTATTGTTTTAAAATTGGGAATCGAGGGTATTTTGGAAAATTAATAGGTGATTTTTGAAGAGGAAGAAGAAAGGAATTTAATGGTGGTTTTGGTTTGGCCATATGACCTCGGATGACAGCTCTATGGCCTCTAGAAGGGGGTAGCACGGTGGCAATAATGGTGGAGAGAAGAAAACTTCTCTCTATGGTTATGTTTTGAGAGAGAGAGAGAGAGAGAGAGAGAGAGAGAGAGAGAGAGAGAGAGAGAGAGAGAGAGAGAGAGAGAGAGAGAGAGAGAGAGAGAGAGAGAGAGAGAGAGAGAGAGAGAGAGAGAGAGATAGATAAAGGAACCTATGGTGTAGTGTGCGTTTTTTTTTGAAGAAAATAAATTAAACAAAATTTATGAAGGTCTTTTGTGAAAGTGTGAAAAATAGTGTGGAAAAAAATGGGTAATTTTTTTAAAGAAGTTGAGTGATTGGGATGTTGTTGAGATTTAAGTCATGTTTTTTGTTTGGGTTTTTCTGGATATTTTATGAAGGTTGATGATGAAGATGATATGAAGATTAGGAAGAAGATGAAGAAATGGACAAAAAAATTAGCTACTGATGGTATACCATAAGAGACAATGGACCTTTACGATCTAACAGTCACTTTTTGATAAAAAAAAAAAATTGAATGGTTAAAATTAAATGAATTAATAAGGTATATGGTGGACTATCTATAATGTTGGTCCATCATAGACATTTGAAGTTAAAATTAACAATAGGGATCAAAACATGAGTTTTATTAATTATGAGACCAAAATGAAAACTTGAAATTAATTAGGGGACCAAATGATCCTTTAAGCCATAAGATATAGACATAATAAATTATAAAATAAGGATAAGGGTTGTTTGTGTTGCATCCAATTAGGTTCCAACATAAGGCCCACGGATGGAGACGGGTGGACCATGTGAATATCTCCATTCTCCACAAGCTAAGCATCTATCAAGCTTGATATTGTTTTCTAGAGTACAAAATTTGCAAGACCAAACTTTAAACTTTGAAACATCTTTTTGCTTCTTTGTTCCACAGGCTTCACATAGCAATAGCAATGGCTACAATAAACCAAGTCATCAGCAGGCAGTAGCAGCAACATTCAATTCTATTCAATGAATAGGAGTGCCATTTTTTAAAAATAAATATCTTAATTACTAGCTTTCTGATTATCTGTTGGACATTGTTTTAGGGTCCAAACGTAGTAAATTAACCAAAACAAAAAACAGTTAACATAATAATGTTTAAGAAAAGGTGTGAAGGGCAAAACAGAAAAACTAGTACTTGACAACTTTATTCTTCCATGGTCACAAGACCAAATCAATAGTGTTTGCACACACACACATAAAAAGATGGTCATTAAAATATTCAATTATTTTTTTTATCAATTTCCTCTTTATCATTAAAAAAATATTTCTTTATGTGTGTGTGACCAAACACTTTTTATTTGGTCATGTGACCATATTAGAATTTCTCACTTTCAAGTATTTTATAGATAATAACTGTCACTTGATATGGTTTTCAACACCGTCTATGATCAAGTTTCTTTTTTGTTTTTATTATGTCACTCAGCAACCCTAAAGTAAAAATATGGAGAATCATGCGACTTCTGCAGCAGTTGGAAGTATTAATAACAAAACTGATATGCTAAATTGTTTGCATGGAAGAGAAGAAGAACCTTACATTACATCCCAGACCATGAGACTCTGTTACCCTTTTACAGCTTAATTAAGATGATAGAATCTTGGGATTGGGGGTTTGGGCATGTACTAAAAAGACTTGTGGTAAAGTATAGATCAAATCAAACCATTATATTATGAGAGATATGATTTATATGCAAATGGTTTATCTTTAGTATACAATGGTTATTGTTGTATCAATCTCATAATTAAACAAATAAAATATACTGTACCTCATTTAACAAAGTGCAAGTACTGCACTGCCATTTCGCTTCCTTGGTCACTGCAGGTTGAACATGTAGAGTTTGATGACTAGGTCTCTCATAAGGTCCGCAGGAACTTCTACCCTCCGGAATGTAAGTGTCGCCGCTGAACCCTTTGACAATCAGTTCTTCACATTCCTGCGGTCAAATAGGATCTGACTGAACTAACTATATATGCAATCATCTAATATGAATATGATCAATATACCAATAAGAGTATGCACACACACACACACACACACACATATATATATATATATATGAAAAGATACCAAAGCATCAATATTATCAAAATCGGGACTTTACTTCAAGTCGAAAGGGAGTAGCAAAATCGGGACTCGTAAAATCGCAATCAAAATCGAAGGATTTTACAAGGACTTTTGTAGAATCGATATAGGATAGCAAAGTCGGGACTCATAAAATCGCAATCAAAATCGAGGATTCTACCAAAACAGAAATAATGTTAAATATGTTATATATTGCATATAGTCATAAATGACTAAAGTTCAAAGTCCACAAAATACATATACATAAATGTGGGGGGAAGTGAAAGAATGAAAAAGAAATTGCCTTTTGGGTATTTATAGAACGGGTCATGGATTCAAATCGGGTCAATTTACGAATCGGGTCAAAAATTGACCCTTATAAAAAAAATGAACAAAATCCTTCAAAATCCTGCGATTTTGAATGGATTTCACGATTTTGTGCGATTTTGTGCGAATTTGATAGGATTTTGCCTGTTTTTGGGACTTTGCTATGGATTTGAGTCGTTGAAGCTACGCAAAGTCGCAAAAACCAGGATTTTGGGACTTAAGTCGCGTTTTTGATAACAATGAATATTATTACCTTCCTGATTTCATCCCAAAGGTTATAAAAGTGAGCATTGTGAGGACCGTATTCATTATGGCAAAGCTCATGTAACATGGTATCGAGAACCTCTTCATATGGGAAGAAATCCCAGTCCCGATCAGGCCTCCGCAGTCTGAGCCTAACTTCTGCACCCGCCCCTATATTTTCCCCTAAGAGGGATGGATCGGCAGGACTGTATTCAAAAGTAGGGTAAGCGTGTAACAAAAAAAACATGAAGTTGAAAGCTAAGGAGGTAAATAAAAGAGCAAGTACCAGAATTCAGAAAGAAGCTCAACTTTCCATCTTCTTTCAGCCATAATTGGTTGCACCTGTTTAGCTACTTTTTCAAGAATCTTCCTGGCTTCATCTTCACCAATTTTGTTGAGAGACTTAATTTCCCATACTTTGTTAAAATCACTAAAATCCATGTTAGCAGCTGGTATGAAAAAGCTTATTATAAAATCAATTTGTTATAAACCTAAGAATGAGTTATCATAGTATAGTATACTGCTATAAAAAGAGGTTCGCGAGTGATGGGAGTTTGATTCTATTCTATTTCTATGAATTACATCCAATTTAATTCAAGTCATTGTTATCTAAAAGTGGTTACGTGAATTTCTTAATTTGTTACGTTGAATTTGGTGAGATTTGTTACTAAAACAAACAAAAAAAACACTAAAATCAATGTAATTGTTATGAATATAATAAGTGGATGTCCACAAACCCTTATACTTATCTCTTTAATGACACCATATTACTTATCCGTTAAGTCACACTTATTTGTACTTATCCGTTAAGTCACACTTATTTGTACTTATCCCCTTAAGTACTTAACTCTTAAGTCATATCATTGTACTTCTCTGTAAATAGAGACCACATGTAACATATTGTACAATACAAGAGAATAATATAATCATCTATGTTTCTCTCTTCTTCTCTACTTCTCTTTATTCTTGTTCTTATTCTAATAGTTTCATAATAGTAATCATTTAATTAAATTAACAAAACTTTTTTTAATATTTTTTTAAATATATCCTTGGACCTTGTAGGAAATTGTAAAACATTAAACACACGCATTATTAATATTAAAATGAGAAAGAAGGTAGAAAAATATATTTTAAACAGTAACTACAACTTTTTTTTGACAAGAAGAAACTTATTGCATTTCATTCATAATAATAGTAGAGATACAAGATGGAATCCTAATATGAATATGGAAACTAGCATGACGCAACGCCACTCTAGCAAAGCTATGAGCAACTTCGTTGGCTTGTCTCCGAATGAACCTAACATCAGAGGTTACTAAATCAGAAGCTAACAGACGTCTACAATCATTAATAACTGCGCTAAAGTTAGAGACGCCACTTTTACTACCATAAAGACTCTCTACCACAGTTTTAGAGTCAAGCTCAAAGTCCACAATTCCTAGTTGCAGATCGTGAACCCAATACATTGCTGATAATAAACCCAAAGCCTCACCCAAGTCCACATCAAGGAGCGGAGTCATCCATTCAGTCTTGGCTAAAACAAAGCGACCTTCTTCATCTCGAATGCAAACACCAATACCGACCCGATTCTGAGCTTGAGAGAAGGACGCATCAACATTACAAGTAAACCTGCCGGGACTTGGTTTGATCCACTTCGAATCATTCGGGGTGTCAGGATTCTGAGGGATAGGATGTCGAATATTCTGAGCATTCCTCCAGCTAGTAAGAAGAGAACCTGCACAAGCACAAATAGCTTGAGCTGTTTCAGTAATGTTGTTCCATACCTTATTGTTTCGATGCTTCCAAATACTCCAAAGGGTCACACTGAAAACTTGCTTTTGCTGCTGATCCAAGTGTTGTAGGATAGCAAACACATTGGTTGGGAAGCTGACATTAATATCAAAAACAGCCATCAAAGGGCTCCATAAGCCAATACGTTGCCAACAAAGCATACTTTTACTGCACATAAAGAACAAATGAGTGCTATCCTCTCCAAAATCATCACACACTGCACACCTATCAGTACACTGAACTCCTTTAGATTGCAAACGGATTCTCGTGGGCAAGCAATTACGGCAAGCTCGCCAAAGGAAATTCTTAACTTTTGGGGGCAATTTTAAACTCCAGATACAATTCCATTTACCCGGCACACGATGTTGAACAACTGCCACATCATGATTCAGAATATCCTTATAAGCACTTTTAACTGAATAAGTACCATCCCTTTCAAACTTCCAAACAGGCACATCATGAGTTACCGAAGGAAGCAACGGAGTGTTAAAAATATTTCTAGCAGTAACAGTGTCAAAAAAAGTATTAATGAGCTCCATATTCCACTGTTTCATGGGTGTAATCAACAAGTCAGAAACATTAACTACAACTTAAAACTGTGGTCCTTTAAAAAATCATAAAAATTGTAACATTTTCTTATAAATATGACCAAATTTTACTTTTTTTTTTAGAATAATAAAGACAGGAGGGTGTATCATTTAAAAATTGTTGATTTTTCTTTTTATATAAATTAGGTATCCTTCATACGCAATTGCGAAGGCTAATCCCGCAATGTGGGGCCCAAATAGGCTTATAAAGATAATCTACTCCTATAAATATTAAAACTAAAGTCCACTGCTTTGCCTAAAACATCACCCGATCTGACTCTTAATCTCACTAATTTGATCGGTTTCATGGTCAATTTGCTATTAAATAATAAGAAAATAAATAATATATTATGACATAATTATAAGAAAACATTTTATTTTCTTCACTTAATCTCACCATTTTTTTCCTTATTATATCCTTGATTAATTTCCTAATCTCACTAATTTTCCTATAAAATAAAAAATATTTAATAGAAAACACTACATTAATGTTAATATATATTTTTAAAATAGTTACGAATTTTTAAAATTTAATCATATCCATACGTGAATGCAAATATTTAACGATGTTTCACAGATAATATAAAAAAAATATTTAATAGAAACACCACATGAATGTTCATATTTTAAAAATAGTTACGAGTTTTCAAAATTTTATCACATCAATTTTCTCATATCGACACATAAAAAATTGCTTCCACAAATAATAAAATAAAAAATTTGCAACACGTGCAATGCAAATATTTAACAGATTTTTGCATATAAAAGAAAAAAAATATTTAATAGAAATATTACATCAATGTTGATAGCTTTCAATATCTTTAAAAAATTCACAATATTACCATTACAATTTTTTTTTATAATCAACGCAATGTCACGCGACATGTGCGAATGCACGACTCTTATATCCAGTATGCAAGTAAACTACTCCTTACATCTCAAATTATAAATCGTTTTGGAGAAAAAATTTGTCGCAAATTATTAGTCACTTTACAATATTAATTAAGTATCAATGTTATTTTTTCAAGGAAAATTCTATGGTGAAGTCATGAGAATGACTTTTTTGGTGAAGTTAACACCGTAACATAAAAAATGTAATAAGTAACACCTCACTGTTTGTACAATGACATCAAAAGTTCAGTCCTCGTAGTATCATCAATTCATCAGATTAACAAGACTACACTTAATCTAATTTTATCCTACCTTGTTATAAGCGTAACACCCCACAAAGTATAACAGTTAAGACTATCACATAATATCATCAACTATGCTTGCATATTAAAGATTCCGACAATAAAATAGTACTTGTAAGTCCAAGATGTTGCAAGCATTACTAGATGAATTACTATTGATCATTAATCAGTAATCAACAATTTAAAAATGAATCAAACATTAAGAACAAAATTAACTTTTTCAAAAAAGTCAGTTGTCTGACTGCACCATAGAAGCTCTCTTTTTTCAATTATACTCTTAACTATTTAATACTCTTTCTTCTTTCAATTATTTAAGCTATCTTTCCAATACCATTAAAGAAAGATAATTTTGTAAAATTACTCATAAATTCTCTTCAATATACACAATTGATTATATTTGTTAATCTTTATGAAAATGTCAAATCAACTTTTAATTTATGACCGAAACAGAACTAAACTATTTATGGTGTTTTCCAAGAACATCACCCCCTCAATAAGTTTCGGATCAAACCCCCATGGTTGAAGTTTGGATTCTAACCAAGTGATCTCTCGTTAAGGGTACCTACTAGACTATTTAAAAACTTAATTCATATTAATGTTTTTATTTTACGAGCAATCATATTAATGTTTTTAAATACCTGATCTTACTTGTATTTCAGTATTTGTTTTTATAATAATACGTTTAAATTTACTAAAAGTAAATGTAAGTTAACAATGTATTAAAAAATACGCTTCATTTTGAACCTTTATTTAAAACGTTTTTTTTTTTTTTGAGGGAAACCTTTATTTAAAATGTTGTGAAGAGACATGTTACATATGTACTAGACTTTTCACCCGTGCTGCCGCACGGGCCGTATATAGTTCAAAACATTACTTGCACTTTTTATTAAAAAATATAGGTGTGATATATCATAAGGTATAAGGTATGTTAAAAGAACTCATGTTGTACATATGTAAGTTAATTTGTTTAGTATAAATAAGCTTTTCCCTATCAGTATGTATTGTTTGAAATGAGCGTATATGAGTCTGAAAGTTAGTACATACTTGGAATATAAGGGATTACATGAGTGTAGGTCTTAACATGCTTTAGATTAGAAAGCTGCTAATTAATACATACTTGGAATATAAAGGATAACCCCAACGTATCTGTCAAACTGGTAAGATGATAAAGTTGCCAATTAATTGACCAAATACTAATATATATATTAATTGGTCTAAGGTGTACATGTTTTCAGCAAGAAAAAATCTGTCACGGAATGGCAGAACTAACTTAGAGTAGACATGAGAGAAGCAATGTGATACTAAATGCATTTCAAATCACCTGCGAATAATTCAAAATCAAGTTTGAAATCTCAAATCCTAACTGATGAAGATTTTCTTTTATATTTTGAGTGAGTAATCTAGGCCAAGTGGACTTTTATTGACTATAAGCTTTAGGGCTCAACTTGAAGCAACTTGAATAAGTTTATTTTACAAACAAAAAAGAATAGACTGCAAAAATGTTGTGCACTGTCAAATCAGTGAGCCTAGAATTGGCAAAAGTTACAACCCATATATAGTTGATAGGTACAAAAAATACAGACTCACATGATAACTACCAGAAAACTACAAAATCACATCCAACATCATTTGAATTCAAAAACCAAAACATGCTAACACCTAAAAACAACACCATATTGTCAACTAAAAAACCAATGCCAAACAAATCTGCAGCAGGACCATAAAGCAACCTCATCAATAATTGATGAAGAGAACATGAACTACAACCATGCAAATCAAAATGGTAGCTGCACAGACTGCCGGAAAACCTAAAGTGCACAACATGCATAAAACAACATGAAAGCCAGCCAACACCCAAAAAACTCAAAGATACCTGCAGCCGAAACAGAAAAGTGTGAAATTCACCAGCATTCCAAAACAAAAACCCAGTAGCTACCTCAACGTATTTGATATCAGAATAATACGTGCAATAGAGATTAGTACTTAAGGATGAAAAGAATGGAAAAATTAGACAAATTCAATGAACAATCTCATCCATAATTCAAGAATCGTACATTGAGTGGTTAAATACACATTTCTCAACCAAAAAAATGTCATACTCAGTAATAACTAATAACAGCCACACCCTTGAATATTAGATTTTAGAGTTAAACCCAAACATTTGTGTTTTCTGTCTTAAAATAATGAGGAATATTCATTTAACGTACTTGTGCACATACACCATTTTCATGTTGAAATCGCAGTGAATATCACCAACGTGTATATTACCTGATGTACACTCGTTAATGCAAGGATATATTCAAATTGGGGCTGAACAGAGACCTCTTTAACAGATGGGGCTGAAACATGTTGTCATTGACTTATGCAGCCTGAAATAAAGCAAAATGAGACTATTAGGTTTCTATTTCCTCTGAAATAGAAAAGGTAAAAACGAAGAAGCACTAAAAGAATAAGAGAAGCTGTAATAAAGAAAAACAAATTCTTAATCAAAACTTTTTAGAAAGTTGTCGAATATTAGCAAAATAATATAATTAAACAAACATCATAAAAAATAATGGATGAGCAAGGTTATATCATAATTGCACAATTCTTGTTATTTAGCCACTCACTGGTTCCGTATAGAAAAATTCACTCCCAAGGTTATATTATAATAGGAGGCAAAATTTCTTTAAAAAATCAAAGCAATTATAATAGTACTATGATTTTAGGTACTTACATGTCACTGGATATCAAATTTATAGATATTATAAAACCATCCTTTTTGATCAGTGGGAATCAAATTAATTATTAAGAGGAACCATCTTATTTTTACCTTAACTCTTAATCTCTAATAACAACAAATTATTTTCTAAAGAGTTGTATGTGGTAGGCTGCAAGCAGATTATTTTGTATAAAAAATAATCGCATGTAACTTGAAATGTAATGAAAACTTTATCTCAAAGTTGTTGGGTTCTAATAAAGCTACAGACTACATGTGCACCTTAAGCAACATTTAAGTAAAAACCAACACCCAAAGTATAAGTTAAAAACACATAGTGCATAAGCAATTTTATGGAAAACAAAACATTACTATGGAGTAGTATTTTAGGTAAAACTCATCTGCCAATTCTTTTTCCTTTGCCTCTGCTAGCGATGGAGCATAAGAAAAATAAACTCAAATGCAGATACTCAACAGCCAGCATCTCTACGACAGTTTCTGCTAAAAAGTATCAGTTATTGCATCAATTCTACAAAGCTACTTCTCCCTGTTGACTTCAGAGAAACAATAAAACACAAAACATTGTAGGAAGAATCTTCATCCAATAAACTCTGCTTAGATCCATATCAATTCTTTCAAAGGAAAAATCCAGAACATGGTATATCTAAAAAAAGTTACCCAGATAAAGAAAATAATTTCAAGGTCCATATTTTATCTCTTCTCAATCTATCGAATAGTAGTGCTGAAAGTTGAATTCAGAACCTAAATAAAAGAAAAGAATTCATTGAACAAAAGAATTCTTTTTGTAACCCAAAAAGAAATAAGTTGTAAAAGTAAAATCAAAATCCAATGATGCATTCAATCAAACATGTAAAAGAAGAAGTGAATATAGCCTTAAAATGATACAACCAGCAAATCATTTTCCAAGATACCAGATGCTACAATTTGTTTCTCTCTCTTTTTAGAAGAAACAGTAGTCTTAACCTAATCCTGATAAATTTCTCGATGGCTTTAAGCAACCTATTGATGTCCAGTCTTATTAACATATATGAATAACTCATAAAATCCATAATGTTTCAACTATATTTAACACAAAGATCAGATTTGATGCTTAAAATATACTTGCAATGCCTATGTCGAATTCCAGTGGTATGTGTCAGTTTCATCAAATCATTTCGTACGGTCTTGCACACATCTGAACTGGTGATGTTATAACAACGGGATAGAAAAGTAAGTTTACGCAAAAAAGTAGTCTATAATAACAGAAGTATGAAAACTGCTGCAGCTTTGATAGGAATATGGAAACAAAACAGAATCTGACAATAAACAACCTTTCAAGTTGATAAGGGCATCAAGAGAATCTTGGTCTTTTGCAAACATAACAAAGTTTTCCAAACTCGACATAATGATCGTGAGAGAAAGGCTTGATCATTTGTTTCAAAACAGAAGGTATGTATGTTAGTATGAAACACATTCACCCAAAGTAACATAAGTCAAGCTTTGCTCATTTAAATAGCATGAGCTTTCTCTAATAATTAAATGAGTTAGTTGGGAAAGTATACAAATGAGCTTTCTCTAAGCATTCAATGCAGGCGTGCTATCCCTCTTTAACCTAGGTGTGCTATTGCTTTGCTAAATCATATAGATTCACATATAATAAAGGAGAAACAACAATAAACATACTAAGGACATATTAGAGGTTGTGTGAGGCATGATTCCAAATTCCTAAATGAAAAATAATTAGTACCAAACAATTAATCATTATCATCGCATATGAATTTGAAGAATCTCTACTCACAGGGAAGAAAGGAATGTGATTACCATCACCAAGATGTGTTTCATCATCATCATCAATCCTCAGCATTTTCAAAGGTATTACGTCCGAGTGATCTCAAAGTCGTAATTCTACAAACAGAGGCTATCCTCTTTATAAAAACTCAAAATTTGAGCACTCTGCAACCAAAACACTCAAATCACAATATAAGCCAAAAAAACAAAGCAACAAAAAAAATACAAAAAGAAATAAAATATTAAAATGTTTAGGTTTTTCAAATTCACACCATGGTTTGAACTTAGTGGAGGAAATTGAAACCTTATAAAACAAAATTAAGACTCTATCATATGAATACGAATAATTCTTAGGACCATCACAAAACCTTTTGGTAGCAGAAACAGTGTCCAGCATGGAAGATAAAATCCTATAACTTCTCAGCAATTTTATGTTCTCATCTACATACTTCGACAACATACTCAGATAGCTTTTCTCATCAATGTCCAATTTTCGTTTAAGAAAAAATAAATAATGATAAATCGAAGCTTCCAGAATGAATCAATCCACTGAAGTAATGAAAAGGGATAATAAAGAAAGATCAAATGATTGAAGCAGAAGAAATCAAACCTGTAAAGATTGATTACCATGTGTTAATGAGGCTGAGAAATTGTTGGATGGCCAAGCTAGAACCTATCTCCCTCCGTTAACTCCACACCGCGATTCCCTCTCTGTACCACCGCAATCCATCGCGATCTCCTCTCACTGTTATGTTGCAGTATCACATAAACTAAATTGAAGAATTACAATACAATAAATTGAAGAATTACAATACAATACTGAATAATCATACACAATTCAGGAAAGAAAAGGAAGAAAAAAGAGTTTCCTTACCAAATTGCCGCCGCGTTTGGCAGAACTGCTATCGGAGCAACGACACCGCCATGTCTAGAACCACCGTGTCTAATCAATAAGTGTATGCCCTAACTTCACTGCCATGTCTGATCGATTAAGATGAAGATATTTTCGCTTCTTTCTTCCGCCGCCATGTCTGTTTCGGTTTTCCTCTTCCGCCGCCGTCGGATTCACGTTTTCTTTCGCTACCGATCGAAGTCTATATTCACCGCATGCCATCTCAATTTTCACGTGATGCACTTTGTAGTGAGTAGGGAGAGAGTGAGTGTTTGGATTTGTGGAGGAAAAATTTGAAAATGGGAAGAGGATGAAGAAGATACAGTTCTCAGAGAGAGAGAGAGAGAGAGAGAAAATTTTAGGGTGGAGGTTAAAATTTCAACAATAGGGTTAAAACAGTAAATTGTAGCCATTAGGGTTTTGGAAAAATTAGGGCTTCAAAATTGGCTTGGGACAACTTTTATATATAGATAGATAGATGTCTGATCGATTAAGATGAAGATATTTTCGCTTCTTTCTTCCGCCGCCATGTCTGTTTCGGTTTTCCTCTTCCGCCGCCGCCGGATTCACGTTTTCTTTCGCTACCGATCGAAGTCTATATTCACCGCATGCCATCTCAATTTTCACGTGATGCACTTTGTAGTGAGTAGGGAGAGAGTGAGTGTTTGGATTTGTGGAGGAAAAATTTGAAAATGGGAAGAGGATGAAGAAGATACAGTTCTCAGAGAGAGAGAGAGAGAGAGAGAGAGAGAGAGAGAGAGAGAGAGAGAGAGAGAGAGAGAGAGAGAGAGAGAGAGAGAGAGAGAGAGAGAGAGAGAGAGAGAGAGAGAGAGAGAATTTTAGGGTGGAGGTTAAAATTTCAACAATAGGGTTAAAACAGTAAATTGTAGCCATTATGGTTTTGGAAAAATTAGGGCTTCAAAATTGGCTTGGGACAACTTTTATATATAGATAGATATTTGAACACTTTACATATGTATATTTGAACACTTGAAAATAATTTATATTTAAATACCATTTTGTTTATTATATATATTTATGGAATTAAAAGTTGTTGTTTATTGAAAAAAAATCATAAATAAAGTGATTCTATATTCAATTGAGAGGCTTTGATCCGCTGCTTCCATCATTCCATCTTCTTCATGTAAACCAAGTGAAGAGAGAAAAATAATAAA
This sequence comes from Medicago sativa, assembly GCF_051527215.1. Classification (NCBI taxonomy): domain Eukaryota; kingdom Viridiplantae; phylum Streptophyta; class Magnoliopsida; order Fabales; family Fabaceae; genus Medicago; species Medicago sativa. The sequence goes on from NC_140750.1 coordinate 83,473,792, forward strand.
AAACAGAAAGTTGGAGATAAATTAGCGGAGGAGATGGTCCAAATTCTTCAATTGAGTGCGGGGATGGCAATGGGTACCCTATGGGTAGAGTACTATAGTGCTCATCCCCATATCCATGGGTAGAGTACTATGGTGCTCATCCCCATATCCGCATTTGTAAAAAATACCCGTACCCGTGTCCGTATCCTCGTGAGCAACAACTTTAGTGCCCTTCCCCATACCCTATGGGTACCTAAAGGGCCCATACTCGCACCCATTACCAGCACTTTAACTATGAAAAGACAATAAAAACATCATAATTGAAATAAAACTACGGTCTAAATTTTTTAAAATTTACTCAAAAAATAGTTCGAATCGTAGTATTTAGTGAACTAAAAAACATCCAAAATATCCCTAAACAATTGTACACCGGCATGATGGAGTTGTCATTATATTAAGTACTCCCTCCGTCTCACAATATTAGTCGTTTAAGGTTTGTGCACGGTTATTAAGGAAATGATTAATTGTGTTGATTTCAATGGTAAAATTAGTAACATTTACTAAAACACCCTTATTAATTGTAGTTAGTGGAGTAGTTAAGTTGGATGAAATTCAATAAATAAGGGTATAATAGTGGAAAAAAGTAATAAATGCTGCATTGGTATTGTAAAGTGACAATTATTTTGAGAAAAAGAAAAAATGCTAAAGAGACAATAATTGTGAGACGGAGGGAGTAGTTTTTTTTGTTTAAGTTTAGTTATAGGCTTAAATAGCTAAATAAATTAATTAATTATACACAATAAATAAATAAATTATTTATGATATTATATAAATATGTATATGCGGGGTTGCGGGCCTGGGCAATATAGTACCCTTACCCGTGCCGTGCCCATACCCATTAAAATTTGTGGGTATTACCCGGACCCGTGCCCATACCCATTAAAGCGGGGTTTTACCCTGCCCATCGTGGATATTTTTTGCGGGTATCCATTGGATCTGGGTCCAATTGCCATCCTGAGTGCATCACACACATCTGAGCTAGGTCTGTGAATGAAAATTTGTCTTCTATCAATCACCAAATTTAATAGGTCAGATGACATCGTATTTTTCTATATAAAAAATGGGTCTTGTTAATGAGTGTTTCCGGAGCACTCTTTAAGCATTTCTTATTAGAAAATTATTTTTTAAAAAAGTTAATAGTTTAATTTTCAATACATTAAATACATATGTTTTTATAAAAAAGTTACTATTTAAGACTGTTAACAGGTGTCCCAGAGGCACTCGTTAACATCTCCCATAAAACATTTCACTTGTCTCATAAGTCTCTCATAAAGTCATAATTTTTTTTTATAACAAATGATTAATTATGTTGATTTTAATGATAAAATAAATTATTTTAACTAAAACACTTTTATTAATTATTACTAGTTAGTGAAATAATTAAGCGAATTGAGATATACTAGTAATAAACAATTGTATATTAGTGGAAGAAAATAAGATGGTTGAAAATAATTATTGTTTCATCGATATTTTAAAAGTATATATAATTTGAGATATATAAATGTTAAAAATAAGACCGTAAGAATCCATTTGAATTGGTCTGATGGTGTTAACTTGAAACTATACTCTTCAAGATATAAGATTCGATTATCTCTTATGTTGATTTGAGTGACTTAGTTTAGCTTTCTTTTATTTAAAAAGAAGAAGAAGAAGAAGAATGAAAGATAATAGTACCTTTGTCAATAAAAGAAAAGGAGTGAAAAAGTACCTAACACTTTTGTCGCCTTTATTTATGTTATTAATCTTCTCAAGTTACAAAATGCCAAAGTAGGCTTGAATCATCATCCATGGATGCAATTGTGGTAAAGTTTGTACTTAAATGAGTAAGGCTAACATTAGCACAACTTTTTAACCACTTACTTATATTTTATTCTATATTAGAGACCAAAGTGCAGGACACGGTTCATGTGACAAAATTCTTTGTTTAATATTTTTTCTTCAAAGGAAGTCTTTGTTTAATTAATAAATTAATGAAAGCAAATCTAAGAAACTGGAAAATGCAACATTTGAAGAAATAATATGGGCTTTCTTTCTACTAAAAAAAATCGAAAATCCACCCAACTTGTTTTTGTTTGGATGTAAACATAAAGAAAGGTCCGCATATGACTCTATTATGGTCTTTCCCACCTGACTTGACTTGACCCAGTAGGAACCTGGTTGGTTTAGTGGAATAATAACTCCAAACAAATTGAGAAAGTGAAGTGTGGAACCGGGAAAAAGGAGGAGTAACTAATACTAATAAATACAGTCAAAAAGTTAAGAAGAGAACAAGATATGAATGTGAATGGCAATGCATGTGAAGAAGTATAGTAGTAAGTGTGAACTCAGAGAAATAAGTACTACTCCCTCCGTCCCAATTTATTTGACCCTTTGGCTCATTTCACACAGATTAAGAAAAATATATAAATAAAGGGAAAAGTGAAATATATTGTATTGGGAATGATAAAAGTAGTATTATTTAGTGTTATATTGTATTGGGAATGATGAAAGTTGTATTGAAAATTGAAATGAGTCAGTTATTTTGGAACACTTTTTTTTAGAAAATGAGTCAGTTATTCCGGGACGGAGGGAGTAGCATTTATGAGAGTAATGACAAACCAATGAGACAGATACAAATACTGACACAAATACAGACACAGACAGACACCACCGCTTCATACAAATTATATTATTATTAACACTTCTGCTCTTCTCTCTCTCCCCCTATTGCATTGCAAAAAAAAACCATGAGACTTGTTGTTCTCTTCTTATTGCATGTGTATTCTGTTTGTGCACTCAACTCAGATGGGGTAGCACTCTTGTCATTCATGTCCCACTGGACATCAGTAGTTCCTCCTTCCATAAACTCAACATGGATTCCATCTCATTCAACACCATGCTCATGGGAAGGTGTCAAATGCAACCCTTCCACTCACCGTGTAGTCTCTCTCAACCTTTCCTATTGTGACATTCATGCTCCACTACGACCTGAAATTGCTAATTGCACACACCTCACCTACTTAGACCTTACTTCTAACTACTTTACCGGCCAAATACCTTACTCATTCGCTAACCTCCACAAACTCACCTATCTCAGCCTTTCTGTTAATCTACTCACTGGTCCATTCCCCCATTTCTTAACTCAAATCCCTCACCTTCACTTTCTTGATCTCCATTTTAACCAACTTACTGGTTCCATTCCAACTACTATTGCCAACATCACTCAACTTCGCTACTTGTATCTCCAAGAAAACCAATTCTCCGGTATAATCCCATCATCCATTGGGAACTGTACTCAACTGCAAGACTTGTATTTCAATGAAAATCAGTTTCAGGGTGTCATCCCCCACACTAGTCTAAACCATCTTCTTCGGTTAAATCTTGCCTCCAATAAACTAACAGGTATCATTCCATTCGGTTCTAGTTCCGCTTGTCAAAATTTACTGTTTTTGGATATTTCATTCAATGCTTTTAGTGGAGGCATCCCCTCAGCCATTGGGAATTGTACTGCTTTATCACAGTTTGCTGCTGTTGAGTCTAACTTGGTTGGAACTATTCCATCCTCCATCGGTCTGCTCACCAACCTTAATCATCTACACCTTTCTGAGAACCATTTGTCCGGTAAAATACCTCCTGAAATAGGTAACTGCAAGTCTTTGAATGGATTGCATTTGTATTCCAATCGACTTGAGGGAAACATTCCAAGTGAATTAGGAAAGCTGAGTAAACTGCAGGACCTTGAATTGTTTTCCAATCAATTGAGTGGTGAAATTCCACTTGCCATATGGAAGATTCATAGTCTTGAGTATCTGCTTGTGTATAATAACAGTCTTTCCGGAGAACTTCCTGTGGAGATGACAGAGCTCAAGAACCTCAAAAACATCTCATTGTTTAACAACATGTTCTCTGGAGTCATACCTCATAGTTTGGGAATCAATAGCAGTTTGTTGCAATTAGACTTTATAAATAATAGGTTCACCGGCAACCTCCCACCCAATCTTTGTTTTCGCAGAAAGCTAAGCGTTTTGAATATGGGCATCAATCAACTTCAAGGTCGCATACCTCTTGATGTTGGAAGATGCACAACTCTAAGAAGGGTCATTCTTAAACAAAACAACTTTACTGGGCCTCTTCCTCATTTCGAAACTAATCCCAATCTGTTATTCATGGAGATCAGCAACAACAAAATCAACGGAACAATTCCATCAAGTTTAGGAAACTGCACAAATCTAACAGATTTAATTTTGTCAAGGAACAAATTTAGTGGGCGCATACCACAAGAGTTAGGAAACCTTGTGAATCTTCGGACTTTGATTCTTGATCACAACAACTTAGAAGGACCTTTGCCATTTCAGCTGTCAAATTGTACCAAAATGGACAAGTTTGATGTGGGATTTAACTTCTTAAATGGTTCATTGCCATCAAGTTTGCAGAGGTGGACAAGGCTAAACACATTAATTTTGACTGAGAATCATTTTAGTGGCGGCATTCCAGATTTCTTGTCGGCATTCAAAGATCTTTCTGAACTAGGGCTTGGTGGCAATATGTTTGGTGGGAGAATTCCTAGATCGGTTGGGGCATTGCAGAATTTGATCTATGGTTTGAATCTAAGTTCTAATGGGCTGTTAGGCGACATTCCTGTGGAAATTGGAAAACTGAAAACTTTGCAATTGCTGGATCTATCTCAGAACAATTTGACAGGAAGCATACAAGTTCTTGATGACCTCCCTTCATTGGTTGAAATCAATATTTCATACAATTCTTTTCAGGGTCCTGTTCCGAAGATGCTAATGAAGCTGCTCAATTCTCCCCTGTCATCATTTTTGGGGAATCCTGGGCTATGTATCAGTTGCTCACCATCTGATAGCTTGGTTTGCTCCAAAATCGGATATCTAAAACCATGTGATAACAAAACAGTTAATCACAAAGGCCTCAGTAAAATTGCAATTGTGATGATAGCTCTAGGATCCTCAATATCTGTTGTTTTGCTTCTTCTGGGATTAGTTTATATCTTTTCTTATGGCAGAAAATCTAAGCAGCAAGTCCATTTCACCGATAATGGAGGTCCTTCGTACCTTCTTAACAAAGTCATGGAGGCTACATCGAACCTAAGTGATCGGTATATTATTGGAAGAGGAGCCCATGGAGTTGTTTATAAAGCCCTTGTAAGTCAAGACAAAGCGTTTGCTGTAAAGAAGCTGGCATTTGCTGCCAGCAAAGGTAAGAACATGAGTATGGTCAGAGAAATTCAAACCCTTGGACAGATTAGGCATAGAAATCTTGTCAAATTGGAAAACTTTTGGTTGAGACAAGATTATGGTCTTATTCTGTATAGCTACATGCCAAATGGAAGCCTTTATGATGTATTGCATGAAAACAAACCAGCACCGTCCTTAGAATGGAATGTACGATATAAGATAGCCATTGGAATTGCGCACGGCTTAGCATACCTCCATTATGACTGTGATCCTCCCATAGTGCACCGAGACATCAAACCAAACAACATACTTCTAGACTCTGATATGGAGCCTCACATTGCCGACTTTGGTATTGCCAAACTTCTGGACCAGTCTTCTACATCAAACCCTTCCTTGTCTGTGCCGGGCACAATTGGTTATATTGCACCAGGTAACTAATTATTGATTGAATGTTTCTTTTCTTTTCTAAATTCTCATATGGATGATTAACATGTTTGTGTTGGCTTGTGACAGAGAATGCTTATAGAACAGTAAGTAGTAGGGAGTGTGATGTGTACAGCTATGGAGTAGTTTTGCTTGAGCTGATAACCAGAAAGAAGGTAGCAGATCCGTCATTTATGGAGGGTACTGATTTAGTAGGTTGGGTTAGATTGATGTGGAGTGAAACAGGAGAAATTAATCAAATTGTTGATTCAAGCCTTGTAAATGAATTTCTAGATACCAATATAATGGAAAATGTTACCAAAGTGCTTATGCTGGCTTTGACATGTACTGAGAAGGATCCACGCAAGAGGCCAACAATGACAGATGTTACCAAGCAATTATCAGATTCCAATCCACAGAAAATAAGTAAGAAGGGCTAGTTTTTCAAAACATATCTAATTTCTATCTATGATCATGATATTGATAGGGATAGTCCTTTTGTTGTATGCACTGTGCTTCAAATTTTGTCGGCTGGCCCTTTATCTGGTGAATACTATCATAATACTAGCTCTTGTTGAAACAATGTTATGATCTTGAGTTGAGATAACCTTTATTTATTAAACCATGTTTTCGTCCATTCAAAACAAAAAAAAATCTCATTTTAGCATTATCATTAGAAACTGCAGATATGTAAATCCATATCAGCATCGCGCGTAAGAGTGATATTGCTCCTGTTAATTAATTCTTTAAATTTGTAAGTTTATAAACATGTTTGTCAATTAAATAATTGAATAGAAATATGAGACATCGCACACAGTTGTTTAGTGAATTGTGTTTTAAGTCTAATATATTACGAATACTGTATTTGTATTGATAAATTGCAGAAAGAGTTACCTTATTTGAACACACAGAATGCAATAGTATATCAACCTTCGTACAAAATACACTCGGGATCTAATTATTTTTCAAATTAAGGTGAGAGAAAATAACAATGTTTACACTGTTGAATGTCAAATTGTGTGTCCATAAAACATTTCTCGTGAAACTTATGAGTCCGTTAACTAGAATTAATTTGAACAGAAATGGAAACTCATTTCTCAATGTACAGAGATACCAATCGCACAACAAATGGTATGAAAACTCATTTGATTCAGAAAAAAACATAACAATTCAAATTTTAACTATTGGAATTTTGACAACGATCCACTCCACCCTACCCAAAAAAAAAAAAGGGGGAAAAATGGTAAATGCATTTCAGAACTTGTCAAAAATTTATATGATTGTATATATGTTGAATATACAGTATATTAAAGTCTAAAAGTGACCTGATTGCTATATATGTTGAATATCCAGTATGTTACAAGTTCTAGAAAGAAGACTCAGCTCGGCAATATGTACGGTCCTGTCAGTCGTTAGTTAGCTTACTATGAATTGCAGGTTATAAGTTCTGCAACTCATTATGCAGTACGAGACTTCTTCAAGCGCCTAAACACCCTCAAGATGGACCGTGACATTGGTGTTTTGGGAACTGGAATTAATTTTCCAATAACCGCAAGTGGCCAGCTGTTGGAAGGAAAAATCAGCCGGTTAGTAATATCATATGAAGCTAAGATATATTGAGAGGGAAGAATGACTATTAATTTGTGATTGTAAAATGATTATCAATATGGATAATCAACCTTCTACAGTTGAGTGTACTAACCTGACCAGCCCAATACCAATACAAGCAAGCCACTGCTGCCAATTCAGCCTCACTGTTGTTGCAAACTTCCCAAGGAACTCGATGATGATTATCTATCAATTTAACATAGAGACATAGATGCATTCAAAATGTTGCTAACTAAGAAAATAAATAAAATAATGAATGATATGCCTATTTACCTGAAGTACAAAAGTCACTCCCACAATTCCGACGAAGAGATGGTTCTGAGTCACTCCTTTGAAGACATTCATCCCTTCTGGCTTTCGAGCATTGAATTCATTGAATATCTGTCAGTTGAAACATTATAAAACTGTTAAATAAGAGTTTGATGAACTAACTAGATTATAAGGTTCTTGAAATTGTATAGGGGGAGAATACCACTTGATGATTCCAACTAGCCTTTATTAGATATCTAATAGTGGAATAGAATGAAATGGAATAAAGTTACCATTTCATTTGTTGGATATTTTTGTGAAAAATATAGACAGAGAAAAAAAAACGACTCCACCCCTTTCATTCAAATTTAGGAGGACAATGGATAAAATGCGATGTAATACAATCCATAATGTTCCATTTCACTCTTTTTAAACGATCCAAACAATGGAACATACTATGATTACATTTCATTTATTTTTACCAATCCAAACATAGTATAAGAGAGTCTGGTAGATGAGAGAATGAAGAGGGGTTTAATCCATAAATCCCTGAGAAACCCAATTACACAATAATAAGCAAGGGCATGACCAAATATCTCAAATTTTCATTAACATGTACTAACTTGGCACATGACGAATGCGTTGAAAATTATAGTATTCTTCAATTTTAAGTCATGTGTCTCAGATTCTTCATGTAGAATACTTTCACCAGCAAAGTTAAGAACCAGAAGAACAGTCACTTGATAAATAGCCTGCAATGCCAAATTGATTATCGTTAAATAGTAAGATCTTTAGTTTCTTCTACTTCCAATTCACTGATGATTTTAAAAGGTGTCTGAGGAATCAAATATATTTTACCTGTACGAGCAAGTTCCTCCACATGATATTTGTTATAAGAGGTTCCCTGCAAGCCAAACATAAGATCATACTAAAATTGCGCAAAAGGTTAGTTCAAAGCCCAAATCAACTATAAGCTCAGTCAGCAGCACCTCTATTATATAGAAATGCCATCATTTTAAATTCAGTCGATTGAATAAACGTAAAAATGGAGGGAGTTTCACAATAAACATGAGGAAAAACAATTCAATTTACTCAAAAATAAAGATGAAGACACAAGGGTGCACGGTGTAAACTCAGATAATCACATGCTTTATTGGTATGATGAAGAACAGTGAGTTCCTTTCTTCTCACTCTCACTCATTATCATGCTTTTTGGAAATAAAGAGTTCAGGGATTCATGGAGAATGGCCAAATTTTCTGTGATGTATTTCGTTGGACTTGTCACTATCAATACTATTTTATGGGGAAGAAAGATTGTTTCATTGCATTCTCTGTGAAAAACTCATAATGTTTAATAGAGCGAGCAACAAGTGATAGATTTGTGTGTTTTCTTTTATGTGCTAGCCAGCACCGTGCAGGTTCAAGAGTACTAACTATTAAGCTTAAGCTGCAAATATAGTGAGGAAGCCAATCAATCCAAACCTTCGGCCAACTGGTGATCTGTGCATAAGACTGTCAGTTGGTGGTTCAGTAGCCAGAGCAAGAGCCCCAAGTGTGTCCATAATAAGGTTGACCCACAGAAGCTGTACCAAGAACATGTACATCAGATGTGACTCTTATTTTTAGTTTGAATCATACACACAACAAAGCTCAACAAAAGAGGGTGAGGTACCTGTACTGCGGTTAAAGGAACACCACCAGAAGATATAGCTGCCACAACATTGATAGTAAGAGCAGCAACATTTACAGTGAGCTGGAACTGAATAAATTTCTGAATATTTGCATAAACAGAACGTCCCCAACGAACAACCTATACAGAGTGAATGGCACATCTTAGACAATGAATAAAGTGCATATGACTCCCCATTTTTATTTGTTTAAAAATAAAAATAAAAATGGCACGGCTGTGTCACTTTTTGGTGCTCCAGGTCCATTGATCCAAGCACATAACTACAACTCCGTTTGTCTCATATTAAGTGTCTTTTAAAGTAATGTACACTTCTTAAGAAAATCATTGAGTGTACCAAAATGAGTTTTTTTTTTTAACTAAAGTACCCTTGTTAATATACTAGTAAAAGTTAGTGGAGTAGTTGTGTGGATTGAGGTGCAATAAAAAAGGTAAATTAGTGGATAAAAAAAATTAATGCTTATAGTGATGCTAACTATGCGGGGTTGATTTTTGTTGATAGGAGATCCACTAAAAGGTACTAGTACTACACATTTCTATGAGGAAATTTTGTGACTTGAAGGAGTAAAAGTCAAAATGCAGTATCATATCACCTTCTGGTACTAAAGCTGAATTTTGAGTCATAGTACACAGCATTTGTGAATTACTTTAGCTTAGAATTATTTAAGAAGACTTGAAAATCAAATGGTAAAGACCTATGAAGCTCTACTGTGATAACAAGTCAGCAATCAATATAGGATGTAATCCAGTTCAGCATGAACAAACTAAGCTATCAAGGTTGATAGACACTTCATAAAGGAGAAGCTCGATAGTGGGCTGATTTGCACTCTGTATGTGTGCTCACAAGGTCAACTTGAAGATATTCTCACCAAACGAGCGAGTAGCTCAAATTTTTAAAACACATATTCATTCAACTTAAACGGTAGTTTTGTAAATAGCAGATTTATGTATGTTTCCCATTCGAAATAGGAGCACTCTAAGTCTTAGGTTCATCTATGTTAGAGTCATGTACTTGGGGAGTTCAGGAAGTTGCACTTGTAATTATTTCTCCTTATAAACATAACATGTAATTAATCATGAAGTGTATATAAATATCATGGTTACTGAGTTTATTTACTCACTCAAACATAATCAGAAAAATCTGTTTTCTTATTTTTCCTAATTAACATATAAGTGAAGGTAAAGAAACAACTGCATAAGAAATCCATATGACGTTTTACTTGTGCATATGAAGTGGTGTACCAATCACAGACAGAAAAGAAAAAAATTAATTTACTACTGCTGCTAAACCGAATAATTCATTACCTTCACTACTGATGCAAAGTTATCATCCAGGATTATAATATCTGAGCTTTCTTTTGCAACTTCAGTTCCTTGGATGCCCATAGAAAGACCAATATCTGCCTAAAATGCAAAATAGTAAAACAAGATATCAATTTTTTTTTTTTTTTGAAGGAGAACAAGATATCAACTATAATAAGAACAATAGTATCATTGTAGATATTTTAATTTGTGAGCCCATTTTAAATAATTTGATGATTTGTATTTTAGCATGTCTACATATATTTTAATTTGAATGCAGCGGTGTTTTTTTTTTAGGTGAACCGCAAATTAACTAGAAGATAGATCTCTTAATTGTCTGTCAACTGTGTCGAATCTTGTTAGTATATGATATTCTTCGTAATAAAAATTCGCTACTATAGTTTATATTGTAGTATGAATTTATAATTTATACATTTTTTGAAATAAGATACGGCAAAATATCCTCATCAAGTGTATGATTTGGTCGACCTTTATAATAGAAATAGTTGTCTATCTCTTTATGACCATACACTATGAGATAAATATCTCTTCAAAACCAATATCTTTATTTTCCTTACATCATTTGAATAATTGAAGCCTTATATCCCGATATCGAGCTACTCTCTTTAGCTTTGAGTCATCACACCCAATTGTTTTTCAAGGCTTGTCTCCCTTTTAGTAGCTCAATGAGATCATATGTATGGTTCTTATGCAAAATATTGCATCTCCTCTTGCATAGTGTTCACTCATTCTTTCATATCATTGTTAGCCGTAGCTTCTACATAGCTTTGAGGTTCTCTTATTCTTTAAGTGTTGCATATTCATTGAAAAATATTTAGTAGATGGTTGTCTCTGTCTGGTTTACCATTGTAGTTGAGGTTAACTAATATGATTTTCCATAATAGTTGTGTATTATTAGTCTTTGATGATTCCTATACCAAACTACTCAAAATTGTGTTTGAACACATCATTGGCTTCAGTATGATTTCTCTGGACAGATTGCCCCCCTAAATCATCATGGCGTACCATAGGGGACGACTTCTGATTACAACTACTGTTTGACCTTTGACTAAGTTTTCTCATACTGTTTGGAATATTTAGCTGCCTGATCCTAAAAAATATAACATCTCTACTTCTAAAAATCTTCTTCTTCACAACAAGGTCCCAAATCGCTAATCAAACTTGTACCTTTGATAAATCGACTTTTTGGTCTCTGCATCGAACATAAATTATTCATAAAATGGAGGTACTTTTTCTTTACAAGGCATTATCAGTTTTCATTTTCTTTCATATTTCCATTGGTGTTTGAGTCATAACTCCAAGTTTGAGTCACCATGTACAACATTAGCCTCACCTTTGCATTATGCATAATCTGTCGAGTAATGGGCCAAGCAACAAACAATAGAGAATGAACATAGCACCATGCATATTCTTAACAAAATCAATATGGCTTTTCTATATATGCATGTTTCTAATTCTATCATCTTCACTTAGCTTATTTTGAGCTAATGTGTACTTTTTCATCACTCACACTTGACAGACAGTTAGGCTTCCCCCTAGGTTGAAGTCTGAGTACTATGCTTTATCTCAAAAAATTGGGTCAATACTCAATATCTCTCTCTCAGGGTAAAACGTGTTCGAGTACTCAACTTCATCACTAGATACCCAGCAGTTAGTTAACGCTATTTTGTAAAATATTGGATTTAAGAATTAAAATTGAATAAAATTCAAATATAATCTTAAAAACATTGTATTTTTAACCATCAAAAACTTAATTAAGTCAAAAAAATAAATTAACAAAAATTCATCGAAAAAATTGTAATATTTCTTTACACTAGTATCAAGTAACTTATTTATTCTTTGGAGTTTTCAATCTGAATACTGTACATCCAAGAAATATACAGACCTCATGAAGAGCAGGGGCATCATTAGTGCCATCTCCTGTGACGGCAACAACTTCACCTCCTTTTTTCAGTGCTTGCACGAGCAAAAGCTTGTCATTTGGAGATGATCTTCCCATCACCTATATATATTTTGCAAATAAAAAGTGCAGACAATCAAACCCGAGGGATTAAATATATAGTATGGATCACTAGCTTGAACGGTATTCCTTGTGTAGGATTGATTATTTAATGGATGAATAACACTCTATAGTACATATATCTTATGAGTATAACGAGAAATCAAAATGAAAGAATCATACAGTTATTTTCTTAGCAACTTGTTCCCTTTCCTTTTCAGAGAGTTCACGGAATGTCTTTCCTTCAATTATATTTGGCTCAACTGCATCTTCAACTGAAACCAGTATTCCACACTCCAAAGATATTGCTTTTGCTGTTTGAAGATTATCCCCAGTAACCATGCGTACCTATGGGTTCACAGTTCACACACATACGATGTGTTGGGATTTCTTGATTTTAGATTTTCGAGAAATACTCATGCAAGTTATGAAGTCAAAGCCATGTTCTAACACTGTCCTTAATGATTTCAATGAAATGCAATCTAAATATGACGATATCTAGTTGTTTGATTCGATCAATATGAAAACTTAACCTTAACACCAGCCTCAGTGCATAATCTCACAGCCTCTTTGACTCCAGGGCGACAAGGATCCTGGACATTCAGATGAAAGAATTTTAGAAGGAATATACAGGATTAATTTGAAAGAATAAAGACAAAGCGAGCTACAGAACATGATACTTAACAACAACATATTCTGTACTAAAGAATAATTTCAACCTCACAACTTGTGATATTAAAAACTATCTTAGTAGCTACCTACTATAATGATTGAGGACTAAATTGTTCATAAAGTTGCAAGTTATGGGGGAAACAAATTTGTAACACATTACAGGTGAAAGAAACTTGTGTTTTACCTTTATTCCAACAATAGCAAGCAAAACAAGTTCATGATCGGGTAAGGACCACTGGTCTAAATCCTCCTCCTTGGATGGAATTTTGTCCAATTCGTATGATCTGTATGCAATAGCAATACAACGCAAGCTCTGGGCAGCCATGTCATCAATTGCCTTTCTGAAGAATGCCTGAAGATTATTAAATGAATATTACACATTTAGAATAGTGCTGAAAATATTATGAACTGCTATCAGTTGCTATATTTTAGGTACTGATATATAATTGCATACAATCAGATTAACTTGACACAACACTATAACCTCATTGATATTAATAAAGTTGTTAGGTGGTAGCCTTGCGTGTCGGTGTTTAAATTTGGGTTAGCTATCAACCAAAATAAAATGTTTTTCATATTTCCATTTTGTTCGGTTCAATGATATTAATTCCCTCAAACTTTCTATGACTTGAAGCTGCTATTCCTAACCTTCTCTTCTTCAATAGATTGCCGCTGACCATTTGAATCAAGATATTGGGTACATGTTCCTAGAACTATCTCAGCAGCTCCTTTCCAATGTATATGCACTTCAGAGTCCGCCTGCCAAGAAGATTACAACAAACGTTTCTGATTAGCACATGAAAGCCGATGGAAACCAAAAAAAATGCAGGTGCGGAGACTAAATAGGTTCAAAAGTGAGAGCAAAAATATCAAAAGCACAAAGCAATGGATATTTATGTCTGATAAATATACATTTAATCAAAGGATGAGTTGGTAAACAATTTTATCAAGTGATTACCAGTTTCACAGCAACACCACCTCGCTTTTTCTCAGAATTAAAGGGGAAGACATGGAGAATCTTTGATCTTGATCTGACAAGTTCAAAATTCATTCCCAACTGCCACGAGAATTCAATAAGTTTAACTTCAAATCAATACGTTAATCAAGGAATGGAGAAGAAAATAAAAAAGAAATAAATGAAAAAAACAGGGAGGGTACCTTCACAGCCCAAGATAGAATTGCCTTCTCTGTAGGAGATCCTGAAATCTCTGTCTCTCCACCATCCTGCCAAAGCAAGTACACCACAGTCATAGATAGCAATGCTAATAATTCTATGATGCAAACATTCATGAAATAAGAATCACAATAATCAAGATTCTCAAATAATAAATCCAACCGACCAAAAGAAACTGTTGGTGTTGGACAATAACGAGATCCTTAATTGGGGTAATCAAGTGCCAAATATCACAACATAATAGTTGTTAAAATTAAGTACAAAGGCAAGACATACCTTAGGAACGAAAATATTGCCTGTTGTATTTTGTGCTATGCCTTCATTTATCAGAGATAAAACTTCTGGATGCAATTTTGACGAGTCATCTGGTGGATTTAATTTCTCCCTCCCAGCAGCATATGCCTCAACTACAGTCATCTACAATTCCAAGATATAAGCCACTGTCACATCCTGATAATTCAAGGATTCTAAATAAATAAAAGCCTATTAGATATATTAAGCATGTAACAAAATTATGGACATTGTTAACTAGTTTGTAGCTCATTAGGCATTGGGTGAGTTTCAATCCTTTACTATGCCATCTTTCTCTTATACCTATGTGTTTGCACCTCTAATGTAACCAAATGAAAAATTGAATAATTCATTCATTGACCAGTAGATCTGTGACGAGTTCCTTATCTTTCTTTTTCTTTCCATATTATATTTAAATAAATTAGGTTTTTAAATTGAGCCTAACAATTTATAAACGCATTTCAGGCCTTATCTTTATTCTATGTGGGACTTGAGTTTTCCCCAATAAAATACATAATGTATGCTTCTCCCGACCATATAGAAGCCCGAAAAACGCCAACGGTATTAATCTTTGCAGTGATACAGTGTTTAAATTTTCGGAAATCTAAAATTTGTTTGCTCAACAAAAACATAAATGGACCACATGTAAGCTGAAAATTCTAGAGAGAAGAGATTATCAATCTATAATGAATCTGTTGAAAATATATTCTGATATATGTACTTATTGTATAGGCATATCATATCAAGTAAATAGGGATAGAATCGCCTGTATTTATATTTGTAATTTTTGCTTTGAGCCTATAAAAAAAAAAAGACTTCGCTGTGTAGTTCAGACACAAGGTTTAACCATATGTCTGTCTCATTTTCACTCTATTTCAACAAAATCCAATACCAATGTGAGCTGCATCAATTAAATAACTCAAAGCATTTGTTCACAAGAAAAAATCTAAATTATGGCATGAGTCCTCTTGGACTATCCAATCCTCCGATCACAGAACCCACCTGGTTTAAGGTCAAAGTTCCAGTTTTATCACTGCAAATTGTCGTAGCAGAGCCCATGGTTTCGCAGGCTGATAGCCTTCGCACCTGTATCATTGTTAGGAAATGTTTTAACGCTAAATATCACAAATTGTTACAAAAATTACAAGAGTATTGGAGAAAATAAGATACTTACCAAAGCTTTGTCTGCCATCATCTTCCGCATCGAGTATGCCAGGCTGTCATTAAAGTTGATGAGATTGTAAATTACAGAGATTAGAATAAACGTCAGCCAGGTTAGTTTTTGGCTACATCTTGCATTGTACAACGAAATAAACTAGCAACATGTACTCACGTTAAGGTAACTGCTAAAGGTAAACCTTCTGGCACTGCGACAACCACAATTGTTACCTGCACGACTCTATTTAGTTGAGAAAAACTATTACAAAAAATTAAAGAAGAAAAAAATAATGTATTTAACATTAGTTATAAATCACACTTACAGCAATGGTAAAAATTGCGATGAACCCTTCTACAACTTTGTCGATCTTAGTCACCTTATAAACAAATTGCACTTTTCCATCTGAACCCGTTGTATGGCCAGAAAAGTATCTAACATTCCAAAATCATTACAGAGCTGATCAAAGTTGTCATCGAGCTTGCATCAATAAGTTAGTACATCGAAAAGATCAATCTATGTTTACCTTCCCAAGAGAATTACAAGAACAGCTATAGCTACAGTAAGCCCAACAATACCAACAAAAGTTGCTACTCCATTCAATCGTACCTATTACATACCAACAAAAATAAGTTTTAACATATAGGTGAAGTAGGTTTCTTTAAGTACAGCCAAAGCAACAGCTTTTATCCTTATTTGTTTTGTATAGGGCAGGGGAAACCTGTAGTGGAGTCTCTTCTCCAGTGTCCTCTGAGATAGTTGCCATCAACAATCCCCACTCAGTATTTATACCAACACTAGTTACCTACAGATGGAAGCATAAAAGTGTCAAGGTATAAGAATTGTAAAAGAATTTTGTGCTTGTGCTTAAATACCATAAAAACATAACAACAAAGTCTTTTTCTGCCAATTAAGAGTAAGTCGCATGAATCAAATGACGCGATGATGCCATGTAGTAAGTCATGTTTAAAGATAAACTTCTAAAGAAAATATTAGCATTCATGCAGCTAAAGAATAAAATGAGCAGCAACAAACTTTATAAGTCAGAAACCTGTCGCACTATAGTTATTCAAATACTGAAAATAATCATGCCTTTACTCATCAAATAACAAGCAGACTAGCAGAAAGAATATAATTTCATATTATACCAGCATAGAACCAACTCCATCTGCTACTTTGCAGCCTGACATAAAAAATGGTGCTTTGTGATCCTTGTGAACCTACAGAACACTCGATGCTTAAAACTCAATAAGGATTAAAAACTAGTAATTAGGTCAATAGAAGATACCAGGAACATACAATCTTGCTTTCACCAGTCATGCTGGATTCATCAATGGCAAGTGAGTGACCAGTAATTAAAACTCCGTCAGCAGGAACCTGAGATATCAATAGAGTAATTAATGTAGAACAAAAATAATTCAATTACCAGAGAAAAAAACTAAGATTTACTCAAATTCACCTGATCTCCTATTTTAAGGGGCAGTACATCACCAACGACAATTTCAAATATCGATATTTTTATTGTTCTGCCACCTCTTATGGCCTGTAGCAAGTTTATGAGTACATGATCGATCAGTTCAGCTTCCACGTGATGTTATTTTTTAATAATATAATAATTTTACACACCTCCAATTGTATATTTTGTTTTTCTGCATTCAAGTTCTGAAACTGAAGAGATTGCCGATAATCACTGACAGCTGACAGACAAAAGTAGCAACATAAAGTTAATATAAATAAAGTAAGAACCTTCCAAACCTCTTCCTTAGGGATTTTAATATTCTTTATAAATAAATCATACCAATCACAAAGTTGTTTCATACTTGTCCCTTTTAATTGTTTACACACTATCAAATTAAAAGATGTGATCAAAAGTATGACGCGATTCACTCAAGTGATACATTTAAAATGTCTTACATTCGTAAATTAATTGATGCATGAGGTTAAATATAACATAAGTTGTTAGGGGAAGGGAAAGGTGATTTTGACTTCTATAGAAGTGGAAGTAAAAAGTTTATCAAGAGAACATTGATTAATAAAAACAGTGTTTCTTTTATAACGGTAATGGTTCATGCAAGACACCAACCAAATGTTGGTCAGGATTAAATACATATATATATTCATTAAAATGTTGATTCCAATACCTGTAACTACAATGACAAGTAAAACTGCAAAAGCAATGCTTCCTCCATCCAACCATCCATCTTCCCAACCCTGGCCATTACAAAAAAAGATAAAGGTAAATCTTCAAGGAGGAAATAAACTTAAATAGAATGAAAGAATAATTGCAATGAAACCAAGCACTGCCAAGACAGAAAGAAGGCAAAGATTCCAAAATAAAAGAAGTAATATATACAAATAACAAAATGAAAAATTAAAAAATACAGTGAATATCTATTGTGAACAAAATACAATCAGTTCACTTTTTCGTGTTATGTATATGCAGTTCACCTTTTCATATGCTCCAAGCACTAATGATACTACAGCTGCTATAATCAATATTATAAGGGTCAGATCCTGCCAAGCTTCCCATAGAAACCTCTGTAAAACAACTGTAAAGAATTAGTACCAGCACAGGAATTAACTCAACAATGTTAACTTTTTTAAAAGAAAAAAAAATTAAAAATATCACATACCCAAAGACTTCTACCCTTTTTCCGAGGATATGTATTAGTTCCAAATGCATTTTTCCTCTTTGATAGATCATCGTCATCTCCACTAATCCCTTTATTCAAATCTGACTTTAGAAAACCTGATAAGCCTTTAACCTGAATAAGACATCACTACATTATATTATCAGAAAACCAGACGGCTTCAACAAAATACGACACAAAATTACGTTGAAGTAGACCTACCCCTCCATATTGTTGTAAAGCAGAAATGTTTTGATTCTTGGACATTGAAACAAGTTGTTCGAGTCCAACTTCATAGTCACCACCTGGAGTTATTGTGGATGCCACTGATGTACCTGTTACTGCAATTCAAAATATTAATTTAATGTTATAAGCAATTTGAAAAGCTCTTCATAACTCAAAATAACTAAGCTTTAACCGAAACTAATTATATAAATTTAGATTTATTCGTAAAACAATGAACCAAAACAAGTAAAGGAACAAATCGTTCTTAGCATAAACAGAAACTATTTAAGGGTTAACCAAGATTCAATTTGATAGAGACTTACGAGTATAGGGCAAATACCAGGCAGGACCTAAAAGCAAGTCATATTACATTAATTATATAACGGTGATTGCTGGATGACGTTCACTAGTTAACATATATATCCAGTTCTGTGAGCAAGTCCATATAGAGCAAAAAGCTTTACTCTAGCTTTAAATTGACCGCCCATTGGTGGATGGTGGAAATTGTCCCCAGGATTAGTTGATCTTTGGACCACATACCGAGTTTTTTTTTATTTTAAAGAAAACATATATATCCACTTATCCAGCGCAAGTATCTAGATTCTAGACCACATATCTATCTACGAATGACAAATATATACAATTGAACATTTTATAACGATAAAGAAAGCGAAATAATTTCCTAACAACTAGTTATGCAGATACCGCCTGGTACTAGTGCTAGTTTCCAATTTGGTAAGTTTAAGAAAAATGGAAATAAAGTGAATGCAGGTGGTGAAAAAGAGAGATTGTAAAAAGTTATACCTAGTTCGCGTTCACCGGCCATTCTGAAAAGCAAAGCAGCCTAATAGAAGAATTGATGATGGATTAGAAAATAAGATTAGCAATAAAGAATTAAGGAATTTGTGGCAATAATTCATTACTCTGATGACTTGTGCATGAGCTCTAATCATGCTTTTCTTTTGTTCTTTCTCCTCTTCCTTTTTCAAGTCGAGAGTATATCTAAAACGCCTCGACGCATTGAGAACAAATGCTGCTTGCTGCAAAATCAATCAGATTGAAAAATGAATGAATGAAACAAGCACACATTGAAATGGAAATGCAAATGCAAATGGAGAAGAATTAATTGATAATAGAAAAATGCATGCATACTCGCCAACGCTTGAGGGTCTCGGGAGGAGCATTTTTGGTTTGTGTAATATCAAAAGGATCGTCGGGATCAACGAGGAGGTCGTCGTCATCGTCATTGGCAGCAGGGCCGTGAGGGTGAGTGCTGCTGGCAATGGTGACGGTGAGGAGACCATTGGAGGATGAGGATGAACCATGGGATGTGGAACCTGTAGTAGTCTTCATGTTTTGCATGCTATTGCTCATCTTCCTCTTCTTCTTATTCGCATGCAAATTTCTTAAATTCTAGTTAGTAATTAATCAATCGGAATCATCACAACTCCCTCCCATTCTCAATGCCTATTGTTGGCAAATACTATTATTAATTAACTGCTAGATGGAATGTTAATACATTCTCTTTCTTTCTTTCTTTCTTTCACCAAAAATAGATAGTCATCCCAAACAAAACAAACACCATCTATCTATCTACATTTTATTTATTGAATGAAATCTATGCATAATCATCTGCCTAATAACTAGGCACACGCTTGCGTGCACGTGCACTCTCATTTATCCTCCTCCTTTATACTTTCATTTTGTTTCTCCTACCATTTACTTGTATTACTTTTTTACGACATTAATATTTAGACACCATTTATTTTTCTGCACTCATTAAACACCATAATATCGTCAATCTATTACACATATCATATTACTATTTTTTTTTCTCTTTATCTCAATGTGTATACACCCCCCATTGAGGTGTACACAAAAGATTTTCCTATTTTTTTCCGTGCCTTATTTGTATTATATATTTGCAGTTTTGTTTATATAATGTATATTTGTAAAATTATACTGAACAAAAATCATATATTACTCTTCCAAAACTCACACACAACCACGAGATCTCAAGTTCGAATTTGGATAAAGACGATCAATCTGTTCAACCTAACAATTTTGGTATGACAAATTGAACTAGACTTTATGGACCATATTTTGCTTTTAGTCTTTCTAAATTGTATTTTTTGTTTTGTTTTTGTTTTTGTTTTTGTCTTTACAGATGTATAACTTTTTACTTTTACTCCTAAGGTGTTTCGATTTAGTCGTTGAAAAACCATTTCATATTAAAATTTGTGTCTCTATATATAATATTCATTTTACTTCTTATTTTAGGGATTAAAATTAAATATCTTACATCCATATAGGGTAGGATAATTAGAATAGTTTAGAAGTTGCTTTTATGACGGTAATTGATTAATATGTCTAGTTTCTAATTAACTTTGTCAAAAGACAAGAATCATAGACTATAAACATCTTAAACCCCGACACATTAGTCACCTTGAAATTCCAAAACTCGGCCAATTTCAAATTTGTCTCCTCATATGAAACAAATATTACGTGGAGCATTACATCAGTGTTTCGTTTTGATCATAATTATTATTCGATCAATAAATTCGTGTTTCAAATTTGTTTATGTTATTTTTCATACAAAACAACTTTTTACTCGGATACATTTCCATTATGTGTGTTTTCTTAGGTGTGTTTGTGTCAAGTTTACCAAATTTATTCTTAGGAATAAATATTCTTGTAGTATAAAGATGAAAATTTTATTCTAATATATTTAGAGAAAAGATGGTTGATTAACATTATAATATTATCATAAACCATAAAAATAAGGATTATAATAGGTAGTTATACACGCATTTATTTCCATCTTCATGGAACTTTATTCCCACCTTATTCTTTCGAGAAAAATTTCTATTCCCAGTAACATTTTATTCTCGGAAATAAAATTTAATAAACATGGACGTGATCATAATATTTTTATTATTTTATTTCTAGAAATCTACAAATATAATTTGAAACAAACGCACTTGAAAACCGTGGGGTCATTCTCTCCGTTAATCTATTAAAGTACTCCCTCCGGTCCTAAATATAAGAGAAGAATCTTTTTTTAGGTTCATTGAATAATTAATGTATTTAGACCATAATATGAACTAAATACATCATTTATTCAATGTACCTGAAAAAAGAATCTTCTCTTATATTTAGGACCAGAGGAAGTAATCAAGTATCCGTCAAATTAAGGTACAAATGGTGTTCGATTCATTGTTACAATGGATATTAAGTAGGTTCATTAAATATGGATATGGATGTCTCATGATCCTTATGTCTCCCACGAACATTGTTTTACTTAAAAGTTAAAATCTATGGAGACAACAGATTAGACTACATGCTTTGATGATCCCTAATGTCGTGTCATCTTTGTGATGTAAGTTGCATAATATGATGAGTAAAATACATGTTCCTCTCCCTTGAGTAATTGTGATATTACACGTTCCTCTCCTCTTTTTTTTTTTTTTACAAAATATTCATTCACGCAAACAAACTCACATCATCCATGTTAATAACATAAAATGACAAAATGCATGTGCCTACAAATATGATTATATTCAAGTCTCCGGAATACTCATGTTTTCAGATCGGCAACGTTGACGACGTCAAAGTCATTGATTGGATCTGCGTTTGATCAAAAATAATCTTTCAACCTGAATTAAAAAAACACCTCACTAAGATGAAAAATCAAAAACCACATCGCACAAAAACGGAAAATCAAAACAAACAAAATCGTGCAAAGATGTCGAAATCACAAAAACAAATGATAGAAGACTAAAAATATGTGAAAATCACTTGTTCAATTAGAAAAGAATAGAAAACAATTCGGATGAGTGATTTTGAGTCAAAATTGACCCTAAAACACTCATCTTTAGTTGACAATAAGAAGAAAGGGGTGACGACTAGAATTTGGAAAGTAATCCTCCCCTCTTGTTTTAAAAAACACACTTAATAATTTGATATACTTAAACCATTTTAAAATTGAGCATTGCTATATTTCATGACAGGAAACCTCTTCAGAGTATCACAAATACAAGCTTAGCCAATGAAAATGAAGTACCTGATGGAATACACAGCGGAATGGCATAAAACACGAAAGCCAAAACCATCAAAATGGGCCAACTATCTCGGGAACTCATTTGATATGCATTCTTTCGTTACACACACATATCATTATTGTTTAAAAGTTTCAATTAAATTTTGTAGTCAATCTCCATTAGACACCGAGTTTATTACTATAATACCCTTTTCCTTGCACATGTCTTCATGTTTCATTCGTTTGTTTACATCACCTTAATTGCCATTGTTGAGATTAGAAATTTCAAAACTTTTGCCATCAATTGTTGTCAATAGACGAGGCGGGAACTGTGAAAGAGGATTCAGTGAAGAAAGATGTGTGTTTCCCAATTTCAATGCCTGTCCAAGTAATTTGAAGAGAATACATGCCACAATTTGCAATTGCCTTCAATTTTAGTGGGTTGCGTGCCTTTTTTTTTTTTTTTACAAAAATGGCCACGAGATATTTGGATTCTATAATCTGAAATGAGTTTTCCCCATGTTTTGGTGGAAAAATGAGTTTTTTTCACTAATACGAATTCTATAATCCGAACACCCCAAAAAATAGGGCACGTTCTATTATTAGGACAACAATTGAATGTGATTGGCAACAACGAAGTCAATAGCTTAAAACACTTGGTAATAATTATTATTGGGACAACAATTGAATGTGATTGGTAACAATGAAATTAATGGGTCTTGTTAACGAGTGCCTCGGGGAACTGAGTGTCCCGGGCATTCTTTAAGCATTCTAAATTAAGTAATTATTCTTTAAAAATGTCAAAGTTTTCAATTTTCAATGTACTTTATTACACAAACTTTCATTAAAAGTTGCTATTTAAAAGTCCTTAACTAGTGCCCGGGGCACTAGTTAACATTTCCCTTCATTAATTAAAAGACATACTACTTGTTAATATGTTGATGATTAATATGATGATGGATGGTGATGATGATAAGTTAATGGCAAATGTTAACTTGTGCCCTCAAGGGCACATGTTAAGGAATTCATTATAGAAATATACGTATTAAAAGTCGTGCAGTCAACTTCTTAAAAGTTAAATTATCATGTTTTCCAATGCAAACTTGCTCATTTTAGATTCCTTAATATGTGCCCTTAGGGCACAAGTTAACATGACCCTAAGTTAATTTGTAGGGGTAGCAAGTGGCTTCTCTTACCCGAATCAACCTGGAGTTAGAAGGATTCATGTGTGAGAATTATTTGAAGATTAGGATGCAAAAGTTACCGCCATGCATAATGATTGTCGATTATTGTAATATATATGATGTGCAATTAAACTACAAATATCTCTCTGATGCAGCTACAGCAATGATTCAGAAGAGTGTTTTTCTAGTTGAATTAGCATATTTTATAAGTTTTCAGTGAATGCAGCCATTAAATGATGTGGAAAGTCAACATGCTGATATGCAGCGTCATACTATTATTCTGTAATGGGAAATGTTATCTTGTGCCCTCAAGGCACAAGTTAAGAAGCCAAAGATAGAAATATTTTATTGAAAATTGTGCATTCAATATTCTTAAAATTTGAAATCTTATCTTTTCAAGACAAAATTGATTATTTAATTCCATTTTTAGATTCTTAACATGTGTCCTGAGGACACAAGTTAACACTACCCTTCTGTAATATAAGTTTTCTTAGATGAGTTGTGTGATTTGAATTTGAGGATTTAGTGATTTTTCCCTAGTTAGTTTTTATTCAATCTAATTATTTTTTACATAGTTTTAAAAAAGTTACAGATATCCGGTTAATATATTTAGTGATGTAAAGATAGTTTTATAAAAGTGAGGGTGAATGAAAACTTGTTATACCGTATATTTAATACGAGGGGTGGCTGTCGCCCGTGGGTCTGTCCCTGCAACAAACCCCGAGGTGACGAAGCAGAAGATGAATCCATAATGCACAAAAATGTAACAGAAGATGAATCCATAATGCGCAAGAATGTAACAATGGTGAGTTATTTGATGAAGAAGCATGGGGACTTCGACAACTGCATATTCTTTTATGGTGAAATTAGGAAGACAAAAAGCATGCAATTTTTACCTTCTATGCATTGCTATAAATAAGTCCATATCCATAAAAGGATAATAGGTACACAAAGTCTCAAACTTAAATCAACAACAACAACACCAACCAAATCTTTTTCCACTAGGTGGGGTATGCTAAATGGATCAAATGACATCATAATATTTTGTAAGAGACTGATTTCACAGATAGTCCACTTAATTATAGATATCATTTAATGGTTTTGCCTATATTTTCGTTGGTCTGCCTTTCTCTTTAGAATGTTTCTAATTTAACATCTAAAAGTGGAAGACCGGAAACTTAAACAAGAAAGAATGGGATATACATATACCAGCTAGTAAAGGCCCAACATCCTTAGTTCTGTCACATGGCTGGGGTCGAGTTCAGGCACATCCTTTACATGTTCTCGATCTTCTACCACATACTCCTGACGTCAAAAAAGTAAACAGCAGAGTGAAGAGTTGAATACCTTAAATTTTTATAAAAAAGGAATATAGTCCTTATATGACTCAGAATCAATTATAATCCTTAAACAATACAATACAAGAACGGGTAGTTAAATGATTGTTTTCCCGAAATTGCATATCTTATGACCAAAGATGTGTTTTGCAGCAAGTATATCTTATGACCAAAGACGTGTTTTGCAGCAAGCATATTACTAGTTTTGAGTAACATGCTTCACTTTTATGTGGATTGGATTGTAAGTCAAAGTAATTTGAAAGCATTTATTACTATTACATAGCAGACCTTTGTCAATTCTTGTTTGGCAAGAACATGGTAGTGGCGTTCATTGATTCTTTGCCCACATATTATTGCTATAAAGAAGCCATAGAGCAAACCCACCAAAATAATGGCGAGAACTGCAAAACAAAGCAAAATTATCAAGTTTCCATTGCATGTAATAAGTTGGTTGTTACACATTGAATTTACGAAAAAGTCAGAAATGAGTGGAAAAGCTGCAAACAAACATTGGGCATGAATTTGAGAGTGGTGAATAAATGGGAATACCAGCCATTGTGTAAAATCCGTATGGATGTTCTTCATAACCAAACATTTCTCTAAGTTCATCTCCATAGAATTTATAAATAAGCACTCCCAAGAAAGCAACAACCTGTGCAATTAGAAAAGGAAAAGGAAAAGAAATTAACAGACATATTCTCTGAATGAAATACATAGAGGATAGATACATATACATACGAGTTGAACAATGATGAAAATGAATGCATGATCTCTGGCAACAAGAAACTGAAATTTCAATCTCAACCACCATCGATCTTTAGGGACATTTGGTCGAATTATGAAGACAGCTCTGCATTCTGTACAGTGAGAAAAAGCAAAGCCCTCCTTGGTAGACCTCCAGTTATCGAGACATGATCTGTGGACATACTTTTGGGTACCTTTGCAATGGCAGGGGGCAATTAAGTCTTCTCCTCCAAGATCAAGGCATATCCGGCATTGTGGGTGATCAGCATTTACAACAACAAGACGAGAAGACTCATTCTCTATATCATGATTGTCAGACGTGGCAGAAATAGGAATAATTTCACAGAGGTGATTCAATATGGGTTGGGTTTCTGAAGAAGAAGAATCTTGGTTGTCGGTGTTTGAAGCTAATTGCATTTCGGGAAATGTATAAGTTGGATTACAGAATGAGTTTCATTGATCATTTCCTGCAAAAGAAAAGAAAAGAATCAAACTATCTTAGTTGCCAAACCCCCAAACAAGAAATAGATAGATTAGATAATCCATCATATGATGCTGCTATGCAATTTGTTTTGTTTGTTACCTGCCCTGCCCTGCCCTGCCCTGGATGATGATGAGAGAAGAAAGAGGATTGATTTGATTTGATTTGATTGATTTCAGGAGAATGAATGAATGAATCTAGGGTTCGTTCGTTCGTAGACGAGAGCGGCGACCGATAGACAAACAAAATTATTCTCAATTGGACGACGGACGGACGGACGGACGGACCCACTTACCAATTTTCAATCTAATAATAGAGGGACGGACGTTGTTGGATCTCTCCACCACACATCACTCCCCCTCGGGTAACTAGGACAAACACATATTACTCTACTACTTCCTCCGTCAAAATACATGTCCAATCAACCACTTCACACATATCTCACCGTTAATATCTTTAATTATCTAAAGTAAATAAATTATAAAAATTTAATATTTTAAAAATATTTGTCGAGACAAATCAAACAACATCTTACATACTAATATTTGTATTTATACATTAGTTAAATAGTATGGTCAAAGTAAGTCAAGTGAATAGTGCACATTGCAAAAATTAGACATGTATTTTAAAACAGAGGGAGTACTTTTTTAAATAAAAGATACTCCCTCCGTCCCGGAATATCTGACCCATTTACTAAAAAAAAGTGTCCCAAAATAACTGACCCATTTCAATTTTCAATAAAACTTTCATCATTACCAATACAATATAACTCTAATTAATACTACTTTCATCATTCCCTATACAATATATTCCACTTTCCCCTTTATTTATACATTTTTCTTAATCTGTGTGAAAAACCAAATTGGACCAGATATTCTAGGACGGAGGGAGTAACATTTCATTAATCAAATATTTTTATCAATATTTGTAAACTATCTCAAACTATGGGTCAATCTATGGTTTGTCCCCTTTGTTGTCTCCTCACAAACTCAAAATTATAGTAACATAGTATTGTTTGAGAATATGTACAATTTACCAAACAGTAAAAATTAATTGATTCGAAAGATCTTATCATTTTAATCTTTGATAATTTCCAAAAACAATTTATTTTTATTTTTTTAAAATTAATTTATTTTTATTTTATATATATATATATATATATATATATATATATATATATATATATATATATATATATATGTGCTTTGCATGCCCCCTATTTGTTAAATCTTCTTATAATTAAATTATCGGGTTGAGATTGAAACAATCCATGTGAGGACGAATTTATTTTATTATTTCGATGCATTTTTTTGCTAAAAGTCTATCAATAGAGCTTCACCAATATATACCTCAAAAATTAGACTAAATCATTCAGTTTTAGCCACACAAAAAAAAACATGTATCATCCCTTATGCATCCTTCTGTTACATCCCTATTAGTTTGTTTGGAAAAAGAAACATAAATACTGCACTTGAATCTTTCTGTAGTTGGTTTTGTCCACTTCACATTACTTGCTTGCTTTGGGAGGGACGTGTTGCGCATCAAACAAGCAACTAGCCATTCATAGAGCATGGTTTTTACTTGGTTTACTACATAGGTTTGAGTATCAACCACCCCATTCCAAAGTTTATTGTTTCTTTGTTTCCAAATACTCCAAAGCACGCAACCAAACAAAGTCGCATCTTCCATTAACAACACCTACAACACCTTAAAATTAATATCTATGTTGTTCATCCCCTGATGGTTTAGATTGGAAACTAAAATTGATGTTGATGCTGACAATATAGTCCAAACATTTAAGTAACTTGGGCATTGAAAAAATAAGTGGAGATTATCTTCATTGTCTGCTTTACATAAAACATAATTTGCAAGACATGTAACACCTTTATCTTTTAGTCATATATGAGTCAGTAGACAGTTTCTACAAACTCGCCACATGAATTTTTTAACTTCCCGAGGAACCTTGAGCTTCCAAATTACATATTATGATCCTTGCACCTTTATCAAGTAACTCTTGCATACATAACATATATCCACTTCAGATCAAGTAATTCCCATGATTTTTATTTTTCCAAATTAAACGATCTTCAATCACAGTTGGGAACAACGACGTGTTCACAATGTGATCAACTATTTGCTGCTAAAAAATTGATTGCAATAATGGCACATTCCATTCCTTTTTCCCATGAAGCATACAATATGATACTCTTAGATTAGCTAAAGGGACATCACCAACCACCTGAGAAATAAGAGGTACATCATCGAAATCTAGCTGTAATTCCAAATTGGAATGTCCACACCATCACCTATCCTCCACCTACTTCCCGCTTTTAGGATAAATTTTGAATTACATATACCTTCCCCTAATGTAGACTCAAAGAAATTACATCGAGGATAATATCTTGCATTGTAAAGTTTAGCTATAAGTGAATTTGGATATATCATGATTCTCCAATCCTACTTGCCTAACATGGCTAGATTAAAGGAATATAAATTTTTAAAACTCATATCTCCATTATTTTTATGTATAGACAATTTTTCCCAGTAAAGCCAATTAATTCCTCTATTTTGGACTCATGAATGCCCCCATCAGAAGGAATTCACAATCCTTTCAAAAAAAAATCATAAAGAGATACAGACAAAATGAATATTTATTTCTGTCTTGATTCACCGCTCTCAAAACTAGGGTTTATAGGTGTATAGTTTTGTTTTGATTTGAAACACAATTGATTGATTACTTGATTTATAAAATTGTGGATGAAATATTTATTTTTAAAATTAAGCTTGAATTTGAAAACAAGAAGAAGAAAATATGCGTAAGTTATCATGTTTAGTGTCATGAGCTCTTTTCGGACTTGTCACTTCAATGCTAAATTGTTCGTAAGCACTTATTAATTAAGTTTGTGAAAAATGTAATATGTTATGATTAAAGGATCAATTTATAACAAAAAACTAACTTGTTACAAATATCTAACTTAAATGATCGTAGATTGTATTTGACCAACAAAATATAATGAAAAAATGTTTTGGGATGAAATTAAGCACTATAACTCAAGGATGTACATTGAAAGAGAGGAAAAAATGGAAGGAAAAAAAAAACTCCAATATCAATTAGTGAAAATTTAAATATATGTCTAAAAGGAGGAAAATGAAAGAAAAAGTGTTACCAACATTAGAGTAATGGGTAATATGGTTGAATTAATTGGTAAGGGGTTGACTTACCTATAATGTCATGGGTTCAACTTTTGATTCAAACATGATGATCGCTTTGGTGGATGATCTGTAAATACATTTGTTAACGATGATCGAGTTTTGAGGTCTTTCCTAACCCAGTGAGCCTCCGAATTATAACTCACCTAATTTATTTATTTTATCAAATAAAGGAGTAGTGTCCAATATCGAAGACAAATTTACTACTCTCCCTCTCCCAATCTCTCATCTCTCTCTAGTTTCTTTATTTTATTCAGTTTGGCAATGTACTTCCTCATTCTTATTATATATGTGCAGATCTATTTCTCAGCTATATTTTTCACTTAACTACTGCTACAATTTTCTTCTTTTCTTTAATCAAGAAAATAACAAAGAAAGAAACCAATGTTATTTAATATGTTTCTGTAACTGGTCTAAAATAAAAATTGATAAGGGTGCTGTAAAATACCTCTCATGGAAAAAAAATGATGCTAACTTATTTGCTGTAAAATACCTTATTAAAACATTCTTTACAAAAGAACAACTATGGTATTTTAAAATAGAATGATGCTAACTTATGTCCTAATAAAACATATTAAATAACTTAAAAATAGAAATATTTTCTAAAATTTTGAGCATTCAATTTACTACAAATATTCTCTTTATGGCATATGTAAGGATATGACAAGAAAAATAAAATGAAAATATTATGACATATCAATAAGTGATGGTAAGTTATAACCCCTATTATATTAAGTTTCTTTAAAAAATAATAGTTGTGGTATTTGAACACTATTGTTAGGTTCAAAAAATTACTTGTTATGAGATACGGAATAAGGTGCTGTAAAATCAATCTTATGTGTTGATTATGTTTGTTAAAATCTAATCTAATGATGGAAAATCTAATCTGAGCGGAAGGACACGCTTTCACAGCTCAAATTATACATGTTGAAAAGAAAGAAGGAATAAAATTAGAGGACCTCCTTATACCTCTCATGAACACAACTCATTTTTTGATGACACCTAAAAAATTAGCGCACTCTTAGTTTACTCCTTTCAATTGTTTGTTACCAATATTTCCTTTCTTACCATATCACGATATTCTCTTTCTTATCCCCTAACAACACCATCACTCTTGGCCCTTTTCGGCCCTTAATGGTCAGAGATGGTGCTGTTAATTATTAATAATAATAATAACAATAATATTATTAAAAATAATAATAATAAGGAGAAAAGGACAGAAGAATTACACTTGTGTGGAGGAATCCAACCAATAACAATACCCTCCTAATAAGAATAAGAGACATCTTGCAGATTTTTGCTCTATCGTCGTCATCATCTCCTCATAATTAGTGTTAATGGGCGCGCACTCTTATTTAATTGTGCGCGCACCTACTGCATTTAATAATGTCAAGTTCTTGGTTGTTATTATGGTATTATTACTACATTCATGCACAAACATGTCAATGTCATCTTCAGATGCCGATGCGCTATTGAAGTTCAAGGGTTCATTGACAAATGCCGTGGCCCTCAGCAGTTGGGATCCATCCATAAACCCAAAACCACCTTGTCAAGGAAACATTCCCAATTGGGTGGGCTTGTTTTGTTTGAATGACAGGGTGTGGGGGTTACGCCTTGAGAGCATGGGATTAACCGGAAATATTGATTTGGCATCTCTTGCTTCAATGCCAGCATTGCGAACACTTAGCCTAATGAACAATACATTTGTTGGTCCCTTGCCTGACATAAAGTTGTTGCCCAATTTGAGGGCCCTTTACCTGTCCTATAATCATTTCTCAGGACAAATACCCGATGATGCATTTGCAAGTTTGCCTAGGTTGAGGAAAGCGTATTTGTCTAATAATGAGTTCACTGGTAAAATTCCATCATCTATTGCTACCTTGCCTATTATTGTCGTCCTTAGGCTTGACTCAAACAAGTTTCAAGGTGAAATCCCCAATTTTCAAAACAAGAGTAGTTTGAAAATTATCAACTTATCTAACAACGAGTTAGAGGGTCCTATACCACCTAATCTAAGACACTTCGACGCCTCCTCATTTAGTGGAAATGCACTTCTATGCGGGCCTCCTTTGATGAATCAATGTCAATTACCTGCAGTAGGAAAGGAGACTGGTACTCTAGCCAATCTTTTCGTTATGAAAACTTCACTTATTGTGATTACGATTGCATTTTTAGTAGTCATTGTGGTTTCAATATTTGTTATCTTTCGTTTGAGGTCCCAGAAGAAGCAGTTAGATGATGAACATCATTCTTCTATGATTTCAACATTCCATGCGCAGGCCTCCAAAAAATATGTTAAGCCTCCTGTAGTTTATGTGAAAACCAAAAGCTTGGCCGAACATTATGATCCCAAAAGTCCTAAGCATGATCACCACGGTCATGGACATTCCAAAAAGGGGGAACAAGGCAAGCTTATATTCCTTAAGCAGGATGGAATCACGTTTGATTTACAGGATTTGCTAAAGGCATCTGCTGAAATTCTAGGCAGTGCCTCATTTGGGTCATCCTATAAAGCCGTGATTTTGGACGGACTTAAGTCTGTGGTCGTCAAAAGGTACAAGCAGATGAACAATGTACCGAGAGAAGAGTTCCACGAGCACATGAGAAGGTTAGGAAACCTTAACCACCCCAATGTTCTACCTCTCATTTCTTATTATTATAGAAGAGAAGAGAAGCTTTTGATCTCTGGCTTTGTTCACAACGGTTGCTTGGGTAGTCATCTTCATGGTATGTATGTATGTATGTATGTATGTATGTATGTATGTATGTATGTATGTATGTATGTATGTATGTATGTATGTATGTATGCATGCATGCATGCATGTATGTAAATAACTAAATCCATATGAATTATTAATTAATGTTGGTTGCTTACATTACATTACAGGTAACCACAACTATGAAAAGCCAGGACTTGATTGGGGAACCCGTTTGAAAATTGTGAAAGGTGTAGCAAGGGGTTTGTCTTATCTATACAGTGCACTCCCAAGTGTGATTGTACCTCATGGTCATCTAAAATCTTCGAATGTACTTTTAGATGAATCTTTTGAGCCCTTACTCACTGATTATGCCTTAAGTCCTGTTATAAACCTTGACCATGCCCAACAAATCATCATGCCTTACAAATCCCCGGAGTATGCTCAACTAGGTCGTATTACAAAGAAAACTGATGTGTGGAGTTTTGGGATTCTAATATTGGAGATACTAACGGGTAAATTCCCAGAGAACTATATTGCACCCAGGTATAATAGTGATTCTGACTTAGCGAGTTGGGTAAATATGTTAATTACTGAGAAGAGGACAAGTGAGGTATTTGACGTAGAGATGGGAGGAATTGGAACTAGTAAAGCTGAATTACTCAAACTCTTAAAAATTGGACTAAGTTGTTGTGAAGAGAATGTTGAAAGAAGGTTGGACATCAAAGAAGCTCTTGAACAAATTGAAGATTTGAAAGAAACAACAACTGAGGGAGGAGGAGGAGGAGAGTACTCCTCCTCTCTTATCACCACTACCGAAAGGGATGCTTACAGAGCTGTGTGATTTCCTCATTAACATCAATCAATATATGCAATTAATTAACCTTGAATTAATTCTTTCAATTTATTATTTAATTAGGTTATTTTTTATTTTTGTCTACATCTTTTTCTTGTTAATATATAGCATAGATATTTGCAGTGATTTTTCAAACTCATTCAACCCCACATTTGTATTATTACTTTTGTTAGTTAGGTTTAGTAAATCGAGTTATGTCGTTTTCTCAGCTCTCTATATCAAACATTTTACGAATTCATTTTAAAGTCTTAGTACATGTCATTTGTACAATACATGCATGTATTCATATAAATATATTGTTAATATATGATAAAAAGTTAAAATCCAAATAATATATTGATTGAGGGAATGTTACCAAAGCACAAGATATGCTAAAAGAGTAGCAAAATAGAACAAATTAACAAGAAGTAGCACAGAAATACAATTACATTGCATAACATATAAAACAATTGGTTACAGAAAGAAGAATAAAAAAAAAGCTTCTCGTAGCAACATATTAGAAGGATTTTTTAAACAATAAAATTGATAGACTTTATTTATCGTTTGAACCATAGTTTTAAAACTTGGACTGGACCGGCCGGTTGAACTAGTAACCGGACCCCTACCCGGTTCGGTCCAAGCTTTGGATCAGTTGTGCAGTTGGCTCGGTGTGAACCGCTGCAACTCGGTAAGAACCGGTGAAAACCGGCGACCCGACGGTTCTATGAACCGGACCGATTTTTTTTTTTTGTCAGGTAGGCTAGTGGCCAGAATTCACCTCATAAGGTGAATAAGTGTGGTGTCCAGAGTTCAAACCCCGGCCCTGCATATAATAATGCATTGTCCTACCAACTGAGCTATGCTCATGGGACAACCGGACCGGTTTTATCAACCGGACCGGTTTTATAACAAACTAATATTTTATTAAACAAATTTTATTAAAAAAATGGTATGCTCATGGGACAACCGGACCGGTTTTATAACAAACTAAAATTTTATTAAACATAACATTTTATTAAACATAACAAACTAATATTTTATTAAACAAATTTTATTAAAAAAGTGGTATACGTGAGGATCACACACGCGACCTTTGCTAGCCACCCACAATTTATTACCACTAGAGCACAAATTCCATTTAGTTGTAGTTTACTTATGGACACTAATATATGATGATAATCATATCATTAAATAAAAATGAGTGTTCCCATCACATTAAATAGCAAATGTTTAAAGAAAACAAAATCTCATTTAAACATATTTGTCATTTATATATTTTAGGACTTTTTTTTATTCCTTTAAAAAATTAATTTTTTTAAGACATTTTTAATATTTATTTAAATATTGTATGATTTATTTAGATATAAAATATTCATGTTATGATCAATGAGTTTGAATTTGAAGATTCAATTTGTGAAATTATATATGTTTGTTTAATGATTTTTGACATTTTATAGTTGTCATAGTCTCTCCCTTAAAAAATAATAATATACATATTACATATCATATTTTGTTTAGAAAACCTACATATATATTATATTAATAGATATCCAAAATAAAATCTATTTCCTGTCAACAAAATATAGCTATACTCTTTAAAAAAATAATATAGCTATACAAATATTAATACACATATTACTTGTCAGTTTTTTTAGTTTTTAAGTGTCCGAGTCATCGGTTCAATCCGATCTAATATGGTTTAATACCTATAAAAATTTAATCTGAAGACCGAGTCATCTAACCGAGTTGTTCGGTTTAATCCGATTCAGTCATGCGGTTCAACCATTGACCCAATGGTTCAACCATTAACCAAATGACCCAGTACCCCTGCCGAGTCGATGACCGAGCCGAGTTTTAAAATTATGGTTTGAACTATAAATTACTAGGTTTTTTCGCTTGAGAAAAAAATGATTACATTGAAAACAATTTATTTTGATATGTTAGTTAATAAATCACAACCAACTATATATTCGACTTAAAAATAATATGACGAAATTCACACATTTTTAATAATTTAAATAATTGTCTTTAAAAAAATAATAACTGATTTATTGTGTAAAAAATCTTAAATCAATAAAAATAATTAAATTCTAATTCTTTGGCTAATTAAAAGTAGGCTTTATTGCTATTTTAGTCCGTTAAGTTTTTTTTAGTATCACTTTGGTCCCATAAGTAATAAAAAGTTTGTTCCGGTCCTTTAGTAGTATCTCCGTTAAACATTTTAGTCTATTCCGTTAGGATTAATAAAAAAAACGTTAATTGTTGTACACATGTCGTTATGACATTGGCTTTGGTAATTCTTATT
This sequence comes from Medicago sativa, assembly GCF_051527215.1. Lineage (NCBI taxonomy): Eukaryota > Viridiplantae > Streptophyta > Magnoliopsida > Fabales > Fabaceae > Medicago > Medicago sativa. The sequence continues at coordinate 83,509,276 of NC_140750.1, forward strand.
ATCTTTTTTCGTCATCTTCATCAAAACTTTCGTCATATTCATCAACTAAACCCAGAAGAAGAAAAAAAACAGAAAAGCTAAAAACAAAAGTTGAAATTGAAATTGAAAGAAAACAAATTGATTCTTAAACATTAATACAGAAAACCAAAATTTCATCTTCATCCCTAAATTTCATCTTCTTCCCACTTCAAATTCTTAAGTTTGGTTCAAAACCAAATCTATTGTAACTCAACCGCACCATAAACCCAAGACTCGTCTTCATCTTCTTAATTCGCTTCTTCTTCACATCAAAACCTGCCAGAATCAGCAACAACAATCACACAACGAGAAAATAAAAATTCATTACAGTAACATAGATTTGAAAATTTGCAGCGTCGTCATTTTTGTGATTGTGATTTGATTTGATTTAGTTTCTGCATTTGAAAAAATAACTCATCAATCCAAAATCACTACAATCCTAACCATGTTACTTAGATCAGAAACGGGGTAACAAACAACAACATTCCAAAGTTTAAAATTTGAGATACACAAAATCATATATGCAAGAACAAAACAAATGCAGTGTTACTCTTCAACAACTCCAGCACAACAGAAACCTTTAATGGTAGAAGACGAATCAGAAACATTAACGCGGCAACCACATCAGAGGAGGATGGGTTGGTAAGGAAACTTTTTTTTTTTTTAAGACATGGGTTAGTGAGGAAAGTGATTAGCAATGGGATGAAAGTATGAAAGGAATATGGGTTTTTGAAACCAAAGTGGTGTTGGGTGAATTTTATTTTTAAGAAGTATTGGGTGAATTTAAGAATCAATTTGTTTTCTTCCAATTTTAATTTTTACGTTTGATTTTAGCTTTTCTGTTTTTTTTTTCCTTCTTCTGGGTTTAGTCAATGAATATGACGAAGGTTTTGATTATGATGAAGAAGATGAGGAAAAAGATAATAAAAATTTTCAGAGTCAATGTTATAATTACAGGTGTACAACAATGAACGTTTTTTTTATTAATCCTAACGGAAGAGACTAAAATGTTTTTATTAATCCTAACGGAAGAGACTAAAATGTTTAACGTAGATACAATTAAAGGACTTGAACAAATTTTTTATTACTTATGAGACCAAAACGATAATAATAATAAAAAACTTAAAGAAGACTAAAACATTAACTTACTATTAGGTCTCTGACTGTGCATATTTACTATCAGTTAGATTCCTGACAGTAAACATGTGCTCTTACTAAGGTGGTAAATTGTTACTTTCAAATTGTAAATAAATTGGGTAGTGCATGAGTCCAAATTGTCGAGATGTATTGAACATTAAGACAAATCTCAAGCTTGTGATGGACCTTCCTAAAGCAAACATATGAATTTTTATGCATTCTTTAATAAGGGTTAAAATCTGATTATTTAAGGGTAAAAAAAAAAACAGTGATTTTTATATTGGTGAAAAACATTACTTTCAAAAATGTTATGTAAAGTAAAAAATAATTGTGTTAAATGGAAGTAAACATGGACCTAACTGATAGTAAGTATGCACAGTCAGAGACCTAACATTAAGTTGATGTTTAATGGAAGATTGATTTTGAATAAAATAGAGAATTAGATGACATTTAGGGATTTGAAATTTAGAGATTTAGGGATTTGAGATTCAATTTGAGGATATTGATTGTGATCATTTTCAACTCTCACTTTAGTCTCTGTGACACATCATATGTCACATCATCACTTAACTAACAACATTTATTTAACGTCAGAGACTAAAGTGATAGCGTAAGTGCAAGATTTCTTTGCATTTAATTCTAAGTCAGGGACTAAAGTGACTATTGCTCAAATTTTAACTCTATAGGCTTAGAATTGAAAATTGATGTTGACACATTTGATAAAGCTGTGACACACATGTAAAATACGATTTTGCCCCCTCGGTAGTTAACTACCGAGGAAAAATAAAACCGGCTGCAGTTAACTACCGAGGAAAACCTCGGTAGTTAACTACCGAAATCTAATGAAAATCACAAAAGCACCGTAACAGTTATTGGCTTCCTGATGTATCTTATTGTTTTATTTTAAGAGAGACAAAGAACCCCAACCAAACCTTGCTTCTTCTTCTTCTTCTTCTTCCAACAACATGCTAATAGTCCCACTAAGCCCCATCAACACAATCAGGATCACCATCACAACAGCCTTCTTTCAAAATTCAGGGGAAAAACAAATGGGGTTTCCTTAAATCAATCAAAGGTTGTTTCTTTGCAAGATTTTGGTTGTGAGGAAAATTGTGCGGGGATTTTAAATTTAAGTAGCCTCTAAAAAATTCTTCTCTCAGATCCTTTGTTCTCTTTGTCCAATTATATGAAAATAGTGTAGAATGGATTTAAAAATTAAATTGAAATGTTTAAAGAAATTTCCAGAATCAGAATAAGAAAAAATCAATTGAAAATAACTCTAAAATTAATGTGGATAAAACCCATCTTATGAAATTTTCAAACACAATGATGTTTAATTTTCTTCGATTGATAAAGCTGAAAGATGATGAAAACGCAGTTTGTTGTTTTGACACAAAGCTGGAATCAGAGATACATCAAGAAGCCAAAACTGTTACGGTGCTTTTGTGATTTTCATTAGATTTCGGTAGTTAACTACCGAGGTTTTCCTCGGTAGTTAACTGCAGCCGGTTTTATTTTTCCTCGGTAGTTAACTACCGAGGGGGCAAAATCGTATTTTACATGTGTGTCACAGCCTTATCAAATGTGTCAACAGCAATCAACGACCTTTTTTTTACCGAAAGGAGGGCTAACACTTAACGCCAAAAAAATATAAAATATTATAGGATTTAGTAATCGTCGTCTATGGCTGGTAGAGATCTAGATCAATAATCTATTAAAATATGAAAATATTATAGATGTTTATTATTATATCTGAATAGTGAATATTTGGTTGACGGTTGCTCCATTAGGAAAGAGAAGGAGTAGAAAACAATATTTTTTGTGGTGTTAGTTATGCTTGTTTTGTGATATGCCCTTTAACGAATGAATATAGGACAAGAAAAGAAAAAATTGATTGATTGCCCATGAATTAGGGGTAAGTTTCTATAAACTGATTTCAACATTCGGTTAATAACAATTTTTTAGTTAGTTAATTAATTAATTAAATAATTAATAGGATTGTAGAAGAAAAATAGAGGGTTGTGGCGTAGGTAATGTCCTTCCTTCTTGAGATAGATGTTGAATAGGAAGAAGAGAAAAAGAAAAAGAAAAAGAAAAAGAAATGTGGAAAGGGACTAGAAAGGGAGGAGGGGGAGGAGGAGGAGGAAATGGATTGATAGCAGTGGCTATTGACAAAGATAAAGGAAGCCAATATGCTCTTAAATGGGCTGCTGATACTCTTCTCACCAGAGGCCAAACCGTTATTCTTATCCATGTTTCTCATGCTCTTTCTTCCAGTAATAATCCATTCATTGTTAATCTTTTTTTTTTCTTCATTTATTTATAATTTTAAGAAGAATTAATTTCTGCATGCATGCATGCATGCATGCATTTCCACCAAATTGCAGGAGGTAGTGAGGGCGCGATTGTATGTAACGCCAACAGTACTTCAGCTGCATCATCTCCACAGAGACACCTAATTGATAATGTTGCCAAGGATCTCTTTCTTACTTTCCATTGCTATTGTACACGCAAAGAAGTATGTATGTAGCTCTCATTAATCCCTTGATTAAATTAATTAATTAATTCATATAATGTACTACTATTGATTAATTAACTGGTTGCTTATATATTTTGTTAGATACAATGCCTTGATGTCTTACTTGAAGACACTGATGTTGTCAAAGCAATAACTGAATATGTCTCTTATGCTGCAATTGAGAACTTGATCGTTGGTGCACCATCAAGGCATGGATTTATTAGGTGACTCACATTGCTCTATCACTAAATAATATCCAATCCTACATATCTACCAATTACTAATTGTTTAAGAATATTGCACCAAATCTCTAGAGAATATTTGCAATTATGTTAATTGCAAATTTTGGGTCCATTTGGGAGAACATGTGGAAATAACTTATGTCATATCCATGAGTTGTTTTCATCTTATTTCTTTCTAAGCTCTCAGTGATAGCTTATATGAAAACAATTTGACTGTATCTTATTTTTTGTATGAAATAACTTATGCATAGGTGCTTATTTTGTAAGAGTTTTTGCTATTTATCCAAACAAGGCATATTTCTTCTTAAACTTGAGTGACTTTTTTATGTGCAGATCCTTTAAGTCATCAAGTACACCAAGCGGCATATCAAAGGGGGCACCAGACTTCTGTACTGTTTATGTCATATCTAAGGGGAAAATCTCTTCAGTTCGGAATGCTTCTCGTGCAGCACCACATACCTCTCCACTTCTCAACCATATACATAACAATCTAACTAGTGAGGATGTAAATCAACCTGCAGAGCAGATATGCTCTAGACGTATGAATATGAGAGGTTTGTTTGCTTATGTAAATTAAAAGAACTAAGCTATTTACTTATTGCAGTTCTAGATTAATAATAATCATGTTTTGATCACAATATATATGTATGTATGCGACAGACAGGACGTCGATGAAACCTAACAGCTGGCAGGACGAATCTATGAAGTAAGTCTTTTTGCTTGGGGGTGGGTACGGGGAGGTGTACTTTCTGTTCTTAATAATGGTTGTATTGTATATATATGAAGCAAGTCTTTCCAGCAGGTCTCCATTTGGAAGAAGAGCCAGAGGCACGAGTGGAATGTTATGCGTAGACTTCACAGATTCAGATACAGACATATCATTCGTAAGCTCTGGGAGGCCAAGCAGTGCTTGTTCGTCCTCTATTTACGACTACATGGACTCTGGTCGAACTTCAAGAATTTCTACCAGTACAGACCGTAGCTTTGGATCCCACCGATTGGGAATCAAGTTCACTGAACCCAGTTCACCAGATACCTCTTTTTCACTGGATAGCAGTAGGACATCATGTTCATATTCAAACATGGTGAGCATAACATGTAGATATATACCTGTATGATATGATGTATATCTAGAGATCAATTGATTCTAAGCAGAAACAAGTAGTACCCGACCACTAATGATATCCACTTCCTTTTGCTAAACCACTTAGGATGAAACAGAAGCTGATATGCGGAGGCTGCAGCTTGAGTTAAAACAAACGATGGAAATGTACAATACAGCGTGCAGAGAAGCACTTGCAGCACAACACAAGGTATGTATTATTTATAATAGACGTGTTACTAATTGTTGTGATTGTAACCGATAACACTACTCTTTTGTTTGCTACATTTATAGTTAATGGAGATGAGCCACTGGAAAATTGAGGAAGAAAAGAAATTAGAAGAGGCACGACTGGCCCAAGAAGCTGCGCTAGCAATTGCTGAGAGAGAGAAAGCAAGAAGTAAGGCAGCTATGGAAACAGCTGAAGCAGCTAGAAAAATCGCAAATGTGGAATTAAATAAAAGATCAGGTGTTGAAGTTAAATCTCTTAAAGAAACAGAGGAATTGAGAAAGCTATTGGATAATTTAGCCCAAACTGATCTAAGATATAGAAGATACAATATTGAGGAGATTGAAGCAGCCACAAACATGTTTTCTGAAAAACAAAAAATTGGGGAAGGTGGTTATGGACCTGTTTATAAATGTTACCTTGATCATACTTCAGTGGCCGTCAAGGTTTTGCGTCCAGATGCGGCTCAAGGGAAATCGCAATTTCAACAAGAGGTGATCAACGAGTGCATGTACATCAGTAATTGAAGTGTATACTACTTAATTTTGTATTAGTTTGTTTGACACTAGCATAATAAGTTGAGCATGACATGTTAATTTCCTTCAATCATTCTGTTGAGTATTCTAATAGATAGTATCCTCCCACAGGTTGACATACTAAGTTGTATTCGTCACCCAAACTTGGTGCTTCTTTTAGGAGCGTGTCCAGAGTATGGCATATTGGTTTATGAATATATGGCGAATGGAAGCTTAGAAGATTGTCTGACTCGAAAAAAGAATGATAGGGTTCTATGTTGGCAGCTGAGGTTCCGGATTGCTGCAGAGATAGCAACGGGTTTGCTATTCCTACATCAGACAAAGCCTGAACCTTTGGTGCATCGTGATTTGAAACCCGGAAACATTTTGCTGGACAGGAATTATGTATGTAAGATAAGTGATGTTGGTTTGGCAAGGCTGGTCCCTGTGGTGGCTGAAAATGTAACACAGTGTCGCATGACATCAGCAGCGGGAACATTCTGTTATATTGATCCCGAGTATCAGCAAACAGGAATGCTTGGTGTGAAGTCGGATGTTTATTCTTTAGGGATCATATTTCTACAGTTATTGACTGGCAGACATCCAATGGGATTGGCTCACCATGCTGAACAGTCTATTGAGAATGGCACATTTGAGGAAATGCTTGACCCATCGCTCTCTGAATGGCCCCTTCAACAAGCAATCTCCCTGGCCAATATAGCTGTCAACTGTGCACAACTTAGACGAAAAGATCGGCCAGACCTTGCCAAAGAAGTGTTGCCTGAGCTTGTTAAACTCAGAGAGTTTGCTGAAGATAATATGGGTCCCATCTTTTTAGGAGGAGGCATTACATGTAGTAGCAGTAATGAACCTTCCCCCAACCACAGTGAAGCTTCTATGCAGCAGGTTTCTTTTATTTCTTTATTATATTTAATTGAATTGCTTGAAAAATCAATTATATAACTTTTGAGATGATTGATTTTGCAGGACGTGATGAGTGACCCACAGATTGTAAATTCAGGAAGCTCAATAAGTCCACCACCAGAAGAAGAAAATCCTTAAGTGTATGTATATTAATCAAATAGACAAGATGACCTACACAGAACTAGCAAATGGTAATTGGAAATTTTTGTATTGTTATGTAAATTAATAATATGTTAGGGATTTGGATTGTCTTCAGTTTGTAACACAAGCTTTCTTGTAATTATACATACTAGATTTAGACCCGGCGTTGCATTGACCAACCTTTAATTTTGAAATCTGCATTATGTATAGTTTATGAGAATATACATGCAAAAACCGGACTTTACACCAATTCACATCTAACACATGCGCATTCGTGAATTTTCCCGAGCCATTTGTTCGCTCTATATAGCACTGCTGTTATTTTATATTGTATAAAAAAATTTATCAGCAATGTTATATAGAGCGAACAAATGGCTCGGGAAAATTCACGAATGCTTATGTGTTAGATGTGAATTGGTGTAAAGTCCGGTTTTTGAGGAATACATGAGGTAGTGGTGCTATATATTTTTGAGCAATGCTATTTATCAAGAAAAGTTTTATCAAGAAATTGTCCCGAAATTTATGTTAGCCAATAAAATCTCAGCCTGGCCGGAAATCATGGGGTGGTGGGTGTTAAGTATTTTTTTTTTCTGAAACTTTAATAAATAAGATTAAAATCTAAGGGTGATTATTTTGCCATGTCATTCTTGAATTTATCAAGAAAATCCATTCTTGATATCTAACATTTTCCTATATTTTTTTGTTTCAACAAGCCACTTGCATCGTGAATTTATAGCTATATGTTTTTCGGGAAGTTAAGCATTTTCCATGTTTCAAAGAGTATTTTAAGGTCAAAATACTAAACTCTTACCACCGAATTAATACCTTAAATACTGTATTTTTTGGTGTTAAATATAATTTTAACCCCACAACATTATGAGTTTTAAAGTTTAATTTCTATAAATTTTAGTCATCCATAATATTGCAGTTGGTAAGAATAATTTCTATTTTAATTTTTTTTATAAAAATGGATAAATTTCGATTTCAAAATAGTTTCTATAAAATATAAATAAACACTAAAAGGAAATAACTTTCTTTTCCTGACTACATTTAATAGCACATATTTTTCTAATGATGAAAAACATATCGAACTTTTATTTACATTGATAAACAAACTTTAGTTATTTAATTAAAATAAAACTATTATCAAAGCAGCGTTGTTTTGAAACCGAGAGGTAGAATAGAACGGTGTTAGCGGAGGGTTCGCTTTCATGAACACTTTGAAACTAAGTAGGAGGAAGATTGTGGAGAGGTGAAGATGAGATCAATAATCGGTGTTCATCTGTTGGTGTTTTTTAAACGAGGCAAATTAAATGAAATAGTAAAGGAATGAAGAGTGGCATCTTAGTTATCTCATTCAATGTTATTATTGCTTATGTAAGAGGTTTCAATATTAATGGAGGAATAGGATGATGGTGGAGCTAATTCGTAATAGGGTATGTTCGAGGGAGAGATGAAATTGAAATGGATGAAGGACAATTATGATTTTTTTTTTTTTAAATTGATTCTATTTTAGAAAGAGCACATGCCACAAGTTGTACTATTAACACCATCTCCAATAGCCCTATTGAATGCATATTGAGACTTGTTGGACCATTGGAAGCAAGCCTATTGAAAATGACATGGAGGAGAGAGTAGATGAATACATTCAACATGTTGAATGTGATACGAGCAAGGATAGTGGCTACAATGACTTGAGATTGAAGATTGAGTCCAATGAATTAGTGAGGCCCAAAAGGATCTTACTACACCTAACAAGTGGAATTACTATGTTGCCATTTAGTAGTGACTCATTAGTTCTAGAAGATTGGTGACTCACTAGTTTGTTAGGAAGGATCTAGAATAACTTTGCCTATATAATATCTTGTATTTCCTCTCTTACAATAATCAATGAAAAATATAATGAATTTCTTTTCTTTTATCTCTAGTTTTCTCTCTTAATTTCTGGAGTGTGATCCCTACTCGAATTGGGTCGTATCATTTGGTGCTTTCATTCTCGATCTCATTCCCGCTGAGATGGAGCTCTCTCTATTCGACGGAGATGAAGATGCCTACTGGTGGATCCTCTCTACTGAAAGTTATTTCAGGGAAACCGGAAAATCCGAGATGGCAAAGATGATGGTGGCTGCACTGGCCATGCGTGGTGAAGCTCTCAAATGGTGGCTATGGCGGTCACACCGTCACTCACAATCCAATTGGGACATTTTTACCACTGCTCTTTTGTGGCGTTTCAAGCCTGAATGGCGTCATCTCTTACCGGTGTTAGAGGAGGAAACAGAGGAAGCTTGTGAATTATCACAGTCGGCAGTGAAGCTCGTAACTGACATCGCAGGTGCGAACAATCTAAACTCCTCACCATGCTCCAAGCTTGATGAGAATCCTCCCGTCACTTCCGATTTGGTTGATTCCGTCACTACCGATGCCGGAGAACATGATCTGGATTTTCCACTAAAATTAGAAGTGCCTCTTGTACAACTGGAAATCACAACCTCCATTGGTCAAATGCAGCAAAGAAGTGTCAACATCGTGATGGAAAACAACAAATTCTGCAATCGATCTCTCAGTCCACCTTCGCCGCCGCCGAAACCGCCGGACCCTTGTGTTGCTACAGATTCCGACAGGGATTCAGATTTTAACGTTGATTCGAATTCCTTCGTTGTTCCTCCCGACGACGCCACCAACCATTATTCATGTTCCTTACAACCACAGCCAGCTCCAGGTACCGAACCGCTGTATGATTTTGTTAGGTCACAAATATCACCACCGCAAGCACTGGAACTGCTCCTAACTCATTCACCAACATCGCCATTCTCTGTTTTACCTCCGGCGTCGTCTCTTCCACCAAAACCACCAGATCAAAGTTTAGCCACAGACTACACAAAATTCCCAATACATATCTCCTTTTCTCTTCCCTATTTTGACCCTCCAACGTTGAATCTTCAACTGACTACCAAAGCACAGTCGTTAATTGAGGAAGGAGGATATTCGAATCCCCAAAGCACGCTGTATCTTTCCATCTCCACCATTCAAACATCTTCAACAGAGATGAAGGGGTTTTCGTCGATGACCAAGCATGGGAATCTTGACTACCCCGTCAAACTAGCCTTGGAAGCGATTCCCCCACCGAAACCGCCAGACAGAAGCGACATTCCGGCGATACAACTCAAACTGTGGAACTCGAGTGCTTATATTGAGAAGAATGAGCTCTGGCACATGTTCAATCTGCCACATCGTCCGCCAGCAAAACCGCCGCATTACAGCCGTCGCATTGAACTCAACGAATTGAGTGCTGATTGGGTTCAGTTCAGGTTTTGCCATAAATCTTTTGGTAAAGGTTATTATTTTCTTCTGCAGTTACATTGCAATTTTTATTGTGTGAAATCCCTTTATGGGAATTCTATTGGTTATGGATTCCATGTTCTGAAAATTATGAAAAGTTTGAGGTATTGGTTGGGATATGTATGTGGAAAATTGTTTGCAAAGAGGAATTATTATTTTATTGGTTGGAAGGTTTACAAAGGTTTAGAAAGAAAAACTACAGTTTGTTGTGTCAATTTTCATGAGGCTTTTTCAACTTTTAAATGCAAGCTTGAGTTTGAGAGTGCTAGTGTGAAGATTGTGACCATTATTCATGAGGATTATGAGTGCTGCATCTATCTAATTCACACTGTGATTCACCACTTCGTTAGTCAAAGTATGTTTTCTTTGATTTTTAACCTAATTACCACCACATTTTTATATGTTTTTGATTGTTGGGTTCTGAGATTTCAAAGGGGGATGATTCATATTGAAGCCACATTTTCCATTGATTTTTCTTGTTGGGTGATAGCAGTCCGAATTGGTATTCTCAAGAGAACTTATTTTGCTTTGATTACTTATGGGAGAATGTCTAAAAGTTTTATTGAGTTTTTCAGCAAAAGGCTCCTCTCGGCAGCCTTATCACTTCAAAGTTGTGTTTTTGTCTTGTTTACTCGTATAGTTGGAAACTATATTATGGAACCTAACTTGAAAGATATCATCTTCTTTAATTACTCACTTGATCCTTTTCAAACTTTGATGTTTGAAAATAATAATATTTGTGAAGTATTGGATGAATTGTTGACTTTTTCTGAGAAGCTACATGTGTGGAATTCTTTTGTTGTGGGTTTTGACAGAAGTCTCATTGCAAATCTCAAGCTCAGTTCCTTCATGAATTACAATCTTGCTGGTTCAAATGATTTGATAAAGGATTATAGCCACCAATTTCCATTAGTGCTGATCTTTGGTCTTTCTTGCCTTAAAAATGTAGTTGGTGGCAGCAAAGAGTTTCATCATGCTGAACAGAGTTTAAAAAAAGGGTTGAAGGGCATCAGGCATTGAGAATTGGCAATGTGTGGTTGACAATAACCTTTACTGTTACCAAATTTTTAAGGCATCCATATTTTAGAGAGTATGATATGTTGGTGATGCCTCTTGTTGTCATGGGAAAGGATACTAACATGCCTATTTCCTTTAATTTTTCTCGTGCTATGGTTGATGGGCTTAAAGGAAGTTCTCAGATATATGACCATCTTGTTACTTTTGTGGCTCCTGATAGTGTTTTGACATATTCCCCTGTTCAAAAAGTGCATTGCTTCATCTTGCCTCAGAAACTTGGACATGTGGGAGCTGCATTATCCATTGCAATTTCTTGTTGGTTGCTTATGCTTTGTCTAACAATTGTCAAGAGAACTTCATTTGCTTGGATTAATTGTGGCAGCAATCTCTTCAAATTGCATTACTTGTCATCTGTACTTCCAATCAATTGTGCTAGATATGTCTATTTCCCTCTATCCTATCCAAAATCAAATTTGATGGCCACAACTCCTTGCCTTGATCTATTCAATTGTTGTTTGCAAGGTCAAAATGTTGTTTTATTAGTTCTTTGGCAGGAGTGGAGTATTGTTGTCAAAGCATATGAGAACTGGAAGTATTGGCTGCCATTTTACAACCTTGAGGACAAGCTTGGTCTTCATGGGGTAGAGAGTGACACCATTTATGTTTTTTGGGTCCAAAGCTTGTTAGAATGGATGTTTTATTATGAGGAAACTATAGAGGAGATCAAGGTTGTTGAAGTTAGAATGATGGAAAGAACTAGGCGCATGAAAATGCTTCCTTCATCATGGGTACAATTCATTTATGTGCTTCAAGACAAAAATGTTCTCGGATTGATACACTTGAATTTTCCCATGTTCAGATTATAGTGCCACTTGATGTTGATACTTTGAATTCTCAAGTTTTCCTCACTCAATACCATGACTATGGCCTAGTTGGTGCACTTGATGTTACTGGCAGAAGCTCAAACATGTTGACTAAGGTGGGGAAGACATTCATTTGTGATAGGTTTGCAATTCCTTGTGCCTTCTTTGAGCAATGGGACCCCAGTGATTATTTGGATGTGTTGACAGAAAATAGATCCTCTCAATTCAAGCAATGGGATCCGGGTAAATTTATTCGCTCATGCAACTTTTACAACCTTGAGGACAAGGTTGGTCTTGATGGGGTCGGTATTGATACGAGCAAGGATAGTGGCTACAATGACTTGAGATTGAAGATTGAGTCCAATGAATTAGTGAGGCCCAAAAGGATCTTACTACACCTAACAAGTGGAATTACTATGTTGCCATTTAGTAGTGACTCATTAGTTCTAGAAGATTGGTGACTCACTAGTTTGTTAGGAAGGATCTAGAATAACTTTGCCTATATAATATCTTGTATTTCCTCTCTTACAATAATCAATGAAAAATATAATGAATTTCTTTTCTTTTATCACTAGTTTTCTCTCTTAATTTCTGGAGTGTGATCCCTACTCGAATTGGGTCGTATCAGAATGTCTGTCCCGCATGCCACGCGTCGGTTTCTGGTTGGCTCAAACTAGCGCGTGCAATACACGCGCAGACAGGGGCGCGTGCGGCGATAGAGTTAGCAGAAAGAGAAACTTTTTTGGATAATGGAGGGCCACGTGTTGCAACATGATTGGTTGCATAGATTTTTCATTTTCTTAATGTTTTGGGATCAATTATTTCATTGCAAATAATTATTTTATTTTTTTTATTTTTTTTACTAAAATTCGTGATTTTTTTTTCTCTACAGATAGAGACTTGGATCATTTCATCTGGACACAGAAAAAAACCAAATTTTTCACTCTCTTAATCTTATTATTAGCTTTTCTTTTGAAGTTTTAGTTTTTACTTAGTGAAATTGATCCCAATAATAATCAATTCAACATCCAAAATTTTGTTTTTCAAAAAAAAAACTAAAAAATAAATTGTTAATTGTATTATTTAAATTTAATTATAATCGAATTATGTAATTAAAAAAACAAAAATTAAATAAGAATAAGAATAAGAAATAAAAAGTGGTGGGGTAGGGTGTTGAATGAAAACCATTGGAGAGGTAAAAATTGAATGAGTGTTGAATTAAGAGAGAGAAAATGATGTGGAGTGTTGGGAATTGAAAAGGTGAGTGTTGAAGGTTGTTGAAAGTGTTTTACCATTGTACATGGTCTAAGACGTGTACGGTTAATCTTATCCAACAATTTTTATTCATGGGACATTGATGGTCAAATCTTTGTATGTGACCAAGCTATCTGTCACCGGAATACAACTCCATTATGCAACAATTGGAAAAGTTTCCCCCATTGTTTTTCTTTGAATGGTGATGCGTGTACCACCTTATGTGGGATACCTCCTTTATACACCCCTCCACATGTCAAAAATATATATAAAATATTCAAAAAGACTGCCAGCTCAAAAAAACAACAACTTCTTTCTTGCCTCTCACATGTCGTCTCTCTTCCCATCTCTATTGTTTAGCTATTCCTCGTCGCATCTTTTGCCGTCATATTTCACAGTCTCTCTTTCATCGTTGTGGTAGCCCCACCCTGCCACTCACTCGTTGTCATCAAACCAACGTCAGGGAGGATCCAGCCTCAAGGTCGTTGAAAGAGGAAGCGTCAGACTCGAGAGTGGATCTCGCTGCCGTCATCACCATCTCCATCACAGAGGGAGATCTTGGACAAAATAGGTGGCGAGGTTATCCAGGTCGGTGAAGGAGCGACAGAGACGAGATCGTCATCCTGATGTCGTCGTTACCTTCGTGAATCGCGACATATTCGCCGTGAGTACCAAATCTGGACGGTGGTGGTGAGGAAGAAAAGAAGAAGAGGAGGTTGTGTTGCAAATCTGAACTGTTATGGTTGTATTGCAGAGAAAAAAAGGTTATGTCGTAGATGGAAAAGAAGATGACATATGGTGGAGTAGAGGTGCGACAATGGTGACAATGGTGCTGGTGGTGAAAGGTGGAGGTGTGGTTAGTGGCTCTATGTGTAAAGAGAGAAGATAGAAGATGAAAGAGAGAGTGGTGATGAGATTAAATTACTTAAATATCCTTACCACATAGGGGTGTGTATTTGAGGTATGATAATAAAGGGTGTCTATGAAACATTACTCGGGGTGGAATATGTGGGAGTGGAATTGGTATGCACATGACTCACTTAACATTTGTTTTAATCTTAATCATATACTTAAATATCCAAACTAAGGCGTGTAGAAAAGCTTATTATACTTATCAAGCTGGTTCATATACGTGCAATTAAAAATTCTCCATTATATTAATAAATTTCTGGTTCCTTCAAATTTTCAATATCAATATTTGTTTAAACAGAAAATATATCCTTATGTCTAGAAGTCCTAGCTTAACTGGCAATTACAAGGCCGGACGTTGTGACTTGGATTCGAACCCAGAACCTCACAGTTGTGTGTGAATTTAATTTCAGTGGATTACCACTTCATCTAAGACCAGAAAAAAAATTATATCCTTATAAAGTGAAAAAATAAATAATGCACATGGTCTACCAAACTTTATTGACCTATTAGCCTTTCAAGAACTATATGCTTATTAGCATTTTTATAAATATGTCAAATATTATATTTAAAATCCTAGCATAAACTAAGCTTTTAGACATGCTAATAGGTCATGTCAGACTTTTTAAAAGGTCAGGCCAAACTTAAAATAAAGTCTTTGATAGACTAATATGCCAGACTTAAGCTTTAGTATTTTAAATTAAGTCCGATCTATTTAAGCAGAGTCCGACTCTATCTGATATATTCTCACCCCTATCTAACAATTTGATCCTTTATTTTTATTTTTATTTTCATTTCAATTCTGGGTCCTTTTGGTCCATTTACATTTTGATTTTAAAACTTCAAATCTAATATTCATACGCAAACATAGATGAAAGACCATATATTTAAAGATTAAGAGGCCATAAAAAAAAAATAAAAACATGAATTTTAAGCTTGAAAATCTATATGCAAGTAACCTAAAAGGGAAAAACTGAAATAAAATAAAAAATAAAAGATTAAATTATTATCTGAAATTAAGTTAAGGGACAAAAAAATGCAATTTTCCAAAAAAAAGTGTTATTTAAGAGCTTTTTTTTAGAGGAGTGTTATTATTTATGATGAGAAAATTAAAGAATTTCCCATGATGAGAAAATTCACTTTTTACATACAGATGCCAATTTTCTTGGTTGTGAAACCACTTCTTTCTCCTTTCAAAAATAAATAAATAAATCATTTCTCTCTCCTTACTCCAACCCAAATTCATTATCTCACGACGTCCCTACTCCTTCACATTGGTGCACCTCTTTCCTCATCCTCTTAGGCTTGTGTCAGAACCTCAAAGGCATATCTCCTCCTCCATGGTTGAAATCTTTTTCATCCTTAAATATGAAGTCCCAACGACAACAATTAGAGATTAGAGCACATGCAAAGAGAAGAACCAGCCCTTAAAAGAATGAAAAATTCTCTTTGATGATAACAAAATATTGAAGGAAACTTGGATATGCTAATATTTGTTCAAGTGTGCGAGACCATAAAATATAATCTATTGATGAATTGAACATGTATTAGAGCATCAGAATCACAAGAGAAGCTTAAAACACTTTGGTAGAAGATCTGAAGAAATGTTAATAAGGAGTCAACGTCTTGGATCAGAAGAAAGCATGCTACTCAGATTCTAAAGGATCACATCAGACTCTGAAGGATCTCATCAAACTTGGAAGACCCCGTCAGACTTAGAAAATCTTGAGGAACCCAGACTCCACGTCAGATTTGTTGTCTTTGAAGTGGATATAATAGTCACAAGGAAGGGGGGGTTTGAATTGTGACCCTTTTAAAATTAAACCTGTAACTTAAAATTGATTCTCAAGTTGTGAACTTGGAATGGTTAAGTTTGGAGACTGACTTCAGAACGTTCTGAAGTGTTAGTACAAAAACAGTTTAAATAAATAAATAAATGTGTTTGTGTGTGATGTGTATACTGTAAATAAAGAGTATAGGGAAGAGAAAGAACACACAGAAATTTATAGTGGTTCCCCCAATGTGGGTTAGTCCACTCCTCACAATCTTGTGAGAGTTTCCACTATGATGTTTGAGATAACCTCTCAAATCCTGCACTTTACAATCTTGTTCACCTGAACAATTACATCAACTGTATTCTCTTAGCCTCAGCAGGCTTGCACTTTCTTGCTAAGTTACCCACTTAGACTTTTGCACCTTTTGCTCAAACTAACACTTTAGTACCCCTAAAGCTAGATGAGACTTTCTTTTCTTCTTGCTAAGTTACCCACTTAGATTTTTGCACCTTTTGCTCAAACTAACACTTTAGTACCCCTAAAGCTAGATGAGACTTTCTTTTCTTCTTGCTAAGTTACCCACTTAGACTTTTACACCTTCAACTCAAACTAACACTTTAGTACCCCTAAATCTAGATGAGACTTTACAAGATGTTTGGAGTTTGAATGTTTGTGAAACAAACAGAAGAAGAAGAAGAACTTATCTTTGAAAAGATAAGAGAAAGAGAATTGATTTACACTTAAAAAGACTTCTTGGAATCTTTGTGATGATCAATTTTTTGCTAAAGCTTCACAACAATGTTCATGTTGTTTTTCTTGTTGTTTTGCAATGGTGCGTGTTATGATGAGGTCTTGATCTCTATTTATAGAGTTTCTTGAACCTTTGTAGCTGTTGGAGAGTGTCCACTGGTCTTGTGCCACGTGTCCTGGGACCCACCAACTTACACTTGAATTCTGGGCAAAACTGATATACTTCAGAATGTTGTTGTGTTCTTGAGAATACTTCAGAATGTTGTTGTGTTCATCATGATATTGTTCCTGGGTTCATGTGGATGAAGGCCAGATGTGTTTCTGGGTTTCATCATATGAATATCACATGAATTTCTGGGTTGTACTATGAAGATTGTTCTTGGACGTACTTCAGAATGTTCCTGGGTCAGATCTTCTTTGAAATCTGTCTTGGAACTAGTGCAGAATTGATAAAGTGGAACTGTCACTTCAAGCCCATGCTTTAGGGGATTTGGTTTGCTTTGTATAGTACCAACTCCCTTATGTGTCGAAATCCTGTTGAATCAGACTTGATCTTGCTTTTGGATTTGCTTTTTACTTTTCAACCACTGTACTGTTCATGTCAGAAAAAGCATGGAGCAGGATCGAACTTTCTGAACTCAGGGGACTTCAGAATGTTCCTTTTGTTTCACTTATGATGATTTGTAAGACTCTTATTTGATGTAATCAAATCCTAATAGTGAAACATCTATGAAGTGCAGTATGAAAAACATCTAGGATGATATTCTTAATGGAATATTCCTAATGTTTTGTACTTCAAATGTTCATAGTCTTGAATGAACATTGAAGATGCCCTTTTTTACTTTAATCAAATAAATGCCTTTATTCCTTGATTGATCTTAGTCAATGTACTTTACTGGGCTTTTATTTAAGTCACGTGAACCTTGCATGTTCTTAATTTGGTTCATGAATTTCTGGGCTTGGTTCTTGATGTTCATCATGAATAACTTTCTGAACTCTGTCCAACCTTCTGAACTCTTTTAACTTTCTAAACTCTAACTGAGTTCTTAAGTCTTTATGTCCTTTGATTTCTTGTTTCTTGGTATGATTTAAACTTTGTTTGTGTCTTGGTCAATCATTCGAGAACACACAAATACCAAGAACTATCAAAGTCCATTAATCCTTTAATCATCATATATGCCTTTAATGATTTCTTGATCCAAAGTCAAAGTCATTGTATGCATAAGATATGTTCACGTCACATCTGTTCTTGCATGTTCTTGGTGTGGACATTGATTTATGGGTTTGCTCTAATGAACCTTCTGAGCAACCTTCTGACCAACCTTATGAACTTCTTATGGGTTCATACATATGAACTTCAGAATGTTTCTTCTGGGTTCATTCCTTTATGACGGTTGTACTTTGTGCTGAACTTTTTGATGTTCATAAACATACTAATGTTCTTCAACACTTTGAACCTTATGAAGGTTATTCCTTTATTCCATTCAAAAACTACTTGAAGCATATAAAAGAGAGATAATTTGTTTTGACAAACAAGATGATTCTTTCTTTGAAGTCCAAAAGAATATTTCTTTGCATCATTGCTTGTAACCGATGACTTGAAATATTCTTGTTTGTCCATGAAGTAATCCTTTAATATTTATGGATATATTCAGGGTTAATGTTCATGATTATTATGAACTCCATTCATATGAACATTCTGAACTCTGTTCATATGAACATTCTGAACTCTGAACTTCTTATCTTCAGAAGCTTTGGAAGTGTGATACTTTGAGGAGGTTCTGAGAATCTTCCTAACTTGTATGCATATTTCCTTTTATCTTGTTTACCCATGGAGGATCTTCAAATCATATAGCACAAAACTCAATGTTAGTTTTGTCACATAACTTCAAGCACATTCTTGTGTAGCTTATGATGTAAGTTCTTCCATCATGATTCAAGTTCTTTCATCATGATTCTTGAGCTATGAATCTTCATGGAGATATGATCTTGTTGTTTCAACTGATGATATACTCATTCTTTCATTGTTGAGTAGATATGATGCACTTATCAACGTGGGTGGCTTCTAGCTTATCCACTTATGTGATTCCTGTTCTTTTAACAAAAACTCAAGTGCAAACATCAGTAGATCACCATTCATAAAACTTATCATTTATTCCACGAGGTTTGTTATCATTAAAACATTCATCAAAAAGATTTTTGCTTCAACAGTCTTATGTAGCTGTCTCTATCCAGGATCTGATAATACAATTTTGTCTTCTTATGAAACCATGTAGAAACGGACAAAGACGTTCAATGACAAAGAGAATGAACGGACAATTTCAGTTTTAGCAAAGAAATTTCAAATGACTATTCAATGGAATTATTGATGACATGTCATCTTACGTTAATCTTAGCATGTTTTTTAGTCAATTTCGGTAGGTTTTACCAGCATAACATATGAGTATTAGAACAATTGCCTATGATTTCGGGACATTTATAATGTTTTCTAGATTTGAGCCTGTAGTTCTATTCTTTCCTAAATATAGCAATTTTAGGATGTTTTGTTGTAAATTTACGAAGAAATCATGCATATCGGCAAAACAAGATATCTGAAGACACTACAACATTTTTGAGTTTAGGCCACACTTAACTTGCCCACGGCAAAAAAAGGGTGTCTTATAACAAGAATAAGCCACGGATATTGAAAGTGTGGCTTTAAAATTACATATATAATACACTTAATGACTTCCAATAAAACAACCGTGCCCATTACATTATAGGCCACAATTTAACCACGGTTCAAAGTTGTGGATATTTGTGGCCACGAAAAGAACCGTGCCCTATTAAATTATAAAACCCTCCTTACTTTCATTTCTGGCGCTATGTGAACAAAAAGTTCCCCCAAAAAAGTTTCAAATTAAAAAATATATATATCAATCAATAAAGGAAAAAAAATGACTTTATAAGAAAAGAAGAAAAAAAAATTGGTCAAACAGATCTGAGTACAAAAAGGATTCTCTTCTTCTTCTCTTGCGAAGCTCTCTTCACTACCGCCAATCTCTCTTCCTCTTCTCTCTTCACTCGCATCCACCATCCTCCATCCTCGAGACCTTCTCTCTTCACTCTATTTGAGTCATTCTCTTTCCAGGTAAGTTGTACTTCTCTCAAATTTGGATTTATCTCAAATTTGACAAACCCTAAATTTTCAAAATCCCCAAAAACGTGAAACTGATGATTAATCTTTTATTGCAATTAGGTTTTGTAGTGAATCTATTCAGTTGTCCCCTTTCAATTCAGTAACTAAGTCACAAAACTCATTTGGTTTATTGTTCAATTTTTACTCTATTTATCTTTAATTCAACAAAGTTCATGTTTATGAGTTGTGGATTGTCTTCAAAAGTTGTATCCAGATTGAGTTCATGTTGATGTTGGATTTATTGATAATTGGGTTTTTCATATTTTCTAAACCATATTTTATCATTTTGATTATATGTTTTGTACCCATATTAGCATTGTTGTTGTTGATGATTCTATTTTTTTATTTTAGCATTGAATTTGTTCATTGTATTTTTTAGACGGTTTGATGTTACTTTCTAGAGTGTGATTGTGAGGGACTAAGGTATTATTCATTCTGCTAACGTGATAAAAGTAACAAATTTCTTTGTGATAGCTTCGATAAAAATTAAGAAAGAACAAAGTAGAGTTAGATGAAAATTACTACTGATACAACTTTTAAGATATTTACATGAATGATTAGAAAGTATAAAAAAAAATGTACATAGTTGCTTTTTCAGCCATAGAAATTAACTTATTAGAAATTAATTTAGGGATTTTAGATAGAAATACTAGGATAACACGATTCACGTTGTCATACTTATAGAAAAACTCTTAGAACTGTGTTTGCTTTTGTATGCTTGTAGTTTTGGTTCATAGATATGATTAGTTTCAATTAACTCATTTTTTTCTTTCTTTCTTTCCAACATGTCCATATTAGAATCGTGTCCGGTGTCCGTGTCTATGCTTCATAGATTACTACGGGTGATCAACTTTGTTTGTTGTGTTTGTCAACAAAATAATCTGTTTTTTATGTTTTTCTTTGTTGTAATCTATGCAGCACGGATACGGACACCGGACACAACACGAACACCGACACGCCGACACTACTAATAATTTAAGAAAATCACATAATTGAGTGTAGTTATATATGTCCATGTCAGACACGACACATGTCCAACACCGGGACACACCTAATCCGAGGAGTGTTCGTGCTTCATAGATTGTAATTGTCACGTCTTACTTTTAGCCGTATACTCCTTTGTTCTATGTATATTTGATTCTCTTAGTCTATACTAAATTTTAGCCATATACTCCTTTAGTGTTTTGATGCACTAGTTTGTACTGGCCACTTTATACTTCAATTGTATCTTAATTCCTTTTACCATATTTATACTTCTATGAGAATTGTTGGACAAATATGGGGACTGTTTGGTACCACTAGTGTACTAAATACGTGATTTAAGATATGAAGGTTGAGCCAAGTATTTTATTTTAATTTTTATGAAGGCTGTTTTATCATCATTTTTTGAAAATACTATACAAAGTTATACAAAATTCTGCATTTTCATGCCAACGTGATTTTTTTAGAAACCAACATATGTATAAGGCACATTGTGGGTATGCATCTTGTGACATTTATTATATTATATATAGGATTTTTGGTACTAGTATCAAAAGTCAGTCTCAGTTTGCAACACATCTTAACAACAACTTAGGGGTATCATGTAATACATTAGTTGTTAACTTCAATGCTCTCAAGTTGCCTCAACTATCTCTTAGATACCATGATTTGTTGTAGTGTATTCATAATATTCCTAGTCTCAACATGTTAATCACAGTTGCTTTTGTTTGAAAGTTATATGTACTAGGTGTTCACGAGTTATTGCATTGTTTTGCTCTTTGTAGTAGCCTCTATTTGAAAGGGTCATTGGAAACCGATATCACTTAATTATGAAAATCTCAATTCAAACTAGCAAAAAAAAAAACAGTTACATAAATTGGATAAGTGGATTTAAATTAAATGTTTGCACTAGAAAGTGCACTTGAACTTATCCTGTTTTGATCCAAACATAAATTCTCAAATAAAATCTCCTTTTTATATTTAGTTTAAAAAGTGATGATGGGTAGTCAATTTTAAACACAACACCATTAATCCACTATACTCTAGCTTTTGATTCTTTTTTTTTTTTTTACGTTCACCTTTATGTTGTCCTGATGTCATATGTTCATTACTGCTAGTGCATATTTATTGTTAATTTTTCTCCATTCGGGTACGACTTGTGCTCGGATATGAGTGTATCAGTATATGTTTGGTACCTGCCACTTTAGATAAGGCGTATTTGTTTGTTTTGTGACCCAGGAAATTGTCTTGTAGAAATTTTTTCTTCGCATGGCCATGTTTGATTTCAAGTTGCATCAACTATCGCAATTCATATTCAAAACGTCTTCTTCAATTTCGAAACCATCTTCGGTCAGTAACATTCTCTCAATCTAATTCTCTAGTTTTCTGAAAATTGCTTATGATGTTTGATTTCCAATTGGTAACGAATTGAGATTTATTTTGTTATTGTTGTATTTAAAACAACAATTTTTCTTAATCAATATTTGTTACTTTTTTTTTTATCTCTTACCAATAAAGCGTGCAAAGAAGGATGACGGAGGGTAAGTCACCCAAGCAGAAATGTTTATCGAACACTATGAAGGTGAAATGACTAGCATGAAGGAGAGGATGGAAGCATATGAGTCATTGACAAAGAAGAGGATGGAAGCATATGAGTCACTTCTAAAATGTGTATTAGTGCAACAAAATCCAAATTTAAGTGAAGATGATGTGGATAACATGATGGGACATGCTTTGGGCATTGCAAATAGTGTAGCACACCATTCGTCTCCATCAATCCATGTTCCTTAAAAGGTATGATATATTAGTTTAAGTTTCTTGATTTTAAGATTAGATAATTGTTTAGTAAAAGAATGATAAAAGACATTACTTATAGAATATTAGTGTTTTGGGATTGAGAATGTTGAATCTTGGACATGCTTTAACCGTTAATGACATTCTATGTAGAAGGTTAATTAACTAAGTGAATTGAATAATTTTGTGCATGATAGTATATGAGTTGTCTTGAATACCAGTAGATGAGTATTGGAGGAATGATGTTAGTTAGTGAAGCGTTTGTTTGTTTCAGTTGTTTTCTTCTGGCTCTGGTGCAATTTATGTTGTTCTGACATTAAAATGAACTAATGTCTTTATTATGGTCTTTGACACGACTATATCTATGATATTTTGCACTATACTCTATATCAAATTGTAAATGTCAACTAAAATGCAAATAAAATACCAATTAAAAGATATAAAATAAATTAGTAAAAAAATTAAAAGATTTTAAAACATTGTGCATTTATTATGTCTTTATTTTTTGTTTTGTTTTTATTAACGTAATTTTTTTGATTGTTACAGTTTGGACCCGAAGATTATCTTCAAGAGGAATGAAGCTAGTGGATTGCACGTAATACTTGTTTTATGTTTTGGAAATGCAAGACTTGGTCGTATTTTATTTTTTGTGGATGCTACCGGATTTTGTCAAAGACGACTTTGTATTTCCTTAGTTAAATATATATTTTAAGACACTATCATGTTAATTTATGTTCCTTTTTTTAATGAATTTTTTAATTATGTTTGTGTTATTTTAAGAAATATTAGAAAATATGGAATAAAGGCACAAAAATAAATAGACAATGTTGCGGCCTAAAAGTATGAGCAACGCTCAAAGTTTAGTTTACGAATGAGTATTGTAACTAAAAATGCAATACCTAGAACTAGAAAAGGTATTAAATCCAATATTCTGACTCTGAAGCTTAGGCAACAGTTAAAAAACAGTAGCCACGGTCATAAAAGCGTGGCCTAATGTTCAGGGGACACCTAGCCTAAATCAAATGCCAAAATCCGTGGTTTAAACTAAGCCATAAAACCGTGCCCTATTGATGTACCTTAAGCCACGGTTACTACAATTTCGTGGGCTAAGGAAAAAAGCCGTGGCCATAGGGAATAGGCCACGGGCGCATAGACCACACTTGAAAAATAGTGGCCAAACCGTGGTGTAAGGCTTTGGCCACGGATTTTCTGGCTTTGGCTACCCTTTTTGAAGTATGGCCTAAGTTCAAAAATGTTGTAGTGAGATTTGTGAAGACCTTGAGAAGATGAACAAGGAAGATTCAAGAAAGCATTGGAAGACTTTACAAAGGGAGGAATTTTGTTCCCAAGTTCCAAGACATCTTACATAGAAGAAAATACCTAAAAAGGCGAAGAAATAGGCGTTTTCAACACCGGACGACACACACATGCTCCCAATGCACAGAAGGAGGCGCCAAGCGCCCAAAAACTTACAACTGGGGCACCTAGCGCATGGATTGGGGTGCCTGGCGCCTGACATGCCTCTCACATGCACCTAGCGCATGGTATTAGGCACCTGGCGCCTGTGCCTTGCGGCCCAAGGCGTTGTTTTATAACTTTTTCGTGAAGAAAGCCCGCGTTTTTAGCCCAAAATCAGTGGAAACTTTCCCTATAAAAACCGTCTTCCTCATTCACAATTTTTCATTCAGAACGAAGTGGTTCAAGAGGAAGACAAGCACTTGGAACTTTCAGGGAGGAGTATCTCTCTCCTCACTCTAAGTTTTTCTAGGGTATGTTTGATTTCTTTTGTAATTTGTTTTTAGTTAGCACGGGTAACTAATTTTTTTTAGGCTCGGGTTCTAAGATGAACCTTTAATTTATTTGTTGGATAATTATTTAATTTAAAGTCGTTTATTTAGTTATTTTTAGTTCGCTGTTTAGATTTATTGTAGTGCGTAAGATTTGTCTCCTATGGAGCACAACCCTGATTTAGGCACTTAGGTAGTGACATGGCCTAATATTGATATTTATATCTTGATATCTGTCTAACTAGAAAGTAATTAGTTAGTAACTAGCGATACAAACCGAAAGCGAGTGTACCCTAATAGTAATTACATAGGAGGTGACATAACTAATATTGATGCAAATATGTTGAAATCATGTAGAAAGTAACTAGTTAGTAATTAAGGAAACAAGTGACTTCACGACTTAAATCAGCCTAGTAACTTCATTCTCCTCGCATCTTGGTAAGGTAGACGCTGATAGGGCTGTCCGTTTGTAGAACTACCGAGAGGAAGATTGTCTTATGTACTTCTAAGATTCATAGATGGGAAATTTAGGAAGGCCAATTTAAGTCTATGTTTCAATTACCCTGAGGGAGTAAGACCCCACACGTAAGGATCACCGTGTGACCACCCGTACTCAACAGGCGGAGGGATAGACCAAAATCAACCCAGAGAGTACGACCCCGCACGTAAGGATCACCGTGCAACCAGCAGGTGCAACTTGACAAATCGATTAAGTTATCATGTCCTGAAGAACTCATCACTTAGATAGTCTACTTGAAATAATTGAATGCGACTTGGCTGTTAATTAATTCCAACAAATGAATAGAGGGAATTCAAAGAATCTTAACCGCCGCTAACATTCTGCAATCAAAACAAGTAAACTTGTTATGTTGCAAACAGATAAAAATTGCAAACTCTAAACCTTTATCATCTTTTATTTTATTTTGTTCAAAAAATAAGTAACACGAATTGTTTAGACGAAACGACAATCCTTGTGGATACGATACTCTGCTTATCACTTTATTACTTGGTAAACGATTTGGTACACTTTCTTAATCCGACCAATGTGAAGCCCAGATACGAGATACGATACGGATACGATACTGCACCGATAAGCCGATACGGAAAAATTTCAAAAATCAAGATACGATACGGCTGGGATACGTTAATAAAAAAAATTATATAGTTAAATGTACAATATAATTATAACCATTTTTTTAATATGCAAATATATTAACAAACTATAGCACATTAACATAAATATAAATAATACTCCCTCCGGTCCTATTTACAAGAAACAATTTACTTCTTAGATACATTAAATAGTTTATGTATTTGGTTTAGGTTCTTGATTAGATACATACATTATTCAATGTATCTAAAAAGTCAACTTTCTCTTGTAAATAGAACCGGGGGGAGTATTGACGATTAAGAGAGTGGTCATTAGTCAATTACATACGCAATATATACAAAAAAGAGCACCATCAGTGCTATACATCAATGCTACACTATATCCAAAATGAACATTGTTAGTGCTATACTATTTCGATCCAAAAAAGAAGCACTATATCCAAAAAAGAACACATCAGTGCTAAGAGTTAACACTAACATGTAACTAACTTTTACATCTCCTCTCCTCCATTCCCATCATCAAGATACAAATCAGCTTCCAAATCCGGTTCATCCAAAGACAACTCTGCTAACTTAATTTCAACATCATCAAGCGGTTCATGCGCATCTCTACTAATGTCCCACATTCTTGATTGTCCTTTCTTATATCCATCTTCTTTCCTTGACAAGAAAATGGCTGAGCTGTTCAACGGTGGCCAAAGTGGACGACGACCACTTTGGAAGAAAAAGTTGAAACCCTATTTTTTTAGAAAGGGGAAGATGCAATTGTTTGTGTGGTGTGGTGTGGTGTGGGTCGTACTGGCACCAAAGAAAGATAAATGAAATGTGTATATATTATAGTAATATAATATTTTTATTCTTATTTAAAAAAAAACAGAAATCAAAATAATATAAAAAAACACAAGTATCTGTGCGTATCGGGAAGTATCGGATAATTATTTTTTAAAAAATTAAAATTTAATATTTGGATACTCTCCGGATATGTATCGGGAAGTATCGGGCAGGTATCGGTGCAGGATACGCAGGGGATACGGTACGTCATCTATTTTGAAGTATCGGGGCTTCACAGACTCTTCTCCAACGTCTCTTAAATCCCTGCCTATAAAATGAGCTGAATGTCTAAAGAAGATTAACAAGACTCGGCTATTTTCATTGTGTCATTACTTTGTTAAAATCAAATAGCGCAAAAACACTTGAAAATCATACATCATTTACTGAATGAATCTAAAAAATGAATTTTTGCTTATAATAGTGACCGGAGAGAGTATCTTATAAATTCTAAGTTGTAAAGAGTCTACTCTAAATTGTATTGTGTACAATGCAAAGGTGGTGTCGCAGTGGTGGTGCTCACAATGAGGATAATTCGTAGATGGAGACATTGAGTTTTTTGTTTTGTTTTGTGTGTCAAAAGTTGCCAACAAGTAGCCAATTTAAAATTTGAGCCATTGAATAAATTTAACCATATATCAATGACTATGATTCTTTCAAAAAACGTGGCAGTACCCCATGAATGGCCTTGGCGCAGCTTTCCCATTTTAGATGTTGGCCTTGGCGCAGTACCCCATGAATTAAAGAACGTGGCATACATACATACATGTGCATGTGCTACACCAAAACACAAATGGCTCTGGTCTGGAACGTGTCTCCCCAGCTAAACGCCACGGTAAGTTTTTCATTTCACCTACGTGTTTGTTTTTTAAACTGTACTCTCTCCGTTTTAAAATGAGTGTCGCTTTAGACTTTAGCACACAGATTAAAAAATAGAAGGAAATAATCATTTGATATAACATTTTTACTAAACTGCCCTTACTTTATATAAGAAAAAGATAAAATTAAAGCTGCATTGAAAATTGTGTGAGAGAAAAGTTGGAGTAATTTATTGAGGGTAAAGTTGGAAGATAAAAATTAAATTTGTATTGAAAATGTAAAGTAACATTCATTTTAAAACAATTTTTTTAGCTAAAGCGGTACTTATTTTGAAATTGATGGAGTAATAAATAAATAAATTGTGGAACTAAGATTGTTTCGACTTCTCATCCATCCATTTTGTAGAAGAACTAAAGTAAGTAATGGGACAAGGTCAAGAGCAGAAGATCCGACCAGAACCCCAAATTGAAATTCAGGTACGTACGTTCTTATTTTCATATATATTATATAAGGGTTTTGTTAACCAGTGCCCCCAGGTACTGTTAAGGAATTCAAAAGTAGAAAAATTGTCTTGAAAATATAAACTGTTACTTTTGACTAACTAATTATTACACCACTTTTTAATAAAATCTTACCTCTTTTAACTGTTTAACCAATGCTCCGGAGGCACCTGTTAACATTCTCCATCATATAATTAGAGGAAATTTAAAGTATCCATCAATTCATTTCATGCATGCAGGAAAGGGGTGAGATATTTTTCTTCTATCGGCCCAAAGTTAACATGGAAGAAGCTCATAGTGCTGATGACGTACAGCGTCTCTACATCATCATGCGACCAGAGTCTGGTGAAAGGGCCGTCGAAGTGAAGCAACACAAGGACGGTGGCAGCCAGGTCATAATTGTTCTTTCATTTTTTTTTTTTTTTGAAAGATAATTGTTGTTCTTTCATGTTGGTAGTAAAATAATAATTAATTAATGTTGGTAGTAAAATAATAATTAATTAGCTTTGTCAATATTTTTTTTTTACTACAATATATGCTATACCCTCCGGGAAAAATTTCCCTTTTTAGGTTAATATGTGATCTATTTAATTGACCACATACATCATTTCTTGAATGAACTTAAAAAGATACTCTCTCCAGTCACTATTATAAGCAAAAGTTGATTTTTTAGATTCATTCAATAAATGATGTATGTGGTCTATATATAGACCACATACATCATTTATTGAATGAACCTAAAAAGTCAACTTTTGCTTATAATAATGATCGGAGGGAGTAGATTTTTTTGTTTATAAGAGTGACCGGATAGTGTATTGTATAAAACATCACCCAATTAATTAATCCCTATCGTAAGTGGAAGTAGGTGGTTGGATTGCATTTGGAGGTGTAATTTGAAACTTATTTATATTTGTGGTTACGGATAAGTGCCCAAGACACGGATTTTAAAATAAAAAGAGAAATGTTATCGAGTGTACCCGGGCACTCTTTAAGCATCAAAAT
The DNA here is from genome assembly GCF_051527215.1 of Medicago sativa. Lineage (NCBI taxonomy): Eukaryota > Viridiplantae > Streptophyta > Magnoliopsida > Fabales > Fabaceae > Medicago > Medicago sativa. The sequence goes on from NC_140750.1 coordinate 83,538,008, forward strand.
GGATAAGATTTTATGAAAATTCAATGCATATGTTGCATTGAAAATTGAAGTCTTTAATTTTTAAAGAATAATTTCTTCATTAGGAATACTTAGAGCACTCATTAACAAGATCCAATAAAAAATTATTCTATAGAAAAAGTCAAATATTTTAATTTTGCACTTATATTCATTAAAAGCTACAAGTACTATTTAATTTAAAGCCTTTTTTTTTTACAAACTACTATTTAAAGGCTTTAAAATAATATTTCATTAGCATTTTTTCTTTATTTTTTTCGTTTAAAAATATGTTTTGAATCTGAGAGCTCTTGGGTTCGAGCTTCACAGGTGCCTTTGGTGGCAGATAAATTTAAATACTATTGTAAGTGTTATTTTAGTCTAAGGTCTATCCACCCTTGGACTAGGGTGTCATCCATTCACCTTAAATTTTCTATTAAAAAGAAAAAGAAAATAGAGGATTTTGGTCTAGCTTTTTCAATGTTCAATTATATCGTTAAATAAATTTGTCTATAATAATGTTATATTTTTAGTCTTATTAAAAAAAAATAAGAATTTTACACCAAAAGAATATGAATTTATAGTCACAAACATTTAAACTTATATTTTAAATCAAAACCAAAATTTCATTAAAAAAACATTGTTTACATGCATTAGTGCATTAAAAAAAGCGTAATTGATTGCTCGTCTGAGCACTGGTTAATCATAATCATTTTCTACAAAGTCACCCTCTTAGATAAGGTTATATGTTCTGTCAAAAAAAAAAAAGATAAGGTTATATGTTTTTATCTCTTTCTCGCCCTCCAAAAGCCCCACTTCCCTCCTCTCTGAACGTCCAAAAGTCGAGAAATTAGTCTATAGTTGTACACCCAAATACTTGTAAATTAAAAAACTTAGTGATGTACTTGTATTAGGTATATTATCAATCAATATAGATTTGTAGACTCGATATTAATTATTCCCTAACATGTAAAATTAATGTATCTTTCTTGGTTTTTGCTTTTAATTCCACGGTACTTGTGTAGGAAGTAAACATTGAAGAGCAACCATTGTTTCGTTTTACTGTAATGGGACGAAAAAGCCTCCCTGATCCAAACGAGAAAAGCAGGCCATATTGGGGTTTTGTAGAAATGGTTAGCACAAATGCAGATCATGTGAAAAATGCTCTTAAAGGAGGTGAAAAGTGCTTATTTTTACTTTTCATTTTAATTATTACAATTCATCTATTTTTTGTTTTATCTTTCTATAAATGGATTGGCAGGAGAGTATGAAACTAAAAGTAGAGGAAAGAGACATACTAGTGATGCCAGAGCATTGGGAGAAGGCATATACCGCATTTTAAGGCACAAAGCAGAGAGTGGGAAAAGAAGCCACACCCATTTAATCTACAAGTTAGAATTTCCAGGTGAAGATGAGAAGAATGAACCCCAGGAAGCACTCAACATTGAACGTGAGGGATCGTTCATAATTCAAATAAAGAACCCTGAAGAAAAAGTTGGTGCAGGTGGAGGTGGTTTGCAAAAGAAACGCAAGGCGGTGTTCCCGGCTCACCTACAAGGACAATTGGGTCATGTCAGATTCGCCCCAGCTGACCCACCAGACTTTCTAAACTATGAAGGATGCGAGTTTTTGCTCATATCTGCTTCTGACCATATTGAAGATGAGTTGGGTCTTGAGCTTCTGACTGAAGAAGGGGAGCACGATGCATCCTGCTCTGATCTCCTCGACACTTTTAAATTTGAAGGCACTGCAACTCCCTCTACTGTTCCCCTTCTCAAGGGAATTTGGACCTGAAATCAAATCAATATAAATATAGCTTTCGAGTAGTATAGTCATGTATGTTAATATTGTTAGATGCGCATATCTATCTTTTGTAGTAGTTAACAAATGCTACGTACTCTCTTCACTAGCTACTGAAATTACTATTCCGCGTTCAGTGTATAATGTATATATTGTCCACCAATATATTATGAACTGCATGTCATGTAACCTGTGAATTACATGAGATCAAGCTAATTTACCAAAATCAAGATACTGAGTGTAAGACTCCTTTTTTTCATTTAATCCGTTATTATAACTCGATATCACACTAGTCATCCACTCTTAAATTACAACATAATTTTCTTCTCTTAAGCTCAAGGATGATGCCTAGGTTGCCATTTATTAGTCATATGTTAGTTCATAAATGCAAAGTGTATCTTTACTCATATGGTTAATTTCTTTGAATATTGATTTTACATTCTCTTTTATTGTGGAGGTTCTCTTGTTTGGGTTTACACGTAACACCTTTGGCCTTTGGGTGAGATGGTTATTCGTTCAAGACTTTGGTGTACTACTCTATTTACAAAAAATGAAATGTTTTAATGCATGAAATAGTAAAATGTTTTTATGGATCAAATCCCATGAATTTAACTTTCTTGCTTTAAAGGAATTTTTACATATTAAAAATTCTAGTGTATGATATCTATCTTTCTGCTATTGTTATTGTGCTTGAGTTACATTTTTTTTTGAAGGAAATTGACAAGTGTATAAAAAATATTTTATTTTATAGAAATTGTTAGAACCCGTGTTGTACGACTGCAACAAAATTATGAACATGATTAAGAATGTATATAAATTTTAAAACGTGAGTCAACACACTAAGTTTTAGTTTCGATTTTCCTCCATCAGTTTATCTCAACCGGATGCAATGAATATACAAGCGAATCCCATTTAAGATAATTTTGAATTTTACATAACTTTCAAATTTACATCTAACGTATCGATTATTGATATTTTACAAAAAAAAAAATTTCCTCTCATTTACGATAGAATATTTAGTATTATTTTCGATAGAATTTTGACATTGCTTATGAAAAACCTAATAGTATGTTTGGATACACGCTTCTCTCTTTTCTCACGTCCCAAGCCAATATTGTCATGATTTTACAACTCCAAAATTCCAAGCTTCTTCTTACCATTCGTGTGTTTGAAAATTGTTTCACCGTCGAAACAAATGGACACTGTCTTTTGGTAACACTAAACAACTTTTTGAAAGAGTTTGTTCATGAATGTACACAATTGTTACATTGCTTTGATGATCAAGCATTACACCTTTTCATTCCAGGGTCCCTATTTAATCATTGCAACTTTATAAATTTAGTTTAAAAATTCCTTTCACATTTTTCGCCAACAATTACTAATATAACTTTAGTTAACTCTATAACAAATATAACAAATACGTTTCCAACAAGGTAAGGAATTAGGGACACCACATAGGATAGGACAACAGAATCAAAATAAGAATGTGAATCAAATTTACAATAATATTTTATAGAATAAACAAATATGATGGTGGATTTTTTAATGAATTGATTATATATGTTTTCCTGTTTCGAATTGGAATCTAAATTCACTTGGGAGCTATATCTCTTTATGTTAACATCTTCGTCTGTCCACTTTTTTAATTACACTAATGCATATAAACTACCAACAATAGCTTTTTATAAAATTTTAATTAAAATTATATTTAGAGATATTTTGTACTTTTATATTGTAACAAACTTATAAGTTCTTATGTTTTTAAATGACACCAACAATATAACATTTTTAAATGCAAGTATGTTTAAGGGTATATTGAAAATAAATAAAAAAAAAGGGTCCTGCTAACCGGTGCCCCCGGGGCACTGGTTAAACATACCATAAAAGGGAATTATTACCATAAAAGGAAACTGTTTTTGACTTTAATATAAATTAATTATACAATTTCAATGCATTAACTACTATATAATTTCCTTTTTCATATCCTTAACCAGTGCTCCGGGGCACCGGTTAGCATTTCCCATAAAAAAATCACCCCAAAACCATGTATTCTTTATGTGTATAGTATAGATTCTATTTTTTTTCCTTCTTATTTTGTTATAGATTGATTGGTTTGTTCAATATCGATGTGGTGCCACTGACATGTGGATTTTTTTGTCTTTTCTCAATGTAACGGTTGTAAATTTGATATCAAAGAAATGAAATAAAAGAAGAAAACCTAACTAGGGTTAGATAACTCGTTAGTTCTCAAATGTTTGAAATTTCTTCCAATTGGATGAAAACTCAACGAATCATTTGATTCAAATGTGATAATAAAAAAGGGTTGTCTTGAGGGCACAAGTTAATAAGCTAAAATTAGAATTAAAAAATAATTCTTATATTGAAATGATAAAAGTTTGAACTTCCAAAATAAGTGGGTGCTTAATATATTTAGCACCACATTAAAAAGGCACCACTATTGTAGGGTAAACTATATGGGTGCCTATGGAGAAGGGTGGTTATGGAAGCACCCTATCTCTCTTCATTTTTTTGTTGGTCCTATTTAATAAATGTTAATAACTTAAATAAATTTTGTTGAAATGTAATGATATAGAATTATTTGTTGGACCTACTCCCTCCGTCTCACAATATTAGTCGTTTAAGGTTTATGCACGATTATTAAGGAAATGATTGTGTTGATTTCAACGGTTTAGTAACATTTACTAAAACATCCTTATTAATTGTAGTTAATGGAGTAGTTAAGTTGGATGAAATTCAATAAATAAGGGTATAATAGTGGAAAAAAATATTAATAAAGGTTTATTATGGTAGCAATGTCCAACAACCTATACAGTATACTATCACAAATATTTTGGGGGTTAGAGTTGACCTAATAAAACTGCGTGGAAATATCAATGGCGGCTGTTTCTTTGACTGCAGTGAATGTCAACGCAGGTGAATCTGAATCCTAATAGAATACTCCATGTTGCATGGACAGGCTTAGAGGTGGTAATAGACTAGATCACTAGACTAGATATGGAAAGACTTGAGCCTGGGCTACTTTGATAAAAGCTTAACAAGTATAAGGTGATATACATAATTTTTCAGAAAAAATGGAGAGAAAAAAATCTGAACTAATGCAGTAAAGTTATCTGTTTAAAATGTTTAATGAAAATAAAAGGAAAATTTGTTACAGATATTATGAGGGAAAACTAAGTATTAAGTGCTACAGAAAATCTAAATTTTCACATGTATGCAAATGAAAAGTTGTATATTGCAGTAAATTATTCCATTTTATTCTTATGAAGAAAAATATTTTTCCATTTTATCATTTTGAAGAAAAGGATATAGGTATTCCACTATGAACAAAATTTCTTGTATTTGCACAAATCTGCCGCCATGTATACAATACATCTTTTGTTCCACGTTTTAGCCAACATCCATCAGAGTAAACTAAACCATTTAAGTTTCTAGTGATTTCATGTTTTACAGTAATAAAAAACTCACTAACCAATTAGATTGTAGATAGAAAAGCATCAGCGGAGCAGGAAAAAAACGCCTTCATCCAAGTGGCAAGTCAAAAAGGTGATCACAACAGGATCAGGGAAAAAGCTTCAGCCTAAACCCTCATAGAAAAGTTGCTTCTTCCATAATTCTGTGCTCATTCATCGGGTCTCACTGAAAAAAATTTCAAAATTAGGGGGATATCAAACAACAAGCACATAACCAGCTTTTACTACTCTATATATTCATTTGCTTACAAAAAAAGGCGATAACCATCTTTAAATTGCAATGTGAGTTTCTGGCAGAAAATATTAGAAATTTTTGCAGCATAAATTGTGATTATTGTTGATGTAAAGATTGTAGATTTATGTGAATGGTTCTGTAAGAAAGGCTGTCGGGAGTTGAGGAGGTGGTCTTAGTGGCATGGTTAGTTATTAAAAAGGCCACCGGAGTGGACAGCGATGGACGTATGTAACCAAAAATTGAAAGTTGTGCAAGCCGAAAGTGGTTGTGAAGCACAAGGACAGGTCACATAATCAGAACCTACTCCACTCTGATACCATGTTAAACTTTGGGTTGGACCTAACTCAATCTTACAAAACCTGCTTTGAAAGGATAAATTAAGTACAATATAAAAACCTAAGATGGTATAAGAAATAATGGTTCGACCAAGTCTTTGTGTCGAAAGTCTTCTGGGCAATGGTGGTCAAGCGACGTGTCATGTTGATGTAGTGGATATTAGCGATGTTGCAAGTATATATGGATAAAAAAGCTTCCATTTGAGGGGAACATATACCCAAATGAATGAATGACTCAACTTGAGGGGGACATTGTTGTGTACGAAGTGTGAGATGGATGAAAAGGTGAATGATGAGTAATAATATATAAGTAAGTGTAAGGACCCATAAACCTAATGTCTTAACGTTTTGGGTTAAGAAGTGGTGTCTAACACACTTGTGTTGTTGCTGCTGGCCCAATATGGATGAACCCCCCAAACTCCCCTCATGACCCAATAGAAGCAGCACAGCGGGGGCAAAGCTTTTATTCACCCTACAACTAAAATTCACATCGGCCTCCAGATACAAGAGTATCAGTTTAATAACACATCAATACTACCACAAGTAGCAGCAACCATCAGAGGAGTTTTATGCTCAACCAATATGCCCAAACCCATTTTGCCGACCATACCAAATCCCCGCCTCATTAATTGAAGGTGCTCCTTCCCTGCCTAAAAGCAATTTGAAACCTTCAATATCATTGTTAGAAGGAAGTTACAGTAAACCTGGGAAAAGAATCTTCAATATTCACAGTTAGTGTATTCATATCCTTGTTTTTGATTTCTCTGGGCCACCACACATGCTTCGGTTAATGGTTATCATCAGTGGAAGTTGAAGCCCATGTGGTGGCCCAGAGAAATCAAAATCACGGTTTTCAATTTCGTGTTGTCAGTTGTAGAAGTTTCAATTTTCAACTAACAACGAGGATATGAAAACACTAATATTGAAGATTCTTTTTCCAGTTTACCTGGAACTTGCTTCTAACAATGACATTAAAGGTTTTAAGTTGCTTTTAGACAAGGAAGGGGCTTCTTCAATTAATGAGGCAAGGATTTTTGATACAATCGGTAAAATGGGTCTAATCAAATGTTTGTGAGCATAAAACTTCTTTGATGGTTGATGTTACTTATGGTAGTATTGATGTTATTAAACTGATACTCTTGTGACCGGAGGCCAATGTGAATTTTGCTTTTCACATGAATAAAAGCACTGCCCTTAACTGTGTTGTTTATGGTGGGTTTGTTGGTTCATGAGGGGAGCCTGGAGAATCGTCCTCATTGGGCCAAGAGCAACAATACAAGTGTGTTGGACACCACATCTTAACTCAAAGACACCACATCTTAACTCAAAACCTTCGGGCATTAGGTTTATAGGTCCTCACATGTATATATTGCTCAACATTCACGTTTTCATCCAATGTGGGACTTTTATCTCAGACTCTCTACACCACTATCTCTCCCTAATGTGAGTCACACACATATATTTCCCGACATTCTTTTTCCATTCAATGTGAGACTTATATCTCACACTTGGTACACAACAATCTCCCTCTCAAGTGAGTCATCCATCCATTCATTTGGGCATATGCTCCCCTTCAAACAAGAATTTTTTCATCCACATATACTTGCATCATCGTTGACACCCACCACATCAATGGGACACGACACCTGACCACCATTGTCATGAAAACTTTTGACTCAAGGAACCGATTGAATCCTTCGTCAAACCATAGACTCTGATACCATCTTAGGTTTTTATATTAGGTCTAACTCATCCTTAGAAAACCGACTTGTAATGTGAGAGTTGCTCGTGCTTTATAAACACTACACAGGCCATATTTATAAGCAGTGTCGTAAATCCATCCCTTCATACCCAACACAATGAAGGTGTTTGAGACTGCAAATCAAGGCACCCCAAATGCCACAATAAGGCGTCTAGGGTGGACCACAATGATGGAGGAATTTCCAACAGGGTCTTTACTAACTTCACCCTCATCCATCCATAGTCAGTGGTGTTTATGCATCTTCGGATATCATTCGTCGTCGTTGGATAAGTTAAATGTGTTGGTTCCACATCTTTCACTTTTGAAGTCCTTGAATTGTAAGGTGTGCCAGCTTTACAAACATGTTAGAGTATCTTTCCCAAGCAAAGCTAGTAAAAGATATTTGTTTTCATGTGATATTGTTTGTTATGATATTTAGGATCCTAGTTGTGTGCCATTTATTTTGGGATACATATACTATTAATATGTCACTTTCATTGATGATTACTCAAGATGCACGTAGATTATTTTATTGAAGGATCATTCAAAATTATTTGATGCCTTTCAGGCGTTTTGTTCAAAGATAAAAGACCCAAAATTGAAAGAAAAAAAAATCGAATTTTGGGGAGTGACAATGCAAATGAATATTTTTCTGCATTATACAACTTCATGGCTTCTCGTGGTATCATACATCAGTCAAGCTGTACAACACACCGCAAAAAAAATGGTGTCGTTGAAAGGAAACATCATCACTTAGTCGATGCACCTTTAAAATTTTGTGGTGATGTTATTCTCTCTTCCTATTATTTGATAAACTGCATGCCATCTTTAATATTTAGGTAATTTTGGTGTGTTTAAAACTTTGAGTTATCACCAATTGTCTCCTCCCTACCTTTCTTTTGCTTCTGCTCTTTTATTTGTCTCTTATTCCCAAGACAGTTCGGGAAGCATTATCTTTACCTAGGGGGGAAACATGTCAATACTGATGAGATTATAGCTTTAGATTTTAGACTCTAACCATACTTGGGAACTTATTCCACCTCCTCCTGGAAAATTTGTTGTTGGTTGCAAATGGGAGTTTAATATCAAAGTGGGACTGATGGACAGGTTGGTCGATTAAAGGCTTGATTAGTGGCGAAAGACTTTACTTAGGACTATAGTCAAGATTACAGTGAAATCTTCTCACCCATTGCGAAGATGACATTTGTTAGTCTCTTTATAACTAGTTATGCCTGTTGTGAAATGTTGGCCCTTATTTCAATTGGACATCAAGAATGCTTTCTGACATGGTGACCTAGAAGAGGAGATTGGTCAAATGGAACTTGTATGTGATAACCAATAAGCTTTGCGCTTCTCCAATCCACTTTTTCACGAGAGGACAAAGTTGGTTGTCACTTCATTAGGGAAAAGATTCTCTCTGGAGTCATCAGAAGTTCCTTTGTCAATTCTAAGGATCAACTTGCCAATATTTTTATTAAATCTCTAGAGTCTTTGAATGACTTACATGTGACAAGATGGATTCATGTGATATATATGCTCCACCTTGAGGGGGGTGTTGAGAGATTGATATTTATTTATTATAATATGATATGGTTTGTTAGTATCCTTCGGGATTATGATAGGATTACATAATTTACATTCCTATTTAGATTATATCTTGCATGTACAGTATATAAATAGTTGTTCAAACCTTTTCATTGATAATGAAAAATATTCATATTTAAGAATCTAAAATCTGGCACTTCACATATATTCATGTACAGTCAAGAGAAAAATACGATGGAAAATGATGCCAAAGATGAGGAATTGATGACATCATCACTTTTAGGATGACAATTGATGATCATGTAATGATTAGAAAAAGACAGGAATATAGGAGCATGAGGGAAAATATCACTTGATTTTATTTAGAGATAAGAGAGTTGAATAAAGATAAGAAAAAATCCTGAAAAACTTCGTTATCATGGCACCAAAAATATTGTTTTCATGGCATCATCACATTCCCATCAACAAAAGGGAAACAACATCTAAATCATCAATATTAGTAAAGAGCAAAGATGAGGAAGTTTACCACTTCTTTTCTTAGGTGGTTTCATATTCCCGTTTGCAACAGATGAGGAAAAGGACCTTTTTGCAGAAACTTTTGTTGATCTCTCATCCTTCTTCGTAGATATCAAACATGAGTTAAGAATAGCATCAACAGCTTCACGCTGCTGTTTCCTTTTTGAAATTTCAGCACCCATACTTTGATTAGAAGCTCTATCTTGATTATTCGCAACTCTCTCTTTGTGGCATCCTTTCATTGAGGAAGCAGTAACTTCTGTAGAACTGCTCATATCCCCTCTGGAATGCATAGCCAGTTTTTCTGACTCAGAAGGTTTTGATGCCTGTCCACCGCCTAGTTTTTCCACCGGATGATCTAAATCAGTCCTTGAATTTTGAAATTTGGATTGCCTTTTACTCAATGGTGTCTTTCCCAAGCGAATCTTCATTCTATGTTTTCCTTCTCTTCCACCATCTACACATGTATCCTTCTTTACGGAAATATGCTTATTTTTGGAATATCTTTCCTTGGCCTGAGGATTTTTTCCCAAAACTGAAAAGTTATTCTCATCACGACTATCATTATTCCTGTCCTTGACTTCAGAAACAGATTTATTTTTCTTGACAAGGGTATCGTTGTCGTTGACCAATTTTTTTGGTGCGTTGTGGCCACTATCCTTAACCTTCTTCTCATGCTTCGACGGCCTTGCGTGATTATCAGAATTTTCAAAAACACGCTTATTTTTAGCTGTTTTGAACAATGATTGATATGGCATCTTAGCCGTCATGATCAAGTTTCTTTCTTTAGCATCTTTAACAAGAGCTGCCCAGTTATGGTTTGTCTGCAAAGTTCTTGCATTACCCAAAATCCAAAGTGATAACTTGGCCCTTGTCAAGGCAACATTCATCCGTCTTATATCAGCAACAAATCCAATAGAGCTTGAGTTTATTTCAGATGCAGCAGTGCCTGAATGAGCTGCTCTTACAGTGGAAAGCAACAATATATCCACCTCTCTACCTTGGAAACCATCCACGGTGTTAAATTCAATGTCAGCTATGGTCGAAGATCCAAATGCATTAAGAAAACGAGACCGCAGAAGAGAAAGTTGGCACTTGTATGGAGTAATAATGCCAATTCTTCCACCAATAAATTCAGCTGGGTACCTAAGGAGGCATACATACATAGTTTTGTAAGAAGTCATCATACATAAGAGAGAGTGAGAGAGAGAGAGAGAGAGAGAGAGAGAGAGAGAGAGAGAGTACATTGGTACCTTTTCTTGAAAAATCTTAGTATTTCAACTGCAGCATCAGCTTCATGCTCATTACAAAGTGACATTGCACCAGAGTTTTTCCCATGAGCCTCCCGACCATCAATAATATCATAGAATGCATAAGGCCCAAGACCCTCGGTCTCATGAAATGGTGCTGATTTGCTAGACATTTGGCTACCATTTAGTAATTTGTTGTCATAGAAATGCAACGAAGGAAACTTGCATATCTCTGGATGCATTCTATACTGCCATTGTGAGAAAAGCCAAAGGGAAGGGATTCAGCTCTTTAACATAAAACAGGGTAACAAATATATAAGGACAAGAATATACAATAAGAACAAGACTCTGTAGGCAGTGGTGGATAGCAGAGCGTAGCAGCAGGCCTCTAGTCATATAATAAGCACACAACAACAACCAAGCCTTTGTCCCACCAAGTGGAGTTGGTTGCATGGATCAAACACCACCATAATGTTCTATCATATTCCCACCCAACTTATTAATCTCTAGATCTTTCTTAATAGTTTCTCTTAAAGCTTTTTTGGGTCTTTATCTGCCTCTAGTGATTGGAATACTCTCCTTACTTCCAAATCTACAGGTCTTCACTCTACATGCCCAAACCATCTAAGCAGTTATCGCATAACAAGATATCCCCCCCGCCCCCCCTCCTCCTCCCTCCCTCCCTCCCTAAAAAAATATATATATTCCTTAATTCTGTTTTTATTAGGAATGCTTTAGTCTAGATTTATTGCCTTAATTAAGGAATTCTCTTTGTACAGTTTTCATTAGAAATACAACAAGTTGAGAGCTAATTTCTCGAGTCATTCAGTACCAAAACCCAACTCTCAAGTTGAAACCAGAGCTCACGGTCAGTGGGCCTGTCAAGAGTGTGTGAGACTTGGGAATAATGATTGAAAATCCTATTGGATCAAGGGGGGTCCTTTCCAGATCCAGAAAGGTGTTGGAGAATCCGTGTGACTCTTTCCTTTCTTATTTAGTGCAGATTTTCTATTGTATGTTATGATTTTATTTCCTAACATCTCTCCTTAATTCAATGAAGAGAATTGATTGTAATCTCTCTATATAAATAGTCCTTGATTGATGAATAAAGCATAACAACATTTGCATCACTATTTTCTACTCCCTCCGTCCCTTAATGTAGCCACCCATTGCATTTTTCACATTTCTTAAGAAAAGTTATCGGTGTAATTAATGTGTCTGTTTTGTGTGTTAATATTACGAAATTGTCCTTTGTTTGTATGTGTATTAAATTTGACTTTTCATATTTCAAGAAAAGATAGTAGTATTAATTAGGGGTATGCTTAGGAAAAAAAATAATAAATGCATCTAGTAATTTGAAAAGGGGTTTACATTTAGGGACAAAAATAAAATCAAATGGGTGCTTAGATATAGGGACGGAGGGAGTACATGGTATCAGCAGCACTGGATTTCTTTTTATCCTTTTTTGATAGAATCTTCATTCCTCTAAGGGAGGCTGTTTATCCTTCTTGATTTCTAATAACAATTCCTAGATCTGAATAATGTCTGGTAAACCTTCCTTTTGGTTTCCATGGCACTCACCATTGTGATCCGGCAGGTTGGACCAATTGTTAGAGTTCTATGGAAGAACAATAGGGGAAGGAGAGTTTATCCATACCTGGTAGTTTTATTCAAGGTAGTCAAAATCTAGATTTTACGCATGATCAGTAAGGGGAAGTAAAATCGTAAATCCTAACAGTAATCGTAAGATTATACAAAACTCATAAATCTCAAATATAAATTGATATGTATGCATGTAAAATAACATAAGACAAAAAAAAAAACCTTAAAACACACTTGAAATACTTATGTAAATTTAAATTCATAAGCATAGCTCACATTAAAACATAGTTGCATAACACTTATGTAACTTAAACTTGAAATACTTATGTAGTTATAACACTAACACTAACACTCACATAACAGCAGCATAACACTTGAAATACTTGTGCAATTCAAACGTTCAATCAAACTCATAAGTCACAAACAAAACAACAACTACAATAGCATTCTGTAGTTACACTGCGACCATAATCGTAGAATTATTTTAAAGATCCGTAGATTATACAAGATATCACCAAGTATAATCACAAAATCATAAGATTTTACGATTCAAATCGAGATTTTGACTACCACTTTTATTGATTGAAAAGATAAAAGGTACACAAGAAAGAATGTTCTCTAAGATCACTCTTAAAGGAAAAGGAAGCCTTATATATAGGCATTAGGCTTCCTATACAACCATTGCTAAAGGGATCACAACCACCCTAATTAACTAACAAAACAGCCAAACCAGACGAACACAAACTAACTTAATACAAAAATATTAATTCATATACCTTCTGAGGCTTAGTATTAGGATTCTTATCTACTTCCTTTACAAAAGCACAGTTTTGGATGATATCCAGAAGAAAAAAAAGTACCTGTTCAGTAAGCATAATAACAGGATGCCCAGCCTTTTGTAAACGCTCAAACATGCTGCACTCAAAACGAAATTTACTTGCAATATTTGATAGGACAGTTGCAGGAAGCTGCTTTGGGTCACCAACCTTGAATAAATAACAAAGGTAAGTCAAACTACTTACCCTATCTCAGAACGTCAAAAGTTTGAGTGAGTAACTCTTACCATAATGCATTGGGTTCCACTTGATTTTAAAAGCTGAAGAGGAATTAGACTAGCTGGCTCAAGAGCCTGTAACAACAGAAATAGGTCATAAGGCAAAATGGAAACTAGAAGATCACGGACAAATTATTTATAGCAGAGCAGAGATGTATATACTTGGGCAGCTTCATCAATTACAACAGCATCGAAAAGAGTATGTTCAGAAGGACCCCGAAACTTTGAGCATAACATTGTCTCAGTGCAAACTCCATAAAGGTCCCCACCACATCCACTCAACGTAGTTACCACAATTTCAGCTTCCCTTAGTATAGACTTCCGCAGCTTATTCCTAAGAGTTTTGGTTTCTTCATTGGCTTTCTTTTCCTGAGCCTGAACATTACGAAGATCTTTATATAGTTGCCTTTTTTGTTCATACAGCTTCCCTAACTTCATTTCAATTTCAGCATCAGACATTTCTGTCTTATCCCCCATACCACTTTTAACATCAGAATCCACATCCCTTAAGTTAGCACGCTTGGTTTCATAGAATCTGATAGAATCAACCAGTTTCTCCAAATTAGACCGCAACACTGCTGATGAATCTACCCTCAAATCATTCCTCCCATCTTTTGAATGCATCCTCTCTTCAGCTACACGATGATCAACAATTGTATCAATAAAGAATGGCAGTGAATTTGGATGGACTGTTTTAGCATTTCCAACCCTCACAAGATAAGGCTTGTACATTTTCCCATTACTTCCATAAAGACCGTGGCTAGAAATTCTTGATACCAATTCATCTACTGCAGCATTAGATTGAGCACAGATAAGAACCCTTTGTCTAGCACAGTTTCCGGAAGATTTTGATGAACTCTGGACATCATCATTTAATTGTCTAGCCACAGCAGCATCCTGCCATGCCCTCGCAATAGCAGCACTCTGGTCAACCTTTGGTCTTGAATAGGTAGATAAAGAATTTTGGGCCATGTTTTCATTTAAAGGATTTTTTAAACCATTTATCTTATGTGGAGGAGAAGCTAGAAGGGCACTGACAATTGCAACAATAGTACGCGTCTTCCCAGTTCCTACATATACATAACAAACATGCAAACTTCTTAATAAAAAACATTAGTAAAAAGTTATAAGATCTACAAAGTCAAGAGATAGCTCAGGGTGGATCACATACCTGGAGGACCCTGAACAAGAGATAATTCAACAGTTTTCTTTTGCTTAGCCCTTCCAATAGAAACACTTATTGCTCGGAGCTGAGTGACATTAAACGAGGACCTCAAAGTTTGCTGCAATGACTGGCACAACTTGCTGAGATCTGCTTCTTTACACTCATCAAGACAATAGGAATCCTTGACAGGATTTAAAATGAGTGGAAGTAAGGGAATGTGTTTTATGGATGACAATGCATGAAATTCTCGAATTTGTGAGGTAATGCTCATTATTCGGCATCCATGCCATTTACTTCGTTCAGTGAGATTTCTTCTAGCTTGATTTAAACGTGACGAACCATTTTGAAAATAGAACCGGATGCAAACAATATTTATACTTCTTTTGTTGTCTTTCTCACGCCTTTCAACCTGCAAAAATATACTGACTGCTTTAGTAGGAAAAAAAAAAAACCACATTGGCTTTAGGGTAATGTACATTGGGGAGCCAGCTATTTCAGTTCATCAAAAACAAATGCACATCACTTAGAAAAGTCTTACCAGTATGTAACTGATCTTACCTATAGCTCACTCATCTATAAATATGAAGAGACAGTTATGTCAAGTGGAGACATAACAATTTATATTCAGATTTCTTCCTAACTTTATCTTTTACCTCTTCTCTCAATTCTTCTTGAACCTTCAATCTCAATACTTAGTTACTAGAATTTAAAGTGAAAAATTCAAAGTGTGTTGGATTGGCAATCAATTATGAGAAAAATGGGCATGGCTTACCACATGTGATTAAACAATTTCTCATGTAAGTTAAAGCTCTCAACAAAACGTGATAATGCCAATAAAGTGGATCCATGTGCCAAACTGCCGAAATATATATATATATTTGTAACTTCAGCAAAAGAAGCGTATGGCTTCCGCCTGAGTAGAAGCAAGACGGAGTATATGGAATGTAACTTCAGCAAAAGGAGAAGTGGGTCTACATTGGAGGTGAAAATTGGAGATCATATCATACCCCAAGTTACACGGTTTAGATACCTTGGGTCCATGGTACAAAATGACGGAGAAATAGAAGCTGATGTACATCATCGTATTCAAGCTGGGTGGTTGAAATGGAGGAAAGCCTCAGGTGTTTTGTGCGATAAGAAAGTACCACTTAAGCTGAAAGGAAAGTTCTATCAAACAGCAGTCAGACCGGCAATGTTGTATGGTACGGAGTGTTGGGCGGTTAAGAGCCAACACGAGAGTAAAGTAAGCGTAGCGGAGATGAGGATGTTGCGTTGGATGAGTGGTAAGACTAGACAGGATAGGATTATGAATGACACCATTAGAGAGAGAGAGAGTGGGGGTAGCACCTATAGTAGAAAAGTTGGTAGAAAATAGGCTTAGATGGTTTGGACATGTAGAGAGAAGACTCGTAGATGCCGTTGTAAGAAGAGTAGATCAAATGGAGGAGAGTCAGGTTAAAAGAGGTAGAGGAAGACCTAAAAAAACCATTAGAGAAACCATTCGAAAAGATTTCGAGGTCAATGAGTTGGATCCAAATATGGTTTTTGATAGAACACTATGGCGTCATTTGATCCATGTAGCCGACCCCACTTAGT
This sequence comes from Medicago sativa, assembly GCF_051527215.1. Taxonomy (NCBI): domain Eukaryota; kingdom Viridiplantae; phylum Streptophyta; class Magnoliopsida; order Fabales; family Fabaceae; genus Medicago; species Medicago sativa. The sequence continues at coordinate 83,554,332 of NC_140750.1, forward strand.
GGGATAAGGCTTGGTTGTTGTTGTTGTATATATATATCATTATTTGTAAAAAACAGTACTTGCTTGGGTGGGAAGAAAACAGAGAGGAGGGTGAAAATGGAGTGGGGTAAAAAAGTTTTAACCTGCATTTTGATTGTACAATGCAAATATCAAGAGATTTCCCCTTTGTTTCAATATTTACATTTTGCACCTACTCTATCATGCATAGCCCAAAACAATCAAATGCAGGACTTCATAGATTAGTGAGAAAACTTCCTAGATAAATCATACCTAGAGAACAGTATACCTTTCCCACCATATGAACATCGTGATTAGATTTCTGTGGAGGATCTTTCGTTAGCAAAACTAGGTCGTTTTCTGAAAAGCTCCAGCATGTTGCAGAATCACCATCATCATGGACAAAACGAACAATATGAAAATCGTCAATTCTCTCTACTGACATCACAGAAAGGCTTCCATGAAACATCTCCTCCCACGAAGACATTTCGAGAAAAGAATTTTGAAGTTGTGCTTTAAACTCCTCCAAAACTAATGGCCGAAATATCTCCACATACTGTTCAGCTGATTGAAAACATACAGGAACTTCCTTTAATTTGTTAACAGCCCGGCTTTCATCTTTTCTTGCAGATGACAAACCAACTATTGCAAAATAATCTATTTCAAGAATAGGTTTATACCAATCATCCAAACTTGGTGGCTTGAATCTTCTCGTTGGGTCCTCTACCCTATGAAGACAAGCAGATCTGTTTTCAAGAGTAGTTTTTAGTTGAATAACTTTTCTTTTCAAAATTGAAGTAGGCTTTGGTAAATACAACTGGGTACGTCCCATGGATTTCAAAGCAGTCTCTAGCGGATCATCTTCAGAATCCTGAAAATCACGTAAAATTTTGTTGGCAGTACTTGACACAGTGTTGCTAATTTTGTTCAAATTTTTAGTGCTGACAGCTTCAGCAGAAGATTTTATCAAATTGACCCTATCCTTGGATTTTGAGATTATTTCCCTCTTACAAATCTCTGGGGCCTTTGAATCAATATCTGGAGTAACTGCAAGCTTATTCCGTAAATTAGCAGAGTCTCTCTTCTGAGAAGAATGACTGAAAACAGCAGTAGTATCCTTTTTCTGGAAGGTCTCCTCTGTTTCCTTAGAAGTTTTCATGTACGAAACATTCTGGGTTTCATGGTCAGAAGCTGGTAAACTATTACCAGCAGCGTGAGGGATTGTGTTGCCATCAGATATGTTCTGACCTGTCTCACTAACTGGTAAAATGGCATTGGAAAACACTTTTGGTTCAGCTTCATCATCTGAAAGAATGACTATAGTTTCAATATCGTTTTTGTCGGTCATCGCTTCAGAATCCAAAATTTGTAAAGCTTTATCCTCCATGGATGAAGAATGAATATCAGCACTTAAAAAGTTCTTGTCAAAAGGTAAGCTTTTAGATACTAAAGATTTGAGCTTCACATTTCCCTCCTGAAAATTACGAGAGTCTTCGCTAGATAGAGACATGGACAACCGAGAGACCTGTTCTGTCAATTCTTCCAAAGTATAACCATCTAAGTTGCCAATGCAAAACAAAAACAGAACATATTAATGGCATAGAACTTTAGAATCATGGGGGGAAACAAGTAAAGGAAAAAGAGGGAAAAAAAAAACTCACCGCTCATAATAAGATTTTCAATGGTCATGATTGCTGATGCAGAAGTGCTATTACAAGAACCTTTGAACAGATTCAGTAAATAAGTAAGTGCTCTATTCCAGTAAACGATTACAACTTTTAGTGATGACTTTCCCCACTCCATGAGATTTTGAAGCCATTTGAAACCCAATTTATTTTTTACCAGCATTGTGAAATTTCTAAGCTCTTCTTCACCAAATAGGCAGAGTTTATCAACAAGAACAGGGAGAATCTCAAGTAAACGAACACAAGTCATCTGAAACAACAAGGAACTATAGAGGTGAACTTCCTGCTTCTACAACCAAGATGATCTAGAATCGCAGAAGTAAATATGCTAGCTTTTCTTTTGTAAAAGAAGAAACTTATTGATATTAAGAGAAAAATTCAAAGGGTGAAGTGGGAAAAGCTAAATTAAACCCAAATGTGATGGAATCTCAATTACTTATTTTAACCTGAACTCGGAAATCAGAAGACAACATTGACTTATAAAATCATTTATGAAAAACGTTCATTGATAAATTATGGACAGTAGCCAAATTTCACATTTGCATGTCATCAAATGATGACAGCATTATAAAAGCACCATGCTGAATATTCTTTGGGTTTGAAATAACAAAGTATTTTAAAATACCACAACATAGCCAGAAAAAGAAAAAGAAAAAGAAAAAGATTTCACTTAAAAAAATAGACTACATAATACCTGGCAGAAATTGTAATCAATAAATTCCTTGCCTTTTACCAGGCACCTGCAGAAAACAGGCCATGCCATTTCAGATAGTAAGCAACTAAATTTTTCCTTTATTTTTCGTTCAACGTTAATAACATGTTTATCAGTATCGACGTTCAGAGAATCAAAAGCTGGCTGCTTCAAAAACCCGCCTTGTGAAGAGAACTTTGACACCCTGGATTCACCGTGTCTACTTTCAGGCAACTCTGGGCCAAGTACACCCTCATCTTTGAGTAATTTGCATAAAAGAAACCAAAAATGATGTAAAGTATGAAACTTCAACAGAACAGAATCCAGTCGGGCCTAGCATGGAAACACAATGATATTAGTAAAATTGAAAAAATAAAGGGCAGTCGGTCAAATTATCACTAAACCAAGGATGCCAAACTTTAGAATTTGTGCTTGTGGAGTCTCTTCAAACTCGACTCGTGAACTTGTAATAGATTGCTTAATACAAAAGCTATGTTTACCTAAGATGATTTAATACTATGTGCATAGTAAATATCCAACAATCTAATAAATACCAAGTGACCATATCAGACAATTATAGTTCAAAATTAATAAACAAATTCACAAATCACAAAATAGCTTTACGACTAAGCACAGAAAAAAAGCATAACAAGTTCAAAATCAATGTTCAAATTGACAAATCAACAGATTCAAAATCGCTAGAGTGAAGAACAGTGGGACTGTGTCTTGGTGATGCTAAACTCAACACAGTAGATCCCAGTGTTAAGCTCATCAAAGTTAAGTTATAAGAAAACATGCAATGACGGTTTTGTTTTTGTTTTCTAGTTCATGACTTTGTCTATGTTGGGCAAAGATCACTGGTAGTTGAGGTGCTAGCATATCTGATATGTCATTTATCATGATGATGCTTGGGCATATCAATTTTGGATTAAAAGAAGATTCTGTCTATGTTGGGATCTATGGGGTATGGGCTCAATCCAACATAGTTCACCACTTTTGAAGACGAGTTCTTGTGGAGAAATTAGATGCATTGGTAGTGTTTTGTGCACACTGTAGAGAATTATAATAAAATTATTGCATTTAGGACTTCGAAAAAACATATACTGAACCACCATCAGTTTAGGCATGTGTGGGGGGACATAATCATTACGTTGTAGACTCGCTCAATCATCCTCAAACTCACGATTCTAAGCGAGGTTATACAAGTCTGTAAGTTTGCTAACACAACCAATTTTGTAAGTTAACTAAATTTTGAGGCCTAAAGTCATAAACGTGTATGCTTCTACGAATTAAATCAGGAGTTGGACAACCACGCACAAGAAAAAATTCAATTTAAAACAACTCATTATTTCCCAAGCACAAAGAAGCATGTCCATAAAATCTAAAGATCAAATTGGACACTGAAAGAACTTGTAGCGCCAGTGCAACATTTTAAAGGTTGTTGGAAGAATAGGGAGCCCAGAATTCTGATGCAATAATAACTTTTGCAATTATCAATCAACCCCGTCCAACAAATGCTACAAAAGATTGGTTGTCTCTGGGGGGACATTTTGAGTATGCAAAAACAATGGATAGTTCTGCAGCTTTTTTGAGCTATCTGTCTTCTGTTTCAGAGAATCTGTATCCTTCCTAGAAGTTGAATTTTTGTATTCTCTAATGAGCTTTCCTCTTTTGCATAAACGCAAAGAAAGGATAGATAGAAACACATTATTATTCAGTAAGATTTGCTGAAAATATTACCAGTTTCATAGCATGTTTTAGGCCCAAAATAGTTGCACACAATGAGGGTCTGTAAGAACAAAGAAACTTCAATCCACAAGAAAGACCACGAGTTTCTGAAACTTGCTCCAACATAGACTTTCCAAACTGTCTAACATCCTGCATGAAAAAGCAAAGTGCGTACCTTAGGCTGCATTCCACGAATAAGAACAAAATTCATTACATTTGGACAAGAGCAATAACACATGATCTATAATTCTAGATAATTTGGGCATATTACATCATTTGGATCCAATAGCGAAAGGATCAAGCTTTGACTCATCAGTGGTTCCCAAATCCACCGACTTCGAAATTCTTCTTGCCTCATCTGAACTAGAAAATGCGTAGTGAACCTGAGGTGCAACTCCAAATTATTTAGTCAAAAAAATTAAAAACCTACTTCTAATTTAAAAGCACAACCTCTCGAACTTCAATATATCATAAGATGAATATGAAGTCAAGCTGGTGTTTAACCTGTTAAATGTTCTTATTAAAGGAAAAGACATAGTCAACACTTCAACTGAGTTATTTGATTTGTTTCCATCTCCACCATCATCAGATCCAGTTGGAACCTTCCACCCATATGAAGATGATATTTCTGCAGCAAAAGATGAAAGGCAAGATCTGACTGGAAGCATCATTTCAGCACTGCTCTCATGTTCTACCATTGGAAAACGAGACCGTGCCCAAAAAACAGCTTTGGAAAATGAAAGTGGAAGAACTGAGGGACTGGTATCAACTAAAACATCAGCCCATAACATTGGAATGCACATCCACTCTCTGCACTCTTGAGAGGCTATGTCACTCTGCACATTGAATTCACTCCAAGAACTTTTACAATCCTTCTCTTCACCATCTCGAATAGACGGCAGCCAAATATCATCACTTTCATCATCCAACTTAAGGAACTCACATTCCATGCTACTATCAATGCTCCGAGTTGTGCAGCAATTCAGCACTGGATATATTAAAGCAGTAGCATCTGATACTATGATTGTCTGTATAAGATCAAAAGCAGGTTGCCTCAAAGAACTGTGAAGCGAGGAGTCCTTCAGAGATGAGACGAGCGAAGGTCCCCTGTCCAACACAAATGTTGAGAAATTATCAAGTAATGAACAGAAGAGCAAGAATATCATAAACATGTTACCATACATTTAAGCTCATTTGTATTATATATGCAGAAGCTGTTTTGTATAAGGTCTCAGACAGTTCACTATGTGCATTAACTTTATCTATCCTTTCTTTATCTATCCTCTTTTGGAAATGAAGCAATCAACAAGGCATGTTATTGTGCCTCAACTCATTAAAACTTAAAATCACTATTTGAGTTTTTCCTGACTTTTTGAGCAATAGGTATAATGCTGTAACATGACTAGAGTGTGCGACATGTGTGTTTTTCTCAATCTCTGTTCTATGAAGGTGTTTCTGCATGTGCAATAATTGTAACAGTGCACTGCTGACGCTGTCAGCTGAGTTATTTAGAGTCTGTTATGGTCTGAGATGGTCGGTTACAATTCTGTGAACTAGAATAGAGCTAAGCTAACAGATATTGTGTATAAATACTAGAACTTCTCATAAAATTCAGTAACATTTTTCATAGTAGATCATTTTCTCAGAGATTCATCTATGATTACTATGCTGATATTTTCTATCTCATTCTCAATTACACTTATTTTCCTATTATGGTATTGCGAGAGGTCTCTTGGGCCTGAACCATTGCTTTCTTTTTAGTTTTTTTAACAGTTACACAGGAAACAACTCCTTGGTACCTACATCAGCACCATTTACCTTCTCTCATTGTCTCTATTAGCCAAGATCAGAAAAAAAAAATCTTTTCTGGAAGCAACAGATTGAATCAGTAACTAAAGGATGCAAAGATTTGTTGTTAATCCAAAGTTTTTATTGTGCTTTGAATCAGAAGAAGATTGTGATTGGTGAGCTTGGCAGTTAGTGCAGAGTACCTTTTCTGGGAACAGCAGGATCAATGCTGGTGTTGAAGTTGTGAGATTTTAGATAAAAGGATGAGACTATTCAGTTGAATAACTAAAGATATTCTAATAAAATATAGGGATACATAAACTCAATCTTAAATCAAAAACAGATAATAATATTAATAATAATAGAAAGTGATATAAAATATAATCCTAAGAGATACTCTAATATAAACTAATCCTAGGAAACTACTTGAAGATATTCTAAAATAATATAATAGATACCTCAGTGACTTATTATAAGAGACAATTAACTTTTTAGGTTTATTGAATAACTGATGAATCTGTTCTATAATATAGACCAGATACATCAATTATTCAATGAATCTAATAGATGAATTGTCTCTTATAATAAGGAATGGATGTAGTATTATGAGATGTTTTCTTACATTCTAACAGCTGCGAACTAGATAGTAGATTCAAAGGATAAAGCCTTATAGGGATATTTACTGTACAGATTAAGAAACTCAAGACAATTTTTAGCTTTTCATTCAGTTTTAAAGTACCTACAAAAGGATTATATCATATATGTGAATACGACAAACTTACATTTTCAGTAACAAATATATCATTGAAAGGGTTGCCTTGTGTCCTGGAAAATAGAATTTCCCTATCCAAAGCATGACTGCGTTCTAAGTTATTCGATAGAACAATATGTAGAGACTATTTCTTATATTTGTCTTGCTTTCATACTTAAAGATGACAATGAGTAATAGATCCAACGGATAGTTACAAAAATTATCCAACACAAACTCTATCACTACAGAGCCGTTCAATTTTCCTTTCCTGTAAAGTTCTATCCTTTTAAGTCAATTTGTTTAGTCCCAAATCTCTGCATTGTTAAGCTGAAGGTAGGTAAACTTACTTCTTTTTCAATTAACAACATCTTAGTTTCAGATTTTAAATTTAAATTTAAACCCAGACAGACAAGAGGGAGAGTAGAATTACATACCACATATGTGCACATTCAAAAGGAGGGCATGGTGGGTTCATCTTGTAACCTCGGTGTACAATAAGAAGTGCTATCTGAAAATATAGCAACTAAGATAAGCCAAAACATTTTGCATTCATCAATTACTAAATCGACACAAGCCAGACAACAGCAATTACACAAAAATCTAAATGTAAAAACCTGGCATGCCAATTTTCTTGTTAGAATGCTGAAGTTACTGCTCACTGGCACTTGATGGAGGAGAAAATAGAGAAAATGCCTACGTTGCTTTTCATGATCCCCATCATGCAAGGCTTCAAGAGACTGGAAAATATGATCATTCAAATAATGTCAACAGCAGAACAAGCCCTTCTTCTCCACCCCCAACCCACCAAAACACACACAGAGCAAGCAAACAAACAAACACCAAATCAATATGCACGTGCCTGTAGAAAGGGTTGGAATAGACCAAAAATATCTTTATGGATTTTCTCATTGCGGATATGGAAGCATTGACCAAGTAGAGTGTTGCGCATTACACTTGGAGACAGTGTAGAACTTAGCCAAAGCTTACAGCCTTAAGCCAAAAGAACAAAATAAAATGTCAGCCAAACAAATATACATTAAAATTGAAGAGAAAAAAACAACTAAAGGAAAATGCATACCGAGCATTTCAAAAAGCAGTCTCAAGCAAGTAACAGCATGTGAAAATTCAAGTGAATCACCGCTAATATGATTGAGTACGATGTCAAGAAAAAAGGGATAATTTTCCAATATCCCTTCTTCAAAAGCTGGAGGATCCAAGAAGCCAAGTCTTCAAAAAACACATGCATCAAAATGTAACATGTAAATTTGAGAAAATAGCTGACTAGGCTAAATCTTGATACTATAAAAGAGATAAACACTTCTTACAATGATTTGATACCAATCCATACGGACATGCGATCCAGTGGAGTTCTTGGTACTGAAGTCTCCACAACCAATGGCAAAGCATCTGCCTCTAAACAGCCAATAAATTTCTTAAGCAGCGGTTGCAGAGGTTCCAAGACTGCTGCAGTCCTAAGCGCACGTACACAATTATTAATCGTTACAAATTAGACAGAAATACTTAAAATTTCTCGATGGAGAAAAATATATTTGAATACAGTAACGAATAAAAGATAAGCACAATGTATATTTCCATGAATCTATCAATGGTAATTGGTAATTATAATATCTACCATGCATAGAAAAACTATGGGTTCACCATTCACATCTTCATATCTTTTTTGAGTCAAACAAAATTGTTGAGATAACATAATATTAAAAACTTTTTCTGGGATTTATACACAGAGAAATTGCTTTCAGGTACAATATGAAATCACAACTAGTGTAGCTTAAGCTGTTTCATGCCAACCAACAATGAGTACCTTACTCTTCCCATTGATCCAGCTAGACGGTATCCAACCGAACGAACGCTTCTCTTGCAAAAAAGTAATGCATATACTCCCTAGAAGAAAATAGATTCAATATGTAAAAAAATATATATATAAAACAAAAATTATATTTCAAATCAGCAGAAATATGCAGCAAGGAAAGCAACAAAAATTACTGGAAATTGTTGATGCCCAGACAAAGCCAGTTCGTGCTTATTATCAATAGCTTCCACAAACAACTCAAACTCGGTGAATAGAGGCTGATAATCTAAGAGAATTGGGAACATCAATACCTGTTTCAAATTACGGAGATAGAAAAAACCAATGAATAGAGGTGATAAACTCTGAACTTAGGATTAGAAAATTCATACACAAACAAGCAAACAACCAAACCTTATCCCACTAAGTGGGGTCGGCTAGAAAATGCATACACAAGCAAAATAAAATGATATTAAGATATAAATAAGAGCAGTTATGATAACATGAACAGAGTAACTGTTTAAGCACTGAATAAATTTCTTTAGTTCCCAGTCTAACAATATTCAATTTGCAGTTCTCCTTGAACATCTCATTGCAGCCAGTAACAAAAACTTCAATATAAAATAAGATATGTAATAGCATACTAAGGGAAACAGAAAACAAATGTGGACATGATAAATAATACAATCAACTATTTCTATTACAGGAGAAACATAAAAACTGTACTTATAAATCAGACTATGCAATTCCAATTCCAATAAATAGATGTAAAATAGTATATCAATCAACTATACTAAAAGAAAAGCAAGTACCTCATACAAAACAATAACAACTTGAGCATTATCACGAGCAGAATCATATTTTTGTGCTGTTATTCTTGCATTGATATCACTGAGGTGTGATGTGACCCTCTCGTGATCAAGCTTTTGCAAGATATGGAGAAGAGGACCGATAGAGGTAGACTCGTACTCGGTGTTATACATGTCTTGGGCTTGATGATGCTGAGAAATGCACTGAAGACAGTGGTTCATTTCATGAGAAATTCTGTTCCACAGCCGTCTGAGAGGTGAATCGTGGCGGTCATCTTTGTAGTAGTTGTAAAAAGTCTCCAAAAGAGGAGCCATTATATCCCAGAAACCACACCAAATATGATTTTCAGTAGGTAAACAGATTAGAAAATTATATGCATCTGCAAACCTAACAGTAATTAAAACGATTTTCATTAATTAATTAATTAAATTGGATTAAGACATAATAGTAATATGTGAAAGAGGGAAGGAACGAACCATTGCTCTTTGTGGAGGTGGATGCGACGATGTTTAGAAGGATCGAGATCAACAACATCGACATCCTCATCGGCGTTCTCTTCTTCTTCTTCTTCTTCCTCGATGCATCTCCACCGTTCGAGTAGCTCCTGTTTAGTAACAACTTTGTTCGCCATTGAAATTGAAATTGAAATTGGTAGCGGTAGGTTTAGGGTTTTACACGAATAAGAATGAATGCGGAAATTAGGTTATTAGACTTCTAACATTTCTTCCATTTCGCGCGCTTCATTATCAGGAATTTTATTTACAATTTGTCTCCAAACTAGTGTTCTGCCCGTGCGATGCACGGGTGGAAAACGGTCAAACATTCGACTACACGTCGTCCACATTCTACACGACACATCGTTCAGAAATTAATATAGGTGAAATACAACCGACGACAGGCCACATACAGAACGATGTGCACGCCACACAAACACAAAGTGTAGAACACTAAAGCTTAAAATTTTTATACGGTATATTCTTGCATCAATTCTCATATTTTAAACGTGAAATCCAACAGTAGGTTTGACATTGTATGATCACAAAATTGAACTATGCATTCAATACATTTGATCGATTATCAACAATGTTAGGATTAATTTCCGCATACAGAAATAAACAATGAATACACTTACGGACCAATTTGATCATGATGACCAAATTAAAGGTTACGACCAGCAACAAATTCATAAAAGATTACAATGGTAAAACTATGAAAATACTACATTAATATATGTGACACTTGGGTGGAATCACCGTTGGCCACATACTACACGACATAACCGCGACACATGAACAAATATCATCACAATGCAAGAAATATAAACAAATCACCTTCACCTTCAATTCCTAAAACGAAATCCAAAACATAAAAAAAATTGTACAGAGCACTTAAAAAAAGTACTGCATTAATATTAATATATGCAACGCATGGGTGGAATTACCGATGGCTACAGACCACGCGACCTCACCACGACACATGAACAAAAACTAAAACTAAGAAAGTTATAAAGTTCTTGGATAATTTTTTGTACCGATTCTTTTGGGATAACAATTACATTTTACGACATTCCTCATATTATCCTTGATCCATTTCAAGTTATTAAAATTAATTTTAAGTTTTCTACTATGATACCACCACTACACAGGATCACAAACTAAACCTAAGAAAAAGAAACTTGTTAGTCCATCTTATTAAGATTATTAATTGTTAATTAGTATAATTAAATCTTGACTGGGCATCGAACCGAATAAAGTAGACATTGAATTTCAAAAATAGTAATTAGTATTCGATTATTTTTATTCTTTGAAATTTGATAAGAAAAATTGAAGGAATATTTGAAAATAATTTATCCAACAAAAAAAAATATTTCGAATAAGTTTTTCAAGAAATATTTGAAGATGAGGATACTTTGAAAATTAAATGATATAAGGCCCATTTGTTAAGGATTAAAATAAAAGTGATTTTGACATAAGTCATTTTTTTTAAACAAATAATTTTGTTTGTTTGGAAACAACTATATAAAAGGGATTTTTTTGTTACGAAATTAGTTCAATATTTTAAACCATACTTTCTCTCTTCTCTAAAAAAAATCTATTTTTTGTGAAGGGAAAAAAATCTATTTTTTGAGAAGCTGCTCTTAACGGCTTCTCATTTAAAGCTGTTTTTAGATTTTTTTTAGATTTTAATTTTTTTAAAAAGCTGTAAAAAACAGATACAAAACTCCTAAAAGTGATTATTTTTTTAAAAAATTGATTTTTTTTATTAAAAAAACTATAGCAAACTCATAAATTCTAGGTTTGAGATTGTTTTAGTAAATAAGTTTAAAATGAAAATTTGAACATATTGCTATTTACACCACCGTTATTGGCATACACCGTCCTATGAAAGTAATCAGAAGTGGGCCAGGCCCAACCTTCTTCATCAAACCCGGTCCGACCCTCTTCTCCCACTCTCATTTCTGATTCTTCTCATTTCAAACCCTAAAACAAACAAACCACGTTTTCTCCATCTTCCTCATCAAACCCTTACTGTCGTCGCCGCCACCTTTTCTCCCCTGAAACACCCCGAAATCGGCCTTGTTTTGCCAAACAAACCATGTTTTCTTCATCTCCTCAACCTTCTCTATCATTTTATCGGGATAGAATCACAAAAAGAGAATATCTAAAAAATGGGTATCTCTTTTGAAGGAGTTTTCTGAGCAACCTGAGGTCGTTTCATCAATCGAGTTTCGTGTCTTTTATTCTCTACTTCTCCTTAACAAAACTCGATGGAAGAATCTCACTAAAATGGGTATTTTTTTTCATTTTTATTTCAATAGACAGTTCTGCATGTCTTATTTTTGCTTTATTTATATTATCCTTTTGCAAAATCTTGCGTTTCATATTTTTTCTTCATTTTTCGAAATTAAATACTTTACCTTTCTGCTATGTTAAGTTTCTATTCTTTTTGGTTGTGTTAGATTTGAATACCAACTGATGTTATTTGATGTGTCTGTTAAATTGATATGGTACCCAGTACCCACTTTAGGTGGTGGAAAAAATTGTTTTGATCCCTCACTTGTGGAAACTAATGTATTTATTACTACTTTTCAAATTGATATTATCATATGATCGATAATACTGGTGGCATGCCTCCAGAAATATTTGGCATCTAGAAACATCGTATTCATGGTGTTAGATGTATATTGATATTTGAAAAAACATAATCTTGCAGAACCTGTAAATTCAGAGAATTGATGGTATGTTGTGTTATTTTCAATTATTTTGAGCTAAAAATATTTACAAATCTTGCCATCTTAATTGTTTTTGTGAAACTTTTAGCAGGTTTGCATAATACAAATACAAATGGAAAGAAATAGTGAGTCAAGCTTATCAAAGTTCAATCGAGTGTTTTTTGTTTTAATAAATCTGTAGAATGAAAATAATGATAGCTAGAAATTTGTCCGTTAATCACTGTGCACATCATATTTCTCATCAATTTTTGTGTGTGCAAACGTAGTTGGTTATTGGTTATGCACTTATGCTTGATTCAATTGTTCAGTTATGTAATCAGTGTTGAAATTTATACTTAACCAAATTGCCTTGTGATGAATTCAAGTTTAATCTTGTATTTGTTTTGTTGATAAAATTTCATTCAGGAATAGAGCCTTTTCAAAGCTTGTTGAAAGGAAAATCATTGTGAGGGATGCAAACTTATTTCATGATTATAAAGATGATTTGTGCTCCTAGAGTATATTCTTCTTCTCGTGCAGCCGAGATAGTGTGGATCAACTGATGAAAGAATGGGTCGGTGATCAGTTTAAAAATTTGTCGAGGCCAGTTTCAACCATGTGGTAAATTTCATCCATTCTCAAAGTATTACTAAAAAATTTGTCTGCTGGGCAAGTGTTTGACAGTCAAGTCTTAGTGATTTAAATTCGTTTTGCATATAAATTTTTGTCACAAGAAGCATTGCTTTCTGTATAATTTGAATGAAGTTTGTTTATGATAGTTTAGCATCTCAAAGAGAAACTAATTAAATTTAAAGCCCATGAGCTGAATTTTTTTTTTTGCAAAATTAGGATGCATTATGCAGATTTTTTTAGCAACGAACAATCATGTATGAGAATAGACTACAATAAATCAGGTCTTTCCATCTAAACCAGTCAGTGCCTTAATCAATCTATGAGTATGATTGGGTTATGCAACACTACAATATATAATAGAAAGGAAAAAATGTGAAATCATTATTATTAATCAGAAAAGGTAATGTTGTCAAAATTTGGGTTGTTACTGGCTTCCTACATGACTACGAAGGCATTGCATTTGAATTTCATCTTATAGTTTATCTATGTCTATGAGTTGAATTGATTTATGGCTTGATTTGATTTTTGGATTGATTTATTGTTTATTTTATTTCATGTGATGCTGTTGTGTTAAGAGGGTTATAGGCTAAAGGTACTGCACTATCCTCACAATATTCTGCATGTGCAGCATATATTGAGAATAATCAACCTGTCATTTCCACTTTTAAATTTGAAAATAATCAACTTGCAGCAACTATTGAATAGTATGCAAGTTGTACATAGTATACTCCCTATACCAGTCATACGGTTCTTTCTTTGAGAGGTTATCTATTATTTTCCCTTAAATGCGTTTTTTTTTTTTTTTTTTTTGTAATGGCAAGCCTGCTATCCTACTTTGTTCTTATTTTTGCTTGGCTTGCGCTTTGGGTGTTTGTAGCTTTGTATTATAACTAAGTTGCATCCAAACAAACTCAAGTGCTTATGAGAAATCAACCTTGTATTTATTATTTGTTAGTTTTGAATGCTAAATTTAGAGGCTCAAAAAGTATTATTTATAATTGGTACCCAAGCACTTAAAATAGGGAGCAAATTGATTAGTGTAAAAAGTATCAAGTGCCTTAGGTAAGTTTCAAGTACGATGGTGAAGTCTAAATGTAAAAAATATGAAGATACTCTCCAAAATATAGAAATATACATATTAGTGTAAGTAAAAATATGAAGATTATATCTTATTGCTACTTTCTTAATCTACACAAATATGCAGGTGATCATGTTCTTGTGGACATGCTTGCTTGGCTCTTTACAAACACTTTGAGATATTGTGGGATGAGGACTTGTTTACATGCTTGCTTGCTGCTATCCAAATACACATTATCACTGTAAGTAAAAATAAATGAAAACAATTGTGTACAACTTGTTCTAACGAATCTCTTGTTTATATAAACAAAGTGTTGACCTTAGATCTTTCTCATTCAATCACTTTATTATTAACTCTAAGTTGTTATCAATTTGGAGAAAGTTTATTATTTTTATCTAGCAACTGGTTTTTGTCACTGTCAATGTAGAAAATATGGTAGACTCTTGGGCGAGATTTGGTTATGTGGGGGGGAGGAAACCTGTAGAAAAAAAAGAGAGAAATGAGAAAACTATCATTAAGAGAGTTAACAATATATGTCCAAGAAAAAGGAGTCAAGAGTTATTATACCTTAAACATGTCTTTGCTTTCATATTAAGGGCTTCCAACTGAAAAAAATGAATAGCATAATAGAAATTTATTAATGAGCACCATGAAAAGATGTATCCCTGTAATTTGATGAATACCTATGAATATAATTAAAATGAAGATGTTAAATATGCAGTTGGCAGTAGTAAACAATCTCACCATGAGTTTTGTGAACTAAAATTCAATTTTTCTTCCCCACACTAACTTGGTTCTTTTGACTTGCCTTGTTGCTGCTAGCTTGGTTCCTCCTTCAAGAATTCCTTGAGTTGGCTGTGGAAACCTATGGATGGGAGACAAAGAAGAGGCAAAAAGTTGCATGATGGAGAATGACATAAAGATGTTCATGTACTTGTACTTACATTGTAAAGAAGAATAAAAAATAATGCATACCAATGAGATAAGTTAGATGAAATGGGAAGGCAAGGCAGAGATGAGGGAATGTGATGGCAAGGCAAGGCAAGGCTCTTTAAATACTACTTAAAGAGAAAGGGCCTTGGAGAGCAAGAAAGGACTTGGAGCGTGAGAGAGAGAAAGATCCTTGGAGAGAAAGAATATGTCCAGTCCAGCTGGAAAGTGTTTTTATTTGTTGAGAAGCAACCTATGCACATGTGCACATCCACATTTTTAGGCTTTATTGTTTTTTTTTTGCTTTTACCATGTGAGGGAGCCGCAAACTTTGACAAAGATGTGAACACACTAAAAATAAATCAAAACTCTGAGAAAATTGCATTCCAAAATTGCATTTCAACAGTAAAGAGAGAGACTATTCTCTTTTGTAAGAGTTATTGATTAGTTGTATTTATCTTTGTATTTTTTTTTGAGCAACTTTATCTTTCTATTTTTTTAAAGGAAAATTGTGTTAGGCTTAGAAACACGAGTAAAAGACTTAAATGTCCCTCGATGATTAACTGCCGATGCGTCCTGATGCTATTGCA
Organism: Medicago sativa; assembly: GCF_051527215.1. Classification (NCBI taxonomy): domain Eukaryota; kingdom Viridiplantae; phylum Streptophyta; class Magnoliopsida; order Fabales; family Fabaceae; genus Medicago; species Medicago sativa. Next base: position 83,570,031 of record NC_140750.1, read on the forward strand.
GAGGCAGAAGCTTCTGCTTCTGATCCTGTAACGTGTTAAAAACACAAACATAATATCATCACAAATATCACAACTTAAGTGGCACATAATGTGTTCAAATGGCAAAAGAAAATTGGCTCAATCAAGCATTGATTAAACGAACAAACTAATGAACCAATGTCATCAAAATACAAACAACATAATGTCATCAAAATACAAACATAATGTCATCAAAATCCGAAAAGTAAAAAACAAGTCCTAATCCTACTACTGGTCCTGGTCCTGCTGATGCTGCTGGTGCCTCCTCCTCGGCCTCTGGCCTCTCCTCCTGGTCATGATCGACGCGGTCTGCTCCCTAACGGTTTGCAAGGCCGCATACAATTGCTGAGGGGTCATGCTCATCACCTCCTGACCCAAATACTCATCAGCATAGGCAACAACGCCAGTAACCATGTCATAGGTATCAAGCGAGCTTCTCGCCTCGTACCGCTCCCACTGCTTTACAATGATCCGCTCCTCATTTGCTGGCCTCGGAAGATCTCCTAGAAGAGGTGGCAAAATCTGAGGGTGAGACACCTTAGTGTACCATAACACATAGCCCTCCTTCATACGTCATGTCTGCTCTTGTGCCGGCCCACCCCAATCAGGCTCCTTAAGCGTGCAAGTGTTGAAGTCAATGAATGCCTGCACAATCTGAGGCGGTGGCAGCTCTACAACATCCGTCGGAGGTCTAGGGACGCTCTGGACATATCCGTACTACCTCAAAACCCTCTCGGGCAAGTGACAGTACACCCTACGAACACCGCACATAATCCAGTTTGAATACCAGAAAACCTCCTCAAAACCCTGGATCTCCTTGTGCTCTTCGTACGACCTCCAGCATACGTCATCAAACTGAATACGATCAAGCAATGAGCGATATGTCACCCCCTCTCCATGACCCTTATGTGGCTTCCACCTCGCCGCAACTGGATTGTTTTCAATATGGTCGGTGTTGGGATCAACACTGTAAAACTTAGGAAAACGCGCCAAAAACCATGTCTGCATAAACCAAACAAAACACATATATAAATTATTACGCACGAAAAATATAACAAAAAAAGAAAAGTTAAGGTTCACATTTATAAGCTTCTTACAGTCTTTGATTATCGTTTGGACGTCCGAGACTCAAAATCTTAGCCATCGGTTTTACAACACGCGCCTTACGAACCTGAAATAGTAGAAAAATAAACATAGTTTAAACAATGTAAACATTTAACTAAACAAAATAAAACTTAACAAATGCAAACATAAACATCACAAATTTAATTTGCCGCACGTATTTTAAATTTAAGACATAACACATGTAAAACTTAAAAAGACACATAACAAAAACAATTTAAATCATAATTAAACATAAAGAAAACAATAAAAGTTGAAATAAAGAAAATATAAAGAAAAGAATTAAACATTAATTTGTGTTGCATATGATAATTTAAGATAATTAAAAATAACACTTACGTTATCTGAATTATACCAAAGCGGCAATGCCACATGCTTGGCATAAGAGTGCAGCAGAGATATATTTTCCGGTCCTCCAGGAAAGGGAGGCTCCAAAGGTTACACTGCTGGGGCAGCCGCTGCTGCAATGTCATCATCGTCTGGTATATGATGCTGCTCTGGTATATGATCCTGGTCATATCCACCATCAGTCACATCGTGGTGTACCTGATCCTGATAATTCAGGTACTCCACCTCCTGGGTTGGGTCAACCACCTGCGACTCTTCAGGCTGTGCAGCCTCAGAAGCCTGAGAAGTCCCTGAACCATCCCCCCTCCGACCTCTTCCCCTATTTGGGATATGTGCGTTTCTCCTATCCTTCTCCTTTCGGTAGCTTTGTGTCTGAGCACGCCTACCACCAATCATCTTAGATGGATCAATCGGGTCCTGCTTAGACATATCTACACAAACAATTAAAAAATTTACATCATTTCCATAACCTAATCTGTAACGCCCTACTTTTATTATTTATTATTTTATTGAGATTAGATGTCTTTTTATAATTTAGTCGACTTATTTTGATGAGTGATATTTTGCTATGTTATACGCTGGTATTTACTAGTATAATATATATGTTATTTGGTGTAGAAATATATTTGTTATTTTGTGTGGAAATATATATGTTATTCGGTGTAGAAATATATTTGTTATTTTGTGTGGAAATATATATGTTATCTGGTGTAGAAATATATTTATTAGTAGCCTCTATTGTATATATTTAGTGGAAGAATATATTTAGTGGAGAAATATATTTAGTGGAGAAATATAATTATTAGAATAAGTAGATTTTGTAACGCCCGTCTTAATTATTTGATTATTTAGAAAATATATTTATATATATGATTTAAATGATTTTCATGATTGATATGTGTGAATTTTATGATTCATGAAGTTGAGTGGTTTATATGATTTATAAATAAATTATGTGGGGTATATGATGTTGTGAAGTTGTTTTGTTGTTATGACTTATTTTATTATTAAATAAAATAAGATATGAAAATAAAATAAAAATATTAGAATTTGGGCTGTGATGTGAAAAGAGCATTTTTAGAGGTGTAAAGAGAAATTAGAGTGAGGTTATAAATAGAAGGAGTTAGGTTGAGAAAAGTTTTTAGGCAGAACGTACGTTTTTGGAGAAAAGGGAGAAAAAGTCAGAAAGAGAGAAGAACAAGAGGAGGCTGTCGATTTTCTTCAATTACCAGGTAAGGGTGGGACTAACATTCAATATTATTAAGGATATAATTCTGTAGAATGAATTTAGCATGATTAGGTTGAGTTTCGGTGAGAATTGGGAATTAGGTTTAAGACCGATTTGATGATTGAACCATGAAAAGATGTTAGATTGATGCAAAATTAGTGTACAGACCTTAAATATTGCCTAAGATGATAATTAGATGCTATTTGGATGAAAGAATCATGAAGATAGGTGAAAAGTTGTAATTTTTAGGTTTCTGGCCGTACTGACATTCATCGCTCGCAACTGCGAGCAAGAACACTCGAAACTGCGAGCTAGGAACCAGAGCTCGCCACTGCGAGCAACACAACTCGCAACTGCGAGTGACCAGTAAGCTCGCCATTGCGAGAAGGATAGCTCGCCATTGCGAGCAAGGACTTAGGAATCCCAGAGTGCACGCTTTGCTCGCCATTGCGAGCAAAGTTACTCGCCACTGCGAGTTAGGCTGTTAGTTGCCCAAAATTGTCCCGATGCGATCCTTTCGCACGTGTAGTCGTGAGTTGACCTTAGAAGTAAGAAAGAGGGTTGTTTAGGGTACTTCCAGAAGTGCCAGAAGTCTGTTCATGTGACTGAGATTAGTAGCGATGATGCATGAGTGATATTATGATGTTTTATGATATTTATGCTGATGTAATCCATTCCTTAGATTGTGTTAATGCATTCAAGTATTATTGTATGATGTATCTTGCTGCTGTTTTCTGCTCTTGACGGTTAATGTCTTGAAGTTGCATGAGTCGGTCTAAGTCGTCAAAATTTGAGAAGTTGTCCATAATTATGAGTTGTATAAGATGTTCACGTTGTTGTCTAAGTTGTTGTAAGATTGAGTCCATTGCATACTCATTAAAGTTGGGGGCTTTAGGCCCGGCAGCCTTTGTGCTCACATGTCGAGAGCTTAATTACGCTCGTTTACGTTGCTGAATGGTACCACATGCATTTGCATATCAAGAAGTTTCACGATGGTTTAAAGTTGTTAAGTTGTTAAGTTGATAAGAGTTGCATTGTCAAGTTGAGTCGTGTTGTCGAGTCAAGTGTTAAGTTGAACATGATATTTAATGATGATGATATATGACGAAGGTATTTGATTATGAAATGATAATATGTTAAATGATAAATGTTTGATATGTTAATAATGTTTTATGTTGCTAAATGTATTTTAATGAATTACATGCTTAATTTATTGACTGTGAAATCTCACCCCTTCTGCTTGAAAATGTTGCCCTTCGTATGGGTAACTTGCAGGTAATAAAGACTAGAAGTGTTCGTAAGTGGACTCCTCACTTTGTGTCTAGGTGCTCTGATACGTAACGGGATGGGGCTTGCTTTCATATCTATTCCTTACGTGTCTTTTATGAACCCTTTTTATGATTAAGTATTGAACTATTTTATGAGATTTTTGATAAGGCCTGCTTGCCAAGACTTTAGTATGCTGAATTATTTTTCCGCTGCATGGTTTTAGAATTTGATGTTGAATTTGAGAGATAATTATTATTATCCATTTTATGATTTTTCAAGAAGTATGTGACACTCTGTTATGATTTAAAATACTCTGATTTTTGATGAAATTTTTATGTTGGAAAAACGGGGTGTTACAATTGGTATCAGAGCAGGTCGGTCCGTCCGGCCAAGTTGAGAGTCGAGTTGTGTCTTCAGCAGTTGGGATATCATTATTATGTTATTCTAATTGTTATATGTTGTGCAGAGAAGAGACCTGGAGGCTGCTAATTTTATCTGTTATAAGAGAACTATAATGGCTGGAAGGAATGATACTGCGGTGGCTGCTGCGTTGGAAGCTGTGGCCCAAGCTATAGGACAACAACAAAATGTTGGTGCTGGTGTTAATGCCGACGTGAGAATGTTGGAGGCCTTTATGAGAAACCATCCTCCCACTTTCAAAGGAAGGTACGATCCTGATGGAGCACAGACATGGCTCAAAGAGGTTGAAAGAGTTTTCAGAGTTATGCAATGTATAGATGATCAGAAGGTGCGTTTTGGTACGCATATGCTCGCTGAGGAAGCTGATGACTGGTGGGTGAGCCTCCAACCTACCCTAGAGCAAGATGATGCGGTCATTACTTGGGCTGTGTTTAAAAGGGAGTTCCTGAATAGATATTTTCCTGAGGATGTTCGCGGCAGAAAAGAAATCGAGTTCCTTGAGCTTAAGCAAGGAAACATGTCGGTGACAGAGTATGTAGCAAAGTTTGTGGAGCTGGCTCAGTTCTATCCACACTATACTGGGAACAATGTTGAGTTCTCTAAGTATATCAAGTTTGAGAATGGTTTGCGTGCTGATATTAAGCGGCCATTGGTTACCAACAGATCCGTGACTTTTCTGCTTTGGTGAGCAGATGTAGAATCTATGAAGATGACAGCAAAGCTCATTATAAGATTATGAGTGAGAAGAAGGGTAAGGGCCAGCAAAGTCGCCCAAAGCCTTACAGTGCTCCTGCTGACAAAGGAAAAGGAAGAGCTAATGATGAGAGAAGGTCAAATAAGAAAGATGTTGGTGCTGAGATTGTTTGTTATACTTGTGGCGAGAAAGGCCATAAGAGTAATGCTTGCACTAAGGATATTAAACGGTGCTTTCGTTGTGGCAGTAAAGGACATACACTTGCAGAGTGTAAGCATGGGGACATTGTGTGTTTTAACTGCAAGGAAGAGGGTCATATTGGGTCTCAATGTACGAATCCGAAGAAGACTCAGACTAGAGGGAAAGTTTTTGCTTTGACCGGTACTCAGACTGATAGTGAGGATCGCTTGATCAAAGGTACTTGTTATATTAATGATACTCCTTTAGTTGCTATTATTGATACTGGTGCTACACATTGTTTTGTTGCTTTTGATTGTGCTTCTAAGTTGGGTCTTGCTATGTCTGATATGGGTGGAGAAATGGTTGTCGAAACTCCAGCTAAGGGTTCGGTGACTACTTCTCTTGTTTGTTTACGATGTCCTTTGTCTATGTTTGATCGTGATTTTGAGATTGATTTTGTTTGTCTGCCTCTGAGTGGAATGGATGTAATTCTTGGTATGAACTGGTTAGAGTACAACCATGTTCTCATTAATTGTTTTAGTAAGTCGGTGCGTTTCTCTTCTGCTGAAGAGGAAAGTGGAGCGGAATTTTTGTCTACTAAGCAGCTGAAGCAATTAGAACGTGATGGGATCTTGATGTTTTCCTTGATGGCATCCTTATCTTTGCAGAATCAAGCAGTGATTGATAAGTTGCAAGTGGTGTGTGATTTTCCTGAAGTTTTCCCTGATGAAATTCCTGATGTACCACCGGAGAGAGAAGTTGAATTTTATATTGATCTTGTTATGGGAACGAAGCCTGTGTCTATGACACCTTACCGTATGTCAGCTTCTGAGTTGATTGAGTTGAAGAAACAGTTGGAAGATTTGCTAGATAAGAAGTTCATAAGACCGAGTGTTTCACCTTGGGGAGCGTCGGTATTGTTAGTTAAGAAGAAAGATGGAAGTATGAGGTTGTGCATTGATTATCGACAACTGAATAAAGTAACTATAAAGAATAGATATCCACTTCCTAGAATTGATGATTTGATGGACCAGCTTTTGGGTGCACGTGTGTTCAGCAAGATTGATTTGAGATCGGGTTATCATCAGATTAAAGTAAAAGATGAAGATATGCAGAAGACACAACATTCACCAAATTTCACAACATTCACCAAATTTCACCAACACACAAATTCACCAAGTCACATATTCAATTATGACACGACTCATCAATTAATCAAATGCATATGATGCTCTAGACTCTTCTCTAGATGCATGTGGTACCAAACTCCTCCAAGGTCGTCACCTTATGATGCAACAAAAACATCATTATCAACGACTATAATCAACGGCAATATGGATACAAGTATCCGGTCAATGGCAATATGGATATAACATCCGACACGACATATGATGCATGAACATATGACTCAATCCACAATGCATATGTTCACCACGATTCAACGGCTATAATCAACGGCTATAATCAACGGCTATATGTATATACACGCATTCATCGCTAATCACATCAAAACTAGCATGTATAAACTCACCACCAACAATCAACGTCATTTAACATGTTCAACAAATAACATAACATAAACATGTTCATCACCATTCAATTAGTATATATGCATCAACAACAATTCACCACCACTTGACAAATATACAATCACCAACAACATCCACAATTCAATCAACATATAGTTGTCACACATACACATCATCAATCATCTCCACATAAATCAACATATAGTTGCCACATTTCCACATAATTCCTTACAATCCAAATAGAGGAACAAATACAACATATGATCACAAACATCATATTCATCACCTAACAACCATTCATACATCATCTCATAATCATATCAATCTAATCCATAAAGGATTCATAAGCAATTGGCCCTCAATGATCATTTTCAATCAAGTTCGTCTCAAAAAAAATCACAACATTGAAATTAATTGAGCACCTAAGCCAAAACCAAGTAAACGAGCTCAATCGCCTATGCCATGTATCCTCACAAGTCACATATACGTGCAGTAGAGGTTACATAAACATTTCATCGGCCACATATGGAGAATTAACAAAAATTCCGAAGTTCGTCTCAATTGATCACTTTTACAAAAGAATTCCATTTTCAAAACAAAACAAGTTAAAACTTGGGGAAACCATTCACAACCATTTTTATAAGTCATATAAACATCATACATACTTAACCCTACTTCATTCTTTTGAGAAAACAAGTTTTCAGAAAATCAGCGTTCTTGAACATTCCTTGAACAATCAACAATAAGCTTGATTAAATCCAAGGAGTCAAGTTCAACTCAATTCTTTTGATGTTTCCATAGGTTTAGAAAGTCTAGAAAATAGTGAAAACATCGAAAGAATCGGTTTTGGAAGTCCGGAATTGGCCCCAAAGCACCCCAGCACAACACAACAAGGCAGGCACCCATGAGGGTCTGCCAAGCTGCGCTCAGGCATGGCTTCCTGCGCCCAGGGGCAAATGGGCAGCAGCCAGTGTCCTGAGCTGCGGTTCTGTGCAGTTCCAGTTTTCCGGTTTCGCCATTTCGTTCGTAAAATCTCGACCGTTAACCCAAATTCAATTCCGTTTTCGCCTATATTCTCCTAACACTTAGCTCTATCATAATGTATAGAAAAATTCAAGTTTCAACCATCCCAAAAATCACTTTCCATAACCTCACATCACACTCATTTTTCAAAACGGTTAACGCTCAATCTCATATGAAAATCCCGATTTCTCCCAAACCATTCCTCATTACCAAACAACAACCAAAAACAGAAAATCATTATTCCATAACTCATCATAATCAACTTGTTTCATTCATTAAAAATCATTGACGCTACAATTCAACTTAATCTCATCAAAATTCACCAATTCATCAATTTCCACAACCTTCAACAACAACAACATAATCATCACCAATTCACCATTTTAATGATACCCATTGCATCAATCCAACAACAACATATGTCAAGATAACAACAACAACATTTGAACATAAATTCATGCACAATTCAACACTACAACTTCAATTCTCATCAAACTTGCTCAAGAACACAAAGCACCAACAACTATGCATTTAAACATGTTAATTCACATACTAACATACAATTATCATGTAAATCATGTTCACAAACATAACAACAACAATCATGCACGAATTTTACAACAATTAGATTCGATTCATCAATTTCACAAGAATGGGTAAGAAAGAAAAAGTTATGAATTATGGTTGAATTCTAACCCTCTTACCTCTAGCACCCAGATTCTCTAACCCAAGCTTCAATTTAGCTCCTAGATGATGAATCCCTCTTGCCTCTAACCCTTGCACTTGTTCTTCCCTCTTGCCTCTAACTCTTCTATTCTCAAATGAAAAATGTTGTGAAGGAAAACCCTATTTCTCTTCTAACATTTAGTTTATATAGGCTCCCCTAATTGGGCTTATCTCACAACCTTAATGGGCCTAACCCATTTCTATTTAAACCTCAAAAATGTTACTACTCACTTAACGGTAAAATATGACACTAACGGTCACTTAACTGTAAAATAAAATAATTACTATACCTTCTAGTAACTTGGTAAAATAATACTCTTACTAAGCACTAAAAATAACTTCCGGCAAAATTACAAAATTACCCCTGCTCTCAAAATGACCAAAATGCTCCTATGTCCAAAATGACGAAAATGCCCTTCTAATACCGAATTTTATGATTCCCAACCAAAAATACCCACAGAGGCAATAATCACATAAGAGCACATATAACACACATAAATAAATAATAAAATAAATCTAGCGAAAATCGGGCTGTTACACTGTCGATTTTCTTCAATTACCAGGTAAGGGTGGGACTAACTTTCAATATTATTAAGGATATAATTCTGTAGAATGAATTTAGCATGATTAGGTTGAGTTTCGGTGGGAATTGGGAATTAGGTTTAAGACCGATTTGATGATTAAACCATGAAAAGATGTTAGATTGATGCAAAATCAGTGTACAGACCTTAGATATTGCCTAAGATGATAATTAGGTGCTATTTGGATGAAAGAATCATGAAGATAGGTGAAAAGTTGTAATTTTTAGGTTTCTGGCCGTACTGACATTCATCGCTCGCAACTGCGAGCAAGAACACTCGCAACTGCGAGCTAGGAACCAGAGCTCGCCACTGCGAGCAACACAACTCGCAACTGCGAGTGACCAGTAAGCTCGCCATTGCGAGAAGGATAGCTCGCCATTGCGAGCAAGGACTTAGGAATCCCAGAGTGCACGCTTTGCTCGCCATTGCGAGCAAAGTTACTCGCCACTGCGAGTTAGGTTGTTAGTTGCCCAAAATTGTCCCGATGCGATCCTTTCGCACGTGTAGGCGTGAGTTGACCTTAGAAGTAAGAAAGAGGGTTGTTTAGGGTACTTCCAGAAGTGCCAGAAGTCTGTTCAGGTGACTGAGATTAGTAGTGATGATGCATGAGTGATATTATGATGTTTTATGATATTTATGCTGATGTAATCCATTCCTTAGATGGTGTTAATGCATTCAAGTATTATTGTATGCGGTATCTTGCTGCTGTTTTCTTCTGTTGACGGTTAATGTCTTGAAGTTGCATGAGTCGGTCTAAGTCGTCAAAATTTGAGAAGTTGTCCATATTTATGAGTTGTATAAGATGTTCACGTTGTTGTCTAAGTTGTTGTAAGATTGAGTCCATTGCATACTCATTAAAGTTGGGGGCTTTAGGCCCGGCAGCCTTTGTGCTCATTAAAGTTGGGGGCTTTAGGCCCGGTAGCCTTTGTGCTCACATGTCGAGAGCTTAATTACGCTCGTTTACGTTGCTGAATGGTACCACATGCATTTGCATATCAAGAAGTTTCACGATGGTTTAAAGTTGTTAAGTTGTTAAGTTGATAAGAGTTGCATTGTCAAGTTGAGTCGTGTTGTCGAGTCAAGTGTTAAGTTGAACATGATATTTAATGATGATGATATATGACGAAGGTATTTGATTATGAAATGATAATATGTTAAATGATAAATGTTTGATATGTTAATAATGTTTTATGTTGCTAAATGCATTTTAATGAATTACATGCTTAATTTATTGACTGTGAAATCTCACCCATTCTGCTTGAAAATGTTGCCCTTCGTATGGGTAACTTGCAGGTAATAAAGACTAGAAGTGTTCGTGAGTGGACTCCTCACTTTGTGTCTAGGTGCTCTGATACGTAACGGGATGGAGCTTGCCTTCATATATATTCCTTACGTGTCTTTTATGAACCCTTTTTATGATTAAGTATTGAATTATTTTATGAGATTTTTGATAAGGCCTGCGTGCCAAGACTTTAGTATGCTGAATTATTTTTCCGCTGCATGGTTTTAGAATTTGATGTTGAATTTGAGAAATAATTATTATTATCCATTTTATGATTTTTCAAGAAGTATGTGACACTCTGTTATGATTTAAAATACTCTGATTTGTGATGAAATTTTTATGTTGGGAAAACGGGGTGTTACAGATTTGGGGGCTGAAATAGAAAGAAGAGAGTTATTGGCCCTAATTAGATTTAAGAAGAGAAGTTAGTATTATAAATAGAGGAGATATTAGGTTGAAAGATGCAAAAAAAAAAAACAAGGATTTGGAGAAAACAAAGTTTAGAGAGAAGAGAACAAGAGGAGAGAAGAGAACAAGAGGAGGGCTGCCAATCGATAATTCTAAGGTAAGGGTGAGACTATCAATCGGTAATATTAAGTCTGTAATTCTGAATTTGCAATTCACATGTTCTAGGATTAGTTTGTGAGAATTTGCGAAGTTTTAGATATTACATTGTTGGATTTTGAAGGATAAATTATTATTTATTCCATTTATGATTTTTAAGAAGTGTAGCATTCCGTTTAAGTTGTTAAACTCTGATTTTTATTAAGAAATTTTTATATTGGGAAAACGGGGTGTTACAATTGGTATTAGAGCAGGTCGGTCCGTCTGGCCAAGTAGAGGAGTCGTTGTGTCGTGTGACGGTTGAATACCGCCGTTGTGTTTTCTAATTAATGGTTATGTTTTATTATGTGGTCATGTTTGACTGACTAACTTTAATGTGGTTTTTGTGTAATGTTTGAAGTTACTATTTTGTTATATATTGTTTAAGATATTTAAGCAATAATTAAATTCATTTTTCTCTTGTGCTTTGAATTTCGAGGACGAAATTCTTTTAAGGGGGGTAGAGTTGTAACGCCATACTTTTATTATTTATTATTTTATTGAGATTAGATGTCTTTTTATAATTTAGTCGACTTATTTTGATGAGTGATATTTTGTTATGTTATACGCTGGTATTTACTAGTATAATATATATGTTATTTGTTGTAGAAATATATTTGTTATTTTGTGTGGAAATATATATGTTATTCGGTGTAGAAATATATTTGTTATTTTGTGTGGAAATATATATGTTATCTGATGTAGAAATATATTTATTAGTAGCCCCTATTGTATATATTTAGTGGAGAAATATATTTAATGGATAAATATAATTATTAGAATAAGTAGATTTGGGGGCTGAAATAGAAAGAAGAGAGTTATTGGACCTAATTAGATTTAAGAAGAGAAGTTAGTATTATAAATAGAGAAGATATTAGGTTGAAAGATGCAAAAAAAACAAAGATTTGGAGAAAACAAAGTTTAGAGAGAAGAGAACAAGAGGAGAGAAGAACCAAGAGAAGGGTTGCCAATTGATAATTCTAAGGTAAGGGTGAGACTATCATTCGGTAATATTAAATCTGTAATTCTGAATTTGCAATTAACATGTTCTAGGATTAGTTTGTGAGAATTTGCAAAGTTTTAGATATTACATTGTTGGATTTTGAAGGATAAATTATTATTTATTCCGTTTATGATTTTTAAGAAGTGTAGCATTCCGTTTAAGTTGTTAAACTCTGATTTTTATTAAGAAATTTTTATGTTGGGAAAACAGGGTGTTACATAATCAAACACATTAAACCTAGACTAAACATAAACATTCACAATAAACCTAAACTCAACATAAACATAAACATAATCAAACACATAAAAAGTACAATGAACATCATTTCCATAACTTAAAACCATTCAATATAATTTGTGAACATCATTACAATATAATTTGTGTCCATTGTAACGCCCTCCTTTTATTTAATTTTTTTTATCAAGTTAGAATTTATTTACGTGATTTAATTATTTATATGAGGTGTTAGTATTTTATTATGTGGCATCATTCTATTATTTAGAATATGAGAATTATTAGTGTGAGTGGAATTGGGGGTTAGAATAGAAAGAATAATAAGTTGTTGGGCCTAAATAGATTTGGAAAGAATATTTTAGTATTATAAATAGAGAAGCTTAGGTTAGAAAGAGTTTACCTTAAACCGCTTTTTGGAAAAGAGGAGAACAAGAAAGAAGATAAGAGAAGAGAAAAGTCAAGAGAAGATGAGAAGACCTTAGGAAAGAAGAACGCTGCTGCTGATTCAGGAATTAATCTAAGGTGAGGGTGAGACTATCTTGCATTAATATTAAGTTGTTAAATCATTAGATTACATCTAACAAGTTGGGGAGAGTTTGTGAGATTAAGAGGATTAGGGTTTATGAGCGATTTTGATGATTAGATGTTAAAGAACCGTAGAATTGATGAGAGAATCATGAACAAACCTTAGATATCCTATAGGAATGTTATTAGAAGTAGTTGGATGATAGAACCAAGAGATTTGATGAAAATTGAGATTCTGAGAAAAAGTGATTTTAAGTGTTTTTGAGAAATAAGTGATTCTGGGATAAGCTGTTTTGGAGATTTGAAAATATGATTTTTTTTCAGTAAAATATAATAGGATTTGTCGAATAGAACGCGTAGGCGAAAACGAAATCGGATTCGGAGTAATGGTTAGGTTTTTATGGACGAAACGGTGAAACCGAAAAAATGGGACTGCACAGAGCTGCGTCGCAGGTGGGCTACTGCCTTCCCACGCCTGGGCGCAGCTTTCCACGCTTGAGCGCAGCAAGGCAGCCCCTCATGGGTGACTGCTTGTTGTGTTTTCGTTGCGTGCTGTCAGAACTTCGATTGTTGCGTTCTTGTGTCTTTTTCACCCGTTTCCGTGTTGAATTAGCTTTCGGTGTAAACATGGAAGTTGTAGATAATTGAGTTAGCTTTCTAATGGCTTTGGAGTGACTAGAAAATTATGTGTAGATTTTGAGTTATGATTAAAATAGTCCAAGTGAGTCTTCAGAAAACTTTAAGAAAACTTAGCATAACTAATCCTAAGTTAGTCCAAAAACTTATGGTGGGTTTCCCAACTTCAACTTAAGTATTAGGGATTTAGTTGAGGTGTTTTATGAGTATTTGGCTTATGTCTCATTGATCAAACTTGATTTGATTTTGAAGAATGTTTTGGACTTTGATATGAATGTAATTGATTAATGTATATGTGGTTATTGTTGTTGATATGTTGGAATACATTATGTGAGTATTGTATGATACATAATAGTATGATGTTCTATGATGTTAAGTTGATATGATTCATTTCTTATTGATGATATGATATTCAAGCACTGTTATATGCTGCAATTGTTGCTGTTTGTTGCTGCTGAATCATAGTGAAGATGTATAAGTCGGTCTAAGTCGTAAATATCTAAGAGGTTGTCCACATTAATGGAATTATGAGAGATGTTCATGAAGTTGTCTAAGTAGTAGAAAGTTGAGTCCATTGCATACTCATATACGTTGGTTGGGGGCTTGATGCCTGGAATGCTTAGTCATTCACACGATGGGTGAGGGCTTGATGCCCTGGAGCTTTTGCTCACTATGTTGGGGGCTTGATGCCCTGAATAGCCTATTTACGCTCATATAAGTTGGTTGGGAGCTTGATGCTCTGTATTGGTACCAAATGCATTTGCATATCAAGAGGTTTTTAAGATGATTTAAGATGTGAAGTTGTCGAGTGTCAAGTTATTAAGTTGTCAAGATGCTAAGATGCTTTGAGATGTTAAGAGTTGCATAGTCGAGTTGAGTCGCATTGTCGAGTTAAGTGATGTTTGATTATGAAGTGTGATTGTGATTCGATGATTATGATTTAATGATGATGTTTGTTTATGAAGTTGATTATGAACTTGATTATGAAGATGTTTTTGATAAATACTATGTGTTGCTCATGAATATTATTGATGTTAGATGTTGATGCTTATGATTATTATTGATGTTAGATGTTGATGCTTATGATTATTATTGATGTTAGATGTTATGTGATTTATGATAAGATGTTATATGATTATGATAATGCGTTTGTGACTATTATTTGATGACATGTGATGATGTTTTATGATTAATAATTGAGGTTATTGATGAAGTATATGACTAATGTAGGAAGAATAATGACACTAGTTAAGGAAGTTTAAGTTATTAGATATGATTAATGAATTATAAGATGTTTAAGTTGTTGAATGTACTTTATATGATTTATATGTTTAATACTATTGTTTGAGAAATCTCACCCCTCTGCTTGGAAATGTTGCTCTTCGTATGGGTAACTTGCAGGTAATCAAGGTTAGCTGCAGTCGTGGGTGGCTATCTCTCACAGTGTCTTTAGGTGCTCTGATACGTAACGGGATGAGATTTATGAACTGTTTTCTATTCCTTTGCGTATCATTTTATGAAGCTTTGATGAACACTGATGACTATGATTTATGAGACTTTTATAATAAGGCCTGCGTGCTAAAGACCTTTTATGTTGAATGAACTAATTCCGCTGCGAAGTTTTGAATTACTTATGTTTAATGATTTTGAAGAATAAATTGTTAATTATTCAGTTTAAGAATTTTTAAGAAGTGTAGCATTCCGTTTAAAGTTGTTGAACTCTGATTTTACATAAGAAATTTTCTTGTTGGGAAAACGGGGTGTTACATCCATCATTTCCATCATAACCTAAACATCATTCAATATAATTCTCATAACCTAAACTAACTAAAAAATCAATAATCAATATACACTTAATCAAACTAAAATTAACATCATTTCCATAACCTAAACCAACTAAATAATGAATATAATTGTCATTGAGACATTTTATCAAACACTTTGTGTGCAAAGTATAAAACATATTCAAATTGTGTTCATTTGCCACCATTCAAAACCACATTATCATTAAACATCATTTAAACAGCATAGGCAACAATTATATTCATTTATCAATTCATAAACTACACATGCAATCATCAAAATGTCAATTTTAAAATCAACCCTAACCACATGCAAACTACTCTAATTTTTTTAAAAATTAAACCTAAACAAACTAACATTATCATTAAAATGATTGATACAACTTACTTGTGATAATGTGTGGTTGATTTGCTTGCAATTCGCGAAAATGGCTTTGGTGAGAATTGGAGAGAGTTTGAGAGAAGTTGGGAGAAGTTTTGAAACTGATATGTTTGTGTTTCTGTTTCTGTTTATGTTCAACACGCATCGGCAGTTAACTGCCGTCGGTTCACTTTTTCCTCGACAGTTAACTGCCGAGGGCATTTTTGTCTTTTATATGTGTTTCTCAGCCAAACCAAATATGTCAACATCAATTTTCTTTTTAAAGCCTGCTTATTACGCATTAAAATAAATGTGATGTGATGTGATTTTGATATAAAATTATTTATAGATTATTTTTTATAAATGTTATAAAAAATCAGTAACTATTTTGCGTTTGTTTACGATAATAAAAATTATTTTTTTAAACAAATAATTTAGTTTGTTTGAATACAACTACATAAATGAGATTTTTTGTTACAAAATTAGTTCAATCTTTTGAATCGTATTTTCTCTCTCCTCTGAAAAAACCTATTTTTTAAGAAGCTACTTTTAAGAGTATTGCGTACGTTTGTTACGGATTTTTAAAAAATCAGAATCTAAAAACAAATTCAAATAAGAAGTTGTTAAGAGTAGCTTATCAAAAAATAGATTTTTTTAGAAGAGAGAAAGAATATGGTTTAAAAATTGAGCTAATTTTATAACAAAAAATTAAATTTATATAGTTGTATCCAAACAAACTAAATTAAAAAATCTCATTTATATAGTTGTAGCAAAACAAACTAAATTATTTGTTTAAAAAAAATGATTTTTTTCCGGTTGTGTTCAAATGTTATTTATTTGAAGTTGTGACATAAAAGACTTGGTCAAATTTGCATATCCTATAAGTCTCATTGTCATTGGTGATACAAATCCTTTTCATTTTATAATATCATTGTTGTGGCAAATGACTTTTTTAATTTAACTTCTATTTTATTTCTTAACTGAAGCATCTTCTTCATAAAATATTGGTGGCATTTAACATGGGAAAGCATAAAATTTTCCCACCATGGGAAAGTTGTATTTGGCCAATAGATCATATCAAGAACATACACTTATCATACTCTCTCCACACTAGATTTGTTTACCCACTTCCACCACCATTTTCTCCTCCATGCCTTAGTCATTAAGACTTGCAAGGATCACACACCCTCTTATGTTGCTAATTTTTTTCACTGCCATGAATGATTTTCTGCTGGCATATAGTGGTGAATCTAGTGGTAAAAAGTAGAAGAAGCATGATAGTGTCAGGTTCCATTAACAAAAACCTTCCTTGCTAACCCACTCATCTAATAATTAACTTCAAGCATTCATACTATTAAATAAATCTCTCAGCTGAAACTATCCACTTCGTTCAAATCATCTAAAATTTATAATAACAGAGTATATTCAGAAAATTATTTTCTTGGCTTGGTCTTAGCCGCAAAAAATCACTCTTGAGGGAAATGAAAGCACATCGATTTGTTAACTCAAAAAATATAAACCATAATGTTTCAAATGTTTTTAATTGCTTCTGTAAAATTAACTAACTAAGAATACCACCTCCATCACCAAATCAATCTTTGATTCTGATCGGAAGTGGTGACCGGAAACTTGCCGGCGGAGGTGTGTGGTGGTTCTCCGGCGAATGTGTCCAGAATGCAAGAAAAAGTAGAACAATAGAAAGATCTCATGAAGAAGAACACAAATCTGGTGTATATTTTTCTTGAGCATGTTCAAAGTGGCTGGAAATGGCATTTAAATGCAGTGATCTAAAAACTCAAAGTACTCCAATTTAAAAATAAACTAGTGGATTTTGTAGAGGATGAAGAGATGAGTCCATCTGTGGTGGCAGCGTCACTATTGGTGGCCGGAAAGGCTCTCACAAGGTGGAAGTAAGCAAAGAAGAAGAAGAGAAAATGAGGAGTTGAGACCGGAACAGTAAAGAGGAAAGAGAAGAGGGAGAACACATGGTGTCAAAAAATCTAGTGTTGAGAGTACATGATAAGACTATGTTCTTTGTTTCATCAAATGGTTAAAATAAATTGTCCCATGATGCGAAAGTTTTATGGTTTCCCATGTTAAATGCCACCTAAAATATTGGGATAAAAAGTAGTAATATAGCTACAGAGTAGGTATGTCAAATGAGATTCAGACTGAGCCATGGAACACAAGACAAGTAAACGATCCTTATCAAGGTAAAATATATCTTTATATGATTAATTGCAATAAGAGTTGGATATCCAAATAAGTTAATGTTCATCTTTCCATGTATCAGCGCAGTTGGGAAAGACAATACATCATTATATATAAGGGTTGTGGTTTGAATCTGAAACATCTTATTTATTCATCTTAAAAATGTGAATTTTAGCTGTTACGATACTTAATAAAATAAAAATAAATAAATACATTTGTAAAAGAAAAATACAAGTGTCATGGAGACACATTCCACATAGAATGAGATGTCAGCCAATAAAATATAAAGTATAAAGAATAACAGATAGATAGAACAATAGATAGAGAAACGACTCTTGTTATATAAACAAAGCTTCTTATTCATTGCTGTAGTTGGTTAAAATTAAAAAAAAAAAAAAAGACAAACCATATAAAATTTAAAAAATAATAATGAAAACCATATAAAAAATAAGAAATAACATTGCTTGATACAATACAATTACAATGAAAATTGTCTCTTATCTATTTGTTGAAAATAAACTAAAATAACAGCGCTGCTAATTTTTAAAAGAACATTTCTTTCTATATAAATTACAAGACGATAATTTAGTCACTGATCACTTGTGTGTGTGCGTCCAAATATTTTTATTTTGGGGTTGTGACTACGTAAGAAAAAGAATGTGTTGGAGAGACACACTTGGTTGGACACAAATCCAAATAAAAATATTTGGACACAAGCACAAAACTAAGAAAAAATTAAAAATAAAATAAAATTACAATATATCAATTGATGTGACTAAATACATTTTATTTAATTTTGTTAGTTTTATGTGAGTGTGTTCAAATAATATTTATTTGGGGTTGTATCATGAATGACTTTTCCCCTATTGGAAATGTATAATCAACCACCATGCCTAAAAAATGATGAGCTGCAATGCAACTCCTTACAACCGACACCATCACCGTCACCATAGATAATAATGTCACGCAAAGCTATAAGCTTTTCAGTAGTGTTTCGTGAGTTCACATGCAGCTCATCATATTTGAAATAACGCAGCACATTTGTTACATACTCCAAATAAAAATAAAAATAAAAATAAAAATAAAAATATAGACAAAATTAACTCGTATTTTTTTAACTATCAAGTATTTGCGAGAACAATTTAAGATTACGAAAACAATTCATAACATGTTATACGCGTACATGGATACAAAATAAACAAATATGAGCTTACATTATATCACAAACTAGAAAAATGGGATAGAAACTTCCCATTGATCTTACTGGCATTTATTATTTTCAAATTAATCCCAACGCGGACTCTATCACAATGTCAACCAAACCATATGCGTATATATGTATATAACTCTGCACTGGCCGGCCACCGTTGAATCTTCCAATCTAAAATTTCTTGTTTGACTTGCTTTGCTCACATATATATCCAATCCTCCTTCCCTTTGATTGAAAAACACTTGTTTCCAAATATATATAGCTTCACATCCTATAGTTTACTAAATTAGAGTATATTATATTATACATAACATATGGGGAACTACATTTCATGTAGTCTATCAGTAGGAGGAAACAACAAGCATTGGAGAGGCATAAAGGTGATATTCCCAAGTGGAGAGATACACAAGTTTGAAGAAGCAGTGAAAGCAGCCGAACTTATGGTTGAGATGCCAGGTTTCTTTGTGGTAAACACTCGTTCACTGCAGATTGGAACAAGGTTTTGCGCCCTCAATGCGGATGAGGAACTAGAGTATGGTAATGTTTATGTGATGATTCCAATGAAGAAGCTTCACCCTGCTGTCACAGCAGCTGATATGGGTTCCTTGCTACTTACTGCAAAAAGGGTCTCTGCAAAAATGAACAAGATTCTTCCTTCTGCAGAATCTAATTTGGAAAGGGAATCACAACCAAAGTTGGACTTGGATGACATTGATCAAGACTTGTCTATGCACAGGTTGTCCTTATGCAGCAGGTCAAAGAAGCCTTTGTTGGAGACCATAACAGAAGAAACAGTGTGCTGAAGCTGAATTCAAATTCAAAGCTTTCTTTCTTCTCATCTGAGCTACCAAGCGCCAAGTCCAGCGTGTGGCTTTCTTGTTTTCTTTTTGATTGATTTGTGTCATTCTCTATTTTGTTATGAGTTACACGGGCACATCATTTATATTTATTATATATGATATGATTGGATTTGTATGTATGTACTATGTACTATACTCAACCAAACTAATTCAAAACATTATGTAATAGGATTAGGCTATTCTTTTATTCAATTCTTAGACTCCAAAAGTTTCAATACATCAGGTTCTGGTACTGGTGTCTAGTATTTTAAATTTTAAAGTAGTTTCTTATTCCATACTTTGAAATACATCGCACTAAATCAAATCATACAAATGATGGTACATGATAGCAGAGTTAAAATATAAATGTTAAATTGATAGTAGAGTTAAAATATAAATGTTAAACTATATTTCTAAATGGCGGTGAAACAATTACTTAACATCAAAATTCGACGGGCTTCCTAATTGGAAGACGTTTAATGCAAATGATGGATTCTACAGCCAAATTATCTTCAGTCACTGATCAAGAGTTCTATCCAAACAAGATGTTTTATAAGGTACAAAAACATTCCCCCAAAATTTACTCACATGACCAACAACAAAATCTTTTGTTTTCTGGACAGACAATGACAAACATCTATTCAATACTTACTATGATTTAACTGTTCATACGGCAGGTTAAATGTAATGTAACCGCTCAAAATTTAAGGGGTATTATGAATTTATGATATTTACATTATCTACAAAAATGGCAGCAAGAAGTTAGAAAATTAAGTGCACCATTGCTCTTCCTGAGAAGAAATATCATCATCCCTAATATCACAAATAATGGTTAGTCTGGGATCTAGATTCCTTTCAGTAGAGATTCCATGCAGTCAACAAGTTCGGATCCATATGCACAATCCTAAGTTTTGATCCGTTAAAGTTCATTCTGTATTATCATTTCAGCTACCTCACCCATGAGGCTCTTCCCTCGGATTTCTAGTAACTGAAGAGCCAGGTCGTCTTCATTCATCTGTCTTAATCCCTTGCTCACTCTCTTCAACATATCCACATCAAGTTCCTCAATCCACAGTGGTGTGCAACTCACCATCAAGCTCATAAACCCGGACACATAGGCACGCCACGTTGCACAATCACAGCGAAGTGAAATTTTCCCATCTAGAGCATTTGCAAGAAATTCTAGATGAATCCCAATAATCTTTGGTCTCCGTTTTGATGCTGCTGATAAAGAGTCGATACCCCAAGCAAATGTCCCACTAAGTACAGCAAAACATGCCAGTGCATAGCCTCTAAGAATGGCAACCACAACCCCAGATTCTCCCACTTCCTGCTCCAACCCTGGGGATGATAAAAACCATGAAGGTAGAGTTTCTGTTATCAAAGATTGAATCAAACTAGAACCACCGGATATCCAAAGAAAAGAAGCCCCAAGAAGCGCAGCATGCTTGACACGTGTCATTGATGCAGCAAGAGAAACCTGTCCGTATCTCATTCCATATTTAGTCTTCTTTAGCTTGTGCGCTTCACCGTTGGGCAACCCACCACTTGCTATATCTCTAACTGAAAGCATTAGAAGAGATACAATTTCTTCTGTCAAGAACATAGCATCCCTAATAGACCTGTAAACTCGCAAGTAGAGAATTCCAGGAGCAACTGGAGAGATCCCTCCTAAGAAGTGAGAACCAAATCCATGACCAAGGAGAGCACCAACACCACCGTTGTTATAAATACAGGCAGAACCAAGCCCAAGGGTGGACGTGAAGCAACTTTTTAGGAGCTGAACTACAGCATCCCTGCTATGGTGGAAGACAGTTCTGGAAGCAGAGAATACAAAAAAGTCACTCCAGCGCTTAACCTTCTGAGCCCACAAAGAACCTACAATGGGCATGCAAGGCCAGGGGCAACCAGCAGAAAGGTTGATCATAGATGGGCCAATCAAAACAAGAAAGCGCTCAGAAGATTTATCAAGCTTATAGGTTATTGTGAGACTTAGGAAAGCCGCCAAAGGCAAAGGAAGTGTAGCTGGAGCATTCCCATCTGCTTGCAGCAGTTCAAAATGTAATGTCAACAGATTGATTTTATAAACCTTGTGCATGTAAATATATAATGTAAAAAAAAAAAAAAAAAAAATCAGTCCACAAAAAACAGCATGCATTCAGTAAAAAAAAGGTTAAATATGTTTTTAGTCCTTACAAAATCACAAGTTTTCAAGTTTAGTCCCTATAAAATTTTAATGGTAATTTTAGTCCTACATAATTTAGTAATTTGTAAGAATAGTTCCTATTTTGAAAACTTTTTACAAAACATGGACACTTTTAGTCCTCCAAAATAGTCCCTATAAAATGCAACTGGGGACTAAAAGTGAATAAAATTTTTGTAGAGACTAAACTTGTTGTAATTTTGTAGGGACTAAATACATATTTAACCCAAAAAAAATACAGTGGATATTTCCAGGTCAATCTTTGTAGGGACTAAATACATATTTAACCCAAAAAAAATACAGTGGATATTTCCAGGTCAATCATATATCTGGTTGTCAATATTATCATATATCTGGTTGTCAATATATTATCATATATCTGGTTGTCAATATTAATTATTGATTGTTGTTTTGTAATTTTGTAGGGACTAAATACATATTTAACCCAAAAAAAATACAGTGGATATTTCCAGGTCAATCTTTGTAGGGACTAAATACATATTTAACCCAAAAAAAATACAGTGGATATTTCCAGGTCAATCATATATCTGGTTGTCAATATTATCATATATCTGGTTGTTGAAATTTGGGGCCTAACTCATCCTTACAAAACCGGCTTGTAAGGTGAGGAGTGCCTCCTCTTTATAAACTCTGATCAAGCTTCCTATCTAACCGATGTGGGACTAAATCCACCCCCTCAAAGACAAGCCAACATAAGGCAACTAGGGGCAAATCACAATTAAGGTGGAATTACCAACACACCTCCCTCCTATCGCAATTAAGGTGGGATTTCCAACACACCCCCTCACGCTCAGACCCAATGGGCATGAAGCGTGGCAATGCGGAATCCCGACAACGGTAGATCTTGGATAGGCTCTGATACCATGTTGAAATTTGGGGCCTAACTCATCCTTACAAAACCGGCTTGTAAGGTGAGGAGTGCCTCGTCTTTATAAATTCTGATCAAGCTTCCTATGTAACCGATGTGGGACTAAATCCACCCCCTCAAAGACAAGCCAACATAAGGCAACTAGGGGCAGATCGCAATTAAGGTGGAATTACCAACACACCTCCTATCGCAATTAAGGTGGGATTTCCAACAATTATTATTATTTTTGACAGTAAAGTCAAAAGAATTACAAATATGTAAAACACAACAAGTTATTGGCCTACAGAATTAAAATAAAGTAAATGCAGCAAGAATCATATACGAAAGGATAATTTGATCTTGTAAAGAGGGCCATCTCTAACCATTTGAGTTCAATTAATATTCACAGAACCAAAAAAAGTGAATTTGCAAACCTATTGCGAGGCTTGGGACATCAACACCAGTGGCTGCCAGAATTTTTTTGATTTGTTGCTCGACAATGGATAAATTAGCGGCAGGACTAGGCCAATCAGTTCCGTTCATAAAAGCTGGCTTCCACACACCACGTGTTACTTCAGCTGATAAGTAGCTTACAATAGTTGCCAAAGATGCTGGAAGAAAATCAGCAATATCTTTGAGACCTGAGATA
Source organism: Medicago sativa (assembly GCF_051527215.1). Lineage (NCBI taxonomy): Eukaryota > Viridiplantae > Streptophyta > Magnoliopsida > Fabales > Fabaceae > Medicago > Medicago sativa. The sequence continues at coordinate 83,593,595 of NC_140750.1, forward strand.
AGAAGCAAGCACATAGACTTACTATTAGGCAAACAACTTGAAAAACAAATAATTGGTATCCAAAATAGCTTGTTTCTGCAAAAGCAACAGTCAACAGTGGAACTAAAGGTACAAAATTGATAAAATCATGTTTCTGTGTTTCTGCAATTAATTGGTTCTTCGTTTATACATTTTTTCACTTCTTAGTTTGTGTTTCTGCATTTCTACCTTTGCTTTCACCCAGTTTCTACGTTTCAGGCTTAGTTTTTGTGGTTTTTTGTTTCTGTGTTGCATTAGCTTGAGAATGACCCCCCAGGAACTAAGTTTTCTTCCAAAATGTCATGTTCAATCTTCTTTAATTCTTTTGTAGGACATTCTCTAGTTCCGACATTCTCTAGTTTTAATTTTAAAGCATGAAAGCCTCAATACAATCCCGAGATAATTCTTAATGATACACAACGATAATGCAAAATAAAAATGCACCCATGAGGAAACTAGGCAAACCTGTAGCCAGTTCACGGGGACTAAGTCTTCCATGAGCACAAGCTGTAAGAGCGGCATCAAGAACAAATGGAGCTGCTTCAAGGATATCCCATGCTGGCACTTTGAGTTTCATCAAAGCGTCATCCAATGAAGAACCAGATGAGTTGCTGCTTCCTGAAGTTGTAGATGTCAATGATTGAGCACTTCTATTTATTTTCCTGCACATCATGCTTAGCAGTGCATCAACAATCTGAAGAATAGGCCCTCCAGGAACAAGAGCACATCGAGTTGATGCAAGACATTCTTGATGTTGCTGATACCAAGTGTTTAGTTTTGGAAAGGAATCCATAAACACAGGCTCTGTAGAAAAACTTATCATTTTTGAAAATCTTCTGCTTTTTATTCTATCTCTTGGTGATTTCCCAAAGGATGCTAACGTGTTATTCCGAACCAATAAAAGGTACTCAGGACCTAACTGTGAGCCTAATGCTGGAGTTGCTGCACCTCCCATCACATGTTCAACAGGTGGATGATTAAACTGCCATAATCTCAGCAGGAGAACAAATGCATTAGAGAATACCACATGGCAAGAGAGTTTTTCACCAGTTGCAGCAGTCCATGACACACTAGGAACACATGATCCAAACGCCTCACATATAGGCATTAGTGCAGCAGCAAGTAGTGGAACCTGAAAAAAGATGGTAAAATGAATTCACAGAATCAGGAAACAAACTGGATGCAGAAATAGTGAAGTGAATTGAAGATGCAAACTTTTATTGTGCATGTACAAGCATGCGTACACATTAAATGAACATACCGCACCATGTAGGGAGAAAATCTGAACACTGTCTACAGATGAAATTCCAACCAGTAGGACATTCAAAAATGGAGCATAGCTAATCAAATGGTTTTCTGTCCCAGCGTATTTAGGAGGAACCGGAGGAGAAAGCAATTTTATGATGAAAAAAACGACGTGTTCCTGCAAACAGCAATAGAAAAGTAACGAAGGAGGAGGATAGAGACAAAAAATGAGCCAGACAAAGTTTTGATATTATGCGAAAGTCAAATGATATTGTTGATGTTGAGATCACCTGCACATTCCACCCACGTACTAGAGATGCTCCACAAAGAATGGTAGCAGCAGATATCTTTTCTTCATCAGAGCCATTGATTGCAAATTCAAAAATTTTCTCAATCTCTGCTAAGCTTCCATCAAATTCAAAAGCTTAAAATTCAGTTGCATTACCACTTAATATAAATAATAGAGCATTGATACACCTTACTTCAGGAAACAGAAAGGGGAAACTGAAGCCAGATATTAGGCAAAACTACAACCAATTAGACATCTGCCACTTTCAAACACAGACATCTCTATTAATGCATGTGTGGTGTCTGTGTCTATTTAAAATCTATGAATCCATCTCTATTTTGGCTAAAAAACAAGTAATTGCTCTTCATTTCCAGATGAAAGGAGTCACTTTATTCCATATTTATAGGAGTAAGTAATAAAGCCCATCATAGACTAAGTACTAGTACCACCCTTCCCGGTCTGTAATAAGACAAGGTGATATGCAAAACCTTTATAATATTAGTTAGGGTATAATATCTATGATACCTAGATACACATTCTATATAATGTAGTTTACCTACCACATTAACTTATCAGCGTCTTAAATAGAAGCACTGAGTATATTTTACAGATTCATTTTTTTCTAAAAAGTATTTATTGAAGAATAGAGAAATACAGAAGAACACACAAGCATCAGCTTAAGAGAGCTTTCCAGTTCCACTGAATGGCCAAAAAAAAAAAACCACTTCGGAAACAAAAAAAAAAAAGCACATGTTCATGAAAACAAAATGAAATAAGGAAAAAAATCAAACGGAAATAAGATTTGCATTCTTTCATGAGTTTTTCTATCCTGTGCAAATTTGCACATGTTAAGAAGTTTAAAAAAGTAAGTTTGCATTGGAACTTGTGCATTTAGCATAAAATATGTATCTTTTTAATAAATAATTGTTGTTTTTCAATAAAAAATTTCCACTTTTAGTTGCTTTAACATGTGCAATATTGCACATGTTAGACAAACCCTTATTACATCCATGCAAGAATAGCCCAATACTAATACACAGAACTGGACAAAAGGGTAATGCAACCAAGGGCACTAGACAAGAAACATCAAAGTTGCTATTTCATTGATGCAGGATGAATACTGTAGTTAAAATTAGAGGATGCTGAGACATTTCTAGACTCTAGAGATCAGTTTAGCGAGTAAGAGAGTAAAGTACAACAGAAAGGAGGGTGATCTTCAAGTCTGAATGAACTAGGAGTGATAAGGAATTCCTCCAAAAATTTGAATCTGGACTACCAGTTATTGCCTTAAAACATTTACTTCATATATGACAGAAATGATGAGAAGTTAAGTTAAATATCCAATTATAATCCAAAAGAAAAAAAGAAAAGAAAAAAAAGCATAATCTTGATCGTTCAGAGTAACTCTAGTAAAGGATACACAATCCTACAATGAAAAGCCCAAAATAGTCACTAGTAACGATACTAATGCACTAAGAGTGATCTAAGTGAGCAGAGTGAATGGCAGCAACCAAGGGGTATTATTTACGAACTAGAAATTTGGAATGTCCAAAGTTATACCAAAGGTTGCTAATGGAATTAATAATGCAATTTAATCGATTTAAAGCATAGAAGCTTTAGAGTAAATCAACAGCTAAAAAGTCCAAGGAAAGAACACGGCCAAGAGGTGGAAGCTGTATAGAAAAGGAAAGAAAAAGATAAATAGAAACACTGCGCCAGATAGTATTGTATGATATTCATCACTGTTACTTTACCATGTAGGAAGCAACTATCACAGAGAGCATGTGGCATATTAAGGAAGCAATGACATACGAGGCAGCAGCATACCTGGAAGCAGGAGTTGCAACTAAGACATTGACCCATGGAGGATTTAGCAGTGAACCCTTCATCAATGATGACCAGCTAGGTAAATGGTTGGGAATACCACGAGGTAGCTGATTGGAAGGTGCACTCACATAACCAGGCCAAAAATAAGCCGAGGTATCAATCAGATGTCTTGCAATACAAGCCTCAATAATCAGATGCCGCAGGTTACCAGCTGCAGTGAATCATAAAAGAGGTATGATTAGGAGCTCAAGACTAACATGAAAAACCATCAAGAAACCACCAAATCTGAGAGCAAATCAGGAGAAGAAAACAGAAAACTAGATCACTTACTGACTTAAAAAAAGATCAAATCCGATGGAACCAGACTAAATTGAAAACGATAAACAATGGATGATTAAAATTATGATGGCCAAGATAAAGATAGAGAGAAGGGCCAGGTCGTCTGCCCCAGAAAATTCATTAAGGAACAGCTAACATGGTAAATGAATGCATATACATATACGATGGACCGTATTAACTATTTGAAATCGAGAGTCCGGAGTAGGCCTACAGTGTTCTTTCTTGGTTTTTGGTTTTAATTTGTCATGAAGTTTCCTTACATAATAGTATTGGATGAAATTTGTTTTGAATTGTTCATAAAACCCATCCATTAATTTAAATTTTGGGCCCCCAACATATTAATTACATTCTTCCCATATCTGAACATATCACCCAAAATAAAATGAATACATGATCAAGTGAAAATAAATAATAATGAGCGGGGTTACTTCCGTAACTGATCGTAACTGACACTTAAGAGATTCACAAAAGCCAGTCACTTACAGCAGTTTGTGGGTAAGTCATTCACATTCATATATTCCAAGTATCCACTATGTCCCGATACAAACATAGTAGCCTTGGCAGCAGCCTGATTAGCCACCCAAATAACAGGTTGAGGGGGATTGAGTAAATCCTCATAATCACCCAATAACTGTAAGCTTGCAACCAATTCCCCACGACGCTTTCCCATAGCCGGCTTGTCCTTCCTTTGATTTCTAGGGCTACGTTCAGCTTCTTCGATCAGTTCACCTTCCTCTTCTTCAATAAGATTAGCAACTACAAGGGTCGTGATGCACAATAACATACACAAGCAGGTATCAAGGCGAGGTACAGGACCCTCACTTGGATCTCTCTCCTAAAAGAACAGGAAATAAATGTCAAGTCTCAAAACAAGGTAATAGAGTCCAAAAATATGCAAGCTTACAAAGAAGGTAAATTGACATGCTATATTTTCTTTAATTTTTATGGCTAAAAAATCTGCATTTGACCACATGTTACAAGTTTGTAAGCTCGTGGACAATGCAGTGTCTGGCACATAAATGAGCAACCAACCAATCAGAACAAATTTGAGTTAATCAATTGCTTGAAACAAGTTAGTATTTCTTACCCGTTGAACGAGTCGCAGTGCAGCAAACCATAAACCTAAAAAAGCATTGTGCCATGCAGTAGCATTGACTGCTTGTAAAGCCTTGACCAAGTCAGTAAGAAGTTCAACAGCACTGGCAGCCATGACATGATGATGACCATCCATTGCATCCTCCAGTATTAGATCAATGGGAAGCCAAAGAGAACTATCATTATGAGATTGGTCCGCACTTCCACTCCCACTTGCACACAACACTGAACTCAACTTCATCTTCTTGTTCGATTCACAAGACAAAGGCCAATTCAATTTTAAATTCAAAGGATGAAACAACTCAGGAGATACATCATGTTTCAAGCTCCTCAAAATCAACGAGTTCGCCGCAAGCTGCTCTAGGTCATCAACAAAAGCACCCCAATGCGTTGACCTACATATAAACAAGAAATTGAGAGAAATAAACAAATTAATTACTACCCCCTCCAGTCCTATTCACAAGAGACATTTGGGTCAACAAAAATTATGAGGGGACTGCATGTTTTTCTTTTTGTTTTTTTAAAAAAACTAAACTAACCCACCCAAGTTGAGGCAAAACCACAAAGCCAACCCAAGTGGGTTTGAGGGGACTACATGTTAAAACAAATATAGTAAGTATTGTTACATGTTTCGTTGAACCAAGGAGAGAATCCTTGAAGTGAGTTTGTTATGAAGAAAGTGTGCAATGAATTGAATAGCTGTTGCAGTATTTTTGGCGTGCAGAGGATGGTGGTGGTGATTATCCAATTCCATAGTGAGATCGGGATGATCGAGGAATAATAAGGAATTCTTATGTTGGAGTAAAGCTTCGTCTTGTAAGGATGCTTGAAGTAACTGCCACACAAGAGTGAAAAGAAATTGAACAAGAACAAGGCCAGGGTGAGGAGGAGGAGGAGGAGGAGGATAAGAAGAATCATGATAGAGTTGGGAAAGGCGAAGAAGTTGATGAATGGAGTTCATGAGAGAAGGGTAATTAGGAGAATTGATGAGAGAAGAGAGAGAGAAAGCGTGTGTGTTAAGAAGATGAAGGTAGAGTGAGTAAGCCGGAGGGTGGAGAAGAGGGTGTCTGTTGGGTACTACTTTTGTGGAGAGGAGAGCCAAGACAAGGAAAGGAGGAACCATTCTTGATTCCATAGCTTTCTCTAAGTATTTCCATGTCACAGCAACGTTGTTGTCCCAACAGATGTGAGACACAAGACGGTGTGCAAGCTCCACCGACGGTAACGACACACCCGCCGTCTTCAGCCATGAGGTTACCTCAATTGACCATACTTCAGTTGAACGTCCACACTTTGTTATCTCTATTACCCTCTCCCACACCACCGCCGTCGTCATCTTCCGTTTTGCTTACCTTTTCTCTTTCTTTTTTTTGACTAATCAACTCACTCGCTATGTATTCTTCCTTTCCTTTCTTTTTACAAGGGTTTGACCGTATTATATGGATGGATGAGAATATGGGATTGAAACCCGTGCCTTGCACGGGAAATATTTTGCTGATTTTTTGTTTATGTATTTTAATTTACGTTGATAATATTTGAAGTATATTTTAAAATGTATTCATTTAAATTATTTTATTATTTTGGGTTCCAAAGACAAAGAGGTAATTATGGTGATAACGAAAGTTGAACACACGACTTTACGGGTGTGTTAACTCTTTACCAAATAAGCCAACCTTCATTGACTATTTTTATAACATTGTTTAAACTATTTTATTATTTTAATGACATCTATTGATCTTATTTGCCAAAAAAAATATTTTTTTTTTATATTTGAGTGCAATAAAATGAAGTGCGCTCTATTTAAACATGAGTTATTTTTCATAAAAAATATATATCTAAACATGTCTTATTCACGGTTAGAAATGAAGATCTTTGATCAAAAAACTAATGTGTTATACATGTAAAGGAATCTATTAAAAAAACACCTAACTTTAATAACCTAAATCAATTTAAATAGGAACACAACATGTGTTCAAAGAAATGAAAAACTTATGTTTCATCGTAAAACTAACTTAAGAACAAATTAAAAAACTCACTTCATCTTTGAAGATATCAACCCGTGAAGTGAAATGATACATATTTGATGGTAAATCATCTTTACCAACCCATGTAAATTTAGTGTGATACACTTTGTCTATCTTGAAATTGTGCCTAATGATCCACTAACTTCAGAGCTAAGTTTGTAATTTATCTTTTGAATTGCATGTTTGGTGGATAAATCTCTTGGTTTAGCTTTGTGATCCCTGTGTTCAATTTTTTCTTTGCTATCCCTTGCACATCTTTAAAAAAATCAATTTTTCATTTTTGACATTTTTTATTAAATCCTTGTTGTTCCAACATTATCACACTATTTTTTTTTGACAAATCACACTATTTTTTTATTAAATGCAAAACTCTTTCCTGTATTGAATTAACTTTATTCGACTAATAAATGAACATTGCTTAAAAGAATACATAACTCTATTTCATATTTCATCCTCCTTCAACTAATATTTAGGAAAATAAATACTCTCTCAGTTTTAAAATACATGTCGTAGTTTTAAAATATGCAATGTTTATCTAACTTTGACTATTATTTTTAACTAATATGTAAATACAAAATGTTAGCATGTAAGATGTTGTTCAATTTGTCTTAGTGAATATTTTCAACAAAAAAAACAAATTTTCATAACTAAAGATATTAATATTCAAATTTGCGTATTGACATGTGTAAAATGGTTGACGGCGACATGTATTTAGAAAAGGAAAGACTACAATATTAATGTTAAAACTCCATCCAAGAAGTGGAGGAAAAAAAAAAGACAAAGTCAATTATGCTAGTTGGATGAGACGACATGGACATAGAAAAATGTGTACCTAAATTCAATGTAATCTTGTTATACATCGAAACTTTTCTAATGAACATATGAAAACTTCATTCTTATATCAACAAACTGCATTAGGAACTACTCGTCATTTCGGATCATTTCTCTAAAAAAACACATTTATGGATCGACTATAATGTTATATGAGAATCGAGAATGTCATTTTGAATTTTGAAATTACACAATATAAGCAAGCTTTATTGATCATTTACTCAATTTTAGGGAGAAGAATGAGTAACTTTTGTGTATAAGACCCAATTGATTCATAATTAATGTATATATATATTGATAGACTTTTTAGTCTTAATTATTGCATTCAATATTATTTTTAGTACTCCCTCCGTTTTAAAATGAGTGTCACTTTAGGTGTTTACACACATATTAAGAAATGCAATGATTAAAAGAAAGAGAATGGTTATTTTACCAAATTATCCTTATTAACTATTGATTAGTTTTAGAAGTAATACTTTGGAAGTAGTGTGCAGAGTATTAATTGGAGGGTACAATTGAAAAGAAAAAATTATTATTGCATTGGAAATTGAAAGCGACATTCATTTTGAAACAATTTTTTTTTGGCTAAAGCGACACTCATTTTGAAACGGAGTGAGTATAAAACTATTATAAACACTCAGTGAAACTTGAGATTCATTTTTTTTTTATTGAGAAAAATAAAAAACAATTTTTAGTATTCGAAAAAATATTGGATCAACTTAATTCATGCTTGAACCATCACCAAAAAGGAAGTTAAACAATTAGGCGTATAAAAAAATAGATAAGTTCATATCGTAAATTATTTTTTCTTAGATAAATTATACGTTTTGGCTTTTTTAGTGTCATAGAAATCAAACAAAATCATTTGACAATGTGTAGTATGTGGTCTTTATTCTTTATTTTTTGTCAAATATGTGGTTTTTATTTGTCATTTCGACTAAACTGAAGAAAAAAAAAACAAACAAAATAATTCAATAGCAATAATCATTTAAATAAATATGAACATTAGCTTTCTTTTAACAGAAAATATCAACAAAACTTGATAATATGAAAATTTAGATATATGATTAAAGCTAATTAGAAAAATTAAAAATAAAAGTAATAGAACATTTTTAATTGTGACCCCTTGCTAGAAACATACCATAGGAGCATGACACCACTATGTATACAGATGAAAAGAAAGAAAACCGAATTGGATCCAATGAATTTTTTTTTACAAACGATCCAAAATAGTTGTTTATTGGTAAAAAAAAGGTATATACCAATTTTAACATATGAAAATAAGCATGTTCTTTTGCCCTAGACATTGTTAAATATTTCATGGTAAACAATTTTCGTAGTTGATGTACTTACTCTTTGTTCATCGTTTAGAATCAATATCATAAGACCCTTTCTGGACCTCATTCTTGATAACGTAACATATAATTGACTATGGATGAATACAAATTATGGAAGATAAATCATTACATAAGAAGAGATGTGAAATATCAAGCTAACGGAAATTGTCTCCGCTAAAATTAAAAGTCAATCCTGATTAACTTGACACCAAAAATAATTCTCGCAACTAAAATTTTATCTCGTATGTTTTTTTTTGTAATATCACTTGTGTCAATGACTTTTTTCTTCCTATTTTGGTGGCATAGTGTCTAGCTTCATTACATATACCATCAATCAATGTTCCTCATCAACATTAGGAAATATATTTAAATGAAGATCACAACATTTAAGCCTTACAACTATTTAAATGGAATGATAATAATTATCACTGACCCAAAACAAAAGACACGTTGAATTAGAAATCACAACTTTAAAACTTGATTATCTCCATTGAAAATTCTCTCAAGTCTTCTCCATTTTTAATTTCTACCATTAAAATACAACATTCACTTTTCTTTACAATTTAATTCTCACTTTCTCTCTCATATTTGATGGTTTTGATTCTACTTGAAAAAAGTTGAGAGAATTTTCAACGGAGAGAATCCAAATCCATTTTTATATTCAAATGCACATTGAATTATTTAAATGGAAATCACAACATTTTATTCCTTAAAGTATTAAGCCTTTTTTTAATTACATTAGGCCATTTTATTAAATCATATTATGAAGAAATACATGTGAAATTGATCAAAATAATTATAGCAGAGTTGTGGGTTGAACGTTGGGAAAGAAAAGCAAAAGTGAATTATAGTAGAGATTTGGTCTATAATTTTTGAATGAAATTAAATTTCTATATTTGAAATTGCTATAACTCATGTATATATTTTTTTAACATTAGAATAAAATTAGAGTTATTACAGTAGATATATTATAATGCTTTGCTTTTGGATATGCAGTATAATTTTTTTTGTTCTAGAATAAAAAAAAACAATAACATTAAGAATATACTTAGACAAAGATTTATCTACACTAAAATACACAACATATGTATAAAAAACGTTAACATATATATGAAACCAAGGAAACAAAACACTAATTTTTTATCTGAACAACCCATTGTTGTCGAGCTCAATGACATTAATTTTTGAACTCACGACATCCTTGACATACTCCCTTTCCTTGCCAACAGCGGTTAAGACCCCCAATCACATTTGATAAACAAAACCAAGTTAATACAAAATTACAATTAAAATGTATATTTTTAAAAATAGACAATAGACAAAATTACTAACTGACTAAATAGTCACGGTCAAAACCATCTTCAAATATATCAGCAGGTGTTGTGAAATTATAGATAGTTAATGGAACAACACCATTATCAACTCTCTCAAACTTAGTATCGCAAATAATATCAATCTTAAAATTGTGATGTGTGGTCTTATATTCCCCCGTGTTTTTTACAACATTAAAGAGAGAAACATTATAAACGACACCCTCTTTGAGCTGTTTTTGAAACCTATAAATCAGTGTCTTCTTGGCAGTTGCATGAATTCTGTTACCCTATATGTATACATTAAATCGAAACGATTTTAGTGCAAGTAATAATATATGGAAAAAAAACACAACAAAAATGCATAATATTTTAATCAACCTCACGATCTTGCAAAACCAACTCGAGTGAGTGGGATTTATGAGGATTCGAGAACTCAGACACAAGCCACATTCTCACAGCCCTCACGGTTAACACCAAATTGCGGGCTTTTTCAGTAACATCGGAGATCAAGGCGTTTTTGGCCATTTGAAAAACAAACAAAAAAACCAAGTCAAAAAGCGTGTTTTCAAAACTTGTAATTGTGAAAAAGAGACAGAAAAAGATGTGATGGAAAGTGAATGAAGAATCATCCTATTTATAGTACAATTGGGAACGCGGTCTTGTTAAACATATCAATTATTGTAATTATTGTCTTGTCTATTGATTTTTCTAAGGTCAAAATAATACCATAAATAAAAGATTCTATGTTTTTTGATAATAGAGAGAATTCACTTCCATTTGTATTATTCCTAAATGCAAATTGCAGGTTTCATTTTAGTCTATAGTCCTTTGTTTTTACGACAAAATGGTCCTGATTTAGTATGACCTATTTTATTTTATCTAAGTGATTATAATGTATTGTTAGAATATGTGTCTTTTTTTTTGTTCAAATAAAAACTTACAAATGTACAAATTGTTATATAGTAATGGTGTTATTCCAAGTGAAAATAATATAGGAGTTTTTTCCTTTTTTTCTCCAAAGGATTATAAGGATTCTTAGAACTACTATTTCTTGTTTGATCAAATAAAAAAAAATTAAGAAATTTAAATGACGATGTAGAGAAGCCATTAATAAAATTAGAGAGAAATATAGACACTCTTTTAGAGTAGCAGTAGTTATTGATGGTCCATTTTGTTTGACGCTATAGTCAAGGATGGTCTTAATTGTCAAATAATCAGTATTAAATTGGTATATATGGTACATCATTGTTAAAATGTTAACTTTTAATCACAAAGAGGACTAAAACCACGGTATTGTTATAAAACTAAGTAAATAGAAACAATAATAGAGAGAAGGAGAAGAAGATAGAATAGAGAGAAATATTATTATTCTTTGGTGTAGTTGAGAATGTTACAAATGAGCTCTATTTATAGGGAAATAGAATTGCTTATGGACTAAGCCCAATGATCTAGTAGTATAGCCCATTAACCCATTTGCTATTTGGACATCCACTATTAATATTTATAACACTCCCCCTTGGATGTCCATCGAGGATATGCCTCATTAAAACCTTACTAAAATAAAACCCAGTGGGAAAAAATTATAGTGAAAGAAAAAGAGTACAATATCCTTTTGAGTGTGAACTGCCTCGTTAAAAACCTTACCAGGAAAACCCAATGGGACAAAACCTTGGAGAAGGAAAAAAGAGTGCAGAACACATTTATTTCTCCCCCTCATGAAGACAAATATACGGAGAAGACCAATTTTTAATACAAGTTTCTCAAAAACTTTACTTGGGAGTGACTTTGTAAAATCATCTGCAAGATTATCACACGAACAAACTTGTTGAATGCATATCACCATTCTTCTGAAGATCATGGGTGAAAAAGAATTTGGGAGAAGTATGTTTTGTTTGGTCTCCTTTAATGTATCATTCTTTCAGCTGAGCAATACATGATGTATTATCTTCATAAATGATTGTTGCATCCATTCTTCTAGAAGATAAACCACAATTATTTTGTATATGTTGAATCAATGACCTTAATCAAACACATTCTCTACTTGCCTCCTGAAATGCTAAAAGTTCTGCATGATTTGATGATGTTGTTGTTATGGTCTACTTTACAGATCTCCATGAAATGGTTGTATCTCCACTTCTAAACAAGTAATTTGTTTATGATCTACCATGATGAAGATCTGACAAATAACATGCATCGGCATAACCAATTAATTCTAATTTGAGTACTTTGGGATAAAACAATCCCTTATCCATTGTACCTCGAAGGTAATGAAGTACATGCTTGACCCCGTTCCTATTGCTTCATGTGGGTGAAGAACTATATCTTGATAATAGATTGACAAAAATGATATATCAGGACGTGTATTATCAGCAAGATACATCAATGCTCCTATTGCACTGAGATATGGTACTTCAGGACCAAGAAGTTCTTCACCTTCTTCTCGAGATCTGAAAGGATCATTCTCCACATCCAAGGATCTAACAATCATTGGAGTAGACAATGGATGAGATTTGTCCATGTAGAAACGCTTTAAAACTTTTGCTATGTAAGCTTCTTGATGCACAAGAATCCCACCTTTTACGTGCTCAATTTGTAATCCAAGACAAAACTTTGTCTTTCCTAAGTCTTTCATCTCGAACTCTTTCTTTAAGCAATCTATGGCTTATGGAAGCTCTTCAGGAGTTCCGATAATGTTTATGTCATCAACATAGACAACAATTATAGCAAATTATTTTACAGATATTTTCATAACAATATATGGACAAATGGAGTCATTTTTATATCCTTCCCTTAGCAAATATTCACTGAGGCGATTGTACCATATGTGTCTTGATTGTTTTAGCCCATATAGAGACTTATTTAATTTTATGGAGTAGTCTTCCTGAGTTCTTGAACTATTTGCTTCAGGCAAATTAAATCCTTCAGGGAGTTTCATGTAAATGTCACTATCAAGTGAGCCATACAAGTAGGCTGTAACGACATCCAACATGTGCAAATTGAGCCCTTCATGAGCTATAAGGCTAATTAGGTATCTAAAAGTAGTTGCATCAACTTACATCAACTACAGGTGAGTATGTCTCATCAAAATCAATTTCGAGTCTTTGGGAAAACCCTTGAGCAACAAGCCTGCTTTGTATCTTGCAACTTCACCATTCACATTGCGTTTTCGCACAAACACCCATTTGTATCCAACTGGCTTCAGGCCTTTAGGTGTTCGGACAACATGTCCAATACCTTTCTCTTATTAAAAGAGTTTAATTCTGCTTCAATTGCATCTTTCCATTTTGGCCAATTTTCGCTTTGTCTACATTCTTTAATAGACCTTGGTTCTTGATCCTCGTTATCATTTATCACATTTAGCGCTATGTTGTTTGCAAAAATATCATCAACGTTGATTTCATGTCGGTTCCATTGAATTTCAATAGTGACATAATTTACTGAGATCCCTTTATTTTCGGGAATTTCAGGTACCTGATCAGTTTCTTCTGAAACTGAAATATCAATTATGTCAGAACACTCTTTTAGAGTTTCTATATCCTCGTTTGGGTTATCTTTCCTTTAAGCTCGTTTTCTTATTCGAGGTTTTTTTTTCTATATATTTGGAACCGATTGGTCTACCATGCTTCAGGCACAGTTGAGACTCATTTGCAATATTAGAATATCCTACAGGGATATCTATTTCGTTTGGAGCATTAGTAGCTGATATTCAATTTGTTTAACTTTGCAAATGAGTTATATCTTGAGGATCATGATGAGACAATAATATTTCCTTTCAAATAATTATTTGAACTTCAAGTTCACATTTTTTAGCTGCTTATCATCTCCCCCTAATATTGGGAAAACTAATCCATCAATCTATAATCAACCTACTGGGTTGTAAACAAGTTGACTTAATAAACTTATGATAGATGGAGATTCATATCAAAAATGTTTTCCCAATATTCTTTCAAGATTTATCCTAGTGTATTATATTGGAGCAATTGCGATATACACAACACATCTAAAAATTTACTAAGATGAGAAATATTAGATTGTTAACCTAAAATTAATGATGAATTAGAGGGAGGACTTACATATAGTAATAAGTTGGCTTGATGCAAATCAATATATCAACATAAAAGATTGTTGATTCCCAAAATAGAGTTTATAATGTATGGTTTCATAAGTATCAAACATACAATTAACTTTAGACGTCTAAAGAATGGATCTTCAAGTCCATTTTTTTATGAGCATATGCTAGCAATTTTTCAATATCAATTTTAATTGACAAATGATACTTATCAAACGCTTTCTGAAAAGTTCAGAAAATAAACTCATTGTCAAATTTGTTGACAAAATAATCTCACATACTTCTGGTTTGTAAGTTAACAATAATCATACATTGTTGGTCGAATAATCTCACAAGCTTCAGGTTTGTGAGTTAACAATAACCACACATGTCATTTAGTTGATCCATATTTTCGGTGTATTTATTCACAAATATCACCTTATACCCATTTACATGTATTGAAGGACTAAAATCCTCAAATTTTCTACTTCCTTGAAGAAAAAAATTATTTGATTGAAGAATCTACTAGATCTTCAATACAAATCCATTAAAATTTATCTATTTTTGCATCATAATAGATCCGGGATAACCCAACCGGTCTTGCCAACGACAAACATCATAGACAATAATATGTAAACATATATTAGCTCGTAATAGAGATGTTTAACATATATTTTTCAATAGGGTTAATATGTGTTTACCCCCCCTGTAATATAGGCCATTTTCGGTTTTACCCCCTGTAAAATATTTTTTTTGGATTTCGTCCTCGTAATTTGTAGATTTTTGGTTTTGGACCTTCATGAGTTTTGACAGTCCAAAATCAAAGATATGGCAGGGGGTAAACCGAAATTTGCTCAAATGAACAGGGGGGTAAACCAAATTTTTTTCAAATTACAAGAGGGGTAAACCTAAATTTGCTCAAATTACAGGGGGTGAAATATTCAATGAAGGTCTAAAACCAAAATATTTTCAAATTTCAAGGATGAAATTAAAAAAAAATATTTTACAGGGGGAAAACCGGAAATTACCTATATTACAGGGGGGTAAACACATATTAACCCTTTTCAATATGATATCCATTTAGATGGATATCTTAAAACTCAATAAAATTATATTAAATGTAACCTCAATGTGTAATTTTGTTACTCTATGTAACAATACATTAGCTCTTCAGGAGCTTTGAGTAATCTTTATAGTTATTCAGGAACTATATCATAAATGATCAAGAAAAATCATTTTGAGCAATCCTTCAGAGATTGTTATATATTTTTAAGAATTACCATTTGAAAGATGATTTGTAAACTTATGGTTTACAATAATATGTGTTTCATTTGTTTTTATCCATTTGAGGTTTGAAACATGATTTGTAAACTTCTGGTTTACAACAATGTGTTTCATTTGTTCTTATCCATAATGTTTCCAAATAAAACTATATAATAAATATGATAAAGTCTTGATTTATCTCTTGTATTACTATAGATATAAAAAGAGGTAAACTCAAAATTTATCCAAGAAAAAAAACTTTATAAATCATATGTATTTTTCAGGTGAATAATTACGCAACAAAAATTTGTCCATAAGATATATTTCAAAAGTTTGATATCTTCACAATGTAAATTACATGTGAGATCACGAGAAAATATATATATCTAACATGTAATATTTATGAGATAATAATCTTGAAGAATTTGTGCTTACCTTGTAATCCAAGCCATATAGAAGAAAATCATAACCAAACTTTGATCAATACGGAGACAATCTTGCAAATTTCAATCCATATAATAGAAATATGATCATATCAATAAAATCTTTGATCACGTAGTAATTTTTCAACTGATCTAAGTTCATACTAAAGAAATCGTACGACCTTGACATGTATCATATCAATAGTAATCTTTACTAAATCAATTACCATAACTATGATATTAGTTATATAACACAAATAGCATGAACCATTCACTTCTGGGAATGACGTTCAAAGTGACCTTTCACCATTTTGATCAAAAATCACTCATTATTCAATTACAAATGCGAGTAATTTTTCAAAAATACTTTTGAAGATATTCACTCATTTTGCTACTTCAGGAGCATATTCGAGTGGTATAAAAACATGTATTGTCTCACATTTTCCTCCTTTTTTTTTTTTTATGATCAAATAGATCTTATAAATTTATGTTCTGTTATGATTTAAATGTGTAGTTCTTCAAGAACTCAACATCAAATTTACATAAACGGTGACCAAGAAAAATCACTTTTTTTATGGCCCACAAGGGTGTTTGATACTATGGTATTAGTTCTTCAGGAACTATGCCACGAATCTTCATGAACAATGATTGAGATGATTCATTCCTTAAGTAGTCCTTCAGAATGTGTTCGATTTGCATTGAATCATAGCAAGTGACAATTCGTTGGATAGATAAACAACATAGCTACAACTTCCATGGTTTATTTTTACATTCTCTAAAAATTCGACCAAAATGGATGTTAAGAAAATTTCCTCGTCAATTTAGGGAATTTACTCGTTTTCAACCGTTTTTTCCTAGGAAGCCCATAAAGTGGCCGCTTTGAATTGAATCTTAGCATGTGACAATTCGTTGGATAGGTAAACAAAATAACTACGACTTCCATGGTTTATTTTTACATTCTCTAAAAATTCGGCCAAAATGGATGTTAAGAAAATTTCCTCGTCAATTTAGGGAGGCCCAGAAAGTGGCCGAATTGAATTGAATCTTAGCATGTGACAGTTAGTTGGATAGGTAAACAACATAGCTACGACTTCCATGGTTTATTTTTACATTTTCTAAAAATTCGGCCAAAATGGATGTTAAGAAAATTTCCTCGTCAATTTAGGGAATTTACTCGTTTAGCGTGTGACATCCATTTTGGGCCATCCATTTTTACCTATCCAACGAATTGTCACACGCTAAGATTCAATGCAAATCGGCCACATTATGGCCTTCCTACTAAAAAAGGGTCGAAAACGAGTAATGTCCCAAATTAACGAAGAGATTTTCTTAACCTCCATTTTGGCTGAATTTTTAGAGAATGCGAAAATATCCCATGGAAGTCGTAGTTATGTTGTTTACCTATCCAATGAATTGTCACATGCTAAGATTCAATACAAATCGGCCACTTTATGGCCTTCCTAGTAAAAATGGGTCGAAAACGAGTGATGTCCTAAATTAACGAGGAGATTTTCTTAACCTCCATTTTGGCCGAATTTTAAGAGAATGCAAAAATATGCCATGGAAGTCGTAGTTATGTTGTTTACCTATCCAACAAATTGTCACACGCTAAGATTCAATGCAAATCGGCCACATTATGGCCTTCCTACTAAAAAAGGGTCGAAAACGAGTAATGTCCCAAATTAACGAGGAGATTTTCTTAACCTCCATTTTGGCTGAATTTTTAGAGAATGCGAAAATATCCCATGGAAGTCGTAGTTACGTTGTTTACCTATCCAATGAATTGTCACATGCTAAGATTCAATACAAATCGGCCACTTTATGGCCTTCCTAGTAAAAATGGGTCGAAAACGAGTGATGTCCTAAATTAACGAGGAGATTTTCTTAACCTCCATTTTGGCCGAATTTTAAGAGAATGCAAAAATATCCCATGGAAGTCGTAGTTATGTTGTTTACCTATCCAACAAATTGTCACACGCTAAGATTCAATGCAAATCGGCCACATTATGGCCTTCCTAGTAAAAAAGGGTCGAAAACGAGTAATGTCCCAAATTAACGAGGAGATTTTCTTAACCTCCATTTTGGCTGAATTTTTAAAAAATGCAAAAATATCCCATGGAAGTCGTAGCTATGTTGTTTACCTATCCAACGAATTGTCCCATGCTAAGATTCAATACAGACCGGCCACTTTATGGCCTTCCTTATAAAAAAGGGTCGAAAACGAGTAATGTCCCAAATTAACGAGGATATTTTCTTAACCCCCATTTTGGCTGAATTTTTAGAGAATGCAAAAATATCCCATGGAAGTCGTAGTTATGTTGTTTACCTATCCAACGAATTGTCACAAGCTAAGATTCAATGCAAATCGGCCACATTATGGCCTTCCTACTAAAAAAGGGTCGAAAACGAGTAATGTCCCAAATTAACGAGGAGATTTTCTTAACCTCCATTTTGGCTGAATTTTTAAAAAATGCAAAAATATCCCATGGAAGTCGTAGCTATGTTGTTTACCTATCCAACGAATTGTCCCATGCTAAGATTCAATACAGACCGGCCACTTTATGGCCTTCCTTATAAAAAAGGGTCGAAAACGAGTAATGTCCTAAATTAACGAGGCGATTTTCTTAACCTCCATTTTGGCTGAATTTTTAGAGAATGCAAAAATATCCCATGAAGTCGTAGTTATGTTGTTTACCTATCCAATGAATTGTCACACGCTAAGATTCAATGCAAATCGGCCACATTATGGCCTTCCTACTAAAAAAGGGTAGAAAACGAGTAATGTCCCAAATTAACGAGGATATTTTCTTAACCCCCATTTTGGCTGAATTTTTAGAGAATGCAAAAATATCCCATGGAAGTCGTAGTTATGTTGTTTACCTATCCAACGAATTGTCACACGCTAAGATTCAATGCAAATCGGCCACATTATGGCCTTCCTACTAAAAAAGGGTCGAAAACGAGTAATGTCCCAAATTAACGAGGAGATTTTCTTAACCTCCATTTTGGCTGAATTTTTAAAAAATGCAAAAATATCCCATGGAAGTCGTAGCTATGTTGTTTACCTATCCAACGAATTGTCCCATGCTAAGATTCAATACAGACCGGCCACTTTATGGCCTTCCTTATAAAAAAGGGTCGAAAACGAGTAATGTCCTAAATTAACGAGGGGATATTCTTAACCTCCATTTTGGCTGAATTTTTAGAGAATGCAAAAATATCCCATGGAAGTCGTAGTTATGTTGTTTACCTATCCAACGAATTGTCACACGCTAAGATTCAATGCAAATCGGCCACATTATGGCCTTCCTACTAAAAAAGGGTCGAAAACGAGTAATGTCCCAAATTAACGAGGATATTTTCTTAACCCCCATTTTGGCTGAATTTTTAAAGAATGCAAAAATATCGCAATGGAAGTCATAGTTATGTTGTTTACCTATCCAACGAATTGTCACACGCTAAGATTCAATGCAAATCGGCCACATTATGGCCTTCCTACTAAAAAAGGGTCGAAAACGAGTAATGTCCCAAATTAACGAGGAGATTTTCTTAACCTCCATTTTGGCTGAATTTTTAAAAAATGCAAAAATATCCCATGGAAGTCGTAGCTATGTTGTTTACCTATCCAACGAATTGTCCCATGCTAAGATTCAATACAGACCGGCCACTTTAAGGCCTTCCTTATAAAAAAGGGTCGAAAACGAGTAATGTCCTAAATTAACGAGGGGATTTTCTTAACCTCCATTTTGGCTGAATTTTTAGAGAATGCAAAAATATCCCATGGAAGTCGTAGTTATGTTGTTTACCTATCCAACAAATTGTCACACGCTAAGATTCAATGCAAATCGGCCACATTATGACCTTCCAACTAAAAAAGGGTCGAAAACGAGTAATGTCCCAAATTAACGAGGATATTTTCTTAACCCCCATTTTGGCTGAATTTTTAGAGAATGCAAAAATATCCCATGGAAGTCGTAGTTATGTTGCTTACCTATCCAACGAATTGTCAGACGCTAAGATTCAATGCAAATCGGCCACATTATGGCCTTCCTACTAAAAAAGGGTCGAAAACGAGTAATGTCCCAAATTAACGAGGATATTTTCTTAACCCCCATTTTGGCTGAATTTTTAGAGAATGCAAAAATATCCCATGGAAGTCGTAGTTATGTTGTTTACCTATCCAACGAATTGTCACACGCTAAGATTCAATGCAAATAGGCCACATTATGGCCTTCCTACTAAAAAAGGGCCGAAAACGAGTAATGTCCCAAATTAACGAGGATATTTTCTTAACCCCCATTTTGGCTGAATTTTTAGAGAATGCAAAAATATCCCATGGAAGTCGTAGTTATGTTGTTTACCTATCCAACGAATTGTCACACGCTAAGATTCAATGCAAATAGGCCACATTATGGCCTTCCTACTAAAAAAGGGCCGAAAACGAGTAATGTCCCAAATTAACGAGGATATTTTCTTAACCCCCATTTTGGCTGAATTTTTAGAGAATGCAAAAATATCCCATGGAAGTCGTAGTTATGTTGTTTACCTATCCAACGAATTGTCACACGCTAAGATTCAATGCAAATCGGCCACATTATGGCCTTCCTACTAAAAAAGGGTCGAAAACGAGTAATGTCCCAAATTAACGAGGATATTTTCTTAACCCCCATTTTGGCTGAATTTTTAGAGAAAGCAAAAATATCCCATGGAAGTCGTAGTTATGTTGTTTACCTATCCAACGAATTGTCACACGCTAAGATTCAATGCAAATCGGCCACATTATGGCCTTCCTACTAAAAAAGGGCCGAAAACGAGTAATGTCCTAAATTAACGAGGCGATTTTCTTAACCTCCATTTTGGCTGAATTTTTAGAGAATGCAAAAATATCCCATGAAGTCGTAGTTATGTTGTTTACCTATCCAATGAATTGTCACACGCTAAGATTCAATGCAAATCGGCCACATTATGGCCTTCCTACTAAAAAAGGGTAGAAAACGAGTAATGTCCCAAATTAACGAGGATATTTTCTTAACCCCCATTTTGGCTGAATTTTTAGAGAATGCAAAAATATCCCATGGAAGTCGTAGTTATGTTGTTTACCTATCCAACGAATTGTCACACGCTAAGATTCAATGCAAATCGGCCACATTATGGCCTTCCTACTAAAAAAGGGTCGAAAACGAGTAATGTCCCAAATTAACGAGGAGATTTTCTTAACCTCCATTTTGGCTGAATTTTTAAAAAATGCAAAAATATCCCATGGAAGTCGTAGCTATGTTGTTTACCTATCCAACGAATTGTCCCATGCTAAGATTCAATACAGACCGGCCACTTTATGGCCTTCCTTATAAAAAAGGGTCGAAAACGAGTAATGTCCTAAATTAACGAGGGGATATTCTTAACCTCCATTTTGGCTGAATTTTTAGAGAATGCAAAAATATCCCATGGAAGTCGTAGTTATGTTGTTTACCTATCCAACGAATTGTCACACGCTAAGATTCAATGCAAATCGGCCACATTATGGCCTTCCTACTAAAAAAGGGTCGAAAACGAGTAATGTCCCAAATTAACGAGGATATTTTCTTAACCCCCATTTTGGCTGAATTTTTAAAGAATGCAAAAATATCGCAATGGAAGTCATAGTTATGTTGTTTACCTATCCAACGAATTGTCACACGCTAAGATTCAATGCAAATCGGCCACATTATGGCCTTCCTACTAAAAAAGGGTCGAAAACGAGTAATGTCCCAAATTAACGAGGAGATTTTCTTAACCTCCATTTTGGCTGAATTTTTAAAAAATGCAAAAATATCCCATGGAAGTCGTAGCTATGTTGTTTACCTATCCAACGAATTGTCCCATGCTAAGATTCAATACAGACCGGCCACTTTAAGGCCTTCCTTATAAAAAAGGGTCGAAAACGAGTAATGTCCTAAATTAACGAGGGGATTTTCTTAACCTCCATTTTGGCTGAATTTTTAGAGAATGCAAAAATATCCCATGGAAGTCGTAGTTATGTTGTTTACCTATCCAACAAATTGTCACACGCTAAGATTCAATGCAAATCGGCCACATTATGACCTTCCAACTAAAAAAGGGTCGAAAACGAGTAATGTCCCAAATTAACGAGGATATTTTCTTAACCCCCATTTTGGCTGAATTTTTAGAGAATGCAAAAATATCCCATGGAAGTCGTAGTTATGTTGCTTACCTATCCAACGAATTGTCAGACGCTAAGATTCAATGCAAATCGGCCACATTATGGCCTTCCTACTAAAAAAGGGTCGAAAACGAGTAATGTCCCAAATTAACGAGGATATTTTCTTAACCCCCATTTTGGCTGAATTTTTAGAGAATGCAAAAATATCCCATGGAAGTCGTAGTTATGTTGTTTACCTATCCAACGAATTGTCACACGCTAAGATTCAATGCAAATAGGCCACATTATGGCCTTCCTACTAAAAAAGGGCCGAAAACGAGTAATGTCCCAAATTAACGAGGATATTTTCTTAACCCCCATTTTGGCTGAATTTTTAGAGAATGCAAAAATATCCCATGGAAGTCGTAGTTATGTTGTTTACCTATCCAACGAATTGTCACACGCTAAGATTCAATGCAAATAGGCCACATTATGGCCTTCCTACTAAAAAAGGGCCGAAAACGAGTAATGTCCCAAATTAACGAGGATATTTTCTTAACCCCCATTTTGGCTGAATTTTTAGAGAATGCAAAAATATCCCATGGAAGTCGTAGTTATGTTGTTTACCTATCCAACGAATTGTCACACGCTAAGATTCAATGCAAATCGGCCACATTATGGCCTTCCTACTAAAAAAGGGTCGAAAACGAGTAATGTCCCAAATTAACGAGGATATTTTCTTAACCCCCATTTTGGCTGAATTTTTAAAAAATGCAAAAATATCCCATGGAAGTCGTAGCTATGTTGTTTACCTATCCAACGAATTGTCCCATGCTAAGATTCAATACAGACCGGCCACTTTAAGGCCTTCCTTATAAAAAAGGGTCGAAAACGAGTAATGTCCTAAATTAACGAGGGGATTTTCTTAACCTCCATTTTGGCTGAATTTTTAGAGAATGCAAAAATATCCCATGGAAGTCGTAGTTATGTTGTTTACCTATCCAACAAATTGTCACACGCTAAGATTCAATGCAAATCGGCCACATTATGACCTTCCAACTAAAAAAGGGTCGAAAACGAGTAATGTCCCAAATTAACGAGGATATTTTCTTAACCCCCATTTTGGCTGAATTTTTAGAGAATGCAAAAATATCCCATGGAAGTCGTAGTTATGTTGCTTACCTATCCAACGAATTGTCAGACGCTAAGATTCAATGCAAATCGGCCACATTATGGCCTTCCTACTAAAAAAGGGTCGAAAACGAGTAATGTCCCAAATTAACGAGGATATTTTCTTAACCCCCATTTTGGCTGAATTTTTAGAGAATGCAAAAATATCCCATGGAAGTCGTAGTTATGTTGTTTACCTATCCAACGAATTGTCACACGCTAAGATTCAATGCAAATAGGCCACATTATGGCCTTCCTACTAAAAAAGGGCCGAAAACGAGTAATGTCCCAAATTAACGAGGATATTTTCTTAACCCCCATTTTGGCTGAATTTTTAGAGAATGCAAAAATATCCCATGGAAGTCGTAGTTATGTTGTTTACCTATCCAACGAATTGTCACACGCTAAGATTCAATGCAAATCGGCCACATTATGGCCTTCCTACTAAAAAAGGGTCGAAAACGAGTAATGTCCCAAATTAACGAGGATATTTTCTTAACCCCCATTTTGGCTGAATTTTTAGAGAAAGCAAAAATATCCCATGGAAGTCGTAGTTATGTTGTTTACCTATCCAACGAATTGTCACACGCTAAGATTCAATGCAAATCGGCCACATTATGGCCTTCCTACTAAAAAAGGGTCGAAAACGAGTAATGTCCCAAATTAACGAGGATATTTTCTTAACCCCCATTTTGGCTGAATTTTTAGAGAATGCAAAAATATCCCATGGAAGTCGTAGTTATGTTGTTTACCTATCCAACGAATTGTCACACGCTAAGATTCAATGCAAATCGGCCACATTATGGCCTTCCTACTAAAAAAGGGTCGAAAACGAGTAATGTCCCAAATTAACGAGGATATTTTCTTAACCCCCATTTTGGCTGAATTTTTAAAGAATGCAAAAATATCCCAATGGAAGTCATAGTTATGTTGTTTACCTATCCAACGAATTGTCACACGCTAAGATTCAATGCAAATCGGCCACATTATGGCCTTCCTACTAAAAAAGGGTCGAAAACGAGTAATGTCCCAAATTAACGAGGAGATTTTCTTAACCTCCATTTTGGCTGAATTTTTAAAAAATGCAAAAATATCCCATGGAAGTCGTAGCTATGTTGTTTACCTATCCAACGAATTGTCCCATGCTAAGATTCAATACAGACCGGCCACTTTAAGGCCTTCCTTATAAAAAAGGGTCGAAAACGAGTAATGTCCTAAATTAACGAGGGGATTTTCTTAACCTCCATTTTGGCTGAATTTTTAGAGAATGCAAAAATATCCCATGGAAGTCGTAGTTATGTTGTTTACCTATCCAACGAATTGTCACACGCTAAGATTCAATGCAAATCGGCCACATTATGGCCTTCCTACTAAAAAAGGGTCGAAAACGAGTAATGTCCCAAATTAACGAGGATATTTTCTTAACCCCCATTTTGGCTGAATTTTTAGAGAATGCAAAAATATCCCATGGAAGTCGTAGTTATGTTGTTTACCTATCCAACAAATTGTCACACGCTAAGATTCAATGCAAATCGGCCACATTATGGCCTTCCTAGTAAAAAAGGGTCGAAAACGAGTAATGTCCCAAATTAACGAGGAGATTTTCTTAACCTCCATTTTGGCTGAATTTTTAAAAAATGCAAAAATATCCCATGGAAGTCGTAGCTATGTTGTTTACCTATCCAACGAATTGTCCCATGCTAAGATTCAATACAGACCGGCCACTTTATGGCCTTCCTTATAAAAAAGGGTCGAAAACGAGTAATGTCCTAAATTAACGAGGGGATTTTCTTAACCTCCATTTTGGCTGAATTTTTAGAGAATGCAAAAATATCCCATGGAAGTCGTAGTTATGTTGTTTACCTATCCAACGAATTGTCACACGCTAAGATTCAATGCAAATCGGCCACATTATGGCCTTCCTACTAAAAAAGGGTCGAAAACGAGTAATGTCCCAAATTAACGAGGATATTTTCTTAACCCCCATTTTGGCTGAATTTTTAGAGAATGCAAAAATATCCCATGGAAGTCGTAGTTATGTTGTTTACCTATCCAACGAATTGTCACACGCTAAGATTCAATGCAAATCGGCCACATTATGGCCTTCCTACTAAAAAAGGGTCGAAAACGAGTAATGTCCCAAATTAACGAGGATATTTTCTTAACCCCCATTTTGGCTGAATTTTTAAAGAATGCAAAAATATCCCAATGGAAGTCATAGTTATGTTGTTTACCTATCCAACGAATTGTCACACGCTAAGATTCAATGCAAATCGGCCACATTATGGCCTTCCTACTAAAAAAGGGTCGAAAACGAGTAATGTCCCAAATTAACGAGGAGATTTTCTTAACCTCCATTTTGGCTGAATTTTTAAAAAATGCAAAAATATCCCATGGAAGTCGTAGCTATGTTGTTTACCTATCCAACGAATTGTCCCATGCTAAGATTCAATACAGACCGGCCACTTTAAGGCCTTCCTTATAAAAAAGGGTCGAAAACGAGTAATGTCCTAAATTAACGAGGGGATTTTCTTAACCTCCATTTTGGCTGAATTTTTAGAGAATGCAAAAATATCCCATGGAAGTCGTAGTTATGTTGTTTACCTATCCAACGAATTGTCACACGCTAAGATTCAATGCAAATCGGCCACATTATGGCCTTCCTACTAAAAAAGGGTCGAAAACGAGTAATGTCCCAAATTAACGAGGATATTTTCTTAACCCCCATTTTGGCTGAATTTTTAGAGAATGCAAAAATATCCCATGGAAGTCGTAGTTATGTTGCTTACCTATCCAACGAATTGTCAGACGCTAAGATTCAATGCAAATCGGCCACATTATGGCCTTCCTACTAAAAAAGGGTCGAAAACGAGTAATGTCCCAAATTAACGAGGATATTTTCTTAACCCCCATTTTGGCTGAATTTTTAGAGAATGCAAAAATATCCCATGGAAGTCGTAGTTATGTTGCTTACCTATCCAACGAATTGTCAGACGCTAAGATTCAATGCAAATCGGCCACATTATGGCCTTCCTACTAAAAAAGGGTCGAAAACGAGTAATGTCCCAAATTAACGAGGAGATTTTCTTAACCCCCATTTTGGCTGAATTTTTAGAGAATGCAAAAATATCCCATGGAAGTCGTAGTTATGTTGCTTACCTATCCAACGAATTGTCAGACGCTAAGATTCAATGCAAATCGGCCACATTATGGCCTTCCTACTAAAAAAGGGTCGAAAACGAGTAATGTCCCAAATTAACGAGGATATTTTCTTAACCCCCATTTTGGCTGAATTTTTAGAGAATGCAAAAATATCCCATGGAAGTCGTAGTTATGTTGTTTACCTATCCAACGAATTGTCACACGCTAAGATTCAATGCAAATAGGCCACATTATGGCCTTCCTACTAAAAAAGGGCCGAAAACGAGTAATGTCCCAAATTAACGAGGATATTTTCTTAACCCCCATTTTGGCTGAATTTTTAGAGAATGCAAAAATATCCCATGGAAGTCGTAGTTATGTTGTTTACCTATCCAACGAATTGTCACACGCTAAGATTCAATGCAAATCGGCCACATTATGGCCTTCCTACTAAAAAAGGGTCGAAAACGAGTAATGTCCCAAATTAACGAGGATATTTTCTTAACCCCCATTTTGGCTGAATTTTTAGAGAATGCAAAAATATCCCATGGAAGTCGTAGTTATGTTGTTTACCTATCCAACGAATTGTCACACGCTAAGATTCAATGCAAATCGGCCACATTATGGCCTTCCTACTAAAAAAGGGTCGAAAACGAGTAATGTCCCAAATTAACGAGGATATTTTCTTAACCCCCATTTTGGCTGAATTTTTAGAGAATGCAAAAATATCCCATGGAAGTCGTAGTTATGTTGTTTACCTATCCAACGAATTGTCACACGCTAAGATTCAATGCAAATCGGCCACATTATGGCCTTCCTACTAAAAAAGGGTCGAAAACGAGTAATGTCCCAAATTAACGAGGATATTTTCTTAACCCCCATTTTGGCTGAATTTTTAAAGAATGCAAAAATATCCCAATGGAAGTCATAGTTATGTTGTTTACCTATCCAACGAATTGTCACACGCTAAGATTCAATGCAAATCGGCCACATTATGGCCTTCCTACTAAAAAAGGGTCGAAAACGAGTAATGTCCCAAATTAACGAGGAGATTTTCTTAACCTCCATTTTGGCTGAATTTTTAAAAAATGCAAAAATATCCCATGGAAGTCGTAGCTATGTTGTTTACCTATCCAACGAATTGTCCCATGCTAAGATTCAATACAGACCGGCCACTTTAAGGCCTTCCTTATAAAAAAGGGTCGAAAACGAGTAATGTCCCAAATTAACGAGGGGATTTTCTTAACCTCCATTTTGGCTGAATTTTTAGAGAATGCAAAAATATCCCATGGAAGTCGTAGTTATGTTGTTTACCTATCCAACGAATTGTCACACGCTAAGATTCAATGCAAATCGGCCACATTATGGCCTTCCTACTAAAAAAGGGTCGAAAACGAGTAATGTCCCAAATTAACGAGGATATTTTCTTAACCCCCATTTTGGCTGAATTTTTAGAGAATGCAAAAATATCCCATGGAAGTCGTAGTTATGTTGCTTACCTATCCAACGAATTGTCAGACGCTAAGATTCAATGCAAATCGGCCACATTATGGCCTTCCTACTAAAAAAGGGTCGAAAACGAGTAATGTCCCAAATTAACGAGGATATTTTCTTAACCCCCATTTTGGCTGAATTTTTAGAGAATGCAAAAATATCCCATGGAAGTCGTAGTTATGTTGCTTACCTATCCAACGAATTGTCAGACGCTAAGATTCAATGCAAATCGGCCACATTATGGCCTTCCTACTAAAAAAGGGTCGAAAACGAGTAATGTCCCAAATTAACGAGGATATTTTCTTAACCCCCATTTTGGCTGAATTTTTAGAGAATGCAAAAATATCCCATGGAAGTCGTAGTTATGTTGTTTACCTATCCAACGAATTGTCACACGCTAAGATTCAATGCAAATAGGCCACATTATGGCCTTCCTACTAAAAAAGGGCCGAAAACGAGTAATGTCCCAAATTAACGAGGATATTTTCTTAACCCCCATTTTGGCTGAATTTTTAGAGAATGCAAAAATATCCCATGGAAGTCGTAGTTATGTTGTTTACCTATCCAACGAATTGTCACACGCTAAGATTCAATGCAAATCGGCCACATTATGGCCTTCCTACTAAAAAAGGGTCGAAAACGAGTAATGTCCCAAATTAACGAGGATATTTTCTTAACCCCCATTTTGGCTGAATTTTTAGAGAATGCAAAAATATCCCATGGAAGTCGTAGTTATGTTGTTTACCTATCCAACGAATTGTCACACGCTAAGATTCAATGCAAATCGGCCACATTATTGCCTTCCTACTAAAAAAGGGTCGAAAACGAGTAATGTCCCAAATTAAAGAGGATATTTTCTTAACCCCCATTTTGGCTGAATTTTTAGAGAATGCAAAAATATCCCATGGAAGTCGTAGTTATGTTGTTTACCTATCCAACGAATTGTCACACGCTAAGATTCAATGCAAATCGGCCACATTATGGCCTTCCTACTAAAAAAGGGTCGAAAACGAGTAATGTCCCAAATTAACGAGGATATTTTCTTAACCCCCATTTTGGCTGAATTTTTAAAGAATGCAAAAATATCCCAATGGAAGTCATAGTTATGTTGTTTACCTATCCAACGAATTGTCACACGCTAAGATTCAATGCAAATCGGCCACATTATGGCCTTCCTACTAAAAAAGGGTCGAAAACGAGTAATGTCCCAAATTAACGAGGAGATTTTCTTAACCTCCATTTTGGCTGAATTTTTAAAAAATGCAAAAATATCCCATGGAAGTCGTAGCTATGTTGTTTACCTATCCAACGAATTGTCCCATGCTAAGATTCAATACAGACCGGCCACTTTAAGGCCTTCCTTATAAAAAAGGGTCGAAAACGAGTAATGTCCTAAATTAACGAGGGGATTTTCTTAACCTCCATTTTGGCTGAATTTTTAGAGAATGCAAAAATATCCCATGGAATTCGTAGTTATGTTGTTTACCTATCCAACGAATTGTCACACGCTAAGATTCAATGCAAATCGGCCACATTATGGCCTTCCTACTAAAAAAGGGTCGAAAACGAGTAATGTCCCAAATTAACGAGGATATTTTCTTAACCCCCATTTTGGCTGAATTTTTAGAGAATGCAAAAATATCCCATGGAAGTCGTAGTTATGTTGCTTACCTATCCAACGAATTGTCAGACGCTAAGATTCAATGCAAATCGGCCACATTATGGCCTTCCTACTAAAAAAGGGTCGAAAACGAGTAATGTCCCAAATTAACGAGGATATTTTCTTAACCCCCATTTTGGCTGAATTTTTAGAGAATGCAAAAATATCCCATGGAAGTCGTAGTTATGTTGTTTACCTATCCAACGAATTGTCACACGCTAAGATTCAATGCAAATAGGCCACATTATGGCCTTCCTACTAAAAAAGGGCCGAAAACGAGTAATGTCCCAAATTAACGAGGATATTTTCTTAACCCCCATTTTGGCTGAATTTTTAGAGAATGCAAAAATATCCCATGGAAGTCGTAGTTATGTTGTTTACCTATCCAACGAATTGTCACACGCTAAGATTCAATGCAAATCGGCCACATTATGGCCTTCCTACTAAAAAAGGGTCGAAAACGAGTAATGTCCCAAATTAACGAGGATATTTTCTTAACCCCCATTTTGGCTGAATTTTTAAAGAATGCAAAAATATCCCAATGGAAGTCATAGTTATGTTGTTTACCTATCCAACGAATTGTCACACGCTAAGATTCAATGCAAATCGGCCACATTATGGCCTTCCTACTAAAAAAGGGTCGAAAACGAGTAATGTCCCAAATTAACGAGGAGATTTTCTTAACCTCCATTTTGGCTGAATTTTTAAAAAATGCAAAAATATCCCATGGAAGTCGTAGCTATGTTGTTTACCTATCCAACGAATTGTCCCATGCTAAGATTCAATACAGACCGGCCACTTTAAGGCCTTCCTTCTAAAAAAGGGTCGAAAACGAGTAATGTCCTAAATTAACGAGGGGATTTTCTTAACCTCCATTTTGGCTGAATTTTTAGAGAATGCAAAAATATCCCATGGAAGTCGTAGTTATGTTGTTTACCTATCCAACGAATTGTCACACGCTAAGATTCAATGCAAATCGGCCACATTATGGCCTTCCTACTAAAAAAGGGTCGAAAACGAGTAATGTCCCAAATTAACGAGGAGATTTTCTTAACCTCCATTTTGGCTGAATTTTTAAAAAATGCAAAAATATCCCATGGAAGTCGTAGCTATGTTGTTTACCTATCCAACGAATTGTCCCATGCTAAGATTCAATACAGACCGGCCACTTTAAGGCCTTCCTTATAAAAAAGGGTCGAAAACGAGTAATGTCCTAAATTAACGAGGGGATTTTCTTAACCTCCATTTTGGCTGAATTTTTAGAGAATGCAAAAATATCCCATGGAATTCGTAGTTATGTTGTTTACCTATCCAACGAATTGTCACACGCTAAGATTCAATGCAAATCGGCCACATTATGGCCTTCCTACTAAAAAAGGGTCGAAAACGAGTAATGTCCCAAATTAACGAGGATATTTTCTTAACCCCCATTTTGGCTGAATTTTTAGAGAATGCAAAAATATCCCATGGAAGTCGTAGTTATGTTGCTTACCTATCCAACGAATTGTCAGACGCTAAGATTCAATGCAAATCGGCCACATTATGGCCTTCCTACTAAAAAAGGGTCGAAAACGAGTAATGTCCCAAATTAACGAGGATATTTTCTTAACCCCCATTTTGGCTGAATTTTTAGAGAATGCAAAAATATCCCATGGAAGTCGTAGTTATGTTGTTTACCTATCCAACGAATTGTCACACGCTAAGATTCAATGCAAATAGGCCACATTATGGCCTTCCTACTAAAAAAGGGCCGAAAACGAGTAATGTCCCAAATTAACGAGGATATTTTCTTAACCCCCATTTTGGCTGAATTTTTAGAGAATGCAAAAATATCCCATGGAAGTCGTAGTTATGTTGTTTACCTATCCAACGAATTGTCACACGCTAAGATTCAATGCAAATCGGCCACATTATGGCCTTCCTACTAAAAAAGGGTCGAAAACGAGTAATGTCCCAAATTAACGAGGATATTTTCTTAACCCCCATTTTGGCTGAATTTTTAAAGAATGCAAAAATATCCCAATGGAAGTCATAGTTATGTTGTTTACCTATCCAACGAATTGTCACACGCTAAGATTCAATGCAAATCGGCCACATTATGGCCTTCCTACTAAAAAAGGGTCGAAAACGAGTAATGTCCCAAATTAACGAGGAGATTTTCTTAACCTCCATTTTGGCTGAATTTTTAAAAAATGCAAAAATATCCCATGGAAGTCGTAGCTATGTTGTTTACCTATCCAACGAATTGTCCCATGCTAAGATTCAATACAGACCGGCCACTTTAAGGCCTTCCTTCTAAAAAAGGGTCGAAAACGAGTAATGTCCTAAATTAACGAGGGGATTTTCTTAACCTCCATTTTGGCTGAATTTTTAGAGAATGCAAAAATATCCCATGGAAGTCGTAGTTATGTTGTTTACCTATCCAACGAATTGTCACACGCTAAGATTCAATGCAAATCGGCCACATTATGGCCTTCCTACTAAAAAAGGGTCGAAAACGAGTAATGTCCCAAATTAACGAGGATATTTTCTTAACCCCCATTTTGGCTGAATTTTTAGAGAATGCAAAAATATCTCATGGAAGTCGTAGTTATGTTGCTTACCTATCCAACGAATTGTCAGACGCTAAAATTCAATGCAAATCGGCCACATTATGGCCTTCCTACTAAAAATGGGTCGAAAACGAGTAATGTCCCAAATTAACGAGGATATTTTCTTAACCCCCATTTTGGCTGAATTTTTAGAGAATGCAAAAATATCCCATGGAAGTCGTAGTTATGTTGTTTACCTATCCAACGAATTGTCACACGCTAAGATTCAATGCAAATAGGCCACATTATGGCCTTCCTACTAAAAAAGGGCCGAAAACGAGTAATGTCCCAAATTAACGAGGATATTTTCTTAACCCCCATTTTGGCTGAATTTTTAGAGAATGCAAAAATATCCCATGGAAGTCGTAGTTATGTTGTTTACCTATCCAACGAATTGTCACACGCTAAGATTCAATGCAAATCGGCCACATTATGGCCTTCCTACTAAAAAAGGGTCGAAAACGAGTAATGTCCCAAATTAACGAGGATATTTTCTTAACCCCCATTTTGGCTGAATTTTTAGAGAATGCAAAAATATCCCATGGAAGTCGTAGTTATGTTGTTTACCTATCCAACGAATTGTCACACGCTAAGATTCAATGCAAATCGGCCACATTATTGCCTTCCTACTAAAAAAGGGTCGAAAACGAGTAATGTCCCAAATTAACGAGGATATTTTCTTAACCCCCATTTTGGCTGAATTTTTAGAGAATGCAAAAATATCCCATGGAAGTCGTAGTTATGTTGTTTACCTATCCAACGAATTGTCACACGCTAAGATTCAATGCAAATCGGCCACATTATGGCCTTCCTACTAAAAAAGGGTCGAAAACGAGTAATGTCCCAAATTAACGAGGATATTTTCTTAACCCCCATTTTGGCTGAATTTTTAAAGAATGCAAAAATATCCCAATGGAAGTCATAGTTATGTTGTTTACCTATCCAACGAATTGTCACACGCTAAGATTCAATGCAAATCGGCCACATTATGGCCTTCCTACTAAAAAAGGGTCGAAAACGAGTAATGTCCCAAATTAACGAGGAGATTTTCTTAACCTCCATTTTGGCTGAATTTTTAAAAAATGCAAAAATATCCCATGGAAGTCGTAGCTATGTTGTTTACCTATCCAACGAATTGTCACACGCTAAGATTCAATGCAAATCGGCCACATTATGGCCTTCCTACTAAAAAAGGGTCGAAAACGAGTAATGTCCCAAATTAACGAGGATATTTTCTTAACCCCCATTTTGGCTGAATTTTTAGAGAATGCAAAAATATCCCATGGAAGTCGTAGTTATGTTGTTTACCTATCCAACGAATTGTCACACGCTAAGATTCAATGCAAATCGGCCACATTATGGCCTTCCTACTAAAAAAGGGTCGAAAACGAGTAATGTCCCAAATTAACGAGGATATTTTCTTAACCCCCATTTTGGCTGAATTTTTAAAGAATGCAAAAATATCCCAATGGAAGTCATAGTTATGTTGTTTACCTATCCAACGAATTGTCACACGCTAAGATTCAATGCAAATCGGCCACATTATGGCCTTCCTACTAAAAAAGGGTCGAAAACGAGTAATGTCCCAAATTAACGAGGAGATTTTCTTAACCTCCATTTTGGCTGAATTTTTAAAAAATGCAAAAATATCCCATGGAAGTCGTAGCTATGTTGTTTACCTATCCAACGAATTGTCACACGCTAAGATTCAATGCAAATCGGCCACATTATGGCCTTCCTACTAAAAAAGGGTCGAAAACGAGTAATGTCCCAAATTTACGAGGATATTTTCTTAACCCCCATTTTGGCTGAATTTTTAGAGAATGCAAAAATATCCCATGGAAGTCGTAGTTATGTTGTTTACCTATCCAACGAATTGTCACACGCTAAGATTCAATGCAAATAGGCCACATTATGGCCTTCCTACTAAAAAAGGGTCGAAAACGAGTAATGTCCCAAATTAACGAGGATATTTTCTTAACCCCCATTTTGGCTGAATTTTTAGAGAATGCAAAAATATCCCATGGAAGTCGTAGTTATGTTGTTTACCTATCCAACGAATTGTCACACGCTAAGATTCAATGCAAATCGGCCACATTATGGCCTTCCTACTAAAAAAGGGTCGAAAACGAGTAATGTCCCAAATTAACGAGGATATTTTCTTAACCCCCATTTTGGCTGAATTTTTAAAGAATGCAAAAATATCCCAATGGAAGTCATAGTTATGTTGTTTACCTATCCAACGAATTGTCACACGCTAAGATTCAATGCAAATCGGCCACATTATGGCCTTCCTACTAAAAAAGGGTCGAAAACGAGTAATGTCCCAAATTAACGAGGAGATTTTCTTAACCTCCATTTTGGCTGAATTTTTAAAAAATGCAAAAATATCCCATGGAAGTCGTAGCTATGTTGTTTACCTATCCAACGAATTGTCCCATGCTAAGATTCAATACAGACCGGCCACTTTAAGGCCTTCCTTATAAAAAAGGGTCGAAAACGAGTAATGTCCTAAATTAACGAGGGGATTTTCTTAACCTCCATTTTGGCTGAATTTTTAGAGAATGCAAAAATATCCCATGGAAGTCGTAGTTATGTTGTTTACCTATCCAACGAATTGTCACACGCTAAGATTCAATGCAAATCGGCCACATTATGGCCTTCCTACTAAAAAAGGGTCGAAAACGAGTAATGTCCCAAATTAACGAGGATATTTTCTTAACCCCCATTTTGGCTGAATTTTTAGAGAATGCAAAAATATCCCATGGAAGTCGTAGTTATGTTGCTTACCTATCCAACGAATTGTCAGACGCTAAGATTCAATGCAAATCGGCCACATTATGGCCTTCCTACTAAAAAAGGGTCGAAAACGAGTAATGTCCCAAATTAACGAGGATATTTTCTTAACCCCCATTTTGGCTGAATTTTTAGAGAATGCAAAAATATCCCATGGAAGTCGTAGTTATGTTGTTTACCTATCCAACGAATTGTCACACGCTAAGATTCAATGCAAATAGGCCACATTATGGCCTTCCTACTAAAAAAGGGCCGAAAACGAGTAATGTCCCAAATTAACGAGGATATTTTCTTAACCCCCATTTTGGCTGAATTTTTAGAGAATGCGAAAATATCCCATGGAAGTCGTAGTTATGTTGTTTACCTATCCAACGAATTGTCACACGCTAAGATTCAATGCAAATCGGCCACATTATGGCCTTCCTACTAAAAAAGGGTCGAAAACGAGTAATGTCCCAAATTAACGAGGATATTTTCTTAACCCCCATTTTGGCTGAATTTTTAGAGAATGCAAAAATATCCCATGGAAGTCGTAGTTATGTTGCTTACCTATCCAACGAATTGTCAGACGCTAAGATTCAATGCAAATCGGCCACATTATGGCCTTCCTACTAAAAAAGGGTCGAAAACGAGTAATGTCCCAAATTAACGAGGATATTTTCTTAACCCCCATTTTGGCTGAATTTTTAGAGAATGCAAAAATATCCCATGGAAGTCGTAGTTATGTTGTTTACCTATCCAACGAATTGTCACACGCTAAGATTCAATGCAAATAGGCCACATTATGGCCTTCCTACTAAAAAAGGGCCGAAAACGAGTAATGTCCCAAATTAACGAGGATATTTTCTTAACCCCCATTTTGGCTGAATTTTTAGAGAATGCAAAAATATCCCATGGAAGTCGTAGTTATGTTGCTTACCTATCCAACGAATTGTCAGACGCTAAGATTCAATGCAAATAGGCCACATTATGGCCTTCCTACTAAAAAAGGGTCGAAAACGAGTAATGTCCCAAATTAACGAGGAGATTTTCTTAACCTCCATTTTGGCTGAATTTTTAAAAAATGCAAAAATATTCCATGGAAGTCGTAGCTATGTTGTTTACCTATCCAACGAATTGTCCCATGCTAAGATTCAATACAGACCGGCCACTTTAAGGCCTTCCTTATAAAAAAGGGTCGAAAACGAGTAATGTCCTAAATTAACGAGGGGATTTTCTTAACCTCCATTTTGGCTGAATTTTTAGAGAATGCAAAAATATCCCATGGAAGTCGTAGTTATGTTGTTTACCTATCCAACGAATTGTCACACGCTAAGATTCAATGCAAATCGGCCACATTATGGCCTTCCTACTAAAAAAGGGTCGAAAACGAGTAATGTCCCAAATTAACGAGGATATTTTCTTAACCCCCATTTTGGCTGAATTTTTAGAGAATGCAAAAATATCCCATGGAAGTCGTAGTTATGTTGCTTACCTATCCAACGAATTGTCAGACGCTAAGATTCAATGCAAATCGGCCACATTATGGCCTTCCTACTAAAAAAGGGTCGAAAACGAGTAATGTCCCAAATTAACGAGGATATTTTCTTAACCCCCATTTTGGCTGAATTTTTAGAGAATGCAAAAATATCCCATGGAAGTCGTAGTTATGTTGTTTACCTATCCAACGAATTGTCACACGCTAAGATTCAATGCAAATAGGCCACATTATGGCCTTCCTACTAAAAAAGGGCCGAAAACGAGTAATGTCCCAAATTAACGAGGATATTTTCTTAACCCCCATTTTGGCTGAATTTTTAGAGAATGCGAAAATATCCCATGGAAGTCGTAGTTATGTTGTTTACCTATCCAACGAATTGTCACACGCTAAGATTCAATGCAAATCGGCCACATTATGGCCTTCCTACTAAAAAAGGGTCGAAAACGAGTAATGTCCCAAATTAACGAGGATATTTTCTTAACCCCCATTTTGGCTGAATTTTTAGAGAATGCAAAAATATCCCATGGAAGTCGTAGTTATGTTGCTTACCTATCCAACGAATTGTCAGACGCTAAGATTCAATGCAAATCGGCCACATTATGGCCTTCCTACTAAAAAAGGGTCGAAAACGAGTAATGTCCCAAATTAACGAGGATATTTTCTTAACCCCCATTTTGGCTGAATTTTTAGAGAATGCAAAAATATCCCATGGAAGTCGTAGTTATGTTGTTTACCTATCCAACGAATTGTCAGACGCTAAGATTCAATGCAAATCGGCCACATTATGGCCTTCCTACTAAAAAAGGGTCGAAAACGAGTAATGTCCCAAATTAACGAGGATATTTTCTTAACCCCCATTTTGGCTGAATTTTTAGAGAATGCAAAAATATCCCATGGAAGTCGTAGTTATGTTGTTTACCTATCCAACGAATTGTCACACGCTAAGATTCAATGCAAATAGGCCACATTATGGCCTTCCTACTAAAAAAGGGCCGAAAACGAGTAATGTCCCAAATTAACGAGGATATTTTCTTAACCCCCATTTTGGCTGAATTTTTAGAGAATGCAAAAATATCCCATGGAAGTCGTAGTTATGTTGTTTACCTATCCAACGAATTGTCACACGCTAAGATTCAATGCAAATCGGCCACATTATGGCCTTCCTACTAAAAAAGGGTCGAAAACGAGTAATGTCCCAAATTAACGAGGATATTTTCTTAACCCCCATTTTGGCTGAATTTTTAAAGAATGCAAAAATATCCCAATGGAAGTCATAGTTATGTTGTTTACCTATCCAACGAATTGTCACACGCTAAGATTCAATGCAAATCGGCCACATTATGGCCTTCCTACTAAAAAAGGGTCGAAAACGAGTAATGTCCCAAATTAACGAGGAGATTTTCTTAACCTCCATTTTGGCTGAATTTTTAAAAAATGCAAAAATATCCCATGGAAGTCGTAGCTATGTTGTTTACCTATCCAACGAATTGTCCCATGCTAAGATTCAATACAGACCGGCCACTTTAAGGCCTTCCTTATAAAAAAGGGTCGAAAACGAGTAATGTCCTAAATTAACGAGGGGATTTTCTTAACCTCCATTTTGGCTGAATTTTTAGAGAATGCAAAAATATCCCATGGAAGTCGTAGTTATGTTGTTTACCTATCCAACGAATTGTCACACGCTAAGATTCAATGCAAATCGGCCACATTATGGCCTTCCTACTAAAAAAGGGTCGAAAACGAGTAATGTCCCAAATTAACGAGGATATTTTCTTAACCCCCATTTTGGCTGAATTTTTAGAGAATGCAAAAATATCCCATGGAAGTCGTAGTTATGTTGTTTACCTATCCAACGAATTGTCAGACGCTAAGATTCAATGCAAATCGGCCACATTATGGCCTTCCTACTAAAAAAGGGTCGAAAACGAGTAATGTCCCAAATTAACGAGGATATTTTCTTAACCCCCATTTTGGCTGAATTTTTAGAGAATGCAAAAATATCCCATGGAAGTCGTAGTTATGTTGTTTACCTATCCAACGAATTGTCACACGCTAAGATTCAATGCAAATAGGCCACATTATGGCCTTCCTACTAAAAAAGGGCCGAAAACGAGTAATGTCCCAAATTAACGAGGATATTTTCTTAACCCCCATTTTGGCTGAATTTTTAGAGAATGCAAAAATATCCCATGGAAGTCGTAGTTATGTTGTTTACCTATCCAACGAATTGTCACACGCTAAGATTCAATGCAAATCGGCCACATTATGGCCTTCCTACTAAAAAAGGGTCGAAAACGAGTAATGTCCCAAATTAACGAGGATATTTTCTTAACCCCCATTTTGGCTGAATTTTTAAAGAATGCAAAAATATCCCAATGGAAGTCATAGTTATGTTGTTTACCTATCCAACGAATTGTCACACGCTAAGATTCAATGCAAATCGGCCACATTATGGCCTTCCTACTAAAAAAGGGTCGAAAACGAGTAATGTCCCAAATTAACGAGGAGATTTTCTTAACCTCCATTTTGGCTGAATTTTTAAAAAATGCAAAAATATCCCATGGAAGTCGTAGCTATGTTGTTTACCTATCCAACGAATTGTCCCATGCTAAGATTCAATACAGACCGGCCACTTTAAGGCCTTCCTTATAAAAAAGGGTCGAAAACGAGTAATGTCCTAAATTAACGAGGGGATTTTCTTAACCTCCATTTTGGCTGAATTTTTAGAGAATGCAAAAATATCCCATGGAAGTCGTAGTTATGTTGTTTACCTATCCAACGAATTGTCACACGCTAAGATTCAATGCAAATCGGCCACATTATGGCCTTCCTACTAAAAAAGGGTCGAAAACGAGTAATGTCCCAAATTAACGAGGATATTTTCTTAACCCCCATTTTGGCTGAATTTTTAGAGAATGCAAAAATATCCCATGGAAGTCGTAGTTATGTTGCTTACCTATCCAACGAATTGTCAGACGCTAAGATTCAATGCAAATCGGCCACATTATGGCCTTCCTACTAAAAAAGGGTCGAAAACGAGTAATGTCCCAAATTTACGAGGATATTTTCTTAACCCCCATTTTGGCTGAATTTTTAGAGAATGCAAAAATATCCCATGGAAGTCGTAGTTATGTTGTTTACCTATCCAACGAATTGTCACACGCTAAGATTCAATGCAAATCGGCCACATTATGGCCTTCCTACTAAAAAAGGGTCGAAAACGAGTATTGTCCCAAATTAACGAGGAGATTTTCTTAACCTCCATTTTGGCTGAATTTTTAAAAAATGCAAAAATATCCCATGGAAGTCGTAGCTATGTTGTTTACCTATCCAACGAATTGTCACACGCTAAGATTCAATGCAAATCGGCCACATTATGGCCTTCCTACTAAAAAAGGGTCGAAAACGAGTAATGTCCCAAATTAACGAGGATATTTTCTTAACCCCCATTTTGGCTGAATTTTTAGAGAATGCAAAAATATCCCATGGAAGTCGTAGTTATGTTGTTTACCTATCCAACGAATTGTCACACGCTAAGATTCAATGCAAATCGGCCACATTATGGCCTTCCTACTAAAAAAGGGTCGAAAACGAGTAATGTCCCAAATTAACGAGGATATTTTCTTAACCCCCATTTTGGCTGAATTTTTAAAGAATGCAAAAATATCCCAATGGAAGTCATAGTTATGTTGTTTACCTATCCAACGAATTGTCACACGCTAAGATTCAATGCAAATCGGCCACATTATGGCCTTCCTACTAAAAAAGGGTCGAAAACGAGTAATGTCCCAAATTAACGAGGAGATTTTCTTAACCTCCATTTTGGCTGAATTTTTAAAAAATGCAAAAATATCCCATGGAAGTCGTAGCTATGTTGTTTACCTATCCAACGAATTGTCACACGCTAAGATTCAATGCAAATCGGCCACATTATGGCCTTCCTACTAAAAAAGGGTCGAAAACGAGTAATGTCCCAAATTTACGAGGATATTTTCTTAACCCCCATTTTGGCTGAATTTTTAGAGAATGCAAAAATATCCCATGGAAGTCGTAGTTATGTTGTTTACCTATCCAACGAATTGTCACACGCTAAGATTCAATGCAAATAGGCCACATTATGGCCTTCCTACTAAAAAAGGGTCGAAAACGAGTAATGTCCCAAATTAACGAGGATATTTTCTTAACCCCCATTTTGGCTGAATTTTTAGAGAATGCAAAAATATCCCATGGAAGTCGTAGTTATGTTGTTTACCTATCCAACGAATTGTCACACGCTAAGATTCAATGCAAATCGGCCACATTATGGCCTTCCTACTAAAAAAGGGTCGAAAACGAGTAATGTCCCAAATTAACGAGGATATTTTCTTAACCCCCATTTTGGCTGAATTTTTAAAGAATGCAAAAATATCCCAATGGAAGTCATAGTTATGTTGTTTACCTATCCAACGAATTGTCACACGCTAAGATTCAATGCAAATCGGCCACATTATGGCCTTCCTACTAAAAAAGGGTCGAAAACGAGTAATGTCCCAAATTAACGAGGAGATTTTCTTAACCTCCATTTTGGCTGAATTTTTAAAAAATGCAAAAATATCCCATGGAAGTCGTAGCTATGTTGTTTACCTATCCAACGAATTGTCCCATGCTAAGATTCAATACAGACCGGCCACTTTAAGGCCTTCCTTATAAAAAAGGGTCGAAAACGAGTAATGTCCTAAATTAACGAGGGGATTTTCTTAACCTCCATTTTGGCTGAATTTTTAGAGAATGCAAAAATATCCCATGGAAGTCGTAGTTATGTTGTTTACCTATCCAACGAATTGTCACACGCTAAGATTCAATGCAAATCGGCCACATTATGGCCTTCCTACTAAAAAAGGGTCGAAAACGAGTAATGTCCCAAATTAACGAGGATATTTTCTTAACCCCCATTTTGGCTGAATTTTTAGAGAATGCAAAAATATCCCATGGAAGTCGTAGTTATGTTGCTTACCTATCCAACGAATTGTCAGACGCTAAGATTCAATGCAAATCGGCCACATTATGGCCTTCCTACTAAAAAAGGGTCGAAAACGAGTAATGTCCCAAATTAACGAGGATATTTTCTTAACCCCCATTTTGGCTGAATTTTTAGAGAATGCAAAAATATCCCATGGAAGTCGTAGTTATGTTGTTTACCTATCCAACGAATTGTCACACGCTAAGATTCAATGCAAATAGGCCACATTATGGCCTTCCTACTAAAAAAGGGCCGAAAACGAGTAATGTCCCAAATTAACGAGGATATTTTCTTAACCCCCATTTTGGCTGAATTTTTAGAGAATGCGAAAATATCCCATGGAAGTCGTAGTTATGTTGTTTACCTATCCAACGAATTGTCACACGCTAAGATTCAATGCAAATCGGCCACATTATGGCCTTCCTACTAAAAAAGGGTCGAAAACGAGTAATGTCCCAAATTAACGAGGATATTTTCTTAACCCCCATTTTGGCTGAATTTTTAGAGAATGCAAAAATATCCCATGGAAGTCGTAGTTATGTTGCTTACCTATCCAACGAATTGTCAGACGCTAAGATTCAATGCAAATCGGCCACATTATGGCCTTCCTACTAAAAAAGGGTCGAAAACGAGTAATGTCCCAAATTAACGAGGATATTTTCTTAACCCCCATTTTGGCTGAATTTTTAGAGAATGCAAAAATATCCCATGGAAGTCGTAGTTATGTTGTTTACCTATCCAACGAATTGTCACACGCTAAGATTCAATGCAAATAGGCCACATTATGGCCTTCCTACTAAAAAAGGGCCGAAAACGAGTAATGTCCCAAATTAACGAGGATATTTTCTTAACCCCCATTTTGGCTGAATTTTTAGAGAATGCAAAAATATCCCATGGAAGTCGTAGTTATGTTGTTTACCTATCCAACGAATTGTCACACGCTAAGATTCAATGCAAATCGGCCACATTATGGCCTTCCTACTAAAAAAGGGTCGAAAACGAGTAATGTCCCAAATTAACGAGGATATTTTCTTAACCCCCATTTTGGCTGAATTTTTAAAGAATGCAAAAATATCCCAATGGAAGTCATAGTTATGTTGTTTACCTATCCAACGAATTGTCACACGCTAAGATTCAATGCAAATCGGCCACATTATGGCCTTCCTACTAAAAAAGGGTCGAAATCGAGTAATGTCCCAAATTAACGAGGAGATTTTCTTAACCTCCATTTTGGCTGAATTTTTAAAAAATGCAAAAATATCCCATGGAAGTCGTAGCTATGTTGTTTACCTATCCAACGAATTGTCCCATGCTAAGATTCAATACAGACCGGCCACTTTAAGGCCTTCCTTATAAAAAAGGGTCGAAAACGAGTAATGTCCTAAATTAACGAGGGGATTTTCTTAACCTCCATTTTGGCTGAATTTTTAGAGAATGCAAAAATATCCCATGGAAGTCGTAGTTATGTTGTTTACCTATCCAACGAATTGTCACACGCTAAGATTCAATGCAAATCGGCCACATTATGGCCTTCCTACTAAAAAAGGGTCGAAAACGAGTAATGTCCCAAATTAACGAGGATATTTTCTTAACCCCCATTTTGGCTGAATTTTTAGAGAATGCAAAAATATCCCATGGAAGTCGTAGTTATGTTGCTTACCTATCCAACGAATTGTCAGACGCTAAGATTCAATGCAAATCGGCCACATTATGGCCTTCCTACTAAAAAAGGGTCGAAAACGAGTAATGTCCCAAATTTACGAGGATATTTTCTTAACCCCCATTTTGGCTGAATTTTTAGAGAATGCAAAAATATCCCATGGAAGTCGTAGTTATGTTGTTTACCTATCCAACGAATTGTCACACGCTAAGATTCAATGCAAATCGGCCACATTATGGCCTTCCTACTAAAAAAGGGTCGAAAACGAGTAATGTCCCAAATTAACGAGGATATTTTCTTAACCCCCATTTTGGCTGAATTTTTAAAGAATGCAAAAATATCCCAATGGAAGTCATAGTTATGTTGTTTACCTATCCAACGAATTGTCACACGCTAAGATTCAATGCAAATCGGCCACATTATGGCCTTCCTACTAAAAAAGGGTCGAAAACGAGTAATGTCCCAAATTAACGAGGAGATTTTCTTAACCTCCATTTTGGCTGAATTTTTAAAAAATGCAAAAATATCCCATGGAAGTCGTAGCTATGTTGTTTACCTATCCAACGAATTGTCCCATGCTAAGATTCAATACAGACCGGCCACTTTATGGCCTTCCTTATAAAAAAGGGTCGAAAACGAGTAATGTCCCAAATTAACGAGGATATTTTCTTAACCCCCATTTTGGCTGAATTTTTAAAGAATGCAAAAATATCACAATGGAAGTCCTAGTTATGTTGTTTACCTATCCAACGAATTGTCACACGCTAAGATTCAATGCAAATCGGCCACATTATGGCCTTCCTACTAAAAAAGGGTCGAAAACGAGTAATGTCCCAAATTAACGAGGAGATTTTCTTAACCTCCATTTTGGCTGAATTTTTAAAAAATGCAAAAATATCCCATGGAAGTCGTAGCTATGTTGTTTACCTATCCAACGAATTGTCCCATGCTAAGATTCAATACAGACCGGCCACTTTATGGCCTTCCTTATAAAAAAGGGTCGAAAACGAGTAATGTCCCAAATTAACGAGGATATTTTCTTAACCCCCATTTTGGCTGAATTTTTAAAGAATGCAAAAATATCACAATGGAA
Source organism: Medicago sativa (assembly GCF_051527215.1). Lineage (NCBI taxonomy): Eukaryota > Viridiplantae > Streptophyta > Magnoliopsida > Fabales > Fabaceae > Medicago > Medicago sativa. The sequence goes on from NC_140750.1 coordinate 83,637,869, forward strand.
GTCCTAGTTATGTTGTTTACCTATCCAACGAATTGTCACACGCTAAGATTCAATGCAAATCGGCCACATTATGGCCTTCCTACTAAAAAAGGGTCGAAAACGAGTAATGTCCCAAATTAACGAGGATATTTTCTTAACCCCCATTTTGGCTGAATTTTTAGAGAATGCAAAAATATCCCATGGAAGTCGTAGTTATGTTGCTTACCTATCCAACGAATTGTCAGACGCTAAGATTCAATGCAAATCGGCCACATTATGGCCTTCCTACTAAAAAAGGGTCGAAAACGAGTAATGTCCCAAATTTACGAGGATATTTTCTTAACCCCCATTTTGGCTGAATTTTTAGAGAATGCAAAAATATCCCATGGAAGTCGTAGTTATGTTGTTTACCTATCCAACGAATTGTCACACGCTAAGATTCAATGCAAATCGGCCACATTATGGCCTTCCTACTAAAAAAGGGTCGAAAACGAGTAATGTCCCAAATTAACGAGGATATTTTCTTAACCCCCATTTTGGCTGAATTTTTAAAGAATGCAAAAATATCCCAATGGAAGTCATAGTTATGTTGTTTACCTATCCAACGAATTGTCACACGCTAAGATTCAATGCAAATCGGCCACATTATGGCCTTCCTACTAAAAAAGGGTCGAAAACGAGTAATGTCCCAAATTAACGAGGAGATTTTCTTAACCTCCATTTTGGCTGAATTTTTAAAAAATGCAAAAATATCCCATGGAAGTCGTAGCTATGTTGTTTACCTATCCAACGAATTGTCCCATGCTAAGATTCAATACAGACCGGCCACTTTATGGCCTTCCTTATAAAAAAGGGTCGAAAACGAGTAATGTCCCAAATTAACGAGGATATTTTCTTAACCCCCATTTTGGCTGAATTTTTAAAGAATGCAAAAATATCACAATGGAAGTCCTAGTTATGCTGTTTACCTATCCAACGAATTGTCACACGCTAAGATTCAATGCAAATCGGCCACATTATGGCCTTCCTACTAAAAAAGGGTCGAAAACGAGTAATGTCCCAAATTAACGAGGAGATTTTCTTAACCTCCATTTTGGCTGAATTTTTAAAAAATGCAAAAATATCCCATGGAAGTCGTAGCTATGTTGTTTACCTATCCAACGAATTGTCCCATGCTAAGATTCAATACAGACCGGCCACTTTATGGCCTTCCTTATAAAAAAGGGTCGAAAACGAGTAATGTCCTAAATTAACGAGGGGATTTTCTTAACCTCCATTTTGGCTGAATTTTTAGAGAATGCAAAAATATCCCATGGAAGTCGTAGTTATGTTGTTTACCTATCCAACGAATTGTCACACGCTAAGATTCAAAGCAAATCGGCCACATTATGGCCTTCCTACTAAAAAAGGGTAGAAAACGAGTAATGTCCTAAATTAAAAAGGATATTTTCTTAACCCCCATTTTGGCTGAATTTTTAGAGAATGCAAAAATATCCCATGGAAGTCGTAGTTATGTTGTTTACCTATCCAACGAATTGTCACACGCTAAGATTCAATGCAAATCGGCCACATTATGGCCTTCCTACTAAAAAAGGGTCGAAAACGAGTAATGTCCCAAATTAACGAGGAGATTTTCTTAACCTCCATTTTGGCTGAATTTTTAAAAAATGCAAAAATATCCCATGGAAGTCGTAGCTATGTTGTTTACCTATCCAACGAATTGTCCCATGCTAAGATTCAATACAGACCGGCCACTTTATGGCCTTCCTTATAAAAAAGGGTCGAAAACGAGTAATGTCCTAAATTAACGAGGGGATATTCTTAACCTCCATTTTGGCTGAATTTTTAGAGAATGCAAAAATATCCCATGGAAGTCGTAGTTATGTTGTTTACCTATCCAACGAATTGTCACACGCTAAGATTCAATGCAAATCGGCCACATTATGGCCTTCCTACTAAAAAAGGGTCGAAAACGAGTAATGTCCCAAATTAACGAGGATATTTTCTTAACCCCCATTTTGGCTGAATTTTTAAAGAATGCAAAAATATCCCATGGAAGTCGTAGTTATGTTGCTTACCTATCCAACGAATTGTCAGACGCTAAGATTCAATGCAAATCGGCCACATTATGGCCTTCCTACTAAAAAAGGGTCGAAAACGAGTAATGTCCCAAATTTACGAGGATATTTTCTTAACCCCCATTTTGGCTGAATTTTTAGAGAATGCAAAAATATCCCATGGAAGTCGTAGTTATGTTGTTTACCTATCCAACGAATTGTCACACGCTAAGATTCAATGCAAATAGGCCACATTATGGCCTTCCTACTAAAAAAGGGTCGAAAACGAGTAATGTCCCAAATTAACGAGGATATTTTCTTAACCCCCATTTTGGCTGAATTTTTAGAGAATGCAAAAATATCCCATGGAAGTCGTAGTTATGTTGTTTACCTATCCAACGAATTGTCACACGTTAAGATTCAATGCAAATCGGCCACATTATGGCCTTCCTACTAAAAAAGGGTCGAAAACGAGTAATGTCCCAAATTAACGAGGATATTTTCTTAACCCCCATTTTGGCTGAATTTTTAAAGAATGCAAAAATATCCCAATGGAAGTCATAGTTATGTTGTTTACCTATCCAACGAATTGTCACACGCTAAGATTCAATGCAAATCGGCCACATTATGGCCTTCCTACTAAAAAAGGGTCGAAAACGAGTAATGTCCCAAATTAACGAGGAGATTTTCTTAACCTCCATTTTGGCTGAATTTTTAAAAAATGCAAAAATATCCCATGGAAGTCGTAGCTATGTTGTTTACCTATCCAACGAATTGTCCCATGCTAAGATTCAATACAGACCGGCCACTTTAAGGCCTTCCTTATAAAAAAGGGTCGAAAACGAGTAATGTCCTAAATTAACGAGGGGATTTTCTTAACCTCCATTTTGGCTGAATTTTTAGAGAATGCAAAAATATCCCATGGAAGTCGTAGTTATGTTGTTTACCTATCCAACGAATTGTCACACGCTAAGATTCAATGCAAATCGGCCACATTATGGCCTTCCTACTAAAAAAGGGTCGAAAACGAGTAATGTCCCAAATTAACGAGGATATTTTCTTAACCCCCATTTTGGCTGAATTTTTAGAGAATGCAAAAATATCCCATGGAAGTCGTAGTTATGTTGCTTACCTATCCAACGAATTGTCAGACGCTAAGATTCAATGCAAATCGGCCACATTATGGCCTTCCTACTAAAAAAGGGTCGAAAACGAGTAATGTCCCAAATTTACGAGGATATTTTCTTAACCCCCATTTTGGCTGAATTTTTAGAGAATGCAAAAATATCCCATGGAAGTCGTAGTTATGTTGTTTACCTATCCAACGAATTGTCACACGCTAAGATTCAATGCAAATCGGCCACATTATGGCCTTCCTACTAAAAAAGGGTCGAAAACGAGTAATGTCCCAAATTAACGAGGATATTTTCTTAACCCCCATTTTGGCTGAATTTTTCGAGAATGCAAAAATATCCCATGGAAGTCGTAGTTATGTTGTTTACCTATCCAACGAATTGTCACACGCTAAGATTCAATGCAAATCGGCCACATTATGGCCTTCCTACTAAAAAAGGGTCGAAAACGAGTAATGTCCCAAATTAACGAGGATATTTTCTTAACCCCCATTTTGGCTGAATTTTTAGAGAATGCAAAAATATCCCATGGAAGTCGTAGTTATGTTGTTTACCTATCCAACGAATTGTCACACGCTAAGATTCAATGCAAATAGGCCACATTATGGCCTTCCTACTAAAAAAGGGTCGAAAACGAGTAATGTCCCAAATTAACGAGGAGATTTTCTTAACCTCCATTTTGGCTGAATTTTTAAAAAATGCAAAAATATCCCATGGAAGTCGTAGCTATGTTGTTTACCTATCCAACGAATTGTCCCATGCTAAGATTCAATACAGACTGGCCACTTTATGGCCTTCCTTATAAAAAAGGGTCGAAAATGAGTAATGTCCCAAATTAACGAGGATATTTTCTTAACCCCCATTTTGGCTGAATTTTTAAAGAATGCAAAAATATCCCAATGGAAGTCATAGTTATGTTGTTTACCTATCCAACGAATTGTCACACGCTAAGATTCAATGCAAATCGGCCACATTATGGCCTTCCTACTAAAAAAGGGTCGAAAACGAGTAATGTCCCAAATTAACGAGGAGATTTTCTTAACCTCCATTTTGGCTGAATTTTTAAAAAATGCAAAAATATCCCATGGAAGTCGTAGCTATGTTGTTTACCTATCCAACGAATTGTCCCATGCTAAGATTCAATACAGACCGGCCACTTTATGGCCTTCCTACTAAAAAAGGGTCGAAAACGAGTAATGTCCCAAATTAACGAGGATATTTTCTTAACCCCCATTTTGGCTGAATTTTTAAAGAATGCAAAAATATCCCCTGGAAGTCATAGTTATGTTGTTTACCTATCCAACGAATTGTCACACGCTAAGATTCAATGCAAATCGGCCACATTATGGCCTTCCTACTAAAAAAGGGACGAAAACGAGTAATGTCCCAAATTAACGAGGAGATTTTCTTAACCTCCATTTTGGCTGAATTTATAGAGAATGCGAAAATATCCCATGGAAGTCGTAGTTATGTTGTTTACCTATCCAATGAAATGTCACATGCTAAGATTCAATACAAATCGGCCACTTTATGGCCTTCCTAGTAAAAATGGGTCGAAAACGAGTGATGTCCTAAATTAACGAGGAGATTTTCTTAACCTCCATTTTGGCCGAATTTTAAGAGAATGCAAAAATATCCCATGGAAGTCGTAGTTATGTTGTTTACCTATCCAACAAATTGTCACACGCTAAGATTCAATGCAAATCGGCCACATTATGGCCTTCCTACTAAAAAAGGGTCGAAAACGAGTAATGTCCCAAATTAACGAGGAGATTTTCTTAACCTCCATTTTGGCTGAATTTTTAGAGAATGCGAAAATATCCCATGGAAGTCGTAGTTATGTTGTTTACCTATCCAATGAATTGTCACATGCTAAGATTCAATACAAATCGGCCACTTTATGGCCTTCCTAGTAAAAATGGGTCGAAAACGAGTGATGTCCTAAAATAACGAGGAGATTTTCTTAACCTCCATTTTGGCCGAATTTTAAGAGAATGCAAAAATATCCCATGGAAGTCGTAGTTATGTTGTTTACCTATCCAACAAATTGTCACACGCTAAGATTCAATGCAAATCGGCCACATTATGGCCTTCCTAGTAAAAAAGGGTCGAAAACGAGTAATGTCCCAAATTAACGAGGAGATTTTCTTAACCTCCATTTTGGCTGAATTTTTAAAAAATGCAAAAATATCCCATGGAAGTCGTAGCTATGTTGTTTACCTATCCAACGAATTGTCCCATGCTAAGATTCAATACAGACCGGCCACTTTATGGCCTTCCTTATAAAAAAGGGTCGAAAACGAGTAATGTCCTAAATTAACGAGGGGATTTTCTTAACCTCCATTTTGGCTGAATTTTTAGAGAATGCAAAAATATCCCATGGAAGTCGTAGTTATGTTGTTTACCTATCCAACGAATTGTCACACGCTAAGATTCAATGCAAATTTTCCACATTATGGCCTTCCTACTAAAAAAGGGTAGAAAACGAGTAATGTTCCAAATTAACGAGGATATTTTCTTAACCCCCATTTTGGCTGAATTTTTAGAGAATGCAAAAATATCCCATGGAAGTCGTACTTATGTTGTTTACCTATCCAACGAATTGTCACACGCTAAGATTCAATGCAAATCGGCCACATTATGGCCTTCCTACTAAAAAAGGGTCGAAAACGAGTAATGTCCCAAATTAACGAGGAGATTTTCTTAACCTCCATTTTGGCTGAATTTTGAAAAAATGCAAAAATATCCCATGGAAGTCGTAGCTATGTTGTTTACCTATCCAACGAATTGTCCCATGCTAAGATTCAATACAGACCGGCCACTTTATGGCCTTCCTTATAAAAAAGGGTCGAAAACGAGTAATGTCCTAAATTAACGAGGGGATTTTCTTAACCTCCATTTTGGCTGAATTTTTAGAGAATGCAAAAATATCCCATGGAAGTCGTAGTTATGTTGTTTACCTATCCAATGAAATGTCACATGCTAAGATTCAATACAAATCGGCCACTTTATGGCCTTCCTAGTAAAAATGGGTCGAAAACGAGTGATGTCCTAAATTAACGAGGAGATTTTCTTAACCTCCATTTTGGCCGAATTTTAAGAGAATGCAAAAATATCCCATGGAAGTCGTAGTTATGTTGTTTACCTATCCAACAAATTGTCACACGCTAAGATTCAATGCAAATCGGCCACATTATGGCCTTCCTACTAAAAAAGGGTCGAAAACGAGTAATGTCCCAAATTAACGAGGAGATTTTCTTAACCTCCATTTTGGCTGAATTTTTAGAGAATGCGAAAATATCCCATGGAAGTCATAGTTATGTTGTTTACCTATCCAATGAATTGTCACATGCTAAGATTCAATACAAATCGGCCACTTTATGGCCTTCCTAGTAAAAATGGGTCGAAAACGAGTGATGTCCTAAAATAACGAGGAGATTTTCTTAACCTCCATTTTGGCCGAATTTTAAGAGAATGCAAAAATATCCCATGGAAGTCGTAGTTATGTTGTTTACCTATCCAACAAATTGTCACACGCTAAGATTCAATGCAAATCGGCCACATTATGGCCTTCCTAGTAAAAAAGGGTCGAAAACGAGTAATGTCCCAAATTAACGAGGAGATTTTCTTAACCTCCATTTTGGCTGAATTTTTAAAAAATGCAAAAATATCCCATGGAAGTCGTAGCTATGTTGTTTACCTATCCAACGAATTGTCCCATGCTAAGATTCAATACAGACCGGCCACTTTATGGCCTTCCTTATAAAAAAGGGTCGAAAACGAGTAATGTCCTAAATTAACGAGGGGATTTTCTTAACCTCCATTTTGGCTGAATTTTTAGAGAATGCAAAAATATCCCATGGAAGTCGTAGTTATGTTGTTTACCTATCCAACGAATTGTCACACGCTAAGATTCAATGCAAATTTTCCACATTATGGCCTTCCTACTAAAAAAGGGTAGAAAACGAGTAATGTCCCAAATTAACGAGGATATTTTCTTAACCCCCATTTTGGCTGAATTTTTAGAGAATGCAAAAATATCCCATGGAAGTCGTACTTATGTTGTTTACCTATCCAACGAATTGTCACACGCTAAGATTCAATGCAAATCGGCCACATTATGGCCTTCCTACTAAAAAAGGGTCGAAAACGAGTAATGTCCCAAATTAACGAGGAGATTTTCTTAACCTCCATTTTGGCTGAATTTTGAAAAAATGCAAAAATATCCCATGGAAGTCGTAGCTATGTTGTTTACCTATCCAACGAATTGTCCCATGCTAAGATTCAATACAGACCGGCCACTTTATGGCCTTCCTTATAAAAAAGGGTCGAAAACGAGTAATGTCCTAAATTAACGAGGGGATATTCTTAACCTCCATTTTGGCTGAATTTTTAGAGAATGCAAAAATATCCCATGGAAGTCGTAGTTATGTTGTTTACCTATCCAACGAATTGTCACACGCTAAGATTCAATGCAAATCGGCCACATTATGGCCTTCCTACTAAAAAAGGGTCGAAAACGAGTAATGTCCCAAATTAACGAGGAGATTTTCTTAACCTCCATTTTGGCTGAATTTTTAGAGAATGCAAAAATATCCCAATGGAAGTCATAGTTATGTTGTTTACCTATCCAACGAATTGTCACACGCTAAGATTCAATGCAAATCGGCCACATTATGGCCTTCCTACTAAAAAAGGGTCGAAAACGAGTAATGTCCCAAATTAACGAGGAGATTTTCTTAACCTCCATTTTGGCTGAATTTTTAAAAAATGCAAAAATATCCCATGGAAGTCGTTGCTATGTTGTTTACCTATCCAACGAATTGTCCCATGCTAAGATTCAATACAGACCGGCCACTTTAAGGCCTTCCTTATAAAAAAGGGTCGAAAACGAGTAATGTCCTAAATTAACGAGGGGATTTTCTTAACCTCCATTTTGGCTGAATTTTTAGTGAATGCAAAAATATCCCATGGAAGTCGTAGTTATGTTGTTTACCTATCCAACGAATTGTCACACGCTAAGATTCAATGCAAATCGGCCACATTATGGCCTTCCTACTAAAAAAGGGTCGAAAACGAGTAATGTCCCAAATTAACGACGATATTTTCTTAACCCCCATTTTGGCTGAATTTTTAGAGAATGCAAAAATATCCCATGGAAGTCGTAGTTATGTTGCTTACCTATCCAACGAATTGTCACACGCTAAGATTCAATGCAAATCGGCCACATTATGGCCTTCCTACTAAAAAAGGGTCGAAAACGAGTAATGTCCCAAATTAACGAGGATATTTTCTTAACCCCCATTTTGGCTGAATTTTTAGAGAATGCAAAAATATCCCATGGAAGTCGTAGTTATGTTGTTTACCTATCCAACGAATTGTCACACGCTAAGATTCAATGCAAATCGGCCACATTATGGCCTTCCTACTAAAAAAGGGTCGAAAACGAGTAATGTCCCAAATTAACGAGGATATTTTCTTAACCCCCATTTTGGCTGAATTTTTAGAGAATGCAAAAATATCCCATGGAAGTCGTAGTTATGTTGCTTACCTATCCAACGAATTGTCACACGCTAAGATTCAATGCAAATCGGCCACATTATGGCCTTCCTACTAAAAAAGGGTCGAAAACGAGTAATGTCCCAAATTAACGAGGATATTTTCTTAACCCCCATTTTGGCTGAATTTTTAGAGAATGCAAAAATATCCCATGGAAGTCGTAGTTATGTTGTTTACCTATCCAACGAATTGTCACACGCTAAGATTCAATGCAAATAGGCCACATTATGGCCTTCCTACTAAAAAAGGGTCGAAAACGAGTAATGTCCCAAATTAACGAGGAGATTTTCTTAACCTCCATTTTGGCCGAATTTTAAGAGAATGCAAAAATATCCCATGGAAGTCGTAGTTATGTTGTTTACCTATCCAACAAATTGTCACACGCTAAGATTCAATGCAAATCGGCCACATTATGGCCTTCCTAGTAAAAAAGGGTCGAAAACGAGTAATGTCCCAAATTAACGAGGAGATTTTCTTAACCTCCATTTTGGCTGAATTTTTAAAAAATGCAAAAATATCCCATGGAAGTCGTTGCTATGTTGTTTACCTATCCAACGAATTGTCCCATGCTAAGATTCAATACAGACCGGCCACTTTAAGGCCTTCCTTATAAAAAAGGGTCGAAAACGAGTAATGTCCTAAATTAACGAGGGGATTTTCTTAACCTCCATTTTGGCTGAATTTTTAGTGAATGCAAAAATATCCCATGGAAGTCGTAGTTATGTTGTTTACCTATCCAACGAATTGTCACACGCTAAGATTCAATGCAAATCGGCCACATTATGGCCTTCTTACTAAAAAAGGGTCGAAAACGAGTAATGTCCCAAATTAACGAGGATATTTTCTTAACCCCCATTTTGGCTGAATTTTTAGAGAATGCAAAAATATCCCATGGAAGTCGTAGTTATGTTGCTTACCTATCCAACGAATTGTCACACGCTAAGATTCAATGCAAATCGGCCACATTATGGCCTTCCTACTAAAAAAGGGTCGAAAACGAGTAATGTCCCAAATTAACGAGGATATTTTCTTAACCCCCATTTTGGCTGAATTTTTAGAGAATGCAAAAATATCCCATGGAAGTCGTAGTTATGTTGTTTACCTATCCAACGAATTGTCACACGCTAAGATTCAATGCAAATCGGCCACATTATGGCCTTCCTACTAAAAAAGGGTCGAAAACGAGTAATGTCCCAAATTAACGAGGATATTTTCTTAACCCCCATTTTGGCTGAATTTTTAGAGAATGCAAAAATATCCCATGGAAGTCGTAGTTATGTTGTTTACCTATCCAACGAATTGTCACACGCTAAGATTCAATGCAAATAGGCCACATTATGGCCTTCCTACTAAAAAAGGGTCGAAAACGAGTAATGTCCCAAATTAACGAGGAGATTTTCTTAACCTCCATTTTGGCCGAATTTTAAGAGAATGCAAAAATATCCAATGGAAGTCGTAGTTATGTTGTTTACCTATCCAACAAATTGTCACACGCTAAGATTCAATGCAAATCGGCCACATTATGGCCTTCCTAGTAAAAAAGGGTCGAAAACGAGTAATGTCCCAAATTAACGAGGAGATTTTCTTAACCTCCATTTTGGCTGAATTTTTAAAAAATGCAAAAATATCCCATGGAAGTCGTTGCTATGTTGTTTACCTATCCAACGAATTGTCCCATGCTAAGATTCAATACAGACCGGCCACTTTAAGACCTTCCTTATAAAAAAGGGTCGAAAACGAGTAATGTCCTAAATTAACGAGGGGATTTTCTTAACCTCCATTTTGGCTGAATTTTTAGTGAATGCAAAAATATCCCATGGAAGTCGTAGTTATGTTGTTTACCTATCCAACGAATTGTCACACGCTAAGATTCAATGCAAATCGGCCACATTATGGCCTTCTTACTAAAAAAGGGTCGAAAACGAGTAATGTCCCAAATTAACGAGGATATTTTCTTAACCCCCATTTTGGCTGAATTTTTAGAGAATGCAAAAATATCCCATGGAAGTCGTAGTTATGTTGCTTACCTATCCAACGAATTGTCACACGCTAAGATTCAATGCAAATCGGCCACATTATGGCCTTCCTACTAAAAAAGGGTCGAAAACGAGTAATGTCCCAAATTAACGAGGATATTTTCTTAACCCCCATTTTGGCTGAATTTTTAGAGAATGCAAAAATATCCCATGGAAGTCGTAGTTATGTTGTTTACCTATCCAACGAATTGTCACACGCTAAGATTCAATGCAAATCGGCCACATTATGGCCTTCCTACTAAAAAAGGGTCGAAAACGAGTAATGTCCCAAATTAACGAGGATATTTTCTTAACCCCCATTTTGGCTGAATTTTTAGAGAATGCAAAAATATCCCATGGAAGTCGTAGTTATGTTGCTTACCTATCCAACGAATTGTCACACGCTAAGATTCAATGCAAATCGGCCACATTATGGCCTTCCTACTAAAAAAGGGTCGAAAACGAGTAATGTCCCAAATTAACGAGGATATTTTCTTAACCCCCATTTTGGCTGAATTTTTAGAGAATGCAAAAATATCCCATGGAAGTCGTAGTTATGTTGTTTACCTATCCAACGAATTGTCACACGCTAAGATTCAATGCAAATAGGCCACATTATGGCCTTCCTACTAAAAAAGGGTCGAAAACGAGTAATGTCCCAAATTAACGAGGAGATTTTCTTAACCTCCATTTTGGCCGAATTTTAAGAGAATGCAAAAATATCCCATGGAAGTCGTAGTTATGTTGTTTACCTATCCAACAAATTGTCACACGCTAAGATTCAATGCAAATCGGCCACATTATGGCCTTCCTAGTAAAAAAGGGTCGAAAACGAGTAATGTCCCAAATTAACGAGGAGATTTTCTTAACCTCCATTTTGGCTGAATTTTTAAAAAATGCAAAAATATCCCATGGAAGTCGTAGCTATGTTGTTTACCTATCCAACGAATTGTCACACGCTAAGATTCAATGCAAATCGGCCACATTATGGCCTTCCTACTAAAAAAGGGTCGAAAACGAGTAATGTCCCAAATTAACGAGGAGATTTTCTTAACCTCCATTTTGGCTGAATTTTTAAAAAATGCAAAAATATCCCATGGAAGTCGTAGCTATGTTGTTTACCTATCCAACGAATTGTCCCATGCTAAGATTCAATACAGACCGGCCACTTTATGGCCTTCCTTATAAAAAAGGGTCGAAAACGAGTAATGTCCTAAATTAACGAGGGGATTTTCTTAACCTCCATTTTGGCTGAATTTTTAGAGAATGCAAAAATATCCCATGGAAGTCGTAGTTATGTTGTTTACCTATCCAACGAATTGTCACACGCTAAGATTCAATGCAAATCGGCCACATTATGGCCTTCCTACTAAAAAAGGGTCGAAAACGAGTAATGTCCCAAATTAACGAGGATATTTTCTTAACCCCCATTTTGGCTGAATTTTTAGAGAATGCAAAAATATCCCATGGAAGTCGTAGTTATGTTGTTTAGCTATCCAACGAATTGTCACACGCTAAGATTCAATGCAAATCGGCCACATTATGGCCTTCCTACTAAAAAAGGGTCGAAAACGAGTAATGTCCCAAATTAACGAGGAGATTTTCTTAACCTCCATTTTGGCTGAATTTTTAGAGAATGCAAAAATATCCCATGGAAGTCGTAGTTATGTTGTTTACCTATCCAATGAATTGTCACATGCTAAGATTCAATACAAATCAGCCACTTTATGGCCTTCCTACTAAAAAAGGGTCGAAAACGAGTAATGTCCCAAATTAACGAGGATATTTTCTTAACCCCCATTTTGGCTGAATTTTTAGAGAATGCAAAAATATCCCATGGAAGTCGTAGTTATGTTGCTTACCTATCCAACGAATTGTCACACGCTAAGATTCAATGCAAATCGGCCACATTATGGCCTTCCTACTAAAAAAGGGTCGAAAACGAGTAATGTCCCAAATTAACGAGGATATTTTCTTAACCCCCATTTTGGCTGAATTTTTAGAGAATGCAAAAATATCCCATGGAAGTCGTAGTTATGTTGTTTACCTATCCAATGAATTGTCACATGCTAAGATTCAATACAAATCAGCCACTTTATGGCCTTCCTACTAAAAAAGGGTCGAAAACGAGTAATGTCCCAAATTAACGAGGATATTTTCTTAACCCCCATTTTGGCTGAATTTTTAGAGAATGCAAAAATATCCCATGGAAGTCGTAGTTATGTTGCTTACCTATCCAACGAATTGTCACACGCTAAGATTCAATGCAAATCGGCCACATTATGGCCTTCCTACTAAAAAAGGGTCGAAAACGAGTAATGTCCCAAATTAACGAGGATATTTTCTTAACCCCCATTTTGGCTGAATTTTTAGAGAATGCAAAAATATCCCATGGAAGTCGTAGTTATGTTGTTTACCTATCCAACGAATTGTCACACGCTAAGATTCAATGCAAATCGGCCACATTATGGCCTTCCTACTAAAAAAGGGTCGAAAACGAGTAATGTCCCAAATTAACGAGGATATTTTCTTAACCCCCATTTTGGCTGAATTTTTAGAGAATGCAAAAATATCCCATGGAAGTCGTAGTTATGTTGCTTACCTATCCAACGAATTGTCACACGCTAAGATTCAATGCAAATCGGCCACATTATGGCCTTCCTACTAAAAAAGGGTCGAAAACGAGTAATGTCCCAAATTAACTAGGATATTTTCTTAACCCCCATTTTGGCTGAATTTTTAGAGAATGCAAAAATATCCCATGGAAGTCGTAGTTATGTTGTTTACCTATCCAACGAATTGTCACACGCTAAGATTCAATGCAAATAGGCCACATTATGGCCTTCCTACTAAAAAAGGGTCGAAAACGAGTAATGTCCCAAATTAACGAGGAGATTTTCTTAACCTCCATTTTGGCCGAATTTTAAGAGAATGCAAAAATATCCCATGGAAGTCGTAGTTATGTTGTTTACCTATCCAACAAATTGTCACACGCTAAGATTCAATGCAAATCGGCCACATTATGGCCTTCCTAGTAAAAAAGGGTCGAAAACGAGTAATGTCCCAAATTAACGAGGAGATTTTCTTAACCTCCATTTTGGCTGAATTTTTAAAAAATGCAAAAATATCCCATGGAAGTCGTAGCTATGTTGTTTACCTATCCAACGAATTGTCACACGCTAAGATTCAATGCAAATCGGCCACATTATGGCCTTCCTACTAAAAAAGGGTCGAAAACGAGTAATGTCCCAAATTAACGAGGAGATTTTCTTAACCTCCATTTTGGCTGAATTTTTAAAAAATGCAAAAATATCCCATGGAAGTCGTAGCTATGTTGTTTACCTATCCAACGAATTGTCCCATGCTAAGATTCAATACAGACCGGCCACTTTATGGCCTTCCTTATAAAAAAGGGTCGAAAACGAGTAATGTCCTAAATTAACGAGGGGATTTTCTTAACCTCCATTTTGGCTGAATTTTTAGAGAATGCAAAAATATCCCATGGAAGTCGTAGTTATGTTGTTTACCTATCCAACGAATTGTCACACGCTAAGATTCAATGCAAATCGGCCACATTATGGCCTTCCTACTAAAAAAGGGTCGAAAACGAGTAATGTCCCAAATTAACGAGGATATTTTCTTAACCCCCATTTTGGCTGAATTTTTAGAGAATGCAAAAATATCCCATGGAAGTCGTAGTTATGTTGTTTACCTATCCAACGAATTGTCACACGCTAAGATTCAATGCAAATCGGCCACATTATGGCCTTCCTACTAAAAAAGGGTCGAAAACGAGTAATGTCCCAAATTAACGAGGAGATTTTCTTAACCTCCATTTTGGCTGAATTTTTAGAGAATGCAAAAATATCCCATGGAAGTCGTAGTTATGTTGTTTACCTATCCAACGAATTGTCACACGCTAAGATTCAATGCAAATCAGCCACATTATGGCCTTCCTACTAAAAAAGGGTCGAAAACGAGTAATGTCCCAAATTAACGAGGAGATTTTCTTAACCTCCATTTTGACTGAATTTTTAGAGAATGCAAAAATATCCCATGGAAGTCGTAGTTATGTTGTTTACCTATCCAATGAATTGTCACATGCTAAGATTCAATTCAAATCAGCCACTTTATGGCCTTCCTACTAAAAAAGGGTCGAAAACGAGTAATGTCCCAAATTAACGAGGATATTTTCTTAACCCCCATTTTGGCTGAATTTTTAGAGAATGCAAAAATATCCCATGGAAGTCGTAGTTATGTTGCTTACCTATCCAACGAATTGTCACACGCTAAGATTCAATGCAAATCGGCCACATTATGGCCTTCCTACTAAAAAAGGGTCGAAAACGAGTAATGTCCCAAATTAACGAGGATATTTTCTTAACCCCCATTTTGGCTGAATTTTTAGAGAATGCAAAAATATCCCATGGAAGTCGTAGTTATGTTGTTTACCTATCCAACGAATTGTCACACGCTAAGATTCAATGCAAATAGGCCACATTATGGCCTTCCTACTAAAAAAGGGTCGAAAACGAGTAATGTCCCAAATTAACGAGGAGATTTTCTTAACCTCCATTTTGGCCGAATTTTAAGAGAATGCAAAAATATCCCATGGAAGTCGTAGTTATGTTGTTTACCTATCCAACAAATTGTCACACGCTAAGATTCAATGCAAATCGGCCACATTATGGCCTTCCTAGTAAAAAAGGGTCGAAAACGAGTAATGTCCCAAATTAACGAGGAGATTTTCTTAACCTCCATTTTGGCTGAATTTTTAAAAAATGCAAAAATATCCCATGGAAGTCGTTGCTATGTTGTTTACCTATCCAACGAATTGTCACACGCTAAGATTCAATGCAAATCGGCCACATTATGGCCTTCCTACTAAAAAAGGGTCGAAAACGAGTAATGTCCCAAATTAACGAGGATATTTTCTTAACCCCCATTTTGGCTGAATTTTTAGAGAATGCAAAAATATCCCATGGAAGTCGTAGTTATGTTGCTTACCTATCCAACGAATTGTCACACGCTAAGATTCAATGCAAATCGGCCACATTATGGCCTTCCTACTAAAAAAGGGTCGAAAACGAGTAATGTCCCAAATTAACGAGGATATTTTCTTAACCCCCATTTTGGCTGAATTTTTAGAGAATGCAAAAATATCCCATGGAAGTCGTAGTTATGTTGTTTACCTATCCAACGAATTGTCACACGCTAAGATTCAATGCAAATAGGCCACATTATGGCCTTCCTACTAAAAAAGGGTCGAAAACGAGTAATGTCCCAAATTAACGAGGAGATTTTCTTAACCTCCATTTTGGCCGAATTTTAAGAGAATGCAAAAATATCCCATGGAAGTCGTAGTTATGTTGTTTACCTATCCAACAAATTGTCACACGCTAAGATTCAATGCAAATCGGCCACATTATGGCCTTCCTAGTAAAAAAGGGTCGAAAACGAGTAATGTCCCAAATTAACGAGGAGATTTTCTTAACCTCCATTTTGGCTGAATTTTTAAAAAATGCAAAAATATCCCATGGAAGTCGTTGCTATGTTGTTTACCTATCCAACGAATTGTCCCATGCTAAGATTCAATACAGACCGGCCACTTTAAGGCCTTCCTTATAAAAAAGGGTCGAAAACGAGTAATGTCCTAAATTAACGAGGGGATTTTCTTAACCTCCATTTTGGCTGAATTTTTAGTGAATGCAAAAATATCCCATGGAAGTCGTAGTTATGTTGTTTACCTATCCAACGAATTGTCACACGCTAAGATTCAATGCAAATCGGCCACATTATGGCCTTCTTACTAAAAAAGGGTCGAAAACGAGTAATGTCCCAAATTAACGAGGATATTTTCTTAACCCCCATTTTGGCTGAATTTTTAGAGAATGCAAAAATATCCCATGGAAGTCGTAGTTATGTTGCTTACCTATCCAACGAATTATCACACGCTAAGATTCAATGCAAATCGGCCACATTATGGCCTTCCTACTAAAAAAGGGTCGAAAACGAGTAATGTCCCAAATTAACGAGGATATTTTCTTAACCCCCATTTTGGCTGAATTTTTAGAGAATGCAAAAATATCCCATGGAAGTCGTAGTTATGTTGTTTACCTATCCAACGAATTGTCACACGCTAAGATTCAATGCAAATCGGCCACATTATGGCCTTCCTACTAAAAAAGGGTCGAAAACGAGTAATGTCCCAAATTAACGAGGATATTTTCTTAACCCCCATTTTGGCTGAATTTTTAGAGAATGCAAAAATATCCCATGGAAGTCGTAGTTATGTTGCTTACCTATCCAACGAATTGTCACACGCTAAGATTCAATGCAAATCGGCCACATTATGGCCTTCCTACTAAAAAAGGGTCGAAAACGAGTAATGTCCCAAATTAACGAGGATATTTTCTTAACCCCCATTTTGGCTGAATTTTTAGAGAATGCAAAAATATCCCATGGAAGTCGTAGTTATGTTGTTTACCTATCCAACGAATTGTCACACGCTAAGATTCAATGCAAATAGGCCACATTATGGCCTTCCTACTAAAAAAGGGTCGAAAACGAGTAATGTCCCAAATTAACGAGGAGATTTTCTTAACCTCCATTTTGGCCGAATTTTAAGAGAATGCAAAAATATCCCATGGAAGTCGTAGTTATGTTGTTTACCTATCCAACAAATTGTCACACGCTAAGATTCAATGCAAATCGGCCACATTATGGCATTCCTAGTAAAAAAGGGTCGAAAACGAGTAATGTCCCAAATTAACGAGGAGATTTTCTTAACCTCCATTTTGGCTGAATTTTTAAAAAATGCAAAAATATCCCATGGAAGTCGTAGCTATGTTGTTTACCTATCCAACGAATTGTCACACGCTAAGATTCAATGCAAATCGGCCACATTATGGCCTTCCTACTAAAAAAGGGTCGAAAACGAGTAATGTCCCAAATTAACGAGGAGATTTTCTTAACCTCCATTTTGGCTGAATTTTTAAAAAATGCAAAAATATCCCATGGAAGTCGTAGCTATGTTGTTTACCTATCCAACGAATTGTCCCATGCTAAGATTCAATACAGACCGGCCACTTTATGGCCTTCCTTATAAAAAAGGGTCGAAAACGAGTAATGTCCTAAATTAACGAGGGGATTTTCTTAACCTCCATTTTGGCTGAATTTTTAGAGAATGCAAAAATATCCCATGGAAGTCGTAGTTATGTTGTTTACCTATCCAACGAATTGTCACACGCTAAGATTCAATGCAAATCGGCCACATTATGGCCTTCCTACTAAAAAAGGGTCGAAAACGAGTAATGTCCCAAATTAACGAGGATATTTTCTTAACCCCCATTTTGGCTGAATTTTTAGAGAATGCAAAAATATCCCATGGAAGTCGTAGTTATGTTGTTTACCTATCCAACGAATTGTCACACGCTAAGATTCAATGCAAATCGGCCACATTATGGCCTTCCTACTAAAAAAGGGTCGAAAACGAGTAATGTCCCAAATTAACGAGGAGATTTTCTTAACCTCCATTTTGGCTGAATTTTTAGAGAATGCAAAAATATCCCATGGAAGTCGTAGTTATGTTGTTTACCTATCCAACGAATTGTCACACGCTAAGATTCAATGCAAATCAGCCACATTATGGCCTTCCTACTAAAAAAGGGTCGAAAACGAGTAATGTCCCAAATTAACGAGGAGATTTTCTTAACCTCCATTTTGGCTGAATTTTTAGAGAATGCAAAAATATCCCATGGAAGTCGTAGTTATGTTGTTTACCTATCCAATGAATTGTCACATGCTAAGATTCAATACAAATCAGCCACTTTATGGCCTTCCTAGTAAAAATGGGTCGAAAACGAGTGATGTCCTAAATTAACGAGGAGATTTTCTTAACCTCCATTTTGGCCGAATTTTAAGAGAATGCAAAAATATCCCATGGAAGTCGTAGTTATGTTGTTTACCTATCCAACAAATTGTCACACGCTAAGATTCAATGCAAATCGGCCACATTATGGCCTTCCTAGTAAAAAAGGGTCGAAAACGAGTAATGTCCCAAATTAACGAGGAGATTTTCTTAACCTCCATTTTGGCTGAATTTTTAAAAAATGCAAAAATATCCCATGGAAGTCGTAGCTATGTTGTTTACCTATCCAACGAATTGTCACACGCTAAGATTCAATGCAAATCGGCCACATTATGGCCTTCCTACTAAAAAAGGGTCGAAAACGAGTAATGTCCCAAATTAACGAGGAGATTTTCTTAACCTCCATTTTGGCTGAATTTTTAAAAAATGCAAAAATATCCCATGGAAGTCGTAGCTATGTTGTTTACCTATCCAACGAATTGTCCCATGCTAAGATTCAATACAGACCGGCCACTTTATGGCCTTCCTTATAAAAAAGGGTCGAAAACGAGTAATGTCCTAAATTAACGAGGGGATTTTCTTAACCTCCATTTTGGCTGAATTTTTAGAGAATGCAAAAATATCCCATGGAAGTCGTAGTTATGTTGTTTACCTATCCAACGAATTGTCACACGCTAAGATTCAATGCAAATCGGCCACATTATGGCCTTCCTACTAAAAAAGGGTCGAAAACGAGTAATGTCCCAAATTAACGAGGATATTTTCTTAACCCCCATTTTGGCTGAATTTTTAGAGAATGCAAAAATATCCCATGGAAGTCGTAGTTATGTTGTTTACCTATCCAACGAATTGTCACACGCTAAGATTCAATGCAAATCGGCCACATTATGGCCTTCCTACTAAAAAAGGGTCGAAAACGAGTAATGTCCCAAATTAACGAGGAGATTTTCTTAACCTCCATTTTGGCGAATTTTTAGAGAATGCAAAAATATCCCATGGAAGTCGTAGTTATGTTGTTTACCTATCCAACGAATTGTCACACGCTAAGATTCAATGCAAATCAGCCACATTATGGCCTTCCTACTAAAAAAGGGTCGAAAACGAGTGATGTCCTAAATTAACGAGGAGATTTTCTTAACCTCCATTTTGGCCGAATTTTAAGAGAATGCAAAAATATCCCATGGAAGTCGTAGTTATGTTGTTTACCTATCCAACAAATTGTCACACGCTAAGATTCAATGCAAATCGGCCACATTATGGCCTTCCTAGTAAAAAAGGGTCGAAAACGAGTAATGTCCCAAATTAACGAGGAGATTTTCTTAACCTCCATTTTGGCTGAATTTTTAAAAAATGCAAAAATATCCCATGGAAGTCGTAGCTATGTTGTTTACCTATCCAACGAATTGTCACACGCTAAGATTCAATGCAAATCGGCCACATTATGGCCTTCCTACTAAAAAAGGGTCGAAAACGAGTAATGTCCCAAATTAACGAGGAGATTTTCTTAACCTCCATTTTGGCTGAATTTTTAAAAAATGCAAAAATATCCCATGGAAGTCGTAGCTATGTTGTTCACCTATCCAACGAATTGTCCCATGCTAAGATTCAATACAGACCGGCCACTTTATGGCCTTCCTTATAAAAAAGGGTCGAAAACGAGTAATGTCCCAAATTAACGAGGATATTTTCTTAACCCCCATTTTGGCTGAATTTTTAGAGAATGCAAAAATATCCCATGGAAGTCGTAGTTATGTTGCTTACCTATCCAACGAATTGTCACACGCTAAGATTCAATGCAAATCGGCCACATTATGGCCTTCCTACTAAAAAAGGGTCGAAAACGAGTAATGTCCCAAATTAACGAGGATATTTTCTTAACCCCCATTTTGGCTGAATTTTTAGAGAATGCAAAAATATCCCATGGAAGTCGTAGTTATGTTGTTTACCTATCCAACGAATTGTCACACGCTAAGATTCAATGCAAATAGGCCACATTATGGCCTTCCTACTAAAAAAGGGTCGAAAACGAGTAATGTCCCAAATTAACGAGGAGATTTTCTTAACCTCCATTTTGGCCGAATTTTAAGAGAATGCAAAAATATCCCATGGAAGTCGTAGTTATGTTGTTTACCTATCCAACAAATTGTCACACGCTAAGATTCAATGCAAATCGGCCACATTATGGCCTTCCTAGTAAAAAAGGGTCGAAAACGAGTAATGTCCCAAATTAACGAGGAGATTTTCTTAACCTCCATTTTGGCTGAATTTTTAAAAAATGCAAAAATATCCCATGGAAGTCGTAGCTATGTTGTTTACCTATCCAACGAATTGTCACACGCTAAGATTCAATGCAAATCGGCCACATTATGGCCTTCCTACTAAAAAAGGGTCGAAAACGAGTAATGTCCCAAATTAACGAGGAGATTTTCTTAACCTCCATTTTGGCTGAATTTTTAAAAAATGCAAAAATATCCCATGGAAGTCGTAGCTATGTTGTTTACCTATCCAACAAATTGTCCCATGCTAAGATTCAATACAGACCGGCCACTTTATGGCCTTCCTTATAAAAAAGGGTCGAAAACGAGTAATGTCCTAAATTAACGAGGGGATTTTCTTAACCTCCATTTTGGCTGAATTTTTAGAGAATGCAAAAATATCCCATGGAAGTCGTAGTTATGTTGTTTACCTATCCAACGAATTGTCACATGCTAAGATTCAACGCAAATCGGCCACATTATGGCCTTCCTACTAAAAAAGGGTCGAAAACGAGTAATGTCCCAAATTAACGAGGATATTTTCTTAACCCCCATTTTGGCTGAATTTTTAGAGAATGCAAAAATATCCCATGGAAGTCGTAGTTATGTTGTTTACCTATCCAACGAATTGTCACACGCTAAGATTCAATGCAAATCGGCCACATTATGGCCTTCCTACTAAAAAAGGGTCGAAAACGAGTAATGTCCCAAATTAACGAGGAGATTTTCTTAACCTCCATTTTGGCTGAATTTTTAGAGAATGCAAAAATATCCCATGGAAGTCGTAGTTATGTTGTTTACCTATCCAACGAATTGTCACACGCTAAGATTCAATGCAAATCAGCCACATTATGGCCTTCCTACTAAAAAAGGGTCGAAAACGAGTAATGTCCCAAATTAACGAGGAGATTTTCTTAACCTCCATTTTGGCTGAATTTTTAGAGAATGCAAAAATATCCCATGGAAGTCGTAGTTATGTTGTTTACCTATCCAATGAATTGTCACATGCTAAGATTCAATACAAATTGGCCACTTTATGGCCTTCCTAGTAAAAATGGGTCGAAAACGAGTGATGTCCTAAATTAACGAGGAGATTTTCTTAACCTCCATTTTGGCCGAATTTTAAGAGAATGCAAAAATATCCCATGGAAGTCGTAGTTATGTTGTTTACCTATCCAACAAATTGTCACACGCTAAGATTCAATGCAAATCGGCCACATTATGGCCTTCCTAGTAAAAAAGGGTCGAAAACGAGTAATGTCCCAAATTAACGAGGAGATTTTCTTAACCTCCATTTTGGCTGAATTTTTAAAAAATGCAAAAATATCCCATGGAAGTCGTAGCTATGTTGTTTACCTATCCAACGAATTGTCACACGCTAAGATTCAATGCAAATCGGCCACATTATGGCCTTCCTACTAAAAAAGGGTCGAAAACGAGTAATGTCCCAAATTAACGAGGAGATTTTCTTAACCTCCATTTTGGCTGAATTTTTAAAAAATGCAAAAATATCCCATGGAAGTCGTAGCTATGTTGTTTACCTATCCAACGAATTGTCCCATGCTAAGATTCAATACAGACCGGCCACTTTATGGCCTTCCTTATAAAAAAGGGTCGAAAACGAGTAATGTCCTAAATTAACGAGGGGATTTTCTTAACCTCCATTTTGGCTGAATTTTTAGAGAATGCAAAAATATCCCATGGAAGTCGTAGTTATGTTGTTTACCTATCCAACAAATTGTCACACGCTAAGATTCAATGCAAATCAGCCACATTATGGCCTTCCTACTAAAAAAGGGTCGAAAACGAGTGATGTCCTAAATTAACGAGGAGATTTTCTTAACCTCCATTTTGGCCGAATTTTAAGAGAATGCAAAAATATCCCATGGAAGTCGTAGTTATGTTGTTTACCTATCCAACAAATTGTCACACGCTAAGATTCAATGCAAATCAGCCACATTATGGCCTTCCTACTAAAAAAGGGTCGAAAACGAGTGATGTCCTAAATTAACGAGGAGATTTTCTTAACCTCCATTTTGGCTGAATTTTTAGAGAATGCAAAAATATCCCATGGAAGTCGTAGTTATGTTGTTTACCTATCCAACAAATTGTCACACGCTAAGATTCAATGCAAATCAGCCACATTATGGCCTTCCTACTAAAAAAGGGTCGAAAACGAGTGATGTCCTAAATTAACGAGGAGATTTTCTTAACCTCCATTTTGGCCGAATTTTAAGAGAATGCAAAAATATCCCATGGAAGTCGTAGTTATGTTGTTTACCTATCCAACGAATTGTCACACGCTAAGATTCAATGCAAATCGGCCACATTATGGCCTTCCTACTAAAAAAGGGTCGAAAACGAGTAATGTCCCAAATTAACGAGGATATTTTCTCCCCATTTTGGCTGAATTTTTAGAGAATGCAAAAATATCCCATGGAAGTCGTAGTTATGTTGTTTACCTATCCAACGAATTGTCACACGCTAAGATTCAATGCAAATCGGCCACATTATGGCCTTCCTACTAAAAAAGGGTCGAAAACGAGTAATGTCCCAAATTAACGAGGATATTTTCCTAACCCCCATTTTGGCTGAATTTTTAAAGAATGCAAAAATATCCCATATGGAAGTCATAGTTATGTTGTTTACCAATCCAACGAATTGTCACACGCTAAGATTCAATGCAAATCGGCCACATTATGGCCTTCCTACTAAAAAAGGGTCGAAAACGAGTAATGTCCCAAATTAACGAGGAGATTTTCTTAACCTCCATTTTGGCTGAATTTTTAGAGAATGCAAAAATATCCCATGGAAGTCGTAATTATGTTGTTTACCTATCCAACGAATTGTCCCATGCTAAGATTCAATACAAACCGGCAACTTTATGGCCTTCCTTATAAAAAAGGGTCGAAAACGAGTAATGTCCTAAATTAACGAGGGGATTTTCTTAACCTCCATTTTGGCTGAATTTTTAGAGAATGCAAAAATATCCCATGGAAGTCGTAGTTATGTTGTTTACCTATCCAACGAATTGTCACACGCTAAGATTCAATGCAAATCGGCCACATTATGGCCTTCCTACTAAAAAAGGGTCGAAAACGAGTAATGTCCCAAATTAACGAGGATATTTTCTCCCCATTTTGGCTGAATTTTTAGAGAATGCAAAAATATCCCATGGAAGTCATAGTTATGTTGTTTACCTATCCAACGAATTGTCACACGCTAAGATTCAATGCAAATCGGCCACATTATGGCCTTCCTACTAAAAAAGGGTCGAAAACGAGTAATGTCCCAAATTAACGAGGATATTTTCTTAACCCCCATTTTGGCTGAATTTTTAAAGAATGCAAAAATATCCCATATGGAAGTCATAGTTATGTTGTTTACCTATCCAACGAATTGTCACACGCTAAGATTCAATGCAAATCGGCCACATTATGGCCTTCCTACTAAAAAAGGGTCGAAAACGAGTAATGTCCCAAATTAACGAGGAGATTTTCTTAACCTCCATTTTGGCTGAATTTTTAGAGAATGCAAAACTATCCCATGGAAGTCGTAATTATGTTGTTTACCTATCCAACGAATTGTCCCATGCTAAGATTCAATACAAACCGGCCACTTTATGGCCTTCCTTCTAAAAAAGGGTCGAAAACGAGTAATGTCCCAAATTAACGAGGATATTTTCTTAACCTCCATTTTGGCTGAATTTTTAGAGAATTCAAAAATATCCCATGGAAGTCGTAGTTATGTTGTTTACCTATCCAATGAATTGTCACATGCTAAGATTCAATACAAACCGGCCACTTTATGGCCTTCCTTATAAAAAAGGGTCGAAAACGAGTAATGTCCTAAATTAACGAGGGGATTTTCTGAACCTCCATTTTGGCTGAATTTTTAGAGAATGCAAAAATATCCCATGGAAGTCGTAGTTATGTTGTTTACCTATCCAACAAATTGTCACACGCTAAGATTCAATGCAAATCAGCCACATTATGGCCTTCCTACTAAAAAAGGGTCGAAAACGAGTGATGTCCTAAATTAACGAGGAGATTTTCTTAACCTCCATTTTGGCCGAATTTTAAGAGAATGCAAAAATATCCCATGGAAGTCGTAGTTATGTTGTTTACCTATCCAACGAATTGTCACACGCTAAGATTCAATGCAAATCGGCCACATTATGGCCTTCCTACTAAAAAAGGGTCGAAAACGAGTAATGTCCCAAATTAACGAGGATATTTTCTCCCCATTTTGGCTGAATTTTTAGAGAATGCAAAAATATCCCATGGAAGTCGTAGTTATGTTGTTTACCTATCCAACGAATTGTCACACGCTAAGATTCAATGCAAATCGGCCACATTATGACCTTCCTACTAAAAAAGGGTCGAAAACGAGTAATGTCCCAAATTAACGAGGATATTTTCTTAACCCCCATTTTGGCTGAATTTTTAAAGAATGCAAAAATATCCCATATGGAAGTCATAGTTATGTTGTTTACCAATCCAACGAATTGTCACACGCTAAGATTCAATGCAAATCGGCCACATTATGGCCTTCCTACTAAAAAAGGGTCGAAAACGAGTAATGTCCCAAATTAACGAGGAGATTTTCTTAACCTCCATTTTGGCTGAATTTTTAGAGAATGCAAAAATATCCCATGGAAGTCGTAATTATGTTGTTTACCTATCCAACGAATTGTCCCATGCTAAGATTCAATACAAACCGGCAACTTTATGGCCTTCCTTATAAAAAAGGGTCGAAAACGAGTAATGTCCTAAATTAACGAGGGGATTTTCTTAACCTCCATTTTGGCTGAATTTTTAGAGAATGCAAAAATATCCCATGGAAGTCGTAGTTATGTTGTTTACCTATCCAACGAATTGTCACACGCTAAGATTCAATGCAAATCGGCCACATTATGGCCTTCCTACTAAAAAAGGGTCGAAAACGAGTAATGTCCCAAATTAACGAGGATATTTTCTCCCCATTTTGGCTGAATTTTTAGAGAATGCAAAAATATCCCATGGAAGTCATAGTTATGTTGTTTACCTATCCAACGAATTGTCACACGCTAAGATTCAATGCAAATCGGCCACATTATGGCCTTCCTACTAAAAAAGGGTCGAAAACGAGTAATGTCCCAAATTAACGAGGATATTTTCTTAACCCCCATTTTGGCTGAATTTTTAAAGAATGCAAAAATATCCCATATGGAAGTCATAGTTATGTTGTTTACCTATCCAACGAATTGTCACACGCTAAGATTCAATGCAAATCGGCCACATTATGGCCTTCCTACTAAAAAAGGGTCGAAAACGAGTAATGTCCCAAATTAACGAGGAGATTTTCTTAACCTCCATTTTGGCTGAATTTTTAGAGAATGCAAAACTATCCCATGGAAGTCGTAATTATGTTGTTTACCTATCCAACGAATTGTCCCATGCTAAGATTCAATACAAACCGGCCACTTTATGGCCTTCCTTCTAAAAAAGGGTCGAAAACGAGTAATGTCCCAAATTAACGAGGATATTTTCTTAACCTCCATTTTGGCTGAATTTTTAGAGAATTCAAAAATATCCCATGGAAGTCGTAGTTATGTTGTTTACCTATCCAATGAATTGTCACATGCTAAGATTCAATACAAACCGGCCACTTTATGGCCTTCCTTATAAAAAAGGGTCGAAAACGAGTAATGTCCTAAATTAATGAGGGGATTTTCTGAACCTCCATTTTGGCTGAATTTTTAGAGAATGCAAAAATATCCCATGGAAGTCGTAGTTATGTTGTTTACCTATCCAACGAATTGTCACACGCTAAGATTCAATGCAAATCGGCCACATTATGGCCTTCCTAGTAAAAATGGGTCGAAAACGAGTAATGTCCTAAATTAACGAGGAGATTTTCTTAACCTCCATTTTGGCCGAATTTTTAGAGAATGCAAAAATATCCCGTGGAAGTCGTAGTTATGTTGTTTACCTATCCAACAAATTGTCACACGCTAAGATTCAATGCAAATCGGCCACATTATGGCCTTCCTACTAAAAAAGGGTCGAAAACGAGTAATGTCCCAAATTGACGAGGAGATTTTCTTAACCTCCATTTTGGCTGAATTTTTAGAGAATGCAAAAAAATCCCATGGAAGTCGTAGTTATATTGTTTACCTATCCAACGAATTGTCCCATGCTAAGATTCAATACAAACCGGCCACTTTATGGCCTTCCTTCTAAAAAAGGGTCGAAAACGAGTAATGTCCTAAATTAACGAGGGGATTTCTTAACCTCCATTTTGGCTGAATTTTTAGAGAATGCAAAAATATCCCATGGAAGTCGTAGTTATGTTGTTTACCTATCCAACGAATTGTCACACGCTAAGATTCAATGCAAATCGGCCACATTATGGCCTTCCTACTAAAAAAGGGTCGAAAACGAGTAATGTCCCAAATTAACGAGGATATTTTCTCCCCATTTTGGCTGAATTTTTAGAGAATGCAAAAATATCCCATGGAAGTCGTAGTTATGTTGTTTACCTATCCAACGAATTGTCACACGCTAATATTCAATGCAAATCGGCCACATTATGGCCTTCCTACTAATAAAGGGTCGAAAACGAGTAATGTCCCAAATTAACGAGGATATTTTCTTAACCCCCATTTTGGCTGAATTTTTAAAGAATGCAAAAATATCCGATGGAAGTCATAGTTATGTTGTTTACCTATCCAACGAATTGTCACACGCTAAGATTCAATGCAAATCGGCCACATTATGGCCTTCCTACTAAAAAAGGGTCGAAAACGAGTAATGTCCCAAATTAACGAGGAGATTTTCTTAACCTCCATTTTGGCTGAATTTTTAGAGAATGCAAAAATATCCCATGGAAGTCGTAATTATGTTGTTTACCTATCCAACGAATTGTCCCATGCTAAGATTCAATACAAACCGGCCACTTTATGGCCTTCCTTCTAAAAAAGGGTCGAAAACGAGTAATGTCCTAAATTAACGAGGAGATTTTCTTAACCTCCATTTTGGCTGAATTTTTAGAGAATGCAAAAATATCCCATGGAAGTCGTAGTTATGTTGTTTACCTATCCAACGAATTGTCACACGCTAATATTCAATGCAAATCGGCCACATTATGGCCTTCCTACTAAAAAAGGGTCGAAAACGAGTAATGTCCCAAATTAACGAGGAGATTTTCTTAACCTCCATTTTGGCTGAATTTTTAGAGAATGCAAAAATATCCCATGGAAGTCGTAATTATGTTGTTTACCTATCCAACGAATTGTCCCATGCTAAGATTCAATACAAACCGGCCACTTTATGGCCTTCCTTCTAAAAAAGGGTCGAAAACGAGTAATGTCCCAAATTAACGAGGATATTTTCTCCCCATTTTGGCTGAATTTTTAGAGAATGCAAAAATATCCCATGGAAGTCGTAGTTATGTTGTTTACCTATCCAACGAATTGTCACACGCTAATATTCAATGCAAATCGGCCACATTATGGCCTTCCTACTAAAAAAGGGTCGAAAACGAGTAATGTCCCAAATTAACGAGGATATTTTCTTAACCCCCATTTTGGCTGAATTTTTAAAGAATGCAAAAATATCCGATGGAAGTCATAGTTATGTTGTTTACCTATCCAACGAATTGTCACACGCTAAGATTCAATGCAAATCGGCCACATTATGGCCTTCCTACTAAAAAAG
Organism: Medicago sativa; assembly: GCF_051527215.1. Classification (NCBI taxonomy): domain Eukaryota; kingdom Viridiplantae; phylum Streptophyta; class Magnoliopsida; order Fabales; family Fabaceae; genus Medicago; species Medicago sativa. The sequence goes on from NC_140750.1 coordinate 83,666,437, forward strand.
GGTCGAAAACGAGTAATGTCCCAAATTAACGAGGAGATTTTCTTAACCTCCATTTTGGCTGAATTTTTAGAGAATGCAAAAATATCCCATGGAAGTCATAATTATGTTGTTTACCTATCCAACGAATTGTCCCATGCTAAGATTCAATACAAACCGGCCACTTTATGGCCTTCCTTCTAAAAAAGGGTCGAAAACGAGTAATGTCCCAAATTAACGAGGATATTTTCTTAACCTCCATTTTGGCCGAATTTTTAGAGAATGCAAAAATATCCCATGGAAGTCGTAATTATGTTGTTTACCTATCCAAAGAATTGTCACATGCTAAGATTCAATACAAATCGGCTACTTTATGGCCTTCCTAGTAAAAATGGGTCGAAAACGAGTAATGTCCTAAATTAACGAGGAGATTTTCTTAACCTCCATTTTGGCCGAATTTTTAGAGAATGCAAAAATATCCCATGGAAGTCGTAGTTATGTTGTTTACCTATCCAACAAATTGTCACACGCTAAGATTCAATGCAAATCGGCCACATTATGGCCTTCCTACTAAAAAAGGGTCGAAAACGAGTAATGTCCCAAATTAACGAGGATATTTTCTTAACCCCCATTTTGGCTGAATTTTTAAAGAATGCAAAAATATCCGATGGAAGTCATAGTTATGTTGTTTACCTATCCAACGAATTGTCACACGCTAAGATTCAATGCAAATCGGCCACATTATGGCCTTCCTACTAAAAAAGGGTCGAAAACGAGTAATGTCCCAAATTAACGAGGAGATTTTCTTAACCTCCATTTTGGCTGAATTTTTAGAGAATGCAAAAATATCCCATGGAAGTCGTAATTATGTTGTTTACCTATCCAAAGAATTGCCACATGCTAAGATTCAATACAAATCGGCTACTTTATGGCCTTCCTAGTAAAAATGGGTCGAAAACGAGTAATGTCCTAAATTAACGAGGAGATTTTCTTAACCTCCATTTTGGCCGAATTTTTAGAGAATGCAAAAATATCCCATGGAAGTCGTAGTTATGTTGTTTACCTATCCAACAAATTGTCACACGCTAAGATTCAATGCAAATCGGCCACATTATGGCCTTCCTACTAAAAAAGGGTCGAAAACGAGTAATGTCCCAAATTGACGAGGAGATTTTCTTAACCTCCATTTTGGCTGAATTTTTAGAGAATGCAAAAAAATCCCATGGAAGTCGTAGCTATATTGTTTACCTATCCAACGAATTGTCCCATGCTAAGATTCAATACAAACCGGCCACTTTATGGTCTTCCTTCTAAAAAAGGGTCGAAAATGAGTAATGTCCTAAATTAACGAGGGGATTTCTTAACCTCCATTTTGGCTGAATTTTTAGAGAATGCAAAAATATCCCATGGAAGTCGTAGTTATGTTGTTTACCTATCCAACGAATTGTCACATGCTAAGATTCAATACAAATCGGCCACTTTAAGGCCTTCCTAGTAAAAATGGGTCGAAAACGAGTAATGTCCTAAATTAACGAGGAGTTTTTCTTAACCTCCATTTTGGCCGTATTTTTAGAGAATGCAAAAATATCCCATGGAAGTCGTTGTTATGTTGTTTACCTATCCAACGAATTGTCACATGCTAAGATTAAATGCAAATCGGCCACTTTATGGCCTTCCTAGTAAAAAAGGGTCGAAAACGAGTAATGTCCTAGATTAACGAGGGGATTTTCTTAACATCTATTTTGGCCGAATTTTTAGAGAATGCAAAAATATCCCATGGAAGTCGTAGTTATGTTGTTTACCTATCGAACAATTCTAGGATTCAATACAAATCGGCCACTTTATGCCCTTCCTAGTAAAAATGGGTCGAAAACGAGTAATGTCCTAAATTAACGAGGAGATTTTCTTAACCTCCATTTTGGCCAAATTTTTAGAGAATGCAAAAATATCCCATGGAAGTAATAGTTATGTTGTCTACCTATCCAACGAATTGTCACACGCTAAGATTCAATGCAAATCGGCCACATTATGGCCTTCCTAGTAAAAAAGGTTCGAAAACGAGTAATGTCCCAAATTAACGAGGAGATTTTCTTAACCTCCATTTTGGCTAAATTTTTAAAAAATGCAAAAATATCCCATGGAAGTCGTAGCTATGTTGTTTACCTATCCAACGAATTGTCCCATGCTAAGATTCAATACAAACCGGCCACTTTATGGCCTTCCTTATAAAAAAGGGTCGAAAACGAGTAATCTCCTAAATTAACGAGAGGATTTTCTGAACCTCCATTTTGGCTGAATTTTTAGAGAATGCAAAAATATCCCATGGAAGTCGTAGTTATGTTGTTTACCTATCCAACGAATTGTCACACGCTAAGATTCAATGCAAATCGGCCACATTATGGCCTTCCTACTAAAAAAGGGTCGAAAACGAGTAATGTCCCAAATTGACGAGGAGATTTTCTTAACCTCCATTTTGGCTGAATTTTTAGAGAATGCAAAAAAATCCCATGGAAGTCGTAGTTATATTGTTTACCTATCCAACGAATTGTCCCATGCTAAGATTCAATACAAACCGGCCACTTTATGGCCTTCCTTCTAAAAAAGGGTCGAAAACGAGTAATGTCCTAAATTAACGAGGGGATTTCTTAACCTCCATTTTGGCTGAATTTTTAGAGAATGCAAAAATATCCCATGGAAGTCGTAGTTATGTTGTTTACCTATCCAACGAATTGTCACACGCTAAGATTCAATGCAAATCGGCCACATTATGGCCTTCCTACTAAAAAAGGGTCGAAAACGAGTAATGTCCCAAATTAACGAGGATATTTTCTCCCCATTTTGGCTGAATTTTTAGAGAATGCAAAAATATCCCATGGAAGTCGTAGTTATGTTGTTTACCTATCCAACGAATTGTCACACGCTAATATTCAATGCAAATCGGCCACATTATGGCCTTCCTACTAATAAAGGGTCGAAAACGAGTAATGTCCCAAATTAACGAGGATATTTTCTTAACCCCCATTTTGGCTGAATTTTTAAAGAATGCAAAAATATCTGATGGAAGTCATAGTTATGTTGTTTACCTATCCAACGAATTGTCACACGCTAAGATTCAATGCAAATCGGCCACATTATGGCCTTCCTACTAAAAAAGGGTCGAAAACGAGTAATGTCCCAAATTAACGAGGAGATTTTCTTAACCTCCATTTTGGCTGAATTTTTAGAGAATGCAAAAATATCCCATGGAAGTCGTAATTATGTTGTTTACCTATCTAACGAATTGTCCCATGCTAAGATTCAATACAAACCGGCCACTTTATGGCCTTCCTTCTAAAAAAGGGTCGAAAACGAGTAATGTCCTAAATTAACGAGGAGATTTTCTTAACCTCCATTTTGGCTGAATTTTTAGAGAATGCAAAAATATCCCATGGAAGTCGTAGTTATGTTGTTTACCTATCCAACGAATTGTCACACGCTAATATTCAATGCAAATCGGCCACATTATGGCCTTCCTACTAAAAAAGGGTCGAAAACGAGTAATGTCCCAAATTAACGAGGAGATTTTCTTAACCTCCATTTTGGCTGAATTTTTAGAGAATGCAAAAATATCCCATGGAAGTCGTAATTATGTTGTTTACCTATCCAACGAATTGTCCCATGCTAAGATTCAATACAAACCGGCCACTTTATGGCCTTCCTTCTAAAAAAGGGTCGAAAACGAGTAATGTCCCAAATTAACGAGGATATTTTCTCCCCATTTTGGCTGAATTTTTAGAGAATGCAAAAATATCCCATGGAAGTCGTAGTTATGTTGTTTACCTATCCAACGAATTGTCACACGCTAATATTCAATGCAAATCGGCCACATTATGGCCTTCCTACTAAAAAAGGGTCGAAAACGAGTAATGTCCCAAATTAACGAGGATATTTTCTTAACCCCCATTTTGGCTGAATTTTTAAAGAATGCAAAAATATCCGATGGAAGTCATAGTTATGTTGTTTACCTATCCAACGAATTGTCACACGCTAAGATTCAATGCAAATCGGCCACATTATGGCCTTCCTACTAAAAAAGGGTCGAAAACGAGTAATGTCCCAAATTAACGAGGAGATTTTCTTAACCTCCATTTTGGCTGAATTTTTAGAGAATGCAAAAATATCCCATGGAAGTCGTAATTATGTTGTTTACCTATCCAACGAATTGTCCCATGCTAAGATTCAATACAAACCGGCCACTTTATGGCCTTCCTTCTAAAAAAGGGTCGAAAACGAGTAATGTCCCAAATTAACGAGGATATTTTCTTAACCTCCATTTTGGCCGAATTTTTAGAGAATGCAAAAATATCCCATGGAAGTCGTAATTATGTTGTTTACCTATCCAAAGAATTGTCACATGCTAAGATTCAATACAAATCGGCTACTTTATGGCCTTCCTAGTAAAAATGGGTCGAAAACGAGTAATGTCCTAAATTAACGAGGAGATTTTCTTAACCTCCATTTTGGCCGAATTTTTAGAGAATGCAAAAATATCCCATGGAAGTCGTAGTTATGTTGTTTACCTATCCAACAAATTGTCACACGCTAAGATTCAATGCAAATCGGCCACATTATGGCCTTCCTACTAAAAAAGGGTCGAAAACGAGTAATGTCCCAAATTAACGAGGATATTTTCTTAACCCCCATTTTGGCTGAATTTTTAAAGAATGCAAAAATATCCGATGGAAGTCATAGTTATGTTGTTTACCTATCCAACGAATTGTCACACGCTAAGATTCAATGCAAATCGGCCACATTATGGCCTTCCTACTAAAAAAGGGTCGAAAACGAGTAATGTCCCAAATTAACGAGGAGATTTTCTTAACCTCCATTTTGGCTGAATTTTTAGAGAATGCAAAAATATCCCATGGAAGTCGTAATTATGTTGTTTACCTATCCAAAGAATTGCCACATGCTAAGATTCAATACAAATCGGCTACTTTATGGCCTTCCTAGTAAAAATGGGTCGAAAACGAGTAATGTCCTAAATTAACGAGGAGATTTTCTTAACCTCCATTTTGGCCGAATTTTTAGAGAATGCAAAAATATCCCATGGAAGTCGTAGTTATGTTGTTTACCTATCCAACAAATTGTCACACGCTAAGATTCAATGCAAATCGGCCACATTATGGCCTTCCTACTAAAAAAGGGTCGAAAACGAGTAATGTCCCAAATTGACGAGGAGATTTTCTTAACCTCCATTTTGGCTGAATTTTTAGAGAATGCAAAAAAATCCCATGGAAGTCGTAGCTATATTGTTTACCTATCCAACGAATTGTCCCATGCTAAGATTCAATACAAACCGGCCACTTTATGGCCTTCCTTCTAAAAAAGGGTCGAAAATGAGTAATGTCCTAAATTAACGAGGGGATTTCTTAACCTCCATTTTGGCTGAATTTTTAGAGAATGCAAAAATATCCCATGGAAGTCGTAATTATGTTGTTTACCTATCCAAAGAATTGCCACATGCTAAGATTCAATACAAATCGGCTACTTTATGGCCTTCCTAGTAAAAATGGGTCGAAAACGAGTAATGTCCTAAATTAACGAGGAGATTTTCTTAACCTCCATTTTGGCCGAATTTTTAGAGAATGCAAAAATATCCCATGGAAGTCGTAGTTATGTTGTTTACCTATCCAACAAATTGTCACACGCTAAGATTCAATGCAAATCGGCCACATTATGGCCTTCCTACTAAAAAAGGGTCGAAAACGAGTAATGTCCCAAATTGACGAGGAGATTTTCTTAACCTCCATTTTGGCTGAATTTTTAGAGAATGCAAAAAAATCCCATGGAAGTCGTAGCTATATTGTTTACCTATCCAACGAATTGTCCCATGCTAAGATTCAATACAAACCGGCCACTTTATGGCCTTCCTTCTAAAAAAGGGTCGAAAATGAGTAATGTCCTAAATTAACGAGGGGATTTCTTAACCTCCATTTTGGCTGAATTTTTAGAGAATGCAAAAATATCCCATGGAAGTCGTTGTTATGTTGTTTACCTATCCAACGAATTGTCACATGCTAAGATTAAATGCAAATCGGCCACTTTATGGCCTTCCTAGTAAAAAAGGGTCGAAAACGAGTAATGTCCTAGATTAACGAGGGGATTTTCTTAACATCTATTTTGGCCGAATTTTTAGAGAATGCAAAAATATCCCATGGAAGTCGTAGTTATGTTGTTTACCTATCGAACAATTCTAGGATTCAATACAAATCGGCCACTTTATGCCCTTCCTAGTAAAAATGGGTCAAAAACGAGTAATGTCCTAAATTAACGAGGAGATTTTCTTAACCTCCATTTTGGCCAAATTTTTAGAGAATGCAAAAATATCCCATGGAAGTAATAGTTATGTTGTCTACCTATCCAACGAATTGTCACACGCTAAGATTCAATGCAAATCGGCCACATTATGGCCTTCCTAGTAAAAAAGGTTCGAAAACGAGTAATGTCCCAAATTAACGAGGAGATTTTCTTAACCTCCATTTTGGCTAAATTTTTAAAAAATGCAAAAATATCCCATGGAAGTCGTAGCTATGTTGTTTACCTATCCAACGAATTGTCCCATGCTAAGATTCAATACAAACCGGCCACTTTATGGCCTTCCTTATAAAAAAGGGTCGAAAACGAGTAATCTCCTAAATTAACGAGAGGATTTTCTGAACCTCCATTTTGGCTGAATTTTTAGAGAATGCAAAAATATCCCATGGAAGTCGTAGTTATGTTGTTTACCTATCCAACGAATTGTCACACGCTAAGATTCAATGCAAGTCGTAGTTATGTATGGCCTTCCTAGTAAAAATGGGTCGAAAACGAGTAATGTCCTAAATTAACGAGGAGATTTTCTTAACCTCCATTTTGGCCGAATTTTTAGAGAATGCAAAAATATCCCATGGAAGTCGTAGTTATGTTGTTTACGTATCCAACAAATTGTCACACGCTAAGATTCAATGCAAATCGGCCACATTATGGCCTTCCTACTAAAAAAGGGTCGAAAACGAGTAATGTCCCAAATTGACGAGGAGATTTTCTTAACCTCCATTTTGGCTGAATTTTTAGAGAATGCAAAAAAATCCCATGGAAGTCGTAGCTATATTGTTTACCTATCCAACGAATTGTCCCATGCTAAGATTCAATACAAACCGGCCACTTTATGGCCTTCCTTCTAAAAAAGGGTCGAAAACGAGTAATGTCCTAAATTAACGAGGGGATTTTCTGAACCTCCATTTTGGCTGAATTTTTAGAGAATGCAAAAATATCCCATGGAAGTCGTAGTTATGTTGTTTACCTATCCAACGAATTGTCCCATGCTAAGATTCAATACAAACCGGCCACTTTATGGCCTTCCTTATAAAAAAGGGTCGAAAACGAGTAATGTCCTAAATTAACGAGGGGATTTTCTGAACCTCCATTTTGGCTGAATTTTTAGAGAATGCAAAAATATCCCATGGAAGTCGTAGTTATGTTGTTTACGTATCCAACAAATTGTCACACGCTAAGATTCAATGCAAATCGGCCACATTATGGCCTTCCTACTAAAAAAGGGTCGAAAACGAGTAATGTCCCAACTTGACGAGGAGATTTTCTTAACCTCCATTTTGGCTGAATTTTTAGAGAATGCAAAAAAATCCCATGGAAGTCGTAGCTATATTGTTTACCTATCCAACGAATTGTCCCATGCTAAGATTCAATACAAACCGGCCACTTTATGGCCTTCCTTCTAAAAAAGGGTCGAAAACGAGTAATGTCCTAAATTAACGAGGGGATTTTCTGAACCTCCATTTTGGCTGAATTTTTAGAGAATGCAAAAATATCCCATGGAAGTCGTAGTTATGTTGTTTACCTATCCAACGAATTGTCCCATGCTAAGATTCAATACAAACCGGCCACTTTATGGCCTTCCTTATAAAAAAGGGTCGAAAACGAGTAATGTCCTAAATTAACGAGGGGATTTTCTGAACCTCCATTTTGGCTGAATTTTTAGAGAATGCAAAAATATCCCATGGAAGTCGTAGTTATGTTGTTTACCTATCCAACGAATTGTCACACGCTAAGATTCAATGCAAATCGGCCACATTATGGCCTTCCTAGTAAAAATGGGTCGAAAACGAGTAATGTCCTAAATTAACGAGGAGATTTTCTTAACCTCCATTTTGGCCGAATTTTTAGAGAATGCAAAAATATCCCATGGAAGTCGTAGTTATGTTGTTTACCTATCCAACAAATTGTCACACGCTAAGATTCAATGCAAATCGGCCACATTATGGCCTTCCTACTAAAAAAGGGTCGAAAACGAGTAATGTCCCAAATTGACGAGGAGATTTTCTTAACCTCCATTTTGGCTGAATTTTTAGAGAATGCAAAAAAATCCCATGGAAGTCGTAGCTATATTGTTTACCTATCCAACGAATTGTCCCATGCTAAGATTCAATACAAACCGGCCACTTTATGGCCTTCCTTCTAAAAAAGGGTCGAAAACGAGTAATGTCCTAAATTAACGAGGGGATTTCTTAACCTCCATTTTGGCTGAATTTTTAGAGAATGCAAAAATATCCCATGGAAGTCGTAGTTATGTTGTTTACCTATCCAACGAATTGTCACACGCTAAGATTCAATGCAAATCGGCCACATTATGGCCTTCCTACTAAAAAAGGGTCGAAAACGAGTAATGTCCCAAATTAACGAGGATATTTTCTCCCCATTTTGGCTGAATTTTTAGAGAATGCAAAAATATCCCATGGAAGTCGTAGTTATGTTGTTTACCTATCCAACGAATTGTCACACGCTAATATTCAATGCAAATCGGCCACATTATGGCCTTCCTACTAAAAAAGGGTCGAAAACGAGTAATGTCCCAAATTAACGAGGATATTTTCTTAACCCCCATTTTGGCTGAATTTTTAAAGAATGCAAAAATATCCGATGGAAGTCATAGTTATGTTGTTTACCTATCCAACGAATTGTCACACGCTAAGATTCAATGCAAATCGGCCACATTATGGCCTTCCTACTAAAAAAGGGTCGAAAACGAGTAATGTCCCAAATTAACGAGGAGATTTTCTTAACCTCCATTTTGGCTGAATTTTTAGAGAATGCAAAAATATCCCATGGAAGTCGTAATTATGTTGTTTACCTATCCAACGAATTGTCCCATGCTAAGATTCAATACAAACCGGCCACTTTATGGCCTTCCTTCTAAAAAAGGGTCGAAAACGAGTAATGTCCCAAATTAACGAGGATATTTTCTTAACCTCCATTTTGGCCGAATTTTTAGAGAATGCAAAAATATCCCATGGAAGTCGTAATTATGTTGTTTACCTATCCAAAGAATTGTCACATGCTAAGATTCAATACAAATCGGCTACTTTATGGCCTTCCTAGTAAAAATGGGTCGAAAACGAGTAATGTCCTAAATTAACGAGGAGATTTTCTTAACCTCCATTTTGGCCGAATTTTTAGAGAATGCAAAAATATCCCATGGAAGTCGTAGTTATGTTGTTTACCTATCCAACAAATTGTCACACGCTAAGATTCAATGCAAATCGGCCACATTATGGCCTTCCTACTAAAAAAGGGTCGAAAACGAGTAATGTCCCAAATTGACGAGGAGATTTTCTTAACCTCCATTTTGGCTGAATTTTTAGAGAATGCAAAAAAATCCCATGGAAGTCGTAGCTATATTGTTTACCTATCCAACGAATTGTCCCATGCTAAGATTCAATACAAACCGGCCACTTTATGGCCTTCCTTCTAAAAAAGGGTCGAAAACGAGTAATGTCCTAAATTAACGAGGGGATTTCTTAACCTCCATTTTGGCTGAATTTTTAGAGAATGCAAAAATATCCCATGGAAGTCGTAGTTATGTTGTTTACCTATCCAACGAATTGTCACACGCTAAGATTCAATGCAAATCGGCCACATTATGGCCTTCCTACTAAAAAAGGGTCGAAAACGAGTAATGTCCCAAATTAACGAGGATATTTTCTCCCCATTTTGGCTGAATTTTTAGAGAATGCAAAAATATCCCATGGAAGTCGTAGTTATGTTGTTTACCTATCCAACGAATTGTCACACGCTAATATTCAATGCAAATCGGCCACATTATGGCCTTCCTACTAAAAAAGGGTCGAAAACGAGTAATGTCCCAAATTAACGAGGATATTTTCTTAACCCCCATTTTGGCTGAATTTTTAAAGAATGCAAAAATATCCGATGGAAGTCATAGTTATGTTGTTTACCTATCCAACGAATTGTCACACGCTAAGATTCAATGCAAATCGGCCACATTATGGCCTTCCTACTAAAAAAGGGTCGAAAACGAGTAATGTCCCAAATTAACGAGGAGATTTTCTTAACCTCCATTTTGGCTGAATTTTTAGAGAATGCAAAAATATCCCATGGAAGTCGTAATTATGTTGTTTACCTATCCAACGAATTGTCCCATGCTAAGATTCAATACAAACCGGCCACTTTATGGCCTTCCTTCTAAAAAAGGGTCGAAAACGAGTAATGTCCCAAATTAACGAGGATATTTTCTTAACCTCCATTTTGGCCGAATTTTTAGAGAATGCAAAAATATCCCATGGAAGTCGTAATTATGTTGTTTACCTATCCAAAGAATTGTCACATGCTAAGATTCAATACAAATCGGCCACTTTATGGCCTTCCTAGTAAAAATGGGTCGAAAACGAGTAATGTCCTAAATTAACGAGGAGATTTTCTTAACCTCCATTTTGGCCGAATTTTTAGAGAATGCAAAAATATCCCATGGAAGTCGTAGTTATGTTGTTTACCTATCCAACAAATTGTCACACGCTAAGATTCAATGCAAATCGGCCACATTATGGCCTTCCTACTAAAAAAGGGTCGAAAACGAGTAATGTCCCAAATTAACGAGGATATTTTCTTAACCCCCATTTTGGCTGAATTTTTAAAGAATGCAAAAATATCCGATGGAAGTCATAGTTATGTTGTTTACCTATCCAACGAATTGTCACACGCTAAGATTCAATGCAAATCGGCCACATTATGGCCTTCCTACTAAAAAAGGGTCGAAAACGAGTAATGTCCCAAATTAACGAGGAGATTTTCTTAACCTCCATTTTGGCTGAATTTTTAGAGAATGCAAAAATATCCCATGGAAGTCGTAATTATGTTGTTTACCTATCCAAAGAATTGCCACATGCTAAGATTCAATACAAATCGGCTACTTTATGGCCTTCCTAGTAAAAATGGGTCGAAAACGAGTAATGTCCTAAATTAACGAGGAGATTTTCTAAACCTCCATTTTGGCCGAATTTTTAGAGAATGCAAAAATATCCCATGGAAGTCGTAGTTATGTTGTTTACCTATCCAACAAATTGTCACACGCTAAGATTCAATGCAAATCGGCCACATTATGGCCTTCCTACTAAAAAAGGGTCGAAAACGAGTAATGTCCCAAATTGACGAGGAGATTTTCTTAACCTCCATTTTGGCTGAATTTTTAGAGAATGCAAAAAAATCCCATGGAAGTCGTAGCTATATTGTTTACCTATCCAACGAATTGTCCCATGCTAAGATTCAATACAAACCGGCCACTTTATGGCCTTCCTTCTAAAAAAGGGTCGAAAACGAGTAATGTCCTAAATTAACGAGGGGATTTCTTAACCTCCATTTTGGCTGAATTTTTAGAGAATGCAAAAATATCCCATGGAAGTCGTAGTTATGTTGTTTACCTATCCAACGAATTGTCACATGCTAAGATTCAATACAAATCGGCCACTTTAAGGCCTTCCTAGTAAAAATGGGTCGAAAACGAGTAATGTCCTAAATTAACGAGGAGTTTTTCTTAACCTCCATTTTGGCCGTATTTTTAGAGAATGCAAAAATATCCCATGGAAGTCGTTGTTATGTTGTTTACCTATCCAACGAATTGTCACATGCTAAGATTAAATGCAAATCGGCCACTTTATGGCCTTCCTAGTAAAAAAGGGTCGAAAACGAGTAATGTCCTAGATTAACGAGGGGATTTTCTTAACATCTATTTTGGCCGAATTTTTAGAGAATGCAAAAATATCCCATGGAAGTCGTAGTTATGTTGTTTACCTATCGAACAATTCTAGGATTCAATACAAATCGGCCACTTTATGCCCTTCCTAGTAAAAATGGGTCGAAAACGAGTAATGTCCTAAATTAACGAGGAGATTTTCTTAACCTCCATTTTGGCCAAATTTTTAGAGAATGCAAAAATATCCCATGGAAGTAATTGTTATGTTGTCTACCTATCCAACGAATTGTCACACGCTAAGATTCAATGCAAATCGGCCACATTATGGCCTTCCTAGTAAAAAAGGGTCGAAAACGAGTAATGTCCCAAATTAACGAGGAGATTTTCTTAACCTCCATTTTGGCTAAATTTTTAAAAAATGCAAAAATATCCCATGGAAGTCGTAGCTATGTTGTTTACCTATCCAACGAATTGTCCCATGCTAAGATTCAATACAAACCGGCCACTTTATGGCCTTCCTTATAAAAAAGGGTCGAAAACGAGTAATCTCCTAAATTAACGAGAGGATTTTCTGAACCTCCATTTTGGCTGAATTTTTAGAGAATGCAAAAATATCCCATGGAAGTCGTAGTTATGTTGTTTACCTATCCAACGAATTGTCACACGCTAAGATTCAATGCAAATCGGCCACATTATGGCCTTCCTAGTAAAAATGGGTCGAAAACGAGTAATGTCCTAAATTAACGAGGAGATTTTCTTAACCTCCATTTTGGCCGAATTTTTAGAGAATGCAAAAATATCCCATGGAAGTCGTAGTTATGTTGTTTACGTATCCAACAAATTGTCACACGCTAAGATTCAATGCAAATCGGCCACATTATGGCCTTCCTACTAAAAAAGGGTCGAAAACGAGTAATGTCCCAAATTAACGCAAGGATTTTCTTAACCTCCATTTTGGCTGAATTTTTAAAAAATGCAAAAATATCCCATGGAAGTCGTAGCTATGTTGTTTACCTATCCAACGAATTGTCCCATGCTAAGATTCAATACAAACCGGCCACTTTATGGCCTTCCTTATAAAAAAGGGTCGAAAACGAGTAATCTCCTAAATTAACGAGAGGATTTTCTGAACCTCCATTTTGGCTGAATTTTTAGAGAATGCAAAAATATCCCATGGAAGTCGTAGTTATGTTGTTTACCTATCCAACGAATTGTCACACGCTAAGATTCAATGCAAATCGGCCACATTATGGCCTTCCTAGTAAAAATGGGTCGAAAACGAGTAATGTCCTAAATTAACGAGGAGATTTTCTTAACCTCCATTTTGGCCGAATTTTTAGAGAATGCAAAAATATCCCATGGAAGTCGTAGTTATGTTGTTTACGTATCCAACAAATTGTCACACGCTAAGATTCAATGCAAATCGGCCACATTATGGCCTTCCTACTAAAAAAGGGTCGAAAACGAGTAATGTCCCAAATTGACGAGGAGATTTTCTTAACCTCCATTTTGGCTGAATTTTTAGAGAATGCAAAAAAATCCCATGGAAGTCGTAGCTATATTGTTTACCTATCCAACGAATTGTCCCATGCTAAGATTCAATACAAACCGGCCACTTTATGGCCTTCCTTCTAAAAAAGGGTCGAAAACGAGTAATGTCCTAAATTAACGAGGGGATTTCTTAACCTCCATTTTGGCTGAATTTTTAGAGAATGCAAAAATATCCCATGGAAGTCGTAGTTATGTTGTTTACCTATCCAACGACTTGTCACACGCTAAGATTCAATGCAAATCGGCCACATTATGGCCTTCCTACTAAAAAAGGGTCGAAAACGAGTAATGTCCCAAATTAACGAGGATATTTTCTTAACCCCCATTTTGGCTGAATTTTTAAAGAATGCAAAAATATCCCATATGGAAGTCATAGTTATGTTGTTTACCTATCCAACGAATTGTCACACGCTAAGATTCAATGCAAATCGGCCACATTATGGCCTTCCTACTAAAAAAGGGTCGAAAACGAGTAATGTCCCAAATTAACGAGGAGATTTTCTTAACCTCCATTTTGGCTGAATTTTTAGAGAATGCAAAAATATCCCATGGAAGTCGTAATTATGTTGTTTACCTATCCAACGAATTGTCCCATGCTAAGATTCAATACAAACCGGCCACTTTATGGCCTTCCTTCTAAAAAAGGGTCGAAAACGAGTAATGTCCCAAATTAACGAGGATATTTTCTTAACCTCCATTTTGGCCAAATTTTTAGAGAATGCAAAAATATCCCATGGAAGTAATTGTTATGTTGTCTACCTATCCAACGAATTGTCACACGCTAAGATTCAATGCAAATCGGCCACATTATGGCCTTCCTAGTAAAAAAGGGTCGAAAACGAGTAATGTCCCAAATTAACGAGGAGATTTTCTTAACCTCCATTTTGGCTAAATTTTTAAAAAATGCAAAAATATCCCATGGAAGTCGTAGCTATGTTGTTTACCTATCCAACGAATTGTCCCACGCTAAGATTCAATACAAACCGGCCACTTTATTTCCTTCCTTATAAAAAAGGGTCGAAAACGAGTAATCTCCTAAATTAACGAGAGGATTTTCTGAACCTCCATTTTGGCTGAATTTTTAGAGAATGCAAAAATATCCCATGGAAGTCGTAGTTATGTTGTTTACCTATCCAACGAATTGTCACACGCTAAGATTCAATGCAAATCGGCCACATTATGGCCTTCCTAGTAAAAATGGGTCGAAAACGAGTAATGTCCTAAATTAACGAGGAGATTTTCTTAACCTCCATTTTGGCCGAATTTTTAGAGAATGCAAAAATATCCCATGGAAGTCGTAGTTATGTTGTTTACGTATCCAACAAATTGTCACACGCTAAGATTCAATGCAAATCGGCCACATTATGGCCTTCCTACTAAAAAAGGGTCGAAAACGAGTAATGTCCCAAATTAACGCAAGGATTTTCTTAACCTCCATTTTGGCTGAATTTTTAAAAAATGCAAAAATATCCCATGGAAGTCGTAGCTATGTTGTTTACCTATCCAACGAATTGTCCCATGCTAAGATTCAATACAAACCGGCCACTTTATGGCCTTCCTTATAAAAAAGGGTCGAAAACGAGTAATCTCCTAAATTAACGAGAGGATTTTCTGAACCTCCATTTTGGCTGAATTTTTAGAGAATGCAAAAATATCCCATGGAAGTCGTAGTTATGTTGTTTACCTATCCAACGAATTGTCACACGCTAAGATTCAATGCAAATCGGCCACATTATGGCCTTCCTAGTAAAAATGGGTCGAAAACGAGTAATGTCCTAAATTAACGAGGAGATTTTCTTAACCTCCATTTTGGCCGAATTTTTAGAGAATGCAAAAATATCCCATGGAAGTCGTAGTTATGTTGTTTACGTATCCAACAAATTGTCACACGCTAAGATTCAATGCAAATCGGCCACATTATGGCCTTCCTACTAAAAAAGGGTCGAAAACGAGTAATGTCCCAAATTGACGAGGAGATTTTCTTAACCTCCATTTTGGCTGAATTTTTAGAGAATGCAAAAAAATCCCATGGAAGTCGTAGCTATATTGTTTACCTATCCAACGAATTGTCCCATGCTAAGATTCAATACAAACCGGCCACTTTATGGCCTTCCTTCTAAAAAAGGGTCGAAAACGAGTAATGTCCTAAATTAACGAGGGGATTTCTTAACCTCCATTTTGGCTGAATTTTTAGAGAATGCAAAAATATCCCATGGAAGTCGTAGTTATGTTGTTTACCTATCCAACGACTTGTCACACGCTAAGATTCAATGCAAATCGGCCACATTATGGCCTTCCTACTAAAAAAGGGTCGAAAACGAGTAATGTCCCAAATTAACGAGGATATTTTCTTAACCCCCATTTTGGCTGAATTTTTAAAGAATGCAAAAATATCCCATATGGAAGTCATAGTTATGTTGTTTACCTATCCAACGAATTGTCACACGCTAAGATTCAATGCAAATCGGCCACATTATGGCCTTCCTACTAAAAAAGGGTCGAAAACGAGTAATGTCCCAAATTAACGAGGAGATTTTCTTAACCTCCATTTTGGCTGAATTTTTAGAGAATGCAAAAATATCCCATGGAAGTCGTAATTATGTTGTTTACCTATCCAACGAATTGTCCCATGCTAAGATTCAATACAAACCGGCCACTTTATGGCCTTCCTTCTAAAAAAGGGTCGAAAACGAGTAATGTCCCAAATTAACGAGGATATTTTCTTAACCTCCATTTTGGCTGAATTTTTAGAGAATGCAAAAATATCCCATGGAAGTCGTAGTTATGTTGTTTACCTATCCAACGAATTGTCACATGCTAAGATTCAATACAAACCGGCCACTTTATGGCCTTCCTTATAAAAAAGGGTCGAAAACGAGTAATGTCCTAAATTAACGAGGGGATTTTCTGAACCTCCATTTTGGCTGAATTTTTAGAGAATGCAAAAATATCCCATGGAAGTCGTAGTTATGTTGTTTACCTATCCAACGAATTGTCACACGCTAAGATTCAATGCAAATCGGCCACATTATGGCCTTCCTAGTAAAAATGGGTCGAAAACGAGTAATGTCCTAAATTAACGAGGAGATTTTCTTAACCTCCATTTTGGCCGAATTTTTAGAGAATGCAAAAATATCCCATGGAAGTCGTAGTTATGTTGTTTACCTATCCAACAAATTGTCACACGCTAAGATTCAATGCAAATCGGCCACATTATGGCCTTCCTACTAAAAAAGGGTCGAAAACGAGTAATGTCCCAAATTGACGAGGAGATTTTCTTAACCTCCATTTTGGCTGAATTTTTAGAGAATGCAAAAAAATCCCATGGAAGTCGTAGCTATATTGTTTACCTATCCAACGAATTGTCCCATGCTAAGATTCAATACAAACCGGCCACTTTATGGCCTTCCTTCTAAAAAAGGGTCGAAAACGAGTAATGTCCTAAATTAACGAGGGGATTTCTTAACCTCCATTTTGGCTGAATTTTTAGAGAATGCAAAAATATCCCATGGAAGTCGTAGTTATGTTGTTTACCTATCCAACGAATTGTCACACGCTAAGATTCAATGCAAATCGGCCACATTATGGCCTTCCTACTAAAAAAGGGTCGAAAACGAGTAATGTCCCAAATTAACGAGGATATTTTCTTAACCCCCATTTTGGCTGAATTTTTAAAGAATGCAAAAATATCCCATATGGAAGTCATAGTTATGTTGTTTACCTATCCAACGAATTGTCACACGCTAAGATTCAATGCAAATCGGCCACATTATGGCCTTCCTACTAAAAAAGGGTCGAAAACGAGTAATGTCCCAAATTAACGAGGAGATTTTCTTAACCTCCATTTTGGCTGAATTTTTAGAGAATGCAAAAATATCCCATGGAAGTCGTAATTATGTTGTTTACCTATCCAACGAATTGTCCCATGCTAAGATTCAATACAAACCGGCCACTTTATGGCCTTCCTTCTAAAAAAGGGTCGAAAACGAGTAATGTCCCAAATTAACGAGGATATTTTCTTAACCTCCATTTTGGCTGAATTTTTAGAGAATGCAAAAATATCCCATGGAAGTCGTAGTTATGTTGTTTACCTATCCAATGAATTGTCACATGCTAAGATTCAATACAAATCGGCTACTTTATGGCCTTCCTAGTAAAAATGGGTCGAAAACGAGTAATGTCCTAAATTAACGAGGAGATTTTCTTAACCTCCATTTTGGCTGAATTTTTAAAAAATGCAAAAATATCCCATGGAAGTCGTAGCTATGTTGTTTACCTATCCAACGAATTGTCCCATGCTAAGATTCAATACAAACCGGCCACTTTATGGCCTTCCTTATAAAAAAGGGTCGAAAACGAGTAATGTCCTAAATTAACGAGGGGATTTTCTTAACCTCCATTTTGGCTGAATTTTTAGAGAATGCAAAAATATCCCATGGAAGTCGTAGTTATGTTGTTTACCTATCCAACGAATTGTCACACGCTAAGATTCAATGCAAATCGGCCACATTATGGCCTTCCTAGTAAAAATGGGTCGAAAACGAGTAATGTCCTAAATTAACGAGGAGATTTTCTTAACCTCCATTTTGGCCGAATTTTTAGAGAATGCAAAAATATCCCATGGAAGTCGTAGTTATGTTGTTTACCTATCCAACAAATTGTCACACGCTAAGATTCAATGCAAATCGGCCACATTATGGCCTTCCTACTAAAAAAGGGTCGAAAACGAGTAATGTCCCAAATTGACGAGGAGATTTTCTTAACCTCCATTTTGGCTGAATTTTTAGAGAATGCAAAAAAATCCCATGGAAGTCGTAGCTATATTGTTTACCTATCCAACGAATTGTCCCATGCTAAGATTCAATACAAACCGGCCACTTTATGGCCTTCCTTCTAAAAAAGGGTCGAAAACGAGTAATGTCCTAAATTAACGAGGGGATTTCTTAACCTCCATTTTGGCTGAATTTTTAGAGAATGCAAAAATATCCCATGGAAGTCGTAGTTATGTTGTTTACCTATCCAACGAATTGTCACACGCTAAGATTCAATGCAAATCGGCCACATTATGGCCTTCCTACTAAAAAAGGGTCGAAAACGAGTAATGTCCCAAATTAACGAGGATATTTTCTCCCCATTTTGGCTGAATTTTTAGAGAATGCAAAAATATCCCATGGAAGTCGTAGTTATGTTGTTTACCTATCCAACGAATTGTCACACGCTAATATTCAATGCAAATCGGCCACATTATGGCCTTCCTACTAAAAAAGGGTCGAAAACGAGTAATGTCCCAAATTAACGAGGATATTTTCTTAACCCCCATTTTGGCTGAATTTTTAAAGAATGCAAAAATATCCGATGGAAGTCATAGTTATGTTGTTTACCTATCCAACGAATTGTCACACGCTAAGATTCAATGCAAATCGGCCACATTATGGCCTTCCTACTAAAAAAGGGTCGAAAACGAGTAATGTCCCAAATTAACGAGGAGATTTTCTTAACCTCCATTTTGGCTGAATTTTTAGAGAATGCAAAAATATCCCATGGAAGTCGTAATTATGTTGTTTACCTATCCAACGAATTGTCCCATGCTAAGATTCAATACAAACCGGCCACTTTATGGCCTTCCTTCTAAAAAAGGGTCGAAAACGAGTAATGTCCCAAATTAACGAGGATATTTTCTTAACCTCCATTTTGGCCGAATTTTTAGAGAATGCAAAAATATCCCATGGAAGTCGTAATTATGTTGTTTACCTATCCAAAGAATTGTCACATGCTAAGATTCAATACAAATCGGCTACTTTATGGCCTTCCTAGTAAAAATGGGTCGAAAACGAGTAATGTCCTAAATTAACGAGGAGATTTTCTTAACCTCCATTTTGGCCGAATTTTTAGAGAATGCAAAAATATCCCATGGAAGTCGTAGTTATGTTGTTTACCTATCCAACAAATTGTCACACGCTAAGATTCAATGCAAATCGGCCACATTATGGCCTTCCTACTAAAAAAGGGTCGAAAACGAGTAATGTCCCAAATTGACGAGGAGATTTTCTTAACCTGCATTTTGGCTGAATTTTTAGAGAATGCAAAAAAATCCCATGGAAGTCGTAGCTATATTGTTTACCTATCCAACGAATTGTCCCATGCTAAGATTCAATACAAACCGGCCACTTTATGGCCTTCCTTCTAAAAAAGGGTCGAAAACGAGTAATGTCCTAAATTAACGAGGGGATTTCTTAACCTCCATTTTGGCTGAATTTTTAGAGAATGCAAAAATATCCCATGGAAGTCGTAGTTATGTTGTTTACCTATCCAACGAATTGTCACACGCTAAGATTCAATGCAAATCGGCCACATTATGGCCTTCCTACTAAAAAAGGGTCGAAAACGAGTAATGTCCCAAATTAACGAGGATATTTTCTCCCCATTTTGGCTGAATTTTTAGAGAATGCAAAAATATCCCATGGAAGTCGTAGTTATGTTGTTTACCTATCCAACGAATTGTCACACGCTAATATTCAATGCAAATCGGCCACATTATGGCCTTCCTACTAAAAAAGGGTCGAAAACGAGTAATGTCCCAAATTAACGAGGATATTTTCTTAACCCCCATTTTGGCTGAATTTTTAAAGAATGCAAAAATATCCGATGGAAGTCATAGTTATGTTGTTTACCTATCCAACGAATTGTCACACGCTAAGATTCAATGCAAATCGGCCACATTATGGCCTTCCTACTAAAAAAGGGTCGAAAACGAGTAATGTCCCAAATTAACGAGGAGATTTTCTTAACCTCCATTTTGGCTGAATTTTTAGAGAATGCAAAAATATCCCATGGAAGTCGTAATTATGTTGTTTACCTATCCAACGAATTGTCCCATGCTAAGATTCAATACAAACCGGCCACTTTATGGCCTTCCTTCTAAAAAAGGGTCGAAAACGAGTAATGTCCCAAATTAACGAGGATATTTTCTTAACCTCCATTTTGGCCGAATTTTTAGAGAATGCAAAAATATCCCATGGAAGTCGTAATTATGTTGTTTACCTATCCAAAGAATTGTCACATGCTAAGATTCAATACAAATCGGCTACTTTATGGCCTTCCTAGTAAAAATGGGTCGAAAACGAGTAATGTCCTAAATTAACGAGGAGATTTTCTTAACCTCCATTTTGGCCGAATTTTTAGAGAATGCAAAAATATCCCATGGAAGTCGTAGTTATGTTGTTTACCTATCCAACAAATTGTCACACGCTAAGATTCAATGCAAATCGGCCACATTATGGCCTTCCTACTAAAAAAGGGTCGAAAACGAGTAATGTCCCAAATTGACGAGGAGATTTTCTTAACCTGCATTTTGGCTGAATTTTTAGAGAATGCAAAAAAATCCCATGGAAGTCGTAGCTATATTGTTTACCTATCCAACGAATTGTCCCATGCTAAGATTCAATACAAACCGGCCACTTTATGGCCTTCCTTCTAAAAAAGGGTCGAAAACGAGTAATGTCCTAAATTAACGAGGGGATTTCTTAACCTCCATTTTGGCTGAATTTTTAGAGAATGCAAAAATATCCCATGGAAGTCGTAGTTATGTTGTTTACCTATCCAACGAATTGTCACACGCTAAGATTCAATGCAAATCGGCCACATTATGGCCTTCCTACTAAAAAAGGGTCGAAAACGAGTAATGTCCCAAATTAACGAGGATATTTTCTCCCCATTTTGGCTGAATTTTTAGAGAATGCAAAAATATCCCATGGAAGTCGTAGTTATGTTGTTTACCTATCCAACGAATTGTCACACGCTAATATTCAATGCAAATCGGCCACATTATGGCCTTCCTACTAAAAAAGGGTCGAAAACGAGTAATGTCCCAAATTAACGAGGATATTTTCTTAACCCCCATTTTGGCTGAATTTTTAAAGAATGCAAAAATATCCGATGGAAGTCATAGTTATGTTGTTTACCTATCCAACGAATTGTCACACGCTAAGATTCAATGCAAATCGGCCACATTATGGCCTTCCTACTAAAAAAGGGTCGAAAACGAGTAATGTCCCAAATTAACGAGGAGATTTTCTTAACCTCCATTTTGGCTGAATTTTTAGAGAATGCAAAAATATCCCATGGAAGTCGTAATTATGTTGTTTACCTATCCAACGAATTGTCCCATGCTAAGATTCAATACAAACCGGCCACTTTATGGCCTTCCTTCTAAAAAAGGGTCGAAAACGAGTAATGTCCCAAATTAACGAGGATATTTTCTTAACCTCCATTTTGGCCGAATTTTTAGAGAATGCAAAAATATCCCATGGAAGTCGTAATTATGTTGTTTACCTATCCAAAGAATTGTCACATGCTAAGATTCAATACAAATCGGCTACTTTATGGCCTTCCTAGTAAAAATGGGTCGAAAACGAGTAATGTCCTAAATTAACGAGGAGATTTTCTTAACCTCCATTTTGGCCGAATTTTTAGAGAATGCAAAAATATCCCATGGAAGTCGTAGTTATGTTGTTTACCTATCCAACAAATTGTCACACGCTAAGATTCAATGCAAATCGGCCACATTATGGCCTTCCTACTAAAAAAGGGTCGAAAACGAGTAATGTCCCAAATTGACGAGGAGATTTTCTTAACCTCCATTTTGGCTGAATTTTTAGAGAATGCAAAAAAATCCCATGGAAGTCGTAGCTATATTGTTTACCTATCCAACGAATTGTCCCATGCTAAGATTCAATAAAAACCGGCCACTTTATGGCCTTCCTTCTAAAAAAGGGTCGAAAACGAGTAATGTCCTAAATTAACGAGGGGATTTCTTAACCTCCATTTTGGCTGAATTTTTAGAGAATGCAAAAATATCCCATGGAAGTCGTAGTTATGTTGTTTACCTATCCAACGAATTGTCACACGCTAAGATTCAATGCAAATCGGCCACATTATGGCCTTCCTACTAAAAAAGGGTCGAAAACGAGTAATGTCCCAAATTAACGAGGATATTTTCTCCCCATTTTGGCTGAATTTTTAGAGAATGCAAAAATATCCCATGGAAGTCGTAGTTATGTTGTTTACCTATCCAACGAATTGTCACACGCTAATATTCAATGCAAATCGGCCACATTATGGCCTTCCTACTAAAAAAGGGTCGAAAACGAGTAATGTCCCAAATTAACGAGGATATTTTCTTAACCCCCATTTTGGCTGAATTTTTAAAGAATGCAAAAATATCTGATGGAAGTCATAGTTATGTTGTTTACCTATCCAACGAATTGTCACACGCTAAGATTCAATGCAAATCGGCCACATTATGGCCTTCCTACTAAAAAAGGGTCGAAAACGAGTAATGTCCCAAATTAACGAGGAGATTTTCTTAACCTCCATTTTGGCTGAATTTTTAGAGAATGCAAAAATATCCCATGGAAGTCGTAATTATGTTGTTTACCTATCCAACGAATTGTCCCATGCTAAGATTCAATACAAACCGGCCACTTTATGGCCTTCCTTCTAAAAAAGGGTCGAAAACGAGTAATGTCCCAAATTAACGAGGATATTTTCTTAACCTCCATTTTGGCCGAATTTTTAGAGAATGCAAAAATATCCCATGGAAGTCGTAATTATGTTGTTTACCTATCCAAAGAATTGTCCCATGCTAAGATTCAATAAAAACCGGCCACTTTATGGCCTTCCTTCTAAAAAAGGGTCGAAAACGAGTAATGTCCTAAATTAACGAGGGGATTTCTTAACCTCCATTTTGGCTGAATTTTTAGAGAATGCAAAAATATCCCATGGAAGTCGTAGTTATGTTGTTTACCTATCCAACGAATTGTCACACGCTAAGATTCAATGCAGATCGGCCACATTATGGCCTTCCTACTAAAAAAGGGTCGAAAACGAGTAATGTCCCAAATTAACGAGGATATTTTCTCCCCATTTTGGCTGAATTTTTAGAGAATGCAAAAATATCCCATGGAAGTCGTAGTTATGTTGTTTACCTATCCAACGAATTGTCACACGCTAATATTCAATGCAAATCGGCCACATTATGGCCTTCCTACTAAAAAAGGGTCGAAAACGAGTAATGTCCCAAATTAACGAGGATATTTTCTTAACCCCCATTTTGGATGAATTTTTAAAGAATGCAAAAATATCTGATGGAAGTCATAGTTATGTTGTTTACCTATCCAACGAATTGTCACACGCTAAGATTCAATGCAAATCGGCCACATTATGGCCTTCCTACTAAAAAAGGGTCGAAAACGAGTAATGTCCCAAATTAACGAGGAGATTTTCTTAACCTCCATTTTGGCTGAATTTTTAGAGAATGCAAAAATATCCCATGGAAGTCGTAATTATGTTGTTTACCTATCCAACGAATTGTCCCATGCTAAGATTCAATACAAACCGGCCACTTTATGGCCTTCCTTCTAAAAAAGGGTCGAAAACGAGTAATGTCCCAAATTAACGAGGATATTTTCTTAACCTCCATTTTGGCCGAATTTTTAGAGAATGCAAAAATATCCCATGGAAGTCGTAATTATGTTGTTTACCTATCCAAAGAATTGTCACATGCTAAGATTCAATACAAATCGGCTACTTTATGGCCTTCCTAGTAAAAATGGGTCGAAAACGAGTAATGTCCTAAATTAACGAGGAGATTTTCTTAACCTCCATTTTGGCCGAATTTTTAGAGAATGCAAAAATATCCCATGGAAGTCGTAGTTATGTTGTTTACCTATCCAACAAATTGTCACACGCTAAGATTCAATGCAAATCGGCCACATTATGGCCTTCCTACTAAAAAAGGGTCGAAAACGAGTAATGTCCCAAATTGACGAGGAGATTTTCTTAACCTCCATTTTGGCTGAATTTTTAGAGAATGCAAAAAAATCCCATGGAAGTCGTAGCTATATTGTTTACCTATCCAACGAATTGTCCCATGCTAAGATTCAATACAAACCGGCCACTTTATGGCCTTCCTTCTAAAAAAGGGTCGAAAACGAGTAATGTCCTAAATTAACGAGGGGATTTCTTAACCTCCATTTTGGCTGAATTTTTAGAGAATGCAAAAATATCCCATGGAAGTCGTAGTTATGTTGTTTACCTATCCAACGAATTGTCACATGCTAAGATTCAATACAAATCGGCCACTTTAAGGCCTTCCTAGTAAAAATGGGTCGAAAACGAGTAATGTCCTAAATTAACGAGGAGTTTTTCTTAACCTCCATTTTGGCCGTATTTTTAGAGAATGCAAAAATATCCCATGGAAGTCGTTGTTATGTTGTTTACCTATCCAACGAATTGTCACATGCTAAGATTAAATGCAAATCGGCCACTTTATGGCCTTCCTAGTAAAAAAGGGTCGAAAACGAGTAATGTCCTAGATTAACGAGGGGATTTTCTTAACATCTATTTTGGCCGAATTTTTAGAGAATGCAAAAATATCCCATGGAAGTCGTAGTTATGTTGTTTACCTATCGAACAATTCTAGGATTCAATACAAATCGGCCACTTTATGCCCTTCCTAGTAAAAATGGGTCGAAAACGAGTAATGTCCTAAATTAACGAGGAGATTTTCTTAACCTCCATTTTGGCCAAATTTTTAGAGAATGCAAAAATATCCCATGGAAGTCATAGTTATGTTGTCTACCTATCCAACGAATTGTCACACGCTAAGATTCAATGCAAATCGGCCACATTATGGCCTTCCTAGTAAAAAAGGGTCGAAAACGTGTAATGTCCCAAATTAACGAGGAGATTTTCTTAACCTCCATTTTGGCTAAATTTTTAAAAAATGCAAAAATATCCCATGGAAGTCGTAGCTATGTTGTTTACCTATCCAACGAATTGTCCCATGCTAAGATTCAATACAAACCGGCCACTTTATGGCCTTCCTTATAAAAAAGGGTCGAAAACGAGTAATGTCCTAAATTAACGAGGGGATTTTCTGAACCTCCATTTTGGCTGAATTTTTAGAGAATGCAAAAATATCCCATGGAAGTCGTAGTTATGTTGTTTACCTATCCAACGAATTGTCACACGCTAAGATTCAATGCAAATCGGCCACATTATGGCCTTCCTAGTAAAAATGGGTCGAAAACGAGTAATGTCCTAAATTAACGAGGAGATTTTCTTAACCTCCATTTTGGCCGAATTTTTAGAGAATGCAAAAATATCCCATGGAAGTCGTAGTTATGTTGTTTACCTATCCAACAAATTGTCACACGCTAAGATTCAATGCAAATCGGCCACATTATGGCCTTCCTAGTAAAAATGGGTCGAAAACGAGTAATGTCCCAAATTAACGAGGATATTTTCTTAACCTCCATTTTGGCTGAATTTTTAGAGAATGCAAAAATATCCCATGGAAGTCGTAGTTATGTTGTTTACCTATCCAATGAATTGTCACATGCTAAGATTCAATACAAATCGGCTACTTTATGGCCTTCCTAGTAAAAATGGGTCGAAAACGAGTAATGTCCTAAATTAACGAGGAGATTTTCTTAACCTCCATTTTGGCTGAATTTTTAAAAAATGCAAAAATATCCCATGGAAGTCGTAGCTATGTTGTTTACCTATCCAACGAATTGTCCCATGCTAAGATTCAATACAAACCGGCCACTTTATGGCCTTCCTTATAAAAAAGGGTCGAAAACGAGTAATGTCCTAAATTAACGAGGGGATTTTCTGAACCTCCATTTTGGCTGAATTTTTAGAGAATGCAAAAATATCCCATGGAAGTCGTAATTATGTTGTTTACCTATCCAACGAATTGTCCCATGCTAAGATTCAATACAAACCGGCCACTTTATGGCCTTCCTTCTAAAAAAGGGTCGAAAACGAGTAATGTCCCAAATTAACGAGGATATTTTCTTAACCTCCATTTTGGCTGAATTTTTAGAGAATGCAAAAATATCCCATGGAAGTCGTAGTTATGTTGTTTACCTATCCAATGAATTGTCACATGCTAAGATTCAATACAAATCGGCTACTTTATGGCCTTCCTAGTAAAAATGGGTCGAAAACGAGTAATGTCCTAAATTAACGAGGAGATTTTCTTAACCTCCATTTTGGCTGAATTTTTAAAAAATGCAAAAATATCCCATGGAAGTCGTAGCTATGTTGTTTACCTATCCAACGAATTGTCCCATGCTAAGATTCAATACAAACCGGCCACTTTATGGCCTTCCTTATAAAAAAGGGTCGAAAACGAGTAATGTCCTAAATTAACGAGGGGATTTTCTGAACCTCCATTTTGGCTGAATTTTTAGAGAATGCAAAAATATCCCATGGAAGTCGTAATTATGTTGTTTACCTATCCAACGAATTGTCCCACGCTAAGATTCAATACAAACCGGCCACTTTATGGCCTTCCTTCTAAAAAAGGGTCGAAAACGAGTAATGTCCCAAATTAACGAGGATATTTTCTTAACCTCCATTTTGGCTGAATTTTTAGAGAATGCAAAAATATCCCATGGAAGTCGTAGTTATGTTGTTTACCTATCCAATGAATTGTCACATGCTAAGATTCAATACAAATCGGCTACTTTATGGCCTTCCTAGTAAAAATGGGTCGAAAACGAGTAATGTCCTAAATTAACGAGGAGATTTTCTTAACCTCCATTTTGGCTGAATTTTTAAAAAATGCAAAAATATCCCATGGAAGTCGTAGCTATGTTGTTTACCTATCCAACGAATTGTCCCATGCTAAGATTCAATACAAACCGGCCACTTTATGGCCTTCCTTATAAAAAAGGGTCGAAAACGAGTAATGTCCTAAATTAACGAGGGGATTTTCTGAACCTCCATTTTGGCTGAATTTTTAGAGAATGCAAAAATATCCCATGGAAGTCGTAATTATGTTGTTTACCTATCCAACGAATTGTCCCATGCTAAGATTCAATACAAACCGGCCACTTTATGGCCTTCCTTCTAAAAAAGGGTCGAAAACGAGTAATGTCCCAAATTAACGAGGATATTTTCTTAACCTCCATTTTGGCTGAATTTTTAGAGAATGCAAAAATATCCCATGGAAGTCGTAGTTATGTTGTTTACCTATCCAATGAATTGTCACATGCTAAGATTCAATACAAATCGGCTACTTTATGGCCTTCCTAGTAAAAATGGGTCGAAAACGAGTAATGTCCTAAATTAACGAGGAGATTTTCTTAACCTCCATTTTGGCTGAATTTTTAAAAAATGCAAAAATATCCCATGGAAGTCGTAGCTATGTTGTTTACCTATCCAACGAATTGTCCCATGCTAAGATTCAATACAAACCGGCCACTTTATGGCCTTCCTTATAAAAAAGGGTCGAAAACGAGTAATGTCCTAAATTAACGAGGGGATTTTCTGAACCTCCATTTTGGCTGAATTTTTAGAGAATGCAAAAATATCCCATGGAAGTCGTAATTATGTTGTTTACCTATCCAACGAATTGTCCCATGCTAAGATTCAATACAAACCGGCCACTTTATGGCCTTCCTTCTAAAAAAGGGTCGAAAACGAGTAATGTCCCAAATTAACGAGGATATTTTCTTAACCTCCATTTTGGCTGAATTTTTAGAGAATGCAAAAATATCCCATGGAAGTCGTAGTTATGTTGTTTACCTATCCAATGAATTGTCACATGCTAAGATTCAATACAAATCGGCTACTTTATGGCCTTCCTAGTAAAAATGGGTCGAAAACGAGTAATGTCCTAAATTAACGAGGAGATTTCTTAACCTCCATTTTGGCTGAATTTTTAAAAAATGCAAAAATATCCCATGGAAGTCGTAGCTATGTTGTTTATTTATCTAACGAATTGTCCCATGCTAAGATTCAATACAAACCGGCCACTTTATGGCCTTCCTTATAAAAAAGGGTCGAAAACGAGTAATGTCCTAAATTAACGAGGGGATTTTCTGAACCTCCATTTTGGCTGAATTTTTAGAGAATGCAAAAATATCCCATGGAAGTCGTAGTTATGTTGTTTACCTATCCAACGAATTGTCACACGCTAAGATTCAATGCAAATCGGCCACATTATGGCCTTCCTAGTAAAAATGGGTCGAAAACGAGTAATGTCCTAAATTAACGAGGAGATTTTCTTAACCTCCATTTTGGCCGAATTTTTAGAGAATGCAAAAATATCCCATGGAAGTCGTAGTTATGTTGTTTACCTATCCAACAAATTGTCACACGCTAAGATTCAATGCAAATCGGCCACATTATGGCCTTCCTACTAAAAAAGGGTCGAAAACGAGTAATGTCCCAAATTGACGAGGAGATTTTCTTAACCTCCATTTTGGCTGAATTTTTAGAGAATGCAAAATAATCCCATGGAAGTCGTAGCTATATTGTTTACCTATCCAACGAATTGTCCCATGCTAAGATTCAATACAAACCGGCCACTTTATGACCTTCCTTCTAAAAAAGGGTCGAAAACGAGTAATGTCCTAAATTAACGAGGGGATTTCTTAACCTCCATTTTGGCTGAATTTTTAGAGAATGCAAAAATATCCCATGGAAGTCGTAGTTATGTTGTTTACCTATCCAACGAATTGTCACACGCTAAGATTCAATGCAAATCGGCCACATTATGGCCTTCCTACTAAAAAAGGGTCGAAAACGAGTAATGTCCCAAATTAACGAGGATATTTTCTCCCCATTTTGGCTGAATTTTTAGAGAATGCAAAAATATCCCATGGAAGTCGTAGTTATGTTGTTTACCTATCCAACGAATTGTCACACGCTAATATTCAATGCAAATCGGCCACATTATGGCCTTCCTACTAAATAAGGGTCAAAAACGAGTAATGTCCCAAATTAACGAGGATATTTTCTTAACCCCCATTTTGGCTGAATTTTTAAAGAATGCAAAAATATCCGATGGAAGTCATAGTTATGTTGTTTACCTATCCAACGAATTGTCACACGCTAAGATTCAATGCAAATCGGCCACATTATGGCCTTCCTACTAAAAAAGGGTCGAAAACGAGTAATGTCCCAAATTAACGAGGAGATTTTCTTAACCTCCATTTTGGCTGAATTTTTAGAGAATGCTGGAATTGATCTTTCAGATGCTGCTGAAAAACGCATTTGGAAAAAGCAAGCCAACTTGGTGATATACAATTCTGAGAAGGAGAAGAAATATGCTGAATTGTGCATGGAAACTAAGATGCTTCTGAAGATTCAGAATGAGAACCTGTTTCCAAGTGGTGACTGTGTGAAACCAAATCTAGCTCAGAAGGTCCTTCTCCAGCACTTCATCAAGAAGGAAAAGGTGAATGTGCCCAAATACATGTTCAAGTACTTGGTAGAGTGTTTGAAACAGAGTCAGCTACTGGATAAACCCTTGGTTCCTTATGGAAGACTTCTCTCAGAGATATTCTATCAAGGAGGTATCTTGGACAGTCTCAGTCAATCTCAAGGCTTCACAGATCAGCTACTTGACACAAAAACTGGAAAATTCATTAATGCTCATACTCTCTTGAATATGAAGCTAATCAGTGAAGTCACCAAACTTCAAACTGATTTAAGTGAATCATTTGTTAAGTCTGATCTTATGAAGGACTTTCCACCCATCTGCAAGAAAGATCCCATTGAAGTGCAGATGTACTATATCAAGGAACATTTTGAGGCAACCAATGAGAGAATCAGATTGGAAGATATTCCAGAGGAAATGTATGGTGGTGCTCTGCCACGAGCCAGAGGCAGAAAGTCAAAAAGGAAGATAACTGCAGAGCAATATCTAGAGGTTGAACAACCTGCTAAAAAGGCAAAAGTTGCTACTGACAAGCTCAAAATTGGTAGTTCATCAGTACCTTCTATTGAAGAAGCCATTGAAGACATGGATTCCAGGTTGATCATGGATGTTGGCATTTCTCTTGATCAACCTGCTATACCAAAGAGGAAGAGGAAGCCAGCCTTGAGGAGGACCAAGGATTTTCCTCATATCACCTCTACAGCTCAAGATGCTTCTGATTTGGAGTCAAAGAAGTTACAAGAGAAGAAGGCAGCAGCTGAAAAAGTCTTGGAAATTGCTGCTGAGCTACAAGAGTCTGTAGTCTCAGAAGCCAAGAAAATGTTGCAGATGACCAGTGAGTTTGCTCAAGAGGATTCTGATCCTGAACCAGAGAAGGTAATTAATATATCATCAGATTCCGCATCCAAATCATTATCAGACTCTGATGATTCTGATGATGATATACCCTTAGCTCAACTGTTTCGAAAACCAGTAAAAAGCCAATCAACATCAACCAAAACCAACGATAAGCCCTCTCAGTCAACTACTTATGAACCAGTTGGTCACATAATTAATGAGAAGTTGGCTGAACTGGCTGAGCAGAGAGAAAGAGTCATTGATACTATTTTTCGCCTTCACCCTCAACCTCTTAACATTCAACCTCTCAACATGATTCCTCCAGAAAATGTTGAGTCTACCTCAGAAAAGGCCTCTGAAACAACTCCAGAAGCAGCTGCTTCTGAAAATGTTGTTTCAGAAAACCCCCATCAACAAACACCTGAACCACAAAAACCCACAACACCCCCACAATCACCAATAGCTACTATTGACCCCCAACTCAACACTCAAACATCATCTTCACCACAACAACCATCAACTGAAACTGAGTTTCAACCTTTACCTGAACACTCTCCAGAACCAACTCCCATGGATGTTGACATCTCTCTAGTCAATGTTCAAGCCTCAACCTCCACCACACACTTTGCCTCTGACCAGCCTTCATCTTCAAACACACAAACACACTTTACCATTCCAGTTCCTAACCCTGTTCAAGATTTGGAAATCAATAATTCTGATCTTGAAATCCTTGAACAACCACCCACAGACATCCTGGAATCTGGATATATTAATTCTGAGCTTCTGACAATTCTGAGTCAATTGCATAATCTGGTGGATCAAAGAGGGACAATTGATCTCACAGGTGCATATGAAGACTCTTGGGCATCTCTTCAGAACCGGGCAACTGAGCTAATTGAAAGCATAAGGGCTAAGTGCATCAGAAGCAAGGAAGCTACTGTCAGGAAGTTAATGGAGCATCTGAATCAGAGTCTCAGAGTAAGAAGTTCTACACTGCTCCTGGCAAACCAGCCTTTCTTCTTTGAAACGGATTACTTGACCAGAGAAGCAAGGTTGTGTAAGCTTCTGAAGAAACAGATGGCACAGCAGCAGCAAGAAGCTAGAGAAAGGGAACAAGCTCTTCTTCAGAGGCAACAACAACTTGAAGAACTGTTGAAGAAGAAGATTGAAGAAATGGAAGAGATGAAGAAACAACAACAAACCAACCCTTAGTTGCACACCCTTGTGTTTTTCTTTGTTTGTTGTCTGTTTTAAAATTTCTTAGTCCTTGCTTCTGAAACCATCTTGTCTTATTTCTCTTGCTTCTGAATGCTTACTGATTCTGACTGTTTAGCTGCTTCTGACAATTGAATATACATGTTCTTATATTTTGCTCTGATTTATTTAGTTCATTGCTTAGTATACTCTCTCATGTTTGAGTTTTTCTCATATCTCTTTGTCTTTTATGCCTATATATTTCAATTTTTTTTTGATAATGACAAAAGGGGGAGTATATGTGACAAGTATTTAAAGGCTCTGAGCCCCATTAATGGCATTTGAAATTTTTGAAAACCTTCTATCATTTTTTTTACCTTATTGGTATAAGCTATGAACGAACGAAGGAGTATCAAAATTCAAGTAAAATTAATTGAACCATTCTTCTTATCTATAAGTTAATTCTTTCAATGATTCAATTTTGTTTTTAAGCTATGATAATATTATTGCGCGAAAAATGAATTTAATTAACCTGGATAGAACTTAGGGGGAGCTTACAAACCTCACCTTAAAGACTATCAGACTCAGGGGGAGTTTGAGCTTACAAACCTCAGATTCTGAGCTTACAAACCTCAGAACCCCAAAGTCAACTTGTTAATTAGATTAACAACAATTGATCAATTTTAAATACTTTTGTTTGTCATCATCAAAAAGGGGGAGATTGTTGGAACAAAATGTGTTTAACAATGAACCTTAAAGTGTTTTGATGATAACAAGGTATTAAAAATTGTATATTGGACTAGCTAATATTTGTTCAAGTGTACAGGACCATAATTATAAAGTTACATCATCATTGGTTCTGAATGAGCAAATAAAGAGCTATGGAAACAACAAAAATTTGAAGCTTGGACGCTCCTGAAGGCAACTTGCTACTGAAGAGAAAAAGCGCTCCTGAAGTCAAGCTGCTCCTGAAGAAATAGCGCTCCTGAAGTAAGCTGCTCCTGAAGAATAGTGCTTCTGAAGACAAGAGGTCCAGAAGCCACATCATCAGAAGCTGCGTCATCAGAAGCTGCAGAAGTCATATCATCAGAAGCTGCCTCATCAGAAGCCATTTCACCAGAAGCTGAATATCAACTGGATTTGCAAAGAATCAAGAATTGAAGAATTATCAATGCAAAAGCTGTCTATTGGATTCGAAAACACAAACAAAGGATTAGTGGAGTTTGCAACGGTCATTTCAAAGGTGTTTGAAGGCGTGTGTTTGCAATTTGGACGAAAGCGTTGACATTGTACTTTGTACGAATTGTACAACCACGTTCTCCACTACTCTGTTTTGTGTCCGCGCTACAGGACAAGAAAACAGCTCCAGAATACGGTTTCGCCTGCATAGATGTTCCTTTGGATAAGGAATGGATTTCAAATTTGTTCTTCATAGGACAACAGCCAAATCAGGCAAAAGGTTATTGGTGAAAGATCAAGCTTCAACAACGACTCTTTGGTGTGCTGGCAATTTCACAACGTCTCTTTCACACCACTATATAAAGGAGTGAAGACCTACAGAATTGGTAATGCATGAACTCTGAACGAAAGACTCACAAAGATTTTCACAAGTACCAAACCTCTGCTGAAATTGTTCTGCATTCACTTAGAATTTCTGTGTCTCAAAGTCATATCTTAGAAATTCTTAAGTCCATTGAGTCTGTATCTGATTTGTATTGTGAGCACCTCTGATTGTATATCAAGTGTTCAACCTTAAACAATTTTCTGTGTAATTTTGTTTAGTTAGGAAGTCTCTTGCAGTTGTGCTTGAGCAGGAAGTCTCTTGATTGTGTTCTTGAGCAAAGGAAGTATCTTGCTTGTGTGCTTGAGCATTGGAAGTCTCTTGCTTGTGTGCTTGAGCATTGGAAGTCTCTTGCTTGTGTGCTTGAGCATTTGTAATCAGATATTACTCATAGTGAAATCTCCTTGGAAGTGCAAGGGGGACTGGACTACTTCCGGATTGTGGAAGGAACCAGTATAATTGCTTTGTGTCGTTCTTCTTCTCTCTCTCTCTCTGTTTTATTCCGCTGCATTTAGATTCTGATTATCACTTCAGAAGCTGTCTCGCTTAGCTTCTGATCAGTGTGTTCAGTTTTTAGGAGAAACGAAGAATTTTTCTAAAACACAATTCAACCCCCCTTCTTGTGTTTTTCTCACCTTCATAATGTCCCAAATTGACGAGGAGATTTTCTTAACCTCCATTTTGGCTGAATTTTTAGAGAATGCAAAAAAATCCCATGGAAGTCGTAGCTATATTGTTTACCTATCCAACGAATTATCCCATGCTAAGATTCAATACAAACCGGCCACGTTATGGCCTTCCTTCTAAAAAAGGGTCGAAAACGAGTAATGTCCTAAATTAACGAGGGGATTTCTCAACCTCCATTTTGGCTGAATTTTTAGAGAATGAAAAAATATCCCATGGAAGTCGTAGTTATGTTGTTTACCTATCCTACGAATTGTCACATGCTAAGATTCAATACAAATCGGCCACTTTAAGGCCTTCCTAGTAAAAATGGGTCGAAAACGAGTAATGTCCTAAATTAACGAGGAGTTTTTCTTAACCTCCATTTTGGCCGAATTTTTAGAGAATGCAAAAATATCCCATGGAAGTCGTTGTTATGTTGTTTACCTATCCAACGAATTGTCACATGCTAAGATTAAATGCAAATCGGCCACTTTATGGCCTTCCTAGTAAAAAAGGGTCGAAAACGAGTAATGTCCCAAATTAACGAGGAGATTTTCTTAACCTCCATTTTGGCTGAATTTTTAAAAAATGCAAAAATATACCATGGAAGTCGTAGCTATGTTGTTTACCTATCCAACGAATTGTCCCATGCTAAGATTCAATACAAACCGGCCACTTTGCGGCCTTCCTTATAAAAAAGGGTCGAAAACGAGTAATGTCCTAAATTAACGAGGGGATTTTCTTAACCTCCATTTTGGCTGAATTTTTAGAGAATGCAAAAATATCCCATGGAAGTCGTAGTTATGTTGTTTACCTATCCAACGAATTGTCACACGCTAAGATTCAATGCAAATCGGCCACATTATGGCCTTCCTACTAAAAAAGGGTCGAAAACGAGTAATGTCCCAAATTAACGAGGATATTTTCTCTCCATTTTGGCTGAATTTTTAGAGAATGCAAAAATATCCCATGGAAGTCGTAGTTATGTTGTTTACCTATCCAACGAATTGTCACATGCTAAGATTCAATGCAAATCGGCCACTTTAAGGCCTTCCTACTAAAAAAGGGTCGAAAACGAGTAATGTCCCAAATTAACGAGGAGTTTTTCTTAACCTCCATTTTGGCCGAATTTTTAGAGAATGCAAAAATATCCCATGGAAGTCGTTGTTATGTTGTTTACCTATCCAACGAATTGTCACATGCTAAGATTAAATGCAAATCGGCCACTTTATGGCCTTCCTAGTAAAAAAGGGTCGAAAACGAGTAATGTCCTAGATTAACGAGGGGATTTTCTTAACCTCCATTTTGGCCGAATTTTTAGAGAATGCAAAAATATCCCATGGAAGTCGTAGTTATGTTGTTTACCTATCCAACGAATTTTCCCATGCTAAGATTCAATACAAACCGGCCACTTTATGGCCTTCCTTCTAAAAAAGGGTCGAAAACGAGTAATGTCCTAAATTAACGAGGGGATTTCTCAACCTCCATTTTGGCTGAATTTTTAGAGAATGAAAAAATATCCCATGGAAGTCGTAGTTATGTTGTTTACCTATCCTACGAATTGTCACATGCTAAGATTCAATACAAATCGGCCACTTTAAGGCCTTCCTAGTAAAAATGGGTCGAAAACGAGTAATGTCCTAAATTAACGAGGAGTTTTTCTTAACCTCCATTTTGGCCGAATTTTTAGAGAATGCAAAAATATCCCATGGAAGTCGTTGTTATGTTGTTTACCTATCCAACGAATTGTCACATGCTAATATTAAATGCAAATCGGCCACTTTATGGCCTTCCTAGTAAAAAAGGGACGAAAACGAGTAATGTCCCAAATTAACGAGGAGATTTTCTTAACCTCCATTTTGGCTGAATTTTTAAAAAATGCAAAAATATCCCATGGAAGTCGTAGCTATGTTGTTTACCTATCCAACGAATTGTCCCATGCTAAGATTCAATACAAACCGGCCACTTTGTGGCCTTCCTTATAAAAAAGGGTCGAAAACGAGTAATGTCCTAAATTAACGAGGGGATTTTCTTAACCTCCATTTTGGCTGAATTTTTAGAGAATGCAAAAATATCCCATGGAAGTCGTAGTTATGTTGTTTACCTATCCAACGAATTGTCCCATGCTAAGATTCAATACAAACCGGCCACTTTATGGCCTTCCTTCTAAAAAAGGGTCGAAAACGAGTAATGTCCCAAATTAACGAGGATATTTTCTCCCCATTTTGGCTGAATTTTTAGAGAATGCAAAAATATCCCATGGAAGTCGTAGTTATGTTGTTTACCTATCCAACGAATTGTCACACGCTAAGATTCAATGCAAATCGGCCACATTATGGCCTTCCTACTAAAAAAGGGTCGAAAACGAGTAATGTCCCAAATTAACGAGGATATTTTCTTAACCCCCATTTTGGCTGAATTTTTAAAGAATGCAAAAATATCCCATATGGAAGTCATAGTTATGTTGTTTACCTATCCAACGAATTGTCACACGCTAAGATTCAATGCAAATCGGCCACATTATGGCCTTCCTACTAAAAAAGGGTCGAAAACGAGTAATGTCCCAAGTTAACGAGGAGATTTTCTTAACCTCCATTTTGGCTGAATTTTTAGAGAATGCAAAAATATCCCATGGAAATCGTAGTTATGTTGTTTACCTATCCAACGAATTGTCACACGCTAAGATTCAATGCAAATCGGCCACATTATGGCCTTCCTACTAAAAAAGGGTCGAAAACGAGTAATGTCCCAAATTAACGAGGATATTTTCTCTCCATTTTGGCTGAATTTTTAGAGAATGCAAAAATATCCCATGGAAGTCGTAGTTATGTTGTTTACCTATCCAACGAATTGTCACACGCTAAGATTCAATGCAAATCGGCCACATTATGGCCTTCCTACTAAAAAGGGTCGAAAACGAGTAATGTCCCAAATTAACGAGGATATTTTCTTAACCCCCATTTTGGCTGAATTTTTAAAGAATGCAAAAATATCCCATGGAAGTCATAGTTATGTTGTTTACCTATCCAACGAATTGTCACACGCTAAGATTCAATGCAAATCGGCCACATTATGGCCTTCCTACTAAAAAAGGGTCGAAAACGAGTAATGTCCCAAATTAACGAGGAGATTTTCTTAACCTCCATTTTGGCTGAATTTTTAGAGAATGCAAAAATATCCCATGGAAGTCGTAGTTATGTTGTTTACCTATCCAATGAATTGTCACATGCTAAGATTCAATACAAATCGGCTACTTTATGGCCTTCCTAGTAAAAATGGGTCGAAAACGAGTAATGTCCTAAATTAACGAGGAGATTTTCTTAACCTCCATTTTGCCCGAATTTTTAGAGAATGCAAAAATATCCCATGGAAGTCGTAGTTATGTTGTTTACCTATCCAACGAATTGTCACATGCTAAGATTCAATACAAATCGGCCACTTTAAGGCCTTCCTAGTAAAAATGGGTCGAAAACGAGTAATGTCCTAAATTAACGAGGAGTTTTTCTTAACCTCCATTTTGGCCGAATTTTTAGAGAATGCAAAAATATCCCATGGAAGTCGTTGTTATGTTGTTTACCTATCCAACGAATTGTCACATGCTAAGATTAAATGCAAATCGGCCACTATATGGCCTTCCTAGTAAAAAAGGGTCGAAAACGAGTAATGTCCTAGATTAACGAGGGGATTTTCTTAACCTCCATTTTGGCCGAATTTTTAGAGAATGCAAAAATATCCCATGGAAGTCGTAGTTATGTTGTTTACCTATCCAACGAATTGTCACACGCTAAGATTCAATGCAAATCGACCACATTGTGGCCTTCCTAGTAAAAAAGGGTCGAAAACGAGTAATGTCCCAAATTAACGAGGAGATTTTCTTAACCTCCATTTTGGCTGAATTTTTAAAAATGTAAAAATATCCCATGGAAGTCTTAGCTATGTTGTTTACCTATCCAACGAATTGTCCCATGCTAAGATTCAATACAAACCGGCAACTTTATGGCCTTCCTTATAAAAAAGGGTCGAAAACGAGTAATGTCCTAAATTAACGAGGGGATTTTCTTAACCTCCATTTTGGCTGAATTTTTAGAGAATGCAAAAATATCCCATGGAAGTCGTAGTTATGTTGTTTACCTATCCAACGAATTGTCACACGCTAAGATTCAATGCAAATCGGCCACATTATGGCCTTCCTACTAAAAAAGGGTCGAAAACGAGTAATGTCCCAAATTAACGAGGAGATTTTCTTAACCTCCATTTTGGCTGAATTTTTAGAGAATGCAAAAAAATCCCATGGAAGTCGTAGTTATGTTGTTTACCTATCCAATGAATTGTCACATGCTAAGATTCAATACAAATCGGCTACTTTATGGCCTTCCTAGTAAAAATGGGTCGAAAACGAGTAATGTCCTAAATTAACGAGGAGATTTTCTTAACCTCCATTTTGCCCGAATTTTTAGAGAATGCAAAAATATCCCATGGAAGTCGTAGTTATGTTGTTTACCTATCCAACGAATTGTCACATGCTAAGATTCAATACAAATCGGCCACTTTAAGGCCTTCCTAGTAAAAATGGGTCGAAAACGAGTAATGTCCTAAATTAACGAGGAGTTTTTCTTAACCTCCATTTTGGCCGAATTTTTAGAGAATGCAAAAATATCCCATGGAAGTCGTTGTTATGTTGTTTACCTATCCAACGAATTGTCACATGCTAAGATTAAATGCAAATCGGCCACTTTATGGCCTTCCTAGTAAAAAAGGGTCGAAAACGAGTAATGTCCTAGATTAACGAGGGGATTTTCTTAACCTCCATTTTGGCCGAATTTTTAGAGAATGCAAAAATATCCCATGGAAGTCGTAGTTATGTTGTTTACCTATCCAACGAATTGTCACACGCTAAGATTCAATGCAAATCGACCACATTATGGCCTTCCTAGTAAAAAAGGGTCGAAAACGAGTAATGTCCCAAATTAACGAGGAGATTTTCTTAACCTCCATTTTGGCTGAATTTTTAAAAAATGTAAAAATATCCCATGGAAGTCTTAGCTATGTTGTTTACCTATCCAACGAATTGTCCCATGCTAAGATTCAATACAAACCGGCAACTTTATGGCCTTCCTTATAAAAAAGGGTCGAAAACGAGTAATGTCCTAAATTAACGAGGGGATTTTCTTAACCTCCATTTTGGCTGAATTTTTAGAGAATGCAAAAATATCCCATGGAAGTCGTAGTTATGTTGTTTACCTATCCAACGAATTGTCACACGCTAAGATTCAATGCAAATCGGCCACATTATGGCCTTCCTACTAAAAAAGGGTCGAAAACGAGTAATGTCCCAAATTAACGAGGATATTTTCTCCCCATTTTGGCTGAATTTTTAGAGAATGCAAAAATATCCCATGGAAGTCGTAGTTATGTTGTTTACCTATCCAACGAATTGTCACACGCTAAGATTCAATGCAAATCGGCCACATTATGGCCTTCCTACTAAAAAAGGGTCGAAAACGAGTAATGTCCCAAATTAACGAGGATATTTTCTTAACCTCCATTTTGGCTGAATTTTTAAAGAATGCAAAAATATCCCATATGGAAGTCATAGTTATGTTGTTTACCTATCCAACGAATTGTCACACGCTAAGATTCAATGCAAATCGGCCACATTATGGCCTTCCTACTAAAAAAGGGTCGAAAACGAGTAATGTCCCAAGTTAACGAGGAGATTTTCTTAACCTCCATTTTGGCTGAATTTTTAGAGAATGCAAAAATATCCCATGGAAGTCGTAGTTATGTTGTTTACCTATCCAACGAATTGTCACACGCTAAGATTCAATGCAAATCGGCCACATTATGGCCTTCCTACTAAAAAAGGGTCGAAAACGAGTAATGTCCCAAATTAACGAGGATATTTTCTCCCCATTTTGGCTGAATTTTTAGAGAATGCAAAAATATCCCATGGAAGTCATAGTTATGTTGTTTACCTATCCAACGAATTGTCACACGCTAAGATTCAATGCAAATCGGCCACATTATGGCCTTCCTACTAAAAAAGGGTCGAAAACGAGTAATGTCCCAAATTAACGAGGATATTTTCTTAACCCCCATTTTGGCTGAATTTTTAAAGAATGCAAAAATATCCCATATGGAAGTCATAGTTATGTTGTTTACCTATCCAACGAATTGTCACACGCTAAGATTCAATGCAAATCGGCCACATTATGGCCTTCCTACTAAAAAAGGGTCGAAAACGAGTAATGTCCCAAATTAACGAGGAGATTTTCTTAACCTCCATTTTGGCTTAATTTTTAGAGAATGCAAAAATATCCCATGGAAGACGTAGTTATGTTGTTTACCTATCCAACGAATTGTCACACGCTAAGATTCAATGCAAATCGGCCACATTATGGCCTTCCTACTAAAAAAGGGTCGAAAACGAGTAATGTCCCAAATTAACGAGGATATTTTCTCTCCATTTTGGCTGAATTTTTAGAGAATGCAAAAATATCCCATGGAAGTCGTAGTTATGTTGTTTATCTATCCAATGAATTGTCACACGCTAAGATTCAATGCAAATCGGCCACATTATGGCCTTCCTACTAAAAAAGGGTCGAAAACGAGTAATGTCCCAAATTAACGAGGATATTTTCTTAACCCCCATTTTGGCTGAATTTTTAAAGAATGCAAAAATATCCCATGGAAGTCGTAGTTATGTTGTTTACCTATCCAACGAATTGTCACACGCTAAGATTCAATGCAAATCGGCCACATTATGGCCTTCCTACTAAAAAAGGGTCGAAAACGAGTAATGTCCCAAATTAACGAGGATATTTTCTTAACCCCCATTTTGGCTGAATTTTTAAAGAATGCAAAAATATCCCATGGAAGTCATAGTTATGTTGTTTACCTATCCAACGAATTGTCACACACTAAGATTCAATGCAAATCGGCCACATTATGGCCTTCCTACTAAAAAAGGGTCGAAAACGAGTAATGTCCCAAATTAACGAGGAGATTTTCTTAACCTCCATTTTGGCCGAATTTTTAGAGAATGCAAAAATATCCCATGGAAGTCGTTGTTATGTTGTTTACCTATCCAACGAATTGTCACATGCTAAGATTAAATGCAAATCGGCCACTTTATGGCCTTCCTAGTAAAAAAGGGTCGAAAACGAGTAATGTCCTAGATTAACGAGGGGATTTTCTTAACCTCCATTTTGGCCGAATTTTTAGAGAATGCAAAAATATCCCATGGAAGTCGTAGTTATGTTGTTTACCTATCCAACGAATTGTCACACGCTAAGATTCAATGCAAATCGACCACATTATGGCCTTCCTAGTAAAAAAGGGTCGAAAACGAGTAATGTCCCAAATTAACGAGGAGATTTTCTTAACCTCCATTTTGGCTGAATTTTTAAAAAATGTAAAAATATCCCATGGAAGTCTTAGCTATGTTGTTTACCTATCCAACGAATTGTCCCATGCTAAGATTCAATACAAACCGGCAACTTTATGGCCTTCCTTATAAAAAAGGGTCGAAAACGAGTAATGTCCTAAATTAACGAGGGGATTTTCTTAACCTCCATTTTGGCTGAATTTTTAGAGAATGCAAAAATATCCCATGGAAGTCGTAGTTATGTTGTTTACCTATCCAACGAATTGTCACACGCTAAGATTCAATGCAAATCGGCCACATTATGGCCTTCCTACTAAAAAAGGGTCGAAAACGAGTAATGTCCCAAATTAACGAGGATATTTTCTCCCCATTTTGGCTGAATTTTTAGAGAATGCAAAAATATCCCATGGAAGTCGTAGTTATGTTGTTTACCTATCCAACGAATTGTCACACGCTAAGATTCAATGCAAATCGGCCACATTATGGCCTTCCTACTAAAAAAGGGTCGAAAACGAGTAATGTCCCAAATTAACGAGGATATTTTCTTAACCTCCATTTTGGCTGAATTTTTAAAGAATGCAAAAATATCCCATATGGAAGTCATAGTTATGTTGTTTACCTATCCAACGAATTGTCACACGCTAAGATTCAATGCAAATCGGCCACATTATGGCCTTCCTACTAAAAAAGGGTCGAAAACGAGTAATGTCCCAAGTTAACGAGGAGATTTTCTTAACCTCCATTTTGGCTGAATTTTTAGAGAATGCAAAAATATCCCATGGAAGTCGTAGTTATGTTGTTTACCTATCCAACGAATTGTCGCACGCTAAGATTCAATGCAAATCGGCCACATTATGGCCTTCCTACTAAAAAAGGGTCGAAAACGAGTAATGTCCCAAATTAACGAGGATATTTTCTCCCCATTTTGGCTGAATTTTTAGAGAATGCAAAAATATCCCATGGAAGTCATAGTTATGTTGTTTACCTATCCAACGAATTGTCACACGCTAAGATTCAATGCAAATCGGCCACATTATGGCCTTCCTACTAAAAAAGGGTCGAAAACGAGTAATGTCCCAAATTAACGAGGATATTTTCTTAACCCCCATTTTGGCTGAATTTTTAAAGAATGCAAAAATATCCCATATGGAAGTCATAGTTATGTTGTTTACCTATCCAACGAATTGTCACACGCTAAGATTCAATGCAAATCGGCCACATTATGGCCTTCCTACTAAAAAAGGGTCGAAAACGAGTAATGTCCCAAATTAACGAGGAGATTTTCTTAACCTCCATTTTGGCTTAATTTTTAGAGAATGCAAAAATATCCCATGGAAGACGTAGTTATGTTGTTTACCTATCCAACGAATTGTCACACGCTAAGATTCAATGCAAAT
Organism: Medicago sativa; assembly: GCF_051527215.1. Classification (NCBI taxonomy): domain Eukaryota; kingdom Viridiplantae; phylum Streptophyta; class Magnoliopsida; order Fabales; family Fabaceae; genus Medicago; species Medicago sativa. The sequence goes on from NC_140750.1 coordinate 83,709,271, forward strand.
CGGCCACATTATGGCCTTCCTACTAAAAAAGGGTCGAAAACGAGTAATGTCCCAAATTAACGAGGATATTTTCTCTCCATTTTGGCTGAATTTTTAGAGAATGCAAAAATATCCCATGGAAGTCGTAGTTATGTTGTTTACCTATCCAACGAATTGTCACACGCTAAGATTCAATGCAAATCGGCCACATTATGGCCTTCCTACTAAAAAAGGGTCGAAAACGAGTAATGTCCCAAATTAACGAGGATATTTTCTTAACCCCCATTCTGGCTGAATTTTTAAAGAATGCAAAAATATCCCATGGAAGTCATAGTTATGTTGTTTACCTATCCAACGAATTGTCACACACTAAGATTCAATGAAAATCGGCCACATTATGGCCTTCCTACTAAAAAAGGGTCGAAAACGAGTAATGTCCCAAATTAACGAGGAGATTTTCTTAACCTCCATTTTGCCCGAATTTTTAGAGAATGCAAAAATATCCCATGGAAGTCGTAGTTATGTTGTTTACCTATCCAACGAATTGTCACATGCTAAGATTCAATACAAATCGGCCACTTTAAGGCCTTCCTAGTAAAAATGGGTCGAAAACGAGTAATGTCCTAAATTAACGAGGAGTTTTTCTTAACCTCCATTTTGGCCGAATTTTTAGAGAATGCAAAAATATCCCATGGAAGTCGTTGTTATGTTGTTTACCTATCCAACGAATTGTCACATGCTAAGATTAAATGCAAATCGGCCACTTTATGGCCTTCCTAGTAAAAAAGGGTCGAAAACGAGTAATGTCCTAGATTAACGAGGGGATTTTCTTAACCTCCATTTTGGCCGAATTTTTAGAGAATGCAAAAATATCCCATGGAAGTCGTAGTTATGTTGTTTACCTATCCAACGAATTGTCCCATGCTAAGATTCAATACAAACCGGCCACTTTATGGCCTTCCTTCTAAAAAAGGGTCGAAAACGAGTAATGTCCTAAATTAACGAGGGGATTTCTCAACCTCCATTTTGGCTGAATTTTTAGAGAATGAAAAAATATCCCATGGAAGTCGTAGTTATGTTGTTTACCTATCCTACGAATTGTCACATGCTAAGATTCAATACAAATCGGCCACTTTAAGGTCTTCCTAGTAAAAATGGGTCGAAAACGAGTAATGTCCTAAATTAACGAGGAGTTTTTCTTAACCTCCATTTTGGCCGAATTTTTAGAGAATGCAAAAATATCCCATGGAAGTCGTTGTTATGTTGTTTACCTATCCAACGAATTGTCACATGCTAAGATTAAATGCAAATCGGCCACTTTATGGCCTTCCTAGTAAAAAAGGGACGAAAACGAGTAATGTCCCAAATTAACGAGGAGATTTTCTTAACCTCCATTTTGGCTGAATTTTTAAAAAATGCAAAAATATCCCATGGAAGTCGTAGCTATGTTGTTTACCTATCCAACGAATTGTCCCATGCTAAGATTCAATACAAACCGGCCACTTTGTGGCCTTCCTTATAAAAATGGGTCGAAAACGAGTAATGTCCTAAATTAACGAGGGGATTTTCTTAACCTCCATTTTGGCTGAATTTTTAGAGAATGCAAAAATATCCCATGGAAGTCGTAGTTATGTTGTTTACCTATCCAACGAATTGTCACACGCTAAGATTCAATGCAAATCGGCCACATTATGGCCTTCCTACTAAAAAAGGGTCGAAAACGAGTAATGTCCCAAATTAACGAGGATATTTTCTCTCCATTTTGGCTGAATTTTTAGAGAATGCAAAAATATCCCATGGAAGTCGTAGTTATGTTGTTTACCTATCCAACGAATTGTCACACGCTAAGATTCAATGCAAATCGGCCACATTATGGCCTTCCTACTAAAAAGGGTCGAAAACGAGTAATGTCCCAAATTAACGAGGATATTTTCTTAACCCCCATTTTGGCTGAATTTTTAAAGAATGCAAAAATATCCCATGGAAGTCATAGTTATGTTGTTTACCTATCCAACGAATTGTCACACGCTAAGATTCAATGCAAATCGGCCACATTATGGCCTTCCTACTAAAAAAGGGTCGAAAACGAGTAATGTCCCAAATTAACGAGGAGATTTTCTTAACCTCCATTTTGGCTGAATTTTTAGAGAATGAAAAAATATCCCATGGAAGTCGTAGTTATGTTGTTTACCTATCCTACGAATTGTCACATGCTAAGATTCAATACAAATCGGCCACTTTAAGGTCTTCCTAGTAAAAATGGGTCGAAAACGAGTAATGTCCTAAATTAACGAGGAGTTTTTCTTAACCTCCATTTTGGCCGAATTTTTAGAGAATGCAAAAATATCCCATGGAAGTCGTTGTTATGTTGTTTACCTATCCAACGAATTGTCACATGCTAAGATTAAATGCAAATCGGCCACTTTATGGCCTTCCTAGTAAAAAAGGGACGAAAACGAGTAATATCCCAAATTAACGAGGAGATTTTCTTAACCTCCATTTTGGCTGAATTTTTAAAAAATGCAAAAATATCCCATGGAAGTCGTAGCTATGTTGTTTACCTATCCAACGAATTGTCCCATGCTAAGATTCAATACAAACCGGCCACTTTGTGGCCTTCCTTATAAAAATGGGTCGAAAACGAGTAATGTCCTAAATTAACGAGGGGATTTTCTTAACCTCCATTTTGGCTGAATTTTTAGAGAATGCAAAAATATCCCATGGAAGTCGTAGTTATGTTGTTTACCTATCCAACGAATTGTCACACGCTAAGATTCAATGCAAATCGGCCACATTATGGCCTTCCTACTAAAAAAGGGTCGAAAACGAGTAATGTCCCAAATTAACGAGGATATTTTCTCTCCATTTTGGCTGAATTTTTAGAGAATGCAAAAATATCCCATGGAAGTCGTAGTTATGTTGTTTACCTATCCAACGAATTGTCACACGCTAAGATTCAATGCAAATCGGCCACATTATGGCCTTCCTACTAAAAAGGGTCGAAAACGAGTAATGTCCCAAATTAACGAGGATATTTTCTTAACCCCCATTTTGGCTGAATTTTTAAAGAATGCAAAAATATCCCATGGAAGTCATAGTTATGTTGTTTACCTATCCAACGAATTGTCACACGCTAAGATTCAATGCAAATCGGCCACATTATGGCCTTCCTACTAAAAAAGGGTCGAAAACGAGTAATGTCCCAAATTAACGAGGAGATTTTCTTAACCTCCATTTTGGCTGAATTTTTAGAGAATGCAAAAATATCCCATGGAAGTCGTAGTTATGTTGTTTACCTATCCAATGAATTGTCACATGCTAAGATTCAATACAAATCGGCTACTTTATGGCCTTCCTAGTAAAAATGGGTCGAAAACGAGTAATGTCCTAAATTAACGAGGAGATTTTCTTAACCTCCATTTTGCCCGAATTTTTAGAGAATGCAAAAATATCCCATGGAAGTCGTAGTTATGTTGTTTACCTATCCAACGAATTGTCACATGCTAAGATTCAATACAAATCGGCCACTTTAAGGCCTTCCTAGTAAAAATGGGTCGAAAACGAGTAATGTCCTAAATTAACGAGGAGTTTTTCTTAACCTCCATTTTGGCCGAATTTTTAGAGAATGCAAAAATATCCCATGGAAGTCGTTGTTATGTTGTTTACCTATCCAACGAATTGTCACATGCTAAGATTAAATGCAAATCGGCCACTTTATGGCCTTCCTAGTAAAAAAGGGTCGAAAACGAGTAATGTCCTAGATTAACGAGGGGATTTTCTTAACCTCCATTTTGGCCGAATTTTTAGAGAATGCAAAAATATCCCATGGAAGTCGTAGTTATGTTGTTTACCTATCCAACGAATTGTCACACGCTAAGATTCAATGCAAATCGGCCACATTATGGCCTTCCTAGTAAAAAAGGGTCGAAAACGAGTAATGTCCCAAATTAACGAGGAGATTTTCTTAACCTCCATTTTGGCTGAATTTTTAAAAAATGTAAAAATATCCCATGGAAGTCGTAGCTATGTTGTTTACCTATCCAACGAATTGTCCCATGCTAAGATTCAATACAAACCGGCAACTTTATGGCCTTCCTTATAAAAAAGGGTCGAAAACGAGTAATGTCCTAAATTAACGAGGGGATTTTCTTAACCTCCATTTTGGCTGAATTTTTTGAGAATGCAAAAATATCCCATGGAAGTCGTAGTTATGTTGTTTACCTATCCAACGAATTGTCACACGCTAAGATTCAATGCAAATCGGCCACATTATGGCCTTCCTACTAAAAAAGGGTCGAAAACGAGTAATGTCCCAAATTAACGAGGATATTTTATTAACCCCCATTTTGGCTGAATTTTTAAAGAATGCAAAAATATCCCATATGGAAGTCATAGTTATGTTGTTTACCTATCCAACGAATTGTCACACGCTAAGATTCAATGCAAATCGGCCACATTATGGCCTTCCTACTAAAAAAGGGTCGAAAACGAGTAATGTCCCAAGTTAACGAGGAGATTTTCTTAACCTCCATTTTGGCTGAATTTTTAGAGAATGCAAAAATATCCCATGGAAGTCGTAGTTATGTTGTTTACCTATCCAACGAATTGTCACACGCTAAGATTCAATGCAAATCGGCCACATTATGGCCTTCCTACTAAAAAAGGGTCGAAAACGAGTAATGTCCCAAATTAACGAGGATATTTTCTCTCCATTTTGGCTGAATTTTTAGAGAATGCAAAAATATCCCATGGAAGTCGTAGTTATGTTGTTTACCTATCCAACGAATTGTCACACGCTAAGATTCAATGCAAATCGGCCACATTATGGCCTTCCTACTAAAAAGGGTCGAAAACGAGTAATGTCCCAAATTAACGAGGATATTTTCTTAACCCCCATTTTGGCTGAATTTTTAAGGAATGCAAAAATATCCCATGGAAGTCATAGTTATGTTGTTTACCTATCCAACGAATTGTCACACGCTAAGATTCAATGCAAATCGGCCACATTATGGCCTTCCTACTAAAAAAGGGTCGAAAACGAGTAATGTCCCAAATTAACGAGGAGATTTTCTTAACCTCCATTTTGGCTGAATTTTTAGAGAATGCAAAAATATCCCATGGAAGTCGTAGTTATGTTGTTTACCTATCCAATGAATTGTCACATGCTAAGATTCAATACAAATCGGCTACTTTATGGCCTTCCTAGTAAAAATGGGTCGAAAACGAGTAATGTCCTAAATTAACGAGGAGATTTTCTTAACCTCCATTTTGCCCGAATTTTTAGAGAATGCAAAAATATCCCATGGAAGTCGTAGTTATGTTGTTTACCTATCCAACGAATTGTCACACGCTAAGATTCAATGCAAATCGGCCACATTATGGCCTTCCTACTAAAAAGGGTCGAAAACGAGTAATGTCCCAAATTAACGAGGATATTTTCTTAACCCCCATTTTGGCTGAATTTTTAAAGAATGCAAAAATATCCCATATGGAAGTCATAGTTATGTTGTTTACCTATCCAACGAATTGTCACACGCTAAGATTCAATGCAAATCGGCCACATTATGGCCTTCCTACTAAAAAAGGGTCGAAAACGAGTAATGTCCCAAGTTAACGAGGAGATTTTCTTAACCTCCATTTTGGCTGAATTTTTAGAGAATGCAAAAATATCCCATGGAAGTCGTAGTTATGTTGTTTACCTATCCAACGAATTGTCACACGCTAAGATTCAATGCAAATCGGCCACATTATGGCCTTCCTACTAAAAAAGGGTCGAAAACGAGTAATGTCCCAAATTAACGAGGATATTTTCTCTCCATTTTGGCTGAATTTTTAGAGAATGCAAAAATATCCCATGGAAGTCGTAGTTATGTTGTTTACCTATCCAACGAATTGTCACACGCTAAGATTCAATGCAAATCGGCCACATTATGGCCTTCCTACTAAAAAGGGTCGAAAACGAGTAATGTCCCAAATTAACGAGGATATTTTCTTAACCCCCATTTTGGCTGAATTTTTAAGGAATGCAAAAATATCCCATGGAAGTCATAGTTATGTTGTTTACCTATCCAACGAATTGTCACACGCTAAGATTCAATGCAAATCGGCCACATTATGGCCTTCCTACTAAAAAAGGGTCGAAAACGAGTAATGTCCCAAATTAACGAGGAGATTTTCTTAACCTCCATTTTGGCTGAATTTTTAGAGAATGCAAAAATATCCCATGGAAGTCGTAGTTATGTTGTTTACCTATCCAATGAATTGTCACATGCTAAGATTCAATACAAATCGGCTACTTTATGGCCTTCCTAGTAAAAATGGGTCGAAAACGAGTAATGTCCTAAATTAACGAGGAGATTTTCTTAACCTCCATTTTGCCCGAATTTTTAGAGAATGCAAAAATATCCCATGGAAGTCGTAGTTATGTTGTTTACCTATCCAACGAATTGTCACACGCTAAGATTCAATGCAAATCGGCCACATTATGGCCTTCCTACTAAAAAGGGTCGAAAACGAGTAATGTCCCAAATTAACGAGGATATTTTCTTAACCCCCATTTTGGCTGAATTTTTAAAGAATGCAAAAATATCCCATATGGAAGTCATAGTTATGTTGTTTACCTATCCAACGAATTGTCACACGCTAAGATTCAATGCAAATCGGCCACATTATGGCCTTCCTACTAAAAAAGGGTCGAAAACGAGTAATGTCCCAAGTTAACGAGGAGATTTTCTTAACCTCCATTTTGGCTGAATTTTTAGAGAATGCAAAAATATCCCATGGAAGTCGTAGTTATGTTGTTTACCTATCCAACGAATTGTCACACGCTAAGATTCAATGCAAATCGGCCACATTATGGCCTTCCTACTAAAAAAGGGTCGAAAACGAGTAATGTCCCAAATTAACGAGGATATTTTCTCTCCATTTTGGCTGAATTTTTAGAGAATGCAAAAATATCCCATGGAAGTCGTAGTTATGTTGTTTACCTATCCAACGAATTGTCACACGCTAAGAGTCAATGCAAATCGGCCACATTATGGCCTTCCTACTAAAAAGGGTCGAAAACGAGTAATGTCCCAAATTAACGAGGATATTTTCTTAACCCCCATTTTGGCTGAATTTTTAAGGAATGCAAAAATATCCCATGGAAGTCATAGTTATGTTGTTTACCTATCCAACGAATTGTCACACGCTAAGATTCAATGCAAATCGGCCACATTATGGCCTTCCTACTAAAAAAGGGTCGAAAACGAGTAATGTCCCAAATTAACGAGGAGATTTTCTTAACCTCCATTTTGGCTGAATTTTTAGAGAATGCAAAAATATCCCATGGAAGTCGTAGTTATGTTGTTTACCTATCCAATGAATTGTCACATGCTAAGATTCAATACAAATCGGCTACTTTATGGCCTTCCTAGTAAAAATGGGTCGAAAACGAGTAATGTCCTAAATTAACGAGGAGATTTTCTTAACCTCCATTTTGCCCGAATTTTTAGAGAATGCAAAAATATCCCATGGAAGTCGTAGTTATGTTGTTTACCTATCCAACGAATTGTCACATGCTAAGATTCAATACAAATCGGCCACTTTAAGGCCTTCCTAGTAAAAATGGGTCGAAAACGAGTAATGTCCTAAATTAACGAGGAGTTTTTCTTAACCTCCATTTTGGCCGAATTTTTAGAGAATGCAAAAATATCCCATGGAAGTCGTTGTTATGTTGTTTACCTATCCAACGAATTGTCACATGCTAAGATTAAATGCAAATCGGCCACTTTATGGCCTTCCTAGTAAAAAAGGGTCGAAAACGAGTAATGTCCTAGATTAACGAGGGGATTTTCTTAACCTCCATTTTGGCCGAATTTTTAGAGAATGCAAAAATATCCCATGGAAGTCGTAGTTATGTTGTTTACCTATCCAACGAATTGTCACACGCTAAGATTCAATGCAAATCGGCCACATTATGGCCTTCCTAGTAAAAAAGGGTCGAAAACGAGTAATGTCCCAAATTAACGAGGAGATTTTCTTAACCTCCATTTTGGCTGAATTTTTAAAAAATGTAAAAATATCCCATGGAAGTCGTAGCTATGTTGTTTACCTATCCAACGAATTGTCCCATGCTAAGATTCAATACAAACCGGCAACTTTATGGCCTTCCTTATAAAAAAGGGTCGAAAACGAGTAATGTCCTAAATTAACGAGGGGATTTTCTTAACCTCCATTTTGGCTGAATTTTTAGAGAATGCAAAAATATCCCATGGAAGTCGTAGTTATGTTGTTTACCTATCCAACGAATTGTCACACGCTAAGATTCAATGCAAATCGGCCACATTATGGCCTTCCTACTAAAAAAGGGTCGAAAACGAGTAATGTCCCAAATTAACGAGGATATTTTCTCCCCATTTTGGCTGAATTTTTAGAGAATGCAAAAATATCCCATGGAAGTCGTAGTTATGTTGTTTACCTATCCAACGAATTGTCACACGCTAAGATTCAATGCAAATCGGCCACATTATGGCCTTCCTACTAAAAAAGGGTCGAAAACGAGTAATGTCCCAAATTAACGAGGATATTTTCTTAACCTCCATTTTGGCTGAATTTTTAAAGAATGCAAAAATATCCCATATGGAAGTCATAGTTATGTTGTTTACCTATCCAACGAATTGTCACACGCTAAGATTCAATGCAAATCGGCCACATTATGGCCTTCCTACTAAAAAAGGGTCGAAAACGAGTAATGTCCCAAATTAACGAGGATATTTTCTTAACCCCCATTTTGGCTGAATTTTTAAAGAATGCAAAAATATCCCATGGAAGTCATAGTTATGTTGTTTACCTATCCAACGAATTGTCACACACTAAGATTCAATGCAAATCGGCCACATTATGGCCTTCCTACTAAAAAAGGGTCGAAAACGAGTAATGTCCCAAATTAACGAGGAGATTTTCTTAACCTCCATTTTGGCTGAATTTTTAGAGAATGCAAAAATATCCCATGGAAGTCGTAGTTATGTTGTTTACCTATCCAATGAATTGTCACATGCTAAGATTCAATACAAATCGGTTACTTTATGGCCTTCCTAGTAAAAATGGGTCGAAAACGAGTAATGTCCTAAATTAACGAGGAGATTTTCTTAACCTCCATTTTGCCCGAATTTTTAGAGAATGCAAAAATATCCCATGGAAGTCGTAGTTATGTTGTTTACCTATCCAACGAATTGTCACATGCTAAGATTCAATACAAATCGGCCACTTTAAGGCCTTCCTAGTAAAAATGGGTCGAAAACGAGTAATGTCCTAAATTAACGAGGAGTTTTTCTTAACCTCCATTTTGGCCGAATTTTTAGAGAATGCAAAAATATCCCATGGAAGTCGTTGTTATGTTGTTTACCTATCCAACGAATTGTCACATGCTAAGATTAAATGCAAATCGGCCACTTTATGGCCTTCCTAGTAAAAAAGGGTCGAAAACGAGTAATGTCCTAGATTAACGAGGGGATTTTCTTAACCTCCATTTTGGCCGAATTTTTAGAGAATGCAAAAATATCCCATGGAAGTCGTAGTTATGTTGTTTACCTATCCAACGAATTGTCCCATGCAAAGATTCAATACAAACCGGCCACTTTATGGCCTTCCTTCTAAAAAAGGGTCGAAAACGAGTAATGTCCTAAATTAACGAGGGGATTTCTCAACCTCCATTTTGGCTGAATTTTTAGAGAATGAAAAAATATCCCATGGAAGTCGTAGTTATGTTGTTTACCTATCCTACGAATTGTCACATGCTAAGATTCAATACAAATCGGCCACTTTAAGGCCTTCCTAGTAAAAATGGGTCGAAAACGAGTAATGTCCTAAATTAACGAGGAGTTTTTCTTAACCTCCATTTTGGCCGAATTTTTAGAGAATGCAAAAATATCCCATGGAAGTCGTTGTTATGTTGTTTACCTATCCAACGAATTGTCACATGCTAAGATTAAATGCAAATCGGCCACTTTATGGCCTTCCTAGTAAAAAAGGGACGAAAACGAGTAATGTCCCAAATTAACGAGGAGATTTTCTTAACCTCCATTTTGGCTGAATTTTTAAAAAATGCAAAAATATCCCATGGAAGTCGTAGCTATGTTGTTTACCTATCCAACGAATTGTCCCATGCTAAGATTCAATACAAACCGGCCACTTTGTGGCCTTCCTTATAAAAAAGGGTCGAAAACGAGTAATGTCCTAAATTAACGAGGGGATTTTCTTAACCTCCATTTTGGCTGAATTTTTAGAGAATGCAAAAATATCCCATGGAAGTCGTATTTATGTTGTTTACCTATCCAACGAATTGTCACACGCTAAGATTCAATGCAAATCGGCCACATTATGGCCTTCCTACTAAAAAAGGGTCGAAAACGAGTAATGTCCCAAATTAACGAGGATATTTTCTCTCCATTTTGGCTGAATTTTTAGAGAATGCAAAAATATCCCATGGAAGTCGTAGTTATGTTGTTTACCTATCCAACGAATTGTCACACGCTAAGATTCAATGCAAATCGGCCACATTATGGCCTTCCTACTAAAAAGGGTCGAAAACGAGTAATGTCCCAAATTAACGAGGATATTTTCTTAACCCCCATTTTGGCTGAATTTTTAAAGAATGCAAAAATATCCCATGGAAGTCATAGTTATGTTGTTTACCTATCCAACGAATTGTCACACGCTAAGATTCAATGCAAATCGGCCACATTATGGCCTTCCTACTAAAAAAGGGTCGAAAACGAGTAATGTCCCAAATTAACGAGGAGATTTTCTTAACCTCCATTTTGGCTGAATTTTTAGAGAATGCAAAAATATCCCATGGATGTCGTAGTTATGTTGTTTACCTATCCAATGAATTGTCACATGCTAAGATTCAATACAAATCGGCTACTTTATGGCCTTCCTAGTAAAAATGGGTCGAAAACGAGTAATGTCCTAAATTAACGAGGAGATTTTCTTAACCTCCATTTTGCCCGAATTTTTAGAGAATGCAAAAATATCCCATGGAAGTCGTAGTTATGTTGTTTACCTATCCAACGAATTGTCACATGCTAAGATTCAATACAAATCGGCCACTTTAAGGCCTTCCTAGTAAAAATGGGTCGAAAACGAGTAATGTCCTAAATTAACGAGGAGTTTTTCTTAACCTCCATTTTGGCCGAATTTTTAGAGAATGCAAAAATATCCCATGGAAGTCGTTGTTATGTTGTTTACCTATCCAACGAATTGTCACATGCTAAGATTAAATGCAAATCGGCCACTTTATGGCCTTCCTAGTAAAAAAGGGTCGAAAACGAGTAATGTCCTAGATTAACGAGGGGATTTTCTTAACCTCCATTTTGGCCGAATTTTTAGAGAATGCAAAAATATCCCATGGAAGTCGTAGTTATGTTGTTTACCTATCCAACGAATTGTCACACGCTAAGATTCAATGCAAATCGGCCACATTATGGCCTTCCTAGTAAAAAAGGGTCGAAAACGAGTAATGTCCCAAATTAACGAGGAGATTTTCTTAACCTCCATTTTGGCTGAATTTTTAAAAAATGTAAAAATATCCCATGGAAGTCGTAGCTATGTTGTTTACCTATCCAACGAATTGTCCCATGCTAAGATTCAATACAAACCGGCAACTTTATGGCCTTCCTTATAAAAAAGGGTCGAAAACGAGTAATGTCCTAAATTAACGAGGGGATTTTCTTAACCTCCATTTTGGCTGAATTTTTAGAGAATGCAAAAATATCCCATATGGAAGTCATAGTTATGTTGTTTACCTATCCAACGAATTGTCACACGCTAAGATTCAATGCAAATCGGCCACATTATGGCCTTCCTACTAAAAAAGGGTCGAAAACGAGTAATGTCCCAAGTTAACGAGGAGATTTTCTTAACCTCCATTTTGGCTGAATTTTTAGAGAATGCAAAAATATCCCATGGAAGTCGTAGTTATGTTGTTTACCTATCCAACGAATTGTCACACGCTAAGATTCAATGCAAATCGGCCACATTATGGCCTTCCTACTAAAAAAGGGTCGAAAACGAGTAATGTCCCAAATTAACGAGGATATTTTCTCTCCATTTTGGCTGAATTTTTAGAGAATGCAAAAATATCCCATGGAAGTCGTAGTTATGTTGTTTACCTATCCAACGAATTGTCACACGCTAAGATTCAATGCAAATCGGCCACATTATGGCCTTCCTACTAAAAAGGGTCGAAAACGAGTAATGTCCCAAATTAACGAGGATATTTTCTTAACCCCCATTTTGGCTGAATTTTTAAGGAATGCAAAAATATCCCATGGAAGTCATAGTTATGTTGTTTACCTATCCAACGAATTGTCACACGCTAAGATTCAATGCAAATCGGCCACATTATGGCCTTCCTACTAAAAAAGGGTCGAAAACGAGTAATGTCCCAAATTAACGAGGAGATTTTCTTAACCTCCATTTTGGCTGAATTTTTAGAGAATGCAAAAATATCCCATGGAAGTCGTAGTTATGTTGTTTACCTATCCAACGAATTGTCACATGCTAAGATTCAATACAAATCGGCCACTTTAAGGCCTTCCTAGTAAAAATGGGTCGAAAACGAGTAATGTCCTAAATTAACGAGGAGTTTTTCTTAACCTCCATTTTGGCCGAATTTTTAGAGAATGCAAAAATATCCCATGGAAGTCGTTGTTATGTTGTTTACCTATCCAACGAATTGTCACATGCTAAGATTAAATGCAAATCGGCCACTTTATGGCCTTCCTAGTAAAAAAGGGTCGAAAACGAGTAATGTCCTAGATTAACGAGGGGATTTTCTTAACCTCCATTTTGGCCGAATTTTTAGAGAATGCAAAAATATCCCATGGAAGTCGTAGTTATGTTGTTTACCTATCCAACGAATTGTCACACGCTAAGATTCAATGCAAATCGGCCACATTATGGCCTTCCTAGTAAAAAAGGGTCGAAAACGAGTAATGTCCCAAATTAACGAGGAGATTTTCTTAACCTCCATTTTGGCTGAATTTTTAAAAAATGTAAAAATATCCCATGGAAGTCGTAGCTATGTTGTTTACCTATCCAACGAATTGTCCCATGCTAAGATTCAATACAAACCGGCAACTTTATGGCCTTCCTTATAAAAAAGGGTCGAAAACGAGTAATGTCCTAAATTAACGAGGGGATTTTCTTAACCTCCATTTTGGCTGAATTTTTAGAGAATGCAAAAATATCCCATGGAAGTCGTAGTTATGTTGTTTACCTATCCAACGAATTGTCACACGCTAAAATTCAATGCTAATCGGCCACATTATGGTCTTCCTAGTAAAAAAGGGTCGAAAACGAGTAATGTCCCAAATTAACGCAAGGATTTTCTTAACCTCCATTTTGGCCAAATTTTTAGAGAATGCAAAAATATCCCATGGAAGTCGTAGTTATGTTGTTTACCTTTCCAACGAATTGTCACATGCTAAGATTCAATGCAAATCAGCCACATTATGGCCTTCCTAGTAAAAAAGGGTCGAAAACGAGTAATGTCCTAAACTAACGAGGGGATTTTCTTAGCCTCCATTTTGGCCGAATTTTTAGAGAATGCAAAAATATCCCATGGATATCGTAGGTATGTTGTTTACCTATCCAACGAATTGTCACATGCTAAGATTCAATACAAATCGGCCACTTTATGGCCTTCCTAGTAAAAATGGGTCGAAAACGAGTAATGTCCTAAATTAACGAGGAGATTTTCTTAACCTCCATTTTGGCCGAATTTTTAGAGAATGCAAAAATATCCCATGGAAGTCGTAGTTATGTTGTTTACCTATCCAACGAATTGTCACACGCTAAGATTCAATGCAAATCGGCCACATTATGGCCTTCCTACTAAAAAAGGGTCGAAAACGAGTAATGTCCCAAATTAACGAGGATATTTTCTCCCCATTTTGGCTGAATTTTTAGAGAATGCAAAAATATCCCATGGAAGTCGTAGTTATGTTGTTTACCTATCCAACGAATTGTCACACGCTAAGATTCAATGCAAATCGGCCACATTATGGCCTTCCTACTAAAAAAGGGTCGAAAACGAGTAATGTCCCAAATTAACGAGGATATTTTCTTAACCTCCATTTTGGCTGAATTTTTAAAGAATGCAAAAATATCCCATATGGAAGTCATAGTTATGTTGTTTACCTATCCAACGAATTGTCACACGCTAAGATTCAATGCAAATCGGCCACATTATGGCCTTCCTACTAAAAAAGGGTCGAAAACGAGTAATGTCCCAAGTTAACGAGGAGATTTTCTTAACCTCCATTTTGGCTGAATTTTTAGAGAATGCAAAAATATCCCATGGAAGTCGTAGTTATGTTGTTTACCTATCCAACGAATTGTCACACGCTAAGATTCAATGCAAATCGGCCACATTATGGCCTTCCTACTAAAAAAGGGTCGAAAACGAGTAATGTCCCAAATTAACGAGGATATTTTCTCCCCATTTTGGCTGAATTTTTAGAGAATGCAAAAATATCCCATGGAAGTCATAGTTATGTTGTTTACCTATCCAACGAATTGTCACACGCTAAGATTCAATGCAAATCGGCCACATTATGGCCTTCCTACTAAAAAAGGGTCGAAAACGAGTAATGTCCCAAATTAACGAGGATATTTTCTTAACCCCCATTTTGGCTGAATTTTTAAAGAATGCAAAAATATCCCATATGGAAGTCATAGTTATGTTGTTTACCTATCCAACGAATTGTCACACGCTAAGATTCAATGCAAATCGGCCACATTATGGCCTTCCTACTAAAAAAGGGTCGAAAACGAGTAATGTCCCAAATTAACGAGGAGATTTTCTTAACCTCCATTTTGGCTGAATTTTTAGAGAATGCAAAAATATCCCTAGGAAGTCGTAATTATGTTGTTTACCTATCCAACGAATTGTCCCATGCTAAGATTCAATACAAACCGGCCACTTTATGGCCTTCCTTCTAAAAAAGGGTCGAAAACGAGTAATGTCCCAAATTAACGAGGATATTTTCTTAACCTCCATTTTGGCTGAATTTTTAGAGAATGCAAAAATATCCCATGGAAGTCGTAGTTATGGTGTTTACCTATCCAATGAATTGTCACATGCTAAGATTCAATACAAATCGGCTACTTTATGGCCTTCCTAGTAAAAATGGGTCGAAAACGAGTAATGTCCTAAATTAACGAGGAGATTTTCTTAACCTCCATTTTGGCTGAATTTTTAAAAAATGCAAAAATATCCCATGGAAGTCGTAGCTATGTTGTTTACCTATCCAACGAATTGTCCCATGCTAAGATTCAATACAAACCGGCCACTTTATGGCCTTCCTTATAAAAAAAGGGTCGAAAACGAGTAATGTCCTAAATTAACGAGGGGATTTTCTGAACCTCCATTTTGGCTGAATTTTTAGAGAATGCAAAAATATCCCATGGAAGTCGTAGTTATGTTGTTTACCTATCCAACGAATTGTCACACGCTAAGATTCAATGCAAATCGGCCACATTATGGCCTTCCTAGTAAAAATGGGTCGAAAACGAGTAATGTCCTAAATTAACGAGGAGATTTTCTTAACCTCCATTTTGGCCGAATTTTTAGAGAATGCAAAAATATCCCATGGAAGTCGTAGTTATGTTGTTTACCTATCCAACAAATTGTCACACGCTAAGATTCAATGCAAATCGGCCACATTATGGCCTTCCTACTAAAAAAGGGTCGAAAACGAGTAATGTCCCAAATTGACGAGGAGATTTTCTTAACCTCCATTTTGGCTGAATTTTTAGAGAATGCAAAAAAATCCCATGGAAGTCGTAGCTATATTGTTTACCTATCCAACGAATTGTCCCATGCTAAGATTCAATACAAACCGGCCACTTTATGGCCTTCCTTCTAAAAAAGGGTCGAAAACGAGTAATGTCCTAAATTAACGAGGGGATTTCTTAACCTCCATTTTGGCTGAATTTTTAGAGAATGCAAAAATATCCCATGGAAGTCGTAGTTATGTTGTTTACCTATCCAACGAATTGTCACACGCTAAGATTCAATGCAAATCGGCCACATTATGGCCTTCCTACTAAAAAGGGTCGAAAACGAGTAATGTCCCAAATTAACGAGGATATTTTCTTAACCCCCATTTTGGCTGAATTTTTAAAGAATGCAAAAATATCCCATGGAAGTCATAGTTATGTTGTTTACCTATCCAACGAATTGTCACACGCTAAGATTCAATGCAAATCGGCCACATTATGGCCTTCCTACTAAAAAAGGGTCGAAAACGAGTAATGTCCCAAATTAACGAGGAGATTTTCTTAACCTCCATTTTGGCTGAATTTTTAGAGAATGCAAAAATATCCCATGGAAGTCGTAGTTATGTTGTTTACCTATCCAATGAATTGTCACATGCTAAGATTCAATACAAATCGGCTACTTTATGGCCTTCCTAGTAAAAATGGGTCGAAAACGAGTAATGTCCTAAATTAACGAGGAGATTTTCTTAACCTCCATTTTGCCCGAATTTTTAGAGAATGCAAAAATATCCCATGGAAGTCGTAGTTATGTTGTTTACCTATCCAACGAATTGTCACATGCTAAGATTCAATACAAATCGGCCACTTTAAGGCCTTCCTAGTAAAAATGGGTCGAAAACGAGTAATGTCCTAAATTAACGAGGAGTTTTTCTTAACCTCCATTTTGGCCGAATTTTTAGAGAATGCAAAAATATCCCATGGAAGTCGTTGTTATGTTGTTTACCTATCCAACGAATTGTCACATGCTAAGATTAAATGCAAATCGGCCACTTTATGGCCTTCCTAGTAAAAAAGGGTCGAAAACGAGTAATGTCCTAGATTAACGAGGGGATTTTCTTAACCTCCATTTTGGCCGAATTTTTAGAGAATGCAAAAATATCCCATGGAAGTCGTAGTTATGTTGTTTACCTATCCAACGAATTGTCACACGCTAAGATTCAATGCAAATCGGCCACATTATGGCCTTCCTAGTAATAAAGGGTCGAAAACGAGTAATGTCCCAAATTAACGAGGAGATTTTCTTAACCTCCATTTTGGCTGAATTTTTAAAAAATGTAAAAATATCCCATGGAAGTCGTAGCTATGTTGTTTACCTATCCAACGAATTGTCCCATGCTAAGATTCAATACAAACCGGCAACTTTATGGCCTTCCTTATAAAAAAGGGTCGAAAACGAGTAATGTCCTAAATTAACGAGGGGATTTTCTTAACCTCCATTTTGGCTGAATTTTTAGAGAATGCAAAAATATCCCATGGAAGTCGTAGTTATGTTGTTTACCTATCCAACGAATTGTCACACGCTAAGATTCAATGCAAATCGGCCACATTATGGCCTTCCTACTAAAAAAGGGTCGAAAACGAGTAATGTCCCAAATTAACGAGGATATTTTCTCCCCATTTTGGCTGAATTTTTAGAGAATGCAAAAATATCCCATGGAAGTCGTAGTTATGTTGTTTACCTATCCAACGAATTGTCACACGCTAAGATTCAATGCAAATCGGCCACATTATGGCCTTCCTACTAAAAAAGGGTCAAAAACGAGTAATGTCCCAAATTAACGAGGATATTTTCTTAACCTCCATTTTGGCTGAATTTTTAAAGAATGCAAAAATATCCCATATGGAAGTCATAGTTATGTTGTTTACCTATCCAACAAATTGTCACATGCTAAGATTCAATACAAATCGGCCACTTTATGGCCTTCCTAGTAAAAATGGGTCGAAAACGAGTAATGTCCCAAATTAACGAGGAGATTTTCTTAACCTCCATTCTCGCCGAATTTTTAGAGAAAGCAAAAATATCCCATGGAAGTCGTAGTTATGTTGTTTACCTATCCAACGAAATGTCACACGCTAAGATTCAATGCAAATCGGCCACATTATGGCCTTCCTGGTAAAAAAGGGTTGAAAACGAGTAATGTCCCAAATTAACGAGGAGATTTTCTTAACCTCCATTTTGGCTGAATTTTTAGAGAATGCAAAAATATCCCATGGAAGTCGTAGTTATGTTGTTTACCTATCCAACGAATTGTCGCACGCTAAGATTCAATGCAAATCGGCCACTTTATGGCCTTCCTACTAAAAATGGGTCGAAAACGAGTAATGTCCCAAATTAACGAGGAGATTTTCTTAACCTCCATTTTGGCTGAATTTTTAGAGAATGCAAAAATATCCCATGGAAGTCGTAGTTATGTTGTTTACCTATCCAACGAATTGTCGCACGCTAAGATTCAATGCAAATCGGCCACTTTATGGCCTTCCTACTAAAAATGGGTCGAAAACGAGTAATGTCCCAAATTAACGAGGAGATTTTCTTAACCTCCATTTTGGCTGAATTTTTAGAGAATGCAAAAATATCCCATGGAAGTCGTAGCTATGTTGTTTACCTATCCAACGAATTGTCACATGCTAAGATTCAATACAAATCGGCCACTTTATGGCCTTCCTAGTAAAAATGGGTTGAAAACGAGTAATGTCCTAAATTAACGAGGAGATTTTCTTAACCTCCGTTTTGGCCGAATTTTTAGAGAATGCAAAAATATCCCATGGAAGTCGTAGTTATGTTGTTTACCTATCCAACGAATTGTCACACGATAAGATTCAATGCAAATCGGCCACATTATGGCTTTCCTAGTAAAAAAGGGTCGAAAACGAGTAATGTCCCAAATTAACGCAAGGATTTTCTTAACCTCCATTTTGGCTGAATTTTTAAAAAATGCAAAAATATCCCATGGAAGTCGTAGCTATGTTGTTTACCTATCCAACGAATTGTCCCATGCTAAGATTCAATACAAACCGGCCACTTTATGGCCTTCCTTATAAAAAAATGGTCGAAAACGAGTAATGTCCTAAATTAACGAGGGGATTTTCTTAACCTCCATTTTGGCCGAATTTTTAGAGAATGCAAAAATATCCCATGGAAGTCGTAGCTATTTTGTTTACCTATCCAACGAATTTTAACATGCTAAGATTCAATACAAATCGACCACTTTATGGCCTTCCTACTAAAAAAGGGTTGAAAACGAGTAATGTCCTAAATTAACGAGGAGATTTTCTTAACCTCCATTTTGGTCGAATTTTTAGAGAATGCAAAAATATCCCATGGAAGTCGTAGTTATGTTGTTTACCTATCCAACGAATTGTCACACGCTAAGATTCAATGCAAATCGGCCACATTATGGCCTTCCTACTTAAAAAGGGTCGAAAACGAGTAATGTCCCAAATTAACGAGGAGATTTTCTTAACCTCCATTTTGGCCGAATTTTTAGAGAATGCAAAAATATCCCATGGAAGTCGTAGTTATGTTGTTTACCTATCCAACGAATTGTCACACGCTAAGATTCAATGCAAATCGGCCACATTATGGCATTCCTAGTAAAAAAGGGTCGAAAACGAGTAATGTCCCAAATTAACGCAAGGATTTTCTTAACCTCCATTTTGGCTGAATTTTTAAAAAATGCAAAAATATCCCATGGAAGTCGTAGCTATGTTGTTTACCTATCCAACGAATTGTCCCATGCTAAGATTCAATACAAACCGGCCACTTTATGGCCTTCCTTATAAAAAAAGGGTCGAAAACGAGTAATGTCCTAAATTAACGAGGGGATTTTCTTAACCTCCATTTTGGCCGAATTTTTAGAGAATGCAAAAATATCCCATGGAAGTCGTAGTTATGTTGTTTACCTATCCAACGAATTGTCACACGCTAAGATTCAATGCAAATCGGCCACATTATGGCCTTCCTACTAAAAAAGGGTCGAAAACGAGTAATGTCCCAAATTAACGAGGAGATTTTCTTAACCTCCATTGTGGCTGAATTTTTAGAGAATGCAAAAATATCCCATGGCAGTCGTAGTTATGTTGTTTACCTATCCAACGAATTGTCACATGCTAAGATTCAATACAAATCGGCCACATTATGGCCTTCCTAGTAAAAAAGGGTCGAAAACGAGTAATGTCCCAAATTAACGAGGAGATTTTCTTAACCTCTATTTTGGCCAAATTTTTAGTGAATGCAAAAATATCCCATGGAAGTCTTAGTTATGTTGTTTACCTATCCTACGAATTGTCGCATGCTAAGATTCAATACAAATCGGCCACTTTATGGCCTTCCTAGTAAAAATGGGTCGAAAACGAGTAATGTCCCAAATTAACGAGGAGATTTTCTTAACCTCCATTCTCGCCGAATTTTTAGAGAAAGCAAAAATATCCCATGGAAGTCGTAGTTATGTTGTTTACCTATCCAACGAATTGTCACACGCTAAGATTTAATGCAAATCGGCAACATTATGGCCTTCGTGGTAAAAAAGGGTCGAAAACGAGTAATGTCCTAAATTAACGAGGAGATTTTCTTAACCTCCATTCTCGCCGAATTTTTAGAGAATGCAAAAATATCCCATGGAAGTCGTAGTTATGTTGTTTACCTATCCAACGAATTGTCACATGCTAAGATTAAATACAAATCGGCCACTTTAAGGCCTTCCTAGTAAAAATGGGTCGAAAACGAGTAATGTCCTAAATTAACGAGGAGTTTTTCTTAACCTCCATTTTGGCCGAATTTTTAGAGAATGCAAAAATATCCCATGGAAGTCGTTGTTATGTTGTTTACCTATCCAACGAATTGTCACATGCTAAGATTAAATGCAAATCGGCCACTTTATGGCCTTCCTAGTAAAAAAGGGTCGAAAACGAGTAATGTCCTAGATTAACGAGGGGATTTTCTTAACCTCCATTTTGGCCGAATTTTTAGAGAATGCAAAAATATCCCGTGGAAGTCGTAGTTATGTTGTTTACCTATCCAACGAATTGTCACACGCTAAGATTCAATGCAAATCGGCCACATTATGGCCTTCCTAGTAAAAAAGGGTCGAAAACGAGTAATGTCCCAAATTAACGAGGAGATTTTCTTAACCTCCATTTTGGCTGAATTTTTAAAAAATGTAAAAATATCCCATGGAAGTCGTAGCTATGTTGTTTACCTATCCAACGAATTGTCCCATGCTAAGATTCAATACAAACCGGCAACTTTATGGCCTTCCTTATAAAAAAGGGTCGAAAACGAGTAATGTCCTAAATTAACGAGGGGATTTTCTTAACCTCCATTTTGGCTGAATTTTTAGAGAATGCAAAAATATCCCATGGAAGTCGTAGTTATGTTGTTTACCTATCCAACGAATTGTCACACGCTAAGATTCAATGCAAATCGGCCACATTATGGCCTTCCTACTAAAAAAGGGTCGAAAACGAGTAATGTCCCAAATTAACGAGGATATTTTCTCCCCATTTTGGCTGAATTTTTAGAGAATGCAAAAATATCCCATGGAAGTCGTAGTTATGTTGTTTACCTATCCAACGAATTGTCACACGCTAAGATTCAATGCAAATCGGCCACATTATGGCCTTCCTACTAAAAAAGGGTCGAAAACGAGTAATGTCCCAAATTAACGAGGATATTTTCTTAACCTCCATTTTGGCTGAATTTTTAAAGAATGCAAAAATATCCCATATGGAAGTCATAGTTATGTTGTTTACCTATCCAACAAATTGTCACATGCTAAGATTCAATACAAATCGGCCACTTTATGGCCTTCCTAGTAAAAATGGGTCGAAAACGAGTAATGTCCCAAATTAACGAGGAGATTTTCTTAACCTCCATTCTCGCCGAATTTTTAGAGAAAGCAAAAATATCCCATGGAAGTCGTAGTTATGTTGTTTACCTATCCAACGAAATGTCACACGCTAAGATTCAATGCAAATCGGCCACATTATGGCCTTCCTGGTAAAAAAGGGTTGAAAACGAGTAATGTCCCAAATTAACGAGGAGATTTTCTTAACCTCCATTTTGGCTGAATTTTTAGAGAATGCAAAAATATCCCATGGAAGTCGTAGTTATGTTGTTTACCTATCCAACGAATTGTCGCACGCTAAGATTCAATGCAAATCGGCCACTTTATGGCCTTCCTACTAAAAATGGGTCGAAAACGAGTAATGTCCCAAATTAACGAGGAGATTTTCTTAACCTCCATTTTGGCTGAATTTTTAGAGAATGCAAAAATATCCCATGGAAGTCGTAGTTATGTTGTTTACGTATCCAACGAATTGTCGCACGCTAAGATTCAATGCAAATCGGCCACTTTATGGCCTTCCTACTAAAAATGGGTCGAAAACGAGTAATGTCCCAAATTAACGAGGAGATTTTCTTAACCTCCATTTTGGCTGAATTTTTAGAGAATGCAAAAATATCCCATGGAAGTCGTAGCTATGTTGTTTACCTATCCAACGAATTGTCACATGCTAAGATTCAATACAAATCGGCCACTTTATGGCCTTCCTAGTAAAAATGGGTTGAAAACGAGTAATGTCCTAAATTAACGAGGAGATTTTCTTAACCTCCGTTTTGGCCGAATTTTTAGAGAATGCAAAAATATCCCATGGAAGTCGTAGTTATGTTGTTTACCTATCCAACGAATTGTCACACGATAAGATTCAATGCAAATCGGCCACATTATGGCTTTCCTAGTAAAAAAGGGTCGAAAACGAGTAATGTCCCAAATTAACGCAAGGATTTTCTTAACCTCCATTTTGGCTGAATTTTTAAAAAATGCAAAAATATCCCATGGAAGTCGTAGCTATGTTGTTTACCTATCCAACGAATTGTCCCATGCTAAGATTCAATACAAACCGGCCACTTTATGGCCTTCCTTATAAAAAAAGGGTCGAAAACGAGTAATGTCCTAAATTAACGAGGGGATTTTCTTAACCTCCATTTTGGCCGAATTTTTAGAGAATGCAAAAATATCCCATGGAAGTCGTAGCTATTTTGTTTACCTATCCAACGAATTTTAACATGCTAAGATTCAATACAAATCGACCACTTTATGGCCTTCCTACTAAAAAAGGGTTGAAAACGAGTAATGTCCTAAATTAACGAGGAGATTTTCTTAACCTCCATTTTGGTCGAATTTTTAGAGAATGCAAAAATATCCCATGGAAGTCGTAGTTATGTTGTTTACCTATCCAACGAATTGTCACACGCTAAGATTCAATGCAAATCGGCCACATTATGGCCTTCCTACTTAAAAAGGGTCGAAAACGAGTAATGTCCCAAATTAACGAGGAGATTTTCTTAACCTCCATTTTGGCCGAATTTTTAGAGAATGCAAAAATATCCCATGGAAGTCGTAGTTATGTTGTTTACCTATCCAACGAATTGTCACACGCTAAGATTCAATGCAAATCGGCCACATTATGGCCTTCCTACTAAAAAAGGGTCGAAAACGAGTAATGTCCCAAATTAACGAGGAGATTTTCTTAACCTCCATTGTGGCTGAATTTTTAGAGAATGCAAAAATATCCCATGGCAGTCGTAGTTATGTTGTTTACCTATCCAACGAATTGTCACATGCTAAGATTCAATACAAATCGGCCACATTATGGCCTTCCTAGTAAAAAAGCGTCGAAAACGAGTAATGTCCCAAATTAACGAGGAGATTTTCTTAACCTCTATTTTGGCCAAATTTTTAGTGAATGCAAAAATATCCCATGGAAGTCTTAGTTATGTTGTTTACCTATCCTACGAATTGTCGCATGCTAAGATTCAATACAAATCGGCCACTTTATGGCCTTCCTAGTAAAAATGGGTCGAAAACGAGTAATGTCCCAAATTAACGAGGAGATTTTCTTAACCTCCATTCTCGCCGAATTTTTAGAGAAAGCAAAAATATCCCATGGAAGTCGTAGTTATGTTGTTTACCTATCCAACGAATTGTCACACGCTAAGATTTAATGCAAATCGGCAACATTATGGCCTTCGTGGTAAAAAAGGGTCGAAAACGAGTAATGTCCTAAATTAACGAGGAGATTTTCTTAACCTCCATTCTCGCCGAATTTTTAGAGAATGCAAAAATATCCCATGGAAGTCGTAGTTATGTTGTTTACCTATCCAACGAATTGTCACACGCTAAGATTCAATGCAAATCGGCCACATTATGGCCTTCCTACTAAAAAGGGTCGAAAACGAGTAATGTCCCAAATTAACGAGGAGATTTTCTTAACCTCCATTTTGGCCGAATTTTTAGAGAATGCAAAAATATCCCATGGAAGTCGTAGTTATGTTGTTTACCTTTCCAACGAATTGTCACATGCTAAGATTCAAAACAAATCGGCCACATTATGGCCTTCCTAGTAAAAAAGGGTCGAAAACGAGTAATGTCCTAAATTAACGAGGGGATTTTCTTAACCTCCCTTTTGGCCGAATTTTTAGAGAATGCAAAAATATCCCATGGAAATCGTAGGTATGTTGTTTACCTATCCAACGAATTGTCACATGCTAAGATTCAATACAAATCGGCCACTTTATGGCCTTCCTAGTAAAAATGGGTCGAAAACGAGTAACGTCCTAAATTAACGAGGAGATTTTCTTAACCTCCGTTTTAGCCGAATTTTTAGAGAATGCAAAAATATCCCATGGAAGTCGTAGTTATGTTGTTTACCTATCCAACAAATTGTCACATGCTAAGATTCAATACAAATCGGCCACTTTATGGCCTTCCTAGTAAAAATGGGTCGAAAACGAGTAATGTCCTAAATTAACGAGGAGATTTTCTTAACCTCCATTTTGGCCGAATTTTTAGAGAATGCAAAAATATCCCATGGAAGTCGTATTTATGTTGTTTACCTATCCAACGAATTGTCACACGCTAAGATTCAATGCAAATCGGCCACATTATGGCCTTCCTACTAAAAAAGGGTCGAAAACGAGTAATGTCCCAAATTAACGAGGAGATTTTCTTAACCTCCATTGTGGCTGAATTTTTAGAGAATGCAAAAATATCCCATGGCAGTCGTAGTTATGTTGTTTACCTATCCAACGAATTATCACATGCTAAGATTCAATACAAATCGGCCACTTTATGGCCTTCCTAGTAAAAATGGGTCGAAAACGAGTAACGTCCTAAATTAACGAGGAGATTTTCTTAACCTCCATTTTAGCCGAATTTTTAGAGAATGCAAAAATATCCCATGGAAGTCGTAGTTATGTTGTTTACCTATCCAACAAATTATCACATGCTAAGATTCAATGCAAATCGGCCACATTATGGCCTTCCTACTAAAAAAGGGTCGAAAACGAGTAATGTCCCAAATTAACGAGGAGATTTTCTTAACCTCCATTGTGGCTGAATTTTTAGAGAATGCAAAAATATCCCATGGCAGTCGTAGTTATGTTGTTTACCTATCCAACGAATTATCACATGCTAAGATTCAATACAAATCGGCCACATTATGGCCTTCCTAGTAAAAAAGGGTCGAAAACGAGTAATGTCCCAAATTAACGAGGAGATTTTCTTAACCTCTATTTTGGCCAAATTTTTAGAGAATGCAAAAATATCCCGTGGAAGTCATAGTTATGTTGTTTACCTATCCAACGAATTGTCACACGCTAAGATTCAATGCAAATCGGCCACATTATGGCCTTCCTACTAAAAAAGGGTCGAAAACGAGTAATGTCCCAAATTAACGAGGAGATTTTCTTAACCTCCATTTTGGCCGAATTTTTAGAGAATGCAAAAATATCCCATGGAAGTCGTAGTTATGTTGTTTACCTTTCCAACGAATTGTCACATGCTAAGATTCAAAGCAAATCGGCCACATTATGGCCTTCCTAGTAAAAAAGGGTCGAAAACGAGTAATGTCCTAAATTAACGAGGGGATTTTCTTAACCTCCCTTTTGGCCGAATTTTTAGAGAATGCAAAAATATCCCATGGAAATCGTAGGTATGTTGTTTACCTATCCAACGAATTGTCACATGCTAAGATTCAATACAAATCGGCCACTTTATGGCCTTCCTAGTAAAAATGGGTCGAAAACGAGTAACGTTATAAATTAACGAGGAGATTTTCTTAACCTCCGTTTTAGCCGAATTTTTAGAGAATGCAAAAATATCCCATGGAAGTCGTAGTTATGTTGTTTACCTATCCAACAAATTGTCACATGCTAAGATTCAATACAAATCGGCCACTTTATGGCCTTCCTAGTAAAAATGGGTCGAAAACGAGTAATGTCCTAAATTAACGAGGAGATTTTCTTAACCTCCATTTTGGCCGAATTTTTAGAGAATGCAAAAATATCCCATGGAAGTCGTATTTATGTTGTTTACCTATCCAACGAATTGTCACACTCTAAGATTCAATGCAAATCGGCCACATTATGGCCTTCCTACTAAAAAAGGGTCGAAAACGAGTAATGTCCCAAATTAACGAGGAGATTTTCTTAACCTCCATTGTGGCTGAATTTTTAGAGAATGCAAAAATATCCCATGGCAGTCGTAGTTATGTTGTTTACCTATCCAACGAATTATCACATGCTAAGATTCAATACAAATCGGCCACTTTATGGCCTTCCTAGTAAAAATGGGTCGAAAACGAGTAACGTCCTAAATTAACGAGGAGATTTTCTTAACCTCCATTTTAGCCGAATTTTTAGAGAATGCGAAAATATCCCATGGAAGTCGTAGTTGTGTTGTTTACCTATCCAACAAATTATCACATGCTAAGATTCAATGCAAATCGGCCACATTATGGCCTTCCTACTAAAAAAGGGTCGAAAACGAGTAATGTCCCAAATTAACGAGGAGATTTTCTTAACCTCCATTGTGGCTGAATTTTTAGAGAATGCAAAAATATCCCATGGCAGTCGTAGTTATGTTGTTTACCTATCCAACGAATTATCACATGCTAAGATTCAATACAAATCGGCCACATTATGGCCTTCCTAGTAAAAAAGGGTCGAAAACGAGTAATGTCCCAAATTAACGAGGAGATTTTCTTAACCTCTATTTTGGCTAAATTTTTAGAGAATGCAAAAATATCCCGTGGAAGTCATAGTTATGTTGTTTACCTATCCAACGAATTGTCACACGCTAAGATTCAATGCAAATCGGCCACATTATGGCCTTCCTACTAAAAAAGTGTCGAAAACGAGTAATGTCCCAAATTAACGAGGAGATTTTCTTAACCTCCATTTTGGCCGAATTTTTAGAGAATGCAAAAATATCCCATGGAAGTCGTAGTTATGTTGTTTACCTATCCAACAAATTGTCACATGCTAAGATTCAATACAAATCGGCCACTTTATGGCCTTCCTAGTAAAAATGGGTCGAAAACGAGTAATGTCCTAAATTAACGAGGAGATTTTCTTAACCTCCATTTTGGCCGAATTTTTAGAGAATGCAAAAATATCCCATGGAAGTCGTATTTATGTTGTTTACCTATCCAACGAATTGTCACACGCTAAGATTCAATGCAAATCGGCCACATTATGGCCTTCCTACTAAAAAAGGGTCGAAAACGAGTAATGTCCCAAATTAACGAGGAGATTTTCTTAACCTCCATTGTGGCTGAATTTTTAGAGAATGCAAAAATATCCCATGGCAGTCGTAGTTATGTTGTTTACCTATCCAACGAATTATCACATGCTAAGATTCAATACAAATCGGCCACTTTATGGCCTTCCTAGTAAAAATGGGTCGAAAACGAGTAACGTCCTAAATTAACGAGGAGATTTTCTTAACCTCCATTTTAGCCGAATTTTTAGAGAATGCAAAAATATCCCATGGAAGTCGTAGTTATGTTGTTTACCTATCCAACAAATTATCACATGCTAAGATTCAATGCAAATCGGCCACATTATGGCCTTCCTACTAAAAAAGGGTCGAAAACGAGTAATGTCCCAAATTAACGAGGAGATTTTCTTAACCTCCATTGTGGCTGAATTTTTAGAGAATGCAAAAATATCCCATGGCAGTCGTAGTTATGTTGTTTACCTATCCAACGAATTATCACATGCTAAGATTCAATACAAATCGGCCACATTATGGCCTTCCTAGTAAAAAAGGGTCGAAAACGAGTAATGTCCCAAATTAACGAGGAGATTTTCTTAACCTCTATTTTGGCCAAATTTTTAGAGAATGCAAAAATATCCCGTGGAAGTCATAGTTATGTTGTTTACCTATCCAACGAATTGTCACACGCTAAGATTCAATGCAAATCGGCCACATTATGGCCTTCCTACTAAAAAAGGGTCGAAAACGAGTAATGTCCCAAATTAACGAGGAGATTTTCTTAACCTCCATTTTGGCCGAATTTTTAGAGAATGCAAAAATATCCCATGGAAGTCGTAGTTATGTTGTTTACCTTTCCAACGAATTGTCACATGCTAAGATTCAAAGCAAATCGGCCACATTATGGCCTTCCTAGTAAAAAAGGGTCGAAAACGAGTAATGTCCTAAATTAACGAGGGGATTTTCTTAACCTCCCTTTTGGCCGAATTTTTAGAGAATGCAAAAATATCCCATGGAAATCGTAGGTATGTTGTTTACCTATCCAACGAATTGTCACATGCTAAGATTCAATACAAATCGGCCACTTTATGGCCTTCCTAGTAAAAATGGGTCGAAAACGAGTAACGTTATAAATTAACGAGGAGATTTTCTTAACCTCCGTTTTAGCCGAATTTTTAGAGAATGCAAAAATATCCCATGGAAGTCGTAGTTATGTTGTTTACCTATCCAACAAATTGTCACATGCTAAGATTCAATACAAATCGGCCACTTTATGGCCTTCCTAGTAAAAATGGGTCGAAAACGAGTAATGTCCTAAATTAACGAGGAGATTTTCTTAACCTCCATTTTGGCCGAATTTTTAGAGAATGCAAAAATATCCCATGGAAGTCGTATTTATGTTGTTTACCTATCCAACGAATTGTCACACTCTAAGATTCAATGCAAATCGGCCACATTATGGCCTTCCTACTAAAAAAGGGTCGAAAACGAGTAATGTCCCAAATTAACGAGGAGATTTTCTTAACCTCCATTGTGGCTGAATTTTTAGAGAATGCAAAAATATCCCATGGCAGTCGTAGTTATGTTGTTTACCTATCCAACGAATTATCACATGCTAAGATTCAATACAAATCGGCCACTTTATGGCCTTCCTAGTAAAAATGGGTCGAAAACGAGTAACGTCCTAAATTAACGAGGAGATTTTCTTAACCTCCATTTTAGCCGAATTTTTAGAGAATGCGAAAATATCCCATGGAAGTCGTAGTTGTGTTGTTTACCTATCCAACAAATTATCACATGCTAAGATTCAATGCAAATCGGCCACATTATGGCCTTCCTACTAAAAAAGGGTCGAAAACGAGTAATGTCCCAAATTAACGAGGAGATTTTCTTAACCTCCATTGTGGCTGAATTTTTAGAGAATGCAAAAATATCCCATGGCAGTCGTAGTTATGTTGTTTACCTATCCAACGAATTATCACATGCTAAGATTCAATACAAATCGGCCACATTATGGCCTTCCTAGTAAAAAAGGGTCGAAAACGAGTAATGTCCCAAATTAACGAGGAGATTTTCTTAACCTCTATTTTGGCTAAATTTTTAGAGAATGCAAAAATATCCCGTGGAAGTCATAGTTATGTTGTTTACCTATCCAACGAATTGTCACACGCTAAGATTCAATGCAAATCGGCCACATTATGGCCTTCCTACTAAAAAAGTGTCGAAAACGAGTAATGTCCCAAATTAACGAGGAGATTTTCTTAACCTCCATTTTGGCCGAATTTTTAGAGAATGCAAAAATATCCCATGGAAGTCGTAGTTATGTTGTTTACCTATCCAACAAATTGTCACATGCTAAGATTCAATACAAATCGGCCACTTTATGGCCTTCCTAGTAAAAATGGGTCGAAAACGAGTAATGTCCTAAATTAACGAGGAGATTTTCTTAACCTCCATTTTGGCCGAATTTTTAGAGAATGCAAAAATATCCCATGGAAGTCGTATTTATGTTGTTTACCTATCCAATGAATTGTCACACGCTAAGATTCAATGCAAATCGGCCACATTATGGCCTTCCTACTAAAAAAGGGTCGAAAACGAGTAATGTCCCAAATTAACGAGGAGATTTTCTTAACCTCCATTGTGGCTGAATTTTTAGAGAATGCAAAAATATCCCATGGCAGTCGTAGTTATGTTGTTTACCTATCCAACGAATTATCACATGCTAAGATTCAATACAAATCGGCCACTTTATGGCCTTCCTAGTAAAAATGGGTCGAAAACGAGTAACGTCCTAAATTAACGAGGAGATTTTCTTAACCTCCATTTTAGCCGAATTTTTAGAGAATGCGAAAATATCCCATGGAAGTCGTAGTTGTGTTGTTTACCTATCCAACAAATTATCACATGCTAAGATTCAATGCAAATCGGCCACATTATGGCCTTCCTACTAAAAAAGGGTCGAAAACGAGTAATGTCCCAAATTAACGAGGAGATTTTCTTAACCTCCATTGTGGCTGAATTTTTAGAGAATGCAAAAATATCCCATGGCAGTCGTAGTTATGTTGTTTACCTATCCAACGAATTATCACATGCTAAGATTCAATACAAATCGGCCACATTATGGCCTTCCTAGTAAAAAAGGGTCGAAAACGAGTAATGTCCCAAATTAACGAGGAGATTTTCTTAACCTCTATTTTGGCTAAATTTTTAGAGAATGCAAAAATATCCCGTGGAAGTCATAGTTATGTTGTTTACCTATCCAACGAATTGTCACACGCTAAGATTCAATGCAAATCGGCCACATTATGGCCTTCCTACTAAAAAAGTGTCGAAAACGAGTAATGTCCCAAATTAACGAGGAGATTTTCTTAACCTCCATTTTGGCCGAATTTTTAGAGAATGCAAAAATATCCCATGGAAGTCGTAGTTATGTTGTTTACCTATCCAACAAATTGTCACATGCTAAGATTCAATACAAATCGGCCACTTTATGGCCTTCCTAGTAAAAATGGGTCGAAAACGAGTAATGTCCTAAATTAACGAGGAGATTTTCTTAACCTCCATTTTGGCCGAATTTTTAGAGAATGCAAAAATATCCCATGGAAGTCGTATTTATGTTGTTTACCTATCCAATGAATTGTCACACGCTAAGATTCAATGCAAATCGGCCACATTATGGCCTTCCTACTAAAAAAGGGTCGAAAACGAGTAATGTCCCAAATTAACGAGGAGATTTTCTTAACCTCCATTTTGGCCGAATTTTTAGAGAATGCAAAAATATCCCATGGAAGTCGTAGTTATGTTGTTTACCTTTCCAACGAATTGTCACATGCTAAGATTCAAAGCAAATCGGCCACATTATGGCCTTCCTAGTAAAAAAGGGTCGAAAACGAGTAATGTCCTAAATTAACGAGGGGATTTTCTTAACCTCCCTTTTGGCCGAATTTTTAGAGAATGCAAAAATATCCCATGGAAATCGTAGGTATGTTGTTTACCTATCCAACGAATTGTCACATGCTAAGATTCAATACAAATCGGCCACTTTATGGCCTTCCTAGTAAAAATGGGTCGAAAACGAGTAACGTTATAAATTAACGAGGAGATTTTCTTAACCTCCGTTTTAGCCGAATTTTTAGAGAATGCAAAAATATCCCATGGAAGTCGTAGTTATGTTGTTTACCTATCCAACAAATTGTCACATGCTAAGATTCAATACAAATCGGCCACTTTATGGCCTTCCTAGTAAAAATGGGTCGAAAACGAGTAATGTCCTAAATTAACGAGGAGATTTTCTTAACCTCCATTTTGGCCGAATTTTTAGAGAATGCAAAAATATCCCATGGAAGTCGTATTTATGTTGTTTACCTATCCAACGAATTGTCACACGCTAAGATTCAATGCAAATCGGCCACATTATGGCCTTCCTACTAAAAAAGGGTCGAAAACGAGTAATGTCCCAAATTAACGAGGAGATTTTCTTAACCTCCATTGTGGCTGAATTTTTAGAGAATGCAAAAATATCCCATGGCAGTTGTAGTTATGTTGTTTACCTATCCAACGAATTATCACATGCTAAGATTCAATACAAATCGGCCACTTTATGGCCTTCCTAGTAAAAATGGGTCGAAAACGAGTAACGTCCTAAATTAACGAGGAGATTTTCTTAACCTCCATTTTAGCCGAATTTTTAGAGAATGCAAAAATATCCCATGGAAGTCGTAGTTATGTTGTTTACCTATCCAACAAATTATCACATGCTAAGATTCAATGCAAATCGGCCACATTATGGCCTTCCTACTAAAAAAGGGTCGAAAACGAGTAATGTCCCAAATTAACGAGGAGATTTTCTTAACCTCCATTGTGGCTGAATTTTTAGAGAATGCAAAAATATCCCATGGCAGTCGTAGTTATGTTGTTTACCTATCCAACGAATTATCACATGCTAAGATTCAATACAAATCGGCCACATTATGGCCTTCCTAGTAAAAAAGGGTCGAAAACGAGTAATGTCCCAAATTAACGAGGAGATTTTCTTAACCTCTATTTTGGCTAAATTTTTAGAGAATGCAAAAATATCCCGTGGAAGTCATAGTTATGTTGTTTACCTATCCAACGAATTGTCACACGCTAAGATTCAATGCAAATCGGCCACAATATGGCCTTCCTACTAAAAAAGTGTCGAAAACGAGTAATGTCCCAAATTAACGAGGAGATTTTCTTAACCTCCATTTTGGCCGAATTTTTAGAGAATGCAAAAATATCCCATGGAAGTCGTAGTTATGTTGTTTACCTTTCCAACGAATTGTCACATGCTAAGATTCAAAGCAAATCGGCCACATTATGGCCTTCCTAGTAAAAAAGGGTCGAAAACGAGTAATGTCCTAAATTAACGAGGGGATTTTCTTAACCTCCCTTTTGGCCGAATTTTTAGAGAATGCAAAAATATCCCATGGAAATCGTAGGTATGTTGTTTACCTATCCAACGAATTGTCACATGCTAAGATTCAATACAAATCGGCCACTTTATGGCCTTCCTAGTAAAAATGGGTCGAAAACGAGTAACGTCCTAAATTAACGAGGAGATTTTCTTAACCTCCGTTTTAGCCGAATTTTTAGAGAATGCAAAAATATCCCATGGAAGTCGTAGTTATGTTGTTTACCTATCCAACAAATTGTCACATGCTAAGATTCAATACAAATTGGCCACTTTATGGCCTTCCTAGTAAAAATGGGTCGAAAACGAGTAATGTCCTAAATTAACGAGGAGATTTTCTTAACCTCCATTTTGGCCGAATTTTTAGAGAATGCAAAAATATCCCATGGAAGTCGTAGTTATGTTGTTTACCTATCCAACGAATTGTCACACGCTAAGATTCAATGCAAATCGGCCACATTATGGCCTTCCTACTAAAAAAGGGTCGAAAACGAGTAATGTCCCAAATTAACGAGGAGATTTTCTTAACCTCCATTGTGGCTGAATTTTTAGAGAATGCAAAAATATCCCATGGCAGTCGTAGTTATGTTGTTTACCTATCCAACGAATTGTCACATGCTAAGATTCAATACAAATCGGCCACATTATGGCCTTCCTAGTAAAAAAGGGTCGAAAACGAGTAATGTCCCAAATTAACGAGGAGATTTTCTTAACCTCTATTTTGGCCAAATTTTTAGAGAATGCAAAAATATCCCGTGGAAGTCATAGTTATGTTGTTTACCTATCCAACGAATTGTCACACGCTAAGATTCAATGCAAATCGGCCACATTATGGCCTTCCTACTAAAAAAGGGTCGAAAACGAGTAATGTCCCAAATTAACGAGGAGATTTTCTTAACCTCCATTTTGGCCGAATTTTTAGAGAATGCAAAAATATCCCATGGAAGTCGTAGTTATGTTGTTTACCTTTCCAACGAATTGTCACATGCTAAGATTCAAAGCAAATCGGCCACATTATGGCCTTCCTAGTAAAAAAGGGTCGAAAACGAGTAATGTCCTAAATTAACGAGGGGATTTTCTTAACCTCCCTTTTGGCCGAATTTTTAGAGAATGAAAAAATATCCCATGGAAATCGTAGGTATGTTGTTTACCTATCCAACGAATTGTCACATGCTAAGATTCAATACAAATCGGCCACTTTATGGCCTTCCTAGTAAAAATGGGTCGAAAACGAGTAACGTCCTAAATTAACGAGGAGATTTTCTTAACCTCCGTTTTAGCCGAATTTTTAGAGAATGCAAAAATATCCCATGGAAGTCGTAGTTATGTTGTTTACCTATCCAACAAATTGTCACATGCTAAGATTCAATACAAATCGGCCACTTTATGGCCTTCCTAGTAAAAATGGGTCGAAAACGAGTAATGTCCTAAATTAACGAGGAGATTTTCTTAACCTCCATTTTGGCCGAATTTTTAGAGAATGCAAAAATATCCCATGGAAGTCGTAGTTATGTTGTTTACCTATCCAACGAATTGTCACACGCTAAGATTCAATGCAAATCGGCCACATTATGGCCTTCCTACTAAAAAAGGGTCGAAAACGAGTAATGTCCCAAATTAACGAGGAGATTTTCTTAACCTCCATTGTGGCTGAATTTTTAGAGAATGCAAAAATATCCCATGGCAGTCGTAGTTATGTTGTTTACCTATCCAACGAATTGTCACATGCTAAGATTCAATACAAATCGGCCACATTATGGCCTTCCTAGTAAAAAAGGGTCGAAAACGAGTAATGTCCCAAATTAACGAGGAGATTTTCTTAACCTCTATTTTGGCCAAATTTTTAGAGAATGCAAAAATATCCCGTGGAAGTCATAGTTATGTTGTTTACCTATCCAACGAATTGTCACACGCTAAGATTCAATGCAAATCGGCCACTTTATGGCCTTCCTAGTAAAAAAGGGTCGAAAACGAGTAATGTCCCAAATTAACAAGGAGATTTTCTTAACCTCCATTTTGGCTGAATTTTTAAAAAATGCAAAAATATCCCATGGAAGTCGTAGCTATGTTGTTTACCTATCCAACGAATTGTCCCATGCTAAGATTCAATACAAACCGGCCACTTTATGGCCTTCC
This sequence comes from Medicago sativa, assembly GCF_051527215.1. Taxonomy (NCBI): domain Eukaryota; kingdom Viridiplantae; phylum Streptophyta; class Magnoliopsida; order Fabales; family Fabaceae; genus Medicago; species Medicago sativa. The sequence continues at coordinate 83,744,212 of NC_140750.1, forward strand.
TTATAAAAAAGGGTCGAAAATGAGTAATGTCCTAAATTAACGAGGGGATTTTCTTAACCTCCATTTTGGCTAAATTTTTAGAGAATGCAAAAATATCCCATGGAAGTCGTAGTTATGTTGTTTACCCATCCAACGAATTGTCACACGCTAAGATTCAATGCAAATCGGCCACATTATGGCCTTCCTACTAAAAAAGGGTCGAAAACGAGTAATGTCCTAAATTAACGAGGAGATTTTCTTAACCTCCGTTTTGGCCGAATTTTTAGAGAATGCAAAAATATCCCATGGAAGACGTAGTTATGTTTGTTACCTATCCAACAAATTGTCACATGCTAAGATTCAATACAAATCGGCCACTTTATGGCCTTCCTAGTAAAAATGGGTCGAAAACGAGTAATGTCCTAAATTAACGAGGAGATTTTCTTAACCTCCATTTTGGCCGAATTTTTAGAGAATGCAAAAATATCCCATGGAAGTCGTAGCTATGTTGTTTACCTATCCAACGAATTGTCACATGCTAAGATTCAATACAAATCGGCCACTTTATGGCCTTCCTAGTAAAAATGGGTCAAAAACGAGTAATGTCCTAAATTAACGAGGAGATTTTCTTAACCTCCATTTTGGCCGAATTTTTAGAGAATGCAAAAATATCCCATGGAAGTCGTAGCTATGTTGTTTACCTATCCAACGAATTTTCACATGCTAAGATTCAATACAAATCGACCACTTTATGGCCTTCCTACTAAAAAAGGGTTGAAAACGAGTAATGTCCTAAATTAACGAGGAGATTTTCTTAACCTCCAATTTGGCCGAATTTTTAGAGAATGCAAAAATATCCCATGGAAGTCGTAGTTATGTTGTTTACCTATCCAACGAATTGTCACACGCTAAGATTCAATGCAAATCGGCCACATTATGGCCTTCCTACTAAAAAAGGGTCGAAAACGAGTAATGTCCCAAATTAACGACGAGATTTTCTTAACCTCCATTTTGGCCGAATTTTTAGAGAATGCAAAAATATCCCATGGAAGTCGTAGTTATGTTGTTTACCTATCCAACAAATTGTCACATGCTAAGATTCAATACAAATCGGCCACTTTATGGCCTTCCTAGTAAAAATGGGTCGAAAACGAGTAATGTCCTAAATTAACGACGAGATTTTCTTAACCTCCATTTTGGCCGAATTTTTAGAGAATGCAAAAATATCCCATGGAAGTCGTAGTTATGTTGTTTACCTATCCAACGAATTGTCACACGCTAAGATTCAATGCAAATCGGCCACATTATGGCTTTCCTAGTAAAAAAGGGTTGAAAACGAGTAATGTCCCAAATTAACGCAAGGATTTTCTTAACCTCCATTTTGGCTGAATTTTTAAAAAATGCAAAAATATCCCATGGAAGTCGTAGCTATGTTGTTTACCTATCCAACGAATTGTCCCATGCTAAGATTCAATACAAACCGGCCACTTTATGGCCTTCCTTATAAAAAAAGGGTCGAAAACGAGTAATGTCCTAAATTAACGAGGAGATTTTCTGAACCTCCATTTTGGCCGAATTTTTAGAGAATGCAAAAATATCCCATGGAAGTCGTAGCTATGTTGTTTACCTATCCAACGAATTTTCACATGCTAAGATTCAATACAAATCGACCACTTTATGGCCTTCCTACTAAAAAAGGGTTGAAAACGAGTAATGTCCTAAATTAACGAGGAGATTTTCTTAACCTCCATTTTGGCCAAATTTTTAGAGAATGCAAAAATATCCCATGGAAGTCGTAGTTATGTTGTTTACCTATCCAACGAATTGTCACACGCTAAGATTCAATGCAAATCGGCCACATTATGGCCTTCCTACTAAAAAAGGGTCGAAAACGAGTAATGTCCCAAATTAACGACGAGATTTTCTTAACCTCCATTTTGGCCGAATTTTTAGAGAATGCAAAAATATCCCATGGAAGTCGTAGTTATGTTGTTTACCTATCCAACAAATTGTCACATGCTAAGATTCAATACAAATCGGCCACTTTATGGCCTTCCTAGTAAAAATGGGTCGAAAACGAGTAATGTCCTAAATTAACGACGAGATTTTCTTAACCTCCATTTTGGCCGAATTTTTAGAGAATGCAAAAATATCCCATGGAAGTCGTAGTTATGTTGTTTACCTATCCAACGAATTGTCACACGCTAAGATTCAATGCAAATCGGCCACATTATGGCTTTCCTAGTAAAAAAGGGTTGAAAACGAGTAATGTCCCAAATTAACGCAAGGATTTTCTTAACCTCCATTTTGGCTGAATTTTTAAAAAATGCAAAAATATCCCATGGAAGTCGTAGCTATGTTGTTTACCTATCCAACGAATTGTCCCATGCTAAGATTCAATACAAACCGGCCACTTTATGGCCTTCCTTATAAAAAAAGGGTCGAAAACGAGTAATGTCCTAAATTAACGAGGGGATTTTCTTAACCTCCATTTTGGCCGAATTTTTAGAGAATGCAAAAATATCCCATGGAAATCGTAGGTATGTTGTTTACCTTTCCAACGAATTGTCACATGCTAAGATTCAATACAAATCGGCCACTTTATGGCCTTCCTACTAAAAAAGGGTTGAAAACGAGTAATGTCCTAAATTAACGAGGAGATTTTCTTAACCTCCATTTTGGTCGAATTTTTAGAGAATGCAAAAATATCCCATGGAAGTCGTAGTTATGTTGTTTACCTATCCAACGAATTGTCACACGCTAAGATTCAATGCAAATCGGCCACATTATGGCCTTCCTACTAAAAAAGGGTCGAAAACGAGTAATGTCCCAAATTAACGAGGAGATTTTCTTAACCTCCATTTTGGCCGAATTTTTAGAGAATGCAAAAATATCCCATGGAAGTCGTAGTTATGTTGTTTACCTTTCCAACGAATTGTCACATGCTAAGATTCAATGCAAATCGGCCACATTATGGCCTTCCTAGTAAAAAAGGGTCGAAAACGAGTAATGTCCTAAATTAACGAGGGGATTTTCTTAACCTCCCTTTTGGCCGAATTTTTAGAGAATGCAAAAATATCCCATGGAAATCGTAGGTATGTTGTTTACCTATCCAACGAATTGTCACATGCTAAGATTCAATACAAATCGGCCACTTTATGGCCTTCCTAGTAAAAATGGGTCGAAAACGAGTAACGTCCTAAATTAACGAGGAGATTTTCTTAACCTCCATTTTGGCCGAATTTTTAGAGAATGCAAAAATATCCCATGGAAGTCGTAGTTATGTTGTTTACCTATCCAACGAATTGTCACACGCTAAGATTCAATGCAAATCGGCCACATTATGGCCTTCCTACTAAAAAAGGGTTGAAAACGAGTTATGTCCTAAATTAACGAGGAGATTTTCTTAACCTCCATTTTGGCCGAATTTTTAGAGAATGCGAAAATATCCCATGGAAGTCGTAGTTATGTTGTTTATCTATCCAACGAACTGTCACATGCTAAGATTCAATGCAAATCGGCCACATTATGGCCTTCCTAGTAAAAAAGGGTCAAAAACGAGTAATGTCCTAAATTAACGAGGAGATTTTCTTAACCTCCGTTTTGGCCGAATTTTTAGAGAATGCAAAAATATCCCATGGAAGTCGTGGTTATGTTGTTTACCTATCCAACAAATTGTCACATGCTAAGATTCAATACAAATCGGCTACTTTATGGCCTTCCTAGTAAAAATGGGTCGAAAACGAGTAATGTCCTAAATTAACGAGGAGATTTTCTTAACCTCCATTTTGGCCGAATTTTTAGAGAATGCAAAAATATCCCATGGAAGTCGTAGTTATGTTGTTTACCTATCCAACGAATTGTCACATGCTAAGATTCAATACAAATCGGCCACTTTATGGCCTTCCTAGTAAAAATGGGTCGAAAACGAGTAATGTCCTAAATTAACGAGGAGATTTTCTTAACCTCCATTTTGGCCGAATTTTTAGAGAATGCAAAAATATCCCATGGAAGTCGTAGTTATGTTGTTTACCTATCCAACGAATTGTCACATGCTAAGATTCAATACAAATCGGCCACTTTATGGCCTTCCTAGTAAAAATGGGTCGAAAACGAGTAATGTCCTAAATTAACGAGGAGATTTTCTTAACCTCCATTTTGGCCGAATTTTTAGAGAATGCAAAAATATCCCATGGAAGTCGTAGCTATGTTGTTTACCTATCCAACGAATTGTCACATGCTAAGATTCAATACAAATCGGCCACTTTATGGCCTTCCTAGTAAAAATGGGTCGAAAACGAGTAATGTCCTAAATTAACGAGGAGATTTTCTTAACCTCCATTTTGGCCGAATTTTTAGAGAATGCAAAAATATCCCATGGAAGTCGTAGCTATGTTGTTTACCTATCCAACGAATTTTCACATGCTAAGATTCAATACAAATCGACCACTTTATGGCCTTCCTACTAAAAAAGGGTTGAAAACGAGTAATGTCCTAAATTAACGAGGAGATTTTCTTAACCTCCATTTTGGCCGAATTTTTAGAGAATGCAAAAATATCCCATGGAAGTCGTAGTTATGTTGTTTACCTATCCAACAAATTGTCACATGCTAAGATTCAATACAAATCGGCCACTTTATGGCCTTCCTAGTAAAAATGGGTCGAAAACGAGTAATGTCCTAAATTAACGACGAGATTTTCTTAACCTCCATTTTGGCCGAATTTTTAGAGAATGCAAAAATATCCCATGGAAGTCGTAGTTATGTTGTTTACCTATCCAACGAATTGTCACACGCTAAGATTCAATGCAAATCGGCCACATTATGGCTTTCCTAGTAAAAAAGGGTCGAAAACGAGTAATGTCCCAAATTAACGCAAGGATTTTCTTAACCTCCATTTTGGCTGAATTTTTAAAAAATGCAAAAATATCCCATGGAAGTCGTAGCTATGTTGTTTACCTATCCAACGAATTGTCCCATGCTAAGATTCAATACAAACCGGCCACTTTATGGCCTTCCTTATAAAAAAAGGGTCGAAAACGAGTAATGTCCTAAATTAACGAGGGGATTTTCTTAACCTCCATTTTGGCCGAATTTTTAGAGAATGCAAAAATATCCCATGGAAATCGTAGGTATGTTGTTTACCTATCCAACGAATTGTCACATGCTAAGATTCAATACAAATCGGCCACTTTATGGCCTTCCTACTAAAAAAGGGTTGAAAACGAGTAATGTCCTAAATTAACGAGGAGATTTTCTTAACCTCCATTTTGGTCGAATTTTTAGAGAATGCAAAAATATCCCATGGAAGTCGTAGTTATGTTGTTTACCTATCCAACGAATTGTCACACGCTAAGATTCAATGCAAATCGGCCACATTATGGCCTTCCTACTAAAAAAGGGTCGAAAACGAGTAATGTCCCAAATTAACGAGGAGATTTTCTTAACCTCCATTTTGGCCGAATTTTTAGAGAATGCAAAAATATCCCATGGAAGTCGTAGTTATGTTGTTTACCTTTCCAACGAATTGTCACATGCTAAGATTCAATGCAAATCGGCCACATTATGGCCTTCCTAGTAAAAAAGGGTCGAAAACGAGTAATGTCCTAAATTAACGATGGGATTTTCTTAACCTCCCTTTTGGCCGAATTTTTAGAGAATGCAAAAATATCCCATGGAAATCGTAGGTATGTTGTTTACCTATCCAACGAATTGTCACATGCTAAGATTCAATACAAATCGGCCACTTTATGGCCTTCCTAGTAAAAATGGGTCGAAAACGAGTAACGTCCTAAATTAACGAGGAGATTTTCTTAACCTCCATTTTGGCCGAATTTTTAGAGAATGCGAAAATATCCCATGGAAGTCGTAGTTATGTTGTTTATTTATCCAACGAACTGTCACATGCTAAGATTCAATGCAAATCGGCCACATTATGGCCTTCCTAGTAAAAAAGGGTCAAAAACGAGTAATGTCCTAAATTAACGAGGAGATTTTCTTAACCTCCGTTTTGGCCGAATTTTTAGAGAATGCAAAAATATCCCATGGAAGTCGTAGTTATGTTGTTTACCTATCCAACAAATTGTCACATGCTAAGATTCAATACAAATCGGCCACTTTATGGCCTTCCTAGTAAAAATGGGTCGAAAACGAGTAATGTCCTAAATTAACGAGGAGATTTTCTTAACCTCCATTTTGGCCGAATTTTTAGAGAATGCAAAAATATCCCATGGAAGTCGTAGTTATGTTGTTTACCTATCCAACGAATTGTCACATGCTAAGATTCAATACAAATCGGCCACTTTATGGCCTTCCTAGTAAAAATGGGTCGAAAACGAGTAATGTCCTAAATTAACGAGGAGATTTTCTTAACCTCCATTTTGGCCGAATTTTTAGAGAATGCAAAAATATCCCATGGAAGTCGTAGTTATGTTGTTTACCTATCCAACGAATTGTCACATGCTAAGATTCAATACAAATCGGCCACTTTATGGCCTTCCTAGTAAAAATGGGTCGAAAACGAGTAATGTCCTAAATTAACGAGGAGATTTTCTTAACCTCCATTTTGGCCGAATTTTTAGAGAATGCAAAAATATCCCATTGAAGTCGTAGTTATGTTGTTTACCTATCCAACGAATTGTGACACGCTAAGATTCAATGCAAATCGGCCACATTATGGCTTTCCTACTAAAAAAGGGTTGAAAACGAGTTATGTCCTAAATTAACGAGGAGATTTTCTTAACCTCCATTTTGGCCGAATTTTTAGAGAATGCGAAAATATCCCATGGAAGTCGTAGTTATGTTGTTTATCTATCCAACGAATTGTCACATGCTAAGATTCAATGCAAATCGGCCACATTATGGCCTTCCTAGTAAAAAAGGGTCGAAAACGAGTAATGTCCTAAATTAACGAGGAGATTTTCTTAACCTCCGTTTTGGCCGAATTTTTAGAGAATGCAAAAATATCCCATGGAAGTCGTAGTTATGTCGTTTACCTATCCAACAAATTGTCACATGCTAAGATTCAATACAAATCGGCCACTTTATGGCCTTCCTAGTAAAAATGGGTCGAAAACGAGTAATGTCCTAAATTAACAACGAGATTTTCTTAACCTCCATTTTGGCCGAATTTTTAGAGAATGCAAAAATATCCCATGGAAGTCGTAGTTATGTTGTTTACCTATCCAACGAATTGTCACACGCTAATATTCAATGCAAATCGGCCACATTATGGCCTTCCTAGTAAAAAAGGGTCGAAAACGAGTAATGTCCCAAATTAACGCAAGGATTTTCTTAACCTCCATTATGGCTGAATTTTTAAAAAATGCAAAAATATCCCATGGAAGTCGTAGCTATGTTGTTTACCTATCCAACGAATTGTCCCATGCTAAGATTCAATACAAACCGGCCACTTTATGGCCTTCCTTATAAAAAAAGGGTCGAAAACGAGTAATGTCCTAAATTAACGAGGGGATTTTCTTAACCTCCATTTTGGCCGAATTTTTAGAGAATGCAAAAATATCCCATGGAAGTCGTAGCTATTTTGTTTACCTATCCAACGAATTTTCACATGCTAAGATTCAATACAAATCGACCACTTTATGGCCTTCCTACTAAAAAAGGGTTGAAAACGAGTAATGTCCTAAATTAACGAGGAGATTTTCTTAACCTCCATTTTGGTCGAATTTTTAGAGAATGCAAAAATATCCCATGGAAGTCGTAGTTATGTTGTTTACCTATCCAACGAATTGTCACACGCTAAGATTCAATGCAAATCGGCCACATTATGGCCTTCCTACTAAAAAAGGGTCGAAAACGAGTAATGTCCCAAATTAACGAGGAGATTTTCTTAACCTCCATTTTGGCCGAATTTTTAGAGAATGCAAAAATATCCCATGGAAGTCGTAGTTATGTTGTTTACCTTTCCAACGAATTGTCACATGCTAAGATTCAATGCAAATCGGCCACATTATGGCCTTCCTAGTAAAAAAGGGTCGAAAACGAGTAATGTCCTAAATTAACGAGGGGATTTTCTTAACCTCCCTTTTGGCCGAATTTTTAGAGAATGCAAAAATATCCCATGGAAATCGTAGGTATGTTGTTTACCTATCCAACGAATTGTCACATGCTAAGATTCAATACAAATCGGCCACTTTATGGCCTTCCTAGTAAAAATGGGTCGAAAACGAGTAACGTCCTAAATTAACGAGGAGATTTTCTTAACCTCCATTTTGGCCGAATTTTTAGAGAATGCAAAAATATCCCATGGAAGTCGTAGTTATGTTGTTTACCTATCCAACGAATTGTCACACGCTAAGATTCAATGCAAATCGGCCACATTATGGCCTTCCTACTAAAAAAGGGTTGAAAACGAGTTATGTCCTAAATTAACGAGGAGATTTTCTTAACCTCCATTTTGGCCGAATTTTTAGAGAATGCGAAAATATCCCATGGAAGTCGTAGTTATGTTGTTTATTTATCCAACGAACTGTCACATGCTAAGATTCAATGCAAATCGGCCACATTATGGCCTTCCTAGTAAAAAAGGGTCAAAAACGAGTAATGTCCTAAATTAACGAGGAGATTTTCTTAACCTCCGTTTTGGCCGAATTTTTAGAGAATGCAAAAATATCCCATGGAAGTCGTAGTTATGTTGTTTACCTATCCAACGAATTGTCACATGCTAAGATTCAATACAAATCGGCCACTTTATGGCCTTCCTAGTAAAAATGGGTCGAAAACGAGTAATGTCCTAAATTAACGAGGATATTTTCTTAACCTCCATTTTGGCCGAATTTTTAGAGAATGCAAAAATATCCCATGGAAGTCGTAGTTATGTTGTTTACCTATCCAACGAATTGTCACATGCTAAGATTCAATACAAATCGGCCACTTTATGGCCTTCCTAGTAAATATGGGTCGAAAACGAGTAATGTCCTAAATTAACGAGGAGATTTTCTTAACCTCCATTTTGGCCGAATTTTTAGAGAATGCAAAAATATCCCATTGAAGTCGTAGTTATGTTGTTTACCTATCCAACGAATTGTGACACGCTAAGATTCAATGCAAATCGGCCACATTATGGCTTTCCTACTAAAAAAGGGTTGAAAACGAGTTATGTCCTAAATTAACGAGGAGATTTTCTTAACCTCCATTTTGGCCGAATTTTTAGAGAATGCGAAAATATCCCATGGAAGTCGTAGTTATGTTGTTTATCTATCCAACGAATTGTCACATGCTAAGATTCAATGCAAATCGGCCACATTATGGCCTTCCTAGTAAAAAAGGGTCGAAAACGAGTAATGTCCTAAATTAACGAGGAGATTTTCTTAACCTCCGTTTTGGCCGAATTTTTAGAGAATGCAAAAATATCCCATGGAAGTCGTAGTTATGTCGTTTACCTATCCAACAAATTGTCACATGCTAAGATTCAATACAAATCGGCCACTTTATGGCCTTCCTAGTAAAAATGGGTCGAAAACGAGTAATGTCCTAAATTAACAACGAGATTTTCTTAACCTCCATTTTGGCCGAATTTTTAGAGAATGCAAAAATATCCCATGGAAGTCGTAGTTATGTTGTTTACCTATCCAACGAATTGTCACATGCTAAGATTCAATACAAATCGGCCACTTTATGGCCTTCCTAGTAAAAATGGGTCGAAAACGAGTAATGTCCTAAATTAACGAGGAGATTTTCTTAACCTCCATTTTGGCCGAATTTTTAGAGAATGCAAAAATATCCCATGGAAGTCGTAGTTATGTTGTTTACCTATCCAACGAATTGTCACATGCTAAGATTCAATACAAATCGGCCACTTTATGGCCTTCCTAGTAAAAATGGGTCGAAAACGAGTAATGTCCTAAATTAACGAGGAGATTTTCTTAACCTCCATTTTGGCCGAATTTTTAGAGAATGCAAAAATATCCCATTGAAGTCGTAGTTATGTTGTTTACCTATCCAACGAATTGTGACACGCTAAGATTCAATGCAAATCGGCCACATTATGGCTTTCCTACTAAAAAAGGGTTGAAAACGAGTTATGTCCTAAATTAACGAGGAGATTTTCTTAACCTCCATTTTGGCCGAATTTTTAGAGAATGCGAAAATATCCCATGGAAGTCGTAGTTATGTTGTTTATCTATCCAACGAATTGTCACATGCTAAGATTCAATGCAAATCGGCCACATTATGGCCTTCCTAGTAAAAAAGGGTCGAAAACGAGTAATGTCCTAAATTAACGAGGAGATTTTCTTAACCTCCGTTTTGGCCGAATTTTTAGAGAATGCAAAAATATCCCATGGAAGTCGTAGTTATGTCGTTTACCTATCCAACAAATTGTCACATGCTAAGATTCAATACAAATCGGCCACTTTATGGCCTTCCTAGTAAAAATGGGTCGAAAACGAGTAATGTCCTAAATTAACAACGAGATTTTCTTAACCTCCATTTTGGCCGAATTTTTAGAGAATGCAAAAATATCCCATGGAAGTCGTAGTTATGTTGTTTACCTATCCAACGAATTGTCACACGCTAAGATTCAATGCAAATCGGCCACATTATGGCCTTCCTACTAAAAAAGGGTCGAAAACGAGTAATGTCCCAAATTAACGAGGAGATTTTCTTAACCTCCATTTTGGCCGAATTTTTAGAGAATGCAAAAATATCCCATGGAAGTCGTAGTTATGTTGTTTACCTTTCCAACGAATTGTCACATGCTAAGATTCAATGCAAATCGGCCACATTATGGCCTTCCTAGTAAAAAAGGGTCGAAAACGAGTAATGTCCTAAATTAACGAGGGGATTTTCTTAACCTCCCTTTTGGCCGAATTTTTAGAGAATGCAAAAATATCCCATGGAAATCGTAGGTATGTTGTTTACCTATCCAACGAATTGTCACATGCTAAGATTCAATACAAATCGGCCACTTTATGGCCTTCCTAGTAAAAATGGGTCGAAAACGAGTAACGTCCTAAATTAACGAGGAGATTTTCTTAACCTCCATTTTGGCCGAATTTTTAGAGAATGCAAAAATATCCCATGGAAGTCGTAGTTATGTTGTTTACCTATCCAACGAATTGTCACACGCTAAGATTCAATGCAAATCGGCCACATTATGGCCTTCCTACTAAAAAAGGGTTGAAAACGAGTTATGTCCTAAATTAACGAGGAGATTTTCTTAACCTCCATTTTGGCCGAATTTTTAGAGAATGCGAAAATATCCCATGGAAGTCGTAGTTATGTTGTTTATTTATCCAACGAACTGTCACATGCTAAGATTCAATGCAAATCGGCCACATTATGGCCTTCCTAGTAAAAAAGGGTCAAAAACGAGTAATGTCCTAAATTAACGAGGAGATTTTCTTAACCTCCGTTTTGGCCGAATTTTTAGAGAATGCAAAAATATCCCATGGAAGTCGTAGTTATGTTGTTTACCTATCCAACGAATTGTCACATGCTAAGATTCAATACAAATCGGCCACTTTATGGCCTTCCTAGTAAAAATGGGTCGAAAACGAGTAATGTCCTAAATTAACGAGGATATTTTCTTAACCTCCATTTTGGCCGAATTTTTAGAGAATGCAAAAATATCCCATGGAAGTCGTAGTTATGTTGTTTACCTATCCAACGAATTGTCACATGCTAAGATTCAATACAAATCGGCCACTTTATGGCCTTCCTAGTAAATATGGGTCGAAAACGAGTAATGTCCTAAATTAACGAGGAGATTTTCTTAACCTCCATTTTGGCCGAATTTTTAGAGAATGCAAAAATATCCCATTGAAGTCGTAGTTATGTTGTTTACCTATCCAACGAATTGTGACACGCTAAGATTCAATGCAAATCGGCCACATTATGGCTTTCCTACTAAAAAAGGGTTGAAAACGAGTTATGTCCTAAATTAACGAGGAGATTTTCTTAACCTCCATTTTGGCCGAATTTTTAGAGAATGCGAAAATATCCCATGGAAGTCGTAGTTATGTTGTTTATCTATCCAACGAATTGTCACATGCTAAGATTCAATGCAAATCGGCCACATTATGGCCTTCCTAGTAAAAAAGGGTCGAAAACGAGTAATGTCCTAAATTAACGAGGAGATTTTCTTAACCTCCGTTTTGGCCGAATTTTTAGAGAATGCAAAAATATCCCATGGAAGTCGTAGTTATGTCGTTTACCTATCCAACAAATTGTCACATGCTAAGATTCAATACAAATCGGCCACTTTATGGCCTTCCTAGTAAAAATGGGTCGAAAACGAGTAATGTCCTAAATTAACAACGAGATTTTCTTAACCTCCATTTTGGCCGAATTTTTAGAGAATGCAAAAATATCCCATGGAAGTCGTAGTTATGTTGTTTACCTATCCAACGAATTGTCACATGCTAAGATTCAATACAAATCGGCCACTTTATGGCCTTCCTAGTAAAAATGGGTCGAAAACGAGTAATGTCCTAAATTAACGAGGAGATTTTCTTAACCTCCATTTTGGCCGAATTTTTAGAGAATGCAAAAATATCCCATGGAAGTCGTAGTTATGTTGTTTACCTATCCAACGAATTGTCACATGCTAAGATTCAATACAAATCGGCCACTTTATGGCCTTCCTAGTAAAAATGGGTCGAAAACGAGTAATGTCCTAAATTAACGAGGAGATTTTCTTAACCTCCATTTTGGCCGAATTTTTAGAGAATGCAAAAATATCCCATTGAAGTCGTAGTTATGTTGTTTACCTATCCAACGAATTGTGACACGCTAAGATTCAATGCAAATCGGCCACATTATGGCTTTCCTACTAAAAAAGGGTTGAAAACGAGTTATGTCCTAAATTAACGAGGAGATTTTCTTAACCTCCATTTTGGCCGAATTTTTAGAGAATGCGAAAATATCCCATGGAAGTCGTAGTTATGTTGTTTATCTATCCAACGAATTGTCACATGCTAAGATTCAATGCAAATCGGCCACATTATGGCCTTCCTAGTAAAAAAGGGTCGAAAACGAGTAATGTCCTAAATTAACGAGGAGATTTTCTTAACCTCCGTTTTGGCCGAATTTTTAGAGAATGCAAAAATATCCCATGGAAGTCGTAGTTATGTCGTTTACCTATCCAACAAATTGTCACATGCTAAGATTCAATACAAATCGGCCACTTTATGGCCTTCCTAGTAAAAATGGGTCGAAAACGAGTAATGTCCTAAATTAACAACGAGATTTTCTTAACCTCCATTTTGGCCGAATTTTTAGAGAATGCAAAAATATCCCATGGAAGTCATAGTTATGTTGTTTACCTATCCAACGAATTGTCACACGCTAATATTCAATGCAAATCGGCCACATTATGGCCTTCCTAGTAAAAAAGGGTCGAAAACGAGTAATGTCCCAAATTAACGCAAGGATTTTCTTAACCTCCATTATGGCTGAATTTTTAAAAAATGCAAAAATATCCCATGGAAGTCGTAGCTATGTTGTTTACCTATCCAACGAATTGTCCCATGCTAAGATTCAATACAAACCGGCCACTTTATGGCCTTCCTTATAAAAAAAGGGTCGAAAACGAGTAATGTCCTAAATTAACGAGGGGATTTTCTTAACCTCCATTTTGGCCGAATTTTTAGAGAATGCAAAAATATCCCATGGAAGTCGTAGCTATTTTGTTTACCTATCCAACGAATTTTCACATGCTAAGATTCAATACAAATCGACCACTTTATGGCTTTCCTACTAAAAAAGGGTTGAAAACGAGTTATGTCCTAAATTAACGAGGAGATTTTCTTAACCTCCATTTTGGCCGAATTTTTAGAGAATGCGAAAATATCCCATGGAAGTCGTAGTTATGTTGTTTATCTATCCAACGAATTGTCACATGCTAAGATTCAATGCAAATCGGCCACATTATGGCTTTCCTAGTAAAAAAGGGTCGAAAACGAGTAATGTCCTAAATTAACGAGGAGATTTTCTTAACCTCCGTTTTGGCCGAATTTTTAGAGAATGCAAAAATATCCCATGGAAGTCGTAGTTATGTCGTTTACCTATCCAACAAATTGTCACATGCTAAGATTCAATACAAATCGGCCACTTTATGGCCTTCCTAGTAAAAATGGGTCGAAAACGAGTAATGTCCTAAATTAACAACGAGATTTTCTTAACCTCCATTTTGGCCGAATTTTTAGAGAATGCAAAAATATCCCATGGAAGTCGTAGTTATGTTGTTTACCTATCCAACGAATTGTCACATGCTAAGATTCAATACAAATCGGCCACTTTATGGCCTTCCTAGTAAAAATGGGTCGAAAACGAGTAATGTCCTAAATTAACGAGGAGATTTTCTTAACCTCCATTTTGGCCGAATTTTTAGAGAATGCAAAAATATCCCATGGAAGTCGTAGTTATGTTGTTTACCTATCCAACGAATTGTCACATGCTAAGATTCAATACAAATCGGCCACTTTATGGCCTTCCTAGTAAAAATGGGTCGAAAACGAGTAATGTCCTAAATTAACGAGGAGATTTTCTTAACCTCCATTTTGGCCGAATTTTTAGAGAATGCAAAAATATCCCATTGAAGTCGTAGTTATGTTGTTTACCTATCCAACGAATTGTGACACGCTAAGATTCAATGCAAATCGGCCACATTATGGCTTTCCTACTAAAAAAGGGTTGAAAACGAGTTATGTCCTAAATTAACGAGGAGATTTTCTTAACCTCCATTTTGGCCGAATTTTTAGAGAATGCGAAAATATCCCATGGAAGTCGTAGTTATGTTGTTTATCTATCCAACGAATTGTCACATGCTAAGATTCAATGCAAATCGGCCACATTATGGCCTTCCTAGTAAAAAAGGGTCGAAAACGAGTAATGTCCTAAATTAACGAGGAGATTTTCTTAACCTCCGTTTTGGCCGAATTTTTAGAGAATGCAAAAATATCCCATGGAAGTCGTAGTTATGTCGTTTACCTATCCAACAAATTGTCACATGCTAAGATTCAATACAAATCGGCCACTTTATGGCCTTCCTAGTAAAAATGGGTCGAAAACGAGTAATGTCCTAAATTAACAACGAGATTTTCTTAACCTCCATTTTGGCCGAATTTTTAGAGAATGCAAAAATATCCCATGGAAGTCATAGTTATGTTGTTTACCTATCCAACGAATTGTCACACGCTAATATTCAATGCAAATCGGCCACATTATGGCCTTCCTAGTAAAAAAGGGTCGAAAACGAGTAATGTCCCAAATTAACGCAAGGATTTTCTTAACCTCCATTATGGCTGAATTTTTAAAAAATGCAAAAATATCCCATGGAAGTCGTAGCTATGTTGTTTACCTATCCAACGAATTGTCCCATGCTAAGATTCAATACAAACCGGCCACTTTATGGCCTTCCTTATAAAAAAAGGGTCGAAAACGAGTAATGTCCTAAATTAACGAGGGGATTTTCTTAACCTCCATTTTGGCCGAATTTTTAGAGAATGCAAAAATATCCCATGGAAGTCGTAGCTATTTTGTTTACCTATCCAACGAATTTTCACATGCTAAGATTCAATACAAATCGACCACTTTATGGCCTTCCTACTAAAAAAGGGTTGAAAACGAGTAATGTCCTAAATTAACGAGGAGATTTTCTTAACCTCCATTTTGGTCGAATTTTTAGAGAATGCAAAAATATCCCATGGAAGTCGTAGTTATGTTGTTTACCTATCCAACGAATTGTCACACGCTAAGATTCAATGCAAATCGGCCACATTATGGCCTTCCTACTAAAAAAGGGTCGAAAACGAGTAATGTCCCAAATTAACGAGGAGATTTTCTTAACCTCCATTTTGGCCGAATTTTTAGAGAATGCAAAAATATCCCATGGAAGTCGTAGTTATGTTGTTTACCTTTCCAACGAATTGTCACATGCTAAGATTCAATGCAAATCGGCCACATTATGGCCTTCCTAGTAAAAAAGGGTCGAAAACGAGTAATGTCCTAAATTAACGAGGGGATTTTCTTAACCTCCCTTTTGGCCGAATTTTTAGAGAATGCAAAAATATCCCATGGAAATCGTAGGTATGTTGTTTACCTATCCAACGAATTGTCACATGCTAAGATTCAATACAAATCGGCCACTTTATGGCCTTCCTAGTAAAAATGGGTCGAAAACGAGTAACGTCCTAAATTAACGAGGAGATTTTCTTAACCTCCATTTTGGCCGAATTTTTAGAGAATGCAAAAATATCCCATGGAAGTCGTAGTTATGTTGTTTACCTATCCAACGAATTGTCACACGCTAAGATTCAATGCAAATCGGCCACATTATGGCCTTCCTACTAAAAAAGGGTTGAAAACGAGTTATGTCCTAAATTAACGAGGAGATTTTCTTAACCTCCATTTTGGCCGAATTTTTAGAGAATGCGAAAATATCCCATGGAAGTCGTAGTTATGTTGTTTATTTATCCAACGAACTGTCACATGCTAAGATTCAATGCAAATCGGCCACATTATGGCGTTCCTAGTAAAAAAGGGTCAAAAACGAGTAATGTCCTAAATTAACGAGGAGATTTTCTTAACCTCCGTTTTGGCCGAATTTTTAGAGAATGCAAAAATATCCCATGGAAGTCGTAGTTATGTTGTTTACCTATCCAACGAATTGTCACATGCTAAGATTCAATACAAATCGGCCACTTTATGGCCTTCCTAGTAAAAATGGGTCGAAAACGAGTAATGTCCTAAATTAACGAGGAGATTTTCTTAACCTCCATTTTGGCCGAATTTTTAGAGAATGCAAAAATATCCCATGGAAGTCGTAGTTATGTTGTTTACCTATCCAACGAATTGTGACACGCTAAGATTCAATGCAAATCGGCCACATTATGGCTTTCCTACTAAAAAAGGGTTGAAAACGAGTTATGTCCTAAATTAACGAGGAGATTTTCTTAACCTCCATTTTGGCCGAATTTTTAGAGAATGCGAAAATATCCCATGGAAGTCGTAGTTATGTTGTTTATCTATCCAACGAATTGTCACATGCTAAGATTCAATGCAAATCGGCCACATTATGGCCTTCCTAGTAAAAAAGGGTCGAAAACGAGTAATGTCCTAAATTAACGAGGAGATTTTCTTAACCTCCGTTTTGGCCGAATTTTTAGAGAATGCAAAAATATCCCATGGAAGTCGTAGTTATGTCGTTTACCTATCCAACAAATTGTCACATGCTAAGATTCAATACAAATCGGCCACTTTATGGCCTTCCTAGTAAAAATGGGTCGAAAACGAGTAATGTCCTAAATTAACAACGAGATTTTCTTAACCTCCATTTTGGCCGAATTTTTAGAGAATGCAAAAATATCCCATGGAAGTCGTAGTTATGTTGTTTACCTATCCAACGAATTGTCACACGCTAATATTCAATGCAAATCGGCCACATTATGGCCTTCCTAGTAAAAAAGGGTCGAAAACGAGTAATGTCCCAAATTAACGCAAGGATTTTCTTAACCTCCATTATGGCTGAATTTTTAAAAAATGCAAAAATATCCCATGGAAGTCGTAGCTATGTTGTTTACCTATCCAACGAATTGTCCCATGCTAAGATTCAATACAAACCGGCCACTTTATGGCCTTCCTTATAAAAAAAGGGTCGAAAACGAGTAATGTCCTAAATTAACGAGGGGATTTTCTTAACCTCCATTTTGGCCGAATTTTTAGAGAATGCAAAAATATCCCATGGAAGTCGTAGCTATTTTGTTTACCTATCCAACGAATTTTCACATGCTAAGATTCAATACAAATCGACCACTTTATGGCCTTCCTACTAAAAAAGGGTTGAAAACGAGTAATGTCCTAAATTAACGAGGAGATTTTCTTAACCTCCATTTTGGTCGAATTTTTAGAGAATGCAAAAATATCCCATGGAAGTCGTAGTTATGTTGTTTACCTATCCAACGAATTGTCACACGCTAAGATTCAATGCAAATCGGCCACATTATGGCCTTCCTACTAAAAAAGGGTCGAAAACGAGTAATGTCCCAAATTAACGAGGAGATTTTCTTAACCTCCATTTTGGCCGAATTTTTAGAGAATGCAAAAATATCCCATGGAAGTCGTAGTTATGTTGTTTACCTTTCCAACGAATTGTCACAGGCTAAGATTCAATGCAAATCGGCCACATTATGGCCTTCCTAGTAAAAAAGGGTCGAAAACGAGTAATGTCCTAAATTAACGAGGGGATTTTCTTAACCTCCCTTTTGGCCGAATTTTTAGAGAATGCAAAAATATCCCATGGAAGTCGTAGTTATGTTGTTTACCTATCCAACGAATTGTCACACGCTAAGATTCAATGCAAATCGGCCACATTATGGCCTTCCTACTAAAAAAGGGTTGAAAACGAGTTATGTCCTAAATTAACGAGGAGATTTTCTTAACCTCCATTTTGGCCGAATTTTTAGAGAATGCGAAAATATCCCATGGAAGTCGTAGTTATGTTGTTTATCTATCCAACGAATTGTCACATGCTAAGATTCAATGCAAATCGGCCACATTATGGCCTTCCTAGTAAAAAAGGGTCAAAAACGAGTAATGTCCTAAATTAACGAGGAGATTTTCTTAACCTCCGTTTTGGCCGAATTTTTAGAGAATGCAAAAATATCCCATGGAAGTCGTAGTTATGTTGTTTACCTATCCAACAAATTGTCACATGCTAAGATTCAATACAAATCGGCCACTTTATGGCCTTCCTAGTAAAAATGGGTCGAAAACGAGTAATGTCCTAAATTAACGAGGAGATTTTCTTAACCTCCATTTTGGCCGAATTTTTAGAGAATGCAAAAATATCCCATGGAAGTCGTAGTTATGTTGTTTACCTATCCAACGAATTGTCACATGCTAAGATTCAATACAAATCGGCCACTTTATGGCCTTCCTAGTAAAAATGGGTCGAAAACGAGTAATGTCCTAAATTAACGAGGAGATTTTCTTAACCTCCATTTTGGCCGAATTTTTAGAGAATGCAAAAATATCCCATGGAATTCGTAGTTATGTTGTTTACCTATCCAACGAATTGTCACATGCTAAGATTCAATACAAATCGGCCACTTTATGGCCTTCCTAGTAAAAATGGGTCGAAAACGAGTAATGTCCTAAATTAACGAGGAGATTTTCTTAACCTCCATTTTGGCCAAATTTTTAGAGAATGCAAAAATATCCCATGGAAGTCGTAGTTATGTTGTTTACCTATCCAACGAATTGTCACATGCTAAGATTCAATACAAATCGGCCACTTTATGGCCTTCCTAGTAAAAATGGGTCGAAAACGAGTAATGTCCTAAATTAACGAGGAGATTTTCTTAACCTCCATTTTGGCCGAATTTTTAGAGAATGCAAAAATATCCCATTGAAGTCGTAGTTATGTTGTTTACCTATCCAACGAATTGTGACACGCTAAGATTCAATGCAAATCGGCCACATTATGGCTTTCCTACTAAAAAAGGGTTGAAAACGAGTTATGTCCTAAATTAACGAGGAGATTTTCTTAACCTCCATTTTGGCCAAATTTTTAGAGAATGCGAAAAAATCCCATGGAAGTCGTAGTTATGTTGTTTATCTATCCAGCGAATTGTCACATGCTAAGATTCAATGCAAATCGGCCACATTATGGCCTTCCTAGTAAAAAAGTGTCGAAAACGAGTAATGTCCTAAATTAACGAGGAGATTTTCTTAACCTCCGTTTTGGCCGAATTTTTAGAGAATGCAAAAATATCCCATGGAAGTCGTAGTTATGTCGTTTACCTATCTAACAAATTGTCACATGCTAAGATTCAATACAAATCGGCCACTTTATGGCCTTCCTAGTAAAAATGGGTCGAAAACGAGTAATGTCCTAAATTAACGACGAGATTTTCTTAACCTCCATTTTGGCCGAATTTTTAGAGAATGCAAAAATATCCCATGGAAGTCGTAGTTATGTTGTTTACCTATCCAACGAATTGTCACACGCTAAGATTCAATGCAAATCGGCCACATTATGGCCTTCCTAGTAAAAAAGGGTCGAAAACGAGTAATGTCCCAAATTAACGCAAGGATTTTCTTAACCTCCATTATGGCTGAATTTTTAAAAAATGCAAAAATATCCCATGGAAGTCGTAGCTATGTTGTTTACCTATCCAACGAATTGTCCCATGCTAAGATTCAATACAAACCGGCCACTTTATGGCCTTCCTTATAAAAAAAGGGTCGAAAACGAGTAATGTCCTAAATTAACGAGGGGATTTTCTTAACCTCCATTTTGGCCGAATTTTTAGAGAATGCAAAAATATCCCATGGAAGTCGTAGCTATTTTGTTTACCTATCCAACGAATTTTCACATGCTAAGATTCAATACAAATCGACCACTTTATGGCCTTCCTACTAAAAAAGGGTTGAAAACGAGTAATGTCCTAAATTAACGAGGAGATTTTCTTAACCTCCATTTTGGTCGAATTTTTAGAGAATGCAAAAATATCCCATGGAAGTCGTAGTTATGTTGTTTACCTATCCAACGAATTGTCACACGCTAAGATTCAATGCAAATCGGCCACATTATGGCCTTCCTACTAAAAAAGGGTCGAAAACGAGTAATGTCCCAAATTAACGAGGAGATTTTCTTAACCTCCATTTTGGCCGAATTTTTAGAGAATGCAAAAATATCCCATGGAAGTCGTAGTTATGTTGTTTACCTATCCAACGAATTGTCACATGCTAAGATTCAATACAAATCGGCCACTTTATGGCCTTCCTAGTAAAAATGGGTCGAAAACGAGTAATGTCCTAAATTAACGAGGAGATTTTCTTAACCTCCATTTTGGCCGAATTTTTAGAGAATGCAAAAATATCCCATGGAAGTCGTAGTTATGTTGTTTACCTATCCAACGAATTGTCACATGCTAAGATTCAATACAAATCGGCCACTTTATGGCCTTCCTAGTAAAAATGGGTCGAAAACGAGTAATGTCCTAAATTAACGAGGAGATTTTCTTAACCTCCATTTTGGCCGAATTTTTAGAGAATGCAAAAATATCCCATGGAAGTCGTAGTTATGTTGTTTACCTATCCAACGAATTGTCACATGCTAAGATTCAATACAAATCGGCCACTTTATGGCCTTCCTAGTAAAAATGGGTCGAAAACGAGTAATGTCCTAAATTAACGAGGAGATTTTCTTAACCTCCATTTTGGCCGAATTTTTAGAGAATGCAAAAATATCCCATTGAAGTCGTAGTTATGTTGTTTACCTATCCAACGAATTGTGACACGCTAAGATTCAATGCAAATCGGCCACATTATGGCTTTCCTACTAAAAAAGGGTTGAAAACGAGTTATGTCCTAAATTAACGAGGAGATTTTCTTAACCTCCATTTTGGCCGAATTTTTAGAGAATGCGAAAAAATCCCATGGAAGTCGTAGTTATGTTGTTTATCTATCCAACGAATTGTCACATGCTAAGATTCAATGCAAATCGGCCACATTATGGCCTTCCTAGTAAAAAAGTGTCGAAAACGAGTAATGTCCTAAATTAACGAGGAGATTTTCTTAACCTCCGTTTTGGCCGAATTTTTAGAGAATGCAAAAATATCCCATGGAAGTCGTAGTTATGTCGTTTACCTATCCAACAAATTGTCACATGCTAAGATTCAATACAAATCGGCCACTTTATGGCCTTCCTAGTAAAAATGGGTCGAAAACGAGTAATGTCCTAAATTAACGACGAGATTTTCTTAACCTCCATTTTGGCCGAATTTTTAGAGAATGCAAAAATATCCCATGGAAGTCGTAGTTATGTTGTTTACCTATCCAACGAATTGTCACACGCTAAGATTCAATGCAAATCGGCCACATTATGGCCTTCCTAGTAAAAAAGGGTCGAAAACGAGTAATGTCCCAAATTAACGCAAGGATTTTCTTAACCTCCATTATGGCTGAATTTTTAAAAAATGCAAAAATATCCCATGGAAGTCGTAGCTATGTTGTTTACCTATCCAACGAATTGTCCCATGCTAAGATTCAATACAAACCGGCCACTTTATGGCCTTCCTTATAAAAAAAGGGTCGAAAACGAGTAATGTCCTAAATTAACGAGGGGATTTTCTTAACCTCCATTTTGGCCGAATTTTTAGAGAATGCAAAAATATCCCATGGAAGTCGTAGCTATTTTGTTTACCTATCCAACGAATTTTCACATGCTAAGATTCAATACAAATCGACCACTTTATGGCCTTCCTACTAAAAAAGGGTTGAAAACGAGTAATGTCCTAAATTAACGAGGAGATTTTCTTAACCTCCATTTTGGTCGAATTTTTAGAGAATGCAAAAATATCCCATGGAAGTCGTAGTTATGTTGTTTACCTATCCAACGAATTGTCACACGCTAAGATTCAATGCAAATCGGCCACATTATGGCCTTCCTACTAAAAAAGGGTCGAAAACGAGTAATGTCCCAAATTAACGAGGAGATTTTCTTAACCTCCATTTTGGCCGAATTTTTAGAGAATGCAAAAATATCCTATGGAAGTCGTAGTTATGTTGTTTACCTTTCCAACGAATTGTCACATGCTAAGATTCAATGCAAATCGGCCACATTATGGCCTTCCTAGTAAAAAAGGGTCGAAAACGAGTAATGTCCTAAATTAACGAGGGGATTTTCTTAACCACCCTTTTGGCCGAATTTTTAGAGAATGCAAAAATATCCCATGGAAATCGTAGGTATGTTGTTTACCTATCCAACGAATTGTCACATGCTAAGATTCAATACAAATCGGCCACTTTATGGCCTTCCTAGTAAAAATGGGTCGAAAACGAGTAACGTCCTAAATTAACGAGGAGATTTTCTTAACCTCCATTTTGGCCGAATTTTTAGAGAATGCAAAAATATCCCATGGAAGTCGTAGTTATGTTGTTTACCTATCCAATGAATTGTCACACGCTAAGATTCAATGCAAATCGGCCACATTATGTCCTTCCTACTAAAAAAGGGTTGAAAACGGGTTATGTCCTAAATTAACGAGGAGATTTTCTTAACCTCCATTTTGGCCGAATTTTTAGAGAATGCGAAAATATCCCATGGAAGTCGTAGTTATGTTGTTTATCTATCCAACGAATTGTCACATGCTAAGATTCAATGCAAGTCGGCCACATTATGGCCTTCCTAGTAAAAAAGGGTCGAAAACGAGTAATGTCCAAAATTAACGAGGAGATTTTCTTAACCTCCGTTTTGGCCGAATTTTTAAAGAATGCAAAAATATCCCATGGAAGTCGTAGTTATGTTGTTTACCTATCCAACAAATTGTCACATGCTAAGATTCAATACAAATCGGCCACTTTATGGCCTTCCTAGTAAAAATGGGTCGAAAACGAGTAATGTCCTAAATTAACGACGAGATTTTCTTAACCTCCATTTTGGCCGAATTTTTAGAGAATGCAAAAATATCCCATGGAAGTCGTAGTTATGTTGTTTACCTATCCAACGAATTGTCACACGCTAAGCTTCAATGCAAATCGGCCACATTATGGCCTTCCTAGTAAAAAAGGGTCGAAAACGAGTAATGTCCCAAATTAACGCAAGGATTTTCTTAACCTCCATTTTGGCCGAATTTTTAGAGAATGCAAAAATATCCCATGGAAGTCGTAGTTATGTTGTTTAAAGTCGTAGTTATGTTGTTTACCTATCCAACGAATTGTCACATGCTAAGATTCAATACAAATCGGCCACTTTATGGCCTTCCTAGTAAAAATGGGTCGAAAACGAGTAATGTCCTAAATTAACGAGGAGATTTTCTTAACCTCCATTTTGGCCGAATTTTTAGAGAATGCAAAAATATCCCATGGAAGTCGTAGTTATGTTGTTTACCTATCCAACGAATTGTGACACGCTAAGATTCAATGCAAATCGGCCACATTATGGCTTTCCTACTAAAAAAGGGTTGAAAACGAGTTATGTCCTAAATTAACGAGGAGATTTTCTTAACCTCCATTTTGGCCGAATTTTTAGAGAATGCGAAAATATCCCATGGAAGTCGTAGTTATGTTGTTTATCTATCCAACGAATTGTCACATGCTAAGATTCAATGCAAATCGGCCACATTATGGCCTTCCTAGTAAAAAAGGGTCGAAAACGAGTAATGTCCTAAATTAACGAGGAGATTTTCTTAACCTCTGTTTTGGCCGAATTTTTAGAGAATGCAAAAATATCCCATGGAAGTCGTAGTTATGTTGTTTACCTATCCAACAAATTGTCACATGCTAAGATTCAATACAAATCGGCCACTTTATGGCCTTCCTAGTAAAAATGGGTCGAAAACGAGTAATGTCCTAAATTAACGACGAGATTTTCTTAACCTCCATTTTGGCCGAATTTTTAGAGAATGCAAAAATATCCCATGGAAGTCGTAGTTATGTTGTTTACCTATCCAACGAATTGTCACACGCTAAGCTTCAATGCAAATCGGCCACATTATGGCCTTCCTAGTAAAAAAGGGTCGAAAACGAGTAATGTCCCAAATTAACGCAAGGATTTTCTTAACCTCCATTTTGGCCGAATTTTTAGAGAATGCAAAAATATCCCATGGAAGTCGTAGTTATGTTGTTTACTTTTCCAACGAATTGTCACATGCTAAGATTCAATGCAAATCGGCCACATTATGGCCTTCCTAGTAAAAAAGGGTCGAAAACGAGTAATGTCCTAAATTAACGAGGGGATTTTCTTAACCACCCTTTTGGCCGAATTTTTAGAGAATGCAAAAATATCCCATGGAAATCGTAGGTATGTTGTTTACCTATCCAACGAATTGTCACATGCTAAGATTCAATACAAATCGGCCACTTTATGGCCTTCCTAGTAAAAATGGGTCGAAAACGAGTAACGTCCTAAATTAACGAGGAGATTTTCTTAACCTCCATTTTGGCCGAATTTTTAGAGAATGCAAAAATATCCCATGGAAGTCGTAGTTATGTTGTTTACCTATCCAATGAATTGTCACACGCTAAGATTCAATGCAAATCGGCCACATTATGTCCTTCCTACTAAAAAAGGGTTGAAAACGGGTTATGTCCTAAATTAACGAGGAGATTTTCTTAACCTCCATTTTGGCCGAATTTTTAGAGAATGCGAAAATATCCCATGGAAGTCGTAGTTATGTTGTTTACCTATCCAACGAATTGTCACTTGCTAAGATTCAATACAAATCGGCCACTTTATGGCCTTCCTAGTAAAAATGGGTCGAAAACGAGTAATGTCCTAAATTAACGAGGAGATTTTCTTAACCTCCATTTTGGCCGAATTTTTAGAGAATGCAAAAATATCCCATGGAAGTCGTAGTTATGTTGTTTACCTATCCAACGAATTGTCACACGCTAATATTCAATGCAAATCGGCCACATTATGGCCTTCCTAGTAAAAAAGGGTCGAAAACGAGTAATGTCCCAAATTAACGCAAGGATTTTCTTAACCTCCATTATGGCTGAATTTTTAAAAAATGCAAAAATATCCCATGGAAGTCGTAGCTATGTTGTTTACCTATCCAACGAATTGTCCCATGCTAAGATTCAATACAAACCGGCCACTTTATGGCCTTCCTTATAAAAAAAGGGTCGAAAACGAGTAATGTCCTAAATTAACGAGGGGATTTTCTTAACCTCCATTTTGGCCGAATTTTTAGAGAATGCAAAAATATCCCATGGAAGTCGTAGCTATTTTGTTTACCTATCCAACGAATTTTCACATGCTAAGATTCAATACAAATCGACCACTTTATGGCCTTCCTACTAAAAAAGGGTTGAAAACGAGTAATGTCCTAAATTAACGAGGAGATTTTCTTAACCTCCATTTTGGTCGAATTTTTAGAGAATGCAAAAATATCCCATGGAAGTCGTAGTTATGTTGTTTACCTATCCAACGAATTGTCACACGCTAAGATTCAATGCAAATCGGCCACATTATGGCCTTCCTACTAAAAAAGGGTCGAAAACGAGTAATGTCCCAAATTAACGAGGAGATTTTCTTAACCTCCATTTTGGCCGAATTTTTAGAGAATGCAAAAATATCCCATGGAAGTCGTAGTTATGTTGTTTACCTTTCCAACGAATTGTCACATGCTAAGATTCAATGCAAATCGGCCACATTATGGCCTTCCTAGTAAAAAAGGGTCGAAAACGAGTAATGTCCTAAATTAACGAGGGGATTTTCTTAACCTCCCTTTTGGCCGAATTTTTAGAGAATGCAAAAATATCCCATGGAAATCGTAGGTATGTTGTTTACCTATCCAACGAATTGTCACATGCTAAGATTCAATACAAATCGGCCACTTTATGGCCTTCCTAGTAAAAATGGGTCGAAAACGAGTAACGTCCTAAATTAACGAGGAGATTTTCTTAACCTCCATTTTGGCCGAATTTTTAGAGAATGCAAAAATATCCCATGGAAGTCGTAGTTATGTTGTTTACCTATCCAACGAATTGTCACACGCTAAGATTCAATGCAAATCGGCCACATTATGGCCTTCCTACTAAAAAAGGGTTGAAAACGAGTTATGTCCTAAATTAACGAGGAGATTTTCTTAACCTCCATTTTGGCCGAATTTTTAGAGAATGCGAAAATATCCCATGGAAGTCGTAGTTATGTTGTTTATTTATCCAACGAACTGTCACATGCTAAGATTCAATGCAAATCGGCCACATTATGGCCTTCCTAGTAAAAAAGGGTCAAAAACGAGTAATGTCCTAAATTAACGAGGAGATTTTCTTAACCTCCGTTTTGGCCGAATTTTTAGAGAATGCAAAAATATCCCATGGAAGTCGTAGTTATGTTGTTTACCTATCCAACGAATTGTCACATGCTAAGATTCAATACAAATCGGCCACTTTATGGCCTTCCTAGTAAAAATGGGTCGAAAACGAGTAATGTCCTAAATTAACGAGGAGATTTTCTTAACCTCCATTTTGGCCGAATTTTTAGAGAATGCAAAAATATCCCATGGAAGTCGTAGTTATGTTGTTTACCTATCCAACGAATTGTCACATGCTAAGATTCAATACAAATCGGCCACTTTATGGCCTTCCTAGTAAAAATGGGTCGAAAACGAGTAATGTCCTAAATTAACGAGGAGATTTTCTTAACCTCCATTTTGGCCGAATTTTTAGAGAATGCAAAAATATCCCATTGAAGTCGTAGTTATGTTGTTTACCTATCCAACGAATTGTGACACGCTAAGATTCAATGCAAATCGGCCACATTATGGCTTTCCTACTAAAAAAGGGTTGAAAACGAGTTATGTCCTAAATTAACGAGGAGATTTTCTTAACCTCCATTTTGGCCGAATTTTTAGAGAATGCGAAAATATCCCATGGAAGTCGTAGTTATGTTGTTTATCTATCCAACGAATTGTCACATGCTAAGATTCAATGCAAATCGGCCACATTATGGCCTTCCTAGTAAAAAAGGGTCGAAAACGAGTAATGTCCTAAATTAACGAGGAGATTTTCTTAACCTCCGTTTTGGCCGAATTTTTAGAGAATGCAAAAATATCCCATGGAAGTCGTAGTTATGTCGTTTACCTATCCAACAAATTGTCACATGCTAAGATTCAATACAAATCGGCCACTTTATGGCCTTCCTAGTAAAAATGGGTCGAAAACGAGTAATGTCCTAAATTAACAACGAGATTTTCTTAACCTCCATTTTGGCCGAATTTTTAGAGAATGCAAAAATATCCCATGGAAGTCGTAGTTATGTTGTTTACCTATCCAACGAATTGTCACACGCTAATATTCAATGCAAATCGGCCACATTATGGCCTTCCTAGTAAAAAAGGGTCGAAAACGAGTAATGTCCCAAATTAACGCAAGGATTTTCTTAACCTCCATTATGGCTGAATTTTTAAAAAATGCAAAAATATCCCATGGAAGTCGTAGCTATGTTGTTTACCTATCCAACGAATTGTCCCATGCTAAGATTCAATACAAACCGGCCACTTTATGGCCTTCCTTATAAAAAAAGGGTCGAAAACGAGTAATGTCCTAAATTAACGAGGGGATTTTCTTAACCTCCATTTTGGCCGAATTTTTAGAGAATGCAAAAATATCCCATGGAAGTCGTAGCTATTTTGTTTACCTATCCAACGAATTTTCACATGCTAAGATTCAATACAAATCGACCACTTTATGGCCTTCCTACTAAAAAAGGGTTGAAAATGAGTAATGTCCTAAATTAACGAGGAGATTTTCTTAACCTCCATTTTGGTCGAATTTTTAGAGAATGCAAAAATATCCCATGGAAGTCGTAGTTATGTTGTTTACCTATCCAACGAATTGTCACACGCTAAGATTCAATGCAAATCGGCCACATTATGGCCTTCCTACTAAAAAAGGGTCGAAAACGAGTAATGTCCCAAATTAACGAGGAGATTTTCTTAACCTCCATTTTGGCCGAATTTTTAGAGAATGCAAAAATATCCCATGGAAGTCGTAGTTATGTTGTTTACCTTTCCAACGAATTGTCACAGGCTAAGATTCAATGCAAATCGGCCACATTATGGCCTTCCTAGTAAAAAAGGGTCGAAAACGAGTAATGTCCTAAATTAACGAGGGGATTTTCTTAACCTCCCTTTTGGCCGAATTTTTAGAGAATGCAAAAATATCCCATGGAAGTCGTAGTTATGTTGTTTACCTATCCAACGAATTGTCACACGCTAAGATTCAATGCAAATCGGCCACATTATGGCCTTCCTACTAAAAAAGGGTTGAAAACGAGTTATGTCCTAAATTAACGAGGAGATTTTCTTAACCTCCATTTTGGCCGAATTTTTAGAGAATGCGAAAATATCCCATGGAAGTCGTAGTTATGTTGTTTATCTATCCAACGAATTGTCACATGCTAAGATTCAATGCAAATCGGCCACATTATGGCCTTCCTAGTAAAAAAGGGTCAAAAACGAGTAATGTCCTAAATTAACGAGGAGATTTTCTTAACCTCCGTTTTGGCCGAATTTTTAGAGAATGCAAAAATATCCCATGGAAGTCGTAGTTATGTTGTTTACCTATCCAACAAATTGTCACATGCTAAGATTCAATACAAATCGGCCACTTTATGGCCTTCCTAGTAAAAATGGGTCGAAAACGAGTAATGTCCTAAATTAACGAGGAGATTTTCTTAATCTCCATTTTGGCCGAATTTTTAGAGAATGCAAAAATATCCCATGGAAGTCGTAGTTATGTTGTTTACCTATCCAACGAATTGTCACATGCTAAGATTCAATACAAATCGGCCACTTTATGGCCTTCCTAGTAAAAATGGGTCGAAAACGAGTAATGTCCTAAATTAACGAGGAGATTTTCTTAACCTCCATTTTGGCCGAATTTTTAGAGAATGCAAAAATATCCCATGGAAGTCGTAGTTATGTTGTTTACCTATCCAACGAATTGTCACATGCTAAGATTCAATACAAATCGGCCACTTTATGGCCTTCCTAGTAAAAATGGGTCGAAAACGAGTAATGTCCTAAATTAACGAGGAGATTTTCTTAACCTCCATTTTGGCCGAATTTTTAGAGAATGCAAAAATATCCCATGGAAGTCGTAGTTATGTTGTTTACCTATCCAACGAATTGTCACATGCTAAGATTCAATACAAATCGGCCACTTTATGGCCTTCCTAGTAAAAATGGGTCGAAAACGAGTAATGTCCTAAATTAACGAGGAGATTTTCTTAACCTCCATTTTGGCCGAATTTTTAGAGAATGCAAAAATATCCCATTGAAGTCGTAGTTATGTTGTTTACCTATCCAACGAATTGTGACACGCTAAGATTCAATGCAAATCGGCCACATTATGGCTTTCCTACTAAAAAAGGGTTGAAAACGAGTTATGTCCTAAATTAACGAGGAGATTTTCTTAACCTCCATTTTGGCCAAATTTTTAGAGAATGCGAAAAAATCCCATGGAAGTCGTAGTTATGTTGTTTATCTATCCAACGAATTGTCACATGCTAAGATTCAATGCAAATCGGCCACATTATGGCCTTCCTAGTAAAAAAGTGTCGAAAACGAGTAATGTCCTAAATTAACGAGGAGATTTTCTTAACCTCCGTTTTGGCCGAATTTTTAGAGAATGCAAAAATATCCCATGGAAGTCGTAGTTATGTCGTTTACCTATCTAACAAATTGTCACATGCTAAGATTCAATACAAATCGGCCACTTTATGGCCTTCCTAGTAAAAATGGGTCGAAAACGAGTAATGTCCTAAATTAACGACGAGATTTTCTTAACCTCCATTTTGGCCGAATTTTTAGAGAATGCAAAAATATCCCATGGAAGTCGTAGTTATGTTGTTTACCTATCCAACGAATTGTCACACGCTAAGATTCAATGCAAATCGGCCACATTATGGCCTTCCTAGTAAAAAAGGGTCGAAAACGAGTAATGTCCCAAATTAACGCAAGGATTTTCTTAACCTCCATTATGGCTGAATTTTTAAAAAATGCAAAAATATCCCATGGAAGTCGTAGCTATGTTGTTTACCTATCCAACGAATTGTCCCATGCTAAGATTCAATACAAACCGGCCACTTTATGGCCTTCCTTATAAAAAAAGGGTCGAAAACGAGTAATGTCCTAAATTAACGAGGGGATTTTCTTAACCTCCATTTTGGCCGAATTTTTAGAGAATGCAAAAATATCCCATGGAAGTCGTAGCTATTTTGTTTACCTATCCAACGAATTTTCACATGCTAAGATTCAATACAAATCGACCACTTTATGGCCTTCCTACTAAAAAAGGGTTGAAAACGAGTAATGTCCTAAATTAACGAGGAGATTTTCTTAACCTCCATTTTGGTCGAATTTTTAGAGAATGCAAAAATATCCCATGGAAGTCGTAGTTATGTTGTTTACCTATCCAACGAATTGTCACACGCTAAGATTCAATGCAAATCGGCCACATTATGGCCTTCCTACTAAAAAAGGGTCGAAAACGAGTAATGTCCCAAATTAACGAGGAGATTTTCTTAACCTCCATTTTGGCCGAATTTTTAGAGAATGCAAAAATATCCCATGGAAGTCGTAGTTATGTTGTTTACCTATCCAACGAATTGTCACATGCTAAGATTCAATACAAATCGGCCACTTTATGGCCTTCCTAGTAAAAATGGGTCGAAAACGAGTAATGTCCTAAATTAACGAGGAGATTTTCTTAACCTCCATTTTGGCCGAATTTTTAGAGAATGCAAAAATATCCCATGGAAGTCGTAGTTATGTTGTTTACCTATCCAACGAATTGTCACATGCTAAGATTCAATACAAATCGGCCACTTTATGGCCTTCCTAGTAAAAATGGGTCGAAAACGAGTAATGTCCTAAATTAACGAGGAGATTTTCTTAACCTCCATTTTGGCCGAATTTTTAGAGAATGCAAAAATATCCCATGGAAGTCGTAGTTATGTTGTTTACCTATCCAACGAATTGTCACATGCTAAGATTCAATACAAATCGGCCACTTTATGGCCTTCCTAGTAAAAATGGGTCGAAAACGAGTAATGTCCTAAATTAACGAGGAGATTTTCTTAACCTCCATTTTGGCCGAATTTTTAGAGAATGCAAAAATATCCCATTGAAGTCGTAGTTATGTTGTTTACCTATCCAACGAATTGTGACACGCTAAGATTCAATGCAAATCGGCCACATTATGGCTTTCCTACTAAAAAAGGGTTGAAAACGAGTTATGTCCTAAATTAACGAGGAGATTTTCTTAACCTCCATTTTGGCCGAATTTTTAGAGAATGCGAAAAAATCCCATGGAAGTCGTAGTTATGTTGTTTATCTATCCAACGAATTGTCACATGCTAAGATTCAATGCAAATCGGCCACATTATGGCCTTCCTAGTAAAAAAGTGTCGAAAACGAGTAATGTCCTAAATTAACGAGGAGATTTTCTTAACCTCCGTTTTGGCCGAATTTTTAGAGAATGCAAAAATATCCCATGGAAGTCGTAGTTATGTCGTTTACCTATCCAACAAATTGTCACATGCTAAGATTCAATACAAATCGGCCACTTTATGGCCTTCCTAGTAAAAATGGGTCGAAAACGAGTAATGTCCTAAATTAACGACGAGATTTTCTTAACCTCCGTTTTGGCCGAATTTTTAGAGAATGCAAAAATATCCCATGGAAGTCGTAGTTATGTCGTTTACCTATCTAACAAATTGTCACATGCTAAGATTCAATACAAATCGGCCACTTTATGGCCTTCCTAGTAAAAATGGGTCGAAAACGAGTAATGTCCTAAATTAACGACGAGATTTTCTTAACCTCCATTTTGGCCGAATTTTTAGAGAATGCAAAAATATCCCATGGAAGTCGTAGTTATGTTGTTTACCTATCCAACGAATTGTCACACGCTAAGATTCAATGCAAATCGGCCACATTATGGCCTTCCTAGTAAAAAAGGGTCGAAAACGAGTAATGTCCCAAATTAACGCAAGGATTTTCTTAACCTCCATTATGGCTGAATTTTTAAAAAATGCAAAAATATCCCATGGAAGTCGTAGCTATGTTGTTTACCTATCCAACGAATTGTCCCATGCTAAGATTCAATACAAACCGGCCACTTTATGGCCTTCCTTATAAAAAAAGGGTCGAAAACGAGTAATGTCCTAAATTAACGAGGGGATTTTCTTAACCTCCATTTTGGCCGAATTTTTAGAGAATGCAAAAATATCCCATGGAAGTCGTAGCTATTTTGTTTACCTATCCAACGAATTTTCACATGCTAAGATTCAATACAAATCGACCACTTTATGGCCTTCCTACTAAAAAAGGGTTGAAAACGAGTAATGTCCTAAATTAACGAGGAGATTTTCTTAACCTCCATTTTGGTCGAATTTTTAGAGAATGCAAAAATATCCCATGGAAGTCGTAGTTATGTTGTTTACCTATCCAACGAATTGTCACACGCTAAGATTCAATGCAAATCGGCCACATTATGGCCTTCCTACTAAAAAAGGGTCGAAAACGAGTAATGTCCCAAATTAACGAGGAGATTTTCTTAACCTCCATTTTGGCTGAATTTTTAGAGAATGCAAAAATATCCCATGGAAGTCGTAGTTATGTTGTTTACCTATCCAACGAATTGTCACATGCTAAGATTCAATACAAATCGGCCACTTTATGGCCTTCCTAGTAAAAATGGGTCGAAAACGAGTAATGTCCTAAATTAACGAGGAGATTTTCTTAACCTCCATTTTGGCCGAATTTTTAGAGAATGCAAAAATATCCCATGGAAGTCGTAGTTATGTTGTTTACCTATCCAACGAATTGTCACATGCTAAGATTCAATACAAATCGGCCACTTTATGGCCTTCCTAGTAAAAATGGGTCGAAAACGAGTAATGTCCTAAATTAACGAGGAGATTTTCTTAACCTCCATTTTGGCCGAATTTTTAGAGAATGCAAAAATATCCCATTGAAGTCGTAGTTATGTTGTTTACCTATCCAACGAATTTTCACATGCTAAGATTCAATACAAATCGACCACTTTATGGCCTTCCTACTAAAAAAGGGTTGAAAACGAGTAATGTCCTAAATTAACGAGGAGATTTTCTTAACCTCCATTTTGGTCGAATTTTTAGAGAATGCAAAAATATCCCATGGAAGTCGTAGTTATGTTGTTTACCTATCCAACGAATTGTCACACGCTAAGATTCAATGCAAATCGGCCACATTATGGCCTTCCTACTAAAAAAGGGTCGAAAACGAGTAATGTCCCAAATTAACGAGGAGATTTTCTTAACCTCCATTTTGGCTGAATTTTTAGAGAATGCAAAAATATCCCATGGAAGTCGTAGTTATGTTGTTTACCTATCCAACGAATTGTCACATGCTAAGATTCAATACAAATCGGCCACTTTATGGCCTTCCTAGTAAAAATGGGTCGAAAACGAGTAATGTCCTAAATTAACGAGGAGATTTTCTTAACCTCCATTTTGGCCGAATTTTTAGAGAATGCAAAAATATCCCATGGAAGTCGTAGTTATGTTGTTTACCTATCCAACGAATTGTCACATGCTAAGATTCAATACAAATCGGCCACTTTATGGCCTTCCTAGTAAAAATGGGTCGAAAACGAGTAATGTCCTAAATTAACGAGGAGATTTTCTTAACCTCCATTTTGGCCGAATTTTTAGAGAATGCAAAAATATCCCATGGAAGTCGTAGTTATGTTGTTTACCTATCCAACGAATTGTCACATGCTAAGATTCAATACAAATCGGCCACTTTATGGCCTTCCTAGTAAAAATGGGTCGAAAACGAGTAATGTCCTAATTTAACGAGGAGATTTTCTTAACCTCCATTTTGGCCGAATTTTTAGAGAATGCAAAAATATCCCATTGAAGTCGTAGTTATGTTGTTTACCTATCCAACGAATTGTGACACGCTAAGATTCAATGCAAATCGGCCACATTATGGCTTTCCTACTAAAAAAGGGTTGAAAACGAGTTATGTCCTAAATTAACGAGGAGATTTTCTTAACCTCCATTTTGGCCGAATTTTTAGAGAATGCGAAAAAATCCCATGGAAGTCGTAGTTATGTTGTTTATCTATCCAACGAATTGTCACATGCTAAGATTCAATGCAAATCGGCCACATTATGGCCTTCCTAGTAAAAAAGTGTCGAAAACGAGTAATGTCCTAAATTAACGAGGAGATTTTCTTAACCTCCGTTTTGGCCGAATTTTTAGAGAATGCAAAAATATCCCATGGAAGTCGTAGTTATGTCGTTTACCTATCCAACAAATTGTCACATGCTAAGATTCAATACAAATCGGCCACTTTATGGCCTTCCTAGTAAAAATGGGTCGAAAACGAGTAATGTCCTAAATTAACGACGAGATTTTCTTAACCTCCATTTTGGCCGAATTTTTAGAGAATGCAAAAATATCCCATGGAAGTCGTAGTTATGTTGTTTACCTATCCAACGAATTGTCACACGCTAAGATTCAATGCAAATCGGCCACATTATGGCCTTCCTACTAAAAAAGGGTCGAAAACGAGTAATGTCCCAAATTAACGAGGAGATTTTCTTAACCTCCATTTTGGCCGAATTTTTAGAGAATGCAAAAATATCCCATGGAAGTCGTAGTTATGTTGTTTACCTATCCAACGAATTGTCACATGCTAAGATTCAATACAAATCGACCACTTTATGGCCTTCCTAGTAAAAATGGGTCGAAAACGAGTAATGTCCTAAATTAACGAGGAGATTTTCTTAACCTCCATTTTGGCCGAATTTTTAGAGAATGCAAAAATATCCCATGGAAGTCGTAGTTATGTTGTTTACCTATCCAACGAATTGTCACATGCTAAGATTCAATACAAATCGGCCACTTTATGGCCTTCCTAGTAAAAATGGGTCGAAAACGAGTAATGTCCTAAATTAACGAGGAGATTTTCTTAACCTCCATTTTGGCCGAATTTTTAGAGAATGCAAAAATATCCCATGGAAGTCGTAGTTATGTTGTTTACCTATCCAACGAATTGTCACATGCTAAGATTCAATACAAATCGGCCACTTTATGGCCTTCCTAGTAAAAATGGGTCGAAAACGAGTAATGTCCTAAATTAACGAGGAGATTTTCTTAACCTCCATTTTGGCCGAATTTTTAGAGAATGCAAAAATATCCCATTGAAGTCGTAGTTATGTTGTTTACCTATCCAACGAATTGTGACACGCTAAGATTCAATGCAAATCGGCCACATTATGGCTTTCCTACTAAAAAAGGGTTGAAAACGAGTTATGTCCTAAATTAACGAGGAGATTTTCTTAACCTCCATTTTGGCCGAATTTTTAGAGAATGCGAAAAAATCCCATGGAAGTCGTAGTTATGTTGTTTATCTATCCAACGAATTGTCACATGCTAAGATTCAATGCAAATCGGCCACATTATGGCCTTCCTAGTAAAAAAGTGTCGAAAACGAGTAATGTCCTAAATTAACGAGGAGATTTTCTTAACCTCCGTTTTGGCCGAATTTTTAGAGAATGCAAAAATATCCCATGGAAGTCGTAGTTATGTCGTTTACCTATCCAACAAATTGTCACATGCTAAGATTCAATACAAATCGGCCACTTTATGGCCTTCCTAGTAAAAATGGGTCGAAAACGAGTAATGTCCTAAATTAACGACGAGATTTTCTTAACCTCCGTTTTGGCCGAATTTTTAGAGAATGCAAAAATATCCCATGGAAGTCGTAGTTATGTCGTTTACCTATCTAACAAATTGTCACATGCTAAGATTCAATACAAATCGGCCACTTTATGGCCTTCCTAGTAAAAATGGGTCGAAAACGAGTAATGTCCTAAATTAACGACGAGATTTTCTTAACCTCCATTTTGGCCGAATTTTTAGAGAATGCAAAAATATCCCATGGAAGTCGTAGTTATGTTGTTTACCTATCCAACGAATTGTCACACGCTAAGATTCAATGCAAATCGGCCACATTATGGCCTTCCTAGTAAAAAAGGGTCGAAAACGAGTAATGTCCCAAATTAACGCAAGGATTTTCTTAACCTCCATTATGGCTGAATTTTTAAAAAATGCAAAAATATCCCATGGAAGTCGTAGCTATGTTGTTTACCTATCCAACGAATTGTCCCATGCTAAGATTCAATACAAACCGGCCACTTTATGGCCTTCCTTATAAAAAAAGGGTCGAAAACGAGTAATGTCCTAAATTAACGAGGGGATTTTCTTAACCTCCATTTTGGCCGAATTTTTAGAGAATGCAAAAATATCCCATGGAAGTCGTAGCTATTTTGTTTACCTATCCAACGAATTTTCACATGCTAAGATTCAATACAAATCGACCACTTTATGGCCTTCCTACTAAAAAAGGGTTGAAAACGAGTAATGTCCTAAATTAACGAGGAGATTTTCTTAACCTCCATTTTGGTCGAATTTTTAGAGAATGCAAAAATATCCCATGGAAGTCGTAGTTATGTTGTTTACCTATCCAACGAATTGTCACACGCTAAGATTCAATGCAAATCGGCCACATTATGGCCTTCCTACTAAAAAAGGGTCGAAAACGAGTAATGTCCCAAATTAACGAGGAGATTTTCTTAACCTCCATTTTGGCTGAATTTTTAGAGAATGCAAAAATATCCCATGGAAGTCGTAGTTATGTTGTTTACCTATCCAACGAATTGTCACATGCTAAGATTCAATACAAATCGGCCACTTTATGGCCTTCCTAGTAAAAATGGGTCGAAAACGAGTAATGTCCTAAATTAACGAGGAGATTTTCTTAACCTCCATTTTGGCCGAATTTTTAGAGAATGCAAAAATATCCCATGGAAGTCGTAGTTATGTTGTTTACCTATCCAACGAATTGTCACATGCTAAGATTCAATACAAATCGGCCACTTTATGGCCTTCCTAGTAAAAATGGGTCGAAAACGAGTAATGTCCTAAATTAACGAGGAGATTTTCTTAACCTCCATTTTGGCCGAATTTTTAGAGAATGCAAAAATATCCCATTGAAGTCGTAGTTATGTTGTTTACCTATCCAACGAATTTTCACATGCTAAGATTCAATACAAATCGACCACTTTATGGCCTTCCTACTAAAAAAGGGTTGAAAACGAGTAATGTCCTAAATTAACGAGGAGATTTTCTTAACCTCCATTTTGGTCGAATTTTTAGAGAATGCAAAAATATCCCATGGAAGTCGTAGTTATGTTGTTTACCTATCCAACGAATTGTCACACGCTAAGATTCAATGCAAATCGGCCACATTATGGCCTTCCTACTAAAAAAGGGTCGAAAACGAGTAATGTCCCAAATTAACGCAAGGATTTTCTTAACCTCCATTATGGCTGAATTTTTAAAAAATGCAAAAATATCCCATGGAAGTCGTAGCTATGTTGTTTACCTATCCAACGAATTGTCCCATGCTAAGATTCAATACAAACCGGCCACTTTATGGCCTTCCTTATAAAAAAAGGGTCGAAAACGAGTAATGTCCTAAATTAACGAGGGGATTTTCTTAACCTCCATTTTGGCCGAATTTTTAGAGAATGCAAAAATATCCCATGGAAGTCGTAGCTATTTTGTTTACCTATCCAACGAATTTTCACATGCTAAGATTCAATACAAATCGACCACTTTATGGCCTTCCTACTAAAAAAGGGTTGAAAACGAGTAATGTCCTAAATTAACGAGGAGATTTTCTTAACCTCCATTTTGGTCGAATTTTTAGAGAATGCAAAAATATCCCATGGAAGTCGTAGTTATGTTGTTTACCTATCCAACGAATTGTCACACGCTAAGATTCAATGCAAATCGGCCACATTATGGCCTTCCTACTAAAAAAGGGTCGAAAACGAGTAATGTCCCAAATTAACGAGGAGATTTTCTTAACCTCCATTTTGGCTGAATTTTTAGAGAATGCAAAAATATCCCATGGAAGTCGTAGTTATGTTGTTTACCTATCCAACGAATTGTCACATGCTAAGATTCAATACAAATCGGCCACTTTATGGCCTTCCTAGTAAAAATGGGTCGAAAACGAGTAATGTCCTAAATTAACGAGGAGATTTTCTTAACCTCCATTTTGGCCGAATTTTTAGAGAATGCAAAAATATCCCATGGAAGTCGTAGTTATGTTGTTTACCTATCCAACGAATTGTCACATGCTAAGATTCAATACAAATCGGCCACTTTATGGCCTTCCTAGTAAAAATGGGTCGAAAACGAGTAATGTCCTAAATTAACGAGGAGATTTTCTTAACCTCCATTTTGGCCGAATTTTTAGAGAATGCAAAAATATCCCATTGAAGTCGTAGTTATGTTGTTTACCTATCCAACGAATTTTCACATGCTAAGATTCAATACAAATCGACCACTTTATGGCCTTCCTACTAAAAAAGGGTTGAAAACGAGTAATGTCCTAAATTAACGAGGAGATTTTCTTAACCTCCATTTTGGTCGAATTTTTAGAGAATGCAAAAATATCCCATGGAAGTCGTAGTTATGTTGTTTACCTATCCAACGAATTGTCACACGCTAAGATTCAATGCAAATCGGCCACATTATGGCCTTCCTACTAAAAAAGGGTCGAAAACGAGTAATGTCCCAAATTAACGAGGAGATTTTCTTAACCTCCATTTTGGCTGAATTTTTAGAGAATGCAAAAATATCCCATGGAAGTCGTAGTTATGTTGTTTACCTATCCAACGAATTGTCACATGCTAAGATTCAATACAAATCGGCCACTTTATGGCCTTCCTAGTAAAAATGGGTCGAAAACGAGTAATGTCCTAAATTAACGAGGAGATTTTCTTAACCTCCATTTTGGCCGAATTTTTAGAGAATGCAAAAATATCCCATGGAAGTCGTAGTTATGTTGTTTACCTATCCAACGAATTGTCACATGCTAAGATTCAATACAAATCGGCCACTTTATGGCCTTCCTAGTAAAAATGGGTCGAAAACGAGTAATGTCCTAAATTAACGAGGAGATTTTCTTAACCTCCATTTTGGCCGAATTTTTAGAGAATGCAAAAATATCCCATGGAAGTCGTAGTTATGTTGTTTACCTATCCAACGAATTGTCACATGCTAAGATTCAATACAAATCGGCCACTTTATGGCCTTCCTAGTAAAAATGGGTCGAAAACGAGTAATGTCCTAAATTAACGAGGAGATTTTCTTAACCTCCATTTTGGCCGAATTTTTAGAGAATGCAAAAATATCCCATTGAAGTCGTAGTTATGTTGTTTACCTATCCAACGAATTGTGACACGCTAAGATTCAATGCAAATCGGCCACATTATGGCTTTCCTACTAAAAAAGGGTTGAAAACGAGTTATGTCCTAAATTAACGAGGAGATTTTCTTAACCTCCATTTTGGCCGAATTTTTAGAGAATGCGAAAAAATCCCATGGAAGTCGTAGTTATGTTGTTTATCTATCCAACGAATTGTCACATGCTAAGATTCAATGCAAATCGGCCACATTATGGCCTTCCTAGTAAAAAAGTGTCGAAAACGAGTAATGTCCTAAATTAACGAGGAGATTTTCTTAACCTCCGTTTTGGCCGAATTTTTAGAGAATGCAAAAATATCCCATGGAAGTCGTAGTTATGTCGTTTACCTATCCAACAAATTGTCACATGCTAAGATTCAATACAAATCGGCCACTTTATGGCCTTCCTAGTAAAAATGGGTCGAAAACGAGTAATGTCCTAAATTAACGACGAGATTTTCTTAACCTCCATATTGGCCGAATTTTTAGAGAATGCAAAAATATCCCATGGAAGTCGTAGTTATGTTGTTTACCTATCCAACGAATTGTCACACGCTAAGATTCAATGCAAATCGGCCACATTATGGCCTTCCTAGTAAAAAAGGGTCGAAAACGAGTAATGTCCCAAATTAACGCAAGGATTTTCTTAACCTCCATTATGGCTGAATTTTTAAAAAATGCAAAAATATCCCATGGAAGTCGTAGCTATGTTGTTTACCTATCCAACGAATTGTCCCATGCTAAGATTCAATACAAACCGGCCACTTTATGGCCTTCCTTATAAAAAAAGGGTCGAAAACGAGTAATGTCCTAAATTAACGAGGAGATTTTCTTAACCTCCATTTTGGCCGAATTTTTAGAGAATGCAAAAATATCCCATGGAAGTCGTAGCTATTTTGTTTACCTATCCAACGAATTTTCACATGCTAAGATTCAATACAAATCGACCACTTTATGGCCTTCCTACTAAAAAAGGGTTGAAAACGAGTAATGTCCTAAATTAACGAGGAGATTTTCTTAACCTCCATTTTGGTTGAATTTTTAGAGAATGCAAAAATATCCCATGGAAGTCGTAGTTATGTTGTTTACCTATCCAACGAATTGTCACACGCTAAGATTCAATGCAAATCGGCCACATTATGGCCTTCCTACTAAAAAAGGGTCGAAAACGAGTAATGTCCCAAATTAACGAGGAGATTTTCTTAACCTCCATTTTGGCCGAATTTTTAGAGAATGCAAAAATATCCCATGGAAGTCGTAGTTATGTTGTTTACCTTTCCAACGAATTGTCACATGCTAAGATTCAATGCAAATCGGCCACATTATGGCCTTCCTAGTAAAAAAGGGTCGAAAACGAGTAATGTCCTAAATTAACGAGGGGATTTTCTTAACCACCCTTTTGGCCGAATTTTTAGAGAATGCAAAAATATCCCATGGAAATCGTAGGTATGTTGTTTACCTATCCAACGAATTGTCACATGCTAAGATTCAATACAAATCGGCCACTTTATGGCCTTCCTAGTAAAAATGGGTCGAAAACGAGTAACGTCCTAAATTAACGAGGAGATTTTCTTAACCTCCATTTTGGCCGAATTTTTAGAGAATGCAAAAATATCCCATGGAAGTCGTAGTTATGTTGTTTACCTATCCAATGAATTGTCACACGCTAAGATTCAATGCAAATCGGCCACATTATGTCCTTCCTACTAAAAAAGGGTTGAAAACGGGTTATGTCCTAAATTAACGAGGAGATTTTCTTAACCTCCATTTTGGCCGAATTTTTAGAGAATGCGAAAATATCCCATGGAAGTCGTAGTTATGTTGTTTATCTATCCAACGAATTGTCACATGCTAAGATTCAATGCAAGTCGGCCACATTATGGCCTTCCTAGTAAAAAAGGGTCGAAAACGAGTAATGTCCAAAATTAACGAGGAGATTTTCTTAACCTCCGTTTTGGCCGAATTTTTAAAGAATGCAAAAATATCCCATGGAAGTCGTAGTTATGTTGTTTACCTATCCAACAAATTGTCACATGCTAAGATTCAATACAAATCGGCCACTTTATGGCCTTCCTAGTAAAAATGGGTCGAAAACGAGTAATGTCCTAAATTAACGACGAGATTTTCTTAACCTCCATTTTGGCCGAATTTTTAGAGAATGCAAAAATATCCCATGGAAGTCGTAGTTATGTTGTTTACCTATCCAACGAATTGTCACACGCTAAGCTTCAATGCAAATCGGCCACATTATGGCCTTCCTAGTAAAAAAGGGTCGAAAACGAGTAATGTCCCAAATTAACGCAAGGATTTTCTTAACCTCCATTTTGGCCGAATTTTTAGAGAATGCAAAAATATCCCATGGAAGTCGTAGTTATGTTGTTTAAAGTCGTAGTTATGTTGTTTACCTATCCAACGAATTGTCACATGCTAAGATTCAATACAAATCGGCCACTTTATGGCCTTCCTAGTAAAAATGGGTCGAAAACGAGTAATGTCCTAAATTAACGAGGAGATTTTCTTAACCTCCATTTTGGCCGAATTTTTAGAGAATGCAAAAATATCCCATGGAAGTCGTAGTTATGTTGTTTACCTATCCAACGAATTGTGACACGCTAAGATTCAATGCAAATCGGCCACATTATGGCTTTCCTACTAAAAAAGGGTTGAAAACGAGTTATGTCCTAAATTAACGAGGAGATTTTCTTAACCTCCATTTTGGCCGAATTTTTAGAGAATGCGAAAATATCCCATGGAAGTCGTAGTTATGTTGTTTATCTATCCAACGAATTGTCACATGCTAAGATTCAATGCAAATCGGCCACATTATGGCCTTCCTAGTAAAAAAGGGTCGAAAACGAGTAATGTCCTAAATTAACGAGGAGATTTTCTTAACCTCTGTTTTGGCCGAATTTTTAGAGAATGCAAAAATATCCCATGGAAGTCGTAGTTATGTTGTTTACCTATCCAACAAATTGTCACATGCTAAGATTCAATACAAATCGGCCACTTTATGGCCTTCCTAGTAAAAATGGGTCGAAAACGAGTAATGTCCTAAATTAACGAGGAGATTTTCTTAACCTCCATTTTGGCCGAATTTTTAGAGAATGCAAAAATATCCCATGGAAGTCGTAGTTATGTTGTTTACCTATCCAATGAATTGTCACACGCTAAGATTCAATGCAAATCGGCCACATTATGTCCTTCCTACTAAAAAAGGGTTGAAAACGGGTTATGTCCTAAATTAACGAGGAGATTTTCTTAACCTCCATTTTGGCCGAATTTTTAGAGAATGCGAAAATATCCCATGGAAGTCGTAGTTATGTTGTTTATCTATCCAACGAATTGTCACATGCTAAGATTCAATGCAAGTCGGCCACATTATGGCCTTCCTAGTAAAAAAGGGTCGAAAACGAGTAATGTCCAAAATTAACGAGGAGATTTTCTTAACCTCCGTTTTGGCCGAATTTTTAAAGAATGCAAAAATATCCCATGGAAGTCGTAGTTATGTTGTTTACCTATCCAACAAATTGTCACATGCTAAGATTCAATACAAATCGGCCACTTTATGGCCTTCCTAGTAAAAATGGGTCGAAAACGAGTAATGTCCTAAATTAACGACGAGATTTTCTTAACCTCCATTTTGGCCGAATTTTTAGAGAATGCAAAAATATCCCATG
This sequence comes from Medicago sativa, assembly GCF_051527215.1. Classification (NCBI taxonomy): domain Eukaryota; kingdom Viridiplantae; phylum Streptophyta; class Magnoliopsida; order Fabales; family Fabaceae; genus Medicago; species Medicago sativa. The sequence continues at coordinate 83,787,662 of NC_140750.1, forward strand.
GAAGTCGTAGTTATGTTGTTTACCTATCCAACGAATTGTCACACGCTAAGCTTCAATGCAAATCGGCCACATTATGGCCTTCCTAGTAAAAAAGGGTCGAAAACGAGTAATGTCCCAAATTAACGCAAGGATTTTCTTAACCTCCATTTTGGCCGAATTTTTAGAGAATGCAAAAATATCCCATGGAAGTCGTAGTTATGTTGTTTAAAGTCGTAGTTATGTTGTTTACCTATCCAACGAATTGTCACATGCTAAGATTCAATACAAATCGGCCACTTTATGGCCTTCCTAGTAAAAATGGGTCGAAAACGAGTAATGTCCTAAATTAACGAGGAGATTTTCTTAACCTCCATTTTGGCCGAATTTTTAGAGAATGCAAAAATATCCCATGGAAGTCGTAGTTATGTTGTTTACCTATCCAACGAATTGTGACACGCTAAGATTCAATGCAAATCGGCCACATTATGGCTTTCCTACTAAAAAAGGGTTGAAAACGAGTTATGTCCTAAATTAACGAGGAGATTTTCTTAACCTCCATTTTGGCCGAATTTTTAGAGAATGCGAAAATATCCCATGGAAGTCGTAGTTATGTTGTTTATCTATCCAACGAATTGTCACATGCTAAGATTCAATGCAAATCGGCCACATTATGGCCTTCCTAGTAAAAAAGGGTCGAAAACGAGTAATGTCCTAAATTAACGAGGAGATTTTCTTAACCTCTGTTTTGGCCGAATTTTTAGAGAATGCAAAAATATCCCATGGAAGTCGTAGTTATGTTGTTTACCTATCCAACAAATTGTCACATGCTAAGATTCAATACAAATCGGCCACTTTATGGCCTTCCTAGTAAAAATGGGTCGAAAACGAGTAATGTCCTAAATTAACGACGAGATTTTCTTAACCTCCATTTTGGCCGAATTTTTAGAGAATGCAAAAATATCCCATGGAAGTCGTAGTTATGTTGTTTACCTATCCAACGAATTGTCACACGCTAAGCTTCAATGCAAATCGGCCACATTATGGCCTTGCTAGTAAAAAAGGGTCGAAAACGAGTAATGTCCCAAATTAACGCAAGGATTTTCTTAACCTCCATTTTGGCCGAATTTTTAGAGAATGCAAAAATATCCCATGGAAGTCGTAGTTATGTTGTTTACTTTTCCAACGAATTGTCACATGCTAAGATTCAATGCAAATCGGCCACATTATGGCCTTCCTAGTAAAAAAGGGTCGAAAACGAGTAATGTCCTAAATTAACGAGGGGATTTTCTTAACCACCCTTTTGGCCGAATTTTTAGAGAATGCAAAAATATCCCATGGAAATCGTAGGTATGTTGTTTACCTATCCAACGAATTGTCACATGCTAAGATTCAATACAAATCGGCCACTTTATGGCCTTCCTAGTAAAAATGGGTCGAAAACGAGTAACGTCCTAAATTAACGAGGAGATTTTCTTAACCTCCATTTTGGCCGAATTTTTAGAGAATGCAAAAATATCCCATGGAAGTCGTAGTTATGTTGTTTACCTATCCAATGAATTGTCACACGCTAAGATTCAATGCAAATCGGCCACATTATGTCCTTCCTACTAAAAAAGGGTTGAAAACGGGTTATGTCCTAAATTAACGAGGAGATTTTCTTAACCTCCATTTTGGCCGAATTTTTAGAGAATGCGAAAATATCCCATGGAAGTCGTAGTTATGTTGTTTATCTATCCAACGAATTGTCACATGCTAAGATTCAATGCAAGTCGGCCACATTATGGCCTTCCTAGTAAAAAAGGGTCGAAAACGAGTAATGTCCAAAATTAACGAGGAGATTTTCTTAACCTCCGTTTTGGCCGAATTTTTAAAGAATGCAAAAATATCCCATGGAAGTCGTAGTTATGTTGTTTACCTATCCAACAAATTGTCACATGCTAAGATTCAATACAAATCGGCCACTTTATGGCCTTCCTAGTAAAAATGGGTCGAAAACGAGTAATGTCCTAAATTAACGACGAGATTTTCTTAACCTCCATTTTGGCCGAATTTTTAGAGAATGCAAAAATATCCCATGGAAGTCGTAGTTATGTTGTTTACCTATCCAACGAATTGTCACACGCTAAGCTTCAATGCAAATCGGCCACATTATGGCCTTCCTAGTAAAAAAGGGTCGAAAACGAGTAATGTCCCAAATTAACGCAAGGATTTTCTTAACCTCCATTTTGGCCGAATTTTTAGAGAATGCAAAAATATCCCATGGAAGTCGTAGTTATGTTGTTTAAAGTCGTAGTTATGTTGTTTACCTATCCAACGAATTGTCACATGCTAAGATTCAATACAAATCGGCCACTTTATGGCCTTCCTAGTAAAAATGGGTCGAAAACGAGTAATGTCCTAAATTAACGAGGAGATTTTCTTAACCTCCATTTTGGCCGAATTTTTAGAGAATGCAAAAATATCCCATGGAAGTCGTAGTTATGTTGTTTACCTATCCAACGAATTGTGACACGCTAAGATTCAATGCAAATCGGCCACATTATGGCTTTCCTACTAAAAAAGGGTTGAAAACGAGTTATGTCCTAAATTAACGAGGAGATTTTCTTAACCTCCATTTTGGCCGAATTTTTAGAGAATGCGAAAATATCCCATGGAAGTCGTAGTTATGTTGTTTATCTATCCAACGAATTGTCACATGCTAAGATTCAATGCAAATCGGCCACATTATGGCCTTCCTAGTAAAAAAGGGTCGAAAACGAGTAATGTCCTAAATTAACGAGGAGATTTTCTTAACCTCTGTTTTGGCCGAATTTTTAGAGAATGCAAAAATATCCCATGGAAGTCGTAGTTATGTTGTTTACCTATCCAACGAATTGTCACACGCTAAGATTCAATGCAAATCGGCCACATTATGGCCTTCCTACTAAAAAAGGGTCGAAAACGAGTAATGTCCCAAATTAACGACGAGATTTTCTTAACCTCCATTTTGGCCGAATTTTTAGAGAATGCAAAAATATCCCATGGAAGTCGTAGTTATGTTGTTTACCTATCCAACGAATTGTCACACGCTAAGCTTCAATGCAAATCGGCCACATTATGGCCTTCCTAGTAAAAAAGGGTCGAAAACGAGTAATGTCCCAAATTAACGCAAGGATTTTCTTAACCTCCATTTTGGCCGAATTTTTAGAGAATGCAAAAATATCCCATGGAAGTCGTAGTTATGTTGTTTAAAGTCGTAGTTATGTTGTTTACCTATCCAACGAATTGTCACATGCTAAGATTCAATACAAATCGGCCACTTTATGGCCTTCCTAGTAAAAATGGGTCGAAAACGAGTAATGTCCTAAATTAACGAGGAGATTTTCTTAACCTCCATTTTGGCCGAATTTTTAGAGAATGCAAAAATATCCCATGGAAGTCGTAGTTATGTTGTTTACCTATCCAACGAATTGTGACACGCTAAGATTCAATGCAAATCGGCCACATTATGGCTTTCCTACTAAAAAAGGGTTGAAAACGAGTTATGTCCTAAATTAACGAGGAGATTTTCTTAACCTCCATTTTGGCCGAATTTTTAGAGAATGCGAAAATATCCCATGGAAGTCGTAGTTATGTTGTTTATCTATCCAACGAATTGTCACATGCTAAGATTCAATGCAAATCGGCCACATTATGGCCTTCCTAGTAAAAAAGGGTCGAAAACGAGTAATGTCCTAAATTAACGAGGAGATTTTCTTAACCTCTGTTTTGGCCGAATTTTTAGAGAATGCAAAAATATCCCATGGAAGTCGTAGTTATGTTGTTTACCTATCCAACAAATTGTCACATGCTAAGATTCAATACAAATCGGCCACTTTATGGCCTTCCAAGTAAAAATGGGTCGAAAACGAGTAATGTCCTAAATTAACGACGAGATTTTCTTAACCTCCATTTTGGCCGAATTTTTAGAGAATGCAAAAATATCCCATGGAAGTCGTAGTTATGTTGTTTACCTATCCAACGAATTGTCACACGCTAAGCTTCAATGCAAATCGGCCACATTATGGCCTTCCTAGTAAAAAAGGGTCGAAAACGAGTAATGTCCCAAATTAACGCAAGGATTTTCTTAACCTCCATTTTGGCCGAATTTTTAGAGAATGCAAAAATATCCCATGGAAGTCGTAGTTATGTTGTTTACTTTTCCAACGAATTGTCACATGCTAAGATTCAATGCAAATCGGCCACATTATGGCCTTCCTAGTAAAAAAGGGTCGAAAACGAGTAATGTCCTAAATTAACGAGGGGATTTTCTTAACCACCCTTTTGGCCGAATTTTTAGAGAATGCAAAAATATCCCATGGAAATCGTAGGTATGTTGTTTACCTATCCAACGAATTGTCACATGCTAAGATTCAATACAAATCGGCCACTTTATGGCCTTCCTAGTAAAAATGGGTCGAAAACGAGTAACGTCCTAAATTAACGAGGAGATTTTCTTAACCTCCATTTTGGCCGAATTTTTAGAGAATGCAAAAATATCCCATGGAAGTCGTAGTTATGTTGTTTACCTATCCAATGAATTGTCACACGCTAAGATTCAATGCAAATCGGCCACATTATGTCCTTCCTACTAAAAAAGGGTTGAAAACGGGTTATGTCCTAAATTAACGAGGAGATTTTCTTAACCTCCATTTTGGCCGAATTTTTAGAGAATGCGAAAATATCCCATGGAAGTCGTAGTTATGTTGTTTATCTATCCAACGAATTGTCACATGCTAAGATTCAATGCAAGTCGGCCACATTATGGCCTTCCTAGTAAAAAAGGGTCGAAAACGAGTAATGTCCAAAATTAACGAGGAGATTTTCTTAACCTCCGTTTTGGCCGAATTTTTAAAGAATGCAAAAATATCCCATGGAAGTCGTAGTTATGTTGTTTACCTATCCAACAAATTGTCACATGCTAACATTCAATACAAATCGGCCACTTTATGGCCTTCCTAGTAAAAATGGGTCGAAAACGAGTAATGTCCTAAATTAACGACGAGATTTTCTTAACCTCCATTTTGGCCGAATTTTTAGAGAATGCAAAAATATCCCATGGAAGTCGTAGTTATGTTGTTTACCTATCCAACGAATTGTCACACGCTAAGCTTCAATGCAAATCGGCCACATTATGGCCTTCCTAGTAAAAAAGGGTCGAAAACGAGTAATGTCCCAAATTAACGCAAGGATTTTCTTAACCTCCATTTTGGCCGAATTTTTAGAGAATGCAAAAATATCCCATGGAAGTCGTAGTTATGTTGTTTAAAGTCGTAGTTATGTTGTTTACCTATCCAACGAAATGTCACATGCTAAGATTCAATACAAATCGGCCACTTTATGGCCTTCCTAGTAAAAATGGGTCGAAAACGAGTAATGTCCTAAATTAACGAGGAGATTTTCTTAACCTCCATTTTGGCCGAATTTTTAGAGAATGCAAAAATATCCCATGGAAGTCGTAGTTATGTTGTTTACCTATCCAACGAATTGTGACACGCTAAGATTCAATGCAAATCGGCCACATTATGGCTTTCCTACTAAAAAAGGGTTGAAAACGAGTTATGTCCTAAATTAACGAGGAGATTTTCTTAACCTCCATTTTGGCCGAATTTTTAGAGAATGCGAAAATATCCCATGGAAGTCGTAGTTATGTTGTTTATCTATCCAACGAATTGTCACATGCTAAGATTCAATGCAAATCGGCCACATTATGGCCTTCCAAGTAAAAAAGGGTCGAAAACGAGTAATGTCCTAAATTAACGAGGAGATTTTCTTAACCTCTGTTTTGGCCGAATTTTTAGAGAATGCAAAAATATCCCATGGAAGTCGTAGTTATGTTGTTTACCTATCCAACAAATTGTCACATGCTAAGATTCAATACAAATCGGCCACTTTATGGCCTTCCTAGTAAAAATGGGTCGAAAACGAGTAATGTCCTAAATTAACGACGAGATTTTCTTAACCTCCATTTTGGCCGAATTTTTAGAGAATGCAAAAATATCCCATGGAAGTCGTAGTTATGTTGTTTACCTATCCAACGAATTGTCACACGCTAAGCTTCAATGCAAATCGGCCACATTATGGCCTTCCTAGTAAAAAAGGGTCGAAAACGAGTAATGTCCCAAATTAACGCAAGGATTTTCTTAACCTCCATTTTGGCCGAATTTTTAGAGAATGCAAAAATATCCCATGGAAGTCGTAGTTATGTTGTTTACCTTTCCAACGAATTGTCACATGCTAAGATTCAATGCAAATCGGCCACATTATGGCCTTCCTAGTAAAAAAGGGTCGAAAACGAGTAATGTCCTAAATTAACGAGGGGATTTTCTTAACCACCCTTTTGGCCGAATTTTTAGAGAATGCAAAAATATCCCATGGAAATCGTAGGTATGTTGTTTACCTATCCAACGAATTGTCACATGCTAAGATTCAATACAAATCGGCCACTTTATGGCCTTCCTAGTAAAAATGGGTCGAAAACGAGTAACGTCCTAAATTAACGAGGAGATTTTCTTAACCTCCATTTTGGCCGAATTTTTAGAGAATGCAAAAATATCCCATGGAAGTCGTAGTTATGTTGTTTACCTATCCAATGAATTGTCACACGCTAAGATTCAATGCAAATCGGCCACATTATGTCCTTCCTACTAAAAAAGGGTTGAAAACGGGTTATGTCCTAAATTAACGAGGAGATTTTCTTAACCTCCATTTTGGCCGAATTTTTAGAGAATGCGAAAATATCCCATGGAAGTCGTAGTTATGTTGTTTATCTATCCAACGAATTGTCACATGCTAAGATTCAATGCAAGTCGGCCACATTATGGCCTTCCTAGTAAAAAAGGGTCGAAAACGAGTAATGTCCAAAATTAACGAGGAGATTTTCTTAACCTCCGTTTTGGCCGAATTTTTAAAGAATGCGAAAATATCCCATGGAAGTCGTAGTTATGTTGTTTACCTATCCAACAAATTGTCACATGCTAAGATTCAATACAAATCGGCCACATTATGGCCTTCCTAGTAAAAATGGGTCGAAAACGAGTAATGTCCTAAATTAACGACGAGATTTTCTTAACCTCCATTTTGGCCGAATTTTTAGAGAATGCAAAAATATCCCATGGAAGTCGTAGTTATGTTGTTTACCTATCCAACGAATTGTCACACGCTAAGCTTCAATGCAAATCGGCCACATTATGGCCTTCCTAGTAAAAAAGGGTCGAAAACGAGTAATGTCCCAAATTAACGCAAGGATTTTCTTAACCTCCATTTTGGGCGAATTTTTAGAGAATGCAAAAATATCCCATGGAAGTCGTAGTTATGTTGTTTAAAGTCGTAGTTATGTTGTTTACCTATCCAACGAATTGTCACATGCTAAGATTCAATACAAATCGGCCACTTTATGGCCTTCCTAGTAAAAATGGGTCGAAAACGAGTAATGTCCTAAATTAACGAGGAGATTTTCTTAACCTCCATTTTGGCCGAATTTTTAGAGAATGCAAAAATATCCCATGGAAGTCGTAGTTATGTTGTTTACCTATCCAACGAATTGTGACACGCTAAGATTCAATGCAAATCGGCCACATTATGGCTTTCCTACTAAAAAAGGGTTGAAAACGAGTTATGTCCTAAATTAACGAGGAGATTTTCTTAACCTCCATTTTGGCCGAATTTTTAGAGAATGCGAAAATATCCCATGGAAGTCGTAGTTATGTTGTTTATCTATCCAACGAATTGTCACATGCTAAGATTCAATGCAAATCGGCCACATTATGGCCTTCCTAGTAAAAAAGGGTCGAAAACGAGTAATGTCCTAAATTAACGAGGAGATTTTCTTAACCTCTGTTTTGGCCGAATTTTTAGAGAATGCAAAAATATCCCATGGAAGTCGTAGTTATGTTGTTTACCTATCCAACAAATTGTCACATGCTAAGATTCAATATAAATCGGCCACTTTATGGCCTTCCTAGTAAAAATGGGTCGAAAACGGGTAATGTCCTAAATTAACGACGAGATTTTCTTAACCTCCATTTTGGCCGAATTTTTAGAGAATGCAAAAATATCCCATGGAAGTCGTAGTTATGTTGTTTACCTATCCAACTAATTGTCACACGCTAAGCTTCAATGCAAATCGGCCACATTATGGCCTTCCTAGTAAAAAAGAGTCGAAAACGAGTAATGTCCCAAATTAACGCAAGGATTTTCTTAACCTCCATTTTGGCCGAATTTTTAGAGAATGCAAAAATATCCCATGGAAGTCGTAGTTATGTTGTTTAAAGTCGTAGTTATGTTGTTTACCCATCCAACGAATTGTCACATGCTAAGATTCAATACAAATCGGCCACTTTATGGCCTTCCTAGTAAAAATGGGTCGAAAACGAGTAATGTCCTAAATTAACGAGGAGATTTTCTTAACCTCCATTTTGGCCGAATTTTTAGAGAATGCAAAAATATCCCATGGAAGTCGTAGTTATGTTGTTTACCTATCCAACGAATTGTGACATGCTAAGATTCAATGCAAATCGGCCACATTATGGCTTTCCTACTAAAAAAGGGTTGAAAACGAGTTATGTCCTAAATTAACGAGGAGATTTTCTTAACCTCCATTTTGGCCGAATTTTTAGAGAATGCGAAAATATCCCATGGAAGTCGTAGTTATGTTGTTTATCTATCCAACGAATTGTCACATGCTAAGATTCAATGCAAATCGGCCACATTATGGCCTTCCTAGTAAAAAAGGGTCGAAAACGAGTAATGTCCTAAATTAACGAGGAGATTTTCTTAACCTCTGTTTTGGCCGAATTTTTAGAGAATGCAAAAATATCCCATGGAAGTCGTAGTTATGTTGTTTACCTATCCAACAAATTGTCACATGCTAAGATTCAATACAAATCGGCCACTTTATGGCCTTCCTAGTAAAAATGGGTCGAAAACGAGTAATGTCCTAAATTAACGAGGAGATTTTCTTAACCTCCATTTTGGGCGAATTTTTAGAGAATGCAAAAATATCCCATGGAAGTCGTAGTTATGTTGTTTAAAGTCGTAGTTATGTTGTTTACCTATCCAACGAATTGTCACATGCTAAGATTCAATACAAATCGGCCACTTTATGGCCTTCCTAGTAAAAATGGGTCGAAAACGAGTAATGTCCTAAATTAACGAGGAGATTTTCTTAACCTCCATTTTGGCCGAATTTTTAGAGAATGCAAAAATATCCCATGGAAGTCGTAGTTATGTTGTTTACCTATCCAACGAATTGTGACACGCTAAGATTCAATGCAAATCGGCCACATTATGGCTTTCCTACTAAAAAAGGGTTGAAAACGAGTTATGTCCTAAATTAACGAGGAGATTTTCTTAACCTCCATTTTGGCCGAATTTTTAGAGAATGCGAAAATATCCCATGGAAGTCGTAGTTATGTTGTTTATCTATCCAACGAATTGTCACATGCTAAGATTCAATGCAAATCGGCCACATTATGGCCTTCCTAGTAAAAAAGGGTCGAAAACGAGTAATGTCCTAAATTAACGAGGAGATTTTCTTAACCTCTGTTTTGGCCGAATTTTTAGAGAATGCAAAAATATCCCATGGAAGTCGTAGTTATGTTGTTTACCTATCCAACAAATTGTCACATGCTAAGATTCAATACAAATCGGCCACTTTATGGCCTTCCTAGTAAAAATGGGTCGAAAACGGGTAATGTCCTAAATTAACGACGAGATTTTCTTAACCTCCATTTTGGCCGAATTTTTAGAGAATGCAAAAATATCCCATGGAAGTCGTAGTTATGTTGTTTACCTATCCAACGAATTGTCACACGCTAAGCTTCAATGCAAATCGGCCACATTATGGCCTTCCTAGTAAAAAAGGGTCGAAAACGAGTAATGTCCCAAATTAACGCAAGGATTTTCTTAACCTCCATTTTGGCCGAATTTTTAGAGAATGCAAAAATATCCCATGGAAGTCGTAGTTATGTTGTTTAAAGTCGTAGTTATGTTGTTTACCCATCCAACGAATTGTCACATGCTAAGATTCAATACAAATCGGCCACTTTATGGCCTTCCTAGTAAAAATGGGTCGAAAACGAGTAATGTCCTAAATTAACGAGGAGATTTTCTTAACCTCCATTTTGGCCGAATTTTTAGAGAATGCAAAAATATCCCATGGAAGTCGTAGTTATGTTGTTTACCTATCCAACGAATTGTGACATGCTAAGATTCAATGCAAATCGGCCACTTTATGGCTTTCCTACTAAAAAAGGGTTGAAAACGAGTTATGTCCTAAATTAACGAGGAGATTTTCTTAACCTCCATTTTGGCCGAATTTTTAGAGAATGCGAAAATATCCCATGGAAGTCGTAGTTATGTTGTTTATCTATCCAACGAATTGTCACATGCTAAGATTCAATGCAAATCGGCCACATTATGGCCTTCCTAGGAAAAAAGGGTCGAAAACGAGTAATGTCCTAAATTAACGAGGAGATTTTCTTAACCTCCGTTTTGGCCGAATTTTTAGAGAATGCAAAAATATCCCATGGAAGTCGTAGTTATGTTGTTTACCTATCCAACAAATTGTCACATGCTAAGATTCAATACAAATCGGCCACTTTATGGCCTTCCTAGTAAAAATGGGTCGAAAACGAGTAATGTCCTAAATTAACGACGAGATTTTCTTAACCTCCATTTTGGCCGAATTTTTAGAGAATGCAAAAATATCCCATGGAAGTCGTAGTTATGTTGTTTACCTATCCAACGAATTGTCACACGCTAAGATTCAATGCAAATCGGCCACATTATGGCCTTCCTAGTAAAAAAGGGTCGAAAACGAGTAATGTCCCAAATTAACGCAAGGATTTTCTTAACCTCCATTTTGGCCGAATTTTTAAAAAATGCAAAAATATCCCATGGAAGTCGTAGCTATGTTGTTTACCTATCCAACGAATTGTCCCATGCTAAGATTCAATACAAACCGGCCACTTTATGGCCTTCCTTATAAAAAAAGGGTCGAAAACGAGTAATGTCCTAAATTAACGAGGGGATTTTCTTAACCTCCATTTTGGCCGAATTTTTAGAGAATGCAAAAATATCCCATGGAAGTCGTAGCTATTTTGTTTACCTATCCAACGAATTTTCACATGCTAAGATTCAATACAAATCGACCACTTTATGGCCTTCCTACTAAAAAAGGGTTGAAAACGAGTAATGTCCTAAATTAACGAGGAGATTTTCTTAACCTCCATTTTGGCCGATTTTTTAGAGAATGCGAAAATATCCCATGGAAGTCGTAGTTATGTTGTTTATCTATCCAACGAATTGTCACATGCTAAGATTCAATGCAAATCGGCCACATTATGGCCTTCCTAGCAAAAAAGGGTCGAAAACGAGTAATGTCCTAAATTAACGAGGAGATTTTCTTAACCTCCGTTTTGGCCGAATTTTTAGAGAATGCAAAAATATCCCATGGAAGTCGTAGTTATGTTGTTTAAGTATCCAACGAATTGTCACATGCTAAGATTCAATGCAAATCGGCCACATTATGGCCTTCCTAGCAAAAAAGGGTCGAAAACGAGTAATGTTCTAAATTAACGAGGAGATTTTCTTAACCTCCGTTTTGGCCGAATTTTTAGAGAATGCAAAAATATCCCATGGAAGTCGTAGTTATGTTGTTTAAGTATCCAACAAATTGTCACATGCTAAGATTCAATCCAAATCGGCCACTTTATGGCCTTCCTAGTAAAAATGGGTCGAAAACGAGTAATGTCCTAAATTAACGAGGAGATTTTCTTAACCTCCATTTTGGCCGAATTTTTAGAGAATGCAAAAATATCCCATGGAAGTCGTAGTTATGTTGTTTACCTATCCAACAAATTGTCACATGCTAAGATTCAATACAAATCGGCCACTTTATGGCCTTCCTAGTAAAAATGGGTCGAAAACGAGTAATGTCCTAAATTAACGAGGAGATTTTCTTAACCTCCATTTTGGCCGAATTTTTAGAGAATGCAAAAATATCCCATGGAAGTCGTAGTTATGTTGTTTACCTATCCAACGAATTGTCACATGCTAAGATTCAATACAAATCGGCCACTTTATGGCCTTCCTAGTAAAAATGGGTCGAAAACGAGTAATGTCCTAAATTAACGAGGAGATTTTCTTAACCTCCATTTTGGCCGAATTTTTAGAGAATGCAAAAATATCCCATTGAAGTCGTAGTTATGTTGTTTACCTATCCAACGAATTGTGACACGCTAAGATTCAATGCAAATCGGCCACATTATGGCTTTCCTACTAAAAAAGGGTTTAAAACGAGTTATGTCCTAAATTAACGAGGAGATTTTCTTAACCTCCATTTTGGCCGAATTTTTAGAGAATGCGAAAATATCCCATGGAAGTCGTAGTTATGTTGTTTATCTATCCAACGAATTGTCACATGCTAAGATTCAATGCAAATCGGCCACATTATGGCCTTCCTAGCAAAAAAGGGTCGAAAACGAGTAATGTCCTAAATTAACGAGGAGATTTTCTTAACCTCCGTTTTGGCCGAATTTTTAGAGAATGCAAAAATATCCCATGGAAGTCGTAGTTATGTTGTTTACCTATCCAACAAATTGTCCCATGCTAAGATTCAATACAAATCGGCCACTTTATGGCCTTCCTAGTAAAAATGGGTCGAAAACGAGTAATGTCCTAAATTAACGAGGAGATTTTCTTAACCTCCATTTTGGCCGAATTTTTAGAGAATGCAAAAATATCCCATGGAAGTCGTAGTTATGTTGTTTACCTATCCAACGAATTGTCACATGCTAAGATTCAATACAAATCGGCCACTTTATGGCCTTCCTAGTAAAAATGGGTCGAAAACGAGTAATGTCCTAAATTAACGAGGAGATTTTCTTAACCTCCATTTTGGCCGAATTTTTAGAGAATGCAAAAATATCCCATGGAAGTCGTAGTTATGTTGTTTACCTATCCAACGAATTGTGACACGCTAAGATTCAATGCAAATCGGCCACATTATGGCTTTCCTACTAAAAAAGGGTTTAAAACGAGTTATGTCCTAAATTAACGAGGAGATTTTCTTAACCTCCATTTTGGCCGAATTTTTAGAGAATGCAAAAATATCCCATTGAAGTCGTAGTTATGTTGTTTACCTATCCAACGAATTGTGACACGCTAAGATTCAATGCAAATCGGCCACTTTATGGCCTTCCTAGTAAAAATGGGTCGAAAACGAGTAATGTCCTAAATTAACGAGGAGATTTTCTTAACCTCCGTTTTGGCCGAATTTTTAGAGAATGCAAAAATATCCCATGGAAGTCGTAGTTACGTTGTTTACCTATCCAACGAATTGTCACACGCTAAGATTCAATGCAAATCGGCCACATTATGGCCTTCCTAGTAAAAAAGGGTCGACAACGAGTAATGTCCCAAATTAACGCAAGGATTTTCTTAACCTCCATTTTGGCTGAATTTTTAAAAAATGCAAAAATATCCCATGGAAGTCGTAGCTATGTTGTTTACCTATCCAACGAATTGTCCCATGCTAAGATTCAATACAAACCGGCCACTTTATGGCCTTCCTTATAAAAAAAGGGTCGAAAACGAGTAATGTCCTAAATTAACGAGGGGATTTTCTTAACCTCCATTTTGGCCGAATTTTTAGAGAATGCAAAAATATCCCATGGAAGTCGTAGCTATTTTGTTTACCTATCCAACGAATTTTCACATGCTAAGATTCAATACAAATCGACCACTTTATGGCCTTCCTACTAAAAAAGGGTTGAAAACGAGTAATGTCCTAAATTAACGAGTAGATTTTCTTAACCTCCATTTTGGCCGAATTTTTAGAGAATGCAAAAATATCCCATGGAAGTCGTAGTTATGTTGTTTACCTATCCAACGAATTGTCACACGCTAAGATTCAATGCAAATCGGCCACATTATGGCCTTCCTACTAAAAAAGGGTCGAAAACGAGTAATGTCCCAAATTAACGAGGAGATTTTCTTAACCTCCATTTTGGCCGAATTTTTAGAGAATGCAAAAATATCCCATGGAAGTCGTAGTTATGTTGTTTACCTTTCCAACGAATTGTCACATGCTAAGATTCAATGCAAATCGGCCACATTATGGCCTTCCTAGTAAAAAAGGGTCGAAAACGAGTAATGTCCTAAATTAACGAGGGGATTTTCTTAACCACCCTTTTGGCCGAATTTTTAGAGAATGCAAAAATATCCCATGGAAATCGTAGGTATGTTGTTTACCTATCCAACGAATTGTCACATGCTAAGATTCAATACAAATCGGCCACTTTATGGCCTTCCTAGTAAAAATGGGTCGAAAACGAGTAACGTCCTAAATTAACGAGGAGATTTTCTTAACCTCCATTTTGGCCGAATTTTTAGAGAATGCAAAAATATCCCATTGAAGTCGTAGTTATGTTGTTTACCTATCCAACGAATTGTGACACTCTAAGATTCAATGCAAATCGGCCACATTATGGCTTTCCTACTAAAAAAGGGTTTAAAACGAGTTATGTCCTAAATTAACGAGGAGATTTTCTTAACCTCCATTTTGGCCGATTTTTTAGAGAATGCGAAAATATCCCATGGAAGTCGTAGTTATGTTGTTTATCTATCCAACGAATTGTCACATGCTAAGATTCAATGCAAATCGGCCACATTATGGCCTTCCTAGCAAAAAAGGGTCGAAAACGAGTAATGTCCTAAATTAACGAGGAGATTTTCTTAACCTCCGTTTTGGCCGAATTTTTAGAGAATGCAAAAATATCCCATGGAAGTCGTAGTTATGTTGTTTAAGTATCCAACAAATTGTCACATGCTAAGATTCAATACAAATCGGCCACTTTATGGCCTTCCTAGTAAAAATGGGTCGAAAACGAGTAATGTCCTAAATTAACGAGGAGATTTTCTTAACCTCCATTTTGGCCGAATTTTTAGAGAATGCAAAAATATCCCATGGAAGTCGTAGTTATGTTGTTTACCTATCCAACGAATTGTCACATGCTAAGATTCAATACAAATCAGCCACTTTATGGCCTTCCTAGTAAAAATGGGTCGAAAACGAGTAATGTCCTAAATTAACGAGGAGATTTTCTTAACCTCCATTTTGGCCGAATTTTTAGAGAATGCAAAAATATCCCATGGAAGTCGTAGTTATGTTGTTTACCTATCCTACGAATTGTCACATGCTAAGATTCAATACAAATCGGCCACTTTATGGCCTTCCTAGTAAAAATGGGTCAAAAACGAGTAATGTCCTAAATTAACGAGGAGATTTTCTTAACCTCCATTTTGGCCGAATTTTTAGAGAATACAAAAATATCCCATTGAAGTCGTAGTTATGTTGTTTACCTATCCAACGAATTGTGACACGCTAAGATTCAATGCAAATCGGCCACATTATGGCTTTCCTACTAAAAAAGGGTTTAAAACGAGTTATGTCCTAAATTAACGAGGAGATTTTCTTAACCTCCATTTTGGCCGAATTTTTAGAGAATGCGAAAATATCCCATGGAAGTCGTAGTTATGTTGTTTATCTATCCAACGAATTGTCACATGCTAAGATTCAATGCAAATCGGCCACATTATGGCCTTCCTAGTAAAAAAGGGTCGAAAACGAGTAATGTCCTAAATTAACGAGGAGATTTTCTTAACCTCCATTTTGGCCGAATTTTTAGAGAATGCAAAAATATCCCATGGAAGTCGTAGTTATGTTGTTTACCTATCCAACGAATTGTCACACACTAAGATTCAATGCAAATCGGCCACATTATGGCCTTCCTAGTAAAAAAGGGTCGACAACGAGTAATGTCCCAAATTAACGCAAGGATTTTCTTAACCTCCATTTTGGCTGAATTTTTAAAAAATGCAAAAATATCCCATGGAAGTCGTAGCTATGTTGTTTACCTATCCAACGAATTGTCCCATGCTAAGATTCAATACAAACCGGCCACTTTATGGCCTTCCTTATAAAAAAAGGGTCGAAAACGAGTAATGTCCTAAATTAACGAGGGGATTTTCTTAACCTCCATTTTGGCCGAATTTTTAGAGAATGCAAAAATATCCCATGGAAGTCGTAGCTATTTTGTTTACCTATCCAACGAATTTTCACATGCTAAGATTCAATACAAATCGACCACTTTATGGCCTTCCTACTAAAAAAGGGTTGAAAACGAGTAATGTCCTAAATTAACGAGTAGATTTTCTTAACCTCCATTTTGGCCGAATTTTTAGAGAATGCAAAAATATCCCATGGAAGTCGTAGTTATGTTGTTTACCTATCCAACGAATTGTCACACGCTAAGATTCAATGCAAATCGGCCACATTATGGCCTTCCTACTAAAAAAGGGTCGAAAACGAGTAATGTCCCAAATTAACGAGGAGATTTTCTTAACCTCCATTTTGGCCGAATTTTTAGAGAATGCAAAAATATCCCATGGAAGTCGTAGTTATGTTGTTTACCTTTCCAACGAATTGTCACATGCTAAGATTCAATGCAAATCGGCCACATTATGGCCTTCCTAGTAAAAAAGGGTCGAAAACGAGTAATGTCCTAAATTAACGAGGGGATTTTCTTAACCACCCTTTTGGCCGAATTTTTAGAGAATGCAAAAATATCCCATGGAAATCGTAGGTATGTTGTTTACCTATCCAACGAATTGTCACATGCTAAGATTCAATACAAATCGGCCACTTTATGGCCTTCCTAGTAAAAATGGGTCGAAAACGAGTAACGTCCTAAATTAACGAGGAGATTTTCTTAACCTCCATTTTGGCCGAATTTTTAGAGAATGCAAAAATATCCCATTGAAGTCGTAGTTATGTTGTTTACCTATCCAACGAATTGTGACACGCTAAGATTCAATGCAAATCGGCCACATTATGGCTTTCCTACTAAAAAAGGGTTTAAAACGAGTTATGTCCTAAATTAACGAGGAGATTTTCTTAACCTCCATTTTGGCCGAATTTTTAGAGAATGCGAAAATATCCCATGGAAGTCGTAGTTATGTTGTTTATCTATCCAACGAATTGTCACATGCTAAGATTCAATGCAAATCGGCCACATTATGGCCTTCCTAGCAAAAAAGGGTCGAAAACGAGTAATGTCCTAAATTAACGAGGAGATTTTCTTAACCTCCGTTTTGGCCGAATTTTTAGAGAATGCAAAAATATCCCATGGAAGTCGTAGTTATGTTGTTTAAGTATCCAACAAATTGTCACATGCTAAGATTCAATACAAATCGGCCACTTTATGGCCTTCCTAGTAAAAATGGGTCGAAAACGAGTAATGTCCTAAATTAACGAGGAGATTTTCTTAACCTCCATTTTGGCCGAATTTTTAGAGAATGCAAAAATATCCCATGGAAGTCGTAGTTATGTTGTTTACCTATCCAACGAATTGTCACATGCTAAGATTCAATACAAATCGGCCACTTTATGGCCTTCCTAGTAAAAATGGGTCGAAAACGAGTAATGTCCTAAATTAACGAGGAGATTTTCTTAACCTCCATTTTGGCCGAATTTTTAGAGAATGCAAAAATATCCCATGGAAGTCGTAGTTATGTTGTTTACCTATCCTACGAATTGTCACATGCTAAGATTCAATACAAATCGGCCACTTTATGGCCTTCCTAGTAAAAATGGGTCAAAAACGAGTAATGTCCTAAATTAACGAGGAGATTTTCTTAACCTCCATTTTGGCCGAATTTTTAGAGAATACAAAAATATCCCATTGAAGTCGTAGTTATGTTGTTTACCTATCCAACGAATTGTGACACGCTAAGATTCAATGCAAATCGGCCACATTATGGCTTTCCTACTAAAAAAGGGTTTAAAACGAGTTATGTCCTAAATTAACGAGGAGATTTTCTTAACCTCCATTTTGGCCGAATTTTTAGAGAATGCGAAAATATCCCATGGAAGTCGTAGTTATGTTGTTTATCTATCCAACGAATTGTCACATGCTAAGATTCAATGCAAATCGGCCACATTATGGCCTTCCTAGTAAAAAAGGGTCGAAAACGAGTAATGTCCTAAATTAACGAGGAGATTTTCTTAACCTCCATTTTGGCCGAATTTTTAGAGAATGCAAAAATATCCCATGGAAGTCGTAGTTATGTTGTTTACCTATCCAACGAATTGTCACACGCTAAGATTCAATGCAAATCGGCCACATTATGGCCTTCCTAGTAAAAAAGGGTCGACAACGAGTAATGTCCCAAATTAACGCAAGGATTTTCTTAACCTCCATTTTGGCTGAATTTTTAAAAAATGCAAAAATATCCCATGGAAGTCGTAGCTATGTTGTTTACCTATCCAACGAATTGTCCCATGCTAAGATTCAACACAAACCGGCCACTTTATGGCCTTCCTTATAAAAAAAGGGTCGAAAACGAGTAATGTCCTAAATTAACGAGGGGATTTTCTTAACCTCCATTTTGGCCGAATTTTTAGAGAATGCAAAAATATCCCATGGAAGTCGTAGCTATTTTGTTTACCTATCCAACGAATTTTCACATGCTAAGATTCAATACAAATCGACCACTTTATGGCCTTCCTACTAAAAAAGGGTTGAAAACGAGTAATGTCCTAAATTAACGAGGAGATTTTCTTAACCTCCATTTTGGCCGAATTTTTAGAGAATACAAAAATATCCCATGGAAGTCGTAGTTATGTTGTTTACCTTTCCAACGAATTGTCACATGCTAAGATTCAATGCAAATCGGCCACATTATGGCCTTCCTAGTAAAAAAGGGTCGAAAACGAGTAATGTCCTAAATTAACGAGGGGATTTTCTTAACCACCCTTTTGGCCGAATTTTTAGAGAATGCAAAAATATCCCATGGAAATCGTAGGTATGTTGTTTACCTATCCAACGAATTGTCACATGCTAAGATTCAATACAAATCGGCCACTTTATGGCCTTCCTAGTAAAAATGAGTCGAAAACGAGTAACGTCCTAAATTAACGAGGAGATTTTCTTAACCTCCATTTTGGCCGAATTTTTAGAGAATGCAAAAATATCCCATGGAAGTCGTAGTTATGTTGTTTACCTATCCAACAAATTGTCACACGCTAAGATTCAATGCAAATCGGCCACATTATGTCCTTCCTACTAATAAAGGGTTGAAAACGGGTTATGTCCTAAATTAACGAGGAGATTTTCTAAACCTCCATTTTGGCCGAATTTTTAGAGAATGCGAAAATATCCCATGGAAGTCGTAGTTATGTTGTTTATCTATCCAACGAATTGTCACATGCTAAGATTCAATGCAATTCGGCCACATTATGGCCTTCCTAGTAAAAAAGGGTCGAAAACGAGTAATGTCCTAAATTAACGAGGAGATTTTCTTAACCTCCGTTTTGGCCGAATTTTTAAAGAATGCAAAAATATCCCGTGGAAGTCGTAGTTATGTTGTTTACCTATCCAACAAATTGTCACATGCTAAGATTCAATACAAATCGGCCACTTTATGGCCTTCCTAGTAAAAATGGGTCGAAAACGAGTAATGTCCTAAATTAACGAGGATATTTTCTTAACCTCCATTTTGGCCGAATTTTTAGAGAATGCAAAAATATCCCATGGAAGTCGTAGTTATGTTGTTTATCTATCCAACGAATTGTCACATGCTAAGATTCAATGCAATTCGGCCACATTATGGCCTTCCTAGTAAAAAAGGGTCGAAAACGAGTAATGTCCTAAATTAACGAGGAGATTTTCTTAACCTCCGTTTTGGCCGAATTTTTAAAGAATGCAAAAATATCCCGTGGAAGTCGTAGTTATGTTGTTTACCTATCCAACAAATTGTCACATGCTAAGATTCAATACAAATCGGCCACTTTATGGCCTTCCTAGTAAAAATGGGTCGAAAACGAGTAATGTCCTAAATTAACGAGGATATTTTCTTAACCTCCATTTTGGCCAAATTTTTAGAGAATGCGAAAATATCCCATGGAAGTCGTAGTTATGTTGTTTATCTATCCAACGAATTGTCACATGCTAAGATTCAATGCAATTCGGCCACATTATGGCCTTCCTAGTAAAAAAGGGTCGAAAACGAGTAATGTCCTAAATTAACGAGGAGATTTTCTTAACCTCCGTTTTGGCCGAATTTTTAAAGAATGCAAAAATATCCCGTGGAAGTCGTAGTTATGTTGTTTACCTATCCAACAAATTGTCACATGCTAAGATTCAATACAAATCGGCCACTTTATGGCCTTCCTAGTAAAAATGGGTCGAAAACGAGTAATGTCCTAAATTAACGAGGAGATTTTCTTAACCTCCATTTTGGCCGAATTTTTAGAGAATGCAAAAATATCCCATGGAAGTCGTAGTTATGTTGTTTACCTATCCAACGAATTGTCACATGCTAAGATTCAATACAAATCGGCCACTTTATGGCCTTCCTAGTAAAAATGGGTCAAAAACGAGTAATGTCCTAAATTAACGAGGAGATTTTCTTAACCTCCATTTTGGCCGAATTTTTAGAGAATGCAAAAATATCCCATGGAAGTCGTAGTTATGTTGTTTACCTATCCAACGAATTGTCACATGCTAAGATTCAATACAAATCGGCCACTTTATGGCCTTCCTAGTAAAAATGGGCCGAAAACGAGTAATGTCCTAAATTAACGAGGAGATTTTCTTAACCTCCATTTTGGCCGAATTTTTAGAGAATGCAAAAATATCCCATGGAAGTCGTAGTTATGTTGTTTACCTATCCAACGAATTGTGACACGCTAAGATTCAATGCAAATCGGCCACATTATGGCTTTCCTACTAAAAAAGGGTTTAAAACGAGTTATGTCCTAAATTAACGAGGAGATTTTCTTATCCTCCATTTTGGCCGAATTTTTAGAGAATGCAAAAATATCCCATGGAAGTCGTAGTTATGTTGTTTACCTTTCCAACGAATTGTCACATGCTAAGATTCAATGCAAATCGGCCACATTATGGCCTTCCTAGTAAAAAAGGGTCGAAAACGAGTAATGTCCTAAATTAACGAGGGGATTTTATTAACCTCCATTTTGGCCGAATTTTTAGAGAATGCAAAAATATCCCATGGAAGTCGTAGTTATGTTGTTTACCTATCCAACAAATTGTCACATGCTAAGATTCAATACAAATCGGCCACTTTATGGCCTTCCTAGTAAAAATGGGTCGAAAACGAGTAATGTCCTAAATTAACGAGGAGATTTTCTTAACCTCCATTTTGGCCGAATTTTTAGAGAATGCAAAAATATCCCATGGAAGTCGTAGTTATGTTGTTTACCTATCCAACGAATTGTCACATGCTAAGATTCAATACAAATCGGCCACTTTATGGCCTTCCTAGTAAAAATGGGTCGAAAACGAGTAATGTCCTAAATTAACGAGGAGATTTTCTTAACCTCCATTTTGGCCGAATTTTTAGAGAATGCAAAAATATCCCATGGAAGTCGTAGTTATGTTGTTTACCTATCCAACGAATTGTCACATGCTAAGATTCAATACAAATCGGCCACTTTATGGCCTTCCTAGTAAAAATGGGTCAAAAACGAGTAATGTCCTAAATTAACGAGGAGATTTTCTTAACCTCCATTTTGGCCGAATTTTTAGAGAATGCAAAAATATCCCATTGAAGTCGTAGTTATGTTGTTTACCTATCCAACGAATTGTGACACGCTAAGATTCAATGCAAATCGGCCACATTATGGCTTTCCTACTAAAAAAGGGTTTAAAACGAGTTATGTCCTAAATTAACGAGGAGATTTTCTTAACCTCCATTTTGGCCGAATTTTTAGAGAATGCGAAAATATCCCATGGAAGTCGTAGTTATGTTGTTTACCTATCCAACGAATTGTCACACGCTAAGATTCAATGCAAATCGGCCACATTATGGCCTTCCTAGTAAAAAAGGGTCGACAACGAGTAATGTCCCAAATTAACGCAAGGATTTTCTTAACCTCCATTTTGGCTGAATTTTTAAAAAATGCAAAAATATCCCATGGAAGTCGTAGCTATGTTGTTTACCTATCCAACGAATTGTCCCATGCTAAGATTCAATACAAACCGGCCACTTTATGGCCTTCCTTATAAAAAAAGGGTCGAAAACGAGTAATGTCCTAAATTAACGAGGGGATTTTCTTAACCTCCATTTTGGCCGAATTTTTAGAGAATGCAAAAATATCCCATGGAAGTCGTAGCTATTTTGTTTACCTATCCAACGAATTTTCACATGCTAAGATTCAATACAAATCGACCACTTTATGGCCTTCCTACTAAAAAAGGGTTGAAAACGAGTAATGTGCTAAATTAACGAGGAGATTTTCTTAACCTCCATTTTGGCCGAATTTTTAGAGAATGCAAAAATATCCCATGGAAGTCGTAGTTATGTTGTTTACCTTTCCAACGAATTGTAACATGCTAAGATTCAATGCAAATCGGCCACATTATGGCCTTCCTAGTAAAAAAGGGTCGAAAACGAGTAATGTCCTAAATTAACGAGGAGATTTTCTTAACCTCCATTTTGGCCGAATTTTTAGAGAATGCAAAAATATCCCATGGAAGTCGTAGTTATGTTGTTTACCTATCCAACGAATTGTCACATGCTAAGATTCAATACAAATCGGCCACTTTATGGCCTTCCTAGTAAAAATGGGTCGAAAACGAGTAATGTCCTAAATTAACGAGGAGATTTTCTTAACCTCCATTTTGGCCGAATTTTTAGAGAATGCAAAAATATCCCATGGAAGTCGTAGTTATGTTGTTTACTTATCCAACGAATTGTCACATGCTAAGATTCAATACAAATCGGCCACTTTATGGCCTTCCTAGTAAAAATGGGTCAAAAACGAGTAATGTCTTAGGACATTACTCCCCATTGAAGTCGTAGTTATGTTGTTTACCTATCCAACGAATTGTGACACGCTAAGATTCAATGCAAATCGGCCACGTTATGGCTTTCCTACTAAAAAAGGGTTTAAAACGAGTTATGTCCTAAATTAACGAGGAGATTTTCTTAACCTCCATTTTGGCCGAATTTTTAGAGAATGCGAAAATATCCCATGGAAGTCGTAGTTATGTTGTTTATCTATCCAACGAATTGTCACATGGTAAGATTCAATGCAAATCGGCCACATTATGGCCTTCCTAGTAAAAAAGGGTCGAAAACGAGTAATGTCCTAAATTAACGAGGAGATTTTCTTAACCTCCGTTTTGGCCGAATTTTTAGAGAATGCAAAAATATCCCATGGAAGTCGTAGTTATGTTGTTTACCTATCCAACGAATTGTCACACGCTAAGATTCAATGCAAATCGGCCACATTATGGCCTTCCTAGTAAAAAAGGGTCGACAACGAGTAATGTCCCAAATTAACGCAAGGATTTTCTTAACCTCCATTTTGGCTGAATTTTTAAAAAATGCAAAAATATCCCATGGAAGTCGTAGCTATGTTGTTTACCTATCCAACGAATTGTCCCATGCTAAGATTCAATACAAACCGGCCACTTTATGGCCTTCCTTATAAAAAAAGGGTCGAAAACGAGTAATGTCCTAAATTAACGAGGGGATTTTCTTAACCTCCATTTTGGCCGAATTTTTAGAGAATGCAAAAATATCCCATGGAAGTCGTAGCTATTTTGTTTACCTATCCAACGAATTTTCACATGCTAAGATTCAATACAAATCGACCACTTTATGGCCTTCCTACTAAAAAAGGGTTGAAAACGAGTAATGTGCTAAATTAACGAGGAGATTTTCTTAACCTCCATTTTGGCCGAATTTTTAGAGAATGCAAAAATATCCCATGGAAGTCGTAGTTATGTTGTTTACCTTTCCAACGAATTGTAACATGCTAAGATTCAATGCAAATCGGCCACATTATGGCCTTCCTAGTAAAAAAGGGTCGAAAACGAGTAATGTCCTAAATTAACGAGGAGATTTTCTTAACCTCCATTTTGGCCGAATTTTTAGAGAATGCAAAAATATCCCATGGAAGTCGTAGTTATGTTGTTTACCTATCCAACGAATTGTCACATGCTAAGATTCAATACAAATCGGCCACTTTATGGCCTTCCTAGTAAAAATGGGTCGAAAACGAGTAATGTCCTAAATTAACGAGGAGATTTTCTTAACCTCCATTTTGGCCGAATTTTTAGAGAATGCAAAAATATCCCATGGAAGTCGTAGTTATGTTGTTTACTTATCCAACGAATTGTCACATGCTAAGATTCAATACAAATCGGCCACTTTATGGCCTTCCTAGTAAAAATGGGTCAAAAACGAGTAATGTCTTAGGACATTACTCCCCATTGAAGTCGTAGTTATGTTGTTTACCTATCCAACGAATTGTGACACGCTAAGATTCAATGCAAATCGGCCACATTATGGCTTTCCTACTAAAAAAGGGTTTAAAACGAGTTATGTCCTAAATTAACGAGGAGATTTTCTTAACCTCCATTTTGGCCGAATTTTTAGAGAATGCGAAAATATCCCATGGAAGTCGTAGTTATGTTGTTTATCTATCCAACGAATTGTCACATGGTAAGATTCAATGCAAATCGGCCACATTATGGCCTTCCTAGTAAAAAAGGGTCGAAAACGAGTAATGTCCTAAATTAACGAGGAGATTTTCTTAACCTCCGTTTTGGCCGAATTTTTAGAGAATGCAAAAATATCCCATGGAAGTCGTAGTTATGTTGTTTACCTATCCAACGAATTGTCACACGCTAAGATTCAATGCAAATCGGCCACATTATGGCCTTCCTAGTAAAAAAGGGTCGACAACGAGTAATGTCCCAAATTAACGCAAGGATTTTCTTAACCTCCATTTTGGCTGAATTTTTAAAAAATGCAAAAATATCCCATGGAAGTCGTAGCTATGTTGTTTACCTATCCAACGAATTGTCCCATGCTAAGATTCAATACAAACCGGCCACTTTATGGCCTTCCTTATAAAAAAAGGGTCGAAAACGAGTAATGTCCTAAATTAACGAGGGGATTTTCTTAACCTCCATTTTGGCCGAATTTTTAGAGAATGCAAAAATATCCCATGGAAGTCGTAGCTATTTTGTTTACCTATCCAACGAATTTTCACATGCTAAGATTCAATACAAATCGACCACTTTATGGCCTTCATACTAAAAAAGGGTTGAAAACGAGTAATGTGCTAAATTAACGAGGAGATTTTCTTAACCTCCATTTTGGCCGAATTTTTAGAGAATGCAAAAATATCCCATGGAAGTCGTAGTTATGTTGTTTACCTTTCCAACGAATTGTAACATGCTAAGATTCAATGCAAATCGGCCACATTATGGCCTTCCTAGTAAAAAAGGGTCGAAAACGAGTAATGTCCTAAATTAACGAGGAGATTTTCTTAACCTCCATTTTGGCCGAATTTTTAGAGAATGCAAAAATATCCCATGGAAGTCGTAGTTATGTTGTTTACCTATCCAACGAATTGTCACATGCTAAGATTCAATACAAATCGGCCACTTTATGGCCTTCCTAGTAAAAATGGGTCGAAAACGAGTAATGTCCTAAATTAACGAGGAGATTTTCTTAACCTCCATTTTGGCCGAATTTTTAGAGAATGCAAAAATATCCCATGGAAGTCGTAGTTATGTTGTTTACTTATCCAACGAATTGTCACATGCTAAGATTCAATACAAATCGGCCACTTTATGGCCTTCCTAGTAAAAATGGGTCAAAAACGAGTAATGTCCTAAATTAACGAGGAGATTTTCTTAACCTCCATTTTGGCCGAATTTTTAGAGAATGCAAAAATATCCCATGGAAGTCGTAGTTATGTTGTTTACCTTTCCAACGAATTGTAACATGCTAAGATTCAATGCAAATCGGCCACATTATGGCCTTCCTAGTAAAAAAGGGTCGAAAACGAGTAATGTCCTAAATTAACGAGGAGATTTTCTTAACCTCCATTTTGGCCGAATTTTTAGAGAATGCAAAAATATCCCATGGAAGTCGTAGTTATGTTGTTTACCTATCCAACGAATTGTCACATGCTAAGATTCAATACAAATCGGCCACTTTATGGCCTTCCTAGTAAAAATGGGTCGAAAACGAGTAATGTCCTAAATTAACGAGGAGATTTTCTTAACCTCCATTTTGGCCGAATTTTTAGAGAATGCAAAAATATCCCATGGAAGTCGTAGTTATGTTGTTTACTTATCCAACGAATTGTCACATGCTAAGATTCAATACAAATCGGCCACTTTATGGCCTTCCTAGTAAAAATGGGTCAAAAACGAGTAATGTCTTAGGACATTACTCCCCATTGAAGTCGTAGTTATGTTGTTTACCTATCCAACGAATTGTGACACGCTAAGATTCAATGCAAATCGGCCACATTATGGCTTTCCTACTAAAAAAGGGTTTAAAACGAGTTATGTCCTAAATTAACGAGGAGATTTTCTTAACCTCCATTTTGGCCGAATTTTTAGAGAATGCGAAAATATCCCATGGAAGTCGTAGTTATGTTGTTTATCTATCCAACGAATTGTCACATGGTAAGATTCAATGCAAATCGGCCACATTATGGCCTTCCTAGTAAAAAAGGGTCGAAAACGAGTAATGTCCTAAATTAACGAGGAGATTTTCTTAACCTCCGTTTTGGCCGAATTTTTAGAGAATGCAAAAATATCCCATGGAAGTCGTAGTTATGTTGTTTACCTATCCAACGAATTGTCACACGCTAAGATTCAATGCAAATCGGCCACATTATGGCCTTCCTAGTAAAAAAGGGTCGACAACGAGTAATGTCCCAAATTAACGCAAGGATTTTCTTAACCTCCATTTTGGCTGAATTTTTAAAAAATGCAAAAATATCCCATGGAAGTCGTAGCTATGTTGTTTACCTATCCAACGAATTGTCCCATGCTAAGATTCAATACAAACCGGCCACTTTATGGCCTTCCTTATAAAAAAAGGGTCGAAAACGAGTAATGTCCTAAATTAACGAGGGGATTTTCTTAACCTCCATTTTGGCCGAATTTTTAGAGAATGCAAAAATATCCCATGGAAGTCGTAGCTATTTTGTTTACCTATCCAACGAATTTTCACATGCTAAGATTCAATACAAATCGACCACTTTATGGCCTTCATACTAAAAAAGGGTTGAAAACGAGTAATGTGCTAAATTAACGAGGAGATTTTCTTAACCTCCATTTTGGCCGAATTTTTAGAGAATGCAAAAATATCCCATGGAAGTCGTAGTTATGTTGTTTACCTTTCCAACGAATTGTAACATGCTAAGATTCAATGCAAATCGGCCACATTATGGCCTTCCTAGTAAAAAAGGGTCGAAAACGAGTAATGTCCTAAATTAACGAGGAGATTTTCTTAACCTCCATTTTGGCCGAATTTTTAGAGAATGCAAAAATATCCCATGGAAGTCGTAGTTATGTTGTTTACCTATCCAACGAATTGTCACATGCTAAGATTCAATACAAATCGGCCACTTTATGGCCTTCCTAGTAAAAATGGGTCGAAAACGAGTAATGTCCTAAATTAACGAGGAGATTTTCTTAACCTCCATTTTGGCCGAATTTTTAGAGAATGCAAAAATATCCCATGGAAGTCGTAGTTATGTTGTTTACTTATCCAACGAATTGTCACATGCTAAGATTCAATACAAATCGGCCACTTTATGGCCTTCCTAGTAAAAATGGGTCAAAAACGAGTAATGTCCTAAATTAACGAGGAGATTTTCTTAACCTCCATTTTGGCCGAATTTTTAGAGAATGCAAAAATATCCCATTGAAGTCGTAGTTATGTTGTTTACCTATCCAACGAATTGTGACACGCTAAGATTCAATGCAAATCGGCCACATTATGGCTTTCCTACTAAAAAAGGGTTTAAAACGAGTTATGTCCTAAATTAACGAGGAGATTTTCTTAACCTCCATTTTGGCCGAATTTTTAGAGAATGCGAAAATATCCCATGGAAGTCGTAGTTATGTTGTTTATCTATCCAACGAATTGTCACATGGTAAGATTCAATGCAAATCGGCCACATTATGGCCTTCCTAGTAAAAAAGGGTCGAAAACGAGTAATGTCCTAAATTAACGAGGAGATTTTCTTAACCTCCGTTTTGGCCAAATTTTTAGAGAATGCAAAAATATCCCATGGAAGTCGTAGT
This sequence comes from Medicago sativa, assembly GCF_051527215.1. Lineage (NCBI taxonomy): Eukaryota > Viridiplantae > Streptophyta > Magnoliopsida > Fabales > Fabaceae > Medicago > Medicago sativa. The sequence continues at coordinate 83,815,816 of NC_140750.1, forward strand.
TATGTTGTTTACCTATCCAACGAATTGTCACATGCTAAGATTCAATGCAAATCGGCCACATTATGGCCTTCCTAGTAAAAAAGGGTCGAAAACGAGTAATGTCCTAAATTAACGAGGAGATTTTCTTAACCTCCATTTTGGCCGAATTTTTAGAGAATGCAAAAATATCCCATGGAAGTCGTAGTTATGTTGTTTACCTTTCCAACGAATTGTAACATGCTAAGATTCAATGCAAATCGGCCACATTATGGCCTTCCTAGTAAAAAAGGGTCGAAAACGAGTAATGTCCTAAATTAACGAGGAGATTTTCTTAACCTCCATTTTGGCCGAATTTTTAGAGAATGCAAAAATATCCCATGGAAGTCGTAGTTATGTTGTTTACCTATCCAACGAATTGTCACATGCTAAGATTCAATACAAATCGGCCACTTTATGGCCTTCCTAGTAAAAATGGGTCGAAAACGAGTAATGTCCTAAATTAACGAGGAGATTTTCTTAACCTCCATTTTGGCCGAATTTTTAGAGAATGCAAAAATATCCCATGGAAGTCGTAGTTATGTTGTTTACTTATCCAACGAATTGTCACATGCTAAGATTCAATACAAATCGGCCACTTTATGGCCTTCCTAGTAAAAATGGGTCAAAAACGAGTAATGTCCTAAATTAACGAGGAGATTTTCTTAACCTCCATTTTGGCCGAATTTTTAGAGAATGCAAAAATATCCCATGGAAGTCGTAGTTATGTTGTTTACCTTTCCAACGAATTGTAACATGCTAAGATTCAATGCAAATCGGCCACATTATGGCCTTCCTAGTAAAAAAGGGTCGAAAACGAGTAATGTCCTAAATTAACGAGGAGATTTTCTTAACCTCCATTTTGGCCGAATTTTTAGAGAATGCAAAAATATCCCATGGAAGTCGTAGTTATGTTGTTTACCTATCCAACGAATTGTCACATGCTAAGATTCAATACAAATCGGCCACTTTATGGCCTTCCTAGTAAAAATGGGTCGAAAACGAGTAATGTCCTAAATTAACGAGGAGATTTTCTTAACCTCCATTTTGGCCGAATTTTTAGAGAATGCAAAAATATCCCATGGAAGTCGTAGTTATGTTGTTTACTTATCCAACGAATTGTCACATGCTAAGATTCAATACAAATCGGCCACTTTATGGCCTTCCTAGTAAAAATGGGTCAAAAACGAGTAATGTCTTAGGACATTACTCCCCATTGAAGTCGTAGTTATGTTGTTTACCTATCCAACGAATTGTGACACGCTAAGATTCAATGCAAATCGGCCACATTATGGCTTTCCTACTAAAAAAGGGTTTAAAACGAGTTATGTCCTAAATTAACGAGGAGATTTTCTTAACCTCCATTTTGGCCGAATTTTTAGAGAATGCGAAAATATCCCATGGAAGTCGTAGTTATGTTGTTTATCTATCCAACGAATTGTCACATGGTAAGATTCAATGCAAATCGGCCACATTATGGCCTTCCTAGTAAAAAAGGGTCGAAAACGAGTAATGTCCTAAATTAACGAGGAGATTTTCTTAACCTCCATTTTGGCCGAATTTTTAGAGAATGCAAAAATATCCCATGGAAGTCGTAGTTATGTTGTTTACCTATCCAACGAATTGTCACATGCTAAGATTCAATACAAATCGGCCACTTTATGGCCTTCCTAGTAAAAATGGGTCGAAAACGAGTAATGTCCTAAATTAACGAGGAGATTTTCTTAACCTCCATTTTGGCCGAATTTTTAGAGAATGCAAAAATATCCCATGGAAGTCGTAGTTATGTTGTTTACTTATCCAACGAATTGTCACATGCTAAGATTCAATACAAATCGGCCACTTTATGGCCTTCCTAGTAAAAATGGGTCAAAAACGAGTAATGTCCTAAATTAACGAGGAGATTTTCTTAACCTCCATTTTGGCCGAATTTTTAGAGAATGCAAAAATATCCCATTGAAGTCGTAGTTATGTTGTTTACCTATCCAACGAATTGTGACACGCTAAGATTCAATGCAAATCGGCCACATTATGGCTTTCCTACTAAAAAAGGGTTTAAAACGAGTTATGTCCTAAATTAACGAGGAGATTTTCTTAACCTCCATTTTGGCCGAATTTTTAGAGAATGCGAAAATATCCCATGGAAGTCGTAGTTATGTTGTTTATCTATCCAACGAATTGTCACATGGTAAGATTCAATGCAAATCGGCCACATTATGGCCTTCCTAGTAAAAAAGGGTCGAAAACGAGTAATGTCCTAAATTAACGAGGAGATTTTCTTAACCTCCGTTTTGGCCAAATTTTTAGAGAATGCAAAAATATCCCATGGAAGTCGTAGTTATGTTGTTTACCTATCCAACGAATTGTCACATGCTAAGATTCAATGCAAATCGGCCACATTATGGCCTTCCTAGTAAAAAAGGGTCGAAAACGAGTAATGTCCTAAATTAACGAGGAGATTTTCTTAACCTCCATTTTGGCCGAATTTTTAGAGAATGCAAAAATATCCCATGGAAGTCGTAGTTATGTTGTTTACCTTTCCAACGAATTGTAACATGCTAAGATTCAATGCAAATCGGCCACATTATGGCCTTCCTAGTAAAAAAGGGTCGAAAACGAGTAATGTCCTAAATTAACGAGGAGATTTTCTTAACCTCCATTTTGGCCGAATTTTTAGAGAATGCAAAAATATCCCATGGAAGTCGTAGTTATGTTGTTTACCTATCCAACGAATTGTCACATGCTAAGATTCAATACAAATCGGCCACTTTATGGCCTTCCTAGTAAAAATGGGTCGAAAACGAGTAATGTCCTAAATTAACGAGGAGATTTTCTTAACCTCCATTTTGGCCGAATTTTTAGAGAATGCAAAAATATCCCATGGAAGTCGTAGTTATGTTGTTTACTTATCCAACGAATTGTCACATGCTAAGATTCAATACAAATCGGCCACTTTATGGCCTTCCTAGTAAAAATGGGTCAAAAACGAGTAATGTCCTAAATTAACGAGGAGATTTTCTTAACCTCCATTTTGGCCGAATTTTTAGAGAATGCAAAAATATCCCATGGAAGTCGTAGTTATGTTGTTTACCTTTCCAACGAATTGTAACATGCTAAGATTCAATGCAAATCGGCCACATTATGGCCTTCCTAGTAAAAAAGGGTCGAAAACGAGTAATGTCCTAAATTAACGAGGAGATTTTCTTAACCTCCATTTTGGCCGAATTTTTAGAGAATGCAAAAATATCCCATGGAAGTCGTAGTTATGTTGTTTACCTATCCAACGAATTGTCACATGCTAAGATTCAATACAAATCGGCCACTTTATGGCCTTCCTAGTAAAAATGGGTCGAAAACGAGTAATGTCCTAAATTAACGAGGAGATTTTCTTAACCTCCATTTTGGCCGAATTTTTAGAGAATGCAAAAATATCCCATGGAAGTCGTAGTTATGTTGTTTACTTATCCAACGAATTGTCACATGCTAAGATTCAATACAAATCGGCCACTTTATGGCCTTCCTAGTAAAAATGGGTCAAAAACGAGTAATGTCTTAGGACATTACTCCCCATTGAAGTCGTAGTTATGTTGTTTACCTATCCAACGAATTGTGACACGCTAAGATTCAATGCAAATCGGCCACATTATGGCTTTCCTACTAAAAAAGGGTTTAAAACGAGTTATGTCCTAAATTAACGAGGAGATTTTCTTAACCTCCATTTTGGCCGAATTTTTAGAGAATGCGAAAATATCCCATGGAAGTCGTAGTTATGTTGTTTATCTATCCAACGAATTGTCACATGGTAAGATTCAATGCAAATCGGCCACATTATGGCCTTCCTAGTAAAAAAGGGTCGAAAACGAGTAATGTCCTAAATTAACGAGGAGATTTTCTTAACCTCCATTTTGGCCGAATTTTTAGAGAATGCAAAAATATCCCATGGAAGTCGTAGTTATGTTGTTTACCTATCCAACGAATTGTCACATGCTAAGATTCAATACAAATCGGCCACTTTATGGCCTTCCTAGTAAAAATGGGTCGAAAACGAGTAATGTCCTAAATTAACGAGGAGATTTTCTTAACCTCCATTTTGGCCGAATTTTTAGAGAATGCAAAAATATCCCATGGAAGTCGTAGTTATGTTGTTTACTTATCCAACGAATTGTCACATGCTAAGATTCAATACAAATCGGCCACTTTATGGCCTTCCTAGTAAAAATGGGTCAAAAACGAGTAATGTCCTAAATTAACGAGGAGATTTTCTTAACCTCCATTTTGGCCGAATTTTTAGAGAATGCAAAAATATCCCATTGAAGTCGTAGTTATGTTGTTTACCTATCCAACGAATTGTGACACGCTAAGATTCAATGCAAATCGGCCACATTATGGCTTTCCTACTAAAAAAGGGTTTAAAACGAGTTATGTCCTAAATTAACGAGGAGATTTTCTTAACCTCCATTTTGGCCGAATTTTTAGAGAATGCGAAAATATCCCATGGAAGTCGTAGTTATGTTGTTTATCTATCCAACGAATTGTCACATGGTAAGATTCAATGCAAATCGGCCACATTATGGCCTTCCTAGTAAAAAAGGGTCGAAAACGAGTAATGTCCTAAATTAACGAGGAGATTTTCTTAACCTCCGTTTTGGCCAAATTTTTAGAGAATGCAAAAATATCCCATGGAAGTCGTAGTTATGTTGTTTACCTATCCAACGAATTGTCACATGCTAAGATTCAATGCAAATCGGCCACATTATGGCCTTCCTAGTAAAAAAGGGTCGAAAACGAGTAATGTCCTAAATTAACGAGGAGATTTTCTTAACCTCCATTTTGGCCGAATTTTTAGAGAATGCAAAAATATCCCATGGAAGTCGTAGTTATGTTGTTTACCTTTCCAACGAATTGTAACATGCTAAGATTCAATGCAAATCGGCCACATTATGGCCTTCCTAGTAAAAAAGGGTCGAAAACGAGTAATGTCCTAAATTAACGAGGAGATTTTCTTAACCTCCATTTTGGCCGAATTTTTAGAGAATGCAAAAATATCCCATGGAAGTCGTAGTTATGTTGTTTACCTATCCAACGAATTGTCACATGCTAAGATTCAATACAAATCGGCCACTTTATGGCCTTCCTAGTAAAAATGGGTCGAAAACGAGTAATGTCCTAAATTAACGAGGAGATTTTCTTAACCTCCATTTTGGCCGAATTTTTAGAGAATGCAAAAATATCCCATGGAAGTCGTAGTTATGTTGTTTACTTATCCAACGAATTGTCACATGCTAAGATTCAATACAAATCGGCCACTTTATGGCCTTCCTAGTAAAAATGGGTCAAAAACGAGTAATGTCCTAAATTAACGAGGAGATTTTCTTAACCTCCATTTTGGCCGAATTTTTAGAGAATGCAAAAATATCCCATGGAAGTCGTAGTTATGTTGTTTACCTTTCCAACGAATTGTAACATGCTAAGATTCAATGCAAATCGGCCACATTATGGCCTTCCTAGTAAAAAAGGGTCGAAAACGAGTAATGTCCTAAATTAACGAGGAGATTTTCTTAACCTCCATTTTGGCCGAATTTTTAGAGAATGCAAAAATATCCCATGGAAGTCGTAGTTATGTTGTTTACCTATCCAACGAATTGTCACATGCTAAGATTCAATACAAATCGGCCACTTTATGGCCTTCCTAGTAAAAATGGGTCGAAAACGAGTAATGTCCTAAATTAACGAGGAGATTTTCTTAACCTCCATTTTGGCCGAATTTTTAGAGAATGCAAAAATATCCCATGGAAGTCGTAGTTATGTTGTTTACTTATCCAACGAATTGTCACATGCTAAGATTCAATACAAATCGGCCACTTTATGGCCTTCCTAGTAAAAATGGGTCAAAAACGAGTAATGTCTTAGGACATTACTCCCCATTGAAGTCGTAGTTATGTTGTTTACCTATCCAACGAATTGTGACACGCTAAGATTCAATGCAAATCGGCCACATTATGGCTTTCCTACTAAAAAAGGGTTTAAAACGAGTTATGTCCTAAATTAACGAGGAGATTTTCTTAACCTCCATTTTGGCCGAATTTTTAGAGAATGCGAAAATATCCCATGGAAGTCGTAGTTATGTTGTTTATCTATCCAACGAATTGTCACATGGTAAGATTCAATGCAAATCGGCCACATTATGGCCTTCCTAGTAAAAAAGGGTCGAAAACGAGTAATGTCCTAAATTAACGAGGAGATTTTCTTAACCTCCGTTTTGGCCGAATTTTTAGAGAATGCAAAAATATCCCATGGAAGTCGTAGTTATGTTGTTTACCTATCCAACGAATTGTCACACGCTAAGATTCAATGCAAATCGGCCACATTATGGCCTTCCTAGTAAAAAAGGGTCGACAACGAGTAATGTCCCAAATTAACGCAAGGATTTTCTTAACCTCCATTTTGGCTGAATTTTTAAAAAATGCAAAAATATCCCATGGAAGTCGTAGCTATGTTGTTTACCTATCCAACGAATTGTCCCATGCTAAGATTCAATACAAACCGGCCACTTTATGGCCTTCCTTATAAAAAAAGGGTCGAAAACGAGTAATGTCCTAAATTAACGAGGGGATTTTCTTAACCTCCATTTTGGCCGAATTTTTAGAGAATGCAAAAATATCCCATGGAAGTCGTAGCTATTTTGTTTACCTATCCAACGAATTTTCACATGCTAAGATTCAATACAAATCGACCACTTTATGGCCTTCATACTAAAAAAGGGTTGAAAACGAGTAATGTGCTAAATTAACGAGGAGATTTTCTTAACCTCCATTTTGGCCGAATTTTTAGAGAATGCAAAAATATCCCATGGAAGTCGTAGTTATGTTGTTTACCTTTCCAACGAATTGTAACATGCTAAGATTCAATGCAAATCGGCCACATTATGGCCTTCCTAGTAAAAAAGGGTCGAAAACGAGTAATGTCCTAAATTAACGAGGAGATTTTCTTAACCTCCATTTTGGCCGAATTTTTAGAGAATGCAAAAATATCCCATGGAAGTCGTAGTTATGTTGTTTACCTATCCAACGAATTGTCACATGCTAAGATTCAATACAAATCGGCCACTTTATGGCCTTCCTAGTAAAAATGGGTCGAAAACGAGTAATGTCCTAAATTAACGAGGAGATTTTCTTAACCTCCATTTTGGCCGAATTTTTAGAGAATGCAAAAATATCCCATGGAAGTCGTAGTTATGTTGTTTACTTATCCAACGAATTGTCACATGCTAAGATTCAATACAAATCGGCCACTTTATGGCCTTCCTAGTAAAAATGGGTCAAAAACGAGTAATGTCCTAAATTAACGAGGAGATTTTCTTAACCTCCATTTTGGCCGAATTTTTAGAGAATGCAAAAATATCCCATTGAAGTCGTAGTTATGTTGTTTACCTATCCAACGAATTGTGACACGCTAAGATTCAATGCAAATCGGCCACATTATGGCTTTCCTACTAAAAAAGGGTTTAAAACGAGTTATGTCCTAAATTAACGAGGAGATTTTCTTAACCTCCATTTTGGCCGAATTTTTAGAGAATGCGAAAATATCCCATGGAAGTCGTAGTTATGTTGTTTATCTATCCAACGAATTGTCACATGGTAAGATTCAATGCAAATCGGCCACATTATGGCCTTCCTAGTAAAAAAGGGTCGAAAACGAGTAATGTCCTAAATTAACGAGGAGATTTTCTTAACCTCCGTTTTGGCCAAATTTTTAGAGAATGCAAAAATATCCCATGGAAGTCGTAGTTATGTTGTTTACCTATCCAACGAATTGTCACACGCTAAGATTCAATGCAAATCGGCCACATTATGGCCTTCCTAGTAAAAAAGGGTCGACAACGAGTAATGTCCCAAATAAACGCAAGGATTTTCTTAACATCCATTTTGGCTGAATTTTTAAAAAATGCAAAAATATCCCATGGAAGTCGTAGCTATGTTGTTTACCTATCCAACGAATTGTCCCATGCTAAGATTCAATACAAACCGGCCACTTTATGGCCTTCCTTATAAAAAAAGGGTCGAAAACGAGTAATGTCCTAAATTAACGAGGGGATTTTCTTAACCTCCATTTTGGCCGAATTTTTAGAGAATGCAAAAATATCCCATGGAAGTCGTAGCTATTTTGTTTACCTATCCAACGAATTTTCACATGCTAAGATTCAATACAAATCGACCACTTTATGGCCTTCCTACTAAAAAAGGGTTGAAAACGAGTAATGTCCTAAATTAACGAGGAGATTTTCTTAACCTCCATTTTGGCCGAATTTTTAGAGAATGCAAAAATATCCCATGGAAGTCGTAGTTATGTTGTTTACCTTTCCAACGAATTGTCACATGCTAAGATTCAATGCAAATCGGCCACATTATGGCCTTCCTAGTAAAAAAGGGTCGAAAACGAGTAATGTCCTAAATTAACGAGGGGATTTTCTTAACCACCCTTTTGGCCGAATTTTTAGAGAATGCAAAAATATCCCATGGAAATCGTAGGTATGTTGTTTACCTATCCAACGAATTGTCACATGCTAAGATTCAATACAAATCGGCCACTTTATGGCCTTCCTAGTAAAAATGGGTCGAAAACGAGTAACGTCCTAAATTAACGAGGAGATTTTCTTAACCTCCATTTTGGCCGAATTTTTAGAGAATGCAAAAATATCCCATGGAAGTCGTAGTTATGTTGTTTACCTATCCAACAAATTGTCACACGCTAAGATTCAATGCAAATCGGCCACATTATGTCCTTCCTACTAAAAAAGGGTTGAAAACGGGTTATGTCCTAAATTAACGAGGAGATTTTCTTAACCTCCATTTTGGCCGAATTTTTAGAGAATGCGAAAATATCCCATGGAAGTCGTAGTTATGTTGTTTATCTATCCAACGAATTGTCACATGCTAAGATTCAATGCAATTCGGCCACATTATGGCCTTCCTAGTAAAAAAGGGTCGAAAACGAGTAATGTCCTAAATTAACGAGGAGATTTTCTTAACCTCCGTTTTGGCCGAATTTTTAAAGAATGCAAAAATATCCCGTGGAAGTCGTAGTTATGTTGTTTACCTATCCAACAAATTGTCACATGCTAAGATTCAATACAAATCGGCCACTTTATGGCCTTCCTAGTAAAAATGGGTCGAAAACGAGTAATGTCCTAAATTAACGAGGATATTTTCTTAACCTCCATTTTGGCCGAATTTTTAGAGAATGCAAAAATATCCCATGGAAGTCGTAGTTATGTTGTTTACCTATCCAACGAATTGTCACATGCTAAGATTCAATACAAATCGGCCACTTTATGGCCTTCCTAGTAAAAACGGGTCGAAAACGAGTAATGTCCTAAATTAACGAGGAGATTTTCTTAACCTCCATTTTGGCCGAATTTTTAGAGAATGCAAAAATATCCCATGGAAGTCGTAGTTATGTTGTTTACCTATCCAACGAATTGTCACATGCTAAGATTCAATACAAATCGGCCACTTTATGGCCTTCCTAGTAAAAATGGGCCGAAAACGAGTAATGTCCTAAATTAACGAGGAGATTTTCTTAACCTCCATTTTGGCCGAATTTTTAGAGAATGCAAAAATATCCCATGGAAGTCGTAGTTATGTTGTTTACCTATCCAACGAATTGTGACACGCTAAGATTCAATGCAAATCGGCCACATTATGGCTTTCCTACTAAAAAAGGGTTGAAAACGAGTTATGTCCTAAATTAACGAGGAGATTTTCTTAACCTCCATTTTGGCCGAATTTTTAGAGAATGCGAAAATATCCCATGGAAGTCGTAGTTATGTTGTTTATCTATCCAACGAATTGTCACATGCTAAGATTCAATGCAAATCGGCCACATTATGGCCTTCCTAGTAAAAAAGGGTCGAAAACGAGTAATGTCCTAAATTAACGAGGAGATTTTCTTAACCTCCGTTTTGGCCGAATTTTTAGAGAATGCAAAAATATCCCATGGAAGTCGTAGTTATGTTGTTTACCTATCCAACAAATTGTCACATGCTAAGATTCAATACAAATCGGCCACTTTATGGCCTTCCTAGTAAAAATGGGTCGAAAACGAGTAATGTCCTAAATTAACGACGATATTTTCTTAACCTCCATTTTGGCCGAATTTTTAGAGAATGCAAAAATATCCCATGGAAGTTGTAGTTATGTTGTTTACCTATCCAACGAATTGTCACACGCTAAGATTCAATGCAAATCGGCCACATTATGGCCTTCCTACTAAAAAAGGGTCGAAAACGAGTAATGTCCCAAATTAACGAGGAGATTTTCTTAACCTCCATTTTGGCTGAATTTTTAGAGAATGCAAAAATATCCCATGGAAGTCGTAGTTTTGTTGTTTACCTTTCCAACGAATTGTCACATGCTAAGATTCAATGCAAATCGGCCACATTATGGCCTTCCTAGTAAAAAAGGGTCGAAAACGAGTAATGTCCTAAATTAACGAGGGGATTTTCTTAACCACCCTTTTGGCCGAATTTTTAGAGAATGCAAAAATATCCCATGGAAGTCGTAGTTATGTTGTTTACCTATCCAACGAATTGTCACACGCTAAGATTCAATGCAAATCGGCCACATTATGGCCTTCCTAGTAAAAATGGGTCGAAAACGAGTAATGTCCTAAATTAACGAGGAGATTTTCTTAACCTCCATTTTGGCCGAATTTTTAGAGAATGCAAAAATATCCCATGGAAGTCGTAGTTATGTTGTTTACCTATCCAACAAATTGTCACATGCTAAGATTCAATACAAATCGGCCACTTTATGGCCTTCCTAGTAAAAATGGGTCGAAAACGAGTAATGTCCTAAATTAACGACGATATTTTCTTAACCTCCATTTTGGCCGAATTTTTAGAGAATGCAAAAATATCCCATGGAAGTTGTAGTTATGTTGTTTACCTATCCAACGAATTGTCACACGCTAAGATTCAATGCAAATCGGCCACATTATGGCCTTCCTACTAAAAAAGGGTCGAAAACGAGTAATGTCCCAAATTAACGAGGAGATTTTCTTAACCTCCATTTTGGCTGAATTTTTAGAGAATGCAAAAATATCCCATGGAAGTCGTAGTTTTGTTGTTTACCTTTCCAACGAATTGTCACATGCTAAGATTCAATGCAAATCGGCCACATTATGGCCTTCCTAGTAAAAAAGGGTCGAAAACGAGTAATGTCCTAAATTAACGAGGGGATTTTCTTAACCACCCTTTTGGCCGAATTTTTAGAGAATGCAAAAATATCCCATGGAAGTCGTAGTTATGTTGTTTATCTATCCAATGAATTGTCACATGCTAAGATTCAATGCAAATCGGCCACATTATGGCCTTCCTAGTAAAAAAGGGTCGAAAACGAGTAATGTCCTAAATTAACGACGAGATTTTCTTAACCTCCATTTTGGCCGAATTTTTAGAGAATGCAAAAATATCCCATGGAAGTCGTAGTTATGTTGTTTACCTATCCAACGAATTGTCACACGCTAAGATTCAATGCAAATCGGCCACATTATGGCCTTCCTAGTAAAAAAGGGTCGAAAACGAGTAATGTCCCAAATTAACGCAAGGATTTTCTTAGCCTCCATTTTGGCTGAATTTTTAAAAAATGCAAAAATATCCCATGGAAGTCGTAGCTATGTTGTTTACCTATCCAACGAATTGTCCCATGCTAAGATTCAATACAAACCGGCCACTTTATGGCCTTCCTTATAAAAAAAGGGTCGAAAACGAGTAATGTCCTAAATTAACGAGGGGATTTTCTTAACCTCCATTTTGGCCGAATTTTTAGAGAATGCAAAAATATCCCATGGAAGTCGTAGCTATTTTTTTTTACCTATCCAACGAATTTTCACATGCTAAGATTCAATACAAATCGACCACTTTATGGCCTTCCTACTAAAAAAGGGTTGAAAACGAGTAATGTCCTAAATTAACGAGGAGATTTTCTTAACCTCCATTTTGGCCGAATTTTTAGAGAATGCAAAAATATCCCATGGAAGTCGTAGTTATGTTGTTTACCTATCCAACGAATTGTCACACGCTAAGATTCAATGCAAATCGGCCACATTATGGCCTTCCTACTAAAAAAGGGTCGAAAACGAGTAATGTCCCAAATTAACGAGGAGATTTTCTTAACCTCCATTTTGGCTGAATTTTTAGAGAATGCAAAAATATCCCATGGAAGTCGTAGTTATGTTGTTTACCTTTCCAACGAATTGTCACATGCTAAGATTCAATGCAATTCGGCCACATTATGGCCTTCCTAGTAAAAAAGGGTCGAAAACGAGTAATGTCCTAAATTAACGAGGAGATTTTCTTAACCTCCGTTTTGGCCGAATTTTTAAAGAATGCAAAAATATCCCGTGGAAGTCGTAGTTATGTTGTTTACCTATCCAACAAATTGTCACATGCTAAGATTCAATACAAATCGGCCACTTTATGGCCTTCCTAGTAAAAATGGGTCGAAAACGAGTAATGTCCTAAATTAACGAGGATATTTTCTTAACCTCCATTTTGGCCGAATTTTTAGAGAATGCAAAAATATCCCATGGAAGTCGTAGTTATGTTGTTTACCTATCCAACGAATTGTCACATGCTAAGATTCAATACAAATCGGCCACTTTATGGCCTTCCTAGTAAAAACGGGTCGAAAACGAGTAATGTCCTAAATTAACGAGGAGATTTTCTTAACCTCCATTTTGGCCGAATTTTTAGAGAATGCAAAAATATCCCATGGAAGTCGTAGTTATGTTGTTTACCTATCCAACGAATTGTCACATGCTAAGATTCAATACAAATCGGCCACTTTATGGCCTTCCTAGTAAAAATGGGCCGAAAACGAGTAATGTCCTAAATTAACGAGGAGATTTTCTTAACCTCCATTTTGGCCGAATTTTTAGAGAATGCAAAAATATCCCATGGAAGTCGTAGTTATGTTGTTTACCTATCCAACGAATTGTGACACGCTAAGATTCAATGCAAATCGGCCACATTATGGCTTTCCTACTAAAAAAGGGTTGAAAACGAGTTATGTCCTAAATTAACGAGGAGATTTTCTTAACCTCCATTTTGGCCGAATTTTTAGAGAATGCGAAAATATCCCATGGAAGTCGTAGTTATGTTGTTTATCTATCCAACGAATTGTCACATGCTAAGATTCAATGCAAATCGGCCACATTATGGCCTTCCTAGTAAAAAAGGGTCGAAAACGAGTAATGTCCTAAATTAACGAGGAGATTTTCTTAACCTCCGTTTTGGCCGAATTTTTAGAGAATGCAAAAATATCCCATGGAAGTCGTAGTTATGTTGTTTACCTATCCAACAAATTGTCACATGCTAAGATTCAATACAAATCGGCCACTTTATGGCCTTCCTAGTAAAAATGGGTCGAAAACGAGTAATGTCCTAAATTAACGACGATATTTTCTTAACCTCCATTTTGGCCGAATTTTTAGAGAATGCAAAAATATCCCATGGAAGTTGTAGTTATGTTGTTTACCTATCCAACGAATTGTCACACGCTAAGATTCAATGCAAATCGGCCACATTATGGCCTTCCTACTAAAAAAGGGTCGAAAACGAGTAATGTCCCAAATTAACGAGGAGATTTTCTTAACCTCCATTTTGGCTGAATTTTTAGAGAATGCAAAAATATCCCATGGAAGTCGTAGTTTTGTTGTTTACCTTTCCAACGAATTGTCACATGCTAAGATTCAATGCAAATCGGCCACATTATGGCCTTCCTAGTAAAAAAGGGTCGAAAACGAGTAATGTCCTAAATTAACGAGGGGATTTTCTTAACCACCCTTTTGGCCGAATTTTTAGAGAATGCAAAAATATCCCATGGAAGTCGTAGTTATGTTGTTTATCTATCCAATGAATTGTCACATGCTAAGATTCAATGCAAATCGGCCACATTATGGCCTTCCTAGTAAAAAAGGGTCGAAAACGAGTAATGTCCTAAATTAACGACGAGATTTTCTTAACCTCCATTTTGGCCGAATTTTTAGAGAATGCAAAAATATCCCATGGAAGTCGTAGTTATGTTGTTTACCTATCCAACGAATTGTCACACGCTAAGATTCAATGCAAATCGGCCACATTATGGCCTTCCTAGTAAAAAAGGGTCGAAAACGAGTAATGTCCCAAATTAACGCAAGGATTTTCTTAGCCTCCATTTTGGCTGAATTTTTAAAAAATGCAAAAATATCCCATGGAAGTCGTAGCTATGTTGTTTACCTATCCAACGAATTGTCCCATGCTAAGATTCAATACAAACCGGCCACTTTATGGCCTTCCTTATAAAAAAAGGGTCGAAAACGAGTAATGTCCTAAATTAACGAGGGGATTTTCTTAACCTCCATTTTGGCCGAATTTTTAGAGAATGCAAAAATATCCCATGGAAGTCGTAGCTATTTTTTTTACCTGTCCAACGAATTTTCACATGCTAAGATTCAATACAAATCGACCACTTTATGGCCTTCCTACTAAAAAAGGGTTGAAAACGAGTAATGTCCTAAATTAACGAGGAGATTTTCTTAACCTCCATTTTGGCCGAATTTTTAGAGAATGCAAAAATATCCCATGGAAGTCGTAGTTATGTTGTTTACCTATCCAACGAATTGTCACACGCTAAGATTCAATGCAAATCGGCCACATTATGGCCTTCCTACTAAAAAAGGGTCGAAAACGAGTAATGTCCCAAATTAACGAGGAGATTTTCTTAACCTCCATTTTGGCTGAATTTTTAGAGAATGCAAAAATATCCCATGGAAGTCGTAGTTATGTTGTTTACCTTTCCAACGAATTGTCACATGCTAAGATTCAATGCAAATCGGCCACATTATGGCCTTCCTAGTAAAAAAGGGTCGAAAACGAGTAATGTCCTAAATTAACGAGGGGATTTTCTTAACCACCCTTTTGGCCGAATTTTTAGAGAATGCAAAAATATCCCATGGAAATCGTAGGTATGTTGTTTACCTATCCAACGAATTGTCACATGCTAAGATTCAATACAAATCGGCCACTTTATGGCCTTCCTAGTAAAAATGGGTCGAAAACGAGTAACGTCCTAAATTAACGAGGAGATTTTCTTAACCTCCATTTTGGCCGAATTTTTAGAGAATGCAAAAATATCCCATGGAAGTCGTAGTTATGTTGTTTACCTATCCAACGAATTGTCACACGCTAAGATTCAATGCAAATCGGCCACATTATGTCCTTCCTACTAAAAAAGGGTTGAAAACGAGTTATGTCCTAAATTAACGAGGAGATTTTCTTAACCTCCATTTTGGCCGAATTTTTAGAGAATGCGAAAATATCCCATGGAAGTCGTAGTTATGTTGTTTATCTATCCAATGAATTGTCACATGCTAAGATTCAATGCAAATCGGCCACATTATGGCCTTCCTAGTAAAAAAGGGTCGAAAACGAGTAATGTCCTAAATTAACGACGAGATTTTCTTAACCTCCATTTTGGCCGAATTTTTAGAGAATGCAAAAATATCCCATGGAAGTCGTAGTTATGTTGTTTACCTATCCAACGAATTGTCACACGCTAAGATTCAATGCAAATCGGCCACATTATGGCCTTCCTAGTAAAAAAGGGTCGAAAACGAGTAATGTCCCAAATTAACGCAAGGATTTTCTTAGCCTCCATTTTGGCTGAATTTTTAAAAAATGCAAAAATATCCCATGGAAGTCGTAGCTATGTTGTTTACCTATCCAACGAATTGTCCCATGCTAAGATTCAATACAAACCGGCCACTTTATGGCCTTCCTTATAAAAAAAGGGTCGAAAACGAGTAATGTCCTAAATTAACGAGGGGATTTTCTTAACCTCCATTTTGGCCGAATTTTTAGAGAATGCAAAAATATCCCATGGAAGTCGTAGCTATTTTTTTTACCTATCCAACGAATTTTCACATGCTAAGATTCAATACAAATCGACCACTTTATGGCCTTCCTACTAAAAAAGGGTTGAAAACGAGTAATGTCCTAAATTAACGAGGAGATTTTCTTAACCTCCATTTTGGCCGAATTTTTAGAGAATGCAAAAATATCCCATGGAAGTCGTAGTTATGTTGTTTACCTATTCAACGAATTGTCACACGCTAAGATTCAATGCAAATCGGCCACATTATGGCCTTCCTACTAAAAAAGGGTCGAAAACGAGTAATGTCCCAAATTAACGAGGAGATTTTCTTAACCTCCATTTTGGCTGAATTTTTAGAGAATGCAAAAATATCCCATGGAAGACGTAGTTATGTTGTTTACCTTTCCAACGAATTGTCACATGCTAAGATTCAATGCAAATCGGCCACATTATGGCCTTCCTAGTAAAAAAGGGTCGAAAACGAGTAATGTCCTAAATTAACGAGGGGATTTTCTTAACCACCCTTTTGGCCGAATTTTTAGAGAATGCAAAAATATCCCATGGAAATCGTAGGTATGTTGTTTACCTATCCAACGAATTGTCACATGCTAAGATTCAATACAAATCGGCCACTTTATGGCCTTCCTAGTAAAAATGGGTCGAAAACGAGTAACGTCCTAAATTAACGAGGAGATTTTCTTAACCTCCATTTTGGCCGAATTTTTAGAGAATGCAAAAATATCCCATGGAAGTCGTAGTTATGTTGTTTACCTATCCAACGAATTGTCACACGCTAAGATTCAATGCAAATCGGCCACATTATGTCCTTCCTACTAAAAAAGGGTTGAAAACGAGTTATGTCCTAAATTAACGAGGAGATTTTCTTAACCTCCATTTTGGCCGAATTTTTAGAGAATGCGAAAATATCCCATGGAAGTCGTAGTTATGTTGTTTATCTATCCAACGAATTGTCACAGGCTAAGATTCAATGCAAATCGGCCACATTATGGCCTTCCTAGTAAAAATGGGTCGAAAACGAGTAATGTCCTAAATTAACGAGGATATTTTCTTAACCTCCATTTTGGCCGAATTTTTAGAGAATGCAAAAATATCCCATGGAAGTCGTAGTTATGTTGTTTACCTATCCAACGAATTGTCACATGCTAAGATTCAATACAAATCGGCCACTTTATGGCCTTCCTAGTAAAAATGGGTCGAAAACGAGTAATGTCCTAATTTAACGAGGAGATTTTCTTAACCTCCATTTTGGCCTAATTTTTAGAGAATGCAAAAATATCCCATGGAAGTCGTAGTTATGTTGTTTACCTATCCAACGAATTGTCACATGCTAAGATTCAATACAAATCGGCCACTTTATGGCCTTCCTAGTAAAAATGGGTCGAAAACGAGTAATGTCCTAAATTAACGAGGAGATTTTCTTAACCTCCATTTTGGCCGAATTTTTAGAGAATGCAAAAATATCCCATGCAAGTCGTAGTTATGTTGTTTACCCATCCAACGAATTGTCACATGCTAAGATTCAATACAAATCGGCCACTTTATGGCCTTCCTAGTAAAAATGGGCCGAAAACGAGTAATGTCCTAAATTAACGAGGAGATTTTCTTAACCTCCATTTTGGCCGAATTTTTAGAGAATGCAAAAATATCCCATGGAAGTCGTAGTTATGTTGTTTACCTATCCAACGAATTGTGACACGCTAAGATTCAATGCAAATCGGCCACATTATGGCTTTCCTACTAAAAAAGGGTTGAAAACGAGTTATGTCCTAAATTAACGACGATATTTTCTTAACCTCCATTTTGGCCGAATTTTTAGAGAATGCAAAAATATCCCATGGAAGTTGTAGTTATGTTGTTTACCTATCCAACGAATTGTCACACGCTAAGATTCAATGCAAATCGGCCACATTATGGCCTTCCTACTAAAAAAGGGTCGAAAACGAGTAATGTCCCAAATTAACGAGGAGATTTTCTTAACCTCCATTTTGGCTGAATTTTTAGAGAATGCAAAAATATCCCATGGAAGTCGTAGTTTTGTTGTTTACCTTTCCAACGAATTGTCACATGCTAAGATTCAATGCAAATCGGCCACATTATGGCCTTCCTAGTAAAAAAGGGTCGAAAACGAGTAATGTCCTAAATTAACGAGGGGATTTTCTTAACCACCCTTTTGGCCGAATTTTTAGAGAATGCAAAAATATCCCATGGAAGTCGTAGTTATGTTGTTTATCTATCCAATGAATTGTCACATGCTAAGATTCAATGCAAATCGGCCACATTATGGCCTTCCTAGTAAAAAAGGGTCGAAAACGAGTAATGTCCTAAATTAACGACGAGATTTTCTTAACCTCCATTTTGGCCGAATTTTTAGAGAATGCAAAAATATCCCATGGAAGTCGTAGTTATGTTGTTTACCTATCCAACGAATTGTCACACGCTAAGATTCAATGCAAATCGGCCACATTATGGCCTTCCTAGTAAAAATGGGTCGAAAACGAGTAATGTCCTAAATTAACGAGGATATTTTCTTAACCTCCATTTTGGCCGAATTTTTAGAGAATGCAAAAATATCCCATGGAAGTCGTAGTTATGTTGTTTACCTATCCAACGAATTGTCACATGCTAAGATTCAATACAAATCGGCCACTTTATGGCCTTCCTAGTAAAAATGGGTCGAAAACGAGTAATGTCCTAATTTAACGAGGAGATTTTCTTAACCTCCATTTTGGCCTAATTTTTAGAGAATGCAAAAATATCCCATGGAAGTCGTAGTTATGTTGTTTACCTATCCAACGAATTGTCACATGCTAAGATTCAATACAAATCGGCCACTTTATGGCCTTCCTAGTAAAAATGGGTCGAAAACGAGTAATGTCCTAAATTAACGAGGAGATTTTCTTAACCTCCATTTTGGCCGAATTTTTAGAGAATGCAAAAATATCCCATGCAAGTCGTAGTTATGTTGTTTACCCATCCAACGAATTGTCACATGCTAAGATTCAATACAAATCGGCCACTTTATGGCCTTCCTAGTAAAAATGGGCCGAAAACGAGTAATGTCCTAAATTAACGAGGAGATTTTCTTAACCTCCATTTTGGCCGAATTTTTAGAGAATGCAAAAATATCCCATGGAAGTCGTAGTTATGTTGTTTACCTATCCAACGAATTGTGACACGCTAAGATTCAATGCAAATCGGCCACATTATGGCTTTCCTACTAAAAAAGGGTTGAAAACGAGTTATGTCCTAAATTAACGACGATATTTTCTTAACCTCCATTTTGGCCGAATTTTTAGAGAATGCAAAAATATCCCATGGAAGTTGTAGTTATGTTGTTTACCTATCCAACGAATTGTCACACGCTAAGATTCAATGCAAATCGGCCACATTATGGCCTTCCTACTAAAAAAGGGTCGAAAACGAGTAATGTCCCAAATTAACGAGGAGATTTTCTTAACCTCCATTTTGGCTGAATTTTTAGAGAATGCAAAAATATCCCATGGAAGTCGTAGTTTTGTTGTTTACCTTTCCAACGAATTGTCACATGCTAAGATTCAATGCAAATCGGCCACATTATGGCCTTCCTAGTAAAAAAGGGTCGAAAACGAGTAATGTCCTAAATTAACGAGGGGATTTTCTTAACCACCCTTTTGGCCGAATTTTTAGAGAATGCAAAAATATCCCATGGAAGTCGTAGTTATGTTGTTTATCTATCCAATGAATTGTCACATGCTAAGATTCAATGCAAATCGGCCACATTATGGCCTTCCTAGTAAAAAAGGGTCGAAAACGAGTAATGTCCTAAATTAACGACGAGATTTTCTTAACCTCCATTTTGGCCGAATTTTTAGAGAATGCAAAAATATCCCATGGAAGTCGTAGTTATGTTGTTTACCTATCCAACGAATTGTCACACGCTAAGATTCAATGCAAATCGGCCACATTATGGCCTTCCTACTAAAAAAGGGTCGAAAACGAGTAATGTCCCAAATTAACGAGGAGATTTTCTTAACCTCCATTTTGGCTGAATTTTTAGAGAATGCAAAAATATCCCATGGAAGTCGTAGTTATGTTGTTTATGCAAATCGGCCACATTATGGCCTTCCTAGTAAAAAAGGGTCGAAAACGAGTAATGTCCTAAATTAACGAGGGGATTTTCTTAACCACCCTTTTGGCCGAATTTTTAGAGAATGCAAAAATATCCCATGGAAATCGTAGGTATGTTGTTTACCTATCCAACGAATTGTCACATGCTAAGATTCAATACAAATCGGCCACTTTATGGCCTTCCTAGTAAAAATGGGTCGAAAACGAGTAACGTCCTAAATTAACGAGGAGATTTTCTTAACCACCCTTTTGGCCGAATTTTTAGAGAATGCAAAAATATCCCATGGAAGTCGTAGTTATGTTGTTTACCTATCCAACAAATTGTCACACGCTAAGATTCAATGCAAATCGGCCACATTATGTCCTTCCTACTAAAAAAGGGTTGAAAACGAGTTATGTCCTAAATTAACGAGGAGATTTTCTTAACCTCCATTTTGGCCGAATTTTTAGAGAATGCGAAAATATCCCATGGAAGTCGTAGTTATGTTGTTTATCTATCCAATGAATTGTCACATGCTAAGATTCAATGCAAATCGGCCACATTATGGCCTTCCTAGTAAAAAAGGGTCGAAAACGAGTAATGTCCTAAATTAACGAGGAGATTTTCTTAACCTCCATTTTGGCCGAATTTTTAGAGAATGCAAAAATATCCCATGGAAGTCGTAGTTATGTTGTTTACCTATCCAACGAATTGTCACACGCTAAGATTCAATGCAAATCGGCCACATTATGGCCTTCCTACTAAAAAAGGGTCGAAAACGAGTAATGTCCCAAATTAACGAGGAGATTTTCTTAACCTCCATTTTGGCTGAATTTTTAGAGAATGCAAAAATATCCCATGGAAGTCGTAGTTATGTTGTTTACCTTTCCAACGAATTGTCACATGCTAAGATTCAATGCAAATCGGCCACATTATGACCTTCCTAGTAAAAAAGGGTCGAAAACGAGTAATGTCCTAAATTAACGAGGGGATTTTCTTAACCACCCTTTTGGCCGAATTTTTAGAGAATGCAAAAATATCCCATGGAAATCGTAGGTATGTTGTTTACCTATCCAACGAATTGTCACATGCTAAGATTCAATACAAATCGGCCACTTTATGGCCTTCCTAGTAAAAATGGGTCGAAAACGAGTAACGTCCTAAATTAACGAGGAGATTTTCTTAACCTCCATTTTGGCCGAATTTTTAGAGAATGCAAAAATATCCCATGGAAGTCGTAGTTATGTTGTTTACCTATCCAACGAATTGTCACACGCTAAGATTCAATGCAAATCGGCCACATTATGTCCTTCCTACTAAAAAAGGGTTGAAAACGAGTTATGTCCTAAATTAACGAGGAGATTTTCTTAACCTCCATTTTGGCCGAATTTTTAGAGAATGCGAAAATATCCCATGGAAGTCGTAGTTATGTTGTTTATCTATCCAACGAATTGTCACATGCTAAGATTCAATGCAAATCGGCCACATTATGGCCTTCCTAGTAAAAATGGGTCGAAAACGAGTAATGTCCTAAATTAACGAGGATATTTTCTTAACCTCCATTTTGGCCGAATTTTTAGAGAATGCAAAAATATCCCATGGAAGTCGTAGTTATGTTGTTTACCTATCCAACGAATTGTCACATGCTAAGATTCAATACAAATCGGCCACATTATGTCCTTCCTACTAAAAAAGGGTTGAAAACGAGTTATGTCCTAAATTAACGAGGAGATTTTCTCAACCTCCATTTTGGCCGAATTTTTAGAGAATGCGAAAATATCCCATGGAAGTCGTAGTTATGTTGTTTATCTATCCAATGAATTGTCACATGCTAAGATTCAATGCAAATCGGCCACATTATGGCCTTCCTAGTAAAAAAGGGTCGAAAACGAGTAATGTCCTAAATTAACGACGAGATTTTCTTAACCTCCATTTTGGCCGAATTTTTAGAGAATGCAAAAATATCCCATGGAAGTCGTAGTTATGTTGTTTACCTATCCAACGAATTGTCACACGCTAAGATTCAATGCAAATCGGCCACATTATGGCCTTCCTACTAAAAAAGGGTCGAAAACGAGTAATGTCCCAAATTAACGAGGAGATTTTCTTAACCTCCATTTTGGCTGAATTTTTAGAGAATGCAAAAATATCCCATGGAAGTCGTAGTTATGTTGTTTATGCAAATCGGCCACATTATGGCCTTCCTAGTAAAAAAGGGTCGAAAACGAGTAATGTCCTAAATTAACGAGGGGATTTTCTTAACCACCCTTTTGGCCGAATTTTTAGAGAATGCAAAAATATCCCATGGAAATCGTAGGTATGTTGTTTACCTATCCAACGAATTGTCACATGCTAAGATTCAATACAAATCGGCCACTTTATGGCCTTCCTAGTAAAAATGGGTCGAAAACGAGTAACGTCCTAAATTAACGAGGAGATTTTCTTAACCTCCATTTTGGCCGAATTTTTAGAGAATGCAAAAATATCCCATGGAAGTCGTAGTTATGTGGTTTACCTATCCAACGAATTGTCACACGCTAAGATTCAATGCAAATCGGCCACATTATGGCCTTCCTACTAAAAAAGGGTCGAAAACGAGTAATGTCCCAAATTAACGAGGAGATTTTCTTAACCTCCATTTTGGCTGAATTTTTAGAGAATGCAAAAATATCCCATGGAAGTCGTAGTTATGTTGTTTATGCAAATCGGCCACATTATGGCCTTCCTAGTAAAAAAGGGTCGAAAACGAGTAATGTCCTAAATTAACGAGGGGATTTTCTTAACCACCCTTTTGGCCGAATTTTTAGAGAATGCAAAAATATCCCATGGAAATCGTAGGTATGTTGTTTACCTATCCAACGAATTGTCACATGCTAAGATTCAATACAAATCGGCCACTTTATGGCCTTCCTAGTAAAAAAGGGTCGAAAACGAGTAATGTCCTAAATTAACGAGGGGATTTTCTTAACCACCCTTTTGGCCGAATTTTTAGAGAATGCAAAAATATCCCATGGAAATCGTAGGTATGTTGTTTACCTATCCAACGAATTGTCACATGCTAAGATTCAATACAAATCGGCCACTTTATGGCCTTCCTAGTAAAAATGGGTCGAAAACGAGTAACGTCCTAAATTAACGAGGAGATTTTCTTAACCTCCATTTTGGCCGAATTTTTAGAGAATGCAAAAATATCCCATGGAAGTCGTAGTTATGTTGTTTACCTATCCAACGAATTGTCACACGCTAAGATTCAATGCAAATCGGCCACATTATGTCCTTCCTACTAAAAAAGGGTTGAAAACGAGTTATGTCCTAAATTAACGAGGAGATTTTCTTAACCTCCATTTTGGCCGAATTTTTAGAGAATGCGAAAATATCCCATGGAAGTCGTAGTTATGTTGTTTATCTATCCAATGAATTGTCACATGCTAAGATTCAATGCAAATCGGCCACATTATGGCCTTCCTAGTAAAAAAGGGTCGAAAACGAGTAATGTCCTAAATTAACGACGAGATTTTCTTAACCTCCATTTTGGCCGAATTTTTAGAGAATGCAAAAATATCCCATGGAAGTCGTAGTTATGTTGTTTACCTATCCAACGAATTGTCACACGCTAAGATTCAATGCAAATCGGCCACATTATGGCCTTCCTACTAAAAAAGGGTCGAAAACGAGTAATGTCCCAAATTAACGAGGAGATTTTCTTAACCTCCATTTTGGCTGAATTTTTAGAGAATGCAAAAATATCCCATGGAAGTCGTAGTTATGTTGTTTACCTTTCCAACGAATTGTCACATGCTAAGATTCAATGCAAATCGGCCACATTATGACCTTCCTAGTAAAAAAGGGTCGAAAACGAGTAATGTCCTAAATTAACGAGGGGATTTTCTTAACCACCCTTTTGGCCGAATTTTTAGAGAATGCAAAAATATCCCATGGAAATCGTAGGTATGTTGTTTACCTATCCAACGAATTGTCACATGCTAAGATTCAATACAAATCGGCCACTTTATGGCCTTCCTAGTAAAAATGGGTCGAAAACGAGTAACGTCCTAAATTAACGAGGAGATTTTCTTAACCTCCATTTTGGCCGAATTTTTAGAGAATGCAAAAATATCCCATGGAAGTCGTAGTTATGTTGATTACCTATCCAACGAATTGTCACACGCTAAGATTCAATGCAAATCGGCCACATTATGTCCTTCCTACTAAAAAAGGGTTGAAAACGAGTTATGTCCTAAATTAACGAGGAGATTTTCTTAACCTCCATTTTGGCCGAATTTTTAGAGAATGCGAAAATATCCCATGGAAGTCGTAGTTATGTTGTTTATCTATCCAACGAATTGTCACATGCTAAGATTCAATGCAAATCGGCCACATTATGGCCTTCCTAGTAAAAATGGGTCGAAAACGAGTAATGTCCTAAATTAACGAGGATATTTTCTTAACCTCCATTTTGGCCGAATTTTTAGAGAATGCAAAAATATCCCATGGAAGTCGTAGTTATGTTGTTTACCTATCCAACGAATTGTCACATGCTAAGATTCAATACAAATCGGCCACATTATGTCCTTCCTACTAAAAAAGGGTTGAAAACGAGTTATGTCCTAAATTAACGAGGAGATTTTCTTAACCTCCATTTTGGCCGAATTTTTAGAGAATGCGAAAATATCCCATGGAAGTCGTAGTTATGTTGTTTATCTATCCAATGAATTGTCACATGCTAAGATTCAATGCAAATCGGCCACATTATGGCCTTCCTAGTAAAAAAGGGTCGAAAACGAGTAATGTCCTAAATTAACGACGAGATTTTCTTAACCTCCATTTTGGCCGAATTTTTAGAGAATGCAAAAATATCCCATGGAAGTCGTAGTTATGTTGTTTACCTATCCAACGAATTGTCACACGCTAAGATTCAATGCAAATCGGCCACATTATGGCCTTCCTACTAAAAAAGGGTCGAAAACGAGTAATGTCCCAAATTAACGAGGAGATTTTCTTAACCTCCATTTTGGCTGAATTTTTAGAGAATGAAAAAATATCCCATGGAAGTCGTAGTTATGTTGTTTATGCAAATCGGCCACATTATGGCCTTCCTAGTAAAAAAGGGTCGAAAACGAGTAATGTCCTAAATTAACGAGGGGATTTTCTTAACCACCCTTTTGGCCGAATTTTTAGAGAATGCAAAAATATCCCATGGAAATCGTAGGTATGTTGTTTACCTATCCAACGAATTGTCACATGCTAAGATTCAATACAAATCGGCCACTTTATGGCCTTCCTAGTAAAAATGGGTCGAAAACGAGTAACGTCCTAAATTAACGAGGAGATTTTCTTAACCTCCATTTTGGCCGAATTTTTAGAGAATGCAAAAATATCCCATGGAAGTCGTAGTTATGTGGTTTACCTATCCAACGAATTGTCACACGCTAAGATTCAATGCAAATCGGCCACATTATGGCCTTCCTACTAAAAAAGGGTCGAAAACGAGTAATGTCCCAAATTAACGAGGAGATTTTCTTAACCTCCATTTTGGCTGAATTTTTAGAGAATGCAAAAATATCCCATGGAAGTCGTAGTTATGTTGTTTATGCAAATCGGCCACATTATGGCCTTCCTAGTAAAAAAGGGTCGAAAACGAGTAATGTCCTAAATTAACGAGGGGATTTTCTTAACCACCCTTTTGGCCGAATTTTTAGAGAATGCAAAAATATCCCATGGAAATCGTAGGTATGTTGTTTACCTATCCAACGAATTGTCACATGCTAAGATTCAATACAAATCGGCCACTTTATGGCCTTCCTAGTAAAAAAGGGTCGAAAACGAGTAATGTCCTAAATTAACGAGGGGATTTTCTTAACCACCCTTTTGGCCGAATTTTTAGAGAATGCAAAAATATCCCATGGAAATCGTAGGTATGTTGTTTACCTATCCAACGAATTGTCACATGCTAAGATTCAATACAAATCGGCCACTTTATGGCCTTCCTAGTAAAAATGGGTCGAAAACGAGTAACGTCCTAAATTAACGAGGAGATTTTCTTAACCTCCATTTTGGCCGAATTTTTAGAGAATGCAAAAATATCCCATGGAAGTCGTAGTTATGTTGTTTACCTATCCAACGAATTGTCACACGCTAAGATTCAATGCAAATCGGCCACATTATGTCCTTCCTACTAAAAAAGGGTTGAAAACGAGTTATGTCCTAAATTAACGAGGAGATTTTCTTAACCTCCATTTTGGCCGAATTTTTAGAGAATGCGAAAATATCCCATGGAAGTCGTAGTTATGTTGTTTATCTATCCAATGAATTGTCACATGCTAAGATTCAATGCAAATCGGCCACATTATGGCCTTCCTAGTAAAAAAGGGTCGAAAACGAGTAATGTCCTAAATTAACGACGAGATTTTCTTAACCTCCATTTTGGCCGAATTTTTAGAGAATGCAAAAATATCCCATGGAAGTCGTAGTTATGTTGTTTACCTATCCAACGAATTGTCACACGCTAAGATTCAATGCAAATCGGCCACATTATGGCCTTCCTACTAAAAAAGGGTCGAAAACGAGTAATGTCCCAAATTAACGAGGAGATTTTCTTAACCTCCATTTTGGCTGAATTTTTAGAGAATGCAAAAATATCCCATGGAAGTCGTAGTTATGTTGTTTACCTTTCCAACGAATTGTCACATGCTAAGATTCAATGCAAATCGGCCACATTATGACCTTCCTAGTAAAAAAGGGTCGAAAACGAGTAATGTCCTAAATTAACGAGGGGATTTTCTTAACCACCCTTTTGGCCGAATTTTTAGAGAATGCAAAAATATCCCATGGAAATCGTAGGTATGTTGTTTACCTATCCAACGAATTGTCACATGCTAAGATTCAATACAAATCGGCCACTTTATGGCCTTCCTAGTAAAAATGGGTCGAAAACGAGTAACGTCCTAAATTAACGAGGAGATTTTCTTAACCTCCATTTTGGCCGAATTTTTAGAGAATGCAAAAATATCCCATGGAAGTCGTAGTTATGTTGTTTACCTATCCAACGAATTGTCACACGCTAAGATTCAATGCAAATCGGCCACATTATGTCCTTCCTACTAAAAAAGGGTTGAAAACGAGTTATGTCCTAAATTAACGAGGAGATTTTCTTAACCTCCATTTTGGCCGAATTTTTAGAGAATGCGAAAATATCCCATGGAAGTCGTAGTTATGTTGTTTATCTATCCAACGAATTGTCACATGCTAAGATTCAATGCAAATCGGCCACATTATGGCCTTCCTAGTAAAAATGGGTCGAAAACGAGTAATGTCCTAAATTAACGAGGATATTTTCTTAACCTCCATTTTGGCCGAATTTTTAGAGAATGCAAAAATATCCCATGGAAGTCGTAGTTATGTTGTTTACCTATCCAACGAATTGTCACATGCTAAGATTCAATACGAATCGGCCACATTATGTCCTTCCTACTAAAAAAGGGTTGAAAACGAGTTATGTCCTAAATTAACGAGGAGATTTTCTTAACCTCCATTTTGGCCGAATTTTTAGAGAATGCGAAAATATCCCATGGAAGTCGTAGTTATGTTGTTTATCTATCCAATGAATTGTCACATGCTAAGATTCAATGCAAATCGGCCACATTATGGCCTTCCTAGTAAAAAAGGGTCGAAAACGAGTAATGTCCTAAATTAACGACGAGATTTTCTTAACCTCCATTTTGGCCGAATTTTTAGAGAATGCAAAAATATCCCATGGAAGTCGTAGTTATGTTGTTTACCTATCCAACGAATTGTCACACGCTAAGATTCAATGCAAATCGGCCACATTATGGCCTTCCTACTAAAAAAGGGTCGAAAACGAGTAATGTCCCAAATTAACGAGGAGATTTTCTTAACCTCCATTTTGGCTGAATTTTTAGAGAATGCAAAAATATCCCATGGAAGTCGTAGTTATGTTGTTTATGCAAATCGGCCACATTATGGCCTTCCTAGTAAAAAAGGGTCGAAAACGAGTAATGTCCTAAATTAACGAGGGGATTTTCTTAACCACCCTTTTGGCCGAATTTTTAGAGAATGCAAAAATATCCCATGGAAATCGTAGGTATGTTGTTTACCTATCCAACGAATTGTCACATGCTAAGATTCAATACAAATCGGCCACTTTATGGCCTTCCTAGTAAAAATGGGTCGAAAACGAGTAACGTCCTAAATTAACGAGGAGATTTTCTTAACCTCCATTTTGGCCGAATTTTTAGAGAATGCAAAAATATCCCATGGAAGTCGTAGTTATGTTGTTTACCTATCCAACGAATTGTCACACGCTAAGATTCAATGCAAATCGGCCACATTATGTCCTTCCTACTAAAAAAGGGTTGAAAACGAGTTATGTCCTAAATTAACGAGGAGATTTTCTTAACCTCCATTTTGGCCGAATTTTTAGAGAATGCAAAAATATCCCATGGAAGTCGTAGTTATGTGGTTTACCTATCCAACGAATTGTCACACGCTAAGATTCAATGCAAATCGGCCACATTATGGCCTTCCTACTAAAAAAGGGTCGAAAACGAGTAATGTCCCAAATTAACGAGGAGATTTTCTTAACCTCCATTTTGGCTGAATTTTTAGAGAATGCAAAAATATCCCATGGAAGTCGTAGTTATGTTGTTTATGCAAATCGGCCACATTATGGCCTTCCTAGTAAAAAAGGGTCGAAAACGAGTAATGTCCTAAATTAACGAGGGGATTTTCTTAACCACCCTTTTGGCCGAATTTTTAGAGAATGCAAAAATATCCCATGGAAATCGTAGGTATGTTGTTTACCTATCCAACGAATTGTCACATGCTAAGATTCAATACAAATCGGCCACTTTATGGCCTTCCTAGTAAAAATGGGTCGAAAACGAGTAACGTCCTAAATTAACGAGGAGATTTTCTTAACCTCCATTTTGGCCGAATTTTTAGAGAATGCAAAAATATCCCATGGAAGTCGTAGTTATGTTGTTTACCTATCCAACGAATTGTCACACGCTAAGATTCAATGCAAATCGGCCACATTATGTCCTTCCTACTAAAAAAGGGTTGAAAACGAGTTATGTCCTAAATTAACGAGGAGATTTTCTTAACCTCCATTTTGGCCGAATTTTTAGAGAATGCGAAAATATCCCATGGAAGTCGTAGTTATGTTGTTTATCTATCCAAGGAATTGTCACATGCTAAGATTCAATGCAAATCGGCCACATTATGGCCTTCCTAGTAAAAAAGGGTCGAAAACGAGTAATGTCCTAAATTAACGACGAGATTTTCTTAACCTCCATTTTGGCCGAATTTTTAGAGAATGCAAAAATATCCCATGGAAGTCGTAGTTATGTTGTTTACCTATCCAACGAATTGTCACACGCTAAGATTCAATGCAAATCGGCCACATTATGGCCTTCCTACTAAAAAAGGGTCGAAAACGAGTAATGTCCCAAATTAACGAGGAGATTTTCTTAACCTCCATTTGGGCTGAATTTTTAGAGAATGCAAAAATATCCCATGGAAGTCGTAGTTATGTTGTTTACCTTTCCAACGAATTGTCACACGCTAAGATTCAATGCAAATCGGCCACATTATGACCTTCCTAGTAAAAAAGGGTCGAAAACGAGTAATGTCCCAAATTAACGAGGGGATTTTCTTAACCTCCATTTTGGCTGAATTTTTAGAGAATGCAAAAATATCCCATGGAAGTCGTAGTTATGTTGTTTATGCAAATCGGCCACATTATGGCCTTCCTAGTAAAAAAGGGTCGAAAACGAGTAATGTCCTAAATTAACGAGGGGATTTTCTTAACCACCCTTTTGGCCGAATTTTTAGAGAATGCAAAAATATCCCATGGAAATCGTAGGTATGTTGTTTACCTATCCAACGAATTGTCACATGCTAAGATTCAATACAAATCGGCCACTTTATGGCCTTCCTAGTAAAAATGGGTCGAAAACGAGTAACGTCCTAAATTAACGAGGAGATTTTCTTAACCTCCATTTTGGCCGAATTTTTAGAGAATGCAAAAATATCCCATGGAAGTCGTAGTTATGTGGTTTACCTATCCAACGAATTGTCACACGCTAAGATTCAATGCAAATCGGCCACATTATGGCCTTCCTACTAAAAAAGGGTCGAAAACGAGTAATGTCCCAAATTAACGAGGAGATTTTCTTAACCTCCATTTTGGCTGAATTTTTAGAGAATGCAAAAATATCCCATGGAAGTCGTAGTTATGTTGTTTATGCAAATCGGCCACATTATGGCCTTCCTAGTAAAAAAGGGTCGAAAACGAGTAATGTCCTAAATTAACGAGGGGATTTTCTTAACCACCCTTTTGGCCGAATTTTTAGAGAATGCAAAAATATCCCATGGAAATCGTAGGTATGTTGTTTACCTATCCAACGAATTGTCACATGCTAAGATTCAATACAAATCGGCCACTTTATGGCCTTCCTAGTAAAAATGGGTCGAAAACGAGTAACGTCCTAAATTAACGAGGAGATTTTCTTAACCTCCATTTTGGCCGAATTTTTAGAGAATGCAAAAATATCCCATGGAAGTCGTAGTTATGTTGTTTACCTATCCAACGAATTGTCACACGCTAAGATTCAATGCAAATCGGCCACATTATGTCCTTCCTACTAAAAAAGGGTTGAAAACGAGTTATGTCCTAAATTAACGAGGAGATTTTCTTAACCTCCATTTTGGCCGAATTTTTAGAGAATGCGAAAATATCCCATGGAAGTCGTAGTTATGTTGTTTATCTATCCAAGGAATTGTCACATGCTAAGATTCAATGCAAATCGGCCACATTATGGCCTTCCTAGTAAAAAAGGGTCGAAAACGAGTAATGTCCTAAATTAACGACGAGATTTTCTTAACCTCCATTTTGGCCGAATTTTTAGAGAATGCAAAAATATCCCATGGAAGTCGTAGTTATGTTGTTTACCTATCCAACGAATTGTCACACGCTAAGATTCAATGCAAATCGGCCACATTATGGCCTTCCTACTAAAAAAGGGTCGAAAACGAGTAATGTCCCAAATTAACGAGGAGATTTTCTTAACCTCCATTTGGGCTGAATTTTTAGAGAATGCAAAAATATCCCATGGAAGTCGTAGTTATGTTGTTTACCTTTCCAACGAATTGTCACACGCTAAGATTCAATGCAAATCGGCCACATTATGACCTTCCTAGTAAAAAAGGGTCGAAAACGAGTAATGTCCCAAATTAACGAGGGGATTTTCTTAACCTCCATTTTGGCTGAATTTTTAGAGAATGCAAAAATATCCCATGGAAGTCGTAGTTATGTTGTTTATGCAAATCGGCCACATTATGGCCTTCCTAGTAAAAAAGGGTCGAAAACGAGTAATGTCCTAAATTAACGAGGGGATTTTCTTAACCACCCTTTTGGCCGAATTTTTAGAGAATGCAAAAATATCCCATGGAAATCGTAGGTATGTTGTTTACCTATCCAACGAATTGTCACATGCTAAGATTCAATACAAATCGGCCACTTTATGGCCTTCCTAGTAAAAATGGGTCGAAAACGAGTAACGTCCTAAATTAACGAGGAGATTTTCTTAACCTCCATTTTGGCCGAATTTTTAGAGAATGCAAAAATATCCCATGGAAGTCGTAGTTATGTTGTTTACCTATCCAACGAATTGTCACACGCTAAGATTCAATGCAAATCGGCCACATTATGTCCTTCCTACTAAAAAAGGGTTGAAAACGAGTTATGTCCTAAATTAACGAGGAGATTTTCTTAACCTCCATTTTGGCCGAATTTTTAGAGAATGCGAAAATATCCCATGGAAGTCGTAGTTATGTTGTTTATCTATCCAAGGAATTGTCACATGCTAAGATTCAATGCAAATCGGCCACATTATGGCCTTCCTAGTAAAAAAGGGTCGAAAACGAGTAATGTCCTAAATTAACGACGAGATTTTCTTAACCTCCATTTTGGCCGAATTTTTAGAGAATGCAAAAATATCCCATGGAAGTCGTAGTTATGTTGTTTACCTATCCAACGAATTGTCACACGCTAAGATTCAATGCAAATCGGCCACATTATGGCCTTCCTACTAAAAAAGGGTCGAAAACGAGTAATGTCCCAAATTAACGAGGAGATTTTCTTAACCTCCATTTGGGCTGAATTTTTAGAGAATGCAAAAATATCCCATGGAAGTCGTAGTTATGTTGTTTACCTTTCCAACGAATTGTCACACGCTAAGATTCAATGCAAATCGGCCACATTATGACCTTCCTAGTAAAAAAGGGTCGAAAACGAGTAATGTCCCAAATTAACGAGGGGATTTTCTTAACCTCCATTTTGGCTGAATTTTTAGAGAATGCAAAAATATCCCATGGAAGTCGTAGTTATGTTGTTTATGCAAATCGGCCACATTATGGCCTTCCTAGTAAAAAAGGGTCGAAAACGAGTAATGTCCTAAATTAACGAGGGGATTTTCTTAACCACCCTTTTGGCCGAATTTTTAGAGAATGCAAAAATATCCCATGGAAATCGTAGGTATGTTGTTTACCTATCCAACGAATTGTCACATGCTAAGATTCAATACAAATCGGCCACTTTATGGCCTTCCTAGTAAAAATGGGTCGAAAACGAGTAACGTCCTAAATTAACGAGGAGATTTTCTTAACCTCCATTTTGGCCGAATTTTTAGAGAATGCAAAAATATCCCATGGAAGTCGTAGTTATGTGGTTTACCTATCCAACGAATTGTCACACGCTAAGATTCAATGCAAATCGGCCACATTATGGCCTTCCTACTAAAAAAGGGTCGAAAACGAGTAATGTCCCAAATTAACGAGGAGATTTTCTTAACCTCCATTTTGGCTGAATTTTTAGAGAATGCAAAAATATCCCATGGAAGTCGTAGTTATGTTGTTTATGCAAATCGGCCACATTATGGCCTTCCTAGTAAAAAAGCGTCGAAAACGAGTAATGTCCTAAATTAACGAGGGGATTTTCTTAACCACCCTTTTGGCCGAATTTTTAGAGAATGCAAAAATATCCCATGGAAATCGTAGGTATGTTGTTTACCTATCCAACGAATTGTCACATGCTAAGATTCAATACAAATCGGCCACTTTATGGCCTTCCTAGTAAAAATGGGTCGAAAACGAGTAACGTCCTAAATTAACGAGGAGATTTTCTTAACCTCCATTTTGGCCGAATTTTTAGAGAATGCAAAAATATCCCATGGAAGTCGTAGTTATGTTGTTTACCTATCCAACGAATTGTCACACGCTAAGATTCAATGCAAATCGGCCACATTATGTCCTTCCTACTAAAAAAGGGTTGAAAACGAGTTATGTCCTAAATTAACGAGGAGATTTTCTTAACCTCCATTTTGGCCGAATTTTTAGAGAATGCAAAAATATCCCATGGAAGTCGTAGTTATGTGGTTTACCTATCCAACGAATTGTCACACGCTAAGATTCAATGCAAATCGGCCACATTATGGCCTTCCTACTAAAAAAGGGTCGAAAACGAGTAATGTCCCAAATTAACGAGGAGATTTTCTTAACCTCCATTTTGGCTGAATTTTTAGAGAATGCAAAAATATCCCATGGAAGTCGTAGTTATGTTGTTTATGCAAATCGGCCACATTATGGCCTTCCTAGTAAAAAAGGGTCGAAAACGAGTAATGTCCTAAATTAACGAGGGGATTTTCTTAACCACCCTTTTGGCCGAATTTTTAGAGAATGCAAAAATATCCCATGGAAATCGTAGGTATGTTGTTTACCTATCCAACGAATTGTCACATGCTAAGATTCAATACAAATCGGCCACTTTATGGCCTTCCTAGTAAAAATGGGTCGAAAACGAGTAACGTCCTAAATTAACGAGGAGATTTTCTTAACCTCCATTTTGGCCGAATTTTTAGAGAATGCAAAAATATCCCATGGAAGTCGTAGTTATGTTGTTTACCTATCCAACGAATTGTCACACGCTAAGATTCAATGCAAATCGGCCACATTATGTCCTTCCTACTAAAAAAGGGTTGAAAACGAGTTATGTCCTAAATTAACGAGGAGATTTTCTTAACCTCCATTTTGGCCGAATTTTTAGAGAATGCGAAAATATCCCATGGAAGTCGTAGTTATGTTGTTTATCTATCCAATGAATTGTCACATGCTAAGATTCAATGCAAATCGGCCACATTATGGCCTTCCTAGTAAAAAAGGGTCGAAAACGAGTAATGTCCTAAATTAACGACGAGATTTTCTTAACCTCCATTTTGGCCGAATTTTTAGAGAATGCAAAAATATCCCATGGAAGTCGTAGTTATGTTGTTTACCTATCCAACGAATTGTCACACGCTAAGATTCAATGCAAATCGGCCACATTATGGCCTTCCTACTAAAAAAGGGTCGAAAACGAGTAATGTCCCAAATTAACGAGGAGATTTTCTTAACCTCCATTTGGGCTGAATTTTTAGAGAATGCAAAAATATCCCATGGAAGTCGTAGTTATGTTGTTTACCTTTCCAACGAATTGTCACATGCTAAGATTCAATGCAAATCGGCCACATTATGACCTTCCTAGTAAAAAAGGGTCGAAAACGAGTAATGTCCTAAATTAACAAGGGGATTTTCTTAACCACCCTTTTGGCCGAATTTTTAGAGAATGCAAAAATATCCCAT
Organism: Medicago sativa; assembly: GCF_051527215.1. NCBI lineage: Eukaryota > Viridiplantae > Streptophyta > Magnoliopsida > Fabales > Fabaceae > Medicago > Medicago sativa. The sequence goes on from NC_140750.1 coordinate 83,850,550, forward strand.
GGAAATCGTAGGTATGTTGTTTACCTATCCAACGAATTGTCACATGCTAAGATTCAATACAAATCGGCCACTTTATGGCCTTCCTAGTAAAAATGGGTCGAAAACGAGTAACGTCCTAAATTAACGAGGAGATTTTCTTAACCTCCATTTTGGCCGAATTTTTAGAGAATGCAAAAATATCCCATGGAAGTCGTAGTTATGTTGTTTACCTATCCAACGAATTGTCACACGCTAAGATTCAATGCAAATCGGCCACATTATGTCCTTCCTACTAAAAAAGGGTTGAAAACGAGTTATGTCCTAAATTAACGAGGAGATTTTCTTAACCTCCATTTTGGCCGAATTTTTAGAGAATGCGAAAATATCCCATGGAAGTCGTAGTTATGTTGTTTATCTATCCAACGAATTGTCACATGCTAAGATTCAATGCAAATCGGCCACATTATGGCCTTCCTAGTAAAAATGGGTCGAAAACGAGTAATGTCCTAAATTAACGAGGATATTTTCTTAACCTCCATTTTGGCCGAATTTTTAGAGAATGCAAAAATATCCCATGGAAGTCGTAGTTATGTTGTTTACCTATCCAACGAATTGTCACATGCTAAGATTCAATACAAATCGGCCACATTATGTCCTTCCTACTAAAAAAGGGTTGAAAACGAGTTATGTCCTAAATTAACGAGGAGATTTTCTTAACCTCCATTTTGGCCGAATTTTTAGAGAATGCGAAAATATCCCATGGAAGTCGTAGTTATGTTGTTTATCTATCCAATGAATTGTCACATGCTAAGATTCAATGCAAATCGGCCACATTATGGCCTTCCTAGTAAAAAAGGGTCGAAAACGAGTAATGTCCTAAATTAACGACGAGATTTTCTTAACCTCCATTTTGGCCGAATTTTTAGAGAATGCAAAAATATCCCATGGAAGTCGTAGTTATGTTGTTTACCTATCCAACGAATTGTCACACGCTAAGATTCAATGCAAATCGGCCACATTATGGCCTTCCTACTAAAAAAGGGTCGAAAACGAGTAATGTCCCAAATTAACGAGGAGATTTTCTTAACCTCCATTTTGGCTGAATTTTTAGAGAATGCAAAAATATCCCATGGAAGTCGTAGTTATGTTGTTTATGCAAATCGGCCACATTATGGCCTTCCTAGTAAAAAAGGGTCGAAAACGAGTAATGTCCTAAATTAACGAGGGGATTTTCTTAACCACCCTTTTGGCCGAATTTTTAGAGAATGCAAAAATATCCCATGGAAATCGTAGGTATGTTGTTTACCTATCCAACGAATTGTCACATGCTAAGATTCAATACAAATCGGCCACTTTATGGCCTTCCTAGTAAAAATGGGTCGAAAACGAGTAACGTCCTAAATTAACGAGGAGATTTTCTTAACCTCCATTTTGGCCGAATTTTTAGAGAATGCAAAAATATCCCATGGAAGTCGTAGTTATGTGGTTTACCTATCCAACGAATTGTCACACGCTAAGATTCAATGCAAATCGGCCACATTATGTCCTTCCTACTAAAAAAGGGTTGAAAACGAGTTATGTCCTAAATTAACGAGGAGATTTTCTTAACCTCCATTTTGGCCGAATTTTTAGAGAATGCGAAAATATCCCATGGAAGTCGTAGTTATGTTGTTTATCTATCCAACGAATTGTCACATGCTAAGATTCAATGCAAATCGGCCACATTATGGCCTTCCTAGTAAAAATGGGTCGAAAACGAGTAATGTCCTAAATTAACGAGGATATTTTCTTAACCTCCATTTTGGCCGAATTTTTAGAGAATGCAAAAATATCCCATGGAAGTCGTAGTTAAGTTGTTTACCTATCCAACGAATTGTCACATGCTAAGATTCAATACAAATCGGCCACTTTATGGCCTTCCTAGTAAAAATGGGTCGAAAACGAGTAATGTCCTAAATTAACGAGGAGATTTTCTTAACCTCCATTTTGGCCGAATTTTTAGAGAATGCAAAAATATCCCATGGAAGTCGTAGTTATGTTGTTTACCTATCCAACGAATTGTCACATGCTAAGATTCAATACAAATCGGCCACTTTATGGCCTTCCTAGTAAAAATGGGTCGAAAACGAGTAACGTCCTAAATTAACGAGGAGATTTTCTTAACCTCCATTTTGGCCGAATTTTTAGAGAATGCAAAAATATCCCATGGAAGTCGTAGTTATGTTGTTTACCTATCCAACGAATTGTCACACGCTAAGATTCAATGCAAATCGGCCACATTATGTCCTTCCTACTAAAAAAGGGTTGAAAACGAGTTATGTCCTAAATTAACGAGGAGATTTTCTTAACCTCCATTTTGGCCGAATTTTTAGAGAATGCGAAAATATCCCATGGAAGTCGTAGTTATGTTGTTTATCTATCCAATGAATTGTCACATGCTAAGATTCAATGCAAATCGGCCACATTATGGCCTTCCTAGTAAAAAAGGGTCGAAAACGAGTAATGTCCTAAATTAACGACGAGATTTTCTTAACCTCCATTTTGGCCGAATTTTTAGAGAATGCAAAAATATCCCATGGAAGTCGTAGGTATGTTGTTTACCTATCCAACGAATTGTCACATGCTAAGATTCAATACAAATTGGCCACTTTATGGCCTTCCTAGTAAAAATGGGTCGAAAACGAGTAATGTCCTAAATTAACGAGGAGATTTTCTTAACCTCCATTTTGGCCGAATTTTTAGAGAATGCAAAAATATCCCATGGAAGTCGTAGTTATGTTGTTTACCTATCCAACGAATTGTCACATGCTAAGATTCAATACAAATCGGCCACTTTATGGCCTTCCTAGTAAAAATGGGTCGAAAACGAGTAACGTCCTAAATTAACGAGGAGATTTTCTTAACCTCCATTTTGGCCGAATTTTTAGAGAATGCAAAAATATCCCATGGAAGTCGTAGTTATGTTGTTTACCTATCCAACGAATTGTCACACGCTAAGATTCAATGCAAATCGGCCACATTATGTCCTTCCTACTAAAAAAGGGTTGAAAACGAGTTATGTCCTAAATTAACGAGGAGATTTTCTTAACCTCCATTTTGGCCGAATTTTTAGAGAATGCGAAAATATCCCATGGAAGTCGTAGTTATGTTGTTTATCTATCCAATGAATTGTCACATGCTAAGATTCAATGCAAATCGGCCACATTATGGCCTTCCTAGTAAAAAAGGGTCGAAAACGAGTAATGTCCTAAATTAACGACGAGATTTTCTTAACCTCCATTTTGGCCGAATTTTTAGAGAATGCAAAAATATCCCATGGAAGTCGTAGTTATGTTGTTTACCTATCCAACGAATTGTCACACGCTAAGATTCAATGCAAATCGGCCACATTATGGCCTTCCTACTAAAAAAGGGTCGAAAACGAGTAATGTCCCAAATTAACGAGGAGATTTTCTTAACCTCCATTTTGGCTGAATTTTTAGAGAATGCAAAAATATCCCATGGAAGTCGTAGTTATGTTGTTTACCTTTCCAACGAATTGTCACATGCTAAGATTCAATGCAAATCGGCCACATTATGGCCTTCCTAGTAAAAAAGGGTCGAAAACGAGTAATGTCCAAAATTAACGAGGAGATTTTCTTAACCTCCATTTTGGCTGAATTTTTAGAGAATGCAAAAATATCCCATGGAAGTCGTAGTTATGTTGTTTACCTTTCCAACGAATTGTCACATGCTAAGATTCAATGCAAATCGGCCACATTATGGCCTTCCTAGTAAAAAAGGGTCGAAAACGAGTAATGTCCAAAATTAACGAGGGGATTTTCTTAACCACCCTTTTGGCCGAATTTTTAGAGAATGCAAAAATATCCCATGGAAATCGTAGGTATGTTGTTTACCTATCCAACGAATTGTCACATGCTAAGATTCAATACAAATCGGCCACTTTATGGCCTTCCTAGTAAAAATGGGTCGAAAACGAGTAACGTCCTAAATTAACGAGGAGATTTTCTTAACCTCCATTTTGGCCGAATTTTTAGAGAATGCAAAAATATCCCATGGAAGTCGTAGTTATGTTGTTTACCTATCCAACGAATTGTCACACGCTAAGATTCAATGCAAATCGGCCACATTATGTCCTTCCTACTAAAAAAGGGTTGAAAACGAGTTATGTCCTAAATTAACGAGGAGATTTTCTTAACCTCCATTTTGGCCGAATTTTTAGAGAATGCGAAAATATCCCATGGAAGTCGTAGTTATGTTGTTTATCTATCCAACGAATTGTCACATGCTAAGATTCAATGCAAATCGGCCACATTATGGCCTTCCTAGTAAAAATGGGTCGAAAACGAGTAATGTCCTAAATTAACGAGGATATTTTCTTAACCTCCATTTTGGCCGAATTTTTAGAGAATGCAAAAATATCCCATGGAAGTCGTAGTTATGTTGTTTACCTATCCAACGAATTGTCACATGCTAAGATTCAATACAAATCGGCCACTTTATGGCCTTCCTAGTAAAAATGGGTCGAAAACGAGTAATGTCCTAAATTAACGAGGAGATTTTCTTAACCTCCATTTTGGCCGAATTTTTAGAGAATGCAAAAATATCCCATGGAAGTCGTAGTTATGTTGTTTACCTATCCAACGAATTGTCACATGCTAAGATTCAATACAAATCGGCCACTTTATGGCCTTCCTAGTAAAAATGGGTCGAAAACGAGTAATGTCCTAAATTAACGAGGAGATTTTCTTAACCTCCATTTTGGCCGAATTTTTAGAGAATGCAAAAATATCCCATGGAAGTCGTAGTTATGTTGTTTACCTATCCAACGAATTGTCACATGCTAAGATTCAATACAAATCGGCCACTTTATGGCCTTCCTAGTAAAAAAGGGTCGAAAACGAGTAATGTCCTAAATTAACGAGGAGATTTTCTTATCCTCCGTTTTGGCCGAATTTTTAGAGAATGCAAAAATATCCCATGGAAGTCGTAGTTATGTTGTTTACCTATCCAACAAATTGTCACATGCTAAGATTCAATACAAATCGGCCACTTTATGGCTTTCCTAGTAAAAATGGGTCGAAAACGAGTAATGTCCTAAATTAACGACGAGATTTTCTTAACCTCCATTTTGGCCGAATTTTTAGAGAATGCAAAAATATCCCATGGAAGTCGTAGTTATGTTGTTTACCTATCCAACGAATTGTCACACGCTAAGATTCAATGCAAATCGGCCACATTATGGCCTTCCTAGTAAAAAAGGGTCGAAAACGAGTAATGTCCCAAATTAACGCAAGGATTTTCTTAACCTCCATTTTGGCTGAATTTTTAAAAAAAGCAAAAATATCCCGTGGAAGTCGTAGCTATGTTGTTTACCTATCCAACGAATTGTCCCATGCTAAGATTCAATACAAACCGGCCACTTTATGGCCTTCCTTATAAAAAAAGGGTCGAAAACGAGTAATGTCCTAAATTAACGAGGAGATTTTCTTAACCTCCGTTTTGGCCGAATTTTTAGAGAATGCAAAAATATCCCATGGAAGTCGTAGTTATGTTGTTTACCTATCCAACAAATTGTCACATGCTAAGATTCAATACAAATCGGCCACTTTATGGCTTTCCTAGTAAAAATGGGTCGAAAACGAGTAATGTCCTAAATTAACGACGAGATTTTCTTAACCTCCATTTTGGCCGAATTTTTAGAGAATGCAAAAATATCCCATGGAAGTCGTAGTTATGTTGTTTACCTATCCAACGAATTGTCACACGCTAAGATTCAATGCAAATCGGCCACATTATGGCCTTCCTAGTAAAAAAGGGTCGAAAACGAGTAATGTCCCAAATTAACGCAAGGATTTTCTTAACCTCCATTTTGGCTGAATTTTTAAAAAATGCAAAAATATCCCGTGGAAGTCGTAGCTATGTTGTTTACCTATCCAACGAATTGTCCCATGCTAAGATTCAATACAAATCGGCCACTTTATGGCCTTCCTAGTAAAAATGGGTCGAAAACGAGTAACGTCCTAAATTAACGAGGAGATTTTCTTAACCTCCATTTTGGCCGAATTTTTAGAGAATGCAAAAATATCCCATGGAAGTCGTAGTTATGTTGTTTACCTATCCAACGAATTGTCACACGCTAAGATTCAATGCAAATCGGCCACATTATGTCCTTCCTACTAAAAAAGGGTTGAAAACGAGTTATGTCCTAAATTAACGAGGAGATTTTCTTAACCTCCATTTTGGCCGAATTTTTAGAGAATGCGAAAATATCCCATGGAAGTCGTAGTTATGTTGTTTATCTATCCAACGAATTGTCACATGCTAAGATTCAATGCAAATCGGCCACATTATGGCCTTCCTAGTAAAAATGGGTCGAAAACGAGTAATGTCCTAAATTAACGAGGATATTTTCTTAACCTCCATTTTGGCCGAATTTTTAGAGAATGCAAAAATATCCCATGGAAGTCGTAGTTATGTTGTTTACCTATCCAACGAATTGTCACATGCTAAGATTCAATACAAATCGGCCACTTTATGGCCTTCCTAGTAAAAATGGGTCGAAAACGAGTAATGTCCTAAATTAACGAGGAGATTTTCTTAACCTCCATTTTGGCCGAATTTTTAGAGAATGCAAAAATATCCCATGGAAGTCGTAGTTATGTTGTTTACCTATCCAACGAATTGTCACATGCTAAGATTCAATACAAATCGGCCACTTTATGGCCTTCCTAGTAAAAATGGGTCGAAAACGAGTAATGTCCTAAATTAACGAGGAGATTTTCTTAACCTCCATTTTGGCCGAATTTTTAGAGAATGCAAAAATATCCCATGGAAGTCGTAGTTATGTTGTTTACCTATCCAACGAATTGTCACATGCTAAGATTCAATACAAATCGGCCACTTTATGGCCTTCCTAGTAAAAAAGGGTCGAAAACGAGTAATGTCCTAAATTAACGAGGAGATTTTCTTATCCTCCGTTTTGGCCGAATTTTTAGAGAATGCAAAAATATCCCATGGAAGTCGTAGTTATGTTGTTTACCTATCCAACAAATTGTCACATGCTAAGATTCAATACAAATCGGCCACTTTATGGCTTTCCTAGTAAAAATGGGTCGAAAACGAGTAATGTCCTAAATTAACGACGAGATTTTCTTAACCTCCATTTTGGCCGAATTTTTAGAGAATGCAAAAATATCCCATGGAAGTCGTAGTTATGTTGTTTACCTATCCAACGAATTGTCACACGCTAAGATTCAATGCAAATCGGCCACATTATGGCCTTCCTAGTAAAAAAGGGTCGAAAACGAGTAATGTCCCAAATTAACGCAAGGATTTTCTTAACCTCCATTTTGGCTGAATTTTTAAAAAAAGCAAAAATATCCCGTGGAAGTCGTAGCTATGTTGTTTACCTATCCAACGAATTGTCCCATGCTAAGATTCAATACAAACCGGCCACTTTATGGCCTTCCTTATAAAAAAAGGGTCGAAAACGAGTAATGTCCTAAATTAACGAGGAGATTTTCTTAACCTCCGTTTTGGCCGAATTTTTAGAGAATGCAAAAATATCCCATGGAAGTCGTAGTTATGTTGTTTACCTATCCAACAAATTGTCACATGCTAAGATTCAATACAAATCGGCCACTTTATGGCTTTCCTAGTAAAAATGGGTCGAAAACGAGTAATGTCCTAAATTAACGACGAGATTTTCTTAACCTCCATTTTGGCCGAATTTTTAGAGAATGCAAAAATATCCCATGGAAGTCGTAGTTATGTTGTTTACCTATCCAACGAATTGTCACACGCTAAGATTCAATGCAAATCGGCCACATTATGGCCTTCCTAGTAAAAAAGGGTCGAAAACGAGTAATGTCCCAAATTAACGCAAGGATTTTCTTAACCTCCATTTTGGCTGAATTTTTAAAAAATGCAAAAATATCCCGTGGAAGTCGTAGCTATGTTGTTTACCTATCCAACGAATTGTCCCATGCTAAGATTCAATACAAACCGGCCACTTTATGGCCTTCCTTATAAAAAAAGGGTCGAAAACGAGTAATGTCCTAAATTAACGAGGGGATTTTCTTAACCTCCATTTTGGCCGAATTTTTAGAGAATGCAAAAATATCCCATGGAAGTCGTAGCTATTTTGTTTACCTATCCAACGAATTTTCACATGCTAAGATTCAATACAAATCGACCACTTTATGGCCTTCCTACTAAAAAAGGGTTGAAAACGAGTAATGTCCTAAATTAACGAGGAGATTTTCTTAACCTCCATTTTGGCCGAATTTTTAGAGAATGCAAAAATATCCCATGGAAGTCGTAGTTATGTTGTTTACCTATCCAACGAATTGTCACACGCTAAGATTCAATGCAAATCGGCCACATTATGGCCTTCCTACTAAAAAAGGGTCGAAAACGAGTAATGTCCCAAATTAACGAGGAGATTTTCTTAACCTCCATTTTGGCTGAATTTTTAGAGAATGCAAAAATATCCCATGGAAGTCGTAGTTATGTTGTTTACCTTTCCAACGAATTGTCACATGCTAAGATTCAATGCAAATCGGCCACATTATGGCCTTCCTAGTAAAAAAGGGTCGAAAACGAGTAATGTCCTAAATTAACGAGGGGATTTTCTTAACCACCCTTTTGGCCGAATTTTTAGAGAATGCAAAAATATCCCATGGAAATCGTAGGTATGTTGTTTACCTATCCAACGAATTGTCACATGCTAAGATTCAATACAAATCGGCCACTTTATGGCCTTCCTAGTAAAAATGGGTCGAAAACGAGTAACGTCCTAAATTAACGAGGAGATTTTCTTAACCTCCATTTTGGCCGAATTTTTAGAGAATGCAAAAATATCCCATGGAAGTCGTAGTTATGTTGTTTACCTATCCAACGAATTGTCACACGCTAAGATTCAATGCAAATCGGCCACATTATGTCCTTCCTACTAAAAAAGGGTTGAAAACGAGTTATGTCCTAAATTAACGAGGAGATTTTCTTAACCTCCATTTTGGCCGAATTTTTAGAGAATGCGAAAATATCCCATGGAAGTCGTAGTTATGTTGTTTATCTATCCAATGAATTGTCACATGCTAAGATTCAATGCAAATCGGCCACATTATGGCCTTCCTAGTAAAAAAGGGTCGAAAACGAGTAATGTCCTAAATTAACGACGAGATTTTCTTAACCTCCATTTTGGCCGAATTTTTAGAGAATGCAAAAATATCCCATGGAAGTCGTAGTTATGTTGTTTACCTATCCAACGAATTGTCACACGATAAGATTCAATGCAAATCGGCCACATTATGGCCTTCCTAGTAAAAAAGGGTCGAAAACGAGTAATGTCCCAAATTAACGCAAGGATTTTCTTAACCTCCATTTTGGCTGAATTTTTAAAAAATGCAAAAATATCCCATGGAAGTCGTAGCTATGTTGTTTACCTATCCAACGAATTGTCCCATGCTAAGATTCAATACAAACCGGCCACTCTATGGCCTTCCTTATAAAAAAAGGGTCGAAAACGAGTAATGTCCTAAATTAACGAGGGGATTTTCTTAACCTCCATTTTGGCCGAATTTTTAGAGAATGCAAAAATATCCCATGGAAGTCGTAGCTATTTTTTTTACCTATCCAACGAATTTTCACATGCTAAGATTCAATACAAATCGACCACTTTATGGCCTTCCTACTAAAAAAGGGTTGAAAACGAGTAATGTCCTAAATTAACGAGGAGATTTTCTTAACCTCCATTTTGGCCGAATTTTTAGAGAATGCAAAAATATCCCATGGAAGTCGTAGTTATGTTGTTTACCTATCCAACGAATTGTCACACGCTAAGATTCAATGCAAATCGGCCACATTATGGCCTTCCTACTAAAAAAGGGTCGAAAACGAGTAATGTCCCAAATTAACGAGGAGATTTTCTTAACCTCCATTTTGGCTGAATTTTTAGAGAATGCAAAAATATCCCATGGAAGTCGTAGTTATGTTGTTTACCTATCCAACGAATTGTCACACGCTAAGATTCAATGCAAATCGGCCACATTATGGCCTTCCTACTAAAAAAGGGTCGAAAACGAGTAATGTCCCAAATTAACGAGGAGATTTTCTTAACCTCCATTTTGGCTGAATTTTTAGAGAATGCAAAAATATCCCATGGAAGTCGTAGTTATGTTGTTTACCTTTCCAACGAATTGTCACATGCTAAGATTCAATGCAAATCGGCCACATTATGGCCTTCCTAGTAAAAAAGGGTCGAAAACGAGTAATGTCCTAAATTAACGAGGGGATTTTCTTAACCACCCTTTTGGCCGAATTTTTAGAGAATGCAAAAATATCCCATGGAAATCGTAGGTATGTTGTTTACCTATCCAACGAATTGTCACATGCTAAGATTCAATACAAATCGGCCACTTTATGGCCTTCCTAGTAAAAATGGGTCGAAAACGAGTAACGTCCTAAATTAACGAGGAGATTTTCTTAACCTCCATTTTGGCCGAATTTTTAGAGAATGCAAAAATATCCCATGGAAGTCGTAGTTATGTTGTTTACCTATCCAACGAATTGTCACACGCTAAGATTCAATGCAAATCGGCCACATTATGTCCTTCCTACTAAAAAAGGGTTGAAAACGAGTTATGTCCTAAATTAACGAGGAGATTTTCTTAACCTCCATTTTGGCCGAATTTTTAGAGAATGCGAAAATATCCCATGGAAGTCGTAGTTATGTTGTTTATCTATCCAATGAATTGTCACATGCTAAGATTCAATGCAAATCGGCCACATTATGGCCTTCCTAGTAAAAAAGGGTCGAAAACGAGTAATGTCCTAAATTAACGACGAGATTTTCTTAACCTCCATTTTGGCCGAATTTTTAGAGAATGCAAAAATATCCCATGGAAGTCGTAGTTATGTTGTTTACCTATCCAACGAATTGTCACACGATAAGATTCAATGCAAATCGGCCACATTATGGCCTTCCTAGTAAAAAAGGGTCGAAAACGAGTAATGTCCCAAATTAACGCAAGGATTTTCTTAACCTCCATTTTGGCTGAATTTTTAAAAAATGCAAAAATATCCCATGGAAGTCGTAGCTATGTTGTTTACCTATCCAACGAATTGTCCCATGCTAAGATTCAATACAAACCGGCCACTCTATGGCCTTCCTTATAAAAAAAGGGTCGAAAACGAGTAATGTCCTAAATTAACGAGGGGATTTTCTTAACCTCCATTTTGGCCGAATTTTTAGAGAATGCAAAAATATCCCATGGAAGTCGTAGCTATTTTTTTTACCTATCCAACGAATTTTCACATGCTAAGATTCAATACAAATCGACCACTTTATGGCCTTCCTACTAAAAAAGGGTTGAAAACGAGTAATGTCCTAAATTAACGAGGAGATTTTCTTAACCTCCATTTTGGCCGAATTTTTAGAGAATGCAAAAATATCCCATGGAAGTCGTAGTTATGTTGTTTACCTATCCAACGAATTGTCACACGCTAAGATTCAATGCAAATCGGCCACATTATGGCCTTCCTACTAAAAAAGGGTCGAAAACGAGTAATGTCCCAAATTAACGAGGAGATTTTCTTAACCTCCATTTTGGCTGAATTTTTAGAGAATGCAAAAATATCCCATGGAAGTCGTAGTTATGTTGTTTACCTTTCCAACGAATTGTCACATGCTAAGATTCAATGCAAATCGGCCACATTATGGCCTTCCTAGTAAAAAAGGGTCGAAAACGAGTAATGTCCTAAATTAACGAGGGGATTTTCTTAACCACCCTTTTGGCCGAATTTTTAGAGAATGCAAAAATATCCCATGGAAATCGTAGGTATGTTGTTTACCTATCCAACGAATTGTCACATGCTTAGATTCAATACAAATCGGCCACTTTATGGCCTTCCTAGTAAAAATGGGTCGAAAACGAGTAACGTCCTAAATTAACGAGGAGATTTTCTTAACCTCCATTTTGGCCGAATTTTTAGAGAATGCAAAAATATCCCATGGAAGTCGTAGCTATGTTGTTTACCTATCCAACGAATTGTCCCATGCTAAGATTCAATACAAACCGGCCACTTTATGGCCTTCCGTATAAAAAAAGGGTCGAAAACGAGTAATGTCCTAAATTAACGAGGGGATTTTCTTAACCTCCATTTTCGCCGAATTTTTAGAGAATGCAAAAATATCCCATGGAAGTCGTAGCTATTTTTTTTACCTATCCAACGAATTTTCACATGCTAAGATTCAATACAAATCGACCACTTTATGGCCTTCCTACTAAAAAAGGGTTGAAAACGAGTAATGTCCTAAATTAACGAGGAGATTTTCTTAACCTCCATTTTGGCCGAATTTTTAGAGAATGCAAAAATATCCCATGGAAGTCGTAGTTATGTTGTTTACCTATCCAACGAATTGTCACACGCTAAGATTCAATGCAAATCGGCCACATTATGGCCTTCCTACTAAAAAAGGGTCGAAAACGAGTAATGTCCCAAATTAACGAGGAGATTTTCTTAACCTCCATTTTGGCTGAATTTTTAGAGAATGCAAAAATATCCCATGGAAGTCGTAGTTATGTTGTTTACCTTTCCAACGAATTGTCACATGCTAAGATTCAATGCAAATCGGCCACATTATGGCCTTCCTAGTAAAAAAGGGTCGAAAACGAGTAATGTCCTAAATTAACGAGGGGATTTTCTTAACCACCCTTTTGGCCGAATTTTTAGAGAATGCAAAAACATCCCATGGAAATCGTAGGTATGTTGTTTACCTATCCAACGAATTGTCACATGCTAAGATTCAATACAAATCGGCCACTTTATGGCCTTCCTAGTAAAAATGGGTCGAAAACGAGTAACGTCCTAAATTAACGAGGAGATTTTCTTAACCTCCATTTTGGCCGAATTTTTAGAGAATGCAAAAATATCCCATGGAAGTCGTAGTTATGTTGTTTACCTATCCAACGAATTGTCACACGCTAAGATTCAATGCAAATCGGCCACATTATGTCCTTCCTACTAAAAAAGGGTTGAAAACGAGTTATGTCCTAAATTAACGAGGAGATTTTCTTAACCTCCATTTTGGCCGAATTTTTAGAGAATGCGAAAATATCCCATGGAAGTCGTAGTTATGTTGTTTATCTATCCAACGAATTGTCACACGCTAAGATTCAATGCAAATCGGCCACATTATGGCCTTCCTAGTAAAAAAGGGTCGAAAACGAGTAATGTCCCAAATTAACACAAGGATTTTCTTAACCTCCATTTTGGCTGAATTTTTAAAAAATGCAAAAATATCCCATGGAAGTCGTAGCTATGTTGTTTACCTATCCAACGAATTGTCCCATGCTAAGATTCAATACAAACCGGCCACTTTATGGCCTTCCTTATAAAAAAAGGGTCGAAAACGAGTAATGTCCTAAATTAACGAGGGGATTTTCTTAACCTCCATTTTGGCCGAATTTTTAGAGAATGCAAAAATATCCCATTGAAGTCGTAGCTATTTTTTTTACCTATCCAACGAATTTTCACATGCTAAGATTCAATACAAATCGACCACTTTATAGCCTTCCTACTAAAAAAGGGTTGAAAACGAGTAATGTCCTAAATTAACGAGGAGATTTTCTTAACCTCCATTTTGGCCGAATTTTTAGAGAATGCAAAAATATCCCATGGAAGTCGTAGTTATGTTGTTTACCTATCCAACGAATTGTCACACGCTAAGATTCAATGCAAATCGGCCACATTATGGCCTTCCTACTAAAAAAGGGTCGAAAACGAGTAATGTCCCAAATTAACGAGGAGATTTTCTTAACCTCCATTTTGGCTGAATTTTTAGAGAATGCAAAAATATCCCATGGAAGTCGTAGTTATGTTGTTTACCTTTCCAACGAATTGTCACATGCTAAGATTCAATGCAAATCGGCCACATTATGGCCTTCCTAGTAAAAAAGGGTCGAAAACGAGTAATGTCCTAAATTAACGAGGGGATTTTCTTAACCACCCTTTTGGCCGAATTTTTAGAGAATGCAAAAATATCCCATGGAAATCGTAGGTATGTTGTTTACCTATCCAACGAATTGTCACATGCTAAGATTCAATACAAATCGGCCACTTTATGGCCTTCCTAGTAAAAATGGGTCGAAAACGAGTAACGTCCTAAATTAACGAGGAGATTTTCTTAACCTCCATTTTGGCCGAATTTTTAGAGAATGCAAAAATATCCCATGGAAGTCGTAGTTATGTTGTTTACCTATCCAACGAATTGTCACACGCTAAGATTCAATGCAAATCGGCCACATTATGGCCTTCCTACTAAAAAAGGGTCGAAAACGAGTAATGTCCCAAATTAACGAGGAGATTTTCTTAACCTCCATTTTGGCTGAATTTTTAGAGAATGCAAAAATATCCCATGGAAGTCGTAGTTATGTTGTTTACCTTTCCAACGAATTGTCACATGCTAAGATTCAATGCAAATCGGCCACATTATGGCCTTCCTAGTAAAAAAGGGTCGAAAACGAGTAATGTCCTAAATTAACGAGGGGATTTTCTTAACCACCCTTTTGGCCGAATTTTTAGAGAATGCAAAAATATCCCATGGAAATCGTAGGTATGTTGTTTACCTATCCAACGAATTGTCACATGCTAAGATTCAATACAAATCGGCCACTTTATGGCCTTCCTAGTAAAAATGGGTCGAAAACGAGTAACGTCCTAAATTAACGAGGAGATTTTCTTAACCTCCATTTTGGCCGAATTTTTAGAGAATGCAAAAATATCCCATGGAAGTCGTAGTTATGTTGTTTACCTATCCAACGAATTGTCACACGCTAAGATTCAATGCAAATCGGCCACATTATGTCCTTCCTACTAAAAAAGGGTTGAAAACGAGTTATGTCCTAAATTAACGAGGAGATTTTCTTAACCTCCATTTTGGCCGAATTTTTAGAGAATGCGAAAATATCCCATGGAAGTCGTAGTTATGTTGTTTATCTATCCAACGAATTGTCACATGCTAAGATTCAATGCAAATCGGCCACATTATGGCCTTCCTAGTAAAAAAGGGTCGAAAACGAGTAATGTCCTAAATTAACGAGGAGATTTTCTTAACCTCCGTTTTGGCCGAATTTTAAGAGAATGCAAAAATATCCCATGGAAGTCGTAGTTATGTTGTTTACCTATCCAACAAATTGTCACATGCTAAGATTCAATACAAATCGGCCACTTTATGGCCTTCCTAGTAAAAATGGGTCGAAAACGAGTAATGTCCTAAATTAACGAGGAGATTTTCTTAACCTCCATTTTGGCCGAATTTTTAGAGAATGCAAAAATATCCCATGGAAGTCGTAGTTATGTTGTTTACCTATCCAACGAATTGTCACATGCTAAGATTCAATACAAATCGGCCACTTTATGGCCTTCCTAGTAAAAATGAGTCGAAAACGAGTAATGTCCTAAATTAACGAGGAGATTTTCTTAACCTCCATTTTGGCCGAATTTTTAGAGAATGCAAAAATATCCCATGGAAGTCGTAGTTATGTTGTTTACCTATCCAACGAATTGTCACATGCTAAGATTCAATGCAAATCGGCCACATTATGGCCTTCCTAGTAAAAAAGGGTCGAAAACGAGTAATGTCCTAAATTAACGAGGAGATTTTCTTAACCTCCGTTTTGGCCGAATTTTTAGAGAATGCAAAAATATCCCATGGAAGTCGTAGTTATGTTGTTTACCTAGCCAACAAATTGTCACATGCTAAGATTCAATTCAAATCGGCCACTTTATGGCCTTCCTAGTAAAAATGGGTCGAAAACGAGTAATGTCCTAAATTAACGACGAGATTTTCTTAACCTCCATTTTGGCCGAATTTTTAGAGAATGCAAGAATATCCCATGGAAGTCTTAGTTATGTTGTTTACCTATCCAACGAATTGTCACCCGCTAAGATTCAATGCAAATCGGCCAGATTATGGCCTTCCTAGTAAAAAAGGGTCGAAAACGAGTAATGTCCCAAATTAACGCAAGGATTTTCTTAACCTCCATTTTGGCTGAATTTTTAAAAAATGCAAAAATATCCCATGGAAGTCGTAGCTATGTTGTTTACCTATCCAACGAATTGTCCCATGCTAAGATTCGATACAAACCGGCCACTTTATGGCCTTCCTTATAAAAAAAGGGTCGAAAACGAGTAATGTCCTAAATTAACGAGGGGATTTTCTTAACCTCCATTTTGGCCGAATTTTTAGAGAATGCAAAAATATCCCATGGAAGTCGTAGCTATTTTGTTTACCTATCCAACGAATTTTCACATGCTAAGATTCAATACAAATCGACCACTTTATGGCCTTCCTACTAAAAAAGGGTTGTAAACAAGTAATGTCCTAAATTAACGAGGAGATTTTCTTAACCTCCATTTTGGCCGAATTTTTAGAGAATGCAAAAATATCCCATGGAAGTCGTAGTTATGTTGTTTACCTATCCAACGAATTGTCACACGCTAAGATTCAATGCAAATCGGCCACATTATGGCCTTCCTACTAAAAAAGGGTCGAAAACGAGTAATGTCCCAAATTAACGAGGAGATTTTCCTAACCTCCATTTTGGCCGAATTTTTAGAGAATGCAAAAATATCCCATGGAAGTCGTAGTTATGTTGTTTACCTTTCCAACGAATTGTCACATGCTAAGATTCAATGCAAATCGGCCACATTATGGCCTTCCTAGTAAAAAAGGGTCGAAAACGAGTAATGTCCTAAATTAACGAGGGGATTTTCTTAACCTCCTTTTTGGCCGAATTTTTAGAGAATGCAAAAATATCCCATGGAAATCGTAGGTATGTTGTTTACCTATCCAACGAATTGTCACATGCTAAGATTCAATACAAATCGGCCACTTTATGGCCTTCCTAGTAAAAATGGGCCGAAAACGAGTAATGTCCTAAATTAACGAGGAGATTTTCTTAACCTCCATTTTGGCCGAATTTTTAGAGAATGCAAAAATATCCCATGGAAGTCGTAGTTATGTTGTTTACCTATCCAACGAATTGTCACACGCTAAGATTCAATGCAAATCGGCCACATTATGGCCTTCCTAGTAAAAAAGGGTCGAAAACGAGTAATGTCCTAAATTAACGAGGAGATTTTCTTATCCTCCGTTTTGGCCGAATTTTTAGAGAATGCAAAAATATCCCATGGAAGTCGTAGTTATGTTGTTTACCTATCCAACAAATTGTCACATGCTAAGATTCAATACAAATCGGCCACTTTATGGCTTTCCTAGTAAAAATGGGTCGAAAACGAGTAATGTCCTAAATTAACGACGAGATTTTCTTAACCTCCATTTTGGCCGAATTTTTAGAGAATGCAAAAATATCCCATGGAAGTCGTAGTTATGTTGTTTACCTATCCAACGAATTGTCACACGCTAAGATTCAATGCAAATCGGCCACATTATGGCCTTCCTAGTAAAAAAGGGTCGAAAACGAGTAATGTCCCAAATTAACGCAAGGATTTTCTTAACCTCCATTTTGGCTGAATTTTTAAAAAATGCAAAAATATCCCGTGGAAGTCGTAGCTATGTTGTTTACCTATCCAACGAATTGTCCCATGCTAAGATTCAATACAAACCGGCCACTTTATGGCCTTCCTTATAAAAAAAGGGTCGAAAACGAGTAATGTCCTAAATTAACGAGGAGATTTTCTTAACCTCCGTTTTGGCCGAATTTTTAGAGAATGCAAAAATATCCCATGGAAGTCGTAGTTATGTTGTTTACCTATCCAACAAATTGTCACATGCTAAGATTCAATACAAATCGGCCACTTTATGGCCTTCCTAGTAAAAATGGGTCGAAAACGAGTAATGTCCTAAATTAACGACGAGATTTTCTTAACCTCCATTTTGGCCGAATTTTTAGAGAATGCAAAAATATCCCATGGAAGTCGTAGTTATGTTGTTTACCTATCCAACGAATTGTCACACGCTAAGATTCAATGCAAATCGGCCACATTATGGCCTTCCTAGTAAAAAAGGGTCGAAAACGAGTAATGTCCCAAATTAACGCAAGGATTTTCTTAACCTCCATTTTGGCTGAATTTTTAAAAAATGCAAAAATATCCCATGGAAGTCGTAGCTATGTTGTTTACCTATCCAACGAATTGTCCCATGCTAAGATTCAATACAAACCGGCCACTCTATGGCCTTCCTTATAAAAAAAGGGTCGAAAACGAGTAATGTCCTAAATTAACGAGGGGATTTTCTTAACCTCCATTTTGGCCGAATTTTTAGAGAATGCAAAAATATCCCATGGAAGTCGTAGCTATTTTTTTTACCTATCCAACGAATTTTCACATGCTAAGATTCAATACAAATCGACCACTTTATGGCCTTCCTACTAAAAAAGGGTTGAAAACGAGTAATGTCCTAAATTAACGAGGAGATTTTCTTAACCTCCATTTTGGCCGAATTTTTAGAGAATGCAAAAATATCCCATGGAAGTCGTAGTTATGTTGTTTACCTATCCAACGAATTGTCACACGCTAAGATTCAATGCAAATCGGCCACATTATGGCCTTCCTACTAAAAAAGGGTCGAAAACGAGTAATGTCCCAAATTAACGAGGAGATTTTCTTAACCTCCATTTTGGCTGAATTTTTAGAGAATGCAAAAATATCCCATGGAAGTCGTAGTTATGTTGTTTACCTTTCCAACGAATTGTCACATGCTAAGATTCAATGCAAATCGGCCACATTATGGCCTTCCTAGTAAAAAAGGGTCGAAAACGAGTAATGTCCTAAATTAACGAGGGGATTTTCTTAACCACCCTTTTGGCCGAATTTTTAGAGAATGCAAAAATATCCCATGGAAATCGTAGGTATGTTGTTTACCTATCCAACGAATTGTCACATGCTAAGATTCAATACAAATCGGCCACTTTATGGCCTTCCTAGTAAAAATGGGTCGAAAACGAGTAACGTCCTAAATTAACGAGGAGATTTTCTTAACCTCCATTTTGGCCGAATTTTTAGAGAATGCAAAAATATCCCATGGAAGTCGTAGCTATGTTGTTTACCTATCCAACGAATTGTCACATGCTAAGATTCAATGCAAATCGGCCACATTATGGCCTTCCTAGTAAAAAAGGGTCGAAAACGAGTAATGTCCTAAATTAACGAGGGGATTTTCTTAACCACCCTTTTGGCCGAATTTTTAGAGAATGCAAAAATATCCCATGGAAATCGTAGGTATGTTGTTTACCTATCCAACGAATTGTCACATGCTAAGATTCAATACAAATCGGCCACTTTATGGCCTTCCTAGTAAAAATGGGTCGAAAACGAGTAACGTCCTAAATTAACGAGGAGATTTTCTTAACCTCCATTTTGGCCGAATTTTTAGAGAATGCAAAAATATCCCATGGAAGTCGTAGCTATGTTGTTTACCTATCCAACGAATTGTCACATGCTAAGATTCATTACAAATCGACCACTTTATGGCCTTCCTACTAAAAAAGGGTTGTAAACAAGTAATGTCCTAAATTAACGAGGAGATTTTCTTAACCTCCATTTTGGCCGAATTTTTAGAGAATGCGAAAATATCCCATGGAAGTCGTAGTTATGTTGTTTACCTTTCCAACGAATTGTCACATGCTAAGATTCAATGCAAATCTGCCACATTATGGCCTTCCTAGTAAAAAAGGGTCGAAAACGAGTAATGTCCTAAATTAACGAGGGGATTTTCTTAACCTCCTTTTTGGCCGAATTTTTAGAGAATGCAAAAATATCCCATGGAAATCGTAGGTATGTTGTTTACCTATCCAACGAATTGTCACATGCTAAGATTCAATACAAATCGGCCACTTTATGGCCTTCCTAGTAAAAATGGGCCGAAAACGAGTAATGTCCTAAATTAACGAGGAGATTTTCTTAACCTCCATTTTGGCCGAATTTTTAGAGAATGCAAAAATATCCCATGGAAGTCGTAGTTATGTTGTTTACCTATCCAACGAATTGTAACACGCTAAGATTCAATGCAAATCGGCCACATTATGGCTTTCCTACTAAAAAAGGGTTGAAAACGAGTTATGTCCTAAATTAACGAGGAGATTTTCTTAACCTCCATTTTGGCCGAATTTTTAGAGAATGCGAAAATATCCCATGGAAGTCGTAGTTATGTTGTTTATCTATCCAACGAATTGTCACATGCTAAGATTCAATGCAAATCGGCCACATTATGGCCTTCCTAGTAAAAAAGGGTCGAAAACGAGTAATGTCCTAAATTAACGAGGAGATTTTCTTAACCTCCGTTTTGGCCGAATTTTTAGAGAATGCAAAAATATCCCATGGAAGTCGTAGTTATGTTGTTTACCTATCCAAGAAATTGTCACATGCTAAGATTCAATACAAATCGGCCACTTTATGGCCTTCCTAGTAAAAATGGGTCGAAAACGAGTAATGTCCCAAATTAACGACGAGATTTTTTTAACCTCCATTTTGGCCGAATTTTTAGAGAATGCAAAAATATCCCATGGAAGTCGTAGTTATGTTGTTTACCTATCCAACGAATTGTCACACGCTAAGATTCAATGCAAATCGGCCACATTATGGCCTTCCTAGTAAAAAAGGGTCGAAAACGAGTAATGTCCCAAATTAACGCAAGGATTTTCTTAACCTCCATTTTGGCTGAATTTTTAAAAAATGCAAAAATATCCCATGGAAGTCGTAGCTATGTTGTTTACCTATCCAACGAATTGTCCCATGCTAAGATTCAATACAAACCGGCCACTTTATGGCCTTCCTTATAAAAAAAGGGTCGAAAACGAGTAATGTCCTAAATTAACGAGGGGATTTTCTTAACCTCCATTTTGGCCGAATTTTTAGAGAATGCAAAAATATCCCATGGAAGTCGTAGCTATTTTGTTTACCTATCCAACGAATTTTCACATGCTAAGATTCAATACAAATCGACCACTTTATGGCCTTCCTACTAAAAAAGGGTTGTAAACAAGTAATGTCCTAAATTAACGAGGAGATTTTATTAACCTCCATTTTGGCCGAATTTTTAGAGAATGCAAAAATATCCCATGGAAGTCGTAGTTATGTTGTTTACCTATCCAACGAATTGTCACACGCTAAGATTCAATGCAAATCGGCCACATTATGGCCTTCCTACTAAAAAAGGGTCGAAAACGAGTAATGTCCCAAATTAACGAGGAGATTTTCTTAACCTCCATTTTGGCCGAATTTTTAGAGAATGCAAAAATATCCCATGGAAGTCGTAGTTATGTTGTTTACCTATCCAACGAATTGTCACACGATAAGATTCAATGCAAATCGGCCACATTATGGCCTTCCTACTAAAAAAGGGTCGAAAACGAGTAATGTCCCAAATTAACGAGGAGATTTTCATAACCTCCATTTTGGCCGAATTTTTAGAGAATGCAAAAATATCCCATGGAAGTCGTAGTTATGTTGTTTACCTTTCCAACGAATTGTCACATGCTAAGATTCAATGCAAATCGGCCACATTATGGCCTTCCTAGTAAAAAAGGGTCGAAAACGAGTAATGTCCTAAATTAACGAGGGGATTTTCTTAACCTCCCTTTTGGCCGAATTTTTAGAGAATGCGAAAATATCCCATGGAAGTCGTAGTTATGTTGTTTACCTATCCAACGAATTGTAACACGCTAAGATTCAATGCAAATCGGCCACATTATGGCTTTCCTACTAAAAAAGGGTTGAAAACGAGTTATGTCCTAAATTAACGAGGAGATTTTCTTAACCTCCATTTTGGCCGAATTTTTAGAGAATGCGAAAATATCCCATGGAAGTCGTAGTTATGTTGTTTATCTATCCAACGAATTGTCACATGCTAAGATTCAATGCAAATCGGCCACATTATGGCCTTCCTAGTAAAAAAGGGTCGAAAACGAGTAATGTCCTAAATTAACGAGGAGATTTTCTTAACCTCCGTTTTGGCCGAATTTTTAGAGAATGCAAAAATATCCCATGGAAGTCGTAGTTATGTTGTTTACCTATCCAACAAATTGTCACATGCTAAGATTCAATACAAATCGGCCACTTTATGGCCTTCCTAGTAAAAATGGGTCGAAAACGAGTAATGTCCGAAATTAACGACGAGATTTTCTTAACCTCCATTTTGGCCGAATTTTTAGAGAATGCAAAAATATCCCATGGAAGTCGTAGTTATGTTGTTTACCTATCCAACGAATTGTCACACGCTAAGATTCAATGCAAATCGGCCACATTATGGCCTTCCTAGTAAAAAAGGGTCGAAAACGAGTAATGTCCCAAATTAACGCAAGGATTTTCTTAACCTCCATTTTGGCTGAATTTTTAAAAAATGCAAAAATATCCCATGGAAGTCGTAGCTATGTTGTTTACCTATCCAACGAATTGTCCCATGCTAAGATTCAATACAAACCGGCCACTTTATGGCCTTCCTTATAAAAAAAGGGTCGAAAACGAGTAATGTCCTAAATTAACGAGGGGATTTTCTTAACCTCCATTTTGGCCGAATTATTAGAGAAATATCCCATGGAAGTCGTAGCTATTTTGTTTACCTATCCAACGAATTTTCACATGCTAAGATTCAATACAAATCGACCACTTTATGGCCTTCCTACTAAAAAAGGGTTGTAAACAAGTAATGTCCTAAATTAACGAGGAGATTTTCTTAACCTCCATTTTGGCCGAATTTTTAGAGAATGCAAAAATATCCCATGGAAGTCGTAGTTATGTTGTTTACCTATCCAACGAATTGTCACACGCTAAGATTCAATGCAAATCGGCCACATTATGGCCTTCCTACTAAAAAAGGGTCGAAAACGAGTAATGTCCCAAATTAACGAGGAGATTTTCATAACCTCCATTTTGGCCGAATTTTTAGAGAATGCAAAAATATCCCATGGAAGTCGTAGTTATGTTGTTTACCTTTCCAACGAATTGTCACATGCTAAGATTCAATGCAAATCGGCCACATTATGGCCTTCCTAGTAAAAAAGGGTCGAAAACGAGTAATGTCCTAAATTAACGAGGGGATTTTCTTAACCTCCTTTTTGGCCGAATTTTTAGAGAATGCAAAAATATCCCATGGAAATCGTAGGTATAATGTTTACCTATCCAACGAATTGTCACATGCTAAGATTCAATACAAATCGGCCACTTTATGGCCTTCCTAGTAAAAATGGGCCGAAAACGAGTAATGTCCTAAATTAACGAGGAGATTTTCTTAACCTCCATTTTGGCCGAATTTTTAGAGAATGCAAAAATATCCCATGGAAGTCGTAGTTATGTTGTTTACCTATCCAACGAATTGTAACACGCTAAGATTCAATGCAAATCGGCCACATTATGGCTTTCCTACTAAAAAAGGGTTGAAAACGAGTTATGTCCTAAATTAACGAGGAGATTTTCTTAACCTCCATTTTGGCCGAATTTTTAGAGAATGCGAAAATATCCCATGGAAGTCGTAGTTATGTTGTTTATCTATCCAACGAATTGTCACATGCTAAGATTCAATGCAAATCGGCCACATTATGGCCTTCCTAGTAAAAAAGGGTCGAAAACGAGTAATGTCCTAAATTAACGAGGAGATTTTCTTAACCTCCGTTTTGGCCGAATTTTTAGAGAATGCAAAAATATCCAATGGAAGTCGTAGTTATGTTGTTTACCTATCCAAGAAATTGTCACATGCTAAGATTCAATACAAATCGGCCACTTTATGGCCTTCCTATTAAAAATGGGTCGAAAACGAGTAATGTCCGAAATTAACGACGAGATTTTCTTAACCTCCATTTTGGCCGAATTTTTAGAGAATGCAAAAATATCCCATGGAAGTCGTAGTTATGTTGTTTACCTATCCAACGAATTGTCACACGCTAAGATTCAATGCAAATCGGCCACATTATGGCCTTCCTAGTAAAAAAGGGTCGAAAACGAGTAATGTCCCAAATTAACGCAAGGATTTTCTTAACCTCCATTTTGGCTGAATTTTTAAAAAATGCAAAAATATCCCATGGAAGTCGTAGCTATGTTGTTTACCTATCCAACGAATTGTCCCATGCTAAGATTCAATACAAACCGGCCACTTTATGGCCTTCCTTATAAAAAAAGGGTCGAAAACGAGTAATGTCCTAAATTAACGAGGGGATTTTCTTAACCTCCATTTTGGCCGAATTTTTAGAGAATGCAAAAATATCCCATGGAAGTCGTAGCTATTTTGTTTACCTATCCAACGAATTTTCACATGCTAAGATTCAATACAAATCGACCACTTTATGGCCTTCCTACTAAAAAAGGGTTGTAAACAAGTAATGTCCTAAATTAACGAGGAGATTTTCTTAACCTCCATTTTGGCCGAATTTTTAGAGAATGCAAAAATATCCCATGGAAGTCGTAGTTATGTTGTTTACCTATCCAACGAATTGTCACACGCTAAGATTCAATGCAAATCGGCCACATTATGGCCTTCCTACTAAAAAAGGGTCGAAAACGAGTAATGTCCCAAATTAACGAGGAGATTTTCTTAACCTCCATTTTGGCCGAATTTTTAGAGAATGCAAAAATATCCCATGGAAGTCGTAGTTATGTTGTTTACCTATCCAACGAATTGTCACACGCTAAGATTCAATGCAAATCGGCCACATTATGGCCTTCCTACTAAAAAAGGGTCGAAAACGAGTAATGTCCCAAATTAACGAGGAGATTTTCATAACCTCCATTTTGGCCGAATTTTTAGAGAATGCAAAAATATCCCATGGAAGTCGTAGTTATGTTGTTTACCTTTCCAACGAATTGTCACATGCTAAGATTCAATGCAAATCGGCCACATTATGGCCTTCCTAGTAAAAAAGGGTCGAAAACGAGTAATGTCCTAAATTAACGAGGGGATTTTCTTAACCTCCCTTTTGGCCGAATTTTTAGAGAATGCGAAAATATCCCATGGAAGTCGTAGTTATGTTGTTTACCTATCCAACGAATTGTAACACGCTAAGATTCAATGCAAATCGGCCACATTATGGCTTTCCTACTAAAAAAGGGTTGAAAACGAGTTATGTCCTAAATTAACGAGGAGATTTTCTTAACCTCCATTTTGGCCGAATTTTTAGAGAATGCGAAAATATCCCATGGAAGTCGTAGTTATGTTGTTTATCTATCCAACGAATTGTCACATGCTAAGATTCAATGCAAATCGGCCACATTATGGCCTTCCTAGTAAAAAAGGGTCGAAAACGAGTAATGTCCTAAATTAACGAGGAGATTTTCTTAACCTCCGTTTTGGCCGAATTTTTAGAGAATGCAAAAATATCCCATGGAAGTCGTAGTTATGTTGTTTACCTATCCAACAAATTGTCACATGCTAAGATTCAATACAAATCGGCCACTTTATGGCCTTCCTAGTAAAAATGGGTCGAAAACGAGTAATGTCCGAAATTAACGACGAGATTTTCTTAACCTCCATTTTGGCCGAATTTTTAGAGAATGCAAAAATATCCCATGGAAGTCGTAGTTATGTTGTTTACCTATCCAACGAATTGTCACACGCTAAGATTCAATGCAAATCGGCCACATTATGGCCTTCCTAGTAAAAAAGGGTCGAAAACGAGTAATGTCCCAAATTAACGCAAGGATTTTCTTAACCTCCATTTTGGCTGAATTTTTAAAAAATGCAAAAATATCCCATGGAAGTCGTAGCTATGTTGTTTACCTATCCAACGAATTGTCCCATGCTAAGATTCAATACAAACCGGTCACTTTATGGCCTTCCTTATAAAAAAAGGGTCGAAAACGAGTAATGTCCTAAATTAACGAGGGGATT
Source organism: Medicago sativa (assembly GCF_051527215.1). NCBI lineage: Eukaryota > Viridiplantae > Streptophyta > Magnoliopsida > Fabales > Fabaceae > Medicago > Medicago sativa. The sequence goes on from NC_140750.1 coordinate 83,876,372, forward strand.
TTCTTAACCTCCATTTTGGCCGAATTATTAGAGAAATATCCCATGGAAGTCGTAGCTATTTTGTTTACCTATCCAACGAATTTTCACATGCTAAGATTCAATACAAATCGACCACTTTATGGCCTTCCTACTAAAAAAGGGTTGTAAACAAGTAATGTCCTAAATTAACGAGGAGATTTTCTTAACCTCCATTTTGGCCGAATTTTTAGAGAATGCAAAAATATCCCATGGAAGTCGTAGTTATGTTGTTTACCTATCCAACGAATTGTCACACGCTAAGATTCAATGCAAATCGGCCACATTATGGCCTTCCTACTAAAAAAGGGTCGAAAACGAGTAATGTCCCAAATTAACGAGGAGATTTTCATAACCTCCATTTTGGCCGAATTTTTAGAGAATGCAAAAATATCCCATGGAAGTCGTAGTTATGTTGTTTACCTTTCCAACGAATTGTCACATGCTAAGATTCAATGCAAATCGGCCACATTATGGCCTTCCTAGTAAAAAAGGGTCGAAAACGAGTAATGTCCTAAATTAACGAGGGGATTTTCTTAACCTCCCTTTTGGCCGAATTTTTAGAGAATGCGAAAATATCCCATGGAAGTCGTAGTTATGTTGTTTACCTATCCAACGAATTGTAACACGCTAAGATTCAATGCAAATCGGCCACATTATGGCTTTCCTACTAAAAAAGGGTTGAAAACGAGTTATGTCCTAAATTAACGAGGAGATTTTCTTAACCTCCATTTTGGCCGAATTTTTAGAGAATGCGAAAATATCCCATGGAAGTCGTAGTTATGTTGTTTATCTATCCAACGAATTGTCACATGCTAAGATTCAATGCAAATCGGCCACATTATGGCCTTCCTAGTAAAAAAGGGTCGAAAACGAGTAATGTCCTAAATTAACGAGGAGATTTTCTTAACCTCCGTTTTGGCCGAATTTTTAGAGAATGCAAAAATATCCCATGGAAGTCGTAGTTATGTTGTTTACCTATCCAACAAATTGTCACATGCTAAGATTCAATACAAATCGGCCACTTTATGGCCTTCCTAGTAAAAATGGGTCGAAAACGAGTAATGTCCGAAATTAACGACGAGATTTTCTTAACCTCCATTTTGGCCGAATTTTTAGAGAATGCAAAAATATCCCATGGAAGTCGTAGTTATGTTGTTTACCTTTCCAACGAATTGTCACATGCTAAGATTCAATGCAAATCGGCCACATTATGGCCTTCCTAGTAAAAAAGGGTCGAAAACGAGTAATGTCCTAAATTAACGAGGGGATTTTCTTAACCTCCCTTTTGGCCGAATTTTTAGAGAATGCGAAAATATCCCATGGAAGTCGTAGTTATGTTGTTTACCTATCCAACGAATTGTAACACGCTAAGATTCAATGCAAATCGGCCACATTATGGCTTTCCTACTAAAAAAGGGTTGAAAACGAGTTATGTCCTAAATTAACGAGGAGATTTTCTTAACCTCCATTTTGGCCGAATTTTTAGAGAATGCGAAAATATCCCATGGAAGTCGTAGTTATGTTGTTTATCTATCCAACGAATTGTCACATGCTAAGATTCAATGCAAATCGGCCACATTATGGCCTTCCTAGTAAAAAAGGGTCGAAAACGAGTAATGTCCTAAATTAACGAGGAGATTTTCTTAACCTCCGTTTTGGCCGAATTTTTAGAGAATGCAAAAATATCCCATGGAAGTCGTAGTTATGTTGTTTACCTATCCAACAAATTGTCACATGCTAAGATTCAATACAAATCGGCCACTTTATGGCCTTCCTAGTAAAAATGGGTCGAAAACGAGTAATGTCCGAAATTAACGACGAGATTTTCTTAACCTCCATTTTGGCCGAATTTTTAGAGAATGCAAAAATATCCCATGGAAGTCGTAGTTTTGTTGTTTACCTATCCAACGAATTGTCACACGCTAAGATTCAATGCAAATCGGCCACATTATGGCCTTCCTAGTAAAAAAGGGTCGAAAACGAGTAATGTCCCAAATTAACGCAAGGATTTTCTTAACCTCCATTTTGGCTGAATTTTTAAAAAATGCAAAAATATCCCATGGAAGTCGTAGCTATGTTGTTTACCTATCCAACGAATTGTCCCATGCTAAGATTCAATACAAACCGGCCACTTTATGGCCTTCCTTATAAAAAAAGGGTCGAAAACGAGTAATGTCCTAAATTAACGAGGGGATTTTCTTAACCTCCATTTTGGCTGAATTTTTAAAAAATGCAAAAATATCCCATGGAAGTCGTAGCTATTTTGTTTACCTATCCAACGAATTTTCACATGCTAAGATTCAATACAAATCGACCACTTTATGGCCTTCCTACTAAAAAAGGGTTGTAAACAAGTAATGTCCTAAATTAACGAGGAGATTTTCTTAACCTCCATTTTGGCCGAATTTTTAGAGAATGCAAAAATATCCCATGGAAGTCGTAGTTATGTTGTTTACCTATCCAACGAATTGTCACACGCTAAGATTCAATGCAAATCGGCCACATTATGGCCTTCCTACTAAAAAAGGGTCGAAAACGAGTAATGTCCCAAATTAACGAGGAGATTTTCATAACCTCCATTTTGGCCGAATTTTTAGAGAATGCAAAAATATCCCATGGAAGTCGTAGTTATGTTGTTTACCTTTCCAACGAATTGTCACATGCTAAGATTCAATGCAAATCGGCCACATTATGGCCTTCCTAGTAAAAAAGGGTCGAAAACGAGTAATGTCCTAAATTAACGAGGGGATTTTCTTAACCTCCCTTTTGGCCGAATTTTTAGAGAATGCGAAAATATCCCATGGAAGTCATAGTTATGTTGTTTACCTATCCAACGAATTGTAACACGCTAAGATTCAATGCAAATCGGCCACATTATGGCTTTCCTACTAAAAAAGGGTTGAAAACGAGTTATGTCCTAAATTAACGAGGAGATTTTCTTAACCTCCATTTTGGCCGAATTTTTAGAGAATGCGAAAATATCCCATGGAAGTCGTAGTTATGTTGTTTATCTATCCAACGAATTGTCACATGCTAAGATTCAATGCAAATCGGCCACATTATGGCCTTCCTAGTAAAAAAGGGTCGAAAACGAGTAATGTCCTAAATTAACGAGGAGATTTTCTTAACCTCCGTTTTGGCCGAATTTTTAGAGAATGCAAAAATATCCCATGGAAGTCGTAGTTATGTTGTTTACCTATCCAACAAATTGTCACATGCTAAGATTCAATACAAATCGGCCACTTTATGGCCTTCCTAGTAAAAATGGGTCGAAAACGAGTAATGTCCGAAATTAACGACGAGATTTTCTTAACCTCCATTTTGGCCGAATTTTTAGAGAATGCAAAAATATCCCATGGAAGTCGTAGTTTTGTTGTTTACCTATCCAACGAATTGTCACACGCTAAGATTCAATGCAAATCGGCCACATTATGGCCTTCCTAGTAAAAAAGGGTCGAAAACGAGTAATGTCCCAAATTAACGCAAGGATTTTCTTAACCTCCATTTTGGCTGAATTTTTAAAAAATGCAAAAATATCCCATGGAAGTCGTAGCTATGTTGTTTACCTATCCAACGAATTGTCCCATGCTAAGATTCAATACAAACCGGCCACTTTATGGCCTTCCTTATAAAAAAAGGGTCGAAAACGAGTAATGTCCTAAATTAACGAGGGGATTTTCTTAACCTCCATTTTGGCTGAATTTTTAAAAAATGCAAAAATATCCCATGGAAGTCGTAGCTATTTTGTTTACCTATCCAACGAATTTTCACATGCTAAGATTCAATACAAATCGACCACTTTATGGCCTTCCTACTAAAAAAGGGTTGTAAACAAGTAATGTCCTAAATTAACGAGGAGATTTTCTTAACCTCCATTTTGGCCGAATTTTTAGAGAATGCAAAAATATCCCATGGAAGTCGTAGTTATGTTGTTTACCTATCCAACGAATTGTCACACGCTAAGATTCAATGCAAATCGGCCACATTATGGCCTTCCTAGTAAAAAAGGGTCGAAAACGAGTAATGTCCCAAATTAACGCAAGGATTTTCTTAACCTCCATTTTGGCTGAATTTTTAAAAAATGCAAAAATATCCCATGGAAGTCGTAGCTATGTTGCTTACCTATCCAACGAATTGTCCCATGCTAAGATTCAATACAAACCGGCCACTTTATGGCCTTCCTTATAAAAAAAGGGTCGAAAACGAGTAATGTCCTAAATTAACGAGGGGATTTTCTTAACCTCCATTTTGGCCGAATTTTTAGAGAAATATCCCATGGAAGTCGTAGCTATTTTGTTTACCTATCCAACGAATTTTCACATGCTAAGATTCAATACAAATCGACCACTTTATGGCCTTCCTACTAAAAAAGGGTTGTAAACAAGTAATGTCCTAAATTAACGAGGAGATTTTCTTAACCTCCATTTCGGCCGAATTTTTAGAGAATGCAAAAATATCCCATGGAAGTCATAGTTATGTTGTTTACCTATCCAACGAATTGTCACACGCTAAGATTCAATGCAAATCGGCCACATTATGGCCTTCCTACTAAAAAAGGGTCGAAAACGAGTAATGTCCCAAATTAACGAGGAGATTTTCATAACCTCCATTTTGGCCGAATTTTTAGAGAATGCAAAAATATCCCATGGAAGTCGTAGTTATGTTGTTTACCTTTCCAACGAATTGTCACATGCTAAGATTCAATGCAAATCGGCCACATTATGGCCTTCCTAGTAAAAAAGGGTCGAAAACGAGTAATGTCCTAAATTAACGAGGGGATTTTCTTTACCTCCCTTTTGGCCGAATTTTTAGAGAATGCGAAAATATCCCACGGAAGTCGTAGTTATGTTGTTTACCTATCCAACGAATTGTAACACGCTAAGATTCAATGCAAATCGGCCACATTATGGCTTTCCTACTAAAAAAGGGTTGAAAACGAGTTATGTCCTAAATTAACGAGGAGATTTTCTTAACCTCCATTTTGGCCGAATTTTTAGAGAATGCAAAAATATCCCATGGAAGTCGCAGTTATGTTGTTTACCTATCCAACGAATTGTCACACGCTAAGATTCAATGCAAATCGGCCAAATTATGGCCTTCCTACTAAAAAAGGGTCGAAAACGAGTAATGTCCCAAATGAACGAGGAGATTTTCATAACCTCCATTTTGGCCGAATTGTTAGAGAATGCAAAAATATCCCATGGAAGTCGTAGTTATGTTGTTTACCTATCCAACGAATTGTCACACGCTAAGATTCAATGCAAATCGGCCACATTATGGCCTTCCTAGTAAAAAAGGGTCGAAAACGAGTAATGTCCGAAATTAACGACGAGATTTTCTTAACCTCCATTTTGGCCGAATTTTTAGAGAATGCAAAAATATCCCATGGAAGTCGTAGTTATGTTGTTTACCTATCCAACGAATTGTCACACGCTAAGATTCAATGCAAATCGGCCACATTATGGCCTTCCTAGTAAAAAAGGGTCGAAAACGAGTAATGTCCCAAATTAACGCAAGGATTTTCTTAACCTCCATTTTGGCTGAATTTTTAAAAAATGCAAAAATATCCCATGGAAGTCGTAGCTATGTTGTTTACCTATCCAACGAATTGTCCCATGCTAAGATTCAATACAAACCGGCCACTTTATGGCCTTCCTTATAAAAAAAGGGTCGAAAACGAGTAATGTCCTAAATTAACGAGGGGATTTTCTTAACCTCCATTTTGGCTGAATTTTTAAACAAATGCAAAAATATCCCATGGAAGTCGTAGCTATTTTGTTTACCTATCCAACGAATTTTCACATGCTAAGATTCAATACAAATCGACCACTTTATGGCCTTCCTACTAAAAAAGGGTTGTAAACAAGTAATGTCCTAAATTAACGAGGAGATTTTCTTAACCTCCATTTTGGCCGAATTTTTAGAGAATGCAAAAATATCCCATGGAAGTCGTAGTTATGTTGTTTACCTATCCAACGAATTGTCACACGCTAAGATTCAATGCAAATCGGCCACATTATGGCCTTCCTACTAAAAAAGGGTCGAAAACGAGTAATGTCCCAAATTAACGAGGAGATTTTCATAACCTCCATTTTGGCCGAATTGTTAGAGAATGCAAAAATATCCCATGGAAGTCGTAGTTATGTTGTTTACCTTTCCAACGAATTGTCACATGCTAAGATTCAATGCAAATCGGCCACATTATGGCCTTCCTAGTAAAAAAGGGTCGAAAACGAGTAATGTCCTAAATTAACGAGGGGATTTTCTTAACCTCCCTTTTGGCCGAATTTTTAGAGAATGCAAAAATATCCCATGGAAGTCGTAGTTATGTTGTTTACCTATCCAACGAATTGTCACACGCTAAGATTCAATGCAAATCGGCCACATTATGGCCTTCCTAGTAAAAAAGGGTCGAAAACGAGTAATGTCCGAAATTAACGACGAGATTTTCTTAACCTCCATTTTGGCCGAATTTTTAGAGAATGCCAAAATATCCCATGGAAGTCGTAGTTATGTTGTTTACCTATCCAACGAATTGTCACACGCTAAGATTCAATGCAAATCGGCCACATTATGGCTTTCCTACTAAAAAAGGGTTGAAAACGAGTTATGTCCTAAATTAACGAGGAGATTTTCTTAACCTCCATTTTGGCCGAATTTTTAGAGAATGCAAAAATATCCCATGGAAGTCGCAGTTATGTTGTTTACCTATCCAACGAATTGTCACACGCTAAGATTCAATGCAAATCGGCCAAATTATGGCCTTCCTACTAAAAAAGGGTCGAAAACGAGTAATGTCCCAAATGAACGAGGAGATTTTCATAACCTCCATTTTGGCCGAATTGTTAGAGAATGCAAAAATATCCCATGGAAGTCGTAGTTATGTTGTTTACCTATCCAACGAATTGTCACACGCTAAGATTCAATGCAAATCGGCCACATTATGGCCTTCCTAGTAAAAAAGGGTCGAAAACGAGTAATGTCCGAAATTAACGACGAGATTTTCTTAACCTCCATTTTGGCCGAATTTTTAGAGAATGCAAAAATATCCCATGGAAGTCGTAGTTATGTTGTTTACCTATCCAACGAATTGTCACACGCTAAGATTCAATGCAAATCGGCCACATTATGGCCTTCCTAGTAAAAAAGGGTCGAAAACGAGTAATGTCCCAAATTAACGCAAGGATTTTCTTAACCTCCATTTTGGCTGAATTTTTAAAAAATGCAAAAATATCCCATGGAAGTCGTAGCTATGTTGTTTACCTATCCAACGAATTGTCCCATGCTAAGATTCAATACAAACCGGCCACTTTATGGCCTTCCTTATAAAAAAAGGGTCGAAAACGAGTAATGTCCTAAATTAACGAGGGGATTTTCTTAACCTCCATTTTGGCTGAATTTTTAAACAAATGCAAAAATATCCCATGGAAGTCGTAGCTATTTTGTTTACCTATCCAACGAATTTTCACATGCTAAGATTCAATACAAATCGACCACTTTATGGCCTTCCTACTAAAAAAGGGTTGTAAACAAGTAATGTCCTAAATTAACGAGGAGATTTTCTTATCCTCCATTTTGGCCGAATTTTTAGAGAATGCAAAAATATCCCATGGAAGTCGTAGTTATGTTGTTTACCTATCCAACGAATTGTCACACGCTAAGATTCAATGCAAATCGGCCACATTATGGCCTTCCTACTAAAAAAGGGTCGAAAACGAGTAATGTCCCAAATTAACGAGGAGATTTTCATAACCTCCATTTTGGCCGAATTGTTAGAGAATGCAAAAATATCCCATGGAAGTCGTAGTTATGTTGTTTACCTTTCCAACGAATTGTCACATGCTAAGATTCAATGCAAATCGGCCACATTATGGCCTTCCTAGTAAAAAAGGGTCGAAAACGAGTAATGTCCTAAATTAACGAGGGGATTTTCTTAACCTCCCTTTTGGCCGAATTTTTAGAGAATGCAAAAATATCCCATGGAAGTCGTAGTTATGTTGTTTACCTATCCAACGAATTGTAACACGCTAAGATTCAATGCAAATCGGCCACATTATGGCTTTCCTACTAAAAAAGGGTTGAAAACGAGTTATGTCCTAAATTAACGAGGAGATTTTCTTAACCTCCATTTTGGCCGAATTTTTAGAGAATGCGAAAATATCCCATGGAAGTCGTAGTTATGTTGTTTATCTATCCAACGAATTGTCACATGCTAAGATTCAATGCAAATCGGCCACATTATGGCCTTCCTAGTAAAAAAGGGTCGAAAACGAGTAATGTCCTAAATTAACGAGGAGATTTTCTTAACCTCCGTTTTGGCCGAATTTTTAGAGAATGCAAAAATATCCCATGGAAGTCGTAGTTATGTTGTTTACCTATCCAACAAATTGTCACATGCTAAGATTCAATACAAATCGGCCACTTTATGGCCTTCCTAGTAAAAATGGGTCGAAAACGAGTAATGTCCGAAATTAACGACGAGATTTTCTTAACCTCCATTTTGGCCGAATTTTTAGAGAATGCAAAAATATCTCATGGAAGTCGTAGTTATGTTGTTTACCTATCCAACGAATTGTCACACGCTAAGATTCAATGCAAATCGGCCACATTATGGCCTTCCTAGTAAAAAAGGGTCGAAAACGAGTAATGTCCCAAATTAACGCAAGGATTTTCTTAACCTCCATTTTGGCTGAATTTTTAAAAAATGCAAAAATATCCCATGGAAGTCGTAGCTATGTTGTTTACCTATCCAACGAATTGTCCCATGCTAAGATTCAATACAAACCGGCCACTTTATGGCCTTCCTTATAAAAAAAGGGTCGAAAACGAGTAATGTCCTAAATTAACGAGGGGATTTTCTTAACCTCCATTTTGGCTGAATTTTTAAAAAATGCAAAAATATCCCATGGAAGTCGTAGCTATTTTGTTTACCTATCCAACGAATTTTCACATGCTAAGATTCAATACAAATCGACCACTTTATGGCCTTCCTACTAAAAAAGGGTTGTAAACAAGTAATGTCCTAAATTAACGAGGAGATTTTCTTAACCTCCATTTTGGCCGAATTTTTAGAGAATGCAAAAATATCCCATGGAAGTCGTAGTTATGTTGTTTACCTATCCAACGAATTGTCACACGCTAAGATTCAATGCAAATCGGCCACATTATGGCCTTCCTACTAAAAAAGGGTCGAAAACGAGTAATGTCCCAAATTAACGAGGAGATTTTCATAACCTCCATTTTGGCCGAATTGTTAGAGAATGCAAAAATATCCCATGGAAGTCGTAGTTATGTTGTTTACCTATCCAACGAATTGTCACACGCTAAGATTCAATGCAAATCGGCCACATTATGGCCTTCCTAGTAAAAAAGGGTCGAAAACGAGTAATGTCCGAAATTAACGACGAGATTTTCTTAACCTCCATTTTGGCCGAATTTTTAGAGAATGCAAAAATATCCCATGGAAGTCGTAGTTATGTTGTTTACCTATCCAACGAATTGTCACACGCTAAGATTCAATGCAAATCGGCCACATTATGGCCTTCCTAGTAAAAAAGGGTCGAAAACGAGTAATGTCCCAAATTAACGCAAGGATTTTCTTAACCTCCATTTTGGCTGAATTTTTAAAAAATGTAAAAATATCCCATGGAAGTCATAGCTATGTTGTTTACCTATCCAACGAATTGTCCCATGCTAAGATTCAATACAAACCGGCCACTTTATGGCCTTCCTTATAAAAAAAGGGTCGAAAACGAGTAATGTCCTAAATTAACGAGGGGATTTTCTTAACCTCCATTTTGGCTGAATTTTTAAACAAATGCAAAAATATCCCATGGAAGTCGTAGCTATTTTGTTTACCTATCCAACGAATTTTCACATGCTAAGATTCAATACAAATCGACCACTTTATGGCCTTCCTACTAAAAAAGGGTTGTAAACAAGTAATGTCCTAAATTAACGAGGAGATTTTCTTAACCTCCATTTTGGCCGAATTTTTAGAGAATGCAAAAATATCCCATGGAAGTCGTAGTTATGTTGTTTACCTTTCCAACGAATTGTCACATGCTAAGATTCAATGCAAATCGGCCACATTATGGCCTTCCTAGTAAAAAAGGGTCGAAAACGAGTAATGTCCTAAATTAACGAGGGGATTTTCTTAACCTCCCTTTTGGCCGAATTTTTAGAGAATGCAAAAATATCCCATGGAAGTCGTAGTTATGTTGTTTACCTATCCAACGAATTGTAACACGCTAAGATTCAATGCAAATCGGCCACATTATGGCTTTCCTACTAAAAAAGGGTTGAAAACGAGTTATGTCCTAAATTAACGAGGAGATTTTCTTAACCTCCATTTTGGCCGAATTTTTAGAGAATGCGAAAATATCCCATGGAAGTCGTAGTTATGTTGTTTATCTATCCAACAAATTGTCACATGCTAAGATTCAATGCAAATCGGCCACATTATGGCCTTCCTAGTAAAAAAGGGTCGAAAACGAGTAATGTCCTAAATTAACGAGGAGATTTTCTTAACCTCCGTTTTGGCCGAATTTTTAGAGAATGCAAAAATATCCCATGGAAGTCGTAGTTATGTTGTTTACCTATCCAACAAATTGTCACATGCTAAGATTCAATACAAATCGGCCACTTTATGGCCTTCCTAGTAAAAATGGGTCGAAAACGAGTAATGTCCGAAATTAACGACGAGATTTTCTTAACCTCCATTTTGGCCGAATTTTTAGAGAATGCAAAAATATCTCATGGAAGTCGTAGTTATGTTGTTTACCTATCCAACGAATTGTCACACGCTAAGATTCAATGCAAATCGGCCACATTATGGCCTTCCTAGTAAAAAAGGGTCGAAAACGAGTAATGTCCCAAATTAACGCAAGGATTTTCTTAACCTCCATTTTGGCTGAATTTTTAAAAAATGCAAAAATATCCCATGGAAGTCGTAGCTATGTTGTTTACCTATCCAACGAATTGTCCCATGCTAAGATTCAATACAAACCGGCCACTTTATGGCCTTCCTTATAAAAAAAGGGTCGAAAACGAGTAATGTCCTAAATTAACGAGGGGATTTTCTTAACCTCCATTTTGGCTGAATTTTTAAAAAATGCAAAAATATCCCATGGAAGTCGTAGCTATTTTGTTTACCTATCCAACGAATTTTCACATGCTAAGATTCAATACAAATCGACCACTTTATGGCCTTCCTACTAAAAAAGGGTTGTAAACAAGTAATGTCCTAAATTAACGAGGAGATTTTCTTAACCTCCATTTTGGCCGAATTTTTAGAGAATGCAAAAATATCCCATGGAAGTCGTAGTTATGTTGTTTACCTATCCAACGAATTGTCACACGCTAAGATTCAATGCAAATCGGCCACATTATGGCCTTCCTACTAAAAAAGGGTCGAAAACGAGTAATGTCCCAAATTAACGAGGAGATTTTCATAACCTCCATTTTGGCCGAATTGTTAGAGAATGCAAAAATATCCCATGGAAGTCGTAGTTATGTTGTTTACCTATCCAACGAATTGTCACACGCTAAGATTCAATGCAAATCGGCCACATTATGGCCTTCCTAGTAAAAAAGGGTCGAAAACGAGTAATGTCCGAAATTAACGACGAGATTTTCTTAACCTCCATTTTGGCCGAATTTTTAGAGAATGCAAAAATATCCCATGGAAGTCGTAGTTATGTTGTTTACCTATCCAACGAATTGTCACACGCTAAGATTCAATGCAAATCGGCCACATTATGGCCTTCCTAGTAAAAAAGGGTCGAAAACGAGTAATGTCCCAAATTAACGCAAGGATTTTCTTAACCTCCATTTTGGCTGAATTTTTAAAAAATGCAAAAATATCCCATGGAAGTCATAGCTATGTTGTTTACCTATCCAACGAATTGTCCCATGCTAAGATTCAATACAAACCGGCCACTTTATGGCCTTCCTTATAAAAAAAGGGTCGAAAACGAGTAATGTCCTAAATTAACGAGGGGATTTTCTTAACCTCCATTTTGGCTGAATTTTTAAACAAATGCAAAAATATCCCATGGAAGTCGTAGCTATTTTGTTTACCTATCCAACGAATTTTCACATGCTAAGATTCAATACAAATCGACCACTTTATGGCCTTCCTACTAAAAAAGGGTTGTAAACAAGTAATGTCCTAAATTAACGAGGAGATTTTCTTAACCTCCATTTTGGCCGAATTTTTAGAGAATGCAAAAATATCCCATGGAAGTCGTAGTTATGTTGTTTACCTATCCAACGAATTGTCACACGCTAAGATTCAATGCAAATCGGCCACATTATGGCCTTCCTACTAAAAAAGGGTCGAAAACGAGTAATGTCCCAAATTAACGAGGAGATTTTCATAACCTCCATTTTGGCCGAATTGTTAGAGAATGCAAAAATATCCCATGGAAGTCGTAGTTATGTTGTTTACCTTTCCAACGAATTGTCACATGCTAAGATTCAATGCAAATCGGCCACATTATGGCCTTCCTAGTAAAAAAGGGTCGAAAACGAGTAATGTCCTAAATTAACGAGGGGATTTTCTTAACCTCCCTTTTGGCCGAATTTTTAGAGAATGCAAAAATATCCCATGGAAATCGTAGGTATGTTGTTTACCTATCCAACGAATTGTCACATGCTAAGATTCAATACAAATCGGCCACTTTATGGCCTTCCTAGTAAAAATGGGTCGAAAACGAGTAATGTCCTAAATTAACGAGGAGATTTTCTTAACCTCCATTTTGGCCGAATTTTTAGAGAATGCAAAAATATCCCATGGAAGTCGTAGTTATGTTGTTTACCTATCCAACGAATTGTCACACGCTAAGATTCAATGCAAATCGGCCACATTATGGCCTTCCTAGTAAAAAAGGGTCGAAAACGAGTAATGTCCCAAATTAACGCAAGGATTTTCTTAACCTCCATTTTGGCTGAATTTTTAAAAAATGCAAAAATATCCCATGGAAGTCGTAGCTATGTTGTTTACCTATCCAACGAATTGTCCCATGCTAAGATTCAATACAAACCGGCCACTTTATGGCCTTCCTTATAAAAAAAGGGTCGAAAACGAGTAATGTCCTAAATTAACGAGGGGATTTTCTTAACCTCCATTTTGGCTGAATTTTTAAAAAATGCAAAAATATCCCATGGAAGTCGTAGCTATTTTGTTTACCTATCCAACGAATTTTCACATGCTAAGATTCAATACAAATCGACCACTTTATGGCCTTCCTACTAAAAAAGGGTTGTAAACAAGTAATGTCCTAAATTAACGAGGAGATTTTCTTAACCTCCATTTTGGCCGAATTTTTAGAGAATGCAAAAATATCCCATGGAAGTCGTAGTTATGTTGTTTACCTATCCAACGAATTGTCACACGCTAAGATTCAATGCAAATCGGCCACATTATGGCCTTCCTACTAAAAAAGGGTCGAAAACGAGTAATGTCCCAAATTAACGAGGAGATTTTCATAACCTCCATTTTGGCCGAATTGTTAGAGAATGCAAAAATATCCCATGGAAGTCGTAGTTATGTTGTTTACCTATCCAACGAATTGTCACACGCTAAGATTCAATGCAAATCGGCCACATTATGGCCTTCCTAGTAAAAAAGGGTCGAAAACGAGTAATGTCCGAAATTAACGACGAGATTTTCTTAACCTCCATTTTGGCCGAATTTTTAGAGAATGCAAAAATATCCCATGGAAGTCGTAGTTATGTTGTTTACCTATCCAACGAATTGTCACACGCTAAGATTCAATGCAAATCGGCCACATTATGGCCTTCCTAGTAAAAAAGGGTCGAAAACGAGTAATGTCCCAAATTAACGCAAGGATTTTCTTAACCTCCATTTTGGCTGAATTTTTAAAAAATGCAAAAATATCCCATGGAAGTCATAGCTATGTTGTTTACCTATCCAACGAATTGTCCCATGCTAAGATTCAATACAAACCGGCCACTTTATGGCCTTCCTTATAAAAAAAGGGTCGAAAACGAGTAATGTCCTAAATTAACGAGGGGATTTTCTTAACCTCCATTTTGGCTGAATTTTTAAACAAATGCAAAAATATCCCATGGAAGTCGTAGCTATTTTGTTTACCTATCCAACGAATTTTCACATGCTAAGATTCAATACAAATCGACCACTTTATGGCCTTCCTACTAAAAAAGGGTTGTAAACAAGTAATGTCCTAAATTAACGAGGAGATTTTCTTAACCTCCATTTTGGCCGAATTTTTAGAGAATGCAAAAATATCCCATGGAAGTCGTAGTTATGTTGTTTACCTATCCAACGAATTGTCACACGCTAAGATTCAATGCAAATCGGCCACATTATGGCCTTCCTACTAAAAAAGGGTCGAAAACGAGTAATGTCCCAAATTAACGAGGAGATTTTCATAACCTCCATTTTGGCCGAATTGTTAGAGAATGCAAAAATATCCCATGGAAGTCGTAGTTATGTTGTTTACCTTTCCAACGAATTGTCACATGCTAAGATTCAATGCAAATCGGCCACATTATGGCCTTCCTAGTAAAAAAGGGTCGAAAACGAGTAATGTCCTAAATTAACGAGGGGATTTTCTTAACCTCCCTTTTGGCCGAATTTTTAGAGAATGCAAAAATATCCCATGGAAATCGTAGGTATGTTGTTTACCTATCCAACGAATTGTCACATGCTAAGATTCAATACAAATCGGCCACTTTATGGCCTTCCTAGTAAAAATGGGTCGAAAACGAGTAATGTCCTAAATTAACGAGGAGATTTTCTTAACCTCCATTTTGGCCGAATTTTTAGAGAATGCAAAAATATCCCATGGAAGTCGTAGTTATGTTGTTTACCTATCCAACGAATTGTCACACGCTAAGATTCAATGCAAATCGGCCACATTATGGCCTTCCTACTAAAAAAGGGTCGAAAACGAGTAATGTCCCAAATTAACGAGGAGATTTTCATAACCTCCATTTTGGCCGAATTGTTAGAGAATGCAAAAATATCCCATGGAAGTCGTAGTTATGTTGTTTACCTTTCCAACGAATTGTCACATGCTAAGATTCAATGCAAATCGGCCACATTATGGCCTTCCTAGTAAAAAAGGGTCGAAAACGAGTAATGTCCTAAATTAACGAGGGGATTTTCTTAACCTCCCTTTTGGCCGAATTTTTAAAGAATGCAAAAATATCCCATGGAAATCGTAGGTATGTTGTTTACCTATCCAACGAATTGTCACATGCTAAGATTCAATACAAATCGGCCACTTTATGGCCTTCCTAGTAAAAATGGGTCGAAAACGAGTAATGTCCTAAATTAACGAGGAGATTTTCTTAACCTCCATTTTGGCCGAATTTTTAGAGAATGCAAAAATATCCCATGGAAGTCGTAGTTATGTTGTTTACCTATCCAACGAATTGTCACACGCTAAGATTCAATGCAAATCGGCCACATTATGGCCTTCCTACTTAAAAAGGGTTGAAAACGAGTTATGTCCTAAATTAACGAGGAGATTTTCTTAACCTCCATTTTGGCCGAATTTTTAGAGAATGCAAAAATATCCCATGGAAGTCGTAGTTATGTTGTTTATCTATCCAACGAATTGTCACATGCTAAGATTCAATGCAAATCGGCCACATTATGGCCTTCCTAGTAAAAAAGGGTCGAAAACGAGTAATGTCCTAAATTAACGAGGAGATTTTCTTAACCTCCGTTTTGGCTGAATTTTTAAAAAATGCAAAAATATCCCATGGAAGTCGTAGCTATGTTGTTTACCTATAAAACGAATTGTCCCATGCTAAGATTCAATACAAACCGGCCACTTTATGGCCTTCCTTATAAAAAAAGGGTCGAAAACGAGTAATGTCCTAAATTAACGAGGGGATTTTCTTAACCTCCATTTTGGCCGAATTTTTAGAGAATGCAAAAATATCCCGTGGAAGTCGTAGCTATTTTGTTTACCTATCCAACGAATTTTCACATGCTAAGATTCAATACAAATCGACCACTTTATGGCCTTCCTACTAAAAAAGGGTTGAAAACGAGTAATGTCCTAAATTAACGAGGAGATTTTCTTAACCTCCATTTTGGCCAAATTTTTAGAGAATGCAAAAATATCCCATGGAAATCGTAGTTATGTTGTTTACCTATCCAACGAATTGTCACACGCTAAGATTCAATGCAAATCGGCCACATTATGGCCTTCCTACTAAAAAAGGGTCGAAAACGAGTAATGTCCCAAATTAACGAGGAGATTTTCTTAACCTCCATTTTGGCCGAATTTTTAGAGAATGCAAAAATATCCCATGGAAGTCGTAGTTATGTTGTTTACCTTTCCAACGAATTGTCACATGCTAAGATTCAATGCAAATCGGCCACATTATGGCCTTCCTAGTAAAAAAGGGTCGAAAACGAGTAATGTCCTAAATTAACGAGGGGATTTTCTTAACCTCCCTTTTGGCCGAATTTTTAGAGAATGCAAAAATATCCCATGGAAGTCGTAGCTATTTTGTTTACCTATCCAACGAATTTTCACATGCTAAGATTCAATACAAATCGACCACTTTATGGCCTTCCTACTAAAAAAGGGTTGTAAACAAGTAATGTCCTAAATTAACGAGGAGATTTTCTTAACCTCCATTTTGGCCGAATTTTTAGAGAATGCAAAAATATCCCATGGAAGTCGTAGTTATGTTGTTTACCTATCCAACGAATTGTCACACGCTAAGATTCAATGCAAATCGGCCACATTATGGCCTTCCTACTAAAAAAGGGTCGAAAACGAGTAATGTCCCAAATTAACGAGGAGATTTTCTTAACCTCCATTTTGGCCGAATTTTTAGAGAATGCAAAAATATCCCGTGGAAGTCGTAGTTATGTTGTTTACCTTTCCAACGAATTGTCACATGCTAAGATTCAATGCAAATCGGCCACATTATGGCCTTCCTAGTAAAAAAGGGTCGAAAACGAGTAATGTCCTAAATTAACGAGGGGATTTTCTTAACCTCCCTTTTGGCCGAATTTTTAGAGAATGCAAAAATATCCCATGGAAATCGTAGGTATGTTGTTTACCTATCCAACGAATTGTCACATGCTAAGATTCAATACAAATCTGCCACTTTATGGCCTTCCTAGTAAAAATGGGTCGAAAACGAGTAATGTCCTAAATTAACGAGGAGATTTTCTTAACCTCCATTTTGGCCGAATTTTTAGAGAATGCAAAAATATCCCATGGAAGTCGTAGTTATGTTGTTTACCTATCCAACGAATTGTCACACGCTAAGATTCAATGCAAATCGGCCACATTATGGCCTTCCTACTAAAAAAGGGTTGAAAACGAGTTATGTCCTAAATTAACGAGGAGATTTTCTTAACCTCCATTTTGGCCGAATTTTTAGAGAATGCGAAAATATCCCATGGAAGTCGTAGTTATGTTGTTTATCTATCCAACGAATTGTCCCATGCTAAGATTCAATACAAACCGGCCACTTTATGGCCTTCCTTATAAAAAAAGGGTCGAAAACGAGTAATGTCCTAAATTAACGAGGGGATTTTCTTAACCTCCATTTTGGCCGAATTTTTAGAGAATGCAAAAATATCCCATGGAAGTCGTAGCTATTTTGTTTACCTATCCAACGAATTTTCACATGCTAAGATTCAATACAAATCGACCACTTTATGGCCTTCCTACTAAAAAAGGGTTGAAAACGAGTAATGTCCTAAATTAACGAGGAGATTTTCTAAACCTCCATTTTGGCCGAATTTTTAGAGAATGCAAAAATATCCCATGGAAGTCGTAGTTATGTTGTTTACCTATCCAACGAATTGTCACACGCTAAGATTCAATGCAAATCGGCCACATTATGGCCTTCCTACTAAAAAAGGGTCGAAAACGAGTAATGTCCCAAATTAACGAGGAGATTTTCTTAACCTCCATTTTGGCCGAATTTTTAGAGAATGCAAAAATATCCCATGGAAGTCGTAGTTATGTTGTTTACCTTTCCAACGAATTGTCACATGCTAAGATTCAATGCAAATCGGCCACATTATGGCCTTCCTAGTAAAAAAGGGTCGAAAACGAGTAATGTCCTAAATTAACGAGGGGATTTTCTTAACCTCCCTTTTGGCCGAATTTTTAGAGAATGCAAAAATATCCCATGGAAATCGTAGGTATGTTGTTTACCTATCCAACGAATTGTCACATGCTAAGATTCAATACAAATCTGCCACTTTATGGCCTTCCTAGTAAAAATGGGTCGAAAACGAGTAATGTCCTAAATTAACGAGGAGATTTTCTTAACCTCCATTTTGGCCGAATTTTTAGAGAATGCAAAAATATCCCATGGAAGTCGTAGTTATGTTGTTTACCTATCCAACGAATTGTCACACGCTAAGATTCAATGCAAATCGGCCACATTATGGCCTTCCTACTAAAAAAGGGTTGAAAACGAGTTATGTCCTAAATTAACGAGGAGATTTTCTTAACCTCCATTTTGGCCGAATTTTTAGAGAATGCGAAAATATCCCATGGAAGTCGTAGTTATGTTGTTTATCTATCCAACGAATTGTCCCATGCTAAGATTCAATACAAACCGGCCACTTTATGGCCTTCCTTATAAAAAAAGGGTCGAAAACGAGTAATGTCCTAAATTAACGAGGGGATTTTCTTAACCTCCATTTTGGCCGAATTTTTAGAGAATGCAAAAATATCCCATGGAAGTCGTAGCTATTTTGTTTACCTATCCAACGAATTTTCACATGCTAAGATTCAATACAAATCGACCACTTTATGGCCTTCCTACTAAAAAAGGGTTGAAAACGAGTAATGTCCTAAATTAACGAGGAGATTTTCTAAACCTCCATTTTGGCCGAATTTTTAGAGAATGCAAAAATATCCCATGGAAGTCGTAGTTATGTTGTTTACCTATCCAACGAATTGTCACACGCTAAGATTCAATGCAAATCGGCCACATTATGGCCTTCCTACTAAAAAAGGGTCGAAAACGAGTAATGTCCCAAATTAACGAGGAGATTTTCTTAACCTCCATTTTGGCCGAATTTTTAGAGAATGCAAAAATATCCCATGGAAGTCGTAGTTATGTTGTTTACCTTTCCAACGAATTGTCACATGCTAAGATTCAATGCAAATCGGCCACATTATGGCCTTCCTAGTAAAAAAGGGTCGAAAACGAGTAATGTCCTAAATTAACGAGGGGATTTTCTTAACCTCCCTTTTGGCCGAATTTTTAGAGAATGCAAAAATATCCCATGGAAATCGTAGGTATGTTGTTTACCTATCCAACGAATTGTCACATGCTAAGATTCAATACAAATCTGCCACTTTATGGAATTCCTAGTAAAAATGGGTCGAAAACGAGTAATGTCCTAAATTAACGAGGAGATTTTCTTAACCTCCATTTTGGCCGAATTTTTAGAGAATGCAAAAATATCCCATGGAAGTCGTAGTTATGTTGTTTACCTATCCAACGAATTGTCAAACGCTAAGATTCAATGCAAATCGGCCACATTATGGCCTTCCTACTAAAAAAGGGTTGAAAACGAGTTATGTCCTAAATTAACGAGGAGATTTTCTTAACCTCCATTTTGGCCGAATTTTTAGAGAATGCGAAAATATCCCATGGAAGTCGTAGTTATGTTGTTTATCTATCCAACGAATTGTCCCATGCTAAGATTCAATACAAACCGGCCACTTTATGGCCTTCCTTATAAAAAAAGGGTCGAAAACGAGTAATGTCCTAAATTAACGAGGGGATTTTCTTAACCTCCATTTTGGCCGAATTTTTAGAGAATGCAAAAATATCCCATGGAAGTCGTAGCTATTTTGTTTACCTATCCAACGAATTTTCACATGCTAAGATTCAATACAAATCGACTACTTTATGGCCTTCCTACTAAAAAAGGGTTGAAAACGAGTAATGTCCTAAATTAACGAGGAGATTTTCTAAACCTCCATTTTGGCCGAATTTTTAGAGAATGCAAAAATATCCCACGGAAGTCATAGTTATGTTGTTTACCTATCCAACGAATTGTCACACGCTAAGATTCAATGCAAATCGGCCACATTATGGCCTTCCTACTAAAAAAGGGTCGAAAACGAGTAATGTCCCAAATTAACGAGGAGATTTTCTTAACCTCCATTTTGGCCGAATTTTTAGAGAATGCAAAAATATCCCATGGAAGTCGTAGTTATGTTGTTTACCTTTCCAACGAATTGTCACATGCTAAGATTCAATGCAAATCGGCCACATTATGGCCTTCCTAGTAAAAAAGGGTCGAAAACGAGTAATGTCCTAAATTAACGAGGGGATTTTCTTAACCTCCCTTTTGGCCGAATTTTTAGAGAATGCAAAAATATCCCATGGAAATCGTAGGTATGTTGTTTACCTATCCAACGAATTGTCACATGCTAAGATTCAATACAAATCGGCCACTTTATGGCCTTCCTAGTAAAAATGGGTCGAAAACGAGTAATGTCCTAAATTAACGAGGAGATTTTCTTAACCTCCATTTTGGCCGAATTTTTAGAGAATG
Source organism: Medicago sativa (assembly GCF_051527215.1). Taxonomy (NCBI): domain Eukaryota; kingdom Viridiplantae; phylum Streptophyta; class Magnoliopsida; order Fabales; family Fabaceae; genus Medicago; species Medicago sativa. Next base: position 83,896,950 of record NC_140750.1, read on the forward strand.
CAAAAATATCCCATGGAAGTCGTAGTTATGTTGTTTACCTATCCAACGAATTGTCACACGCTAAGATTCAATGCAAATCGGCCACATTATGGCCTTCCTACTAAAAAAGGGTTGAAAACGAGTTATGTCCTAAATTAATGAGGAGATTTTCTTAACCTCCATTTTGGCCGAATTTTTAGAGAATGCGAAAATATCCCATGGAAGTCGTAGTTATGTTGTTTATCTATCCAACGAATTGTCACACGCTAAGATTCAATGCAAATCGACCACTTTATGGTCTTCCTACTAAAAAAGGGTTGAAAACGAGTAATGTCCTAAATTAACGAGTAGATTTTCTAAACCTCCATTTTGGCCGAATTTTTAGAGAATGCAAAAATATCCCATGGAAGTCGTAGTTATGTTGTTTACCTATCCAACGAATTGTCACACGCTAAGATTCAATGCAAATCGGCCACATTATGGCCTTCCTACTAAAAAAGGGTCGAAAACGAGTAATGTCCCAAATTAACGAGGAGATTTTCTTAACCTCCATTTTGGCCGAATTTTTAGAGAATGCAAAAATATCCCATGGAAGTCGTAGTTATGTTGTTTACCTTTCCAACGAATTGTCACATGCTAAGATTCAATGCAAATCGGCCACATTATGGCCTTCCTAGTAAAAAAGGGTCGAAAACGAGTAATGTCCTAAATTAACGAGGGGATTTTCTTAACCTCCCTTTTGGCCGAATTTTTAGAGAATGCAAAAATATCCCATGGAAATCGTAGGTATGTTGTTTACCTATCCAACGAATTGTCACATGCTAAGATTCAATACAAATCGGCCACTTTATGGCCTTCCTAGTAAAAATGGGTCGAAAACGAGTAATGTCCTAAATTAACGAGGAGATTTTCTTAACCTCCATTTTGGCCGAATTTTTAGAGAATGCAAAAATATCCCATGGAAGTCGTAGTTATGTTGTTTACCTATCCAACGAATTGTCACACGCGAAGATTCAATGCAAATCGGCCACATTATGGCCTTCCTACTAAAAAAGGGTTGAAAACGAGTTATGTCCTAAATTAATGAGGAGATTTTCTTAACCTCCATTTTGGCCGAATTTTTAGAGAATGCGAAAATATCCCATGGATGTCGTAGTTATGTTGTTTATCTATCCAACGAATTGTCACATGCTAAGATTCAATGCAAATCGGCCACATTATGGCCTTCCTAGTAAAAAAGGGTCGAAAACGAGTAATGTCCTAAATTAACGAGGAGATTTTCTTAACCTCCGTTTTGGCCGAATTTTTAGAGAATGCAAAAATATCCCATGGAAGTCGTAGTTATGTTGTTTACCTATCCAACAAATTGTCACATGCTAAGATTCAATACAAATTGGCCACTTTATGGCCTTCCTAGTAAAAATGGGTCGAAAACAAGTAATGTCCTAACTTAACGAGGAGATTTTCTTAACCTCCATTTTGGCCAAATTTTTAGAGAATGCAAAAATATCCCATGGAAGTCGTAGTTATGTTGTTTACCTATCCAATGAATTGTCACATGCTAAGATTCAATACAAATCGGCCACTTTATGGCCTTCCTAGTAAAAATGGGTCGAAAACGAGTAATGTCCTAAATTAACGAGGAGATTTTCTTAACCTCCATTTCGGCCGAATTTTTAGAGAATGCAAAAATATCCCATGGAAGTCGTAGTTATGTTGTTTACCTATCCAATGAATTGCCACATGCTAACATTCAATACAAATCGGCCACTTTATGGCCTTCCTAGTAAAAATGGGTCGAAAACGAGTAATGTCCTAAATTAACGACGAGATTTTCTTAACCTCCATTTTGGCCGAATTTTTAGAGAATGCAAAAATATCCCATGGAAGTCGTAGTTATGTTGTTTACCTATCCAACGAATTGTCACACGCTAAGATTCAATGCAAATCGGCCACATTATGGCCTTCCTACTAAAAAAGGGTTGAAAACGAGTTATGTCCTAAATTAATGAGGAGATTTTCTTAACCTCCATTTTGGCCGAATTTTTAGAGAATGCGAAAATATCCCATGGATGTCGTAGTTATGTTGTTTATCTATCCAACGAATTGTCACATGCTAAGATTCAATGCAAATCGGCCACATTATGGCCTTCCTAGTAAAAAAGGGTCGAAAACGAGTTATGTCCTAAATTAACGAGGAGATTTTCTTAACCTCCGTTTTAGCCGAATTTTTAGAGAATGCAAAAATATCCCATGGAAATCGTAGGTATGTTGTTTACCTATCCAACGAATTGTCACATGCTAAGATTCAATACAAATCGGCCACTTTATGGCCTTCCTAGTAAAAATGGGTCGAAAACGAGTAATGTCCTAAATTAACGAGGAGATTTTCTTAACCTCCATTTTGGCCGAATTTTTAGAGAATGCAAAAATATCCCATGGAAGTCGTAGTTATGTTGTTTACCTATCCAACGAATTGTCACACGCGAAGATTCAATGCAAATCGGCCACATTATGGCCTTCCTACTAAAAAAGGGTTGAAAACGAGTTATGTCCTAAATTAATGAGGAGATTTTCTTAACCTCCATTTTGGCCGAATTTTTAGAGAATGCGAAAATATCCCATGGATGTCGTAGTTATGTTGTTTATCTATCCAACGAATTGTCACATGCTAAGATTCAATGCAAATCGGCCACATTATGGCCTTCCTAGTAAAAAAGGGTCGAAAACGAGTAATGTCCTAAATTAACGAGGAGATTTTCTTAACCTCCGTTTTGGCCGAATTTTTAGAGAATGCAAAAATATCCCATGGAAGTCGTAGTTATGTTGTTTACCTATCCAACAAATTGTCACATGCTAAGATTCAATACAAATTGGCCACTTTATGGCCTTCCTAGTAAAAATGGGTCGAAAACAAGTAATGTCCTAACTTAACGAGGAGATTTTCTTAACCTCCATTTTGGCCAAATTTTTAGAGAATGCAAAAATATCCCATGGAAGTCGTAGTTATGTTGTTTACCTATCCAATGAATTGTCACATGCTAAGATTCAATACAAATCGGCCACTTTATGGCCTTCCTAGTAAAAATGGGTCGAAAACGAGTAATGTCCTAAATTAACGAGGAGATTTTCTTAACCTCCATTTCGGCCGAATTTTTAGAGAATGCAAAAATATCCCATGGAAGTCGTAGTTATGTTGTTTACCTATCCAATGAATTGCCACATGCTAACATTCAATACAAATCGGCCACTTTATGGCCTTCCTAGTAAAAATGGGTCGAAAACGAGTAATGTCCTAAATTAACGACGAGATTTTCTTAACCTCCATTTTGGCCGAATTTTTAGAGAATGCAAAAATATCCCATGGAAGTCGTAGTTATGTTGTTTACCTATCCAACGAATTGTCACACGCTAAGATTCAATGCAAATCGGCCACATTATGGCCTTCCTACTAAAAAAGGGTTGAAAACGAGTTATGTCCTAAATTAATGAGGAGATTTTCTTAACCTCCATTTTGGCCGAATTTTTAGAGAATGCGAAAATATCCCATGGATGTCGTAGTTATGTTGTTTATCTATCCAACGAATTGTCACATGCTAAGATTCAATGCAAATCGGCCACATTATGGCCTTCCTAGTAAAAAAGGGTCGAAAACGAGTTATGTCCTAAATTAACGAGGAGATTTTCTTAACCTCCGTTTTAGCCGAATTTTTAGAGAATGCAAAAATATCCCATGGAAGTCGTAGTTATGTTGTTTACCTATCCAACAAATTGTCACATGCTAAGCTTCAATACAAATCGGCCACTTTATGGCCTTCCTAGTAAAAATGGGTCGAAAACGAGTAATGTCCTAAATTAACGAGGAGATTTTCTTAACCTCCATTTTGGCCGAATTTTTAGAGAATGCAAAAATATCCCATGGAAGTCGTAGTTATGTTGTTTACCTATCCAACGAATTGTCACACGCTAAGATTCAATGCAAATCGGCCACATTATGGCCTTCCTACTAAAAAAGGGTCGAAAACGAGTAATGTCCCATATTAACGAGGAGATTTTCTTAACCTCCATTGTGGCTGAATTTTTAGAGAATGCAAAAATATCCCATGGAAGTCGTAGTTATGTTGTTTACCTATCCAACGAATTTTCACATGCTAAGATTCAATACAAATCGGCCACTTTACGGCCTTCCTAGTAAAAATGGGTCGAAAACGAGTAATGTCCTAAATTAACGAGGAGATTTTCTTAACCTCCATTTTGGCCGAAGTTTTAGAGAATGCAAAAATATCCCATGGAAGTCGTAGTTATGTTGTTTACCTATCCAACGAATTGTCACACGCTAAGATTCAATGCAAATCGGCCACATTATGGCCTTCCTACTAAAAAAGGGTCGAAAACGAGTAATGTCCCAAATTAACGAGGAGATTTTCTTAACTTCCATTTTGGCCGAATTTTTAGAGAATGCAAAAATATCCCATGGAAGTCGTAGTTATGTTGTTTACCTATCCAACGAATTGTCACACGCTAAGATTCAATGCAAATCGGCCACATTATGGCCTTCCTACTAAAAAAGGGTCGAAAACGAGTAATGTCCCAAATTAACGAGGAGATTTTCTTAACCTCCATTTTGGCCGAATTTTTAGAGAATGCAAAAATATCCCATGGAAGTCGTAGTTATGTTGTTTACCTTTCCAACGAATTGTCACATGCTAAGATTCAATGCAAATCGGCCACATTATGGCCTTCCTAGTAAAAAAGGGTCGAAAACGAGTAATGTCCTAAATTAACGAGGGGATTTTCTTAACCTCCCTTTTGGCCGAATTTTTAGAGAATGCAAAAATATCCCATGGAAGTCGTAGCTATTTTGTTTACCTATCCAACGAATTTTCACATGCTAAGATTCAATACAAATCGACCACTTAATGGCCTTCCTACTAAAAAAGGGTTGTAAACAAGTAATGTCCTAAATTAACGAGGAGATTTTCTTAACCTCCATTTTGGCCGAATTTTTAGAGAATGCAAAAATATCCCATGGAAGTCGTAGTTATGTTGTTTACCTATCCAACGAATTGTCACACGCTAAGATTCAATGCAAATCGGCCACATTATGGCCTTCCTACTAAAAAAGGGTCGAAAACGAGTAATGTCCTAAATTAACGAGGGGATTTTCTTAACCTCCGTTTTGGCCGAATTTTTAGAGAATGCAAAAATATCCCATGGAAGTCGTAGCTATTTTGTTTACCTATCCAACGAATTGTCACATGCTAAGATTCAATGCAAATCGGCCACATTATGGCCTTCCTAGTAAAAAAGGGTTGTAAACAAGTAATGTCCTAAATTAACGAGGAGATTTTCTTAACCTCCATTTTGGCCGAATTTTTAGAGAATGCAAAAATATCCCATGGAAGTCGTAGTTATGTTGTTTACCTATCCAACGAATTGTCACACGCTAAGATTCAATGCAAATCGGCCACATTATGGCCTTCCTACTAAAAAAGGGTCGAAAACGAGTAATGTCCCATATTAACGAGGAGATTTTCTTAACCTTCATTGTGGCTGAATTTTTAGAGAATGCAAAAATATCCCATGGAAGTCGTAGTTATGTTGTTTACCTATCCAACGAATTGTCACACGCTAAGATTCAATACAAATCGGCCACTTTACGGCCTTCCTAGTAAAAATGGGTCGAAAACGAGTAATGTCCTAAATTAACGAGGAGATTTTCTTAACCTCCGTTTTGGCTGAATTTTTAAAAAATGCAAAAATATCCCATGGAAGTCGTAGCTATGTTGTTTACCTATCCAACGAATTGTCCCATGCTAAGATTCAATACAAACCGGCCACTTTATGGCCTTCCTTATAAAAAAAGGGTCGAAAACGAGTAATGTCCTAAATTAACGAGGGGATTTTCTTAACCTCCATTTTGGCCGAATTTTTAGAGAATGCAAAAATATCCCATGGAAGTCGTAGTTATGTTGTTTACCTATCCAACGAATTGTCACACGCTAAGATTCAATGCAAATCGGCCACATTATGGCCTTCCTACTAAAAAAGGGTCGAAAACGAGTAATGTCCCAAATTAACGAGGAGATTTTCTTAACCTCCATTTTGGCCGAATTTTTAGAGAATGCAAAAATATCCCATGGAAGTCGTAGTTATGTTGTTTACCTTTCCAACGAATTGTCACATGCTAAGATTCAATGCAAATCGGCCACATTATGGCCTTCCTAGTAAAAAAGGGTCGAAAACGAGTAATGTCCTAAATTAACGAGGGGATTTTCTTAACCTCCCTTTTGGCCGAATTTTTAGAGAATGCAAAAATATCCCATGGAAGTTGTAGCTATTTTGTTTACCTATCCAACGAATTTTCACATGCTAAGATTCAATACAAATCGACCACTTTATGGCCTTCCTACTAAAAAAGGGTTGTAAACAAGTAATGTCCTAAATTAACGATTAGATTTTCTTAACCTCCATTTTGGCCGAATTTTTAGAGAATGCAAAAATATCCCATGGAAGTCGTAGTTATGTTGTTTACCTATCCAACGAATTGTCACACGCTAAGATTCAATGCAAATCGGCCACATTATGGCCTTCCTACTAAAAAAGGGTCGAAAACGAGTAATGTCCCAAATTAACGAGGAGATTTTCTTAACCTCCATTTTGGCCGAATTTTTAGAGAATGCAAAAATATCCCATGGAAGTCGTAGTTATGTTGTTTACCTTTCCAACGAATTGTCACATGCTAAGATTCAATGCAAATCGGCCACATTATGGCCTTCCTAGTAAAAAAGGGTCGAAAACGAGTAATGTCCTAAATTAACGAGGAGATTTTCTTAACCTCCGTTTTGGCTGAATTTTTAAAAAATGCAAAAATATCCCATGGAAGTCGTAGCTATGTTGTTTACCTATCCAACGAATTGTCCCATGCTAAGATTCAATACAAACCGGCCACTTTATGGCCTTCCTTATAAAAAAAGGGTCGAAAACGAGTAATGTCCTAAATTAACGAGGGGATTTTCTTAACCTCCATTTTGGCCGAATTTTTAGAGAATGCAAAAATATCCCATGGAAGTCGTAGCTATTTTGTTTACCTATCCAACGAATTTTCACATGCTAAGATTCAATACAAATCGACCACTTTATGGCCTTCCTACTAAAAAAGGGTTGAAAACGAGTAATGTCCTAAATTAACGAGGAGATTTTCTAAACCTCCATTTTGGCCGAATTTTTAGAGAATGCAAAAATATCCCATGGAAGTAGTAGTTATGTTGTTTACCTATCCAACGAATTGTCACACGCTAAGATTCAATGCAAATCGGCCACATTATGGCCTTCCTACTAAAAAAGGGTCGAAAACGAGTAATGTCCCAAATTAACGAGGAGATTTTCTTAACCTCCATTTTGGCCGAATTTTTAGAGAATGCAAAAATATCCCATGGAAGTCGTAGTTATGTTGTTTACCTATCCAACGAATTGTCACACGCTAAGATTCAATGCAAATCGGCCACATTATGGCCTTCCTACTAAAAAAGGGTCGAAAACGAGTAATGTCCCAAATTAACGAGGAGATTTTCTTAACCTCCATTTTGGCCGAATTTTTAGAGAATGCAAAAATATCCCATGGAAGTCGTAGTTATGTTGTTTACCTTTCCAACGAATTGTCACATGCTAAGATTCAATGCAAATCGGCCACATTATGGCCTTCCTAGTAAAAAAGGGTCGAAAACGAGTAATGTCCTAAATTAACGAGGAGATTTTCTTAACCTCCGTTTTGGCTGAATTTTTAAAAAATGCAAAAATATCCCATGGAAGTCGTAGCTATGTTGTTTACCTATCCAACGAATTGTCCCATGCTAAGATTCAATACAAACCGGCCACTTTATGGCCTTCCTTATAAAAAAAGGGTCGAAAACGAGTAATGTCCTAAATTAACGAGGGGATTTTCTTAACCTCCCTTTTGGCCGAATTTTTAGAGAATGCAAAAATATCCCATGGAAGTTGTAGCTATTTTGTTTACCTATCCAACGAATTTTCACATGCTAAGATTCAATACAAATCGACCACTTTATGGCCTTCCTACTAAAAAAGGGTTGTAAACAAGTAATGTCCTAAATTAACGATTAGATTTTCTTAACCTCCATTTTGGCCGAATTTTTAGAGAATGCAAAAATATCCCATGGAAGTCGTAGTTATGTTGTTTACCTATCCAACGAATTGTCACACGCTAAGATTCAATGCAAATCGGCCACATTATGGCCTTCCTACTAAAAAAGGGTCGAAAACGAGTAATGTCCCAAATTAACGAGGAGATTTTCTTAACCTCCATTTTGGCCGAATTTTTAGAGAATGCAAAAATATCCCATGGAAGTCGTAGTTATGTTGTTTACCTTTCCAACGAATTGTCACATGCTAAGATTCAATGCAAATCGGCCACATTATGGCCTTCCTAGTAAAAAAGGGTCGAAAACGAGTAATGTCCTAAATTAACGAGGAGATTTTCTTAACCTCCGTTTTGGCTGAATTTTTAAAAAATGCAAAAATATCCCATGGAAGTCGTAGCTATGTTGTTTACCTATCCAACGAATTGTCCCATGCTAAGATTCAATACAAACCGGCCACTTTATGGCCTTCCTTATAAAAAAAGGGTCGAAAACGAGTAATGTCCTAAATTAACGAGGGGATTTTCTTAACCTCCATTTTGGCCGAATTTTTAGAGAATGCAAAAATATCCCATGGAAGTCGTAGCTATTTTGTTTACCTATCCAACGAATTTTCACATGCTAAGATTCAATACAAATCGACCACTTTATGGCCTTCCTACTAAAAAAGGGTTGTAAACAAGTAATGTCCTAAATTAACGATTAGATTTTCTTAACCTCCATTTTGGCCGAATTTTTAGAGAATGCAAAAATATCCCATGGAAGTCGTAGTTATGTTGTTTACCTATCCAACGAATTGTCACACGCTAATATTCAATGCAAATCGGCCACATTATGGCCTTCCTACTAAAAAAGGGTCGAAAACGAGTAATGTCCCAAATTAACGAGGAGATTTTCTTAACCTCCATTTTGGCCGAATTTTTAGAGAATGCAAAAATATCCCATGGAAGTCGTAGTTATGTTGTTTACCTTTCCAACGAATTGTCACATGCTAAGATTCAATGCAAATCGGCCACATTATGGCCTTCCTAGTAAAAAAGGGTCGAAAACGAGTAATGTCCTAAATTAACGAGGGGATTTTCTTAACCTCCCTTTTGGCCGAATTTTTAGAGAATGCAAAAATATCCCATGGAAGTTGTAGCTATTTTGTTTACCTATCCAACGAATTTTCACATGCTAAGATTCAATACAAATCGACCACTTTATGGCCTTCCTACTAAAAAAGGGTTGTAAACAAGTAATGTCCTAAATTAACGATTAGATTTTCTTAACCTCCATTTTGGCCGAATTTTTAGAGAATGCAAAAATATCCCATGGAAGTCGTAGTTATGTTGTTTACCTATCCAACGAATTGTCACACGCTAAGATTCAATGCAAATCGGCCACATTATGGCCTTCCTACTAAAAAAGGGTCGAAAACGAGTAATGTCCCAAATTAACGAGGAGATTTTCTTAACCTCCATTTTGGCCGAATTTTTAGAGAATGCAAAAATATCCCATGGAAGTCGTAGTTATGTTGTTTACCTTTCCAACGAATTGTCACATGCTAAGATTCAATGCAAATCGGCCACATTATGGCCTTCCTAGTAAAAAAGGGTCGAAAACGAGTAATGTCCTAAATTAACGAGGAGATTTTCTTAACCTCCGTTTTGGCTGAATTTTTAAAAAATGCAAAAATATCCCATGGAAGTCGTAGCTATGTTGTTTACCTATCCAACGAATTGTCCCATGCTAAGATTCAATACAAACCGGCCACTTTATGGCCTTCCTAGTAAAAAAGGGTCGAAAACGAGTAATGTCCTAAATTAACGAGGGGATTTTCTTAACCTCCATTTTGGCCGAATTTTTAGAGAATGCAAAAATATCCCATGGAAGTCGTAGCTATTTTGTTTACCTATCCAACGAATTTTCACATGCTAAGATTCAATACAAATCGACCACTTTATGGCCTTCCTACTAAAAAAGGGTTGAAAACGAGTAATGTCCTAAATTAACGAGGAGATTTTCTAAACCTCCATTTTGGCCGAATTTTTAGAGAATGCAAAAATATCCCATGGAAGTAGTAGTTATGTTGTTTACCTATCCAACGAATTGTCACACGCTAAGATTCAATGCAAATCGGCCACATTATGGCCTTCCTACTAAAAAAGGGTCGAAAACGAGTAATGTCCCAAATTAACGAGGAGATTTTCTTAACCTCCATTTTGGCCGAATTTTTAGAGAATGCAAAAATATCCAATGGAAGTCGTAGTTATGTTGTTTACCTTTCCAACGAATTGTCACATGCTAAGATTCAATGCAAATCGGCCACATTATGGCCTTCCTAGTAAAAAAGGGTCGAAAACGAGTAATGTCCTAAATTAACGAGGGGATTTTCTTAACCTCCCTTTTGGCCGAATTTTTAGAGAATGCAAAAATATCCCATGGAAATCGTAGGTATGTTGTTTACCTATCCAACAAATTGTCACATGCTAAGATTCAATACAAATCGGCCACTTTATGGCCTTCCTAGTAAAAATGGGTCGAAAACGAGTAATGTCCTAAATTAACGAGGAGATTTTCTTAACCTCCATTTTGGCCGAATTTTTAGAGAATGCAAAAATATCCCATGTAAGTCGTAGTTATGTTGTTTACCTATCCAACGAATTGTCACACGCTAAGATTCAATGCAAATCGGCCACATTATGGCCTTCCTACTAAAAAAGGGTCGAAAACGAGTAATGTCCCAAATTAACGAGGAGATTTTCTTAACCTCCATTTTGGCCGAATTTTTAGAGAATGCAAAAATATCCCATGGAAGTCGTAGTTATGTTGTTTACCTTTCCAACGAATTGTCACATGCTAAGATTCAATGCAAATCGGCCACATTATGGCCTTCCTAGTAAAAAAGGGTCGAAAACGAGTAATGTCCTAAATTAACGAGGGGATTTTCTTAACCTCCCTTTTGGCCGAATTTTTAGAGAATGCAAAAATATCCCATGGAAGTCGTAGCTATTTTGTTTACATATCCAACGAATTTTCACATGCTAAGATTCAATACAAATCGACCACTTTATGGCCTTCCTACTAAAAAAGGGTTGTAAACAAGTAATGTCCTAAATTAACGATTAGATTTTCTTAACCTCCATTTTGGCCGAATTTTTAGAGAATGCAAAAATATCCCATGGAAGTCGTAGTTATGTTGTTTACCTATCCAACGAATTGTCACACGCTAAGATTCAATGCAAATCGGCCACATTATGGCCTTCCTACTAAAAAAGGGTCGAAAACGAGTAATGTCCCAAATTAACGAGGAGATTTTCTTAACCTCCATTTTGGCCGAATTTTTAGAGAATGCAAAAATATCCCATGGAAGTCGTAGTTATGTTGTTTACCTTTCCAACGAATTGTCACATGCTAAGATTCAATGCAAATCGGCCACATTATGGCCTTCCTAGTAAAAAAGGGTCGAAAACGAGTAATGTCCTAAATTAACGAGGAGATTTTCTTAACCTCCGTTTTGGCTGAATTTTTAAAAAATGCAAAAATATCCCATGGAAGTCGTAGCTATGTTGTTTACCTATCCAACGAATTGTCCCATGCTAAGATTCAATACAAACCGGCCACTTTATGGCCTTCCTTATAAAAAAAGGGTCGAAAACGAGTAATGTCCTAAATTAACGAGGGGATTTTCTTAACCTCCATTTTGGCCGAATTTTTAGAGAATGCAAAAATATCCCATGGAAGTCGTAGTTATGTTGTTTACCTATCCAACGAATTGTCACACGCTAAGATTCAATGCAAATCGGCCACATTATGGCCTTCCTACTAAAAAAGGGTCGAAAACGAGTAATGTCCCAAATTAACGAGGAGATTTTCTTAACCTCCATTTTGGCCGAATTTTTAGAGAATGCAAAAATATCCCATGGAAGTCGTAGTTATGTTGTTTACCTTTCCAACGAATTGTCACATGCTAAGATTCAATGCAAATCGGCCACATTATGGCCTTCCTAGTAAAAAAGGGTCGAAAACGAGTAATGTCCTAAATTAACGAGGGGATTTTCTTAACCTCCCTTTTGGCCGAATTTTTAGAGAATGCAAAAATATCCCATGGAAGTCGTAGCTATTTTGTTTACCTATCCAACGAATTTTCACATGCTAAGATTCAATACAAATCGACCACTTTATGGCCTTCCTACTAAAAAAGGGTTGTAAACAAGTAATGTCCTAAATTAACGATTAGATTTTCTTAACCTCCATTTTGGCCGAATTTTTAGAGAATGCAAAAATATCCCATGGAAGTCGTAGTTATGTTGTTTACCTATCCAACGAATTGTCACACGCTAAGATTCAATGCAAATCGGCCACATTATGGCCTTCCTACTAAAAAAGGGTCAAAAACGAGTAATGTCCCAAATTAACGAGGAGATTTTCTTAACCTCCATTTTGGCCGAATTTTTAGAGAATGCAAAAATATCCCATGGAAGTCGTAGTTATGTTGTTTACCTTTCCAACGAATTGTCACATGCTAAGATTCAATGCAAATCGGCCACATTATGGCCTTCCTAGTAAAAAAGGGTCGAAAACGAGTAATGTCCTAAATTAACGAGGAGATTTTCTTAACCTCCGTTTTGGCTGAATTTTTAAAAAATGCAAAAATATCCCATGGAAGTCGTAGCTATGTTGTTTACCTATCCAACGAATTGTCCCATGCTAAGATTCAATACAAACCGGCCACTTTATGGCCTTCCTTATAAAAAAAGGGTCGAAAACGAGTAATGTCCTAAATTAACGAGGGGATTTTCTTAACCTCCATTTTGGCCGAATTTTTAGAGAATGCAAAAATATCCCATGGAAGTCGTAGTTATGTTGTTTACCTATCCAACGAATTGTCACACGCTAAGATTCAATGCAAATCGGCCACATTATGGCCTTCCTACTAAAAAAGGGTCGAAAACGAGTAATGTCCCAAATTAACGAGGAGATTTTCTTAACCTCCATTTTGGCCGAATTTTTAGAGAATGCAAAAATATCCCATGGAAGTCGTAGTTATGTTGTTTACCTTTCCAACGAATTGTCACATGCTAAGATTCAATGCAAATCGGCCACATTATGGCCTTCCTAGTAAAAAAGGGTCGAAAACGAGTAATGTCCTAAATTAACGAGGGGATTTTCTTAACCTCCCTTTTGGCCGAATTTTTAGAGAATGCAAAAATATCCCATGGAAGTCGTAGCTATTTTGTTTACCTATCCAACGAATTTTCACATGCTAAGATTCAATACAAATCGACCACTTTATGGCCTTCCTACTAAAAAAGGGTTGTAAACAAGTAATGTCCTAAATTAACGATTAGATTTTCTTAACCTCCATTTTGGCCGAATTTTTAGAGAATGCAAAAATATCCCATGGAAGTCGTAGTTATGTTGTTTACCTATCCAACGAATTGTCACACGCTAAGATTCAATGCAAATCGGCCACATTATGGCCTTCCTACTAAAAAAGGGTCGAAAACGAGTAATGTCCCAAATTAACGAGGAGATTTTCTTAACCTCCATTTTGGCCGAATTTTTAGAGAATGCAAAAATATCCCATGGAAGTCGTAGTTATGTTGTTTACCTTTCCAACGAATTGTCACATGCTAAGATTCAATGCAAATCGGCCACATTATGGCCTTCCTAGTAAAAAAGGGTCGAAAACGAGTAATGTCCTAAATTAACGAGGAGATTTTCTTAACCTCCGTTTTGGCTGAATTTTTAAAAAATGCAAAAATATCCCATGGAAGTCGTAGCTATGTTGTTTACCTATCCAACGAATTGTCCCATGCTAAGATTCAATACAAACCGGCCACTTTATGGCCTTCCTTATAAAAAAAGGGTCGAAAACGAGTAATGTCCTAAATTAACGAGGGGATTTTCTTAACCTCCATTTTGGCCGAATTTTTAGAGAATGCAAAAATATCCCATGGAAGTCGTAGCTATTTTGTTTACCTATCCAACGAATTTTCACATGCTAAGATTCAATACAAATCGACCACTTTATGGCCTTCCTCCTAAAAAAGGGTTGAAAACGAGTAATGTCCTAAATTAACGAGGAGATTTTCTAAACCTCCATTTTGGCCGAATTTTTAGAGAATGCAAAAATATCCCATGGAAGTAGTAGTTATGTTGTTTACCTATCCAACGAATTGTCACACGCTAAGATTCAATGCAAATCGGCCACATTATGGCCTTCCTACTAAAAAAGGGTCGAAAACGAGTAATGTCCCAAATTAACGAGGAGATTTTCTTAACCTCCATTTTGGCCGAATTTTTAGAGAATGCAAAAATATCCAATGGAAGTCGTAGTTATGTTGTTTACCTTTCCAACGAATTGTCACATGCTAAGATTCAATGCAAATCGGCCACATTATGGCCTTCCTAGTAAAAAAGGGTCGAAAACGAGTAATGTCCTAAATTAACGAGGGGATTTTCTTAACCTCCCTTTTGGCCGAATTTTTAGAGAATGCAAAAATATCCCATGGAAATCGTAGGTATGTTGTTTACCTATCCAACAAATTGTCACATGCTAAGATTCAATACAAATCGGCCACTTTATGGCCTTCCTAGTAAAAATGGGTCGAAAACGAGTAATGTCCTAAATTAACGAGGAGATTTTCTTAACCTCCATTTTGGCCGAATTTTTAGAGAATGCAAAAATATCCCATGTAAGTCGTAGTTATGTTGTTTACCTATCCAACGAATTGTCACACGCTAAGATTCAATGCAAATCGGCCACATTATGGCCTTCCTACTAAAAAAGGGTTGAAAACGAGTTATGTCCTAAATTAACGAGGAGATTTTCTTAACCTCCATTTTGGCCGAATTTTTAGAGAATGCGAAAATATCCCATGGAAGTCGTAGTTATGTTGTTTATCTATCCAACGAATTGTCACATGCTAAGATTCAATGCAAATCGGCCACATTATGGCCTTCCTAGTAAAAAAGGGTCGAAAACGAGTAATGTCCTAAATTAACGAGGAGATTTTCTTAACCTCCGTTTTGGCTGAATTTTTAAAAAATGCAAAAATATCCCATGGAAGTCGTAGCTATATTGTTTACCTATCCAACGAATTGTCCCATGCTAAGATTCAATACAAACCGGCCACTTTATGGCCTTCCTTATAAAAAAAGGGTCGAAAACGAGTAATGTCCTAAATTAACGAGGGGATTTTCTTAACCTCCATTTTGGCCGAATTTTTAGAGAATGCAAAAATATCCCATGGAAGTCGTAGCTATTTTGTTTACCTATCCAACGAATTTTCACATGCTAAGATTCAATACAAATCGACCACTTTATGGCCTTCCTACTAAAAAAGGGTTGAAAACGAGTAATGTCCTAAATTAACGAGGAGATTTTCTAAACCTCCATTTTGGCCGAATTTTTAGAGAATGCAAAAATATCCCATGGAAGTAGTAGTTATGTTGTTTACCTATCCAACGAATTGTCACACGCTAAGATTCAATGCAAATCGGCCACATTATGGCCTTCCTACTAAAAAAGGGTCGAAAACGAGTAATGTCCCAAATTAACGAGGAGATTTTCTTAACCTCCATTTTGGCCGAATTTTTAGAGAATGCAAAAATATCCCATGGAAGTCGTAGTTATGTTGTTTACCTTTCCAACGAATTGTCACATGCTAAGATTCAATCCAAATCGGCCACATTATGGCCTTCCTAGTAAAAAAGGGTCGAAAACGAGTAATGTCCTAAATTAACGAGGGGATTTTCTTAACCTCCCTTTTGGCCGAATTTTTAGAGAATGCAAAAATAACCCATGGAAATCGTAGGTATGTTGTTTACCTATCCAACGAATTGTCACATGCTAAGATTCAATACAAATCGGCCACTTTATGGCCTTCCTAGTAAAAATGGGTCGAAAACGAGTAATGTCCTAAATTAACGAGGAGATTTTCTTAACCTCCATTTTGGCCGAATTTTTAGAGAATGCAAAAATATCCCATGGAAGTCGTAGTTATGTTGTTTACCTATCCAACGAATTGTCACACGCTAAGATTCAATGCAAATCGGCCACATTATGGCCTTCCTACTAAAAAAGGGTTGAAAACGAGTTATGTCCTAAATTAACGAGGAGATTTTCTTAACCTCCATTTTGGCCGAATTTTTAGAGAATGCGAAAATATCCCATGGAAGTCGTAGTTATGTTGTTTATCTATCCAACGAATTGTCACATGCTAAGATTCAATGCAAATCGGCCACATTATGGCCTTCCTAGTAAAAAAGGGTCGAAAACGAGTAATGTCCTAAATTAACGAGGAGATTTTCTTAACCTCCGTTTTGGCCGAATTTTTAGAGAATGCAAAAATATCCCATGGAAGTCGTAGTTATGTTGTTTACCTATCCAACAAATTGTCACATGCTAAGATTCAATACAAATTGGCCACTTTATGGCCTTCCTAGTAAAAATGGGTCGAAAACAAGTAATGTCCTAACTTAACAAGGAGATTTTCTTAACCTCCATTTTGGCCGAATTTTTAGAGAATGCAAAAATATCCCATGGAAGTCGTAGTTATGTTGTTTACCTATCCAACAAATTGTCACATGCTAAGATTCAATACAAATCGGCCACTTTATGGCCTTCCTAGTAAAAATGGGTTGAAAACGAGTTATGTCCTAAATTAACGAGGAGATTTTCTTAACCTCCATTTTGGCCGAATTTTTAGAGAATGCGAAAATATCCCATGGAAGTCGTAGTTATGTTTTTTATCTATCCAATGAATTGTCACATGCTAAGATTCAATGCAAATCGGCCACATTATGGCCTTCCTAGTAAAAAAGGGTCGAAAACGAGTAATGTCCTAAATTAACGAGGAGATTTTCTTAACCTCCGTTTTAGCCGAATTTTTAGAGAATGCAAAAATATCCCATGGAAGTCGTAGTTATGTTGTTTACCTTTCCAACGAATTGTCACATGCTAAGATTCAATCCAAATCGGCCACATTATGGCCTTCCTAGTAAAAAAGGGTCGAAAACGAGTAATGTCCTAAATTAACGAGGGGATTTTCTTAACCTCCCTTTTGGCCGAATTTTTAGAGAATGCAAAAATAACCCATGGAAATCGTAGGTATGTTGTTTACCTATCCAACGAATTGTCACATGCTAAGATTCAATACAAATCGGCCACTTTATGGCCTTCCTAGTAAAAATGGGTCGAAAACGAGTAATGTCCTAAATTAACGAGGAGATTTTCTTAACCTCCATTTTGGCCGAATTTTTAGAGAATGCAAAAATATCCCATGGAAGTCGTAGTTATGTTGTTTACCTATCCAACGAATTGTCACACGCTAAGATTCAATGCAAATCGGCCACATTATGGCCTTCCTACTAAAAAAGGGTTGAAAACGAGTTATGTCCTAAATTAACGAGGAGATTTTCTTAACCTCCATTTTGGCCGAATTTTTAGAGAATGCAAAAATATCCCATGGAAGTCGTAGTTATGTTGTTTATCTATCCAACGAATTGTCACATGCTAAGATTCAATGCAAATCGGCCACATTATGGCCTTCCTAGTAAAAAAGGGTCGAAAACGAGTAATGTCCTAAATTAACGAGGAGATTTTCTTAACCTCCGTTTTGGCCGAATTTTTAGAGAATGCAAAAATATCCCATGGAAGTCGTAGTTATGTTGTTTACCTATCCAACAAATTGTCACATGCTAAGATTCAATACAAATTGGCCACTTTATGGCCTTCCTAGTAAAAATGGGTCGAAAACAAGTAATGTCCTAACTTAACAAGGAGATTTTCTTAACCTCCATTTTGGCCGAATTTTTAGAGAATGCAAAAATATCCCATGGAAGTCGTAGTTATGTTGTTTACCTATCCAACGAATTGTCACATGCTAAGATTCAATACAAATCGGCCACTTTATGGCCTTCCTAGTAAAAATGGGTTGAAAACGAGTTATGTCCTAAATTAACGAGGAGATTTTCTTAACCTCCATTTTGGCCGAATTTTTAGAGAATGCAAAAATATCCCATGGAAGTCGTAGTTATGTTGTTTACCTATCCAACGAATTGTCACATGCTAAGATTCAATACAAATCGGCCACTTTATGGCCTTCCTAGTAAAAATGGGTTGAAAACGAGTAATGTCCTAAATTAACGAGGAGATTTTCTTAACCTCCGTTTTAGCCGAATTTTTAGAGAATGCAAAAATATCCCATGGAAGTCGTAGTTATGTTGTTTACCTATCCAACAAATTGTCACATGCTAAGATTCAATACAAATCGGCCACTTTATGGCCTTCCTAGTAAAAATGGGTCGAAAACGAGTAATGTCCTAAATTAACGAGGAGATTTTCTTAACCTCCCTTTTGGCCGAATTTTTAGAGAATGCAAAAATATCCCATGGAAATCGTAGGTATGTTGTTTACCTATCCAACGAATTGTCACATGCTAAGATTCAATACAAATCGGCCACTTTATGGCCTTCCTAGTAAAAATGGGTCGAAAACGAGTAATGTCCTAAATTAACGAGGAGATTTTCTTAACCTCCATTTTGGCCGAATTTTTAGAGAATGCAAAAATATCCCATGGAAGTCGTAGTTATGTTGTTTACCTATCCAACGAATTGTCACACGCTAAGATTCAATGCAAATCGGCCACATTATGGCCTTCCTACTAAAAAAGGGTTGAAAACGAGTTATGTCCTAAATTAACGAGGAGATTTTCTTAACCTCCGTTTTGGCCGAATTTTTAGAGAATGCAAAAATATCCCATGGAAGTCGTAGTTATGTTGTTTACCTATCCAACAAATTGTCACATGCTAAGATTCAATACAAATTGGCCACTTTATGGCCTTCCTAGTAAAAATGGGTCGAAAACAAGTAATGTCCTAACTTAACGAGGAGATTTTCTTAACCTCCATTTTGGCCAAATTTTTAGAGAATGCAAAAATATCCCATGGAAGTCGTAGTTATGTTGTTTACCTATCCAACGAATTGTCACATGCTAAGATTCAATACAAATCGGCCACTTTATGCCCTTCCTAGTAAAAATGGGTTGAAAACGAGTTATGTCCTAAATTAACGAGGAGATTTTCTTAACCTCCATTTTGGCCGAATTTTTAGAGAATGCGAAAATATCCCATGGAAGTCGTAGTTATGTTGTTTATCTATCCAATGAATTGTCACATGCTAAGATTCAATACAAATTGGCCACTTTATGGCCTTCCTAGTAAAAATGGGTCGAAAACAAGTAATGTCCTAACTTAACGAGGAGATTTTCTTAACCTCCATTTTGGCCAAATTTTTAGAGAATGCAAAAATATCCCATGGAAGTCGTAGTTATGTTGTTTACCTATCCAACGAATTGTCACATGCTAAGATTCAATATAAATCGGCCACTTTATGCCCTTCCTAGTAAAAATGGGTTGAAAACGAGTTATGTCCTAAATTAACGAGGAGATTTTCTTAACCTCCATTTTGGCCGAATTTTTAGAGAATGCGAAAATATCCCATGGAAGTCGTAGTTATGTTGTTTATCTATCCAATGAATTGTCACATGCTAAGATTCAATGCAAATCGGCCACATTATGGCCTTCCTAGTAAAAAAGGGTCGAAAACGAGTAATGTCCTAAATTAACGAGGAGATTTTCTTAACCTCCGTTTTAGCCGAATTTTTAGAGAATGCAAAAATATCCCATGGAAGTCGTAGTTATGTTGTTTACCTATCCAACAAATTGTCACATGCTAAGATTCAATACAAATCGGCCACTTTATGGCCTTCCTAGTAAAAATGGGTCGAAAACGAGTAATGTCCTAAATTAACGAGGAGATTTTCTTAACCTCCATTTTGGCCGAATTTTTAGAGAATGCAAAAATATCCTATGGAAGTCGTAGTTATGTTGTTTACCTATCCAACGAATTGTCACACGCTAAGATTCAATGCAAATCGGCCACATTATGGCCTTCCTACTAAAAAAGGGTGGAAAACGAGTAATGTCCCAAATTAACGAGGAGATTTTCTTAACCTCCATTGTGGCTGAATTTTTATAGAATGCAAAAATATCCCATGGAAGTCGTAGTTATGTTGTTTACCTATCCAACGAATTGTCACATGCTAAGATTCAATACAAATCGGCCACTTTATGGCCTTCCTAGTAAAAATGGGTCAAAAACGAGTAATGTCCTAAATTAACGAGGAGATTTTCTTAACCTCAATTTTGGCCGAATTTTTAGAGAATGCAAAAATATCCCATGGAAGTCGTAGTTATGTTGTTTACCTATCCAACGAATTGTCACACGCTAAGATTCAATGCAAATCGGCCACAGTATGGCCTTCCTACTAAAAAAGGGTCGAAAACGAGTAATGTCCTAAATTAACGAGGAGATTTTCTTAACCTCCGTTTTGGCCGAATTTTTAGAGAATGCAAAAATATCCCATGGAAAACGTAGTTATGTTGTTTACCTATCCAACAAATTGTCACATGCTAAGATTCAATACAAATCGGCCACTTTATGGCCTTCCTAGTAAAAATGGGTCGAAAACGAGTAATGTCCTAAATTAACGAGGAGATTTTCTTAACCTCCATTTTGGCCGAATTTTTAGAGAATCCAAAAATATCCCATGGAAGTCGTAGCTATGTTGTTTACCTATCCAACGAATTGTCACATGCTAAGATTCAATACAAATCGGCCACTTTATGGCCTTCCTAGTAAAAATGGGTCGAAAATGAGTAATGTCCTAAATTAACGAGGAGATTTTCTTAACCTCCATTTTGGCCGAATTTTTAGAGAATGCAAAAATATCCCATGGAAGTCGTAGCTATGTTGTTTACCTATCCAACGAATTGTCACATGCTAAGATTCAATACAAATCGGCCACTTTATGGCCTTCCTAGTAAAAATGGGTCGAAAACGAGTAATGTCCTAAATTAACGATGAGATTTTCTTAACCTCCGTTTTGGCTGAATTTTTAAAAAATGCAAAAATATCCCATGGAAGTCGTAGCTATGTTGTTTACCTATCCAACGAATTGTCCCATGCTAAGATTCAATACAAACCGGCCACTTTATGGCCTTCCTTATAAAAAAAGGGTCGAAAACGAGTAATGTCCTAAATTAACGAGGGGATTTTCTTAACCTCCATTTTGGCCGAATTTTTAGAGAATGCAAAAATATCCCATGGAAGTCGTAGCTATTTTGTTTACCTATCCAATGAATTTTCACATGCTAAGATTCAATACAAATCGACCACTTTATGGCCTTCCTACTAAAAAAGGGTTGAAAACGAGTAATGTCCTAAATTAACGAGGAGATTTTCTTAACCTCCATTTTGGCCGAATTTTTGGAGAATGCAAAAATATCCCATGGAAGTCGTAGTTATGTTGTTTACCTTTCCAACGAATTGTCACATGCTAAGATTCAATGCAAATCGGCCACATTATGGCCTTCCTAGTAAAAAAGGGTCGAAAACGAGTAATGTCCTAAATTAACGAGGGGATTTTCTTAACCTCCCTTTTGGCCGAATTTTTAGAGAATGCAAAAATATCCCATGGAAATCGTAGGTATGTTGTTTACCTATCCAACGAATTGTCACATGCTAAGATTCAATACAAATCGGCCACTTTATGGCCTTCCTAGTAAAAATGGGTCGAAAACGAGTAATGTCCTAAATTAACGAGGAGATTTTCTTAACCTCCATTTTGGCCGAATTTTTAGAGAATGCAAAAATATCCCATGGAAGTCGTAGTTATGTTGTTTACCTATCCAACGAATTGTCACACGCTAAGATTCAATGCAAATCGGCCACATTATGGCCTTCCTACTAAAAAAGGGTTGAAAACGAGTTATGTCCTAAATTAACGAGGAGATTTTCTTAACCTCCATTTTGGCCTAATTTTTAGAGAATGCGAAAATATCCCATGGAAGTCGTAGTTATGTTGTTTATCTATCCAACGAATTGTCACATGCTAAGATTCAATGCAAATCGGCCACATTATGGCCTTCCTAGTAAAAAAGGGTCGAAAACGAGTAATGTCCTAAATTAACGAGGAGATTTTCTTAACCTCCGTTTTGGCCGAATTTTTAGAGAATGCAAAAATATCCCATGGAAGTCGTAGTTATGTTGTTTACCTATCCAACGAATTGTCACATGCTAAGATTCAATACAAATCGGCCACTTTATGGCCTTCCTAGTAAAAATGGGTCGAAAACGAGTAATGTCCTAAATTAACGAGGAGATTTTCTTAACCTCCATTTTGGCCGAATTTTTAGAGAATGCAAAAATATCCCATGGAAGTCGTAGTTATGTTGTTTACCTATCCAACGAATTGTCACACGCTAAGATTCAATGCAAATCGGCCACATTATGGCCTTCCTACTAAAAAAGGGTCGAAAACGAGTAATGTCCTAAATTAACGAGGAGATTTTCTTAACCTCCGTTTTGGCCGAATTTTTAGAGAATGCAAAAATATCCCATGGAAGACGTAGTTATGTTGTTTACCTATCCAACAAATTGTCACATGCTAAGATTCAATACAAATCGGCCACTTTATGGCCTTCCTAGTAAAAATGGGTCGAAAACGAGTAATGTCCTAAATTAACGAGGAGATTTTCTTAACCTCCATTTTGGCCGAATTTTTAGAGAATGCAAAAATATCCCATGGAAGTCGTAGCTATGTTGTTCACCTATCCAACGAATTGTCACATGCTAAGATTCAATACAAATCGGCCACTTTATGGCCTTCCTAGTAAAAATGGGTCGAAAACGAGTAATGTCCTAAATTAACGAGGAGATTTTCTTAACCTCCATTTTGGCCGAATTTTTAGAGAATGCAAAAATATCCCATGGAAGTCGTAGCTATGTTGTTTACCTATCCAACGAATTTTCACATGCTAAGATTCAATACAAATCGACCACTTTATGGCCTTCCTACTAAAAAAGGGTTGAAAACGAGTAATGTCCTAAATTAACGAGGAGATTTTCTTAACCTCCATTTTGGCCGAATTTTTAGAGAATGCAAAAATATCCCATGGAAGTCGTAGTTATGTTGTTTACCTATCTAACGAATTGTCACACGCTAAGATTCAATGCAAATCGGCCACATTATGGCCTTCCTACTAAAAAAGGGTCGAAAACGAGTAATGTCCCAAATTAACGAGGAGATTTTCTTAACCTCCATTTTGGCCGAATTTTTAGAGAATGTAAAAATATCCCATGGAAGTCGTAGTTATGTTGTTTACCTTTCCAACGAATTGTCACATGCTAAGATTCAATGCAAATCGGCCACATTATGGCCTTCCTAGTAAAAAAGGGTCGAAAACGAGTAATGTCCTAAATTAACGAGGAGATTTTCTTTACCTCCATTTTGGCCGAATTTTTAGAGAATGCAAAAATATCCCATGGAAGTCGTAGTTATGTTGTTTACATATCCAACGAATTGTCACACGCTAAGATTCAATACAAATCGACCACTTTATTGCCTTCCTATTAAAAAAGGGTCGAAAACGAGTAATGTCCCAAATTAACGAGGAGATTTTCTTAACCTCCATTTTGGCCGAATTTTTAGAGAATGCAAAAATATCCCATGGAAGTCGTAGTTTTGCCACTTTATGGCCTTCCTAGTAAAAATGGGTCAAAAACGAGTAATGTCCTAAATTAACGAGGAGATTTTCTTAACCTCCATTTTGGCCGAATTTTTAGAGAATGCAAAAATATCCCATGGAAGTCGTAGTTATGTTGTTTACCTATCCAACGAATTATCACATGCTAAGATTCAATACAAATCGGCCACTTTATGGCCTTCCTAGTAAAAATGGGTCGAAATCGAGTAATGTCCTAAATTAACGAGGAGATTTTCTTAACCTCCGTTTTAACTGAATTTTTAAAAAATGCAAAACTATCCCATGGAAGTCGTAGCTATGTTGTTTACCTATCCAACGAATTGTCACACGCTAAGATTCAATACAAACCGGCCACTTTATGGCCTTCCTTATAAAAAAAGGGTCGAAAACGAGTAATGTCCTAAATTAACGAGGGGATTTTCTTAACCTCCATTTTGGCCGAATTTTTAGAGAATGCAAAAATATCCCATGGAAGTCGTAGCTATTTTGTTTACCTATCCAATGAATTTTCACATGCTAAGATTCAATACAAATCGACCACTTTATGGCCTTCCTACTAAAAAAGGGTTGAAAACGAGTAATGTCCTAAATTAACGAGGAGATTTTCTTAACCTCCATTTTGGCCGAATTTTTAGAGAATGCAAAAATATCCCATGGAAGTCGTAGTTATGTTGTTTATCTATCCAACGAATTGTCACACGCTAAGATTCAATGCAAATCGGCCACATTATGGCCTTCCTACTAAAAAAGGGTCGAAAACGAGTAATGTCCCAAATTAACGAGGAGATTTTCTTAACCTCCATTTTGGCCGAATTTTTAGAGAATGCAAAAATATCCCATGGAAGTCGTAGTTATGTTGTTTACCTATCCAACGAATTGTCACATGCTAAGATTCAATACAAATCGGCCACTTTATGGCCTTCCTAGTAAAAATGGGTCGAAAACGAGTAATGTCCTAAATTAACGAGGAGATTTTCTTAACCTCCATTTTGGCCGAATTTTTAGAGAATGCAAAAATATCCCATGGAAGTCGTAGTTATGTTGTTTACCTATCCAACGAATTGTCACACGCTAAGATTCAATGCAAATCGGCCACATTATGGCCTTCCTACTAAAAAAGGGTCGAAAACGAGTAATGTCCTAAATTAACGAGGAGATTTTCTTAACCTCCGTTTTGGCCGAATTTTTAGAGAATGCAAAAATATCCCATGGAAGACGTAGTTATGTTGTTTACCTATCCAACAAATTGTCACATGCCAAGATTCAATACAAATCGGCCACTTTATGGCCTTCCTAGTAAAAATGGGTCGAAAACGAGTAATGTCCTAAATTAACGAGGAGATTTTCTTAACCTCCATTTTGGCCGAATTTTTAGAGAATGCAAAAATATCCCATGGAAGTCGTAGCTATGTTGTTCACCTATCCAACGAATTGTCACATGCTAAGATTCAATACAAATCGGCCACTTTATGGCATTCCTAGTAAAAATGGGTCGAAAACGAGTAATGTCCTAAATTAACGAGGAGATTTTCTTAACCTCCATTTTGGCCGAATTTTTAGAGAATGCAAAAATATCCCATGGAAGTCGTAGCTATGTTGTTTACCTATCCAACGAATTTTCACATGCTAAGATTCAATACAAATCGACCACTTTATGGCCTTCCTACTAAAAAAGGGTTGAAAACGAGTAATGTCCTAAATTAACGAGGAGATTTTCTTAACCTCCATTTTGGCCGAATTTTTAGAGAATGCAAAAATATCCCATGGAAGTCGTAGTTATGTTGTTTACCTATCCAACGAATTGTCACACGCTAAGATTCAATGCAAATCGGCCACATTATGGCCTTCCTACTAAAAAAGGGTCGAAAACGAGTAATGTCCCAAATTAACGAGGAGATTTTCTTAACCTCCATTTTGGCCGAATTTTTAGAGAATGCAAAAATATCCCATGGAAGTCGTAGTTATGTTGTTTACCTTTCCAACGAATTGTCACATGCTAAGATTCAATGCAAATCGGCCACATTATGGCCTTCCTAGTAAAAAAGGGTCGAAAACGAGTAATGTCCTAAATTAACGAGGAGATTTTCTTTACCTCCATTTTGGCCGAATTTTTAGAGAATGCAAAAATATCCCATGGAAGTCGTAGTTATGTTGTTTACATATCCAACGAATTGTCACACGCTAAGATTCAATACAAATCGACCACTTTATTGCCTTCCTACTAAAAAAGGGTCGAAAACGAGTAATGTCCCAAATTAACGAGGAGATTTTCTTAACCTCCATTTTGGCCGAATTTTTAGAGAATGCAAAAATATCCCATGGAAGTCGTAGTTTTGTTGTTTACCTTTCCAACGAATTGTCACATGCTAAGATTCAATGCAAATCGACCACATTATGGCCTTCCTAGTAAAAATGGGTCGAAAACGAGTAACGTCCTAAATTAACGAGGAGATTTTCTTAACCTCCATTTTGGCCGAATTTTTAGTGAATGCAAAAATATCCCATGGAAGTCGTAGCTATGTTGTTTACCTATCCAACGAATTTTCACATGCTAAGATTCAATACAAATCGACCACTTTATGGCCTTCCTACTAAAAAAGGGTTGAAAACGAGTAATGTCCTAAATTAACGAGGAGATTTTCTTAACCTCCATTTTGGCCGAATTTTTAGAGAATGCAAAAATATCCCATGGAAGTCGTAGTTATGTTGTTTACCTATCCAACGAATTGTCACACGCTAAGATTCAATGCAAATCGGCCACATTATGGCCTTCCTACTAAAAAAGGGTCGAAAACGAGTAATGTCCCAAATTAACGAGGAGATTTTCTTAACCTCCATTTTGGCCGAATTTTAAGAGAATGCAAAAATATCCCATGGAAGTCGTAGTTATGTTGTTTACCTTTCCAACGAATTGTCACATGCTAAGATTCAATGCAAATCGGCCACATTATGGCCTTCCTAGTAAAAAAGTGTCGAAAACGAGTAATGTCCTAAATTAACGAGGAGATTTTCTTTACCTCCATTTTGGCCGAATTTTTAGAGAATGCAAAAATATCCCATGGAAGTCGTAGTTATGTTGTTTACATATCCAACGAATTGTCACACGCTAAGATTCAATACAAATTGACCACTTTATGGCCTTCCTAGTAAAAATGGGTCGAAAACGAGTAATGTCCCAAATTAACGAGGAGATTTTCTTAACCTCCATTTTGGCCGAATTTTTAGAGAATGCAAAAATATCCCATGGAAGTCGTAGTTTTGTTGTTTACCTTTCCAACGAATTGTCACATGCTAAGATTCAATGCAAATCGACCACATTATGGCCTTCCTAGTAAAAATGGGTCGAAAACGAGTAATGTCCTAAATTAACGAGGAGATTTTCTTAACCTCCATTTTGGCCGAATTTTTAGAGAATGCAAAAATATCCCATGGAAGTCGTAGCTATGTTGTTTACCTATCCAACGAATTTTCACATGCTAAGATTCAATACAAATCGACCACTTTATGGCCTTCCTACTAAAAAAGGGTTGAAAACGAGTAATGTCCTAAATTAACGAGGAGATTTTCTTAACCTCCATTTTGGCCGAATTTTTAGAGAATGCAAAAATATCCCATGGAAGTCGTAGTTATGTTGTTTACCTATCCAACGAATTGTCACACGCTAAGATTCAATGCAAATCGGCCACATTATGGCCTTCCTAGTAAAAAAGGGTCGAAAACGAGTAATGTCCTAAATTAACGAGGAGATTTTCTTTACCTCCGTTTTGGCCGAATTTTTAGAGAATGCAAAAATATCCCATGGAAGACGTAGTTATGTTGTTTACCTATCCAACAAATTGTCACATGCCAAGATTCAATACAAATCGGCCACTTTATGGCCTTCCTAGTAAAAATGGGTCGAAAACGAGTAATGTCCTAAATTAACGAGGAGATTTTCTTAACCTCCATTTTGGCCGAATTTTTAGAGAATGCAAAAATATCCCATGGAAGTCGTAGTTATGTTGTTTACCTATCCAACGAATTGTCACACGCTAAGATTCAATGCAAATCGGCCACATTATGGCCTTCCTACTAAAAAAGGGTCGAAAACGAGTAATGTCCCAAATTAACGAGGAGATTTTCTTAACCTCCATTTTGGCCGAATTTTTAGAGAATGCAAAAATATCCCATGGAAGTCGTAGTTATGTTGTTTACCTATCCAACGAATTGTCACATGCTAAGATTCAATACAAATCGGCCACTTTATGGCCTTCCTAGTAAAAATGGGTCGAAAACGAGTAATGTCCTAAATTAACGAGGAGATTTTCTTAACCTCCATTTTGGCCGAATTTTTAGAGAATGCAAAAATATCCCATGGAAGTCGTAGTTATGTTGTTTACCTATCCAACGAATTGTCACACGCTAAGATTCAATGCAAATCGGCCACATTATGGCCTTCCTACTAAAAAAGGGTCGAAAACGAGTAATGTCCTAAATTAACGAGGAGATTTTCTTAACCTCCGTTTTGGCCGAATTTTTAGAGAATGCAAAAATATCCCATGGAAGACGTAGTTATGTTGTTTACCTATCCAACAAATTGTCACATGCCAAGATTCAATACAAATCGGCCACTTTATGGCCTTCCTAGTAAAAATGGGTCGAAAACGAGTAATGTCCTAAATTAACGAGGAGATTTTCTTAACCTCCATTTTGGCCGAATTTTTAGAGAATGCAAAAATATCCCATGGAAGTCGTAGCTATGTTGTTCACCTATCCAACGAATTGTCACATGCTAAGATTCAATACAAATCGGCCACTTTATGGCATTCCTAGTAAAAATGGGTCGAAAACGAGTAATGTCCTAAATTAACGAGGAGATTTTCTTAACCTCCATTTTGGCCGAATTTTTAGAGAATGCAAAAATATCCCATGGAAGTCGTAGCTATGTTGTTTACCTATCCAACGAATTTTCACATGCTAAGATTCAATACAAATCGACCACTTTATGGCCTTCCTACTAAAAAAGGGTTGAAAACGAGTAATGTCCTAAATTAACGAGGAGATTTTCTTAACCTCCATTTTGGCCGAATTTTTAGAGAATGCAAAAATATCCCATGGAAGTCGTAGTTATGTTGTTTACCTATCCAACGAATTGTCACACGCTAAGATTCAATGCAAATCGGCCACATTATGGCCTTCCTACTAAAAAAGGGTCGAAAACGAGTAATGTCCCAAATTAACGAGGAGATTTTCTTAACCTCCATTTTGGCCGAATTTTTAGAGAATGCAAAAATATCCCATGGAAGTCGTAGTTATGTTGTTTACCTTTCCAACGAATTGTCACATGCTAAGATTCAATGCAAATCGGCCACATTATGGCCTTCCTAGTAAAAAAGGGTCGAAAACGAGTAATGTCCTAAATTAACGAGGAGATTTTCTTTACCTCCATTTTGGCCGAATTTTTAGAGAATGCAAAAATATCCCATGGAAGTCGTAGTTATGTTGTTTACATATCCAACGAATTGTCACACGCTAAGATTCAATACAAATCGACCACTTTATTGCCTTCCTACTAAAAAAGGGTCGAAAACGAGTAATGTCCCAAATTAACGAGGAGATTTTCTTAACCTCCATTTTGGCCGAATTTTTAGAGAATGCAAAAATATCCCATGGAAGTCGTAGTTTTGTTGTTTACCTTTCCAACGAATTGTCACATGCTAAGATTCAATGCAAATCGACCACATTATGGCCTTCCTAGTAAAAATGGGTCGAAAACGAGTAACGTCCTAAATTAACGAGGAGATTTTCTTAACCTCCATTTTGGCCGAATTTTTAGTGAATGCAAAAATATCCCATGGAAGTCGTAGCTATGTTGTTTACCTATCCAACGAATTTTCACATGCTAAGATTCAATACAAATCGACCACTTTATGGCCTTCCTACTAAAAAAGGGTTGAAAACGAGTAATGTCCTAAATTAACGAGGAGATTTTCTTAACCTCCATTTTGGCCGAATTTTTAGAGAATGCAAAAATATCCCATGGAAGTCGTAGTTATGTTGTTTACCTATCCAACGAATTGTCACACGCTAAGATTCAATGCAAATCGGCCACATTATGGCCTTCCTACTAAAAAAGGGTCGAAAACGAGTAATGTCCCAAATTAACGAGGAGATTTTCTTAACCTCCATTTTGGCCGAATTTTTAGAGAATGCAAAAATATCCCATGGAAGTCGTAGTTATGTTGTTTACCTTTCCAACGAATTGTCACATGCTAAGATTCAATGCAAATCGGCCACATTATGGCCTTCCTAGTAAAAAAGTGTCGAAAACGAGTAATGTCCTAAATTAACGAGGAGATTTTCTTTACCTCCATTTTGGCCGAATTTTTAGAGAATGCAAAAATATCCCATGGAAGTCGTAGTTATGTTGTTTACATATCCAACGAATTGTCACACGCTAAGATTCAATACAAATTGACCACTTTATGGCCTTCCTAGTAAAAATGGGTCGAAAACGAGTAATGTCCCAAATTAACGAGGAGATTTTCTTAACCTCCATTTTGGCCGAATTTTTAGAGAATGCAAAAATATCCCATGGAAGTCGTAGTTTTGTTGTTTACCTTTCCAACGAATTGTCACATGCTAAGATTCAATGCAAATCGACCACATTATGGCCTTCCTAGTAAAAATGGGTCGAAAACGAGTAATGTCCTAAATTAACGAGGAGATTTTCTTAACCTCCATTTTGGCCGAATTTTTAGAGAATGCAAAAATATCCCATGGAAGTCGTAGCTATGTTGTTTACCTATCCAACGAATTTTCACATGCTAAGATTCAATACAAATCGACCACTTTATGGCCTTCCTACTAAAAAAGGGTTGAAAACGAGTAATGTCCTAAATTAACGAGGAGATTTTCTTAACCTCCATTTTGGCCGAATTTTTAGAGAATGCAAAAATATCCCATGGAAGTCGTAGTTATGTTGTTTACCTATCCAACGAATTGTCACACGCTAAGATTCAATGCAAATCGGCCACATTATGGCCTTCCTAGTAAAAAAGGGTCGAAAACGAGTAATGTCCTAAATTAACGAGGAGATTTTCTTTACCTCCGTTTTGGCCGAATTTTTAGAGAATGCAAAAATATCCCATGGAAGACGTAGTTATGTTGTTTACCTATCCAACAAATTGTCACATGCCAAGATTCAATACAAATCGGCCACTTTATGGCCTTCCTAGTAAAAATGGGTCGAAAACGAGTAATGTCCTAAATTAACGAGGAGATTTTCTTAACCTCCATTTTGGCCGAATTTTTAGAGAATGCAAAAATATCCCATGGAAGTCGTAGTTATGTTGTTTACCAATCCAACGAATTGTCACACGCTAAGATTCAATGCAAATCGGCCACATTATGGCCTTCCTACTAAAAAAGGGTCGAAAACGAGTAATGTCCCAAATTAACGAGGAGATTTTCTTAACCTCCATTTTGGCCGAATTTTTAGAGAATGCAAAAATATCCCATGGAAGTCGTAGTTATGTTGTTTACCTTTCCAACGAATTGTCACATGCTAAGATTCAATGCAAATCGGCCACATTATGGCCTTCCTAGTAAAAAAGGGTCGAAAACGAGTAATGTCCTAAATTAACGAGGAGATTTTCTTTACCTCCATTTTGGCCGAATTTTTAGAGAATGCAAAAATATCCCATGGAAGTCGTAGTTATGTTGTTTACATATCCAACGAATTGTCACACGCTAAGATTCAATACAAATCGACCACTTTATTGCCTTCCTACTAAAAAAGGGTCGAAAACGAGTAATGTCCCAAATTAACGAGGAGATTTTCTTAACCTCCATTTTGGCCGAATTTTTAGAGAATGCAAAAATATCCCATGGAAGTCGTAGTTTTGTTGTTTACCTTTCCAACGAATTGTCACATGCTAAGATTCAATGCAAATCGACCACATTATGGCCTTCCTAGTAAAAAAGGGTCGAAAACGAGTAATGTCCTAAATTAACGAGGAGATTTTCTTAACCTCCATTTTGGCCGAATTTTTAGAGAATGAAAAAATATCCCATGGAAGTCGTAGTTATGTTGTTTACATATCCAACGAATTGTCACACGCTAAGATTCAATACAAATCGGCCACTTTATGGCCTTCCTAGTAAAAATGGGTCAAAAACGAGTAATGTCCTAAATTAACGAGGAGATTTTCTTAACCTCCATTTTGGCCGAATTTTTAGAGAATGCAAAAATATCCCATGGAAGTCGAAGTTATGTTGTTTACATATCCAACGAATTGTCACACGCTAAGATTCAATACAAATCGGCCACTTTATGGCCTTCCTAGTAAAAATGGGTCAAAAACGAGTAATGTCCTAAATTAACGAGGAGATTTTCTTAACCTCCGTTTTGGCTGAATTTTTAAAAAATGCAAAAATATCCCATGGAAGTCGTAGCTATGTTGTTTACCTATCCAACGAATTGTCACACGCTAAGATTCAATACAAACCGGCCACTTTATGGCCTTCCTTATATAAAAAGGGTCGAAAACGAGTAATGTCCTAAATTAACGAGGGGATTTTCTTAACCTCCATTTTGGCCGAATTTTTAGAGAATGCAAAAATATCCCATGGAAGTCGTAGCTATTTTGTTTACCTATCCAATGAATTTTCACATGCTAAGATTCAATACAAATCGACCACTTTATGGCCTTCCTACTAAAAAAGGGTTGAAAACGAGTAATGTCCTAAATTAACGAGGAGATTTTCTTAACCTCCATTTTGGCCGAATTTTTAGAGAATGCAAAAATATCCCATGGAAGTCGTAGTTATGTTGTTTACCTATCCAACGAATTGTCACACGCTAAGATTCAATGCAAATCGGCCACATTATGGCCTTCCTACTAAAAAAGGGTCGAAACGAGTAATGTCCCAAATTAACGAGGAGATTTTCTTAACCTCCATTTTGGCCAAATTTTTAGAGAATGCAAAAATATCCCATGGAAGTCGTAGTTATGTTGTTTACCTATCCAACGAATTGTCACACGCTAAGATTCAATGCAAATCGGCCACATTATGGCCTTCCTACTAAAAAAGGGTCAAAAACGAGTAATGTCCCAAATTAACGAGGAGATTTTCTTAACCTCCGTTTTGGCCGAATTTTTAGAGAATGCAAAAATATCCCATGGAAGACGTAGTTATGTTGTTTACCTATCCAACAAATTGTCACAAGCTAAGATTCAATACAAATCGGCCACTTTATGGCCTTCCTAGTAAAAATGGGTCGAAAACGAGTAATGTCCTAAATTAACGAGGAGATTTTCTTAACCTCCATTTTGGCCGAATTTTTAGAGAATGCAAAAATATCCCATGGAAGTCGTAGCTATGTTGTTTACCTATCCAACGAATTGTCACATGCTAAGATTCAATGCAAATCGGCCACATTATGGCCTTCCTAGTAAAAAAGGGTCGAAAACGAGTAATGTCCTAAATTAACGAGGAGATTTTCTTAACCTCCATTTTGGCCGAATTTTTAGAGAATGCAAAAATATCCCATGGAAGTCGTAGTTATGTTGTTTACATATCCAACGAATTGTCACACGCTAAGATTCAATACAAATCGACCACTTTATGGCCTTCCTACTAAAAAAGGGTCGAAAACGAGTAATGTCCCAAATTAACGAGGAGATTTTCTTAACCTCCATTTTGGCCGAATTTTTAGAGAATGCAAAAATATCCCATGGAAGTCGTAGTTTTGTTGTTTACCTTTCCAACGAATTGTCACATGCTAAGATTCAATGCAAATCGGCCACATTATGGCCTTCCTAGTAAAAAAGGGTCAAAAACGAGTAATGTCCTAAATTAACGAGGAGATTTTCTTAACCTCCATTTTGGCCGAATTTTTAGAGAATGCAAAAATATCCCATGGAAGTTGTAGTTATGTTGTTTACATATCCAACGAATTGTCACACGCTAAGATTCAATACAAATCGGCCACTTTATGGCCTTCCTAGTAAAAATGGGTCAAAAACGAGTAATGTCCCAAATTAACGAGGATATTTTCTTAACCTCCATTGTGGCTGAATTTTTAAAGAATGCAAAAATATCCCATGGAAGTCGTAGTTATGTTGTTTACCTATCCAACGAATTGTCACTTGCTAAGATTCAATACAAATCGGCCACTTTATGGCCTTCCTAGTAAAAATGGGTCGAAAACGAGTAATGTCCTAAATTAACGAGGAGATTTTCTTAACCTCCGTTTTGGCTGAATTTTTAAAAAATGCAAAAATATCCCATGGAAGTCGTAGCTATGTTGTTTACCTATCCAACGAATTGTCACACGCTAAGATTCAATACAAACCGGCCACTTTATGGCCTTCCTTATATAAAAAGGGTCGAAAACGAGTAATGTCCTAAATTAACGAGGGGATTTTCTTAACCTCCATTTTGGCCGAATTTTTAGAGAATGCAAAAATATCCCATGGAAGTCGTAGCTATTTTGTTTACCTATCCAACGAATTGTCACACGCTAAGATTCAATACAAATCGACCACTTTATGGCCTTCCTACTAAAAAAGGGTTGAAAACGAGTAATGTCCTAAATTAACGAGGATATTTTCTTAACCTCCATTGTGGCTGAATTTTTAAAGAATGCAAAAATATCCCATGGAAGTCGTAGTTATGTTGTTTACCTATCCAACGAATTGTCACACGCTAAGATTCAATGCAAATCGGCCACATTATGGCCTTCCTACTAAAAAAGGGTCGAAAACGAGTAATGTCCCAAATTAACGAGGAGATTTTCTTAACCTCCATTTTGGCCAAATTTTTAGAGAATGCAAAAATATCCCATGGAAGTCGTAGTTATGTTGTTTACCTATCCAACGAATTGTCACACGCTAAGATTCAATGCAAATCGGCCACATTATGGCCTTCCTACTAAAAAAGGGTCGAAAACGAGTAATGTCCCAAATTAACGAGGAGATTTTCTTAACCTCCGTTTTGGCCGAATTTTTAGAGAATGCAAAAATATCCCAGGGAAGACGTAGTTATGTTGTTTACCTATCCAACAAATTGTCACATGCTAAGATTCAATACAAATCGGCCACTTTATGGCCTTCCTAGTAAAAATGGGTCGAAAACGAGTAATGTCCTAAATTAACGAGGAGATTTTCTTAACCTCCATTTTGGCCAAATTTTTAGAGAATGCAAAAATATCCCATGGAAGTCGTAGTTTTGTTGTTTACCTATCCAACGAATTGTCACACGCTAAGATTCAATGCAAATCGGCCACATTATGGCCTTCCTACTAAAAAAGGGTCGAAAACGAGTAATGTCCTAAATTAACGAGGAGATTTTCTTAACCTTCGTTTTGGCCGAATTTTTAGAGAATGCAAAAATATCCCATGGAAGACGTAGTTATGTTGTTTACCTATCCAACAAATTGTCACATGCTAAGATTCAATACAAATCGGCCACTTTATGGCCTTCCTAGTAAAAATGGGTCGAAAACGAGTAATGTCCCAAATTAACGAGGATATTTTCTTAACCTCCATTTTGGCCGAATTTTTAGAGAATGCAAAAATATCCCATGGAAGTTGTAGTTATGTTGTTTACATATCCAACGAATTGTCACTTGCTAAGATTCAATACAAATCGGCCACTTTATGGCCTTCCTAGTAAAAATGGGTCGAAAACGAGTAATGTCCTAAATTAACGAGGAGATTTTCTTAACCTCCATTTTGGCCGAATTTTTAGAGAATGCAAAAATATCCCATGGAAGTCGTAGTTATGTTGTTTATCTATCCAACGAATTGTCACACGCTAAGATTCAATGCAAATCGGCCACATTATGGCCTTCCTACTAAAAAAGGGTCGAAAACGAGTAATGTCCTAAATTAACGAGGAGATTTTCTTAACCTCCATTTTGGCCGAATTTTTAGAGAATGCAAAAATATCCCATGGAAGTTGTAGTTATGTTGTTTACATATCCAACGAATTGTCACACGCTAAGATTCAATACAAATCGGCCACTTTATGGCCTTCCTAGTAAAAATGGGTCAAAAACGAGTAATGTCCCAAATTAACGAGGATATTTTCTTAACCTCCATTGTGGCTGAATTTTTAAAGAATGCAAAAATATCCCATGGAAGTCGTAGTTATGTTGTTTACCTATCCAACGAATTGTCACTTGCTAAGATTCAATACAAATCGGCCACTTTATGGCCTTCCTAGTAAAAATGGGTCGAAAACGAGTAATGTCCTAAATTAACGAGGAGATTTTCTTAACCTCCGTTTTGGCTGAATTTTTAAAAAATGCAAAAATATCCCATGGAAGTCGTAGCTATGTTGTTTACCTATCCAACGAATTGTCACACGCTAAGATTCAATACAAACCGGCCACTTTATGGCCTTCCTTATATAAAAAGGGTCGAAAACGAGTAATGTCCTAAATTAACGAGGGGATTTTCTTAACCTCCATTTTGGCCGAATTTTTAGAGAATGCAAAAATATCCCATGGAAGTCGTAGCTATTTTGTTTACCTATCCAACGAATTGTCACACGCTAAGATTCAATACAAATCGACCACTTTATGGCCTTCCTACTAAAAAAGGGTTGAAAACGAGTAATGTCCTAAATTAACGAGGATATTTTCTTAACCTCCATTGTGGCTGAATTTTTAAAGAATGCAAAAATATCCCATGGAAGTCGTAGTTATGTTGTTTACCTATCCAACGAATTGTCACACGCTAAGATTCAATGCAAATCGGCCACATTATGGCCTTCCTACTAAAAAAGGGTCGAAAACGAGTAATGTCCCAAATTAACGAGGAGATTTTCTTAACCTCCATTTTGGCCAAATTTTTAGAGAATGCAAAAATATCCCATGGAAGTCGTAGTTATGTTGTTTACCTATCCAACGAATTGTCACACGCTAAGATTCAATGCAAATCGGCCACATTATGGCCTTCCTACTAAAAAAGGGTCGAAAACGAGTAATGTCCCAAATTAACGAGGAGATTTTCTTAACCTCCGTTTTGGCCGAATTTTTAGAGAATGCAAAAATATCCCAGGGAAGACGTAGTTATGTTGTTTACCTATCCAACAAATTGTCACATGCTAAGATTCAATACAAATCGGCCACTTTATGGCCTTCCTAGTAAAAATGGGTCGAAAACGAGTAATGTCCTAAATTAACGAGGAGATTTTCTTAACCTCCATTTTGGCCAAATTTTTAGAGAATGCAAAAATATCCCATGGAAGTCGTAGTTTTGTTGTTTACCTATCCAACGAATTGTCACACGCTAAGATTCAATGCAAATCGGCCACATTATGGCCTTCCTACTAAAAAAGGGTCGAAAACGAGTAATGTCCTAAATTAACGAGGAGATTTTCTTAACCTTCGTTTTGGCCGAATTTTTAGAGAATGCAAAAATATCCCATGGAAGACGTAGTTATGTTGTTTACCTATCCAACAAATTGTTACATGCTAAGATTCAATACAAATCGGCCACTTTATGGCCTTCCTAGTAAAAATGGGTCGAAAACGAGTAATGTCCCAAATTAACGAGGATATTTTCTTAACCTCCATTTTGGCCGAATTTTTAGAGAATGCAAAAATATCCCATGGAAGTTGTAGTTATGTTGTTTACATATCCAACGAATTGTCACTTGCTAAGATTCAATACAAATCGGCCACTTTATGGCCTTCCTAGTAAAAATGGGTCGAAAACGAGTAATGTCCTAAATTAACGAGGAGATTTTCTTAACCTCCATTTTGGCCGAATTTTTAGAGAATGCAAAAATATCCCATGGAAGTCGTAGTTATGTTGTTTATCTATCCAACGAATTGTCACACGCTAAGATTCAATGCAAATCGGCCACATTATGGCCTTCCTACTAAAAAAGGGTCGAAAACGAGTAATGTCCCAAATTAACGAGGAGATTTTCTTAACCTCCATTTTGGCCAAATTTTTAGAGAATGCAAAAATATCCCATGGAAGTCGTAGTTATGTTGTTTACCTATCCAACAAATTGTCACACGCTAAGATTCAATGCAAATCGGCCACATTATGGCCTTCCTACTAAAAAAGGGTCGAAAACGAGTAATGTCCCAAATTAACGAGGAGATTTTCTTAACCTCCGTTTTGGCCGAATTTTTAGAGAATGCAAAAATATCCCAGGGAAGACGTAGTTATGTTGTTTACCTATCCAACAAATTGTCACATGCTAAGATTCAATACAAATCGGCCACTTTATGGCCTTCCTAGTAAAAATGGGTCGAAAACGAGTAATGTCCTAAATTAACGAGGAGATTTTCTTAACCTCCATTTTGGCCAAATTTTTAGAGAATGCAAAAATATCCCATGGAAGTCGTAGTTTTGTTGTTTACCTTTCCAACGAATTGTCACACGCTAAGATTCAATGCAAATCGGCCACATTATGGCCTTCCTAGTAAAAAAGGGTCGAAAACGAGTAATGTCCTAAATTAACGAGGAGATTTTCTTAACCTCCATTTTGGCCGAATTTTTAGAGAATGCAAAAATATCCCATGGAAGTTGTAGTTATGTTGTTTACATATCCAACGAATTGTCACACGCTAAGATTCAATACAAATCGGCCACTTTATGGCCTTCCTAGTAAAAATGGGTCAAAAACGAGTAATGTCCCAAATTAACGAGGATATTTTCTTAACCTCCATTGTGGCTGAATTTTTAAAGAATGCAAAAATATCCCATGGAAGTCGTAGTTATGTTGTTTACCTATCCAACGAATTGTCACTTGCTAAGATTCAATACAAATCGGCCACTTTATGGCCTTCCTAGTAAAAATGGGTCGAAAACGAGTAATGTCCGAAATTAACGAGGAGATTTTCTTAACCTCCATTTTGGCCGAATTTTTAGAGAATGCAAAAATATCCCATGGAAGTCGTAGTTATGTTGTTTATCTATCCAACGAATTGTCACACGCTAAGATTCAATGCAAATCGGCCACATTATGGCCTTCCTACTAAAAAAGGGTCGAAAACGAGTAATGTCCTAAATTAACGAGGAGATTTTCTTAACCTCCGTTTTGGCCGAATTTTTAGAGAATGCAAAAATATCTCATGGAAGTCGTAGTTATGTTGTTTACCTATCCAACGAATTGTCACATGCTAAGATTCAATACAAATCGGCCACTTTATGGCCTTCCTAGTAAAAATGGGTCGAAAACGAGTAATGTCCTAAATTAACGAGGAGATTTTCTTAACCTCCATTTTGGCCGAATTTTTAGAGAATGCAAAAATATCCCATGGAAGTCGTAGTTATGTTGTTTACCTATCCAACGAATTGTCACACGCTAAGATTCAATGCAAATCGGCCACATTATGGCCTTTCTACTAAAAAAGGGTCGAAAACGAGTAATGTCCTAAATTAACGAGGAGATTTTCTTAACCTTCGTTTTGGCCGAATTTTTAGAGAATGCAAAAATATCCCATGGAAGACGTAGTTATGTTGTTTACCTATCCAACAAATTGTCACATGCTAAGATTCAATACAAATCGGCCACTTTATGGCCTTCCTAGTAAAAATGGGTCGAAAACGAGTAATGTCCCAAATTAACGAGGATATTTTCTTAACCTCCATTTTGGCCGAATTTTTAGAGAATGCAAAAATATCCCATGGAAGTCGTAGTTATGTTGTTTACCTATCCAACGAATTGTCACACGCTAAGATTCAATGCAAATCGGCCACATTATGGCCTTCCTACTAAAAAAGGGTCGAAAACGAGTAATGTCCTAAATTAACGAGGAGATTTTCTTAACCTTCGTTTTGGCCGAATTTTTAGAGAATGCAAAAATATCCCATGGAAGACGTAGTTATGTTGTTTACCTATCCAACAAATTGTCACATGCTAAGATTCAATGCAAATCGGCCACATTATGGCCTTCCTAGTAAAAAAGGGTCGAAAACGAGTAATGTCCTAAATTAACGAGGAGATTTTCTTAACCTCCATTTTGGCCGAATTTTTAGAGAATGCAAAAATATCCCATGGAAGTTGTAGTTATGTTGTTTACATATCCAACGAATTGTCACACGCTAAGATTCAATACAAATCGGCCACTTTATGGCCTTCCTAGTAAAAATGGGTCAAAAACGAGTAATGTCCCAAATTAACGAGGATATTTTCTTAACCTCCATTGTGGCTGAATTTTTAAAGAATGCAAAAATATCCCATGGAAGTCGTAGTTATGTTGTTTACCTATCCAACGAATTGTCACTTGCTAAGATTCAATACAAATCGGCCACTTTATGGCCTTCCTAGTAAAAATGGGTCGAAAACGAGTAATGTCCGAAATTAACGAGGAGATTTTCTTAACCTCCATTTTGGCCGAATTTTTAGAGAATGCAAAAATATCCCATGGAAGTCGTAGTTATGTTGTTTATCTATCCAACGAATTGTCACACGCTAAGATTCAATGCAAATCGGCCACATTATGGCCTTCCTACTAAAAAAGGGTCGAAAACGAGTAATGTCCTAAATTAACGAGGAGATTTTCTTAACCTCCGTTTTGGCCGAATTTTTAGAGAATGCAAAAATATCTCATGGAAGTCGTAGTTATGTTGTTTACCTATCCAACGAATTGTCACATGCTAAGATTCAATACAAATCGGCCACATTATGGCCTTCCTAGTAAAAATGGGTCGAAAACGAGTAATGTCCCAAATTAACGAGGATATTTTCTTAACCTCCACTGTGGCCGAATTTTTAGAGAATGCAAAAATATCCCATGGAAGTTGTAGTTATGTTGTTTACATATCCAACGAATTGTCACACGCTAAGATTCAATACAAATCGGCCACTTTATGGCCTTCCTAGTAAAAATGGGTCAAAAACGAGTAATGTCCCAAATTAACGAGGATATTTTCTTAACCTCCATTGTGGCTGAATTTTTAAAGAATGCAAAAATATCCCATGGAAGTCGTAGTTATGTTGTTTACCTATCCAACGAATTGTCACTTGCTAAGATTCAATACAAATCGGCCACTTTATGGCCTTCCTAGTAAAAATGGGTCGAAAACGAGTAATGTCCGAAATTAACGAGGAGATTTTCTTAACCTCCATTTTGGCCGAATTTTTAGAGAATGCAAAAATATCCCATGGAAGTCGTAGTTATGTTGTTTATCTATCCAACGAATTGTCACACGCTAAGATTCAATGCAAATCGGCCACATTATGGCCTTCCTACTAAAAAAGGGTCGAAAACGAGTAATGTCCTAAATTAACGAGGAGATTTTCTTAACCTCCGTTTTGGCCGAATTTTTAGAGAATGCAAAAATATCTCATGGAAGTCGTAGTTATGTTGTTTACCTATCCAACGAATTGTCACATGCTAAGATTCAATACAAATCGGCCACTTTATGGCCTT
Organism: Medicago sativa; assembly: GCF_051527215.1. Taxonomy (NCBI): domain Eukaryota; kingdom Viridiplantae; phylum Streptophyta; class Magnoliopsida; order Fabales; family Fabaceae; genus Medicago; species Medicago sativa. Next base: position 83,938,077 of record NC_140750.1, read on the forward strand.
CCTAGTAAAAATGGGTCGAAAACGAGTAATGTCCTAAATTAACGAGGAGATTTTCTTAACCTCCATTTTGGCCGAATTTTTAGAGAATGCAAAAATATCCCATGGAAGTCGTAGTTATGTTGTTTACCTATCCAACGAATTGTCACACGCTAAGATTCAATGCAAATCGGCCACATTATGGCCTTTCTACTAAAAAAGGGTCGAAAACGAGTAATGTCCTAAATTAACGAGGAGATTTTCTTAACCTTCGTTTTGGCCGAATTTTTAGAGAATGCAAAAATATCCCATGGAAGACGTAGTTATGTTGTTTACCTATCCAACAAATTGTCACATGCTAAGATTCAATACAAATCGGCCACTTTATGGCCTTCCTAGTAAAAATGGGTCGAAAACGAGTAATGTCCCAAATTAACGAGGATATTTTCTTAACCTCCATTTTGGCCGAATTTTTAGAGAATGCAAAAATATCCCATGGAAGTCGTAGTTATGTTGTTTACCTATCCAACGAATTGTCACACGCTAAGATTCAATGCAAATCGGCCACATTATGGCCTTCCTACTAAAAAAGGGTCGAAAACGAGTAATGTCCTAAATTAACGAGGAGATTTTCTTAACCTTCGTTTTGGCCGAATTTTTAGAGAATGCAAAAATATCCCATGGAAGACGTAGTTATGTTGTTTACCTATCCAACAAATTGTCACATGCTAAGATTCAATGCAAATCGGCCACATTATGGCCTTCCTAGTAAAAAAGGGTCGAAAACGAGTAATGTCCTAAATTAACGAGGAGATTTTCTTAACCTCCATTTTGGCCGAATTTTTAGAGAATGCAAAAATATCCCATGGAAGTTGTAGTTATGTTGTTTACATATCCAACGAATTGTCACACGCTAAGATTCAATACAAATCGGCCACTTTATGGCCTTCCTAGTAAAAATGGGTCAAAAACGAGTAATGTCCCAAATTAACGAGGATATTTTCTTAACCTCCATTGTGGCTGAATTTTTAAAGAATGCAAAAATATCCCATGGAAGTCGTAGTTATGTTGTTTACCTATCCAACGAATTGTCACTTGCTAAGATTCAATACAAATCGGCCACTTTATGGCCTTCCTAGTAAAAATGGGTCGAAAACGAGTAATGTCCGAAATTAACGAGGAGATTTTCTTAACCTCCATTTTGGCCGAATTTTTAGAGAATGCAAAAATATCCCATGGAAGTCGTAGTTATGTTGTTTATCTATCCAACGAATTGTCACACGCTAAGATTCAATGCAAATCGGCCACATTATGGCCTTCCTACTAAAAAAGGGTCGAAAACGAGTAATGTCCTAAATTAACGAGGAGATTTTCTTAACCTCCGTTTTGGCCGAATTTTTAGAGAATGCAAAAATATCTCATGGAAGTCGTAGTTATGTTGTTTACCTATCCAACGAATTGTCACATGCTAAGATTCAATACAAATCGGCCACATTATGGCCTTCCTAGTAAAAATGGGTCGAAAACGAGTAATGTCCCAAATTAACGAGGATATTTTCTTAACCTCCACTGTGGCCGAATTTTTAGAGAATGCAAAAATATCCCATGGAAGTCGTAGTTATGTTGTTTACCTATCCAACGAATTGTCACTTGCTAAGATTCAATACAAATCGGCCACTTTATGGCCTTCCTAGTAAAAATGGGTCGAAAACGAGTAATGTCCTAAATTAACGAGGAGATTTTCTTAACCTCCATTTTGGCCGAATTTTTAGAGAATGCAAAAATATCCCATGGAAGTTGTAGTTATGTTGTTTACATATCCAACGAATTGTCACACGCTAAGATTCAATACAAATCGGCCACTTTATGGCCTTCCTAGTAAAAATGGGTCAAAAACGAGTAATGTCCCAAATTAACGAGGATATTTTCTTAACCTCCATTGTGGCTGAATTTTTAAAGAATGCAAAAATATCCCATGGAAGTCGTAGTTATGTTGTTTACCTATCCAACGAATTGTCACTTGCTAAGATTCAATACAAATCGGCCACTTTATGGCCTTCCTAGTAAAAATGGGTCGAAAACGAGTAATGTCCTAAATTAACGAGGAGATTTTCTTAACCTCCATTTTGGCCGAATTTTTAGAGAATGCAAAAATATCCCATGGAAGTCGTAGTTATGTTGTTTATCTATCCAACGAATTGTCACACGCTAAGATTCAATGCAAATCGGCCACATTATGGCCTTCCTACTAAAAAAGGGTCGAAAACGAGTAATGTCCCAAATTAACGAGGAGATTTTCTTAACCTCCGTTTTGGCTGAATTTTTAGAGAATGCAAAAATATCTCATGGAAGTCGTAGTTATGTTGTTTACCTATCCAACGAATTGTCACATGCTAAGATTCAATACAAATCGGCCACTTTATGGCCTTCCTAGTAAAAATGGGTCGAAAACGAGTAATGTCCCAAATTAACGAGGATATTTTCTTAACCTCCATTTTGGCCGAATTTTTAGAGAATGCAAAAATATCCCATGGAAGTTGTAGTTATGTTGTTTACATATCCAACGAATTGTCACACGCTAAGATTCAATACAAATCGGCCACTTTATGGCCTTCCTAGTAAAAATGGGTCGAAAACGAGTAATGTCCTAAATTAACGAGGAGATTTTCTTAACCTCCATTTTGGCCGAATTTTTAGAGAATGCAAAAATATCCCATGGAAGTCGTAGTTATGTTGTTTATCTATCCAACGAATTGTCACACGCTAAGATTCAATACAAATCGGCCACATTATGGCCTTCCTACTAAAAAAGGGTCGAAAACGAGTAATGTCCTAAATTAACGAGGAGATTTTCTTAACCTCCGTTTTGGCCGAATTTTTAGAGAATGCAAAAATATCTCATGGAAGTCGTAGTTATGTTGTTTACCTATCCAACGAATTGTCACATGCTAAGATTCAATGCAAATCGGCCACTTTATGGCCTTCCTACTAAAAAAGGGTCGAAAACGAGTAATGTCCTAAATTAACGAGGAGATTTTCTTAACCTCCGTTTTGGCCGAATTTTTAGAGAATGCAAAAATATCTCATGGAAGTCGTAGTTATGTTGTTTACCTATCCAACGAATTGTCACATGCTAAGATTCAATACAAATCGGCCACTTTATGGCCTTCCTAGTAAAAATGGGTCGAAAACGAGTAATGTCCTAAATTAACGAGGAGATTTTCTTAACCTCCATTTTGGCCGAATTTTTAGAGAATGCAAAAATATCCCATGGAAGTCGTAGTTATGTTGCTTACCTATCCAACGAATTGTCACACGCTAAGATTCAATGCAAATCGGCCACATTATGGCCTTCCTACTAAAAAAGGGTCGAAAACGAGTAATGTCCTAAATTAACGAGGAGATTTTCTTAACCTCCGTTTTGGCCGAATTTTTAGAGAATGCAAAAATATCCCATGGAAGACGTAGTTATGTTGTTTACCTATCCAACAAATTGTCACATGCTAAGATTCAATACAAATCGGCCACTTTATGGCCTTCCTAGTAAAAATGGGTCGAAATCGAGTAATGTCCTAAATTAACGAGGAGATTTTCTTAACCTCCATTTTGGCCGAATTTTTAGAGAATGCGAAAATATCCCATGGAAGTCGTAGTTATGTTGTTTATCTATCCAACGAATTGTCACATGCTAAGATTCAATGCAAATCGGCCACATTATGGCCTTCCTAGTAAAAAAGGGTCGAAAACGAGTAATTTCCTAAATTAACGAGGAGATTTTCTTAACCTCCGTTTTGGCCGAATTTTTAGAGAATGCAAAAATATCCCATGGAAGTCGTAGTTATGTTGTTTACCTATCCAACGAATTGTCACACGCTAAGATTCAATGCAAATCGGCCACATTATGGCCTTCCTACTAAAAAAGGGTCGAAAACGAGTAATGTCCTAAATTAACGAGGAGATTTTCTTAACCTCCGTTTTGGCCGAATTTTTAGAGAATGCAAAAATATCCCATGGAAGTCGTAGTTATGTTGTTTACCTATCCAACGAATTGTCACACGCTAAGATTCAATGCAAATCGGCCACATTATGGCCTTCCTACTAAAAAAGGGTCGAAAACGAGTAATGTCCTAAATTAACGAGGAGATTTTCTTAACCTCCGTTTTGGCCGAATTTTTAGAGAATGCAAAAATATCCCATGGAAGACGTAGTTATGTTGTTTACCTATCCAACAAATTGTCACATGCTAAGATTCAATACAAATCGGCCACTTTATGGCCTTCCTAGTAAAAAAGGGTCGAAAACGAGTAATGTCCTAAATTAACGAGGAGATTTTCTTAACCTCCATTTTGGCCGAATTTTTAGAGAATGCAAAAATATCCCATGGAAGTTGTAGTTATGTTGTTTACATATCCAACGAATTGTCACACGCTAAGATTCAATACAAATCGGCCACTTTATGGCCTTCCTAGTAAAAATGGGTCAAAAACGAGTAATGTCCCAAATTAACGAGGATATTTTCTTAACCTCCACTGTGGCTGAATTTTTAAAGAATGCAAAAATATCCCATGGAAGTCGTAGTTATGTTGTTTACCTATCCAACGAATTGTCACTTGCTAAGATTCAATACAAATCGGCCACTTTATGGCCTTCCTAGTAAAAATGGGTCGAAAACGAGTAATGTCCTAAATTAACGAGGAGATTTTCTTAACCTCCATTTTGGCCGAATTTTTAGAGAATGCAAAAATATCCCATGGAAGTCGTAGTTATGTTGTTTATCTATCCAACGAATTGTCACACGCTAAGATTCAATGCAAATCGGCCACATTATGGCCTTCCTACTAAAAAAGGGTCGAAAACGAGTAATGTCCTAAATTAACGAGGAGATTTTCTTAACCTCCGTTTTGGCCGAATTTTTAGAGAATGCAAAAATATCTCATGGAAGTCGTAGTTATGTTGTTTACCTATCCAACGAATTGTCACATGCTAAGATTCAATACAAATCGGCCACTTTATGGCCTTCCTAGTAAAAATGGGTCGAAAACGAGTAATGTCCTAAATTAACGAGGAGATTTTCTTAACCTCCATTTTGGCCGAATTTTTAGAGAATGCAAAAATATCCCATGGAAGTCGTAGTTATGTTGTTTACCTATCCAACGAATTGTCACACGCTAAGATTCAATGCAAATCGGCCACATTATGGCCTTCCTACTAAAAAAGGGTCGAAAACGAGTAATGTCCTAAATTAACGAGGAGATTTTCTTAACCTCCGTTTTGGCCGAATTTTTAGAGAATGCAAAAATATCCCATGGAAGACGTAGTTATGTTGTTTACCTATCCAACAAATTGTCACATGCTAAGATTCAATACAAATCGGCCACTTTATGGCCTTCCTAGTAAAAATGGGTCGAAATCGAGTAATGTCCTAAATTAACGAGGAGATTTTCTTAACCTCCGTTTTGGCCGAATTTTTAGAGAATGCAAAAATATCCCATGGAAGTCGTAGTTATGTTGTTTACCTATCCAACGAATTGTCACACGCTAAGATTCAATGCAAATCGGCCACATTATGGCCTTCCTACTAAAAAAGGGTCGAAAACGAGTAATTTCCTAAATTAACGAGGAGATTTTCTTAACCTCCGTTTTGGCCGAATTTTTAGAGAATGCAAAAATATCCCATGGAAGTCGTAGTTATGTTGTTTACCTATCCAACGAATTGTCACACGCTAAGATTCAATGCAAATCGGCCACATTATGGCCTTCCTACTAAAAAAGGGTCGAAAACGAGTAATGTCCTAAATTAACGAGGAGATTTTCTTAACCTCCATTTTGGCCGAATTTTTAGAGAATGCAAAAATATCCCATGGAAGACGTAGTTATGTTGTTTACCTATCCAACAAATTGTCACATGCTAAGATTCAATACAAATCGGCCACTTTATGGCCTTCCTAGTAAAAATGGGTCGAAAACGAGTAATGTCCTAAATTAACGAGGAGATTTTCTTAACCTCCATTTTGGCCGGATTTTTAGAGAATGCAAAAATATCCCATGGAAGTCGTAGCTATGTTGTTTACCTATCCAACGAATTGTCACATGCTAAGATTCAATACAAATCGGCCACTTTATGGCCTTCCTAGTAAAAATGGGTCGAAAACGAGTAATGTCCTAAATTAACGAGGAGATTTTCTTAACCTCCATTTTGGCCGAATTTTTAGAGAATGCAAAAATATCCCATGGAAGTCGTAGCTATGTTGTTTACCTATCCAACGAATTGTCACATGCTAAGATTCAATGCAAATCGGCCACATTATGGCCTTCCTAGTAAAAAAGGGTCGAAAACGAGTAATGTCCTAAATTAACGAGGAGATTTTCTTAACCTCCGTTTTGGCCGAATTTTTAGAGAATGCAAAAATATCCCATGGAAGTCGTAGTTATGTTGTTTACCTATCCAACGAATTGTCACACGCTAAGATTCAATGCAAATCGGCCACATTATGGCCTTCCTACTAAAAAAGGGTCGAAAACGAGTAATGTCCTAAATTAACGAGGAGATTTTCTTAACCTCCGTTTTGGCCGAATTTTTAGAGAATGCAAAAATATCCCATGGAAGTCGTAGTTATGTTGTTTACCTATCCAACGAATTGTCACACGCTAAGATTCAATGCAAATCGGCCACATTATGGCCTTCCTACTAAAAAAGGGTCGAAAACGAGTAATGTCCTAAATTAACGAGGAGATTTTCTTAACCTCCGTTTTGGCCGAATTTTTAGAGAATGCAAAAATATCCCATGGAAGACGTAGTTATGTTGTTTACCTATCCAACAAATTGTCACATGCTAAGATTCAATACAAATCGGCCACTTTATGGCCTTCCTAGTAAAAAAGGGTCGAAAACGAGTAATGTCCTAAATTAACGAGGAGATTTTCTTAACCTCCATTTTGGCCGAATTTTTAGAGAATGCAAAAATATCCCATGGAAGTTGTAGTTATGTTGTTTACATATCCAACGAATTGTCACACGCTAAGATTCAATACAAATCGGCCACTTTATGGCCTTCCTAGTAAAAATGGGTCAAAAACGAGTAATGTCCCAAATTAACGAGGATATTTTCTTAACCTCCACTGTGGCTGAATTTTTAAAGAATGCAAAAATATCCCATGGAAGTCGTAGTTATGTTGTTTACCTATCCAACGAATTGTCACTTGCTAAGATTCAATACAAATCGGCCACTTTATGGCCTTCCTAGTAAAAATGGGTCGAAAACGAGTAATGTCCTTAATTAACGAGGAGATTTTCTTAACCTCCATTTTGGCCGCATTTTTAGAGAATGCAAAAATATCCCATGGAAGTCGTAGTTATGTTGTTTATCTATCCAACGAATTGTCACACGCTAAGATTCAATGCAAATCGGCCACATTATGGCCTTCCTACTAAAAAAGGGTCGAAAACGAGTAATGTCCTAAATTAACGAGGAGATTTTCTTAACCTCCGTTTTGGCCGAATTTTTAGAGAATGCAAAAATATCTCATGGAAGTCGTAGTTATGTTGTTTACCTATCCAACGAATTGTCACATGCTAAGATTCAATACAAATCGGCCACTTTATGGCCTTCCTAGTAAAAATGGGTCGAAAACGAGTAATGTCCTAAATTAACGAGGAGATTTTCTTAACCTCCATTTTGGCCGAATTTTTAGAGAATGCAAAAATATCCCATGGAAGTCGTAGTTATGTTGTTTACCTATCCAACGAATTGTCACACGCTAAGATTCAATGCAAATCGGCCACATTATGGCCTTCCTACTAAAAAAGGGTCGAAAACGAGTAATGTCCTAAATTAACGAGGAGATTTTCTTAACCTCCGTTTTGGCCGAATTTTTAGAGAATGCAAAAATATCCCATGGAAGACGTAGTTATGTTGTTTACCTATCCAACAAATTGTCACATGCTAAGATTCAATACAAATCGGCCACTTTATGGCCTTCCTAGTAAAAATGGGTCGAAATCGAGTAATGTCCTAAATTAACGAGGAGATTTTCTTAACCTCCATTTTGGCCGAATTTTTAGAGAATGCAAAAATATCCCATGGAAGTCGTAGTTTTGTTGTTTACCTTTCCAACGAATTGTCACATGCTAAGATTCAATGCAAATCGGCCACATTATGGCCTTCCTAGTAAAAAAGGGTCGAAAACGAGTAATTTCCTAAATTAACGAGGAGATTTTCTTAACCTCCGTTTTGGCCGAATTTTTAGAGAATACAAAAATATCCCATGGAAGTCGTAGTTATGTTGTTTACCTATCCAACGAATTGTCACACGCTAAGATTCAATGCAAATCGGCCACATTATGGCCTTCCTACTAAAAAAGGGTCGAAAACGAGTAATGTCCTAAATTAACGAGGAGATTTTCTTAACCTCCGTTTTGGCCGAATTTTTAGAGAATGCAAAAATATCCCATGGAAGACGTAGTTATGTTGTTTACCTATCCAACAAATTGTCACATGCTAAGATTCAATACAAATCGGCCACTTTATGGCCTTCCTAGTAAAAATGGGTCGAAAACGAGTAATGTCCTAAATTAACGAGGAGATTTTCTTAACCTCCATTTTGGCCGGATTTTTAGAGAATGCAAAAATATCCCATGGAAGTCGTAGCTATGTTGTTTACCTATCCAACGAATTGTCACATGCTAAGATTCAATACAAATCGGCCACTTTATGGCCTTCCTAGTAAAAATGGGTCGAAAACGAGTAATGTCCTAAATTAACGAGGAGATTTTCTTAACCTCCATTTTGGCCGAATTTTTAGAGAATGCAAAAATATCCCATGGAAGTCGTAGCTATGTTGTTTACCTATCCAACGAATTGTCACATGCTAAGATTCAATGCAAATCGGCCACATTATGGCCTTCCTAGTAAAAAAGGGTCGAAAACGAGTAATGTCCTAAATTAACGAGGAGATTTTCTTAACCTCCATTTTGGCCAAATTTTTAGAGAATGCAAAAATATCCCATGGAAGTCGTAGTTTTGTTGTTTACCTTTCCAACGAATTGTCACATGCTAAGATTCAATGCAAATCGGCCACATTATGGCCTTCCTAGTAAAAAAGGGTCGAAAACGAGTAATGTCCTAAATTAACGAGGAGATTTTCTTAACCTCCATTTTGGCCGAATTTTTAGAGAATGCAAAAATATCCCATGGAAGTCGTAGTTATGTTGTTTATCTATCCAACGAATTGTCACACGCTAAGATTCAATGCAAATCGGCCACATTATGGCCTTCCTACTAAAAAAGGGTCGAAAACGAGTAATGTCCTAAATTAACGAGGAGATTTTCTTAACCTCCGTTTTGGCCGAATTTTTAGAGAATGCAAAAATATCTCATGGAAGTCGTAGTTATGTTGTTTACCTATCCAACGAATTGTCACATGCTAAGATTCAATACAAATCGGCCACTTTATGGCCTTCCTAGTAAAAATGGGTCGAAAACGAGTAATGTCCTAAATTAACGAGGAGATTTTCTTAACCTCCATTTTGGCCGAATTTTTAGAGAATGCAAAAATATCCCATGGAAGTCGTAGTTATGTTGTTTACCTATCCAACGAATTGTCACACGCTAAGATTCAATGCAAATCGGCCACATTATGGCCTTCCTACTAAAAAAGGGTCGAAAACGAGTAATGTCCTAAATTAACGAGGAGAATTTCTTAACCTCCGTTTTGGCCGAATTTTTAGAGAATGCAAAAATATCCCATGGAAGACGTAGTTATGTTGTTTACCTATCCAACAAATTGTCACATGCTAAGATTCAATACAAATCGGCCACTTTATGGCCTTCCTAGTAAAAATGGGTCAAAATCGAGTAATGTCCTAAATTAACGAGGAGATTTTCTTAACCTCCATTTTGGCCGAATTTTTAGAGAATGCAAAAATATCCCATGGAAGTCGTAGTTTTGTTATTTACCTTTCCAACGAATTGTCACATGCTAAGATTCAATGCAAATCGGCCACATTATGGCCTTCCTAGTAAAAAAGGGTCGAAAACGAGTAATTTCCTAAATTAACGAGGAGATTTTCTTAACCTCCGTTTTGGCCGAATTTTTAGAGAATGCAAAAATATCCCATGGAAGTCGTAGTTATGTTGTTTACCTATCCAACGAATTGTCACACGCTAAGATTCAATGCAAATCGGCCACATTATGGCCTTCCTACTAAAAAAGGGTCGAAAACGAGTAATGTCCTAAATTAACGAGGAGATTTTCTTAACCTCCGTTTTGGCCGAATTTTTAGAGAATGCAAAAATATCCCATGGAAGTCGTAGTTATGTTGTTTACCTATCCAACGAATTGTCACACGCTAAGATTCAATGCAAATCGGCCACATTATGGCCTTCCTACTAAAAAAGGGTCGAAAACGAGTAATGTCCTAAATTAACGAGGAGATTTTCTTAACCTCCGTTTTGGCCGAATTTTTAGAGAATGCAAAAATATCCCATGGAAGACGTAGTTATGTTGTTTACCTATCCAACAAATTGTCACATGCTAAGATTCAATACAAATCGGCCACTTTATGGCCTTCCTAGTAAAAATGGGTCAAAATCGAGTAATGTCCTAAATTAACGAGGAGATTTTCTTAACCTCCATTTTGGCCGAATTTTTAGAGAATGCAAAAATATCCCATGGAAGTCGTAGTTTTGTTATTTACCTTTCCAACGAATTGTCACATGCTAAGATTCAATGCAAATCGGCCACATTATGGCCTTCCTAGTAAAAAAGGGTCGAAAACGAGTAATTTCCTAAATTAACGAGGAGATTTTCTTAACCTCCGTTTTGGCCGAATTTTTAGAGAATGCAAAAATATCCCATGGAAGTCGTAGTTATGTTGTTTACCTATCCAACGAATTGTCACACGCTAAGATTCAATGCAAATCGGCCACATTATGGCCTTCCTACTAAAAAAGGGTCGAAAACGAGTAATGTCCTAAATTAACGAGGAGATTTTCTTAACCTCCGTTTTGGCCGAATTTTTAGAGAATGCAAAAATATCCCATGGAAGACGTAGTTATGTTGTTTACCTATCCAACAAATTGTCACATGCTAAGATTCAATACAAATCGGCCACTTTATGGCCTTCCTAGTAAAAATGGGTCGAAATCGAGTAATGTCCTAAATTAACGAGGAGATTTTCTTAACCTCCATTTTGGCCGAATTTTTAGAGAATGCAAAAATATCCCATGGAAGTCGTAGTTTTGTTGTTTACCTTTCCAACGAATTGTCACATGCTAAGATTCAATGCAAATCGGCCACATTATGGCCTTCCTAGTAAAAAAGGGTCGAAAACGAGTAATTTCCTAAATTAACGAGGAGATTTTCTTAACCTCCGTTTTGGCCGAATTTTTAGAGAATGCAAAAATATCCCATGGAAGTCGTAGTTATGTTGTTTACCTATCCAACGAATTGTCACACGCTAAGATTCAATGCAAATCGGCCACATTATGGCCTTCCTACTAAAAAAGGGTCGAAAACGAGTAATGTCCTAAATTAACGAGGAGATTTTCTTAACCTCCGTTTTGGCCGAATTTTTAGAGAATGCAAAAATATCCCATGGAAGACGTAGTTATGTTGTTTACCTATCCAACAAATTGTCACATGCTAAGATTCAATACAAATCGGCCACTTTATGGCCTTCCTAGTAAAAATGGGTCGAAAACGAGTAATGTCCTAAATTAACGAGGAGATTTTCTTAACCTCCATTTTGGCCGGATTTTTAGAGAATGCAAAAATATCCCATGGAAGTCGTAGCTATGTTGTTTACCTATCCAACGAATTGTCACATGCTAAGATTCAATACAAATCGGCCACTTTATGGCCTTCCTAGTAAAAATGGGTCGAAAACGAGTAATGTCCTAAATTAACGAGGAGATTTTCTTAACCTCCATTTTGGCCGAATTTTTAGAGAATGCAAAAATATCCCATGGAAGTCGTAGCTATGTTGTTTACCTATCCAACGAATTGTCACATGCTAAGATTCAATGCAAATCGGCCACATTATGGCCTTCCTAGTAAAAAAGGGTCGAAAACGAGTAATGTCCTAAATTAACGAGGAGATTTTCTTAACCTCCATTTTGGCCAAATTTTTAGAGAATGCAAAAATATCCCATGGAAGTCGTAGTTTTGTTGTTTACCTTTCCAACGAATTGTCACATGCTAAGATTCAATGCAAATCGGCCACATTATGGCCTTCCTAGTAAAAAAGGGTCGAAAACGAGTAATGTCCTAAATTAACGAGGAGATTTTCTTAACCTCCATTTTGGCCGAATTTTTAGAGAATGCAAAAATATCCCATGGAAGTCGTAGTTATGTTGTTTATCTATCCAACGAATTGTCACACGCTAAGATTCAATGCAAATCGGCCACATTATGGCCTTCCTACTAAAAAAGGGTCGAAAACGAGTAATGTCCTAAATTAACGAGGAGATTTTCTTAACCTCCGTTTTGGCCGAATTTTTAGAGAATGCAAAAATATCTCATGGAAGTCGTAGTTATGTTGTTTACCTATCCAACGAATTGTCACATGCTAAGATTCAATACAAATCGGCCACTTTATGGCCTTCCTAGTAAAAATGGGTCGAAAACGAGTAATGTCCTAAATTAACGAGGAGATTTTCTTAACCTCCATTTTGGCCGAATTTTTAGAGAATGCAAAAATATCCCATGGAAGTCGTAGTTATGTTGTTTACCTATCCAACGAATTGTCACACGCTAAGATTCAATGCAAATCGGCCACATTATGGCCTTCCTACTAAAAAAGGGTCGAAAACGAGTAATGTCCTAAATTAACGAGGAGAATTTCTTAACCTCCGTTTTGGCCGAATTTTTAGAGAATGCAAAAATATCCCATGGAAGACGTAGTTATGTTGTTTACCTATCCAACAAATTGTCACATGCTAAGATTCAATACAAATCGGCCACTTTATGGCCTTCCTAGTAAAAATGGGTCAAAATCGAGTAATGTCCTAAATTAACGAGGAGATTTTCTTAACCTCCATTTTGGCCGAATTTTTAGAGAATGCAAAAATATCCCATGGAAGTCGTAGTTTTGTTATTTACCTTTCCAACGAATTGTCACATGCTAAGATTCAATGCAAATCGGCCACATTATGGCCTTCCTAGTAAAAAAGGGTCGAAAACGAGTAATTTCCTAAATTAACGAGGAGATTTTCTTAACCTCCGTTTTGGCCGAATTTTTAGAGAATGCAAAAATATCCCATGGAAGTCGTAGTTATGTTGTTTACCTATCCAACGAATTGTCACACGCTAAGATTCAATGCAAATCGGCCACATTATGGCCTTCCTACTAAAAAAGGGTCGAAAACGAGTAATGTCCTAAATTAACGAGGAGATTTTCTTAACCTCCGTTTTGGCCGAATTTTTAGAGAATGCAAAAATATCCCATGGAAGACGTAGTTATGTTGTTTACCTATCCAACAAATTGTCACATGCTAAGATTCAATACAAATCGGCCACTTTATGGCCTTCCTAGTAAAAATGGGTCGAAAACGAGTAATGTCCTAAATTAACGAGGAGATTTTCTTAACCTCCATTTTGGCCGGATTTTTAGAGAATGCAAAAATATCCCATGGAAGTCGTAGCTATGTTGTTTACCTATCCAACGAATTGTCACATGCTAAGATTCAATACAAATCGGCCACTTTATGGCCTTCCTAGTAAAAATGGGTCGAAAACGAGTAATGTCCTAAATTAACGAGGAGATTTTCTTAACCTCCATTTTGGCCGAATTTTTAGAGAATGCAAAAATATCCCATGGAAGTCGTAGTTTTGTTGTTTACCTTTCCAACGAATTGTCACATGCTAAGATTCAATGCAAATCGGCCACATTATGGCCTTCCTAGTAAAAAAGGGTCGAAAACGAGTAATTTCCTAAATTAACGAGGAGATTTTCTTAACCTCCGTTTTGGCCGAATTTTTAGAGAATGCAAAAATATCCCATGGAAGTCGTAGTTATGTTGTTTACCTATCCAACGAATTGTCACACGCTAAGATTCAATGCAAATCGGCCACATTATGGCCTTCCTACTAAAAAAGGGTCGAAAACGAGTAATGTCCTAAATTAACGAGGAGATTTTCTTAACCTCCGTTTTGGCCGAATTTTTAGAGAATGCAAAAATATCCCATGGAAGACGTAGTTATGTTGTTTACCTATCCAACAAATTGTCACATGCTAAGATTCAATACAAATCGGCCACTTTATGGCCTTCCTAGTAAAAATGGGTCGAAAACGAGTAATGTCCTAAATTAACGAGGAGATTTTCTTAACCTCCATTTTGGCCGGATTTTTAGAGAATGCAAAAATATCCCATGGAAGTCGTAGCTATGTTGTTTACCTATCCAACGAATTGTCACATGCTAAGATTCAATACAAATCGGCCACTTTATGGCCTTCCTAGTAAAAATGGGTCGAAAACGAGTAATGTCCTAAATTAACGAGGAGATTTTCTTAACCTCCATTTTGGCCGAATTTTTAGAGAATGCAAAAATATCCCATGGAAGTCGTAGCTATGTTGTTTACCTATCCAACGAATTGTCACATGCTAAGATTCAATGCAAATCGGCCACATTATGGCCTTCCTAGTAAAAAAGGGTCGAAAACGAGTGATGTCCTAAATTAACGAGGAGATTTTCTTAACCTCCATTTTGGCCAAATTTTTAGAGAATGCAAAAATATCCCATGGAAGTCGTAGTTTTGTTGTTTACCTTTCCAACGAATTGTCACATGCTAAGATTCAATGCAAATCGGCCACATTATGGCCTTCCTAGTAAAAAAGGGTCGAAAACGAGTAATGTCCTAAATTAACGAGGAGATTTTCTTAACCTCCATTTTGGCCGAATTTTTAGAGAATGCAAAAATATCCCATGGAAGTCGTAGTTATGTTGTTTATCTATCCAACGAATTGTCACACGCTAAGATTCAATGCAAATCGGCCACATTATGGCCTTCCTACTAAAAAAGGGTCGAAAACGAGTAATGTCCTAAATTAACGAGGAGATTTTCTTAACCTCCGTTTTGGCCGAATTTTTAGAGAATGCAAAAATATCTCATGGAAGTCGTAGTTATGTTGTTTACCTATCCAACGAATTGTCACATGCTAAGATTCAATACAAATCGGCCACTTTATGGCCTTCCTAGTAAAAATGGGTCGAAAACGAGTAATGTCCTAAATTAACGAGGAGATTTTCTTAACCTCCATTTTGGCCGAATTTTTAGAGAATGCAAAAATATCCCATGGAAGTCGTAGTTATGTTGTTTACCTATCCAACGAATTGTCACACGCTAAGATTCAATGCAAATCGGCCACATTATGGCCTTCCTACTAAAAAAGGGTCGAAAACGAGTAATGTCCTAAATTAACGAGGAGAATTTCTTAACCTCCGTTTTGGCCGAATTTTTAGAGAATGCAAAAATATCCCATGGAAGACGTAGTTATGTTGTTTACCTATCCAACAAATTGTCACATGCTAAGATTCAATACAAATCGGCCACTTTATGGCCTTCCTAGTAAAAATGGGTCAAAATCGAGTAATGTCCTAAATTAACGAGGAGATTTTCTTAACCTCCATTTTGGCCGAATTTTTAGAGAATGCAAAAATATCCCATGGAAGTCGTAGTTTTGTTATTTACCTTTCCAACGAATTGTCACATGCTAAGATTCAATGCAAATCGGCCACATTATGGCCTTCCTAGTAAAAAAGGGTCGAAAACGAGTAATTTCCTAAATTAACGAGGAGATTTTCTTAACCTCCGTTTTGGCCGAATTTTTAGAGAATGCAAAAATATCCCATGGAAGTCGTAGTTATGTTGTTTACCTATCCAACGAATTGTCACACGCTAAGATTCAATGCAAATCGGCCACATTATGGCCTTCCTACTAAAAAAGGGTCGAAAACGAGTAATGTCCTAAATTAACGAGGAGATTTTCTTAACCTCCGTTTTGGCCGAATTTTTAGAGAATGCAAAAATATCCCATGGAAGACGTAGTTATGTTGTTTACCTATCCAACAAATTGTCACATGCTAAGATTCAATACAAATCGGCCACTTTATGGCCTTCCTAGTAAAAATGGGTCGAAAACGAGTAATGTCCTAAATTAACGAGGAGATTTTCTTAACCTCCATTTTGGCCGGATTTTTAGAGAATGCAAAAATATCCCATGGAAGTCGTAGCTATGTTGTTTACCTATCCAACGAATTGTCACATGCTAAGATTCAATACAAATCGGCCACTTTATGGCCTTCCTAGTAAAAATGGGTCGAAAACGAGTAATGTCCTAAATTAACGAGGAGATTTTCTTAACCTCCATTTTGGCCGGATTTTTAGAGAATGCAAAAATATCCCATGGAAGTCGTAGTTTTGTTGTTTACCTTTCCAACGAATTGTCACATGCTAAGATTCAATGCAAATCGGCCACATTATGGCCTTCCTAGTAAAAAAGGGTCGAAAACGAGTAATTTCCTAAATTAACGAGGAGATTTTCTTAACCTCCGTTTTGGCCGAATTTTTAGAGAATGCAAAAATATCCCATGGAAGTCGTAGTTATGTTGTTTACCTATCCAACGAATTGTCACACGCTAAGATTCAATGCAAATCGGCCACATTATGGCCTTCCTACTAAAAAAGGGTCGAAAACGAGTAATGTCCTAAATTAACGAGGAGATTTTCTTAACCTCCGTTTTGGCCGAATTTTTAGAGAATGCAAAAATATCCCATGGAAGACGTAGTTATGTTGTTTACCTATCCAACAAATTGTCACATGCTAAGATTCAATACAAATCGGCCACTTTATGGCCTTCCTAGTAAAAATGGGTCGAAAACGAGTAATGTCCTAAATTAACGAGGAGATTTTCTTAACCTCCATTTTGGCCGGATTTTTAGAGAATGCAAAAATATCCCATGGAAGTCGTAGCTATGTTGTTTACCTATCCAACGAATTGTCACATGCTAAGATTCAATACAAATCGGCCACTTTATGGCCTTCCTAGTAAAAATGGGTCGAAAACGAGTAATGTCCTAAATTAACGAGGAGATTTTCTTAACCTCCATTTTGGCCGAATTTTTAGAGAATGCAAAAATATCCCATGGAAGTCGTAGCTATGTTGTTTACCTATCCAACGAATTGTCACATGCTAAGATTCAATGCAAATCGGCCACATTATGGCCTTCCTAGTAAAAAAGGGTCGAAAACGAGTAATGTCCTAAATTAACGAGGAGATTTTCTTAACCTCCATTTTGGCCGAATTTTTAGAGAATGCAAAAATATCCCATGGAAGTCGTAGTTTTGTTGTTTACCTTTCCAACGAATTGTCACATGCTAAGATTCAATGCAAATCGGCCACATTATGGCCTTCCTAGTAAAAAAGGGTCGAAAACGAGTAATGTCCTAAATTAACGAGGAGATTTTCTTAACCTCCATTTTGGCCGAATTTTTAGAGAATGCAAAAATATCCCATGGAAGTCGTAGTTATGTTGTTTATCTATCCAACGAATTGTCACACGCTAAGATTCAATGCAAATCGGCCACATTATGGCCTTCCTACTAAAAAAGGGTCGAAAACGAGTAATGTCCTAAATTAACGAGGAGATTTTCTTAACCTCCGTTTTGGCCGAATTTTTAGAGAATGCAAAAATATCTCATGGAAGTCGTAGTTATGTTGTTTACCTATCCAACGAATTGTCACATGCTAAGATTCAATACAAATCGGCCACTTTATGGCCTTCCTAGTAAAAATGGGTCGAAAACGAGTAATGTCCTAAATTAACGAGGAGATTTTCTTAACCTCCATTTTGGCCGAATTTTTAGAGAATGCAAAAATATCCCATGGAAGTCGTAGTTATGTTGTTTACCTATCCAACGAATTGTCACACGCTAAGATTCAATGCAAATCGGCCACATTATGGCCTTCCTACTAAAAAAGGGTCGAAAACGAGTAATGTCCTAAATTAACGAGGAGATTTTCTTAACCTCCATTTTGGCCGAATTTTTAGAGAATGCAAAAATATCCCATGGAAGTCGTAGTTTTGTTGTTTACCTTTCCAACGAATTGTCACATGCTAAGATTCAATGCAAATCGGCCACATTATGGCCTTCCTAGTAAAAAAGGGTCGAAAACGAGTAATGTCCTAAATTAACGAGGAGATTTTCTTAACCTCCATTTTGGCCGAATTTTTAGAGAATGCAAAAATATCCCATGGAAGTCGTAGTTATGTTGTTTATCTATCCAACGAATTGTCACACGCTAAGATTCAATGCAAATCGGCCACATTATGGCCTTCCTACTAAAAAAGGGTCGAAAACGAGTAATGTCCTAAATTAACGAGGAGATTTTCTTAACCTCCGTTTTGGCCGAATTTTTAGAGAATGCAAAAATATCTCATGGAAGTCGTAGTTATGTTGTTTACCTATCCAACGAATTGTCACATGCTAAGATTCAATACAAATCGGCCACTTTATGGCCTTCCTAGTAAAAATGGGTCGAAAACGAGTAATGTCCTAAATTAACGAGGAGATTTTCTTAACCTCCATTTTGGCCGAATTTTTAGAGAATGCAAAAATATCCCATGGAAGTCGTAGTTATGTTGTTTACCTATCCAACGAATTGTCACACGCTAAGATTCAATGCAAATCGGCCACATTATGGCCTTCCTACTAAAAAAGGGTCGAAAACGAGTAATGTCCTAAATTAACGAGGAGATTTTCTTAACCTCCGTTTTGGCCGAATTTTTAGAGAATGCAAAAATATCCCATGGAAGACGTAGTTATGTTGTTTACCTATCCAACAAATTGTCACATGCTAAGATTCAATACAAATCGGCCACTTTATGGCCTTCCTAGTAAAAATGGGTCGAAAACGAGTAATGTCCTAAATTAACGAGGAGATTTTCTTAACCTCCATTTTGGCCGGATTTTTAGAGAATGCAAAAATATCCCATGGAAGTCGTAGCTATGTTGTTTACCTATCCAACGAATTGTCACATGCTAAGATTCAATACAAATCGGCCACTTTATGGCCTTCCTAGTAAAAATGGGTCGAAAACGAGTAATGTCCTAAATTAACGAGGAGATTTTCTTAACCTCCATTTTGGCCGGATTTTTAGAGAATGCAAAAATATCCCATGGAAGTCGTAGCTATGTTGTTTACCTATCCAACGAATTGTCACATGCTAAGATTCAATACAAATCGGCCACTTTATGGCCTTCCTAGTAAAAATGGGTCGAAAACGAGTAATGTCCTAAATTAACGAGGAGATTTTCTTAACCTCCATTTTGGCCGGATTTTTAGAGAATGCAAAAATATCCCATGGAAGTCGTAGTTTTGTTGTTTACCTTTCCAACGAATTGTCACATGCTAAGATTCAATGCAAATCGGCCACATTATGGCCTTCCTAGTAAAAAAGGGTCGAAAACGAGTAATTTCCTAAATTAACGAGGAGATTTTCTTAACCTCCGTTTTGGCCGAATTTTTAGAGAATGCAAAAATATCCCATGGAAGTCGTAGTTATGTTGTTTACCTATCCAACGAATTGTCACACGCTAAGATTCAATGCAAATCGGCCACATTATGGCCTTCCTACTAAAAAAGGGTCGAAAACGAGTAATGTCCTAAATTAACGAGGAGATTTTCTTAACCTCCGTTTTGGCCGAATTTTTAGAGAATGCAAAAATATCCCATGGAAGACGTAGTTATGTTGTTTACCTATCCAACAAATTGTCACATGCTAAGATTCAATACAAATCGGCCACTTTATGGCCTTCCTAGTAAAAATGGGTCGAAAACGAGTAATGTCCTAAATTAACGAGGAGATTTTCTTAACCTCCATTTTGGCCGGATTTTTAGAGAATGCAAAAATATCCCATGGAAGTCGTAGCTATGTTGTTTACCTATCCAACGAATTGTCACATGCTAAGATTCAATACAAATCGGCCACTTTATGGCCTTCCTAGTAAAAATGGGTCGAAAACGAGTAATGTCCTAAATTAACGAGGAGATTTTCTTAACCTCCATTTTGGCCGAATTTTTAGAGAATGCAAAAATATCCCATGGAAGTCGTAGCTATGTTGTTTACCTATCCAACGAATTGTCACATGCTAAGATTCAATGCAAATCGGCCACATTATGGCCTTCCTAGTAAAAAAGGGTCGAAAACGAGTAATGTCCTAAATTAACGAGGAGATTTTCTTAACCTCCATTTTGGCCGAATTTTTAGAGAATGCAAAAATATCCCATGGAAGTCGTAGTTTTGTTGTTTACCTTTCCAAAGAATTGTCACATGCTAAGATTCAATGCAAATCGGCCACATTATGGCCTTCCTAGTAAAAAAGGGTCGAAAACGAGTAATGTCCTAAATTAACGAGGAGATTTTCTTAACCTCCATTTTGGCCGAATTTTTAGAGAATGCAAAAATATCCCATGGAAGTCGTAGTTATGTTGTTTATCTATCCAACGAATTGTCACACGTTAAGATTCAATGCAAATCGGCCACATTATGGCCTTCCTACTAAAAAAGGGTCGAAAACGAGTAATGTCCTAAATTAACGAGGAGATTTTCTTAACCTCCGTTTTGGCCGAATTTTTAGAGAATGCAAAAATATCTCATGGAAGTCGTAGTTATGTTGTTTACCTATCCAACGAATTGTCACATGCTAAGATTCAATACAAATCGGCCACTTTATGGCCTTCCTAGTAAAAATGGGTCGAAAACGAGTAATGTCCTAAATTAACGAGGAGATTTTCTTAACCTCCATTTTGGCCGAATTTTTAGAGAATGCAAAAATATCCCATGGAAGTCGTAGTTATGTTGTTTACCTATCCAACGAATTGTCACACGCTAAGATTCAATGCAAATCGGCCACATTATGGCCTTCCTACTAAAAAAGGGTCGAAAACGAGTAATGTCCTAAATTAACGAGGAGATTTTCTTAACCTCCATTTTGGCCGAATTTTTAGAGAATGCAAAAATATCCCATGGAAGTCGTAGTTTTGTTGTTTACCTTTCCAACGAATTGTCACATGCTAAGATTCAATGCAAATCGGCCACATTATGGCCTTCCTAGTAAAAAAGGGTCGAAAACGAGTAATGTCCTAAATTAACGAGGAGATTTTCTTAACCTCCATTTTGGCCGAATTTTTAGAGAATGCAAAAATATCCCATGGAAGTCGTAGTTATGTTGTTTATCTATCCAACGAATTGTCACACGCTAAGATTCAATGCAAATCGGCCACATTATGGCCTTCCTACTAAAAAAGGGTCGAAAACGAGTAATGTCCTAAATTAACGAGGAGATTTTCTTAACCTCCGTTTTGGCCGAATTTTTAGAGAATGCAAAAATATCTCATGGAAGTCGTAGTTATGTTGTTTACCTATCCAACGAATTGTCACATGCTAAGATTCAATACAAATCGGCCACTTTATGGCCTTCCTAGTAAAAATGGGTCGAAAACGAGTAATGTCCTAAATTAACGAGGAGATTTTCTTAACCTCCATTTTGGCCGAATTTTTAGAGAATGCAAAAATATCCCATGGAAGTCGTAGTTATGTTGTTTACCTATCCAACGAATTGTCACACGCTAAGATTCAATGCAAATCGGCCACATTATGGCCTTCCTACTAAAAAAGGGTCGAAAACGAGTAATGTCCTAAATTAACGAGGAGATTTTCTTAACCTCCATTTTGGCCGAATTTTTAGAGAATGCAAAAATATCCCATGGAAGTCGTAGTTTTGTTGTTTACCTTTCCAACGAATTGTCACATGCTAAGATTCAATGCAAATCGGCCACATTATGGCCTTCCTAGTAAAAAAGGGTCGAAAACGAGTAATGTCCTAAATTAACGAGGAGATTTTCTTAACCTCCATTTTGGCCGAATTTTTAGAGAATGCAAAAATATCCCATGGAAGTCGTAGTTATGTTGTTTATCTATCCAACGAATTGTCACACGCTAAGATTCAATGCAAATCGGCCACATTATGGCCTTCCTACTAAAAAAGGGTCGAAAACGAGTAATGTCCTAAATTAACGAGGAGATTTTCTTAACCTCCGTTTTGGCCGAATTTTTAGAGAATGCAAAAATATCTCATGGAAGTCGTAGTTATGTTGTTTACCTATCCAACGAATTGTCACATGCTAAGATTCAATACAAATCGGCCACTTTATGGCCTTCCTAGTAAAAATGGGTCGAAAACGAGTAATGTCCTAAATTAACGAGGAGATTTTCTTAACCTCCATTTTGGCCGAATTTTTAGAGAATGCAAAAATATCCCATGGAAGTCGTAGTTATGTTGTTTACCTATCCAACGAATTGTCACACGCTAAGATTCAATGAAAATCGGCCACATTATGGCCTTCCTACTAAAAAAGGGTCGAAAACGAGTAATGTCCTAAATTAACGAGGAGATTTTCTTAACCTCCGTTTTGGCCGAATTTTTAGAGAATGCAAAAATATCCCATGGAAGACGTAGTTATGTTGTTTACCTATCCAACAAATTGTCACATGCTAAGATTCAATACAAATCGGCCACTTTATGGCCTTCCTAGTAAAAATGGGTCAAAATCGAGTAATGTCCTAAATTAACGAGGAGATTTTCTTAACCTCCATTTTGGCCGAATTTTTAGAGAATGCAAAAATATCCCATGGAAGTCGTAGTTTTGTTGTTTACCTTTCCAACGAATTGTCACATGCTAAGATTCAATGCAAATCGGCCACATTATGGCCTTCCTAGTAAAAAAGGGTCGAAAACGAGTAATTTCCTAAATTAACGAGGAGATTTTCTTAACCTCCGTTTTGGCCGAATTTTTAGAGAATGCAAAAATATCCCATGGAAGTCGTAGTTATGTTGTTTACCTATCCAACGAATTTTCACACGCTAAGATTCAATGCAAATCGGCAACATTATGGCCTTCCTACTAAAAAAGGGTCGAAAACGAGTAATGTCCTAAATTAACGAGGAGATTTTCTTAACCTCCGTTTTGGCCGAATTTTTAGAGAATGCAAAAATATCCCATGGAAGACGTAGTTATGTTGTTTACCTATCCAACAAATTGTCACATGCTAAGATTCAATACAAATCGGCCACTTTATGGCCTTCCTAGTAAAAATGGGTCGAAAACGAGTAATGTCCTAAATTAACGAGGAGATTTTCTTAACCTCCATTTTGGCCGGATTTTTAGAGAATGCAAAAATATCCCATGGAAGTCGTAGCTATGTTGTTTACCTATCCAACGAATTGTCACATGCTAAGATTCAATACAAATCGGCCACTTTATGGCCTTCCTAGTAAAAATGGGTCGAAAACGAGTAATGTCCTAAATTAACGAGGAGATTTTCTTAACCTCCATTTTGGCCGAATTTTTAGAGAATGCAAAAATATCCCATGGAAGTCGTAGCTATGTTGTTTACCTATCCAACGAATTGTCACATGCTAAGATTCAATGCAAATCGGCCACATTATGGCCTTCCTAGTAAAAAAGGGTCGAAAACGAGTAATGTCCTAAATTAACGAGGAGATTTTCTTAACCTCCGTTTTGGCCGAATTTTTAGAGAATGCAAAAATATCCCATGGAAGTCGTAGTTATGTTGTTTACCTATCCAACGAATTGTCACACGCTAAGATTCAATGCAAATCGGCCACATTATGGCCTTCCTACTAAAAAAGGGTCGAAAACGAGTAATGTCCTAAATTAACGAGGAGATTTTCTTAACCTCCGTTTTGGCCGAATTTTTAGAGAATGCAAAAATATCCCATGGAAGTCGTAGTTATGTTGTTTACCTATCCAACGAATTGTCACACGCTAAGATTCAATGCAAATCGGCCACATTATGGCCTTCCTACTAAAAAAGGGTCGAAAACGAGTAATGTCCTAAATTAACGAGGAGATTTTCTTAACCTCCGTTTTGGCCGAATTTTTAGAGAATGCAAAAATATCCCATGGAAGTCGTAGTTATGTTGTTTACCTATCCAACGAATTGTCACACGCTAAGATTCAATGCAAATCGGCCACATTATGGCCTTCCTACTAAAAAAGGGTCGAAAACGAGTAATGTCCTAAATTAACGAGGAGATTTTCTTAACCTCCGTTTTGGCCGAATTTTTAGAGAATGCAAAAATATCCCATGGAAGACGTAGTTATGTTGTTTACCTATCCAACAAATTGTCACATGCTAAGATTCAATACAAATCGGCCACTTTATGGCCTTCCTAGTAAAAAAGGGTCGAAAACGAGTAATGTCCTAAATTAACGAGGAGATTTTCTTAACCTCCATTTTGGCCGAATTTTTAGAGAATGCAAAAATATCCCATGGAAGTTGTAGTTATGTTGTTTACATATCCAACGAATTGTCACACGCTAAGATTCAATACAAATCGGCCACTTTATGGCCTTCCTAGTAAAAATGGGTCAAAAACGAGTAATGTCCCAAATTAACGAGGATATTTTCTTAACCTCCACTGTGGCTGAATTTTTAAAGAATGCAAAAATATCCCATGGAAGTCGTAGTTATGTTGTTTACCTATCCAACGAATTGTCACTTGCTAAGATTCAATACAAATCGGCCACTTTATGGCCTTCCTAGTAAAAATGGGTCGAAAACGAGTAATGTCCTAAATTAACGAGGAGATTTTCTTAACCTCCATTTTGGCCGAATTTTTAGAGAATGCAAAAATATCCCATGGAAGTCGTAGTTTTGTTGTTTACCTTTCCAACGAATTGTCACATGCTAAGATTCAATGCAAATCGGCCACATTATGGCCTTCCTAGTAAAAAAGGGTCGAAAACGAGTAATTTCCTAAATTAACGAGGAGATTTTCTTAACCTCCGTTTTGGCCGAATTTTTAGAGAATGCAAAAATATCCCATGGAAGTCGTAGTTATGTTGTTTACCTATCCAACGAATTTTCACACGCTAAGATTCAATGCAAATCGGCAACATTATGGCCTTCCTACTAAAAAAGGGTCGAAAACGAGTAATGTCCTAAATTAACGAGGAGATTTTCTTAACCTCCGTTTTGGCCGAATTTTTAGAGAATGCAAAAATATCCCATGGAAGACGTAGTTATGTTGTTTACCTATCCAACAAATTGTCACATGCTAAGATTCAATACAAATCGGCCACTTTATGGCCTTCCTAGTAAAAATGGGTCGAAAACGAGTAATGTCCTAAATTAACGAGGAGATTTTCTTAACCTCCATTTTGGCCGGATTTTTAGAGAATGCAAAAATATCCCATGGAAGTCGTAGCTATGTTGTTTACCTATCCAACGAATTGTCACATGCTAAGATTCAATACAAATCGGCCACTTTATGGCCTTCCTAGTAAAAATGGGTCGAAAACGAGTAATGTCCTAAATTAACGAGGAGATTTTCTTAACCTCCATTTTGGCCGAATTTTTAGAGAATGCAAAAATATCCCATGGAAGTCGTAGCTATGTTGTTTACCTATCCAACGAATTGTCACATGCTAAGATTCAATGCAAATCGGCCACATTATGGCCTTCCTAGTAAAAAAGGGTCGAAAACGAGTAATGTCCTAAATTAACGAGGAGATTTTCTTAACCTCCGTTTTGGCCGAATTTTTAGAGAATGCAAAAATATCCCATGGAAGTCGTAGTTATGTTGTTTACCTATCCAACGAATTGTCACACGCTAAGATTCAATGCAAATCGGCCACATTATGGCCTTCCTACTAAAAAAGGGTCGAAAACGAGTAATGTCCTAAATTAACGAGGAGATTTTCTTAACCTCCGTTTTGGCCGAATTTTTAGAGAATGCAAAAATATCCCATGGAAGTCGTAGTTATGTTGTTTACCTATCCAACGAATTGTCACACGCTAAGATTCAATGCAAATCGGCCACATTATGGCCTTCCTACTAAAAAAGGGTCGAAAACGAGTAATGTCCTAAATTAACGAGGAGATTTTCTTAACCTCCGTTTTGGCCGAATTTTTAGAGAATGCAAAAATATCCCATGGAAGTCGTAGTTATGTTGTTTACCTATCCAACGAATTGTCACACGCTAAGATTCAATGCAAATCGGCCACATTATGGCCTTCCTACTAAAAAAGGGTCGAAAACGAGTAATGTCCTAAATTAACGAGGAGATTTTCTTAACCTCCGTTTTGGCCGAATTTTTAGAGAATGCAAAAATATCCCATGGAAGACGTAGTTATGTTGTTTACCTATCCAACAAATTGTCACATGCTAAGATTCAATACAAATCGGCCACTTTATGGCCTTCCTAGTAAAAAAGGGTCGAAAACGAGTAATGTCCTAAATTAACGAGGAGATTTTCTTAACCTCCATTTTGGCCGAATTTTTAGAGAATGCAAAAATATCCCATGGAAGTTGTAGTTATGTTGTTTACATATCCAACGAATTGTCACACGCTAAGATTCAATACAAATCGGCCACTTTATGGCCTTCCTAGTAAAAATGGGTCAAAAACGAGTAATGTCCCAAATTAACGAGGATATTTTCTTAACCTCCACTGTGGCTGAATTTTTAAAGAATGCAAAAATATCCCATGGAAGTCGTAGTTATGTTGTTTACCTATCCAACGAATTGTCACTTGCTAAGATTCAATACAAATCGGCCACTTTATGGCCTTCCTAGTAAAAATGGGTCGAAAACGAGTAATGTCCTAAATTAACGAGGAGATTTTCTTAACCTCCATTTTGGCCGAATTTTTAGAGAATGCAAAAATATCCCATGGAAGTCGTAGTTATGTTGTTTATCTATCCAACGAATTGTCACACGCTAAGATTCAATGCAAATCGGCCACATTATGGCCTTCCTACTAAAAAAGGGTCGAAAACGAGTAATGTCCTAAATTAACGAGGAGATTTTCTTAACCTCCGTTTTGGCCGAATTTTTAGAGAATGCAAAAATATCTCATGGAAGTCGTAGTTATGTTGTTTACCTATCCAACGAATTGTCACATGCTAAGATTCAATACAAATCGGCCACTTTATGGCCTTCCTAGTAAAAATGGGTCGAAAACGAGTAATGTCCTAAATTAACGAGGAGATTTTCTTAACCTCCATTTTGGCCGAATTTTTAGAGAATGCAAAAATATCCCATGGAAGTCGTAGTTATGTTGTTTACCTATCCAACGAATTGTCACACGCTAAGATTCAATGCAAATCGGCCACATTATGGCCTTCCTACTAAAAAAGGGTCGAAAACGAGTAATGTCCTAAATTAACGAGGAGATTTTCTTAACCTCCGTTTTGGCCGAATTTTTAGAGAATGCAAAAATATCCCATGGAAGACGTAGTTATGTTGTTTACCTATCCAACAAATTGTCACATGCTAAGATTCAATACAAATCGGCCACTTTATGGCCTTCCTAGTAAAAATGGGTCGAAATCGAGTAATGTCCTAAATTAACGAGGAGATTTTCTTAACCTCCATTTTGGCCGAATTTTTAGAGAATGCAAAAATATCCCATGGAAGTCGTAGTTTTGTTGTTTACCTTTCCAACGAATTGTCACATGCTAAGATTCAATGCAAATCGGCCACATTATGGCCTTCCTAGTAAAAAAGGGTCGAAAACGAGTAATTTCCTAAATTAACGAGGAGATTTTCTTAACCTCCGTTTTGGCCGAATTTTTAGAGAATGCAAAAATATCCCATGGAAGTCGTAGTTATGTTGTTTACCTATCCAACGAATTGTCACACGCTAAGATTCAATGCAAATCGGCCACATTATGGCCTTCCTACTAAAAAAGGGTCGAAAACGAGTAATGTCCTAAATTAACGAGGAGATTTTCTTAACCTCCGTTTTGGCCGAATTTTTAGAGAATGCAAAAATATCCCATGGAAGACGTAGTTATGTTGTTTACCTATCCAACAAATTGTCACATGCTAAGATTCAATACAAATCGGCCACTTTATGGCCTTCCTAGTAAAAATGGGTCGAAAACGAGTAATGTCCTAAATTAACGAGGAGATTTTCTTAACCTCCATTTTGGCCGAATTTTTAGAGAATGCAAAAATATCCCATGGAAGTCGTAGCTATGTTGTTTACCTATCCAACGAATTGTCACATGCTAAGATTCAATACAAATCGGCCACTTTATGGCCTTCCTAGTAAAAATGGGTCGAAAACGAGTAATGTCCTAAATTAACGAGGAGATTTTCTTAACCTCCATTTTGGCCGAATTTTTAGAGAATGCAAAAATATCCCATGGAAGTCGTAGCTATGTTGTTTACCTATCCAACGAATTGTCACATGCTAAGATTCAATGCAAATCGGCCACATTATGGCCTTCCTAGTAAAAAAGGGTCGAAAACGAGTAATGTCCTAAATTAACGAGGAGATTTTCTTAACCTCCATTTTGGCCGAATTTTTAGAGAATGCAAAAATATCCCATGGAAGTCGTAGTTTTGTTGTTTACCTTTCCAACGAATTGTCACATGCTAAGATTCAATGCAAATCGGCCACATTATGGCCTTCCTAGTAAAAAAGGGTCGAAAACGAGTAATTTCCTAAATTAACGAGGAGATTTTCTTAACCTCCATTTTGGCCGAATTTTTAGAGAATGCAAAAATATCCCATGGAAGTCGTAGTTATGTTGTTTACATATCCAACGAATTGTCACACGCTAAGATTCAATACAAATCAGCCACTTTATGGCCTTCCTAGTAAAAATGGGTCAAAAACGAGTAATGTCCTAAATTAACGAGGAGATTTTCTTAACCTCCATTTTGGCCGAATTTTTAGAGAATGCAAAAATATCCCATGGCAGTCGTAGTTATGTTGTTTACCTATCCAACGAATTGTCACACGCTAAGATTCAATGCAAATCGGCCACATTATGGCCTTCCTACTAAAAAAGGGTCGAAAACGAGTAATGTCCCAAATTAACGAGGAGATTTTCTTAACCTCCATTGTGGCTGAATTTTTAGAGAATGCAAAAATATCCCATGGAAGTCGTAGTTATGTTGTTTGCCTATCCAACGAATTGTCACTTGCTAAGATTCAATACAAATCGGCCACTTTATGGCTTTCCTAGTAAAAATGGGTCGAAAACGAGTAATGTCCTAAATTAACGAGGAGATTTTCTTAACCTCCATTTTGGCCGAATTTTTAGAGAATGCAAAAATATCCCATAGAAGTCGTAGTTATGTTGTTTATCTATCCAACGAATTGTCACACGCTAAGATTCAATGCAAATCGGCCACATTATGGCCTTCCTACTAAAAAAGGGTCGAAAACGAGTAATGTCCTAAATTAACGAGGAGATTTTCTTAACCTCCGTTTTGGCCGAATTTTTAGAGAATGCAAAAATATCCCATGGAAGTCGTAGTTATGTTGTTTACCTATCCAACGAATTGTCACATGCTAAGATTCAATACAAATCGGCCACTTTATGGCCTTCCTAGTAAAAATGGGTCGAAAACGAGTAATGTCCTAAATTAACGAGGAGATTTTCTTAACCTCCATTTTGGCCGAATTTTTAGAGAATGCAAAAATATCCCATGGAAGTCGTAGTTATGTTGTTTACCTATCCAACGAATTGTCACACGCTAAGATTCAATGCAAATCGGCCACATTATGGCCTTCCTACTAAAAAAGGGTCGAAAACGAGTAATGTCCTAAATTAACGAGGAGATTTTCTTAACCTCCGTTTTGGCCGAATTTTTAGAGAATGCAAAAATATCCCATGGAAGACGTAGTTATGTTGTTTACCTATCCAACAAATTGTCACATGCTAAGATTCAATACAAATCGGCCACTTTATGGCCTTCCTAGTAAAAATGGGTCGAAAACGAGTAATGTCCTAAATTAACGAGGAGATTTTCTTAACCTCCATTTTGGCCGAATTTTTAGAGAATGCAAAAATATCCCATGGAAGTCGTAGTTATGTTGTTTACCTATCCAACGAATTGTCACATGCTAAGATTCAATACAAATCGGCCACTTTATGGCCTTCCTAGTAAAAATGGGTCGAAAACGAGTAATGTCCTAAATTAACGAGGAGATTTTCTTAACCTCCATTTTGGCCGAATTTTTAGAGAATGCAAAAATATCCCATGGAAGTCGTAGTTATGTTGTTTACCTATCCAACGAATTGTCACACGCTAAGATTCAATGCAAATCGGCCACATTATGGCCTTCCTACTAAAAAAGGGTCGAAAACGAGTAATGTCCTAAATTAACGAGGAGATTTTCTTAACCTCCGTTTTGGCCGAATTTTTAGAGAATGCAAAAATATCCCATGGAAGTCGTAGTTATGTTGTTTACCTATCCAACGAATTGTCACACGCTAAGATTCAATGCAAATCGGCCACATTATGGCCTTCCTACTAAAAAAGGGTCGAAAACGAGTAATGTCCTAAATTAACGAGGAGATTTTCTTAACCTCCGTTTTGGCCGAATTTTTAGAGAATGCAAAAATATCCCATGGAAGACGTAGTTATGTTGTTTACCTATCCAACAAATTGTCACATGCTAAGATTCAATACAAATCGGCCACTTTATGGCCTTCCTAGTAAAAATGGGTCGAAAACGAGTAATGTCCTAAATTAACGAGGAGATTTTCTTAACCTCCATTTTGGCCGAATTTTTAGAGAATGCAAAAATATCCCATGGAAGTCGTAGCTATGTTGTTTACCTATCCAACGAATTGTCACATGCTAAGATTCAATGCAAATCGGCCACATTATGGCCTTCCTAGTAAAAAAGGGTCGAAAACGAGTAATGTCCTAAATTAACGAGGAGATTTTCTTAACCTCCATTTTGGCCGAATTTTTAGAGAATGCAAAAATATCCCATGGAAGTCGTAGTTTTGTTGTTTACCTTTCCAACGAATTGTCACATGCTAAGATTCAATGCAAATCGGCCACATTATGGCCTTCCTAGTAAAAAAGGGTCGAAAACGAGTAATTTCCTAAATTAACGAGGAGATTTTCTTAACCTCCATTTTGGCCGAATTTTTAGAGAATGCAAAAATATCCCATGGAAGTCGTAGTTATGTTGTTTACCTATCCAACGAATTGTCACACGCTAAGATTCAATGCAAATCGGCCACATTATGGCCTTCCTACTAAAAAAGGGTCGAAAACGAGTAATGTCCCAAATTAACGAGGAGATTTTCTTAACCTCCATTGTGGCTGAATTTTTAGAGAATGCAAAAATATCCCATGGAAGTCGTAGTTATGTTGTTTACCTATCCAACGAATTGTCACTTGCTAAGATTCAATACAAATCGGCCACTTTATGGCTTTCCTAGTAAAAATGGGTCGAAAACGAGTAATGTCCTAAATTAACGAGGAGATTTTCTTAACCTCCGTTTTGGCCGAATTTTTAGAGAATGCAAAAATATCCCATGGAAGTCGTAGTTATGTTGTTTATCTATCCAACGAATTGTCACACGCTAAGATTCAATGCAAATCGGCCACATTATGGCCTTCCTACTAAAAAAGGGTCGAAAACGAGTAATGTCCTAAATTAACGAGGAGATTCTCTTAACCTCCGTTTTGGCCGAATTTTTAGAGAATGCAAAAATATCCCATGGAAGTCGTAGTTATGTTGTTTACCTATCCAACGAATTGTCACATGCTAAGATTCAATACAAATCGGCCACTTTATGGCCTTCCTAGTAAAAATGGGTCAAAAACGAGTAATGTCCTAAATTAACGAGGAGATTTTCTTAACCTCCATTTTGGCCGAATTTTTAGAGAATGCAAAAATATCCCATGGAAGTCGTAGTTATGTTGTTTACCTATCCAACGAATTGTCACACGCTAAGATTCAATGCAAATCGGCCACATTATGGCCTTCCTACTAAAAAATGGTCGAAAACGAGTAATGTCCCAAATTAACGAGGAGATTTTCTTAACCTCCATTGTGGCTGAATTTTTAGAGAATGCAAAAATATCCCATGGAAGTCGTAGTTATGTTGTTTACCTATCCAACGAATTGTCACTTGCTAAGATTCAATACAAATCGGCCACTTTATGGCTTTCCTAGTAAAAATGGGTCGAAAACGAGTAATGTCCTAAATTAACGAGGAGATTTTCTTAACCTCCATTTTGGCCGAATTTTTAGAGAATGCAAAAATATCCCATGGAAGTCGTAGTTATGTTGTTTATCTATCCAACGAATTGTCACACGCTAAGATTCAATGCAAATCGGCCACATTATGGCCTTCCTACTAAAAAAGGGTCGAAAACGAGTAATGTCCTAAATTAACGAGGAGATTTTCTTAACCTCCGTTTTGGCCGAATTTTTAGAGAATGCAAAAATATCCCATGGAAGTCGTAGTTATGTTGTTTACCTATCCAACGAATTGTCACATGCTAAGATTCAATACAAATCGGCCACTTTATGGCCTTCCTAGTAAAAATGGGTCGAAAACGAGTAATGTCCTAAATTAACGAGGAGATTTTCTTAACCTCCATTTTGGCCGAATTTTTAGAGAATGCAAAAATATCCCATGGAAGTCGTAGTTATGTTGTTTACCTATCCAACGAATTGTCACACGCTAAGATTCAATGCAAATCGGCCACATTATGGCCTTCCTACTAAAAAAGGGTCGAAAACGAGTAATGTCCTAAATTAACGAGGAGATTTTCTTAACCTCCGTTTTGGCCGAATTTTTAGAGAATGCAAAAATATCCCATGGAAGACGTAGTTATGTTGTTTACCTATCCAACAAATTGTCACATGCTAAGATTCAATACAAATCGGCCACTTTATGGCCTTCCTAGTAAAAATGGGTCGAAAACGAGTAATGTCCTAAATTAACGAGGAGATTTTCTTAACCTCCATTTTGGCCGAATTTTTAGAGAATGCAAAAATATCCCATGGAAGTCGTAGTTATGTTGTTTACCTATCCAACGAATTGTCACACGCTAAGATTCAATGCAAATCGGCCACATTATGGCCTTCCTACTAAAAAAGGGTCGAAAACGAGTAATGTCCTAAATTAACGAGGAGATTTTCTTAACCTCCGTTTTGGCTGAATTTTTAGAGAATGCAAAAATATCCCATGGAAGACGTAGTTATGTTGTTTACCTATCCAACAAATTGTCACATGCTAAGATTCAATACAAATCGGCCACTTTATGGCCTTCCTAGTAAAAATGGGTCGAAAACGAGTAATGTCCTAAATTAACGAGGAGATTTTCTTAACCTCCATTTTGGCCGGATTTTTAGAGAATGCAAAAATATCCCATGGAAGTCGTAGCTATGTTGTTTACCTATCCAACGAATTGTCACATGCTAAGATTCAATACAAATCGGCCACTTTATGGCCTTCCTAGTAAAAATGGGTCGAAAACGAGTAATGTCCTAAATTAACGAGGAGATTTTCTTAACCTCCATTTTGGCCGAATTTTTAGAGAATGCAAAAATATCCCATGGAAGTCGTAGTTATGTTGTTTACCTATCCAACGAATTGTCACACGCTAAGATTCAATGGAAATCGGCCACATTATGGCCTTCCTACTAAAAAAGGGTCGAAAACGAGTAATGTCCTAAATTAACGAGGAGATTTTCTTAACCTCCGTTTTGGCCGAATTTTTAGAGAATGCAAAAATATGCCATGGAAGACGTAGTTATGTTGTTTACCTATCCAACAAATTGTCACATGCTAAGATTCAATACAAATCGGCCACTTTATGGCCTTCCTAGTAAAAATGGGTCGAAAACGAGTAATGTCCTAAATTAACGAGGAGATTTTCTTAACCTCCATTGTGGCTGAATTTTTAGAGAATGCAAAAATATCCCATGGAAGTCGTAGTTATGTTGTTTACCTATCCAACGAATTGT
The DNA here is from genome assembly GCF_051527215.1 of Medicago sativa. Classification (NCBI taxonomy): domain Eukaryota; kingdom Viridiplantae; phylum Streptophyta; class Magnoliopsida; order Fabales; family Fabaceae; genus Medicago; species Medicago sativa. The sequence goes on from NC_140750.1 coordinate 83,971,890, forward strand.
CACTTGCTAAGATTCAATACAAATCGGCCACTTTATGGCTTTCCTAGTAAAAATGGGTCGAAAACGAGTAATGTCCTAAATTAACGAGGAGATTTTCTTAACCTCCATTTTGGCCGAATTTTTAGAGAATGCAAAAATATCCCATGGAAGTCGTAGTTATGTTGTTTACCTATCCAACGAATTGTCACACGCTAAGATTCAATGCAAATCGGCCACATTATGGCCTTCCTACTAAAAAAGGGTCGAAAACGAGTAATGTCCTAAATTAACGAGGAGATTTTCTTAACCTCCGTTTTGGCCGAATTTTTAGAGAATGCAAAAATATCCCATGGAAGACGTAGTTATGTTGTTTACCTATCCAACAAATTGTCACATGCTAAGATTCAATACAAATCGGCCACTTTATGGCATTCCTAGTAAAAATGGGTCGAAAACGAGTAATGTCCTAAATTAACGAGGAGATTTTCTTAACCTCCATTGTGGCTGAATTTTTAGAGAATGCAAAAATATCCCATGGAAGTCGTAGTTATGTTGTTTACCTATCCAACGAATTGTCACTTGCTAAGATTCAATACAAATCGGCCACTTTATGGCTTTCCTAGTAAAAATGGGTCGAAAACGAGTAATGTCCTAAATTAACGAGGAGATTTTCTTAACCTCCATTTTGGCCGAATTTTTAGAGAATGCAAAAATATCCCATGGAAGTCGTAGTTATGTTGTTTACCTATCCAACGAATTGTCACACGCTAAGATTCAATGCAAATCGGCCACATTATGGCCTTCCTACTAAAAAAGGGTCGAAAACGAGTAATGTCCTAAATTAACGAGGAGATTTTCTTAACCTCCGTTTTGGCCGAATTTTTAGAGAATGCAAAAATATCCCATGGAAGACGTAGTTATGTTGTTTACCTATCCAACAAATTGTCACATGCTAAGATTCAATACAAATCGGCCACTTTATGGCCTTCCTAGTAAAAATGGGTCGAAAACGAGTAATGTCCTAAATTAACGAGGAGATTTTCTTAACCTCCATTTTGGCCGAATTTTTAGAGAATGCAAAAATATCCCATGGAAGTCGTAGTTATGTTGTTTACCTATCCAACGAATTGTCACACGCTAAGATTCAATGCAAATCGGCCACATTATGGCCTTCCTACTAAAAAAGGGTCGAAAACGAGTAATGTCCTAAATTAACGAGGAGATTTTCTTAACCTCCGTTTTGGCTGAATTTTTAGAGAATGCAAAAATATCCCATGGAAGACGTAGTTATGTTGTTTACCTATCCAACAAATTTTCACATGCTAAGATTCAATACAAATCGGCCACTTTATGGCCTTCCTAGTAAAAATGGGTCGAAAACGAGTAATGTCCTAAATTAACGAGGAGATTTTCTTAACCTCCATTTTGGCCGGATTTTTAGAGAATGCAAAAATATCCCATGGAAGTCGTAGCTATGTTGTTTACCTATCCAACGAATTGTCACATGCTAAGATTCAATACAAATCGGCCACTTTATGGCCTTCCTAGTAAAAATGGGTCGAAAACGAGTAATGTCCTAAATTAACGAGGAGATTTTCTTAACCTCCATTTTGGCCGAATTTTTAGAGAATGCAAAAATATCCCATGGAAGTCGTAGTTATGTTGTTTACCTATCCAACGAATTGTCACACGCTAAGATTCAATGGAAATCGGCCACATTATGGCCTTCCTACTAAAAAAGGGTCGAAAACGAGTAATGTCCTAAATTAACGAGGAGATTTTCTTAACCTCCGTTTTGGCCGAATTTTTAGAGAATGCAAAAATATGCCATGGAAGACGTAGTTATGTTGTTTACCTATCCAACAAATTGTCACATGCTAAGATTCAATACAAATCGGCCACTTTATGGCCTTCCTAGTAAAAATGGGTCGAAAACGAGTAATGTCCTAAATTAACGAGGAGATTTTCTTAACCTCCATTGTGGCTGAATTTTTAGAGAATGCAAAAATATCCCATGGAAGTCGTAGTTATGTTGTTTACCTATCCAACGAATTGTCACTTGCTAAGATTCAATACAAATCGGCCACTTTATGGCTTTCCTAGTAAAAATGGGTCGAAAACGAGTAATGTCCTAAATTAACGAGGAGATTTTCTTAACCTCCATTTTGGCCGAATTTTTAGAGAATGCAAAAATATCCCATGGAAGTCGTAGTTATGTTGTTTATCTATCCAACGAATTGTCACACGCTAAGATTCAATGCAAATCGGCCACATTATGGCCTTCCTACTAAAAAAGGGTCGAAAACGAGTAATGTCCTAAATTAATGAGGAGATTTTCTTAACCTCCGTTTTGGCCGAATTTTTAGAGAATGCAAAAATATCCCATGGAAGTCGTAGTTATGTTGTTTACCTATCCAACGAATTGTCACATGCTAAGATTCAATACAAATCGGCCACTTTATGGCCTTCCTAGTAAAAATGGGTCGAAAACGAGTAATGTCCTAAATTAACGAGGAGATTTTCTTAACCTCCATTTTGGCCGAATTTTTAGAGAATGCAAAAATATCCCATGGAAGTCGTAGTTATGTTGTTTACCTATCCAACGAATTGTCACACGCTAAGATTCAATGCAAATCGGCCACATTATGGCCTTCCTACTAAAAAAGGGTCGAAAACGAGTAATGTCCTAAATTAACGAGGAGATTTTCTTAACCTCCGTTTTGGCCGAATTTTTAGAGAATGCAAAAATATGCCATGGAAGACGTAGTTATGTTGTTTACCTATCCAACAAATTGTCACATGCTAAGATTCAATACAAATCGGCCACTTTATGGCCTTCCTAGTAAAAATGGGTCGAAAACGAGTAATGTCCTAAATTAACGAGGAGATTTTCTTAACCTCCATTGTGGCTGAATTTTTAGAGAATGCAAAAATATCCCATGGAAGTCGTAGTTATGTTGTTTACCTATCCAACGAATTGTCACTTGCTAAGATTCAATACAAATCGGCCACTTTATGGCTTTCCTAGTAAAAATGGGTCGAAAACGAGTAATGTCCTAAATTAACGAGGAGATTTTCTTAACCTCCATTTTGGCCGAATTTTTAGAGAATGCAAAAATATCCCATGGAAGTCGTAGTTATGTTGTTTATCTATCCAACGAATTGTCACACGCTAAGATTCAATGCAAATCGGCCACATTATGGCCTTCCTACTAAAAAAGGGTCGAAAACGAGTAATGTCCTAAATTAACGAGGAGATTTTCTTAACCTCCGTTTTGGCCGAATTTTTAGAGAATGCAAAAATATCCCATGGAAGTCGTAGTTATGTTGTTTACCTATCCAACGAATTGTCACATGCTAAGATTCAATACAAATCGGCCACTTTATGGCCTTCCTAGTAAAAATGGGTCGAAAACGAGTAATGTCCTAAATTAACGAGGAGATTTTCTTAACCTCCATTTTGGCCGAATTTTTAGAGAATGCAAAAATATCCCATGGAAGTCGTAGTTATGTTGTTTACCTATCCAACGAATTGTCACACGCTAAGATTCAATGCAAATCGGCCACATTATGGCCTTCCTACTAAAAAAGGGTCGAAAACGAGTAATGTCCTAAATTAACGAGGAGATTTTCTTAACCTCCGTTTTGGCCGAATTTTTAGAGAATGCAAAAATATCCCATGGAAGACGTAGTTATGTTGTTTACCTATCCAACAAATTGTCACATGCTAAGATTCAATACAAATCGGCCACTTTATGGCCTTCCTAGTAAAAATGGGTCGAAAACGAGTAATGTCCTAAATTAACGAGGAGATTTTCTTAACCTCCATTTTGGCCGAATTTTTAGAGAATGCAAAAATATCCCATGGAAGTCGTAGTTATGTTGTTTACCTATCCAACGAATTGTCACACGCTAAGATTCAATGCAAATCGGCCACATTATGGCCTTCCTACTAAAAAAGGGTCAAAAACGAGTAATGTCCTAAATTAACGAGGAGATTTTCTTAACCTCCGTTTTGGCTGAATTTTTAGAGAATGCAAAAATATCCCATGGAAGACGTAGTTATGTTGTTTACCTATCCAACAAATTGTCACATGCTAAGATTCAATACAAATCGGCCACTTTATGGCCTTCCTAGTAAAAATGGGTCGAAAACGAGTAATGTCCTAAATTAACGAGGAGATTTTCTTAACCTCCATTGTGGCTGAATTTTTAGAGAATGCAAAAATATCCCATGGAAGTCGTAGTTATGTTGTTTACCTATCCAACGAATTGTCACTTGCTAAGATTCAATACAAATCGGCCACTTTATGGCTTTCCTAGTAAAAATGGGTCGAAAACGAGTAATGTCCTAAATTAACGAGGAGATTTTCTTAACCTCCATTTTGGCCGAATTTTTAGAGAATGCAAAAATATCCCATGGAAGTCGTAGTTATGTTGTTTATCTATCCAACGAATTGTCACACGCTAAGATTCAATGCAAATCGGCCACATTATGGCCTTCCTACTAAAAAAGGGTCGAAAACGAGTAATGTCCTAAATTAACGAGGAGATTTTCTTAACCTCCGTTTTGGCCGAATTTTTAGAGAATGCAAAAATATGCCATGGAAGACGTAGTTATGTTGTTTACCTATCCAACAAATTGTCACATGCTAAGATTCAATACAAATCGGCCACTTTATGGCCTTCCTAGTAAAAATGGGTCGAAAACGAGTAATGTCCTAAATTAACGAGGAGATTTTCTTAACCTCCATTGTGGCTGAATTTTTAGAGAATGCAAAAATATCCCATGGAAGTCGTAGTTATGTTGTTTACCTATCCAACGAATTGTCACTTGCTAAGATTCAATACAAATCGGCCACTTTATGGCCTTCCTAGTAAAAATGGGTCGAAAACGAGTAATGTCCTAAATTAACGAGGAGATTTTCTTAACCTCCATTTTGGCCGAATTTTTAGAGAATGCAAAAATATCCCATGGAAGTCGTAGTTATGTTGTTTACCTATCCAACGAATTGTCACACGCTAAGATTCAATGCAAATCGGCCACATTATGGCCTTCCTACTAAAAAAGGGTCGAAAACGAGTAATGTCCTAAATTAACGAGGAGATTTTCTTAACCTCCGTTTTGGCTGAATTTTTAGAGAATGCAAACATATCCCATGGAAGACGTAGTTATGTTGTTTACCTATCCAACAAATTGTCACATGCTAAGATTCAATACAAATCGGCCACTTTATGGCCTTCCTAGTAAAAATGGGTCGAAAACGAGTAATGTCCTAAATTAACGAGGAGATTTTCTTAACCTCCATTGTGGCTGAATTTTTAGAGAATGCAAAAATATCCCATGGAAGTCGTAGTTATGTTGTTTACCTATCCAACGAATTGTCACTTGCTAAGATTCAATACAAATCGGCCACTTTATGGCTTTCCTAGTAAAAATGGGTCGAAAACGAGTAATGTCCTAAATTAACGAGGAGATTTTCTTAACCTCCATTTTGGCCGAATTTTTAGAGAATGCAAAAATATCCCATGGATGTCGTAGTTATGTTGTTTATCTATCCAACGAATTGTCACACGCTAAGATTCAATGCAAATTGGCCACATTATGGCCTTCCTACTAAAAAAGGGTCGAAAACGAGTAATGTCCTAAATTAACGAGGAGATTTTCTTAACCTCCGTTTTGGCCGAATTTTTAGAGAATGCAAAAATATCCCATGGAAGTCGTAGTTATGTTGTTTACCTATCCAACGAATTGTCACATGCTAAGATTCAATACAAATCGGCCACTTTATGGCCTTCCTAGTAAAAATGGGTCGAAAACGAGTAATGTCCTAAATTAACGAGGAGATTTTCTTAACCTCCATTTTGGCCGAATTTTTAGAGAATGCAAAAATATCCCATGGAAGTCGTAGTTATGTTGTTTACCTATCCAACGAATTGTCACACGCTAAGATTCAATGCAAATCGGCCACATTATGGCCTTCCTACTAAAAAAGGGTCGAAAACGAGTAATGTCCTAAATTAACGAGGAGATTTTCTTAACCTCCGTTTTGGCCGAATTTTTAGAGAATGCAAAAATATCCCATGGAAGACGTAGTTATGTTGTTTACCTATCCAACAAATTGTCACATGCTAAGATTCAATACAAATCGGCCACTTTATGGCCTTCCTAGTAAAAATGGGTCGAAAACGAGTAATGTCCTAAATTAACGAGGAGATTTTCTTAACCTCCATTTTGGCCGAATTTTTAGAGAATGCAAAAATATCCCATGGAAGTCGTAGTTATGTTGTTTACCTATCCAACGAATTGTCACACGCTAAGATTCAATGCAAATCGGCCACATTATGGCCTTCCTACTAAAAAAGGGTCGAAAACGAGTAATGTCCTAAATTAACGAGGAGATTTTCTTAACCTCCGTTTTGGCTGAATTTTTAGAGAATGCAAAAATATCCCATGGAAGACGTAGTTATGTTGTTTACCTATCCAACAAATTGTCACATGCTAAGATTCAATACAAATCGGCCACTTTATGGCCTTCCTAGTAAAAATGGGTCGAAAACGAGTAATGTCCTAAATTAACGAGGAGATTTTCTTAACCTCCATTTTGGCCGGATTTTTAGAGAATGCAAAAATATCCCATGGAAGTCGTAGCTATGTTGTTTACCTATCCAACGAATTGTCACATGCTAAGATTCAATACAAATCGGCCACTTTATGGCCTTCCTAGTAAAAATGGGTCGAAAACGAGTAATGTCCTAAATTAACGAGGAGATTTTCTTAACCTCCATTTTGGCCGAATTTTTAGAGAATGCAAAAATATCCCATGGAAGTCGTAGTTATGTTGTTTACCTATCCAACGAATTGTCACACGCTAAGATTCAATGCAAATCGGCCACATTATGGCCTTCCTACTAAAAAAGGGTCGAAAACGAGTAATGTCCTAAATTAACGAGGAGATTTTCTTAACCTCCGTTTTGGCCGAATTTTTAGAGAATGCAAAAATATGCCATGGAAGACGTAGTTATGTTGTTTACCTATCCAACAAATTGTCACATGCTAAGATTCAATACAAATCGGCCACTTTATGGCCTTCCTAGTAAAAATGGGTCGAAAACGAGTAATGTCCTAAATTAACGAGGAGATTTTCTTAACCTCCATTTTGGCCGAATTTTTAGAGAATGCAAAAATATCCCATGGAAGTCGTAGCTATGTTGTTTACCTATCCAACGAATTGTCACATGCTAAGATTCAATGCAAATCGGCCACATTATGGCCTTCCTAGTAAAAAAGGGTCGAAAACGAGTAATGTCCTAAATTAACGAGGAGATTTTCTTAACCTCCATTTTGGCCGAATTTTTAGAGAATGCAAAAATATCCCATGGAAGTCGTAGTTTTGTTGTTTACCTTTCCAACGAATTGTCACATGCTAAGATTCAATGCAAATCGGCCACACTATGGCCTTCCTAGTAAAAAAGGGTCGAAAACGAGTAATTTCCTAAATTAACGAGGAGATTTTCTTAACCTCCATTTTGGCCGAATTTTTAGAGAATGCAAAAATATCCCATGGAAGTCGTAGTTATGTTGTTTACATATCCAACGAATTGTCACACGCTAAGATTCAATACAAATCGGCCACTTTATGGCCTTCCTAGTAAAAATGGGTCAAAAACGAGTAATGTCCTAAATTAACGAGGAGATTTTCTTAACCTCCATTTTGGCCGAATTTTTAGAGAATGCAAAAATATCCCATGGAAGTCGTAGTTATGTTGTTTACCTATCCAACGAATTGTCACACGCTAAGATTCAATGCAAATCGGCCACATTATGGCCTTCCTACTAAAAAAGGGTCGAAAACGAGTAATGTCCCAAATTAACGAGGAGATTTTCTTAACCTCCATTGTGGCTGAATTTTTAGAGAATGCAAAAATATCCCATGGAAGTCGTAGTTATGTTGTTTACCTATCCAACGAATTGTCACTTGCTAAGATTCAATACAAATCGGCCACTTTATGGCCTTCCTAGTAAAAATGGGTCGAAAACGAGTAATGTCCTAAATTAACGAGGAGATTTTCTTAACCTCCATTTTGGCCGAATTTTTAGAGAATGCAAAAATATCCCATGGAAGTCGTAGTTATGTTGTTTATCTATCCAACGAATTGTCACACGCTAAGATTCAATGCAAATCGGCCACATTATGGCCTTCCTACTAAAAAAGGGTCGAAAACGAGTAATGTCCTAAATTAACGAGGAGATTTTCTTAACCTCCGTTTTGGCCGAATTTTTAGAGAATGCAAAAATATCCCATGGAAGTCGTAGTTATGTTGTTTACCTATCCAACGAATTGTCACACGCTAAGATTCAATGCAAATCGGCCACATTATGGCCTTCCTACTAAAAAAGGGTCGAAAACGAGTAATGTCCTAAATTAACGAGGAGATTTTCTTAACCTCCGTTTTGGCCGAATTTTTAGAGAATGCAAAAATATCCCATGGAAGACGTAGTTATGTTGTTTACCTATCCAACAAATTGTCACATGCTAAGATTCAATACAAATCGGCCACTTTATGGCCTTCCTAGTAAAAATGGGTCGAAAACGAGTAATGTCCTAAATTAACGAGGAGATTTTCTTAACCTCCATTTTGGCCGAATTTTTAGAGAATGCAAAAATATCCCATGGAAGTCGTAGCTATGTTGTTTACCTATCCAACGAATTGTCACATGCTAAGATTCAATACAAATCGGCCACTTTATGGCCTTCCTAGTAAAAATGGGTCGAAAACGAGTAATGTCCTAAATTAACGAGGAGATTTTCTTAACCTCCATTTTGGCCGAATTTTTAGAGAATGCAAAAATATCCCATGGAAGTCGTAGTTATGTTGTTTACCTATCCAACGAATTGTCACACGCTAAGATTCAATGCAAATCGGCCACATTATGGCCTTCCTACTAAAAAAGGGTCGAAAACGAGTAATGTCCTAAATTAACGAGGATATTTTCTTAACCTCCGTTTTGGCCGAATTTTTAGAGAATGCAAAAATATCCCATGGAAGACGTAGTTATGTTGTTTACCTATCCAACGAATTGTCACTTGCTAAGATTCAATACAAATCGGCCACTTTATGGCCTTCCTAGTAAAAATGGGTCGAAAACGAGTAATGTCCTAAATTAACGAGGAGATTTTCTTAACCTCCATTTTGGCCGAATTTTTAGAGAATGCAAAAATATCCCATGGAAGTCGTAGTTATGTTGTTTATCTATCCAACGAATTGTCACACGCTAAGATTCAATGCAAATCGGCCACATTATGGCCTTCCTACTAAAAATGGGTTGAAAACGAGTAATGTCCTAAATTAACGAGGAGATTTTCTTAACCTCCGTTTTGGCCGAATTTTTAGAGAATGCAAAAATATCCCATGGAAGTCGTAGTTATGTTGTTTACCTATCCAACGAATTGTCACATGCTAAGATTCAATCCAAATCGGCCACTTTATGGCCTTCCTAGTAAAAATGGGTCGAAAACGAGTAATGTCCTAAATTAACGAGGAGATTTTCTTAACCTCCATTTTGGCCGAATTTTTAGAGAATGCAAAAATATCCCATGGAAGTCGTAGTTATGTTGTTTACCTATCCAACGAATTGTCACACGCTAAGATTCAATGCAAATCGGCCACATTATGGCCTTCCTACTAAAAAAGGGTCGAAAACGAGTAATGTCCTAAATTAACGAGGAGATTTTCTTAACCTCCGTTTTGGCCGAATTTTTAGAGAATGCAAAAATATCCCATGGAAGTCGTAGTTATGTTGTTTACCTATCCAACGAATTGTCACATGCTAAGATTCAATACAAATCGGCCACTTTATGGCCTTCCTAGTAAAAATGGGTCGAAAACGAGTAATGTCCTAAATTAACGAGGAGATTTTCTTAACCTCCATTTTGGCCGAATTTTTAGAGAATGCAAAAATATCCCATGGAAGTCGTAGTTATGTTGTTTACCTATCCAACGAATTGTCACACGCTAAGATTCAATGCAAATCGGCCACATTATGGCCTTCCTACTAAAAAAGGGTCGAAAACGAGTAATGTCCTAAATTAACGAGGAGATTTTCTTAACCTCCGTTTTGGCCGAATTTTTAGAGAATGCAAAAATATCCCATGGAAGACGTAGTTATGTTGTTTACCTATCCAACAAATTGTCACATGCTAAGATTCAATACAAATCGGCCACTTTATGGCCTTCCTAGTAAAAATGGGTCGAAAACGAGTAATGTCCTAAATTAACGAGGAGATTTTCTTAACCTCCATTTTGGCCGAATTTTTAGAGAATGCAAAAATATCCCATGGAAGTCGTAGTTATGTTGTTTACCTATCCAACGAATTGTCACACGCTAAGATTCAATGCAAATCGGCCACATTATGGCCTTCCTACTAAAAAAGGGTCGAAAACGAGTAATGTCCTAAATTAACGAGGAGATTTTCTTAACCTCCGTTTTGGCTGAATTTTTAGAGAATGCAAAAATATCCCATGGAAGACGTAGTTATGTTGTTTACCTATCCAACAAATTGTCACATGCTAAGATTCAATACAAATCGGCCACTTTATGGCCTTCCTAGTAAAAATGGGTCGAAAACGAGTAATGTCCTAAATTAACGAGGAGATTTTCTTAACCTCCATTTTGGCCGGATTTTTAGAGAATGCAAAAATATCCCATGGAAGTCGTAGCTATGTTGTTTACCTATCCAACGAATTGTCACATGCTAAGATTCAATACAAATCGGCCACTTTATGGCCTTCCTAGTAAAAATGGGTCGAAAACGAGTAATGTCCTAAATTAACGAGGAGATTTTCTTAACCTCCATTTTGGCCGAATTTTTAGAGAATGCAAAAATATCCCATGGAAGTCGTAGTTATGTTGTTTACCTATCCAACGAATTGTCACACGCTAAGATTCAATGCAAATCGGCCACATTATGGCCTTCCTACTAAAAAAGGGTCGAAAACGAGTAATGTCCTAAATTAACGAGGAGATTTTCTTAACCTCCGTTTTGGCCGAATTTTTAGAGAATGCAAAAATATGCCATGGAAGACGTAGTTATGTTGTTTACCTATCCAACAAATTGTCACATGCTAAGATTCAATACAAATCGGCCACTTTATGGCCTTCCTAGTAAAAATGGGTCGAAAACGAGTAATGTCCTAAATTAACGAGGAGATTTTCTTAACCTCCATTTTGGCCGAATTTTTAGAGAATGCAAAAATATCCCATGGAAGTCGTAGCTATGTTGTTTACCTATCCAACGAATTGTCACATGCTAAGATTCAATGCAAATCGGCCACATTATGGCCTTCCTAGTAAAAAAGGGTCGAAAACGAGTAATGTCCTAAATTAACGAGGAGATTTTCTTAACCTCCATTTTGGCCGAATTTTTAGAGAATGCAAAAATATCCCATGGAAGTCGTAGTTTTGTTGTTTACCTTTCCAACGAATTGTCACATGCTAAGATTCAATGCAAATCGGCCACACTATGGCCTTCCTAGTAAAAAAGGGTCGAAAACGAGTAATTTCCTAAATTAACGAGGAGATTTTCTTAACCTCCATTTTGGCCGAATTTTTAGAGAATGCAAAAATATCCCATGGAAGTCGTAGTTATGTTGTTTACATATCCAACGAATTGTCACACGCTAAGATTCAATACAAATCGGCCACTTTATGGCCTTCCTAGTAAAAATGGGTCAAAAACGAGTAATGTCCTAAATTAACGAGGAGATTTTCTTAACCTCCATTTTGGCCGAATTTTTAGAGAATGCAAAAATATCCCATGGAAGTCGTAGTTATGTTGTTTACCTATCCAACGAATTGTCACACGCTAAGATTCAATGCAAATCGGCCACATTATGGCCTTCCTACTAAAAAAGGGTCGAAAACGAGTAATGTCCCAAATTAACGAGGAGATTTTCTTAACCTCCATTGTGGCTGAATTTTTAGAGAATGCAAAAATATCCCATGGAAGTCGTAGTTATGTTGTTTACCTATCCAACGAATTGTCACTTGCTAAGATTCAATACAAATCGGCCACTTTATGGCCTTCCTAGTAAAAATGGGTCGAAAACGAGTAATGTCCTAAATTAACGAGGAGATTTTCTTAACCTCCATTTTGGCCGAATTTTTAGAGAATGCAAAAATATCCCATGGAAGTCGTAGTTATGTTGTTTATCTATCCAACGAATTGTCACACGCTAAGATTCAATGCAAATCGGCCACATTATGGCCTTCCTACTAAAAAAGGGTCGAAAACGAGTAATGTCCTAAATTAACGAGGAGATTTTCTTAACCTCCGTTTTGGCCGAATTTTTAGAGAATGCAAAAATATCCCATGGAAGTCGTAGTTATGTTGTTTACCTATCCAACGAATTGTCACACGCTAAGATTCAATGCAAATCGGCCACATTATGGCCTTCCTACTAAAAAAGGGTCGAAAACGAGTAATGTCCTAAATTAACGAGGAGATTTTCTTAACCTCCGTTTTGGCCGAATTTTTAGAGAATGCAAAAATATCCCATGGAAGACGTAGTTATGTTGTTTACCTATCCAACAAATTGTCACATGCTAAGATTCAATACAAATCGGCCACTTTATGGCCTTCCTAGTAAAAATGGGTCGAAAACGAGTAATGTCCTAAATTAACGAGGAGATTTTCTTAACCTCCATTTTGGCCGAATTTTTAGAGAATGCAAAAATATCCCATGGAAGTCGTAGCTATGTTGTTTACCTATCCAACGAATTGTCACATGCTAAGATTCAATACAAATCGGCCACTTTATGGCCTTCCTAGTAAAAATGGGTCGAAAACGAGTAATGTCCTAAATTAACGAGGAGATTTTCTTAACCTCCATTTTGGCCGAATTTTTAGAGAATGCAAAAATATCCCATGGAAGTCGTAGTTATGTTGTTTACCTATCCAACGAATTGTCACACGCTAAGATTCAATGCAAATCGGCCACATTATGGCCTTCCTACTAAAAAAGGGTCGAAAACGAGTAATGTCCTAAATTAACGAGGATATTTTCTTAACCTCCGTTTTGGCCGAATTTTTAGAGAATGCAAAAATATCCCATGGAAGACGTAGTTATGTTGTTTACCTATCCAACGAATTGTCACTTGCTAAGATTCAATACAAATCGGCCACTTTATGGCCTTCCTAGTAAAAATGGGTCGAAAACGAGTAATGTCCTAAATTAACGAGGAGATTTTCTTAACCTCCATTTTGGCCGAATTTTTAGAGAATGCAAAAATATCCCATGGAAGTCGTAGTTATGTTGTTTATCTATCCAACGAATTGTCACACGCTAAGATTCAATGCAAATCGGCCACATTATGGCCTTCCTACTAAAAATGGGTTGAAAACGAGTAATGTCCTAAATTAACGAGGAGATTTTCTTAACCTCCGTTTTGGCCGAATTTTTAGAGAATGCAAAAATATCCCATGGAAGTCGTAGTTATGTTGTTTACCTATCCAACGAATTGTCACATGCTAAGATTCAATCCAAATCGGCCACTTTATGGCCTTCCTAGTAAAAATGGGTCGAAAACGAGTAATGTCCTAAATTAACGAGGAGATTTTCTTAACCTCCATTTTGGCCGAATTTTTAGAGAATGCAAAAATATCCCATGGAAGTCGTAGTTATGTTGTTTACCTATCCAACGAATTGTCACACGCTAAGATTCAATGCAAATCGGCCACATTATGGCCTTCCTACTAAAAAAGGGTCGAAAACGAGTAATGTCCTAAATTAACGAGGAGATTTTCTTAACCTCCGTTTTGGCCGAATTTTTAGAGAATGCAAAAATATCCCATGGAAGACGTAGTTATGTTGTTTACCTATCCAACGAATTGTCACTTGCTAAGATTCAATACAAATCGGCCACTTTATGGCCTTCCTAGTAAAAATGGGTCGAAAACGAGTAATGTCCTAAATTAACGAGGAGATTTTCTTAACCTCCATTTTGGCCGAATTTTTAGAGAATGCAAAAATATCCCATGGAAGTCGTAGTTATGTTGTTTATCTATCCAACGAATTGTCACACGCTAAGATTCAATGCAAATCGGCCACATTATGGCCTTCCTACTAAAAATGGGTTGAAAACGAGTAATGTCCTAAATTAACGAGGAGATTTTCTTAACCTCCGTTTTGGCCGAATTTTTAGAGAATGCAAAAATATCCCATGGAAGTCGTAGTTATGTTGTTTACCTATCCAACGAATTGTCACATGCTAAGATTCAATCCAAATCGGCCACTTTATGGCCTTCCTAGTAAAAATGGGTCGAAAACGAGTAATGTCCTAAATTAACGAGGAGATTTTCTTAACCTCCATTTTGGCCGAATTTTTAGAGAATGCAAAAATATCCCATGGAAGTCGTAGTTATGTTGTTTACCTATCCAACGAATTGTCACACGCTAAGATTCAATGCAAATCGGCCACATTATGGCCTTCCTACTAAAAAAGGGTCGAAAACGAGTAATGTCCTAAATTAACGAGGAGATTTTCTTAACCTCCGTTTTGGCCGAATTTTTAGAGAATGCAAAAATATCCCATGGAAGACGTAGTTATGTTGTTTACCTATCCAACAAATTGTCACATGCTAAGATTCAATACAAATCGGCCACTTTATGGCCTTCCTAGTAAAAATGGGTCGAAAACGAGTAATGTCCTAAATTAACGAGGAGATTTTCTTAACCTCCGTTTTGGCCGAATTTTTAGAGAATGCAAAAATTGTTGGAACAAAATGTGTTTAACAATAAACCTTAAAGAGTTTTGATGATAACAAGGTATTAAAAATTGTAAATTGGATTAGCTAATATTTGTTCAAGTGTACAGGACCATAAGTATAAAGTTACATCATCATTGGTTCTGAATGAGCAAATAAAGAGCTATGGAAACAACAAAAATTTGAAGCTTGGACGCTCCTGAAGGCAACTTGCTCCTGAAGAAAAAGCGCTCCTGAAGTCAAGCTGCTCCTGAAGAAATAGCGCTCCTGAAGTAAGCTGCTCCTGAAGAATAGTGCTCCTGAAGACAAGAGGTCCAGAAGTCACATCATCAGAAGCTGCATCATCAGAAGCTGCAGAAGTCATCTCATCAGAAGCTGCATCATCAGAAGCTGCATCATCAGAAGCTGCCTCATCAGAAGTCATTTCACCAGAAGCTGAATATCAACTGGATTTGCAAAGAATCAAGAATTGAAGAATCATCAATGCAAAAGCTGTCTATTGGATTCGAAAACACAAACAAAGGATTAGTGGAGCTTGCAACGGTCATTTCAAAGGTGTTTGAAGGTATGTGTTTGCAATTTGGACGAAAGCGTTGACATTGTACTTTGTACGAATTGTACAACCACGTTCTCCACTACTCTGTTTTGTGTCTGCACTTCAAGACAAGAAAACAGCTCCAGAATACGGTCTCGCCTGCATAGATGTTCCTTTGGATAAGGAATGGATTTCAAATTTGTTCTTCATAGGACAACAACCAAATCAGGCAAAAGATCATTGGTGAAAGATCAAGCTTCAACAACGACTCTTTGGTGTGCTGGCAATTTCACAACGTCTCTTTCACACCTCTATATAAAGGAGTGAAGACCTAGAGATTTGGTAATGCAAGAACGCTGAACGAAAGACTCACAAGATTTTCACAAGTACCAAACCTCTGCTGAAATTGTTCTGCATTCACTTAGAATTTCTGTGTCTCAAAGTCATATCTTAGAAATTCTTAAGTCCATTGAGTCTGTATCTGATTTGTATTGCGAGCACCTCTGATTGTATATCAAGTGTTCAACCTTAAACAATTTTCTGTGTAATTTTGTTTAGTTAGGAAGTCTCTTGCAGTTGTGCTTGAGCAGGAAGTCTCTTGATTGTGTTCTTGAGCAAAGGAAGTCTCTTGCTTGTGTGCTTGAGCATTGGAAGTCTCTTGCTTGTGTGCTTGAGCATTGGAAGTCTCTTGCTTGTGTGCTTGAGCATTTGTAATCAGATATTACTCATAGTGAAATCTCCTTGGAAGTGCAAGGGGGACTGGACTACTTCCGGATTGTGGAAGGAACCAGTATAATTGCTTTGTGTCGTTCTTCTTCTCTCTCTCTGTTTTATTCCGCTGCATTTAGATTCTGATCATCACTTCAGAAGCTGTCTCACTTAGCTTCTGATCAGTGTATTCAGTTGTTTAGAGAAACGAAGAATTTTTCAAAACACAATTCAACCCCCCTTCTTGTGTTTTTTTCTCACCTTCAATTGGTATCTAGAGCCTTGGTCTGTTGTGTATCACTTAACCGTGCAACAGTCAAAGATCTGAGAAAAACATGACTACTCCTCCTCCTGATGGTGATACTAGCTATAAAAATGTCTCACATGATTATAGTGATAGTAAGAAAACCAGTGTTGGAAAAGTTCCAAAGTTCAATGGAGATGCTGAAGAGTTCTCTTGGTGGAAGACCAATTTTTACAGTTACATCATGAGCCTAGATGAAGAATTGTGGGATATTCTGGAAGACGGTGTTGGTGGTTTAGTCCTTGATGAAGAAGGAGCTGCTGTGGATAGAAAGAAACATACTCCAGAACTGAGGAAACTTTACAAGAAGCATCATATTATCAGAGGAGCTCTTGTCACTGCCATACCCAAAGCAGAATACATGAAGATGAGTGACAAATCCACTGCTAAAGCTATGTTTGCTTCTCTCTGTTCAAATTATGAAGGGAGCAAGAAGGTCAAAGAAGCAAAGGCTCTCCTGCTTGTACATCAGTATGAGTTATTCAAAATGAAGGATGATGAAACTATTGAGGAGATGTACTCAAGGTTTCAAACCTTAGTTTCTGGTCTACAGATTCTAAAGAAGAGCTATGTTGCTTCTGATCATGTAAGCAAGATTCTCAGAAGCTTACCTGCCAGATGGAGACCGAAGGTGACTGCCATTGAGGAAGCTAAAGATTTAAACACTTTAAGTGTCGAAGATCTTGTTAGTTCTCTCAAAGTTCATGAGTTAAGTCTTAATGAACATGAGTCTACTAAGAAGAGTAAATCAATAGCTCTTCCATCCAAAGGCAAGTCATCAAAAGCTCTCAAAGTGGTTGAATCTGAAGAGGAAGAACAGTCAAGTTCAGATTCTGAACCAGATGCTGCAGAAATGGCCATGCTCTCAAACAGACTTCAATATCTGGCCAAGAAGAACAGAAAGTTTCTCTCCAGAAGGGGTAACTCCAGAAGCTCAAGGAAAGAAGATCAGAAGGGATGCTTCAACTGTAAGAAGCCAGGTCACTTCATTGCTGAATGCCCTGATCTTCAAAGAGAAAAGTCAAAGGACAAGTCAAAGAGGTCTACATTCAAACCAAGCAAATTCAAGAAGCAGATTAAGCAGAGTTTAATGGCAACCTGGGATGATTTGGGTAGTGAATCTGGATCTGATAAAGAGGAAGCTGATGAAGATGCAAAGGTAGCTGTTGGGTTGGTAGCAACAGCAACTTCAGAAGCTGGGTCAAATTCAGACTCAGAAGATGAAAATGAGGTATATTCCAAAATTCCCAGAGATGAACTTGTTGAGTCACTTAAAGAACTTCTTACACATTTTGAAGTAAGAACCAATGAGTTGAAGGATTTAAAAGAAAAATATGCTGATTTGGTACAACAGCAAAAATCAACTTTATTGGATCTGAAAGCTTCTGAACAAGGACTTAGGGGCTTTGACTTCATGTGTAAAACATATGAAGATCAGCTCAGGTTCTTATGTCAGAAGCTACAAGAAAAGTGTAATGAAAAACCTTTAAGTAACCATGAAATTGCTCTTGAAGATTTTATTATATCTGGCATTGACAGAAGCAGAGTGGCTTCTATGATTTATAGCATTTACAAGAACAATGGCAGAGGAATTGGCTTTCCAGAAGTGAAACTGGAGAAAACCAATCTAAAGTCTTGTTGTGAATGCATCAAGGAAGGTCTGAAAACATTCTTTGTACCAGAAGGGGCTGAGTTGGAAACTGTTGTTCAATCAGAACCTGAAGCTTCTAGTTCTAAGGCTAAGATTACTTCAAAGCCAAAGAACTCTAAGTCAAAGGCTATGATCAAATCTGATTCCAAAACTTCAAAGGTTAGGATCCTGAAAAGATCAGAACCTATTCCTCAGAGTCTGGTGAAACCAAAATCTGGGGTTCTGAAGTCTAAGTTTCAGAAGAAGACAGTTACTACTTCTGAAGTACCAAAACCTAAGGTGATGGTTAATCAGAAGCAATCCAACTCACAGCACAAGGTACAAGAAGTGAAGAGTAAAGCCTTATGTACTAACCTTCCAGGACCCATAGAGCAATGGGTACCTAAATCTAAAAATGTCAATGATGCAGGTATGTCTAAGAGCAGTGCCAAAGCAAAGATCATGGTACCTAGACAGTGGTTGCTCAAGACACATGACAGGAGACAAGTCCATGTTCCTCAGCCTAACAATGAAAGAGGGAGGAAATGTGAAATTTGGAGGCAACCAGTCAGGCAAGATCATAGGTACAGGAACTATTGGTAACTCCTCTACCTCGATTAATAATGTATGGTTGGTAGATGGTCTTGAACATAACCTTTTGAGCATTAGTCAATTTTGTGATAATGGTTATGATGTGTTTTTTGAAAAACCCAACTGTACAGTAATCAACAAGGAAGACAAATCCATTGTGTTCAAAGGAAAGAGAGTTGACAATGTCTATAAAATCAATTTTTCTGAACTGGCTGATCAGAAGGTGATTTGCCTACTATCAGTGAATGATAAGAAATGGATGTGGCACAGAAGGTTGGGACATGCTAACTGGAGGTTAATCTCTAAGCTTAGTAAGTTACAACTGGTGAAAGGGCTACCAGACATTGACTATCATTCAGATGCACTCTGTGGTGCATGTCAGAGAGGGAAAATTGTGAAATCATCTTTTAAAACAAAAGATATTGTTTCAACCTCAAGACCTTTAGAATTACTCCATATTGATTTATTTGGACCAGTAAGTACTGCATCCTTATATGGAAGTAGATATGGATTAGTCATTGTTGATGATTACAGCAGATGGACTTGGGTGAAATTCATAAAGAGTAAAGATGTTGCGTGTGATGTATTCAGTAGCTTCTGCACTCAAATTCAATCTGAAAAAGAATCAAAAATTTTGAAAGTCAGAAGTGATCATGGTGGAGAATTTGAAAATGAGCCATTTGAAGCTTTTTGTGAAAAACATGGAATTTTCCATGAATTCTCTTCTCCTAGAACACCACAACAAAATGGAGTTGTAGAGAGAAAGAATAGAACTTTACAAGAAATGGCCAGAACCATGATTCATGAAAACAATTTACCAAAACATTTTTGGGCAGAAGCAGTGAATACAGCATGCTATGTTCAAAACAGGATCTATATTAGACCTATTTTGGAGAAAACAGCATATGAACTCTTTAAAGGAAGAAAACCCAATATCTCTTACTTTCATCAATTTGGATGTACTTGTTACATTCTGAACAACAAGCTCTACCTAAAGAAATTTGATGCCAAGGCCCAAAGAGGAATCTTTTTAGGTTACTCTGAAAGGTCAAAGGCATACAGAGTGTATAATTCAGAAACACTCTGTGTTGAAGAATCTATGCACGTTAAATTTGATGACAAGGAGCTTGAAGATAAAACTTCAAAGCAGGGTGAAAGTTTTGCAGAGATACAGGTTCCTGAAGCTACTCCAGAACCTGATCAGATAGCTGAGTCTGAAGATAGTCCAGAAGCTGAACCCACATCAGAAGCGCAAGATGAAACTGCTTCTGATGAAGCACAAGATGGCTCACATCAAGAAGATCCTCCCAGAAACACATTCAAACACAAGTCTTCACATCCTGAGGAGCTAATCATTGGAAACAAAGATAGTCCAAGAAGAACAAGATCACATTTCAGACAAGAAGAGTCAATGATTGGACTAATCTCAATGATTGAACCTACAACAGTTGATGAAGCACTTTCAGATGATGGATGGATCCTAGCTATGCAAGAAGAGTTGAATCAATTTCAAAGAAATGATGTGTGGGATCTGGTACCCAAACCTCAGCACAAGAACATTATTGGAACAAAATGGGTATTCAGAAACAAGCTGAATGAGCAAGGTGAAGTAACAAGAAACAAAGCCAGACTTGTTGCACAAGGGTATAGTCAACAAGAAGGCATTGATTACACTGAAACGTTTGCTCCAGTTGCAAGATTGGAAGCAATCAGGTTACTTCTTTCCTATGCAGTTAATCATGGCATAATATTATTTCAGATGGATGTCAAGAGTGCATTTCTCAATGGTGTCATAGAAGAAGAAGTGTATGTTAAGCAACCTCCTGGATTTGAGGATATTAAATATCCTGACCATGTTTTTAAATTGAAGAAATCACTATATGGCTTGAAACAAGCTCCCAGAGCTTGGTATGATAGACTAAGTAATTTCTTAATCAAAAATGATTTTAAGAGAGGACAGGTTGACACTACACTCTTCAGAAGGACCCTTGGGAAAGATATTCTTGTTGTGCAAATATATGTTGATGATATAATATTTGGTTCTACTAATGCATCTCTTTGCAAGGAATTTTCTGAGTTAATGCAGGATGAATTTGAAATGAGCATGATGGGAGAGCTGAAGTTCTTCCTTGGCATTCAAATCAATCAATGCAAAGATGGAGTCTATGTTCATCAATCAAAGTACACAAAGGAGCTTCTGAAGAAGTTCAAACTTGAAGATTGTAAAGTGATGAACACTCCAATGCATCCTACGTGCAATCTGAGCAAAGAAGATGAAGGAACTAAAGTAGATCAGAAGCTGTATAGAGGTATGATTGGTTCTTTGTTATACCTCACTGCATCTAGGCCAGATATTTTATTCAGTGTATGCTTGTGTGCAAGATTCCAATCAGATCCTAGAGAATCTCATATGACTGCTGTCAAGAGAATCTTCAGGTATTTGAAAGGAACAACCAATCTTGGACTCCTTTATAGGAAATCCTTAGATTATAAGCTAATTGGATTCTGTGATGCTGATTATGCTGGTGATAGGATTGAAAGAAAGTCAACCAGTGGCAATTGTCAATTTCTGGGCGATAATCTTATATCATGGGCTAGCAAAAGACAAACAACTATTGCTATGTCTACAGCAGAAGCAGAATACATTTCAGCTGCAAGTTGTTGTACACAACTACTTTGGATGAAACATCAGTTGGAAGATTATCAGATAACTGCTAACAGTATTCCCATTTATTGTGATAATACTGCTGCTATTTGTTTGTCTAAAAATCCAATTTTGCATTCAAGAGCGAAGCACATTGAAATCAAACACCATTTTATCAGAGATTATGTTCAAAAAGGAATTTTAGATATACAATTCATTGATACTGAAAATCAATGGGCTGATATATTTACTAAGCCTTTAACTGTTGAAAGATTTGATTTTATAAAGAAAAATTTGAACATGCACTTTGTATCTGATTAAATGCTTGCTTGCTCCTGAATAGGATTTTAGGTTCTGAAGTTAGTTCAGAAGCAGTAGTCCATCAGAAGCTCTTTATTGAGGTTCTGAGGAAAACTCGCTTCTGATGATGACGTCAGCATCTGAAGTCCAGAAGCTGGATTTATTGCTTCTGAATAGTTGAATTAGTGGAAACGTTGGAAGTTACCTTTTAAAAAAAAAAAAAAAAAAAAAAATAATAACTTCTGGCCCACTAACTTGGTAGTTACTCTGTGAACTTCTTACGTGGCCTGTATGTGTTGGTGTATAACTAAAAGGGCAATGATGATTTAAAAAGCTTTGAAAGTACTTTTCACGCGCCCCCAATTTTGTCATTAATGTTATGTTTGTTTGTCTCTTTTGAATTGCAATCGTTTTACTTTTAACACTTTGTCAATTCACACACTACTCACTCACAACAAACACATTTGCTCTCAAACCTCTTGCGAAGTAAGCGCATTCTCTCAACCTTAGAACCCTAAAAATCTTCATCTTCTTCAAATCTTCGTCAATCATCAAATGGCATCATCAAGCTCAAAAGTTTCAGAATCTACATCAAACAAGCAAAGCGTATCAGAATCTGGGTCCATCTACAAAGAAAAGACTATGGATATTCCATGGGAATCCTTGATAGTCCAAATAGAGTCACCAGTGGATTTTACTTCACTCAAGAAGTACGAAGTAAACATGGAAGGTTTAATAGAAACACAGGAGCTGTCTGAGTATTTCAGAATGCTAAATGGGCCAACATATGTGAATTTGGTCAAGGACTTTTGGTTAAAAGCTGAAGTGTACAATGAAAAGCCTGTAAAAGTTGTAAGCAAACAAGCTGGGTCAAAGAAAGGGAAAATGGTCATGGGTATGAATCCTACATCATTTGACAGCTTAGAAATAAGGTCTGAAGTGATGGGCATTCCTATAACCATCACTGAGGAAGTTATAGCTAAAGCTTGTAGAAGGCATGCAGAGGGAAGATTCCAAGAAATAGTCAGGAAGGAAGATGTCCTGCTACAAGGTTACTAAAACACTCTTTTGGGTGGGAAGAAGGATGCAAAGCCTTCTGAAATGGAGATTCACAACAGGATGTTGGTGAAGTTCAGTAATGATTGCTTCTTTCAAAGAGCAGGAGGATCTGACCAACCCAACAATCAACAGAAGCTAGCAATCTACTTCATGGCTATTTTGGAAAAGATAAACTTCCCAAGATATGTAATGGATCATCTCTGCTGGGCCATAAACGAAAGCATTACAAGAGAAAGAAAACAAGTACCCTATGGAAGATTGCTGTCTGAAATCTTTCATCAAGGAAGGGTGCTGGAGTTCTTAAAAAGGACAAGGAGTGCTTCTGATAAATGTTTCAAAGTCTCTACTGCTGAAAGGACTATTAGTAGCAGGAGCTTACACTCTATGAAGTTCTTCAAAGAAGCCCCTAAAGATGAGAAGTGGTTAGAGATGACAACTGCTGAGACTGAGATAATCAGGGACTTTCCTCCCATCTTTAAAGAAAGCAACCCTGAAATCTTAGCCAATTTAGTTGCTGAGTACATCTTGGAGGAAGATGCAAGCACTCAGGATGAAGCTGCTCCTGTTAAAGTGAAGAAAGTTAAAAATGCTCCTGGAGCTGCTGCTGATAAGGTCAAGCAACTGAAAGTTGTTAAGAGAAAGAGAGGAAAGACTGAAACTGTCTACCATAAAGAGAAGTTGGATGAAGCTCTGGACGAGTTAGAGAAAGAAGAAGCTGATCCCAAGTTGAAGAAGAAGAAAGCTCCTCTTGAGTTGAAAAACTCTATGTTTGAAGTAACTCCAGTCATGGAAAGGATGGCTAAGGAATACGCTGCTGATAAGTTAGCAGATAGAATGGAGAAGAAGAAAATTAGGGCTGCTTCTATTCCCATAAAAAGAAGCAAGGACAGATCAGAGTCAGTCATCACAGAAGAGCATCTGAATAAAGCTCTTGATGGGATAAAGGCAAATGAGCACAAGAAGAAGGCATCTGAACTAATCTTCACTCCAATGGTTGAAGTAACTTCTGATATGGAGAAAGAAGCTGATGGGCAAGCTGTTCAGATGCTAGCTGAATTAAAAAGGAAAGAAGCTCAATACAATTTGGAGAGGGATCAAAGGCTCAAGGCTTCAGGTCTGGAGAATTGTGATGAATTTTTCAAGAAGAAGTCTGAAGAAGTCAAGGAAGTGGCTGTTAAAGCTTCAGAAGCGGTTCTGAAAGCACCTAGTACTATCACTTCTGAAGCTGGCCCTGCAGATCAGGTAATCCAGATTCCAGTCACCTCTATCCCCACTTCACCCTCTTCACCATCAGCACCTGAACCAATAGAAGACACTTCTGTCTTAGACAATCTTGCTCTCCACTACTCAGGTGAGTTACCCATAGACAAAACCTCAGAAAAAGCCTCTGAAACAACTCCAGAAGCAGCTGCTTCTGAAAAAGTTGTTTCAGAAAACCCTCATCAACAAACACCTGAACCACAAAAACCCACAACACTCCCACAATCACCAATAGCCATCACTGACCCCCAACTCAACACTCAAACAACAACTTCACCACAACAACCACCATCTGAAACTGAATTTCAACCTTTACCTGAACACTCTCCTGAACCAACTCCCATGGATGTTGACATCTCTCTAGTCAATGTTCAAGCCTCAACCTCCACCACACACATTGATTCTGACCAGCCCTCATCTTCTAACACACAAACACACCTTACCATTCCAGTTCCTAACCCTATTCAAGACTTAGAAATCAGTGATTCTGATCTTGAAATCCTTGAACATCCACCCACAAACATCCTGGAATCTGGATATATCAATTCTGAGCTTCTGACAATCTTGAGTCAGATGCACAATCTGGTGGATCAAAGAAGGACGATTGATCTCACAGGTGCATATGAAGACTCCTGGGTATCTCTTCAGAACCGGGCAGCTGAGGTTATTGAAGAAATCAAGGCTAAATGCATCAGAGTCAAGCAAGCTTCAGTCAGAAGGCTAATGGAAAACCTGAATCAGAGTCTTAGAGTAAGAAGTTCTACACTGCTCTTGGCAAACCAGCCTTTCTTCTTTGAAACGGATTACTTGACCAGAGAAGCAAGGCTGTGTAAGCTTCTGAAGAAACAGATGGCACAGCAGCAGCAAGAAGCTAGAGAAAGGGAACAAGCTCTTCTTCAGAGGCAACAACAACTTGAAGAATTGTTGAAGAAGAAGATTGAAGAAATGGAAGAGATGAAGAAACAACAACAAACCAACCCTTAGTTGCACACCCTTGTGTTTTTTCTTTGTTTGTTGTTTGTTTTATTTTCTTAGTCCTTGCTTCTGAAATCATCTTGTCTTATTTCTTTTGCTTCTGAATGCTTACTGATTCTGACTGTTTAGCTGCTTCTGACAATTGAATATACATGATTTTTGCTCTGACTTATTTAGTTCATTTTCTTTTATACTCTCTCCTGTTTGAGTTTTTTCTCATATCTTTTTGTCTTTTATGCTTAAATTTATTCTAATTTTTTTTGATAATGACAAAAGGGGGAGTATATGTGACAAGTATTTAAAGGCTCTGAGCCCCATTAATGGCATTTGAAATTTTTGAAAAACTTCTATCTTTTTACCTTATTGGTATAAGCTATGAATGAACGAAGGAGTATCAAAATTCAAGTAAAGTTAATTGAACCATTCTTCTTATCTATAAGTAAATTCTTTCAATGATTCAATTTTGCTTTTAAGCTCTGATAATAATTATTGCGCAAAATGAATTTAATTAACCTGGATAGAACTTAGGGGGAGCTTACAAACCTCACCTTAAAGACTATCAGACTCAGGGGGAGTTGAGCTTACAAACCTCAGAACCCCAAAGTCAACTTGTTAATTAGATTAACAACAATTGATCAATTTTAAATACTTTTGTTTGTCATCATCAAAAAGGGGGAGATTGTTGGAACAAAATGTGTTTAACAATAAACCTTAAAGAGTTTTGATGATAACAAGGTATTAAAAATTGTAAATTGGATTAGCTAATATTTGTTCAAGTGTACAGGACCATAAGTATAAAGTTACATCATCATTGGTTCTGAATGAGCAAATAAAGAGCTATGGAAACAACAAAAATTTGAAGCTTGGACGCTCCTGAAGGCAACTTGCTCCTGAAGAAAAAGCGCTCCTGAAGTCAAGCTGCTCCTGAAGAAATAGCGCTCCTGAAGTAAGCTGCTCCTGAAGAATAGTGCTCCTGAAGACAAGAGGTCCAGAAGTCACATCATCAGAAGCTGCATCATCAGAAGCTGCAGAAGTCATCTCATCAGAAGCTGCATCATCAGAAGCTGCATCATCAGAAGCTGCCTCATCAGAAGTCATTTCACCAGAAGCTGAATATCAACTGGATTTGCAAAGAATCAAGAATTGAAGAATCATCAATGCAAAAGCTGTCTATTGGATTCGAAAACACAAACAAAGGATTAGTGGAGCTTGCAATGGTCATTTCAAAGGTGTTTGAAGGTATGTGTTTGCAATTTGGACGAAAGCGTTGACATTGTACTTTGTACGAATTGTACAACCACGTTCTCCACTACTCTGTTTTGTGTCTGCACTTCAAGACAAGAAAACAGCTCCAGAATACGGTCTCGCCTGCATAGATGTTCCTTTGGATAAGGAATGGATTTCAAATTTGTTCTTCATAGGACAACAACCAAATCAGGCAAAAGATCATTGGTGAAAGATCAAGCTTCAACAACGACTCTTTGGTGTGCTGGCAATTTCACAACGTCTCTTTCACACCTCTATATAAAGGAGTGAAGACCTAGAGATTTGGTAATGCAAGAACGCTGAACGAAAGACTCACAAGATTTTCACAAGTACCAAACCTCTGCTGAAATTGTTCTGCATTCACTTAGAATTTCTGTGTCTCAAAGTCATATCTTAGAAATTCTTAAGTCCATTGAGTCTGTATCTGATTTGTATTGCGAGCACCTCTGATTGTATATCAAGTGTTCAACCTTAAACAATTTTCTGTGTAATTTTGTTTAGTTAGGAAGTCTCTTGCAGTTGTGCTTGAGCAGGAAGTCTCTTGATTGTGTTCTTGAGCAAAGGAAGTCTCTTGCTTGTGTGCTTGAGCATTGGAAGTCTCTTGCTTGTGTGCTTGAGCATTGGAAGTCTCTTGCTTGTGTGCTTGAGCATTTGTAATCAGATATTACTCATAGTGAAATCTCCTTGGAAGTGCAAGGGGGACTGGACTACTTCCGGATTGTGGAAGGAACCAGTATAATTGCTTTGTGTCGTTCTTCTTCTCTCTCTCTGTTTTATTCCGCTGCATTTAGATTCTGATCATCACTTCAGAAGCTGTCTCACTTAGCTTCTGATCAGTGTATTCAGTTGTTTAGAGAAACGAAGAATTTTTCAAAACACAATTCAACCCCCCTTCTTGTGTTTTTTCTCACCTTCAAAAATATCCCATGGAAGTCGTAGTTATGTTGTTTACCTATCCAACGAATTGTCACATGCTATGATTCAATCCAAATCGGCCACTTTATGGCCTTCCTAGTAAAAATGGGGCGAAAACGAGTAATGTCCTAAATTAACGAGGAGATTTTCTTAACCTCCATTTTGGCCGAATTTTTAGAGAATGCAAAAATATCCCATGGAAGTCGTAGTTATGTTGTTTACCTATCCAACGAATTGTCACACGCTAAGATTCAATGCAAATCGGCCACATTATGGCCTTCCTACTAAAAAAGGGTCGAAAACGAGTAATGTCCCAAATTAACGAGGAGATTTTCTTAACCTCCATTGTGGCTGAATTTTTAGAGAATGCAAAAATATCCCATGGAAGTCGTAGTTATGTTGTTTACCTATCCAACGAATTGTCACTTGCTAAGATTCAATACAAATCGGCCACTTTATGGCCTTCCTAGTAAAAATGGGTCGAAAACGAGTAATGTCCTAAATTAACGAGGAGATTTTCTTAACCTCCATTTTGGCCGAATTTTTAGAGAATGCAAAAATATCCCATGGAAGTCGTAGTTATGTTGTTTATCTATCCAACGAATTGTCACACGCTAAGATTCAATGCAAATCGGCCACATTATGGCCTTCCTACTAAAAAAGGGTCGAAAACGAGTAATGTCCTAAATTAACGAGGAGATTTTCTTAACCTCCGTTTTGGCCAAATTTTTAGAGAATGCAAAAATATCCCATGGAAGTCGTAGTTATGTTGTTTACCTATCCAAGGAATTGTCACATGCTAAGATTCAATCCAAATCGGCCACTTTATGGCCTTCCTAGTAAAAATGGGTCAAAAACGAGTAATGTCCTAAATTAACGAGGAGATTTTCTTAACCTCCATTTTGGCCGAATTTTTAGAGAATGCAAAAATATCCCATGGAAGTCGTAGTTATGTTGTTTACCTATCCAACGAATTGTCACACGCTAAGATTCAATGCAAATCGGCCACATTATGGCCTTCCTACTAAAAAAGGGTCGAAAACGAGTAATGTCCTAAATTAACGAGGAGATTTTCTTAACCTCCGTTTTGGCCGAATTTTTAGAGAATGCAAAAATATCCCATGGAAGACGTAGTTATGTTGTTTACCTATCCAACGAATTGTCACTTGCTAAGATTCAATACAAATCGGCCACTTTATGGCCTTCCTAGTAAAAATGGGTCGAAAACGAGTAATGTCCTAAATTAACGAGGAGATTTTCTTAACCTCCATTTTGGCCGAATTTTTAGAGAATGCAAAAATATCCCATGGAAGTCGTAGTTATGTTGTTTATCTATCCAACGAATTGTCACACGCTAAGATTCAATGCAAATCGGCCACATTATGGCCTTCCTACTAAAAATGGGTTGAAAACGAGTAATGTCCTAAATTAACGAGGAGATTTTCTTAACCTCCGTTTTGGCCGAATTTTTAGAGAATGCAAAAATATCCCATGGAAGACGTAGTTATGTTGTTTACCTATCCAACGAATTGTCACATGCTAAGATTCAATACAAATCGGCCACTTTATGGCCTTCCTAGTAAAAATGGGTCAAAAACGAGTAATGTCCTAAATTAACGAGGAGATTTTCTTAACCTCCATTTTGGCCGAATTTTTAGAGAATGCAAAAATATCCCATGGAAGTCGTAGTTATGTTGTTTACCTATCCAACGAATTGTCACACGCTAAGATTCAATGCAAATCGGCCACATTATGGCCTTCCTACTAAAAAAGGGTCGAAAACGAGTAATGTCCTAAATTAACGAGGAGATTTTCTTAACCTCCGTTTTGGCCGAATTTTTAGAGAATGCAAAAATATCCCATGGAAGACGTAGTTATGTTGTTTACCTATCCAACGAATTGTCACTTGCTAAGATTCAATACAAATCGGCCACTTTATGGCCTTCCTAGTAAAAATGGGTCGAAAACGAGTAATGTCCTAAATTAACGAGGAGATTTTCTTAACCTCCATTTTGGCCGAATTTTTAGAGAATGCAAAAATATCCCATGGAAGTCGTAGTTATGTTGTTTATCTATCCAACGAATTGTCACACGCTAAGATTCAATGCAAATCGGCCACATTATGGCCTTCCTACTAAAAAAGGGTCGAAAACGAGTAATGTCCTAAATTAACGAGGAGATTTTCTTAACCTCCGTTTTGGCCAAATTTTTAGAGAATGCAAAAATATCCCATGGAAGTCGTAGTTATGTTGTTTACCTATCCAAGGAATTGTCACATGCTAAGATTCAATCCAAATCGGCCACTTTATGGCCTTCCTAGTAAAAATGGGTCAAAAACGAGTAATGTCCTAAATTAACGAGGAGATTTTCTTAACCTCCATTTTGGCCGAATTTTTAGAGAATGCAAAAATATCCCATGGAAGTCGTAGTTATGTTGTTTACCTATCCAAGGAATTGTCACATGCTAAGATTCAATCCAAATCGGCCACTTTATGGCCTTCCTAGTAAAAATGGGTCAAAAACGAGTAATGTCC
This sequence comes from Medicago sativa, assembly GCF_051527215.1. NCBI lineage: Eukaryota > Viridiplantae > Streptophyta > Magnoliopsida > Fabales > Fabaceae > Medicago > Medicago sativa. Next base: position 84,001,358 of record NC_140750.1, read on the forward strand.
TAAATTAACGAGGAGATTTTCTTAACCTCCATTTTGGCCGAATTTTTAGAGAATGCAAAAATATCCCATGGAAGTCGTAGTTATGTTGTTTACCTATCCAACGAATTGTCACACGCTAAGATTCAATGCAAATCGGCCACATTATGGCCTTCCTACTAAAAAAGGGTCGAAAACGAGTAATGTCCTAAATTAACGAGGAGATTTTCTTAACCTCCGTTTTGGCCGAATTTTTAGAGAATGCAAAAATATCCCATGGAAGACGTAGTTATGTTGTTTACCTATCCAACGAATTGTCACTTGCTAAGATTCAATACAAATCGGCCACTTTATGGCCTTCCTAGTAAAAATGGGTCGAAAACGAGTAATGTCCTAAATTAACGAGGAGATTTTCTTAACCTCCATTTTGGCCGAATTTTTAGAGAATGCAAAAATATCCCATGGAAGTCGTAGTTATGTTGTTTATCTATCCAACGAATTGTCACACGCTAAGATTCAATGCAAATCGGCCACATTATGGCCTTCCTACTAAAAATGGGTTGAAAACGAGTAATGTCCTAAATTAACGAGGAGATTTTCTTAACCTCCGTTTTGGCCGAATTTTTAGAGAATGCAAAAATATCCCATGGAAGACGTAGTTATGTTGTTTACCTATCCAACGAATTGTCACATGCTAAGATTCAATACAAATCGGCCACTTTATGGCCTTCCTAGTAAAAATGGGTCAAAAACGAGTAATGTCCTAAATTAACGAGGAGATTTTCTTAACCTCCATTTTGGCCGAATTTTTAGAGAATGCAAAAATATCCCATGGAAGTCGTAGTTATGTTGTTTACCTATCCAACGAATTGTCACACGCTAAGATTCAATGCAAATCGGCCACATTATGGCCTTCCTACTAAAAAAGGGTCGAAAACGAGTAATGTCCTAAATTAACGAGGAGATTTTCTTAACCTCCGTTTTGGCCGAATTTTTAGAGAATGCAAAAATATCCCATGGAAGACGTAGTTATGTTGTTTACCTATCCAACGAATTGTCACATGCTAAGATTCAATACAAATCGGCCACTTTATGGCCTTCCTAGTAAAAATGGGTCAAAAACGAGTAATGTCCTAAATTAACGAGGAGATTTTCTTAACCTCCATTTTGGCCGAATTTTTAGAGAATGCAAAAATATCCCATGGAAGTCGTAGTTATGTTGTTTACCTATCCAACGAATTGTCACACGCTAAGATTCAATGCAAATCGGCCACATTATGGCCTTCCTACTAAAAAAGGGTCGAAAACGAGTAATGTCCCAAATCAACGAGGAGATTTTCTTAACCTCCATTGTGGCTGAATTTTTAGAGAATGCAAAAATATCCCATGGAGGTCGTAGTTATGTTGTTTACCTATCCAACGAATTGTCACTTGCTAAGATTCAATACAAATCGGCCACTTTATGGCCTTCCTAGTAAAAATGGGTCGAAAACGAGTAATGTCCTAAATTAACGAGGAGATTTTCTTAACCTCCATTTTGGCCGAATTTTTAGAGAATGCAAAAATATCCCATGGAAGTCGTAGTTATGTTGTTTATCTATCCAACGAATTGTCACACGCTAAGATTCAATGCAAATCGGCCACATTATGGCCTTCCTACTAAAAAAGGGTCGAAAACGAGTAATGTCCTAAATTAACGAGGAGATTTTCTTAACCTCCGTTTTGGCCGAATTTTTAGAGAATGCAAAAATATCCCATGGAAGTCGTAGTTATGTTGTTTACCTATCCAACGAATTGTCACATGCTATGATTCAATCCAAATCGGCCACTTTATGGCCTTCCTAGTAAAAATGGGGCGAAAACGAGTAATGTCCTAAATTAACGAGGAGATTTTCTTAACCTCCATTTTGGCCGAATTTTTAGAGAATGCAAAAATATCCCATGGAAGTCGTAGTTATGTTGTTTACCTATCCAACGAATTGTCACACGCTAAGATTCAATGCAAATCGGCCACATTATGGCCTTCCTACTAAAAAAGGGTCGAAAACGAGTAATGTCCCAAATTAACGAGGAGATTTTCTTAACCTCCATTGTGGCTGAATTTTTAGAGAATGCAAAAATATCCCATGGAAGTCGTAGTTATGTTGTTTACCTATCCAACGAATTGTCACTTGCTAAGATTCAATACAAATCGGCCACTTTATGGCCTTCCTAGTAAAAATGGGTCGAAAACGAGTAATGTCCTAAATTAACGAGGAGATTTTCTTAACCTCCATTTTGGCCGAATTTTTAGAGAATGCAAAAATATCCCATGGAAGTCGTAGTTATGTTGTTTATCTATCCAACGAATTGTCACACGCTAAGATTCAATGCAAATCGGCCACATTATGGCCTTCCTACTAAAAAAGGGTCGAAAACGAGTAATGTCCTAAATTAACGAGGAGATTTTCTTAACCTCCGTTTTGGCCAAATTTTTAGAGAATGCAAAAATATCCCATGGAAGTCGTAGTTATGTTGTTTACCTATCCAAGGAATTGTCACATGCTAAGATTCAATCCAAATCGGCCACTTTATGGCCTTCCTAGTAAAAATGGGTCGAAAACGAGTAATGTCCTAAATTAACGAGGAGATTTTCTTAACCTCCATTTTGGCCGAATTTTTAGAGAATGCAAAAATATCCCATGGAAGTCGTAGTTATGTTGTTTACCTATCCAACGAATTGTCACACGCTAAGATTCAATGCAAATCGGCCACATTATGGCCTTCCTACTAAAAAAGGGTCGAAAACGAGTAATGTCCTAAATTAACGAGGAGATTTTCTTAACCTCCGTTTTGGCCGAATTTTTAGAGAATGCAAAAATATCCCATGGAAGACGTAGTTATGTTGTTTACCTATCCAACAAATTGTCACATGCTAAGATTCAATACAAATCGGCCACTTTATGGCCTTCCTAGTAAAAATGGGTCGAAAACGAGTAATGTCCTAAATTAACGAGGAGATTTTCTTAACCTCCATTTTGGCCGAATTTTTAGAGAATGCAAAAATATCCCATGGAAGTCGTAGTTATGTTGTTTACCTATCCAACGAATTGTCACACGCTGAGATTCAATGCAAATCGGCCACATTATGGCCTTCCTACTAAAAATGGGTTGAAAACGAGTTATGTCCTAAATTAACGAGGAGATTTTCTTAACCTCCATTTTGGCCTAATTTTTAGAGAATGCGAAAATATCCCATGGAAGTCGTAGTTATGTTGTTTATCTATCCAACGAATTGCCACATGCTAAGATTCAATGCAAATCGGCCACATTATGGCCTTCCTAGTAAAAAAGGGTCGAAAACGAGTAATGTCCTAAATTAAGGAGGAGATTTTCTTAACCTCCGTTTTGGCCGAATTTTTAGAGAATGCAAAAATATCCCATGGAAGACGTAGTTATGTTGTTTAGCTATCCAACGAATTGTCACATGCTAAGATTCAATACAAATCGGCCACTTTATGGCCTTCCTAGTAAAAATGGGTCGAAAACGAGTAATGTCCTAAATTAACGAGGAGATTTTCTTAACCTCCATTTTGGCCGAATTTTTAGAGAATGCAAAAATATCCCATGGAAGTCGTAGTTATGTTGTTTACCTATCCAACGAATTGTCACATGCTAAGATTCAATCCAAATCGGCCACTTTATGGCCTTCCTAGTAAAAATGGGTCGAAAACGAGTAATGTCCTAAATTAACGAGGAGATTTTCTTAACCTCCATTTTGGCCGAATTTTTAGAGAATGCAAAAATATCCCATGGAAGTCGTAGTTATGTTGTTTACCTATCCAACGAATTGTCACATGCTAAGATTCAATGCAAATCGGCCACATTATGGCCTTCCTACTAAAAAAGGGTCGAAAACGAGTAATGTCCCAAATTAACGAGGAGACTTTCTTAACCTCCATTGTGGCTGAATTTTTGGAGAATGCAAAAATATCCCATGGAAGTCGTAGTTATGTTGTTTACCTATCCAACGAATTGTCACTTGCTAAGATTCAATACAAATCGGCCACTTTATGGCCTTCCTAGTAAAAATGGGTCAAAAACGAGTAATGTCCTAAATTAACGAGGAGATTTTCTTAACCTCCATTTTGGCCGAATTTTTAGAGAATGCAAAAATATCCCATGGAAGTCGTAGTTATGTTGTTTATCTATCCAACGAATATTCACACGCTAAGATTCAATGCAAATCGGCCACATTATGGCCTTCCTACTAAAAAAGGGTCGAAAACGAGTAATGTCCTAAATTAACGAGGAGATTTTCTTAACCTCCGTTTTGGCCGAATTTTTAGAGAATGCAAAAATATCCCATGGAAGTCGTAGTTATGTTGTTTACCTATCCAACGAATTGTCACATGCTAAGATTCAATCCAAATCGGCCACTTTATGGCCTTCCTAGTAAAAATGGGTCGAAAACTAGTAATGTCCTAAATTAACGAGGAGATTTTCTTAACCTCCATTTTGGCCGAATTTTTAGAGAATGCAAAAATATCCCATGGAAGTCGTAGTTATGTTGTTTACCTATCCAACGAATTGTCACACGCTAAGATTCAATGCAAATCGGCCACATTATGGCCTTCCTACTGAAAAAGGGTCGAAAACGAGTAATGTCCTAAATTAACGATGAGATTTTCTTAACCTCCGTTTTGGCCGAATTTTTAGAGAATGCAAAAATATCCCATGGAAGACGTAGTTATGTTGTTTACCTATCCAACGAATTGTCACTTGCTAAGATTCAATACAAATCGGCCACTTTATGGCCTTCCTAGTAAAAATGGGTCGAAAACGAGTAATGTCCTAAATTAACGAGGAGATTTTCTTAACCTCCATTTTGGCCGAATTTTTAGAGAATGCAAAAATATCCCATGGAAGTCGTAGTTATGTTGTTTACCTATCCAACGAATTGTCACATGCTAAGATTCAATGCAAATCGGCCACATTATGGCCTTCCTACTAAAAAAGGGTCGAAAACGAGTAATGTCCCAAATTAACGAGGAGACTTTCTTAACCTCCATTGTGGCTGAATTTTTGGAGAATGCAAAAATATCCCATGGAAGTCGTAGTTATGTTGTTTACCTATCCAACGAATTGTCACTTGCTAAGATTCAATACAAATCGGCCACTTTATGGCCTTCCTAGTAAAAATGGGTCAAAAACGAGTAATGTCCTAAATTAACGAGGAGATTTTCTTAACCTCCATTTTGGCCGAATTTTTAGAGAATGCAAAAATATCCCATGGAAGTCGTAGTTATGTTGTTTATCTATCCAACGAATTGTCACACGCTAAGATTCAATGCAAATCGGCCACATTATGGCCTTCCTACTAAAAAAGGGTCGAAAACGAGTAATGTCCTAAATTAACGAGGAGATTTTCTTAACCTCCGTTTTGGCCGAATTTTTAGAGAATGCAAAAATATCCCATGGAAGTCGTAGTTATGTTGTTTACCTATCCAACGAATTGTCACATGCTAAGATTCAATCCAAATCGGCCACTTTATGGCCTTCCTAGTAAAAATGGGTCGAAAACGAGTAATGTCCTAAATTAACGAGGAGATTTTCTTAACCTCCATTTTGGCCGAATTTTTAGAGAATGCAAAAATATCCCATGGAAGTCGTAGTTATGTTGTTTACCTATCCAACGAATTGTCACACGCTAAGATTCAATGCAAATCGGCCACATTATGGCCTTCCTACTGAAAAAGGGTCGAAAACGAGTAATGTCCTAAATTAACGATGAGATTTTCTTAACCTCCGTTTTGGCCGAATTTTTAGAGAATGCAAAAATATCCCATGGAAGACGTAGTTATGTTGTTTACCTATCCAACGAATTGTCACATGCTAAGATTCAATACAAATCGGCCACTTTATGGCCTTCCTAGTAAAAATGGGTCGAAAACGAGTAATGTCCTAAATTAACGAGGAGATTTTCTTAACCTCCATTTTGGCCGAATTTTTAGAGAATGCAAAAATATCCCATGGAAGTCGTAGTTATGTTGTTTACCTATCCAACGAATTGTCACACGCTGAGATTCAATGCAAATCGGCCACATTATTGCCTTCCTACTAAAAATGGGTTGAAAACGAGTTATGTCCTAAATTAACGAGGAGATTTTCTTAACCTCCATTTTGGCCTAATTTTTAGAGAATGCGAAAATATCCCATGGAAGTCGTAGTTATGTTGTTTATCTATCCAACGAATTGTCACATGCTAAGATTCAATGCAAATCGGCCACATTATGGCCTTCCTAGTAAAAAAGGGTCGAAAACGAGTAATGTCCTAAATTAACGAGGAGATTTTCTTAACCTCCGTTTTGGCCGAATTTTTAGAGAATGCAAAAATATCCCATGGAAGACGTAGTTATGTTGTTTACCTATCCAACGAATTGTCACATGCTAAGATTCAATACAAATCGGCCACTTTATGGCCTTCCTAGTAAAAATGGGTCAAAAACGAGTAATGTCCTAAATTAACGAGGAGATGTTCTTAACCTCCATTTTGGCCGAATTTTTAGAGAATGCAAAAATATCCCATGGAAGTCGTAGTTATGTTGTTTACCTATCCAACGAATTGTCACACGCTAAGATTCAATGCAAATCGGCCACATTATGGCCTTCCTACTAAAAAAGGGTCGAAAACGAGTAATGTCCTAAATTAAGGAGGAGATTTTCTTAACCTCCGTTTTGGCCGAATTTTTAGAGAATGCAAAAATATCCCATGGAAGACGTAGTTATGTTGTTTACCTATCCAACGAATTGTCACATGCTAAGATTCAATACAAATCGGCCACTTTATGGCCTTCCTAGTAAAAATGGGTCAAAAACGAGTAATGTCCTAAATTAACGAGGAGATTTTCTTAACCTCCATTTTGGCCGAATTTTTAGAGAATGCAAAAATATCCCATGGAAGTCGTAGTTATGTTGTTTACCTATCCAACGAATTGTCACACGCTAAGATTCAATGCAAATCGGCCACATTATGGCCTTCCTACTAAAAAAGGGTCGAAAACGAGTAATGTCCTAAATTAAGGAGGAGATTTTCTTAACCTCCGTTTTGGCCGAATTTTTAGAGAATGCAAAAATATCCCATGGAAGACGTAGTTATGTTGTTTACCTATCCAACGAATTGTCACATGCTAAGATTCAATACAAATCGGCCACTTTATGGCCTTCCTAGTAAAAATGGGTCAAAAACGAGTAATGTCCTAAATTAACGAGGAGATTTTCTTAACCTCCATTTTGGCCGAATTTTTAGAGAATGCAAAAATATCCCATGGAAGTCGTAGTTATGTTGTTTACCTATCCAACGAATTGTCACACGCTGAGATTCAATGCAAATCGGCCACATTATGGCCTTCCTACTAAAAATGGGTTGAAAACGAGTTATGTCCTAAATTAACGAGGAGATTTTCTTAACCTCCATTTTGGCCTAATTTTTAGAGAATGCGAAAATATCCCATGGAAGTCGTAGTTATGTTGTTTATCTATCCAACGAATTGTCACATGCTAAGATTCAATGCAAATCGGCCACATTATGGCCTTCCTAGTAAAAAAGGGTCGAAAACGAGTAATGTCCTAAATTAACGAGGAGATTTTCTTAACCTCCGTTTTGGCCGAATTTTTAGAGAATGCAAAAATATCCCATGGAAGACGTAGTTATGTTGTTTACCTATCCAACGAATTGTCACATGCTAAGATTCAATACAAATCGGCCACTTTATGGCCTTCCTAGTAAAAATGGGTCAAAAACGAGTAATGTCCTAAATTAACGAGGAGATTTTCTTAACCTCCATTTTTGCCGAATTTTTAGAGAATGCAAAAATATCCCATGGAAGTCGTAGTTATGTTGTTTACCTATCCAACGAATTGTCACACGCTAAGATTCAATGCAAATCGGCCACATTATGGCCTTCCTACTAAAAAAGGGTCGAAAACGAGTAATGTCCTAAATTAAGGAGGAGATTTTCTTAACCTCCGTTTTGGCCGAATTTTTAGAGAATGCAAAAATATCCCATGGAAGACGTAGTTATGTTGTTTACCTATCCAACGAATTGTCACATGCTAAGATTCAATACAAATCGGCCACTTTATGGCCTTCCTAGTAAAAATGGGTCAAAAACGAGTAATGTCCTAAATTAACGAGGAGATTTTCTTAACCTCCATTTTGGCCGAATTTTTAGAGAATGCAAAAATATCCCATGGAAGTCGTAGTTATGTTGTTTACCTATCCAACGAATTGTCACACGCTAAGATTCAATGCAAATCGGCCACATTATGGCCTTCCTACTAAAAAAGGGTCGAAAACGAGTAATGTCCTAAATTAAGGAGGAGATTTTCTTAACCTCCGTTTTGGCCGAATTTTTAGAGAATGCAAAAATATCCCATGGAAGACGTAGTTATGTTGTTTACCTATCCAACGAATTGTCACATGCTAAGATTCAATACAAATCGGCCACTTTATGGCCTTCCTAGTAAAAATGGGTCAAAAACGAGTAATGTCCTAAATTAACGAGGAGATTTTCTTAACCTCCATTTTGGCCGAATTTTTAGAGAATGCAAAAATATCCCATGGAAGTCGTAGTTATGTTGTTTACCTATCCAACGAATTGTCACACGCTGAGATTCAATGCAAATCGGCCACATTATGGCCTTCCTACTAAAAATGGGTTGAAAACGAGTTATGTCCTAAATTAACGAGGAGATTTTCTTAACCTCCATTTTGGCCTAATTTTTAGAGAATGCGAAAATATCCCATGGAAGTCGTAGTTATGTTGTTTATCTATCCAACGAATTGTCACATGCTAAGATTCAATGCAAATCGGCCACATTATGGCCTTCCTAGTAAAAAAGGGTCGAAAACGAGTAATGTCCTAAATTAACGAGGAGATTTTCTTAACCTCCGTTTTGGCCGAATTTTTAGAGAATGCAAAAATATCCCATGGAAGACGTAGTTATGTTGTTTACCTATCCAACGAATTGTCACATGCTAAGATTCAATACAAATCGGCCACTTTATGGCCTTCCTAGTAAAAATGGGTCAAAAACGAGTAATGTCCTAAATTAACGAGGAGATTTTCTTAACCTCCATTTTTGCCGAATTTTTAGAGAATGCAAAAATATCCCATGGAAGTCGTAGTTATGTTGTTTACCTATCCAACGAATTGTCACACGCTAAGATTCAATGCAAATCGGCCACATTATGGCCTTCCTACTAAAAAAGGGTCGAAAACGAGTAATGTCCTAAATTAAGGAGGAGATTTTCTTAACCTCCGTTTTGGCCGAATTTTTAGAGAATGCAAAAATATCCCATGGAAGACGTAGTTATGTTGTTTACCTATCCAACGAATTGTCACATGCTAAGATTCAATACAAATCGGCCACTTTATGGCCTTCCTAGTAAAAATGGGTCAAAAACGAGTAATGTCCTAAATTAACGAGGAGATTTTCTTAACCTCCATTTTGGCCGAATTTTTAGAGAATGCAAAAATATCCCATGGAAGTCGTAGTTATGTTGTTTACCTATCCAACGAATTGTCACACGCTGAGATTCAATGCAAATCGGCCACATTATGGCCTTCCTACTAAAAATGGGTTGAAAACGAGTTATGTCCTAAATTAACGAGGAGATTTTCTTAACCTCCATTTTGGCCTAATTTTTAGAGAATGCGAAAATATCCCATGGAAGTCGTAGTTATGTTGTTTATCTATCCAACGAATTGCCACATGCTAAGATTCAATGCAAATCGGCCACATTATGGCCTTCCTAGTAAAAAAGGGTCGAAAACGAGTAATGTCCTAAATTAAGGAGGAGATTTTCTTAACCTCCGTTTTGGCCGAATTTTTAGAGAATGCAAAAATATCCCATGGAAGACGTAGTTATGTTGTTTACCTATCCAACGAATTGTCACATGCTAAGATTCAATACAAATCGGCCACTTTATGGCCTTCCTAGTAAAAATGGGTCGAAAACGAGTAATGTCCTAAATTAACGAGGAGATTTTCTTAACCTCCATTTTGGCCGAATTTTTAGAGAATGCAAAAATATCCCATGGAAGTCGTAGTTATGTTGTTTACCTATCCAACGAATTGTCACATGCTAAGATTCAATCCAAATCGGCCACTTTATGGCCTTCCTAGTAAAAATGGGTCGAAAACGAGTAATGTCCTAAATTAACGAGGAGATTTTCTTAACCTCCATTTTGGCCGAATTTTTAGAGAATGCAAAAATATCCCATGGAAGTCGTAGTTATGTTGTTTACCTATCCAACGAATTGTCACATGCTAAGATTCAATGCAAATCGGCCACATTATGGCCTTCCTACTAAAAAAGGGTCGAAAACGAGTAATGTCCCAAATTAACGAGGAGACTTTCTTAACCTCCATTGTGGCTGAATTTTTGGAGAATGCAAAAATATCCCATGGAAGTCGTAGTTATGTTGTTTACCTATCCAACGAATTGTCACATGCTAAGATTCAATACAAATCGGCCACTTTATGGCCTTCCTAGTAAAAATGGGTCGAAAACGAGTAATGTCCTAAATTAACGAGGAGATTTTCTTAACCTCCATTTTGGCCGAATTTTTAGAGAATGCAAAAATATCCCATGGAAGTCGTAGTTATGTTGTTTACCTATCCAACGAATTGTCACACGCTGAGATTCAATGCAAATCGGCCACATTATTGCCTTCCTACTAAAAATGGGTTGAAAACGAGTTATGTCCTAAATTAACGAGGAGATTTTCTTAACCTCCATTTTGGCCTAATTTTTAGAGAATGCGAAAATATCCCATGGAAGTCGTAGTTATGTTGTTTATCTATCCAACGAATTGTCACATGCTAAGATTCAATGCAAATCGGCCACATTATGGCCTTCCTAGTAAAAAAGGGTCGAAAACGAGTAATGTCCTAAATTAACGAGGAGATTTTCTTAACCTCCGTTTTGGCCGAATTTTTAGAGAATGCAAAAATATCCCATGGAAGACGTAGTTATGTTGTTTACCTATCCAACGAATTGTCACATGCTAAGATTCAATACAAATCGGCCACTTTATGGCCTTCCTAGTAAAAATGGGTCAAAAACGAGTAATGTCCTAAATTAACGAGGAGATGTTCTTAACCTCCATTTTGGCCGAATTTTTAGAGAATGCAAAAATATCCCATGGAAGTCGTAGTTATGTTGTTTACCTATCCAACGAATTGTCACACGCTAAGATTCAATGCAAATCGGCCACATTATGGCCTTCCTACTAAAAAAGGGTCGAAAACGAGTAATGTCCTAAATTAAGGAGGAGATTTTCTTAACCTCCGTTTTGGCCGAATTTTTAGAGAATGCAAAAATATCCCATGGAAGACGTAGTTATGTTGTTTACCTATCCAACGAATTGTCACATGCTAAGATTCAATACAAATCGGCCACTTTATGGCCTTCCTAGTAAAAATGGGTCAAAAACGAGTAATGTCCTAAATTAACGAGGAGATTTTCTTAACCTCCATTTTGGCCGAATTTTTAGAGAATGCAAAAATATCCCATGGAAGTCGTAGTTATGTTGTTTACCTATCCAACGAATTGTCACACGCTAAGATTCAATGCAAATCGGCCACATTATGGCCTTCCTACTAAAAAAGGGTCGAAAACGAGTAATGTCCTAAATTAAGGAGGAGATTTTCTTAACCTCCGTTTTGGCCGAATTTTTAGAGAATGCAAAAATATCCCATGGAAGACGTAGTTATGTTGTTTACCTATCCAACGAATTGTCACATGCTAAGATTCAATACAAATCGGCCACTTTATGGCCTTCCTAGTAAAAATGGGTCAAAAACGAGTAATGTCCTAAATTAACGAGGAGATTTTCTTAACCTCCATTTTGGCCGAATTTTTAGAGAATGCAAAAATATCCCATGGAAGTCGTAGTTATGTTGTTTACCTATCCAACGAATTGTCACACGCTGAGATTCAATGCAAATCGGCCACATTATGGCCTTCCTACTAAAAATGGGTTGAAAACGAGTTATGTCCTAAATTAACGAGGAGATTTTCTTAACCTCCATTTTGGCCTAATTTTTAGAGAATGCGAAAATATCCCATGGAAGTCGTAGTTATGTTGTTTATCTATCCAACGAATTGTCACATGCTAAGATTCAATGCAAATCGGCCACATTATGGCCTTCCTAGTAAAAAAGGGTCGAAAACGAGTAATGTCCTAAATTAACGAGGAGATTTTCTTAACCTCCGTTTTGGCCGAATTTTTAGAGAATGCAAAAATATCCCATGGAAGACGTAGTTATGTTGTTTACCTATCCAACGAATTGTCACATGCTAAGATTCAATACAAATCGGCCACTTTATGGCCTTCCTAGTAAAAATGGGTCAAAAACGAGTAATGTCCTAAATTAACGAGGAGATTTTCTTAACCTCCATTTTTGCCGAATTTTTAGAGAATGCAAAAATATCCCATGGAAGTCGTAGTTATGTTGTTTACCTATCCAACGAATTGTCACACGCTAAGATTCAATGCAAATCGGCCACATTATGGCCTTCCTACTAAAAAAGGGTCGAAAACGAGTAATGTCCTAAATTAAGGAGGAGATTTTCTTAACCTCCGTTTTGGCCGAATTTTTAGAGAATGCAAAAATATCCCATGGAAGACGTAGTTATGTTGTTTACCTATCCAACGAATTGTCACATGCTAAGATTCAATACAAATCGGCCACTTTATGGCCTTCCTAGTAAAAATGGGTCAAAAACGAGTAATGTCCTAAATTAACGAGGAGATTTTCTTAACCTCCATTTTGGCCGAATTTTTAGAGAATGCAAAAATATCCCATGGAAGTCGTAGTTATGTTGTTTACCTATCCAACGAATTGTCACACGCTGAGATTCAATGCAAATCGGCCACATTATGGCCTTCCTACTAAAAATGGGTTGAAAACGAGTTATGTCCTAAATTAACGAGGAGATTTTCTTAACCTCCATTTTGGCCTAATTTTTAGAGAATGCGAAAATATCCCATGGAAGTCGTAGTTATGTTGTTTATCTATCCAACGAATTGCCACATGCTAAGATTCAATGCAAATCGGCCACATTATGGCCTTCCTAGTAAAAAAGGGTCGAAAACGAGTAATGTCCTAAATTAAGGAGGAGATTTTCTTAACCTCCGTTTTGGCCGAATTTTTAGAGAATGCAAAAATATCCCATGGAAGACGTAGTTATGTTGTTTACCTATCCAACGAATTGTCACATGCTAAGATTCAATACAAATCGGCCACTTTATGGCCTTCCTAGTAAAAATGGGTCGAAAACGAGTAATGTCCTAAATTAACGAGGAGATTTTCTTAACCTCCATTTTGGCCGAATTTTTAGAGAATGCAAAAATATCCCATGGAAGTCGTAGTTATGTTGTTTACCTATCCAACGAATTGTCACATGCTAAGATTCAATCCAAATCGGCCACTTTATGGCCTTCCTAGTAAAAATGGGTCGAAAACGAGTAATGTCCTAAATTAACGAGGAGATTTTCTTAACCTCCATTTTGGCCGAATTTTTAGAGAATGCAAAAATATCCCATGGAAGTCGTAGTTATGTTGTTTACCTATCCAACGAATTGTCACATGCTAAGATTCAATGCAAATCGGCCACATTATGGCCTTCCTACTAAAAAAGGGTCGAAAACGAGTAATGTCCCAAATTAACGAGGAGACTTTCTTAACCTCCATTGTGGCTGAATTTTTGGAGAATGCAAAAATATCCCATGGAAGTCGTAGTTATGTTGTTTACCTATCCAACGAATTGTCACTTGCTAAGATTCAATACAAATCGGCCACTTTATGGCCTTCCTAGTAAAAATGGGTAAAAAACGAGTAATGTCCTAAATTAACGAGGAGATTTTCTTAACCTCCATTTTGGCCGAATTTTTAGAGAATGCAAAAATATCCCATGGAAGTCGTAGTTATGTTGTTTATCTATCCAACGAATTGTCACACGCTAAGATTCAATGCAAATCGGCCACATTATGGCCTTCCTAGTAAAAAAGGGTCGAAAACGAGTAATGTCCTAAATTAAGGAGGAGATTTTCTTAACCTCCGTTTTGGCCGAATTTTTAGAGAATGCAAAAATATCCCATGGAAGACGTAGTTATGTTGTTTACCTATCCAACGAATTGTCACATGCTAAGATTCAATACAAATCGGCCACTTTATGGCCTTCCTAGTAAAAATGGGTCGAAAACGAGTAATGTCCTAAATTAACGAGGAGATTTTCTTAACCTCCATTTTGGCCGAATTTTTAGAGAATGCAAAAATATCCCATGGAAGTCGTAGTTATGTTGTTTACCTATCCAACGAATTGTCACATGCTAAGATTCAATCCAAATCGGCCACTTTATGGCCTTCCTAGTAAAAATGGGTCGAAAACGAGTAATGTCCTAAATTAACGAGGAGATTTTCTTAACCTCCATTTTGGCCGAATTTTTAGAGAATGCAAAAATATCCCATGGAAGTCGTAGTTATGTTGTTTACCTATCCAACGAATTGTCACATGCTAAGATTCAATGCAAATCGGCCACATTATGGCCTTCCTACTAAAAAAGGGTCGAAAACGAGTAATGTCCCAAATTAACGAGGAGACTTTCTTAACCTCCATTGTGGCTGAATTTTTGGAGAATGCAAAAATATCCCATGGAAGTCGTAGTTATGTTGTTTACCTATCCAACGAATTGTCACTTGCTAAGATTCAATACAAATCGGCCACTTTATGGCCTTCCTAGTAAAAATGGGTCAAAAACGAGTAATGTCCTAAATTAACGAGGAGATTTTCTTAACCTCCATTTTGGCCGAATTTTTAGAGAATGCAAAAATATCCCATGGAAGTCGTAGTTATGTTGTTTATCTATCCAACGAATTGTCACACGCTAAGATTCAATGCAAATCGGCCACATTATGGCCTTCCTACTAAAAAAGGGTCGAAAACGAGTAATGTCCTAAATTAACGAGGAGATTTTCTTAACCTCCGTTTTGGCCGAATTTTTAGAGAATGCAAAAATATCCCATGGAAGTCGTAGTTATGTTGTTTACCTATCCAACGAATTGTCACATGCTAAGATTCAATCCAAATCGGCCACTTTATGGCCTTCCTAGTAAAAATGGGTCGAAAACTAGTAATGTCCTAAATTAACGAGGAGATTTTCTTAACCTCCATTTTGGCCGAATTTTTAGAGAATGCAAAAATATCCCATGGAAGTCGTAGTTATGTTGTTTACCTATCCAACGAATTGTCACACGCTAAGATTCAATGCAAATCGGCCACATTATGGCCTTCCTACTGAAAAAGGGTCGAAAACGAGTAATGTCCTAATTAACGATGAGATTTTCTTAACCTCCGTTTTGGCCGAATTTTTAGAGAATGCAAAAATATCCCATGGAAGTCGTAGTTATGTTGTTTATCTATCCAACGAATTGTCACACGCTAAGATTCAATGCAAATCGGCCACATTATGGCCTTCCTAGTAAAAAAGGGTCGAAAACGAGTAATGTCCTAAATTAAGGAGGAGATTTTCTTAACCTCCGTTTTGGCCGAATTTTTAGAGAATGCAAAAATATCCCATGGAAGACGTAGTTATGTTGTTTACCTATCCAACGAATTGTCACATGCTAAGATTCAATACAAATCGGCCACTTTATGGCCTTCCTAGTAAAAATGGGTCGAAAACGAGTAATGTCCTAAATTAACGAGGAGATTTTCTTAACCTCCATTTTGGCCGAATTTTTAGAGAATGCAAAAATATCCCATGGAAGTCGTAGTTATGTTGTTTACCTATCCAACGAATTGTCACATGCTAAGATTCAATCCAAATCGGCCACTTTATGGCCTTCCTAGTAAAAATGGGTCGAAAACGAGTAATGTCCTAAATTAACGAGGAGATTTTCATAACCTCCATTTTGGCCGAATTTTTAGAGAATGCAAAAATATCCCATGGAAGTCGTAGTTATGTTGTTTACCTATCCAACGAATTGTCACATGCTAAGATTCAATGCAAATCGGCCACATTATGGCCTTCCTACTAAAAAAGGGTCGAAAACGAGTAATGTCCCAAATTAACGAGGAGACTTTCTTAACCTCCATTGTGGCTGAATTTTTGGAGAATGCAAAAATATCCCATGGAAGTCGTAGTTATGTTGTTTACCTATCCAACGAATTGTCACTTGCTAAGATTCAATACAAATCGGCCACTTTATGGCCTTCCTAGTAAAAATGGGTCAAAAACGAGTAATGTCCTAAATTAACGAGGAGATTTTCTTAACCTCCATTTTGGCCGAATTTTTAGAGAATGCAAAAATATCCCATGGAAGTCGTAGTTATGTTGTTTATCTATCCAACGAATTGTCACACGCTAAGATTCAATGCAAATCGGCCACATTATGGCCTTCCTACTAAAAAAGGGTCGAAAACGAGTAATGTCCTAAATTAACGAGGAGATTTTCTTAACCTCCGTTTTGGCCGAATTTTTAGAGAATGCAAAAATATCCCATGGAAGTCGTAGTTATGTTGTTTACCTATCCAACGAATTGTCACATGCTAAGATTCAATCCAAATCGGCCACTTTATGGCCTTCCTAGTAAAAATGGGTCGAAAACTAGTAATGTCCTAAATTAACGAGGAGATTTTCTTAACCTCCATTTTGGCCGAATTTTTAGAGAATGCAAAAATATCCCATGGAAGTCGTAGTTATGTTGTTTACCTATCCAACGAATTGTCACACGCTAAGATTCAATGCAAATCGGCCACATTATGGCCTTCCTACTGAAAAAGGGTCGAAAACGAGTAATGTCCTAATTAACGATGAGATTTTCTTAACCTCCGTTTTGGCCGAATTTTTAGAGAATGCAAAAATATCCCATGGAAGACGTAGTTATGTTGTTTACCTATCCAACGAATTGTCACTTGCTAAGATTCAATACAAATCGGCCACTTTATGGCCTTCCTAGTAAAAATGGGTCGAAAACGAGTAATGTCCTAAATTAACGAGGAGATTTTCTTAACCTCCATTTTGGCCGAATTTTTAGAGAATGCAAAAATATCCCATGGAAGTCGTAGTTATGTTGTTTACCTATCCAACGAATTGTCACATGCTAAGATTCAATGCAAATCGGCCACATTATGGCCTTCCTACTAAAAAAGGGTCGAAAACGAGTAATGTCCCAAATTAACGAGGAGACTTTCTTAACCTCCATTGTGGCTGAATTTTTGGAGAATGCAAAAATATCCCATGGAAGTCGTAGTTATGTTGTTTACCTATCCAACGAATTGTCACTTGCTAAGATTCAATACAAATCGGCCACTTTATGGCCTTCCTAGTAAAAATGGGTCAAAAACGAGTAATGTCCTAAATTAACGAGGAGATTTTCTTAACCTCCATTTTGGCCGAATTTTTAGAGAATGCAAAAATATCCCATGGAAGTCGTAGTTATGTTGTTTATCTATCCAACGAATTGTCACACGCTAAGATTCAATGCAAATCGGCCACATTATGGCCTTCCTACTAAAAAAGGGTCGAAAACGAGTAATGTCCTAAATTAACGAGGAGATTTTCTTAACCTCCGTTTTGGCCGAATTTTTAGAGAATGCAAAAATATCCCATGGAAGTCGTAGTTATGTTGTTTACCTATCCAACGAATTGTCACATGCTAAGATTCAATCCAAATCGGCCACTTTATGGCCTTCCTAGTAAAAATGGGTCGAAAACGAGTAATGTCCTAAATTAACGAGGAGATTTTCTTAACCTCCATTTTGGCCGAATTTTTAGAGAATGCAAAAATATCCCATGGAAGTCGTAGTTATGTTGTTTACCTATCCAACGAATTGTCACACGCTAAGATTCAATGCAAATCGGCCACATTATGGCCTTCCTACTGAAAAAGGGTCGAAAACGAGTAATGTCCTAAATTAACGATGAGATTTTCTTAACCTCCGTTTTGGCCGAATTTTTAGAGAATGCAAAAATATCCCATGGAAGACGTAGTTATGTTGTTTACCTATCCAACGAATTGTCACATGCTAAGATTCAATACAAATCGGCCACTTTATGGCCTTCCTAGTAAAAATGGGTCGAAAACGAGTAATGTCCTAAATTAACGAGGAGATTTTCTTAACCTCCATTTTGGCCGAATTTTTAGAGAATGCAAAAATATCCCATGGAAGTCGTAGTTATGTTGTTTACCTATCCAACGAATTGTCACACGCTGAGATTCAATGCAAATCGGCCACATTATTGCCTTCCTACTAAAAATGGGTTGAAAACGAGTTATGTCCTAAATTAACGAGGAGATTTTCTTAACCTCCATTTTGGCCTAATTTTTAGAGAATGCGAAAATATCCCATGGAAGTCGTAGTTATGTTGTTTATCTATCCAACGAATTGTCACATGCTAAGATTCAATGCAAATCGGCCACATTATGGCCTTCCTAGTAAAAAAGGGTCGAAAACGAGTAATGTCCTAAATTAACGAGGAGATTTTCTTAACCTCCGTTTTGGCCGAATTTTTAGAGAATGCAAAAATATCCCATGGAAGACGTAGTTATGTTGTTTACCTATCCAACGAATTGTCACATGCTAAGATTCAATACAAATCGGCCACTTTATGGCCTTCCTAGTAAAAATGGGTCAAAAACGAGTAATGTCCTAAATTAACGAGGAGATTTTCTTAACCTCCATTTTGGCCGAATTTTTAGAGAATGCAAAAATATCCCATGGAAGTCGTAGTTATGTTGTTTACCTATCCAACGAATTGTCACACGCTAAGATTCAATGCAAATCGGCCACATTATGGCCTTCCTACTGAAAAAGGGTCGAAAACGAGTAATGTCCTAAATTAACGATGAGATTTTCTTAACCTCCGTTTTGGCCGAATTTTTAGAGAATGCAAAAATATCCCATGGAAGACGTAGTTATGTTGTTTACCTATCCAACGAATTGTCACATGCTAAGATTCAATACAAATCGGCCACTTTATGGCCTTCCTAGTAAAAATGGGTCGAAAACGAGTAATGTCCTAAATTAACGAGGAGATTTTCTTAACCTCCATTTTGGCCGAATTTTTAGAGAATGCAAAAATATCCCATGGAAGTCGTAGTTATGTTGTTTACCTATCCAACGAATTGTCACACGCTGAGATTCAATGCAAATCGGCCACATTATTGCCTTCCTACTAAAAATGGGTTGAAAACGAGTTATGTCCTAAATTAACGAGGAGATTTTCTTAACCTCCATTTTGGCCTAATTTTTAGAGAATGCGAAAATATCCCATGGAAGTCGTAGTTATGTTGTTTATCTATCCAACGAATTGTCACATGCTAAGATTCAATGCAAATCGGCCACATTATGGCCTTCCTAGTAAAAAAGGGTCGAAAACGAGTAATGTCCTAAATTAACGAGGAGATTTTCTTAACCTCCGTTTTGGCCGAATTTTTAGAGAATGCAAAAATATCCCATGGAAGACGTAGTTATGTTGTTTACCTATCCAACGAATTGTCACATGCTAAGATTCAATACAAATCGGCCACTTTATGGCCTTCCTAGTAAAAATGGGTCAAAAACGAGTAATGTCCTAAATTAACGAGGAGATTTTCTTAACCTCCATTTTGGCCGAATTTTTAGAGAATGCAAAAATATCCCATGGAAGTCGTAGTTATGTTGTTTACCTATCCAACGAATTGTCACACGCTAAGATTCAATGCAAATCGGCCACATTATGGCCTTCCTACTAAAAAAGGGTCGAAAACGAGTAATGTCCTAAATTAAGGAGGAGATTTTCTTAACCTCCGTTTTGGCCGAATTTTTAGAGAATGCAAAAATATCCCATGGAAGACGTAGTTATGTTGTTTACCTATCCAACGAATTGTCACATGCTAAGATTCAATACAAATCGGCCACTTTATGGCCTTCCTAGTAAAAATGGGTCAAAAACGAGTAATGTCCTAAATTAACGAGGAGATTTTCTTAACCTCCATTTTGGCCGAATTTTTAGAGAATGCAAAAATATCCCATGGAAGTCGTAGTTATGTTGTTTACCTATCCAACGAATTGTCACACGCTAAGATTCAATGCAAATCGGCCACATTATGGCCTTCCTACTAAAAAAGGGTCGAAAACGAGTAATGTCCTAAATTAAGGAGGAGATTTTCTTAACCTCCGTTTTGGCCGAATTTTTAGAGAATGCAAAAATATCCCATGGAAGACGTAGTTATGTTGTTTACCTATCCAACGAATTGTCACATGCTAAGATTCAATACAAATCGGCCACTTTATGGCCTTCCTAGTAAAAATGGGTCAAAAACGAGTAATGTCCTAAATTAACGAGGAGATTTTCTTAACCTCCATTTTGGCCGAATTTTTAGAGAATGCAAAAATATCCCATGGAAGTCGTAGTTATGTTGTTTACCTATCCAACGAATTGTCACACGCTGAGATTCAATGCAAATCGGCCACATTATGGCCTTCCTACTAAAAATGGGTTGAAAACGAGTTATGTCCTAAATTAACGAGGAGATTTTCTTAACCTCCATTTTGGCCTAATTTTTAGAGAATGCGAAAATATCCCATGGAAGTCGTAGTTATGTTGTTTATCTATCCAACGAATTGTCACATGCTAAGATTCAATGCAAATCGGCCACATTATGGCCTTCCTAGTAAAAAAGGGTCGAAAACGAGTAATGTCCTAAATTAACGAGGAGATTTTCTTAACCTCCGTTTTGGCCGAATTTTTAGAGAATGCAAAAATATCCCATGGAAGACGTAGTTATGTTGTTTACCTATCCAACGAATTGTCACATGCTAAGATTCAATACAAATCGGCCACTTTATGGCCTTCCTAGTAAAAATGGGTCAAAAACGAGTAATGTCCTAAATTAACGAGGAGATTTTCTTAACCTCCATTTTTGCCGAATTTTTAGAGAATGCAAAAATATCCCATGGAAGTCGTAGTTATGTTGTTTACCTATCCAACGAATTGTCACACGCTAAGATTCAATGCAAATCGGCCACATTATGGCCTTCCTACTAAAAAAGGGTCGAAAACGAGTAATGTCCTAAATTAAGGAGGAGATTTTCTTAACCTCCGTTTTGGCCGAATTTTTAGAGAATGCAAAAATATCCCATGGAAGACGTAGTTATGTTGTTTACCTATCCAACGAATTGTCACATGCTAAGATTCAATACAAATCGGCCACTTTATGGCCTTCCTAGTAAAAATGGGTCAAAAACGAGTAATGTCCTAAATTAACGAGGAGATTTTCTTAACCTCCATTTTGGCCGAATTTTTAGAGAATGCAAAAATATCCCATGGAAGTCGTAGTTATGTTGTTTACCTATCCAACGAATTGTCACACGCTGAGATTCAATGCAAATCGGCCACATTATGGCCTTCCTACTAAAAATGGGTTGAAAACGAGTTATGTCCTAAATTAACGAGGAGATTTTCTTAACCTCCATTTTGGCCTAATTTTTAGAGAATGCGAAAATATCCCATGGAAGTCGTAGTTATGTTGTTTATCTATCCAACGAATTGTCACATGCTAAGATTCAATGCAAATCGGCCACATTATGGCCTTCCTAGTAAAAAAGGGTCGAAAACGAGTAATGTCCTAAATTAACGAGGAGATTTTCTTAACCTCCGTTTTGGCCGAATTTTTAGAGAATGCAAAAATATCCCATGGAAGACGTAGTTATGTTGTTTACCTATCCAACGAATTGTCACATGCTAAGATTCAATACAAATCGGCCACTTTATGGCCTTCCTAGTAAAAATGGGTCAAAAACGAGTAATGTCCTAAATTAACGAGGAGATTTTCTTAACCTCCATTTTGGCCGAATTTTTAGAGAATGCAAAAATATCCCATGGAAGTCGTAGTTATGTTGTTTACCTATCCAACGAATTGTCACACGCTAAGATTCAATGCAAATCGGCCACATTATGGCCTTCCTACTAAAAAAGGGTCGAAAACGAGTAATGTCCTAAATTAACGAGGAGATTTTCTTAACCTCCGTTTTGGCCGAATTTTTAGAGAATGCAAAAATATCCCATGGAAGACGTAGTTATGTTGTTTACCTATCCAACGAATTGTCACATGCTAAGATTCAATACAAATCGGCCACTTTATGGCCTTCCTAGTAAAAATGGGTCAAAAACGAGTAATGTCCTAAATTAACGAGGAGATTTTCTTAACCTCCATTTTGGCCGAATTTTTAGAGAATGCAAAAATATCCCATGGAAGTCGTAGTTATGTTGTTTACCTATCCAACGAATTGTCACACGCTGAGATTCAATGCAAATCGGCCACATTATGGCCTTCCTACTAAAAATGGGTTGAAAACGAGTTATGTCCTAAATTAACGAGGAGATTTTCTTAACCTCCATTTTGGCCTAATTTTTAGAGAATGCGAAAATATCCCATGGAAGTCGTAGTTATGTTGTTTATCTATCCAACGAATTGTCACATGCTAAGATTCAATGCAAATCGGCCACATTATGGCCTTCCTAGTAAAAAAGGGTCGAAAACGAGTAATGTCCTAAATTAACGAGGAGATTTTCTTAACCTCCGTTTTGGCCGAATTTTTAGAGAATGCAAAAATATCCCATGGAAGACGTAGTTATGTTGTTTACCTATCCAACGAATTGTCACATGCTAAGATTCAATACAAATCGGCCACTTTATGGCCTTCCTAGTAAAAATGGGTCAAAAACGAGTAATGTCCTAAATTAACGAGGAGATTTTCTTAACCTCCATTTTGGCCGAATTTTTAGAGAATGCAAAAATATCCCATGGAAGTCGTAGTTATGTTGTTTACCTATCCAACGAATTGTCACACGCTAAGATTCAATGCAAATCGGCCACATTATGGCCTTCCTACTAAAAAAGGGTCGAAAACGAGTAATGTCCTAAATTAAGGAGGAGATTTTCTTAACCTCCGTTTTGGCCGAATTTTTAGAGAATGCAAAAATATCCCATGGAAGACGTAGTTATGTTGTTTACCTATCCAACGAATTGTCACATGCTAAGATTCAATACAAATCGGCCACTTTATGGCCTTCCTAGTAAAAATGGGTCAAAAACGAGTAATGTCCTAAATTAACGATGAGATTTTCTTAACCTCCATTTTGGCCGAATTTTTAGAGAATGCAAAAATATCCCATGGAAGTCGTAGTTATGTTGTTTACCTATCCAAAGAATTGTCACACGCTAAGATTCAATGCAAATCGGCCACATTATGGCCTTCCTACTAAAAAAGGGTCGAAAACGAGTAATGTCCCAAATTAACGAGGAGACTTTCTTAACCTCCATTGTGGCTGAATTTTTAGAGAATGCAAAAATATCCCATGGAAGTCGTAGTTATGTTGTTTACCTATCCAACGAATTGTCACTTGCTAAGATTCAATACAAATCGGCCACTTTATGGCCTTCCTAGTAAAAATGGGTCAAAAACGAGTAATGTCCTAAATTAACGAGGAGATTTTCTTAACCTCCATTTTGGCCGAATTTTTAGAGAATGCAAAAATATCCCATGGAAGTCGTAGTTATGTTGTTTATCTATCCAACGAATTGTCACACGCTAAGATTCAATGCAAATCGGCCACATTATGGCCTTCCTACTAAAAAAGGGTCGAAAACGAGTAATGTCCTAAATTAACGAGGAGATTTTCTTAACCTCCGTTTTGGCCGAATTTTTAGAGAATGCAAAAATATCCCATGGAAGTCGTAGTTATGTTGTTTACCTATCCAACGAATTGTCACATGCTAAGATTCAATCCAAATCGGCCACTTTATGGCCTTCCTAGTAAAAATGGGTCAAAAACGAGTAATGTCCTAAATTAACGAGGAGATTTTCTTAACCTCCATTTTGGCCGAATTTTT
Source organism: Medicago sativa (assembly GCF_051527215.1). Taxonomy (NCBI): domain Eukaryota; kingdom Viridiplantae; phylum Streptophyta; class Magnoliopsida; order Fabales; family Fabaceae; genus Medicago; species Medicago sativa. Next base: position 84,025,268 of record NC_140750.1, read on the forward strand.
AGAGAATGCAAAAATATCCCATGGAAGTCGTAGTTATGTTGTTTACCTATCCAACGAATTGTCACACGCTAAGATTCAATGCAAATCGGCCACATTATGGCCTTCCTACTAAAAAAGGGTCGAAAACGAGTAATGTCCTAAATTAAGGAGGAGATTTTCTTAACCTCCGTTTTGGCCGAATTTTTAGAGAATGCAAAAATATCCCATGGAAGACGTAGTTATGTTGTTTACCTATCCAACGAATTGTCACATGCTAAGATTCAATACAAATCGGCCACTTTATGGCCTTCCTAGTAAAAATGGGTCAAAAACGAGTAATGTCCTAAATTAACGAGGAGATTTTCTTAACCTCCATTTTGGCCGAATTTTTAGAGAATGCAAAAATATCCCATGGAAGTCGTAGTTATGTTGTTTACCTATCCAACGAATTGTCACACGCTAAGATTCAATGCAAATCGGCCACATTTTGGCCTTCCTACTAAAAAAGGGTCGAAAACGAGTAATGTCCCAAATTAACGAGGAGACTTTCTTAACCTCCATTGTGGCTGAATTTTTAGAGAATGCAAAAATATCCCATGGAAGTCGTAGTTATGTTGTTTACCTATCCAACGAATTGTCACTTGCTAAGATTCAATACAAATCGGCCACTTTATGGCCTTCCTAGTAAAAATGGGTCAAAAACGAGTAATGTCCTAAATTAACGAGGAGATTTTCTTAACCTCCATTTTGGCCGAATTTTTAGAGAATGCAAAAATATCCCATGGAAGTCGTAGTTATGTTGTTTATCTATCCAACGAATTGTCACACGCTAAGATTCAATGCAAATCGGCCACATTATGGCCTTCCTACTAAAAAAGGGTCGAAAACGAGTAATGTCCTAAATTAACGAGGAGATTTTCTTAACCTCCGTTTTGGCCGAATTTTTAGAGAATGCAAAAATATCCCATGGAAGTCGTAGTTATGTTGTTTACCTATCCAACGAATTGTCACATGCTAAGATTCAATCCAAATCGGCCACTTTATGGCCTTCCTAGTAAAAATGGGTCAAAAACGAGTAATGTCCTAAATTAACGAGGAGATTTTCTTAACCTCCATTTTGGCCGAATTTTTAGAGAATGCAAAAATATCCCATGGAAGTCGTAGTTATGTTGTTTACCTATCCAACGAATTGTCACACGCTAAGATTCAATGCAAATCGGCCACATTATGGCCTTCCTACTAAAAAAGGGTCGAAAACGAGTAATGTCCTAAATTAAGGAGGAGATTTTCTTAACCTCCGTTTTGGCCGAATTTTTAGAGAATGCAAAAATATCCCATGGAAGACGTAGTTATGTTGTTTACCTATCCAACGAATTGTCACATGCTAAGATTCAATACAAATCGGCCACTTTATGGCCTTCCTAGTAAAAATGGGTCAAAAACGAGTAATGTCCTAAATTAACGAGGAGATTTTCTTAACCTCCATTTTGGCCGAATTTTTAGAGAATGCAAAAATATCCCATGGAAGTCGTAGTTATGTTGTTTACCTATCCAACGAATTGTCACACGCTAAGATTCAATGCAAATCGGCCACATTTTGGCCTTCCTACTAAAAAAGGGTCGAAAACGAGTAATGTCCCAAATTAACGAGGAGACTTTCTTAACCTCCATTTTGGCCGAATTTTTAGAGAATGCAAAAATATCCCATGGAAGTCGTAGTTATGTTGTTTACCTATCCAACGAATTGTCACACGCTGAGATTCAATGCAAATCGGCCACATTATGGCCTTCCTACTAAAAATGGGTTGAAAACGAGTTATGTCCTAAATTAACGAGGAGATTTTCTTAACCTCCATTTTGGCCTAATTTTTAGAGAATGCGAAAATATCCCATGGAAGTCGTAGTTATGTTGTTTATCTATCCAACGAATTGTCACATGCTAAGATTCAATGCAAATCGGCCACATTATGGCCTTCCTAGTAAAAAAGGGTCGAAAACGAGTAATGTCCTAAATTAACGAGGAGATTTTCTTAACCTCCGTTTTGGCCGAATTTTTAGAGAATGCAAAAATATCCCATGGAAGACGTAGTTATGTTGTTTACCTATCCAACGAATTGTCACATGCTAAGATTCAATACAAATCGGCCACTTTATGGCCTTCCTAGTAAAAATGGGTCAAAAACGAGTAATGTCCTAAATTAACGAGGAGATTTTCTTAACCTCCATTTTGGCCGAATTTTTAGAGAATGCAAAAATATCCCATGGAAGTCGTAGTTATGTTGTTTACCTATCCAACGAATTGTCACACGCTAAGATTCAATGCAAATCGGCCACATTATGGCCTTCCTACTAAAAAAGGGTCGAAAACGAGTAATGTCCTAAATTAAGGAGGAGATTTTCTTAACCTCCGTTTTGGCCGAATTTTTAGAGAATGCAAAAATATCCCATGGAAGACGTAGTTATGTTGTTTACCTATCCAACGAATTGTCACATGCTAAGATTCAATACAAATCGGCCACTTTATGGCCTTCCTAGTAAAAATGGGTCAAAAACGAGTAATGTCCTAAATTAACGATGAGATTTTCTTAACCTCCATTTTGGCCGAATTTTTAGAGAATGCAAAAATATCCCATGGAAGTCGTAGTTATGTTGTTTACCTATCCAAAGAATTGTCACACGCTAAGATTCAATGCAAATCGGCCACATTATGGCCTTCCTACTAAAAAAGGGTCGAAAACGAGTAATGTCCCAAATTAACGAGGAGACTTTCTTAACCTCCATTGTGGCTGAATTTTTAGAGAATGCAAAAATATCCCATGGAAGTCGTAGTTATGTTGTTTACCTATCCAACGAATTGTCACTTGCTAAGATTCAATACAAATCGGCCACTTTATGGCCTTCCTAGTAAAAATGGGTCAAAAACGAGTAATGTCCTAAATTAACGAGGAGATTTTCTTAACCTCCATTTTGGCCGAATTTTTAGAGAATGCAAAAATATCCCATGGAAGTCGTAGTTATGTTGTTTATCTATCCAACGAATTGTCACACGCTAAGATTCAATGCAAATCGGCCACATTATGGCCTTCCTACTAAAAAAGGGTCGAAAACGAGTAATGTCCTAAATTAACGAGGAGATTTTCTTAACCTCCGTTTTGGCCGAATTTTTAGAGAATGCAAAAATATCCCATGGAAGTCGTAGTTATGTTGTTTACCTATCCAACGAATTGTCACATGCTAAGATTCAATCCAAATCGGCCACTTTATGGCCTTCCTAGTAAAAATGGGTCAAAAACGAGTAATGTCCTAAATTAACGAGGAGATTTTCTTAACCTCCATTTTGGCCGAATTTTTAGAGAATGCAAAAATATCCCATGGAAGTCGTAGTTATGTTGTTTACCTATCCAACGAATTGTCACACGCTAAGATTCAATGCAAATCGGCCACATTATGGCCTTCCTACTAAAAAAGGGTCGAAAACGAGTAATGTCCTAAATTAAGGAGGAGATTTTCTTAACCTCCGTTTTGGCCGAATTTTTAGAGAATGCAAAAATATCCCATGGAAGACGTAGTTATGTTGTTTACCTATCCAACGAATTGTCACATGCTAAGATTCAATACAAATCGGCCACTTTATGGCCTTCCTAGTAAAAATGGGTCAAAAACGAGTAATGTCCTAAATTAACGAGGAGATTTTCTTAACCTCCATTTTGGCCGAATTTTTAGAGAATGCAAAAATATCCCATGGAAGTCGTAGTTATGTTGTTTACCTATCCAACGAATTGTCACACGCTAAGATTCAATGCAAATCGGCCACATTTTGGCCTTCCTACTAAAAAAGGGTCGAAAACGAGTAATGTCCCAAATTAACGAGGAGACTTTCTTAACCTCCATTGTGGCTGAATTTTTAGAGAATGCAAAAATATCCCATGGAAGTCGTAGTTATGTTGTTTACCTATCCAACGAATTGTCACTTGCTAAGATTCAATACAAATCGGCCACTTTATGGCCTTCCTAGTAAAAATGGGTCAAAAACGAGTAATGTCCTAAATTAACGAGGAGATTTTCTTAACCTCCATTTTGGCCGAATTTTTAGAGAATGCAAAAATATCCCATGGAAGTCGTAGTTATGTTGTTTATCTATCCAACGAATTGTCACACGCTAAGATTCAATGCAAATCGGCCACATTATGGCCTTCCTACTAAAAAAGGGTCGAAAACGAGTAATGTCCTAAATTAAAGAGGAGATTTTCTTAACCTCCGTTTTGGCCGAATTTTTAGAGAATGCAAAAATATCCCATGGAAGTCGTAGTTATGTTGTTTACCTATCCAACGAATTGTCACATGCTAAGATTCAATCCAAATCGGCCACTTTATGGCCTTCCTAGTAAAAATGGGTCGAAAACGAGTAATGTCCTAAATTAACGAGGAGATTTTCTTAACCTCCATTTTGGCCGAATTTTTAGAGAATGCAAAAATATCCCATGGAAGTCGTAGTTATGTTGTTTACCTATCCAACGAATTGTCACACGCTAAGATTCAATGCAAATCGGCCACATTATGGCCTTCCTACTAAAAAAGGGTCGAAAACGAGTAATGTCCCAAATTAACGAGAAGATTTTCTTAACCTCCATTGTGGCTGAATTTTTAGAGAATGCAAAAATATCCCATGGAAGTCGTAGTTATGTTGTTTACCTATCCAACGAATTGTCACTTGCTATGATTCAATACAAATCGGCCACTTTATGGCCTTCCTAGTAAAAATGGGTCGAAAACGAGTAATGTCCTAAATTAACGAGGAGATTTTCTTAACCTCCATTTTGGCCGAATTTTTAGAGAATGCAAAAATATCCCATGGAAGTCGTAGTTATGTTGTTTATCTATCCAACGAATTGTCACACGCTAAGATTCAATGCAAATCGGCCACATTATGGCCTTCCTACTAAAAAAGGGTCGAAAACGAGTAATGTCCTAAATTAACGAGGAGATTTTCTTAACCTCCGTTTTGGCCGAATTTTTAGAGAATGCAAAAATATCCCATGGAAGTCGTAGTTATGTTGTTTACCTATCCAACGAATTGTCACATGCTAAGATTCAATCCAAATCGGCCACTTTATGGCCTTCCTAGTAAAAATGGGTCGAAAACGAGTAATGTCCTAAATTAACGAGGAGATTTTCTTAACCTCCATTTTGGCCGAATTTTTAGAGAATGCAAAAATATCCCATGGAAGTCGTAGTTATGTTGTTTACCTATCCAACGAATTGTCACACGCTAAGATTCAATGCAAATCGGCCACATTATGGCCTTCCTACTAAAAAAGGGTCGAAAACGAGTAATGTCCTAAATTAACGAGGAGATTTTCTTAACCTCCGTTTTGGCCGAATTTTTAGAGAATGCAAAAATATCCCATGGAAGACGTAGTTATGTTGTTGACCTATCCAACAAATTGTCACATGCTAAGATTCAATACAAATCGGCCACTTTATGGCCTTCCTAGTAAAAATGGGTCGAAAACGAGTAATGTCCTAAATTAACGAGGAGATTTTCTTAACCTCCATTTTGGCCGAATTTTTAGAGAATGCAAAAATATCCCATGGAAGTCGTAGTTATGTTGTTTACCTATCCAACGAATTGTCACACGCTGAGATTCAATGCAAATCGGCCACATTATGGCCTTCCTACTAAAAATGGGTTGAAAACGAGTTATGTCCTAAATTAACGAGGAGATTTTCTTAACCTCCATTTTGGCCTAATTTTTAGAGAATGCGAAAATATCCCATGGAAGTCGTAGTTATGTTGTTTATCTATCCAACGAATTGTCACATGCTAAGATTCAATGCAAATCGGCCACATTATGGCCTTCCTAGTAAAAAAGGGTCGAAAACGAGTAATGTCCTAAATTAACGAGGAGATTTTCTTAACCTCCGTTTTGGCCGAATTTTTAGAGAATGCAAAAATATCCCATGGAAGACGTAGTTATGTTGTTTACCTATCCAACGAATTGTCACATGCTAAGATTCAATACAAATCGGCCACTTTATGGCCTTCCTAGTAAAAATGGGTCAAAAACGAGTAATGTCCTAAATTAACGAGGAGATTTTCTTAACCTCCATTTTGGCCGAATTTTTAGAGAATGCAAACATATCCCATGGAAGTCGTAGTTATGTTGTTTATCTATCCAACGAATTGTCACACGCTAAGATTCAATGCAAATCGGCCACATTATGGCCTTCCTACTAAAAAAGGGTCGAAAACGAGTAATGTCCTAAATTAACGAGGAGATTTTCTTGACCTCCGTTTTGGCCGAATTTTTAGAGAATGCAAAAATATCCCATGGAAGTCGTAGTTATGTTGTTTACCTATCCAACGAATTGTCACATGCTAAGATTCAATCCAAATCGGCCACTTTATGGCCTTCCTAGTAAAAATGGGTCAAAAACGAGTAATGTCCTAAATTAACGAGGAGATTTTCTTAACCTCCATTTTGGCCGAATTTTCAGAGAATGCAAAAATATCCCATGGAAGTCGTAGTTATGTTGTTTACCTATCCAACGAATTGTCACACGCTAAGATTCAATGCAAATCGGCCACATTATGGCCTTCCTACTAAAAAAGGGTCGAAAACGAGTAATGTCCTAAATTAAGGAGGAGATTTTCTTAACCTCCGTTTTGGCCGAATTTTTAGAGAATGCAAAAATATCCCATGGAAGACGTAGTTATGTTGTTTACCTATCCAACGAATTGTCACATGCTAAGATTCAATACAAATCGGCCACTTTATGGCCTTCCTAGTAAAAATGGGTCAAAAACGAGTAATGTCCTAAATTAACGAGGAGATTTTCTTAACCTCCATTTTGGCCGAATTTTTAGAGAATGCAAAAATATCCCATGGAAGTCGTAGTTATGTTGTTTACCTATCCAACGAATTGTCACACGCTAAGATTCAATGCAAATCGGCCACATTATGGCCTTCCTACTAAAAAAGGGTCGAAAACGAGTAATGTCCCAAATTAACGAGGAGACTTTCTTAACCTCCATTGTGGCTGAATTTTTAGAGAATGCAAAAATATTCCATGGAAGTCGTAGTTATGTTGTTTACCTATCCAACGAATTGTCACTTGCTAAGATTCAATACAAATCGGCCACTTTATGGCCTTCCTAGTAAAAATGGGTCAAAAACGAGTAATGTCCTAAATTAACGAGGAGATTTTCTTAACCTCCATTTTGGCCGAATTTTTAGAGAATGCAAAAATATCCCATGGAAGTCGTAGTTATGTTGTTTATCTATCCAACGAATTGTCACACGCTAAGATTCAATGCAAATCGGCCACATTATGGCCTTCCTACTAAAAAAGGGTCGAAAACGAGTAATGTCCTAAATTAACGAGGAGATTTTCTTAACCTCCGTTTTGGCCGAATTTTTAGAGAATGCAAAAATATCCCATGGAAGTCGTAGTTATGTTGTTTACCTATCCAACGAATTGTCACTTGCTATGATTCAATACAAATCGGCCACTTTATGGCCTTCCTAGTAAAAATGGGTCGAAAACGAGTAATGTCCTAAATTAACGAGGAGATTTTCTTAACCTCCATTTTGGCCGAATTTTTAGAGAATGCAAAAATATCCCATGGAAGTCGTAGTTATGTTGTTTATCTATCCAACGAATTGTCACACGCTAAGATTCAATGCAAATCGGCCACATTATGGCCTTCCTACTAAAAAAGGGTCGAAAACGAGTAATGTCCTAAATTAACGAGGAGATTTTCTTAACCTCCGTTTTGGCCGAATTTTTAGAGAATGCAAAAATATCCCATGGAAGTCGTAGTTATGTTGTTTACCTATCCAACGAATTGTCACATGCTAAGATTCAATCCAAATCGGCCACTTTATGGCCTTCCTAGTAAAAATGGGTCGAAAACGAGTAATGTCCTAAATTAACGAGGAGATTTTCTTAACCTCCATTTTGGCCGAATTTTTAGAGAATGCAAAAATATCCCATGGAAGTCGTAGTTATGTTGTTTACCTATCCAACGAATTGTCACACGCTAAGATTCAATGCAAATCGGCCACATTATGGCCTTCCTACTAAAAAAGGGTCGAAAACGAGTAATGTCCTAAATTAACGAGGAGATTTTCTTAACCTCCGTTTTGGCCGAATTTTTAGAGAATGCAAAAATTTCCCATGGAAGACGTAGTTATGTTGTTGACCTATCCAACAAATTGTCACATGCTAAGATTCAATACAAATCGGCCACTTTATGGCCTTCCTAGTAAAAATGGGTCGAAAACGAGTAATGTCCTAAATTAACGAGGAGATTTTCTTAACCTCCATTTTGGCCGAATTTTTAGAGAATGCAAAAATATCCCATGGAAGTCGTAGTTATGTTGTTTACCTATCCAACGAATTGTCACACGCTGAGATTCAATGCAAATCGGCCACATTATGGCCTTCCTACTAAAAATGGGTTGAAAACGAGTTATGTCCTAAATTAACGAGGAGATTTTCTTAACCTCCATTTTGGCCTAATTTTTAGAGAATGCGAAAATATCCCATGGAAGTCGTAGTTATGTTGTTTATCTATCCAACGAATTGTCACATGCTAAGATTCAATGCAAATCGGCCACATTATGGCCTTCCTAGTAAAAAAGGGTCGAAAACGAGTAATGTCCTAAATTAACGAGGAGATTTTCTTAACCTCCGTTTTGGCCGAATTTTTAGAGAATGCAAAAATATCCCATGGAAGACGTAGTTATGTTGTTTACCTATCCAACGAATTGTCACATGCTAAGATTCAATACAAATCGGCCACTTTATGGCCTTCCTAGTTAAAATGGGTCAAAAACGAGTAATGTCCTAAATTAACGAGGAGATTTTCTTAACCTCCATTTTGGCCGAATTTTTAGAGAATGCAAAAATATCCCATGGAAGTCGTAGTTATGTTGTTTACCTATCCAACGAATTGTCACACGCTAAGATTCAATGCAAATCGGCCACATTATGGCCTTCCTACTAAAAAAGGGTCGAAAACGAGTAATGTCCTAAATTAAGGAGGAGATTTTCTTAACCTCCGTTTTGGCCGAATTTTTAGAGAATGCAAAAATATCCCATGGAAGACGTAGTTATGTTGTTTACCTATCCAACGAATTGTCACATGCTAAGATTCAATACAAATCGGCCACTTTATGGCCTTCCTAGTAAAAATGGGTCAAAAACGAGTAATGTCCTAAATTAACGAGGAGATTTTCTTAACCTCCATTTTGGCCGAATTTTTAGAGAATGCAAAAATATCCCATGGAAGTCGTAGTTATGTTGTTTACCTATCCAACGAATTGTCACACGCTAAGATTCAATGCAAATCGGCCACATTATGGCCTTCCTACTAAAAAAGGGTCGAAAACGAGTAATGTCCCAAATTAACGAGGAGACTTTCTTAACCTCCATTGTGGCTGAATTTTTAGAGAATGCAAAAATATCCCATGGAAGTCGTAGTTATGTTGATTACCTATCCAACGAATTGTCACTTGCTAAGATTCAATACAAATCGGCCACTTTATGGCCTTCCTAGTAAAAATGGGTCAAAAACGAGTAATGTCCTAAATTAACGAGGAGATTTTCTTAACCTCCATTTTGGCCGAATTTTTAGAGAATGCAAAAATATCCCATGGAAGTCGTAGTTATGTTGTTTATCTATCCAACGAATTGTCACACGCTAAGATTCAATGCAAATCGGCCACATTATGGCCTTCCTACTAAAAAAGGGTCGAAAACGAGTAATGTCCTAAATTAACGAGGAGATTTTCTTAACCTCCGTTTTGGCCGAATTTTTAGAGAATGCAAAAATATCCCATGGAAGTCGTAGTTATGTTGTTTACCTATCCAACGAATTGTCACATGCTAAGATTCAATCCAAATCGGCCACTTTATGGCCTTCCTAGTAAAAATGGGTCGAAAACGAGTAATGTCCTAAATTAACGAGGAGATTTTCTTAACCTCCATTTTGGCCGAATTTTTAGAGAATGCAAAAATATCCCATGGAAGTCGTAGTTATGTTGTTTACCTATCCAACGAATTGTCACACGCTAAGATTCAATGCAAATCGGCCACATTATGGCCTTCCTACTAAAAAAGGGTCGAAAACGAGTAATGTCCCAAATTAACGAGGAGATTTTCTTAACCTCCATTGTGGCTGAATTTTTAGAGAATGCAAAAATATCCCATGGAAGTCGTAGTTATGTTGTTTACCTATCCAACGAATTGTCACTTGCTAAGATTCAATACAAATCGGCCACTTTATGGCCTTCCTAGTAAAAATGGGTCGAAAACGAGTAATGTCCTAAATTAACGAGGAGATTTTCTTAACCTCCATTTTGGCCGAATTTTTAGAGAATGCAAAAATATCCCATGGAAGTCGTAGTTATGTTGTTTATCTATCCAACGAATTGTCACACGCTAAGATTCAATGCAAATCGGCCACATTATGGCCTTCCTACTAAAAAAGGGTCGAAAACGAGTAATGTCCTAAATTAACGAGGAGATTTTCTTAACCTCCGTTTCGGCCGAATTTTTAGAGAATGCAAAAATATCCCATGGAAGTCGTAGTTATGTTGTTTACCTATCCAACGAATTGTCACATGCTAAGATTCAATCCAAATCGGCCACTTTATGGCCTTCCTAGTAAAAATGGGTCGAAAACGAGTAATGTCCTAAATTAACGAGGAGATTTTCTTAACCTCCATTTTGGCCGAATTTTTAGAGAATGCAAAAATATCCCATGGAAGTCGTAGTTATGTTGTTTACCTATCCAACGAATTGTCACACGCTAAGATTCAATGCAAATCGGCCACATTATGGCCTTCCTACTAAAAAAGGGTCGAAAACGAGTAATGTCCTAAATTAACGAGGAGATTTTCTTAACCTCCGTTTTGGCCGAATTTTTAGAGAATGCAAAAATATCCCATGGAAGACGTAGTTATGTTGTTTACCTATCCAACAAATTGTCACATGCTAAGATTCAATACAAATCGGCCACTTTATGGCCTTCCTAGTAAAAATGGGTCGAAAACGAGTAATGTCCTAAATTAACGAGGAGATTTTCTTAACCTCCATTTTGGCCGAATTTTTAGAGAATGCAAAAATATCCCATGGAAGTCGTAGTTATGTTGTTTACCTATCCAACGAATTGTCACACGCTGAGATTCAATGCAAATCGGCCACATTATGGCCTTCCTACTAAAAATGGGTTGAAAACGAGTTATGTCCTAAATTAACGAGGAGATTTTCTTAACCTCCATTTTGGCCTAATTTTTAGAGAATGCGAAAATATCCCATGGAAGTCGTAGTTATGTTGTTTATCTATCCAACGAATTGTCACATGCTAAGATTCAATGCAAATCGGCCACATTATGGCCTTCCTAGTAAAAAAGGGTCGAAAACGAGTAATGTCCTAAATTAACGAGGAGATTTTCTTAACCTCCGTTTTGGCCGAATTTTTAGAGAATGCAAAAATATCCCATGGAAGACGTAGTTATGTTGTTTACCTATCCAACGAATTGTCACATGCTAAGATTCAATACAAATCGGCCACTTTATGGCCTTCCTAGTAAAAATGGGTCAAAAACGAGTAATGTCCTAAATTAACGAGGAGATTTTCTTAACCTCCATTTTGGCCGAATTTTTAGAGAATGCAAAAATATCCCATGGAAGTCGTAGTTATGTTGTTTACCTATCCAACGAATTGTCACACGCTAAGATTCAATGCAAATCGGCCACATTATGGCCTTCCTACTAAAAAAGGGTCGAAAACGAGTAATGTCCTAAATTAAGGAGGAGATTTTCTTAACCTCCGTTTTGGCCGAATTTTTAGAGAATGCAAAAATATCCCATGGAAGACGTAGTTATGTTTTTTACCTATCCAACGAATTGTCACATGCTAAGATTCAATACAAATCGGCCACTTTATGGCCTTCCTAGTAAAAATGAGTCAAAAACGAGTAATGTCCTAAATTAACGAGGAGATTTTCTTAACCTCCATTTTGGCCGAATTTTTAGAGAATGCAAAAATATCCCATGGAAGTCGTAGTTATGTTGTTTACCTATCCAACGAATTGTCACACGCTAAGATTCAATGCAAATCGGCCACATTATGGCCTTCCTACTAAAAAAGGGTCGAAAACGAGTAATGTCCCAAATTAACGAGGAGATTTTCTTAACCTCCATTGTGGCTGAATTTTTAGCGAATGCAAAAATATCCCATGGAAGTCGTAGTTATGTTGTTTACCTATCCAACGAATTGTCACACGCTAAGATTCAATGCAAATCGGCCACATTATGGCCTTCCTACTAAAAAAGGGTCGAAAACGAGTAATGTCCTAAATTAACGAGGATATTTTCTTAACCTCCGTTTCGGCCGAATATTTACAGAATGCAAAAATATCCCATGGAAGTCGTAGTTATGTTGTTTACCTATCCAACGAATTGTCACATGCTAAGATTCAATCCAAATCGGCCACTTTATGGCCTTCCTAGTAAAAATGGGTCAAAAACGGGTAATGTCCTAAATTAACGAGGAGATATTCTTAACCTCCATTTTGGCCGAATTTTTAGAGAATGCAAAAATATCCCATGGAAGTCGTAGTTATGTTGTTTACCTATCCAACGAATTGTCACACGCTAAGATTCAATGCAAATCGGCCACATTATGGCCTTCCTACTAAAAAAGGGTCGAAAACGAGTAATGTCCTAAATTAACGAGGAGATTTTCTTAACCTCCGTTTTGGCCGAATTTTTAGAGAATGCAAAAATATCCCATGGAAGACGTAGTTATGTTGTTTACCTATCCAACGAATTGTCACATGCTAAGATTCAATACAAATCGGCCACTTTATGGCCTTCCTAGTAAAAATGGGTCAAAAACGAGTAATGTCCTAAATTAACGAGGAGATTTTCTTAACCTCCATTTTGGCCGAATTTTTAGAGAATGCAAAAATATCCCATGGAAGTCGTAGTTATGTTGTTTACCTATCCAACGAATTGTCACACGCTGAGATTCAATGCAAATCGGCCACATTATGGCCTTCCTACTAAAAATGGGTTGAAAACGAGTTATGTCCTAAATTAACGAGGAGATTTTCTTAACCTCCATTTTGGCCTAATTTTTAGAGAATGCGAAAATATCCCATGGAAGTCGTAGTTATGTTGTTTATCTATCCAACGAATTGTCACATGCTAAGATTCAATGCAAATCGGCCACATTATGGCCTTCCTAGTAAAAAAGGGTCGAAAACGAGTAATGTCCTAAATTAACGAGGAGATTTTCTTAACCTCCGTTTTGGCCGAATTTTTAGAGAATGCAAAAATATCCCATGGAAGACGTAGTTATGTTGTTTACCTATCCAACGAATTGTCACATGCTAAGATTCAATACAAATCGGCCACTTTATGGCCTTCCTAGTAAAAATGGGTCAAAAACGAGTAATGTCCTAAATTAACGAGGAGATTTTCTTAACCTCCATTTTGGCCGAATTTTTAGAGAATGCAAAAATATCCCATGGAAGTCGTAGTTATGTTGTTTACCTATCCAACGAATTGTCACACGCTAAGATTCAATGCAAATCGGCCACATTATGGCCTTCCTACTAAAAAAGGGTCGAAAACGAGTAATGTCCCAAATTAACGAGGAGATTTTCTTAACCTCCATTGTGGCTGAATTTTTAGCGAATGCAAAAATATCCCATGGAAGTCGTAGTTATGTTGTTTACCTATCCAACGAATTGTCACACGCTAAGATTCAATGCAAATCGGCCACATTATGGCCTTCCTACTAAAAAAGGGTCGAAAACGAGTAATGTCCTAAATTAACGAGGAGATTTTCTTAACCTCCGTTTCGGCCGAATATTTACAGAATGCAAAAATATCCCATGGAAGTCGTAGTTATGTTGTTTACCTATCCAACGAATTGTCACATGCTAAGATTCAATCCAAATCGGCCACTTTATGGCCTTCCTAGTAAAAATGGGTCAAAAACGAGTAATGTCCTAAATTAACGAGGAGATTTTCTTAACCTCCATTTTGGCCGAATTTTTAGAGAATGCAAAAATATCCCATGGAAGTCGTAGTTATGTTGTTTACCTATCCAACGAATTGTCACACGCTAAGATTCAATGCAAATCGGCCACATTATGGCCTTCCTACTAAAAAAGGGTCGAAAACGAGTAATGTCCTAAATTAACGAGGAGATTTTCTTAACCTCCGTTTTGGCCGAATTTTTAGAGAATGCAAAAATATCCCATGGAAGACGTAGTTATGTTGTTTACCTATCCAACGAATTGTCACATGCTAAGATTCAATACAAATCGGCCACTTTATGGCCTTCCTAGTAAAAATGGGTCAAAAACGAGTAATGTCCTAAATTAACGAGGAGATTTTCTTAACCTCCATTTTGGCCGAATTTTTAGAGAATGCAAAAATATCCCATGGAAGTCGTAGTTATGTTGTTTACCTATCCAACGAATTGTCACACGCTGAGATTCAATGCAAATCGGCCACATTATGGCCTTCCTACTAAAAATGGGTTGAAAACGAGTTATGTCCTAAATTAACGAGGAGATTTTCTTAACCTCCATTTTGGCCTAATTTTTAGAGAATGCGAAAATATCCCATGGAAGTCGTAGTTATGTTGTTTATCTATCCAACGAATTGTCACATGCTAAGATTCAATGCAAATCGGCCACATTATGGCCTTCCTAGTAAAAAAGGGTCGAAAACGAGTAATGTCCTAAATTAACGAGGAGATTTTCTTAACCTCCGTTTTGGCCGAATTTTTAGAGAATGCAAAAATATCCCATGGAAGACGTAGTTATGTTGTTTACCTATCCAACGAATTGTCACATGCTAAGATTCAATACAAATCGGCCACTTTATGGCCTTCCTAGTAAAAATGGGTCAAAAACGAGTAATGTCCTAAATTAACGAGGAGATTTTCTTAACCTCCATTTTGGCCGAATTTTTAGAGAATGCAAAAATATCCCATGGAAGTCGTAGTTATGTTGTTTACCTATCCAACGAATTGTCACACGCTAAGATTCAATGCAAATCGGCCACATTATGGCCTTCCTACTAAAAAAGGGTCGAAAACGAGTAATGTCCTAAATTAAGGAGGAGATTTTCTTAACCTCCGTTTTGGCCGAATTTTTAGAGAATGCAAAAATATCCCATGGAAGACGTAGTTATGTTGTTTACCTATCCAACGAATTGTCACATGCTAAGATTCAATACAAATCGGCCACTTTATGTCCTTCCTAGTAAAAATGGGTCAAAAACGAGTAATGTCCTAAATTAACGAGGAGATTTTCTTAACCTCCATTTTGGCCGAATTTTTAGAGAATGCAAAAATATCCCATGGAAGTCGTAGTTATGTTGTTTACCTATCCAACGAATTGTCACACGCTAAGATTCAATGCAAATCGGCCACATTATGGCCTTCCTACTAAAAAAGGGTCGAAAACGAGTAATGTCCCAAATTAACGAGGAGATTTTCTTAACCTCCATTGTGGCTGAATTTTTAGAGAATGCAAAAATATCCCATGGAAGTCGTAGTTATGTTGTTTACCTATCCAACGAATTGTCACTTGCTAAGATTCAATACAAATCGGCCACTTTATGGCCTTCCTAGTAAAAATGGGTCAAAAACGAGTAATGTCCTAAATTAACGAGGAGATTTTCTTAACCTCCATTTTGGCCGAATTTTTAGAGAATGCAAAAATATCCCATGGAAGTCGTAGTTATGTTGTTTATCTATCCAACGAATTGTCACACGCTAAGATTCAATGCAAATCGGCCACATTATGGCCTTCCTACTAAAAAAGGGTCGAAAACGAGTAATGTCCTAAATTAACGAGGAGATTTTCTTAACCTCCGTTTTGGCCGAATTTTTAGAGAATGCAAAAATATCCCATGGAAGTCGTAGTTATGTTGTTTACCTATCCAACGAATTGTCACATGCTAAGATTCAATCCAAATCGGCCACTTTATGGCCTTCCTAGTAAAAATGGGTCGAAAACGAGTAATGTCCTAAATTAACGAGGAGATTTTCTTAACCTCCATTTTGGCCGAATTTTTAGAGAATGCAAAAATATCCCATGGAAGTCGTAGTTATGTTGTTTACCTATCCAACGAATTGTCACACGCTAAGATTCAATGCAAATCGGCCACATTATGGCCTTCCTACTAAAAAAGGGTCGAAAACGAGTAATGTCCTAAATTAACGAGGAGATTTTCTTAACCTCCGTTTTGGCCGAATTTTTAGAGAATGCAAAAATATCCCATGGAAGTCGTAGTTATGTTGTTTACCTATCCAACGAATTGTCACACGCTAAGATTCAATGCAAATCGGCCACATTATGGCCTTCCTACTAAAAAAGGGTCGAAAACGAGTAATGTCCTAAATTAACGAGGAGATTTTCTTAACCTCCGTTTTGGCCGAATTTTTAGAGAATGCAAAAATATCCCATGGAAGACGTAGTTATGTTGTTTACCTATCCAACGAATTGTCACACGCTGAGATTCAATGCAAATCGGCCACATTATGGCCTTCCTAGTAAAAATGGGTTGAAAACGAGTTATGTCCTAAATTAACGAGGAGATTTTCTTAACCTCCATTTTGGCCTAATTTTTAGAGAATGCGAAAATATCCCATGGAAGTCGTAGTTATGTTGTTTATCTATCCAACGAATTGTCACACGCTAAGATTAAATGCAAATCGGCCACATTATGGCCTTCCTACTAAAAAAGGGTCGAAAACGAGTAATGTCCTAAATTAACGAGGAGATTTTCTTAACCTCCGTTTTGGCCGAATTTTTAGAGAATGCAAAAATATCCCATGGAAGTCGTAGTTATGTTGTTTACCTATCCAACGAATTGTCACATGCTAAGATTCAATCCAAATCGGCCACTTTATGGCCTTCCTAGTAAAAATGGGTCGAAAACGAGTAATGTCCTAAATTAACGAGGAGATTTTCTTAACCTCCATTTTGGCCGAATTTTTAGAGAATGCAAAAATATCCCATGGAAGTCGTAGTTATGTTGTTTACCTATCCAACGAATTGTCACACGCTAAGATTCAATGCAAATCGGCCACATTATGGCCTTCCTACTAAAAAAGGGTCGAAAACGAGTAATGTCCCAAATTAACGAGGAGATTTTCTTAACCTCCATTGTGGCTGAATTTTTAGAGAATGCAAAAATATCCCATGGAAGTCGTAGTTATGTTGTTTACCTATCCAACGAATTGTCACTTGCTAAGATTCAATACAAATCGGCCACTTTATGGCCTTCCTAGTAAAAATGGGTCGAAAACGAGTAATGTCCTAAATTAACGAGGAGATTTTCTTAACCTCCATTTTGGCCGAATTTTTAGAGAATGCAAAAATATCCCATGGAAGTCGTAGTTATGTTGTTTATCTATCCAACGAATTGTCACACGCTAAGATTCAATGCAAATCGGCCACATTATGGCCTTCCTACTAAAAAAGGGTCGAAAACGAGTAATGTCCTAAATTAACGAGGAGATTTTCTTAACCTCCGTTTCGGCCGAATTTTTAGAGAATGCAAAAATATCCCATGGAAGTCGTAGTTATGTTGTTTACCTATCCAACGAATTGTCACATGCTAAGATTCAATCCAAATCGGCCACTTTATGGCCTTCCTAGTAAAAATGGGTCGAAAACGAGTAATGTCCTAAATTAACGAGGAGATTTTCTTAACCTCCATTTTGGCCGAATTTTTAGAGAATGCAAAAATATCCCATGGAAGTCGTAGTTATGTTGTTTACCTATCCAACGAATTGTCACACGCTAAGATTCAATGCAAATCGGCCACATTATGGCCTTCCTACTAAAAAAGGGTCGAAAACGAGTAATGTCCTAAATTAACGAGGAGATTTTCTTAACCTCCATTTTGGCCGAATTTTAAGAGAATGCAAAAATATCCCATGGAAGTCGTAGTTATGTTGTTTACGTATCCAACGAATTGTCACACGCTGAGATTCAATGCAAATCGGCCACATTATGGCCTTCCTACTAAAAATGGGTTGAAAACGAGTTATGTCCTAAATTAACGAGGAGATTTTCTTAACCTCCATTTTGGCCTAATTTTTAGAGAATGCGAAAATATCCCATGGAAGTCGTAGTTATGTTGTTTATCTATCCAACGAATTGTCACATGCTAAGATTCAATGCAAATCGGCCACATTATGGCCTTCCTAGTAAAAAAGGGTCGAAAACGAGTAATGTCCTAAATTAACGAGGAGATTTTCTTAACCTCCGTTTTGGCCGAATTTTTAGAGAATGCAAAAATATCCCATGGAAGACGTAGTTATGTTGTTTACCTATCCAACGAATTGTCACATGCTAAGATTCAATACAAATCGGCCACTTTATGGCCTTCCTAGTAAAAATGGGTCAAAAACGAGTAATGTCCTAAATTAACGAGGAGATTTTCTTAACCTCCATTTTGGCCGAATTTTTAGAGAATGCAAAAATATCCCATGGAAGTCGTAGTTATGTTGTTTACCTATCCAACGAATTGTCACACGCTAAGATTCAATGCAAATCGGCCACATTATGGCCTTCCTACTAAAAAAGGGTCGAAAACGAGTAATGTCCTAAATTAAGGAGGAGATTTTCTTAACCTCCGTTTTGGCCGAATTTTTAGAGAATGCAAAAATATCCCATGGAAGACGTAGTTATGTTGTTTACCTATCCAACGAATTGTCACATGCTAAGATTCAATACAAATCGGCCACTTTATGGCCTTCCTAGTAAAAATGGGTCAAAAACGAGTAATGTCCTAAATTAACGAGGAGATTTTCTTAACCTCCATTTTGGCCGAATTTTTAGAGAATGCAAAAATATCCCATGGAAGTCGTAGTTATGTTGTTTACCTATCCAACGAATTGTCACACGCTAAGATTCAATGCAAATCGGCCACATTATGGCCTTCCTACTAAAAAAGGGTCGAAAACGAGTAATGTCCCAAATTAACGAGGAGATTTTCTTAACCTCCATTGTGGCTGAATTTTTAGAGAATGCAAAAATATCCCATGGAAGTCGTAGTTATGTTGTTTACCTATCCAACGAATTGTCACTTGCTAAGATTCAATACAAATCGGCCACTTTATGGCCTTCCTAGTAAAAATGGGTCAAAAACGAGTAATGTCCTAAATTAACGAGGAGATTTTCTTAACCTCCATTTTGGCCGAATTTTTAGAGAATGCAAAAATATCCCATGGAAGTCGTAGTTATGTTGTTTATCTATCCAACGAATTGTCACACGCTAAGATTCAATGCAAATCGGCCACATTATGGCCTTCCTACTAAAAAAGGGTCGAAAACGAGTAATGTCCTAAATTAACGAGGAGATTTTCTTAACCTCCGTTTTGGCCGAATTTTTAGAGAATGCAAAAATATCCCATGGAAGTCGTAGTTATGTTGTTTACCTATCCAACGAATTGTCACATGCTAAGATTCAATCCAAATCGGCCACTTTATGGCCTTCCTAGTAAAAATGGGTCGAAAACGAGTAATGTCCTAAATTAACGAGGAGATTTTCTTAACCTCCATTTTGGCCGAATTTTTAGAGAATGCAAAAATATCCCATGGAAGTCGTAGTTATGTTGTTTACCTATCCAACGAATTGTCACACGCTAAGATTCAATGCAAATCGGCCACATTATGGCCTTCCTACTAAAAAAGGGTCGAAAACGAGTAATGTCCTAAATTAACGAGGAGATTTTCTTAACCTCCGTTTTGGCCGAATTTTTAGAGAATGCAAAAATATCCCATGGAAGTCGTAGTTATGTTGTTTACCTATCCAACGAATTGTCACACGCTAAGATTCAATGCAAATCGGCCACATTATGGCCTTCCTAGTAAAAAAGGGTCGAAAACGAGTAATGTCCTAAATTAACGAGGAGATTTTCTTAACCTCCGTTTTGGCCGAATTTTTAGAGAATGCAAAAATATCCCATGGAAGACGTAGTTATGTTGTTTACCTATCCAACGAATTGTCACATGCTAAGATTCAATACAAATCGGCCACTTTATGGCCTTCCTAGTAAAAATGGGTCAAAAACGAGTAATGTCCTAAATTAACGAGGAGATTTTCTTAACCTCCATTTTGGCCGAATTTTTAGAGAATGCAAAAATATCCCATGGAAGTCGTAGTTATGTTGTTTACCTATCCAACGAATTGTCACACGCTAAGATTCAATGCAAATCGGCCACATTATGGCCTTCCTACTAAAAAAGGGTCGAAAACGAGTAATGTCCTAAATTAAGGAGGAGATTTTCTTAACCTCCGTTTTGGCCGAATTTTTAGAGAATGCAAAAATATCCCATGGAAGACGTAGTTATGTTGTTTACCTATCCAACGAATTGTCACATGCTAAGATTCAATACAAATCGGCCACTTTATGGCCTTCCTAGTAAAAATGGGTCAAAAACGAGTAATGTCCTAAATTAACGAGGAGATTTTCTTAACCTCCATTTTGGCCGAATTTTTAGAGAATGCAAAAATATCCCATGGAAGTCGTAGTTATGTTGTTTACCTATCCAACGAATTGTCACACGCTAAGATTCAATGCAAATCGGCCACATTATGGCCTTCCTACTAAAAAAGGGTCGAAAACGAGTAATGTCCCAAATTAACGAGGAGATTTTCTTAACCTCCATTGTGGCTGAATTTTTAGAGAATGCAAAAATATCCCATGGAAGTCGTAGTTATGTTGTTTACCTATCCAACGAATTGTCACTTGCTAAGATTCAATACAAATCGGCCACTTTATGGCCTTCCTAGTAAAAATGGGTCAAAAACGAGTAATGTCCTAAATTAACGAGGAGATTTTCTTAACCTCCATTTTGGCCGAATTTTTAGAGAATGCAAAAATATCCCATGGAAGTCGTAGTTATGTTGTTTATCTATCCAACGAATTGTCACACGCTAAGATTCAATGCAAATCGGCCACATTATGGCCTTCCTACTAAAAAAGGGTCGAAAACGAGTAATGTCCTAAATTAACGAGGAGATTTTCTTAACCTCCGTTTTGGCCGAATTTTTAGAGAATGCAAAAATATCCCATGGAAGTCGTAGTTATGTTGTTTACCTATCCAACGAATTGTCACATGCTAAGATTCAATCCAAATCGGCCACTTTATGGCCTTCCTAGTAAAAATGGGTCGAAAACGAGTAATGTCCTAAATTAACGAGGAGATTTTCTTAACCTCCATTTTGGCCGAATTTTTAGAGAATGCAAAAATATCCCATGGAAGTCGTAGTTATGTTGTTTACCTATCCAACGAATTGTCACACGCTAAGATTCAATGCAAATCGGCCACATTATGGCCTTCCTACTAAAAAAGGGTCGAAAACGAGTAATGTCCTAAATTAACGAGGAGATTTTCTTAACCTCCGTTTTGGCCGAATTTTTAGAGAATGCAAAAATATCCCATGGAAGTCGTAGTTATGTTGTTTACCTATCCAACGAATTGTCACACGCTAAGATTCAATGCAAATCGGCCACATTATGGCCTTCCTACTAAAAAAGGGTCGAAAACGAGTAATGTCCTAAATTAACGAGGAGATTTTCTTAACCTCCGTTTTGGCCGAATTTTTAGAGAATGCAAAAATATCCCATGGAAGACGTAGTTATGTTGTTTACCTATCCAACGAATTGTCACATGCTAAGATTCAATACAAATCGGCCACTTTATGGCCTTCCTAGTAAAAATGGGTCAAAAACGAGTAATGTCCTAAATTAACGAGGAGATTTTCTTAACCTCCATTTTGGCCGAATTTTTAGAGAATGCAAAAATATCCCATGGAAGTCGTAGTTATGTTGTTTACCTATCCAACGAATTGTCACACGCTAAGATTCAATGCAAATCGGCCACATTATGGCCTTCCTACTAAAAAAGGGTCGAAAACGAGTAATGTCCTAAATTAAGGAGGAGATTTTCTTAACCTCCGTTTTGGCCGAATTTTTAGAGAATGCAAAAATATCCCATGGAAGACGTAGTTATGTTGTTTACCTATCCAACGAATTGTCACATGCTAAGATTCAATACAAATCGGCCACTTTATGGCCTTCCTAGTAAAAATGGGTCAAAAACGAGTAATGTCCTAAATTAACGAGGAGATTTTCTTAACCTCCATTTTGGCCGAATTTTTAGAGAATGCAAAAATATCCCATGGAAGTCGTAGTTATGTTGTTTACCTATCCAACGAATTGTCACACGCTAAGATTCAATGCAAATCGGCCACATTATGGCCTTCCTACTAAAAAAGGGTCGAAAACGAGTAATGTCCCAAATTAACGAGGAGATTTTCTTAACCTCCATTGTGACTGAATTTTTAGAGAATGCAAAAATATCCCATGGAAGTCGTAGTTATGTTGTTTACCTATCCAACGAATTGTCACTTGCTAAGATTCAATACAAATCGGCCACTTTATGGCCTTCCTAGTAAAAATGGGTCAAAAACGAGTAATGTCCTAAATTAACGAGGAGATTTTCTTAACCTCCATTTTGGCCGAATTTTTAGAGAATGCAAAAATATCCCATGGAAGTCGTAGTTATGTTGTTTATCTATCCAACGAATTGTCACACGCTAAGATTCAATGCAAATCGGCCACATTATGGCCTTCCTACTAAAAAAGGGTCGAAAACGAGTAATGTCCTAAATTAACGAGGAGATTTTCTTAACCTCCGTTTTGGCCGAATTTTTAGAGAATGCAAAAATATCCCATGGAAGTCGTAGTTATGTTGTTTACCTATCCAACGAATTGTCACATGCTAAGATTCAATCCAAATCGGCCACTTTATGGCCTTCCTAGTAAAAATGGGTCGAAAACGAGTAATGTCCTAAATTAACGAGGAGATTTTCTTAACCTCCATTTTGGCCGAATTTTTAGAGAATGCAAAAATATCCCATGGAAGTCGTAGTTATGTTGTTTACCTATCCAACGAATTGTCACACGCTAAGATTCAATGCAAATCGGCCACATTATGGCCTTCCTACTAAAAAAGGGTCGAAAACGAGTAATGTCCTAAATTAACGAGGAGATTTTCTTAACCTCCGTTTTGGCCGAATTTTTAGAGAATGCAAAAATATCCCATGGAAGTCGTAGTTATGTTGTTTACCTATCCAACGAATTGTCACACGCTAAGATTCAATGCAAATCGGCCACATTATGGCCTTCCTACTAAAAAAGGGTCGAAAACGAGTAATGTCCTAAATTAACGAGGAGATTTTCTTAACCTCCGTTTTGGCCGAATTTTTAGAGAATGCAAAAATATCCCATGGAAGACGTAGTTATGTTGTTTACCTATCCAACGAATTGTCACACGCTGAGATTCAATGCAAATCGGCCACATTATGGCCTTCCTAGTAAAAATGGGTTGAAAACGAGTTATGTCCTAAATTAACGAGGAGATTTTCTTAACCTCCATTTTGGCCTAATTTTTAGAGAATGCGAAAATATCCCATGGAAGTCGTAGTTATGTTGTTTATCTATCCAACGAATTGTCACACGCTAAGATTCAATGCAAATCGGCCACATTATGGCCTTCCTACTAAAAAAGGGTCGAAAACGAGTAATGTCCTAAATTAACGAGGAGATTTTCTTAACCTCCGTTTTGGCCGAATTTTTAGAGAATGCAAAAATATCCCATGGAAGTCGTAGTTATGTTGTTTACCTATCCAACGAATTGTCACATGCTAAGATTCAATCCAAATCGGCCACTTTATGGCCTTCCTAGTAAAAATGGGTCGAAAACGAGTAATGTCCTAAATTAACGAGGAGATTTTCTTAACCTCCATTTTGGCCGAATTTTTAGAGAATGCAAAAATATCCCATGGAAGTCGTAGTTATGTTGTTTACCTATCCAACGAATTGTCACACGCTAAGATTCAATGCAAATCGGCCACATTATGGCCTTCCTACTAAAAAAGGGTCGAAAACGAGTAATGTCCCAAATTAACGAGGAGATTTTCTTAACCTCCATTGTGGCTGAATTTTTAGAGAATGCAAAAATATCCCATGGAAGTCGTAGTTATGTTGTTTACCTATCCAACGAATTGTCACTTGCTAAGATTCAATACAAATCGGCCACTTTATGGCCTTCCTAGTAAAAATGGGTCGAAAACGAGTAATGTCCTAAATTAACGAGGAGATTTTCTTAACCTCCATTTTGGCCGAATTTTTAGAGAATGCAAAAATATCCCATGGAAGTCGTAGTTATGTTGTTTATCTATCCAACGAATTGTCACACGCTAAGATTCAATGCAAATCGGCCACATTATGGCCTTCCTACTAAAAAAGGGTCGAAAACGAGTAATGTCCTAAATTAACGAGGAGATTTTCTTAACCTCCATTTTGGCCGAATTTTTAGAGAATGCAAAAATATCCCATGGAAGTCGTAGTTATGTTGTTTACCTATCCAACGAATTGTCACACGCTAAGATTCAATGCAAATCGGCCACATTATGGCCTTCCTACTAAAAAAGGGTCGAAAACGAGTAATGTCCCAAATTAACGAGGAGATTTTCTTAACCTCCATTGTGGCTGAATTTTTAGAGAATGCAAAAATATCCCATGGAAGTCGTAGTTATGTTGTTTACCTATCCAACGAATTGTCACTTGCTAAGATTCAATACAAATCGGCCACTTTATGGCCCTCCTAGTAAAAATGGGTCGAAAACGAGTAATGTCCTAAATTAACGAGGAGATTTTCTTAACCTCCATTTTGGCCTAATTTTTAGAGAATGCGAAAATATCCCATGGAAGTCGTAGTTATGTTGTTTATCTATCCAACGAATTGTCACACGCTAAGATTCAATGCAAATCGGCCACATTATGGCCTTCCTACTAAAAAAGGGTCGAAAACGAGTAATGTCCTAAATTAACGAGGAGATTTTCTTAACCTCCGTTTTGGCCGAATTTTTAGAGAATGCAAAAATATCCCATGGAAGTCGTAGTTATGTTGTTTACCTATCCAACGAATTGTCACATGCTAAGATTCAATCCAAATCGGCCACTTTATGGCCTTCCTAGTAAAAATGGGTCGAAAACGAGTAATGTCCTAAATTAACGAGGAGATTTTCTTAACCTCCGTTTCGGCCGAATTTTTAGAGAATGCAAAAATATCCCATGGAAGTCGTAGTTATGTTGTTTACCTATCCAACGAATTGTCACATGCTAAGATTCAATCCAAATCGGCCACTTTATGGCCTTCCTAGTAAAAATGGGTCGAAAACGAGTAATGTCCTAAATTAACGAGGAGATTTTCTTAACCTCCATTTTGGCCGAATTTTTAGAGAATGCAAAAATATCCCATGGAAGTCGTAGTTATGTTGTTTACCTATCCAACGAATTGTCACACGCTAAGATTCAATGCAAATCGGCCACATTATGGCCTTCCTACTAAAAAAGGGTCGAAAACGAGTAATGTCCTAAATTAACGAGGAGATTTTCTTAACCTCCATTTTGGCCGAATTTTTAGAGAATGCAAAAATATCCCATGGAAGTCGTAGTTATGTTGTTTACGTATCCAACGAATTGTCACACGCTGAGATTCAATGCAAATCGGCCACATTATGGCCTTCCTACTAAAAATGGGTTGAAAACGAGTTATGTCCTAAATTAACGAGGAGATTTTCTTAACCTCCATTTTGGCCTAATTTTTAGAGAATGCGAAAATATCCCATGGAAGTCGTAGTTATGTTGTTTATCTATCCAACGAATTGTCACATGCTAAGATTCAATGCAAATCGGCCACATTATGGCCTTCCTAGTAAAAAAGGGTCGAAAACGAGTAATGTCCTAAATTAACGAGGAGATTTTCTTAACCTCCGTTTTGGCCGAATTTTTAGAGAATGCAAAAATATCCCATGGAAGACGTAGTTATGTTGTTTACCTATCCAACGAATTGTCACATGCTAAGATTCAATACAAATCGGCCACTTTATGGCCTTCCTAGTAAAAATGGGTCAAAAACGAGTAATGTCCTAAATTAACGAGGAGATTTTCTTAACCTCCATTTTGGCCGAATTTTTAGAGAATGCAAAAATATCCCATGGAAGTCGTAGTTATGTTGTTTACCTATCCAACGAATTGTCACACGCTAAGATTCAATGCAAATCGGCCACATTATGGCCTTCCTACTAAAAAAGGGTCGAAAACGAGTAATGTCCCAAATTAACGAGGAGATTTTCTTAACCTCCATTGTGGCTGAATTTTTAGAGAATGCAAAAATATCCCATGGAAGTCGTAGTTATGTTGTTTACCTATCCAACGAATTGTCACTTGCTAAGATTCAATACAAATCGGCCACTTTATGGCCTTCCTAGTAAAAATGGGTCGAAAACGAGTAATGTCCTAAATTAACGAGGAGATTTTCTTAACCTCCATTTTGGCCGAATTTTTAGAGAATTCAAAAATATCCCATGGAAGTCGTAGTTATGTTGTTTACCTATCCAACGAATTGTCACACGCTAAGATTCAATGCAAATCGGCCACATTATGGCCTTCCAACTAAAAAAGGGTCGAAAACGAGTAATGTCCTAAATTAACGAGGAGATTTTCTTAACCTCCGTTTTGGCCGAATTTTTAGAGAATGCAAAAATATCCCATGGAAGACGTAGTTATGTTGTTTACCTATCCAACAAATTGTCACATGCTAAGATTCAATACAAATCGGCCACTTTATGGCCTTCCTAGTAAAAATGGGTCGAAAACGAGTAATGTCCTAAATTAACGAGGAGATTTTCTTAACCTCCATTTTGGCCGAATTTTTAGAGAATGCAAAAATATCCCATGGAAGTCGTAGTTATGTTGTTTACCTATCCAACGAATTGTCACACGCTGAGATTCAATGCAAATCGGCCACATTATGGCCTTCCTACTAAAAATGGGTTGAAAACGAGTTATGTCCTAAATTAACGAGGAGATTTTCTTAACCTCCATTTTGGCCTAATTTTTAGAGAATGCGAAAATATCCCATGGAAGTCGTAGTTATGTTGTTTATCTATCCAACGAATTGTCACATGCTAAGATTCAATGCAAATCGGCCACATTATGGCCTTCCTAGTAAAAAAGGGTCGAAAACGAGTAATGTCCTAAATTAACGAGGAGATTTTCTTAACCTCCGTTTTGGCCAAATTTTTAGAGAATGCAAAAATATCCCATGGAAGACGTAGTTATGTTGTTTACCTATCCAACGAATTGTCACATGCTAAGATTCAATACAAATCGGCCACTTTATGGCCTTCCTAGTAAAAATGGGTCAAAAACGAGTAATGTCCTAAATTAACGAGGAGATTTTCTTAACCTCCATTTTGGCCGAATTTTTAGAGAATGCAAAAATATCCCATGGAAGTCGTAGTTATGTTGTTTACCTATCCAACGAATTGTCACACGCTAAGATTCAATGCAAATCGGCCACATTATGGCCTTCCTACTAAAAAAGGGTCGAAAACGAGTAATGTCCTAAATTAAGGAGGAGATTTTCTTAACCTCCGTTTTGGCCGAATTTTTAGAGAATGCAAAAATATCCCATGGAAGACGTAGTTATGTTGTTTACCTATCCAACGAATTGTCACATGCTAAGATTCAATACAAATCGGCCACTTTATGGCCTTCCTAGTAAAAATGGGTCAAAAACGAGTAATGTCCTAAATTAACGAGGAGATTTTCTTAACCTCCATTTTGGCCGAATTTTTAGAGAATGCAAAAATATCCCATGGAAGTCGTAGTTATGTTGTTTACCTATCCAACGAATTGTCACACGCTAAGATTCAATGCAAATCGGCCACATTATGGCCTTCCTACTAAAAAAGGGTCGAAAACGAGTAATGTCCCAAATTAACGAGGAGATTTTCTTAACCTCCATTGTGGCTGAATTTTTAGAGAATGCAAAAATATCCCATGGAAGTCGTAGTTATGTTGTTTACCTATCCAACGAATTGTCACTTGCTAAGATTCAATACAAATCGGCCACTTTATGGCCTTCCTAGTAAAAATGGGTCAAAAACGAGTAATGTCCTAAATTAACGAGGAGATTTTCTTAACCTCCATTTTGGCCGAATTTTTAGAGAATGCAAAAATATCCCATGGAAGTCGTAGTTATGTTGTTTATCTATCCAACGAATTGTCACACGCTAAGATTCAATGCAAATCGGCCACATTATGGCCTTCCTACTAAAAAAGGGTCGAAAACGAGTAATGTCCTAAATTAACGAGGAGATTTTCTTAACCTCCGTTTTGGCCGAATTTTTAGAGAATGCAAAAATATCCCATGGAAGTCGTAGTTATGTTGTTTACCTATCCAACGAATTGTCACATGCTAAGATTCAATCCAAATCGGCCACTTTATGGCCTTCCTAGTAAAAATGGGTCGAAAACGAGTAATGTCCTAAATTAACGAGGAGATTTTCTTAACCTCCATTTTGGCCGAATTTTTAGAGAATGCAAAAATATCCCATGGAAGTCGTAGTTATGTTGTTTACCTATCCAACGAATTGTCACACGCTAAGATTCAATGCAAATCGGCCACATTATGGCCTTCCTACTAAAAAAGGGTCGAATACGAGTAATGTCCTAAATTAACGAGGAGATTTTCTTAACCTCCGTTTTGGCCGAATTTTTAGAGAATGCAAAAATATCCCATGGAAGACGTAGTTATGTTGTTTACCTATCCAACAAATTGTCACATGCTAAGATTCAATACAAATCGGCCACTTTATGGCCTTCCTAGTAAAAATGGGTCGAAAACGAGTAATGTCCTAAATTAACGAGGAGATTTTCTTAACCTCCATTTTGGCCGAATTTTTAGAGAATGCAAAAATATCCCATGGAAGTCGTAGTTATGTTGTTTACCTATCCAACGAATTGTCACACGCTGAGATTCAATGCAAATCGGCCACATTATGGCCTTCCTACTAAAAATGGGTTGAAAACGAGTTATGTCCTAAATTAACGAGGAGATTTTCTTAACCTCCATTTTGGCCTAATTTTTAGAGAATGCGAAAATATCCCATGGAAGTCGTAGTTATGTTGTTTATCTATCCAACGAATTGTCACATGCTAAGATTCAATGCAAATCGGCCACATTATGGCCTTCCTAGTAAAAAAGGGTCGAAAACGAGTAATGTCCTAAATTAACGAGGAGATTTTCTTAACCTCCGTTTTGGCCGAATTTTTAGAGAATGCAAAAATATCCCATGGAAGTCGTAGTTATGTTGTTTACCTTTCCAACGAATTGTCACATGCTAAGATTCAATACAAATCGGCCACTTTATGGCCTTCCTAGTAAAAATGGGTCGAAATTGAGTAATGTCCTAAATTAACGAGGAGATTTTCTTAACCTCCATTTTGGCCGAATTTTTAGAGAATGCGAAAATATCCCATGGAAGTCGTAGTTATGTTGTTTATCTATCCAACGAATTGTCACATGCTAAGATTCAATGCAAATCGGCCACATTATGGCCTTCCTAGTAAAAAAGGGTCGAAAACGAGTAATGTCCTAAATTAACGAGGAGATTTTCTTAACCTCCGTTTTGGCCGAATTTTTAGAGAATGCAAAAATATCCCATGGAAGTCGTAGTTATGTTGTTTACCTTTCCAACGAATTGTCACATGCTAAGATTCAATACAAATCGGCCACTTTATGGCCTTCCTAGTAAAAATGGGTCGAAAACGAGTAATGTCCTAAATTAACGAGGAGATTTTCTTAACCTCCATTTTGGCCGAATTTTTAGAGAATGCAAAAATATCCCATGGAAGTCGTAGTTATGTTGTTTACCTATCCAACGAATTGTCACACGCTAAGATTCAATGCAAATCGGCCACATTATGGCCTTCCTACTAAAAAAGGTCGAAAATGAGTAATGTCCTAAATTAACGAGGAGATTTTCTTAACCTCCGTTTTGGCCGAATTTTTAGAGAATGCAAAAATATTCCATGGAAGACGTAGTTATCTTGTTTACCTATCCAACAAATTGTCACATGCTAAGATTCAATACAAATCGGCCACTTTATGGCCTTCCTAGTAAAAATGGGTCGAAAACGAGTAATGTCCTAAATTAACGAGGAGATTTTCTTAACCTCCATTTTGGCCGAATTTTTAGAGAATGCAAAAATATCCCATGGAAGTCGTAGCTATGTTGTTTACCTATCCAACGAATTGTCACATGCTAAGATTCAATACAAATCGGCCACTTTATGGCCTTCCTAGTAAAAATGGGTCGAAAACGAGTAATGTCCTAAATTAACGAGGAGATTTTCTTAACCTCCATTTTGGCCGAATTTTTAGAGAATGCAAAAAAATCACATGGAAGTCGTAGTTATGTTGTTTACCTATCCAACGAATTGTCACACGCTAAGATTCAATGCAAATCGGCCACATTATGGCCTTCCTACTAAAAAAGGGTCGAAAACGAGTAATGTCCTAAATTAACGAGGAGATTTTCTTAACCTCCGTTTTGGCCGAATTTTTAGAGAATGCAAAAATATCCCATGGAAGACGTAGTTATGTTGTTTACCTATCCAACGAATTGTCACTTGCTAAGATTCAATACAAATCGGCCACTTTATGGCCTTCCTAGTAAAAATGGGTCGAAAACGAGTAATGTCCTAAATTAACGAGGAGATTTTCTTAACCTCCATTTTGGCCGAATTTTTAGAGAATGCAAAAATATCCCATGGAAGTCGTAGTTATGTTGTTTATCTATCCAACGAATTGTCACACGCTAAGATTCAATGCAAATCGGCCACATTATGGCCTTCCTACTAAAAATGGGTTGAAAACGAGTTATGTCCTAAATTAACGAGGAGATTTTCTTAACCTCCATTTTGGCCTAATTTTTAGAGAATGCGAAAATATCCCATGGAAGTCGTAGTTATGTTGTTTATCTATCCAACGAATTGTCACATGCTAAGATTCAATGCAAATCGGCCACATTATGGCCTTCCTAGTAAAAAAGGGTCGAAAACGAGTAATGTCCTAAATTAACGAGGAGATTTTCTTAACCTCCGTTTTGGCCGAATTTTTAGAGAATGCAAAAATATCCCATGGAAGTCGTAGTTATGTTGTTTACCTTTCCAACGAATTGTCACATGCTAAGATTCAATACAAATCGGCCACTTTATGGCCTTCCTAGTAAAAATGGGTCGAAAACGAGTAATGTCCTAAATTAACGAGGAGATTTTCTTAACCTCCATTTTGGCCGAATTTTTAGAGAATGCAAAAATATCCCATGGAAGTCGTAGTTATGTTGTTTACCTATCCAACGAATTGTCGCACGCTAAGATTCAATGCAAATCGGCCACATTATGGCCTTCCTACTAAAAAAGGGTCGAAAACGAGTAATGTCCTAAATTAACGAGGAGATTTTCTTAACCTCCGTTTTGGCCGAATTTTTAGAGAATGCAAAAATATCCCATGGAAGACGTAGTTATGTTGTTTACCTATCCAACAAATTGTCACATGCTAAGATTCAATACAAATCGGCCACTTTATGGCCTTCCTAGTAAAAATGGGTCGAAAACGAGTAATGTCCTAAATTAACGAGGAGATTTTCTTAACCTCCGTTTTGGCCGAATTTTTAGAGAATGCAAAAATATCCCATGGAAGACGTAGTTATGTTGTTTACCTATCCAACGAATTGTCACTTGCTAAGATTCAATACAAATCGGCCACTTTATGGCCTTCCTAGTAAAAATGGGTCGAAAACGAGTAATGTCCTAAATTAACGAGGAGATTTTCTTAACCTCCATTTTGGCCGAATTTTTAGAGAATGCAAAAATATCACATGGAAGTCGTAGTTATGTTGTTTACCTATCCAACGAATTGTCACACGCTAAGATTCAATGCAAATCGGCCACATTATGGCCTTCCTACTAAAAAAGGGTCGAAAACGAGTAATGTCCTAAATTAACGAGGAGATTTTCTTAACCTCCGTTTTGGCCGAATTTTTAGAGAATGCAAAAATATCCCATGGAAGACGTAGTTATGTTGTTTACCTATCCAACGAATTGTCACTTGCTAAGATTCAATACAAATCGGCCACTTTATGGCCTACCTAGTAAAAATGGGTCGAAAACGAGTAATGTCCTAAATTAACGAGGAGATTTTCTTAACCTCCATTTTGGCCGAATTTTTAGAGAATGCAAAAATATCCCATGGAAGTCGTAGTTATGTTGTTTATCTATCCAACGAATTGTCACACGCTAAGATTCAATGCAAATCGGCCACATTATGGCCTTCCTACTAAAAAAGGGTCGAAAACGAGTAATGTCCTAAATTAACGAGGAGATTTTCTTAACCTCCGTTTTGGCCGAATTTTTAGAGAATGCAAAAATATCCCATGGAAGTCGTAGTTATGTTGTTTACCTTTCCAACGAATTGTCACATGCTAAGATTCAATACAAATCGGCCACTTTATGGCCTTCCTAGTAAAAATGGGTCGAAAACGAGTAATGTACTAAATTAACGAGGAGATTTTCTTAACCTCCATTTTGGCCGAATTTTTAGAGAATGCAAAAATATCCCATGGAAGTCGTAGCTATGTTGTTTACCTATCCAACGAATTGTCACACGCTAAGATTCAATACAAATCGGCCACTTTATGGCCTTCCTAGTAAAAATGGGTCGAAAACGAGTAATGTCCTAAATTAACGAGGAGATTTTCTTAACCTCCATTTTGGCCGAATTTTTAGAGAATGCAAAAATATCCCATGGAAGTCGTAGTTATGTTGTTTATCTATCAAACGAATTGTCACACGCTAAGATTCAATGCAAATCGGCCACATTATGGCCTTCCTACTAAAAATGGGTTGAAAACGAGTTATGTCCTAAATTAACGAGGAGATTTTCTTAACCTCCATTTTGGCCTAATTTTTAGAGAATGCGAAAATATCCCATGGAAGTCGTAGTTATGTTGTTTATCTATCCAACGAATTGTCACATGCTAAGATTCAATGCAAATCGGCCACATTATGGCCTTCCTAGTAAAAAAGGGTCGAAAACGAGTAATGTCCTAAATTAACGAGGAGATTTTCTTAACCTCCGTTTTGGCCGAATTTTTAGAGAATGCAAAAATATCCCATGGAAGTCGTAGTTATGTTGTTTACCTTTCCAACGAATTGTCACATGCTAAGATTCAATACAAATCGGCCACTTTATGGCCTTCCTAGTAAAAATGGGTCGAAAACGAGTAATGTCCTAAATTAACGAGGAGATTTTCTTAACCTCCATTTTGGCCGAATTTTTAGAGAATGCAAAAATATCCCATGGAAGTCGTAGTTATGTTGTTTACCTATCCAACGAATTGTCGCACGCTAAGATTCAATGCAAATCGGCCACATTATGGCCTTCCTACTAAAAAAGGGTCGAAAACGAGTAATGTCCTAAATTAACGAGGAGATTTTCTTAACCTCCGTTTTGGCCGAATTTTTAGAGAATGCAAAAATATCCCATGGAAGACGTAGTTATGTTGTTTACCTATCCAACAAATTGTCACATGCTAAGATTCAATACAAATCGGCCACTTTATGGCCTTCCTAGTAAAAATGGGTCGAAAACGAGTAATGTCCTAAATTAACGAGGAGATTTTCTTAACCTCCGTTTTGGCCGAATTTTTAGAGAATGCAAAAATATCCCATGGAAGACGTAGTTATGTTGTTTACCTATCCAACGAATTGTCACTTGCTAAGATTCAATACAAATCGGCCACTTTATGGCCTTCCTAGTAAAAATGGGTCGAAAACGAGTAATGTCCTAAATTAACGAGGAGATTTTCTTAACCTCCATTTTGGCCGAATTTTTAGAGAATGCAAAAATATCCCATGGAAGTCGTAGTTATGTTGTTTACCTATCCAACGAATTGTCACACGCTAAGATTCAATGCAAATCGGCCACATTATGGCCTTCCTACTAAAAAAGGGTCGAAAACGAGTAATGTCCTAAATTAACGAGGAGATTTTCTTAACCTCCGTTTTGGCCGAATTTTTAGAGAATGCAAAAATATCCCATGGAAGACGTAGTTATGTTGTTTACCTATCCAACAAATTGTCACATGCTAAGATTCAATACAAATCGGCCACTTTATGGCCTTCCTAGTAAAAATGGGTCGAAAACGAGTAATGTCCTAAATTAACGAGGAGATTTTCTTAACCTCCATTTTGGCCGAATTTTTAGAGAATGCAAAAATATCCAATGGAAGTCGTAGCTATGTTGTTTACCTATCCAACGAATTGTCACATGCTAAGATTCAATTCAAATCGGCCACTTTATGGCCTTCCTAGTAAAAATGGGTCGAAAACGAGTAATGTCCTAAATTAACGAGGAGATTTTCTTAACCTCCATTTTGGCCGAATTTTTAGAGAATGCAAAAATATCCCATGGAAGTCGTAGTTATGTTGTTTACCTATCCAACGAATTGTCACACGCTAAGATTCAATGCAAATCGGCCACATTATGGCCTTCCTACTAAAAAAGGGTCGAAAACGAGTAATGTCCTAAATTAACGAGGAGATTTTCTTAACCTCCGTTTTGGCCGAATTTTTAGAGAATGCAAAAATATCCCATGGAAGACGTAGTTATGTTGTTTACCTATCCAACGAATTGTCACTTGCTAAGATTCAATACAAATCGGCCACTTTATGGCCTTCCTAGTAAAAATGGGTCGAAAACGAGTAATGTCCTAAATTAACGAGGAGATTTTCTTAACCTCCGTTTTGGCCGAATTTTTAGAGAATGCAAAAATATCCCATGGAAGTCGTAGTTATGTTGTTTACCTATCCAACAAATTGTCACATGCTAAGATTCAATACAAATCGGCCACTTTATGGCCTTCCTAGTAAAAATGGGTCGAAAACGAGTAATGTCCTAAATTAACGAGGAGATTTTCTTAACCTCCGTTTTGGCCGAATTTTTAGAGAATGCAAAAATATCCCATGGAAGTCGTAGTTATGTTGTTTACCTATCCAACGAATTGTCACATGCTAAGATTCAATACAAATCGGCCACTTTATGGCCTTCCTAGTAAAAATGGGTCGAAAACGAGTAATGTCCTAAATTAACGAGGAGATTTTCTTAACCTCCATTTTGGCCGAATTTTTAGAGAATGCAAAAATATCCCATGGAAGTCGTAGTTATGTTGTTTACCTATCCAACGAATTGTCACACGCTAAGATTCAATGCAAATCGGCCACATTATGGCCTTCCTACTAAAAAAGGGTCGAAAACGAGTAATGTCCTAAATTAACGAGGAGATTTTCTTAACCTCCGTTTTGGCCGAATTTTTAGAGAATGCAAAAATATCCCATGGAAGACGTAGTTATGTTGTTTACCTATCCAACAAATTGTCACATGCTAAGATTCAATACAAATCGGCCACTTTATGGCCTTCCTAGTAAAAATGGGTCGAAAACGAGTAATGTCCTAAATTAACGAGGAGATTTTCTTAACCTCCATTTTGGCCGAATTTTTAGAGAATGCAAAAATATCCAATGGAAGTCGTAGCTATGTTGTTTACCTATCCAACGAATTGTCACATGCTAAGATTCAATTCAAATCGGCCACTTTATGGCCTTCCTAGTAAAAATGGGTCGAAAACGAGTAATGTCCTAAATTAACGAGGAGATTTTCTTAACCTCCATTTTGGCCGAATTTTTAGAGAATGCAAAAATATCCCATGGAAGTCGTAGTTATGTTGTTTACCTATCCAACGAATTGTCACACGCTAAGATTCAATGCAAATCGGCCACATTATGGCCTTCCTACTAAAAAAGGGTCGAAAACGAGTAATGTCCTAAATTAACGAGGAGATTTTCTTAACCTCCGTTTTGGCCGAATTTTTAGAGAATGCAAAAATTTCCAATGAAGACGTAGTTATGTTGTTTACCTATCCAACGAATTGTCACTTGCTAAGATTCAATACAAATCGGCCACTTTATGGCCTTCCTAGTAAAAATGGGTCGAAAACGAGTAATGTCCTAAATTAACGAGGAGATTTTCTTAACCTCCGTTTTGGCCGAATTTTTAGAGAATGCAAAAATATCCCATGGAAGTCGTAGTTATGTTGTTTACCTTTCCAACGAATTGTCACATGCTAAGATTCAATACAAATCGGCCACTTTATGGCCTTCCTAGTAAAAATGGGTCGAAAACGAGTAATGTCCTAAATTAACGAGGAGATTTTCTTAACCTCCATTTTGGCCGAATTTTTAGAGAATGCAAAAATATCCCATGGAAGTCGTAGTTATGTTGTTTACCTATCCAACGAATTGTCACACGCTAAGATTCAATGCAAATCGGCCACATTATGGCCTTCCTACTAAAAAAGGGTCGAAAACGAGTAATGTCCTAAATTAACGAGGAGATTTTCTTAACCTCCGTTTTGGCCGAATTTTTAGAGAATGCAAAAATATCCCATGGAAGACGTAGTTATGTTGTTTACCTATCCAACGAATTGTTACTTGCTAAGATTCAATACAAATCGGCCACTTTATGGCCTTCCTAGTAAAAATGGGTCGAAAACGAGTAATGTCCTAAATTAACGAGGAGATTTTCTTAACCTCCATTTTGGCCGAATTTTTAGAGAATGCAAAAATATCCCATGGAAGTCGTAGTTATGTTGTTTATCTATCCAACGAATTGTCACACGCTAAGATTCAATGCAAATCGGCCACATTATGGCCTTCCTACTAAAAATGGGTTGAAAACGAGTTATGTCCTAAATTAACGAGGAGATTTTCTTAACCTCCATTTTGGCCTAATTTTTAGAGAATGCGAAAATATCCCATGGAAGTCGTAGTTATGTTGTTTATCTATCCAACGAATTGTCACATGCTAAGATTCAATGCAAATCGGCCACAATATGGCCTTCCTAGTAAAAAAGGGTCGAAAACGAGTAATGTCCTAAATTAACGAGGAGATTTTCTTAACCTCCGTTTTGGCCGAATTTTTAGAGAATGCAAAAATATCCCATGGAAGTCGTAGTTATGTTGTTTACCTTTCCAACGAATTGTCACATGCTAAGATTCAATACAAATCGGCCACTTTATGGCCTTCCTAGTAAAAATGGGTCGAAAACGAGTAATGTCCTAAATTAACGAGGAGATTTTCTTAACCTCCATTTTGGCCGAATTTTTAGAGAATGCAAAAATATCCCATGGAAGTCGTAGTTATGTTGTTTACCTATCCAACGAATTGTCGCACGCTAAGATTCAATGCAAATCGGCCACATTATGGCCTTCCTACTAAAAAAGGGTCGAAAACGAGTAATGTCCTAAATTAACGAGGAGATTTTCTTAACCTCCGTTTTGGCCGAATTTTTAGAGAATGCAAAAATATCCCATGGAAGACGTAGTTATGTTGTTTACCTATCCAACAAATTGTCACATGCTAAGATTCAATACAAATCGGCCACTTTATGGCCTTCCTAGTAAAAATGGGTCGAAAACGAGTAATGTCCTAAATTAACGAGGAGATTTTCTTAACCTCCATTTTGGCCGAATTTTTAGAGAATGCAAAAATATCCCATGGAAGTCGTAGCTATGTTGTTTACCTATCCAACGAATTGTCACATGCTAAGATTCAATACAAATCGGCCACTTTATGGCCTTCCTAGTAAAAATGGGTCGAAAACGAGTAATGTCCTAAATTAACGAGGAGATTTTCTTAACCTCCATTTTGGCCGAATTTTTAGAGAATGCAAAAATATCCCATGGAAGTCGTAGTTATGTTGTTTATCTATCCAACGAATTGTCACACGCTAAGATTCAATGCAAATCGGCCACATTATGGCCTTCCTACTAAAAAAGGGTCGAAAACGAGTAATGTCCTAAATTAACGAGGAGATTTTCTTAACCTCCGTTTTGGCCGAATTTTTAGAGAATGCAAAAATATCCCATGGAAGTCGTAGTTATGTTGTTTACCTATCCAACGAATTGTCACATGCTAAGATTCAATACAAATCGGCCACTTTATGGCCTTCCTAGTAAAAATGGGTCGAAAACGAGTAATGTCCTAAATTAACGAGGAGATTTTCTTAACCTCCATTTTGGCCGAATTTTTAGAGAATGCAAAAATATCCCATGGAAGTCGTAGTTATGTTGTTTACCTATCCAACGAATTGTCACACGCTAAGATTCAATGCAAATCGGCCACATTATGGCCTTCCTACTAAAAAAGGGTCGAAAACGAGTAATGTCCTAAATTAACGAGGAGATTTTCTTAACCTCCGTTTTGGCCGAATTTTTAGAGAATGCAAAAATATCCCATGGAAGACGTAGTTATGTTGTTTACCTATCCAACAAATTGTCACATGCTAAGATTCAATACAAATCGGCCACTTTATGGCCTTCCTAGTAAAAATGGGTCGAAAACGAGTAATGTCCTAAATTAACGAGGAGATTTTCTTAACCTCCATTTTGGCCGAATTTTTAGAGAATGCAAAAATATCCAATGGAAGTCGTAGCTATGTTGTTTACCTATCCAACGAATTGTCACATGCTAAGATTCAATTCAAATCGGCCACTTTATGGCCTTCCTAGTAAAAATGGGTCGAAAACGAGTAATGTCCTAAATTAACGAGGAGATTTTCTTAACCTCCATTTTGGCCGAATTTTTAGAGAATGCAAAAATATCCCATGGAAGTCGTAGTTATGTTGTTTACCTATCCAACGAATTGTCACACGCTAAGATTCAATGCAAATCGGCCACATTATGGCCTTCCTACTAAAAAAGGGTCGAAAACGAGTAATGTCCTAAATTAACGAGGAGATTTTCTTAACCTCCGTTTTGGCCGAATTTTTAGAGAATGCAAAAATATCCCATGGAAGACGTAGTTATGTTGTTTACCTATCCAACGAATTGTCACTTGCTAAGATTCAATACAAATCGGCCACTTTATGGCCTTCCTAGTAAAAATGGGTCGAAAACGAGTAATGTCCTAAATTAACGAGGAGATTTTCTTAACCTCCATTTTGGCCGAATTTTTAGAGAATGCAAAAATATCCCATGGAAGTCGTAGTTATGTTGTTTATCTATCCAACGAATTGTCACACGCTAAGATTCAATGCAAATCGGCCACATTATGGCCTTCCTACTAAAAATGGGTTGAAAACGAGTTATGTCCTAAATTAACGAGGAGATTTTCTTAACCTCCGTTTTGGCCGAATTTTTAGAGAATGCAAAAATATCCCATGGAAGTCGTAGTTATGTTGTTTACCTTTCCAACGAATTGTCACATGCTAAGATTCAATACAAATCGGCCACTTTATGGCCTTCCTAGTAAAAATGGGTCGAAAACGAGTAATGTCCTAAATTAACGAGGAGATTTTCTTAACCTCCATTTTGGCCGAATTTTTAGAGAATGCAAAAATATCCCATGGAAGTCGTAGTTATGTTGTTTACCTATCCAACGAATTGTCACACGCTAAGATTCAATGCAAATCGGCCACATTATGGCCTTCCTACTAAAAAAGGGTCGAAAACGAGTAATGTCCTAAATTAACGAGGAGATTTTCTTAACCTCCGTTTTGGCCGAATTTTTAGAGAATGCAAAAATATCCCATGGAAGACGTAGTTATGTTGTTTACCTATCCAACGAATTGTCACTTGCTAAGATTCAATACAAATCGGCCACTTTATGGCCTTCCTAGTAAAAATGGGTCGAAAACGAGTAATGTCCTAAATTAACGAGGAGATTTTCTTAACCTCCATTTTGGCCGAATTTTTAGAGAATGCAAAAATATCCCATGGAAGTCGTAGTTATGTTGTTTATCTATCCAACGAATTGTCACACGCTAAGATTCAATGCAAATCGGCCACATTATGGCCTTCCTACTAAAAATGGGTTGAAAACGAGTTATGTCCTAAATTAACGAGGAGATTTTCTTAACCTCCATTTTGGCCTAATTTTTAGAGAATGCGAAAATATCCCATGGAAGTCGTAGTTATGTTGTTTATCTATCCAACGAATTGTCACATGCTAAGATTCAATGCAAATCGGCCACATTATGGCCTTCCTAGTAAAAAAGGGTCG
This sequence comes from Medicago sativa, assembly GCF_051527215.1. Lineage (NCBI taxonomy): Eukaryota > Viridiplantae > Streptophyta > Magnoliopsida > Fabales > Fabaceae > Medicago > Medicago sativa. Next base: position 84,065,348 of record NC_140750.1, read on the forward strand.
AAAACGAGTAATGTCCTAAATTAACGAGGAGATTTTCTTAACCTCCGTTTTGGCCGAATTTTTAGAGAATGCAAAAATATCCCATGGAAGTCGTAGTTATGTTGTTTACCTTTCCAACGAATTGTCACATGCTAAGATTCAATACAAATCGGCCACTTTATGGCCTTCCTAGTAAAAATGGGTCGAAAACGAGTAATGTCCTAAATTAACGAGGAGATTTTCTTAACCTCCATTTTGGCCGAATTTTTAGAGAATGCAAAAATATCCCATGGAAGTCGTAGTTATGTTGTTTACCTATCCAACGAATTGTCACACGCTAAGATTCAATGCAAATCGGCCACATTATGGCCTTCCTACTAAAAAAGGGTCGAAAACGAGTAATGTCCTAAATTAACGAGGAGATTTTCTTAACCTCCGTTTTGGCCGAATTTTTAGAGAATGCAAAAATATCCCATGGAAGACGTAGTTATGTTGTTTACCTATCCAACGAATTGTCACTTGCTAAGATTCAATACAAATCGGCCACTTTATGGCCTTCCTAGTAAAAATGGGTCGAAAACGAGTAATGTCCTAAATTAACGAGGAGATTTTCTTAACCTCCATTTTGGCCGAATTTTTAGAGAATGCAAAAATATCCCATGGAAGTCGTAGTTATGTTGTTTATCTATCCAACGAATTGTCACACGCTAAGATTCAATGCAAATCGGCCACATTATGGCCTTCCTACTAAAAATGGGTTGAAAACGAGTTATGTCCTAAATTAACGAGGAGATTTTCTTAACCTCCATTTTGGCCTAATTTTTAGAGAATGCGAAAATATCCCATGGAAGTCGTAGTTATGTTGTTTATCTATCCAACGAATTGTCACATGCTAAGATTCAATGCAAATCGGCCACATTATGGCCTTCCTAGTAAAAAAGGGTCGAAAACGAGTAATGTCCTAAATTAACGAGGAGATTTTCTTAACCTCCGTTTTGGCCGAATTTTTAGAGAATGCAAAAATATCCCATGGAAGTCGTAGTTATGTTGTTTACCTTTCCAACGAATTGTCACATGCTAAGATTCAATACAAATCGGCCACTTTATGGCCTTCCTAGTAAAAATGGGTCGAAAACGAGTAATGTCCTAAATTAACGAGGAGATTTTCTTAACCTCCATTTTGGCCGAATTTTTAGAGAATGCAAAAATATCCCATGGAAGTCGTAGTTATGTTGTTTACCTATCCAACGAATTGTCACACGCTAAGATTCAATGCAAATCGGCCACATTATGGCCTTCCTACTAAAAAAGGGTCGAAAACAAGTAATGTCCTAAATTAACGAGGAGATTTTCTTAACCTCCGTTTTGGCCGAATTTTTAGAGAATGCAAAAATATCCCATGGAAGACGTAGTTATGTTGTTTACCTATCCAACGAATTGTCACTTGCTAAGATTCAATACAAATCGGCCACTTTATGGCCTTCCTAGTAAAAATGGGTCGAAAACGAGTAATGTCCTAAATTAACGAGGAGATTTTCTTAACCTCCATTTTGGCCGAATTTTTAGAGAATGCAAAAATATCCCATGGAAGTCGTAGTTATGTTGTTTATCTATCCAACGAATTGTCACACGCTAAGATTCAATGCAAATCGGCCACATTATGGCCTTCCTACTAAAAATGGGTTGAAAACGAGTTATGTCCTAAATTAACGAGGAGATTTTCTTAACCTCCATTTTGGCCTAATTTTTAGAGAATGCGAAAATATCCCATGGAAGTCGTAGTTATGTTGTTTATCTATCCAACGAATTGTCACATGCTAAGATTCAATGCAAATCGGCCACATTATGGCCTTCCTAGTAAAAAAGGGTCGAAAACGAGTAATGTCCTAAATTAACGAGGAGATTTTCTTAACCTCTGTTTTGGCCGAATTTTTAGAGAATGCAAAAATATCCCATGGAAGTCGTAGTTATGTTGTTTACCTTTCCAACGAATTGTCACATGCTAAGATTCAATACAAATCGGCCACTTTATGGCCTTCCTAGTAAAAATGGGTCGAAAACGAGTAATGTCCTAAATTAACGAGGAGATTTTCTTAACCTCCATTTTGGCCGAATTTTTAGAGAATGCAAAAATATCCCATGGAAGTCGTAGTTATGTTGTTTACCTATCCAACGAATTGTCACACGCTAAGATTCAATGCAAATCGGCCACATTATGGCCTTCCTACTAAAAAAGGGTCGAAAACGAGTAATGTCCTAAATTAACGAGGAGATTTTCTTAACCTCCGTTTTGGCCGAATTTTTAGAGAATGCAAAAATATCCCATGGAAGTCGTAGTTATGTTGTTTATCTATCCAACGAATTGTCACACGCTAAGATTCAATGCAAATCGGCCACATTATGGCCTTCCTACTAAAAAAGGGTCGAAAACGAGTAATGTCCTAAATTAACGAGGAGATTTTCTTAACCTCCGTTTTGGCCGAATTTTTAGAGAATGCAAAAATATCCCATGGAAGACGTAGTTATGTTGTTTACCTATCCAACGAATTGTCACTTGCTAAGATTCAATACAAATCGGCCACTTTATGGCCTTCCTAGTAAAAATGGGTCGAAAACGAGTAATGTCCTAAATTAACGAGGAGATTTTCTTAACCTCCATTTTGGCCGAATTTTTAGAGAATGCAAAAATATCCCATGGAAGTCGTAGTTATGTTGTTTACCTATCCAACAAATTGTAACATGCTAAGATTCAATACAAATCGGCCACTTTATGGCCTTCCTAGTAAAAATGGGTCGAAAACGAGTAATGTCCTAAATTAACGAGGAGATTTTCTTAACCTCCATTTTGGCCAAATTTTTAGAGAATGCAAAAATATCCCATGGAAGTCGTTGTTATGTTGTTTACATATCCAACGAATTGTCACATGCTAAGATTAAATGCAAATCGGCCACTTTATGGCCTTCCTAGTAAAAAAGGGTCGAAAACGAGTAATGTCCTAGATTAACGAGGGGATTTTCTTAACCTCCATTTTGGCCGAATTTTTAGAGAATGCAAAAATATCCCATGGAAGTCGTAGTTATGTTGTTTACCTATCCAACAAATTGTCACACGCTAAGATTCAATGCAAATCGGCCACATTATGGCCTTCCTACTAAAAAAGGGTCGAAAACGAGTAATGTCCCAAATTGACGAGGAGATTTTCTTAACCTCCATTATGGCTGAATTTTTAGAGAATGCAAAAAAATCTCATGGAAGTCGTAGTTATGTTGTTTACCTATCCAATGAATTGTCACATGCTAAGATTCAATACAAATCGGCCACTTTATGGCCTTCCTAGTAAAAATGGGTCGAAAACGAGTAATGTCCTAAATTAACGAGGAGATTTTCTTAACCTCCATTTTGGCCGAATTTTTAGAGAATGCAAAAATATCCCATGGAAGTCGTAGTTATGTTGTTTACCTATCCAACAAATTGTCACACGCTAAGATTCAATGCAAATCGGCCACATTATGGCCTTCCTACTAAAAAAGGGTCGAAAACGAGTAATGTCCCAAATTGACGAGGAGATTTTCTTAACCTCCATTATGGCTGAATTTTTAGAGAATGCAAAAAAATCCCATGGAAGTCGTAGTTATGTTGTTTACCTATCCAATTGTCACACGCTAAGATTCAATGCAAATCGGCCACATTATGGCCTTCCTACTAAAAAAGGGTCGAAAACGAGTAATGTCCCAAATTAACGAGGATATTTTCTTAACCCCCATTTTGGCTGAATTTTTAAAGAATGCAAAAATATCCCATGGAAGTCATAGTTATGTTGTTTACCTATCCAACGAATTGTCACACGCTAAGATTCAATGCAAATCGGCCACATTATGGCCTTCCTACTAAAAAAATGTCGAAAATGAGTAATGTCCCAAATTAACGAGGAGATTTTCTTAACCTCCATTTTGGCTGAATTTTTAGAGAATGCAAAAATATCCCATGGAAGTCGTAGTTATGTTGTTTACCTATCCAACGAATTGTCACATGCTAAGATTCAATACAAATCGGCCACTTTATGGCCTTCCTAGTAAAAAAGGGTCGAAAACGAGTAATGTCCTAAATTAACGAGGAAATTTTCTTAACCTCCATTATGGCCGAACTTTTAGAGAATGCAAAAATATCCCATGGAAGTTGTAGTTATGTTGTTTACCTATCCAACAAATTGTCACACGCTAAGATTCAATGCAAATCGGCCACATTATGGCCTTCCTACTAAAAAAGGGTCGAAAACGAGTAATGTCCCAAATTGACGAGGAGATTTTCTTAACCTCCATTTTGGCTGAATTTTTAAAGAATGCAAAAATATCCCATGGAAGTCATAGTTATGTTGTTTACCTATCCAACGAATTGTCACACGGTAAGATTCAATGCAAATCGGCCACATTATGGCCTTCCTTCTAAAAAAGGGTCGAAAACGAGTAATGTCCCAAATTTACGAGGAGATTTTCTTAACCTCCATTTTGGCTGAATTTTTAGAGAATGCAAAAATATCCCATGGAAGTCGTAGTTATGTTGTTTACCTATCCAATGAATTGTAACATGCTAAGATTCAAGACAAATCGGCCACTTTATGGCCTTCCTAGTAAAAATGGGTCGAAAACGAGTAATGTCCTAAATTAACGAGGAGATTTTCTTAACCTCCATTTTGGCCGAATTTTTAGAGAATGCAAAAATATCCCATGGAAGTCGTAGTTATGTTGTTTACCTATCCAACAAATTGTCACACGCTAAGATTCAATGCAAATCGGCCACATTATGGCCTTCCTACTAAAAAAGGGTCGAAAACGAGTAATGTCCCAAATTAACGAGGAGATTTTCTTAACCTCCATTTTGGCTGAATTTTTAGAGAATGCAAAAATATCCCATGGAAGTCGTAATTATGTTGTTTACCTATCTAACGAATTGTCCCATGCTAAGATTCAATACAAACCGGCCACTTTATGGCCTTCCTTCTAAAAAAGGGTCGAAAACGAGTAATGTCCCAAATTAACGAGAATATTTTCTTAACCCCCATTTTGGCTGAATTTTTAGAGAATGAAAAAATATCCCATGGAAGTCGTAATTATGTTGATTACCTATCCAACGAATTGTCACACGCTAAGATTCAATGCAAATCGGCCACATTATGGCCTTCCTACTAAAAAAGGGTCGAAAACGAGTAATGTCCCAAATTAACAAGGAGATTTTTTTAACCTCCATTTTGGATGAATTTTTAGAGAATGCAAAAATATCCCATGGAAGTCGTAGTTATGTTGTTTACCTATCCAATGAATTGTCACATGCTAAGATTCAATACAAATCGGCCACTTTATGGCCTTCCTAGTAAAAATGGGTCGAAAACGAGTAATGTCCTAAATTAACGAGGAGATTTTCTTAACCTCCATTTTGGCCGAATTTTTAGAGAATGCAAAAATATCCCATGGAAGTCGTAGTTATGTTGTTTACCTATCCAACAAATTGTCACACGCTAAGATTCAATGCAAATCGGCCACATTATGGCCTTCCTACTAAAAAAGGGTCGAAAACGAGTAATGTCCCAAATTGACGAGGAGATTTTCTTAACCTCCATTATGGCTGAATTTTTAGAGAATGCAAAAAATTCCCATGGAAGTCGTAGTTATGTTGTTTACCTATCCAATTGTCACACGCTAAGATTCAATGCAAATCGGCCACATTATGGCCTTCCTACTAAAAAAGGGTCGAAAACGAGTAATGTCCCAAATTAACGAGGATATTTTCTTAACCCCCATTTTGGCTGAATTTTTAAAGAATGCAAAAATATCCCATGGAAGTCATAGTTATGTTGTTTACCTATCCAACGAATTGTCACACGCTAAGATTCAATGCAAATCGGCCACATTATGGCCTTCCTACTAAAAAAATGTCGAAAATGAGTAATGTCCCAAATTAACGAGGAGATTTTCTTAACCTCCATTTTGGCTGAATTTTTAGAGAATGCAAAAATATCCCATGGAAGTCGTAGTTATGTTGTTTACCTATCCAACGAATTGTCACATGCTAAGATTAAATACAAATCGGCCACTTTATGGCCTTCCTAGTAAAAAAGGGTCGAAAACGAGTAATGTCCTAAATTAACGAGGAAATTTTCTTAACCTCCATTATGGCCGAACTTTTAGAGAATGCAAAAATATCCCATGGAAGTTGTAGTTATGTTGTTTACCTATCCAACAAATTGTAACACGCTAAGATTCAATGCAAATCGGCCACATTATGGCCTTCCTACTAAAAAAGGGTCGAAAACGAGTAATGTCCCAAATTGACGAGGAGATTTTCTTAACCTCCATTTTGGCTGAATTTTTAAAGAATGCAAAAATATCCCATGGAAGTCATAGTTATGTTGTTTACCTATCCAACGAATTGTCACACGGTAAGATTCAATGCAAATCGGCCACATTATGGCCTTCCTTCTAAAAAAGGGTCGAAAACGAGTAATGTCCCAAATTTACGAGGAGATTTTCTTAACCTCCATTTTGGCTGAATTTTTAGAGAATGCAAAAATATCCCATGGAAGTCGTAGTTATGTTGTTTACCTATCCAATGAATTGTCACATGCTAAGATTCAAGACAAATCGGCCACTTTATGGCCTTCCTAGTAAAAATGGGTCGAAAACGAGTAATGTCCTAAATTAACGAGGAGATTTTCTTAACCTCCATTTTGGCCGAATTTTTAGAGAATGCAAAAATATCCCATGGAAGTCGTCGTTATGTTGTTTACCTATCCAACAAATTGTCACACGCTAAGATTCAATGCAAATCGGCCACATTATGGCCTTCCTACTAAAAAAGGGTCGAAAACGAGTAATGTCCCAAATTAACGAGGAGATTTTCTTAACCTCCATTATGGCTGAATTTTTAGAGAATGCAAAAAAATCCCATGGAAGTCGTAGTTATGTTGTTTACCTATCCAATTGTCACACGCTAAGATTCAATGCAAATCGGCCACATTATGGCCTTCCTACTAAAAAAGGGTCGAAAACGAGTAATGTCCCAAATTAACGAGGATATTTTCTTAACCCCCATTTTGGCTGAATTTTTAAAGAATGCAAAAATATCCCATGGAAGTCATAGTTATGTTGTTTACCTATCCAACGAATTGTCACACGCTAAGATTCAATGCAAATCGGCCACATTATGGCCTTCCTACTAAAAAAGGGTCGAAAACGAGTAATGTCCCAAATTGACGAGGAGATTTTCTTAACCTCCATTATGGCTGAATTTTTAGAGAATGCAAAAAATTCCCATGGAAGTCGTAGTTATGTTGTTTACCTATCCAATTGTCACACGCTAAGATTCAATGCAAATCGGCCACATTATGGCCTTCCTACTAAAAAAGGGTCGAAAACGAGTAATGTCCCAAATTAACGAGGATATTTTCTTAACCCCCATTTTGGCTGAATTTTTAAAGAATGCAAAAATATCCCATGGAAGTCATAGTTATGTTGTTTACCTATCCAACGAATTGTCACACGCTAAGATTCAATGCAAATCGGCCACATTATGGCCTTCCTACTAAAAAAATGTCGAAAATGAGTAATGTCCCAAATTAACGAGGAGATTTTCTTAACCTCCATTTTGGCTGAATTTTTAGAGAATGCAAAAATATCCCATGGAAGTCGTAGTTATGTTGTTTACCTATCCAACGAATTGTCACATGCTAAGATTAAATACAAATCGGCCACTTTATGGCCTTCCTAGTAAAAAAGGGTCGAAAACGAGTAATGTCCTAAATTAACGAGGAAATTTTCTTAACCTCCATTATGGCCGAACTTTTAGAGAATGCAAAAATATCCCATGGAAGTTGTAGTTATGTTGTTTACCTATCCAACAAATTGTAACACGCTAAGATTCAATGCAAATCGGCCACATTATGGCCTTCCTACTAAAAAAGGGTCGAAAACGAGTAATGTCCCAAATTGACGAGGAGATTTTCTTAACCTCCATTTTGGCTGAATTTTTAAAGAATGCAAAAATATCCCATGGAAGTCATAGTTATGTTGTTTACCTATCCAACGAATTGTCACACGGTAAGATTCAATGCAAATCGGCCACATTATGGCCTTCCTTCTAAAAAAGGGTCGAAAACGAGTAATGTCCCAAATTTACGAGGAGATTTTCTTAACCTCCATTTTGGCTGAATTTTTAGAGAATGCAAAAATATCCCATGGAAGTCGTAGTTATGTTGTTTACCTATCCAATGAATTGTCACATGCTAAGATTCAAGACAAATCGGCCACTTTATGGCCTTCCTAGTAAAAATGGGTCGAAAACGAGTAATGTCCTAAATTAACGAGGAGATTTTCTTAACCTCCATTTTGGCCGAATTTTTAGAGAATGCAAAAATATCCCATGGAAGTCGTCGTTATGTTGTTTACCTATCCAACAAATTGTCACACGCTAAGATTCAATGCAAATCGGCCACATTATGGCCTTCCTACTAAAAAAGGGTCGAAAACGAGTAATGTCCCAAATTAACGAGGAGATTTTCTTAACCTCCATTATGGCTGAATTTTTAGAGAATGCAAAAAAATCCCATGGAAGTCGTAGTTATGTTGTTTACCTATCCAATTGTCACACGCTAAGATTCAATGCAAATCGGCCACATTATGGCCTTCCTACTAAAAAAGGGTCGAAAACGAGTAATGTCCCAAATTAACGAGGATATTTTCTTAACCCCCATTTTGGCTGAATTTTTAAAGAATGCAAAAATATCCCATGGAAGTCATAGTTATGTTGTTTACCTATCCAACGAATTGTCACACGCTAAGATTCAATGCAAATCGGCCACATTATGGCCTTCCTACTAAAAAAATGTCGAAAATGAGCAATGTCCCAAATTAACGAGGAGATTTTCTTAACCTCCATTTTGGCTGAATTTTTAGAGAATGCAAAAATATCCCATGGAAGTCGTAGTTATGTTGTTTACCTATCCAACGAATTGTCACATGCTAAGATTCAATACAAATCGGCCACTTTATGGCCTTCCTAGTAAAAAAGGGTCGAAAACGAGTAATGTCCTAAATTAACGAGGAAATTTTCTTAACCTCCATTATGGCCGAACTTTTAGAGAATGCAAAAATATCCCATGGAAGTTGTAGTTATGTTGTTTACCTATCCAACAAATTGTCACACGCTAAGATTCAATGCAAATCGGCCACATTATGGCCTTCCTACTAAAAAAGGGTCGAAAACGAGTAATGTCCCAAATTGACGAGGAGATTTTCTTAACCTCCATTTTGGCTGAATTTTTAAAGAATGCAAAAATATCCCATGGAAGTCATAGTTATGTTGTTTACCTATCCAACGAATTGTCACACGGTAAGATTCAATGCAAATCGGCCACATTATGGCCTTCCTTCTAAAAAAGGGTCGAAAACGAGTAATGTCCCAAATTTACGAGGAGATTTTCTTAACCTCCATTTTGGCTCAATTTTTAGAGAATGCAAAAATATCCCATGGAAGTCGTAGTTATGTTGTTTACCTATCCAATGAATTGTCACATGCTAAGATTCAAGACAAATCGGCCACTTTATGGCCTTCCTAGTAAAAATGGGTCGAAAACGAGTAATGTCCTAAATTAACGAGGAGATTTTCTTAACCTCCATTTTGGCCGAATTTTTAGAGAATGCAAAAATATCCCATGGAAGTCGTAGTTATGTTGTTTACCTATCCAACAAATTGTCACACGCTAAGATTCAATGCAAATCGGCCACATTATGGCCTTCCTACTAAAAAAGGGTCGAAAACGAGTAATGTCCCAAATTAACGAGGAGATTTTCTTAACCTCCATTTTGGCTGAATTTTTAGAGAATGCAAAAATATCCCATGGAAGTCGTAATTATGTTGTTTACCTATCTAACGAATTGTCCCATGCTAAGATTCAATACAAACCGGCCACTTTATGGCCTTCCTTCTAAAAAAGGGTCGAAAACGAGTAATGTCCCAAATTAACGAGAATATTTTCTTAACCCCCATTTTGGCTGAATTTTTAGAGAATGAAAAAATATCCCATGGAAGTCGTAATTATGTTGATTACCTATCCAACGAATTGTCACACGCTAAGATTCAATGCAAATCGGCCACATTATGGCCTTCCTACTAAAAAAGGGTCGAAAACGAGTAATGTCCCAAATTAACAAGGAGATTTTTTTAACCTCCATTTTGGATGAATTTTTAGAGAATGCAAAAATATCCCATGGAAGTCATAGTTATGTTGTTTACCTATCCAATGAATTGTCACATGCTAAGATTCAATACAAATCGGCCACTTTATGGCCTTCCTAGTAAAAATGGGTCGAAAACGAGTAATGTCCTAAATTAACGAGGAGATTTTCTTAACCTCCATTTTGGCCGAGTTTTTAGAGAATGCAAAAATATCCCATGGAAGTCGTAGTTATGTTGTTTACCTATCCAACAAATTGTCACACGCTAAGATTCAATGCAAATCGGCCACATTATGGCCTTCCTACTAAAAAAGGGTCGAAAACGAGTAATGTCCCAAATTGACGAGGAGATTTTCTTAACCTCCATTATGGCTGAATTTTTAGAGAATGCAAAAAAATCCCATGGAAGTCGTAGTTATGTTGTTTACCTATCCAATTGTCACACGCTAAGATTCAATGCAAATCGGCCACATTATGGCCTACCTACTAAAAAAGGGTCGAAAACGAGTAATGTTCCAAATTAACGAGGATATTTTCTTAACCCCCATTTTGGCTGAATTTTTAAAGAATGCAAAAATATCCCATGGAAGTCATAGTTATGTTGTTTACCTATCCAACGAATTGTCACACGCTAAGATTCAATGCAAATCGGCCACATTATGGCCTTCCTACTAAAAAAATGTCGAAAATGAGTAATGTCCCAAATTAACGAGGAGATTTTCTTAACCTCCATTTTGGCTGAATTTTTAGAGAATGCAAAAATATCCCATGGAAGTCGTAGTTATGTTGTTTACCTATCCAACGAATTGTCACATGCTAAGATTAAATACAAATCGGCCACTTTATGGCCTTCCTAGTAAAAAAGGGTCGAAAACGAGTAATGTCCTAAATTAACGAGGAAATTTTCTTAACCTCCATTATGGCCGAACTTTTAGAGAATGCAAAAATATCCCATGGAAGTTGTAGTTATGTTGTTTACCTATCCAACAAATTGTCACACGCTAAGATTCAATGCAAATCGGCCACATTATGGCCTTCCTACTAAAAAAGGGTCGAAAACGAGTAATGTCCCAAATTGACGAGGAGATTTTCTTAACCTCCATTTTGGCTGAATTTTTAAAGAATGCAAAAATATCCCATGGAAGTCATAGTTATGTTGTTTACCTATCCAACGAATTGTCACACGGTAAGATTCAATGCAAATCGGCCACATTATGGCCTTCCTTCTAAAAAAGGGTCGAAAACGAGTAATGTCCCAAATTTACGAGGAGATTTTCTTAACCTCCATTTTGGCTGAATTTTTAGAGAATGCAAAAATATCCCATGGAAGTCGTAGTTATGTTGTTTACCTATCCAATGAATTGTCACATGCTAAGATTCAAGACAAATCGGCCACTTTATGGCCTTCCTAGTAAAAATGGGTCGAAAACGAGTAATGTCCTAAATTAACGAGGAGATTTTCTTAACCTCCATTTTGGCCGAATTTTTAGAGAATGCAAAAATATCCCATGGAAGTCGTAGTTATGTTGTTTACCTATCCAACAAATTGTCACACGCTAAGATTCAATGCAAATCGGCCACATTATGGCCTTCCTACTAAAAAAGGGTCGAAAACGAGTAATGTCCCAAATTAACGAGGAGATTTTCTTAACCTCCATTTTGGCTGAATTTTTAGAGAATGCAAAAATATCCCATGGAAGTCGTAATTATGTTGTTTACCTATCTAACGAATTGTCCCATGCTAAGATTCAATACAAACCGGCCACTTTATGGCCTTCCTTCTAAAAAAGGGTCGAAAACGAGTAATGTCCCAAATTAACGAGAATATTTTCTTAACCCCCATTTTGGCTGAATTTTTAGAGAATGAAAAAATATCCCATGGAAGTCGTAATTATGTTGATTACCTATCCAACGAATTGTCACACGCTAAGATTCAATGCAAATCGGCCACATTATGGCCTTCCTACTAAAAAAGGGTCGAAAACGAGTAATGTCCCAAATTAACAAGGAGATTTTTTTAACCTCCATTTTGGATGAATTTTTAGAGAATGCAAAAATATCCCATGGAAGTCGTAGTTATGTTGTTTACCTATCCAATGAATTGTCACATGCTAAGATTCAATACAAATCGGCCACTTTATGGCCTTCCTAGTAAAAATGGGTCGAAAACGAGTAATGTCCTAAATTAACGAGGAGATTTTCTTAACCTCCATTTTGGCCGAATTTTTAGAGAATGCAAAAATATCCCATGGAAGTCGTAGTTATGTTGTTTACCTATCCAACAAATTGTCACACGCTAAGATTCAATGCAAATCGGCCACATTATGGCCTTCCTACTAAAAAAGGGTCGAAAACGAGTAATGTCCCAAATTGACGAGGAGATTTTCTTAACCTCCATTATGGCTGAATTTTTAGAGAATGCAAAAAAATACCATGGAAGTCGTAGTTATGTTGTTTACCTATCCAATTGTCACACGCTAAGATTCAATGCAAATCGGCCACATTATGGCCTTCCTACTAAAAAAGGGTCGAAAACGAGTAATGTCCCAAATTAACGAGGATATTTTCTTAACCCCCATTTTGGCTGAATTTTTAAAGAATGCAAAAATATCCCATGGAAGTCATAGTTATGTTGTTTACCTATCCAACGAATTGTCACACGCTAAGATTCAATGCAAATCGGCCACATTATGGCCTTCCTACTAAAAAAATGTCGAAAATGAGTAATGTCCCAAATTAACGAGGAGATTTTCTTAACCTCCATTTTGGCTGAATTTTTAGAGAATGCAAAAATATCCCATGGAAGTCGTAGTTATGTTGTTTACCTATCCAACGAATTGTCACATGCTAAGATTCAATACAAATCGGCCACTTTATGGCCTTCCTAGTAAAAATGGGTCGAAAACGAGTAATGTCCTAAATTAACGAGGAAATTTTCTTAACCTCCATTATGGCCGAACTTTTAGAGAATGCAAAAATATCCCATGGAAGTCGTAGTTATGTTGTTTACCTATCCAACAAATTGTCACATGCTAAGATTCAATGCAAATCGGCCACATTATGGCCTTCCTACTAAAAAAGGGTCGAAAACGAGTAATGTCCCAAATTAACGAGGAGATTTTCTTAACCTCCATTTTGGCTGGATTTTTAGAGAATGCAAAAATATCCCGTGGAAGTCGTAATATGTTGTTTACCTATCCAACGAATTGTCCCATGCTAAGATTCAATACAAACCGGCCACTTTATGGCCTTCCTTCTAAAAAAGGGTCGAAAACGAGTAATGTCCCAAATTAACGAGGATATTTTCTTAACCCCCATTTTGGCTGAATTTTTAGAGAATGCAAAAATATCCCATGGAAGTCGTAATTATGTTGTTTACCTATCCAACGAATTGTCACACGCTAAGATTCAATGCAAATCGGTCACATTATGGCCTTCCTACTAAAAAAGGGTCGAAAACGAGTAATGTCCCAAATTAACGAGGAGATTTTCTTAACCTCCATTTTGGATGAATTTTTAGAGAATGCAAAAATATCCCATGGAAGTTTTAGTTATGTTGTTTACCTATCCAATGAATTGTCACATGCTAAGATTCAATACAAATCGGCCACTTTATGGTCTTCCTAGTAAAAATGGGTCGAAAACGAGTAATGTCCTAAATTAACGAGGAGATTTTCTTAACCTCCATTTTGGCCGAATTTTTAGAGAATGCAAAAATATCCCATGGAAGTCGTAGTTATGTTGTTTACCTATCCAACAAATTGTCACACGCTAAGATTCAATGCAAATCGGCCACATTATGGCCTTCCTACTAAAAAAGGGTCGAAAACGAGTAATGTCCCAAATTGACGAGGAGATTTTCTTAACCTCCATTATGGCTGAATTTTTAGAGAATGCAAAAAAATACCATGGAAGTCGTAGTTATGTTGTTTACCTATCCAATTGTCACACGCTAAGATTCAATGCAAATCGGCCACATTATGGCCTTCCTACTAAAAAAGGGTCGAAAACGAGTAATGTCCCAAATTAACGAGGATATTTTCTTAACCCCCATTTTGGCTGAATTTTTAAAGAATGCAAAAATATCCCATGGAAGTCATAGTTATGTTGTTTACCTATCCAACGAATTGTCACACGCTAAGATTCAATGCAAATCGGCCACATTATGGCCTTCCTACTAAAAAAATGTCGAAAATGAGTAATGTCCCAAATTAACGAGGAGATTTTCTTAACCTCCATTTTGGCTGAATTTTTAGAGAATGCAAAAATATCCCATGGAAGTCGTAGTTATGTTGTTTACCTATCCAACGAATTGTCACATGCTAAGATTCAATACAAATCGGCCACTTTATGGCCTTCCTAGTAAAAATGGGTCGAAAACGAGTAATGTCCTAAATTAACGAGGAAATTTTCTTAACCTCCATTATGGCCGAACTTTTAGAGAATGCAAAAATATCCCATGGAAGTCGTAGTTATGTTGTTTACCTATCCAACAAATTGTCACATGCTAAGATTCAATGCAAATCGGCCACATTATGGCCTTCCTACTAAAAAAGGGTCGAAAACGAGTAATGTCCCAAATTAACGAGGAGATTTTCTTAACCTCCATTTTGGCTGGATTTTTAGAGAATGCAAAAATATCCCGTGGAAGTCGTAATATGTTGTTTACCTATCCAACGAATTGTCCCATGCTAAGATTCAATACAAACCGGCCACTTTATGGCCTTCCTTCTAAAAAAGGGTCGAAAACGAGTAATGTCCCAAATTAACGAGGATATTTTCTTAACCCCCATTTTGGCTGAATTTTTAGAGAATGCAAAAATATCCCATGGAAGTCGTAATTATGTTGTTTACCTATCCAACGAATTGTCACACGCTAAGATTCAATGCAAATCGGTCACATTATGGCCTTCCTACTAAAAAAGGGTCGAAAACGAGTAATGTCCCAAATTAACGAGGAGATTTTCTTAACCTCCATTTTGGATGAATTTTTAGAGAATGCAAAAATATCCCATGGAAGTTTTAGTTATGTTGTTTACCTATCCAATGAATTGTCACATGCTAAGATTCAATACAAATCGGCCACTTTATGGTCTTCCTAGTAAAAATGGGTCGAAAACGAGTAATGTCCTAAATTAACGAGGAGATTTTCTTAACCTCCATTTTGGCCGAATTTTTAGAGAATGCAAAAATATCCCATGGAAGTCGTAGTTATGTTGTTTACCTATCCAACAAATTGTCACACGCTAAGATTCAATGCAAATCGGCCACATTATGGCCTTCCTACTAAAAAAGGGTCGAAAACGAGTAATGTCCCAAATTGACGAGGAGATTTTCTTAACCTCCATTATGGCTGAATTTTTAGAGAATGCAAAAAAATCCCATGGAAGTCGTAGTTATGTTGTTTACCTATCCAATTGTCACACGCTAAGATTCAATGCAAATCGGCCACATTATGGCCTTCCTACTAAAAAAGGGTCGAAAACGAGTAATGTCCCAAATTAACGAGGATATTTTCTTAACCCCCATTTTGGCTGAATTTTTAAAGAATGCAAAAATATCCCATGGAAGTCCTAGTTATGTTGTTTGCCTACCCAACGAATTGTCACACGGTAAGATTCAATGCAAATCGGCCACATTATGGCTTTCCTACTAAAAAAGGGTCGAAAACGAGTAATGTCCCAAATTTACGAGGAGATTTTCTTAACCTCCATTTTGGCTGAATTTTTAGAGAATGCAAAAATATCCCATGGAAGTCGTAGTTATGTTGTTTACCTATCCAATGAATTGTCACATGCTAAGATTCAAGACAAATCGGCCACTTTATGGCCTTCCTAGTAAAAATGGGTCGAAAACGAGTAATGTCCTAAATTAACGAGGAGATTTTCTTAACCTCCATTTTGGCCGAATTTGTAGAGAATGCAAAAATATCCCATGGAAGTCGTAGTTATGTTGTTTACCTATCCAATGAATTGTCACACGCTAAGATTCAATGCAAATCGGCCACATTATGGCCTTCCTAGTAAAAAAGGGTCGAAAACGAGTAATGTCCCAAATTAACGAGGAGATTTTCCTAACCTCCATTTTGGCTGAATTTTTAAAAAATGCAAAAATATCCCATGGAAGTCGTAGCTATGTTGTTTACCTATCCAACGAATTGTCCCATGCTAAGATTCAATACAAACCGGCCACTTTATGGCCTTCCTTATAAAAAAGGGTCGAAAACGAGTAATGTCCTAAATTAACGAGGGGATTTTCTTAACCTCCATTTTGGTTGAATTTTTAGAGAATGCAAAAATATCCCATGGAAGTCGTAGTTATGTTGTTTACCTATCCAACAAATTGTCACACGCTAAGATTCAATGCAAATCGGCCACATTATGGCCTTCCTACTAAAAAAGGGTCGAAAACGAGTAATGTCCCAAATTGACGAGGAGATTTTCTTAACCTCCATTATGGCTGAATTTTTAGAGAATGCAAAAAAATACCATGGAAGTCGTAGTTATGTTGTTTACCTATCCAATTGTCACACGCTAAGATTCAATGCAAATCGGCCACATTATGGCCTTCCTACTAAAAAAGGGTCGAAAACGAGTAATGTCCCAAATTAACGAGGATATTTTCTTAACCCCCATTTTGGCTGAATTTTTAAAGAATGCAAAAATATCCCATGGAAGTCATAGTTATGTTGTTTACCTATCCAACGAATTGTCACACGCTAAGATTCAATGCAAATCGGCCACATTATGGCCTTCCTACTAAAAAAATGTCGAAAATGAGTAATGTCCCAAATTAACGAGGAGATTTTCTTAACCTCCATTTTGGCTGAATTTTTAGAGAATGCAAAAATATCCCATGGAAGTCGTAGTTATGTTGTTTACCTATCCAACGAATTGTCACATGCTAAGATTCAATACAAATCGGCCACTTTATGGCCTTCCTAGTAAAAATGGGTCGAAAACGAGTAATGTCCTAAATTAACGAGGAAATTTTCTTAACCTCCATTATGGCCGAACTTTTAGAGAATGCAAAAATATCCCATGGAAGTCGTAGTTATGTTGTTTACCTATCCAACAAATTGTCACATGCTAAGATTCAATGCAAATCGGCCACATTATGGCCTTCCTACTAAAAAAGGGTCGAAAACGAGTAATGTCCCAAATTAACGAGGAGATTTTCTTAACCTCCATTTTGGCTGGATTTTTAGAGAATGCAAAAATATCCCGTGGAAGTCGTAATATGTTGTTTACCTATCCAACGAATTGTCCCATGCTAAGATTCAATACAAACCGGCCACTTTATGGCCTTCCTTCTAAAAAAGGGTCGAAAACGAGTAATGTCCCAAATTAACGAGGATATTTTCTTAACCCCCATTTTGGCTGAATTTTTAGAGAATGCAAAAATATCCCATGGAAGTCGTAATTATGTTGTTTACCTATCCAACGAATTGTCACACGCTAAGATTCAATGCAAATCGGTCACATTATGGCCTTCCTACTAAAAAAGGGTCGAAAACGAGTAATGTCCCAAATTAACGAGGAGATTTTCTTAACCTCCATTTTGGATGAATTTTTAGAGAATGCAAAAATATCCCATGGAAGTTTTAGTTATGTTGTTTACCTATCCAATGAATTGTCACATGCTAAGATTCAATACAAATCGGCCACTTTATGGTCTTCCTAGTAAAAATGGGTCGAAAACGAGTAATGTCCTAAATTAACGAGGAGATTTTCTTAACCTCCATTTTGGCCGAATTTTTAGAGAATGCAAAAATATCCCATGGAAGTCGTAGTTATGTTGTTTACCTATCCAACAAATTGTCACACGCTAAGATTCAATGCAAATCGGCCACATTATGGCCTTCCTACTAAAAAAGGGTCGAAAACGAGTAATGTCCCAAATTGACGAGGAGATTTTCTTAACCTCCATTATGGCTGAATTTTTAGAGAATGCAAAAAAATCCCATGGAAGTCGTAGTTATGTTGTTTACCTATCCAATTGTCACACGCTAAGATTCAATGCAAATCGGCCACATTATGGCCTTCCTACTAAAAAAGGGTCGAAAACGAGTAATGTCCCAAATTAACGAGGATATTTTCTTAACCCCCATTTTGGCTGAATTTTTAAAGAATGCAAAAATATCCCATGGAAGTCCTAGTTATGTTGTTTGCCTACCCAACGAATTGTCACACGGTAAGATTCAATGCAAATCGGCCACATTATGGCTTTCCTACTAAAAAAGGGTCGAAAACGAGTAATGTCCCAAATTTACGAGGAGATTTTCTTAACCTCCATTTTGGCTGAATTTTTAGAGAATGCAAAAATATCCCATGGAAGTCGTAGTTATGTTGTTTACCTATCCAATGAATTGTCACATGCTAAGATTCAAGACAAATCGGCCACTTTATGGCCTTCCTAGTAAAAATGGGTCGAAAACGAGTAATGTCCTAAATTAACGAGGAGATTTTCTTAACCTCCATTTTGGCCGAATTTGTAGAGAATGCAAAAATATCCCATGGAAGTCGTAGTTATGTTGTTTACCTATCCAATGAATTGTCACACGCTAAGATTCAATGCAAATCGGCCACATTATGGCCTTCCTAGTAAAAAAGGGTCGAAAACGAGTAATGTCCCAAATTAACGAGGAGATTTTCCTAACCTCCATTTTGGCTGAATTTTTAAAAAATGCAAAAATATCCCATGGAAGTCGTAGCTATGTTGTTTACCTATCCAACGAATTGTCCCATGCTAAGATTCAATACAAACCGGCCACTTTATGGCCTTCCTTATAAAAAAGGGTCGAAAACGAGTAATGTCCTAAATTAACGAGGGGATTTTCTTAACCTCCATTTTGGTTGAATTTTTAGAGAATGCAAAAATATCCCATGGAAGTCGTAGTTATGTTGTTTACATATCCAACGAATTGTCACACGCTAAGATTCAATGTAAATCGGCTACATTATGGCCTTCCTACTAAAAAAGGGTCGAAAACGAGTAATGTCCCAAATTAACGAGGATATTTTCTTAACCCCCATTTTGGCTGAATTTTTAGAGAATGCAAAAATATCCCATGGAAGTCATAGTTATGTTGTTTACCTATCCAACAAATTGTCACACGCTAAGATTCAATGCAAATCGGCCACATTATGGCCTTCCTAGTAAAAAAGGGTCGAAAACGAGTAATGTCCCAAATTAACGAGGAGATTTTCTTAACCTCCATTTTGGCTGAATTTTTAAAAAATGCAAAAATATCCCATGGAAGTCGTAGCTATGTTGTTTACCTATCCAACGAATTGTCCCATGCTAAGATTCAATACAAACCGGCCACTTTATGGCCTTCCTTATAAAAAAAGGGTCAAAAACGAGTAATGTCCTAAGTTAACGAGGGGATTTTCTTAACCTCCATTTTGGCTGAATTTTTAGAGAATGCAAAAATATCCCATGGAAGTCGTAGTTATGTTGTTTACCTATCCAACGAATTGTCACACGCTAAGATTCAATGCAAATCGGCCACATTATGGCCTTCCTACTAAAAAAGGGTCGAAAACGAGTAATGTCCCAAATTAACGAGGATATTTTCTTAACCCCCATTTTGGCTGAATTTTTAGAGAATGCAAAAATATCCCATGGAAGTCGTAGTTATGTTGTTTAACTATCCAACGAATTGTCACACGCTAAGATTCAATGCAAATCGGCCACATTATGGCCTTCCTAGTAAAAAAGGGTCGAAAACGAGTAATGTCCCAAATTAACGAGGAGATTTTCTTAACCTCCATTTTGGCTGAATTTTTAAAAAATGCAAAAATATCCCATGGAAGTCGTATCTATGTTGTTTACCTATCCAACGAATTGTCCCATGCTAAGATTCAATACAAACCGGCCACTTTATGGCCTTCCTTATAAAAAAGGGTCGAAAACGAGTAATGTCCTAAGTTAACGAGGGGATTTTCTTAACCTCCATTTTGGCTGAATTTTTAGAGAATGCAAAAATATCCCATGGAAGTCGTAGTTATGTTGTTTACCTATCCAACGAATTGTCACACGCTAAGATTCAATGCAAATCGGCCACATTATGGCCTTCCTACTAAAAAAGGGTCGAAAACGAGTAATGTCCCAAATTAACGAGGATATTTTCTTAACCCCCATTTTGGCTGAATTTTTAGAGAATGCAAAAATATCCCATGGAAGTCGTAGTTATGTTGTTTACCTATCCAACGAATTGTCACACGCTAAGATTCAATGCAAATCGGCCACATTATGGCCTTCCTAGTAAAAAAGGGTCGAAAATGAGTAATGTCCCAAATTAACGAGGAGATTTTCTTAACCTCCATTTTGGCTGAATTTTTAAAAAATGCAAAAATATCCCATGGAAGTCGTAGCTATGTTGTTTACCTATCCAACAAATTGTCCCATGCTAAGATTCAATACAAACCGGCCACTTTATGGCCTTCCTTATAAAAAAGGGTCGAAAACGAGTAATGTCCTAAATTAACGAGGGGATTTTCTTAACCTCCATTTTGGTTGAATTTTTAGAGAATGCAAAAATATCCCATGGAAGTCGTAGTTATGTTGTTTACATATCCAACGAATTGTCACACGCTAAGATTCAATGCAAATCGGCTACATTATGGCCTTCCTACTAAAAAAGGGTCGAAAACGAGTAATGTCCCAAATTAACGAGGATATTTTCTTAACCCCCATTTTGGCTGAATTTTTAGAGAATGCAAAAATATCCCATGGAAGTCATAGTTATGTTGTTTACCTATCCAACAAATTGTCACACGCTAAGATTCAATGCAAATCGGCCACATTATGGCCTTCCTAGTAAAAAAGGGTCGAAAACGAGTAATGTCCCAAATTAACGAGGAGATTTTCTTAACCTCCATTTTGGCTGAATTTTTAAAAAATGCAAAAATATCCCATGGAAGTCGTAGCTATGTTGTTTACCTATCCAACGAATTGTCCCATGCTAAGATTCAATACAAACCGGCCACTTTATGGCCTTCCTTATAAAAAAGGGTAAAAAACGAGTAATGTCCTAAGTTAACGAGGGGATTTTCTTAACCTCCATTTTGGCTGAATTTTTAGAGAATGCAAAAATATCCCATGGAAGTCGTAGTTATGTTGTTTACCTATCCAACGAATTGTCACACGCTAAGATTCAATGCAAATCGGCCACATTATGGCCTTCCTACTAAAAAAGGGTCGAAAACGAGTAATGTCCCAAATTAACGAGGATATTTTCTTAACCCCCATTTTGGCTGAATTTTTAGAGAATGCAAAAATATCCCATGGAAGTCGTAGTTATGTTGTTTACCTATCCAACGAATTGTCACACGCTAAGATTCAATGCAAATCGGCCACATTATGGCCTTCCTACTAAAAAAGGGTCGAAAACGAGTAATGTCCCAAATTAACGAGGATATTTTCTTAACCCCCATTTTGGCTGAATTTTTAGAGAATGCAAAAATATCCCATGGAAGTCATAGTTATGTTGTTTACCTATCCAACGAATTGTCACACGCTAAGATTCAATGCAAATTGGCC
This sequence comes from Medicago sativa, assembly GCF_051527215.1. Lineage (NCBI taxonomy): Eukaryota > Viridiplantae > Streptophyta > Magnoliopsida > Fabales > Fabaceae > Medicago > Medicago sativa. Next base: position 84,087,101 of record NC_140750.1, read on the forward strand.
ACATTATGGCCTTCCTAGTAAAAAAGGGTTGAAAACGAGTAATGTCCCAAATTAACGAGGAGATTTTCTTAACCTCCATTTTGGCTGAATTTTTAAAAAATGCAAAAATATCCCATGGAAGTCGTAGCTATGTTGTTTACCTATCCAACGAATTGTCCCATGCTAAGATTCAATACAAACCGGCCACTTTATGGCCTTCCTTATAAAAAAGGGTCGAAAACGAGTAATGTCCTAAATTAACGAGGGGATTTTCTTAACCTCCATTTTGGCTGAATTTTTAAAGATTGCAAAAATATCCCATGGAAGTCGTAGTTATGTTGTTTACCTATCCAACGAATTGTCACACGCTAAGATTCAATGCAAATCGGCCACATTATGGCCTTCCTACTAAAAAAGGGTCGAAAACGAGTAATGTCCCAAATTAACGAGGATATTTTCTTAACCCCCATTTTGGCTGAATTTTTAGAGAATGCAAAAATATCCCATGGAAGTCGTAGTTATGTTGTTTACCTATCCAACGAATTGTCACACGCTAAGATTCAATGCAAATCGGCCACATTATGGCCTTCCTACTAAAAAAGGGTCGAAAACGAGTAATGTCCCAAATTAACGAGGATATTTTCTTAACCCCCATTTTGGCTGAATTTTTAGAGAATGCAAAAATATCCCATGGAAGTCATAGTTATGTTGTTTACCTATCCAACGAATTGTCACACGCTAAGATTCAATGCAAATTGGCCACATTATGGCCTTCCTAGTAAAAAAGGGTTGAAAACGAGTAATGTCCCAAATTAACGAGGAGATTTTCTTAACCTCCATTTTGGCTGAATTTTTAAAAAATGCAAAAATATCCCATGGAAGTCGTAGCTATGTTGTTTACCTATCCAACGAATTGTCCCATGCTAAGATTCAATACAAACCGGCCACTTTATGGCCTTCCTTATAAAAAAGGGTCGAAAACGAGTAATGTCCTAAATTAACGAGGGGATTTTCTTAACCTCCATTTTGGCTGAATTTTTAAAGAATGCAAAAATATCCCATGGAAGTCGTAGTTATGTTGTTTACCTATCCAACGAATTGTCACACGCTAAGATTCAATGCAAATCGGCCACATTATGGCCTTCCTACTAAAAAAGGGTCGAAAACGAGTAATGTCCCAAATTAACGAGGATATTTTCTTAACCCCCATTTTGGCTGAATTTTTAGAGAATGCAAAAATATCCCATGGAAGTCATAGTTATGTTGTTTACCTATCCAACGAATTGTCACACGCTAAGATTCAATGCAAATCGGCCACATTATGGCCTTCCTAGTAAAAAAGGGTCGAAAACGAGTAATGTCCCAAATTAACGAGGAGATTTTCTTAACCTCCATTTTGGCTGAATTTTTAAAAAATGCAAAAATATCCCATGGAAGTCGTAGCTATGTTGTTTACCTATCCAACAAATTGTCCCATGCTAAGATTCAATACAAACCGGCCACTTTATGGCCTTCCTTATAAAAAAGGGTCAAAAACGAGTAATGTCCTAAGTTAACGAGGGGATTTTCTTAACCTCCATTTTGGCTGAATTTTTAGAGAATGCAAAAATATCCCATGGAAGTCGTAGTTATGTTGTTTACCTATCCAACGAATTGTCACACGCTAAGATTCAATGCAAATCGGCCACATTATGGCCTTCCTACTAAAAAAGGGTCGAAAACGAGTAATGTCCCAAATTAACGAGGATATTTTCTTAACCCCCATTTTGGCTGAATTTTTAGAGAATGCAAAAATATCCCATGGAAGTCGTAGTTATGTTGTTTACCTATCCAACGAATTGTCACACGCTAAGATTCAATGCAAATCGGCCACATTATGGCCTTCCTACTAAAAAAGGGTCGAAAACGAGTAATGTCCCAAATTAACGAGGATATTTTCTTAACCCCCATTTTGGCTGAATTTTTAGAGAATGCAAAAATATCCCATGGAAGTCATAGTTATGTTGTTTACCTATCCAACGAATTGTCACACGCTAAGATTCAATGCAAATCGGCCACATTATGGCCTTCCTACTAAAAAAGGGTCGAAAACGAGTAAATTTCCAAATTAACGAGGATATTTTCTTAAGCCCCATTTTGGCTGAATTTTTAGAGAATGCAAAAATATCCCATGGAAGTCGTAGTTATGTTGTTTACCTATCCAACGAATTGTCACACGCTAAGATTCAATGCAAATCGGCCACATTATGGCCTTCCTAGTAAAAAAGGGTCGAAAACGAGTAATGTCCCAAATTAACGAGGAGATTTTCTTAACCTCCATTTTGGCTGAATTTTTAAAAAATGCAAAAATATCCCATGGAAGTCGTAGCTATGTTGTTTACCTATCCAACAAATTGTCCCATGCTAAGATTCAATACAAACCGGCCACTTTATGGCCTTCCTTATAAAAAAGGGTCAAAAACGAGTAATGTCCTAAGTTAACGAGGGGATTTTCTTAACCTCCATTTTGGCTGAATTTTAAGAGAATGCAAAAATATCCCATGGAAGTCGTAGTTATGTTGTTTACCTATCCAACGAATTGTCACACGCTAAGATTCAATGCAAATCGGCCACATTATGGCCTTCCTACTAAAAAAGGGTCGAAAACGAGTAATGTCCCAAATTAACGAGGATATTTTCTTAACCCCCATTTTGGCTGAATTTTTAGAGAATGCAAAAATATCCCATGGAAGTCATAGTTATGTTGTTTACCTATCCAACGAATTGTCACACGCTAAGATTCAATGCAAATCGGCCACATTATGGCCTTCCTACTAAAAAAGGGTCGAAAACGAGTAAATTTCCAAATTAACGAGGATATTTTCTTAAGCCCCATTTTGGCTGAATTTTTAGAGAATGCAAAAATATCCCATGGAAGTCGTAGTTATGTTGTTTACCTATCCAACGAATTGTCACACGCTAAGATTCAATGCAAATCGGCCACATTATGGCCTTCCTAGTAAAAAAGGGTCGAAAACGAGTAATGTCCCAAATTAACGAGGAGATTTTCTTAACCTCCATTTTGGCTGAATTTTTAAAAAATGCAAAAATATCCCATGGAAGTCGTAGCTATGTTGTTTACCTATCCAACAAATTGTCCCATGCTAAGATTCAATACAAACCGGCCACTTTATGGCCTTCCTTATAAAAAAGGGTCAAAAACGAGTAATGTCCTAAGTTAACGAGGGGATTTTCTTAACCTCCATTTTGGCTGAATTTTTAGAGAATGCAAAAATATCCCATGGAAGTCGTAGTTATGTTGTTTACCTATCCAACGAATTGTCACACGCTAAGATTCAATGCAAATCGGCCACATTATGGCCTTCCTACTAAAAAAGGGTCGAAAACGAGTAATGTCCCAAATTAACGAGGATATTTTCTTAACCCCCATTTTGGCTGAATTTTTAGAGAATGCAAAAATATCCCATGGAAGTCGTAGTTATGTTGTTTACCTATCCAACGAATTGTCACACGCTAAGATTCAATGCAAATCGGCCACATTATGGCCTTCCTAGTAAAAAAGGGTCGAAAATGAGTAATGTCCCAAATTAACGAGGAGATTTTCTTAACCTCCATTTTGGCTGAATTTTTAAAAAATGCAAAAATATCCCATGGAAGTCGTAGCTATGTTGTTTACCTATCCAACAAATTGTCCCATGCTAAGATTCAATACAAACCGGCCACTTTATGGCCTTCCTTATAAAAAAGGGTCGAAAACGAGTAATGTCCTAAATTAACGAGGGGATTTTCTTAACCTCCATTTTGGTTGAATTTTTAGAGAATGCAAAAATATCCCATGGAAGTCGTAGTTATGTTGTTTACATATCCAACGAATTGTCACACGCTAAGATTCAATGCAAATCGGCTACATTATGGCCTTCCTACTAAAAAAGGGTCGAAAACGAGTAATGTCCCAAATTAACGAGGATATTTTCTTAACCCCCATTTTGGCTGAATTTTTAGAGAATGCAAAAATATCCCATGGAAGTCATAGTTATGTTGTTTACCTATCCAACAAATTGTCACACGCTAAGATTCAATGCAAATCGGCCACATTATGGCCTTCCTAGTAAAAAAGGGTCGAAAACGAGTAATGTCCCAAATTAACGAGGAGATTTTCTTAACCTCCATTTTGGCTGAATTTTTAAAAAATGCAAAAATATCCCATGGAAGTCGTAGCTATGTTGTTTACCTATCCAACGAATTGTCCCATGCTAAGATTCAATACAAACCGGCCACTTTATGGCCTTCCTTATAAAAAAGGGTCAAAAACGAGTAATGTCCTAAGTTAACGAGGGGATTTTCTTAACCTCCATTTTGGCTGAATTTTTAGAGAATGCAAAAATATCCCATGGAAGTCGTAGTTATGTTGTTTACCTATCCAACGAATTGTCACACGCTAAGATTCAATGCAAATCGGCCACATTATGGCCTTCCTACTAAAAAAGGGTCGAAAACGAGTAATGTCCCAAATTAACGAGGATATTTTCTTAACCCCCATTTTGGCTGAATTTTTAGAGAATGCAAAAATATCCCATGGAAGTCGTAGTTATGTTGTTTACCTATCCAACGAATTGTCACACGCTAAGATTCAATGCAAATCGGCCACATTATGGCCTTCCTACTAAAAAAGGGTCGAAAACGAGTAATGTCCCAAATTAACGAGGATATTTTCTTAACCCCCATTTTGGCTGAATTTTTAGAGAATGCAAAAATATCCCATGGAAGTCATAGTTATGTTGTTTACCTATCCAACGAATTGTCACACGCTAAGATTCAATGCAAATTGGCCACATTATGGCCTTCCTAGTAAAAAAGGGTTGAAAACGAGTAATGTCCCAAATTAACGAGGAGATTTTCTTAACCTCCATTTTGGCTGAATTTTTAAAAAATGCAAAAATATCCCATGGAAGTCGTAGCTATGTTGTTTACCTATCCAACGAATTGTCCCATGCTAAGATTCAATACAAACCGGCCACTTTATGGCCTTCCTTATAAAAAAGGGTCGAAAACGAGTAATGTCCTAAATTAACGAGGGGATTTTCTTAACCTCCATTTTGGCTGAATTTTTAAAGAATGCAAAAATATCCCATGGAAGTCGTAGTTATGTTGTTTACCTATCCAACGAATTGTCACACGCTAAGATTCAATGCAAATCGGCCACATTATGGCCTTCCTACTAAAAAAGGGTCGAAAACGAGTAATGTCCCAAATTAACGAGGATATTTTCTTAACCCCCATTTTGGCTGAATTTTTAGAGAATGCAAAAATATCCCATGGAAGTCGTAGTTATGTTGTTTACCTATCCAACGAATTGTCACACGCTAAGATTCAATGCAAATCGGCCACATTATGGCCTTCCTACTAAAAAAGGGTCGAAAACGAGTAATGTCCCAAATTAACGAGGATATTTTCTTAACCCCCATTTTGGCTGAATTTTTAGAGAATGCAAAAATATCCCATGGAAGTCATAGTTATGTTGTTTACCTATCCAACGAATTGTCACACGCTAAGATTCAATGCAAATTGGCCACATTATGGCCTTCCTAGTAAAAAAGGGTTGAAAACGAGTAATGTCCCAAATTAACGAGGAGATTTTCTTAACCTCCATTTTGGCTGAATTTTTAAAAAATGCAAAAATATCCCATGGAAGTCGTAGCTATGTTGTTTACCTATCCAACGAATTGTCCCATGCTAAGATTCAATACAAACCGGCCACTTTATGGCCTTCCTTATAAAAAAGGGTCGAAAACGAGTAATGTCCTAAATTAACGAGGGGATTTTCTTAACCTCCATTTTGGCTGAATTTTTAAAGAATGCAAAAATATCCCATGGAAGTCGTAGTTATGTTGTTTACCTATCCAACGAATTGTCACACGCTAAGATTCAATGCAAATCGGCCACATTATGGCCTTCCTACTAAAAAAGGGTCGAAAACGAGTAATGTCCCAAATTAACGAGGATATTTTCTTAACCCCCATTTTGGCTGAATTTTTAGAGAATGCAAAAATATCCCATGGAAGTCATAGTTATGTTGTTTACCTATCCAACGAATTGTCACACGCTAAGATTCAATGCAAATCGGCCACATTATGGCCTTCCTAGTAAAAAAGGGTCGAAAACGAGTAATGTCCCAAATTAACGAGGAGATTTTCTTAACCTCCATTTTGGCTGAATTTTTAAAAAATGCAAAAATATCCCATGGAAGTCGTAGCTATGTTGTTTACCTATCCAACAAATTGTCCCATGCTAAGATTCAATACAAACCGGCCACTTTATGGCCTTCCTTATAAAAAAGGGTCAAAAACGAGTAATGTCCTAAGTTAACGAGGGGATTTTCTTAACCTCCATTTTGGCTGAATTTTTAGAGAATGCAAAAATATCCCATGGAAGTCGTAGTTATGTTGTTTACCTATCCAACGAATTGTCACACGCTAAGATTCAATGCAAATCGGCCACATTATGGCCTTCCTACTAAAAAAGGGTCGAAAACGAGTAATGTCCCAAATTAACGAGGATATTTTCTTAACCCCCATTTTGGCTGAATTTTTAGAGAATGCAAAAATATCCCATGGAAGTCGTAGTTATGTTGTTTACCTATCCAACGAATTGTCACACGCTAAGATTCAATGCAAATCGGCCACATTATGGCCTTCCTACTAAAAAAGGGTCGAAAACGAGTAATGTCCCAAATTAACGAGGATATTTTCTTAACCCCCATTTTGGCTGAATTTTTAGAGAATGCAAAAATATCCCATGGAAGTCATAGTTATGTTGTTTACCTATCCAACGAATTGTCACACGCTAAGATTCAATGCAAATTGGCCACATTATGGCCTTCCTAGTAAAAAAGGGTTGAAAACGAGTAATGTCCCAAATTAACGAGGAGATTTTCTTAACCTCCATTTTGGCTGAATTTTTAAAAAATGCAAAAATATCCCATGGAAGTCGTAGCTATGTTGTTTACCTATCCAACGAATTGTCCCATGCTAAGATTCAATACAAACCGGCCACTTTATGGCCTTCCTTATAAAAAAGGGTCGAAAACGAGTAATGTCCTAAATTAACGAGGTGATTTTCTTAACCTCCATTTTGGCTGAATTTTTAAAGAATGCAAAAATATCCCATGGAAGTCGTAGTTATGTTGTTTACCTATCCAACGAATTGTCACACGCTAAGATTCAATGCAAATCGGCCACATTATGGCCTTCCTACTAAAAAAGGGTCGAAAACGAGTAATGTCCCAAATTAACGAGGATATTTTCTTAACCCCCATTTTGGCTGAATTTTTAGAGAATGCAAAAATATCCCATGGAAGTCGTAGTTATGTTGTTTACCTATCCAACGAATTGTCACACGCTAAGATTCAATGCAAATCGGCCACATTATGGCCTTCCTACTAAAAAAGGGTCGAAAACGAGTAATGTCCCAAATTAACGAGGATATTTTCTTAACCCCCATTTTGGCTGAATTTTTAGAGAATGCAAAAATATCCCATGGAAGTCATAGTTATGTTGTTTACCTATCCAACGAATTGTCACACGCTAAGATTCAATGCAAATTGGCCACATTATGGCCTTCCTAGTAAAAAAGGGTTGAAAACGAGTAATGTCCCAAATTAACGAGGAGATTTTCTTAACCTCCATTTTGGCTGAATTTTTAAAAAATGCAAAAATATCCCATGGAAGTCGTAGCTATGTTGTTTACCTATCCAACGAATTGTCCCATGCTAAGATTCAATACAAACCGGCCACTTTATGGCCTTCCTTATAAAAAAGGGTCGAAAACGAGTAATGTCCTAAATTAACGAGGGGATTTTCTTAACCTCCATTTTGGCTGAATTTTTAAAGAATGCAAAAATATCCCATGGAAGTCGTAGTTATGTTGTTTACCTATCCAACGAATTGTCACACGCTAAGATTCAATGCAAATCGGCCACATTATGGCCTTCCTACTAAAAAAGGGTCGAAAACGAGTAATGTCCCAAATTAACGAGGATATTTTCTTAACCCCCATTTTGGCTGAATTTTTAGAGAATGCAAAAATATCCCATGGAAGTCATAGTTATGTTGTTTACCTATCCAACGAATTGTCACACGCTAAGATTCAATGCAAATCGGCCACATTATGGCCTTCCTAGTAAAAAAGGGTCGAAAACGAGTAATGTCCCAAATTAACGAGGAGATTTTCTTAACCTCCATTTTGGCTGAATTTTTAAAAAATGCAAAAATATCCCATGGAAGTCGTAGCTATGTTGTTTACCTATCCAACAAATTGTCCCATGCTAAGATTCAATACAAACCGGCCACTTTATGGCCTTCCTTATAAAAAAGGGTCAAAAACGAGTAATGTCCTAAGTTAACGAGGGGATTTTCTTAACCTCCATTTTGGCTGAATTTTTAGAGAATGCAAAAATATCCCATGGAAGTCGTAGTTATGTTGTTTACCTATCCAACGAATTGTCACACGCTAAGATTCAATGCAAATCGGCCACATTATGGCCTTCCTACTAAAAAAGGGTCGAAAACGAGTAATGTCCCAAATTAACGAGGATATTTTCTTAACCCCCATTTTGGCTGAATTTTTAGAGAATGCAAAAATATCCCATGGAAGTCGTAGTTATGTTGTTTACCTATCCAACGAATTGTCACACGCTAAGATTCAATGCAAATCGGCCACATTATGGCCTTCCTACTAAAAAAGGGTCGAAAACGAGTAATGTCCCAAATTAACGAGGATATTTTCTTAACCCCCATTTTGGCTGAATTTTTAGAGAATGCAAAAATATCCCATGGAAGTCATAGTTATGTTGTTTACCTATCCAACGAATTGTCACACGCTAAGATTCAATGCAAATCGGCCACATTATGGCCTTCCTACTAAAAAAGGGTCGAAAACGAGTAAATTTCCAAATTAACGAGGATATTTTCTTAAGCCCCATTTTGGCTGAATTTTTAGAGAATGCAAAAATATCCCATGGAAGTCGTAGTTATGTTGTTTACCTATCCAACGAATTGTCACACGCTAAGATTCAATGCAAATCGGCCACATTATGGCCTTCCTAGTAAAAAAGGGTCGAAAACGAGTAATGTCCCAAATTAACGAGGAGATTTTCTTAACCTCCATTTTGGCTGAATTTTTAAAAAATGCAAAAATATCCCATGGAAGTCGTAGCTATGTTGTTTACCTATCCAACAAATTGTCCCATGCTAAGATTCAATACAAACCGGCCACTTTATGGCCTTCCTTATAAAAAAGGGTCAAAAACGAGTAATGTCCTAAGTTAACGAGGGGATTTTCTTAACCTCCATTTTGGCTGAATTTTTAGAGAATGCAAAAATATCCCATGGAAGTCGTAGTTATGTTGTTTACCTATCCAACGAATTGTCACACGCTAAGATTCAATGCAAATCGGCCACATTATGGCCTTCCTACTAAAAAAGGGTCGAAAACGAGTAATGTCCCAAATTAACGAGGATATTTTCTTAACCCCCATTTTGGCTGAATTTTTAGAGAATGCAAAAATATCCCATGGAAGTCGTAGTTATGTTGTTTACCTATCCAACGAATTGTCACACGCTAAGATTCAATGCAAATCGGCCACATTATGGCCTTCCTACTAAAAAAGGGTCGAAAACGAGTAATGTCCCAAATTAACGAGGATATTTTCTTAACCCCCATTTTGGCTGAATTTTTAGAGAATGCAAAAATATCCCATGGAAGTCATAGTTATGTTGTTTACCTATCCAACGAATTGTCACACGCTAAGATTCAATGCAAATCGGCCACATTATGGCCTTCCTACTAAAAAAGGGTCGAAAACGAGTAAATTTCCAAATTAACGAGGATATTTTCTTAAGCCCCATTTTGGCTGAATTTTTAGAGAATGCAAAAATATCCCATGGAAGTCGTAGTTATGTTGTTTACCTATCCAACGAATTGTCACACGCTAAGATTCAATGCAAATCGGCCACATTATGGCCTTCCTAGTAAAAAAGGGTCGAAAACGAGTAATGTCCCAAATTAACGAGGAGATTTTCTTAACCTCCATTTTGGCTGAATTTTTAAAAAATGCAAAAATATCCCATGGAAGTCGTATCTATGTTGTTTACCTATCCAACCAATTGTCCCATGCTAAGATTCAATACAAACCGGCCACTTTATGGCCTTCCTTATAAAAAAGGGTCGAAAACGAGTAATGTCCTAAGTTAACGAGGGGATTTTCTTAACCTCCATTTTGGCTGAATTTTTAGAGAATGCAAAAATATCCCATGGAAGTCGTAGTTATGTTGTTTACCTATCCAACGAATTGTCACACGCTAAGATTCAATGCAAATCGGCCACATTATGGCCTTCCTACTAAAAAAGGGTCGAAAACGAGTAATGTCCCAAATTAACGAGGATATTTTCTTAACCCCCATTTTGGCTGAATTTTTAGAGAATGCAAAAATATCCCATGGAAGTCGTAGTTATGTTGTTTACCTATCCAACGAATTGTCACACGCTAAGATTCAATGCAAATCGGCCACATTATGGCCTTCCTAGTAAAAAAGGGTCGAAAATGAGTAATGTCCCAAATTAACGAGGAGATTTTCTTAACCTCCATTTTGGCTGAATTTTTAAAAAATGCAAAAATATCCCATGGAAGTCGTAGCTATGTTGTTTACCTATCCAACAAATTGTCCCATGCTAAGATTCAATACAAACCGGCCACTTTATGGCCTTCCTTATAAAAAAGGGTCAAAAACGAGTAATGTCCTAAGTTAACGAGGGGATTTTCTTAACCTCCATTTTGGCTGAATTTTTAGAGAATGCAAAAATATCCCATGGAAGTCGTAGTTATGTTGTTTACCTATCCAACGAATTGTCACACGCTAAGATTCAATGCAAATCGGCCACATTATGGCCTTCCTACTAAAAAAGGGTCGAAAACGAGTAATGTCCCAAATTAACGAGGATATTTTCTTAACCCCCATTTTGGCTGAATTTTTAGAGAATGCAAAAATATCCCATGGAAGTCGTAGTTATGTTGTTTACCTATCCAACGAATTGTCACACGCTAAGATTCAATGCAAATCGGCCACATTATGGCCTTCCTACTAAAAAAGGGTCGAAAACGAGTAATGTCCCAAATTAACGAGGATATTTTCTTAACCCCCATTTTGGCTGAATTTTTAGAGAATGCAAAAATATCCCATGGAAGTCATAGTTATGTTGTTTACCTATCCAACGAATTGTCACACGCTAAGATTCAATGCAAATCGGCCACATTATGGCCTTCCTACTAAAAAAGGGTCGAAAACGAGTAAATTTCCAAATTAACGAGGATATTTTCTTAAGCCCCATTTTGGCTGAATTTTTAGAGAATGCAAAAATATCCCATGGAAGTCGTAGTTATGTTGTTTACCTATCCAACGAATTGTCACACGCTAAGATTCAATGCAAATCGGCCACATTATGGCCTTCCTAGTAAAAAAGGGTCGAAAACGAGTAATGTCCCAAATTAACGAGGAGATTTTCTTAACCTCCATTTTGGCTGAATTTTTAAAAAATGCAAAAATATCCCATGGAAGTCGTATCTATGTTGTTTACCTATCCAACGAATTGTCCCATGCTAAGATTCAATACAAACCGGCCACTTTATGGCCTTCCTTATAAAAAAGGGTCGAAAACGAGTAATGTCCTAAGTTAACGAGGGGATTTTCTTAACCTCCATTTTGGCTGAATTTTTAGAGAATGCAAAAATATCCCATGGAAGTCGTAGTTATGTTGTTTACCTATCCAACGAATTGTCACACGCTAAGATTCAATGCAAATCGGCCACATTATGGCCTTCCTACTAAAAAAGGGTCGAAAACGAGTAATGTCCCAAATTAACGAGGATATTTTCTTAACCCCCATTTTGGCTGAATTTTTAGAGAATGCAAAAATATCCCATGGAAGTCGTAGTTATGTTGTTTACCTATCCAACGAATTGTCACACGCTAAGATTCAATGCAAATCGGCCACATTATGGCCTTCCTAGTAAAAAAGGGTCGAAAATGAGTAATGTCCCAAATTAACGAGGAGATTTTCTTAACCTCCATTTTGGCTGAATTTTTAAAAAATGCAAAAATATCCCATGGAAGTCGTAGCTATGTTGTTTACCTATCCAACAAATTGTCCCATGCTAAGATTCAATACAAACCGGCCACTTTATGGCCTTCCTTATAAAAAAGGGTCGAAAACGAGTAATGTCCTAAATTAACGAGGGGATTTTCTTAACCTCCATTTTGGTTGAATTTTTAGAGAATGCAAAAATATCCCATGGAACTCGTAGTTTTGTTGTTTACCTATCCAACGAATTGTCACACGCTAAGATTCAATGCAAATCGGCCACATTATGGCCTTCCTACTAAAAAAGGGTCGAAAACGAGTAATGTCCCAAATTAACGAGGATATTTTCTTAACCCCCATTTTGGCTGAATTTTTAGAGAATGCAAAAATATCCCATGGAAGTCATAGTTATGTTGTTTACCTATCCAACGAATTGTCACACGCTAAGATTCAATGCAAATTGGCCACATTATGGCCTTCCTAGTAAAAAAGGGTTGAAAACGAGTAATGTCCCAAATTAACGAGGAGATTTTCTTAACCTCCATTTTGGCTGAATTTTTAAAAAATGCAAAAATATCCCATGGAAGTCGTAGCTATGTTGTTTACCTATCCAACGAATTCTCCCATGCTAAGATTCAATACAAACCGGCCACTTTATGGCCTTCCTTATAAAAAAGGGTCGAAAACGAGTAATGTCCTAAATTAACGAGGGGATTTTCTTAACCTCCATTTTGGCTGTATTTTTAAAGAATGCAAAAATATCCCATGGAAGTCGTAGTTATGTTGTTTACCTATCCAACGAATTGTCACACGCTAAGATTCAATGCAAATCGGCCACATTATGGCCTTCCTACTAAAAAAGGGTCGAAAACGAGTAATGTCCCAAATTAACGAGGATATTTTCTTAACCCCCATTTTGGCTGAATTTTTAGAGAATGCAAAAATATCCCATGGAAGTCATAGTTATGTTGTTTACCTATCCAACGAATTGTCACACGCTAAGATTCAATGCAAATCGGCCACATTATGGCCTTCCTAGTAAAAAAGGGTCGAAAACGAGTAATGTCCCAAATTAACGAGGAGATTTTCTTAACCTCCATTTTGGCTGAATTTTTAAAAAATGCAAAAATATCCCATGGAAGTCGTAGCTATGTTGTTTACCTATCCAACGAATTGTCCCATGCTAAGATTCAATACAAACCGGCCACTTTATGGCCTTCCTTATAAAAAAGGGTCAAAAACGAGTAATGTCCTAAGTTAACGAGGGGATTTTCTTAACCTCCATTTTGGCTGAATTTTTAGAGAATGCAAAAATATCCCATGGAAGTCGTAGTTATGTTGTTTACCTATCCAACGAATTGTCACACGCTAAGATTCAATGCAAATCGGCCACATTATGGCCTTCCTACTAAAAAAGGGTCGAAAACGAGTAATGTCCCAAATTAACGAGGATATTTTCTTAACCCCCATTTTGGCTGAATTTTTAGAGAATGCAAAAATATCCCATGGAAGTCGTAGTTATGTTGTTTACCTATCCAACGAATTGTCACACGCTAAGATTCAATGCAAATCGGCCACATTATGGCCTTCCTACTAAAAAAGGGTCGAAAACGAGTAATGTCCCAAATTAACGAGGATATTTTCTTAACCCCCATTTTGGCTGAATTTTTAGAGAATGCAAAAATATCCCATGGAAGTCATAGTTATGTTGTTTACCTATCCAACGAATTGTCACACGCTAAGATTCAATGCAAATCGGCCACATTATGGCCTTCCTACTAAAAAAGGGTCGAAAACGAGTAAAGTCCCAAATTAACGAGGATATTTTCTTAACCCCCATTTTGGCTGAATTTTTAGAGAATGCAAAAATATCCCATGGAAGTCGTAGTTATGTTGTTTACCTATCCAACGAATTGTCACACGCTAAGATTCAATGCAAATCGGCCACATTATGGCCTTCCTAGTAAAAAAGGGTCGAAAACGAGTAATGTCCCAAATTAACGAGGAGATTTTCTTAACCTCCATTTTGGCTGAATTTTTAAAAAATGCAAAAATATCCCATGGAAGTCGTATCTATGTTGTTTACCTATCCAACGAATTGTCCCATGCTAAGATTCAATACAAACCGGCCACTTTATGGCCTTCCTTATAAAAAAGGGTCGAAAACGAGTAATGTCCTAAGTTAACGAGGGGATTTTCTTAACCTCCATTTTGGCTGAATTTTTAGAGAATGCAAAAATATCCCATGGAAGTCGTAGTTATGTTGTTTACCTATCCAACGAATTGTCACACGCTAAGATTCAATGCAAATCGGCCACATTATGGCCTTCCTACTAAAAAAGGGTCGAAAACGAGTAATGTCCCAAATTAACGAGGATATTTTCTTAACCCCCATTTTGGCTGAATTTTTAGAGAATGCAAAAATATCCCATGGAAGTCGTAGTTATGTTGTTTACCTATCCAACGAATTGTCACACGCTAAGATTCAATGCAAATCGGCCACATTATGGCCTTCCTAGTAAAAAAGGGTCGAAAATGAGTAATGTCCCAAATTAACGAGGAGATTTTCTTAACCTCCATTTTGGCTGAATTTTTAAAAAATGCAAAAATATCCCATGGAAGTCGTAGCTATGTTGTTTACCTATCCAACAAATTGTCCCATGCTAAGATTCAATACAAACCGGCCACTTTATGGCCTTCCTTATAAAAAAGGGTCGAAAACGAGTAATGTCCTAAATTAACGAGGGGATTTTCTTAACCTCCATTTTGGTTGAATTTTTAGAGAATGCAAAAATATCCCATGGAAGTCGTAGTTATGTTGTTTACATATCCAACGAATTGTCACACGCTAAGATTCAATGCAAATCGGCTACATTATGGCCTTCCTACTAAAAAAGGGTCGAAAACGAGTAATGTCCCAAATTAACGAGGATATTTTCTTAACCCCCATTTTGGCTGAATTTTTAGAGAATGCAAAAATATCCCATGGAAGTCATAGTTATGTTGTTTACCTATCCAACAAATTGTCACACGCTAAGATTCAATGCAAATCGGCCACATTATGGCCTTCCTAGTAAAAAAGGGTCGAAAACGAGTAATGTCCCAAATTAACGAGGAGATTTTCTTAACCTCCATTTTGGCTGAATTTTTAAAAAATGCAAAAATATCCCATGGAAGTCGTAGCTATGTTGTTTACCTATCCAACGAATTGTCCCATGCTAAGATTCAATACAAACCGGCCACTTTATGGCATTCCTTATAAAAAAGGATCAAAAACGAGTAATGTCCTAAGTTAACGAGGGGATTTTCTTAACCTCCATTTTGGCTGAATTTTTAGAGAATGCAAAAATATCCCATGGAAGTCGTAGTTATGTTGTTTACCTATCCAACGAATTGTCACACGCTAAGATTCAATGCAAATCGGCCACATTATGGCCTTCCTACTAAAAAAGGGTCGAAAACGAGTAATGTCCCAAATTAACGAGGATATTTTCTTAACCCCCATTTTGGCTGAATTTTTAGAGAATGCAAAAATATCCCATGGAAGTCGTAGTTATGTTGTTTACCTATCCAACGAATTGTCACACGCTAAGATTCAATGCAAATCGGCCACATTATGGCCTTCCTACTAAAAAAGGGTCGAAAACGAGTAATGTCCCAAATTAACGAGGATATTTTCTTAACCCCCATTTTGGCTGAATTTTTAGAGAATGCAAAAATATCCCATGGAAGTCATAGTTATGTTGTTTACCTATCCAACGAATTGTCACACGCTAAGATTCAATGCAAATTGGCCACATTATGGCCTTCCTAGTAAAAAAGGGTTGAAAACGAGTACTGTCCCAAATTAACGAGGAGATTTTCTTAACCTCCATTTTGGCTGAATTTTTAAAAAATGCAAAAATATCCCATGGAAGTCGTAGCTATGTTGTTTACCTATCCAACGAATTGTCCCATGCTAAGATTCAATACAAACCGGCCACTTTATGGCCTTCCTTATAAAAAAGGGTCGAAAACGAGTAATGTCCTAAATTAACGAGGGGATTTTCTTAACCTCCATTTTGGCTGAATTTTTAAAGAATGCAAAAATATCCCATGGAAGTCGTAGTTATGTTGTTTACCTATCCAACGAATTGTCACACGCTAAGATTCAATGCAAATCGGCCACATTATGGCCTTCCTACTAAAAAAGGGTCGAAAACGAGTAATGTCCCAAATTAACGAGGATATTTTCTTAACCCCCATTTTGGCTGAATTTTTAGAGAATGCAAAAATATCCCATGGAAGTCATAGTTATGTTGTTTACCTATCCAACGAATTGTCACACGCTAAGATTCAATGCAAATCGGCCACATTATGGCCTTCCTAGTAAAAAAGGGTCAAAAACGAGTAATGTCCCAAATTAACGAGGAGATTTTCTTAACCTCCATTTTGGCTGAATTTTTAAAAAATGCAAAAATATCCCATGGAAGTCGTAGCTATGTTGTTTACCTATCCAACGAATTGTCCCATGCTAAGATTCAATACAAACCGGCCACTTTATGGCCTTCCTTATAAAAAAGGGTCAAAAACGAGTAATGTCCTAAGTTAACGAGGGGATTTTCTTAACCTCCATTTTGGCTGAATTTTTAGAGAATGCAAAAATATCCCATGGAAGTCGTAGTTATGTTGTTTACCTATCCAACGAATTGTCACACGCTAAGATTCAATGCAAATCGGCCACATTATGGCCTTCCTACTAAAAAAGGGTCGAAAACGAGTAATGTCCCAAATTAACGAGGATATTTTCTTAACCCCCATTTTGGCTGAATTTTTAGAGAATGCAAAAATATCCCATGGAAGTCATAGTTATGTTGTTTACCTATCCAACGAATTGTCACACGCTAAGATTCAATGCAAATCGGCCACATTATGGCCTTCCTAGTAAAAAAGGGTCGAAAACGAGTAATGTCCCAAATTAACGAGGAGATTTTCTTAACCTCCATTTTGGCTGAATTTTTAAAAAATGCAAAAATATCCCATGGAAGTCGTAGCTATGTTGTTTACCTATCCAACGAATTGTCCCATGCTAAGATTCAATACAAACCGGCCACTTTATGGCCTTCCATATAAAAAAGGGTCAAAAACGAGTAATGTCCTAAGTTAACGAGGGGATTTTCTTAACCTCCATTTTGGCTGAATTTTTAGAGAATGCAAAAATATCCCATGGAAGTCGTAGTTATGTTGTTTACCTATCCAACGAATTGTCACACGCTCAGATTCAATGCAAATCGGCCACATTATGGCCTTCCTACTAAAAAAGGGTCGAAAACGAGTAAAGTCCCAAATTAACGAGGATATTTTCTTAACCCCCATTTTGGCTGAATTTTTAGAGAATGCAAAAATATCCCATGGAAGTCGTAGTTATGTTGTTTACCTATCCAACGAATTGTCACACGCTAAGATTCAATGCAAATCGGCCACATTATGGCCTTCCTAGTAAAAAAGGGTCGAAAACGAGTAATGTCCCAAATTAACGAGGAGATTTTCTTAACCTCCATTTTGGCTGAATTTTTAAAAAATGCAAAAATATCCCATGGAAGTCGTATCTATGTTGTTTACCTATCCAACGAATTGTCCCATGCTAAGATTCAATACAAACCGGCCACTTTATGGCCTTCCTTATAAAAAAGGGTCGAAAACGAGTAATGTCCTAAGTTAACGAGGGGATTTTCTTAACCTCCATTTTGGCTGAATTTTTAGAGAATGCAAAAATATCCCATGGAAGTCGTAGTTATGTTGTTTACCTATCCAACGAATTGTCACACGCTAAGATTCAATGCAAATCGGCCACATTATGGCCTTCCTACTAAAAAAGGGTCGAAAACGAGTAATGTCCCAAATTAACGAGGATATTTTCTTAAACCCCATTTTGGCTGAATTTTTAGAGAATGCAAAAATATCCCATGGAAGTCGTAGTTATGTTGTTTACCTATCCAACGAATTGTCACACGCTAAGATTCAATGCAAATCGGCCACATTATGGCCTTCCTAGTAAAAAAGGGTCGAAAACGAGTAATGTCCCAAATTAACGAGGAGATTTTCTTAACCTCCATTTTGGCTGAATTTTTAAAAAATGCAAAAATATCCCATGGAAGTCGTAGCTATGTTGTTTACCTATCCAACAAATTGTCCCATGCTAAGATTCAATACAAACCGGCCACTTTATGGCCTTCCATATAAAAAAGGGTCAAAAACGAGTAATGTCCTAAGTTAACGAGGGGATTTTCTTAACCTCCATTTTGGCTGAATTTTTAGAGAATGCAAAAATATCCCATGGAAGTCGTAGTTATGTTGTTTACCTATCCAACGAATTGTCACACGCTCAGATTCAATGCAAATCGGCCACATTATGGCCTTCCTACTAAAAAAGGGTCGAAAACGAGTAAAGTCCCAAATTAACGAGGATATTTTCTTAACCCCCATTTTGGCTGAATTTTTAGAGAATGCAAAAATATCCCATGGAAGTCGTAGTTATGTTGTTTACCTATCCAACGAATTGTCACACGCTAAGATTCAATGCAAATCGGCCACATTATGCCCTTCCTAGTAAAAAAGGGTCGAAAACGAGTAATGTCCCAAATTAACGAGGAGATTTTCTTAACCTCCATTTTGGCTGAATTTTTAAAAAATGCAAAAATATCCCATGGAAGTCGTATCTATGTTGTTTACCTATCCAACGAATTGTCCCATGCTAAGATTCAATACAAACCGGCCACTTTATGGCCTTCCTTATAAAAAAGGGTCGAAAACGAGTAATGTCCTAAGTTAACGAGGGGATTTTCTTAACCTCCATTTTGGCTGAATTTTTAGAGAATGCAAAAATATCCCATGGAAGTCGTAGTTATGTTGTTTACCTATCCAACGAATTGTCACACGCTAAGATTCAATGCAAATCGGCCACATTATGGCCTTCCTACTAAAAAAGGGTCGAAAACGAGTAATGTCCCAAATTAACGAGGATATTTTCTTAACCCCCATTTTGGCTGAATTTTTAGAGAATGCAAAAATATCCCATGGAAGTCGTAGTTATGTTGTTTACCTATCCAACGAATTGTCACACGCTAAGATTCAATGCAAATCGGCCACATTATGGCCTTCCTAGTAAAAAAGGGTCGAAAACGAGTAATGTCCCAAATTAACGAGGAGATTTTCTTAACCTCCATTTTGGCTGAATTTTTAAAAAATGCAAAAATATCCCATGGAAGTCGTAGCTATGTTGTTTACCTATCCAACAAATTGTCCCATGCTAAGATTCAATACAAACCGGCCACTTTATGGCCTTCCTTATAAAAAAGGGTCAAAAACGAGTAATGTCCTAAGTTAACGAGGGGATTTTCTTAACCTCCATTTTGGCTGAATTTTTAGAGAATGCAAAAATATCCCATGGAAGTCGTAGTTATGTTGTTTACCTATCCAACGAATTGTCACACGCTAAGATTCAATGCAAATCGGCCACATTATGGCCTTCATACTAAAAAAGGGTCGAAAACGAGTAATGTCCCAAATTAACGAGGATATTTTCTTAACCCCCATTTTGGCTGAATTTTTAGAGAATGCAAAAATATCCCATGGAAGTCGTAGTTATGTTGTTTACCTATCCAACGAATTGTCACACGCTAAGATTCAATGCAAATCGGCCACATTATGGCCTTCCTACTAAAAAAGGGTCGAAAACGAGTAATGTCCCAAATTAACGAGGATATTTTCTTAACCCCCATTTTGGCTGAATTTTTAGAGAATGCAAAAATATCCCATGGAAGTCATAGTTATGTTGTTTACCTATCCAACGAATTGTCACACGCTAAGATTCAATGCAAATCGGCCACATTATGGCCTTCCTAGTAAAAAAGGGTCGAAAACGAGTAATGTCCCAAATTAACGAGGAGATTTTCTTAACCTCCATTTTGGCTGAATTTTTAAAAAATGCAAAAATATCCCATGGAAGTCGTAGCTATGTTGTTTACCTATCCAACGAATTGTCCCATGCTAAGATTCAATACAAACCGGCCACTTTATGGCCTTCCATATAAAAAAGGGTCAAAAACGAGTAATGTCCTAAGTTAACGAGGGGATTTTCTTAACCTCCATTTTGGCTGAATTTTTAGAGAATGCAAAAATATCCCATGGAAGTCGTAGTTATGTTGTTTACCTATCCAACGAATTGTCACACGCTCAGATTCAATGCAAATCGGCCACATTATGGCCTTCCTACTAAAAAAGGGTCGAAAACGAGTAAAGTCCCAAATTAACGAGGATATTTTCTTAACCCCCATTTTGGCTGAATTTTTAGAGAATGCAAAAATATCCCATGGAAGTCGTAGTTATGTTGTTTACCTATCCAACGAATTGTCACACGCTAAGATTCAATGCAAATCGGCCACATTATGGCCTTCCTAGTAAAAAAGGGTCGAAAACGAGTAATGTCCCAAATTAACGAGGAGATTTTCTTAACCTCCATTTTGGCTGAATTTTTAAAAAATGCAAAAATATCCCATGGAAGTCGTATCTATGTTGTTTACCTATCCAACGAATTGTCCCATGCTAAGATTCAATACAAACCGGCCACTTTATGGCCTTCCTTATAAAAAAGGGTCGAAAACGAGTAATGTCCTAAGTTAACGAGGGGATTTTCTTAACCTCCATTTTGGCTGAATTTTTAGAGAATGCAAAAATATCCCATGGAAGTCGTAGTTATGTTGTTTACCTATCCAACGAATTGTCACACGCTAAGATTCAATGCAAATCGGCCACATTATGGCCTTCCTACTAAAAAAGGGTCGAAAACGAGTAATGTCCCAAATTAACGAGGATATTTTCTTAACCCCCATTTTGGCTGAATTTTTAGAGAATGCAAAAATATCCCATGGAAGTCGTAGTTATGTTGTTTACCTATCCAACGAATTGTCACACGCTAAGATTCAATGCAAATCGGCCACATTATGGCCTTCCTAGTAAAAAAGGGTCGAAAACGAGTAATGTCCCAAATTAACGAGGAGATTTTCTTAACCTCCATTTTGGCTGAATTTTTAAAAAATGCAAAAATATCCCATGGAAGTCGTAGCTATGTTGTTTACCTATCCAACAAATTGTCCCATGCTAAGATTCAATACAAACCGGCCACTTTATGGCCTTCCTTATAAAAAAGGGTCAAAAACGAGTAATGTCCTAAGTTAACGAGGGGATTTTCTTAACCTCCATTTTGGCTGAATTTTTAGAGAATGCAAAAATATCCCATGGAAGTCGTAGTTATGTTGTTTACCTATCCAACGAATTGTCACACGCTAAGATTCAATGCAAATCGGCCACATTATGGCCTTCATACTAAAAAAGGGTCGAAAACGAGTAATGTCCCAAATTAACGAGGATATTTTCTTAACCCCCATTTTGGCTGAATTTTTAGAGAATGCAAAAATATCCCATGGAAGTCGTAGTTATGTTGTTTACCTATCCAACGAATTGTCACACGCTAAGATTCAATGCAAATCGGCCACATTATGGCCTTCCTACTAAAAAAGGGTCGAAAACGAGTAATGTCCCAAATTAACGAGGATATTTTCTTAACCCCCATTTTGGCTGAATTTTTAGAGAATGCAAAAATATCCCATGGAAGTCATAGTTATGTTGTTTACCTATCCAACGAATTGTCACACGCTAAGATTCAATGCAAATCGGCCACATTATGGCCTTCCTAGTAAAAAAGGGTCGAAAACGAGTAATGTCCCAAATTAACGAGGAGATTTTCTTAACCTCCATTTTGGCTGAATTTTTAAAAAATGCAAAAATATCCCATGGAAGTCGTAGCTATGTTGTTTACCTATCCAACGAATTGTCCCATGCTAAGATTCAATACAAACCGGCCACTTTATGGCCTTCCATATAAAAAAGGGTCAAAAACGAGTAATGTCCTAAGTTAACGAGGGGATTTTCTTAACCTCCATTTTGGCTGAATTTTTAGAGAATGCAAAAATATCCCATGGAAGTCGTAGTTATGTTGTTTACCTATCCAACGAATTGTCACACGCTCAGATTCAATGCAAATCGGCCACATTATGGCCTTCCTACTAAAAAAGGGTCGAAAACGAGTAAAGTCCCAAATTAACGAGGATATTTTCTTAACCCCCATTTTGGCTGAATTTTTAGAGAATGCAAAAATATCCCATGGAAGTCGTAGTTATGTTGTTTACCTATCCAACGAATTGTCACACGCTAAGATTCAATGCAAATCGGCCACATTATGGCCTTCCTAGTAAAAAAGGGTCGAAAACGAGTAATGTCCCAAATTAACGAGGAGATTTTCTTAACCTCCATTTTGGCTGAATTTTTAAAAAATGCAAAAATATCCCATGGAAGTCGTATCTATGTTGTTTACCTATCCAACGAATTGTCCCATGCTAAGATTCAATACAAACCGGCCACTTTATGGCCTTCCTTATAAAAAAGGGTCGAAAACGAGTAATGTCCTAAGTTAACGAGGGGATTTTCTTAACCTCCATTTTGGCTGAATTTTTAGAGAATGCAAAAATATCCCATGGAAGTCGTAGTTATGTTGTTTACCTATCCAACGAATTGTCACACGCTAAGATTCAATGCAAATCGGCCACATTATGGCCTTCCTACTAAAAAAGGGTCGAAAACGAGTAATGTCCCAAATTAACGAGGATATTTTCTTAACCCCCATTTTGGCTGAATTTTTAGAGAATGCAAAAATATCCCATGGAAGTCGTAGTTATGTTGTTTACCTATCCAACGAATTGTCACACGCTAAGATTCAATGCAAATCGGCCACATTATGGCCTTCCTAGTAAAAAAGGGTCGAAAACGAGTAATGTCCCAAATTAACGAGGAGATTTTCTTAACCTCCATTTTGGCTGAATTTTTAAAAAATGCAAAAATATCCCATGGAAGTCGTAGCTATGTTGTTTACCTATCCAACAAATTGTCCCATGCTAAGATTCAATACAAACCGGCCACTTTATGGCCTTCCTTATAAAAAAGGGTCAAAAACGAGTAATGTCCTAAGTTAACGAGGGGATTTTCTTAACCTCCATTTTGGCTGAATTTTTAGAGAATGCAAAAATATCCCATGGAAGTCGTAGTTATGTTGTTTACCTATCCAACGAATTGTCACACGCTAAGATTCAATGCAAATCGGCCACATTATGGCCTTCATACTAAAAAAGGGTCGAAAACGAGTAATGTCCCAAATTAACGAGGATATTTTCTTAACCCCCATTTTGGCTGAATTTTTAGAGAATGCAAAAATATCCCATGGAAGTCGTAGTTATGTTGTTTACCTATCCAACGAATTGTCACACGCTAAGATTCAATCCAAATCGGCCACATTATGGCCTTCCTACTAAAAAAGGGTTGAAAACGAGTAATGTCCCAAATTAACGAGGATATTTTCTTAACCCCCATTTTGGCTGAATTTTTAGAGAATGCAAAAATATCCCATGGAAGTCATAGTTATGTTGTTTACCTATCCAACGAATTGTCACACGCTAAGATTCAATGCAAATTGGCCACATTATGGCCTTCCTAGTAAAAAAGGGTCGAAAACGAGTAATGTCCCAAATTAACGAGGAGATTTTCTTAACCTCCATTTTGGCTGAATTTTTAAAAAATGCAAAAATATCCCATGGAAGTCGTAGCTATGTTGTTTACCTATCCAACGAATTGTCCCATGCTAAGATTCAATACAAACCGGCCACTTTATGGCCTTCCTTATAAAAAAGGGTCGAAAACGAGTAAT
This sequence comes from Medicago sativa, assembly GCF_051527215.1. Lineage (NCBI taxonomy): Eukaryota > Viridiplantae > Streptophyta > Magnoliopsida > Fabales > Fabaceae > Medicago > Medicago sativa. The sequence goes on from NC_140750.1 coordinate 84,111,009, forward strand.
GTCCTAAATTAACGAGGGGATTTTCTTAACCTCCATTTTGGCTGAATTTTTAGAGAATGCAAAAATATCCCATGGAAGTCGTAGTTATGTTGTTTACCTATCCAACGAATTGTCACACGCTAAGATTCAATGCAAATCGGCCACATTATGGCCTTCCTACTAAAAAAGGGTCGAAAACGAGTAATGTCCCAAATTAACGAGGATATTTTCTTAACCCCCATTTTGGCTGAATTTTTAGAGAATGCAAAAATATCCCATGGAAGTCATAGTTATGTTGTTTACCTATCCAACGAATTGTCACACGCTAAGATTCAATGCAAATCGGCCACATTATGGCCTTCCTAGTAAAAAAGGGTCGAAAACGAGTAATGTCCCAAATTAACGAGGAGATTTTCTTAACCTCCATTTTGGCTGAATTTTTAAAAAATGCAAAAATATCCCATGGAAGTCGTAGCTATGTTGTTTACCTATCCAACGAATTGTCCCATGCTAAGATTCAATACAAACCGGCCACTTTATGGCCTTCCTTATAAAAAAGGGTCAAAAACGAGTAATGTCCTAAGTTAACGAGGGGATTTTCTTAACCTACATTTTGGCTGAATTTTTAGAGAATGCAAAAATATCCCATGGAAGTCGTAGTTATGTTGTTTACCTATCCAACGAATTGTCACACGCTAAGATTCAATGCAAATCGGCCACATTATGGCCTTCCTACTAAAAAAGGGTCGAAAACGAGTAAAGTCCCAAATTAACGAGGATATTTTCTTAACCCCCATTTTGGCTGGATTTTTAGAGAATGCAAAAATATCCCATGGAAGTCGTAGTTATGTTGTTTACCTATCCAACGAATTGTCACACGCTAAGATTCAATGCAAATCGGCCACATTATGGCCTTCCTAGTAAAAAAGGGTCGAAAACGAGTAATGTCCCAAATTAACGAGGAGATTTTCTTAACCTCCATTTTGGCTGAATTTTTAAAAAATGCAAAAATATCCCATGGAAGTCGTATCTATGTTGTTTACCTATCCAACGAATTTTCACACGCTAAGATTCAATACAAACCGGGTACTTTATGGCCTTCCTACTAAAAAAGGGTCGAAAACGAGTAATGTCCCAAATTAACGAGGGGATTTTCTTAACCTACATTTTGGCTGAATTTTTAGAGAATGCAAAAATATCCCATGGAAGTCGTAGTTATGTTGTTTACATATCCAACGAATTGTCACACGCTAAGATTCAATACAAACCGGGTACTTTATGGCCTTCCTACTAAAAAAGGGTCGAAAACGAGTAATGTCCCAAATTAACGAGGGGATTTTCTTAACCTACATTTTGGCTGAATTTTTAGAGAATGCAAAAATATCCCATGGAAGTCGTAGTTATGTTGTTTACCTATCCAACGAATTGTCACACGCTAAGATTCAATGCAAATCGGCCACATTACGGCCTTCCTACTAAAAAAGGGTCGAAAACGAGTAATGTCCCAAATTAACGAGGATATTTTCTTAACCCCCATTTTGGCTGAATTTTTAGAGAATGCAAAAATATCCCATGGAAGTCGTAGTTATGTTGTTTACCTATCCAACGAATTGTCACACGCTAAGATTCAATGCAAATCGGCCACATTATGGCCTTCCTAGTAAAAAAGGGTCGAAAACGAGTAATGTCCCAAATTAACGAGGAGATTTTCTTAACCTCCATTTTGGCTGAATTTTTAAAAAATGCAAAAATATCCCATGGAAGTCGTAGCTATGTTGTTTACCTATCCAACAAATTGTCCCATGCTAAGATTCAATACAAACCGGCCACTTTATGGCCTTCCTTATAAAAAAGTGTCGAAAACGAGTAATGTCCTAAATTAACGAGGGGATTTTCTTAACCTCCATTTTGGTTGAATTTTTAGAGAATGCAAAAATATCCCATGGAAGTCGTAGTTATGTTGTTTACATATCCAACGAATTGTCACACGCTAAGATTCAATGCAAATCGGCTACATTATGGCCTTCCTACTAAAAAAGGGTCGAAAACGAGTAATGTCCCAAATTAACGAGGATATTTTCTTAACCCCCATTTTGGCTGAATTTTTAGAGAATGCAAAAATATCCCATGGAAGTCATAGTTATGTTGTTTACCTATCCAACAAATTGTCACACGCTAAGATTCAATGCAAATCGGCCACATTATGGCCTTCCTAGTAAAAAAGGGTCGAAAACGAGTAATGTCCCAAATTAACGAGGAGATTTTCTTAACCACCATTTTGGCTGAATTTTTAAAAAATGCAAAAATATCCCATGGAAGTCGTAGCTATGTTGTTTACCTATCCAACAAATTGTCCCATGCTAAGATTCAATACAAACCGGCCACTTTATGGCCTTCCTTATAAAAAAGGGTCAAAAACGAGTAATGTCCTAAGTTAACGAGGGGATTTTCTTAACCTCCATTTTGGCTGAATTTTTAGAGAATGCAAAAATATCCCATGGAAGTCGTAGTTATGTTGTTTACCTATCCAACGAATTGTCACACGCTAAGATTCAATGCAAATCGGCCACATTATGGCCTTCATACTAAAAAAGGGTCGAAAACGAGTAATGTCCCAAATTAACGAGGATATTTTCTTAACCCCCATTTTGGCTGAATTTTTAGAGAATGCAAAAATATCCCATGGAAGTCGTAGTTATGTTGTTTACCTATCCAACGAATTGTCACACGCTAAGATTCAATGCAAATCGGCCACATTATGGCCTTCCTACTAAAAAAGGGTTGAAAACGAGTAATGTCCCAAATTAACGAGGATATTTTCTTAACCCCCATTTTGGCTGAATTTTTAGAGAATGCAAAAATATCCCATGGAAGTCATAGTTATGTTGTTTACCTATCCAACGAATTGTCACACGCTAAGATTCAATGCAAATTGGCCACATTATGGCCTTCCTAGTAAAAAAGGGTCGAAAACGAGTAATGTCCCAAATTAACGAGGATATTTTCTTAACCTCCATTTTGGCTGAATTTTTAAAAAATGCAAAAATATCCCATGGAAGTCGTAGCTATGTTGTTTACCTATCCAACGAATTGTCCCATGCTAAGATTCAATACAAACCGGCCACTTTATGGCCTTCCTTATAAAAAAGGGTCGAAAACGAGTAATGTCCTAAATTAACGAGGGGATTTTCTTAACCTCCATTTTGGCTGAATTTTTAGAGAATGCAAAAATATCCCATGGAAGTCGTAGTTATGTTGTTTACCTATCCAACGAATTGTCACACGCTAAGATTCAATGCAAATCGGCCACATTATGGCCTTCCTACTAAAAAAGGGTCGAAAACGAGTAATGTCCCAAATTAACGAGGATATTTTCTTAACCCCCATTTTGGCTGAATTTTTAGAGAATGCAAAAATATCCCATGGAAGTCATAGTTATGTTGTTTACCTATGCAACGAATTGTCACACGCTAAGATTCAATGCAAATCGGCCACATTATGGCCTTCCTAGTAAAAAAGGGTCGAAAACGAGTAATGTCCCAAATTAACGAGGAGATTTTCTTAACCTCCATTTTGGCTGAATTTTTAAAAAATGCAAAAATATCCCATGGAAGTCGTAGCTATGTTGTTTACCTATCCAACGAATTGTCCCATGCTAAGATTCAATACAAACCGGCCACTTTATGGCCTTCCTTATAAAAAAGGGTCAAAAACGAGTAATGTCCTAAGTTAACGAGGGGATTTTCTTAACCTACATTTTGGCTGAATTTTTAGAGAATGCAAAAATATCCCATGGAAGTCGTAGTTATGTTGTTTACCTATCCAACGAATTGTCACACGCTAAGATTCAATGCAAATCGGCCACATTATGGCCTTCCTACTAAAAAAGGGTCGAAAACGAGTAAAGTCCCAAATTAACGAGGATATTTTCTTAACCCCCATTTTGGCTGAATTTTTAGAGAATGCAAAAATATCCCATGGAAGTCGTAGTTATGTTGTTTACCTATCCAACGAATTGTCACACGCTAAGATTCAATGCAAATCGGCCACATTATGGCCTTCCTAGTAAAAAAGGGTCGAAAACGAGTAATGTCCCAAATTAACGAGGAGATTTTCTTAACCTCCATTTTGGCTGAATTTTTAAAAAATGCAAAAATATCCCATGGAAGTCGTATCTATGTTGTTTACCTATCCAACGAATTGTCCCATGCTAAGATTCAATACAAACCGGCCACTTTATGGCCTTCCTTATAAAAAAGGGTCGAAAACGAGTAATGTCCTAAGTTAACGAGGGGATTTTCTTAACCTCCATTTTGGCTGAATTTTTAGAGAATGCAAAAATATCCCATGGAAGTCGTAGTTATGTTGTTTACCTATCCAACGAATTGTCACACGCTAAGATTCAATGCAAATCGGCCACATTATGGCCTTCCTACTAAAAAAGGGTCGAAAACGAGTAATGTCCCAAATTAACGAGGATATTTTCTTAACCCCCATTTTGGCTGAATTTTTAGAGAATGCAAAAATATCCCATGGAAGTCGTAGTTATGTTGTTTACCTATCCAACGAATTGTCACACGCTAAGATTCAATGCAAATCGGCCACATTATGGCCTTCCTAGTAAAAAAGGGTCGAAAACGAGTAATGTCCCAAATTAACGAGGAGATTTTCTTAACCTCCATTTTGGCTGAATTTTTAAAAAATGCAAAAATATCCCATGGAAGTCGTAGCTATGTTGTTTACCTATCCAACAAATTGTCCCATGCTAAGATTCAATACAAACCGGCCACTTTATGGCCTTCCTTATAAAAAAGGGTCGAAAACGAGTAATGTCCTAAATTAACGAGGGGATTTTCTTAACCTCCATTTTGGTTGAATTTTTAGAGAATGCAAAAATATCCCATGGAAGTCGTAGTTATGTTGTTTACATATCCAACGAATTGTCACACGCTAAGATTCAATACAAACCGGGTACTTTATGGCCTTCCTACTAAAAAAGGGTCGAAAACGAGTAATGTCCCAAATTAACGAGGGGATTTTCTTAACCTACATTTTGGCTGAATTTTTAGAGAATGCAAAAATATCCCATGGAAGTCGTAGTTATGTTGTTTACCTATCCAACGAATTGTCACACGCTAAGATTCAATGCAAATCGGCCACATTATGGCCTTCCTACTAAAAAAGGGTCGAAAACGAGTAAAGTCCCAAATTAACGAGGATATTTTCTTAACCCCCATTTTGGCTGAATTTTTAGAGAATGCAAAAATATCCCATGGAAGTCGTAGTTATGTTGTTTACCTATCCAACGAATTGTCACACGCTAAGATTCAATGCAAATCGGCCACATTATGGCCTTCCTAGTAAAAAAGGGTCGAAAACGAGTAATGTCCCAAATTAACGAGGATATTTTCTTAACCCCCATTTTGGCTGAATTTTTAGAGAATGCAAAAATATCCCATGGAAGTCATAGTTATGTTGTTTACCTATCCAACGAATTGTCACACGCTAAGATTCAATGCAAATTGGCCACATTATGGCCTTCCTAGTAAAAAAGGGTCGAAAACGAGTAATGTCCCAAATTAACGAGGAGATTTTCTTAACCTCCATTTTGGCTGAATTTTTAAAAAATGCAAAAATATCCCATGGAAGTCGTAGCTATGTTGTTTACCTATCCAACGAATTGTCCCATGCTAAGATTCAATACAAACCGGCCACTTTATGGCCTTCCTTATAAAAAAGGGTCGAAAACGAGTAATGTCCTAAATTAACGAGGGGATTTTCTTAACCTCCATTTTGGCTGAATTTTTAGAGAATGCAAAAATATCCCATGGAAGTCGTAGTTATGTTGTTTACCTATCCAACGAATTGTCACACGCTAAGATTCAATGCAAATCGGCCACATTATGGCCTTCCTACTAAAAAAGGGTCGAAAACGAGTAATGTCCCAAATTAACGAGGATATTTTCTTAACCCCCATTTTGGCTGAATTTTTAGAGAATGCAAAAATATCCCATGGAAGTCATAGTTATGTTGTTTACCTATCCAACGAATTGTCACACGCTAAGATTCAATGCAAATCGGCCACATTATGGCCTTCCTAGTAAAAAAGGGTCGAAAACGAGTAATGTCCCAAATTAACGAGGAGATTTTCTTAACCTCCATTTTGGCTGAATTTTTAAAAAATGCAAAAATATCCCATGGAAGTCGTAGCTATGTTGTTTACCTATCCAACGAATTGTCCCATGCTAAGATTCAATACAAACCGGCCACTTTATGGCCTTCCTTATAAAAAAGGGTCAAAAACGAGTAATGTCCTAAGTTAACGAGGGGATTTTCTTAACCTACATTTTGGCTGAATTTTTAGAGAATGCAAAAATATCCCATGGAAGTCGTAGTTATGTTGTTTACCTATCCAACGAATTGTCACACGCTAAGATTCAATGCAAATCGGCCACATTATGGCCTTCCTACTAAAAAAGGGTCGAAAACGAGTAAAGTCCCAAATTAACGAGGATATTTTCTTAACCCCCATTTTGGCTGAATTTTTAGAGAATGCAAAAATATCCCATGGAAGTCGTAGTTATGTTGTTTACCTATCCAACGAATTGTCACACGCTAAGATTCAATGCAAATCGGCCACATTATGGCCTTCCTAGTAAAAAAGGGTCGAAAACGAGTAATGTCCCAAATTAACGAGGAGATTTTCTTAACCTCCATTTTGGCTGAATTTTTAAAAAATGCAAAAATATCCCATGGAAGTCGTATCTATGTTGTTTACCTATCCAACGAATTGTCCCATGCTAAGATTCAATACAAACCGGCCACTTTATGGCCTTCCTTATAAAAAAGGGTCGAAAACGAGTAATGTCCTAAGTTAACGAGGGGATTTTCTTAACCTCCATTTTGGCTGAATTTTTAGAGAATGCAAAAATATCCCATGGAAGTCGTAGTTATGTTGTTTACCTATCCAACGAATTGTCACACGCTAAGATTCAATGCAAATCGGCCACATTATGGCCTTCCTACTAAAAAAGGGTCGAAAACGAGTAATGTCCCAAATTAACGAGGATATTTTCTTAACCCCCATTTTGGCTGAATTTTTAGAGAATGCAAAAATATCCCATGGAAGTCGTAGTTATGTTGTTTACCTATCCAACGAATTGTCACACGCTAAGATTCAATGCAAATCGGCCACATTATGGCCTTCCTAGTAAAAAAGGGTCGAAAACGAGTAATGTCCCAAATTAACGAGGAGATTTTCTTAACCTCCATTTTGGCTGAATTTTTAAAAAATGCAAAAATATCCCATGGAAGTCGTAGCTATGTTGTTTACCTATCCAACAAATTGTCCCATGCTAAGATTCAATACAAACCGGCCACTTTATGGCCTTCCTTATAAAAAAGGGTCGAAAACGAGTAATGTCCTAAATTAACGAGGGGATTTTCTTAACCTCCATTTTGGTTGAATTTTTAGAGAATGCAAAAATATCCCATGGAAGTCGTAGTTATGTTGTTTACATATCCAACGAATTGTCACACGCTAAGATTCAATACAAACCGGGTACTTTATGGCCTTCCTACTAAAAAAGGGTCGAAAACGAGTAATGTCCCAAATTAACGAGGGGATTTTCTTAACCTACATTTTGGCTGAATTTTTAGAGAATGCAAAAATATCCCATGGAAGTCGTAGTTATGTTGTTTACCTATCCAACGAATTGTCACACGCTAAGATTCAATGCAAATCGGCCACATTATGGCCTTCCTACTAAAAAAGGGTCGAAAACGAGTAAAGTCCCAAATTAACGAGGATATTTTCTTAACCCCCATTTTGGCTGAATTTTTAGAGAATGCAAAAATATCCCATGGAAGTCGTAGTTATGTTGTTTACCTATCCAACGAATTGTCACACGCTAAGATTCAATGCAAATCGGCCACATTATGGCCTTCCTAGTAAAAAAGGGTCGAAAACGAGTAATGTCCCAAATTAACGAGGAGATTTTCTTAACCTCCATTTTGGCTGAATTTTTAAAAAATGCAAAAATATCCCATGGAAGTCGTAGCTATGTTGTTTACCTATCCAACGAATTGTCCCATGCTAAGATTCAATACAAACCGGCCACTTTATGGCCTTCCTTATAAAAAAGGGTCAAAAACGAGTAATGTCCTAAGTTAACGAGGGGATTTTCTTAACCTACATTTTGGCTGAATTTTTAGAGAATGCAAAAATATCCCATGGAAGTCGTAGTTATGTTGTTTACCTATCCAACGAATTGTCACACGCTAAGATTCAATGCAAATCGGCCACATTATGGCCTTCCTACTAAAAAAGGGTCGAAAACGAGTAAAGTCCCAAATTAACGAGGATATTTTCTTAACCCCCATTTTGGCTGAATTTTTAGAGAATGCAAAAATATCCCATGGAAGTCGTAGTTATGTTGTTTACCTATCCAACGAATTGTCACACGCTAAGATTCAATGCAAATCGGCCACATTATGGCCTTCCTAGTAAAAAAGGGTCGAAAACGAGTAATGTCCCAAATTAACGAGGAGATTTTCTTAACCTCCATTTTGGCTGAATTTTTAAAAAATGCAAAAATATCCCATGGAAGTCGTATCTATGTTGTTTACCTATCCAACGAATTGTCCCATGCTAAGATTCAATACAAACCGGCCACTTTATGGCCTTCCTTATAAAAAAGGGTCGAAAACGAGTAATGTCCTAAGTTAACGAGGGGATTTTCTTAACCTCCATTTTGGCTGAATTTTTAGAGAATGCAAAAATATCCCATGGAAGTCGTAGTTATGTTGTTTACCTATCCAACGAATTGTCACACGCTAAGATTCAATGCAAATCGGCCACATTATGGCCTTCCTACTAAAAAAGGGTCGAAAACGAGTAATGTCCCAAATTAACGAGGATATTTTCTTAACCCCCATTTTGGCTGAATTTTTAGAGAATGCAAAAATATCCCATGGAAGTCGTAGTTATGTTGTTTACCTATCCAACGAATTGTCACACGCTAAGATTCAATGCAAATCGGCCACATTATGGCCTTCCTAGTAAAAAAGGGTCGAAAACGAGTAATGTCCCAAATTAACGAGGAGATTTTCTTAACCTCCATTTTGGCTGAATTTTTAAAAAATGCAAAAATATCCCATGGAAGTCGTAGCTATGTTGTTTACCTATCCAACAAATTGTCCCATGCTAAGATTCAATACAAACCGGCCACTTTATGGCCTTCCTTATAAAAAAGGGTCGAAAACGAGTAATGTCCTAAATTAACGAGGGGATTTTCTTAACCTCCATTTTGGTTGAATTTTTAGAGAATGCAAAAATATCCCATGGAAGTCGTAGTTATGTTGTTTACATATCCAACGAATTGTCACACGCTAAGATTCAATACAAACCGGGTACTTTATGGCCTTCCTACTAAAAAAGGGTCGAAAACGAGTAATGTCCCAAATTAACGAGGGGATTTTCTTAACCTACATTTTGGCTGAATTTTTAGAGAATGCAAAAATATCCCATGGAAGTCGTAGTTATGTTGTTTACCTATCCAACGAATTGTCACACGCTAAGATTCAATGCAAATCGGCCACATTATGGCCTTCCTACTAAAAAAGGGTCGAAAACGAGTAAAGTCCCAAATTAACGAGGATATTTTCTTAACCCCCATTTTGGCTGAATTTTTAGAGAATGCAAAAATATCCCATGGAAGTCGTAGTTATGTTGTTTACCTATCCAACGAATTGTCACACGCTAAGATTCAATGCAAATCGGCCACATTATGGCCTTCCTAGTAAAAAAGGGTCGAAAACGAGTAATGTCCCAAATTAACGAGGAGATTTTCTTAACCTCCATTTTGGCTGAATTTTTAAAAAATGCAAAAATATCCCATGGAAGTCGTATCTATGTTGTTTACCTATCCAACGAATTGTCCCATGCTAAGATTCAATACAAACCGGCCACTTTATGGCCTTCCTTATAAAAAAGGGTCGAAAACGAGTAATGTCCTAAGTTAACGAGGGGATTTTCTTAACCTCCATTTTGGCTGAATTTTTAGAGAATGCAAAAATATCCCATGGAAGTCGTAGTTATGTTGTTTACCTATCCAACGAATTGTCACACGCTAAGATTCAATGCAAATCGGCCACATTATGGCCTTCCTACTAAAAAAGGGTCGAAAACGAGTAATGTCCCAAATTAACGAGGATATTTTCTTAACCCCCATTTTGGCTGAATTTTTAGAGAATGCAAAAATATCCCATGGAAGTCGTAGTTATGTTGTTTACCTATCTAACGAATTGTCACACGCTAAGATTCAATGCAAATCGGCCACATTATGGCCTTCCTAGTAAAAAAGGGTCGAAAACGAGTAATGTCCCAAATTAACGAGGAGATTTTCTTAACCTCCATTTTGGCTGAATTTTTAAAAAATGCAAAAATATCCCATGGAAGTCGTAGCTATGTTGTTTACCTATCCAACAAATTGTCCCATGCTAAGATTCAATACAAACCGGCCACTTTATGGCCTTCCTTATAAAAAAGGGTCGAAAACGAGTAATGTCCTAAATTAACGAGGGGATTTTCTTAACCTCCATTTTGGTTGAATTTTTAGAGAATGCAAAAATATCCCATGGAAGTCGTAGTTATGTTGTTTACATATCCAACGAATTGTCACACGCTAAGATTCAATACAAACCGGGTACTTTATGGCCTTCCTACTAAAAAAGGGTCGAAAACGAGTAATGTCCCAAATTAACGAGGGGATTTTCTTAACCTACATTTTGGCTGAATTTTTAGAGAATGCAAAAATATCCCATGGAAGTCGTAGTTATGTTGTTTACCTATCCAACGAATTGTCACACGCTAAGATTCAATGCAAATCGGCCACATTATGGCCTTCCTACTAAAAAAGGGTCGAAAACGAGTAAAGTCCCAAATTAACGAGGATATTTTCTTAACCCCCATTTTGGCTGAATTTTTAGAGAATGCAAAAATATCCCATGGAAGTCGTAGTTATGTTGTTTACCTATCCAACGAATTGTCACACGCTAAGATTCAATGCAAATCGGCCACATTATGGCCTTCCTAGTAAAAAAGGGTCGAAAACGAGTAATGTCCCAAATTAACGAGGAGATTTTCTTAACCTCCATTTTGGCTGAATTTTTAAAAAATGCAAAAATATCCCATGGAAGTCGTATCTATGTTGTTTACCTATCCAACGAATTGTCCCATGCTAAGATTCAATACAAACCGGCCACTTTATGGCCTTCCTTATAAAAAAGGGTCGAAAACGAGTAATGTCCTAAGTTAACGAGGGGATTTTCTTAACCTCCATTTTGGCTGAATTTTTAGAGAATGCAAAAATATCCCATGGAAGTCGTAGTTATGTTGTTTACCTATTCAACGAATTGTCACACGCTAAGATTCAATGCAAATCGGCCACATTATGGCCTTCCTACTAAAAAAGGGTCGAAAACGAGTAATGTCCCAAATTAACGAGGATATTTTCTTAACCCCCATTTTGGCTGAATTTTTAGAGAATGCAAAAATATCCCATGGAAGTCGTAGTTATGTTGTTTACCTATCCAACGAATTGTCACACGCTAAGATTCAATGCAAATCGGCCACATTATGGCCTTCCTAGTAAAAAAGGGTCGAAAACGAGTAATGTCCCAAATTAACGAGGAGATTTTCTTAACCTCCATTTTGGCTGAATTTTTAAAAAATGCAAAAATATCCCATGGAAGTGGTAGCTATGTTGTTTACCTATCCAACAAATTGTCCCATGCTAAGATTCAATACAAACCGGCCACTTTATGGCCTTCCTTATAAAAAAGGGTGGAAACGAGTAATGTCCTAAATTAACGAGGGGATTTTCTTAACCTCCATTTTGGTTGAATTTTTAGAGAATGCAAAAATATCCCATGGAAGTCGTAGTTATGTTGTTTACATATCCAACGAATTGTCACACGCTAAGATTCAATGCAAATCGGCTACATTATGGCCTTCCTACTAAAAAAGGGTCGAAAACGAGTAATGTCCCAAATTAACAAGGATATTTTCTTAACCCCCATTTTGGCTGAATTTTTAGAGAATGCAAAAATATCCCATGGAAGTCATAGTTATGTTGTTTACCTATCCAACAAATTGTCACACGCTAAGATTCAATGCAAATCGGCCACATTATGGCCTTCCTAGTAAAAAAGGGTCGAAAACGAGTAATGTCCCAAATTAACGAGGAGATTTTCTTAACCTCCATTTTGGCTGAATTTTTAAAAAATGCAAAAATATCCCATGGAAGTCGTAGCTATGTTGTTTACCTATCCAACAAATTGTCCCATGCTAAGATTCAATACAAACCGGCCACTTTATGGCCTTCCTTATAAAAAAGGGTCGAAAACGAGTAATGTCCCAAATTAACGAGGAGATTTTCTTAACCTCCATTTTGGCTGAATTTTTAAAAAATGCAAAAATATCCCATGGAAGTCGTATCTATGTTGTTTACCTATCCAACGAATTGTCCCATGCTAAGATTCAATACAAACCGGCCACTTTATGGCCTTCCTTATAAAAAAGGGTCGAAAACGAGTAATGTCCTAAGTTAACGAGGGGATTTTCTTAACCTCCATTTTGGCTGAATTTTTAGAGAATGCAAAAATATCCCATGGAAGTCGTAGTTATGTTGTTTACCTATCCAACGAATTGTCACACGCTAAGATTCAATGCAAATCGGCCACATTATGGCCTTCCTACTAAAAAAGGGTCGAAAACGAGTAATGTCCCAAATTAACGAGGATATTTTCTTAACCCCCATTTTGGCTGAATTTTTAGAGAATGCATAAATATCCCATGGAAGTCGTAGTTATGTTGTTTACCTATCCAACGAATTGTCACACGCTAAGATTCAATGCAAATCGGCCACATTATGGCCTTCCTAGTAAAAAAGGGTCGAAAACGAGTAATGTCCCAAATTAACGAGGAGATTTTCTTAACCTCCATTTTGGCTGAATTTTTAAAAAATGCAAAAATATCCCATGGAAGTCGTAGCTATGTTGTTTACCTATCCAACAAATTGTCCCATGCTAAGATTCAATACAAACCGGCCACTTTATGGCCTTCCTTATAAAAAAGGGTCGAAAACGAGTAATGTCCTAAATTAACGAGGGGATTTTCTTAACCTCCATTTTGGTTGAATTTTTAGAGAATGCAAAAATATCCCATGGAAGTCGTAGTTATGTTGTTTACATATCCAACGAATTGTCACACGCTAAGATTCAATGCAAATCGGCTACATTATGGCCTTCCTACTAAAAAAGGGTCGAAAACGAGTAATGTCCCAAATTAACGAGGAGATTTTCTTAACCTCCATTTTGGCTGAATTTTTAAAAAATGCAAAAATATCCCATGGAAGTCGTATCTATGTTGTTTACCTATCCAACGAATTGTCCCATGCTAAGATTCAATACAAACCGGCCACTTTATGGCCTTCCTTATAAAAAAGGGTCGAAAACGAGTAATGTCCCAAATTAACGAGGAGATTTTCTTAACCTCCATTTTGGCTGAATTTTTAAAAAATGCAAAAATATCCCATGGAAGTCGTATCTATGTTGTTTACCTATCCAACGAATTGTCCCATGCTAAGATTCAATACAAACCGGCCACTTTATGGCCTTCCTTATAAAAAAGGGTCGAAAACGAGTAATGTCCTAAGTTAACGAGGGGATTTTCTTAACCTCCATTTTGGCTGAATGTTTAGAGAATGCAAAAATATCCCATGGAAGTCGTAGTTATGTTGTTTACCTATCCAACGAATTGTCACAAGCTAAGATTCAATGCAAATCGACCACATTATGGCCTTCCTACTAAAAAAGGGTCGAAAACGAGTAATGTCCCAAATTAACGAGGATATTTTCTTAACCCCCATTTTGGCTGAATTTTTAGAGAATGCAAAAATATCCCATGGAAGTCATAGTATGTTGTTTACCTATCCAACGAATTGTCACACGCTAAGATTCAATGCAAATCGGCCACATTATGGCCTTCCTAGTAAAAAAGGGTCGAAAACGAGTAATGTCCCAAATTAACGAGGAGATTTTCTTAACCTCCATTTTGGCTGAATTTTTAAAAAATGCAAAAATATCCCATGGAAGTCGTAGCTATGTTGTTTACCTATCCAACGAATTGTCCCATGCTAAGATTCAATACAAACCGGCCACTTTATGGCCTTCCTTATAAAAAAGGGTCGAAAACGAGTAATGTCCTAAATTAACGAGGGGATTTTCTTAACCTCCATTTTGGCTGAATTTTTAGAGAATGCAAAAATATCCCATGGAAGTCGTAGTTATGTTGTTTACCTATCCAACGAATTGTCACACGCTAAGATTCAATGCAAATCGGCCACATTATGGCCTTCCTACTAAAAAAGGGTCGAAAATGAGTAATGTCCCAAATTAACGAGGATATTTTCTTAACCCCCATTTTGGCTGAATTTTTAGAGAATGCAAAAATATCCCATGGAAGTCGTAGTTATGTTGTTTACCTATCCAACGAATTTTCACACGCTAAGATTCAATGCAAATCGGCCACATTATGGCCTTCCTAGTAAAAAAGGGTCGAAAACGAGTAATGTCCCAAATTAACGAGGAGATTTTCTTAACCTCCATTTTGGCTGAACTTTTAAAAAATGCAAAAATATCCCATGGAAGTCGTAGCTATGTTGTTTACCTATCCAACGAATTGTCCCATGCTAAGATTCAATACAAACCGGCCACTTTATGGTCTTCCTTATAAAAAAGGGTCAAAAACGAGTAATGTCCTAAGTTAACGAGGGGATTTTCTTAACCTCCATTTTGGCTGAATTTTTAGAGAATGCAAAAATATCCCATGGAAGTCGTAGTTATGTTGTTTACCTATCCAACGAATTGTCACACGCTAAGATTCAATGCAAATCGACCACATTATGGCCTTCCTACTAAAAAAGGGTCGAAAACGAGTAATGTCCCAAATTAACGAGGATATTTTCTTAACCCCCATTTTGGCTGAATTTTTAGAGAATGCAAAAATATCCCATGGAAGTCGTAGTTATGTTGTTTACCTATCCAA
The DNA here is from genome assembly GCF_051527215.1 of Medicago sativa. Taxonomy (NCBI): domain Eukaryota; kingdom Viridiplantae; phylum Streptophyta; class Magnoliopsida; order Fabales; family Fabaceae; genus Medicago; species Medicago sativa. Next base: position 84,126,097 of record NC_140750.1, read on the forward strand.
CGAATTGTCACACGCTAAGATTCAATGCAAATCGGCCACATTATGGCCTTCCTAGTAAAAAAGGGTCGAAAACGAGTAATGTCCCAAATTAACGAGGAGATTTTCTTAACCTCCATTTTGGCTGAACTTTTAAAAAATGCAAAAATATCCCATGGAAGTCGTAGCTATGTTGTTTACCTATCCAACGAATTGTCCCATGCTAAGATTCAATACAAACCGGCCACTTTATGGCCTTCCTTATAAAAAAGGGTCAAAAACGAGTAATGTCCTAAGTTAACGAGGGGATTTTCTTAACCTCCATTTTGGCTGAATTTTTAGAGAATGCAAAAATATCCCATGGAAGTCGTAGTTATGTTGTTTACCTATCCAACGAATTGTCACACGCTAAGATTCAATGCAAATCGACCACATTATGGCCTTCCTACTAAAAAAGGGTCGAAAACGAGTAATGTTCCAAATTAACGAGGATATTTTCTTAACCCCCATTTTGGCTGAATTTTTAGAGAATGCAAAAATATCCCATGGAAGTCATAGTTATGTTGTTTACCTATCCAACGAATTGTCACACGCTAAGATTCAATGCAAATCGGCCACATTATGGCCTTCCTAGTAAAAAAGGGTCGAAAACGAGTAATGTCCCAAATTAACGAGGAGATTTTCTTAACCTCCATTTTGGCTGAATTTTTAAAAAATGCAAAAATATCCCATGGAAGTCGTAGCTATGTTGTTTACCTATCCAACGAATTGTCCCATGCTAAGATTCAATACAAACCGGCCACTTTATGGCCTTCCTTATAAAAAAGGGTCGAAAACGAGTAATGTCCTAAATTAACGAGGGGATTTTCTTAACCTCCATTTTGGCTGAATTTTTAGAGAATGCAAAAATATCCCATGGAAGTCGTAGTTATGTTGTTTACCTATCCAACGAATTGTCACACGCTAAGATTCAATGCAAATCGGCCACATTATGGCCTTCCTAGTAAAAAAGGGTCGAAAACGAGTAATGTCCCAAATTAACGAGGAGATTTTCTTAACCTCCATTTTGGCTGAATTTTTAAAAAATGCAAAAATATCCCATGGAAGTCGTAGCTATGTTGTTTACCTATCCAACGAATTGTCCCATGCTAAGATTCAATACAAACCGGCCACTTTATGGCCTTCCTTATAAAAAAGGGTCGAAAACGAGTAATGTCCCAAATTAACGAGGATATTTTCTTAACCCCCATTTTGGCTGAATTTTTAGAGAATGCAAAAATATCCCATGGAAGTCATAGTTATGTTGTTTACCTATCCAACGAATTGTCACACGCTAAGATTCAATGCAAATCGGCCACATTATGGCCTTCCTAGTAAAAAAGGGTCGAAAACGAGTAATGTCCTAAATTAACGAGGGGATTTTCTTAACCTCCATTTTGGCGGAATTTTTAGAGAATGCAAAAATATCCCATGGAAGTCGTAGTTATGTTGTTTACATATTCAACGAATTGTCACACGCTAAGATTCAATGCAAATCGGCTACATTATGGCCTTCCTACTAAAAAAGGGTCGAAAACGAGTAATGTCCCAAATTAACGAGGATATTTTCTTAACCCCCATTTTGGCTGAATTTTTAGAGAATGCAAAAATATCTCATGGAAGTCATAGTTATGTTGTTTACCTATCCAACAAATTGTCACACGCTAAGATTCAATGCAAATCGGCCACATTATGGCCTTCCTAGTAAAAAAGGGTCGAAAACGAGTAGTGTCCCAAATTAACGAGGAGATTTTCTTAACCTCCATTTTGGCTGAATTTTTAAAAAAATGCAAAAATATCCCATGGAAGTCGTAGCTATGTTGTTTACCTATCCAACGAATTGTCCCATGCTAAGATTCAATACAAACCGGCCACTTTATGGCCTTCCTTATAAAAAAGGGTCAAAAACGAGTAATGTCCTAAGTTAACGAGGGGATTTTCTTAACCTCCATTTTGGCTGAATTTTTAGAGAATGCAAAAATATCCCATGGAAGTCGTAGTTATGTTGTTTACCTATCCAACGAATTGTCACACGCTAAGATTCAATGCAAATCGGCCACATTATGGCCTTCCTAGTAAAAAAGGGTCGAAAACGAGTAGTGTCCCAAATTAACGAGGAGATTTTCTTAACCTCCATTTTGGCTGAATTTTTAAAAAAATGCAAAAATATCCCATGGAAGTCGTAGCTATGTTGTTTACCTATCCAACGAATTGTCCCATGCTAAGATTCAATACAAACCGGCCACTTTATGGCCTTCCTTATAAAAAAGGGTCAAAAACGAGTAATGTCCTAAGTTAACGAGGGGATTTTCTTAACCTCCATTTTGGCTGAATTTTTAGAGAATGCAAAAATATCCCATGGAAGTCGTAGTTATGTTGTTTACCTATCCAACGAATTGTCACACGCTAAAATTCAATGCAAATCGGCTACATTATGACCTTCCTACTAAAAAACGGTCGAAAACGAGTAATGTCCCAAATTAACGAGGATATTTTCTTAACCCCCATTTTGGCTGAATTTTTAGAGAATGCAAAAATATCCCATGGAAGTCATAGTTATGTTGTTTACCTATCCAACGAATTGTCACACGCTAAGATTCAATGCAAATCGGCCACATTATGGCCTTCCTAGTAAAAAAGGGTCGAAAACGAGTAATGTCCCAAATTAACGAGGAGATTTTCTTAACCTCCATTTTGGCTGAATTTTTAAAAAATGCAAAAATATCCCATGGAAGTCGTAGCTATGTTGTTTACCTATCCAACGAATTGTCCCATGCTAAGATTCAATACAAACCGGCCACTTTATGGCCTTGCTTATAAAAAAGGGTCGAAAACGAGTAATGTCCTAAATTAACGAGGGGATTTTCTTAACCTCCATTTTGGCTGAATTTTTAGAGAATGCAAAAATATCCCATGGAAGTCGTAGTTATGTTGTTTACGTATCCAACGAATTGTCACACGCTAAGATTCAATGCAAATCGGCTACATTATGGCCTTCCTACTAAAAAAGGGTCGAAAACGAGTAATGTCCCAAATTAACGAGGATATTTTCTTAACCCCCATTTTGGCTGAATTTTTAGAGAATGCAAAAATATCCCATGGAAGTCATAGTTATGTTGTTTACCTATCCAACGAATTGTCACACGCTAAGATTCAATGCAAATCGGCCACATTATGGCCTTCCTAGTAAAAAAGGGTCGAAAACGAGTAATGTCCCAAATTAACGAGGAGATTTTCTTAACCTCCATTTTGGCTGAATTTTTAACAAATGCAAAAATATCCCATGGAAGTCGTAGCTATGTTGTTTACCTATCCAACGAATTGTCCCATGCTAAGATTCAATACAAACCGGCCACTTTATGGCCTTGCTTATAAAAATGGGTCGAAAACGAGTAATGTCCTAAATTAACGAGGGGATTTTCTTAACCTCCATTTTGGCTGAATTTTTAGAGAATGCAAAAATATCCCATGGAAGTCGTAGTTATGTTGTTTACATATCCAACGAATTGTCACACGCTAAGATTCAATGCAAATCGGCTACATTATGGCCTTCCTACTAAAAAAGGGTCGAAAACGAGTAATGTCCCAAATTAACGAGGATATTTTCTTAACCCCCATTTTGGCTGAATTTTTAGAGAATGCAAAAATATCTCATGGAAGTCATAGTTATGTTGTTTACCTATCCAACGAATTGTCACACGCTAAGATTCAATGCAAATCGGCCACATTATGGCCTTCCTAGTAAAAAAGGGTCGAAAACGAGTAATGTCCCAAATTAACGAGGAGATTTTCTTAACCTCCATTTTGGCTGAATTTTTAAAAAATGCAAAAATATCCCATGGAAGTCGTAGCTATGTTGTTTACCTATCCAACGAATTGTCCCATGCTAAGATTCAATACAAACCGGCCACTTTATGACCTTGCTTATAAAAATGGGTCGAAAACGAGTAATGTCCTAAATTAACGAGGGGATTTTCTTAACCTCCATTTTGGCTGAATTTTTAGAGAATGCAAAAATATCCCATGGAAGTCGTAGTTATGTTGTTTACATATCCAACGAATTGTCACACGCTAAGATTCAATGCAAATCGGCGACATTATGGCCTTCCTACTAAAAAAGGGTCGAAAACGAGTAATGTCCCAAATTAACGAGGATATTTTCTTAACCCCCATTTTGGCTGAATTTTTAGAGAATGCAAAAATATCTCATGGAAGTCATAGTTATGTTGTTTACCTATCCAACAAATTGTCACACGCTAAGATTCAATGCAAATCGGCCACATTATGGCCTTCCTAGTAAAAAAGGGTCGAAAACGAGTAGTGTCCCAAATTAACGAGGAGATTTTCTTAACCTCCATTTTGGCTGAATTTTTAAAAAAATGCAAAAATATCCCATGGAAGTCGTAGTTATGTTGTTTACCTATCCAACGAATTGTCACACGCTAAGATTCAATGCAAATCGGCTACATTATGGCCTTCCTACTAAAAAAGGGTCAAAAACGAGTAGTGTCCCAAATTAACGAGGAGATTTTCTTAACCTCCATTTTGGCTGAATTTTTAAAAAAATGCAAAAATATCCCATGGAAGTCGTAGTTATGTTGTATACCTATCCAACGAATTGTCACACGCTAAGATTCAATGCAAATCGGCTACATTATGGCCTTCCTACTAAAAAAGGGTCGAAAACGAGTAATGTCCCAAATTAACGAGGATATTTTCTTAACCCCCATTTTGGCTGAATTTTTAGAGAATGCAAAAATATCCCATGGAAGTCATAGTTATGTTGTTTACCTATCCAACGAATTGTCACACGCTAAGATTCAATGCAAATCGGCCACATTATGGCCTTCCTAGTAAAAAAGGGTCGAAAACGAGTAATGTCCCAAATTAACGAGGAGATTTTCTTAACCTCCATTTTGGCTGAATTTTTAAAAAATGCAAAAATATCCCATGGAAGTCGTAGCTATGTTGTTTACCTATCCAACGAATTGTCCCATGCTAAGATTCAATACAAACCGGCCACTTTATGGCCTTGCTTATAAAAAAGGGTCGAAAACGAGTAATGTCCTAAATTAACGAGGGGATTTTCTTAACCTCCATTTTGGCTGAATTTTTAGAGAATGCAAAAATATCCCATGGAAGTCGTAGTTATGTTGTTTACGTATCCAACGAATTGTCACACGCTAAGATTCAATGCAAATCGGCTACATTATGGCCTTCCTACTAAAAAAGGGTCGAAAACGAGTAATGTCCCAAATTAACGAGGATATTTTCTTAACCCCCATTTTGGCTGAATTTTTAGAGAATGCAAAAATATCCCATGGAAGTCATAGTTATGTTGTTTACCTATCCAACGAATTGTCACACGCTAAGATTCAATGCAAATCGGCCACATTATGGCCTTCCTAGTAAAAAAGGGTCGAAAACGAGTAATGTCCCAAATTAACGAGGAGATTTTCTTAACCTCCATTTTGGCTGAATTTTTAAAAAATGCAAAAATATCCCATGGAAGTCGTAGCTATGTTGTTTACCTATCCAACGAATTGTCCCATGCTAAGATTCAATACAAACCGGCCACTTTATGGCCTTGCTTATAAAAATGGGTCGAAAACGAGTAATGTCCTAAATTAACGAGGGGATTTTCTTAACCTCCATTTTGGCTGAATTTTTAGAGAATGCAAAAATATCCCATGGAAGTCGTAGTTATGTTGTTTACATATCCAACGAATTGTCACACGCTAAGATTCAATGCAAATCGGCTACATTATGGCCTTCCTACTAAAAAAGGGTCGAAAACGAGTAATGTCCCAAATTAACGAGGATATTTTCTTAACCCCCATTTTGGCTGAATTTTTAGAGAATGCAAAAATATCTCATGGAAGTCATAGTTATGTTGTTTACCTATCCAACAAATTGTCACACGCTAAGATTCAATGCAAATCGGCCACATTATGGCCTTCCTAGTAAAAAAGGGTCGAAAACGAGTAGTGTCCCAAATTAACGAGGAGATTTTCTTAACCTCCATTTTGGCTGAATTTTTAAAAAAATGCAAAAATATCCCATGGAAGTCGTAGCTATGTTGTTTACCTATCCAACGAATTGTCCCATGCTAAGATTCAATACAAACCGGCCACTTTATGGCCTTCCTTATAAAAAAGGGTCAAAAACGAGTAATGTCCTAAGTTAACGAGGGGATTTTCTTAACCTCCATTTTGGCTGAATTTTTAGAGAATGCAAAAATATCCCATGGAAGTCGTAGTTATGTTGTTTACCTATCCAACGAATTGTCACACGCTAAGATTCAATGCAAATCGGCTACATTATGGCCTTCCTACTAAAAAAGGGTCGAAAACGAGTAATGTCCCAAATTAACGAGGATATTTTCCTAACCCCCATTTTGGCTGAATTTTTAGAGAATGCAAAAATATCCCATGGAAGTCATAGTTATGTTGTTTACCTATCCAACGAATTGTCACACGCTAAGATTCAATGCAAATCGGCCACATTATGGCCTTCCTAGTAAAAAAGGGTCGAAAACGAGTAATGTCCCAAATTAACGAGGAGATTTTCTTAACCTCCATTTTGGCTGAATTTTTAAAAAATGCAAAAATATCCCATGGAAGTCGTAGCTATGTTGTTTACCTATCCAACGAATTGTCCCATGCTAAGATTCAATACAAACCGGCCACTTTATGGCCTTGCTTATAAAAAAGGGTCGAAAACGAGTAATGTCCTAAATTAACGAGGGGATTTTCTTAACCTCCATTTTGGCTGAATTTTTAGAGAATGCAAAAATATCCCATGGAAGTCGTAGTTATGTTGTTTACATATCCAACGAATTGTCACACGCTAAGATTCAATGCAAATCGGCTACATTATGGCCTTCCTACTAAAAAAGGGTCGAAAACGAGTAATGTCCCAAATTAACGAGGATATTTTCTTAACCCCCATTTTGGCTGAATTTTTAGAGAATGCAAAAATATCTCATGGAAGTCATAGTTATGTTGTTTACCTATCCAACAAATTGTCACACGCTAAGATTCAATGCAAATCGGCCACATTATGGCCTTCCTAGTAAAAAAGGGTCGAAAACGAGTAGTGTCCCAAATTAACGAGGAGATTTTCTTAACCTCCATTTTGGCTGAATTTTTAAAAAATGCAAAAATATCCCATGGAAGTCGTAGCTATGTTGTTTACCTATCCAACGAATTGTCCCATGCTAAGATTCAATACAAACCGGCCACTTTATGGCCTTGCTTATAAAAAAGGGTCGAAAACGAGTAATGTCCTAAATTAACGAGGGGATTTTCTTAACCTCCATTTTGGCTGAATTTTTAGAGAATGCAAAAATATCCCATGGAAGTCGTAGTTATGTTGTTTACATATCCAACGAATTGTCACACGCTAAGATTCAATGCAAATCGGCTACATTATGGCCTTCCTACTAAAAAAGGGTCGAAAACGAGTAATGTCCCAAATTAACGAGGATATTTTCTTAACCCCCATTTTGGCTGAATTTTTAGAGAATGCAAAAATATCTCATGGAAGTCATAGTTATGTTGTTTACCTATCCAACAAATTGTCACACGCTAAGATTCAATGCAAATCGGCCACATTATGGCCTTCCTAGTAAAAAAGGGTCGAAAACGAGTAGTGTCCCAAATTAACGAGGAGATTTTCTTAACCTCCATTTTGGCTGAATTTTTAAAAAATGCAAAAATATCCCATGGAAGTCGTAGCTATGTTGTTTACCTATCCAACGAATTGTCCCATGCTAAGATTCAATACAAACCGGCCACTTTATGGCCTTCCTTATAAAAAAGGGTCAAAAACGAGTAATGTCCTAAGTTAACGAGGGGATTTTCTTAACCTCCATTTTGGCTGAATTTTTAGAGAATGCAAAAATATCCCATGGAAGTCGTAGTTATGTTGTTTACCTATCCAACGAATTGTCACACGCTAAGATTCAATGCAAATCGGCCACATTATGGCCTTCCTACTAAAAAAGGGTCGAAAATGAGTAATGTCCCAAATTAACGAGGATATTTTCTTAACTCCCATTTTGGCTGAATTTTTAGAGAATGCAAAAATATCCCATGGAAGTCATAGTTATGTTGTTTACCTATCCAACGAATTGTCACACGCTAAGATTCAATGCAAATCGGCCACATTATGGCCTTCCTAGTAAAAAAGGGTCGAAAACGAGTAATGTCCCAAATTAACGAGGAGATTTTCTTCACCTCCATTTTGGCTGAATTTTTAAAAAATGCAAAAATATCCCATGGAAGTCGTAGCTATGTTGTTTACCTATCCAACGAATTATCCCATGCTAAGATTCAATACAAACCGGCCACTTTATGGCCTTCCTTATAAAAAAGGGTCGAAAACGAGTAATGTCCTAGATTAACGAGGGGATTTTCTTAACCTCCATTTTGGCTGAATTTTTAGAGAATGCAAAAATATCCCATGGAAGTCGTAGTTATGTTGTTTACCTATCCAACGAATTGTCACACGCTAAGATTCAATGCAACTCGGCCACATTATGGCCTTCCTACTAAAAAAGGGTCGAAAACAAGTAATGTCCCAAATTAACGAGGATATTTTCTTAACCCCCATTTTGGCTGAATTTTTAGAGAATGCAAAAATATCCCATGGAAGTCGTAGTTATGTTGTTTACCTATCCAACGAATTGTCACACGCTAAGATTCAATGCAAATCGGCCACATTATGGCCTTCCTAGTAAAAAAGGGTCGAAAACGAGTAATGTCCCAAATTAACGAGGAGATTTTCTTAACCTCCATTTTGGCTGAATTTTTAAAAAATGCAAAAATATCCCATGGAAGTCGTAGCTATGTTGTTTACCTATCCAACGAATTGTCCCATGCTAAGATTCAATACAAACCGGCCACTTTATGGCCTTCCTTATAAAAAAGGGTCAAAAACGAGTAATGTCCTAAGTTAACGAGGGGATTTTCTTAACCTCCATTTTGGCTGAATTTTTAGAGAATGCAAAAATATCCCATGGAAGTCGTAGTTATGTTGTTTACCTATCCAACGAATTGTCACACGCTAAGATTCAATGCAAATCGGCTACATTATGGCCTTCCTACTAAAAAAGGGTCGAAAACGAGTAATGTCCCAAATTAACGAGGATATTTTCTTAACCCCCATTTTGGCTGAATTTTTAGAGAATGCAAAAATATCCCATGGAAGTCATAGTTATGTTGTTTACCTATCCAACGAATTGTCACACGCTAAGATTCAATGCAAATCGGCCACATTATGGCCTTCCTAGTAAAAAAGGGTCGAAAACGAGTAATGTCCCAAATTAACGAGGAGATTTTCTTAACCTCCATTTTGGCTGAATTTTTAAAAAATGCAAAAATATCCCATGGAAGTCGTAGCTATGTTGTTTACCTATCCAACGAATTGTCCCATGCTAAGATTCAATACAAACCGGCAACTTTATGGCCTTGCTTATAAAAAAGGGTCGAAAACGAGTAATGTCCTAAATTAACGAGGGGATTTTCTTAACCTCCATTTTGGCTGAATTTTTAGAGAATGCAAAAATATCCCATGGAAGTCGTAGTTATGTTGTTTACATATCCAACGAATTGTCACACGCTAAGATTCAATGCAAATCGGCTACATTATGGCCTTCCTACTAAAAAAGGGTCGAAAACGAGTAATGTCCCAAATTAACGAGGATATTTTCTTAACCCCCATTTTGGCTGAATTTTTAGAGAATGCAAAAATATCTCATGGAAGTCATAGTTATGTTGTTTACCTATCCAACAAATTGTCACACGCTAAGATTCAATGCAAATCGGCCACATTATGGCCTTCCTAGTAAAAAAGGGTCGAAAACGAGTAGTGTCCCAAATTAACGAGGAGATTTTCTTAACCTCCATTTTGGCTGAATTTTTAAAAAATGCAAAAATATCCCATGGAAGTCGTAGCTATGTTGTTTACCTATCCAACGAATTGTCCCATGCTAAGATTCAATACAAACCGGCCACTTTATGGCCTTCCTTATAAAAAAGGGTCAAAAACGAGTAATGTCCTAAGTTAACGAGGGGATTTTCTTAACCTCCATTTTGGCTGAATTTTTAGAGAATGCAAAAATATCCCATGGAAGTCGTAGTTATGTTGTTTACCTATCCAACGAATTGTCACACGCTAAGATTCAATGCAAATCGGCCACATTATGGCCTTCCTACTAAAAAAGGGTCGAAAATGAGTAATGTCCCAAATTAACGAGGATATTTTCTTAACTCCCATTTTGGCTGAATTTTTAGAGAATGCAAAAATATCCCATGGAAGTCATAGTTATGTTGTTTACCTATCCAACGAATTGTCACACGCTAAGATTCAATGCAAATCGGCCACATTATGGCCTTCCTAGTAAAAAAGGGTCGAAAACGAGTAATGTCCCAAATTAACGAGGATATTTTCTTCACCTCCATTTTGGCTGAATTTTTAAAAAATGCAAAAATATCCCATGGAAGTCGTAGCTATGTTGTTTACCTATCCAACGAATTATCCCATGCTAAGATTCAATACAAACCGGCCACTTTATGGCCTTCCTTATAAAAAAGGGTCGAAAACGAGTAATGTCCTAGATTAACGAGGGGATTTTCTTAACCTCCATTTTGGCTGAATTTTTAGAGAATGCAAAAATATCCCATGGAAGTCGTAGTTATGTTGTTTACCTATCCAACGAATTGTCACACGCTAAGATTCAATGCAACTCGGCCACATTATGGCCTTCCTACTAAAAAAGGGTCGAAAACAAGTAATGTCCCAAATTAACGAGGATATTTTCTTAACCCCCATTTTGGCTGAATTTTTAGAGAATGCAAAAATATCCCATGGAAGTCGTAGTTATGTTGTTTACCTATCCAACGAATTGTCACACGCTAAGATTCAATGCAAATCGGCCACATTATGGCCTTCCTAGTAAAAAAGGGTCGAAAACGAGTAATGTCCCAAATTAACGAGGAGATTTTCTTAACCTCCATTTTGGCTGAATTTTTAAAAAATGCAAAAATATCCCATGGAAGTCGTAGCTATGTTGTTTACCTATCCAACGAATTGTCCCATGCTAAGATTCAATACAAACCGGCCACTTTATGGCCTTCCTTATAAAAAAGGGTCAAAAACGAGTAATGTCCTAAGTTAACGAGGGGATTTTCTTAACCTCCATTTTGGCTGAATTTTTAGAGAATGCAAAAATATCCCATGGAAGTCGTAGTTATGTTGTTTACCTATCCAACGAATTGTCACACGCTAAGATTCAATGCAAATCGGCTACATTATGGCCTTCCTACTAAAAAAGGGTCGAAAACGAGTAATGTCCCAAATTAACGAGGATATTTTCTTAACCCCCATTTTGGCTGAATTTTTAGAGAATGCAAAAATATCCCATGGAAGTCATAGTTATGTTGTTTACCTATCCAACGAATTGTCACACGCTAAGATTCAATGCAAATCGGCCACATTATGGCCTTCCTAGTAAAAAAGGGTCGAAAACGAGTAATGTCCCAAATTAACGAGGAGATTTTCTTAACCTCCATTTTGGCTGAATTTTTAAAAAATGCAAAAATATCCCATGGAAGTCGTAGCTATGTTGTTTACCTATCCAACGAATTGTCCCATGCTAAGATTCAATACAAACCGGCAACTTTATGGCCTTGCTTATAAAAAAGGGTCGAAAACGAGTAATGTCCTAAATTAACGAGGGGATTTTCTTAACCTCCATTTTGGCTGAATTTTTAGAGAATGCAAAAATATCCCATGGAAGTCGTAGTTATGTTGTTTACATATCCAACGAATTGTCACACGCTAAGATTCAATGCAAATCGGCTACATTATGGCCTTCCTACTAAAAAAGGGTCGAAAACGAGTAATGTCCCAAATTAACGAGGATATTTTCTTAACCCCCATTTTGGCTGAATTTTTAGAGAATGCAAAAATATCTCATGGAAGTCATAGTTATGTTGTTTACCTATCCAACAAATTGTCACACGCTAAGATTCAATGCAAATCGGCCACATTATGGCCTTCCTAGTAAAAAAGGGTCGAAAACGAGTAGTGTCCCAAATTAACGAGGAGATTTTCTTAACCTCCATTTTGGCTGAATTTTTAAAAAATGCAAAAATATCCCATGGAAGTCGTAGCTATGTTGTTTACCTATCCAACGAATTGTCCCATGCTAAGATTCAATACAAACCGGCCACTTTATGGCCTTCCTTATAAAAAAGGGTCAAAAACGAGTAATGTCCTAAGTTAACGAGGGGATTTTCTTAACCTCCATTTTGGCTGAATTTTTAGAGAATGCAAAAATATCCCATGGAAGTCGTAGTTATGTTGTTTACCTATCCAACGAATTGTCACACGCTAAGATTCAATGCAAATCGGCCACATTATGGCCTTCCTACTAAAAAAGGGTCGAAAAAGAGTAATGTCCCAAATTAACGAGGATATTTTCTTAACTCCCATTTTGGCTGAATTTTTAGAGAATGCAAAAATATCCCATGGAAGTCATAGTTATGTTGTTTACCTATCCAACGAATTGTCACACGCTAAGATTCAATGCAAATCGGCCACATTATGGCCTTCCTAGTAAAAAAGGGTCGAAAACGAGTAATGTCCCAAAATAACGAGGAGATTTTCTTAACCTCCATTTTGGCTGAATTTTTAAAAAATGCAAAAATATCCCATGGAAGTCGTAGCTATGTTGTTTACCTATCCAACGAATTGTCCCATGCTAAGATTCAATACAAACCGGCCACTTTATGGCCTTCCTTATAAAAAAGGGTCGAAAACGAGTAATGTCCTAGATTAACGAGGGGATTTTCTTAACCTCCATTTTGGCTGAATTTTTAGAGAATGCAAAAATATCCCATGGAAGTCGTAGTTATGTTGTTTACCTATCCAACGAATTGTCACACGCTAAGATTCAATGCAACTCGGCCACATTATGGCCTTCCTACTAAAAAAGGGTCGAAAACGAGTAATGTCCCAAATTAACGAGGATATTTTCTTAACCCCCATTTTGGCTGAATTTTTAGAGAATGCAAAAATATCCCATGGAAGTCGTAGTTATGTTGTTTACCTATCCAACGAATTGTCACACGCTAAGATTCAATGCAAATCGGCCACATTATGGCCTTCCTAGTAAAAAAGGGTCGAAAACGAGTAATGTCCCAAATTAACGAGGAGATTTTCTTAACCTCCATTTTGGCTGAACTTTTAAAAAATGCAAAAATATCCCATGGAAGTCGTAGCTATGTTGTTTACCTATCCAACGAATTGTCCCATGCTAAGATTCAATACAAACCGGCCACTTTATGGCCTTCCTTATAAAAAAGGGTCAAAAACGAGTAATGTCCTAAGTTAACGAGGGGATTTTCTTAACCTCCATTTTGGCTGAATTTTTAGAGAATGCAAAAATATCCCATGGAAGTCGTAGTTATGTTGTTTACCTATCCAACGAATTGTCACACGCTAAGATTCAATGCAAATCGGCCACATTATGGCCTTCCTACTAAAAAAGGGTCGAAAACGAGTAATGTCCCAAATTAACGAGGATATTTTCTTAACCCCCATTTTGGCTGAATTTTTAGAGAATGCAAAAATATCCCAAGGAAGTCATAGTTATGTTGTTTACCTATCCAACGAATTGTCACACGCTAAGATTCAATGCAAATCGGCCACATTATGGCCTTTCTAGTAAAAAAGGGTCGAAAACGAGTAATGTCCCAAATTAACGAGGAGATTTTCTTAACCTCCATATTGGCTGAATTTTTAAAAAATGCAAAAATATCCCATGGAAGTCCTAGTTATGTTGTTTACCTATCCAACGAATTGTCACACGCTAAGATTCAATGCAAATCGGCCACATTATGGCCTTCCTAGTAAAAAAGGGTCGAAAACGAGTAATGTCCCAAATTAACGAGGAGATTTTCTTAACCTCCATTTTGGCTGAACTTTTAAAAAATGCAAAAATATCCCATGGAAGTCGTAGCTATGTTGTTTACCTATCCAACGAATTGTCCCATGCTAAGATTCAATACAAACCGGCCACTTTATGGCCTTGCTTATAAAAAAGGGTCGAAAACGAGTAATGTCCTAAATTAACGAGGGGATTTTCTTAACCTCCATTTTGGCTGAATTTTTAGAGAATGCAAAAATATCCCATGGAAGTCGTAGTTATGTTGTTTACATATCCAACGAATTGTCACACGCTAAGATTCAATGCAAATCGGCTACATTATGGCCTTCCTACTAAAAAAGGGTCGAAAACGAGTAATGTCCCAAATTAACGAGGATATTTTCTTAACCCCCATTTTGGCTGAATTTTTAGAGAATGCAAAAATATCCCATGGAAGTCATAGTTATGTTGTATACCTATCCAACGAATTGTCACACGCTAAGATTCAATGCAACTCGGCCACATTATGGCCTTCCTAGTAAAAAAGGGTTGAAAACGAGTAATGTCCTAAATTAACGAGGGGATTTTCTTAACCTCCATTTTGGCTGAATTTTTAGAGAATGCAAAAATATCCCATGGAAGTCATAGTTATGTTGTTTACCTATCCAACAAATTGTCACACGCTAAGATTCAATGCAAATCGGCCACATTATGGCCTTCCTAGTAAAAAAGGGTCGAAAACGAGTAATGTCCCAAATTAACGAGGAGATTTTCTTAACCTCCATTTTGGCTGAATTTTTAAAAAATGCAAAAATATCCCATGGAAGTCGTAGCTATGTTGTTTACCTATCCAACGAATTGTCCCATGCTAAGATTCAATCCAAACCGGCCACTTTATGGCCTTCCTTATAAAAAAGGGTCGAAAACGAGTAATGTCCTAGATTAACGAGGGGATTTTCTTAACCTCCATTTTGGCTGAATTTTTAGAGAATGCAAAAATATCCCATGGAAGTCGTAGTTATGTTGTTTACCTATCCAACGAATTGTCACACGCTAAGATTCAATGCAACTCGGCCACATTATGGCCTTCCTACTAAAAAAGGGTCGAAAACGAGTAATGTCCCAAATTAACGAGGATATTTTCTTAACCCCCATTTTGGCTGAATTTTTAGAGAATGCAAAAATATCCCATGGAAGTCATAGTTATGTTGTATACCTATCCAACGAATTGTCACACGCTAAGATTCAATGCAAATCGGCCACATTATGGCCTTCCTAGTAAAAAAGGGTTGAAAACGAGTAATGTCCTAAATTAACGAGGGGATTTTCATAACCTCCATTTTGGCTGAATTTTTAGAGAATGCAAAAATATCCCATGGAAGTCGTAGTTATGTTGTTTACCTATCCAACGAATTGTCACACGCTAAGATTCAATGCAAGTCGGCCACATTATGGCCTTCCTAGTAAAAAAAGGGTCGAAAACGAGTAATGTCCCAAATTAACGAGGAGATTTTCTTAACCTCCATTTTGGCTGAATTTTTAAAAAATGCAAAAATATCCCATGGAAGTCGTAGCTATGTTGTTTACCTATCCAACGAATTGTCCCATGCTAAGATTCAATACAAACCGGCCACTTTATGGCCTTCCTTATAAAAAAGGGTCAAAAACGAGTAATGTCCTAAGTTAACGAGGGGATTTTCATAACCTCCATTTTGGCTGAATTTTTAGAGAATGCAAAAATATCCCATGGAAGTCGTAGTTATGTTGTTTACCTATCCAACGAATTGTCACACGCTAAGATTCAATGCAAGTCGGCCACATTATGGCCTTCCTAGTAAAAAAAGGGTCGAAAACGAGTAATGTCCCAAATTAACGAGGAGATTTTCTTAACCTCCATTTTGGCTGAATTTTTAAAAAATGCAAAAATATCCCATGGAAGTCGTAGCTATGTTGTTTACCTATCCAACGAATTGTCCCATGCTAAGATTCAATACAAACCGGCCACTTTATGGCCTTCCTTATAAAAAAGGGTCAAAAACGAGTAATGTCCTAAGTTAACGAGGGGATTTTCTTAACCTCCATTTTGGCTGAATTTTTAGAGAATGCAAAAATATCCCATGGAAGTCGTAGTTATGTTGTTTACCTATCCAACGAATTGTCACACGCTAAGATTCAATGCAAATCGGCCACATTATGGCCTTCCTACTAAAGAAGGGTCGAAAACGAGTAATGTCCCAAATTAACGAGGATATTTTCTTAACCCCCATTTTGGCTGAATTTTTAGAGAATGCAAAAATATCCCATGGAAGTCATAGTTATGTTGTATACCTATCCAACGAATTGTCACACGCTAAGATTCAATGCAAATCGGCCACATTATGGCCTTCCTAGTAAAAAAGGGTTGAAAACGAGTAATGTCCTAAATTAACGAGGGGATTTTCTTAACCTCCATTTTGGCTGAATTTTTAGAGAATGCAAAAATATCCCATGGAAGTCATAGTTATGTTGTTTACCTATCCAACAAATTGTCACACGCTAAGATTCAATGCAAATCGGCCACATTATGGCCTTCCTAGTAAAAAAGGGTCGAAAACGAGTAATGTCCCAAATTAACGAGGAGATTTTCTTAACCTCCATTTTGGCTGAATTTTTAAAAAATGCAAAAATATCCCATGGAAGTCGTAGCTATGTTGTTTACCTATCCAACGAATTGTCCCATGCTAAGATTCAATACAAACCGGCCACTTTATGGCCTTCCTTATAAAAAAGGGTCAAAAACGAGTAATGTCCTAAGTTAACGAGGGGATTTTCTTAACCTCCATTTTGGCTGAATTTTTAGAGAATGCAAAAATATCCCATGGAAGTCGTAGTTATGTTGTTTACCTATCCAACGAATTGTCACACGCTAAGATTCAATGCAAATCGGCCACATTATGGCCTTCCTACTAAAGAAGGGTCGAAAACGAGTAATGTCCCAAATTAACGAGGATATTTTCTTAACCCCATTTTGGCTGAATTTTTAGAGAATGCAAAAATATCCCATGGAAGTCTTAGTTATGTTGTATACCTATCCAACGAATTGTCACACGCTAAGATTCAATGCAAATCGGCCACATTATGGCCTTCCTAGTAAAAAAGGGTTGAAAACGAGTAATGTCCTAAATTAACGAGGGGATTTTCTTAACCTCCATTTTGGCTGAATTTTTAGAGAATGCAAAAATATCCCATGGAAGTCATAGTTATGTTGTTTACCTATCCAACAAATTGTCACACGCTAAGATTCAATGCAAATCGGCCACATTATGGCCTTCCTAGTAAAAAAGGGTCGAAAACGAGTAATGTCCCAAATTAACGAGGAGATTTTCTTAACCTCCATTTTGGCTGAATTTTTAAAAAATGCAAAAATATCCCATGGAAGTCGTAGCTATGTTGTTTACCTATCCAACGAATTGTCCCATGCTAAGATTCAATACAAACCGGCCACTTTATGGCCTTCCTTATAAAAAAGGGTCAAAAACGAGTAATGTCCTAAGTTAACGAGGGGATTTTCTTAACCTCCATTTTGGCTGAATTTTTAGAGAATGCAAAAATATCCCATGGAAGTCGTAGTTATGTTGTTTACCTATCCAACGAATTGTCACACGCTAAGATTCAATGCAAATCGGCCACATTATGGCCTTCCTACTAAAGAAGGGTCGAAAACGAGTAATGTCCCAAATTAACGAGGATATTTTCTTAACCCCATTTTGGCTGAATTTTTAGAGAATGCAAAAATATCCCATGGAAGTCTTAGTTATGTTGTATACCTATCCATCGAATTGTCACACGCTAAGATTCAATGCAAATCGGCCACATTATGGCCTTCCTAGTAAAAAAGGGTTGAAAACGAGTAATGTCCTAAATTAACGAGGGGATTTTCTTAACCTCCATTTTGGCTGAATTTTTAGAGAATGCAAAAATATCCCATGGAAGTCGTAGTTATGTTGTTTACCTATCCAACGAATTGTCACACGCTAAGATTCAATGCAAATCGGCCATATTATGGCCTTCCTAGTAAAAAAGGGTCGAAAACGAGTAATGTCCCAAATTAACGAGGAGATTTTCTTAACCTCCATTTTGGCTGAATTTTTAAAAAATGCAAAAATATCCCATGGAAGTCGTAGCTATGTTGTTTACCTATCCAACGAATTGTCCCATGCTAAGATTCAATACAAACCGGCCACTTTATGGCCTTCCTTATAAAAAAGGGTCAAAAACGAGTAATGTCCTAAGTTAACGAGGGGATTTTCATAACCTCCATTTTGGCTGAATTTTTAGAGAATGCAAAAATATCCCATGGAAGTCGTAGTTATGTTGTTTACCTATCCAACGAATTGTCACGCGCTAAGATTCAATGCAAGTCGGCCACATTATGGCCTTCCTAGTAAAAAAAGGGTCGAAAACGAGTAATGTCCCAAATTAACGAGGAGATTTTCTTAACCTCCATTTTGGCTGAATTTTTAAAAAATGCAAAAATATCCCATGGAAGTCGTAGCTATGTTGTTTACCTATCCAACGAATTGTCCCATGCTAAGATTCAATACAAACCGGCCACTTTATGGCCTTCCTTATAAAAAAGGGTCAAAAACGAGTAATGTCCTAAGTTAACGAGGGGATTTTCTTAACCTCCATTTTGGCTGAATTTTTAGAGAATGCAAAAATATCCCATGGAAGTCGTAGTTATGTTGTTTACCTATCCAACGAATTGTCACACGCTAAGATTCAATGCAAATCGGCCACATTATGGCCTTCCTACTAAAGAAGGGTCGAAAACGAGTAATGTCCCAAATTAACGAGGATATTTTCTTAACCCCCATTTTGGCTGAATTTTTAGAGAATGCAAAAATATCCCATGGAAGTCATAGTTATGTTGTATACCTATCCAACGAATTGTCACACGCTAAGATTCAATGCAAATCGGCCACATTATGGCCTTCCTAGTAAAAAAGGGTTGAAAACGAGTAATGTCCTAAATTAACGAGGGGATTTTCTTAACCTCCATTTTGGCTGAATTTTTAGAGAATGCAAAAATATCCCATGGAAGTCATAGTTATGTTGTTTACCTATCCAACAAATTGTCACACGCTAAGATTCAATGCAAATCGGCCACATTATGGCCTTCCTAGTAAAAAAGGGTCGAAAACGAGTAATGTCCCAAATTAACGAGGAGATTTTCTTAACCTCCATTTTGGCTGAATTTTTAAAAAATGCAAAAATATCCCATGGAAGTCGTAGCTATGTTGTTTACCTATCCAACGAATTGTCCCATGCTAAGATTCAATACAAACCGGCCACTTTATGGCCTTCCTTATAAAAAAGGGTCAAAAACGAGTAATGTCCTAAGTTAACGAGGGGATTTTCTTAACCTCCATTTTGGCTGAATTTTTAGAGAATGCAAAAATATCCCATGGAAGTCGTAGTTATGTTGTTTACCTATCCAACGAATTGTCACACGCTAAGATTCAATGCAAATCGGCCACATTATGGCCTTCCTACTAAAGAAAG
This sequence comes from Medicago sativa, assembly GCF_051527215.1. Lineage (NCBI taxonomy): Eukaryota > Viridiplantae > Streptophyta > Magnoliopsida > Fabales > Fabaceae > Medicago > Medicago sativa. The sequence continues at coordinate 84,145,592 of NC_140750.1, forward strand.
GTCGAAAACGAGTAATGTCCCAAATTAACGAGGATATTTTCTTAACCCCATTTTGGCTGAATTTTTAGAGAATGCAAAAATATCCCATGGAAGTCTTAGTTATGTTGTATACCTATCCAACGAATTGTCACACGCTAAGATTCAATGCAAATCGGCCACATTATGGTCTTCCTAGTAAAAAAGGGTTGAAAACGAGTAATGTCCTAAATTAACGAGGGGATTTTCTTAACCTCCATTTTGGCTGAATTTTTAGAGAATGCAAAAATATCCCATGGAAGTCGTAGTTATGTTGTTTACCTATCCAACGAATTGTCACACGCTAAGATTCAATGCAAATCGGCCATATTATGGCCTTCCTAGTAAAAAAGGGTCGAAAACGAGTAATGTCCCAAATTAACGAGGAGATTTTCTTAACCTCCATTTTGGCTGAATTTTTAAAAAATGCAAAAATATCCCATGGAAGTCGTAGCTATGTTGTTTACCTATCCAACGAATTGTCCCATGCTAAGATTCAATACAAACCGGCCACTTTATGGCCTTCCTTATAAAAAAGGGTCAAAAACGAGTAATGTCCTAAGTTAACGAGGGGATTTTCATAACCTCCATTTTGGCTGAATTTTTAGAGAATGCAAAAATATCCCATGGAAGTCGTAGTTATGTTGTTTACCTATCCAACGAATTGTCACACGCTAAGATTCAATGCAAGTCGGCCACATTATGGCCTTCCTAGTAAAAAAAGGGTCGAAAACGAGTAATGTCCCAAATTAACGAGGAGATTTTCTTAACCTCCATTTTGGCTGAATTTTTAAAAAATGCAAAAATATCCCATGGAAGTCGTAGCTATGTTGTTTACCTATCCAACGAATTGTCCCATGCTAAGATTCAATACAAACCGGCCACTTTATGGCCTTCCTTATAAAAAAGGGTCAAAAACGAGTAATGTCCTAAGTTAACGAGGGGATTTTCTTAACCTCCATTTTGGCTGAATTTTTAGAGAATGCAAAAATATCCCATGGAAGTCGTAGTTATGTTGTTTACCTATCCAACGAATTGTCACACGCTAAGATTCAATGCAAATCGGCCACATTATGGCCTTCCTACTAAAGAAGGGTCGAAAACGAGTAATGTCCCAAATTAACGAGGATATTTTCTTAACCCCCATTTTGGCTGAATTTTTAGAGAATGCAAAAATATCCCATGGAAGTCATAGTTATGTTGTATACCTATCCAACGAATTGTCACACGCTAAGATTCAATGCAAATCGGCCACATTATGGCCTTCCTAGTAAAAAAGGGTTGAAAACGAGTAATGTCCTAAATTAACGAGGGGATTTTCTTAACCTCCATTTTGGCTGAATTTTTAGAGAATGCAAAAATATCCCATGGAAGTCGTAGTTATGTTGTTTACCTATCCAACGAATTGTCACACGCTAAGATTCAATGCAACTCGGCCACATTATAGCCTTCCTACTAAAAAAGGGTCGAAAACGAGTAATGTCCCAAATTAACGAGGATATTTTCTTAACCCCCATTTTGGCTGAATTTTTAGAGAATGCAAAAATATCCCATGGAAGTCGTAGTTATGTTGTTTACCTATCCAACGAATTGTCACACGCTAAGATTCAATGCAAATCGGCCACATTATGGCCTTCCTAGTAAAAAAGGGTCGAAAACGAGTAATGTCCCAAATTAACGAGGAGATTTTCTTAACCTCCATTTTGGCTGAATTTTTAAAAAATGCAAAAAATATCCCATGGATGTCGTAGCTATGTTGTTTACCTATCCAACGAATTGTCCCATGCTAAGATTCAATACAAGCCGGCCACTTTATGGCCTTCCTTATAAAAAAGGGTCAAAAACGAGTAATGTCCTAAGTTAACGAGGGGATTTTCTTAACCTCCATTTTGGCTGAATTTTTAGAGAATGCAAAAATATCCCATGGAAGTCGTAGTTATGTTGTTTACCTATCCAACGAATTGTCACACGCTAAGATTCAATGCAAGTCGGCCACATTATGGCCTTCCTAGTAAAAAAAGGGTCGAAAACGAGTAATGTCCCAAATTAACGAGGAGATTTTCTTAACCTCCATTTTGGCTGAATTTTTAAAAAATGCAAAAATATCCCATGGAAGTCGTAGCTATGTTGTTTACCTATCCAACGAATTGTCCCATGCTAAGATTCAATACAAACCGGCCACTTTATGGCCTTCCTTATAAAAAAGGGTCAAAAACGAGTAATGTCCTAAGTTAACGAGGGGATTTTCTTAACCTCCATTTTGGCTGAATTTTTAGAGAATGCAAAAATATCCCATGGAAGTCGTAGTTATGTTGTTTACCTATCCAACGAATTGTCACACGCTAAGATTCATTGCAAATCGGCCACATTATGGCCTTCCTACTAAAGAAGGGTCGAAAACGAGTAATGTCCCAAATTAACGAGGATATTTTCTTAACCCCCATTTTGGCTGAATTTTTAGAGAATGCAAAAATATCCCATGGAAGTCATAGTTATGTTGTATACCTATCCAACGAATTGTCACACGCTAAGATTCAATGCAAATCGGCCACATTATGGCCTTCCTAGTAAAAAAGGGTCGAAAACGAGTAATGTCCCAAATTAACGAGGATATTTTCTTAACCCCCATTTTGGCTGAATTTTTAGAGAATGCAAAAATATCCCATGGAAGTCGTAGTTATGTTGTTTACCTATCCAACGAATTGTCACACGCTAAGATTCAATGCAAATCGGCCACATTATGGCCTTCCTAGTAAAAAAGGGTCGAAAACGAGTAATGTCCCAAATTAACGAGAAGATTTTCTTAACCTCCATTTTGGCTGAATTTTTAAAAAATGCAAAAATATCCCATGGAAGTCGTAGCTATGTTGTTTACCTATCCAACGAATTGTCCCATGCTAAGATTCAATACAAACCGGCCACTTTATGGCCTTCCTTATAAAAAAGGGTCAAAAACGAGTAATGTCCTAAGTTAACGAGGGGATTTTCTTAACCTCCATTTTGGCTGAATTTTTAGAGAATGCAAAAATATCCCATGGAAGTCGTAGTTATGTTGTTTACCTATCCAACGAATTGTCACACGCTAAGATTCAATGCAAGTCGGCCACATTATGGCCTTCCTAGTAAAAAAGGGTCGAAAACGAGTAATGTCCCAAATTAACGAGGAGATTTTCTTAACCTCCATTTTGGCTGAATTTTTAAAAAATGCAAAAATATCCCATGGAAGTCGTAGCTATGTTGTTTACCTATCCAACGAATTGTCCCATGCTAAGATTCAATACAAACCGGCCACTTTATGGCCTTCCTTATAAAAAAGGGTCGAAAACGAGTAATGTCCTAAATTAACGAGGGGATTTTCTTAACCTCCATTTTGGCTGAATTTTTAGAGAATGCAAAAATATCCCATGGAAGTCGTAGTTATGTTGTTTACATATCCAACGAATTGTCACACGCTAAGATTCAATGCAAATCGGCTACATTATGGCCTTCCTACTAAAAAAGGGTCGAAAACGAGTAATGTCCCAAATTAACGAGGATATTTTCTTAACCCCCATTTTGGCTGAATTTTTAGAGAATGCAAAAATATCCCATGGAAGTCATAGTTATGTTGTTTACCTATCCAACAAATTGTCACACGCTAAGATTCAATGCAAATCGGCCACATTATGGCCTTCCTAGTAAAAAAGGGTCGAAAACGAGTAATGTCCCAAATTAACGAGGAGATTTTCTTAACCTCCATTTTGGCTGAATTTTTAAAAAATGCAAAAATATCCCATGGAAGTCGTAGCTATGTTGTTTACCTATCCAACGAATTGTCCCATGCTAAGATTCAATACAAACCGGCCACTTTATGGCCTTCCTTATAAAAAAGGGTCAAAAACGAGTAATGTCCTAAGTTAACGAGGGGATTTTCTTAACCTCCATTTTGGCTGAATTTTTAGAGAATGCAAAAATATCCCATGGAAGTCGTAGTTATGTTGTTTACCTATCCAACGAATTGTCACACGCTAAGATTCAATGCAAATCGGCCACATTATGGCCTTCCTACTAAAGAAGGGTCGAAAACGAGTAATGTCCCAAATTAACGAGGATATTTTCTTAACCCCCATTTTGGCTGAATTTTTAGAGAATGCAAAAATATCCCATGGAAGTCATAGTTATGTTGTATACCTATCCAACGAATTGTCACACGCTAAGATTCAATGCAAATCGGCCACATTATGGCCTTCCTAGTAAAAAAGGGTTGAAAACGAGTAATGTCCTAAATTAACGAGGGGATTTTCTTAACCTCCATTTTGGCTGAATTTTTAGAGAATGCAAAAATATCCCATGGAAGTCGTAGTTATGTTGTTTACCTATCCAACGAATTGTCACACGCTAAGATTCAATGCAACTCGGCCACATTATAGCCTTCCTACTAAAAAAGGGTCGAAAACGAGTAATGTCCCAAATTAACGAGGATATTTTCTTAACCCCCATTTTGGCTGAATTTTTAGAGAATGCAAAAATATCCCATGGAAGTCGTAGTTATGTTGTTTACCTATCCAACGAATTGTCACACGCTAAGATTCAATGCAAATCGGCCACATTATGGCCTTCCTAGTAAAAAAGGGTCGAAAACGAGTAATGTCCCAAATTAACGAGGAGATTTTCTTAACCTCCATTTTGGCTGAATTTTTAAAAAATGCAAAAATATCCCATGGAAGTCGTAGCTATGTTGTTTACCTATCCAACGAATTGTCCCATGCTAAGATTCAATACAAACCGGCCACTTTATGGCCTTCCTTATAAAAAAGGGTCAAAAACGAGTAATGTCCTAAGTTAACGAGGGGATTTTCTTAACCTCCATTTTGGCTGAATTTTTAGAGAATGCAAAAATATCCCATGGAAGTCGTAGTTATGTTGTTTACATATCCAACGAATTGTCACACGCTAAGATTCAATGCAAGTCAGCCACATTATGGCCTTCCTAGTAAAAAAGGGTCGAAAACGAGTAATGTCCCAAATTAACGAGGAGATTTTCTTAACGTCCATTTTGGCTGAATTTTTAAAAAATGCAAAAATATCCCATGGAAGTCGTAGCTATGTTGTTTACCTATCCAACGAATTGTCCCATGCTAAGATTCAATACAAACCGGCCACTTTATGGCCTTCCTTATAAAAAAGGGTCGAAAACGAGTAATGTCCTAAATTAACGAGGGGATTTTCTTAACCTCCATTTTGGCTGAATTTTTAGAGAATGCAAAAATATCCCATGGAAGTCGTAGTTATGTTGTTTACATATCCAACGAATTGTCACACGCTAAGATTCAATGCAAATCGGCTACATTATGGCCTTCCTACTAAAAAAGGGTCGAAAACGAGTAATGTCCCAAATTAACGAGGATATTTTCTTAACCCCCATTTTGGCTGAATTTTTAGAGAATGCAAAAATATCCCATGGAAGTCATAGTTATGTTGTTTACCTATCCAACAAATTGTCACACGCTAAGATTCAATGCAAATCGGCCACATTATGGCCTTCCTAGTAAAAAAGGGTCGAAAACGAGTAATGTCCCAAATTAACGAGGAGATTTTCTTAACCTCCATTTTGGCTGAATTTTTAAAAAATGCAAAAATATCCCATGGAAGTCGTAGCTATGTTGTTTACCTATCCAACGAATTGTCCCATGCTAAGATTCAATACAAACCGGCCACTTTATGGCCTTCCTTATAAAAAAGGGTCAAAAACGAGTAATGTCCTAAGTTAACGAGGGGATTTTCTTAACCTCCATTTTGGCTGAATTTTTAGAGAATGCAAAAATATCCCATGGAAGTCGTAGTTATGTTGTTTACCTATCCAACGAATTGTCACACGCTAAGATTCAATGCAAATCGGCCACATTATGGCCTTCCTACTAAAGAAGGGTCGAAAACGAGTAATGTCCCAAATTAACGAGGATATTTTCTTAACCCCCATTTTGGCTGAATTTTTAGAGAATGCAAAAATATCCCATGGAAGTCATAGTTATGTTGTATACCTATCCAACGAATTGTCACACGCTAAGATTCAATGCAAATCGGCCACATTATGGCCTTCCTAGTAAAAAAGGGTTGAAAACGAGTAATGTCCTAAATTAACGAGGGGATTTTCTTAACCTCCATTTTGGCTGAATTTTTAGAGAATGCAAAAATATCCCATGGAAGTCGTAGTTATGTTGTTTACCTATCCAACGAATTGTCACACGCTAAGATTCAATGCAACTCGGCCACATTATAGCCTTCCTACTAAAAAAGGGTCGAAAACGAGTAATGTCCCAAATTAACGAGGATATTTTCTTAACCCCCATTTTGGCTGAATTTTTAGAGAATGCAAAAATATCCCATGGAAGTCGTAGTTATGTTGTTTACCTATCCAACGAATTGTCACACGCTAAGATTCAATGCAAATCGGCCACATTATGGCCTTCCTAGTAAAAAAGGGTCGAAAACGAGTAATGTCCCAAATTAACGAGGAGATTTTCTTAACCTCCATTTTGGCTGAATTTTTAAAAAATGCAAAAATATCCCATGGAAGTCGTAGCTATGTTGTTTACCTATCCAACGAATTGTCCCATGCTAAGATTCAATACAAACCGGCCACTTTATGGCCTTCCTTATAAAAAAGGGTCAAAAACGAGTAATGTCCTAAGTTAACGAGGGGATTTTCTTAACCTCCATTTTGGCTGAATTTTTAGAGAATGCAAAAATATCCCATGGAAGTCGTAGTTATGTTGTTTACATATCCAACGAATTGTCACACGCTAAGATTCAATGCAAGTCAGCCACATTATGGCCTTCCTAGTAAAAAAGGGTCGAAAACGAGTAATGTCCCAAATTAACGAGGAGATTTTCTTAACGTCCATTTTGGCTGAATTTTTAAAAAATGCAAAAATATCCCATGGAAGTCGTAGCTATGTTGTTTACCTATCCAACGAATTGTCCCATGCTAAGATTCCATACAAACCGGCCACTTTATGGCCTTCCTTATAAAAAAGGGTCGAAAACGAGTAATGTCCTAAATTAACGAGGGGATTTTCTTAACCTCCATTTTGGCTGAATTTTTAGAGAATGCAAAAATATCCCATGGAAGTCGTAGTTATGTTGTTTACATATCCAACGAATTGTCACACGCTAAGATTCAATGCAAATCGGCTACATTATGGCCTTCCTACTAAAAAAGGGTCGAAAACGAGTAATGTCCCAAATTAACGAGGATATTTTCTTAACCCCCATTTTGGCTGAATTTTTAGAGAATGCAAAAATATCCCATGGAAGTCATAGTTATGTTGTTTACCTATCCAACAAATTGTCACACGCTAAGATTCAATGCAAATCGGCCACATTATGGCCTTCCTTGTAAAAAAGGGTCGAAAACGAGCAATGTCCCAAATTAACGAGGAGATTTTCTTAACCTCCATTTTGGCTGAATTTTTAAAAAATGCAAAAATATCCCATGGAAGTCGTAGCTATGTTGTTTACCTATCCAACGAATTGTCCCATGCTAAGATTCAATACAAACCGGCCACTTTATGGCCTTCCTTGTAAAAAAGAGTCAAAAACGAGTAATGTCCTAAGTTAACGAGGGGATTTTCTTAACCTCCATTTTGGCTGAATTTTTAGAGAATGCAAAAATATCCCATGGAAGTCGTAGTTATGTTGTTTACCTATCCAACGAATTGTCACACGCTAAGATTCAATGCAAATCGGCCACATTATGGCCTTCCTACTAAAGAAGGGTCGAAAACGAGTAATGTCCCAAATTAACGAGGATATTTTCTTAACCCCCATTTTGGCTGAATTTTTAGAGAATGCAAAAATATCCCATGGAAGTCATAGTTATGTTGTATACCTATCCAACGAATTGTCACACGCTAAGATTCAATGCAAATCGGCCACATTATGGCCTTCCTAGTAAAAAAGGGTTGAAAACGAGTAATGTCCTAAATTAACGAGGGGATTTTCTTAACCTCCATTTTGGCTGAATTTTTAGAGAATGCAAAAATATCCCAAGGAAGTCGTAGTTATGTTGTTTACCTATCCAACGAATTGTCACACGCTAAGATTCAATGCAACTCGGCCACATTATAGCCTTCCTACTAAAAAAGGGTCGAAAACGAGTAATGTCCCAAATTAACGAGGATATTTTCTTAACCCCCATTTTGGCTGAATTTTTAGAGAATGCAAAAATATCCCATGGAAGTCGTAGTTATGTTGTTTACCTATCCAACGAATTGTCACACGCTAAGATTCAATGCAAATCGGCCACATTATGGCCTTCCTAGTAAAAAAGGGTCGAAAACGAGTAATGTCCCAAATTAACGAGGAGATTTTCTTAACCTCCATTTTGGCTGAATTTTTAAAAAATGCAAAAATATCCCATGGAAGTCGTAGCTATGTTGTTTACCTATCCAACGAATTGTCCCATGCTAAGATTCAATACAAACCGGCCACTTTATGGCCTTCCTTATAAAAAAGGGTCAAAAACGAGTAATGTCCTAAGTTAACAAGGGGATTTTCTTAACCTCCATTTTGGCTGAATTTTTAGAGAATGCAAAAATATCCCATGGAAGTCGTAGTTATGTTGTTTACCTATCCAACGAATTGTCACACGCTAAGATTCAATGCAAGTCGGCCACATTATGGCCTTCCTACTAAAAAAGGGTCGAAAACGAGTAATGTCCCAAATTAACGAGGATATTTTCTTAACCCCCATTTTGGCTGAATTTTTAGAGAATGCAAAAATATCCCATGGAAGTCGTAGTTATGTTGTTTACCTATCCAACGAATTGTCACACGCTAAGATTCAATGCAAATCGGCCACATTATGGCCTTCCTACTAAAAAAGGGTCGAAAACGAGTAATGTCCCAAATTAACGAGGATATTTTCTTAACCCCCATTTTGGCTGAATTTTTAGAGAATGCAAAAATATCCCATGGAAGTCATAGTTATGTTGTTTACCTATCCAACGAATTGTCACACGCTAAGATTCAATGCAAATCGGCCACATTATGGCCTTCCTACTAAAAAAGGGTCGAAAACGAGTAATGTCAAAAATTAACGAGGATATTTTCTTAACCCCCATTTTGGCTGAATTTTTAGAGAATGCAAAAATATCCCATGGAAGTCGTAGTTATGTTGTTTACCTATCCAACGAATTGTCACACGCTAAGATTCAATGCAAATCGGCCACATTATGGCCTTCCTACTAAAAAAGGGTCGAAAACGAGTAATGTCCCAAATTAACGAGGATATTTTCTTAACCCCCATTTTGGCTGAATTTTTAGAGAATGCAAAAATATCCCATGGAAGTCGTAGTTATGTTGTTTACCTATCCAACGAATTGTCACACGCTAAGATTCAATGCAAATCGGCCACATTATGGCCTTCCTACTAAAAAAGGGTCGAAAACGAGTAATGTCCCAAATTAACGAGGATATTTTCTTAACCCCCATTTTGGCTGAATTTTTAGAGAATGCAAAAATATCCCATGGAAGTCGTAGTTATGTTGTTTACCTATCCAACGAATTGTCACACGCTAAGATTCAATGCAAATCGGCCACATTAAGGCCTTCCTAGTAAAAAAGGGTCGAAAACGAGTAATGTCCCAAATTAACGAGGAGATTTTCTTAACCTCCATTTTGGCTGAATTTTTAAAAAATGCAAAAATATCCCATGGAAGTCGTAGCTATGTTGTTTACCTATCCAACGAATTGTCCCATGCTAAGATTCAATACAAACCGGCCACTTTATGGCCTTCCTTATAAAAAAGGGTCAAAAACGAGTAATGTCCTAAGTTAACAAGGGGATTTTCTTAACCTACATTTTGGCTGAATTTTTAGAGAATGCAAAAATATCCCATGGAAGTCGTAGTTATGTTGTTTACCTATCCAACGAATTGTCACACGCTAAGATTCAATGCAAGTCGGCCACATTATGGCCTTCCTACTAAAAAAGGGTCGAAAACGAGTAATGTCCCAAATTAACGAGGATATTTTCTTAACCCCCATTTTGGCTGAATTTTTAGAGAATGCAAAAATATCCCATGGAAGTCGTAGTTATGTTGTTTACCTATCCAACGAATTGTCACACGCTAAGATTCAATGCAAATCGGCCACATTATGGCCTTCCTACTAAAAAAGGGTCGAAAACGAGTAATGTCCCAAATTAACGAGGATATTTTCTTAACCCCCATTTTGGCTGAATTTTTAGAGAATGCAAAAATATCCCATGGAAGTCATAGTTATGTTGTTTACCTATACAACGAATTGTCACACGCTAAGATTCAATGCAAATCGGCCACATTATGGCCTTCCTACTAAAAAAGGGTCGAAAACGAGTAATGTCAAAAATTAACGAGGATATTTTCTTAACCCCCATTTTGGCTGAATTTTTAGAGAATGCAAAAATATCCCATGGATGTCGTAGTTATGTTGTTTACCTATCCAACGAATTTTCACACGCTAAGATTCAATGCAAATCGGCCACATTATGGCCTTCCTACTAAAAAAGGGTCAAAAACGAGTAATGTCCCAAATTAACGAGGATATTTTCTTAACCCCCATTTTGGCTGAATTTTTAGAGAATGCAAAAATATCCCATGGAAGTCATTGTTAGGTTGTTTACCTATCCAACGAATTGTCACACGCTAAGATTCAATGCAAATCGGCCACATTATGGCCTTCCTACTAAAAAAGGGTCGAAAACGAGTAATGTCAAAAATTAACGAGGATATTTTCTTAAGCCCCATTTTGGCTGAATTTTTAGAGAATGCAAACATATCCCATGGAAGTCATAGTTATGTTGTTTACCTATCCAACAAATTGTCACACGGTAAGATTCAATGCAAATCGGCCACATTATGGCCTTCCTACTAAAAAAGGGTCGAAAACGAGTAATGTCCCAAATTAACGAGGATATTTTCTTAACCCCCATTTTGGCTGAATTTTTAGAGAATGCAAAAATATCCCATGGAAGTCGTAGTTATGTTGTTTACCTATCCAACGAATTGTCACACGCTAAGATTCAATGCAAATCGGCCACATTATGGCCTTCCTACTAAAAAAGGGTCGAAAACGAGTAATGTCCCAAATTAACGAGGATATTTTCTTAACCCCCATTTTGGCTGAATTTTTAGAGAATGCAAAAATATCCCATGGAAGTCGTAGTTATGTTGTTTACCTATCCAACGAATTGTCACACGCTAAGATTCAATGCAAATCGGCCACATTAAGGCCTTCCTAGTAAAAAAGGGTCGAAAACGAGTAATGTCCCAAATTAACGAGGAGATTTTCTTAACCTCCATTTTGGCTGAATTTTTAAAAAATGCAAAAATATCCCATGGAAGTCGTAGCTATGTTGTTTACCTATCCAACGAATTGTCCCATGCTAAGATTCAATACAAACCGGCCACTTTATGGCCTTCCTTATAAAAAAGGGTCAAAAACGAGTAATGTCCTAAGTTAACAAGGGGATTTTCTTAACCTCCATTTTGGCTGAATTTTTAGAGAATGCAAAAATATCCCATGGAAGTCGTAGTTATGTTGTTTACCTATCCAACGAATTGTCACACGCTAAGATTCAATGCAAGTCGGCCACATTATGGCCTTCCTACTAAAAAAGGGTCGAAAACGAGTAATGTCCCAAATTAACGAGGATATTTTCTTAACCCCCATTTTGGCTGAATTTTTAGAGAATGCAAAAATATCCCATGGAAGTCGTAGTTATGTTGTTTACCTATCCAACGAATTGTCACACGCTAAGATTCAATGCAAATCAGCCACATTATGGCCTTCCTACTAAAAAAGGGTCGAAAACGAGTAATGTCCCAAATTAACGAGGATATTTTCTTAACCCCCATTTTGGCTGAATTTTTAGAGAATGCAAAAATATCCCATGGAAGTCATAGTTATGTTGTTTACCTATCCAACGAATTGTCACACGCTAAGATTCAATGCAAATCGGCCACATTATGGCCTTCCTACTAAAAAAGGGTCGAAAACGAGTAATGTCAAAAATTAACGAGGATATTTTCTTAACCCCCATTTTGGCTGAATTTTTAGAGAATGCAAAAATATCCCATGGAAGTCATAGTTATGTTGTTTACCTATCCAACGAATTGTCACACGCTAAGATTCAATGCAAATCGGCCACATTATGGCCTTCCTACTAAAAAAGGGTCGAAAACGAGTAATGTCCCAAATTAACGAGGATATTTTCTTAACCCCCATTTTGGCTGAATTTTTAGAGAATGCAAAAATATCCCATGGAAGTCATTGTTAGGTTGTTTACCTATCCAACGAATTGTCACACGCTAAGATTCAATGCAAATCGGCCACATTATGGCCTTCCTACTAAAAAAGGGTCGAAAACGAGTAATGTCAAAAATTAACGAGGATATTTTCTTAAGCCCCATTTTGGCTGAATTTTTAGAGAATGCAAACATATCCCATGGAAGTCATAGTTATGTTGTTTACCTATCCAACAAATTGTCACACGTTAAGATTCAATGCAAATCGGCCACATTATGGCCTTCCTACTAAAAAAGGGTCGAAAACGAGTAATGTCAAAAATTAACGAGGATATTTTCTTAACCCCCATTTTGGCTGAATTTTTAGAGAATGCAAAAATATCCCATGGAAGTCGTAGTTATGTTGTTTACCTATCCAACGAATTGTCACACGCTAAGATTCAATGCAAATCGGCCACATTATGGCCTTCCTACTAAAAAAGGGTCGAAAACGAGTAATGTCCCAAATTAACGAGGATATTTTCTTAACCCCCATTTTGGCTGAATTTTTAGAGAATGCAAAAATATCCCATGGAAGTCGTAGTTATGTTGTTTACCTATCCAACGAATTGTCACACGCTAAGATTCAATGCAAATCGGCCACATTAAGGCCTTCCTAGTAAAAAAGGGTTGAAAACGAGTAATGTCCCAAATTAACGAGGAGATTTTCTTAACCTCCATTTTGGCTGAATTTTTAAAAAATGCAAAAATATCCCATGGAAGTCGTAGCTATGTTGTTTACCTATCCAACGAATTGTCCCATGCTAAGATTCAATACAAACCGGCCACTTTATGGCCTTCCTTATAAAAAAGGGTCAAAAACGAGTAATGTCCTAAGTTAACAAGGGGATTTTCTTAACCTCCATTTTGGCTGAATTTTTAGAGAATGCAAAAATATCCCATGGAAGTCGTAGTTATGTTGTTTACCTATCCAACGAATTGTCACACGCTAAGATTCAATGCAAGTCGGCCACATTATGGCCTTCCTACTAAAAAAGGGTCGAAAACGAGTAATGTCCCAAATTAACGAGGATATTTTCTTAACCCCCATTTTGGCTGAATTTTTAGAGAATGCAAAAATATCCCATGGAAGTCGTAGTTATGTTGTTTACCTATCCAACGAATTGTCACACGCTAAGATTCAATGCAAATCAGCCACATTATGGCCTTCCTACTAAAAAAGGGTCGAAAACGAGTAATGTCCCAAATTAACGAGGATATTTTCTTAACCCCCATTTTGGCTGAATTTTTAGAGAATGCAAAAATATCCCATGGAAGTCATAGTTATGTTGTTTACCTATCCAACGAATTGTCACACGCTAAGATTCAATGCAAATCGGCCACATTATGGCCTTCCTACTAAAAAAGGGTCGAAAACGAGTAATGTCAAAAATTAACGAGGATATTTTCTTAACCCCCATTTTGGCTGAATTTTTAGAGAATGCAAAAATATCCCATGGAAGTCATAGTTATGTTGTTTACCTATCCAACGAATTGTCACACGCTAAGATTCAATGCAAATCGGCCACATTATGGCCTTCCTACTAAAAAAGGGTCGAAAACGAGTAATGTCCCAAATTAACGAGGATATTTTCTTAACCCCCATTTTGGCTGAATTTTTAGAGAATGCAAAAATATCCCATGGAAGTCATTGTTAGGTTGTTTACCTATCCAACGAATTGTCACACGCTAAGATTCAATGCAAATCGGCCACATTATGGCCTTCCTACTAAAAAAGGGTCGAAAACGAGTAATGTCAAAAATTAACGAGGATATTTTCTTAAGCCCCATTTTGGCTGAATTTTTAGAGAATGCAAACATATCCCATGGAAGTCATAGTTATGTTGTTTACCTATCCAACAAATTGTCACACGGTAAGATTCAATGCAAATCGGCCACATTATGGCCTTCCTACTAAAAAAGGGTCGAAAACGAGTAATGTCAAAAATTAACGAGGATATTTTCTTAACCCCCATTTTGGCTGAATTTTTAGAGAATGCAAAAATATCCCATGGAAGTCGTAGTTATGTTGTTTACCTATCCAACGAATTGTCACACGCTAAGATTCAATGCAAATCGGCCACATTATGGCCTTCCTACTAAAAAAGGGTCGAAAACGAGTAATGTCCCAAATTAACGAGGATATTTTCTTAACCCCCATTTTGGCTGAATTTTTAGAGAATGCAAAAATATCCCATGGAAGTCGTAGTTATGTTGTTTACCTATCCAACGAATTGTCACACGCTAAGATTCAATGCAAATCGGCCACATTATGGCCTTCCTACTAAAAAAGGGTCGAAAACGAGTAATGTCCCAAATTAACGAGGATATTTTCTTAACCCCCATTTTGGCTGAATTTTTAGAGAATGCAAAAATATCCCATGGAAGTCATAGTTATGTTGTTTACCTATCCAACGAATTGTCACACGCTAAGATTCAATGCAAATCGGCCACATTATGGCCTTCCTACTAAAAAAGGGTCGAAAACGAGTAATGTCAAAAATTAACGAGGATATTTTCTTAACCCCCATTTTGGCTGAATTTTTAGAGAATGCAAAAATATCCCATGGAAGTCGTAGTTATGTTGTTTACCTATCCAACGAATTGTCACACACTAAGATTCAATGCAAATCGGCCACATTATGGCCTTCCTACTAAAAAAGGGTCGAAAACGAGTAATGTCCCAAATTAACGAGGATATTTTCTTAACCCCCATTTTGGCTGAATTTTTAGAGAATGCAAAAATATCCCATGGAAGTCATTGTTAGGTTGTTTACCTATCCAACGAATTGTCACACGCTAAGATTCAATGCAAATCGGCCACATTATGGCCTTCCTACTAAAAAAGGGTCGAAAACGAGTAATGTCAAAAATTAACGAGGATATTTTCTTAAGCCCCATTTTGGCTGAATTTTTAGAGAATGCAAACATATCCCATGGAAGTCATAGTTATGTTGTATACCTATCCAACGAATTGTCACACGCTAAGATTCAATGCAAATCGGCCACATTATGGCCTTCCTAGTAAAAAAGGGTTGAAAACGAGTAATGTCCTAAATTAACGAGGGGATTTTCTTAACCTCCATTTTGGCTGAATTTTTAGAGAATGCAAAAATATCCCAAGGAAGTCGTAGTTATGTTGTTTACCTATCCAACGAATTGTCACACGCTAAGATTCAATGCAACTCGGCCACATTATAGCCTTCCTACTAAAAAAGGGTCGAAAACGAGTAATGTCCCAAATTAACGAGGATATTTTCTTAACCCCCATTTTGGCTGAATTTTTAGAGAATGCAAAAATATCCCATGGAAGTCGTAGTTATGTTGTTTACCTATCCAACGAATTGTCACACGCTAAGATTCAATGCAAATCGGCCACATTATGGCCTTCCTACTAAAAAAGGGTCGAAAACGAGTAATGTCAAAAATTAACGAGGATATTTTCTTAACCCCCATTTTGGCTGAATTTTTAGAGAATGCAAAAATATCCCATGGAAGTCGTAGTTATGTTGTTTACCTATCCAACGAATTGTCACACGCTAAGATTCAATGCAAATCGGCCACATTATGGCCTTCCTACTAAAAAAGGGTCGAAAACGAGTAATGTCCCAAATTAACGAGGATATTTTCCTAACCCCCATTTTGGCTGAATTTTTAGAGAATGCAAAAATATCCCATGGAAGTCATTGTTAGGTTGTTTACCTATCCAACGAATTGTCACACGCTAAGATTCAATGCAAATCGGCCACATTATGGCCTTCCTACTAAAAAAGGGTCGAAAACGAGTAATGTCAAAAATTAACGAGGATATTTTCTTAAGCCCCATTTTGGCTGAATTTTTAGAGAATGCAAACATATCCCATGGAAGTCATAGTTATGTTGTTTACCTATCCAACAAATTGTCACACGGTAAGATTCAATGCAAATCGGCCACATTATGGCCTTCCTACTAAAAAAGGGTCGAAAACGAGTAATGTCAAAAATTAACGAGGATATTTTCTTAACCCCCATTTTGGCTGAATTTTTAGAGAATGCAAAAATATCCCATGGAAGTCGTAGTTATGTTGTTTACCTATCCAACGAATTGTCACACGCTAAGATTCAATGCAAATCGGCCACATTATGGCCTTCCTACTAAAAAAGGGTCGAAAACGAGTAATGTCCCAAATTAACGAGGATATTTTCTTAACCCCCATTTTGGCTGAATTTTTAGAGAATGCAAAAATATCCCATGGAAGTCGTAGTTATGTTGTTTACCTATCCAACGAATTGTCACACGCTAAGATTCAATGCAAATCGGCCACATTATGGCCTTCCTACTAAAAAAGGGTCGAAAACGAGTAATGTCCCAAATTAACGAGGATATTTTCTTAACCCCCATTTTGGCTGAATTTTTAGAGAATGCAAAAATATCCCATGGAAGTCATAGTTATGTT
This sequence comes from Medicago sativa, assembly GCF_051527215.1. NCBI lineage: Eukaryota > Viridiplantae > Streptophyta > Magnoliopsida > Fabales > Fabaceae > Medicago > Medicago sativa. Next base: position 84,162,351 of record NC_140750.1, read on the forward strand.
GTTTACCTATCCAACGAATTGTCACACGCTAAGATTCAATGCAAATCGGCCACATTATGGCCTTCCTACTAAAAAAGGGTCGAAAACGAGTAATGTCAAAAATTAACGAGGATATTTTCTTAACCCCCATTTTGGCTGAATTTTTAGAGAATGCAAAAATATCCCATGGAAGTCGTAGTTATGTTGTTTACCTATCCAACGAATTGTCACACGCTAAGATTCAATGCAAATCGGCCACATTATGGCCTTCCTACTAAAAAAGGGTCGAAAACGAGTAATGTCCCAAATTAACGAGGATATTTTCTTAACCCCCATTTTGGCTGAATTTTTAGAGAATGCAAAAATATCCCATGGAAGTCATTGTTAGGTTGTTTACCTATCCAACGAATTGTCACACGCTAAGATTCAATGCAAATCGGCCACATTATGGCCTTCCTACTAAAAAAGGGTCGAAAACGAGTAATGTCAAAAATTAACGAGGATATTTTCTTAAGCCCCATTTTGGCTGAATTTTTAGAGAATGCAAACATATCCCATGGAAGTCATAGTTATGTTGTATACCTATCCAACGAATTGTCACACGCTAAGATTCAATGCAAATCGGCCACATTATGGCCTTCCTAGTAAAAAAGGGTTGAAAACGAGTAATGTCCTAAATTAACGAGGGGATTTTCTTAACCTCCATTTTGGCTGAATTTTTAGAGAATGCAAAAATATCCCAAGGAAGTCGTAGTTATGTTGTTTACCTATCCAACGAATTGTCACACGCTAAGATTCAATGCAACTCGGCCACATTATAGCCTTCCTACTAAAAAAGGGTCGAAAACGAGTAATGTCCCAAATTAACGAGGATATTTTCTTAACCCCCATTTTGGCTGAATTTTTAGAGAATGCAAAAATATCCCATGGAAGTCGTAGTTATGTTGTTTACCTATCCAACGAATTGTCACACGCTAAGATTCAATGCAAATCGGCCACATTATGGCCTTCCTAGTAAAAAAGGGTCGAAAACGAGTAATGTCCCAAATTAACGAGGAGATTTTCTTAACCTCCATTTTGGCTGAATTTTTAAAAAATGCAAAAATATCCCATGGAAGTCGTAGCTATGTTGTTTACCTATCCAACGAATTGTCCCATGCTAAGATTCAATACAAACCGGCCACTTTATGGCCTTCCTTATAAAAAAGGGTCAAAAACGAGTAATGTCCTAAGTTAACAAGGGGATTTTCTTAACCTCCATTTTGGCTGAATTTTTAGAGAATGCAAAAATATCCCATGGAAGTCGTAGTTATGTTGTTTACCTATCCAACGAATTGTCACACGCTAAGATTCAATGCAAGTCGGCCACATTATGGCCTTCCTACTAAAAAAGGGTCGAAAACGAGTAATGTCCCAAATTAACGAGGATATTTTCTTAACCCCCATTTTGGCTGAATTTTTAGAGAATGCAAAAATATCCCATGGAAGTCGTAGTTATGTTGTTTACCTATCCAACGAATTGTCACACGCTAAGATTCAATGCAAATCGGCCACATTATGGCCTTCCTACTATAAAAGGGTCGAAAACGAGTAATGTCAAAAATTAACGAGGATATTTTCTTAACCCCCATTTTGGCTGAATTTTTAGAGAATGCAAAAATATCCCATGGAAGTCGTAGTTATGTTGTTTACCTATCCAACGAATTGTCACACGCTAAGATTCAATGCAAATCGGCCACATTACGGCCTTCCTACTAAAAAAGGGTCGAAAACGAGTAATGTCCCAAATTAACGAGGATATTTTCTTAACCCCCATTTTGGCTGAATTTTTAGAGAATGCAAAAATATCCCATGGAAGTCATTGTTAGGTTGTTTACCTATCCAACGAATTGTCACACGCTAAGATTCAATGCAAATCGGCCACATTATGGCCTTCCTACTAAAAAAGGGTCGAAAACGAGTAATGTCAAAAATTAACGAGGATATTTTCTTAAGCCCCATTTTGGCTGAATTTTTAGAGAATGCAAACATATCCCATGGAAGTCATAGTTATGTTGTATACCTATCCAACGAATTGTCACACGCTAAGATTCAATGCAAATCGGCCACATTATGGCCTTCCTAGTAAAAAAGGGTTGAAAACGAGTAATGTCCTAAATTAACGAGGGGATTTTCTTAACCTCCATTTTGGCTGAATTTTTAGAGAATGCAAAAATATCCCAAGGAAGTCGTAGTTATGTTGTTTACCTATCCAACGAATTGTCACACGCTAAGATTCAATGCAACTCGGCCACATTATAGCCTTCCTACTAAAAAAGGGTCGAAAACGAGTAATGTCCCAAATTAACGAGGATATTTTCTTAACCCCCATTTTGGCTGAATTTTTAGAGAATGCAAAAATATCCCATGGAAGTCGTAGTTATGTTGTTTACCTATCCAACGAATTGTCACACGCTAAGATTCAATGCAAATCGGCCACATTATGGCCTTCCTACTAAAAAAGGGTCGAAAACGAGTAATGTCAAAAATTAACGAGGATATTTTCTTAACCCCCATTTTGGCTGAATTTTTAGAGAATGCAAAAATATCCCATGGAAGTCGTAGTTATGTTGTTTACCTATCCAACGAATTGTCACACGCTAAGATTCAATGCAAATCGGCCACATTATGGCCTTCCTACTAAAAAAGGGTCGAAAACGAGTAATGTCCCAAATTAACGAGGATATTTTCCTAACCCCCATTTTGGCTGAATTTTTAGAGAATGCAAAAATATCCCATGGAAGTCATTGTTAGGTTGTTTACCTATCCAACGAATTGTCACACGCTAAGATTCAATGCAAATCGGCCACATTATGGCCTTCCTACTAAAAAAGGGTCGAAAACGAGTAATGTCAAAAATTAACGAGGATATTTTCTTAAGCCCCATTTTGGCTGAATTTTTAGAGAATGCAAACATATCCCATGGAAGTCATAGTTATGTTGTTTACCTATCCAACAAATTGTCACACGGTAAGATTCAATGCAAATCGGCCACATTATGGCCTTCCTACTAAAAAAGGGTCGAAAACGAGTAATGTCAAAAATTAACGAGGATATTTTCTTAACCCCCATTTTGGCTGAATTTTTAGAGAATGCAAAAATATCCCATGGAAGTCGTAGTTATGTTGTTTACCTATCCAACGAATTGTCACACGCTAAGATTCAATGCAAATCGGCCACATTATGGCCTTCCTACTAAAAAAGGGTCGAAAACGAGTAATGTCCCAAATTAACGAGGATATTTTCTTAACCCCCATTTTGGCTGAATTTTTAGAGAATGCAAAAATATCCCATGGAAGTCGTAGTTATGTTGTTTACCTATCCAACGAATTGTCACACGCTAAGATTCAATGCAAATCGGCCACATTATGGCCTTCCTACTAAAAAAGGGTCGAAAACGAGTAATGTCCCAAATTAACGAGGATATTTTCTTAACCCCCATTTTGGCTGAATTTTTAGAGAATGCAAAAATATCCCATGGAAGTCATAGTTATGTTGTTTACCTATCCAACGAATTGTCACACGCTAAGATTCAATGCAAATCGGCCACATTATGGCCTTCCTACTAAAAAAGGGTCGAAAACGAGTAATGTCAAAAATTAACGAGGATATTTTCTTAACCCCCATTTTGGCTGAATTTTTAGAGAATGCAAAAATATCCCATGGAAGTCGTAGTTATGTTGTTTACCTATCCAACGAATTGTCACACGCTAAGATTCAATGCAAATCGGCCACATTATGGCCTTCCTACTAAAAAAGGGTCGAAAACGAGTAATGTCCCAAATTAACGAGGATATTTTCTTAACCCCCATTTTGGCTGAATTTTTAGAGAATGCAAAAATATCCCATGGAAGTCATTGTTAGGTTGTTTACCTATCCAACGAATTGTCACACGCTAAGATTCAATGCAAATCGGCCACATTATGGCCTTCCTACTAAAAAAGGGTCGAAAACGAGTAATGTCAAAAATTAACGAGGATATTTTCTTAAGCCCCATTTTGGCTGAATTTTTAGAGAATGCAAACATATCCCATGGAAGTCATAGTTATGTTGTATACCTATCCAACGAATTGTCACACGCTAAGATTCAATGCAAATCGGCCACATTATGGCCTTCCTAGTAAAAAAGGGTTGAAAACGAGTAATGTCCTAAATTAACGAGGGGATTTTCTTAACCTCCATTTTGGCTGAATTTTTAGAGAATGCAAAAATATCCCAAGGAAGTCGTAGTTATGTTGTTTACCTATCCAACGAATTGTCACACGCTAAGATTCAATGCAACTCGGCCACATTATAGCCTTCCTACTAAAAAAGGGTCGAAAACGAGTAATGTCCCAAATTAACGAGGATATTTTCTTAACCCCCATTTTGGCTGAATTTTTAGAGAATGCAAAAATATCCCATGGAAGTCGTAGTTATGTTGTTTACCTATCCAACGAATTGTCACACGCTAAGATTCAATGCAAATCGGCCACATTATGGCCTTCCTAGTAAAAAAGGGTCGAAAACGAGTAATGTCCCAAATTAACGAGGAGATTTTCTTAACCTCCATTTTGGCTGAATTTTTAAAAAATGCAAAAATATCCCATGGAAGTCGTAGCTATGTTGTTTACCTATCCAACGAATTGTCCCATGCTAAGATTCAATACAAACCGGCCACTTTATGGCCTTCCTTATAAAAAAGGGTCAAAAACGAGTAATGTCCTAAGTTAACAAGGGGATTTTCTTAACCTCCATTTTGGCTGAATTTTTAGAGAATGCAAAAATATCCCATGGAAGTCGTAGTTATGTTGTTTACCTATCCAACGAATTGTCACACGCTAAGATTCAATGCAAGTCGGCCACATTATGGCCTTCCTACTAAAAAAGGGTCGAAAACGAGTAATGTCCCAAATTAACGAGGATATTTTCTTAACCCCCATTTTGGCTGAATTTTTAGAGAATGCAAAAATATCCCATGGAAGTCGTAGTTATGTTGTTTACCTATCCAACGAATTGTCACACGCTAAGATTCAATGCAAATCGGCCACATTATGGCCTTCCTACTATAAAAGGGTCGAAAACGAGTAATGTCAAAAATTAACGAGGATATTTTCTTAACCCCCATTTTGGCTGAATTTTTAGAGAATGCAAAAATATCCCATGGAAGTCGTAGTTATGTTGTTTACCTATCCAACGAATTGTCACACGCTAAGATTCAATGCAAATCGGCCACATTACGGCCTTCCTACTAAAAAAGGGTCGAAAACGAGTAATGTCCCAAATTAACGAGGATATTTTCTTAACCCCCATTTTGGCTGAATTTTTAGAGAATGCAAAAATATCCCATGGAAGTCATTGTTAGGTTGTTTACCTATCCAACGAATTGTCACACGCTAAGATTCAATGCAAATCGGCCACATTATGGCCTTCCTACTAAAAAAGGGTCGAAAACGAGTAATGTCAAAAATTAACGAGGATATTTTCTTAAGCCCCATTTTGGCTGAATTTTTAGAGAATGCAAACATATCCCATGGAAGTCATAGTTATGTTGTTTACCTATCCAACAAATTGTCACACGGTAAGATTCAATGCAAATCGGCCACATTATGGACTTCCTAGTAAAAAAGGGTCGAAAACGAGTAATGTCCTAAGTTAACGAGGGGATTTTCTTAACCTCCATTTTGGCTGAATTTTTAGAGAATGCAAAAATATCCCATGGAAGTCGTAGTTATGTTGTTTACCTATCCAACGAATTGTCACACGCTAAGATTCAATGCAAATCGGCCACATTATGGCCTTCCTACTAAAAAAGGGTCGAAAACGAGTAATGTCCCAAATTAACGAGGATATTTTATTAACCCCCATTTTGGCTGAATTTTTAGAGAATGCAAAAATATCCCATGGAAGTCATAGTTATGTTGTTTACCTATCCAACGAATTGTCACACGCTAAGATTCAATGCAAATCGGCCACATTATGGCCTTCCTAGTAAAAAAGGGTCGAAAACGAGTAATGTCCCAAATTAACGAGGAGATTTTCTTAACCTCCATTTTGGCTGAAATTTTAAAAAATGCAAAAATATCCCATGGAAGTCGTAGCTATGTTGTTTACCTATCCAACGAATTGTCCCATGCTAAGATTCAATACAAACCGGCCACTTTATGGCCTTCCTTATAAAAAAGGGTCGAAAACGAGTAATGTCCTAAATTAACGAGGGGATTTTCTTAACCTCCATTTTGGCTGAATTTTTAGAGAATGCAAAAATATCCCATGGAAGTCGTAGTTATGTTGTTTACCTATCCAACGAATTGTCACACGCTAAGATTCAATGCAACTCGGCCACATTATGGCCTTCCTACTAAAAAAGGGTCGAAAACGAGTAATGTCCCAAATTAACGAGGATATTTTCTTAACCCCCATTTTGGCTGAATTTTTAGAGAATGCAAAAATATCCCATGGAAGTCGTAGTTATGTTGTTTACCTATCCAACGAATTGTCACACGCTAAGATTCAATGCAAATCGGCCACATTATGGCCTTCCTAGTAAAAAAGGGTCGAAAACGAGTAATGTCCCAAATTAACGAGGAGATTTTCTTAACCTCCATTTTGGCTGAATTTTTAAAAAATGCAAAAATATCCGATGGAAGTCGTAGCTATGTTGTTTACCTATCCAACGAATTGTCTCATACTAAGATTCAATACAAACCGGCCACTTTATGGCCTTCCTTATAAAAAAGGGTCGAAAACGAGTAATGTCCTAAATTAACGAGGGGATTTTCTTAACCTCCATTTTGGCTGAATTTTTAGAGAATGCAAAAATATCCCATGGAAGTCGTAGTTATGTTGTTTACCTATCCAACGAATTGTCACACGCTAAGATTCAATGCAAGTCGGCCACATTATGGCCTTCCTACTAAAAAAGGGTCGAAAACGAGTAATGTCCCAAATTAACGAGGATATTTTCTTAACCCCCATTTTGGCTGAATTTTTAGAGAATGCAAAAATATCCCATGGAAGTCGTAGTTATGTTGTTTACCTATCCAACGAATTGTCACACGCTAAGATTCAATGCAAATCGGCCACATTATGGCCTTCCTAGTAAAAAAGGGTCGAAAACGAGTAATGTCCCAAATTAACGAGGAGATTTTCTTAACCTCCATTTTGGCTGAATTTTTAAAAAATGCAAAAATATCCGATGGAAGTCGTAGCTATGTTGTTTACCTATCCAACGAATTGTCCCATACTAAGATTCAATACAAACCGGCCACTTTATGGCCTTCCTTATAAAAAAGGGTCGAAAACGAGTAATGTCCTAAATTAACGAGGGGATTTTCTTAACCTCCATTTTGGCTGAATTTTTAGAGAATGCAAAAATATCCCATGGAAGTCGTAGTTATGTTGTTTACCTATCCAACGAATTGTCACACGCTAAGATTCAATGCAAGTCGGCCACATTATGGCCTTCCTACTAAAAAAGGGTCGAAAACGAGTAATGTCCTAAATTAACGAGGGGATTTTCTTAACCTCCATTTTGGCTGAATTTTTAGAGAATGCAAAAATATCCCAAGGAAGTCGTAGTTATGTTGTTTACCTATCCAACGAATTGTCACACGCTAAGATTCAATGCAACTCGGCCACATTATAGCCTTCCTACTAAAAAAGGGTCGAAAACGAGTAATGTCCCAAATTAACGAGGATATTTTCTTAACCCCCATTTTGGCTGAATTTTTAGAGAATGCAAAAATATCCCATGGAAGTCGTAGTTATGTTGTTTACCTATCCAACGAATTGTCACACGCTAAGATTCAATGCAAATCGGCCACATTATGGCCTTCCTAGTAAAAAAGGGTCGAAAACGAGTAATGTCCCAAATTAACGAGGAGATTTTCTTAACCTCCATTTTGGCTGAATTTTTAAAAAATGCAAAAATATCCCATGGAAGTCGTAGCTATGTTGTTTACCTATCCAACGAATTGTCCCATGCTAAGATTCAATACAAACCGGCCACTTTATGGCCTTCCTTATAAAAAAGGGTCAAAAACGAGTAATGTCCTAAGTTAACTAGGGGATTTTCTTAACCTCCATTTTGGCTGAATTTTTAGAGAATGCAAAAATATCCCATGGAAGTCGTAGTTATGTTGTTTACCTATCCAACGAATTGTCACACGCTAAGATTCAATGCAAGTCGGCCACATTATGGCCTTCCTACTAAAAAAGGGTCGAAAACGAGTAATGTCCCAAATTAACGAGGATATTTTCTTAACCCCCATTTTGGCTGAATTTTTAGAGAATGCAAAAATATCCCATGGAAGTCGTAGTTATGTTGTTTACCTATCTAACGAATTGTCACACGCTAAGATTCAATGCAAATCGGCCACATTATGGCCTTCCTACTAAAAAAGGGTCGAAAACGAGTAATGTCCCAAATTAACGAGGATATTTTCTTAACCCCCATTTTGGCTGAATTTTTAGAGAATGCAAAAATATCCCATGGAAGTCATAGTTATGTTGTTTACCTATCCAACGAATTGTCACACGCTAAGATTCAATGCAAATCGGCCACATTATGGCCTTCCTACTAAAAAAGGGTCGAAAACGAGTAATGTCAAAAATTAACGAGGATATTTTCTTAACCCCCATTTTGGCTGAATTTTTAGAGAATGCAAAAATATCCCATGGAAGTCGTAGTTATGTTGTTTACCTATCCAACGAATTGTCACACGCTAAGATTCAATGCAAATCGGCCACATTATGGCCTTCCTACTAAAAAAGGGTCGAAAACGAGTAATGTCCCAAATTAACGAGGATATTTTCTTAACCCCCATTTTGGCTGAATTTTTAGAGAATGCAAAAATATCCCATGGAAGTCATTGTTAGGTTGTTTACCTATCCAACGAATTGTCACACGCTAAGATTCAATGCAAATCGGCCACATTATGGCCTTCCTACTAAAAAAGGGTCGAAAACGAGTAATGTCAAAAATTAACGAGGATATTTTCTTAAGCCCCATTTTGGCTGACTTTTTAGAGAATGCAAACATATCCCATGGAAGTCATAGTTATGTTGTTTACCTATCCAACAAATTGTCACACGGTAAGATTCAATGCAAATCGGCCACATTATGGACTTCCTAGTAAAAAAGGGTCGAAAACGAGTAATGTCCTAAGTTAACGAGGGGATTTTCTTAACCTCCATTTTGGCTGAATTTTTAGAGAATGCAAAAATATCCCATGGAAGTCGTAGTTATGTTGTTTACCTATCCAACGAATTGTCACACGCTAAGATTCAATGCAACTCGGCCACATTATAGCCTTCCTACTAAAAAAGGGTCGAAAACGAGTAATGTCCCAAATTAACGAGGATATTTTCTTAACCCCCATTTTGGCTGAATTTTTAGAGAATGCAAAAATATCCCATGGAAGTCGTAGTTATGTTGTTTACCTATCCAACGAATTGTCACACGCTAAGATTCAATGCAAATCGGCCACATTATGGCCTTCCTAGTAAAAAAGGGTCGAAAACGAGTAATGTCCCAAATTAACGAGGAGATTTTCTTAACCTCCATTTTGGCTGAATTTTTAAAAAATGCAAAAATATCCCATGGAAGTCGTAGCTATGTTGTTTACCTATCCAACGAATTGTCCCATGCTAAGATTCAATACAAACCGGCCACTTTATGGCCTTCCTTATAAAAAAGGGTCAAAAACGAGTAATGTCCTAAGTTAACAAGGGGATTTTCTTAACCTCCATTTTGGCTGAATTTTTAGAGAATGCAAAAATATCCCATGGAAGTCGTAGTTATGTTGTTTACCTATCCAACGAATTGTCACACGCTAAGATTCAATGCAAGTCGGCCACATTATGGCCTTCCTACTAAAAAAGGGTCGAAAACGAGTAATGTCCCAAATTAACGAGGATATTTTCTTAACCCCCATTTTGGCTGAATTTTTAGAGAATGCAAAAATATCCCATGGAAGTCGTAGTTATGTTGTTTACCTATCCAACGAATTGTCACACGCTAAGATTCAATGCAAATCGGCCACATTATGGCCTTCCTACTATAAAAGGGTCGAAAACGAGTAATGTCAAAAATTAACGAGGATATTTTCTTAACCCCCATTTTGGCTGAATTTTTAGAGAATGCAAAAATATCCCATGGAAGTCGTAGTTATGTTGTTTACCTATCCAACGAATTGTCACACGCTAAGATTCAATGCAAATCGGCCACATTACGGCCTTCCTACTAAAAAAGGGTCGAAAACGAGTAATGTCCCAAATTAACGAGGATATTTTCTTAACCCCCATTTTGGCTGAATTTTTAGAGAATGCAAAAATATCCCATGGAAGTCATTGTTAGGTTGTTTACCTATCCAACGAATTGTCACACGCTAAGATTCAATGCAAATCGGCCACATTATGGCCTTCCTACTAAAAAAGGGTCGAAAACGAGTAATGTCAAAAATTAACGAGGATATTTTCTTAAGCCCCATTTTGGCTGAATTTTTAGAGAATGCAAACATATCCCATGGAAGTCATAGTTATGTTGTTTACCTATCCAACAAATTGTCACACGGTAAGATTCAATGCAAATCGGCCACATTATGGACTTCCTAGTAAAAAAGGGTCGAAAACGAGTAATGTCCTAAGTTAACGAGGGGATTTTCTTAACCTCCATTTTGGCTGAATTTTTAGAGAATGCAAAAATATCCCATGGAAGTCGTAGTTATGTTGTTTACCTATCCAACGAATTGTCACACGCTAAGATTCAATGCAAATCGGCCACATTATGGCCTTCCTACTAAAAAAGGGTCGAAAACGAGTAATGTCCCAAATTAACGAGGATATTTTCTTAACCCCCATTTTGGCTGAATTTTTAGAGAATGCAAAAATATCCCATGGAAGTCATAGTTATGTTGTTTACCTATCCAACGAATTGTCACACGCTAAGATTCAATGCAAATCGGCCACATTATGGCCTTCCTAGTAAAAAAGGGTCGAAAACGAGTAATGTCCCAAATTAACGAGGAGATTTTCTTAACCTCCATTTTGGCTGAAATTTTAAAAAATGCAAAAATATCCCATGGAAGTCGTAGCTATGTTGTTTACCTATCCAACGAATTGTCCCATGCTAAGATTCAATACAAACCGGCCACTTTATGGCCTTCCTTATAAAAAAGGGTCGAAAACGAGTAATGTCCTAAATTAACGAGGGGATTTTCTTAACCTCCATTTTGGCTGAATTTTTAGAGAATGCAAAAATATCCCATGGAAGTCGTAGTTATGTTGTTTACCTATCCAACGAATTGTCACACGCTAAGATTCAATGCAACTCGGCCACATTATGGCCTTCCTACTAAAAAAGGGTCGAAAACGAGTAATGTCCCAAATTAACGAGGATATTTTCTTAACCCCCATTTTGGCTGAATTTTTAGAGAATGCAAAAATATCCCATGGAAGTCGTAGTTATGTTGTTTACCTATCCAACGAATTGTCACACGCTAAGATTCAATGCAAATCGGCCACATTATGGCCTTCCTAGTAAAAAAGGGTCGAAAACGAGTAATGTCCCAAATTAACGAGGAGATTTTCTTAACCTCCATTTTGGCTGAATTTTTAAAAAATGCAAAAATATCCGATGGAAGTCGTAGCTATGTTGTTTACCTATCCAACGAATTGTCCCATACTAAGATTCAATACAAACCGGCCACTTTATGGCCTTCCTTATAAAAAAGGGTCGAAAACGAGTAATGTCCTAAATTAACGAGGGGATTTTCTTAACCTCCATTTTGGCTGAATTTTTAGAGAATGCAAAAATATCCCATGGAAGTCGTAGTTATGTTGTTTACCTATCCAACGAATTGTCACACGCTAAGATTCAATGCAAGTCGGCCACATTATGGCCTTCCTACTAAAAAAGGGTCGAAAACGAGTAATGTCCCAAATTAACGAGGATATTTTCTTAACCCCCATTTTGGCTGAATTTTTAGAGAATGCAAAAATATCCCATGGAAGTCGTAGTTATGTTGTTTACCTATCCAACGAATTGTCACACGCTAAGATTCAATGCAAATCGGCCACATTATGGCCTTCCTAGTAAAAAAGGGTCGAAAACGAGTAATGTCCCAAATTAACGAGGAGATTTTCTTAACCTCCATTTTGGCTGAATTTTTAAAAAATGCAAAAATATCCGATGGAAGTCGTAGCTATGTTGTTTACCTATCCAACGAATTGTCCCATACTAAGATTCAATACAAACCGGCCACTTTATGGCCTTCCTTATAAAAAAGGGTCGAAAACGAGTAATGTCCTAAATTAACGAGGGGATTTTCTTAACCTCCATTTTGGCTGAATTTTTAGAGAATGCAAAAATATCCCATGGAAGTCGTAGTTATGTTGTTTACCTATCCAACGAATTGTCACACGCTAAGATTCAATGCAAGTCGGCCACATTATGGCCTTCCTACTAAAAAAGGGTCGAAAACGAGTAATGTCCTAAATTAACGAGGGGATTTTCTTAACCTCCATTTTGGCTGAATTTTTAGAGAATGCAAAAATATCCCAAGGAAGTCGTAGTTATGTTGTTTACCTATCCAACGAATTGTCACACGCTAAGATTCAATGCAACTCGGCCACATTATAGCCTTCCTACTAAAAAAGGGTCGAAAACGAGTAATGTCCCAAATTAACGAGGATATTTTCTTAACCCCCATTTTGGCTGAATTTTTAGAGAATGCAAAAATATCCCATGGAAGTCGTAGTTATGTTGTTTACCTATCCAACGAATTGTCACACGCTAAGATTCAATGCAAATCGGCCACATTATGGCCTTCCTAGTAAAAAAGGGTCGAAAACGAGTAATGTCCCAAATTAACGAGGAGATTTTCTTAACCTCCATTTTGGCTGAATTTTTAAAAAATGCAAAAATATCCCATGGAAGTCGTAGCTATGTTGTTTACCTATCCAACGAATTGTCCCATGCTAAGATTCAATACAAACCGGCCACTTTATGGCCTTCCTTATAAAAAAGGGTCAAAAACGAGTAATGTCCTAAGTTAACTAGGGGATTTTCTTAACCTCCATTTTGGCTGAATTTTTAGAGAATGCAAAAATATCCCATGGAAGTCGTAGTTATGTTGTTTACCTATCCAACGAATTGTCACACGCTAAGATTCAATGCAAGTCGGCCACATTATGGCCTTCCTACTAAAAAAGGGTCGAAAACGAGTAATGTCCCAAATTAACGAGGATATTTTCTTAACCCCCATTTTGGCTGAATTTTTAGAGAATGCAAAAATATCCCATGGAAGTCGTAGTTATGTTGTTTACCTATCTAACGAATTGTCACACGCTAAGATTCAATGCAAATCGGCCACATTATGGCCTTCCTACTAAAAAAGGGTCGAAAACGAGTAATGTCCCAAATTAACGAGGATATTTTCTTAACCCCCATTTTGGCTGAATTTTTAGAGAATGCAAAAATATCCCATGGAAGTCATAGTTATGTTGTTTACCTATCCAACGAATTGTCACACGCTAAGATTCAATGCAAATCGGCCACATTATGGCCTTCCTACTAAAAAAGGGTCGAAAACGAGTAATGTCAAAAATTAACGAGGATATTTTCTTAACCCCCATTTTGGCTGAATTTTTAGAGAATGCAAAAATATCCCATGGAAGTCGTAGTTATGTTGTTTACCTATCCAACGAATTGTCACACGCTAAGATTCAATGCAAATCGGCCACATTATGGCCTTCCTACTAAAAAAGGGTCGAAAACGAGTAATGTCCCAAATTAACGAGGATATTTTCTTAACCCCCATTTTGGCTGAATTTTTAGAGAATGCAAAAATATCCCATGGAAGTCATTGTTAGGTTGTTTACCTATCCAACGAATTGTCACACGCTAAGATTCAATGCAAATCGGCCACATTATGGCCTTCATACTAAAAAAGGGTCGAAAACGAGTAATGTCAAAAATTAACGAGGATATTTTCTTAAGCCCCATTTTGGCTGACTTTTTAGAGAATGCAAACATATCCCATGGAAGTCATAGTTATGTTGTTTACCTATCCAACAAATTGTCACACGGTAAGATTCAATGCAAATCGGCCACATTATGGACTTCCTAGTAAAAAAGGGTCGAAAACGAGTAATGTCCTAAGTTAACGAGGGGATTTTCTTAACCTCCATTTTGGCTGAATTTTTAGAGAATGCAAAAATATCCCATGGAAGTCGTAGTTATGTTGTTTACCTATCCAACGAATTGTCACACGCTAAGATTCAATGCAAATCGGCCACATTATAGCCTTCCTACTAAAAAAGGGTCGAAAACGAGTAATGTCCCAAATTAACGAGGATATTTTCTTAACCCCCATTTTGGCTGAATTTTTAGAGAATGCAAAAATATCCCATGGAAGTCGTAGTTATGTTGTTTACCTATCCAACGAATTGTCACACGCTAAGATTCAATGCAAATCGGCCACATTATGGCCTTCCTAGTAAAAAAGGGTCGAAAACGAGTAATGTCCCAAATTAACGAGGAGATTTTCTTAACCTCCATTTTGGCTGAATTTTTAAAAAATGCAAAAATATCCCATGGAAGTCGTAGCTATGTTGTTTACCTATCCAACGAATTGTCCCATGCTAAGATTCAATACAAACCGGCCACTTTATGGCCTTCCTTATAAAAAAGGGTCAAAAACGAGTAATGTCCTAAGTTAACTAGGGGATTTTCTTAACCTCCATTTTGGCTGAATTTTTAGAGAATGCAAAAATATCCCATGGAAGTCGTAGTTATGTTGTTTACCTATCCAACGAATTGTCACACGCTAAGATTCAATGCAAGTCGGCCACATTATGGCCTTCCTACTAAAAAAGGGTCGAAAACGAGTAATGTCCCAAATTAACGAGGATATTTTCTTAACCCCCATTTTGGCTGAATTTTTAGAGAATGCAAAAATATCCCATGGAAGTCGTAGTTATGTTGTTTACCTATCTAACGAATTGTCACACGCTAAGATTCAATGCAAATCGGCCACATTATGGCCTTCCTACTAAAAAAGGGTCGAAAACGAGTAATGTCCCAAATTAACGAGGATATTTTCTTAACCCCCATTTTGGCTGAATTTTTAGAGAATGCAAAAATATCCCATGGAAGTCATAGTTATGTTGTTTACCTATCCAACGAATTGTCACACGCTAAGATTCAATGCAAATCGGCCACATTATGGCCTTCCTACTAAAAAAGGGTCGAAAACGAGTAATGTCAAAAATTAACGAGGATATTTTCTTAACCCCCATTTTGGCTGAATTTTTAGAGAATGCAAAAATATCCCATGGAAGTCGTAGTTATGTTGTTTACCTATCCAACGAATTGTCACACGCTAAGATTCAATGCAAATCGGCCACATTATGGCCTTCCTACTAAAAAAGGGTCGAAAACGAGTAATGTCCCAAATTAACGAGGATATTTTCTTAACCCCCATTTTGGCTGAATTTTTAGAGAATGCAAAAATATCCCATGGAAGTCATTGTTAGGTTGTTTACCTATCCAACGAATTGTCACACGCTAAGATTCAATGCAAATCGGCCACATTATGGCCTTCATACTAAAAAAGGGTCGAAAACGAGTAATGTCAAAAATTAACGAGGATATTTTCTTAAGCCCCATTTTGGCTGACTTTTTAGAGAATGCAAACATATCCCATGGAAGTCATAGTTATGTTGTTTACCTATCCAACAAATTGTCACACGGTAAGATTCAATGCAAATCGGCCACATTATGGACTTCCTAGTAAAAAAGGGTCGAAAACGAGTAATGTCCTAAGTTAACGAGGGGATTTTCTTAACCTCCATTTTGGCTGAATTTTTAGAGAATGCAAAAATATCCCATGGAAGTCGTAGTTATGTTGTTTACCTATCCAACGAATTGTCACACGCTAAGATTCAATGCAAATCGGCCACATTATGGCCTTCCTACTAAAAAAGGGTCGAAAACGAGTAATGTCCCAAATTAACGAGGATATTTTCTTAACCCCCATTTTGGCTGAATTTTTAGAGAATGCAAAAATATCCCATGGAAGTCATAGTTATGTTGTTTACCTATCCAACGAATTGTCACACGCTAAGATTCAATGCAAATCGGCCACATTATGGCCTTCCTAGTAAAAAAGGGTCGAAAACGAGTAATGTCCCAAATTAACGAGGAGATTTTCTTAACCTCCATTTTGGCTGAATTTTTAAAAAATGCAAAAATATCCGATGGAAGTCGTAGCTATGTTGTTTACCTATCCAACGAATTGTCCCATACTAAGATTCAATACAAACCGGCCACTTTATGGCCTTCCTTATAAAAAAGGGTCGAAAACGAGTAATGTCCTAAATTAACGAGGGGATTTTCTTAACCTCCATTTTGGCTGAATTTTTAGAGAATGCAAAAATATCCCATGGAAGTCGTAGTTATGTTGTTTACCTATCCAACGAATTGTCACACGCTAAGATTCAATGCAAGTCGGCCACATTATGGCCTTCCTACTAAAAAAGGGTCGAAAACGAGTAATGTCCCAAATTAACGAGGATATTTTCTTAACCCCCATTTTGGCTGAATTTTTAGAGAATGCAAAAATATCCCATGGAAGTCGTAGTTATGTTGTTTACCTATCCAACGAATTGTCACACGCTAAGATTCAATGCAAATCGGCCACATTATGGCCTTCCTAGTAAAAAAGGGTCGAAAACGAGTAATGTCCCAAATTAACGAGGAGATTTTCTTAACCTCCATTTTGGCTGAATTTTTAAAAAATGCAAAAATATCCGATGGAAGTCGTAGCTATGTTGTTTACCTATCCAACGAATTGTCCCATACTAAGATTCAATACAAACCGGCCACTTTATGGCCTTCCTTATAAAAAAGGGTCGAAAACGAGTAATGTCCTAAATTAACGAGGGGATTTTCTTAACCTCCATTTTGGCTGAATTTTTAGAGAATGCAAAAATATCCCATGGAAGTCGTAGTTATGTTGTTTACCTATCCAACGAATTGTCACACGCTAAGATTCAATGCAAGTCGGCCACATTATGGCCTTCCTACTAAAAAAGGGTCGAAAACGAGTAATGTCCTAAATTAACGAGGGGATTTTCTTAACCTCCATTTTGGCTGAATTTTTAGAGAATGCAAAAATATCCCAAGGAAGTCGTAGTTATGTTGTTTACCTATCCAACGAATTGTCACACGCTAAGATTCAATGCAACTCGGCCACATTATAGCCTTCCTACTAAAAAAGGGTCGAAAACGAGTAATGTCCCAAATTAACGAGGATATTTTCTTAACCCCCATTTTGGCTGAATTTTTAGAGAATGCAAAAATATCCCATGGAAGTCGTAGTTATGTTGTTTACCTATCCAACGAATTGTCACACGCTAAGATTCAATGCAAATCGGCCACATTATGGCCTTCCTAGTAAAAAAGGGTCGAAAACGAGTAATGTCCCAAATTAACGAGGAGATTTTCTTAACCTCCATTTTGGCTGAATTTTTAAAAAATGCAAAAATATCCCATGGAAGTCGTAGCTATGTTGTTTACCTATCCAACGAATTGTCCCATGCTAAGATTCAATACAAACCGGCCACTTTATGGCCTTCCTTATAAAAAAGGGTCAAAAACGAGTAATGTCCTAAGTTAACTAGGGGATTTTCTTAACCTCCATTTTGGCTGAATTTTTAGAGAATGCAAAAATATCCCATGGAAGTCGTAGTTATGTTGTTTACCTATCCAACGAATTGTCACACGCTAAGATTCAATGCAAGTCGGCCACATTATGGCCTTCCTACTAAAAAAGGGTCGAAAACGAGTAATGTCCCAAATTAACGAGGATATTTTCTTAACCCCCATTTTGGCTGAATTTTTAGAGAATGCAAAAATATCCCATGGAAGTCGTAGTTATGTTGTTTACCTATCTAACGAATTGTCACACGCTAAGATTCAATGCAAATCGGCCACATTATGGCCTTCCTACTAAAAAAGGGTCGAAAACGAGTAATGTCCCAAATTAACGAGGATATTTTCTTAACCCCCATTTTGGCTGAATTTTTAGAGAATGCAAAAATATCCCATGGAAGTCATAGTTATGTTGTTTACCTATCCAACGAATTGTCACACGCTAAGATTCAATGCAAATCGGCCACATTATGGCCTTCCTACTAAAAAAGGGTCGAAAACGAGTAATGTCAAAAATTAACGAGGATATTTTCTTAACCCCCATTTTGGCTGAATTTTTAGAGAATGCAAAAATATCCCATGGAAGTCGTAGTTATGTTGTTTACCTATCCAACGAATTGTCACACGCTAAGATTCAATGCAAATCGGCCACATTATGGCCTTCCTACTAAAAAAGGGTCGAAAACGAGTAATGTCCTAAATTAACGAGGGGATTTTCTTAACCTCCATTTTGGCTGAATTTTTAGAGAATGCAAAAATATCCCAAGGAAGTCGTAGTTATGTTGTTTACCTATCCAACGAATTGTCACACGCTAAGATTCAATGCAACTCGGCCACATTATAGCCTTCCTACTAAAAAAGGGTCGAAAACGAGTAATGTCCCAAATTAACGAGGATATTTTCTTAACCCCCATTTTGGCTGAATTTTTAGAGAATGCAAAAATATCCCATGGAAGTCGTAGTTATGTTGTTTACCTATCCAACGAATTGTCACACGCTAAGATTCAATGCAAATCGGCCACATTATGGCCTTCCTAGTAAAAAAGGGTCGAAAACGAGTAATGTCCCAAATTAACGAGGAGATTTTCTTAACCTCCATTTTGGCTGAATTTTTAAAAAATGCAAAAATATCCCATGGAAGTCGTAGCTATGTTGTTTACCTATCCAACGAATTGTCCCATGCTAAGATTCAATACAAACCGGCCACTTTATGGCCTTCCTTATAAAAAAGGGTCAAAAACGAGTAATGTCCTAAGTTAACTAGGGGATTTTCTTAACGTCCATTTTGGCTGAATTTTTAGAGAATGCAAAAATATCCCATGGAAGTCGTAGTTATGTTGTTTACCTATCCAACGAATTGTCACACGCTAAGATTCAATGCAAGTCGGCCACATTATGGCCTTCCTACTAAAAAAGGGTCGAAAACGAGTAATGTCCCAAATTAACGAGGATATTTTCTTAACCCCCATTTTGGCTGAATTTTTAGAGAATGCAAAAATATCCCATGGAAGTCGTAGTTATGTTGTTTACCTATCTAACGAATTGTCACACGCTAAGATTCAATGCAAATCGGCCACATTATGGCCTTCCTACTGAAAAAGGGTCGAAAACGAGTAATGTCCCAAATTAACGAGGATATTTTCTTAACCCCCATTTTGGCTGAATTTTTAGAGAATGCAAAAATATCCCATGGAAGTCATAGTTATGTTGTTTACCTATCCAACGAATTGTCACACGCTAAGATTCAATGCAAATCGGCCACATTATGGCCTTCCTACTAAAAAAGGGTCGAAAACGAGTAATGTCAAAAATTAACGAGGATATTTTCTTAACCCCCATTTTGGCTGAATTTTTAGAGAATGCAAAAATATCCCATGGAAGTCGTAGTTATGTTGTTTACCTATCCAACGAATTGTCACACGCTAAGATTCAATGCAAATCGGCCACATTATGGCCTTCCTACTAAAAAAGGGTCGAAAACAAGTAATGTCCCAAATTAACGAGGATATTTTCTTAACCCCCATTTTGGCTGAATTTTTAGAGAATGCAAAAATATCCCATGGAAGTCATTGTTAGGTTGTTTACCTATCCAACGAATTGTCACACGCTAAGATTCAATGCAAATCGGCCACATTATGGCCTTCCTACTAAAAAAGGGTCGAAAACGAGTAATGTCAAAAATTAACGAGGATATTTTCTTAAGCCCCATTTTGGCTGACTTTTTAGAGAATGCAAACATATCCCATGGAAGTCATAGTTATGTTGTTTACCTATCCAACAAATTGTCACACGGTAAGATTCAATGCAAATCGGCCACATTATGGACTTCCTAGTAAAAAAGGGTCGAAAACGAGTAATGTCCTAAGTTAACGAGGGGATTTTCTTAACCTCCATTTTGGCTGAATTTTTAGAGAATGCAAAAATATCCCATGGAAGTCGTAGTTATGTTGTTTACCTATCCAACGAATTGTCACACGCTAAGATTCAATGCAAATCGGCCACATTATGGCCTTCCTACTAAAAAAGGGTCGAAAACGAGTAATGTCCCAAATTAACGAGGATATTTTCTTAACCCCCATTTTGGCTGAATTTTTAGAGAATGCAAAAATATCCCATGGAAGTCATAGTTATGTTGTTTACCTATCCAACGAATTGTCACACGCTAAGATTCAATGCAAATCGGCCACATTATGGCCTTCCTAGTAAAAAAGGGTCGAAAACGAGTAATGTCCCAAATTAACGAGGAGATTTTCTTAACCTCCATTTTGGCTGAATTTTTAAAAAATGCAAAAATATCCGATGGAAGTCGTAGCTATGTTGTTTACCTATCCAACGAATTGTCCCATACTAAGATTCAATACAAACCGGCCACTTTATGGCCTTCCTTATAAAAAAGGGTCGAAAACGAGTAATGTCCTAAATTAACGAGGGGATTTTCTTAACCTCCATTTTGGCTGAATTTTTAGAGAATGCAAAAATATCCCATGGAAGTCGTAGTTATGTTGTTTACCTATCCAACGAATTGTCACACGCTAAGATTCAATGCAAGTCGGCCACATTATGGCCTTCCTACTAAAAAAGGGTCGAAAACGAGTAATGTCCCAAATTAACGAGGATATTTTCTTAACCCCCATTTTGGCTGAATTTTTAGAGAATGCAAAAATATCCCATGGAAGTCGTAGTTATGTTGTTTACCTATCCAACGAATTGTCACACGCTAAGATTCAATGCAAATCGGCCACATTATGGCCTTCCTAGTAAAAAAGGGTCGAAAACGAGTAATGTCCCAAATTAACGAGGAGATTTTCTTAACCTCCATTTTGGCTGAATTTTTAAAAAATGCAAAAATATCCGATGGAAGTCGTAGCTATGTTGTTTACCTATCCAACGAATTGTCCCATACTAAGATTCAATACAAACCGGCCACTTTATGGCCTTCCTTATAAAAAAGGGTCGAAAACGAGTAATGTCCTAAATTAACGAGGGGATTTTCTTAACCTCCATTTTGGCTGAATTTTTAGAGAATGCAAAAATATCCCATGGAAGTCGTAGTTATGTTGTTTACCTATCCAACGAATTGTCACACGCTAAGATTCAATGCAAGTCGGCCACATTATGGCCTTCCTACTAAAAAAGGGTCGAAAACGAGTAATGTCCTAAATTAACGAGGGGATTTTCTTAACCTCCATTTTGGCTGAATTTTTAGAGAATGCAAAAATATCCCAAGGAAGTCGTAGTTATGTTGTTTACCTATCCAACGAATTGTCACACGCTAAGATTCAATGCAACTCGGCCACATTATAGCCTTCCTACTAAAAAAGGGTCGAAAACGAGTAATGTCCCAAATTAACGAGGATATTTTCTTAACCCCCATTTTGGCTGAATTTTTAGAGAATGCAAAAATATCCCATGGAAGTCGTAGTTATGTTGTTTACCTATCCAACGAATTGTCACACGCTAAGATTCAATGCAAATCGGCCACATTATGGCCTTCCTAGTAAAAAAGGGTCGAAAACGAGTAATGTCCCAAATTAACGAGGAGATTTTCTTAACCTCCATTTTGGCTGAATTTTTAAAAAATGCAAAAATATCCCATGGAAGTCGTAGCTATGTTGTTTACCTATCCAACGAATTGTCCCATGCTAAGATTCAATACAAACCGGCCACTTTATGGCCTTCCTTATAAAAAAGGGTCAAAAACGAGTAATGTCCTAAGTTAACTAGGGGATTTTCTTAACCTCCATTTTGGCTGAATTTTTAGAGAATGCAAAAATATCCCATGGAAGTCGTAGTTATGTTGTTTACCTATCCAACGAATTGTCACACGCTAAGATTCAATGCAAGTCGGCCACATTATGGCCTTCCTACTAAAAAAGGGTCGAAAACGAGTAATGTCCCAAATTAACGAGGATATTTTCTTAACCCCCATTTTGGCTGAATTTTTAGAGAATGCAAAAATATCCCATGGAAGTCGTAGTTATGTTGTTTACCTATCTAACGAATTGTCACACGCTAAGATTCAATGCAAATCGGCCACATTATGGCCTTCCTACTAAAAAAGGGTCGAAAACGAGTAATGTCCCAAATTAACGAGGATATTTTCTTAACCCCCATTTTGGCTGAATTTTTAGAGAATGCAAAAATATCCCATGGAAGTCATAGTTATGTTGTTTACCTATCCAACGAATTGTCACACGCTAAGATTCAATGCAAATCGGCCACATTATGGCCTTCCTACTAAAAAAGGGTCGAAAACGAGTAATGTCAAAAATTAACGAGGATATTTTCTTAACCCCCATTTTGGCTGAATTTTTAGAGAATGCAAAAATATCCCATGGAAGTCGTAGTTATGTTGTTTACCTATCCAACGAATTGTCACACGCTAAGATTCAATGCAAATCGGCCACATTATGGCCTTCCTACTAAAAAAGGGTCGAAAACGAGTAATGTCCCAAATTAACGAGGATATTTTCTTAACCCCCATTTTGGCTGAATTTTTAGAGAATGCAAAAATATCCCATGGAAGTCATTGTTAGGTTGTTTACCTATCCAACGAATTGTCACACGCTAAGATTCAATGCAAATCGGCCACATTATGGCCTTCCTACTAAAAAAGGGTCGAAAACGAGTAATGTCAAAAATTAACGAGGATATTTTCTTAAGCCCCATTTTGGCTGACTTTTTAGAGAATGCAAACATATCCCATGGAAGTCATAGTTATGTTGTTTACCTATCCAACAAATTGTCACACGGTAAGATTCAATGCAAATCGGCCACATTATGGACTTCCTAGTAAAAAAGGGTCGAAAACGAGTAATGTCCTAAGTTAACGAGGGGATTTTCTTAACCTCCATTTTGGCTGAATTTTTAGAGAATGCAAAAATATCCCATGGAAGTCGTAGTTATGTTGTTTACCTATCCAACGAATTGTCACACGCTAAGATTCAATGCAAATCGGCCACATTATGGCCTTCCTACTAAAAAAGGGTCGAAAACGAGTAATGTCAAAAATTAACGAGGATATTTTCTTAACCCCCATTTTGGCTGAATTTTTAGAGAATGCAAAAATATCCCATGGAAGTCGTAGTTATGTTGTTTACCTATCCGACGAATTGTCACACGCTAAGATTCAATGCAAATCGGCCACATTATGGCCTTCCTACTAAAAAAGGGTCGAAAACGAGTAATGTCCCAAATTAACGAGGATATTTTCTTAACCCCCATTTTGGCTGAATTTTTAGAGAATGCAAAAATATCCCATGGAAGTCATTGTTAGGTTGTTTACCTATCCAACGAATTGTCACACGCTAAGATTCAATGCAAATCGGCCACATTATGGCCTTCCTACTAAAAAAGGGTCGAAAACGAGTAATGTCAAAAATTAACGAGGATATTTTCTTAAGCCCCATTTTGGCTGACTTTTTAGAGAATGCAAACATATCCCATGGAAGTCATAGTTATGTTGTTTACCTATCCAACAAATTGTCACACGGTAAGATTCAATGCAAATCGGCCACATTATGGACTTCCTAGTAAAAAAGGGTCGAAAACGAGTAATGTCCTAAGTTAACGAGGGGATTTTCTTAACCTCCATTTTGGCTGAATTTTTAGAGAATGCAAAAATATCCCATGGAAGTCGTAGTTATGTTGTTTACCTATCCAACGAATTGTCACACGCTAAGATTCAATGCAAATCGGCCACATTATGGCCTTCCTACTAAAAAAGGGTCGAAAACGAGTAATGTCCCAAATTAACGAGGATATTTTCTTAAACCCCATTTTGGCTGAATTTTTAGAGAATGCAAAAATATCCCATGGAAGTCATAGTTATGTTGTTTACCTATCCAACGAATTGTCACACGCTAAGATTCAATGCAAATCGGCCACATTATGGCCTTCCTAGTAAAAAAGGGTCGAAAACGAGTAATGTCCCAAATTAACGAGGAGATTTTCTTAACCTCCATTTTGGCTGAATTTTAAAAAAATGCAAAAATATCCGATGGAAGTCGTAGCTATGTTGTTTACCTATCCAACGAATTGTCCCATACTAAGATTCAATACAAACCGGCCACTTTATGGCCTTCCTTATAAAAAAGGGTCGAAAACGAGTAATGTCCTAAATTAACGAGGGGATTTTCTTAACCTCCATTTTGGCTGAATTTTTAGAGAATGCAAAAATATCCCATGGAAGTCGTAGTTATGTTGTTTACCTATCCAACGAATTGTCACACGCTAAGATTCAATGCAAGTCGGCCACATTATGGCCTTCCTACTAAAAAAGGGTCGAAAACGAGTAATGTCCCAAATTAACGAGGATATTTTCTTAACCCCCATTTTGGCTGAATTTTTAGAGAATGCAAAAATATCCCATGGAAGTCGTAGTTATGTTGTTTACCTATCCAACGAATTGTCACACGCTAAGATTCAATGCAAATCGGCCACATTATGGCCTTCCTAGTAAAAAAGGGTCGAAAACGAGTAATGTCCCAAATTAACGAGGAGATTTTCTTAACCTCCATTTTGGCTGAATTTTTAAAAAATGCAAAAATATCCGATGGAAGTCGTAGCTATGTTGTTTACCTATCCAACGAATTGTCCCATACTAAGATTCAATACAAACCGGCCACTTTATGGCCTTCCTTATAAAAAAGGGTCGAAAACGAGTAATGTCCTAAATTAACGAGGGGATTTTCTTAACCTCCATTTTGGCTGAATTTTTAGAGAATGCAAAAATATCCCATGGAAGTCGTAGTTATGTTGTTTACCTATCCAACGAATTGTCACACGCTAAGATTCAATGCAAGTCGGCCACATTATGGCCTTCCTACTAAAAAAGGGTCGAAAACGAGTAATGTCCCAAATTAACGAGGATATTTTCTTAACCCCCATTTTGGCTGAATTTTTAGAGAATGCAAAAATATCCCATGGAAGTCGTAGTTATGTTGTTTACCTATCCAACGAATTGTCAC
Source organism: Medicago sativa (assembly GCF_051527215.1). Taxonomy (NCBI): domain Eukaryota; kingdom Viridiplantae; phylum Streptophyta; class Magnoliopsida; order Fabales; family Fabaceae; genus Medicago; species Medicago sativa. The sequence continues at coordinate 84,187,536 of NC_140750.1, forward strand.
ACGCTAAGATTCAATGCAAATCGGCCACATTATGGCCTTCCTACTAAAAAAGGGTCGAAAACGAGTAATGTCCCAAATTAACGAGGATATTTTCTTAACCCCCATTTTGGCTGAATTTTTAGAGAATGCAAAAATATCCCATGGAAGTCATAGTTATGTTGTTTACCTATCCAATGAATTGTCACACGCTAAGATTCAATGCAAATCGGCCACATTATGGCCTTCCTACTAAAAAAGGGTCGAAAACAAGTAATGTCAAAAATTAACGAGGATATTTTCTTAACCCCCATTTTGGCTGAATTTTTAGAGAATGCAAAAATATCCCATGGAAGTCGTAGTTATGTTGTTTACCTATCCAACGGATTGTCACACGCTAAGATTCAATGCAAATCGGCCACATTATGGTCTTCCTAGTAAAAAAGGGTCGAAAACGAGTAATGTCCCAAATTAACGAGGAGATTTTCTTAACCTCCATTTTGGCTGAATTTTTAAAAAATGCAAAAATATCCCATGGAAGTCGTAGCTATGTTGTTTACCTATCCAACGAATTGTCCCATGCTAAGATTCAATACAAACCGGCTACTTTATGGCCTTCCTTATAAAAAAGGGTCGAAAACGAGTAATGTCCTAAGTTAACGAGGGGATTTTCTTAACCTCCATTTTGGCTGAATTTTTAGAAAATGCAAAAATATCCCATGGAAGTCGTAGTTATGTTGTTTACCTATCCAACGAATTGTCACACGCTAAGATTCAATGCAAATCGGCCACATTATGGCCTTCCTAGTAAAAAAGGGTCGAAAACGAGTAATGTCCCAAATTAACGAGGAGATTTTCTTAACCTCCATTTTGGCTGAATTTTTAAAAAATGAAAAAATATCCGATGGAAGTCGTAGCTATGTTGTTTACCTATCCAACGAATAGTCCCATACTAAGATTCAATACAAACCGGACACTTTATGGCCTTCCTTATAAAAAAGGGTCGAAAACGAGTAATGTCCTAAATTAACGAGGGGATTTTCTTAACCTCCATTTTGGCTGAATTTTTAGAGAATGCAAAAATATCCCATGGAAGTCGTAGTTATGTTGTTTACCTATCCAACGAATTGTCACACGCTAAGATTCAATGCAAGTCGGCCACATTATGGCCTTCCTACTAAAAAAGGGTCGAAAACGAGTAATGTCCCAAATTAACGAGGATATTTTCTTAACCCCCATTTTGGCTGAATTTTTAGAGAATGCAAAAATATCCCATGGAAGTCGTAGTTATGTTGTTTACCTATCCAACGAATTGTCACACGCTAAGATTCAATGCAAATCGGCCACATTATGGCCTTCCTACTAAAAAAGGGTCGAAAACGAGTAATGTCCCAAATTAACGAGGATATTTTCTTAACCCCCATTTTGGCTGAATTTTTAGAGAATGCAAAAATATCCCATGGAAGTCATAGTTATGTTGTTTACCTATCCAATGAATTGTCACACGCTAAGATTCAATGCAAATCGGCCACATTATGGCCTTCCTACTAAAAAAGGGTCGAAAACAAGTAATGTCAAAAATTAACGAGGATATTTTCTTAACCCCCATTTTGGCTGAATTTTTAGAGAATGCAAAAATATCCCATGGAAGTCGTAGTTATGTTGTTTACCTATCCAACGAATTGTCACACGCTAAGATTCAATGCAAATCGGCCACATTATGGCCTTCCTACTAAAAAAGGGTCGAAAACGAGTAATGTCCCAAATTAACGAGGATATTTTCTTAACCCCCATTTTGGCTGAATTTTTAGAGAATGCAAAAATATCCCATGGAAGTCGTAGTTATGTTGTTTACCTATCCAACGAATTGTCACACGCTAAGATTCAATGCAAATCGGCCACATTATGGCCTTCCTACTAAAAAAGGGTCGAAAACGAGTAATGTCCCAAATTAACGAGGATATTTTCTTAACCCCCATTTTGGCTGAATTTTTAGAGAATGCAAAAATATCCCATGGAAGTCATAGTTATGTTGTTTACCTATCCAATGAATTGTCACACGCTAAGATTCAATGCAAATCGGCCACATTATGGCCTTCCTACTAAAAAAGGGTCGAAAACGAGTAATGTCCCAAATTAACGAGGATATTTTCTTAACCCCCATTTTGGCTGAATTTTTAGAGAATGCAAAAATATCCCATGGAAGTCGTAGTTATGTTGTTTACCTATCCAACGAATTGTCACACGCTAAGATTCAATGCAAATCGGCCACATTATGGCCTTCCTAGTAAAAAAGGGTCGAAAACGAGTAATGTCCTAAATTAACGAGGGGATTTTCTTAACCTCCATATTGGCTGAATTTTTAGAGAATGCAAAAATATCCCATGGAAGTCGTAGTTATGTTGTTTACCTATCCAACGAATTGTCACACGCTAAGATTCAATGCAAGTCGGCCACATTATGGCCTTCCTACTAAAAAAGGGTCGAAAACAAGTAATGTCAAAAATTAACGAGGATATTTTCTTAACCCCCATTTTGGCTGAATTTTTAGAGAATGCAAAAATATCCCATGGAAGTCGTAGTTATGTTGTTTACCTATCCAACGAATTGTCACACGCTAAGATTCAATGCAAGTCGGCCACATTATGGCCTTCCTACTAAAAAAGGGTCGAAAACAAGTAATGTCAAAAATTAACGAGGATATTTTCTTAACCCCCATTTTGGCTGAATTTTTAGAGAATGCAAAAATATCCCATGGAAGTCATAGTTATGTTGTTTACCTATCCAATGAATTGTCACACGCTAAGATTCAATGCAAATCGGCCACATTATGGTCTTCCTACTAAAAAAGGGTCGAAAACAAGTAATGTCAAAAATTAACGAGGATATTTTCTTAACCCCCATTTTGGCTGAATTTTTAGAGAATGCAAAAATATCCCATGGAAGTCATAGTTATGTTGTTTACCTATCCAACGAATTGTCACACGCTAAGATTCAATGCAAATCGGCCACATTATGGCCTTCCTAGTAAAAAAGGGTCGAAAACGAGTAAAGTCCCAAATTAACGAGGAGATTTTCTTAACCTCCATTTTGGCTGAATTTTTAAAAAATGCCAAAATATCCCATGGAAGTCGTAGCTATGTTGTTTACCTATCCAACGAATTGTCCCATGCTAAGATTCAATACAAACCGGCCACTTTATGGCCTTCCTTATAAAAAAGGGTCGAAAACGAGTAATGTCCTAAATTAACGAGGGGATTTTCTTAACCTCCATTTTGTCTGAATTTTTAGAGAATGCAAAAATATCCCATGGAAGTCGTAGTTATGTTGTTTACCTATCCAACGAATTGTCACACGCTAAGATTCAATGCAACTCGGCCACATTATGGCCTTCCTACTATAAAAGGGTCGAAAACGAGTAATGTCCCAAATTAACGAGGATATTTTCTTAAACCCCATTTTGGCTGAATTTTTAGAGAATGCAAAAATATCCCATGGAAGTCGTAGTTATGTTGTTTACCTATCCAACGGATTGTCACACGCTAAGATTCAATGCAAATCGGCCACATTATGGTCTTCCTAGTAAAAAAGGGTCGAAAACGAGTAATGTCCCAAATTAACGAGGAGATTTTCTTAACCTCCATTTTGGCTGAATTTTTAAAAAATGCAAAAATATCCCATGGAAGTCGTAGCTATGTTGTTTACCTATCCAACGAATTGTCCCATGCTAAGATTCAATACAAACCGGCTACTTTATGGCCTTCCTTATAAAAAAGGGTCGAAAACGAGTAATGTCCTAAGTTAACGAGGGGATTTTCTTAACCTCCATTTTGGCTGAATTTTTAGAGAATGCAAAAATATCCCATGGAAGTCGTAGTTATGTTGTTTACCTATCCAACGAATTGTCACACGCTAAGATTCAATGCAAATCGGCCACATTATGGCCTTCCTAGTAAAAAAGGGTCGAAAACGAGTAATGTCCCAAATTAACGAGGAGATTTTCTTAACCTCCATTTTGGCTGAATTTTTAAAAAATGAAAAAAATATCCGATGGAAGTCGTAGCTATGTTGTTTACCTATCCAACGAATAGTCCCATACTAAGATTCAATACAAACCGGCCACTTTATGGCCTTCCTTATAAAAAAGGGTCGAAAACGAGTAATGTCCTAAATTAACGAGGGGATTTTCTTAACCTCCATTTTGGCTGAATTTTTAGAGAATGCAAAAATATCCCATGGAAGTCGTAGTTATGTTGTTTACCTATCCAACGAATTGTCACACGCTAAGATTCAATGCAAGTCGGCCACATTATTGCCTTCCTACTAAAAAAGGGTCGAAAACGAGTAATGTCCCAAATTAACGAGGATATTTTCTTAACCCCCATTTTGGCTGAATTTTTAGAGAATGCAAAAATATCCCATGGAAGTCGTAGTTATGTTGTTTACCTATCCAACGAATTGTCACACGCTAAGATTCAATGCAAATCGGCCACATTATGGCCTTCCTACTAAAAAAGGGTCGAAAACGAGTAATGTCCCAAATTAACGAGGATATTTTCTTAACCCCCATTTTGGCTGAATTTTTAGAAAATGCAAAAATATCCCATGGAAGTCATAGTTATGTTGTTTACCTATCCAATGAATTGTCACACGCTAAGATTCAATGCAAATCGGCCACATTATGGCCTTCCTACTAAAAAAGGGTCGAAAACAAGTAATGTCAAAAATTAACGAGGATATTTTCTTAACCCCCATTTTGGCTGAATTTTTAGAGAATGCAAAAATATCCCATGGAAGTCGTAGTTATGTTGTTTACCTATCCAACGAATTGTCACACGCTAAGATTCAATGCAAATCGGCCACATTATGGCCTTCCTACTAAAAAAGGGTCGAAAACGAGTAATGTCCCAAATTAACGAGGATATTTTCTTAACCCCCATTTTGGCTGAATTTTTAGAGAATGCAAAAATATCCCATGGAAGTCGTAGTTATGTTGTTTACCTATCCAACGAATTGTCACACGCTAAGATTCAATGCAAATCGGCCACATTATGGCCTTCCTACTAAAAAAGGGTCGAAAACGAGTAATGTCCCAAATTAACGAGGATATTTTCTTAACCCCCATTTTGGCTGAATTTTTAGAGAATGCAAAAATATCCCATGGAAGTCATTGTTATGTTGTTTACCTATCCAACGAATTGTCACACGCTAAGATTCAATGCAAATCGGCCACATTATGGCCTTCCTAGTAAAAAAGGGTCGAAAACGAGTAATGTCCCAAATTAACGAGGAGATTTTCTTAACCTCCATTTTGGCTGAATTTTTAAAAAATGAAAAAATATCCGATGGAAGTCGTAGCTATGTTGTTTACCTATCCAACGAATAGTCCCATACTAAGATTCAATACAAACCGGCCACTTTATGGCCTTCCTTATAAAAAAGGGTCGAAAACGAGTAATGTCCTAAATTAACGAGGGGATTTTCTTAACCTCCATTTTGGCTGAATTTTTAGAGAATGCAAAAATATCCCATGGAAGTCGTAGTTATGTTGTTTACCTATCCAACGAATTGTCACACGCTAAGATTCAATGCAAGTCGGCCACATTATTGCCTTCCTACTAAAAAAGGGTCGAAAACGAGTAATGTCCCAAATTAACGAGGATATTTTCTTAACCCCCATTTTGGCTGAATTTTTAGAGAATGCAAAAATATCCCATGGAAGTCGTAGTTATGTTGTTTACCTATCCAACGAATTGTCACACGCTAAGATTCAATGCAAATCGGCCACATTATGGCCTTCCTACTAAAAAAGGGTCGAAAACGAGTAATGTCCCAAATTAACGAGGATATTTTCTTAACCCCCATTTTGGCTGAATTTTTAGAGAATGCAAAAATATCCCATGGAAGTCGTAGTTATGTTGTTTACCTATCCAACGAATTGTCACACGCTAAGATTCAATGCAAATCGGCCACATTATGGCCTTCCTACTAAAAAAGGGTCGAAAACGAGTAATGTCCCAAATTAACGAGGATATTTTCTTAACCCCCATTTTGGCTGAATTTTTAGAGAATGCAAAAATATCCCATGGAAGTCATTGTTATGTTGTTTACCTATCCAACGAATTGTCACACGCTAAGATTCAATGCAAATCGGCCACATTATGGCCTTCCTAGTAAAAAAGGGTCGAAAACGAGTAATGTCCCAAATTAACGAGGAGATTTTCTTAACCTCCATTTTGGCTGAATTTTTAAAAAATGAAAAAATATCCGATGGAAGTCGTAGCTATGTTGTTTACCTATCCAACGAATAGTCCCATACTAAGATTCAATACAAACCGGCCACTTTATGGCCTTCCTTATAAAAAAGGGTCGAAAACGAGTAATGTCCTAAATTAACGAGGGGATTTTCTTAACCTCCATTTTGGCTGAATTTTTAGAGAATGCAAAAATATCCCATGGAAGTCGTAGTTATGTTGTTTACCTATCCAACGAATTGTCACACGCTAAGATTCAATGCAAGTCGGCCACATTATTGCCTTCCTACTAAAAAAGGGTCGAAAACGAGTAATGTCCCAAATTAACGAGGATATTTTCTTAACCCCCATTTTGGCTGAATTTTTAGAGAATGCAAAAATATCCCATGGAAGTCGTAGTTATGTTGTTTACCTATCCAACGAATTGTCACACGCTAAGATTCAATGCAAATCGGCCACATTATGGCCTTCCTACTAAAAAAGGGTCGAAAACGAGTAATGTCCCAAATTAACGAGGATATTTTCTTAACCCCCATTTTGGCTGAATTTTTAGAAAATGCAAAAATATCCCATGGAAGTCATAGTTATGTTGTTTACCTATCCAATGAATTGTCACACGCTAAGATTCAATGCAAATCGGCCACATTATGGCCTTCCTACTAAAAAAGGGTCGAAAACAAGTAATGTCAAAAATTAACGAGGATATTTTCTTAACCCCCATTTTGGCTGAATTTTTAGAGAATGCAAAAATATCCCATGGAAGTCGTAGTTATGTTGTTTACCTATCCAACGAATTGTCACACGCTAAGATTCAATGCAAATCGGCCACATTATGGCCTTCCTACTAAAAAAGGGTCGAAAACGAGTAATGTCCCAAATTAACGAGGATATTTTCTTAACCCCCATTTTGGCTGAATTTTTAGAGAATGCAAAAATATCCCATGGAAGTCGTAGTTATGTTGTTTACCTATCCAACGAATTGTCACACGCTAAGATTCAATGCAAATCGGCCACATTATGGCCTTCCTACTAAAAAAGGGTCGAAAACGAGTAATGTCCCAAATTAACGAGGATATTTTCTTAACCCCCATTTTGGCTGAATTTTTAGAGAATGCAAAAATATCCCATGGAAGTCATTGTTATGTTGTTTTCCTATCCAACGAATTGTCACACGCTAAGATTTAATGCAAATCGGCCACATTATGGCCTTCCTACTAAAAAAGGGTCGAAAACGAGTAATGTCAAAAATTAACGAGGATATTTTCTTAACCCCCATTTTGGCTGAATTTTTAGAGAATGCAAAAATATCCCATGGAAGTCGTAGTTATGTTGTTTACCTATCCAACGAATTGTCACACGCTAAGATTCAATGCAAATCGGCCACATTATGGCCTTCCTACTAAAAAAGGGTCCAAAACGAGTAATGTCCCAAATTAACGAGGATATTTTCTTAACCCCCATTTTGGCTGAATTTTTAGAGAATGCAAAAATATCCCATGGAAGTCGTAGTTATGTTGTTTACCTATCCAACGAATTGTCACACGCTAAGATTCAATGCAAATCGGCCACATTATGGCCTTCCTACTAAAAAAGGGTCGAAAACGAGTAATGTCCCAAATTAACGAGGATATTTTCTTAACCCCCATTTTGGCTGAATTTTTAGAGAATGCAAAAATATCCCATGGAAGTCGTAGTTATGTTGTTTACCTATCCAACGAATTGTCACACGCTAAGATTCAATGCAAATCGGCCACATTATGGCCTTCCTACTAAAAAAGGGTCGAAAACGAGTAATGTCCCAAATTAACGAGGATATTTTCTTAACCCCCATTTTGGCTGAATTTTTAGAGAATGCAAAAATATCCCATGGAAGTCATTGTTATGTTGTTTACCTATCCAACGAATTGTCACACGCTAAGATTCAATGCAAATCGGCCACATTATGGCCTTCCTAGTAAAAAAGGGTCGAAAACGAGTAATGTCCCAAATTAACGAGGAGATTTTCTTAACCTCCATTTTGGCTGAATTTTTAAAAAATGAAAAAATATCCGATGGAAGTCGTAGCTATGTTGTTTACCTATCCAACGAATAGTCCCATACTAAGATTCAATACAAACCGGCCACTTTATGGCCTTCCTTATAAAAAAGGGTCGAAAACGAGTAATGTCCTAAATTAACGAGGGGATTTTCTTAACCTCCATTTTGGCTGAATTTTTAGAGAATGCAAAAATATCCCATGGAAGTCGTAGTTATGTTGTTTACCTATCCAACGAATTGTCACACGCTAAGATTCAATGCAAGTCGGCCACATTATTGCCTTCCTACTAAAAAAGGGTCGAAAACGAGTAATGTCCCAAATTAACGAGGATATTTTCTTAACCCCCATTTTGGCTGAATTTTTAGAGAATGCAAAAATATCCCATGGAAGTCGTAGTTATGTTGTTTACCTATCCAACGAATTGTCACACGCTAAGATTCAATGCAAATCGGCCACATTATGGCCTTCCTACTAAAAAAGGGTCGAAAACGAGTAATGTCCCAAATTAACGAGGATATTTTCTTAACCCCCATTTTGGCTGAATTTTTAGAAAATGCAAAAATATCCCATGGAAGTCATAGTTATGTTGTTTACCTATCCAATGAATTGTCACACGCTAAGATTCAATGCAAATCGGCCACATTATGGCCTTCCTACTAAAAAAGGGTCGAAAACAAGTAATGTCAAAAATTAACGAGGATATTTTCTTAACCCCCATTTTGGCTGAATTTTTAGAGAATGCAAAAATATCCCATGGAAGTCGTAGTTATGTTGTTTACCTATCCAACGAATTGTCACACGCTAAGATTCAATGCAAATCGGCCACATTATGGCCTTCCTACTAAAAAAGGGTCGAAAACGAGTAATGTCCCAAATTAACGAGGATATTTTCTTAACCCCCATTTTGGCTGAATTTTTAGAGAATGCAAAAATATCCCATGGAAGTCGTAGTTATGTTGTTTACCTATCCAACGAATTGTCACACGCTAAGATTCAATGCAAATCGGCCACATTATGGCCTTCCTACTAAAAAAGGGTCGAAAACGAGTAATGTCCCAAATTAACGAGGATATTTTCTTAACCCCCATTTTGGCTGAATTTTTAGAGAATGCAAAAATATCCCATGGAAGTCATTGTTATGTTGTTTTCCTATCCAACGAATTGTCACACGCTAAGATTTAATGCAAATCGGCCACATTATGGCCTTCCTACTAAAAAAGGGTCGAAAACGAGTAATGTCAAAAATTAACGAGGATATTTTCTTAACCCCCATTTTGGCTGAATTTTTAGAGAATGCAAAAATATCCCATGGAAGTCGTAGTTATGTTGTTTACCTATCCAACGAATTGTCACACGCTAAGATTCAATGCAAATCGGCCACATTATGGCCTTCCTACTAAAAAAGGGTCCAAAACGAGTAATGTCCCAAATTAACGAGGATATTTTCTTAACCCCCATTTTGGCTGAATTTTTAGAGAATGCAAAAATATCCCATGGAAGTCATAGTTATGTTGTTTACCTATCCAACGAATTGTCACACGCTAAGATTCAATGCAAATCGGCCACATTATGGCCTTCCTACTAAAAAAGGGTCGAAAACGAGTAATGTCAAAAATTAACGAGGATATTTTCTTAACCCCCATTTTGGCTGAATTTTTAGAGAATGCAAAAATATCCCATGGAAGTCGTAGTTATGTTGTTTACCTATCCAACGAATTGTCACACGCTAAGATTCAATGCAAATCGGCCACATTATGGCCTTCCTACTAAAAAAGGGTCGAAAACGAGTAATGTCCCAAATTAACGAGGATATTTTCTTAACCCCCATTTTGGCTGAATTTCTAGAGAATGCAAAAATATCCCATGGAAGTCATAGTTATGTTGTTTACCTATCCAACGAATTGTCACACGCTACGATTCAATGCAACTCGGCCACATTATGGCCTTCCTACTAAAAAAGGGTCGAAAACGAGTAATGTCCCAAATTAACGAGGATATTTTCTTAACCCCCATTTTGGCTGAATTTTTAGAGAATGCAAAAATATCCCATGGAAGTCGTAGTTATGTTGTTTTCCTATCCAACGAATTGTCACACGCTAAGATTCAATGCAAATCGGCCACATTATGGCCTTCCTACTAAAAAAGGGTCGAAAACGAGTAATGTCCCAAATTAACGAGGAGATTTTCTTAACCCCCATTTTGGCTGAATTTTTAGAGAATGCAAAAATATCCCATGGAAGTCATAGTTATGTTGTTTACCTATTCAACGAATTGTCACACGCTAAGATTCAATGCAAATCGGCCACATTATGGCCTTCCTACTAAAAAAGGGTCGAAAACGAGTAATGTCCCAAATTAACGAGGATATTTTCTTAACCCCCATTTTGGCTGAATTTTTAGAGAATGCAAAAATATCCCATGGAAGTCATTGTTATGTTGTTTTCCTATCCAACGAATTGTCACACGCTAAGATTCAATGCAAATCGGCCACATTATATCCTTCCTACTAAAAAAGGGTCGAAAACGAGTAATGTCAAAAATTAACGAGGATATTTTCTTAACCCCCATTTTGGCTGAATTTTTAGAGAATGCAAAAATATCCCATGGAAGTCGTAGTTATGTTGTTTACCTATCCAACGAATTGTCACACGCTAAGATTCAATGCAAATCGGCCACATTATGGCCTTCCTACTAAAAAAGGGTCGAAAACGAGTAATGTCCCAAATTAACGAGGATATTTTCTTAACCCCCATTTTGGCTGAATTTCTAGAGAATGCAAAAATATCCCATGGAAGTCATAGTTATGTTGTTTATCTATCCAACGAATTGTCACACGCTACGATTCAATGCAACTCGGCCACATTATGGCCTTCCTACTAAAAAAGGGTCGAAAACGAGTAATGTCCCAAATTAACGAGGATATTTTCTTAACCCCCATTTTGGCTGAATTTTTAGAGAATGCAAAAATATCCCATGGAAGTCGTAGTTATGTTGTTTTCCTATCCAACGAATTGTCACACGCTAAGATTCAATGCAAATCGGCCACATTATGGCCTTCCTACTAAAAAAGGGTCGAAAACGAGTAATGTCCCAAATTAACGAGGAGATTTTCTTAACCCCCATTTTGGCTGAATTTTTAGAGAATGCAAAAATATCCCATGGAAGTCATAGTTATGTTGTTTACCTATTCAACGAATTGTCACACGCTAAGATTCAATGCAAATCGGCCACATTATGGCCTTCCTACTAAAAAAGGGTCGAAAACGAGTAATGTCCCAAATTAACGAGGATATTTTCTTAACCCCCATTTTGGCTGAATTTTTAGAGAATGCAAAAATATCCCATGGAAGTCATTGTTATGTTGTTTTCCTATCCAACGAATTGTCACACGCTAAGATTCAATGCAAATCGGCCACATTATGGCCTTCCTACTAAAAAAGGGTCGAAAACGAGTAATGTCCCAAATTAACGAGGATATTTTCTTAACCCCCATTTTGGCTGAATTTTTAGAGAATGCAAAAATATCCCATGGAAGTCATTGTTATGTTGTTTTCCTATCCAACGAATTGTCACACGCTAAGATTCAATGCAAATCGGCCACATTATATCCTTCCTACTAAAAAAGGGTCGAAAACGAGTAATGTCAAAAATTAACGAGGATATTTTCTTAACCCCCATTTTGGCTGAATTTTTAGAGAATGCAAAAATATCCCATGGAAGTCGTAGTTATGTTGTTTACCTATCCAACGAATTGTCACACGCTAAGATTCAATGCAAATCGGCCACATTATGGCCTTCCTACTAAAAAAGGGTCGAAAACGAGTAATGTCCCAAATTAACGAGGATATTTTCTTAACCCCCATTTTGGCTGAATTTTTAGAGAATGCAAAAATATCCCATGGAAGTCGTAGTTATGTTGTTTACCTATCCAACGAATTGTCACACGCTAAGATTCAATGCAAATCGGCCACATTATGGCCTTCCTACTAAAAAAGGGTCGAAAACGAGTAATGTCCCAAATTAACGAGGATATTTTCTTAACCCCCATTTTGGCTGAATTTTTAGAGAATGCAAAAATATCCCATGGAAGTCATTGTTATGTTGTTTTCCTATCCAACGAATTGTCACACGCTAAGATTCAATGCAAATCGGCCACATTATGGCCTTCCTACTAAAAAAGGGTCGAAAACGAGTAATGTCAAAAATTAACGAGGATATTTTCTTAACCCCCATTTTGGCTGAATTTTTAGAGAATGCAAAAATATCCCATGGAAGTCGTAGTTATGTTGTTTACCTATCCAACGAATTGTCACACGCTAAGATTCAATGCAAATCGGCCACATTATGGCCTTCCTACTAAAAAAGGGTCCAAAACGAGTAATGTCCCAAATTAACGAGGATATTTTCTTAACCCCCATTTTGGCTGAATTTTTAGAGAATGCAAAAATATCCCATGGAAGTCATAGTTATGTTGTTTACCTATCCAACGAATTGTCACACGCTAAGATTCAATGCAAATCGGCCACATTATGGCCTTCCTACTAAAAAAGGGTCGAAAACGAGTAATGTCAAAAATTAACGAGGATATTTTCTTAACCCCCATTTTGGCTGAATTTTTAGAGAATGCAAAAATATCCCATGGAAGTCGTAGTTATGTTGTTTACCTATCCAACGAATTGTCACACGCTAAGATTCAATGCAAATCGGCCACATTATGGCCTTCCTACTAAAAAAGGGTCGAAAACGAGTAATGTCCCAAATTAACGAGGATATTTTCTTAACCCCCATTTTGGCTGAATTTCTAGAGAATGCAAAAATATCCCATGGAAGTCATAGTTATGTTGTTTACCTATCCAACGAATTGTCACACGCTACGATTCAATGCAACTCGGCCACATTATGGCCTTCCTACTAAAAAAGGGTCGAAAACGAGTAATGTCCCAAATTAACGAGGATATTTTCTTAACCCCCATTTTGGCTGAATTTTTAGAGAATGCAAAAATATCCCATGGAAGTCGTAGTTATGTTGTTTTCCTATCCAACGAATTGTCACACGCTAAGATTCAATGCAAATCGGCCACATTATGGCCTTCCTACTAAAAAAGGGTCGAAAACGAGTAATGTCCCAAATTAACGAGGAGATTTTCTTAACCCCCATTTTGGCTGAATTTTTAGAGAATGCAAAAATATCCCATGGAAGTCATAGTTATGTTGTTTACCTATTCAACGAATTGTCACACGCTAAGATTCAATGCAAATCGGCCACATTATGGCCTTCCTACTAAAAAAGGGTCGAAAACGAGTAATGTCCCAAATTAACGAGGATATTTTCTTAACCCCCATTTTGGCTGAATTTTTAGAGAATGCAAAAATATCCCATGGAAGTCATTGTTATGTTGTTTTCCTATCCAACGAATTGTCACACGCTAAGATTCAATGCAAATCGGCCACATTATATCCTTCCTACTAAAAAAGGGTCGAAAACGAGTAATGTCAAAAATTAACGAGGATATTTTCTTAACCCCCATTTTGGCTGAATTTTTAGAGAATGCAAAAATATCCCATGGAAGTCGTAGTTATGTTGTTTACCTATCCAACGAATTGTCACACGCTAAGATTCAATGCAAATCGGCCACATTATGGCCTTCCTACTAAAAAAGGGTCGAAAACGAGTAATGTCCCAAATTAACGAGGATATTTTCTTAACCCCCATTTTGGCTGAATTTCTAGAGAATGCAAAAATATCCCATGGAAGTCATAGTTATGTTGTTTATCTATCCAACGAATTGTCACACGCTACGATTCAATGCAACTCGGCCACATTATGGCCTTCCTACTAAAAAAGGGTCGAAAACGAGTAATGTCCCAAATTAACGAGGATATTTTCTTAACCCCCATTTTGGCTGAATTTTTAGAGAATGCAAAAATATCCCATGGAAGTCGTAGTTATGTTGTTTTCCTATCCAACGAATTGTCACACGCTAAGATTCAATGCAAATCGGCCACATTATGGCCTTCCTACTAAAAAAGGGTCGAAAACGAGTAATGTCCCAAATTAACGAGGAGATTTTCTTAACCCCCATTTTGGCTGAATTTTTAGAGAATGCAAAAATATCCCATGGAAGTCATAGTTATGTTGTTTACCTATTCAACGAATTGTCACACGCTAAGATTCAATGCAAATCGGCCACATTATGGCCTTCCTACTAAAAAAGGGTCGAAAACGAGTAATGTCCCAAATTAACGAGGATATTTTCTTAACCCCCATTTTGGCTGAATTTTTAGAGAATGCAAAAATATCCCATGGAAGTCATTGTTATGTTGTTTTCCTATCCAACGAATTGTCACACGCTAAGATTCAATGCAAATCGGCCACATTATGGCCTTCCTACTAAAAAAGGGTCGAAAACGAGTAATGTCCCAAATTAACGAGGATATTTTCTTAACCCCCATTTTGGCTGAATTTTTAGAGAATGCAAAAATATCCCATGGAAGTCATTGTTATGTTGTTTTCCTATCCAACGAATTGTCACACGCTAAGATTCAATGCAAATCGGCCACATTATATCCTTCCTACTAAAAAAGGGTCGAAAACGAGTAATGTCAAAAATTAACGAGGATATTTTCTTAACCCCCATTTTGGCTGAATTTTTAGAGAATGCAAAAATAACCCATGGAAGTCGTAGTTATGTTGTTTACCTATCCAACGAATTGTCACACGCTAAGATTCAATGCAAATCGGCCACATTATGGCCTTCCTACTAAAAAAGGGTCGAAAACGAGTAATGTCCCAAATTAACGAGGATATTTTCTTAACCCCCATTTTGGCTGAATTTTTAGAGAATGCAAAAATATCCCATGGAAGTCATAGTTATGTTGTTTACCTATCCAACGAATTGTCACACGCTAAGATTCAATGCAAATCGGCCACATTATGGCCTTCCTACTAAAAAAGGGTCCAAAACGAGTAATGTCCCAAATTAACGAGGATATTTTCTTAACCCCCATTTTGGCTGAATTTTTAGAGAATGCAAAAATATCCCATGGAAGTCATAGTTATGTTGTTTAGCTATCCAACGAATTGTCACACGCTAAGATTCAATGCAAATCGGCCACATTATGGCCTTCCTACTAAAAAAGGGTCGAAAACGAGTAATGTCAAAAATTAACGAGGATATTTTCTTAACCCCCATTTTGGCTGAATTTTTAGAGAATGCAAAAATATCCCATGGAAGTCGTAGTTATGTTGTTTACCTATCCAACGAATTGTCACACACTACGATTCAATGCAACTCGGCCACATTATGGCCTTCCTACTAAAAAAGGGTCGAAAACGAGTAATGTCCCAAATTAACGAGGATATTTTCTTAACCCCCATTTTGGCTGAATTTTTAGAGAATGCAAAAATATCCCATGGAAGTCGTAGTTATGTTGTTTTCCTATCCAACGAATTGTCACACGCTAAGATTCAATGCAAATCGGCCACATTATGGCCTTCCTACTAAAAAAGGGTCGAAAACGAGTAATGTCCCAAATTAACGAGGAGATTTTCTTAACCCCCATTTTGGCTGAATTTTTAGAGAATGCAAAAATATCCCATGGAAGTCATAGTTATGTTGTTTACCTATTCAACGAATTGTCACACGCTAAGATTCAATGCAAATCGGCCACATTATGGCCTTCCTACTAAAAAAGGGTCGAAAACGAGTAATGTCCCAAATTAACGAGGATATTTTCTTAACCCCCATTTTGGCTGAAATTTTAGAGAATGCAAAAATATCCCATGGAAGTCATTGTTATGTTGTTTTCCTATCCAACGAATTGTCACACGCTAAGATTCAATGCAAATCGGCCACATTATATCCTTCCTACTAAAAAAGGGTCGAAAACGAGTAATGTCAAAAATTAACGAGGATATTTTCTTAACCCCCATTTTGGCTGAATTTTTAGAGAATGCAAAAATATCCCATGGAAGTCATAGTTATGTTGTTTACCTATCCAACGAATTGTCACACGCTAAGATTCAATGCAAATCGGCCACATTATGGCCTTCCTACTAAAAAAGGGTCGAAAACGAGTAATGTCCCAAATTAACGAGGATATTTTCTTAACCCCCATTTTGGCTGAATTTTTAGAGAATGCAAAAATATCCCATGGAAGTCATAGTTATGTTGTTTACCTATCCAACGAATTGTCACACGCTAAGATTCAATGCAAATCGGCCACATTATGGCCTTCCTACTAAAAAAGGGTCGAAAACGAGTAATGTCCCAAATTAACGAGGATATTTTCTTAACCCCCATTTTGGCTGAATTTTTAGAGAATGCAAAAATATCCCATGGAAGTCGTAGTTATGATGTTTACCTATCCAACGAATTGTCACACGCTAAGATTCAATGCAAATCGGCCACATTATGGCCTTCCTACTAAAAAAGGGTCGAAAACGAGTAATGTCCCAAATTAACGAGGAGATTTTCTTAACCCCCATTTTGGCTGAATTTTTAGAGAATGCAAAAATATCCCATGGAAGTCATAGTTATGTTGTTTACCTATCCAACGAATTGTCACACGCTAAGATTCAATGCAAATCGGCCACATTATGGCCTTCCTACTAAAAAAGGGTCGAAAACGAGTAATGTCCCAAATTAACGAGGATATTTTCTTAACCCCCATTTTGGCTGAATTTTTAGAGAATGCAAAAATATCCCATGGAAGTCATTGTTATGTTGTTTTCCTATCCAACGAATTGTCACACGCTAAGATTCAATGCAAATCGGCCACATTATGGCCTTCCTACTAAAAAAGGGTCGATAACGAGTAATGTCAAAAATTAACGAGGATATTTTCTTAACCCCCATTTTGGCTGAATTTTTAGAGAATGCAAAAATATCCCATGGAAGTCGTAGTTATGTTGTTTACCTATCCAACGAATTGTCACACGCTAAGATTCAATTCAAATCGGCCACATTATGGCCTTCCTACTAAAAAAGGGTCGAAAACGAGTAATGTCCCAAATTAACGAGGAGATTTTCTTAACCCCCATTTTGGCTGAATTTTTAGAGAATGCAAAAATATCCCATGGAAGTCGTAGTTATGTTGTTTACCTATCCAACGAATTGTCACACGCGAAGATTCAATGCAAATCGGCCACATTATGGCCTTCCTACTAAAAAAGGGTCGAAAACGAGTAATGTCCCAAATTAACGAGGATATTTTCTTAACCCCCATTTTGGCTGAATTTTTAGAGAATGCAAAAATATCCCATGGAAGTCATAGTTATGTTGTTTAGCTATCCAATGAATTGTCACACGCTAAGATTCAATGCAAATCGGCCACATTATGGCCTTCCTACTAAAAAAGGGTCGAAAACAAGTAATGTCAAAAATTAACGAGGATATTTTCTTAACCCCCATTTTGGCTGAATTTTTAGAGAATGCAAAAATATCCCATGGAAGTCGTAGTTATGTTGTTTACCTATCCAACGAATTGTCACACGCTAAGATTCAATGCAAATCGGCCACATTATGGCCTTCCTACTAAAAAAGGGTCGAAAACGAGTAATGTCCCAAATTAACGAGGATATTTTCTTAACCCCCATTTTGGCTGAATTTTTAGAGAATGCAAAAATATCCCATGGAAGTCATTGTTATGTTGTTTTCCTATCCAACGAATTGTCACACGCTAAGATTCAATGCAAATCGGCCACATTATGGCCTTCCTACTAAAAAAGGGTCGAAAACGAGTAATGTCAAAAATTAACGAGGATATTTTCTTAACCCCCATTTTGGCTGAATTTTTAGAGAATGCAAAAATATCCCATGGAAGTCGTAGTTATGTTGTTTACCTATCCAACGAATTGTCACACGCTAAGATTCAATGCAAATCGGCCACATTATGGCCTTCCTACTAAAAAAGGGTCGAAAACGAGTAATGTCCCAAATTAACGAGGATATTTTCTTAACCCCCATTTTGGCTGAATTTTTAGAGAATGCAAAAATATCTCATGGAAGTCATAGTTATGTTGTTTACCTATCCAACGAATTGTCACACGCTAAGATTCAATGCAAATCGGCCACATTATGGCCTTCCTACTAAAAAAGGGTTGAAAACGATTAATGTCAAAAATTAACGAGGATATTTTCTTAACCCCCATTTTGGCTGAATTTTTAGAGAATGCAAAAATATCCCATGGAAGTCGTAGTTATGTTGTTTACCTATCCAACGAATTGTCACACGCTAAGATTCAATGCAAATCGGCCACATTATGGCCTTCCTACTAAAAAAGGGTCGAAAACGAGTAATGTCCCAAATTAACGAGGATATTTTCTTAACCCCCATTTTGGCTGAATTTCTAGAGAATGCAAAAATATCCCATGGAAGTCATAGTTATGTTGTTTACCTATCCAACGAATTGTCACACGCTACGATTCAATGCAACTAGGCCACATTATGGCCTTCCTACTAAAAAAGGGTCGAAAACGAGTAATGTCCCAAATTAACGAGGATATTTTCTTAACCCCCATTTTGGCTGAATTTTTAGAGAATGCAAAAATATCCCATGGAAGTCGTAGTTATGTTGTTTACCTATCCAACGAATTGTCACACGCTAAGATTCAATGCAAATCGGCCACATTATGGCCTTCCTACTAAAAAAGGGTCGAAAACGAGTAATGTCCCAAATTAACGAGGAGATTTTCTTAACCCCCATTTTGGCTGAATTTTTAGAGAATGCAAAAATATCCCATGGAAGTCATAGTTATGTTGTTTACCTATCCAACGAATTGTCACACGCTAAGATTCAATGCAAATCGGCCACATTATGGCCTTCCTACTAAAAAAGGGTCGAAAACGAGTAATGTCCCAAATTAACGAGGATATTTTCTTAACCCCCATTTTGGCTGAATTTTTAGAGAATGCAAAAATATCCCATGGAAGTCATTGTTATGTTGTTTTCCTATCCAACGAATTGTCACACGCTAAGATTCAATGCAAATCGGCCACATTATGGCCTTCCTACTAAAAAAGGGTCGAAAACGAGTAATGTCAAAAATTAACGAGGATATTTTCTTAACCCCCATTTTGGCTGAATTTTTAGAGAATGCAAAAATATCCCATGGAAGTCGTAGTTATGTTGTTTACCTATCCAACGAATTGTCAAACGCTAAGATTCAATGCAAATCGGCCACATTATGGCCTTCCTACTAAAAAAGGGTCGAAAACGAGTAATGTCCCAAATTAACGAGGATATTTTCTTAACCCCCATTTTGGCTGAATTTTTAGAGAATGCAAAAATATCCCATGGAAGTCATAGTTATGTTGTTTACCTATCCAACGAATTGTCACACGCTAAGATTCAATGCAAATCGGCCACATTATGGCCTTCCTACTAAAAAAGGGTCGAAAACGAGTAATGTCAAAAATTAACGAGGATATTTTCTTAACCCCCATTTTGGCTGAATTTTTAGAGAATGCAAAAATATCCCATGGAAGTCGTAGTTATGTTGTTTACCTATCCAACGAATTGTCACACGCTAAGATTCAATGCAAATCGGCCACATTATGGCCTTCCTACTAAAAAAGGGTCGAAAACGAGTAATGTCCCAAATTAACGAGGATATTTTCTTAACCCCCATTTTGGCTGAATTTTTAGAGAATGCAAAAATATCCCATGGAAGTCATAGTTATGTTGTTTACCTATCCAACGAATTGTCACACGCTAAGATTCAATGCAAATCGGCCACATTATGGCCTTCCTACTTAAAAAGGGTCGAAAACGAGTAATGTCAAAAATTAACGAGGATATTTTCTTAACCCCCATTTTGGCTGAATTTTTAGAGAATGCAAAAATATCCCATGGAAGTCGTAGTTATGTTGTTTACCTATCCAACGAATTGTCACACGCTAAGATTCAATGCAAATCGGCCACATTATGGCCTTCCTACGAAAAAAGGGTCGAAAACGAGTAATGTCAAAAATTAACGAGGATATTTTCTTAACCCCCATTTTGGCTGAATTTTTAGAGAATGCAAAAATATCCCATGGAAGTCGTAGTTATGTTGTTTACCTATCCAACGAATTGTCACACGCTAAGATTCAATGCAAATCGGCCACATTATGGCCTTCCTACTAAAAAAGGGTCGAAAACGAGTAATGTCCCAAATTAACGAGGATATTTTCTTAACCCCCATTTTGGCTGAATTTCTAGAGAATGCAAAAATATCCCATGGAAGTCATAGTTATGTTGTTTACCTATCCAACGAATTGTCACACGCTACGATTCAATGCAACTCGGCCACATTATGGCCTTCCTACTAAAAAAGGGTCGAAAACGAGTTATGTCCCAAATTAACGAGCATATTTTCTTAACCCCCATTTTGGCTGAATTTTTAGAGAATGCAAAAATATCCCATGGAAGTCGTAGTTATGTTGTTTACCTATCCAACGAATTGTCACACGCTAAGATTCAATGCAAATCGGCCACATTATGGCCTTCCTACTAAAAAAGGGTCGAAAACGAGTAATGTCCCAAATTAACGAGGAGATTTTCTTAACCCCCATTTTGGCTGAATTTTTAGAGAATGCAAAAATATCCCATGGAAGTCATAGTTATGTTGTTTACCTATCCAACGAATTGTCACACGCTAAGATTCAATGCAAATCGGCCACATTATGGCCTTCCTACTAAAAAAGGGTCGAAAACGAGTAATGTCCCAAATTAACGAGGATATTTTCTTAACCCCCATTTTGGCTGAATTTTTAGAGAATGCAAAAATATCCCATGGAAGTCATTGTTATGTTGTTTTCCTATCCAACGAATTGTCACACGCTAAGATTCAATGCAAATCGGCCACATTATGGCCTTCCTACTAAAAAAGGGTCGAAAACGAGTAATGTCAAAAATTAACGAGGATATTTTCTTAACCCCCATTTTGGCTGAATTTTTAGAGAATGCAAAAATATCCCATGGAAGTCGTAGTTATGTTGTTTACCTATCCAACGAATTGTCAAACGCTAAGATTCAATGCAAATCGGCCACATTATGGCCTTCCTACTAAAAAAGGGTCGAAAACGAGTAATGTCCCAAATTAACGAGGATATTTTCTTAACCCCCATTTTGGCTGAATTTTTAGAGAATGCAAAAATATCCCATGGAAGTCATAGTTATGTTGTTTACCTATCCAACGAATTGTCACACGCTAAGATTCAATGCAAATCGGCCACATTATGGCCTTCCTACTAAAAAAGGGTCGAAAACGAGTAATGTCAAAAATTAACGAGGATATTTTCTTAACCCCCATTTTGGCTGAATTTTTAGAGAATGCAAAAATATCCCATGGAAGTCATAGTTATGTTGTTTACCTATCCAACGAATTGTCACACGCTAAGATTCAATGCAAATCGGCCACATTATGGCCTTCCTACTAAAAAAGGGTCGAAAACGAGTAATGTCAAAAATTAACGAGGATATTTTCTTAACCCCCATTTTGGCTGAATTTTTAGAGAATGCAAAAATATCCCATGGAAGTCGTAGTTATGTTGTTTACCTATCCAACGAATTGTCACACGCTAAGATTCAATGCAAATCGGCCACATTATGGCCTTCCTACTAAAAAAGGGTCGAAAACGAGTAATGTCCCAAATTAACGAGGAGATTTTCTTAACCCCCATTTTGGCTGAATTTTTAGAGAATGCAAAAATATCCCACGGAAGTCATAGTTATGTTGTTTACCTATCCAACGAATTGTCACACGCTAAGATTCAAAGCAAATCGGCCACATTATGGCCTTCCTACTAAAAAAGGGTCGAAAACGAGTAATGTCCCAAATTAACGAGGATATTTTCTTAACCCCCATTTTGGCTGAATTTTTAGAGAATGCAAAAATATCCCATGGAAGTCATTGTTATGTTGTTTTCCTATCCAACGAATTGTCACACGCTAAGATTCAATGCAAATCGGCCACATTATGGCCTTCCTACTAAAAAAGGGTCGAAAACGAGTAATGTCAAAAATTAACGAGGATATTTTCTTAACCCCCATTTTGGCTGAAATTTTAGAGAATGCAAAAATATCCCATGGAAGTCGTAGTTATGTTGTTTACCTATCCAACGAATTGTCACACGCTAAGATTCAATGCAAATCGGCCACATTATGGCCTTCCTACTAAAAAAGGGTCGAAAACGAGTAATGTCCCAAATTAACGAGGAGATTTTCTTAACCCCCATTTTGGCTGAATTTTTAGAGAATGCAAAAATATCCCATGGAAGTCATAGTTATGTTGTTTACCTATCCAACGAATTGTCACACGCTAAGATTCAATGCAAATCGGCCACATTATGGCCTTCCTACTAAAAAAGGGTCGAAAACGAGTAATGTCCCAAATTAACGAGGATATTTTCTTAAACCCCATTTTGGCTGAATTTTTAGAGAATGCAAAAATATCCCATGGAAGTCATTGTTATGTTGTTTTCCTATCCAACGAATTGTCACACGCTAAGATTCAATGCAAATCGGCCACATTATGGCCTTCCTACTAAAAAAGGGTCGAAAACGAGTAATGTCAAAAATTAACGAGGATATTTTCTTAACCCCCATTTTGGCTGAATTTTTAGAGAATGCAAAAATATCCCATGGAAGTCGTAGTTATGTTGTTTACCTATCCAACGAATTGTCACACGCTAAGATTCAATGCAAATCGGCCACATTATGGCCTTCCTACTAAAAAAGGGTCGAAAACGAGTAATGTCCCAAATTAACGAGGATATTTTCTTAACCCCCATTTTGGCTGAATTTCTAGAGAATGCAAAAATATCCCATGGAAGTCATAGTTATGTTGTTTACCTATCCAACGAATTGTCACACGCTACGATTCAATGCAACTCGGCCACATTATGGCCTTCCAACTAAAAAAGGGTCGAAAACGAGTAATGTCCCAAATTAACGAGGATATTTTCTTAACCCCCATTTTGGCTGAATTTTTAGAGAATGCAAAAATATCCCATGGAAGTCGTAGTTATGTTGTTTACCTATCCAACGAATTGTCACACGCTAAGATTCAATGCAAATCGGCCACATTATGGCCTTCCTACTAAAAAAGGGTCGAAAACGAGTAATGTCCCAAATTAACGAGGAGATTTTCTTAACCCCCATTTTGGCTGAATTTTTAGAGAATGCAAAAATATCCCATGGAAGTCATAGTTATGTTGTTTACCTATCCAACGAATTGTCACACGCTAAGATTCAATGCAAATCGGCCACATTATGGCCTTCCTAGTAAAAAAGGGTCGAAAACGAGTAATGTCCCAAATTAACGAGGACATTTTCTTAACCTCCATTTTGGCTGAATTTTTAAAAAATGCAAAAATATCCCATGGAAGTCGTAGCTATGTTGTTTACCTATCCAACGAATTGTCCCACGCTAAGATTCAATACAAACCGGCCACTTTATGGCCATCCTTATAAAAAAGGGGCAAAAACGAGTAATGTCCTAAGTTAACGAGGGGATTTTCTTAACCTCCATTTTGGCTGAATTTTTAGAGAATGCAAAAATATCCCATGGAAGTCGTAGTTATGTTGTTTACCTATCCAACGAATTGTCACACGCTACGATTCAATGCAACTCGGCCACATTATGGCCTTCCTACTAAAAAAGGGTCGAAAACGAGTAATGTCCCAAATTAACGAGGATATTTTCTTAACCCCCATTTTGGCTGAATTTTTAGAGAATGCAAAAATATCCCATGGAAGTCGTAGTTATGTTGTTTACCTATCCAACGAATTGTCACACGCTAAGATTCAATGCAAATCGGCCACATTATGGCCTTCCTACTAAAAAAGGGTCGAAAACGAGTAATGTCCCAAATTAACGAGGAGATTTTCTTAACCCCCATTTTGGCTGAATTTTTAGAGAATGCAAAAATATCCCATGGAAGTCATAGTTATGTTGTTTACCTATCCAACGAATTGTCACACGCTAAGATTCAATGCAAATCGGCCACATTATGGCCTTCCTACTAAAAAAGGGTCGAAAACGAGTAATGTCAAAAATTAACGAGGATATTTTCTTAACCCCCATTTTGGCTGAATTTTTAGAGAATGCAAAAATATCCCATGGAAGTCGTAGTTATGTTGTTTACCTATCCAACGAATTGTCAAACGCTAAGATTCAATGCAAATCGGCCACATTATGGCCTTCCTACTAAAAAAGGGTCGAAAACGAGTAATGTCCCAAATTAACGAGGATATTTTCTTAACCCCCATTTTGGCTGAATTTTTAGAGAATGCAAAAATATCCCATGGAAGTCATAGTTATGTTGTTTACCTATCCAACGAATTGTCACACGCTAAGATTCAATGCAAATCGGCCACATTATGGCCTTCCTACTAAAAAAGGGTCGAAAACGAGTAATGTCCCAAATTAACGAGGATATTTTCTTAACCCCCATTTTGGCTGAATTTCTAGAGAATGCAAAAATATCCCATGGAAGTCATAGTTATGTTGTTTACCTATCCAACGAATTGTCACACGCTACGATTCAATGCAACTCGGCCACATTATGGCCTTCCAACTAAAAAAGGGTCGAAAACGAGTAATGTCCCAAATTAACGAGGATATTTTCTTAACCCCCATTTTGGCTGAATTTTTAGAGAATGCAAAAATATCCCATGGAAGTCGTAGTTATGTTGTTTACCTATCCAACGAATTGTCACACGCTAAGATTCAATGCAAATCGGCCACATTATGGCCTTCCTACTAAAAAAGGGTCGAAAACGAGTAATGTCCCAAATTAACGAGGAGATTTTCTTAACCCCCATTTTGGCTGAATTTTTAGAGAATGCAAAAATATCCCATGGAAGTCATAGTTATGTTGTTTACCTATCCAACGAATTGTCACACGCTAAGATTCAATGCAAATCGGCCACATTATGGCCTTCCTAGTAAAAAAGGGTCGAAAACGAGTAATGTCCCAAATTAACGAGGACATTTTCTTAACCTCCATTTTGGCTGAATTTTTAAAAAATGCAAAAATATCCCATGGAAGTCGTAGCTATGTTGTTTACCTATCCAACGAATTGTCCCACGCTAAGATTCAATACAAACCGGCCACTTTATGGCCATCCTTATAAAAAAGGGGCAAAAACGAGTAATGTCCTAAGTTAACGAGGGGATTTTCTTAACCTCCATTTTGGCTGAATTTTTAGAGAATGCAAAAATATCCCATGGAAGTCGTAGTTATGTTGTTTACCTATCCAACGAATTGTCACACGCTACGATTCAATGCAACTCGGCCACATTATGGCCTTCCTACTAAAAAAGGGTCGAAAACGAGTAATGTCCCAAATTAACGAGGATATTTTCTTAACCCCCATTTTGGCTGAATTTTTAGAGAATGCAAAAATATCCCATGGAAGTCGTAGTTATGTTGTTTACCTATCCAACGAATTGTCACACGCTAAGATTCAATGCAAATCGGCCACATTATGGCCTTCCTACTAAAAAAGGGTCGAAAACGAGTAATGTCCCAAATTAACGAGGAGATTTTCTTAACCCCCATTTTGGCTGAATTTTTAGAGAATGCAAAAATATCCCATGGAAGTCATAGTTATGTTGTTTACCTATCCAACGAATTGTCACACGCTAAGATTCAATGCAAATCGGCCACATTATGGCCTTCCTACTAAAAAAGGGTCGAAAACGAGTAATGTCAAAAATTAACGAGGATATTTTCTTAACCCCCATTTTGGCTGAATTTTTAGAGAATGCAAAAATATCCCATGGAAGTCGTAGTTATGTTGTTTACCTATCCAACGAATTGTCAAACGCTAAGATTCAATGCAAATCGGCCACATTATGGCCTTCCTACTAAAAAAGGGTCGAAAACGAGTAATGTCCCAAATTAACGAGGATATTTTCTTAACCCCCATTTTGGCTGAATTTTTAGAGAATGCAAAAATATCCCATGGAAGTCATAGTTATGTTGTTTACCTATCCAACGAATTGTCACACGCTAAGATTCAATGCAAATCGGCCACATTATGGCCTTCCTACTAAAAAAGGGTCGAAAACGAGTAATGTCAAAAATTAACGAGGATATTTTCTTAACCCCCATTTTGGTTGAATTTTTAGAGAATGCAAAAATATCCCATGGAAGTCGTAGTTATGTTGTTTACCTATCCAACGAATTGTCACACGCTAAGATTCAATGCAAATCGGCCACATTATGGCCTTCCTACTAAAAAAGGGTCGAAAACGAGTAATGTCCCAAATTAACGAGGATATTTTCTTAACCCCCATTTTGGCTGAATTTTTAGAGAATGCAAAAATATCCCATGGAAGTCATAGTTATGTTGTTTACCTATCCAACGAATTGTCACACGCTAAGATTCAATGCAAATCGGCCACATTATGGCCTTCCTACTAAAAAAGGGTCGAAAACGAGTAATGTCAAAAATTAACGAGGATATTTTCTTAACCCCCATTTTGGCTGAATTTTTAGAGAATGCAAAAATATCCCATGGAAGTCGTAGTTATGTTGTTTACCTATCCAACGAATTGTCACACGCTAAGATTCAATGCAAATCGGCCACATTATGGCCTTCCTACTAAAAAAGGGTCGAAAACGAGTAATGTCCCAAATTAACGAGGATATTTTCTTAACCCCCATTTTGGCTGAATTTTTAGAGAATGCAAAAATATCCCATGGAAGTCATAGTTATGTTGTTTACCTATCCAACGAATTGTCACACGCTAAGATTCAATGCAAATCGGCCACATTATGGCCTTCCTACTAAAAAAGGGTCGAAAACGAGTAATGTCAAAAATTAACGAGGATATTTTCTTAACCCCCATTTTGGCTGAATTTTTAGAGAATGCAAAAATATCCCATGGAAGTCGTAGTTATGTTGTTTACCTATCCAACGAATTGTCACACGCTAAGATTCAATGCAAATCGGCCACATTATGGCCTTCCTACTAAAAAAGGGTCGAAAACGAGTAATGTCCCAAATTAACGAGGAGATTTTCTTAACCCCCATTTTGGCTGAATTTTTAGAGAATGCAAAAATATCCCACGGAAGTCATAGTTATGTTGTTTACCTATCCAACGTATTGTCACACGCTAAGATTCAAAGCAAATCGGCCACATTATGGCCTTCCTACTAAAAAAGGGTCGAAAACGAGTAATGTCCCAAATTAACGAGGATATTTTCTTAACCCCCATTTTGGCTGAATTTTTAGAGAATGCAAAAATATCCCATGGAAGTCATTGTTATGTTGTTTTCCTATCCAACGAATTGTCACACGCTAAGATTCAATGCAAATCGGCCACATTATGGCCTTCCTACTAAAAAAGGGTCGAAAACGAGTAATGTCAAAAATTAACGAGGATATTTTCTTAACCCCCATTTTGGCTGAAATTTTAGAGAATGCAAAAATATCCCATGGAAGTCGTAGTTATGTTGTTTACCTATCCAACGAATTGTCACACGCTAAGATTCAATGCAAATCGGCCACATTATGGCCTTCCTACTAAAAAAGGGTCGAAAACGAGTAATGTCCCAAATTAACGAGGATATTTTCTTAACCCCCATTTTGGCTGAATTTTTAGAGAATGCAAAAATATCCCATGGAAGTCATAGTTATGTTGTTTACCTATCCAACGAATTGTCACACGCTAAGATTCAATGCAAATCGGCCACATTATGGCCTTCCTACTAAAAAAGGGTCGAAAACGAGTAATGTCAAAAATTAACGAGGATATTTTTTTAACCCCCATTTTGGCTGAATTTTTAGAGAATGCAAAAATATCCCATGGAAGTCGTAGTTATGTTGTTTACCTATCCAACGAATTGTCACACGCTAAGATTCAATGCAAATCGGCCACATTATGGCCTTCCTACTAAAAAAGGGTCGAAAACGAGTAATGTCCCAAATTAACGAGGAGATTTTCTTAACCCCCATTTTGGCTGAATTTTTAGAGAATGCAAAAATATCCCACGGAAGTCATAGTTATGTTGTTTACCTATCCAACGAATTGTCACACGCTAAGATTCAAAGCAAATCGGCCACATTATGGCCTTCCTACTAAAAAAGGGTCGAAAACGAGTAATGTCCCAAATTAACGAGGATATTTTCTTAACCCCCATTTTGGCTGAATTTTTAGAGAATGCAAAAATATCCCATGGAAGTCATTGTTATGTTGTTTTCCTATCCAACGAATTGTCACACGCTAAGATTCAATGCAAATCGGCCACATTATGGCCTTCCTACTAAAAAAGGGTCGAAAACGAGTAATGTCAAAAATTAACGAGGATATTTTCTTAACCCCCATTTTGGCTGAAATTTTAGAGAATGCAAAAATATCCCATGGAAGTCGTAGTTATGTTGTTTACCTATCCAACGAATTGTCACACGCTAAGATTCAATGCAAATCGGCCACATTATGGCCTTCCTACTAAAAAAGGGTCGAAAACGAGTAATGTCCCAAATTAACGAGGAGATTTTCTTAACCCCCATTTTGGCTGAATTTTTAGAGAATGCAAAAATATCCCATGGAAGTCATAGTTATGTTGTTTACCTATCCAACGAATTGTCACACGCTAAGATTCAATGCAAATCGGCCACATTATGGCCTTCCTACTAAAAAAGGGTCGAAAACGAGTAATGTCCCAAATTAACGAGGATATTTTCTTAAACCCCATTTTGGCTGAATTTTTAGAGAATGCAAAAATATCCCATGGAAGTCATTGTTATGTTGTTTTCCTATCCAACGAATTGTCACACGCTAAGATTCAATGCAAATCGGCCACATTATGGCCTTCCTACTAAAAAAGGGTCGAAAACGAGTAATGTCAAAAATTAACGAGGATATTTTCTTAACCCCCATTTTGGCTGAATTTTTAGAGAATGCAAAAATATCCCATGGAAGTCGTAGTTATGTTGTTTACCTATCCAACGAATTGTCACACGCTAAGATTCAATGCAAATCGGCCACATTATGGCCTTCCTACTAAAAAAGGGTCGAAAACGAGTAATGTCCCAAATTAACGAGGATATTTTCTTAACCCCCATTTTGGCTGAATTTCTAGAGAATGCAAAAATATCCCATGGAAGTCATAGTTATGTTGATTACCTATCCAACGAATTGTCACACGCTACGATTCAATGCAACTCGGCCACATTATGGCCTTCCAACTAAAAAAGGGTCGAAAACGAGTAATGTCCCAAATTAACGAGGATATTTTCTTAACCCCCATTTTGGCTGAATTTTTAGAGAATGCAAAAATATCCCATGGAAGTCGTAGTTATGTTGTTTACCTATCCAACGAATTGTCACACGCTAAGATTCAATGCAAATCGTCCACATTATGGCCTTCCTACTAAAAAAGGGTCGAAAACGAGTAATGTCCCAAATTAACGAGGAGATTTTCTTAACCCCCATTTTGGCTGAATTTTTAGAGAATGCAAAAATATCCCATGGAAGTCATAGTTATGTTGTTTACCTATCCAACGAATTGTCACACGCTAAGATTCAATGCAAATCGGCCACATTATGGCCTTCCTAGTAAAAAAGGGTCGAAAACGAGTAATGTCCCAAATTAACGAGGACATTTTCTTAACCTCCATTTTGGCTGAATTTTTAAAAAATGCAAAAATATCCCATGGAAGTCGTAGCTATGTTGTTTACCTATCCAACGAATTGTCCCACGCTAAGATTCAATACAAACCGGCCACTTTATGGCCATCCTTATAAAAAAGGGGCAAAAACGAGTAATGTCCTAAGTTAACGAGGGGATTTTCTTAACCTCCATTTTGGCTGAATTTTTAGAGAATGCAAAAATATCCCATGGAAGTCGTAGTTATGTTGTTTACCTATCCAACGAATTGTCACACGCTAAGATTCAATGCAAATCGGCCACATTATGGCCTTCCTACTAAAAAAGGGTCGAAAACGAGTAATGTCCCAAATTAACGAGGATATTTTCTTAACCCCCATTTTGGCTGAATTTTTAGAGAATGCAAAAATATCCCATGGAAGTCGTAGTTATGTTGTTTACCTATCCAACGAATTGTCACACGCTAAGATTCAAAGCAAATCGGCCACATTATGGCCTTCCTAGTAAAAAAGGGTCGAAAACGAGTAATGTCCCAAATTAACGAGGAGATTTTCTTAACCTCCATTTTGGCTGAATTTTTAAAAAATGCAAAAATATCCCATGGAAGTCGTAGCTATGTTGTTTACCTATCCAACGAATTGTCCCATGCTAAGATTCAATACAAACCGGCCACTTTATGGCCTTCCTTATAAAAAAGGGTCGAAAACGAGTAATGTCCTAAATTAACGAGGGGATTTTCTTAACCTCCATTTTGGCTGAATTTTTAGAGAATGCAAAAATATCCCATGGAAGTCGTAGTTATGTTGTTTACCTATCCAACGAATTGTCACACGCTAAGATTCAATGCAACTCGGCCACATTATGGCCTTCCTACTAAAAAAGGGTCGAAAACGAGTAATGTCCCAAATTAACGAGGATATTTTCTTAACCCCCATTTTGGCTGAATTTTTAGAGAATACAAAAATATCCCATGGAAGTCGTAGTTATGTTGTTTACCTATCCAACGAATTGTCACACGCTAAGATTCAATGCAAATCGGCCACATTATGGCCTTCCTAGTAAAAAAGGGTCGAAAACGAGTAATGTCCTAAATTAACGAGGGGATTTTCTTAACCTCCATTTTGGCTGAATTTTTAGAGAATGCAAAAATATCCCATGGAAGTCGTAGTTATGTTGTTTACCTATCCAACGAATTGTCACACGCTAAGATTCAATGCAACTCGGCCACATTATGGCCTTCCTACTAAAAAAGGGTCGAAAACGAGTAATGTCCCAAATTAACGAGGATATTTTCTTAACCCCCATTTTGGCTGAATTTTTAGAGAATACAAAAATATCCCATGGAAGTCGTAGTTATGTTGTTTACCTATCCAACGAATTGTCACACGCTAAGATTCAATGCAAATCGGCCACATTATGGCCTTCCTACTAAAAAAGGGTCGAAAACGAGTAATGTCCCAAATTAACGAGGATATTTTCTTAAACCCCATTTTGGCTGAATTTTTAGAGAATGCAAAAATATCCCATGGAAGTCATTGTTATGTTGTTTTCCTATCCAACGAATTGTCACACGCTAAGATTCAATGCAAATCGGCCACATTATGGCCTTCCTACTAAAAAAGGGTCGAAAACGAGTAATGTCAAAAATTAACGAGGATATTTTCTTAACCCCCATTTTGGCTGAATTTTTAGAGAATGCAAAAATATCCCATGGAAGTCGTAGTTATGTTGTTTACCTATCCAACGAATTGTCACACGCTAAGATTCAATGCAAATCGGCCACATTATGGCCTTCCTACTAAAAAAGGGTCGAAAACGAGTAATGTCCCAAATTAACGAGGATATTTTCTTAACCCCCATTTTGGCTGAATTTCTAGAGAATGCAAAAATATCCCATGGAAGTCATAGTTATGTTGATTACCTATCCAACGAATTGTCACACGCTACGATTCAATGCAACTCGGCCACATTATGGCCTTCCAACTAAAAAAGGGTCGAAAACGAGTAATGTCCCAAATTAACGAGGATATTTTCTTAACCCCCATTTTGGCTGAATTTTTAGAGAATGCAAAAATATCCCATGGAAGTCGTAGTTATGTTGTTTACCTATCCAACGAATTGTCACACGCTAAGATTCAATGCAAATCGGCCACATTATGGCCTTCCTACTAAAAAAGGGTCGAAAACGAGTAATGTCCCAAATTAACGAGGAGATTTTCTTAACCCCCATTTTGGCTGAATTTTTAGAGAATGCAAAAATATCCCATGGAAGTCATAGTTATGTTGTTTACCTATCCAACGAATTGTCACACGCTAAGATTCAATGCAAATCGGCCACATTATGGCCTTCCTAGTAAAAAAGGGTCGAAAACGAGTAATGTCCCAAATTAACGAGGACATTTTCTTAACCTCCATTTTGGCTGAATTTTTAAAAAATGCAAAAATATCCCATGGAAGTAGTAGCTATGTTGTTTACCTATCCAACGAATTGTCCCACGCTAAGATTCAATACAAACCGGCCACTTTATGGCCATCCGTATAAAAAAGGGGCAAAAACGAGTAATGTCCTAAGTTAACGAGGGGATTTTCTTAACCTCCATTTTGGCTGAATTTTTAGAGAATGCAAAAATATCCCATGGAAGTCGTAGTTATGTTGTTTACCTATCCAACGAATTGTCACACGCTAAGATTCAATGCAAATCGGCCACATTATGGCCTTCCTACTAAAAAAGGGTCGAAAACGAGTAATGTCCCAAATTAACGAGGATATTTTCTTAACCCCCATTTTGGCTGAATTTTTAGAGAATGCAAAAATATCCCATGGAAGTCGTAGTTATGTTGTTTACCTATCCAACGAATTGTCACACGCTAAGATTCAAAGCAAATCGGCCACATTATGGCCTTCCTAGTAAAAAAGGGTCGAAAACGAGTAATGTCCCAAATTAACGAGGAGATTTTCTTAACCTCCATTTTGGCTGAATTTTTAAAAAATGCAAAAATATCCCATGGAAGTCGTAGCTATGTTGTTTACCTATCCAACGAATTGTCCCATGCTAAGATTCAATACAAACCGGCCACTTTATGGCCTTCCTTATAAAAAAGGGTCGAAAACGAGTAATGTCCTAAATTAACGAGGGGATTTTCTTAACCTCCATTTTGGCTGAATTTTTAGAGAATGCAAAAATATCCCATGGAAGTCGTAGTTATGTTGTTTACCTATCCAACGAATTGTCACACGCTAAGATTCAATGCAACTCGGCCACATTATGGCCTTCCTACTAAAAAAGGGTCGAAAACGAGTAATGTCCCAAATTAACGAGGATATTTCTTAACCCCCATTTTGGCTGAATTTTTAGAGAATACAAAAATATCCCATGGAAGTCGTAGTTATGTTGTTTACCTATCCAACGAATTGTCACACGCTAAGATTCAATGCAAATCGGCCACATTATGGCCTTCCTAGTAAAAAAGGGTCGAAAACGAGTAATGTCCTAAATTAACGAGGGGATTTTCTTAACCTCCATTTTGGCTGAATTTTTAGAGAATGCAAAAATATCCCATGGAAGTCGTAGTTATGTTGTTTACCTATCCAACGAATTGTCACACGCTAAGATTCAATGCAACTCGGCCACATTATGGCCTTCCTACTAAAAAAGGGTCGAAAACGAGTAATGTCCCAAATTAACGAGGATATTTTCTTAACCCCCATTTTGGCTGAATTTTTAGAGAATACAAAAATATCCCATGGAAGTCGTAGTTATGTTGTTTACCTATCCAACGAATTGTCACACGCTAAGATTCAATGCAAATCGGCCACATTATGGCCTTCCTAGTAAAAAAGGGTCGAAAACGAGTAATGTCCTAAATTAACGAGGGGATTTTCTTAACCCCCATTTTGGCTGAATTTTTAGAGAATGCAAAAATATCCCACGGAAGTCATAGTTATGTTGTTTACCTATCCAACGAATTGTCACACGCTAAGATTCAAAGCAAATCGGCCACATTATGGCCTTCCTACTAAAAAAGGGTCGAAAACGAGTAATGTCCCAAATTAACGAGGATATTTTCTTAACCCCCATTTTGGCTGAATTTTTAGAGAATGCAAAAATATCCCATGGAAGTCATTGTTATGTTGTTTTCCTATCCAACGAATTGTCACACGCTAAGATTCAATGCAAATCGGCCACATTATGGCCTTCCTACTAAAAAAGGGTCGAAAACGAGTAATGTCAAAAATTAACGAGGATATTTTCTTAACCCCCATTTTGGCTGAAATTTTAGAGAATGCAAAAATATCCCATGGAAGTCGTAGTTATGTTGTTTACCTATCCAACGAATTGTCACACGCTAAGATTCAATGCAAATCGGCCACATTATGGCCTTCCTACTAAAAAAGGGTCGAAAACGAGTAATGTCCCAAATTAACGAGGAGATTTTCTTAACCCCCATTTTGGCTGAATTTTTAGAGAATGCAAAAATATCCCATGGAAGTCATAGTTATGTTGTTTACCTATCCAACGAATTGTCACACGCTAAGATTCAATGCAAATCGGCCACATTATGGCCTTCCTACTAAAAAAGGGTCGAAAACGAGTAATGTCCCAAATTTACGAGGATATTTTCTTAAACCCCATTTTGGCTGAATTTTTAGAGAATGCAAAAATATCCCATGGAAGTCATTGTTATGTTGTTTTCCTATCCAACGAATTGTCACACGCTAAGATTCAATGCAAATCGGCCACATTATGGCCTTCCTACTAAAAAAGGGTCGAAAACGAGTAATGTCAAAAATTAACGAGGATATTTTCTTAACCCCCATTTTGGCTGAATTTTTAGAGAATGCAAAAATATCCCATGGAAGTCGTAGTTATGTTGTTTACCTATCCAACGAATTGTCACACGCTAAGATTCAATGCAAATCGGCCACATTATGGCCTTCCTACTAAAAAAGGGTCGAAAACGAGTAATGTCCCAAATTAACGAGGATATTTTCTTAACCCCCATTTTGGCTGAATTTCTAGAGAATGCAAAAATATCCCATGGAAGTCATAGTTATGTTGATTACCTATCCAACGAATTGTCACACGCTACGATTCAATGCAAATCGGCCACATTATGGCCTTCCTAGTAAAAAAGGGTCGAAAACGAGTAATGTCCCAAATTAACGAGGACATTTTCTTAACCTCCATTTTGGCTGAATTTTTAAAAAATGCAAAAATATCCCATGGAAGTCGTAGCTATGTTGTTTACCTATCCAACGAATTGTCCCACGCTAAGATTCAATACAAACCGGCCACTTTATGGCCATCCTTATAAAAAAGGGGCAAAAACGAGTAATGTCCTAAGTTAACGAGGGGATTTTCTTAACCTCCATTTTGGCTGAATTTTTAGAGAATGCAAAAATATCCCATGGAAGTCGTAGTTATGTTGTTTACCTATCCAACGAATTGTCACACGCTAAGATTCAATGCAAATCGGCCACATTATGGCCTTCCTACTAAAAAAGGGTCGAAAACGAGTAATGTCCCAAATTAACGAGGATATTTTCTTAACCCCCATTTTGGCTGAATTTTTAGACAATGCAAAAATATCCCATGGAAGTCGTAGTTATGTTGTTTACCTATCCAACGAATTGTCACACGCTAAGATTCAAAGCAAATCGGCCACATTATGGCCTTCCTAGTAAAAAAGGGTCGAAAACGAGTAATGTCCCAAATTAACGAGGAGATTTTCTTAACCTCCATTTTGGCTGAATTTTTAAAAAATGCAAAAATATCCCATGGAAGTCGTAGCTATGTTGTTTACCTATCCAACGAATTGTCCCATGCTAAGATTCAATACAAACCGGCCACTTTATGGCCTTCCTTATAAAAAAGGGTCGAAAACGAGTAATGTCCTAAATTAACGAGGGGATTTTCTTAACCTCCATTTTGGCTGAATTTTTAGAGAATGCAAAAATATCCCATGGAAGTCGTAGTTATGTTGTTTACCTATCCAACGAATTGTCACACGCTAAGATTCAATGCAACTCGGCCACATTATGGCCTTCCTACTAAAAAAGGGTCGAAAACGAGTAATGTCCCAAATTAACGAGGATATTTTCTTAACCCCCATTTTGGCTGAATTTTTAGAGAATACAAAAATATCCCATGGAAGTCGTAGTTATGTTGTTTACCTATCCAACGAATTGTCACACGCTAAGATTCAATGCAAATCGGCCACATTATGGCCTTCCTAGTAAAAAAGGGTCGAAAACGAGTAATGTCCTAAATTAACGAGGGGATTTTCTTAACCTCCATTTTGGCTGAATTTTTAGAGAATGCAAAAATATCCCATGGAAGTCGTAGTTATGTTGTTTACCTATCCAACGAATTGTCACACGCTAAGATTCAATGCAACTCGGCCACATTATGGCCTTCCTAGTAAAAAAGGGTCGAAAACGAGTAATGTCCCAAATTAACGAGGAGATTTTCTTAACCTCCATTTTGGCTGAATTTTTAAAAAATGCAAAAATATCCCATGGAAGTCGTAGCTATGTTGTTTACCTATCCAACGAATTGTCCCATGCTAAGATTCAATACAAACCGGCCACTTTATGGCCTTCCTTATAAAAAAGGGTCGAAAACGAGTAATGTCCTAAGTTAACGAGGGGATTTTCTTAACCTCCATTTTGGCTGAATTTTTAGAGAATGCAAAAATATCCCATGGAAGTCGTAGTTATGTTGTTTACCTATCCAACGAATTGTCACACGCTAAGATTCAATGCAAATCGGCCACATTATGGCCTTCCTAGTAAAAAAGGGTCGAAAACGAGTAATGTCCCAAATTAACGAGGAGATTTTCTTAACCCCCATTTTGGCTGAATTTTTAGAGAATGCAAAAATATCCCATGGAAGTCATAGTTATGTTGTTTACCTATCCAACGAATTGTCACACGCTAAGATTCAATGCAAATCGGCCACATTATGGCCTTCCTACTAAAAAAGGGTCGAAAACGAGTAATGTCCCAAATTAACGAGGATATTTTCTTAACCCCCATTTTTGCTGAATTTTTAGAGAATGCAAAAATATCCCATGGAAGTCATTGTTATGTTGTTTTCCTATCCAACGAATTGTCACACGCTAAGATTCAATGCAAATCGGCCACATTATGGCCTTCCTACTAAAAAAGGGTCGAAAACGAGTAATGTCAAAAATTAACGAGGATATTTTCTTAACCCCCATTTTGGCTGAATTTTTAGAGAATGCAAAAATATCCCATGGAAGTCGTAGTTATGTTGTTTACCTATCCAACGAATTGTCACACGCTAAGATTCAATGCATATCGGCCACATTATGGCCTTCCTACTAAAAAAGGGTCGAAAACGAGTAATGTCCCAAATTAACGAGGATATTTTCTTAACCCCCATTTTGGCTGAATTTTTAGAGAATGCAAAAATATCCCATGGAAGTCATAGTTATGTTGTTTTCCTATCCAACGAATTGTCACACGCTAAGATTCAATGCAAATCGGCCACATTATGGCCTTCCTACTAAAAAAGGGTCGAAAACGAGTAATGTCAAATATTAACGAGGATATTTTCTTAACCCCCATTTTGGCTGAATTTTTAGAGAATGCAAAAATATCCCATGGAAGTCGTAGTTATGTTGTTTACCTATCCAACGAATTGTCACACGCTAAGATTCAATGCAAATCGGCCACATTATGGCCTTCCTACTAAAAAAGGGTCGAAAACGATTAATGTCCCAAATTAACGAGGAGATTTTCTTAACCCCCATTTTGGCTGAATTTTTAGAGAATGCAAAAATATCCCATGGAAGTCATAGTTATGTTGTTTACCTATCCAACGAATTGTCACACGCTAAGATTCAATGCAAATCGGCCACATTATGGCCTTCCTACTAAAAAAGGGTCGAAAACGAGTAATGTCCCAAATTAACGAGGATATTTTCTTAACCCCATTTTGGCTGAATTTTTAGAGAATGCAAAAATATCCCATGGAAGTCATTGTTATGTTGTTTTCCTATCCAACGAATTGTCACACGCTAAGATTCAATGCAAATCGGCCACATTATGGCCTTCCTACTAAAAAAGGGTCGAAAACGAGTAATGTCAAAAATTAACGAGGATATTTTCTTAACCCCCATTTTGGCTGAATTTTTAGAGAATGCAAAAATATCCCATGGAAGTCGTAGTTATGTTGTTTACCTATCCAACGAATTGTCACACGCTAAGATTCAATGCAAATCGGCCACATTATGGCCTTCCTACTAAAAAAGGGTCGAAAACGAGTAATGTCCCAAATTAACGAGGAGATTTTCTTAACCCCCATTTTGGCTGAATTTTTAGAGAATGCAAAAATATCCCATGGAAGTCATAGTTATGTTGTTTACCTATCCAACGAATTGTCACACGCTAAGATTCAATGCAAATCGGCCACATTATGGCCTTCCTACTAAAAAAGGGTCGAAAACGAGTAATGTCCCAAATTAACGAGGATATTTTCTTAACCCCCATTTTGGCTGAATTTTTAGAGAATGCAAAAATATCCCATGGAAGTCATTGTTATGTTGTTTTCCTATCCAACGTATTGTCACACGCTAAGATTCAATGCAAATCGGCCACATTATGGCCTTCCTACTAAAAAAGGGTCGAAAACGAGTAATGTCAAAAATTAACGAGGATATTTTCTTAACCCCCATTTTGGCTGAATTTTTAGAGAATGCAAAAATATCCCATGGAAGTCGTAGTTATGTTGTTTACCTATCCAACGAATTGTCACACGCTAAGATTCAATGCAAATCGGCCACATTATTTCCTTCCTACTAAAAAAGGGTCGAAAACGAGTAATGTCCCAAATTAACAAGGAGATTTTCTTAACCCCCATTTTGGCTGAATTTTTAGAGAATGCAAAAATATCCCATGGAAGTCATAGTTATGTTGTTTACCTATCCAACGAATTGTCACACGCTAAGATTCAATGCAAATCGGCCACATTATGGCCTTCCTACTAAAAAAGGGTCGAAAACGAGTAATGTCCCAAATTAACGAGGATATTTTCTTAACCCCCATTTTGGCTGAATTTTTAGAGAAGGCAAAGATATCCCATGGAAGTCATTGTTATGTTGTTTACCTATCCAACGAATTGTCACACGCTAAGATTCAATGCAAATCGGCCACATTATGGCCTTCCTAGTAAAAAAGGGTCGAAAACGAGTAATGTCCCAAATTAACGAGGAGATTTTCTTAACCTCCATTTTGGCTGAATTTTTAAAAAATGCAAAAATATCCGATGGAAGTCGTAGCTATGTTGTTTACCTATCCAACGAATTGTCCCATACTAAGATTCAATACAAACCGGCCACTTTATGACCTTCCTTATAAAAAAGGGTCGAAAACGAGTAATGTCCTAAATTAACGAGGGGATTTTCTTAACCTCCATTTTGGCTGAATTTTTAGAGAATGCAAAAATATCCCATGGAAGTCGTAGTTATGTTGTTTACCTATCCAACGAATTGTCACACGCTAAGATTCAATGCAACTCGGCCACATTATGGCCTTCCTACTAAAAAAGGGTCGAAAACCAGTAATGTCCCAAATTAACGAGGATATTTTCTTAACCCCCATTTTGGCTGATTTTTTAGAGAATGCAAAAATATCCCATGGAAGTCGTAGTTATGTTGTTTACCTATCCAACGAATTGTCACACGCTAAGATTCAATGCAAATCGGCCACATTATGGCCTTCCTAGTAAAAAAGGGTCGAAAACGAGTAATGTCCCAAATTAACGGGGAGATTTTCTTAACCTCCATTTTGGCTGAATTTTTAAAAAATGCAAAAATATCCCATGGAAGTCGTAGCTATGTTGTTTACCTATCCAACGAATTGTCCCATACTAAGATTCAATACAAACCGGCCACTTTATGACCTTCCTTATAAAAAAGGGTCGAAAACGAGTAATGTCCTAAATTAACGAGGGGATTTTCTTAACCTCCATTTTGGCTGAATTTTTAGAGAATGCAAAAATATCCCATGGAAGTCATAGTTATGTTGTTTACCTATCCAACGAATTGTCACACGCTAAGATTCAATGCAACTCGGCCACATTATGGCCTTCCTACTAAAAAAGGGTCGAAAACCAGTAATGTCCCAAATTAACGAGGATATTTTCTTAACCCCCATTTTGGCTGATTTTTTAGAGAATGCAAAAATATCCCATGGAAGTCGTAGTTATGTTGTTTACCTATCCAACGAATTGTCACACGCTAAGATTCAATGCAAATCGGCCACATTATGGCCTTCCTACTAAAAAAGGGTCGAAAACCAGTAATGTCCCAAATTAACGAGGATATTTTCTTAACCCCCATTTTGGCTGATTTTTAGAGAATGCAAAAATATCCCATGGAAGTCGTAGTTATGTTGTTTACCTATCCAACGAATTGTCACACGCTAAGATTCAATGCAAATCGGCCACATTATGGCCTTCCTACTAAAAAAGGGTCGAAAACGAGTAATGTCAAAAATTAACGAGGATATTTTCTTAACCCCCATTTTGGCTGAATTTTTAGAGAATGCAAAAATATCCCATGGAAGTCGTAGTTATGTTGTTTACCTATCCAACGAATTGTCACACGCTAAGATTCAATGCAAATCGGCCACATTATGGCCTTCCTACTAAAAAAGGGTCGAAAACGAGTAATGTCCCAAATTAACGAGGATATTTTCTTAACCCCCATTTTGGCTGAATTTTTAGAGAATGCAAAAATATCCCATGGAAGTCATTGTTATGTTGTTTACCTATCCAACGAATTGTCACACGCTAAGATTCAATGCAAATCGGCCACATTATGGCCTTCCTAGGAAAAAAGGGTCGAAAACGAGTAATGTCCCAAATTAACGAGGAGATTTTCTTAACCTCCATTTTGGCTGAATTTTTAAAAAATGCAAAAATATCCGATGGAAGTCGTAGCTATGTTGTTTACCTATCCAACGAATTGTCCCATACTAAGATTCAATACAAACCGGCCACTTTATGACCTTCCTTATAAAAAAGGGTCGAAAACGAGTAATGTCCTAAATTAACGAGGGGATTTTCTTAACCTCCATTTTGGCTGAATTTTTAGAGAATGCAAAAATATCCCATGGAAGTCGTAGTTATGTTGTTTACCTATCCAACGAATTGTCACACGCTAAGATTCAATGCAACTCGGCCACATTATGGCCTTCCTACTAAAAAAGGGTCGAAAACCAGTAATGTCCCAAATTAACGAGGATATTTTCTTAACCCCCATTTTGGCTGATTTTTTAGAGAATGCAAAAATATCCCATGGAAGTCGTAGTTATGTTGTTTACCTATCCAACGAATTGTCACACGCTAAGATTCAATGCAAATCGGCCACATTATGGCCTTCCTAGTAAAAATTGGTCGAAAACGAGTAATGTCCCAAATTAACGGGGAGATTTTCTTAACCTCCATTTTGGCTGAATTTTTAAAAAATGCAAAAATATCCCATGGAAGTCGTAGCTATGTTGTTTACCTATCCAACGAATTGTCCCATACTAAGATTCAATACAAACCGGCCACTTTATGACCTTCGTTATAAAAAAGGGTCGAAAACGAGTAATGTCCTAAATTAACGAGGGGATTTTCTTAACCTCCATTTTGGCTGAATTTTTAGAGAATGCAAAAATATCCCATGGAAGTCGTAGTTATGTTGTTTACCTATCCAACGAATTGTCACACGCTAAGATTCAATGCAAATCGGCCACATTATGGCCTTCCTACTAAAAAAGGGTCGAAAACGAGTAATGTCAAAAATTAACGAGGATATTTTCTTAACCCCCATTTTGGCTGAATTTTTAGAGAATGCAAAAATATCCCATGGAAGTCGTAGTTATGTTGTTTACCTATCCAACGAATTGTCACACGCTAAGATTCAATGCAAATCGGCCACATTATGGCCTTCCTACTAAAAAAGGGTCGAAAACGAGTAATGTCCCAAATTAACGAGGATATTTTCTTAACCCCCATTTTGGCTGAATTTTTAGAGAATGCAAAAATATCCCATGGAAGTCATTGTTATGTTGTTTACCTATCCAACGAATTGTCACACGCTAAGATTCAATGCAAATCGGCCACATTATGGCCTTCCTAGGAAAAAAGGGTCGAAAACGAGTAATGTCCCAAATTAACGAGGAGATTTTCTTAACCTCCATTTTGGCTGAATTTTTAAAAAATGCAAAAATATCCGATGGAAGTCGTAGCTATGTTGTTTACCTATCCAACGAATTGTCCCATACTAAGAT
The DNA here is from genome assembly GCF_051527215.1 of Medicago sativa. Lineage (NCBI taxonomy): Eukaryota > Viridiplantae > Streptophyta > Magnoliopsida > Fabales > Fabaceae > Medicago > Medicago sativa. Next base: position 84,229,724 of record NC_140750.1, read on the forward strand.
TCAATACAAACCGGCCACTTTATGACCTTCCTTATAAAAAAGGGTCGAAAACGAGTAATGTCCTAAATTAACGAGGGGATTTTCTTAACCTCCATTTTGGCTGAATTTTTAGAGAATGCAAAAATATCCCATGGAAGTCGTAGTTATGTTGTTTACCTATCCAACGAATTGTCACACGCTAAGATTCAATGCAACTCGGCCACATTATGGCCTTCCTACTAAAAAAGGGTCGAAAACCAGTAATGTCCCAAATTAACGAGGATATTTTCTTAACCCCCATTTTGGCTGATTTTTTAGAGAATGCAAAAATATCCCATGGAAGTCGTAGTTATGTTGTTTACCTATCCAACGAATTGTCACACGCTAAGATTCAATGCAAATCGGCCACATTATGGCCTTCCTAGTAAAAATTGGTCGAAAACGAGTAATGTCCCAAATTAACGGGGAGATTTTCTTAACCTCCATTTTGGCTGAATTTTTAAAAAATGCAAAAATATCCCATGGAAGTCGTAGCTATGTTGTTTACCTATCCAACGAATTGTCCCATACTAAGATTCAATACAAACCGGCCACTTTATGACCTTCCTTATAAAAAAGGGTCGAAAACGAGTAATGTCCTAAATTAACGAGGGGATTTTCTTAACCTCCATTTTGGCTGAATTTTTAGAGAATGCAAAAATATCCCATGGAAGTCGTAGTTATGTTGTTTACCTATCCAACGAATTGTCACACGCTAAGATTCAATGCAAATCGGCCACATTATGGCCTTCCTACTAAAAAAGGGTCGAAAACGAGTAATGTCAAAAATTAACGAGGATATTTTCTTAACCCCCATTTTGGCTGAATTTTTAGAGAATGCAAAAATATCCCATGGAAGTCGTAGTTATGTTGTTTACCTATCCAACGAATTGTCACACGCTAAGATTCAATGCAAATCGGCCACATTATGGCCTTCCTACTAAAAAAGGGTCGAAAACGAGTAATGTCCCAAATTAACGAGGAGATTTTCTTGACCTCCATTTTGGCTGAACTTTTAAAAAATGCAAAAATATCCCATGGAAGTCGTAGCTATGTTGTTTACCTATCCAACGAATTGTCACACGCTAAGATTCAATGCAACTCGGCCACATTATGGCCTTCCTACTAAAAAAGGGTCGAAAACCAGTAATGTCCCAAATTAACGAGGATATTTTCTTAACCCCCATTTTGGCTGATTTTTTAGAGAATGCAAAAATATCCCATGGAAGTCATTGTTATGTTGTTTACCTATCCAACGAATTGTCACACGCTAAGATTCAATGCAAATCGGCCACATTATGGCCTTCCTAGGAAAAAAGGGTCGAAAACGAGTAATGTCCCAAATTAACGAGGAGATTTTCTTAACCTCCATTTTGGCTGAATTTTTAAAAAATGCAAAAATATCCGATGGAAGTCGTAGCTATGTTGTTTACCTATCCAAAGAATTGTCCCATACTAAGATTCAATACAAACCGGCCACTTTATGACCTTCCTTATAAAAAAGGGTCGAAAACGAGTAATGTCCTAAATTAACGAGGGGATTTTCTTAACCTCCATTTTGGCTGAATTTTTAGAGAATGCAAAAATATCCCATGGAAGTCGTAGTTATGTTGTTTACCTATCCAACGAATTGTCACACGCTAAGATTCAATGCAACTCGGCCACATTATGGCCTTCCTACTAAAAAAGGGTCGAAAACCAGTAATGTCCCAAATTAACGAGGATATTTTCTTAACCCCCATTTTGGCTGATTTTTTAGAGAATGCAAAAATATCCCATGGAAGTCGTAGTTATGTTGTTTACCTATCCAACGAATTGTCACACGCTAAGATTCAATGCAAATCGGCCACATTATGGCCTTCCTACTAAAAAAGGGTCGAAAACGAGTAATGTCCCAAATTAACGAGGATATTTTCTTAACCCCCATTTTGGCTGAATTTTTAGAGAATGCAAAAATATCCCATGGAAGTCATAGTTATGTTGTTTACCTATCCAACGAATTGTCACACGCTAAGATTCAATGCAAATCGGCCACATTATGGCCTTCCTACTAAAAAAGGGTCGAAAACGAGTAATGTCAAAAATTAACGAGGATATTTTCTTAACCCCCATTTTGGCTGAATTTTTAGAGAATGCAAAAATATCCCATGGAAGTCGTAGTTATGTTGTTTACCTATCCAACGAATTGTCACACGCTAAGATTCAATGCAAATCGGCCACATTATGGCCTTCCTACTAAAAAAGGGTCGAAAACGAGTAATGTCCCAAATTAACGAGGAGATTTTCTTAACCCCCATTTTGGCTGAATTTTTAGAGAATGCAAAAATATCCCATGGAAGTCATAGTTATGTTGTTTACCTATCCAACGAATTGTCACACGCTAAGATTCAATGCAAATCGGCCACATTATGGCCTTCCTACTAAAAAAGGGTCGAAAACGAGTAATGTCCCAAATTAACGAGGATATTTTCTTAACCCCCATTTTGGCTGAATTTTTAAAGAATGCAAAAATATCCCATGGAAGTCATTGTTATGTTGTTTACCTATCCAACGAATTGTCACACGCTAAGATTCAATGCAAATCGGCCACATTATGGCCTTCCTAGTAAAAAAGGGTCGAAAACGAGTAATGTCCCAAATTAACGGGGAGATTTTCTTAACCTCCATTTTGGCTGAATTTTTAAAAAATGCAAAAATATCCCATGGAAGTCGTAGCTATGTTGTTTACCTATCCAACGAATTGTCCCATACTAAGATTCAATACAAACCGGCCACTTTATGACCTTCCTTATAAAAAAGGGTCGAAAACGAGTAATGTCCTAAATTAACGAGGGGATTTTCTTAACCTCCATTTTGGCTGAATTTTTAGAGAATGCAAAAATATCCCATGGAAGTCGTAGTTATGTTGTTTACCTATCCAACGAATTGTCACACGCTAAGATTCAATGCAACTCGGCCACATTATGGCCTTCCTACTAAAAAAGGGTCGAAAACCAGTAATGTCCCAAATTAACGAGGATATTTTCTTAACCCCCATTTTGGCTGATTTTTTAGAGAATGCAAAAATATCCCATGGAAGTCGTAGTTATGTTGTTTACCTATCCAACGAATTGTCACACGCTAAGATTCAATGCAAATCGGCCACATTATGGCCTTCCTACTAAAAAAGGGTCGAAAACGAGTAATGTCCCAAATTAACGAGGATATTTTCTTAACCCCCATTTTGGCTGAATTTTTAGAGAATGCAAAAATATCCCATGGAAGTCATAGTTATGTTGTTTACCTATCCAACGAATTGTCACACGCTAAGATTCAATGCAAATCGGCCACATTATGGCCTTCCTACTAAAAAAGGGTCGAAAACGAGTAATGTCAAAAATTAACGAGGATATTTTCTTAACCCCCATTTTGGCTGAATTTTTAGAGAATGCAAAAATATCCCATGGAAGTCGTAGTTATGTTGTTTACCTATCCAACGAATTGTCACACGCTAAGATTCAATGCAAATCGGCCACATTATGGCCTTCCTACTAAAAAAGGGTCGAAAACGAGTAATGTCAAAAATTAACGAGGATATTTTCTTAACCCCCATTTTGGCTGAATTTTTAGAGAATGCAAAAATATCCCATGGAAGTCATAGTTATGTTGTTTACCTATCCAACGAATTGTCACACGCTAAGATTCAATGCAAATCGGCCACATTATGGCCTTCCTACTAAAAAAGGGTCGAAAACGAGTAATGTCAAAAATTAACGAGGATATTTTCTTAACCCCCATTTTGGCTGAATTTTTAGAGAATGCAAAAATATCGCATGGAAGTCGTAGTTATGTTGTTTACCTATCCAACGAATTGTCACACGCTAAGATTCAATGCAAATCGGCCACATTATGGCCTTCCTACTAAAAAAGGGTCGAAAACGAGTAATGTCCCAAATTAACGAGGATATTTTCTTAACCCCCATTTTGGCTGAATTTTTAGAGAATCCAAAAATATCCCATGGAAGTCATTGTTATGTTGTTTACCTATCCAACGAATTGTCACACGCTAAGATTCAATGCAAATCGGCCACATTATGGCCTTCCTAGGAAAAAAGGGTCGAAAACGAGTAATGTCCCAAATTAACGAGGAGATTTTCTTAACCTCCATTTTGGCTGAATTTTTAAAAAATGCAAAAATATCCGATGGAAGTCGTAGCTATGTTGTTTACCTATCCAACGAATTGTCCCATACTAAGATTCAATACAAACCGGCCACTTTATGACCTTCCTTATAAAAAAGGGTCGAAAACGAGTAATGTCCTAAATTAACGAGGGGATTTTCTTAACCTCCATTTTGGCTGAATTTTTAGAGAATGCAAAAATATCCCATGGAAGTCGTAGTTATGTTGTTTACCTATCCAACGAATTGTCACACGCTAAGATTCAATGCAAATCGGCCACATTATGGCCTTCCTACTAAAAAAGGGTCGAAAACGAGTAATGTCCCAAATTAACGAGGATATTTTCTTAACCCCCATTTTGGCTGAATTTTTAGAGAATCCAAAAATATCCCATGGAAGTCATTGTTATGTTGTTTACCTATCCAACGAATTGTCACACGCTAAGATTCAATGCAAATCGGCCACATTATGGCCTTCCTAGGAAAAAAGGGTCGAAAACGAGTAATGTCCCAAATTAACGAGGAGATTTTCTTAACCTCCATTTTGGCTGAATTTTTAAAAAATGCAAAAATATCCGATGGAAGTCGTAGCTATGTTGTTTACCTATCCAACGAATTGTCCCATACTAAGATTCAATACAAACCGGCCACTTTATGACCTTCCTTATAAAAAAGGGTCGAAAACGAGTAATGTCCTAAATTAACGAGGGGATTTTCTTAACCTCCATTTTGGCTGAATTTTTAGAGAATGCAAAAATATCCCATGGAAGTCGTAGTTATGTTGTTTACCTATCCAACGAATTGTCACACGCTAAGATTCAATGCAACTCGGCCACATTATGGCCTTCCTACTAAAAAAGGGTCGAAAACCAGTAATGTCCCAAATTAACGAGGATATTTTCTTAACCCCCATTTTGGCTGATTTTTTAGAGAATGCAAAAATATCCCATGGAAGTCGTAGTTATGTTGTTTACCTATCCAACGAATTGTCACACGCTAAGATTCAATGCAAATCGGCCACATTATGGCCTTCCTAGTAAAAAAGGGTCGAAAACGAGTAATGTCCCAAATTAACGGGGAGATTTTCTTAACCTCCATTTTGGCTGAATTTTTAAAAAATGCAAAAATATCCCATGGAAGTCGTAGCTATGTTGTTTACCTATCCAACGAATTGTCCCATACTAAGATTCAATACAAACCGGCCACTTTATGACCTTCCTTATAAAAAAGGGTCGAAAATGAGTAATGTCCTAAATTAACGAGGGGATTTTCTTAACCTCCATTTTGGCTGAATTTTTAGAGAATGCAAAAATATCCCATGGAAGTCGCAGTTATGTTGTTTACCTATCCAACGAATTGTCACACGCTAAGATTCAATGCAACTCGGCCACATTATGGCCTTCCTACTAAAAAAGGGTCGAAAACCAGTAATGTCCCAAATTAACGAGGATATTTTCTTAACCCCCATTTTGGCTGATTTTTTAGAGAATGCAAAAATATCCCATGGAAGTCGTAGTTATGTTGTTTACCTATCCAACGAATTGTCACACGCTAAGATTCAATGCAAATCGGCCACATTATGGCCTTCCTAGTAAAAAAGGGTCGAAAACGAGTAATGTCCCAAATTAACGGGGAGATTTTCTTAACCTCCATTTTGGCTGAATTTTTAAAAAATGCAAAAATATCCCATGGAAGTCGTAGCTATGTTGTTTACCTATCCAACGAATTGTCCCATACTAAGATTCAATACAAACCGGCCACTTTATGACCTTCCTTATAAAAAAGGGTCGAAAATGAGTAATGTCCTAAATTAACGAGGGGATTTTCTTAACCTCCATTTTGGCTGAATTTTTAGAGAATGCAAAAATATCCCATGGAAGTCGTAGTTATGTTGTTTACCTATCCAACGAATTGTCACACGCTAAGATTCAATGCAACTCGGCCACATTATGGCCTTCCTACTAAAAAAGGGTCGAAAACCAGTAATGTCCCAAATTAACGAGGATATTTTCTTAACCCCCATTTTGGCTGATTTTTTAGAGAATGCAAAAATATCCCATGGAAGTCGTAGTTATGTTGTTTACCTATCCAACGAATTGTCACACGCTAAGATTCAATGCAAATCGGCCACATTATGGCCTTCCTACTAAAAAAGGGTCGAAAACGAGTAATGTCCCAAATTAACGAGGATATTTTCTTAACCCCCATTTTGGCTGAATTTTTAGAGAATGCAAAAATATCCCATGGAAGTCATTGTTATGTTGTTTACCTATCCAACGAATTGTCACACGCTAAGATTCAATGCAAATCGGCCACATTATGGCCTTCCTAGGAAAAAAGGGTCGAAAACGAGTAATGTCCCAAATTAACGAAGAGATTTTCTTAACCTCCATTTTGGCTGAATTTTTAAAAAATGCAAAAATATCCGATGGAAGTCGTAGCTATGTTGTTTACCTATCCAACGAATTGTCCCATACTAAGATTCAATACAAACCGGCCACTTTATGACCTTCCTTATAAAAAAGGGTCGAAAACGAGTAATGTCCTAAATTAACGAGGGGATTTTCTTAACCTCCATTTTGGCTGAATTTTTAGAGAATGCAAAAATATCCCATGGAAGTCGTAGTTATGTTGTTTACCTATCCAACGAATTGTCACACGCTAAGATTCAATGCAACTCGGCCACATTATGGCCTTCCTACTAAAAAAGGGTCGAAAACCAGTAATGTCCCAAATTAACGAGGATATTTTCTTAACCCCCATTTTGGCTGATTTTTTAGAGAATGCAAAAATATCCCATGGAAGTCGTAGTTATGTTGTTTACCTATCCAACGAATTGTCACACGCTAAGATTCAATGCAAATCGGCCACATTATGGCCTTCCTAGTAAAAAAGGGTCGAAAACGAGTAATGTCCCAAATTAACGGGGAGATTTTCTTAACCTCCATTTTGGCTGAATTTTTAAAAAAATGCAAAAATATCCCATGGAAGTCGTAGCTATGTTGTTTACCTATCCAACGAATTGTCCCATACTAAGATTCAATACAAACCGGCCACTTTATGACCTTCCTTATAAAAAAGGGTCGAAAACGAGTAATGTCCTAAATTAACGAGGGGATTTTCTTAACCTCCATTTTGGCTGAATTTTTAGAGAATGCAAAAATATCCCATGGAAGTCGTAGTTATGTTGTTTACCTATCCAACTAATTGTCACACGCTAAGATTCAATGCAACTCGGCCACATTATGGCCTTCCTACTAAAAAAGGGTCGAAAACCAGTAATGTCCCAAATTAACGAGGATATTTTCTTAACCCCCATTTTGGCTGATTTTTTAGAGAATGCAAAAATATCCCATGGAAGTCGTAGTTATGTTGTTTACCTATCCAACGAATTGTCACACGCTAAGATTCAATGCAAATCGGCCACATTATGGCCTTCCTACTAAAAAAGGGTCGAAAACGAGTAATGTCCCAAATTAACGAGGATATTTTCTTAACCCCCATTTTGGCTGAATTTTTAGAGAATGCAAAAATATCCCATGGAAGTCATAGTTATGTTGTTTACCTATCCAACGAATTGTCACACGCTAAGATTCAATGCAAATCGGCCACATTATGGCCTTCCTACTAAAAAAGGGTCGAAAACGAGTAATGTCAAAAATTAACGAGGATATTTTCTTAACCCCCATTTTGGCTGAATTTTTAGAGAATGCAAAAATATCCCATGGAAGTCGTAGTTATGTTGTTTACCTATCCAACGAATTGTCACACGCTAAGATTCAATGCAAATCGGCCACATTATGGCCTTCCTACTAAAAAAGGGTCGAAAACGAGTAATGTCCCAAATTAACAAGGAGATTTTCTTAACCCCCATTTTGGCTGAATTTTTAGAGAATGCAAAAATATCCCATGGAAGTCATAGTTATGTTGTTTACCTATCCAACGAATTGTCACACGCTAAGATTCAATGCAAATCGGCCACATTATGGCCTTCCTACTAAAAAAGGGTCGAAAACGAGTAATGTCCCAAATTAACGAGGATATTTTCTTAACCCCCATTTTGGCTGAATTTTTAAAGAATGCAAAAATATCCCATGGAAGTCATTGTTATGTTGTTTACCTATCCAACGAATTGTCACACGCTAAGATTCAATGCAAATCGGCCACATTATGGCCTTCCTAGTAAAAAAGGGTCGAAAAAGAGTAATGTCCCAAATTAACGAGGAGATTTTCTTAACCTCCATTTTGGCTGAATTTTTAAAAAATGCAAAAATATCCGATGGAAGTCGTAGCTATGTTGTTTACCTATCCAACGAATTGTCCCATACTAAGATTCAATACAAACCGGCCACTTTATGACCTTCCTTATAAAAAAGGGTCGAAAACGAGTAATGTCCTAAATTAACGAGGGGATTTTCTTAACCTCCATTTTGGCTAAATTTTTAGAGAATGCAAAAATATCCCATGGAAGTCGTAGTTATGTTGTTTACCTATCCAACGAATTGTCACACGCTAAGATTCAATGCAACTCGGCCACATTATGGCCTTCCTACTAAAAAAGGGTCGAAAACCAGTAATGTCCCAAATTAACGAGGATATTTTCTTAACCCCCATTTTGGCTGATTTTTTAGAGAATGCAAAAATATCCCATGGAAGTCGTAGTTATGTTGTTTACCTATCCAACGAATTGTCACACGCTAAGATTCAATGCAAATCGGCCACATTATGGCCTTCCTACTAAAAAAGGGTCGAAAACGAGTAATGTCCCAAATTAACGAGGATATTTTCTTAACCCCCATTTTGGCTGAATTTTTAGAGAATGCAAAAATATCCCATGGAAGTCATAGTTATGTTGTTTACCTATCCAACGAATTGTCACACGCTAAGATTCAATGCAAATCGGCCACATTATGGCCTTCCTACTAAAAAAGGGTCGAAAACGAGTAATGTCAAAAATTAACGAGGATATTTTCTTAACCCCCATTTTGGCTGAATTTTTAGAGAATGCAAAAATATCCCATGGAAGTCGTAGTTATGTTGTTTACCTATCCAACGAATTGTCACACGCTAAGATTCAATGCAAATCGGCCACATTATGGCCTTCCTACTAAAAAAGGGTCGAAAACGAGTAATGTCCCAAATTAACGAGGAGATTATCTTAACCCCCATTTTGGCTGAATTTTTAGAGAATGCAAAAATATCCCATGGAAGTCATAGTTATGTTGTTTACCTATCCAACGAATTGTCACACGCTAAGATTCAATGCAAATCGGCCACATTATGGCCTTCCTACTAAAAAAGGGTCGAAAACGAGTAATGTCCCAAATTAACGAGGATATTTTCTTAACCCCCATTTTGGCTGAATTTTTAAAGAATGCAAAAATATCCCATGGAAGTCATTGTTATGTTGTTTACCTATCCAACGAATTGTCACACGCTAAGATTCAATGCAACTCGGCCACATTATGGCCTTCCTACTAAAAAAGGGTCGAAAACCAGTAATGTCCCAAATTAACGAGGATATTTTCTTAACCCCCATTTTGGCTGATTTTTTAGAGAATGCAAAAATATCCCATGGAAGTCGTAGTTATGTTGTTTACCTATCCAACGAATTGTCACACGCTAAGATTCAATGCAAATCGGCCACATTATGGCCTTCCTAGTAAAAAAGGGTCGAAAACGAGTAATGTCCCAAATTAACGGGGAGATTTTCTTAACCTCCATTTTGGCTGAATTTTTAAAAAATGCAAAAATATCCCATGGAAGTCGTAGCTATGTTGTTTACCTATCCAACGAATTGTCCCATACTAAGATTCAATACAAACCGGCCACTTTATGACCTTCCTTATAAAAAAGGGTCGAAAACGAGTAATGTCCTAAATTAACGAGGGGATTTTCTTAACCTCCATTTTGGCTGAATTTTTAGAGAATGCAAAAATATCCCATGGAAGTCGTAGTTATGTTGTTTACCTATCCAACGAATTGTCACACGCTAAGATTCAATGCAACTCGGCCACATTATGGCCTTCCTACTAAAAAAGGGTCGAAAACCAGTAATGTCCCAAATTAACGAGGATATTTTCTTAACCCCCATTTTGGCTGATTTTTTAGAGAATGCAAAAATATCCCATGGAAGTCGTAGTTATGTTGTTTACCTATCCAACGAATTGTCACACGCTAAGATTCAATGCAACTCGGCCACATTATGGCCTTCCTACTAAAAAAGGGTCGAAAACCAGTAATGTCCCAACTTAACGAGGATATTTTCTTAACCCCCATTTTGGCTGATTTTTTAGAGAATGCAAAAATATCCCATGGAAGTCGTAGTTATGTTGTTTACCTATCCAACGAATTGTCACACGCTAAGATTCAATGCAAATCGGCCACATTATGGCCTTCCTACTAAAAAAGGGTCGAAAACGAGTAATGTCCCAAATTAACGAGGAGATTTTCTTAACCCCCATTTTGGCTGTTTAGAGAATGCAAAAATATCCCATGGAAGTCATAGTTATGTTGTTTACCTATCCAACGAATTGTCACATGCTAAGATTCAATGCAAATCGGCCACATTATGGCCTTCCTACTAAAAAAGGGTCGAAAACGAGTAATGTCCCAAATTAACGAGGATATTTTCTTAACCCCCATTTTGGCTGAATTTTTAAAGAATGCAAAAATATCCCATGGAAGTCATTGTTATGTTGTTTACCTATCCAACGAATTGTCACACGCTAAGATTCAATGCAAATCGGCCACATTATGGCCTTCCTAGTATAAAAGGGTCGAAAACGAGTAATGTCCCAAATTAACGAGGAGATTTTCTTAACCTCCATTTTGGCTGAATTTTTAAAAAATGCAAAAATATCCGATGGAAGTCGTAGCTATGTTGTTTACCTATCCAACGAATTGTCCCATACTAAGATTCAATACAAACCGGCCACTTTATGACCTTCCTTATAAAAAAGGGTCGAAAACGAGTAATGTCCTAAATTAACGAGGGGATTTTCTTAACCTCCATTTTGGCTGAATTTTTAGAGAATGCAAAAATATCCCATGGAAGTCGTAGTTATGTTGTTTACCTATTCAACGAATTGTCACACGCTAAGATTCAATGCAAATCGGCCACATTATGGCCTTCCTAGTAAAAAAGGGTCGAAAACGAGTAATGTCCCAAATTAACGGGGAGATTTTCTTAACCTCCATTTTGGCTGAATTTTTAAAAAATGCAAAAATATCCCATGGAAGTCGTAGCTATGTTGTTTACCTATCCAACGAATTGTCCCATACTAAGATTCAATACAAACCGGCCACTTTATGACCTTCCTTATAAAAAAGGGTCGAAAACGAGTAATGTCCTAAATTAACGAGGGGATTTTCTTAACCTCCATTTTGGCTGAATTTTTAGAGAATGCAAAAATATCCCATGGAAGTCGTAGTTATGTTGTTTACCTATCCAACGAATTGTCACACGCTAAGATTCAATGCAACTCGGCCACATTATGGCCTTCCTACTAAAAAAGGGTCGAAAACCAGTAATGTCCCAAATTAACGAGGATATTTTCTTAACCCCCATTTTGGCTGATTTTTTAGAGAATGCAAAAATATCCCATGGAAGTCGTAGTTATGTTGTTTACCTATCCAACGAATTGTCACACGCTAACATTCAATGCAACTCGGCCACATTATGGCCTTCCTACTAAAAAAGGGTCGAAAACCAGTAATGTCCCAAATTAACGAGGATATTTTCTTAACCCCCATTTTGGCTGATTTTTTAGAGAATGCAAAAATATCCCATGGAAGTCGTAGTTATGTTGTTTACCTATCCAACGAATTGTCACACGCTAAGATTCAATGCAAATCGGCCACATTATGGCCTTCCTACTAAAAAAGGGTCGAAAACGAGTAATGTCCCAAATTAACGAGGAGATTTTCTTAACCCCCATTTTGGCTGAATTTTTAGAGAATGCAAAAATATCCCATGGAAGTCATAGTTATGTTGTTTACCTATCCAACGAATTGTCACATGCTAAGATTCAATGCAAATCGGCCACATTATGGCCTTCCTACTAAAAAAGGGTCGAAAACGAGTAATGTCCCAAATTAACGAGGATATTTTCTTAACCCCCATTTTGGCTGAATTTTTAAAGAATGCAAAAATATCCCATGGAAGTCATTGTTATGTTGTTTACCTATCCAACGAATTGTCACACGCTAAGATTCAATGCAAATCGGCCACATTATGGCCTTCCTAGTATAAAAGGGTCGAAAACGAGTAATGTCCCAAATTAACGAGGAGATTTTCTTAACCTCCATTTTGGCTGAATTTTTAAAAAATGCAAAAATATCCGATGGAAGTCGTAGCTATGTTGTTTACCTATCCAACGAATTGTCCCATACTAAGATTCAATACAAACCGGCCACTTTATGACCTTCCTTATAAAAAAGGGTCGAAAACGAGTAATGTCCTAAATTAACGAGGGGATTTTCTTAACCTCCATTTTGGCTGAATTTTTAGAGAATGCAAAAATATCCCATGGAAGTCGTAGTTATGTTGTTTACCTATCCAACGAATTGTCACACGCTAAGATTCAATTCAACTCGGCCACATTATGGCCTTCCTACTAAAAAAGGGTCGAAAACCAGTAATGTCCCAAATTAACGAGGATATTTTCTTAACCCCCATTTTGGCTGATTTTTTAGAGAATGGAAAAATATCCCATGGAAGTCGTAGTTATGTTGTTTACCTATCCAACGAATTGTCACACGCTAAGATTCAATGCAAATCGGCCACATTATGGCCTTCCTACTAAAAAAGGGTCGAAAACGAGTAATGTCCCAAATTAACGAGGATATTTTCTTAACCCCCATTTTGGCTGAATTTTTAGAGAATGCAAAAATATCCCATGGAAGTCATAGTTATGTTGTTTACCTATCCAACGAATTGTCACACGCTAAGATTCAATGCAAATCGGCCACATTATGGCCTTCCTACTAAAAAAGGGTCGAAAACGAGTAATGTCAAAAATTAACGAGGAGATTTTCTTAACCCCCATTTTGGCTGAATTTTTAGAGAATGCAAAAATATCCCATGGAAGTCATAGTTATATTGTTTACCTATCCAACGAATTGTCACACGCTAAGATTCAATGCAAATCGGCCACATTATGGCCTTCCTACTAAAAAAGGGTCGAAAACGAGTAATGTCCCAAATTAACGAGGATATTTTCTTAACCCCCATTTTGGCTGAATTTTTAAAGAATGCAAAAATATCCCATGGAAGTCATTGTTATGTTGTTTACCTATCCAACGAATTGTCACACGCTAAGATTCAATGCAACTCGGCCACATTATGGCCTTCCTACTAAAAAAGGGTCGAAAACCAGTAATGTCCCAAATTAACGAGGATATTTTCTTAACCCCCATTTTGGCTGATTTTTTAGAGAATGCAAAAATATCCCATGGAAGTCGTAGTTATGTTGTTTACCTATCCAACGAATTGTCACACGCTAAGATTCAATGCAAATCGGCCACATTATGGCCTTCCTAGTAAAAAAGGGTCGAAAACGAGTAATGTCCCAAATTAACGGGGAGATTTTCTTAACCTCCATTTTGGCTGAATTTTTAAAAAATGCAAAAATATCCCATGGAAGTCGTAGCTATGTTGTTTACCTATCCAACGAATTGTCCCATACTAAGATTCAATACAAACCGGCCACTTTATGACCTTCCTTATAAAAAAGGGTCGAAAACGAGTAATGTCCTAAATTAACGAGGGGATTTTCTTAACCTCCATTTTGGCTGAATTTTTAGAGAATGCAAAAATATCCCATGGAAGTCGTAGTTATGTTGTTTACCTATCCAACGAATTGGCACACGCTAAGATTCAATGCAACTCGGCCACATTATGGCCTTCCTACTAAAAAATCGTCGAAAACCAGTAATGTCCCAAATTAACGAGGATATTTTCTTAACCCCCATTTTGGCTGATTTTTTAGAGAATGCAAAAATATCCCATGGAAGTCGTAGTTATGTTGTTTACCTATCCAACGAATTGTCACACGCTAAGATTCAATGCAAATCGGCCACATTATGGCCTTCCTACTAAAAAAGGGTCGAAAACGAGTAATGTCCCAAATTAACGAGGAGATTTTCTTAACCCCCATTTTGGCTGAATTTTTAGAGAATGCAAAAATATCCCATGGAAGTCATAGTTATGTTGTTTACCTATCCAACGAATTGTCACACGCTAAGATTTAATGCAAATCGACCACATTATGGCCTTCCTACTAAAAAAGGGTCGAAACGAGTAATGTCCCAAATTAACGAGGATATTTTCTTAACCCCCATTTTGGCTGAATTTTTAAAGAATGCAAAAATATCCCATGGAAGTCATTGTTATGTTGTTTACCTATCCAACGAATTGTCACACGCTAAGATTCAATGCAACTCGGCCACATTATGGCCTTCCTACTAAAAAAGGGTCGAAAACCAGTAATGTCCCAAATTAACGAGGATATTTTCTTAACCCCCATTTTGGCTGATTTTTTAGAGAATGCAAAAATATCCCATGGAAGTCGTAGTTATGTTGTTTACCTATCCAACGAATTGTCACACGCTAAGATTCAATGCAAATCGGCCACATTATGGCCTTCCTAGTAAAAAAGGGTCGAAAACGAGTAATGTCCCAAATTAACGGGGAGATTTTCTTAACCTCCATTTTGGCTGAATTTTTAAAAAATGCAAAAATATCCCATGGAAGTCGTAGCTATGTTGTTTACCTATCCAACGAATTGTCCCATACTAAGATTCAATACAAACCGGCCACTTTATGACCTTCCTTATAAAAAAGGGTCGAAAACGAGTAATGTCCTAAATTAACGAGGGGATTTTCTTAACCTCCATTTTGGCTGAATTTTTAGAGAATGCAAAAATATCCCATGGAAGTCGTAGTTATGTTGTTTACCTATCCAACGAATTGTCACACGCTAAGATTCAATGCAACTCGGCCACATTATGGCCTTCCTACTAAAAAAGGGTCGAAAACCAGTAATGTCCCAAATTAACGAGGATATTTTCTTAACCCCCATTTTGGCTGATTTTTTAGAGAATGCAAAAATATCCCATGGAAGTCGTAGTTATGTTGTTTACCTATCCAACGAATTGTCACACGCTAAGATTCAATGCAAATCGGCCACATTATGGCCTTCCTACTAAAAAAGGGTCGAAAACGAGTAATGTCCCAAATTAACGAGGATATTTTCTTAACCCCCATTTTGGCTGAATTTTTAGAGAATGCAAAAATATCCCATGGAAGTCATAGTTATGTTGTTTACCTATCCAACGAATTGTCACACGCTAAGATTCAATGCAAATCGGCCACATTATGGCCTTCCTACTAAAAAAGGGTCGAAAACGAGTAATGTCAAAAATTAACGAGGATATTTTCTTAACCCCCATTTTGGCTGAATTTTTAGAGAATGCAAAAATATCCCATGGAAGTCGTAGTTATGTTGTTTACCTATCCAACGAATTGTCACACGCTAAGATTCAATGCAAATCGGCCACATTATGGCCTTCCTACTAAAAAAGGGTCGAAAACGAGTAATGTCCCAAATTAACGAGGAGATTTTCTTAACCCCCATTTTGGCTGAATTTTTAGAGAATGCAAAAATATCCCATGGAAGTCATAGTTATGTTGTTTACCTATCCAACGAATTGTCACACGCTAAGATTCAATGCAAATCGGCCACATTATGGCCTTCCTACTAAAAAAGGGTCGAAAACGAGTAATGTCCCAAATTAACGAGGATATTTTCTTAACCCCCATTTTGGCTGAATTTTTAAAGAATGCAAAAATATCCCATGGAAGTCATTGTTATGTTGTTTACCTATCCAACGAATTGTCACACGCTAAGATTCAATGCAAATCGGCCACATTATGGCCTTCCTAGTAAAAAAGGGTCGAAAACGAGTAATGTCCCAAATTAACGAGGAGATTTTCTTAACCTCCATTTTGGCTGAATTTTTAAAAAATGCAAAAATATCCGATGGAAGTCGTAGCTATGTTGTTTACCTATCCAACGAATTGTCCCATACTAAGATTCAATACAAACCGGCCACTTTATGACCTTCCTTATAAAAAAGGGTCGAAAACGAGTAATGTCCTAAATTAACGAGGGGATTTTCTTAACCTCCATTTTGGCTGAATTTTTAGAGAATGCAAAAATATCCCATGGAAGTCGTAGTTATGTTGTTTACCTATCCAACGAATTGTCACACGCTAAGATTCAATGCAACTCGGCCACATTATGGCCTTCCTACTAAAAAAGGGTCGAAAACCAGTAATGTCCCAAATTAACGAGGATATTTTCTTAACCCCCATTTTGGCTGATTTTTTAGAGAATGCAAAAATATCCCATGGAAGTCGTAGTTATGTTGTTTACCTATCCAACGAATTGTCACACGCTAAGATTCAATGCAAATCGGCCACATTATGGCCTTCCTACTAAAAAAGGGTCGAAAACGAGTAATGTCCCAAATTAACGAGGATATTTTCTTAACCCCCATTTTGGCTGAATTTTTAGAGAATGCAAAAATATCCCATGGAAGTCATAGTTATGTTGTTTACCTATCCAACGAATTGTCACACGCTAAGATTCAATGCAAATCGGCCACATTATGGCCTTCCTACTAAAAAAGGGTCGAAAACGAGTAATGTCAAAAATTAACGAGGATATTTTCTTAACCCCCATTTTGGCTGAATTTTTAGAGAATGCAAAAATATCCCATGGAAGTCGTAGTTATGTTGTTTACCTATCCAACGAATTGTCACACGCTAAGATTCAATGCAAATCGGCCACATTATGGCCTTCCTACTAAAAAAGGGTCGAAAACGAGTAATGTCCCAAATTAACGAGGAGATTTTCTTAACCCCCATTTTGGCTGAATTTTTAGAGAATGCAAAAATATCCCATGGAAGTCATAGTTATGTTGTTTACCTATCCAACGAATTGTCACACGCTAAGATTCAATGCAAATCGGCCACATTATGGCCTTCCTACTAAAAAAGGGTCGAAAACGAGTAATGTCCCAAATTAACGAGGATATTTTCTTAACCCCCATTTTGGCTGAATTTTTAAAGAATGCAAAAATATCCCATGGAAGTCATTGTTATGTTGTTTACCTATCCAACGAATTGTCACACGCTAAGATTCAATGCAAATCGGCCACATTATGGCCTTCCTAGTAAAAAAGGGTCGAAAACGAGTAATGTCCCAAATTAACGAGGAGATTTTCTTAACCTCCATTTTGGCTGAATTTTTAAAAAATGCAAAAATATCCGATGGAAGTCGTAGCTATGTTGTTTACCTATCCAACGAATTGTCCCATACTAAGATTCAATACAAACCGGCCACTTTATGACCTTCCTTATAAAAAAGGGTCGAAAACGAGTAATGTCCTAAATTAACGAGGGGATTTTCTTAACCTCCATTTTGGCTGAATTTTTAGAGAATGCAAAAATATCCCATGGAAGTCGTAGTTATGTTGTTTACCTATCCAACGAATTGTCACACGCTAAGATTCAATGCAACTCGGCCACATTATGGCCTTCCTACTAAAAAAGGGTCGAAAACCAGTAATGTCCCAAATTAACGAGGATATTTTCTTAACCCCCATTTTGGCTGATTTTTTAGAGAATGCAAAAATATCCCATGGAAGTCGTAGTTATGTTGTTTACCTATCCAACGAATTGTCACACGCTAAGATTCAATGCAAATCGGCCACATTATGGCCTTCCTACTAAAAAAGGGTCGAAAACAAGTAATGTCCCAAATTAACGAGGATATTTTCTTAACCCCCATTTTGGCTGAATTTTTAGAGAATGCAAAAATATCCCATGGAAGTCATAGTTATGTTGTTTACCTATCCAACGAATTGTCACACGCTAAGATTCAATGCAAATCAGCCACATTATGGCCTTCCTACTAAAAAAGGGTCGAAAACGAGTAATGTCAAAAATTAACGAGGATATTTTCTTAACCCCCATTTTGGCTGAATTTTTAGAGAATGCAAAAATATCCCATGGAAGTCGTAGTTATGTTGTTTACCTATCCAACGAATTGTCACACGCTAAGATTCAATGCAAATCGGCCACATTATGGCCTTCCTACTAAAAAAGGGTCGAAAACGAGTAATGTCCCAAATTAACGAGGAGATTTTCTTAACCCCCAATTTGGCTGAATTTTTAGAGAATGCAAAAATATCCCATGGAAGTCGTAGTTATGTTGTTTACCTATCCAACGAATTGTCACACGCTAAGATTCAATGCAAATCGGCCACATTATGGCCTTCCTACTAAAAAAGGGTCGAAAACGAGTAATGTCCCAAATTAACGAGGATATTTTCTTAACCCCCATTTTGGCTGAATTTTTAAAGAATGCAAAAATATCCCATGGAAGTCATTGTTATGTTGTTTACCTATCCAACGAATTGTCACACGCTAAGATTCAATGCAACTCGGCCCCATTATGGCCTTCCTACTAAAAAAGGGTCGAAAACCAGTAATGTCCCAAATTAACGAGGATATTTTCTTAACCCCCATTTTGGCTGATTTTTTAGAGAATGCAAAAATATCCCATGGAAGTCGTATTTATGTTGTTTACCTATCCAACGAATTGTCACACGCTAAGATTCAATGCAAATCGGCCACATTATGGCCTTCCTAGTAAAAAAGGGTCGAAAACGAGTAATGTCCCAAATTAACGGGGAGATTTTCTTAACCTCCATTTTGGCTGAATTTTTAAAAAATGCAAAAATATCCCATGGAAGTCGTAGCTATGTTGTTTACCTATCCAACGAATTGTCCCATACTAAGATTCAATACAAACCGGCCACTTTATGACCTTCCTTGTAAAAAAGGGTCGAAAACGAGTAATGTCCTAAATTAACGAGGGGATTTTCTTAACCTCCATTTTGGCTGAATTTTTAGAGAATGCAAAAATATCCCATGGAAGTCGTAGTTATGTTGTTTACCTATCCAACGAATTGTCACACGCTAAGATTCAATGCAACTCGGCCACATTATGGCCTTCCTACTAAAAAAGGGTCGAAAACCAGTAATGTCCCAAATTAACGAGGATATTTTCTTAACCCCCATTTTGGCTGATTTTTTAGAGAATGCAAAAATATCCCATGGAAGTCGTAGTTATGTTGTTTACCTATCCAACGAATTGTCACACGCTAAGATTCAATGCAAATCGGCCACATTATGGCCTTCCTACTAAAAAAGGGTCGAAAACGAGTAATGTCCCAAATTAACGAGGATATTTTCTTAACCCCCATTTTGGCTGAATTTTTAGAGAATGCAAAAATATCCCATGGAAGTCATAGTTATGTTGTTTACCTATCCAACGAATTGTCACACGCTAAGATTCAATGCAAATCGGCCACATTATGGCCTTCCTACTAAAAAAGGGTCGAAAACGAGTAATGTCAAAAATTAACGGGATATTTTCTTAACCCCCATTTTGGCTGAATTTTTAGAGAATGCAAAAATATCCCATGGAAGTCGTAGTTATGTTGTTTACCTATCCAACGAATTGTCACACGCTAAGATTCAATGCAACTCGGCCACATTATGGCCTTCCTACTAAAAAAGGGTCGAAAACCAGTAATGTCCCAAATTAACGAGGATATTTTCTTAACCCCCATTTTGGCTGATTTTTTAGAGAATGCAAAAATATCCCATGGAAGTCGTAGTTATGTTGTTTACCTATCCAACGAATTGTCACACGCTAAGATTCAATGCAAATCGGCCACATTATGGCCTTCCTACTAAAAAAGGGTCGAAAACAAGTAATGTCCCAAATTAACGAGGATATTTTCTTAACCCCCATTTTGGCTGAATTTTTAGAGAATGCAAAAATATCCCATGGAAGTCATAGTTATGTTGTTTACCTATCCAACGAATTGTCACACGCTAAGATTCAATGCAAATCGGCCACATTATGGCCTTCCTACTAAAAAAGGGTCGAAAACGAGTAATGTCAAAAATTAACGAGGATATTTTCTTAACCCCCATTTTGGCTGAATTTTTAGAGAATGCAAAAATATCCCATGGAAGTCGTAGTTATGTTGTTTACCTATCCAACGAATTGTCACACGCTAAGATTCAATGCAAATCGGCCACATTATGGCCTTCCTACTAAAAAAGGGTCGAAAACGAGTAATGTCCCAAATTAACGAGGAGATTTTCTTAACCCCCAATTTGGCTGAATTTTTAGAGAATGCAAAAATATCCCATGGAAGTCGTAGTTATGTTGTTTACCTATCCAACGAATTGTCACACGCTAAGATTCAATGCAAATCGGCCACATTATGGCCTTCCTACTAAAAAAGGGTCGAAAACGAGTAATGTCCCAAATTAACGAGGATATTTTCTTAACCCCCATTTTGGCTGAATTTTTAAAGAATGCAAAAATATCCCATGGAAGTCATTGTTATGTTGTTTACCTATCCAACGAATTGTCACACGCTAAGATTCAATGCAACTCGGCCCCATTATGGCCTTCCTACTAAAAAAGGGTCGAAAACCAGTAATGTCCCAAATTAACGAGGATATTTTCTTAACCCCCATTTTGGCTGATTTTTTAGAGAATGCAAAAATATCCCATGGAAGTTGTATTTATGTTGTTTACCTATCCAACGAATTGTTACACGCTAAGATTCAATGCAAATCGGCCACATTATGGCCTTCCTAGTAAAAGAGGGTCGAAAACGAGTAATGTCCCAAATTAACGGGGAGATTTTCTTAACCTCCATTTTGGCTGAATTTTTAAAAAATGCAAAAATATCCCATGGAAGTCGTAGCTATGTTGTTTACCTATCCAACGAATTGTCCCATACTAAGATTCAATACAAACCGGCCACTTTATGACCTTCCTTGTAAAAAAGGGTCGAAAACGAGTAATGTCCTAAATTAACGAGGGGATTTTCTTAACCTCCATTTTGGCTGAATTTTTAGAGAATGCAAAAATATCCCATGGAAGTCGTAGTTATGTTGTTTACCTATCCAACGAATTGTCACACGCTAAGATTCAATGCAACTCGGCCACATTATGGCCTTCCTACTAAAAAAGGGTCGAAAACCAGTAATGTCCCAAATTAACGAGGATATTTTCTTAACCCCCATTTTGGCTGATTTTTTAGAGAATGCAAAAATATCCCATGGAAGTCGTAGTTATGTTGTTTACCTATCCAACGAATTGTCACACGCTAAGATTCAATGCAAATCGGCCACATTATGGCCTTCCTACTAAAAAAGGGTCGAAAATGAGTAATGTCCCAAATTAACGAGGATATTTTCTTAACCCCCATTTTGGCTGAATTTTTAGAGAATGCAAAAATATCCCATGGAAGTCATAGTTATGTTGTTTACCTATCCAACGAATTGTCACACGCTAAGATTCAATGCAAATCGGCCACATTATGGCCTTCCTACTAAAAAAGGGTCGAAAACGAGTAATGTCAAAAATTAACGGGATATTTTCTTAACCCCCATTTTGGCTGAATTTTTAGAGAATGCAAAAATATCCCATGGAAGTCGTAGTTATGTTGTTTACCTATCCAACGAATTGTCACACGCTAAGATTCAATGCAAATCGGCCACATTATGGCCTTCCTACTAAAAAAGGGTCGAAAACGAGTAATGTCCCAAATTAACGAGGAGATTTTCTTAACCCCCATTTTGGCTGAATTTTTAGAGAATGCAAAAATATCCCATGGAAGTCATAGTTATGTTGTTTACCTATCCAACGAATTGTCACACGCTAAGATTCAATGCAAATCGGCCACATTATGGCCTTCATACTAAAAAAGGGTCGAAAACGAGTAATGTCCCAAATTAACGAGGATATTTTCTTAACCCCCATTTTGGCTGAATTTTTAAAGAATGCAAAAATATCCCATGGAAGTCATTGTTATGTTGTTTACCTATCCAACGAATTGTCACACGCTAAGATTCAATGCAAATCGGCCACATTATGGCCTTCCTAGTAAAAAAGGGTCGAAAACGAGTAATGTCCCAAATTAACGAGGAGATTTTCTTAACCTCCATTTTGGCTGAATTTTTAAAAAATGCAAAAATATCCGATGGAAGTCGTAGCTATGTTGTTTACCTATCCAACGAATTGTCCCATACTAAGATTCAATACAAACCGGCAACTTTATGACCTTCCTTATAAAAAAGGGTCGAAAACGAGTAATGTCCTAAATTAACGAGGGGATTTTCTTAACCTCCATTTTGGCTGAATTTTTAGAGAATGCAAAAATATCCCATGGAAGTCGTAGTTATGTTGTTTACCTATCCAACGAATTGTCACACGCTAAGATTCAATGCAACTCGGCCACATTATGGCCTTCCTACTAAAAAAGGGTCGAAAACCAGTAATGTCCCAAATTAACGAGGATATTTTCTTAACCCCCATTTTGGCTGATTTTTTAGAGAATGCAAAAATATCCCATGGAAGTCGTAGTTATGTTGTTTACCTATCCAACGAATTGTCACACGCTAAGATTCAATGCAAATCGGCCACATTATGGCCTTCCTACTAAAAAAGGGTCGAAAACGAGTAATGTCCCAAATTAACGAGGATATTTTCTTAACCCCCATTTTGGCTGAATTTTTAGAGAATGCAAAAATATCCCATGGAAGTCATAGTTATGTTGTTTACCTATCCAACGAATTGTCACACGCTAAGATTCAATGCAAATCGGCCACATTATGGCCTTCCTACTAAAAAAGGGTCGAAAACGAGTAATGTCAAAAATTAACGAGGATATTTTCTTAACCCCCATTTTGGCTGAATTTTTAGAGAATGCAAAAATATCCCATGGAAGTCGTAGTTATGTTGTTTACCTATCCAACGAATTGTCACACGCTAAGATTCAATGCAAATCGGCCACATTATGGCCTTCCTACTAAAAAAGGGTCGAAAACGAGTAATGTCCCAAATTAACGAGGAGATTTTCTTAACCCCCATTTTGGCTGAATTTTTAGAGAATGCAAAAATATCCCATGGAAGTCATAGTTATGTTGTTTACCTATCCAACGAATTGTCACACGCTAAGATTCAATGCAAATCGGCCACATTATGGCCTTCCTACTAAAAAAGGGTCGAAAACAAGTAATGTCCCAAATTAACGAGGATATTTTCTTAACCCCCATTTTGGCTGAATTTTTAGAGAATGCAAAAATATCCCATGGAAGTCATAGTTATGTTGTTTACCTATCCAACGAATTGTCACACGCTAAGATTCAATGCAAATCGGCCACATTATGGCCTTCCTACTAAAAAAGGGTCGAAAACGAGTAATGTCAAAAATTAACGAGGATATTTTCTTAACCCCCATTTTGGCTGAATTTTTAGAGAATGCAAAAATATCCCATGGAAGTCGTAGTTATGTTGTTTACCTATCCAACGAATTGTCACACGCTAAGATTCAATGCAAATCGGCCACATTATGGCCTTCCTACTAAAAAAGGGTCGAAAACGAGTAATGTCCCAAATTAACGAGGAGATTTTCTTAACCCCCAATTTGGCTGAATTTTTAGAGAATGCAAAAATATCCCATGGAAGTCATAGTTATGTTGTTTACCTATCCAACGAATTGTCACACGCTAAGATTCAATGCAAATCGGCCACATTATGGCCTTCCTACTAAAAAAGGGTCGAAAACGAGTAATGTCCCAAATTAACGAGGATATTTTCTTAACCCCCATTTTGGCTGAATTTTTAAAGAATGCAAAAATATCCCATGGAAGTCATTGTTATGTTGTTTACCTATCCAACGAATTGTCACACGCTAAGATTCAATGCAACTCGGCCACATTATGGCCTTCCTACTAAAAAAGGGTCGAAAACCAGTAATGTCCCAAATTAACGAGGATATTTTCTTAACCCCCATTTTGGCTGATTTTTTAGAGAATGCAAAAATATCCCATGGAAGTCGTAGTTATGTTGTTTACCTATCCAACGAATTGTCACACGCTAAGATTCAATGCAAATCGGCCACATTATGGCCTTCCTAGTAAAAAAGGGTCGAAAACGAGTAATGTCCCAAATTAACGGGGAGATTTTCTTAACCTCCATTTTGGCTGAATTTTTAAAAAATGCAAAAATATCCCATGGAAGTCGTAGCTATGTTGTTTACCTATCCAACGAATTGTCCCATACTAAGATTCAATACAAACCGGCCACTTTATGACCTTCCTTATAAAAAAGGGTCGAAAACGAGTAATGTCCTAAATTAACGAGGGGATTTTCTTAACCTCCATTTTGGCTGAATTTTTAGAGAATGCAAAAATATCCCATGGAAGTCGTAGTTATGTTGTTTACCTATCCAACGAATTGTCACACGCTAAGATTCAATGCAACTCGGCCACATTATGGCCTTCCTACTAAAAAAGGGTCGAAAACCAGTAATGTCCCAAATTAACGAGGATATTTTCTTAACCCCCATTTTGGCTGATTTTTTAGAGAATGCAAAAATATCCCATGGAAGTCGTAGTTATGTTGTTTACCTATCCAACGAATTGTCACACGCTAAGATTCAATGCAAATCGGCCACATTATGGCCATCCTACTAAAAAAGGGTCGAAAACGAGTAATGTCCCAAATTAACGAGGATATTTTCTTAACCCCCATTTTGGCTGAATTTTTAGAGAATGCAAAAATATCCCATGGAAGTCATAGTTATGTTGTTTACCTATCCAACGAATTGTCACACGCTAAGATTCAATGCAAATCGGCCACATTATGGCCTTCCTACTAAAAAAGGGTCGAAAACGAGTAATGTCAAAAATTAACGAGGATATTTTCTTAACCCCCATTTTGGCTGAATTTTTAGAGAATGCAAAAATATCCCATGGAAGTCGTAGTTATGTTGTTTACCTATCCAACGAATTGTCACACGCTAAGATTCAATGCAAATCGGCCACATTATGGCCTTCCTACTAAAAAAGGGTCGAAAACGAGTAATGTCCCAAATTAACGAGGAGATTTTCTTAACCCCCATTTTGGCTGAATTTTTAGAGAATGCAAAAATATCCCATGGAAGTCATAGTTATGTTGTTTACCTATCCAACGAATTGTCACACGCTAAGATTCAATGCAAATCGGCCACATTATGGCCTTCCTACTAAAAAAGGGTCGAAAACGAGTAATGTCCCAAATTAACGAGGATATTTTCTTAACCCCCATTTTGGCTGAATTTTTAAAGAATGCAAAAATATCCCATGGAAGTCATTGTTATGTTGTTTACCTATCCAACGAATTGTCACACGCTAAGATTCAATGCAAATCGGCCACATTATGGCCTTCCTAGTAAAAAAGGGTCGAAAACGAGTAATGTCCCAAATTAACGAGGAGATTTTCTTAACCCCCATTTTGGCTGAATTTTTAGAGAATGCAAAAATATCCCATGGAAGTCATAGTTATGTTGTTTACCTATCCAACGAATTGTCACACGCTAAGATTCAATGCAAATCGGCCACATTATGGCCTTCCTACTAAAAAAGGGTCGAAAACGAGTAATGTCCCAAATTAACGAGGAGATTTTCTTAACCCCCATTTTGGCTGAATTTTTAGAGAATGCAAAAATATCCCATGGAAGTCATAGTTATGTTGTTTACCTATCCAACGAATTGTCACACGCTAAGATTCAATGCAAATCGGCCACATTATGGCCTTCATACTAAAAAAGGGTCGAAAACGAGTAATGTCCCAAATTAACGAGGATATTTTCTTAACCCCCATTTTGGCTGAATTTTTAAAGAATGCAAAAATATCCCATGGAAGTCATTGTTATGTTGTTTACCTATCCAACGAATTGTCACACGCTAAGATTCAATGCAAATCGGCCACATTATGGCCTTCCTAGTAAAAAAGGGTCGAAAACGAGTAATGTCCCAAATTAACGAGGAGATTTTCTTAACCTCCATTTTGGCTGAATTTTTAAAAAATGCAAAAATATCCGATGGAAGTCGTAGCTATGTTGTTTACCTATCCAACGAATTGTCCCATACTAAGATTCAATACAAACCGGCCACTTTATGACCTTCCTTATAAAAAAGGGTCGAAAACGAGTAATGTCCTAAATTAACGAGGGGATTTTCTTAACCTCCATTTTGGCTGAATTTTTAGAGAATGCAAAAATATCCCATGGAAGTCGTAGTTATGTTGTTTACCTATCCAACGAATTGTCACACGCTAAGATTCAATGCAACTCGGCCACATTATGGCCTTCCTACTAAAAAAGGGTCGAAAACCAGTAATGTCCCAAATTAACGAGGATATTTTCTTAACCCCCATTTTGGCTGATTTTTTAGAGAATGCAAAAATATCCCATGGAAGTCGTAGTTATGTTGTTTACCTATCCAACGAATTGTCACACGCTAAGATTCAATGCAAATCGGCCACATTATGGCCTTCCTACTAAAAAAGGGTCGAAAACGAGTAATGTCCCAAATTAACGAGGATATTTTCTTAACCCCCATTTTGGCTGAATTTTTAGAGAATGCAAAAATATCCCATGGAAGTCATAGTTATGTTGTTTACCTATCCAACGAATTGTCACACGCTAAGATTCAATGCAAATCGGCCACATTATGGCCTTCCTACTAAAAAAGGGTCGAAAACGAGTAATGTCAAAAATTAACGAGGATATTTTCTTAACCCCCATTTTGGCTGAATTTTTAGAGAATGCAAAAATATCCCATGGAAGTCGTAGTTATGTTGTTTACCTATCCAACGAATTGTCACACGCTAAGATTCAATGCAAATCGGCCACATTATGGCCTTCCTACTAAAAAAGGGTCGAAAACGAGTAATGTCCCAAATTAACGAGGAGATTTTCTTAACCCCCATTTTGGCTGAATTTTTAGAGAATGCCAAAATATCCCATGGAAGTCATAGTTATGTTGTTTACCTATCCAACGAATTGTCACACGCTAAGATTCAATGCAAATCGGCCACATTATGGCCTTCCTACTAAAAAAGGGTCGAAAACAAGTAATGTCCCAAATTAACGAGGATATTTTCTTAACCCCCATTTTGGCTGAATTTTTAGAGAATGCAAAAATATCCCATGGAAGTCATAGTTATGTTGTTTACCTATCCAACGAATTGTCACACGCTAAGATTCAATGCAAATCGGCCACATTATGGCCTTCCTACTAAAAAAGGGTCGAAAACGAGTAATGTCAAAAATTAACGAGGATATTTTCTTAACCCCCATTTTGGCTGAATTTTTAGAGAATGCAAAAATATCCCATGGAAGTCGTAGTTATGTTGTTTACCTATCCAACGAATTGTCACACGCTAAGATTCAATGCAAATCGGCCACATTATGGCCTTCCTACTAAAAAAGGGTCGAAAACGAGTAATGTCCCAAATTAACGAGGAGATTTTCTTAACCCCCAATTTGGCTGAATTTTTAGAGAATGCAAAAATATCCCATGGAAGTCATAGTTATGTTGTTTACCTATCCAACGAATTGTCACACGCTAAGATTCAATGCAAATCGGCCACATTATGGCCTTCCTACTAAAAAAGGGTCGAAAACGAGTAATGTCCCAAATTAACGAGGATATTTTCTTAACCCCCATTTTGGCTGAATTTTTAAAGAATGCAAAAATATCCCATGGAAGTCATTGTTATGTTGTTTACCTATCCAACGAATTGTCACACGCTAAGATTCAATGCAACTCGGCCACATTATGGCCTTCCTACTAAAAAAGGGTCGAAAACCAGTAATGTCCCAAATTAACGAGGATATTTTCTTAACCCCCATTTTGGCTGATTTTTTAGAGAATGCAAAAATATCCCATGGAAGTCGTAGTTATGTTGTTTACCTATCCAACGAATTGTCACACGCTAAGATTCAATGCAAATCGGCCACATTATGGCCTTCCTAGTAAAAAAGGGTCGAAAACGAGTAATGTCCCAAATTAACGGGGAGATTTTCTTAACCTCCAT
Organism: Medicago sativa; assembly: GCF_051527215.1. NCBI lineage: Eukaryota > Viridiplantae > Streptophyta > Magnoliopsida > Fabales > Fabaceae > Medicago > Medicago sativa. Next base: position 84,257,933 of record NC_140750.1, read on the forward strand.
TTTGGCTGAATTTTTAAAAAATGCAAAAATATCCCATGGAAGTCGTAGCTATGTTGTTTACCTATCCAACGAATTGTCCCATACTAAGATTCAATACAAACCGGCCACTTTATGACCTTCCTTATAAAAAAGGGTCGAAAACGAGTAATGTCCTAAATTAACGAGGGGATTTTCTTAACCTCCATTTTGGCTGAATTTTTAGAGAATGCAAAAATATCCCATGGAAGTCGTAGTTATGTTGTTTACCTATCCAACGAATTGTCACACGCTAAGATTCAATGCAACTCGGCCACATTATGGCCTTCCTACTAAAAAAGGGTCGAAAACCAGTAATGTCCCAAATTAACGAGGATATTTTCTTAACCCCCATTTTGGCTGATTTTTTAGAGAATGCAAAAATATCCCATGGAAGTCGTAGTTATGTTGTTTACCTATCCAACGAATTGTCACACGCTAAGATTCAATGCAAATCGGCCACATTATGGCCATCCTACTAAAAAAGGGTCGAAAACGAGTAATGTCCCAAATTAACGAGGATATTTTCTTAACCCCCATTTTGGCTGAATTTTTAGAGAATGCAAAAATATCCCATGGAAGTCATAGTTATGTTGTTTACCTATCCAACGAATTGTCACACGCTAAGATTCAATGCAAATCGGCCACATTATGGCCTTCCTACTAAAAAAGGGTCGAAAACGAGTAATGTCAAAAATTAACGAGGATATTTTCTTAACCCCCATTTTGGCTGAATTTTTAGAGAATGCAAAAATATCCCATGGAAGTCGTAGTTATGTTGTTTACCTATCCAACGAATTGTCACACGCTAAGATTCAATGCAAATCGGCCACATTATGGCCTTCCTACTAAAAAAGGGTCGAAAACGAGTAATGTCCCAAATTAACGAGGAGATTTTCTTAACCCCCATTTTGGCTGAATTTTTAGAGAATGCAAAAATATCCCATGGAAGTCATAGTTATGTTGTTTACCTATCCAACGAATTGTCACACGCTAAGATTCAATGCAAATCGGCCACATTATGGCCTTCCTACTAAAAAAGGGTCGAAAACGAGTAATGTCCCAAATTAACGAGGATATTTTCTTAACCCCCATTTTGGCTGAATTTTTAAAGAATGCAAAAATATCCCATGGAAGTCATTGTTATGTTGTTTACCTATCCAACGAATTGTCACACGCTAAGATTCAATGCAAATCGGCCACATTATGGCCTTCCTAGTAAAAAAGGGTCGAAAACGAGTAATGTCCCAAATTAACGAGGAGATTTTCTTAACCTCCATTTTGGCTGAATTTTTAAAAAATGCAAAAATATCCGATGGAAGTCGTAGCTATGTTGTTTACCTATCCAACGAATTGTCCCATACTAAGATTCAATACAAACCGGCCACTTTATGACCTTCCTTATAAAAAAGGGTCGAAAACGAGTAATGTCCTAAATTAACGAGGGGATTTTCTTAACCTCCATTTTGGCTGAATTTTTAGAGAATGCAAAAATATCCCATGGAAGTCGTAGTTATGTTGTTTACCTATCCAACGAATTGTCACACGCTAAGATTCAATGCAACTCGGCCACATTATGGCCTTCCTACTAAAAAAGGGTCGAAAACCAGTAATGTCCCAAATTAACGAGGATATTTTCTTAACCCCCATTTTGGCTGATTTTTTAGAGAATGCAAAAATATCCCATGGAAGTCGTAGTTATGTTGTTTACCTATCCAACGAATTGTCACACGCTAAGATTCAATGCAAATCGGCCACATTATGGCCTTCCTACTAAAAAAGGGTCGAAAACGAGTAATGTCCCAAATTAACGAGGATATTTTCTTAACCCCCATTTTGGCTGAATTTTTAGAGAATGCAAAAATATCCCATGGAAGTCATAGTTATGTTGTTTACCTATCCAACGAATTGTCACACGCTAAGATTCAATGCAAATCGGCCACATTATGGCCTTCCTACTAAAAAAGGGTCGAAAACGAGTAATGTCAAAAATTAACGAGGATATTTTCTTAACCCCCATTTTGGCTGAATTTTTAGAGAATGCAAAAATATCCCATGGAAGTCGTAGTTATGTTTTTTACCTATCCAACGAATTGTCACACGCTAAGATTCAATGCAAATCGGCCACATTATGGCCTTCCTACTAAAAAAGGGTCGAAAACGAGTAATGTCCCAAATTAACGAGGAGATTTTCTTAACCCCCATTTTGGCTGAATTTTTAGAGAATGCAAAAATATCCCATGGAAGTCATAGTTATGTTGTTTACCTATCCAACGAATTGTCACACGCTAAGATTCAATGCAAATCGGCCACATTATGGCCTTCCTACTAAAAAAGGGTCGAAAACGAGTAATGTCCCAAATTAACGAGGATATTTTCTTAACCCCCATTTTGGCTGAATTTTTAAAGAATGCAAAAATATCCCATGGAAGTCATTGTTATGTTGTTTACCTATCCAACGAATTGTCACACGCTAAGATTCAATGCAAATCGGCCACATTATGGCCTTCCTAGTAAAAAAGGGTCGAAAACGAGTAATGTCCCAAATTAACGAGGAGATTTTCTTAACCTCCATTTTGGCTGAATTTTTAAAAAATGCAAAAATATCCGATGGAAGTCGTAGCTATGTTGTTTACCTATCCAACGAATTGTCCCATACTAAGATTCAATACAAACCGGCCACTTTATGACCTTCCTTATAAAAAAGGGTCGAAAACGAGTAATGTCCTAAATTAACGAGGGGATTTTCTTAACCTCCATTTTGGCTGAATTTTTAGAGAATGCAAAAATATCCCATGGAAGTCGTAGTTATGTTGTTTACCTATCCAACGAATTGTCACACGCTAAGATTCAATGCAACTCGGCCACATTATGGCCTTCCTACTAAAAAAGGGTCGAAAACCAGTAATGTCCCAAATTAACGAGGATATTTTCTTAACCCCCATTTTGGCTGATTTTTTAGAGAATGCAAAAATATCCCATGGAAGTCGTAGTTATGTTGTTTACCTATCCAACGAATTGTCACACGCTAAGATTCAATGCAAATCGGCCACATTATGGCCTTCCTACTAAAAAAGGGTCGAAAACGAGTAATGTCCCAAATTAACGAGGATATTTTCTTAACCCCCATTTTGGCTGAATTTTTAGAGAATGCAAAAATATCCCATGGAAGTCATAGTTATGTTGTTTACCTATCCAACGAATTGTCACACGCTAAGATTCAATGCAAATCGGCCACATTATGGCCTTCCTACTAAAAAAGGGTCGAAAACGAGTAATGTCAAAAATTAACGAGGATATTTTCTTAACCCCCATTTTGGCTGAATTTTTAGAGAATGCAAAAATATCCCATGGAAGTCGTAGTTATGTTGTTTACCTATCCAACAAATTGTCACACGCTAAGATTCAATGCAAATCGGCCACATTATGGCCTTCCTACTAAAAAAGGGTCGAAAACGAGTAATGTCCCAAATTAACGAGGAGATTTTCTTAACCCCCATTTTGGCTGAATTTTTAGAGAATGCAAAAATATCCCATGGAAGTCATAGTTATGTTGTTTACCTATCCAACGAATTGTCACACACTAAGATTCAATGCAAATCGGCCACATTATGGCCTTCCTACTAAAAAAGGGTCGAAAACGAGTAATGTCCCAAATTAACGAGGATATTTTCTTAACACCCATTTTGGCTGAATTTTTAGAGAATGCAAAAATATCCCATGGAAGTCATTGTTATGTTGTTTACCTATCCAACGAATTGTCACACGCTAAGATTCAATGCAAATCGGCCACATTATGGCCTTCCTACTAAAAAAGGGTCGAAAACGAGTAATGTCAAAAATTATCGAGGATATTTTCTTAACCCCCATTTTGGCTGAATTTTTAGAGAATGCAAAAATATCCCATGGAAGTCGTAGTTATGTTGTTTACCTATCCAACGAATTGTCACACGCTAAGATTCAATGCAAATCGGCCACATTATGGCCTTCCTACTAAAAAAGGGTCGAAAACGAGTAATGTCCCAAATTAACGAGGATATTTTCTTAACCCCCATTTTGGCTGATTTTTAAGAGAATGCAAAAATATCCCATGGAGGTCGTAGTTATGTTGTTTACCTATCCAACGAATTGTCACACGCTAAGATTCAATGCAAATCGGCCACATTATGGCCTTCCTACTAAAAAAGGGTCGAAAACGAGTAATGTCCCAAATTAACGAGGATATTTTCTTAACCCCCATTTTGGCTGAATTTTTAAAGAATGCAAAAATATCCCATGGAAGTCATAGTTATGTTGTTTACCTATCCAACGAATTGTCCCATACTAAGATTCAATACAAACCGGCCACTTTATGACCTTCCTTATAAAAAAGGGTCGAAAACGAGTAATGTCCTAAATTAACGAGGGGATTTTCTTAACCTCCATTTTGGCTGAATTTTTAGAGAATGCAAAAATATCCCATGGAAGTCGTAGTTATGTTGTTTACCTATCCAACGAATTGTCACGCGCTAAGATTCAATGCAACTCGGCCACATTATGGCCTTCCTACTAAAAAAGGGTCGAAAACCAGTAATGTCCCAAATTAACGAGGATATTTTCTTAACCCCCATTTTGGCTGATTTTTTAGAGAATGCAAAAATATCCCATGGAAGTCGTAGTTATGTTGTTTACCTATCCAACGAATTGTCACACGCTAAGATTCAATGCAAATCGGCCACATTATGGCCTTCCTACTAAAAAAGGGTCGAAAACGAGTAATGTCCCAAATTAACGAGGATATTTTCTTAACCCCCATTTTGGCTGAATTTTTAGAGAATGCAAAAATATCCCATGGAAGTCATAGTTATGTTGTTTACCTATCCAACGAATTGTCACACGCTAAGATTCAATGCAAATCGGCCACATTATGGCCTTCCTACTAAAAAAGGGTCGAAAACGAGTAATGTCAAAAATTAACGAGGATATTTTCTTAACCCCCATTTTGGCTGAATTTTTAGAGAATGCAAAAATATCCCATGGAAGTCGTAGTTATGTTTTTTACCTATCCAACGAATTGTCACACGCTAAGATTCAATGCAAATCGGCCACATTATGGCCTTCCTACTAAAAAAGGGTCGAAAACGAGTAATGTCCCAAATTAACGAGGAGATTTTCTTAACCCCCATTTTGGCTGAATTTTTAGAGAATGCAAAAATATCCCATGGAAGTCATAGTTATGTTGTTTACCTATCCAACGAATTGTCACACGCTAAGATTCAATGCAAATCGGCCACATTATGGCCTTCCTACTAAAAAAGGGTCGAAAACGAGTAATGTCCCAAATTAACGAGGATATTTTCTTAACCCCCATTTTGGCTGAATTTTTAAAGAATGCAAAAATATCCCATGGAAGTCATTGTTATGTTGTTTACCTATCCAACGAATTGTCACACGCTAAGATTCAATGCAAATCGGCCACATTATGGCCTTCCTAGTAAAAAAGGGTCGAAAACGAGTAATGTCCCAAATTAACGAGGAGATTTTCTTAACCTCCATTTTGGCTGAATTTTTAAAAAATGCAAAAATATCCGATGGAAGTCGTAGCTATGTTGTTTACCTATCCAACGAATTGTCCCATACTAAGATTCAATACAAACCGGCCACTTTATGACCTTCCTTATAAAAAAGGGTCGAAAACGAGTAATGTCCTAAATTAACGAGGGGATTTTCTTAACCTCCATTTTGGCTGAATTTTTAGAGAATGCAAAAATATCCCATGGAAGTCGTAGTTATGTTGTTTACCTATCCAACGAATTGTCACACGCTAAGATTCAATGCAACTCGGCCACATTATGGCCTTCCTACTAAAAAAGGGTCGAAAACCAGTAATGTCCCAAATTAACGAGGATATTTTCTTAACCCCCATTTTGGCTGATTTTTTAGAGAATGCAAAAATATCCCATGGAAGTCGTAGTTATGTTGTTTACCTATCCAACGAATTGTCACACGCTAAGATTCAATGCAAATCGGCCACATTATGGCCTTCCTACTAAAAAAGGGTCGAAAACGAGTAATGTCCCAAATTAACGAGGATATTTTCTTAACCCCCATTTTGGCTGAATTTTTAGAGAATGCAAAAATATCCCATGGAAGTCATAGTTATGTTGTTTACCTATCCAACGAATTGTCACACGCTAAGATTCAATGCAAATCGGCCACATTATGGCCTTCCTACTAAAAAAGGGTCGAAAACGAGTAATGTCAAAAATTAACGAGGATATTTTCTTAACCCCCATTTTGGCTGAATTTTTAGAGAATGCAAAAATATCCCATGGAAGTCGTAGTTATGTTGTTTACCTATCCAACGAATTGTCACACGCTAAGATTCAATGCAAATCGGCCACATTATGGCCTTCCTACTAAAAAAGGGTCGAAAACGAGTAATGTCCCAAATTAACGAGGAGATTTTCTTAACCCCCATTTTGGCTGAATTTTTAGAGAATGCAAAAATATCCCATGGAAGTCATAGTTATGTTGTTTACCTATCCAACGAATTGTCACACACTAAGATTCAATGCAAATCGGCCACATTATGGCCTTCCTACTAAAAAAGGGTCGAAAACGAGTAATGTCCCAAATTAACGAGGATATTTTCTTAACACCCATTTTGGCTGAATTTTTAGAGAATGCAAAAATATCCCATGGAAGTCATTGTTATGTTGTTTACCTATCCAACGAATTGTCACACGCTAAGATTCAATGCAAATCGGCCACATTATGGCCTTCCTACTAAAAAAGGGTCGAAAACGAGTAATGTCAAAAATTATCGAGGATATTTTCTTAACCCCCATTTTGGCTGAATTTTTAGAGAATGCAAAAATATCCCATGGAAGTCGTAGTTATGTTGTTTACCTATCCAACGAATTGTCACACGCTAAGATTCAATGCAAATCGGCCACATTATGGCCTTCCTACTAAAAAAGGGTCGAAAACGAGTAATGTCCCAAATTAACGAGGATATTTTCTTAACCCCCATTTTGGCTGATTTTTAAGAGAATGCAAAAATATCCCATGGAGGTCGTAGTTATGTTGTTTACCTATCCAACGAATTGTCACACGCTAAGATTCAATGCAAATCGGCCACATTATGGCCTTCCTACTAAAAAAGGGTCGAAAACGAGTAATGTCCCAAATTAACGAGGATATTTTCTTAACCCCCATTTTGGCTGAATTTTTAAAGAATGCAAAAATATCCCATGGAAGTCATAGTTATGTTGTTTACCTATCCAACGAATTGTCCCATACTAAGATTCAATACAAACCGGCCACTTTATGACCTTCCTTATAAAAAAGGGTCGAAAACGAGTAATGTCCTAAATTAACGAGGGGATTTTCTTAACCTCCATTTTGGCTGAATTTTTAGAGAATGCAAAAATATCCCATGGAAGTCGTAGTTATGTTGTTTACCTATCCAACGAATTGTCACGCGCTAAGATTCAATGCAACTCGGCCACATTATGGCCTTCCTACTAAAAAAGGGTCGAAAACGAGTAATGTCCCAAATTAACGAGGATATTTTCTTAACCCCCATTTTGGCTGAATTTTTAGAGAATGCAAAAATATCCCATGGAAGTCATTGTTATGTTGTTTACCTATCCAACGAATTGTCACACGCTAAGATTCAATGCAAATCGGCCACATTATGGCCTTCCTACTAAAAAAGGGTCGAAAACGAGTAATGTCAAAAATTATCGAGGATATTTTCTTAACCCCCATTTTGGCTGAATTTTTAGAGAATGCAAAAATATCCCATGGAAGTCGTAGTTATGTTGTTTACCTATCCAACGAATTGTCACACGCTAAGATTCAATGCAAATCGGCCACATTATGGCCTTCCTACTAAAAAAGGGTCGAAAACGAGTAATGTCCCAAATTAACGAGGATATTTTCTTAACCCCCATTTTGGCTGATTTTTAAGAGAATGCAAAAATATCCCATGGAGGTCGTAGTTATGTTGTTTACCTATCCAACGAATTGTCACACGCTAAGATTCAATGCAAATCGGCCACATTATGGCCTTCCTACTAAAAAAGGGTCGAAAACGAGTAATGTCCCAAATTAACGAGGATATTTTCTTAACCCCCATTTTGGCTGAATTTTTAAAGAATGCAAAAATATCCCATGGAAGTCATAGTTATGTTGTTTACCTATCCAACGAATTGTCCCATACTAAGATTCAATACAAACCGGCCACTTTATGACCTTCCTTATAAAAAAGGGTCGAAAACGAGTAATGTCCTAAATTAACGAGGGGATTTTCTTAACCTCCATTTTGGCTGAATTTTTAGAGAATGCAAAAATATCCCATGGAAGTCGTAGTTATGTTGTTTACCTATCCAACGAATTGTCACGCGCTAAGATTCAATGCAACTCGGCCACATTATGGCCTTCCTACTAAAAAAGGGTCGAAAACGAGTAATGTCCCAAATTAACGAGGATATTTTCTTAACCCCCATTTTGGCTGAATTTTTAGAGAATGCAAAAATATCCCATGGAAGTCATTGTTATGTTGTTTACCTATCCAACGAATTGTCACACGCTAAGATTCAATGCAAATCGGCCACATTATGGCCTTCCTACTAAAAAAGGGTCGAAAACGAGTAATGTCAAAAATTATCGAGGATATTTTCTTAACCCCCATTTTGGCTGAATTTTTAGAGAATGCAAAAATATCCCATGGAAGTCGTAGTTATGTTGTTTACCTATCCAACGAATTGTCACACGCTAAGATTCAATGCAAATCGGCCACATTATGGCCTTCCTACTAAAAAAGGGTCGAAAACGAGTAATGTCCCAAATTAACGAGGATATTTTCTTAACCCCCATTTTGGCTGATTTTTTAGAGAATGCAAAAATATCCCATGGAAGTCGTAGTTATGTTGTTTACCTATCCAACGAATTGTCACACGCTAAGATTCAATGCAAATCGGCCACATTATGGCCTTCCTACTAAAAAAGGGTCGAAAACGAGTAATGTCCCAAATTAACGAGGATATTTTCTTAACCCCCATTTTGGCTGAATTTTTAGAGAATGCAAAAATATCCCATGGAAGTCGTAGTTATGTTGTTTACCTATCCAACGAATTGTCACACACTAAGATTCAATGCAAATCGGCCACATTATGGCCTTCCTACTAAAAAAGGGTCGAAAACGAGTAATGTCAAAAATTAACGAGGATATTTTCTTAACCCCCATTTTGGCTGAATTTTTAGAGAATGCAAAAATATCCCATGGAAGTCGTAGTTATGTTGTTTACCTATCCAACGAATTGTCACACGCTAAGATTCAATGCAAATCGGCCACATTATGGCCTTCCTACTAAAAAAGGGTCGAAAACGAGTAATGTCCCAAATTAACGAGGAGATTTTCTTAACCCCCATTTTGGCTGAATTTTTAGAGAATGCAAAAATATCCCATGGAAGTCATAGTTATGTTGTTTACCTATCCAACGAATTGTCACACGCTAAGATTCAATGCAAATCGGCCACATTATGGCCTTCCTACTAAAAAAGGGTCGAAAACGAGTAATGTCCCAAATTAACGAGGATATTTTCTTAACCCCCATTTTGGCTGAATTTTTAGAGAATGCAAAAATATCCCATGGAAGTCATTGTTATGTTGTTTACCTATCCAACGAATTGTCACACGCTAAGATTCAATGCAAATCGGCCACATTATGGCCTTCCTACTAAAAAAGGGTCGAAAACGAGTAATGTCAAAAATTATCGAGGATATTTTCTTAACCCCCATTTTGGCTGAATTTTTAGAGAATGCAAAAATATCCCATGGAAGTCGTAGTTATGTTGTTTACCTATCCAACGAATTGTCACACGCTAAGATTCAATGCAAATCGGCCACATTATGGCCTTCCTACTAAAAAAGGGTCGAAAACGAGTAATGTCCCAAATTAACGAGGATATTTTCTTAACCCCCATTTTGGCTGATTTTTTAGAGAATGCAAAAATATCCCATGGAAGTCGTAGTTATGTTGTTTACCTATCCAACGAATTGTCACACGCTAAGATTCAATGCAAATCGGCCACATTATGGCCTTCCTACTAAAAAAGGGTCGAAAACGAGTAATGTCCCAAATTAACGAGGATATTTTCTTAACCCCCATTTTGGCTGAATTTTTAAAGAATGCAAAAATATCCCATGGAAGTCATTGTTATGTTGTTTACCTATCCAACGAATTGTCACACGCTAAGATTCAATGCAAATCGGCCACATTATGGCCTTCCTAGTAAAAAAGGGTCGAAAACGAGTAATGTCCCAAATTAACGAGGAGATTTTCTTAACCTCCATTTTGGCTGAATTTTTAAAAAATGCAAAAATATCCGATGGAAGTCGTAGCTATGTTGTTTACCTATCCAACGAATTGTCACACGCTAAGATTCAATGCAAATCGGCCACATTATGGCCTTCCTACTAAAAAAGGGTCGAAAACGAGTAATGTCCCAAATTAACGAGGATATTTTCTTAACCCCCATTTTGGCTGAATTTTTAGAGAATGCAAAAATATCCCATGGAAGTCGTAGTTATGTTGTTTACCTATCCAACGAATTGTCACACGCTAAGATTCAATGCAAATCGGCCACATTATGGCCTTCCTACTAAAAAAGGGTCGAAAACGAGTAATGTCAAAAATTAACGAGGATATTTTCTTAACCCCCATTTTGGCTGAATTTTTAGAGAATGCAAAAATATCCCATGGAAGTCGTAGTTATGTTGTTTACCTATCCAACGAATTGTCACACGCTAAGATTCAATGCAAATCGGCCACATTATGGCCTTCCTACTAAAAAAGGGTCGAAAACGAGTAATGTCCCAAATTAACGAGGAGATTTTCTTAACCCCCATTTTGGCTGAATTTTTAGAGAATGCAAAAATATCCCATGGAAGTCATAGTTATGTTGTTTACCTATCCAACGAATTGTCACACGCTAAGATTCAATGCAAATCGGCCACATTATGGCCTTCCTACTAAAAAAGGGTCGAAAACGAGTAATGTCCCAAATTAACGAGGATATTTTCTTAACCCCCATTTTGGCTGAATTTTTAGAGAATGCAAAAATATCCCATGGAAGTCATTGTTATGTTGTTTACCTATCCAACGAATTGTCACACGCTAAGATTCAATGCAAATCGGCCACATTATGGCCTTCCTACTAAAAAAGGGTCGAAAACGAGTAATGTCAAAAATTATCGAGGATATTTTCTTAACCCCCATTTTGGCTGAATTTTTAGAGAATGCAAAAATATCCCATGGAAGTCGTAGTTATGTTGTTTACCTATCCAACGAATTGTCACACGCTAAGATTCAATGCAAATCGGCCACATTATGGCCTTCCTACTAAAAAAGGGTCGAAAACGAGTAATGTCCCAAATTAACGAGGATATTTTCTTAACCCCCATTTTGGCTGATTTTTTAGAGAATGCAAAAATATCCCATGGAAGTCGTAGTTATGTTGTTTACCTATCCAACGAATTGTCACACGCTAAGATTCAATGCAAATCGGCCACATTATGGCCTTCCTACTAAAAAAGGGTCGAAAACGAGTAATGTCCCAAATTAACGAGGATATTTTCTTAACCCCCATTTTGGCTGAATTTTTAAAGAATGCAAAAATATCCCATGGAAGTCATTGTTATGTTGTTTACCTATCCAACGAATTGTCACACGCTAAGATTCAATGCAAATCGGCCACATTATGGCCTTCCTAGTAAAAAAGGGTCGAAAACGAGTAATGTCCCAAATTAACGAGGAGATTTTCTTAACCTCCATTTTGGCTGAATTTTTAAAAAATGCAAAAATATCCGATGGAAGTCGTAGCTATGTTGTTTACCTATCCAACGAATTGTCACACGCTAAGATTCAATGCAACTCGGCCACATTATGGCCTTCCTACTAAAAAAGGGTCGAAAACCAGTAATGTCCCAAATTAACGAGGATATTTTCTTAACCCCCATTTTGGCTGATTTTTTAGAGAATGCAAAAATATCCCATGGAAGTCGTAGTTATGTTGTTTACCTATCCAACGAATTGTCACACGCTAAGATTCAATGCAAATCGGCCACATTATGGCCTTCCTACTAAAAAAGGGTCGAAAACGAGTAATGTCCCAAATTAACGAGGATATTTTCTTAACCCCCATTTTGGCTGAATTTTTAGAGAATGCAAAAATATCCCATGGAAGTCATAGTTATGTTGTTTACCTATCCAACGAATTGTCACACGCTAATATTCAATGCAAATCGGCCACATTATGGCCTTCCTACTAAAAAAGGGTCGAAAACGAGTAATGTCAAAAATTAACGAGGATATTTTCTTAACCCCCATTTTGGCTGAATTTTTAGAGAATGCAAAAATATCCCATGGAAGTCGTAGTTATGTTGTTTACCTATCCAACGAATTGTCACACGCTAAGATTCAATGCAAATCGGCCACATTATGGCCTTCCTACTAAAAAAGGGTCGAAAACGAGTAATGTCAAAAATTAACGAGGATATTTTCTTAACCCCCATTTTGGCTGAATTTTTAGAGAATGCAAAAATATCCCATGGAAGTCGTAGTTATGTTGTTTACCTATCCAACGAATTGTCACACGCTAAGATTCAATGCAAATCGGCCACATTATGGCCTTCCTACTAAAAAAGGGTCGAAAACGAGTAATGTCCCAAATTAACGAGGAGATTTTCTTAACCCCCATTTTGGCTGAATTTTTAGAGAATGCAAAAATATCCCATGGAAGTCATAGTTATGTTGTTTACCTATCCAACGAATTGTCACACGCTAAGATTCAATGCAAATCGGCCACATTATGGCCTTCCTACTAAAAAAGGGTCGAAAACGAGTAATGTCCCAAATTAACGAGGATATTTTCTTAACCCCCATTTTGGCTGAATTTTTAGAGAATGCAAAAATATCCCATGGAAGTCATTGTTATGTTGTTTACCTATCCAACGAATTGTCACACGCTAAGATTCAATGCAAATCGGCCACATTATGGCCTTCCTACTAAAAAAGGGTCGAAAACGAGTAATGTCAAAAATTATCGAGGATATTTTCTTAACCCCCATTTTGGCTGAATTTTTAGAGAATGCAAAAATATCCCATGGAAGTCGTAGTTATGTTGTTTACCTATCCAACGAATTGTCACACGCTAAGATTCAATGCAAATCGGCCACATTATGGCCTTCCTACTAAAAAAGGGTCGAAAACGAGTAATGTCCCAAATTAACGAGGATATTTTCTTAACCCCCATTTTGGCTGATTTTTTAGAGAATGCAAAAATATCCCATGGAAGTCGTAGTTATGTTGTTTACCTATCCAACGAATTGGCACACGCTAAGATTCAATGCAAATCGGCCACATTATGGCCTTCCTACTAAAAAAGGGTCGAAAACGAGTAATGTCCCAAATTAACGAGGATATTTTCTTAACCCCCATTTTGGCTGAATTTTTAAAGAATGCAAAAATATCCCATGGAAGTCATTGTTATGTTGTTTACCTATCCAACGAATTGTCACACGCTAAGATTCAATGCAAATCGGCCACATTATGGCCTTCCTAGTAAAAAAGGGTCGAAAACGAGTAATGTCCCAAATTAACGAGGAGATTTTCTTAACCTCCATTTTGGCTGAATTTTTAAAAAATGCAAAAATATCCGATGGAAGTCGTAGCTATGTTGTTTACCTATCCAACGAATTGTCACACGCTAAGATTCAATGCAACTCGGCCACATTATGGCCTTCCTACTAAAAAAGGGTCGAAAACCAGTAATGTCCCAAATTAACGAGGATATTTTCTTAACCCCCATTTTGGCTGATTTTTTAGAGAATGCAAAAATATCCCATGGAAGTCGTAGTTATGTTGTTTACCTATCCAACGAATTGTCACACGCTAAGATTCAATGCAAATCGGCCACATTATGGCCTTCCTACTAAAAAAGGGTCGAAAACGAGTAATGTCCCAAATTAACGAGGATATTTTCTTAACCCCCATTTTGGCTGAATTTTTAGAGAATGCAAAAATATCCCATGGAAGTCATAGTTATGTTGTTTACCTATCCAACGAATTGTCACACGCTAAGATTCAATGCAAATCGGCCACATTATGGCCTTCCTACTAAAAAAGGGTCGAAAACGAGTAATGTCAAAAATTAACGAGGATATTTTCTTAACCCCCATTTTGGCTGAATTTTTAGAGAATGCAAAAATATCCCATGGAAGTCGTAGTTATGTTGTTTACCTATCCAACGAATTGTCACACGCTAAGATTCAATGCAAATCGGCCACATTATGGCCTTCCTACTAAAAAAGGGTCGAAAACGAGTAATGTCAAAAATTAACGAGGATATTTTCTTAACCCCCATTTTGGCTGAATTTTTAGAGAATGCAAAAATATCCCATGGAAGTCGTAGTTATGTTGTTTACCTATCCAACGAATTGTCACACGCTAAGATTCAATGCAAATCGGCCACATTATGGCCTTCCTACTAAAAAAGGGTCGAAAACGAGTAATGTCAAAAATTAACGAGGATATTTTCTTAACCCCCATTTTGGCTGAATTTTTAGAGAATGCAAAAATATCCCATGGAAGTCGTAGTTATGTTGTTTACCTATCCAACGAATTGTCACACGCTAAGATTCAATGCAAATCGGCCACATTATGGCCTTCCTACTAAAAAAGGGTCGAAAACGAGTAATGTCCCAAATTAACGAGGAGATTTTCTTAACCCCCATTTTGGCTGAATTTTTAGAGAATGCAAAAATATCCCATGGAAGTCATAGTTATGTTGTTTACCTATCCAACGAATTGTCACACGCTAAGATTCAATGCAAATCGGCCACATTATGGCCTTCCTACTAAAAAAGGGTCGAAAACGAGTAATGTCCCAAATTAACGAGGATATTTTCTTAACCCCCATTTTGGCTGAATTTTTAGAGAATGCAAAAATATCCCATGGAAGTCATTGTTATGTTGTTTACCTATCCAACGAATTGTCACACGCTAAGATTCAATGCAAATCGGCCACATTATGGCCTTCCTACTAAAAAAGGGTCGAAAACGAGTAATGTCAAAAATTATCGAGGATATTTTCTTAACCCCCATTTTGGCTGAATTTTTAGAGAATGCAAAAATATCCCATGGAAGTCGTAGTTATGTTGTTTACCTATCCAACGAATTGTCACACGCTAAGATTCAATGCAAATCGGCCACATTATGGCCTTCCTACTAAAAAAGGGTCGAAAACGAGTAATGTCCCAAATTAACGAGGATATTTTCTTAACCCCCATTTTGGCTGATTTTTTAGAGAATGCAAAAATATCCCATGGAAGTCGTAGTTATGTTGTTTACCTATCCAACGAATTGTCACACGCTAAGATTCAATGCAAATCGGCCACATTATGGCCTTCCTACTAAAAAAGGGTCGAAAACGAGTAATGTCCCAAATTAACGAGGATATTTTCTTAACCCCCATTTTGGCTGAATTTTTAAAGAATGCAAAAATATCCCATGGAAGTCATTGTTATGTTGTTTACCTATCCAACGAATTGTCACACGCTAAGATTCAATGCAAATCGGCCACATTATGGCCTTCCTAGTAAAAAAGGGTCGAAAACGAGTAATGTCCCAAATTAACGAGGAGATTTTCTTAACCTCCATTTTGGCTGAATTTTTAAAAAATGCAAAAATATCCGATGGAAGTCGTAGCTATGTTGTTTACCTATCCAACGAATTGTCACACGCTAAGATTCAATGCAACTCGGCCACATTATGGCCTTCCTACTAAAAAAGGGTCGAAAACCAGTAATGTCCCAAATTAACGAGGATATTTTCTTAACCCCCATTTTGGCTGATTTTTTAGAGAATGCAAAAATATCCCATGGAAGTCGTAGTTATGTTGTTTACCTATCCAACGAATTGTCACACGCTAAGATTCAATGCAAATCGGCCACATTATGGCCTTCCTACTAAAAAAGGGTCGAAAACGAGTAATGTCCCAAATTAACGAGGATATTTTCTTAACCCCCATTTTGGCTGAATTTTTAGAGAATGCAAAAATATCCCATGGAAGTCATAGTTATGTTGTTTACCTATCCAACGAATTGTCACACGCTAAGATTCAATGCAAATCGGCCACATTATGGCCTTCCTACTAAAAAAGGGTCGAAAACGAGTAATGTCAAAAATTAACGAGGATATTTTCTTAACCCCCATTTTGGCTGAATTTTTAGAGAATGCAAAAATATCCCATGGAAGTCGTAGTTATGTTGTTTACCTATCCAACGAATTGTCACACGCTAAGATTCAATGCAAATCGGCCACATTATGGCCTTCCTACTAAAAAAGGGTCGAAAACGAGTAATGTCCCAAATTAACGAGGAGATTTTCTTAACCTCCATTTTGGCTGAATTTTTAAAAAATGCAAAAATATCCGATGGAAGTCGTAGCTATGTTGTTTACCTATCCAACGAATTGTCCCATACTAAGATTCAATACAAACCGGCCACTTTATGACCTTCCTTATAAAAAAGGGTCGAAAACGAGTAATGTCCTAAATTAACGAGGGGATTTTCTTAACCTCCATTTTGGCTGAATTTTTAGAGAATGCAAAAATATCCCATGGAAGTCGTAGTTATGTTGTTTACCTATCCAACGAATTGTCACACGCTAAGATTCAATGCAACTCGGCCACATTATGGCCTTCCTACTAAAAAAGGGTCGAAAACCAGTAATGTCCCAAATTAACGAGGATATTTTCTTAACCCTCATTTTGGCTGATTTTTTAGAGAATGCAAAAATATCCCATGGAAGTCGTAGTTATGTTGTTTACCTATCCAACGAATTGTCACACGCTAAGATTCAATGCAAATCGGCCACATTATGGCCTTCCTACTAAAAAAGGGTCGAAAACGAGTAATGTCCCAAATTAACGAGGATATTTTCTTAACCCCCATTTTGGCTGAATTTTTAGAGAATGCAAAAATATCCCATGGAAGTCATAGTTATGTTGTTTACCTATCCAACGAATTGTCACACGCTAAGATTCAATGCAAATCGGCCACATTATGGCCTTCCTACTAAAAAAGGGTCGAAAACGAGTAATGTCAAAAATTAACGAGGATATTTTCTTAACCCCCATTTTGGCTGAATTTTTAGAGAATGCAAAAATATCCCATGGAAGTCGTAGTTATGTTGTTTACCTATCCAACGAATTGTCACACGCTAAGATTCAATGCAAATCGGCCACATTATGGCCTTCCTACTAAAAAAGGGTCGAAAACGAGTTATGTCCCAAATTAACGAGGAGATTTTCTTAACCCCCATTTTGGCTGAATTTTTAGAGAATGCAAAAATATCCCATGGAAGTCATAGTTATGTTGTTTACCTATCCAACGAATTGTCACACGCTAAAATTCAATGCAAATCGGCCACATTATGGCCTTCCTACTAAAAAAGGGTCGAAAGCGAGTAATGTCCCAAATTAACGGGATATTTTCTTAACCCCCATTTTGGCTGAATTTTTAGAGAATGCAAAAATATCCCATGGAAGTCATTGTTATGTTGTTTACCTATCCAACGAATTGTCACACGCTAAGATTCAATGCAAATCAGCCACATTATGGCCTTCCTACTAAAAAAGGGTCGAAAACGAGTAATGTCAAAAATTATCGAGGATATTTTCTTAACCCCCATTTTGGCTGAATTTTTAGAGAATGCAAAAATATCCCATGGAAGTCGTAGTTATGTTGTTTACCTATCCAACGAATTGTCACACGCTAAGATTCAATGCAAATCGGCCACATTATGGCCTTCCTACTAAAAAAGGGTCGAAAACGAGTAATGTCCCAAATTAACGAGGATATTTTCTTAACCCCCATTTTGGCTGATTTTTTAGAGAATGCAAAAATATCCCATGGAAGTCGTAGTTATGTTGTTTACCTATCCAACGAATTGTCACACGCTAAGATTCAATGCAAATCGGCCACATTATGGCCTTCCGACTAAAAAAGGGTCGAAAACGAGTAATGTCCCAAATTAACGAGGATATTTTCTTAACCCCCATTTTGGCTGAATTTTTAGAGAATGCAAAAATATCCCATGGAAGTCATTGTTATGTTGTTTTCCTATCCAACGAATTGTCACACGCTAAGATTCAATGCAAATCGGCCACATTATGGCCTTCCTACTAAAAAAGGGTCGAAAACGAGTAATGTCAAAAATTAACGAGGATATTTTCTTAACCCCCATTTTGGCTGAATTTTTAGAGAATGCAAAAATATCCCATGGAAGTCGTAGTTATGTTGTTTACCTATCCAACGAATTGTCACACGCTAAGATTCAATGCAAATCGGCCACATTATGGCCTTCCTACTAAAAAAGGGTCGAAAACGAGTAATGTCAAAAATTAACGAGGATATTTTCTTAACCCCCATTTTGGCTGAATTTTTAGAGAATGCAAAAATATCCCATGGAAGTCGTAGTTATGTTGTTTACCTATCCAACGAATTGTCACACGCTAAGATTCAATGCAAATCGGCCACATTATGGCCTTCCTACTAAAAAAGGGTCGAAAACGAGTAATGTCCCAAATTAACGAGGAGATTTTCTTAACCCCCATTTTGGCTGAATTTTTAGAGAATGCAAAAATATCCCATGGAAGTCATAGTTATGTTGTTTACCTATCCAACGAATTGTCACACGCTAAGATTCAATGCAAATCGGCCACATTATGGCCTTCCTACTAAAAAAGGGTCGAAAACGAGTAATGTCCCAAATTAACGAGGATATTTTCTTAACCCCCATTTTGGCTGAATTTTTAGAGAATGCAAAAATATCCCATGGAAGTCATTGTTATGTTGTTTACCTATCCAACGAATTGTCACACGCTAAGATTCAATGCAAATCGGCCACATTATGGCCTTCCTACTAAAAAAGGGTCGAAAACGATTAATGTCAAAAATTATCGAGGATATTTTCTTAACCCCCATTTTGGCTGAATTTTTAGAGAATGCAAAAATATCCCATGGAAGTCGTAGTTATGTTGTTTACCTATCCAACGAATTGTCACACGCTAAGATTCAATGCAAATCGGCCACATTATGGCCTTCCTACTAAAAAAGGGTCGAAAACGAGTAATGTCCCAAATTAACGAGGATATTTTCTTAACCCCCATTTTGGCTGATTTTTTAGAGAATGCAAAAATATCCCATGGAAGTCGTAGTTATGTTGTTTACCTATCCAACGAATTGTCACACGCTAAGATTCAATGCAAATCGGCCACATTATGGCCTTCCTACTAAAAAAGGGTCGAAAACGAGTAATGTCCCAAATTAACGAGGATATTTTCTTAACCCCCATTTTGGCTGAATTTTTAAAGAATGCAAAAATATCCCATGGAAGTCATTGTTATGTTGTTTACCTATCCAACGAATTGTCACACGCTAAGATTCAATGCAAATCGGCCACATTATGGCCTTCCTAGTAAAAAAGGGTCGAAAACGAGTAATGTCCCAAATTAACGAGGAGATTTTCTTAACCTCCATTTTGGCTGAATTTTTAAAAAATGCAAAAATATCCGATGGAAGTCGTAGCTATGTTGTTTACCTATCCAACGAATTGTCACACGCTAAGATTCAATGCAACTCGGCCACATTATGGCCTTCCTACTAAAAAAGGGTCGAAAACCAGTAATGTCCCAAATTAACGAGGATATTTTCTTAACCCCCATTTTGGCTGATTTTTTAGAGAATGCAAAAATATCCCATGGAAGTCGTAGTTATGTTGTTTACCTATCCAACGAATTGTCACACGCTAAGATTCAATGCAAATCGGCCACATTATGGCCTTCCTACTAAAAAAGGGTCGAAAACGAGTAATGTCCCAAATTAACGAGGATATTTTCTTAACCCCCATTTTGGCTGAATTTTTAGAGAATGCAAAAATATCCCATGGAAGTCATAGTTATGTTGTTTACCTATCCAACGAATTGTCACACGCTAAGATTCAATGCAAATCGGCCACATTATGGCCTTCCTACTAAAAAAGGGTCGAAAACGAGTAATGTCAAAAATTAACGAGGATATTTTCTTAACCCCCATTTTGGCTGAATTTTTAGAGAATGCAAAAATATCCCATGGAAGTCGTAGTTATGTTGTTTACCTATCCAACGAATTGTCACACGCTAAGATTCAATGCAAATCGGCCACATTATGGCCTTCCTACTAAAAAAGGGTCGAAAACGAGTAATGTCCCAAATTAACGAGGAGATTTTCTTAACCTCCATTTTGGCTGAATTTTTAAAAAATGCAAAAATATCCGATGGAAGTCGTAGCTATGTTGTTTACCTATCCAACGAATTGTCCCATACTAAGATTCAATACAAACCGGCCACTTTATGACCTTCCTTATAAAAAAGGGTCGAAAACGAGTAATGTCCTAAATTAACGAGGGGATTTTCTTAACCTCCATTTTGGCTGAATTTTTAGAGAATGCAAAAATATCCCATGGAAGTCGTAGTTATGTTGTTTACCTATCCAACGAATTGTCACACGCTAAGATTCAATGCAACTCGGCCACATTATGGCCTTCCTACTAAAAAAGGGTCGAAAACCAGTAATGTCCCAAATTAACGAGGATATTTTCTTAACCCTCATTTTGGCTGATTTTTTAGAGAATGCAAAAATATCCCATGGAAGTCGTAGTTATGTTGTTTACCTATCCAACGAATTGTCACACGCTAAGATTCAATGCAAATCGGCCACATTATGGCCTTCCTACTAAAAAAGGGTCGAAAACGAGTAATGTCCCAAATTAACGAGGATATTTTCTTAACCCCCATTTTGGCTGAATTTTTAGAGAATGCAAAAATATCCCATGGAAGTCATAGTTATGTTGTTTACCTATCCAACGAATTGTCACACGCTAAGATTCAATGCAAATCGGCCACATTATGGCCTTCCTACTAAAAAAGGGTCGAAAACGAGTAATGTCAAAAATTAACGAGGATATTTTCTTAACCCCCATTTTGGCTGAATTTTTAGAGAATGCAAAAATATCCCATGGAAGTCGTAGTTATGTTGTTTACCTATCCAACGAATTGTCACACGCTAAGATTCAATGCAAATCGGCCACATTATGGCCTTCCTACTAAAAAAGGGTCGAAAACGAGTTATGTCCCAAATTAACGAGGAGATTTTCTTAACCCCCATTTTGGCTGAATTTTTAGAGAATGCAAAAATATCCCATGGAAGTCATAGTTATGTTGTTTACCTATCCAACGAATTGTCACACGCTAAAATTCAATGCAAATCGGCCACATTATGGCCTTCCTACTAAAAAAGGGTCGAAAACGAGTAATGTCCCAAATTAACGGGATATTTTCTTAACCCCCATTTTGGCTGAATTTTTAGAGAATGCAAAAATATCCCATGGAAGTCATTGTTATGTTGTTTACCTATCCAACGAATTGTCACACGCTAAGATTCAATGCAAATCAGCCACATTATGGCCTTCCTACTAAAAAAGGGTCGAAAACGAGTAATGTCAAAAATTATCGAGGATATTTTCTTAACCCCCATTTTGGCTGAATTTTTAGAGAATGCAAAAATATCCCATGGAAGTCGTAGTTATGTTGTTTACCTATCCAACGAATTGTCACACGCTAAGATTCAATGCAAATCGGCCACATTATGGCCTTCCTACTAAAAAAGGGTCGAAAACGAGTAATGTCCCAAATTAACGAGGATATTTTCTTAACCCCCATTTTGGCTGATTTTTTAGAGAATGCAAAAATATCCCATGGAAGTCGTAGTTATGTTGTTTACCTATCCAACGAATTGTCACACGCTAAGATTCAATGCAAATCGGCCACATTATGGCCTTCCGACTAAAAAAGGGTCGAAAACGAGTAATGTCCCAAATTAACGAGGATATTTTCTTAACCCCCATTTTGGCTGAATTTTTAGAGAATGCAAAAATATCCCATGGAAGTCATTGTTATGTTGTTTTCCTATCCAACGAATTGTCACACGCTAAGATTCAATGCAAATCGGCCACATTATGGCCTTCCTACTAAAAAAGGGTCGAAAACGAGTAATGTCAAAAATTAACGAGGATATTTTCTTAACCCCCATTTTGGCTGAATTTTTAGAGAATGCAAAAATATCCCATGGAAGTCGTAGTTATGTTGTTTACCTATCCAACGAATTGTCACACGCTAAGATTCAATGCAAATCGGCCACATTATGGCCTTCCTACTAAAAAAGGGTCGAAAACGAGTAATGTCCCAAATTAACGAGGAGATTTTCTTAACACCCATTTTGGCTGAATTTTTAGAATGCAAAAATATCCCATGGAAGTCATAGTTATGTTGTTTACCTATCCAACGAATTGTCACACGCTAAGATTCAATGCAAATCGGCCACATTATGGCCTTCCTACTAAAAAAGGGTCGAAAACGAGTAATGTCCCAAATTAACGAGGAGATTTTCTTAACCTCCATTTTGGCTGAATTTTTAAAAAATGCAAAAATATCCGATGGAAGTCGTAGCTATGTTGTTTACCTATCCAACGAATTGTCCCATACTAAGATCCAATACAAACCGGCCACTTTATGACCTTCCTTATAAAAAAGGGTCGAAAACGAGTAATGTCCTAAATTAACGAGGGGATTTTCTTAACCTCCATTTTGGCTGAATTTTTAGAGAATGCAAAAATATCCCATGGAAGTCGTAGTTATGTTGTTTACCTATCCAACGAATTGTCACACGCTAAGATTCAATGCAACTCGGCCACATTATGGCCTTCCTACTAAAAAAGGGTCGAAAACCAGTAATGTCCCAAATTAACGAGGATATTTTCTTAACCCCCATTTTGGCTGATTTTTTAGAGAATGCAAAAATATCCCATGGAAGTCGTAGTTATGTTGTTTACCTATCCAACGAATTGTCACACGCTAAGATTCAATGCAAATCGGCCACATTATGGCCTTCCTACTAAAAAAGGGTCGAAAACGAGTAATGTCCCAAATTAACGAGGAGATTTTCTTAACACCCATTTTGGCTGAATTTTTAGAATGCAAAAATATCCCATGGAAGTCATAGTTATGTTGTTTACCTATCCAACGAATTGTCACACGCTAAGATTCAATGCAAATCGGCCACATTATGGCCTTCCTACTAAAAAAGGGTCGAAAACGAGTAATGTCCCAAATTAACGAGGAGATTTTCTTAACCTCCATTTTGGCTGAATTTTTAAAAAATGCAAAAATATCCGATGGAAGTCGTAGCTATGTTGTTTACCTATCCAACGAATTGTCCCATACTAAGATCCAATACAAACCGGCCACTTTATGACCTTCCTTATAAAAAAGGGTCGAAAACGAGTAATGTCCTAAATTAACGAGGGGATTTTCTTAACCTCCATTTTGGCTGAATTTTTAGAGAATGCAAAAATATCCCATGGAAGTCGTAGTTATGTTGTTTACCTATCCAACGAATTGTCACACGCTAAGATTCAATGCAACTCGGCCACATTATGGCCTTCCTACTAAAAAAGGGTCGAAAACCAGTAATGTCCCAAATTAACGAGGATATTTTCTTAACCCCCATTTTGGCTGATTTTTTAGAGAATGCAAAAATATCCCATGGAAGTCGTAGTTATGTTGTTTACCTATCCAACGAATTGTCACACGCTAAGATTCAATGCAAATCGGCCACATTATGGCCTTCCTACTAAAAAAGGGTCGAAAACGAGTAATGTCCCAAATTAACGAGGATATTTTCTTAACCCCCATTTTGGCTGAATTTTTAGAGAATGCAAAAATATCCCATGGAAGTCATAGTTATGTTGTTTACCTATCCAACGAATTGTCACACGCTAAGATTCAATGCAAATCGGCCACATTATGGCCTTCCTACTAAAAAAGGGTCGAAAACGAGTAATGTCAAAAATTAACGAGGATATTTTCTTAACCCCCATTTTGGCTGAATTTTTAGAGAATGCAAAAATATCCCATGGAAGTCGTAGTTATGTTGTTTACCTATCCAACGAATTGTCACACGCTAAGATTCAATGCAAATCGGCCACATTATGGCCTTCCTACTAAAAAAGGGTCGAAAACGAGTAATGTCCCAAATTAACGAGGAGATTTTCTTAACCCCCATTTTGGCTGAATTTTTAGAGAATGCAAAAATATCCCATGGAAGTCATAGTTATGTTGTTTACCTATCCAACGAATTGTCACACGCTAAGATTCAATGCAAATCGGCCACATTATGGCCTTCCTACTAAAAAAGGGTCGAAAACGAGTAATGTCCCAAATTAACGAGGATATTTTCTTAACCCCCATTTTGGCTGAATTTTTAGAGAATGCAAAAATATCCCATGGAAGTCATAGTTATGTTGTTTACCTATCCAACGAATTGTCACACGCTAAGATTCAATGCAAATCGGCCACATTATGGCCTTCCTACTAAAAAAGGGTCGAAAACGAGTAATGTCAAAAATTAACGAGGATATTTTCTTAACCCCCATTTTGGCTGAATTTTTAGAGAATGCAAAAATATCCCATGGAAGTCGTAGTTATGTTGTTTACCTATCCAACGAATTGTCACACGCTAAGATTCAATGCAAATCGGCCACATTATGGCCTTCCTACTAAAAAAGGGTCGAAAACGAGTAATGTCCCAAATTAACGAGGAGATTTTCTTAACCCCCATTTTGGCTGAATTTTTAGAGAATGCAAAAATATCCCATGGAAGTCATAGTTATGTTGTTTACCTATCCAACGAATTGTCACACGCTAAGATTCAATGCAAATCGGCCACATTATGGCCTTCCTACTAAAAAAGGGTCGAAAACGAGTAATGTCCCAAATTAACGAGGATATTTTCTTAACCCCCATTTTGGCTGAATTTTTAGAGAATGCAAAAATATCCCATGGAAGTCATAGTTATGTTGTTTACCTATCCAACGAATTGTCACACGCTAAGATTCAATGCAAATCGGCCACATTATGGCCTTCCTACTAAAAAAGGGTCGAAAACGAGTAATGTCAAAAATTAACGAGGATATTTTCTTAACCCCCATTTTGGCTGAATTTTTAGAGAATGCAAAAATATCCCATGGAAGTCGTAGTTATGTTGTTTACCTATCCAACGAATTGTCACACGCTAAGATTCAATGCAAATCGGCCACATTATGGCCTTCCTACTAAAAAAGGGTCGAAAACGAGTAATGTCCCAAATTAACGAGGAGATTTTCTTAACCCCCATTTTGGCTGAATTTTTAGAGAATGCAAAAATATCCCATGGAAGTCATAGTTATGTTGTTTACCTATCCAACGAATTGTCACACGCTAAGATTCAATGCAAATCGGCCACATTATGGCCTTCCTACTAAAAAAGGGTCGAAAACGAGTAATGTCCCAAATTAACGAGGATATTTTCTTAACCCCCATTTTGGCTGAATTTTTAGAGAATGCAAAAATATCCCATGGAAGTCATTGTTATGTTGTTTACCTATCCAACGAATTGTCACACGCTAAGATTCAATGCAAATCGGCCACATTATGGCCTTCCTACTAAAAAAGGGTCGAAAACGAGTAATGTCAAAAATTATCGAGGATATTTTCTTAACCCCCATTTTGGCTGAATTTTTAGAGAATGCAAAAATATCCCATGGAAGTCGTAGTTATGTTGTTTACCTATCCAACGAATTGTCACACGCTAAGATTCAATGCAAATCGGCCACATTATGGCCTTCCTACTAAAAAAGGGTCGAAAACGAGTAATGTCCCAAATTAACGAGGATATTTTCTTAACCCCCATTTTGGCTGAATTTTTAGAGAATGCAAAAATATCCCATGGAAGTCATAGTTATGTTGTTTACCTATCCAACGAATTGTCACACGCTACGATTCAATGCAACTCGGCCACATTATGGCCTTCCTACTAAAAAAGGGTCGAAAACGAGTAATGTCCCAAATTAACGAGGATATTTTCTTAACCCCCATTTTGGCTGAATTTTTAGAGAATGCAAAAATATCCCATGGAAGTCGTAGTTATGTTGTTTACCTATCCAACGAATTGTCACACGCTAAGAGTCAATGCAAATCGGCCACATTATGGCCTTCCTACTAAAAAAGGGTCGAAAACGAGTAATGTCCCAAATTAACGAGGATATTTTCTTAACCCCCATTTTGGCTGAATTTTTAGAGAATGCAAAAATATCCCATGGAAGTCATAGTTATGTTGTTTACCTATCCAACGAATTGTCACACGCTAAGATTCAATGCAAATCGGCCACATTATGGCCTTCCTACTAAAAAAAGGTCGAAAACGAGTAATGTCAAAAATTAACGAGGATATTTTCTTAACCCCCATTTTGGCTGAATTTTTAGAGAATGCAAAAATATCCCATGGAAGTCGTAGTTATGTTGTTTACCTATCCAACGAATTGTCACACGCTAAGATTCAATGCAAATCGGCCACATTATGGCCTTCCTACTAAAAAAGGGTCGAAAACGAGTAATGTCCCATATTAACGAGGATATTTTTTTAACCCCCATTTTGGCTGAATTTTTAGAGAATGCAAAAATATCCCATGGAAGTCATAGTTATGTTGTTTACCTATCCAACGAATTGTCACACGCTAAGATTCAATGCAAATCGGCCACATTATGGTCTTCCTACTAAAAAAGGGTCGAAAACGAGTAATGTCCCAAATTAACGAGGATATTTTCTTAACCCCCATTTTAGCTGAAGTTTTAGAGAATGCAAAAATATCCCATGGAAGTCATTGTTATGTTGTTTACCTATCCAACGAATTGTCACACGCTAAGATTCAATGCAAATCGGCCACATTATGGCCTTCCTACTAAAAAAGGGTCGAAAACGAGTAATGTCCCAAATTAACGAGGAAATTTTCTTAACCCCCATTTTTGCTGAATTTTTAGAGAATGCAAAAATATCCCATGGAAGTCGTAGTTATGTTGTTTACCTATCCAACGAATTGTCACACGCTAAGATTCAATGCAAATCGGCCACATTATGGCCTTCCTACTAAAAAAGGGTCGAAAACGAGTAATGTCCCAAATTAACGAGGATATTTTCTTAACCCCCATTTTGGCTGAATTTTTAGAGAATGCAAAAATATCCCATGGAAGTCATAGTTATGTTGTTTACCTATCCAACGAATTGTCACACGCTAAGATTCAATGCAAATCGGCCACATTATGGCCTTCCTACTAAAAAAGGGTCGAAAACGAGTAATGTCCCAAATTAACGAGGATATTTTCTTAACCCCCATTTTTGCTGAATTTTTAGAGAATGCAAAAATATCCCATGGAAGTCGTAGTTATGTTGTTTACCTATCCAACGAATTGTCACACGCTAAGATTCAATGCAAATCGGCCACATTATGGCCTTCCTACTAAAAAAGGGGCGAAAACGAGTAATGTCAAAAATTAACGAGGATATTTTCTTAACCCCCATTTTGGCTGAATTTTTAGAGAATGCAAAAATATCCCATGGAAGTCGTAGTTATGTTGTTTACCTATCCAACGAATTGTCACACGCTAAGATTCAATGCAAATCGGCCACATTATGGCCTTCCTACTAAAAAAGGGTCGAAAACGAGTAATGTCCCAAATTAACGAGGATATTTTCTTAACCCCCATTTTGGCTGAATTTTTAGAGAATGCAAAAATATCCCATGGAAGTCATAGTTATGTTGTTTACCTATCCAACGAATTGTCACACGCTAAGATTCAATGCAAATCGGCCACATTATGGCCTTCCTACTAAAAAAAGGTCGAAAACGAGTAATGTCAAAAATTAACGAGGATATTTTCTTAACCCCCATTTTGGCTGAATTTTTAGAGAATGCAAAAATATCCCATGGAAGTCGTAGTTATGTTGTTTACCTATCCAACGAATTGTCACACGCTAAGATTCAATGCAAATCGGCCACATTATGGCCTTCCTACTAAAAAAGGGTCGAAAACGAGTAATGTCCCATATTAACGAGGATATTTTTTTAACCCCCATTTTGGCTGAATTTTTAGAGAATGCAAAAATATCCCATGGAAGTCATAGTTATGTTGTTTACCTATCCAACGAATTGTCACACGCTAAGATTCAATGCAAATCGGCCACATTATGGCCTTCCTACTAAAAAAGGGTCGAAAACGAGTAATGTCCCAAATTAACGAGGATATTTTCTTAACCCCCATTTTCGCTGAAGTTTTAGAGAATGCAAAAATATCCCATGGAAGTCATTGTTATGTTGTTTACCTATCCAACGAATTGTCACACGCTAAGATTCAATGCAAATCGGCCACATTATGGCCTTCCTACTAAAAAAGGGTCGAAAACGAGTAATGTCCCAAATTAACGAGGAAATTTTCTTAACCCCCATTTTTGCTGAATTTTTAGAGAATGCAAAAATATCCCATGGAAGTCGTAGTTATGTTGTTTACCTATCCAACGAATTGTCACACGCTAAGATTCAATGCAAATCGGCCACATTATGGCCTTCCTACTAAAAAAGGGTCGAAAACGAGTAATGTCCCAAATTAACGAGGATATTTTTTTAACCCCCATTTTGGCTGAATTTTTAGAGAATGCAAAAATATCCCATGGAAGTCGTAGTTATGTTGTTTACCTATCCAACGAATTGTCACACGCTAAGATTCAATGCAAATCGGCCACATTATGGCCTTCCTACTAAAAAAGGGTCGAAAACGAGTAATGTCCCATATTAAATAGGATATTTTTTTAACCCCCATTTTGGCTGAATTTTTAGAGAATGCAAAAATATCCCATGGAAGTCATAGTTATGTTGTTTACCTATCCAACGAATTGTCACACGCTAAGATTCAATGCAAATCGGCCACATTATGGCCTTCCTACTAAAAAAGGGTCGAAAACGAGTAATGTCCCAAATTAACGAGGATATTTTCTTAACCCCCATTTTAGCTGAAGTTTTAGAGAATGCAAAAATATCCCATGGAAGTCATTGTTATGTTGTTTACCTATCCAACGAATTGTCACACGCTAAGATTCAATGCAAATCGGCCACATTATGGCCTTCCTACTAAAAAAGGGTCGAAAACGAGTAATGTCCCAAATTAACGAGGAAATTTTCTTAACCCCCATTTTTGCTGAATTTTTAGAGAATGCAAAAATATCCCATGGAAGTCGTAGTTATGTTGTTTACCTATCCAACGAATTGTCACACGCTAAGATTCAATGCAAATCGGCCACATTATGGCCTTCCTACTAAAAAAGGGTCGAAAACGAGTAATGTCCCAAATTAACGAGGATATTTTTTTAACCCCCATTTTGGCTGAATTTTTAGAGAATGCAAAAATATCCCATGGAAGTCGTAGTTATGTTGTTTACCTATCCAACGAATTGTCACACGCTAAGATTCAATGCAAATCGGCCACATTATGGCCTTCCTACTAAAAAAGGGTCGAAAACGAGTAATGTCCCATATTAAATAGGATATTTTTTTAACCCCCATTTTGGCTGAATTTTTAGAGAATGCAAAAATATCCCATGGAAGTCATAGTTATGTTGTTTACCTATCCAACGAATTGTCACACGCTAAGATTCAATGCAAATCGGCCACATTATGGCCTTCCTACTAAAAAAGGGTCGAAAACGAGTAATGTCCCAAATTAACGAGGATATTTTCTTAACCCCCATTTTTGCTGAATTTTTAGAGAATGCAAAAATATCCCATGGAAGTCGTAGTTATGTTGTTTACCTATCCAACGAATTGTCACACGCTAAGATTCAATGCAAATCGGCCACATTATGGCCTTCCTACTAAAAAAGGGTCGAAAACGAGTAATGTCCCAAATTAACGAGGATATTTTCTTAACCCCCATTTTGGCTGAATTTTTAGAGAATGCAAAAATATCCCATGGAAGTCATAGTTATGTTGTTTACCTATCCAACGAATTGTCACACGCTAAGATTCAATGCAAATCGGCCACATTATGGCCTTCCTACTAAAAAAGGGGCGAAAACGAGTAATGTCAAAAATTAACGAGGATATTTTCTTAACCCCCATTTTGGCTGAATTTTTAGAGAATGCAAAAATATCCCATGGAAGTCGTAGTTATGTTGTTTACCTATCCAACGAATTGTCACACGCTAAGATTCAATGCAAATCGGCCACATTATGGCCTTCCTACTAAAAAAGGGTCGAAAACGAGTAATGTCCCAAATTAACGAGGATATTTTCTTAACCCCCATTTTGGCTGAATTTTTAGAGAATGCAAAAATATCCCATGGAAGTCATAGTTATGTTGTTTACCTATCCAACGAATTGTCACACGCTAAGATTCAATGCAAATCGGCCACATTATGGCCTTCCTACTAAAAAAAGGTCGAAAACGAGTAATGTCAAAAATTAACGAGGATATTTTCTTAACCCCCATTTTGGCTGAATTTTTAGAGAATGCAAAAATATCCCATGGAAGTCGTAGTTATGTTGTTTACCTATCCAACGAATTGTCACACGCTAAGATTCAATGCAAATCGGCCACATTATGGCCTTCCTACTAAAAAAGGGTCAAAAACGAGTAATGTCCCATATTAACGAGGATATTTTTTTAACCCCCATTTTGGCTGAATTTTTAGAGAATGCAAAAATATCCCATGGAAGTCATAGTTATGTTGTTTACCTATCCAACGAATTGTCACACGCTAAGATTCAATGCAAATCGGCCACATTATGGCCTTCCTACTAAAAAAGGGTCGAAAACGAGTAATGTCCCAAATTAACGAGGATATTTTCTTAACCCCCATTTTAGCTGAAGTTTTAGAGAATGCAAAAATATCCCATGGAAGTCATTGTTATGTTGTTTACCTATCCAACGAATTGTCACACGCTAAGATTCAATGCAAATCGGCCACATTATGGCCTTCCTACTAAAAAAGGGTCGAAAACGAGTAATGTCCCAAATTAACGAGGAAATTTTCTTAACCCCCATTTTTGCTGAATTTTTAGAGAATGCAAAAATATCCCATGGAAGTCGTAGTTATGTTGTTTACCTATCCAACGAATTGTCACACGCTAAGATTCAATGCAAATCGGCCACATTATGGCCTTCCTACTAAAAAAGGGTCGAAAACGAGTAATGTCCCAAATTAACGAGGATATTTTTTTAACCCCCATTTTGGCTGAATTTTTAGAGAATGCAAAAATATCCCATGGAAGTCGTAGTTATGTTGTTTACCTATCCAACGAATTGTCACACGCTAAGATTCAATGCAAATCGGCCACATTATGGCCTTCCTACTAAAAAAGGGTCGAAAACGAGTAATGTCCCATATTAAATAGGATATTTTTTTAACCCCCATTTTGGCTGAATTTTTAGAGAATGCAAAAATATCCCATGGAAGTCATAGTTATGTTGTTTACCTATCCAACGAATTGTCACACGCTAAGATTCAATGCAAATCGGCCACATTATGGCCTTCCTACTAAAAAAGGGTCGAAAACGAGTAATGTCCCAAATTAACGAGGATATTTTCTTAACCCCCATTTTTGCTGAATTTTTAGAGAATGCAAAAATATCCCATGGAAGTCGTAGTTATGTTGTTTACCTATCCAACGAATTGTCACACGCTAAGATTCAATGCAAATCGGCCACATTATGGCCTTCCTACTAAAAAAGGGTCGAAAACGAGTAATGTCCCAAATTAACGAGGATATTTTCTTAACCCCCATTTTGGCTAAATTTTTAGAGAATGCAAAAATATCCCATGGAAGTCATAGTTATGTTGTTTACCTATCCAACGAATTGTCACACGCTAAGATTCAATGCAAATCGGCCACATTATGGCCTTCCTACTAAAAAAGGGGCGAAAACGAGTAATGTCAAAAATTAACGAGGATATTTTCTTAACCCCCATTTTGGCTGAATTTTTAGAGAATGCAAAAATATCCCATGGAAGTCGTAGTTATGTTGTTTACCTATCCAACGAATTGTCACACGCTAAGATTCAATGCAAATCGGCCACATTATGGCCTTCCTACTAAAAAAGGGTCGAAAACGAGTAATGTCCCAAATTAACGAGGATATTTTCTTAACCCCCATTTTAGCTGAAGTTTTAGAGAATGCAAAAATATCCCATGGAAGTCATTGTTATGTTGTTTACCTATCCAACGAATTGTCACACGCTAAGATTCAATGCAAATCGGCCACATTATGGCCTTCCTACTAAAAAAGGGTCGAAAACGAGTAATGTCCCAAATTAACGAGGAAATTTTCTTAACCCCCATTTTTGCTGAATTTTTAGAGAATGCAAAAATATCCCATGGAAGTCGTAGTTATGTTGTTTACCTATCCAACGAATTGTCACACGCTAAGATTCAATGCAAATCGGCCACATTATGGCCTTCCTACTAAAAAAGGGTCGAAAACGAGTAATGTCCCAAATTAACGAGGATATTTTTTTAACCCCCATTTTGGCTGAATTTTTAGAGAATGCAAAAATATCCCATGGAAGTCGTAGTTATGTTGTTTACCTATCCAACGAATTGTCACACGCTAAGATTCAATGCAAATCGGCCACATTATGGCCTTCCTACTAAAAAAGGGTCGAAAACGAGTAATGTCCCATATTAAATAGGATATTTTTTTAACCCCCATTTTGGCTGAATTTTTAGAGAATGCAAAAATATCCCATGGAAGTCATAGTTATGTTGTTTACCTATCCAACGAATTGTCACACGCTAAGATTCAATGCAAATCGGCCACATTATGGCCTTCCTACTAAAAAAGGGTCGAAAACGAGTAATGTCCCAAATTAACGAGGATATTTTCTTAACCCCCATTTTTGCTGAATTTTTAGAGAATGCAAAAATATCCCATGGAAGTCGTAGTTATGTTGTTTACCTATCCAACGAATTGTCACACGCTAAGATTCAATGCAAATCGGCCACATTATGGCCTTCCTACTAAAAAAGGGTCGAAAACGAGTAATGTCCCAAATTAACGAGGATATTTTCTTAACCCCCATTTTGGCTGAATTTTTAGAGAATGCAAAAATATCCCATGGGAGTCGTAGTTATGTTGTTTACCTATCCAACGAATTGTCACACGCTAAGATTCAATGCAAATCGGCCACATTATGGCCTTCCTACTAAAAAAGGGTCGAAAACGAGTAATGTCCCAAATTAACGAGGATATTTTTTTAACCCCCATTTTGGCTGAATTTTTAGAGAATGCAAAAATATCCCATGGAAGTCATAGTTATGTTGTTTACCTATCCAACGAATTGTCACACGCTAAGATTCAATGCAAATCGGCCACATTATGGCCTTCCTACTAAAAAAGGGTCGAAAACGAGTAATGTCCCAAATTAACGAGGATATTTTCTTAACCCCCATTTTTGCTGAATTTTTAGAGAATGCAAAAATATCCCATGGAAGTCGTAGTTATGTTGTTTACCTATCCAACGAATTGTCACACGCTAAGATTCAATGCAAATCGGCCACATTATGGCCTTCCTACTAAAAAAGGGTCGAAAACGAGTAATGTCCCAAATTAACGAGGATATTTTCTTAACCCCCATTTTGGCTGAATTTTTAGAGAATGCAAAAATATCCCATGGAAGTCATAGTTATGTTGTTTACCTATCCAACGAATTGTCACACGCTAAGATTCAATGCAAATCGGCCACATTATGGCCTTCCTACTAAAAAAGGGGCGAAAACGAGTAATGTCAAAAATTAACGAGGATATTTTCTTAACCCCCATTTTGGCTGAATTTTTAGAGAATGCAAAAATATCCCATGGAAGTCGTAGTTATGTTGTTTACCTATCCAACGAATTGTCACACGCTAAGATTCAATGCAAATCGGCCACATTATGGCCTTCCTACTAAAAAAGGGTCGAAAACGAGTAATGTCCCAAATTAACGAGGATATTTTCTTAACCCCCATTTTGGCTGAATTTTTAGAGAATGCAAAAATATCCCATGGAAGTCATAGTTATGTTGTTTACCTATCCAACGAATTGTCACACGCTAAGATTCAATGCAAATCGGCCACATTATGGCCTTCCTACTAAAAAAAGGTCGAAAACGAGTAATGTCAAAAATTAACGAGGATATTTTCTTAACCCCCATTTTGGCTGAATTTTTAGAGAATGCAAAAATATCCCATGGAAGTCGTAGTTATGTTGTTTACCTATCCAACGAATTGTCACACGCTAAGATTCAATGCAAATCGGCCACATTATGGCCTTCCTACTAAAAAAGGGTCGAAAACGAGTAATGTCCCATATTAACGAGGATATTTTTTTAACCCCCATTTTGGCTGAATTTTTAGAGAATGCAAAAATATCCCATGGAAGTCATAGTTATGTTGTTTACCTATCCAACGAATTGTCACACGCTAAGATTCAATGCAAATCGGCCACATTATGGCCTTCCTACTAAAAAAGGGTCGAAAACGAGTAATGTCCCAAATTAACGAGGATATTTTCTTAACCCCCATTTTAGCTGAAGTTTTAGAGAATGCAAAAATATCCCATGGAAGTCATTGTTATGTTGTTTACCTATCCAACGAATTGTCACACGCTAAGATTCAATGCAAATCGGCCACATTATGGCCTTCCTACTAAAAAAGGGTCGAAAACGAGTAATGTCCCAAATTAACGAGGAAATTTTCTTAACCCCCATTTTTGCTGAATTTTTAGAGAATGCAAAAATATCCCATGGAAGTCGTAGTTATGTTGTTTACCTATCCAACGAATTGTCACACGCTAAGATTCAATGCAAATCGGCCACATTATGGCCTTCCTACTAAAAAAGGGTCGAAAACGAGTAATGTCCCAAATTAACGAGGATATTTTTTTAACCCCCATTTTGGCTGAATTTTTAGAGAATGCAAAAATATCCCATGGAAGTCGTAGTTATGTTGTTTACCTATCCAACGAATTGTCACACGCTAAGATTCAATGCAAATCGGCCACATTATGGCCTTCCTACTAAAAAAGGGTCGAAAACGAGTAATGTCCCATATTAAATAGGATATTTTTTTAACCCCCATTTTGGCTGAATTTTTAGAGAATGCAAAAATATCCCATGGAAGTCATAGTTATGTTGTTTACCTATCCAACGAATTGTCACACGCTAAGATTCAATGCAAATCGGCCACATTATGGCCTTCCTACTAAAAAAGGGTCGAAAACGAGTAATGTCCCAAATTAACGAGGATATTTTCTTAACCCCCATTTTTGCTGAATTTTTAGAGAATGCAAAAATATCCCATGGAAGTCGTAGTTATGTTGTTTACCTATCCAACGAATTGTCACACGCTAAGATTCAATGCAAATCGGCCACATTATGGCCTTCCTACTAAAAAAGGGTCGAAAACGAGTAATGTCCCAAATTAACGAGGATATTTTCTTAACCCCCATTTTGGCTGAATTTTTAGAGAATGCAAAAATATCCCATGGAAGTCATAGTTATGTTGTTTACCTATCCAACGAATTGTCACACGCTAAGATTCAATGCAAATCGGCCACATTATGGCCTTCCTACTAAAAAAGGGGCGAAAACGAGTAATGTCAAAAATTAACGAGGATATTTTCTTAACCCCCATTTTGGCTGAATTTTTAGAGAATGCAAAAATATCCCATGGAAGTCGTAGTTATGTTGTTTACCTATCCAACGAATTGTCACACGCTAAGATTCAATGCAAATCGGCCACATTATGGCCTTCCTACTAAAAAAGGGTCGAAAACGAGTAATGTCCCAAATTAACGAGGATATTTTCTTAACCCCCATTTTGGCTGAATTTTTAGAGAATGCAAAAATATCCCATGGAAGTCGTAGTTATGTTGTTTACCTATCCAACGAATTGTCACACGCTAAGATTCAATGCAAATCGGCCACATTATGGCCTTCCTACTAAAAAAAGGTCGAAAACGAGTAATGTCAAAAATTAACGAGGATATTTTCTTAACCCCCATTTTGGCTGAATTTTTAGAGAATGCAAAAATATCCCATGGAAGTCGTAGTTATGTTGTTTACCTATCCAACGAATTGTCACACGCTAAGATTCAATGCAAATCGGCCACATTATGGCCTTCCTACTAAAAAAGGGTCGAAAACGAGTAATGTCCCATATTAACGAGGATATTTTCTTAACCCCCATTTTAGCTGAAGTTTTAGAGAATGCAAAAATATCCCATGGAAGTCATTGTTATGTTGTTTACCTATCCAACGAATTGTCACACGCTAAGATTCAATGCAAATCGGCCACATTATGGCCTTCCTACTAAAAAAGGGTCGAAAACGAGTAATGTCCCAAATTAACGAGGAAATTTTCTTAACCCCCATTTTTGCTGAATTTTTAGAGAATGCAAAAATATCCCATGGAAGTCATTGTTATGTTGTTTACCTATCCAACGAATTGTCACACGCTAAGATTCAATGCAAATCGGCCACATTATGGCCTTCCTACTAAAAAAGGGTCGAAAACGAGTAATGTCCCAAATTAACGAGGAAATTTTCTTAACCCCCATTTTTGCTGAATTTTTAGAGAATGCAAAAATATCCCATGGAAGTCGTAGTTATGTTGTTTACCTATCCAACGAATTGTCACACGCTAAGATTCAATGCAAATCGGCCACATTATGGCCTTCCTACTAAAAAAGGGTCGAAAACGAGTAATGTCCCAAATTAACGAGGATATTTTTTTAACCCCCATTTTGGCTGAATTTTTAGAGAATGCAAAAATATCCCATGGAAGTCGTAGTTATGTTGTTTACCTATCCAACGAATTGTCACACGCTAAGATTCAATGCAAATCGGCCACATTATGGCCTTCCTACTAAAAAAGGGTCGAAAACGAGTAATGTCCCATATTAAATAGGATATTTTTTTAACCCCCATTTTGGCTGAATTTTTAGAGAATGCAAAAATATCCCATGGAAGTCATAGTTATGTTGTTTACCTATCCAACGAATTGTCACACGATAAGATTCAATGCAAATCGGCCACATTATGGCCTTCCTACTAAAAAAGGGTCGAAAACGAGTAATGTCCCATATTAACGAGGATATTTTTTTAACCCCCATTTTGGCTGAATTTTTAGAGAATGCAAAAATATCCCATGGAAGTCATAGTTATGTTGTTTACCTATCCAACGAATTGTCACACGCTAAGATTCAATGCAAATCGGCCACATTATGGCCTTCCTACTAAAAAAGGGTCGAAAACGAGTAATGTCCCAAATTAACGAGGATATTTTCTTAACCCCCATTTTAGCTGAAGTTTTAGAGAATGCAAAAATATCCCATGGAAGTCATTGTTATGTTGTTTACCTATCCAACGAATTGTCACACGCTAAGATTCAATGCAAATCGGCCACATTATGGCCTTCCTACTAAAAAAGGGTCGAAAACGAGTAATGTCCCAAATTAACGAGGAAATTTTCTTAACCCCCATTTTTGCTGAATTTTTAGAGAATGCAAAAATATCCCATGGAAGTCATTGTTATGTTGTTTACCTATCCAACGAATTGTCACACGCTAAGATTCAATGCAAATCGGCCACATTATGGCCTTCCTACTAAAAAAGGGTCGAAAACGAGTAATGTCCCAAATTAACGAGGAAATTTTCTTAACCCCCATTTTTGCTGAATTTTTAGAGAATGCAAAAATATCCCATGGAAGTCGTAGTTATGTTGTTTACCTATCCAACGAATTGTCACACGCTAAGATTCAATGCAAATCGGCCACATTATGGCCTTCCTACTAAAAAAGGGTCGAAAACGAGTAATGTCCCAAATTAACGAGGATATTTTTTTAACCCCCATTTTGGCTGAATTTTTAGAGAATGCAAAAATATCCCATGGAAGTCGTAGTTATGTTGTTTACCTATCCAACGAATTGTCACACGCTAAGATTCAATGCAAATCGGCCACATTATGGCCTTCCTACTAAAAAAGGGTCGAAAACGAGTAATGTCCCATATTAAATAGGATATTTTTTTAACCCCCATTTTGGCTGAATTTTTAGAGAATGCAAAAATATCCCATGGAAGTCATAGTTATGTTGTTTACCTATCCAACGAATTGTCACACGCTAAGATTCAATGCAAATCGGCCACATTATGGCCTTCCTACTAAAAAAGGGTCGAAAACGAGTAATGTCCCAAATTAACGAGGATATTTTCTTAACCCCCATTTTTGCTGAATTTTTAGAGAATGCAAAAATATCCCATGGAAGTCGTAGTTATGTTGTTTACCTATCCAACGAATTGTCACACGCTAAGATTCAATGCAAATCGACCACATTATGGCCTTCCTACTAAAAAAGGGTCGAAAACGAGTAATGTCCCAAATTAACGAGGATATTTTCTTAACCCCCATTTTGGCTGAATTTTTAGAGAATGCAAAAATATCCCATGGAAGTCGTAGTTATGTTGTTTACCTATCCAACGAATTGTCACACGCTAAGATTCAATGCAAATCGGCCACATTATGGCCTTCCTACTAAAAAAGGGTCGAAAACGAGTAATGTCCCAAATTAACGAGGATATTTTCTTAACCCCCATTTTGGCTGAATTTTTAGAGAATGCAAAAATATCCCATGGAAGTCATAGTTATGTTGTTTACCTATCCAACGAATTGTCACACGCTAAGATTCAATGCAAATCGGCCACATTATGGCCTTCCTACTAAAAAAAGGTCGAAAACGAGTAATGTCAAAAATTAACGAGGATATTTTCTTAACCCCCATTTTGGCTGAATTTTTAGAGAATGCAAAAATATCCCATGGAAGTCGTAGTTATGTTGTTTACCTATCCAACGAATTGTCACACGCTAAGATTCAATGCAAATCGGCCACATTATGGCCTTCCTACTAAAAAAGGGTCAAAAACGAGTAATGTCCCATATTAACGAGGATATTTTTTTAACCCCCATTTTGGCTGAATTTTTAGAGAATGCAAAAATATCCCATGGAAGTCATAGTTATGTTGTTTACCTATCCAACGAATTGTCACACGCTAAGATTCAATGCAAATCGGCCACATTATGGCCTTCCTACTAAAAAAGGGTCGAAAACGAGTAATGTCCCAAATTAACGAGGATATTTTCTTAACCCCCATTTTAGCTGAAGTTTTAGAGAATGCAAAAATATCCCATGGAAGTCATTGTTATGTTGTTTACCTATCCAACGAATTGTCACACGCTAAGATTCAATGCAAATCGGCCACATTATGGCCTTCCTACTAAAAAAGGGTCGAAAACGAGTAATGTCCCAAATTAACGAGGAAATTTTCTTAACCCCCATTTTTGCTGAATTTTTAGAGAATGCAAAAATATCCCATGGAAGTCGTAGTTATGTTGTTTACCTATCCAACGAATTGTCACACGCTAAGATTCAATGCAAATCGGCCACATTATGGCCTTCCTACTAAAAAAGGGTCGAAAACGAGTAATGTCCCAAATTAACGAGGATATTTTTTTAACCCCCATTTTGGCTGAATTTTTAGAGAATGCAAAAATATCCCATGGAAGTCGTAGTTATGTTGTTTACCTATCCAACGAATTGTCACACGCTAAGATTCAATGCAAATCGGCCACATTATGGCCTTCCTACTAAAAAAGGGTCGAAAACGAGTAATGTCCCATATTAAATAGGATATTTTTTTAACCCCCATTTTGGCTGAATTTTTAGAGAATGCAAAAATATCCCATGGAAGTCATAGTTATGTTGTTTACCTATCCAACGAATTGTCACACGCTAAGATTCAATGCAAATCGGCCACATTATGGCCTTCCTACTAAAAAAGGGTCGAAAACGAGTAATGTCCCAAATTAACGAGGATATTTTCTTAACCCCCATTTTTGCTGAATTTTTAGAGAATGCAAAAATATCCCATGGAAGTCGTAGTTATGTTGTTTACCTATCCAACGAATTGTCACACGCTAAGATTCAATGCAAATCGGCCACATTATGGCCTTCCTACTAAAAAAGGGTCGAAAACGAGTAATGTCCCAAATTAACGAGGATATTTTCTTAACCCCCATTTTGGCTAAATTTTTAGAGAATGCAAAAATATCCCATGGAAGTCATAGTTATGTTGTTTACCTATCCAACGAATTGTCACACGCTAAGATTCAATGCAAATCGGCCACATTATGGCCTTCCTACTAAAAAAGGGGCGAAAACGAGTAATGTCAAAAATTAACGAGGATATTTTCTTAACCCCCATTTTGGCTGAATTTTTAGAGAATGCAAAAATATCCCATGGAAGTCGTAGTTATGTTGTTTACCTATCCAACGAATTGTCACACGCTAAGATTCAATGCAAATCGGCCACATTATGGCCTTCCTACTAAAAAAGGGTCGAAAACGAGTAATGTCCCAAATTAACGAGGATATTTTCTTAACCCCCATTTTAGCTGAAGTTTTAGAGAATGCAAAAATATCCCATGGAAGTCATTGTTATGTTGTTTACCTATCCAACGAATTGTCACACGCTAAGATTCAATGCAAATCGGCCACATTATGGCCTTCCTACTAAAAAAGGGTCGAAAACGAGTAATGTCCCAAATTAACGAGGATATTTTCTTAACCCCCATTTTGGCTGAATTTTTAGAGAATGCAAAAATATCCCATGGGAGTCGTAGTTATGTTGTTTACCTATCCAACGAATTGTCACACGCTAAGATTCAATGCAAATCGGCCACATTATGGCCTTCCTACTAAAAAAGGGTCGAAAACGAGTAATGTCCCAAATTAACGAGGATATTTTTTTAACCCCCATTTTGGCTGAATTTTTAGAGAATGCAAAAATATCCCATGGAAGTCATAGTTATGTTGTTTACCTATCCAACGAATTGTCACACGCTAAGATTCAATGCAAATCGGCCACATTATGGCCTTCCTACTAAAAAAGGGTCGAAAACGAGTAATGTCCCAAATTAACGAGGATATTTTCTTAACCCCCATTTTTGCTGAATTTTTAGAGAATGCAAAAATATCCCATGGAAGTCGTAGTTATGTTGTTTACCTATCCAACGAATTGTCACACGCTAAGATTCAATGCAAATCGGCCACATTATGGCCTTCCTACTAAAAAAGGGTCGAAAACGAGTAATGTCCCAAATTAACGAGGATATTTTCTTAACCCCCATTTTGGCTGAATTTTTAGAGAATGCAAAAATATCCCATGGAAGTCATAGTTATGTTGTTTACCTATCCAACGAATTGTCACACGCTAAGATTCAATGCAAATCGGCCACATTATGGCCTTCCTACTAAAAAAGGGGCGAAAACGAGTAATGTCAAAAATTAACGAGGATATTTTCTTAACCCCCATTTTGGCTGAATTTTTAGAGAATGCAAAAATATCCCATGGAAGTCGTAGTTATGTTGTTTACCTATCCAACGAATTGTCACACGCTAAGATTCAATGCAAATCGGCCACATTATGGCCTTCCTACTAAAAAAGGGTCGAAAACGAGTAATGTCCCAAATTAACGAGGATATTTTCTTAACCCCCATTTTGGCTGAATTTTTAGAGAATGCAAAAATATCCCATGGAAGTCATAGTTATGTTGTTTACCTATCCAACGAATTGTCACACGCTAAGATTCAATGCAAATCGGCCACATTATGGCCTTCCTACTAAAAAAAGGTCGAAAACGAGTAATGTCAAAAATTAACGAGGATATTTTCTTAACCCCCATTTTGGCTGAATTTTTAGAGAATGCAAAAATATCCCATGGAAGTCGTAGTTATGTTGTTTACCTATCCAACGAATTGTCACACGCTAAGATTCAATGCAAATCGGCCACATTATGGCCTTCCTACTAAAAAAGGGTCGAAAACGAGTAATGTCCCATATTAACGAGGATATTTTTTTAACCCCCATTTTGGCTGAATTTTTAGAGAATGCAAAAATATCCCATGGAAGTCATAGTTATGTTGTTTACCTATCCAACGAATTGTCACACGCTAAGATTCAATGCAAATCGGCCACATTATGGCCTTCCTACTAAAAAAGGGTCGAAAACGAGTAATGTCCCAAATTAACGAGGATATTTTCTTAACCCCCATTTTAGCTGAAGTTTTAGAGAATGCAAAAATATCCCATGGAAGTCATTGTTATGTTGTTTACCTATCCAACGAATTGTCACACGCTAAGATTCAATGCAAATCGGCCACATTATGGCCTTCCTACTAAAAAAGGGTCGAAAACGAGTAATGTCCCAAATTAACGAGGATATTTTCTTAACCCCCATTTTGGCTGAATTTTTAGAGAATGCAAAAATATCCCATGGAAGTCATAGTTATGTTGTTTACCTATCCAACGAATTGTCACACGCTAAGATTCAATGCAAATCGGCCACATTATGGCCTTCCTACTAAAAAAAGGTCGAAAACGAGTAATGTCAAAAATTAACGAGGATATTTTCTTAACCCCCATTTTGGCTGAATTTTTAGAGAATGCAAAAATATCCCATGGAAGTCGTAGTTATGTTGTTTACCTATCCAACGAATTGTCACACGCTAAGATTCAATGCAAATCGACCACATTATGGCCTTCCTACTAAAAAAGGGTCGAAAACGAGTAATGTCCCAAATTAACGAGGATATTTTCTTAACCCCCATTTTGGCTGAATTTTTAGAGAATGCAAAAATATCCCATGGAAGTCGTAGTTATGTTGTTTACCTATCCAACGAATTGTCACACGCTAAGATTCAATGCAAATCGGCCACATTATGGCCTTCCTACTAAAAAAGGGTCGAAAACGAGTAATGTCCCAAATTAACGAGGATATTTTCTTA
Organism: Medicago sativa; assembly: GCF_051527215.1. Lineage (NCBI taxonomy): Eukaryota > Viridiplantae > Streptophyta > Magnoliopsida > Fabales > Fabaceae > Medicago > Medicago sativa. The sequence continues at coordinate 84,300,839 of NC_140750.1, forward strand.
ACCCCCATTTTGGCTGAATTTTTAGAGAATGCAAAAATATCCCATGGAAGTCATAGTTATGTTGTTTACCTATCCAACGAATTGTCACACGCTAAGATTCAATGCAAATCGGCCACATTATGGCCTTCCTACTAAAAAAGGGTCGAAAACGAGTAATGTCCCAAATTAACGAGGATATTTTCTTAACCCCCATTTTAGCTGAAGTTTTAGAGAATGCAAAAATATCCCATGGAAGTCATTGTTATGTTGTTTACCTATCCAACGAATTGTCACACGCTAAGATTCAATGCAAATCGGCCACATTATGGCCTTCCTACTAAAAAAGGGTCGAAAACGAGTAATGTCCCAAATTAACGAGGATATTTTCTTAACCCCCATTTTGGCTGAATTTTTAGAGAATGCAAAAATATCCCATGGAAGTCATAGTTATGTTGTTTACCTATCCAACGAATTGTCACACGCTAAGATTCAATGCAAATCGGCCACATTATGGCCTTCCTACTAAAAAAAGGTCGAAAACGAGTAATGTCAAAAATTAACGAGGATATTTTCTTAACCCCCATTTTGGCTGAATTTTTAGAGAATGCAAAAATATCCCATGGAAGTCGTAGTTATGTTGTTTACCTATCCAACGAATTGTCACACGCTAAGATTCAATGCAAATCGACCACATTATGGCCTTCCTACTAAAAAAGGGTCGAAAACGAGTAATGTCCCAAATTAACGAGGATATTTTCTTAACCCCCATTTTGGCTGAATTTTTAGAGAATGCAAAAATATCCCATGGAAGTCGTAGTTATGTTGTTTACCTATCCAACGAATTGTCACACGCTAAGATTCAATGCAAATCGGCCACATTATGGCCTTCCTACTAAAAAAGGGTCGAAAACGAGTAATGTCCCAAATTAACGAGGATATTTTTTTAACCCCCATTTTTGCTGAATTTTTAGAGAATGCAAAAATATCCCATGGAAGTCGTAGTTATGTTGTTTACCTATCCAACGAATTGTCACACGCTAAGATTCAATGCAAATCGACCACATTATGGCCTTCCTACTAAAAAAGGGTCGAAAACGAGTAATGTCCCAAATTAACGAGGATATTTTCTTAACCCCCATTTTGGCTGAATTTTTAGAGAATGCAAAAATATCCCATGGAAGTCGTAGTTATGTTGTTTACCTATCCAACGAATTGTCACACGCTAAGATTCAATGCAAATCGGCCACATTATGGCCTTCCTACTAAAAAAGGGTCGAAAACGAGTAATGTCCCAAATTAACGAGGATATTTTCTTAACCCCCATTTTGGCTGAATTTTTAGAGAATGCAAAAATATCCCATGGAAGTCATAGTTATGTTGTTTACCTATCCAACGAATTGTCACACGCTAAGATTCAATGCAAATCGGCCACATTATGGCCTTCCTACTAAAAAAAGGTCGAAAACGAGTAATGTCAAAAATTAACGAGGATATTTTCTTAACCCCCATTTTGGCTGAATTTTTAGAGAATGCAAAAATATCCCATGGAAGTCGTAGTTATGTTGTTTACCTATCCAACGAATTGTCACACGCTAAGATTCAATGCAAATCGGCCACATTATGGCCTTCCTACTAAAAAAGGGTCAAAAACGAGTAATGTCCCATATTAACGAGGATATTTTTTTAACCCCCATTTTGGCTGAATTTTTAGAGAATGCAAAAATATCCCATGGAAGTCATAGTTATGTTGTTTACCTATCCAACGAATTGTCACACGCTAAGATTCAATGCAAATCGGCCACATTATGGCCTTCCTACTAAAAAAGGGTCGAAAACGAGTAATGTCCCAAATTAACGAGGATATTTTCTTAACCCCCATTTTAGCTGAAGTTTTAGAGAATGCAAAAATATCCCATGGAAGTCATTGTTATGTTGTTTACCTATCCAACGAATTGTCACACGCTAAGATTCAATGCAAATCGGCCACATTATGGCCTTCCTACTAAAAAAGGGTCGAAAACGAGTAATGTCCCAAATTAACGAGGAAATTTTCTTAACCCCCATTTTTGCTGAATTTTTAGAGAATGCAAAAATATCCCATGGAAGTCGTAGTTATGTTGTTTACCTATCCAACGAATTGTCACACGCTAAGATTCAATGCAAATCGGCCACATTATGGCCTTCCTACTAAAAAAGGGTCGAAAACGAGTAATGTCCCAAATTAACGAGGATATTTTTTTAACCCCCATTTTGGCTGAATTTTTAGAGAATGCAAAAATATCCCATGGAAGTCGTAGTTATGTTGTTTACCTATCCAACGAATTGTCACACGCTAAGATTCAATGCAAATCGGCCACATTATGGCCTTCCTACTAAAAAAGGGTCGAAAACGAGTAATGTCCCATATTAAATAGGATATTTTTTTAACCCCCATTTTGGCTGAATTTTTAGAGAATGCAAAAATATCCCATGGAAGTCATAGTTATGTTGTTTACCTATCCAACGAATTGTCACACGCTAAGATTCAATGCAAATCGGCCACATTATGGCCTTCCTACTAAAAAAGGGTCGAAAACGAGTAATGTCCCAAATTAACGAGGATATTTTCTTAACCCCCATTTTTGCTGAATTTTTAGAGAATGCAAAAATATCCCATGGAAGTCGTAGTTATGTTGTTTACCTATCCAACGAATTGTCACACGCTAAGATTCAATGCAAATCGGCCACATTATGGCCTTCCTACTAAAAAAGGGTCGAAAACGAGTAATGTCCCAAATTAACGAGGATATTTTCTTAACCCCCATTTTGGCTAAATTTTTAGAGAATGCAAAAATATCCCATGGAAGTCATAGTTATGTTGTTTACCTATCCAACGAATTGTCACACGCTAAGATTCAATGCAAATCGGCCACATTATGGCCTTCCTACTAAAAAAGGGGCGAAAACGAGTAATGTCAAAAATTAACGAGGATATTTTCTTAACCCCCATTTTGGCTGAATTTTTAGAGAATGCAAAAATATCCCATGGAAGTCGTAGTTATGTTGTTTACCTATCCAACGAATTGTCACACGCTAAGATTCAATGCAAATCGGCCACATTATGGCCTTCCTACTAAAAAAGGGTCGAAAACGAGTAATGTCCCAAATTAACGAGGATATTTTCTTAACCCCCATTTTAGCTGAAGTTTTAGAGAATGCAAAAATATCCCATGGAAGTCATTGTTATGTTGTTTACCTATCCAACGAATTGTCACACGCTAAGATTCAATGCAAATCGGCCACATTATGGCCTTCCTACTAAAAAAGGGTCGAAAACGAGTAATGTCCCAAATTAACGAGGATATTTTCTTAACCCCCATTTTGGCTGAATTTTTAGAGAATGCAAAAATATCCCATGGGAGTCGTAGTTATGTTGTTTACCTATCCAACGAATTGTCACACGCTAAGATTCAATGCAAATCGGCCACATTATGGCCTTCCTACTAAAAAAGGGTCGAAAACGAGTAATGTCCCAAATTAACGAGGATATTTTTTTAACCCCCATTTTGGCTGAATTTTTAGAGAATGCAAAAATATCCCATGGAAGTCATAGTTATGTTGTTTACCTATCCAACGAATTGTCACACGCTAAGATTCAATGCAAATCGGCCACATTATGGCCTTCCTACTAAAAAAGGGTCGAAAACGAGTAATGTCCCAAATTAACGAGGATATTTTCTTAACCCCCATTTTTGCTGAATTTTTAGAGAATGCAAAAATATCCCATGGAAGTCGTAGTTATGTTGTTTACCTATCCAACGAATTGTCACACGCTAAGATTCAATGCAAATCGGCCACATTATGGCCTTCCTACTAAAAAAGGGTCGAAAACGAGTAATGTCCCAAATTAACGAGGATATTTTCTTAACCCCCATTTTGGCTGAATTTTTAGAGAATGCAAAAATATCCCATGGAAGTCATAGTTATGTTGTTTACCTATCCAACGAATTGTCACACGCTAAGATTCAATGCAAATCGGCCACATTATGGCCTTCCTACTAAAAAAGGGGCGAAAACGAGTAATGTCAAAAATTAACGAGGATATTTTCTTAACCCCCATTTTGGCTGAATTTTTAGAGAATGCAAAAATATCCCATGGAAGTCGTAGTTATGTTGTTTACCTATCCAACGAATTGTCACACGCTAAGATTCAATGCAAATCGGCCACATTATGGCCTTCCTACTAAAAAAGGGTCGAAAACGAGTAATGTCCCAAATTAACGAGGATATTTTCTTAACCCCCATTTTGGCTGAATTTTTAGAGAATGCAAAAATATCCCATGGAAGTCATAGTTATGTTGTTTACCTATCCAACGAATTGTCACACGCTAAGATTCAATGCAAATCGGCCACATTATGGCCTTCCTACTAAAAAAAGGTCGAAAACGAGTAATGTCAAAAATTAACGAGGATATTTTCTTAACCCCCATTTTGGCTGAATTTTTAGAGAATGCAAAAATATCCCATGGAAGTCGTAGTTATGTTGTTTACCTATCCAACGAATTGTCACACGCTAAGATTCAATGCAAATCGGCCACATTATGGCCTTCCTACTAAAAAAGGGTCGAAAACGAGTAATGTCCCATATTAACGAGGATATTTTTTTAACCCCCATTTTGGCTGAATTTTTAGAGAATGCAAAAATATCCCATGGAAGTCATAGTTATGTTGTTTACCTATCCAACGAATTGTCACACGCTAAGATTCAATGCAAATCGGCCACATTATGGCCTTCCTACTAAAAAAGGGTCGAAAACGAGTAATGTCCCAAATTAACGAGGATATTTTCTTAACCCCCATTTTAGCTGAAGTTTTAGAGAATGCAAAAATATCCCATGGAAGTCATTGTTATGTTGTTTACCTATCCAACGAATTGTCACACGCTAAGATTCAATGCAAATCGGCCACATTATGGCCTTCCTACTAAAAAAGGGTCGAAAACGAGTAATGTCCCAAATTAACGAGGAAATTTTCTTAACCCCCATTTTTGCTGAATTTTTAGAGAATGCAAAAATATCCCATGGAAGTCGTAGTTATGTTGTTTACCTATCCAACGAATTGTCACACGCTAAGATTCAATGCAAATCGGCCACATTATGGCCTTCCTACTAAAAAAGGGTCAAAAACGAGTAATGTCCCAAATTAACGAGGATATTTTTTTAACCCCCATTTTGGCTGAATTTTTAGAGAATGCAAAAATATCCCATGGAAGTCGTAGTTATGTTGTTTACCTATCCAACGAATTGTCACACGCTAAGATTCAATGCAAATCGGCCACATTATGGCCTTCCTACTAAAAAAGGGTCGAAAACGAGTAATGTCCCATATTAAATAGGATATTTTTTTAACCCCCATTTTGGCTGAATTTTTAGAGAATGCAAAAATATCCCATGGAAGTCATAGTTATGTTGTTTACCTATCCAACGAATTGTCACACGCTAAGATTCAATGCAAATCGGCCACATTATGGCCTTCCTACTAAAAAAGGGTCGAAAACGAGTAATGTCCCAAATTAACGAGGATATTTTCTTAACCCCCATTTTTGCTGAATTTTTAGAGAATGCAAAAATATCCCATGGAAGTCGTAGTTATGTTGTTTACCTATCCAACGAATTGTCACACGCTAAGATTCAATGCAAATCGGCCACATTATGGCCTTCCTACTAAAAAAGGGTCGAAAACGAGTAATGTCCCAAATTAACGAGGATATTTTCTTAACCCCCATTTTGGCTGAATTTTTAGAGAATGCAAAAATATCCCATGGAAGTCATAGTTATGTTGTTTACCTATCCAACGAATTGTCACACGCTAAGATTCAATGCAAATCGGCCACATTATGGCCTTCCTACTAAAAAAGGGGCGAAAACGAGTAATGTCAAAAATTAACGAGGATATTTTCTTAACCCCCATTTTGGCTGAATTTTTAGAGAATGCAAAAATATCCCATGGAAGTCGTAGTTATGTTGTTTACCTATCCAACGAATTGTCACACGCTAAGATTCAATGCAAATCGGCCACATTATGGCCTTCCTACTAAAAAAGGGTCGAAAACGAGTAATGTCCCAAATTAACGAGGATATTTTCTTAACCCCCATTTTGGCTGAATTTTTAGAGAATGCAAAAATATCCCATGGAAGTCGTAGTTATGTTGTTTACCTATCCAACGAATTGTCACACGCTAAGATTCAATGCAAATCGGCCACATTATGGCCTTCCTACTAAAAAAAGGTCGAAAACGAGTAATGTCAAAAATTAACGAGGATATTTTCTTAACCCCCATTTTGGCTGAATTTTTAGAGAATGCAAAAATATCCCATGGAAGTCGTAGTTATGTTGTTTACCTATCCAACGAATTGTCACACGCTAAGATTCAATGCAAATCGGCCACATTATGGCCTTCCTACTAAAAAAGGGTCGAAAACGAGTAATGTCCCATATTAACGAGGATATTTTCTTAACCCCCATTTTAGCTGAAGTTTTAGAGAATGCAAAAATATCCCATGGAAGTCATTGTTATGTTGTTTACCTATCCAACGAATTGTCACACGCTAAGATTCAATGCAAATCGGCCACATTATGGCCTTCCTACTAAAAAAGGGTCGAAAACGAGTAATGTCCCAAATTAACGAGGAAATTTTCTTAACCCCCATTTTTGCTGAATTTTTAGAGAATGCAAAAATATCCCATGGAAGTCATTGTTATGTTGTTTACCTATCCAACGAATTGTCACACGCTAAGATTCAATGCAAATCGGCCACATTATGGCCTTCCTACTAAAAAAGGGTCGAAAACGAGTAATGTCCCAAATTAACGAGGAAATTTTCTTAACCCCCATTTTTGCTGAATTTTTAGAGAATGCAAAAATATCCCATGGAAGTCGTAGTTATGTTGTTTACCTATCCAACGAATTGTCACACGCTAAGATTCAATGCAAATCGGCCACATTATGGCCTTCCTACTAAAAAAGGGTCGAAAACGAGTAATGTCCCAAATTAACGAGGATATTTTTTTAACCCCCATTTTGGCTGAATTTTTAGAGAATGCAAAAATATCCCATGGAAGTCGTAGTTATGTTGTTTACCTATCCAACGAATTGTCACACGCTAAGATTCAATGCAAATCGGCCACATTATGGCCTTCCTACTAAAAAAGGGTCGAAAACGAGTAATGTCCCATATTAAATAGGATATTTTTTTAACCCCCATTTTGGCTGAATTTTTAGAGAATGCAAAAATATCCCATGGAAGTCATAGTTATGTTGTTTACCTATCCAACGAATTGTCACACGATAAGATTCAATGCAAATCGGCCACATTATGGCCTTCCTACTAAAAAAGGGTCGAAAACGAGTAATGTCCCATATTAACGAGGATATTTTTTTAACCCCCATTTTGGCTGAATTTTTAGAGAATGCAAAAATATCCCATGGAAGTCATAGTTATGTTGTTTACCTATCCAACGAATTGTCACACGCTAAGATTCAATGCAAATCGGCCACATTATGGCCTTCCTACTAAAAAAGGGTCGAAAACGAGTAATGTCCCAAATTAACGAGGATATTTTCTTAACCCCCATTTTAGCTGAAGTTTTAGAGAATGCAAAAATATCCCATGGAAGTCATTGTTATGTTGTTTACCTATCCAACGAATTGTCACACGCTAAGATTCAATGCAAATCGGCCACATTATGGCCTTCCTACTAAAAAAGGGTCGAAAACGAGTAATGTCCCAAATTAACGAGGAAATTTTCTTAACCCCCATTTTTGCTGAATTTTTAGAGAATGCAAAAATATCCCATGGAAGTCATTGTTATGTTGTTTACCTATCCAACGAATTGTCACACGCTAAGATTCAATGCAAATCGGCCACATTATGGCCTTCCTACTAAAAAAGGGTCGAAAACGAGTAATGTCCCAAATTAACGAGGAAATTTTCTTAACCCCCATTTTTGCTGAATTTTTAGAGAATGCAAAAATATCCCATGGAAGTCGTAGTTATGTTGTTTACCTATCCAACGAATTGTCACATGCTAAGATTCAATGCAAATCGGCCACATTATGGCCTTCCTACTAAAAAAGGGTCGAAAACGAGTAATGTCCCAAATTAACGAGGATATTTTTTTAACCCCCATTTTGGCTGAATTTTTAGAGAATGCAAAAATATCCCATGGAAGTCGTAGTTATGTTGTTTACCTATCCAACGAATTGTCACACGCTAAGATTCAATGCAAATCGGCCACATTATGGCCTTCCTACTAAAAAAGGGTCGAAAACGAGTAATGTCCCATATTAAATAGGATATTTTTTTAACCCCCATTTTGGCTGAATTTTTAGAGAATGCAAAAATATCCCATGGAAGTCATAGTTATGTTGTTTACCTATCCAACGAATTGTCACACGCTAAGATTCAATGCAAATCGGCCACATTATGGCCTTCCTACTAAAAAAGGGTCGAAAACGAGTAATGTCCCAAATTAACGAGGATATTTTCTTAACCCCCATTTTTGCTGAATTTTTAGAGAATGCAAAAATATCCCATGGAAGTCGTAGTTATGTTGTTTACCTATCCAACGAATTGTCACACGCTAAGATTCAATGCAAATCGACCACATTATGGCCTTCCTACTAAAAAAGGGTCGAAAACGAGTAATGTCCCAAATTAACGAGGATATTTTCTTAACCCCCATTTTGGCTGAATTTTTAGAGAATGCAAAAATATCCCATGGAAGTCATAGTTATGTTGTTTACCTATCCAACGAATTGTCACACGCTAAGATTCAATGCAAATCGGCCACATTATGGCCTTCCTACTAAAAAAGGGGCGAAAACGAGTAATGTCAAAAATTAACGAGGATATTTTCTTAACCCCCATTTTGGCTGAATTTTTAGAGAATGCAAAAATATCCCATGGAAGTCGTAGTTATGTTGTTTACCTATCCAACGAATTGTCACACGCTAAGATTCAATGCAAATCGGCCACATTATGGCCTTCCTACTAAAAAAGGGTCGAAAACGAGTAATGTCCCAAATTAACGAGGATATTTTCTTAACCCCCATTTTGGCTGAATTTTTAGAGAATGCAAAAATATCCCATGGAAGTCATAGTTATGTTGTTTACCTATCCAACGAATTGTCACACGCTAAGATTCAATGCAAATCGGCCACATTATGGCCTTCCTACTAAAAAAAGGTCGAAAACGAGTAATGTCAAAAATTAACGAGGATATTTTCTTAACCCCCATTTTGGCTGAATTTTTAGAGAATGCAAAAATATCCCATGGAAGTCGTAGTTATGTTGTTTACCTATCCAACGAATTGTCACACGCTAAGATTCAATGCAAATCGGCCACATTATGGCCTTCCTACTAAAAAAGGGTCGAAAACGAGTAATGTCCCATATTAACGAGGATATTTTTTTAACCCCCATTTTGGCTGAATTTTTAGAGAATGCAAAAATATCCCATGGAAGTCATAGTTATGTTGTTTACCTATCCAACGAATTGTCACACGCTAAGATTCAATGCAAATCGGCCACATTATGGCCTTCCTACTAAAAAAGGGTCGAAAACGAGTAATGTCCCAAATTAACGAGGATATTTTCTTAACCCCCATTTTAGCTGAAGTTTTAGAGAATGCAAAAATATCCCATGGAAGTCATTGTTATGTTGTTTACCTATCCAACGAATTGTCACACGCTAAGATTCAATGCAAATCGGCCACATTATGGCCTTCCTACTAAAAAAGGGTCGAAAACGAGTAATGTCCCAAATTAACGAGGAAATTTTCTTAACCCCCATTTTTGCTGAATTTTTAGAGAATGCAAAAATATCCCATGGAAGTCGTAGTTATGTTGTTTACCTATCCAACGAATTGTCACACGCTAAGATTCAATGCAAATCGGCCACATTATGGCCTTCCTACTAAAAAAGGGTCGAAAACGAGTAATGTCCCAAATTAACGAGGATATTTTTTTAACCCCCATTTTGGCTGAATTTTTAGAGAATGCAAAAATATCCCATGGAAGTCGTAGTTATGTTGTTTACCTATCCAACGAATTGTCACACGCTAAGATTCAATGCAAATCGGCCACATTATGGCCTTCCTACTAAAAAAGGGTCGAAAACGAGTAATGTCCCATATTAAATAGGATATTTTTTTAACCCCCATTTTGGCTGAATTTTTAGAGAATGCAAAAATATCCCATGGAAGTCATAGTTATGTTGTTTACCTATCCAACGAATTGTCACACGCTAAGATTCAATGCAAATCGGCCACATTATGGCCTTCCTACTAAAAAAGGGTCGAAAACGAGTAATGTCCCAAATTAACGAGGATATTTTCTTAACCCCCATTTTGGCTGAATTTTTAGAGAATGCAAAAATATCCCATGGAAGTCATAGTTATGTTGTTTACCTATCCAACAAATTGTCACACGCTACGATTCAATGCAACTCGGCCACATTGTGGCCTTCCTACTAAAAAAGGGTCGAAAACGAGTAATGTCCCAAATTAACGAGGATATTTTCTTAACCCCCATTTTGGCTTAATTTTTAGAGAATGCAAAAATATCCCATGGAAGTCGTAGTTATGTTGTTTACCTATCCAACGAATTGTCACACGCTAAGATTCAATGCAAATCGGCCACATTATGGCCTTCCTACTAAAAAAGGGTCGAAAACGAGTATTGTCCCAAATTAACGAGGATATTTTCTTAACCCCCATTTTGGCTGAATTTTTAGAGAATGCAAAAATATCCCATGGAAGTCATAGTTATGTTGTTTACCTATCCAACAAATTGTCACACGCTAAGATTCAATGCAAATCGGCCACATTATGGCCTTCCTACTAAAAAAAGGTCGAAAACGAGTAATGTCAAAAATTAACGAGGATATTTTCTTAACCCCCATTTTGGCTGAATTTTTAGAGAATGCAAAAATATCCCATGGAAGTCGTAGTTATGTTGTTTACCTATCCAACGAATTGTCACACGCTAAGATTCAATGCAAATCGGCCACATTATGGCCTTCCTACTAAAAAAGGGTCGAAAACGAGTAATGTCCCAAATTAACGAGGATATTTTCTTAACCCCCATTTTGGCTGAATTTTTAGAGAATGCAAAAATATCCCATGGAAGTCATAGTTATGTTGTTTACCTCGGCCACATTATGGCCTTCCTACTAAAAAAGGGTCGAAAACGAGTAATGTCCCAAATTAACGAGGATATTTTCTTAACCCCCATTTTGGCTGAATTTTTAGAGAATGCAAAAATATCCCATGGAAGTCATAGTTATGTTGTTTACCTATCCAACGAATTGTCACACGCTAAGATTCAATGCCAATCGGCCACATTATGGCCTTCCTACTAAAAAAAGGTCGAAAACGAGTAATGTCAAAAATTAACGAGGATATTTTCTTAACCCCCATTTTGGCTGAATTTTTAGAGAATGCAAAAATATCCCATGGAAGTCGTAGTTATGTTGTTTACCTATCCAACGAATTGTCACACGCTAAGATTCAATGCAAATCGGCCACATTATGGCCTTCCTACTAAAAAAGGGTCGAAAACGAGTAATGTCCCATATTAACGAGGAAATTTTTTTAACCCCCATTTTGGCTGAATTTTTAGAGAATGCAAAAATATCCCATGGAAGTCATAGTTATGTTGTTTACCTATCCAACGAATTGTCACACGCTAAGATTCAATGCAAATCGGCCACATTATGGCCTTCCTACTAAAAAAGGGTCGAAAACGAGTAATGTCCCAAATTAACGAGGATATTTTCTTAACCCCCATTTTAGCTGAAGTTTTAGAGAATGCAAAAATATCCCATGGAAGTCATTGTTATGTTGTTTACCTATCCAACGAATTGTCACACGCTAAGATTCAATGCAAATCGGCCACATTATGGCCTTCCTACTAAAAAAGGGTCGAAAACGAGTAATGTCCCAAATTAACGAGGAAATTTTCTTAACCCCCATTTTTGCTGAATTTTTAGAGAATGCAAAAATATCCCATGGAAGTCGTAGTTATGTTGTTTACCTATCCAACGAATTGTCACACGCTAAGATTCAATGCAAATCGGCCACATTATGGCCTTCCTACTAAAAAAGGGTCGAAAACGAGTAATGTCCCAAATTAACGAGGATATTTTTTTAACCCCCATTTTGGCTGAATTTTTAGAGAATGCAAAAATATCCCATGGAAGTCGTAGTTATGTTGTTTACCTATCCAACGAATTGTCACACGCTAAGATTCAATGCAAATCGGCCACATTATGGCCTTCCTACTAAAAAAGGGTCGAAAACGAGTAATGTCCCATATTAAATAGGATATTTTTTTAACCCCCATTTTGGCTGAATTTTTAGAGAATGCAAAAATATCCCATGGAAGTCATAGTTATGTTGTTTACCTATCCAACGAATTGTCACACGCTAAGATTCAATGCAAATCGGCCACATTATGGCCTTCCTACTAAAAAAGGGTCGAAAACGAGTAATGTCCCAAATTAACGAGGATATTTTCTTAACCCCCATTTTGGCTGAATTTTTAGAGAATGCAAAAATATCCCATGGAAGTCATAGTTATGTTGTTTACCTATCCAACAAATTGTCACACGCTACGATTCAATGCAACTCGGCCACATTGTGGCCTTCCTACTAAAAAAGGGTCGAAAACGAGTAATGTCCCAAATTAACGAGGATATTTTCTTAACCCCCATTTTGGCTTAATTTTTAGAGAATGCAAAAATATCCCATGGAAGTCGTAGTTATGTTGTTTACCTATCCAACGAATTGTCACACGCTAAGATTCAATGCAAATCGGCCACATTATGGCCTTCCTACTAAAAAAGGGTCGAAAACGAGTATTGTCCCAAATTAACGAGGATATTTTCTTAACCCCCATTTTGGCTGAATTTTTAGAGAATGCAAAAATATCCCATGGAAGTCATAGTTATGTTGTTTACCTATCCAACAAATTGTCACACGCTAAGATTCAATGCAAATCGGCCACATTATGGCCTTCCTACTAAAAAAAGGTCGAAAACGAGTAATGTCAAAAATTAACGAGGATATTTTCTTAACCCCCATTTTGGCTGAATTTTTAGAGAATGCAAAAATATCCCATGGAAGTCGTAGTTATGTTGTTTACCTATCCAACGAATTGTCACACGCTAAGATTCAATGCAAATCGGCCACATTATGGCCTTCCTACTAAAAAAGGGTCGAAAACGAGTAATGTCCCAAATTAACGAGGATATTTTCTTAACCCCCATTTTGGCTGAATTTTTAGAGAATGCAAAAATATCCCATGGAAGTCATAGTTATGTTGTTTACCTCGGCCACATTATGGCCTTCCTACTAAAAAAGGGTCGAAAACGAGTAATGTCCCAAATTAACGAGGATATTTTCTTAACCCCCATTTTGGCTGAATTTTTAGAGAATGCAAAAATATCCCATGGAAGTCATAGTTATGTTGTTTACCTATCCAACGAATTGTCACACGCTAAGATTCAATGCCAATCGGCCACATTATGGCCTTCCTACTAAAAAAAGGTCGAAAACGAGTAATGTCAAAAATTAACGAGGATATTTTCTTAACCCCCATTTTGGCTGAATTTTTAGAGAATGCAAAAATATCCCATGGAAGTCGTAGTTATGTTGTTTACCTATCCAACGAATTGTCACACGCTAAGATTCAATGCAAATCGGCCACATTATGGCCTTCCTACTAAAAAAGGGTCGAAAACGAGTAATGTCCCATATTAACGAGGATATTTTTTTAACCCCCATTTTGGCTGAATTTTTAGAGAATGCAAAAATATCCCACGGAAGTCATAGTTATGTTGTTTACCTATCCAACGAATTGTCACACGCTAAGATTCAATGCAAATCGGCCACATTATGGCCTTCCAACTAAAAAAGTGTCGAAAACGAGTAATGTCCCAAATTAACGAGGATATTTTCTTAACCCCCATTTTGGCTGAAGTTTTAGAGAATGCAAAAATATCCCATGGAAGTCATTGTTATGTTGTTTACCTATCCAACGAATTGTCACACGCTAAGATTCAATGCAAATCGGCCACATTATGGCCTTCCCACTAAAAAAGGGTCGAAAACGAGTAATGTCCCAAATTAACGAGGAGATTTTCTTAACCCCCATTTTTGCTGAATTTTTAGAGAATGCAAAAATATCCCATGGAAGTCATAGTTATGTTGTTTACCTATCCAACGAATTGTCACACGCTAAGATTCAATGCAAATCGGCCACATTATGGCCTTCCTACTAAAAAAGGGTCGAAAACGAGTAATGTCAAAAATTAACGAGGATATTTTCTTAACCCCCATTTTGGCTGAAGTTTTAGAGAATGCAAAAATATCCCATGGAAGTCATCGTTATGTTGTTTACCTATCCAACGAATTGTCACACGCTAAGATTCAATGCAAATCGGCCACATTATGGCCTTCCTACTAAAAAAGGGTCGAAAACGAGTAATGTCCCAAATTAACGAGGAGATTTTCTTAACCCCCAATTTTGCTGAATTTTTAGAGAATGCAAAAATATCCCATGGAAGTCATAGTTATGTTGTTTACCTATCCAACAAATTGTCACACGCTACGATTCAATGCAACTCGGCCACATTGTGGCCTTCCTACTAAAAAAGGGTCGAAAACGAGTAATGTCCCAAATTAACGAGGATATTTTCTTAACCCCCATTTTGGCTGAATTTTTAGAGAATGCAAAAATATCCCATGGAAGTCGTAGTTATGTTGTTTACCTATCCAACGAATTGTCACACGCTAAGATTCAATGCAAATCGGCCACATTATGGCCTTCCTACTAAAAAAGGGTCGAAAACGAGTATTGTCCCAAATTAACGAGGATATTTTCTTAACCCCCATTTTGGCTGAATTTTTAGAGAATGCAAAAATATCCCATGGAAGTCATAGTTATGTTGTTTACCTATCCAACAAATTGTCACACGCTAAGATTTAATGCAAATCGGCCACATTATGGCCTTCCTACTAAAAAAAGGTCGAAAACGAGTAATGTCAAAAATTAACGAGGATATTTTCTTAACCCCCATTTTGGCTGAATTTTTAGAGAATGCAAAAATATCCCATGGAAGTCGTAGTTATGTTGTTTACCTATCCAACGAATTGTCACACGCTAAGATTCAATGCAAATCGGCCACATTATGGCCTTCCTACTAAAAAAGGGTCGAAAACGAGTAATGTCCCAAATTAACGAGGATATTTTCTTAACCCCCATTTTGGCTGAATTTTTAGAGAATGCAAAAATATCCCATGGAAGTCATAGTTATGTTGTTTACCTCGGCCACATTATGGCCTTCCTACTAAAAAAGGGTCGAAAACGAGTAATGTCCCAAATTAACGAGGATATTTTCTTAACCCCCATTTTGGCTGAATTTTTAGAGAATGCAAAAATATCCCATGGAAGTCATAGTTATGTTGTTTACCTATCCAACGAATTGTCACACGCTAAGATTCAATGCCAATCGGCCACATTATGGCCTTCCTACTAAAAAAAGGTCGAAAACGAGTAATGTCAAAAATTAACGAGGATATTTTCTTAACCCCCATTTTGGCTGAATTTTTAGAGAATGCAAAAATATCCCATGGAAGTCGTAGTTATGTTGTTTACCTATCCAACGAATTGTCACACGCTAAGATTCAATGCAAATCGGCCACATTATGGCCTTCCTACTAAAAAAGGGTCGAAAACGAGTAATGTCCCATATTAACGAGGATATTTTTTTAACCCCCATTTTGGCTGAATTTTTAGAGAATGCAAAAATATCCCACGGAAGTCATAGTTATGTTGTTTACCTATCCAACGAATTGTCACACGCTAAGATTCAATGCAAATCGGCCACATTATGGCCTTCCAACTAAAAAAGTGTCGAAAACGAGTAATGTCCCAAATTAACGAGGATATTTTCTTAACCCCCATTTTGGCTGAAGTTTTAGAGAATGCAAAAATATCCCATGGAAGTCATTGTTATGTTGTTTACCTATCCAACGAATTGTCACACGCTAAGATTCAATGCAAATCGGCCACATTATGGCCTTCCTACTAAAAAAGGGTCGAAAACGAGTAATGTCCCAAATTAACGAGGAGATTTTCTTAACCCCCATTTTTGCTGAATTTTTAGAGAATGCAAAAATATCCCATGGAAGTCATAGTTATGTTGTTTACCTATCCAACGAATTGTCACACGCTAAGATTCAATGCAAATCGGCCACATTATGGCCTTCCTACTAAAAAAGGGTCGAAAACGAGTAATGTCAAAAATTAACGAGGATATTTTCTTAACCCCCATTTTGGCTGAATTTTTAGAGAATGCAAAAATATCCCATGGAAGTCGTAGTTATGTTGTTTACCTATCCAACGAATTGTCACACGCTAAGATTCAATGCAAATCGGCCACATTATGGCCTTCCTACTAAAAAAGGGTCGAAAACGAGTAATGTCCCATATTAACGAGGATATTTTTTTAACCCCCATTTTGGCTGAATTTTTAGAGAATGCAAAAATATCCCATGGAAGTCATAGTTATGTTGTTTACCTATCCAACGAATTGTCACACGCTAAGATTCAATGCAAATCGGCCACATTATGGCCTTCCTACTAAAAAAGGGTCGAAAACGAGTAATGTCCCAAATTAACGAGGAGATTTTCTTAACCCCCATTTTTGCTGAATTTTTAGAGAATGCAAAAATATCCCATGGAAGTCGTAGTTATGTTGTTTACCTATCCAACGAATTGTCACACGCTAAGACTCAATGCAAATCGGCCACATTATGGCCTTCCTAAAAGGGTCGAAAACGAGTAATGTCCCAAATTAACGAGGAGATTTTCTTAACCTCCATTTTGGCTGAATTTTTAGAGAATGCAAAAATATCCCATGGAAGTCGTAGTTATTTTGTTTACCTATCCAACGAATTGTCACATGCTAAGATTCAATACAAATCGGCCACTTTATGGCCTTCCTAGTAAAAATGGGTCGAAAACGAGTAATGTCCTAAATTAACGAGGAGATTTTCTTAACCTCCATTTTGGCCGAATTTTTAGAGAATGCAAAAATATCCCATGGAAGTCGTAGTTATGTTGTTTACCTATCCAACGAATTGTCACACGCTAAGATTCAATGCAAATCGGCCACATTATGCCCTTCCTACTAAAAAAGGGTCGAAAACGAGTAATGTCCCAAATTAACGAGGATATTTTCTTAACCTCCATTTTGGCTGAATTTTTAGAGAATGGAAAAATATCCCATGGAAGTCGTGGTTATGTTGTTTACCTATCCAACGAATTGTCACACGCGAAGATTCAATGCAAATCGGCCACATTATGGCCTTCCTAGTAAAAAAGGGTCGAAAACGAGTAATGTCCCAAATTAACGAGGAGATTTTCTTAACCTCCATTTTGGCTGAATTTTTGGAGAATGCAAAAATATCCCATGGAAGTCGTAGTTATGTTGTTTACCTATCCAACAAATTGTCACATGCTAAGATTCAATACAAATCGGCCACTTTATGGCCTTCCTAGTAAAAATGGGTCGAAAACGAGTAATGTCCTAAATTAACGAGGAGATTTTCTTAACCTCCATTTTGGCCGAATTTTTAGAGAATGCAAAAATATCCCATGGAAGTCGTAGTTATGTTGTTTACCTATCCAACGAATTGTAACACGCTAAGATTCAATGCAAATCGGCCACATTATGGCCTTCCTACTAAAAAAGGGTCTAAAACGAGTAATGTCCCAAATTAACGAGGATATTTTCTTAACCCCCATTTTGGCTGAATTTTTAGAGAATGCAAAAATATCCCATGGAAGTCATAGTTATGTCGTTTACCTATCCAACGAATTGTCACACGCTAAGATTCAATGCAAATCGGCCACATTATGGCCTTCCTTATAAAAAAGGGTCGAAAACGAGTAATGTCCTAAATTAACGAGGAGATTTTCTTGACCTCCATTTTGGCCGAATTTTTAGAGAATGCAAAAATATCCCATGGAAGTCGTAGTTATGTTGTTTACCTATCCAACGAATTGTAACACGCTAAGATTCAATGCAAATCGGCCACATTATGGCCTTCCTACTAAAAAAGGGTCTAAAACGAGTAATGTCCCAAATTAACGAGGATATTTTCTTAACCCCCATTTTGGCTGAATTTTTAGAGAATGCAAAAATATCCCATGGAAGTCATAGTTATGTTGTTTACCTATCCAACGAATTGTCACACGCTAAGATTCAATGCAAATCGGCCACATTATGGCCTTCCTACTAAAAAAGGGTCGAAAACGAGTAATGTCCCATATTAAATTGGATATTTTTTTAACCCCCATTTTGGCTGAATTTTTAGAGAATGCAAAAATATCCCATGGAAGTCATAGTTATGTTGTTTACCTATCCAACGAATTGTCACACGCTAAGATTCAATGCAAATCGGCCACATTATGGCCTTCCTACTAAAAAAGGGTCGAAAACGAGTAATGTCCCAAATTAACGAGGATATTTTCTTAACCCCCATTTTGGCTGAATTTTTAGAGAATGCAAAAATATCCCATGGAAGTCATAGTTATGTTGTTTACCTATCCAACAAATTGTCACACGCTACGATTCAATGCAACTCGGCCACATTGTGGCCTTCCTACTAAAAAAGGGTCGAAAACGAGTAATGTCCCAAATTAACGAGGATATTTTCTTAACCCCCATTTTGGCTGAATTTTTAGAGAATGCAAAAATATCCCATGGAAGTCGTAGTTATGTTGTTTACCTATCCAACGAATTGTCACACGCTAAGATTCAATGCAAATCGGCCACATTATGGCCTTCCTACTAAAAAAGGGTCGAAAACGAGTATTGTCCCAAATTAACGAGGATATTTTCTTAACCCCCATTTTGGCTGAATTTTTAGAGAATGCAAAAATATCCCATGGAAGTCATAGTTATGTTGTTTACCTATCCAACAAATTGTCACACGCTAAGATTCAATGCAAATCGGCCACATTATGGCCTTCCTACTAAAAAAAGGTCGAAAACGAGTAATGTCAAAAATTAACGAGGATATTTTCTTAACCCCCATTTTGGCTGAATTTTTAGAGAATGCAAAAATATCCCATGGAAGTCGTAGTTATGTTGTTTACCTATCCAACGAATTGTCACACGCTAAGATTCAATGCAAATCGGCCACATTATGGCCTTCCTACTAAAAAAGGGTCGAAAACGAGTAATGTCCCAAATTAACGAGGATATTTTCTTAACCCCCATTTTGGCTGAATTTTTAGAGAATGCAAAAATATCCCATGGAAGTCATAGTTATGTTGTTTACCTCGGCCACATTATGGCCTTCCTACTAAAAAAGGGTCGAAAACGAGTAAATTCCCAAATTAACGAGGATATTTTCTTAACCCCCATTTTGGCTGAATTTTTAGAGAATGCAAAAATATCCCATGGAAGTCATAGTTATGTTGTTTACCTATCCAACGAATTGTCACACGCTAAGATTCAATGCCAATCGGCCACATTATGGCCTTCCTACTAAAAAAAGGTCGAAAACGAGTAATGTCAAAAATTAACGAGGATATTTTCTTAACCCCCATTTTGGCTGAATTTTTAGAGAATGCAAAAATATCCCATGGAAGTCGTAGTTATGTTGTTTACCTATCCAACGAATTGTCACACGCTAAGATTCAATGCAAATCGGCCACATTATGGCCTTCCTACTAAAAAAGGGTCGAAAACGAGTAATGTCCCATATTAACGAGGATATTTTTTTAACCCCCATTTTGGCTGAATTTTTAGAGAATGCAAAAATATCCCACGGAAGTCATAGTTATGTTGTTTACCTATCCAACGAATTGTCACACGCTAAGATTCAATGCAAATCGGCCACATTATGGCCTTCCAACTAAAAAAGTGTCGAAAACGAGTAATGTCCCAAATTAACGAGGATATTTTCTTAACCCCCATTTTGGCTGAAGTTTTAGAGAATGCAAAAATATCCCATGGAAGTCATTGTTATGTTGTTTACCTATCCAACGAATTGTCACACGCTAAGATTCAATGCAAATCGGCCACATTATGGCCTTCCTACTAAAAAAGGGTCGAAAACGAGTAATGTCCCAAATTAACGAGGAGATTTTCTTAACCCCCATTTTTGCTGAATTTTTAGAGAATGCAAAAATATCCCATGGAAGTCATAGTTATGTTGTTTACCTATCCAACGAATTGTCACACGCTAAGATTCAATGCAAATCGGCCACATTATGGCCTTCCTACTAAAAAAGGGTCTAAAACGAGTAATGTCCCAAATTAACGAGGATATTTTCTTAACCCCCATTTTGGCTGAATTTTTAGAGAATGCAAAAATATCCCATGGAAGTCATAGTTATGTTGTTTACCTATCCAACGAATTGTCACACGCTAAGATTCAATGCAAATCGGCCACATTATGGCCTTCCTACTAAAAAAGGGTCGAAAACGAGTAATGTCCCATATTAAATTGGATATTTTTTTAACCCCCATTTTGGCTGAATTTTTAGAGAATGCAAAAATATCCCATGGAAGTCATAGTTATGTTGTTTACCTATCCAACGAATTGTCACACGCTAAGATTCAATGCAAATCGGCCACATTATGGCCTTCCTACTAAAAAAGGGTCGAAAACGAGTAATGTCCCAAATTAACGAGGATATTTTCTTAACCCCCATTTTGGCTGAATTTTTAGAGAATGCAAAAATATCCCATGGAAGTCATAGTTATGTTGTTTACCTATCCAACAAATTGTCACACGCTACGATTCAATGCAACTCGGCCACATTGTGGCCTTCCTACTAAAAAAGGGTCGAAAACGAGTAATGTCCCAAATTAACGAGGATATTTTCTTAACCCCCATTTTGGCTGAATTTTTAGAGAATGCAAAAATATCCCATGGAAGTCGTAGTTATGTTGTTTACCTATCCAACGAATTGTCACACGCTAAGATTCAATGCAAATCGGCCACATTATGGCCTTCCTACTAAAAAAGGGTCGAAAACGAGTATTGTCCCAAATTAACGAGGATATTTTCTTAACCCCCATTTTGGCTGAATTTTTAGAGAATGCAAAAATATCCCATGGAAGTCATAGTTATGTTGTTTACCTATCCAACAAATTGTCACACGCTAAGATTCAATGCAAATCGGCCACATTATGGCCTTCCTACTAAAAAAAGGTCGAAAACGAGTAATGTCAAAAATTAACGAGGATATTTTCTTAACCCCCATTTTGGCTGAATTTTTAGAGAATGCAAAAATATCCCATGGAAGTCGTAGTTATGTTGTTTACCTATCCAACGAATTGTCACACGCTAAGATTCAATGCAAATCGGCCACATTATGGCCTTCCTACTAAAAAAGGGTCGAAAACGAGTAATGTCCCAAATTAACGAGGATATTTTCTTAACCCCCATTTTGGCTGAATTTTTAGAGAATGCAAAAATATCCCATGGAAGTCATAGTTATGTTGTTTACCTCGGCCACATTATGGCCTTCCTACTAAAAAAGGGTCGAAAACGAGTAAATTCCCAAATTAACGAGGATATTTTCTTAACCCCCATTTTGGCTGAATTTTTAGAGAATGCAAAAATATCCCATGGAAGTCATAGTTATGTTGTTTACCTATCCAACGAATTGTCACACGCTAAGATTCAATGCCAATCGGCCACATTATGGCCTTCCTACTAAAAAAAGGTCGAAAACGAGTAATGTCAAAAATTAACGAGGATATTTTCTTAACCCCCATTTTGGCTGAATTTTTAGAGAATGCAAAAATATCCCATGGAAGTCGTAGTTATGTTGTTTACCTATCCAACGAATTGTCACACGCTAAGATTCAATGCAAATCGGCCACATTATGGCCTTCCTACTAAAAAAGGGTCGAAAACGAGTAATGTCCCATATTAACGAGGATATTTTTTTAACCCCCATTTTGGCTGAATTTTTAGAGAATGCAAAAATATCCCACGGAAGTCATAGTTATGTTGTTTACCTATCCAACGAATTGTCACACGCTAAGATTCAATGCAAATCGGCCACATTATGGCCTTCCAACTAAAAAAGTGTCGAAAACGAGTAATGTCCCAAATTAACGAGGATATTTTCTTAACCCCCATTTTGGCTGAAGTTTTAGAGAATGCAAAAATATCCCATGGAAGTCATTGTTATGTTGTTTACCTATCCAACGAATTGTCACACGCTAAGATTCAATGCAAATCGGCCACATTATGGCCTTCCTACTAAAAAAGGGTCGAAAACGAGTAATGTCCCAAATTAACGAGGAGATTTTCTTAACCCCCATTTTTGCTGAATTTTTAGAGAATGCAAAAATATCCCATGGAAGTCATAGTTATGTTGTTTACCTATCCAACGAATTGTCACACGCTAAGATTCAATGCAAATCGGCCACATTATGGCCTTCCTACTAAAAAAGGGTCGAAAACGAGTAATGTCAAAAATTAACGAGGATATTTTCTTAACCCCCATTTTGGCTGAATTTTTAGAGAATGCAAAAATATCCCATGGAAGTCGTAGTTATGTTGTTTACCTATCCAACGAATTGTCACACGCTAAGACTCAATGCAAATCGGCCACATTATGGCCTTCCTAAAAGGGTCGAAAACGAGTAATGTCCCAAATTAACGAGGAGATTTTCTTAACCTCCATTTTGGCTGAATTTTTAGAGAATGCAAAAATATCCCATGGAAGTCGTAGTTATTTTGTTTACCTATCCAACGAATTGTCACATGCTAAGATTCAATACAAATCGGCCACTTTATGGCCTTCCTAGTAAAAATGGGTCGAAAACGAGTAATGTCCTAAATTAACGAGGAGATTTTCTTAACCTCCATTTTGGCCGAATTTTTAGAGAATGCAAAAATATCCCATGGAAGTCGTAGTTATGTTGTTTACCTATCCAACGAATTGTCACACGCTAAGATTCAATGCAAATCGGCCACATTATGCCCTTCCTACTAAAAAAGGGTCGAAAACGAGTAATGTCCCAAATTAACGAGGATATTTTCTTAACCTCCATTTTGGCTGAATTTTTAGAGAATGGAAAAATATCCCATGGAAGTCGTGGTTATGTTGTTTACCTATCCAACGAATTGTCACACGCGAAGATTCAATGCAAATCGGCCACATTATGGCCTTCCTAGTAAAAAAGGGTCGAAAACGAGTAATGTCCCAAATTAACGAGGAGATTTTCTTAACCTCCATTTTGGCTGAATTTTTGGAGAATGCAAAAATATCCCATGGAAGTCGTAGTTATGTTGTTTACCTATCCAACAAATTGTCACATGCTAAGATTCAATACAAATCGGCCACTTTATGGCCTTCCTAGTAAAAATGGGTCGAAAACGAGTAATGTCCTAAATTAACGAGGAGATTTTCTTAACCTCCATTTTGGCCGAATTTTTAGAGAATGCAAAAATATCCCATGGAAGTCGTAGTTATGTTGTTTACCTATCCAACGAATTGTAACACGCTAAGATTCAATGCAAATCGGCCACATTATGGCCTTCCTACTAAAAAAGGGTCTAAAACGAGTAATGTCCCAAATTAACGAGGATATTTTCTTAACCCCCATTTTGGCTGAATTTTTAGAGAATGCAAAAATATCCCATGGAAGTCATAGTTATGTTGTTTACCTATCCAACGAATTGTCACACGCTAAGATTCAATGCAAATCGGCCACATTATGGCCTTCCTTATAAAAAAGGGTCGAAAACGAGTAATGTCCTAAATTAACGAGGAGATTTTCTTGACCTCCATTTTGGCCGAATTTTTAGAGAATGCAAAAATATCCCATGGAAGTCGTAGTTATGTTGTTTACCTATCCAACGAATTGTCACACGCTAAGATTCAATGCAAATCGGCCACATTATGGCCTTCCTACTAAAAAAGGGTCGAAAATGAGTAATGTCCCAAATTAACGAGGATATTTTCTTAACCCCCATTTTGGCTGAATTTTTAGAGAATGCAAAAATATCCCATGGAAGTCATAGTTATGTTGTTTACCTATCCAACGAATTGTCACACGCTAAGATTCAATGCAAATCGGCCACATTATGGCCTTCCTACTAAAAAAGGGTCGAAAACGAGTAATGTCCCAAATTAACGAGGAGATTTTCTTAACCCCCATTTTTGCTGAATTTTTAGAGAATGCAAAAATATCCCATGGAAGTCGTAGTTATGTTGTTTACCTATCCAACGAATTGTCACACGCTAAGACTCAATGCAAATCGGCCACATTATGGCCTTCCTAAAAGGGTCGAAAACGAGTAATGTCCCAAATTAACGAGGAGATTTTCTTAACCTCCATTTTGGCTGAATTTTTAGAGAATGCAAAAATATCCCATGGAAGTCGTAGTTATTTTGTTTACCTATCCAACGAATTGTCACATGCTAAGATTCAATACAAATCGGCCACTTTATGGCCTTCCTAGTAAAAATGGGTCGAAAACGAGTAATGTCCTAAATTAACGAGGAGATTTTCTTAACCTCCATTTTGGCTGAATTTTTGGAGAATGCAAAAATATCCCATGGAAGTCGTAGTTATGTTGTTTACCTATCCAACAAATTGTCACATGCTAAGATTCAATACAAATCGGCCACTTTATGGCCTTCCTAGTAAAAATGGGTCGAAAACGAGTAATGTCCTAAATTAACGAGGAGATTTTCTTAACCTCCATTTTGGCCGAATTTTTAGAGAATGCAAAAATATCCCATGGAAGTCGTAGTTATGTTGTTTACCTATCCAACGAATTGTAACACGCTAAGATTCAATGCAAATCGGCCACATTATGGCCTTCCTACTAAAAAAGGGTCTAAAACGAGTAATGTCCCAAATTAACGAGGATATTTTCTTAACCCCCATTTTGGCTGAATTTTTAGAGAATGCAAAAATATCCCATGGAAGTCATAGTTATGTTGTTTACCTATCCAACGAATTGTCACACGCTAAGATTCAATGCAAATCGGCCACATTATGGCCTTCCTTATAAAAAAGGGTCGAAAACGAGTAATGTCCTAAATTAACGAGGAGATTTTCTTGACCTCCATTTTGGCCGAATTTTTAGAGAATGCAAAAATATCCCATGGAAGTCGTAGTTATGTTGTTTACCTATCCAACGAATTGTCACACGCTAAGATTCAATGCAAATCGGCCACATTATGGCCTTCCTACTAAAAAAGGGTCGAAAATGAGTAATGTCCCAAATTAACGAGGATATTTTCTTAACCCCCATTTTGGCTGAATTTTTAGAGAATGCAAAAATATCCCATGGAAGTCATAGTTATGTTGTTTACCTATCCAACGAATTGTCACACGCTAAGATTCAATGCAAATCGGCCACATTATGGCCTTCCTAGTAAAAAAGGGTCGAAAACGAGTAATGTCCCAAATTAACGAGGAGATTTTCTTAACCTCCATTTTGGCTGAATTTTTAAAAAATGCAAAAATATCCCATGGAAGTCGTAGCTATGTTGTTTACCTATCCAACGAATTGTCCCATGCTAAGATTCAATACAAACCGGCCACTTTATGGCCTTCCTTATAAAAAAGGGTCGAAAACGAGTAATGTCCTAAATTAACGAGGAGATTTTCTTGACCTCCATTTTGGCCGAATTTTTAGAGAATGCAAAAATATCCCATGGAAGTCGTAGTTATGTTGTTTACCTATCCAACGAATTGTCACACGCTAAGATTCAATGCAAATCGGCTACATTATGGCCTTCCTACGAAAAAAGGGTCGAAAACGAGTAATGTCCCAAATTAACGAGGATATTTTCTTAACCCCCATTTTGGCTGAATTTTTAGAGAATGCAAAAATATCCCATGGAAGTCGTAGTTATCTTGTTTACCTATCCAACGAATTGTCACACGCTAAGATTCAATGCAAATCGGCCACATTATGGCCTTCCTACTAAAAAAGGGTCGAAAACGAGTAATGTCCCAAATTAACGAGGATATTTTCTTAACCCCCATTTTGGCTGAATTTTTAGAGAATGCAAAAATATCCCATGGAAGTCATAGTTATGTTGTTTACCTATCCAACGAATTGTCACACGCTAAGATTCAATGCAAATCGGCCACATTATGGCCTTCCTAGTAAAAAAGGGTCGAAAACGAGTAATGTCCCAAATTAACGAGGAGATTTTCTTAACCTCCATTTTGGCTGAATTTTTAAAAAATGCAAAAATATCCCATGGAAGTCGTAGCTATGTTGTTCACCTATCCAACGAATTGTCCCATGCTAAGATTCAATACAAACCGGTCACTTTATGGCCTTCCTTATAAAAAAAGGGTCGAAAACGAGTAATGTCCTAAATTAACGAGGAGATTTTCTTGACCTCCATTTTGGCCGAATTTTTAGAGAATGCAAAAATATCCCATGGAAGTCGTAGTTATGTTGTTTACCTATCCAACGAATTGTCACACGCTAAGACTCAATGCAAATCGGCCACATTATGGCCTTCCTAAAAGGGTCGAAAACGAGTAATGTCCCAAATTAACGAGGAGATTTTCTTAACCTCCATTTTGGCTGAATTTTTAGAGAATGCAAAAATATCCCATGGAAGTCGTAGTTATTTTGTTTACCTATCCAACGAATTGTCACATGCTAAGATTCAATACAAATCGGCCACTTTATGGCCTTCCTAGTAAAAATGGGTCGAAAACGAGTAATGCCCTAAATTAACGAGGAGATTTTCTTAACCTC
The DNA here is from genome assembly GCF_051527215.1 of Medicago sativa. NCBI lineage: Eukaryota > Viridiplantae > Streptophyta > Magnoliopsida > Fabales > Fabaceae > Medicago > Medicago sativa. The sequence goes on from NC_140750.1 coordinate 84,327,645, forward strand.
CATTTTGGCCGAATTTTTAGAGAATGCAAAAATATCCCATGGAAGTCATAGTTATGTTGTTTACCTATCCAACGAATTGTCACACGCTAAGATTCAATGCAAATCGGCCACATTATGGCCTTCCTTATAAAAAAGGGTCGAAAACGAGTAATGTCCTAAATTAACGAGGAGATTTTCTTGACCTCCATTTTGGCCGAATTTTTAGAGAATGCAAAAATATCCCATGGAAGTCATAGTTATGTTGTTTACCTATCCAACGAATTGTCACACGCTAAGATTCAATGCAAATCGGCCACATTATGGCCTTCCTACTAAAAAAGGGTCTAAAACGAGTAATGTCCCAAATTAACGAGGATATTTTCTTAACCCCCATTTTGGCTGAATTTTTAGAGAATGCAAAAATATCCCATGAAAGTCATAGTTATGTTGTTTACCTATCCAACGAATTGTCACACGCTAAGATTCAATGCAAACCGGTCACTTTATGGCCTTCCTTATAAAAAAAGGGTCGAAAACGAGTAATGTCCTAAATTAACGAGGAGATTTTCTTGACCTCCATTTTGGCCGAATTTTTAGAGAATGCAAAAATATCCCATGGAAGTCGTAGTTATGTTGTTTACCTATCCAACGAATTGTCACACGCTAAGATTCAATGCAAATCGGCCACATTATGGCCTTCCTACTAAAAAAGGGTCGAAAATGAGTAATGTCCCAAATTAACGAGGAGATTTTCTTAACCTCCATTTTGGCTGAATTTTTAAAAAATGCAAAAATATCCCATGGAAGTCGTAGCTATGTTGTTCACCTATCCAACGAATTGTCCCATGCTAAGATTCAATACAAACCGGTCACTTTATGGCCTTCCTTATAAAAAAAGGGTCGAAAACGAGTAATGTCCTAAATTAACGAGGAGATTTTCTTGACCTCCATTTTGGCCGAATTTTTAGAGAATGCAAAAATATCCCATGGAAGTCGTAGTTATGTTGTTTACCTATCCAACGAATTGTCACACGCTAAGATTCAATGCAAATCGGCCACATTATGGCCTTCCTACTAAAAAAGGGTCGAAAATGAGTAATGTCCCAAATTAACGAGGATATTTTCTTAACCCCCATTTTGGCTGAATTTTTAGAGAATGCAAAAATATCCCATGGAAGTCATAGTTATGTTGTTTACCTATCCAACGAATTGTCACACGCTAAGATTCAATGCAAATCGGCCACATTATGGCCTTCCTAGTAAAAAAGGGTCGAAAACGAGTAATGTCCCAAATTAACGAGGAGATTTTCTTAACCTCCATTTTGGCTGAATTTTTAAAAAATGCAAAAATATCCCATGGAAGTCGTAGCTATGTTGTTTACCTATCCAACGAATTGTCCCATGCTAAGATTCAATACAAACCGGCCACTTTATGGCCTTCCTTATAAAAAAGGGTCGAAAACGAGTAATGTCCTAAATTAACGAGGAGATTTTCTTGACCTCCATTTTGGCCGAATTTTTAGAGAATGCAAAAATATCCCATGGAAGTCGTAGTTATGTTGTTTACCTATCCAACGAATTGTCACACGCTAAGATTCAATGCAAATCGGCTACATTATGGCCTTCCTACGAAAAAAGGGTCGAAAACGAGTAATGTCCCAAATTAACGAGGATATTTTCTTAACCCCCATTTTGGCTGAATTTTTAGAGAATGCAAAAATATCCCATGGAAGTCGTAGTTATCTTGTTTACCTATCCAACGAATTGTCACACGCTAAGATTCAATGCAAATCGGCCACATTATGGCCTTCCTACTAAAAAAGGGTCGAAAACGAGTAATGTCCCAAATTAACGAGGAGATTTTCTTAACCCCCATTTTGGCTGAATTTTTAGAGAATGCAAAAATATCCCATGGAAGTCATAGTTATGTTGTTTACCTATCCAACGAATTGTCACACGCTAAGATTCAATGCAAATCGGCCACATTATGGCCTTCCTAGTAAAAAAGGGTCGAAAACGAGTAATGTCCCAAATTAACGAGGAGATTTTCTTAACCTCCATTTTGGCTGAATTTTTAAAAAATGCAAAAATATCCCATGGAAGTCGTAGCTATGTTGTTCACCTATCCAACGAATTGTCCCATGCTAAGATTCAATACAAACCGGTCACTTTATGGCCTTCCTTATAAAAAAAGGGTCGAAAACGAGTAATGTCCTAAATTAACGAGGAGATTTTCTTGACCTCCATTTTGGCCGAATTTTTAGAGAATGCAAAAATATCCCATGGAAGTCGTAGTTATGTTGTTTACCTATCCAACGAATTGTCACACGCTAAGACTCAATGCAAATCGGCCACATTATGGCCTTCCTAAAAGGGTCGAAAACGAGTAATGTCCCAAATTAACGAGGAGATTTTCTTAACCTCCATTTTGGCTGAATTTTTAGAGAATGCAAAAATATCCCATGGAAGTCGTAGTTATTTTGTTTACCTATCCAACGAATTGTCACATGCTAAGATTCAATACAAATCGGCCACTTTATGGCCTTCCTAGTAAAAATGGGTCGAAAACGAGTAATGCCCTAAATTAACGAGGAGATTTTCTTAACCTCCATTTTGGCCGAATTTTTAGAGAATGCAAAAATATCCCATGGAAGTCTTAGTTATGTTGTTTACCTATCCAACGAATTGTCACACGCTAAGATTCAATGCAAATCGGCCACATTATGGCCTTCCTTATAAAAAAGGGTCGAAAACGAGTAATGTCCTAAATTAACGAGGAGATTTTCTTGACCTCCATTTTGGCCGAATTTTTAGAGAATGCAAAAATATCCCATGGAAGTCATAGTTATGTTGTTTACCTATCCAACGAATTGTCACACGCTAAGATTCAATGCAAATCGGCCACATTATGGCCTTCCTACTAAAAAAGGGTCTAAAACGAGTAATGTCCCAAATTAACGAGGATATTTTCTTAACCCCCATTTTGGCTGAATTTTTAGAGAATGCAAAAATATCCCATGGAAGTCATAGTTATGTTGTTTACCTATCCAACGAATTGTCACACGCTAAGATTCAATGCAAATCGGCCACATTATGGCCTTCCTTATAAAAAAGGGTCGAAAACGAGTAATGTCCTAAATTAACGAGGAGATTTTCTTGACCTCCATTTTGGCCGAATTTTTAGAGAATGCAAAAATATCCCATGGAAGTCGTAGTTATGTTGTTTACCTATCCAACGAATTGTCACACGCTAAGATTCAATGCAAATCGGCCACATTATGGCCTTCCTAGTAAAAAAGGGTCGAAAACGAGTAATGTCCCAAATTAACGAGGAGATTTTCTTAACCTCCATTTTGGCTGAATTTTTAAAAAATGCAAAAATATCCCATGGAAGTCGTAGCTATGTTGTTTACCTATCCAACGAATTGTCACACGCTAAGATTCAATGCAAATCGGCCACATTATGGCCTTCCTTATAAAAAAGGGTCGAAAACGAGTAATGTCCTAAATTAACGAGGAGATTTTCTTAACCCCCATTTTGGCTGAATTTTTAGAGAATGCAAAAATATTCCATGGAAGTCATAGTTATGTTGTTTACCTATCCAACGAATTATCACACGCTAAGATTCAATGCAAATCGGCCACATTATGGCCTTCCTTATAAAAAAGGGTCGAAAACGAGTAATGTCCTAAATTAACGAGGAGATTTTCTTGACCTCCATTTTGGCCGAATTTTTAGAGAATGCAAAAATATCCCATGGAAGTCGTAGTTATGTTGTTTACCTATCCAACGAATTGTCACACGCTAAGATTCAATGCAAATCGGCCACATTATGGCCTTCCTAGTAAAAAAGGGTCGAAAACGAGTAATGTCCCAAATTAACGAGGAGATTTTCTTAACCTCCATTTTGGCTGAATTTTTAAAAAATGCAAAAATATCCCATGGAAGTCGTAGCTATGTTGTTTACCTATCCAACGAATTGTCCCATGCTAAGATTCAATACAAACCGGCCACTTTATGGCCTTCCTTATAAAAAAGGGTCGAAAACGAGTAATGTCCTAAATTAACGAGGAGATTTTCTTGACCTCCATTTTGGCCGAATTTTTAGAGAATGCAAAAATATCCCATGGAAGTCGTAGTTATGTTGTTTACCTATCCAACGAATTGTCACACGCTAAGATTCAATGCAAATCGGCTACATTATGACCTTCCTACGAAAAAAGGGTCGAAAACGAGTAATGTCCCAAATTAACGAGGATATTTTCTTAACCCCCATTTTGGCTGAATTTTTAGAGAATGCAAAAATATCCCATGGAAGTCGTAGTTATGTTGTTTACCTATCCAACGAATTGTCACACGCTAAGATTCAATGCAAATCGGCCACATTATGGCCTTCCTACTAAAAAAGGGTCGAAAACGAGTAATGTCCTAAATTAACGAGGATATTTTCTTAACCCCCATTTTGGCTGAATTTTTAGAGAATGCAAAAATATCCCATGGAAGTCATAGTTATGTTGTTTACCTATCCAACGAATTGTCACACGCTAAGATTCAATGGAAATCGGCCACATTATGGCCTTCCTAGTAAAAAAGGGTCGAAAACGAGTAATGTCCCAAATTAACGAGGAGATTTTCTTAACCTCCATTTTGGCTGAATTTTTAAAAAATGCAAAAATATCCCATGGAAGTCGTAGCTATGTTGTTTACCTATCCAACGAATTGTCCCATGCTAAGATTCAATACAAACCGGTCACTTTATGGCCTTCCTTATAAAAAAAGGGTCGAAAACGAGTAATGTCCTAAATTAACGAGGAGATTTTCTTGACCTCCATTTTGGCCGAATTTTTAGAGAATGCAAAAATATCCCATGGAAGTCGTAGTTATGTTGTTTACCTATCCAACGAATTGTCACACGCTAAGACTCAATGCAAATCGGCCACATTATGGCCTTCCTAAAAGGGTCGAAAACGAGTAATGTCCCAAATTAACGAGGAGATTTTCTTAACCTCCATTTTGGCTGAATTTTTAGAGAATGCAAAAATATCCCATGGAAGTCGTAGTTATTTTGTTTACCTATCCAACGAATTGTCACATGCTAAGATTCAATACAAATCGGCCACTTTATGGCCTTCCTAGTAAAAATGGGTCGAAAACGAGTAATGTCCTAAATTAACGAGGAGATTTTCTTAACCTCCATTTTGGCCGAATTTTTAGAGAATGCAAAAATATCCCATGGAAGTCATAGTTATGTTGTTTACCTATCCAACGAATTGTCACACGCTAAGATTCAATGCAAATCGGCCACATTATGGCCTTCCTTATAAAAAAGGGTCGAAAACGAGTAATGTCCTAAATTAACGAGGAGATTTTCTTGACCTCCATTTTGGCCGAATTTTTAGAGAATGCAAAAATATCCCATGGAAGTCGTAGTTATGTTGTTTACCTATCCAACGAATTGTCACACGCTAAGATTCAATGCAAATCGGCCACATTATGGCCTTCCTAGTAAAAAAGGGTCGAAAACGAGTAATGTCCCAAATTAACGAGGAGATTTTCTTAACCTCCATTTTGGCTGAATTTTTAAAAAATGCAAAAATATCCCATGGAAGTCGTAGCTATGTTGTTTACCTATCCAACGAATTGTCCCATGCTAAGATTCAATGGAAATCGGCCACATTATGGCCTTCCTAGTAAAAAAGGGTCGAAAACGAGTAATGTCCCAAATTAACGAGGAGATTTTCTTAACCTCCATTTTGGCTGAATTTTTAAAAAATGCAAAAATATCCCATGGAAGTCGTAGCTATGTTGTTTACCTATCCAACGAATTGTCCCATGCTAAGATTCAATACAAACCGGTCACTTTATGGCCTTCCTTATAAAAAAAGGGTCGAAAACGAGTAATGTCCTAAATTAACGAGGAGATTTTCTTGACCTCCATTTTGGCCGAATTTTTAGAGAATGCAAAAATATCCCATGGAAGTCGTAGTTATTTTGTTTACCTATCCAACGAATTGTCACATGCTAAGATTCAATACAAATCGGCCACTTTATGGCCTTCCTAGTAAAAATGGGTCGAAAACGAGTAATGCCCTAAATTAACGAGGAGATTTTCTTAACCTCCATTTTGGCCGAATTTTTAGAGAATGCAAAAATATCCCATGGAAGTCTTAGTTATGTTGTTTACCTATCCAACGAATTGTCACACGCTAAGATTCAATGCAAATCGGCCACATTATGGCCTTCCTTATAAAAAAGGGTCGAAAACGAGTAATGTCCTAAATTAACGAGGAGATTTTCTTGACCTCCATTTTGGCCGAATTTTTAGAGAATGCAAAAATATCCCATGGAAGTCATAGTTATGTTGTTTACCTATCCAACGAATTGTCACACGCTAAGATTCAATGCAAATCGGCCACATTATGGCCTTCCTACTAAAAAAGGGTCTAAAACGAGTAATGTCCCAAATTAACGAGGATATTTTCTTAACCCCCATTTTGGCTGAATTTTTAGAGAATGCAAAAATATCCCATGGAAGTCATAGTTATGTTGTTTACCTATCCAACGAATTGTCACACGCTAAGATTCAATGCAAATCGGCCACATTATGGCCTTCCTTATAAAAAAGGGTCGAAAACGAGTAATGTCCTAAATTAACGAGGAGATTTTCTTGACCTCCATTTTGGCCGAATTTTTAGAGAATGCAAAAATATCCCATGGAAGTCGTAGTTATGTTGTTTACCTATCCAACGAATTGTCACACGCTAAGATTCAATGCAAATCGGCCACATTATGGCCTTCCTAGTAAAAAAGGGTCGAAAACGAGTAATGTCCCAAATTAACGAGGAGATTTTCTTAACCTCCATTTTGGCTGAATTTTTAAAAAATGCAAAAATATCCCATGGAAGTCGTAGCTATGTTGTTTACCTATCCAACGAATTGTCACACGCTAAGATTCAATGCAAATCGGCCACATTATGGCCTTCCTTATAAAAAAGGGTCGAAAACGAGTAATGTCCTAAATTAACGAGGAGATTTTCTTAACCCCCATTTTGGCTGAATTTTTAGAGAATGCAAAAATATTCCATGGAAGTCATAGTTATGTTGTTTACCTATCCAACGAATTATCACACGCTAAGATTCAATGCAAATCGGCCACATTATGGCCTTCCTTATAAAAAAGGGTCGAAAACGAGTAATGTCCTAAATTAACGAGGAGATTTTCTTGACCTCCATTTTGGCCGAATTTTTAGAGAATGCAAAAATATCCCATGGAAGTCGTAGTTATGTTGTTTACCTATCCAACGAATTGTCACACGCTAAGATTCAATGCAAATCGGCCACATTATGGCCTTCCTAGTAAAAAAGGGTCGAAAACGAGTAATGTCCCAAATTAACGAGGAGATTTTCTTAACCTCCATTTTGGCTGAATTTTTAAAAAATGCAAAAATATCCCATGGAAGTCGTAGCTATGTTGTTTACCTATCCAACGAATTGTCCCATGCTAAGATTCAATACAAACCGGCCACTTTATGGCCTTCCTTATAAAAAAGGGTCGAAAACGAGTAATGTCCTAAATTAACGAGGAGATTTTCTTCACCCCCATTTTGGCTGAATTTTTAGAGAATGCAAAAATATTCCATGGAAGTCATAGTTATGTTGTTTACCTATCCAACGAATTATCACACGCTAAGATTCAATGCAAATCGGCCACATTATGGCCTTCCTTATAAAAAAGGGTCGAAAACGAGTAATGTCCTAAATTAACGAGGAGATTTTCTTGACCTCCATTTTGGCCGAATTTTTAGAGAATGCAAAAATATCCCATGGAAGTCGTAGTTATGTTGTTTACCTATCCAACGAATTGTCACACGCTAAGATTCAATGCAAATCGGCCACATTATGGCCTTCCTAGTAAAAAAGGGTCGAAAACGAGTAATGTCCCAAATTAACGAGGAGATTTTCTTAACCTCCATTTTGGCTGAATTTTTAAAAAATGCAAAAATATCCCATGGAAGTCGTAGCTATGTTGTTTACCTATCCAACGAATTGTCACACGCTAAGATTCAATGCAAATCGGCCACATTATGGCCTTCCTTATAAAAAAGGGTCGAAAACGAGTAATGTCCTAAATTAACGAGGAGATTTTCTTAACCCCCATTTTGGCTGAATTTTTAGAGAATGCAAAAATATTCCATGGAAGTCATAGTTATGTTGTTTACCTATCCAACGAATTATCACACGCTAAGATTCAATGCAAATCGGCCACATTATGGCCTTCCTTATAAAAAAGGGTCGAAAACGAGTAATGTCCTAAATTAACGAGGAGATTTTCTTGACCTCCATTTTGGCCGAATTTTTAGAGAATGCAAAAATATCCCATGGAAGTCGTAGTTATGTTGTTTACCTATCCAACGAATTGTCACACGCTAAGATTCAATGCAAATCGGCCACATTATGGCCTTCCTAGTAAAAAAGGGTCGAAAACGAGTAATGTCCCAAATTAACGAGGAGATTTTCTTAACCTCCATTTTGGCTGAATTTTTAAAAAATGCAAAAATATCCCATGGAAGTCGTAGCTATGTTGTTTACCTATCCAACGAATTGTCCCATGCTAAGATTCAATACAAACCGGCCACTTTATGGCCTTCCTTATAAAAAAGGGTCGAAAACGAGTAATGTCCTAAATTAACGAGGAGATTTTCTTGACCTCCATTTTGGCCGAATTTTTAGAGAATGCAAAAATATCCCATGGAAGTCGTAGTTATGTTGTTTACCTATCCAACGAATTGTCACACGCTAAGATTCAATGCAAATCGGCTACATTATGACCTTCCTACGAAAAAAGGGTCGAAAACGAGTAATGTCCCAAATTAACGAGGATATTTTCTTAACCCCCATTTTGGCTGAATTTTTAGAGAATGCAAAAATATCCCATGGAAGTCGTAGTTATGTTGTTTACCTATCCAACGAATTGTCACACGCTAAGATTCAATGCAAATCGGCCACATTATGGCCTTCCTACTAAAAAAGGGTCGAAAACGAGTAATGTCCTAAATTAACGAGGATATTTTCTTAACCCCCATTTTGGCTGAATTTTTAGAGAATGCAAAAATATCCCATGGAAGTCATAGTTATGTTGTTTACCTATCCAACGAATTGTCACACGCTAAGATTCAATGGAAATCGGCCACATTATGGCCTTCCTAGTAAAAAAGGGTCGAAAACGAGTAATGTCCCAAATTAACGAGGAGATTTTCTTAACCTCCATTTTGGCTGAATTTTTAAAAAATGCAAAAATATCCCATGGAAGTCGTAGCTATGTTGTTTACCTATCCAACGAATTGTCCCATGCTAAGATTCAATACAAACCGGTCACTTTATGGCCTTCCTTATAAAAAAAGGGTCGAAAACGAGTAATGTCCTAAATTAACGAGGAGATTTTCTTGACCTCCATTTTGGCCGAATTTTTAGAGAATGCAAAAATATCCCATGGAAGTCGTAGTTATGTTGTTTACCTATCCAACGAATTGTCACACGCTAAGACTCAATGCAAATCGGCCACATTATGGCCTTCCTAAAAGGGTCGAAAACGAGTAATGTCCCAAATTAACGAGGAGATTTTCTTAACCTCCATTTTGGCTGAATTTTTAGAGAATGCAAAAATATCCCATGGAAGTCGTAGTTATTTTGTTTACCTATCCAACGAATTGTCACATGCTAAGATTCAATACAAATCGGCCACTTTATGGCCTTCCTAGTAAAAATGGGTCGAAAACGAGTAATGTCCTAAATTAACGAGGAGATTTTCTTAACCTCCATTTTGGCCGAATTTTTAGAGAATGCAAAAATATCCCATGGAAGTCATAGTTATGTTGTTTACCTATCCAACGAATTGTCACACGCTAAGATTCAATGCAAATCGGCCACATTATGGCCTTCCTTATAAAAAAGGGTCGAAAACGAGTAATGTCCTAAATTAACGAGGAGATTTTCTTGACCTCCATTTTGGCCGAATTTTTAGAGAATGCAAAAATATCCCATGGAAGTCGTAGTTATGTTGTTTACCTATCCAACGAATTGTCACACGCTAAGACTCAATGCAAATCGGCCACATTATGGCCTTCCTAAAAGGGTCGAAAACGAGTAATGTCCCAAATTAACGAGGAGATTTTCTTAACCTCCATTTTGGCTGAATTTTTAGAGAATGCAAAAATATCCCATGGAAGTCGTAGTTATTTTGTTTACCTATCCAACGAATTGTCACATGCTAAGATTCAATACAAATCGGCCACTTTATGGCCTTCCTAGTAAAAATGGGTCGAAAACGAGTAATGTCCTAAATTAACGAGGAGATTTTCTTAACCTCCATTTTGGCCGAATTTTTAGAGAATGCAAAAATATCCCATGGAAGTCATAGTTATGTTGTTTACCTATCCAACGAATTGTCACACGCTAAGATTCAATGCAAATCGGCCACATTATGGCCTTCCTTATAAAAAAGGGTCGAAAACGAGTAATGTCCTAAATTAACGAGGAGATTTTCTTGACCTCCATTTTGGCCGAATTTTTAGAGAATGCAAAAATATCCCATGGAAGTCGTAGTTATGTTGTTTACCTATCCAACGAATTGTCACACGCTAAGATTCAATGCAAATCGGCCACATTATGGCCTTCATAGTAAAAAAGGGTCGAAAACGAGTAATGTCCCAAATTAACGAGGAGATTTTCTTAACCTCCATTTTGGCTGAATTTTTAAAAAATGCAAAAATATCCCATGGAAGTCGTAGCTATGTTGTTTACCTATCCAACGAATTGTCCCATGCTAAGATTCAATGGAAATCGGCCACATTATGGCCTTCCTAGTAAAAAAGGGTCGAAAACGAGTAATGTCCCAAATTAACGAGGAGATTTTCTTAACCTCCATTTTGGCTGAATTTTTAAAAAATGCAAAAATATCCCATGGAAGTCGTAGCTATGTTGTTTACCTATCCAACGAATTGTCCCATGCTAAGATTCAATACAAACCGGTCACTTTATGGCCTTCCTTATAAAAAAAGGGTCGAAAACGAGTAATGTCCTAAATTAACGAGGAGATTTTCTTGACCTCCATTTTGGCCGAATTTTTAGAGAATGCAAAAATATCCCATGGAAGTCGTAGTTATTTTGTTTACCTATCCAACGAATTGTCACATGCTAAGATTCAATACAAATCGGCCACTTTATGGCCTTCCTAGTAAAAATGGGTCGAAAACGAGTAATGCCCTAAATTAACGAGGAGATTTTCTTAACCTCCATTTTGGCCGAATTTTTAGAGAATGCAAAAATATCCCATGGAAGTCTTAGTTATGTTGTTTACCTATCCAACGAATTGTCACACGCTAAGATTCAATGCAAATCGGCCACATTATGGCCTTCCTTATAAAAAAGGGTCGAAAACGAGTAATGTCCTAAATTAACGAGGAGATTTTCTTGACCTCCATTTTGGCCGAATTTTTAGAGAATGCAAAAATATCCCATGGAAGTCATAGTTATGTTGTTTACCTATCCAACGAATTGTCACACGCTAAGATTCAATGCAAATCGGCCACATTATGGCCTTCCTACTAAAAAAGGGTCTAAAACGAGTAATGTCCCAAATTAACGAGGATATTTTCTTAACCCCCATTTTGGCTGAATTTTTAGAGAATGCAAAAATATCCCATGGAAGTCATAGTTATGTTGTTTACCTATCCAACGAATTGTCACACGCTAAGATTCAATGCAAATCGGCCACATTATGGCCTTCCTTATAAAAAAGGGTCGAAAACGAGTAATGTCCTAAATTAACGAGGAGATTTTCTTGACCTCCATTTTGGCCGAATTTTTAGAGAATGCAAAAATATCCCATGGAAGTCGTAGTTATGTTGTTTACCTATCCAACGAATTGTCACACGCTAAGATTCAATGCAAATCGGCCACATTATGGCCTTCCTAGTAAAAAAGGGTCGAAAACGAGTAATGTCCCAAATTAACGAGGAGATTTTCTTAACCTCCATTTTGGCTGAATTTTTAAAAAATGCAAAAATATCCCATGGAAGTCGTAGCTATGTTGTTTACCTATCCAACGAATTGTCACACGCTAAGATTCAATGCAAATCGGCCACATTATGGCCTTCCTTATAAAAAAGGGTCGAAAACGAGTAATGTCCTAAATTAACGAGGAGATTTTCTTGACCTCCATTTTGGCCGAATTTTTAGAGAATGCAAAAATATCCCATGGAAGTCGTAGTTATGTTGTTTACCTATCCAACGAATTGTCACACGCTAAGATTCAATGCAAATCGGCCACATTATGGCCTTCCTAGTAAAAAAGGGTCGAAAACGAGTAATGTCCCAAATTAACGAGGAGATTTTCTTAACCTCCATTTTGGCTGAATTTTTAAAAAATGCAAAAATATCCCATGGAAGTCGTAGCTATGTTGTTTACCTATCCAACGAATTGTCCCATGCTAAGATTCAATGGAAATCGGCCACATTATGGCCTTCCTAGTAAAAAAGGGTCGAAAACGAGTAATGTCCCAAATTAACGAGGAGATTTTCTTAACCTCCATTTTGGCTGAATTTTTAAAAAATGCAAAAATATCCCATGGAAGTCGTAGCTATGTTGTTTACCTATCCAACGAATTGTCCCATGCTAAGATTCAATACAAACCGGTCACTTTATGGCCTTCCTTATAAAAAAAGGGTCGAAAACGAGTAATGTCCTAAATTAACGAGGAGATTTTCTTGACCTCCATTTTGGCCGAATTTTTAGAGAATGCAAAAATATCCCATGGAAGTCGTAGTTATTTTGTTTACCTATCCAACGAATTGTCACATGCTAAGATTCAATACAAATCGGCCACTTTATGGCCTTCCTAGTAAAAATGGGTCGAAAACGAGTAATGCCCTAAATTAACGAGGAGATTTTCTTAACCTCCATTTTGGCCGAATTTTTAGAGAATGCAAAAATATCCCATGGAAGTCTTAGTTATGTTGTTTACCTATCCAACGAATTGTCACACGCTAAGATTCAATGCAAATCGGCCACATTATGGCCTTCCTTATAAAAAAGGGTCGAAAACGAGTAATGTCCTAAATTAACGAGGAGATTTTCTTGACCTCCATTTTGGCCGAATTTTTAGAGAATGCAAAAATATCCCATGGAAGTCATAGTTATGTTGTTTACCTATCCAACGAATTGTCACACGCTAAGATTCAATGCAAATCGGCCACATTATGGCCTTCCTACTAAAAAAGGGTCTAAAACGAGTAATGTCCCAAATTAACGAGGATATTTTCTTAACCCCCATTTTGGCTGAATTTTTAGAGAATGCAAAAATATCCCATGGAAGTCATAGTTATGTTGTTTACCTATCCAACGAATTGTCACACGCTAAGATTCAATGCAAATCGGCCACATTATGGCCTTCCTTATAAAAAAGGGTCGAAAACGAGTAATGTCCTAAATTAACGAGGAGATTTTCTTGACCTCCATTTTGGCCGAATTTTTAGAGAATGCAAAAATATCCCATGGAAGTCGTAGTTATGTTGTTTACCTATCCAACGAATTGTCACACGCTAAGATTCAATGCAAATCGGCCACATTATGGCCTTCCTAGTAAAAAAGGGTCGAAAACGAGTAATGTCCCAAATTAACGAGGAGATTTTCTTAACCTCCATTTTGGCTGAATTTTTAAAAAATGCAAAAATATCCCATGGAAGTCGTAGCTATGTTGTTTACCTATCCAACGAATTGTCACACGCTAAGATTCAATGCAAATCGGCCACATTATGGCCTTCCTTATAAAAAAGGGTCGAAAACGAGTAATGTCCTAAATTAACGAGGAGATTTTCTTAACCCCCATTTTGGCTGAATTTTTAGAGAATGCAAAAATATTCCATGGAAGTCATAGTTATGTTGTTTACCTATCCAACGAATTGTCACACGCTAAGATTCAATGCAAATCGGCCACATTATGGCCTTCCTTATAAAAAAGGGTCGAAAACGAGTAATGTCCTAAATTAACGAGGAGATTTTCTTGACCTCCATTTTGGCCGAATTTTTAGAGAATGCAAAAATATCCCATGGAAGTCGTAGTTATGTTGTTTACCTATCCAACGAATTGTCACACGCTAAGATTCAATGCAAATCGGCCACATTATGGCCTTCCTAGTAAAAAAGGGTCGAAAACGAGTAATGTCCCAAATTAACGAGGAGATTTTCTTAACCTCCATTTTGGCTGAATTTTTAAAAAATGCAAAAATATCCCATGGAAGTCGTAGCTATGTTGTTTACCTATCCAACGAATTGTCCCATGCTAAGATTCAATACAAACCGGTCACTTTATGGCCTTCCTTATAAAAAAAGGGTCGAAAACGAGTAATGTCCTAAATTAACGAGGAGATTTTCTTGACCTCCATTTTGGCCGAATTTTTAGAGAATGCAAAAATATCCCATGGAAGTCGTAGTTATTTTGTTTACCTATCCAACGAATTGTCACATGCTAAGATTCAATACAAATCGGCCACTTTATGGCCTTCCTAGTAAAAATGGGTCGAAAACGAGTAATGCCCTAAATTAACGAGGAGATTTTCTTAACCTCCATTTTGGCCGAATTTTTAGAGAATGCAAAAATATCCCATGGAAGTCTTAGTTATGTTGTTTACCTATCCAACGAATTGTCACACGCTAAGATTCAATGCAAATCGGCCACATTATGGCCTTCCTTATAAAAAAGGGTCGAAAACGAGTAATGTCCTAAATTAACGAGGAGATTTTCTTGACCTCCATTTTGGCCGAATTTTTAGAGAATGCAAAAATATCCCATGGAAGTCATAGTTATGTTGTTTACCTATCCAACGAATTGTCACACGCTAAGATTCAATGCAAATCGGCCACATTATGGCCTTCCTACTAAAAAAGGGTCTAAAACGAGTAATGTCCCAAATTAACGAGGATATTTTCTTAACCCCCATTTTGGCTGAATTTTTAGAGAATGCAAAAATATCCCATGGAAGTCATAGTTATGTTGTTTACCTATCCAACGAATTGTCACACGCTAAGATTCAATGCAAATCGGCCACATTATGGCCTTCCTTATAAAAAAGGGTCGAAAACGAGTAATGTCCTAAATTAACGAGGAGATTTTCTTGACCTCCATTTTGGCCGAATTTTTAGAGAATGCAAAAATATCCCATGGAAGTCGTAGTTATGTTGTTTACCTATCCAACGAATTGTCACACGCTAAGATTCAATGCAAATCGGCCACATTATGGCCTTCCTAGTAAAAAAGGGTCGAAAACGAGTAATGTCCCAAATTAACGAGGAGATTTTCTTAACCTCCATTTTGGCTGAATTTTTAAAAAATGCAAAAATATCCCATGGAAGTCGTAGCTATGTTGTTTACCTATCCAACGAATTGTCACACGCTAAGATTCAATGCAAATCGGCCACATTATGGCCTTCCTTATAAAAAAGGGTCGAAAACGAGTAATGTCCTAAATTAACGAGGAGATTTTCTTAACCCCCATTTTGGCTGAATTTTTAGAGAATGCAAAAATATTCCATGGAAGTCATAGTTATGTTGTTTACCTATCCAACGAATTGTCACACGCTAAGATTCAATGCAAATCGGCCACATTATGGCCTTCCTTATAAAAAAGGGTCGAAAACGAGTAATGTCCTAAATTAACGAGGAGATTTTCTTGACCTCCATTTTGGCCGAATTTTTAGAGAATGCAAAAATATCCCATGGAAGTCGTAGTTATGTTGTTTACCTATCCAACGAATTGTCACACGCTAAGATTCAATGCAAATCGGCCACATTATGGCCTTCCTAGTAAAAAAGGGTCGAAAACGAGTAATGTCCCAAATTAACGAGGAGATTTTCTTAACCTCCATTTTGGCTGAATTTTTAAAAAATGCAAAAATATCCCATGGAAGTCGTAGCTATGTTGTTTACCTATCCAACGAATTGTCCCATGCTAAGATTCAATACAAACCGGCCACTTTATGGCCTTCCTTATAAAAAAGGGTCGAAAACGAGTAATGTCCTAAATTAACGAGGAGATTTTCTTGACCTCCATTTTGGCCGAATTTTTAGAGAATGCAAAAATATCCCATGGAAGTCGTAGTTATGTTGTTTACCTATCCAACGAATTGTCACACGCTAAGATTCAATGCAAATCGGCTACATTATGACCTTCCTACGAAAAAAGGGTCGAAAACGAGTAATGTCCCAAATTAACGAGGATATTTTCTTAACCCCCATTTTGGCTGAATTTTTAGAGAATGCAAAAATATCCCATGGAAGTCGTAGTTATGTTGTTTACCTATCCAACGAATTGTCACACGCTAAGATTCAATGCAAATCGGCCACATTATGGCCTTCCTACTAAAAAAGGGTCGAAAACGAGTAATGTCCTAAATTAACGAGGATATTTTCTTAACCCCCATTTTGGCTGAATTTTTAGAGAATGCAAAAATATCCCATGGAAGTCATAGTTATGTTGTTTACCTATCCAACGAATTGTCACACGCTAAGATTCAATGGAAATCGGCCACATTATGGCCTTCCTAGTAAAAAAGGGTCGAAAACGAGTAATGTCCCAAATTAACGAGGAGATTTTCTTAACCTCCATTTTGGCTGAATTTTTAAAAAATGCAAAAATATCCCATGGAAGTCGTAGCTATGTTGTTTACCTATCCAACGAATTGTCCCATGCTAAGATTCAATACAAACCGGTCACTTTATGGCCTTCCTTATAAAAAAAGGGTCGAAAACGAGTAATGTCCTAAATTAACGAGGAGATTTTCTTGACCTCCATTTTGGCCGAATTTTTAGAGAATGCAAAAATATCCCATGGAAGTCGTAGTTATGTTGTTTACCTATCCAACGAATTGTCACACGCTAAGACTCAATGCAAATCGGCCACATTATGGCC
This sequence comes from Medicago sativa, assembly GCF_051527215.1. Lineage (NCBI taxonomy): Eukaryota > Viridiplantae > Streptophyta > Magnoliopsida > Fabales > Fabaceae > Medicago > Medicago sativa. The sequence continues at coordinate 84,344,590 of NC_140750.1, forward strand.
TTCCTAAAAGGGTCGAAAACGAGTAATGTCCCAAATTAACGAGGAGATTTTCTTAACCTCCATTTTGGCTGAATTTTTAGAGAATGCAAAAATATCCCATGGAAGTCGTAGTTATTTTGTTTACCTATCCAACGAATTGTCACATGCTAAGATTCAATACAAATCGGCCACTTTATGGCCTTCCTAGTAAAAATGGGTCGAAAACGAGTAATGTCCTAAATTAACGAGGAGATTTTCTTAACCTCCATTTTGGCCGAATTTTTAGAGAATGCAAAAATATCCCATGGAAGTCATAGTTATGTTGTTTACCTATCCAACGAATTGTCACACGCTAAGATTCAATGCAAATCGGCCACATTATGGCCTTCCTTATAAAAAAGGGTCGAAAACGAGTAATGTCCTAAATTAACGAGGAGATTTTCTTGACCTCCATTTTGGCCGAATTTTTAGAGAATGCAAAAATATCCCATGGAAGTCGTAGTTATGTTGTTTACCTATCCAACGAATTGTCACACGCTAAGATTCAATGCAAATCGGCCACATTATGGCCTTCCTAGTAAAAAAGGGTCGAAAACGAGTAATGTCCCAAATTAACGAGGAGATTTTCTTAACCTCCATTTTGGCTGAATTTTTAAAAAATGCAAAAATATCCCATGGAAGTCGTAGCTATGTTGTTTACCTATCCAACGAATTGTCCCATGCTAAGATTCAATGGAAATCGGCCACATTATGGCCTTCCTAGTAAAAAAGGGTCGAAAACGAGTAATGTCCCAAATTAACGAGGAGATTTTCTTAACCTCCATTTTGGCTGAATTTTTAAAAAATGCAAAAATATCCCATGGAAGTCGTAGCTATGTTGTTTACCTATCCAACGAATTGTCCCATGCTAAGATTCAATACAAACCGGTCACTTTATGGCCTTCCTTATAAAAAAAGGGTCGAAAACGAGTAATGTCCTAAATTAACGAGGAGATTTTCTTGACCTCCATTTTGGCCGAATTTTTAGAGAATGCAAAAATATCCCATGGAAGTCGTAGTTATGTTGTTTACCTATCCAACGAATTGTCACACGCTAAGACTCAATGCAAATCGGCCACATTATGGCCTTCCTAAAAGGGTCGAAAACGAGTAATGTCCCAAATTAACGAGGAGATTTTCTTAACCTCCATTTTGGCCGAATTTTTAGAGAATGCAAAAATATCCCATGGAAGTCATAGTTATGTTGTTTACCTATCCAACGAATTGTCACACGCTAAGATTCAATGCAAATCGGCCACATTATGGCCTTCCTTATAAAAAAGGGTCGAAAACGAGTAATGTCCTAAATTAACGAGGAGATTTTCTTGACCTCCATTTTGGCCGAATTTTTAGAGAATGCAAAAATATCCCATGGAAGTCATAGTTATGTTGTTTTCCTATCCAACGAATTGTCACATGCTAAGAAAATCCCCTCGTTAATTTAGGACATTACTCGTTTTCGACCCTTTTTTATATGGAAGGCCATAAAGTGGCCGGTTTGTATTGAATCTTAGCATGGGACAATTTGTTGGATAAGTAAACAACATAGCTACGACTTCCATGGGATATTTTTGCATTTTTTAAAAATTCAGCCAAAATGGAGGTTAAGAAAATCCTTGCGTTAATTTGGGACATTACTCGTTTTCGACCCTTTTTTACTAGGAAGGCCATAATGTGGCCGATTTGCATTGAATTTTAGCGTGTGACAATTCGTTGGATAGGTAAACAACATAACTACGACTTCCATGGGATATTTTTGCATTCTCTAAAAATTCGGCCAAAATGGAGGTTAAGAAAATCTCCTCGTTAATTTAGGACATTACTCGTTTTCGACCCATTTTTACTAGGAGGCCATAATGTGGCCGATTTGCATTGAATCTTAGCGTGTGACAATTCGTTGGATAGGTAAACAACATAACTACGACTTCCATGGGATATTTTTGCATTCTCTAAAAATTCGGCAAAAATGGAGGTTAAGAAAATCTCCTCGTTAATTTAGGACATTACTCGTTTTCGACCCATTTTTACTAGGAAGGCCATAAAGTGGCCGATTTGTATTGAATCTTAGCATGTGACAATTCGTTGGATAGGTAAACAACATACCTACGATATCCATGGGATATTTTTGCATTCTCTAAAAATTCGGCCAAAATGGAGGCTAAGAAAATCCCCTCGTTAGTTTAGGACATTACTCGTTTTCGACCCTTTTTTTCTAGGAAGGCCATAATGTGGCCGATTTGCATTGAATCTTAGCATGTGACAATTCGTTGGAAAGGTAAACAACATAACTACGACTTCCATGGGATATTTTTGCATTCTCTAAAAATTTGGCCAAAATGGAGGTTAAGAAAATCTCCTCGTTAATTTGGGACATTACTCGTTTTCGACCCTTTTTTAGTAGGAAGGCTATAATGTAGCCGATTTGCATTGAATCTTAGCGTGTGACAATTCGTTGGATAGGTAAACAACATAACTACGACTTCCATGGGATATTTTTGCATTCTCTAAAAATTCAGCCAAAATGGAGGTTAAGAAAATCCCCTCGTTAATTTAGGACATTACTCGTTTTCGACCCTTTTTTATAAGGAAGGCCATAAAGTGGCCGGTTTGTATTGAATCTTAGCATGGGACAATTTGTTGGATAGGTAAACAACATAGCTACGACTTCCATGGGATATTTTTGCATTTTTTAAAAATTCAGCCAAAATGGAGGTTAAGAAAATCCTTGCGTTAATTTGGGACATTACTCGTTTTCGACCCTTTTTTACTAGGAAGGCCATAATGTGGCCGATTAGCATTGAATTTTAGCGTGTGACAATTCGTTGGATAGGTAAACAACATAACTACGACTTCCATGGGATATTTTTGCATTCTCTAAAAATTCGGCCAAAATGGAGGCTAAGAAAATCCCCTCGTTAGTTTAGGACATTACTCGTTTTTGACCCTTTTTTACTAGGAAGGCCATAATGTGGCCGATTTGCATTGAATCTTAGCATGTGACAATTCGTTGGAAAGGTAAACAACATAACTACGACTTCCATGGGATATTTTTGCATTCTCTAAAAATTTGGCCAAAATGGAGGTTAAGAAAATCTCCTCGTTAATTTGGGACATTACTCGTTTTCGACCCTTTTTTAGCAAGAAGGCCATAATGTAGCCGATTTGCATTGAATCTTAGCGTGTGACAATTCGTTGGATAGGTAAACAACATAACTACGACTTCCATGGGATATTTTTGCATTCTCTAAAAATTCAGCCAAAATGGAGGTTAAGAAAATCCCCTCGTTAATTTAGGACATTACTCGTTTTCGACCCTTTTTTATATGGAAGGCCATAAAGTGGCCGGTTTGTATTGAATCTTAGCATGGGACAATTTGTTGGATAGGTAAACAACATAGCTACGACTTCCATGGGATATTTTTGCATTTTTTAAAAATTCAGCCAAAATGGAGGTTAAGAAAATCCTTGCGTTAATTTGGGACATTACTCGTTTTCGACCCTTTTTTACTAGGAAGGCCATAATGTGGCCGATTTGCATTGAATTTTAGCGTGTGACAATTCGTTGGATAGGTAAACAACATAACTACGACTTCCATGGGATATTTTTGCATTCTCTAAAAATTCGGCCAAAATGGAGGTTAAGAAAATCTCCTCGTTAATTTAGGACATTACTCGTTTTCGACCCATTTTTACTAGGAGGCCATAATGTGGCCGATTTGCATTGAATCTTAGCGTGTGACAATTCGTTGGATAGGTAAACAACATAACTACGACTTCCATGGGATATTTTTGCATTCTCTAAAAATTCGGCAAAAATGGAGGTTAAGAAAATCTCCTCGTTAATTTAGGACATTACTCGTTTTCGACCCATTTTTACTAGGAAGGCCATAAAGTGGCCGATTTGTATTGAATCTTAGCATGTGACAATTCGTTGGATAGGTAAACAACATACCTACGATATCCATGGGATATTTTTGCATTCTCTAAAAATTCGGCCAAAATGGAGGCTAAGAAAATCCCCTCGTTAGTTTAGGACATTACTCGTTTTCGACCCTTTTTTTCTAGGAAGGCCATAATGTGGCCGATTTGCATTGAATCTTAGCATGTGACAATTCGTTGGAAAGGTAAACAACATAACTACGACTTCCATGGGATATTTTTGCATTCTCTAAAAATTTGGCCAAAATGGAGGTTAAGAAAATCTCCTCGTTAATTTGGGACATTACTCGTTTTCGACCCTTTTTTAGTAGGAAGGCTATAATGTAGCCGATTTGCATTGAATCTTAGCGTGTGACAATTCGTTGGATAGGTAAACAACATAACTACGACTTCCATGGGATATTTTTGCATTCTCTAAAAATTCAGCCAAAATGGAGGTTAAGAAAATCCCCTCGTTAATTTAGGACATTACTCGTTTTCGACCCTTTTTTATAAGGAAGGCCATAAAGTGGCCGGTTTGTATTGAATCTTAGCATGGGACAATTTGTTGGATAGGTAAACAACATAGCTACGACTTCCATGGGATATTTTTGCATTTTTTAAAAATTCAGCCAAAATGGAGGTTAAGAAAATCCTTGCGTTAATTTGGGACATTACTCGTTTTCGACCCTTTTTTACTAGGAAGGCCATAATGTGGCCGATTAGCATTGAATTTTAGCGTGTGACAATTGGTTGGATAGGTAAACAACATAACTACGACTTCCATGGGATATTTTTGCATTCTCTAAAAATTCGGCCAAAATGGAGGCTAAGAAAATCCCCTCGTTAGTTTAGGACATTACTCGTTTTTGACCCTTTTTTACTAGGAAGGCCATAATGTGGCCGATTTGCATTGAATCTTAGCATGTGACAATTCGTTGGAAAGGTAAACAACATAACTACGACTTCCATGGGATATTTTTGCATTCTCTAAAAATTTGGCCAAAATGGAGGTTAAGAAAATCTCCTCGTTAATTTGGGACATTACTCGTTTTCGACCCTTTTTTAGCAAGAAGGCCATAATGTAGCCGATTTGCATTGAATCTTAGCGTGTGACAATTCGTTGGATAGGTAAACAACATAACTACGACTTCCATGGGATATTTTTGCATTCTCTAAAAATTCAGCCAAAATGGAGGTTAAGAAAATCCCCTCGTTAATTTAGGACATTACTCGTTTTCGACCCTTTTTTATAAGGAAGGCCATAAAGTGGTCGGTTTGTATTGAATCTTAGCATGGGACAATTTGTTGGATAGGTAAACAACATAGCTACGACTTCCATGGGATATTTTTGCATTTTTTAAAAATTCAGCCAAAATGGAGGTTAAGAAAATCCTTGCGTTAATTTGGGACATTACTCGTTTTCGACCCTTTTTTACTAGGAAGGCCATAATGTGGCCGATTAGCATTGAATCTTAGCGTGTGACAATTCGTTGGATAGGTAAACAACATAACTACGACTTCCATGGGATATTTTTGCATTCTCTAAAAATTCAGCCAAAATGGAGGTTAAGAAAATCCCCTCGTTAATTTAGGACATTACTCGTTTTCGACCCTTTTTTATAAGGAAGGCCATAAAGTGGCCGGTTTGTATTGAATCTTAGCATGGGACAATTTGTTGGATAGGTAAACAACATAGCTACGACTTCCACGGGATATTTTTGCATTTTTTAAAAATTCAGGCAAAATGGAGGTTAAGAAAATCCTTGCGTTAATTTGGGACATTACTCGTTTTCGACCCTTTTTTTACTAGGAAGGCCATAATGTGGCCGATTTGCATTGAATTTTAGCGTGTGACAATTCGTTGGATAGGTAAACAACATAACTACGACTTCCATGGGATATTTTTGCATTCTCTAAAAATTCGGCCAAAATGGAGGTTAAGAAAATCTCCTCGTTAATTTAGGACATTACTCGTTTTCGACCCATTTTTACTAGGAAGGCCATAATGTGGCCGATTTGCATTGAATCTTAGCGTGTGACAATTCGTTGGATAGGTAAACAACATAACTACGACTTCCATGGGATATTTTTGCATTCTCTAAAAATTCGGCCAAAATGGAGGTTAAGAAAATCTCCTCGTTAATTTAGGACATTACTCGTTTTCGACCCATTTTTACTAGGAAGGCCATAAAGTGGCCGATTTGTATTGAATCTTAGCATGTGACAATTCGTTGGATAGGTAAACAACATACCTACGATATCCATGGGATATTTTTGCATTCTCTAAAAATTCGGCCAAAATGGAGGCTAAGAAAATCCCCTCGTTAGTTTAGGACATTACTCGTTTTCGACCCTTTTTTACTAGGAAGGCCATAATGTGGCCGATTTGCATTGAATCTTAGCATGTGACAATTCGTTGGAAAGGTAAACAACATAACTACGACTTCCATGGGATATTTTTGCATTCTCTAAAAATTTGGCCAAAATGGAGGTTAAGAAAATCTCCTCGTTAATTTGGGACATTACTCGTTTTCGACCCTTTTTTAGTAGAAAGGCCATAATGTAGCCGATTTGCATTGAATCTTAGCGTGTGACAATTCGTTGGATAGGTAAACAACATAACTACGACTTCGATGGGATATTTTTGCATTCTCTAAAAATTCAGCCAAAATGGAGGTTAAGAAAATCCCCTCGTTAATTTAGGACATTACTCGTTTTCGACCCTTTTTTATAAAGAAGGCCATAAAGTGGCCGGTTTGTATTGAATCTTAGCATGGGACAATTTGTTGGATAGGTAAACAACATAGCTACGACTTCCATGGGATATTTTTGCATTTTTTAAAAATTCAGCCAAAATGGAGGTTAAGAAAATCCTTGCGTTAATTTGGGACATTACTCGTTTTCGACCCTTTTTTACTAGGAAGGCCATAATGTGGCCGATTAGCATTGAATTTTAGCGTGTGACAATTCGTTGGATAGGTAAACAACATAACTACGACATCCATGGGATATTTTTGCATTCTCTAAAAATTCGGCCAAAATGGAGGTTAAGAAAATCTCCTCGTTAATTTAGGACATTACTCGTTTTCGACCCATTTTTACTAGGAAGGCCATAATGTGGCCGATTTGCATTGAATCTTAGCGTGTGACAATTCGTTGGATAGGTAAACAACATAACTACGACTTCCATGGGATATTTTTGCATTCTCTAAAAATTCGGCCAAAATGGAGGCTAAGAAAATCCCCTCGTTAGTTTAGGACATTACTCGTTTTCGACCCTTTTTTACTAGGAAGGCCATAATGTGGCCGATTTGCATTGAATCTTAGCATGTGACAATTCGTTGGAAAGGTAAACAACATAACTACGACTTCCATGGGATATTTTTGCATTCTCTAAAAATTTGGCCAAAATGGAGGTTAAGAAAATCTCCTCGTTAATTTGGGACATTACTCGTTTTCGACCCTTTTTTAGTAGAAAGGCCATAATGTAGCCGATTTGCATTGAATCTTAGCGTGTGACAATTCGTTGGATAGGTAAACAACATAACTACGACTTCCATGGGATATTTTTGCATTCTCTAAAAATTCAGCCAAAATGGAGGTTAAGAAAATCCCCTCGTTAATTTAGGACATTACTCGTTTTCGACCCTTTTTTATAAGGAAGGCCATAAAGTGGCCGGTTTGTATTGAATCTTAGCATGGGACAATTTGTTGGATAGGTAAACAACATAGCTACGACTTCCATGGGATATTTTTGCATTTTTTAAAAATTCAGCCAAAATGGAGGTTAAGAAAATCCTTGCGTTAATTTGGGACATTACTCGTTTTCGACCCTTTTTTACTAGGAAGGCCATAATGTGGCCGATTAGCATTGAATCTTAGCGTGTGACAATTCGTTGGATAGGTAAACAACATAACTACGACTTCCATGGGATATTTTTGCATTCTCTAAAAATTCAGCCAAAATGGAGGTTAAGAAAATCCCCTCGTTAATTTAGGACATTACTCGTTTTCGACCCTTTTTTATAAGGAAGGCCATAAAGTGGCCGGTTTGTATTGAATCTTAGCATGGGACAATTTGTTGGATAGGTAAACAACATAGCTACGACTTCCACGGGATATTTTTGCATTTTTTAAAAATTCAGGCAAAATGGAGGTTAAGAAAATCCTTGCGTTAATTTGGGACATTACTCGTTTTCGACCCTTTTTTTACTAGGAAGGCCATAATGTGGCCGATTTGCATTGAATTTTAGCGTGTGACAATTCGTTGGATAGGTAAACAACATAACTACGACTTCCATGGGATATTTTTGCATTCTCTAAAAATTCGGCCAAAATGGAGGTTAAGAAAATCTCCTCGTTAATTTAGGACATTACTCGTTTTCGACCCATTTTTACTAGGAAGGCCATAATGTGGCCGATTTGCATTGAATCTTAGCGTGTGACAATTCGTTGGATAGGTAAACAACATAACTACGACTTCCATGGGATATTTTTGCATTCTCTAAAAATTCGGCCAAAATGGAGGTTAAGAAAATCTCCTCGTTAATTTAGGACATTACTCGTTTTCGACCCATTTTTACTAGGAAGGCCATAAAGTGGCCGATTTGTATTGAATCTTAGCATGTGACAATTCGTTGGATAGGTAAACAACATACCTACGATATCCATGGGATATTTTTGCATTCTCTAAAAATTCGGCCAAAATGGAGGCTAAGAAAATCCCCTCGTTAGTTTAGGACATTACTCGTTTTCGACCCTTTTTTACTAGGAAGGCCATAATGTGGCCGATTTGCATTGAATCTTAGCATGTGACAATTCGTTGGAAAGGTAAACAACATAACTACGACTTCCATGGGATATTTTTGCATTCTCTAAAAATTTGGCCAAAATGGAGGTTAAGAAAATCTCCTCGTTAATTTGGGACATTACTCGTTTTCGACCCTTTTTTAGTAGAAAGGCCATAATGTAGCCGATTTGCATTGAATCTTAGCGTGTGACAATTCGTTGGATAGGTAAACAACATAACTACGACTTCGATGGGATATTTTTGCATTCTCTAAAAATTCAGCCAAAATGGAGGTTAAGAAAATCCCCTCGTTAATTTAGGACATTACTCGTTTTCGACCCTTTTTTATAAGGAAGGCCATAAAGTGGCCGGTTTGTATTGAATCTTAGCATGGGACAATTTGTTGGATAGGTAAACAACATAGCTACGACTTCCATGGGATATTTTTGCATTTTTTAAAAATTCAGCCAAAATGGAGGTTAAGAAAATCCTTGCGTTAATTTGGGACATTACTCGTTTTCGACCCTTTTTTACTAGGAAGGCCATAATGTGGCCGATTAGCATTGAATTTTAGCGTGTGACAATTCGTTGGATAGGTAAACAACATAACTACGACATCCATGGGATATTTTTGCATTCTCTAAAAATTCGGCCAAAATGGAGGTTAAGAAAATCTCCTCGTTAATTTAGGACATTACTCGTTTTCGACCCATTTTTACTAGGAAGGCCATAATGTGGCCGATTTGCATTGAATCTTAGCGTGTGACAATTCGTTGGATAGGTAAACAACATAACTACGACTTCCATGGGATATTTTTGCATTCTCTAAAAATTCGGCCAAAATGGAGGCTAAGAAAATCCCCTCGTTAGTTTAGGACATTACTCGTTTTCGACCCTTTTTTACTAGGAAGGCCATAATGTGGCCGATTTGCATTGAATCTTAGCATGTGACAATTCGTTGGAAAGGTAAACAACATAACTACGACTTCCATGGGATATTTTTGCATTCTCTAAAAATTTGGCCAAAATGGAGGTTAAGAAAATCTCCTCGTTAATTTGGGACATTACTCGTTTTCGACCCTTTTTTAGTAGAAAGGCCATAATGTAGCCGATTTGCATTGAATCTTAGCGTGTGACAATTCGTTGGATAGGTAAACAACATAACTACGACTTCGATGGGATATTTTTGCATTCTCTAAAAATTCAGCCAAAATGGAGGTTAAGAAAATCCCCTCGTTAATTTAGGACATTACTCGTTTTCGACCCTTTTTTATAAGGAAGGCCATAAAGTGGCCGGTTTGTATTGAATCTTAGCATGGGACAATTTGTTGGATAGGTAAACAACATAGCTACGACTTCCATGGGATATTTTTGCATTTTTTAAAAATTCAGCCAAAATGGAGGTTAAGAAAATCCTTGCGTTAATTTGGGACATTACTCGTTTTCGACCCTTTTTTACTAGGAAGGCCATAATGTGGCCGATTAGCATTGAATTTTAGCGTGTGACAATTCGTTGGATAGGTAAACAACATAACTACGACATCCATGGGATATTTTTGCATTCTCTAAAAATTCGGCCAAAATGGAGGTTAAGAAAATCTCCTCGTTAATTTAGGACATTACTCGTTTTCGACCCATTTTTACTAGGAAGGCCATAATGTGGCCGATTTGCATTGAATCTTAGCGTGTGACAATTCGTTGGATAGGTAAACAACATAACTACGACTTCCATGGGATATTTTTGCATTCTCTAAAAATTCGGCCAAAATGGAGGTTAAGAAAATCTCCTCGTTAATTTAGGACATTACTCGTTTTCGACCCATTTTTACTAGGAAGGCCATAAAGTGGCCGATTTGTATTGAATCTTAGCATGTGACAATTCGTTGGATAGGTAAACAACATACCTACGATATCCATGGGATATTTTTGCATTCTCTAAAAATTCGGCCAAAATGGAGGCTAAGAAAATCCCCTCGTTAGTTTAGGACATTACTCGTTTTCGACCCTTTTTTACTAGGAAGGCCATAATGTGGCCGATTTGCATTGAATCTTAGCATGTGACAATTCGTTGGAAAGGTAAACAACATAACTACGACTTCCATGGGATATTTTTGCATTCTCTAAAAATTTGGCCAAAATGGAGGTTAAGAAAATCTCCTCGTTAATTTGGGACATTACTCGTTTTCGACCCTTTTTTAGTAGAAAGGCCATAATGTAGCCGATTTGCATTGAATCTTAGCGTGTGACAATTCGTTGGATAGGTAAACAACATAACTACGACTTCCATGGGATATTTTTGCATTCTCTAAAAATTCAGCCAAAATGGAGGTTAAGAAAATCCCCTCGTTAATTTAGGACATTACTCGTTTTCGACCCTTTTTTATAAGGAAGGCCATAAAGTGGCCGGTTTGTATTGAATCTTAGCATGGGACAATTTGTTGGATAGGTAAACAACATAGCTACGACTTCCATGGGATATTTTTGCATTTTTTAAAAATTCAGCCAAAATGGAGGTTAAGAAAATCCTTGCGTTAATTTGGGACATTACTCGTTTTCGACCCTTTTTTACTAGGAAGGCCATAATGTGGCCGATTTGCATTGAATTTTAGCGTGTGACAATTCGTTGGATAGGTAAACAACATAACTACGACTTCCATGGGATATTTTTGCATTCTCTAAAAATTCGGCCAAAATGGAGGTTAAGAAAATCTCCTCGTTAATTTAGGACATTACTCGTTTTCGACCCATTTTTACTAGGAAGGCCATAATGTGGCCGATTTGCATTGAATCTTAGCGTGCGACAATTCGTTGGATAGGTAAACAACATAACTACGACTTCCATGGGATATTTTTGCATTCTCTAAAAATTCGGCCAAAATGGAGGTTAAGAAAATCTCCTCGTTAATTTAGGACATTACTCGTTTTCGACCCATTTTTACTAGGAAGGCCATAAAGTGGCCGATTTGTATTGAATCTTAGCATGTGACAATTCGTTGGATAGGTAAACAACATACCTACGATATCCATGGGATATTTTTGCATTCTCTAAAAATTCGGCCAAAATGGAGGCTAAGAAAATCCCCTCGTTAGTTTAGGACATTACTCGTTTTCGACCCTTTTTTACTAGGAAGGCCATAATGTGGCCGATTTGCATTGAATCTTAGCATGTGACAATTCGTTGGAAAGGTAAACAACATAACTACGACTTCCATGGGATATTTTTGCATTCTCTAAAAATTTGGCCAAAATGGAGGTTAAGAAAATCTCCTCGTTAATTTGGGACATTACTCGTTTTCGACCCTTTTTTAGTAGAAAGGCCATAATGTAGCCGATTTGCATTGAATCTTAGCGTGTGACAATTCGTTGGATAGGTAAACAACATAACTACGACTTCCATGGGATATTTTTGCATTCTCTAAAAATTCGGCCAAAATGGAGGTTAAGAAAATCTCCTCGTTAATTTAGGACATTACTCGTTTTCGACCCATTTTTACTAGGAAGGCCATAATGTGGCCGATTTGCATTGAATCTTAGCGTGCGACAATTCGTTGGATAGGTAAACAACATAACTACGACTTCCATGGGATATTTTTGCATTCTCTAAAAATTCGGCCAAAATGGAGGTTAAGAAAATCTCCTCGTTAATTTAGGACATTACTCGTTTTCGACCCATTTTTACTAGGAAGGCCATAAAGTGGCCGATTTGTATTGAATCTTAGCATGTGACAATTCGTTGGATAGGTAAACAACATAACTACGACTTCCATGGGATATTTTTGCATTCTCTAAAAATTCAGCCAAAATGGGGGTTAAGAAAATATCCTCGTTAATTTGGGACATTACTCGTTTTCGACCCTTTTTTAGTAGGAAGGCCATAATGTCCCAAATTAACGAGGATATTTTCTTAACCCCCATTTTGGCTGAATTTTTAGAGAATGCAAAAATATCCCATGAAAGTCATTGTTATGTTGTTTACCTATCCAACGAATTGTCACACGCTAAGATTCAATGCAAATCGGCCACTTTGTGGCCTTCCTAGTAAAAAAGGGTCGAAAACGAGTAATGTCCCAAATTAACGAGGAGATTTTCTTAACCTCCATTTTGGCTGAATTTTTAGAGAATGCAAAAATATCCCATGGAAGTCGTAGTTATGTTGTTTACCTTTCCAACGAATTGTCACATGCTAAGATTCAATGCAAATCGGCCACATTATGGCCTTCCTAGTAAAAAAGGGTCGAAAACGAGTAATGTCCCAAATTAACGAGGAGATTTTCTTAACCTCCATTTTGGCTGAATTTTTAAAAAATGCAAAAATATCCGATGGAAGTCGTAGCTATGTTGTTTACCTATCCAACGAATTGTCCCATACTAAGATTCAATACAAACCGGCCACTTTATGACCTTCCTTATAAAAAAGGGTCGAAAACGAGTAATGTCCTAAATTAACGAGGGGATTTTCTTAACCTCCATTTTGGCTGAATTTTTAGAGAATGCAAAAATATCCCATGGAAGTCGTAGTTATGTTGTTTACCTATCCAACGAATTGTCACACGCTAAGATTCAATGCAACTCGGCCACATTATGGCCTTCCTACTAAAAAAGGGTCGAAAACCAGTAATGTCCCAAATTAACGAGGATATTTTCTTAACCCCCATTTTGGCTGATTTTTTAGAGAATGCAAAAATATCCCATGGAAGTCGTAGTTATGTTGTTTACCTATCCAACGAATTGTCACACGCTAAGATTCAATGCAAATCGGCCACATTATGGCCTTCCTACTAAAAAACGGTCGAAAACGAGTAATGTCCCAAATTAACGAGGATATTTTCTTAACCCCCATTTTGGCTGAATTTTTAGATAATGCAAAAATATCCCATGGAAGTCATAGTTATGTTGTTTACCTATCCAACGAATTGTCACACGCTAAGATTCAATGCAAATCGGCCACATTATGGCCTTCCTAGTAAAAAAGGGTCGAAAACGAGTAATGTCCCAAATTAACGGGGAGATTTTCTTAACCTCCATTTTGGCTGAATTTTTAAAAAATGCAAAAATATCCCATGGAAGTCGTAGCTATGTTGTTTACCTATCCAACGAATTGTCCCATACTAAGATTTAATACAAACCGGCCACTTTATGACCTTCCTTATAAAAAAGGGTCGAAAACGAGTAATGTCCTAAATTAACGAGGGGATTTTCTTAACCTCCATTTTGGCTGAATTTTTAGAGAATGCAAAAATATCCCATGGAAGTCGTAGTTATGTTGTTTACCTATCCAACGAATTGTCACACGCTAAGATTCAATGCAACTCGGCCACATTATGGCCTTCCTACTAAAAAAGGGTCGAAAACCAGTAATGTCCCAAATTAACGAGGATATTTTCTTAACCCCCATTTTGGCTGATTTTTTAGAGAATGCAAAAATATCCCATGGAAGTCGTAGTTATGTTGTTTACCTATCCAACGAATTGTCACACGCTAAGATTCAATGCAAATCGGCCACATTATGGCCTTCCTACTAAAAAAGGGTCGAAAACGAGTAATGTCCCAAATTAACGAGGATATTTTCTTAACCCCCATTTTGGCTGAATTTTTAGAGAATGCAAAAATATCCCATGGAAGTCATAGTTATTTTGTTTACCTATCCAACGAATTGTCACACGCTAAGATTCAATGCAAATCGGCCACATTATGGCCTTCCTACTAAAAAAGGGTCGAAAACGAGTAATGTCAAAAATTAACGAGGATATTTTCTTAACCCCCATTTTCGCTGAATTTTTAGAGAATGCAAAAATATCCCATGGAAGTCGTAGTTATGTTGTTTACCTATCCAACGAATTGTCACACGCTAAGATTCAATGCAAATCGGCCACATTATGGCCTTCCTACTAAAAAAGGGTCGAAAACGAGTATTGTCCCAAATTAACGAGGAGATTTTCTTAACCCCCATTTTGGCTGAATTTTTAGAGAATGCAAAAATATCCCATGGAAGTCATAGTTATGTTGTTTACCTATCCAACGAATTGTCAAACGCTAAGATTCAATGCAAATCGGCCACATTATGGCCTTCCTACTAAAAAAGGGTCGAAAACGAGTAATGTCAAAAATTAACGAGGATATTTTCTTAACCCCCATTTTGGCTGAATTTTTAGAGAATGCAAAAATATCCCATGGAAGTCGTAGTTATGTTGTTTACCTATCCAACGAATTGTCACACGCTAAGATTCAATGCAAATCGGCCACATTATGGGCTTCCTACTAAAAAAGGGTCGAAAACGAGTAATGTCAAAAATTAACGAGGATATTTTCTTAACCCCCATTTTGGCTGATTTTTTAGAGAATGCAAAAATATCCCATGGAAGTCGTAGTTATGTTGTTTACCTATCCAACGAATTGTCACACGCTAAGATTCAATGCAAATCGGCCACATTATGGCCTTCCTAGTAAAAAAGGGTCGAAAACGAGTAATGTCCCAAATTAACGGGGAGATTTTCTTAACCTCCATTTTGGCTGAATTTTTAAAAAATGCAAAAATATCCCATGGAAGTCGTAGCTATGTTGTTTACCTATCCAACGAATTGTCCCATACTAAGATTCAATACAAACCGGCCACTTTATGACCTTCCTTATAAAAAAGGGTCGAAAACGAGTAATGTCCTAAATTAACGAGGGGATTTTCTTAACCTCCATTTTGGCTGAATTTTTAGAGAATGCAAAAATATCCCATGGAAGTCGTAGTTATGTTGTTTACCTATCCAACGAATTGTCACACGCTAAGATTCAATGCAACTCGGCCACATTATGGCCTTCCTACTAAAAAAGGGTCGAAAACCAGTAATGTCCCAAATTAACGAGGATATTTTCTTAACCCCCATTTTGGCTGATTTTTTAGAGAATGCAACAATATCCCATGGAAGTCGTAGTTATGTTGTTTACCTATCCAATGAATTGTCACACGCTAAGATTCAATGCAAATCGGCCACATTATGGCCTTCCTACTAAAAAAGGGTCGAAAACGAGTAATGTCCCAAATTAACGAGGATATTTTCTTAACCCCCATTTTGGCTGAATTTTTAGAGAATGCAAAAATATCCCATGGAAGTCATAGTTATGTTGTTTACCTATCCAACGAATTGTCACACGCTAAGATTCAATGCAAATCGGCCACATTATGGCCTTCCTACTAAAAAAGGGTCGAAAACGAGTAATGTCAAAAATTAACGAGGATATTTTCTTAACCCCCATTTTGGCTGAATTTTTAGAGAATGCAAAAATATCCCATGGAAGTCGTAGTTATGTTGTTTACCTATCCAACGAATTGTCACACGCTAAGATTCAATGCAAATCGGCCACATTATGGCCTTCCTACTAAAAAAGGGTCGAAAACGAGTATTGTCCCAAATTAACGAGGAGATTTTCTTAACCCCCATTTTGGCTGAATTTTTAGAGAATGCAAAAATATCCCATGGAAGTCATAGTTATGTTGTTTACCTATCCAACGAATTGTCACACGCTAAGATTCAATGCAAATCGGCCACATTATGGCCTTCCTACTAAAAAAGGGTCGAAAACGAGTAATGTCCCAAATTAACGAGGATATTTTCTTAACCCCCATTTTGGCTGAATTTTTAAAGAATGCAAAAATATCCCATGGAAGTCATTGTTATGTTGTTTACCTATCCAACGAATTGTCACACGCTAAGATTCAATGCAAATCGGCCACATTATGGCCTTCCTAGTAAAAAAGGGTCGAAAACGAGTAATGTCCCAAATTAACGAGGAGATTTTCTTAACCTCCATTTTGGCTGAATTTTTAAAAAATGCAAAAATATCCGATGGAAGTCGTAGCTATGTTGTTTACCTATCCAACGAATTGTCCCATACTAAGATTCAATACAAACCGGCCACTTTATGACCTTCCTTATAAAAAAGGGTCGAAAACGAGTAATGTCCTAAATTAACGAGGGGATTTTCTTAACCTCCATTTTGGCTGAATTTTTAGAGAATGCAAAAATATCCCATGGAAGTCGTAGTTATGTTGTTTACCTATCCAACGAATTGTCACACGCTAAGATTCAATGCAACTCGGCCACATTATGGCCTTCCTACTAAAAAAGGGTCGAAAACCAGTAATGTCCCAAATTAACGAGGATATTTTCTTAACCCCCATTTTGGCTGATTTTTTAGAGAATGCAAAAATATCCCATGGAAGTCGTAGTTATGTTGTTTACCTATCCAACGAATTGTCACACGCTAAGATTCAATGCAAATCGGCCACATTATGGCCTTCCTACTAAAAAAGGGTCGAAAACGAGTAATGTCCCAAATTAACGAGGATATTTTCTTAACCCCCATTTTGGCTGAATTTTTAGAGAATGCAAAAATATCCCATGGAAGTCATAGTTATGTTGTTTACCTATCCAACGAATTGTCACACGCTAAGATTCAATGCAAATCGGCCACATTATGGCCTTCCTACTAAAAAAGGGTCGAAAACGAGTAATGTCACAAATTAACGAGGATATTTTCTTAACCCCCATTTTGGCTGAATTTTTAGAGAATGCAAAAATATCCCATGGAAGTCGTAGTTATGTTGTTTACCTATCCAACGAATTGTCACACGCTAAGATTCAATGCAAATCGGCCACATTATGGCCTTCCTACTAAAAAAGGGTCGAAAACCAGTAATGTCCCAAATTAACGAGGATATTTTCTTAACCCCCATTTTGGCTGAATTTTTAGAGAATGCAAAAATATCCCATGGAAGTCATAGTTATGTTGTTTACCTATCCAACGAATTGTCACACGCTAAGATTCAATGCAAATCGGCCACATTATGGCCTTCCTACTGAAAAAGGGTCGAAAACGAGTAATGTCCCAAATTAACGAGGATATTTTCTTAACCCCCATTTTGGCTGAATTTTTAAAGAATGCAAAAATATCCCATGGAAGTCATTGTTATGTTGTTTACCTATCCAACGAATTGTCACACGCTAAGATTCAATGCAAATCGGCCACATTATGGCCTTCCTAGTAAAAAAGGGTCGAAAACGAGTAATGTCCCAAATTAACGAGGAGATTTTCTTAACCTCCATTTTGGCTGAATTTTTAATAAATGCAAAAATATCCGATGGAAGTCGTAGCTATGTTGTTTACCTATCCAACGAATTGTCCCATACTAAGATTCAATACAAACCGGCCACTTTATGACCTTCCTTATAAAAAAGGGTCGAAAACGAGTAATGTCCTAAATTAACGAGGGGATTTTCTTAACCTCCATTTTGGCTGAATTTTTAGAGAATGCAAAAATATCCCATGGAAGTCGTAGTTATGTTGTTTACCTATCCAACGAATTGTCACACGCTAAGATTCAATGCAACTCGGCCACATTATGGCCTTCCTACTAAAAAAGGGTCGAAAACCAGTAATGTCCCAAATTAACGAGGATATTTTCTTAACCCCCATTTTGGCTGATTTTTTAGAGAATGCAAAAATATCCCATGGAAGTCGTAGTTATGTTGTTTACCTATCCAACGAATTGTCACACGCTAAGATTCAATGCAAATCGGCCACATTATGGCCTTCCTACTAAAAAAGGGTCGAAAACGAGTAATGTCCCAAATTAACGAGGAGATTTTCTTAACCCCCATTTTGGCTGAATTTTTAGAGAATGCAAAAATATCCCATGGAAGTCATAGTTATGTTGTTTACCTATCCAACGAATTGTCACACGCTAAGATTCAATGCAAATCGGCCACATTATGGCCTTCCTACTGAAAAAGGGTCGAAAACGAGTAATGTCCCAAATTAACGAGGATATTTTCTTAACCCCCATTTTGGCTGAATTTTTAAAGAATGCAAAAATATCCCATGGAAGTCATTGTTATGTTGTTTACCTATCCAACGAATTGTCACACGCTAAGATTCAATGCAAATCGGCCACATTATGGCCTTCCTAGTAAAAAAGGGTCGAAAATGAGTAATGTCCCAAATTAACGAGGAGATTTTCTTAACCTCCATTTTGGCTGAATTTTTAAAAAATGCAAAAATATCCGATGGAAGTCGTAGCTATGTTGTTTACCT
The DNA here is from genome assembly GCF_051527215.1 of Medicago sativa. NCBI lineage: Eukaryota > Viridiplantae > Streptophyta > Magnoliopsida > Fabales > Fabaceae > Medicago > Medicago sativa. The sequence continues at coordinate 84,363,401 of NC_140750.1, forward strand.
ATCCAACGAATTGTCCCATACTAAGATTCAATACAAACCGGCCACTTTATGACCTTCCTTATAAAAAAGGGTCGAAAACGAGTAATGTCCTAAATTAACGAGGGGATTTTCTTAACCTCCATTTTGGCTGAATTTTTAGAGAATGCAAAAATATCTCATGGAAGTCGTAGTTATGTTGTTTACCTATCCAACGAATTGTCACACGCTAAGATTCAATGCAACTCGGCCACATTATGGCCTTCCTACTAAAAAAGGGTCGAAAACCAGTAATGTCCCAAATTAACGAGGATATTTTCTTAACCCCCATTTTGGCTGATTTTTTAGAGAATGCAAAAATATCCCATGGAAGTCGTAGTTATGTTGTTTACCTATCCAACGAATTGTCACACGCTAAGATTCAATGCAAATCGGCCACATTATGGCCTTCCTACTAAAAAAGGGTCGAAAACGAGTAATGTCCCAAATTAACGAGGATATTTTCTTAACCCCCATTTTGGCTGAATTTTTAGAGAATGCAAAAATATCCCATGGAAGTCATAGTTATGTTGTTTACCTATCCAACGAATTGTCACACGCTAAGATTCAATGCAAATCGGCCACATTATGGCCTTCCTACTAAAAAAGGGTCGAAAACGAGTAATGTCAAAAATTAACGAGGATATTTTCTTAACCCCCATTTTGGCTGAATTTTTAAAGAATGCAAAAATATCCCATGGAAGTCATTGTTATGTTGTTTACCTATCCAACGAATTGTCACACGCTAAGATTCAATGCAAATCGGCCACATTATGGCCTTCCTAGTAAAAAAGGGTCGAAAACGAGTAATGTCCCAAATTAACGAGGAGATTTTCTTAACCTCCATTTTGGCTGAATTTTTAAAAAATGCAAAAATATCCGATGGAAGTCGTAGCTATGTTGTTTACCTATCCAACGAATTGTCCCATACTAAGATTCAATACAAACCGGCCACTTTATGACCTTCCTTATAAAAAAGGGTCGAAAACGAGTAATGTCCTAAATTAACGAGGGGATTTTCTTAACCTCCATTTTGGCTGAATTTTTAGAGAATGCAAAAATATCCCATGGAAGTCGTAGTTATGTTGTTTACCTATCCAACGAATTGTCACACGCTAAGATTCAATGCAACTCGGCCACATTATGGCCTTCCTACTAAAAAAGGGTCGAAAACCAGTAATGTCCCAAATTAACGAGGATATTTTCTTAACCCCCATTTTGGCTGATTTTTTAGAGAATGCAAAAATATCCCATGGAAGTCGTAGTTATGTTGTTTACCTATCCAACGAATTGTCACACGCTAAGATTCAATGCAAATCGGCCACATTATGGCCTTCCTACTAAAAAAGGGTCGAAAACGAGTAATGTCCCAAATTAACGAGGAGATTTTCTTAACCCCCATTTTGGCTGAATTTTTAGAGAATGCAAAAATATCCCATGGAAGTCATAGTTATGTTGTTTACCTATCCAACGAATTGTCACACGCTAAGATTCAATGCAAATCGGCCACATTATGGCCTTCCTACTGAAAAAGGGTCGAAAACGAGTAATGTCCCAAATTAACGAGGATATTTTCTTAACCCCCATTTTGGCTGAATTTTTAAAGAATGCAAAAATATCCCATGGAAGTCATTGTTATGTTGTTTACCTATCCAACGAATTGTCACACGCTAAGATTCAATGCAAATCGGCCACATTATGGCCTTCCTACTAAAAAAGGGTCGAAAACGAGTAATGTCCCAAATTAACGAGGATATTTTCTTAACCCCCATTTTGGCTGAATTTTTAGAGAATGCAAAAATATCCCATGGAAGTCATAGTTATGTTGTTTACCTATCCAACGAATTGTCACACGCTAAGATTCAATGCAAATCGGCCACATTATGGCCTTCCTACTAAAAAAGGGTCGAAAACGAGTAATGTCAAAAATTAACGAGGATATTTTCTTAACCCCCATTTTGGCTGAATTTTTAAAGAATGCAAAAATATCCCATGGAAGTCATTGTTATGTTGTTTACCTATCCAACGAATTGTCACACGCTAAGATTCAATGCAAATCGGCCACATTATGGCCTTCCTAGTAAAAAAGGGTCGAAAACGAGTAATGTCCCAAATTAACGAGGAGATTTTCTTAACCTCCATTTTGGCTGAATTTTTAAAAAATGCAAAAATATCCGATGGAAGTCGTAGCTATGTTGTTTACCTATCCAACGAATTGTCCCATACTAAGATTCAATACAAACCGGCCACTTTATGACCTTCCTTATAAAAAAGGGTCGAAAACGAGTAATGTCCTAAATTAACGAGGGGATTTTCTTAACCTCCATTTTGGCTGAATTTTTAGAGAATGCAAAAATATCCCATGGAAGTCGTAGTTATGTTGTTTACCTATCCAACGAATTGTCACACGCTAAGATTCAATGCAACTCGGCCACATTATGGCCTTCCTACTAAAAAAGGGTCGAAAACCAGTAATGTCCCAAATTAACGAGGATATTTTCTTAACCCCCATTTTGGCTGATTTTTTAGAGAATGCAAAAATATCCCATGGAAGTCGTAGTTATGTTGTTTACCTATCCAACGAATTGTCACACGCTAAGATTCAATGCAAATCGGCCACATTATGGCCTTCCTACTAAAAAAGGGTCGAAAACGAGTAATGTCCCAAATTAACGAGGAGATTTTCTTAACCCCCATTTTGGCTGAATTTTTAGAGAATGCAAAAATATCCCATGGAAGTCATAGTTATGTTGTTTACCTATCCAACGAATTGTCACACGCTAAGATTCAATGCAAATCGGCCACATTATGGCCTTCCTACTGAAAAAGGGTCGAAAACGAGTAATGTCCCAAATTAACGAGGATATTTTCTTAACCCCCATTTTGGCTGAATTTTTAAAGAATGCAAAAATATCCCATGGAAGTCATTGTTATGTTGTTTACCTATCCAACGAATTGTCACACGCTAAGATTCAATGCAAATCGGCCACATTATGGCCTTCCTACTAAAAAAGGGTCGAAAACGAGTAATGTCCCAAATTAACGAGGATATTTTCTTAACCCCCATTTTGGCTGAATTTTTAGAGAATGCAAAAATATCCCATGGAAGTCATAGTTATGTTGTTTACCTATCCAACGAATTGTCACACGCTAAGATTCAATGCAAATCGGCCACATTATGGCCTTCCTACTAAAAAAGGGTCGAAAACGAGTAATGTCAAAAATTAACGAGGATATTTTCTTAACCCCCATTTTGGCTGAATTTTTAAAGAATGCAAAAATATCCCATGGAAGTCATTGTTATGTTGTTTACCTATCCAACGAATTGTCACACGCTAAGATTCAATGCAAATCGGCCACATTATGGCCTTCCTAGTAAAAAAGGGTCGAAAACGAGTAATGTCCCAAATTAACGAGGAGATTTTCTTAACCTCCATTTTGGCTGAATTTTTAAAAAATGCAAAAATATCCGATGGAAGTCGTAGCTATGTTGTTTACCTATCCAACGAATTGTCCCATACTAAGATTCAATACAAACCGGCCACTTTATGACCTTCCTTATAAAAAAGGGTCGAAAACGAGTAATGTCCTAAATTAACGAGGGGATTTTCTTAACCTCCATTTTGGCTGAATTTTTAGAGAATGCAAAAATATCCCATGGAAGTCGTAGTTATGTTGTTTACCTATCCAACGAATTGTCACACGCTAAGATTCAATGCAACTCGGCCACATTATGGCCTTCCTACTAAAAAAGGGTCGAAAACCAGTAATGTCCCAAATTAACGAGGATATTTTCTTAACCCCCATTTTGGCTGATTTTTTAGAGAATGCAAAAATATCCCATGGAAGTCGTAGTTATGTTGTTTACCTATCCAACGAATTGTCACACGCTAAGATTCAATGCAAATCGGCCACATTATGGCCTTCCTACTAAAAAAGGGTCGAAAACGAGTAATGTCCCAAATTAACGAGGAGATTTTCTTAACCCCCATTTTGGCTGAATTTTTAGAGAATGCAAAAATATCCCATGGAAGTCATAGTTATGTTGTTTACCTATCCAACGAATTGTCACACGCTAAGATTCAATGCAAATCGGCCACATTATGGCCTTCCTACTGAAAAAGGGTCGAAAACGAGTAATGTCCCAAATTAACGAGGATATTTTCTTAACCCCCATTTTGGCTGAATTTTTAAAGAATGCAAAAATATCCCATGGAAGTCATTGTTATGTTGTTTACCTATCCAACGAATTGTCACACGCTAAGATTCAATGCAAATCGGCCACATTATGGCCTTCCTAGTAAAAAAGGGTCGAAAACGAGTAATGTCCCAAATTAACGAGGAGATTTTCTTAACCTCCATTTTGGCTGAATTTTTAAAAAATGCAAAAATATCCGATGGAAGTCGTAGCTATGTTGTTTACCTATCCAACGAATTGTCCCATACTAAGATTCAATACAAACCGGCCACTTTATGACCTTCCTTATAAAAAAGGGTCGAAAACGAGTAATGTCCTAAATTAACGAGGGGATTTTCTTAACCTCCATTTTGGCTGAATTTTTAGAGAATGCAAAAATATCCCATGGAAGTCGTAGTTATGTTGTTTACCTATCCAACGAATTGTCACACGCTAAGATTCAATGCAACTCGGCCACATTATGGCCTTCCTACTAAAAAAGGGTCGAAAACCAGTAATGTCCCAAATTAACGAGGATATTTTCTTAACCCCCATTTTGGCTGATTTTTTAGAGAATGCAAAAATATCCCATGGAAGTCGTAGTTATGTTGTTTACCTATCCAACGAATTGTCACACGCTAAGATTCAATGCAAATCGGCCACATTATGGCCTTCCTACTAAAAAAGGGTCGAAAACGAGTAATGTCCCAAATTAACGAGGAGATTTTCTTAACCCCCATTTTGGCTGAATTTTTAGAGAATGCAAAAATATCCCATGGAAGTCATAGTTATGTTGTTTACCTATCCAACGAATTGTCACACGCTAAGATTCAATGCAAATCGGCCACATTATGGCCTTCCTACTGAAAAAGGGTCGAAAACGAGTAATGTCCCAAATTAACGAGGATATTTTCTTAACCCCCATTTTGGCTGAATTTTTAAAGAATGCAAAAATATCCCATGGAAGTCATTGTTATGTTGTTTACCTATCCAACGAATTGTCACACGCTAAGATTCAATGCAAATCGGCCACATTATGGCCTTCCTAGTAAAAAAGGGTCGAAAACGAGTAATGTCCCAAATTAACGAGGAGATTTTCTTAACCTCCATTTTGGCTGAATTTTTAAAAAATGCAAAAATATCCGATGGAAGTCGTAGCTATGTTGTTTACCTATCCAACGAATTGTCCCATACTAAGATTCAATACAAACCGGCCACTTTATGACCTTCCTTATAAAAAAGGGTCGAAAACGAGTAATGTCCTAAATTAACGAGGGGATTTTCTTAACCTCCATTTTGGCTGAATTTTTAGAGAATGCAAAAATATCTCATGGAAGTCGTAGTTATGTTGTTTACCTATCCAACGAATTGTCACACGCTAAGATTCAATGCAACTCGGCCACATTATGGCCTTCCTACTAAAAAAGGGTCGAAAACCAGTAATGTCCCAAATTAACGAGGATATTTTCTTAACCCCCATTTTGGCTGATTTTTTAGAGAATGCAAAAATATCCCATGGAAGTCGTAGTTATGTTGTTTACCTATCCAACGAATTGTCACACGCTAAGATTCAATGCAAATCGGCCACATTATGGCCTTCCTACTAAAAAAGGGTCGAAAACGAGTAATGTCCCAAATTAACGAGGATATTTTCTTAACCCCCATTTTGGCTGAATTTTTAGAGAATGCAAAAATATCCCATGGAAGTCATAGTTATGTTGTTTACCTATCCAACGAATTGTCACACGCTAAGATTCAATGCAAATCGGCCACATTATGGCCTTCCTACTAAAAAAGGGTCGAAAACGAGTAATGTCAAAAATTAACGAGGATATTTTCTTAACCCCCATTTTGGCTGAATTTTTAAAGAATGCAAAAATATCCCATGGAAGTCATTGTTATGTTGTTTACCTATCCAACGAATTGTCACACGCTAAGATTCAATGCAAATCGGCCACATTATGGCCTTCCTAGTAAAAAAGGGTCGAAAACGAGTAATGTCCCAAATTAACGAGGAGATTTTCTTAACCTCCATTTTGGCTGAATTTTTAAAAAATGCAAAAATATCCGATGGAAGTCGTAGCTATGTTGTTTACCTATCCAACGAATTGTCCCATACTAAGATTCAATACAAACCGGCCACTTTATGACCTTCCTTATAAAAAAGGGTCGAAAACGAGTAATGTCCTAAATTAACGAGGGGATTTTCTTAACCTCCATTTTGGCTGAATTTTTAGAGAATGCAAAAATATCCCATGGAAGTCGTAGTTATGTTGTTTACCTATCCAACGAATTGTCACACGCTAAGATTCAATGCAAATCGGCCACATTATGGCCTTCCTACTAAAAAAGGGTCGAAAACCAGTAATGTCCCAAATTAACGAGGATATTTTCTTAACCCCCATTTTGGCTGATTTTTTAGAGAATGCAAAAATATCCCATGGAAGTCGTAGTTATGTTGTTTACCTATCCAACGAATTGTCACACGCTAAGATTCAATGCAAATCGGCCACATTATGGCCTTCCTACTAAAAAAGGGTCGAAAACGAGTAATGTCCCAAATTAACGAGGAGATTTTCTTAACCCCCATTTTGGCTGAATTTTTAGAGAATGCAAAAATATCCCATGGAAGTCATAGTTATGTTGTTTACCTATCCAACGAATTGTCACACGCTAAGATTCAATGCAAATCGGCCACATTATGGCCTTCCTACTGAAAAAGGGTCGAAAACGAGTAATGTCCCAAATTAACGAGGATATTTTCTTAACCCCCATTTTGGCTGAATTTTTAAAGAATGCAAAAATATCCCATGGAAGTCATTGTTATGTTGTTTACCTATCCAACGAATTGTCACACGCTAAGATTCAATGCAAATCGGCCACATTATGGCCTTCCTAGTAAAAAAGGGTCGAAAACGAGTAATGTCCCAAATTAACGAGGAGATTTTCTTAACCTCCATTTTGGCTGAATTTTTAAAAAATGCAAAAATATCCGATGGAAGTCGTAGCTATGTTGTTTACCTATCCAACGAATTGTCCCATACTAAGATTCAATACAAACCGGCCACTTTATGACCTTCCTTATAAAAAAGGGTCGAAAACGAGTAATGTCCTAAATTAACGAGGGGATTTTCTTAACCTCCATTTTGGCTGAATTTTTAGAGAATGCAAAAATATCCCATGGAAGTCGTAGTTATGTTGTTTACCTATCCAACGAATTGTCACACGCTAAGATTCAATGCAACTCGGCCACATTATGGCCTTCCTACTAAAAAAGGGTCGAAAACCAGTAATGTCCCAAATTAACGAGGATATTTTCTTAACCCCCATTTTGGCTGATTTTTTAGAGAATGCAAAAATATCCCATGGAAGTCGTAGTTATGTTGTTTACCTATCCAACGAATTGTCACACGCTAAGATTCAATGCAAATCGGCCACATTATGGCCTTCCTACTAAAAAAGGGTCGAAAACGAGTAATGTCCCAAATTAACGAGGATATTTTCTTAACCCCCATTTTGGCTGAATTTTTAGAGAATGCAAAAATATCCCATGGAAGTCATAGTTATGTTGTTTACCTATCCAACGAATTGTCACACGCTAAGATTCAATGCAAATCGGCCACATTATGGCCTTCCTACTAAAAAAGGGTCGAAAACGAGTAATGTCAAAAATTAACGAGGATATTTTCTTAACCCCCATTTTGGCTGAATTTTTAGAGAATGCAAAAATATCCCATGGAAGTCGTAGTTATGTTGTTTACCTATCCAACGAATTGTCACACGCTAAGATTCAATGCAAATCGGCCACATTATGGCCTTCCTACTAAAAAAGGGTCGAAAACGAGTAATGTCCCAAATTAACGAGGAGATTTTCTTAACCCCCATTTTGGCTGAATTTTTAGAGAATGCAAAAATATCCCATGGAAGTCATAGTTATGTTGTTTACCTATCCAACGAATTGTCACACGCTAAGATTCAATGCAAATCGGCCACATTATGGCCTTCCTACTAAAAAAGGGTCGAAAACGAGTAATGTCCCAAATTAACGAGGATATTTTCTTAACCCCCATTTTGGCTGAATTTTTAAAGAATGCAAAAATATCCCATGGAAGTCAATGTTATGTTGTTTACCTATCCAACGAATTGTCACACGCTAAGATTCAATGCAAATCGGCCACATTATGGCCTTCCTAGTAAAAAAGGGTCGAAAAAGAGTAATGTCCCAAATTAACGAGGAGATTTTCTTAACCTCCATTTTGGCTGAATTTTTAAAAAATGCAAAAATATCCGATGGAAGTCGTAGCTATGTTGTTTACCTATCCAACGAATTGTCCCATACTAAGATTCAATACAAACCGGCCACTTTATGACCTTCCTTATAAAAAAGGGTCGAAAACGAGTAATGTCCTAAATTAACGAGGGGATTTTCTTAACCTCCATTTTGGCTGAATTTTTAGAGAATGCAAAAATATCCCATGGAAGTCGTAGTTACGTTGTTTACCTATCCAACGAATTGTCACACGCTAAGATTCAATGCAACTCGGCCACATTATGGCCTTCCTACTAAAAAAGGGTCGAAAACCAGTAATGTCCCAAATTAACGAGGATATTTTCTTAACCCCCATTTTGGCTGATTTTTTAGAGAATGCAAAAATATCCCATGGAAGTCGTAGTTATGTTGTTTACCTATCCAACGAATTGTCACACGCTAAGATTCAATGCAAATCGGCCACATTATGGCCTTCCTACTAAAAAAGGGTCGAAAACGAGTATTGTCCCAAATTAACGAGGAGATTTTCTTAACCCCCATTTTGGCTGAATTTTTAGAGAATGCAAAAATATCCCATGGAAGTCATAGTTATGTTGTTTACCTATCCAACGAATTGTCACACGCTAAGATTCAATGCAAATCGGCCACATTATGGCCTTCCTACTAAAAAAGGGTCGAAAACGAGTAATGTCAAAAATTAACGAGGATATTTTCTTAACCCCCATTTTGGCTGAATTTTTAGAGAATGCAAAAATATCCCATGGAAGTCGTAGTTATGTTGTTTACCTATCCAACGAATTGTCACACGCTAAGATTCAATGCAAATCGGCCACATTATGTCCTTCCTACTGAAAAAGGGTCGAAAACGAGTAATGTCCCAAATTAACGAGGATATTTTCTTAACCCCCATTTTGGCTGAATTTTTAAAGAATGCAAAAATATCCCATGGAAGTCATTGTTATGTTGTTTACCTATCCAACGAATTGTCACACGCTAAGATTCAATGCAAATCGGCCACATTATGGCCTTCCTAGTAAAAAAGGGTCGAAAACGAGTAATGTCCCAAATTAACGAGGAGATTTTCTTAACCTCCATTTTGGCTGAATTTTTAAAAAATGCAAAAATATCCGATGGAAGTCGTAGCTATGTTGTTTACCTATCCAACGAATTGTCCCATACTAAGATTCAATACAAACCGGCCACTTTATGACCTTCCTTATAAAAAAGGGTCGAAAACGAGTAATGTCCTAAATTAACGAGGGGATTTTCTTAACCTCCATTTTGGCTGAATTTTTAGAGAATGCAAAAATATCCCATGGAAGTCGTAGTTATGTTGTTTACCTATCCAACGAATTGTCACACGCTAAGATTCAATGCAAATCGGCCACATTATGGCCTTCCTACTAAAAAAGGGTCGAAAACGAGTAATGTCCCAAATTAACGAGGATATTTTCTTAACCCCCATTTTGGCTGAATTTTTAGAGAATGCAAAAATATCCCATGGAAGTCATAGTTATGTTGTTTACCTATCCAACGAATTGTCACACGCTAAGATTCAATGCAAATCGGCCACATTATGGCCTTCCTACTAAAAAAGGGTCGAAAACGAGTAATGTCAAAAATTAACGAGGATATTTTCTTAACCCCCATTTTGGCTGAATTTTTAGAGAATGCAAAAATATCCCATGGAAGTCGTAGTTATGTTGTTTACTTATCCAACGAATTGTCACACGCTAAGATTCAATGCAAATCGGCCACATTATGGCCTTCCTACTAAAAAAGGGTCGAAAACGAGTAATGTCCCAAATTAACGAGGAGATTTTCTTAACCTCCATTTTGGCTGAATTTTTAAAAAATGCAAAAATATCCGATGGAAGTCGTAGCTATGTTCTTTACCTATCCAACGAATTGTCCCATACTAAGATTCAATACAAACCGGCCACTTTATGACCTTCCTTATAAAAAAGGGTCGAAAACGAGTAATGTCCTAAATTAACGAGGGGATTTTCTTAACCTCCATTTTGGCTGAATTTTTAGAGAATGCAAAAATATCCCATGGAAGTCGTAGTTATGTTGTTTACCTATCCAACGAATTGTCACACGCTAAGATTCAATGCAACTCGGCCACATTATGGCCTTCCTACTAAAAAAGGGTCGAAAACCAGTAATGTCCCAAATTAACGAGGATATTTTCTTAACCCCCATTTTGGCTGATTTTTTAGAGAATGCAAAAATATCCCATGGAAGTCGTAGTTATGTTGTTTACCTATCCAACGAATTGTCACACGCTAAGATTCAATGCAAATCGGCCACATTATGGCCTTCCTACTAAAAAAGGGTCGAAAACGAGTATTGTCCCAAATTAACGAGGAGATTTTCTTAACCCCCATTTTGGCTGAATTTTTAGAGAATGCAAAAATATCCCATGGAAGTCATAGTTATGTTGTTTACCTATCCAACGAATTGTCACACGCTAAGATTCAATGCAAATCGGCCACATTATGGCCTTCCTACTAAAAAAGGGTCGAAAACGAGTAATGTCAAAAATTAACGAGGATATTTTCTTAACCCCCATTTTGGCTGAATTTTTAGAGAATGCAAAAATATCCCATGGAAGTCGTAGTTATGTTGTTTACCTATCCAACGAATTGTCACACGCTAAGATTCAATGCAAATCGGCCACATTATGGCCTTCCTACTAAAAAAGGGTCGAAAACGAGTAATGTCCCAAATTAACGAGGAGATTTTCTTAACCCCCATTTTGGCTGAATTTTTAGAGAATGCAAAAATATCCCATGGAAGTCATAGTTATGTTGTTTACCTATCCAACGAATTGTCACACGCTAAGATTCAATGCAAATCGGCCACATTATGTCCTTCCTACTGAAAAAGGGTCGAAAACGAGTAATGTCCCAAATTAACGAGGATATTTTCTTAACCCCCATTTTGGCTGAATTTTTAAAGAATGCAAAAATATCCCATGGAAGTCATTGTTATGTTGTTTACCTATCCAACGAATTGTCACACGCTAAGATTCAATGCAAATCGGCCACATTATGGCCTTCCTAGTAAAAAAGGGTCGAAAACGAGTAATGTCCCAAATTAACGAGGAGATTTTCTTAACCTCCATTTTGGCTGAATTTTTAAAAAATGCAAAAATATCCGATGGAAGTCGTAGCTATGTTGTTTACCTATCCAACGAATTGTCCCATACTAAGATTCAATACAAACCGGCCACTTTATGACCTTCCTTATAAAAAAGGGTCGAAAACGAGTAATGTCCTAAATTAACGAGGGGATTTTCTTAACCTCCATTTTGGCTGAATTTTTAGAGAATGCAAAAATATCCCATGGAAGTCGTAGTTATGTTGTTTACCTATCCAACGAATTGTCACACGCTAAGATTCAATGCAAATCGGCCACATTATGGCCTTCCTACTAAAAAAGGGTCGAAAACGAGTAATGTCCCAAATTAACGAGGATATTTTCTTAACCCCCATTTTGGCTGAATTTTTAGAGAATGCAAAAATATCCCATGGAAGTCATAGTTATGTTGTTTACCTATCCAACGAATTGTCACACGCTAAGATTCAATGCAAATCGGCCACATTATGGCCTTCCTACTAAAAAAGGGTCGAAAACGAGTAATGTCAAAAATTAACGAGGATATTTTCTTAACCCCCATTTTGGCTGAATTTTTAGAGAATGCAAAAATATCCCATGGAAGTCGTAGTTATGTTGTTTACCTATCCAACGAATTGTCACACGCTAAGATTCAATGCAAATCGGCCACATTATGGCCTTCCTACTAAAAAAGGGTCGAAAACGAGTAATGTCCCAAATTAACGAGGAGATTTTCTTAACCTCCATTTTGGCTGAATTTTTAAAAAATGCAAAAATATCCGATGGAAGTCGTAGCTATGTTGTTTACCTATCCAACGAATTGTCCCATACTAAGATTCAATACAAACCGGCCACTTTATGACCTTCCTTATAAAAAAGGGTCGAAAACGAGTAATGTCCTAAATTAACGAGGGGATTTTCTTAACCTCCATTTTGGCTGAATTTTTAGAGAATGCAAAAATATCCCATGGAAGTCGTAGTTATGTTGTTTACCTATCCAACGAATTGTCACACGCTAAGATTCAATGCAACTCGGCCACATTATGGCCTTCCTACTAAAAAAGGGTCGAAAACCAGTAATGTCCCAAATTAACGAGGATATTTTCTTAACCCCCATTTTGGCTGATTTTTTAGAGAATGCAAAAATATCCCATGGAAGTCGTAGTTATGTTGTTTACCTATCCAACGAATTGTCACACGCTAAGATTCAATGCAAATCGGCCACATTATGGCCTTCCTACTAAAAAAGGGTCGAAAACGAGTATTGTCCCAAATTAACGAGGAGATTTTCTTAACCCCCATTTTGGCTGAATTTTTAGAGAATGCAAAAATATCCCATGGAAGTCATAGTTATGTTGTTTACCTATCCAACGAATTGTCACACGCTAAGATTCAATGCAAATTGGCCACATTATGGCCTTCCTACTAAAAAAGGGTCGAAAACGAGTAATGTCAAAAATTAACGAGGATATTTTCTTAACCCCCATTTTGGCTGAATTTTTAGAGAATGCAAAAATATCCCATGGAAGTCGTAGTTATGTTGTTTACCTATCCAACGAATTGTCACACGCTAAGATTCAATGCAAATCGGCCACATTATGGCCTTCCTACTAAAAAAGGGTCGAAAACGAGTAATGTCCCAAATTAACGAGGAGATTTTCTTAACCCCCATTTTGGCTGAATTTTTAGAGAATGCAAAAATATCCCATGGAAGTCATAGTTATGTTGTTTACCTATCCAACGAATTGTCACACGCTAAGATTCAATGCAAATCGGCCACATTATGTCCTTCCTACTGAAAAAGGGTCGAAAACGAGTAATGTCCCAAATTAACGAGGATATTTTCTTAACCCCCATTTTGGCTGAATTTTTAAAGAATGCAAAAATATCCCATGGAAGTCATTGTTATGTTGTTTACCTATCCAACGAATTGTCACACGCTAAGATTCAATGCAAATCGGCCACATTATGGCCTTCCTAGTAAAAAAGGGTCGAAAACGAGTAATGTCCCAAATTAACGAGGAGATTTTCTTAACCTCCATTTTGGCTGAATTTTTAAAAAATGCAAAAATATCCGATGGAAGTCGTAGCTATGTTGTTTACCTATCCAACGAATTGTCCCATACTAAGATTCAATACAAACCGGCCACTTTATGACCTTCCTTATAAAAAAGGGTCGAAAACGAGTAATGTCCTAAATTAACGAGGGGATTTTCTTAACCTCCATTTTGGCTGAATTTTTAGAGAATGCAAAAATATCCCATGGAAGTCGTAGTTATGTTGTTTACCTATCCAACGAATTGTCACACGCTAAGATTCAATGCAAATCGGCCACATTATGGCCTTCCTACTAAAAAAGGGTCGAAAACGAGTAATGTCCCAAATTAACGAGGATATTTTCTTAACCCCCATTTTGGCTGAATTTTTAGAGAATGCAAAAATATCCCATGGAAGTCATAGTTATGTTGTTTACCTATCCAACGAATTGTCACACGCTAAGATTCAATGCAAATCGGCCACATTATGGCCTTCCTACTAAAAAAGGGTCGAAAACGAGTAATGTCAAAAATTAACGAGGATATTTTCTTAACCCCCATTTTGGCTGAATTTTTAGAGAATGCAAAAATATCCCATGGAAGTCGTAGTTATGTTGTTTACCTATCCAACGAATTGTCACACGCTAAGATTCAATGCAAATCGGCCACATTATGGCCTTCCTACTAAAAAAGGGTCGAAAACGAGTAATGTCCCAAATTAACGAGGAGATTTTCTTAACCCCCATTTTGGCTGAATTTTTAGAGAATGCAAAAATATCCCATGGAAGTCATAGTTATGTTGTTTACCTATCCAACGAATTGTCACACGCTAAGATTCAATGCAAATCGGCCACATTATGGCCTTCCTACTAAAAAAGGGTCGAAAACGAGTAATGTCCCAAATTAACGAGGAGATTTTCTTAACCTCCATTTTGGCTGAATTTTTAAAAAATGCAAAAATATCCGATGGAAGTCGTAGCTATGTTGTTTACCTATCCAACGAATTGTCCCATACTAAGATTCAATACAAACCGGCCACTTTATGACCTTCCTTATAAAAAAGGGTCGAAAACGAGTAATGTCCTAAATTAACGAGGGGATTTTCTTAACCTCCATTTTGGCTGAATTTTTAGAGAATGCAAAAATATCCCATGGAAGTCGTAGTTATGTTGTTTACCTATCCAACGAATTGTCACACGCTAAGATTCAATGCAACTCGGCCACATTATGGCCTTCCTACTAAAAAAGGGTCGAAAATCAGTAATGTCCCAAATTAACGAGGATATTTTCTTAACCCCCATTTTGGCTGATTTTTTAGAGAATGCAAAAATATCCCATGGAAGTCGTAGTTATGTTGTTTACCTATCCAACGAATTGTCACACGCTAAGATTCAATGCAAATCGGCCACATTATGGCCTTCCTACTAAAAAAGGGTCGAAAACGAGTAATGTCCCAAATTAACGAGGATATTTTCTTAACCCCCATTTTGGCTGAATTTTTAGAGAATGCAAAAATATCCCATGGAAGTCATAGTTATGTTGTTTACCTATCCAACGAATTGTCACACGCTAAGATTCAATGCAAATCGGCCACATTATGGCCTTCCTACTAAAAAAGGGTCGAAAACGAGTAATGTCAAAAATTAACGAGGATATTTTCTTAACCCCCATTTTGGCTGAATTTTTAGAGAATGCAAAAATATCCCATGGAAGTCGTAGTTATGTTGTTTACCTATCCAACGAATTGTCACACGCTAAGATTCAATGCAAATCGGCCACATTATGGCCTTCCTACTAAAAAAGGGTCGAAAACGAGTAATGTCCCAAATTAACGAGGAGATTTTCTTAACCCCCATTTTGGCTGAATTTTTAGAGAATGCAAAAATATCCCATGGAAGTCATAGTTATGTTGTTTACCTATCCAACGAATTGTCACACGCTAAGATTCAATGCAAATCGGCCACATTATGGCCTTCCTACTAAAAAAGGGTCAAAAACGAGTAATGTCCCAAATTAACGAGGATATTTTCTTAACCCCCATTTTGGCTGAATTTTTAGAGAATGCAAAAATATCCCATGGAAGTCATTGTTATGTTGTTTACCTATCCAACGAATTGTCACATGCTAAGATTCAATGCAAATCGGCCACATTATGGCCTTCCTACTAAAAAAGGGTCGAAAACGAGTAATGTCAAAAATTATCGAGGATATTTTCTTAACCCCCATTTTGGCTGAATTTTTAGAGAATGCAAAAATATCCCATGGAAGTCGTAGTTATGTTGTTTACCTATCCAACGAATTGTCACACGCTAAGATTCAATGCAAATCGGCCACATTATGGCCTTCCTACTAAAAAAGGGTCGAAAACGAGTAATGTCCCAAATTAACGAGGATATTTTCTTAACCCCCATTTTGGCTGATTTTTTAGAGAATGCAAAAATATCCCATGGAGGTCGTAGTTATGTTGTTTACCTATCCAACGAATTGTCACACGCTAAGATTCAATGCAAATCGGCCACATTATGGCCTTCCTACTAAAAAAGGGTCGAAAACGAGTAATGTCCCAAATTAACGAGGATATTTTCTTAACCCCCATTTTGGCTGAATTTTTAAAGAATGCAAAAATATCCCATGGAAGTCATTGTTATGTTGTTTACCTATCCAACGAATTGTCACACGCTAAGATTCAATGCAAATCGGCCACATTATGGCCTTCCTAGTAAAAAAGGGTCGAAAACGAGTAATGTCCCAAATTAACGAGGAGATTTTCTTAACCTCCATTTTGGCTGAATTTTTAAAAAATGCAAAAATATCCCATGGAAGTCGTAGCTATGTTGTTTACCTATCCAACGAATTGTCCCATACTAAGATTCAATACAAACCGGCCACTTTATGACCTTCCTTATAAAAAAGGGTCGAAAACGAGTAATGTCCTAAATTAACGAGGGGATTTTCTTAACCTCCATTTTGGCTGAATTTTTAGAGAATGCAAAAATATCCCATGGAAGTCGTAGTTATGTTGTTTACCTATCCAACGAATTGTCACGCGCTAAGATTCAATGCAACTCGGCCACATTATGGCCTTCCTACTAAAAAAGGGTCGAAAACCAGTAATGTCCCAAATTAACGAGGATATTTTCTTAACCCCCATTTTGGCTGAATTTTTAAAGAATGCAAAAATATCCCATGGAAGTCATTGTTATGTTGTTTACCTATCCAACGAATTGTCACACGCTAAGATTCAATGCAAATCGGCCACATTATGGCCTTCCTAGTAAAAAAGGGTCGAAAACGAGTAATGTCCCAAATTAACGAGGAGATTTTCTTAACCTCCATTTTGGCTGAATTTTTAAAAAATGCAAAAATATCCCATGGAAGTCGTAGCTATGTTGTTTACCTATCCAACGAATTGTCCCATACTAAGATTCAATACAAACCGGCCACTTTATGACCTTCCTTATAAAAAAGGGTCGAAAACGAGTAATGTCCTAAATTAACGAGGGGATTTTCTTAACCTCCATTTTGGCTGAATTTTTAGAGAATGCAAAAATATCCCATGGAAGTCGTAGTTATGTTGTTTACCTATCCAACGAATTGTCACACGCTAAGATTCAATGCAAATCGGCCACATTATGGCCTTCCTACTAAAAAAGGGTCGAAAACGAGTAATGTCCCAAATTAACGAGGATATTTTCTTAACCCCCATTTTGGCTGAATTTTTAGAGAATGCAAAAATATCCCATGGAAGTCATAGTTATGTTGTTTACCTATCCAACGAATTGTCACACGCTAAGATTCAATGCAAATCGGCCACATTATGGCCTTCCTTATAAAAAAGGGTCGAAAACGAGTAATGTCCTAAATTAACGAGGAGATTTTCTTGACCTCCATTTTGGCCGAATTTTTAGAGAATGCAAAAATATCCCATGGAAGTCGTAGTTATGTTGTTTACCTATCCAACGAATTGTCACACGCTAAGATTCAATGCAAATCGGCCACATTATGGCCTTCCTACTAAAAAAGGGTCGAAAACGAGTAATGTCCCAAATTAACGAGGAGATTTTCTTAACCCCCATTTTGGCTGAATTTTTAGAGAATGCAAAAATATCCCATGGAAGTCATAGTTATGTTGTTTACCTATCCAACGAATTGTCACACGCTAAGATTCAATGCAAATCGGCCACATTATGGCCTTCCTACTAAAAAAGGGTCAAAAACGAGTAATGTCCCAAATTAACGAGGATATTTTCTTAACCCCCATTTTGGCTGAATTTTTAGAGAATGCAAAAATATCCCATGGAAGTCATTGTTATGTTGTTTACCTATCCAACGAATTGTCACATGCTAAGATTCAATGCAAATCGGCCACATTATGGCCTTCCTACTAAAAAAGGGTCGAAAACGAGTAATGTCAAAAATTATCGAGGATATTTTCTTAACCCCCATTTTGGCTGAATTTTTAGAGAATGCAAAAATATCCCATGGAAGTCGTAGTTATGTTGTTTACCTATCCAACGAATTGTCACACGCTAAGATTCAATGCAAATCGGCCACATTATGGCCTTCCTACTAAAAAAGGGTCGAAAACGAGTAATGTCCCAAATTAACGAGGATATTTTCTTAACCCCCATTTTGGCTGATTTTTTAGAGAATGCAAAAATATCCCATGGAGGTCGTAGTTATGTTGTTTACCTATCCAACGAATTGTCACACGCTAAGATTCAATGCAAATCGGCCACATTATGGCCTTCCTACTAAAAAAGGGTCGAAAACGAGTAATGTCCCAAATTAACGAGGATATTTTCTTAACCCCCATTTTGGCTGAATTTTTAAAGAATGCAAAAATATCCCATGGAAGTCATTGTTATGTTGTTTACCTATCCAACGAATTGTCACACGCTAAGATTCAATGCAAATCGGCCACATTATGGCCTTCCTAGTAAAAAAGGGTCGAAAACGAGTAATGTCCCAAATTAACGAGGAGATTTTCTTAACCTCCATTTTGGCTGAATTTTTAAAAAATGCAAAAATATCCCATGGAAGTCGTAGCTATGTTGTTTACCTATCCAACGAATTGTCCCATACTAAGATTCAATACAAACCGGCCACTTTATGACCTTCCTTATAAAAAAGGGTCGAAAACGAGTAATGTCCTAAATTAACGAGGGGATTTTCTTAACCTCCATTTTGGCTGAATTTTTAGAGAATGCAAAAATATCCCATGGAAGTCGTAGTTATGTTGTTTACCTATCCAACGAATTGTCACGCGCTAAGATTCAATGCAACTCGGCCACATTATGGCCTTCCTACTAAAAAAGGGTCGAAAACCAGTAATGTCCCAAATTAACGAGGATATTTTCTTAACCCCCATTTTGGCTGAATTTTTAAAGAATGCAAAAATATCCCATGGAAGTCATTGTTATGTTGTTTACCTATCCAACGAATTGTCACACGCTAAGATTCAATGCAAATCGGCCACATTATGGCCTTCCTAGTAAAAAAGGGTCGAAAACGAGTAATGTCCCAAATTAACGAGGAGATTTTCTTAACCTCCATTTTGGCTGAATTTTTAAAAAATGCAAAAATATCCCATGGAAGTCGTAGCTATGTTGTTTACCTATCCAACGAATTGTCCCATACTAAGATTCAATACAAACCGGCCACTTTATGACCTTCCTTATAAAAAAGGGTCGAAAACGAGTAATGTCCTAAATTAACGAGGGGATTTTCTTAACCTCCATTTTGGCTGAATTTTTAGAGAATGCAAAAATATCCCATGGAAGTCGTAGTTATGTTGTTTACCTATCCAACGAATTGTCACACGCTAAGATTCAATGCAAATCGGCCACATTATGGCCTTCCTACTAAAAAAGGGTCGAAAACGAGTAATGTCCCAAATTAACGAGGATATTTTCTTAACCCCCATTTTGGCTGAATTTTTAGAGAATGCAAAAATATCCCATGGAAGTCATAGTTATGTTGTTTACCTATCCAACGAATTGTCACACGCTAAGATTCAATGCAAATCGGCCACATTATGGCCTTCCTTATAAAAAAGGGTCGAAAACGAGTAATGTCCTAAATTAACGAGGAGATTTTCTTGACCTCCATTTTGGCCGAATTTTTAGAGAATGCAAAAATATCCCATGGAAGTCGTAGTTATGTTGTTTACCTATCCAACGAATTGTCACACGCTAAGATTCAATGCAAATCGGCCACATTATGGCCTTCCTAGTAAAAAAGGGTCGAAAACGAGTAATGTCCCAAATTAACGAGGAGATTTTCTTAACCTCCATTTTGGCTGAATTTTTAAAAAATGCAAAAATATCCCATGGAAGTCGTAGCTATGTTGTTTACCTATCCAACGAATTGTCCCATGCTAAGATTCAATACAACCCGGCCACTTTATGGCCTTCCTTATAAAAAAGGGTCGAAAACGAGTAATGTCCTAAATTAACGAGGAGATTTTCTTGACCTCCATTTTGGCCGAATTTTTAGAGAATGCAAAAATATCCCATGGAAGTCGTAGTTATGTTGTTTACCTATCCAACGAATTGTCACACGCTAAGATTCAATGCAAATCGGCTACATTATGGCCTTCCTACGAAAAAAGGGTCGAAAACGAGTAATGTCCCAAATTAACGAGGATATTTTCTTAACCCCCATTTTGGCTGAATTTTTAGAGAATGCAAAAATATCCCATGGAAGTCGTAGTTATGTTGTTTACCTATCCAACGAATTGTCACACGCTAAGATTCAATGCAAATCGGCCACATTATGGCCTTCCTACTAAAAAAGGGTCGAAAACGAGTAATGTCCTAAATTAACGAGGATATTTTCTTAACCCCCATTTTGGCTGAATTTTTAGAGAATGCAAAAATATCCCATGGAAGTCATAGTTATGTTGTTTACCTATCCAACGAATTGTCACACGCTAAGATTCAATGCAAATCGACCACATTATGGCCTTCCTAGTAAAAAAGGGTCGAAAACGAGTAATGTCCCAAATTAACGAGGAGATTTTCTTAACCTCCATTTTGGCTGAATTTTTAAAAAATGCAAAAAAATCCCATGGAAGTCGTAGCTATGTTGTTTACCTATCCAACGAATTGTCCCATGCTTAGATTCAATACAAACCGGTCACTTTATGGCCTTCCTTATAAAAAAAGGGTCGAAAACGAGTAATGTCCTAAATTAACGAGGAGATTTTCTTGACCTCCATTTTGGCCGAATTTTTAGAGAATGCAAAAATATCCCATGGAAGTCGTAGTTATGTTGTTTACCTATCCAACGAATTGTCACACGCTAAGACTCAATGCAAATCGGCCACATTATGGCCTTCCTAAAAGGGTCGAAAACGAGTAATGTCCCAAATTAACGAGGAGATTTTCTTAACCTCCATTTTGGCTGAATTTTTAGAGAATGCAAAAATATCCCATGGAAGTCGTAGTTATTTTGTTTACCTATCCAACGAATTGTCACATGCTAAGATTCAATACAAATCGGCCACTTTATGGCCTTCCTAGTAAAAATGGGTCGAAAACGAGTAATGTCCTAAATTAACGAGGAGATTTTCTTAACCTCCATTTTGGCCGAATTTTTAGAGAATGCAAAAATATCCCATGGAAGTCATAGTTATGTTGTTTACCTATCCAACGAATTGTCACACGCTAAGATTCAATGCAAATCGGCCACATTATGGCCTTCCTTATAAAAAAGGGTCGAAAACGAGTAATGTCCTAAATTAACGAGGAGATTTTCTTGACCTCCATTTTGGCCGAATTTTTAGAGAATGCAAAAATATCCCATGGAAGTCATAGTTATGTTGTTTACCTATCCAACGAATTGTCACACGCTAAGATTCAATGCAAATCGGCCACATTATGGCCTTCCTACTAAAAAAGGGTCTAAAACGAGTAATGTCCCAAATTAACGAGGATATTTTCTTAACCCCCATTTTGGCTGAATTTTTAGAGAATGCAAAAATATCCCATGGAAGTCATAGTTATGTTGTTTACCTATCCAACGAATTGTCACACGCTAAGATTCAATGCAAATCGGCCACATTATGGCCTTCCTTATAAAAAAGGGTCGAAAACGAGTAATGTCCTAAATTAACGAGGAGATTTTCTTGACCTCCATTTTGGCCGAATTTTTAGAGAATGCAAAAATATCCCATGGAAGTCGTAGTTATGTTGTTTACCTATCCAACGAATTGTCACACGCTAAGATTCAATGCAAATCGGCCACATTATGGCCTTCCTAGTAAAAAAGGGTCGAAAACGAGTAATGTCCCAAATTAACGAGGAGATTTTCTTAACCTCCATTTTGGCTGAATTTTTAAAAAATGCAAAAATATCTCATGGAAGTCGTAGCTATGTTGTTTACCTATCCAACGAATTGTCCCATGCTAAGATTCAATACAAACCGGCCACTTTATGGCCTTCCTTATAAAAAAGGGTCGAAAACGAGTAATGTCCTAAATTAATGAGGAGATTTTCTTGACCTCCATTTTGGCCGAATTTTTAGAGAATGCAAAAATATCCCATGGAAGTCGTAGTTACGTTGTTTACCTATCCAACGAATTGTCACACGCTAAGATTCAATGCAAATCGGCTACATTATGGCCTTCCTACGAAAAAAGGGTCGAAAACGAGTAATGTCCCAAATTAACGAGGATATTTTCTTAACCCCCATTTTGGCTGAATTTTTAGAGAATGCAAAAATATCCCATGGAAGTCGTAGTTATGTTGTTTACCTATCCAACGAATTGTCACACGCTAAGATTCAATGCAAATCGGCCACATTATGGCCTTCCTACTAAAAAAGGGTCGAAAACGAGTAATGTCCTAAATTAACGAGGATATTTTCTTAACCCCCATTTTGGCTGAATTTTTAGAGAATGCAAAAATATCCCATGGAAGTCATAGTTATGTTGTTTACCTATCCAACGAATTGTCACACGCTAAGATTCAATGCAAATCGGCCACATTATGGCCTTCCTACTAAAAAAGGGTCTAAAACGAGTAATGTCCCAAATTAACGAGGATATTTTCTTAACCTCCATTTTGGCTGAATTTTTAGAGAATGCAAAAATATCCCATGGAAGTCATAGTTATGTTGTTTACCTATCCAACGAATTGTCACACGCTAAGATTCAATGCAAATCGGCCACATTATGGCCTTCCTTATAAAAAAGGGTCGAAAACGAGTAATGTCCTAAATTAACGAGGAGATTTTCTTGACCTCCATTTTGGCCGAATTTTTAGAGAATGCAAAAATATCCCATGGAAGTCGTAGTTATGTTGTTTACCTATCCAACGAATTGTCACACGCTAAGATTCAATGCAAATCGGCCACATTATGGCCTTCCTAGTAAAAAAGGGTCGAAAACGAGTAATGTCCCAAATTAACGAGGAGATTTTCTTAACCTCCATTTTGGCTGAATTTTTAAAAAATGCAAAAATATCCCATGGAAGTCGTAGCTATGTTGTTTACCTATCCAACGAATTGTCCCATGCTAAGATTCAATACAAACCGGCCACTTTATGGCCTTCCTTATAAAAAAGGGTCGAAAACGAGTAATGTCCTAAATTAACGAGGAGATTTTCTTGACCTCCATTTTGGCCGAATTTTTAGAGAATGCAAAAATATCCCATGGAAGTCGTAGTTATGTTGTTTACCTATCCAACGAATTGTCACACGCTAAGATTCAATGCAAATCGGCTACATTATGGCCTTCCTACGAAAAAAGGGTCGAAAACGAGTAATGTCCCAAATTAACGAGGATATTTTCTTAACCCCCATTTTGGCTGAATTTTTAGAGAATGCAAAAATATCCCATGGAAGTCGTAGTTATGTTGTTTACCTATCCAACGAATTGTCACACGCTAAGATTCAATGCAAATCGGCCACATTATGGCCTTCCTACTAAAAAAGGGTCGAAAACGAGTAATGTCCTAAATTAACGAGGATATTTTCTTAACCCCCATTTTGGCTGAATTTTTAGAGAATGCAAAAATATCCCATGGAAGTCATAGTTATGTTGTTTACCTATCCAACGAATTGTCACACGCTAAGATTCAATGCAAATCGACCACATTATGGCCTTCCTAGTAAAAAAGGGTCGAAAACGAGTAATGTCCCAAATTAACGAGGAGATTTTCTTAACCTCCATTTTGGCTGAATTTTTAAAAAATGCAAAAATATCCCATGGAAGTCGTAGCTATGTTGTTTACCTATCCAACGAATTGTCCCATGCTTAGATTCAATACAAACCGGTCACTTTATGGCCTTCCTTATAAAAAAAGGGTCGAAAACGAGTAATGTCCTAAATTAACGAGGAGATTTTCTTGACCTCCATTTTGGCCGAATTTTTAGAGAATGCAAAAATATCCCATGGAAGTCGTAGTTATGTTGTTTACCTATCCAACGAATTGTCACACGCTAAGACTCAATGCAAATCGGCCACATTATGGCCTTCCTAAAAGGGTCGAAAACGAGTAATGTCCCAAATTAACGAGGAGATTTTCTTAACCTCCATTTTGGCTGAATTTTTAGAGAATGCAAAAATATCCCATGGAAGTCGTAGTTATTTTGTTTACCTATCCAACGAATTGTCACATGCTAAGATTCAATACAAATCGGCCACTTTATGGCCTTCCTAGTAAAAATGGGTCGAAAACGAGTAATGTCCTAAATTAACGAGGAGATTTTCTTAACCTCCATTTTGGCCGAATTTTTAGAGAATGCAAAAATATCCCATGGAAGTCATAGTTATGTTGTTTACCTATCCAACGAATTGTCACACGCTAAGATTCAATGCAAATCGGCCACATTATGGCCTTCCTTATAAAAAAGGGTCGAAAACGAGTAATGTCCTAAATTAACGAGGAGATTTTCTTGACCTCCATTTTGGCCGAATTTTTAGAGAATGCAAAAATATCCCATGGAAGTCATAGTTATGTTGTTTACCTATCCAACGAATTGTCACATGCTAAGAAAATCCCCTCGTTAATTTAGGACATTACTCGTTTTCGACCCTTTTTTATATGGAAGGCCATAAAGTGGCCGGTTTGTATTGAATCTTAGCATGGGACAATTTGTTGGATAGGTAAACAACATAGCTACGACTTCCATGGGATATTTTTGCATTTTTTAAAAATTCAGCCAAAATGGAGGTTAAGAAAATCCTTGCGTTAATTTGGGACATTACTCGTTTTCGACCCTTTTTTACTAGGAAGGCCATAATGTGGCCGATTTGCATTGAATTTTAGCGTGTGACAATTCGTTGGATAGGTAAACAACATAACTACGACTTCCATGGGATATTTTTGCATTCTCTAAAAATTCGGCCAAAATGGAGGTTAAGAAAATCTCCTCGTTAATTTAGGACATTACTCGTTTTCGACCCATTTTTACTAGGAGGCCATAATGTGGCCGATTTGCATTGAATCTTAGCGTGTGACAATTCGTTGGATAGGTAAACAACATAACTACGACTTCCATGGGATATTTTTGCATTCTCTAAAAATTCGGCCAAAATGGAGGTTAAGAAAATCTCCTCGTTAATTTAGGACATTACTCGTTTTCGACCCATTTTTACTAGGAAGGCCATAAAGTGGCCGATTTGTATTGAATCTTAGCATGTGACAATTCGTTGGATAGGTAAACAACATACCTACGATATCCATGGGATATTTTTGCATTCTCTAAAAATTCGGCCAAAATGGAGGCTAAGAAAATCCCCTCGTTAGTTTAGGACATTACTCGTTTTCGACCCTTTTTTACTAGGAAGGCCATAATGTGGCCGATTTGCATTGAATCTTAGCATGTGACAATTCGTTGGAAAGGTAAACAACATAACTACGACTTCCATGGGATATTTTTGCATTCTCTAAAAATTTGGCCAAAATGGAGGTTAAGAAAATCTCCTCGTTAATTTGGGACATTACTCGTTTTCGACCCTTTTTTAGTAGGAAGGCCATAATGTAGCCGATTTGCATTGAATCTTAGCGTGTGACAATTCGTTGGATAGGTAAACAACATAACTACGACTTCCATGGGATATTTTTGCATTCTCTAAAAATTCAGCCAAAATGGAGGTTAAGAAAATCCCCTCGTTAATTTAGGACATTACTCGTTTTCGACCCTTTTTTATAAGGAAGGCCATAAAGTGGCCGGTTTGTATTGAATCTTAGCATGGGACAATTTGTTGGATAGGTAAACAACATAGCTACGACTTCCATGGGATATTTTTGCATTTTTTAAAAATTCAGCCAAAATGGAGGTTAAGAAAATCCTTGCGTTAATTTGGGACATTACTCGTTTTCGACCCTTTTTTACTAGGAAGGCCATAATGTGGCCGATTAGCATTGAATTTTAGCGTGTGACAATTCGTTGGATAGGTAAACAACATAACTACGACTTCCATGGGATATTTTTGCATTCTCTAAAAATTCGGCCAAAATGGAGGTTAAGAAAATCTCCTCGTTAATTTAGGACATTACTTGTTTTCGACCCATTTTTACTAGGAGGCCATAATGTGGCCGATTTGCATTGAATATTAGCGTGTGACAATTCGTTGGATAGGTAAACAACATAACTACGACTTCCATGGGATATTTTTGCATTCTCTAAAAATTCGGCCAAAATGGAGGTTAAGAAAATCTCCTCGTTAATTTAGGACATTACTTGTTTTCGACCCATTTTTACTAGGAAGGCCATAAAGTGGCCGATTTGTATTGAATCTTAGCATGTGACAATTCGTTGGATAGGTAAACAACATACCTACGATATCCATGGGATATTTTTGCATTCTCTAAAAATTCGGCCAAAATGGAGGCTAAGAAAATCCCCTCGTTAGTTTAGGACATTACTCGTTTTCGACCCTTTTTTCCTAGGAAGGCCATAATGTGGCCGATTTGCATTGAATCTTAGCATGTGACAATTCGTTGGAAAGGTAAACAACATAACTACGACTTCCATGGGATATTTTTGCATTCTCTAAAAATTTGGCCAAAATGGAGGTTAAGAAAATCTCCTCGTTAATTTGGGACATTACTCGTGTTCGACCCTTTTTTAGTAGGAAGGCCATAATGTAGCCGATTTGCATTGAATCTTAGCGTGTGACAATTCGTTGGATAGGTAAACAACATAACTACGACTTCCATGGGATATTTTTGCATTCTCTAAAAATTCAGCCAAAATGGAGGTTAAGAAAATCCCCTCGTTAATTTAGGACATTACTCGTTTTCGACCCTTTTTTATAAGGAAGGCCATAAAGTGGCCGGTTTGTATTGAATCTTAGCATGGGACAATTTGTTGGATAGGTAAACAACATAGCTACGACTTCCATGGGATATTTTTGCATTTTTTAAAAATTCAGCCAAAATGGAGGTTAAGAAAATCCTTGCGTTAATTTGGGACATTACTTGTTTTCGACCCTTTTTTACTAGGAAGACCATAATGTGGCCGATTAGCATTGAATTTTAGCGTGTGACAATTCGTTGGATAGGTAAACAACATAACTACGACTTCCATGGGATATTTTTGCATTCTCTAAAAATTCAGCCAAAATGGAGGTTAAGAAAATCCCCTCGTTAATTTAGGACATTACTCGTTTTCGACCCTTTTTTATAAGGAAGGCCATAAAGTGGCCGGTTTGTATTGAATCTTAGCATGGGACAATTTGTTGGATAGGTAAACAACATAGCTACGACTTCCATGGGATATTTTTGCATTTTTTAAAAATTCAGCCAAAATGGAGGTTAAGAAAATCCTTGCGTTAATTTGGGACATTACTCGTTTTCGACCCTTTTTTACTAGGAAGGCCATAATGTGGCCGATTTGCATTGAATTTTAGCGTGTGACAATTCGTTGGATAGGTAAACAACATAACTACGACTTCCATGGGATATTTTTGCATTCTCTAAAACTTCGGCCAAAATGGAGGTTAAGAAAATCTCCTCGTTAATTTAGGACATTACTCGTTTTCGACCCATTTTTACTAGGAAGGCCATAAAGTGGCCGATTTGTATTGAATCTTAGCATGTGACAATTCGTTGGATAGGTAAACAACATACCTACGATATCCATGGGATATTTTTGCATTCTCTAAAAATTCGGCCAAAATGGAGGCTAAGAAAATCCCCTCGTTAGTTTAGGACATTACTCGTTTTCGACCCTTTTTTACTAGGAAGGCCATAATGTGGCTGATTTGCATTGAATCTTAGCATGTGACAATTCGTTGGAAAGGTAAACAACATAACTACGACTTCCATGGGATATTTTTGCATTCTCTAAAAATTTGGCCAAAATGGAGGTTAAGAAAATCTCCTCGTTAATTTGGGACATTACTCGTTTTCGACCCTTTTTTAGTAGAAAGGCCATAATGTAGCCGATTTGCATTGAATCTTAGCGTGTGACAATTCGTTGGATAGGTAAACAACATAACTACGACTTCCATGGGATATTTTTGCATTCTCTAAAAATTCAGCCAAAATGGAGGTTAAGAAAATCCCCTCGTTAATTTAGGACATTACTCGTTTTCGACCCTTTTTTATAAGGAAGGCCATAAAGTGGCCGGTTTGTATTGAATCTTAGCATGGGACAATTTGTTGGATAGGTAAACAACATAGCTACGACTTCCATGGGATATTTTTGCATTTTTTAAAAATTCAGCCAAAATGGAGGTTAAGAAAATCCTTGCGTTAATTTGGGACATTACTCGTTTTCGACCCTTTTTTACTAGGAAGGCCATAATGTGGCCGATTTGCATTGAATTTTAGCGTGTGACAATTCGTTGGATAGGTAAACAACATAACTACGACTTCCATGGGATATTTTTGCATTCTCTAAAACTTCGGCCAAAATGGAGGTTAAGAAAATCTCCTCGTTAATTTAGGACATTACTCGTTTTCGACCCATTTTTACTAGGAAGGCCATAAAGTGGCCGATTTGTATTGAATCTTAGCATGTGACAATTCGTTGGATAGGTAAACAACATACCTACGATATCCATGGGATATTTTTGCATTCTCTAAAAATTCGGCCAAAATGGAGGCTAAGAAAATCCCCTCGTTAGTTTAGGACATTACTCGTTTTCGACCCTTTTTTACTAGGAAGGCCATAATGTGGCTGATTTGCATTGAATCTTAGCATGTGACAATTCGTTGGAAAGGTAAACAACATAACTACGACTTCCATGGGATATTTTTGCATTCTCTAAAAATTTGGCCAAAATGGAGGTTAAGAAAATCTCCTCGTTAATTTGGGACATTACTCGTTTTCGACCCTTTTTTAGTAGAAAGGCCATAATGTAGCCGATTTGCATTGAATCTTAGCGTGTGACAATTCGTTGGATAGGTAAACAACATAACTACGACTTCCATGGGATATTTTTGCATTCTCTAAAAATTCAGCCAAAATGGAGGTTAAGAAAATCCCCTCGTTAATTTAGGACATTACTCGTTTTCGACCCTTTTTTATAAGGAAGGCCATAAAGTGGCCGGTTTGTATTGAATCTTAGCATGGGACAATTTGTTGGATAGGTAAACAACATAGCTACGACTTCCATGGGATATTTTTGCATTTTTTAAAAATTCAGCCAAAATGGAGGTTAAGAAAATCCTTGCGTTAATTTGGGACATTACTCGTTTTCGACCCTTTTTTACTAGGAAGGCCATAATGTGGCCGATTAGCATTGAATTTTAGCGTGTGACAATTCGTTGGATAGGTAAACAACATAACTACGACTTCCATGGGATATTTTTGCATTCTCTAAAAATTCGGCCAAAATGGAGGTTAAGAAAATCTCCTCGTTAATTTAGGACATTACTCGTTTTCGACCCATTTTTACTAGGAAGGCCATAATGTGGCCGATTTGCATTGAATCTTAGCGTGTGACAATTCGTTGGATAGGTAAACAACATAACTACGACTTCCATGGGATATTTTTGCATTCTCTAAAAATTCGGCCAAAATGGAGGTTAAGAAAATCTCCTCGTTAATTTAGGACATTACTCGTTTTCGACCCATTTTTACTAGGAAGGCCATAAAGTGGCCGATTTGTATTGAATCTTAGCATGTGACAATTCGTTGGATAGGTAAACAACATACCTACGATATCCATGGGATATTTTTGCATTCTCTAAAAATTCGGCCAAAATGGAGGCTAAGAAAATCCCCTCGTTAGTTTAGGACATTACTCGTTTTCGACCCTTTTTTACTAGGAAGGCCATAATGTGGCCGATTTGCATTGAATCTTAGCATGTGACAATTCGTTGGAAAGGTAAACAACATAACTACGACTTCCATGGGATATTTTTGCATTCTCTAAAAATTTGGCCAAAATGGAGGTTAAGAAAATCTCCTCGTTAATTTGGGACATTACTCGTTTTCGACCCTTTTTTAGTAGAAAGGCCATAATGTAGCCGATTTGCATTGAATCTTAGCGTGTGACAATTCGTTGGATAGGTAAACAACATAACTACGACTTCCATGGGATATTTTTGCATTCTCTAAAAATTCAGCCAAAATGGAGGTTAAGAAAATCCCCTCGTTAATTTAGGACATTACTCGTTTTCGACCCTTTTTTATAAGGAAGGCCATAAAGTGGCCGGTTTGTATTGAATCTTAGCATGGGACAATTCGTTGGATAGGTAAACAACATAGCTACGACTTCCATGGGATATTTTTGCATTTTTTAAAAATTCAGCCAAAATGGAGGTTAAGAAAATCCTTGCGTTAATTTGGGACATTACTCGTTTTCGACCCTTTTTTACTAGGAAGGCCATAATGTGGCCGATTAGCATTGAATTTTAGCGTGTGACAATTCGTTGGATAGGTAAACAACATAACTACGACTTCCATGGGATATTTTTGCATTCTCTAAAAATTCGGCCAAAATGGAGGTTAAGAAAATCTCCTCGTTAATTTAGGACATTACTCATTTTCGACCCATTTTTACTAGGAAGGCCATAATGTGGCCGATTTGCATTGAATCTTAGCGTGTGACAATTCGTTGGATAGGTAAACAACATAACTACGACTTCCATGGGATATTTTTGCATTCTCTAAAAATTCGGCCAAAATGGAGGTTAAGAAAATCTCCTCGTTAATTTAGGACATTACTCATTTTCGACCCATTTTTACTAGGAAGGCCATAAAGTGGCCGATTTGTATTGAATCTTAGCATGTGACAATTCGTTGGATAGGTAAACAACATACCTACGATATCCATGGGATATTTTTGCATTCTCTAAAAATTCGGCCAAAATGGAGGCTAAGAAAATCCCCTCGTTAGTTTAGGACATTACTCGTTTTCGACCCTTTTTTACTAGGAAGGCCATAATGTGGCCGATTTGCATTGAATCTTAGCATGTGACAATTCGTTGGAAAGGTAAACAACATAACTACGACTTCCATGGGATATTTTTGCATTCTCTAAAAATTTGGCCAAAATGGAGGTTAAGAAAATCTCCTCGTTAATTTGGGACAGTACTCGTTTTCGACCCTTTTTTAGTAGAAAGGCCATAATGTAGCCGATTTGCATTGAATCTTAGCGTGTGACAATTCGTTGGATAGGTAAACAACATAACTACGACTTCCATGGGATATTTTTGCATTCTCTAAAAATTCAGCCAAAATGGAGGTTAAGAAAATCCCCTCGTTAATTTAGGACATTACTCGTTTTCGACCCTTTTTTATAAGGAAGGCCATAAAGTGGCCGGTTTGTATTGAATCTTAGCATGGGACAATTTTTTGGATAGGTAAACAACATAGCTACGACTTCCATGGGATATTTTTGCATTTTTT
The DNA here is from genome assembly GCF_051527215.1 of Medicago sativa. Classification (NCBI taxonomy): domain Eukaryota; kingdom Viridiplantae; phylum Streptophyta; class Magnoliopsida; order Fabales; family Fabaceae; genus Medicago; species Medicago sativa. Next base: position 84,394,839 of record NC_140750.1, read on the forward strand.
AAAAATTCAGCCAAAATGGAGGTTAAGAAAATCCTTGCGTTAATTTGGGACATTACTCGTTTTCGACCCTTTTTTACTTGGAAGGCCATAATGTGGCCGATTTGCATTGAATTTTAGCGTGTGACAATTCGTTGGATAGGTAAACAACATAACTACGACTTCCATGGGATATTTTTGCATTCTCTAAAAATTCGGCCAAAACGGAGGTTAAGAAAATCTCCTCGTTAATTTAGGACATTACTCGTTTTCGACCCATTTTTACTAGGAATGCCATAATGTGGCCGATTTGCATTGAATCTTAGCGTGCGACAATTTGTTGGATAGGTAAACAACATAACTACGACTTCCATGGGATATTTTTGCATTCTCTAAAAATTCGGCCAAAATGGAGGTTAAGAAAATCTCCTCGTTAATTTAGGACATTACTCGTTTTCGACCCATTTTTACTAGGAAGGCCATAAAGTGGCCGATTTGTATTGAATCTTAGCATGTGACAATTCGTTGGATAGGTAAACAACATACCTACGATATCCATGGGATATTTTTGCATTCTCTAAAAATTCGGCCAAAATGGAGGCTAAGAAAATCCCCTCGTTAGTTTAGGACATTACTCGTTTTCGACCCTTTTTTACTAGGAAGGCCATAATGTGGCCGATTTGCATTGAATCTTAGCATGTGACAATTCGTTGGAAAGGTAAACAACATAACTACGACTTCCATGGGATATTTTTGCATTCTCTAAAAATTCAGCCAAAATGGGGGTTAAGAAAATATCCTCGTTAATTTGGGACATTACTCGTTTTCGACCCTTTTTTAGTAGGAAGGCCATAATGTAGCCGATTTGCATTGAATCTTAGCGTGTGACAATTCGTTGGATAGGTAAACAACATAACTACGACTTCCATGGGATATTTTTGCATTCTCTAAAAATTCAGCCAAAATGGAGGTTAAGAAAATCCCCTCGTTAATTTAGGACATTACTCGTTTTCGACCCTTTTTTATAAGGAAGGCCTTAAAGTGGCCGGTTTGTATTGAATCTTAGCATGGGACAATTTGTTGGATAGGTAAACAACATAGCTAAGACTTCCATGGGATATTTTTGCATTTTTTAAAAATTCAGCCAAAATGGAGGTTAAGAAAATCCTTGCGTTAATTTGGGACATTACTCGTTTTCAACCCTTTTTTACTAGGAAGGCCATAATGTGGCCGATTTGCATTGAATTTTAGCGTGTGACAATTCGTTGGATAGGTAAACAACATAACTACGACTTCCATGGGATATTTTTGCATTCTCTAAAAATTCGGCCAAAATGGAGGCTAAGAAAATCTCCTCGTTAATTTAGGACATTACTCGCTTTCGACCCATTTTTACTAGGAAGGCCATAAAGTGGCCGATTTGTATTGAATCTTAGCATGTGACAATTCGTTGGATAGGTAAACAACATACCTACGATATCCATGGGATATTTTTGCATTCTCTAAAAATTCGGCCAAAATGGAGGCTAAGAAAATCCCCTCGTTAGTTTAGGACATTACTCGTTTTCGACCCTTTTTTACTAGGAAGGCCATAATGTGGCCGATTTGCATTGAATCTTAGCATGTGACAATTCGTTGGAAAGGTAAACAACATAACTACGACTTCCATGGGATATTTTTGCATTCTCTAAAAATTTGGCCAAAATGGAGGTTAAGAAAATCTCCTCGTTAATTTGGGACATTACTCGTTTTCGACCCTTTTTTAGTAGGAAGGCCATAATGTAGCCGATTTGCATTGAATCTTAGCGTGTGACAATTCGTTGGATAGGTAAACAACATAACTACGACTTCCATGGGATATTTTTGCATTCTCTAAAAATTCAGCCAAAATGGAGGTTAAGAAAATCCCCTCGTTAATTTAGGACATTACTCGTTTTCGACCCTTTTTTATAAGGAAGGCCATAAAGTGGCCGGTTTGTATTGAATCTTAGCATGGGACAATTTGTTGGATAGGTAAACAACATAGCTACGACTTCCATGGGATATTTTTGCATTTTTTAAAAATTCAGCCAAAATGGAGGTTAAGAAAATCCTTGCGTTAATTTGGGACATTACTCGTTTTCGACCCTTTTTTACTAGGAAGGCCATAATGTGGCCGATTAGCATTGAATTTTAGCGTGTGACAATTCGTTGGATAGGTAAACAACATAACTACGACTTCCATGGGATATTTTTGCATTCTCTAAAAATTCGGCCAAAATGGAGGTTAAGAAAATCTCCTCGTTAATTTAGGACATTACTCGTTTTCGACCCATTTTTACTAGGAAGGCCATAATGTGGCCGATTTGCATTGAATCTTAGCGTGTGACAATTCGTTGGATAGGTAAACAACATAACTACGACTTCCATGGGATATTTTTGCATTCTCTAAAAATTCGGCCAAAATGGAGGTTAAGAAAATCTCCTCGTTAATTTAGGACATTACTCGTTTTCGACCCATTTTTACTAGGAAGGCCATAAAGTGGCCGATTTGTATTGAATCTTAGCATGTGACAATTCGTTGGATATGTAAACAACATACCTACGATATCCATGGGATATTTTTGCATTCTCTAAAAATTCGGCCAAAATGGAGGCTAAGAAAATCCCCTCGTTAGTTTAGGACATTACTCGTTTTCGACCCTTTTTTACTAGGAAGGCCATAATGTGGCCGATTTGCATTGAATCTTAGCATGTGACAATTCGTTGGAAAGGTAAACAACATAACTATGACTTCCATGGGATATTTTTGCATTCTCTAAAAATTTGGCCAAAATGGAGGTTAAGAAAATCTCCTCGTTAATTTGGGACATTACTCGTTTTCGACCCTTTTTTAGTAGAAAGGCCATAATGTAGCCGATTTGCATTGAATCTTAGCGTGTGACAATTCGTTGGATAGGTAAACAACATAACTACGACTTCCATGGGATATTTTTGCATTCTCTAAAAATTCAGCCAAAATGGAGGTTAAGAAAATCCCCTCGTTAATTTAGGACATTACTCGTTTTCGACCCTTTTTTATAAGGAAGGCCTTAAAGTGGCCGGTTTGTATTGAATCTTAGCATGGGACAATTTGTTGGATAGGTAAACAACATAGCTAAGACTTCCATGGGATATTTTTGCATTTTTTAAAAATTCAGCCAAAATGGAGGTTAAGAAAATCCTTGCGTTAATTTGGGACATTACTCGTTTTCAACCCTTTTTTACTAGGAAGGCCATAATGTGGCCGATTTGCATTGAATTTTAGCGTGTGACAATTCGTTGGATAGGTAAACAACATAACTACGACTTCCATGGGATATTTTTGCATTCTCTAAAAATTCGGCCAAAATGGAGGCTAAGAAAATCTGCTCGTTAATTTAGGACATTACTCGTTTTCGACCCATTTTTACTAGGAAGGCCATAAAGTGGCCGATTTGTATTGAATCTTAGCATGTGACAATTCGTTGGATAGGTAAACAACATACCTACGATATCCATGGGATATTTTTGCATTCTCTAAAAATTCGGCCAAAATGGAGGCTAAGAAAATCCCCTCGTTAGTTTAGGACATTACTCGTTTTCGACCCTTTTTTACTAGGAAGGCCATAATGTGGCCGATTTGCATTGAATCTTAGCATGTGACAATTCGTTGGAAAGGTAAACAACATAACTACGACTTCCATGGGATATTTTTGCATTCTCTAAAAATTTGGCCAAAATGGAGGTTAAGAAAATCTCCTCGTTAATTTGGGACATTACTCGTTTTCGACCCTTTTTTAGTAGGAAGGCCATAATGTAGCCGATTTGCATTGAATCTTAGCGTGTGACAATTCGTTGGATAGGTAAACAACATAACTACGACTTCCATGGGATATTTTTGCATTCTCTAAAAATTCAGCCAAAATGGAGGTTAAGAAAATCCCCTCGTTAATTTAGGACATTACTCGTTTTCGACCCTTTTTTATAAGGAAGGCCATAAAGTGGCCGGTTTGTATTGAATCTTAGCATGGGACAATTTGTTGGATAGGTAAACAACATAGCTACGACTTCCATGGGATATTTTTGCATTTTTTAAAAATTCAGCCAAAATGGAGGTTAAGAAAATCCTTGCGTTAATTTGGGACATTACTCGTTTTCGACCCTTTTTTACTAGGAAGGCCATAATGTGGCCGATTAGCATTGAATTTTAGCGTGTGACAATTCGTTGGATAGGTAAACAACATAACTACGACTTCCATGGGATATTTTTGCATTCTCTAAAAATTCGGCCAAAATGGAGGTTAAGAAAATCTCCTCGTTAATTTAGGACATTACTCGTTTTCGACCCATTTTTACTAGGAAGGCCATAATGTGGCCGATTTGCATTGAATCTTAGCGTGTGACAATTCGTTGGATAGGTAAACAACATAACTACGACTTCCATGGGATATTTTTGCATTCTCTAAAAATTCGGCCAAAATGGAGGTTAAGAAAATCTCCTCGTTAATTTAGGACATTACTCGTTTTCGACCCATTTTTACTAGGAAGGCCATAAAGTGGCCGATTTGTATTGAATCTTAGCATGTGACAATTCGTTGGATAGGTAAACAACATACCTACGATATCCATGGGATATTTTTGCATTCTCTAAAAATTCGGCCAAAATGGAGGCTAAGAAAATCCCCTCGTTAGTTTAGGACATTACTCGTTTTCGACCCTTTTTTACTAGGAAGGCCATAATGTGGCCGATTTGCATTGAATCTTAGCATGTGACAATTCGTTGGAAAGGTAAACAACATAACTACGACTTCCATGGGATATTTTTGCATTCTCTAAAAATTTGGCCAAAATGGAGGTTAAGAAAATCTCCTCGTTAATTTGGGACATTACTCGTTTTCGACCCTTTTTTAGTAGAAAGGCCATAATGTAGCCGATTTGCATTGAATCTTAGCGTGTGACAATTCGTTGGATAGGTAAACAACATAACTACGACTTCCATGGGATATTTTTGCATTCTCTAAAAATTCAGCCAAAATGGAGGTTAAGAAAATCCCCTCGTTAATTTAGGACATTACTCGTTTTCGACCCTTTTTTATAAGGAAGGCCATAAAGTGGCCGGTTTGTATTGAATCTTAGCATGGGACAATTTGTTGGATAGGTAAACAACATAGCTACGACTTCCATGGGATATTTTTGCATTTTTTAAAAATTCAGCCAAAATGGAGGTTAAGAAAATCCTTGCGTTAATTTGGGACATTACTCGTTTTCGACCCTTTTTTACTAGGAAGGCCATAATGTGGCCGATTTGCATTGAATTTTAGCGTGTGACAATTCGTTGGATAGGTAAACAACATAACTACGACTTCCATGGGATATTTTTGCATTCTCTAAAAATTCGGCCAAAATGGAGGTTAAGAAAATCTCCTCGTTAATTTAGGACATTACTCGTTTTCGACCCATTTTTACTAGGAAGGCCATAAAGTGGCCGATTTGTATTGAATCTTAGCATGTGACAATTCGTTGGATAGGTAAACAACATACCTACGATATCCATGGGATATTTTTGCATTCTCTAAAAATTCGGCCAAAATGGAGGCTAAGAAAATCCCCTCGTTAGTTTAGGACATTACTCGTTTTCGACCCTTTTTTACTAGGAAGGCCATAATGTGGCCGATTTGCATTGAATCTTAGCATGTGACAATTCGTTGGAAAGGTAAACAACATAACTACGACTTCCATGGGATATTTTTGCATTCTCTAAAAATTTGGCCAAAATGGAGGTTAAGAAAATCTCCTCGTTAATTTGGGACATTACTCGTTTTCGACCCTTTTTTACTAGGAAGGCCATAATGTGGCCGATTTGCATTGAATCTTAGCGTGTGACAATTCGTTGGATAGGTAAACAACATAACTACGACTTCCATTGGATATTTTTGCATTCTCTTAAAATTCAGCCAAAATGGAGGTTAAGAAAATCCCCTCGTTAATTTAGGACATTACTCGTTTTCGACCCTTTTTTATAAGGAAGGCCATCAAGTGGCCGGTTTGTATTGAATCTTAGCATGGGACAATTTGTTGGATAGGTAAACAACATAGCTACGACTTCCATGGGATATTTTTGCATTTTTTAAAAATTCAGCCAAAATGGAGGTTAAGAAAATCCTTGCGTTAATTTGGGACATTACTCGTTTTCGACCCTTTTTTACTAGGAAGGCCATAATGTGGCCGATTAGCATTGAATTTTAGCGTGTGACAATTCGTTGGATAGGTAAACAACATAACTACGACTTCCATGGGATATTTTTGCATTCTCTAAAAATTCGGCCAAAATGGAGGTTAAGAAAATCTCCTCGTTAATTTAGGACATTACTCGTTTTCGACCCATTTTTACTAGGAAGGCCATAATGTGGCCGATTTGCATTGAATCTTAGCGTGTGACAATTCGTTGGATAGGTAAACAACATAACTACGACTTCCATGGGATATTTTTGCATTCTCTAAAAATTCGGCCAAAATGGAGGTTAAGAAAATCTCCTCGTTAATTTAGGACATTACTCGTTTTCGACCCATTTTTACTAGGAAGGCCATAAAGTGGCCGATTTGTATTGAATCTTAGCATGTGACAATTCGTTGGATAGGTAAACAACATACCTAAGATATCCATGGGATATTTTTGCATTCTCTAAAAATTCGGCCAAAATGGAGGCTAAGAAAATCCCCTCGTTAGTTTAGGACATTACTCGTTTTCGACCCTTTTTTACTAGGAAGGCCATAATGTGGCCGATTTGCATTGAATCTTAGCATGTGACAATTCGTTGGAAAGGTAAACAACATAACTACGACTTCCATGGGATATTTCTGCATTCTCTAAAAATTTGGCCAAAATGGAGGTTAAGAAAATCTCCTCGTTAATTTGGGACATTACTCGTTTTCGACCCTTTTTTAGTAGAAAGGCCATAATGTAGCCGATTTGCATTGAATCTTAGTGTGTGACAATTCGTTGGATAGGTAAACAACATAACTACGACTTCCATGGGATATTTTTGCATTCTCTAAAAATTCAGCCAAAATGGAGGTTAAGAAAATCCCCTCGTTAATTTAGGACATTACTCGTTTTCGACCCTTTTTTATAAGGAAGGCCATAAAGTGGCCGGTTTGTATTGAATCTTAGCATGGGACAATTTGTTGGATAGGTAAACAACATAGCTACGACTTCCATGGGATATTTTTGCATTTTTTAAAAATTCAGCCAAAATGGAGGTTAAGAAAATCCTTGCGTTAATTTGGGACATTACTCGTTTTCGACCCTTTTTTACTAGGAAGGCCATAATGTGGCCGATTTGCATTGAATTTTAGCGTGTGACAATTCGTTGGATAGGTAAACAACATAACTACGACTTCCATGGGATATTTTTGCATTCTCTAAAAATTCGGCCAAAATGGAGGTTAAGAAAATCTCCTCGTTAATTTAGGACATTACTCGTTTTCGACCCATTTTTACTAGGAAGGCCATAAAGTGGCCGATTTGTATTGAATCTTAGCATGTGACAATTCGTTGGATAGGTAAACAACATACCTACGATATCCATGGGATATTTTTGCATTCTCTAAAAATTCGGCCAAAATGGAGGCTAAGAAAATCCCCTCGTTAGTTTAGGACATTACTCGTTTTCGACCCATTTTTACTAGGAAGGCCATAAAGTGGCCGATTTGTATTGAATCTTAGCATGTGACAATTCGTTGGATAGGTAAACAACATACCTACGATATCCATGGGATATTTTTGCATTCTCTAAAAATTCGGCCAAAATGGAGGCTAAGAAAATCCCCTCGTTAGTTTAGGACATTACTCGTTTTCGACCCTTTTTTACTAGGAAGGCCATAATGTGGCCGATTTGCATTGAATCTTAGCATGTGACAATTCGTTGGAAAGGTAAACAACATAACTACGACTTCCATGGGATATTTTTGCATTCTCTAAAAATTTGGCCAAAATGGAGGTTAAGAAAATCTCCTCGTTAATTTGGGACATTACTCGTTTTCGACCCTTTTTTAGTAGGAAGGCCATAATGTAGCCGATTTGCATTGAATCTTAGCGTGTGACAATTCGTTGGATAGGTAAACAACATAACTACGACTTCCATGGGATATTTTTGCATTCTCTAAAAATTCGGCCAAAATGGAGGTTAAGAAAATCCCCTCGTTAATTTAGGACATTACTCGTTTTCGACCCTTTTTTATAAGGAAGGCCATAAAGTGGCCGGTTTGTATTGAATCTTAGCATGGGACAATTTGTTGGATAGGTAAACAACATAGCTACGACTTCCATGGGATATTTTTGCATTTTTTAAAAATTCAGCCAAAATGGAGGTTAAGAAAATCCTTGCGTTAATTTGGGACATTACTCGCTTTCGACCCTTTTTTACTAGGAAGGCCATAATGTGGCCGATTTGCATTGAATTTTAGCGTGTGACAATTCGTTGGATAGGTAAACAACATAACTACGACTTCCATGGGATATTTTTGCATTCTCTAAAAATTCGGCCAAAATGGAGGTTAAGAAAATCTCCTCGTTAATTTAGGACATTACTCGTTTTCGACCCATTTTTACTAGGAAGGCCATAATGTGGCCGATTTGCATTGAATCGTAGCGTGTGACAATTCGTTGGATAGGTAAACAACATAACTACGACTTCCATGGGATATTTTTGCATTCTCTAAAAATTCGGCCAAAATGGAGGTTAAGAAAATCTCCTCGTTAATTTAGGACATTACTCGTTTACGACCCATTTTTACTAGGAAGGCCATAAAGTGGCCGATTTGTATTGAATCTTAGCATGTGACAATTCGTTGGATAGGTAAACAACATACCTACGATATCCATGGGATATTTTTGCATTCTCTAAAAATTCGGCCAAAATGGAGGCTAAGAAAATCCCCTCGTTAGTTTAGGACATTACTCGTTTTCGACCCTTTTTTACTAGGAAGGCCATAATGTGGCCGATTTGCATTGAATCTTAGCATGTGACAATTCGTTGGAAAGGTAAACAACATAACTACGACTTCCATGGGATATTTTTGCATTCTCTAAAAATTTGGCCAAAATGGAGGTTAAGAAAATCTCCTCGTTAATTTGGGACATTACTCGTTTTCGACCCTTTTTTAGTAGAAAGGCCATAATGTAGCCGATTTGCATTGAATCTTAGCGTGTGACAATTCGTTGGATAGGTAAACAACATAACTACGACTTCCATGGGATATTTTTGCATTCTCTAAAAATTCAGCCAAAATGGAGGTTAAGAAAATCCCCTCGTTAATTTAGGACATTACTCGTTTTCGACCCTTTTTTATAAGGAAGGCCATAAAGTGGCCGGTTTGTATTGAATCTTAGCATGGGACAATTTGTTGGATAGGTAAACAACATAGCTACGACTTCCATGGGATATTTTTGCATTTTTTAAAAATTCAGCCAAAATGGAGGTTAAGAAAATCCTTGCGTTAATTTGGGACATTACTCGTTTTCGACCCTTTTTTACTAGGAAGGCCATAATGTGGCCGATTTGCATTGAATTTTAGCGTGTGACAATTCGTTGGATAGGTAAACAACATAACTACGACTTCCATGGGATATTTTTGCATTCTCTAAAAATTCGGCCAAAATGGAGGTTAAGAAAATCTCCTCGTTAATTTAGGACATTACTCGTTTTCGACCCATTTTTACTAGGAAGGCCATAATGTGGCCGATTTGCATTGAATCGTAGCGTGTGACAATTCGTTGGATAGGTAAACCACATAACTACGACTTCCATGGGATATTTTTGCATTCTCTAAAAATTCGGCCAAAATGGAGGTTAAGAAAATCTCCTCGTTAATTTAGGACATTACTCGTTTTCGACCCATTTTTACTAGGAAGGCCATAAAGTGGCCGATTTGTATTGAATCTTAGCATGTGACAATTCGTTGGATAGGTAAACAACATACCTACGATATCCATGGGATATTTTTGCATTCTCTAAAAATTCGGCCAAAATGGAGGCTAAGAAAATCCCCTCGTTAGTTTAGGACATTACTCGTTTTCGACCCTTTTTTACTAGGAAGGCCATAATGTGGCCGATTTGCATTGAATCTTAGCATGTGACAATTCGTTGGAAAGGTAAACAACATAACTACGACTTCCATGGGATATTTTTGCATTCTCTAAAAATTTGGCCAAAATGGAGGTTAAGAAAACCTCCCCGTTAATTTGGGACATTACTCGTTTTCGACCCTTTTTTAGTAGGAAGGCCATAATGTAGCCGATTTGCATTGAATCTTAGCGTGTGACAATTCGTTGGATAGGTAAACAACATAACTACGACTTCCATGGGATATTTTTGCATTCTCTAAAAATTCAGCCAAAATGGAGGTTAAGAAAATCCCCTCGTTAATTTAGGACATTACTCGTTTTCGACCCTTTTTTATAAGGAAGGCCATAAAGTGGCCGGTTTGTATTGAATCTTAGCATGGGACAATTTGTTGGATAGGTAAACAACATAACTAAGACTTCCATGGGATATTTTTGCATTTTTTAAAAATTCAGCCAAAATGGAGGTTAAGAAAATCCTTGCGTTAATTTGGGACATTACTCGTTTTCGACCCTTTTTTACTAGGAAGGCCATAATGTGGCCGATTTGCATTGAATTTTAGCGTGTGACAATTCGTTGGATAGGTAAACAACATAACTACGACTTCCATGGGATATTTTTGCATTCTCTAAAAATTCGGCCAAAATGGAGGTTAAGAAAATCTCCTCGTTAATTTAGGACATTACTCGTTTTCGACCCATTTTTACTAGGAAGGCCATAAAGTGGCCGATTTGTATTGAATCTTAGCATGTGACCATTCGTTGGATAGGTAAACAACATACCTACGATATCCATGGTATATTTTTGCATTCTCTAAAAATTCGGCCAAAATGGAGGCTAAGAAAATCCCCTCGTTAATTTAGGACATTACTCGTTTTTGACCCTTTTTTACTAGGAAGGCCATAATGTGGCCGATTTGCATTGAATCTTAGCATGTGACAATTCGTTGGAAAGGTAAACAACATAACTACGACTTCCATGGGATATTTTTGCATTCTCTAAAAATTTGGCCAAAATGGAGGTTAAGAAAATCTCCTCGTTAATTTGGGACATTACTCGTTATCGACCCTTTTTTAGTAGGAAGGCCATAATGTAGCCGATTTGCATTGAATCTTAGCGTGTGACAATTCGTTGGATAGGTAAACAACATAACTACGACTTCCATGGGATATTTTTGCATTCTCTAAAAATTCAGCCAAAATGGAGGTTAAGAAAATCCCCTCGTTAATTTAGGACATTACTCGTTTTCGACCCTTTTTTATAAGGAAGGCCATAAAGTGGCCGGTTTGTATTGAATCTTAGCATGGGACAATTTGTTGGATAGGTAAACAACATAACTAAGACTTCCATGGGATATTTTTGCATTTTTTAAAAATTCAGCCAAAATGGAGGTTAAGAAAATCCTTGCGTTAATTTGGGACATTACTCATTTTCGACCCTTTTTTACTAGGAAGGCCATAATGTGGCCGATTTGCATTGAATTTTAGCGTGTGACAATTCGTTGGATAGGTAAACAACATAACTACGACTTCCATGGGATATTTTTGCATTCTCTAAAAATTCGGCCAAAATGGAGGTTAAGAAAATCTCCTCGTTAATTTAGGACATTACTCGTTTTCGACCCATTTTTACTAGGAAGGCCATAAAGTGGCCGATTTGTATTGAATCTTAGCATGTGACAATTCGTTGGATAGGTAAACAACATACCTACGATATCCATGGGATATTTTTGCATTCTCTAAAAATTCGGCCAAAATGGAGGCTAAGAAAATCCCCTCGTTAGTTTAGGACATTACTCGTTTTCGACCCTTTTTTACTAGGAAGGCCATAATGTGGCCGATTTGCATTGAATCTTAGCATGTGACAATTCGTTGGAAAGGTAAACAACATAACTACGACTTCCATGGGATATTTTTGCATTCTCTAAAAATTTGGCCAAAATGGAGGTTAAGAAAATCTCCTCGTTAATTTGGGACATTACTCGTTTTCGACCCTTTTTTAGTAGGAAGGCCATAATGTAGCCGATTTGCATTGAATCTTAGCGTGTGACAATTCGTTGGATAGGTAAACAACATAACTACGACTTCCATGGGATATTTTTGCATTCTCTAAAAATTCAGCCAAAATGGAGGTTAAGAAAATCCCCTCGTTAATTTAGGACATTACTCGTTTTCGACCCTTTTTTATAAGGAAGGCCATAAAGTGGCCGGTTTGTATTGAATCTTAGCATGGGACAATTTGTTGGATAGGTAAACAACATAACTAAGACTTCCATGGGATATTTTTGCATTTTTTAAAAATTCAGCCAAAATGGAGGTTAAGAAAATCCTTGCGTTAATTTGGGACATTACTCGTTTTCGACCCTTTTTTACTAGGAAGGCCATAATGTGGCCGATTTGCATTGAATTTTAGCGTGTGACAATTCGTTGGATAGGTAAACAACATAACTACGACTTCCATGGGATATTTTTGCATTCTCTAAAAATTCGGCCAAAATGGAGGTTAAGAAAATCTCCTCGTTAATTTAGGACATTACTCGTTTTCGACCCATTTTTACTAGGAAGGCCATAAAGTGGCCGATTTGTATTGAATCTTAGCATGTGACCATTCGTTGGATAGGTAAACAACATACCTACGATATCCATGGGATATTTTTGCATTCTCTAAAAATTCGGCCAAAATGGAGGCTAAGAAAATCCCCTCGTTAATTTAGGACATTACTCATTTTTGACCCTTTTTTACTAGGAAGGCCATAATGTGGCCGATTTGCATTGAATCTTAGCATGTGACAATTCGTTGGAAAGGTTAACAACATAACTACGACTTCCATGGGATATTTTTGCATTCTCTAAAAATTTGGCCAAAATGGAGGTTAAGAAAATCTCCTCGTTAATTTGGGACATTACTCGTTTTCGACCCTTTTTTAGTAGGAAGGCAATAATGTAGCCGATTTGCATTGAATCTTAGCGTGTGACAATTCGTTGGATAGGTAAACAACATAACTACGACTTCCATGGGATATTTTTGCGTTCTCTAAAAATTCAGCCAAAATGGAGGTTAAGAAAATCCCCTCGTTAATTTTGGACATTACTCGTTTTCGACCCTTTTTTATAAGAAAGGCCATAAAGTGGCCGGTTTATATTGAATCTTAGCATGGGAAAAATTTGTTGGATAGGTAAACAACATAGCTACGACTTCCATGGGATTTTTTTGCATTCTCTAAAAATTCAGCCAAAATGGAGGTTAAGAAAATCTCCTCGTTAATTTGGGACATTACTCGTTTACGACCCTTCTTTACTAGGAAGGCCATAATGTGGCATATTTGCACTGAATCTTAGCGTGTGACAATTCGTTGGATAGGTAAACAACATAACTACGACTTCCATGGGATATTTTTGCATTCTCTAAAAATTCGACCAAAATGGAGGTTAAGAAAATCTCCTCGTTAATTTAGGACATTACTCGTTTTCGACCCATTTTTACTAGGAAGGCCATAAAGTGGCCGATTTGTATTGAATCTTAGCATGTGACAATTCGTTGGATAGGTTAATAACATAACTACGACTTCCATGGGATATTTTTGCATTCTCTAAAAATTCAGCCAAAATGGAGGTTAAGAAAATCCCCTCGTTAATTTTGGACATTACTCGTTTTCGACCCTTTTTTATAAGAAAGGCCATAAAGTGGCCGGTTTATATTGAATCTTAGCATGGGAAAAATTTGTTGGATAGGTAAACAACATAGCTACGACTTCCATGGGATTTTTTTGCATTCTCTAAAAATTCAGCCAAAATGGGGGTTAAGAAAATATCCTCGTTAATTTGGGACATTACTCGTTTTCGACCCTTTTTTAGTAGGAAGGCCATAATGTGGCCGATTTGCATTGAATCTTAGCGTGTGACAATTCGTTGGATAGGTAAACAACATAACTACGACTTCCATGGGATATTTTTGCATTCTCTAAAAAGTCGGCCAAAATGGAGGTTAAGAAAATCTACTCGTTAATTTAGGACATTACTCGTTTTCGACCCATTTTTACTAGGAAGGCCATAAAGTGGCCGATTTGTATTGAATCTTAGCATGTGACAATTCGTTGGATAGGTTAATAACATAACTACGACTTCCATGGGATATTTTTGCATTCTCTAAAAATTCGGCCAAAACGGAGGTTAAGAAAATCTCCTCGTTAATTTAGGACATTACTCGTTTTCGACCCTTTTTTACTAGGAAGGCCATAATGTGGCCGATTTGCATTGAATCTTAGCATGTGACAATTCGTTGGATAGATAAACAACATAACTACGACTTCCATGGGATATTTTCGCATTCTCTAAAAATTCGGCCAAAATGGAGGTTAAGAAAATCTCCTCGTTAATTTGGGACATTACTCGTTTTCGACCATTTTTTAGTAGGAAGGCCATAATGTAGCCGATTTGCATTGAATCTTAGCGTGTGACAATTCGTTGGATAGGTAAACAACATAACTACGACTTCCATGGGATATTTTTGCATTCTCTAAAAATTCAGCCAAAATGGAGGTTAAGAAAATCCCCTCGTTAATTTAGGACATTACTCGTTTTCGACCCTTTTTTATAAGGAAGGCCATAAAGTGGCCGGTTTGTATTGAATCTTAGCATGGGACAATTTGTTGGATAGGTAAACAACATAGCTACGACTTCCATGGGATTTTTTTGCATTCTCTAAAAATTCAGCCAAAATGGAGGTTAAGAAAATCTCGTCGTTAATTTGGGACATTACTCGTTTTCGACCCATTTTTACTAGGAAGGCCATAAAGTGGCCGATTTGTATTGAATCTTAGCATGTGACCATTCGTTGGATAGGTAAACAACATACCTACGATATCCATGGGATATTTTTGCATTCTCTAAAAATTCGGCCAAAATGGAGGCTAAGAAAATCCCCTCGTTAATTTTGGACATTACTCGTTTTTGACCCTTTTTTATAAGAAAGGCCATAAAGTGGCCGGTTTATATTGAATCTTAGCATGGGAAAAATTTGTTGGATAGGTAAACAACATAGCTACGACTTCCATGGGATTTTTTTGCATTCTCTAAAAATTCAGCCAAAATGGAGGTTAAGAAAATCTCCTCGTTAATTTGGGACATTACTCGTTTACGACCCTTCTTTACTAGGAAGGCCATAATGTGGCATATTTGCACTGAATCTTAGCGTGTGACAATTCGTTGGATAGGTAAACAACATAACTACGACTTCCATGGGATATTTTTGCATTCTCTAAAAATTCGACCAAAATGGAGGTTAAGAAAATCTCCTCGTTAATTTAGGACATTACTCGTTTTCGACCCATTTTTACTAGGAAGGCCATAAAGTGGCCGATTTGTATTGAATCTTAGCATGTGACAATTCGTTGGATAGGTTAATAACATAACTACGACTTCCATGGGATATTTTTGCATTCTCTAAAAATTCAGCCAAAATGGGGGTTAAGAAAATATCCTCGTTAATTTGGGACATTACTCGTTTTCGACCCTTTTTTAGTAGGAAGGCCATAATGTGGCCGATTTGCATTGAATCTTAGCGTGTGACAATTCGTTGGATAGGTAAACAACATAACTACGACTTCCATGGGATATTTTTGCATTCTTTAAAAAGTCGGCCAAAATGGAGGTTAAGAAAATCTCCTCGTTAATTTAGGACATTACTCGTTTTCGACCCATTTTTACTAGGAAGGCCATAAAGTGGCCGATTTGTATTGAATCTTAGCATGTGACAATTCGTTGGATAGGTTAATAACATAACTACGACTTCCATGGGATATTTTTGCATTCTCTAAAAATTCGGCCATAACGGAGGTTAAGAAAATCTCCTCGTTAATTTAGGACATTACTCGTTTTCGACCCTTTTTTACTAGGAAGGCCATAATGTGGCCGATTTGCATTGAATCTTAGCATGTGACAATTCGTTGGATAGATAAACAACATAACTACGACTTCCATGGGATATTTTCGCATTCTCTAAAAATTCGGCCAAAATGGAGGTTAAGAAAATCTCCTCGTTAATTTGGGACATTACTCGTTTTCGACCATTTTTTAGTAGGAAGGCCATAATGTAGCCGATTTGCATTGAATCTTAGCGTGTGACAATTCGTTGGATAGGTAAACAACATAACTACGACTTCCATGGGATATTTTTGCATTCTCTAAAAATTCAGCCAAAATGGAGGTTAAGAAAATCCCCTCGTTAATTTAGGACATTACTCGTTTTCGACCCTTTTTTATAAGGAAGGCCATAAAGTGGCCGGTTTGTATTGAATCTTAGCATGGGACAATTTGTTGGATAGGTAAACAACATAGCTACGACTTCCATGGGATTTTTTTGCATTCTCTAAAAATTCAGCCAAAATGGAGGTTAAGAAAATCTCGTCGTTAATTTGGGACATTACTCGTTTTCGACCCTTCTTTACTAGGAAGGCCATAATGTGGCATATTTGCATTGAATCTTAGCGTGTGACAATTCGTTGGATAGGTAAACAACATAACTACGACTTCCATGGGATATTTTTGCATTCTCTAAAAATTTGGCCAAAATGGAGGTTAAGAAAATCTCCTCGTTAATTTAGGACATTACTCGTTTTCGACCCATTTTTACTAGGAAGGCCATAAAGTGGCCGATTTGTATTGAATCTTAGCATTGACAATTCGTTGGATAGGTTAATAACATAACTACGACTTCCATGGGATATTTTTGCATTCTCTAACATACTGGGGCATCCTAGCCATTGAAGCTGCAAACAAAATATCAGGGAGATTGTCCAGAAGATGACATTCAATTACAAAGACTGGCTCGGCGTGCTACCATTCGCTTTGCTCAAATATCGTACTTCAGTACACATTTCAACAGGGGCAGCCCCCCCCTCCTTCCCCAATATGCAACATGGAGGTCGTGCTTTCCGTGAAGGTCGAAGTCCCGTCAGTAGGAGTTCTGCTAAAGTCCAAGCTTGATCGAATTTAAACACATGACGACGTTGTGCAAACATATCAAAAGAGGTTTGAAACAAGCTTCTAACAAAAAGGTTCGTCCCATGAATTTCAAGAAGGAGACTTCATGCCTAAAAAGTAATACTTTTCAATCAGACTCCAGGGGCAAGTGGATGCTTAACTATGAAGGCCCATATACAATGACTTTTGCAACTACGGATGGTGACAAACTCACGCGTCCCATGAATGCTAGTGCAGTCAAGAAATACTCTGTCAAAAAAAAATAAAAGCTCGATAAGTCGCAAATCATAAAAAGCGGCTTAGGCAAAAATGAGCGTCTCGGTGGACTGAAAACCCGAAAGGGCGGTCCAGGCAAAAATTAGAGACAAAAAAAAAATGATGATTATCCTGATAGATTGAAAACCCGAAAAGGGCGATCTATGCAAAAGTTAAGGATCATGACAAGTAACTGCATCAGTCGGCACAGTCCACTTGGGGCATCCAGTCGTCAAAAGAACCTCCGATTTGAAGCATCTGCAGATCAAAGACTCGGAACTGGGGCATTCAAAGTTGTCAGGGAGTGTGACGGTTATTGTGTTCAATGTACCTTCCCATATATTTACCATTTTCCAAATTTTTCAAAGATCCGTGGGGCCACGCCATTGGCAGGCCACCACTCAATTCATCAAATTTGAGCCTGTGCCATTTATTTGGAATTCTCATTTATTCTATTTGCAAAATTTCTTCTATTTTTGATGGCAATACTTGAAGCAAAAATTTTCAAAATACAAAAACCTTTTTTTACATCTTTTGAAAAGTGTGAACAACAAACGCACTCTCTTTGAACTTGTGAGTAGTCGAAGCGTACATCAGCATCCGCCTCGAGAACGGCTACATTTCGGAAGAGAAACATGGCTAAGCACAATGAAGAGGACCTCTGCTTCGAGCAAAATGCTTTCACAGTCAAAAAAAAATATACAAAAATAAAAGCTCGCTAAGTTGAAAACCTGAAAGGGCGGCTTAGGCAATAGAGAGCGTCCCGGTGGACTGAAAACCCAAAAGGGCGGTCCAGGCAAAAATTAGGGGCACAAAAAAGGAATAAACTCCCGGTGGACTGAAAACCTGAAAGGGCGGTCCAGGCAAAAGTTAGGGATTTTCAAAAACCAAAAAAAATATATACAAAAAAAAATGACTGTTGAAGCATGCCAGGGGAAAAGCACTCTGTGTCGGTTTACAAATGGCGACTTCTTCCAGACTTTTGGTTAAACAATGGGCTCCCTCCCCAAGAGGCATCAGTTGCTACCTTGTGCCGGGTTTTACACCGTCAACGGCTCGATTTGTTCACAATAATATTACCTCCAGGGAAGTTTGCCGAGTGTTTGTACTGCGATGTCAGTCCGCCTCCCATCCTACATATCTTGTCTCATTTCATCGAGTCGCCTGTCATATCCAATTTATACAGTCATACAAGCTACATCCATACATTCATGCATTCATACATTCATACATTCATACATTAATACTGTCACGTATTCATACATTCATATATACACAACATATACACAATATCAATTCATACAGGGTTGCATCTGTCATCCAAAGTCTTGTTTGATCGTGTCCTTTCGTCTCAGTCCTCAATCGTTTCAAGCTGTCAGTCCTAAACAACGGACCGCTTGAGTTTACTTTCTATCTTCTTTCAAGCTGCCAGTCCCCAACAACGGACCGCTTGAGTTTACCTTTCTACCTTGTTTCAAGCTGCGAGTCCCAAACAACGGACCGCTTGAGTTTATCTTCATGTCTTGTTTCAAGCTGCCAGTCCCAAACAACGGACCGCTTGAGTTTATCTTTTTGTCTTGTTTCAAGCTGCTAGTCCCAAACAACGGACCGCTTGAGTTTATCTTCATGTCTTGTTTCAAGCTGCCAGTCCCAAACAACGGACCACTTGAGTTTATCTTTTTGTCTTGTTTCAAGCTGCTAGTCCTAAACAACGGACCGCTTGAGTTTACCTTCTAGTTTTGTTTCAAGCTGCCAGTCCTAAACAACGGACCGCTTGAGTTTACCTTCTAGTTTTGTTTCAAGCTGCCAGTCCTAAACAACGGACCGCTTGAGTTTATCTTTTTGTCTTGTTTCAAGCTGCTAGTCCCAAACAACGGACCGCTTGAGTTTGTCTTGTTTCAAGCTGCTAGTCCTAAACAACGGACCGCTTGAGTTTACATTTTTATCTTGTTTCAAGCTGCCAGTCCTAAACAACGGACCGCTTGAGTTTACATTTTTATCTTGTTTCAAGCTGCCAGTCCTAAACAACGGACCGCTTGAGTTTACCTTTTTATCTAGTTTCGAGCTACCAGTCCTAAACGACGGACCGCTTGAGTCTAATTTTAATGTTATTTCGAGCTGCCAGTCCTAAACAACGGACCGCTTGAGTTTACATTTTGTCATGTTTCAAATGGTTAGTCTCGACCAATTAACAATTTGAAATCACATTTTATTTCATCCGGTGTCATCCCCAGTGCGTCTGGTCGAGAGTTGTCACTAAAAGGTTTCGTCTTCATTAAAGCTACCGCTCTCAATCAATACGATAGTAGACGGTCATTTTCCCCAGTGAAACTACATTCCCTCTAGCAGAGTCGGATCCCCTTTCTTCAACGAATTTAGGTATCCCGTCGTCTCAGTCAAGTCAACTTTGTTGTCCTACATTCATACAAGCATTTCACGAGCATTCATAGCATCTTAGGTCCAAAATTGGTGTACTTTGTATTTAAGTCTCTTCACTCCGATCGAATTAAAGATTCCATCTTCAAATCTCCGGACGAAGAAACTTAAATAGGGGCATCTGTCATACCCCAATTTTTGACCTAAGAATCCTACGTTCATACACCGACACGTGTCCTTTGACCTGATTAACTCTTTGACTTTTTCAGTGAAAAATTTGGCAGAGAGGTATTTTAAAATACCCCATGTCTAATTTCGAGTCGGACCCTCTTCTCTCATTATTTTTATTTTTAATTTCCATCTTTTATTAAGTTTTAATTAACTTTAATTTTGTTTTATTTTTTAATTTAATCCAATCTTAACTTTTCAATTTTTTCCTTTAAATTAGTCCTCATCATTATTTTCATTTTTTTTAATTGTTGTTTTTTAGAGGTAGGCGTAGTTTGTTTTATTCACTTTAAGTTTTTTATTTTTCTATTTTTATCTTATTTTTTAATTCAATAAAAATCCAAAAAATATGCATTTTTATCTTTATTATTATTGTTATTTGTTTTTTAAGAGATAAGTCCAAATAGTGTCCATGGAGTCAAAAAATATGTCCAGGTACATCTGCAAACGTGTTGCTCAAAATCCAGGAACAGAATCACATTTTTTTTCCTCCTTCTCATCCCAATTCAAGCACAAGTTTTTGCTCTTCATTAACAAACCCCAAAACCTAAGTCCAGCACTATAAAACCTGCACAACACGCACAACCAAGGGGAGGGGGCTGGCATCGCATAACACAATTTCAACGCACAAACAACCAACAATTTTCACAATTAACCTGCAAATTCACAAGTTTTCCATTCCAAAAATTCACAATTCTCAATCGAATCACTCACGACACTGAGTCCCAAACCCTCGTTTTCTTTCAAACAATCACGACAACTGTTTCAAATCCAACAACAAGGGAACTCGCAAGCTATCAAACCATCACCACCGATCCAAGACTCAACCACAACACACAGCCGCGTTCAAGCAACCGCAAGGCTCACACAACAAACCACCCCAAACGACACAAACTCAGCCAATTCAAACGACGACGGAGCCAAAGACACCGTCGACGAACCAAACCGGTGTCACAAAGCGAACTACGACGGCGCAACACAGTACCGAACCACTCACACAACCAGTCCGGCCGAATCACAACCGACTACCGGATCTCATCCAGCACCGACGTATCAACGACAACAATCGGCGAATCCGAGCTGTTCCCAAACAGCAAGCATCAAAGCAACGGAGAAGCAAACCGAATCGGACTGGCAAGCAACCATCATAGCTGAAAACACGTACGTATAATCTTTTTTATCTAAGTTATGTAATTGTTTTTCTTTTCAAAGTTTTTTTGGGTTTAGAATAAAAAAAATCAAAAAAAGAAGGGAGTAGAAGAAGAGAGAAGGGACGGTGGGGGAAAATCAATTGAGAGAGAGAGGAGCTTTTAATTCTTTAGAAGTGAAGGTAGAGAAACGTGTTTGGGAAATGGGTTTACAACCCATATATACTTCCCTAACCGGTTTGGGTCTCCTGACCCGACCCAAGACTGAACCGAACCGGTTCGACCCTAATCCAGCTGCTGGCTGTTGGCCCATTTCACCTTCTGCTTGCTTCCTGCACATACACACACATGCTCTTTGCACCCCCCTTCCCTTTATTAAATTCTTTGTTCATGCATTTTTTTCGTTTCCGTCTGCATTTTATTTTCTTTTCTCTCTGCATTTTTTTTATCTTCTTTATTTAGTTTAGGTTAGCATTCTGCATTTTGTTTACATATTTATTCATTTCACGTCATTTATTTTATAGTAAGATGTTAGAATGTATACATTAGGCTTAATGTAAATTTATCATGCATGTTTAATTTTCCCGCAAACTTTAGAATGTAAAATAGGCTTTAATGTAAATAATTTATTTTACTTGTCATTTATTTTCATTGCAGACCTTAGAATGTATTAATAGGCTTTTTGTAATAGCTTAGGTGCATGTGTGCGTGTGTGGGTGTATGCTTTACTTTTTATGCTTCGTAGTTTAGGTCAAAGGTCTTTGTGGTGGTCCAACACCACCATAAGGTACCTACGCTTTACTTTTATGCTCCGTTAGTTTTAGTTCAATTATTCAAAAACATGCAAATATTCAAAAAATCACAAAATATTTTCTTAAATAAACCTTGATCTTACATCAAGTGACGTCTTTTTTATTTTCTTTCCTTAATCAAATATCAATCGATTTAATTTTATTTTGAGTCCATTTTCTTTAACATTAAAAAACACAAACAAATACTCTTTCGCCACTTTGGCTTTCTTTCCTTTAAAATCTTTTCAAAAACATTAAAAAACACTCAACGAATCAAACGTCATTTTTTTAACCCCGAACTACGAGATTTTGATCCCTCACGGGTACGTAGGCAGAGGACTTTGTTCTTCCAAATCAATAAAATGTAGATAATTAGGTCCTCCTTTTTTTAATCACTTAAAATCCTTTTTTTCAAAATAAGCAAGTTATAGCACATTATTTAAATAAAACTAAAAGGTTCCCGTAGAGTACTACGGACATAAAGGGTGCTAACACCTTCCCTTTATGTAACCAACCCCCGGACCCCCAATTTAAATAAATTTTTTCAAAGTCGTGAAATAAAAGCGAGTCAATAAGCTAATCAAATAGCCTTGATCTCCGAAAAATGACGCGACAATGGGATATTTTTGCATTCTCTAAAAATTCAGCCAAAATGGGGGTTAAGAAAATATCCTTGTTAATTTGGGACATTACTCATTTTCGACCCTTTTTTAGTAGGAAGGCCATAATCTGGCCGATTTGCATTGAATCTTAGCGTGTGACAATTCGTTGGATAGGTAAACAACATAACTACGACTTCCACGGGATATTTTTGCATTCTCTAAAAATTCGGCCAAAATGGAGGTCAAGAAAATCTCCTCGTTAATTTAGGACATTACTCGTTTTCGACCCTTTTTTATAAGGAAGGCCATAAAGTGGCCGATTTGTATTGAATCTTAGCATGGGACAATTCGTTGGATAGGTAAACAACATAGCTACGACTTCCATGGGATATTTTTGCATTTTTTAAAAATTCAGCCAAAATGGAGGTTAAGAAAATCTCCTCGTTAATTTGGGACATTACTCGTTTTCGACCCTTTTTTACTAGGAAGGCCATAATGTGGCCGATTTGCATTGAATCTTAGCGTGTGACAATTCGTTGGATAGGTAAACAACATAACTATGACTTCCATGGGATATTTTTGCATTCTCTAAAAATTCAGCCAAAATGGGGGTTAAGAAAATATCCTCGTTAATTTGGGACATTACTCGTTTTCGACCCTTTTTTAGTAGGAAGGCCATAATGTGGCCGATTTGCATTGAATCTTAGCGTGTGACAATTCGTTGGATAGGTAAACAACATAACTACGACTTCCATGGGATATTTTTGCATTCTCTAAAAATTCGGCCAAAATGGAGGTTAAGAAAATCTCCTCGTTAATTTAGGACATTACTCGTTTTCGACCCATTTTTACTAGGAAGGCCATAAAGTGGCCGATTTGTATTGAATCTTAGCATGTGACAATTCGTTGGATAGGTAAACAAAATAACTACGACTTCCATGGGATATTTTTGCATTCTCTAAAAATTCAGTCAAAATGGAGGTTAAGAAAATCTCCTCGTTAATTTGGGACATTACTCGTTTTCGACCCTTTTTTGGTAGGAAGGCCATAATGTGGCCGATTTGCATTGAGTCTTAGCGTGTGACAATTCGTTGGATAGGTATACAACATAACTACGACTTCCATGGGATATTTTTGCATTCTCTAAAAATTTGGCCAAAATGGAGGTCAAGAAAATCTCCTCGTTAATTTAGGACATTACTCGTTTTCGACCCTTTTTTATAAGGAAGGCCATAAAGTGGCCGATTTGTATTGAATCTTAGCATGGGACAATTCGTTGGATAGGTAAACAACATAGCTACGACTGCCATGGGATATTTTTGCATTTTTTAAAAATTCAGGCAAAATGGAGGTTAAGAAAATCTCCTCGTTAATTTGGGACATTACTCGTTTTCGACCCTTTTTTACTAGGAAGGCCATAATGTGGCCGATTTGCATTGAATCTTAGCGTGTGACAATTCGTTGGATAGGTAAACAACATAACTATGACTTCCATGGGATATTTTTGCATTCTCTAAAAATTCAGCCAAAATGGGGGTTAAGAAAATATCCTCGTTAATTTGGGACATTACTCGTTTTCGACCCTTTTTTAGTAGGAAGGCCATAATGTGGCCGATTTGCATTGAATCTTAGCGTGTGACAATTCGTTGGATAGGTAAACAACATAACTACGACTTCCATGGGATATTTTTGCATTCTCTAAAAATTCGGCCAAAATGGAGGTTAAGAAAATCTCCTCGTTAATTTGGGACATTACTCGTTTTCGACCCTTTTTTACTAGGAAGGCCATAATGTGGCCGATTTGCATTGAATCTTAGCGTGTGACAATTCGTTGGATAGGTAAACAACATAACTATGACTTCCATGGGATATTTTTGCATTCTCTAAAAATTCAGCCAAAATGGGGGTTAAGAAAATATCCTCGTTAATTTGGGACATTACTCGTTTTCGACCCTTTTTTAGTAGGAAGGCCATAATGTGGCCGATTTGCATTGAATCTTAGCGTGTGACAATTCGTTGGATAGGTAAACAACATAACTACGACTTCCATGGGATATTTTTGCATTCTCTAAAAATTCGGCCAAAATGGAGGTTAAGAAAATCTCCTCGTTAATTTAGGACATTACTCGTTTTCGACCCATTTTTACTAGGAAGGCCATAAAGTGGCCGATTTGTATTGAATCTTAGCATGTGACAATTCGTTGGATAGGTAAACAAAATAACTACGACTTCCATGGGATATTTTTGCATTCTCTAAAAATTCAGTCAAAATGGAGGTTAAGAAAATCTCCTCGTTAATTTGGGACATTACTCGTTTTCGACCCTTTTTTAGTAGGAAGGCCATAATGTGGCCGATTTGCATTGAATCTTAGCGTGTGACAATTCGTTGGATAGGTAAACAACATAACTACGACTTCCATGGGATATTTTTGCATTCTCTAAAAATTCGGCCAAAATGGAGGTTAAGAAAATCTCCTCGTTAATTTAGGACATTACTCGTTTTCGAGCCATTTTTACTAGGAAGGCCATAAAGTGGCCGATTTGTATTGAATCTTAGCATGTGACAATTCGTTGGATAGGTAAACAAAATAAATACGACTTCCATGGGATATTTTTGCATTCTCTAAAAATTCAGTCAAAATGGAGGTTAAGAAAATCTCCTCGTTAATTTGGGACATTACTCGTTTTCGACCCTTTTTTGGTAGGAAGGCCATAATGTGGCCGATTTGCATTGAGTCTTAGCGTGTGACAATTCGTTGGATAGGTAAACAACATAACTACGACTTCCATGGGATATTTTTGCATTCTCTAAAAATTTGGCCAAAATGGAGGTCAAGAAAATCTCCTCGTTAATTTAGGACATTACTCGTTTTCGACCCTTTTTTATAAGGAAGGCCATAAAGTGGCCGATTTGTATTGAATCTTAGCATGGGACAATTCGTTGGATAGGTAAACAACATAGCTACGACTTCCATGGGATATTTTTGCATTTTTTAAAAATTCAGGCAAAATGGAGGTTAAGAAAATCTCCTCGTTAATTTGGGACATTACTCGTTTTCGACCCTTTTTTACTAGGAAGGCCATAATGTGGCCGATTTGCATTGAATCTTAGCGTGTGACAATTCGTTGGATAGGTAAACAACATAACTATGACTTCCATGGGATATTTTTGCATTCTCTAAAAATTCAGCCAAAATGGGGGTTAAGAAAATATCCTCGTTAATTTGGGACATTACTCGTTTTCGACCCTTTTTTAGTAGGAAGGCCATAATGTGGCCGATTTGCATTGAATCTTAGCGTGTGACAATTCATTGGATAGGTAAACAACATAACTACGACTTCCATGGGATATTTTTGCATTCTCTAAAAATTCGGCCAAAATGGAGGTTAAGAAAATCTCCTCGTTAATTTAGGACATTACTCGTTTTCGACCCATTTTTACTAGGAAGGCCATAAAGTGGCCGATTTGTATTGAATCTTAGCATGTGACAATTCGTTGGATAGGTAAACAAAATAACTACGATTTCCATGGGATATTTTTGCATTCTCTAAAAATTCAGCCAAAATGGAGGTTAAGAAAATCTCCTCGTTAATTTGGGACATTACTCGTTTTCGACCCTTTTTTGGTAGGAAGGCCATAATGTGGCCGATTTGCATTGAGTCTTAACGTGTGACAATTCGTTGGATAGGTAAACAACATAACTACGACTTCCATGGGATATTTTTGCATTCTCTAAAAATTCGGCCAAAATGGAGGTCAAGAAAATCTCCTCGTTAATTTGGGACATTACTCGTTTTCGACCCTTTTTTATAAGGAAGGCCATAAAGTGGCCGGTTTGTATTGAATCTTAGCATGGGACAATTCGTTGGATAGGTAAACAACATAGCTACGACTTCCATGGGATATTTTTGCATTTTTTAAAAATTCAGCCAAAATGGAGGTTAAGAAAATCTCCTCGTCAATTTGGGACATTACTCGTTTTCGACCCTTTTTTACTAGGAAGGCCATAATGTGGCCGATTTGCATTGAATCTTAGCGTGTGACAATTCGTTGGATAGGTAAACAACATAACTATGACTTCCATGGGATATTTTTGCATTCTCTAAAAATTCAGCCAAAATGGGGGTTAAGAAAATATCCTCGTTAATTTGGGACATTACTCGTTTTCGACCCTTTTTTAGTAGGAAGGCCATAATGTGGCCGA
The DNA here is from genome assembly GCF_051527215.1 of Medicago sativa. Taxonomy (NCBI): domain Eukaryota; kingdom Viridiplantae; phylum Streptophyta; class Magnoliopsida; order Fabales; family Fabaceae; genus Medicago; species Medicago sativa. The sequence continues at coordinate 84,421,524 of NC_140750.1, forward strand.
TTTGCATTGAATCTTAGCGTGTGACAATTCGTTGGATAGGTAAACAACATAACTACGACTTCCATGGGATATTTTTGCATTCTCTAAAAATTCAGCCAAAATGGGGGTTAAGAAAATATCCTCGTTAATTTGGGACATTACTCGTTTTCGACCGTTTTTTAGTAGGAAGGCCATAATGTGGCCGATTTGCATTGAATCTTAGCGTGTGACAATTCGTTGGATAGGTAAACAACATAACTACGACTTCCATGGGATATTTTTGCATTCTCTAAAAATTCGGCCAAAATGGAGGTTAAGAAAATCTCCTCGTTAATTTGGGACATTACTCGTTTTCGACCCATTTTTACTAGGAAGGCCATAAAGTGGCCGATTTGTATTGAATCTTAGCATGTGACAATTCGTTGGATAGGTAAACAACATAACTACGACTTCCAAGGGATATTTTTGCATTCTCCAAAAATTCAGCCAAAATGGAGGTTAAGAAAATCTCCTCGTTAATTTGGGACATTACTCGTTTTCGACCCTTCTTTACTAGGAAGGCCATAATGTGGCCGATTTGCATTGAATCTTAGCGTGTGACAATTCGTTGGATAGGTAAACAACATAACTACGACTTCCATGGGATATTTTTGCATTCTCTAAAAATTCGGCCAAAATGGAGGTCAAGAAAATCTCCTCGTTAATTTAGGACATTACTCGTTTTCGACCCTTTTTTATAAGGAAGGCCATAAAGTGGCCGGTTTGTATTGAATCTTAGCATGGGACAATTCGTTGGATAGGTAAACAACATAGCTACGACTTCCATGGGATATTTTTGCATTTTTTAAAAATTCAGCCAAAATGGAGGTTAAGAAAATCTCCTTGTTAATTTGGGACATTACTCGTTTTCGACCCTTTTTTACTAGGAAGGCCATAATGTGGCCGATTTGCATTGAATCTTAGTGTGTGAGAATTCGTTGGATAGGTAAACAACATAACTATGACTTCCATGGGATATTTTTGCATTCTCTAAAAATTCAGCCAAAATGGGGGTTAAGAAAATATCCTCGTTAATTTGGGACATTACTCGTTTTCGACCCTTTTTTGGTAGGAAGGCCATAATGTGGCCGATTTGCATTGAGTCTTAGCGTGTGACAATTCGTTGGATAGGTAAACAACATAACTACGACTTCCATGGGATATTTTTGCATTCTCTAAAAATTCAGCCAAAATGGGGGTTAAGAAAATATCCTCGTTAATTTGGGACATTACTCGTTTTCGACCCTTTTTTACTAGGAAGGCCATAATGTGGCCGATTTGCATTGAATCTTAGTGTGTGACAATTCGTTGGATAGGTAAACAACATAACTATGACTTCCATGGGATATTTTTGCATTCTCTAAAAATTCAGCCAAAATGGGGGTTAAGAAAATATCCTCGTTAATTTGGGACATTACTCGTTTTCGACCCTTTTTTGGTAGGAAGGCCATAATGTGGCCGATTTGCATTGAGTCTTAGCGTGTGACAATTCGTTGGATAGGTAAACAACATAACTACGACTTCCATGGGATATTTTTGCATTCTCTAAAAATTCAGCCAAAATGGGGGTTAAGAAAATATCCTCGTTAATTTGGGACATTACTCGTTTTCGACCCTTTTTTGGTAGGAAGGCCATAATGTGGCCGATTTGCATTGAGTCTTAGCGTGTGACAATTCGTTGGATAGGTAAACAACATAACTACGACTTCCATGGGATATTTTTGCATTTTTTAAAAATTCAGCCAAAATGGAGGTTAAGAAAATCTCCTCGTTAATTTGGGACATTACTCGTTTTCGACCCTCTTTTATAAGGAAGGCCATAAAGTGGCCGGTTTGTATTGAATCTTAGCATGGGACAATTCGTTGGATAGGTAAACAACATAGCTACGACTTCCATGGGATATTTTTGCATTTTTTAAAAATTCAGCCAAAATGGAGGTTAATAAAATCTCCTCGTTAATTTGGGACATTACTCGTTTTCGACCCTTTTTTACTAGGAAGGCCATAATGTGGCCGATTTGCATTGAATCTTAGCGTGTGACAATTCGTTGGATAGGTAAACAACATAACTACGACTTCCATGGGATATTTTTGAATTCTCTAAAAATTCGGCCAAAATGGAGGTCAAGAAAATCTCCTCGTTAATTTAGGACATTACTCGTTTTCGACCCTTTTTTATAAGGAAGGCCATAAAGTGGCCGGTTTGTATTGAATCTTAGCATGGGACAATTCGTTGGATAGGTAAACAACATAGCTACGACTTCCATGGGATATTTTTGCATTTTTTAAAAATTCAGCCAAAATGGAGGTTAAGAAAATCTCCTCGTTAATTTGGGACATTACTCGTTTTCGACCCTTTTTTACTAGGAAGGCCATAATGTGGCCGATTTGCATTGAATCTTAGTGTGTGACAATTCGTTGGATAGGTAAACAACATAACTATGACTTCCATGGGATATTTTTGCATTCTCTAAAAATTCAGCCAAAATGGGGGTTAAGAAAATATCCTCGTTAATTTGGGACATTACTCGTTTTAGACCCTTTTTTAGTAGGAAGGCCATAATGTGGCCGATTTGCATTGAATCTTAGCGTGTGCCAATTCGTTGGATAGGTAAACAACATAACTACGACTTCCATGGGATATTTTTGCATTCTCTAAAAATTCGGCCAAAATGGAGGTTAAGAAAATCTCCTCGTTAATTTAGGACATTACTCGTTTTCGACCCATTTTTACTAGGAAGGCCATAAAGTGGCCGATTTGTATTGAATCTTAGCATGTGACAATTCGTTGGATAGGTAAACAACATAACTACGACTTCCAAGGGATATTTTTGCATTCTCCAAAAATTCAGCCAAAATGGAGGTTAAGAAAATCTCCTCGTTAATTTGGGACATTACTCGTTTTCGACCCTTTTTTACTAGGAAGGCCATAATGTGGCCGATTTGCATTGAATCTTAGCGTGTGACAATTCGTTGGATAGGTAAACAACATAACTACGACTTCCATGGGATATTTTTGCATTCTTTAAAAATTCGGCCAAAATGGAGGTCAAGAAAATCTCCTCGTTAATTTAGGACATTACTCGTTTTCGACCCTTTTTTATAAGGAAGGCCATAAAGTGGCCGGTTTGTATTGAATCTTAGCATGGGACAATTCGTTGGATAGGTAAACAACATAGCTACGACTTCCATGGGATATTTTTGCATTTTTTAAAAATTCAGCCAAAATGGAGGTTAAGAAAATCTCCTCGTTAATTTGGGACATTACTCGTTTTCGACCCTTTTTTACTAGGAAGGCCATAATGTGGCCGATTTGCATTGAATCTTAGTGTGTGACAATTCGTTGGATAGGTAAACAACATAACTATGACTTCCATGGGATATTTTTGCATTCTCTAAAAATTCGGCCAAAATGGAGGTTAAGAAAATCTCCTCGTTAATTTAGGACATTACTCGTTTTCGACCCATTTTTACTAGGAAGGCCATAAAGTGGCCGATTTGTATTGAATCTTAGCATGTGACAATTCGTTGGATAGGTAAACAAAATAACTACGACTTCCATGGGATATTTTTGCATTCTCTAAAAATTCAGCCAAAATGGAGGTTAAGAAAATCTCCTCGTTAATTTGGGACATTACTCGTTTTCGACCCTTTTAGGAAGGCCATAATGTGGCCGATTTGCATTGAGTCTTAGCGTGTGACAATTCGTTGGATAGGTAAACAACATAACTACGACTTCCATGGGATATTTTTGCATTCTCTAAAAATTCGGCCAAAATGGAGGTCAAGAAAATCTCCTCGTTAATTTAGGACATTACTCGTTTTCGACCCTTTTTTTATAAGGAAGGCCATAAAGTGACCGGTTTGTATTGAATCTTAGCATGGGACCATTCGTTGGATAGGTAAACAACATAACTACGACTTCCATGGGATATTTTTGCATTCTCTAAAAATTCGGCCAAAATGGAGGTCAAGGAAATCTCCTCGTTAATTTAGGACATTACTCGTTTTCGACCCTTTTTTATAAGGAAGGCCATAAAGTGGCCGGTTTGTATTGAATCTTAGTATGGGACAATTCGTTGGATAGGTAAACAACTTAGCTACGACTTCCATGGGATATTTTTGCATTTTTTAAAAATTCAGCCAAAATGGAGGTTAAGAAAATCTCCTCGTTAATTTGGGACATTACTCGTTTTCGACCCTTTTTTACTAGAAAGGCCATAATGTGGCCGATTTGCATTGAATCTTAGTGTGTGACAATTCGTTGGATAGGTAAACAACATAACTATGACTTCCATGGGATATTTTTGCATTCTCTAAAAATTCAGCCAAAATGGGGGTTAAGAAAATATCCTCGTTAATTTGGGACATTACTCGTTTTAGACCCTTTTTTAGTAGGAAGGCCATAATGTGGCCGATTTGCATTGAATCTTAGCGTGTGCCAATTCGTTGGATAGGTAAACAACATAACTACGACTTCCATGGGATATTTTTGAATTCTCTAAAAATTCGGCCAAAATGGAGGTTAAGAAAATCTCCTCGTTAATTTAGGACATTACTCGTTTTCGACCCATTTTTACTAGGAAGGCCATAAAGTGGCCGATTTGTATTGAATCTTAGCATGTGACAATTCGTTGGATAGGTAAACAACATAACTACGACTTCCAAGGGATATTTTTGCATTCTCCAAAAATTCAGCCAAAATGGAGGTTAAGAAAATCTCCTCGTTAATTTGGGACATTACTCGTTTTCGACCCTTTTTTACTAGGAAGGCCATAATGTGGCCGATTTGCATTGAATCTTAGCGTGTGACAATTCGTTAGATAGGTAAACAACATAACTACGACTTCCATGGGATATTTTTGCATTCTCTAAAAATTCAGCCAAAATGGAGGTCAAGAAAATCTCCTCGTTAATTTAGGACATTACTCGTTTTCGACCCTTTTTTATAAGGAAGGCCATAAAGTGGCCGGTTTGTATTGAATCTTAGCATGGGACAATTCGTTGGATAGGTAAACAACATAGCTACGACTTCCATGGGATATTTTTGCATTTTTTAAAAATTCAGCCAAAATGGAGGTTAAGAAAATCTCCTCGTTAATTTGGGACACTACTTGTTTTCGACCCTTTTTTACTAGGAAGGCCATAATGTGGCCGATTTGCATTGAATCTTAGTGTGTGACAATTCGTTGGATAGGTAAACAACATAACTATGACTTCCATGGGATATTTTTGCATTCTCTAAAAATTCGGCCAAAATGGAGGTTAAGAAAATCTCCTCGTTAATTTAGGACATTACTCGTTTTCGACCCATTTTTACTAGGACATTACTCGTTAATTTAGGACATTACTCGTAGTTATGTTGTTTACCTATCCAACGAATTGTCACACGCTAAAATTCAATGCTAATCGGCCACATTATGGCCTTCCTAGTAAAAAAGGGTCGAAAACGAGTAATGTCCCAAATTAATGCAAGGATTTTCTTAACCTCCATTTTGGCTGAATTTTTAAAAAATGCAAAAATATCCCATGGAAGTCGTAGCTATGTTGTTTACCTATCCAACAAATTGTCCCATGCTAAGATTCAATACAAATCGGCCACTTTATGGCCTTCCTTATAAAAATGGGTCGAAAACGAGTAATGTCCTAAATTAACGAGGAGATTTTCTTAACCTCCATTTTGGCCGAATTTTTAGAGAATGCAAAAATATCCCATGGAAGTCGTAGTTATGTTGTTTACCTATCCAACGAATTGTCACACGCTAAGATTCAATGCAAATCGGCCACATTATGGCCTTCCTAGTAAAAATGGGTCGAAAACGAGTAATGTCCTAAATTAACGAGGAGATTTTCTTAACCTCCATTTTGGCCAAATTTTTAGAGAATGCAAAAATATCCCATGGAAGTCGTAGTTATGTTGTTTATCTATCCAACGAATTGTCACATGCTAAGATTCAATGCAAATCGGCCACATTATGGCCTTCCTAGTAAAAAAGGGTCGAAAACGAGTAATGTCCTAAATTAACGAGGAGATTTTCTTAACCTCCGTTTTGGCCGAATTTTTAGAGAATGCAAAAATATCCCATGGAAGTCGTAGTTATGTTGTTTACCTATCCAACGAATTGTCACATGCTAAGATTCAATACAAATCGGCCACTTTATGGCCTTCCTAGTAAAAATGGGTCGAAAACGAGTAATGTCCTAAATTAACGAGGAGATTTTCTTAACCTCCATTTTGGCCGAATTTTTAGAGAATGCAAAAATATCCCATGGAAGTCGTAGTTATGTTGTTTACCTATCCAACGAATTGTCACATGCTAAGATTCAATGCAAATCGGCCACATTATGGCCTTCCTAGTAAAAAGGGTCGAAAACGAGTAATGTCCTAAATTAACGAGGGGATTTTCTTAACCTCCATTTTGGCCGAATTTTTAGAGAATGCAAAAATATCCCATGGAAATCATAGGTATGTTGTTTACCTATCCAACGAATTGTCACACGCTAAGATTCAATACAAATCGGCCACTTTATGGCCTTCCTAGTAAAAATGGGTCGAAAACGAGTAATGTCCTAAATTAACGAGGAGATTTTCTTAACCTCCATTTTGGCCGAATTTTTAGAGAATGCAAAAATATCCCATGGAAGTTGTAGTTATGTTGTTTACCTATCCAACGAATTGTCACACGCTAAAATTCAATGCAAATCGGCCACATTATGGCCTTCCTAGTAAAAAAGGGTCGAAAACGAGTAATGTCCCAAATTAACGCAAGGATTTTCTTAACCTCCATTTTGGCTGAATTTTTAAAAAATGCAAAAATATCCCATGGAAGTCGTAGCTATGTTGTTTACCTATCCAACGAATTGTCCCATGCTAAGATTCAATACAAACCGGCCACTTTATGGCCTTCCTTATAAAAAAAGGGTCGAAAACGAGTAATGTCCTAAATTAACGAGGAGATTTTCTTAACCTCCATTTTGGCCGAATTTTTAGAGAATGCAAAAATATCCCATGGAAGTCGTAGTTATGTTGTTTACCTATCCAACGAATTGTCACACGCTAAGATTCAATGCAAATCGGCCACATTATGGCCTTCCTACTAAAAAAGGGTCGAAAACGAGTAATGTCCCAAATTAACAAGGAGATTTTCTTAACCTCCATTTTGGCCGAATTTTTAGAGAATGCAAAAATATCCCATGGAAGTCGTAGTTATGTTGCTTACCTTTCCAACGAATTGTCACATGCTAAGATTCAATGCAAATCGGCCACATTATGGCCTTCCTAGTAAAAAAGGGTCGAAAACGAGTAATGTCCTAAATTAACGAGGGGATTTTCTTAACCTCCCTTTTGGCCGAATTTTTAGAGAATGCAAAAATATCCCATGGAAATCGTAGGTATGTTGTTTACCTATCCAACGAATTGTCACATGCTAAGATTCAATACAAATCGGCCACTTTATGGCCTTCCTAGTAAAAATGGGTCGAAAACGAGTAATGTCCTAAATTAACGAGGAGATTTTCTTAACCTCCATTTTTGCCGAATTTTTAGAGAATGCAAAAATATCCCATGGAAATCGTAGGTATATTGTTTACCTATCCAACGAATTGTCACATGCTTAGATTCAATACAAATCGGCCACTTTATGGCCTTCCTAGTAAAAATGGGTCGAAAACGAGTAATGTCCTAAATTAACGAGATTTTCTTAACCTCCATTTTGGCCGAATTTTTAGAGAATGCAAAAATATCCCATGGAAGTCGTAGTTATGTTGTTTACTTATCCAACGAATTGTCACACGCTAAGATTCAATGCAAATCGGCTACATTATGGCCTTCCTACTAAAAAAGGGTCGAAAACGAGTAATGTCCCAAATTAACGAGGATATTTTCTTAACCTCCATTTTGGCCAAATTTTTAGAGAATGCAAAAATATCCCATGGAAGTCGTAGTTATGTTGTTTACCTTTCCAACGAATTGTCACATGCTAAGATTCAATGCAAATCGGCCACATTATGGCCTTCCTAGTAAAAAAGGGTCGAAAACGAGTAATGTCCTAAATTAACGAGGGGATTTTCTTAGCCTCCATTTTGGCCGAATTTTTAGAGAATGCAAAAATATCCCATGGATATCGTAGGTATGTTGTTTACCTATCCAACGAATTGTCACATGCTAAGATTCAATACAAATCGGCCACTTTATGGCCTTCCTAGTAAAAATGGGTCGAAAACGAGTAATGTCCTAAATTAACGAGGAGATTTTCTAAACCTCCATTTTGGCCGAATTTTTAGAGAATGCAAAAATATCCCATGGAAATCGTAGGTATGTTGTTTACCTATCCAACGAATTGTCACACGCTAAGATTCAATACAAATCGGCCACTTTATGGCCTTCCTAGTAAAAATGGGTCGAAAACGAGTAATGTCCTAAATTAACGAGGAGATTTTCTTAACCTCCATTTTGGCCGAATTTTTAGAGAATGCAAAAATATCCCATGGAAGTTGTAGTTATGTTGTTTACCTATCCAACGAATTGTCACACGCTAAAATTCAATGCAAATCGGCCACATTATGGCCTTCCTAGTAAAAAAGGGTCGAAAACGAGTAATGTCCCAAATTAACGCAAGGATTTTCTTAACCTCCATTTTGGCTGAATTTTTAAAAAATGCAAAAATATCCCATGGAAGTCGTAGCTATGTTGTTTACCTATCCAACGAATTGTCCCATGCTAAGATTCAATACAAACCGGCCACTTTATGGCCTTCCTTATAAAAAAAGGGTCGAAAACGAGTAATGTCCTAAATTAACGAGGAGATTTTCTTAACCTCCATTTTGGCCGAATTTTTAGAGAATGCAAAAATATCCCATGGAATTCGTAGTTATGTTGTTTACCTATCCAACGAATTGTCACACACTAAGATTCAATGCAAATCGGCCACATTATGGCCTTCCTACTAAAAAAGGGTCGAAAACGAGTAATGTCCCAAATTAACAAGGAGATTTTCTTAACCTCCATTTTGGCCGAATTTTTAGAGAATGCAAAAATATCCCATGGAAGTCGTAGTTATGTTGCTTACCTTTCCAACGAATTGTCACATGCTAAGATTCAATGCAAATCGGCCACATTATGGCCTTCCTAGTAAAAAAGGGTCGAAAACGAGTAATGTCCTAAATTAACGAGGGGATTTTCTTAACCTCCCTTTTGGCCGAATTTTTAGAGAATGCAAAAATATCCCATGGAAATCGTAGGTATGTTGTTTACCTATCCAACGAATTGTCACATGCTAAGATTCAATACAAATCGGCCACTTTATGGCCTTCCTAGTAAAAATGGGTCGAAAACGAGTAATGTCCTAAATTAACGAGGAGATTTTCTTAACCTCCATTTTTGCCGAATTTTTAGAGAATGCAAAAATATCCCATGGAAATCGTAGGTATATTGTTTACCTATCCAACGAATTGTCACATGCTAAGATTCAATACAAATCGGCCACTTTATGGCCTTCCTAGTAAAAATGGGTCGAAAACGAGTAATGTCCTAAATTAACGAGGAGATTTTCTTAACCTCCATTTTGGCCGAATTTTTAGAGAATGCAAAAATATCCCATGGAAGTCGTAGTTATGTTGTTTACTTATCCAACGAATTGTCACACGCTAAGATTCAATGCAAATCGGCTACATTATGGCCTTCCTACTAAAAAAGGGTCGAAAACGAGTAATGTCCCAAATTAACGAGGATATTTTCTTAACCTCCATTTTGGCCAAATTTTTAGAGAATGCAAAAATATCCCATGGAAGTCGTAGTTATGTTGTTTACCTTTCCAACGAATTGTCACATGCTAAGATTCAATGCAAATCGGCCACATTATGGCCTTCCTAGTAAAAAAGGGTCGAAAACGAGTAATGTCCTAAATTAACGAGGGGATTTTCTTAGCCTCCATTTTGGCCGAATTTTTAGAGAATGCAAAAATATCCCATGGATATCGTAGGTATGTTGTTTACCTATCCAACGAATTGTCACATGCTAAGATTCAATACAAATCGGCCACTTTATGGCCTTCCTAGTAAAAATGGGTCGAAAACGAGTAATGTCCTAAATTAACGAGGAGATTTTCTAAACCTCCATTTTGGCCGAATTTTTAGAGAATGCAAAAATATCCCATGGAAGTCGTAGTTATGTTGTTTACCTATCCAACGAATTGTCACACGCTAAGATTCAATGCAAATCGGCCACATTATGGCCTTCCTACTAAAAAAGGGTTGAAAACGAGTTATGTCCTAAATTAACGAGGAGATTTTCTTAACCTCCATTTTGGCCGAATTTTTAGAGAATGCGAAAATATCCCATGGAAGTCGTAGTTATGTTGTTTATCTATCCAACGAATTGTCACATGCTAAGATTCAATGCAAATCGGCCACATTATGGCCTTCCTAGTAAAAAAGGGTCGAAAACGAGTAATGTCCTAAATTAACGAGGAGATTTCCTTAACCTCCGTTTTGGCCGAATTTTTAGAGAATGCAAAAATATCCCATGGAAGTCGTAGTTATGTTGTTTACCTATCCAACGAATTGTCACATGCTAAGATTCAATACAAATCGGCCACTTTATGGCCTTCCTAGTAAAAATGGGTCGAAAACGAGTAATGTCCTAAATTAACGAGGAGATTTTCTTAACCTCCATTTTGGCCGAATTTTTAGAGAATGCAAAAATATCCCATGGAAGTCGTAGTTATGTTTTTTACCTTTCCAACGAATTGTCACATGCTAAGATTCAATGCAAATCGGCCACATTATGGCCTTCCTAGTAAAAAAGGGTCGAAAACGAGTAACGTCCTAAATTAACGAGGGGATTTTCTTAACCTCCCTTTTGGCCGAATTTTTAGAGAATGCAAAAATATCCCATGGAAATCGTAGGTATGTTGTTTACCTATCCAACGAATTGTCACATGCTAAGATTCAATACAAATCGGCCACTTTATGGCCTTCCTAGTAAAAATGGGTCGAAAACGAGTAATGTCCTAAATTAACGAGGAGATTTTCTTAACCTCCATTTTTGCCGAATTTTTAGAGAATGCAAAAATATCCCATGGAAATCGTAGGTATATTGTTTACCTATCCAACGAATTGTCACATGCTAAGATTCAATACAAATCGGCCACTTTATGGCCTTCCTAGTAAAAATGGGTCGAAAACGAGTAATGTCCTAAATTAACGAGGAGATTTTCTTAACCTCCATTTTGGCCGAATTTTTAGAGAATGCAAAAATATCCCATGGAAGTCGTATTTATGTTGTTTACTTATCCAACGAATTGTCACACGCTAAGATTCAATGCAAATCGGCTACATTATGGCCTTCCTACTAAAAAAGGGTCGAAAACGAGTAATGTCCCAAATTAACGAGGATATTTTCTTAACCTCCATTTTGGCCAAATTTTTAGAGAATGCAAAAATATCCCATGGAAGTCGTAGTTATGTTGTTTACCTTTCCAACGAATTGTCACATGCTAAGATTCAATGCAAATCGGCCACATTATGGCCTTCCTAGTAAAAAAGGGTCGAAAACGAGTATTGTCCTAAATTAACGAGGGGATTTTCTTAGCCTCCATTTTGGCCGAATTTTTAGAGAATGCAAAAATATCCCATGGATATCGTAGGTATGTTGTTTACCTATCCAACGAATTGTCACATGCTAAGATTCAATACAAATCGGCCACTTTATGGCCTTCCTAGTAAAAATGGGTCGAAAACGAGTAATGTCCTAAATTAACGAGGAGATTTTCTAAACCTCCATTTTGGCCGAATTTTTAGAGAATGCAAAAATATCCCATGGAAGTCGTAGTTATGTTGTTTACCTATCCAACGAATTGTCACACGCTAAGATTCAATGCAAATCGGCCACATTATGGCCTTCCTACTAAAAAAGGGTTGAAAACGAGTTATGTCCTAAATTAACGAGGAGATTTTCTTAACCTCCATTTTGGCCGAATTTTTAGAGAATGCGAAAATATCCCATGGAAGTCGTAGTTATGTTGTTTATCTATCCAACGAATTGTCACATGCTAAGATTCAATGCAAATCGGCCACATTATGGCCTTCCTAGTAAAAAAGGGTCGAAAACGAGTAATGTCCTAAATTAACGAGGAGATTTCCTTAACCTCCGTTTTGGCCGAATTTTTAGAGAATGCAAAAATATCCCATGGAAGTCGTAGTTATGTTGTTTACCTATCCAACGAATTGTCACATGCTAAGATTCAATACAAATCGGCCACTTTATGGCCTTCCTAGTAAAAATGGGTCGAAAACGAGTAATGTCCTAAATTAACGAGGAGATTTTCTTAACCTCCATTTTGGCCGAATTTTTAGAGAATGCAAAAATATCCCATGGAAGTCGTAGTTATGTTTTTTACCTTTCCAACGAATTGTCACATGCTAAGATTCAATGCAAATCGGCCACATTATGGCCTTCCTAGTAAAAAAGGGTCGAAAACGAGTAATGTCCTAAACTAACGAGGGGATTTTCTTAGCCTCCATTTTGGCCGAATTTTTAGAGAATGCAAAAATATCCCGTGGATTTCGTAGGTATGTTGTTTACCTATCCAACGAATTGTCACATGCTAAGATTCAATACAAATCGGCCACTTTATGGCCTTCCTAGTAAAAATGGGTCGAAAACGAGTAATGTCCTAAATTAACGAGGAGATTTTCTTAACCTCCATTTTGGCCGAATTTTTAGAGAATGCAAAAATATCCCATGGAAGTCGTAGTTATGTTGTTTACCTATCCAACGAATTGTCACACGCTAAGATTCAATGCAAATCGGCCACATTATGGCCTTCCTAGTAAAAATGGGTCGAAAACGAGTAATGTCCTAAATTAACGAGGAGATTTTCTTAACCTCCATTTTGGCCGAATTTTTAGAGAATGCAAAAATATCCCATGGAAGTCGTAGTTATGTTGTTTATCTATCCAACGAATTGTCACATGCTAAGATTCAATGCAAATCGGCCACATTATGGCCTTCCTAGTAAAAAAGGGTCGAAAACGAGTAATGTCCTAAATTAACGAGGAGATTTTCTTAACCTCCGTTTTGGCCGAATTTTTAGAGAATGCAAAAATATCCCATGGAAGTCGTAGTTATGTTGTTTACCTATCCAACGAATTGTCACATGCTAAGATTCAATACAAATCGGCCACTTTATGGCCTTCCTAGTAAAAATGGGTCGAAAACGAGTAATGTCCTAAATTAACGAGGAGATTTTCTTAACCTCCATTTTGGCCGAATTTTTAGAGAATGCAAAAATATCCCATGGAAGTCGTAGTTATGTTGTTTACCTATCCAACGAATTGTCACACGCTAAGATTCAATGCAAATCGGCCACATTATGGCCTTCCTAGTAAAAATGGGTCGAAAACGAGTAATGTCCTAAATTAACGAGGAGATTTTCTTAACCTCCATTTTGGCCGAATTTTTAGAGAATGCAAAAATATCCCATGGAAGTCGTAGTTATGTTGTTTATCTATCCAACGAATTGTCACATGCTAAGATTCAATGCAAATCGGCCACATTATGGCCTTCCTAGTAAAAAAGGGTCGAAAACGAGTAATGTCCTAAATTAACGAGGAGATTTTCTTAACCTCCGTTTTGGCCGAATTTTTAGAGAATGCAAAAATATCCCATGGAAGTCGTAGTTATGTTGTTTACCTATCCAACGAATTGTCACATGCTAAGATTCAATACAAATCGGCCACTTTATGGCCTTCCTAGTAAAAATGGGTCGAAAACGAGTAATGTCCTAAATTAACGAGGAGATTTTCTTAACCTCCATTTTGGCCGAATTTTTAGAGAATGCAAAAATATCCCATGGAAGTCGTAGTTATGTTGTTTACCTATCTAACGAATTGTCACATGCTAAGATTCAATGCAAATCGGCCACATTATGGCCTTCCTAGTAAAAAAGGGTCGAAAACGAGTAATGTCCTAAATTAACGAGGGGATTTTCTTAACCTCCATTTTGGCCGAATTTTTAGAGAATTCAAAAATATCCCATGGAAATCGTAGGTATGTTGTTTACCTATCCAACGAATTGTCACATGCTAAGATTCAATACAAATCGGCCACTTTATGGCCTTCCTAGTAAAAATGGGTCGAAAACGAGTAATGTCCTAAATTAACGAGGAGATTTTCTTAACCTCCATTTTGGCCGAATTTTAGAGAATGCAAAAATATCCCATGGAAGTTGTAGTTATGTTGTTTACCTATCCAACGAATTGTCACACGCTAAAATTCAATGCAAATCGGCCACATTATGGCCTTCCTAGTAAAAAAGGGTCGAAAACGAGTAATGTCCCAAATTAACGCAAGGATTTTCTTAACCTCCATTTTGGCTGAATTTTTAAAAAATGCAAAAATATCCCATGGAAGTCGTAGCTATGTTGTTTACCTATCCAACGAATTGTCCCATGCTAAGATTCAATACAAACCGGCCACTTTATGGCCTTCCTTATAAAAAAAGGGTCGAAAACGAGTAATGTCCTAAATTAACGAGGAGATTTTCTTAACCTCCATTTTGGCCGAATTTTTAGAGAATGCAAAAATATCCCATGGAAGTCGTAGTTATGTTGTTTACCTATCCAACGAATTGTCACACGCTAAGATTCAATGCAAATCGGCCACATTATGGCCTTCCTACTAAAAAAGGGTCGAAAACGAGTAATGTCCCAAATTAACAAGGAGATTTTCTTAACCTCCATTTTGGCCGAATTTTTAGAGAATGCAAAAATATCCCATGGAAGTCGTAGTTATGTTGTTTACCTTTCCAACGAATTGTCACATGCTAAGATTCAATGCAAATCGGCCACATTATGGCCTTCCTAGTAAAAAAGGGTCGAAAACGAGTAATGTCCTAAATTAACGAGGGGATTTTCTTAACCTCCCTTTTGGCCGAATTTTTAGAGAATGCAAAAATATCCCATGGATATCGTAGGTATGTTGTTTACCTATCCAACGAATTGTCACATGCTAAGATTCAATACAAATCGGCCACTTTATGGCCTTCCTAGTAAAAATGGGTCGAAAACGAGTAATGTCCTAAATTAACGAGGAGATTTTCTTAACCTCCATTTTGGCCGAATTTTTAGAGAATGCAAAAATATCCCATGGAAGTCGTAGTTATGTTGTTTACCTATCCAACGAATTGTCACACGCTAAGATTCAATGCAAATCGGCCACATTATGGCCTTCCTAGTAAAAATGGGTCGAAAACGAGTAATGTCCTAAATTAACGAGGAGATTTTCTTAACCTCCATTTTGGCCGAATTTTTAGAGAATGCAAAAATATCCCATGGAAGTCGTAGTTATGTTGTTTATCTATCCAACGAATTGTCACATGCTAAGATTCAATGCAAATCGGCCACATTATGGCCTTCCTAGTAAAAAAGGGTCGAAAACGAGTAATGTCCTAAATTAACGAGGAGATTTTCTTAACCTCCGTTTTGGCCGAATTTTTAGAGAATGCAAAAATATCCCATGGAAGTCGTAGTTATGTTGTTTACCTATCCAACGAATTGTCACATGCTAAGATTCAATACAAATCGGCCACTTTATGGCCTTCCTAGTAAAAATGGGTCGAAAACGAGTAATGTCCTAAATTAACGAGGAGATTTTCTTAACCTCCATTTTGGCCGAATTTTTAGAGAATGCAAAAATATCCCATGGAAGTCGTAGTTATGTTGTTTACCTATCCAACGAATTGTCACACGCTAAGATTCAATGCAAATCGGCCACATTATGGCCTTCCTACTAAAAAAGGGTTGAAAACGAGTTATGTCCTAAATTAACGAGGAGATTTTCTTAACCTCCATTTTGGCCGAATTTTTAGAGAATGCGAAAATATCCCATGGAAGTCGTAGTTATGTTGTTTATCTATCCAACGAATTGTCACATGCTAAGATTCAATGCAAATCGGCCACATTATGGCCTTCCTACTAAAAAAGGGTCAAAAACGAGTAATGTCCCAAATTAACAAGGAGATTTTCTTAACCTCCATTTTGGCCGAATTTTTAGAGAATGCAAAAATATCCCATGGAAGTCGTAGTTATGTTGTTTACCTTTCCAACGAATTGTCACATGCTAAGATTCAATGCAAATCGGCCACATTATGGCCTTCCTAGTAAAAAAGGGTCGAAAACGAGTAATGTCCTAAATTAACGAGGGGATTTTCTTAACCTCCCTTTTGGCCGAATTTTTAGAGAATGCAAAAATATCCCATGGATATCGTAGGTATGTTGTTTACCTATCCAACGAATTGTCACATGCTAAGATTCAATACAAATCGGCCACTTTATGGCCTTCCTAGTAAAAATGGGTCGAAAACGAGTAATGTCCTAAATTAACGAGGAGATTTTCTTAACCTCCATTTTGGCCGAATTTTTAGAGAATGCAAAAATATCCCATGGAAGTCGTAGTTATGTTGTTTACCTATCCAACGAATTGTCACACGCTAAGATTCAATGCAAATCGGCCACATTATGGCCTTCCTAGTAAAAATGGGTCGAAAACGAGTAATGTCCTAAATTAACGAGGAGATTTTCTTAACCTCCATTTTGGCCGAATTTTTAGAGAATGCAAAAATATCCCATGGAAGTCGTAGTTATGTTGTTTATCTATCCAACGAATTGTCACATGCTAAGATTCAATGCAAATCGGCCACATTATGGCCTTCCTAGTAAAAAAGGGTCGAAAACGAGTAATGTCCTAAATTAACGAGGAGATTTTCTTAACCTCCGTTTTGGCCGAATTTTTAGAGAATGCAAAAATATCCCATGGAAGTCGTAGTTATGTTGTTTACCTATCCAACGAATTGTCACATGCTAAGATTCAATACAAATCGGCCACTTTATGGCCTTCCTAGTAAAAATGGGTCGAAAACGAGTAATGTCCTAAATTAACGAGGAGATTTTCTTAACCTCCATTTTGGCCGAATTTTTAGAGAATGCAAAAATATCCCATGGAAGTCGTAGTTATGTTGTTTACCTATCCAACGAATTGTCACACGCTAAGATTCAATGCAAATCGGCCACATTATGGCCTTCCTACTAAAAAAGGGTTGAAAACGAGTTATGTCCTAAATTAACGAGGAGATTTTCTTAACCTCCATTTTGGCCGAATTTTTAGAGAATGCGAAAATATCCCATGGAAGTCGTAGTTATGTTGTTTATCTATCCAACGAATTGTCACATGCTAAGATTCAATGCAAATCGGCCACATTATGGCCTTCCTAGTAAAAAAGGGTCGAAAACGAGTAATGTCCTAAATTAACGAGGAGATTTCCTTAACCTCCGTTTTGGCCGAATTTTTAGAGAATGCAAAAATATCCCATGGAAGTCGTAGTTATGTTGTTTACCTATCCAACGAATTGTCACATGCTAAGATTCAATACAAATCGGCCACTTTATGGCCTTCCTAGTAAAAATGGGTCGAAAACGAGTAATGTCCTAAATTAACGAGGAGATTTTCTTAACCTCCATTTTGGCCGAATTTTTAGAGAATGCAAAAATATCCCATGGAAGTCGTAGTTATGTTTTTTACCTTTCCAACGAATTGTCACATGCTAAGATTCAATGCAAATCGGCCACATTATGGCCTTCCTACTAAAAAAGGGTCGAAAACGAGTAATGTCCCAAATTAACAAGGAGATTTTCTTAACCTCCATTTTGGCCGAATTTTTAGAGAATGCAAAAATATCCCATGGAAGTCGTAGTTATGTTGTTTACCTTTCCAACGAATTGTCACATGCTAAGATTCAATGCAAATCGGCCACATTATGGCCTTCCTAGTAAAAAAGGGTCGAAAACGAGTAATGTCCTAAATTAACGAGGGGATTTTCTTAACCTCCCTTTTGGCCAAATTTTTAGAGAATGCAAAAATATCCCATGGATATCGTAGGTATGTTGTTTACCTATCCAACGAATTGTCACATGCTAAGATTCAATACAAATCGGCCACTTTATGGCCTTCCTAGTAAAAATGGGTCGAAAACGAGTAATGTCCTAAATTAACGAGGAGATTTTCTTAACCTCCATTTTGGCCGAATTTTTAGAGAATGCAAAAATATCCCATGGAAGTCGTAGTTATGTTGTTTACCTATCCAACGAATTGTCACACGCTAAGATTCAATGCAAATCGGCCACATTATGGCCTTCCTACTAAAAAAGGGTCGAAAACGAGTAATGTCCCAAATTAACAAGGAGATTTTCTTAACCTTCATTTTGGCCAAATTTTTAGAGAATGCAAAAATATCCCATGGAAGTCGTAGTTATGTTGTTTACCTTTCCAACGAATTGTCACATGCTAAGATTCAATGCAAATCGGCCACATTATGGCCTTCCTAGTAAAAAAGGGTCGAAAACGAGTAATGTCCTAAATTAACGAGGGGATTTTCTTAACCTCCCTTTTGGCCGAATTTTTAGAGAATGCAAAAATATCCCATGGATATCGTAGGTATGTTGTTTACCTATCCAACGAATTGTCACATGCTAAGATTCAATACAAATCGGCCACTTTATGGCCTTCCTAGTAAAAATGGGTCGAAAACGAGTAATGTCCTAAATTAACGAGGAGATTTTCTTAACCTCCATTTTGGCCGAATTTTTAGAGAATGCAAAAATATCCCATGGAAGTCGTAGTTATGTTGTTAACCTATCCAACGAATTGTCACACGCTAAGATTCAATGCAAATCGGCCACATTATGGCCTTCCTAGTAAAAATGGGTCGAAAACGAGTAATGTCCTAAATTAACGAGGAGATTTTCTTAACCTCCATTTTGGCCGAATTTTTAGAGAATGCAAAAATATCCCATGGAAGTCGTAGTTATGTTGTTTATCTATCCAACGAATTGTCACATGCTAAGATTCAATGCAAATCGGCCACATTATGGCCTTCCTAGTAAAAAAGGGTCGAAAACGAGTAATGTCCTAAATTAACGAGGAGATTTTCTTAACCTCCGTTTTGGCCGAATTTTTAGAGAATGCAAAAATATCCCATGGAAGTCGTAGTTATGTTGTTTACCTATCCAACGAATTGTCACATGCTAAGATTCAATACAAATCGGCCACTTTATGGCCTTCCTAGTAAAAATGGGTCGAAAACGAGTAATGTCCTAAATTAACGAGGAGATTTTCTTAACCTCCATTTTGGCCGAATTTTTAGAGAATGCAAAAATATCCCATGGAAGTCGTAGTTATGTTGTTTACCTATCCAACGAATTGTCACACGCTAAGATTCAATGCAAATCGGCCACATTATGGCCTTCCTACTAAAAAAGGGTTGAAAACGAGTTATGTCCTAAATTAACGAGGAGATTTTCTTAACCTCCATTTTGGCCGAATTTTTAGAGAATGCGAAAATATCCCATGGAAGTCGTAGTTATGTTGTTTATCTATCCAACGAATTGTCACATGCTAAGATTCAATGCAAATCGGCCACATTATGGCCTTCCTAGTAAAAAAGGGTCGAAAACGAGTAATGTCCTAAATTAACGAGGAGATTTCCTTAACCTCCGTTTTGGCCGAATTTTTAGAGAATGCAAAAATATCCCATGGAAGTCGTAGTTATGTTGTTTACCTATCCAACGAATTGTCACATGCTAAGATTCAATACAAATCGGCCACTTTATGGCCTTCCTAGTAAAAATGGGTCGAAAACGAGTAATGTCCTAAATTAACGAGGAGATTTTCTTAACCTCCATTTTGGCCGAATTTTTAGAGAATGCAAAAATATCCCATGGAAGTCGTAGTTATGTTTTTTACCTTTCCAACGAATTGTCACATGCTAAGATTCAATGCAAATCGGCCACATTATGGCCTTCCTACTAAAAAAGGGTCGAAAACGAGTAATGTCCCAAATTAACAAGGAGATTTTCTTAACCTCCATTTTGGCCGAATTTTTAGAGAATGCAAAAATATCCCATGGAAGTCGTAGTTATGTTGTTTACCTTTCCAACGAATTGTCACATGCTAAGATTCAATGCAAATCGGCCACATTATGGCCTTCCTAGTAAAAAAGGGTCGAAAACGAGTAATGTCCTAAATTAACGAGGGGATTTTCTTAACCTCCCTTTTGGCCAAATTTTTAGAGAATGCAAAAATATCCCATGGATATCGTAGGTATGTTGTTTACCTATCCAACGAATTGTCACATGCTAAGATTCAATACAAATCGGCCACTTTATGGCCTTCCTAGTAAAAATGGGTCGAAAACGAGTAATGTCCTAAATTAACGAGGAGATTTTCTTAACCTCCATTTTGGCCGAATTTTTAGAGAATGCAAAAATATCCCATGGAAGTCGTAGTTATGTTGTTTACCTATCCAACGAATTGTCACACGCTAAGATTCAATGCAAATCGGCCACATTATGGCCTTCCTACTAAAAAAGGGTCGAAAACGAGTAATGTCCCAAATTAACAAGGAGATTTTCTTAACCTTCATTTTGGCCGAATTTTTAGAGAATGCAAAAATATCCCATGGAAGTCGTAGTTATGTTGTTTACCTTTCCAACGAATTGTCACATGCTAAGATTCAATGCAAATCGGCCACATTATGGCCTTCCTAGTAAAAAAGGGTCGAAAACGAGTAATGTCCTAAATTAACGAGGGGATTTTCTTAACCTCCCTTGTGGCCGAATTTTTAGAGAATGCAAAAATATCCCATGGAAGTCGTAGTTATGTTGTTTATCTATCCAACGAATTGTCACATGCTAAGATTCAATGCAAATCGGCCACATTATGGCCTTCCTAGTAAAAAAGGGTCGAAAACGAGTAATGTCCTAAATTAACGAGGAGATTTTCTTAACCTCCGTTTTGGCCGAATTTTTAGAGAATGCAAAAATATCCCATGGAAGTCGTAGTTATGTTGTTTACCTATCCAACGAATTGTCACATGCTAAGATTCAATACAAATCGGCCACTTTATGGCCTTCCTAGTAAAAATGGGTCGAAAACGAGTAATGTCCTAAATTAACGAGGAGATTTTCTTAACCTCCATTTTGGCCGAATTTTTAGAGAATGCAAAAATATCCCATGGAAGTCGTAGTTATGTTGTTTACCTATCCAACGAATTGTCACACGCTAAGATTCAATGCAAATCGGCCACATTATGGCCTTCCTACTAAAAAAGGGTCGAAAACGAGTTATGTCCTAAATTAACGAGGAGATTTTCTTAACCTCCATTTTGGCCGAATTTTTAGAGAATGCGAAAATATCCCATGGAAGTCGTAGTTATGTTGTTTATCTATCCAACGAATTGTCACATGCTAAGATTCAATGCAAATCGGCCACATTATGGCCTTCCTAGTAAAAAAGGGTCGAAAACGAGTAATGTCCTAAATTAACGAGGAGATTTTCTTAACCTCCATTTTGGCCGAATTTTTAGAGAATGCAAAAATATCCCATGGAAGTCGTAGTTATGTTGTTTACCTATCCAACGAATTGTCACACGCTAAGATTCAATGCAAATCGGCCACATTATGGCCTTCCTACTAAAAAAGGGTTGAAAACGAGTTATGTCCTAAATTAACGAGGAGATTTTCTTAACCTCCATTTTGGCCGAATTTTTAGAGAATGCGAAAATATCCCATGGAAGTCGTAGTTATGTTGTTTATCTATCCAACGAATTGTCACATGCTAAGATTCAATGCAAATCGGCCACATTATGGCCTTCCTAGTAAAAAAGGGTCGAAAACGAGTAATGTCCTAAATTAACGAGGAGATTTCCTTAACCTCCGTTTTGGCCGAATTTTTAGAGAATGCAAAAATATCCCATGGAAGTCGTAGTTATGTTGTTTACCTATCCAACGAATTGTCACATGCTAAGATTCAATACAAATCGGCCACTTTATGGCCTTCCTAGTAAAAATGGGTCGAAAACGAGTAATGTCCTAAATTAACGAGGAGATTTTCTTAACCTCCATTTTGGCCGAATTTTTAGAGAATGCAAAAATATCCCATGGAAGTCGTAGTTATGTTTTTTACCTTTCCAACGAATTGTCACATTCTAAGATTCAATGCAAATCGGCCACATTATGGCCTTCCTAGTAAAAAAGGGTCGAAAACGAGTAATGTCCTAAACTAACGAGGGGATTTTCTTAGCCTCCATTTTGGCCGAATTTTTAGAGAATGCAAAAATATCCCATGGATATCGTAGGTATGTTGTTTACCTATCCAACGAATTGTCACATGCTAAGATTCAATACAAATCGGCCACTTTATGGCCTTCCTAGTAAAAATGGGTCGAAAACGAGTAATGTCCTAAATTAACGAGGAGATTTTCTTAACCTCCATTTTGGCCGAATTTTTAGAGAATGCAAAAATATCCCATGGAAGTCGTAGTTATGTTGTTTACCTATCCAACGAATTGTCACACGCTAAGATTCAATGCAAATCGGCCACATTATGGCCTTCCTAGTAAAAATGGGTCGAAAACGAGTAATGTCCTAAATTAACGAGGAGATTTTCTTAACCTCCATTTTGGCCGAATTTTTAGAGAATGCAAAAATATCCCATGGAAGTCGTAGTTATGTTGTTTACCTATCCAACGAATTGTCACACGCTAAGATTCAATGCAAATCGGCCACATTATGGCCTTCCTACTAAAAAAGGGTTGAAAACGAGTTATGTCCTAAATTAACGAGGAGATTTTCTTAACCTCCATTTTGGCCGAATTTTTAGAGAATGCGAAAATATCCCATGGAAGTCGTAGTTATGTTGTTTATCTATCCAACGAATTGTCACATGCTAAGATTCAATGCAAATCGGCCACATTATGGCCTTCCTAGTAAAAAAGGGTCGAAAACGAGTAATGTCCTAAATTAACGAGGAGATTTCCTTAACCTCCGTTTTGGCCGAATTTTTAGAGAATGCAAAAATATCCCATGGAAGTCGTAGTTATGTTGTTTACCTATCCAACGAATTGTCACATGCTAAGATTCAATACAAATCGGCCACTTTATGGCCTTCCTAGTAAAAATGGGTCGAAAACGAGTAATGTCCTAAATTAACGAGGAGATTTTCTTAACCTCCATTTTGGCCGAATTTTTAGAGAATGCAAAAATATCCCATGGAAGTCGTAGTTATGTTTTTTACCTTTCCAACGAATTGTCACATGCTAAGATTCAATGCAAATCGGCCACATTATGGCCTTCCTAGTAAAAAAGGGTCGAAAACGAGTAATGTCCTAAACTAACGAGGGGATTTTCTTAGCCTCCATTTTGGCCGAATTTTTAGAGAATGCAAAAATATCCCATGGATATCGTAGGTATGTTGTTTACCTATCCAACGAATTGTCACATGCTAAGATTCAATACAAATCGGCCACTTTATGGCCTTCCTAGTAAAAATGGGTCGAAAACGAGTAATGTCCTAAATTAACGAGGAGATTTTCTTAACCTCCATTTTGGCCGAATTTTTAGAGAATGCAAAAATATCCCATGGAAGTCGTAGTTATGTTGTTTACCTATCCAACGAATTGTCACACGCTAAGATTCAATGCAAATCGGCCACATTATGGCCTTCCTAGTAAAAATGGGTCGAAAACGAGTAATGTCCTAAATTAACGAGGAGATTTTCTTAACCTCCATTTTGGCCGAATTTTTAGAGAATGCAAAAATATCCCATGGAAGTCGTAGTTATGTTGTTTATCTATCCAACGAATTGTCACATGCTAAGATTCAATGCAAATCGGCCACATTATGGCCTTCCTAGTAAAAAAGGGTCGAAAACGAGTAATGTCCTAAATTAACGAGGAGATTTTCTTAACCTCCGTTTTGGCCGAATTTTTAGAGAATGCAAAAATATCCCATGGAAGTCGTAGTTATGTTGTTTACCTATCCAACGAATTGTCACATGCTAAGATTCAATACAAATCGGCCACTTTATGGCCTTCCTAGTAAAAATGGGTCGAAAACGAGTAATGTCCTAAATTAACGAGGAGATTTTCTTAACCTCCATTTTGGCCGAATTTTTAGAGAATGCAAAAATATCCCATGGAAGTCGTAGTTATGTTGTTTACCTATCCAACGAATTGTCACATGCTAAGATTCAATGCAAATCGGCCACATTATGGCCTTCCTAGTAAAAGAGGGTCGAAAACGAGTAATGTCCTAAATTAACGAGGGGATTTTCTTAACCTCCATTTTGGCCGAATTTTTAGAGAATGCAAAAATATCCCATGGAAATCGTAGGTATGTTGTTTACCTATCCAACGAATTGTCACATGCTAAGATTCAATACAAATCGGCCACTTTATGGCCTTCCTAGTAAAAAAGGGTCGAAAACGAGTAATGTCCCAAATTAACGCAAGGATTTTCTTAACCTCCATTTTGGCTGAATTTTTAAAAAATGCAAAAATATCCCATGGAAGTCGTAGCTAT
The DNA here is from genome assembly GCF_051527215.1 of Medicago sativa. Classification (NCBI taxonomy): domain Eukaryota; kingdom Viridiplantae; phylum Streptophyta; class Magnoliopsida; order Fabales; family Fabaceae; genus Medicago; species Medicago sativa. The sequence continues at coordinate 84,445,956 of NC_140750.1, forward strand.
GTTGTTTACCTATCCAACGAATTGTCCCATGCTAAGATTCAATACAAACCGGCCACTTTATGGCCTTCCTTATAAAAAAAGGGTCGAAAACGAGTAATGTCCTAAATTAACGAGGAGATTTTCTTAACCTCCATTTTGGCCGAATTTTTAGAGAATGCAAAAATATCCCATGGAAGTCGTAGTTATGTTGTTTACCTATCCAACGAATTGTCACACGCTAAGATTCAATGCAAATCGGCCACATTATGGCCTTCCTACTAAAAAAGGGTCGAAAACGAGTAATGTCCCAAATTAACAAGGAGATTTTCTTAACCTCCATTTTGGCCGAATTTTTAGAGAATGCAAAAATATCCCATGGAAGTCGTAGTTATGTTGTTTACCTTTCCAACGAATTGTCACATGCTAAGATTCAATGCAAATCGGCCACATTATGGCCTTCCTAGTAAAAAAGGGTCGAAAACGAGTAATGTCCTAAATTAACGAGGGGATTTTCTTAACCTCCCTTTTGGCCGAATTTTTAGAGAATGCAAAAATATCCCATGGAAATCGTAGGTATGTTGTTTACCTATCCAACGAATTGTCACATGCTAAGATTCAATACAAATCGGCCACTTTATGGCCTTCCTAGTAAAAATGGGTCGAAAACGAGTAATGTCCTAAATTAACGAGGAGATTTTCTTAACCTCCATTTTTGCCGAATTTTTAGAGAATGCAAAAATATCCCATGGAAATCGTAGGTATATTGTTTACCTATCCAACGAATTGTCACATGCTAAGATTCAATACAAATCGGCCACTTTATGGCCTTCCTAGTAAAAATGGGTCGAAAACGAGTAATGTCCCAAATTAACGAGGATATTTTCTTAACCTCCATTTTGGCCAAATTTTTAGAGAATGCAAAAATATCCCATGGAAGTCGTAGTTATGTTGTTTACCTTTCCAACGAATTGTCACATGCTAAGATTCAATGCAAATCGGCCACATTATGGCCTTCCTAGTAAAAAAGGGTCGAAAACGAGTAATGTCCTAAATTAACGAGGGGATTTTCTTAGCCTCCATTTTGGCCGAATTTTTAGAGAATGCAAAAATATCCCATGGATATCGTAGGTATGTTGTTTACCTATCCAACGAATTGTCACATGCTAAGATTCAATACAAATCGGCCACTTTATGGCCTTCCTAGTAAAAATGGGTCGAAAACGAGTAATGTCCTAAATTAACGAGGAGATTTTCTAAACCTCCATTTTGGCCGAATTTTTAGAGAATGCAAAAATATCCCATGGAAGTCATAGTTATGTTGTTTACCTATCCAACGAATTGTCACACGCTAAGATTCAATGCAAATCGGCCACATTATTGCCTTCCTACTAAAAAAGGGTTGAAAACGAGTTATGTCCTAAATTAACGAGGAGATTTTCTTAACCTCCATTTTGGCCGAATTTTTAGAGAATGCGAAAATATCCCATGGAAGTCGTAGTTATGTTGTTTATCTATCCAACGAATTGTCACATGCTAAGATTCAATGCAAATCGGCCACATTATGGCCTTCCTAGTAAAAAAGGGTCGAAAACGAGTAATGTCCTAAATTAACGAGGAGATTTCCTTAACCTCCGTTTTGGCCGAATTTTTAGAGAATGCAAAAATATCCCATGGAAGTCGTAGTTATGTTGTTTACCTATCCAACGAATTGTCACATGCTAAGATTCAATACAAATCGGCCACTTTATGGCCTTCCTAGTAAAAATGGGTCGAAAACGAGTAATGTCCTAAATTAACGAGGAGATTTTCTTAACCTCCATTTTGGCCGAATTTTTAGAGAATGCAATAATATCCCATGGAAGTCGTAGTTATGTTGTTTACCTATCCAACGAATTGTCACATGCTAAGATTCAATGCAAATCGGCCACATTATGGCCTTCCTAGTAAAAAAGGGTCGAAAACGAGTAATGTCCTAAATTAACGAGGGGATTTTCTTAACCTCCATTTTGGCCGAATTTTTAGAGAATGCAAAAATATCCCATGGAAATCGTAGGTATGTTGTTTACCTATCCAACGAATTGTCACATGCTAAGATTCAATACAAATCGGCCACTTTATGGCCTTCCTAGTAAAAATGGGTCGAAAACGAGTAATGTCCTAAATTAACGAGGAGATTTTCTTAACCTCCATTTTGGCCGAATTTTTAGAGAATGCAAAAATATCCCATGGAAGTCGTAGTTATGTTGTTTACCTATCCAACGAATTGTCACACGCTAAAATTCAATGCAAATCGGCCACATTATGGCCTTCCTAGTAAAAAAGTCAATGCAAATCGGCCACATTATGGCCTTCCTAGTAAAAAAGGGTCGAAAACGAGTAATGTCCCAAATTAACGCAAGGATTTTCTTAACCTCCATTTTGGCTGAATTTTTAAAAAATGCAAAAATATCCCATGGAAGTCGTAGCTATGTTGTTTACCTATCCAACGAATTGTCCCATGCTAAGATTCAATACAAACCGGCCACTTTATGGCCTTCCTTATAAAAAAAGGGTCGAAAACGAGTAATGTCCTAAATTAACGAGGAGATTTTCTTAACCTCCATTTTGGCCGAATTTTTAGAGAATGCAAAAATATCCCATGGAAGTCGTAGTTATGTTGTTTACCTATCCAACGAATTGTCACACGCTAAGATTCAATGCAAATCGGCCACATTATGGCCTTCCTACTAAAAAAGGGTCGAAAACGAGTAATGTCCCAAATTAACAAGGAGATTTTCTTAACCTCCATTTTGGCCGAATTTTTAGAGAATGCAAAAATATCCCATGGAAGTCGTAGTTATGTTGTTTACCTTTCCAACGAATTGTCACATGCTAAGATTCAATGCAAATCGGCCACATTATGGCCTTCCTAGTAAAAAAGGGTCGAAAACGAGTAATGTCCTAAATTAACGAGGGGATTTTCTTAACCTCCCTTTTGGCCGAATTTTTAGAGAATGCAAAAATATCCCATGGAAATCGTAGGTATGTTGTTTACCTATCCAACGAATTGTCACATGCTAAGATTCAATACAAATCGGCCACTTTATGGCCTTCCTAGTAAAAATGGGTCGAAAACGAGTAATGTCCTAAATTAACGAGGAGATTTTCTTAACCTCCATTTTTGCCGAATTTTTAGAGAATGCAAAAATATCCCATGGAAATCGTAGGTATATTGTTTACCTATCCAACGAATTGTCACATGCTAAGATTCAATACAAATCGGCCACTTTATGGCCTTCCTAGTAAAAATGGGTCGAAAACGAGTAATGTCCCAAATTAACGAGGATATTTTCTTAACCTCCATTTTGGCCAAATTTTTAGAGAATGCAAAAATATCCCATGGAAGTCGTAGTTATGTTGTTTACCTTTCCAACGAATTGTCACATGCTAAGATTCAATGCAAATCGGCCACATTATGGCCTTCCTAGTAAAAAAGGGTCGAAAACGAGTAATGTCCTAAATTAACGAGGGGATTTTCTTAGCCTCCATTTTGGCCGAATTTTTAGAGAATGCAAAAATATCCCATGGATATCGTAGGTATGTTGTTTACCTATCCAACGAATTGTCACATGCTAAGATTCAATACAAATCGGCCACTTTATGGCCTTCCTAGTAAAAATGGGTCGAAAACGAGTAATGTCCTAAATTAACGAGGAGATTTTCTAAACCTCCATTTTGGCCGAATTTTTAGAGAATGCAAAAATATCCCATGGAAGTCATAGTTATGTTGTTTACCTATCCAACGAATTGTCACACGCTAAGATTCAATGCAAATCGGCCACATTATTGCCTTCCTACTAAAAAAGGGTTGAAAACGAGTTATGTCCTAAATTAACGAGGAGATTTTCTTAACCTCCATTTTGGCCGAATTTTTAGAGAATGCGAAAATATCCCATGGAAGTCGTAGTTATGTTGTTTATCTATCCAACGAATTGTCACATGCTAAGATTCAATGCAAATCGGCCACATTATGGCCTTCCTAGTAAAAAAGGGTCGAAAACGAGTAATGTCCTAAATTAACGAGGAGATTTCCTTAACCTCCGTTTTGGCCGAATTTTTAGAGAATGCAAAAATATCCCATGGAAGTCGTAGTTATGTTGTTTACCTATCCAACGAATTGTCACATGCTAAGATTCAATACAAATCGGCCACTTTATGGCCTTCCTAGTAAAAATGGGTCGAAAACGAGTAATGTCCTAAATTAACGAGGAGATTTTCTTAACCTCCATTTTGGCCGAATTTTTAGAGAATGCAATAATATCCCATGGAAGTCGTAGTTATGTTGTTTACCTATCCAACGAATTGTCACATGCTAAGATTCAATGCAAATCGGCCACATTATGGCCTTCCTAGTAAAAAAGGGTCGAAAACGAGTAATGTCCTAAATTAACGAGGGGATTTTCTTAACCTCCATTTTGGCCGAATTTTTAGAGAATGCAAAAATATCCCATGGAAATCGTAGGTATGTTGTTTACCTATCCAACGAATTGTCACATGCTAAGATTCAATACAAATCGGCCACTTTATGGCCTTCCTAGTAAAAATGGGTCGAAAACGAGTAATGTCCTAAATTAACGAGGAGATTTTCTTAACCTCCATTTTGGCCGAATTTTTAGAGAATGCAAAAATATCCCATGGAAGTCGTAGTTATGTTGTTTACCTATCCAACGAATTGTCACACGCTAAAATTCAATGCAAATCGGCCACATTATGGCCTTCCTAGTAAAAAAGTCAATGCAAATCGGCCACATTATGGCCTTCCTAGTAAAAAAGGGTCGAAAACGAGTAATGTCCCAAATTAACGCAAGGATTTTCTTAACCTCCATTTTGGCTGAATTTTTAAAAAATGCAAAAATATCCCATGGAAGTCGTAGCTATGTTGTTTACCTATCCAACGAATTGTCCCATGCTAAGATTCAATACAAACCGGCCACTTTATGGCCTTCCTTATAAAAAAAGGGTCGAAAACGAGTAATGTCCTAAATTAACGAGGAGATTTTCTTAACCTCCATTTTGGCCGAATTTTTAGAGAATGCAAAAATATCCCATGGAAGTCGTAGTTATGTTGTTTACCTATCCAACGAATTGTCACACGCTAAGAATCAATGCAAATCGGCCACATTATGGCCTTCCTACTAAAAAAGGGTCGAAAACGAGTAATGTCCCAAATTAACAAGGAGATTTTCTTAACCTCCATTTTGGCCGAATTTTTAGAGAATGCAAAAATATCCCATGGAAGTCGTAGTTATGTTGTTTACCTATCCAACGAATTGTCACACGCTAAGATTCAATGCAAATCGGCCACATTATGGACTTCCTACTAAAAAAGGGTCGAAAACGAGTAATGTCCCAAATTAACAAGGAGATTTTCTTAACCTCCATTTTGGCCGAATTTTTAGAGAATGCAAAAATATCCCATGGAAGTCGTAGTTATGTTGTTTACCTTTCCAACGAATTGTCACATGCTAAGATTCAATGCAAATCGGCCACATTATGGCCTTCCTAGTAAAAAAGGGTCGAAAACGAGTAATGTCCTAAATTAACGAGGGGATTTTCTTAACCTCCCTTTTGGCCGAATTTTTAGAGAATGCAAAAATATCCCATGGAAATCGTAGGTATGTTGTTTACCTATCCAACGAATTGTCACATGCTAAGATTCAATACAAATCGGCCACTTTATGGCCTTCCTAGTAAAAATGGGTCGAAAACGAGTAATGTCCTAAATTAACGAGGAGATTTTCTTAACCTCCATTTTGGCCGAATTTTTAGAGAATGCAAAAATATCCCATGGAAGTCGTAGTTATGTTGTTTACCTATCCAACGAATTGTCACACGCTAAGATTCAATGCAAATCGGCCACATTATGGCCTTCCTACTAAAAAAGGGTTGAAAACGAGTTATGTCCTAAATTAACGAGGAGATTTTCTTAACCTCCATTTTGGCCGAATTTTTAGAGAATGCGAAAATATCCCATGGAAGTCGTAGTTATGTTGTTTATCTATCCAACGAATTGTCACATGCTAAGATTCAATGCAAATCGGCCACATTATGGCCTTCCAAGTAAAAAAGGGTCGAAAACGAGTAATGTCCTAAATTAACGAGGAGATTTTCTTAACCTCCATTTTGGCCGAATTTTTAGAGAATGCAAAAATATCCCATGGAAGTCGTAGTTATGTTGTTTACCTATCCAACAAATTGTCACATGCTAAGATTCAATACAAATCGGCCACTTTATGGCCTTCCTAGTAAAAAAGTCAATGCAAATCGGCCACATTATGGCCTTCCTAGTAAAAAAGGGTCGAAAACGAGTAATGTCCCAAATTAACGCAAGGATTTTCTTAACCTCCATTTTGGCTGAATTTTTAAAAAATGCAAAAATATCCCATGGAAGTCGTAGCTATGTTGTTTACCTATCCAACGAATTGTCCCATGCTAAGATTCAATACAAACCGGCCACTTTATGGCCTTCCTTATAAAAAAAGGGTCGAAAACGAGTAATGTCCTAAATTAACGAGGAGATTTTCTTAACCTCCATTTTGGCCGAATTTTTAGAGAATGCAAAAATATCCCATGGAAGTCGTAGTTATGTTGTTTACCTATCCAACGAATTGTCACACGCTAAGAATCAATGCAAATCGGCCACATTATGGCCTTCCTACTAAAAAAGGGTCGAAAACGAGTAATGTCCCAAATTAACAAGGAGATTTTCTTAACCTCCATTTTGGCCGAATTTTTAGAGAATGCAAAAATATCCCATGGAAGTCGTAGTTATGTTGTTTACCTATCCAACGAATTGTCACACGCTAAGATTCAATGCAAATCGGCCACATTATGGACTTCCTACTAAAAAAGGGTCGAAAACGAGTAATGTCCCAAATTAACAAGGAGATTTTCTTAACCTCCATTTTGGCCGAATTTTTAGAGAATGCAAAAATATCCCATGGAAGTCGTAGTTATGTTGTTTACCTTTCCAACGAATTGTCACATGCTAAGATTCAATGCAAATCGGCCACATTATGGCCTTCCTAGTAAAAAAGGGTCGAAAACGAGTAATGTCCTAAATTAACGAGGGGATTTTCTTAACCTCCCTTTTGGCCGAATTTTTAGAGAATGCAAAAATATCCCATGGAAATCGTAGGTATGTTGTTTACCTATCCAACGAATTGTCACATGCTAAGATTCAATACAAATCGGCCACTTTATGGCCTTCCTAGTAAAAATGGGTCGAAAACGAGTAATGTCCTAAATTAACGAGGAGATTTTCTTAACCTCCATTTTGGCCGAATTTTTAGAGAATGCAAAAATATCCCATGGAAGTCGTAGTTATGTTGTTTACCTATCCAACGAATTGTCACACGCTAAGATTCAATGCAAATCGGCCACATTATGGCCTTCCTACTAAAAAAGGGTTGAAAACGAGTTATGTCCCAAATTAACGAGGAGATTTTCTTAACCTCCATTTTGGCCGAATTTTTAGAGAATGCGAAAATATCCCATGGAAGTCGTAGTTATGTTGTTTATCTATCCAACGAATTGTCACATGCTAAGATTCAATGCAAATCGGCCACATTATGGCCTTCCAAGTAAAAAAGGGTCGAAAACGAGTAATGTCCTAAATTAACGAGGAGATTTTCTTAACCTCCATTTTGGCCGAATTTTTAGAGAATGCAAAAATATCCCATGGAAGTCGTAGTTATGTTGTTTACCTATCCAACAAATTGTCACATGCTAAGATTCAATACAAATCGGCCACTTTATGGCCTTCCTAGTAAAAAAGTCAATGCAAATCGGCCACATTATGGCCTTCCTAGTAAAAAAGGGTCGAAAACGAGTAATGTCCCAAATTAACGCAAGGATTTTCTTAACCTCCATTTTGGCTGAATTTTTAAAAAATGCAAAAATATCCCATGGAAGTCGTAGACATGTTGTTTACCTATCCAACGAATTGTCCCATGCTAAGATTCAATACAAACCGGCCACTTTATGGCCTTCCTTATAAAAAAAGGGTCGAAAACGAGTAATGTCCTAAATTAACGAGGAGATTTTCTTAACCTCCATTTTGGCCGAATTTTTAGAGAATGCAAAAATATCCCATGGAAGTCGTAGTTATGTTGTTTACCTATCCAACGAATTGTCACACGCTAAGAATCAATGCAAATCGGCCACATTATGGCCTTCCTACTAAAAAAGGGTCGAAAACGAGTAATGTCCCAAATTAACAAGGAGATTTTCTTAACCTCCATTTTGGCCGAATTTTTAGAGAATGCAAAAATATCCCATGGAAGTCGTAGTTATGTTGTTTACCTTTCCAACGAATTGTCACATGCTAAGATTCAATGCAAATCGGCCACATTATGGCCTTCCTAGTAAAAAAGGGTCGAAAACGAGTAATGTCCTAAATTAACGAGGGGATTTTCTTAACCTCCCTTTTGGCCGAATTTTTAGAGAATGCAAAAATATCCCATGGTAATCGTAGGTATGTTGTTTACCTATCCAAAGAATTGTCACATGCTAAGATTCAATACAAATCGGCCACTTTATGGCCTTCCTAGTAAAAATGGGTCGAAAACGAGTAATGTCCTAAATTAACGAGGAGATTTTCTTAACCTCCATTTTGGCCGAATTTTTAGAGAATGCAAAAATATCCCATGGAAGTCGTAGTTATGTTGTTTACCTATCCAACAAATTGTCACACGCTAAGATTCAATGCAAATCGGCCACATTATGGCCTTCCTACTAAAAAAGGGTCGAAAACGAGTAATGTCCTAAATTAACGAGGAGATTTTCTTAACCTCCATTTTGGCCGAATTTTTAGAGAATGCAAAAATATCCCATAGAAGTCGTAGTTATGTTGTTTACCTATCCAACAAATTGTCACATGCTAAGATTCAATACAAATCGGCCACTTTATGGCCTTCCTAGTAAAAAAGTCAATGCAAATCGGCCACATTATGGCCTTCCTAGTAAAAAAGGGTCGAAAACGAGTAATGTCCCAAATTAACGCAAGGATTTTGTTAACCTCCATTTTGGCTGAATTTTTAAAAAATGCAAAAATATCCCATGGAAGTCGTAGCTATGTTGTTTACCTATCCAACGAATTGTCCCATGCTAAGATTCAATACAAACCGGCCACTTTATGGCCTTCCTTATAAAAAAAGGGTCGAAAACGAGTAATGTCCTAAATTAACGAGGAGATTTTCTTAACCTCCATTTTGGCCGAATTTTTAGAGAATGCAAAAATATCCCATGGAAGTCGTAGTTATGTTGTTTACCTATCGAACGAATTGTCACACGCTAAGAATCAATGCAAATCGGCCACATTATGGCCTTCCTACTAAAAAAGGGTCGAAAACGAGTAATGTCCCAAATTAACAAGGAGATTTTCTTAACCTCCATTTTGGCCGAATTTTTAGAGAATGCAAAAATATCCCATGGAAGTCGTAGTTATGTTGTTTACCTATCCAACGAATTGTCACACGCTAAGATTCAATGCAAATCGGCCACATTATGGCCTTCCTACTAAAAAAGGGTCGAAAACGAGTAATGTCCCAAATTAACAAGGAGATTTTCTTAACCTCCATTTTGGCCGAATTTTTAGAGAATGCAAAAATATCCCATGGAAGTCGTAGTTATGTTGTTTACCTTTCCAACGAATTGTCACATGCTAAGATTCAATGCAAATCGGCCACATTATGGCCTTCCTAGTAAAAAAGGGTCGAAAACGAGTAATGTCCTAAATTAACGAGGGGATTTTCTTAACCTCCCTTTTGGCCGAATTTTTAGAGAATGCAAAAATATCCCATGGAAATCGTAGGTATGTTGTTTACCTATCCAACGAATTGTCACATGCTAAGATTCAATACAAATCGGCCACTTTATGGCCTTCCTAGTAAAAATGGGTCGAAAACGAGTAATGTCCTAAATTAACGAGGAGATTTTCTTAACCTCCATTTTGGCCGAATTTTTAGAGAATGCAAAAATATCCCATGGAAGTCGTAGTTATGTTGTTTACCTATCCAACGAATTGTCACACGCTAAGAATCAATGCAAATCGGCCACATTATGGCCTTCCTACTAAAAAAGGGTCGAAAACGAGTAATGTCCCAAATTAACAAGGAGATTTTCTTAACCTCCATTTTGGCCGAATTTTTAGAGAATGCAAAAATATCCCATGGAAGTCGTAGTTATGTTGTTTACCTATCCAACGAATTGTCACACGCTAAGATTCAATGCAAATCGGCCACATTATGGCCTTCCTACTAAAAAAGGGTCGAAAACGAGTAATGTCCCAAATTAACAAGGAGATTTTCTTAACCTCCATTTTGGCCGAATTTTTAGAGAATGCAAAAATATCCCATGGAAGTCGTAGTTATGTTGTTTACCTTTCCAACGAATTGTCACATGCTAAGATTCAATGCAAATCGGCCACATTATGGCCTTCCTAGTAAAAAAGGGTCGAAAACGAGTAATGTCCTAAATTAACGAGGGGATTTTCTTAACCTCCCTTTTGGCCGAATTTTTAGAGAATGCAAAAATATCCCATGGAAATCGTAGGTATGTTGTTTACCTATCCAACGAATTGTCACATGCTAAGATTCAATACAAATCGGCCACTTTATGGCCTTCCTAGTAAAAATGGGTCGAAAACGAGTAATGTCCTAAATTAACGAGGAGATTTTCTTAACCTCCATTTTGGCCGAATTTTTAGAGAATGCAAAAATATCCCATGGAAGTCGTAGTTATGTTGTTTACCTATCCAACGAATTGTCACACGCTAAGATTCAATGCAAATTGGCCACATTATGGCCTTCCTACTAAAAAAGGGTTGAAAACGAGTTATGTCCTAAATTAACGAGGAGATTTTCTTAACCTCCATTTTGGCCGAATTTTTAGAGAATGCGAAAATATCCCATGGAAGTCGTAGTTATGTTGTTTATCTATCCAACGAATTGTCACATGCTAAGATTCAATGCAAATCGGCCACATTATGGCCTTCCAAGTAAAAAAGGGTCGAAAACGAGTAATGTCCTAAATTAACGAGGAGATTTTCTTAACCTCCATTTTGGCCGAATTTTTAGAGAATGCAAAAATATCCCATGGAAGTCGTAGTTATGTTGTTTACCTATCCAACAAATTGTCACATGCTAAGATTCAATACAAATCGGCCACTTTATGGCCTTCCTAGTAAAAAAGTCAATGCAAATCGGCCACATTATGGCCTTCCTAGTAAAAAAGGGTCGAAAACGAGTAATGTCCCAAATTAACGCAAGGATTTTCTTAACCTCCATTTTGGCTGAATTTTTAAAAAATGCAAAAATATCCCATGGAAGTCGTAGCTATGTTGTTTACCTATCCAACGAATTGTCCCATGCTAAGATTCAATACAAACCGGCCACTTTATGGCCTTCCTTATAAAAAAAGGGTCGAAAACGAGTAATGTCCTAAATTAACGAGGAGATTTTCTTAACCTCCATTTTGGCCGAATTTTTAGAGAATGCAAAAATATCCCATGGAAGTCGTAGTTATGTTGTTTACCTATCCAACGAATTGTCACACGCTAAGAATCAATGCAAATCGGCCACATTATGGCCTTCCTACTAAAAAAGGGTCGAAAACGAGTAATGTCCCAAATTAACAAGGAGATTTTCTTAACCTCCATTTTGGCCGAATTTTTAGAGAATGCAAAAATATCCCATGGAAGTCGTAGTTATGTTGTTTACCTTTCCAACGAATTGTCACATGCTAAGATTCAATGCAAATCGGCCACATTATGGCCTTCCTAGTAAAAAAGGGTCGAAAACGAGTAATGTCCTAAATTAACGAGGGGATTTTCTTAACCTCCCTTTTGGCCGAATTTTTAGAGAATGCAAAAATATCCCATGGTAATCGTAGGTATGTTGTTTACCTATCCAAAGAATTGTCACATGCTAAGATTCAATACAAATCGGCCACTTTATGGCCTTCCTAGTAAAAATGGGTCGAAAACGAGTAATGTCCTAAATTAACGAGGAGATTTTCTTAACCTCCATTTTGGCCGAATTTTTAGAGAATGCAAAAATATCCCATGGAAGTCGTAGTTATGTTGTTTACCTATCCAACGAATTGTCACACGCTAAGATTCAATGCAAATCGGCCACATTATGGCCTTCCTACTAAAAAAGGGTTGAAAACGAGTTATGTCCTAAATTAACGAGGAGATTTTCTTAACCTCCATTTTGGCCGAATTTTTAGAGAATGCGAAAATATCCCATGGAAGTCGTAGTTATGTTGTTTATCTATCCAACGAATTGTCACATGCTAAGATTCAATGCAAATCGGCCACATTATGGCCTTCCTACTAAAAAAGGGTCGAAAACGAGTAATGTCCCAAATTAACAAGGAGATTTTCTTAACCTCCATTTTGGCCGAATTTTTAGAGAATGCAAAAATATCCCATGGAAGTCGTAGTTATGTTGTTTACCTTTCCAACGAATTGTCACATGCTAAGATTCAATGCAAATCGGCCACATTATGGCCTTCCTAGTAAAAAAGGGTCGAAAACGAGTAATGTCCTAAATTAACGAGGGGATTTTCTTAACCTCCCTTTTGGCCGAATTTTTAGAGAATGCAAAAATATCCCATGGAAATCGTAGGTATGTTGTTTACCTATCCAACGAATTGTCACATGCTAAGATTCAATACAAATCGGCCACTTTATGGCCTTCCTAGTAAAAATGGGTCGAAAACGAGTAATGTCCTAAATTAACGAGGAGATTTTCTTAACCTCCATTTTGGCCGAATTTTTAGAGAATGCAAAAATATCCCATGGAAGTCGTAGTTATGTTGTTTACCTATCCAACGAATTGTCACACGCTAAGAATCAATGCAAATCGGCCACATTATGGCCTTCCTACTAAAAAAGGGTCGAAAACGAGTAATGTCCCAAATTAACAAGGAGATTTTCTTAACCTCCATTTTGGCCGAATTTTTAGAGAATGCAAAAATATCCCATGGAAGTCGTAGTTATGTTGTTTACCTATCCAACGAATTGTCACACGCTAAGATTCAATGCAAATCGGCCACATTATGGCCTTCCTACTAAAAAAGGGTCGAAAACGAGTAATGTCCCAAATTAACAAGGAGATTTTCTTAACCTCCATTTTGGCCGAATTTTTAGAGAATGCAAAAATATCCCATGGAAGTCGTAGTTATGTTGTTTACCTTTCCAACGAATTGTCACATGCTAAGATTCAATGCAAATCGGCCACATTATGGCCTTCCTAGTAAAAAAGGGTCGAAAACGAGTAATGTCCTAAATTAACGAGGGGATTTTCTTAACCTCCCTTTTGGCCGAATTTTTAGAGAATGCAAAAATATCCCATGGAAATCGTAGGTATGTTGTTTACCTATCCAACGAATTGTCACATGCTAAGATTCAATACAAATCGGCCACTTTATGGCCTTCCTAGTAAAAATGGGTCGAAAACGAGTAATGTCCTAAATTAACGAGGAGATTTTCTTAACCTCCATTTTGGCCGAATTTTTAGAGAATGCAAAAATATCCCATGGAAGTCGTAGTTATGTTGTTTACCTATCCAACGAATTGTCACACGCTAAGATTCAATGCAAATTGGCCACATTATGGCCTTCCTACTAAAAAAGGGTTGAAAACGAGTTATGTCCTAAATTAACGAGGAGATTTTCTTAACCTCCATTTTGGCCGAATTTTTAGAGAATGCGAAAATATCCCATGGAAGTCGTAGTTATGTTGTTTATCTATCCAACGAATTGTCACATGCTAAGATTCAATGCAAATCGGCCACATTATGGCCTTCCAAGTAAAAAAGGGTCGAAAACGAGTAATGTCCTAAATTAACGAGGAGATTTTCTTAACCTCCATTTTGGCCGAATTTTTAGAGAATGCAAAAATATCCCATGGAAGTCGTAGTTATGTTGTTTACCTATCCAACAAATTGTCACATGCTAAGATTCAATACAAATCGGCCACTTTATGGCCTTCCTAGTAAAAAAGTCAATGCAAATCGGCCACATTATGGCCTTCCTAGTAAAAAAGGGTCGAAAACGAGTAATGTCCCAAATTAACGCAAGGATTTTCTTAACCTCCATTTTGGCTGAATTTTTAAAAAATGCAAAAATATCCCATGGAAGTCGTAGCTATGTTGTTTACCTATCCAACGAATTGTCCCATGCTAAGATTCAATACAAACCGGCCACTTTATGGCCTTCCTTATAAAAAAAGGGTCGAAAACGAGTAATGTCCTAAATTAACGAGGAGATTTTCTTAACCTCCATTTTGGCCGAATTTTTAGAGAATGCAAAAATATCCCATGGAAGTCGTAGTTATGTTGTTTACCTATCCAACGAATTGTCACACGCTAAGAATCAATGCAAATCGGCCACATTATGGCCTTCCTACTAAAAAAGGGTCGAAAACGAGTAATGTCCCAAATTAACAAGGAGATTTTCTTAACCTCCATTTTGGCCGAATTTTTAGAGAATGCAAAAATATCCCATGGAAGTCGTAGTTATGTTGTTTACCTTTCCAACGAATTGTCACATGCTAAGATTCAATGCAAATCGGCCACATTATGGCCTTCCTAGTAAAAAAGGGTCGAAAACGAGTAATGTCCTAAATTAACGAGGGGATTTTCTTAACCTCCCTTTTGGCCGAATTTTTAGAGAATGCAAAAATATCCCATGGTAATCGTAGGTATGTTGTTTACCTATCCAAAGAATTGTCACATGCTAAGATTCAATACAAATCGGCCACTTTATGGCCTTCCTAGTAAAAATGGGTCGAAAACGAGTAATGTCCTAAATTAACGAGGAGATTTTCTTAACCTCCATTTTGGCCGAATTTTTAGAGAATGCAAAAATATCCCATGGAAGTCGTAGTTATGTTGTTTACCTATCCAACGAATTGTCACACGCTAAGATTCAATGCAAATCGGCCACATTATGGCCTTCCTACTAAAAAAGGGTTGAAAACGAGTTATGTCCTAAATTAACGAGGAGATTTTCTTAACCTCCATTTTGGCCGAATTTTTAGAGAATGCGAAAATATCCCATGGAAGTCGTAGTTATGTTGTTTATCTATCCAACGAATTGTCACATGCTAAGATTCAATGCAAATCGGCCACATTATGGCCTTCCAAGTAAAAAAGGGTCGAAAACGAGTAATGTCCTAAATTAACGAGGAGATTTTCTTAACCTCCATTTTGGCCGAATTTTTAGAGAATGCAAAAATATCCCATAGAAGTCGTAGTTATGTTGTTTACCTATCCAACAAATTGTCACATGCTAAGATTCAATACAAATCGGCCACTTTATGGCCTTCCTAGTAAAAAAGTCAATGCAAATCGGCCACATTATGGCCTTCCTAGTAAAAAAGGGTCGAAAACGAGTAATGTCCCAAATTAACGCAAGGATTTTCTTAACCTCCATTTTGGCTGAATTTTTAAAAAATGCAAAAATATCCCATGGAAGTCGTAGCTATGTTGTTTACCTATCCAACGAATTGTCCCATGCTAAGATTCAATACAAACCGGCCACTTTATGGCCTTCCTTATAAAAAAAGGGTCGAAAACGAGTAATGTCCTAAATTAACGAGGAGATTTTCTTAACCTCCATTTTGGCCGAATTTTTAGAGAATGCAAAAATATCCCATGGAAGTCGTAGTTATGTTGTTTACCTATCCAACGAATTGTCACACGCTAAGAATCAATGCAAATCGGCCACATTATGGCCTTCCTACTAAAAAAGGGTCGAAAACGAGTAATGTCCCAAATTAACAAGGAGATTTTCTTAACCTCCATTTTGGCCGAATTTTTAGAGAATGCAAAAATATCCCATGGAAGTCGTAGTTATGTTGTTTACCTATCCAACGAATTGTCACACGCTAAGATTCAATGCAAATCGGCCACATTATGGCCTTCCTACTAAAAAAGGGTCGAAAACGAGTAATGTCCCAAATTAACAAGGAGATTTTCTTAACCTCCATTTTGGCCGAATTTTTAGAGAATGCAAAAATATCCCATGGAAGTCGTAGTTATGTTGTTTACCTTTCCAACGAATTGTCACATGCTAAGATTCAATGCAAATCGGCCACATTATGGCCTTCCTAGTAAAAAAGGGTCGAAAACGAGTAATGTCCTAAATTAACGAGGGGATTTTCTTAACCTCCCTTTTGGCCGAATTTTTAGAGAATGCAAAAATATCCCATGGAAATCGTAGGTATGTTGTTTACCTATCCAACAAATTGTCACATGCTAAGATTCAATACAAATCGGCCACTTTATGGCCTTCCTAGTAAAAATGGGTCGAAAACGAGTAATGTCCTAAATTAACGAGGAGATTTTCTTAACCTCCATTTTGGCCGAATTTTTAGAGAATGCAAAAATATCCCATGGAAGTCGTAGTTATGTTGTTTACCTATCCAACGAATTGTCACACGCTAAGATTCAATGCAAATCGGCCACATTATGGCCTTCCTACTAAAAAAGGGTTGAAAACGAGTTATGTCCTAAATTAACGAGGAGATTTTCTTAACCTCCATTTTGGCCGAATTTTTAGAGAATGCGAAAATATCCCATGGAAGTCGTAGTTATGTTGTTTATCTATCCAACGAATTGTCACATGCTAAGATTCAATGCAAATCGGCCACATTATGGCCTTCCAAGTAAAAAAGGGTCGAAAACGAGTAATGTCCTAAATTAACGAGGAGATTTTCTTAACCTCCATTTTGGCCGAATTTTTAGAGAATGCAAAAATATCCCATGGAAGTCGTAGTTATGTTGTTTACCTATCCAACAAATTGTCACATGCTAAGATTCAATACAAATCGGCCACTTTATGGCCTTCCTAGTAAAAAAGTCAATGCAAATCGGCCACATTATGGCCTTCCTAGTAAAAAAGGGTCGAAAACGAGTAATGTCCCAAATTAACGCAAGGATTTTCTTAACCTCCATTTTGGCTGAATTTTTAAAAAATGCAAAAATATCCCATGGAAGTCGTAGCTATGTTGTTTACCTATCCAACGAATTGTCCCATGCTAAGATTCAATACAAACCGGCCACTTTATGGCCTTCCTTATAAAAAAAGGGTCGAAAACGAGTAATGTCCTAAATTAACGAGGAGATTTTCTTAACCTCCATTTTGGCCGAATTTTTAGAGAATGCAAAAATATCCCATGGAAGTCGTAGTTATGTTGTTTACCTATCCAACGAATTGCCACACGCTAAGAATCAATGCAAATCGGCCACATTATGGCCTTCCTACTAAAAAAAGGTTGAAAACGAGTTATGTCCTAAATTAACGAGGAGATTTTCTTAACCTCCATTTTGGCCGAATTTTTAGAGAATGCGAAAATATCCCATGGAAGTCGTAGTTATGTTGTTTATCTATCCAACGAATTGTCACATGCTAAGATTCAATGCAAATCGGCCACATTATGGCCTTCCTAGTAAAAAAGGGTCGAAAACGAGTAATGTCCTAAATTAACGAGGAGATTTTCTTAACCTCCGTTTTGGCCGAATTTTTAGAGAATGCAAAAATATCCCATGGAAGTCGTAGTTATGTTGTTTACCTATCCAACAAATTGTCACATGCTAAGATTCAATACAAATCGGCCACTTTATGGCCTTCCTAGTAAAAATGGGTCGAAAACGAGTAATGTCCTAAATTAACGAGGAGATTTTCTTAACCTCCATTTTGGCCGAATTTTTAGAGAATGCAAAAATATCCCATGGAAGTCGTAGTTATGTTGTTTACCTTTCCAACGAATTGTCACATGCTAAGATTCAATGCAAATCGGCCACATTATGGCCTTCCTAGTAAAAAAGGGTCGAAAACGAGTAATGTCCTAAATTAACGAGGGGATTTTCTTAACCTCCCTTTTGGCCGAATTTTTAGAGAATGCAAAAATATCCCATGGAAATCGTAGGTATGTTGTTTACCTATCCAACGAATTGTCACATGCTAAGATTCAATACAAATCGGCCACTTTATGGCCTTCCTAGTAAAAATGGGTCGAAAACGAGTAATGTCCTAAATTAACGAGGAGATTTTCTTAACCTCCATTTTGGCCGAATTTTTAGAGAATGCAAAAATATCCCATGGAAGTCGTAGTTATGTTGTTTACCTATCCAACGAATTGTCACACGCTAAGATTCAATGCAAATCGGTCACATTATGGCCTTCCTACTAAAAAAGGGTTGAAAACGAGTTATGTCCTAAATTAACGAGGAGATTTTCTTAACCTCCATTTTGGCCGAATTTTTAGAGAATGCGAAAATATCCCATGGAAGTCGTAGTTATGTTGTTTATCTATCCAACGAATTGTCACATGCTAAGATTCAATGCAAATCGGCCACATTATGGCCTTCCAAGTAAAAAAGGGTCGAAAACGAGTAATGTCCTAAATTAACGAGGAGATTTTCTTAACCTCCATTTTGGCCGAATTTTTAGAGAATGCAAAAATATCCCATGGAAGTCGTAGTTATGTTGTTTACCTATCCAACAAATTGTCACATGCTAAGATTCAATACAAATCGGCCACTTTATGGCCTTCCTAGTAAAAAAGTCAATGCAAATCGGCCACATTATGGCCTTCCTAGTAAAAAAGGGTCGAAAACGAGTAATGTCCCAAATTAACGCAAGGATTTTCTTAACCTCCATTTTGGCTGAATTTTTAAAAAATGCAAAAATATCCCATGGAAGTCGTAGCTATGTTGTTTACCTATCCAACGAATTGTCCCATGCTAAGATTCAATACAAACCGGCCACTTTATGGCCTTCCTTATAAAAAAAGGGTCGAAAACGAGTAATGTCCTAAATTAACGAGGAGATTTTCTTAACCTCCATTTTGGCCGAATTTTTAGAGAATGCAAAAATATCCCATGGAAGTCGTAGTTATGTTGTTTACCTATCCAACGAATTGTCACACGCTAAGATTCAATGCAAATCGGCCACATTATGGCCTTCCTACTAAAAAAGGGTCGAAAACGAGTAATGTCCCAAATTAACAAGGAGATTTTCTTAACCTCCATTTTGGCCGAATTTTTAGAGAATGCAAAAATAACCCATGGAAGTCGTAGTTATGTTGTTTACCTTTCCAACGAATTGTCACATGCTAAGATTCAATGCAAATCGGCCACATTATGGCCTTCCTAGTAAAAAAGGGTCGAAAACGAGTAATGTCCTAAATTAACGAGGGGATTTTCTTAACCTCCCTTTTGGCCGAATTTTTAGAGAATGCAAAAATATCCCATGGAA
Source organism: Medicago sativa (assembly GCF_051527215.1). Lineage (NCBI taxonomy): Eukaryota > Viridiplantae > Streptophyta > Magnoliopsida > Fabales > Fabaceae > Medicago > Medicago sativa. Next base: position 84,465,246 of record NC_140750.1, read on the forward strand.
ATCGTAGGTATGTTGTTTACCTATCCAACGAATTGTCACATGCTAAGATTCAATACAAATCGGCCACTTTATGGCCTTCCTAGTAAAAATGGGTCGAAAACGAGTAATGTCCTAAATTAACGAGGAGATTTTCTTAACCTCCATTTTGGCCGAATTTTTAGAGAATGCAAAAATATCCCATGGAAGTCGTAGTTATGTTGTTTACCTATCCAACGAATTGTCACACGCTAAGATTCAATGCAAATCGGCCACATTATGGCCTTCCTACTAAAAAAGGGTTGAAAACGAGTTATGTCCTAAATTAACGAGGAGATTTTCTTAACCTCCATTTTGGCCGAATTTTTAGAGAATGCGAAAATATCCCATGGAAGTCGTAGTTATGTTGTTTATCTATCCAACGAATTGTCACATGCTAAGATTCAATGCAAATCGGCCACATTATGGCCTTCCTAGTAAAAAAGGGTCGAAAACGAGTAATGTCCTAAATTAACGAGGAGATTTTCTTAACCTCCGTTTTGGCCGAATTTTTAGAGAATGCAAAAATATCCCATGGAAGTCGTAGTTATGTTGTTTACCTATCCAACAAATTGTCACATGCTAAGATTCAATACAAATCGGCCACTTTATGGCCTTCCTAGTAAAAATGGGTCGAAAACGAGTAATGTCCTAAATTAACGAGGAGATTTTCTTAACCTCCATTTTGGCCGAATTTTTAGAGAATGCAAAAATATCCCATGGAAGTCGTAGTTATGTTGTTTACCTATCCAACGAATTGTCACACGCTAAGATTCAATGCAAATCGGCCACATTATGGCCTTCCTACTAAAAAAGGGTCGAAAACGAGTAATGTCCCAAATTAACAAGGAGATTTTCTTAACCTCCATTTTGGCCGAATTTTTAGAGAATGCAAAAATAACCCATGGAAGTCGTAGTTATGTTGTTTACCTTTCCAACGAATTGTCACATGCTAAGATTCAATGCAAATCGGCCACATTATGGCCTTCCTAGTAAAAAAGGGTCGAAAACGAGTAATGTCCTAAATTAACGAGGGGATTTTCTTAACCTCCCTTTTGGCCGAATTTTTAGAGAATGCAAAAATATCCCATGGAAATCGTAGGTATGTTGTTTACCTATCCAACGAATTGTCACATGCTAAGATTCAATACAAATCGGCCACTTTATGGCCTTCCTAGTAAAAATGGGTCGAAAACGAGTAATGTCCTAAATTAACGAGGAGATTTTCTTAACCTCCATTTTGGCCGAATTTTTAGAGAATGCAAAAATATCCCATGGAAGTCGTAGTTATGTTGTTTACCTATCCAACGAATTGTCACACGCTAAGATTCAATGCAAATCGGCCACATTATGGCCTTCCTACTAAAAAAGGGTTGAAAACGAGTTATGTCCTAAATTAACGAGGAGATTTTCTTAACCTCCATTTTGGCCGAATTTTTAGAGAATGCGAAAATATCCCATGGAAGTCGTAGTTATGTTGTTTATCTATCCAACGAATTGTCACATGCTAAGATTCAATGCAAATCGGCCACATTATGGCCTTCCTAGTAAAAAAGGGTCGAAAACGAGTAATGTCCTAAATTAATGAGGAGATTTTCTTAACCTCCGTTTTGGCCGAATTTTTAGAGAATGCAAAAATATCCCATGGAAGTCGTAGTTATGTTGTTTACCTATCCAACAAATTGTCACATGCTAAGATTCGATACAAATCGGCCACTTTATGGCCTTCCTAGTAAAAATGGGTCGAAAACGAGTAATGTCCTAAATTAACGAGGAGATTTTCTTAACCTCCATTTTGGCCGAATTTTTAGAGAATGCAAAAATATCCCATGGAAGTCGTAGTTATGTTGTTTACCTATCCAACGAATTGTCACACGCTAAGATTCAATGCAAATCGGCCACATTATGGCCTTCCTACTAAAAAAGGGTCGAAAACGAGTAATGTCCTAAATTAACGAGGAGATTTTCTTAACCTCCGTTTTGGCCGAATTTTTAGAGAATGCAAAAATATCCCATGGAAGTCGTAGTTATGTTGTTTATGTTGGAACAAAATGTGTTTAACAATGAACCTTAAAGGGTTTTGATGATAACAAGGTATTAAAAATTGTAAATTGGACTAGCTAATATTTGTTCAAGTGTACAGGACCATAATTATAAAGTTACATCATCATTGGTTCTGAATGAGCAAATAAAGAGCTATGGAAACAACAAAAATTTGAAGCTTGGACGCTCCTGAAGGCAACTTGCTACTGAAGAGAAAAAGCGCTCCTGAAGTCAAGCTGCTCCTGAAGAAATAGCGCTCCTGAAGTAAGCTGCTCCTGAAGAATAGTGCTTCTGAAGACAAGAGGTCCAGAAGCCACATCATCAGAAGCTGCGTCATCAGAAGCTGCAGAAGTCATATCATCAGAAGCTGCATCATCAGAAGCTGCCTCATCAGAAGCCATTTCACCAGAAGCTGAATATCAACTGGATTTGCAAAGAATCAAGAATTGAAGAATTATCAATGCAAAAGCTGTCTATTGGATTCGAAAACACAAACAAAGGATTAGTGGAGTTTGCAACGGTCATTTCAAAGGTGTTTGAAGGCGTGTGTTTGCAATTTGGACGAAAGCGTTGACATTGTACTTTGTACGAATTGTACAACCACGTTCTCCACTACTCTGTTTTGTGTCCGCGCTACAGGACAAGAAAACAGCTCCAGAATACGGTTTCGCCTGCATAGATGTTCCTTTGGATAAGGAATGGATTTCAAATTTGTTCTTCATAGGACAACAGCCAAATCAGGCAAAAGATTATTGGTGAAAGATCAAGCTTCAACAACGACTCTTTGGTGTGCTGGCAATTTCACAACGTCTCTTTCACACCACTATATAAAGGAGTGAAGACCTAGAGAATTAGTAATGCATGAACTCTGAACGAAAGACTCACAAAGATTTTCACAAGTACCAAACCTCTGCTGAAATTGTTCTGCATTCACTTAGAATTTCTGTGTCTCAAAGTCATATCTTAGAAATTCTTAAGTCCATTGAGTCTGTATCTGATTTGTATTGTGAGCACCTCTGATTGTATATCAAGTGTTCAACCTTAAACAATTTTCTGTGTAATTTTGTTTAGTTAGGAAGTCTCTTGCAGTTGTGCTTGAGCAGGAAGTCTCTTGATTGTGTTCTTGAGCAAAGGAAGTCTCTTGCTTGTGTGCTTGAGCATTGGAAGTCTCTTGCTTGTGTGCTTGAGCATTGGAAGTCTCTTGCTTGTGTGCTTGAGCATTTGTAATCAGATATTACTCATAGTGAAATCTCCTTGGAAGTGCAAGGGGACTGGACTACTTCCGGATTGTGGAAGGAACCAGTATAATTGCTTTGTGTCGTTCTTCTTCTCTCTCTCTCTGTTTTATTCCGCTGCATTTAGATTCTGATTATCACTTCAGAAGCTGTCTCGCTTAGCTTCTGATCAGTGTGTTCAGTTTTTAGGAGAAACGAAGAATTTTTCTAAAACACAATTCAACCCCCCTTCTTGTGTTTTTCTCACCTTCAATTGGTATCTAGAGCCTTGGTCTGTTGTGTATCACTTAACCGTGCAACAGTCAAAGATCTGAGAAAAACATGTCTACTCCTACTCCTACTGGTCCTGGTGATACTAGCTATAAACATGTCTCACATGATTATAGTGATAGTAAGAAAACCAGTATTGGAAAAGTTCCAAAGTTCAATGGAGATGCTGAAGAGTTCTCTTGGTGGAAGACCAACTTTTACAGTTACATCATGAGCCTAGATGAAGAATTATGGGATATTCTGGAAGATGGTGTTGGTGATTTAGTCCTTGATGAAGAAGGAGCTGCTGTGGATAGAAAGAAACATACTCCAGAACTGAGGAAACTTTACAAAAAGCATCATATTATCAGAGGAGCTCTTGTCACTGCCATACCCAAAGCAGAATACATGAAGATGAGTGACAAATCCACTGCTAAAGCTATGTTTGCTTCTCTCTGTTCAAATTATGAAGGGAGCAAGAAGGTCAAAGAAGCAAAGGCTCTCCTGCTTGTACATCAGTATGAGTTATTCAAAATGAAGGATGATGAAACTATTGAGGAGATGTACTCAAGGTTTCAAACCTTAGTTTCTGGTCTACAGATTCTAAAGAAGAGCTATGTTGCTTCTGATCATGTAAGCAAGATACTCAGAAGCTTACCTGCCAGATGGAGACCAAAAGTGACTGCCATTGAGGAAGCTAAAGATTTAAACACTTTAAGTGTCGAAGATCTTGTTAGTTCTCTCAAAGTTCATGAGTTAAGTCTTAATGAACATGAGTCTACTAAGAAGAGTAAATCAATAGCTCTTCCATCCAAAGGCAAGTCATCAAAAGCTCTCAAAGTGGTTGAATCTGAAGAGGAAGAACAGTCAAGTTCAGACTCTGAACCAGATGCTGCAGAAATGGCCATGCTCTCAAACAGACTTCAATATCTGGCCAAGAAGAACAGAAAGTTTCTCTCCAGAAGGGGTAACTCCAGAAGCTCAAGGAAAGAAGATCAGAAGGGATGCTTCAACTGTAAGAAGCCAGGTCACTTCATTGCTGAATGCCCTGATCTTCAAAGAGAAAAGTCAAAGGACAAGTCAAAGAGGTCTACATTCAAACCAAGCAAATTCAAGAAGCAGATTAAGCAGAGTTTAATGGCAACCTGGGATGATTTGGGTAGTGAATCTGGATCTGATAAAGAGGAAGCTGATGAAGATGCAAAGGTAGCTGTTGGGTTGGTAGCAACAGCAACTTCAGAAGCTGGGTCAGATTCAGACTCAGAAGATGAAAACGAGGTATATTCCAAAATTCCCAGAGATGAACTTGTTGAGTCACTTAAAGAACTTCTTACACATTTTGAAGTAAGAACCAATGAGTTGAAGGATTTAAAAGAAAAATATGCTGATTTGGTACAACAGCAAAAATCAACTTTATTGGATCTGAAAGCTTCTGAACAAGGACTTAGGGGCTTTGACTTCATGTGTAAAACATATGAAGATCATCTCAGGTTCTTATGTCAGAAGCTACAAGAAAAGTGTAATGAAAAACCTTTAAGTAACCATGAAATTGCTCTTGAAGATTTTATTATATCTGGCATTGACAGAAGCAGAGTGGCTTCTATGATTTATAGCATTTACAAGAACAATGGCAGAGGAATTGGTTTTCCAGAAGTGAAACTGGAGAAAACCAATCTAAAGTCTTGTTGTGAATGCATCAAGGAAGGTCTGAAAACATTCTTTGTACCAGAAGGGGCTGAGTTGGAAACTGTTGTTCAATCAGAACCTGAAGCTTCTAGTTCTAAGGCTAAGATTATTTCAAAGCCAAAGAACTCTAAGTCAAAGGCTATGATCAAATCTGATTCCAAGACTTCAAAGGTTAGGATCCTGAAAAGATCAGAACCTATTCCTCAGAGTCTGGTGAAACCAAAATCTGGGGTTCTGAAGTCTAAGTTTCAGAAGAAGACAGTTACTGCTTCTGAAGTACCAAAACCTAAGGTGATGGTTAATCAGAAGCAACCCAACTCACAGCACAAGGTACAAGAAGTGAAGAGTAAAGCCTTAAGTACTAACCTTCCAGGACCCATAGAACAATGGGTACCTAAATCTAAAAATGTCAATGATGCAGGTATGTCTAAGAGCAGTGCCAAAGCAAAGATCATGGTACCTAGACAGTGGTTGCTCAAGACACATGACAGGAGACAAGTCCATGTTCCTCAGTCTAACAATGAAAGAGGGAGGAAATGTGAAATTTGGAGGCAACCAGTCAGGCAGGATCATAGGTACAGGAACTATTGGTAATTCCTCTACCTCAATTAATAATGTATGGTTGGTAGATGGTCTTGAACATAACCTTTTGAGCATTAGTCAATTTTGTGATAATGGTTATGATGTGCTTTTTGAAAGACCCAACTGTACAGTAATCAACAAGGAAGACAAATCCATTGTGTTCAAAGGAAAGAGAGTTGACAATGTCTATAAAATCAATTTTTCTGAACTGGCTGATCAGAAGGTGGTTTGCCTACTATCAGTGAATGATAAGAAATGGATGTGGCACAGAAGGTTGGGACATGCTAACTGGAGGTTAATCTCTAAGCTTAGTAAGTTACAACTTGTGAAAGGGCTACCAGACATTGACTATCATTCAGATGCACTCTGTGGTGCATGTCAGAGAGGGAAAATTGTGAAATCATCTTTTAAATCCAAAGATATTGTTTCAACCTCAAGACCTTTAGAATTACTCCATATTGATTTATTTGGACCAGTAAGTACTGCATCCTTATATGGAAGTAGATATGGATTAGTCATTGTTGATGATTACAGCAGATGGACTTGGGTGAAATTCATAAAGAGTAAAGATGTTGCGTGTGATGTATTCAGTAGCTTCTGCACTCAAATTCAATCTGAAAAAGAATCAAAAATTTTGAAAGTCAGAAGTGATCATGGTGGAGAATTTGAAAATGAGCCATTTGAAGCTTTTTGTGAAAAACATGGAATTTTCCATGAATTCTCTTCTCCTAGAACACCACAACAAAATGGGGTTGTAGAGAGAAAGAATAGAACTTTACAAGAAATGGCCAGAACCATGATTCATGAAAACAATTTACCAAAACATTTTTGGGCAGAAGCAGTGAATACAGCATGCTATGTTCAAAACAGGATCTATATTAGACCTATTTTGGAGAAAACAGCATATGAACTCTTTAAAGGAAGAAAACCCAATATCTCTTACTTTCATCAATTTGGATGTACATGTTACATTCTGAACAACAAGCTCTACCTAAAGAAATTTGATGCAAAGGCCCAAAGAGGAATCTTTTTAGGTTACTCTGAAAGGTCAAAGGCATACAGAGTGTATAATTCAGAGACACTCTGTGTTGAAGAATCTATGCACGTTAAATTTGATGACAAGGAGCTTGAAGATAAAACTTCAAAGCAAGGTGAAAGTTTTGCAGAGATACAGGTTCCTGAAGCTACTCCAGAACCTAATCAGATAGCTGAATCTGAAGATAGTCCAGAAGCTGAACCCACATCAGAAGCGCAAGATGAAACTGCTTCTGATGAAGCACAAGATGACTCACATCAAGAAGATCCTCCCAGAAACACATTCAAACACAAGTCTTCACATCCTGAGGAGCTAATCATTGGAAACAAAGATAGTCCAAGAAGAACAAGATCACATTTCAGACAAGAAGAGTCAATGATTGGACTAATCTCAATGATTGAACCTACAACAGTTGATGAAGCACTTTCAGATGATGGATGGATCCTAGCTATGCAAGAAGAGTTGAATCAATTTCAAAGAAATGATGTGTGGGATCTGGTACCCAAACCTCAGCACAAGAACATTATTGGAACAAAATGGGTATTCAGAAACAAGCTGAATGAGCAAGGTGAAGTAACAAGAAACAAAGCCAGGCTTGTTGCACAAGGGTATAGTCAACAAGAAGGCATTGATTACACTGAAACGTTTGCTCCAGTTGCAAGATTGGAAGCAATCAGGTTACTTCTTTCCTATGCAGTTAATCATGGCATAATATTATATCAAATGGATGTCAAGAGTGCATTTCTAAATGGTGTCATAGAAGAAGAAGTGTATGTCAAGCAACCTCCTGGATTTGAGGATATTAAATATCCTGACCATGTTTTTAAACTGAAGAAATCACTATATGGCTTGAAACAAGCTCCCAGAGCTTGGTATGATAGACTAAGTAATTTCTTAATCAAAAATGATTTTAAAAGAGGACAGGTCGATACTACACTCTTCAGAAGGACCCTTGAGAAAGATATTCTTGTTGTGCAAATATATGTTGATGATATAATATTTGGTTCTACTAATGCATCTCTTTGCAAGGAATTTTCTGAGTTAATGAAGGATGAATTTGAAATGAGCATGATGGGAGAGCTGAAGTTCTTCCTGGGCATTCAAATCAATCAATGCAAAGATGGAGTCTATGTTCATCAATCAAAGTACACAAAGGAGCTTCTGAAGAAGTTCAAACTTGTAGATTGTAAAGTGATGAACACTCCAATGCACCCTACGTGCAACTTGAGCAAAGAAGATGAAGGAGCTAAAGTAGATCAGAAGCTGTATAGAGGTATGATTGGTTCTTTGTTATATCTCACTGCATCTAGGCCAGATATTTTATTCAGTGTATGCTTGTGTGCAAGATTCCAATCAGATCCTAGAGAATCTCATATGACTGCTGTCAAGAGAATCTTCAGGTATTTGAAAGGAACAACTAATCTTGGACTCCTTTATAGGAAATCCTTAGATTATAAGCTAATTGGATTCTGTGATGCTGATTATGCTGGTGATAGGATTGAAAGAAAGTCAACCAGTGGAAATTGTCAATTTCTGGGTGATAATCTTATATCCTGGGCTAGCAAAAGACAAACAACTATTGCTATGTCTACAGCAGAAGCAGAATACATTTCAGCTGCAAGTTGTTGTACACAACTACTTTGGATGAAACATCAGTTGGAAGATTATCAGATAACTGCTAACAGTATTCCCATTTATTGTGATAATACTGCTGCTATTTGTTTGTCTAAAAATCCAATTTTGCATTCAAGAGCTAAGCACATTGAAATCAAACACCATTTTATCAGAGATTATGTTCAAAAAGGAATTTTAGATATACAATTCATTGATACTGAAAATCAATGGGCTGATATATTTACTAAGCCTTTAACTGTTGAAAGATTTGATTTTATAAAGAAAAATTTGAACATGCACTTTGTATCTGATTAAATGCTTGCTTGCTCCTGAATAGGATTTTAGGTTCTGAAGTTAGTTCAGAAGCAGTAGTCCATCAGAAGCTCTTTATTGAGGTTCTGAGGAAAACTCGCTTCTGATGATGACGTCAGCATCTGAAGTCCAGAAGCTGGATTTGTTGCTTCTGAATAGTTGAATTAGTGGAAACGTTGGAAGTTACCTTTTAAAAAGTAACTTCTGACCCACTAACTTGGTAGTTACTCTGTGAACTTCTTACGTGGCCTGTATGTGTTGGTGTATAACTAAAAGGGCAATGATGATTTAATAGCTTTGAAAGTACTTTTCACGCGCCCCCAATTTTGTCATTAATGTTATGTTTGTTTGTCTCTTTTGAATTGCAATCGTTTTACTTTTAACACTTTGTCAATTCACACACTACTCACTCACAACAAACACATTTGCTCTCAAACCTCTTGCGAAGTAAGCGCATTCTCTCAACCTTAGAACCCTAAAATCTTCATCTTCTTCAAATCTTCGTCAATCATCAAATGGCATCATCAAGCTCAAAAGTTTCAGAATCTACATCAAACAAGCAAAGCGTATCAGAATCTGGGTCCATCTACAAAGAGAAGACTATGGATATTCCATGGGAATCCTTAATAGTTCAAGTAGAGTCACCGGTGGATTTTGCTTCACTCAAGAAGTATGAAGTAAACATGGAAGGTTTGATAGAAACTCAGATGATGTCTGAGTATTTCAAGATGCTAAATGGGCCAACATATGTGAACTTGGTCAAGGACTTTTGGTTAAAAGCTGAAGTGCACAATGAAAAGTCTGCAAAAGTCGTAAGCAAACAAGCGGGGTCAAAGAAAGGGAAAATGGTCATGGATATGAATCCTACATCATTTGATAGCTTAGAAATAAGGTCTGAAGTGATGGGCATTCCTATAACCATCACTGAGGACGTTATAGCTAAAGCTTGTAGGATGCATGCAGAGGGAAGATTCCAAGAAATAGTCAGGAAGGAAGATGTCCTGCTAAAAGGTTACTACAACTCTCTTCTGGGTGGGAAGAAAGATGCCAAGCCTTCAGAGATGGAGATTCACAACAGAATGTTGGTGAAATTCAGTAATGATTGCTTCTTTCAAAGAGCAGGAGGGTCTGACCAACCCAACAACCAACAGAAGCTAGCAATTTATTTCATGACCAATCTTGAAAAGATAAACTTCCCCAGATATGTAATGGATCATCTCTGCTGGGCCATAAACGAAAGCACTACAAGAGGAAGAAAACAAGTACCCTATGGAAGATTGCTGTCTGAAATCTTTCATCAAGGAAGGGTGCTGGAGTTCTTAAAAAGGACAAGGAGTGCTTCTGATAAATGTTTCGAAGTCTCTACTGCTGAAAGAACTATCAGTAGCAGGAGCTTATGCTCTATGAAGTTCATCAAAGAAGCCCCTAAAGATGAAAAGTGGTTAGAGATGACAACTGCTGAAACTGAGATAATCAGGGACTTTCCTCCCATCTTTAAGGAAAGTGACTCTGATTTCCTAGTTCAATCAGTAGCTGAGTACGTCTTGGAGGAAGATGCTAGGTCTCAGGAGGAAGCTGCTCTTGCTAAAGGGAAAGGCAAGAAGGCCAAGGCAGTTGCTGTGTCAGAAGCTGCTGTTTCTGATGCACCTGAAGGGAAAAGGGCCAGAACTAGTTCTGAATCAGAAGCTGCTCCTACTAAAGGAAAGAAGGCCAGAACTAGTACTGAGTCAGAAGCTGCTAAACCTGTTTCTATCAAGGAAAAAGGAAAGATGCAGAAGGTTGGTGCTGCTTCTATTCCACAGAAGAGGAGAAAAGGTAAGGCAGACTTGGTAATCACTCAAGAGCAGCTGGATGAAGCTCTTGAAGAAATAGAGAAAGAGGAGGCTGATCCCAAGCTGAAGAAGAAGAAGGCTCCCCTTCAACTTGTGAGTCCTATGGTTGAGATGACTCGAATAAGGAAAAGGATGGCAGATGAACGTGCTTCTGAACTTATTTCAGACAACAAGTATCTAAAAGCACAATACACTCATCAAAGAGATGAAAAGCTCAAGGCCTTGGGTATGGAAGATTGTGATAGGTACTTCAAAGAGAAATTGGCTGAAGTAAGAGCCATTGCTGGCAAGCCTTCTGAAGACAATGAGGAAGACGATATGATGCTCATTTTTGAAAATGCTCCAGAAGAGGGAACTTCAGAAGCAGTTCCTCAATCTGCTGGTCCACAGAAGATCTCTTCTGAAGCTGGCCCTGCAGATCAGGCAATCCAGATTCCAGTCACCTCTATCCCCATTTCACCCTCTTCACCATCAGCACCTGAATCATTAGAAGACACTTCTGTCTTAGACAATCTTGCTCTCCACTACTCAGGTGAGTTACCCATAGACAAATCTACCTCAGAAAAGGCCTCTGAAGCAACTCCAGAAGCAGCTGCTTCTGAAAACGTTGTTTCAGAAAACCCCCATCAACAAACACCTGAACCACATAAACCCACAACACCCCCTCAATCACCAATAGCTACTATTGACCCCCAACTCACCACTCAAACATCAGCTTCACCACAACAACCACCAACTGAAACTGAGTTTCAACCTTTACCTGAACACTCTCCAGAACCAACTCCCATGGATGTTGACATCTCTCTAGTCAATGATCAAGCCTCAACCTCCACCACACACTTTGCCTCTGACCAGCCTTCATCTTCAAACACACAAACACACTTTACCATTCCAGTTCCTAACCCTGTTCAAGATTTGGAAATCAATGATTCTGATCTTGAAATCCTTGAACAACCACCCACAGACATCCTGGAATCTGGATATATTAATTCTGAGCTTCTGACAATTGAGAGTCAATTGCATAATCTGGTGGATCAAAGAGGGACAATTGATCTCACAGGTGCATATGAAGACTCCTGGGCATCTCTTCAGAACCGGGCAACTGAGCTAATTGAAAGCATAAGGGCTAAGTGCATCAGAAGCAAGGAAGCTACTGTCAGGAAGTTAATGGAGCATCTGAATCAGAGTCTCAGAGTAAGAAGTTCTACACTGCTCCTGGCAAACCAGCCTTTCTTCTTTGAAACGGATTACTTGACCAGAGAAGCAAGGTTGTGTAAGCTTCTGAAGAAACAGATGGCACAGCAGCAGCAAGAAGCTAGAGAAAGGGAACAAGCTCTTCTTCAGAGGCAACAACAACTTGAAGAACTGTTGAAGAAGAAGATTGAAGAAATGGAAGAGATGAAGAAACAACAACAAACCAACCCTTAGTTGCACACCCTTGTGTTTTTCTTTGTTTGTTGTCTGTTTTAAAATTTCTTAGTCCTTGCTTCTGAAACCATCTTGTCTTATTTCTCTTGCTTCTGAATGCTTACTGATTCTGACTGTTTAGCTGCTTCTGACAATTGATATACATGTTCATATATTTTGCTCTGATTTATTTAGTTCATTGCTTAGTATACTCTCTCATGTTTGAGTTTTTCTCATATCTCTTTGTCTTTTATGCCTATATATTTCAATTTTTTTTGATAATGACAAAAGGGGGAGTATATGTGACAAGTATTTAAAGGCTCTGAGCCCCATTAATGGCATTTGAAATTTTTGAAAACCTTCTATCATTTTTTTTACCTTATTGGTATAAGCTATGAACGAACGAAGGAGTATCAAAATTCAAGTAAAATTAATTGAACCATTCTTCTTATCTATAAGTTAATTCTTTCAATGATTCAATTTTGTTTTTAAGCTCTGATAATATTATTGCGCGAAAAATGAATTTAATTAACCTGGATAGAACTTAGGGGGAGCTTACAAACCTCACCTTAAAGACTATCAGACTCAGGGGGAGTTTGAGCTTACAAACCTCAGATTCTGAGCTTACAAACCTCAGAACCCCAAAGTCAACTTGTTAATTAGATTAACAACAATTGATCAATTTTAAATACTTTTGTTTGTCATCATCAAAAAGGGGGAGATTGTTGGAACAAAATGTGTTTAACAATGAACCTTAAAGGGTTTTGATGATAACAAGGTATTAAAAATTGTAAATTGGACTAGCTAATATTTGTTCAAGTGTACAGGACCATAATTATAAAGTTACATCATCATTGGTTCTGAATGAGCAAATAAAGAGCTATGGAAACAACAAAAATTTGAAGCTTGGACGCTCCTGAAGGCAACTTGCTACTGAAGAGAAAAAGCGCTCCTGAAGTCAAGCTGCTCCTGAAGAAATAGAGCTCCTGAAGTAAGCTGCTCCTGAAGAATAGTGCTTCTGAAGACAAGAGGTCCAGAAGCCACATCATCAGAAGCTACGTCATCAGAAGCTGCAGAAGTCATATCATCAGAAGCTGCATCATCAGAAGCTGCCTCATCAGAAGCCATTTCACCAGAAGCTGAATATCAACTGGATTTGCAAAGAATCAAGAATTGAAGAATTATCAATGCAAAAGCTGTCTATTGGATTCGAAAACACAAACAAAGGATTAGTGGAGTTTGCAACGGTCATTTCAAAGGTGTTTGAAGGCGTGTGTTTGCAATTTGGACGAAAGCGTTGACATTGTACTTTGTACGAATTGTACAACCACGTTCTCCACTACTCTGTTTTGTGTCCGCGCTACAGGACAAGAAAACAGCTCCAGAATACGGTTTCGCCTGCATAGATGTTCCTTTGGATAAGGAATGGATTTCAAATTTGTTCTTCATAGGACAACAGCCAAATCAGGCAAAAGATTATTGGTGAAAGATCAAGCTTCAACAACGACTCTTTGGTGTGCTGGCAATTTCACAACGTCTCTTTCACACCACTATATAAAGGAGTGAAGACCTAGAGAATTGGTAATGCATGAACTCTGAACGAAAGACTCACAAAGATTTTCACAAGTACCAAACCTCTGCTAAAATTGTTCTGCATTCACTTAGAATTTCTGTGTCTCAAAGTCATATCTTAGAAATTCTTAAGTCCATTGAGTCTGTATCTGATTTGTATTGTGAGCACCTCTGATTGTATATCAAGTGTTCAACCTTAAACAATTTTCTGTGTAATTTTGTTTAGTTAGGAAGTCTCTTGCAGTTGTGCTTGAGCAGGAAGTCTCTTGATTGTGTTCTTGAGCAAAGGAAGTCTCTTGCTTGTGTGCTTGAGCATTGGAAGTCTCTTGCTTGTGTGCTTGAGCATTGGAAGTCTCTTGCTTGTGTGCTTGAGCATTTGTAATCAGATATTACTCATAGTGAAATCTCCTTGGAAGTGCAAGGGGGACTGGACTACTTCCGGATTGTGGAAGGAACCAGTATAATTGCTTTGTGTCATTCTTCTTCTCTCTCTCTCTGTTTTATTCCGCTGCATTTAGATTCTGATTATCACTTCAGAAGCTGTCTCGCTTAGCTTCTGATCAGTGTGTTCAGTTTTTAGGAGAAATGAAGAATTTTTCTAAAACACAATTCAACCCCCCTTCTTGTGTTTTTCTCACCTTCAGTTTACCTATCCAACAAATTGTCACATGCTAAGATTCAATACAAATCGGCCACTTTATGGCCTTCCTAGTAAAAATGGGTCGAAAACGAGTAATGTCCTAAATTAACGAGGAGATTTTCTTAACCTCCATTTTGGCCGAATTTTTAGAGAATGCAAAAATATCCCATGGAAGTCGTAGTTATGTTGTTTACCTATCCAACGAATTGTCACAGGCTAAGATTCAATACAAATCGGCCACTTTATGGCCTTCCTAGTAAAAATGGGTCGAAAACGAGTAATGTCCTAAATTAACGAGGAGATTTTCTTAACCTCCATTTCGGCCGAATTTTTAGAGAATGCAAAAATATCCCATGGAAGTCGTAGTTATGTTGTTTACCTATCCAACGAATTGTCACACGCTAAGATTCAATGCAAATCGGCCACATTATGGCCTTCCTACCAAAAAAGGGTTGAAAACGAGTTATGTCCTAAATTAACGAGGAGATTTTCTTAACCTCCATTTTGGCCGGTTTTTTAGAGAATGCGAAAATATCCCATGGAAGTCGTAGTTATGTTGTTTATCTATCTATCGAATTGTCACATGCTAAGATTCAATGCAAATCGGCCACATTATGGCCTTCCTAGTAAAAAAGGGTCGAAAACGAGTAATGTCCTAAATTAACGAGGAGATTTTCTTAACCTCCGTTTTGGCCGAATTTTTAGAGAATGCAAAAATATCCCATGGAAGTCGTAGTTATGTTGTTTACCTATCCAACAAATTGTCACATGCTAAGATTCAATACAAATCGGCCACTTTATGGCTTTCCTAGTAAAAATGGGTCGAAAACGAGTAATGTCCTAAATTAACAAGGAGATTTTCTTAACCTCCATTTTGGCCGAATTTTTAGAGAATGCAAAAATATCCCATGGAAGTCGTAGTTATGTTGTTTACCTATCCAACGAATTGTCACATGCTAAGATTCAATACAAATCGGCCACTTTATGGCCTTCCTAGTAAAAATGGGTCGAAAACGAGTAATGTCCTAAATTAACGAGGAGATTTTCTTAACCTCCATTTCGGCCGAATTTTTAGAGAATGCAAAAATATCCCATGGAAGTCGTAGTTATGTTGTTTACCTATCCAACGAATTGTCACACGCTAAGATTCAATACAAATCGACCACTTTATGGCCTTCCTACTAAAAAAGGGTTGAAAACGAGTTATGTCCTAAATTAACGAGGAGATTTTCTTAACCTCCATTTTGGCCGAATTTTTAGAGAATGCGAAAATATCCCATGGAAGTCGTAGTTATGTTGTTTATCTATCCAACGAATTATCACATGCTAAGATTCAATGCAAATCGGCCACATTATGGCCTTCCTAGTAAAAAAGGGTCGAAAACGAGTAATGTCCTAAATTAACGAGGAGATTTTCTTAACCTCCGTTTTAGCCGAATTTTTAGAGAATGGAAAAATATCCCATGGAAGTCGTAGTTATGTTGTTTACCTATCCAACAAATTGTCACATGCTAAGATTCAATACAAATCGGCCACTTTATGGCCTTCCTAGTAAAAATGGGTCGAAAACGAGTAATGTCCTAAATTAACGAGGAGATTTTCTTAACCTCCATTTTGGCCGAATTTTTAGAGAATGCAAAAATATCCCATGGAAGTCGTAGTTATGTTGTTTACCTATCCAACGAATTGTCACAGGCTAAGATTCAATACAAATCGGCCACTTTATGGCCTTCCTAGTAAAAATGGGTCGAAAACGAGTAATGTCCTAAATTAACGAGGAGATTTTCTTAACCTCCATTTCGGCCGAATTTTTAGAGAATGCAAAAATATCCCATGGAAGTCGTAGTTATGTTGTTTACCTATCCAACGAATTGTCACACGCTAAGATTCAATGCAAATCGGCCACATTATGGCCTTCCTACCAAAAAAGGGTTGAAAACGAGTTATGTCCTAAATTAACGAGGAGATTTTCTTAACCTCCATTTTGGCCGGTTTTTTAGAGAATGCGAAAATATCCCATGGAAGTCGTAGTTATGTTGTTTATC
Source organism: Medicago sativa (assembly GCF_051527215.1). NCBI lineage: Eukaryota > Viridiplantae > Streptophyta > Magnoliopsida > Fabales > Fabaceae > Medicago > Medicago sativa. Next base: position 84,481,514 of record NC_140750.1, read on the forward strand.
TATCTATCGAATTGTCACATGCTAAGATTCAATGCAAATCGGCCACATTATGGCCTTCCTAGTAAAAAAGGGTCGAAAACGAGTAATGTCCTAAATTAACGAGGAGATTTTCTTAACCTCCGTTTTGGCCGAATTTTTAGAGAATGCAAAAATATCCCATGGAAGTCGTAGTTATGTTGTTTACCTATCCAACAAATTGTCACATGCTAAGATTCAATACAAATCGGCCACTTTATGGCTTTCCTAGTAAAAATGGGTCGAAAACGAGTAATGTCCTAAATTAACAAGGAGATTTTCTTAACCTCCATTTTGGCCGAATTTTTAGAGAATGCAAAAATATCCCATGGAAGTCGTAGTTATGTTGTTTACCTATCCAACGAATTGTCACATGCTAAGATTCAATACAAATCGGCCACTTTATGGCCTTCCTAGTAAAAATGGGTCGAAAACGAGTAATGTCCTAAATTAACGAGGAGATTTTCTTAACCTCCATTTCGGCCGAATTTTTAGAGAATGCAAAAATATCCCATGGAAGTCGTAGTTATGTTGTTTACCTATCCAACGAATTGTCACACGCTAAGATTCAATACAAATCGACCACTTTATGGCCTTCCTACTAAAAAAGGGTTGAAAACGAGTTATGTCCTAAATTAACGAGGAGATTTTCTTAACCTCCATTTTGGCCGAATTTTTAGAGAATGCGAAAATATCCCATGGAAGTCGTAGTTATGTTGTTTATCTATCCAACGAATTATCACATGCTAAGATTCAATGCAAATCGGCCACATTATGGCCTTCCTAGTAAAAAAGGGTCGAAAACGAGTAATGTCCTAAATTAACGAGGAGATTTTCTTAACCTCCGTTTTAGCCGAATTTTTAGAGAATGGAAAAATATCCCATGGAAGTCGTAGTTATGTTGTTTACCTATCCAACAAATTGTCACATGCTAAGATTCAATACAAATCGGCCACTTTATGGCCTTCCTAGTAAAAATGGGTCGAAAACGAGTAATGTCCTAAATTAACGAGGAGATTTTCTTAACGTCCATTTTGGCCGAATTTTTAGAGAATGCAAAAATATCCCATGGAAGTCGTAGTTATGTTGTTTACCTATCCAACGAATTGTCACACGCTAAGATTCAATGCAAATCGGCCACATTATGGCCTTCCTACTAAAAAAGGGTCGAAAACGAGTAATGTCCCAAATTAACGAGGAGATTTTCTTAACCTCCATTGTGGCTGAATTTTTAGAGAATGCAAAAATATCCCATGGAAGTCGTAGTTATGTTGTTTACCTATCCAACGAATTGTCACACGCTAAGATTCAATGCAAATCGGCCACATTATGGCCTTCCTACTAAAAAAGGGTTGAAAACGAGTTATGTCCTAAATTAACGAGGAGATTTTCTTAACCTCCATTTTGGCTGAATTTTTAGAGAATGCGAAAATATCCCATGGAAGTCGTAGTTATGTTGTTTATCTATCTAACGAATTGTCACATGCTAAGATTCAATGCAAATCGGCCACATTATGGCCTTCCTAGTAAAAAAGGGTCGAAAACGAGTAATGTCCTAAATTAACGAGGAGATTTTCTTAACCTCCGTTTTGGCCGAATTTTTAGAGAATGCAAAAATATCCCATGGAAGTCGTAGTTATGTTGTTTACCTATCCAACAAATTGTCACATGCTAAGATTCAATACAAATCGGCCACTTTATGGCCTTCCTAGTAAAAATGGGTCGAAAACGAGTAATGTCCTAAATTAACAAGGAGATTTTCTTAACCTCCATTTTGGCCGAATTTTTAGAGAATGCAAAAATATCCCATGGAAGTCGTAGTTATGTTGTTTACCTATCCAACGAATTGTCACATGCTAAGATTCAATACAAATCGGCCACTTTATGGCCTTCCTAGTAAAAAAGGGTCGAAAACGAGTAATGTCCTAAATTAACGAGGAGATTTTCTTAACCTCCGTTTTTGCCGAATTTTTAGAGAATGCAAAAATATCCCATGGAAGTCGTAGTTATGTTGTTTACCTATCCAACAAATTGTCACATGCTAAGATTCAATACAAATCGGCCACTTTATGGCCTTCCTAGTAAAAATGGGTCGAAAACGAGTAATGTCCTAAATTAACGAGTAGATTTTCTTAACCTCCATTTTGGCCGAATTTTTAGAGAATGCAAAAATATCCCATGGAAGTCGTAGTTATGTTGTTTACCTATCCAACGAATTGTCACACGCTAAGATTCAATGCAAATCGGCCACATTATGGCCTTCCTACTAAAAAAGGGTCGAAAACGAGTAATGTCCCAAATTAACGAGGAGATTTTCTTAACCTCCATTGTGGCTGAATTTTTAGAGAATGCAAAAATATCCCATGGAAGTCGTAGTTATGTTGTTTACCTATCCAACGAATTGTCACACGCTAAGATTCAATGCAAATCGGCCACATTATGGCCTTCCTACTAAAAAAGGGTTGAAAACGAGTTATGTCCTAAATTAACGAGGAGATTTTCTTAACCTCCATTTTGGCCGAATTTTTAGAGAATGCGAAAATATCCCATGGAAGTCGTAGTTATGTTGTTTATCTATCTAACGAATTGTCACATGCTAAGATTCAATGCAAATCGGCCACATTATGGCCTTCCTAGTAAAAAAGGGTCGAAAACGAGTAATGTCGTAAATTAACGAGGAGATTTTCTTAACCTCCGTTTTGGCCGAATTTTTAGAGAATGCAAAAATATCCCATGGAAGTCGTAGTTATGTTGTTTACCTATCCAACAAATTGTCACATGCTAAGATTCAATTCAAATCGGCCACTTTATGGCCATCCTAGTAAAAATGGGTCGAAAACGAGTAATGTCCTAAATTAACGAGGAGATTTTCTTAACCTCCATTTTGGCCGAATTTTTAGAGAATGCAAAAATATCCCATGGAAGTCGTAGTTATGTTGTTTACCTATCCAACGAATTGTCACATGCTAAGATTCAATACAAATCGGCCACTTTATGGCCTTCCTAGTAAAAATGGGTCGAAAACGAGTAATGTCCTAAATTAACGAGGAGATTTTCTTAACCTCCATTTCGGCCGAATTTTTAGAGAATGCAAAAATATCCCATGGAAGTCGTAGTTATGTTGTTTACCTATCCAACGAATTGTCACACGCTAAGATTCAATACAAATCGACCACTTTATGGCCTTTCTACTAAAAAAGGGTTGAAAACGAGTTATGTCCTAAATTAACGAGGAGATTTTCTTAACCTCCATTTTGGCCGAATTTTTAGAGAATGCGAAAATATCCCATGGAAGTCGTAGTTATGTTGTTTATCTATCCAACGAATTATCACATGCTAAGATTCAATGCAAATCGGCCACATTATGGCCTTCCTAGTAAAAAAGGGTCGAAAACGAGTAATGTCCTAAATTAACGAGGAGATTTTCTTAACCTCCGTTTTAGCCGAATTTTTAGAGAATGCAAAAATATCCCATGGAAGTCGTAGTTATGTTGTTTACCTATCCAACAAATTGTCACATGCTAAGATTCAATACAAATCGGCCACTTTATGGCCTTCCTAGTAAAAATGGGTCGAAAACGAGTAATGTCCTAAATTAACGAGGAGATTTTCTTAACCTCCATTTTGGCCGAATTTTTAGAGAATGCAAAAATATCCCATGGAAGTCGTAGTTATGTTGTTTACCTATCCAATGAATTGTCACACGCTAAGATTCAATGCAAATCGGCCACATTATGGCCTTCCTACTAAAAAAGGGTCGAAAACGAGTAATGTCCCAAATTAACGAGGAGATTTTCTTAACCTCCATTGTGGCTGAATTTTTAGAGAATGCAAAAATATCCCATGGAAGTCGTAGTTATGTTGTTTACCTATCCAACGAATTGTCACATGCTAAGATTCAATACAAATCGGCCACATTATGGCCTTCCTAGTAAAAAAGGGTCGAAAACGAGTAATGTTCCAAATTAACGAGGAGATTTTCTTAACCTCTATTTTGGCCAAATTTTTAGAGAATGCAAAAATATCCCGTGGAAGTCATAGTTATGTTGTTTACCTATCCAACGAATTGTCACACGCTAAGATTCAATGCAAATCGGCCACATTATGGCCTTCCTACTAAAAAAGGGTCGAAAACGAGTAATGTCCCAAATTAACGAGGAGATTTTCTTAACCTCCGTTTTAGCCAAATTTTTAGAGAATGCAAAAATATCCCATGGAAGTCGTAGTTATGTTGTTTACCTATCCAACAAATTGTCATATGCTAAGATTCAATACAAATCGGCCACTTTACGGCCTTCCTAGTAAAAATGGGTCGAAAACGAGTAATGTCCTAAATTAACGAGGAGATTTTCTTAACCTCCATTTCGGCCGAATTTTTAGAGAATGCAAAAATATCCCATGGAAGTCGTAGTTATGTTGTTTACCTATCCAACGAATTGTCACAGGCTAAGATTCAATACAAATCGGCCACTTTATGGCCTTCCTAGTAAAAATGGGTCGAAAACGAGTAATGTCCTAAATTAACGAGGAGATTTTCTTAACCTCCATTTCGGCCGAATTTTTAGAGAATGCAAAAATATCCCATGGAAGTCGTAGTTATGTTGTTTACCTATCCAACGAATTGTCACACGCTAAGATTCAATACAAATCGACCACTTTATGGCCTTCCTACTAAAAAAGGGTTGAAAACGAGTTATGTCCTAAATTAACGAGGAGATTTTCTTAACCTCCATTTTGGCCGAATTTTTAGAGAATGCGAAAATATCCCATGGAAGTCGTAGTTATGTTGTTTATCTATCCAACGAATTCTCACATGCTAAGATTCAATGCAAATCGGCCACATTATGGCCTTCCTAGTAAAAAAGGGTCGAATACGAGTAATGTCCTAAATTAACGAGGAGATTTTCTTAACCTCCGTTTTAGCCGAATTTTTAGAGAATGCAAAAATATCCCATGGAAGTCGTAGTTATGTTGTTTACCTATCCAACAAATTGTCACATGCTAAGATTCAATACAAATCGGCCACTTTATGGCCTTCCTAGTAAAAATGGGTCGAAAACGAGTAATGTCCTAAATTAACGAGGAGATTTTCTTAACCTCCATTTTGGCCGAATTTTTAGAGAATGCAAAAATATCCCATGGAAGTCGTAGTTATGTTGTTTACCTATCCAACGAATTGTCACACGCTAAGATTCAATGCAAATCGGCCACATTATGGCCTTCCTACTAAAAAAGGGTCGAAAACGAGTAATGTCCCAAATTAACGAGGAGATTTTCTTAACCTCCATTGTGGCCGAATTTTTAGAGAATGCAAAAATATCCCATGGAAGTCGTAGTTATGTTGTTTACCTATCCAACGAATTGTCACACGCTAAGATTCAATGCAAATCGACCACTTTATGGCCTTCCTACTAAAAAAGTGTTGAAAACGAGTTATGTCCTAAATTAACGAGGAGATTTTCTTAACCTCCATTTTGGCCGAATTTTTAGAGAATGCAAAAATATCCCAAGGAAGTCGTAGTTATGTTGTTTACCTATCCAACGAATTGTCACATGCTAAGATTCAATACAAATCGGCCACTTTATGGCCTTCCTAGTAAAAATGGGTCGAAAACGAGTAATGTCCTAAATTAACGAGGAGATTTTCTTAACCTCCATTTCGGCCGAATTTTTAGAGAATGCAAAAATATCCCATGGAAGTCGTAGTTATGTTGTTTACCTATCCAACGAATTGTCACACGCTAAGATTCAATACAAATCGACCACTTTATGGCCTTCCTACTAAAAAAGGGTTGAAAACGAGTTATGTCCTAAATTAACGAGGAGATTTTCTTAACCTCCATTTTGGCCGAATTTTTAGAGAATGCGAAAATATCCCATGGAAGTCGTAGTTATGTTGTTTATCTATCCAATGAATTTTCACATGCTAAGATTCAATGCAAATCGGCCACATTATGGCCTTCCTAGTAAAAAAGGGTCGAAAACGAGTAATGTCCTAAATTAACGAGGAGATTTTCTTAACCTCCGTTTTAGCCGAATTTTTAGAGAATGCAAAAATATCCCATGGAAGTCGTAGTTATGTTGTTTACCTATCCAACAAATTGTCACATGCTAAGATTCAATACAAATCGGCCACTTTATGGCCTTCCTAGTAAAAATGGGTCGAAAACGAGTAATGTCCTAAATTAACGAGGAGATTTTCTTAACCTCCATTTCGGCCGAATTTTTAGAGAATGCAAAAATATCCCATGGAAGTCGTAGTTATGTTGTTTACCTATCCAACGAATTATCACATGCTAAGATTCAATACAAATCGGCCACTTTATGGCCTTCCTAGTAAAAATGGGTCGAAAACGAGTAATGTCCTAAATTAACGAGGAGATTTTCTTAACCTCCATTTTGGCCGAATTTTTAGAGAATGCAAAAATATCCCATGGAAGTCGTAGTTATGTTGTTTACCTATCCAACGAATTGTCACACGCTAAGATTCAATGCAAATCGGCCACATTATGGCCTTCCTACTAAAAAAGGGTCGAAAACGAGTAATGTCCCAAATTAACGAGGAGATTTTCTTAACCTCCATTGTGGCCGAATTTTTAGAGAATGCAAAAATATCCCATGGAAGTCGTAGTTATGTTGTTTACCTATCCAACGAATTGTCACACGCTAAGATTCAATGCAAATCGACCACTTTATGGCCTTCCTACTAAAAAAGTGTTGAAAACGAGTTATGTCCTAAATTAACGAGGAGATTTTCTTAACCTCCATTTTGGCCGAATTTTTAGAGAATGCGAAAATATCCCATGGAAGTCGTAGTTATGTTGTTTATCTATCCAACGAATTTTCACATGCTAAGATTCAATGCAAATCGGCCACATTATGGCCTTCCTAGTAAAAAAGGGTCGAAAACGAGTAATGTCATAAATTAACGAGGAGATTTTCTTAACCTCCGTTTTAGCCGAATTTTTAGAGAATGCAAAAATATCCCTTGGAAGTCGTAGTTATGTTGTTTACCTATCCAACAAATTGTCACATGCTAAGATTCAATACAAATCGGCCACTTTATGGCCTTCCTAGTAAAAAAGGGTCGAAAACGAGTAATGTCCTAAATTAACGAGGAGATTTTCTTAACCTCCATTTTGGCCGAATTTTTAGAGAATGCAAAAATATCCCATGGAAGTCGTAGTTATGTTGTTTACCTATCCAACGAATTGTCACATGCTAAGATTCAATACAAATCGGCCACTTTATGGCCTTCCTAGTAAAAATGGGTCGAAAACGAGTAATGTCCTAAATTAACGAGGAGATTTTCTTAACCTCCATTTCGGCCGAATTTTTAGAGAATGCAAAAATATCCCATGGAGTCGTAGTTATGTTGTTTACCTATCCAACGAATTGTCACACGCTAAGATTCAATACAAATCGACCACTTTATGGCCTTCCTACTAAAAAAGGGTTGAAAACGAGTTATGTCCTAAATTAACGAGGAGATTTTCTTAACCTCCATTTTGGCCGAATTTTTAGAGAATGCGAAAATATCCCATGGAAGTTGTAGTTATGTTGTTTATCTATCCAACGAATTTTCACATGCTAAGATTCAATGCAAATCGGCCACATTATGGCCTTCCTAGTAAAAAAGGGTCGAAAACGAGTAATGTCCTAAATTAACGAGGAGATTTTCTTAACCTCCGTTTTAGCCGAATTTTTAGAGAATGCAAAAATATCCTATGGAAGTCGTAGTTATGTTGTTTACCTATCCAACAAATTGTCACATGCTAAGATTCAATACAAATCGGCCACTTTATGGCCTTCCTAGTAAAAATGGGTCGAAAACGAGTAATGTCCTAAATTAACGAGGAGATTTTCTTAACCTCCATTTTGGCCGAATTTTTAGAGAATGCAAAAATATCCCATGGAAGTCGTAGTTATGTTGTTTACCTATCCAATGAATTGTCACACGCTAAGATTCAATGCAAATCGGCCACATTATGGCATTCCTACTAAAAAAGGGTCGAAAACGAGTAATGTCCCAAATTAACGAGGAGATTTTCTTAACCTCCATTGTGGCTGAATTTTTAGAGAATGCAAAAATATCCCATGGAAGTCGTAGTTATGTTGTTTACCTATCCAACGAATTGTCACATGCTAAGATTCAATACAAATCGGCCACATTATGGCCTTCCTAGTAAAAAAGGGTCGAAAACGAGTAATGTCCCAAATTAACGAGGAGATTTTCTTAACCTCTATTTTGGCCAAATTTTTAGAGAATGCAAAAATATCCCGTGGAAGTCATAGTTATGTTGTTTACCTATCCAACGAATTGTCACACGCTAAGATTCAATGCAAATCGGCCACATTATGGCCCTCCTACTAAAAAAGGGTCGAAAACGAGTAATGTCCCAAATTAACGAGGAGATTTTCTTAACCTCTATTTTGGCCAAATTTTTAGAGAATGCAAAAATATCCCGTGGAAGTCATAGTTATGTTGTTTACCTATCCAACGAATTGTCACACGCTAAGATTCAATGCAAATCGGCCACATTATGGCCTTCCTAGTAAAAAAGGGTCGAAAACGAGTAATGTCCCAAATTAACAAGGAGATTTTCTTAACCTCCATTTTGGCTGAATTTTTAAAAAATGCAAAAATATCCCATGGAAGTCGTAGCTATGTTGTTTACCTATCCAACGAATTGTCCCATGCTAAGATTCAATACAAATCGACCACTTTATGGCCTTCCTACTAAAAAAGGGTTGAAAACGAGTTATGTCCTAAATTAACGAGGAGATTTTCTTAACCTCCATTTTGGCCGAATTTTTAGAGAATGCGAAAATATCCCATGGAAGTCGTAGTTATGTTGTTTATCTATCCAGCGAATTTTCACATGCTAAGATTCAATGCAAATCGGCCACATTATGGCCTTCCTAGTAAAAAAGGGTCGAAAACGAGTAATGTCCTAAATTAACGAGGAGATTTTCTTAACCTCCGTTTTAGCCGAATTTTTAGAGAATGCAAAAATATCCCATGGAAGTCGTAGTTATGTTGTTTACCTATCCAACAAATTGTCACATGCTAAGATTCAATACAAATCGGCCACTTTATGGCCTTCCTAGTAAAAATGGGTCGAAAACGAGTAATGTCCTAAATTAACGAGGAGATTTTCTTAACCTCCATTTCGGCCGAATTTTTAGAGAATGCAAAAATATCCCATGGAAGTCGTAGTTATGTTGTTTACCTATCCAACGAATTGTCACACGCTAAGATTCAATACAAATCGACCACTTTATGGCCTTCCTACTAAAAAAGGGTTGAAAACGAGTTATGTCCTAAATTAACGAGGATTTTCTTAACCTCCATTTTGGCCGAATTTTTAGAGAATGCAAAAATATCCCATGGAAGTCGTAGTTATGTTGTTTACCTATCCAACGAATTGTCACACGCTAAGATTCAAAACAAATCGGCCACATTATGGCCTTCCTAGTAAAAAAGGGTCGAAAACGAGTAATGTCCCAAATTAACGAGGAGATTTTCTTAACCTCTATTTTGGCCAAATTTTTAGAGAATGCAAAAATATCCCGTGGAAGTCATAGTTATGTTGTTTACCTATCCAACGAATTGTCACACGCTAAGATTCAATGCAAATCGGCCACATTATGGCCTTCCTAGTAAAAAAGGGTCGAAAACGAGTAATGTCCCAAATTAACAAGGAGATTTTCTTAACCTCCATTTTGGCTGAATTTTTAAAAAATGCAAAAATATCCCATGGAAGTCGTAGCTATGTTGTTTACCTATCCAACGAATTGTCCCATGCTAAGATTCAATACAAACCGGCCACTTTACGGCCTTCCTTATAAAAAAGGGTCGAAAATGAGTAATGTCCTAAATTAACGAGGGGATTTTCTTAACCTCCATTTTGGCTAAATTTTTAGAGAATGCAAAAATATCCCATGGAAGTCGTAGTTATGTTGTTTACCCTTCCAACGAATTGTCACACGCTAAGATTCAATGCAAATCGGCCACATTATGGCCTTCCTACTAAAAAAGGGTCGAAAACGAGTAATGTCCTAAATTAACGAGGAGATTTTCTTAACCTCCGTTTTGGCCGAATTTTTAGAGAATGCAAAAATATCCCATGGAAGACGTAGTTATGTTGTTTACCTATCCAACAAATTGTCACATGCTAAGATTCAAAACAAATCGGCCACTATATGGCCTTCCTAGTAAAAATGGGTCGAAAACGAGTAATGTCCTAAATTAACGAGGAGATTTTCTTAACCTCCATTTTGGCCGAATTTTTAGAGAATGCAAAAATATCCCATGGAAGTCGTAGCTATGTTGTTTACCTATCCAACGAATTGTCACATGCTAAGATTCAATACAAATCTGCCACTTTATGGCCTTCCTAGTAAAAATGGGTCGAAAACGAGTAATGTCCTAAATTAACGACGAGATTTTCTTAACCTCCATTTTGGCCGAATTTTTAGAGAATGCAAAAATATCCCATGGAAGTCGTAGTTATGTTGTTTACCTATCCAACGAATTGTCACACGCTAAGATTCAATGCAAATCGGCCACATTATGGCCTTCCTACTAAAAAAGGGTCGAAAACGAGTAATGTCCTAAATTAACGAGGAGATTTTCTTAACCTCCGTTTTGGCCGAATTTTTAGAGAATGCAAAAATATCCCATGGAAGACGTAGTTATGTTGTTTACCTATCCAACAAATTGTCACATGCTAAGATTCAATACAAATCGGCCACTTTATGGCCTTCATAGTAAAAATGGGTCGAAAACGAGTAATGTCCTAAATTAACGAGGAGATTTTCTTAACCTCCATTTTGGCCGAATTTTTAGAGAATGCAAAAATATCCCATGGAAGTCGTAGCTATGTTGTTTACCTATCCAACGAATTGTCACATGCTAAGATTCAATACAAATCTGCCACTTTATGGCCTTCCTAGTAAAAATGGGTCGAAAACGAGTAATGTCCTAAATTAACGAGGAGATTTTCTTAACCTCCATTTTGGCCGAATTTTTAGAGAATGCAAAAATATCCCATGGAAGTCGTAGTTATGTTGTTTACCTATCCAACGAATTGTCACACGCTAAGATTCAATGCAAATCGGCCACATTATGGCCTTCCTACTAAAAAAGGGTCGAAAACGAGTAATGTCCCAAATTAACGAGGAGATTTTCTTAACCTCTATTTTGGCCAAATTTTTAGAGAATGCAAAAATATCCCGTGGAAGTCATAGTTATGTTGTTTACCTATCCAACGAATTGTCACACGCTAAGATTCAATGCAAATCGGCCACATTATGGCCTTCCTATTAAAAAAGGGTCGAAAACGAGTAATGTCCAAAATTAACAAGGAGATTTTCTTAACCTCCATTTTGGCTGAATTTTTACAAAATGCAAAAATATCCCATGGAAGTCGTAGCTATGTTGTTTACTTATCCAACGAATTGTCCCATGCTAAGATTCAATACAAACCGGCCACTTTATGGCCTTCCTTATAAAAAAGGGTCGAAAATGAGTAATGTCCTAAATTAACGAGGGGATTTTCTTAACCTCCATTTTGGCTAAATTTTTAGAGAATGCAAAAATATCCCATGGAAGTCGTAGTTATGTTGTTTACCCATCCAACGAATTGTCACACGCTAAGATTCAATGCAAATCGGCCACATTATGGCCTTCCTACTAAAAAAGGGTCGAAAACGAGTAATGTCCTAAATTAACGAGGAGATTTTCATAACCTCCGTTTTGGCCGAATTTTTAGAGAATGCAAAAATATCCCATGGAAGACGTAGTTATGTTGTTTACCTATCCAACAAATTGTCATATGCTAAGATTCAAAACAAATCGGCCACTTTATGGCCTTCCTAGTAAAAATGGGTCGAAAACGAGTAATGTCCTAAATTAACGAGGAGATTTTCTTAACCTCCATTTTGGCCGAATTTTTAGAGAATGCAAAAATATCCCATGGAAGTCGTAGCTATGTTGTTTACCTATCCAACGAATTGTCACATGCTAAGATTCAATACAAATCTGCCACTTTATGGCCTTCCTAGTAAAAATGGGTCGAAAACGAGTAATGTCCTAAATTAACGACGAGATTTTCTTAACCTCCATTTTGGCCGAATTTTTAGAGAATGCAAAAATATCCCATGGAAGTCGTAGTTATGTTGTTTACCTATCCAACGAATTGTCACACGCTAAGATTCAATGCAAATCGGCCACATTATGGCCTTCCTACTAAAAAAGGGTCGAAAACGAGTAATGTCCCAAATTAACGAGGAGATTTTCTTAACCTCTATTTTGGCCAAATTTTTAGAGAATGCAAAAATATCCCGTGGAAGTCATAGTTATGTTGTTTACCTATCCAACGAATTGTCACACGCTAAGATTCAATGCAAATCGGCCACATTATGGCCTTCCTACTAAAAAAGGGTCGAAAACGAGTAATGTCCCAAATTAACGAGGAGATTTTCTTAACCTCTATTTTGGCCAAATTTTTAGAGAATGCAAAAATATCCCGTGGAAGTCATAGTTATGTTGTTTACCTATCCAACGAATTGTCACACGCTAAGATTCAATGCAAATCGGCCACATTATGGCCTTCCTAGTAAAAAAGGGTCGAAAACGAGTAATGTCCAAAATTAACAAGGAGATTTTCTTAACCTCCATTTTGGCTGAATTTTTACAAAATGCAAAAATATCCCATGGAAGTCGTAGCTATGTTGTTTACTTATCCAACGAATTGTCCCATGCTAAGATTCAATACAAACCGGCCACTTTATGGCCTTCCTTATAAAAAAGGGTCGAAAATGAGTAATGTCCTAAATTAACGAGGGGATTTTCTTAACCTCCATTTTGGCTAAATTTTTAGAGAATGCAAAAATATCCCATGGAAGTCGTAGTTATGTTGTTTACCCATCCAACGAATTGTCACACGCTAAGATTCAATGCAAATCGGCCACATTATGGCCTTCCTACTAAAAAAGGGTCGAAAACGAGTAATGTCCTAAATTAACGAGGAGATTTTCTTAACCTCCGTTTTGGCCGAATTTTTAGAGAATGCAAAAATATCCCATGGAAGACGTAGTTATGTTGTTTACCTATCCAACAAATTGTCACATGCTAAGATTCAAAACAAATCGGCCACTTTATGGCCTTCCTAGTAAAAATGGGTCGAAAACGAGTAATGTCCTAAATTAACGAGGAGATTTTCTTAACCTCCATTTTGGCCGAATTTTTAGAGAATGCAAAAATATCCCATGGAAGTCGTAGCTATGTTGTTTACCTATCCAACGAATTGTCACATGCTAAGATTCAATACAAATCTGCCACTTTATGGCCTTCCTAGTAAAAATGGGTCGAAAACGAGTAATGTCCTAAATTAACGACGATATTTTCTTAACCTCCATTTTGGCCGAATTTTTAGAGAATGCAAAAATATCCCATGGAAGTCGTAGTTATGTTGTTTACCTATCCAACGAATTGTCACACGCTAAGATTCAATGCAAATCGGCCACATTATGGCCTTCCTACTAAAAAAGGGTCGAAAACGAGTAATGTCCCAAATTAACGCAAGGATTTTCTTAACCTCCATTTTGGCTGAATTTTTAAAAAATGCAAAAATATCCCATGGAAGTCGTAGCTATGTTGTTTACCTGTCCAACGAATTGTCCCATGCTAAGATTCAATACAAACCGGCCACTTTATGGCCTTCCTTATAAAAAAAGGGTCAAAAACGAGTAATGTCCTAAATTAACGAGGGGATTTTCTTAACCTCCATTTTGGCCGAATTTTTAGAGAATGCAAAAATATCCCATGGAAGTCGTAGCTATTTTGTTTACCTATCCAGCGAATTTTCACATGCTAAGATTCAATACAAATCGACCACTTTATGGCCTTCCTACTAAAAAAGGGTTGAAAACGAGTAATGTCCTAAATTAACGAGGAGATTTTCTTAACCTCCATTTTGGCCGAATTTTTAGAGAATGCAAAAATATCCCATGGAAGTCGTAGTTATGTTGTTTACCTATCCAACGAATTGTCACACGCTAAGATTCAATGCAAATCGGCCACATTATGGCCTTCCTACTAAAAAAGGATCGAAAACGAGTAATGTCCCAAATTAACGACGAGATTTTCTTAACCTCCATTTTGGCCGAATTTTTAGAGAATGCAAAAATATCCCATGGAAGTCGTAGTTATGTTGTTTACCTATCCAACGAATTGTCACACGCTAAGATTCAATGCAAATCGGCCACATTATGGCCTTCCTACTAAAAAAGGGTCGAAAACGAGTAATGTCCCAAATTAACGACGAGATTTTCTTAACCTCCATTTTGGCCGAATTTTTAGAGAATGCAAAAATATCCCATGGAAGTCGTAGTTATGTTGTTTACCTATCCAACGAATTGTCACACGCTAAGATTCAATGGAAATCGGCCACATTATGGCATTCCTAGTAAAAAAGGGTCGAAAACGAGTAATGTCCCAAATTAACGCAAGGATTTTCTTAACCTCCATTTTGGCTGAATTTTTAAAAAATGCAAAAATATCCCATGGAAGTCGTAGCTATGTTGTTTACCTATCCAACGAATTGTCCCATGCTAAGATTCAATACAAACCGGCCACTTTATGGCCTTCCTTATAAAAAAAGGGTCGAAAACGAGTAATGTCCTAAATTAACGAGGGGATTTTCTTAACCTCCATTTTGGCCGAATTTTTAGAGAATGCAAAAATATCCCATGGAAGTCGTAGCTATTTTGTTTACCTATCCAGCGAATTTTCACATGCTAAGATTCAATACAAATCGACCACTTTATGGCCTTCCTACTAAAAAAGGGTTGAAAACGAGTAATGTCCTAAATTAACGAGAAGATTTTCTTAACCTCCATTTTGGCCGAATTTTTAGAGAATGCAAAAATATCCCATGGAAGTCGTAGTTATGTTGTTTACCTATCCAACGAATTGTCACACGCTAAGATTCAATGCAAATCGGCCACATTATGGCCTTCCTACTAAAAAAGGGTCGAAAACGAGTAATGTCCCAAATTAACGAGGAGATTTTCTTAACCTCCATTTTGGCCGAATTTTTAGAGAATGCAAAAATATCCCATGGAAGTCGTAGTTATGTTGTTTACCTTTCCAACGAATTGTCACATGCTAAGATTCAATGCAAATCGGCCACATTATGGCCTTCCTAGTAAAAAAGGGTCGAAAACGAGTAATGTCCTAAATTAACGAGGGGATTTTCTTAACCTCCCTTTTGGCCGAATTTTTAGAGAATGCAAAAATATCCCATGGAAATCGTAGGTATGTTGTTTACCTATCCAACGAATTGTCACATGCTAAGATTCAATACAAATCGGCCACTTTATGGCCTTCCTAGTAAAAATGGGTCGAAAACGAGTAATGTCCTAAATTAACGAGGAGATTTTCTTAACCTCCATTTTGGCCGAATTTTTAGAGAATGCAAAAATATCCCATGGAAGTCGTAGTTATGTTGTTTACCTATCCAACGAATTGTCACACGCTAAGATTCAATGCAAATCGGCCATATTATGGCCTTCCTACTAAAAAAGGGTCGAAAACGAGTAATGTCCCAAATTAACGAGGAGATTTTCTTAACATCCATTGTGGCTGAATTTTTAGAGAATGCAAAAATATCCCATGGAAGTCGTAGTTATGTTGTTTACCTATCCAACGAATTGTCACATGCTAAGATTCAATACAAATCGGCCACATTATGGCCTTCCTAGTAAAAAAGGGTCGAAAACGAGTAATGTCCCAAATTAACGAGGAGATTTTCTTAACCTCTATTTTGGCCAAATTTTTAGAGAATGCAAAAATATCCCGTGGAAGTCATAGTTATGTTGTTTACCTATCCAACGAATTGTCACACGCTAAGATTCAATGCAAATCGGCCACATTATGGCCTTCCTAGTAAAAAAGGGTCGAAAACGAGTAATGTCCCAAATTAACAAGGAGATTTTCTTAACCTCCATTTTGGCTGAATTTTTAAAAAATGCAAAAATATCCCATGGAAGTCGTAGCTATGTTGTTTACCTATCCAACGAATTGTCCCATGCTAAGATTCAATACAAACCGGCCACTTTATGGCCTTCCTTATAAAAAAGGGTCGAAAATGAGTAATGTCCTAAATTAACGAGGGGATTTTCTTAACCTCCATTTTGGCTAAATTTTTAGAGAATGCAAAAATATCCCATGGAAGTCGTAGTTATGTTGTTTACCCATCCAACGAATTGTCACACGCTAAGATTCAATGCAAATCGGCCACATTATGGCCTTCCTACTAAAAAAGGGTCGAAAACGAGTAATGTCCTAAATTAACGAGGAGATTTTCTTAACCTCCGTTTTGGCCGAATTTTTAGAGAATGCAAAAATATCCCATGGAAGACGTAGTTATGTTGTTTACCTATCCAACAAATTGTCACATGCTAAGATTCAATACAAATCGGCCACTTTATGGCCTTCCTAGTAAAAATGGGTCGAAAACGAGTAATGTCCTAAATTAACGAGGAGATTTTCTTAACCTCCATTTTGGCCGAATTTTTAGAGAATGCAAAAATATCCCATGGAAGTCGTAGCTATGTTGTTTACCTATCCAACGAATTGTCACATGCTAAGATTCAATACAAATCGGCCACTTTATGGCCTTCCTAGTAAAAATGGGTCGAAAACGAGTAATGTCCTAAATTAACGAGGAGATTTTCTTAACCTCCATTTTGGCCGAATTTTTAGAGAATGCAAAAATATCCCATGGAAGTCGTAGCTATGTTGTTTACCTATCCAACGAATTTTCACATGCTAAGATTCAATACAAATCGACCACTTTATGGCCTTCCTACTAAAAAAGGGTTGAAAACGAGTAATGTCCTAAATTAACGAGGAGATTTTCTTAACCTCCATTTTGGCCGAATTTTTAGAGAATGCAAAAATATCCCATGGAAGTCGTAGTTATGTTGTTTACCTATCCAACGAATTGTCACACGCTAAGATTCAATGCAAATCGGCCACATTATGGCCTTCCTACTAAAAAAGGGTCGAAAACGAGTAATGTCCCAAATTAACGACGAGATTTTCTTAACCTCCATTTTGGCCGAATTTTTAGAGAATGCAAAAATATCCCATGGAAGTCGTAGTTATGTTGTTTACCTATCCAACGAATTGTCACATGCTAAGATTCAATACAAATCGGCCACTTTATGGCCTTCCTACTAAAAAAGGGTTGAAAACGAGTAATGTCCTAAATTAACGAGGAGATTTTCTTAACCTCCATTTTGGTCGAATTTTTAGAGAATGCAAAAATATCCCATGGAAATCGTAGGTATGTTGTTTACCTATCCAACGAATTGTCACATGCTAAGATTCAATACAAATCGGCCACTTTATGGCCTTCCTACTAAAAAAGGGTTGAAAACGAGTAATGTCCTAAATTAACGAGGAGATTTTCTTAACCTCCATTTTGGTCGAATTTTTAGAGAATGCAAAAATATCCCATGGAAGTCGTAGTTATGTTGTTTACCTATCCAACGAATTGTTACACGCTAAGATTCAATGCAAATCGGCCACATTATGGCCTTCCTACTAAAAAAGGGTCGAAAACGAGTAATGTCCCAAATTAACGACGAGATTTTCTTAACCTCCATTTTGGCCGAATTTTTAGAGAATGCAAAAATATCCCATGGAAGTCGTAGTTATGTTGTTTACCTATCCAACAAATTGTCACATGCTAAGATTCAATACAAATTGGCCACTTTATGGCCTTCCTAGTAAAAATGGGTCGAAAACGAGTAATGTCCTAAATTAACGACGAGATTTTCTTAACCTCCATTTTGGCCGAATTTTTAGAGAATGCAAAAATATCCCATGGAAGTCGTAGTTATGTTGTTTACCTATCCAACGAATTGTCACACGCTAAGATTCAATGCAAATCGGCCACATTATGGCTTTCCTAGTAAAAAAGGGTCGAAAACGAGTAATGTCCCAAATTAACGCAAGGATTTTCTTAACCTCCATTTTGGCTGAATTTTTAAAAAATGCAAAAATACCCCATGGAAGTCGTAGCTATGTTGTTTACCTATCCAACGAATTGTCACATGCTAAGATTCAATACAAATCGGCCACTTTATGGCCTTCCTAGTAAAAATGGGTCGAAAACGAGTAATGTCCTAAATTAACGAGGAGATTTTCTTAACCTCCATTTTGGCCGAATTTTTAGAGAATGCAAAAATATCCCATGGAAGTCGTAGCTATGTTGTTTACCTATCCAACGAATTTTCACATGCTAAGATTCAATACAAATCGACCACTTTATGGCCTTCCTACTAAAAAAGGGTTGAAAACGAGTAATGTCCTAAATTAACGAGGAGATTTTCTTAACCTCCATTTTGGCCGAATTTTTAGAGAATGCAAAAATATCCCATGGAAGTCGTAGTTATGTTGTTTACCTATCCAACGAATTGTCACACGCTAAGATTCAATGCAAATCGGCCACATTATGGCCTTCCTACTAAAAAAGGGTCGAAAACGAGTAATATCCCAAATTAACGACGAGATTTTCTTAACCTCCATTTTGGCCGAATTTTTAGAGAATGCAAAAATATCCCATGGAAGTCGTAGTTATGTTGTTTACCTATCCAACAAATTGTCACATGCTAAGATTCAATACAAATCGGCCACTTTATGGCCTTCCTAGTAAAAATGGGTCGAAAACGAGTAATGTCCTAAATTAACGACGAGATTTTCTTAACCTCCATTTTGGCCGAATTTTTAGAGAATGCAAAAATATCCCATGGAAGTCGTAGTTATGTTGTTTACCTATCCAACGAATTGTCACACGCTAAGATTCAATGCAAATCGGCCACATTATGGCTTTCCTAGTAAAAAAGGGTCGAAAACGAGTAATGTCCCAAATTAACGCAAGGATTTTCTTAACCTCCATTTTGGCTGAATTTTTAAAAAATGCAAAAATACCCCATGGAAGTCGTAGCTATGTTGTTTACCTATCCAACGAATTGTCCCATGCTAAGATTCAATACAAACCGGCCACTTTATGGCCTTCCTTATAAAAAAAGGGTCGAAAACGAGTAATGTTCTAAATTAACGAGGGGATTTTCTTAACCTCCATTTTGGCCGAATTTTTAGAGAATGCAAAAATATCCCATGGAAATCGTAGGTATGTTGTTTACCTATCCAACGAATTGTCACATGCTAAGATTCAATACAAATCGGCCACTTTATGGCCTTCCTACTAAAAAAGGGTTGAAAACGAGTAATGTCCTAAATTAACGAGGAGATTTTCTTAACCTCCATTTTGGTCGAATTTTTAGAGAATGCAAAAATATCCCATGGAAGTCGTAGTTATGTTGTTTACCTATCCAACGAATTGTTACACGCTAAGATTCAATGCAAATCGGCCACATTATGGCCTTCCTACTAAAAAAGGGTCGAAAACGAGTAATGTCCCAAATTAACGACGAGATTTTCTTAACCTCCATTTTGGCCGAATTTTTAGAGAATGCAAAAATATCCCATGGAAGTCGTAGTTATGTTGTTTACCTATCCAACAAATTGTCACATGCTAAGATTCAATACAAATCGGCCACTTTATGGCCTTCCTAGTAAAAATGGGTCGAAAACGAGTAATGTCCTAAATTAACGACGAGATTTTCTTAACCTCCATTTTGGCCGAATTTTTAGAGAATGCAAAAATATCCCATGGAAGTCGTAGTTATGTTGTTTACCTATCCAACGAATTGTCACACGCTAAGATTCAATGCAAATCGGCCACATTATGGCTTTCCTAGTAAAAAAGGGTCGAAAACGAGTAATGTCCCAAATTAACGCAAGGATTTTCTTAACCTCCATTTTGGCTGAATTTTTAAAAAATGCAAAAATACCCCATGGAAGTCGTAGCTATGTTGTTTACCTATCCAACGAATTGTCCCATGCTAAGATTCAATACAAACCGGCCACTTTATGGCCTTCCTTATAAAAAAAGGGTCGAAAACGAGTAATGTCCTAAATTAACGAGGGGATTTTCTTAACCTCCATTTTGGCCGAATTTTTAGAGAATGCAAAAATATCCCATGGAAATCGTAGGTATGTTGTTTACCTATCCAACGAATTGTCACATGCTAAGATTCAATACAAATCGGCCACTTTATGGCCTTCCTACTAAAAAAGGGTTGAAAACGAGTAATGTCCTAAATTAACGAGGAGATTTTCTTAACCTCCATTTTGGTCGAATTTTTAGAGAATGCAAAAATATCCCATGGAAGTCGTAGTTATGTTGTTTACCTATCCAACGAATTGTCACACGCTAAGATTCAATGCAAATCGGCCACATTATGGCCTTCCTACTAAAAAAGGGTCGAAAACGAGTAATGTCCCAAATTAACGAGGAGATTTTCTTAACCTCCATTTTGGCCGAATTTTTAGAGAATGCAAAAATATCCCATGGAAGTCGTAGTTATGTTGTTTACCTTTCCAACGAATTGTCACATGCTAAGATTCAATGCAAATCGGCCACATTATGGCCTTCCTAGTAAAAAAGGGTCGAAAACGAGTAATGTCCTAAATTAACGAGGGGATTTTCTTAACCTCCCTTTTGGCCGAATTTTTAGAGAATGCAAAAATATCCCATGGAAATCGTAGGTATGTTGTTTACCTATCCAACGAATTGTCACACGCTAAGATTCAATACAAATCGGCCACTTTATGGCCTTCCTAGTAAAAATGGGTCGAAAACGAGTAACGTCCTAAATTAACGAGGAGATTTTCTTAACCTCCATTTTGGCCGAATTTTTAGAGAATGCAAAAATATCCCATGGAAGTCGTAGTTATGTTGTTTACCTATCCAACGAATTGTCACACGCTAAGATTCAATGCAAATCGGCCACATTATGGCCTTCCTAGTAAAAAAGGGTCGAAAACGAGTAATGTCCTAAATTAACGAGGGGATTTTCTTAACCTCCCTTTTGGCCGAATTTTTAGAGAATGCAAAAATATCCCATGGAAATCGTAGGTATGTTGTTTACCTATCCAACGAATTGTCACACGCTAAGATTCAATACAAATCGGCCACTTTATGGCCTTCCTAGTAAAAATGGGTCGAAAACGAGTAACGTCCTAAATTAACGAGGAGATTTTCTTAACCTCCATTTTGGCCGAATTTTTAGAGAATGCAAAAATATCCCATGGAAGTCGTAGTTATGTTGTTTACCTATCCAACGAATTGTCACACGCTAAGATTCAATGCAAATCGGCCACATTATGGCCTTCCTACTAAAAAAGGGTCGAAAACGAGTAATGTCCCAAATTAACGAGGAGATTTTCTTAACCTCCATTTTGGCCGAATTTTTAGAGAATGCAAAAATATCCCATGGAAGTCGTAGTTATGTTGTTTACCTTTCCAACGAATTGTCACATGCTAAGATTCAATGCAAATCGGCCACATTATGGCCTTCCTAGTAAAAAAGGGTCGAAAACGAGTAATGTCCTAAATTAACGAGGGGATTTTCTTAACCTCCCTTTTGGCCGAATTTTTAGAGAATGCAAAAATATCCCATGGAAATCGTAGGTATGTTGTTTACCTATCCAACGAATTGTCACACGCTAAGATTCAATACAAATCGGCCACTTTATGGCCTTCCTAGTAAAAATGGGTCGAAAACGAGTAACGTCCTAAATTAACGAGGAGATTTTCTTAACCTCCATTTTGGCCGAATTTTTAGAGAATGCAAAAATATCCCATGGAAGTCGTAGTTATGTTGTTTACCTATCCAACGAATTGTCACACGCTAAGATTCAATGCAAATCGGCCACATTATGGCCTTCCTAGTAAAAAAGGGTCGAAAACGAGTAATGTCCTAAATTAACGAGGGGATTTTCTTAACCTCCCTTTTGGCCGAATTTTTAGAGAATGCAAAAATATCCCATGGAAATCGTAGGTATGTTGTTTACCTATCCAACGAATTGTCACACGCTAAGATTCAATACAAATCGGCCACTTTATGGCCTTCCTAGTAAAAATGGGTCGAAAACGAGTAACGTCCTAAATTAACGAGGAGATTTTCTTAACCTCCATTTTGGCCGAATTTTTAGAGAATGCAAAAATATCCCATGGAAGTCGTAGTTATGTTGTTTACCTATCCAACGAATTGTCACACGCTAAGATTCAATGCAAATCGGCCACATTATGGCCTTCCTACTAAAAAAGGGTTGAAAACGAGTTATGTCCTAAATTAACGAGGAGATTTTCTTAACCTCCATTTTGGCCGAATTTTTAGAGAATGCAAAAATATCCCATGGAAGTCGTAGCTATGTTGTTTACCTATCCAACGAATTTTCACATGCTAAGATTCAATACAAATCGACCACTTTATGGCCTTCCTACTAAAAAAGGGTTGAAAACGAGTAATGTCCTAAATTAACGAGGAGATTTTCTTAACCTCCATTTTGGCCGAATTTTTAGAGAATGCAAAAATATCCCATGGAAGTCGTAGTTATGTTGTTTACCTATCCAACGAATTGTCACACGCTAAGATTCAATGCAAATCGGCCACATTATGGCCTTCCTACTAAAAAAGGGTCGAAAACGAGTAATGTCCCAAATTAACGACGAGATTTTCTTAACCTCCATTTTGGCCGAATTTTTAGAGAATGCAAAAATATCCCATGGAAGTCGTAGTTATGTTGTTGACCTATCCAACAAATTGTCACATGCTAAGATTCAATACAAATCGGCCACTTTATGGCCTTCCTAGTAAAAATGGGTCGAAAACGAGTAATGTCCTAAATTAACGACGAGATTTTCTTAACCTCCATTTTGGCCGAATTTTTAGAGAATGCAAAAATATCCCATGGAAGTCGTAGTTATGTTGTTTACCTATCCAACGAATTGTCACACGCTAAGATTCAATGCAAATCGGCCACATTATGGCTTTCCTAGTAAAAAAGGGTCGAAAACGAGTAATGTCCCAAATTAACGCAAGGATTTTCTTAACCTCCATTTTGGCTGAATTTTTAAAAAATGCAAAAATACCCCATGGAAGTCGTAGCTAAGTTGTTTACCTATCCAACGAATTGTCCCATGCTAAGATTCAATACAAACCGGCCACTTTATGGCCTTCCTTATAAAAAAAGGGTCGAAAACGAGTAATGTCCTAAATTAACGAGGGGATTTTCTTAACCTCCATTTTGGCCGAATTTTTAGAGAATGCAAAAATATCCCATGGAAATCGTAGGTATGTTGTTTACCTATCCAACGAATTGTCACATGCTAAGATTCAATACAAATCGGCCACTTTATGGCCTTCCTACTAAAAAAGGGTTGAAAACGAGTAATGTCCTAAATTAACGAGGAGATTTTCTTAACCTCCATTTTGGTCGAATTTTTAGAGAATGCAAAAATATCCCATGGAAGTCGTAGTTATGTTGTTTACCTATCCAACGAATTGTCACACGCTAAGATTCAATGCAAATCGGCCACATTATGGCCTTCCTACTAAAAAAGGGTCGAAAACGAGTAATGTCCCAAATTAACGAGGTGATTTTCTTAACCTCCATTTTGGCCGAATTTTTAGAGAATGCAAAAATATCCCATGGAAGCCGTAGTTATGTTGTTTACCTTTCCAACGAATTGTCACATGCTAAGATTCAATGCAAATCGGCCACATTATGGCCTTCCTAGTAAAAAAGGGTCGAAAACGAGTAATGTCCTAAATTAACGAGGGGATTTTCTTAACCTCCCTTTTGGCCGAATTTTTAGAGAATGCAAAAATATCCCATGGAAATCGTAGGTATGTTGTTTACCTATCCAACGAATTGTCACACGCTAAGATTCAATACAAATCGGCCACTTTATTACCTTCCTAGTAAAAATGGGTCGAAAACGAGTAACGTCCTAAATTAACGAGGAAATTTTCTTAACCTCCATTTTGGCCGAATTTTTAGAGAATGCAAAAATATCCCATGGAAGTCGTAGTTATGTTGTTTACCTATCCAACGAATTGTCACACGCTAAGATTCAATGCAAATCGGCCACATTATGGCCTTCCTACTAAAAAAGGGTTGAAAACGAGTTATGTCCTAAATTAACGAGGAGATTTTCTTAACCTCCATTTTGGCCGAATTTTTAGAGAATGCGAAAATATCCCATGGAAGTCGTAGTTATGTTGTTTATCTATCCAACGAATTGTCACATGCTAAGATTCAATGCAAATCGGCCACATTATGGCCTTCCTAGTAAAAAAGGGTCAAAAACGAGTAATGTCCTAAATTAACGAGGAGATTTTCTTAACCTCCGTTTTGGCCGAATTTTTAGAGAATGCAAAAATATCCCATGGAAGTCGTAGTTATGTTGTTTACCTATCCAACGAATTGTCACACGCTAAGATTCAATGCAAATCGGCCACATTATGGCTTTCCTAGTAAAAAAGGGTCGAAAACGAGTAATGTCCCAAATTAACGCAAGGATTTTCTTAACCTCCATTTTGGCTGAATTTTTAAAAAATGCAAAAATACCCCATGGAAGTCGTAGCTAAGTTGTTTACCTATCCAACGAATTGTCCCATGCTAAGATTCAATACAAACCGGCCACTTTATGGCCTTCCTTATAAAAAAAGGGTCGAAAACGAGTAATGTCCTAAATTAACGAGGGGATTTTCTTAACCTCCATTTTGGCCGAATTTTTAGAGAATGCAAAAATATCCCATGGAAATCGTAGGTATGTTGTTTACCTATCCAACGAATTGTCACATGCTAAGATTCAATACAAATCGGCCACTTTATGGCCTTCCTACTAAAAAAGGGTTGAAAACGAGTAATGTCCTAAATTAACGAGGAGATTTTCTTAACCTCCATTTTGGTCGAATTTTTAGAGAATGCAAAAATATCCCATGGAAGTCGTAGTTATGTTGTTTACCTATCCAACGAATTGTCACACGCTAAGATTCAATGCAAATCGGCCACATTATGGCCTTCCTACTAAAAAAGGGTCGAAAACGAGTAATGTCCCAAATTAACGAGGTGATTTTCTTAACCTCCATTTTGGCCGAATTTTTAGAGAATGCAAAAATATCCCATGGAAGTCGTAGTTATGTTGTTTACCTTTCCAACGAATTGTCACATGCTAAGATTCAATGCAAATCGGCCACATTATGGCCTTCCTAGTAAAAAAGGGTCGAAAACGAGTAATGTCCTAAATTAACGAGGGGATTTTCTTAACCTCCCTTTTGGCCGAATTTTTAGAGAATGCAAAAATATCCCATGGAAATCGTAGGTATGTTGTTTACCTATCCAACGAATTGTCACACGCTAAGATTCAATACAAATCGGCCACTTTATTACCTTCCTAGTAAAAATGGGTCGAAAACGAGTAACGTCCTAAATTAACGAGGAAATTTTCTTAACCTCCATTTTGGCCGAATTTTTAGAGAATGCAAAAATATCCCATGGAAGTCGTAGTTATGTTGTTTACCTATCCAACGAATTGTCACACGCTAAGATTCAATGCAAATCGGCCACATTATGGCCTTCCTACTAAAAAAGGGTTGAAAACGAGTTATGTCCTAAATTAACGAGGAGATTTTCTTAACCTCCATTTTGGCCGAATTTTTAGAGAATGCGAAAATATCCCATGGAAGTCGTAGTTATGTTGTTTATCTATCCAACGAATTGTCACATGCTAAGATTCAATGCAAATCGGCCACATTATGGCCTTCCTAGTAAAAAAGGGTCAAAAACGAGTAATGTCCTAAATTAACGAGGAGATTTTCTTAACCTCCGTTTTGGCCGAATTTTTAGAGAATGCAAAAATATCCCATGGAAGTCGTAGTTATGTTGTTTACCTATCCAACAAATTGTCACATGCTAAGATTCTATACAAATCGGCCACTTTATGGCCTTCCTAGTAAAAATGGGTCGAAAACGAGTAATGTCCTAAATTAACGAGGAGATTTTCTTAACCTCCATTTTGGCCGAATTTTTAGAGAATGCAAAAATATCCCATGGAAGTCGTAGTTATGTTGTTTACCTATCCAACGAATTGTCACATGCTAAGATTCAATACAAATCGGCCACTTTATGGCCTTCCTAGTAAAAATGGGTCGAAAACGAGTAATGTCCTAAATTAACGAGGAGATTTTCTTAACCTCCATTTTGGCCGAATTTTTAGAGAATGCAAAAATATCCCATGGAAGTCGTAGTTATGTTGTTTACCTATCCAACGAATTGTCACATGCTAAGATTCAATACAAATCGGCCACTTTATGGCCTTCCTAGTAAAAATGGGTCGAAAACGAGTAATGTCCTAAATTAACGAGGAGATTTTCTTAACCTCCATTTTGGCCGAATTTTTAGAGAATGCAAAAATATCCCATTGAAGTCGTAGTTATGTTGTTTACCTATCCAACGAATTGTGACACGCTAAGATTCAATGCAAATCGGCCACATTATGGCTTTCCTACTAAAAAAGGGTTGAAAACGAGTTATGTCCTAAATTAACGAGGAGATTTTCTTAACCTCCATTTTGGCCGAATTTTTAGAGAATGCGAAAATATCCCATGGAAGTCGTAGTTATGTTGTTTACCTATCCAACAAATTGTCACATGCTAAGATTCAATACAAATCGGCCACTTTATGGCCTTCCTAGTAAAAATGGGTCGAAAACGAGTAATGTCCTAAATTAACGAGGAGATTTTCTTAACCTCCGTTTTGGCCGAATTTTTAGAGAATGCAAAAATATCCCATGGAAGTCGTAGTTATGTTGTTTACCTATCCAACAAATTGTCACATGCTAAGATTCAATACAAATCGGCCACTTTATGGCCTTCCTAGTAAAAATGGGTCGAAAACGAGTAATGTCCTAAATTAACGAGGAGATTTTCTTAACCTCCATTTTGGCCGAATTTTTAGAGAATGCAAAAATATCCCATGGAAGTCGTAGTTATGTTGTTTACCTATCCAACGAATTGTCACATGCTAAGATTCAATACAAATCGGCCACTTTATGGCCTTCCTAGTAAAAATGGGTCGAAAACGAGTAATGTCCTAAATTAACGAGGAGATTTTCTTAACCTCCATTTTGGCCGAATTTTTAGAGAATGCAAAAATATCCCATGGAAGTCGTAGTTATGTTGTTTACCTATCCAACGAATTGTCACATGCTAAGATTCAATACAAATCGGCCACTTTATGGCCTTCCTAGTAAAAATGGGTCGAAAACGAGTAATGTCCTAAATTAACGAGGAGATTTTCTTAACCTCCATTTTGGCCGAATTTTTAGAGAATGCAAAAATATCCCATTGAAGTCGTAGTTATGTTGTTTACCTATCCAACGAATTGTGACACGCTAAGATTCAATGCAAATCGGCCACATTATGGCTTTCCTGCTAAAAAAGGGTTGAAAACGAGTTATGTCCTAAATTAACGAGGAGATTTTCTTAACCTCCATTTTGGCCGAATTTTTAGAGAATGCGAAAATATCCCATGGAAGTCGTAGTTATGTTGTTTATCTATCCAACGAATTGTCACATGCTAAGATTCAATGCAAATCGGCCACATTATGGCCTTCCTAGTAAAAAAGGGTCAAAAACGAGTAATGTCCTAAATTAACGAGGAGATTTTCTTAACCTCCGTTTTGGCCGAATTTTTAGAGAATGCAAAAATATCCCATGGAAGTCGTAGTTATGTTGTTTACCTATCCAACAAATTGTCACATGCTAAGATTCAATACAAATCGGCCACTTTATGGCCTTCCTAGTAAAAATGGGTCGAAAACGAGTAATGTCCTAAATTAACGAGGAGATTTTCTTAACCTCCATTTTGGCCGAATTTTTAGAGAATGCAAAAATATCCCATGGAAGTCGTAGTTATGTTGTTTACCTATCCAACGAATTGTCACATGCTAAGATTCAATACAAATCGGCCACTTTATGGCCTTCCTAGTAAAAATGGGTCGAAAACGAGTAATGTCCTAAATTAACGAGGAGATTTTCTTAACCTCCATTTTGGCCGAATTTTTAGAGAATGCAAAAATATCCCATGGAAGTCGTAGTTATGTTGTTTACCTATCCAACGAATTGTCACATGCTAAGATTCAATACAAATCGGCCACTTTATGGCCTTCCTAGTAAAAATGGGTCGAAAACGAGTAATGTCCTAAATTAACGAGGAGATTTTCTTAACCTCCATTTTGGCCGAATTTTTAGAGAATGCAAAAATATCCCATTGAAGTCGTAGTTATGTTGTTTACCTATCCAACGAATTGTGACACGCTAAGATTCAATGCAAATCGGCCACATTATGGCTTTCCTACTAAAAAAGGGTTGAAAACGAGTTATGTCCTAAATTAACGAGGAGATTTTCTTAACCTCCATTTTGGCCGAATTTTTAGAGAATGCGAAAATATCCCATGGAAGTCGTAGTTATGTTGTTTTTCTATCCAACGAATTGTCACATGCTAAGATTCAATGCAAATCGGCCACATTATGGCCTTCCTAGTAAAAAAGGGTCGAAAACGAGTAATGTCCTAAATTAACGAGGAGATTTTCTTAACCTCCGTTTTGGCCGAATTTTTAGAGAATGCAAAAATATCCCATGGAAGTCGTAGTTATGTCGTTTACCTATCCAACAAATTGTCACATGCTAAGATTCAATACAAATCGGCCACTTTAAGGCCTTCCTAGTAAAAATGGGTCGAAAACGAGTAATGTCCTAAATTAACGACGAGATTTTCTTAACCTCCATTTTGGCCGAATTTTTAGAGAATGCAAAAATATCCCATGGAAGTCGTAGTTATGTTGTTTACCTATCCAACGAATTGTCACACGCTAAGATTCAATGCAAATCGGCCACATTATGGCCTTCCTAGTAAAAAAGGGTCGAAAACGAGTAATGTCCCAAATTAACGCAAGGATTTTCTTAACCTCCATTATGGCTGAATTTTTAAAAAATGCAAAAATATCCCATGGAAGTCGTAGCTATATTGTTTACCTATCCAACGAATTGTCCCATGCTAAGATTCAATACAAACCGGCCACTTTATGGCCTTCCTTATAAAAAAAGGGTCGAAAACGAGTAATGTCCTAAATTAACGAGGGGATTTTCTTAACCTCCATTTTGGCCGAATTTTTAGAGAATGCAAAAATATCCCATGGAAGTCGTAGCTATTTTGTTTACCTATCCAACGAATTTTCACATGCTAAGATTCAATACAAATCGACCACTTTATGGCCTTCCTACTAAAAAAGGGTTGAAAACGAGTAATGTCCTAAATTAACGAGGAGATTTTCTTAACCTCCATTTTGGTCGAATTTTTAGAGAATGCAAAAATATCCCATGGAAGTCGTAGTTATGTTGTTTACCTTTCCAACGAATTGTCACACGCTAAGATTCAATGCAAATCGGCCACATTATGGCCTTCCTACTAAAAAAGGGTCGAAAACGAGTAATGTCCCAAATTAACGAGGAGATTTTCTTAACCTCCATTTTGGCCGAATTTTTAGAGAATGCAAAAATATCCCATGGAAGTCGTAGTTATGTTGTTTACCTTTCCAACGAATTGTCACATGCTAAGATTCAATGCAAATCGGCCACATTATGGCCTTCCTAGTAAAAAAGGTTCGAAAACGAGTAATGTCCTAAATTAACGAGGAGATTTTCTTAACCTCCGTTTTGGCCGAATTTTTAGAGAATGCAAAAATATCCCATGGAAGTCGTAGTTATGTTGTTTACCTATCCAACAAATTGTCACATGCTAAGATTCAATACAAATCGGCCACTTTATGGCCTTCCTAGTAAAAATGGGTCGAAAACGAGTAATGTCCTAAATTAACGAGGAGATTTTCTTAACCTCCATTTTGGCCGAATTTTTAGAGAATGCAAAAATATCCCATGGAAGTCGTAGTTATGTTGTTTACCTATCCAACGAATTGTCACATGCTAAGATTCAATACAAATCGGCCACTTTATGGCCTTCCTAGTAAAAATGGGTCGAAAACGAGTAATGTCCTAAATTAACGAGGAGATTTTCTTAACCTCCATTTTGGCCGAATTTTTAGAGAATGCAAAAATATCCCATGGAAGTCGTAGTTATGTTGTTTACCTATCCAACGAATTGTCACATGCTAAGATTCAATACAAATCGGCCACTTTATGGCCTTCCTAGTAAAAATGGGTCGAAAACGAGTAATGTCCTAAATTAACGAGGAGATTTTCTTAACCTCCATTTTGGCCAAATTTTTAGAGAATGCAAAAATATCCCATTGAAGTCGTAGTTATGTTGTTTACCTATCCAACGAATTGTGACACGCTAAGATTCAATGCAAATCGGCCACATTATGGCTTTCCTACTAAAAAAGGGTTGAAAACGAGTTATGTCCTAAATTAACGAGGAGATTTTCTTAACCTCCATTTTGGCCGAATTTTTAGAGAATGCGAAAATATCCCATGGAAGTCGTAGTTATGTTGTTTATCTATCCAACGAATTGTCACATGCTAAGATTCAATGCAAATCTGCCACATTATGGCCTTCCTAGTAAAAAAGGGTCGAAAACGAGTAATGTCCTAAATTAACGAGGAGATTTTCTTAACCTCCGTTTTGGCCGAATTTTTAGAGAATGCAAAAATATCCCATGGAAGTCGTAGTTATGTCGTTTACCTATCCAACAAATTGTCACATGCTATGCTTCAATACAAATCGGCCACTATATGGCCTTCCTAGAAAAAATGGGTCGAAAACGAGTAATGTCCTAAATTAACGACGAGATTTTCTTAACCTCCATTTTGGCCGAATTTTTAGAGAATGCAAAAATATCCCATGGAAGTCGTAGTTATGTTGTTTACCTATCCAACGAATTGTCACACGCTAAGATTCAATGCAAATCGGCCACATTATGGCCTTCCTAGTAAAAAAGGGTCGAAAACGAGTAATGTCCCAAATTAACGCAAGGATTTTCTTAACCTCCATTATGGCTGAATTTTTAAAAAATGCAAAAATATCCCATGGAAGTCGTAGCTATGTTGTTTACCTATCCAACGAATTGTCCCATGCTAAGATTCAATACAAACCGGCCACTTTATGGCCTTCCTTATAAAAAAAGGGTCGAAAACGAGTAATGTCCTAAATTAACGAGGGGATTTTCTTAACCTCCATTTTGGCCGAATTTTTAGAGAATGCAAAAATATCCCATGGAAGTCGTAGCTATTTTGTTTACCTATCCAACGAATTTTCACATGCTAAGATTCAATACAAATCGACCACTTTATGGCCTTCCTACTAAAAAAGGGTTGAAAACGAGCAATGTCCTAAATTAACGAGGAGATTTTCTTAACCTCCAATTTGGTCGAATTTTTAGAGAATGCAAAAATATCCCATGGAAGTCGTAGTTATGTTGTTTACCTATCCAACGAATTGTCACACGCTAAGATTCAATGCAAATCGGCCACATTATGGCCTTCCTACTAAAAAAGGGTCGAAAACGAGTAATGTCCCAAATTAACGAGGAGATTTTCTTAACCTCCATTTTGGCCGAATTTTTAGAGAATGCAAAAATATCCCATGGAAGTCGTAGTTATGTTGTTTACCTATCCAACGAATTGTCACACGCTAAGATTCAATGCAAATCGGCCACATTATGGCCTTCCTACTAAAAAAGGGTCGAAAACGAGTAATGTCCCAAATTAACGAGGAGATTTTCTTAACCTCCATTTTGGCCGAATTTTTAGAGAATGCAAAAATATCCCATGGAAGTCGTAGTTATGTTGTTTACCTTTCCAACGAATTGTCACATGCTAAGATTCAATGCAAATCGGCCACATTATGGCCTTCCTAGTAAAAAAGGTTCGAAAACGAGTAATGTCCTAAATTAACGAGGGGATTTTCTTAACCACCCTTTTGGCCGAATTTTTAGAGAATGCAAAAATATCCCATGGAAATCGTAGGTATGTTGTTTACCTATCCAACGAATTGTCACATGCTAAGATTCAATACAAATCGGCCACTTTATGGCCTTCCTAGTAAAAATGGGTCGAAAACGAGTAACGTCCTAAATTAACGAGGAGATTTTCTTAACCTCCATTTTGGCCGAATTTTTAGAGAATGCAAAAATATCCCATGGAAGTCGTAGTTATGTTGTTTACCTATCCAATGAATTGTCACACGCTAAGATTCAATGCAAATCGGCCACATTATGTCCTTCCTACTAAAAAAGGGTTGAAAACGGGTTATGTCCTAAATTAACGAGGAGATTTTCTTAACCTCCATTTTGGCCGAATTTTTAGAGAATGCGAAAATATCCCATGGAAGTCGTAGTTATGTTGTTTATCTATCCAACGAATTGTCACATGCTAAGATTCAATGCAAGTCGGCCACATTATGGCCTTCCTAGTAAAAAAGGGTCGAAAACGAGTAATGTCCAAAATTAACGAGGAGATTTTCTTAACCTCCGTTTTGGCCGAATTTTTAAAGAATGCAAAAATATCCCATGGAAGTCGTAGTTATGTTGTTTACCTATCCAACAAATTGTCACATGCTAAGATTCAATACAAATCGGCCACTTTATGGCCTTCCTAGTAAAAATGGGTCGAAAACGAGTAATGTCCTAAATTAACGACGAGATTTTCTTAACCTCCATTTTGGCCGAATTTTTAGAGAATGCAAAAATATCCCATGGAAGTCGTAGTTATGTTGTTTACCTATCCAACGAATTGTCACACGCTAAGATTCAATGCAAATCGGCCACATTATGGCCTTCCTAGTAAAAAAGGGTCGAAAACGAGTAATGTCCTAAATTAACGAGGAGATTTTCTTAACCTCCGTTTTGGCCGAATTTTTAGAGAATGCAAAAATATCCCATGGAAGTCGTAGTTATGTCGTTTACCTATCCAACAAATTGTCACATGCTATGATTCAATACAAATCGGCCACTATATGGCCTTCCTAGTAAAAATGGGTCGAAAACGAGTAATGTCCTAAATTAACGACGAGATTTTCTTAACCTCCATTTTGGCCGAATTTTTAGAGAATGCAAAAATATCCCATGGAAGTCGTAGTTATGTTGTTTACCTATCCAACGAATTGTCACACGCTAAGATTCAATGCAAATCGGCCACATTATGGCCTTCCTAGTAAAAAAGGGTCGAAAACGAGTAATGTCCTAAATTAACGAGGAGATTTTCTTAACCTCCGTTTTGGCCGAATTTTTAGAGAATGCAAAAATATCCCATGGAAGTCGTAGTTATGTCGTTTACCTATCCAACAAATTGTCACATGCTATGATTCAATACAAATCGGCCACTATATGGCCTTCCTAGTAAAAATGGGTCGAAAACGAGTAATGTCCTAAATTAACGACGAGATTTTCTTAACCTCCATTTTGGCCGAATTTTTAGAGAATGCAAAAATATCCCATGGAAGTCGTAGTTATGTTGTTTACCTATCCAACGAATTGTCACACGCTAAGATTCAATGCAAATCGGCCACATTATGGCCTTCCTAGTAAAAAAGGGTCGAAAACGAGTAATGTCCCAAATTAACGCAAGGATTTTCTTAACCTCCATTATGGCTGAATTTTTAAAAAATGCAAAAATATCCCATGGAAGTCGTAGCTATGTTGTTTACCTATCCAACGAATTGTCCCATGCTAAGATTCAATACAAACCGGCCACTTTATGGCCTTCCTTATAAAAAAAGGGTCGAAAACGAGTAATGTCCTAAATTAACGAGGGGATTTTCTTAACCTCCATTTTGGCCGAATTTTTAGAGAATGCAAAAATATCCCATGGAAGTCGTAGCTATTTTGTTTACCTATCCAACGAATTTTCACATGCTAAGATTCAATACAAATCGACCACTTTATGGCCTTCCTACTAAAAAAGGGTTGAAAACGAGTAATGTCCTAAATTAACGAGGAGATTTTCTTAACCTCCAATTTGGTCGAATTTTTAGAGAATGCAAAAATATCCCATGGAAGTCGTAGTTATGTTGTTTACCTATCCAACGAATTGTCACACGCTAAGATTCAATGCAAATCGGCCACATTATGGCCTTCCTACTAAAAAAGGGTCGAAAACGAGTAATGTCCCAAATTAACGAGGAGATTTTCTTAGCCTCCATTTTGGCCGAATTTTTAGAGAATGCAAAAATATCCCATGGAAGTCGTAGTTATGTTGTTTACCTATCCAACGAATTGTCACACGCTAAGATTCAATGCAAATCGGCCACATTATGGCCTTCCTACTAAAAAAGGGTCGAAAACGAGTAATGTCCCAAATTAACGAGGAGATTTTCTTAACCTCCATTTTGGCCGAATTTTTAGAGAATGCAAAAATATCCCATGGAAGTCGTAGTTATGTTGTTTACCTTTCCAACGAATTGTCACATGCTAAGATTCAATGCAAATCGGCCACATTATGGCCTTCCTAGTAAAAAAGGTTCGAAAACGAGTAATGTCCTAAATTAACGAGGGGATTTTCTTAACCACCCTTTTGGCTGAATTTTTAGAGAATGCAAAAATATCCCATGGAAATCGTAGGTATGTTGTTTACCTATCCAACGAATTGTCACATGCTAAGATTCAATACAAATCGGCCACTTTATGGCCTTCCTAGTAAAAATGGGTCGAAAACGAGTAACGTCCTAAATTAACGAGGAGATTTTCTTAACCTCCATTTTGGCCGAATTTTTAGAGAATGCAAAAATATCCCATGGAAGTCGTAGTTATGTTGTTTACCTATCCAATGAATTGTCACACGCTAAGATTCAATGCAAATCGGCCACATTATGTCCTTCCTACTAAAAAAGGGTTGAAAACGGGTTATGTCCTAAATTAACGAGGAGATTTTCTTAACCTCCATTTTGGCCGAATTTTTAGAGAATGCGAAAATATCCCATGGAAGTCGTAGTTATGTTGTTTATCTATCCAATGAATTGTCACATGCTAAGATTCAATGCAAGTCGGCCACATTATGGCCTTCCTAGTAAAAAAGGGTCGAAAACGAGTAATGTCCAAAATTAACGAGGAGATTTTCTTAACCTCCGTTTTGGCCGAATTTTTAAAGAATGCAAAAATATCCCATGGAAGTCGTAGTTATGTTGTTTACCTATCCAACAAATTGTCACATGCTAAGATTCAATACAAATCGGCCACTTTATGGCCTTCCTAGTAAAAATGGGTCGAAAACGAGTAATGTCCTAAATTAACGACGAGATTTTCTTAACCTCCATTTTGGCCGAATTTTTAGAGAATGCAAAAATATCCCATGGAAGTCGTAGTTATGTTGTTTACCTATCCAACGAATTGTCACACGCTAAGATTCAATGCAAATCGGCCACATTATGGCCTTCCTAGTAAAAAAGGGTCGAAAACGAGTAATGTCCCAAATTAACGCAAGGATTTTCTTAACCTCCATTTTGGCCGAATTTTTAGAGAATGCAAAAATATCCCATGGAAGTCGTAGTTATGTTGTTTAAAGTCGTAGTTATGTTGTCTACCTATCCAACGAATTGTCACATGCTAAGATTCAATACAAATCGGCCACTTTATGGCCTTCCTAGTAAAAATGGGTCGAAAACGAGTAATGTCCTAAATTAACGAGGAGATTTTCTTAACCTCCATTTTGGCCGAATTTTTAGAGAATGCAAAAATATCCCATGGAAGTCGTAGTTATGTTGTTTAACTATCCAACGAATTGTGACACGCTAAGATTCAATGCAAATCGGCCACATTATGGCTTTCCTACTAAAAAAGGGTTGAAAACGAGTTATGTCCTAAATTAACGAGGAGATTTTCTTAACCTCCATTTTGGCCGAATTTTTAGAGAATGCGAAAATATCCCATGGAAGTCGTAGTTATGTTGTTTATCTATCCAACGAATTGTCACATGCTAAGATTCAATGCAAATCGGCCACATTATGGCCTTCCTAGTAAAAAAGGGTCGAAAACGAGTAATGTCCTAAATTAACGAGGAGATTTTCTTAACCTCCGTTTTGGCCGAATTTTTAGAGAATGCAAAAATATCCCATGGAAGTCGTAGTTATGTTGTTTACCTATCCAACAAATTGTCACATGCTAAGATTCAATACAAATCGGCCACTTTATGGCCTTCCTAGTAAAAATGGGTCGAAAACGAGTAATGTCCTAAATTAACGACGAGATTTTCTTAACCTCCATTTTGGCTGAATTTTTAGAGAATGCAAAAATATCCCATGGAAGTTGTAGTTATGTTGTTTATCTATCCAACGAATTGTCACATGCTAAGATTCAATGCAAATCGGCCACATTATGGCCTTCCTAGTAAAAAAGGGTCGAAAACGAGTAATGTCCTAAATTAACGAGGAGATTTTCTTAACCTCCGTTTTGGCCGAATTTTTAGAGAATGCAAAAATATCCCATGGAAGTCGTAGTTATGTTGTTTACCTATCCAATGAATTGTCACACGCTAAGATTCAATGCAAATCGGCCACATTATGTCCTTCCTACTAAAAAAGGGTTGAAAACGGGTTATGTCCTAAATTAACGAGGAGATTTTCTTAACCTCCATTTTGGCCGAATTTTTAGAGAATGCGAAAATATCCCATGGAAGTCGTAGTTATGTTGTTTATCTATCCAACGAATTGTCACATGCTAAGATTCAATGCAAGTCGGCCACATTATGGCCTTCCTAGTAAAAAAGGGTCGAAAACGAGTAATGTCCAAAATTAACGAGGAGATTTTCTTAACCTCCGTTTTGGCCGAATTTTTAAAGAATGCAAAAATATCCCATGGAAGTCGTAGTTATGTTGTTTACCTATCCAACAAATTGTCACATGCTAAGATTCAATACAAATCGGCCACTTTATGGCCTTCCTAGTAAAAATGGGTCGAAAACGAGTAATGTCCTAAATTAACGACGAGATTTTCTTAACCTCCATTTTGGCCGAATTTTTAGAGAATGCAAAAATATCCCATGGAAGTCGTAGTTATGTTGTTTACCTATCCAACGAATTGTCACACGCTAAGATTCAATGCAAATCGGCCACATTATGGCCTTCCTAGTAAAAAAGGGTCGAAAACGAGTAATGTCCCAAATTAACGCAAGGATTTTCTTAACCTCCATTTTGGCCGAATTTTTAGAGAATGCAAAAATATCCCATGGAAGTCGTAGTTATGTTGTTTAAAGTCGTAGTTATGTTGTTTACCTATCCAACGAATTGTCACATGCTAAGATTCAATACAAATCGGCCACTTTATGGCCTTCCTAGTAAAAATGGGTCGAAAACGAGTAATGTCCTAAATTAACGAGGAGATTTTCTTAACCTCCATTTTGGCCGAATTTTTAGAGAATGCAAAAATATCCCATGGAAGTCGTAGTTATGTTGTTTACCTATCCAACAAATTGTCACATGCTAAGATTCAATACAAATCGGCCACTTTATGGCCTTCCTAGTAAAAATGGGTCGAAAACGAGTAATGTCCTAAATTAACGACGAGATTTTCTTAACCTCCATTTTGGCCGAATTTTTAGAGAATGCAAAAATATCCCATGGAAGTTGTAGTTATGTTGTTTATCTATCCAACGAATTGTCACATGCTAAGATTCAATGCAAATCGGCCACATTATGGCCTTCCTAGTAAAAAAGGGTCGAAAACGAGTAATGTCCTAAATTAACGAGGAGATTTTCTTAACCTCCGTTTTGGCCGAATTTTTAGAGAATGCAAAAATATCCCATGGAAGTCGTAGTTATGTTGTTTACCTATCCAACAAATTGTCACATGCTAAGATTCAATACAAATCGGCCACTTTATGGCCTTCCTAGTAAAAATGGGTCGAAAACGAGTAATGTCCTAAATTAACGACGAGATTTTCTTAACCTCCATTTTGGCCGAATTTTTAGAGAATGCAAAAATATCCCATGGAAGTCGTAGTTATGTTGTTTACCTATCCAACGAATTGTGACACGCTAAGATTCAATGCAAATCGGCCACATTATGGCTTTCCTACTAAAAAAGGGTTGAAAACGAGTTATGTCCTAAATTAACGAGGAGATTTTCTTAACCTCCATTTTGGCCGAATTTTTAGAGAATGCGAAAATATCCCATGGAAGTCGTAGTTATGTTGTTTATCTATCCAACGAATTGTCACATGCTAAGATTCAATGCAAATCGGCCACATTATGGCCTTCCTAGTAAAAAAGGGTCGAAAACGAGTAATGTCCTAAATTAACGAGGAGATTTTCTTAACCTCCGTTTTGGCCGAATTTTTAGAGAATGCAAAAATATCCCATGGAAGTCGTAGTTATGTTGTTTACCTATCCAACGAATTGTCACACGCTAAGATTCAATGCAAATCGGCCACATTATGGCCTTCCTAGTAAAAAAGGGTCGAAAATGAGTAATGTCCCAAATTAACGCAAGGATTTTCTTAACCTCCATTTTGGCTGAATTTTTAAAAAATGCAAAAATATCCCATGGAAGTCATAGCTATGTTGTTTACCTATCCAACGAATTGTCCCATGCTAAGATTCAATACAAATCGACCACTTTATGGCCTTCCTACTAAAAAAGGGTTGAAAACGAGTAATGTCCTAAATTAACGAGGAGATTTTCTTAACCTCCATTTTGGTCGAATTTTTAGAGAATGCAAAAATATCCCATGGAAGTCGTAGTTATGTTGTTTACCTATCCAACGAATTGTCACACGCTAAGATTCAATGCAAATCGGCCACATTATGGCCTTCCTACTAAAAAAGGGTCGAAAACGAGTAATGTCCCAAATTAACGAGGAGATTTTCTTAACCTCCATTTTGGCCGAATTTTTAGAGAATGAAAAAATATCCCATGGAAGTCGTAGTTATGTTGTTTACCTTTCCAACGAATTGTCACATGCTAAGATTCAATGCAAATCGGCCACATTATGGCCTTCCTAGTAAAAAAGGGTCGAAAACGAGTAATGTCCTAAATTAACGAGGGGATTTTCTTAACCTCCCTTTTGGCCGAATTTTTAGAGAATGCAAAAATATCCCATGGAAATCGTAGGTATGTTGTTTACCTATCCAACGAATTGTCACATGCTAAGATTCAATACAAATCGGCCACTTTATGGCCTTCCTAGTAAAAATGGGTCGAAAACGAGTAACGTCCTAAATTAACGAGGAGATTTTCTTAACCTCCATTTTGGCCAAATTTTTAGAGAATGCAAAAATATCCCATGGAAGTCGTAGTTATGTTGTTTACCTATCCAACGAATTGTCACACGCTAAGATTCAATGCAAATCGGCCACATTATGGCCTTCCTACTAAAAAAGGGTTGAAAACGAGTTATGTCCTAAATTAACGAGGAGATTTTCTTAACCTCCATTTTGGCCGAATTTTTAGAGAATGCGAAAATATCCCATGGAAGTCGTAGTTATGTTGTATCTATCCAACGAATTGTCACATGCTAAGATTCAATGCAAATCGGCCACATTATTGCCTTCCTAGTAAAAAAGGGTCGAAAACGAGTAATGTCCTAAATTAACGAGGGGATTTTCTTAACCTCCCTTTTGGCCGAATTTTTAGAGAATGCAAAAATATCCCATGGAAGTCGTAGTTATGTTGTTTACCTATCCAACGGATTGTCACATGCTAAGATTCAATACAAATCGGCCACTTTATGGCCTTCCTAGTAAAAATGGGTCGAAAACGAGTAATGTCCTAAATTAACGAGGAGATTTTCTTAACCTCCATTTTGGCCGAATTTTTAGAGAATGCAAAAATATCCCATGGAAGTCGTAGTTATGTTGTTTACCTATCCAACGAATTGTCACATGCTAAGATTCAATCCAAATCGGCCACTTTATGGCCTTCCTAGTAAAAATGGGTCGAAAACGAGTAATGTCCTAAATTAACGAGGAGATTTTCTTAACCTCCATTTTGGCCGAATTTTTAGAGAATGCAAAAATATCCCATTGAAGTCGTAGTTATGTTGTTTACCTATCCAACGAATTGTGACACGCTAAGATTCAATGCAAATCGGCCACATTATGGCTTTCCTACTAAAAAAGGGTTTAAAACGAGTTATGTCCTAAATTAACGAGGAGATTTTCTTAACCTCCATTTTGGCCGAATTTTTAGAGAATGCGAAAATATCCCATGGAAGTCGTAGTTATGTTGTTTATCTATCCAACGAATTGTCACATGCTAAGATTCAATGCAAATCGGCCACATTATGGCCTTCCTAGCAAAAAAGGGTCGAAAACGAGTAATGTCCTAAATTAACGAGGAGATTTTCTTAACCTCCGTTTTGGCCGAATTTTTAGAGAATGCAAAAATATCCCTTGGAAGTCGTAGTTACGTTGTTTACCTATCCAACAAATTGTCACATGCTAAGATTCAATACAAATCGGCAACTTTATGGCCTTCCTAGTAAAAATGGGTCGAAAACGAGTAATGTCCTAAATTAACGAGGAGATTTTCTTAACCTCCATTTTGGCCGAATTTTTAGAGAATGCAAAAATATCCCATGGAAGTCGTAGTTATGTTGTTTACCTATCCAACGAATTGTCACATGCTAAGATTCAATACAAATCGGCCACTTTATGGCCTTCCTAGTAAAAATGGGTCGAAAACGAGTAATGTCCTAAATTAACGAGGAGATTTTCTTAACCTCCATTTTGGCCGAATTTTTAGAGAATGCAAAAATATCCCATGGAAGTCGTAGTTATGTTGTTTACCTATCCAACGAATTGTGACACGCTAAGATTCAATGCAAATCGGCCACATTATGGCTTTCCTACTAAAAAAGGGTTGAAAACGAGTTATGTCCTAAATTAACGAGGAGATTTTCTTAACCTCCATTTTGGCCGAATTTTTAGAGAATGCGAAAATATCCCATGGAAGTCGTAGTTATGTTGTTTATCTATCCAACGAATTGTCACATGCTAAGATTCAATGCAAATCGGCCACATTATGGCCTTCCTAGTAAAAAAGGGTCGAAAACGAGTAATGTCCTAAATTAACGAGGGGATTTTCTTAACCTCCCTTTTGGCCGAATTTTTAGAGAATGCAAAAATATCCCATGGAAGTCGTAGTTATGTTGTTTACCTATCCAACGAATTGTCACATGCTAAGATTCAATACAAATCGGCCACTTTATGGCCTTCCTAGTAAAAATGGGTCGAAAACGAGTAATGTCCTAAATTAACGAGGAGATTTTCTTAACCTCCATTTTGGCCGAATTTTTAGAGAATGCAAAAATATCCCATGGAAGTCGTAGTTATGTTGTTTACCTATCCAACGAATTGTGACACGCTAAGATTCAATGCAAATCGGCCACATTATGGCTTTCCTACTAAAAAAGGGTTTAAAACGAGTTATGTCCTAAATTAACGAGGAGATTTTCTTAACCTCCATTTTGGCCGAATTTTTAGAGAATGCGAAAATATCCCATGGAAGTCGTAGTTATGTTGTTTATCTATCCAACGAATTGTCACATGCTAAGATTCAATGCAAATCGGCCACATTATGGCCTTCCTAGCAAAAAAGGGTCGAAAACGAGTAATGTCCTAAATTAACGAGGAGATTTTCTTAACCTCCGTTTTGGCCGAATTTTTAGAGAATGCAAAAATATCCCTTGGAAGTCGTAGTTATGTTGTTTACCTATCCAACAAATTGTCACATGCTAAGATTCAATACAAATCGGCCACTTTATGGCCTTCCTAGTAAAAATGGGTCGAAAACGAGTAATGTCCTAAATTAACGAGGAGATTTTCTTAACCTCCATTTTGGCCGAATTTTTAGAGAATGCAAAAATATCCCATGGATGTCGTAGTTATGTTGTTTACCTATCCAACGAATTGTCACATGCTAAGATTCAATACAAATCGGCCACTTTATGGCCTTCCTAGTAAAAATGGGTCGAAAACGAGTAATGTCCTAAATTAACGAGGAGATTTTCTTAACCTCCATTTTGGCCGAATTTTTAGAGAATGCAAAAATATCCCATGGAAGTCGTAGTTATGTTGTTTACCTATCCAACGAATTGTGACACGCTAAGATTCAATGCAAATCGGCCACATTATGGCTTTCCTACTAAAAAAGGGTTGAAAACGAGTTATGTCCTAAATTAACGAGGAGATTTTCTTAACCTCCATTTTGGCCGAATTTTTAGAGAATGCGAAAATATCCCATGGAAGTCGTAGTTATGTTGTTTATCTATCCAACGAATTGTCACATGCTAAGATTCAATGCAAATCGGCCACATTATGGCCTTCCTAGTAAAAAAGGGTCGAAAACGAGTAATGTCCTAAATTAACGAGGAGATTTTCTTAACCTCCGTTTTGGCCGAATTTTTAGAGAAT
Organism: Medicago sativa; assembly: GCF_051527215.1. Taxonomy (NCBI): domain Eukaryota; kingdom Viridiplantae; phylum Streptophyta; class Magnoliopsida; order Fabales; family Fabaceae; genus Medicago; species Medicago sativa. The sequence continues at coordinate 84,523,885 of NC_140750.1, forward strand.
GCAAAAATATCCCATGGAAGTCGTAGTTATGTTGTTTACCTATCCAACGAATTGTCACACGCTAAGATTCAATGCAAATCGGCCACATTATGGCCTTCCTAGTAAAAAAGGGTCGAAAACGAGTAATGTCCCAAATTAACGCAAGGATTTTCTTAACCTCCATTTTGGCTGAATTTTTAAAAAATGCAAAAATATCCCATGGAAGTCGTAGCTATGTTGTTTACCTATCCAACGAATTGTCCCATGCTAAGATTCAATACAAACCGGCCACTTTATGGCCTTCCTTATAAAAAAAAGGGTCGAAAACGAGTAATGTCCTAAATTAACGAGGGGATTTTCTCAACCTCCATTTTGGCCGAATTTTTAGAGAATGCAAAAATATCCCATGGAAGTCGTAGCTATTTTGTTTACCTATCCAACGAATTTTCACATGCTAAGATTCAATACAAATCGACCACTTTATGGCCTTCCTACTAAAAAAGGGTTGAAAACGAGTAATGTCCTAAATTAACGAGGAGATTTTCTTAACCTCCATTTTGGTCGAATTTTTAGAGAATGCAAAAATATCCCATGGAAGTCGTAGTTATGTTGTTTACCTATCCAACGAATTGTCACACGCTAAGATTCAATGCAAATCGGCCACATTATGGCCTTCCTACTAAAAAAGGGTCGAAAACGAGTAATGTCCCAAATTAACGAGGAGATTTTCTTAACCTCCATTTTGGCCGAATTTTTAGAGAATGCAAAAATATCCCATGGAAGTCGTAGTTATGTTGTTTACCTTTCCAACGAATTGTCACATGCTAAGATTCAATGCAAATCGGCCACATTATGGCCTTCCTAGTAAAAAAGGGTCGAAAACGAGTAATGTCCTAAATTAACGAGGGGATTTTCTTAACCTCCCTTTTGGCCGAATTTTTAGAGAATGCAAAAATATCCCATGGAAATCGTAGGTATGTTGTTTACCTATCCAACGAATTGTCACATGCTAAGATTCAATACAAATCGGCCACTTTATGGCCTTCCTAGTAAAAATGGGTCGAAAACGAGTAATGTCCTAAATTAACGAGGAGATTTTCTTAACCTCCATTTTGGCCGAATTTTTAGAGAATGCAAAAATATCCCATGGAAGTCGTAGTTATGTTGTTTACCTATCCAACGAATTGTCACATGCTAAGATTCAATCCAAATCGGCCACTTTATGGCCTTCCTAGTAAAAATGGGTCGAAAACGAGTAATGTCCTAAATTAACGAGGAGATTTTCTTAACCTCCATTTTGGCCGAATTTTTAGAGAATGCAAAAATATCCCATTGAAGTCGTAGTTATGTTGTTTACCTATCCAACGAATTGTGACACGCTAAGATTCAATGCAAATCGGCCACATTATGGCTTTCCTACTAAAAAAGGGTTTAAAACGAGTTATGTCCTAAATTAACGAGGAGATTTTCTTAACCTCCATTTTGGCCGAATTTTTAGAGAATGCGAAAATATCCCATGGAAGTCGTAGTTATGTTGTTTATCTATCCAACGAATTGTCACATGCTAAGATTCAATGCAAATCGGCCACATTATGGCCTTCCTAGCAAAAAAGGGTCGAAAACGAGTAATGTCCTAAATTAACGAGGAGATTTTCTTAACCTCCGTTTTGGCCGAATTTTTAGAGAATGCAAAAATATCCCTTGGAAGTCGTAGTTATGTTGTTTACCTATCCAACAAATTGTCACATGCTAAGATTCAATACAAATCGGCCACTTTATGGCCTTCCTAGTAAAAATGGGTCGAAAACGAGTAATGTCCTAAATTAACGAGGAGATTTTCTTAACCTCCATTTTGGCCGAATTTTTAGAGAATGCAAAAATATCCCATGGATGTCGTAGTTATGTTGTTTACCTATCCAACGAATTGTCACATGCTAAGATTCAATACAAATCGGCCACTTTATGGCCTTCCTAGTAAAAATGGGTCGAAAACGAGTAATGTCCTAAATTAACGAGGAGATTTTCTTAACCTCCATTTTGGCCGAATTTTTAGAGAATGCAAAAATATCCCATGGAAGTCGTAGTTATGTTGTTTACCTATCCAACGAATTGTGACACGCTAAGATTCAATGCAAATCGGCCACATTATGGCTTTCCTACTAAAAAAGGGTTGAAAACGAGTTATGTCCTAAATTAACGAGGAGATTTTCTTAACCTCCATTTTGGCCGAATTTTTAGAGAATGCGAAAATATCCCATGGAAGTCGTAGTTATGTTGTTTATCTATCCAACGAATTGTCACATGCTAAGATTCAATGCAAATCGGCCACATTATGGCCTTCCTAGTAAAAAAGGGTCGAAAACGAGTAATGTCCTAAATTAACGAGGAGATTTTCTTAACCTCCGTTTTGGCCGAATTTTTAGAGAATGCAAAAATATCCCATGGAAGTCGTAGTTATGTTGTTTACCTATCCAACGAATTGTCACACGCTAAGATTCAATGCAAATCGGCCACATTATGGCCTTCCTAGTAAAAAAGGGTCGAAAACGAGTAATGTCCCAAATTAACGCAAGGATTTTCTTAACCTCCATTTTGGCTGAATTTTTAAAAAATGCAAAAATATCCCATGGAAGTCGTAGCTATGTTGTTTACCTATCCAACGAATTGTCCCATGCTAAGATTCAATACAAACCGGCCACTTTATGGCCTTCCTTATAAAAAAAAGGGTCGAAAACGAGTAATGTCCTAAATTAACGAGGGGATTTTCTTAACCTCCATTTTGGCCGAATTTTTAGAGAATGCAAAAATATCCCATGGAAGTCGTAGCTATTTTGTTTACCTATCCAACGAATTTTCACATGCTAAGATTCAATACAAATCGACCACTTTATGGCCTTCCTACTAAAAAAGGGTTGAAAACGAGTAATGTCCTAAATTAACGAGGAGATTTTCTTAACCTCCATTTTGGTCGAATTTTTAGAGAATGCAAAAATATCCCATGGAAGTCGTAGTTATGTTGTTTACCTATCCAACGAATTGTCACACGCTAAGATTCAATGCAAATCGGCCACATTATGGCCTTCCTACTAAAAAAGGGTCGAAAACGAGTAATGTCCCAAATTAACGAGGAGATTTTCTTAACCTCCATTTTGGCCGAATTTTTAGAGAATGCAAAAATATCCCATGGAAGTCGTAGTTATGTTGTTTACCTTTCCAACGAATTGTCACATGCTAAGATTCAATGCAAATCGGCCACATTATGGCCTTCCTAGTAAAAAAGGGTCGAAAACGAGTAATGTCCTAAATTAACGAGGGGATTTTCTTAACCTCCCTTTTGGCCGAATTTTTAGAGAATGCAAAAATATCCCATGGAAATCGTAGGTATGTTGTTTACCTATCCAACGAATTGTCACATGCTAAGATTCAATACAAATCGGCCACTTTATGGCCTTCCTAGTAAAAATGGGTCGAAAACGAGTAATGTCCTAAATTAACGAGGAGATTTTCTTAACCTCCATTTTGGCCGAATTTTTAGAGAATGCAAAAATATCCCATGGAAGTCGTAGTTATGTTGTTTACCTATCCAACGAATTGTCACATGCTAAGATTCAATCCAAATCGGCCACTTTATGGCCTTCCTAGTAAAAATGGGTCGAAAACGAGTAATGTCCTAAATTAACGAGGAGATTTTCTTAACCTCCATTTTGGCCGAATTTTTAGAGAATGCAAAAATATCCCATTGAAGTCGTAGTTATGTTGTTTACCTATCCAACGAATTGTGACACGCTAAGATTCAATGCAAATCGGCCACATTATGGCTTTCCTACTAAAAAAGGGTTTAAAACGAGTTATGTCCTAAATTAACGAGGAGATTTTCTTAACCTCCATTTTGGCCGAATTTTTAGAGAATGCGAAAATATCCCATGGAAGTCGTAGTTATGTTGTTTATCTATCCAACGAATTGTCACATGCTAAGATTCAATGCAAATCGGCCACATTATGGCCTTCCTAGCAAAAAAGGGTCGAAAACGAGTAATGTCCTATATTAACGAGGAGATTTTCTTAACCTCCGTTTTGGCCGAATTTTTAGAGAATGCAAAAATATCCCTTGGAAGTCGTAGTTATGTTGTTTACCTATCCAACAAATTGTCACATGCTAAGATTCAATACAAATCGGCCACTTTATGGCCTTCCTAGTAAAAATGGGTCGAAAACGAGTAATGTCCTAAATTAACGAGGAGATTTTCTTAACCTCCATTTTGGCCGAATTTTTAGAGAATGCAAAAATATCCCATGGATGTCGTAGTTATGTTGTTTACCTATCCAACGAATTGTCACATGCTAAGATTCAATACAAATCGGCCACTTTATGGCCTTCCTAGTAAAAATGGGTCGAAAACGAGTAATGTCCTAAATTAACGAGGAGATTTTCTTAACCTCCATTTTGGCCGAATTTTTAGAGAATGCAAAAATATCCCATGGAAGTCGTAGTTATGTTGTTTACCTATCCAACGAATTGTGACACGCTAAGATTCAATGCAAATCGGCCACATTATGGCTTTCCTACTAAAAAAGGGTTGAAAACGAGTTATGTCCTAAATTAACGAGGAGATTTTCTTAACCTCCATTTTGGCCGAATTTTTAGAGAATGCGAAAATATCCCATGGAAGTCGTAGTTATGTTGTTTATCTATCCAACGAATTGTCACATGCTAAGATTCAATGCAAATCGGCCACATTATGGCCTTCCTAGTAAAAAAGGGTCGAAAACGAGTAATGTCCTAAATTAACGAGGAGATTTTCTTAACCTCCGTTTTGGCCGAATTTTTAGAGAATGCAAAAATATCCCATGGAAGTCGTAGTTATGTTGTTTACCTATCCAACGAATTGTCACACGCTAAGATTCAATGCAAATCGGCCACATTATGGCCTTCCTAGTAAAAAAGGGTCGAAAACGAGTAATGTCCCAAATTAACGCAAGGATTTTCTTAACCTCCATTTTGGCTGAATTTTTAAAAAATGCAAAAATATCCCATGGAAGTCGTAGCTATGTTGTTTACCTATCCAACGAATTGTCCCATGCTAAGATTCAATACAAACCGGCCACTTTATGGCCTTCCTTATAAAAAAAGGGTCGAAAACGAGTAATGTCCTAAATTAACGAGGGGATTTTCTTAACCTCCATTTTGGCCGAATTTTTAGAGAATGCAAAAATATCCCATGGAAGTCGTAGCTATTTTGTTTACCTATCCAACGAATTTTCACATGCTAAGATTCAATACAAATCGACCACTTTATGGCCTTCCTACTAAAAAAGGGTTGAAAACGAGTAATGTCCTAAATTAACGAGGAGATTTTCTTAACCTCCATTTTGGTCGAATTTTTAGAGAATGCAAAAATATCCCATGGAAGTCGTAGTTATGTTGTTTACCTATCCAACGAATTGTCACACGCTACGATTCAATGCAAATCGGCCACATTATGGCCTTCCTACTAAAAAAGGGTCGAAAACGAGTAATGTCCCAAATTAACGAGGAGATTTTCTTAACCTCCATTTTGGCCGAATTTTTAGAGAATGCAAAAATATCCCATGGAAGTCGTAGTTATGTTGTTTACCTTTCCAACGAATTGTCACATGCTAAGATTCAATGCAAATCGGCCACATTATGGCCTTCCTAGTAAAAAAGGGTCGAAAACGAGTAATGTCCTAAATTAACGAGGGGATTTTCTTAACCTCCCTTTTGGCCGAATTTTTAGAGAATGCAAAAATATCCCATGGAAATCGTAGGTATGTTGTTTACCTATCCAACGAATTGTCACATGCTAAGATTCAATACAAATCGGCCACTTTATGGCCTTCCTAGTAAAAATGGGTCGAAAACGAGTAACGTCCTAAATTAACGAGGAGATTTTCTTAACCTCCATTTTGGCCGAATTTTTAGAGAATGCAAAAATATCCCATGGAAGTCGTAGTTATGTTGTTTACCTATCCAACGAATTGTCACACGCTAAGATTCAATGCATATCGGCCACATTATGGCCTTCCTACTAAAAAAGGGTTGAAAACGAGTTATGTCCTAAATTAACGAGGAGATTTTCTTAACCTCCATTTTGGCCGAATTTTTAGAGAATGCGAAAATATCCCATGGAAGTCGTAGTTATGTTGTTTATCTATCCAACGAATTGTCACATGCTAAGATTCAATGCAAATCGGCCACATTATGGCCTTCCTAGCAAAAAAGGGTCGAAAACGAGTAATGTCCTAAATTAACGTGGAGATTTTCTTAACCTCCGTTTTGGCAGAATTTTTAGAGAATGCAAAAATATCCCATGGAAGTCGTAGTTATGTTGTTTACCTATCCAACAAATTGTCACAGGCTAAGATTCAATACAAATCGGCCACTTTATGGCCTTCCTAGTAAAAATGGGTCGAAAACGAGTAATGTCCTAAATTAACGAGGAGATTTTCTTAACCTCCATTTTGGCCGAATTTTTAGAGAATGCAAAAATATCCCATGGAAGTCGTAGTTATGTTGTTTACCTATCCAACGAATTGTCACATGCTAAGATTCAATACAAATCGGCCACTTTATGGCCTTCCTAGTAAAAATGGGTCGAAAACGAGTAATGTCCTAAATTAACGAGGAGATTTTCTTAACCTCCATTTTGGCCGAATTTTTAGAGAATGCAAAAATATCCCATGGAAGTCGTAGTTATGTTGTTTACCTATCCAACGAATTGTCACACGCTAAGATTCAATGCAAATCGGCCACATTATGGCTTTCCTACTAAAAAAGGGTTGAAAACGAGTTATGTCCTAAATTAACGAGGAGATTTTCTTAACCTCCATTTTGGCCGAATTTTTAGAGAATGCGAAAATATCCCATGGAAGTCGTAGTTATGTTGTTTACCTATCCAACGAATTGTCACACGCTAAGATTCAATGCAAATCGGCGACATTATGGCTTTCCTACTAAAAAAGGGTTGAAAACGAGTTATGTCCTAAATTAACGAGGAGATTTTCTTAACCTCCATTTTGGCCGAATTTTTAGAGAATGCAAAAATATCCCATGGAAGTCGTAGTTATGTTGTTTACCTATCCAACGAATTGTCACATGCTAAGATTCAATGCAAATCGGCCACATTATGGCTTTCCTACTAAAAAAGGGTTGAAAACGAGTTATGTCCTAAATTAACGAGGAGATTTTCTTAACCTCCATTTTGGCCGAATTTTTAGAGAATGCGAAAATATCCCATGGAAGTCGTAGTTATATTGTTTATCTATCCAACGAATTGTCACATGCTAAGATTCAATGCAAATCGGCCACATTATGGCCTTCCTAGTAAAAAAGGGTCGAAAACGAGTAATGTCCTAAATTAACGAGGAGATTTTCTTAACCTCCGTTTTGGCTGAATTTTTAGAGAATGCAAAAATATCCCATGGAAGTCGTAGTTATGTTGTTTACCTATCCAACAAATTGTCACATGCTAAGATTCAATACAAATCGGCCACTTGATGGCCTTCCTAGTAAAAATGGGTCGAAAACGAGTAATGTCCTAAATTAACGACGAGATTTTCTTAACCTCCATTTTGGCCGAATTTTTAGAGAATGCAAAAATATCCCATGGAAGTCGTAGTTATGTTGTTTACCTATCCAACGAATTGTCACACGCTAAGATTCAATGCAAATCGGCCACATTATGGCCTTCCTAGTAAAAAAGGGTCGAAAACGAGTAATGTCCCAAATTAACGCAAGGATTTTCTTAACCTCCATTTTGGCTGAATTTTTAAAAAATGCAAAAATATCCCATGGAAGTCGTAGCTATGTTGTTTACCTATCCAACGAATTGTCCCATGCTAAGATTCAATACAAACCGGCCACTTTATGGCTTTCCTTATAAAAAAAGGGTCGAAAACGAGTAATGTCCTAAATTAACGAGGGGATTTTCTTAACCTCCCTTTTGGCCGAATTTTTAGGTAATGCAAAAATATCCCATGGAAATCGTAGGTATGTTGTTTACCTATCCAACGAATTGTCACATGCTAAGATTCAATACAAATCGGCCACTTTATGGCCTTCCTAGTAAAAATGGGTCGAAAACGAGTAACGTCCTAAATTAACGAGGAGATTTTCTTAACCTTCATTTTGGCCGAATTTTTAGAGAATGCAAAAATATCCCATGGAAGTCGTAGTTATGTTGTTTACCTATCCAACGAATTGTCACACGCTAAGATTCAATGCAAATCGGCCACATTATGGCCTTCCTACTAAAAAAGGGTTGAAAACGAGTTATGTCCTAAATTAACGAGGAGATTTTCTTAACCTCCATTTTGGCCGAATTTTTAGAGAATGCGAAAATATCCCATGGAAGTCGTAGTTATGTTGTTTATCTATCCAACGAATTGTCACATGCTAAGATTCAATGCAAATCGGCCACATTATGGCCTTCCTAGCAAAAAAGGGTCGAAAACGAGTAATGTCCTAAATTAACGAGGAGATTTTCTTAACCTCCGTTTTGGCAGAATTTTTAGAGAATGCAAAAATATCCCATGGAAGTCGTAGTTATGTTGTTTACCTATCCAACAAATTGTCACATGCTAAGATTCAATACAAATCGGCCACTTTATGGCCTTCCTAGTAAAAATGGGTCGAAAACGAGTAATGTCCTAAATTAACGAGGAGATTTTCTTAACCTCCATTTTGGCCGAATTTTTAGAGAATGCAAAAATATCCCATGGAAGTCGTAGTTATGTTGTTTACCTATCCAACGAATTGTCACATGCTAAGATTCAATACAAATCGGCCACTTTATGGCCTTCCTAGTAAAAATGGGTCGAAAACGAGTAATGTCCTAAATTAACGAGGAGATTTTCTTAACCTCCATTTTGGCCGAATTTTTAGAGAATGCAAAAATATCCCATGGAAGTCGTAGTTATGTTGTTTACCTATCCAACTAATTGTCACACGCTAAGATTCAATACAAATCGGCCACTTTATGGCCTTCCTAGTAAAAATGGGTCGAAAACGAGTAATGTCCTAAATTAACGAGGAGATTTTCTTAACCTCCATTTTGGCCGAATTTTTAGAGAATGCAAAAATATCCCATTGAAGTCGTAGTTATGTTGTTTACCTATCCAACGAATTGTGACACGCTAAGATTCAATGCAAATCGGCCACATTATGGCTTTCCTACTAAAAAAGGGTTGAAAACGAGTTATGTCCTAAATTAACGAGGAGATTTTCTTAACCTCCATTTTGGCCGAATTTTTAGAGAATGCGAAAATATCCCATGGAAGTCGTAGTTATATTGTTTATCTATCCAACGAATTGTCACATGCTAAGATTCAATGCAAATCGGCCACATTATGGCCTTCCTAGTAAAAAAGGGTCGAAAACGAGTAATGTCCTAAATTAACGAGGAGATTTTCTTAACCTCCGTTTTGGCCGAATTTTTAGAGAATGCAAAAATATCCCATGGAAGTCGTAGTTATGTTGTTTACCTATCCAACAAATTGTCACATGCTAAGATTCAATACAAATCGGCCACTTGATGGCCTTCCTAGTAAAAATGGGTCGAAAACGAGTAATGTCCTAAATTAACGACGAGATTTTCTTAACCTCCATTTTGGCCGAATTTTTAGAGAATGCAAAAATATCCCATGGAAGTCGTAGTTATGTTGTTTACCTATCCAACGAATTGTCACACGCTAAGATTCAATGCAAATCGGCCACATTATGGCCTTCCTAGTAAAAAAGGGTCGAAAACGAGTAATGTCCCAAATTAACGCAAGGATTTTCTTAACCTCCATTTTGGCTGAATTTTTAAAAAATGCAAAAATATCCCATGGAAGTCGTAGCTATGTTGTTTACCTATCCAACGAATTGTCCCATGCTAAGATTCAATACAAACCGGCCACTTTATGGCTTTTCTTATAAAAAAAGGGTCGAAAACGAGTAATGTCCTAAATTAACGAGGGGATTTTCTTAACCTCCATTTTGGCCGAATTTTTAGAGAATGCAAAAATATCCCATGGAAGTCGTAGCTATTTTGTTTACCTATCCAACGAATTTTCACATGCTAAGATTCAATACAAATCGACCACTTTATGGCCTTCCTACTAAAAAAGGGTTGAAAACGAGTAATGTCCTAAATTAACGAGGAGATTTTCTTAACCTCCATTTTGGTCGAATTTTTAGAGAATGCAAAAATATCCCATGGAAGTCGTAGTTATGTTGTTTACCTATCCAACGAATTGTCACACGCTAAGATTCAATGCAAATCGGCCACATTATGGCCTTCCTACTAAAAAAGGGTCGAAAACGAGTAATGTCCCAAATTAACGAGGAGATTTTCTTAACCTCCATTTTGGCCGAATTTTTAGAAAATGCAAAAATATCCCATGGAAGTCGTAGTTATGTTGTTTACCTTTCCAACGAATTGTCACATGCTAAGATTCAATGCAAATCGGCCACATTATGGCCTTCCTAGTAAAAAAGGGTCGAAAACGAGTAATGTCCTAAATTAACGAGGGGATTTTCTTAACCTCCCTTTTGGCCGAATTTTTAGGGAATGCAAAAATATCCCATGGAAATCGTAGGTATGTTGTTTACCTATCCAACGAATTGTCACATGCTAAGATTCAATACAAATCGGCCACTTTATGGCCTTCCTAGTAAAAATGGGTCGAAAACGAGTAACGTCCTAAATTAACGAGGAGATTTTCTTAACCTCCATTTTGGCCGAATTTTTAGAGAATGCAAAAATATCCCATGGAAGTCGTAGTTATGTTGTTTACCTATCCAACGAATTGTCACACGCTAAGATTCAATGCAAATCGGCCACATTATGGCCTTCCTACTAAAAAAGGGTTGAAAACGAGTTATGTCCTAAATTAACGAGGAGATTTTCTTAACCTCCATTTTGGCCGAATTTTTAGAGAATGCGAAAATATCCCATGGAAGTCGTAGTTATGTTGTTTATCTATCCAACAAATTGTCACATGCTAAGATTCAATGCAAATCGGCCACATTATGGCCTTCCTAGCAAAAAAGGGTCGAAAACGAGTAATGTCCTAAATTAACGAGGAGATTTTCTTAACCTCCGTTTTGGCCGAATTTTTAGAGAATGCAAAAATATCCCATGGAAGTCGTAGTTATGTTGTTTACCTATCCAACAAATTGTCACATGCTAAGATTCAATACAAATCGGCCACTTTATGGCCTTCCTAGTAAAAATGGGTCGAAAACGAGTAATGTCCTAAATTAACGAGGAGATTTTCTTAACCTCCATTTTGGCCGAATTTTTAGAGAATGCAAAAATATCCCATGGAAGTCGTAGTTATGTTGTTTACCTATCCAACGAATTGTCACATGCTAAGATTCAATACAAATCGGCCACTTTATGGCCTTCCTAGTAAAAATGGGTCGAAAACGAGTAATGTCCTAAATTAACGAGGAGATTTTCTTAACCTCCATTTTGGCCGAATTTTTAGAGAATGCAAAAATATCCCATTGAAGTCGTAGTTATGTTGTTTACCTATCCAACGAATTGTGACACGCTAAGATTCAATGCAAATCGGCCACATTATGGCTTTCCTACTAAAAAAGGGTTTAAAACGAGTTATGTCCTAAATTAACGAGGAGATTTTCTTAACCTCCATTTTGGTCGAATTTTTAGAGAATGCAAAAATATCCCATGGAAGTCGTAGTTATGTTGTTTACCTATCCAACGAATTGTCACACGCTAAGATTCAATGCAAATCGGCCACATTATGGCCTTCCTACTAAAAAAGGGTCGAAAACGAGTAATGTCCCAAATTAACGAGGAGATTTTCTTAACCTCCATTTTGGCCGAATTTTTAGAGAATGCAAAAATATCCCATGGAAGTCGTAGTTATGTTGTTTACCTTTCCAACGAATTGTCACATGCTAAGATTCAATGCAAATCGGCCACATTATGGCCTTCCTAGTAAAAAAGGGTCGAAAACGAGTAATGTCCTAAATTAACGAGGGGATTTTCTTAACCTCCCTTTTGGCCGAATTTTTAGGGAATGCAAAAATATCCCATGGAAATCGTAGGTATGTTGTTTACCTATCCAACAAATTGTCACATGCTAAGATTCAATACAAATCGGCCACTTTATGGCCTTCCTAGTAAAAATGGGTCGAAAACGAGTAACGTCCTAAATTAACGAGGAGATTTTCTTAACCTCCATTTTGGCCGAATTTTTAGAGAATGCAAAAATATCCCATGGAAGTCGTAGTTATGTTGTTTACCTATCCAACGAATTGTCACACGCTAAGATTCAATGCAAATCGGCCACATTATGGCCTTCCTACTAAAAAAGGGTTGAAAACGAGTTATGTCCTAAATTAACGAGGAGATTTTCTTAACCTCCATTTTGGCCGAATTTTTAGAGAATGCGAAAATATCCCATGGAAGTCGTAGTTATGTTGTTTATCTATCCAACGAATTGTCACATGCTAAGATTCAATGAAAATCGGCCACATTATGGCCTTCCTAGCAAAAAAGGGTCGAAAACGAGTAATGTCCTAAATTAACGAGGAGATTTTCTTAACCTCCATTTTGGCCGAATTTTTAGAGAATGCAAAAATATCCCATGGAAGTCGTAGTTATGTTGTTTACCTATCCAACGAATTGTCACATGCTAAGATTCAATACAAATCGGCCACTTTATGGCCTTCCTAGTAAAAATGGGTCGAAAACGAGTAATGTCCTAAATTAACGAGGAGATTTTCTTAACCTCCATTTTGGCCGAATTTTTAGAGAATGCAAAAATATCCCATTGAAGTCGTAGTTATGTTGTTTACCTATCCAACGAATTGTGACACGCTAAGATTCAATGCAAATCGGCCACATTATGGCTTTCCTACTAAAAAAGGGTTTAAAACGAGTTATGTCCTAAATTAACGAGGAGATTTTCTTAACCTCCATTTTGGCCGAATTTTTAGAGAATGCGAAAATATCCCATGGAAGTCGTAGTTATGTTGTTTATCTATCCAACGAATTGTCACATGCTAAGATTCAATGCAAATCGGCCACATTATGGCCTTCCTAGCAAAAAAGGGTCGAAAACGAGTAATGTCCTAAATTAACGAGGAGATTTTCTTAACCTCCGTTATGGCCGAATTTTTAGAGAATGCAAAAATATCCCATGGAAGTCGTAGTTATGTTGTTTACCTATCCAACAAATTGTCACATGCTAAGATTCAATACAAATCGGCCACTTTATGGCCTTCCTAGTAAAAATGGGTCGAAAACGAGTAATGTCCTAAATTAACGAGGAGATTTTCTTAACCTCCATTTTGGCCGAATTTTTAGAGAATGCAAAAATATCCCATGGAAGTCGTAGTTATGTTGTTTACCTTTCCAACGAATTGTCACATGCTAAGATTCAATACAAATCGGCCACTTTATGGCCTTCCTAGTAAAAATGGGTCGAAAACGAGTAATGTCCTAAATTAACGAGGAGATTTTCTTAACCTCCATTTTGGCCGAATTTTTAGAGAATGCAAAAATATCCCATTGAAGTCGTAGTTATGTTGTTTACCTATCCAACGAATTGTGACACGCTAAGATTCAATGCAAATCGGCCACATTATGGCTTTCCTACTAAAAAAGGGTTTAAAACGAGTTATGTCCTAAATTAACGAGGAGATTTTCTTAACCTCCATTTTGGTCGAATTTTTAGAGAATGCAAAAATATCCCATGGAAGTCGTAGTTATGTTGTTTACCTATCCAACGAATTGTCACACGCTAAGATTCAATGCAAATCGGCCACATTATGGCCTTCCTACTAAAAAAGGGTCGAAAACGAGTAATGTCCCAAATTAACGAGGAGATTTTCTTAACCTCCATTTTGGCCGAATTTTTAGAGAATGCAAAAATATCCCATGGAAGTCGTAGTTATGTTGTTTACCTTTCCAACGAATTGTCACATGCTAAGATTCAATGCAAATCGGCCACATTATGGCCTTCCTAGTAAAAAAGGGTCGAAAACGAGTAATGTCCTAAATTAACGAGGGGATTTTCTTAACCTCCCTTTTGGCCGAATTTTTAGGGAATGCAAAAATATCCCATGGAAATCGTAGGTATGTTGTTTACCTATCCAACAAATTGTCACATGCTAAGATTCAATACAAATCGGCCACTTTATGGCCTTCCTAGTAAAAATGGGTCGAAAACGAGTAACGTCCTAAATTAACGAGGAGATTTTCTTAACCTCCATTTTGGCCGAATTTTTAGAGAATGCAAAAATATCCCATGGAAGTCGTAGTTATGTTGTTTACCTATCCAACGAATTGTCACACGCTAAGATTCAATGCAAATCGGCCACATTATGGCCTTCCTACTAAAAAAGGGTTGAAAACGAGTTATGTCCTAAATTAACGAGGAGATTTTCTTAACCTCCATTTTGGCCGAATTTTTAGAGAATGCGAAAATATCCCATGGAAGTCGTAGTTATGTTGTTTATCTATCCAACGAATTGTCACATGCTAAGATTCAATGCAAATCGGCCACATTATGGCCTTCCTAGCAAAAAAGGGTCGAAAACGAGTAATGTCCTAAATTAACGAGGAGATTTTCTTAACCTCCGTTTTGGCCGAATTTTTAGAGAATGCAAAAATATCCCATGGAAGTCGTAGTTATGTTGTTTACCTATCCAGCAAATTGTCACATGCTAAGATTCAATACAAATCGGCCACTTTATGGCCTTCCTAGTAAAAATGGGTCGAAAACGAGTAATGTCCTAAATTAACGAGGAGATTTTCTTAACCTCCATTTTGGCCGAATTTTTAGAGAATGCAAAAATATCCCATGGAAGTCGTAGTTATGTTGTTTACCTATCCAACGAATTGTCACATGCTAAGATTCAATACAAATCGGCCACTTTATGGCCTTCCTAGTAAAAATGGGTCGAAAACGAGTAATGTCCTAAATTAACGAGGAGATTTTCTTAACCTCCATTTTGGCCGAATTTTTAGAGAATGCAAAAATATCCCATTGAAGTCGTAGTTATGTTGTTTACCTATCCAACGAATTGTGACACGCTAAGATTCAATGCAAATCGGCCACATTATGGCTTTCCTACTAAAAAAGGGTTTAAAACGAGTTATGTCCTAAATTAACGAGGAGATTTTCTTAACCTCCATTTTGGCCGAATTTTTAGAGAATGCGAAAATATCCCATGGAAGTCGTAGTTATGTTGTTTATCTATCCAACGAATTGTCACATGCTAAGATTCAATGCAAATCGGCCACATTATGGCCTTCCTAGCAAAAAAGGGTCGAAAACGAGTAATGTCCTAAATTAACGAGGAGATTTTCTTAACCTCCGTTTTGGCCGAATTTTTAGAGAATGCAAAAATATCCCATGGAAGTCGTAGTTATGTTGTTTACCTATCCAACAAATTGTCACATGCTAAGATTCAATACAAATCGGCCACTTTATGGCCTTCCTAGTAAAAATGGGTCGAAAACGAGTAATGTCCTAAATTAACGAGGAGATTTTCTTAACCTCCATTTTGGCCGAATTTTTAGAGAATGCAAAAATATCCCATGGAAGTCGTAGTTATGTTGTTTACCTATCCAACGAATTGTCACATGCTAAGATTCAATACAAATCGGCCACTTTATGGCCTTCCTAGTAAAAATGGGTCGAAAACGAGTAATGTCCTAAATTAACGAGGAGATTTTCTTAACCTCCATTTTGGCCGAATTTTTAGAGAATGCAAAAATATCCCATTGAAGTCGTAGTTATGTTGTTTACCTATCCAACGAATTGTGACACGCTAAGATTCAATGCAAATCGGCCACATTATGGCTTTCCTACTAAAAAAGGGTTTAAAACGAGTTATGTCCTAAATTAACGAGGAGATTTTCTTAACCTCCATTTTGGCCGAATTTTTAGAAAATGCGAAAATATCCCATGGAAGTCGTAGTTATGTTGTTTATCTATCCAACGAATTGTCACATGCTAAGATTCAATGCAAATCGGCCACATTATGGCCTTCCTAGCAAAAAAGGGTCGAAAACGAGTAATGTCCTAAATTAACGAGGAGATTTTCTTAACCTCCGTTTTGGCCGAATTTTTAGAGAATGCAAAAATATCCCATGGAAGTCGTAGTTATGTTGTTTACCTATCCAACAAATTGTCACATGCTAAGATTCAATACAAATCGGCCACTTTATGGCCTTCCTAGTAAAAATGGGTCGAAAACGAGTAATGTCCTAAATTAACGAGTAGATTTTCTTAACCTCCATTTTGGCCGAATTTTTAGAGAATGCAAAAATATCCCATGGAAGTCGTAGTTATGTTGTTTACCTATCCAACGAATTGTCACATGCTAAGATTCAATACAAATCGGCCACTTTATGGCCTTCCTAGTAAAAATGGGTCGAAAACGAGTAATGTCCTAAATTAACGAGGAGATTTTCTTAACCTCCATTTTGGCCGAATTTTTAGAGAATGCAAAAATATCCCATTGAAGTCGTAGTTATGTTGTTTACCTATCCAACGAATTGTGACACGCTAAGATTCAATGCAAATCGGCCACATTATGGCTTTCCTACTAAAAAAGGGTTTAAAACGAGTTATGTCCTAAATTAACGAGGAGATTTTCTTAACCTCCATTTTGGCCGAATTTTTAGAAAATGCGAAAATATCCCATGGACGTCGTAGTTATGTTGTTTATCTATCCAACGAATTGTCACATGCTAAGATTCAATGCAAATCGGCCACATTATGGCCTTCCTAGCAAAAAAGGGTCGAAAACGAGTAATGTCCTAAATTAACGAGGAGATTTTCTTAACCTCCGTTTTGGCCGAATTTTTAGAGAATGCAAAAATATCCCATGGAAGTCGTAGTTATGTTGTTTACCTATCCAACAAATTGTCACATGCTAAGATTCAATACAAATCGGCCACTTTATGGCCTTCCTAGTAAAAATGGGTCGAAAACGAGTAATGTCCTAAATTAACGAGGAGATTTTCTTAACCTCCATTTTGGCCGAATTTTTAGAGAATGCAAAAATATCCCATGGAAGTCGTAGTTATGTTGTTTACCTATCCAACGAATTGTCACATGCTAAGATTCAATACAAATCGGCCACTTTATGGCCTTCCTAGTAAAAATGGGTCGAAAACGAGTAATGTCCTAAATTAACGAGGAGATTTTCTTAACCTCCATTTTGGCCGAATTTTTAGAGAATGCAAAAATATCCCATGGAAGTCGTAGTTATGTTGTTTACCTATCCAACGAATTGTCACATGCTAAGATTCAATACAAATCGGCCACTTTATGGCCTTCCTAGTAAAAATGGGTCGAAAACGAGTAATGTCCTAAATTAACGAGGAGATTTTCTTAACCTCCATTTTGGCCGAATTTTTAGAGAATGCAAAAATATCCCATTGAAGTCGTAGTTATGTTGTTTACCTATCCAACGAATTGTGACACGCTAAGATTCAATGCAAATCGGCCACATTATGGCTTTCCTACTAAAAAAGGGTTTAAAACGAGTTATGTCCTAAATAAACGAGGAGATTTTCTTAACCTCCATTTTGGCCGAATTTTTAGAAAATGCGAAAATATCCCATGGAAGTCGTAGTTATGTTGTTTATCTATCCAACGAATTGTCACATGCTAAGATTCAATGCAAATCGGCCACATTATGGCCTTCCTAGCAAAAAAGGGTCGAAAACGAGTAATGTCCTAAATTAACGAGGAGATTTTCTTAACCTCCGTTTTGGCCGAATTTTTAGAGAATGCAAAAATATCCCATGGAAGTCGTAGTTATGTTGTTTACCTATCCAACAAATTGTCACATGCTAAGATTCAATACAAATCGGCCACTTTATGGCCTTCCTAGTAAAAATGGGTCGAAAACGAGTAATGTCCTAAATTAACGAGGAGATTTTCTTAACCTCCATTTTGGCCGAATTTTTAGAGAATGCAAAAATATCCCATGGAAGTCGTAGTTATGTTGTTTACCTATCCAACGAATTGTCACATGCTAAGATTCAATACAAATCGGCCACTTTATGGCCTTCCTAGTAAAAATGGGTCGAAAACGAGTAATGTCCTAAATTAACGAGGAGATTTTCTTAACCTCCATTTTGGCCGAATTTTTAGAGAATGCAAAAATATCCCATTGAAGTCGTAGTTATGTTGTTTACCTATCCAACGAATTGTGACACGCTAAGATTCAATGCAAATCGGCCACATTATGGCTTTCCTACTAAAAAAGGGTTTAAAACGAGTTATGTCCTAAATTAACGAGGAGATTTTCTTAACCTCCATTTTGGCCGAATTTTTAGAAAATGCGAAAATATCCCATGGAAGTCGTAGTTATGTTGTTTATCTATCCAACGAATTGTCACATGCTAAGATTCAATGCAAATCGGCCACATTATGGCCTTCCTAGCAAAAAAGGGTCGAAAACGAGTAATGTCCTAAATTAACGAGGAGATTTTCTTAACCTCCGTTTTGGCCGAATTTTTAGAGAATGCAAAAATATCCCATGGAAGTCGTAGTTATGTTGTTTACCTATCCAACAAATTGTCACATGCTAAGATTCAATACAAATCGGCCACTTTATGGCCTTCCTAGTAAAAATGGGTCGAAAACGAGTAATGTCCTAAATTAACGAGGAGATTTTCTTAACCTCCATTTTGGCCGAATTTTTAGAGAATGCAAAAATATCCCATGGAAGTCGTAGTTATGTTGTTTACCTATCCAACGAATTGTCACATGCTAAGATTCAATACAAATCGGCCACTTTATGGCCTTCCTAGTAAAAATGGGTCGAAAACGAGTAATGTCCTAAATTAACGAGGAGATTTTCTTAACCTCCATTTTGGCCGAATTTTTAGAGAATGCAAAAATATCCCATTGAAGTCGTAGTTATGTTGTTTACCTATCCAACGAATTGTGACACGCTAAGATTCAATGCAAATCGGCCACATTATGGCTTTCCTACTAAAAAAGGGTTTAAAACGAGTTATGTCCTAAATTAACGAGGAGATTTTCTTAACCTCCATTTTGGCCGAATTTTTAGAAAATGCGAAAATATCCCATGGACGTCGTAGTTATGTTGTTTATCTATCCAACGAATTGTCACATGCTAAGATTCAATGCAAATCGGCCACATTATGGCCTTCCTAGCAAAAAAGGGTCGAAAACGAGTAATGTCCTAAATTAACGAGGAGATTTTCTTAACCTCCGTTTTGGCCGAATTTTTAGAGAATGCAAAAATATCCCATGGAAGTCGTAGTTATGTTGTTTACCTATCCAACAAATTGTCACATGCTAAGATTCAATACAAATCGGCCACTTTATGGCCTTCCTAGTAAAAATGGGTCGAAAACGAGTAATGTCCTAAATTAACGAGGAGATTTTCTTAACCTCCATTTTGGCCGAATTTTTAGAGAATGCAAAAATATCCCATGGAAGTCGTAGTTATGTTGTTTACCTATCCAACGAATTGTCACATGCTAAGATTCAATACAAATCGGCCACTTTATGGCCTTCCTAGTAAAAATGGGTCGAAAACGAGTAATGTCCTAAATTAACGAGGAGATTTTCTTAACCTCCATTTTGGCCGAATTTTTAGAGAATGCAAAAATATCCCATGGAAGTCGTAGTTATGTTGTTTACCTATCCAACGAATTGTCACATGCTAAGATTCAATACAAATCGGCCACTTTATGGCCTTCCTAGTAAAAATGGGTCGAAAACGAGTAATGTCCTAAATTAACGAGGAGATTTTCTTAACCTCCATTTTGGCCGAATTTTTAGAGAATGCAAAAATATCCCATTGAAGTCGTAGTTATGTTGTTTACCTATCCAACGAATTGTGACACGCTAAGATTCAATGCAAATCGGCCACATTATGGCTTTCCTACTAAAAAAGGGTTTAAAACGAGTTATGTCCTAAATTAACGAGGAGATTTTCTTAACCTCCATTTTGGCCGAATTTTTAGAAAATGCGAAAATATCCCATGGACGTCGTAGTTATGTTGTTTATCTATCCAACGAATTGTCACATGCTAAGATTCAATGCAAATCGGCCACATTATGGCCTTCCTAGCAAAAAAGGGTCGAAAACGAGTAATGTCCTAAATTAACGAGGAGATTTTCTTAACCTCCGTTTTGGCCGAATTTTTAGAGAATGCAAAAATATCCCATGGAAGTCGTAGTTATGTTGTTTACCTATCCAACAAATTGTCACATGCTAAGATTCAATACAAATCGGCCACTTTATGGCCTTCCTAGTAAAAATGGGTCGAAAACGAGTAATGTCCTAAATTAACGAGGAGATTTTCTTAACCTCCATTTTGGCCGAATTTTTAGAGAATGCAAAAATATCCCATGGAAGTCGTAGTTATGTTGTTTACCTATCCAACGAATTGTCACATGCTAAGATTCAATACAAATCGGCCACTTTATGGCCTTCCTAGTAAAAATGGGTCGAAAACGAGTAATGTCCTAAATTAACGAGGAGATTTTCTTAACCTCCATTTTGGCCGAATTTTTAGAGAATGCAAAAATATCCCATGGAAGTCGTAGTTATGTTGTTTACCTATCCAACGAATTGTCACATGCTAAGATTCAATACAAATCGGCCACTTTATGGCCTTCCTAGTAAAAATGGGTCGAAAACGAGTAATGTCCTAAATTAACGAGGAGATTTTCTTAACCTCCATTTTGGCCGAATTTTTAGAGAATGCAAAAATATCCCATTGAAGTCGTAGTTATGTTGTTTACCTATCCAACGAATTGTGACACGCTAAGATTCAATGCAAATCGGCCACATTATGGCTTTCCTACTAAAAAAGGGTTTAAAACGAGTTATGTCCTAAATAAACGAGGAGATTTTCTTAACCTCCATTTTGGCCGAATTTTTAGAAAATGCGAAAATATCCCATGGAAGTCGTAGTTATGTTGTTTATCTATCCAACGAATTGTCACATGCTAAGATTCAATGCAAATCGGCCACATTATGGCCTTCCTAGCAAAAAAGGGTCGAAAACGAGTAATGTCCTAAATTAACGAGGAGATTTTCTTAACCTCCGTTTTGGCCGAATTTTTAGAGAATGCAAAAATATCCCATGGAAGTCGTAGTTATGTTGTTTACCTATCCAACAAATTGTCACATGCTAAGATTCAATACAAATCGGCCACTTTATGGCCTTCCTAGTAAAAATGGGTCGAAAACGAGTAATGTCCTAAATTAACGAGTAGATTTTCTTAACCTCCATTTTGGCCGAATTTTTAGAGAATGCAAAAATATCCCATGGAAGTCGTAGTTATGTTGTTTACCTATCCAACGAATTGTCACATGCTAAGATTCAATACAAATCGGCCACTTTATGGCCTTCCTAGTAAAAATGGGTCGAAAACGAGTAATGTCCTAAATTAACGAGGAGATTTTCTTAACCTCCATTTTGGCCGAATTTTTAGAGAATGCAAAAATATCCCATTGAAGTCGTAGTTATGTTGTTTACCTATCCAACGAATTGTGACACGCTAAGATTCAATGCAAATCGGCCACATTATGGCTTTCCTACTAAAAAAGGGTTTAAAACGAGTTATGTCCTAAATTAACGAGGAGATTTTCTTAACCTCCATTTTGGCCGAATTTTTAGAAAATGCGAAAGTATCCCATGGACGTCGTAGTTATGTTGTTTATCTATCCAACGAATTGTCACATGCTAAGATTCAATGCAAATCGGCCACATTATGGCCTTCCTAGCAAAAAAGGGTCGAAAACGAGTAATGTCCTAAATTAACGAGGAGATTTTCTTAACCTCCGTTTTGGCCGAATTTTTAGAGAATGCAAAAATATCCCATGGAAGTCGTAGTTATGTTGTTTACCTATCCAACAAATTGTCACATGCTAAGATTCAATACAAATCGGCCACTTTATGGCCTTCCTAGTAAAAATGGGTCGAAAACGAGTAATGTCCTAAATTAACGAGGAGATTTTCTTAACCTCCATTTTGGCCGAATTTTTAGAGAATGCAAAAATATCCCATGGAAGTCGTAGTTATGTTGTTTACCTATCCAACGAATTGTCACATGCTAAGATTCAATACAAATCGGCCACTTTATGGCCTTCCTAGTAAAAATGGGTCGAAAACGAGTAATGTCCTAAATTAACGAGGAGATTTTCTTAACCTCCATTTTGGCCGAATTTTTAGAGAATGCAAAAATATCCCATGGAAGTCGTAGTTATGTTGTTTACCTATCCAACGAATTGTCACATGCTAAGATTCAATACAAATCGGCCACTTTATGGCCTTCCTAGTAAAAATGGGTCGAAAACGAGTAATGTCCTAAATTAACGAGGAGATTTTCTTAACCTCCATTTTGGCCGAATTTTTAGAGAATGCAAAAATATCCCATTGAAGTCGTAGTTATGTTGTTTACCTATCCAACGAATTGTGACACGCTAAGATTCAATGCAAATCGGCCACATTATGGCTTTCCTACTAAAAAAGGGTTTAAAACGAGTTATGTCCTAAATAAACGAGGAGATTTTCTTAACCTCCATTTTGGCCGAATTTTTAGAAAATGCGAAAATATCCCATGGAAGTCGTAGTTATGTTGTTTATCTATCCAACGAATTGTCACATGCTAAGATTCAATGCAAATCGGCCACATTATGGCCTTCCTAGCAAAAAAGGGTCGAAAACGAGTAATGTCCTAAATTAACGAGGAGATTTTCTTAACCTCCGTTTTGGCCGAATTTTTAGAGAATGCAAAAATATCCCATGGAAGTCGTAGTTATGTTGTTTACCTATCCAACAAATTGTCACATGCTAAGATTCAATACAAATCGGCCACTTTATGGCCTTCCTAGTAAAAATGGGTCGAAAACGAGTAATGTCCTAAATTAACGAGGAGATTTTCTTAACCTCCATTTTGGCCGAATTTTTAGAGAATGCAAAAATATCCCATGGAAGTCGTAGTTATGTTGTTTACCTATCCAACGAATTGTCACATGCTAAGATTCAATACAAATCGGCCACTTTATGGCCTTCCTAGTAAAAATGGGTCGAAAACGAGTAATGTCCTAAATTAACGAGGAGATTTTCTTAACCTCCATTTTGGCCGAATTTTTAGAGAATGCAAAAATATCCCATTGAAGTCGTAGTTATGTTGTTTACCTATCCAACGAATTGTGACACGCTAAGATTCAATGCAAATCGGCCACATTATGGCTTTCCTACTAAAAAAGGGTTTAAAACGAGTTATGTCCTAAATTAACGAGGAGATTTTCTTAACCTCCATTTTGGCCGAATTTTTAGAAAATGCGAAAATATCCCATGGAAGTCGTAGTTATGTTGTTTATCTATCCAACGAATTGTCACATGCTAAGATTCAATGCAAATCGGCCACATTATGGCCTTCCTAGCAAAAAAGGGTCGAAAACGAGTAATGTCCTAAATTAACGAGGAGATTTTCTTAACCTCCGTTTTGGCCGAATTTTTAGAGAATGCAAAAATATCCCATGGAAGTCGTAGTTATGTTGTTTACCTATCCAACAAATTGTCACATGCTAAGATTCAATACAAATCGGCCACTTTATGGCCTTCCTAGTAAAAATGGGTCGAAAACGAGTAATGTCCTAAATTAACGAGGAGATTTTCTTAACCTCCATTTTGGCCGAATTTTTAGAGAATGCAAAAATATCCCATGGAAGTCGTAGTTATGTTGTTTACCTATCCAACGAATTGTCACATGCTAAGATTCAATACAAATCGGCCACTTTATGGCCTTCCTAGTAAAAATGGGTCGAAAACGAGTAATGTCCTAAATTAACGAGGAGATTTTCTTAACCTCCATTTTGGCCGAATTTTTAGAGAATGCAAAAATATCCCATGGAAGTCGTAGTTATGTTGTTTACCTATCCAACGAATTGTCACATGCTAAGATTCAATACAAATCGGCCACTTTATGGCCTTCCTAGTAAAAATGGGTCGAAAACGAGTAATGTCCTAAATTAACGAGGAGATTTTCTTAACCTCCATTTTGGCCGAATTTTTAGAGAATGCAAAAATATCCCATTGAAGTCGTAGTTATGTTGTTTACCTATCCAACGAATTGTGACACGCTAAGATTCAATGCAAATCGGCCACATTATGGCTTTCCTACTAAAAAAGGGTTTAAAACGAGTTATGTCCTAAATTAACGAGGAGATTTTCTTAACCTCCATTTTGGCCGAATTTTTAGAGAATGCGAAAATATCCCATGGAAGTCGTAGTTATGTTGTTTATCTATCCAACGAATTGTCACATGCTAAGATTCAATGCAAATCGGCCACATTATGGCCTTCCTAGTAAAAAAGGGTCGAAAACGAGTAATGTCCTAAATTAACGAGGAGATTTTCTTAACCTCCGTTTTGGCCGAATTTTTAGAGAATGCAAAAATATCCCATGGAAGTCGTAGTTATGTTGTTTACCTATCCAACGAATTGTCACACGCTAAGATTCAATGCAAATCGGCCATATTATGGCCGTCCTAGTAAAAAAGGGTCGACAACGAGTAATGTCCCAAATTAACGCACGGATTTTCTTAACCTCCATTTTGGCTGAATTTTTAAAAAATGCAAAAATATCCCATGGAAGTCGTAGCTATGTTGTTTACCTATCCAACGAATTGTCCCATGCTAAGATTCAATACAAACCGGCCACTTTATGGCCTTACTTATAAAAAAAGGGTCGAAAACGAGTAATGTCCTAAATTAACGAGGGGATTTTCTTAACCTCCATTTTGGCCGAATTTTTAGAGAATGCAAAAATATCCCATGGAAGTCGTAGCTATTTTGTTTACCTATCCAACGAATTTTCACATGCTAAGATTCAATACAAATCGACCACTTTATGGCCTTCCTACTAAAAAAGGGTTGAAAACGAGTAATGTCCTAAATTAACGAGGAAATTTTCTTAACCTCCATTTTGGCCGAATTTTTAGAGAATGCAAAAATATCCCATGGAAGTCGTAGTTATGTTGTTTACCTATCCAACGAATTGTCACACGCTAAGATTCAATGCAAATCGGCCACATTATGGCCTTCCTACTAAAAAAGGGTCGAAAACGAGTAATGTCCCAAATTAACGAGGAGATTTTCTTAACCTCCATTTTGGCCGAATTTTTAGAGAATGCAAAAATATCCCATGGAAGTCGTAGTTAGGTTGTTTACCTTTCCAACGAATTGTCACATGCTAAGATTCAATGCAAATCGGCCACATTATGGCCTTCCTAGTAAAAAAGGGTCGAAAACGAGTAATGTCCTAAATTAACGAGGGGATTTTCTTAACCACCCTTTTGGCCGAATTTTTAGAGAATGCAAAAATATCCCATGGAAGTCGTAGTTATGTTGTTTACCTATCCAACGAATTGTCACATGCTAAGATTCAATACAAATCGGCCACTTTATGGCCTTCCTAGTAAAAATGGGTCGAAAACGAGTAATGTCCTAAATTAACGAGGAGATTTTCTTAACCTCCATTTTGGCCGAATTTTTAGAGAATGCAAAAATATCCCATTGAAGTCGTAGTTATGTTGTTTACCTATCCAACGAATTGTGACACGCTAAGATTCAATGCAAATCGGCCACATTATGGCTTTCCTACTAAAAAAGGGTTTAAAACGAGTTATGTCCTAAATTAACGAGGAGATTTTCTTAACCTCCATTTTGGCCGAATTTTTAGAGAATGCGAAAATATCCCATGGAAGTCGTAGTTATGTTGTTTATCTATCCAACGAATTGTCACATGCTAAGATTCAATGCAAATCGGCCACATTATGGCCTTCCTAGTAAAAAAGGGTCGAAAACGAGTAATGTCCTAAATTAACGAGGAGATTTTCTTAACCTCCGTTTTGGCCGAATTTTTAGAGAATGCAAAAATATCCCATGGAAGTCGTAGTTATGTTGTTTACCTATCCAACGAATTGTCACACGCTAAGATTCAATGCAAATCGGCCATATTATGGCCGTCCTAGTAAAAAAGGGTCGACAACGAGTAATGTCCCAAATTAACGCAAGGATTTTCTTAACCTCCATTTTGGCTGAATTTTTAAAAAATGCAAAAATATCCCGTGGAAGTCGTAGCTATGTTGTTTACCTATCCAACGAATTGTCCCATGCTAAGATTCAATACAAACCGGCCACTTTATGGCCTTACTTATAAAAAAAGGGTCGAAAACGAGTAATGTCCTAAATTAACGAGGGGATTTTCTTAACCTCCATTTTGGCCGAATTTTTAGAGAATGCAAAAATATCCCATGGAAGTCGTAGCTATTTTGTTTACCTATCCAACGAATTTTCACATGCTAAGATTCAATACAAATCGACCACTTTATGGCCTTCCTACTAAAAAAGGGTTGAAAACGAGTAATGTCCTAAATTAACGAGGAAATTTTCTTAACCTCCATTTTGGCCGAATTTTTAGAGAATGCAAAAATATCCCATGGAAGTCGTAGTTATGTTGTTTACCTATCCAACGAATTGTCACACGCTAAGATTCAATGCAAATCGGCCACATTATGGCCTTCCTACTAAAAAAGGGTCGAAAACGAGTAATGTCCCAAATTAACGAGGAGATTTTCTTAACCTCCATTTTGGCCGAATTTTTAGAGAATGCAAAAATATCCCATGGAAGTCGTAGTTAGGTTGTTTACCTTTCCAACGAATTGTCACATGCTAAGATTCAATGCAAATCGGCCACATTATGGCCTTCCTAGTAAAAAAGGGTCGAAAACGAGTAATGTCCTAAATTAACGAGGGGATTTTCTTAACCACCCTTTTGGCCGAATTTTTAGAGAATGCAAAAATATCCCATGGAAGTCGTAGTTATGTTGTTTACCTATCCAACGAATTGTCACATGCTAAGATTCAATACAAATCGGCCACTTTATGGCCTTCCTAGTAAAAATGGGTCGAAAACGAGTAATGTCCTAAATTAACGAGGAGATTTTCTTAACCTCCATTTTGGCCGAATTTTTAGAGAATGCAAAAATATCCCATTGAAGTCGTAGTTATGTTGTTTACCTATCCAACGAATTGTGACACGCTAAGATTCAATGCAAATCGGCCACATTATGGCTTTCCTACTAAAAAAGGGTTTAAAACGAGTTATGTCCTAAATTAACGAGGAGATTTTCTTAACCTCCATTTTGGCCGAATTTTTAGAGAATGCGAAAATATCCCATGGAAGTCGTAGTTATGTTGTTTATCTATCCAACGAATTGTCACATGCTAAGATTCAATGCAAATCGGCCACATTATGGCCTTCCTAGTAAAAAAGGGTCGAAAACGAGTAATGTCCTAAATTAACGAGGAGATTTTCTTAACCTCCGTTTTGGCCGAATTTTTAGAGAATGCAAAAATATCCCATGGAAGTCGTAGTTATGTTGTTTACCTATCCAACGAATTGTCACACGCTAAGATTCAATGCAAATCGGCCATATTATGGCCGTCCTAGTAAAAAAGGGTCGACAACGAGTAATGTCCCAAATTAACGCAAGGATTTTCTTAACCTCCATTTTGGCTGAATTTTTAAAAAATGCAAAAATATCCCATGGAAGTCGTAGCTATGTTGTTTACCTATCCAACGAATTGTCCCATGCTAAGATTCAATACAAACCGGCCACTTTATGGCCTTACTTATAAAAAAAGGGTCGAAAACGAGTAATGTCCTAAATTAACGAGGGGATTTTCTTAACCTCCATTTTGGCCGAATTTTTAGAGAATGCAAAAATATCCCATGGAAGTTGTAGCTATTTTGTTTACCTATCCAACGAATTTTCACATGCTAAGATTCAATACAAATCGACCACTTTATGGCCTTCCTACTAAAAAAGGGTTGAAAACGAGTAATGTCCTAAATTAACGAGGAAATTTTCTTAACCTCCATTTTGGCCGAATTTTTAGAGAATGCAAAAATATCCCATGGAAGTCGTAGTTATGTTGTTTACCTATCCAACGAATTGTCACACGCTAAGATTCAATGCAAATCGGCCACATTATGGCCTTCCTACTAAAAAAGGGTCGAAAACGAGTAATGTCCCAAATTAACGAGGAGATTTTCTTAACCTCCATTTTGGCCGAATTTTTAGAGAATGCAAAAATATCCCATGGAAGTCGTAGTTAGGTTGTTTACCTTTCCAACGAATTGTCACATGCTAAGATTCAATGCAAATCGGCCACATTATGGCCTTCCTAGTAAAAAAGGGTCGAAAACGAGTAATGTCCTAAATTAACGAGGGGATTTTCTTAACCACCCTTTTGGCCGAATTTTTAGAGAATGCAAAAATATCCCATGGAAATCGTAGGTATGTTGTTTACCTATCCAACGAATTGTCACATGCTAAGATTCAATACAAATTGGCCACTTTATGGCCTTCCTAGTAAAAATGGGTCGAAAACGAGTAACGTCCTAAATTAACGAGGAGATTTTCTTAACCTCCATTTTGGCCGAATTTTTAGAGAATGCAAAAATATCCCATGGAAGTCGTAGTTATGTTGTTTACCTATCCAACAAATTGTCACACGCAAAGATTCAATGCAAATCGGCCACATTATGTCCTTCCTACTAAAAAAGGGTTGAAAACGGGTTATGTCCTAAATTAACGAGGAGATTTTCTTAGCCTCCATTTTGGCCGAATTTTTAGAGAATGCGAAAATATCCCATGGAAGTCGTAGTTATGTTTTTTATCTATCCAACGAATTGTCACATGCTAAGATTCAATGCAATTCGGCCACATTATGGCCTTCCTAGTAAAAAAGGGTCGAAAACGAGTAATGTCCTAAATTAACGAGGAGATTTTCTTAACCTCCGTTTTGGCCGAATTTTTAAAGAATGCAAAAATATCCCGTGGAAGTCGTAGTTATGTTGTTTACCTATCCAACAAATTGTCACATGCTAAGATTCAATACAAATCGGCCACTTTATGGCCTTCCTAGTAAAAATGGGTCGAAAACGAGTAATGTCCTAAATTAACGAGGATATTTTCTTAACCTCCATTTTGGCCGAATTTTTAGAGAATGCAAAAATATCCCATGGAAGTCGTAGCTATGTTGTTTACCTATCCAACGAATTGTCACATGCTAAGATTCAATACAAATCTGCCACTTTATGGCCTTCCTAGTAAAAATGGGTCGAAAACGAGTAATGTCCTAAATAAACGAGGAGATTTTCTTAACCTCCATTTTGGCCGAATTTTTAGAGAATGCAAAAATATCCCATGGAAGTCGTAGTTATGTTGTTTACCTATCCAACGAATTGTCACATGCTAAGATTCAATGCAAATCGGCCACATTATGGCCTTCCTACTAAAAAAGGGTCGAAAACGAGTAATGTCCCAAATTAATGAGGAGATTTTCTTAACCTCCATTGTGGCTGAATTTTTAGAGAATGCAAAAATATCCCATGGAAGTCGTAGTTATGTTGTTTACCTATCCAACGAATTGTCACGTGCTAAGATTCAATACAAATCGGCCACATTATGGCCTTCCTAGTAAAAAAGGGTCGAAAACGAGTAATGTCCCAAATTAACGAGGAGATTTTCTTAACCTCTATTTTGGCCAAATTTTTAGAGAATGCAAAAATATCCCGTGGAAGTCATAGTTATGTTGTTTACCTATCCAACGAATTGTCACACGCTAAGATTCAATGCAAATCGGCAACATTATGGCCTTCCTACTAAAAAAGGGTCGAAAACGAGTAATGTCCCAAATTAACGAGGAGATTTTCTTAACCTCTATTTTGGCCAAATTTTTAGAGAATGCAAAAATATCCCGTGGAAGTCATAGTTATGTTGTTTACCTATCCAACGAATTGTCACACGCTAAGATTCAATGCAAATCGGCCACATTATGGCCTTCCTAGTAAAAAAGGGTCGAAAACGAGTAATGTCCCAAATTAACAAGGAGATTTTCTTAACCTCCATTTTGGCTGAATTTTTAAAAAATGCAAAAATATCCCATGGAAGTCGTAGCTATGTTGTTTACCTATCCAACGAATTGTCCCATGCTAAGATTCAATACAAACCGGCCACTTTATGGCCTTCCTTATAAAAAAGGGTCGAAAATGAGTAATGTCCTAAATTAACGAGGGGATTTTCTTAACCTCCATTTTGGCTAAATTTTTAGAGAATGCAAAAATATCCCATGGAAGTCGTAGTTATGTTGTTTACCTATCCAACAAATTGTCACATGCTAAGATTCAATACAAATCGGCCACTTTATGGCCTTCCTAGTAAAAATGGGTCGAAAACGAGTAATGTCCTAAATTAACGAGGAGATTTTCTTAACCTCCATTTTGGCCGAATTTTTAGAGAATGCAAAAATATCCCATGGAAGTCGTAGCTATGTTGTTTACCTATCCAACGAATTGTCACATGCTAAGATTCAATACAAATCTGCCACTTTATGGCCTTCCTAGTAAAAATGGGTCGAAAACGAGTAATGTCCTAAATTAACGACGAGATTTTCTTAACCTCCATTTTGGCCGAATTTTTAGAGAATGCAAAAATATCCCATGGAAGTTGTAGTTATGTTGTTTACCTATCCAACGAATTGTCACACGCTAAGATTCAATGCAAATCGGCCACATTATGGCATTCCTAGTAAAAAAGGGTCGAAAACGAGTAATGTCCCAAATTAACGCAAGGATTTTCTTAACCTCCATTTTGGCTGAATTTTTAAAAAATGCAAAAATATCCCATGGAAGTCGTAGCTATGTTGTTTACCTATCCAACGAATTGTCCCATGCTAAGATTCAATACAAACCGGCCACTTTATGGCCTTCCTTATAAAAAAAGGGTCAAAAACGAGTAATGTCCTAAATTAACGAGGGGATTTTCTTAACCTCCATTTTGGCCGAATTTTTAGAGAATGCAAAAATATCCCATGGAAGTCGTAGCTATTTTGTTTACCTATCCAGCGAATTTTCACATGCTAAGATTCAATACAAATCGACCACTTTATGGCCTTCCTACTAAAAAAGGGTTGAAAACGAGTAATGTCCTATATTAACGAGGAGATTTTCTTAACCTCCATTTTGGCCGAATTTTTAGAGAATGCAAAAATATCCCATGGAAGTCGTAGTTATGTTGTTTACCTATCCAACGAATTGTCACACGCTAAGATTCAATGCAAATCGGCCACATTATGGCCTTCCTACTAAAAAAGGGTCGAAAACGAGTAATGTCCCAAATTAACGACGAGATTTTCTTAACCTCCATTTTGGCCGAATTTTTAGAGAATGCAAAAATATCCCATGGAAGTCGTAGTTATGTTGTTTACCTATCCAACGAATTGTCACACGCTAAGATTCAATGCAAATCGGCCACATTATGGCCTTCCTACTAAAAAAGGGTCGAAAACGAGTAATGTCCCAAATTAACGACGAGATTTTCTTAACCTCCATTTTGGCCGAATTTTTAGAGAATGCAAAAATATCCCATGGAAGTCGTAGTTATGTTGTTTACCTATCCAACGAATTGTCACACGCTAAGATTCAATGCAAATCGGCCACATTATGGCATTCCTAGTAAAAAAGGGTCGAAAACGAGTAATGTCCCAAATTAACGCGAGGATTTTCTTAACCTCCATTTTGGCTGAATTTTTAAAAAATGCAAAAATATCCCATGGACGTCGTAGCTATGTTGTTTACCTATCCAACGAATTGTCCCATGCTAAGATTCAATACAAACCGGCCACTTTATGGCCTTCCTTATAAAAAAAGGGTCGAAAACGAGTAATGTCCTAAATTAACGAGGGGATTTTCTTAACCTCCATTTTGGCCGAATTTTTAGAGAATGCAAAAATATCCCATGGAAGTCGTAGTTATGTTGTTTACCTATCCAACGAATTGTCACATGCTAAGATTCAATACAAATCTGCCACTTTATGGCCTTCCTAGTAAAAATGGGTCGAAAACGAGTAATGTCCTAAATTAACGACGAGATTTTCTTAACCTCCATTTTGGCCGAATTTTTAGAGAATGCAAAAATATCCCATGGAAGTTGTAGTTATGTTGTTTACCTATCCAACGAATTGTCACACGCTAAGATTCAATGCAAATCGGCCACATTATGGCATTCCTAGTAAAAAAGGGTCGAAAACGAGTAATGTCCCAAATTAACGCAAGGATTTTCTTAACCTCCATTTTGGCTGAATTTTTAAAAAATGCAAAAATATCCCATGGAAGTCGTAGCTATGTTGTTTACCTATCCAACGAATTGTCCCATGCTAAGATTCAATACAAACCGGCCACTTTATGGCCTTCCTTATAAAAAAAGGGTCAAAAACGAGTAATGTCCTAAATTAACGAGGGGATTTTCTTAACCTCCATTTTGGCCGAATTTTTAGAGAATGCAAAAATATCCCATGGAAGTCGTAGCTATTTTGTTTACCTATCCAGCGAATTTTCACATGCTAAGATTCAATACAAATCGACCACTTTATGGCCTTCCTACTAAAAAAGGGTTGAAAACGAGTAATGTCCTATATTAACGAGGAGATTTTCTTAACCTCCATTTTGGCCGAATTTTTAGAGAATGCAAAAATATCCCATGGAAGTCGTAGTTATGTTGTTTACCTATCCAACGAATTGTCACATGCTAAGATTCAATACAAATCTGCCACTTTATGGCCTTCCTAGTAAAAATGGGTCGAAAACGAGTAATGTCCTAAATTAACGACGAGATTTTCTTAACCTCCATTTTGGCCGAATTTTTAGAGAATGCAAAAATATCCCATGGAAGTTGTAGTTATGTTGTTTACCTATCCAACGAATTGTCACACGCTAAGATTCAATGCAAATCGGCCACATTATGGCATTCCTAGTAAAAAAGGGTCGAAAACGAGTAATGTCCCAAATTAACGCAAGGATTTTCTTAACCTCCATTTTGGCTGAATTTTTAAAAAATGCAAAAATATCCCATGGAAGTCGTAGCTATGTTGTTTACCTATCCAACGAATTGTCCCATGCTAAGATTCAATACAAACCGGCCACTTTATGGCCTTCCTTATAAAAAAAGGGTCAAAAACGAGTAATGTCCTAAATTAACGAGGGGATTTTCTTAACCTCCATTTTGGCCGAATTTTTAGAGAATGCAAAAATATCCCATGGAAGTCGTAGCTATTTTGTTTACCTATCCAGCGAATTTTCACATGCTAAGATTCAATACAAATCGACCACTTTATGGCCTTCCTACTAAAAAAGGGTTGAAAACGAGTAATGTCCTATATTAACGAGGGGATTTTCTTAACCTCCATTTTGGCCGAATTTTTAGAGAATGCAAAAATATCCCATGGAAGTCGTAGCTATTTTGTTTACCTATCCAACGAATTGTCACACGCTAAGATTCAATGCAAATCGGCCACTTTATGGCCTTCCTACTAAAAAAGGGTCGAAAACGAGTAATGTCCTAAATTAACGAGGGGATTTTCTTAACCTCCCTTTTGGCCGAATTTTTAGAGAATGCAAAAATATCCCATGGAAATCGTAGGTATGTTGTTTACCTATCCAACGAATTGTCACATGCTAAGATTCAATACAAATCGGCCACTTTATGGCCTTCCTAGTAAAAATGGGTCGAAAACGAGTAATGTCCTAAATTAACGAGGAGATTTTCTTCACCTCCATTTTGGCCGAATTTTTAGAGAATGCAAAAATATCCCATGGAAGTCGTAGCTATGTTGTTTACCTATCCAACGAATTGTCACATGCTAAGATTCAATACAAATCTGCCACTTTATGGCCTTCCTAGTAAAAATGGGTCGAAAACGAGTAATGTCCTAAATTAACGAGGAGATTTTCTTAACCTCCATTTTGGCCGAATTTTTAGAGAATGCAAAAATATCCCATGGAAGTCGTAGTTATGTTGTTTACCTATCCAACGAATTGTCACACGCTAAGATTCAATGCAAATCGGCCACATTATGGCCTTCCTACTAAAAAAGGGTCGAAAACGAGTAATGTCCCAAATTAATGAGGAGATTTTCTTAACCTCCATTTTGGCCGAATTTTTAGAGAATGCAAAAATATCCCATGGAAGTCGTAGTTATGTTGTTTACCTTTCCAACGAATTGTCACATGCTAAGATTCAATGCAAATCGGCCACATTATGGCCTTCCTTATAAAAAAAGGGTCGAAAACGAGTAATGTCCTAAATTAACGAGGGGATTTTCTTAACCTCCATTTTGGCCGAATTTTTAGAGAATGCAAAAATATCCCATGGAAGTCGTAGCTATTTTGTTTACCTATCCAGCGAATTTTCACATGCTAAGATTCAATACAAATCGACCACTTTATGGCCTTCCTACTAAAAAAGGGTTGAAAACGAGTAATGTCCTAAATTAACGAGGAGATTTTCTTAACCTCCATTTTGGCCGAATTTTTAGAGAATGCAAAAATATCCCATGGAAGTCGTAGTTATGTTGTTTACCTATCCAACGAATTGTCACACGCTAAGATTCAATGCAAATCGGCCACATTATGGCCTTCCTACTAAAAAAGGGTCGAAAACGAGTAATGTCCCAAATTAATGAGGAGATTTTCTTAACCTCCATTTTGGCCGAATTTTTAGAGAATGCAAAAATATCCCATGGAAGTCGTAGTTATGTTGTTTACCTTTCCAACGAATTGTCACATGCTAAGATTCAATGCAAATCGGCCACATTATGGCCTTCCTAGTAAAAAAGGGTCGAAAACGAGTAATGTCCTAAATTAACGAGGGGATTTTCTTAACCTCCCTTTTGGCCGAATTTTTAGAGAATGCAAAAATATCCCATGGAAATCGTAGGTATGTTGTTTACCTATCCAACGAATTGTCACATGCTAAGATTCAATACAAATCGGCCACTTTATGGCCTTCCTAGTAAAAATGGGTCGAAAACGAGTAATGTCCTAAATTAACGAGGAGATTTTCTTCACCTCCATTTTGGCCGAATTTTTAGAGAATGCAAAAATATCCCATGGAAGTCGTAGCTATGTTGTTTACCTATCCAACGAATTGTCACATGCTAAGATTCAATACAAATCTGCCACTTTATGGCCTTCCTAGTAAAAATGGGTCGAAAACGAGTAATGTCCTAAATTAACGAGGAGATTTTCTTAACCTCCATTTTGGCCGAATTTTTAGAGAATGCAAAAATATCCCATGGAAGTCGTAGTTATGTTGTTTACCTATCCAACGAATTGTCACACGCTAAGATTCAATGCAAATCGGCCACATTATGGCCTTCCTACTAAAAAAGGGTCGAAAACGAGTAATGTCCCAAATTAATGAGGAGATTTTCTTAACCTCCATTTTGGCCGAATTTTTAGAGAATGCAAAAATATCCCATGGAAGTCGTAGTTATGTTGTTTACCTTTCCAACGAATTGTCACATGCTAAGATTCAATGCAAATCGGCCACATTATGGCCTTCCTAGTAAAAAAGGGTCGAAAACGAGTAATGTCCTAAATTAACGAGGGGATTTTCTTAACCTCCCTTTTGGCCGAATTTTTAGAGAATGCAAAAATATCCCATGGAAATCGTAGGTATGTTGTTTACCTATCCAACGAATTGTCACATGCTAAGATTCAATACAAATCGGCCACTTTATGGCCTTCCTAGTAAAAATGGGTCGAAAACGAGTAATGTCCTAAATTAACGAGGAGATTTTCTTCACCTCCATTTTGGCCGAATTTTTAGAGAATGCAAAAATATCCCATGGAAATCGTAGGTATGTTGTTTACCTATCCAACAAATTGTCACATGCTAAGATTCAATACAAATCTGCCACTTTATGGCCTTCCTAGTAAAAATGGGTCGAAAACGAGTAATGTCCTAAATTAACGACGAGATTTTCTTAACCTCCATTTTGGCCGAATTTTTAGAGAATGCAAAAATATCCCATGGAAGTTGTAGTTATGTTGTTTACCTATCCAACGAATTGTCACACGCTAAGATTCAATGCAAATCGGCCACATTATGGCATTCCTAGTAAAAAAGGGTCGAAAACGAGTAATGTCCCAAATTAACGCAAGGATTTTCTTAACCTCCATTTTGGCTGAATTTTTAAAAAATGCAAAAATATCCCATGGAAGTCGTAGCTATGTTGTTTACCTATCCAACGAATTGTCCCATGCTAAGATTCAATACAAACCGGCCACTTTATGGCCTTCCTTATAAAAAAAGGGTCAAAAACGAGTAATGTCCTAAATTAACGAGGGGATTTTCTTAACCTCCATTTTGGCCGAATTTTTAGAGAATGCAAAAATATCCCATGGAAGTCGTAGCTATTTTGTTTACCTATCCAGCGAATTTTCACATGCTAAGATTCAATACAAATCGACCACTTTATGGCCTTCCTACTAAAAAAGGGTTGAAAACGAGTAATGTCCTAAATTAACGAGGAGATTTTCTTAACCTCCATTTTGGCCGAATTTTTAGAGAATGCAAAAATATCCCATGGAAGTCGTAGTTATGTTGTTTACCTATCCAACGAATTGTCACACGCTAAGATTCAATGCAAATCGGCCACATTATGGCCTTCCTACTAAAAAAGGGTCGAAAACGAGTAATGTCCCAAATTAACGACGAGATTTTCTTAACCTCCATTTTGGCCGAATTTTTAGAGAATGCAAAAATATCCCATGGAAGTCGTAGTTATGTTGTTTACCTATCCAACGAATTGTCACACGCTAAGATTCAATGCAAATCGGCCACATTATGGCCTTCCTACTAAAAAAGGGTCGAAAACGAGTAATGTCCCAAATTAACGACGAGATTTTCTTAACCTCCATTTTGGCCGAATTTTTAGAGAATGCAAAAATATCCCATGGAAGTCGTAGTTATGTTGTTTACCTATCCAACGAATTGTCACACGCTAAGATTCAATGCAAATCGGCCACATTATGGCATTCCTAGTAAAAAAGGGTCGAAAACGAGTAATGTCCCAAATTAACGCGAGGATTTTCTTAACCTCCATTTTGGCTGAATTTTTAAAAAATGCAAAAATATCCCATGGACGTCGTAGCTATGTTGTTTACCTATCCAACGAATTGTCCCATGCTAAGATTCAATACAAACCGGCCACTTTATGGCCTTCCTTATAAAAAAAGGGTCGAAAACGAGTAATGTCCTAAATTAACGAGGGGATTTTCTTAACCTCCATTTTGGCCGAATTTTTAGAGAATGCAAAAATATCCCATGGAAGTCGTAGCTATTTTGTTTACCTATCCAGCGAATTTTCACATGCTAAGATTCAATACAAATCGACCACTTTATGGCCTTCCTAATAAAAAAGGGTTGAAAACGAGTAATGTCCTAAATTAACGAGGAGATTTTCTTAACCTCCATTTTGGCCGAATTTTTAGAGAATGCAAAAATATCCCATGGAAGTCGTAGTTATGTTGTTTACCTATCCAACGAATTGTCACACGCTAAGATTCAATGCAAATCGGCCACATTATGGCCTTCCTACTAAAAAAGGGTCGAAAACGAGTAATGTCCCAAATTAATGAGGAGATTTTCTTAACCTCCATTTTGGCCGAATTTTTAGAGAATGCAAAAATATCCCATGGAAGTCGTAGTTATGTTGTTTACCTTTCCAACGAATTGTCACATGCTAAGATTCAATGCAAATCGGCCACATTATGGCCTTCCTAGTAAAAAAGGGTCGAAAACGAGTAATGTCCTAAATTAACGAGGGGATTTTCTTAACCTCCCTTTTGGCCGAATTTTTAGAGAATGCAAAAATATCCCATGGAAATCGTAGGTATGTTGTTTACCTATCCAACGAATTGTCACATGCTAAGATTCAATACAAATCGGCCACTTTATGGCCTTCCTAGTAAAAATGGGTCGAAAACGAGTAATGTCCTAAATTAACGAGGAGATTTTCTTCACCTCCATTTTGGCCGAATTTTTAGAGAATGCAAAAATATTCCATGGAAGTCGTAGTTATGTTGTTTACCTATCCAACGAATTGTCACACGCTAAGATTCAATGCAAATCGGCCACATTATGGCCTTCCTACTAAAAAAGGGTCGAAAACGAGTAATGTCCCAAATTAACGAGGAGATTTTCTTAACCTCCATTGTGGCTGAATTTTTAGAGAATGCAAAAATATCCCATGGAAGTCGTAGTTATGTTGTTTACCTATCCAACGAATTGTCACATGCTAAGATTCAATACAAATCGGCCACATTATGGCCTTCCTAGTAAAAAAGGGTCGAAAACGAGTAATGTCCCAAATTAACGAGGAGATTTTCTTAACCTCTATTTTGGCCAAATTTTTAGAGAATGCAAAAATATCCCGTGGAAGTCATAGTTATGTTGTTTACCTATCCAACGAATTGTCACACGCTAAGATTCAATGCAAATCGGCCACATTATGGCCTTCCTAGTAAAAAAGGGTCGAAAACGAGTAATGTCCCAAATTAACAAGGAGATTTTCTTAACCTCCATTTTGGCTGAATTTTTAAAAAATGCAAAAATATCCCATGGAAGTCGTAGCTATGTTGTTTACCTATCCAACGAATTGTCACATGCTAAGATTCAATACAAACCGGCCACTTTATGGCCTTCCTTATAAAAAAGGGTCGAAAATGAGTAATGTCCTAAATTAACGAGGGGATTTTCTTAACCTCCATTTTGGCTAAATTTTTAGAAAATGCAAAAATATCCCATGGAAGTCGTAGTTATGTTGTTTACCCATCCAACGAATTGTCACACGCTAAGATTCAATGCAAATCGGCCACATTATGGCCTTCCTACTAAACAAGGGTCGAAAACGAGTAATGTCCCAAATTAACGCAAGGATTTTCTTAACCTCCATTTTGGCTGAATTTTTAAAAAATGCAAAAATATCCCATGGAAGTCGTAGCTATGTTGTTCACCTATCCAACGAATTGTCCCATGCTAAGATTCAATACAAACCGGCCACTTTATGGCCTTCCTTATAAAAAAAGGGTCAAAAACGAGTAATGTCCTAAATTAACGAGGGGATTTTCTTAACCTCCATTTTGGCCGAATTTTTAGAGAATGCAAAAATATCCCATGGAAGTCGTAGCTATTTTGTTTACCTATCCAGCGAATTTTCACATGCTAAGATTCAATACAAATCGACCACTTTATGGCCTTCCTACTAAAAAAGGGTTGAAAACGAGTAATGTCCTAAATTAACGAGGAGATTTTCTTAACCTCCATTTTGGCCGAATTTTTAGAGAATGCAAAAATATCCCATGGAAGTCGTAGTTATGTTGTTTACCTATCCAACGAATTGTCACACGCTAAGATTCAATGCAAATCGGCCACATTATGGCCTTCCTACTAAAAAAGGGTCGAAAACGAGTAATGTCCCAAATTAACGACGAGATTTTCTTAACCTCCATTTTGGCCGAATTTTTAGAGAATGCAAAAATATCCCATGGAAGTCGTAGTTATGTTGTTTACCTATCCAACGAATTGTCACACGCTAAGATTCAATGCAAATCGGCCACATTATGGCCTTCCTACTAAAAAAGGGTCGAAAACGAGTAATGTCCCAAATTAACGACGAGATTTTCTTAACCTCCATTTTGGCCGAATTTTTAGAGAATGCAAAAATATCCCATGGAAGTCGTAGTTATGTTGTTTACCTATCCAACGAATTGTCACACGCTAAGATTCAATGCAAATCGGCCACATTATGGCATTCCTAGTAAAAAAGGGTCGAAAACGAGTAATGTCCCAAATTAACGCGAGGATTTTCTTAACCTCCATTTTGGCTGAATTTTTAAAAAATGCAAAAATATCCCATGGAAGTCGTAGTTATGTTGTTTACCTATCCAACGAATTGTCACACGCTAAGATTCAATGCAAATCGGCCACATTATGGCCTTCCTACTAAAAAAGGGTCGAAAACGAGTAATGTCCCAAATTAACGAGGAGATTTTCTTAACCTCCATTTTGGCCGAATTTTTAGAGAATGCAAAAATATCCCATGGAAGTCGTAGTTATGTTGTTTACCTTTCCAACGAATTGTCACATGCTAAGATTCAATGCAAATCGGCCACATTATGGCCTTCCTAGTAAAAAAGGGTCGAAAACGAGTAATGTCCTAAATTAACGAGGGGATTTTCTTAACCTCCCTTTTGGCCGAATTTTTAGAGAATGCAAAAATATCCCATGGAAATCGTAGGTATGTTGTTTACCTATCCAACGAATTGTCACATGCTAAGATTCAATACAAATCGGCCACTTTATGGCCTTCCTAGTAAAAATGGGTCGAAAACGAGTAATGTCCTAAATTAACGAGGAGATTTTCTTCACCTCCATTTTGGCCGAATTTTTAGAGAATGCAAAAATATCCCATGGAAGTCGTAGTTATGTTGTTTACCTATCCAACGAATTGTCACACGCTAAGATTCAATGCAAATCGGCCACATTATGGCCTTCCTACTAAAAAAGGGTCGAAAACGAGTAATGTCCCAAATTAACGAGGATATTTTCTTAACCTCCATTGTGGCTGAATTTTTAGAGAATGCAAAAATATCCCATGGAAGTCGTAGTTATGTTGTTTACCTATCCAACGAATTGTCACATGCTAAGATTCAATACAAATCGGCCACATTATGGCCTTCCTAGTAAAAAAGGGTCGAAAACGAGTAATGTCCCAAATTAACGAGGAGATTTTCTTAACCTCCATTTTGGCTAAATTTTTAGAGAATGCAAAAATATCCCATGGAAGTCGTAGTTATGTTGTTTACCCATCCAACGAATTGTCACATGCTAAGATTCAATACAAACCTGCCACTTTATGGCCTTCCTTATAAAAAAGGGTCGAAAATGAGTAATGTCCTAAATTAACGAGGGGATTTTCTTAACCTCCATTTTGGCTAAATTTTTAGAGAATGCAAAAATATCCCATGGAAGTCGTAGTTATGTTGTTTACCCATCCAACGAATTGTCACACGCTAAGATTCAATGCAAATCGGCCACATTATGGCCTTCCTACTAAAAAAGGGTTGAAAACGAGTAATGT
This sequence comes from Medicago sativa, assembly GCF_051527215.1. Taxonomy (NCBI): domain Eukaryota; kingdom Viridiplantae; phylum Streptophyta; class Magnoliopsida; order Fabales; family Fabaceae; genus Medicago; species Medicago sativa. The sequence goes on from NC_140750.1 coordinate 84,564,917, forward strand.
CCTAAATTAACGAGGAGATTTTCTTAACCTCCATTTTGGCCGAATTTTTAGAGAATGCAAAAATATCCCATGGAAGTCGTAGTTATGTTGTTTACCTATCCAACGAATTGTCACACGCTAAGATTCAATGCAAATCGGCCACATTATGGCCTTCCTACTAAAAAAGGGTCGAAAACGAGTAATGTCCCAAATTAACGACGAGATTTTCTTAACCTCCATTTTGGCCGAATTTTTAGAGAATGCAAAAATATCCCATGGAAGTCGTAGTTATGTTGTTTACCTATCCAACGAATTGTCACACGCTAAGATTCAATGCAAATCGGCCACATTATGGCTTTCCTAGTAAAAAAGGGTCGAAAACGAGTAATGTCCCAAATTAACGCAAGGATTTTCTTAACCTCCATTTTGGCTGAATTTTTAAAAAATGCAAAAATATCCCATGGAAGTCGTAGCTATGTTGTTTACCTATCCAACGAATTGTCCCATGCTAAGATTCAATACAAACCGGCCACTTTATGGCCTTCCTTATAAAAAAGGGTCGAAAATGAGTAATGTCCTAAATTAACGAGGGGATTTTCTTAACCTCCATTTTGGCTAAATTTTTAGAAAATGCAAAAATATCCCATGGAAGTCGTAGTTATGTTGTTTACCCATCCAACGAATTGTCACACGCTAAGATTCAATGCAAATCGGCCACATTATGGCCTTCCTACTAAAAAAGGGTCGAAAACGAGTAATGTCCCAAATTAACGCAAGGATTTTCTTAACCTCCATTTTGGCTGAATTTTTAAAAAATGCAAAAATATCCCATGGAAGTCGTAGCTATGTTGTTCACCTATCCAACGAATTGTCCCATGCTAAGATTCAATACAAACCGGCCACTTTATGGCCTTCCTTATAAAAAAAGGGTCAAAAACGAGTAATGTCCTAAATTAACGAGGGGATTTTCTTAACCTCCATTTTGGCCGAATTTTTAGAGAATGCAAAAATATCCCATGGAAGTCGTAGCTATTTTGTTTACCTATCCAGCGAATTTTCACATGCTAAGATTCAATACAAATCGACCACTTTATGGCCTTCCTACTAAAAAAGGGTTGAAAACGAGTAATGTCCTAAATTAACGAGGAGATTTTCTTAACCTCCATTTTGGCCGAATTTTTAGAGAATGCAAAAATATCCCATGGAAGTCGTAGTTATGTTGTTTACCTATCCAACGAATTGTCACACGCTAAGATTCAATGCAAATCGGCCACATTATGGCCTTCCTACTAAAAAAGGGTCGAAAACGAGTAATGTCCCAAATTAACGACGAGATTTTCTTAACCTCCATTTTGGCCGAATTTTTAGAGAATGCAAAAATATCCCATGGAAGTCGTAGTTATGTTGTTTACCTATCCAACGAATTGTCACACGCTAAGATTCAATGCAAATCGGCCACATTATGGCCGTCCTACTAAAAAAGGGTCGAAAACGAGTAATGTCCCAAATTAACGACGAGATTTTCTTAACCTCCATTTTGGCCGAATTTTTAGAGAATGCAAAAATATCCCATGGAAGTCGTAGTTATGTTGTTTACCTATCCAACGAATTGTCACACGCTAAGATTCAATGCAAATCGGCCACATTATGGCATTCCTAGTAAAAAAGGGTCGAAAACGAGTAATGTCCCAAATTAACGCGAGGATTTTCTTAACCTCCATTTTGGCTGAATTTTTAAAAAATGCAAAAATATCCCATGGAAGTCGTAGTTATGTTGTTTACCTATCCAACGAATTGTCACACGCTAAGATTCAATGCAAATCGGCCACATTATGGCCTTCCTACTAAAAAAGGGTCGAAAACGAGTAATGTCCCAAATTAACGAGGAGATTTTCTTAACCTCCATTTTGGCCGAATTTTTAGAGAATGCAAAAATATCCCATGGAAGTCGTAGTTATGTTGTTTACCTTTCCAACGAATTGTCACATGCTAAGATTCAATGCAAATCGGCCACATTATGGCCTTCCTAGTAAAAAAGGGTCGAAAACGAGTAATGTCCTAAATTAACGAGGGGATTTTCTTAACCTCCCTTTTGGCCGAATTTTTAGAGAATGCAAAAATATCCCATGGAAATCGTAGGTATGTTGTTTACCTATCCAACGAATTGTCACATGCTAAGATTCAATACAAATCGGCCACTTTATGGCCTTCCTAGTAAAAATGGGTCGAAAACGAGTAATGTCCTAAATTAACGAGGAGATTTTCTTCACCTCCATTTTGGCCGAATTTTTAGAGAATGCAAAAATATCCCATGGAAGTCGTAGTTATGTTGTTTACCTATCCAACGAATTGTCACACGCTAAGATTCAATGCAAATCGGCCACATTATGGCCTTCCTACTAAAAAAGGGTCGAAAACGAGTAATGTCCCAAATTAACGAGGAGGTTTTCTTAACCTCCATTGTGGCTGAATTTTTAGAGAATGCAAAAATATCCCATGGAAGTCGTAGTTATGTTGTTTACCTATCCAACGAATTGTCACATGCTAAGATTCAATACAAATCGGCCACATTATGGCCTTCCTAGTAAAAAAGGGTCGAAAACGAGTAATGTCCCAAATTAACGAGGAGATTTTCTTAACCTCCATTTTGGCTAAATTTTTAGAGAATGCAAAAATATCCCATGGAAGTCGTAGTTATGTTGTTTACCCATCCAACGAATTGTCACATGCTAAGATTCAATACAAACCTGCCACTTTATGGCCTTCCTTATAAAAAAGGGTCGAAAATGAGTAATGTCCTAAATTAACGAGGGGATTTTCTTAACCTCTATTTTGGCTAAATTTTTAGAGAATGCAAAAATATCCCATGGAAGTCGTAGTTATGTTGTTTACCTATCCAACAAATTGTCACATGCTAAGATTCAATACAAATCGGCCACTTTATGGCCTTCCTAGTAAAAATGGGTCGAAAACGAGTAATGTCCTAAATTAACGAGGAGATTTTCTTAACCTCCATTTTGGCCGAATTTTTAGAGAATGCCAAAATATCCCATGGAAGTCGTAGCTATGTTGTTTACCTATCCAACGAATTTTCACATGCTAAGATTCAATACAAATCGACCACTTTATGGCCTTCCTACTAAAAAAGGGTTGAAAACGAGTAATGTCCTAAATTAACGAGGAGATTTTCTTAACCTCCATTTTGGCCGAATTTTTAGAGAATGCAAAAATATCCCATGGAAGTCGTAGTTATGTTGTTTACCTATCCAACGAATTGTCACACGCTAAGATTCAATGCAAATCGGCCACATTATGGCCTTCCTACTAAAAAAGGGTCGAAAACGAGTAATGTCCCAAATTAACGACGAGATTTTCTTAACCTCCATTTTGGCCGAATTTTTAGAGAATGCAAAAATATCCCATGGAAGTCGTAGTTATGTTGTTTACCTATCCAACAAATTGTCACATGCTAAGATTCAATACAAATCGGCCACTTTATGGCCTTCCTAGTAAAAATGGGTCGAAAACGAGTAATGTCCTAAATTAACGACGAGATTTTCTTAACCTCCATTTTGGCCGAATTTTTAGAGAATGCAAAAATATCCCATGGAAGTCGTAGTTATGTTGTTTACCTATCCAACGAATTGTCACACGCTAAGATTCAATGCAAATCGGCCACATTATGGCTTTCCTAGTAAAAAAGGGTCGAAAACGAGTAATGTCCCAAATTAACGCAAGGATTTTCTTAACCTCCATTTTGGCTGAATTTTTAAAAAATGCAAAAATATCCCATGGAAGTCGTAGCTATGTTGTTTACCTATCCAACGAATTGTCCCATGCTAAGATTCAATACAAACCGGCCACTTTATGGCCTTCCTTATAAAAAAAGGGTCGAAAACGAGTAATGTCCTAAATTAACGAGGGGATTTTCTTAACCTCCATTTTGGCCGAATTTTTAGAGAATGCAAAAATATCCCATGGAAATCGTAGCTATTTTGTTTACCTATCCAACGAATTTTCACATGCTAAGATTCAATACAAATCGACCACTTTATGGCCTTCCTACTAAAAAAGGGTTGAAAACGAGTAATGTCCTAAATTAACGAGGAGATTTTCTTAACCTCCATTTTGGTCGAATTTTTAGAGAATGCAAAAATATCCCATGGAAGTCGTAGTTATGTTGTTTACCTATCCAACGAATTGTCACACGCTAAGATTCAATGCAAATCGGCCACATTATGGCCTTCCTACTAAAAAAGGGTCGAAAACGAGTAATGTCCCAAATTAACGAGGAGATTTTCTTAACCTCCATTTTGGCCGAATTTTTAGAGAATGCAAAAATATCCCATGGAAGTCGTAGTTATGTTGTTTACCTTTCCAACGAATTGTCACATGCTAAGATTCAATGCAAATCGGCCACATTATGGCCTTCCTAGTAAAAAAGGGTCGAAAACGAGTAATGTCCTAAATTAACGAGGGGATTTTCTTAACCTCCCTTTTGGCCGAATTTTTAGAGAATGCAAAAATATGCCATGGAAATCGTAGGTATGTTGTTTACCTATCCAACGAATTGTCACATGCTAAGATTCAATACAAATCGGCCACTTTATGGCCTTCCTAGTAAAAATGGGTCGAAAACGAGTAACGTCCTAAATTAACGAGGAGATTTTCTTAACCTCCATTTTGGCCGAATTTTTAGAGAATGCAAAAATATCCCATGGAAGTCGTAGTTATGTTGTTTACCTATCCAACGAATTGTCACACGCTAAGATTCAATGCAAATCGGCCACATTATGGCCTTCCTACTAAAAAAGGGTTGAAAACGAGTTATGTCCTTAATTAACGAGGAGATTTTCTTAACCTCCATTTTGGCCGAATTTTTAGAGAATGCGAAAATATCCCATGGAAGTCGTAGTTATGTTGTTTATCTATCCAACGAATTGTCACATGCTAAGATTCAATGCAAATCGGCCACATTATGGCCTTCCTAGTAAAAAAGGGTCAAAAACGAGTAATGTCCTAAATTAACGAGGAGATTTTCTTAACCTCCGTTTTGGCCGAATTTTTAGAGAATGCAAAAATATCCCATGGAAGTCGTAGTTATGTTGTTTACCTATCCAACAAATTGTCACATGCTAAGATTCAATACAAATCGGCCACTTTATGGCCATCCTAGTAAAAATGGGTCGAAAACGAGTAATGTCCTAAATTAACGAGGAGATTTTCTTAACCTCCATTTTGGCCGAATTTTTAGAGAATGCAAAAATATCCCATGGAAGTCGTAGTTATGTTGTTTACCTATCCAACGAATTGTCACATGCTAAGATTCAATACAAATCGGCCACTTTATGGCCTTCCTAGTAAAAATGGGTCGAAAACGAGTAATGTCCTAAATTAACGAGGAGATTTTCTTAACCTCCATTTTGGCCGAATTTTTAGAGAATGCAAAAATATCCCATGGAAGTCGTAGTTATGTTGTTTACCTATCCAACGAATTGTCACATGCTAAGATTCAATACAAATCGGCCACTTTATGGCCTTCCTAGTAAAAATGGGTCGAAAACGAGTAATGTCCTAAATTAACGAGGAGATTTTCTTAACCTCCATTTTGGCCGAATTTTTAGAGAATGCAAAAATATCCCATTGAAGTCGTAGTTATGTTGTTTACCTATCCAACGAATTGTGACACGCTAAGATTGAATGCAAATCGGCCACATTATGGCTTTCCTACTAAAAAAGGGTTGAAAACGAGTTATGTCCTAAATTAACGAGGAGATTTTCTTAACCTCCATTTTGGCCGAATTTTTAGAGAATGCGAAAATATCCCATGGAAGTCGTAGTTATGTTGTTTATCTATCCAACGAATTGTCACATGCTAAGATTCAATGCAAATCGGCCACATTATGGCCTTCCTAGTAAAAAAGGGTCAAAAACGAGTAATGTCCTAAATTAACGAGGAGATTTTCTTAACCTCCGTTTTGGCCGAATTTTTAGAGAATGCAAAAATATCCCATGGAAGTCGTAGTTATGTCGTTTACCTATCCAACAAATTGTCACATGCTAAGATTCAATACAAATCGGCCACTTTATGGCCTTCCTAGTAAAAATGGGTCGAAAACGAGTAATGTCCTAAATTAACGAGGAGATTTTCTTAACCTCCATTTTGGCCGAATTTTTAGAGAATGCAAAAATATCCCATGGAAGTCGTAGTTATGTTGTTTACCTATCCAACGAATTGTCACATGCTAAGATTCAATACAAATCGGCCACTTTATGGCCTTCCTAGTAAAAATGGGTCGAAAACGAGTAATGTCCTAAATTAACGAGGAGATTTTCTTAACCTCCATTTTGGCCGAATTTTTAGAGAATGCAAAAATATCCCATTGAAGTCGTAGTTATGTTGTTTACCTATCCAACGAATTGTGACACGCTAAGATTCAATGCAAATCGGCCACATTATGGCTTTCCTACTAAAAAAGGGTTGAAAACGAGTTATGTCCTAAATTAACGAGGAGATTTTCTTAACCTCCGTTTTGGCCGAATTTTTAGAGAATGCAAAAATATCCCATGGAAGTCGTAGTTATGTTGTTTACCTTTCCAACGAATTGTCACATGCTAAGATTCAATGCAAATCGGCCACATTATGGCCTTCCTAGTAAAAAAGGGTCGAAAACGAGTAATGTCCTAAATTAACGAGGGGATTTTCTTAACCTCCCTTTTGGCCGAATTTTTAGAGAATGCAAAAATATCCCATGGAAATCGTAGGTATGTTGTTTACCTATCCAACGAATTGTCACATGCTAAGATTCAATACAAATCGGCCACTTTATGGCCTTCCTAGTAAAAATGGGTCGAAAACGAGTAACGTCCTAAATTAACGAGGAGATTTTCTTAACCTCCGTTTTAGCCGAATTTTTAGAGAATGCAAAAATATCCCATGGAAGTCGTAGTTATGTTGTTTACCTATCCAACAAATTGTCACATGCTAAGATTCAATACAAATCGGCCACTTTATGGCCTTCCTAGTAAAAATGGGTCGAAAACGAGTAATGTCCTAAATTAACGAGGATATTTTCTTAACCTCCATTTTGGCCGAATTTTTAGAGAATGCAAAAATATCCCATGGAAGTCGTAGTTATGTTGTTTACCTATCCAACGAATTGTGACACGCTAAGATTCAATGCAAATCGGCCACATTATGGCTTTCCTACTAAAAAAGGGTTGAAAACGAGTTATGTCCTAAATTAACGAGGAGATTTTCTTAACCTCCATTTTGGCCGAATTTTTAGAGAATGCAAAAATATCCCATGGAAGTCGTAGTTATGTTGTTTACCTATCCAACGAATTGTCACATGCTAAGATTCAATACAAATCGGCCACTTTATGGCCTTCCTAGTAAAAATGGGTCGAAAACGAGTAATGTCCTAAATTAACGAGGAGATTTTCTTAACCTCCATTTTGGCCGAATTTTTAGAGAATGCAAAAATATCCCATTGAAGTCGTAGTTATGTTGTTTACCTATCCAACGAATTGTGACACGCTAAGATTGAATGCAAATCGGCCACATTATGGCTTTCCTACTAAAAAAGGGTTGAAAACGAGTTATGTCCTAAATTAACGAGGAGATTTTCTTAACCTCCATTTTGGCCGAATTTTTAGAGAATGCGAAAATATCCCATGGAAGTCGTAGTTATGTTGTTTATCTATCCAACGAATTGTCACATGCTAAGATTCAATGCAAATCGGCCACATTATGGCCTTCCTAGTAAAAAAGGGTCAAAAACGAGTAATGTCCTAAATTAACGAGGAGATTTTCTTAACCTCCGTTTTGGCCGAATTTTTAGAGAATGCAAAAATATCCCATGGAAGTCGTAGTTATGTCGTTTACCTATCCAACAAATTGTCACATGCTAAGATTCAATACAAATCGGCCACTTTATGGCCTTCCTAGTAAAAATGGGTCGAAAACGAGTAATGTCCTAAATTAACGAGGAGATTTTCTTAACCTCCATTTTGGCCGAATTTTTAGAGAATGCAAAAATATCCCATGGAAGTCGTAGTTATGTTGTTTACCTATCCAACGAATTGTCACATGCTAAGATTCAATACAAATCGGCCACTTTATGGCCTTCCTAGTAAAAATGGGTCGAAAACGAGTAATGTCCTAAATTAACGAGGAGATTTTCTTAACCTCCATTTTGGCCGAATTTTTAGAGAATGCAAAAATATCCCATTGAAGTCGTAGTTATGTTGTTTACCTATCCAACGAATTGTGACACGCTAAGATTCAATGCAAATCGGCCACATTATGGCTTTCCTACTAAAAAAGGGTTGAAAACGAGTTATGTCCTAAATTAACGAGGAGATTTTCTTAACCTCCGTTTTGGCCGAATTTTTAGAGAATGCAAAAATATCCCATGGAAGTCGTAGTTATGTTGTTTACCTTTCCAACGAATTGTCACATGCTAAGATTCAATGCAAATCGGCCACATTATGGCCTTCCTAGTAAAAAAGGGTCGAAAACGAGTAATGTCCTAAATTAACGAGGGGATTTTCTTAACCTCCCTTTTGGCCGAATTTTTAGAGAATGCAAAAATATCCCATGGAAATCGTAGGTATGTTGTTTACCTATCCAACGAATTGTCACATGCTAAGATTCAATACAAATCGGCCACTTTATGGCCTTCCTAGTAAAAATGGGTCGAAAACGAGTAACGTCCTAAATTAACGAGGAGATTTTCTTAACCTCCGTTTTAGCCGAATTTTTAGAGAATGCAAAAATATCCCATGGAAGTCGTAGTTATGTTGTTTACCTATCCAACAAATTGTCACATGCTAAGATTCAATACAAATCGGCCACTTTATGGCCTTCCTAGTAAAAATGGGTCGAAAACGAGTAATGTCCTAAATTAACGAGGATATTTTCTTAACCTCCATTTTGGCCGAATTTTTAGAGAATGCAAAAATATCCCATGGAAGTCGTAGTTATGTTGTTTACCTATCCAACGAATTGTCACACGCTAAGATTCAATGCAAATCGGCCACATTATGGCCTTCCTACTAAAAAAGGGTCGAAAACGAGTAATGTCCCAAATTAACGAGGAGATTTTCTTAACCTCCATTGTGGCTGAATTTTTAGAGAATGCAAAAATATCCCATGGAAGTCGTAGTTATGTTGTTTACCTATCCAACGAATTGTCACATGCTAAGATTCAATACAAATCGGCCACATTATGGCCTTCCTAGTAAAAAAGTGTCGAAAACGAGTAATGTCCCAAATTAACGAGGAGATTTTCTTAACCTCTATTTTGGCCAAATTTTTAGAGAATGCAAAAATATCCCGTGGAAGTCATAGTTATGTTGTTTACCTATCCAACGAATTGTCACACGCTAAGATTCAATGCAAATCGGCCACATTATGGCCTTCCTAGTAAAAAAGGGTCGAAAACGAGTAATGTCCCAAATTAACAAGGAGATTTTCTTAACCTCCATTTTGGCTGAATTTTTAAAAAATGCAAAAATATCCCATGGAAGTCGTAGCTATGTTGTTTACCTATCCAACGAATTGTCCCATGCTAAGATTCAATACAAACCGGCCACTTTATGGCCTTCCTTATAAAAAAGGGTCGAAAATGAGTAATGTCCTAAATTAACGAGGGGATTTTCTTAACCTCCATTTTGGCTAAATTTTTAGAGAATGCAAAAATATCCCATGGAAGTCGTAGTTATGTTGTTTACCCATCCAACGAATTGTCACACGCTAAGATTCAATGCAAATCGGCCACATTATGGCCTTCCTACTAAAAAAGGGTCGAAAACGAGTAATGTCCTAAATTAACGAGGAGATTTTCTTAACCTCCGTTTTGGCCGAATTTTTAGAGAATGCAAAAATATCCCATGGAAGACGTAGTTATGTTGTTTACCTATCCAACAAATTGTCACATGCTAAGATTCAATACAAATCGGCCACTTTATGGCCTTCCTAGTAAAAATAGGTCGAAAACGAATAATGTCCTAAATTAACGAGGAGATTTTCTTAACCTCCATTTTTGCCGAATTTTTAGAGAATGCAAAAATATCCCATGGAAGTCGTAGCTATGTTGTTTACCTATCCAACGAATTGTCACATGCTAAGATTCAATACAAATCGGCCACTTTATGGCCTTCCTAGTAAAAATGGGTTGAAAACGAGTAATGTCCTAAATTAACGAGGAGATTTTCTTAACCTCCGTTTTGGCCGAATTTTTAGAGAATGCAAAAATATCCCATGGAAGTCGTAGTTATGTTGTTTACCTATCCAACGAATTGTCACACGCTAAGATTCAATACAAATCGGCCACTTTATGGCCTTCCTAGTAAAAATGGGTTGAAAACGAGTAATGTCCCAAATTAACGCAAGGATTTTCTTAACCTCCATTTTGGCTGAATTTTTAAAAAATGCAAAAATATCCCATGGAAGTCGTAGCTATGTTGTTTACCTATCCAACGAATTGTCCCATGCTAAGATTCAATACAAACCGGCCACTTTATGGCCTTCCTTATAAAAAAAGGGTCGAAAACGAGTAATGTCCTAAATTAACGAGGGGATTTTCTTAACCTCCATTTTGGCCGAATTTTTAGAGAATGCAAAAATATCCCATGGAAGTCGTAGCTATTTTGTTTACCTATCCAACGAATTTTAACATGCTAAGATTCAATACAAATCGACCACTTTATGGCCTTCCTACTAAAAAAGGGTTGAAAACGAGTAATGTCCTAAATTAACGAGGAGATTTTCTTAACCTCCATTTTGGTCGAATTTTTAGAGAATGCAAAAATATCCCATGGAAGTCGTAGTTATGTTGTTTACCTATCCAACGAATTGTCACATGCTAAGATTCAATACAAATCGGCCACATTATGGCCTTCCTAGTAAAAAAGGGTCGAAAACGAGTAATGTCCCAAATTAACGAGGAGATTTTCTTAACCTCTATTTTGGCCAAATTTTTAGAGAATGCAAAAATATCCCGTGGAAGTCATAGTTATGTTGTTTACCTATCCAACGAATTGTCACACGCTAAGATTCAATGCAAATCGGCCACATTATGGCCTTCCTAGTAAAAAAGGGTCGAAAACGAGTAATGTCCCAAATTAACAAGGAGATTTTCTTATCCTCCATTTTGGCTGAATTTTTAAAAAATGCAAAAATATCCCATGGAAGTCGTAGCTATGTTGTTTACCTATCCAACGAATTGTCCCATGCTAAGATTCAATTCAAACCGACCACTTTATGGCCTTCCTTATAAAAAAGGGTCGAAAATGAGTAATGTCCTAAATTAACGAGGAGATTTTCTTAACCTCCATTTTGGCTAAATTTTTAGAGAATGCAAAAATATCCCATGGAAGTCGTAGTTATGTTGTTTACCCATCCAACGAATTGTCACACGCTAAGATTCAATGCAAATCGGCCACATTATGGCCTTCCTACTAAAAAAGGGTCGAAAACGAGTAATGTCCTAAATTAACGAGGAGATTTTCTTAACCTCCGTTTTGGCCGAATTTTTAGAGAATGCAAAAATATCCCATGGAAGACGTAGTTATGTTGTTTACCTATCCAACAAATTGTCACATGCTAAGATTCAATACAAATCGGCCACTTTATGGCCTTCCTAGTAAAAATGGGTCGAAAACGAGTAATGTCCCAAATTAACGAGGAGATTTTCTTAACCTCCATTCTCGCCGAATTTTTAGAGAATGCAAAAATATCCCATGGAAGTCGTAGTTATGTTGTTTACCTATCCAACGAAATGTCACACGCTAAGATTCAATGCAAATCGGCCACATTATGGCCTTCCTGGTAAAAAAGGGTTGAAAACGAGTAATGTCCCAAATTAACGAGGAGATTTTCTTAACCTCCATTTTGGCTGAATTTTTAGAGAATGCAAAAATATCCCATGGAAGTCGTAGTTATGTTGTTTACCTATCCAACGAATTGTCGCACGCTAAGATTCAATGCAAATCGGCCACTTTATGGCCTTCCTACTAAAAATGGGTCGAAAACGAGTAATGTCCCAAATTAACGAGGAGATTTTCTTAACCTCCATTTTGGCTGAATTTTTAGAGAATGCAAAAATATCCCATGGAAGTCGTAGTTATGTTGTTTACCTATCCAACGAATTGTCGCACGCTAAGATTCAATGCAAATCGGCCACTTTATGGCCTTCCTACTAAAAATGGGTCGAAAACGAGTAATGTCCCAAATTAACGAGGAGATTTTCTTAACCTCCATTTTGGCCGAATTTTTAGAGAATGCAAAAATATCCCATGGAAGTCGTAGCTATTTTGTTTACCTATCCAACGAATTTTAACATGCTAAGATTCAATACAAATCGACCACTTTATGGCCTTCCTACTAAAAAAGGGTTGAAAACGAGTAATGTCCTAAATTAACGAGGAGATTTTCTTAACCTCCATTTTGGTCGAATTTTTAGAGAATGCAAAAATATCCCATGGAAGTCGTAGTTATGTTGTTTACCTATCCAACGAATTGTCACATGCTAAGATTCAATACAAATCGGCCACATTATGGCCTTCCTAGTAAAAAAGGGTCGAAAACGAGTAATGTCCCAAATTAACGAGGAGATTTTCTTAACCTCTATTTTGGCCAAATTTTTAGAGAATGCAAAAATATCCCGTGGAAGTCATAGTTATGTTGTTTACCTATCCAACGAATTGTCACACGCTAAGATTCAATGCAAATCGGCCACATTATGGCCTTCCTAGTAAAAAAGGGTCGAAAACGAGTAATGTCCCAAATTAACAAGGAGATTTTCTTAACCTCCATTTTGGCTGAATTTTTAAAAAATGCAAAAATATCCCATGGAAGTCGTAGCTATGTTGTTTACCTATCCAACGAATTGTCCCATGCTAAGATTCAATTCAAACCGACCACTTTATGGCCTTCCTTATAAAAAAGGGTCGAAAATGAGTAATGTCCTAAATTAACGAGGAGATTTTCTTAACCTCCATTTTGGCTAAATTTTTAGAGAATGCAAAAATATCCCATGGAAGTCGTAGTTATGTTGTTTACCCATCCAACGAATTGTCACACGCTAAGATTCAATGCAAATCGGCCACATTATGGCCTTCCTACTAAAAAAGGGTCGAAAACGAGTAATGTCCTAAATTAACGAGGAGATTTTCTTAACCTCCGTTTTGGCCGAATTTTTAGAGAATGCAAAAATATCCCATGGAAGACGTAGTTATGTTGTTTACCTATCCAACAAATTGTCACATGCTAAGATTCAATACAAATCGGCCACTTTATGGCCTTCCTAGTAAAAATGGGTCGAAAACGAGTAATGTCCCAAATTAACGAGGAGATTTTCTTAACCTCCATTCTCGCCGAATTTTTAGAGAAAGCAAAAATATCCCATGGAAGTCGTAGTTATGTTGTTTACCTATCCAACGAAATGTCACACGCTAAGATTCAATGCAAATCGGCCACATTATGGCCTTCCTGGTAAAAAAGGGTTGAAAACGAGTAATGTCCCAAATTAACGAGGAGATTTTCTTAACCTCCATTTTGGCTGAATTTTTAGAGAATGCAAAAATATCCCATGGAAGTCGTAGTTATGTTGTTTACCTATCCAACGAATTGTCGCACGCTAAGATTCAATGCAAATCGGCCACTTTATGGCCTTCCTACTAAAAATGGGTCGAAAACGAGTAATGTCCCAAATTAACGAGGAGATTTTCTTAACCTCCATTTTGGCTGAATTTTTAGAGAATGCAAAAATATCCCATGGAAGTCGTAGTTATGTTGTTTACCTATCCAACGAATTGTCGCACGCTAAGATTCAATGCAAATCGGCCACTTTATGGCCTTCCTACTAAAAATGGGTCGAAAACGAGTAATGTCCCAAATTAACGAGGAGATTTTCTTAACCTCCATTTTGGCTGAATTTTTAGAGAATGCAAAAATATCCAATGGAAGTCGTAGCTATGTTGTTTACCTATCCAACGAATTGTCACATGCTAAGATTCAATACAAATCGGCCACTTTATGGCCTTCCTAGTAAAAATGGGTTGAAAACGAGTAATGTCCTAAATTAACGAGGAGATTTTCTTAACCTCCGTTTTGGCCGAATTTTTAGAGAATGCAAAAATATCCCATGGAAGTCGTAGTTATGTTGTTTACCTATCCAACGAATTGTCACATGCTAAGATTCAATACAAATCGGCCACATTATGGCCTTCCTAGTAAAAAAGGGTCGAAAACGAGTAATGTCCCAAATTAACGAGGAGATTTTCTTAACCTCTATTTTGGCCAAATTTTTAGAGAATGCAAAAATATCCCGTGGAAGTCATAGTTATGTTGTTTACCTATCCAACGAATTGTCACACGCTAAGATTCAATGCAAATCGGCCACATTATGGCCTTCCTAGTAAAAAAGGGTCGAAAACGAGTAATGTCCCAAATTAACAAGGAGATTTTCTTAACCTCCATTTTGGCTGAATTTTTAAAAAATGCAAAAATATCCCATGGAAGTCGTAGCTATGTTGTTTACCTATCCAACGAATTGTCCCATGCTAAGATTCAATTCAAACCGACCACTTTATGGCCTTCCTTATAAAAAAGGGTCGAAAATGAGTAATGTCCTAAATTAACGAGGAGATTTTCTTAACCTCCATTTTGGCTAAATTTTTAGAGAATGCAAAAATATCCCATGGAAGTCGTAGTTATGTTGTTTACCCATCCAACGAATTGTCACACGCTAAGATTCAATGCAAATCGGCCACATTATGGCCTTCCTACTAAAAAAGGGTCGAAAACGAGTAATGTCCTAAATTAACGAGGAGATTTTCTTAACCTCCGTTTTGGCCGAATTTTTAGAGAATGCAAAAATATCCCATGGAAGACGTAGTTATGTTGTTTACCTATCCAACAAATTGTCACATGCTAAGATTCAATACAAATCGGCCACTTTATGGCCTTCCTAGTAAAAATGGGTCGAAAACGAGTAATGTCCCAAATTAACGAGGAGATTTTCTTAACCTCCATTCTCGCCGAATTTTTAGAGAAAGCAAAAATATCCCATGGAAGTCGTAGTTATGTTGTTTACCTATCCAACGAAATGTCACACGCTAAGATTCAATGCAAATCGGCCACATTATGGCCTTCCTGGTAAAAAAGGGTTGAAAACGAGTAATGTCCCAAATTAACGAGGAGATTTTCTTAACCTCCATTTTGGCTGAATTTTTAGAGAATGCAAAAATATCCCATGGAAGTCGTAGTTATGTTGTTTACCTATCCAACGAATTGTCGCACGCTAAGATTCAATGCAAATCGGCCACTTTATGGCCTTCCTACTAAAAATGGGTCGAAAACGAGTAATGTCCCAAATTAACGAGGAGATTTTCTTAACCTCCATTTTGGCTGAATTTTTAGAGAATGCAAAAATATCCCATGGAAGTCGTAGTTATGTTGTTTACCTATCCAACGAATTGTCGCACGCTAAGATTCAATGCAAATCGGCCACTTTATGGCCTTCCTACTAAAAATGGGTCGAAAACGAGTAATGTCCCAAATTAACGAGGAGATTTTCTTAACCTCCATTTTGGCTGAATTTTTAGAGAATGCAAAAATATCCAATGGAAGTCGTAGCTATGTTGTTTACCTATCCAACGAATTGTCACATGCTAAGATTCAATACAAATCGGCCACTTTATGGCCTTCCTAGTAAAAATGGGTTGAAAACGAGTATTGTCCTAAATTAACGAGGAGATTTTCTTAACCTCCGTTTTGGCCGAATTTTTAGAGAATGCAAAAATATCCCATGGAAGTCGTAGTTATGTTGTTTACCTATCCAACGAATTGTCACACGATAAGATTCAATGCAAATCGGCCACATTATGGCTTTCCTAGTAAAAAAGGGTCGAAAACGAGTAATGTCCCAAATAAACGCAAGGATTTTCTTAACCTCCATTTTGGCTGAATTTTTAAAAAATGCAAAAATATCCCATGGAAGTCGTAGCTATGTTGTTTACCTATCCAACGAATTGTCCCATGCTAAGATTCAATACAAACCGGCCACTTTATGGCCTTCCTTATAAAAAAAGGGTCGAAAACGAGTAATGTCCTAAATTAACGAGGGGATTTTCTTAACCTCCATTTTGGCCGAATTTTTAGAGAATGCAAAAATATCCCATGGAAGTCGTAGCTATTTTGTTTACCTATCCAACGAATTTTAACATGCTAAGATTCAATACAAATCGACCACTTTATGGCCTTCCTACTAAAAAAGGGTTGAAAACGAGTAATGTCCTAAATTAACGAGGAGATTTTCTTAACCTCCATTTTGGTCGAATTTTTAGAGAATGCAAAAATATCCCATGGAAGTCGTAGTTATGTTGTTTACCTATCCAACGAATTGTCACACGCTAATATTCAATGCAAATCGGCCACATTATGGCCTTCCTAATTAAAAAGGGTCGAAAACGAGTAATGTCCCAAATTAACGAGGAGATTTTCTTAACCTCCATTTTGGCCGAATTTTTAGAGAATGCAAAAATATCCCATGGAAGTCGTAGTTATGTTGTTTACCTATCCAACGAATTGTCACACGCTAAGATTCAATGGAAATCGGCCACATTATGGCATTCCTAGTCAAAAAGGGTCGAAAACGAGTAATGTCCCAAATTAACGCAAGGATTTTCTTAACCTCCATTTTGGCTGAATTTTTAAAAAATGCAAAAATATCCCATGGAAGTCGTAGCTATGTTGTTTACCTATCCAACGAATTGTCCCATGCTAAGATTCAATACAAACCGGCCACTTTATGGCCTTCCTTATAAAAAAAGGGTCGAAAACGAGTAATGTCCTAAATTAACGAGGGGATTTTCTTAACCTCCATTTTGGCCGAATTTTTAGAGAATGCAAAAATATCCCATGGAAGTCGTAGTTATGTTGTTTACCTATCCAACGAATTGTCACACGCTAAGATTCAATGCAAATCGGCCACATTATGGCCTTCCTACTAAAAAAGGGTCGAAAACGAGTAATGTCCCAAATTAACGAGGAGATTTTCTTAACCTCCATTGTGGCTGAATTTTTAGAGAATGCAAAAATATCCCATGGCAGTCGTAGTTATGTTGTTTACCTATCCAACGAATTGTCACATGCTAAGATTCAATACAAATCGGCCACATTATGGCCTTCCTAGTAAAAAAGGGTCGAAAACGAGTAATGTCCCAAATTAACGAGGAGATTTTCTTAACCTCTATTTTGGCCAAATTTTTAGTGAATGCAAAAATATCCCATGGAAGTCTTAGTTATGTTGTTTACCTATCCTACGAATTGTCGCATGCTAAGATTCAATACAAATCGGCCACTTTATGGCCTTCCTAGTAAAAATGGGTCGAAAACGAGTAATGTCCCAAATTAACGAGGAGATTTTCTTAACCTCCATTCTCGCCGAATTTTTAGAGAAAGCAAAAATATCCCATGGAAGTCGTAGTTATGTTGTTTACCTATCCAACGAAATGTCACACGCTAAGATTCAATGCAAATCGGCCACATTATGGCCTTCCTGGTAAAAAAGGGTTGAAAACGAGTAATGTCCCAAATTAACGAGGAGATTTTCTTAACCTCCATTTCGGCTGAATTTTTAGAGAATGCAAAAATATCCCATGGAAGTCGTAGTTATGTTGTTTACCTATCCAACGAATTGTCGCACGCTAAGATTCAATGCAAATCGGCCACTTTATGGCCTTCCTACTAAAAATGGGTCGAAAACGAGTAATGTCCCAAATTAACGAGGAGATTTTCTTAACCTCCATTTTGGCTGAATTTTTAGAAAATGCAAAAATATCCCATGGAAGTCGTAGTTATGTTGTTTACCTATCCAACGAATTGTCACACGCTAAGATTTAATGCAAATCGGCAACATTATGGCCTTCGTGGTAAAAAAGGGTCGAAAACGAGTAATGTCCTAAATTAACGAGGAGATTTTCTTAACCTCCATTCTCGCCGAATTTTTAGAGAATGCAAAAATATCCCATGGAAGTCGTAGTTATGTTGTTTACCTATCCAACGAATTGTCACACGCTAAGATTCAATGCAAATCGGCCACATTATGGCCTTCCTACTAAAAAGGGTCGAAAACGAGTAATGTCCCAAATTAACGAGGAGATTTTCTTAACCTCCATTTTGGCCGAATTTTTAGAGAATGCAAAAATATCCCATGGAAGTCGTAGTTATGTTGTTTACCTTTCCAACGAATTGTCACATGCTAAGATTCAAAGCAAATCGGCCACATTATGGCCTTCCTAGTAAAAAAGGGTCGAAAACGAGTAATGTCCTAAATTAACGAGGGGATTTTCTTAACCTCCCTTTTGGCCGAATTTTTAGAGAATGCAAAAATATCCCATGGAAATCGTAGGTATGTTGTTTACCTATCCAACGAATTGTCACATGCTAAGATTCAATACAAATCGGCCACTTTATGGCCTTCCTAGTAAAAATGGGTCGAAAACGAGTAACGTCCTAAATTAACGAGGAGATTTTCTTAACCTCCGTTTTAGCCGAATTTTTAGAGAATGCAAAATTATCCCATGGAAGTCGTAGTTATGTTGTTTACCTATCCAACAAATTGTCACATGCTAAGATTCAATACAAATCGGCCACTTTATGGCCTTCCTAGTAAAAATGGGTCGAAAACGAGTAATGTCCTAAATTAACGAGGAGATTTTCTTAACCTCCATTTTGGCCGAATTTTTAGAGAATGCAAAAATATCCCATGGAAGTCGTATTTATGTTGTTTACCTATCCAACGAATTGTCACACGCTAAGATTCAATGCAAATCGGCCACATTATGGCCTTCCTACTAAAAAAGGGTCGAAAACGAGTAATGTCCCAAATTAACGAGGAGATTTTCTTAACCTCCATTGTGGCTGAATTTTTAGAGAATGCAAAAATATCCCATGGCAGTCGTAGTTATGTTGTTTACCTATCCAACGAATTATCACATGCTAAGATTCAATACAAATCGGCCACTTTATGGCCTTCTGATGACATTCTGTCATTACGTAATATTAGGGACTTATTGTGACATTTTGATAGAGTTCTCATGCAATTTTTACTGTTCTGGAGTGCAAAAAGCTTAAAATTTGAAGTCTGTTCGAAGGAAATCGCGCCACGCCAATTTCAAGCCGTGCTGCGATTTTTGAAGCAAAAATACACACTTCCTGTAAAGGGGAAATCGCGGCACGCCAATTAACAAGGCGCGGCGCGATTTTGATGGGTCAGGCCCATGACTTCTATAAATACTGCACTCAATCTGAAGAACAGGGGTTACGATTTTGGAGAGCAAAGTGCGATTTTGAGACATCGGAGACGGCTAGAAGGGCGATTTCTTCATCCTTTTACCAATTCATGTATGTTTTAATTATTTCATTGATTATGCTATTTGTAAACTCGATTATGAGTAGCTAAATCTCTTAGAGATTAGATCCGAGATGAATCTTTGTAACCCTAATTGACACATGTTGCTGTGAAACTCTATTTTGTTTATGAATTCAATTCTAGTTTATTCAATTCAATTGTTCTTAATGCTTTTTATATCTTGATCACATATAACTTGATTTTGTGAGAATGAATGACCACTGACCATGGCTTTCAACTTAGACCTAATTGAATTGTTCTAATAAACAGGGTTAGTCTAGGAATAGATAATCGTTTGTTAGTGATAATAGGTTAACGTTCGGTAAAACCTTCAAGAATTATTAGACCACCTAAGGAATTAGGGGCTGTAGTTTAAGAAGAGGGTCCTAACTCAAGGGATTGATTAGGGCTATTTTGTTAATCATCGTAAATTAGAAAAGGATTCATAATAAATAGGTGTAGTAGACCAATTAGGGGAACTTAGAGGATTCGACGGATCTGATCTCATCTTTCTCTCATATTTTCTTAACAAATCTTTATTTTCTGTTTCTTGATTTAATTAAAATCAAACCAAATCTACTGCCTAGTGGCAAAACAAAATAAACTTTACACATCCTAATTATATAACGCAATTGAATTATTGAAGTTAAAAACAGTCCTCGTGGGATCGATATTTTTACTACTTCGATAGTATTTGGTGCACTTGCCAGAGATCTATCAAGTTTTTGGCGCCGTTGCCGGGGACTGTTGGTTTATTTCAACAAGGCAATTACGTTATAATTTAGGATTTCTGTCATTTATATTTTTGTATATATATATTTATAAAAAAGAAAAAAAATATTATGCTCTTTGTTTTCTTCTCATTGTACTGTGCTACTGAAAAGTTTATCCAAGTTTTGCAGCTATGATAGACAGGTTACTCCTCTATGACACAGAAGAGATTGCTAAGTTGCAGTATGAAAAATATATGCTATCTTTTAAGATCAAAATTTTGGACAACAAAATCTCGAGTTGTGGTCATTATGAGGCGAATCAACCAGGTAGTAATGGTGAAGGGAAGAAAGAGGTGATCAACATCGATTACAATACTCAACTTCAGAATATTTTAGATGATTTCTTGGTGTCAAATCAAGTTTCATTTGAGAAGTTTGATGTTCAGTGTGGTGATCTTGTTGAGAAAGCACATGAGTCTCAAAGGAAGCTAGTTCAGATGGAGACTGAATGTCACAAGGTTGTTGTGGAAGAAAATCCCAAAGTAAGGAGTGTTGACATTTTCCCGAAGTCTGAACCAACGGAGGTTGAGGAAATCACTCGTGTGCAGATGGATGCACGTCCTTCTCTACGGTGGGAGAGTTTAAACTCTAAAGGTTTAACAGTGAGAGCATGGGAGCATCTACTTCTTTGCTACAAATTCATGGAATTCCTACCAAACAAGAGGAAAAAGAAGGATGATATATTCTTTCTGACATATTTGCCGCCCTAACAGTGGTTGAAGCGTCAAGCTCAATGACGTAAAAGAAAGCGCTGGGTGGGAGGCAACCCACTATTTATTTTCAGGTATGATTTTATTGCTTTCAAAAACAAAAACACAAAAATATTTTTCTTTTCTTTTTAATATGAGGCAGGAAAGTTTTCGAAAAATTGTTCTAGTACCTCCTATCAAGAAAATCATGCAAGGTACTGATGTCTTGCATGATTCTCTCTTCAAAAGTTTTTCAAAAATTCAATGAACTCAGGCATTTTTCAAGAAAACAAAATTTTTGGCCTGAGGAAGCAAAGCATGCTCCCTGTTTGATCAAAATCGCGCCGCGCCTTGTTATATGGCGTGCCGCGATTTTGCCTACCAGTCTATAAAAACCCAGCTTTTCCACCATTTTTCCCATTCCATTCTTCCTACCTTTCTCTACCAAAACTTCCCTAAACTTCCCATTCACGAATTTTTCTCATATTCATCTCCTTATTCACTTACTAAACATCATCAAATCACAATCCTATCACAAATTCATCAATCCAAACCACCATCAAACCACAATCATTCCCAACTTTCCCAAACTTCACAAAACTCCCCTTTCACCATCTTCCTAAACCACAAATGGCTTCTAACCAACGAAACACCCGCTCAAAGAAAGCCACCAACCCCAAGCCATCCACAAGCAAATCCAAACGCCCCCGTGCCGCATCCGAACCACCCGAAAACGCCATCCATTTCATCAATGACCTAGCCCAGGAGTTCCATCAATCTATGAAGAGTTTTGAAGTCATAGGGGAGAGGAAGTTTGATTTCACAAAACTTGTGAAATATCCTTTCTTTGAGTCTAAAATACGAAGGAGGGGGTGGACGAGATTGAATGAGATGATCGACGAGGCAAACAACAAAACGGTGATCGTCGAATTCTTTGCAAATGCATGGGTGTCCGATACACCATTTCAATCTTTTGTTCGAGGAAAGTACATTGACTTCAGCCCGGATGCTCTCAACGCATGGCTGAATGTTCAAGCACCGGAGGAGTGTTGGGTAGAAAAATTAAGGAGGGAGAGATTTGCTATTACGGAGGATACTTTTGATGAGATCATCACCACCATGTGTAGGCCTGGGTCGACTTGGAAAAAGTCCCGGATGCTTACCTATGCGGAGATGCTGCCGGTACCCAAGGCGTGGGTATCATATGTGGTCCAGACTCTTGAGAGTGCATCTTGCACTTCTGAAATTCCTCTCAAGAGGGTGCTTGCTGCCTATGCCATCATCAAGGGGCACCCTATAGATATTGGCCGCCTCTTGGCCAATAGTCTTCATGATCTAGCAACCGGGAACACCACACAATTGGGACATGGAAGCTTAATTAATTGGTTGTGTGAACAACAGTTGGTGCCGGCTTATGATAGTGATCTCAACACAAGCAATATGAAGCCGATCACCGACTCGGTCATGGATGGGTTTGTCAAGAAATATGAAGGCTACATCAAGGAGAGAGAGAGGGAGGCAGCAAGGCAACAACAAATGGAGCAAGGAGGGAGTAGTAGCCAAGGGGGTTATGCTCCTCTTCATCCAAAGCTTGAGGAATTCATGCATGTGCAAGCTAATTGGATGAATGAGACTTCGGACCAGCTGTGGGTGAACCGTCCTAGGTTCTCAGCTGCGTTTGCTGCGGAGGCTCAATTGCATATGGGTCCGATTCGTGGGTCTTATGAGAGGTTTGGAGGCTCCCGTGAGCGCATGGAGCAATATTTTACACATCAAGAAGAGTATGGGTTGCGCATGAGGAGGGAAATCACTGATGATTTCAATAACACCGAGCAAGATCAAGGGGATGACATCTTTGAGGGATTGAGGACACCAGGGGCTGGACACTCGGATGATGATGTGAACATGGGCTGATCTACTGATGGATTAGCATTTCCTGCTTTGTATTTTATTTTCAGTTATTTTTCTTTTGATGTATTTTCTTTATTTTCTTTTTAATGTCGAAGTCCATTGAACTTATTTCCCTATTGTAATTGCTCCTGCACTTGTTTTATTAATGAATTTGTTTTGTTTCATGTGACCTATTCCAGTTTAGTAACAGTTGTTTGATGAAACGGTATTCCAAAAGTTCTAAAGGAGGGGTGACTTGATTCAAAGGCGAAGTGTACGGCGTTGCTAGGTAGTCACACACTCCCAGAAATCTCAGCCATAAGGTTCATTGCCAAATTTGTTTTTCAATTTACTTATATTTAGATTAGTTTTCCATGCAACTACATTTCTAGAACTTGCATTGTTTCTCTATTATTGATTGGTCTTTGTCAATTACACACTGAGGCAAAAGTGCTTGGTCCTGTGAGCCTTTTTGAAGCCTACCCTGATATTGATTGAATTTATCCTTTCTTAACCAATTGTGAGCCGGTAGGATTAGAACTTTTTGTTCGGTGACAAACTACATTACAAGCCTAGAGACTTTTAGGACTTGTCCCTTAATGAATTTCTGAGTTAAGGCATTGTAGAATGTTGCTAAAGATTAAGTTTGGGGTTGCTATTGGAATTTGCAACCAACTAAGTTTGGGGTGGGGGTACTAGAGAACAAAAATGAAAGAAATAGGAAATTGTCATGCAAAATACACACAAAAATGGTGTATCAAAAAAAAAAAGAGAAATTGAATGATGAAAAAGGGACAAAACATTGAAAATCCGAGTAACTTCAAACTCGATTGTCCTTAAATGTTAAAAATATTCTCTAGTACCTTTGCATTGATTGTTATTCCACAAGGTGAATGATTGAAGGATTGAATTTTGTGCTTTAATTTCCGTAGGAATGCCTAACTCAAATTTTGTGTAGCCTACTTATCCAAATATATCCCACCTTTCACCTAAGCCCCGTTATAACCCTAAAGACCTCAAAAGTGTGTAATGATATTGACTTTGATTGATGTTTAGAAACTTTTCAAGCATATGGTAATATGTAGACCTGCATGTCGACTGGTAGAACCCTATTTCAAATTGTTGCGTGGAGTTGTGAATTGGTGGATGCGAACAAGTCAAACTAGCTCATCTTTAGCTAGAAGGAGAATGAACTTTTGGGTACTATCGTTTTGTCAGGTAACTGTTATTTTACTGTCGTTTGTCACTGTTGCAAGCAAATTCCTTGAGGACAAGGAATGGTTTAAGTTTGGGGTTGTGATGACATTCTGTCATTACGTAATATTAGGGACTTATTGTGACATTTTGATAGAGTTCTCATGCAATTTTTACTGTTCTGGAGTGCAAAAAGCTTAAAATTTGAAGTCTGTTCGAAGGAAATCGCGCCACGCCAATTTCAAGCCGTGCTGCGATTTTTGAAGCAAAAATACACACTTCCTGTAAAGGGGAAATCGCGGCACGCCAATTAACAAGGCGCGGCGCGATTTTGATGGGTCAGGCCCATGACTTCTATAAATACTGCACTCAATCTGAAGAACAGGGGTTACGATTTTGGAGAGCAAAGTGCGATTTTGAGACATCGGAGACGGCTAGAAGGGCGATTTCTTCATCCTTTTACCAATTCATGTATGTTTTAATTATTTCATTGATTATGCTATTTGTAAACTCGATTATGAGTAGCTAAATCTCTTAGAGATTAGATCCGAGATGAATCTTTGTAACCCTAATTGACACATGTTGCTGTGAAACTCTATTTTGTTTATGAATTCAATTCTAGTTTATTCAATTCAATTGTTCTTAATGCTTTTTATATCTTGATCACATATAACTTGATTTTGTGAGAATGAATGACCACTGACCATGGCTTTCAACTTGGACCTAATTGAATTGTTCTAATAAACAGGGTTAGTCTAGGAATAGATAATCGTTTGTTAGTGATAATAGGTTAACGTTCGGTAAAACCTTCAAGAATTATTAGACCACCTAAGGAATTAGGGGCTGTAGTTTAAGAAGAGGGTCCTAACTCAAGGGATTGATTAGGGCTATTTTGTTAATCATCGTAAATTAGAAAAGGATTCATAATAAATAGGTGCAGTAGACCAATTAGGGGAACTTAGAGGATTCGACGGATCTGATCTCATCTTTCTCTCATATTTTCTTAACAAATCTTTATTTTCTGTTTCTTGATTTAATTAAAATCAAACCAAATCTACTGCCTAGTGGCAAAACAAAATAAACTTTACACATCCTAATTATATAACGCAATTGAATTATTGAAGTTAAAAACAGTCCTCGTGGGATCGATATTTTTACTACTTCGATAGTATTTGGTGCACTTGCCAGAGATCTATCAAGTTTTTGCACCAAATACTTGATAGATCTCTGGCAAGTCCCCGGCAACGGCGCCAAAAACTTGATAGATCTCTGGCAAGTGCACCAAATACTATCGAAGTAGTAAAAATATCGATCCCACGAGGACTGTTTTTAACTTCAATAATTCAATTGCGTTATATAATTAGGATGTGTAAAGTTTATTTTGTTTTGCCACTAGGCAGTAGATTTGGTTTGATTTTAATTAAATCAAGAAACAGAAAATAAAGATTTGTTAAGAAAATATGAGAGAAAGATGAGATCAGATCCGTCGAATCCTCTAAGTTCCCCTAATTGATCATATGTTGCTGTGAAACTCTATTACTTATTAATGATATTCTAGTTTTCATTCTAACTTGTGTATTTTTGCTTCAAAAATCGTAGCACGGCTTGAAATTGGCGTGGCGCGATTTCCTTCGAACAGACTTCAAATTTTAAGCTTTTTGCACTCCAGAACAGTAAAAATTGCATGAGAACTCTATCAAAATGTCACAATAAGTCCCTAATATTACGTAATGACAGAATGTCATCACCTTCCTAGTAAAAATGGGTCGAAAACGAGTAACGTCCTAAATTAACGAGGAGATTTTCTTAACCTCCATTTTAGCCGAATTTTTAGAGAATGCAAAAATATCCCATGGAAGTCGTAGTTATGTTGTTTACCTATCCAACAAATTATCACATGCTAAGATTCAATGCAAATCGGCCACATTATGGCCTTCCTACTAAAAAAGGGTCGAAAACGAGTAAT
Organism: Medicago sativa; assembly: GCF_051527215.1. Lineage (NCBI taxonomy): Eukaryota > Viridiplantae > Streptophyta > Magnoliopsida > Fabales > Fabaceae > Medicago > Medicago sativa. Next base: position 84,590,832 of record NC_140750.1, read on the forward strand.
GTCCCAAATTAACGAGGAGATTTTCTTAACCTCCATTGTGGCTGAATTTTTAGAGAATGCAAAAATATCCCATGGCAGTCGTAGTTATGTTGTTTACCTATCCAACGAATTATCACATGCTAAGATTCAATACAAATCGGCCACATTATGGCCTTCCTAGTAAAAAAGGGTCGAAAACGAGTAATGTCCCAAATTAACGAGGAGATTTTCTTAACCTCTATTTTGGCCAAATTTTTAGAGAATGCAAAAATATCCCGTGGAAGTCATAGTTATGTTGTTTACCTATCCAACGAATTGTCACACGCTAAGATTCAATGCAAATCGGCCACATTATGGCCTTCCTACTAAAAAAGGGTCGAAAACGAGTAATGTCCCAAATTAACGAGGAGATTTTCTTAACCTCCATTTTGGCCGAATTTTTAGAGAATGCAAAAATATCCCATGGAAGTCGTAGTTATGTTGTTTACCTTTCCAACGAATTGTCACAGGCTAAGATTCAAAGCAAATCGGCCACATTATGGCCTTCCTAGTAAAAAAGGGTCGAAAACGAGTAATGTCCTAAATTAACGAGGGGATTTTCTTAACCTCCCTTTTGGCCGAATTTTTAGAGAATGCAAAAATATCCCATGGAAATCGTAGGTATGTTGTTTACCTATCCAACGAATTGTCACATGCTAAGATTCAATACAAATCGGCCACTTTATGGCCTTCCTAGTAAAAATGGGTCGAAAACGAGTAACGTCCTAAATTAACGAGGAGATTTTCTTAACCTCCGTTTTAGCCGAATTTTTAGAGAATGCAAAAATATCCCATGGAAGTCGTAGTTATGTTGTTTACCTATCCAACAAATTGTCACATGCTAAGATTCAATACAAATCGGCCACTTTATGGCCTTCCTAGTAAAAATGGGTCGAAAACGAGTAATGTCCTAAATTAACGAGGAGATTTTCTTAACCTCCATTTTGGCCGAATTTTTAGAGAATGCAAAAATATCCCATGGAAGTCGTATTTATGTTGTTTACCTATCCAACGAATTGTCACACGCTAAGATTCAATGCAAATCGGCCACGTTATGGCCTTCCTACTAAAAAAGGGTCGAAAACGAGTAATGTCCCAAATTAACGAGGAGATTTTCTTAACCTCCATTGTGGCTGAATTTTTAGAGAATGCAAAAATATCCCATGGCAGTCGTAGTTATGTTGTTTACCTATCCAACGAATTATCACATGCTAAGATTCAATACAAATCGGCCACTTTATGGCCTTCCTAGTAAAAATGGGTCGAAAACGAGTAACGTCCTAAATTAACGAGGAGATTTTCTTAACATCCATTTTAGCCGAATTTTTAGAGAATGCAAAAATATCCCATGGAAGTCGTAGTTATGTTGTTTACCTATCCAACAAATTATCACATGCTAAGATTCAATGCAAATCGGCCACATTATGGCCTTCCTACTAAAAAAGGGTCGAAAACGAGTAATGTCCCAAATTAACGAGGAGATTTTCTTAACCTCCATTGTGGCTGAATTTTTAGAGAATGCAAAAATATCCCATGGCAGTCGTAGTTATGTTGTTTACCTATCCAACGAATTATCACATGCTAAGATTCAATACAAATCGGCCACATTATGGCCTTCCTAGTAAAAAAGGGTCGAAAACGAGTAATGTCCCAAATTAACGAGGAGATTTTCTTAACCTCTATTTTGGCCAAATTTTTAGAGAATGCAAAAATATCCCGTGGAAGTCATAGTTATGTTGTTTACCTATCCAACGAATTGTCACACGCTAAGATTCAATGCAAATCGGCCACATTATGGCCTTCCTACTAAAAAAGGGTCGAAAACGAGTAATGTCCCAAATTAACGAGGAGATTTTCTTAACCTCCATTTTGGCCGAATTTTTAGAGAATGCAAAAATATCCCATGGAAGTCGTAGTTATGTTGTTTACCTTTCCAACGAATTGTCACATGCTAAGATTCAAAGCAAATCGGCCACATTATGGCCTTCCTAGTAAAAAAGGGTCGAAAACGAGTAATGTCCTAAATTAACGAGGGGATTTTCTTAACCTCCCTTTTGGCCGAATTTTTAGAGAATGCAAAAATATCCCATGGAAATCGTAGGTATGTTGTTTACCTATCCAACGAATTGTCACATGCTAAGATTCAATACAAATCGGCCACTTTATGGCCTTCCTAGTAAAAATGGGTCGAAAACGAGTAACGTCCTAAATTAACGAGGAGATTTTCTTAACCTCCGTTTTAGCCGAATTTTTAGAGAATGCAAAAATATCCCATGGAAGTCGTAGTTATGTTGTCTACCTATCCAACAAATTGTCACATGCTAAGATTCAATACAAATTGGCCACTTTATGGCCTTCCTAGTAAAAATGGGTCGAAAACGAGTAATGTCCTAAATTAACGAGGAGATTTTCTTAACCTCCATTTTGGCCGAATTTTTAGAGAATGCAAAAATATCCCATGGAAGTCGTAGTTATGTTGTTTACCTATCCAACGAATTGTCACACGCTAAGATTCAATGCAAATCGGCCACATTATGGCCTTCCTACTAAAAAAGGGTCGAAAACGAGTAATGTCCCAAATTAACAAGGAGATTTTCTTAACCTCCATTGTGGCTGAATTTTTAGAGAATGCAAAAATATCCCATGGCAGTCGTAGTTATGTTGTTTACCTATCCAACGAATTGTCACATGCTAAGATTCAATACAAATCGGCCACATTATGGCCTTCCTAGTAAAAAAGGGTCGAAAACGAGTAATGTCCCAAATTAACGAGGAGATTTTCTTAACCTCTATTTTGGCCAAATTTTTAGAGAATGCAAAAAATCCCGTGGAAGTCATAGTTATGTTGTTTACCTATCCAACGAATTGTCACACGCTAAGATTCAATGCAAATCGGCCACATTATGGCCTTCCTACTAAAAAAGGGTCGAAAACGAGTAATGTCCCAAATTAACGAGGAGATTTTCTTAACCTCCATTTTGGCCGAATTTTTAGAGAATGCAAAAATATCCCATGGAAGTCGTAGTTATGTTGTTTACCTTTCCAACGAATTGTCACATGCTAAGATTCAAAGCAAATCGGCCACATTATGGCCTTCCTAGTAAAAAAGGGTCGAAAACGAGTAATGTCCTAAATTAACGAGGGGATTTTCTTAACCTCCCTTTTGGCCGAATTTTTAGAGAATGCAAAAATATCCCATGGAAATCGTAGGTATGTTGTTTACCTATCCAACGAATTGTCACATGCTAAGATTCAATACAAATCGGCCACTTTATGGCCTTCCTAGTAAAAATGGGTCGAAAACGAGTAACGTCCTAAATTAACGAGGAGATTTTCTTAACCTCCGTTTTAGCCGAATTTTTAGAGAATGCAAAAATATCCCATGGAAGTCGTAGTTATGTTGTCTACCTATCCAACAAATTGTCACATGCTAAGATTCAATACAAATTGGCCACTTTATGGCCTTCCTAGTAAAAATGGGTCGAAAACGAGTAATGTCCTAAATTAACGAGGAGATTTTCTTAACCTCCATTTTGGCCGAATTTTTAGAGAATGCAAAAATATCCCATGGAAGTCGTAGTTATGTTGTTTACCTATCCAACGAATTGTCACACGCTAAGATTCAATGCAAATCGGCCACATTATGGCCTTCCTACTAAAAAAGGGTCGAAAACGAGTAATGTCCCAAATTAACAAGGAGATTTTCTTAACCTCCATTGTGGCTGAATTTTTAGAGAATGCAAAAATATCCCATGGCAGTCGTAGTTATGTTGTTTACCTATCCAACGAATTGTCACATGCTAAGATTCAATACAAATCGGCCACATTATGGCCTTCCTAGTAAAAAAGGGTCGAAAACGAGTAATGTCCCAAATTAACGAGGAGATTTTCTTAACCTCTATTTTGGCCAAATTTTTAGAGAATGCAAAAAATCCCGTGGAAGTCATAGTTATGTTGTTTACCTATCCAACGAATTGTCACACGCTAAGATTCAATGCAAATCGGCCACATTATGGCCTTCCTACTAAAAAAGGGTCGAAAACGAGTAATGTCCCAAATTAACGAGGAGATTTTCTTAACCTCCATTTTGGCCGAATTTTTAGAGAATGCAAAAATATCCCATGGAAGTCGTAGTTATGTTGTTTACCTTTCCAACGAATTGTCACATGCTAAGATTCAAAGCAAATCGGCCACATTATGGCCTTCCTAGTAAAAAAGGGTCGAAAACGAGTAATGTCCTAAATTAACGAGGGGATTTTCTTAACCTCCCTTTTGGCCGAATTTTTAGAGAATGAAAAAATATCCCATGGAAATCGTAGGTATGTTGTTTACCTATCCAACGAATGGTCACATGCTAAGATTCAATACAAATCGGCCACTTTATGGCCTTCCTAGTAAAAATGGGTCGAAAACGAGTAACGTCCTAAATTAACGAGGAGATTTTCTTAACCTCCGTTTTAGCCGAATTTTTAGAGAATGCAAAAATATCCCATGGAAGTCGTAGTTATGTTGTTTACCTATCCAACAAATTGTCACATGCTAAGATTCAATACAAATCGGCCACTTTATGGCCTTCCTAGTAAAAATGGATCGAAAACGAGTAATGTCCTAAATTAACGAGGAGATTTTCTTAACCTCCATTTTGGCCGAATTTTTAGAGAATGCAAAAATATCCCATGGAAGTCGTAGTTATGTTGTTTACCTATCCAACGAATTGTCACACGCTAAGATTCAATGCAAATCGGCCACATTATGGCCTTCCTACTAAAAAAGGGTCGAAAACGAGTAATGTCCCAAATTAACGAGGAGATTTTCTTAACCTCCATTGTGGCTGAATTTTTAGAGAATGCAAAAATATCCCATGGCAGTCGTAGTTATGTTGTTTACCTATCCAACGAATTGTCACATGCTAAGATTCAATACAAATCGGCCACATTATGGCCTTCCTAGTAAAAAAGGGTCGAAAACGAGTAATGTCCCAAATTAACGAGGAGATTTTCTTAACCTCTATTTTGGCCAAATTTTTAGAGAATGCAAAAATATCCCGTGGAAGTCATAGTTATGTTGTTTACCTATCCAACGAATTGTCACACGCTAAGATTCAATGCAAATCGGCCACATTATGGCCTTCCTAGTAAAAAAGGGTCGAAAACGAGTAATGTCCCAAATTAACAAGGAGATTTTCTTAACCTCCATTTTGGCTGAATTTTTAAAAAATGCAAAAATATCCCATGGAAGTCGTAGCTATGTTGTTTACCTATCCAACGAATTGTCCCATGCTAAGATTCAATACAAACCGGCCACTTTATGGCCTTCCTTATAAAAAAGGGTCGAAAATGAGTAATGTCCTAAATTAACGAGGGGATTTTCTTAACCTCCATTTTGGCTAAATTTTTAGAGAATGCAAAAATATCCCATGGAAGTCGTAGTTATGTTGTTTACCCATCCAACGAATTGTCACACGCTAAGATTCAATGCAAATCGGCCACATTATGGCCTTCCTACTAAAAAAGGGTCGAAAACGAGTAATGTCCTAAATTAACGAGGAGATTTTCTTAACCTCCGTTTTGGCCGAATTTTTAGAGAATGCAAAAATATCCCATGGAAGACGTAGTTATGTTGTTTACCTATCCAACAAATTGTCACATGCTAAGATTCAATACAAATCGGCCACTTTATGGCCTTCCTAGTAAAAATGGGTCGAAAACGAGTAATGTCCTAAATTAACGAGGAGATTTTCTTAACCTCCATTTTGGCCGAATTTTTAGAGAATGCAAAAATATCCCATGGAAGTCGTAGCTATGTTGTTTACCTATCCAACGAATTGTCACATGCTAAGATTCAATACAAATCGGGCACTTTATGGCCTTCCTAGTAAAAATGGGTCGAAAACGAGTAATGTCCTAAATTAACGAGGAGATTTTCTTAACCTCCATTTTGGCCGAATTTTTAGAGAATGCAAAAATATCCCATGGAAGTCGTAGCTATGTTGTTTACCTATCCAACGAATTTTCACATGCTAAGATTCAATACAAATCGACCACTTTATGGCCTTCCTACTAAAAAAGGGTTGAAAACGAGTAATGTCCTAAATTAACGAGGAGATTTTCTTAACCTCCATTTTGGCCGAATTTTTAGAGAATGCAAAAATATCCCATGGAAGTCGTAGTTATGTTGTTTACCTATCCAACGAATTGTCACACGCTAAGATTCAATGCAAATCGGCCACATTATGGCCTTCCTACTAAAAAAGGGTCGAAAACGAGTAATGTCCCAAATTAACGACGAGATTTTCTTAACCTCCATTTTGGCCGAATTTTTAGAGAATGCAAAAATATCCCATGGAAGTCGTAGTTATGTTGTTTACCTATCCAACAAATTGTCACATGCTAAGATTCAATACAAATCGGCCACTTTATGGCCTTCCTAGTAAAAATGGGTCGAAAACGAGTAATGTCCTAAATTAACGACGAGATTTTCTTAACCTCCATTTTGGCCGAATTTTTAGAGAATGCAAAAATATCCCATGGAAGTCGTAGTTATGTTGTTTACCTATCCAACGAATTGTCACACGCTAAGATTCAATGCAAATCGGCCACATTATGGCTTTCCTAGTAAAAAAGGGTTGAAAACGAGTAATGTCCCAAATTAACGCAAGGATTTTCTTAACCTCCATTTTGGCTGAATTTTTAAAAAATGCAAAAATATCCCATGGAAGTCGTAGCTATGTTGTTTACCTATCCAACGAATTGTCCCATGCTAAGATTCAATACAAACCGGCCACTTTATGGCCTTCCTTATAAAAAAAGGGTCGAAAACGAGTAATGTCCTAAATTAACGAGGGGATTTTCTTAACCTCCCTTTTGGCCGAATTTTTAGAGAATGAAAAAATATCCCATGGAAATCGTAGGTATGTTGTTTACCTATCCAACGAATTGTCACATGCTAAGATTCAATACAAATCGGCCACTTTATGGCCTTCCTAGTAAAAATGGGTCGAAAACGAGTAACGTCCTAAATTAACGAGGAGATTTTCTTAACCTCCGTTTTAGCCGAATTTTTAGAGAATGCAAAAATATCCCATGGAAGTCGTAGTTATGTTGTTTACCTATCCAACAAATTGTCACATGCTAAGATTCAATACAAATCGGCCACTTTATGGCCTTCCTAGTAAAAATGGGTCGAAAACGAGTAATGTCCTAAATTAACGAGGAGATTTTCTTAACCTCCATTTTGGCCGAATTTTTAGAGAATGCAAAAATATCCCATGGAAGTCGTAGTTATGTTGTTTACCTATCCAACGAATTGTCACACGCTAAGATTCAATGCAAATCGGCCACATTATGGCCTTCCTACTAAAAAAGGGTCGAAAACGAGTAATGTCCCAAATTAACGAGGAGATTTTCTTAACCTCCATTGTGGCTGAATTTTTAGAGAATGCAAAAATATCCCATGGCAGTCGTAGTTATGTTGTTTACCTATCCAACGAATTGTCACATGCTAAGATTCAATACAAATCGGCCACATTATGGCCTTCCTAGTAAAAAAGGGTCGAAAACGAGTAATGTCCCAAATTAACGAGGAGATTTTCTTAACCTCTATTTTGGCCAAATTTTTAGAGAATGCAAAAATATCCCGTGGAAGTCATAGTTATGTTGTTTACCTATCCAACGAATTGTCACACGCTAAGATTCAATGCAAATCGGCCACATTATGGCCTTCCTAGTAAAAAAGGGTCGAAAACGAGTAATGTCCCAAATTAACAAGGAGATTTTCTTAACCTCCATTTTGGCTGAATTTTTAAAAAATGCAAAAATATCCCATGGAAGTCATAGCTATGTTGTTTACCTATCCAACGAATTGTCCCATGCTAAGATTCAATACAAACCGGCCACTTTATGGCCTTCCTTATAAAAAAGGGTCGAAAATGAGTAATGTCCTAAATTAACGAGGGGATTTTCTTAACCTCCATTTTGGCTAAATTTTTAGAGAATGCAAAAATATCCCATGGAAGTCGTAGTTATGTTGTTTACCCATCCAACGAATTGTCACACGCTAAGATTCAATGCAAATCGGCCACATTATGGCCTTCCTACTAAAAAAGGGTCGAAAACGAGTAATGTCCTAAATTAACGAGGAGATTTTCTTAACCTCCGTTTTGGCCGAATTTTTAGAGAATGCAAAAATATCCCATGGAAGACGTAGTTATGTTGTTTACCTATCCAACAAATTGTCACATGCTAAGATTCAATACAAATCGGCCACTTTATGGCCTTCCTAGTAAAAATGGGTCGAAAACGAGTAATGTCCTAAATTAACGAGGAGATTTTCTTAACCTCCATTTTGGCCGAATTTTTAGAGAATGCAAAAATATCCCATGGAAGTCGTAGCTATGTTGTTTACCTATCCAACGAATTGTCACATGCTAAGATTCAATACAAATCGGCCACTTTATGGCCTTCCTAGTAAAAATGGGTCGAAAACGAGTAATGTCCTAAATTAACGAGGAGATTTTCTTAACCTCCATTTTGGCCGAATTTTTAGAGAATGCAAAAATATCCCATGGAAGTCGTAGCTATGTTGTTTACCTATCCAACGAATTTTCACATGCTAAGATTCAATACAAATCGACCACTTTATGGCCTTCCTACTAAAAAAGGGTTGAAAACGAGTAATGTCCTAAATTAACGAGGAGATTTTCTTAACCTCCATTTTGGCCGAATTTTTAGAGAATGCAAAAATATCCCATGGAAGTCGTAGTTATGTTGTTTACCTATCCAACGAATTGTCACACGCTAAGATTCAATGCAAATCGGCCACATTATGGCCTTCCTACTAAAAAAGGGTCGAAAACGAGTAATGTCCCAAATTAACGACGAGATTTTCTTAACCTCCATTTTGGCCGAATTTTTAGAGAATGCAAAAATATCCCATGGAAGTCGTAGTTATGTTGTTTACCTATCCAACAAATTGTCACATGCTAAGATTCAATACAAATCGGCCACTTTATGGCCTTCCTAGTAAAAATGGGTCGAAAACGAGTAATGTCCTAAATTAACGACGAGATTTTCTTAACCTCCATTTTGGCCGAATTTTTAGAGAATGCAAAAATATCCCATGGAAGTCGTAGTTATGTTGTTTACCTATCCAACGAATTGTCACACGCTAAGATTCAATGCAAATCGGCCACATTATGGCTTTCCTAGTAAAAAAGGGTTGAAAACGAGTAATGTCCCAAATTAACGCAAGGATTTTCTTAACCTCCATTTTGGCTGAATTTTTAAAAAATGCAAAAATATCCCATGGAAGTCGTAGCTATGTTGTTTACCTGTCCAACGAATTGTCCCATGCTAAGATTCAATACAAACCGGCCACTTTATGGCCTTCCTTATAAAAAAAGGGTCGAAAACGAGTAATGTCCTAAATTAACGAGGGGATTTTCTTAACCTCCATTTTGGCCGAATTTTTAGAGAATGCAAAAATATCCTATGGAAATCGTAGGTATGTTGTTTACCTATCCAACGAATTGTCACATGCTAAGATTCAATACAAATCGGCCACTTTATGGCCTTCCTACTAAAAAAGGGTTGAAAACGAGTAATGTCCTAAATTAACGAGGAGATTTTCTTAACCTCCATTTTGGTCGAATTTTTAGAGAATGCAAAAATATCCCATGGAAGTCGTAGTTATGTTGTTTACCTATCCAACGAATTGTCACACGCTAAGATTCAATGCAAATCGGCCACATTATGGCCTTCCTACTAAAAAAGGGTCGAAAACGAGTAATGTCCCAAATTAACGAGGAGATTTTCTTAACCTCCATTTTGGCCGAATTTTTAGAGAATGCAAAAATATCCCATGGAAGTCGTAGTTATGTTGTTTACCTTTCCAACGAATTGTCACATGCTAAGATTCAATGCAAATCGGCCAAGGCCTTCCTAGTAAAAAAGGGTCGAAAACGAGTAATGTCCTAAATTAACGAGGGGATTTTCTTAACCTCCCTTTTGGCCGAATTTTTAGAGAATGCAAAAATATCCCATGGAAATCGTAGGTATGTTGTTTACCTATCCAACGAATTGTCACATGCTAAGATTCAATACAAATCGGCCACTTTATGGCCTTCCTAGTAAAAATGGGTCGAAAACGAGTAATGTCCTAAATTAACGAGGAGATTTTCTTAACCTCCATTTTGGCCGAATTTTTAGAGAATGCAAAAATATCCCATGGAAGTCGTAGTTATGTTGTTTACCTATCCAACGAATTGTCACACGCTAAGATTCAATGCAAATCGGCCACATTATGGCCTTCCTACTAAAAAAGGGTTGAAAACGAGTTATGTCCTAAATTAACGAGGAGATTTTCTTAACCTCCATTTTGGCCGAATTTTTAGAGAATGCGAAAATATCCCATGGAAGTCGTAGTTATGTTGTTTATCTATCCAACGAACTGTCACATGCTAAGATTCAATGCAAATCGGCCACATTATGGCCTTCCTAGTAAAAAAGGGTCAAAAACGAGTAATGTCCTAAATTAACGAGGAGATTTTCTTAACCTCCGTTTTGGCCGAATTTTTAGAGAATGCAAAAATATCCCATGGAAGTCGTGGTTATGTTGTTTACCTATCCAACAAATTGTCACATGCTAAGATTCAATACAAATCGGCCACTTTATGGCCTTCCTAGTAAAAATGGGTCGAAAACGAGTAATGTCCTAAATTAACGAGGAGATTTTCTTAACCTCCATTTTGGCCGAATTTTTAGAGAATGCAAAAATATCCCATGGAAGTCGTAGTTATGTTGTTTACCTATCCAACGAATTGTCACATGCTAAGATTCAATACAAATCGGCCACTTTATGGCCTTCCTAGTAAAAATGGGTCGAAAACGAGTAATGTCCTAAATTAACGAGGAGATTTTCTTAACCTCCATTTTGGCCGAATTTTTAGAGAATGCAAAAATATCCCATGGAAGTCGTAGTTATGTTGTTTACCTATCCAACGAATTGTCACATGCTAAGATTCAATACAAATCGGCCACTTTATGGCCTTCCTAGTAAAAATGGGTCGAAAATGAGTAATGTCCTAAATTAACGAGGAGATTTTCTTAACCTCCATTTTGGCCGAATTTTTAGAGAATGCAAAAATATCCCATGGAAGTCGTAGCTATGTTGTTTACCTATCCAACGAATTGTCACATGCTAAGATTCAATACAAATCGGCCACTTTATGGCCTTCCTAGTAAAAATGGGTCGAAAACGAGTAATGTCCTAAATTAACGAGGAGATTTTCTTAACCTCCATTTTGGCCGAATTTTTAGAGAATGCAAAAATATCCCATGGAAGTCGTAGCTATGTTGTTTACCTATCCAACGAATTGTCACATGCTAAGATTCAATACAAATCGACCACTTTATGGCCTTCCTACTAAAAAAGGGTTGAAAACGAGTAATGTCCTAAATTAACGAGGAGATTTTCTTAACCTCCATTTTGGCCGAATTTTTAGAGAATGCAAAAATATCCCATGGAAGTCGTAGTTATGTTGTTTACCTATCCAACAAATTGTCACATGCTAAGATTCAATACAAATCGGCCACTTTATGGCCTTCCTAGTAAAAATGGGTCGAAAACGAGTAATGTCCTAAATTAACGACGAGATTTTCTTAACCTCCATTTTGGCCGAATTTTTAGAGAATGCAAAAATATCCCTTGGAAGTCGTAGTTATGTTGTTTACCTATCCAACGAATTGTCACACGCTAAGATTCAATGCAAATCGGCCACATTATGGCTTTCCTAGTAAAAAAGGGTCGAAAACGAGTAATGTCCCAAATTAACGCAAGGATTTTCTTAACCTCCATTTTGGCTGAATTTTTAAAAAATGCAAAAATATCCCATGGAAGTCGTAGCTATGTTGTTTACCTATCCAACGAATTGTCCCATGCTAAGATTCAATACAAACCGGCCACTTTATGGCCTTCCTTATAAAAAAAGGGTCGAAAACGAGTAATGTCCTAAATTAACGAGGGGATTTTCTTAACCTCCATTTTGGCCGAATTTTTAGAGAATGCAAAAATATCCCATGGAAATCGTAGGTATGTTGTTTACCTATCCAACGAATTGTCACATGCTAAGATTCAATACAAATCGGCCACTTTATGGCCTTCCTACTAAAAAAGGGTTGAAAACGAGTAATGTCCTAAATTAACGAGGAGATTTTCTTAACCTCCATTTTGGTCGAATTTTTAGAGAATGCAAAAATATCCCATGGAAGTCGTAGTTATGTTGTTTACCTATCCAACGAATTGTCACACGCTAAGATTCAATGCAAATCGGCCACATTATGGCCTTCCTACTAAAAAAGGGTCGAAAACGAGTAATGTCCCAAATTAACGAGGAGATTTTCTTAACCTCCATTTTGGCCGAATTTTTAGAGAATGCAAAAATATCCCATGGAAGTCGTAGTTATGTTGTTTACCTTTCCAACGAATTGTCACATGCTAAGATTCAATGCAAATCGGCCACATTATGGCCTTCCTAGTAAAAAAGGGTCGAAAACGAGTAATGTCCTAAATTAACGAGGGGATTTTCTTAACCTCCCTTTTGGCCGAATTTTTAGAGAATGCAAAAATATCCCATGGAAATCGTAGGTATGTTGTTTACCTATCCAACGAATTGTCACATGCTAAGATTCAATACAAATCGGCCTCTTTATGGCCTTCCTAGTAAAAATGGGTCGAAAACGAGTAACGTCCTAAATTAACGAGGAGATTTTCTTAACCTCCATTTTGGCCGAATTTTTAGAGAATGCAAAAATATCCCATGGAAGTCGTAGTTATGTTGTTTACCTATCCAACGAATTGTCACACGCTAAGATTCAATGCAAATCGGCCACATTATGGCCTTCCTACTAAAAAAGGGTTGAAAACGAGTTATGTCCTAAATTAACGAGGAGATTTTCTTAACCTCCATTTTGGCCGAATTTTTAGAGAATGCGAAAATATCCCATGGAAGTCGTAGTTGTGTTGTTTATTTATCCAACGAACTGTCACATGCTAAGATTCAATGCAAATCGGCCACATTATGGCCTTCCTAGTAAAAAAGGGTCAAAAACGAGTAATGTCCTAAATTAACGAGGGGATTTTCTTAACCTCCGTTTTGGCCGAATTTTTAGAGAATGCAAAAATATCCCATGGAAGTCGTAGTTATGTTGTTTACCTATCCAACAAATTGTCACATGCTAAGATTCAATACAAATCGGCCACTTTATGGCCTTCCTAGTAAAAATGGGTCGAAAACGAGTAATGTCCTAAATTAACGAGGAGATTTTCTTAACCTCCATTTTGGCCGAATTTTTAGAGAATGCAAAAATATCCCATGGAAGTCGTAGTTATGTTGTTTACCTATCCAACGAATTGTCACATGCTAAGATTCAATACAAATCGGCCACTTTATGGCCTTCCTAGTAAAAATGGGTCGAAAACGAGTAATGTCCTAAATTAACGAGGAGATTTTCTTAACCTCCATTTTGGCCGAATTTTTAGAGAATGCAAAAATATCCCATGGAATTCGTAGTTATGTTGTTTACCTATCCAACGAATTGTCACATGCTAAGATTCAATACAAATCGGCCACTTTATGGCCTTCCTAGTAAAAATGGGTCGAAAACGAGTAATGTCCTAAATTAACGAGGAGATTTTCTTAACCTCCATTTTGGCCGAATTTTTAGAGAATGCAAAAATATCCCATTGAAGTCGTAGTTATGTTGTTTACCTATCCAACGAATTGTGACACGCTAAGATTCAATGCAAATCTGCCACATTATGGCTTTCCTACTAAAAAAGGGTTGAAAACGAGTTATGTCCTAAATTAACGAGGAGATTTTCTTAACCTCCATTTTGGCCGAATTTTTAGAGAATGCGAAAATATCCCATGGAAGTCGTAGTTATGTTGTTTATCTATCCAACGAATTGTCACATGCTAAGATTCAATGCAAATCGGCCACATTATGGCCTTCCTAGTAAAAAAGGGTCGAAAACGAGTAATGTCCTAAATTAACGAGGAGATTTTCTTAACCTCCGTTTTGGCCGAATTTTTAGAGAATGCAAAAATATCCCATGGAAGTCGTAGTTATGTCGTTTACCTATCCAACAAATTGTCACATGCTAAGATTCAATACAAATCGGCCACTTTATGGCCTTCCTAGTAAAAATGGGTCGAAAACGAGTAATGTCCTAAATTAACAACGAGATTTTCTTAACCTCCATTTTGGCCGAATTTTTAGAGAATGCAAAAATATCCCATGGAAGTCGTAGTTATGTTGTTTACCTATCCAACGAATTGTCACACGCTAATATTCAATGCAAATCGGCCACATTATGGCCTTCCTAGTAAAAAAGGGTCGAAAACGAGTAATGTCCCAAATTAACGCAAGGATTTTCTTAACCTCCATTATGGCTGAATTTTTAAAAAATGCAAAAATATCCCATGGAAGTCGTAGCTATGTTGTTTACCTATCCAACGAATTGTCCCATGCTAAGATTCAATACAAACCGGCCACTTTATGGCCTTCCTTATAAAAAAAGGGTCGAAAACGAGTAATGTCCTAAATTAACGAGGGGATTTTCTTAACCTCCATTTTGGCCGAATTTTTAGAGAATGCAAAAATATCCCATGGAAATCGTAGGTATGTTGTTTACCTATCCAACGAATTGTCACATGCTAAGATTCAATACAAATCGGCCTCTTTATGGCCTTCCTAGTAAAAATGGGTCGAAAACGAGTAACGTCCTAAATTAACGAGGAGATTTTCTTAACCTCCATTTTGGCCGAATTTTTAGAGAATGCAAAAATATCCCATGGAAGTCGTAGTTATGTTGTTTACCTATCCAACGAATTGTCACACGCTAAGATTCAATGCAAATCGGCCACATTATGGCCTTCCTACTAAAAAAGGGTTGAAAACGAGTTATGTCCTAAATTAACGAGGAGATTTTCTTAACCTCCATTTTGGCCGAATTTTTAGAGAATGCGAAAATATCCCATGGAAGTCGTAGTTGTGTTGTTTATTTATCCAACGAACTGTCACATGCTAAGATTCAATGCAAATCGGCCACATTATGGCCTTCCTAGTAAAAAAGGGTCAAAAACGAGTAATGTCCTAAATTAACGAGGGGATTTTCTTAACCTCCGTTTTGGCCGAATTTTTAGAGAATGCAAAAATATCCCATGGAAGTCGTAGTTATGTTGTTTACCTATCCAACAAATTGTCACATGCTAAGATTCAATACAAATCGGCCACTTTATGGCCTTCCTAGTAAAAATGGGTCGAAAACGAGTAATGTCCTAAATTAACGAGGAGATTTTCTTAACCTCCATTTTGGCCGAATTTTTAGAGAATGCAAAAATATCCCATGGAAGTCGTAGTTATGTTGTTTACCTATCCAACGAATTGTCACATGCTAAGATTCAATACAAATCGGCCACTTTATGGCCTTCCTAGTAAAAATGGGTCGAAAACGAGTAATGTCCTAAATTAACGAGGAGATTTTCTTAACCTCCATTTTGGCCGAATTTTTAGAGAATGCAAAAATATCCCATGGAATTCGTAGTTATGTTGTTTACCTATCCAACGAATTGTCACATGCTAAGATTCAATACAAATCGGCCACTTTATGGCCTTCCTAGTAAAAATGGGTCGAAAACGAGTAATGTCCTAAATTAACGAGGAGATTTTCTTAACCTCCATTTTGGCCGAATTTTTAGAGAATGCAAAAATATCCCATTGAAGTCGTAGTTATGTTGTTTACCTATCCAACGAATTGTGACACGCTAAGATTCAATGCAAATCTGCCACATTATGGCTTTCCTACTAAAAAAGGGTTGAAAACGAGTTATGTCCTAAATTAACGAGGAGATTTTCTTAACCTCCATTTTGGCCGAATTTTTAGAGAATGCGAAAATATCCCATGGAAGTCGTAGTTATGTTGTTTATCTATCCAACGAATTGTCACATGCTAAGATTCAATGCAAATCGGCCACATTATGGCCTTCCTAGTAAAAAAGGGTCGAAAACGAGTAATGTCCTAAATTAACGAGGAGATTTTCTTAACCTCCGTTTTGGCCGAATTTTTAGAGAATGCAAAAATATCCCATGGAAGTCGTAGTTATGTCGTTTACCTATCCAACAAATTGTCACATGCTAAGATTCAATACAAATCGGCCACTTTATGGCCTTCCTAGTAAAAATGGGTCGAAAACGAGTAATGTCCTAAATTAACAACGAGATTTTCTTAACCTCCATTTTGGCCGAATTTTTAGAGAATGCAAAAATATCCCATGGAAGTCGTAGTTATGTTGTTTACCTATCCAACGAATTGTCACACGCTAATATTCAATGCAAATCGGCCACATTATGGCCTTCCTAGTAAAAAAGGGTCGAAAACGAGTAATGTCCCAAATTAACGCAAGGATTTTCTTAACCTCCATTATGGCTGAATTTTTAAAAAATGCAAAAATATCCCATGGAAGTCGTAGCTATGTTGTTTACCTATCCAACGAATTGTCCCATGCTAAGATTCAATACAAACCGGCCACTTTATGGCCTTCCTTATAAAAAAAGGGTCGAAAACGAGTAATGTCCTAAATTAACGAGGGGATTTTCTTAACCTCCATTTTGGCCGAATTTTTAGAGAATGCAAAAATATCCCATGGAAGTCGTAGCTATTTTGTTTACCTATCCAACGAATTTTCACATGCTAAGATTCAATACAAATCGACCACTTTATGGCCTTCCTACTAAAAAAGGGTTGAAAACGAGTAATGTCCTAAATTAACGAGGAGATTTTCTTAACCTCCATTTTGGTCGAATTTTTAGAGAATGCAAAAATATCCCATGGAAGTCGTAGTTATGTTGTTTACCTATCCAACGAATTGTCACACGCTAAGATTCAATGCAAATCGGCCACATTATGGCCTTCCTACTAAAAAAGGGTCGAAAACGAGTAATGTCCCAAATTAACGAGGAGATTTTCTTAACCTCCATTTTGGCCGAATTTTTAGAGAATGCAAAAATATCCCATGGAAGTCGTAGTTATGTTGTTTACCTTTCCAACGAATTGTCACAGGCTAAGATTCAATGCAAATCGGCCACATTATGGCCTTCCTAGTAAAAAAGGGTCGAAAATGAGTAATGTCCTAAATTAACGAGGGGATTTTCTTAACCTCCCTTTTGGCCGAATTTTTAGAGAATGCAAAAATATCCCATGGAAATCGTAGGTATGTTGTTTACCTATCCAACGAATTGTCACATGCTAAGATTCAATACAAATCGGCCACTTTATGGCCTTCCTAGTAAAAATGGGTCGAAAACGAGTAACGTCCTAAATTAACGAGGAGATTTTCTTAACCTCCATTTTGGCCGAATTTTTAGAGAATGCAAAAATATCCCATGGAAGTCGTAGTTATGTTGTTTACCTATCCAACGAATTGTCACACGCTAAGATTCAATGCAAATCGGCCACATTATGGCCTTCCTACTAAAAAAGGGTTGAAAACGAGTTATGTCCAAAATTAACGAGGAGATTATCTTAACCTCCATTTTGGCCGAATTTTTAGAGAATGCGAAAATATCCCATGGAAGTCGTAGTTATGTTGTTTATCTATCCAACGAATTGTCACATGCTAAGATTCAATGCGAATCGGCCACATTATGGCCTTCCTAGTAAAAAAGGGTCAAAAACGAGTAATGTCCTAAATTAACGAGGAGATTTTCTTAACCTCCGTTTTGGCCGAATTTTTAGAGAATGCAAAAATATCCCATGGAAGTCGTAGTTATGTTGTTTACCTATCCAACAAATTGTCACATGCTAAGATTCAATACAAATCGGCCACTTTATGGCCTTCCTAGTAAAAATGGGTCGAAAACGAGTAATGTCCTAAATTAACGAGGAGATTTTCTTAACCTCCATTTTGGCCGAATTTTTAGAGAATGCAAAAATATCCCATGGAAGTCGTAGTTATGTTGTTTACCTATCCAACGAATTGTCACATGCTAAGATTCAATACAAATCGGCCACTTTATGGCCTTCCTAGTAAAAATGGGTCGAAAACGAGTAATGTCCTAAATTAACGAGGAGATTTTCTTAACCTCCATTTTGGCCGAATTTTTAGAGAATGCAAAAATATCCCATGGAAGTCGTAGTTATGTTGTTTACCTATCCAACGAATTGTCACATGCTAAGATTCAATACAAATCGGCCACTTTATGGCCTTCCTAGTAAAAATGGGTCGAAAACGAGTAATGTCCTAAATTAACGAGGAGATTTTCTTAACCTCCATTTTGGCCGAATTTTTAGAGAATGCAAAAATATCCCATGGAAGTCGTAGTTATGTTGTTTACCTATCCAAAGAATTGTCACATGCTAAGATTCAATACAAATCGGCCACTTTATGGCCTTCCTAGTAAAAATGGGTCGAAAACGAGTAATGTCCTAAATTAACGAGGAGATTTTCTTAACCTCCATTTTGGCCGAATTTTTAGAGAATGCAAAAATATCCCATGGAAGTCGTAGCTATTTTGTTTACCTATCCAACGAATTTTCACATGCTAAGATTCAATACAAATCGACCACTTTATGGCCTTCCTACTAAAAAAGGGTTGAAAACGAGTAATGTCCTAAATTAACGAGGAGATTTTCTTAACCTCCATTTTGGTCGAATTTTTAGAGAATGCAAAAATATCCCATGGAAGTCGTAGTTATGTTGTTTACCTATCCAACGAATTGTCACACGCTAAGATTCAATGCAAATCGGCCACATTATGGCCTTCCTACTAAAAAAGGGTCGAAAACGAGTAATGTCCCAAATTAACGAGGAGATTTTCTTAACCTCCATTTTGGCCGAATTTTTAGAGAATGCAAAAATATCCCATGGAAGTCGTAGTTATGTTGTTTACCTTTCCAACGAATTGTCACAGGCTAAGATTCAATGCAAATCGGCCACATTATGGCCTTCCTAGTAAAAAAGGGTCGAAAACGAGTAATGTCCTAAATTAACGAGGGGATTTTCTTAACCTCCCTTTTGGCCGAATTTTTAGAGAATGCAAAAATATCCCATGGAAATCGTAGGTATGTTGTTTACCTATCCAACGAATTGTCACATGCTAAGATTCAATACAAATCGGCCACTTTATGGCCTTCCTAGTAAAAATGGGTCGAAAACGAGTAACGTCCTAAATTAACGAGGAGATTTTCTTAACCTCCATTTTGGCCGAATTTTTAGAGAATGCAAAAATATCCCATGGAAGTCGTAGTTATGTTGTTTACCTATCCAACGAATTGTCACACGCTAAGATTCAATGCAAATCGGCCACATTATGGCCTTCCTACTAAAAAAGGGTTGAAAACGAGTTATGTCCTAAATTAACGAGGAGATTATCTTAACCTCCATTTTGGCCGAATTTTTAGAGAATGCGAAAATATCCCATGGAAGTCGTAGTTATGTTGTTTATCTATCCAACGAATTGTCACATGCTAAGATTCAATGCGAATCGGCCACATTATGGCCTTCCTAGTAAAAAAGGGTCAAAAACGAGTAATGTCCTAAATTAACGAGGAGATTTTCTTAACCTCCGTTTTGGCCGAATTTTTAGAGAATGCAAAAATATCCCATGGAAGTCGTAGTTATGTTGTTTACCTATCCAACAAATTGTCACATGCTAAGATTCAATACAAATCGGCCACTTTATGGCCTTCCTAGTAAAAATGGGTCGAAAACGAGTAATGTCCTAAATTAACGAGGAGATTTTCTTAACCTCCATTTTGGCCGAATTTTTAGAGAATGCAAAAATATCCCATGGAAGTCGTAGTTATGTTGTTTACCTATCCAACGAATTGTCACATGCTAAGATTCAATACAAATCGGCCACTTTATGGCCTTCCTAGTAAAAATGGGTCGAAAACGAGTAATGTCCTAAATTAACGAGGAGATTTTCTTAACCTCCATTTTGGCCGAATTTTTAGAGAATGCAAAAATATCCCATGGAAGTCGTAGTTATGTTGTTTACCTATCCAACGAATTGTCACATGCTAAGATTCAATACAAATCGGCCACTTTATGGCCTTCCTAGTAAAAATGGGTCGAAAACGAGTAATGTCCTAAATTAACGAGGAGATTTTCTTAACCTCCATTTTGGCCGAATTTTTAGAGAATGCAAAAATATCCCATGGAAGTCGTAGTTATGTTGTTTACCTATCCAACGAATTGTCACATGCTAAGATTCAATACAAATCGGCCACTTTATGGCCTTCCTAGTAAAAATGGGTCGAAAACGAGTAATGTCCTAAATTAACGAGGAGATTTTCTTAACCTCCATTTTGGCCGAATTTTTAGAGAATGCAAAAATATCCCATTGAAGTCGTAGTTATGTTGTTTACCTATCCAACGAATTGTGACATGCTAAGATTCAATGCAAATCGGCCACATTATGGCTTTCCTACTAAAAAAGGGTTGAAAACGAGTTATGTCCTAAATTAACGAGGAGATTTTCTTAACCTCCATTTTGGCCGAATTTTTAGAGAATGCGAAAAAATCCCATGGAAGTCGTAGTTATGTTGTTTATCTATCCAACGAATTGTCACATGCTAAGATTCAATGCAAATCGGCCACATTATGGCCTTCCTAGTAAAAAAGTGTCGAAAACGAGTAATGTCCTAAATTAACGAGGAGATTTTCTTAACCTCCGTTTTGGCCGAATTTTTAGAGAATGCAAAAATATCCCATGGAAGTCGTAGTTATGTCGTTTACCTATCCAACAAATTGTCACATGCTAAGATTCAATACAAATCGGCCACTTTATGGCCTTCCTAGTAAAAATGGGTCGAAAACGAGTAATGTCCTAAATTAACGACGAGATTTTCTTAACCTCCATTTTGGCCGAATTTTTAGAGAATGCAAAAATATCCCATGGAAGTCGTAGTTATGTTGTTTCCCTATCCAACGAATTGTCACACGCTAAGATTCAATGCAAATCGGCCACATTATGGCCTTCCTAGTAAAAAAGGGTCGAAAACGAGTAATGTCCCAAATTAACGCAAGGATTTTCTTAACCTCCATTATGGCTGAATTTTTAAAAAATGCAAAAATATCCCATGGAAGTCGTAGCTATGTTGTTTACCTATCCAACGAATTGTCCCATGCTAAGATTCAATACAAACCGGCCACTTTATGGCCTTCCTTATAAAAAAAGGGTCGAAAACGAGTAATGTCCTAAATTAACGAGGGGATTTTCTTAACCTCCATTTTGGCCGAATTTTTAGAGAATGCAAAAATATCCCATGGAAGTCGTAGCTATTTTGTTTACCTATCCAACGAATTTTCACATGCTAAGATTCAATACAAATCGACCACTTTATGGCCTTCCTACTAAAAAAGGGTTGAAAACGAGTAATGTCCTAAATTAACGAGGAGATTTTCTTAACCTCCATTTTGGTCGAATTTTTAGAGAATGCAAAAATATCCCATGGAAGTCGTAGTTATGTTGTTTACCTATCCAACGAATTGTCACACGCTAAGATTCAATGCAAATCGGCCACATTATGGCCTTCCTACTAAAAAAGGGTCGAAAACGAGTAATGTCCCAAATTAACGAGGAGATTTTCTTAACCTCCATTTTGGCCGAATTTTTAGAGAATGCAAAAATATCCCATGGAAGTCGTAGTTATGTTGTTTACCTATCCAACGAATTGTCACATGCTAAGATTCAATACAAATCGGCCACTTTATGGCCTTCCTAGTAAAAATGGGTCGAAAACGAGTAATGTCCTAAATTAACGAGGAGATTTTCTTAACCTCCATTTTGGCCGAATTTTTAGAGAATGCAAAAATATCCCATGGAAGTCGTAGTTATGTTGTTTACCTATCCAACGAATTGTCACATGCTAAGATTCAATACAAATCGGCCACTTTATGGCCTTCCTAGTAAAAATGGGTCGAAAACGAGTAATGTCCTAAATTAACGAGGAGATTTTCTTAACCTCCATTTTGGCCGAATTTTTAGAGAATGCAAAAATATCCCATGGAAGTCGTAGTTATGTTGTTTACCTATCCAACGAATTGTCACATGCTAAGATTCAATACAAATCGGCCACTTTATGGCCTTCCTAGTAAAAATGGGTCGAAAACGAGTAATGTCCTAAATTAACGAGGAGATTTTCTTAACCTCCATTTTGGCCGAATTTTTAGAGAATGCAAAAATATCCCATTGAAGTCGTAGTTATGTTGTTTACCTATCCAACGAATTGTGACACGCTAAGATTCAATGCAAATCGGCCACATTATGGCTTTCCTACTAAAAAAGGGTTGAAAACGAGTTATGTCCTAAATTAACGAGGAGATTTTCTTAACCTCCATTTTGGCCGAATTTTTAGAGAATGCGAAAAAATCCCATGGAAGTCGTAGTTATGTTGTTTATCTATCCAACGAATTGTCACATGCTAAGATTCAATGCAAATCGGCCACATTATGGCCGTCCTAGTAAAAAAGTGTCGAAAACGAGTAATGTCCTAAATTAACGAGGAGATTTTCTTAACCTCCGTTTTGGCCGAATTTTTAGAGAATGCAAAAATATCCCATGGAAGTCGTAGTTATGTCGTTTACCTATCCAACAAATTGTCACATGCTAAGATTCAATACAAATTGGCCACTTTATGGACTTCCTAGTAAAAATGGGTCGAAAACGAGTAATGTCCTAAATTAACGACGAGATTTTCTTAACCTCCATTTTGGCCGAATTTTTAGAGAATGCAAAAATATCCCATGGAAGTCGTAGTTATGTTGTTTACCTATCCAACGAATTGTCACACGCTAAGATTCAATGCAAATCGGCCACATTATGGCCTTCCTAGTAAAAAAAGGGTCGAAAACGAGTAATGTCCCAAATTAACGCAAGGATTTTCTTAACCTCCATTATGGCTGAATTTTTAAAAAATGCAAAAATATCCCATGGAAGTCGTAGCTATGTTGTTTACCTATCCAACGAATTGTCCCATGCTAAGATTCAATACAAACCGGCCACTTTATGGCCTTCCTTATAAAAAAAGGGTCGAAAACGAGTAATGTCCTAAATTAACGAGGGGATTTTCTTAACCTCCATTTTGGCCGAATTTTTAGAGAATGCAAAAATATCCCATGGAAGTCGTAGCTATTTTGTTTACCTATCCAACGAATTTTCACATGCTAAGATTCAATACAAATCGACCACTTTATGGCCTTCCTACTAAAAAAGGGTTGAAAACGAGTAATGTCCTAAATTAACGAGGAGATTTTCTTAACCTCCATTTTGGTCGAATTTTTAGAGAATGCAAAAATATCCCATGGAAGTCGTAGTTATGTTGTTTACCTATCCAACGAATTGTCACACGCTAAGATTCAATGCAAATCGGCCACATTATGGCCTTCCTACTAAAAAAGGGTCGAAAACGAGTAATGTCCCAAATTAACGAGGAGATTTTCTTAACCTCCATTTTGGCCGAATTTTTAGAGAATGCAAAAATATCCCATGGAAGTCGTAGTTATGTTGTTTACCTATCCAACGAATTGTCACATGCTAAGATTCAATACAAATCGGCCACTTTATGGCCTTCCTAGTAAAAATGGGTCGAAAACGAGTAATGTCCTAAATTAACGAGGAGATTTTCTTAACCTCCATTTTGGCCGAATTTTTAGAGAATGCAAAAATATCCCATGGAAGTCGTAGTTATGTTGTTTACCTATCCAACGAATTGTCACATGCTAAGATTCAATACAAATCGGCCACTTTATGGCCTTCCTAGTAAAAATGGGTCGAAAACGAGTAATGTCCTAAATTAACGAGGAGATTTTCTTAACCTCCATTTTGGCCGAATTTTTAGAGAATGCAAAAATATCCCATGGAAGTCGTAGTTATGTTGTTTACCTATCCATCGAATTGTCACATGCTAAGATTCAATACAAATCGGCCACTTTATGGCCTTCCTAGTAAAAATGGGTCGAAAACGAGTAATGTCCTAAATTAACGAGGAGATTTTCTTAACCTCCATTTTGGCCGAATTTTTAGAGAATGCAAAAATATCCCATTGAAGTCGTAGTTATGTTGTTTACCTATCCAACGAATTGTGACACGCTAAGATTCAATGCAAATCGGCCACATTATGGCTTTCCTACTAAAAAAGGGTTGAAAACGAGTTATGTCCTAAATTAACGAGGAGATTTTCTTAACCTCCATTTTGGCCGAATTTTTAGAGAATGCGAAAAAATCCCATGGAAGTCGTAGTTATGTTGTTTATCTATCCAACGAATTGTCACATGCTAAGATTCAATGCAAATCGGCCACATTATGGCCTTCCTAGTAAAAAAGTGTCGAAAACGAGTAATGTCCTAAATTAACGAGGAGATTTTCTTAACCTCCGTTTTGGCCGAATTTTTAGAGAATGCAAAAATATCCCATGGAAGTCGTAGTTATGTCGTTTACCTATCCAACAAATTGTCACATGCTAAGATTCAATACAAATCGGCCACTTTATGGACTTCCTAGTAAAAATGGGTCGAAAACGAGTAATGTCCTAAATTAACGACGAGATTTTCTTAACCTCCATTTTGGCCGAATTTTTAGAGAATGCAAAAATATCCCATGGAAGTCGTAGTTATGTTGTTTACCTATCCAACGAATTGTCACACGCTAAGATTCAATGCAAATCGGCCACATTATGGCCTTCCTAGTAAAAAAGGGTCGAAAACGAGTAATGTCCCAAATTAACGCAAGGATTTTCTTAACCTCCATTATGGCTGAATTTTTAAAAAATGCAAAAATATCCCATGGAAGTCGTAGCTATGTTGTTTACCTATCCAACGAATTGTCCCATGCTAAGATTCAATACAAACCGGCCACTTTATGGCCTTCCTTATAAAAAAAGGGTCGAAAACGAGTAATGTCCTAAATTAACGAGGGGATTTTCTTAACCTCCATTTTGGCCGAATTTTTAGAGAATGCAAAAATATCCCATGGAAGTCGTAGCTATTTTGTTTACCTATCCAACGAATTTTCACATGCTAAGATTCAATACAAATCGACCACTTTATGGCCTTCCTACTAAAAAAGGGTTGAAAACGAGTAATGTCCTAAATTAACGAGGAGATTTTCTTAACCTCCATTTTGGTCGAATTTTTAGAGAATGCAAAAATATCCCATGGAAGTCGTAGTTATGTTGTTTACCTATCCAACGAATTGTCACACGCTAAGATTCAATGCAAATCGGCCACATTATGGCCTTCCTACTAAAAAAGGGTCGAAAACGAGTAATGTCCCAAATTAACGAGGAGATTTTCTTAACCTCCATTTTGGCCGAATTTTTAGAGAATGCAAAAATATCCCATGGAAGTCGTAGTTATGTTGTTTACCTATCCAACGAATTGTCACACGCTAAGATTCAATGCAAATCGGCCACATTATGGCCTTCCTACTAAAAAAGGGTCGAAAACGAGTAATGTCCCAAATTAACGAGGAGATTTTCTTAACCTCCATTTTGGCCGAATTTTTAGAGAATGCAAAAATATCCCATTGAAGTCGTAGTTATGTTGTTTACCTATCCAACGAATTGTGACACGCTAAGATTCAATGCAAATCGGCCACATTATGGCTTTCCTACTAAAAAAGGGTTGAAAACGAGTTATGTCCTAAATTAACGAGGAGATTTTCTTAACCTCCATTTTGGCCGAATTTTTAGAGAATGCGAAAAAATCCCATGGAAGTCGTAGTTATGTTGTTTATCTATCCAACGAATTGTCACATGCTAAGATTCAATGCAAATCGGCCACATTATGGCCTTCCTAGTAAAAAAGTGTCGAAAACGAGTAATGTCCTAAATTAACGAGGAGATTTTCTTAACCTCCGTTTTGGCCGAATTTTTAGAGAATGCAAAAATATCCCATGGAAGTCGTAGTTATGTCGTTTACCTATCCAACAAATTGTCACATGCTAAGATTCAATACAAATCGGCCACTTTATGGACTTCCTAGTAAAAATGGGTCGAAAACGAGTAATGTCCTAAATTAACGACGAGATTTTCTTAACCTCCATTTTGGCCGAATTTTTAGAGAATGCAAAAATATCCCATGGAAGTCGTAGTTATGTTGTTTACCTATCCAACGAATTGTCACACGCTAAGATTCAATGCAAATCGGCCACATTATGGCCTTCCTAGTAAAAAAGGGTCGAAAACGAGTAATGTCCCAAATTAACGCAAGGATTTTCTTAACCTCCATTATGGCTGAATTTTTAAAAAATGCAAAAATATCCCATGGAAGTCGTAGCTATGTTGTTTACCTATCCAACGAATTGTCCCATGCTAAGATTCAATACAAACCGGCCACTTTATGGCCTTCCTTATAAAAAAAGGGTCGAAAACGAGTAATGTCCTAAATTAACGAGGGGATTTTCTTAACCTCCATTTTGGCCGAATTTTTAGAGAATGCAAAAATATCCCATGGAAGTCGTAGCTATTTTGTTTACCTATCCAACGAATTTTCACATGCTAAGATTCAATACAAATCGACCACTTTATGGCCTTCCTACTAAAAAAGGGTTGAAAACGAGTAATGTCCTAAATTAACGAGGAGATTTTCTTAACCTCCATTTTGGTCGAATTTTTAGAGAATGCAAAAATATCCCATGGAAGTCGTAGTTATGTTGTTTACCTATCCAACGAATTGTCACACGCTAAGATTCAATGCAAATCGGCCACGTTATGGCCTTCCTACTAAAAAAGGGTCGAAAACGAGTAATGTCCCAAATTAACGAGGAGATTTTCTTAACCTCCATTTTGGCCGAATTTTTAGAGAATGCAAAAATATCCCATGGAAGTCGTAGTTATGTTGTTTACCTATCCAACGAATTGTCACACGCTAAGATTCAATGCAAATCGGCCACATTATGGCCTTCCTACTAAAAAAGGGTCGAAAACGAGTAATGTGCCAAATTAACGAGGAGATTTTCTTAACCTCCATTTTGGCCGAATTTTTAGAGAATGCAAAAATATCCCATGGAAGTCGTAGTTATGTTGTTTACCTTTCCAACGAATTGTCACATGCTATGATTCAATGCAAATCGGCCACATTATGGCCTTCCTAGTAAAAAAGGGTCGAAAACGAGTAATGTCCTAAATTAACGAGGGGATTTTCTTAACCACCCTTTTGGCCGAATTTTTAGAGAATGCAAAAATATCCCATGGAAATCGTAGGTATGTTGTTTACCTATCCAACGAATTGTCACATGCTAAGATTCAATACAAATCGGCCACTTTATGGCCTTCCTAGTAAAAATGGGTCGAAAACGAGTAACGTCCTAAATTAACGAGGAGATTTTCTTAACCTCCATTTTGGCCGAATTTTTAGAGAATGCAAAAATATCCCATGGAAGTCGTAGTTATGTTGTTTACCTATCCAATGAATTGTCACACACTAAGATTCAATGCAAAACGGCCACATTATGTCCTTCCTACTAAAAAAGGGTTGAAAACGGGTTATGTCCTAAATTAACGAGGAGATTTTCTTAACCTCCATTTTGGCCGAATTTTTAGAGAATGCGAAAATATCCCATGGAAGTCGTAGTTATGTTGTTTACCTATCCAACAAATTGTCACATGCTAAGATTCAATACAAATCGGCCACTTTATGGCCTTCCTAGTAAAAATGGGTCGAAAACGAGTAATGTCCTAAATTAACGACGAGATTTTCTTAACCTCCATTTTGGCCGAATTTTTAGAGAATGCAAAAATATCCCATGGAAGTCGTAGTTATGTTGTTTACCTATCCAACGAATTGTCACACGCTAAGCTTCAATGCAAATCGGCCACATTATGGCCTTCCTAGTAAAAAAGGGTCGAAAACGAGTAATGTCCCAAATTAACGCAAGGATTTTCTTGACCTCCATTTTGGCCGAATTTTTAGAGAATGCAAAAATATCCCATGGAAGTCGTAGTTATGTTGTTTAAAGTCGTAGTTATGTTGTTTACCTATCCAACGAATTGTCACATGCTAAGATTCAATACAAATCGGCCACTTTATGGCCTTCCAAGTAAAAATGGGTCGAAAACGAGTAATGTCCTAAATTAACGAGGAGATTTTCTTAACCTCCATTTTGGCCGAATTTTTAGAGAATGCAAAAATATCCCATGGAAGTCGTAGTTATGTTGTTTACCTATCCAACGAATTGTGACACGCTAAGATTCAATGCAAATCGGCCACATTATGGCTTTCCTACTAAAAAAGGGTTGAAAACGAGTTATGTCCTAAATTAACGAGGAGATTTTCTTAACCTCCATTTTGGCCGAATTTTTAGAGAATGCGAAAATATCCCATGGAAGTCGTAGTTATGTTGTTTATCTATCCAACGAATTGTCACATGCTAAGATTCAATGCAAATCGGCCACATTATGGCCTTCCTAGTAAAAAAGGGTCGAAAACGAGTAATGTCCTAAATTAACGAGGAGATTTTCTTAACCTCTGTTTTGGCCGAATTTTTAGAGAATGCAAAAATATCCCATGGAAGTCGTAGTTATGTTGTTTACCTATCCAACAAATTGTCACATGCTAAGATTCAATACAAATCGGCCACTTTATGGCCTTCCTAGTAAAAATGGGTCGAAAACGAGTAATGTCCTAAATTAACGACGAGATTTTCTTAACCTCCATTTTGGCCGAATTTTTAGAGAATGCAAAAATATCCCATGGAAGTCGTAGTTATGTTGTTTACCTATCCAACGAATTGTCACACGCTAAGCTTCAATGCAAATCGGCCACATTATGGCCTTCCTAGTAAAAAAGGGTCGAAAACGAGTAATGTCCCAAATTAACGCAAGGATTTTCTTAACCTCCATTTTGGCCGAATTTTTAGAGAATGCAAAAATATCCCATGGAAGTCGTAGTTATGTTGTTTACCTTTCCAACGAATTGTCACATGCTAAGATTCAATGCAAATCGGCCACATTATGGCCTTCCTAGTAAAAAAGGGTCGAAAACGAGTAATGTCCTAAATTAACGAGGGGATTTTCTTAACCACCCTTTTGGCCGAATTTTTAGAGAATGCAAAAATATCCCATGGAAATCGTAGGTATGTTGTTTACCTATCCAACGAATTGTCACATGCTAAGATTCAATACAAATCGGCCACTTTATGGCCTTCCTAGTAAAAATGGGTCGAAAACGAGTAACGTCCTAAATTAACGAGGAGATTTTCTTAACCTCCATTTTGGCCGAATTTTTAGAGAATGCAAAAATATCCCATGGAAGTCGTAGTTATGTTGTTTACCTATCCAATGAATTGTCACACGCTAAGATTCAATGCAAATCGGCCACATTATGTCCTTCCTACTAAAAAAGGGTTGAAAACGGGTTATGTCCTAAATTAACGAGGAGATTTTCTTAACCTCCATTTTGGCCGAATTTTTAGAGAATGCGAAAATATCCCATGGAAGTCGTAGTTATGTTGTTTATCTATCCAACGAATTGTTACATGCTAAGATTCAATGCAAGTCGGCCACATTATGGCCTTCCTAGTAAAAAAGGGTCGAAAACGAGTAATGTCCAAAATTAACGAGGAGATTTTCTTAACCTCCGTTTTGGCCGAATTTTTAAAGAATGCAAAAATATCCCATGGAAGTCGTAGTTATGTTGTTTACCTATCCAACAAATTGTCACATGCTAAGATTCAATACAAATCGGCCACTTTATGGCCTTCCTAGTAAAAATGGGTCGAAAACGAGTAATGTCCTAAATTAACGACGAGATTTTCTTAACCTCCATTTTGGCCGAATTTTTAGAGAATGCAAAAATATCCCATGGAAGTCGTAGTTATGTTGTTTACCTATCCAACGAATTGTCACACGCTAAGCTTCAATGCAAATCGGCCACATTATGGCCTTCCTAGTAAAAAAGGGTCGAAAACGAGTAATGTCCCAAATTAACGCAAGGATTTTCTTAACCTCCATTTTGGCCGAATTTTTAGAGAATGCAAAAATATCCCATGGAAGTCGTAGTTATGTTGTTTAAAGTCGTAGTTATGTTGTTTACCTATCCAACGAATTGTCACATGCTAAGATTCAATACAAATCGGCCACTTTATGGCCTTCCTAGTAAAAATGGGTCGAAAACGAGTAATGTCCTAAATTAACGAGGAGATTTTCTTAACCTCCATTTTGGCCGAATATTTAGAGAATGCAAAAATATCCCATGGAAGTCGTAGTTATGTTGTTTACCTATCCAACGAATTGTGACACGCTAAGATTCAATGCAAATCGGCCACATTATGGCTTTCCTACTAAAAAAGGGTTGAAAACGAGTTATGTCCTAAATTAACGAGGAGATTTTCATAACCTCCATTTTGGCCGAATTTTTAGAGAATGCGAAAATATCCCATGGAAGTCGTAGTTATGTTGTTTATCTATCCAACGAATTGTCACATGCTAAGATTCAATGCAAATCGGCCACATTATGGCCTTCCTAGTAAAAAAGGGTCGAAAACGAGTAATGTACTAAATTAACGAGGAGATTTTCTTAACCTCTGTTTTGGCCGAATTTTTAGAGAATGCAAAAATATCCCATGGAAGTCGTAGTTATGTTGTTTACCTATCCAACAAATTGTCACATGCTAAGATTCAATACAAATCGGCCACTTTATGGCCTTCCTAGTAAAAATGGGTCGAAAACGAGTAATGTCCTAAATTAACGACGAGATTTTCTTAACCTCCATTTTGGCCGAATTTTTAGAGAATGCAAAAATATCCCATGGAAGTCGTAGTTATGTTGTTTACCTATCCAACGAATTGTCACACGCTAAGCTTCAATGCAAATCGGCCACATTATGGCCTTCCTAGTAAAAAAGGGTCGAAAACGAGTAATGTCCCAAATTAACGCAAGGATTTTCTTAACCTCCATTTTGGCCGAATTTTTAGAGAATGCAAAAATATCCCATGGAAGTCGTAGTTATGTTGTTTACCTTTCCAACGAATTGTCACATGCTAAGATTCAATACAAATCGGCCACTTTATGGCCTTCCTAGTAAAAATGGGTCGAAAACGAGTAACGTCCTAAATTAACGAGGAGATTTTCTTAACCTCCATTTTGGCCGAATTTTTAGAGAATGCAAAAATATCCCATGGAAGTCGTAGTTATGTTGTTTACCTATCCAATGAATTGTCACATGCTAAGATTCAATACAAATCGGCCACTTTATGGCCTTCCTAGTAAAAATGGGTCGAAAACGAGTAATGTCCTAAATTAACGACGAGATTTTCTTAACCTCCATTTTGGCCGAATTTTTAGAGAATGCAAAAATATCCCATGGAAGTCGTAGTTATGTTGTTTACCTATCCAACGAATTGTCACACGCTAAGCTTCAATGCAAATCGGCCACATTATGGCCTTCCTAGTAAAAAAGGGTCGAAAACGAGTAATGTCCCAAATTAACGCAAGGATTTTCTTAACCTCCATTTTGGCCGAATTTTTAGAGAATGCAAAAATATCCCATGGAAGTCGTAGTTATGTTGTTTAAAGTCGTAGTTATGTTGTTTACCTATCCAACGAATTGTCACATGCTAAGATTCAATACAAATCGGCCACTTTATGGCCTTCCTAGTAAAAATGGGTCGAAAACGAGTAATGTCCTAAATTAACGAGGAGATTTTCTTAACCTCCATTTTGGCCGAATATTTAGAGAATGCAAAAATATCCCATGGAAGTCGTAGTTATGTTGTTTACCTATCCAACGAATTGTGACACGCTAAGATTCAATGCAAATCGGCCACATTATGGCTTTCCTACTAAAAAAGGGTTGAAAACGAGTTATGTCCTAAATTAACGAGGAGATTTTCATAACCTCCATTTTGGCCGAATTTTTAGAGAATGCGAAAATATCCCATGGAAGTCGTAGTTATGTTGTTTATCTATCCAACGAATTGTCACATGCTAAGATTCAATGCAAATCGGCCACATTATGGCCTTCCTAGTAAAAAAGGGTCGAAAACGAGTAATGTACTAAATTAACGAGGAGATTTTCTTAACCTCTGTTTTGGCCGAATTTTTAGAGAATGCAAAAATATCCCATGGAAGTCGTAGTTATGTTGTTTACCTATCCAACAAATTGTCACATGCTAAGATTCAATACAAATCGGCCACTTTATGGCCTTCCTAGTAAAAATGGGTCGAAAACGAGTAATGTCCTAAATTAACGACGAGATTTTCTTAACCTCCATTTTGGCCGAATTTTTAGAGAATGCAAAAATATCCCATGGAAGTCGTAGTTATGTTGTTTACCTATCCAACGAATTGTCACACGCTAAGCTTCAATGCAAATCGGCCACATTATGGCCTTCCTAGTAAAAAAGGGTCGAAAACGAGTAATGTCCCAAATTAACGCAAGGATTTTCTTAACCTCCATTTTGGCCGAATTTTTAGAGAATGCAAAAATATCCCATGGAAGTCGTAGTTATGTTGTTTACCTTTCCAACGAATTGTCACATGCTAAGATTCAATACAAATCGGCCACTTTATGGCCTTCCTAGTAAAAATGGGTCGAAAACGAGTAACGTCCTAAATTAACGAGGAGATTTTCTTAACCTCCATTTTGGCCGAATTTTTAGAGAATGCAAAAATATCCCATGGAAGTCGTAGTTATGTTGTTTACCTATCCAATGAATTGTCACACGCTAAGATTCAATGCAAATCGGCCACATTATGTCCTTCCTACTAAAAAAGGGTTGAAAACGGGTTATGTCCTAAATTAACGAGGAGATTTTCTTAACCTCCATTTTGGCCGAATTTTTAGAGAATGCGAAAATATCCCATGGAAGTCGTAGTTATGTTGTTTATCTATCCAACGAATTGTCACATGCTAAGATTCAATGCAAGTCGGCCACATTATGGCCTTCCTAGTAAAAAAGGGTCGAAAACGAGTAATGTCCAAAATTAACGAGGAGATTTTCTTAACCTCCGTTTTGGCCGAATTTTTAAAGAATGCGAAAATATCCCATGGAAGTCGTAGTTATGTTGTTTACCTATCCAACAAATTGTCACATGCTAAGATTCAATACAAATCGGCCACTTTATGGCCTTCCTAGTAAAAATGGGTCGAAAACGAGTAATGTCCTAAATTAACGACGAGATTTTCTTAACCTCCATTTTGGCCGAATTTTTAGAGAATGCAAAAATATCCCATGGAAGTCGTAGTTATGTTGTTTACCTATCCAACGAATTGTCACACGCTAAGCTTCAATGCAAATCGGCCACATTATGGCCTTCCTAGTAAAAAAGGGTCGAAAACGAGTAATGTCCCAAATTAACGCAAGGATTTTCTTAACCTCCATTTTGGCCGAATTTTTAGAGAATGCAAAAATATCCCATGGAAGTCGTAGTTATGTTGTTTAAAGTCGTAGTTATGTTGTTTACCCATCCAACGAATTGTCACATGCTAAGATTCAATACAAATCGGCCACTTTATGGCCTTCCTAGTAAAAATGGGTCGAAAACGAGTAATGTCCTAAATTAACGAGGAGATTTTCTTAACCTCCATTTTGGCCGAATTTTTAGAGAATGCAAAAATATCCCATGGAAGTCGTAGTTATGTTGTTTACCTATCCAACGAATTGTGACATGCTAAGATTCAATGCAAATCGGCCACATTATGGCTTTCCTACTAAAAAAGGGTTGAAAACGAGTTATGTCCTAAATTAACGAGGAGATTTTCTTAACCTCCATTTTGGCCGAATTTTTAGAGAATGCGAAAATATCCCATGGAAGTCGTAGTTATGTTGTTTATCTATCCAACGAATTGTCACATGCTAAGATTCAATGCAAATCGGCCACATTATGGCCTTCCTAGTAAAAAAGGGTCGAAAACGAGTAATGTCCTAAATTAACGAGGAGATTTTCTTAACCTCTGTTTTGGCCGAATTTTTAGAGAATGCAAAAATATCCCATGGAAGTCGTAGTTATGTTGTTTACCTATCCAACAAATTGTCACATGCTAAGATTCAATACAAATCGGCCACTTTATGGCCTTCCTAGTAAAAATGGGTCGAAAACGAGTAATGTCCTAAATTAACGACGAGATTTTCTTAACCTCCATTTTGGCCGAATTTTTAGAGAATGCAAAAATATCCCATGGAAGTCGTAGTTATGTTGTTTACCTATCCAACGAATTGTCACACGCTAAGATTCAATGCAAATCGGCCACATTATGGCCTTCCTAGTAAAAAAGGGTCGAAAACGAGTAATGTCCCAAATTAACGCAAGGATTTTCTTAACCTCCATTTTGGCTGAATTTTTAAAAAATGCAAAAATATCCCATGGAAGTCGTAGCTATGTTGTTTACCTATCCAACGAATTGTCCCAAGCTAAGATTCAATACAAACCGGCCACTTTATGGCCTTCCTTATAAAAAAAGGGTCGAAAACGAGTAATGTCCTAAATTAACGAGGGGATTTTCTTAACCTCCATTTTGGCCGAATTTTTAGAGAATGCAAAAATATCCCATGGAAGTCGTAGCTATTTTGTTTACCTATCCAACGAATTTTCACATGCTAAGATTCAATACAAATCGACCACTTTATGGCCTTCCTACTAAAAAAGGGTTGAAAACGAGTAATGTCCTAAATTAACGAGGAGATTTTCTTAACCTCCATTTTGGTCGAATTTTTAGAGAATGCAAAAATATCCCATGGAAGTCGTAGTTATGTTGTTTACCTATCCAACGAATTGTCACACGCTAAGATTCAATGCAAATCGGCCACATTATGGCCTTCCTACTAAAAAGGGTCGAAAACGAGTAATGTCCCAAATTAACGAGGAGATTTTCTTAACCTCCATTTTGGCCGAATTTTTAGAGAATGCGAAAATATCCCATGGAAGTCGTAGTTATGTTGTTTATCTATCCAACGAATTGTCACATGCTAAGATTCAATGCAAATCGGCCACATTATGGCCTTCCTAGCAAAAAAGGGTCGAAAACGAGTAATGTCCTAAATTAACGAGGAGATTTTCTTAACCTCCGTTTTGGCCGAATTTTTAGAGAATGCAAAAATATCCCATGGAAGTCGTAGTTATGTTGTTTACCTATCCAACAAATTGTCACATGCTAAGATTCAATACAAATCGGCCACTTTATGGCCTTCCTAGTAAAAATGGGTCGAAAACGAGTAATGTCCTAAATTAACGAGGAGATTTTCTTAACCTCCATTTTGGCCGAATTTTTAGAGAATGCAAAAATATCCCATGGAAGTCGTAGTTATGTTGTTTACCTATCCAACGAATTGTCACATGCTAAGATTCAATACAAATCGGCCACTTTATGGCCTTCCTAGTAAAAATGGGTCGAAAACGAGTAATGTCCTAAATTAACGAGGAGATTTTCTTAACCTCCATTTTGGCCGAATTTTTAGAGAATGCAAAAATATCCCATGGAAGTCGTAGTTATGTTGTTTACCTATCCAACGAATTGTCACATGCTAAGATTCAATACAAATCGGCCACTTTATGGCCTTCCTAGTAAAAATGGGTCGAAAACGAGTAATGTCCTAAATTAACGAGGAGATTTTCTTAACCTCCATTTTGGCCGAATTTTTAGAGAATGCAAAAATATCCCATTGAAGTCGTAGTTATGTTGTTTACCTATCCAACGAATTGTGACACGCTAAGATTCAATGCAAATCGGCCACATTATGGCTTTCCTACTAAAAAAGGGTTTAAAACGAGTTATGTCCTAAATTAACGAGGAGATTTTCTTAACCTCCATTTTGGCCGAATTTTTAGAGAATGCGAAAATATCCCATGGAAGTCGTAGTTATGTTGTTTATCTATCCAACGAGTTGTCACATGCTAAGATTCAATGCAAATCGGCCACATTATGGCCTTCCTAGCAAAAAAGGGTCGAAAACGAGTAATGTCCTAAATTAACGAGGAGATTTTCTTAACCTCCGTTTTGGCCGAATTTTTAGAGAATGCAAAAATATCCCATGGAAGTCGTAGTTATGTTGTTTACCTATCCAACAAATTGTCCCATGCTAAGATTCGATACAAATCGGCCACTTTATGGCCTTCCTAGTAAAAATGGGTCGAAAACGAGTAATGTCCTAAATTAACGAGGAGATTTTCTTAACCTCCATTTTGGCCGAATTTTTAGAGAATGCAAAAATATCCCATGGAAGTCGTAGTTATGTTGTTTACCTATCCAACGAATTGTGACACGCTAAGATTCAATGCAAATCGGCCACATTATGGCTTTCCTACTAAAAAAGGGTTTAAAACGAGTTATGTCCTAAATTAACGAGGAGATTTTCTTAACCTCCATTTTGGCCGAATTTTTAGAGAATGCAAAAATATCCCATTGAAGTCGTAGTTATGTTGTTTACCTATCCAACGAATTGTGACACGCTAAGATTCAATGCAAATCGGCCACATTATGGCTTTCCTACTAAAAAAGGGTTTAAAACGAGTTATGTCCTAAATTAACGAGGAGATTTTCTTAACCTCCATTTTGGCCGAATTTTTAGGGAATGCGAAAATATCCCATGGAAGTCGTAGTTATGTTGTTTATCTATCCAACGAATTGTCACATGCTAAGATTCAATGCAAATCGGCCACATTATGGCCTTCCTAGTAAAAAAGGGTCGAAAACGAGTAATATCCTAAATTAACGAGGAGATTTTCTTAACCTCCGTTTTGGCCGAATTTTTAGAGAATGCAAAAATATCCCATGGAAGTCGTAGTTACGTTGTTTACCTATCCAACGAATTGTCACACGCTAAGATTCAATGCAAATCGGCCACATTATGGCCTTCCTAGTAAAAAAGGGTCGACAACGAGTAATGTCCCAAATTAACGCAAGGATTTTCTTAACCTCCATTTTGGCTGAATTTTTAAAAAATGCAAAAATATCCCATGGAAGTCGTAGCTATGTTGTTTACCTATCCAACGAATTGTCCCATGCTAAGATTCAATACAAACCGGCCACTTTATGGCCTTCCTTATAAAAAAAGGGTCGAAAACGAGTAATGTCCTAAATTAACGAGGGGATTTTCTTAACCTCCATTTTGGCCGAATTTTTAGAGAATGCAAAAATATCCCATGGAAGTCGTAGCTATTTTGTTTACCTATCCAACGAATTTTCACATGCTAAGATTCAATACAAATCGACCACTTTATGGCCTTCCTACTAAAAAAGGGTTGAAAACGAGTAATGTCCTAAATTAACGACGAGATTTTCTTAACCTCCATTTTGGCCGAATTTTTAGAGAATGCAAAAATATCCCATGGAAGTCGTAGTTATGTTGTTTACCTATCCAACGAATTGTCACACGCTAAGCTTCAATGCAAATCGGCCACATTATGGCCTTCCTAGTAAAAAAGGGTCGAAAACGAGTAATGTCCCAAATTAACGCAAGGATTTTCTTAACCTCCATTTTGGCCGAATTTTTAGAGAATGCAAAAATATCCCATGGAAGTCGTAGTTATGTTGTTTAAAGTCGTAGTTATGTTGTTTACCCATCCAACGAATTGTCACATGCTAAGATTCAATACAAATCGGCCACTTTATGGCCTTCCTAGTAAAAATGGGTCGAAAACGAGTAATGTCCTAAATTAACGAGGAGATTTTCTTAACCTCCATTTTGGCCGAATTTTTAGAGAATGCAAAAATATCCCATGGAAGTCGTAGTTATGTTGTTTACCTATCCAACGAATTGTGACATGCTAAGATTCAATGCAAATCGGCCACATTATGGCTTTCCTACTAAAAAAGGGTTGAAAACGAGTTATGTCCTAAATTAACGAGGAGATTTTCTTAACCTCCATTTTGGCCGAATTTTTAGAGAATGCGAAAATATCCCATGGAAGTCGTAGTTATGTTGTTTATCTATCCAACGAATTGTCACATGCTAAGATTCAATGCAAATCGGCCACATTATGGCCTTCCTAGTAAAAAAGGGTCGAAAACGAGTAATGTCCTAAATTAACGAGGAGATTTTCTTAACCTCTGTTTTGGCCGAATTTTTAGAGAATGCAAAAATATCCCATGGAAGTCGTAGTTATGTTGTTTACCTATCCAACAAATTGTCACATGCTAAGATTCAATACAAATCGACCACATTATGGCCTTCCTACTAAAAAAGGGTTGAAAACGAGTAATGTCCTAAATTAACGAGGAGATTTTCTTAACCTCTGTTTTGGCCGAATTTTTAGAGAATGCGAAAATATCCCATGGAAGTCGTAGTTATGTTGTTTACCTATCCAACGAATTTTCACATGCTAAGATTCAATACAAATCGACCACTTTATGGCCTTCCTACTAAAAAAGGGTTGAAAACGAGTAATGTCCTAAATTAACGACGAGATTTTCTTAACCTCCATTTTGGCCGAATTTTTAGAGAATGCAAAAATATCCCATGGAAGTCGTAGTTATGTTGTTTACCTATCCAACGAATTGTCACACGCTAAGCTTCAATGCAAATCGGCCACATTATGGCCTTCCTAGTAAAAAAGGGTCGAAAACGAGTAATGTCCCAAATTAACGCAAGGATTTTCTTAACCTCCATTTTGGCCGAATTTTTAGAGAATGCAAAAATATCCCATGGAAGTCGTAGTTATGTTGTTTAAAGTCGTAGTTATGTTGTTTACCCATCCAACGAATTGTCACATGCTAAGATTCAATACAAATCGGCCACTTTATGGCCTTCCTAGTAAAAATGGGTCGAAAACGAGTAATGTCCTAAATTAACGAGGAGATTTTCTTAACCTCCATTTTGGCCGAATTTTTAGAGAATGCAAAAATATCCCATGGAAGTCGTAGTTATGTTGTTTACCTATCCAACGAATTGTGACATGCTAAGATTCAATGCAAATCGGCCACATTATGGCTTTCCTACTAAAAAAGGGTTGAAAACGAGTTATGTCCTAAATTAACGAGGAGATTTTCTTAACCTCCATTTTGGCCGAATTTTTAGAGAATGCGAAAATATCCCATGGAAGTCGTAGTTATGTTGTTTATCTATCCAACGAATTGTCACATGCTAAGATTCAATGCAAATCGGCCACATTATGGCCTTCCTAGTAAAAAAGGGTCGAAAACGAGTAATGTCCTAAATTAACGAGGAGATTTTCTTAACCTCTGTTTTGGCCGAATTTTTAGAGAATGCAAAAATATCCCATGGAAGTCGTAGTTATGTTGTTTACCTATCCAACAAATTGTCACATGCTAAGATTCAATACAAATCGGCCACTTTATGGCCTTCCTAGTAAAAATGGGTCGAAAACGAGTAATGTCCTAAATTAACGACGAGATTTTCTTAACCTCCATTTTGGCCGAATTTTTAGAGAATGCAAAAATATCCCATGGAAGTCGTAGTTATGTTGTTTACCTATCCAACGAATTGTCACACGCTAAGATTCAATGCAAATCGGCCACATTATGGCCTTCCTAGTAAAAAAGGGTCGAAAACGAGTAATGTCCCAAATTAACGCAAGGATTTTCTTAACCTCCATTTTGGCTGAATTTTTAAAAAATGCAAAAATATCCCATGGAAGTCGTAGCTATGTTGTTTACCTATCCAACGAATTGTCCCAAGCTAAGATTCAATACAAACCGGCCACTTTATGGCCTTCCTTATAAAAAAAGGGTCGAAAACGAGTAATGTCCTAAATTAACGAGGGGATTTTCTTAACCTCCATTTTGGCCGAATTTTTAGAGAATGCAAAAATATCCCATGGAAGTCGTAGCTATTTTGTTTACCTATCCAACGAATTTTCACATGCTAAGATTCAATACAAATCGACCACTTTATGGCCTTCCTACTAAAAAAGGGTTGAAAACGAGTAATGTCCTAAATTAACGAGGAGATTTTCTTAACCTCCATTTTGGTCGAATTTTTAGAGAATGCAAAAATATCCCATGGAAGTCGTAGTTATGTTGTTTACCTATCCAACGAATTGTCACACGCTAAGATTCAATGCAAATCGGCCACATTATGGCCTTCCTACTAAAAAGGGTCGAAAACGAGTAATGTCCCAAATTAACGAGGAGATTTTCTTAACCTCCATTTTGGCCGAATTTTTAGAGAATGCGAAAATATCCCATGGAAGTCGTAGTTATGTTGTTTATCTATCCAACGAATTGTCACATGCTAAGATTCAATGCAAATCGGCCACATTATGGCCTTCCTAGCAAAAAAGGGTCGAAAACGAGTAATGTCCTAAATTAACGAGGAGATTTTCTTAACCTCCGTTTTGGCCGAATTTTTAGAGAATGCAAAAATATCCCATGGAAGTCGTAGTTATGTTGTTTACCTATCCAACAAATTGTCACATGCTAAGATTCAATACAAATCGGCCACTTTATGGCCTTCCTAGTAAAAATGGGTCGAAAACGAGTAATGTCCTAAATTAACGAGGAGATTTTCTTAACCTCCATTTTGGCCGAATTTTTAGAGAATGCAAAAATATCCCATGGAAGTCGTAGCTATTTTGTTTACCTATCCAACGAATTTTCACATGCTAAGATTCAATACAAATCGACCACTTTATGGCCTTCCTACTAAAAAAGGGTTGAAAACGAGTAATGTCCTAAATTAACGAGGAGATTTTCTTAACCTCCATTTTGGTCGAATTTTTAGAGAATGCAAAAATATCCCATGGAAGTCGTAGTTATGTTGTTTACCTATCCAACGAATTGTCACACGCTAAGATTCAATGCAAATCGGCCACATTATGGCCTTCCTACTAAAAAGGGTCGAAAACGAGTAATGTCCCAAATTAACGAGGAGATTTTCTTAACCTCCATTTTGGCCGAATTTTTAGAGAATGCGAAAATATCCCATGGAAGTCGTAGTTATGTTGTTTATCTATCCAACGAATTGTCACATGCTAAGATTCAATGCAAATCGGCCACATTATGGCCTTCCTAGCAAAAAAGGGTCGAAAACGAGTAATGTCCTAAATTAACGAGGAGATTTTCTTAACCTCCGTTTTGGCCGAATTTTTAGAGAATGCAAAAATATCCCATGGAAGTCGTAGTTATGTTGTTTACCTATCCAACAAATTGTCACATGCTAAGATTCAATACAAATCGGCCACTTTATGGCCTTCCTAGTAAAAATGGGTCGAAAACGAGTAATGTCCTAAATTAACGAGGAGATTTTCTTAACCTCCATTTTGGCCGAATTTTTAGAGAATGCAAAAATATCCCATGGAAGTCGTAGTTATGTTGTTTACCTATCCAACGAATTGTCACATGCTAAGATTCAATACAAATCGGCCACTTTATGGCCTTCCTAGTAAAAATGGGTCGAAAACGAGTAATGTCCTAAATTAACGAGGAGATTTTCTTAACCTCCATTTTGGCCGAATTTTTAGAGAATGCAAAAATATCCCATGGAAGTCGTAGTTATGTTGTTTACCTATCCAACGAATTGTCACATGCTAAGATTCAATACAAATCGGCCACTTTATGGCCTTCCTAGTAAAAATGGGTCGAAAACGAGTAATGTCCTAAATTAACGAGGAGATTTTCTTAACCTCCATTTTGGCCGAATTTTTAGAGAATGCAAAAATATCCCATTGAAGTCGTAGTTATGTTGTTTACCTATCCAACGAATTGTGACACGCTAAGATTCAATGCAAATCGGCCACATTATGGCTTTCCTACTAAAAAAGGGTTTAAAACGAGTTATGTCCTAAATTAACGAGGAGATTTTCTTAACCTCCATTTTGGCCGAATTTTTAGAGAATGCGAAAATATCCCATGGAAGTCGTAGTTATGTTGTTTATCTATCCAACGAGTTGTCACATGCTAAGATTCAATGCAAATCGGCCACATTATGGCCTTCCTAGCAAAAAAGGGTCGAAAACGAGTAATGTCCTAAATTAACGAGGAGATTTTCTTAACCTCCGTTTTGGCCGAATTTTTAGAGAATGCAAAAATATCCAATGGAAGTCGTAGTTATGTTGTTTACCTATCC
The DNA here is from genome assembly GCF_051527215.1 of Medicago sativa. Classification (NCBI taxonomy): domain Eukaryota; kingdom Viridiplantae; phylum Streptophyta; class Magnoliopsida; order Fabales; family Fabaceae; genus Medicago; species Medicago sativa. The sequence continues at coordinate 84,632,874 of NC_140750.1, forward strand.
AACAAATTGTCCCATGCTAAGATTCGATACAAATCGGCCACTTTATGGCCTTCCTAGTAAAAATGGGTCGAAAACGAGTAATGTCCTAAATTAACGAGGAGATTTTCTTAACCTCCATTTTGGCCGAATTTTTAGAGAATGCAAAAATATCCCATGGAAGTCGTAGTTATGTTGTTTACCTATCCAACGAATTGTCACATGCTAAGATTCAATACAAATCGGCCACTTTATGGCCTTCCTAGTAAAAATGGGTCGAAAACGAGTAATGTCCTAAATTAACGAGGAGATTTTCTTAACCTCCATTTTGGCCGAATTTTTAGAGAATGCAAAAATATCCCATGGAAGTCGTAGTTATGTTGTTTACCTATCCAACGAATTGTGACACGCTAAGATTCAATGCAAATCGGCCACATTATGGCTTTCCTACTAAAAAAGGGTTTAAAACGAGTTATGTCCTAAATTAACGAGGAGATTTTCTTAACCTCCATTTTGGCCGAATTTTTAGAGAATGCAAAAATATCCCATTGAAGTCGTAGTTATGTTGTTTACCTATCCAACGAATTGTGACACGCTAAGATTCAATGCAAATCGGCCACATTATGGCTTTCCTACTAAAAAAGGGTTTAAAACGAGTTATGTCCTAAATTAACGAGGAGATTTTCTTAACCTCCATTTTGGCCGAATTTTTAGGGAATGCGAAAATATCCCATGGAAGTCGTAGTTATGTTGTTTATCTATCCAACGAATTGTCACATGCTAAGATTCAATGCAAATCGGCCACATTATGGCCTTCCTAGTAAAAAAGGGTCGAAAACGAGTAATATCCTAAATTAACGAGGAGATTTTCTTAACCTCCGTTTTGGCCGAATTTTTAGAGAATGCAAAAATATCCCATGGAAGTCGTAGTTACGTTGTTTACCTATCCAACGAATTGTCACACGCTAAGATTCAATGCAAATCGGCCACATTATGGCCTTCCTAGTAAAAAAGGGTCGACAACGAGTAATGTCCCAAATTAACGCAAGGATTTTCTTAACCTCCATTTTGGCTGAATTTTTAAAAAATGCAAAAATATCCCATGGAAGTCGTAGCTATGTTGTTTACCTATCCAACGAATTGTCCCATGCTAAGATTCAATACAAACCGGCCACTTTATGGCCTTCCTTATAAAAAAAGGGTCGAAAACGAGTAATGTCCTAAATTAACGAGGGGATTTTCTTAACCTCCATTTTGGCCGAATTTTTAGAGAATGCAAAAATATCCCATGGAAGTCGTAGCTATTTTGTTTACCTATCCAACGAATTTTCACATGCTAAGATTCAATACAAATCGACCACTTTATGGCCTTCCTACTAAAAAAGGGTTGAAAACGAGTAATGTCCTAAATTAACGAGTAGATTTTCTTAACCTCCATTTTGGCCGAATTTTTAGAGAATGCAAAAATATCCCATGGAAGTCGTAGTTATGTTGTTTACCTATCCAACGAATTGTCACACGCTAAGATTCAATGCAAATCGGCCACATTATGGCCTTCCTACTAAAAAAGGGTCGAAAACGAGTAATGTCCCAAATTAACGAGGAGATTTTCTTAACCTCCATTTTGGCCGAATTTTTAGAGAATGCAAAAATATCCCATGGAAGTCGTAGTTATGTTGTTTACCTTTCCAACGAATTGTCACATGCTAAGATTCAATGCAAATCGGCCACATTATGGCCTTCCTAGTAAAAAAGGGTCGAAAACGAGTAATGTCCTAAATTAACGAGGGGATTTTCTTAACCACCCTTTTGGCCGAATTTTTAGAGAATGCAAAAATATCCCATGGAAATCGTAGGTATGTTGTTTACCTATCCAACGAATTGTCACATGCTAAGATTCAATACAAATCGGCCACTTTATGGCCTTCCTAGTAAAAATGGGTCGAAAACGAGTAACGTCCTAAATTAACGAGGAGATTTTCTTAACCTCCATTTTGGCCGAATTTTTAGAGAATGCAAAAATATCCCATTGAAGTCGTAGTTATGTTGTTTACCTATCCAACGAATTGTGACACGCTAAGATTCAATGCAAATCGGCCACATTATGGCTTTCCTACTAAAAAAGGGTTTAAAACGAGTTATGTCCTAAATTAACGAGGAGATTTTCTTAACCTCCATTTTGGCCGATTTTTTAGAGAATGCGAAAATATCCCATGGAAGTCGTAGTTATGTTGTTTATCTATCCAACGAATTGTCACATGCTAAGATTCAATGCAAATCGGCCACATTATGGCCTTCCTAGCAAAAAAGGGTCGAAAACGAGTAATGTCCTAAATTAACGAGGAGATTTTCTTAACCTCCGTTTTGGCCGAATTTTTAGAGAATGCAAAAATATCCCATGGAAGTCGTAGTTATGTTGTTTAAGTATCCAACAAATTGTCACATGCTAAGATTCAATACAAATCGGCCACTTTATGGCTTTCCTAGTAAAAATGGGTCGAAAACGAGTAATGTCCTAAATTAACGAGGAGATTTTCTTAACCTCCATTTTGGCCGAATTTTTAGAGAATGCAAAAATATCCCATGGAAGTCGTAGTTATGTTGTTTACCTATCCAACGAATTGTCACATGCTAAGATTCAATACAAATCGGCCACTTTATGGCCTTCCTAGTAAAAATGGGTCGAAAACGAGTAATGTCCTAAATTAACGAGGAGATTTTCTTAACCTCCATTTTGGCCGAATTTTTAGAGAATGCAAAAATATCCCATGGAAGTCGTAGTTATGTTGTTTACCTATCCTACGAATTGTCACATGCTAAGATTCAATACAAATCGGCCACTTTATGGCCTTCCTAGTAAAAATGGGTCAAAAACGAGTAATGTCCTAAATTAACGAGGAGATTTTCTTAACCTCCATTTTGGCCGAATTTTTAGAGAATGCAAAAATATCCCATTGAAGTCGTAGTTATGTTGTTTACCTATCCAACGAATTGTGACACGCTAAGATTCAATGCAAATCGGCCACATTATGGCTTTCCTACTAAAAAAGGGTTTAAAACGAGTTATGTCCTAAATTAACGAGGAGATTTTCTTAACCTCCATTTTGGCCGAATTTTTAGAGAATGCGAAAATATCCCATGGAAGTCGTAGTTATGTTGTTTATCTATCCAACGAATTGTCACATGCTAAGATTCAATGCAAATCGGCCACATTATGGCCTTCCTAGTAAAAAAGGGTCGAAAACGAGTAATGTCCTAAATTAACGAGGAGATTTTCTTAACCTCCATTTTGGCCGAATTTTTAGAGAATGCAAAAATATCCCATGGAAGTCGTAGTTATGTTGTTTGCCTATCCAACGAATTGTCACACGCTAAGATTCAATGCAAATCGGCCACATTATGGCCTTCCTAGTAAAAAAGGGTCGACAACGAGTAATGTCCCAAATTAACGCAAGGATTTTCTTAACCTCCATTTTGGCTGAATTTTTAAAAAATGCAAAAATATCCCATGGAAGTCGTAGCTATGTTGTTTACCTATCCAACGAATTGTCCCATGCTAAGATTCAACACAAACCGGCCACTTTATGGCCTTCCTTATAAAAAAAGGGTCGAAAACGAGTAATGTCCTAAATTAACGAGGGGATTTTCTTAACCTCCATTTTGGCCGAATTTTTAGAGAATGCAAAAATATCCCATGGAAGTCGTAGCTATTTTGTTTACCTATCCAACGAATTTTCACATGCTAAGATTCAATACAAATCGACCACTTTATGGCCTTCCTACTAAAAAAGGGTTGAAAACGAGTAATGTCCTAAATTAACGAGGAGATTTTCTTAACCTCCATTTTGGCCGAATTTTTAGAGAATACAAAAATATCCCATGGAAGTCGTAGTTATGTTGTTTACCTTTCCAACGAATTGTCACATGCTAAGATTCAATGCAAATCGGCCACATTATGGCCTTCCTAGTAAAAAAGGGTCGAAAACGAGTAATGTCCTAAATTAACGAGGGGATTTTCTTAACCACCCTTTTGGCCGAATTTTTAGAGAATGCAAAAATATCCCATGGAAATCGTAGGTATGTTGTTTACCTATCCAACGAATTGTCACATGCTAAGATTCAATACAAATCGGCCACTTTATGGCCTTCCTAGTAAAAATGGGTCGAAAACGAGTAACGTCCTAAATTAACGAGGAGATTTTCTTAACCTCCATTTTGGCCGAATTTTTAGAGAATGCAAAAATATCCCATGGAAGTCGTAGTTATGTTGTTTACCTATCCAACAAATTGTCACACGCTAAGATTCAATGCAAATCGGCCACATTATGTCCTTCCTACTAAAAAAGGGTTGAAAACGGGTTATGTCCTAAATTAACGAGGAGATTTTCTTAACCTCCATTTTGGCCGAATTTTTAGAGAATGCGAAAATATCCCATGGAAGTCGTAGTTATGTTGTTTATCTATCCAACGAATTGTCACATGCTAAGATTCAATGCAATTCGGCCACATTATGGCCTTCCTAGTAAAAAAGGGTCGAAAACGAGTAATGTCCTAAATTAACGAGGAGATTTTCTTAACCTCCGTTTTGGCCGAATTTTTAAAGAATGCAAAAATATCCCGTGGAAGTCGTAGTTATGTTGTTTACCTATCCAACAAATTGTCACATGCTAAGATTCAATACAAATCGGCCACTTTATGGCCTTCCTAGTAAAAATGGGTCGAAAACGAGTAATGTCCTAAATTAACGAGGATATTTTCTTAACCTCCATTTTGGCCGAATTTTTAGAGAATGCAAAAATATCCCATGGAAGTCGTAGTTATGTTGTTTACCTATCCAACGAATTGTCACATGCTAAGATTCAATACAAATCGGCCACTTTATGGCCTTCCTAGTAAAAATGGGTCAAAAACGAGTAATGTCCTAAATTAACGAGGAGATTTTCTTAACCTCCATTTTGGCCGAATTTTTAGAGAATGCAAAAATATCCCATGGAAGTCGTAGTTATGTTGTTTACCTATCCAACGAATTGTCACATGCTAAGATTCAATACAAATCTGCCACTTTATGGCCTTCCTAGTAAAAATGGGCCGAAAACGAGTAATGTCCTAAATTAACGAGGAGATTTTCTTAACCTCCATTTTGGCCGAATTTTTAGAGAATGCAAAAATATCCCATGGAAGTCGTAGTTATGTTGTTTACCTATCCAACGAATTGTGACACGCTAAGATTCAATGCAAATCGGCCACATTATGGCTTTCCTACTAAAAAAGGGTTTAAAACGAGTTATGTCCTAAATTAACGAGGAGATTTTCTTAACCTCCATTTTGGCCGAATTTTTAGAGAATGCAAAAATATCCCATGGAAGTCGTAGTTATGTTGTTTACCTTTCCAACGAATTGTCACATGCTAAGATTCAATGCAAATCGGCCACATTATGGCCTTCCTAGTAAAAAAGGGTCGAAAACGAGTAATGTCCTAAATTAACGAGGGGATTTTATTAACCTCCATTTTGGCCGAATTTTTAGAGAATGCAAAAATATCCCATGGAAGTCGTAGTTATGTTGTTTACCTATCCAACAAATTGTCACATGCTAAGATTCAATACAAATCGGCCACTTTATGGCCTTCCTAGTAAAAATGGGTCGAAAACGAGTAATGTCCTAAATTAACGAGGAGATTTTCTTAACCTCCATTTTGGCCGAATTTTTAGAGAATGCAAAAATATCCCATGGAAGTCGTAGTTATGTTGTTTACCTATCCAACGAATTGTCACATGCTAAGATTCAATACAAATCGGCCACTTTATGGCCTTCCTAGTAAAAATGGGTCGAAAACGAGTAATGTCCTAAATTAACGAGGAGATTTTCTTAACCTCCATTTTGGCCGAATTTTTAGAGAATGCAAAAATATCCCATGGAAGTCGTAGTTATGTTGTTTACCTATCCAACGAATTGTCACATGCTAAGATTCAATACAAATCGGCCACTTTATGGCCTTCCTAGTAAAAATGGGTCAAAAACGAGTAATGTCCTAAATTAACGAGGAGATTTTCTTAACCTCCATTTTGGCCGAATTTTTAGAGAATGCAAAAATATCCCATTGAAGTCGTAGTTATGTTGTTTACCTATCCAACGAATTGTGACACGCTAAGATTCAATGCAAATCGGCCACATTATGGCTTTCCTACTAAAAAAGGGTTTAAAACGAGTTATGTCCTAAATTAACGAGGAGATTTTCTTAACCTCCATTTTGGCCGAATTTTTAGAGAATGCGAAAATATCCCATGGAAGTCGTAGTTATGTTGTTTATCTATCCAACGAATTGTCACATGGTAAGATTCAATGCAAATCGGCCACATTATGGCCTTCCTAGTAAAAAAGGGTCGAAAACGAGTAATGTCCTAAATTAACGAGGAGATTTTCTTAACCTCCGTTTTGGCCGAATTTTTAGAGAATGCAAAAATATCCCATGGAAGTCGTAGTTATGTTGTTTACCTATCCAACGAATTGTCACACGCTAAGATTCAATGCAAATCTGCCACATTATGGCCTTCCTAGTAAAAAAGGGTCGACAACGAGTAATGTCCCAAATTAACGCAAGGATTTTCTTAACCTCCATTTTGGCTGAATTTTTAAAAAATGCAAAAATATCCCATGGAAGTCGTAGCTATGTTGTTTACCTATCCAACGAATTGTCCCATGCTAAGATTCAATACAAACCGGCCACTTTATGGCCTTCCTTATAAAAAAAGGGTCGAAAACGAGTAATGTCCTAAATTAACGAGGGGATTTTCTTAACCTCCATTTTGGCCGAATTTTTAGAGAATGCAAAAATATCCCATGGAAGTCGTAGTTATGTTGTTTACCTATCCAACGAATTGTCACATGCTAAGATTCAATACAAATCGGCCACTTTATGGCCTTCCTAGTAAAAATGGGTCGAAAACGAGTAATGTCCTAAATTAACGAGGAGATTTTCTTAACCTCCATTTTGGCCGAATTTTTATTGAATGCAAAAATATCCCATGGAAGTCGTAGTTATGTTGTTTACCTATCCAACGAATTGTCACATGCTAAGATTCAATACAAATCGGCCACTTTATGGCCTTCCTAGTAAAAATGGGTCAAAAACGAGTAATGTCCTAAATTAACGAGGAGATTTTCTTAACCTCCATTTTGGCCGAATTTTTAGAGAATGCAAAAATATCCCATTGAAGTCGTAGTTATGTTGTTTACCTATCCAACGAATTGTGACACGCTAAGATTCAATGCAAATCGGCCACATTATGGCTTTCCTACTAAAAAAGGGTTTAAAACGAGTTATGTCCTAAATTAACGAGGAGATTTTCTTAACCTCCATTTTGGCCGAATTTTTAGAGAATGCGAAAATATCCCATGGAAGTCGTAGTTATGTTGTTTATCTATCCAACGAATTGTCACATGGTAAGATTCAATGCAAATCGGCCACATTATGGCCTTCCTAGTAAAAAAGGGTCGAAAACGAGTAATGTCCTAAATTAACGAGGGGATTTTCTTAACCACCCTTTTGGCCGAATTTTTAGAGAATGCAAAAATATCCCATGGAAATCGTAGGTATGTTGTTTACCTATCCAACGAATTGTCACATGCTAAGATTCAATACAAATCGGCCACATTATGTCCTTCCTACTAAAAAAGGGTTGAAAACGGGTTATGTCCTAAATTAACGAGGAGATTTTCTTAACCTCCATTTTGGCCGAATTTTTAGAGAATGCGAAAATATCCCATGGAAGTCGTAGTTATGTTGTTTATCTATCCAACGAATTGTCACATGCTAAGATTCAATGCAATTCGGCCACATTATGGCCTTCCTAGTAAAAAAGGGTCGAAAACGAGTAATGTCCTAAATTAACGAGGAGATTTTCTTAACCTCCGTTTTGGCCGAATTTTTAAAGAATGCAAAAATATCCCGTGGAAGTCGTAGTTATGTTGTTTACCTATCCAACAAATTGTCACATGCTAAGATTCAATACAAATCGGCCACTTTATGGCCTTCCTAGTAAAAATGGGTCGAAAACGAGTAATGTCCTAAATTAACGAGGATATTTTCTTAACCTCCATTTTGGCCGAATTTTTAGAGAATGCAAAAATATCCCATGGAAGTCGTAGTTATGTTGTTTACCTATCCAACGAATTGTCACATGCTAAGATTCAATACAAATCGGCCACTTTATGGCCTTCCTAGTAAAAACGGGTCGAAAACGAGTAATGTCCTAAATTAACGAGGAGATTTTCTTAACCTCCATTTTGGCCGAATTTTTAGAGAATGCAAAAATATCCCATGGAAGTCGTAGTTATGTTGTTTACCTATCCAACGAATTGTCACATGCTAAGATTCAATACAAATCGGCCACTTTATGGCCTTCCCAGTAAAAATGGGCCGAAAACGAGTAATGTCCTAAATTAACGAGGAGATTTTCTTAACCTCCATTTTGGCCGAATTTTTAGAGAATGCAAAAATATCCCATGGAAGTCGTAGTTATGTTGTTTACCTATCCAACGAATTGTGACACGCTAAGATTCAATGCAAATCGGCCACATTATGGCTTTCCTACTAAAAAAGGGTTGAAAACGAGTTATGTCCTAAATTAACGAGGAGATTTTCTTAACCTCCATTTTGGCCGAATTTTTAGAGAATGCGAAAATATCCCATGGAAGTCGTAGTTATGTTGTTTATCTATCCAACGAATTGTCACATGCTAAGATTCAATGCAAATCGGCCACATTATGGCCTTCCTAGTAAAAAAGGGTCGAAAACGAGTAATGTCCTAAATTAACGAGGAGATTTTCTTAACCTCCGTTTTGGCCGAATTTTTAGAGAATGCAAAAATATCCCATGGAAGTCGTAGTTATGTTGTTTACCTATCCAACAAATTGTCACATGCTAAGATTCAATACAAATCGGCCACTTTATGGCCTTCCTAGTAAAAATGGGTCGAAAACGAGTAATGTCCTAAATTAACGAGGGGATTTTCTTAACCTCCATTTTGGCCGAATTTTTAGAGAATGCAAAAATATCCCATGGAAGTCGTAGCTATTTTGTTTACCTATCCAACGAATTTTCACATGCTAAGATTCAATACAAATCGACCACTTTATGGCCTTCCTACTAAAAAAGGGTTGAAAACGAGTAATGTCCTAAATTAACGAGGAGATTTTCTTAACCTCCATTTTGGCCGAATTTTTAGAGAATGCAAAAATATCCCATGGAAGTCGTAGTTATGTTGTTTACCTTTCCAACGAATTGTCACATGCTAAGATTCAATGCAAATCGGCCACATTATGGCCTTCCTAGTAAAAAAGGGTCGAAAACGAGTAATGTCCTAAATTAACGAGGGAATTTTATTAACCTCCATTTTGGCCGAATTTTTAGAGAATGCAAAAATATCCCATGGAAGTCGTAGTTATGTTGTTTACCTATCCAACAAATTGTCACATGCTAAGATTCAATACAAATCGGCCACTTTATGGCCTTCCTAGTAAAAATGGGTCGAAAACGAGTAATGTCCGAAATTAACGAGGAGATTTTCTTAACCTCCATTTTGGCCGAATTTTTAGAGAATGCAAAAATATCCCATGGAAGTCGTAGTTATGTTGTTTACCTATCCAACGAATTGTCACATGCTAAGATTCAATACAAATCGGCCACTTTATGGCCTTCCTAGTAAAAATGGGTCGAAAACGAGTAATGTCCTAAATTAACGAGGAGATTTTCTTAACCTCCATTTTGGCCGAATTTTTATTGAATGCAAAAATATCCCATGGAAGTCGTAGTTATGTTGTTTACCTATCCAACGAATTGTCACATGCTAAGATTCAATACAAATCGGCCACTTTATGGCCTTCCTAGTAAAAATGGGTCAAAAACGAGTAATGTCCTAAATTAACGAGGAGATTTTCTTAACCTCCATTTTGGCCGAATTTTTAGAGAATGCAAAAATATCCCATTGAAGTCGTAGTTATGTTGTTTACCTATCCAACAAATTGTCACACGCTAAGATTCAATGCAAATCGGCCACATTATGTCCTTCCTACTAAAAAAGGGTTGAAAACGGGTTATGTCCTAAATTAACGAGGAGATTTTCTTAACCTCCATTTTGGCCGAATTTTTAGAGAATGCGAAAATATCCCATGGAAGTCGTAGTTATGTTGTTTATCTATCCAACGAATTGTCACATGGTAAGATTCAATGCAATTCGGCCACATTATGGCCTTCCTAGTAAAAAAGGGTCGAAAACGAGTAATGTCCTAAATTAACGAGGGGATTTTCTTAACCACCCTTTTGGCCGAATTTTTAAAGAATGCAAAAATATCCCATGGAAATCGTAGGTATGTTGTTTACCTATCCAACAAATTGTCACATGCTAAGATTCAATACAAATCGGCCACTTTATGGCCTTCCTAGTAAAAATGGGTCGAAAACGAGTAACGTCCTAAATTAACGAGGAGATTTTCTTAACCTCCATTTTGGCCGAATTTTTAGAGAATGCAAAAATATCCCATGGAAGTCGTAGTTATGTTGTTTACCTATCCAACAAATTGTCACACGCTAAGATTCAATGCAAATCGGCCACATTATGTCCTTCCTACTAAAAAAGGGTTGAAAACGGGTTATGTCCTAAATTAACGAGGAGATTTTCTTAACCTCCATTTTGGCCGAATTTTTAGAGAATGCGAAAATATCCCATGGAAGTCGTAGTTATGTTGTTTATCTATCCAACGAATTGTCACATGCTAAGATTCAATGCAAATCGGCCACATTATGGCCTTCCTAGTAAAAAAGGGTCGAAAACGAGTAATGTCCTAAATTAACGAGGAGATTTTCTTAACCTCCGTTTTGGCCGAATTTTTAAAGAATGCAAAAATATCCCGTGGAAGTCGTAGTTATGTTGTTTACCTATCCAACAAATTGTCACATGCTAAGATTCAATACAAATCGGCCACTTTATGGCCTTCCTAGTAAAAATGGGTCGAAAACGAGTAATGTCCTAAATTAACGAGGATATTTTCTTAACCTCCATTTTGGCCGAATTTTTAGAGAATGCAAAAATATCCCATGGAAGTCGTAGTTATGTTGTTTACCTATCCAACGAATTGTCACATGCTAAGATTCAATACAAATCGGCCACTTTATGGCCTTCCTAGTAAAAACGGGTCGAAAACGAGTAATGTCCTAAATTAACGAGGAGATTTTCTTAACCTCCATTTTGGCCGAATTTTTAGAGAATGCAAAAATATCCCATGGAAGTCGTAGTTATGTTGTTTACCTATCCAACGAATTGTCACATGCTAAGATTCAATACAAATCGGCCACTTTATGGCCTTCCCAGTAAAAATGGGCCGAAAACGAGTAATGTCCTAAATTAACGAGGAGATTTTCTTAACCTCCATTTTGGCCGAATTTTTAGAGAATGCAAAAATATCCCATGGAAGTCGTAGTTATGTTGTTTACCTATCCAACGAATTGTGACACGCTAAGATTCAATGCAAATCGGCCACATTATGGCTTTCCTACTAAAAAAGGGTTGAAAACGAGTTATGTCCTAAATTAACGAGGAGATTTTCTTAACCTCCATTTTGGCCGAATTTTTAGAGAATGCGAAAATATCCCATGGAAGTCGTAGTTATGTTGTTTATCTATCCAACGAATTGTCACATGCTAAGATTCAATGCAAATCGGCCACATTATGGCCTTCCTAGTAAAAAAGGGTCGAAAACGAGTAATGTCCTAAATTAACGAGGAGATTTTCTTAACCTCCGTTTTGGCCGAATTTTTAGAGAATGCAAAAATATCCCATGGAAGTCGTAGTTATGTTGTTTACCTATCCAACAAATTGTCACATGCTAAGATTCAATACAAATCGGCCACTTTATGGCCTTCCCAGTAAAAATGGGCCGAAAACGAGTAATGTCCTAAATTAACGAGGAGATTTTCTTAACCTCCATTTTGGCCGAATTTTTAGAGAATGCAAAAATATCCCATGGAAGTCGTAGTTATGTTGTTTACCTATCCAACGAATTGTGACACGCTAAGATTCAATGCAAATCGGCCACATTATGGCTTTCCTACTAAAAAAGGGTTGAAAACGAGTTATGTCCTAAATTAACGAGGAGATTTTCTTAACCTCCATTTTGGCCGAATTTTTAGAGAATGCGAAAATATCCCATGGAAGTCGTAGTTATGTTGTTTATCTATCCAACGAATTGTCACATGCTAAGATTCAATGCAAATCGGCCACATTATGGCCTTCCTAGTAAAAAAGGGTCGAAAACGAGTAATGTCCTAAATTAACGAGGAGATTTTCTTAACCTCCGTTTTGGCCGAATTTTTAGAGAATGCAAAAATATCCCATGGAAGTTGTAGTTATGTTGTTTACCTATCCAACGAATTGTCACACGCTAAGATTCAATGCAAATCGGCCACTTTATGGCCTTCCTACTAAGAAAGGGTCGAAAACGAGTAATGTCCCAAATTAACGAGGAGATTTTCATAACCTCCATTTTGGCTGAATTTTTAGAGAATGCAAAAATATCCCATGGAAGTCGTAGTTTTGTTGTTTACCTTTCCAACGAATTGTCACATGCTAAGATTCAATGCAAATCGGCCACATTATGGCCTTCCTAGTAAAAAAGGGTCGAAAACGAGTAATGTCCTAAATTAACGAGGGGATTTTCTTAACCACCCTTTTGGCCGAATTTTTAGAGAATGCAAAAATATCCCATGGAAATCGTAGGTATGTTGTTTACCTATCCAACGAATTGTCACATGCTAAGATTCAATACAAATCGGCCACTTTATGGCCTTCCTAGTAAAAATGGGTCGAAAACGAGTAACGTCCTAAATTAACGAGGAGATTTTCTTAACCTCCATTTTGGCCGAATTTTTAGAGAATGCGAAAATATCCCATGGAAGTCGTAGTTATGTTGTTTATCTATCCAATGAATTGTCACATGCTAAGATTCAATGCAAATCGGCCACATTATGGCCTTCCTAGTAAAAAAGGGTCGAAAACGAGTAATGTCCTAAATTAACGACGAGATTTTCTTAACCTCCATTTTGGCCGAATTTTTAGAGAATGCAAAAATATCCCATGGAAGTCGTAGTTATGTTGTTTACCTATCCAACGAATTGTCACACGCTAAGATTCAATGCAAATCGGCCACATTATGGCCTTCCTAGTAAAAAAGGGTCGAAAACGAGTAATGTCCCAAATTAACGCAAGGATTTTCTTAGCCTCCATTTTGGCTGAATTTTTAAAAAATGCAAAAATATCCCATGGAAGTCGTAGCTATGTTGTTTACCTATCCAACGAATTGTCCCATGCTAAGATTCAATACAAACCGGCCACTTTATGGCCTTCCTTATAAAAAAAGGGTCGAAAACGAGTAATGTCCTAAATTAACGAGGGGATTTTCTTAACCTCCATTTTGGCCGAATTTTTAGAGAATGCAAAAATATCCCATGGAAGTCGTAGCTATTTTTTTTACCTATCCAACGAATTTTCACATGCTAAGATTCAATACAAATCGACCACTTTATGGCCTTCCTACTAAAAAAGGGTTGAAAACGAGTAATGTCCTAAATTAACGAGGAGATTTTCTTAACCTCCATTTTGGCCGAATTTTTAGAGAATGCAAAAATATCCCATGGAAGTCGTAGTTATGTTGTTTACCTATCCAACGAATTGTCACACGCTAAGATTCAATGCAAATCGGCCACATTATGGCCTTCCTACTAAAAAAGGGTCGAAAACAAGTAATGTCCCAAATTAACGAGGAGATTTTCTTAACCTCCATTTTGGCTGAATTTTTAGAGAATGCAAAAATATCCCATGGAAGTCGTAGTTATGTTGTTTACCTTTCCAACGAATTGTCACATGCTAAGATTCAATGCAAATCGGCCACATTATGGCCTTCCTAGTAAAAAAGGGTCGAAAACGAGTAATGTCCTAAATTAACGAGGGGATTTTCTTAACCACCCTTTTGGCCGAATTTTTAGAGAATGCAAAAATATCCCATGGAAATCGTAGGTATGTTGTTTACCTATCCAACGAATTGTCACATGCTAAGATTCAATACAAATCGGCCACTTTATGGCCTTCCTAGCAAAAATGGGTCGAAAACGAGTAACGTCCTAAATTAACGAGGAGATTTTCTTAACCTCCATTTTGGCCGAATTTTTAGAGAATGCAAAAATATCCCATGGAAGTCGTAGTTATGTTGTTTACCTATCCAACGAATTGTCACACGCTAAGATTCAATGCAAATCGGCCACATTATGTCCTTCCTACTAAAAAAGGGTTGAAAACGAGTTATGTCCTAAATTAACGAGGAGATTTTCTTAACCTCCATTTTGGCCGAATTTTTAGAGAATGCGAAAATATCCCATGGAAGTCGTAGTTATGTTGTTTATCTATCCAACGAATTGTCACAGGCTAAGATTCAATGCAAATCGGCCACATTATGGCCTTCCTAGTAAAAATGGGTCGAAAACGAGTAATGTCCTAAATTAACGAGGATATTTTCTTAACCTCCATTTTGGCCGAATTTTTAGAGAATGCAAAAATATCCCATGGAAGTCGTAGTTATGTTGTTTACCTATCCAACGAATTGTCACATGCTAAGATTCAATACAAATCGGCCACTTTATGGCCTTCCTAGTAAAAATGGGTCGAAAACGAGTAATGTCCTAATTTAACGAGGAGATTTTCTTAACCTCCATTTTGGCCGAATTTTTAGAGAATGCAAAAATATCCCATGGAAGTCGTAGTTATGTTGTTTACCTATCCAACGAATTGTCACATGCTAAGATTCAATACAAATCGGCCACTTTATGGCCTTCCTAGTAAAAATGGGTCGAAAACGAGTAATGTCCTAAATTAACGAGGAGATTTTCTTAACCTCCATTTTGGCCGAATTTTTAGAGAATGCAAAAATATCCCATGGAAGTCGTAGCTATTTTTTTTACCTATCCAACGAATTTTCACATGCTAAGATTCAATACAAATCGACCACTTTATGGCCTTCCTACTAAAAAAGGGTTGAAAACGAGTAATGTCCTAAATTAACGAGGAGATTTTCTTAACCTCCATTTTGGCCGAATTTTTAGAGAATGCAAAAATATCCCATGGAAGTCGTAGTTATGTTGTTTACCTATCCAACGAATTGTCACACGCTAAGATTCAATGCAAATCGGCCACATTATGGCCTTCCTACTAAAAAAGGGTCGAAAACAAGTAATGTCCCAAATTAACGAGGAGATTTTCTTAACCTCCATTTTGGCTGAATTTTTAGAGAATGCAAAAATATCCCATGGAAGTCGTAGTTATGTTGTTTACCTTTCCAACGAATTGTCACATGCTAAGATTCAATGCAAATCGGCCACATTATGGCCTTCCTAGTAAAAAAGGGTCGAAAACGAGTAATGTCCTAAATTAACGAGGGGATTTTCTTAACCACCCTTTTGGCCGAATTTTTAGAGAATGCAAAAATATCCCATGGAAATCGTAGGTATGTTGTTTACCTATCCAACGAATTGTCACATGCTAAGATTCAATACAAATCGGCCACTTTATGGCCTTCCTAGCAAAAATGGGTCGAAAACGAGTAACGTCCTAAATTAACGAGGAGATTTTCTTAACCTCCATTTTGGCCGAATTTTTAGAGAATGCAAAAATATCCCATGGAAGTCGTAGTTATGTTGTTTACCTATCCAACGAATTGTCACACGCTAAGATTCAATGCAAATCGGCCACATTATGTCCTTCCTACTAAAAAAGGGTTGAAAACGAGTTATGTCCTAAATTAACGAGGAGATTTTCTTAACCTCCATTTTGGCCGAATTTTTAGAGAATGCGAAAATATCCCATGGAAGTCGTAGTTATGTTGTTTATCTATCCAACGAATTGTCACAGGCTAAGATTCAATGCAAATCGGCCACATTATGGCCTTCCTAGTAAAAATGGGTCGAAAACGAGTAATGTCCTAAATTAACGAGGATATTTTCTTAACCTCCATTTTGGCCGAATTTTTAGAGAATGCAAAAATATCCCATGGAAGTCGTAGTTATGTTGTTTACCTATCCAACGAATTGTCACATGCTAAGATTCAATACAAATCGGCCACTTTATGGCCTTCCTAGTAAAAATGGGTCGAAAACGAGTAATGTCCTAATTTAACGAGGAGATTTTCTTAACCTCCATTTTGGCCGAATTTTTAGAGAATGCAAAAATATCCCATGGAAGTCGTAGTTATGTTGTTTACCTATCCAACGAATTGTCACATGCTAAGATTCAATACAAATCGGCCACTTTATGGCCTTCCTAGTAAAAATGGGTCGAAAACGAGTAATGTCCTAAATTAACGAGGAGATTTTCTTAACCTCCATTTTGGCCGAATTTTTAGAGAATGCAAAAATATCCCATGGAAGTCGTAGTTATGTTGTTTACCCATCCAACGAATTGTCACATGCTAAGATTCAATACAAATCGGCCACTTTATGGCCTTCCTAGTAAAAATGGGCCGAAAACGAGTAATGTCCTAAATTAACGAGGAGATTTTCTTAACCTCCATTTTGGCCGAATTTTTAGAGAATGCAAAAATATCCCATGGAAGTCGTAGTTATGTTGTTTACCTATCCAACGAATTGTGACACGCTAAGATTCAATGCAAATCGGCCACATTATGGCTTTCCTACTAAAAAAGGGTTGAAAACGAGTTATGTCCTAAATTAACGAGGAGATTTTCTTAACCTCCATTTTGGCCGAATTTTTAGAGAATGCGAAAATATCCCATGGAAGTCGTAGTTATGTTGTTTATCTATCCAACGAATTGTCACATGCTAAGATTCAATGCAAATCGGCCACATTATGGCCTTCCTAGTAAAAAAGGGTCGAAAACGAGTAATGTCCTAAATTAACGAGGAGATTTTCTTAACCTCCGTGATGACAGTCCGTCATTCCATATTTTCAGAGTCTTTTTAGTTAGTTTTTAGTCTATTTTATTAGTTTAGTATTTCATTTAGAGTCATTTTAAATAAATTGTCGTTATTGATTTATTGAGTCAAGTAGTGTATTATTACTATTATTATTGGTCAATTAGTGACTAGGAAATTGAATGAAACAAAAAACATGGTTTTATGATGAATGTGATTGGCCAAGGAAATTGATAAGTTGAAACAAAAGAAACTAAAGCCACACGTGCAGCATTTGTGGGGTGCTAGAATTGATAAACCAATTGGATTGTTTGCCAAAGTTGTGGGCTGAACCGTATTGGAAAAGAAAGAGGATGTGGAGGAAGAAAGGAAACTAGGTTACATAACCTATAAAAAGAAATCCATCACGCCAGAAAGAAATTATTCACGTTTTGGGCACCAGAGGGATATAGAGAACATGAGTAAATAGATCACATTGTCTCAATTCAAAAAATGAAAAAAAAAAATAAATATAAAAAAAAAATCAATCAAGTTGATAAAAAAAAAAAAATCAACATGAAATAAATTGAGACAAAGACTTGTAAATTGAGTGATCCAGAACTTCTGTTGTGTTCTCTAGTTCTCAAATTTAAGCAAATTATTTCAGGTTGTGGTTTTCCAAATTGCCAAAGTAAGTAGGAAATGCTTAACTCCAATTTGTTATTTTAAGCCTACTTCCCAAATAATCCCACCTGTGACCTTAGCCCCGTTACACCCTGAAAGTCCTTAAAAGTGTGTATTGTAATGTAACTTTGATTGATGTTTAGAAGCTTTTCAAGTTTTGGTAATATAGTGATTAGTATGTCGACTGTGTGAACCTTTTCAATGATGTTGCGTGAAGTTGTGGAATGAATGTTCTGGCAAGCAAGGTAGCCCACTAATGCTAACTAGAAGATGAACTTTTGATTTACCATTGATGAGGTAGGTGCTATTTTACTGTTAAAGTCCATTTTTAAAGTAAGTTCCTTGAGGACAAGTAACGATGCAAGTTTGGGGTTGTGATGACACTAGGTCATATAGCATATTTTGTTATTGATTTCTATGTAATTTTAGTAGAGTTCAGATGATTATGCATGAATTTTTGAGCTACAGAAGGTGTATTTCACATGTACAAGCAAAGGAGACATCGTACTACGATTTCTGGGCATCATACTACGATTTTGGATGTTTTGGAGTCATTTTGTTACTGGAAAAATCGTACTACGATGCTTTCCATCGTACTACGATGTAAAAAGTAGATCTGCCATCGTATTACAACGCTTTCTATCGTACTGCGATGTAAAAAGTCTCTCCATCGTACTACGACGCTTTCCATCGTACTACGATGTAAAAAGTAGATCTGTCATCATACTACGACGCTCTCCATCGTACTGCGATGTAAAAAGTCACAGCATTATTTACATAAAAGCCCAGCTGTACACCAAAAAGAAAAGCGAAATTTTGGGGAAAGAAACAGACTTTTGGAGCAAGAACCATGGATAGAAGGTTGGAGACCATCAAAACTCACATCTGGTAACCAATTTCATGTAATGAATCCTTCTTTCATATTTGCTATTTGTGTTTTAGCCATGAGTAGCTAGATCTATTGTGATTAGGTCAAGAGATGATTCTGTAATAGCTCATTCGATGTAACCTGAAACTCTTACATTCATGAATTTCAATCTAGTTTATTCAGCATAAATTGTTCTCATTGCTTTTATGATCCTGACCAGATATAATTGATCTAAGAGATTAGATGACTATTGACACTAGCGTTTATCTCAGAAAATATTTATGTTGTTCTTTCTAGCGGACAATCTAGGGATAGAGCGTTGTTAGATTGTGATCATTGAATTAACGAATCGATTAGCCTTGATGATTATAGGTTCACCTAAGGGATTAGGGAATTATAATTAGATAAGAGGACTTAGGATCAAGGGATTGACCTAAGTTAAATTGTTAATTTGTCGTTGACTTTGTGAAATTCGTGAATTTAAGATTACAAGTTACTTAATGGGTGATGTATAGATGAATCGATTGACCTAATCATCTTTTTAAACATTCCAAAAACCAACTTTATTTCTGTTAATTTTAAATTACAATTGCACTTAAAATCCAACTGCCTAGGGCAAACCCCTTATTTAATCACATCTTAACGAAGACGTTTTTGTTTAGTGGAAATCAAAACAGTCCCTGAGGATACGAATTATTTATTACTTCGATATAAATTAGTACACTTGCTAAAATTGTATCAAGTTTTTGGTAACAATTGTATCAAGTCTATCACTCCGTTTTGGCCGAATTTTTAGAGAATGCAAAAATATCCCATGGAAGTCGTAGTTATGTTGTTTACCTATCCAACAAATTGTCACATGCTAAGATTCAATACAAATCGGCCACTTTATGGCCTTCCTAGTAAAAATGGGTCGAAAACGAGTAATGTCCTAAATTAACGACGAGATTTTCTTAACCTCCATTTTGGCCGAATTTTTAGAGAATGCAAAAATATCCCATGGAAGTCGTAGTTATGTTGTTTACCTATCCAACGAATTGTCACACGCTAAGATTCAATGCAAATCGGCCACATTATGGCCTTCCTAGTAAAAAAGGGTCGAAAACGAGTAATGTCCCAAATTAACGCAAGGATTTTCTTAACCTCCATTTTGGCTGAATTTTTAAAAAATTCAAAAATATCCCGTGGAAGTCGTAGCTATGTTGTTTACCTATCCAACGAATTGTCCCATGCTAAGATTCAATACAAACCGGCCACTTTATGGCCTTCCTTATAAAAAAAGGGTCGAAAACGAGTAATGTCCTAAATTAACGAGGAGATTTTCTTAACCTCCATTTTGGCCGAATTTTTAGAGAATGCAAAAATATCCCATGGAAGTCATAGCTATTTTGTTTACCTATCCAACGAATTTTCACATGCTAAGATTCAATACAAATCGACCACTTTATGGCCTTCCTACTAAAAAAGGGTTGAAAACGAGTAATGTCCTAAATTAACGAGGAGATTTTCTTAACCTCCATTTTGGCCGAATTTTTAGAGAATGCAAAAATATCCCATGGAAGTCGTAGCTATGTTGTTTACCTATCCAACGAATTGTCCCATGCTAAGATTCAATACAAACCGGCCACTTTATGGCCTTCCTTATAAAAAAGGGTCGAAAACGAGTAATGTCCCAAATTAACGAGGATATTTTCTTAACCCCCATTTTGGCTGAATTTTTAGAGAATGCAAAAATATCCCATGGAAGTCATAGTTATGTTGTTTACCTATCCAACGAATTGTCACACGCTAAGATTCAATGCAAATCGGCCACATTATGGCCTTCCTAGTAAAAAAGGATCGAAAACGAGTAATGTCCCAAATTAACGAGGAGATTTTCTTAACCTCCATTTTGGCTGAATTTTTAAAAAATGCAAAAATATCCCATGGAAGTCGTAGCTATGTTGTTTACCTATCCAACGAATTGTCCCATGCTAAGATTCAATACAAACCGGCCACTTTATGGCCTTGCTTATAAAAATGGGTCGAAAACGAGTAATGTCCTAAATTAACGAGGGGATTTTCTTAACCTCCATTTTGGCTGAATTTTTAGAGAATGCAAAAATATCCCATGGAAGTCGTAGTTATGTTGTTTACATATTCAACGAATTGTCACACGCTAAGATTCAATGCAAATCGGCTACATTATGGCCTTCCTACTAAAAAAGGGTCGAAAACGAGTAATGTCCCAAATTAACGAGGATATTTTCTTAACCCCCATTTTGGCTGAATTTTTAGAGAATGCAAAAATATCTCATGGAAGTCATAGTTATGTTGTTTACCTATCCAACAAATTGTCACACGCTAAGATTCAATGCAAATCGGCCACATTATGGCCTTCCTAGTAAAAAAGGGTCGAAAACGAGTAGTGTCCCAAATTAACGAGGAGATTTTCTTAACCTCCATTTTGGCTGAATTTTTAAAAAAATGCAAAAATATCCCATGGAAGTCGTAGCTATGTTGTTTACCTATCCAACGAATTGTCCCATGCTAAGATTCAATACAAACCGGCCACTTTATGGCCTTCCTTAAAAAAAAGGGTCAAAAACGAGTAATGTCCTAAGTTAACGAGGGGATTTTCTTAACCTCCATTTTGGCTGAATTTTTAGAGAATGCAAAAATATCCCATGGAAGTCGTAGTTATGTTGATTACCTATCCAACGAATTGTCACACGCTAAGATTCAATGCAAATCGGCTACATTATGACCTTCCTACTAAAAAAGGGTCGAAAACGAGTAATGTCCCAAATTAACGAGGATATTTTCTTAACCCCCATTTTGGCTGAATTTTTAGAGAATGCAAAAATATCCCATGGAAGTCATAGTTATGTTGTTTACCTATCCAACGAATTGTCACACGCTAAGATTCAATGCAAATCGGCCACATTATGGCCTTCCTAGTAAAAAAGAGTCGAAAACGAGTAATGTCCCAAATTAACGAGGAGATTTTCTTAACCTCCATTTTGGCTGAATTTTTAAAAAATGCAAAAATATCCCATGGAAGTCGTAGCTATGTTGTTTACCTATCCAACGAATTGTCCCATGCTAAGATTCAATACAAACCGGCCACTTTATGGCCTTGCTTATAAAAAAGGGTCGAAAACGAGTAATGTCCTAAATTAACGAGGGGATTTTCTTAACCTCCATTTTGGCTGAATTTTTAGAGAATGCAAAAATATCCCATGGAAGTCGTAGTTATGTTGTTTACATATCCAACGAATTGTCACACGCTAAGATTCAATGCAAATCGGCTACATTATGGCCTTCCTACTAAAAAAGGGTCGAAAACGAGTAATGTCCCAAATTAACGAGGATATTTTCTTAACCCCCATTTTGGCTGAATTTTTAGAGAATGCAAAAATATCTCATGGAAGTCATAGTTATGTTGTTTACCTATCCAACAAATTGTCACACGCTAAGATTCAATGCAAATCGGCCACATTATGGCCTTCCTAGTAAAAAAGGGTCGAAAACGAGTAGTGTCCCAAATTAACGAGGAGATTTTCTTAACCTCCATTTTGGCTGAATTTTTAAAAAATGCAAAAATATCCCATGGAAGTCGTAGCTATGTTGTTTACCTATCCAACGAATTGTCCCATGCTAAGATTCAATACAAACCGGCCACTTTATGGCCTTGCTTATAAAAAAGGGTCGAAAACGAGTAATGTCCTAAATTAACGAGGGGATTTTCTTAACCTCCATTTTGGCTGAATTTTTAGAGAATGCAAAAATATCCCATGGAAGTCGTAGTTATGTTGTTTACGTATCCAACGAATTGTCACACGCTAAGATTCAATGCAAATCGGCTACATTATGGCCTTCCTACTAAAAAAGGGTCGAAAACGAGTAATGTCCCAAATTAACGAGGATATTTTCTTAACCCCCATTTTGGCTGAATTTTTAGAGAATGCAAAAATATCCCATGGAAGTCATAGTTATGTTGTTTACCTATCCAACGAATTGTCACACGCTAAGATTCAATGCAAATCGGCCACATTATGGCCTTCCTAGTAAAAAAGGGTCGAAAACGAGTAATGTCCCAAATTAACGAGGAGATTTTCTTAACCTCCATTTTGGCTGAATTTTTAAAAAATGCAAAAATATCCCATGGAAGTCGTAGCTATGTTGTTTACCTATCCAACGAATTGTCCCATGCTAAGATTCAATACAAACCGGCCACTTTATGGCCTTGCTTATAAAAATGGGTCGAAAACGAGTAATGTCCTAAATTAACGAGGGGATTTTCTTAACCTCCATTTTGGCTGAATTTTTAGTGAATGCAAAAATATCCCATGGAAGTCGTAGTTATGTTGTTTACATATCCAACGAATTGTCACACGCTAAGATTCAATGCAAATCGGCTACATTATGGCCTTCCTACTAAAAAAGGGTCGAAAACGAGTAATGTCCCAAATTAACGAGGATATTTTCTTAACCCCCATTTTGGCTGAATTTTTAGAGAATGCAAAAATATCTCATGGAAGTCATAGTTATGTTGTTTACCTATCCAACGAATTGTCACACGCTAAGATTCAATGCAAATCGGCCACATTATGGCCTTCCTAGTAAAAAAGGGTCGAAAACGAGTAATGTCCCAAATTAACGAGGAGATTTTCTTAACCTCCATTTTGGCTGAATTTTTAAAAAATGCAAAAATATCCCATGGAAGTCGTAGCTATGTTGTTTACCTATCCAACGAATTGTCCCATGCTAAGATTCAATACAAACCGGCCACTTTATGGCCTTGCTTATAAAAATGGGTCGAAAACGAGTAATGTCCTAAATTAACGAGGGGATTTTCTTAACCTCCATTTTGGCTGAATTTTTAGAGAATGCAAAAATATCCCATGGAAGTCGTAGTTATGTTGTTTACATATCCAACGAATTGTCACACGCTAAGATTCAATGCAAATCGGCTACATTATGGCCTTCCTACTAAAAAAGGGTCGAAAACGAGTAATGTCCCAAATTAACGAGGATATTTTCTTAACCCCCATTTTGGCTGAATTTTTAGAGAATGCAAAAATATCTCATGGAAGTCATAGTTATGTTGTTTACCTATCCAACAAATTGTCACACGCTAAGATTCAATGCAAATCGGCCACATTATGGCCTTCCTAGTAAAAAAGGGTCGAAAACGAGTAGTGTCCCAAATTAACGAGGAGATTTTCTTAACCTCCATTTTGGCTGAATTTTTAAAAAAATGCAAAAATATCCCATGGAAGTCGTAGCTATGTTGTTTACCTATCCAACGAATTGTCCCATGCTAAGATTCAATACAAACCGGCCACTTTATGGCCTTCCTTATAAAAAAGGGTCAAAAACGAGTAATGTCCTAAGTTAACGAGGGGATTTTCTTAACCTCCATTTTGGCTGAATTTTTAGAGAATGCAAAAATATCCCATGGAAGTCGTAGTTATGTTGTTTACCTATCCAACGA
Organism: Medicago sativa; assembly: GCF_051527215.1. Taxonomy (NCBI): domain Eukaryota; kingdom Viridiplantae; phylum Streptophyta; class Magnoliopsida; order Fabales; family Fabaceae; genus Medicago; species Medicago sativa. The sequence continues at coordinate 84,656,832 of NC_140750.1, forward strand.
ATTGTCACACGCTAAGATTCAATGCAAATCGGCTACATTATGGCCTTCCTACTAAAAAAGGGTCGAAAACGAGTAATGTCCCAAATTAACGAGGATATTTTCTTAACCCCCATTTTGGCTGAATTTTTAGAGAATGCAAAAATATCCCATGGAAGTCATAGTTATGTTGTTTACCTATCCAACGAATTGTCACACGCTAAGATTCAATGCAAATCGGCCACATTATGGCCTTCCTAGTAAAAAAGGGTCGAAAACGAGTAATGTCCCAAATTAACGAGGAGATTTTCTTAACCTCCATTTTGGCTGAATTTTTAAAAAATGCAAAAATATCCCATGGAAGTCGTAGCTATGTTGTTTACCTATCCAACGAATTGTCCCATGCTAAGATTCAATACAAACCGGCCACTTTATGGCCTTGCTTATAAAAAAGGGTCGAAAACGAGTAATGTCCTAAATTAACGAGGGGATTTTCTTAACCTCCATTTTGGCTGAATTTTTAGAGAATGCAAAAATATCCCATGGAAGTCGTAGTTATGTTGTTTACGTATCCAACGAATTGTCACACGCTAAGATTCAATGCAAATCGGCTACATTATGGCCTTCCTACTAAAAAAGGGTCGAAAACGAGTAATGTCCCAAATTAACGAGGATATTTTCTTAACCCCCATTTTGGCTGAATTTTTAGAGAATGCAAAAATATCCCATGGAAGTCATAGTTATGTTGTTTACCTATCCAACGAATTGTCACACGCTAAGATTCAATGCAAATCGGCCACATTATGGCCTTCCTAGTAAAAAAGGGTCGAAAACGAGTAATGTCCCAAATTAACGAGGAGATTTTCTTAACCTCCATTTTGGCTGAATTTTTAAAAAATGCAAAAATATCCCATGGAAGTCGTAGCTATGTTGTTTACCTATCCAACGAATTGTCCCATGCTAAGATTCAATACAAACCGGCCACTTTATGGCCTTGCTTATAAAAATGGGTCGAAAACGAGTAATGTCCTAAATTAACGAGGGGATTTTCTTAACCTCCATTTTGGCTGAATTTTTAGAGAATGCAAAAATATCCCATGGAAGTCGTAGTTATGTTGTTTACATATCCAACGAATTGTCACACGCTAAGATTCAATGCAAATCGGCTACATTATGGCCTTCCTACTAAAAAAGGGTCGAAAACGAGTAATGTCCCAAATTAACGAGGATATTTTCTTAACCCCCATTTTGGCTGAATTTTTAGAGAATGCAAAAATATCTCATGGAAGTCATAGTTATGTTGTTTACCTATCCAACGAATTGTCACACGCTAAGATTCAATGCAAATCGGCCACATTATGGCCTTCCTAGTAAAAAAGGGTCGAAAACGAGTAATGTCCCAAATTAACGAGGAGATTTTCTTAACCTCCATTTTGGCTGAATTTTTAAAAAATGCAAAAATATCCCATGGAAGTCGTAGCTATGTTGTTTACCTATCCAACGAATTGTCCCATGCTAAGATTCAATACAAACCGGCCACTTTATGGCCTTGCTTATAAAAATGGGTCGAAAACGAGTAATGTCCTAAATTAACGAGGGGATTTTCTTAACCTCCATTTTGGCTGAATTTTTAGAGAATGCAAAAATATCCCATGGAAGTCGTAGTTATGTTGTTTACATATCCAACGAATTGTCACACGCTAAGATTCAATGCAAATCGGCTACATTATGGCCTTCCTACTAAAAAAGGGTCGAAAACGAGTAATGTCCCAAATTAACGAGGATATTTTCTTAACCCCCATTTTGGCTGAATTTTTAGAGAATGCAAAAATATCTCATGGAAGTCATAGTTATGTTGTTTACCTATCCAACAAATTGTCACACGCTAAGATTCAATGCAAATCGGCCACATTATGGCCTTCCTAGTAAAAAAGGGTCGAAAACGAGTAGTGTCCCAAATTAACGAGGAGATTTTCTTAACCTCCATTTTGGCTGAATTTTTAAAAAAATGCAAAAATATCCCATGGAAGTCGTAGCTATGTTGTTTACCTATCCAACGAATTGTCCCATGCTAAGATTCAATACAAACCGGCCACTTTATGGCCTTCCTTATAAAAAAGGGTCAAAAACGAGTAATGTCCTAAGTTAACGAGGGGATTTTCTTAACCTCCATTTTGGCTGAATTTTTAGAGAATGCAAAAATATCCCATGGAAGTCGTAGTTATGTTGTTTACCTATCCAACGAATTGTCACACGCTAAGATTCAATGCAAATCGGCTACATTATGGCCTTCCTACTAAAAAAGGGTCGAAAACGAGTAATGTCCCAAATTAACGAGGATATTTTCTTAACCCCCATTTTGGCTGAATTTTTAGAGAATGCAAAAATATCCCATGGAAGTCATAGTTATGTTGTTTACCTATCCAACGAATTGTCACACGCTAAGATTCAATGCAAATCGGCCACATTATGGCCTTCCTAGTAAAAAAGGGTCGAAAACGAGTAATGTCCCAAATTAACGAGGAGATTTTCTTAACCTCCATTTTGGCTGAATTTTTAAAAAATGCAAAAATATCCCATGGAAGTCGTAGCTATGTTGTTTACCTATCCAACGAATTGTCCCATGCTAAGATTCAATACAAACCGGCCACTTTATGGCCTTGCTTATAAAAAAGGGTCGAAAACGAGTAATGTCCTAAATTAACGAGGGGATTTTCTTAACCTCCATTTTGGCTGAATTTTTAGAGAATGCAAAAATATCCCATGGAAGTCGTAGTTATGTTGTTTACGTATCCAACGAATTGTCACACGCTAAGATTCAATGCAAATCGGCTACATTATGGCCTTCCTACTAAAAAAGGGTCGAAAACGAGTAATGTCCCAAATTAACGAGGATATTTTCTTAACCCCCATTTTGGCTGAATTTTTAGAGAATGCAAAAATATCCCATGGAAGTCATAGTTATGTTGTTTACCTATCCAACAAATTGTCACACGCTAAGATTCAATGCAAATCGGCCACATTATGGCCTTCCTAGTAAAAAAGGGTCGAAAACGAGTAATGTCCCAAATTAACGAGGAGATTTTCTTAACCTCCATTTTGGCTGAATTTTTAAAAAATGCAAAAATATCCCATGGAAGTCGTAGCTATGTTGTTTACCTATCCAACGAATTGTCCCATGCTAAGATTCAATACAAACCGGCCACTTTATGGCCTTGCTTATAAAAATGGGTCGAAAACGAGTAATGTCCTAAATTAACGAGGGGATTTTCTTAACCTCCATTTTGGCTGAATTTTTAGAGAATGCAAAAATATCCCATGGAAGTCGTAGTTATGTTGTTTACATATCCAACGAATTGTCACACGCTAAGATTCAATGCAAATCGGCTACATTATGGCCTTCCTACTAAAAAAGGGTCGAAAACGAGTAATGTCCCAAATTAACGAGGATATTTTCTTAACCCCCATTTTGGCTGAATTTTTAGAGAATGCAAAAATATCTCATGGAAGTCATAGTTATGTTGTTTACCTATCCAACAAATTGTCACACGCTAAGATTCAATGCAAATCGGCCACATTATGGCCTTCCTAGTAAAAAAGGGTCGAAAACGAGTAGTGTCCCAAATTAACGAGGAGATTTTCTTAACCTCCGTTTTGGCTGAATTTTTAAAAAAATGCAAAAATATCCCATGGAAGTCGTAGCTATGTTGTTTACCTATCCAACGAATTGTCCCATGCTAAGATTCAATACAAACCGGCCACTTTATGGCCTTCCTTATAAAAAAGGGTCAAAAACGAGTAATGTCCTAAGTTAACGAGGGGATTTTCTTAACCTCCATTTTGGCTGAATTTTTAGAGAATGCAAAAATATCCCATGGAAGTCGTAGTTATGTTGTTTACCTATCCAACGAATTGTCACACGCTAAGATTCAATGCAAATCGGCTACATTATGGCCTTCCTACTAAAAAAGGGTCGAAAACGAGTAATGTCCCAAATTAACGAGGATATTTTCTTAACCCCCATTTTGGCTGAATTTTTAGAGAATGCAAAAATATCCCATGGAAGTCATAGTTATGTTGTTTACCTATCCAACGAATTGTCACACGCTAAGATTCAATGCAAATCGGCCACATTATGGCCTTCCTAGTAAAAAAGGGTCGAAAACGAGTAATGTCCCAAATTAACGAGGAGATTTTCTTAACCTCCATTTTGGCTGAATTTTTAAAAAATGCAAAAATATCCCATGGAAGTCGTAGCTATGTTGTTTACCTATCCAACGAATTGTCCCATGCTAAGATTCAATACAAACCGGCCACTTTATGGCCTTGCTTATAAAAAAGGGTCGAAAACGAGTAATGTCCTAAATTAACGAGGGGATTTTCTTAACCTCCATTTTGGCTGAATTTTTAGAGAATGCAAAAATATCCCATGGAAGTCGTAGTTATGTTGTTTACATATCCAACGAATTGTCACACGCTAAGATTCAATGCAAATCGGCTACATTATGGCCTTCCTACTAAAAAAGGGTCGAATACGAGTAATGTCCCAAATTAACGAGGATATTTTCTTAACCCCCATTTTGGCTGAATTTTTAGAGAATGCAAAAATATCTCATGGAAGTCATAGTTATGTTGTTTACCTATCCAACAAATTGTCACACGCTAAGATTCAATGCAAATCGGCCACATTATGGCCTTCCTAGTAAAAAAGGGTCGAAAACGAGTAGTGTCCCAAATTAACGAGGAGATTTTCTTAACCTCCATTTTGGCTGAATTTTTAAAAAATGCAAAAATATCCCATGGAAGTCGTAGCTATGTTGTTTACCTATCCAACGAATTGTCCCATGCTAAGATTCAATACAAACCGGCCACTTTATGGCCTTCCTTATAAAAAAGGGTCAAAAACGAGTAATGTCCTAAGTTAACGAGGGGATTTTCTTAACCTCCATTTTGGCTGAATTTTTAGAGAATGCAAAAATATCCCATGGAAGTCGTAGTTATGTTGTTTACCTATCCAACGAATTGTCACACGCTAAGATTCAATGCAAATCGGCCACATTATGGCCTTCCTAGTAAAAAAGGGTCGAAAACGAGTAATGTCCCAAATTAACGAGGAGATTTTCTTAACCTCCATTTTGGCTGAATTTTTAAAAAATGCAAAAATATCCCATGGAAGTCGTAGCTATGTTGTTTACCTATCCAACGAATTGTCCCATGCTAAGATTCAATACAAACCGGCCACTTTATGGCCTTGCTTATAAAAAAGGGTCGAAAACGAGTAATGTCCTAAATTAACGAGGGGATTTTCTTAACCTCCATTTTGGCTGAATTTTTAGAGAATGCAAAAATATCCCATGGAAGTCGTAGTTATGTTGTTTACATATCCAACGAATTGTCACACGCTAAGATTCAATGCAAATCGGCTACATTATGGCCTTCCTACTAAAAAAGGGTCGAAAACGAGTAATGTCCCAAATTAACGAGGATATTTTCTTAACCCCCATTTTGGCTGAATTTTTAGAGAATGCAAAAATATCTCATGGAAGTCATAGTTATGTTGTTTACCTATCCAACAAATTGTCACACGCTAAGATTCAATGCAAATCGGCCACATTATGGCCTTCCTAGTAAAAAAGGGTCGAAAACGAGTAGTGTCCCAAATTAACGAGGAGATTTTCTTAACCTCCATTTTGGCTGAATTTTTAAAAAATGCAAAAATATCCCATGGAAGTCGTAGCTATGTTGTTTACCTATCCAACGAATTGTCCCATGCTAAGATTCAATACAAACCGGCCACTTTATGGCCTTCCTTATAAAAAAGGGTCAAAAACGAGTAATGTCCTAAGTTAACGAGGGGATTTTCTTAACCTCCATTTTGGCTGAATTTTTAGAGAATGCAAAAATATCCCATGGAAGTCGTAGTTATGTTGTTTACCTATCCAACGAATTGTCACACGCTAAGATTCAATGCAAATCGGCCACATTATGGCCTTCCTACTAAAAAAGGGTCGAAAATGAGTAATGTCCCAAATTAACGAGGATATTTTCTTAACTCCCATTTTGGCTGAATTTTTAGAGAATGCAAAAATATCCCATGGAAGTCATAGTTATGTTGTTTACCTATCCAACGAATTGTCCCATGCTAAGATTCAATACAAACCGGCCACTTTATGGCCTTCCTTATAAAAAAGGGTCGAAAACGAGTAATGTCCTAGATTAACGAGGGGATTTTCTTAACCTCCATTTTGGCTGAATTTTTAGAGAATGCAAAAATATCCCATGGAAGTCGTAGTTATGTTGTTTACCTATCCAACGAATTGTCCCATGCTAAGATTCAATACAAACCGGCCACTTTATGGCCTTCCTTATAAAAAAGGGTCGAAAACGAGTAATGTCCTAGATTAACGAGGGGATTTTCTTAACCTCCATTTTGGCTGAATTTTTAGAGAATGCAAAAATATCCCATGGAAGTCGTAGTTATGTTGTTTACCTATCCAACGAATTGTCACACGCTAAGATTCAATGCAACTCGGCCACATTATGGCCTTCCTACTAAAAACGGGTCGAAAACGAGTAATGTCCCAAATTAACGAGGATATTTTCTTAACCCCCATTTTGGCTGAATTTTTAGAGAATGCAAAAATATCCCATGGAAGTCGTAGTTATGTTGTTTACCTATCCAACGAATTGTCACACGCTAAGATTCAATGCAACTCGGCCACATTATGGCCTTCCTACTAAAAAAGGGTCGAAAACGAGTAATGTCCCAAATTAACGAGGATATTTTCTTAACCCCCATTTTGGCTGAATTTTTAGAGAATGCAAAAATATCCCATGGAAGTCGTAGTTATGTTGTTTACCTATCCAACGAATTGTCACACGCTAAGATTCAATGCAAATCGGCCACATTATGGCCTTCCTAGTAAAAAAGGGTCGAAAACGAGTAATGTCCCAAATTAACGAGGAGATTTTCTTAACCTCCATTTTGGCTGAATTTTTAAAAAATGCAAAAATATCCCATGGAAGTCGTAGCTATGTTGTTTACCTATCCAACGAATTGTCCCATGCTAAGATTCAATACAAACCGGCCACTTTATGGCCTTCCTTATAAAAAAGGGTCAAAAACGAGTAATGTCCTAAGTTAACGAGGGGATTTTCTTAACCTCCATTTTGGCTGAATTTTTAGAGAATGCAAAAATATCCCATGGAAGTCGTAGTTATGTTGTTTACCTATCCAACGAATTGTCACACGCTAAGATTCAATGCAAATCGGCTACATTATGGCCTTCCTACTAAAAAAGGGTCGAAAACGAGTAATGTCCCAAATTAACGAGGATATTTTCTTAACCCCCATTTTGGCTGAATTTTTAGAGAATGCAAAAATATCCCATGGAAGTCATAGTTATGTTGTTTACCTATCCAACGAATTGTCACACGCTAAGATTCAATGCAAATCGGCCACATTATGGCCTTCCTAGTAAAAAAGGGTCGAAAACGAGTAATGTCCCAAATTAACGAGGAGATTTTCTTAACCTCCATTTTGGCTGAATTTTTAAAAAATGCAAAAATATCCCATGGAAGTCGTAGCTATGTTGTTTACCTATCCAACGAATTGTCCCATGCTAAGATTCAATACAAACCGGCAACTTTATGGCCTTGCTTATAAAAAAGGGTCGAAAACGAGTAATGTCCTAAATTAACGAGGGGATTTTCTTAACCTCCATTTTGGCTGAATTTTTAGAGAATGCAAAAATATCCCATGGAAGTCGTAGTTATGTTGTTTACATATCCAACGAATTGTCACACGCTAAGATTCAATGCAAATCGGCTACATTATGGCCTTCCTACTAAAAAAGGGTCGAAAACGAGTAATGTCCCAAATTAACGAGGATATTTTCTTAACCCCCATTTTGGCTGAATTTTTAGAGAATGCAAAAATATCTCATGGAAGTCATAGTTATGTTGTTTACCTATCCAACAAATTGTCACACGCTAAGATTCAATGCAAATCGGCCACATTATGGCCTTCCTAGTAAAAAAGGGTCGAAAACGAGTAGTGTCCCAAATTAACGAGGAGATTTTCTTAACCTCCATTTTGGCTGAATTTTTAAAAAATGCAAAAATATCCCATGGAAGTCGTAGCTATGTTGTTTACCTATCCAACGAATTGTCCCATGCTAAGATTCAATACAAACCGGCCACTTTATGGCCTTCCTTATAAAAAAGGGTCAAAAACGAGTAATGTCCTAAGTTAACGAGGGGATTTTCTTAACCTCCATTTTGGCTAAATTTTTAGAGAATGCAAAAATATCCCATGGAAGTCGTAGTTATGTTGTTTACCTATCCAACGAATTGTCACACGCTAAGATTCAATGCAAATCGGCCACATTATGGCCTTCCTACTAAAAAAGGGTCGAAAATGAGTAATGTCCCAAATTAACGAGGATATTTTCTTAACTCCCATTTTGGCTGAATTTTTAGAGAATGCAAAAATATCCCATGGAAGTCATAGTTATGTTGTTTACCTATCCAACGAATTGTCACACGCTAAGATTCAATGCAAATCGGCCACATTATGGCCTTCCTAGTAAAAAAGGGTCGAAAACGAGTAATGTCCCAAATTAACGAGGAGTTTTCTTAACCTCCATTTTGGCTGAATTTTTAAAAAATGCAAAAATATCCCATGGAAGTCGTAGCTATGTTGTTTACCTATCCAACGAATTGTCCCATGCTAAGATTCAATACAAACCGGCCACTTTATGGCCTTCCTTATAAAAAAGGGTCGAAAACGAGTAATGTCCTAGATTAACGAGGGGATTTTCTTAACCTCCATTTTGGCTGAATTTTTAGAGAATGCAAAAATATCCCATGGAAGTCGTAGTTATGTTGTTTACCTATCCAACGAATTGTCACACGCTAAGATTCAATGCAACTCGGCCACATTATGGCCTTCCTACTAAAAAAGGGTCGAAAACGAGTAATGTCCCAAATTAACGAGGATATTTTCTTAACCCCCATTTTGGCTGAATTTTTAGAGAATGCAAAAATATCCCATGGAAGTCGTAGTTATGTTGTTTACCTATCCAACGAATTGTCACACGCTAAGATTCAATGCAAATCGGCCACATTATGGCCTTCCTAGTAAAAAAGGGTCGAAAACGAGTAATGTCCCAAATTAACGAGGAGATTTTCTTAACCTCCATTTTGGCTGAACTTTTAAAAAATGCAAAAATATCCCATGGAAGTCGTAGCTATGTTGTTTACCTATCCAACGAATTGTCCCATGCTAAGATTCAATACAAACCGGCCACTTTATGGCCTTCCTTATAAAAAAGGGTCAAAAACGAGTAATGTCCTAAGTTAACGAGGGGATTTTCTTAACCTCCATTTTGGCTGAATTTTTAGAGAATGCAAAAATATCCCATGGAAGTCGTAGTTATGTTGTTTACCTATCCAACGAATTGTCACACGCTAAGATTCAATGCAAATCGGCCACATTATGGCCTTCCTACTAAAAAAGGGTCGAAAACGAGTAATGTCCCAAATTAACGAGGATATTTTCTTAACCCCCATTTTGGCTGAATTTTTAGAGAATGCAAAAATATCCCAAGGAAGTCATAGTTATGTTGTTTACCTATCCAACGAATTGTCACACGCTAAGATTCAATGCAAATCGGCCACATTATGGCCTTTCTAGTAAAAAAGGGTCGAAAACGAGTAATGTCCCAAATTAACGAGGAGATTTTCTTAACCTCCATATTGGCTGAATTTTTAAAAAATGCAAAAATATCCCATGGAAGTCCTAGTTATGTTGTTTACCTATCCAACGAATTGTCACACGCTAAGATTCAATGCAAATCGGCCACATTATGGCCTTCCTAGTAAAAAAGGGTCGAAAACGAGTAATGTCCCAAATTAACGAGGAGATTTTCTTAACCTCCATTTTGGCTGAACTTTTAAAAAATGCAAAAATATCCCATGGAAGTCGTAGCTATGTTGTTTACCTATCCAACGAATTGTCCCATGCTAAGATTCAATACAAACCGGCCACTTTATGGCCTTGCTTATAAAAAAGGGTCGAAAACGAGTAATGTCCTAAATTAACGAGGGGATTTTCTTAACCTCCATTTTGGCTGAATTTTTAGAGAATGCAAAAATATCCCATGGAAGTCGTAGTTATGTTGTTTACATATCCAACGAATTGTCACACGCTAAGATTCAATGCAAATCGGCTACATTATGGCCTTCCTACTAAAAAAGGGTCGAAAACGAGTAATGTCCCAAATTAACGAGGATATTTTCTTAACCCCCATTTTGGCTGAATTTTTAGAGAATGCAAAAATATCTCATGGAAGTCATAGTTATGTTGTTTACCTATCCAACAAATTGTCACACGCTAAGATTCAATGCAAATCGGCCACATTATGGCCTTCCTAGTAAAAAAGGGTCGAAAACGAGTAGTGTCCCAAATTAATGAGGAGATTTTCTTAACCTCCATTTTGGCTGAATTTTTAAAAAATGCAAAAATATCCCATGGAAGTCGTAGCTATGTTGTTTACCTATCCAACGAATTGTCCCATGCTAAGATTCAATACAAACCGGCAACTTTATGGCCTTCCTTATAAAAAAGGGTCAAAAACGAGTAATGTCCTAAGTTAACGAGGGGATTTTCTTAACCTCCATTTTGGCTGAATTTTTAGAGAATGCAAAAATATCCCATGGAAGTCGTAGTTATGTTGTTTACCTATCCAACGAATTGTCACACGCTAAGATTCAATGCAAATCGGCCACATTATGGCCTTCCTACTAAAAAAGGGTCGAAAATGAGTAATGTCCCAAATTAACGAGGATATTTTCTTAACTCCCATTTTGGCTGAATTTTTAGAGAATGCAAAAATATCCCATGGAAGTCATAGTTATGTTGTTTACCTATCCAACGAATTGTCACACGCTAAGATTCAATGCAAATCGGCCACATTATGGCCTTCCTAGTAAAAAAGGGTCGAAAACGAGTAATGTCCCAAATTAACGAGGAGATTTTCTTAACCTCCATTTTGGCTGAATTTTTAAAAAATGCAAAAATATCCCATGGAAGTCGTAGCTATGTTGTTTACCTATCCAACGAATTGTCCCATGCTAAGATTCAATACAAACCGGCCACTTTATGGCCTTCCTTATAAAAAAGGGTCGAAAACGAGTAATGTCCTAGATTAACGAGGGGATTTTCTTAACCTCCATTTTGGCTGAATTTTTAGAGAATGCAAAAATATCCCATGGAAGTCGTAGTTATGTTGTTTACCTATCCAACGAATTGTCACACGCTAAGATTCAATGCAACTCGGCCACATTATGGCCTTCCTACTAAAAAAGGGTCGAAAACGAGTAATGTCCCAAATTAACGAGGATATTTTCTTAACCCCCATTTTGGCTGAATTTTTAGAGAATGCAAAAATATCCCATGGAAGTCGTAGTTATGTTGTTTACCTATCCAACGAATTGTCACACGCTAAGATTCAATGCAAATCGGCCACATTATGGCCTTCCTAGTAAAAAAGGGTCGAAAACGAGTAATGTCCCAAATTAACGAGGAGATTTTCTTAACCTCCATTTTGGCTGAACTTTTAAAAAATGCAAAAATATCCCATGGAAGTCGTAGCTATGTTGTTTACCTATCCAACGAATTGTCCCATGCTAAGATTCAATACAAACCGGCCACTTTATGGCCTTCCTTATAAAAAAGGGTCAAAAACGAGTAATGTCCTAAGTTAACGAGGGGATTTTCTTAACCTCCATTTTGGCTGAATTTTTAGAGAATGCAAAAATATCCCATGGAAGTCGTAGTTATGTTGTTTACCTATCCAACGAATTGTCACACGCTAAGATTCAATGCAAATCGGCCACATTATGGCCTTCCTACTAAAAAAGGGTCGAAAACGAGTAATGTCCCAAATTAACGAGGATATTTTCTTAACCCCCATTTTGGCTGAATTTTTAGAGAATGCAAAAATATCCCAAGGAAGTCATAGTTATGTTGTTTACCTATCCAACGAATTGTCACACGCTAAGATTCAATGCAAATCGGCCACATTATGGCCTTTCTAGTAAAAAAGGGTCGAAAACGAGTAATGTCCCAAATTAACGAGGAGATTTTCTTAACCTCCATATTGGCTGAATTTTTAAAAAATGCAAAAATATCCCATGGAAGTCCTAGTTATGTTGTTTACCTATCCAACGAATTGTCACACGCTAAGATTCAATGCAAATCGGCCACATTATGGCCTTCCTAGTAAAAAAGGGTCGAAAACGAGTAATGTCCCAAATTAACGAGGATATTTTCTTAACCTCCATTTTGGCTGAACTTTTAAAAAATGCAAAAATATCCCATGGAAGTCGTAGCTATGTTGTTTACCTATCCAACGAATTGTCCCATGCTAAGATTCAATACAAACCGGCCACTTTATGGCCTTGCTTATAAAAAAGGGTCGAAAACGAGTAATGTCCTAAATTAACGAGGGGATTTTCTTAACCTCCATTTTGGCTGAATTTTTAGAGAATGCAAAAATATCCCATGGAAGTCGTAGTTATGTTGTTTACATATCCAACGAATTGTCACACGCTAAGATTCAATGCAAATCGGCTACATTATGGCCTTCCTACTAAAAAAGGGTCGAAAACGAGTAATGTCCCAAATTAACGAGGATATTTTCTTAACCCCCATTTTGGCTGAATTTTTAGAGAATGCAAAAATATCTCATGGAAGTCATAGTTATGTTGTTTACCTATCCAACAAATTGTCACACGCTAAGATTCAATGCAAATCGGCCACATTATGGCCTTCCTAGTAAAAAAGGGTCGAAAACGAGTAGTGTCCCAAATTAACGAGGAGATTTTCTTAACCTCCATTTTGGCTGAATTTTTAAAAAATGCAAAAATATCCCATGGAAGTCGTAGCTATGTTGTTTACCTATCCAACGAATTGTCCCATGCTAAGATTCAATACAAACCGGCCACTTTATGGCCTTCCTTATAAAAAAGGGTCAAAAACGAGTAATGTCCTAAGTTAACGAGGGGATTTTCTTAACCTCCATTTTGGCTGAATTTTTAGAGAATGCAAAAATATCCCATGGAAGTCGTAGTTATGTTGTTTACCTATCCAACGAATTGTCACACGCTAAGATTCAATGCAAATCGGCCACATTATGGCCTTCCTACTAAAAAAGGGTCGAAAATGAGTAATGTCCCAAATTAACGAGGATATTTTCTTAACTCCCATTTTGGCTGAATTTTTAGAGAATGCAAAAATATCCCATGGAAGTCATAGTTATGTTGTTTACCTATCCAACGAATTGTCACACGCTAAGATTCAATGCAAATCGGCCACATTATGGCCTTCCTAGTAAAAAAGGGTCGAAAACGAGTAATGTCCCAAATTAACGAGGAGATTTTCTTAACCTCCATTTTGGCTGAATTTTTAAAAATTGCAAAAATATCCCATGGAAGTCGTAGCTATGTTGTTTACCTATCCAACGAATTGTCCCATGCTAAGATTCAATACAAACCGGCCACTTTATGGCCTTCCTTATAAAAAAGGGTCGAAAACGAGTAATGTCCTAGATTAACGAGGGGATTTTCTTAACCTCCATTTTGGCTGAATTTTTAGAGAATGCAAAAATATCCCATGGAAGTCGTAGTTATGTTGTTTACCTATCCAACGAATTGTCACACGCTAAGATTCAATGCAACTCGGCCACATTATGGCCTTCCTACTAAAAAAGGGTCGAAAACGAGTAATGTCCCAAATTAACGAGGATATTTTCTTAACCCCCATTTTGGCTGAATTTTTAGAGAATGCAAAAATATCCCATGGAAGTCGTAGTTATGTTGTTTACCTATCCAACGAATTGTCACACGCTAAGATTCAATGCAAATCGGCCACATTATGGCCTTCCTAGTAAAAAAGGGTCGAAAACGAGTAATGTCCCAAATTAACGAGGAGATTTTCTTAACCTCCATTTTGGCTGAACTTTTAAAAAATGCAAAAATATCCCTTGGAAGTCGTAGCTATGTTGTTTACCTATCCAACGAATTGTCCCATGCTAAGATTCAATACAAACCGGCCACTTTATGGCCTTCCTTATAAAAAAGGGTCAAAAACGAGTAATGTCCTAAGTTAACGAGGGGATTTTCTTAACCTCCATTTTGGCTGAATTTTTAGAGAATGCAAAAATATCCCATGGAAGTCGTAGTTATGTTGTTTACCTATCCAACGAATTGTCACACGCTAAGATTCAATGCAAATCGGCCACATTATGGCCTTCCTACTAAAAAAGGGTCGAAAACGAGTAATGTCCCAAATTAACGAGGATATTTTCTTAACCCCCATTTTGGCTGAATTTTTAGAGAATGCAAAAATATCCCAAGGAAGTCATAGTTATGTTGTTTACCTATCCAACGAATTGTCACACGCTAAGATTCAATGCAAATCGGCCACATTATGGCCTTTCTAGTAAAAAAGGGTCGAAAACGAGTAATGTCCCAAATTAACGAGGAGATTTTCTTAACCTCCATATTGGCTGAATTTTTAAAAAATGCAAAAATATCCCATGGAAGTCCTAGTTATGTTGTTTACCTATCCAACGAATTGTCACACGCTAAGATTCAATGCAAATCGGCCACATTATGGCCTTCCTAGTAAAAAAGGGTCGAAAACGAGTAATGTCCCAAATTAACGAGGAGATTTTCTTAACCTCCATTTTGGCTGAACTTTTAAAAAATGCAAAAATATCCCATGGAAGTCGTAGCTATGTTGTTTACCTATCCAACGAATTGTCCCATGCTAAGATTCAATACAAACCGGCCACTTTATGGCCTTCCTTATAAAAAAGGGTCAAAAACGAGTAATGTCCTAAGTTAACGAGGGGATTTTCTTAACCTCCATTTTGGCTGAATTTTTAGAGAATGCATAAATATACGATGGAAGTCGTAGTTATGTTGTTTACCTATCCAACGAATTGTCACACGCTAAGATTCAATGCAAATCGGCCACATTATGGCCTTCCTACTGAAAAAGGGTCGAAAACGAGTAATGTCCCAAATTAACGAGGATATTTTCTTAACCCCCATTTTGGCTGAATTTTTAGAGAATGCAAAAATATCCCAAGGAAGTCATAGTTATGTTGTTTACCTATCCAACGAATTGTCACACGCTAAGATTCAATGCAAATCGGCCACATTATGGCCTTCCTAGTAAAAAAGGGTCGAAAACGAGTAATGTCCCAAATTAACGAGGAGATTTTCTTAACCTCCATATTGGCTGAATTTTTAAAAAATGCAAAAATATCCCATGGAAGTCGTAGCTATGTTGTTTACCTATCCAACGAATTGTCCCATGCTAAGATTCAATACAAACCGGCCACTTTATGGCCTTCCTTATAAAAAAGGGTCAAAAACGAGTAATGTCCTAAGTTAACGAGGGGATTTTCTTAACCTCCATTTTGGCTGAATTTTTAGAGAATGCAAAAATATCCCATGGAAGTCGTAGTTATGTTGTTTACCTATCCAACGAATTGTCACACGCTAAGATTCAATGCAAATCGGCCACTTTATGGCCTTCCTACTAAAAAAGAGTCGAAAACAAGTAATGTCCCAAATTAACGAGGATATTTTCTTAACCCCCATTTTGGCTGAATTTTTAGAGAATGCAAAAATATCCCAAGGAAGTCATAGTTATGTTGTTTACCTATCCAACGAATTGTCACACGCTAAGATTCAATGCAAATCGGCCACATTATGGCCTTCCTAGTAAAAAAGGGTCGAAAACGAGTAATGTCCCAAATTAACGAGGATATTTTCTTAACCCCCATTTTGGCTGAATTTTTAGAGAATGCAAAAATATCCCATGGAAGTCGTAGTTATGTTGTTTACCTATCCAACGAATTGTCACACGCTAAGATTCAATGCAAATCGGCCACATTATGGCCATCCTAGTAAAAAAGGGTCGAAAACGAGTAATGTCCCAAATTAACGAGGAGATTTTCTTAACCTCCATTTTGGCTGAACTTTTAAAAAATGCAAAAATATCCCATGGAAGTCGTAGCTATGTTGTTTACCTATCCAACGAATTGTCCCATGCTAAGATTCAATACAAACCGGCCACTTTATGGCCTTGCTTATAAAAAAGGGTCGAAAACGAGTAATGTCCTAAATTAACGAGGGGATTTTCTTAACCTCCATTTTGGCTGAATTTTTAGAGAATGCAAAAATATCCCATGGAAGTCGTAGTTATGTTGTTTACATATCCAACGAATTGTCACACGCTAAGATTCAATGCAAATCGGCTACATTATGGCCTTCCTACTAAAAAAGGGTCGAAAACGAGTAATGTCCCAAATTAACGAGGATATTTTCTTAACCCCCATTTTGGCTGAATTTTTAGAGAATGCAAAAATATCTCATGGAAGTCATAGTTATGTTGTTTACCTATCCAACAAATTGTCACACGCTAAGATTCAATGCAAATCGGCCACATTATGGCCTTCCTAGTAAAAAAGGGTCGAAAACGAGTAGTGTCCCAAATTAACGAGGAGATTTTCTTAACCTCCATTTTGGCTGAATTTTTAAAAAATGCAAAAATATCCCATGGAAGTCGTAGCTATGTTGTTTACCTATCCAACGAATTGTCCCATGCTAAGATTCAATACAAACCGGCCACTTTATGGCCTTCCTTATAAAAAAGGGTCAAAAACGAGTAATGTCCTAAGTTAACGAGGGGATTTTCTTAACCTCCATTTTGGCTGAATTTTTAGAGAATGCAAAAATATCCCATGGAAGTCGTAGTTATGTTGTTTACCTATCCAACGAATTGTCACACGCTAAGATTCAATGCAAATCGGCCACATTATGGCCTTCCTACTAAAAAAGGGTCGAAAATGAGTAATGTCCCAAATTAACGAGGATATTTTCTTAACTCCCATTTTGGCTGAATTTTTAGAGAATGCAAAAATATCCCATGGAAGTCATAGTTATGTTGTTTACCTATCCAACGAATTGTCACACGCTAAGATTCAATGCAAATCGGCCACATTATGGCCTTCCTAGTAAAAAAGGGTCGAAAACGAGTAATGTCCCAAATTAACGAGGAGATTTTCTTAACCTCCATTTTGGCTGAATTTTTAAAAAATGCAAAAATATCCCATGGAAGTCGTAGCTATGTTGTTTACCTATCCAACGAATTGTCCCATGCTAAGATTCAATACAAACCGGCCACTTTATGGCCTTCCTTATAAAAAAGGGTCGAAAACGAGTAATGTCCTAGATTAACGAGGGGATTTTCTTAACCTCCATTTTGGCTGAATTTTTAGAGAATGCAAAAATATCCCATGGAAGTCGTAGTTATGTTGTTTACCTATCCAACGAATTGTCACACGCTAAGATTCAATGCAACTCGGCCACATTATGGCCTTCCTACTAAAAAAGGGTCGAAAACGAGTAATGTCCCAAATTAACGAGGATATTTTCTTAACCCCCATTTTGGCTGAATTTTTAGAGAATGCAAAAATATCCCATGGAAGTCGTAGTTATGTTGTTTACCTATCCAACGAATTGTCACACGCTAAGATTCAATGCAAATCGGCCACATTATGGCCTTCCTAGTAAAAAAGGGTCGAAAACGAGTAATGTCCCAAATTAACGAGGAGATTTTCTTAACCTCCATTTTGGCTGAACTTTTAAAAAATGCAAAAATATCCCATGGAAGTCATAGCTATGTTGTTTACCTATCCAACGAATTGTCCCATGCTAAGATTCAATACAAACCGGCCACTTTATGGCCTTCCTTATAAAAAAGGGTCAAAAACGAGTAATGTCCTAAGTTAACGAGGGGATTTTCTTAACCTCCATTTTGGCTGAATTTTTAGAGAATGCAAAAATATCCCATGGAAGTCGTAGTTATGTTGTTTACCTATCCAACGAATTGTCACACGCTAAGATTCAATGCAAATCGGCCACATTATGGCCTTCCTACTAAAAAAGGGTCGAAAACGAGTAATGTCCCAAATTAACGAGGATATTTTCTTAACCCCCATTTTGGCTGAATTTTTAGAGAATGCAAAAATATCCCAAGGAAGTCATAGTTATGTTGTTTACCTATCCAACGAATTGTCACACGCTAAGATTCAATGCAAATCGGCCACATTATGGCCTTTCTAGTAAAAAAGGGTCGAAAACGAGTAATGTCCCAAATTAACGAGGAGATTTTCTTAACCTCCATATTGGCTGAATTTTTAAAAAATGCAAAAATATCCCATGGAAGTCCTAGTTATGTTGTTTACCTATCCAACGAATTGTCACACGCTAAGATTCAATGCAAATCGGCCACATTATGGCCTTCCTAGTAAAAAAGGGTCGAAAACGAGTAATGTCCCAAATTAACGAGGAGATTTTCTTAACCTCCATTTTGGCTGAACTTTTAAAAAATGCAAAAATATCCCATGGAAGTCGTAGCTATGTTGTTTACCTATCCAACGAATTGTCCCATGCTAAGATTCAATACAAACCGGCCACTTTATGGCCTTCCTTATAAAAAAGGGTCAAAAACGAGTAATGTCCTAAGTTAACGAGGGGATTTTCTTAACCTCCATTTTGGCTGAATTTTTAGAGAATGCAAAAATATACGATGGAAGTCGTAGTTATGTTGTTTACCTATCCAACGAATTGTCACACGCTAAGATTCAATGCAAATCGGCCACATTATGGCCTTCCTACTAAAAAAGGGTCGAAAACGAGTAATGTCCCAAATTAACGAGGATATTTTCTTAACCCCCATTTTGGCTGAATTTTTAGAGAATGCAAAAATATCCCAAGGAAGTCATAGTTATGTTGTTTACCTATCCAACGAATTGTCACACACTAAGATTCAATGCAAATCGGCCACATTATGGCCTTCCTAGTAAAAAAGGGTCGAAAACGAGTAATGTCCCAAATTAACGAGGAGATTTTCTTAACCTCCATATTGGCTGAATTTTTAAAAAATGCAAAAATATCCCATGGAAGTCGTAGCTATGTTGTTTACCTATCCAACGAATTGTCCCATGCTAAGATTCAATACAAACCGGCCACTTTATGGCCTTCCTTATAAAAAAGGGTCAAAAACGAGTAATGTCCTAAGTTAACGAGGGGATTTTCTTAACCTCCATTTTGGCTGAATTTTTAGAGAATGCAAAAATATCCCATGGAAGTCGTAGTTATGTTGTTTACCTATCCAACGAATTGTCACACGCTAAGATTCAATGCAAATCGGCCACTTTATGGCCTTCCTACTAAAAAAGAGTCGAAAACGAGTAATGTCCCAAATTAACGAGGATATTTTCTTAACCCCCATTTTGGCTGAATTTTTAGAGAATGCAAAAATATCCCAAGGAAGTCATAGTTATGTTGTTTACCTATCCAACGAATTGTCACACGCTAAGATTCAATGCAAATCGGCCACATTATGGCCTTCCTAGTAAAAAAGGGTCGAAAACGAGTAATGTCCCAAATTAACGAGGATATTTTCTTAACCCCCATTTTGGCTGAATTTTTAGAGAATGCAAAAATATCCCATGGAAGTCGTAGTTATGTTGTTTACCTATCCAACGAATTGTCACACGCTAAGATTCAATGCAAATCGGCCACATTATGGCCTTCCTAGTAAAAAAGGGTCGAAAACGAGTAATGTCCCAAATTAACGAGGAGATTTTCTTAACCCCCATTTTGGCTGAATTTTTAGAGAATGCAAAAATATCCCATGGAAGTCGTAGTTATGTTGTTTACCTATCCAACGAATTGTCACACGCTAAGATTCAATGCAAATCGGCCACATTATGGCCTTCCTAGTAAAAAAGGGTCGAAAACGAGTAATGTCCCAAATTAACGAGGATATTTTCTTAACCCCCATTTTGGCTGAATTTTTAGAGAATGCAAAAATATCCCATGGAAGTCGTAGTTATGTTGTTTACCTATCCAACGAATTGTCACACGCTAAGATTCAATGCAAATCGGCCACATTATGGCCTTCCTAGTAAAAAAGGGTCGAAAACGAGTAATGTCCCAAATTAACGAGGAGATTTTCTTAACCCCCATTTTGGCTGAATTTTTAGAGAATGCAAAAATATCCCATGGAAGTCGTAGTTATGTTGTTTACCTATCCAACGAATTGTCACACGCTAAGATTCAATGCAAATCGGCCACATTATGGCCTTCCTAGTAAAAAAGGGTCGAAAACGAGTAATGTCCCAAATTAACGAGGAGATTTTCTTAACCTCCATTTTGGCTGAACTTTTAAAAAATGCAAAAATATCCCATGGAAGTCGTAGCTATGTTGTTTACCTATCCAACGAATTGTCCCATGCTAAGATTCAATACAAACCGGCCACTTTATGGCCTTCCTTATAAAAAAGGGTCAAAAACGAGTAATGTCCTAAGTTAACGAGGGGATTTTCTTAACCTCCATTTTGGCTGAATTTTTAGAGAATGCAAAAATATCCCGTGGAAGTCGTAGTTATGTTGTTTACCTATCAAACGAATTGTCACACGCTAAGATTCAATGCAAATCGGCCACATTATGGCCTTCCTACTAAAAAAGGGTCGAAAACGAGTAATGTCCCAAATTAACGAGGATATTTTCTTAACCCCCATTTTGGCTGAATTTTTAGAGAATGCAAAAATATCCCATGGAAGTCGTAGTTATGTCGTTTACCTATCCAACGAATTGTCACACGCTAAGATTCAATGCAAATCGGCCACATTATGGCCTTCCTAGTAAAAAAGGGTCGAAAACGAGTAATGTCCCAAATTAACGAGGATATTTTCTTAACCCCCATTTTGGCTGAATTTTTAGAGAATGCAAAAATATCCCAAGGAAGTCATAGTTATGTTGTTTACCTATCCAACGAATTGTCACACGCTAAGATTCAATGCAAATCGGCCACATTATGGCCTTTCTAGTAAAAAAGGGTCGAAAACGAGTAATGTCCCAAATTAACGAAGAGATTTTCTTAACCTCCATATTGGCTGAATTTTTAAAAAATGCAAAAATATCCCATGGAAGTCCTAGTTATGTTGTTTACCTATCCAACGAATTGTCACACGCTAAGATTCAATGCAAATCGGCCACATTATGGCCTTCCTAGTAAAAAAGGGTCGAAAACGAGTAATGTCCCAAATTAACGAGGAGATTTTCTTAACCTCCATTTTGGCTGAACTTTTAAAAAATGCAAAAATATCCCATGGAAGTCGTAGCTATGTTGTTTACCTATCCAACGAATTGTCCCATGCTAAGATTCAATACAAACCGGCCACTTTATGGCCTTCCTTATAAAAAAGGGTCAAAAACGAGTAATGTCCTAAGTTAACGAGGGGATTTTCTTAACCTCCATTTTGGCTGAATTTTTAGAGAATGCAAAAATATCCCATGGAAGTCGTAGTTATGTTGTTTACCTATCAAACGAATTGTCACACGCTAAGATTCAATGCAAATCGGCCACATTATGGCCTTCCTAGTAAAAAAGGGTCGAAAACGAGTAATGTCCCAAATTAACGAGGATATTTTCTTAACCCCCATTTTGGCTGAATTTTTAGAGAATGCAAAAATATCCCAAGGAAGTCATAGTTATGTTGTTTACCTATCCAACGAATTGTCACACGCTAAGATTCAATGCAAATCGGCCACATTATGGCCTTTCTAGTAAAAAAGGGTCGAAAACGAGTAATGTCCCAAATTAACGAGGAGATTTTCTTAACCTCCATATTGGCTGAATTTTTAAAAAATGCAAAAATATCCCATGGAAGTCCTAGTTATGTTGTTTACCTATCCAACGAATTGTCACACGCTAAGATTCAATGCAAATCGGCCACATTATGGCCTTCCTAGTAAAAAAGGGTCGAAAACGAGTAATGTCCCAAATTAACGAGGAGATTTTCTTAACCTCCATTTTGGCTGAACTTTTAAAAAATGCAAAAATATCCCATGGAAGTCGTAGCTATGTTGTTTACCTATCCAACGAATTGTCCCATGCTAAGATTCAATACAAACCGGCCACTTTATGGCCTTCCTTATAAAAAAGGGTCAAAAACGAGTAATGTCCTAAGTTAACGAGGGGATTTTCTTAACCTCCATTTTGGCTGAATTTTTAGAGAATGCAAAAATATCCCATGGAAGTCGTAGTTATGTTGTTTACCTATCAAACGAATTGTCACACGCTAAGATTCAATGCAAATCGGCCACATTATGGCCTTCCTACTAAAAAAGGGTCGAAAACGAGTAATGTCCCAAATTAACGAGGATATTTTCTTAACCCCCATTTTGGCTGAATTTTTAGAGAATGCAAAAATATCCCATGGAAGTCGTAGTTATGTTGTTTACCTATCCAACGAATTGTCACACGCTAAGATTCAATGCAAATCGGCCACATTATGGCCTTCCTAGTAAAAAAGGGTCGAAAACGAGTAATGTCCCAAATTAACGAGGAGATTTTCTTAACCTCCATTTTGGCTGAACTTTTAAAAAATGCAAAAATATCCCATGGAAGTCGTAGCTATGTTGTTTACCTATCCAACGAATTGTCCCATGCTAAGATTCAATACAAACCGGCCACTTTATGGCCTTCCTTATAAAAAAGGGTCAAAAACGAGTAATGTCCTAAGTTAACGAGGGGATTTTCTTAACCTCCATTTTGGCTGAATTTTTAGAGAATGCAAAAATATCCCATGGAAGTCGTAGTTATGTTGTTTACCTATCCAACGAATTGTCACACGCTAAGATTCAATGCAAATCGGCCACATTATGGCCTTCCTACTAAAAAAGGGTCGAAAACGAGTAATGTCCCAAATTAACGAGGATATTTTCTTAACCCCCATTTTGGCTGAATTTTTAGAGAATGCAAAAATATCCCAAGGAAGTCATAGTTATGTTGTTTACCTATCCAACGAATTGTCACACGCTAAGATTCAATGCAAATCGGCCACATTATGGCCTTCCTAGTAAAAAAGGGTCGAAAACGAGTAATGTCCCAAATTAACGAGGAGATTTTCTTAACCCCCATTTTGGCTGAATTTTTAGAGAATGCAAAAATATCCCATGGAAGTCGTAGTTATGTTGTTTACCTATCCAACGAATTGTCACACGCTAAGATTCAATGCAAATCGGCCACATTATGGCCTTCCTAGTAAAAAAGGGTCGAAAACGAGTAATGTCCCAAATTAACGAGGATATTTTCTTAACCCCCATTTTGGCTGAATTTTTAGAGAATGCAAAAATATCCCATGGAAGTCGTAGTTATGTTGTTTACCTATCCAACGAATTGTCACACGCTAAGATTCAATGCAAATCGGCCACATTATGGCCTTCCTAGTAAAAAAGGGTCGAAAACGAGTAATGTCCCAAATTAACGAGGAGATTTTCTTAACCCCCATTTTGGCTGAATTTTTAGAGAATGCAAAAATATCCCATGGAAGTCGTAGTTATGTTGTTTACCTATCCAACGAATTGTCACACGCTAAGATTCAATGCAAATCGGCCACATTATGGCCTTCCTAGTAAAAAAGGGTCGAAAACGAGTAATGTCCCAAATTAACGAGGAGATTTTCTTAACCTCCATTTTGGCTGAACTTTTAAAAAATGCAAAAATATCCCATGGAAGTCGTAGCTATGTTGTTTACCTATCCAACGAATTGTCCCATGCTAAGATTCAATACAAACCGGCCACTTTATGGCCTTCCTTATAAAAAAGGGTCAAAAACGAGTAATGTCCTAAGTTAACGAGGGGATTTTCTTAACCTCCATTTTGGCTGAATTTTTAGAGAATGCAAAAATATCCCATGGAAGTCGTAGTTATGTTGTTTACCTATCAAACGAATTGTCACACGCTAAGATTCAATGCAAATCGGCCACATTATGGCCTTCCTACTAAAAAAGGGTCGAAAACGAGTAATGTCCCAAATTAACGAGGATATTTTCTTAACCCCCATTTTGGCTGAATTTTTAGAGAATGCAAAAATATCCCATGGAAGTCGTAGTTATGTTGTTTACCTATCCAACGAATTGTCACACGCTAAGATTCAATGCAAATCGGCCACATTATGGCCTTCCTAGTAAAAAAGGGTCGAAAACGAGTAATGTCCCAAATTAACGAGGAGATTTTCTTAACCTCCATTTTGGCTGAACTTTTAAAAAATGCAAAAATATCCCATGGAAGTCGTAGCTATGTTGTTTACCTATCCAACGAATTGTCCCATGCTAAGATTCAATACAAACCGGCCACTTTATGGCCTTCCTTATAAAAAAGGGTCAAAAACGAGTAATGTCCTAAGTTAACGAGGGGATTTTCTTAACCTCCATTTTGGCTGAATTTTTAGAGAATGCAAAAATATCCCGTGGAAGTCGTAGTTATGTTGTTTACCTATCAAACGAATTGTCACACGCTAAGATTCAATGCAAATCGGCCACATTATGGCCTTCCTACTAAAAAAGGGTCGAAAACGAGTAATGTCCCAAATTAACGAGGATATTTTCTTAACCCCCATTTTGGCTGAATTTTTAGAGAATGCAAAAATATCCCATGGAAGTCGTAGTTATGTTGTTTACCTATCCAACGAATTGTCACACGCTAAGATTCAATGCAAATCGGCCACATTATGGCCTTCCTAGTAAAAAAGGGTCGAAAACGAGTAATGTCCCAAATTAACGAGGATATTTTCTTAACCCCCATTTTGGCTGAATTTTTAGAGAATGCAAAAATATCCCAAGGAAGTCATAGTTATGTTGTTTACCTATCCAACGAATTGTCACACGCTAAGATTCAATGCAAATCGGCCACATTATTGCCTTTCTAGTAAAAAAGGGTCGAAAACGAGTAATGTCCCAAATTAACGAGGAGATTTTCTTAACCTCCATATTGGCTGAATTTTTAAAAAATGCAAAAATATCCCATGGAAGTCCTAGTTATGTTGTTTACCTATCCAACGAATTGTCACACGCTAAGATTCAATGCAAATCGGCCACATTATGGCCTTCCTAGTAAAAAAGGGTCGAAAACGAGTAATGTCCCAAATTAACGAGGAGATTTTCTTAACCCCCATTTTGGCTGAATTTTTAGAGAATGCAAAAATATCCCATGGAAGTCGTAGTTATGTTGTTTACCTATCCAACGAATTGTCACACGCTAAGATTCAATGCAAATCGGCCACATTATGGCCTTCCTAGTAAAAAAGGGTCGAAAACGAGTAATGTCCCAAATTAACGAGGAGATTTTCTTAACCTCCATTTTGGCTGAACTTTTAAAAAATGCAAAAATATCCCATGGAAGTCGTAGCTATGTTGTTTACCTATCCAACGAATTGTCCCATGCTAAGATTCAATACAAACCGGCCACTTTATGGCCTTCCTTATAAAAAAGGGTCAAAAACGAGTAATGTCCTAAGTTAACGAGGGGATTTTCTTAACCTCCATTTTGGCTGAATTTTTAGAGAATGCAAAAATATCCCATGGAAGTCGTAGTTATGTTGTTTACCTATCAAACGAATTGTCACACGCTAAGATTCAATGCAAATCGGCCACATTATGGCCTTCCTACTAAAAAAGGGTCGAAAACGAGTAATGTCCCAAATTAACGAGGATATTTTCTTAACCCCCATTTTGGCTGAATTTTTAGAGAATGCAAAAATATCCCATGGAAGTCGTAGTTATGTTGTTTACCTATCCAACGAATTGTCACACGCTAAGATTCAATGCAAATCGGCCACATTATGGCCTTCCTAGTAAAAAAGGGTCGAAAACGAGTAATGTCCCAAATTAACGAGGAGATTTTCTTAACCTCCATTTTGGCTGAACTTTTAAAAAATGCAAAAATATCCCATGGAAGTCGTAGCTATGTTGTTTACCTATCCAACGAATTGTCCCATGCTAAGATTCAATACAAACCGGCCACTTTATGGCCTTCCTTATAAAAAAGGGTCAAAAACGAGTAATGTCCTAAGTTAACGAGGGGATTTTCTTAACCTCCATTTTGGCTGAATTTTTAGAGAATGCAAAAATATCCCGTGGAAGTCGTAGTTATGTTGTTTACCTATCAAACGAATTGTCACACGCTAAGATTCAATGCAAATCGGCCACATTATGGCCTTCCTACTAAAAAAGGGTCGAAAACGAGTAATGTCCCAAATTAACGAGGATATTTTCTTAACCCCCATTTTGGCTGAATTTTTAGAGAATGCAAAAATATCCCATGGAAGTCGTAGTTATGTTGTTTACCTATCCAACGAATTGTCACACGCTAAGATTCAATGCAAATCGGCCACATTATGGCCTTCCTAGTAAAAAAGGGTCGAAAACGAGTAATGTCCCAAATTAACGAGGATATTTTCTTAACCCCCATTTTGGCTGAATTTTTAGAGAATGCAAAAATATCCCAAGGAAGTCATAGTTATGTTGTTTACCTATCCAACGAATTGTCACACGCTAAGATTCAATGCAAATCGGCCACATTATTGCCTTTCTAGTAAAAAAGGGTCGAAAACGAGTAATGTCCCAAATTAACGAGGAGATTTTCTTAACCTCCATATTGGCTGAATTTTTAAAAAATGCAAAAATATCCCATGGAAGTCCTAGTTATGTTGTTTACCTATCCAACGAATTGTCACACGCTAAGATTCAATGCAAATCGGCCACATTATGGCCTTCCTACTAAAAAAGGGTCGAAAACGAGTAATGTCCCAAATTAACGAGGAGATTTTCTTAACCTCCATTTTGGCTGAACTTTTAAAAAATGCAAAAATATCCCATGGAAGTCGTAGCTATGTTGTTTACCTATCCAACGAATTGTCCCATGCTAAGATTCAATACAAACCGGCCACTTTATGGCCTTCCTTATAAAAAAGGGTCAAAAACGAGTAATGTCCTAAGTTAACGAGGGGATTTTCTTAACCTCCATTTTGGCTGAATTTTTAGAGAATGCAAAAATATCCCATGGAAGTCGTAGTTATGTTGTTTACCTATCAAACGAATTGTCACACGCTAAGATTCAATGCAAATCGGCCACATTATGGCCTTCCTACTAAAAAAGGGTCGAAAACGAGTAATGTCCCAAATTAACGAGGATATTTTCTTAACCCCCATTTTGGCTGAATTTTTAGAGAATGCAAAAATATCCCATGGAAGTCGTAGTTATATTGTTTACCTATCCAACGAATTGTCACACGCTAAGATTCAATGCAAATCGGCCACATTATGGCCTTCCTAGTAAAAAAGGGTCGAAAACGAGTAATGTCCCAAATTAACGAGGAGATTTTCTTAACCTCCATTTTGGCTGAACTTTTAAAAAATGCAAAAATATCCCATGGAAGTCGTAGCTATGTTGTTTACCTATCCAACGAATTGTCCCATGCTAAGATTCAATACAAACCGGCCACTTTATGGCCTTCCTTATAAAAAAGGGTCAAAAACGAGTAATGTCCTAAGTTAACGAGGGGATTTTCTTAACCTCCATTTTGGCTGAATTTTTAGAGAATGCAAAAATATCCCATGGAAGTCGTAGTTATGTTGTTTACCTATCCAACGAATTGTCACACGCTAAGATT
Organism: Medicago sativa; assembly: GCF_051527215.1. NCBI lineage: Eukaryota > Viridiplantae > Streptophyta > Magnoliopsida > Fabales > Fabaceae > Medicago > Medicago sativa. The sequence goes on from NC_140750.1 coordinate 84,684,417, forward strand.
CAATGCAAATCGGCCACATTATGGCCTTCCTACTAAAAAAGGGTCGAAAACGAGTAATGTCCCAAATTAACGAGGATATTTTCTTAACCCCCATTTTGGCTGAATTTTTAGAGAATGCAAAAATATCCCAAGGAAGTCATAGTTATGTTGTTTACCTATCCAACGAATTGTCACACGCTAAGATTCAATGCAAATCGGCCACATTATGGCCTTCCTAGTAAAAAAGGGTCGAAAACGAGTAATGTCCCAAATTAACGAGGAGATTTTCTTAACCCCCATTTTGGCTGAATTTTTAGAGAATGCAAAAATATCCCATGGAAGTCGTAGTTATGTTGTTTACCTATCCAACGAATTGTCACACGCTAAGATTCAATGCAAATCGGCCACATTATGGCCTTCCTAGTAAAAAAGGGTCGAAAACGAGTAATGTCCCAAATTAACGAGGATATTTTCTTAACCCCCATTTTGGCTGAATTTTTAGAGAATGCAAAAATATCCCATGGAAGTCGTAGTTATGTTGTTTACCTATCCAACGAATTGTCACACGCTAAGATTCAATGCAAATCGGCCACATTATGGCCTTCCTAGTAAAAAAGGGTCGAAAACGAGTAATGTCCCAAATTAACGAGGAGATTTTCTTAACCTCCATTTTGGCTGAACTTTTAAAAAATGCAAAAATATCCCATGGAAGTCGTAGCTATGTTGTTTACCTATCCAACGAATTGTCCCATGCTAAGATTCAATACAAACCGGCCACTTTATGGCCTTCCTTATAAAAAAGGGTCAAAAACGAGTAATGTCCTAAGTTAACGAGGTGATTTTCTTAACCTCCATTTTGGCTGAATTTTTAGAGAATGCAAAAATATCCCATGGAAGTCGTAGTTATGTTGTTTACCTATCAAACGAATTGTCACACGCTAAGATTCAATGCAAATCGGCCACATTATGGCCTTCCTACTAAAAAAGGGTCGAAAACGAGTAATGTCCCAAATTAACGAGGATATTTTCTTAACCCCCATTTTGGCTGAATTTTTAGAGAATGCAAAAATATCCCATGGAAGTCGTAGTTATGTTGTTTACCTATCCAACGAATTGTCACACGCTAAGATTCAATGCAAATCGGCCACATTATGGCCTTCCTAGTAAAAAAGGGTCGAAAACGAGTAATGTCCCAAATTAACGAGGAGATTTTCTTAACCTCCATTTTGGCTGAACTTTTAAAAAATGCAAAAATATCCCATGGAAGTCGTAGCTATGTTGTTTACCTATCCAACGAATTGTCCCATGCTAAGATTCAATACAAACCGGCCACTTTATGGCCTTCCTTATAAAAAAGGGTCAAAAACGAGTAATGTCCTAAGTTAACGAGGGGATTTTCTTAACCTCCATTTTGGCTGAATTTTTAGAGAATGCAAAAATATCCCGTGGAAGTCGTAGTTATGTTGTTTACCTATCAAACGAATTGTCACACGCTAAGATTCAATGCAAATCGGCCACATTATGGCCTTCCTACTAAAAAAGGGTCGAAAACGAGTAATGTCCCAAATTAACGAGGATATTTTCTTAACCCCCATTTTGGCTGAATTTTTAGAGAATGCAAAAATATCCCATGGAAGTCGTAGTTATGTTGTTTACCTATCCAACGAATTGTCACACGCTAAGATTCAATGCAAATCGGCCACATTATGGCCTTCCTAGTAAAAAAGGGTCGAAAACGAGTAATGTCCCAAATTAACGAGGATATTTTCTTAACCCCCATTTTGGCTGAATTTTTAGAGAATGCAAAAATATCCCAAGGAAGTCATAGTTATGTTGTTTACCTATCCAACGAATTGTCACACGCTAAGATTCAATGCAAATCGGCCACATTATGGCCTTTCTAGTAAAAAAGGGTCGAAAACGAGTAATGTCCCAAATTAACGAGGAGATTTTCTTAACCTCCATATTGGCTGAATTTTTAAAAAATGCAAAAATATCCCATGGAAGTCCTAGTTATGTTGTTTACCTATCCAACGAATTGTCACACGCTAAGATTCAATGCAAATCGGCCACATTATGGCCTTCCTAGTAAAAAAGGGTCGAAAACGAGTAATGTCCCAAATTAACGAGGAGATTTTCTTAACCTCCATTTTGGCTGAACTTTTAAAAAATGCAAAAATATCCCATGGAAGTCGTAGCTATGTTGTTTACCTATCCAACGAATTGTCCCATGCTAAGATTCAATACAAACCGGCCACTTTATGGCCTTCCTTATAAAAAAGGGTCAAAAACGAGTAATGTCCTAAGTTAACGAGGGGATTTTCTTAACCTCCATTTTGGCTGAATTTTTAGAGAATGCAAAAATATCCCATGGAAGTCGTAGTTATGTTGTTTACCTATCAAACGAATTGTCACACGCTAAGATTCAATGCAAATCGGCCACATTATGGCCTTCCTACTAAAAAAGGGTCGAAAACGAGTAATGTCCCAAATTAACGAGGATATTTTCTTAACCCCCATTTTGGCTGAATTTTTAGAGAATGCAAAAATATCCCATGGAAGTCGTAGTTATGTTGTTTACCTATCCAACGAATTGTCACACGCTAAGATTCAATGCAAATCGGCCACATTATGGCCTTCCTAGTAAAAAAGGGTCGAAAACGAGTAATGTCCCAAATTAACGAGGAGATTTTCTTAACCTCCATTTTGGCTGAACTTTTAAAAAATGCAAAAATATCCCATGGAAGTCGTAGCTATGTTGTTTACCTATCCAACGAATTGTCCCATGCTAAGATTCAATACAAACCGGCCACTTTATGGCCTTCCTTATAAAAAAGGGTCAAAAACGAGTAATGTCCTAAGTTAACGAGGGGATTTTCTTAACCTCCATTTTGGCTGAATTTTTAGAGAATGCAAAAATATCCCATGGAAGTCGTAGTTATGTTGTTTACCTATCCAACGAATTGTCACACGCTAAGATTCAATGCAAATCGGCCACATTATGGCCTTCCTACTAAAAAAGGGTCGAAAACGAGTAATGTCCCAAATTAACGAGGATATTTTCTTAACCCCCATTTTGGCTGAATTTTTAGAGAATGCAAAAATATCCCAAGGAAGTCATAGTTATGTTGTTTACCTATCCAACGAATTGTCACACGCTAAGATTCAATGCAAATCGGCCACATTATGGCCTTCCTAGTAAAAAAGGGTCGAAAACGAGTAATGTCCCAAATTAACGAGGAGATTTTCTTAACCCCCATTTTGGCTGAATTTTTAGAGAATGCAAAAATATCCCATGGAAGTCGTAGTTATGTTGTTTACCTATCCAACGAATTGTCACACGCTAAGATTCAATGCAAATCGGCCACATTATGGCCTTCCTAGTAAAAAAGGGTCGAAAACGAGTAATGTCCCAAATTAACGAGGATATTTTCTTAACCCCCATTTTGGCTGAATTTTTAGAGAATGCAAAAATATCCCATGGAAGTCGTAGTTATGTTGTTTACCTATCCAACGAATTGTCACACGCTAAGATTCAATGCAAATCGGCCACATTATGGCCTTCCTAGTAAAAAAGGGTCGAAAACGAGTAATGTCCCAAATTAACGAGGAGATTTTCTTAACCCCCATTTTGGCTGAATTTTTAGAGAATGCAAAAATATCCCATGGAAGTCGTAGTTATGTTGTTTACCTATCCAACGAATTGTCACACGCTAAGATTCAATGCAAATCGGCCACATTATGGCCTTCCTAGTAAAAAAGGGTCGAAAACGAGTAATGTCCCAAATTAACGAGGAGATTTTCTTAACCTCCATTTTGGCTGAACTTTTAAAAAATGCAAAAATATCCCATGGAAGTCGTAGCTATGTTGTTTACCTATCCAACGAATTGTCCCATGCTAAGATTCAATACAAACCGGCCACTTTATGGCCTTCCTTATAAAAAAGGGTCAAAAACGAGTAATGTCCTAAGTTAACGAGGGGATTTTCTTAACCTCCATTTTGGCTGAATTTTTAGAGAATGCAAAAATATCCCATGGAAGTCGTAGTTATGTTGTTTACCTATCAAACGAATTGTCACACGCTAAGATTCAATGCAAATCGGCCACATTATGGCCTTCCTACTAAAAAAGGGTCGAAAACGAGTAATGTCCCAAATTAACGAGGATATTTTCTTAACCCCCATTTTGGCTGAATTTTTAGAGAATGCAAAAATATCCCATGGAAGTCGTAGTTATGTTGTTTACCTATCCAACGAATTGTCACACGCTAAGATTCAATGCAAATCGGCCACATTATGGCCTTCCTAGTAAAAAAGGGTCGAAAACGAGTAATGTCCCAAATTAACGAGGAGATTTTCTTAACCTCCATTTTGGCTGAACTTTTAAAAAATGCAAAAATATCCCATGGAAGTCGTAGCTATGTTGTTTACCTATCCAACGAATTGTCCCATGCTAAGATTCAATACAAACCGGCCACTTTATGTCCTTCCTTATAAAAAAGGGTCAAAAACGAGTAATGTCCTAAGTTAACGAGGGGATTTTCTTAACCTCCATTTTGGCTGAATTTTTAGAGAATGCAAAAATATCCCATGGAAGTCGTAGTTATGTTGTTTACCTATCCAACGAATTGTCACACGCTAAGATTCAATGCAAATCGGCCACATTATGGCCTTCCTACTAAAAAAGGGTCGAAAACGAGTAATGTCCCAAATTAACGAGGATATTTTCTTAACCCCCATTTTGGCTGAATTTTTAGAGAATGCAAAAATATCCCAAGGAAGTCATAGTTATGTTGTTTACCTATCCAACGAATTGTCACACGCTAAGATTCAATGCAAATCGGCCACATTATGGCCTTCCTAGTAAAAAAGGGTCGAAAACGAGTAATGTCCCAAATTAACGAGGAGATTTTCTTAACCCCCATTTTGGCTGAATTTTTAGAGAATGCAAAAATATCCCATGGAAATCGTAGTTATGTTGTTTACCTATCCAACGAATTGTCACACGCTAAGATTCAATGCAAATCGGCCACATTATGGCCTTCCTAGTAAAAAAGGGTCGAAAACGAGTAATGTCCCAAATTAACGAGGATATTTTCTTAACCCCCATTTTGGCTGAATTTTTAGAGAATGCAAAAATATCCCATGGAAGTCGTAGTTATGTTGTTTACCTATCCAACGAATTGTCACACGCTAATATTCAATGCAAATCGGCCACATTATGGCCTTCCTAGTAAAAAAGGGTCGAAAACGAGTAATGTCCCAAATTAACGAGGAGATTTTCTTAACCCCCATTTTGGCTGAATTTTTAGAGAATGCAAAAATATCCCATGGAAGTCGTAGTTATGTTGTTTACCTATCCAACGAATTGTCACACGCTAAGATTCAATGCAAATCGGCCACATTATGGCCTTCCTAGTAAAAAAGGGTCGAAAACGAGTAATGTCCCAAATTAACGAGGAGATTTTCTTAACCTCCATTTTGGCTGAACTTTTAAAAAATGCAAAAATATCCCATGGAAGTCGTAGCTATGTTGTTTACCTATCCAACGAATTGTCCCATGCTAAGATTCAATACAAACCGGCCACTTTATGTCCTTCCTTATAAAAAAGGGTCAAAAACGAGTAATGTCCTAAGTTAACGAGGGGATTTTCTTAACCTCCATTTTGGCTGAATTTTTAGAGAATGCAAAAATATCCCATGGAAGTCGTAGTTATGTTGTTTACCTATCCAACGAATTGTCACACTCTAAGATTCAATGCAAATCGGCCACATTATGGCCTTCCTACTAAAAAAGGGTCGAAAACGAGTAATGTCCCAAATTAACGAGGATATTTTCTTAACCCCCATTTTGGCTGAATTTTTAGAGAATGCAAAAATATCCCAAGGAAGTCATAGTTATGTTGTTTACCTATCCAACGAATTGTCACACGCTAAGATTCAATGCAAATCGGCCACATTATGGCCTTTCTAGTAAAAAAGGGTCGAAAACGAGTAATGTCCCAAATTAACGAGGATATTTTCTTAACCTCCATATTGGCTGAATTTTTAAAAAATGCAAAAATATCCCATGGAAGTCCTAGTTATGTTGTTTACCTATCCAACGAATTGTCACACGCTAAGATTCAATGCAAATCGGCCACATTATGGCCTTCCTAGTAAAAAAGGGTCGAAAACGAGTAATGTCCCAAATTAACGAGGAGATTTTCTTAACCTCCATTTTGGCTGAACTTTTAAAAAATGCAAAAATATCCCATGGAAGTCGTAGCTATGTTGTTTACCTATCCAACGAATTGTCCCATGCTAAGATTCAATACAAACCGGCCACTTTATGGCCTTCCTTATAAAAAAGGGTCAAAAACGAGTAATGTCCTAAGTTAACGAGGGGATTTTCTTAACCTCCATTTTGGCTGAATTTTTAGAGAATGCAAAAATATCCCATGGAAGTCGTAGTTATGTTGTTTACCTATCAAACGAATTGTCACACGCTAAGATTCAATGCAAATCGGCCACATTATGGCCTTCCTACTAAAAAAGGGTCGAAAACGAGTAATGTCCCAAATTAACGAGGATATTTTCTTAACCCCCATTTTGGCTGAATTTTTAGAGAATGCAAAAATATCCCATGGAAGTCGTAGTTATGTTGTTTACCTATCCAACGAATTGTCACACGCTAAGATTCAATGCAAATCGGCCACATTATGGCCTTCCTAGTAAAAAAGGGTCGAAAACGAGTAATGTCCCAAATTAACGAGGAGATTTTCTTAACCTCCATTTTGGCTGAACTTTTAAAAAATGCAAAAATATCCCATGGAAGTCGTAGCTATGTTGTTTACCTATCCAACGAATTGTCCCATGCTAAGATTCAATACAAACCGGCCACTTTATGGCCTTCCTTATAAAAAAGGGTCAAAAACGAGTAATGTCCTAAGTTAACGAGGGGATTTTCTTAACCTCCATTTTGGCTGAATTTTTAGAGAATGCAAAAATATCCCATGGAAGTCGTAGTTATGTTGTTTACCTATCAAACGAATTGTCACACGCTAAGATTCAATGCAAATCGGCCACATTATGGCCTTCCTACTAAAAAAGGGTCGAAAACGAGTAATGTCCCAAATTAACGAGGATATTTTCTTAACCCCCATTTTGGCTGAATTTTTAGAGAATGCAAAAATATCCCATGGAAGTCGTAGTTATGTTGTTTACCTATCCAACGAATTGTCACACACTAAGATTCAATGCAAATCGGCCACATTATGGCCTTCCTAGTAAAAAAGGGTCGAAAACGAGTAATGTCCCAAATTAACGAGGAGATTTTCTTAACCTCCATTTTGGCTGAACTTTTAAAAAATGCAAAAATATCCCATGGAAGTCGTAGCTATGTTGTTTACCTATCCAACGAATTGTCCCATGCTAAGATTCAATACAAACCGGCCACTTTATGTCCTTCCTTATAAAAAAGGGTCAAAAACGAGTAATGTCCTAAGTTAACGAGGGGATTTTCTTAACCTCCATTTTGGCTGAATTTTTAGAGAATGCAAAAATATCCCATGGAAGTCGTAGTTATGTTGTTTACCTATCAAACGAATTGTCACACGCTAAGATTCAATGCAAATCGGCCACATTATGGCCTTCCTACTAAAAAAGGGTCGAAAACGAGTAATGTCCCAAATTAACGAGGATATTTTCTTAACCCCCATTTTGGCTGAATTTTTAGAGAATGCAAAAATATCCCATGGAAGTCGTAGTTATGTTGTTTACCTATCCAACGAATTGTCACACGCTAAGATTCAATGCAAATCGGCCACATTATGGCCTTCCTAGTAAAAAAGGGTCGAAAACGAGTAATGTCCCAAATTAACGAGGAGATTTTCTTAACCTCCATTTTGGCTGAACTTTTAAAAAATGCAAAAATATCCCATGGAAGTCGTAGCTATGTTGTTTACCTATCCAACGAATTGTCCCATGCTAAGATTCAATACAAACCGGCCACTTTATGGCCTTCCTTATAAAAAAGGGTCAAAAACGAGTAATGTCCTAAGTTAACGAGGGGATTTTCTTAACCTCCATTTTGGCTGAATTTTTAGAGAATGCAAAAATATCCCATGGAAGTCGTAGTTATGTTGTTTACCTATCAAACGAATTGTCACACGCTAAGATTCAATGCAAATCGGCCACATTATGGCCTTCCTACTAAAAAAGGGTCGAAAACGAGTAATGTCCCAAATTAACGAGGATATTTTCTTAACCCCCATTTTGGCTGAATTTTTAGAGAATGCAAAAATATCCCATGGAAGTCGTAGTTATGTTGTTTACCTATCCAACGAATTGTCACACACTAAGATTCAATGCAAATCGGCCACATTATGGCCTTCCTAGTAAAAAAGGGTCGAAAACGAGTAATGTCCCAAATTAACGAGGAGATTTTCTTAACCTCCATTTTGGCTGAACTTTTAAAAAATGCAAAAATATCCCATGGAAGTCGTAGCTATGTTGTTTACCTATCCAACGAATTGTCCCATGCTAAGATTCAATACAAACCGGCCACTTTATGTCCTTCCTTATAAAAAAGGGTCAAAAACGAGTAATGTCCTAAGTTAACGAGGGGATTTTCTTAACCTCCATTTTGGCTGAATTTTTAGAGAATGCAAAAATATCCCATGGAAGTCGTAGTTATGTTGTTTACCTATCCAACGAATTGTCACACGCTAAGATTCAATGCAAATCGGCCACATTATGGCCTTCCTACTAAAAAAGGGTCGAAAACGAGTAATGTCCCAAATTAACGAGGATATTTTCTTAACCCCCATTTTGGCTGAATTTTTAGAGAATGCAAAAATATCCCAAGGAAGTCATAGTTATGTTGTTTACCTATCCAACGAATTGTCACACGCTAAGATTCAATGCAAATCGGCCACATTATGGCCTTCCTAGTAAAAAAGGGTCGAAAACGAGTAATGTCCCAAATTAACGAGGAGATTTTCTTAACCTCCATTTTGGCTGAACTTTTAAAAAATGCAAAAATATCCCATGGAAGTCGTAGCTATGTTGTTTACCTATCCAACGAATTGTCCCATGCTAAGATTCAATACAAACCGGCCACTTTATGGCCTTCCTTATAAAAAAGGGTCAAAAACGAGTAATGTCCTAAGTTAACGAGGGGATTTTCTTAACCTCCATTTTGGCTGAATTTTTAGAGAATGCAAAAATATCCCATGGAAGTCGTAGTTATGTTGTTTACCTATCAAACGAATTGTCACACGCTAAGATTCAATGCAAATCGGCCACATTATGGCCTTCCTACTAAAAAAGGGTCGAAAACGAGTAATGTCCCAAATTAACGAGGATATTTTCTTAACCCCCATTTTGGCTGAATTTTTAGAGAATGCAAAAATATCCCATGGAAGTCGTAGTTATGTTGTTTACCTATCCAACGAATTGTCACACGCTAAGATTCAATGCAAATCGGCCACATTATGGCCTTCCTAGTAAAAAAGGGTCGAAAACGAGTAATGTCCCAAATTAACGAGGAGATTTTCTTAACCTCCATTTTGGCTGAACTTTTAAAAAATGCAAAAATATCCCATGGAAGTCGTAGCTATGTTGTTTACCTATCCAACGAATTGTCCCATGCTAAGATTCAATACAAACCGGCCACTTTATGGCCTTCCTTATAAAAAAGGGTCAAAAACGAGTAATGTCCTAAGTTAACGAGGGGATTTTCTTAACCTCCATTTTGGCTGAATTTTTAGAGAATGCAAAAATATCCCATGGAAGTCGTAGTTATGTTGTTTACCTATCAAACGAATTGTCACACGCTAAGATTCAATGCAAATCGGCCACATTATGGCCTTCCTACTAAAAAAGGGTCGAAAACGAGTAATGTCCCAAATTAACGAGGATATTTTCTTAACCCCCATTTTGGCTGAATTTTTAGAGAATGCAAAAATATCCCATGGAAGTCGTAGTTATGTTGTTTACCTATCCAACGAATTGTCACACGCTAAGATTCAATGCAAATCGGCCACATTATGGCCTTCCTAGTAAAAAAGGGTCGAAAACGAGTAATGTCCCAAATTAACGAGGAGATTTTCTTAACCTCCATTTTGGCTGAACTTTTAAAAAATGCAAAAATATCCCATGGAAGTCGTAGCTATGTTGTTTACCTATCCAACGAATTGTCCCATGCTAAGATTCAATACAAACCGGCCACTTTATGTCCTTCCTTATAAAAAAGGGTCAAAAACGAGTAATGTCCTAAGTTAACGAGGGGATTTTCTTAACCTCCATTTTGGCTGAATTTTTAGAGAATGCAAAAATATCCCATGGAAGTCGTAGTTATGTTGTTTACCTATCCAACGAATTGTCACACGCTAAGATTCAATGCAAATCGGCCACATTATGGCCTTCCTACTAAAAAAGGGTCGAAAACGAGTAATGTCCCAAATTAACGAGGATATTTTCTTAACCCCCATTTTGGCTGAATTTTTAGAGAATGCAAAAATATCCCAAGGAAGTCATAGTTATGTTGTTTACCTATCCAACGAATTGTCACACGCTAAGATTCAATGCAAATCGGCCACATTATGGCCTTCCTAGTAAAAAAGGGTCGAAAACGAGTAATGTCCCAAATTAACGAGGAGATTTTCTTAACCCCCATTTTGGCTGAATTTTTAGAGAATGCAAAAATATCCCATGGAAGTCGTAGTTATGTTGTTTACCTATCCAACGAATTGTCACACGCTAAGATTCAATGCAAATCGGCCACATTATGGCCTTCCTAGTAAAAAAGGGTCGAAAACGAGTAATGTCCCAAATTAACGAGGATATTTTCTTAACCCCCATTTTGGCTGAATTTTTAGAGAATGCAAAAATATCCCATGGAAGTCGTAGTTATGTTGTTTACCTATCCAACGATTTGTCACACGCTAAGATTCAATGCAAATCGGCCACATTATGGCCTTCCTAGTAAAAAAGGGTCGAAAACGAGTAATGTCCCAAATTAACGAGGAGATTTTCTTAACCCCCATTTTGGCTGAATTTTTAGAGAATGCAAAAATATCCCATGGAAGTCGTAGTTATGTTGTTTACCTATCCAACGAATTGTCACACGCTAAGATTCAATGCAAATCGGCCACATTATGGCCTTCCTAGTAAAAAAGGGTCGAAAACGAGTAATGTCCCAAATTAACGAGGAGATTTTCTTAACCTCCATTTTGGCTGAACTTTTAAAAAATGCAAAAATATCCCATGGAAGTCGTAGCTATGTTGTTTACCTATCCAACGAATTGTCCCATGCTAAGATTCAATACAAACCGGCCACTTTATGGCCTTCCTTATAAAAAAGGGTCAAAAACGAGTAATGTCCTAAGTTAACGAGGGGATTTTCTTAACCTCCATTTTGGCTGAATTTTTAGAGAATGCAAAAATATCCCATGGAAGTCGTAGTTATGTTGTTTACCTATCAAACGAATTGTCACACGCTAAGATTCAATGCAAATCGGCCACATTATGGCCTTCCTACTAAAAAAGGGTCGAAAACGAGTAATGTCCCAAATTAACGAGGATATTTTCTTAACCCCCATTTTGGCTGAATTTTTAGAGAATGCAAAAATATCCCATGGAAGTCGTAGTTATGTTGTTTACCTATCCAACGAATTGTCACACGCTAAGATTCAATGCAAATCGGCCACATTATGGCCTTCCTAGTAAAAAAGGGTCGAAAACGAGTAATGTCCCAAATTAACGAGGAGATTTTCTTAACCTCCATTTTGGCTGAACTTTTAAAAAATGCAAAAATATCCCATGGAAGTCGTAGCTATGTTGTTTACCTATCCAACGAATTGTCCCATGCTAAGATTCAATACAAACCGGCCACTTTATGTCCTTCCTTATAAAAAAGGGTCAAAAACGAGTAATGTCCTAAGTTAACGAGGGGATTTTCTTAACCTCCATTTTGGCTGAATTTTTAGAGAATGCAAAAATATCCCATGGAAGTCGTAGTTATGTTGTTTACCTATCCAACGAATTGTCACACTCTAAGATTCAATGCAAATCGGCCACATTATGGCCTTCCTACTAAAAAAGGGTCGAAAACGAGTAATGTCCCAAATTAACGAGGATATTTTCTTAACCCCCATTTTGGCTGAATTTTTAGAGAATGCAAAAATATCCCAAGGAAGTCATAGTTATGTTGTTTACCTATCCAACGAATTGTCACACGCTAAGATTCAATGCAAATCGGCCACATTATGGCCTTTCTAGTAAAAAAGGGTCGAAAACGAGTAATGTCCCAAATTAACGAGGAGATTTTCTTAACCTCCATATTGGCTGAATTTTTAAAAAATGCAAAAATATCCCATGGAAGTCCTAGTTATGTTGTTTACCTATCCAACGAATTGTCACACGCTAAGATTCAATGCAAATCGGCCACATTATGGCCTTCCTAGTAAAAAAGGGTCCAAAACGAGTAATGTCCCAAATTAACGAGGAGATTTTCTTAACCTCCATTTTGGCTGAACTTTTAAAAAATGCAAAAATATCCCATGGAAGTCGTAGCTATGTTGTTTACCTATCCAACGAATTGTCCCATGCTAAGATTCAATACAAACCGGCCACTTTATGGCCTTCCTTATAAAAAAGGGTCAAAAACGAGTAATGTCCTAAGTTAACGAGGGGATTTTCTTAACCTCCATTTTGGCTGAATTTTTAGAGAATGCAAAAATATCCCATGGAAGTCGTAGTTATGTTGTTTACCTATCAAACGAATTGTCACACGCTAAGATTCAATGCAAATCGGCCACATTATGGCCTTCCTACTAAAAAAGGGTCGAAAACGAGTAATGTCCCAAATTAACGAGGATATTTTCTTAACCCCCATTTTGGCTGAATTTTTAGAGAATGCAAAAATATCCCATGGAAGTCGTAGTTATGTTGTTTACCTATCCAACGAATTGTCACACGCTAAGATTCAATGCAAATCGGCCACATTATGGCCTTCCTAGTAAAAAAGGGTCGAAAACGAGTAATGTCCCAAATTAACGAGGAGATTTTCTTAACCTCCATTTTGGCTGAACTTTTAAAAAATGCAAAAATATCCCATGGAAGTCGTAGCTATGTTGTTTACCTATCCAACGAATTGTCCCATGCTAAGATTCAATACAAACCGGCCACTTTATGGCCTTCCTTATAAAAAAGGGTCAAAAACGAGTAATGTCCTAAGTTAACGAGGGGATTTTCTTAACCTCCATTTTGGCTGAATTTTTAGAGAATGCAAAAATATCCCATGGAAGTCGTAGTTATGTTGTTTACCTATCCAACGAATTGTCACACGCTAAGATTCAATGCAAATCGGCCACATTATGGCCTTCCTACTAAAAAAGGGTCGAAAACGAGTAATGTCCCAAATTAACGAGGATATTTTCTTAACCCCCATTTTGGCTGAATTTTTAGAGAATGCAAAAATATCCCAAGGAAGTCATAGTTATGTTGTTTACCTATCCAACGAATTGTCACACGCTAAGATTCAATGCAAATCGGCCACATTATGGCCTTCCTAGTAAAAAAGGGTCGAAAACGAGTAATGTCCCAAATTAACGAGGAGATTTTCTTAACCTCCATATTGGCTGAATTTTTAAAAAATGCAAAAATATCCCATGGAAGTCGTAGCTATGTTGTTTACCTATCCAACGAATTGTCCCATGCTAAGATTCAATACAAACCGGCCACTTTATGGCCTTCCTTATAAAAAAGGGTCAAAAACGAGTAATGTCCGAAGTTAACGAGGGGATTTTCTTAACCTCCATTTTGGCTGAATTTTTAGAGAATGCAAAAATATCCCAAGGAAGTCATAGTTATGTTGTTTTCCTATCCAACGAATTGTCACACGCTAAGATTCAATGCAAATCGGCCACATTATGGCCTTCCTAGTAAAAAAGGGTCGAAAACGAGTAATGTCCCAAATTAACGAGGAGATTTTCTTAACCTCCATATTGGCTGAATTTTTAAAAAATGCAAAAATATCCCATGGAAGTCCTAGTTATGTTGTTTACCTATCCAACGAATTGTCACACGCTAAGATTCAATGCAAATCGGCCACATTATGGCCTTCCTAGTAAAAAAGGGTCGAAAACGAGTAATGTCCCAAATTAACGAGGAGATTTTCTTAACCTCCATTTTGGCTGAACTTTTAAAAAATGCAAAAATATCCCATGGAAGTCGTAGCTATGTTGTTTACCTATCCAACGAATTGTCCCATGCTAAGATTCAATACAAACCGGCCACTTTATGGCCTTCCTTATAAAAAAGGGTCAAAAACGAGTAATGTCCTAAGTTAACGAGGGGATTTTCTTAACCTCCATTTTGGCTGAATTTTTAGAGAATGCAAAAATATCCCATGGAAGTCGTAGTTATGTTGTTTACCTATCCAACGAATTGTCACACGCTAAGATTCAATGCAAATCGGCCACATTATGGCCTTCCTACTAAAAAAGGGTCGAAAACGAGTAATGTCCCAAATTAACGAGGATATTTTCTTAACCCCCATTTTGGCTGAATTTTTAGAGAATGCAAAAATATCCCAAGGAAGTCGTAGTTATGTTGTTTACCTATCCAACGAATTGTCACACGCTAAGATTCAATGCAAATCGGCCACATTATGGCCTTCCTAGTAAAAAAGGGTCGAAAACGAGTAATGTCCCAAATTAACGAGGAGATTTTCTTAACCTCCATATTGGCTGAATTTTTAAAAAATGCAAAAATATCCCATGGAAGTCCTAGTTATGTTGTTTAACTATCCAACGAATTGTCACACGCTAAGATTCAATGCAAATCGGCCACATTATGGCCTTCCTAGTAAAAAAGGGTCGAAAACGAGTAATGTCCCAAATTAACGAGGAGATTTTCTTGACCTCCATTTTGGCTGAACTTTTAAAAAATGCAAAAATATACCATGGAAGTCGTAGCTATGTTGTTTACCTATCCAACGAATTGTCCCATGCTAAGATTCAATACAAACCGGCCACTTTATGGCCTTCCTTATAAAAAAGGGTCAAAAACGAGTAATGTCCTAAGTTAACGAGGGGATTTTCTTAACCTCCATTTTGGCTGAATTTTTAGAAAATGCAAAAATATTCCATGGAAGTCGTAGTTATGTTGTTTACCTATCCAACGAATTGTCACACGCTAAGATTCAATGCAAATCGGCCACATTATGGCCTTCCTACTAAAAAAGGGTCGAAAACGAGTAATGTCCTAAATTAACGAGGATATTTTCTTAACCCCCATTTTGGCTGAATTTTTAGAGAATGCAAAAATATCCCAAGGAAGTCATAGTTATGTTGTTTACCTATCCAACGAATTGCCACACGCTAAGATTCAATGCAAATCGGCCACATTATGGCCTTCCTAGTAAAAAAGGGTCGAAAACGAGTAATGTCCCAAATTAACGAGGAGATTTTCTTAACCTCCATATTGGCTGAATTTTTATAAAATGCAAAAATATCCCATGGAAGTCGTAGCTATGTTGTTTACCTATCCAACGAATTGTCCCATGCTAAGATTCAATACAAACCGGCCACTTTATGGCCTTCCTTATAAAAAAGGGTCAAAAACGAGTAATGTCCTAAGTTAACGAGGGGATTTTCTTAACCTCCATTTTGGCTGAATTTTTAGAGAATGCAAAAATATCCCATGGAAGTCGTAGTTATGTTGTTTACATATCCAACGAATTGTCACACGCTAAGATTCAATGCAAATCGGCCACATTATGGCCTTCCTACTAAAAAAGGGTCGAAAACGAGTAATGTCCCAAATTAACGAGGATATTTTCTTAACCCCCATTTTGGCTGAATTTTTAGAGAATGCAAAAATATCCCAAGGAAGTCATAGTTATGTTGTTTTCCTATCCAACGAATTGTCACACGCTAAGATTCAATGCAAATCGGCCACATTATGGCCTTCCTAGTAAAAAAGGGTCGAAAACGAGTAATGTCCCAAATTAACGAGGAGATTTTCTTAACCTCCATATTGGCTGAATTTTTAAAAAATGCAAAAATATCCCATGGAAGTCCTAGTTATGTTGTTTACCTATCCAACGAATTGTCACACGCTAAGATTCAATGCAAATCGGCCACATTATGGCCTTCCTAGTAAAAAAGGGTCGAAAACGAGTAATGTCCCAAATTAACGAGGAGATTTTCTTAACCTCCATTTTGGCTGAACTTTTAAAAAATGCAAAAATATCCCATGGAAGTCGTAGCTATGTTGTTTACCTATCCAACGAATTGTCCCATGCTAAGATTCAATACAAACCGGCCACTTTATGGCCTTCCTTATAAAAAAGGGTCAAAAACGAGTAATGTCCTAAGTTAACGAGGGGATTTTCTTAACCTCCATTTTGGCTGAATTTTTAGAGAATGCAAAAATATCCCATGGAAGTCGTAGTTATGTTGTTTACCTATCCAACGAATTGTCACACGCTAAGATTCAATGCAAATCGGCCACATTATGGCCTTCCTACTAAAAAAGGGTCGAAAACGAGTAATGTCCTAAATTAACGAGGATATTTTCTTAACCCCCATTTTGGCTGAATTTTTAGAGAATGCAAAAATATCCCAAGGAAGTCATAGTTATGTTGTTTACCTATCCAACGAATTGCCACACGCTAAGATTCAATGCAAATCGGCCACATTATGGCCTTCCTAGTAAAAAAGGGTCGAAAACGAGTAATGTCCCAAATTAACGAGGAGATTTTCTTAACCTCCATATTGGCTGAATTTTTATAAAATGCAAAAATATCCCATGGAAGTCGTAGCTATGTTGTTTACCTATCCAACGAATTGTCCCATGCTAAGATTCAATACAAACCGGCCACTTTATGGCCTTCCTTATAAAAAAGGGTCAAAAACGAGTAATGTCCTAAGTTAACGAGGGGATTTTCTTAACCTCCATTTTGGCTGAATTTTTAGAGAATGCAAAAATATCCCATGGAAGTCGTAGTTATGTTGTTTACATATCCAACGAATTGTCACACGCTAAGATTCAATGCAAATCGGCCACATTATGGCCTTCCTACTAAAAAAGGGTCGAAAACGAGTAATGTCCCAAATTAACGAGGATATTTTCTTAACCCCCATTTTGGCTGAATTTTTAGAGAATGCAAAAATATCCCAAGGAAGTCATAGTTATGTTGTTTTCCTATCCAACGAATTGTCACACGCTAAGATTCAATGCAAATCGGCCACATTATGGCCTTCCTAGTAAAAAAGGGTCGAAAACGAGTAATGTCCCAAATTAACGAGGAGATTTTCTTAACCTCCATATTGGCTGAATTTTTAAAAAATGCAAAAATATCCCATGGAAGTCCTAGTTATGTTGTTTACCTATCCAACGAATTGTCACACGCTAAGATTCAATGCAAATCGGCCACATTATGGCCTTCCTAGTAAAAAAGGGTCGAAAACGAGTAATGTCCCAAATTAACGAGGAGATTTTCTTAACCTCCATTTTGGCTGAACTTTTAAAAAATGCAAAAATATCCCATGGAAGTCGTAGCTATGTTGTTTACCTATCCAACGAATTGTCCCATGCTAAGATTCAATACAAACCGGCCACTTTATGGCCTTCCTTATAAAAAAGGGTCAAAAACGAGTAATGTCCTAAGTTAACGAGGGGATTTTCTTAACCTCCATTTTGGCTGAATTTTTAGAGAATGCAAAAATATCCCATGGAAGTCGTAGTTATGTTGTTTACCTATCCAACGAATTGTCACACGCTAAGATTCAATGCAAATCGGCCACATTATGGCCTTCCTACTAAAAAAGGGTCGAAAACGAGTAATGTCCCAAATTAACGAGGATATTTTCTTAACCCCCATTTTGGCTGAATTTTTAGAGAATGCAAAAATATCCCAAGGAAGTCGTAGTTATGTTGTTTACCTATCCAACGAATTGTCACACGCTAAGATTCAATGCAAATCGGCCACATTATGGCCTTCCTAGTAAAAAAGGGTCGAAAACGAGTAATGTCCCAAATTAACGAGGAGATTTTCTTAACCTCCATATTGGCTGAATTTTTAAAAAATGCAAAAATATCCCATGGAAGTCCTAGTTATGTTGTTTAACTATCCAACGAATTGTCACACGCTAAGATTCAATGCAAATCGGCCACATTATGGCCTTCCTAGTAAAAAAGGGTCGAAAACGAGTAATGTCCCAAATTAACGAGGAGATTTTCTTGACCTCCATTTTGGCTGAACTTTTAAAAAATGCAAAAATATCCCATGGAAGTCGTAGCTATGTTGTTTACCTATCCAACGAATTGTCCCATGCTAAGATTCAATACAAACCGGCCACTTTATGGCCTTCCTTATAAAAAAGGGTCAAAAACGAGTAATGTCCTAAGTTAACGAGGGGATTTTCTTAACCTCCATTTTGGCTGAATTTTTAGAGAATGCAAAAATATCCCATGGAAGTCGTAGTTATGTTGTTTACCTATCCAACGAATTGTCACACGCTAAGATTCAATGCAAATCGGCCACATTATGGCCTTCCTACTAAAAAAGGGTCGAAAACGAGTAATGTCCCAAATTAACGAGGATATTTTCTTAACCCCCATTTTGGCTGAATTTTTAGAGAATGCAAAAATATCCCAAGGAAGTCATAGTTATGTTGTTTACCTATCCAACGAATTGCCACACGCTAAGATTCAATGCAAATCGGCCACATTATGGCCTTCCTAGTAAAAAAGGGTCGAAAACGAGTAATGTCCCAAATTAACGAGGAGATTTTCTTAACCTCCATATTGGCTGAATTTTTATAAAATGCAAAAATATCCCATGGAAGTCGTAGCTATGTTGTTTACCTATCCAACGAATTGTCCCATGCTAAGATTCAATACAAACCGGCCACTTTATGGCCTTCCTTATAAAAAAGGGTCAAAAACGAGTAATGTCCTAAGTTAACGAGGGGATTTTCTTAACCTCCATTTTGGCTGAATTTTTAGAGAATGCAAAAATATCCCATGGAAGTCGTAGTTATGTTGTTTACCTATCCAACGAATTGTCACACGCTAAGATTCAATGCAAATCGGCCACATTATGGCCTTCCTACTAAAAAAGGGTCGAAAACGAGTAATGTCCCAAATTAACGATGATATTTTCTTAACCCCCATTTTGGCTGAATTTTTAGAGAATGCAAAAATATCCCAAGGAAGTCGTAGTTATGTTGTTTACCTATCCAACGAATTGTCACACGCTAAGATTCAATGCAAATCGGCCACATTATGGCCTTCCTAGTAAAAAAGGGTCGAAAACGAGTAATGTCCCAAATTAACGAGGAGATTTTCTTAACCTCCATATTGGCTGAATTTTTAAAAAATGCAAAAATATCCCATGGAAGTCCTAGTTATGTTGTTTAACTATCCAACGAATTGTCACACGCTAAGATTCAATGCAAATCGGCCACATTATGGCCTTCCTAGTAAAAAAGGGTCGAAAACGAGTAATGTCCCAAATTAACGAGGAGATTTTCTTGACCTCCATTTTGGCTGAACTTTTAAAAAATGCAAAAATATCCCATGGAAGTCGTAGCTATGTTGTTTACCTATCCAACGAATTGTCCCATGCTAAGATTCAATACAAACCGGCCACTTTATGGCCTTCCTTATAAAAAAGGGTCAAAAACGAGTAATGTCCTAAGTTAACGAGGGGATTTTCTTAACCTCCATTTTGGCTGAATTTTTAGAGAATGCAAAAATATCCCATGGAAGTCGTAGTTATGTTGTTTACCTATCCAACGAATTGTCACACGCTAAGATTCAATGCAAATCGGCCACATTATGGCCTTCCTACTAAAAAAGGGTCGAAAACGAGTAATGTCCCAAATTAACGAGGATATTTTCTTAACCCCCATTTTGGCTGAATTTTTAGAGAATGCAAAAATATCCCAAGGAAGTCATAGTTATGTTGTTTACCTATCCAACGAATTGCCACACGCTAAGATTCAATGCAAATCGGCCACATTATGGCCTTCCTAGTAAAAAAGGGTCGAAAACGAGTAATGTCCCAAATTAACGAGGAGATTTTCTTAACCTCCATATTGGCTGAATTTTTATAAAATGCAAAAATATCCCATGGAAGTCGTAGCTATGTTGTTTACCTATCCAACGAATTGTCCCATGCTAAGATTCAATACAAACCGGCCACTTTATGGCCTTCCTTATAAAAAAGGGTCAAAAACGAGTAATGTCCTAAGTTAACGAGGGGATTTTCTTAACCTCCATTTTGGCTGAATTTTTAGAGAATGCAAAAATATCCCATGGAAGTCGTAGTTATGTTGTTTACATATCCAACGAATTGTCACACGCTAAGATTCAATGCAAATCGGCCACATTATGGCCTTCCTACTAAAAAAGGGTCGAAAACGAGTAATGTCCCAAATTAACGAGGATATTTTCTTAACCCCCATTTTGGCTGAATTTTTAGAGAATGCAAAAATATCCCAAGGAAGTCATAGTTATGTTGTTTTCCTATCAAACGAATTGTCACACGCTAAGATTCAATGCAAATCGGCCACATTATGGCCTTCCTAGTAAAAAAGGGTCGAAAACGAGTAATGTCCCAAATTAACGAGGAGATTTTCTTAACCTCCATATTGGCTGAATTTTTAAAAAATGCAAAAATATCCCATGGAAGTCGTAGCTATGTTGTTTACCTATCCAACGAATTGTCACACGCTAAGATTCAATGCAAATCGGCCACTTTATGGCCTTCCTTATAAAAAAGGGTCAAAAACGAGTAATGTCCTAAGTTAACGAGGGGATTTTCTTAACCTCCATTTTGGCTGAATTTTTAGAGAATGCAAAAATATCCCATGGAAGTCGTAGTTATGTTGTTTACCTATCCAACGAATTGTCACACGCTAAGATTCAATGCAAATCGGCCACATTATGGCCTTCCTAGTAAAAAAGGGTCGAAAACGAGTAATGTCCCAAATTAACGAGGAGATTTTCTTAACCTCCATATTGGCTGAATTTTTAAAAAATGCAAAAATATCCCATGGAAGTCCTAGTTATGTTGTTTACCTATCCAACGAATTGTCACACGCTAAGATTCAATGCAAATCGGCCACATTATGGCCTTCCTAGTAAAAAAGGGTCGAAAACGAGTAATGTCCCAAATTAACGAGGAGATTTTCTTAACCTCCATTTTGGCTGAACTTTTAAAAAATGCAAAAATATCCCATGGAAGTCGTAGCTATGTTGTTTACCTATCCAACGAATTGTCCCATGCTAAGATTCAATACAAACCGGCCACTTTATGGCCTTCCTTATAAAAAAGGGTCAAAAACGAGTAATGTCCTAAGTTAACGAGGGGATTTTCTTAACCTCCATTTTGGCTGAATTTTTAGAGAATGCAAAAATATCCCATGGAAGTCGTAGTTATGTTGTTTACCTATCCAACGAATTGTCACACGCTAAGATTCAATGCAAATCGGCCACATTATGGCCTTCCTACTAAAAAAGGGTCGAAAACGAGTAATGTCCCAAATTAACGAGGATATTTTCTTAACCCCCATTTTGGCTGAATTTTTAGAGAATGCAAAAATATCCCAAGGAAGTCGTAGTTATGTTGTTTACCTATCCAACGAATTGTCACACGCTAAGATTCAATGCAAATCGGCCACATTATGGCCTTCCTAGTAAAAAAGGGTCGAAAACGAGTAATGTCCCAAATTAACGAGGAGATTTTCTTAACCTCCATATTGGCTGAATTTTTAAAAAATGCAAAAATATCCCATGGAAGTCCTAGTTATGTTGTTTAACTATCCAACGAATTGTCACACGCTAAGATTCAATGCAAATCGGCCACATTATGGCCTTCCTAGTAAAAAAGGGTCGAAAACGAGTAATGTCCCAAATTAACGAGGAGATTTTCTTGACCTCCATTTTGGCTGAACTTTTAAAAAATGCAAAAATATCCCATGGAAGTCGTAGCTATGTTGTTTACCTATCCAACGAATTGTCCCATGCTAAGATTCAATACAAACCGGCCACTTTATGGCCTTCCTTATAAAAAAGGGTCAAAAACGAGTAATGTCCTAAGTTAACGAGGGGATTTTCTTAACCTCCATTTTGGCTGAATTTTTAGAGAATGCAAAAATATCCCATGGAAGTCGTAGTTATGTTGTTTACCTATCCAACGAATTGTCACACGCTAAGATTCAATGCAAATCGGCCACATTATGGCCTTCCTACTAAAAAAGGGTCGAAAACGAGTAATGTCCCAAATTAACGAGGATATTTTCTTAACCCCCATTTTGGCTGAATTTTTAGAGAATGCAAAAATATCCCAAGGAAGTCATAGTTATGTTGTTTACCTATCCAACGAATTGCCACACGCTAAGATTCAATGCAAATCGGCCACATTATGGCCTTCCTAGTAAAAAAGGGTCGAAAACGAGTAATGTCCCAAATTAACGAGGAGATTTTCTTAACCTCCATATTGGCTGAATTTTTATAAAATGCAAAAATATCCCATGGAAGTCGTAGCTATGTTGTTTACCTATCCAACGAATTGTCCCATGCTAAGATTCAATACAAACCGGCCACTTTATGGCCTTCCTTATAAAAAAGGGTCAAAAACGAGTAATGTCCTAAGTTAACGAGGGGATTTTCTTAACCTCCATTTTGGCTGAATTTTTAGAGAATGCAAAAATATCCCATGGAAGTCGTAGTTATGTTGTTTACCTATCCAACGAATTGTCACACGCTAAGATTCAATGCAAATCGGCCACATTATGGCCTTCCTACTAAAAAAGGGTCGAAAACGAGTAATGTCCCAAATTAACGATGATATTTTCTTAACCCCCATTTTGGCTGAATTTTTAGAGAATGCAAAAATATCCCAAGGAAGTCGTAGTTATGTTGTTTACCTATCCAACGAATTGTCACACGCTAAGATTCAATGCAAATCGGCCACATTATGGCCTTCCTAGTAAAAAAGGGTCGAAAACGAGTAATGTCCCAAATTAACGAGGAGATTTTCTTAACCTCCATATTGGCTGAATTTTTAAAAAATGCAAAAATATCCCATGGAAGTCCTAGTTATGTTGTTTAACTATCCAACGAATTGTCACACGCTAAGATTCAATGCAAATCGGCCACATTATGGCCTTCCTAGTAAAAAAGGGTCGAAAACGAGTAATGTCCCAAATTAACGAGGAGATTTTCTTGACCTCCATTTTGGCTGAACTTTTAAAAAATGCAAAAATATCCCATGGAAGTCGTAGCTATGTTGTTTACCTATCCAACGAATTGTCCCATGCTAAGATTCAATACAAACCGGCCACTTTATGGCCTTCCTTATAAAAAAGGGTCAAAAACGAGTAATGTCCTAAGTTAACGAGGGGATTTTCTTAACCTCCATTTTGGCTGAATTTTTAGAGAATGCAAAAATATCCCATGGAAGTCGTAGTTATGTTGTTTACCTATCCAACGAATTGTCACACGCTAAGATTCAATGCAAATCGGCCACATTATGGCCTTCCTACTAAAAAAGGGTCGAAAACGAGTAATGTCCCAAATTAACGAGGATATTTTCTTAACCCCCATTTTGGCTGAATTTTTAGAGAATGCAAAAATATCCCAAGGAAGTCATAGTTATGTTGTTTACCTATCCAACGAATTGCCACACGCTAAGATTCAATGCAAATCGGCCACATTATGGCCTTCCTAGTAAAAAAGGGTCGAAAACGAGTAATGTCCCAAATTAACGAGGAGATTTTCTTAACCTCCATATTGGCTGAATTTTTATAAAATGCAAAAATATCCCATGGAAGTCGTAGCTATGTTGTTTACCTATCCAACGAATTGTCCCATGCTAAGATTCAATACAAACCGGCCACTTTATGGCCTTCCTTATAAAAAAGGGTCAAAAACGAGTAATGTCCTAAGTTAACGAGGGGATTTTCTTAACCTCCATTTTGGCTGAATTTTTAGAGAATGCAAAAATATCCCATGGAAGTCGTAGTTATGTTGTTTACCTATCCAACGAATTGTCACACGCTAAGATTCAATGCAAATCGGCCACATTATGGCCTTCCTACTAAAAAAGGGTCGAAAACGAGTAATGTCCCAAATTAACGATGATATTTTCTTAACCCCCATTTTGGCTGAATTTTTAGAGAATGCAAAAATATCCCAAGGAAGTCGTAGTTATGTTGTTTACCTATCCAACGAATTGTCACACGCTAAGATTCAATGCAAATCGGCCACATTATGGCCTTCCTAGTAAAAAAGGGTCGAAAACGAGTAATGTCCCAAATTAACGAGGAGATTTTCTTAACCTCCATATTGGCTGAATTTTTAAAAAATGCAAAAATATCCCATGGAAGTCCTAGTTATGTTGTTTAACTATCCAACGAATTGTCACACGCTAAGATTCAATGCAAATCGGCCACATTATGGCCTTCCTAGTAAAAAAGGGTCGAAAACGAGTAATGTCCCAAATTAACGAGGAGATTTTCTTGACCTCCATTTTGGCTGAACTTTTAAAAAATGCAAAAATATCCTATGGAAGTCGTAGCTATGTTGTTTACCTATCCAACGAATTGTCCCATGCTAAGATTCAATACAAACCGGCCACTTTATGGCCTTCCTTATAAAAAAGGGTCAAAAACGAGTAATGTCCTAAGTTAACGAGGGGATTTTCTTAACCTCCATTTTGGCTGAATTTTTAGAGAATGCAAAAATATCCCATGGAAGTCGTAGTTATGTTGTTTACCTATCCAACGAATTGTCACACGCTAAGATTCAATGCAAATCGGCCACATTATGGCCTTCCTACTAAAAAAGGGTCGAAAACGAGTAATGTCCCAAATTAACGAGGATATTTTCTTAACCCCCATTTTGGCTGAATTTTTAGAGAATGCAAAAATATCCCAAGGAAGTCATAGTTATGTTGTTTACCTATCCAACGAATTGCCACACGCTAAGATTCAATGCAAATCGGCCACATTATGGCCTTCCTAGTAAAAAAGGGTCGAAAACGAGTAATGTCCCAAATTAACGAGGAGATTTTCTTAACCTCCATATTGGCTGAATTTTTATAAAATGCAAAAATATCCCATGGAAGTCGTAGCTATGTTGTTTACCTATCCAACGAATTGTCCCATGCTAAGATTCAATACAAACCGGCCACTTTATGGCCTTCCTTATAAAAAAGGGTCAAAAACGAGTAATGTCCTAAGTTAACGAGGGGATTTTCTTAACCTCCATTTTGGCTGAATTTTTAGAGAATGCAAAAATATCCCATGGAAGTCGTAGTTATGTTGTTTACATATCCAACGAATTGTCACACGCTAAGATTCAATGCAAATCGGCCACATTATGGCCTTCCTACTAAAAAAGGGTCGAAAACGAGTAATGTCCCAAATTAACGAGGATATTTTCTTAACCCCCATTTTGGCTGAATTTTTAGAGAATGCAAAAATATCCCAAGGAAGTCATAGTTATGTTGTTTTCCTATCAAACGAATTGTCACACGCTAAGATTCAATGCAAATCGGCCACATTATGGCCTTCCTAGTAAAAAAGGGTCGAAAACGAGTAATGTCCCAAATTAACGAGGAGATTTTCTTAACCTCCATATTGGCTGAATTTTTAAAAAATGCAAAAATATCCCATGGAAGTCGTAGCTATGTTGTTTACCTATCCAACGAATTGTCACACGCTAAGATTCAATGCAAATCGGCCACTTTATGGCCTTCCTTATAAAAAAGGGTCAAAAACGAGTAATGTCCTAAGTTAACGAGGGGATTTTCTTAACCTCCATTTTGGCTGAATTTTTAGAAAATGCAAAAATATCCCATGGAAGTCGTAGTTATGTTGTTTACCTATCCAACGAATTGTCACACGCTAAGATTCAATGCAAATCGGCCACATTATGGCCTTCCTACTAAAAAAGGGTCGAAAACGAGTAATGTCCCAAATTAACGAGGATATTTTCTTAACCCCCATTTTGGCTGAATTTTTAGAGAATGCAAAAATATCCCAAGGAAGTCATAGTTATGTTGTTTACCTATCCAACGAATTGTCACACGCTAAGATTCAATGCAAATCGGCCACATTATGGCCTTCCTAGTAAAAAAGGGTCGAAAACGAGTAATGTCCCAAATTAACGAGGAGATTTTCTTAACCTCCATATTGGCTGAATTTTTAAAAAATGCAAAAATATCCCATGGAAGTCGTAGTTATGTTGTTTACCTATCCAACGAATTGTCACACGCTAAGATTCAATGCAAATCGGCCACATTATGGCCTTCCTAGTAAAAAAGGGTCGAAAACGAGTAATGTCCCAAATTAACGAGGAGATTTTCTTAACCTCCATTTTGGCTGAACTTTTAAAAAATGCAAAAATATCCCATGGAAGTCGTAGCTATGTTGTTTACCTATCCAACGAATTGTCCCATGCTAAGATTCAATACAAACCGGCCACTTTATGGCCTTCCTTATAAAAAAGGGTCAAAAACGAGTAATGTCCTAAGTTAACGAGGGGATTTTCTTAACCTCCATTTTGGCTGAATTTTTAGAGAATGCAAAAATATCCCATGGAAGTCGTAGTTATGTTGTTTACCTATCCAACGAATTGTCACACGCTAAGATTCAATGCAAATCGGCCACATTATGGCCTTCCTACTAAAAAAGGGTCGAAAACGAGTAATGTCCCAAATTAACGAGGATATTTTCTTAACCCCCATTTTGGCTGAATTTTTAGAGAATGCAAAAATATCCCAAGGAAGTCATAGTTATGTTGTTTACCTATCCAACGAATTGTCACACGCTAAGATTCAATGCAAATCGGCCACATTATGGCCTTCCTAGTAAAAAAGGGTCGAAAACGAGTAATGTCCCAAATTAACGAGGAGATTTTCTTAACCTCCATATTGGCTGAATTTTTAAAAAATGCAAAAATATCCCATGGAAGTCCTAGTTATCTTGTTTACCTATCCAACGAATTGTCACACGCTAAGATT
This sequence comes from Medicago sativa, assembly GCF_051527215.1. Lineage (NCBI taxonomy): Eukaryota > Viridiplantae > Streptophyta > Magnoliopsida > Fabales > Fabaceae > Medicago > Medicago sativa. The sequence goes on from NC_140750.1 coordinate 84,711,427, forward strand.
CAATGCAAATCGGCCACATTATGGCCTTCCTAGTAAAAAAGGGTCGAAAACGAGTAATGTCCCAAATTAACGAGGAGATTTTCTTAACCTCCATATTGGCTGAATTTTTAAAAAATGCAAAAATATCCCATGGAAGTCGTAGCTATGTTGTTTACCTATCCAACGAATTGTCACACGCTAAGATTCAATGCAAATCGGCCACTTTATGGCCTTCCTTATAAAAAAGGGTCAAAAACGAGTAATGTCCTAAGTTAACGAGGGGATTTTCTTAACCTCCATTTTGGCTGAATTTTTAGAGAATGCAAAAATATCCCATGGAAGTCGTAGTTATGTTGTTTACCTATCCAACGAATTGTCACACGCTAAGATTCAATGCAAATCGGCCACATTATGGCCTTCCTACTAAAAAAGGGTCGAAAACGAGTAATGTCCCAAATTAACGAGGATATTTTCTTAACCCCCATTTTGGCTGAATTTTTAGAGAATGCAAAAATATCCCAAGGAAGTCATAGTTATGTTGTTTACCTATCCAACGAATTGTCACACGCTAAGATTCAATGCAAATCGGCCACATTATGGCCTTCCTAGTAAAAAAGGGTCGAAAACGAGTAATGTCCCAAATTAACGAGGAGATTTTCTTAACCTCCATATTGGCTGAATTTTTAAAAAATGCAAAAATATCCCATGGAAGTCGTAGTTATGTTGTTTACCTATCCAACGAATTGTCACACGCTAAGATTCAATGCAAATCGGCCACATTATGGCCTTCCTAGTAAAAAAGGGTCGAAAACGAGTAATGTCCCAAATTAACGAGGAGATTTTCTTAACCTCCATTTTGGCTGAACTTTTAAAAAATGCAAAAATATCCCATGGAAGTCGTAGCTATGTTGTTTACCTATCCAACGAATTGTCCCATGCTAAGATTCAATACAAACCGGCCACTTTATGGCCTTCCTTATAAAAAAGGGTCAAAAACGAGTAATGTCCTAAGTTAACGAGGGGATTTTCTTAACCTCCATTTTGGCTGAATTTTTAGAGAATGCAAAAATATCCCATGGAAGTCGTAGTTATGTTGTTTACCTATCCAACGAATTGTCACACGCTAAGATTCAATGCAAATCGGCCACATTATGGCCTTCCTACTAAAAAAGGGTCGAAAACGAGTAATGTCCCAAATTAACGAGGATATTTTCTTAACCCCCATTTTGGCTGAATTTTTAGAGAATGCAAAAATATCCCAAGGAAGTCATAGTTATGTTGTTTACCTATCCAACGAATTGTCACACGCTAAGATTCAATGCAAATCGGCCACATTATGGCCTTCCTAGTAAAAAAGGGTCGAAAACGAGTAATGTCCCAAATTAACGAGGAGATTTTCTTAACCTCCATATTGGCTGAATTTTTAAAAAATGCAAAAATATCCCATGGAAGTCCTAGTTATGTTGTTTACCTATCCAACGAATTGTCACACGCTAAGATTCAATGCAAATCGGCCACATTATGGCCTTCCTAGTAAAAAAGGGTCGAAAACGAGTAATGTCCCAAATTAACGAGGAGATTTTCTTAACCTCCATTTTGGCTGAACTTTTAAAAAATGCAAAAATATCCCATGGAAGTCGTAGCTATGTTGTTTACCTATCCAACAAATTGTCCCATGCTAAGATTCAATACAAACCGGCCACTTTATGGCCTTCCTTATAAAAAAGGGTCAAAAACGAGTAATGTCCTAAGTTAACGAGGGGATTTTCTTAACCTCCATTTTGGCTGAATTTTTAGAGAATGCAAAAATATCCCATGGAAGTCGTAGTTATGTTGTTTACCTATCCAACGAATTGTCACACGCTAAGATTCAATGCAAATCGGCCACATTATGGCCTTCCTACTAAAAAAGGGTCGAAAACGAGTAATGTCCCAAATTAACGAGGATATTTTCTTAACCCCCATTTTGGCTGAATTTTTAGAGAATGCAAAAATATCCCAAGGAAGTCATAGTTATGTTGTTTACCTATCCAACGAATTGTCACACGCTAAGATTCAATGCAAATCGGCCACATTATGGCCTTCCTAGTAAAAAAGGGTCGAAAACGAGTAATGTCCCAAATTAACGAGGAGATTTTCTTAACCTCCATATTGGCTGAATTTTTAAAAAATGCAAAAATATCCCATGGAAGTCGTAGTTATGTTGTTTACCTATCCAACGAATTGTCACACGCTAAGATTCAATGCAAATCGGCCACATTATGGCCTTCCTAGTAAAAAAGGGTCGAAAACGAGTAATGTCCCAAATTAACGAGGAGATTTTCTTAACCTCCATTTTGGCTGAACTTTTAAAAAATGCAAAAATATCCCATGGAAGTCGTAGCTATGTTGTTTACCTATCCAACGAATTGTCCCATGCTAAGATTCAATACAAACCGGCCACTTTATGGCCTTCCTTATAAAAAAGGGTCAAAAACGAGTAATGTCCTAAGTTAACGAGGGGATTTTCTTAACCTCCATTTTGGCTGAATTTTTAGAGAATGCAAAAATATCCCATGGAAGTCGTAGTTATGTTGTTTACCTATCCAACGAATTGTCACACGCTAAGATTCAATGCAAATCGGCCACATTATGGCCTTCCTACTAAAAAAGGGTCGAAAACGAGTAATGTCCCAAATTAACGAGGATATTTTCTTAACCCCCATTTTGGCTGAATTTTTAGAGAATGCAAAAATATCCCAAGGAAGTCATAGTTATGTTGTTTACCTATCCAACGAATTGTCACACGCTAAGATTCAATGCAAATCGGCCACATTATGGCCTTCCTAGTAAAAAAGGGTCGAAAACGAGTAATGTCCCAAATTAACGAGGAGATTTTCTTAACCTCCATATTGGCTGAATTTTTAAAAAATGCAAAAATATCCCATGGAAGTCCTAGTTATGTTGTTTACCTATCCAACGAATTGTCACACGCTAAGATTCAATGCAAATCGGCCACATTATGGCCTTCCTAGTAAAAAAGGGTCGAAAACGAGTAATGTCCCAAATTAACGAGGAGATTTTCTTAACCTCCATTTTGGCTGAACTTTTAAAAAATGCAAAAATATCCCATGGAAGTCGTAGCTATGTTGTTTACCTATCCAACGAATTGTCCCATGCTAAGATTCAATACAAACCGGCCACTTTATGGCCTTCCTTATAAAAAAGGGTCAAAAACGAGTAATGTCCTAAGTTAACGAGGGGATTTTCTTAACCTCCATTTTGGCTGAATTTTTAGAGAATGCAAAAATATCCCATGGAAGTCGTAGTTATGTTGTTTACCTATCCAACGAATTGTCACACGCTAAGATTCAATGCAAATCGGCCACATTATGGCCTTCCTACTAAAAAAGGGTCGAAAACGAGTAATGTCCCAAATTAACGAGGATATTTTCTTAACCCCCATTTTGGCTGAATTTTTAGAGAATGCAAAAATATCCCAAGGAAGTCATAGTTATGTTGTTTACCTATCCAACGAATTGTCACACGCTAAGATTCAATGCAAATCGGCCACATTATGGCCTTCCTAGTAAAAAAGGGTCGAAAACGAGTAATGTCCCAAATTAACGAGGAGATTTTCTTAACCTCCATATTGGCTGAATTTTTAAAAAATGCAAAAATATCCCATGGAAGTCCTAGTTATGTTGTTTACCTATCCAACGAATTGTCACACGCTAAGATTCAATGCAAATCGGCCACATTATGGCCTTCCTAGTAAAAAAGGGTCGAAAACGAGTAATGTCCCAAATTAACGAGGAGATTTTCTTAACCTCCATTTTGGCTGAACTTTTAAAAAATGCAAAAATATCCCATGGAAGTCGTAGCTATGTTGTTTACCTATCCAACGAATTGTCCCATGCTAAGATTCAATACAAACCGGCCACTTTATGGCCTTCCTTATAAAAAAGGGTCAAAAACGAGTAATGTCCTAAGTTAACGAGGGGATTTTCTTAACCTCCATTTTGGCTGAATTTTTAGAGAATGCAAAAATATCCCATGGAAGTCGTAGTTATGTTGTTTACCTATCCAACGAATTGTCACACGCTAAGATTCAATGCAAATCGGCCACATTATGGCCTTCCTACTAAAAAAGGGTCGAAAACGAGTAATGTCCCAAATTAACGAGGATATTTTCTTAACCCCCATTTTGGCTGAATTTTTAGAGAATGCAAAAATATCCCAAGGAAGTCATAGTTATGTTGTTTACCTATCCAACGAATTGTCACACGCTAAGATTCAATGCAAATCGGCCACATTATGGCCTTCCTAGTAAAAAAGGGTCGAAAACGAGTAATGTCCCAAATTAACGAGGAGATTTTCTTAACCTCCATATTGGCTGAATTTTTAAAAAATGCAAAAATATCCCATGGAAGTCGTAGCTATGTTGTTTACCTATCCAACGAATTGTCCCATGCTAAGATTCAATACAAACCCGCCACTTTATGGCCTTCCTTATAAAAAAGGGTCAAAAACGAGTAATGTCCTAAGTTAACGAGGGGATTTTCTTAACCTCCATTTTGGCTGAATTTTTAGAGAATGCAAAAATATCCCATGGAAGTCGTAGTTATGTTGTTTACCTATCCAACGAATTGTCACACGCTAAGATTCAATGCAAATCGGCCACATTATGGCCTTCCTACTAAAAAAGGGTCGAAAACGAGTAATGTCCCAAATTAACGAGGATATTTTCTTAACCCCCATTTTGGCGGAATTTTTAGAGAATGCAAAAATATCCCAAGGAAGTCATAGTTATGTTGTTTACCTATCCAACGAATTGTCACACGCTAAGATTCAATGCAAATCGGCCACATTATGGCCTTCCTAGTAAAAAAGGGTCGAAAACGAGTAATGTCCCAAATTAACGAGGAGATTTTCTTAACCTCCATATTGGCTGAATTTTTAAAAAATGCAAAAATATCCCATGGAAGTCCTAGTTATGTTGTTTACCTATCCAACGAATTGTCACACGCTAAGATTCAATGCAAATCGGCCACATTATGGCCTTCCTAGTAAAAAAGGGTCGAAAACGAGTAATGTCCCAAATTAACGAGGAGATTTTCTTAACCTCCATTTTGGCTGAACTTTTAAAAAATGCAAAAATATCCCATGGAAGTCGTAGCTATGTTGTTTACCTATCCAACGAATTGTCCCATGCCAAGATTCAATACAAACCGGCCACTTTATGGCCTTCCTTATAAAAAAGGGTCAAAAACGAGTAATGTCCTAAGTTAACGAGGGGATTTTCTTAACCTCCATTTTGGCTGAATTTTTAGAGAATGCAAAAATATCCCATGGAAGTCGTAGTTATGTTGTTTACCTATCCAACGAATTGTCACACGCTAAGATTCAATGCAAATCGGCCACATTATGGCCTTCCTACTAAAAAAGGGTCGAAAACGAGTAATGTCCCAAATTAACGAGGATATTTTCTTAACCCCCATTTTGGCTGAATTTTTAGAGAATGCAAAAATATCCCAAGGAAGTCATAGTTATGTTGTTTACCTATCCAACGAATTGTCACACGCTAAGATTCAATGCAAATCGGCCACATTATGGCCTTCCTAGTAAAAAAGGGTCGAAAACGAGTAATGTCCCAAATTAACGAGGAGATTTTCTTAACCTCCATATTGGCTGAATTTTTAAAAAATGCAAAAATATCCCATGGAAGTCCTAGTTATGTTGTTTACCTATCCAACGAATTGTCACACGCTAAGATTCAATGCAAATCGGCCACATTATGGCCTTCCTAGTAAAAAAGGGTCGAAAACGAGTAATGTCCCAAATTAACGAGGAGATTTTCTTAACCTCCATTTTGGCTGAACTTTTAAAAAATGCAAAAATATCCCATGGAAGTCGTAGCTATGTTGTTTACCTATCCAACGAATTGTCCCATGCTAAGATTCAATACAAACCGGCCACTTTATGGCCTTCCTTATAAAAAAGGGTCAAAAACGAGTAATGTCCTAAGTTAACGAGGGGATTTTCTTAACCTCCATTTTGGCTGAATTTTTAGAGAATGCAAAAATATCCCATGGAAGTCGTAGTTATGTTGTTTACCTATCCAACGAATTGTCACACGCTAAGATTCAATGCAAATCGGCCACATTATGGCCTTCCTACTAAAAAAGGGTCGAAAACGAGTAATGTCCCAAATTAACGAGGATATTTTCTTAACCCCCATTTTGGCTGAATTTTTAGAGAATGCAAAAATATCCCAAGGAAGTCATAGTTATGTTGTTTACCTATCCAACGAATTGTCACACGCTAAGATTCAATGCAAATCGGCCACATTATGGCCTTCCTAGTAAAAAAGGGTCGAAAACGAGTAATGTCCCAAATTAACGAGGAGATTTTCTTAACCTCCATTTTGGCTGAACTTTTAAAAAATGCAAAAATATCCCATGGAAGTCGTAGCTATGTTGTTTACCTATCCAACGAATTGTCCCATGCTAAGATTCAATACAAACCGGCCACTTTATGGCCTTCCTTATAAAAAAGGGTCAAAAACGAGTAATGTCCTAAGTTAACGAGGGGATTTTCTTAACCTCCATTTTGGCTGAATTTTTAGAGAATGCAAAAATATCCCATGGAAGTCGTAGTTATGTTGTTTACCTATCCAACGAATTGTCACACGCTAAGATTCAATGCAAATCGGCCACATTATGGCCTTCCTACTAAAAAAGGGTCGAAAACGAGTAATGTCCCAAATTAACGAGGATATTTTCTTAACCCCCATTTTGGCTGAATTTTTAGAGAATGCAAAAATATCCCAAGGAAGTCATAGTTATGTTGTTTACCTATCCAACGAATTGTCACACGCTAAGATTCAATGCAAATCGGCCACATTATGGCCTTCCTAGTAAAAAAGGGTCGAAAACGAGTAATGTCCCAAATTAACGAGGAGATTTTCTTAACCTCCATATTGGCTGAATTTTTAAAAAATGCAAAAATATCCCATGGAAGTCCTAGTTATGTTGTTTACCTATCCAACGAATTGTCAACCGCTAAGATTCAATGCAAATCGGCCACATTATGGCCTTCCTAGTAAAAAAGGGTCGAAAACGAGTAATGTCCCAAATTAACGAGGAGATTTTCTTAACCTCCATTTTGGCTGAACTTTTAAAAAATGCAAAAATATCCCATGGAAGTCGTAGCTATGTTGTTTACCTAGCCAACGAATTGTCCCATGCTAAGATTCAATACAAACCGGCCACTTTATGGCCTTCCTTATAAAAAAGGGTCAAAAACGAGTAATGTCCTAAGTTAACGAGGGGATTTTCTTAACCTCCATTTTGGCTGAATTTTTAGAGAATGCAAAAATATCCCATGGAAGTCGTAGTTATGTTGTTTACCTATCCAACGAATTGTCACACGCTAAGATTCAATGCAAATCGGCCACATTATGGCCTTCCTACTAAAAAAGGGTCGAAAACGAGTAATGTCCCAAATTAACGAGGATATTTTCTTAACCCCCATTTTGGCTGAATTTTTAGAGAATGCAAAAATATCCCAAGGAAGTCATAGTTATGTTGTTTACCTATCCAACGAATTGTCACACGCTAAGATTCAATGCAAATCGACCACATTATGGCCTTCCTAGTAAAAAAGGGTCGAAAACGAGTAATGTCCCAAATTAACGAGGAGATTTTCTTAACCTCCATATTGGCTGAATTTTTAAAAAATGCAAAAATATCCCATGGAAGTCGTAGCTATGTTGTTTACCTATCCAACGAATTGTCCCATGCTAAGATTCAATACAAACCGGCCACTTTATGGCCTTCCTTATAAAAAAGGGTCGAAAACTAGTAATGTCCCAAATTAACGAGGATATTTTCTTAACCCCCATTTTGGCTGAATTTTTAGAGAATGCAAAAATATCCCAAGGAAGTCATAGTTATGTTGTTTACCTATCCAACGAATTGTCACACGCTAAGATTCAATGCAAATCGGCCACATTATGGCCTTCCTACTAAAAAAGGGTCGAAAACGAGTAATGTCCCAAATTAACGAGGATATTTTCTTAACCCCCATTTTGGCTGAATTTTTAGAGAATGCAAAAATATCCCAAGGAAGTCATAGTTATGTTGTTTACCTATCCAACGAATTGTCACACGCTAAGATTCAATGCAAATCGGCCACATTATGGCCTTCCTAGTAAAAAAGGGTCGAAAACGAGTAATGTCCCAAATTAACGAGGAGATTTTCTTAACCTCCATATTGGCTGAATTTTTAAAAAATGCAAAAATATCCCATGGAAGTCCTAGTTATGTTGTTTACCTATCCAACGAATTGTCACACGCTAAGATTCAATGCAAATCGGCCACATTATGGCCTTCCTAGTAAAAAAGGGTCGAAAACGAGTAATGTCCCAAATTAACGAGGAGATTTTCTTAACCTCCATTTTGGCTGAACTTTTAAAAAATGCAAAAATATCCCAAGGAAGTCATAGTTATGTTGTTTACCTATCCAACGAATTGTCACACGCTAAGATTCAATGCAAATCGGCCACATTATGGCCTTCCTACTAAAAAAGGGTCGAAAACGAGTAATGTCCCAAATTAACGAGGAGATTTTCTTAACCTCCATATTGGCTGAATTTTTAAAAAATGCAAAAATATCCCATGGAAGTCGTAGCTATGTTGTTTACCTATCCAACGAATTGTCCCATGCTAAGATTCAATACAAACCGGCCACTTTATGGCCTTCCTTATAAAAAAGGGTCGAAAACTAGTAATGTCCCAAATTAACGAGGAGATTTTCTTAACCTCCATTTTGGCTGAATTTTTAAAAAATGCAAAAATATCCCATGGAAGTCCTAGTTATGTTGTTTACCTATCCAACGAATTGTCACACGCTAAGATTCAATGCAAATCGGCCACATTATGGCCTTCCTACTAAAAAAGGGTCGAAAACGAGTAATGTCCCAAATTAACGAGGATATTTTCTTAACCCCCATTTTGGCTGAATTTTTAGAGAATGCAAAAATATCCCAAGGAAGTCATAGTTATGTTGTTTACCTATCCAACGAATTGTCACACGCTAAGATTCAATGCAAATCGGCCACATTATGGCCTTCCTAGTAAAAAAGGGTCGAAAACGAGTAATGTCCCAAATTAACGAGGAGATTTTCTTAACCTCCATATTGGCTGAATTTTTAAAAAATGCAAAAATATCCCATGGAAGTCCTAGTTATGTTGTTTACCTATCCAACGAATTGTCACACGCTAAGATTCAATGCAAATCGGCCACATTATGGCCTTCCTAGTAAAAAAGGGTCGAAAACGAGTAATGTCCCAAATTAACGAGGAGATTTTCTTAACCTCCATTTTGGCTGAACTTTTAAAAAATGCAAAAATATCCCATGGAAGTCGTAGCTATGTTGTTTACCTATCCAACGAATTGTCCCATGCTAAGATTCAATACAAACCGGCCACTTTATGGCCTTCCTTATAAAAAAGGGTCAAAAACGAGTAATGTCCTAAGTTAACGAGGGGATTTTCTTAACCTCCATTTTGGCTGAATTTTTAGAGAATGCAAAAATATCCCATGGAAGTCGTAGTTATGTTGTTTACCTATCCAACGAATTGTCACACGCTAAGATTCAATGCAAATCGGCCACATTATGGCCTTCCTACTAAAAAAGGGTCGAAAACGAGTAATGTCCCAAATTAACGAGGATATTTTCTTAACCCCCATTTTGGCTGAATTTTTAGAGAATGCAAAAATATCCCAAGGAAGTCATAGTTATGTTGTTTACCTATCCAACGAATTGTCACACGCTAAGATTCAATGCAAATCGACCACATTATGGCCTTCCTAGTAAAAAAGGGTCGAAAACGAGTAATGTCCCAAATTAACGAGGAGATTTTCTTAACCTCCATATTGGCTGAATTTTTAAAAAATGCAAAAATATCCCATGGAAGTCGTAGCTATGTTGTTTACCTATCCAACGAATTGTCCCATGCTAAGATTCAATACAAACCGGCCACTTTATGGCCTTCCTTATAAAAAAGGGTCGAAAACTAGTAATGTCCCAAATTAACGAGGATATTTTCTTAACCCCCATTTTGGCTGAATTTTTAGAGAATGCAAAAATATCCCAAGGAAGTCATAGTTATGTTGTTTACCTATCCAACGAATTGTCACACGCTAAGATTCAATGCAAATCGGCCACATTATGGCCTTCCTACTAAAAAAGGGTCGAAAACGAGTAATGTCCCAAATTAACGAGGATATTTTCTTAACCCCCATTTTGGCTGAATTTTTAGAGAATGCAAAAATATCCCAAGGAAGTCATAGTTATGTTGTTTACCTATCCAACGAATTGTCACACGCTAAGATTCAATGCAAATCGGCCACATTATGGCCTTCCTAGTAAAAAAGGGTCGAAAACGAGTAATGTCCCAAATTAACGAGGAGATTTTCTTAACCTCCATATTGGCTGAATTTTTAAAAAATGCAAAAATATCCCATGGAAGTCCTAGTTATGTTGTTTACCTATCCAACGAATTGTCACACGCTAAGATTCAATGCAAATCGGCCACATTATGGCCTTCCTAGTAAAAAAGGGTCGAAAACGAGTAATGTCCCAAATTAACGAGGAGATTTTCTTAACCTCCATTTTGGCTGAACTTTTAAAAAATGCAAAAATATCCCATGGAAGTCGTAGCTATGTTGTTTACCTATCCAACGAATTGTCCCATGCTAAGATTCAATACAAACCGGCCACTTTATGGCCTTCCTTATAAAAAAGGGTCAAAAACGAGTAATGTCCTAAGTTAACGAGGGGATTTTCTTAACCTCCATTTTGGCTGAATTTTTAGAGAATGCAAAAATATCCCATGGAAGTCGTAGTTATGTTGTTTACCTATCCAACGAATTGTCACACGCTAAGATTCAATGCAAATCGGCCACATTATGGCCTTCCTACTAAAAAAGGGTCGAAAACGAGTAATGTCCCAAATTAACGAGGATATTTTCTTAACCCCCATTTTGGCTGAATTTTTAGAGAATGCAAAAATATCCCAAGGAATTCATAGTTATGTTGTTTACCTATCCAACGAATTGTCACACGCTAAGATTCAATGCAAATCGGCCACATTATGGCCTTCCTAGTAAAAAAGGGTCGAAAACGAGTAATGTCCCAAATTAACGAGGAGATTTTCTTAACCTCCATATTGGCTGAATTTTTAAAAAATGCAAAAATATCCCATGGAAGTCGTAGCTATGTTGTTTACCTATCCAACGAATTGTCCCATGCTAAGATTCAATACAAACCGGCCACTTTATGGCCTTCCTTATAAAAAAGGGTCGAAAACTAGTAATGTCCTAAATTAACGAGGGGATTTTCTTAACCTCCATTTTGGCTGAATTTTTAGAGAATGCAAAAATATCCCATGGAAGTCGTAGTTATGTTGTTTACCTATCCAACGAATTGTCACACGCTAAGATTCAATGCAAATCGGCCACATTATGGCCTTCCTACTAAAAAAGGGTCGAAAACGAGTAATGTCCAAAATTAACGAGGATATTTTCTTAACCCCCATTTTGGCTGAACTTTTAGAGAATGCAAAAATATCCCAAGGAAGTCATAGTTATGTTGTTTACCTATCCAACGAATTGTCACACGCTAAGATTCAATGCAAATCGGCCACATTATGGCCTTCCTAGTAAAAAAGGGTCGAAAACGAGTAATGTCCCAAATTAACGAGGAGATTTTCTTAACCTCCATATTGGCTGAATTTTTAAAAAATGCAAAAATATCCCATGGAAGTCGTAGCTATGTTGTTTACCTATCCAACGAATTGTCCCATGCTAAGATTCAATACAAACCGGCCACTTTATGGCCTTCCTTATAAAAAAGGGTCGAAAACTAGTAATGTCCTAAATTAACGAGGGGATTTTCTTAACCTCCATTTTGGCTGAATTTTTAGAGAATGCAAAAATATCCCATGGAAGTCGTAGTTATGTTGTTTACCTATCCAACGAATTGTCACACGCTAAGATTCAATGCAACTCGGCCACATTATGGCCTTCCTACTAAAAAAGGGTCGAAAACGAGTAATGTCCCAAATTAACGAGGATATTTTCTTAACCCCCATTTTGGCTGAATTTTTAGAGAATGCAAAAATATCCCATGGAAGTCATAGTTATGTTGTTTACCTATCCAACGAATTGTCACACGCTAAGATTCAATGCAAATCGGCCACATTATGGCCGTCCTAGTAAAAAAGGGTCGAAAACGAGTAATGTCCCAAATTAACGAGGAGATTTTCTTAACCTCCATTTTGGCTGAATTTTTAAAAAATGTAAAAATATCCCATGGAAGTCGTAGCTATGTTGTTTACCTATCCAACGAATTGTCCCATGCTAAGATTCAATACAAACCGGCCACTTTATGGCCTTCCTTATAAAAAAGGGTCGAAAACGAGTAATGTCCTAAATTAACGAGGGGATTTTCTTAACCTCCATTTTGGCTGAATTTTTAGAGAATGCAAAAATATCCCATGGAAGTCGTAGTTATGTTGTTTACATATCCAACGAATTGTCACACGCTAAGATTCAATGCAAATCGGCTACATTATGGCCTTCCTACTAAAAAAGGGTCGAAAACGAGTAATGTCCCAAATTAACGAGGATATTTTCTTAACCCCCATTTTGGCTGAATTTTTAGAGAATGCAAAAATATCCCATGGAAGTCATGGTTATGTTGTTTACCTATCCAACAAATTGTCACACGCTAAGATTCAATGCAAATCGGCCACATTATGGCCTTCCTAGTAAAAAAGGGTCGAAAACGAGTAATGTCCCAAATTAACGAGGAGATTTTCTTAACCTCCATTTTGGCTGAATTTTTAAAAAATGCAAAAATATCCCATGGAAGTCGTAGCTATGTTGTTTACCTATCCAACGAATTGTCCCATGCTAAGATTCAATACAAAACGGCCACTTTATGGCCTTCCTTATAAAAAAGGGGTCGAAAACGAGTAATGTCCTAAATTAACGAGGGGATTTTCTTAACCTCCATTTTGGCTGAATTTTTAGAGAATGCAAAAATATCCCATGGAAGTCGTAGTTATGTTGTTTACCTATCCAACGAATTGTCACACGCTAAGATTCAATGCAAATCGGCGACATTATGGCCTTCCTACTAAAAAAGGGTCGAAAACGAGTAATGTCCCAAATTAACGAGGATATTTTCTTAACCCCCATTTTGGCTGAATTTTTAGAGAATGCAAAAATATCCCATGGAAGTCATAGTTATGTTGTTTACCTATCCAACAAATTGTCACACGCTAAGATTCAATGCAAATCGGCCACATTATGGCCTTCCTAGTAAAAAAGGGTCGAAAACGAGTAATGTCCCAAATTAACGAGGAGATTTTCTTAACCTCCATTTTGGCTGAATTTTTAAAAAATGCAAAAATATCCCATGGAAGTCGTACCTATGTTGTTTACCTATCCAACGAATTGTCCCATGCTAAGATTCAATACAAACCGGCCACTTTATGGCCTTCCTTATAAAAAAGGGTCGAAAACGAGTAATGTCCTAAATTAACGAGGGGATTTTCTTAACCTCCATTTTGGCTGAATTTTTAGAGAATGCAAAAATATCCCATGGAAGTCATAGTTATGTTGTTTACCTATCCAACGAATTGTCACACGCTAAGATTCAATGCAAATCGGCCACATTATGGCCGTCCTAGTAAAAAAAGGTCGAAAACGAGTAATGTCCCAAATTAACGAGGAGATTTTCTTAACCTCCATTTTGGCTGAATTTTTAAAAAATGCAAAAATATCCCATGGAAGTCGTAGCTATGTTGTTTACCTATCCAACGAATTGTCCCATGCTAAGATTCAATACAAAACGGCCACTTTATGGCCTTCCTTATAAAAAAGGGGTCGAAAACGAGTAATGTCCTAAATTAACGAGGGGATTTTCTTAACCTCCATTTTGGCTGAATTTTTAGAGAATGCAAAAATATCCCATGGAAGTCGTAGTTATGTTGTTTACCTATCCAACGAATTGTCACACGCTAAGATTCAATGCAAATCGGCGACATTATGGCCTTCCTACTAAAAAAGGGTCGAAAACGAGTAATGTCCCAAATTAACGAGGATATTTTCTTAACCCCCATTTTGGCTGAATTTTTAGAGAATGCAAAAATATCCCATGGAAGTCATAGTTATGTTGTTTACCTATCCAACAAATTGTCACACGCTAAGATTCAATGCAAATCGGCCACATTATGGCCTTCCTAGTAAAAAAGGGTCGAAAACGAGTAATGTCCCAAATTAACGAGGAGATTTTCTTAACCTCCATTTTGGCTGAATTTTTAAAAAATGCAAAAATATCCCATGGAAGTCGTACCTATGTTGTTTACCTATCCAACGAATTGTCCCATGCTAAGATTCAATACAAACCGGCCACTTTATGGCCTTCCTTATAAAAAAGGGTCGAAAACGAGTAATGTCCTAAATTAACGAGGGGATTTTCTTAACCTCCATTTTGGCTGAATTTTTAGAGAATGCAAAAATATCCCATGGAAGTCGTAGTTATGTTGTTTACCTATCCAACGAATATTCACACGCTAAGATTCAATGCAAATCGGCTACATTATGGCCTTCCTACTAAAAAAGGGTCGAAAACGAGTAATGTCCCAAATTAACGAGGATATTTTCTTAACCCCCATTTTGGCTGAATTTTTAGAGAATGCAAAAATATCCCATGTAAGTCATAGTTATGTTGTTTACCTATCCAACGAATTGTCACACGCTAAGATTCAATGCAAATCGGCCACATTATGGCCTTCCTAGTAAAAAAGGGTCGAAAACGAGTAATGTCCCAAATTAACGAGGAGATTTTCTTAACCTCCATTTTGGCTGAATTTTTAAAAAATGCAAAAATATCCCATGGAAGTCGTAGCTATGTTGTTTACCTATCCAACGAATTGTCCCATGCTAAGATTCAATACAAACCGGCCACTTTATGGCCTTCCTTATAAAAAAGGGTCGAAAACGAGTAATGTCCTAAATTAACGAGGGGATTTTCTTAACCTCCATTTTGTCTGAATTTTTAGAGAATGCAAAAATATCCCATGGAAGTCGTAGTTATGTTGTTTTCCTATCCAACGAATTGTCACACGCTAAGATTCAATGCAACTCGGCCACATTATGGCCTTCCTACTAAAAAAGGGTCGAAAACGAGTAATGTCCCAAATTAAAGAGGATATTTTCTTAACCCCCATTTTGGCTGAATTTTTAGAGAATGCAAAAATATCCCATGGAAGTCATAGTTATGTTGTTTACCTATCCAACGAATTGTCACACGCTAAGATTCAATGCAAATCGGCCACATTATGGCCGTCCTAGTAAAAAAGGGTCGAAAACGAGTAATGTCCCAAATTAACGAGGAGATTTTCTTAACCTCCATTTTGGCTGAATTTTTAAAAAATGCAAAAATATCCCATGGAAGTCGTAGCTATGTTGTTTACCTATCCAACGAATTGTCCCATGCTAAGATTCAATACAAAACGGCCACTTTATGGCCTTCCTTATAAAAAAGGGGTCGAAAACGAGTAATGTCCTAAATTAACGAGGGGATTTTCTTAACCTCCATTTTGGCTGAATTTTTAGAGAATGCAAAAATATCCCATGGAAGTCGTAGTTATGTTGTTTACCTATCCAATGAATTGTCACACGCTAAGATTCAATGCAAATCGGCGACATTATGGCCTTCCTACTAAAAAAGGGTCGAAAACGAGTAATGTCCCAAATTAACGAGGGGATTTTCTTAACCTCCATTTTGGCTGAATTTTTAGAGAATGCAAAAATATCCCATGGAAGTCGTAGTTATGTTGTTTACATATCCAACGAATTGTCACACGCTAAGATTCAATGCAAATCGGCTACATTATGGCCTTCCTACTAAAAAAGGGTCGAAAACGAGTAATGTCCCAAATTAACGAGGATATTTTCTTAACCCCCATTTTGGCTGAATTTTTAGAGAATGCAAAAATATCCCATGGAAGTCATGGTTATGTTGTTTACCTATCCAACAAATTGTCACACGCTAAGATTCAATGCAAATCGGCCACATTATGGCCTTCCTAGTAAAAAAGGGTCGAAAACGAGTAATGTCCCAAATTAACGAGGAGATTTTCTTAACCTCCATTTTGGCTGAATTTTTAAAAAATGCAAAAATATCCCATGGAAGTCGTAGCTATGTTGTTTACCTATCCAACGAATTGTCCCATGCTAAGATTCAATACAAACCGGCCACTTTATGGCCTTCCTTATAAAAAAGGGTCGAAAACGAGTAATGTCCTAAATTAACGAGGGGATTTTCTTAACCTCCATTTTGTCTGAATTTTTAGAGAATGCAAAAATATCCCATGGAAGTCGTAGTTATGTTGTTTTCCTATCCAACGAATTGTCACACGCTAAGATTCAATGCAACTCGGCCACATTATGGCCTTCCTACTAAAAAAGGGTCGAAAACGAGTAATGTCCCAAATTAAAGAGGATATTTTCTTAACCCCCATTTTGGCTGAATTTTTAGAGAATGCAAAAATATCCCATGGAAGTCATAGTTATGTTGTTTACCTATCCAACGAATTGTCACACGCTAAGATTCAATGCAAATCGGCCACATTATGGCCGTCCTAGTAAAAAAGGGTCGAAAACGAGTAATGTCCCAAATTAACGAGGAGATTTTCTTAACCTCCATTTTGGCTGAATTTTTAAAAAATGCAAAAATATCCCATGGAAGTCGTAGCTATGTTGTTTACCTATCCAACGAATTGTCCCATGCTAAGATTCAATACAAAACGGCCACTTTATGGCCTTCCTTATAAAAAAGGGGTCGAAAACGAGTAATGTCCTAAATTAACGAGGGGATTTTCTTAACCTCCATTTTGGCTGAATTTTTAGAGAATGCAAAAATATCCCATGGAAGTCGTAGTTATGTTGTTTACCTATCCAACGAATTGTCACACGCTAAGATTCAATGCAAATCGGCGACATTATGGCCTTCCTACTAAAAAAGGGTCGAAAACGAGTAATGTCCCAAATTAACGAGGGGATTTTCTTAACCTCCATTTTGGCTGAATTTTTAGAGAATGCAAAAATATCCCATGGAAGTCGTAGTTATGTTGTTTACATATCCAACGAATTGTCACACGCTAAGATTCAATGCAAATCGGCTACATTATGGCCTTCCTACTAAAAAAGGGTCGAAAACGAGTAATGTCCCAAATTAACGAGGATATTTTCTTAACCCCCATTTTGGCTGAATTTTTAGAGAATGCAAAAATATCCCATGGAAGTCATGGTTATGTTGTTTACCTATCCAACAAATTGTCACACGCTAAGATTCAATGCAAATCGGCCACATTATGGCCTTCCTAGTAAAAAAGGGTCGAAAACGAGTAATGTCCCAAATTAACGAGGAGATTTTCTTAACCTCCATTTTGGCTGAATTTTTAAAAAATGCAAAAATATCCCATGGAAGTCGTAGCTATGTTGTTTACCTATCCAACGAATTGTCCCATGCTAAGATTCAATACAAACCGGCCACTTTATGGCCTTCCTTATAAAAAAGGGTCGAAAACGAGTAATGTCCTAAATTAACGAGGGGATTTTCTTAACCTCCATTTTGGCTGAATTTTTAGAGAATGCAAAAATATCCCATGGAAGTCGTAGTTATGTTGTTTACCTATCCAACGAATTGTCACACGCTAAGATTCAATGCAACTCGGCCACATTATGGCCTTCCTACTAAAAAAGTTTCGAAAACGAGTAATGTCCCAAATTAACGATGATATTTTCTTAACCCCCATTTTGGCTGAATTTTTAGAGAATGCAAAAATATCCCATGGAAGTCGTAGTTATGTTGTTTACCTATCCAACGAATTGTCACACGCTAAGATTCAATGCAAATCGGCCACATTATGGCCTTCCTAGTAAAAAAGGGTCGAAAACGAGTAATGTCCCAAATTAACGAGGAGATTTTCTTAACCTCCATTTTGGCTGAATTTTTAAAAAATGCAAAAATATCCCATGGAAGTCGTAGCTATGTTGTTTACCTATCCAACGAATTGTCCCATGCTAAGATTCAATACAAAACGGCCACTTTATGGCCTTCCTTATAAAAAAGGGGTCGAAAACGAGTAATGTCCTAAATTAACGAGGGGATTTTCTTAACCTCCATTTTGGCTGAATTTTTAGAGAATGCAAAAATATCCCATGGAAGTCGTAGTTATGTTGTTTACCTATCCAACGAATTGTCACACGCTAAGATTCAATGCAAATCGGCTACATTATGGCCTTCCTACTAAAAAAGGGTCGAAAACGAGTAATGTCCCAAATTAACGAGGATATTTTCTTAACCCCCATTTTGGCTGAATTTTTAGAGAATGCAAAAATATCCCATGGAAGTCATAGTTATGTTGTTTACCTATCCAACAAATTGTCACACGCTAAGATTCAATGCAAATCGGCTACATTATGGCCTTCCTACTAAAAAAGGGTCGAAAACGAGTAATGTCCCAAATTAACGAGGAGATTTTCTTAACCTCCATTTTGGCTGAATTTTTAAAAAATGCAAAAATATCCCATGGAAGTCGTAGCTATGTTGTTTACCTATCCAACGAATTGTCCCATGCTAAGATTCAATACAAACCGGCCACTTTATGGCCTTCCTTATAAAAAAGGGTCGAAAACGAGTAATGTCCTAAATTAACGAGGGGATTTTCTTAACCTCCATTTTGGCTGAATTTTTAGAGAATGCAAAAATATCCCATGGAAGTCGTAGTTATGCTGTTTACCTATCCAACGAATATTCACACGCTAAGATTCAATGCAAATCGGCTACATTATGGCCTTCCTACTAAAAAAGGGTCGAAAACGAGTAATGTCCCAAATTAACGAGGATATTTTCTTAACCCCCATTTTGGCTGAATTTTTAGAGAATGCAAAAATATCCCATGGAAGTCATAGTTATGTTGTTTACCTATCCAACGAATTGTCACACGCTAAGATTCAATGCAAATCGGCCACATTATGGCCTTCCTAGTAAAAAAGGGTCGAAAACGAGTAATGTCCCAAATTAACGAGGAGATTTTCTTAACCTCCATTTTGGTTGAATTTTTAAAAAATGCAAAAATATCCCATGGAAGTCGTAGCTATGTTGTTTACCTATCCAACGAATTGTCCCATGCTAAGATTCAATACAAACCGGCCACTTTATGGCCTTCCTTATAAAAAAGGGTCGAAAACGAGTAATGTCCTAAATTAACGAGGGGATTTTCTTAACCTCCATTTTGTCTGAATTTTTAGAGAATGCAAAAATATCCCATGGAAGTCGTAGTTATGTTGTTTACATATCCAACGAATTGTCACACGCTAAGATTCAATGCAAATCGGCTACATTATGGCCTTCCTACTAAAAAAGGGTCGAAAACGAGTAATGTCCCAAATTAACGAGGATATTTTCTTAACCCCCATTTTGGCTGAATTTTTAGAGAATGCAAAAATATCCCATGGAAGTCATAGTTATGTTGTTTACCTATCCAACAAATTGTCACACGCTAAGATTCAATGCAAATCGGCCACATTATGGCTTTCCTAGTAAAAAAGGGTCAAAAACGAGTAATGTCCCAAATTAACGAGGAGATTTTCTTAACCTCCATTTTGGCTGAATTTTTAAAAAATGCAAAAATATCCCATGGAAGTCGTAGCTATGTTGTTTACCTATCCAACGAATTGTCCCATGCTAAGATTCAATACAAACCGGCCACTTTATGGCCTTCCTTATAAAAAAGGGTCGAAAACGAGTAATGTCCTAAATTAACGAGGGGATTTTCTTAACCTCCATTTTGGCTGAATTTTTAGAGAATGCAAAAATATCCCATGGAAGTCGTAGTTATGCTGTTTACCTATCCAACGAATATTCACACGCTAAGATTCAATGCAAATCGGCTACATTATGGCCTTCCTACTAAAAAAGGGTCGAAAACGAGTAATGTCCCAAATTAACGAGGAGATTTTCTTAACCTCCATTTTGGCTGAATTTTTAAAAAATGCAAAAATATCCCATGGAAGTCGTAGCTATGTTGTTTACCTATCCAACGAATTGTCACACGCTAAGATTCAATGCAACTCGGCCACATTATGGCCTTCCTAGTAAAAAAGGGTCGAAAACGAGTAATGTCCCAAATTAACGAGGAGATTTTCTTAACCTCCATTTTGGCTGAATTTTTAAAAAATGCAAAAATATCCCATGGAAGTCGTAGCTATGTTGTTTACCTATCCAACGAATTGTCCCATGCTAAGATTCAATACAAACCGGCCACTTTATGGCCTTCCTTATAAAAAAGGGTCGAAAACGAGTAATGTCCTAAATTAACGAGGGGATTTTCTTAACCTCCATTTTGGCTGAATTTTTAGAGAATGCAAAAATATCCCATGGAAGTCGTAGTTATGCTGTTTACCTATCCAACGAATATTCACACGCTAAGATTCAATGCAAATCGGCTACATTATGGCCTTCCTACTAAAAAAGGGTCGAAAACGAGTAATGTCCCAAATTAACGAGGATATTTTCTTAACCCCCATTTTGGCTGAATTTTTAGAGAATGCAAAAATATCCCATGGAAGTCATAGTTATGTTGTTTACCTATCCAACGAATTGTCACACGCTAAGATTCAATGCAAATCGGCCACATTATGGCCTTCCTAGTAAAAAAGGGTCGAAAACGAGTAATGTCCCAAATTAACGAGGAGATTTTCTTAACCTCCATTTTGGCTGAATTTTTAAAAAATGCAAAAATATCCCATGGAAGTCGTAGCTATGTTGTTTACCTATCCAACGAATTGTCCCATGCTAAGATTCAATACAAACCGGCCACTTTATGGCCTTCCTTATAAAAAAGGGTCGAAAACGAGTAATGTCCTAAATTAACGAGGGGATTTTCTTAACCTCCATTTTGTCTGAATTTTTAGAGAATGCAAAAATATCCCATGGAAGTCGTAGTTATGTTGTTTACATATCCAACGAATTGTCACACGCTAAGATTCAATGCAAATCGGCTACATTATGGCCTTCCTACTAAAAAAGGGTCGAAAACGAGTAATGTCCCAAATTAACGAGGATATTTTCTTAACCCCCATTTTGGCTGAATTTTTAGAGAATGCAAAAATATCCCATGGAAGTCATAGTTATGTTGTTTACCTATCCAACAAATTGTCACACGCTAAGATTCAATGCAAATCGGCCACATTATGGCTTTCCTAGTAAAAAAGGGTCGAAAACGAGTAATGTCCCAAATTAACGAGGAGATTTTCTTAACCTCCATTTTGGCTGAATTTTTAAAAAATGCAAAAATATCCCATGGAAGTCGTAGCTATGTTGTTTACCTATCCAACGAATTGTCCCATGCTAAGATTCAATACAAACCGGCCACTTTATGGCCTTCCTTATAAAAAAGGGTCGAAAACGAGTAATGTCCTAAATTAACGAGGGGATTTTCTTAACCTCCATTTTGGCTGAATTTTTAGAGAATGCAAAAATATCCCATGGAAGTCGTAGTTATGTTGTTTACATATCCAACGAATTGTCACACGCTAAGATTCAATGCAAATCGGCTACATTATGGCCTTCCTACTAAAAAAGGGTCGAAAACGAGTAATGTCCCAAATTAACGAGGATATTTTCTTAACCCCCATTTTGGCTGAATTTTTAGAGAATGCAAAAATATCCCATGGAAGTCATGGTTATGTTGTTTACCTATCCAACAAATTGTCACACGCTAAGATTCAATGCAAATCGGCCACATTATGGCCTTCCTAGTAAAAAAGGGTCGAAAACGAGTAATGTCCCAAATTAACGAGGAGATTTTCTTAACCTCCATTTTGGCTGAATTTTTAAAAAATGCAAAAATATCCCATGGAAGTCGTAGCTATGTTGTTTACCTATCCAACGAATTGTCCCATGCTAAGATTCAATACAAACCGGCCACTTTATGGCCTTCCTTATAAAAAAGGGTCGAAAACGAGTAATGTCCTAAATTAACGAGGGGATTTTCTTAACCTCCATTTTGGCTGAATTTTTAGAGAATGCAAAAATATCCCATGGAAGTCGTAGTTATGTTGTTTACCTATCCAACGAATTGTCACACGCTAAGATTCAATGCAACTCGGCCACATTATGGCCTTCCTACTAAAAAAGTTTCGAAAACGAGTAATGTCCCAAATTAACGATGATATTTTCTTAACCCCCATTTTGGCTGAATTTTTAGAGAATGCAAAAATATCCCATGGAAGTCGTAGTTATGTTGTTTACCTATCCAACGAATTGTCACACGCTAAGATTCAATGCAAATCGGCCACATTATGGCCTTCCTAGTAAAAAAGGGTCGAAAACGAGTAATGTCCCAAATTAACGAGGAGATTTTCTTAACCTCCATTTTGGCTGAATTTTTAAAAAATGCAAAAATATCCCATGGAAGTCGTAGCTATGTTGTTTACCTATCCAACGAATTGTCCCATGCTAAGATTCAATACAAACCGGCCACTTTATGGCATTCCTTATAAAAAAGGGTCAAAAACGAGTAATGTCCTAAGTTAACGAGGGGATTTTCTTAACCTCCATTTTGGCTGAATTTTTAGAGAATGCAAAAATATCCCATGGAAGTCGTAGTTATGTTGTTTACCTATCCAACGAATTGTCACACGCTAAGATTCAATGCAAATCGGCCACATTATGGCCTTCCTACTAAAGAAGGGTCGAAAACGAGTAATGTCCCAAATTAACGAGGATATTTTCTTAACCCCCATTTTGGCTGAATTTTTAGAGAATGCAAAAATATCCCATGGAAGTCGTAGTTATGTTGTTTACCTATCCAACGAATTGTCACACGCTAAGATTCAATGCAAATCGGCCACATTATGGCCTTCCTACTAAAAAAGGGTCGAAAACGAGTAATATCCCAAATTAACGAGGATATTTTCTTAACCCCCATTTTGGCTGAATTTTTAGAGAATGCAAAAATATCCCATGGAAGTCATGGTTATGTTGTTTACCTATCCAACGAATTGTCACACGCTAAGATTCAATGCAAATCGGCCACATTATGGCCTTCCTACTAAAAAAGGGTCGAAAACGAGTAATGTCAAAAATTAACGAGGATATTTTCTTAACCCCCATTTTGGCTGAATTTTTAGAGAATGCAAAAATATCCCATGGAAGTCATAGTTATGTTGTTTACCTATCCAACAAATTGTCACACGCTAAGATTCAATGCAAATCGGCCACATTATGGCCTTCCTAGTAAAAAAGGGTCGAAAACGAGTAATGTCCCAAATTAACGAGGAGATTTTCTTAACCTCCATTTTGGCTGAATTTTTAGAGAATGCAAAAATATCCCATGGAAGTCGTAGCTATGTTGTTTACCTATCCAACGAATTGTCCCATGCTAAGATTCAATACAAACCGGCCACTTTATGGGCTTCCTTATAAAAAAGGGTCGAAAACGAGTAATGTCCTAAATTAACGAGGGGATTTTCTTAACCTCCATTTTGGCTGAATTTTTAGAGAATGCAAAAATATCCCATGGAAGTCGTAGTTATGTTGTTTACCTATCCAACGAATTGTCACACGCTAAGATTCAATGCAACTCGGCCACATTATGGCCTTCCTACTAAAAAAGGGTCGAAAACGAGTAATGTCCCAAATTAACGAGGATATTTTCTTAACCCCCATTTTGGCTGAATTTTTAGAGAATGCAAAAATATCCCATGGAAGTCGTAGTTATGTTGTTTACCTATCCAATGAATTGTCACACGCTAAGATTCAATGCAAATCGGCCACATTATGGCCTTCCTAGTAAAAAAGGGTCGAAAACGAGTAATGTCCCAAATTAACGAGGAGATTTTCTTAACCTCCATTTTGGCTGAATTTTTAAAAAATGCAAAAATATCACATGGAAGTCGTAGCTATGTTGTTTACCTATCCAACGAATTGTCCCATGCTAAGATTCAATACAAACCGGCCACTTTATGGCCTTCCTTATAAAAAAGGGTCGAAAACGAGTAATGTCCTAAATTAACGAGGGGATTTTCTTAACCTCCATTTTGGCTGAATTTTTAGAGAATGCAAAAATATCCCATGGAAGTCGTAGTTATGTTGTTTACCTATCCAACGAATTGTCACACGCTAAGATTCAATGCAACTCGGCCACATTATGGACTTCCTACTAAAAAAGGGTCGAAAACGAGTAATGTCCCAAATTAACGAGGATATTTTCTTAACCCCCATTTTGGCTGAATTTTTAGAGAATGCAAAAATATCCCATGGAAGTCGTAGTTATGTTGTTTACCTATCCAACGAATTGTCACACGCTAAGATTCAATGCAAATCGGCCACATTATGGCCTTCCTAGTAAAAAAGGGTCGAAAACGAGTAATGTCCCAAATTAACGAGGAGATTTTCTTAACCTCCATTTTGGCTGAATTTTTAAAAAATGCAAAAATATCCCATGGAAGTCGTAGCTATGTTGTTTACCTATCCAACGAATTGTCCCATGCTAAGATTCAATACAAACCGGCCACTTTATGGCCTTCCTTATAAAAAAGGGTCGAAAACGAGTAATGTCCTAAATTAACGAGGGGATTTTCTTAACCTCCATTTTGGCTGAATTTTTAGAGAATGCAAAAATATCCCATGGAAGTCGTAGTTATGTTGTTTACCTATCCAACGAATTGTCACACGCTAAGATTCAATGCAACTCGGCCACATTATGGACTTCCTACTAAAAAAGGGTCGAAAACGAGTAATGTCCCAAATTAACGAGGATATTTTCTTAACCCCCATTTTGGCTGAATTTTTAGAGAATGCAAAAATATCCCATGGCAGTCGTAGTTATGTTGTTTACCTATCCAACGAATTGTCACACGCTAAGATTCAATGCAAATCGGCCACATTATGGCCTTCCTAGTAAAAAAGGGTCGAAAACGAGTAATGTCCCAAATTAACGGGGAGATTTTCTTAACCTCCATTTTGGCTGAATTTTTAAAAAATGCAAAAATATCCCATGGAAGTCGTAGCTATGTTGTTTAGCTATCCAACGAATTGTCCCATGCTAAGATTCAATACAATCCGGCCACTTTATGGCCTTCCTTATAAAAAAGGGTCAAAAACGAGTAATGTCCTAAGTTAACGAGGGGATTTTCTTAACCTCCATTTTGGCTGAATTTTTAGAGAATGCAAAAATATCCCATGGAAGTCGTAGTTATGTTGTTTACCTATCCAACGAATTGTCACACGCTAAGATTCAATGCAAATCGGCCACATTATGGCCTTCCTAGTAAAAAAGGGTTGAAAACGAGTAATGTCCTAAATTAACGAGGGGATTTTCTTAACCTCCATTTTGGCTGAATTTTTAGAGAATGCAAAAATATCCCATGGAAGTCGTAGTTATGTTGTTTACCTATCCAACGAATTGTCACACGCTAAGATTCAATGCAAATCGGCCATATTATGGCCTTCCTAGTAAAAAAGGGTCGAAAACGAGTAATGTCCCAAATTAACGAGGAGATTTTCTTAACCTCCATTTTGGCTGAATTTTTAAAAAATGCAAAAATATCCCATGGAAGTCGTAGCTATGTTGTTTACCTATCCAACGAATTGTCCCATGCTAAGATTCAATACAAACCGGCCACTTTATGGCCTTCCTTATAAAAAAGGGTCAAAAACGAGTAATGTCCTAAGTTAACGAGGGGATTTTCATAACCTCCATTTTGGCTGAATTTTTAGAGAATGCAAAAATATCCCATGGAAGTCGTAGTTATGTTGTTTACCTATCCAACGAATTGTCACACGCTAAGATTCAATGCAAGTCGGCCACATTATGGCCTTCCTAGTAAAAAAAGGGTCGAAAACGAGTAATGTCCCAAATTAACGAGGAGATTTTCTTAACCTCCATTTTGGCTGAATTTTTAGAGAATGCAAAAATATCCCATGGAAGTCGTAGTTATGTTGTTTACCTATCCAACGAATTGTCACACGCTAAGATTCAATGCAAATCGGCCATATTATGGCCTTCCTAGTAAAAAAGGGTCGAAAACGAGTAATGTCCCAAATTAACGAGGAGATTTTCTTAACCTCCATTTTGGCTGAATTTTTAAAAAATGCAAAAATATCCCATGGAAGTCGTAGCTATGTTGTTTACCTATCCAACGAATTGTCCCATGCTAAGATTCAATACAAACCGGCCACTTTATGGCCTTCCTTATAAAAAAGGGTCAAAAACGAGTAATGTCCTAAGTTAACGAGGGGATTTTCATAACCTCCATTTTGGCTGAATTTTTAGAGAATGCAAAAATATCCCATGGAAGTCGTAGTTATGTTGTTTACCTATCCAACGAATTGTCACACGCTAAGATTCAATGCAAGTCGGCCACATTATGGCCTTCCTAGTAAAAAAAGGGTCGAAAACGAGTAATGTCCCAAATTAACGAGGAGATTTTCTTAACCTCCATTTTGGCTGAATTTTTAAAAAATGCAAAAATATCCCATGGAAGTCGTAGTTATGTTGTTTACATATCCAACGAATTGTCACACGCTAAGATTCAATGCAAATCGGCTACATTATGGCCTTCCTACTAAAAAAGGGTCGAAAACGAGTAATGTCCCAAATTAACGAGGATATTTTCTTAACCCCCATTTTGGCTGAATTTTTAGAGAATGCAAAAATATCCCATGGAAGTCATAGTTATGTTGTTTACCTATCCAACAAATTGTCACACGCTAAGATTCAATGCAAATCGGCCACATTATGGCCTTCCTAGTAAAAAAGGGTCGAAAACGAGTAATGTCCCAAATTAACGAGGAGATTTTCTTAACCTCCATTTTGGCTGAATTTTTAAAAAATGCAAAAATATCCCATGGAAGTCGTAGCTATGTTGTTTACCTATCCAACGAATTGTCCCATGCTAAGATTCAATACAAACCGGCCACTTTATGGCCTTCCTTATAAAAAAGGGTCAAAAACGAGTAATGTCCTAAGTTAACGAGGGGATTTTCTTAACCTCCATTTTGGCTGAATTTTTAGAGAATGCAAAAATATCCCATGGAAGTCGTAGTTATGTTGTTTACCTATCCAACGAATTGTCACACGCTAAGATTCAATGCAAATCGGCCACATTATGGCCTTCCTACTAAAGAAGGGTCGAAAACGAGTAATGTCCCAAATTAACGAGGATATTTTCTTAACCCCCATTTTGGCTGAATTTTTAGAGAATGCAAAAATATCCCATGGAAGTCATAGTTATGTTGTATACCTATCCAACGAATTGTCACACGCTAAGATTCAATGCAAATCGGCCACATTATGGCCTTCCTAGTAAAAAAGGGTTGAAAACGAGTAATGTCCTAAATTAACGAGGGGATTTTCTTAACCTCCATTTTGGCTGAATTTTTAGAGAATGCAAAAATATCCCATGGAAGTCGTAGTTATGTTGTTTACCTATCCAACGAATTGTCACACGCTAAGATTCAATGCAACTCGGCCACATTATAGCCTTCCTACTAAAAAAGGGTCGAAAACGAGTAATGTCCCAAATTAACGAGGATATTTTCTTAACCCCCATTTTGGCTGAATTTTTAGAGAATGCAAAAATATCCCATGGAAGTCGTAGTTATGTTGTTTACCTATCCAACGAATTGTCACACGCTAAGATTCAATGCAAATCGGCCACATTATGGCCTTCCTAGTAAAAAAGGGTCGAAAACGAGTAATGTCCCAAATTAACGAGGAGATTTTCTTAACCTCCATTTTGGCTGAATTTTTAAAAAATGCAAAAATATCCCATGGAAGTCGTAGCTATGTTGTTTACCTATCCAACGAATTGTCCCATGCTAAGATTCAATACAAACCGGCCACTTTATGGCCTTCCTTATAAAAAAGGGTCAAAAACGAGTAATGTCCTAAGTTAACGAGGGGATTTTCTTAACCTCCATTTTGGCTGAATTTTTAGAGAATGCAAAAATATCCCATGGAAGTCGTAGTTATGTTGTTTACCTATCCAACGAATTGTCACACGCTAAGATTCAATGCAAGTCAGCCACATTATGGCCTTCCTAGTAAAAAAGGGTCGAAAACGAGTAATGTCCCAAATTAACGAGGAGATTTTCTTAACGTCCATTTTGGCTGAATTTTTAAAAAATGCAAAAATATCCCATGGAAGTCGTAGCTATGTTGTTTACCTATCCAACGAATTGTCCCATGCTAAGATTCCATACAAACCGGCCACTTTATGGCCTTCCTTATAAAAAAGGGTCGAAAACGAGTAATGTCCTAAATTAACGAGGGGATTTTCTTAACCTCCATTTTGGCTGAATTTTTAGAGAATGCAAAAATATCCCATGGAAGTCGTAGTTATGTTGTTTACATATCCAACGAATTGTCACACGCTAAGATTCAATGCAAATCGGCTACATTATGGCCTTCCTACTAAAAAAGGGTCGAAAACGAGTAATGTCCCAAATTAACGAGGATATTTTCTTAACCCCCATTTTGGCTGAATTTTTAGAGAATGCAAAAATATCCCATGGAAGTCATAGTTATGTTGTTTACCTATCCAACAAATTGTCACACGCTAAGATTCAATGCAAATCGGCCACATTATGGCCTTCCTAGTAAAAAAGGGTCGAAAACGAGCAATGTCCCAAATTAACGAGGAGATTTTCTTAACCTCCATTTTGGCTGAATTTTTAAAAAATGCAAAAATATCCCATGGAAGTCGTAGCTATGTTGTTTACCTATCCAACGAATTGTCCCATGCTAAGATTCAATACAAACCGGCCACTTTATGGCCTTCCTTGTAAAAAAGAGTCAAAAACGAGTAATGTCCTAAGTTAACGAGGGGATTTTCTTAACCTCCATTTTGGCTGAATTTTTAGAGAATGCAAAAATATCCCATGGAAGTCGTAGTTATGTTGTTTACCTATCCAACGAATTGTCACACGCTAAGATTCAATGCAAATCGGCCACATTATGGCCTTCCTACTAAAGAAGGGTCGAAAACGAGTAATGTCCCAAATTAACGAGGATATTTTCTTAACCCCCATTTTGGCTGAATTTTTAGAGAATGCAAAAATATCCCATGGAAGTCATAGTTATGTTGTATACCTATCCAACGAATTGTCACACGCTAAGATTCAATGCAAATCGGCCACATTATGGCCTTCCTAGTAAAAAAGGGTTGAAAACGAGTAATGTCCTAAATTAACGAGGGGATTTTCTTAACCTCCATTTTGGCTGAATTTTTAGAGAATGCAAAAATATCCCAAGGAAGTCGTAGTTATGTTGTTTACCTATCCAACGAATTGTCACACGCTAAGATTCAATGCAACTCGGCCACATTATGGCCTTCCTAGTAAAAAAGGGTCGAAAACGAGTAATGTCCCAAATTAACGAGGAGATTTTCTTAACCTCCATTTTGGCTGAATTTTTAAAAAATGCAAAAATATCCCATGGAAGTCGTAGCTATGTTGTTTACCTATCCAACGAATTGTCCCATGCTAAGATTCAATACAAACCGGCCACTTTATGGCCTTCCTTATAAAAAAGGGTCAAAAACGAGTAATGTCCTAAGTTAACAAGGGGATTTTCTTAACCTCCATTTTGGCTGAATTTTTAGAGAATGCAAAAATATCCCATGGAAGTCGTAGTTATGTTGTTTACCTATCCAACGAATTGTCACACGCTAAGATTCAATGCAAGTCGGCCACATTATGGCCTTCCTACTAAAAAAGGGTCGAAAACGAGTAATGTCCCAAATTAACGAGGATATTTTCTTAACCCCCATTTTGGCTGAATTTTTAGAGAATGCAAAAATATCCCATGGAAGTCGTAGTTATGTTGTTTACCTATCCAACGAATTGTCACACGCTAAGATTCAATGCAAATCGGCCACATTATGGCCTTCCTACTAAAAAAGGGTCGAAAACGAGTAATGTCCCAAATTAACGAGGATATTTTCTTAACCCCCATTTTGGCTGAATTTTTAGAGAATGCAAAAATATCCCATGGAAGTCATAGTTATGTTGTTTACCTATCCAACGAATTGTCACACGCTAAGATTCAATGCAAATCGGCCACATTATGGCCTTCCTACTAAAAAAGGGTCGAAAACGAGTAATGTCAAAAATTAACGAGGATATTTTCTTAACCCCCATTTTGGCTGAATTTTTAGAGAATGCAAAAATATCCCATGGAAGTCGTAGTTATGTTGTTTACCTATCCAACGAATTGTCACACGCTAAGATTCAATGCAAATCGGCCACATTATGGCCTTCCTACTAAAAAAGGGTCGAAAACGAGTAATGTCCCAAATTAACGAGGATATTTTCTTAACCCCCATTTTGGCTGAATTTTTAGAGAATGCAAAAATATCCCATGGAAGTCGTAGTTATGTTGTTTACCTATCCAACGAATTGTCACACGCTAAGATTCAATGCAAATCGGCCACATTATGGCCTTCCTACTAAAAAAGGGTCGAAAACGAGTAATGTCCCAAATTAACGAGGATATTTTCTTAACCCCCATTTTGGCTGAATTTTTAGAGAATGCAAAAATATCCCATGGAAGTCGTAGTTATGTTGTTTACCTATCCAACGAATTGTCACACGCTAAGATTCAATGCAAATCGGCCACATTAAGGCCTTCCTAGTAAAAAAGGGTCGAAAACGAGTAATGTCCCAAATTAACGAGGAGATTTTCTTAACCTCCATTTTGGCTGAATTTTTAAAAAATGCAAAAATATCCCATGGAAGTCGTAGCTATGTTGTTTACCTATCCAACGAATTGTCCCATGCTAAGATTCAATACAAACCGGCCACTTTATGGCCTTCCTTATAAAAAAGGGTCAAAAACGAGTAATGTCCTAAGTTAACAAGGGGATTTTCTTAACCTCCATTTTGGCTGAATTTTTAGAGAATGCAAAAATATCCCATGGAAGTCGTAGTTATGTTGTTTACCTATCCAACGAATTGTCACACGCTAAGATTCAATGCAAGTCGGCCACATTATGGCCTTCCTACTAAAAAAGGGTCGAAAACGAGTAATGTCCCAAATTAACGAGGATATTTTCTTAACCCCCATTTTGGCTGAATTTTTAGAGAATGCAAAAATATCCCATGGAAGTCGTAGTTATGTTGTTTACCTATCCAACGAATTGTCACACGCTAAGATTCAATGCAAATCGGCCACATTATGGCCTTCCTACTAAAAAAGGGTCGAAAACGAGTAATGTCCCAAATTAACGAGGATATTTTCTTAACCCCCATTTTGGCTGAATTTTTAGAGAATGCAAAAATATCCCATGGAAGTCATAGTTATGTTGTTTACCTATCCAACGAATTGTCACACGCTAAGATTCAATGCAAATCGGCCACATTATGGCCTTCCTACTAAAAAAGGGTCGAAAACGAGTAATGTCAAAAATTAACGAGGATATTTTCTTAACCCCCATTTTGGCTGAATTTTTAGAGAATGCAAAAATATCCCATGGAAGTCGTAGTTATGTTGTTTACCTATCCAACGAATTTTCACACGCTAAGATTCAATGCAAATCGGCCACATTATGGCCTTCCTACTAAAAAAGGGTCGAAAACGAGTAATGTCCCAAATTAACGAGGATATTTTCTTAACCCCCATTTTGGCTGAATTTTTAGAGAATGCAAAAATATCCCATGGAAGTCATTGTTAGGTTGTTTACCTATCCAACGAATTGTCACACGCTAAGATTCAATGCAAATCGGCCACATTATGACCTTCCTACTAAAAAAGGGTCGAAAACGAGTAATGTCAAAAATTAACGAGGATATTTTCTTAAGCCCCATTTTGGCTGAATTTTTAGAGAATGCAAACATATCCCATGGAAGTCATAGTTATGTTGTTTACCTATCCAACAAATTGTCACACGGTAAGATTCAATGCAAATCGGCCACATTATGGCCTTCCTACTAAATAAGGGTCGAAAACGAGTAATGTCCCAAATTAACGAGGATATTTTCTTAACCCCCATTTTGGCTGAATTTTTAGAGAATGCAAAAATATCCCATGGAAGTCGTAGTTATGTTGTTTACCTATCCAACGAATTGTCACACGCTAAGATTCAATGCAAATCGGCCACATTATGGCCTTCCTACTAAAAAAGGGTCGAAAACGAGTAATGTCCCAAATTAACGAGGAGATTTTCTTAACCTCCATTTTGGCTGAATTTTTAAAAAATGCAAAAATATCCCATGGAAGTCGTAGCTATGTTGTTTACCTATCCAACGAATTGTCCCATGCTAAGATTCAATACAAACCGGCCACTTTATGGCCTTCCTTATAAAAAAGGGTCAAAAACGAGTAATGTCCTAAGTTAACAAGGGGATTTTCTTAACCTCCATTTTGGCTGAATTTTTAGAGAATGCAAAAATATCCCATGGAAGTCGTAGTTATGTTGTTTACCTATCCAACGAATTGTCACACGCTAAGATTCAATGCAAGTCGGCCACATTATGGCCTTCCTACTAAAAAAGGGTCGAAAACGAGTAATGTCCCAAATTAACGAGGATATTTTCTTAACCCCCATTTTGGCTGAATTTTTAGAGAATGCAAAAATATCCCATGGAAGTCGTAGTTATGTTGTTTACCTATCCAACGAATTGTCACACGCTAAGATTCAATGCAAATCGGCCACATTATGGCCTTCCTACTAAAAAAGGGTCGAAAACGAGTAATGTCCCAAATTAACGAGGATATTTTCTTAACCCCCATTTTGGCTGAATTTTTAGAGAATGCAAAAATATCCCATGGAAGTCATAGTTATGTTGTTTACCTATCCAACGAATTGTCACACGCTAAGATTCAATGCAAATCGGCCACATTATGGCCTTCCTACTAAAAAAGGGTCGAAAACGAGTAATGTCAAAAATTAACGAGGATATTTTCTTAACCCCCATTTTGGCTGAATTTTTAGAGAATGCAAAAATATCCCATGGAAGTCATAGTTATGTTGTTTACCTATCCAACGAATTGTCACACGCTAAGATTCAATGCAAATCGGCCACATTATGGCCTTCCTACTAAAAAAGGGTCGAAAACGAGTAATGTCCCAAATTAACGAGGATATTTTCTTAACCCCCATTTTGGCTGAATTTTTAGAGAATGCAAAAATATCCCATGGAAGTCATTGTTAGGTTGTTTACCTATCCAACGAATTGTCACACGCTAAGATTCAATGCAAATCGGCCACATTATGGCCTTCCTACTAAAAAAGGGTCGAAAACGAGTAATGTCAAAAATTAACGAGGATATTTTCTTAAGCCCCATTTTGGCTGAATTTTTAGAGAATGCAAACATATCCCATGGAAGTCATAGTTATGTTGTTTACCTATCCAACAAATTGTCACATGGTAAGATTCAATGCAAATCGGCCACATTATGGCCTTCCTACTAAAAAAGGGTCGAAAACGAGTAATGTCAAAAATTAACGAGGATATTTTCTTAACCCCCATTTTGGCTGAATTTTTAGAGAATGCAAAAATATCCCATGGAAGTCGTAGTTATGTTGTTTACCTATCCAACGAATTGTCACACGCTAAGATTCAATGCAAATCGGCCACATTATGGCCTTCCTACTAAAAAAGGGTCGAAAACGAGTAATGTCCCAAATTAACGAGGATATTTTCTTAACCCCCATTTTGGCTGAATTTTTAGAGAATGCAAAAATATCCCATGGAAGTCGTAGTTATGTTGTTTACCTATCCAACGAATTGTCACACGCTAAGATTCAATGCAAATCGGCCACATTAAGGCCTTCCTAGTAAAAAAGGGTCGAAAACGAGTAATGTCCCAAATTAACGAGGAGATTTTCTTAACCTCCATTTTGGCTGAATTTTTAAAAAATGCAAAAATATCCCATGGAAGTCGTAGCTATGTTGTTTACCTATCCAACGAATTGTCCCATGCTAAGATTCAATACAAACCGGCCACTTTATGGCCTTCCTTATAAAAAAGGGTCAAAAACGAGTAATGTCCTAAGTTAACAAGGGGATTTTCTTAACCTCCATTTTGGCTGAATTTTTAGAGAATGCAAAAATATCCCATGGAAGTCGTAGTTATGTTGTTTACCTATCCAACGAATTGTCACACGCTAAAATTCAATGCAAGTCGGCCACATTATGGCCTTCCTACTAAAAAAGGGTCGAAAACGAGTAATGTCCCAAATTAACGAGGATATTTTCTTAACCCCCATTTTGGCTGAATTTTTAGAGAATGCAAAAATATCCCATGGAAGTCGTAGTTATGTTGTTTACCTATCCAACGAATTGTCACACGCTAAGATTCAATGCAAATCGGCCACATTATGGCCTTCCTACTAAAAAAGGGTCGAAAACGAGTAATGTCCCAAATTAACGAGGATATTTTCTTAACCCCCATTTTGGCTGAATTTTTAGAGAATGCAAAAATATCCCATGGAAGTCATAGTTATGTTGTTTACCTATCCAACGAATTGTCACACGCTAAGATTCAATGCAAATCGGCCACATTATGGCCTTCCTACTAAAAAAGGGTCGAAAACGAGTAATGTCAAAAATTAACGAGGATATTTTCTTAACCCCCATTTTGGCTGAATTTTTAGAGAATGCAAAAATATCCCATGGAAGTCGTAGTTATGTTGTTTACCTATCCAACGAATTTTCACACGCTAAGATTCAATGCAAATCGGCCACATTATGGCCTTCCTACTAAAAAAGGGTCGAAAACGAGTAATGTCCCAAATTAACGAGGATATTTTCTTAACCCCCATTTTGGCTGAATTTTTAGAGAATGCAAAAATATCCCATGGAAGTCATTGTTAGGTTGTTTACCTATCCAACGAATTGTCACACGCTAAGATTCAATGCAAATCGGCCACATTATGGCCTTCCTACTAAAAAAGGGTCGAAAACGAGTAATGTCAAAAATTAACGAGGATATTTTCTTAAGCCCCATTTTGGCTGAATTTTTAGAGAATGCAAACATATCCCATGGAAGTCATAGTTATGTTGTTTACCTATCCAACAAATTGTCACATGGTAAGATTCAATGCAAATCGGCCACATTATGGCCTTCCTACTAAAAAAGGGTCGAAAACGAGTAATGTCAAAAATTAACGAGGATATTTTCTTAACCCCCATTTTGGCTGAATTTTTAGAGAATGCAAAAATATCCCATGGAAGTCGTAGTTATGTTGTTTACCTATCCAACGAATTGTCACACGCTAAGATTCAATGCAAATCGGCCACATTATGGCCTTCCTACTAAAAAAGGGTCGAAAACGAGTAATGTCCCAAATTAACGAGGATATTTTCTTAACCCCCATTTTGGCTGAATTTTTAGAGAATGCAAAAATATCCCATGGAAGTCGTAGTTATGTTGTTTACCTATCCAACGAATTGTCACACGCTAAGATTCAATGCAAATCGGCCACATTAAGGCCTTCCTAGTAAAAAAGGGTCGAAAACGAGTAATGTCCCAAATTAACGAGGAGATTTTCTTAACCTCCATTTTGGCTGAATTTTTAAAAAATGCAAAAATATCCCATGGAAGTCGTAGCTATGTTGTTTACCTATCCAACGAATTGTCCCATGCTAAGATTCAATACAAACCGGCCACTTTATGGCCTTCCTTATAAAAAAGGGTCAAAAACGAGTAATGTCCTAAGTTAACAAGGGGATTTTCTTAACCTCCATTTTGGCTGAATTTTTAGAGAATGCAAAAATATCCCATGGAAGTCGTAGTTATGTTGTTTACCTATCCAACGAATTGTCACACGCTAAAATTCAATGCAAGTCGGCCACATTATGGCCTTCCTACTAAAAAAGGGTCGAAAACGAGTAATGTCCCAAATTAACGAGGATATTTTCTTAACCCCCATTTTGGCTGAATTTTTAGAGAATGCAAAAATATCCCATGGAAGTCGTAGTTATGTTGTTTACCTATCCAACGAATTGTCACACGCTAAGATTCAATGCAAATCGGCCACATTATGGCCTTCCTACTAAAAAAGGGTCGAAAACGAGTAATGTCCCAAATTAACGAGGATATTTTCTTAACCCCCATTTTGGCTGAATTTTTAGAGAATGCAAAAATATCCCATGGAAGTCATAGTTATGTTGTTTACCTATCCAACGAATTGTCACACGCTAAGATTCAATGCAAATCGGCCACATTATGGCCTTCCTACTAAAAAAGGGTCGAAAACGAGTAATGTCAAAAATTAACGAGGATATTTTCTTAACCCCCATTTTGGCTGAATTTTTAGAGAATGCAAAAATATCCCATGGAAGTCGTAGTTATGTTGTTTACCTATCCAACGAATTTTCACACGCTAAGATTCAATGCAAATCGGCCACATTATGGCCTTCCTACTAAAAAAGGGTCGAAAACGAGTAATGTCCCAAATTAACGAGGATATTTTCTTAACCCCCATTTTGGCTGAATTTTTAGAGAATGCAAAAATATCCCATGGAAGTCATTGTTAGGTTGTTTACCTATCCAACGAATTGTCACACGCTAAGATTCAATGCAAATCGGCCACATTATGGCCTTCCTACTAAAAAAGGGTCGAAAACGAGTAATGTCAAAAATTAACGAGGATATTTTCTTAAGCCCCATTTTGGCTGAATTTTTAGAGAATGCAAACATATCCCATGGAAGTCATAGTTATGTTGTTTACCTATCCAACAAATTGTCACACGGTAAGATTCAATGCAAATCGGCCACATTATGGCCTTCCTACTAAATAAGGGTCGAAAACGAGTAATGTCCCAAATTAACGAGGATATTTTCTTAACCCCCATTTTGGCTGAATTTTTAGAGAATGCAAAAATATCCCATGGAAGTCGTAGTTATGTTGTTTACCTATCCAACGAATTGTCACACGCTAAGATTCAATGCAAATCGGCCACATTATGGCCTTCCTACTAAAAAAGGGCCGAAAACGAGTAATGTCCCAAATTAACGAGGATATTTTCTTAACCCCCATTTTGGCTGAATTTTTAGAGAATGCAAAAATATCCCATGGAAGTCGTAGTTATGTTGTTTACCTATCCAACGAATTGTCACACGCTAAGATTCAATGCAAATCGGCCACATTAAGGCCTTCCTAGTAAAAAAGGGTCGAAAACGAGTAATGTCCCAAATTAACGAGGAGATTTTCTTAACCTCCATTTTGGCTGAATTTTTAAAAAATGCAAAAATATCCCATGGAAGTCGTAGCTATGTTGTTTACCTATCCAACGAATTGTCCCATGCTAAGATTCAATACAAACCGGCCACTTTATGGCCTTCCTTATAAAAAAGGGTCAAAAACGAGTAATGTCCTAAGTTAACAAGGGGATTTTCTTAACCTCCATTTTGGCTGAATTTTTAGAGAATGCAAAAATATCCCATGGAAGTCGTAGTTATGTTGTTTACCTATCCAACGAATTGTCACACGCTAAGATTCAATGCAAGTCGGCCACATTATGGCCTTCCTACTAAAAAAGGGTCGAAAACGAGTAATGTCCCAAATTAACGAGGATATTTTCTTAACCCCCATTTTGGCTGAATTTTTAGAGAATGCAAAAATATCCCATGGAAGTCGTAGTTATGTTGTTTACCTATCCAACGAATTGTCACACGCTAAGATTCAATGCAAATCGGCCACATTATGGCCTTCCTACTAAAAAAGGGTCGAAAACGAGTAATGTCCCAAATTAACGAGGATATTTTCTTAACCCCCATTTTGGCTGAATTTTTAGAGAATGCAAAAATATCCCATGGAAGTCATAGTTATGTTGTTTACCTATCCAACGAATTGTCACACGCTAAGATTCAATGCAAATCGGCCACATTATGGCCTTCCTACTAAAAAAGGGTCGAAAACGAGTAATGTCAAAAATTAACGAGGATATTTTCTTAACCCCCATTTTGGCTGAATTTTTAGAGAATGCAAAAATATCCCATGGAAGTCATAGTTATGTTGTTTACCTATCCAACGAATTGTCACACGCTAAGATTCAATGCAAATCGGCCACATTATGGCCTTCCTACTAAAAAAGGGTCGAAAACGAGTAATGTCCCAAATTAACGAGGATATTTTCTTAACCCCCATTTTGGCTGAATTTTTAGAGAATGCAAAAATATCCCATGGAAGTCATTGTTAGGTTGTTTACCTATCCAACGAATTGTCACACGCTAAGATTCAATGCAAATCGGCCACATTATGGCCTTCCTACTAAAAAAGGGTCGAAAACGAGTAATGTCAAAAATTAACGAGGATATTTTCTTAAGCCCCATTTTGGCTGAATTTTTAGAGAATGCAAACATATCCCATGGAAGTCATAGTTATGTTGTTTACCTATCCAACAAATTGTCACACGGTAAGATTCAATGCAAATCGGCCACATTATGGCCTTCCTACTAAAAAAGGGTCGAAAACGAGTAATGTCAAAAATTAACGAGGATATTTTCTTAACCCCCATTTTGGCTGAATTTTTAGAGAATGCAAAAATATCCCATGGAAGTCGTAGTTATGTTGTTTACCTATCCAACGAATTGTCACACGCTAAGATTCAATGCAAATCGGCCACATTATGGCCTTCCTACTAAAAAGGGTCGAAAACGAGTAATGTCCCAAATTAACGAGGATATTTTCTTAACCCCCATTTTGGCTGAATTTTTAGAGAATGCAAAAATATCCCATGGAAGTCGTAGTTATGTTGTTTACCTATCCAACGAATTGTCACACGCTAAGATTCAATGCAAATCGGCCACATTATGGCCTTCCTACTAAAAAAGGGTCGAAAACGAGTAATGTCCCAAATTAACGAGGATATTTTCTTAACCCCCATTTTGGCTGAATTTTTAGAGAATGCAAAAATATCCCATGGAAGTCATAGTTATGTTGTTTACCTATCCAACGAATTGTCACACGCTAAGATTCAATGCAAATCGGCCACATTATGGCCTTCCTACTAAAAAAGGGTCGAAAACGAGTAATGTCAAAAATTAACGAGGATATTTTCTTAACCCCCATTTTGGCTGAATTTTTAGAGAATGCAAAAATATCCCATGGAAGTCGTAGTTATGTTGTTTACCTATCCAACGAATTGTCACACACTAAGATTCAATGCAAATCGGCCACATTATGGCCTTCCTACTAAAAAAGGGTCGAAAACGAGTAATGTCCCAAATTAACGAGGATATTTTCTTAACCCCCATTTTGGCTGAATTTTTAGAGAATGCAAAAATATCCCATGGAAGTCATTGTTAGGTTGTTTACCTATCCAACGAATTGTCACACGCTAAGATTCAATGTAAATCGGCCACATTATGGCCTTCCTACTAAAAAAGGGTCGAAAACGAGTAATGTCAAAAATTAACGAGGATATTTTCTTAAGCCCCATTTTGGCTGAATTTTTAGAGAATGCAAACATATCCTATGGAAGACATAGTTATGTTGTATACCTATCCAACGAATTGTCACACGCTAAGATTCAATGCAAATCGGCCACATTATGGCCTTCCTAGTAAAAAAGGGTTGAAAACGAGTAATGTCCTAAATTAACGAGGGGATTTTCTTAACCTCCATTTTGGCTGAATTTTTAGAGAATGCAAAAATATCCCAAGGAAGTCGTAGTTATGTTGTTTACCTATCCAACGAATTGTCACACGCTAAGATTCAATGCAAATCGGCCACATTATGGCCTTCCTACTAAAAAAGGGTCGAAAACGAGTAATGTCCCAAATTAACGAGGATATTTTCTTAACCCCCATTTTGGCTGAATTTTTAGAGAATGCAAAAATATCCCATGGAAGTCATAGTTATGTTGTTTACCTATCCAACGAATTGTCACACGCTAAGATTCAATGCAAATCGGCCACATTATGGCCTTCCTACTAAAAAAGGGTCGAAAACGAGTAATGTCAAAAATTAACGAGGATATTTTCTTAACCCCCATTTTGGCTGAATTTTTAGAGAATGCAAAAATATCCCATGGAAGTCGTAGTTATGTTGTTTACCTATCCAACGAATTGTCACACACTAAGATTCAATGCAAATCGGCCACATTATGGCCTTCCTACTAAAAAAGGGTCGAAAACGAGTAATGTCCCAAATTAACGAGGATATTTTCTTAACCCCCATTTTGGCTGAATTTTTAGAGAATGCAAAAATATCCCATGGAAGTCATTGTTAGGTTGTTTACCTATCCAACGAATTGTCACACGCTAAGATTCAATGCAAATCGGCCACATTATGGCCTTCCTACTAAAAAAGGGTCGAAAACGAGTAATGTCAAAAATTAACGAGGATATTTTCTTAAGCCCCATTTTGGCTGAATTTTTAGAGAATGCAAAAATATCCCATGGAAGTCATTGTTAGGTTGTTTACCTATCCAACGAATTGTCACACGCTAAGATTCAATGCAAATCGGCCACATTATGGCCTTCCTACTAAAAAAGGGTCGAAAACGAGTAATGTCAAAAATTAACGAGGATATTTTCTTAAGCCCCATTTTGGCTGAATTTTTAGAGAATGCAAACATATCCCATGGAAGTCATAGTTATGTTGTTTACCTATCCAACAAATTGTCACACGGTAAGATTCAATGCAAATCGGCCACATTATGGCCTTCCTACTAAAAAAGGGTCGAAAACGAGTAATGTCAAAAATTAACGAGGATATTTTCTTAACCCCCATTTTGGCTGAATTTTTAGAGAATGCAAAAATATCCCATGGAAGTCGTAGTTATGTTGTTTACCTATCCAACGAATTGTCACACGCTAAGATTCAATGCAAATCGGCCACATTATGGCCTTCCTACTAAAAAGGGTCGAAAACGAGTAATGTCCCAAATTAACGAGGATATTTTCTTAACCCCCATTTTGGCTGAATTTTTAGAGAATGCAAAAATATCCCATGGAAGTCGTAGTTATGTTGTTTACCTATCCAACGAATTGTCACACGCTAAGATTCAATGCAAATCGGCCACATTATGGCCTTCCTACTAAAAAAGGGTCGAAAACGAGTAATGTCCCAAATTAACGAGGATATTTTCTTAACCCCCATTTTGGCTGAATTTTTAGAGAATGCAAAAATATCCCATGGAAGTCATAGTTATGTTGTTTACCTATCCAACGAATTGTCACACGCTAAGATTCAATGCAAATCGGCCACATTATGGCCTTCCTACTAAAAAAGGGTCGAAAACGAGTAATGTCAAAAATTAACGAGGATATTTTCTTAACCCCCATTTTGGCTGAATTTTTAGAGAATGCAAAAATATCCCATGGAAGTCGTAGTTATGTTGTTTACCTATCCAACGAATTGTCACACACTAAGATTCAATGCAAATCGGCCACATTATGGCCTTCCTACTAAAAAAGGGTCGAAAACGAGTAATGTCCCAAATTAACGAGGATATTTTCTTAACCCCCATTTTGGCTGAATTTTTAGAGAATGCAAAAATATCCCATGGAAGTCATTGTTAGGTTGTTTACCTATCCAACGAATTGTCACACGCTAAGATTCAATGCAAATCGGCCACATTATGGCCTTCCTACTAAAAAAGGGTCGAAAACGAGTAATGTCAAAAATTAACGAGGATATTTTCTTAAGCCCCATTTTGGCTGAATTTTTAGAGAATGCAAACATATCCTATGGAAGTCATAGTTATGTTGTATACCTATCCAACGAATTGTCACACGCTAAGATTCAATGCAAATCGGCCACATTATGGCCTTCCTAGTAAAAAAGGGTTGAAAACGAGTAATGTCCTAAATTAACGAGGGGATTTTCTTAACCTCCATTTTGGCTGAATTTTTAGAGAATGCAAAAATATCCCAAGGAAGTCGTAGTTATGTTGTTTACCTATCCAACGAATTGTCACACGCTAAGATTCAATGCAAATCGGCCACATTATGGCCTTCCTACTAAAAAAGGGTCGAAAACGAGTAATGTCCCAAATTAACGAGGATATTTTCTTAACCCCCATTTTGGCTGAATTTTTAGAGAATGCAAAAATATCCCATGGAAGTCATAGTTATGTTGTTTACCTATCCAACGAATTGTCACACGCTAAGATTCAATGCAAATCGGCCACATTATGGCCTTCCTACTAAAAAAGGGTCGAAAACGAGTAATGTCAAAAATTAACGAGGATATTTTCTTAACCCCCATTTTGGCTGAATTTTTAGAGAATGCAAAAATATCCCATGGAAGTCGTAGTTATGTTGTTTACCTATCCAACGAATTGTCACACACTAAGATTCAATGCAAATCGGCCACATTATGGCCTTCCTACTAAAAAAGGGTCGAAAACGAGTAATGTCCCAAATTAACGAGGATATTTTCTTAACCCCCATTTTGGCTGAATTTTTAGAGAATGCAAAAATATCCCATGGAAGTCATTGTTAGGTTGTTTACCTATCCAACGAATTGTCACACGCTAAGATTCAATGCAAATCGGCCACATTATGGCCTTCCTACTAAAAAAGGGTCGAAAACGAGTAATGTCAAAAATTAACGAGGATATTTTCTTAAGCCCCATTTTGGCTGAATTTTTAGAGAATGCAAACATATCCTATGGAAGTCATAGTTATGTTGTATACCTATCCAACGAATTGTCACACGCTAAGATTCAATGCAAATCGGCCACATTATGGCCTTCCTAGTAAAAAAGGGTTGAAAACGAGTAATGTCCTAAATTAACGAGGGGATTTTCTTAACCTCCATTTTGGCTGAATTTTTAGAGAATGCAAAAATATCCCAAGGAAGTCGTAGTTATGTTGTTTACCTATCCAACGAATTGTCACACGCTAAGATTCAATGCAACTCGGCCACATTATAGCCTTCCTACTAAAAAAGGGTCGAAAACGAGTAATGTCCCAAATTAACGAGGATATTTTCTTAACCCCCATTTTGGCTGAATTTTTAGAGAATGCAAAAATATCCCATGGAAGTCGTAGTTATGTTGTTTACCTATCCAACGAATTGTCACACGCTAAGATTCAATGCAAATCGGCCACATTATGGCCTTCCTACTAAAAAAGGGTCGAAAACGAGTAATGTCAAAAATTAACGAGGATATTTTCTTAACCCCCATTTTGGCTGAATTTTTAGAGAATGCAAAAATATCCCATGGAAGTCGTAGTTATGTTGTTTACCTATCCAACGAATTGTCACACGCTAAGATTCAATGCAAATCGGCCACATTATGGCCTTCCTACTAAAAAAGGGTCGAAAACGAGTAATGTCCCAAATTAACGAGGATATTTTCCTAACCCCCATTTTGGCTGAATTTTTAGAGAATGCAAAAATATCCCATGGAAGTCATTGTTAGGTTGTTTACCTATCCAACGAATTGTCACACGCTAAGATTCAATGCAAATCGGCCACATTATGGC
The DNA here is from genome assembly GCF_051527215.1 of Medicago sativa. Lineage (NCBI taxonomy): Eukaryota > Viridiplantae > Streptophyta > Magnoliopsida > Fabales > Fabaceae > Medicago > Medicago sativa. The sequence continues at coordinate 84,754,932 of NC_140750.1, forward strand.
CTTCCTACTAAAAAAGGGTCGAAAACGAGTAATGTCAAAAATTAACGAGGATATTTTCTTAAGCCCCATTTTGGCTGAATTTTTAGAGAATGCAAACATATCCCATGGAAGTCATAGTTATGTTGTTTACCTATCCAACAAATTGTCACACGGTAAGATTCAATGCAAATCGGCCACATTATGGCCTTCCTACTAAAAAAGGGTCGAAAACGAGTAATGTCAAAAATTAACGAGGATATTTTCTTAACCCCCATTTTGGCTGAATTTTTAGAGAATGCAAAAATATCCCATGGAAGTCGTAGTTATGTTGTTTACCTATCCAACGAATTGTCACACGCTAAGATTCAATGCAAATCGGCCACATTATGGCCTTCCTACTAAAAAAGGGTCGAAAACGAGTAATGTCCCAAATTAACGAGGATATTTTCTTAACCCCCATTTTGGCTGAATTTTTAGAGAATGCAAAAATATCCCATGGAAGTCGTAGTTATGTTGTTTACCTATCCAACGAATTGTCACACGCTAAGATTCAATGCAAATCGGCCACATTATGGCCTTCCTACTAAAAAAGGGTCGAAAACGAGTAATGTCCCAAATTAACGAGGATATTTTCTTAACCCCCATTTTGGCTGAATTTTTAGAGAATGCAAAAATATCCCATGGAAGTCATAGTTATGTTGTTTACCTATCCAACGAATTGTCACACGCTAAGATTCAATGCAAATCGGCCACATTATGGCCTTCCTACTAAAAAAGGGTCGAAAACGAGTAATGTCAAAAATTAACGAGGATATTTTCTTAACCCCCATTTTGGCTGAATTTTTAGAGAATGCAAAAATATCCCATGGAAGTCGTAGTTATGTTGTTTACCTATCCAACGAATTGTCACACGCTAAGATTCAATGCAAATCGGCCACATTATGGCCTTCCTACTAAAAAAGGGTCGAAAACGAGTAATGTCCCAAATTAACGAGGATATTTTCTTAACCCCCATTTTGGCTGAATTTTTAGAGAATGCAAAAATATCCCATGGAAGTCATTGTTAGGTTGTTTACCTATCCAACGAATTGTCACACGCTAAGATTCAATGCAAATCGGCCACATTATGGCCTTCCTACTAAAAAAGGGTCGAAAACGAGTAATGTCAAAAATTAACGAGGATATTTTCTTAAGCCCCATTTTGGCTGAATTTTTAGAGAATGCAAACATATCCCATGGAAGTCATAGTTATGTTGTATACCTATCCAACGAATTGTCACACGCTAAGATTCAATGCAAATCGGCCACATTATGGCCTTCCTAGTAAAAAAGGGTTGAAAACGAGTAATGTCCTAAATTAACGAGGGGATTTTCTTAACCTCCATTTTGGCTGAATTTTTAGAGAATGCAAAAATATCCCAAGGAAGTCGTAGTTATGTTGTTTACCTATCCAACGAATTGTCACACGCTAAGATTCAATGCAACTCGGCCACATTATAGCCTTCCTACTAAAAAAGGGTCGAAAACGAGTAATGTCCCAAATTAACGAGGATATTTTCTTAACCCCCATTTTGGCTGAATTTTTAGAGAATGCAAAAATATCCCATGGAAGTCGTAGTTATGTTGTTTACCTATCCAACGAATTGTCACACGCTAAGATTCAATGCAAATCGGCCACATTATGGCCTTCCTAGTAAAAAAGGGTCGAAAACGAGTAATGTCCCAAATTAACGAGGAGATTTTCTTAACCTCCATTTTGGCTGAATTTTTAAAAAATGCAAAAATATCCCATGGAAGTCGTAGCTATGTTGTTTACCTATCCAACGAATTGTCCCATGCTAAGATTCAATACAAACCGGCCACTTTATGGCCTTCCTTATAAAAAAGGGTCAAAAACGAGTAATGTCCTAAGTTAACAAGGGGATTTTCTTAACCTCCATTTTGGCTGAATTTTTAGAGAATGCAAAAATATCCCATGGAAGTCGTAGTTATGTTGTTTACCTATCCAACGAATTGTCACACGCTAAGATTCAATGCAAGTCGGCCACATTATGGCCTTCCTACTAAAAAAGGGTCGAAAACGAGTAATGTCCCAAATTAACGAGGATATTTTCTTAACCCCCATTTTGGCTGAATTTTTAGAGAATGCAAAAATATCCCATGGAAGTCGTAGTTATGTTGTTTACCTATCCAACGAATTGTCACACGCTAAGATTCAATGCAAATCGGCCACATTATGGCCTTCCTACTATAAAAGGGTCGAAAACGAGTAATGTCAAAAATTAACGAGGATATTTTCTTAACCCCCATTTTGGCTGAATTTTTAGAGAATGCAAAAATATCCCATGGAAGTCGTAGTTATGTTGTTTACCTATCCAACGAATTGTCACACGCTAAGATTCAATGCAAATCGGCCACATTACGGCCTTCCTACTAAAAAAGGGTCGAAAACGAGTAATGTCCCAAATTAACGAGGATATTTTCTTAACCCCCATTTTGGCTGAATTTTTAGAGAATGCAAAAATATCCCATGGAAGTCATTGTTAGGTTGTTTACCTATCCAACGAATTGTCACACGCTAAGATTCAATGCAAATCGGCCACATTATGGCCTTCCTACTAAAAAAGGGTCGAAAACGAGTAATGTCAAAAATTAACGAGGATATTTTCTTAAGCCCCATTTTGGCTGAATTTTTAGAGAATGCAAACATATCCCATGGAAGTCATAGTTATGTTGTTTACCTATCCAACAAATTGTCACACGGTAAGATTCAATGCAAATCGGCCACATTATGGACTTCCTAGTAAAAAAGGGTCGAAAACGAGTAATGTCCTAAGTTAACGAGGGGATTTTCTTAACCTCCATTTTGGCTGAATTCTTAGAGAATGCAAAAATATCCCATGGAAGTCGTAGTTATGTTGTTTACCTATCCAACGAATTGTCACACGCTAAGATTCAATGCAAATCGGCCACATTATGGCCTTCCTAGTAAAAAAGGGTCGAAAACGAGTAATGTCCCAAATTAACGAGGATATTTTCTTAACCCCCATTTTGGCTGAATTTTTAAAAAATGCAAAAATATCCCATGGAAGTCGTAGCTATGTTGTTTACCTATCCAACGAATTGTCCCATACTAAGATTCAATACAAACCGGCCACTTTATGACCTTCCTTATAAAAAAGGGTCGAAAACGAGTAATGTCCTAAATTAACGAGGGGATTTTCTTAACCTCCATTTTGGCTGAATTTTTAGAGAATGCAAAAATATCCCATGGAAGTCGTAGTTATGTTGTTTACCTATCCAACGAATTGTCACACGCTAAGATTCAATGCAAATCGGCCACATTATGGCCTTCCTACTAAAAAAGGGTCGAAAACGAGTAATGTCCCAAATTAACGAGGATATTTTCTTAACCCCCATTTTGGCTGAATTTTTAGAGAATGCAAAAATATCCCATGGAAGTCATTGTTAGGTTGTTTACCTATCCAACGAATTGTCACACGCTAAGATTCAATGCAAATCGGCCACATTATGGCCTTCCTACTAAAAAAGGGTCGAAAACGAGTAATGTCAAAAATTAACGAGGATATTTTCTTAAGCCCCATTTTGGCTGAATTTTTAGAGAATGCAAACATATCCCATGGAAGTCATAGTTATGTTGTATACCTATCCAACGAATTGTCACACGCTAAGATTCAATGCAAATCGGCCACATTATGGCCTTCCTAGTAAAAAAGGGTTGAAAACGAGTAATGTCCTAAATTAACGAGGGGATTTTCTTAACCTCCATTTTGGCTGAATTTTTAGAGAATGCAAAAATATCCCAAGGAAGTCGTAGTTATGTTGTTTACCTATCCAACGAATTGTCACACGCTAAGATTCAATGCAACTCGGCCACATTATAGCCTTCCTACTAAAAAAGGGTCGAAAACGAGTAATGTCCCAAATTAACGAGGATATTTTCTTAACCCCCATTTTGGCTGAATTTTTAGAGAATGCAAAAATATCCCATGGAAGTCGTAGTTATGTTGTTTACCTATCCAACGAATTGTCACACGCTAAGATTCAATGCAAATCGGCCACATTATGGCCTTCCTAGTAAAAAAGGGTCGAAAACGAGTAATGTCCCAAATTAACGAGGAGATTTTCTTAACCTCCATTTTGGCTGAATTTTTAAAAAATGCAAAAATATCCCATGGAAGTCGTAGCTATGTTGTTTACCTATCCAACGAATTGTCCCATGCTAAGATTCAATACAAACCGGCCACTTTATGGCCTTCCTTATAAAAAAGGGTCAAAAACGAGTAATGTCCTAAGTTAACAAGGGGATTTTCTTAACCTCCATTTTGGCTGAATTTTTAGAGAATGCAAAAATATCCCATGGAAGTCGTAGTTATGTTGTTTACCTATCCAACGAATTGTCACACGCTAAGATTCAATGCAAGTCGGCCACATTATGGCCTTCCTACTAAAAAAGGGTCGAAAACGAGTAATGTCCCAAATTAACGAGGATATTTTCTTAACCCCCATTTTGGCTGAATTTTTAGAGAATGCAAAAATATCCCATGGAAGTCGTAGTTATGTTGTTTACCTATCCAACGAATTGTCACACGCTAAGATTCAATGCAAATCGGCCACATTATGGCCTTCCTACTATAAAAGGGTCGAAAACGAGTAATGTCAAAAATTAACGAGGATATTTTCTTAACCCCCATTTTGGCTGAATTTTTAGAGAATGCAAAAATATCCCATGGAAGTCGTAGTTATGTTGTTTACCTATCCAACGAATTGTCACACGCTAAGATTCAATGCAAATCGGCCACATTACGGCCTTCCTACTAAAAAAGGGTCGAAAACGAGTAATGTCCCAAATTAACGAGGATATTTTCTTAACCCCCATTTTGGCTGAATTTTTAGAGAATGCAAAAATATCCCATGGAAGTCATTGTTAGGTTGTTTACCTATCCAACGAATTGTCACACGCTAAGATTCAATGCAAATCGGCCACATTATGGCCTTCCTACTAAAAAAGGGTCGAAAACGAGTAATGTCAAAAATTAACGAGGATATTTTCTTAAGCCCCATTTTGGCTGAATTTTTAGAGAATGCAAACATATCCCATGGAAGTCATAGTTATGTTGTTTACCTATCCAACAAATTGTCACACGGTAAGATTCAATGCAAATCGGCCACATTATGGACTTCCTAGTAAAAAAGGGTCGAAAACGAGTAATGTCCTAAGTTAACGAGGGGATTTTCTTAACCTCCATTTTGGCTGAATTCTTAGAGAATGCAAAAATATCCCATGGAAGTCGTAGTTATGTTGTTTACCTATCCAACGAATTGTCACACGCTAAGATTCAATGCAAATCGGCCACATTATGGCCTTCCTAGTAAAAAAGGGTCGAAAACGAGTAATGTCCCAAATTAACGAGGATATTTTCTTAACCCCCATTTTGGCTGAATTTTTAAAAAATGCAAAAATATCCCATGGAAGTCGTAGCTATGTTGTTTACCTATCCAACGAATTGTCCCATACTAAGATTCAATACAAACCGGCCACTTTATGACCTTCCTTATAAAAAAGGGTCGAAAACGAGTAATGTCCTAAATTAACGAGGGGATTTTCTTAACCTCCATTTTGGCTGAATTTTTAGAGAATGCAAAAATATCCCATGGAAGTCGTAGTTATGTTGTTTACCTATCCAACGAATTGTCACACGCTAAGATTCAATGCAAATCGGCCACATTATGGCCTTCCTACTAAAAAAGGGTCGAAAACGAGTAATGTCCCAAATTAACGAGGATATTTTCTTAACCCCCATTTTGGCTGAATTTTTAGAGAATGCAAAAATATCCCATGGAAGTCGTAGTTATGTTGTTTACCTATCCAACGAATTGTCACACGCTAAGATTCAATGCAAATCGGCCACATTATGGCCTTCCTAGTAAAAAAGGGTCGAAAACGAGTAATGTCCCAAATTAACGAGGAGATTTTCTTAACCTCCATTTTGGCTGAATTTTTAAAAAATGCAAAAATATCCCATGGAAGTCGTAGCTATGTTGTTTACCTATCCAACGAATTGTCCCATGCTAAGATTCAATACAAACCGGCCACTTTATGGCCTTCCTTATAAAAAAGGGTCAAAAACGAGTAATGTCCTAAGTTAACAAGGGGATTTTCTTAACCTCCATTTTGGCTGAATTTTTAGAGAATGCAAAAATATCCCATGGAAGTCGTAGTTATGTTGTTTACCTATCCAACGAATTGTCACACGCTAAGATTCAATGCAAGTCGGCCACATTATGGCCTTCCTACTAAAAAAGGGTCGAAAACGAGTAATGTCCCAAATTAACGAGGATATTTTCTTAACCCCCATTTTGGCTGAATTTTTAGAGAATGCAAAAATATCCCATGGAAGTCGTAGTTATGTTGTTTACCTATCCAACGAATTGTCACACGCTAAGATTCAATGCAAATCGGCCACATTATGGCCTTCCTACTATAAAAGGGTCGAAAACGAGTAATGTCAAAAATTAACGAGGATATTTTCTTAACCCCCATTTTGGCTGAATTTTTAGAGAATGCAAAAATATCCCATGGAAGTCGTAGTTATGTTGTTTACCTATCCAACGAATTGTCACACGCTAAGATTCAATGCAAATCGGCCACATTACGGCCTTCCTACTAAAAAAGGGTCGAAAACGAGTAATGTCCCAAATTAACGAGGATATTTTCTTAACCCCCATTTTGGCTGAATTTTTAGAGAATGCAAAAATATCCCATGGAAGTCATTGTTAGGTTGTTTACCTATCCAACGAATTGTCCCATACTAAGATTCAATACAAACCGGCCACTTTATGACCTTCCTTATAAAAAAGGGTCGAAAACGAGTAATGTCCTAAATTAACGAGGGGATTTTCTTAACCTCCATTTTGGCTGAATTTTTAGAGAATGCAAAAATATCCCATGGAAGTCGTAGTTATGTTGTTTACCTATCCAACGAATTGTCACACGCTAAGATTCAATGCAAATCGGCCACATTATGGCCTTCCTACTAAAAAAGGGTCGAAAACGAGTAATGTCCCAAATTAACGAGGATATTTTCTTAACCCCCATTTTGGCTGAATTTTTAGAGAATGCAAAAATATCCCATGGAAGTCATTGTTAGGTTGTTTACCTATCCAACGAATTGTCACACGCTAAGATTCAATGCAAATCGGCCACATTATGGCCTTCCTACTAAAAAAGGGTCGAAAACGAGTAATGTCAAAAATTAACGAGGATATTTTCTTAAGCCCCATTTTGGCTGAATTTTTAGAGAATGCAAACATATCCCATGGAAGTCATAGTTATGTTGTATACCTATCCAACGAATTGTCACACGCTAAGATTCAATGCAAATCGGCCACATTATGGCCTTCCTAGTAAAAAAGGGTTGAAAACGAGTAATGTCCTAAATTAACGAGGGGATTTTCTTAACCTCCATTTTGGCTGAATTTTTAGAGAATGCAAAAATATCCCAAGGAAGTCGTAGTTATGTTGTTTACCTATCCAACGAATTGTCACACGCTAAGATTCAATGCAACTCGGCCACATTATAGCCTTCCTACTAAAAAAGGGTCGAAAACGAGTAATGTCCCAAATTAACGAGGATATTTTCTTAACCCCCATTTTGGCTGAATTTTTAGAGAATGCAAAAATATCCCATGGAAGTCGTAGTTATGTTGTTTACCTATCCAACGAATTGTCACACGCTAAGATTCAATGCAAATCGGCCACATTATGGCCTTCCTAGTAAAAAAGGGTCGAAAACGAGTAATGTCCCAAATTAACGAGGAGATTTTCTTAACCTCCATTTTGGCTGAATTTTTAAAAAATGCAAAAATATCCCATGGAAGTCGTAGCTATGTTGTTTACCTATCCAACGAATTGTCCCATGCTAAGATTCAATACAAACCGGCCACTTTATGGCCTTCCTTATAAAAAAGGGTCAAAAACGAGTAATGTCCTAAGTTAACAAGGGGATTTTCTTAACCTCCATTTTGGCTGAATTTTTAGAGAATGCAAAAATATCCCATGGAAGTCGTAGTTATGTTGTTTACCTATCCAACGAATTGTCACACGCTAAGATTCAATGCAAGTCGGCCACATTATGGCCTTCCTACTAAAAAAGGGTCGAAAACGAGTAATGTCCCAAATTAACGAGGATATTTTCTTAACCCCCATTTTGGCTGAATTTTTAGAGAATGCAAAAATATCCCATGGAAGTCGTAGTTATGTTGTTTACCTATCCAACGAATTGTCACACGCTAAGATTCAATGCAAATCGGCCACATTATGGCCTTCCTACTATAAAAGGGTCGAAAACGAGTAATGTCAAAAATTAACGAGGATATTTTCTTAACCCCCATTTTGGCTGAATTTTTAGAGAATGCAAAAATATCCCATGGAAGTCGTAGTTATGTTGTTTACCTATCCAACGAATTGTCACACGCTAAGATTCAATGCAAATCGGCCACATTACGGCCTTCCTACTAAAAAAGGGTCGAAAACGAGTAATGTCCCAAATTAACGAGGATATTTTCTTAACCCCCATTTTGGCTGAATTTTTAGAGAATGCAAAAATATCCCATGGAAGTCATTGTTAGGTTGTTTACCTATCCAACGAATTGTCACACGCTAAGATTCAATGCAAATCGGCCACATTATGGCCTTCCTACTAAAAAAGGGTCGAAAACGAGTAATGTCAAAAATTAACGAGGATATTTTCTTAAGCCCCATTTTGGCTGAATTTTTAGAGAATGCAAACATATCCCATGGAAGTCATAGTTATGTTGTTTACCTATCCAACAAATTGTCACACGGTAAGATTCAATGCAAATCGGCCACATTATGGACTTCCTAGTAAAAAAGGGTCGAAAACGAGTAATGTCCTAAGTTAACGAGGGGATTTTCTTAACCTCCATTTTGGCTGAATTCTTAGAGAATGCAAAAATATCCCATGGAAGTCGTAGTTATGTTGTTTACCTATCCAACGAATTGTCACACGCTAAGATTCAATGCAAATCGGCCACATTATGGCCTTCCTAGTAAAAAAGGGTCGAAAACGAGTAATGTCCCAAATTAACGAGGAGATTTTCTTAACCTCCATTTTGGCTGAAATTTTAAAAAATGCAAAAATATCCCATGGAAGTCGTAGCTATGTTGTTTACCTATCCAACGAATTGTCCCATGCTAAGATTCAATACAAACCGGCCACTTTATGGCCTTCCTTATAAAAAAGGGTCGAAAACGAGTAATGTCCTAAATTAACGAGGGGATTTTCTTAACCTCCATTTTGGCTGAATTTTTAGAGAATGCAAAAATATCCCATGGAAGTCGTAGTTATGTTGTTTACCTATCCAACGAATTGTCACACGCTAAGATTCAATGCAACTCGGCCACATTATGGCCTTCCTACTAAAAAAGGGTCGAAAACGAGTAATGTCCCAAATTAACGAGGATATTTTCTTAACCCCCATTTTGGCTGAATTTTTAGAGAATGCAAAAATATCCCATGGAAGTCGTAGTTATGTTGTTTACCTATCCAACGAATTGTCACACGCTAAGATTCAATGCAAATCGGCCACATTATGGCCTTCCTAGTAAAAAAGGGTCGAAAACGAGTAATGTCCCAAATTAACGAGGAGATTTTCTTAACCTCCATTTTGGCTGAATTTTTAAAAAATGCAAAAATATCCGATGGAAGTCGTAGCTATGTTGTTTACCTATCCAACGAATTGTCCCATACTAAGATTCAATACAAACCGGCCACTTTATGGCCTTCCTTATAAAAAAGGGTCGAAAACGAGTAATGTCCTAAATTAACGAGGGGATTTTCTTAACCTCCATTTTGGCTGAATTTTTAGAGAATGCAAAAATATCCCATGGAAGTCGTAGTTATGTTGTTTACCTATCCAACGAATTGTCACACGCTAAGATTCAATGCAAGTCGGCCACATTATGGCCTTCCTACTAAAAAAGGGTCGAAAACGAGTAATGTCCCAAATTAACGAGGATATTTTCTTAACCCCCATTTTGGCTGAATTTTTAGAGAATGCAAAAATATCCCATGGAAGTCGTAGTTATGTTGTTTACCTATCCAACGAATTGTCACACGCTAAGATTCAATGCAAATCGGCCACATTATGGCCTTCCTAGTAAAAAAGGGTCGAAAACGAGTAATGTCCCAAATTAACGAGGAGATTTTCTTAACCTCCATTTTGGCTGAATTTTTAGAGAATGCAAAAATATCCCATGGAAGTCGTAGTTATGTTGTTTACCTATCCAACGAATTGTCACACGCTAAGATTCAATGCAAATCGGCCACATTATGGCCTTCCTACTAAAAAAGGGTCGAAAACGAGTAATGTCCCAAATTAACGAGGATATTTTCTTAACCCCCATTTTGGCTGAATTTTTAGAGAATGCAAAAATATCCCATGGAAGTCGTAGTTATGTTGTTTACCTATCCAACGAATTGTCACACGCTAAGATTCAATGCAAATCGGCCACATTATGGCCTTCCTACTAAAAAAGGGTCGAAAACGAGTAATGTCCCAAATTAACGAGGATATTTTCTTAACCCCCATTTTGGCTGAATTTTTAGAGAATGCAAAAATATCCCATGGAAGTCGTAGTTATGTTGTTTACCTATCCAACGAATTGTCACACGCTAAGATTCAATGCAAATCGGCCACATTATGGCCTTCCTACTAAAAAAGGGTCGAAAACGAGTAATGTCCCAAATTAACGAGGATATTTTCTTAACCCCCATTTTGGCTGAATTTTTAGAGAATGCAAAAATATCCCATGGAAGTCGTAGTTATGTTGTTTACCTATCCAACGAATTGTCACACGCTAAGATTCAATGCAAATCGGCCACATTATGGCCTTCCTAGTAAAAAAGGGTCGAAAACGAGTAATGTCCCAAATTAACGAGGAGATTTTCTTAACCTCCATTTTGGCTGAAATTTTAAAAAATGCAAAAATATCCCATGGAAGTCGTAGCTATGTTGTTTACCTATCCAACGAATTGTCCCATGCTAAGATTCAATACAAACCGGCCACTTTATGGCCTTCCTTATAAAAAAGGGTCGAAAACGAGTAATGTCCTAAATTAACGAGGGGATTTTCTTAACCTCCATTTTGGCTGAATTTTTAGAGAATGCAAAAATATCCCATGGAAGTCGTAGTTATGTTGTTTACCTATCCAACGAATTGTCACACGCTAAGATTCAATGCAACTCGGCCACATTATGGCCTTCCTACTAAAAAAGGGTCGAAAACGAGTAATGTCCCAAATTAACGAGGATATTTTCTTAACCCCCATTTTGGCTGAATTTTTAGAGAATGCAAAAATATCCCATGGAAGTCGTAGTTATGTTGTTTACCTATCCAACGAATTGTCACACGCTAAGATTCAATGCAAATCGGCCACATTATGGCCTTCCTAGTAAAAAAGGGTCGAAAACGAGTAATGTCCCAAATTAACGAGGAGATTTTCTTAACCTCCATTTTGGCTGAATTTTTAGAGAATGCAAAAATATCCCATGGAAGTCGTAGTTATGTTGTTTACCTATCCAACGAATTGTCACACGCTAAGATTCAATGCAAATCGGCCACATTATGGCCTTCCTACTAAAAAAGGGTCGAAAACGAGTAATGTCCCAAATTAACGAGGATATTTTCTTAACCCCCATTTTGGCTGAATTTTTAGAGAATGCAAAAATATCCCATGGAAGTCGTAGTTATGTTGTTTACCTATCCAACGAATTGTCACACGCTAAGATTCAATGCAAATCGGCCACATTATGGCCTTCCTAGTAAAAAAGGGTCGAAAACGAGTAATGTCCCAAATTAACGAGGAGATTTTCTTAACCTCCATTTTGGCTGAATTTTTAGAGAATGCAAAAATATCCCATGGAAGTCGTAGTTATGTTGTTTACCTATCCAACGAATTGTCACACGCTAAGATTCAATGCAAATCGGCCACATTATGGCCTTCCTACTAAAAAAGGGTCGAAAACGAGTAATGTCCCAAATTAACGAGGATATTTTCTTAACCCCCATTTTGGCTGAATTTTTAGAGAATGCAAAAATATCCCATGGAAGTCGTAGTTATGTTGTTTACCTATCCAACGAATTGTCACACGCTAAGATTCAATGCAAATCGGCCACATTATGGCCTTCCTAGTAAAAAAGGGTCGAAAACGAGTAATGTCCCAAATTAACGAGGAGATTTTCTTAACCTCCATTTTGGCTGAATTTTTAGAGAATGCAAAAATATCCCATGGAAGTCGTAGTTATGTTGTTTACCTATCCAACGAATTGTCACACGCTAAGATTCAATGCAAATCGGCCACATTATGGCCTTCCTACTAAAAAAGGGTCGAAAACGAGTAATGTCCCAAATTAACGAGGATATTTTCTTAACCCCCATTTTGGCTGAATTTTTAGAGAATGCAAAAATATCCCATGGAAGTCGTAGTTATGTTGTTTACCTATCCAACGAATTGTCACACGCTAAGATTCAATGCAAATCGGCCACATTATGGCCTTCCTACTAAAAAAGGGTCGAAAACGAGTAATGTCCCAAATTAACGAGGATATTTTCTTAACCCCCATTTTGGCTGAATTTTTAGAGAATGCAAAAATATCCCATGGAAGTCGTAGTTATGTTGTTTACCTATCCAACGAATTGTCACACGCTAAGATTCAATGCAAATCGGCCACATTATGGCCTTCCTAGTAAAAAAGGGTCGAAAACGAGTAATGTCCCAAATTAACGAGGAGATTTTCTTAACCTCCATTTTGGCTGAAATTTTAAAAAATGCAAAAATATCCCATGGAAGTCGTAGCTATGTTGTTTACCTATCCAACGAATTGTCCCATGCTAAGATTCAATACAAACCGGCCACTTTATGGCCTTCCTTATAAAAAAGGGTCGAAAACGAGTAATGTCCTAAATTAACGAGGGGATTTTCTTAACCTCCATTTTGGCTGAATTTTTAGAGAATGCAAAAATATCCCATGGAAGTCGTAGTTATGTTGTTTACCTATCCAACGAATTGTCACACGCTAAGATTCAATGCAACTCGGCCACATTATGGCCTTCCTACTAAAAAAGGGTCGAAAACGAGTAATGTCCCAAATTAACGAGGATATTTTCTTAACCCCCATTTTGGCTGAATTTTTAGAGAATGCAAAAATATCCCATGGAAGTCGTAGTTATGTTGTTTACCTATCCAACGAATTGTCACACGCTAAGATTCAATGCAAATCGGCCACATTATGGCCTTCCTAGTAAAAAAGGGTCGAAAACGAGTAATGTCCCAAATTAACGAGGAGATTTTCTTAACCTCCATTTTGGCTGAATTTTTAGAGAATGCAAAAATATCCCATGGAAGTCATTGTTAGGTTGTTTACCTATCCAACGAATTGTCACACGCTAAGATTCAATGCAAATCGGCCACATTATGGCCTTCCTACTAAAAAAGGGTCGAAAACGAGTAATGTCAAAAATTAACGAGGATATTTTCTTAAGCCCCATTTTGGCTGAATTTTTAGAGAATGCAAACATATCCCATGGAAGTCATAGTTATGTTGTATACCTATCCAACGAATTGTCACACGCTAAGATTCAATGCAAATCGGCCACATTATGGCCTTCCTAGTAAAAAAGGGTTGAAAACGAGTAATGTCCTAAATTAACGAGGGGATTTTCTTAACCTCCATTTTGGCTGAATTTTTAGAGAATGCAAAAATATCCCAAGGAAGTCGTAGTTATGTTGTTTACCTATCCAACGAATTGTCACACGCTAAGATTCAATGCAAATCGGCCACATTATGGCCTTCCTAGTAAAAAAGGGTCGAAAACGAGTAATGTCCCAAATTAACGAGGAGATTTTCTTAACCTCCATTTTGGCTGAATTTTTAAAAAATGCAAAAATATCCCATGGAAGTCGTAGCTATGTTGTTTACCTATCCAACGAATTGTCCCATGCTAAGATTCAATACAAACCGGCCACTTTATGTCCTTCCTTATAAAAAAGGGTCAAAAACGAGTAATGTCCTAAGTTAACTAGGGGATTTTCTTAACCTCCATTTTGGCTGAATTTTTAGAGAATGCAAAAATATCCCATGGAAGTCGTAGTTATGTTGTTTACCTATCCAACGAATTGTCACACGCTAAGATTCAATGCAAGTCGGCCACATTATGGCCTTCCTACTAAAAAAGGGTCGAAAACGAGTAATGTCCCAAATTAACGAGGATATTTTCTTAACCCCCATTTTGGCTGAATTTTTAGAGAATGCAAAAATATCCCATGGAAGTCGTAGTTATGTTGTTTACCTATCCAACGAATTGTCACACGCTAAGATTCAATGCAAATCGGCCACATTATGGCCTTCCTACTAAAAAAGGTTCGAAAACGAGTAATGTCCCAAATTAACGAGGATATTTTCTTAACCCCCATTTTGGCTGAATTTTTAGAGAATGCAAAAATATCCCATGGAAGTCATAGTTATGTTGTTTACCTATCCAACGAATTGTCACACGCTAAGATTCAATGCAAATCGGCCACATTATGGCCTTCCTACTAAAAAAGGGTCGAAAACGAGTAATGTCAAAAATTAACGAGGATATTTTCTTAACCCCCATTTTGGCTGAATTTTTAGAGAATGCAAAAATATCCCATGGAAGTCGTAGTTATGTTGTTTACCTATCCAACGAATTGTCACACGCTAAGATTCAATGCAAATCGGCCACATTATGGCCTTCCTACTAAAAAAGGGTCGAAAACGAGTAATGTCCCAAATTAACGAGGATATTTTCTTAACCCCCATTTTGGCTGAATTTTTAGAGAATGCAAAAATATCCCATGGAAGTCATTGTTAGGTTGTTTACCTATCCAACGAATTGTCACACGCTAAGATTCAATGCAAATCGGCCACATTATGGCCTTCCTACTAAAAAAGGGTCGAAAACGAGTAATGTCAAAAATTAACGAGGATATTTTCTTAAGCCCCATTTTGGCTGACTTTTTAGAGAATGCAAACATATCCCATGGAAGTCATAGTTATGTTGTTTACCTATCCAACAAATTGTCACACGGTAAGATTCAATGCAAATCGGCCACATTATGGACTTCCTAGTAAAAAAGGGTCGAAAACGAGTAATGTCCTAAGTTAACGAGGGGATTTTCTTAACCTCCATTTTGGCTGAATTTTTAGAGAATGCAAAAATATCCCATGGAAGTCGTAGTTATGTTGTTTACCTATCCAACGAATTGTCACACGCTAAGATTCAATGCAAATCGGCCACATTATGGCCTTCCTACTAAAAAAGGGTCGAAAACGAGTAATGTCCCAAATTAACGAGGATATTTTCTTAACCCCCATTTTGGCTGAATTTTTAGAGAATGCAAAAATATCCCATGGAAGTCATAGTTATGTTGTTTACCTATCCAACGAATTGTCACACGCTAAGATTCAATGCAAATCGGCCACATTATGGCCTTCCTAGTAAAAAAGGGTCGAAAACGAGTAATGTCCCAAATTAACGAGGAGATTTTCTTAACCTCCATTTTGGCTGAAATTTTAAAAAATGCAAAAATATCCCATGGAAGTCGTAGCTATGTTGTTTACCTATCCAACGAATTGTCCCATGCTAAGATTCAATACAAACCGGCCACTTTATGGCCTTCCTTATAAAAAAGGGTCGAAAACGAGTAATGTCCTAAATTAACGAGGGGATTTTCTTAACCTCCATTTTGGCTGAATTTTTAGAGAATGCAAAAATATCCCATGGAAGTCGTAGTTATGTTGTTTACCTATCCAACGAATTGTCACACGCTAAGATTCAATGCAACTCGGCCACATTATGGCCTTCCTACTAAAAAAGGGTCGAAAACGAGTAATGTCCCAAATTAACGAGGATATTTTCTTAACCCGCATTTTGGCTGAATTTTTAGAGAATGCAAAAATATCCCATGGAAGTCGTAGTTATGTTGTTTACCTATCCAACGAATTGTCACACGCTAAGATTCAATGCAAATCGGCCACATTATGGCCTTCCTAGTAAAAAAGGGTCGAAAACGAGTAATGTCCCAAATTAACGAGGAGATTTTCTTAACCTCCATTTTGGCTGAATTTTTAAAAAATGCAAAAATATCCGATGGAAGTCGTAGCTATGTTGTTTACCTATCCAACGAATTGTCCCATACTAAGATTCAATACAAACCGGCCACTTTATGGCCTTCCTTATAAAAAAGGGTCGAAAACGAGTAATGTCCTAAATTAACGAGGGGATTTTCTTAACCTCCATTTTGGCTGAATTTTTAGAGAATGCAAAAATATCCCATGGAAGTCGTAGTTATGTTGTTTACCTATCCAACGAATTGTCACACGCTAAGATTCAATGCAAGTCGGCCACATTATGGCCTTCCTACTAAAAAAGGGTCGAAAACGAGTAATGTCCCAAATTAACGAGGATATTTTCTTAACCCCCATTTTGGCTGAATTTTTAGAGAATGCAAAAATATCCCATGGAAGTCGTAGTTATGTTGTTTACCTATCCAACGAATTGTCACACGCTAAGATTCAATGCAAATCGGCCACATTATGGCCTTCCTAGTAAAAAAGGGTCGAAAACGAGTAATGTCCCAAATTAACGAGGAGATTTTCTTAACCTCCATTTTGGCTGAATTTTTAAAAAATGCAAAAATATCCGATGGAAGTCGTAGCTATGTTGTTTACCTATCCAACGAATTGTCCCATACTAAGATTCAATACAAACCGGCCACTTTATGGCCTTCCTTATAAAAAAGGGTCGAAAACGAGTAATGTCCTAAATTAACGAGGGGATTTTCTTAACCTCCATTTTGGCTGAATTTTTAGAGAATGCAAAAATATCCCATGGAAGTCGTAGTTATGTTGTTTACCTATCCAACGAATTGTCACACGCTAAGATTCAATGCAAGTCGGCCACATTATGGCCTTCCTACTAAAAAAGGGTCGAAAACGAGTAATGTCCCAAATTAACGAGGATATTTTCTTAACCCCCATTTTGGCTGAATTTTTAGAGAATGCAAAAATATCCCATGGAAGTCGTAGTTATGTTGTTTACCTATCCAACGAATTGTCACACGCTAAGATTCAATGCAAATCGGCCACATTATGGCCTTCCTACTAAAAAAGGGTCGAAAACGAGTAATGTCCCAAATTAACGAGGATATTTTCTTAACCCCCATTTTGGCTGAATTTTTAGAGAATGCAAAAATATCCCATGGAAGTCATAGTTATGTTGTTTACCTATCCAATGAATTGTCACACGCTAAGATTCAATGCAAATCGGCCACATTATGGCCTTCCTACTAAAAAAGGGTCGAAAACAAGTAATGTCAAAAATTAACGAGGATATTTTCTTAACCCCCATTTTGGCTGAATTTTTAGAGAATGCAAAAATATCCCATGGAAGTCGTAGTTATGTTGTTTACCTATCCAACGAATTGTCACACGCTAAGATTCAATGCAACTCGGCCACATTATGGCCTTCCTAGTAAAAAAGGGTCGAAAACGAGTAATGTCCCAAATTAACGAGGAGATTTTCTTAACCCGCATTTTGGCTGAATTTTTAAAAAATGCAAAAATATCCCATGGAAGTCGTAGTTATGTTGTTTACCTATCCAACGAATTGTCACACGCTAAGATTCAATGCAAATCGGCCACATTATGGCCTTCCTAGTAAAAAAGGGTCGAAAACGAGTAATGTCCCAAATTAACGAGGAGATTTTCTTAACCTCCATTTTGGCTGAATTTTTAAAAAATGCAAAAATATCCGATGGAAGTCGTAGCTATGTTGTTTACCTATCCAACGAATTGTCCCATACTAAGATTCAATACAAACCGGCCACTTTATGGCCTTCCTTATAAAAAAGGGTCGAAAACGAGTAATGTCCTAAATTAACGAGGGGATTTTCTTAACCTCCATTTTGGCTGAATTTTTAGAGAATGCAAAAATATCCCATGGAAGTCGTAGTTATGTTGTTTACCTATCCAACGAATTGTCACACGCTAAGATTCAATGCAAGTCGGCCACATTATGGCCTTCCTACTAAAAAAGGGTCGAAAACGAGTAATGTCCCAAATTAACGAGGATATTTTCTTAACCCCCATTTTGGCTGAATTTTTAGAGAATGCAAAAATATCCCATGGAAGTCGTAGTTATGTTGTTTACCTATCCAACGAATTGTCACACGCTAAGATTCAATGCAAATCGGCCACATTATGGCCTTCCTAGTAAAAAAGGGTCGAAAACGAGTAATGTCCCAAATTAACGAGGAGATTTTCTTAACCTCCATTTTGGCTGAATTTTTAAAAAATGCAAAAATATCCGATGGAAGTCGTAGCTATGTTGTTTACCTATCCAACGAATTGTCCCATACTAAGATTCAATACAAACCGGCCACTTTATGGCCTTCCTTATAAAAAAGGGTCGAAAACGAGTAATGTCCTAAATTAACGAGGGGATTTTCTTAACCTCCATTTTGGCTGAATTTTTAGAGAATGCAAAAATATCCCATGGAAGTCGTAGTTATGTTGTTTACCTATCCAACGAATTGTCACACGCTAAGATTCAATGCAAGTCGGCCACATTATGGCCTTCCTACTAAAAAAGGGTCGAAAACGAGTAATGTCCCAAATTAACGAGGATATTTTCTTAACCCCCATTTTGGCTGAATTTTTAGAGAATGCAAAAATATCCCATGGAAGTCGTAGTTATGTTGTTTACCTATCCAACGAATTGTCACACGCTAAGATTCAATGCAAATCGGCCACATTATGGCCTTCCTACTAAAAAAGGGTCGAAAACGAGTAATGTCCCAAATTAACGAGGATATTTTCTTAACCCCCATTTTGGCTGAATTTTTAGAGAATGCAAAAATATCCCATGGAAGTCATAGTTATGTTGTTTACCTATCCAATGAATTGTCACACGCTAAGATTCAATGCAAATCGGCCACATTATGGCCTTCCTACTAAAAAAGGGTCGAAAACAAGTAATGTCAAAAATTAACGAGGATATTTTCTTAACCCCCATTTTGGCTGAATTTTTAGAGAATGCAAAAATATCCCATGGAAGTCGTAGTTATGTTGTTTACCTATCCAACGGATTGTCACACGCTAAGATTCAATGCAAATCGGCCACATTATGGTCTTCCTAGTAAAAAAGGGTCGAAAACGAGTAATGTCCCAAATTAACGAGGAGATTTTCTTAACCTCCATTTTGGCTGAATTTTTAAAAAATGCAAAAATATCCCATGGAAGTCGTAGCTATGTTGTTTACCTATCCAACGAATTGTCCCATGCTAAGATTCAATACAAACCGGCTACTTTATGGCCTTCCTTATAAAAAAGGGTCGAAAACGAGTAATGTCCTAAGTTAACGAGGGGATTTTCTTAACCTCCATTTTGGCTGAATTTTTAGAAAATGCAAAAATATCCCATGGAAGTCGTAGTTATGTTGTTTACCTATCCAACGAATTGTCACACGCTAAGATTCAATGCAAATCGGCCACATTATGGCCTTCCTAGTAAAAAAGGGTCGAAAACGAGTAATGTCCCAAATTAACGAGGAGATTTTCTTAACCTCCATTTTGGCTGAATTTTTAAAAAATGAAAAAATATCCGATGGAAGTCGTAGCTATGTTGTTTACCTATCCAACGAATAGTCCCATACTAAGATTCAATACAAACCGGACACTTTATGGCCTTCCTTATAAAAAAGGGTCGAAAACGAGTAATGTCCTAAATTAACGAGGGGATTTTCTTAACCTCCATTTTGGCTGAATTTTTAGAGAATGCAAAAATATCCCATGGAAGTCGTAGTTATGTTGTTTACCTATCCAACGAATTGTCACACGCTAAGATTCAATGCAAATCGGCCACATTATGGCCTTCCTAGTAAAAAAGGGTCGAAAACGAGTAATGTCCCAAATTAACGAGGAGATTTTCTTAACCTCCATTTTGGCTGAATTTTTAAAAAATGAAAAAATATCCGATGGAAGTCGTAGCTATGTTGTTTACCTATCCAACGAATAGTCCCATACTAAGATTCAATACAAACCGGACACTTTATGGCCTTCCTTATAAAAAAGGGTCGAAAACGAGTAATGTCCTAAATTAACGAGGGGATTTTCTTAACCTCCATTTTGGCTGAATTTTTAGAGAATGCAAAAATATCCCATGGAAGTCGTAGTTATGTTGTTTACCTATCCAACGAATTGTCACACGCTAAGATTCAATGCAAGTCGGCCACATTATGGCCTTCCTACTAAAAAAGGGTCGAAAACGAGTAATGTCCCAAATTAACGAGGATATTTTCTTAACCCCCATTTTGGCTGAATTTTTAGAGAATGCAAAAATATCCCATGGAAGTCGTAGTTATGTTGTTTACCTATCCAACGAATTGTCACACGCTAAGATTCAATGCAAATCGGCCACATTATGGCCTTCCTAGTAAAAAAGGGTCGAAAACGAGTAATGTCCCAAATTAACGAGGAGATTTTCTTAACCTCCATTTTGGCTGAATTTTTAAAAAATGAAAAAATATCCGATGGAAGTCGTAGCTATGTTGTTTACCTATCCAACGAATAGTCCCATACTAAGATTCAATACAAACCGGACACTTTATGGCCTTCCTTATAAAAAAGGGTCGAAAACGAGTAATGTCCTAAATTAACGAGGGGATTTTCTTAACCTCCATTTTGGCTGAATTTTTAGAGAATGCAAAAATATCCCATGGAAGTCGTAGTTATGTTGTTTACCTATCCAACGAATTGTCACACGCTAAGATTCAATGCAAGTCGGCCACATTATGGCCTTCCTACTAAAAAAGGGTCGAAAACGAGTAATGTCCCAAATTAACGAGGATATTTTCTTAACCCCCATTTTGGCTGAATTTTTAGAGAATGCAAAAATATCCCATGGAAGTCGTAGTTATGTTGTTTACCTATCCAACGAATTGTCACACGCTAAGATTCAATGCAAATCGGCCACATTATGGCCTTCCTACTAAAAAAGGGTCGAAAACGAGTAATGTCCCAAATTAACGAGGATATTTTCTTAACCCCCATTTTGGCTGAATTTTTAGAGAATGCAAAAATATCCCATGGAAGTCATAGTTATGTTGTTTACCTATCCAATGAATTGTCACACGCTAAGATTCAATGCAAATCGGCCACATTATGGCCTTCCTACTAAAAAAGGGTCGAAAACAAGTAATGTCAAAAATTAACGAGGATATTTTCTTAACCCCCATTTTGGCTGAATTTTTAGAGAATGCAAAAATATCCCATGGAAGTCGTAGTTATGTTGTTTACCTATCCAACGAATTGTCACACGCTAAGATTCAATGCAAATCGGCCACATTATGGCCTTCCTACTAAAAAAGGGTCGAAAACGAGTAATGTCCCAAATTAACGAGGATATTTTCTTAACCCCCATTTTGGCTGAATTTTTAGAGAATGCAAAAATATCCCATGGAAGTCGTAGTTATGTTGTTTACCTATCCAACGAATTGTCACACGCTAAGATTCAATGCAAATCGGCCACATTATGGCCTTCCTACTAAAAAAGGGTCGAAAACGAGTAATGTCCCAAATTAACGAGGATATTTTCTTAACCCCCATTTTGGCTGAATTTTTAGAGAATGCAAAAATATCCCATGGAAGTCATAGTTATGTTGTTTACCTATCCAATGAATTGTCACACGCTAAGATTCAATGCAAATCGGCCACATTATGGCCTTCCTACTAAAAAAGGGTCGAAAACGAGTAATGTCCCAAATTAACGAGGATATTTTCTTAACCCCCATTTTGGCTGAATTTTTAGAGAATGCAAAAATATCCCATGGAAGTCGTAGTTATGTTGTTTACCTATCCAACGAATTGTCACACGCTAAGATTCAATGCAAATCGGCCACATTATGGCCTTCCTAGTAAAAAAGGGTCGAAAACGAGTAATGTCCTAAATTAACGAGGGGATTTTCTTAACCTCCATTTTGGCTGAATTTTTAGAGAATGCAAAAATATCCCATGGAAGTCGTAGTTATGTTGTTTACCTATCCAACGAATTGTCACACGCTAAGATTCAATGCAAGTCGGCCACATTATGGCCTTCCTACTAAAAAAGGGTCGAAAACGAGTAATGTCCCAAATTAACGAGGATATTTTCTTAACCCCCATTTTGGCTGAATTTTTAGAGAATGCAAAAATATCCCATGGAAGTCGTAGTTATGTTGTTTACCTATCCAACGAATTGTCACACGCTAAGATTCAATGCAAATCGGCCACATTATGGCCTTCCTACTAAAAAAGGGTCGAAAACGAGTAATGTCCCAAATTAACGAGGATATTTTCTTAACCCCCATTTTGGCTGAATTTTTAGAGAATGCAAAAATATCCCATGGAAGTCATAGTTATGTTGTTTACCTATCCAATGAATTGTCACACGCTAAGATTCAATGCAAATCGGCCACATTATGGCCTTCCTACTAAAAAAGGGTCGAAAACAAGTAATGTCAAAAATTAACGAGGATATTTTCTTAACCCCCATTTTGGCTGAATTTTTAGAGAATGCAAAAATATCCCATGGAAGTCATAGTTATGTTGTTTACCTATCCAACGAATTGTCACACGCTAAGATTCAATGCAAATCGGCCACATTATGGCCTTCCTAGTAAAAAAGGGTCGAAAACGAGTAAAGTCCCAAATTAACGAGGAGATTTTCTTAACCTCCATTTTGGCTGAATTTTTAAAAAATGCAAAAATATCCCATGGAAGTCGTAGCTATGTTGTTTACCTATCCAACGAATTGTCCCATGCTAAGATTCAATACAAACCGGCCACTTTATGGCCTTCCTTATAAAAAAGGGTCGAAAACGAGTAATGTCCTAAATTAACGAGGGGATTTTCTTAACCTCCATTTTGTCTGAATTTTTAGAGAATGCAAAAATATCCCATGGAAGTCGTAGTTATGTTGTTTACCTATCCAACGAATTGTCACACGCTAAGATTCAATGCAACTCGGCCACATTATGGCCTTCCTACTATAAAAGGGTCGAAAACGAGTAATGTCCCAAATTAACGAGGATATTTTCTTAAACCCCATTTTGGCTGAATTTTTAGAGAATGCAAAAATATCCCATGGAAGTCGTAGTTATGTTGTTTACCTATCCAACGGATTGTCACACGCTAAGATTCAATGCAAATCGGCCACATTATGGTCTTCCTAGTAAAAAAGGGTCGAAAACGAGTAATGTCCCAAATTAACGAGGAGATTTTCTTAACCTCCATTTTGGCTGAATTTTTAAAAAATGCAAAAATATCCCATGGAAGTCGTAGCTATGTTGTTTACCTATCCAACGAATTGTCCCATGCTAAGATTCAATACAAACCGGCTACTTTATGGCCTTCCTTATAAAAAAGGGTCGAAAACGAGTAATGTCCTAAGTTAACGAGGGGATTTTCTTAACCTCCATTTTGGCTGAATTTTTAGAGAATGCAAAAATATCCCATGGAAGTCGTAGTTATGTTGTTTACCTATCCAACGAATTGTCACACGCTAAGATTCAATGCAAATCGGCCACATTATGGCCTTCCTACTAAAAAAGGGTCGAAAACGAGTAATGTCCCAAATTAACGAGGATATTTTCTTAACCCCCATTTTGGCTGAATTTTTAGAGAATGCAAAAATATCCCATGGAAGTCATAGTTATGTTGTTTACCTATCCAATGAATTGTCACACGCTAAGATTCAATGCAAATCGGCCACATTATGGCCTTCCTACTAAAAAAGGGTCGAAAACAAGTAATGTCAAAAATTAACGAGGATATTTTCTTAACCCCCATTTTGGCTGAATTTTTAGAGAATGCAAAAATATCCCATGGAAGTCATAGTTATGTTGTTTACCTATCCAACGAATTGTCACACGCTAAGATTCAATGCAAATCGGCCACATTATGGCCTTCCTAGTAAAAAAGGGTCGAAAACGAGTAAAGTCCCAAATTAACGAGGAGATTTTCTTAACCTCCATTTTGGCTGAATTTTTAAAAAATGCAAAAATATCCCATGGAAGTCGTAGCTATGTTGTTTACCTATCCAACGAATTGTCCCATGCTAAGATTCAATACAAACCGGCCACTTTATGGCCTTCCTTATAAAAAAGGGTCGAAAACGAGTAATGTCCTAAATTAACGAGGGGATTTTCTTAACCTCCATTTTGTCTGAATTTTTAGAGAATGCAAAAATATCCCATGGAAGTCGTAGTTATGTTGTTTACCTATCCAACGAATTGTCACACGCTAAGATTCAATGCAACTCGGCCACATTATGGCCTTCCTACTATAAAAGGGTCGAAAACGAGTAATGTCCCAAATTAACGAGGATATTTTCTTAAACCCCATTTTGGCTGAATTTTTAGAGAATGCAAAAATATCCCATGGAAGTCGTAGTTATGTTGTTTACCTATCCAACGGATTGTCACACGCTAAGATTCAATGCAAATCGGCCACATTATGGTCTTCCTAGTAAAAAACGGTCGAAAACGAGTAATGTCCCAAATTAACGAGGAGATTTTCTTAACCTCCATTTTGGCTGAATTTTTAAAAAATGCAAAAAAATCCCATGGAAGTCGTAGCTATGTTGTTTACCTATCCAACGAATTGTCCCATGCTAAGATTCAATACAAACCGGCTACATTATGGCCTTCCTTATAAAAAAGGGTCGAAAACGAGTAATGTCCTAAGTTAACGAGGGGATTTTCTTAACCTCCATTTTGGCTGAATTTTTAGAGAATGCAAAAATATCCCATGGAAGTCGTAGTTATGTTGTTTACCTATCCAACGAATTGTCACACGCTAAGATTCAATGCAAATCGGCCACATTATGGCCTTCCTAGTAAAAAAGGGTCGAAAACGAGTAATGTCCCAAATTAACGAGGAGATTTTCTTAACCTCCATTTTGGCTGAATTTTTAAAAAATGAAAAAATATCCGATGGAAGTCGTAGCTATGTTGTTTACCTATCCAACGAATAGTCCCATACTAAGATTCAATACAAACCGGCCACTTTATGGCCTTCCTTATAAAAAAGGGTCGAAAACGAGTAATGTCCTAAATTAACGAGGGGATTTTCTTAACCTCCATTTTGGCTGAATTTTTAGAGAATGCAAAAATATCCCATGGAAGTCGTAGTTATGTTGTTTACCTATCCAACGAATTGTCACACGCTAAGATTCAATGCAAGTCGGCCACATTATTGCCTTCCTACTAAAAAAGGGTCGAAAACGAGTAATGTCCCAAATTAACGAGGATATTTTCTTAACCCCCATTTTGGCTGAATTTTTAGAGAATGCAAAAATATCCCATGGAAGTCGTAGTTATGTTGTTTACCTATCCAACGAATTGTCACACGCTAAGATTCAATGCAAATCGGCCACATTATGGCCTTCCTACTAAAAAAGGGTCGAAAACGAGTAATGTCCCAAATTAACGAGGATATTTTCTTAACCCCCATTTTGGCTGAATTTTTAGAAAATGCAAAAATATCCCATGGAAGTCATAGTTATGTTGTTTACCTATCCAATGAATTGTCACACGCTAAGATTCAATGCAAATCGGCCACATTATGGCCTTCCTACTAAAAAAGGGTCGAAAACAAGTAATGTCAAAAATTAACGAGGATATTTTCTTAACCCCCATTTTGGCTGAATTTTTAGAGAATGCAAAAATATCCCATGGAAGTCGTAGTTATGTTGTTTACCTATCCAACGAATTGTCACACGCTAAGATTCAATGCAAATCGGCCACATTATGGCCTTCCTACTAAAAAAGGGTCGAAAACGAGTAATGTCCCAAATTAACGAGGATATTTTCTTAACCCCCATTTTGGCTGAATTTTTAGAGAATGCAAAAATATCCCATGGACGTCGTAGTTATGTTGTTTACCTATCCAACGAATTGTCACACGCTAAGATTCAATGCAAATCGGCCACATTATGGCCTTCCTACTAAAAAAGGGTCGAAAACGAGTAATGTCCCAAATTAACGAGGATATTTTCTTAACCCCCATTTTGGCTGAATTTTTAGAGAATGCAAAAATATCCCATGGAAGTCATTGTTATGTTGTTTTCCTATCCAACGAATTGTCACACGCTAAGATTCAATGCAAATCGGCCACATTATGGCCTTCCTACTAAAAAAGGGTCGAAAACGAGTAATGTCAAAAATTAACGAGGATATTTTCTTAACCCCCATTTTGGCTGAATTTTTAGAGAATGCAAAAATATCCCATGGAAGTCGTAGTTATGTTGTTTACCTATCCAACGAATTGTCACACGCTAAGATTCAATGCAAATCGGCCACATTATGGCCTTCCTACTAAAAAAGGGTCCAAAACGAGTAATGTCCCAAATTAACGAGGATATTTTCTTAACCCCCATTTTGGCTGAATTTTTAGAGAATGCAAAAATATCCCATGGAAGTCATAGTTATGTTGTTTACCTATCCAACGAATTGTCACACGCTAAGATTCAATGCAAATCGGCCACATTATGGCCTTCCTACTAAAAAAGGGTCGAAAACGAGTAATGTCAAAAATTAACGAGGATATTTTCTTAACCCCCATTTTGGCTGAATTTTTAGAGAATGCAAAAATATCCCATGGAAGTCGTAGTTATGTTGTTTACCTATCCAACGAATTGTCACACGCTAAGATTCAATGCAAATCGGCCACATTATGGCCTTCCTACTAAAAAAGGGTCGAAAACGAGTAATGTCCCAAATTAACGAGGATATTTTCTTAACCCCCATTTTGGCTGAATTTCTAGAGAATGCAAAAATATCCCATGGAAGTCATAGTTATGTTGTTTACCTATCCAACGAATTGTCACACGCTACGATTCAATGCAACTCGGCCACATTATGGCCTTCCTACTAAAAAAGGGTCGAAAACGAGTAATGTCCCAAATTAACGAGGATATTTTCTTAACCCCCATTTTGGCTGAATTTTTAGAGAATGCAAAAATATCCCATGGAAGTCGTAGTTATGTTGTTTTCCTATCCAACGAATTGTCACACGCTAAGATTCAATGCAAATCGGCCACATTATGGCCTTCCTACTAAAAAAGGGTCGAAAACGAGTAATGTCCCAAATTAACGAGGAGATTTTCTTAACCCCCATTTTGGCTGAATTTTTAGAGAATGCAAAAATATCCCATGGAAGTCATAGTTATGTTGTTTACCTATTCAACGAATTGTCACACGCTAAGATTCAATGCAAATCGGCCACATTATGGCCTTCCTACTAAAAAAGGGTCGAAAACGAGTAATGTCCCAAATTAACGAGGATATTTTCTTAACCCCCATTTTGGCTGAATTTTTAGAGAATGCAAAAATATCCCATGGAAGTCATTGTTATGTTGTTTTCCTATCCAACGAATTGTCACACGCTAAGATTCAATGCAAATCGGCCACATTATATCCTTCCTACTAAAAAAGGGTCGAAAACGAGTAATGTCAAAAATTAACGAGGATATTTTCTTAACCCCCATTTTGGCTGAATTTTTAGAGAATGCAAAAATATCCCATGGAAGTCGTAGTTATGTTGTTTACCTATCCAACGAATTGTCACACGCTAAGATTCAATGCAAATCGGCCACATTATGGCCTTCCTACTAAAAAAGGGTCGAAAACGAGTAATGTCCCAAATTAACGAGGATATTTTCTTAACCCCCATTTTGGCTGAATTTCTAGAGAATGCAAAAATATCCCATGGAAGTCATAGTTATGTTGTTTATCTATCCAACGAATTGTCACACGCTACGATTCAATGCAACTCGGCCACATTATGGCCTTCCTACTAAAAAAGGGTCGAAAACGAGTAATGTCCCAAATTAACGAGGATATTTTCTTAACCCCCATTTTGGCTGAATTTTTAGAGAATGCAAAAATATCCCATGGAAGTCGTAGTTATGTTGTTTTCCTATCCAACGAATTGTCACACGCTAAGATTCAATGCAAATCGGCCACATTATGGCCTTCCTACTAAAAAAGGGTCGAAAACGAGTAATGTCCCAAATTAACGAGGAGATTTTCTTAACCCCCATTTTGGCTGAATTTTTAGAGAATGCAAAAATATCCCATGGAAGTCATAGTTATGTTGTTTACCTATTCAACGAATTGTCACACGCTAAGATTCAATGCAAATCGGCCACATTATGGCCTTCCTACTAAAAAAGGGTCGAAAACGAGTAATGTCCCAAATTAACGAGGATATTTTCTTAACCCCCATTTTGGCTGAATTTTTAGAGAATGCAAAAATATCCCATGGAAGTCATTGTTATGTTGTTTTCCTATCCAACGAATTGTCACACGCTAAGATTCAATGCAAATCGGCCACATTATGCCTTCCTACTAAAAAAGGGTCGAAAACGAGTAATGTCCCAAATTAACGAGGATATTTTCTTAACCCCCATTTTGGCTGAATTTTTAGAGAATGCAAAAATATCCCATGGAAGTCATTGTTATGTTGTTTTCCTATCCAACGAATTGTCACACGCTAAGATTCAATGCAAATCGGCCACATTATATCCTTCCTACTAAAAAAGGGTCGAAAACGAGTAATGTCAAAAATTAACGAGGATATTTTCTTAACCCCCATTTTGGCTGAATTTTTAGAGAATGCAAAAATATCCCATGGAAGTCGTAGTTATGTTGTTTACCTATCCAACGAATTGTCACACGCTAAGATTCAATGCAAATCGGCCACATTATGGCCTTCCTACTAAAAAAGGGTCGAAAACGAGTAATGTCCCAAATTAACGAGGATATTTTCTTAACCCCCATTTTGGCTGAATTTCTAGAGAATGCAAAAATATCCCATGGAAGTCATAGTTATGTTGTTTACCTATCCAACGAATTGTCACACGCTACGATTCAATGCAACTCGGCCACATTATGGCCTTCCTACTAAAAAAGGGTCGAAAACGAGTAATGTCCCAAATTAACGAGGATATTTTCTTAACCCCCATTTTGGCTGAATTTTTAGAGAATGCAAAAATATCCCATGGAAGTCGTAGTTATGTTGTTTTCCTATCCAACGAATTGTCACACGCTAAGATTCAATGCAAATCGGCCACATTATGGCCTTCCTACTAAAAAAGGGTCGAAAACGAGTAATGTCCCAAATTAACGAGGAGATTTTCTTAACCCCCATTTTGGCTGAATTTTTAGAGAATGCAAAAATATCCCATGGAAGTCATAGTTATGTTGTTTACCTATTCAACGAATTGTCACACGCTAAGATTCAATGCAAATCGGCCACATTATGGCCTTCCTACTAAAAAAGGGTCAAAAACGAGTAATGTCCCAAATTAACGAGGATATTTTCTTAACCCCCATTTTGGCTGAATTTTTAGAGAATGCAAAAATATCCCATGGAAGTCATTGTTATGTTGTTTTCCTATCCAACGAATTGTCACACGCTAAGATTCAATGCAAATCGGCCACATTATATCCTTCCTACTAAAAAAGGGTCGAAAACGAGTAATGTCAAAAATTAACGAGGATATTTTCTTAACCCCCATTTTGGCTGAATTTTTAGAGAATGCAAAAATATCCCATGGAAGTCGTAGTTATGTTGTTTACCTATCCAACGAATTGTCACACGCTAAGATTCAATGCAAATCGGCCACATTATGGCCTTCCTACTAAAAAAGGGTCGAAAACGAGTAATGTCCCAAATTAACGAGGATATTTTCTTAACCCCCATTTTGGCTGAATTTCTAGAGAATGCAAAAATATCCCATGGAAGTCATAGTTATGTTGTTTATCTATCCAACGAATTGTCACACGCTACGATTCAATGCAACTCGGCCACATTATGGCCTTCCTACTAAAAAAGGGTCGAAAACGAGTAATGTCCCAAATTAACGAGGATATTTTCTTAACCCCCATTTTGGCTGAATTTTTAGAGAATGCAAAAATATCCCATGGAAGTCGTAGTTATGTTGTTTTCCTATCCAACGAATTGTCACACGCTAAGATTCAATGCAAATCGGCCACATTATGGCCTTCCTACTAAAAAAGGGTCGAAAACGAGTAATGTCCCAAATTAACGAGGAGATTTTCTTAACCCCCATTTTGGCTGAATTTTTAGAGAATGCAAAAATATCCCATGGAAGTCATAGTTATGTTGTTTACCTATTCAACGAATTGTCACACGCTAAGATTCAATGCAAATCGGCCACATTATGGCCTTCCTACTAAAAAAGGGTCGAAAACGAGTAATGTCCCAAATTAACGAGGATATTTTCTTAACCCCCATTTTGGCTGAATTTTTAGAGAATGCAAAAATATCCCATGGAAGTCATTGTTATGTTGTTTTCCTATCCAACGAATTGTCACACGCTAAGATTCAATGCAAATCGGCCACATTATGCCTTCCTACTAAAAAAGGGTCGAAAACGAGTAATGTCCCAAATTAACGAGGATATTTTCTTAACCCCCATTTTGGCTGAATTTTTAGAGAATGCAAAAATATCCCATGGAAGTCATTGTTATGTTGTTTTCCTATCCAACGAATTGTCACACGCTAAGATTCAATGCAAATCGGCCACATTATATCCTTCCTACTAAAAAAGGGTCGAAAACGAGTAATGTCAAAAATTAACGAGGATATTTTCTTAACCCCCATTTTGGCTGAATTTTTAGAGAATGCAAAAATATCCCATGGAAGTCGTAGTTATGTTGTTTACCTATCCAACGAATTGTCACACGCTAAGATTCAATGCAAATCGGCCACATTATGGCCTTCCTACTAAAAAAGGGTCGAAAACGAGTAATGTCCCAAATTAACGAGGATATTTTCTTAACCCCCATTTTGGCTGAATTTTTAGAGAATGCAAAAATATCCCATGGAAGTCATAGTTATGTTGTTTACCTATCCAACGAATTGTCACACGCTAAGATTCAATGCAAATCGGCCACATTATGGCCTTCCTACTAAAAAAGGGTCCAAAACGAGTAATGTCCCAAATTAACGAGGATATTTTCTTAACCCCCATTTTGGCTGAATTTTTAGAGAATGCAAAAATATCCCATGGAAGTCATAGTTATGTTGTTTACCTATCCAACGAATTGTCACACGCTAAGATTCAATGCAAATCGGCCACATTATGGCCTTCCTACTAAAAAAGGGTCGAAAACGAGTAATGTCAAAAATTAACGAGGATATTTTCTTAACCCCCATTTTGGCTGAATTTTTAGAGAATGCAAAAATATCCCATGGAAGTCGTAGTTATGTTGTTTACCTATCCAACGAATTGTCACACGCTAAGATTCAATGCAAATCGGCCACATTATGGCCTTCCTACTAAAAAAGGGTCGAAAACGAGTAATGTCAAAAATTAACGAGGATATTTTCTTAACCCCCATTTTGGCTGAATTTCTAGAGAATGCAAAAATATCCCATGGAAGTCATAGTTATGTTGTTTACCTATCCAACGAATTGTCACACGCTACGATTCAATGCAACTCGGCCACATTATGGCCTTCCTACTAAAAAAGGGTCGAAAACGAGTAATGTCCCAAATTAACGAGGATATTTTCTTAACCCCCATTTTGGCTGAATTTTTAGAGAATGCAAAAATATCCCATGGAAGTCGTAGTTATGTTGTTTTCCTATCCAACGAATTGTCACACGCTAAGATTCAATGCAAATCGGCCACATTATGGCCTTCCTACTAAAAAAGGGTCGAAAACGAGTAATGTCCCAAATTAACGAGGAGATTTTCTTAACCCCCATTTTGGCTGAATTTTTAGAGAATGCAAAAATATCCCATGGAAGTCATAGTTATGTTGTTTACCTATTCAACGAATTGTCACACGCTAAGATTCAATGCAAATCGGCCACATTATGGCCTTCCTACTAAAAAAGGGTCGAAAACGAGTAATGTCCCAAATTAACGAGGATATTTTCTTAACCCCCATTTTGGCTGAATTTTTAGAGAATGCAAAAATATCCCATGGAAGTCATTGTTATGTTGTTTTCCTATCCAACGAATTGTCACACGCTAAGATTCAATGCAAATCGGCCACATTATATCCTTCCTACTAAAAAAGGGTCGAAAACGAGTAATGTCAAAAATTAACGAGGATATTTTCTTAACCCCCATTTTGGCTGAATTTTTAGAGAATGCAAAAATATCCCATGGAAGTCATAGTTATGTTGTTTACCTATCCAACGAATTGTCACACGCTAAGATTCAATGCAAATCGGCCACATTATGGCCTTCCTACTAAAAAAGGGTCGAAAACGAGTAATGTCCCAAATTAACGAGGATATTTTCTTAACCCCCATTTTGGCTGAATTTTTAGAGAATGCAAAAATATCCCATGGAAGTCATAGTTATGTTGTTTACCTATCCAACGAATTGTCACACGCTAAGATTCAATGCAAATCGGCCACATTATGGCCTTCCTACTAAAAAAGGGTCGAAAACGAGTAATGTCCCAAATTAACGAGGATATTTTCTTAACCCCCATTTTGGCTGAATTTTTAGAGAATGCAAAAATATCCCATGGAAGTCGTAGTTATGTTGTTTACCTATCCAACGAATTGTCACACGCTAAGATTCAATGCAAATCGGCCACATTATGGCCTTCCTACTAAAAAAGGGTCGAAAACGAGTAATGTCAAAAATTAACGAGGATATTTTCTTAACCCCCATTTTGGCTGAATTTCTAGAGAATGCAAAAATATCCCATGGAAGTCATAGTTATGTTGTTTACCTATCCAACGAATTGTCACACGCTACGATTCATTGCAACTCGGCCACATTATGGCCTTCCTACTAAAAAAGGGTCGAAAACGAGTAATGTCCCAAATTAACGAGGATATTTTCTTAACCCCCATTTTGGCTGAATTTTTAGAGAATGCAAAAATATCCCATGGAAGTCGTAGTTATGTTGTTTTCCTATTCAACGAATTGTCACACGCTAAGATTCAATGCAAATCGGCCACATTATGGCCTTCCTACTAAAAAAGGGTCGAAAACGAGTAATGTCCCAAATTAACGAGGAGATTTTCTTAACCCCCATTTTGGCTGAATTTTTAGAGAATGCAAAAATATCCCATGGAAGTCATAGTTATGTTGTTTACCTATTCAACGAATTGTCACACGCTAAGATTCAATGCAAATCGGCCACATTATGGCCTTCCTACTAAAAAAGGGTCGAAAACGAGTAATGTCCCAAATTAACGAGGATATTTTCTTAACCCCCATTTTGGCTGAATTTTTAGAGAATGCAAAAATATCCCATGGAAGTCATTGTTATGTTGTTTTCCTATCCAACGAATTGTCACACGCTAAGATTCAATGTAAATCGGCCACATTATATCCTTCCTACTAAAAAAGGGTCGAAAACGAGTAATGTCAAAAATTAACGAGGATATTTTCTTAACCCCCATTTTGGCTGAATTTTTAGAGAATGCAAAAATATCCCATGGAAGTCATAGTTATGTTGTTTACCTATCCAACGAATTGTCACACGCTAAGATTCAATGCAAATCGGCCACATTATGGCCTTCCTACTAAAAAAGGGTCGAAAACGAGTAATGTCCCAAATTAACGAGGATATTTTCTTAACCCCCATTTTGGCTGAATTTTTAGAGAATGCAAAAATATCCCATGGAAGTCATAGTTATGTTGTTTACCTATCCAACGAATTGTCACACGCTAAGATTCAATGCAAATCGGCCACATTATGGCCTTCCTACTAAAAAAGGGTCGAAAACGAGTAATGTCCCAAATTAACGAGGATATTTTCTTAACCCCCATTTTGGCTGAATTTTTAGAGAATGCAAAAATATCCCATGGAAGTCGTAGTTATGTTGTTTACCTATCCAACGAATTGTCACACGCTAAGATTCAATGCAAATCGGCCACATTATGGCCTTCCTACTAAAAAAGGGTCGAAAACGAGTAATGTCCCAAATTAACGAGGAGATTTTCTTAACCCCCATTTTGGCTGAATTTTTAGAGAATGCAAAAATATCCCATGGAAGTCATAGTTATGTTGTTTACCTATCCAACGAATTGTCACACGCTAAGATTCAATGCAAATCGGCCACATTATGGCCTTCCTACTAAAAAAGGGTCGAAAACGAGTAATGTCCCAAATTAACGAGGATATTTTCTTAACCCCCATTTTGGCTGAATTTTTAGAGAATGCAAAAATATCCCATGGAAGTCATTGTTATGTTGATTTCCTATCCAACAAATTGTCACACGCTAAGATTCAATGCAAATCGGCCACATTATGGCCTTCCTACTAAAAAAGGGTCGATAACGAGTAATGTCAAAAATTAACGAGGATATTTTCTTAACCCCCATTTTGGCTGAATTTTTAGAGAATGCAAAAATATCCCATGGAAGTCGTAGTTATGTTGTTTACCTATCCAACGAATTGTCACACGCTAAGATTCAATTCAAATCGGCCACATTATGGCCTTCCTACTAAAAAAGGGTCGAAAACGAGTAATGTCCCAAATTAACGAGGAGATTTTCTTAACCCCCATTTTGGCTGAATTTTTAGAGAATGCAAAAATATCCCATGGAAGTCGTAGTTATGTTGTTTACCTATCCAACGAATTGTCACACGCTAAGATTCAATGCAAATCGGCCACATTATGGCCTTCCTACTAAAAAAGGGTCGAAAACGAGTAATGTCCCAAATTAACGAGGATATTTTCTTAACCCCCATTTTGGCTGAATTTTTAGAGAATGCAAAAATATCCCATGGAAGTCATAGTTATGTTGTTTAGCTATCCAATGAATTGTCACACGCTAAGATTCAATGCAAATCGGCCACATTATGGCCTTCCTACTAAAAAAGGGTCGAAAACAAGTAATGTCAAAAATTAACGAGGATATTTTCTTAACCCCCATTTTGGCTGAATTTTTAGAGAATGCAAAAATATCCCATGGAAGTCGTAGTTATGTTGTTTACCTATCCAACGAATTGTCACACGCTAAGATTCAATGCAAATCGGCCACATTATGGCCTTCCTACTAAAAAAGGGTCGAAAACGAGTAATGTCCCAAATTAACGAGGATATTTTCTTAACCCCCATTTTGGCTGAATTTTTAGAGAATGCAAAAATATCCCATGGAAGTCATTGTTATGTTGTTTTCCTATCCAACGAATTGTCACACGCTAAGATTCAATGCAAATCGGCCACATTATGGCCTTCCTACTAAAAAAGGGTCGAAAACGAGTAATGTCAAAAATTAACGAGGATATTTTCTTAACCCCCATTTTGGCTGAATTTTTAGAGAATGCAAAAATATCCCATGGAAGTCGTAGTTATGTTGTTTACCTATCCAACGAATTGTCACACGCTAAGATTCAATGCAAATCGGCCACATTATGGCCTTCCTACTAAAAAAGGGTCGAAAACGAGTAATGTCCCAAATTAACGAGGATATTTTCTTAACCCCCATTTTGGCTGAATTTTTAGAGAATGCAAAAATATCTCATGGAAGTCATAGTTATGTTGTTTACCTATCCAACGAATTGTCACACGCTAAGATTCAATGCAAATCGGCCACATTATGGCCTTCCTACTAAAAAAGGGTCGAAAACGAGTAATGTCCCAAATTAACGAGGATATTTTCTTAACCCCCATTTTGGCTGAATTTCTAGAGAATGCAAAAATATCCCATGGAAGTCATAGTTATGTTGTTTACCTATCCAACGAATTGTCACACGCTACGATTCAATGCAACTAGGCCACATTATGGCCTTCCTACTAAAAAAGGGTCGAAAACGAGTAATGTCCCAAATTAACGAGGATATTTTCTTAACCCCCATTTTGGCTGAATTTTTAGAGAATGCAAAAATATCCCATGGAAGTCGTAGTTATGTTGTTTACCTATCCAACGAATTGTCACACGCTAAGATTCAATGCAAATCGGCCACATTATGGCCTTCCTACTAAAAAAGGGTCGAAAACGAGTAATGTCCCAAATTAACGAGGATATTTTCTTAACCCCCATTTTGGCTGAATTTTTAGAGAATGCAAAAATATCCCATGGAAGTCATTGTTATGTTGTTTTCCTATCCAACGAATTGTCACACGCTAAGATTCAATGCAAATCGGCCACATTTTGGCCTTCCTACTAAAAAAGGGTCGAAAACGAGTAATGTCAAAAATTAACGAGGATATTTTCTTAACCCCCATTTTGGCTGAATTTTTAGAGAATGCAAAAATATCCCATGGAAGTCGTAGTTATGTTGTTTACCTATCCAACGAATTGTCAAACGCTAAGATTCAATGCAAATCGGCCACATTATGGCCTTCCTACTAAAAAAGGGTCGAAAACGAGTAATGTCCCAAATTAACGAGGATATTTTCTTAACCCCCATTTTGGCTGAATTTTTAGAGAATGCAAAAATATCCCATGGAAGTCATAGTTATGTTGTTTACCTATCCAACGAATTGTCACACGCTAAGATTCAATGCAAATCGGCCACATTATGGCCTTCCTACTAAAAAAGGGTCGAAAACGAGTAATGTCAAAAATTAACGAGGATATTTTCTTAACCCCCATTTTGGCTGAATTTTTAGAGAATGCAAAAATATCCCATGGAAGTCGTAGTTATGTTGTTTACCTATCCAACGAATTGTCACACGCTAAGATTCAATGCAAATCGGCCACATTATGGCCTTCCTACTAAAAAAGGGTCGAAAACGAGTAATGTCCCAAATTAACGAGGATATTTTCTTAACCCCCATTTTGGCTGAATTTTTAGAGAATGCAAAAATATCCCATGGAAGTCGTAGTTATGTTGTTTACCTATCCAACGAATTGTCACACGCTAAGATTCAATGCAAATCGGCCACATTATGGCCTTCCTACTAAAAAAGGGTCGAAAACGAGTAATGTCCCAAATTAACGAGGAGATTTTCTTAACCCCCATTTTGGCTGAATTTTTAGAGAATGCAAAAATATCCCATGGAAGTCATAGTTATGTTGTTTACTTATCCAACGAATTGTCACACGCTAAGATTCAATGCAAATCGGCCACATTATGGCCTTCCTACTTAAAAAGGGTCGAAAACGAGTAATGTCAAAAATTAACGAGGATATTTTCTTAACCCCCATTTTGGCTGAATTTTTAGAGAATGCAAAAATATCCCATGGAAGTCGTAGTTATGTTGTTTACCTATCCAACGAATTGTCACACGCTAAGATTCAATGCAAATCGGCCACATTATGGCCTTCCTACTAAAAAAGGGTCGAAAACGAGTAATGTCCCAAATTAACGAGGAGATTTTCTTAACCCCCATTTTGGCTGAATTTTTAGAGAATGCAAAAATATCCCACGGAAGTCATAGTTATGTTGTTTACCTATCCAAAAAATTGTCACACGCTAAGATTCAAAGCAAATCGGCCACATTATGGCCTTCCTACTAAAAAAGGGTCGAAAACGAGTAATGTCCCAAATTAACGAGGATATTTTCTTAACCCCCATTTTGGCTGAATTTTTAGAGAATGCAAAAATATCCCATGGAAGTCATTGTTATGTTGTTTTCCTATCCAACGAATTGTCACACGCTAAGATTCAATGCAAATCGGCCACATTATGGCCTTCCTACGAAAAAAGGGTCGAAAACGAGTAATGTCAAAAATTAACGAGGATATTTTCTTAACCCCCATTTTGGCTGAATTTTTAGAGAATGCAAAAATATCCCATGGAAGTCGTAGTTATGTTGTTTACCTATCCAACGAATTGTCACACGCTAAGATTCAATGCAAATCGGCCACATTATGGCCTTCCTACTAAAAAAGGGTCGAAAACGAGTAATGTCCCAAATTAACGAGGATATTTTCTTAACCCCCATTTTGGCTGAATTTCTAGAGAATGCAAAAATATCCCATGGAAGTCATAGTTATGTTGTTTACCTATCCAACGAATTGTCACACGCTACGATTCAATGCAACTCGGCCACATTATGGCCTTCCTACTAAAAAAGGGTCGAAAACGAGTAATGTCCCAAATTAACGAGCATATTTTCTTAACCCCCATTTTGGCTGAATTTTTAGAGAATGCAAAAATATCCCATGGAAGTCGTAGTTATGTTGTTTACCTATCCAACGAATTGTCACACGCTAAGATTCAATGCAAATCGGCCACATTATGGCCTTCCTACTAAAAAAGGGTCGAAAACGAGTAATGTCCCAAATTAACGAGGAGATTTTCTTAACCCCCATTTTGGCTGAATTTTTAGAGAATGCAAAAATATCCCATGGAAGTCATAGTTATGTTGTTTACCTATCCAACGAATTGTCACACGCTAAGATTCAATGCAAATCGGCCACATTATGGCCTTCCTACTAAAAAAGGGTCGAAAACGAGTAATGTCCCAAATTAACGAGGATATTTTCTTAACCCCCATTTTGGCTGAATTTTTAGAGAATGCAAAAATATCCCATGGAAGTCATTGTTATGTTGTTTTCCTATCCAACGAATTGTCACACGCTAAGATTCAATGCAAATCGGCCACATTATGGCCTTCCTACTAAAAAAGGGTCGAAAACGAGTAATGTCAAAAATTAACGAGGATATTTTCTTAACCCCCATTTTGGCTGAATTTTTGGAGAATGCAAAAATATCCCATGGAAGTCGTAGTTATGTTGTTTACCTATCCAACGAATTGTCAAACGCTAAGATTCAATGCAAATCGGCCACATTATGGCCTTCCTACTAAAAAAGGGTCGAAAACGAGTAATGTCCCAAATTAACGAGGATATTTTCTTAACCCCCATTTTGGCTGAATATTTAGAGAATGCAAAAATATCCCATGGAAGTCATAGTTATGTTGTTTACCTATCCAACGAATTGTCACACGCTAAGATTCAATGCAAATCGGCCACATTATGGCCTTCCTACTAAAAAAGGGTCGAAAACGAGTAATGTCAAAAATTAACGAGGATATTTTCTTAACCCCCATTTTGGCTGAATTTTTAGAGAATGCAAAAATATCCCATGGAAGTCATAGTTATGTTGTTTACCTATCCAACGAATTGTCACACGCTAAGATTCAATGCAAATCGGCCACATTATGGCCTTCCTACTAAAAAAGGGTCGAAAACGAGTAATGTCAAAAATTAACGAGGATATTTTCTTAACCCCCATTTTGGCTGAATTTTTAGAGAATGCAAAAATATCCCATGGAAGTCGTAGTTATGTTGTTTACCTATCCAACGAATTGTCACACGCTAAGATTCAATGCAAATCGGCCACATTATGGCCTTCCTACTAAAAAAGGGTCGAAAACGAGTAATGTCCCAAATTAACGAGGAGATTTTCTTAACCCCCATTTTGGCTGAATTTTTAGAGAATGCAAAAATATCCCACGGAAGTCATAGTTATGTTGTTTACCTATCCAACGAATTGTCACACGCTAAGATTCAAAGCAAATCGGCCACATTATGGCCTTCCTACTAAAAAAGGGTCGAAAACGAGTAATGTCCCAAATTAACGAGGATATTTTCTTAACCCCCATTTTGGCTGAATTTTTAGAGAATGCAAAAATATCCCATGGAAGTCATTGTTATGTTGTTTTCCTATCCAACGAATTGTCACACGCTAAGATTCAATGCAAATCGGCCACATTATGGCCTTCCTACTAAAAAAGGGTCGAAAACGAGTAATGTCAAAAATTAACGAGGATATTTTCTTAACCCCCATTTTGGCTGAAATTTTAGAGAATGCAAAAATATCCCATGGAAGTCGTAGTTATGTTGTTTACCTATCCAACGAATTGTCACACGCTAAGATTCAATGCAAATCGGCCACATTATGGCCTTCCTACTAAAAAAGGGTCGAAAACGAGTAATGTCCCAAATTAACGAGGAGATTTTCTTAACCCCCATTTTGGCTGAATTTTTAGAGAATGCAAAAATATCCCATGGAAGTCATAGTTATGTTGTTTACCTATCCAACGAATTGTCACACGCTAAGATTCAATGCAAATCGGCCACATTATGGCCTTCCTACTAAAAAAGGGTCGAAAACGAGTAATGTCCCAAATTAACGAGGATATTTTCTTAAACCCCATTTTGGCTGAATTTTTAGAGAATGCAAAAATATCCCATGGAAGTCATTGTTATGTTGTTTTCCTATCCAACGAATTGTCACACGCTAAGATTCAATGCAAATCGGCCACATTATGGCCTTCCTACTAAAAAAGGGTCGAAAACGAGTAATGTCAAAAATTAACGAGGATATTTTCTTAACCCCCATTTTGGCTGAATTTTTAGAGAATGCAAAAATATCCCATGGAAGTCGTAGTTATGTTGTTTACCTATCCAACGAATTGTCACACGCTAAGATTCAATGCAAATCGGCCACATTATGGCCTTCCTACTAAAAAAGGGTCGAAAACGAGTAATGTCCCAAATTAACGAGGATATTTTCTTAACCCCCATTTTGGCTGAATTTCTAGAGAATGCAAAAATATCCCATGGAAGTCATAGTTATGTTGTTTACCTATCCAACGAATTGTCACACGCTACGATTCAATGCAACTCGGCCACATTATGGCCTTCCAACTAAAAAAGGGTCGAAAACGAGTAATGT
Organism: Medicago sativa; assembly: GCF_051527215.1. NCBI lineage: Eukaryota > Viridiplantae > Streptophyta > Magnoliopsida > Fabales > Fabaceae > Medicago > Medicago sativa. Next base: position 84,795,665 of record NC_140750.1, read on the forward strand.
CCCAAATTAACGAGGATATTTTCTTAACCCCCATTTTGGCTGAATTTTTAGAGAATGCAAAAATATCCCATGGAAGTCGTAGTTATGTTGTTTACCTATCCAACGAATTGTCACACGCTAAGATTCAATGCAAATCGGCCACATTATGGCCTTCCTACTAAAAAAGGGTCGAAAACGTGTAATGTCCCAAATTAACGAGGAGATTTTCTTAACCCCCATTTTGGCTGAATTTTTAGAGAATGCAAAAATATCCCATGGAAGTCATAGTTATGTTGTTTACCTATCCAACGAATTGTCACACGCTAAGATTCAATGCAAATCGGCCACATTATGGCCTTCCTAGTAAAAAAGGGTCGAAAACGAGTAATGTCCCAAATTAACGAGGACATTTTCTTAACCTCCATTTTGGCTGAATTTTTAAAAAATGCAAAAATATCCCATGGAAGTCGTAGCTATGTTGTTTACCTATCCAACGAATTGTCCCACGCTAAGATTCAATACAAACCGGCCACTTTATGGCCATCCTTATAAAAAAGGGGCAAAAACGAGTAATGTCCTAAGTTAACGAGGGGATTTTCTTAACCTCCATTTTGGCTGAATTTTTAGAGAATGCAAAAATATCCCATGGAAGTCGTAGTTATGTTGTTTACCTATCCAACGAATTGTCACACGCTACGATTCAATGCAACTCGGCCACATTATGGCCTTCCTACTAAAAAAGGGTCGAAAACGAGTAATGTCCCAAATTAACGAGGATATTTTCTTAACCCCCATTTTGGCTGAATTTTTAGAGAATGCAAAAATATCCCATGGAAGTCGTAGTTATGTTGTTTACCTATCCAACGAATTGTCACACGCTAAGATTCAATGCAAATCGGCCACATTATGGCCTTCCTACTAAAAAAGGGTCGAAAACGAGTAATGTCCCAAATTAACGAGGAGATTTTCTTAACCCCCATTTTGGCTGAATTTTTAGAGAATGCAAAAATATCCCATGGAAGTCATAGTTATGTTGTTTACCTATCCAACGAATTGTCACACGCTAAGATTCAATGCAAATCGGCCACATTATGGCCTTCCTACTAAAAAAGGGTCGAAAACGAGTAATGTCAAAAATTAACGAGGATATTTTCTTAACCCCCATTTTGGCTGAATTTTTAGAGAATGCAAAAATATCCCATGGAAGTCGTAGTTATGTTGTTTACCTATCCAACGAATTGTCAAACGCTAAGATTCAATGCAAATCGGCCACATTATGGCCTTCCTACTAAAAAAGGGTCGAAAACGAGTAATGTCCCAAATTAACGAGGATATTTTCTTAACCCCCATTTTGGCTGAATTTTTAGAGAATGCAAAAATATCCCATGGAAGTCATAGTTATGTTGTTTACCTATCCAACGAATTGTCACACGCTAAGATTCAATGCAAATCGGCCACATTATGGCCTTCCTACTAAAAAAGGGTCGAAAACGAGTAATGTCCCAAATTAACGAGGATATTTTCTTAACCCCCATTTTGGCTGAATTTCTAGAGAATGCAAAAATATCCCATGGAAGTCATAGTTATGTTGTTTACCTATCCAACGAATTGTCACACGCTACGATTCAATGCAACTCGGCCACATTATGGCCTTCCAACTAAAAAAGGGTCGAAAACGAGTAATGTCCCAAATTAACGAGGATATTTTCTTAACCCCCATTTTGGCTGAATTTTTAGAGAATGCAAAAATATCCCATGGAAGTCGTAGTTATGTTGTTTACCTATCCAACGAATTGTCACACGCTAAGATTCAATGCAAATCGGCCACATTATGGCCTTCCTACTAAAAAAGGGTCGAAAACGAGTAATGTCCCAAATTAACGAGGAGATTTTCTTAACCCCCATTTTGGCTGAATTTTTAGAGAATGCAAAAATATCCCATGGAAGTCATAGTTATGTTGTTTACCTATCCAACGAATTGTCACACGCTAAGATTCAATGCAAATCGGCCACATTATGGCCTTCCTAGTAAAAAAGGGTCGAAAACGAGTAATGTCCCAAATTAACGAGGACATTTTCTTAACCTCCATTTTGGCTGAATTTTTAAAAAATGCAAAAATATCCCATGGAAGTCGTAGCTATGTTGTTTACCTATCCAACGAATTGTCCCACGCTAAGATTCAATACAAACCGGCCACTTTATGGCCATCCTTATAAAAAAGGGGCAAAAACGAGTAATGTCCTAAGTTAACGAGGGGATTTTCTTAACCTCCATTTTCGCTGAATTTTTAGAGAATGCAAAAATATCCCATGGAAGTCGTAGTTATGTTGTTTACCTATCCAACGAATTGTCACACGCTACGATTCAATGCAACTCGGCCACATTATGGCCTTCCTACTAAAAAAGGGTCGAAAACGAGTAATGTCCCAAATTAACGAGGATATTTTCTTAACCCCCATTTTGGCTGAATTTTTAGAGAATGCAAAAATATCCCATGGAAGTCGTAGTTATGTTGTTTACCTATCCAACGAATTGTCACACGCTAAGATTCAATGCAAATCGGCCACATTATGGCCTTCCTACTAAAAAAGGGTCGAAAACGAGTAATGTCCCAAATTAACGAGGAGATTTTCTTAACCCCCATTTTGGCTGAATTTTTAGAGAATGCAAAAATATCCCATGGAAGTCATAGTTATGTTGTTTACCTATCAAACGAATTGTCACACGCTAAGATTCAATGCAAATCGGCCACATTATGGCCTTCCTACTAAAAAAGGGTCGAAAACGAGTAATGTCAAAAATTAACGAGGATATTTTCTTAACCCCCATTTTGGCTGAATTTTTAGAGAATGCAAAAATATCCCATGGAAGTCGTAGTTATGTTGTTTACCTATCCAACGAATTGTCAAACGCTAAGATTCAATGCAAATCGGCCACATTATGGCCTTCCTACTAAAAAAGGGTCGAAAACGAGTAATGTCCCAAATTAACGAGGATATTTTCTTAACCCCCATTTTGGCTGAATTTTTAGAGAATGCAAAAATATCCCATGGAAGTCATAGTTATGTTGTTTACCTATCCAACGAATTGTCACACGCTAAGATTCAATGCAAATCGGCCACATTATGGCCTTCCTACTAAAAAAGGGTCGAAAACGAGTAATGTCCCAAATTAACGAGGATATTTTCTTAACCCCCATTTTGGCTGAATTTCTAGAGAATGCAAAAATATCCCATGGAAGTCATAGTTATGTTGTTTACCTATCCAACGAATTGTCACACGCTACGATTCAATGCAACTCGGCCACATTATGGCCTTCCAACTAAAAAAGGGTCGAAAACGAGTAATGTCCCAAATTAACGAGGATATTTTCTTAACCCCCATTTTGGCTGAATTTTTAGAGAATGCAAAAATATCCCATGGAAGTCGTAGTTATGTTGTTTACCTATCCAACGAATTGTCACACGCTAAGATTCAATGCAAATCGGCCACATTATGGCCTTCCTACTAAAAAAGGGTCGAAAACGAGTAATGTCCCAAATTAACGAGGAGATTTTCTTAACCCCCATTTTGGCTGAATTTTTAGAGAATGCAAAAATATCCCATGGAAGTCATAGTTATGTTGTTTACCTATCCAACGAATTGTCACACGCTAAGATTCAATGCAAATCGGCCACATTATGGCCTTCCTAGTAAAAAAGGGTCGAAAACGAGTAATGTCCCAAATTAACGAGGACATTTTCTTAACCTCCATTTTGGCTGAATTTTTAAAAAATGCAAAAATATCCCATGGAAGTCGTAGCTATGTTGTTTACCTATCCAACGAATTGTCCCACGCTAAGATTCAATACAAACCGGCCACTTTATGGCCATCCTTATAAAAAAGGGGCAAAAACGAGTAATGTCCTAAGTTAACGAGGGGATTTTCTTAACCTCCATTTTCGCTGAATTTTTAGAGAATGCAAAAATATCCCATGGAAGTCGTAGTTATGTTGTTTACCTATCCAACGAATTGTCACACGCTACGATTCAATGCAACTCGGCCACATTATGGCCTTCCTACTAAAAAAGGGTCGAAAACGAGTAATGTCCCAAATTAACGAGGATATTTTCTTAACCCCCATTTTGGCTGAATTTTTAGAGAATGCAAAAATATCCCATGGAAGTCGTAGTTATGTTGTTTACCTATCCAACGAATTGTCACACGCTAAGATTCAATGCAAATCGGCCACATTATGGCCTTCCTACTAAAAAAGGGTCGAAAACGAGTAATGTCCCAAATTAACGAGGAGATTTTCTTAACCCCCATTTTGGCTGAATTTTTAGAGAATGCAAAAATATCCCATGGAAGTCATAGTTATGTTGTTTACCTATCCAACGAATTGTCACACGCTAAGATTCAATGCAAATCGGCCACATTATGGCCTTCCTACTAAAAAAGGGTCGAAAACGAGTAATGTCAAAAATTAACGAGGATATTTTCTTAACCCCCATTTTGGCTGAATTTTTAGAGAATGCAAAAATATCCCATGGAAGTCGTAGTTATGTTGTTTACCTATCCAACGAATTGTTAAACGCTAAGATTCAATGCAAATCGGCCACATTATGGCCTTCCTACTAAAAAAGGGTCGAAAACGAGTAATGTCCCAAATTAACGAGGATATTTTCTTAACCCCCATTTTGGCTGAATTTTTAGAGAATGCAAAAATATCCCATGGAAGTCATAGTTATGTTGTTTACCTATCCAACGAATTGTCACACGCTAAGATTCAATGCAAATCGGCCACATTATGGCCTTCCTACTAAAAAAGGGTCGAAAACGAGTAATGTCAAAAATTAACGAGGATATTTTCTTAACCCCCATTTTGGTTGAATTTTTAGAGAATGCAAAAATATCCCATGGAAGTCGTAGTTATGTTGTTTACCTATCCAACGAATTGTCACACGCTAAGATTCAATGCAAATCGGCCACATTATGGCCTTCCTACTAAAAAAGGGTCGAAAACGAGTAATGTCCCAAATTAACGAGGATATTTTCTTAACCCCCATTTTGGCTGAATTTTTAGAGAATGCAAAAATATCCCATGGAAGTCATAGTTATGTTGTTTACCTATCCAACGAATTGTCACACGCTAAGATTCAATGCAAATCGGCCACATTATGGCCTTCCTACTAAAAAAGGGTCGAAAACGAGTAATGTCAAAAATTAACGAGGATATTTTCTTAACCCCCATTTTGGCTGAATTTTTAGAGAATGCAAAAATATCCCATGGAAGTCGTAGTTATGTTGTTTACCTATCCAACGAATTGTCACACGCTAAGATTCAATGCAAATCGGCCACATTATGGCCTTCCTACTAAAAAAGGGTCGAAAACGAGTAATGTCCCAAATTAACGAGGATATTTTCTTAACCCCCATTTTGGCTGAATTTTTAGAGAATGCAAAAATATCCCATGGAAGTCATAGTTATGTTGTTTACCTATCCAACGAATTGTCACACGCTAAGATTCAATGCAAATCGGCCACATTATGGCCTTCCTACTAAAAAAGGGTCGAAAACGAGTAATGTCAAAAATTAACGAGGATATTTTCTTAACCCCCATTTTGGCTGAATTTTTAGAGAATGCAAAAATATCCCATGGAAGTCGTAGTTATGTTGTTTACCTATCCAACGAATTGTCACACGCTAAGATTCAATGCAAATCGGCCACATTATGGCCTTCCTACTAAAAAAGGGTCGAAAACGAGTAATGTCCCAAATTAACGAGGAGATTTTCTTAACCCCCATTTTGGCTGAATTTTTAGAGAATGCAAAAATATCCCATGGAAGTCATAGTTATGTTGTTTACCTATCCAACGAATTGTCACACGCTAAGATTCAATGCAAATCGGCCACATTATGGCCTTCCTACTAAAAAAGGGTCGAAAACGAGTAATGTCAAAAATTAACGAGGATATTTTCTTAACCCCCATTTTGGCTGAATTTTTAGAGAATGCAAAAATATCCCATGGAAGTCGTAGTTATGTTGTTTACCTATCCAACGAATTGTTAAACGCTAAGATTCAATGCAAATCGGCCACATTATGGCCTTCCTACTAAAAAAGGGTCGAAAACGAGTAATGTCCCAAATTAACGAGGATATTTTCTTAACCCCCATTTTGGCTGAATTTTTAGAGAATGCAAAAATATCCCATGGAAGTCATAGTTATGTTGTTTACCTATCCAACGAATTGTCACACGCTAAGATTCAATGCAAATCGGCCACATTATGGCCTTCCTACTAAAAAAGGGTCGAAAACGAGTAATGTCAAAAATTAACGAGGATATTTTCTTAACCCCCATTTTGGTTGAATTTTTAGAGAATGCAAAAATATCCCATGGAAGTCGTAGTTATGTTGTTTACCTATCCAACGAATTGTCACACGCTAAGATTCAATGCAAATCGGCCACATTATGGCCTTCCTACTAAAAAAGGGTCGAAAACGAGTAATGTCCCAAATTAACGAGGATATTTTCTTAACCCCCATTTTGGCTGAATTTTTAGAGAATGCAAAAATATCCCATGGAAGTCATAGTTATGTTGTTTACCTATCCAACGAATTGTCACACGCTAAGATTCAATGCAAATCGGCCACATTATGGCCTTCCTACTAAAAAAGGGTCGAAAACGAGTAATGTCAAAAATTAACGAGGATATTTTCTTAACCCCCATTTTGGCTGAATTTTTAGAGAATGCAAAAATATCCCATGGAAGTCGTAGTTATGTTGTTTACCTATCCAACGAATTGTCACACGCTAAGATTCAATGCAAATCGGCCACATTATGGCCTTCCTACTAAAAAAGGGTCGAAAACGAGTAATGTCCCAAATTAACGAGGATATTTTCTTAACCCCCATTTTGGCTGAATTTTTAGAGAATGCAAAAATATCCCATGGAAGTCATAGTTATGTTGTTTACCTATCCAACGAATTGTCACACGCTAAGATTCAATGCAAATCGGCCACATTATGGCCTTCCTACTAAAAAAGGGTCGAAAACGAGTAATGTCAAAAATTAACGAGGATATTTTCTTAACCCCCATTTTGGCTGAATTTTTAGAGAATGCAAAAATATCCCATGGAAGTCGTAGTTATGTTGTTTACCTATCCAACGAATTGTCACACGCTAAGATTCAATGCAAATCGGCCACATTATGGCCTTCCTACTAAAAAAGGGTCGAAAACGAGTAATGTCCCAAATTAACGAGGAGATTTTCTTAACCCCCATTTTGGCTGAATTTTTAGAGAATGCAAAAATATCCCATGGAAGTCATAGTTACGTTGTTTACCTATCCAACGAATTGTCACACGCTACGATTCAATGCAACTCGGCCACATTATGGCCTTCCAACTAAAAAAGGGTCGAAAACGAGTAATGTCCCAAATTAAGGAGGATATTTTCTTAACCCCCATTTTGGCTGAATTTTTAGAGAATGCAAAAATATCCCATGGAAGTCGTAGTTATGTTGTTTACCTATCCAACGAATTGTCACACGCTAAGATTCAATGCAAATCGGCCACATTATGGCCTTCCTACTAAAAAAGGGTCGAAAACGAGTAATGTCCCAAATTAACGAGGAGATTTTCTTAACCCCCATTTTGGCTGAATTTTTAGAGAATGCAAAAATATCCCATGGAAGTCATAGTTATGTTGTTTACCTATCCAACGAATTGTCACACGCTAAGATTCAATGCAAATCGGCCACATTATGGCCTTCCTAGTAAAAAAGGGTCGAAAACGAGTAATGTCCCAAATTAACGAGGACATTTTCTTAACCTCCATTTTGGCTGAATTTTTAAAAAATGCAAAAATATCCCATGGAAGTCGTAGCTATGTTGTTTACCTATCCAACGAATTGTCCCACGCTAAGATTCAATACAAACCGGCCACTTTATGGCCATCCTTATAAAAAAGGGGCAAAAACGAGTAATGTCCTAAGTTAACGAGGGGATTTTCTTAACCTCCATTTTCGCTGAATTTTTAGAGAATGCAAAAATATCCCATGGAAGTCGTAGTTATGTTGTTTACCTATCCAACGAATTGTCACACGCTACGATTCAATGCAACTCGGCCACATTATGGCCTTCCTACTAAAAAAGGGTCGAAAACGAGTAATGTCCCAAATTAACGAGGATATTTTCTTAACCCCCATTTTGGCTGAATTTTTAGAGAATGCAAAAATATCCCATGGAAGTCGTAGTTATGTTGTTTACCTATCCAACGAATTGTCACACGCTAAGATTCAATGCAAATCGGCCACATTATGGCCTTCCTACTAAAAAAGGGTCGAAAACGAGTAATGTCCCAAATTAACGAGGAGATTTTCTTAACCCCCATTTTGGCTGAATTTTTAGAGAATGCAAAAATATCCCATGGAAGACATAGTTATGTTGTTTACCTATCCAACGAATTGTCACACGCTAAGATTCAATGCAAATCGGCCACATTATGGCCTTCCTACTAAAAAAGGGTCGAAAACGAGTAATGTCAAAAATTAACGAGGATATTTTCTTAACCCCCATTTTGGCTGAATTTTTAGAGAATGCAAAAATATCCCATGGAAGTCGTAGTTATGTTGTTTACCTATCCAACGAATTGTCAAACGCTAAGATTCAATGCAAATCGGCCACATTATGGCCTTCCTACTAAAAAAGGGTCGAAAACGAGTAATGTCCCAAATTAACGAGGATATTTTCTTAACCCCCATTTTGGCTGAATTTTTAGAGAATGCAAAAATATCCCATGGAAGTCATAGTTATGTTGTTTACCTATCCAACGAATTGTCACACGCTAAGATTCAATGCAAATCGGCCACATTATGGCCTTCCTACTAAAAAAGGGTCGAAAACGAGTAATGTCAAAAATTAACGAGGATATTTTCTTAACCCCCATTTTGGTTGAATTTTTAGAGAATGCAAAAATATCCCATGGAAGTCGTAGTTATGTTGTTTACCTATCCAACGAATTGTCACACGCTAAGATTCAATGCAAATCGGCCACATTATGGCCTTCCTACTAAAAAAGGGTCGAAAACGAGTAATGTCCCAAATTAACGAGGATATTTTCTTAACCCCCATTTTGGCTGAATTTTTAGAGAATGCAAAAATATCCCATGGAAGTCATAGTTATGTTGTTTACCTATCCAACGAATTGTCACACGCTAAGATTCAATGCAAATCGGCCACATTATGGCCTTCCTACTAAAAAAGGGTCGAAAACGAGTAATGTCAAAAATTAACGAGGATATTTTCTTAACCCCCATTTTGGCTGAATTTTTAGAGAATGCAAAAATATCCCATGGAAGTCGTAGTTATGTTGTTTACCTATCCAACGAATTGTCACACGCTAAGATTCAATGCAAATCGGCCACATTATGGCCTTCCTACTAAAAAAGGGTCGAAAACGAGTAATGTCCCAAATTAACGAGGATATTTTCTTAACCCCCATTTTGGCTGAATTTTTAGAGAATGCAAAAATATCCCATGGAAGTCATAGTTATGTTGTTTACCTATCCAACGAATTGTCACACGCTAAGATTCAATGCAAATCGGCCACATTATGGCCTTCCTACTAAAAAAGGGTCGAAAACGAGTAATGTCAAAAATTAACGAGGATATTTTCTTAACCCCCATTTTGGCTGAATTTTTAGAGAATGCAAAAATATCCCATGGAAGTCGTAGTTATGTTGTTTACCTATCCAACGAATTGTCACACGCTAAGATTCAATGCAAATCGGCCACATTATGGCCTTCCTACTAAAAAAGGGTCGAAAACGAGTAATGTCCCAAATTAACGAGGAGATTTTCTTAACCCCCATTTTGGCTGAATTTTTAGAGAATGCAAAAATATCCCACGGAAGTCATAGTTATGTTGTTTACCTATCCAACGAATTGTCACACGCTAAGATTCAAAGCAAATCGGCCACATTATGGCCTTCCTACTAAAAAAGGGTCGAAAACGAGTAATGTCCCAAATTAACGAGGATATTTTCTTAACCCCCATTTTGGCTGAATTTTTAGAGAATGCAAAAATATCCCATGGAAGTCATTGTTATGTTGTTTTCCTATCCAACGAATTGTCACACGCTAAGATTCAATGCAAATCGGCCACATTATGGCCTTCCTACTAAAAAAGGGTCGAAAACGAGTAATGTCAAAAATTAACGAGGATATTTTCTTAACCCCCATTTTGGCTGAAATTTTAGAGAATGCAAAAATATCCCATGGAAGTCGTAGTTATGTTGTTTACCTATCCAACGAATTGTCACACGCTAAGATTCAATGCAAATCGGCCACATTATGGCCTTCCTACTAAAAAAGGGTCGAAAACGAGTAATGTCCCAAATTAACGAGGATATTTTCTTAACCCCCATTTTGGCTGAATTTTTAGAGAATGCAAAAATATCCCATGGAAGTCATAGTTATGTTGTTTACCTATCCAACGAATTGTCACACGCTAAGATTCAATGCAAATCGGCCACATTATGGCCTTCCTACTAAAAAAGGGTCGAAAACGAGTAATGTCAAAAATTAACGAGGATATTTTTTTAACCCCCATTTTGGCTGAATTTTTAGAGAATGCAAAAATATCCCATGGAAGTCGTAGTTATGTTGTTTACCTATCCAACGAATTGTCACACGCTAAGATTCAATGCAAATCGGCCACATTATGGCCTTCCTACTAAAAAAGGGTCGAAAACGAGTAATGTCCCAAATTAACGAGGAGATTTTCTTAACCCCCATTTTGGCTGAATTTTTAGAGAATGCAAAAATATCCCACGGAAGTCATAGTTATGTTGTTTACCTATCCAACGAATTGTCACACGCTAAGATTCAATGCAAATCGGCCACATTATGGCCTTCCTACTAAAAAAGGGTCGAAAACGAGTAATGTCCCAAATTAACGAGGAGATTTTCTTAACCCCCATTTTGGCTGAATTTTTAGAGAATGCAAAAATATCCCATGGAAGTCGTAGTTATGTTGTTTACCTATCCAACGAATTGTCACACGCTAAGATTCAATGCAAATCGGCCACATTATGGCCTTCCTACTAAAAAAGGGTCGAAAACGAGTAATGTCCCAAATTAACGAGGAGATTTTCTTAACCCCCATTTTGGCTGAATTTTTAGAGAATGCAAAAATATCCCATGGAAGTCGTAGTTATGTTGTTTACCTATCCAACGAATTGTCACACGCTAAGATTCAATGCAAATCGGCCACATTATGGCCTTCCTACTAAAAAAGGGTCGAAAACGAGTAATGTCAAAAATTAACGAGGATATTTTCTTAACCCCCATTTTGGCTGAATTTTTAGAGAATGCAAAAATATCCCATGGAAGTCGTAGTTATGTTGTTTACCTATCCAACGAATTGTCACACGCTAAGATTCAATGCAAATCGGCCACATTATGGCCTTCCTACTAAAAAAGGGTCGAAAACGAGTAATGTCCCAAATTAACGAGGATATTTTCTTAACCCCCATTTTGGCTGAATTTTTAGAGAATGCAAAAATATCCCATGGAAGTCATAGTTATGTTGTTTACCTATCCAACGAATTGTCACACGCTAAGATTCAATGCAAATCGGCCACATTATGGCCTTCCTACTAAAAAAGGGTCGAAAACGAGTAATGTCAAAAATTAACGAGGATATTTTCTTAACCCCCATTTTGGCTGAATTTTTAGAGAATGCAAAAATATCCCATGGAAGTCGTAGTTATGTTGTTTACCTATCCAACGAATTGTCACACGCTAAGATTCAATGCAAATCGGCCACATTATGGCCTTCCTACTAAAAAAGGGTCGAAAACGAGTAATGTCCCAAATTAACGAGGAGATTTTCTTAACCCCCATTTTGGCTGAATTTTTAGAGAATGCAAAAATATCCCACGGAAGTCATAGTTATGTTGTTTACCTATCCAACGAATTGTCACACGCTAAGATTCAAAGCAAATCGGCCACATTATGGCCTTCCTACTAAAAAAGGGTCGAAAACGAGTAATGTCCCAAATTAACGAGGATATTTTCTTAACCCCCATTTTGGCTGAATTTTTAGAGAATGCAAAAATATCCCATGGAAGTCATTGTTATGTTGTTTTCCTATCCAACGAATTGTCACACGCTAAGATTCAATGCAAATCGGCCACATTATGGCCTTCCTACTAAAAAAGGGTCGAAAACGAGTAATGTCAAAAATTAACGAGGATATTTTCTTAACCCCCATTTTGGCTGAAATTTTAGAGAATGCAAAAATATCCCATGGAAGTCGTAGTTATGTTGTTTACCTATCCAACGAATTGTCACACGCTAAGATTCAATGCAAATCGGCCACATTATGGCCTTCCTACTAAAAAAGGGTCGAAAACGAGTAATGTCCCAAATTAACGAGGATATTTTCTTAACCCCCATTTTGGCTGAATTTTTAGAGAATGCAAAAATATCCCATGGAAGTCATAGTTATGTTGTTTACCTATCCAACGAATTGTCACACGCTAAGATTCAATGCAAATCGGCCACATTATGGCCTTCCTACTAAAAAAGGGTCGAAAACGAGTAATGTCAAAAATTAACGAGGATATTTTTTTAACCCCCATTTTGGCTGAATTTTTAGAGAATGCAAAAATATCCCATGGAAGTCGTAGTTATGTTGTTTACCTATCCAACGAATTGTCACACGCTAAGATTCAATGCAAATCGGCCACATTATGGCCTTCCTACTAAAAAAGGGTCGAAAACGAGTAATGTCCCAAATTAACGAGGAGATTTTCTTAACCCCCATTTTGGCTGAATTTTTAGAGAATGCAAAAATATCCCACGGAAGTCATAGTTATGTTGTTTACCTATCCAACGAATTGTCACACGCTAAGATTCAAAGCAAATCGGCCACATTATGGCCTTCCTACTAAAAAAGGGTCGAAAACGAGTAATGTCCCAAATTAACGAGGATATTTTCTTAACCCCCATTTTGGCTGAATTTTTAGAGAATGCAAAAATATCCCATGGAAGTCATTGTTATGTTGTTTTCCTATCCAACGAATTGTCACACGCTAAGATTCAATGCAAATCGGCCACATTATGGCCTTCCTACTAAAAAAGGGTCGAAAACGAGCAATGTCAAAAATTAACGAGGATATTTTCTTAACCCCCATTTTGGCTGAAATTTTAGAGAATGCAAAAATATCCCATGGAAGTCGTAGTTATGTTGTTTACCTATCCAACGAATTGTCACACGCTAAGATTCAATGCAAATCGGCCACATTATGGCCTTCCTACTAAAAAAGGGTCGAAAACGAGTAATGTCCCAAATTAACGAGGAGATTTTCTTAACCCCCATTTTGGCTGAATTTTTAGAGAATGCAAAAATATCCCATGGAAGTCATAGTTATGTTGTTTACCTATCCAACGAATTGTCACACGCTAAGATTCAATGCAAATCGGCCACATTATGGCCTTCCTACTAAAAAAGGGTCGAAAACGAGTAATGTCCCAAATTAACGAGGATATTTTCTTAAGCCCCATTTTGGCTGAATTTTTAGAGAATGCAAAAATATCCCATGGAAGTCATTGTTATGTTGTTTTCCTATCCAACGAATTGTCACACGCTAAGATTCAATGCAAATCGGCCACATTATGGCCTTCCTACTAAAAAAGGGTCGAAAACGAGTAATGTCAAAAATTAACGAGGATATTTTCTTAACCCCCATTTTGGCTGAATTTTTAGAGAATGCAAAAATATCCCATGGAAGTCGTAGTTATGTTGTTTACCTATCCAACGAATTGTCACACGCTAAGATTCAATGCAAATCGGCCACATTATGGCCTTCCTACTAAAAAAGGGTCGAAAACGAGTAATGTCCCAAATTAACGAGGATATTTTCTTAACCCCCATTTTGGCTGAATTTCTAGAGAATGCAAAAATATCCCATGGAAGTCATAGTTATGTTGATTACCTATCCAACGAATTGTCACACGCTACGATTCAATGCAACTCGGCCACATTATGGCCTTCCAACTAAAAAAGGGTCGAAAACGAGTAATGTCCCAAATTAACGAGGATATTTTCTTAACCCCCATTTTGGCTGAATTTTTAGAGAATGCAAAAATATCCCATGGAAGTCGTAGTTATGTTGTTTACCTATCCAACGAATTGTCACACGCTAAGATTCAATGCAAATCGGCCACATTATGGCCTTCCTACTAAAAAAGGGTCGAAAACGAGTAATGTCCCAAATTAACGAGGAGATTTTCTTAACCCCCATTTTGGCTGAATTTTTAGAGAATGCAAAAATATCCCATGGAAGTCATAGTTATGTTGTTTACCTATCCAACGAATTGTCACACGCTAAGATTCAATGCAAATCGGCCACATTATGGCCTTCCTACTAAAAAAGGGTCGAAAACGAGTAATGTCCCAAATTAACGAGGATATTTTCTTAACCCCCATTTTGGCTGAATTTTTAGAGAATGCAAAAATATCCCATGGAAGTCGTAGTTATGTTGTTTACCTATCCAACGAATTGTCACACGCTAAGATTCAAAGCAAATCGGCCACATTATGGCCTTCCTACTAAAAAAGGGTCGAAAACGAGTAATGTCCCAAATTAACGAGGATATTTTCTTAACCCCCATTTTGGCTGAATTTTTAGAGAATGCAAAAATATCCCATGGAAGTCATTGTTATGTTGTTTTCCTATCCAACGAATTGTCACACGCTAAGATTCAATGCAAATCGGCCACATTATGGCCTTCCTACTAAAAAAGGGTCGAAAACGAGTAATGTCAAAAATTAACGAGGATATTTTCTTAACCCCCATTTTGGCTGAAATTTTAGAGAATGCAAAAATATCCCATGGAAGTCGTAGTTATGTTGTTTACCTATCCAACGAATTGTCACACGCTAAGATTCAATGCAAATCGGCCACATTATGGCCTTCCTACTAAAAAAGGGTCGAAAACGAGTAATGTCCCAAATTAACGAGGATATTTTCTTAACCCCCATTTTGGCTGAATTTTTAGAGAATGCAAAAATATCCCATGGAAGTCATAGTTATGTTGTTTACCTATCCAACGAATTGTCACACGCTAAGATTCAATGCAAATCGGCCACATTATGGCCTTCCTACTAAAAAAGGGTCGAAAACGAGTAATGTCAAAAATTAACGAGGATATTTTTTTAACCCCCATTTTGGCTGAATTTTTAGAGAATGCAAAAATATCCCATGGAAGTCGTAGTTATGTTGTTTACCTATCCAACGAATTGTCACACGCTAAGATTCAATGCAAATCGGCCACATTATGGCCTTCCT
The DNA here is from genome assembly GCF_051527215.1 of Medicago sativa. Lineage (NCBI taxonomy): Eukaryota > Viridiplantae > Streptophyta > Magnoliopsida > Fabales > Fabaceae > Medicago > Medicago sativa. Next base: position 84,810,991 of record NC_140750.1, read on the forward strand.
ACTAAAAAAGGGTCGAAAACGAGTAATGTCCCAAATTAACGAGGAGATTTTCTTAACCCCCATTTTGGCTGAATTTTTAGAGAATGCAAAAATATCCCACGGAAGTCATAGTTATGTTGTTTACCTATCCAACGAATTGTCACACGCTAAGATTCAAAGCAAATCGGCCACATTATGGCCTTCCTACTAAAAAAGGGTCGAAAACGAGTAATGTCCCAAATTAACGAGGATATTTTCTTAACCCCCATTTTGGCTGAATTTTTAGAGAATGCAAAAATATCCCATGGAAGTCATTGTTATGTTGTTTTCCTATCCAACGAATTGTCACACGCTAAGATTCAATGCAAATCGGCCACATTATGGCCTTCCTACTAAAAAAGGGTCGAAAACGAGCAATGTCAAAAATTAACGAGGATATTTTCTTAACCCCCATTTTGGCTGAAATTTTAGAGAATGCAAAAATATCCCATGGAAGTCGTAGTTATGTTGTTTACCTATCCAACGAATTGTCACACGCTAAGATTCAATGCAAATCGGCCACATTATGGCCTTCCTACTAAAAAAGGGTCGAAAACGAGTAATGTCCCAAATTAACGAGGAGATTTTCTTAACCCCCATTTTGGCTGAATTTTTAGAGAATGCAAAAATATCCCATGGAAGTCATAGTTATGTTGTTTACCTATCCAACGAATTGTCACACGCTAAGATTCAATGCAAATCGGCCACATTATGGCCTTCCTACTAAAAAAGGGTCGAAAACGAGTAATGTCCCAAATTAACGAGGATATTTTCTTAAGCCCCATTTTGGCTGAATTTTTAGAGAATGCAAAAATATCCCATGGAAGTCATTGTTATGTTGTTTTCCTATCCAACGAATTGTCACACGCTAAGATTCAATGCAAATCGGCCACATTATGGCCTTCCTACTAAAAAAGGGTCGAAAACGAGTAATGTCAAAAATTAACGAGGATATTTTCTTAACCCCCATTTTGGCTGAATTTTTAGAGAATGCAAAAATATCCCATGGAAGTCGTAGTTATGTTGTTTACCTATCCAACGAATTGTCACACGCTAAGATTCAATGCAAATCGGCCACATTATGGCCTTCCTACTAAAAAAGGGTCGAAAACGAGTAATGTCCCAAATTAACGAGGATATTTTCTTAACCCCCATTTTGGCTGAATTTCTAGAGAATGCAAAAATATCCCATGGAAGTCATAGTTATGTTGATTACCTATCCAACGAATTGTCACACGCTACGATTCAATGCAACTCGGCCACATTATGGCCTTCCAACTAAAAAAGGGTCGAAAACGAGTAATGTCCCAAATTAACGAGGATATTTTCTTAACCCCCATTTTGGCTGAATTTTTAGAGAATGCAAAAATATCCCATGGAAGTCGTAGTTATGTTGTTTACCTATCCAACGAATTGTCACACGCTAAGATTCAATGCAAATCGGCCACATTATGGCCTTCCTACTAAAAAAGGGTCGAAAACGAGTAATGTCCCAAATTAACGAGGAGATTTTCTTAACCCCCATTTTGGCTGAATTTTTAGAGAATGCAAAAATATCCCATGGAAGTCATAGTTATGTTGTTTACCTATCCAACGAATTGTCACACGCTAAGATTCAATGCAAATCGGCCACATTATGGCCTTCCTACTAAAAAAGGGTCGAAAACGAGTAATGTCCCAAATTAACGAGGATATTTTCTTAACCCCCATTTTGGCTGAATTTTTAGAGAATGCAAAAATATCCCATGGAAGTCGTAGTTATGTTGTTTACCTATCCAACGAATTGTCACACGCTAAGATTCAAAGCAAATCGGCCACATTATGGCCTTCCTAGTAAAAAAGGGTCGAAAACGAGTAATGTCCCAAATTAACGAGGAGATTTTCTTAACCTCCATTTTGGCTGAATTTTTAAAAAATGCAAAAATATCCCATGGAAGTCGTAGCTATGTTGTTTACCTATCCAACGAATTGTCCCATGCTAAGATTCAATACAAACCGGCCACTTTATGGCCTTCCTTATAAAAAAGGGTCGAAAACGAGTAATGTCCTAAATTAACGAGGGGATTTTCTTAACCTCCATTTTGGCTGAATTTTTAGAGAATGCAAAAATATCCCATGGAAGTCGTAGTTATGTTGTTTACCTATCCAACGAATTGTCACACGCTAAGATTCAATGCAACTCGGCCACATTATGGCCTTCCTACTAAAAAAGGGTCGAAAACGAGTAATGTCCCAAATTAACGAGGATATTTTCTTAACCCCCATTTTGGCTGAATTTTTAGAGAATACAAAAATATCCCATGGAAGTCGTAGTTATGTTGTTTACCTATCCAACGAATTGTCACACGCTAAGATTCAATGCAAATCGGCCACATTATGGCCTTCCTAGTAAAAAAGGGTCGAAAACGAGTAATGTCCTAAATTAACGAGGGGATTTTCTTAACCTCCATTTTGGCTGAATTTTTAGAGAATGCAAAAATATCCCATGGAAGTCGTAGTTATGTTGTTTACCTATCCAACGAATTGTCACACGCTAAGATTCAATGCAACTCGGCCACATTATGGCCTTCCTACTAAAAAAGGGTCGAAAACGAGTAATGTCCCAAATTAACGAGGATATTTTCTTAACCCCCATTTTGGCTGAAATTTTAGAGAATACAAAAATATCCCATGGAAGTCGTAGTTATGTTGTTTACCTATCCAACGAATTGTCACACGCTAAGATTCAATGCAAATCGGCCACATTATGGCCTTCCTAGTAAAAAAGGGTCGAAAACGAGTAATGTCCTAAATTAACGAGGGGATTTTCTTAACCCCCATTTTGGCTGAATTTTTAGAGAATGCAAAAATATCCCACGGAAGTCATAGTTATGTTGTTTACCTATCCAACGAATTGTCACACGCTAAGATTCAAAGCAAATCGGCCACATTATGGCCTTCCTACTAAAAAAGGGTCGAAAACGAGTAATGTCCCAAATTAACGAGGATATTTTCTTAAACCCCATTTTGGCTGAATTTTTAGAGAATGCAAAAATATCCCATGGAAGTCATTGTTATGTTGTTTTCCTATCCAACGAATTGTCACACGCTAAGATTCAATGCAAATCGGCCACATTATGGCCTTCCTACTAAAAAAGGGTCGAAAACGAGTAATGTCAAAAATTAACGAGGATATTTTCTTAACCCCCATTTTGGCTGAATTTTTAGAGAATACAAAAATATCCCATGGAAGTCGTAGTTATGTTGTTTACCTATCCAACGAATTGTCACACGCTAAGATTCAATGCAAATCGGCCACATTATGGCCTTCCTAGTAAAAAAGGGTCGAAAACGAGTAATGTCCTAAATTAACGAGGGGATTTTCTTAACCTCCATTTTGGCTGAATTTTTAGAGAATGCAAAAATATCCCATGGAAGTCGTAGTTATGTTGTTTACCTATCCAACGAATTGTCACACGCTAAGATTCAATGCAACTCGGCCACATTATGGCCTTCCTACTAAAAAAGGGTCGAAAACGAGTAATGTCCCAAATTAACGAGGATATTTTCTTAACCCCCATTTTGGCTGAATTTTTAGAGAATACAAAAATATCCCATGGAAGTCGTAGTTATGTTGTTTACCTATCCAACGAATTGTCACACGCTAAGATTCAATGCAAATCGGCCACATTATGGCCTTCCTAGTAAAAAAGGGTCGAAAACGAGTAATGTCCTAAATTAACGAGGGGATTTTCTTAACCCCCATTTTGGCTGAATTTTTAGAGAATGCAAAAATATCCCACGGAAGTCATAGTTATGTTGTTTACCTATCCAACGAATTGTCACACGCTAAGATTCAAAGCAAATCGGCCACATTATGGCCTTCCTACTAAAAAAGGGTCGAAAACGAGTAATGTCCCAAATTAACGAGGATATTTTCTTAAACCCCATTTTGGCTGAATTTTTAGAGAATGCAAAAATATCCCATGGAAGTCATTGTTATGTTGTTTTCCTATCCAACGAATTGTCACACGCTAAGATTCAATGCAAATCGGCCACATTATGGCCTTCCTACTAAAAAAGGGTCGAAAACGAGTAATGTCAAAAATTAACGAGGATATTTTCTTAACCCCCATTTTGGCTGAATTTTTAGAGAATGCAAAAATATCCCATGGAAGTCGTAGTTATGTTGTTTACCTATCCAACGAATTGTCACACGCTAAGATTCAATGCAAATCGGCCACATTATGGCCTTCCTACTAAAAAAGGGTCGAAAACGAGTAATGTCCCAAATTAACGAGGATATTTTCTTAACCCCCATTTTGGCTGAATTTCTAGAGAATGCAAAAATATCCCATGGAAGTCATAGTTATGTTGATTACCTATCCAACGAATTGTCACACGCTACGATTCAATGCAACTCGGCCACATTATGGCCTTCCAACTAAAAAAGGGTCGAAAACGAGTAATGTCCCAAATTAACGAGGATATTTTCTTAACCCCCATTTTGGCTGAATTTTTAGAGAATGCAAAAATATCCCATGGAAGTCGTAGTTATGTTGTTTACCTATCCAACGAATTGTCACACGCTAAGATTCAATGCAAATCGGCCACATTATGGCCTTCCTACTAAAAAAGGGTCGAAAACGAGTAATGTCCCAAATTAACGAGGAGATTTTCTTAACCCCCATTTTGGCTGAATTTTTAGAGAATGCAAAAATATCCCATGGAAGTCATAGTTATGTTGTTTACCTATCCAACGAATTGTCACACGCTAAGATTCAATGCAAATCGGCCACATTATGGCCTTCCTAGTAAAAAAGGGTCGAAAACGAGTAATGTCCCAAATTAACGAGGACATTTTCTTAACCTCCATTTTGGCTGAATTTTTAAAAAATGCAAAAATATCCCATGGAAGTCGTAGCTATGTTGTTTACCTATCCAACGAATTGTCCCACGCTAAGATTCAATACAAACCGGCCACTTTATGGCCATCCTTATAAAAAAGGGGCAAAAACGAGTAATGTCCTAAGTTAACGAGGGGATTTTCTTAACCTCCATTTTGGCTGAATTTTTAGAGAATGCAAAAATATCCCATGGAAGTCGTAGTTATGTTGTTTACCTATCCAACGAATTGTCACACGCTAAGATTCAATGCAAATCGGCCACATTATGGCCTTCCTACTAAAAAAGGGTCGAAAACGAGTAATGTCCCAAATTAACGAGGATATTTTCTTAACCCCCATTTTGGCTGAATTTTTAGAGAATGCAAAAATATCCCATGGAAGTCGTAGTTATGTTGTTTACCTATCCAACGAATTGTCACACGCTAAGATTCAAAGCAAATCGGCCACATTATGGCCTTCCTAGTAAAAAAGGGTCGAAAACGAGTAATGTCCCAAATTAACGAGGAGATTTTCTTAACCTCCATTTTGGCTGAATTTTTAAAAAATGCAAAAATATCCCATGGAAGTCGTAGCTATGTTGTTTACCTATCCAACGAATTGTCCCATGCTAAGATTCAATACAAACCGGCCACTTTATGGCCTTCCTTATAAAAAAGGGTCGAAAACGAGTAATGTCCTAAATTAACGAGGGGATTTTCTTAACCTCCATTTTGGCTGAATTTTTAGAGAATGCAAAAATATCCCATGGAAGTCGTAGTTATGTTGTTTACCTATCCAACGAATTGTCACACGCTAAGATTCAATGCAACTCGGCCACATTATGGCCTTCCTACTAAAAAAGGGTCGAAAACGAGTAATGTCCCAAATTAACGAGGATATTTTCTTAACCCCCATTTTGGCTGAATTTTTAGAGAATACAAAAATATCCCATGGAAGTCGTAGTTATGTTGTTTACCTATCCAACGAATTGTCACACGCTAAGATTCAATGCAAATCGGCCACATTATGGCCTTCCTAGTAAAAAAGGGTCGAAAACGAGTAATGTCCTAAATTAACGAGGGGATTTTCTTAACCTCCATTTTGGCTGAATTTTTAGAGAATGCAAAAATATCCCATGGAAGTCGTAGTTATGTTGTTTACCTATCCAACGAATTGTCACACGCTAAGATTCAATGCAACTCGGCCACATTATGGCCTTCCTACTAAAAAAGGGTCGAAAACGAGTAATGTCCCAAATTAACGAGGATATTTTCTTAACCCCCATTTTGGCTGAATTTTTAGAGAATACAAAAATATCCCATGGAAGTCGTAGTTATGTTGTTTACCTATCCAACGAATTGTCACACGCTAAGATTCAATGCAAATCGGCCACATTATGGCCTTCCTAGTAAAAAAGGGTCGAAAACGAGTAATGTCCTAAATTAACGAGGGGATTTTCTTAACCCCCATTTTGGCTGAATTTTTAGAGAATGCAAAAATATCCCACGGAAGTCATAGTTATGTTGTTTACCTATCCAACGAATTGTCACACGCTAAGATTCAAAGCAAATCGGCCACATTATGGCCTTCCTACTAAAAAAGGGTCGAAAACGAGTAATGTCCCAAATTAACGAGGATATTTTCTTAACCCCCATTTTGGCTGAATTTTTAGAGAATGCAAAAATATCCCATGGAAGTCATTGTTATGTTGTTTTCCTATCCAACGAATTGTCACACGCTAAGATTCAATGCAAATCGGCCACATTATGGCCTTCCTACTAAAAAAGGGTCGAAAACGAGTAATGTCAAAAATTAACGAGGATATTTTCTTAACCCCCATTTTGGCTGAAATTTTAGAGAATGCAAAAATATCCCATGGAAGTCGTAGTTATGTTGTTTACCTATCCAACGAATTGTCACACGCTAAGATTCAATGCAAATCGGCCACATTATGGCCTTCCTACTAAAAAAGGGTCGAAAACGAGTAATGTCCCAAATTAACGAGGAGATTTTCTTAACCCCCATTTTGGCTGAATTTTTAGAGAATGCAAAAATATCCCATGGAAGTCATAGTTATGTTGTTTACCTATCCAACGAATTGTCACACGCTAAGATTCAATGCAAATCGGCCACATTATGGCCTTCCTACTAAAAAAGGGTCGAAAACGAGTAATGTCCCAAATTAACGAGGAGATTTTCTTAACCCCCATTTTGGCTGAATTTTTAGAGAATGCAAAAATATCCCATGGAAGTCATAGTTATGTTGTTTACCTATCCAACGAATTGTCACACGCTAAGATTCAATGCAAATCGGCCACATTATGGCCTTCCTACTAAAAAAGGGTCGAAAACGAGTAATGTCCCAAATTAACGAGGATATTTTCTTAAACCCCATTTTGGCTGAATTTTTAGAGAATGCAAAAATATCCCATGGAAGTCATTGTTATGTTGTTTTCCTATCCAACGAATTGTCACACGCTAAGATTCAATGCAAATCGGCCACATTATGGCCTTCCTACTAAAAAAGGGTCGAAAACGAGTAATGTCAAAAATTAACGACGATATTTTCTTAACCCCCATTTTGGCTGAATTTTTAGAGAATGCAAAAATATCCCATGGAAGTCGTAGTTATGTTGTTTACCTATCCAACGAATTGTCACACGCTAAGATTCAATGCAAATCGGCCACATTATGGCCTTCCTACTAAAAAAGGGTCGAAAACGAGTAATGTCCCAAATTAACGAGGATATTTTCTTAACCCCCATTTTGGCTGAATTTCTAGAGAATGCAAAAATATCCCATGGAAGTCATAGTTATGTTGATTACCTATCCAACGAATTGTCACACGCTACGATTCAATGCAACTCGGCCACATTATGGCCTTCCAACTAAAAAAGGGTCGAAAACGAGTAATGTCCCAAATTAACGAGGATATTTTCTTAACCCCCATTTTGGCTGAATTTTTAGAGAATGCAAAAATATCCCATGGAAGTCGTAGTTATGTTGTTTACCTATCCAACGAATTGTCACACGCTAAGATTCAATGCAAATCGGCCACATTATGGCCTTCCTACTAAAAAAGGGTCGAAAACGAGTAATGTCCCAAATTAACGAGGAGATTTTCTTAACCCCCATTTTGGCTGAATTTTTAGAGAATGCAAAAATATCCCATGGAAGTCATAGTTATGTTGTTTACCTATCCAACGAATTGTCACACGCTAAGATTCAATGCAAATCGGCCACATTATGGCCTTCCTAGTAAAAAAGGGTCGAAAACGAGTAATGTCCCAAATTAACGAGGACATTTTCTTAACCTCCATTTTGGCTGAATTTTTAAAAAATGCAAAAATATCCCATGGAAGTCGTAGCTATGTTGTTTACCTATCCAACGAATTGTCCCACGCTAAGATTCAATACAAACCGGCCACTTTATGGCCATCCTTATAAAAAAGGGGCAAAAACGAGTAATGTCCTAAGTTAACGAGGGGATTTTCTTAACCTCCATTTTGGCTGAATTTTTAGAGAATGCAAAAATATCCCATGGAAGTCGTAGTTATGTTGTTTACCTATCCAACGAATTGTCACACGCTAAGATTCAATGCAAATCGGCCACATTATGGCCTTCCTACTAAAAAAGGGTCGAAAACGAGTAATGTCCCAAATTAACGAGGATATTTTCTTAACCCCCATTTTGGCTGAATTTTTAGAGAATGCAAAAATATCCCATGGAAGTCGTAGTTATGTTGTTTACCTATCCAACGAATTGTCACACGCTAAGATTCAAAGCAAATCGGCCACATTATGGCCTTCCTAGTAAAAAAGGGTCGAAAACGAGTAATGTCCCAAATTAACGAGGAGATTTTCTTAACCTCCATTTTGGCTGAATTTTTAAAAAATGCAAAAATATCCCATGGAAGTCGTAGCTATGTTGTTTACCTATCCAACGAATTGTCCCATGCTAAGATTCAATACAAACCGGCCACTTTATGGCCTTCCTTATAAAAAAGGGTCGAAAACGAATAATGTCCTAAATTAACGAGGGGATTTTCTTAACCTCCATTTTGGCTGAATTTTTAGAGAATGCAAAAATATCCCATGGAAGTCGTAGTTATGTTGTTTACCTATCCAACGAATTGTCACACGCTAAGATTCAATGCAACTCGGCCACATTATGGCCTTCCTACTAAAAAAGGGTCGAAAACGAGTAATGTCCCAAATTAACGAGGATATTTTCTTAACCCCCATTTTGGCTGAATTTTTAGAGAATACAAAAATATCCCATGGAAGTCGTAGTTATGTTGTTTACCTATCCAACGAATTGTCACACGCTAAGATTCAATGCAAATCGGCCACATTATGGCCTTCCTAGTAAAAAAGGGTCGAAAACGAGTAATGTCCTAAATTAACGAGGGGATTTTCTTAACCTCCATTTTGGCTGAATTTTTAGAGAATGCAAAAATATCCCATGGAAGTCGTAGTTATGTTGTTTACCTATCCAACGAATTGTCACACGCTAAGATTCAATGCAACTCGGCCACATTATGGCCTTCCTAGTAAAAAAGGGTCGAAGACGAGTAATGTCCCAAATTAACGAGGAGATTTTCTTAACCTCCATTTTGGCTGAATTTTTAAAAAATGCAAAAATATCCCATGGAAGTCGTAGCTATGTTGTTTACCTATCCAACGAATTGTCCCATGCTAAGATTCAATACAAACCGGCCACTTTATGGCCTTCCTTATAAAAAAGGGTCGAAAACGAGTAATGTCCTAAGTTAACGAGGGGATTTTCTTAACCTCCATTTTGGCTGAATTTTTAGAGAATGCAAAAATATCCCATGGAAGTCGTAGTTATGTTGTTTACCTATCCAACGAATTGTCACACGCTAAGATTCAATGCAAATCGGCCACATTATGGCCTTCCTAGTAAAAAAGGGTCGAAAACGAGTAATGTCCCAAATTAACGAGGAGATTTTCTTAACCCCCATTTTGGCTGAATTTTTAGAGAATGCAAAAATATCCCATGGAAGTCATAGTTATGTTGTTTACCTATCCAACGAATTGTCACACGCTAAGATTCAATGCAAATCGGCCACATTATGGCCTTCCTACTAAAAAAGGGTCGAAAACGAGTAATGTCCCAAATTAACGAGGATATTTTCTTAACCCCCATTTTTGCTGAATTTTTAGAGAATGCAAAAATATCCCATGGAAGTCATTGTTATGTTGTTTTCCTATCCAACGAATTGTCACACGCTAAGATTCAATGCAAATCGGCCACATTATGGCCTTCCTACTAAAAAAGGGTCGAAAACGAGTAATGTCAAAAATTAACGAGGATATTTTCTTAACCCCCATTTTGGCTGAATTTTTAGAGAATGCAAAAATATCCCATGGAAGTCGTAGTTATGTTGTTTACCTATCCAACGAATTGTCACACGCTAAGATTCAATGCAAATCGGCCACATTATGGCCTTCCTACTAAAAAAGGGTCGAAAACGAGTAATGTCAAATATTAACGAGGATATTTTCTTAACCCCCATTTTGGCTGAATTTTTAGAGAATGCAAAAATATCCCATGGAAGTCGTAGTTATGTTGTTTACCTATCCAACGAATTGTCACACGCTAAGATTCAATGCAAATCGGCCACATTATGGCCTTCCTACTAAAAAAGGGTCGAAAACGATTAATGTCCCAAATTAACGAGGAGATTTTCTTAACCCCCATTTTGGCTGAATTTTTAGAGAATGCAAAAATATCCCATGGAAGTCATAGTTATGTTGTTTACCTATCCAACGAATTGTCACACGCTAAGATTCAATGCAAATCGGCCACATTATGGCCTTCCTACTAAAAAAGGGTCGAAAACGAGTAATGTCCCAAATTAACGAGGATATTTTCTTAACCCCATTTTGGCTGAATTTTTAGAGAATGCAAAAATATCCCATGGAAGTCATTGTTATGTTGTTTTCCTATCCAACGAATTGTCACACGCTAAGATTCAATGCAAATCGGCCACATTATGGCCTTCCTACTAAAAAAGGGTCGAAAACGAGTAATGTCAAAAATTAACGAGGATATTTTCTTAACCCCCATTTTGGCTGAATTTTTAGAGAATGCAAAAATATCCCATGGAAGTCGTAGTTATGTTGTTTACCTATCCAACGAATTGTCACACGCTAAGATTCAATGCAAATCGGCCACATTATGGCCTTCCTACTAAAAAAGGGTCGAAAACGAGTAATGTCCCAAATTAACGAGGAGATTTTCTTAACCCCCATTTTGGCTGAATTTTTAGAGAATGCAAAAATATCCCATGGAAGTCATAGTTATGTTGTTTACCTATCCAACGAATTGTCACACGCTAAGATTCAATGCAAATCGGCCACATTATGGCCTTCCTACTAAAAAAGGGTCGAAAACGATTAATGTCCCAAATTAACGAGGAGATTTTCTTAACCCCCATTTTGGCTGAATTTTTAGAGAATGCAAAAATATCCCATGGAAGTCATAGTTATGTTGTTTACCTATCCAACGAATTGTCACACGCTAAGATTCAATGCAAATCGGCCACATTATGGCCTTCCTACTAAAAAAGGGTCGAAAACGAGTAATGTCCCAAATTAACGAGGATATTTTCTTAACCCCATTTTGGCTGAATTTTTAGAGAATGCAAAAATATCCCATGGAAGTCATTGTTATGTTGTTTTCCTATCCAACGAATTGTCACACGCTAAGATTCAATGCAAATCGGCCACATTATGGCCTTCCTACTAAAAAAGGGTCGAAAACGAGTAATGTCAAAAATTAACGAGGATATTTTCTTAACCCCCATTTTGGCTGAATTTTTAGAGAATGCAAAAATATCCCATGGAAGTCGTAGTTATGTTGTTTACCTATCCAACGAATTGTCACACGCTAAGATTCAATGCAAATCGGCCACATTATGGCCTTCCTACTAAAAAAGGGTCGAAAACGAGTAATGTCCCAAATTAACGAGGAGATTTTCTTAACCCCCATTTTGGCTGAATTTTTAGAGAATGCAAAAATATCCCATGGAAGTCATAGTTATGTTGTTTACCTATCCAACGAATTGTCACACGCTAAGATTCAATGCAAATCGGCCACATTATGGCCTTCCTACTAAAAAAGGGTCGAAAACGAGTAATGTCCCAAATTAACGAGGATATTTTCTTAACCCCCATTTTGGCTGAATTTTTAGAGAATGCAAAAATATCCCATGGAAGTCATTGTTATGTTGTTTTCCTATCCAACGTATTGTCACACGCTAAGATTCAATGCAAATCGGCCACATTATGGCCTTCCTACTAAAAAAGGGTCGAAAACGAGTAATGTCAAAAATTAACGAGGATATTTTCTTAACCCCCATTTTGGCTGAATTTTTAGAGAATGCAAAAATATCCCATGGAAGTCGTAGTTATGTTGTTTACCTATCCAACGAATTGTCACACGCTAAGATTCAATGCAAATCGGCCACATTATGGCCTTCCTACTAAAAAAGGGTCGAAAACGAGTAATGTCCCAAATTAACGAGGAGATTTTCTTAACCCCCATTTTGGCTGAATTTTTAGAGAATGCAAAAATATCCCATGGAAGTCATAGTTATGTTGTTTACCTATCCAACGAATTGTCACACGCTAAGATTCAATGCAAATCGGCCACATTATGGCCTTCCTACTAAAAAAGGGTCGAAAACGAGTAATGTCCCAAATTAACGAGGATATTTTCTTAACCCCCATTTTGGCTGAATTTTTAGAGAATGCAAAGATATCCCATGGAAGTCATTGTTATGTTGTTTACCTATCCAACGAATTGTCACACGCTAAGATTCAATGCAAATCGGCCACATTATGGCCTTCCTAGTAAAAAAGGGTCGAAAACGAGTAATGTCCCAAATTAACGAGGAGATTTTCTTAACCTCCATTTTGGCTGAATTTTTAAAAAATGCAAAAATATCCGATGGAAGTCGTAGCTATGTTGTTTACCTATCCAACGAATTGTCCCATACTAAGATTCAATACAAACCGGCCACTTTATGACCTTCCTTATAAAAAAGGGTCGAAAACGAGTAATGTCCTAAATTAACGAGGGGATTTTCTTAACCTCCATTTTGGCTGAATTTTTAGAGAATGCAAAAATATCCCATGGAAGTCGTAGTTATGTTGTTTACCTATCCAACGAATTGTCACACGCTAAGATTCAATGCAACTCGGCCACATTATGGCCTTCCTACTAAAAAAGGGTCGAAAACCAGTAATGTCCCAAATTAACGAGGATATTTTCTTAACCCCCATTTTGGCTGATTTTTTAGAGAATGCAAAAATATCCCATGGAAGTCGTAGTTATGTTGTTTACCTATCCAACGAATTGTCACACGCTAAGATTCAATGCAAATCGGCCACATTATGGCCTTCCTAGTAAAAAAGGGTCGAAAACGAGTAATGTCCCAAATTAACGGGGAGATTTTCTTAACCTCCATTTTGGCTGAATTTTTAAAAAATGCAAAAATATCCCATGGAAGTCGTAGCTATGTTGTTTACCTATCCAACGAATTGTCCCATACTAAGATTCAATACAAACCGGCCACTTTATGACCTTCCTTATAAAAAAGGGTCGAAAACGAGTAATGTCCTAAATTAACGAGGGGATTTTCTTAACCTCCATTTTGGCTGAATTTTTAGAGAATGCAAAAATATCCCATGGAAGTCATAGTTATGTTGTTTACCTATCCAACGAATTGTCACACGCTAAGATTCAATGCAACTCGGCCACATTATGGCCTTCCTACTAAAAAAGGGTCGAAAACCAGTAATGTCCCAAATTAACGAGGATATTTTCTTAACCCCCATTTTGGCTGATTTTTTAGAGAATGCAAAAATATCCCATGGAAGTCGTAGTTATGTTGTTTACCTATCCAACGAATTGTCACACGCTAAGATTCAATGCAAATCGGCCACATTATGGCCTTCCTACTAAAAAAGGGTCGAAAACCAGTAATGTCCCAAATTAACGAGGATATTTTCTTAACCCCCATTTTGGCTGATTTTTAGAGAATGCAAAAATATCCCATGGAAGTCGTAGTTATGTTGTTTACCTATCCAACGAATTGTCACACGCTAAGATTCAATGCAAATCGGCCACATTATGGCCTTCCTACTAAAAAAGGGTCGAAAACGAGTAATGTCAAAAATTAACGAGGATATTTTCTTAACCCCCATTTTGGCTGAATTTTTAGAGAATGCAAAAATATCCCATGGAAGTCGTAGTTATGTTGTTTACCTATCCAACGAATTGTCACACGCTAAGATTCAATGCAAATCGGCCACATTATGGCCTTCCTACTAAAAAAGGGTCGAAAACGAGTAATGTCCCAAATTAACGAGGATATTTTCTTAACCCCCATTTTGGCTGAATTTTTAGAGAATGCAAAAATATCCCATGGAAGTCATTGTTATGTTGTTTACCTATCCAACGAATTGTCACACGCTAAGATTCAATGCAAATCGGCCACATTATGGCCTTCCTAGGAAAAAAGGGTCGAAAACGAGTAATGTCCCAAATTAACGAGGAGATTTTCTTAACCTCCATTTTGGCTGAATTTTTAAAAAATGCAAAAATATCCGATGGAAGTCGTAGCTATGTTGTTTACCTATCCAACGAATTGTCCCATACTAAGATTCAATACAAACCGGCCACTTTATGACCTTCCTTATAAAAAAGGGTCGAAAACGAGTAATGTCCTAAATTAACGAGGGGATTTTCTTAACCTCCATTTTGGCTGAATTTTTAGAGAATGCAAAAATATCCCATGGAAGTCGTAGTTATGTTGTTTACCTATCCAACGAATTGTCACACGCTAAGATTCAATGCAACTCGGCCACATTATGGCCTTCCTACTAAAAAAGGGTCGAAAACCAGTAATGTCCCAAATTAACGAGGATATTTTCTTAACCCCCATTTTGGCTGATTTTTTAGAGAATGCAAAAATATCCCATGGAAGTCGTAGTTATGTTGTTTACCTATCCAACGAATTGTCACACGCTAAGATTCAATGCAAATCGGCCACATTATGGCCTTCCTAGTAAAAATTGGTCGAAAACGAGTAATGTCCCAAATTAACGGGGAGATTTTCTTAACCTCCATTTTGGCTGAATTTTTAAAAAATGCAAAAATATCCCATGGAAGTCGTAGCTATGTTGTTTACCTATCCAACGAATTGTCCCATACTAAGATTCAATACAAACCGGCCACTTTATGTCCTTCCTTATAAAAAAGGGTCGAAAACGAGTAATGTCCTAAATTAACGAGGGGATTTTCTTAACCTCCATTTTGGCTGAATTTTTAGAGAATGCAAAAATATCCCATGGAAGTCGTAGTTATGTTGTTTACCTATCCAACGAATTGTCACACGCTAAGATTCAATGCAAATCGGCCACATTATGGCCTTCCTACTAAAAAAGGGTCGAAAACGAGTAATGTCAAAAATTAACGAGGATATTTTCTTAACCCCCATTTTGGCTGAATTTTTAGAGAATGCAAAAATATCCCATGGAAGTCGTAGTTATGTTGTTTACCTATCCAACGAATTGTCACACGCTAAGATTCAATGCAAATCGGCCACATTATGGCCTTCCTACTAAAAAAGGGTCGAAAACGAGTAATGTCCCAAATTAACGAGGATATTTTCTTAACCCCCATTTTGGCTGAATTTTTAGAGAATGCAAAAATATCCCATGGAAGTTATTGTTATGTTGTTTACCTATCCAACGAATTGTCACACGCTAAGATTCAATGCAAATCGGCCACATTATGGCCTTCCTAGGAAAAAAGGGTCGAAAACGAGTAATGTCCCAAATTAACGAGGAGATTTTCTTAACCTCCATTTTGGCTGAATTTTTAAAAAATGCAAAAATATCCGATGGAAGTCGTAGCTATGTTGTTTACCTATCCAACGAATTGTCCCATACTAAGATTCAATACAAACCGGCCACTTTATGACCTTCCTTATAAAAAAGGGTCGAAAACGAGTAATGTCCTAAATTAACGAGGGGATTTTCTTAACCTCCATTTTGGCTGCATTTTTAGAGAATGCAAAAATATCCCATGGAAGTCGTAGTTATGTTGTTTACCTATCCAACGAATTGTCACACGCTAAGATTCAATGCAACTCGGCCACATTATGGCCTTCCTACTAAAAAAGGGTCGAAAACCAGTAATGTCCCAAATTAACGAGGATATTTTCTTAACCCCCATTTTGGCTGATTTTTTAGAGAATGCAAAAATATCCCATGGAAGTCGTAGTTATGTTGTTTACCTATCCAACGAATTGTCACACGCTAAGATTCAATGCAAATCGGCCACATTATGGCCTTCCTAGTAAAAATTGGTCGAAAACGAGTAATGTCCCAAATTAACGGGGAGATTTTCTTAACCTCCATTTTGGCTGAATTTTTAAAAAATGCAAAAATATCCCATGGAAGTCGTAGCTATGTTGTTTACCTATCCAACGAATTGTCCCATACTAAGATTCAATACAAACCGGCCACTTTATGACCTTCCTTATAAAAAAGGGTCGAAAACGAGTAATGTCCTAAATTAACGAGGGGATTTTCTTAACCTCCATTTTGGCTGAATTTTTAGAGAATGCAAAAATATCCCATGGAAGTCGTAGTTATGTTGTTTACCTATCCAACGAATTGTCACACGCTAAGATTCAATGCAAATCGGCCACATTATGGCCTTCCTACTAAAAAAGGGTCGAAAACGAGTAATGTCAAAAATTAACGAGGATATTTTCTTAACCCCCATTTTGGCTGAATTTTTAGAGAATGCAAAAATATCCCATGGAAGTCGTAGTTATGTTGTTTACCTATCCAACGAATTGTCACACGCTAAGATTCAATGCAAATCGGCCACATTATGGCCTTCCTACTAAAAAAGGGTCGAAAACGAGTAATGTCCCAAATTAACGAGGATATTTTCTTAACCCCCATTTTGGCTGAATTTTTAGAGAATGCAAAAATATCCCATGGAAGTCATTGTTATGTTGTTTACCTATCCAACGAATTGTCACACGCTAAGATTCAATGCAAATCGGCCACATTATGGCCTTCCTAGGAAAAAAGGGTCGAAAACGAGTAATGTCCCAAATTAACGAGGAGATTTTCTTAACCTCCATTTTGGCTGAATTTTTAAAAAATGCAAAAATATCCGATGGAAGTCGTAGCTATGTTGTTTACCTATCCAAAGAATTGTCCCATACTAAGATTCAATACAAACCGGCCACTTTATGACCTTCCTTATAAAAAAGGGTCGAAAACGAGTAATGTCCTAAATTAACGAGGGGATTTTCTTAACCTCCATTTTGGCTGAATTTTTAGAGAA
The DNA here is from genome assembly GCF_051527215.1 of Medicago sativa. Taxonomy (NCBI): domain Eukaryota; kingdom Viridiplantae; phylum Streptophyta; class Magnoliopsida; order Fabales; family Fabaceae; genus Medicago; species Medicago sativa. The sequence goes on from NC_140750.1 coordinate 84,828,277, forward strand.
TGCAAAAATATCCCATGGAAGTCGTAGTTATGTTGTTTACCTATCCAACGAATTGTCACACGCTAAGATTCAATGCAACTCGGCCACATTATGGCCTTCCTACTAAAAAAGGGTCGAAAACCAGTAATGTCCCAAATTAACGAGGATATTTTCTTAACCCCCATTTTGGCTGATTTTTTAGAGAATGCAAAAATATCCCATGGAAGTCGTAGTTATGTTGTTTACCTATCCAACGAATTGTCACACGCTAAGATTCAATGCAAATCGGCCACATTATGGCCTTCCTAGTAAAAATTGGTCGAAAACGAGTAATGTCCCAAATTAACGGGGAGATTTTCTTAACCTCCATTTTGGCTGAATTTTTAAAAAATGCAAAAATATCCCATGGAAGTCGTAGCTATGTTGTTTACCTATCCAACGAATTGTCCCATACTAAGATTCAATACAAACCGGCCACTTTATGTCCTTCCTTATAAAAAAGGGTCGAAAACGAGTAATGTCCTAAATTAACGAGGGGATTTTCTTAACCTCCATTTTGGCTGAATTTTTAGAGAATGCAAAAATATCCCATGGAAGTCGTAGTTATGTTGTTTACCTATCCAACGAATTGTCACACGCTAAGATTCAATGCAAATCGGCCACATTATGGCCTTCCTACTAAAAAAGGGTCGAAAACGAGTAATGTCAAAAATTAACGAGGATATTTTCTTAACCCCCATTTTGGCTGAATTTTTAGAGAATGCAAAAATATCCCATGGAAGTCGTAGTTATGTTGTTTACCTATCCAACGAATTGTCACACGCTAAGATTCAATGCAAATCGGCCACATTATGGCCTTCCTACTAAAAAAGGGTCGAAAACGAGTAATGTCCCAAATTAACGAGGATATTTTCTTAACCCCCATTTTGGCTGAATTTTTAGAGAATGCAAAAATATCCCATGGAAGTTATTGTTATGTTGTTTACCTATCCAACGAATTGTCACACGCTAAGATTCAATGCAAATCGGCCACATTATGGCCTTCCTAGGAAAAAAGGGTCGAAAACGAGTAATGTCCCAAATTAACGAGGAGATTTTCTTAACCTCCATTTTGGCTGAATTTTTAAAAAATGCAAAAATATCCGATGGAAGTCGTAGCTATATTGTTTACCTATCCAACGAATTGTCCCATACTAAGATTCAATACAAACCGGCCACTTTATGACCTTCCTTATAAAAAAGGGTCGAAAACGAGTAATGTCCTAAATTAACGAGGGGATTTTCTTAACCTCCATTTTGGCTGCATTTTTAGAGAATGCAAAAATATCCCATGGAAGTCGTAGTTATGTTGTTTACCTATCCAACGAATTGTCACACGCTAAGATTCAATGCAACTCGGCCACATTATGGCCTTCCTACTAAAAAAGGGTCGAAAACCAGTAATGTCCCAAATTAACGAGGATATTTTCTTAACCCCCATTTTGGCTGATTTTTTAGAGAATGCAAAAATATCCCATGGAAGTCGTAGTTATGTTGTTTACCTATCCAACGAATTGTCACACGCTAAGATTCAATGCAAATCGGCCACATTATGGCCTTCCTAGTAAAAATTGGTCGAAAACGAGTAATGTCCCAAATTAACGGGGAGATTTTCTTAACCTCCATTTTGGCTGAATTTTTAAAAAATGCAAAAATATCCCATGGAAGTCGTAGCTATGTTGTTTACCTATCCAACGAATTGTCCCATACTAAGATTCAATACAAACCGGCCACTTTATGACCTTCCTTATAAAAAAGGGTCGAAAACGAGTAATGTCCTAAATTAACGAGGGGATTTTCTTAACCTCCATTTTGGCTGAATTTTTAGAGAATGCAAAAATATCCCATGGAAGTCGTAGTTATGTTGTTTACCTATCCAACGAATTGTCACACGCTAAGATTCAATGCAAATCGGCCACATTATGGCCTTCCTACTAAAAAAGGGTCGAAAACGAGTAATGTCAAAAATTAACGAGGATATTTTCTTAACCCCCATTTTGGCTGAATTTTTAGAGAATGCAAAAATATCCCATGGAAGTCGTAGTTATGTTGTTTACCTATCCAACGAATTGTCACACGCTAAGATTCAATGCAAATCGGCCACATTATGGCCTTCCTACTAAAAAAGGGTCGAAAACGAGTAATGTCCCAAATTAACGAGGATATTTTCTTAACCCCCATTTTGGCTGAATTTTTAGAGAATGCAAAAATATCCCATGGAAGTCATTGTTATGTTGTTTACCTATCCAACGAATTGTCACACGCTAAGATTCAATGCAAATCGGCCACATTATGGCCTTCCTAGGAAAAAAGGGTCGAAAACGAGTAATGTCCCAAATTAACGAGGAGATTTTCTTAACCTCCATTTTGGCTGAATTTTTAAAAAATGCAAAAATATCCGATGGAAGTCGTAGCTATGTTGTTTACCTATCCAAAGAATTGTCCCATACTAAGATTCAATACAAACCGGCCACTTTATGACCTTCCTTATAAAAAAGGGTCGAAAACGAGTAATGTCCTAAATTAACGAGGGGATTTTCTTAACCTCCATTTTGGCTGAATTTTTAGAGAATGCAAAAATATCCCATGGAAGTCGTAGTTATGTTGTTTACCTATCCAACGAATTGTCACACGCTAAGATTCAATGCAACTCGGCCACATTATGGCCTTCCTACTAAAAAAGGGTCGAAAACCAGTAATGTCCCAAATTAACGAGGATATTTTCTTAACCCCCATTTTGGCTGATTTTTTAGAGAATGCAAAAATATCCCATGGAAGTCGTAGTTATGTTGTTTACCTATCCAACGAATTGTCACACGCTAAGATTCAATGCAAATCGGCCACATTATGGCCTTCCTACTAAAAAAGGGTCGAAAACGAGTAATGTCCCAAATTAACGAGGATATTTTCTTAACCCCCATTTTGGCTGAATTTTTAGAGAATGCAAAAATATCCCATGGAAGTCATAGTTATGTTGTTTACCTATCCAACGAATTGTCACACGCTAAGATTCAATGCAAATCGGCCACATTATGGCCTTCCTACTAAAAAAGGGTCGAAAACGAGTAATGTCAAAAATTAACGAGGATATTTTCTTAACCCCCATTTTGGCTGAATTTTTAGAGAATGCAAAAATATCCCATGGAAGTCGTAGTTATGTTGTTTACCTATCCAACGAATTGTCACACGCTAAGATTCAATGCAAATCGGCCACATTATGGCCTTCCTACTAAAAAAGGGTCGAAAACGAGTAATGTCCCAAATTAACGAGGAGATTTTCTTAACCCCCATTTTGGCTGAATTTTTAGAGAATGCAAAAATATCCCATGGAAGTCATAGTTATGTTGTTTACCTATCCAACGAATTGTCACACGCTAAGATTCAATGCAAATCGGCCACATTATGGCCTTCCTACTAAAAAAGGGTCGAAAACGAGTAATGTCCCAAATTAACGAGGATATTTTCTTAACCCCCATTTTGGCTGAATTTTTAAAGAATGCAAAAATATCCCATGGAAGTCATTGTTATGTTGTTTACCTATCCAACGAATTGTCACACGCTAAGATTCAATGCAAATCGGCCACATTATGGCCTTCCTAGTAAAAAAGGGTCGAAAACGAGTAATGTCCCAAATTAACGGGGAGATTTTCTTAACCTCCATTTTGGCTGAATTTTTAAAAAATGCAAAAATATCCCATGGAAGTCGTAGCTATGTTGTTTACCTATCCAACGAATTGTCCCATACTAAGATTCAATACAAACCGGCCACTTTATGACCTTCCTTATAAAAAAGGGTCGAAAACGAGTAATGTCCTAAATTAACGAGGGGATTTTCTTAACCTCCATTTTGGCTGAATTTTTAGAGAATGCAAAAATATCCCATGGAAGTCGCAGTTATGTTGTTTACCTATCCAACGAATTGTCACACGCTAAGATTCAATGCAACTCGGCCACATTATGGCCTTCCTACTAAAAAAGGGTCGAAAACCAGTAATGTCCCAAATTAACGAGGATATTTTCTTAACCCCCATTTTGGCTGATTTTTTAGAGAATGCAAAAATATCCCATGGAAGTCGTAGTTATGTTGTTTACCTATCCAACGAATTGTCACACGCTAAGATTCAATGCAAATCGGCCACATTATGGCCTTCCTACTAAAAAAGGGTCGAAAACGAGTAATGTCCCAAATTAACGAGGATATTTTCTTAACCCCCATTTTGGCTGAATTTTTAGAGAATGCAAAAATATCCCATGGAAGTCATAGTTATCTTGTTTACCTATCCAACGAATTGTCACACGCTGAGATTCAATGCAAATCGGCCACATTATGGCCTTCCTACTAAAAAAGGGTCGAAAACGAGTAATGTCAAAAATTAACGAGGATATTTTCTTAACCCCCATTTTGGCTGAATTTTTAGAGAATGCAAAAATATCCCATGGAAGTCGTAGTTATGTTGTTTACCTATCCAACGAATTGTCACACGCTAAGATTCAATGCAAATCGGCCACATTATGGCCTTCCTACTAAAAAAGGGTCGAAAACGAGTAATGTCCCAAATTAACGAGGATATTTTCTTAACCCCCATTTTGGCTGAATTTTTAGAGAATGCAAAAATATCCCATGGAAGTCATAGTTATGTTGTTTACCTATCCAACGAATTGTCACACGCTAAGATTCAATGCAAATCGGCCACATTATGGCCTTCCTACTAAAAAAGGGTCGAAAACGAGTAATGTCAAAAATTAACGAGGATATTTTCTTAACCCCCATTTTGGCTGAATTTTTAGAGAATGCAAAAATATCCCATGGAAGTCGTAGTTATGTTGTTTACCTATCCAACGAATTGTCACACGCTAAGATTCAATGCAAATCGGCCACATTATGGCCTTCCTACTAAAAAAGGGTCGAAAACGAGTAATGTCCCAAATTAACGAGGATATTTTCTTAACCCCCATTTTGGCTGAATTTTTAGAGAATCCAAAAATATCCCATGGAAGTCATTGTTATGTTGTTTACCTATCCAACGAATTGTCACACGCTAAGATTCAATGCAAATCGGCCACATTATGGCCTTCCTAGGAAAAAAGGGTCGAAAACGAGTAATGTCCCAAATTAACGAGGAGATTTTCTTAACCTCCATTTTGGCTGAATTTTTAAAAAATGCAAAAATATCCGATGGAAGTCGTAGCTATGTTGTTTACCTATCCAACGAATTGTCCCATACTAAGATTCAATACAAACCGGCCACTTTATGACCTTCCTTATAAAAAAGGGTCGAAAACGAGTAATGTCCTAAATTAACGAGGGGATTTTCTTAACCTCCATTTTGGCTGAATTTTTAGAGAATGCAAAAATATCCCATGGAAGTCGTAGTTATGTTGTTTACCTATCCAACGAATTGTCACACGCTAAGATTCAATGCAACTCGGCCACATTATGGCCTTCCTACTAAAAAAGGGTCGAAAACCAGTAATGTCCCAAATTAACGAGGATATTTTCTTAACCCCCATTTTGGCTGATTTTTTAGAGAATGCAAAAATATCCCATGGAAGTCGTAGTTATGTTGTTTACCTATCCAACGAATTGTCACACGCTAAGATTCAATGCAAATCGGCCACATTATGGCCTTCCTAGTAAAAAAGGGTCGAAAACGAGTAATGTCCCAAATTAACGGGGAGATTTTCTTAACCTCCATTTTGGCTGAATTTTTAAAAAATGCAAAAATATCCCATGGAAGTCGTAGTTATGTTGTTTACCTATCCAACGAATTGTCACACGCTAAGATTCAATGCAACTCGGCCACATTATGGCCTTCCTACTAAAAAAGGGTCGAAAACCAGTAATGTCCCAAATTAACGAGGATATTTTCTTAACCCCCATTTTGGCTGATTTTTTAGAGAATGCAAAAATATCCCATGGAAGTCGTAGTTATGTTGTTTACCTATCCAACGAATTGTCACACGCTAAGATTCAATGCAAATCGGCCACATTATGGCCTTCCTACTAAAAAAGGGTCGAAAACGAGTAATGTCCCAAATTAACGAGGATATTTTCTTAACCCCCATTTTGGCTGAATTTTTAGAGAATGCAAAAATATCCCATGGAAGTCATAGTTATGTTGTTTACCTATCCAACGAATTGTCACACGCTAAGATTCAATGCAAATCGGCCACATTATGGCCTTCCTACTAAAAAAGGGTCGAAAACGAGTAATGTCAAAAATTAACGAGGATATTTTCTTAACCCATTTTGGCTGAATTTTTAGAGAATGCAAAAATATCCCATGGAAGTCGTAGTTATGTTGTTTACCTATCCAACGAATTGTCACACGCTAAGATTCAATGCAAATCGGCCACATTATGGCCTTCCTACTAAAAAAGGGTCGAAAACGAGTAATGTCCCAAATTAACGAGGATATTTTCTTAACCCCCATTTTGGCTGAATTTTTAGAGAATGCAAAAATATCCCATGGAAGTCATTGTTATGTTGTTTACCTATCCAACGAATTGTCACACGCTAAGATTCAATGCAAATCGGCCACATTATGGCCTTCCTAGGAAAAAAGGGTCGAAAACGAGTAATGTCCCAAATTAACGAAGAGATTTTCTTAACCTCCATTTTGGCTGAATTTTTAAAAAATGCAAAAATATCCGATGGAAGTCGTAGCTATGTTGTTTACCTATCCAACGAATTGTCCCATACTAAGATTCAATACAAACCGGCCACTTTATGACCTTCCTTATAAAAAAGGGTCGAAAACGAGTAATGTCCTAAATTAACGAGGGGATTTTCTTAACCTCCATATTGGCTGAATTTTTAGAGAATGCAAAAATATCCCATGGAAGTCGTAGTTATGTTGTTTACCTATCCAACGAATTGTCACACGCTAAGATTCAATGCAACTCGGCCACATTATGGCCTTCCTACTAAAAAAGGGTCGAAAACCAGTAATGTCCCAAATTAACGAGGATATTTTCTTAACCCCCATTTTGGCTGATTTTTTAGAGAATGCAAAAATATCCCATGGAAGTCGTAGTTATGTTGTTTACCTATCCAACGAATTGTCACACGCTAAGATTCAATGCAAATCGGCCACATTATGGCCTTCCTAGTAAAAAAGGGTCGAAAACGAGTAATGTCCCAAATTAACGGGGAGATTTTCTTAACCTCCATTTTGGCTGAATTTTTAAAAAATGCAAAAATATCCCATGGAAGTCGTAGCTATGTTGTTTACCTATCCAACGAATTGTCCCATACTAAGATTCAATACAAACCGGCCACTTTATGACCTTCCTTATAAAAAAGGGTCGAAAACGAGTAATGTCCTAAATTAACGAGGGGATTTTCTTAACCTCCATTTTGGCTGAATTTTTAGAGAATGCAAAAATATCCCATGGAAGTCGTAGTTATGTTGTTTACCTATCCAACGAATTGTCACACGCTAAGATTCAATGCAACTCGGCCACATTATGGCCTTCCTACTAAAAAAGGGTCGAAAACCAGTAATGTCCCAAATTAACGAGGATATTTTCTTAACCCCCATTTTGGCTGATTTTTTAGAGAATGCAAAAATATCCCATGGAAGTCGTAGTTATGTTGTTTACCTATCCAACGAATTGTCACACGCTAAGATTCAATGCAAATCGGCCACATTATGGCCTTCCTACTAAAAAAGGGTCGAAAACGAGTAATGTCCCAAATTAACGAGGATATTTTCTTAACCCCCATTTTGGCTGAATTTTTAGAGAATGCAAAAATATCCCATGGAAGTCGTAGTTATGTTGTTTACCTATCCAACGAATTGTCACACGCTAAGATTCAATGCAAATCGGCCACATTATGGCCTTCCTACTAAAAAAGGGTCGAAAACGAGTAATGTCAAAAATTAACGAGGATATTTTCTTAACCCCCATTTTGGCTGAATTTTTAGAGAATGCAAAAATATCCCATGGAAGTCGTAGTTATGTTGTTTACCTATCCAACGAATTGTCACATGCTAAGATTCAATGCAAATCGGCCACATTATGGCCTTCCTACTAAAAAAGGGTCGAAAACGAGTAATGTCCCAAATTAACGAGGATATTTTCTTAACCCCCATTTTGGCTGAATTTTTAAAGAATGCAAAAATATCCCATGGAAGTCATTGTTATGTTGTTTACCTATCCAACGAATTGTCACACGCTAAGATTCAATGCAAATCGGCCACATTATGGCCTTCCTAGTATAAAAGGGTCGAAAACGAGTAATGTCCCAAATTAACGAGGAGATTTTCTTAACCTCCATTTTGGCTGAATTTTTAAAAAATGCAAAAATATCCGATGGAAGTCGTAGCTATGTTGTTTACCTATCCAACGAATTGTCCCATACTAAGATTCAATACAAACCGGCCACTTTATGACCTTCCTTATAAAAAAGGGTCGAAAACGAGTAATGTCCTAAATTAACGAGGGGATTTTCTTAACCTCCATTTTGGCTGAATTTTTAGAGAATGCAAAAATATCCCATGGAAGTCGTAGTTATGTTGTTTACCTATCCAACGAATTGTCACACGCTAAGATTCAATTCAACTCGGCCACATTATGGCCTTCATACTAAAAAAGGGTCGAAAACCAGTAATGTCCCAAATTAACGAGGATATTTTCTTAACCCCCATTTTGGCTGATTTTTTAGAGAACGGAAAAATATCCCATGGAAGTCGTAGTTATGTTGTTTACCTATCCAACGAATTGTCACACCCTAAGATTCAATGCAAATCGGCCACATTATGGCCTTCCTACTAAAAAAGGGTCGAAAACGAGTAATGTCCCAAATTAACGAGGATATTTTCTTAACCCCCATTTTGGCTGAATTTTTAGAGAATGCAAAAATATCCCATGGAAGTCATAGTTATGTTGTTTACCTATCCAACAAATTGTCACACGCTAAGATTCAATGCAAATCGGCCACATTATGGCCTTCCTACTAAAAAAGGGTCGAAAACGAGTAATGTCAAAAATTAACGAGGATATTTTCTTAACCCCCATTTTGGCTGAATTTTTAGAGAATGCAAAAATATCCCATGGAAGTCGTAGTTATGTTGTTTACCTATCCAACGAATTGTCACACGCTAAGATTCAATGCAAATCGGCCACATTATGGCCTTCCTACTAAAAAAGGGTCGAAAACGAGTAATGTCCCAAATTAACGAGGAGATTTTCTTAACCCCCATTTTGGCTGAATTTTTAGAGAATGCAAAAATATCCCATGGAAGTCATAGTTATGTTGTTTACCTATCCAACGAATTGTCACACGCTAAGATTCAATGCAAATCGGCCACATTATGGCCTTCCTACTAAAAAAGGGTCGAAAACGAGTAATGTCCCAAATTAACGAGGATATTTTCTTAACCCCCATTTTGGCTGAATTTTTAAAGAATGCAAAAATATCCCATGGAAGTCATTGTTATGTTGTTTACCTATCCAACGAATTGTCACACGCTAAGATTCAATGCAACTCGGCCACATTATGGCCTTCCTACTAAAAAAGGGTCGAAAACCAGTAATGTCCCAAATTAACGAGGATATTTTCTTAACCCCCATTTTGGCTGATTTTTTAGAGAATGCAAAAATATCCCATGGAAGTCGTAGTTATGTTGTTTACCTATCCAACGAATTGTCACACGCTAAGATTCAATGCAAATCGGCCACATTATGGCCTTCCTAGTAAAAAAGGGTCGAAAACGAGTAATGTCCCAAATTAACGGGGAGATTTTCTTAACCTCTATTTTGGCTGAATTTTTAAAAAATGCAAAAATATCCCATGGAAGTCGTAGCTATGTTGTTTACCTATCCAACGAATTGTCCCATACTAAGATTCAATACAAACCGGCCACTTTATGACCTTCCTTATAAAAAAGGGTCGAAAACGAGTAATGTCCTAAATTAACGAGGGGATTTTCTTAACCTCCATTTTGGCTGAATTTTTAGAGAATGCAAAAATATCCCATGGAAGTCGTAGTTATGTTGTTTACCTATCCAACGAATTGTCACACGCTAAGATTCAATGCAACTCGGCCACATTATGGCCTTCCTACTAAAAAATCGTCGAAAACCAGTAATGTCCCAAATTAACGAGGATATTTTCTTAACCCCCATTTTGGCTGATTTTTTAGAGAATGCAAAAATATCCCATGGAAGTCGTAGTTATGTTGTTTACCTATCCAACGAATTGTCACACGCTAAGATTCAATGCAAATCGGCCACATTATGGCCTTCCTACTAAAAAAGGGTCGAAAACGAGTAATGTCCCAAATTAACGAGGAGATTTTCTTAACCCCCATTTTGGCTGAATTTTTAGAGAATGCAAAAATATCCCATGGAAGTCATAGTTATGTTGTTTACCTATCCAACGAATTGTCACACGCTAAGATTTAATGCAAATCGGCCACATTATGGCCTTCCTACTAAAAAAGGGTCGAAACGAGTAATGTCCCAAATTAACGAGGATATTTTCTTAACCCCCATTTTGGCTGAATTTTTAAAGAATGCAAAAATATCCCATGGAAGTCATTGTTATGTTGTTTACCTATCCAACGAATTGTCACACGCTAAGATTCAATGCAACTCGGCCACATTATGGCCTTCCTACTAAAAAAGGGTCGAAAACCAGTAATGTCCCAAATTAACGAGGATATTTTCTTAACCCCCATTTTGGCTGATTTTTTAGAGAATGCAAAAATATCCCATGGAAGTCGTAGTTATGTTGTTTACCTATCCAACGAATTGTCACACGCTAAGATTCAATGCAAATCGGCCACATTATGGCCTTCCTAGTAAAAAAGGGTCGAAAACGAGTAATGTCCCAAATTAACGGGGAGATTTTCTTAACCTCCATTTTGGCTGAATTTTTAAAAAATGCAAAAATATCCCATGGAAGTCGTAGCTATGTTGTTTACCTATCCAACGAATTGTCCCATACTAAGATTCAATACAAACCGGCCACTTTATGACCTTCCTTATAAAAAAGGGTCGAAAACGAGTAATGTCCTAAATTAACGAGGGGATTTTCTTAACCTCCATTTTGGCTGAATTTTTAGAGAATGCAAAAATATCCCATGGAAGTCGTAGCTATGTTGTTTACCTATCCAACGAATTGTCACACGCTAAGATTCAATGCAAATCGGCCACATTATGGCCTTCCTAGTAAAAAAGGGTCGAAAACGAGTAATGTCCCAAATTAACGGGGAGATTTTCTTAACCTCCATTTTGGCTGAATTTTTAAAAAATGCAAAAATATCCCATGGAAGTCGTAGCTATGTTGTTTACCTATCCAACGAATTGTCCCATACTAAGATTCAATACAAACCGGCCACTTTATGACCTTCCTTATAAAAAAGGGTCGAAAACGAGTAATGTCCTAAATTAACGAGGGGATTTTCTTAACCTCCATTTTGGCTGAATTTTTAGAGAATGCAAAAATATCCCATGGAAGTCGTAGTTATGTTGTTTACCTATCCAACGAATTGTCACACGCTAAGATTCAATGCAACTCGGCCACATTATGGCCTTCCTACTAAAAAATCGTCGAAAACCAGTAATGTCCCAAATTAACGAGGATATTTTCTTAACCCCCATTTTGGCTGATTTTTTAGAGAATGCAAAAATATCCCATGGAAGTCGTAGTTATGTTGTTTACCTATCCAACGAATTGTCACACGCTAAGATTCAATGCAAATCGGCCACATTATGGCCTTCCTACTAAAAAAGGGTCGAAAACGAGTAATGTCCCAAATTAACGAGGAGATTTTCTTAACCCCCATTTTGGCTGAATTTTTAGAGAATGCAAAAATATCCCATGGAAGTCATAGTTATGTTGTTTACCTATCCAACGAATTGTCACACGCTAAGATTTAATGCAAATCGGCCACATTATGGCCTTCCTACTAAAAAAGGGTCGAAACGAGTAATGTCCCAAATTAACGAGGATATTTTCTTAACCCCCATTTTGGCTGAATTTTTAAAGAATGCAAAAATATCCCATGGAAGTCATTGTTATGTTGTTTACCTATCCAACGAATTGTCACACGCTAAGATTCAATGCAACTCGGCCACATTATGGCCTTCCTACTAAAAAAGGGTCGAAAACCAGTAATGTCCCAAATTAACGAGGATATTTTCTTAACCCCCATTTTGGCTGATTTTTTAGAGAATGCAAAAATATCCCATGGAAGTCGTAGTTATGTTGTTTACCTATCCAACGAATTGTCACACGCTAAGATTCAATGCAAATCGGCCACATTATGGCCTTCCTAGTAAAAAAGGGTCGAAAACGAGTAATGTCCCAAATTAACGGGGAGATTTTCTTAACCTCCATTTTGGCTGAATTTTTAAAAAATGCAAAAATATCCCATGGAAGTCGTAGCTATGTTGTTTACCTATCCAACGAATTGTCACACGCTAAGATTCAATGCAAATCGGCCACATTATGGCCTTCCTACTAAAAAAGGGTCGAAAACGAGTAATGTCCCAAATTAACGAGGAGATTTTCTTAACCCCCATTTTGGCTGAATTTTTAGAGAATGCAAAAATATCCCATGGAAGTCATAGTTATGTTGTTTACCTATCCAACGAATTGTCACACGCTAAGATTCAATGCAAATCGGCCACATTATGGCCTTCCTACTAAAAAAGGGTCGAAAACGAGTAATGTCCCAAATTAACGAGGATATTTTCTTAACCCCCATTTTGGCTGAATTTTTAAAGAATGCAAAAATATCCCATGGAAGTCATTGTTATGTTGTTTACCTATCCAACGAATTGTCACACGCTAAGATTCAATGCAAATCGGCCACATTATGGCCTTCCTAGTAAAAAAGGGTCGAAAACGAGTAATGTCCCAAATTAACGAGGAGATTTTCTTAACCTCCATTTTGGCTGAATTTTTAAAAAATGCAAAAATATCCGATGGAAGTCGTAGCTATGTTGTTTACCTATCCAACGAATTGTCCCATACTAAGATTCAATACAAACCGGCCACTTTATGACCTTCCTTATAAAAAAGGGTCGAAAACGAGTAATGTCCTAAATTAACGAGGGGATTTTCTTAACCTCCATTTTGGCTGAATTTTTAGAGAATGCAAAAATATCCCATGGAAGTCGTAGTTATGTTGTTTACCTATCCAACGAATTGTCACACGCTAAGATTCAATGCAACTCGGCCACATTATGGCCTTCCTACTAAAAAAGGGTCGAAAACCAGTAATGTCCCAAATTAACGAGGATATTTTCTTAACCCCCATTTTGGCTGATTTTTTAGAGAATGCAAAAATATCCCATGGAAGTCGTAGTTATGTTGTTTACCTATCCAACGAATTGTCACACGCTAAGATTCAATGCAAATCGGCCACATTATGGCCTTCCTACTAAAAAAGGGTCGAAAACGAGTAATGTCCCAAATTAACGAGGATATTTTCTTAACCCCCATTTTGGCTGAATTTTTAGAGAATGCAAAAATATCCCATGGAAGTCATAGTTATGTTGTTTACCTATCCAACGAATTGTCACACGCTAAGATTCAATGCAAATCGGCCACATTATGGCCTTCCTACTAAAAAAGGGTCGAAAACGAGTAATGTCAAAAATTAACGAGGATATTTTCTTAACCCCCATTTTGGCTGAATTTTTAGAGAATGCAAAAATATCCCATGGAAGTCGTAGTTATGTTGTTTACCTATCCAACGAATTGTCACACGCTAAGATTCAATGCAAATCGGCCACATTATGGCCTTCCTACTAAAAAAGGGTCGAAAACGAGTAATGTCCCAAATTAACGAGGAGATTTTCTTAACCCCCATTTTGGCTGAATTTTTAGAGAATGCAAAAATATCCCATGGAAGTCATAGTTATGTTGTTTACCTATCCAACGAATTGTCACACGCTAAGATTTAATGCAAATCGGCCACATTATGGCCTTCCTACTAAAAAAGGGTCGAAACGAGTAATGTCCCAAATTAACGAGGATATTTTCTTAACCCCCATTTTGGCTGAATTTTTAAAGAATGCAAAAATATCCCATGGAAGTCATTGTTATGTTGTTTACCTATCCAACGAATTGTCACACGCTAAGATTCAATGCAACTCGGCCACATTATGGCCTTCCTACTAAAAAAGGGTCGAAAACCAGTAATGTCCCAAATTAACGAGGATATTTTCTTAACCCCCATTTTGGCTGATTTTTTAGAGAATGCAAAAATATCCCATGGAAGTCGTAGTTATGTTGTTTACCTATCCAACGAATTGTCACACGCTAAGATTCAATGCAAATCGGCCACATTATGGCCTTCCTAGTAAAAAAGGGTCGAAAACGAGTAATGTCCCAAATTAACGGGGAGATTTTCTTAACCTCCATTTTGGCTGAATTTTTAAAAAATGCAAAAATATCCCATGGAAGTCGTAGCTATGTTGTTTACCTATCCAACGAATTGTCCCATACTAAGATTCAATACAAACCGGCCACTTTATGACCTTCCTTATAAAAAAGGGTCGAAAACGAGTAATGTCCTAAATTAACGAGGGGATTTTCTTAACCTCCATTTTGGCTGAATTTTTAGAGAATGCAAAAATATCCCATGGAAGTCGTAGTTATGTTGTTTACCTATCCAACGAATTGTCACACGCTAAGATTCAATGCAACTCGGCCACATTATGGCCTTCCTACTAAAAAAGGGTCGAAAACCAGTAATGTCCCAAATTAACGAGGATATTTTCTTAACCCCCATTTTGGCTGATTTTTTAGAGAATGCAAAAATATCCCATGGAAGTCATAGTTATGTTGTTTACCTATCCAACGAATTGTCACACGCTAAGATTCAATGCAAATCGGCCACATTATGGCCTTCCTACTAAAAAAGGGTCGAAAACGAGTAATGTCAAAAATTAACGAGGATATTTTCTTAACCCCCATTTTGGCTGAATTTTTAGAGAATGCAAAAATATCCCATGGAAGTCGTAGTTATGTTGTTTACCTATCCAACGAATTGTCACACGCTAAGATTCAATGCAAATCGGCCACATTATGGCCTTCCTACTAAAAAAGGGTCGAAAACGAGTAATGTCCCAAATTAACGAGGAGATTTTCTTAACCCCCATTTTGGCTGAATTTTTAGAGAATGCAAAAATATCCCATGGAAGTCATAGTTATGTTGTTTACCTATCCAACGAATTGTCACACGCTAAGATTCAATGCAAATCGGCCACATTATGGCCTTCCTACTAAAAAAGGGTCGAAAACGAGTAATGTCCCAAATTAACGAGGATATTTTCTTAACCCCCATTTTGGCTGAATTTTTAAAGAATGCAAAAATATCCCATGGAAGTCATTGTTATGTTGTTTACCTATCCAACGAATTGTCACACGCTAAGATTCAATGCAAATCGGCCACATTATGGCCTTCCTAGTAAAAAAGGGTCGAAAACGAGTAATGTCCCAAATTAACGAGGAGATTTTCTTAACCTCCATTTTGGCTGAATTTTTAAAAAATGCAAAAATATCCGATGGAAGTCGTAGCTATGTTGTTTACCTATCCAACGAATTGTCCCATACTAAGATTCAATACAAACCGGCCACTTTATGACCTTCCTTATAAAAAAGGGTCGAAAACGAGTAATGTCCTAAATTAACGAGGGGATTTTCTTAACCTCCATTTTGGCTGAATTTTTAGAGAATGCAAAAATATCCCATGGAAGTCGTAGTTATGTTGTTTACCTATCCAACGAATTGTCACACGCTAAGATTCAATGCAACTCGGCCACATTATGGCCTTCCTACTAAAAAAGGGTCGAAAACCAGTAATGTCCCAAATTAACGAGGATATTTTCTTAACCCCCATTTTGGCTGATTTTTTAGAGAATGCAAAAATATCCCATGGAAGTCGTAGTTATGTTGTTTACCTATCCAACGAATTGTCACACGCTAAGATTCAATGCAAATCGGCCACATTATGGCCTTCCTACTAAAAAAGGGTCGAAAACGAGTAATGTCCCAAATTAACGAGGATATTTTCTTAACCCCCATTTTGGCTGAATTTTTAGAGAATGCAAAAATATCCCATGGAAGTCATAGTTATGTTGTTTACCTATCCAACGAATTGTCACACGCTAAGATTCAATGCAAATCGGCCACATTATGGCCTTCCTACTAAAAAAGGGTCGAAAACGAGTAATGTCAAAAATTAACGAGGATATTTTCTTAACCCCCATTTTGGCTGAATTTTTAGAGAATGCAAAAATATCCCATGGAAGTCGTAGTTATGTTGTTTACCTATCCAACGAATTGTCACACGCTAAGATTCAATGCAAATCGGCCACATTATGGCCTTCCTACTAAAAAAGGGTCGAAAACGAGTAATGTCCCAAATTAACGAGGAGATTTTCTTAACCCCCATTTTGGCTGAATTTTTAGAGAATGCAAAAATATCCCATGGAAGTCATAGTTATGTTGTTTACCTATCCAACGAATTGTCACACGCTAAGATTCAATGCAAATCGGCCACATTATGGCCTTCCTACTAAAAAAGGGTCGAAAACGAGTAATGTCCCAAATTAACGAGGATATTTTCTTAACCCCCATTTTGGCTGAATTTTTAAAGAATGCAAAAATATCCCATGGAAGTCATTGTTATGTTGTTTACCTATCCAACGAATTGTCACACGCTAAGATTCAATGCAAATCGGCCACATTATGGCCTTCCTAGTAAAAAAGGGTCGAAAACGAGTAATGTCCCAAATTAACGAGGAGATTTTCTTAACCTCCATTTTGGCTGAATTTTTAAAAAATGCAAAAATATCCGATGGAAGTCGTAGCTATGTTGTTTACCTATCCAACGAATTGTCTCATACTAAGATTCAATACAAACCGGCCACTTTATGACCTTCCTTATAAAAAAGGGTCGAAAACGAGTAATGTCCTAAATTAACGAGGGGATTTTCTTAACCTCCATTTTGGCTGAATTTTTAGAGAATGCAAAAATATCCCATGGAAGTCGTAGTTATGTTGTTTACCTATCCAACGAATTGTCACACGCTAAGATTCAATGCAACTCGGCCACATTATGGCCTTCCTACTAAAAAAGGGTCGAAAACCAGTAATGTCCCAAATTAACGAGGATATTTTCTTAACCCCCATTTTGGCTGATTTTTTAGAGAATGCAAAAATATCCCATGGAAGTCGTAGTTATGTTGTTTACCTATCCAACGAATTGTCACACGCTAAGATTCAATGCAAATCGGCCACATTATGGCCTTCCTACTAAAAAAGGGTCGAAAACAAGTAATGTCCCAAATTAACGAGGATATTTTCTTAACCCCCATTTTGGCTGAATTTTTAGAGAATGCAAAAATATCCCATGGAAGTCATAGTTATGTTGTTTACCTATCCAACGAATTGTCACACGCTAAGATTCAATGCAAATCGGCCACATTATGGCCTTCCTACTAAAAAAGGGTCGAAAACGAGTAATGTCAAAAATTAACGAGGATATTTTCTTAACCCCCATTTTGGCTGAATTTTTAGAGAATGCAAAAATATCCCATGGAAGTCGTAGTTATGTTGTTTACCTATCCAACGAATTGTCACACGCTAAGATTCAATGCAAATCGGCCACATTATGGCCTTCCTACTAAAAAAGGGTCGAAAACGAGTAATGTCCCAAATTAACGAGGAGATTTTCTTAACCCCCAATTTGGCTGAATTTTTAGAGAATGCAAAAATATCCCATGGAAGTCGTAGTTATGTTGTTTACCTATCCAACGAATTGTCACACGCTAAGATTCAATGCAAATCGGCCACATTATGGCCTTCCTACTAAAAAAGGGTCGAAAACGAGTAATGTCCCAAATTAACGAGGATATTTTCTTAACCCCCATTTTGGCTGAATTTTTAAAGAATGCAAAAATATCCCATGGAAGTCATTGTTATGTTGTTTACCTATCCAACGAATTGTCACACGCTAAGATTCAATGCAACTCGGCCCCATTATGGCCTTCCTACTAAAAAAGGGTCGAAAACCAGTAATGTCCCAAATTAACGAGGATATTTTCTTAACCCCCATTTTGGCTGATTTTTTAGAGAATGCAAAAATATCCCATGGAAGTCGTATTTATGTTGTTTACCTATCCAACGAATTGTCACACGCTAAGATTCAATGCAAATCGGCCACATTATGGCCTTCCTAGTAAAAAAGGGTCGAAAACGAGTAATGTCCCAAATTAACGGGGAGATTTTCTTAACCTCCATTTTGGCTGAATTTTTAAAAAATGCAAAAATATCCCATGGAAGTCGTAGCTATGTTGTTTACCTATCCAACGAATTGTCCCATACTAAGATTCAATACAAACCGGCCACTTTATGACCTTCCTTGTAAAAAAGGGTCGAAAACGAGTAATGTCCTAAATTAACGAGGGGATTTTCTTAACCTCCATTTTGGCTGAATTTTTAGAGATTGCAAAAATATCCCATGGAAGTCGTAGTTATGTTGTTTACCTATCCAACGAATTGTCACACGCTAAGATTCAATGCAACTCGGCCACATTATGGCCTTCCTACTAAAAAAGGGTCGAAAACCAGTAATGTCCCAAATTAACGAGGATATTTTCTTAACCCCCATTTTGGCCGATTTTTTAGAGAATGCAAAAATATCCCATGGAAGTCGTAGTTATGTTGTTTACCTATCCAACGAATTGTCACACGCTAAGATTCAATGCAAATCGGCCACATTATGGCCTTCCTACTAAAAAAGGGTCGAAAACGAGTAATGTCCCAAATTAACGAGGATATTTTCTTAACCCCCATTTTGGCTGAATTTTTAGAGAATGCAAAAATATCCCATGGAAGTCATAGTTATGTTGTTTACCTATCCAACGAATTGTCACACGCTAAGATTCAATGCAAATCGGCCACATTATGGCCTTCCTACTAAAAAAGGGTCGAAAACGAGTAATGTCAAAAATTAACGGGATATTTTCTTAACCCCCATTTTGGCTGAATTTTTAGAGAATGCAAAAATATCCCATGGAAGTCGTAGTTATGTTGTTTACCTATCCAACAAATTGTCACACGCTAAGATTCAATACAAATCGGCCACTTTATGGCCTTCCTAGTAAAAATGGGTCGAAAACGAGTAATGTCCTAAATTAACGAGGAGATTTTCTTAACCTCCATTTTGGCCGAATTTTTAGAGAATGCAAAAATATCCCATGGAAGTCGTAGTTATGTTGTTTACCTATCCAACGAATTGTCACATGCTAAGATTCAATACAAATCGGCCACTTTATGGCCTTCCTAGTAAAAATGGGTCGAAAACGAGTAATGTCCTAAATTAACGAGGAGATTTTCTTAACCTCCATTTCGGCCGAATTTTTAGAGAATGCAAAAATATCCCATGGAGTCGTAGTTATGTTGTTTACCTATCCAACGAATTGTCACACGCTAAGATTCAATGCAACTCGGCCCCATTATGGCCTTCCTACTAAAAAAGGGTCGAAAACCAGTAATGTCCCAAATTAACGAGGATATTTTCTTAACCCCCATTTTGGCTGATTTTTTAGAGAATGCAAAAATATCCCATGGAAGTCGTATTTATGTTGTTTACCTATCCAACGAATTGTCACACGCTAAGATTCAATGCAAATCGGCCACATTATGGCCTTCCTAGTAAAAAAGGGTCGAAAACGAGTAATGTCCCAAATTAACGGGGAGATTTTCTTAACCTCCATTTTGGCTGAATTTTTAAAAAATGCAAAAATATCCCATGGAAGTCGTAGCTATGTTGTTTACCTATCCAACGAATTGTCCCATACTAAGATTCAATACAAACCGGCCACTTTATGACCTTCCTTGTAAAAAAGGGTCGAAAACGAGTAATGTCCTAAATTAACGAGGGGATTTTCTTAACCTCCATTTTGGCTGAATTTTTAGAGATTGCAAAAATATCCCATGGAAGTCGTAGTTATGTTGTTTACCTATCCAACGAATTGTCACACGCTAAGATTCAATGCAACTCGGCCACATTATGGCCTTCCTACTAAAAAAGGGTCGAAAACCAGTAATGTCCCAAATTAACGAGGATATTTTCTTAACCCCCATTTTGGCCGATTTTTTAGAGAATGCAAAAATATCCCATGGAAGTCGTAGTTATGTTGTTTACCTATCCAACGAATTGTCACACGCTAAGATTCAATGCAAATCGGCCACATTATGGCCTTCCTACTAAAAAAGGGTCGAAAACGAGTAATGTCCCAAATTAACGAGGATATTTTCTTAACCCCCATTTTGGCTGAATTTTTAGAGAATGCAAAAATATCCCATGGAAGTCATAGTTATGTTGTTTACCTATCCAACGAATTGTCACACGCTAAGATTCAATGCAAATCGGCCACATTATGGCCTTCCTACTAAAAAAGGGTCGAAAACGAGTAATGTCAAAAATTAACGGGATATTTTCTTAACCCCCATTTTGGCTGAATTTTTAGAGAATGCAAAAATATCCCATGGAAGTCGTAGTTATGTTGTTTACCTATCCAACAAATTGTCACACGCTAAGATTCAATACAAATCGGCCACTTTATGGCCTTCCTAGTAAAAATGGGTCGAAAACGAGTAATGTCCTAAATTAACGAGGAGATTTTCTTAACCTCCATTTTGGCCGAATTTTTAGAGAATGCAAAAATATCCCATGGAAGTCGTAGTTATGTTGTTTACCTATCCAACGAATTGTCACATGCTAAGATTCAATACAAATCGGCCACTTTATGGCCTTCCTAGTAAAAATGGGTCGAAAACGAGTAATGTCCTAAATTAACGAGGAGATTTTCTTAACCTCCATTTCGGCCGAATTTTTAGAGAATGCAAAAATATCCCATGGAGTCGTAGTTATGTTGTTTACCTATCCAACGAATTGTCACACGCTAAGATTCAATGCAACTCGGCCCCATTATGGCCTTCCTACTAAAAAAGGGTCGAAAACCAGTAATGTCCCAAATTAACGAGGATATTTTCTTAACCCCCATTTTGGCTGATTTTTTAGAGAATGCAAAAATATCCCATGGAAGTCGTATTTATGTTGTTTACCTATCCAACGAATTGTCACACGCTAAGATTCAATGCAAATCGGCCACATTATGGCCTTCCTAGTAAAAAAGGGTCGAAAACGAGTAATGTCCCAAATTAACGGGGAGATTTTCTTAACCTCCATTTTGGCTGAATTTTTAAAAAATGCAAAAATATCCCATGGAAGTCGTAGCTATGTTGTTTACCTATCCAACGAATTGTCCCATACTAAGATTCAATACAAACCGGCCACTTTATGACCTTCCTTGTAAAAAAAGGGTCGAAAACGAGTAATGTCCTAAATTAACGAGGGGATTTTCTTAACCTCCATTTTGGCTGAATTTTTAGAGATTGCAAAAATATCCCATGGAAGTCGTAGTTATGTTGTTTACCTATCCAACGAATTGTCACACGCTAAGATTCAATGCAACTCGGCCACATTATGGCCTTCCTACTAAAAAAGGGTCGAAAACCAGTAATGTCCCAAATTAACGAGGATATTTTCTTAACCCCCATTTTGGCTGATTTTTTAGAGAATGCAAAAATATCCCATGGAAGTCGTAGTTATGTTGTTTACCTATCCAACGAATTGTCACACGCTAAGATTCAATGCAAATCGGCCACATTATGGCCTTCCTACTAAAAAAGGGTCGAAAACGAGTAATGTCCCAAATTAACGAGGATATTTTCTTAACCCCCATTTTGGCTGAATTTTTAGAGAATGCAAAAATATCCCATGGAAGTCATAGTTATGTTGTTTACCTATCCAACGAATTGTCACACGCTAAGATTCAATGCAAATCGGCCACATTATGGCCTTCCTACTAAAAAAGGGTCGAAAACGAGTAATGTCAAAAATTAACGGGATATTTTCTTAACCCCCATTTTGGCTGAATTTTTAGAGAATGCAAAAATATCCCATGGAAGTCGTAGTTATGTTGTTTACCTATCCAACGAATTGTCACACGCTAAGATTCAATGCAACTCGGCCACATTATGGCCTTCCTACTAAAAAAGGGTCGAAAACCAGTAATGTCCCAAATTAACGAGGATATTTTCTTAACCCCCATTTTGGCTGATTTTTTAGAGAATGCAAAAATATCCCATGGAAGTCGTAGTTATGTTGTTTACCTATCCAACGAATTGTCACACGCTAAGATTCAATGCAAATCGGCCACATTATGGCCTTCCTACTAAAAAAGGGTCGAAAACAAGTAATGTCCCAAATTAACGAGGATATTTTCTTAACCCCCATTTTGGCTGAATTTTTAGAGAATGCAAAAATATCCCATGGAAGTCATAGTTATGTTGTTTACCTATCCAACGAATTGTCACACGCTAAGATTCAATGCAAATCGGCCACATTATGGCCTTCCTACTAAAAAAGGGTCGAAAACGAGTAATGTCAAAAATTAACGAGGATATTTTCTTAACCCCCATTTTGGCTGAATTTTTAGAGAATGCAAAAATATCCCATGGAAGTCGTAGTTATGTTGTTTACCTATCCAACGAATTGTCACACGCTAAGATTCAATGCAAATCGGCCACATTATGGCCTTCCTACTAAAAAAGGGTCGAAAACGAGTAATGTCCCAAATTAACGAGGAGATTTTCTTAACCCCCAATTTGGCTGAATTTTTAGAGAATGCAAAAATATCCCATGGAAGTCGTAGTTATGTTGTTTACCTATCCAACGAATTGTCACACGCTAAGATTCAATGCAAATCGGCCACATTATGGCCTTCCTACTAAAAAAGGGTCGAAAACGAGTAATGTCCCAAATTAACGAGGATATTTTCTTAACCCCCATTTTGGCTGAATTTTTAAAGAATGCAAAAATATCCCATGGAAGTCATTGTTATGTTGTTTACCTATCCAACGAATTGTCACACGCTAAGATTCAATGCAACTCGGCCCCATTATGGCCTTCCTACTAAAAAAGGGTCGAAAACCAGTAATGTCCCAAATTAACGAGGATATTTTCTTAACCCCCATTTTGGCTGATTTTTTAGAGAATGCAAAAATATCCCATGGAAGTCGTATTTATGTTGTTTACCTATCCAACGAATTGTTACACGCTAAGATTCAATGCAAATCGGCCACATTATGGCCTTCCTAGTAAAAAAGGGTCGAAAACGAGTAATGTCCCAAATTAACGGGGAGATTTTCTTAACCTCCATTTTGGCTGAATTTTTAAAAAATGCAAAAATATCCCATGGAAGTCGTAGCTATGTTGTTTACCTATCCAACGAATTGTCCCATACTAAGATTCAATACAAACCGGCCACTTTATGACCTTCCTTGTAAAAAAGGGTCGAAAACGAGTAATGTCCTAAATTAACGAGGGGATTTTCTTAACCTCCATTTTGGCTGAATTTTTAGAGAATGCAAAAATATCCCATGGAAGTCGTAGTTATGTTGTTTACCTATCCAACGAATTGTCACACGCTAAGATTCAATGCAACTCGGCCACATTATGGCCTTCCTACTAAAAAAGGGTCGAAAACCAGTAATGTCCCAAATTAACGAGGATATTTTCTTAACCCCCATTTTGGCTGAATTTTTAAAGAATGCAAAAATATCCCATGGAAGTCATTGTTATGTTGTTTACCTATCCAACGAATTGTCACACGCTAAGATTCAATGCAACTCGGCCCCATTATGGCCTTCCTACTAAAAAAGGGTCGAAAACCAGTAATGTCCCAAATTAACGAGGATATTTTCTTAACCCCCATTTTGGCTGATTTTTTAGAGAATGCAAAAATATCCCATGGAAGTCGTATTTATGTTGTTTACCTATCCAACGAATTGTCACACGCTAAGATTCAATGCAAATCGGCCACATTATGGCCTTCCTAGTAAAAAAGGGTCGAAAACGAGTAATGTCCCAAATTAACGGGGAGATTTTCTTAACCTCCATTTTGGCTGAATTTTTAAAAAATGCAAAAATATCCCATGGAAGTCGTAGCTATGTTGTTTACCTATCCAACGAATTGTCCCATACTAAGATTCAATACAAACCGGCCACTTTATGACCTTCCTTGTAAAAAAGGGTCGAAAACGAGTAATGTCCTAAATTAACGAGGGGATTTTCTTAACCTCCATTTTGGCTGAATTTTTAGAGATTGCAAAAATATCCCATGGAAGTCGTAGTTATGTTGTTTACCTATCCAACGAATTGTCACACGCTAAGATTCAATGCAACTCGGCCACATTATGGCCTTCCTACTAAAAAAGGGTCGAAAACCAGTAATGTCCCAAATTAACGAGGATATTTTCTTAACCCCCATTTTGGCTGATTTTTTAGAGAATGCAAAAATATCCCATGGAAGTCGTAGTTATGTTGTTTACCTATCCAACGAATTGTCACACGCTAAGATTCAATGCAAATCGGCCACATTATGGCCTTCCTACTAAAAAAGGGTCGAAAACGAGTAATGTCCCAAATTAACGAGGATATTTTCTTAACCCCCATTTTGGCTGAATTTTTAGAGAATGCAAAAATATCCCATGGAAGTCATAGTTATGTTGTTTACCTATCCAACGAATTGTCACACGCTAAGATTCAATGCAAATCGGCCACATTATGGCCTTCCTACTAAAAAAGGGTCGAAAACGAGTAATGTCAAAAATTAACGGGATATTTTCTTAACCCCCATTTTGGCTGAATTTTTAGAGAATGCAAAAATATCCCATGGAAGTCGTAGTTATGTTGTTTACCTATCCTACGAATTGTCACACGCTAAGATTCAATGCAACTCGGCCACATTATGGCCTTCCTACTAAAAAAGGGTCGAAAACGAGTAATGTCCCAAATTAACAAGGAGATTTTCTTAACCCCCATTTTGGCTGAATTTTTAGAGAATGCAAAAATATCCCATGGAAGTCATAGTTATGTTGTTTACCTATCCAACGAATTGTCACACGCTAAGATTCAATGCAAATCGGCCACATTATGGCCTTCCTACTAAAAAAGGGTCGAAAACGAGTAATGTCCCAAATTAACGAGGATATTTTCTTAACCCCCATTTTGGCTGAATTTTTAAAGAATGCAAAAATATCCCATGGAAGTCATTGTTATGTTGTTTACCTATCCAACGAATTGTCACACGCTAAGATTCAATGCAAATCGGCCACATTATGGCCTTCCTAGTAAAAAAGGGTCGAAAACGAGTAATGTCCCAAATTAACGAGGAGATTTTCTTAACCTCCATTTTGGCTGAATTTTTAAAAAATGCAAAAATATCCGATGGAAGTCGTAGCTATGTTGTTTACCTATCCAACGAATTGTCCCATACTAAGATTCAATACAAACCGGCCACTTTATGACCTTCCTTATAAAAAAGGGTCGAAAACGAGTAATGTCCTAAATTAACGAGGGGATTTTCTTAACCTCCATTTTGGCTGAATTTTTAGAGAATGCAAAAATATCCCATGGAAGTCGTAGTTATGTTGTTTACCTATCCAACGAATTGTCACACGCTAAGATTCAATGCAACTCGGCCACATTATGGCCTTCCTACTAAAAAAGGGTCGAAAACCAGTAATGTCCCAAATTAACGAGGATATTTTCTTAACCCCCATTTTGGCTGATTTTTTAGAGAATGCAAAAATATCCCATGGAAGTCGTAGTTATGTTGTTTACCTATCCAACGAATTGTCACACGCTAAGATTCAATGCAAATCGGCCACATTATGGCCTTCCTACTAAAAAAGGGTCGAAAACGAGTAATGTCCCAAATTAACGAGGATATTTTCTTAACCCCCATTTTGGCTGAATTTTTAGAGAATGCAAAAATATCCCATGGAAGTCATAGTTATGTTGTTTACCTATCCAACGAATTGTCACACGCTAAGATTCAATGCAAATCGGCCACATTATGGCCTTCCTACTAAAAAAGGGTCGAAAACGAGTAATGTCAAAAATTAACGAGGATATTTTCTTAACCCCCATTTTGGCTGAATTTTTAGAGAATGCAAAAATATCCCATGGAAGTCGTAGTTATGTTGTTTACCTATCCAACGAATTGTCACACGCTAAGATTCAATGCAAATCGGCCACATTATGGCCTTCCTACTAAAAAAGGGTCGAAAACGAGTAATGTCCCAAATTAACGAGGAGATTTTCTTAACCCCCATTTTGGCTGAATTTTTAGAGAATGCAAAAATATCCCATGGAAGTCATAGTTATGTTGTTTACCTATCCAACGAATTGTCACACGCTAAGATTCAATGCAAATCGGCCACATTATGGCCTTCCTACTAAAAAAGGGTCGAAAACGAGTAATGTCCCAAATTAACGGGGAGATTTTCTTAACCTCCATTTTGGCTGAATTTTTAAAAAATGCAAAAATATCCCATGGAAGTCGTAGCTATGTTGTTTACCTATCCAACGAATTGTCCCATACTAAGATTCAATACAAACCGGCCACTTTATGACCTTCCTTATAAAAAAGGGTCGAAAACGAGTAATGTCCTAAATTAACGAGGGGATTTTCTTAACCTCCATTTTGGCTGAATTTTTAGAGAATGCAAAAATATCCCATGGAAGTCGTAGTTATGTTGTTTACCTATCCAACGAATTGTCACACGCTAAGATTCAATGCAACTCGGCCACATTATGGCCTTCCTACTAAAAAAGGGTCGAAAACCAGTAATGTCCCAAATTAACGAGGATATTTTCTTAACCCCCATTTTGGCTGATTTTTTAGAGAATGCAAAAATATCCCATGGAAGTCGTAGTTATGTTGTTTACCTATCCAACGAATTGTCACACGCTAAGATTCAATGCAACTCGGCCACATTATGGCCTTCCTACTAAAAAAGGGTCGAAAACCAGTAATGTCCCAAATTAACGAGGATATTTTCTTAACCCCCATTTTGGCTGATTTTTTAGAGAATGCAAAAATATCCCATGGAAGTCGTAGTTATGTTGTTTACCTATCCAACGAATTGTCACACGCTAAGATTCAATGCAAATCGGCCACATTATGGCCTTCCTACTAAAAAAGGGTCGAAAACGAGTAATGTCCCAAATTAACGAGGAGATTTTCTTAACCCCCATTTTGGCTGTTTAGAGAATGCAAAAATATCCCATGGAAGTCATAGTTATGTTGTTTACCTATCCAACGAATTGTCACATGCTAAGATTCAATGCAAATCGGCCACATTATGGCCTTCCTACTAAAAAAGGGTCGAAAACGAGTAATGTCCCAAATTAACGAGGATATTTTCTTAACCCCCATTTTGGCTGAATTTTTAAAGAATGCAAAAATATCCCATGGAAGTCATTGTTATGTTGTTTACCTATCCAACGAATTGTCACACGCTAAGATTCAATGCAAATCGGCCACATTATGGCCTTCCTAGTATAAAAGGGTCGAAAACGAGTAATGTCCCAAATTAACGAGGAGATTTTCTTAACCTCCATTTTGGCTGAATTTTTAAAAAATGCAAAAATATCCGATGGAAGTCGTAGCTATGTTGTTTACCTATCCAACGAATTGTCCCATACTAAGATTCAATACAAACCGGCCACTTTATGACCTTCCTTATAAAAAAGGGTCGAAAACGAGTAATGTCCTAAATTAACGAGGGGATTTTCTTAACCTCCATTTTGGCTGAATTTTTAGAGAATGCAAAAATATCCCATGGAAGTCGTAGTTATGTTGTTTACCTATTCAACGAATTGTCACACGCTAAGATTCAATGCAAATCGGCCACATTATGGCCTTCCTAGTAAAAAAGGGTCGAAAACGAGTAATGTCCCAAATTAACGGGGAGATTTTCTTAACCTCCATTTTGGCTGAATTTTTAAAAAATGCAAAAATATCCCATGGAAGTCGTAGCTATGTTGTTTACCTATCCAACGAATTGTCCCATACTAAGATTCAATACAAACCGGCCACTTTATGACCTTCCTTATAAAAAAGGGTCGAAAACGAGTAATGTCCTAAATTAACGAGGGGATTTTCTTAACCTCCATTTTGGCTGAATTTTTAGAGAATGCAAAAATATCCCATGGAAGTCGTAGTTATGTTGTTTACCTATCCAACGAATTGTCACACGCTAACATTCAATGCAACTCGGCCACATTATGGCCTTCCTACTAAAAAAGGGTCGAAAACCAGTAATGTCCCAAATTAACGAGGATATTTTCTTAACCCCCATTTTGGCTGATTTTTTAGAGAATGCAAAAATATCCCATGGAAGTCGTAGTTATGTTGTTTACCTATCCAACGAATTGTCACACGCTAAGATTCAATGCAAATCGGCCACATTATGGCCTTCCTACTAAAAAAGGGTCGAAAACGAGTAATGTCCCAAATTAACGAGGAGATTTTCTTAACCCCCATTTTGGCTGAATTTTTAGAGAATGCAAAAATATCCCATGGAAGTCATAGTTATGTTGTTTACCTATCCAACGAATTGTCACATGCTAAGATTCAATGCAAATCGGCCACATTATGGCCTTCCTACTAAAAAAGGGTCGAAAACGAGTAATGTCCCAAATTAACGAGGATATTTTCTTAACCCCCATTTTGGCTGAATTTTTAAAGAATGCAAAAATATCCCATGGAAGTCATTGTTATGTTGTTTACCTATCCAACGAATTGTCACACGCTAAGATTCAATGCAAATCGGCCACATTATGGCCTTCCTAGTATAAAAGGGTCGAAAACGAGTAATGTCCCAAATTAACGAGGAGATTTTCTTAACCTCCATTTTGGCTGAATTTTTAAAAAATGAAAAAATATCCGATGGAAGTCGTAGCTATGTTGTTTACCTATCCAACGAATTGTCCCATACTAAGATTCAATACAAACCGGCCACTTTATGACCTTCCTTATAAAAAAGGGTCGAAAACGAGTAATGTCCTAAATTAACGAGGGGATTTTCTTAACCTCCATTTTGGCTGAATTTTTAGAGAATGCAAAAATATCCCATGGAAGTCGTAGTTATGTTGTTTACCTATCCAACGAATTGTCACACGCTAAGATTCAATTCAACTCGGCCACATTATGGCCTTCATACTAAAAAAGGGTCGAAAACCAGTAATGTCCCAAATTAACGAGGATATTTTCTTAACCCCCATTTTGGCTGATTTTTTAGAGAATGGAAAAATATCCCATGGAAGTCGTAGTTATGTTGTTTACCTATCCAACGAATTGTCACACGCTAAGATTCAATGCAAATCGGCCACATTATGGCCTTCCTACTAAAAAAGGGTCGAAAACGAGTAATGTCCCAAATTAACGAGGATATTTTCTTAACCCCCATTTTGGCTGAATTTTTAGAGAATGCAAAAATATCCCATGGAAGTCATAGTTATGTTGTTTACCTATCCAACGAATTGTCACACGCTAAGATTCAATGCAAATCGGCCACATTATGGCCTTCCTACTAAAAAAGGGTCGAAAACGAGTAATGTCAAAAATTAACGAGGATATTTTCTTAACCCCCATTTTGGCTGAATTTTTAGAGAATGCAAAAATATCCCATGGAAGTCGTAGTTATGTTGTTTACCTATCCAACGAATTGTCACACGCTAAGATTCAATGCAAATCGGCCACATTATGGCCTTCCTACTAAAAAAGGGTCGAAAACGAGTAATGTCCCAAATTAACGAGGAGATTTTCTTAACCCCCATTTTGGCTGAATTTTTAGAGAATGCAAAAATATCCCATGGAAGTCATAGTTATGTTGTTTACCTATCCAACGAATTGTCACACGCTAAGATTTAATGCAAATCGGCCACATTATGGCCTTCCTACTAAAAAAGGGTCGAAACGAGTAATGTCCCAAATTAACGAGGATATTTTCTTAACCCCCATTTTGGCTGAATTTTTAAAGAATGCAAAAATATCCCATGGAAGTCATTGTTATGTTGTTTACCTATCCAACGAATTGTCACACGCTAAGATTCAATGCAACTCGGCCACATTATGGCCTTCCTACTAAAAAAGGGTCGAAAACCAGTAATGTCCCAAATTAACGAGGATATTTTCTTAACCCCCATTTTGGCTGATTTTTTAGAGAATGCAAAAATATCCCATGGAAGTCGTAGTTATGTTGTTTACCTATCCAACGAATTGTCACACGCTAAGATTCAATGCAAATCGGCCACATTATGGCCTTCCTAGTAAAAAAGGGTCGAAAACGAGTAATGTCCCAAATTAACGGGGAGATTTTCTTAACCTCCATTTTGGCTGAATTTTTAAAAAATGCAAAAATATCCCATGGAAGTCGTAGCTATGTTGTTTACCTATCCAACGAATTGTCCCATACTAAGATTCAATACAAACCGGCCACTTTATGACCTTCCTTATAAAAAAGGGTCGAAAACGAGTAATGTCCTAAATTAACGAGGGGATTTTCTTAACCTCCATTTTGGCTGAATTTTTAGAGAATGCAAAAATATCCCATGGAAGTCGTAGTTATGTTGTTTACCTATCCAACGAATTGTCACACGCTAAGATTCAATGCAACTCGGCCACATTATGGCCTTCCTACTAAAAAAGGGTCGAAAACCAGTAATGTCCCAAATTAACGAGGATATTTTCTTAACCCCCATTTTGGCTGATTTTTTAGAGAATGCAAAAATATCCCATGGAAGTCGTAGTTATGTTGTTTACCTATCCAACGAATTGTCACACGCTAAGATTCAATGCAAATCGGCCACATTATGGCCTTCCTACTAAAAAAGGGTCGAAAACGAGTAATGTCCCAAATTAACGAGGATATTTTCTTAACCCCCATTTTGGCTGAATTTTTAGAGAATGCAAAAATATCCCATGGAAGTCATAGTTATGTTGTTTACCTATCCAACGAATTGTCACACGCTAAGATTCAATGCAAATCGGCCACATTATGGCCTTCCTACTAAAAAAGGGTCGAAAACGAGTAATGTCAAAAATTAACGAGGATATTTTCTTAACCCCCATTTTGGCTGAATTTTTAGAGAATGCAAAAATATCCCATGGAAGTCGTAGTTATGTTGTTTACCTATCCAACGAATTGTCACACGCTAAGATTCAATGCAAATCGGCCACATTATGGCCTTCCTACTAAAAAAGGGTCGAAAACGAGTAATGTCCCAAATTAACGAGGAGATTTTCTTAACCCCCATTTTGGCTGAATTTTTAGAGAATGCAAAAATATCCCATGGAAGTCATAGTTATGTTGTTTACCTATCCAACGAATTGTCACACGCTAAGATTCAATGCAAATCGGCCACATTATGGCCTTCCTACTAAAAAAGGGTCGAAAACGAGTAATGTCCCAAATTAACGAGGATATTTTCTTAACCCCCATTTTGGCTGAATTTTTAAAGAATGCAAAAATATCCCATGGAAGTCATTGTTATGTTGTTTACCTATCCAACGAATTGTCACACGCTAAGATTCAATGCAAATCGGCCACATTATGGCCTTCCTAGTAAAAAAGGGTCGAAAACGAGTAATGTCCCAAATTAACGAGGAGATTTTCTTAACCTCCATTTTGGCTGAATTTTTAAAAAATGCAAAAATATCCGATGGAAGTCGTAGCTATGTTGTTTACCTATCCAACGAATTGTCCCATACTAAGATTCAATACAAACCGGCCACTTTATGACCTTCCTTATAAAAAAGGGTCGAAAACGAGTAATGTCCTAAATTAACGAGGGGATTTTCTTAACCCCCATTTTGGCTGAATTTTTAGAGAATGCAAAAATATCCCATGGAAGTCATAGTTATGTTGTTTACCTATCCAACGAATTGTCACACGCTAAGATTCAATGCAAATCGGCCACATTATGGCCTTCCTACTAAAAAAGGGTCGAAAACGAGTAATGTCAAAAATTAACGAGGATATTTTCTTAACCCCCATTTTGGCTGAATTTTTAGAGAATGCAAAAATATCCCATGGAAGTCGTAGTTATGTTGTTTACCTATCCAACGAATTGTCACACGCTAAGATTCAATGCAAATCGGCCACATTATGGCCTTCCTACTAAAAAAGGGTCGAAAACGAGTAATGTCCCAAATTAACGAGGAGATTTTCTTAACCCCCATTTTGGCTGAATTTTTAGAGAATGCAAAAATATCCCATGGAAGTCATAGTTATGTTGTTTACCTATCCAACGAATTGTCACACGCTAAGATTCAATGCAAATCGGCCACATTATGGCCTTCCTAGTAAAAAAGGGTCGAAAACGAGTAATGTCCCAAATTAACGAGGAGATTTTCTTAACCTCCATTTTGGCTGAATTTTTAAAAAATGCAAAAATATCCGATGGAAGTCGTAGCTATGTTGTTTACCTATCCAACGAATTGTCTCATACTAAGATTCAATACAAACCGGCCACTTTATGACCTTCCTTATAAAAAAGGGTCGAAAACGAGTAATGTCCTAAATTAACGAGGGGATTTTCTTAACCTCCATTTTGGCTGAATTTTTAGAGAATGCAAAAATATCCCATGGAAGTCGTAGTTATGTTGTTTACCTATCCAACGAATTGTCACACGCTAAGATTCAATGCAACTCGGCCACATTATGGCCTTCCTACTAAAAAAGGGTCGAAAACCAGTAATGTCCCAAATTAACGAGGATATTTTCTTAACCCCCATTTTGGCTGATTTTTTAGAGAATGCAAAAATATCCCATGGAAGTCGTAGTTATGTTGTTTACCTATCCAACGAATTGTCACACGCTAAGATTCAATGCAAATCGGCCACATTATGGCCTTCCTACTAAAAAAGGGTCGAAAACAAGTAATGTCCCAAATTAACGAGGATATTTTCTTAACCCCCATTTTGGCTGAATTTTTAGAGAATGCAAAAATATCCCATGGAAGTCATAGTTATGTTGTTTACCTATCCAACGAATTGTCACACGCTAAGATTCAATGCAAATCGGCCACATTATGGCCTTCCTACTAAAAAAGGATCGAAAACGAGTAATGTCAAAAATTAACGAGGATATTTTCTTAACCCCCATTTTGGCTGAATTTTTAGAGAATGCAAAAATATCCCATGGAAGTCGTAGTTATGTTGTTTACCTATCCAACGAATTGTCACACGCTAAGATTCAATGCAAATCGGCCACATTATGGCCTTCCTACTAAAAAAGGGTCGAAAACGAGTAATGTCCCAAATTAACGAGGAGATTTTCTTAACCCCCAATTTGGCTGAATTTTTAGAGAATGCAAAAATATCCCATGGAAGTCGTAGTTATGTTGTTTACCTATCCAACGAATTGTCACACGCTAAGATTCAATGCAAATCGGCCACATTATGGCCTTCCTACTAAAAAAGGGTCGAAAACGAGTAATGTCCCAAATTAACGAGGATATTTTCTTAACCCCCATTTTGGCTGAATTTTTAAAGAATGCAAAAATATCCCATGGAAGTCATTGTTATGTTGTTTACCTATCCAACGAATTGTCACACGCTAAGATTCAATGCAACTCGGCCCCATTATGGCCTTCCTACTAAAAAAGGGTCGAAAACCAGTAATGTCCCAAATTAACGAGGATATTTTCTTAACCCCCATTTTGGCTGATTTTTTAGAGAATGCAAAAATATCCCATGGAAGTCGTATTTATGTTGTTTACCTATCCAACGAATTGTCACACGCTAAGATTCAATGCAAATCGGCCACATTATGGCCTTCCTAGTAAAAAAGGGTCGAAAACGAGTAATGTCCCAAATTAACGGGGAGATTTTCTTAACCTCCATTTTGGCTGAATTTTTAAAAAATGCAAAAATATCCCATGGAAGTCGTAGCTATGTTGTTTACCTATCCAACGAATTGTCCCATACTAAGATTCAATACAAACCGGCCACTTTATGACCTTCCTTGTAAAAAAGGGTCGAAAACGAGTAATGTCCTAAATTAACGAGGGGATTTTCTTAACCTCCATTTTGGCTGAATTTTTAGAGAATGCAAAAATATCCCATGGAAGTCGTAGTTATGTTGTTTACCTATCCAACGAATTGTCACACGCTAAGATTCAATGCAACTCGGCCACATTATGGCCTTCCTACTAAAAAAGGGTCGAAAACCAGTAATGTCCCAAATTAACGAGGATATTTTCTTAACCCCCATTTTGGCTGATTTTTTAGAGAATGCAAAAATATCCCATGGAAGTCGTAGTTATGTTGTTTACCTATCCAACGAATTGTCACACGCTAAGATTCAATGCAAATCGGCCACATTTTGGCCTTCCTACTAAAAAAGGGTCGAAAACGAGTAATGTCCCAAATTAACGAGGATATTTTCTTAACCCCCATTTTGGCTGAATTTTTAGAGAATGCAAAAATATCCCATGGAAGTCATAGTTATGTTGTTTACCTATCCAACGAATTGTCACACGCTAAGATTCAATGCAAATCGGCCACATTATGGCCTTCCTACTAAAAAAGGGTCGAAAACGAGTAATGTCAAAAATTAACGGGATATTTTCTTAACCCCCATTTTGGCTGAATTTTTAGAGAATGCAAAAATATCCCATGGAAGTCGTAGTTATGTTGTTTACCTATCCAACGAATTGTCACACGCTAAGATTCAATGCAACTCGGCCACATTATGGCCTTCCTACTAAAAAAGGGTCGAAAACCAGTAATGTCCCAAATTAACGAGGATATTTTCTTAACCCCCATTTTGGCTGATTTTTTAGAGAATGCAAAAATATCCCATGGAAGTCGTAGTTATGTTGTTTACCTATCCAACGAATTGTCACACGCTAAGATTCAATGCAAATCGGCCACATTATGGCCTTCCTACTAAAAAAGGGTCGAAAACAAGTAATGTCCCAAATTAACGAGGATATTTTCTTAACCCCCATTTTGGCTGAATTTTTAGAGAATGCAAAAATATCCCATGGAAGTCATAGTTATGTTGTTTACCTATCCAACGAATTGTCACACGCTAAGATTCAATGCAAATCGGCCACATTATGGCCTTCCTACTAAAAAAGGGTCGAAAACGAGTAATGTCAAAAATTAACGAGGATATTTTCTTAACCCCCATTTTGGCTGAATTTTTAGAGAATGCAAAAATATCCCATGGAAGTCGTAGTTATGTTGTTTACCTATCCAACGAATTGTCACACGCTAAGATTTAATGCAAATCGGCCACATTATGGCCTTCCTACTAAAAAAAGGTCGAAAACGAGTAATGTCCCAAATTAACGAGGAGATTTTCTTAACCCCCAATTTGGCTGAATTTTTAGAGAATGCAAAAATATCCCATGGAAGTCGTAGTTATGTTGTTTACCTATCCAACGAATTGTCACACGCTAAGATTCAATGCAAATCGGCCACATTATGGCCTTCCTACTAAAAAAGGGTCGAAAACGAGTAATGTCCCAAATTAACGAGGATATTTTCTTAACCCCCATTTTGGCTGAATTTTTAAAGAATGCAAAAATATCCCATGGAAGTCATTGTTATGTTGTTTACCTATCCAACGAATTGTCACACGCTAAGATTCAATGCAACTCGGCCCCATTATGGCCTTCCTACTAAAAAAGGGTCGAAAACCAGTAATGTCCCAAATTAACGAGGATATTTTCTTAACCCCCATTTTGGCTGATTTTTTAGAGAATGCAAAAATATCCCATGGAAGTCGTATTTATGTTGTTTACCTATCCAACGAATTGTTACACGCTAAGATTCAATGCAAATCGGCCACATTATGGCCTTCCTAGTAAAAAAGGGTCGAAAACGAGTAATGTCCCAAATTAACGGGGAGATTTTCTTAACCTCCATTTTGGCTGAATTTTTAAAAAATGCAAAAATATCCCATGGAAGTCGTAGCTATGTTTTTTACCTATCCAACGAATTGTCCCATACTAAGATTCAATACAAACCGGCCACTTTATGACCTTCCTTGTAAAAAAGGGTCGAAAACGAGTAATGTCCTAAATTAACGAGGGGATTTTCTTAACCTCCATTTTGGCTGAATTTTTAGAGAATGCAAAAATATCCCATGGAAGTCGTAGTTATGTTGTTTACCTATCCAACGAATTGTCACACGCTAAGATTCAATGCAACTCGGCCACATTATGGCCTTCCTACTAAAAAAGGGTCGAAAACCAGTAATGTCCCAAATTAACGAGGATATTTTCTTAACCCCCATTTTGGCTGATTTTTAGAGAATGCAAAAATATCCCATGGAAGTCGTAGTTATGTTGTTTACCTATCCAACGAATTGTCACACGCTAAGATTCAATGCAAATCGGCCACATTATGGCCTTCCTACTAAAAAAGGGTCGAAAACGAGTAATGTCCCAAATTAACGAGGATATTTTCTTAACCCCCATTTTGGCTGAATTTTTAGAGAATGCAAAAATATCCCATGGAAGTCATAGTTATGTTGTTTACCTATCCAACGAATTGTCACACGCTAAGATTCAATGCAAATCGGCCACATTATGGCCTTCCTACTAAAAAAGGGTCGAAAACGAGTAATGTCAAAAATTAACGGGATATTTTCTTAACCCCCATTTTGGCTGAATTTTTAGAGAATGCAAAAATATCCCATGGAAGTCGTAGTTATGTTGTTTACCTATCCAACGAATTGTCACACGCTAAGATTCAATGCAAATCGGCCACATTATGGCCTTCCTACTAAAAAAGGGTCGAAAACGAGTAATGTCCCAAATTAACGAGGATATTTTCTTAACCCCCATTTTGGCTGAATTTTTAAAGAATGCAAAAATATCCCATGGAAGTCATTGTTATGTTGTTTACCTATCCAACGAATTGTCACACGCTAAGATTCAATGCAACTCGGCCCCATTATGGCCTTCCTACTAAAAAAGGGTCGAAAACCAGTAATGTCCCAAATTAACGAGGATATTTTCTTAACCCCCATTTTGGCTGATTTTTTAGAGAATGCAAAAATATCCCATGGAAGTCGTATTTATGTTGTTTACCTATCCAACGAATTGTTACACGCTAAGATTCAATGCAAATCGGCCACATTATGGCCTTCCTAGTAAAAAAGGGTCGAAAACGAGTAATGTCCCAAATTAACGGGGAGATTTTCTTAACCTCCATTTTGGCTGAATTTTTAAAAAATGCAAAAATATCCCATGGAAGTCGTAGCTATGTTGTTTACCTATCCAACGAATTGTCCCATACTAAGATTCAATACAAACCGGCCACTTTATGACCTTCCTTGTAAAAAAGGGTCGAAAACGAGTAATGTCCTAAATTAACGAGGGGATTTTCTTAACCTCCATTTTGGCTGAATTTTTAGAGAATGCAAAAATATCCCATGGAAGTCGTAGTTATGTTGTTTACCTATCCAACGAATTGTCACACGCTAAGATTCAATGCAACTCGGCCACATTATGGCCTTCCTACTAAAAAAGGGTCGAAAACCAGTAATGTCCCAAATTAACGAGGATATTTTCTTAACCCCCATTTTGGCTGATTTTTAGAGAATGCAAAAATATCCCATGGAAGTCGTAGTTATGTTGTTTACCTATCCAACGAATTGTCACACGCTAAGATTCAATGCAAATCGGCCACATTATGGCCTTCCTACTAAAAAAGGGTCGAAAACGAGTAATGTCCCAAATTAACGAGGATATTTTCTTAACCCCCATTTTGGCTGAATTTTTAGAGAATGCAAAAATATCCCATGGAAGTCATAGTTATGTTGTTTACCTATCCAACGAATTGTCACACGCTAAGATTCAATGCAAATCGGCCACATTATGGCCTTCCTACTAAAAAAGGGTCGAAAACGAGTAATGTCCCAAATTAACGAGGATATTTTCTTAACCCCCATTTTGGCTGAATTTTTAAAGAATGCAAAAATATCCCATGGAAGTCATTGTTATGTTGTTTACCTATCCAACGAATTGTCACACGCTAAGATTCAATGCAAATCGGCCACATTATGGCCTTCCTAGTAAAAAAGGGTCGAAAACGAGTAATGTCCCAAATTAACGAGGAGATTTTCTTAACCTCCATTTTGGCTGAATTTTTAAAAAATGCAAAAATATCCGATGGAAGTCGTAGCTATGTTGTTTACCTATCCAACGAATTGTCCCATACTAAGATTCAATACAAACCGGCCACTTTATGACCTTCCTTATAAAAAAGGGTCGAAAACGAGTAATGTCCTAAATTAACGAGGGGATTTTCTTAACCTCCATTTTGGCTGAATTTTTAGAGAATGCAAAAATATCCCATGGAAGTCGTAGTTATGTTGTTTACCTATCCAACGAATTGTCACACGCTAAGATTCAATGCAACTCGGCCACATTATGGCCTTCCTACTAAAAAAGGGTCGAAAACCAGTAATGTCCCAAATTAACGAGGATATTTTCTTAACCCCCATTTTGGCTGATTTTTTAGAGAATGCAAAAATATCCCATGGAAGTCGTAGTTATGTTGTTTACCTATCCAACGAATTGTCACACGCTAAGATTCAATGCAAATCGGCCACATTATGGCCTTCCTACTAAAAAAGGGTCGAAAACGAGTAATGTCCCAAATTAACGAGGATATTTTCTTAACCCCCATTTTGGCTGAATTTTTAGAGAATGCAAAAATATCCCATGGAAGTCATAGTTATGTTGTTTACCTATCCAACGAATTGTCACACGCTAAGATTCAATGCAAATCGGCCACATTATGGCCTTCCTACTAAAAAAGGGTCGAAAACGAGTAATGTCAAAAATTAACGAGGATATTTTCTTAACCCCCATTTTGGCTGAATTTTTAGAGAATGCAAAAATATCCCATGGAAGTCGTAGTTATGTTGTTTACCTATCCAACGAATTGTCACACGCTAAGATTCAATGCAAATCGGCCACATTATGGCCTTCCTACTAAAAAAGGGTCGAAAACGAGTAATGTCCCAAATTAACGAGGAGATTTTCTTAACCCCCATTTTGGCTGAATTTTTAGAGAATGCAAAAATATCCCATGGAAGTCATAGTTATGTTGTTTACCTATCCAACGAATTGTCACACGCTAAGATTCAATGCAAATCGGCCACATTATGGCCTTCCTACTAAAAAAGGGTCGAAAACAAGTAATGTCCCAAATTAACGAGGATATTTTCTTAACCCCCATTTTGGCTGAATTTTTAGAGAATGCAAAAATATCCCATGGAAGTCATAGTTATGTTGTTTACCTATCCAACGAATTGTCACACGCTAAGATTCAATGCAAATCGGCCACATTATGGCCTTCCTACTAAAAAAGGGTCGAAAACGAGTAATGTCAAAAATTAACGAGGATATTTTCTTAACCCCCATTTTGGCTGAATTTTTAGAGAATGCAAAAATATCCCATGGAAGTCGTAGTTATGTTGTTTACCTATCCAACGAATTGTCACACGCTAAGATTCAATGCAAATCGGCCACATTATGGCCTTCCTACTAAAAAAGGGTCGAAAATGAGTAATGTCCCAAATTAACGAGGAGATTTTCTTAACCCCCAATTTGGCTGAATTTTTAGAGAATGCAAAAATATCCCATGGAAGTCATAGTTATGTTGTTTACCTATCCAACGAA
Source organism: Medicago sativa (assembly GCF_051527215.1). NCBI lineage: Eukaryota > Viridiplantae > Streptophyta > Magnoliopsida > Fabales > Fabaceae > Medicago > Medicago sativa. The sequence continues at coordinate 84,867,900 of NC_140750.1, forward strand.
TTGTCACACGCTAAGATTCAATGCAAATCGGCCACATTATGGCCTTCCTACTAAAAAAGGGTCGAAAACGAGTAATGTCCCAAATTAACGAGGATATTTTCTTAACCCCCATTTTGGCTGAATTTTTAAAGAATGCAAAAATATCCCATGGAAGTCATTGTTATGTTGTTTACCTATCCAACGAATTGTCACACGCTAAGATTCAATGCAACTCGGCCACATTATGGCCTTCCTACTAAAAAAGGGTCGAAAACCAGTAATGTCCCAAATTAACGAGGATATTTTCTTAACCCCCATTTTGGCTGATTTTTTAGAGAATGCAAAAATATCCCATGGAAGTCGTAGTTATGTTGTTTACCTATCCAACGAATTGTCACACGCTAAGATTCAATGCAAATCGGCCACATTATGGCCTTCCTAGTAAAAAAGGGTCGAAAACGAGTAATGTCCCAAATTAACGGGGAGATTTTCTTAACCTCCATTTTGGCTGAATTTTTAAAAAATGCAAAAATATCCCATGGAAGTCGTAGCTATGTTGTTTACCTATCCAACGAATTGTCCCATACTAAGATTCAATACAAACCGGCCACTTTATGACCTTCCTTATAAAAAAGGGTCGAAAACGAGTAATGTCCTAAATTAACAAGGGGATTTTCTTAACCTCCATTTTGGCTGAATTTTTAGAGAATGCAAAAATATCCCATGGAAGTCGTAGTTATGTTGTTTACCTATCCAACGAATTGTCACACGCTAAGATTCAATGCAACTCGGCCACATTATGGCCTTCCTACTAAAAAAGGGTCGAAAACCAGTAATGTCCCAAATTAACGAGGATATTTTCTTAACCCCCATTTTGGCTGAATTTTTAGAGAATGCAAAAATATCCCATGGAAGTCGTAGTTATGTTGTTTACCTATCCAACGAATTGTCACACGCTAAGATTCAATGCAAATCAGCCACATTATGGCCTTCCTACTAAAAAAGGGTCGAAAACCAGTAATGTCCCAAATTAACGAGGATATTTTCTTAACCCCCATTTTGGCTGATTTTTTAGAGAATGCAAAAATATCCCATGGAAGTCGTAGTTATGTTGTTTACCTATCCAACGAATTGTCACACGCTAAGATTCAATGCAAATCGGCCACATTATGGCCTTCCTAGTAAAAAAGGGTCGAAAACGAGTAATGTCCCAAATTAACGGGGAGATTTTCTTAACCTCCATTTTGGCTGAATTTTTAAAAAATGCAAAAATATCCCATGGAAGTCGTAGCTATGTTGTTTACCTATCCAACGAATTGTCCCATACTAAGATTCAATACAAACCGGCCACTTTATGACCTTCCTTATAAAAAAGGGTCGAAAACGAGTAATGTCCTAAATTAACGAGGGGATTTTCTTAACCTCCATTTTGGCTGAATTTTTAGAGAATGCAAAAATATCCCATGGAAGTCGTAGTTATGTTGTTTACCTATCCAACGAATTGTCACACGCTAAGATTCAATGCAACTCGGCCACATTATGGCCTTCCTACTAAAAAAGGGTCGAAAACCAGTAATGTCCCAAATTAACGAGGATATTTTCTTAACCCCCATTTTGGCTGATTTTTTAGAGAATGCAAAAATATCCCATGGAAGTCGTAGTTATGTTGTTTACCTATCCAACGAATTGTCACACGCTAAGATTCAATGCAAATCGGCCACATTATGGCCTTCCTACTAAAAAAGGGTCGAAAACGAGTAATGTCCCAAATTAACGAGGATATTTTCTTAACCCCCATTTTGGCTGAATTTTTAGAGAATGCAAAAATATCCCATGGAAGTCATAGTTATGTTGTTTACCTATCCAACGAATTGTCACACGCTAAGATTCAATGCAAATCGGCCACATTATGGCCTTCCTACTAAAAAAGGGTCGAAAACGAGTAATGTCAAAAATTAACGAGGATATTTTCTTAACCCCCATTTTGGCTGAATTTTTAGAGAATGCAAAAATATCCCATGGAAGTCGTAGTTATGTTGTTTACCTATCCAACGAATTGTCACACGCTAAGATTCAATGCAAATCGGCCACATTATGGCCTTCCTACTAAAAAAGGGTCGAAAACGAGTAATGTCCCAAATTAACGAGGAGATTTTCTTAACCCCCATTTTGGCTGAATTTTTAGAGAATGCAAAAATATCCCATGGAAGTCATAGTTATGTTGTTTACCTATCCAACGAATTGTCACACGCTAAGATTCAATGCAAATCGGCCACATTATGGCCTTCCTACTAAAAAAGGGTCGAAAACGAGTAATGTCCCAAATTAACGAGGATATTTTCTTAACCCCCATTTTGGCTGAATTTTTAAAGAATGCAAAAATATCCCATGGAAGTCATTGTTATGTTGTTTACCTATCCAACGAATTGTCACACGCTAAGATTCAATGCAAATCGGCCACATTATGGCCTTCCTAGTAAAAAAGGGTCGAAAACGAGTAATGTCCCAAATTAACGAGGAGATTTTCTTAACCTCCATTTTGGCTGAATTTTTAAAAAATGCAAAAATATCCGATGGAAGTCGTAGCTATGTTGTTTACCTATCCAACGAATTGTCCCATACTAAGATTCAATACAAACCGGCCACTTTATGACCTTCCTTATAAAAAAGGGTCGAAAACGAGTAATATCCTAAATTAACGAGGGGATTTTCTTAACCTCCATTTTGGCTGAATTTTTAGAGAATGCAAAAATATCCCATGGAAGTCGTAGTTATGTTGTTTACCTATCCAACGAATTGTCACACGCTAAGATTCAATGCAACTCGGCCACATTATGGCCTTCCTACTAAAAAAGGGTCGAAAACCAGTAATGTCCCAAATTAACGAGGATATTTTCTTAACCCCCATTTTGGCTGATTTTTTAGAGAATGCAAAAATATCCCATGGAAGTCGTAGTTATGTTGTTTACCTATCCAACGAATTGTCACACGCTAAGATTCAATGCAAATCGGCCACATTATGGCCTTCCTACTAAAAAAGGGTCGAAAACGAGTAATGTCCCAAATTAACGAGGATATTTTCTTAACCCCCATTTTGGCTGAATTTTTAGAGAATGCAAAAATATCCCATGGAAGTCATAGTTATGTTGTTTACCTATCCAACGAATTGTCACACGCTAAGATTCAATGCAAATCGGCCACATTATGGCCTTCCTACTAAAAAAGGGTCGAAAACGAGTAATGTCAAAAATTAACGAGGATATTTTCTTAACCCCCATTTTGGCTGAATTTTTAGAGAATGCAAAAATATCCCATGGAAGTCGTAGTTATGTTGTTTACCTATCCAACGAATTGTCACACGCTAAGATTCAATGCAAATCGGCCACATTATGGCCTTCCTACTAAAAAAGGGTCGAAAACGAGTAATGTCCCAAATTAACGAGGAGATTTTCTTAACCCCCATTTTGGCTGAATTTTTAGAGAATGCAAAAATATCCCATGGAAGTCATAGTTATGTTGTTTACCTATCCAACGAATTGTCACACGCTAAGATTCAATGCAAATCGGCCACATTATGGCCTTCCTACTAAAAAAGGGTCGAAAACGAGTAATGTCCCAAATTAACGAGGATATTTTCTTAACCCCCATTTTGGCTGAATTTTTAAAGAATGCAAAAATATCCCATGGAAGTCATTGTTATGTTGTTTACCTATCCAACGAATTGTCACACGCTAAGATTCAATGCAAATCGGCCACATTATGGCCTTCCTAGTAAAAAAGGGTCGAAAACGAGTAATGTCCCAAATTAACGAGGAGATTTTCTTAACCTCCATTTTGGCTGAATTTTTAAAAAATGCAAAAATATCCGATGGAAGTCGTAGCTATGTTGTTTACCTATCCAACGAATTGTCCCATACTAAGATTCAATACAAACCGGCCACTTTATGACCTTCCTTATAAAAAAGGGTCGAAAACGAGTAATATCCTAAATTAACGAGGGGATTTTCTTAACCTCCATTTTGGCTGAATTTTTAGAGAATGCAAAAATATCCCATGGAAGTCGTAGTTATGTTGTTTACCTATCCAACGAATTGTCACACGCTAAGATTCAATGCAACTCGGCCACATTATGGCCTTCCTACTAAAAAAGGGTCGAAAACCAGTAATGTCCCAAATTAACGAGGATATTTTCTTAACCCCCATTTTGGCTGATTTTTTAGAGAATGCAAAAATATCCCATGGAAGTCGTAGTTATGTTGTTTACCTATCCAACGAATTGTCACACGCTAAGATTCAATGCAAATCGGCCACATTATGGCCTTCCTACTAAAAAAGGGTCGAAAACGAGTAATGTCCCAAATTAACGAGGATATTTTCTTAACCCCCATTTTGGCTGAATTTTTAGAGAATGCAAAAATATCCCATGGAAGTCATAGTTATGTTGTTTACCTATCCAACGAATTGTCACACGCTAAGATTCAATGCAAATCGGCCACATTATGGCCTTCCTACTAAAAAAGGGTCGAAAACGAGTAATGTCAAAAATTAACGAGGATATTTTCTTAACCCCCATTTTGGCTGAATTTTTAGAGAATGCAAAAATATCCCATGGAAGTCGTAGTTATGTTTTTTTACCTATCCAACGAATTGTCACACGCTAAGATTCAATGCAAATCGGCCACATTATGGCCTTCCTACTAAAAAAGGGTCGAAAACGAGTAATGTCCCAAATTAACGAGGAGATTTTCTTAACCCCCATTTTGGCTGAATTTTTAGAGAATGCAAAAATATCCCATGGAAGTCATAGTTATGTTGTTTACCTATCCAACGAATTGTCACACGCTAAGATTCAATGCAAATCGGCCACATTATGGCCTTCCTACTAAAAAAGGGTCGAAAACGAGTAATGTCCCAAATTAACGAGGATATTTTCTTAACCCCCATTTTGGCTGAATTTTTAAAGAATGCAAAAATATCCCATGGAAGTCATTGTTATGTTGTTTACCTATCCAACGAATTGTCACACGCTAAGATTCAATGCAAATCGGCCACATTATGGCCTTCCTAGTAAAAAAGGGTCGAAAACGAGTAATGTCCCAAATTAACGAGGAGATTTTCTTAACCTCCATTTTGGCTGAATTTTTAAAAAATGCAAAAATATCCGATGGAAGTCGTAGCTATGTTGTTTACCTATCCAACGAATTGTCCCATACTAAGATTCAATACAAACCGGCCACTTTATGACCTTCCTTATAAAAAAGGGTCGAAAACGAGTAATGTCCTAAATTAACGAGGGGATTTTCTTAACCTCCATTTTGGCTGAATTTTTAGAGAATGCAAAAATATCCCATGGAAGTCGTAGTTATGTTGTTTACCTATCCAACGAATTGTCACACGCTAAGATTCAATGCAACTCGGCCACATTATGGCCTTCCTACTAAAAAAGGGTCGAAAACCAGTAATGTCCCAAATTAACGAGGATATTTTCTTAACCCCCATTTTGGCTGATTTTTTAGAGAATGCAAAAATATCCCATGGAAGTCGTAGTTATGTTGTTTACCTATCCAACGAATTGTCACACGCTAAGATTCAATGCAAATCGGCCACATTATGGCCTTCCTACTAAAAAAGGGTCGAAAACGAGTAATGTCCCAAATTAACGCGGATATTTTCTTAACCCCCATTTTGGCTGAATTTTTAGAGAATGCAAAAATATCCCATGGAAGTCATAGTTATGTTGTTTACCTATCCAACGAATTGTCACACGCTAAGATTCAATGCAAATCGGCCACATTATGGCCTTCCTACTAAAAAAGGGTCGAAAACGAGTAATGTCAAAAATTAACGAGGATATTTTCTTAACCCCCATTTTGGCTGAATTTTTAGAGAATGCAAAAATATCCCATGGAAGTCGTAGTTATGTTGTTTACCTATCCAACGAATTGTCACACGCTAAGATTCAATGCAAATCGGCCACATTATGGCCTTCCTACTAAAAAAGGGTCGAAAACGAGTAATGTCCCAAATTAACGAGGAGATTTTCTTAACCCCCATTTTGGCTGAATTTTTAGAGAATGCAAAAATATCCCATGGAAGTCATAGTTATGTTGTTTACCTATCCAACGAATTGTCACACACTAAGATTCAATGCAAATCGGCCACATTATGGCCTTCCTACTAAAAAAGGGTCGAAAACGAGTAATGTCCCAAATTAACGAGGATATTTTCTTAACCCCCATTTTGGCTGAATTTTTAAAGAATGCAAAAATATCCCATGGAAGTCATTGTTATGTTGTTTACCTATCCAACGAATTGTCACACGCTAAGATTCAATGCAAATCGGCCACATTATGGCCTTCCTAGTAAAAAAGGGTCGAAAACGAGTAATGTCCCAAATTAACGAGGAGATTTTCTTAACCTCCATTTTGGCTGAATTTTTAAAAAATGCAAAAATATCCGATGGAAGTCGTAGCTATGTTGTTTACCTATCCAACGAATTGTCCCATACTAAGATTCAATACAAACCGGCCACTTTATGACCTTCCTTATAAAAAAGGGTCGAAAACGAGTAATGTCCTAAATTAACGAGGGGATTTTCTTAACCTCCATTTTGGCTGAATTTTTAGAGAATGCAAAAATATCCCATGGAAGTCGTAGTTATGTTGTTTACCTATCCAACGAATTGTCACACGCTAAGATTCAATGCAACTCGGCCACATTATGGCCTTCCTACTAAAAAAGGGTCGAAAACCAGTAATGTCCCAAATTAACGAGGATATTTTCTTAACCCCCATTTTGGCTGATTTTTTAGAGAATGCAAAAATATCCCATGGAAGTCGTAGTTATGTTGTTTACCTATCCAACGAATTGTCACACGCTAAGATTCAATGCAAATCGGCCACATTATGGCCTTCCTACTAAAAAAGGGTCGAAAACGAGTAATGTCCCAAATTAACGCGGATATTTTCTTAACCCCCATTTTGGCTGAATTTTTAGAGAATGCAAAAATATCCCATGGAAGTCATAGTTATGTTGTTTACCTATCCAACGAATTGTCACACGCTAAGATTCAATGCAAATCGGCCACATTATGGCCTTCCTACTAAAAAAGGGTCGAAAACGAGTAATGTCAAAAATTAACGAGGATATTTTCTTAACCCCCATTTTGGCTGAATTTTTAGAGAATGCAAAAATATCCCATGGAAGTCGTAGTTATGTTGTTTACCTATCCAACGAATTGTCACACGCTAAGATTCAATGCAAATCGGCGACATTATGGCCTTCCTACTAAAAAAGGGTCGAAAACGAGTAATGTCCCAAATTAACGAGGAGATTTTCTTAACCCCCATTTTGGCTGAATTTTTAGAGAATGCAAAAATATCCCATGGAAGTCATAGTTATGTTGTTTACCTATCCAACGAATTGTCACACACTAAGATTCAATGCAAATCGGCCACATTATGGCCTTCCTACTAAAAAAGGGTCGAAAACGAGTAATGTCCCAAATTAACGAGGATATTTTCTTAACCCCCATTTTGGCTGAATTTTTAGAGAATGCAAAAATATCCCATGGAAGTCATTGTTATGTTGTTTACCTATCCAACGAATTGTCACACGCTAAGATTCAATGCAAATCGGCCACATTATGGCCTTCCTACTAAAAAAGGGTCGAAAACGAGTAATGTCAAAAATTATCGAGGATATTTTCTTAACCCCCATTTTGGCTGAATTTTTAGAGAATGCAAAAATATCCCATGGAAGTCGTAGTTATGTTGTTTACCTATCCAACGAATTGTCACACGCTAAGATTCAATGCAAATCGGCCACATTATGGCCTTCCTACTAAAAAAGGGTCGAAAACGAGTAATGTCCCAAATTAACGAGGATATTTTCTTAACCCCCATTTTGGCTGATTTTTAAGAGAATGCAAAAATATCCCATGGAGGTCGTAGTTATGTTGTTTACCTATCCAACGAATTGTCACACGCTAAGATTCAATGCAAATCGGCCACATTATGGCCTTCCTACTAAAAAAGGGTCGAAAACGAGTAATGTCCCAAATTAACGAGGATATTTTCTTAACCCCCATTTTGGCTGAATTTTTAAAGAATGCAAAAATATCCCATGGAAGTCATAGTTATGTTGTTTACCTATCCAACGAATTGTCCCATACTAAGATTCAATACAAACCGGCCACTTTATGACCTTCCTTATAAAAAAGGGTCGAAAACGAGTAATGTCCTAAATTAACGAGGGGATTTTCTTAACCTCCATTTTGGCTGAATTTTTAGAGAATGCAAAAATATCCCATGGAAGTCGTAGTTATGTTGTTTACCTATCCAACGAATTGTCACGCGCTAAGATTCAATGCAACTCGGCCACATTATGGCCTTCCTACTAAAAAAGGGTCGAAAACCAGTAATGTCCCAAATTAACGAGGATATTTTCTTAACCCCCATTTTGGCTGATTTTTTAGAGAATGCAAAAATATCCCATGGAAGTCGTAGTTATGTTGTTTACCTATCCAACGAATTGTCACACGCTAAGATTCAATGCAAATCGGCCACATTATGGCCTTCCTACTAAAAAAGGGTCGAATACGAGTAATGTCCCAAATTAACGAGGATATTTTCTTAACCCCCATTTTGGCTGAATTTTTAGAGAATGCAAAAATATCCCATGGAAGTCATAGTTATGTTGTTTACCTATCCAACGAATTGTCACACGCTAAGATTCAATGCAAATCGGCCACATTATGGCCTTCCTACTAAAAAAGGGTCGAAAACAAGTAATGTCAAAAATTAACGAGGATATTTTCTTAACCCCCATTTTGGCTGAATTTTTAGAGAATGCAAAAATATCCCATGGAAGTCGTAGTTATGTTGTTTACCTATCCAACGAATTGTCACACGCTAAGATTCAATGCAAATCGGCCACATTATGGCCTTCCTACTAAAAAAGGGTCGAAAACGAGTAATGTCCCAAATTAACGAGGAGATTTTCTTAACCCCCATTTTGGGTGAATTTTTAGAGAATGCAAAAATATCCCATGGAAGTCATAGTTATGTTGTTTACCTATCCAACGAATTGTCACACGCTAAGATTCAATGCAAATCGGCCACATTATGGCCTTCCTACTAAAAAAGGGTCGAAAACGAGTAATGTCCCAAATTAACGAGGATATTTTCTTAACCCCCATTTTGGCTGAATTTTTAGAGAATGCAAAAATATCCCATGGAAGTCATTGTTATGTTGTTTACCTATCCAACGAATTGTCACACGCTAAGATTCAATGCAAATCGGCCACATTATGGCCTTCTTACTAAAAAAGGGTCGAAAACGAGTAATGTCAAAAATTATCGAGGATATTTTCTTAACCCCCATTTTGGCTGAATTTTTAGAGAATGCAAAAATATCCCATGGAAGTCGTAGTTATGTTGTTTACCTATCCAACGAATTGTCACACGCTAAGATTCAATGCAAATCGGCCACATTATGGCCTTCCTACTAAAAAAGGGTCGAAAACGAGTAATGTCCCAAATTAACGAGGATATTTTCTTAACCCCCATTTTGGCTGATTTTTTAGAGAATGCAAAAATATCCCATGGAAGTCGTAGTTATGTTGTTTACCTATCCAACGAATTGTCACACGCTAAGATTCAATGCAAATCGGCCACATTATGGCCTTCCTACTAAAAAAGGGTCGAAAACGAGTAATGTCCCAAATTAACGAGGATATTTTCTTAACCCCCATTTTGGCTGAATTTTTAAAGAATGCAAAAATATCCCATGGAAGTCATAGTTATGTTGTTTACCTATCCAACGAATTGTCCCATACTAAGATTCAATACAAACCGGCCACTTTATGACCTTCCTTATAAAAAAGGGTCGAAAACGAGTAATGTCCTAAATTAACGAGGGGATTTTCTTAACCTCCATTTTGGCTGAATTTTTAGAGAATGCAAAAATATCCCATGGAAGTCGTAGTTATGTTGTTTACCTATCCAACGAATTGTCACGCGCTAAGATTCAATGCAACTCGGCCACATTATGGCCTTCCTACTAAAAAAGGGTCGAAAACCAGTAATGTCCCAAATTAACGAGGATATTTTCTTAACCCCCATTTTGGCTGATTTTTTAGAGAATGCAAAAATATCCCATGGAAGTCGTAGTTATGTTGTTTACCTATCCAACGAATTGTCACACGCTAAGATTCAATGCAAATCGGCCACATTATGGCCTTCCTACTAAAAAAGGGTCGAATACGAGTAATGTCCCAAATTAACGAGGATATTTTCTTAACCCCCATTTTGGCTGAATTTTTAGAGAATGCAAAAATATCCCATGGAAGTCATAGTTATGTTGTTTACCTATCCAACGAATTGTCACACGCTAAGATTCAATGCAAATCGGCCACATTATGGCCTTCCTACTAAAAAAGGGTCGAAAACGAGTAATGTCAAAAATTAACGAGGATATTTTCTTAACCCCCATTTTGGCTGAATTTTTAGAGAATGCAAAAATATCCCATGGAAGTCGTAGTTATGTTGTTTACCTATCCAACGAATTGTCACACGCTAAGATTCAATGCAAATCGGCCACATTATGGCCTTCCTACTAAAAAAGGGTCGAAAACGAGTAATGTCCCAAATTAACGAGGAGATTTTCTTAACCCCCATTTTGGCTGAATTTTTAGAGAATGCAAAAATATCCCATGGAAGTCATAGTTATGTTGTTTACCTATCCAACGAATTGTCACACGCTAAGATTCAATGCAAATCGGCCACATTATGGCCTTCCTACTAAAAAAGGGTCGAAAACGAGTAATGTCCCAAATTAACGAGGATATTTTCTTAACCCCCATTTTGGCTGAATTTTTAGAGAATGCAAAAATATCCCATGGAAGTCATTGTTATGTTGTTTACCTATCCAACGAATTGTCACACGCTAAGATTCAATGCAAATCGGCCACATTATGGCCTTCCTACTAAAAAAGGGTCGAAAACGAGTAATGTCAAAAATTATCGAGGATATTTTCTTAACCCCCATTTTGGCTGAATTTTTAGAGAATGCAAAAATATCCCATGGAAGTCGTAGTTATGTTGTTTACCTATCCAACGAATTGTCACACGCTAAGATTCAATGCAAATCGGCCACATTATGGCCTTCCTACTAAAAAAGGGTCGAAAACGAGTAATGTCCCAAATTAACGAGGATATTTTCTTAACCCCCATTTTGGCTGATTTTTTAGAGAATGCAAAAATATCCCATGGAAGTCGTAGTTATGTTGTTTACCTATCCAACGAATTGTCACACGCTAAGATTCAATGCAAATCGGCCACATTATGGCCTTCCTACTAAAAAAGGGTCGAAAACGAGTAATGTCCCAAATTAACGAGGATATTTTCTTAACCCCCATTTTGGCTGAATTTTTAGAGAATGCAAAAATATCCCATGGAAGTCGTAGTTATGTTGTTTACCTATCCAACGAATTGTCACACGCTAAGATTCAATGCAAATCGGCCACATTATGGCCTTCCTACTAAAAAAGGGTCGAAAACGAGTAATGTCAAAAATTAACGAGGATATTTTCTTAACCCCCATTTTGGCTGAATTTTTAGAGAATGCAAAAATATCCCATGGAAGTCGTAGTTATGTTGTTTACCTATCCAACGAATTGTCACACGCTAAGATTCAATGCAAATCGGCCACATTATGGCCTTCCTACTAAAAAAGGGTCGAAAACGAGTAATGTCCCAAATTAACGAGGAGATTTTCTTAACCCCCATTTTGGCTGAATTTTTAGAGAATGCAAAAATATCCCATGGAAGTCATAGTTATGTTGTTTACCTATCCAACGAATTGTCACACGCTAAGATTCAATGCAAATCGGCCACATTATGGCCTTCCTACTAAAAAAGGGTCGAAAACGAGTAATGTCCCAAATTAACGAGGATATTTTCTTAACCCCCATTTTGGCTGAATTTTTAGAGAATGCAAAAATATCCCATGGAAGTCATTGTTATGTTGTTTACCTATCCAACGAATTGTCACACGCTAAGATTCAATGCAAATCGGCCACATTATGGCCTTCCTACTAAAAAAGGGTCGAAAACGAGTAATGTCAAAAATTATCGAGGATATTTTCTTAACCCCCATTTTGGCTGAATTTTTAGAGAATGCAAAAATATCCCATGGAAGTCGTAGTTATGTTGTTTACCTATCCAACGAATTGTCACACGCTAAGATTCAATGCAAATCGGCCACATTATGGCCTTCCTACTAAAAAAGGGTCGAAAACGAGTAATGTCCCAAATTAACGAGGATATTTTCATAACCCCCATTTTGGCTGATTTTTTAGAGAATGCAAAAATATCCCATGGAAGTCGTAGTTATGTTGTTTACCTATCCAACGAATTGTCACACGCTAAGATTCAATGCAAATCGGCCACATTATGGCCTTCCTACTAAAAAAGGGTCGAAAACGAGTAATGTCCCAAATTAACGAGGATATTTTCTTAACCCCCATTTTGGCTGAATTTTTAAAGAATGCAAAAATATCCCATGGAAGTCATTGTTATGTTGTTTACCTATCCAACGAATTGTCACACGCTAAGATTCAATGCAAATCGGCCACATTATGGCCTTCCTAGTAAAAAAGGGTCGAAAACGAGTAATGTCCCAAATTAACGAGGAGATTTTCTTAACCTCCATTTTGGCTGAATTTTTAAAAAATGCAAAAATATCCGATGGAAGTCGTAGCTATGTTGTTTACCTATCCAACGAATTGTCACACGCTAAGATTCAATGCAAATCGGCCACATTATGGCCTTCCTACTAAAAAAGGGTCGAAAACGAGTAATGTCCCAAATTAACGAGGATATTTTCTTAACCCCCATTTTGGCTGAATTTTTAGAGAATGCAAAAATATCCCATGGAAGTCGTAGTTATGTTGTTTACCTATCCAACGAATTGTCACACGCTAAGATTCAATGCAAATCGGCCACATTATGGCCTTCCTACTAAAAAAGGGTCGAAAACGAGTAATGTCAAAAATTAACGAGGATATTTTCTTAACCCCCATTTTGGCTGAATTTTTAGAGAATGCAAAAATATCCCATGGAAGTCGTAGTTATGTTGTTTACCTATCCAACGAATTGTCACACGCTAAGATTCAATGCAAATCGGCCACATTATGGCCTTCCTACTAAAAAAGGGTCGAAAACGAGTAATGTCCCAAATTAACGAGGATATTTTCTTAACCCCCATTTTGGCTGAATTTTTAGAGAATGCAAAAATATCCCATGGAAGTCATAGTTATGTTGTTTACCTATCCAACGAATTGTCACACGCTAAGATTCAATGCAAATCGGCCACATTATGGCCTTCCTACTAAAAAAGGGTCGAAAACGAGTAATGTCCCAAATTAACGAGGATATTTTCTTAACCCCCATTTTGGCTGAATTTTTAAAGAATGCAAAAATATCCCATGGAAGTCATTGTTATGTTGTTTACCTATCCAACGAATTGTCACACGCTAAGATTCAATGCAAATCGGCCACATTATGGCCTTCCTACTAAAAAAGGGTCGAAAACGAGTAATGTCAAAAATTATCGAGGATATTTTCTTAACCCCCATTTTGGCTGAATTTTTAGAGAATGCAAAAATATCCCATGGAAGTCGTAGTTATGTTGTTTACCTATCCAACGAATTGTCACACGCTAAGATTCAATGCAAATCGGCCACATTATGGCCTTCCTACTAAAAAAGGGTCGAAAACGAGTAATGTCCCAAATTAACGAGGATATTTTCTTAACCCCCATTTTGGCTGATTTTTTAGAGAATGCAAAAATATCCCATGGAAGTCGTAGTTATGTTGTTTACCTATCCAACGAATTGTCACACGCTAAGATTCAATGCAAATCGGCCACATTATGGCCTTCCTACTAAAAAAGGGTCGAAAACGAGTAATGTCCCAAATTAACGAGGATATTTTCTTAACCCCCATTTTGGCTGAATTTTTAAAGAATGCAAAAATATCCCATGGAAGTCATTGTTATGTTGTTTACCTATCCAACGAATTGTCACACGCTAAGATTCAATGCAAATCGGCCACATTATGGCCTTCCTAGTAAAAAAGGGTCGAAAACGAGTAATGTCCCAAATTAACGAGGAGATTTTCTTAACCTCCATTTTGGCTGAATTTTTAAAAAATGCAAAAATATCCGATGGAAGTCGTAGCTATGTTGTTTACCTATCCAACGAATTGTCACACGCTAAGATTCAATGCAAATCGGCCACATTATGGCCTTCCTACTAAAAAAGGGTCGAAAACGAGTAATGTCCCAAATTAACGAGGATATTTTCTTAACCCCCATTTTGGCTGAATTTTTAGAGAATGCAAAAATATCCCATGGAAGTCGTAGTTATGTTGTTTACCTATCCAACGAATTGTCACACGCTAAGATTCAATGCAAATCGGCCACATTATGGCCTTCCTACTAAAAAAGGGTCGAAAACGAGTAATGTCAAAAATTAACGAGGATATTTTCTTAACCCCCATTTTGGCTGAATTTTTAGAGAATGCAAAAATATCCCATGGAAGTCGTAGTTATGTTGTTTACCTATCCAACGAATTGTCACACGCTAAGATTCAATGCAAATCGGCCACATTATGGCCTTCCTACTAAAAAAGGGTCGAAAACGAGTAATGTCCCAAATTAACGAGGAGATTTTCTTAACCCCCATTTTGGCTGAATTTTTAGAGAATGCAAAAATATCCCATGGAAGTCATAGTTATGTTGTTTACCTATCCAACGAATTGTCACACGCTAAGATTCAATGCAAATCGGCCACATTATGGCCTTCCTACTAAAAAAGGGTCGAAAACGAGTAATGTCCCAAATTAACGAGGATATTTTCTTAACCCCCATTTTGGCTGAATTTTTAGAGAATGCAAAAATATCCCATGGAAGTCATTGTTATGTTGTTTACCTATCCAACGAATTGTCACACGCTAAGATTCAATGCAAATCGGCCACATTATGGCCTTCCTACTAAAAAAGGGTCGAAAACGAGTAATGTCAAAAATTATCGAGGATATTTTCTTAACCCCCATTTTGGCTGAATTTTTAGAGAATGCAAAAATATCCCATGGAAGTCGTAGTTATGTTGTTTACCTATCCAACGAATTGTCACACGCTAAGATTCAATGCAAATCGGCCACATTATGGCCTTCCTACTAAAAAAGGGTCGAAAACGAGTAATGTCCCAAATTAACGAGGATATTTTCTTAACCCCCATTTTGGCTGATTTTTTAGAGAATGCAAAAATATCCCATGGAAGTCGTAGTTATGTTGTTTACCTATCCAACGAATTGTCACACGCTAAGATTCAATGCAAATCGGCCACATTATGGCCTTCCTACTAAAAAAGGGTCGAAAACGAGTAATGTCCCAAATTAACGAGGATATTTTCTTAACCCCCATTTTGGCTGAATTTTTAAAGAATGCAAAAATATCCCATGGAAGTCATTGTTATGTTGTTTACCTATCCAACGAATTGTCACACGCTAAGATTCAATGCAAATCGGCCACATTATGGCCTTCCTAGTAAAAAAGGGTCGAAAACGAGTAATGTCCCAAATTAACGAGGAGATTTTCTTAACCTCCATTTTGGCTGAATTTTTAAAAAATGCAAAAATATCCGATGGAAGTCGTAGCTATGTTGTTTACCTATCCAACGAATTGTCACACGCTAAGATTCAATGCAACTCGGCCACATTATGGCCTTCCTACTAAAAAAGGGTCGAAAACCAGTAATGTCCCAAATTAACGAGGATATTTTCTTAACCCCCATTTTGGCTGATTTTTTAGAGAATGCAAAAATATCCCATGGAAGTCGTAGTTATGTTGTTTACCTATCCAACGAATTGTCACACGCTAAGATTCAATGCAAATCGGCCACATTATGGCCTTCCTACTAAAAAAGGGTCGAAAACGAGTAATGTCCCAAATTAACGAGGATATTTTCTTAACCCCCATTTTGGCTGAATTTTTAGAGAATGCAAAAATATCCCATGGAAGTCATAGTTATGTTGTTTACCTATCCAACGAATTGTCACACGCTAATATTCAATGCAAATCGGCCACATTATGGCCTTCCTACTAAAAAAGGGTCGAAAACGAGTAATGTCAAAAATTAACGAGGATATTTTCTTAACCCCCATTTTGGCTGAATTTTTAGAGAATGCAAAAATATCCCATGGAAGTCGTAGTTATGTTGTTTACCTATCCAACGAATTGTCACACGCTAAGATTCAATGCAAATCGGCCACATTATGGCCTTCCTACTAAAAAAGGGTCGAAAACGAGTAATGTCAAAAATTAACGAGGATATTTTCTTAACCCCCATTTTGGCTGAATTTTTAGAGAATGCAAAAATATCCCATGGAAGTCGTAGTTATGTTGTTTACCTATCCAACGAATTGTCACACGCTAAGATTCAATGCAAATCGGCCACATTATGGCCTTCCTACTAAAAAAGGGTCGAAAACGAGTAATGTCCCAAATTAACGAGGAGATTTTCTTAACCCCCATTTTGGCTGAATTTTTAGAGAATGCAAAAATATCCCATGGAAGTCATAGTTATGTTGTTTACCTATCCAACGAATTGTCACACGCTAAGATTCAATGCAAATCGGCCACATTATGGCCTTCCTACTAAAAAAGGGTCGAAAACGAGTAATGTCCCAAATTAACGAGGATATTTTCTTAACCCCCATTTTGGCTGAATTTTTAGAGAATGCAAAAATATCCCATGGAAGTCATTGTTATGTTGTTTACCTATCCAACGAATTGTCACACGCTAAGATTCAATGCAAATCGGCCACATTATGGCCTTCCTACTAAAAAAGGGTCGAAAACGAGTAATGTCAAAAATTATCGAGGATATTTTCTTAACCCCCATTTTGGCTGAATTTTTAGAGAATGCAAAAATATCCCATGGAAGTCGTAGTTATGTTGTTTACCTATCCAACGAATTGTCACACGCTAAGATTCAATGCAAATCGGCCACATTATGGCCTTCCTACTAAAAAAGGGTCGAAAACGAGTAATGTCCCAAATTAACGAGGATATTTTCTTAACCCCCATTTTGGCTGATTTTTTAGAGAATGCAAAAATATCCCATGGAAGTCGTAGTTATGTTGTTTACCTATCCAACGAATTGTCACACGCTAAGATTCAATGCAAATCGGCCACATTATGGCCTTCCTACTAAAAAAGGGTCGAAAACGAGTAATGTCCCAAATTAACGAGGATATTTTCTTAACCCCCATTTTGGCTGAATTTTTAAAGAATGCAAAAATATCCCATGGAAGTCATTGTTATGTTGTTTACCTATCCAACGAATTGTCACACGCTAAGATTCAATGCAAATCGGCCACATTATGGCCTTCCTAGTAAAAAAGGGTCGAAAACGAGTAATGTCCCAAATTAACGAGGAGATTTTCTTAACCTCCATTTTGGCTGAATTTTTAAAAAATGCAAAAATATCCGATGGAAGTCGTAGCTATGTTGTTTACCTATCCAACGAATTGTCACACGCTAAGATTCAATGCAACTCGGCCACATTATGGCCTTCCTACTAAAAAAGGGTCGAAAACCAGTAATGTCCCAAATTAACGAGGATATTTTCTTAACCCCCATTTTGGCTGATTTTTTAGAGAATGCAAAAATATCCCATGGAAGTCGTAGTTATGTTGTTTACCTATCCAACGAATTGTCACACGCTAAGATTCAATGCAAATCGGCCACATTATGGCCTTCCTACTAAAAAAGGGTCGAAAACGAGTAATGTCCCAAATTAACGAGGATATTTTCTTAACCCCCATTTTGGCTGAATTTTTAGAGAATGCAAAAATATCCCATGGAAGTCATAGTTATGTTGTTTACCTATCCAACGAATTGTCACACGCTAAGATTCAATGCAAATCGGCCACATTATGGCCTTCCTACTAAAAAAGGGTCGAAAACGAGTAATGTCAAAAATTAACGAGGATATTTTCTTAACCCCCATTTTGGCTGAATTTTTAGAGAATGCAAAAATATCCCATGGAAGTCGTAGTTATGTTGTTTACCTATCCAACGAATTGTCACACGCTAAGATTCAATGCAAATCGGCCACATTATGGCCTTCCTACTAAAAAAGGGTCGAAAACGAGTAATGTCAAAAATTAACGAGGATATTTTCTTAACCCCCATTTTGGCTGAATTTTTAGAGAATGCAAAAATATCCCATGGAAGTCGTAGTTATGTTGTTTACCTATCCAACGAATTGTCACACGCTAAGATTCAATGCAAATCGGCCACATTATGGCCTTCCTACTAAAAAAGGGTCGAAAACGAGTAATGTCCCAAATTAACGAGGAGATTTTCTTAACCCCCATTTTGGCTGAATTTTTAGAGAATGCAAAAATATCCCATGGAAGTCATAGTTATGTTGTTTACCTATCCAACGAATTGTCACACGCTAAGATTCAATGCAAATCGGCCACATTATGGCCTTCCTACTAAAAAAGGGTCGAAAACGAGTAATGTCCCAAATTAACGAGGATATTTTCTTAACCCCCATTTTGGCTGAATTTTTAGAGAATGCAAAAATATCCCATGGAAGTCATTGTTATGTTGTTTACCTATCCAACGAATTGTCACACGCTAAGATTCAATGCAAATCGGCCACATTATGGCCTTCCTACTAAAAAAGGGTCGAAAACGAGTAATGTCAAAAATTATCGAGGATATTTTCTTAACCCCCATTTTGGCTGAATTTTTAGAGAATGCAAAAATATCCCATGGAAGTCGTAGTTATGTTGTTTACCTATCCAACGAATTGTCACACGCTAAGATTCAATGCAAATCGGCCACATTATGGCCTTCCTACTAAAAAAGGGTCGAAAACGAGTAATGTCCCAAATTAACGAGGATATTTTCTTAACCCCCATTTTGGCTGATTTTTTAGAGAATGCAAAAATATCCCATGGAAGTCGTAGTTATGTTGTTTACCTATCCAACGAATTGTCACACGCTAAGATTCAATGCAAATCGGCCACATTATGGCCTTCCTACTAAAAAAGGGTCGAAAACGAGTAATGTCCCAAATTAACGAGGATATTTTCTTAACCCCCATTTTGGCTGAATTTTTAAAGAATGCAAAAATATCCCATGGAAGTCATTGTTATGTTGTTTACCTATCCAACGAATTGTCACACGCTAAGATTCAATGCAAATCGGCCACATTATGGCCTTCCTAGTAAAAAAGGGTCGAAAACGAGTAATGTCCCAAATTAACGAGGAGATTTTCTTAACCTCCATTTTGGCTGAATTTTTAAAAAATGCAAAAATATCCGATGGAAGTCGTAGCTATGTTGTTTACCTATCCAACGAATTGTCACACGCTAAGATTCAATGCAACTCGGCCACATTATGGCCTTCCTACTAAAAAAGGGTCGAAAACCAGTAATGTCCCAAATTAACGAGGATATTTTCTTAACCCCCATTTTGGCTGATTTTTTAGAGAATGCAAAAATATACCATGGAAGTCGTAGTTATGTTGTTTACCTATCCAACGAATTGTCACACGCTAAGATTCAATGCAAATCGGCCACATTATGGCCTTCCTACTAAAAAAGGGTCGAAAACGAGTAATGTCCCAAATTAACGAGGATATTTTCTTAACCCCCATTTTGGCTGAATTTATAGAGAATGCAAAAATATCCCATGGAAGTCATAGTTATGTTGTTTACCTATCCAACGAATTGTCACACGCTAAGATTCAATGCAAATCGGCCACATTATGGCCTTCCTACTAAAAAAGGGTCGAAAACGAGTAATGTCAAAAATTAACGAGGATATTTTCTTAACCCCCATTTTGGCTGAATTTTTAGAGAATGCAAAAATATCCCATGGAAGTCGTAGTTATGTTGTTTACCTATCCAACGAATTGTCACACGCTAAGATTCAATGCAAATCGGCCACATTATGGCCTTCCTACTAAAAAAGGGTCGAAAACGAGTAATGTCCCAAATTAACGAGGAGATTTTCTTAACCCCCATTTTGGCTGAATTTTTAGAGAATGCAAAAATATCCCATGGAAGTCATAGTTATGTTGTTTACCTATCCAACGAATTGTCACAGGCTAAGATTCAATGCAAATCGGCCACATTATGGCCTTCCTACTAAAAAAGGGTCGAAAACGAGTAATGTCCCAAATTAACGGGATATTTTCTTAACCCCCATTTTGGCTGAATTTTTAGAGAATGCAAAAATATCCCATGGAAGTCATTGTTATGTTGTTTACCTATCCAACGAATTGTCACACGCTAAGATTCAATGCAAATCGGCCACATTATGGCCTTCCTACTAAAAAAGGGTCGAAAACGAGTAATGTCAAAAATTATCGAGGATATTTTCTTAACCCCCATTTTGGCTGAATTTTTAGAGAATGCAAAAATATCCCATGGAAGTCGTAGTTATGTTGTTTACCTATCCAACGAATTGTCACACGCTAAGATTCAATGCAAATCGGCCACATTATGGCCTTCCTACTAAAAAAGGGTCGAAAACGAGTAATGTCCCAAATTAACGAGGATATTTTCTTAACCCCCATTTTGGCTGATTTTTTAGAGAATGCAAAAATATCCCATGGAAGTCGTAGTTATGTTGTTTACCTATCCAACGAATTGTCACACGCTAAGATTCAATGCAAATCGGCCACATTATGGCCTTCCTACTAAAAAAGGGTCGAAAACGAGTAATGTCCCAAATTAACGAGGATATTTTCTTAACCCCCATTTTGGCTGAATTTTTAAAGAATGCAAAAATATCCCATGGAAGTCATTGTTATGTTGTTTACCTATCCAACGAATTGTCACACGCTAAGATTCAATGCAAATCGGCCACATTATGGCCTTCCTAGTAAAAAAGGGTCGAAAACGAGTAATGTCCCAAATTAACGAGGAGATTTTCTTAACCTCCATTTTGGCTGAATTTTTAAAAAATGCAAAAATATCCGATGGAAGTCGTAGCTATGTTGTTTACCTATCCAACGAATTGTCCCATACTAAGATTCAATACAAACCGGCCACTTTATGACCTTCCTTATAAAAAAGGGTCGAAAACGAGTAATGTCCTAAATTAACGAGGGGATTTTCTTAACCTCCATTTTGGCTGAATTTTTAGAGAATGCAAAAATATCCCATGGAAGTCGTAGTTATGTTGTTTACCTATCCAACGAATTGTCACACGCTAAGATTCAATGCAACTCGGCCACATTATGGCCTTCCTACTAAAAAAGGGTCGAAAACCAGTAATGTCCCAAATTAACGAGGATATTTTCTTAACCCTCATTTTGGCTGATTTTTTAGAGAATGCAAAAATATCCCATGGAAGTCGTAGTTATGTTGTTTACCTATCCAACGAATTGTCACACGCTAAGATTCAATGCAAATCGGCCACATTATGGCCTTCCTACTAAAAAAGGGTCGAAAACGAGTAATGTCCCAAATTAACGAGGATATTTTCTTAACCCCCATTTTGGCTGAATTTTTAGAGAATGCAAAAATATCCCATGGAAGTCATAGTTATGTTGTTTACCTATCCAACGAATTGTCACACGCTAAGATTCAATGCAAATCGGCCACATTATGGCCTTCCTACTAAAAAAGGGTCGAAAACGAGTAATGTCAAAAATTAACGAGGATATTTTCTTAACCCCCATTTTGGCTGAATTTTTAGAGAATGCAAAAATATCCCATGGAAGTCGTAGTTATGTTGTTTACCTATCCAACGAATTGTCACACGCTAAGATTCAATGCAAATCGGCCACATTATGGCCTTCCTACTAAAAAAGGGTCGAAAACGAGTTATGTCCCAAATTAACGAGGAGATTTTCTTAACCCCCATTTTGGCTGAATTTTTAGAGAATGCAAAAATATCCCATGGAAGTCATAGTTATGTTGTTTACCTATCCAACGAATTGTCACACGCTAAGATTCAATGCAAATCGGCCACATTATGGCCTTCCTACTAAAAAAGGGTCGAAAACGAGTAATGTCCCAAATTAACGGGATATTTTCTTAACCCCCATTTTGGCTGAATTTTTAGAGAATGCAAAAATATCCCATGGAAGTCATTGTTATGTTGTTTACCTATCCAACGAATTGTCACACGCTAAGATTCAATGCAAATCAGCCACATTATGGCCTTCCTACTAAAAAAGGGTCGAAAACGAGTAATGTCAAAAATTATCGAGGATATTTTCTTAACCCCCATTTTGGCTGAATTTTTAGAGAATGCAAAAATATCCCATGGAAGTCGTAGTTATGTTGTTTACCTATCCAACGAATTGTCACACGCTAAGATTCAATGCAAATCGGCCACATTATGGCCTTCCTACTAAAAAAGGGTCGAAAACGAGTAATGTCCCAAATTAACGAGGATATTTTCTTAACCCCCATTTTGGCTGATTTTTTAGAGAATGCAAAAATATCCCATGGAAGTCGTAGTTATGTTGTTTACCTATCCAACGAATTGTCACACGCTAAGATTCAATGCAAATCGGCCACATTATGGCCTTCCGACTAAAAAAGGGTCGAAAACGAGTAATGTCCCAAATTAACGAGGATATTTTCTTAACCCCCATTTTGGCTGAATTTTTAGAGAATGCAAAAATATCCCATGGAAGTTATTGTTATGTTGTTTTCCTATCCAACGAATTGTCACACGCTAAGATTCAATGCAAATCGGCCACATTATGGCCTTCCTACTAAAAAAGGGTCGAAAACGAGTAATGTCAAAAATTAACGAGGATATTTTCTTAACCCCCATTTTGGCTGAATTTTTAGAGAATGCAAAAATATCCCATGGAAGTCGTAGTTATGTTGTTTACCTATCCAACGAATTGTCACACGCTAAGATTCAATGCAAATCGGCCACATTATGGCCTTCCTACTAAAAAAGGGTCGAAAACGAGTAATGTCCCAAATTAACGAGGAGATTTTCTTAACACCCATTTTGGCTGAATTTTTAGAATGCAAAAATATCCCATGGAAGTCATAGTTATGTTGTTTACCTATCCAACGAATTGTCACACGCTAAGATTCAATGCAAATCGGCCACATTATGGCCTTCCTACTAAAAAAGGGTCGAAAACGAGTAATGTCCCAAATTAACGAGGAGATTTTCTTAACCTCCATTTTGGCTGAATTTTTAAAAAATGCAAAAATATCCGATGGAAGTCGTAGCTATGTTGTTTACCTATCCAACGAATTGTCCCATACTAAGATCCAATACAAACCGGCCACTTTATGACCTTCCTTATAAAAAAGGGTCGAAAACGAGTAATGTCCTAAATTAACGAGGGGATTTTCTTAACCTCCATTTTGGCTGAATTTTTAGAGAATGCAAAAATATCCCATGGAAGTCGTAGTTATGTTGTTTACCTATCCAACGAATTGTCACACGCTAAGATTCAATGCAACTCGCCACATTATGGCCTTCCTACTAAAAAAGGGTCGAAAACCAGTAATGTCCCAAATTAACGAGGATATTTTCTTAACCCCCATTTTGGCTGATTTTTTAGAGAATGCAAAAATATCCCATGGAAGTCGTAGTTATGTTGTTTACCTATCCAACGAATAGTCACACGCTAAGATTCAATGCAAATCGGCCACATTATGGCCTTCCTACTAAAAAAGGGTCGAAAACGAGTAATGTCCCAAATTAACGAGGAGATTTTCTTAACACCCATTTTGGGTGAATTTTTAGAATGCAAAAATATCCCATGGAAGTCATAGTTATGTTGTTTACCTATCCAACGAATTGTCACACGCTAAGATTCAATGCAAATCGGCCACATTATGGCCTTCCTACTAAAAAAGGGTCGAAAACGAGTAATGTCCCAAATTAACGAGGAGATTTTCTTAACCTCCATTTTGGCTGAATTTTTAAAAAATGCAAAAATATCCGATGGAAGTCGTAGCTATGTTGTTTACCTATCCAACGAATTGTCCCATACTAAGATCCAATACAAACCGGCCACTTTATGACCTTCCTTATAAAAAAGGGTCGAAAACGAGTAATGTCCTAAATTAACGAGGGGATTTTCTTAACCTCCATTTTGGCTGAATTTTTAGAGAATGCAAAAATATCCCATGGAAGTCGTAGTTATGTTGTTTACCTATCCAACGAATTGTCACACGCTAAGATTCAATGCAACTCGGCCACATTATGGCCTTCCTACTAAAAAAGGGTCGAAAACCAGTAATGTCCCAAATTAACGAGGATATTTTCTTAACCCCCATTTTGGCTGATTTTTTAGAGAATGCAAAAATATCCCATGGAAGTCGTAGTTATGTTGTTTACCTATCCAACGAATTGTCACACGCTAAGATTCAATGCAAATCGGCCACATTATGGCCTTCCTACTAAAAAAGGGTCGAAAACGAGTAATGTCCCAAATTAACGAGGATATTTTCTTAACCCCCATTTTGGCTGAATTTTTAGAGAATGCAAAAATATCCCATGGAAGTCATAGTTATGTTGTTTACCTATCCAACGAATTGTCACACGCTAAGATTCAATGCAAATCGGCCACATTATGGCCTTCCTACTAAAAAAGGGTCGAAAACGAGTAATGTCAAAAATTAACGAGGATATTTTCTTAACCCCCATTTTGGCTGAATTTTTAGAGAATGCAAAAATATCCCATGGAAGTCGTAGTTATGTTGTTTACCTATCCAACGAATTGTCACACGCTAAGATTCAATGCAAATCGGCCACATTATGGCCTTCCTACTAAAAAAGGGTCGAAAACGAGTAATGTCCCAAATTAACGAGGAGATTTTCTTAACCCCCATTTTGGCCGAATTTTTAGAGAATGCAAAAATATCCCATGGAAGTCATAGTTATGTTGTTTACCTATCCAACGAATTGTCACACGCTAAGATTCAATGCAAATCGGCCACATTATGGCCTTCCTACTAAAAAAGGGTCGAAAACGAGTAATGTCCCAAATTAACGAGGATATTTTCTTAACCCCCATTTTGGCTGAATTTTTAGAGAATGCAAAAATATCCCATGGAAGTCATAGTTATGTTGTTTACCTATCCAACGAATTGTCACACGCTAAGATTCAATGCAAATCGGCCACATTATGGCCTTCCTACTAAAAAAGGGTCGAAAACGAGTAATGTCAAAAATTAACGAGGATATTTTCTTAACCCCCATTTTGGCTGAATTTTTAGAGAATGCAAAAATATCCCATGGAAGTCGTAGTTATGTTGTTTACCTATCCAACGAATTGTCACACGCTAAGATTCATTGCAAATCGGCCACATTATGGCCTTCCTACTAAAAAAGGGTCGAAAACGAGTAATGTCCCAAATTAACGAGGAGATTTTCTTAACCCCCATTTTGGCTGAATTTTTAGAGAATGCAAAAATATCCCATGGAAGTCATAGTTATGTTGTTTACCTATCCAACGAATTGTCACACGCTAAGATTCAATGCAAATCGGCCACATTATGGCCTTCCTACTAAAAAAGGGTCGAAAAC
The DNA here is from genome assembly GCF_051527215.1 of Medicago sativa. Lineage (NCBI taxonomy): Eukaryota > Viridiplantae > Streptophyta > Magnoliopsida > Fabales > Fabaceae > Medicago > Medicago sativa. The sequence goes on from NC_140750.1 coordinate 84,893,493, forward strand.
GAGTAATGTCCCAAATTAACGAGGATATTTTCTTAACCCCCATTTTGGCTGAATTTTTAGAGAATGCAAAAATATCCCATGGAAGTCATAGTTATGTTGTTTACCTATCCAACGAATTGTCACACGCTAAGATTCAATGCAAATCGGCCACATTATGGCCTTCCTACTAAAAAAGGGTCGAAAACGAGTAATGTCAAAAATTAACGAGGATATTTTCTTAACCCCCATTTTGGCTGAATTTTTAGAGAATGCAAAAATATCCCATGGAAGTCGTAGTTATGTTGTTTACCTATCCAACGAATTGTCACACGCTAAGATTCAATGCAAATCGGCCACATTATGGCCTTCCTACTAAAAAAGGGTCGAAAACGAGTAATGTCCCAAATTAACGAGGAGATTTTCTTAACCCCCATTTTGGCTGAATTTTTAGAGAATGCAAAAATATCCCATGGAAGTCATAGTTATGTTGTTTACCTATCCAACGAATTGTCACACGCTAAGATTCAATGCAAATCGGCCACATTATGGCCTTCCTACTAAAAAAGGGTCGAAAACGAGTAATGTCCCAAATTAACGAGGATATTTTCTTAACCCCCATTTTGGCTGAATTTTTAGAGAATGCAAAAATATCCCATGGAAGTCATTGTTATGTTGTTTACCTATCCAACGAATTGTCACACGCTAAGATTCAATGCAAATCGGCCACATTATGGCCTTCCTACTAAAAAAGGGTCGAAAACGAGTAATGTCAAAAATTATCGAGGATATTTTCTTAACCCCCATTTTGGCTGAATTTTTAGAGAATGCAAAAATATCCCATGGAAGTCGTAGTTATGTTGTTTACCTATCCAACGAATTGTCACACGCTAAGATTCAATGCAAATCGGCCACATTATGGCCTTCCTACTAAAAAAGGGTCGAAAACGAGTAATGTCCCAAATTAACGAGGATATTTTCTTAACCCCCATTTTGGCTGAATTTTTAGAGAATGCAAAAATATCCCATGGAAGTCATAGTTATGTTGTTTACCTATCCAACGAATTGTCACACGCTACGATTCAATGCAACTCGGCCACATTATGGCCTTCCTACTAAAAAAGGGTCGAAAACGAGTAATGTCCCAAATTAACGAGGATATTTTCTTAACCCCCATTTTGGCTGAATTTTTAGAGAATGCAAAAATATCCCATGGAAGTCGTAGTTATGTTGTTTACCTATCCAACGAATTGTCACACGCTAAGAGTCAATGCAAATCGGCCACATTATGGCCTTCCTACTAAAAAAGGGTCGAAAACGAGTAATGTCCCAAATTAACGAGGATATTTTCTTAACCCCCATTTTGGCTGAATTTTTAGAGAATGCAAAAATATCCCATGGAAGTCATAGTTATGTTGTTTACCTATCCAACGAATTGTCACACGCTAAGATTCAATGCAAATCGGCCACATTATGGCCTTCCTACTAAAAAAAGGTCGAAAACGAGTAATGTCAAAAATTAACGAGGATATTTTCTTAACCCCCATTTTGGCTGAATTTTTAGAGAATGCAAAAATATCCCATGGAAGTCGTAGTTATGTTGTTTACCTATCCAACGAATTGTCACACGCTAAGATTCAATGCAAATCGGCCACATTATGGCCTTCCTACTAAAAAAGGGTCGAAAACGAGTAATGTCCCAAATTAACGAGGATATTTTCTTAACCCCCATTTTGGCTGAATTTTTAGAGAATGCAAAAATATCCCATGGAAGTCATAGTTATGTTGTTTACCTATCCAACGAATTGTCACACGCTAAGATTCAATGCAAATCGGCCACATTATGGCCTTCCTACTAAAAAAGGGTCGAAAACGAGTAATGTCAAAAATTAACGAGGATATTTTCTTAACCCCCATTTTGGCTGAATTTTTAGAGAATGCAAAAATATCCCATGGAAGTCGTAGTTATGTTGTTTACCTATCCAACGAATTGTCACACGCTAAGATTCAATGCAAATCGGCCACATTATGGCCTTCCTACTAAAAAAGGGTCGAAAACGAGTAATGTCCCAAATTAACGAGGAGATTTTCTTAACCCCCATTTTGGCTGAATTTTTAGAGAATGCAAAAATATCCCATGGAAGTCATAGTTATGTTGTTTACCTATCCAACGAATTGTCACACGCTAAGATTCAATGCAAATCGGCCACATTATGGCCTTCCTACTAAAAAAGGGTCGAAAACGAGTAATGTCCCAAATTAACGAGGATATTTTCTTAACCCCCATTTTGGCTGAATTTTTAGAGAATGCAAAAATATCCCATGGAAGTCATTGTTATGTTGTTTACCTATCCAACGAATTGTCACACGCTAAGATTCAATGCAAATCGGCCACATTATGGCCTTCCTACTAAAAAAGGGTCGAAAACGAGTAATGTCAAAAATTATCGAGGATATTTTCTTAACCCCCATTTTGGCTGAATTTTTAGAGAATGCAAAAATATCCCATGGAAGTCGTAGTTATGTTGTTTACCTATCCAACGAATTGTCACACGCTAAGATTCAATGCAAATCGGCCACATTATGGCCTTCCTACTAAAAAAGGGTCGAAAACGAGTAATGTCCCAAATTAACGAGGATATTTTCTTAACCCCCATTTTGGCTGAATTTTTAGAGAATGCAAAAATATCCCATGGAAGTCATAGTTATGTTGTTTACCTATCCAACGAATTGTCACACGCTACGATTCAATGCAACTCGGCCACATTATGGCCTTCCTACTAAAAAAGGGTCGAAAACGAGTAATGTCCCAAATTAACGAGGATATTTTCTTAACCCCCATTTTGGCTGAATTTTTAGAGAATGCAAAAATATCCCATGGAAGTCGTAGTTATGTTGTTTACCTATCCAACGAATTGTCACACGCTAAGAGTCAATGCAAATCGGCCACATTATGGCCTTCCTACTAAAAAAGGGTCGAAAACGAGTAATGTCCCAAATTAACGAGGATATTTTCTTAACCCCCATTTTGGCTGAATTTTTAGAGAATGCAAAAATATCCCATGGAAGTCATAGTTATGTTGTTTACCTATCCAACGAATTGTCACACGCTAAGATTCAATGCAAATCGGCCACATTATGGCCTTCCTACTAAAAAAAGGTCGAAAACGAGTAATGTCAAAAATTAACGAGGATATTTTCTTAACCCCCATTTTGGCTGAATTTTTAGAGAATGCAAAAATATCCCATGGAAGTCGTAGTTATGTTGTTTACCTATCCAACGAATTGTCACACGCTAAGATTCAATGCAAATCGGCCACATTATGGCCTTCCTACTAAAAAAGGGTCGAAAACGAGTAATGTCCCATATTAACGAGGATATTTTTTTAACCCCCATTTTGGCTGAATTTTTAGAGAATGCAAAAATATCCCATGGAAGTCATAGTTATGTTGTTTACCTATCCAACGAATTGTCACACGCTAAGATTCAATGCAAATCGGCCACATTATGGCCTTCCTACTAAAAAAGGGTCGAAAACGAGTAATGTCCCAAATTAACGAGGATATTTTCTTAACCCCCATTTTGGCTGAATTTTTAGAGAATGCAAAAATATCCCATGGAAGTCATAGTTATGTTGTTTACCTATCCAACGAATTGTCACACGCTAAGATTCAATGCAAATCGGCCACATTATGGCCTTCCTACTAAAAAAGGGTCGAAAACGAGTAATGTCAAAAATTAACGAGGATATTTTCTTAACCCCCATTTTGGCTGAATTTTTAGAGAATGCAAAAATATCCCATGGAAGTCGTAGTTATGTTGTTTACCTATCCAACGAATTGTCACACGCTAAGATTCAATGCAAATCGGCCACATTATGGCCTTCCTACTAAAAAAGGGTCGAAAACGAGTAATGTCCCAAATTAACGAGGAGATTTTCTTAACCCCCATTTTGGCTGAATTTTTAGAGAATGCAAAAATATCCCATGGAAGTCATAGTTATGTTGTTTACCTATCCAACGAATTGTCACACGCTAAGATTCAATGCAAATCGGCCACATTATGGCCTTCCTACTAAAAAAGGGTCGAAAACGAGTAATGTCCCAAATTAACGAGGATATTTTCTTAACCCCCATTTTGGCTGAATTTTTAGAGAATGCAAAAATATCCCATGGAAGTCATTGTTATGTTGTTTACCTATCCAACGAATTGTCACACGCTAAGATTCAATGCAAATCGGCCACATTATGGCCTTCCTACTAAAAAAGGGTCGAAAACGAGTAATGTCAAAAATTATCGAGGATATTTTCTTAACCCCCATTTTGGCTGAATTTTTAGAGAATGCAAAAATATCCCATGGAAGTCGTAGTTATGTTGTTTACCTATCCAACGAATTGTCACACGCTAAGATTCAATGCAAATCGGCCACATTATGGCCTTCCTACTAAAAAAGGGTCGAAAACGAGTAATGTCCCAAATTAACGAGGATATTTTCTTAACCCCCATTTTGGCTGAATTTTTAGAGAATGCAAAAATATCCCATGGAAGTCATAGTTATGTTGTTTACCTATCCAACGAATTGTCACACGCTACGATTCAATGCAACTCGGCCACATTATGGCCTTCCTACTAAAAAAGGGTCGAAAACGAGTAATGTCCCAAATTAACGAGGATATTTTCTTAACCCCCATTTTGGCTGAATTTTTAGAGAATGCAAAAATATCCCATGGAAGTCGTAGTTATGTTGTTTACCTATCCAACGAATTGTCACACGCTAAGAGTCAATGCAAATCGGCCACATTATGGCCTTCCTACTAAAAAAGGGTCGAAAACGAGTAATGTCCCAAATTAACGAGGATATTTTCTTAACCCCCATTTTGGCTGAATTTTTAGAGAATGCAAAAATATCCCATGGAAGTCATAGTTATGTTGTTTACCTATCCAACGAATTGTCACACGCTAAGATTCAATGCAAATCGGCCACATTATGGCCTTCCTACTAAAAAAAGGTCGAAAACGAGTAATGTCAAAAATTAACGAGGATATTTTCTTAACCCCCATTTTGGCTGAATTTTTAGAGAATGCAAAAATATCCCATGGAAGTCGTAGTTATGTTGTTTACCTATCCAACGAATTGTCACACGCTAAGATTCAATGCAAATCGGCCACATTATGGCCTTCCTACTAAAAAAGGGTCGAAAACGAGTAATGTCCCATATTAACGAGGATATTTTTTTAACCCCCATTTTGGCTGAATTTTTAGAGAATGCAAAAATATCCCATGGAAGTCATAGTTATGTTGTTTACCTATCCAACGAATTGTCACACGCTAAGATTCAATGCAAATCGGCCACATTATGGCCTTCCTACTAAAAAAGGGTCGAAAACGAGTAATGTCCCAAATTAACGAGGATATTTTCTTAACCCCCATTTTAGCTGAAGTTTTAGAGAATGCAAAAATATCCCATGGAAGTCATTGTTATGTTGTTTACCTATCCAACGAATTGTCACACGCTAAGATTCAATGCAAATCGGCCACATTATGGCCTTCCTACTAAAAAAGGGTCGAAAACGAGTAATGTCCCAAATTAACGAGGAAATTTTCTTAACCCCCATTTTTGCTGAATTTTTAGAGAATGCAAAAATATCCCATGGAAGTCGTAGTTATGTTGTTTACCTATCCAACGAATTGTCACACGCTAAGATTCAATGCAACTCGCCACATTATGGCCTTCCTACTAAAAAAGGGTCGAAAACCAGTAATGTCCCAAATTAACGAGGATATTTTCTTAACCCCCATTTTGGCTGATTTTTTAGAGAATGCAAAAATATCCCATGGAAGTCGTAGTTATGTTGTTTACCTATCCAACGAATAGTCACACGCTAAGATTCAATGCAAATCGGCCACATTATGGCCTTCCTACTAAAAAAGGGTCGAAAACGAGTAATGTCCCAAATTAACGAGGAGATTTTCTTAACACCCATTTTGGGTGAATTTTTAGAATGCAAAAATATCCCATGGAAGTCATAGTTATGTTGTTTACCTATCCAACGAATTGTCACACGCTAAGATTCAATGCAAATCGGCCACATTATGGCCTTCCTACTAAAAAAGGGTCGAAAACGAGTAATGTCCCAAATTAACGAGGAGATTTTCTTAACCTCCATTTTGGCTGAATTTTTAAAAAATGCAAAAATATCCGATGGAAGTCGTAGCTATGTTGTTTACCTATCCAACGAATTGTCCCATACTAAGATCCAATACAAACCGGCCACTTTATGACCTTCCTTATAAAAAAGGGTCGAAAACGAGTAATGTCCTAAATTAACGAGGGGATTTTCTTAACCTCCATTTTGGCTGAATTTTTAGAGAATGCAAAAATATCCCATGGAAGTCGTAGTTATGTTGTTTACCTATCCAACGAATTGTCACACGCTAAGATTCAATGCAACTCGGCCACATTATGGCCTTCCTACTAAAAAAGGGTCGAAAACCAGTAATGTCCCAAATTAACGAGGATATTTTCTTAACCCCCATTTTGGCTGATTTTTTAGAGAATGCAAAAATATCCCATGGAAGTCGTAGTTATGTTGTTTACCTATCCAACGAATTGTCACACGCTAAGATTCAATGCAAATCGGCCACATTATGGCCTTCCTACTAAAAAAGGGTCGAAAACGAGTAATGTCCCAAATTAACGAGGATATTTTCTTAACCCCCATTTTGGCTGAATTTTTAGAGAATGCAAAAATATCCCATGGAAGTCATAGTTATGTTGTTTACCTATCCAACGAATTGTCACACGCTAAGATTCAATGCAAATCGGCCACATTATGGCCTTCCTACTAAAAAAGGGTCGAAAACGAGTAATGTCAAAAATTAACGAGGATATTTTCTTAACCCCCATTTTGGCTGAATTTTTAGAGAATGCAAAAATATCCCATGGAAGTCGTAGTTATGTTGTTTACCTATCCAACGAATTGTCACACGCTAAGATTCAATGCAAATCGGCCACATTATGGCCTTCCTACTAAAAAAGGGTCGAAAACGAGTAATGTCCCAAATTAACGAGGAGATTTTCTTAACCCCCATTTTGGCCGAATTTTTAGAGAATGCAAAAATATCCCATGGAAGTCATAGTTATGTTGTTTACCTATCCAACGAATTGTCACACGCTAAGATTCAATGCAAATCGGCCACATTATGGCCTTCCTACTAAAAAAGGGTCGAAAACGAGTAATGTCCCAAATTAACGAGGATATTTTCTTAACCCCCATTTTGGCTGAATTTTTAGAGAATGCAAAAATATCCCATGGAAGTCATAGTTATGTTGTTTACCTATCCAACGAATTGTCACACGCTAAGATTCAATGCAAATCGGCCACATTATGGCCTTCCTACTAAAAAAGGGTCGAAAACGAGTAATGTCAAAAATTAACGAGGATATTTTCTTAACCCCCATTTTGGCTGAATTTTTAGAGAATGCAAAAATATCCCATGGAAGTCGTAGTTATGTTGTTTACCTATCCAACGAATTGTCACACGCTAAGATTCATTGCAAATCGGCCACATTATGGCCTTCCTACTAAAAAAGGGTCGAAAACGAGTAATGTCCCAAATTAACGAGGAGATTTTCTTAACCCCCATTTTGGCTGAATTTTTAGAGAATGCAAAAATATCCCATGGAAGTCATAGTTATGTTGTTTACCTATCCAACGAATTGTCACACGCTAAGATTCAATGCAAATCGGCCACATTATGGCCTTCCTACTAAAAAAGGGTCGAAAACGAGTAATGTCCCAAATTAACGAGGATATTTTCTTAACCCCCATTTTGGCTGAATTTTTAGAGAATGCAAAAATATCCCATGGAAGTCATAGTTATGTTGTTTACCTATCCAACGAATTGTCACACGCTAAGATTCAATGCAAATCGGCCACATTATGGCCTTCCTACTAAAAAAGGGTCGAAAACGAGTAATGTCAAAAATTAACGAGGATATTTTCTTAACCCCCATTTTGGCTGAATTTTTAGAGAATGCAAAAATATCCCATGGAAGTCGTAGTTATGTTGTTTACCTATCCAACGAATTGTCACACGCTAAGATTCAATGCAAATCGGCCACATTATGGCCTTCCTACTAAAAAAGGGTCGAAAACGAGTAATGTCCCAAATTAACGAGGAGATTTTCTTAACCCCCATTTTGGCTGAATTTTTAGAGAATGCAAAAATATCCCATGGAAGTCATAGTTATGTTGTTTACCTATCCAACGAATTGTCACACGCTAAGATTCAATGCAAATCGGCCACATTATGGCCTTCCTACTAAAAAAGGGTCGAAAACGAGTAATGTCCCAAATTAACGAGGATATTTTCTTAACCCCCATTTTGGCTGAATTTTTAGAGAATGCAAAAATATCCCATGGAAGTCATTGTTATGTTGTTTACCTATCCAACGAATTGTCACACGCTAAGATTCAATGCAAATCGGCCACATTATGGCCTTCCTACTAAAAAAGGGTCGAAAACGAGTAATGTCAAAAATTATCGAGGATATTTTCTTAACCCCCATTTTGGCTGAATTTTTAGAGAATGCAAAAATATCCCATGGAAGTCGTAGTTATGTTGTTTACCTATCCAACGAATTGTCACACGCTAAGATTCAATGCAAATCGGCCACATTATGGCCTTCCTACTAAAAAAGGGTCGAAAACGAGTAATGTCCCAAATTAACGAGGATATTTTCTTAACCCCCATTTTGGCTGAATTTTTAGAGAATGCAAAAATATCCCATGGAAGTCATAGTTATGTTGTTTACCTATCCAACGAATTGTCACACGCTACGATTCAATGCAACTCGGCCACATTATGGCCTTCCTACTAAAAAAGGGTCGAAAACGAGTAATGTCCCAAATTAACGAGGATATTTTCTTAACCCCCATTTTGGCTGAATTTTTAGAGAATGCAAAAATATCCCATGGAAGTCGTAGTTATGTTGTTTACCTATCCAACGAATTGTCACACGCTAAGAGTCAATGCAAATCGGCCACATTATGGCCTTCCTACTAAAAAAGGGTCGAAAACGAGTAATGTCCCAAATTAACGAGGATATTTTCTTAACCCCCATTTTGGCTGAATTTTTAGAGAATGCAAAAATATCCCATGGAAGTCATAGTTATGTTGTTTACCTATCCAACGAATTGTCACACGCTAAGATTCAATGCAAATCGGCCACATTATGGCCTTCCTACTAAAAAAAGGTCGAAAACGAGTAATGTCAAAAATTAACGAGGATATTTTCTTAACCCCCATTTTGGCTGAATTTTTAGAGAATGCAAAAATATCCCATGGAAGTCGTAGTTATGTTGTTTACCTATCCAACGAATTGTCACACGCTAAGATTCAATGCAAATCGGCCACATTATGGCCTTCCTACTAAAAAAGGGTCGAAAACGAGTAATGTCCCATATTAACGAGGATATTTTTTTAACCCCCATTTTGGCTGAATTTTTAGAGAATGCAAAAATATCCCATGGAAGTCATAGTTATGTTGTTTACCTATCCAACGAATTGTCACACGCTAAGATTCAATGCAAATCGGCCACATTATGGCCTTCCTACTAAAAAAGGGTCGAAAACGAGTAATGTCCCAAATTAACGAGGATATTTTCTTAACCCCCATTTTAGCTGAAGTTTTAGAGAATGCAAAAATATCCCATGGAAGTCATTGTTATGTTGTTTACCTATCCAACGAATTGTCACACGCTAAGATTCAATGCAAATCGGCCACATTATGGCCTTCCTACTAAAAAAGGGTCGAAAACGAGTAATGTCCCAAATTAACGAGGAAATTTTCTTAACCCCCATTTTTGCTGAATTTTTAGAGAATGCAAAAATATCCCATGGAAGTCGTAGTTATGTTGTTTACCTATCCAACGAATTGTCACACGCTAAGATTCAATGCAAATCGGCCACATTATGGCCTTCCTACTAAAAAAGGGTCGAAAACGAGTAATGTCCCAAATTAACGAGGATATTTTCTTAACCCCCATTTTGGCTGAATTTTTAGAGAATGCAAAAATATCCCATGGAAGTCATAGTTATGTTGTTTACCTATCCAACGAATTGTCACACGCTAAGATTCAATGCAAATCGGCCACATTATGGCCTTCCTACTAAAAAAGGGGCGAAAACGAGTAATGTCAAAAATTAACGAGGATATTTTCTTAACCCCCATTTTGGCTGAATTTTTAGAGAATGCAAAAATATCCCATGGAAGTCGTAGTTATGTTGTTTACCTATCCAACGAATTGTCACACGCTAAGATTCAATGCAAATCGGCCACATTATGGCCTTCCTACTAAAAAAGGGTCGAAAACGAGTAATGTCCCAAATTAACGAGGATATTTTCTTAACCCCCATTTTGGCTGAATTTTTAGAGAATGCAAAAATATCCCATGGAAGTCATAGTTATGTTGTTTACCTATCCAACGAATTGTCACACGCTAAGATTCAATGCAAATCGGCCACATTATGGCCTTCCTACTAAAAAAAGGTCGAAAACGAGTAATGTCAAAAATTAACGAGGATATTTTCTTAACCCCCATTTTGGCTGAATTTTTAGAGAATGCAAAAATATCCCATGGAAGTCGTAGTTATGTTGTTTACCTATCCAACGAATTGTCACACGCTAAGATTCAATGCAAATCGGCCACATTATGGCCTTCCTACTAAAAAAGGGTCGAAAACGAGTAATGTCCCATATTAACGAGGATATTTTTTTAACCCCCATTTTGGCTGAATTTTTAGAGAATGCAAAAATATCCCATGGAAGTCATAGTTATGTTGTTTACCTATCCAACGAATTGTCACACGCTAAGATTCAATGCAAATCGGCCACATTATGGCCTTCCTACTAAAAAAGGGTCGAAAACGAGTAATGTCCCAAATTAACGAGGATATTTTCTTAACCCCCATTTTCGCTGAAGTTTTAGAGAATGCAAAAATATCCCATGGAAGTCATTGTTATGTTGTTTACCTATCCAACGAATTGTCACACGCTAAGATTCAATGCAAATCGGCCACATTATGGCCTTCCTACTAAAAAAGGGTCGAAAACGAGTAATGTCCCAAATTAACGAGGAAATTTTCTTAACCCCCATTTTTGCTGAATTTTTAGAGAATGCAAAAATATCCCATGGAAGTCGTAGTTATGTTGTTTACCTATCCAACGAATTGTCACACGCTAAGATTCAATGCAAATCGGCCACATTATGGCCTTCCTACTAAAAAAGGGTCGAAAACGAGTAATGTCCCAAATTAACGAGGATATTTTTTTAACCCCCATTTTGGCTGAATTTTTAGAGAATGCAAAAATATCCCATGGAAGTCGTAGTTATGTTGTTTACCTATCCAACGAATTGTCACACGCTAAGATTCAATGCAAATCGGCCACATTATGGCCTTCCTACTAAAAAAGGGTCGAAAACGAGTAATGTCCCATATTAAATAGGATATTTTTTTAACCCCCATTTTGGCTGAATTTTTAGAGAATGCAAAAATATCCCATGGAAGTCATAGTTATGTTGTTTACCTATCCAACGAATTGTCACACGCTAAGATTCAATGCAAATCGGCCACATTATGGCCTTCCTACTAAAAAAGGGTCGAAAACGAGTAATGTCCCAAATTAACGAGGATATTTTCTTAACCCCCATTTTAGCTGAAGTTTTAGAGAATGCAAAAATATCCCATGGAAGTCATTGTTATGTTGTTTACCTATCCAACGAATTGTCACACGCTAAGATTCAATGCAAATCGGCCACATTATGGCCTTCCTACTAAAAAAGGGTCGAAAACGAGTAATGTCCCAAATTAACGAGGAAATTTTCTTAACCCCCATTTTTGCTGAATTTTTAGAGAATGCAAAAATATCCCATGGAAGTCGTAGTTATGTTGTTTACCTATCCAACGAATTGTCACACGCTAAGATTCAATGCAAATCGGCCACATTATGGCCTTCCTACTAAAAAAGGGTCGAAAACGAGTAATGTCCCAAATTAACGAGGATATTTTTTTAACCCCCATTTTGGCTGAATTTTTAGAGAATGCAAAAATATCCCATGGAAGTCGTAGTTATGTTGTTTACCTATCCAACGAATTGTCACACGCTAAGATTCAATGCAAATCGGCCACATTATGGCCTTCCTACTAAAAAAGGGTCGAAAACGAGTAATGTCCCATATTAAATAGGATATTTTTTTAACCCCCATTTTGGCTGAATTTTTAGAGAATGCAAAAATATCCCATGGAAGTCATAGTTATGTTGTTTACCTATCCAACGAATTGTCACACGCTAAGATTCAATGCAAATCGGCCACATTATGGCCTTCCTACTAAAAAAGGGTCGAAAACGAGTAATGTCCCATATTAACGAGGATATTTTTTTAACCCCCATTTTGGCTGAATTTTTAGAGAATGCAAAAATATCCCATGGAAGTCGTAGTTATGTTGTTTACCTATCCAACGAATTGTCACACGCTAAGATTCAATGCAAATCGGCCACATTATGGCCTTCCTACTAAAAAAGGGTCGAAAACGAGTAATGTCCCATATTAACGAGGATATTTTTTTAACCCCCATTTTGGCTGAATTTTTAGAGAATGCAAAAATATCCCATGGAAGTCATAGTTATGTTGTTTACCTATCCAACGAATTGTCACACGCTAAGATTCAATGCAAATCGGCCACATTATGGCCTTCCTACTAAAAAAGGGTCGAAAACGAGTAATGTCCCAAATTAACGAGGATATTTTCTTAACCCCCATTTTCGCTGAAGTTTTAGAGAATGCAAAAATATCCCATGGAAGTCATTGTTATGTTGTTTACCTATCCAACGAATTGTCACACGCTAAGATTCAATGCAAATCGGCCACATTATGGCCTTCCTACTAAAAAAGGGTCGAAAACGAGTAATGTCCCAAATTAACGAGGAAATTTTCTTAACCCCCATTTTTGCTGAATTTTTAGAGAATGCAAAAATATCCCATGGAAGTCGTAGTTATGTTGTTTACCTATCCAACGAATTGTCACACGCTAAGATTCAATGCAAATCGGCCACATTATGGCCTTCCTACTAAAAAAGGGTCGAAAACGAGTAATGTCCCAAATTAACGAGGATATTTTTTTAACCCCCATTTTGGCTGAATTTTTAGAGAATGCAAAAATATCCCATGGAAGTCGTAGTTATGTTGTTTACCTATCCAACGAATTGTCACACGCTAAGATTCAATGCAAATCGGCCACATTATGGCCTTCCTACTAAAAAAGGGTCGAAAACGAGTAATGTCCCATATTAAATAGGATATTTTTTTAACCCCCATTTTGGCTGAATTTTTAGAGAATGCAAAAATATCCCATGGAAGTCATAGTTATGTTGTTTACCTATCCAACGAATTGTCACACGCTAAGATTCAATGCAAATCGGCCACATTATGGCCTTCCTACTAAAAAAGGGTCGAAAACGAGTAATGTCCCAAATTAACGAGGATATTTTCTTAACCCCCATTTTAGCTGAAGTTTTAGAGAATGCAAAAATATCCCATGGAAGTCATTGTTATGTTGTTTACCTATCCAACGAATTGTCACACGCTAAGATTCAATGCAAATCGGCCACATTATGGCCTTCCTACTAAAAAAGGGTCGAAAACGAGTAATGTCCCAAATTAACGAGGAAATTTTCTTAACCCCCATTTTTGCTGAATTTTTAGAGAATGCAAAAATATCCCATGGAAGTCGTAGTTATGTTGTTTACCTATCCAACGAATTGTCACACGCTAAGATTCAATGCAAATCGGCCACATTATGGCCTTCCTACTAAAAAAGGGTCGAAAACGAGTAATGTCCCAAATTAACGAGGATATTTTTTTAACCCCCATTTTGGCTGAATTTTTAGAGAATGCAAAAATATCCCATGGAAGTCGTAGTTATGTTGTTTACCTATCCAACGAATTGTCACACGCTAAGATTCAATGCAAATCGGCCACATTATGGCCTTCCTACTAAAAAAGGGTCGAAAACGAGTAATGTCCCATATTAAATAGGATATTTTTTTAACCCCCATTTTGGCTGAATTTTTAGAGAATGCAAAAATATCCCATGGAAGTCATAGTTATGTTGTTTACCTATCCAACGAATTGTCACACGCTAAGATTCAATGCAAATCGGCCACATTATGGCCTTCCTACTAAAAAAGGGTCGAAAACGAGTAATGTCCCAAATTAACGAGGATATTTTCTTAACCCCCATTTTTGCTGAATTTTTAGAGAATGCAAAAATATCCCATGGAAGTCGTAGTTATGTTGTTTACCTATCCAACGAATTGTCACACGCTAAGATTCAATGCAAATCGGCCACATTATGGCCTTCCTACTAAAAAAGGGTCGAAAACGAGTAATGTCCCAAATTAACGAGGATATTTTCTTAACCCCCATTTTGGCTGAATTTTTAGAGAATGCAAAAATATCCCATGGAAGTCATAGTTATGTTGTTTACCTATCCAACGAATTGTCACACGCTAAGATTCAATGCAAATCGGCCACATTATGGCCTTCCTACTAAAAAAGGGGCGAAAACGAGTAATGTCAAAAATTAACGAGGATATTTTCTTAACCCCCATTTTGGCTGAATTTTTAGAGAATGCAAAAATATCCCATGGAAGTCGTAGTTATGTTGTTTACCTATCCAACGAATTGTCACACGCTAAGATTCAATGCAAATCGGCCACATTATGGCCTTCCTACTAAAAAAGGGTCGAAAACGAGTAATGTCCCAAATTAACGAGGATATTTTCTTAACCCCCATTTTGGCTGAATTTTTAGAGAATGCAAAAATATCCCATGGAAGTCATAGTTATGTTGTTTACCTATCCAACGAATTGTCACACGCTAAGATTCAATGCAAATCGGCCACATTATGGCCTTCCTACTAAAAAAAGGTCGAAAACGAGTAATGTCAAAAATTAACGAGGATATTTTCTTAACCCCCATTTTGGCTGAATTTTTAGAGAATGCAAAAATATCCCATGGAAGTCGTAGTTATGTTGTTTACCTATCCAACGAATTGTCACACGCTAAGATTCAATGCAAATCGGCCACATTATGGCCTTCCTACTAAAAAAGGGTCGAAAACGAGTAATGTCCCATATTAAATAGGATATTTTTTTAACCCCCATTTTGGCTGAATTTTTAGAGAATGCAAAAATATCCCATGGAAGTCATAGTTATGTTGTTTACCTATCCAACGAATTGTCACACGCTAAGATTCAATGCAAATCGGCCACATTATGGCCTTCCTACTAAAAAAGGGTCGAAAACGAGTAATGTCCCATATTAACGAGGATATTTTTTTAACCCCCATTTTGGCTGAATTTTTAGAGAATGCAAAAATATCCCATGGAAGTCGTAGTTATGTTGTTTACCTATCCAACGAATTGTCACACGCTAAGATTCAATGCAAATCGGCCACATTATGGCCTTCCTACTAAAAAAGGGTCGAAAACGAGTAATGTCCCATATTAACGAGGATATTTTTTTAACCCCCATTTTGGCTGAATTTTTAGAGAATGCAAAAATATCCCATGGAAGTCATAGTTATGTTGTTTACCTATCCAACGAATTGTCACACGCTAAGATTCAATGCAAATCGGCCACATTATGGCCTTCCTACTAAAAAAGGGTCGAAAACGAGTAATGTCCCAAATTAACGAGGATATTTTCTTAACCCCCATTTTCGCTGAAGTTTTAGAGAATGCAAAAATATCCCATGGAAGTCATTGTTATGTTGTTTACCTATCCAACGAATTGTCACACGCTAAGATTCAATGCAAATCGGCCACATTATGGCCTTCCTACTAAAAAAGGGTCGAAAACGAGTAATGTCCCAAATTAACGAGGAAATTTTCTTAACCCCCATTTTTGCTGAATTTTTAGAGAATGCAAAAATATCCCATGGAAGTCGTAGTTATGTTGTTTACCTATCCAACGAATTGTCACACGCTAAGATTCAATGCAAATCGGCCACATTATGGCCTTCCTACTAAAAAAGGGTCGAAAACGAGTAATGTCCCAAATTAACGAGGATATTTTTTTAACCCCCATTTTGGCTGAATTTTTAGAGAATGCAAAAATATCCCATGGAAGTCGTAGTTATGTTGTTTACCTATCCAACGAATTGTCACACGCTAAGATTCAATGCAAATCGGCCACATTATGGCCTTCCTACTAAAAAAGGGTCGAAAACGAGTAATGTCCCATATTAAATAGGATATTTTTTTAACCCCCATTTTGGCTGAATTTTTAGAGAATGCAAAAATATCCCATGGAAGTCATAGTTATGTTGTTTACCTATCCAACGAATTGTCACACGCTAAGATTCAATGCAAATCGGCCACATTATGGCCTTCCTACTAAAAAAGGGTCGAAAACGAGTAATGTCCCAAATTAACGAGGATATTTTCTTAACCCCCATTTTAGCTGAAGTTTTAGAGAATGCAAAAATATCCCATGGAAGTCATTGTTATGTTGTTTACCTATCCAACGAATTGTCACACGCTAAGATTCAATGCAAATCGGCCACATTATGGCCTTCCTACTAAAAAAGGGTCGAAAACGAGTAATGTCCCAAATTAACGAGGAAATTTTCTTAACCCCCATTTTTGCTGAATTTTTAGAGAATGCAAAAATATCCCATGGAAGTCGTAGTTATGTTGTTTACCTATCCAACGAATTGTCACACGCTAAGATTCAATGCAAATCGGCCACATTATGGCCTTCCTACTAAAAAAGGGTCGAAAACGAGTAATGTCCCAAATTAACGAGGATATTTTTTTAACCCCCATTTTGGCTGAATTTTTAGAGAATGCAAAAATATCCCATGGAAGTCGTAGTTATGTTGTTTACCTATCCAACGAATTGTCACACGCTAAGATTCAATGCAAATCGGCCACATTATGGCCTTCCTACTAAAAAAGGGTCGAAAACGAGTAATGTCCCATATTAAATAGGATATTTTTTTAACCCCCATTTTGGCTGAATTTTTAGAGAATGCAAAAATATCCCATGGAAGTCATAGTTATGTTGTTTACCTATCCAACGAATTGTCACACGCTAAGATTCAATGCAAATCGGCCACATTATGGCCTTCCTACTAAAAAAGGGTCGAAAACGAGTAATGTCCCAAATTAACGAGGATATTTTCTTAACCCCCATTTTTGCTGAATTTTTAGAGAATGCAAAAATATCCCATGGAAGTCGTAGTTATGTTGTTTACCTATCCAACGAATTGTCACACGCTAAGATTCAATGCAAATCGGCCACATTATGGCCTTCCTACTAAAAAAGGGTCGAAAACGAGTAATGTCCCAAATTAACGAGGATATTTTCTTAACCCCCATTTTGGCTGAATTTTTAGAGAATGCAAAAATATCCCATGGAAGTCATAGTTATGTTGTTTACCTATCCAACGAATTGTCACACGCTAAGATTCAATGCAAATCGGCCACATTATGGCCTTCCTACTAAAAAAGGGGCGAAAACGAGTAATGTCAAAAATTAACGAGGATATTTTCTTAACCCCCATTTTGGCTGAATTTTTAGAGAATGCAAAAATATCCCATGGAAGTCGTAGTTATGTTGTTTACCTATCCAACGAATTGTCACACGCTAAGATTCAATGCAAATCGGCCACATTATGGCCTTCCTACTAAAAAAGGGTCGAAAACGAGTAATGTCCCAAATTAACGAGGATATTTTCTTAACCCCCATTTTGGCTGAATTTTTAGAGAATGCAAAAATATCCCATGGAAGTCATAGTTATGTTGTTTACCTATCCAACGAATTGTCACACGCTAAGATTCAATGCAAATCGGCCACATTATGGCCTTCCTACTAAAAAAAGGTCGAAAACGAGTAATGTCAAAAATTAACGAGGATATTTTCTTAACCCCCATTTTGGCTGAATTTTTAGAGAATGCAAAAATATCCCATGGAAGTCGTAGTTATGTTGTTTACCTATCCAACGAATTGTCACACGCTAAGATTCAATGCAAATCGGCCACATTATGGCCTTCCTACTAAAAAAGGGTCGAAAACGAGTAATGTCCCATATTAACGAGGATATTTTTTTAACCCCCATTTTGGCTGAATTTTTAGAGAATGCAAAAATATCCCATGGAAGTCATAGTTATGTTGTTTACCTATCCAACGAATTGTCACACGCTAAGATTCAATGCAAATCGGCCACATTATGGCCTTCCTACTAAAAAAGGGTCGAAAACGAGTAATGTCCCAAATTAACGAGGATATTTTCTTAACCCCCATTTTAGCTGAAGTTTTAGAGAATGCAAAAATATCCCATGGAAGTCATTGTTATGTTGTTTACCTATCCAACGAATTGTCACACGCTACGATTCAATGCAAATCGGCCACATTATGGCCTTCCTACTAAAAAAGGGTCGAAAACGAGTAATGTCCCAAATTAACGAGGAAATTTTCTTAACCCCCATTTTTGCTGAATTTTTAGAGAATGCAAAAATATCCCATGGAAGTCGTAGTTATGTTGTTTACCTATCCAACGAATTGTCACACGCTAAGATTCAATGCAAATCGGCCACATTATGGCCTTCCTACTAAAAAAGGGTCGAAAACGAGTAATGTCCCAAATTAACGAGGATATTTTTTTAACCCCCATTTTGGCTGAATTTTTAGAGAATGCAAAAATATCCCATGGAAGTCGTAGTTATGTTGTTTACCTATCCAACGAATTGTCACACGCTAAGATTCAATGCAAATCGGCCACATTATGGCCTTCCTACTAAAAAAGGGTCGAAAACGAGTAATGTCCCATATTAAATAGGATATTTTTTTAACCCCCATTTTGGCTGAATTTTTAGAGAATGCAAAAATATCCCATGGAAGTCATAGTTATGTTGTTTACCTATCCAACGAATTGTCACACGCTAAGATTCAATGCAAATCGGCCACATTATGGCCTTCCTACTAAAAAAGGGTCGAAAACGAGTAATGTCCCAAATTAACGAGGATATTTTCTTAACCCCCATTTTTGCTGAATTTTTAGAGAATGCAAAAATATCCCATGGAAGTCGTAGTTATGTTGTTTACCTATCCAACGAATTGTCACACGCTAAGATTCAATGCAAATCGGCCACATTATGGCCTTCCTACTAAAAAAGGGTCGAAAACGAGTAATGTCCCAAATTAACGAGGATATTTTCTTAACCCCCATTTTGGCTGAATTTTTAGAGAATGCAAAAATATCCCATGGAAGTCATAGTTATGTTGTTTACCTATCCAACGAATTGTCACACGCTAAGATTCAATGCAAATCGGCCACATTATGGCCTTCCTACTAAAAAAGGGGCGAAAACGAGCAATGTCAAAAATTAACGAGGATATTTTCTTAACCCCCATTTTGGCTGAATTTTTAGAGAATGCAAAAATATCCCATGGAAGTCGTAGTTATGTTGTTTACCTATCCAACGAATTGTCACACGCTAAGATTCAATGCAAATCGGCCACATTATGGCCTTCCTACTAAAAAAGGGTCGAAAACGAGTAATGTCCCAAATTAACGAGGATATTTTCTTAACCCCCATTTTAGCTGAAGTTTTAGAGAATGCAAAAATATCCCATGGAAGTCATTGTTATGTTGTTTACCTATCCAACGAATTGTCACACGCTAAGATTCAATGCAAATCGGCCACATTATGGCCTTCCTACTAAAAAAGGGTCGAAAACGAGTAATGTCCCAAATTAACGAGGAAATTTTCTTAACCCCCATTTTTGCTGAATTTTTAGAGAATGCAAAAATATCCCATGGAAGTCGTAGTTATGTTGTTTACCTATCCAACGAATTGTCACACGCTAAGATTCAATGCAAATCGGCCACATTATGGCCTTCCTACTAAAAAAGGGTCGAAAACGAGTAATGTCCCAAATTAACGAGGATATTTTTTTAACCCCCATTTTGGCTGAATTTTTAGAGAATGCAAAAATATCCCATGGAAGTCGTAGTTATGTTGTTTACCTATCCAACGAATTGTCACACGCTAAGATTCAATGCAAATCGGCCACATTATGGCCTTCCTACTAAAAAAGGGTCGAAAACGAGTAATGTCCCATATTAAATAGGATATTTTTTTAACCCCCATTTTGGCTGAATTTTTAGAGAATGCAAAAATATCCCATGGAAGTCATAGTTATGTTGTTTACCTATCCAACGAATTGTCACACGCTAAGATTCAATGCAAATCGGCCACATTATGGCCTTCCTACTAAAAAAGGGTCGAAAACGAGTAATGTCCCAAATTAACGAGGATATTTTCTTAACCCCCATTTTTGCTGAATTTTTAGAGAATGCAAAAATATCCCATGGAAGTCGTAGTTATGTTGTTTACCTATCCAACGAATTGTCACACGCTAAGATTCAATGCAAATCGGCCACATTATGGCCTTCCTACTAAAAAAGGGTCGAAAACGAGTAATGTCCCAAATTAACGAGGATATTTTCTTAACCCCCATTTTGGCTGAATTTTTAGAGAATGCAAAAATATCCCATGGAAGTCATAGTTATGTTGTTTACCTATCCAACGAATTGTCACACGCTAAGATTCAATGCAAATCGGCCACATTATGGCCTTCCTACTAAAAAAGGGGCGAAAACGAGTAATGTCAAAAATTAACGAGGATATTTTCTTAACCCCCATTTTGGCTGAATTTTTAGAGAATGCAAAAATATCCCATGGAAGTCGTAGTTATGTTGTTTACCTATCCAACGAATTGTCACACGCTAAGATTCAATGCAAATCGGCCACATTATGGCCTTCCTACTAAAAAAGGGTCGAAAACGAGTAATGTCCCAAATTAACGAGGATATTTTTTTAACCCCCATTTTGGCTGAATTTTTAGAGAATGCAAAAATATCCCATGGAAGTCATAGTTATGTTGTTTACCTATCCAACGAATTGTCACACGCTAAGATTCAATGCAAATCGGCCACATTATGGCCTTCCTACTAAAAAAGGGTCGAAAACGAGTAATGTCCCAAATTAACGAGGATATTTTCTTAACCCCCATTTTTGCTGAATTTTTAGAGAATGCAAAAATATCCCATGGAAGTCGTAGTTATGTTGTTTACCTATCCAACGAATTGTCACACGCTAAGATTCAATGCAAATCGGCCACATTATGGCCTTCCTACTAAAAAAGGGTCGAAAACGAGTAATGTCCCAAATTAACGAGGATATTTTCTTAACCCCCATTTTGGCTGAATTTTTAGAGAATGCAAAAATATCCCATGGAAGTCATAGTTATGTTGTTTACCTATCCAACGAATTGTCACACGCTAAGATTCAATGCAAATCGGCCACATTATGGCCTTCCTACTAAAAAAGGGGCGAAAACGAGTAATGTCAAAAATTAACGAGGATATTTTCTTAACCCCCATTTTGGCTGAATTTTTAGAGAATGCAAAAATATCCCATGGAAGTCGTAGTTATGTTGTTTACCTATCCAACGAATTGTCACACGCTAAGATTCAATGCAAATCGGCCACATTATGGCCTTCCTACTAAAAAAGGGTCGAAAACGAGTAATGTCCCAAATTAACGAGGATATTTTCTTAACCCCCATTTTGGCTGAATTTTTAGAGAATGCAAAAATATCCCATGGAAGTCATAGTTATGTTGTTTACCTATCCAACGAATTGTCACACGCTAAGATTCAATGCAAATCGGCCACATTATGGCCTTCCTACTAAAAAAAGGTCGAAAACGAGTAATGTCAAAAATTAACGAGGATATTTTCTTAACCCCCATTTTGGCTGAATTTTTAGAGAATGCAAAAATATCCCATGGAAGTCGTAGTTATGTTGTTTACCTATCCAACGAATTGTCACACGCTAAGATTCAATGCAAATCGGCCACATTATGGCCTTCCTACTAAAAAAGGGTCGAAAACGAGTAATGTCCCATATTAACGAGGATATTTTTTTAACCCCCATTTTGGCTGAATTTTTAGAGAATGCAAAAATATCCCATGGAAGTCATAGTTATGTTGTTTACCTATCCAACGAATTGTCGCACGCTAAGATTCAATGCAAATCGGCCACATTATGGCCTTCCTACTAAAAAAGGGTCGAAAACGAGTAATGTCCCAAATTAACGAGGATATTTTCTTAACCCCCATTTTAGCTGAAGTTTTAGAGAATGCAAAAATATCCCATGGAAGTCATTGTTATGTTGTTTACCTATCCAACGAATTGTCACACGCTAAGATTCAATGCAAATCGGCCACATTATGGCCTTCCTACTAAAAAAGGGTCGAAAACGAGTAATGTCCCAAATTAACGAGGAAATTTTCTTAACCCCCATTTTTGCTGAATTTTTAGAGAATGCAAAAATATCCCATGGAAGTCGTAGTTATGTTGTTTACCTATCCAACGAATTGTCACACGCTAAGATTCAATGCAAATCGGCCACATTATGGCCTTCCTACTAAAAAAGGGTCGAAAACGAGTAATGTCCCAAATTAACGAGGATATTTTTTTAACCCCCATTTTGGCTGAATTTTTAGAGAATGCAAAAATATCCCATGGAAGTCGTAGTTATGTTGTTTACCTATCCAACGAATTGTCACACGCTAAGATTCAATGCAAATCGGCCACATTATGGCCTTCCTACTAAAAAAGGGTCGAAAACGAGTAATGTCCCATATTAAATAGGATATTTTTTTAACCCCCATTTTGGCTGAATTTTTAGAGAATGCAAAAATATCCCATGGAAGTCATAGTTATGTTGTTTACCTATCCAACGAATTGTCACACGCTAAGATTCAATGCAAATCGGCCACATTATGGCCTTCCTACTAAAAAAGGGTCGAAAACGAGTAATGTCCCAAATTAACGAGGATATTTTCTTAACCCCCATTTTGGCTGAATTTTTAGAGAATGCAAAAATATCCCATGGAAGTCATAGTTATGTTGTTTACCTATCCAACAAATTGTCACACGCTACGATTCAATGCAACTCGGCCACATTGTGGCCTTCCTACTAAAAAAGGGTCGAAAACGAGTAATGTCCCAAATTAACGAGGATATTTTCTTAACCCCCATTTTGGCTTAATTTTTAGAGAATGCAAAAATATCCCATGGAAGTCGTAGTTATGTTGTTTACCTATCCAACGAATTGTCACACGCTAAGATTCAATGCAAATCGGCCACATTATGGCCTTCCTACTAAAAAAGGGTCGAAAACGAGTATTGTCCCAAATTAACGAGGATATTTTCTTAACCCCCATTTTGGCTGAATTTTTAGAGAATGCAAAAATATCCCATGGAAGTCATAGTTATGTTGTTTACCTATCCAACAAATTGTCACACGCTAAGATTCAATGCAAATCGGCCACATTATGGCCTTCCTACTAAAAAAGGGTCGAAAACGAGTAATGTCCCAAATTAACGAGGATATTTTTTTAACCCCCATTTTGGCTGAATTTTTAGAGAATGCAAAAATATCCCATGGAAGTCGTAGTTATGTTGTTTACCTATCCAACGAATTGTCACACGCTAAGATTCAATGCAAATCGGCCACATTATGGCCTTCCTACTAAAAAAGGGTCGAAAACGAGTAATGTCCCATATTAAATAGGATATTTTTTTAACCCCCATTTTGGCTGAATTTTTAGAGAATGCAAAAATATCCCATGGAAGTCATAGTTATGTTGTTTACCTATCCAACGAATTGTCACACGCTAAGATTCAATGCAAATCGGCCACATTATGGCCTTCCTACTAAAAAAGGGTCGAAAACGAGTAATGTCCCAAATTAACGAGGATATTTTCTTAACCCCCATTTTTGCTGAATTTTTAGAGAATGCAAAAATATCCCATGGAAGTCGTAGTTATGTTGTTTACCTATCCAACGAATTGTCACACGCTAAGATTCAATGCAAATCGACCACATTATGGCCTTCCTACTAAAAAAGGGTCGAAAACGAGTAATGTCCCAAATTAACGAGGATATTTTCTTAACCCCCATTTTGGCTGAATTTTTAGAGAATGCAAAAATATCCCATGGAAGTCATAGTTATGTTGTTTACCTATCCAACGAATTGTCACACGCTAAGATTCAATGCAAATCGGCCACATTATGGCCTTCCTACTAAAAAAGGGTCGAAAACGAGTAATGTCCCATATTAAATAGGATATTTTTTTAACCCCCATTTTGGCTGAATTTTTAGAGAATGCAAAAATATCCCATGGAAGTCATAGTTATGTTGTTTACCTATCCAACGAATTGTCACACGCTAAGATTCAATGCAAATCGGCCACATTATGGCCTTCCTACTAAAAAAGGGTCGAAAACGAGTAATGTCCCAAATTAACGAGGATATTTTCTTAACCCCCATTTTGGCTGAATTTTTAGAGAATGCAAAAATATCCCATGGAAGTCATAGTTATGTTGTTTACCTATCCAACAAATTGTCACACGCTACGATTCAATGCAACTCGGCCACATTGTGGCCTTCCTACTAAAAAAGGGTCGAAAACGAGTAATGTCCCAAATTAACGAGGATATTTTCTTAACCCCCATTTTGGCTTAATTTTTAGAGAATGCAAAAATATCCCATGGAAGTCGTAGTTATGTTGTTTACCTATCCAACGAATTGTCACACGCTAAGATTCAATGCAAATCGGCCACATTATGGCCTTCCTACTAAAAAAGGGTCGAAAACGAGTATTGTCCCAAATTAACGAGGATATTTTCTTAACCCCCATTTTGGCTGAATTTTTAGAGAATGCAAAAATATCCCATGGAAGTCATAGTTATGTTGTTTACCTATCCAACAAATTGTCACACGCTAAGATTCAATGCAAATCGGCCACATTATGGCCTTCCTACTAAAAAAGGGTCGAAAACGAGTAATGTCCCAAATTAACGAGGATATTTTTTTAACCCCCATTTTGGCTGAATTTTTAGAGAATGCAAAAATATCCCATGGAAGTCGTAGTTATGTTGTTTACCTATCCAACGAATTGTCACACGCTAAGATTCAATGCAAATCGGCCACATTATGGCCTTCCTACTAAAAAAGGGTCGAAAACGAGTAATGTCCCATATTAAATAGGATATTTTTTTAACCCCCATTTTGGCTGAATTTTTAGAGAATGCAAAAATATCCCATGGAAGTCATAGTTATGTTGTTTACCTATCCAACGAATTGTCACACGCTAAGATTCAATGCAAATCGGCCACATTATGGCCTTCCTACTAAAAAAGGGTCGAAAACGAGTAATGTCCCAAATTAACGAGGATATTTTCTTAACCCCCATTTTTGCTGAATTTTTAGAGAATGCAAAAATATCCCATGGAAGTCGTAGTTATGTTGTTTACCTATCCAACGAATTGTCACACGCTAAGATTCAATGCAAATCGACCACATTATGGCCTTCCTACTAAAAAAGGGTCGAAAACGAGTAATGTCCCAAATTAACGAGGATATTTTCTTAACCCCCATTTTGGCTGAATTTTTAGAGAATGCAAAAATATCCCATGGAAGTCATAGTTATGTTGTTTACCTATCCAACGAATTGTCACACGCTAAGATTCAATGCAAATCGGCCACATTATGGCCTTCCTACTAAAAAAGGGGCGAAAACGAGTAATGTCAAAAATTAACGAGGATATTTTTTTAACCCCCATTTTGGCTGAATTTTTAGAGAATGCAAAAATATCCCATGGAAGTCATAGTTATGTTGTTTACCTATCCAACGAATTGTCACACGCTAAGATTCAATGCAAATCGGCCACATTATGGCCTTCCTACTAAAAAAGGGTCGAAAACGAGTAATGTCCCAAATTAACGAGGATATTTTCTTAACCCCCATTTTAGCTGAAGTTTTAGAGAATGCAAAAATATCCCATGGAAGTCATTGTTATGTTGTTTACCTATCCAACGAATTGTCACACGCTAAGATTCAATGCAAATCGGCCACATTATGGCCTTCCTACTAAAAAAGGGTCGAAAACGAGTAATGTCCCAAATTAACGAGGAAATTTTCTTAACCCCCATTTTTGCTGAATTTTTAGAGAATGCAAAAATATCCCATGGAAGTCGTAGTTATGTTGTTTACCTATCCAACGAATTGTCACACGCTAAGATTCAATGCAAATCGGCCACATTATGGCCTTCCTACTAAAAAAGGGTCGAAAACGAGTAATGTCCCAAATTAACGAGGATATTTTTTTAACCCCCATTTTGGCTGAATTTTTAGAGAATGCAAAAATATCCCATGGAAGTCGTAGTTATGTTGTTTACCTATCCAACGAATTGTCACACGCTAAGATTCAATGCAAATCGGCCACATTATGGCCTTCCTACTAAAAAAGGGTCGAAAACGAGTAATGTCCCATATTAAATAGGATATTTTTTTAACCCCCATTTTGGCTGAATTTTTAGAGAATGCAAAAATATCCCATGGAAGTCATAGTTATGTTGTTTACCTATCCAACGAATTGTCACACGCTAAGATTCAATGCAAATCGGCCACATTATGGCCTTCCTACTAAAAAAGGGTCGAAAACGAGTAATGTCCCAAATTAACGAGGATATTTTCTTAACCCCCATTTTGGCTGAATTTTTAGAGAATGCAAAAATATCCCATGGAAGTCATAGTTATGTTGTTTACCTATCCAACGAATTGTCACACGCTAAGATTCAATGCAAATCGGCCACATTATGGCCTTCCTACTAAAAAAGGGGCGAAAACGAGTAATGTCAAAAATTAACGAGGATATTTTTTTAACCCCCATTTTGGCTGAATTTTTAGAGAATGCAAAAATATCCCATGGAAGTCATAGTTATGTTGTTTACCTATCCAACGAATTGTCACACGCTAAGATTCAATGCAAATCGGCCACATTATGGCCTTCCTACTAAAAAAGGGTCGAAAACGAGTAATGTCCCAAATTAACGAGGATATTTTCTTAACCCCCATTTTAGCTGAAGTTTTAGAGAATGCAAAAATATCCCATGGAAGTCATTGTTATGTTGTTTACCTATCCAACGAATTGTCACACGCTAAGATTCAATGCAAATCGGCCACATTATGGCCTTCCTACTAAAAAAGGGTCGAAAACGAGTAATGTCCCAAATTAACGAGGAAATTTTCTTAACCCCCATTTTTGCTGAATTTTTAGAGAATGCAAAAATATCCCATGGAAGTCGTAGTTATGTTGTTTACCTATCCAACGAATTGTCACACGCTAAGATTCAATGCAAATCGGCCACATTATGGCCTTCCTACTAAAAAAGGGTCGAAAACGAGTAATGTCCCAAATTAACGAGGATATTTTTTTAACCCCCATTTTGGCTGAATTTTTAGAGAATGCAAAAATATCCCATGGAAGTCGTAGTTATGTTGTTTACCTATCCAACGAATTGTCACACGCTAAGATTCAATGCAAATCGGCCACATTATGGCCTTCCTACTAAAAAAGGGTCGAAAACGAGTAATGTCCCATATTAAATAGGATATTTTTTTAACCCCCATTTTGGCTGAATTTTTAGAGAATGCAAAAATATCCCATGGAAGTCATAGTTATGTTGTTTACCTATCCAACGAATTGTCACACGCTAAGATTCAATGCAAATCGGCCACATTATGGCCTTCCTACTAAAAAAGGGTCGAAAACGAGTAATGTCCCAAATTAACGAGGATATTTTCTTAACCCCCATTTTGGCTGAATTTTTAGAGAATGCAAAAATATCCCATGGAAGTCATAGTTATGTTGTTTACCTATCCAACAAATTGTCACACGCTACGATTCAATGCAACTCGGCCACATTGTGGCCTTCCTACTAAAAAAGGGTCGAAAACGAGTAATGTCCCAAATTAACGAGGATATTTTCTTAACCCCCATTTTGGCTTAATTTTTAGAGAATGCAAAAATATCCCATGGAAGTCGTAGTTATGTTGTTTACCTATCCAACGAATTGTCACACGCTAAGATTCAATGCAAATCGGCCACATTATGGCCTTCCTACTAAAAAAGGGTCGAAAACGAGTATTGTCCCAAATTAACGAGGATATTTTCTTAACCCCCATTTTGGCTGAATTTTTAGAGAATGCAAAAATATCCCATGGAAGTCATAGTTATGTTGTTTACCTATCCAACAAATTGTCACACGCTAAGATTCAATGCAAATCGGCCACATTATGGCCTTCCTACTAAAAAAAGGTCGAAAACGAGTAATGTCAAAAATTAACGAGGATATTTTCTTAACCCCCATTTTGGCTGAATTTTTAGAGAATGCAAAAATATCCCATGGAAGTCGTAGTTATGTTGTTTACCTATCCAACGAATTGTCACACGCTAAGATTCAATGCAAATCGGCCACATTATGGCCTTCCTACTAAAAAAGGGTCGAAAACGAGTAATGTCCCAAATTAACGAGGATATTTTCTTAACCCCCATTTTGGCTGAATTTTTAGAGAATGCAAAAATATCCCATGGAAGTCATAGTTATGTTGTTTACCTCGGCCACATTATGGCCTTCCTACTAAAAAAGGGTCGAAAACGAGTAATGTCCCAAATTAACGAGGATATTTTCTTAACCCCCATTTTGGCTGAATTTTTAGAGAATGCAAAAATATCCCATGGAAGTCATAGTTATGTTGTTTACCTATCCAACGAATTGTCACACGCTAAGATTCAATGCCAATCGGCCACATTATGGCCTTCCTACTAAAAAAAGGTCGAAAACGAGTAATGTCAAAAATTAACGAGGATATTTTCTTAACCCCCATTTTGGCTGAATTTTTAGAGAATGCAAAAATATCCCATGGAAGTCGTAGTTATGTTGTTTACCTATCCAACGAATTGTCACACGCTAAGATTCAATGCAAATCGGCCACATTATGGCCTTCCTACTAAAAAAGGGTCGAAAACGAGTAATGTCCCATATTAACGAGGATATTTTTTTAACCCCCATTTTGGCTGAATTTTTAGAGAATGCAAAAATATCCCACGGAAGTCATAGTTATGTTGTTTACCTATCCAACGAATTGTCACACGCTAAGATTCAATGCAAATCGGCCACATTATGGCCTTCCAACTAAAAAAGTGTCGAAAACGAGTAATGTCCCAAATTAACGAGGATATTTTCTTAACCCCCATTTTGGCTGAAGTTTTAGAGAATGCAAAAATATCCCATGGAAGTCATTGTTATGTTGTTTACCTATCCAACGAATTGTCACACGCTAAGATTCAATGCAAATCGGCCACATTATGGCCTTCCTACTAAAAAAGGGTCGAAAACGAGTAATGTCCCAAATTAACGAGGAGATTTTCTTAACCCCCATTTTTGCTGAATTTTTAGAGAATGCAAAAATATCCCATGGAAGTCATAGTTATGTTGTTTACCTATCCAACGAATTGTCACACGCTAAGATTCAATGCAAATCGGCCACATTATGGCCTTCCTACTAAAAAAGGGTCGAAAACGAGTAATGTCCCAAATTAACGAGGATATTTTCTTAACCCCCATTTTGGCTGAATTTTTAGAGAATGCAAAAATATCCCATGGAAGTCGTAGTTATGTTGTTTACCTATCCAACGAATTGTCACACGCTAAGATTCAATGCAAATCGGCCACATTATGGCCTTCCTACTAAAAAAGGGTCGAAAACGAGTATTGTCCCAAATTAACGAGGATATTTTCTTAACCCCCATTTTGGCTGAATTTTTAGAGAATGCAAAAATATCCCATGGAAGTCATAGTTATGTTGTTTACCTATCCAACAAATTGTCACACGCTAAGATTCAATGCAAATCGGCCACATTATGGCCTTCCTACTAAAAAAAGGTCGAAAACGAGTAATGTCAAAAATTAACGAGGATATTTTCTTAACCCCCATTTTGGCTGAATTTTTAGAGAATGCAAAAATATCCCATGGAAGTCGTAGTTATGTTGTTTACCTATCCAACGAATTGTCACACGCTAAGATTCAATGCAAATCGGCCACATTATGGCCTTCCTACTAAAAAAGGGTCGAAAACGAGTAATGTCCCAAATTAACGAGGATATTTTCTTAACCCCCATTTTGGCTGAATTTTTAGAGAATGCAAAAATATCCCATGGAAGTCATAGTTATGTTGTTTACCTCGGCCACATTATGGCCTTCCTACTAAAAAAGGGTCGAAAACGAGTAATGTCCCAAATTAACGAGGATATTTTCTTAACCCCCATTTTGGCTGAATTTTTAGAGAATGCAAAAATATCCCATGGAAGTCATAGTTATGTTGTTTACCTATCCAACGAATTGTCACACGCTAAGATTCAATGCCAATCGGCCACATTATGGCCTTCCTACTAAAAAAAGGTCAAAAACGAGTAATGTCAAAAATTAACGAGGATATTTTCTTAACCCCCATTTTGGCTGAATTTTTAGAGAATGCAAAAATATCCCATGGAAGTCGTAGTTATGTTGTTTACCTATCCAACGAATTGTCACACGCTAAGATTCAATGCAAATCGGCCACATTATGGCCTTCCTACTAAAAAAGGGTCGAAAACGAGTAATGTCCCATATTAACGAGGATATTTTTTTAACCCCCATTTTGGCTGAATTTTTAGAGAATGCAAAAATATCCCACGGAAGTCATAGTTATGTTGTTTACCTATCCAACGAATTGTCACACGCTAAGATTCAATGCAAATCGGCCACATTATGGCCTTCCAACTAAAAAAGTGTCGAAAACGAGTAATGTCCCAAATTAACGAGGATATTTTCTTAACCCCCATTTTGGCTGAAGTTTTAGAGAATGCAAAAATATCCCATGGAAGTCATTGTTATGTTGTTTACCTATCCAACGAATTGTCACACGCTAAGATTCAATGCAAATCGGCCACATTATGGCCTTCCTACTAAAAAAGGGTCGAAAACGAGTAATGTCCCAAATTAACGAGGAGATTTTCTTAACCCCCATTTTTGCTGAATTTTTAGAGAATGCAAAAATATCCCATGGAAGTCATAGTTATGTTGTTTACCTATCCAACGAATTGTCACACGCTAAGATTCAATGCAAATCGGCCACATTATGGCCTTCCTACTAAAAAAGGGTCGAAAACGAGTAATGTCCCAAATTAACGAGGATATTTTCTTAACCCCCATTTTGGCTGAATTTTTAGAGAATGCAAAAATATCCCATGGAAGTCATAGTTATGTTGTTTACCTATCCAACGAATTGTCACACGCTAAGATTCAATGCCAATCGGCCACATTATGGCCTTCCTACTAAAAAAAGGTCAAAAACGAGTAATGTCAAAAATTAACGAGGATATTTTCTTAACCCCCATTTTGGCTGAATTTTTAGAGAATGCAAAAATATCCCATGGAAGTCGTAGTTATGTTGTTTACCTATCCAACGAATTGTCACACGCTAAGATTCAATGCAAATCGGCCACATTATGGCCTTCCTACTAAAAAAGGGTCGAAAACGAGTAATGTCCCATATTAACGAGGATATTTTTTTAACCCCCATTTTGGCTGAATTTTTAGAGAATGCAAAAATATCCCACGGAAGTCATAGTTATGTTGTTTACCTATCCAACGAATTGTCACACGCTAAGATTCAATGCAAATCGGCCACATTATGGCCTTCCAACTAAAAAAGTGTCGAAAACGAGTAATGTCCCAAATTAACGAGGATATTTTCTTAACCCCCATTTTGGCTGAAGTTTTAGAGAATGCAAAAATATCCCATGGAAGTCATTGTTATGTTGTTTACCTATCCAACGAATTGTCACACGCTAAGATTCAATGCAAATCGGCCACATTATGGCCTTCCTACTAAAAAAGGGTCGAAAACGAGTAATGTCCCAAATTAACGAGGAGATTTTCTTAACCCCCATTTTTGCTGAATTTTTAGAGAATGCAAAAATATCCCATGGAAGTCATAGTTATGTTGTTTACCTATCCAACGAATTGTCACACGCTAAGATTCAATGCAAATCGGCCACATTATGGCCTTCCTACTAAAAAAGGGTCGAAAACGAGTAATGTCAAAAATTAACGAGGATATTTTCTTAACCCCCATTATGGCTGAAGTTTTAGAGAATGCAAAAATATCCCATGGAAGTCATTGTTATGTTGTTTACCTATCCAACGAATTGTCACACGCTAAGATTCAATGCAAATCGGCCACATTATGGCCTTCCTACTAAAAAAGGGTCGAAAACGAGTAATGTCCCAAATTAACGAGGAGATTTTCTTAACCCCCATTTTTGCTGAATTTTTAGAGAATGCAAAAATATCCCATGGAAGTCATAGTTATGTTGTTTACCTATCCAACAAATTGTCACACGCTGCGATTCAATGCAACTCGGCCACATTGTGGCCTTCCTACTAAAAAAGGGTCGAAAACGAGTAATGTCCCAAATTAACGAGGATATTTTCTTAACCCCCATTTTGGCTGAATTTTTAGAGAATGCAAAAATATCCCATGGAAGTCGTAGTTATGTTGTTTACCTATCCAACGAATTGTCACACGCTAAGATTCAATGCAAATCGGCCACATTATGGCCTTCCTACTAAAAAAGGGTCGAAAACGAGTATTGTCCCAAATTAACGAGGATATTTTCTTAACCCCCATTTTGGCTGAATTTTTAGAGAATGCAAAAATATCCCATGGAAGTCATAGTTATGTTGTTTACCTATCCAACAAATTGTCACACGCTAAGATTTAATGCAAATCGGCCACATTATGGCCTTCCTACTAAAAAAAGGTCGAAAACGAGTAATGTCAAAAATTAACGAGGATATTTTCTTAACCCCCATTTTGGCTGAATTTTTAGAGAATGCAAAAATATCCCATGGAAGTCGTAGTTATGTTGTTTACCTATCCAACGAATTGTCACACGCTAAGATTCAATGCAAATCGGCCACATTATGGCCTTCCTACTAAAAAAGGGTCGAAAACGAGTAATGTCCCAAATTAACGAGGATATTTTCTTAACCCCCATTTTGGCTGAATTTTTAGAGAATGCAAAAATATCCCATGGAAGTCATAGTTATGTTGTTTACCTCGGCCACATTATGGCCTTCCTACTAAAAAAGGGTCGAAAACGAGTAATGTCCCAAATTAACGAGGATATTTTCTTAACCCCCATTTTGGCTGAATTTTTAGAGAATGCAAAAATATCCCATGGAAGTCATAGTTATGTTGTTTACCTATCCAACGAATTGTCACACGCTAAGATTCAATGCCAATCGGCCACATTATGGCCTTCCTACTAAAAAAAGGTCGAAAACGAGTAATGTCAAAAATTAACGAGGATATTTTCTTAACCCCCATTTTGGCTGAATTTTTAGAGAATGCAAAAATATCCCATGGAAGTCGTAGTTATGTTGTTTACCTATCCAACGAATTGTCACACGCTAAGATTCAATGCAAATCGGCCACATTATGGCCTTCCTACTAAAAAAGGGTCGAAACGAGTAATGTCCCATATTAACGAGGATATTTTTTTAACCCCCATTTTGGCTGAATTTTTAGAGAATGCAAAAATATCCCACGGAAGTCATAGTTATGTTGTTTACCTATCCAACGAATTGTCACACGCTAAGATTCAATGCAAATCGGCCACATTATGGCCTTCAAACTAAAAAAGTGTCGAAAACGAGTAATGTCCCAAATTAACGAGGATATTTTCTTAACCCCCATTTTGGCTGAAGTTTTAGAGAATGCAAAAATATCCCATGGAAGTCATTGTTATGTTGTTTACCTATCCAACGAATTGTCACACGCTAAGATTCAATGCAAATCGGCCACATTATGGCCTTCCTACTAAAAAAGGGTCGAAAACGAGTAATGTCCCAAATTAACGAGGAGATTTTCTTAACCCCCATTTTTGCTGAATTTTTAGAGAATGCAAAAATATCCCATGGAAGTCATAGTTATGTTGTTTACCTATCCAACGAATTGTCACACGCTAAGATTCAATGCAAATCGGCCACATTATGGCCTTCCTACTAAAAAAGGGTCGAAAACGAGTAATGTCAAAAATTAACGAGGATATTTTCTTAACCCCCATTTTGGCTGAAGTTTTAGAGAATGCAAAAATATCCCATGGAAGTCATTGTTATGTTGTTTACCTATCCAACGAATTGTCACACGCTAAGATTCAATGCAAATCGGCCACATTATGGCCTTCCTACTAAAAAAGGGTCGAAAACGAGTAATGTCCCAAATTAACGAGGAGATTTTCTTAACCCCCATTTTTGCTGAATTTTTAGAGAATGCAAAAATATCCCATGGAAGTCATAGTTATGTTGTTTACCTATCCAACAAATTGTCACACGCTACGATTCAATGCAACTCGGCCACATTGTGGCCTTCCTACTAAAAAAGGGTCGAAAACGAGTAATGTCCCAAATTAACGAGGATATTTTCTTAACCCCCATTTTGGCTGAATTTTTAGAGAATGCAAAAATATCCCATGGAAGTCGTAGTTATGTTGTTTACCTATCCAACGAATTGTCACACGCTAAGATTCAATGCAAATCGGCCACATTATGGCCTTCCTACTAAAAAATGGTCGAAAACGAGTATTGTCCCAAATTAACGAGGATATTTTCTTAACCCCCATTTTGGCTGAATTTTTAGAGAATGCAAAAATATCCCATGGAAGTCATAGTTATGTTGTTTACCTATCCAACAAATTGTCACACGCTAAGATTTAATGCAAATCGGCCACATTATGGCCTTCCTACTAAAAAAAGGTCGAAAACGAGTAATGTCAAAAATTAACGAGGATATTTTCTTAACCCCCATTTTGGCTGAATTTTTAGAGAATGCAAAAATATCCCATGGAAGTCGTAGTTATGTTGTTTACCTATCCAACGAATTGTCACACGCTAAGATTCAATGCAAATCGGCCACATTATGGCCTTCCTACTAAAAAAGGGTCGAAAACGAGTAATGTCCCAAATTAACGAGGATATTTTCTTAACCCCCATTTTGGCTGAATTTTTAGAGAATGCAAAAATATCCCATGGAAGTCATAGTTATGTTGTTTACCTCGGCCACATTATGGCCTTCCTACTAAAAAAGGGTCGAAAACGAGTAATGTCCCAAATTAACGAGGATATTTTCTTAACCCCCATTTTGGCTGAATTTTTAGAGAATGCAAAAATATCCCATGGAAGTCATAGTTATGTTGTTTACCTATCCAACGAATTGTCACACGCTAAGATTCAATGCCAATCGGCCACATTATGGCCTTCCTACTAAAAAAAGGTCGAAAACGAGTAATGTCAAAAATTAACGAGGATATTTTCTTAACCCCCATTTTGGCTGAATTTTTAGAGAATGCAAAAATATCCCATGGAAGTCGTAGTTATGTTGTTTACCTATCCAACGAATTGTCACACGCTAAGATTCAATGCAAATCGGCCACATTATGGCCTTCCTACTAAAAAAGGGTCGAAACGAGTAATGTCCCATATTAACGAGGATATTTTTTTAACCCCCATTTTGGCTGAATTTTTAGAGAATGCAAAAATATCCCACGGAAGTCATAGTTATGTTGTTTACCTATCCAACGAATTGTCACACGCTAAGATTCAATGCAAATCGGCCACATTATGGTCTTCCAACTAAAAAAGTGTCGAAAACGAGTAATGTCCCAAATTAACGAGGATATTTTCTTAACCCCCATTTTGGCTGAAGTTTTAGAGAATGCAAAAATATCCCATGGAAGTCATTGTTATGTTGTTTACCTATCCAACGAATTGTCACACGCTAAGATTCAATGCAAATCGGCCACATTATGGCCTTCCTACTAAAAAAGGGTCGAAAACGAGTAATGTCCCAAATTAACGAGGAGATTTTCTTAACCCCCATTTTTGCTGAATTTTTAGAGAATGCAAAAATATCCCATGGAAGTCATAGTTATGTTGTTTACCTATCCAACGAATTGTCACACGCTAAGATTCAATGCAAATCGGCCACATTATGGCCTTCCTACTAAAAAAGGGTCGAAAACGAGTAATGTCAAAAATTAACGAGGATATTTTCTTAACCCCCATTTTGGCTGAATTTTTAGAGAATGCAAAAATATCCCATGGAAGTCGTAGTTATGTTGTTTACCTATCCAACGAATTGTCACACGCTAAGATTCAATGCAAATCGGCCACATTATGGCCTTCCTACTAAAAAAGGGTCGAAAACGAGTAATGTCCCATATTAACGAGGATATTTTTTTAACCCCCATTTTGGCTGAATTTTTAGAGAATGCAAAAATATCCCATGGAAGTCATAGTTATGTTGTTTACCTATCCAACGAATTGTCACACGCTAAGATTCAATGCAAATCGGCCACATTATGGCCTTCCTACTAAAAAAGGGTCGAAAACGAGTAATGTCCCAAATTAACGAGGAGATTTTCTTAACCCCCATTTTTGCTGAATTTTTAGAGAATGCAAAAATATCCCATGGAAGTCGTAGTTATGTTGTTTACCTATCCAACGAATTGTCACACGCTAAGACTCAATGCAAATCGGCCACATTATGGCCTTCCTAAAAGGGTCGAAAACGAGTAATGTCCCAAATTAACGAGGAGATTTTCTTAACCTCCATTTTGGCTGAATTTTTAGAGAATGCAAAAATATCCCATGGAAGTCGTAGTTATTTTGTTTACCTATCCAACGAATTGTCACATGCTAAGATTCAATACAAATCGGCCACTTTATGGCCTTCCTAGTAAAAATGGGTCGAAAATGAGTAATGTCCTAAATTAACGAGGAGATTTTCTTAACCTCCATTTTGGCCGAATTTTTAGAGAATGCAAAAATATCCCATGGAAGTCGTAGTTATGTTGTTTACCTATCCAACGAATTGTCACACGCTAAGATTCAATGCAAATCGGCCACATTATGGCCTTCCTACTAAAAAAGGGTCGAAAACGAGTATTGTCCCAAATTAACGAGGATATTTTCTTAACCCCCATTTTGGCTGAATTTTTAGAGAATGCAAAAATATCCCATGGAAGTCATAGTTATGTTGTTTACCTATCCAACAAATTGTCACACGCTAAGATTTAATGCAAATCGGCCACATTATGGCCTTCCTACTAAAAAAAGGTCGAAAACGAGTAATGTCAAAAATTAACGAGGATATTTTCTTAACCCCCATTTTGGCTGAATTTTTAGAGAATGCAAAAATATCCCATGGAAGTCGTAGTTATGTTGTTTACCTATCCAACGAATTGTCACACGCTAAGATTCAATGCAAATCGGCCACATTATGGCCTTCCTACTAAAAAAGGGTCGAAAACGAGTAATGTCCCAAATTAACGAGGATATTTTCTTAACCCCCATTTTGGCTGAATTTTTAGAGAATGCAAAAATATCCCATGGAAGTCATAGTTATGTTGTTTACCTCGGCCACATTATGGCCTTCCTACTAAAAAAGGGTCGAAAACGAGTAATGTCCCAAATTAACGAGGATATTTTCTTAACCCCCATTTTGGCTGAATTTTTAGAGAATGCAAAAATATCCCATGGAAGTCATAGTTATGTTGTTTACCTATCCAACGAATTGTCACACGCTAAGATTCAATGCCAATCGGCCACATTATGGCCTTCCTACTAAAAAAAGGTCGAAAACGAGTAATGTCAAAAATTAACGAGGATATTTTCTTAACCCCCATTTTGGCTGAATTTTTAGAGAATGCAAAAATATCCCATGGAAGTCGTAGTTATGTTGTTTACCTATCCAACGAATTGTCACACGCTAAGATTCAATGCAAATCGGCCACATTATGGCCTTCCTACTAAAAAAGGGTCGAAACGAGTAATGTCCCATATTAACGAGGATATTTTTTTAACCCCCATTTTGGCTGAATTTTTAGAGAATGCAAAAATATCCCACGGAAGTCATAGTTATGTTGTTTACCTATCCAACGAATTGTCACACGCTAAGATTCAATGCAAATCGGCCACATTATGGCCTTCCAACTAAAAAAGTGTCGAAAACGAGTAATGTCCCAAATTAACGAGGATATTTTCTTAACCCCCATTTTGGCTGAAGTTTTAGAGAATGCAAAAATATCCCATGGAAGTCATTGTTATGTTGTTTACCTATCCAACGAATTGTCACACGCTAAGATTCAATGCAAATCGGCCACATTATGGCCTTCCTACTAAAAAAGGGTCGAAAACGAGTAATGTCCCAAATTAACGAGGAGATTTTCTTAACCCCCATTTTTGCTGAATTTTTAGAGAATGCAAAAATATCCCATGGAAGTCATAGTTATGTTGTTTACCTATCCAACGAATTGTCACACGCTAAGATTCAATGCAAATCGGCCACATTATGGCCTTCCTACTAAAAAAGGGTCGAAAACGAGTAATGTCAAAAATTAACGAGGATATTTTCTTAACCCCCATTTTGGCTGAATTTTTAGAGAATGCAAAAATATCCCATGGAAGTCGTAGTTATGTTGTTTACCTATCCAACGAATTGTCACACGCTAAGATTCAATGCAAATCGGCCACATTATGGCCTTCCTACTAAAAAAGGGTCGAAAACGAGTAATGTCCCATATTAACGAGGATATTTTTTTAACCCCCATTTTGGCTGAATTTTTAGAGAATGCAAAAATATCCCATGGAAGTCATAGTTATGTTGTTTACCTATCCAACGAATTGTCACACGCTAAGATTCAATGCAAATCGGCCACATTATGGCCTTCCTACTAAAAAAGGGTCGAAAACGAGTAATGTCCCAAATTAACGAGGAGATTTTCTTAACCCCCATTTTTGCTGAATTTTTAGAGAATGCAAAAATATCCCATGGAAGTCGTAGTTATGTTGTTTACCTATCCAACGAATTGTCACACGCTAAGACTCAATGCAAATCGGCCACATTATGGCCTTCCTAAAAGGGTCGAAAACGAGTAATGTCCCAAATTAACGAGGAGATTTTCTTAACCTCCATTTTGGCTGAATTTTTAGAGAATGCAAAAATATCCCATGGAAGTCGTAGTTATTTTGTTTACCTATCCAACGAATTGTCACATGCTAAGATTCAATACAAATCGGCCACTTTATGGCCTTCCTAGTAAAAATGGGTCGAAAACGAGTAATGTCCTAAATTAACGAGGAGATTTTCTTAACCTCCATTTTGGCCGAATTTTTAGAGAATGCAAAAATATCCCATGGAAGTCGTAGTTATGTTGTTTACCTATCCAACGAATTGTCACACGCTAAGATTCAATGCAAATCGGCCACATTATGCCCTTCCTACTAAAAAAGGGTCGAAAACGAGTAATGTCCCAAATTAACGAGGATATTTTCTTAACCTCCATTTTGGCTGAATTTTTAGAGAATGGAAAAATATCCCATGGAAGTCGTGGTTATGTTGTTTACCTATCCAACGAATTGTCACACGCGAAGATTCAATGCAAATCGGCCACATTATGGCCTTCCTAGTAAAAAAGGGTCGAAAACGAGTAATGTCCCAAATTAACGAGGAGATTTTCTTAACCTCCATTTTGGCTGAATTTTTGGAGAATGCAAAAATATCCCATGGAAGTCGTAGTTATGTTGTTTACTTATCCAACAAATTGTCACATGCTAAGATTCAATACAAATCGGCCACTTTATGGCCTTCCTAGTAAAAATGGGTCGAAAACGAGTAATGTCCTAAATTAACGAGGAGATTTTCTTAACCTCCATTTTGGCCGAATTTTTAGAGAATGCAAAAATATCCCATGGAAGTCGTAGTTATGTTGTTTACCTATCCAACGAATTGTAACACGCTAAGATTCAATGCAAATCGGCCACATTATGGCCTTCCTACTAAAAAAGGGTCTAAAACGAGTAATGTCCCAAATTAACGAGGATATTTTCTTAACCCCCATTTTGGCTGAATTTTTAGAGAATGCAAAAATATCCCATGGAAGTCATAGTTATGTTGTTTACCTATCCAACGAATTGTCACACGCTAAGATTCAATGCAAATCGGCCACATTATGGCCTTCCTTATAAAAAAGGGTCGAAAACGAGTAATGTCCTAAATTAACGAGGAGATTTTCTTGACCTCCATTTTGGCCGAATTTTTAGAGAATGCAAAAATATCCCATGGAAGTCGTAGTTATGTTGTTTACCTATCCAACGAATTGTAACACGCTAAGATTCAATGCAAATCGGCCACATTATGGCCTTCCTACTAAAAAAGGGTCTAAAACGAGTAATGTCCCAAATTAACGAGGATATTTTCTTAACCCCCATTTTGGCTGAATTTTTAGAGAATGCAAAAATATCCCATGGAAGTCGTAGTTATGTTGTTTACCTATCCAACGAATTGTCACACGCTAAGATTCAATGCAAATCGGCCACATTATGGCCTTCCTACTAAAAAAGGGTCGAAAACGAGTAATGTCCCATATTAAATTGGATATTTTTTTAACCCCCATTTTGGCTGAATTTTTAGAGAATGCAAAAATATCCCATGGAAGTCATAGTTATGTTGTTTACCTATCCAACGAATTGTCACACGCTAAGATTCAATGCAAATCGGCCACATTATGGCCTTCCTACTAAAAAAGGGTCGAAAACGAGTAATGTCCCAAATTAACGAGGATATTTTCTTAACCCCCATTTTGGCTGAATTTTTAGAGAATGCAAAAATATCCCATGGAAGTCATAGTTATGTTGTTTACCTATCCAACAAATTGTCACACGCTACGATTCAATGCAACTCGGCCACATTGTGGCCTTCCTACTAAAAAAGGGTCGAAAACGAGTAATGTCCCAAATTAACGAGGATATTTTCTTAACCCCCATTTTTGCTGAATTTTTAGAGAATGCAAAAATATCCCATGGAAGTCATAGTTATGTTGTTTACCTATCCAACGAATTGTCACACGCTAAGATTCAATGCAAATCGGCCACATTATGGCCTTCCTACTAAAAAAGGGTCGAAAACGAGTATTGTCCCAAATTAACGAGGATATTTTCTTAACCCCCATTTTGGCTGAATTTTTAGAGAATGCAAAAATATCCCATGGAAGTCATAGTTATGTTGTTTACCTATCCAACAAATTGTCACACGCTAAGATTCAATGCAAATCGGCCACATTATGGCCTTCCTACTAAAAAAAGGTCGAAAACGAGTAATGTCAAAAATTAACGAGGATATTTTCTTAACCCCCATTTTGGCTGAATTTTTAGAGAATGCAAAAATATCCCATGGAAGTCGTAGTTATGTTGTTTACCTATCCAACGAATTGTCACACGCTAAGATTCAATGCAAATCGGCCACATTATGGCCTTCCTACTAAAAAAGGGTCGAAAACGAGTAATGTCCCAAATTAACGAGGATATTTTCTTAACCC
This sequence comes from Medicago sativa, assembly GCF_051527215.1. NCBI lineage: Eukaryota > Viridiplantae > Streptophyta > Magnoliopsida > Fabales > Fabaceae > Medicago > Medicago sativa. The sequence continues at coordinate 84,934,951 of NC_140750.1, forward strand.
CCATTTTGGCTGAATTTTTAGAGAATGCAAAAATATCCCATGGAAGTCATAGTTATGTTGTTTACCTCGGCCACATTATGGCCTTCCTACTAAAAAAGGGTCGAAAACGAGTAAATTCCCAAATTAACGAGGATATTTTCTTAACCCCCATTTTGGCTGAATTTTTAGAGAATGCAAAAATATCCCATGGAAGTCATAGTTATGTTGTTTACCTATCCAACGAATTGTCACACGCTAAGATTCAATGCCAATCGGCCACATTATGGCCTTCCTACTAAAAAAAGGTCGAAAACGAGTAATGTCAAAAATTAACGAGGATATTTTCTTAACCCCCATTTTGGCTGAATTTTTAGAGAATGCAAAAATATCCCATGGAAGTCGTAGTTATGTTGTTTACCTATCCAACGAATTGTCACACGCTAAGATTCAATGCAAATCGGCCACATTATGGCCTTCCTACTAAAAAAGGGTCGAAAACGAGTAATGTCCCAAATTAACGAGGATATTTTCTTAACCCCCATTTTGGCTGAATTTTTAGAGAATGCAAAAATATCCCATGGAAGTCATAGTTATGTTGTTTACCTATCCAACAAATTGTCACACGCTACGATTCAATGCAACTCGGCCACATTGTGGCCTTCCTACTAAAAAAGGGTCGAAAACGAGTAATGTCCCAAATTAACGAGGATATTTTCTTAACCCCCATTTTGGCTGAATTTTTAGAGAATGCAAAAATATCCCATGGAAGTCATAGTTATGTTGTTTACCTATCCAACGAATTGTCACACGCTAAGATTCAATGCAAATCGGCCACATTATGGCCTTCCTACTAAAAAAGGGTCGAAAACGAGTATTGTCCCAAATTAACGAGGATATTTTCTTAACCCCCATTTTGGCTGAATTTTTAGAGAATGCAAAAATATCCCATGGAAGTCATAGTTATGTTGTTTACCTATCCAACAAATTGTCACACGCTAAGATTCAATGCAAATCGGCCACATTATGGCCTTCCTACTAAAAAAAGGTCGAAAACGAGTAATGTCAAAAATTAACGAGGATATTTTCTTAACCCCCATTTTGGCTGAATTTTTAGAGAATGCAAAAATATCCCATGGAAGTCGTAGTTATGTTGTTTACCTATCCAACGAATTGTCACACGCTAAGATTCAATGCAAATCGGCCACATTATGGCCTTCCTACTAAAAAAGGGTCGAAAACGAGTAATGTCCCAAATTAACGAGGATATTTTCTTAACCCCCATTTTGGCTGAATTTTTAGAGAATGCAAAAATATCCCATGGAAGTCATAGTTATGTTGTTTACCTCGGCCACATTATGGCCTTCCTACTAAAAAAGGGTCGAAAACGAGTAAATTCCCAAATTAACGAGGATATTTTCTTAACCCCCATTTTGGCTGAATTTTTAGAGAATGCAAAAATATCCCATGGAAGTCATAGTTATGTTGTTTACCTATCCAACGAATTGTCACACGCTAAGATTCAATGCCAATCGGCCACATTATGGCCTTCCTACTAAAAAAAGGTCGAAAACGAGTAATGTCAAAAATTAACGAGGATATTTTCTTAACCCCCATTTTGGCTGAATTTTTAGAGAATGCAAAAATATCCCATGGAAGTCGTAGTTATGTTGTTTACCTATCCAACGAATTGTCACACGCTAAGATTCAATGCAAATCGGCCACATTATGGCCTTCCTACTAAAAAAGGGTCGAAAACGAGTAATGTCCCATATTAACGAGGATATTTTTTTAACCCCCATTTTGGCTGAATTTTTAGAGAATGCAAAAATATCCCACGGAAGTCATAGTTATGTTGTTTACCTATCCAACGAATTGTCACACGCTAAGATTCAATGCAAATCGGCCACATTATGGCCTTCCAACTAAAAAAGTGTCGAAAACGAGTAATGTCCCAAATTAACGAGGATATTTTCTTAACCCCCATTTTGGCTGAAGTTTTAGAGAATGCAAAATTATCCCATGGAAGTCATTGTTATGTTGTTTACCTATCCAACGAATTGTCACACGCTAAGATTCAATGCAAATCGGCCACATTATGGCCTTCCTACTAAAAAAGGGTCGAAAACGAGTAATGTCCCAAATTAACGAGGAGATTTTCTTAACCCCCATTTTTGCTGAATTTTTAGAGAATGCAAAAATATCCCATGGAAGTCATAGTTATGTTGTTTACCTATCCAACGAATTGTCACACGCTAAGATTCAATGCAAATCGGCCACATTATGGCCTTCCTACTAAAAAAGGGTCGAAAACGAGTAATGTCAAAAATTAACGAGGATATTTTCTTAACCCCCATTTTGGCTGAATTTTTAGAGAATGCAAAAATATCCCATGGAAGTCGTAGTTATGTTGTTTACCTATCCAACGAATTGTCACACGCTAAGATTCAATGCAAATCGGCCACATTATGGCCTTCCTACTAAAAAAGGGTCGAAAACGAGTAATGTCCCATATTAACGAGGATATTTTTTTAACCCCCATTTTGGCTGAATTTTTAGAGAATGCAAAAATATCCCATGGAAGTCATAGTTATGTTGTTTACCTATCCAACGAATTGTCACACGCTAAGATTCAATGCAAATCGGCCACATTATGGCCTTCCTACTAAAAAAGGGTCGAAAACGAGTAATGTCCCAAATTAACGAGGAGATTTTCTTAACCCCCATTTTTGCTGAATTTTTAGAGAATGCAAAAATATCCCATGGAAGTCGTAGTTATGTTGTTTACCTATCCAACGAATTGTCACACGCTAAGACTCAATGCAAATCGGCCACATTATGGCCTTCCTAAAAGGGTCGAAAACGAGTAATGTCCCAAATTAACGAGGAGATTTTCTTAACCTCCATTTTGGCTGAATTTTTAGAGAATGCAAAAATATCCCATGGAAGTCGTAGTTATTTTGTTTACCTATCCAACGAATTGTCACATGCTAAGATTCAATACAAATCGGCCACTTTATGGCCTTCCTAGTAAAAATGGGTCGAAAACGAGTAATGTCCTAAATTAACGAGGAGATTTTCTTAACCTCCATTTTGGCCGAATTTTTAGAGAATGCAAAAATATCCCATGGAAGTCGTAGTTATGTTGTTTACCTATCCAACGAATTGTCACACGCTAAGATTCAATGCAAATCGGCCACATTATGCCCTTCCTACTAAAAAAGGGTCGAAAACGAGTAATGTCCCAAATTAACGAGGATATTTTCTTAACCTCCATTTTGGCTGAATTTTTAGAGAATGGAAAAATATCCCATGGAAGTCGTGGTTATGTTGTTTACCTATCCAACGAATTGTCACACGCGAAGATTCAATGCAAATCGGCCACATTATGGCCTTCCTAGTAAAAAAGGGTCGAAAACGAGTAATGTCCCAAATTAACGAGGAGATTTTCTTAACCTCCATTTTGGCTGAATTTTTGGAGAATGCAAAAATATCCCATGGAAGTCGTAGTTATGTTGTTTACCTATCCAACAAATTGTCACATGCTAAGATTCAATACAAATCGGCCACTTTATGGCCTTCCTAGTAAAAATGGGTCGAAAACGAGTAATGTCCTAAATTAACGAGGAGATTTTCTTAACCTCCATTTTGGCCGAATTTTTAGAGAATGCAAAAATATCCCATGGAAGTCGTAGTTATGTTGTTTACCTATCCAACGAATTGTAACACGCTAAGATTCAATGCAAATCGGCCACATTATGGCCTTCCTACTAAAAAAGGGTCTAAAACGAGTAATGTCCCAAATTAACGAGGATATTTTCTTAACCCCCATTTTGGCTGAATTTTTAGAGAATGCAAAAATATCCCATGGAAGTCATAGTTATGTTGTTTACCTATCCAACGAATTGTCACACGCTAAGATTCAATGCAAATCGGCCACATTATGGCCTTCCTTATAAAAAAGGGTCGAAAACGAGTAATGTCCTAAATTAACGAGGAGATTTTCTTGACCTCCATTTTGGCCGAATTTTTAGAGAATGCAAAAATATCCCATGGAAGTCGTAGTTATGTTGTTTACCTATCCAACGAATTGTCACACGCTAAGATTCAATGCAAATCGGCCACATTATGGCCTTCCTACTAAAAAAGGGTCGAAAATGAGTAATGTCCCAAATTAACGAGGATATTTTCTTAACCCCCATTTTGGCTGAATTTTTAGAGAATGCAAAAATATCCCATGGAAGTCATAGTTATGTTGTTTACCTATCCAACGAATTGTCACACGCTAAGATTCAATGCAAATCGGCCACATTATGGCCTTCCTAGTAAAAAAGGGTCGAAAACGAGTAATGTCCCAAATTAACGAGGATATTTTCTTAACCCCCATTTTGGCTGAATTTTTAGAGAATGCAAAAATATCCCATGGAAGTCGTAGTTATGTTGTTTACCTATCCAACGAATTGTCACACGCTAAGATTCAATGCAAATCGGCCACATTATGGCCTTCCTACTAAAAAAGGGTTGAAAACGAGTAATGTCCCATATTAACGAGGATATTTTTTTAACCCCCATTTTGGCTGAATTTTTAGAGAATGCAAAAATATCCCATGGAAGTCATAGTTATGTTGTTTACCTATCCATCGAATTGTCACACGCTAAGATTCAATGCAAATCGGCCACATTATGGCCTTCCTACTAAAAAAGGGTCGAAAACGAGTAATGTCCCAAATTAACGAGGAGATTTTCTTAACCCCCATTTTTGCTGAATTTTTAGAGAATGCAAAAATATCCCATGGAAGTCGTAGTTATGTTGTTTACCTATCCAACGAATTGTCACACGCTAAGACTCAATGCAAATCGGCCACATTATGGCCTTCCTAAAAGGGTCGAAAACGAGTAATGTCCCAAATTAACGAGGAGATTTTCTTAACCTCCATTTTGGCTGAATTTTTAGAGAATGCAAAAATATCCCATGGAAGTCGTAGTTATTTTGTTTACCTATCCAACGAATTGTCACATGCTAAGATTCAATACAAATCGGCCACTTTATGGCCTTCCTAGTAAAAATGGGTCGAAAACGAGTAATGTCCTAAATTAACGAGGAGATTTTCTTAACCTCCATTTTGGCTGAATTTTTGGAGAATGCAAAAATATCCCATGGAAGTCGTAGTTATGTTGTTTACCTATCCAACAAATTGTCACATGCTAAGATTCAATACAAATCGGCCACTTTATGGCCTTCCTAGTAAAAATGGGTCGAAAACGAGTAATGTCCTAAATTAACGAGGAGATTTTCTTAACCTCCATTTTGGCCGAATTTTTAGAGAATGCAAAAATATCCCATGGAAGTCGTAGTTATGTTGTTTACCTATCCAACGAATTGTAACACGCTAAGATTCAATGCAAATCGGCCACATTATGGCCTTCCTACTAAAAAAGGGTCTAAAACGAGTAATGTCCCAAATTAACGAGGATATTTTCTTAACCCCCATTTTGGCTGAATTTTTAGAGAATGCAAAAATATCCCATGGAAGTCATAGTTATGTTGTTTACCTATCCAACGAATTGTCACACGCTAAGATTCAATGCAAATCGGCCACATTATGGCCTTCCTTATAAAAAAGGGTCGAAAACGAGTAATGTCCTAAATTAACGAGGAGATTTTCTTGACCTCCATTTTGGCCGAATTTTTAGAGAATGCAAAAATATCCCATGGAAGTCGTAGTTATGTTGTTTACCTATCCAACGAATTGTCACACGCTAAGATTCAATGCAAATCGGCCACATTATGGCCTTCCTACTAAAAAAGGGTCGAAAATGAGTAATGTCCCAAATTAACGAGGATATTTTCTTAACCCCCATTTTGGCTGAATTTTTAGAGAATGCAAAAATATCCCATGGAAGTCATAGTTATGTTGTTTACCTATCCAACGAATTGTCACACGCTAAGATTCAATGCAAATCGGCCACATTATGGCCTTCCTAGTAAAAAAGGGTCGAAAACGAGTAATGTCCCAAATTAACGAGGAGATTTTCTTAACCTCCATTTTGGCTGAATTTTTAAAAAATGCAAAAATATCCCATGGAAGTCGTAGCTATGTTGTTTACCTATCCAACGAATTGTCCCATGCTAAGATTCAATACAAACCGGCCACTTTATGGCCTTCCTTATAAAAAAGGGTCGAAAACGAGTAATGTCCTAAATTAACGAGGAGATTTTCTTGACCTCCATTTTGGCCGAATTTTTAGAGAATGCAAAAATATCCCATGGAAGTCGTAGTTATGTTGTTTACCTATCCAACGAATTGTCACACGCTAAGATTCAATGCAAATCGGCTACATTATGGCCTTCCTACGAAAAAAGGGTCGAAAACGAGTAATGTCCCAAATTAACGAGGATATTTTCTTAACCCCCATTTTGGCTGAATTTTTAGAGAATGCAAAAATATCCCATGGAAGTCGTAGTTATCTTGTTTACCTATCCAACGAATTGTAACACGCTAAGATTCAATGCAAATCGGCCACATTATGGCCTTCCTACTAAAAAAGGGTCTAAAACGAGTAATGTCCCAAATTAACGAGGATATTTTCTTAACCCCCATTTTGGCTGAATTTTTAGAGAATGCAAAAATATCCCATGGAAGTCATAGTTATGTTGTTTACCTATCCAACGAATTGTCACACGCTAAGATTCAATGCAAATCGGCCACATTATGGCCTTCCTTATAAAAAAGGGTCGAAAACGAGTAATGTCCTAAATTAACGAGGAGATTTTCTTGACCTCCATTTTGGCCGAATTTTTAGAGAATGCAAAAATATCCCATGGAAGTCGTAGTTATGTTGTTTACCTATCCAACGAATTGTCACACGCTAAGATTCAATGCAAATCGGCCACATTATGGCCTTCCTACTAAAAAAGGGTCGAAAATGAGTAATGTCCCAAATTAACGAGGATATTTTCTTAACCCCCATTTTGGCTGAATTTTTAGAGAATGCAAAAATATCCCATGGAAGTCATAGTTATGTTGTTTAGCTATCCAACGAATTGTCACACGCTAAGATTCAATGCAAATCGGCCACATTATGGCCTTCCTAGTAAAAAAGGGTCGAAAACGAGTAATGTCCCAAATTAACGAGGAGATTTTCTTAACCTCCATTTTGGCTGAATTTTTAAAAAATGCAAAAATATCCCATGGAAGTCGTAGCTATGTTGTTTACCTATCCAACGAATTGTCCCATGCTAAGATTCAATACAAACCGGCCACTTTATGGCCTTCCTTATAAAAAAGGGTCGAAAACGAGTAATGTCCTAAATTAACGAGGAGATTTTCTTGACCTCCATTTTGGCCGAATTTTTAGAGAATGCAAAAATATCCCATGGAAGTCGTAGTTATGTTGTTTACCTATCCAACGAATTGTCACACGCTAAGATTCAATGCAAATCGGCTACATTATGGCCTTCCTACGAAAAAAGGGTCGAAAACGAGTAATGTCCCAAATTAACGAGGATATTTTCTTAACCCCCATTTTGGCTGAATTTTTAGAGAATGCAAAAATATCCCATGGAAGTCGTAGTTATCTTGTTTTCCTATCCAACGAATTGTCACACGCTAAGATTCAATGCAAATCGGCCACATTATGGCCTTCCTACTAAAAAAGGGTCGAAAACGAGTAATGTCCCAAATTAACGAGGATATTTTCTTAACCCCCATTTTGGCTGAATTTTTAGAGAATGCAAAAATATCCCATGGAAGTCATAGTTATGTTGTTTACCTATCCAACGAATTGTCACACGCTAAGATTCAATGCAAATCGGCCACATTATGGCCTTCCTAGTAAAAAAGGGTCGAAAACGAGTAATGTCCCAAATTAACGAGGAGATTTTCTTAACCTCCATTTTGGCTGAATTTTTAAAAAATGCAAAAATATCCCATGGAAGTCGTAGCTATGTTGTTCACCTATCCAACGAATTGTCCCATGCTAAGATTCAATACAAACCGGTCACTTTATGGCCTTCCTTATAAAAAAAGGGTCGAAAACGAGTAATGTCCTAAATTAACGAGGAGATTTTCTTGACCTCCATTTTGGCCGAATTTTTAGAGAATGCAAAAATATCCCATGGAAGTCGTAGTTATGTTGTTTACCTATCCAACGAATTGTCACACGCTAAGACTCAATGCAAATCGGCCACATTATGGCCTTCCTAAAAGGGTCGAAAACGAGTAATGTCCCAAATTAACGAGGAGATTTTCTTAACCTCCATTTTGGCTGAATTTTTAGAGAATGCAAAAATATCCCATGGAAGTCGTAGTTATTTTGTTTACCTATCCAACGAATTGTCACATGCTAAGATTCAATACAAATCGGCCACGTTATGGCCTTCCTAGTAAAAATGGGTCGAAAACGAGTAATGCCCTAAATTAACGAGGAGATTTTCTTAACCTCCATTTTGGCCGAATTTTTAGAGAATGCAAAAATATCCCATGGAAGTCATAGTTATGTTGTTTACCTATCCAACGAATTGTCACACGCTAAGATTCAATGCAAATCGGCCACATTATGGCCTTCCTTATAAAAAAGGGTCGAAAACGAGTAATGTCCTAAATTAACGAGGAGATTTTCTTGACCTTCATTTTGGCCGAATTTTTAGAGAATGCAAAAATATCCCATGGAAGTCATAGTTATGTTGTTTACCTATCCAACGAATTGTCACACGCTAAGATTCAATGCAAATCGGCCACATTATGGCCTTCCTACTAAAAAAGGGTCTAAAACGAGTAATGTCCCAAATTAACGAGGATATTTTCTTAACCCCCATTTTGGCTGAATTTTTAGAGAATGCAAAAATATCCCATGGAAGTCATAGTTATGTTGTTTACCTATCCAACGAATTGTCACACGCTAAGATTCAATGCAAATCGGCCACATTATGGCCTTCCTTATAAAAAAGGGTCGAAAACGAGTAATGTCCTAAATTAACGAGGAGATTTTCTTGACCTCCATTTTGGCCGAATTTTTAGAGAATGCAAAAATATCCCATGGAAGTCGTAGTTATGTTGTTTACCTATCCAACGAATTGTCACACGCTAAGATTCAATGCAAATCGGCCACATTATGGCCTTCCTAGTAAAAAAGGGTCGAAAACGAGTAATGTCCCAAATTAACGAGGAGATTTTCTTAACCTCCATTTTGGCTGAATTTTTAAAAAATGCAAAAATATCCCATGGAAGTCGTAGCTATGTTGTTTACCTATCCAACGAATTGTCACACGCTAAGATTCAATGCAAATCGGCCACATTATGGCCTTCCTTATAAAAAAGGGTCGAAAACGAGTAATGTCCTAAATTAACGAGGAGATTTTCTTGACCTCCATTTTGGCCGAATTTTTAGAGAATGCAAAAATATCCCATGGAAGTCGTAGTTATGTTGTTTACCTATCCAACGAATTGTCACACGCTAAGATTCAATGCAAATCGGCTACATTATGGCCTTCCTACGAAAAAAGGGTCGAAAACGAGTAATGTCCCAAATTAACGAGGATATTTTCTTAACCCCCATTTTGGCTGAATTTTTAGAGAATGCAAAAATATCCCATGGAAGTCGTAGTTATCATGTTTACCTATCCAACGAATTGTCACACGCTAAGATTCAATGCAAATCGGCCACATTATGGCCTTCCTACTAAAAAAGGGTCGAAAACGAGTAATGTCCCAAATTAACGAGGATATTTTCTTAACCCCCATTTTGGCTGAATTTTTAGAGAATGCAAAAATATCCCATGGAAGTCATAGTTATGTTGTTTACCTATCCAACGAATTGTCACACGCTAAGATTCAATGCAAATCGGCCACATTATGGCCTTCCTAGTAAAAAAGGGTCGAAAACGAGTAATGTCCCAAATTAACGAGGAGATTTTCTTAACCTCCATTTTGGCTGAATTTTTAAAAAATGCAAAAATATCCCATGGAAGTCGTAGCTATGTTGTTCACCAATCCAACGAATTGTCCCATGCTAAGATTCAATACAAACCGGTCACTTTATGGCCTTCCTTATAAAAAAAGGGTCGAAAACGAGTAATGTCCTAAATTAACGAGGAGATTTTCTTGACCTCCATTTTGGCCGAATTTTTAGAGAATGCAAAAATATCCCATGGAAGTCGTAGTTATGTTGTTTACCTATCCAACGAATTGTCACACGCTAAGACTCAATGCAAATCGGCCACATTATGGCCTTCCTAAAAGGGTCGAAAACGAGTAATGTCCCAAATTAACGAGGAGATTTTCTTAACCTCCATTTTGGCTGAATTTTTAGAGAATGCAAAAATATCCCATGGAAGTCGTAGTTATTTTGTTTACCTATCCAACGAATTGTCACATGCTAAGATTCAATACAAATCGGCCACTTTATGGCCTTCCTAGTAAAAATGGGTCGAAAACGAGTAATGCCCTAAATTAACGAGGAGATTTTCTTAACCTCCATTTTGGCCGAATTTTTAGAGAATGCAAAAATATCCCATGGAAGTCATAGTTATGTTGTTTACCTATCCAACGAATTGTCACACGCTAAGATTCAATGCAAATCGGCCACATTATGGCCTTCCTTATAAAAAAGGGTCGAAAACGAGTAATGTCCTAAATTAACGAGGAGATTTTCTTGACCTCCATTTTGGCCGAATTTTTAGAGAATGCAAAAATATCCCATGGAAGTCATAGTTATGTTGTTTACCTATCCAACGAATTGTCACACGCTAAGATTCAATGCAAATCGGCCACATTATGGCCTTCCTACTAAAAAAGGGTCTAAAACGAGTAATGTCCCAAATTAACGAGGATATTTTCTTAACCCCCATTTTGGCTGAATTTTTAGAGAATGCAAAAATATCCCATGGAAGTCATAGTTATGTTGTTTACCTATCCAACGAATTGTCACACGCTAAGATTCAATGCAAATCGGCCACATTATGGCCTTCCTTATAAAAAAGGGTCGAAAACGAGTAATGTCCTAAATTAACGAGGAGATTTTCTTGACCTCCATTTTGGCCGAATTTTTAGAGAATGCAAAAATATCCCATGGAAGTCGTAGTTATGTTGTTTACCTATCCAACGAATTGTCACACGCTAAGATTCAATGCAAATCGGCCACATTATGGCCTTCCTAGTAAAAAAGGGTCGAAAACGAGTAATGTCCCAAATTAACGAGGAGATTTTCTTAACCTCCATTTTGGCTGAATTTTTAAAAAATGCAAAAATATCCCATGGAAGTCGTAGCTATGTTGTTTACCTATCCAACGAATTGTCACACGCTAAGATTCAATGCAAATCGGCCACATTATGGCCTTCCTTATAAAAAAGGGTCGAAAACGAGTAATGTCCTAAATTAACGAGGAGATTTTCTTAACCCCCATTTTGGCTGAATTTTTAGAGAATGCAAAAATATCCCATGGAAGTCATAGTTATGTTGTTTACCTATCCAACGAATTGTCACACGCTAAGATTCAATGCAAATCGGCCACATTATGGCCTTCCTTATAAAAAAGGGTCGAAAACGAGTAATGTCCTAAATTAACGAGGAGATTTTCTTGACCTCCATTTTGGCCGAATTTTTAGAGAATGCAAAAATATCCCATGGAAGTCGTAGTTATGTTGTTTACCTATCCAACGAATTGTCACACGCTAAGATTCAATGCAAATCGGCCACATTATGGCCTTCCTAGTAAAAAAGGGTCGAAAACGAGTAATGTCCCAAATTAACGAGGAGATTTTCTTAACCTCCATTTTGGCTGAATTTTTAAAAAATGCAAAAATATCCCATGGAAGTCGTAGCTATGTTGTTTACCTATCCAACGAATTGTCCCATGCTAAGATTCAATACAAACCGGCCACTTTATGGCCTTCCTTATAAAAAAGGGTCGAAAACGAGTAATGTCCTAAATTAACGAGGAGATTTTCTTGACCTCCATTTTGGCCGAATTTTTAGAGAATGCAAAAATATCCCATGGAAGTCGTAGTTATGTTGTTTACCTATCCAACGAATTGTCACACGCTAAGATTCAATGCAAATCGGCTACATTATGGCCTTCCTACGAAAAAAGGGTCGAAAACGAGTAATGTCCCAAATTAACGAGGATATTTTCTTAACCCCCATTTTGGCTGAATTTTTAGAGAATGCAAAAATATCCCATGGAAGTCGTAGTTATGTTGTTTACCTATCCAACGAATTGTCACACGCTAAGATTCAATGCAAATCGGCCACATTATGGCCTTCCTAGTAAAAAAGGGTCGAAAACGAGTAATGTCCCAAATTAACGAGGAGATTTTCTTAACCTCCATTTTGGCTGAATTTTTAAAAAATGCAAAAATATCCCATGGAAGTCGTAGCTATGTTGTTTACCTATCCAACGAATTGTCCCATGCTAAGATTCAATACAAACCGGCCACTTTATGGCCTTCCTTATAAAAAAGGGTCGAAAACGAGTAATGTCCTAAATTAACGAGGAGATTTTCTTGACCTCCATTTTGGCCGAATTTTTAGAGAATGCAAAAATATCCCATGGAAGTCGTAGTTATGTTGTTTACCTATCCAACGAATTGTCACACGCTAAGATTCAATGCAAATCGGCTACATTATGACCTTCCTACGAAAAAAGGGTTGAAAACGAGTAATGTCCCAAATTAACGAGGATATTTTCTTAACCCCCATTTTGGCTGAATTTTTAGAGAATGCAAAAATATCCCATGGAAGTCGTAGTTATGTTGTTTACCTATCCAACGAATTGTCACACGCTAAGATTCAATGCAAATCGGCCACATTATGGCCTTCCTACTAAAAAAGGGTCGAAAACGAGTAATGTCCTAAATTAACGAGGATATTTTCTTAACCCCCATTTTGGCTGAATTTTTAGAGAATGCAAAAATATCCCATGGAAGTCATAGTTATGTTGTTTACCTATCCAACGAATTGTCACACGCTAAGATTCAATGGAAATCGGCCACATTATGGCCTTCCTAGTAAAAAAGGGTCGAAAACGAGTAATGTCCCAAATTAACGAGGAGATTTTCTTAACCTCCATTTTGGCTGAATTTTTAAAAAATGCAAAAATATCCCATGGAAGTCGTAGCTATGTTGTTTACCTATCCAACGAATTGTCCCATGCTAAGATTCAATACAAACCGGTCACTTTATGGCCTTCCTTATAAAAAAAGGGTCGAAAACGAGTAATGTCCTAAATTAACGAGGAGATTTTCTTGACCTCCATTTTGGCCGAATTTTTAGAGAATGCAAAAATATCCCATGGAAGTCGTAGTTATGTTGTTTACCTATCCAACGAATTGTCACACGCTAAGACTCAATGCAAATCGGCCACATTATGGCCTTCCTAAAAGGGTCGAAAACGAGTAATGTCCCAAATTAACGAGGAGATTTTCTTAACCTCCATTTTGGCTGAATTTTTAGAGAATGCAAAAATATCCCATGGAAGTCGTAGTTATTTTGTTTACCTATCCAACGAATTGTCACATGCTAAGATTCAATACAAATCGGCCACTTTATGGCCTTCCTAGTAAAAATGGGTCGAAAACGAGTAATGTCCTAAATTAACGAGGAGATTTTCTTAACCTCCATTTTGGCCGAATTTTTAGAGAATGCAAAAATATCCCATGGAAGTCATAGTTATGTTGTTTACCTATCCAACGAATTGTCACACGCTAAGATTCAATGCAAATCGGCCACATTATGGCCTTCCTTATAAAAAAGGGTCGAAAACGAGTAATGTCCTAAATTAACGAGGAGATTTTCTTGACCTCCATTTTGGCCGAATTTTTAGAGAATGCAAAAATATCCCATGGAAGTCGTAGTTATGTTGTTTACCTATCCAACGAATTGTCACACGCTAAGATTCAATGCAAATCGGCCACATTATGGCCTTCCTAGTAAAAAAGGGTCGAAAACGAGTAATGTCCCAAATTAACGAGGAGATTTTCTTAACCTCCATTTTGGCTGAATTTTTAAAAAATGCAAAAATATCCCATGGAAGTCGTAGCTATGTTGTTTACCTATCCAACGAATTGTCCCATGCTAAGATTCAATACAAACCGGCCACTTTATGGCCTTCCTTATAAAAAAGGGTCGAAAACGAGTAATGTCCTAAATTAACGAGGAGATTTTCTTGACCTCCATTTTGGCCGAATTTTTAGAGAATGCAAAAATATCCCATGGAAGTCGTAGTTATGTTGTTTACCTATCCAACGAATTGTCACACGCTAAGATTCAATGCAAATCGGCTACATTATGGCCTTCCTACGAAAAAAGGGTCGAAAACGAGTAATGTCCTAAATTAACGAGGAGATTTTCTTAACCCCCATTTTGGCTGAATTTTTAGAGAATGCAAAAATATCCCATGGAAGTCATAGTTATGTTGTTTACCTATCCAACGAATTGTCACACGCTAAGATTCAATGCAAATCGGCCACATTATGGCCTTCCTTATAAAAAAGGGTCGAAAACGAGTAATGTCCTAAATTAACGAGGAGATTTTCTTGACCTCCATTTTGGCCGAATTTTTAGAGAATGCAAAAATATCCCATGGAAGTCGTAGTTATGTTGTTTACCTATCCAACGAATTGTCACACGCTAAGATTCAATGCAAATCGGCCACATTATGGCCTTCCTAGTAAAAAAGGGTCGAAAACGAGTAATGTCCCAAATTAACGAGGAGATTTTCTTAACCTCCATTTTGGCTGAATTTTTAAAAAATGCAAAAATATCCCATGGAAGTCGTAGCTATGTTGTTTACCTATCCAACGAATTGTCCCATGCTAAGATTCAATACAAACCGGCCACTTTATGGCCTTCCTTATAAAAAAGGGTCGAAAACGAGTAATGTCCTAAATTAACGAGGAGATTTTCTTGACCTCCATTTTGGCCGAATTTTTAGAGAATGCAAAAATATCCCATGGAAGTCGTAGTTATGTTGTTTACCTATCCAACGAATTGTCACACGCTAAGATTCAATGCAAATCGGCTACATTATGGCCTTCCTACGAAAAAAGGGTCGAAAACGAGTAATGTCCCAAATTAACGAGGATATTTTCTTAACCCCCATTTTGGCTGAATTTTTAGAGAATGCAAAAATATCCCATGGAAGTCGTAGTTATGTTGTTTACCTATCCAACGAATTGTCACACGCTAAGATTCAATGCAAATCGGCCACATTATGGCCTTCCTAGTAAAAAAGGGTCGAAAACGAGTAATGTCCCAAATTAACGAGGAGATTTTCTTAACCTCCATTTTGGCTGAATTTTTAAAAAATGCAAAAATATCCCATGGAAGTCGTAGCTATGTTGTTTACCTATCCAACGAATTGTCCCATGCTAAGATTCAATACAAACCGGCCACTTTATGGCCTTCCTTATAAAAAAGGGTCGAAAACGAGTAATGTCCTAAATTAACGAGGAGATTTTCTTGACCTCCATTTTGGCCGAATTTTTAGAGAATGCAAAAATATCCCATGGAAGTCGTAGTTATGTTGTTTACCTATCCAACGAATTGTCACACGCTAAGATTCAATGCAAATCGGCTACATTATGACCTTCCTACGAAAAAAGGGTCGAAAACGAGTAATGTCCCAAATTAACGAGGATATTTTCTTAACCCCCATTTTGGCTGAATTTTTAGAGAATGCAAAAATATCCCATGGAAGTCGTAGTTATGTTGTTTACCTATCCAACGAATTGTCACACGCTAAGATTCAATGCAAATCGGCCACATTATGGCCTTCCTACTAAAAAAGGGTCGAAAACGAGTAATGTCCTAAATTAACGAGGATATTTTCTTAACCCCCATTTTGGCTGAATTTTTAGAGAATGCAAAAATATCCCATGGAAGTCATAGTTATGTTGTTTACCTATCCAACGAATTGTCACACGCTAAGATTCAATGGAAATCGGCCACATTATGGCCTTCCTAGTAAAAAAGGGTCGAAAACGAGTAATGTCCCAAATTAACGAGGAGATTTTCTTAACCTCCATTTTGGCTGAATTTTTAAAAAATGCAAAAATATCCCATGGAAGTCGTAGCTATGTTGTTTACCTATCCAACGAATTGTCCCATGCTAAGATTCAATACAAACCGGTCACTTTATGGCCTTCCTTATAAAAAAAGGGTCGAAAACGAGTAATGTCCTAAATTAACGAGGAGATTTTCTTGACCTCCATTTTGGCCGAATTTTTAGAGAATGCAAAAATATCCCATGGAAGTCGTAGTTATGTTGTTTACCTATCCAACGAATTGTCACACGCTAAGACTCAATGCAAATCGGCCACATTATGGCCTTCCTAAAAGGGTCGAAAACGAGTAATGTCCCAAATTAACGAGGAGATTTTCTTAACCTCCATTTTGGCTGAATTTTTAGAGAATGCAAAAATATCCCATGGAAGTCGTAGTTATTTTGTTTACCTATCCAACGAATTGTCACATGCTAAGATTCAATACAAATCGGCCACTTTATGGCCTTCCTAGTAAAAATGGGTCGAAAACGAGTAATGTCCTAAATTAACGAGGAGATTTTCTTAACCTCCATTTTGGCCGAATTTTTAGAGAATGCAAAAATATCCCATGGAAGTCATAGTTATGTTGTTTACCTATCCAACGAATTGTCACACGCTAAGATTCAATGCAAATCGGCCACATTATGGCCTTCCTTATAAAAAAGGGTCGAAAACGAGTAATGTCCTAAATTAACGAGGAGATTTTCTTGACCTCCATTTTGGCCGAATTTTTAGAGAATGCAAAAATATCCCATGGAAGTCGTAGTTATGTTGTTTACCTATCCAACGAATTGTCACACGCTAAGATTCAATGCAAATCGGCCACATTATGGCCTTCCTAGTAAAAAAGGGTCGAAAACGAGTAATGTCCCAAATTAACGAGGAGATTTTCTTAACCTCCATTTTGGCTGAATTTTTAAAAAATGCAAAAATATCCCATGGAAGTCGTAGCTATGTTGTTTACCTATCCAACGAATTGTCCCATGCTAAGATTCAATACAAACCGGCCACTTTATGGCCTTCCTTATAAAAAAGGGTCGAAAATGAGTAATGTCCTAAATTAACGAGGAGATTTTCTTGACCTCCATTTTGGCCGAATTTTTAGAGAATGCAAAAATATCCCATGGAAGTCGTAGTTATGTTGTTTACCTATCCAACGAATTGTCACACGCTAAGATTCAATGCAAATCGGCTACATTATGGCCTTCCTACGAAAAAAGGGTCGAAAACGAGTAATGTCCCAAATTAACGAGGATATTTTCTTAACCCCCATTTTGGCTGAATTTTTAGAGAATGCAAAAATATCCCATGGAAGTCGTAGTTATGTTGTTTACCTATCCAACGAATTGTCACACGCTAAGATTCAATGCAAATCGGCCACATTATGGCCTTCCTAGTAAAAAAGGGTCGAAAACGAGTAATGTCCCAAATTAACGAGGAGATTTTCTTAACCTCCATTTTGGCTGAATTTTTAAAAAATGCAAAAATATCCCATGGAAGTCGTAGCTATGTTGTTTACCTATCCAACGAATTGTCCCATGCTAAGATTCAATACAAACCGGCCACTTTATGGCCTTCCTTATAAAAAAGGGTCGAAAACGAGTAATGTCCTAAATTAACGAGGAGATTTTCTTGACCTCCATTTTGGCCGAATTTTTAGAGAATGCAAAAATATCCCATGGAAGTCGTAGTTATGTTGTTTACCTATCCAACGAATTGTCACACGCTAAGATTCAATGCAAATCGGCTACATTATGGCCTTCCTACGAAAAAAGGGTCGAAAACGAGTAATGTCCCAAATTAACGAGGATATTTTCTTAACCCCCATTTTGGCTGAATTTTTAGAGAATGCAAAAATATCGCATGGAAGTCGTAGTTATGTTGTTTACCTATCCAACGAATTGTCACACGCTAAGATTCAATGCAAATCGGCCACATTATGGCCTTCCTACTAAAAAAGGGTCGAAAACGAGTAATGTCCTAAATTAACGAGGATATTTTCTTAACCCCCATTTTGGCTGAATTTTTAGAGAATGAAAAAATATCCCATGGAAGTCATAGTTATGTTGTTTACCTATCCAACGAATTGTCACACGCTAAGATTCAATGGAAATCGGCCACATTATGGCCTTCCTAGTAAAAAAGGGTCGAAAACGAGTAATGTCCCAAATTAACGAGGAGATTTTCTTAACCTCCATTTTGGCTGAATTTTTAAAAAATGCAAAAATATCCCATGGAAGTCGTAGCTATGTTGTTTACCTATCCAACGAATTGTCCCATGCTAAGATTCAATACAAACCGGTCACTTTATGGCCTTCCTTATAAAAAAAGGGTCGAAAACGAGTAATGTCCTAAATTAACGAGGAGATTTTCTTGACCTCCATTTTGGCCGAATTTTTAGAGAATGCAAAAATATCCCATGGAAGTCGTAGTTATGTTGTTTACCTATCCAACGAATTGTCACACGCTAAGACTCAATGCAAATCGGCCACATTATGGCCTTCCTAAAAGGGTCGAAAACGAGTAATGTCCCAAATTAACGAGGAGATTTTCTTAACCTCCATTTTGGCCGAATTTTTAGAGAATGCAAAAATATCCCATGGAAGTCATAGTTATGTTGTTTACCTATCCAACGAATTGTCACACGCTAAGATTCAATGCAAATCGGCCACATTATGGCCTTCCTTATAAAAAAGGGTCGAAAACGAGTAATGTCCTAAATTAACGAGGAGATTTTCTTGACCTCCATTTTGGCCGAATTTTTAGAGAATGCAAAAATATCCCATGGAAGTCATAGTTATGTTGTTTTCCTATCCAACGAATTGTCACATGCTAAGAAAATCCCCTCGTTAATTTAGGACATTACTCGTTTTCGACCCTTTTTTATATGGAAGGCCATAAAGTGGCCGGTTTGTATTGAATCTTAGCATGGGACAATTTGTTGGATAGGTAAACAACATAGCTACGACTTCCATGGGATATTTTTGCATTTTTTAAAAATTCAGCCAAAATGGAGGTTAAGAAAATCCTTGCGTTAATTTGGGACATTACTCGTTTTCGACCCTTTTTTACTAGGAAGGCCATAATGTGGCCGATTTGCATTGAATCTTAGCGTGTGACAATTCGTTGGATAGGTAAACAACATAACTACGACTTCCATGGGATATTTTTGCATTCTCTAAAAATTCGGCAAAAATGGAGGTTAAGAAAATCTCCTCGTTAATTTAGGACATTACTCGTTTTCGACCCATTTTTACTAGGAAGGCCATAAAGTGGCCGATTTGTATTGAATCTTAGCATGTGACAATTCGTTGGATAGGTAAACAACATACCTACGATATCCATGGGATATTTTTGCATTCTCTAAAAATTCGGCCAAAATGGAGGCTAAGAAAATCCCCTCGTTAGTTTAGGACATTACTCGTTTTCGACCCTTTTTTTCTAGGAAGGCCATAATGTGGCCGATTTGCATTGAATCTTAGCATGTGACAATTCGTTGGAAAGGTAAACAACATAACTACGACTTCCATGGGATATTTTTGCATTCTCTAAAAATTTGGCCAAAATGGAGGTTAAGAAAATCTCCTCGTTAATTTGGGACATTACTCGTTTTCGACCCTTTTTTAGTAGGAAGGCTATAATGTAGCCGATTTGCATTGAATCTTAGCGTGTGACAATTCGTTGGATAGGTAAACAACATAACTACGACTTCCATGGGATATTTTTGCATTCTCTAAAAATTCAGCCAAAATGGAGGTTAAGAAAATCCCCTCGTTAATTTAGGACATTACTCGTTTTCGACCCTTTTTTATAAGGAAGGCCATAAAGTGGCCGGTTTGTATTGAATCTTAGCATGGGACAATTTGTTGGATAGGTAAACAACATAGCTACGACTTCCATGGGATATTTTTGCATTTTTTAAAAATTCAGCCAAAATGGAGGTTAAGAAAATCCTTGCGTTAATTTGGGACATTACTCGTTTTCGACCCTTTTTTACTAGGAAGGCCATAATGTGGCCGATTTGCATTGAATTTTAGCGTGTGACAATTCGTTGGATAGGTAAACAACATAACTACGACTTCCATGGGATATTTTTGCATTCTCTAAAAATTCGGCCAAAATGGAGGTTAAGAAAATCTCCTCGTTAATTTAGGACATTACTCGTTTTCGACCCATTTTTACTAGGAGGCCATAATGTGGCCGATTTGCATTGAATCTTAGCGTGTGACAATTCGTTGGATAGGTAAACAACATAACTACGACTTCCATGGGATATTTTTGCATTCTCTAAAAATTCGGCAAAAATGGAGGTTAAGAAAATCTCCTCGTTAATTTAGGACATTACTCGTTTTCGACCCATTTTTACTAGGAAGGCCATAAAGTGGCCGATTTGTATTGAATCTTAGCATGTGACAATTCGTTGGATAGGTAAACAACATACCTACGATATCCATGGGATATTTTTGCATTCTCTAAAAATTCGGCCAAAATGGAGGCTAAGAAAATCCCCTCGTTAGTTTAGGACATTACTCGTTTTCGACCCTTTTTTTCTAGGAAGGCCATAATGTGGCCGATTTGCATTGAATCTTAGCATGTGACAATTCGTTGGAAAGGTAAACAACATAACTACGACTTCCATGGGATATTTTTGCATTCTCTAAAAATTTGGCCAAAATGGAGGTTAAGAAAATCTCCTCGTTAATTTGGGACATTACTCGTTTTCGACCCTTTTTTAGTAGGAAGGCTATAATGTAGCCGATTTGCATTGAATCTTAGCGTGTGACAATTCGTTGGATAGGTAAACAACATAACTACGACTTCCATGGGATATTTTTGCATTCTCTAAAAATTCAGCCAAAATGGAGGTTAAGAAAATCCCCTCGTTAATTTAGGACATTACTCGTTTTCGACCCTTTTTTATAAGGAAGGCCATAAAGTGGCCGGTTTGTATTGAATCTTAGCATGGGACAATTTGTTGGATAGGTAAACAACATAGCTACGACTTCCATGGGATATTTTTGCATTTTTTAAAAATTCAGCCAAAATGGAGGTTAAGAAAATCCTTGCGTTAATTTGGGACATTACTCGTTTTCGACCCTTTTTTACTAGGAAGGCCATAATGTGGCCGATTTGCATTGAATTTTAGCGTGTGACAATTCGTTGGATAGGTAAACAACATAACTACGACTTCCATGGGATATTTTTGCATTCTCTAAAAATTCGGCCAAAATGGAGGTTAAGAAAATCTCCTCGTTAATTTAGGACATTACTCGTTTTCGACCCATTTTTACTAGGAGGCCATAATGTGGCCGATTTGCATTGAATCTTAGCGTGTGACAATTCATTGGATAGGTAAACAACATAACTACGACTTCCATGGGATATTTTTGCATTCTCTAAAAATTCGGCAAAAATGGAGGTTAAGAAAATCTCCTCGTTAATTTAGGACATTACTCGTTTTCGACCCATTTTTACTAGGAAGGCCATAAAGTGGCCGATTTGTATTGAATCTTAGCATGTGACAATTCGTTGGATAGGTAAACAACATACCTACGATATCCATGGGATATTTTTGCATTCTCTAAAAATTCGGCCAAAATGGAGGCTAGGAAAATCCCCTCGTTAGTTTAGGACATTACTCGTTTTCGACCCTTTTTTTCTAGGAAGGCCATAATGTGGCCGATTTGCATTGAATCTTAGCATGTGACAATTCGTTGGAAAGGTAAACAACATAACTACGACTTCCATGGGATATTTTTGCATTCTCTAAAAATTTGGCCAAAATGGAGGTTAAGAAAATCTCCTCGTTAATTTGGGACATTACTCGTTTTCGACCCTTTTTTAGTAGGAAGGCTATAATGTAGCCAATTTGCATTGAATCTTAGCGTGTGACAATTCGTTTTATAGGTAAACAACATAACTACGACTTCCATGGGATATTTTTGCATTCTCTAAAAATTCAGCCAAAATGGAGGTTAAGAAAATCCCCTCGTTAATTTAGGACATTACTCGTTTTCGACCCTTTTTTATAAGGAAGGCCATAAAGTGGCCGGTTTGTATTGAATCTTAGCATGGGACAATTTGTTGGATAGGTAAACAACATAGCTACGACTTCCATGGGATATTTTTGCATTTTTTAAAAATTCAGCCAAAATGGAGGTTAAGAAAATCCTTGCGTTAATTTGGGACATTACTCGTTTTCGACCCTTTTTTACTAGGAAGGCCATAATGTGGCCGATTAGCATTGAATTTTAGCGTGTGACAATTCGTTGGATAGGTAAACAACATAACTACGACTTCCATGGGATATTTTTGCATTCTCTAAAAATTCGGCCAAAATGGAGGCTAAGAAAATCCCCTCGTTAGTTTAGGACATTACTCGTTTTTGACCCTTTTTTACTAGGAAGGCCATAATGTGGCCGATTTGCATTGAATCTTAGCATGTGACAATTCGTTGGAAAGGTAAACAACATAACTACGACTTCCATGGGATATTTTTGCATTCTCTAAAAATTTGGCCAAAATGGAGGTTAAGAAAATCTCCTCGTTAATTTGGGACATTACTCGTTTTCGACCCTTTTTTAGCAAGAAGGCCATAATGTAGCCGATTTGCATTGAATCTTAGCGTGTGACAATTCGTTGGATAGGTAAACAACATAACTACGACTTCCATGGGATATTTTTGCATTCTCCAAAAATTCTGCCAAAATGGAGGTTAAGAAAATCCCCTCGTTAATTTAGGACATTACTCGTTTTCGACCCTTTTTTATATGGAAGGCCATAAAGTGGCCGGTTTGTATTGAATCTTAGCATGGGACAATTTGTTGGATAGGTAAACAACATAGCTACGACTTCCATGGGATATTTTTGCATTTTTTAAAAATTCAGCCAAAATGGAGGTTAAGAAAATCCTTGCGTTAATTTGGGACATTACTCGTTTTCGACCCTTTTTTACTAGGAAGGCCATAATGTGGCCGATTTGCATTGAATTTTAGCGTGTGACAATTCGTTGGATAGGTAAACAACATAACTACGACTTCCATGGGATATTTTTGCATTCTCTAAAAATTCGGCCAAAATGGAGGTTAAGAAAATCTCCTCGTTAATTTAGGACATTACTCGTTTTCGACCCATTTTTACTAGGAGGCCATAATGTGGCCGATTTGCATTGAATCTTAGCGTGTGACAATTCGTTGGATAGGTAAACAACATAACTACGACTTCCATGGGATATTTTTGCATTCTCTAAAAATTCGGCAAAAATGGAGGTTAAGAAAATCTCCTCGTTAATTTAGGACATTACTCGTTTTCGACCCATTTTTACTAGGAAGGCCATAAAGTGGCCGATTTGTATTGAATCTTAGCATGTGACAATTCGTTGGATAGGTAAACAACATACCTACGATATCCATGGGATATTTTTGCATTCTCTAAAAATTCGGCCAAAATGGAGGCTAAGAAAATCCCCTCGTTAGTTTAGGACATTACTCGTTTTCGACCCTTTTTTTCTAGGAAGGCCATAATGTGGCCGATTTGCATTGAATCTTAGCATGTGACAATTCGTTGGAAAGGTAAACAACATAACTACGACTTCCATGGGATATTTTTGCATTCTCTAAAAATTTGGCCAAAATGGAGGTTAAGAAAATCTCCTCGTTAATTTGGGACATTACTCGTTTTCGACCCTTTTTTAGCAAGAAGGCCATAATGTAGCCGATTTGCATTGAATCTTAGCGTGTGACAATTCGTTGGATAGGTAAACAACATAACTACGACTTCCATGGGATATTTTTGCATCCTCTAAAAATTCAGCCAAAATGGAGGTTAAGAAAATCCCCTCGTTAATTTAGGACATTACTCGTTTTCGACCCTTTTTTATAAGGAAGGCCATAAAGTGGCCGGTTTGTATTGAATCTTAGCATGGGACAATTTGTTGGATAGGTAAACAACATAGCTACGACTTCCATGGGATATTTTTGCATTTTTTAAAAATTCAGCCAAAATGGAGGTTAAGAAAATCCTTGCGTTAATTTGGGACATTACTCGTTTTCGACCCTTTTTTACTAGGAAGGCCATAATGTGGCCGATTAGCATTGAATCTTAGCGTGTGACAATTCGTTGGATAGGTAAACAACATAACTACGACTTCCATGGGATATTTTTGCATTCTCTAAAAATTCAGCCAAAATGGAGGTTAAGAAAATCCCCTCGTTAATTTAGGACATTACTCGTTTTCGACCCTTTTTTATAAGGAAGGCCATAAAGTGGCCGGTTTGTATTGAATCTTAGCATGGGACAATTTGTTGGATAGGTAAACAACATAGCTACGACTTCCATGGGATATTTTTGCATTTTTTAAAAATTCAGGCAAAATGGAGGTTAAGAAAATCCTTGCGTTAATTTGGGACATTACTCGTTTTCGACCCTTTTTTTACTAGGAAGGCCATAATGTGGCCGATTTGCATTGAATTTTAGCGTGTGACAATTCGTTGGATAGGTAAACAACATAACTACGACTTCCATGGGATATTTTTGCATTCTCTAAAAATTCGGCCAAAATGGAGGTTAAGAAAATCTCCTCGTTAATTTAGGACATTACTCGTTTTCGACCCATTTTTACTAGGAAGGCCATAATGTGGCCGATTTGCATTGAATCTTAGCGTGTGACAATTCGTTGGATAGGTAAACAACATAACTACGACTTCCATGGGATATTTTTGCATTCTCTAAAAATTCGGCCAAAATGGAGGTTAAGAAAATCTCCTCGTTAATTTAGGACATTACTCGTTTTCGACCCATTTTTACTAGGAAGGCCATAAAGTGGCCGATTTGTATTGAATCTTAGCATGTGACAATTCGTTGGATAGGTAAACAACATACCTACGATATCCATGGGATATTTTTGCATTCTCTAAAAATTCGGCCAAAATGGAGGCTAAGAAAATCCCCTCGTTAGTTTAGGACATTACTCGTTTTCGACCCTTTTTTACTAGGAAGGCCATAATGTGGCCGATTTGCATTGAATCTTAGCATGTGACAATTCGTTGGAAAGGTAAACAACATAACTACGACTTCCATGGGATATTTTTGCATTCTCTAAAAATTTGGCCAAAATGGAGGTTAAGAAAATCTCCTCGTTAATTTGGGACATTACTCGTTTTCGACCCTTTTTTAGTAGAAAGGCCATAATGTAGCCGATTTGCATTGAATCTTAGCGTGTGACAATTCGTTGGATAGGTAAACAACATAACTACGACTTCCATGGGATATTTTTGCATTCTCTAAAAATTCAGCCAAAATGGAGGTTAAGAAAATCCCCTCGTTAATTTAGGACATTACTCGTTTTCGACCCTTTTTTATAAGGAAGGCCATAAAGTGGCCGGTTTGTATTGAATCTTAGCATGGGACAATTTGTTGGATAGGTAAACAACATAGCTACGACTTCCATGGGATATTTTTGCATTTTTTAAAAATTCAGCCAAAATGGAGGTTAAGAAAATCCTTGCGTTAATTTGGGACATTACTCGTTTTCGACCCTTTTTTACTAGGAAGGCCATAATGTGGCCGATTAGCATTGAATTTTAGCGTGTGACAATTCGTTGGATAGGTAAACAACATAACTACGACATCCATGGGATATTTTTGCATTCTCTAAAAATTCGGCCAAAATGGAGGTTAAGAAAATCTCCTCGTTAATTTAGGACATTACTCGTTTTCGACCCATTTTTACTAGGAAGGCCATAATGTGGCCGATTTGCATTGAATCTTAGCGTGTGACAATTCGTTGGATAGGTAAACAACATAACTACGACTTCCATGGGATATTTTTGCATTCTCTAAAAATTCGGCCAAAATGGAGGTTAAGAAAATCTCCTCGTTAATTTAGGACATTACTCGTTTTCGACCCATTTTTACTAGGAAGGCCATAAAGTGGCCGATTTGTATTGAATCTTAGCATGTGACAATTCGTTGGATAGGTAAACAACATACCTACGATATCCATGGGATATTTTTGCATTCTCTAAAAATTCGGCCAAAATGGAGGCTAAGAAAATCCCCTCGTTAGTTTAGGACATTACTCGTTTTCGACCCTTTTTTACTAGGAAGGCCATAATGTGGCCGATTTGCATTGAATCTTAGCATGTGACAATTCGTTGGAAAGGTAAACAACATAACTACGACTTCCATGGGATATTTTTGCATTCTCTAAAAATTTGGCCAAAATGGAGGTTAAGAAAATCTCCTCGTTAATTTGGGACATTACTCGTTTTCGACCCTTTTTTAGTAGAAAGGCCATAATGTAGCCGATTTGCATTGAATCTTAGCGTGTGACAATTCGTTGGATAGGTAAACAACATAACTACGACTTCCATGGGATATTTTTGCATTCTCTAAAAATTCAGCCAAAATGGAGGTTAAGAAAATCCCCTCGTTAATTTAGGACATTACTCGTTTTCGACCCTTTTTTATAAGGAAGGCCATAAAGTGGCCGGTTTGTATTGAATCTTAGCATGGGACAATTTGTTGGATAGGTAAACAACATAGCTACGACTTCCATGGGATATTTTTGCATTTTTTAAAAATTCAGCCAAAATGGAGGTTAAGAAAATCCTTGCGTTAATTTGGGACATTACTCGTTTTCGACCCTTTTTTACTAGGAAGGCCATAATGTGGCCGATTAGCATTGAATTTTAGCGTGTGACAATTCGTTGGATAGGTAAACAACATAACTACGACATCCATGGGATATTTTTGCATTCTCTAAAAATTCGGCCAAAATGGAGGTTAAGAAAATCTCCTCGTTAATTTAGGACATTACTCGTTTTCGACCCATTTTTACTAGGAAGGCCATAATGTGGCCGATTTGCATTGAATCTTAGCGTGTGACAATTCGTTGGATAGGTAAACAACATAACTACGACTTCCATGGGATATTTTTGCATTCTCTAAAAATTCGGCCAAAATGGAGGTTAAGAAAATCTCCTCGTTAATTTAGGACATTACTCGTTTTCGACCCATTTTTACTAGGAAGGCCATAAAGTGGCCGATTTGTATTGAATCTTAGCATGTGACAATTCGTTGGATAGGTAAACAACATACCTACGATATCCATGGGATATTTTTGCATTCTCTAAAAATTCGGCCAAAATGGAGGCTAAGAAAATCCCCTCGTTAGTTTAGGACATTACTCGTTTTCGACCCTTTTTTACTAGGAAGGCCATAATGTGGCCGATTTGCATTGAATCTTAGCATGTGACAATTCGTTGGAAAGGTAAACAACATAACTACGACTTCCATGGGATATTTTTGCATTCTCTAAAAATTTGGCCAAAATGGAGGTTAAGAAAATCTCCTCGTTAATTTGGGACATTACTCGTTTTCGACCCTTTTTTAGTAGAAAGGCCATAATGTAGCCGATTTGCATTGAATCTTAGCGTGTGACAATTCGTTGGATAGGTAAACAACATAACTACGACTTCCATGGGATATTTTTGCATTCTCTAAAAATTCAGCCAAAATGGAGGTTAAGAAAATCTCCTCGTTAATTTGGGACATTACTCGTTTTCGACCCATTTTTACTAGGAAGGCCATAAAGTGGCCGATTTGTATTGAATCTTAGCATGTGACAATTCGTTGGATAGGTAAACAACATACCTACGATATCCATGGGATATTTTTGCATTCTCTAAAAATTCGGCCAAAATGGAGGCTAAGAAAATCCCCTCGTTAGTTTAGGACATTACTCGTTTTCGACCCTATTTTACTAGGAAGGCCATAATGTGGCCGATTTGCATTGAATCTTAGGATGTGACAATTTGTTGGAAAGGTAAACAACATAACTACGACTTCCATGGGATATTTTTGCATTCTCTAAAAATTCAGCCAAAATGGGGGTTAAGAAAATATCCTCGTTAATTTGGGACATTACTCGTTTTCGACCCTTTTTTAGTAGGAAGGCCATAATGTCCCAAATTAACGAGGATATTTTCTTAACCCCCATTTTGGCTGAATTTTTAGAGAATGCAAAAATATCCCATGAAAGTCATTGTTATGTTGTTTACCTATCCAACGAATTGTCACACGCTAAGATTCAATGCAAATCGGCCACTTTATGGCCTTCCTAGTAAAAAAGGGTCGAAAACGAGTAATGTCCCAAATTAACGAGGAGATTTTCTTAACCTCCATTTTGGCTGAATTTTTAGAGAATGCAAAAATATCCCATGGAAGTCGTAGTTATGTTGTTTACCTTTCCAACGAATTGTCACATGCTAAGATTCAATGCAAATCGGCCACATTATGGCCTTCCTAGTAAAAAAGGGTCGAAAACGAGTAATGTCCCAAATTAACGAGGAGATTTTCTTAACCTCCATTTTGGCTGAATTTTTAAAAAATGCAAAAATATCCGATGGAAGTCGTAGCTATGTTGTTTACCTATCCAACGAATTGTCCCATACTAAGATTCAATACAAACCGGCCACTTTATGACCTTCCTTATAAAAAAGGGTCGAAAACGAGTAATGTCCTAAATTAACGAGGGGATTTTCTTAACCTCCATTTTGGCTGAATTTTTAGAGAATGCAAAAATATCCCATGGAAGTCGTAGTTATGTTGTTTACCTATCCAACGAATTGTCACACGCTAAGATTCAATGCAACTCGGCCACATTATGGCCTTCCTACTAAAAAAGGGTCGAAAACCAGTAATGTCCCAAATTAACGAGGATATTTTCTTAACCCCCATTTTGGCTGATTTTTTAGAGAATGCAAAAATATCCCATGGAAGTCGTAGTTATGTTGTTTACCTATCCAACGAATTGTCACACGCTAAGATTCAATGCAAATCGGCCACATTATGGCCTTCCTACTAAAAAACGGTCGAAAACGAGTAATGTCCCAAATTAACGAGGATATTTTCTTAACCCCCATTTTGGCTGAATTTTTAGAGAATGCAAAAATATCCCATGGAAGTCATAGTTATGTTGTTTACCTATCCAACGAATTGTCACACGCTAAGATTCAATGCAAATCGGCCACATTATGGCCTTCCTAGTAAAAAAGGGTCGAAAACGAGTAATGTCCCAAATTAACGGGGAGATTTTCTTAACCTCCATTTTGGCTGAATTTTTAAAAAATGCAAAAATATCCCATGGAAGTCGTAGCTATGTTGTTTACCTATCCAACGAATTGTCCCATACTAAGATTTAATACAAACCGGCCACTTTATGACCTTCCTTATAAAAAAGGGTCGAAAACGAGTAATGTCCTAAATTAACGAGGGGATTTTCTTAACCTCCATTTTGGCTGAATTTTTAGAGAATGCAAAAATATCCCATGGAAGTCGTAGTTATGTTGTTTACCTATCCAACGAATTGTCACACGCTAAGATTCAATGCAACTCGGCCACATTATGGCCTTCCTACTAAAAAAGGGTCGAAAACCAGTAATGTCCCAAATTAACGAGGATATTTTCTTAACCCCCATTTTGGCTGATTTTTTAGAGAATGCAAAAATATCCCATGGAAGTCGTAGTTATGTTGTTTACCTATCCAACGAATTGTCACACGCTAAGATTCAATGCAAATCGGCCACATTATGGCCTTCCTACTAAA
Organism: Medicago sativa; assembly: GCF_051527215.1. Taxonomy (NCBI): domain Eukaryota; kingdom Viridiplantae; phylum Streptophyta; class Magnoliopsida; order Fabales; family Fabaceae; genus Medicago; species Medicago sativa. The sequence continues at coordinate 84,964,579 of NC_140750.1, forward strand.
AAAGGGTCGAAAACGAGTAATGTCCCAAATTAACGAGGATATTTTCTTAACCCCCATTTTGGCTGAATTTTTAGAGAATGCAAAAATATCCCATGGAAGTCATAGTTATGTTGTTTACCTATCCAACGAATTGTCACACGCTAAGATTCAATGCAAATCGGCCACATTATGGCCTTCCTACTAAAAAAGGGTCGAAAACGAGTAATGTCAAAAATTAACGAGGATATTTTCTTAACCCCCATTTTCGCTGAATTTTTAGAGAATGCAAAAATATCCCATGGAAGTCGTAGTTATGTTGTTTACCTATCCAACGAATTGTCACACGCTAAGATTCAATGCAAATCGGCCACATTATGGCCTTCCTACTAAAAAAGGGTCGAAAACGAGTATTGTCCCAAATTAACGAGGAGATTTTCTTAACCCCCATTTTGGCTGAATTTTTAGAGAATGCAAAAATATCCCATGGAAGTCATAGTTATGTTGTTTACCTATCCAACGAATTGTCAAACGCTAAGATTCAATGCAAATCGGCCACATTATGGCCTTCCTACTAAAAAAGGGTCGAAAACGAGTAATGTCAAAAATTAACGAGGATATTTTCTTAACCCCCATTTTGGCTGAATTTTTAGAGAATGCAAAAATATCCCATGGAAGTCGTAGTTATGTTGTTTACCTATCCAACGAATTGTCACACGCTAAGATTCAATGCAAATCGGCCACATTATGGGCTTCCTACTAAAAAAGGGTCGAAAACGAGTAATGTCAAAAATTAACGAGGATATTTTCTTAACCCCCATTTTGGCTGATTTTTTAGAGAATGCAAAAATATCCCATGGAAGTCGTAGTTATGTTGTTTACCTATCCAACGAATTGTCACACGCTAAGATTCAATGCAAATCGGCCACATTATGGCCTTCCTAGTAAAAAAGGGTCGAAAACGAGTAATGTCCCAAATTAACGGGGAGATTTTCTTAACCTCCATTTTGGCTGAATTTTTAAAAAATGCAAAAATATCCCATGGAAGTCGTAGCTATGTTGTTTACCTATCCAACGAATTGTCCCATACTAAGATTCAATACAAACCGGCCACTTTATGACCTTCCTTATAAAAAAGGGTCGAAAACGAGTAATGTCCTAAATTAACGAGGGGATTTTCTTAACCTCCATTTTGGCTGAATTTTTAGAGAATGCAAAAATATCCCATGGAAGTCGTAGTTATGTTGTTTACCTATCCAACGAATTGTCACACGCTAAGATTCAATGCAACTCGGCCACATTATGGCCTTCCTACTAAAAAAGGGTCGAAAACCAGTAATGTCCCAAATTAACGAGGATATTTTCTTAACCCCCATTTTGGCTGATTTTTTAGAGAATGCAACAATATCCCATGGAAGTCGTAGTTATGTTGTTTACCTATCCAATGAATTGTCACACGCTAAGATTCAATGCAAATCGGCCACATTATGGCCTTCCTACTAAAAAAGGGTCGAAAACGAGTAATGTCCCAAATTAACGAGGATATTTTCTTAACCCCCATTTTGGCTGAATTTTTAGAGAATGCAAAAATATCCCATGGAAGTCATAGTTATGTTGTTTACCTATCCAACGAATTGTCACACGCTAAGATTCAATGCAAATCGGCCACATTATGGCCTTCCTACTAAAAAAGGGTCGAAAACGAGTAATGTCAAAAATTAACGAGGATATTTTCTTAACCCCCATTTTGGCTGAATTTTTAGAGAATGCAAAAATATCCCATGGAAGTCGTAGTTATGTTGTTTACCTATCCAACGAATTGTCACACGCTAAGATTCAATGCAAATCGGCCACATTATGGCCTTCCTACTAAAAAAGGGTCGAAAACGAGTATTGTCCCAAATTAACGAGGAGATTTTCTTAACCCCCATTTTGGCTGAATTTTTAGAGAATGCAAAAATATCCCATGGAAGTCATAGTTATGTTGTTTACCTATCCAACGAATTGTCACACGCTAAGATTCAATGCAAATCGGCCACATTATGGCCTTCCTACTAAAAAAGGGTCGAAAACGAGTAATGTCCCAAATTAACGAGGATATTTTCTTAACCCCCATTTTGGCTGAATTTTTAAAGAATGCAAAAATATCCCATGGAAGTCATTGTTATGTTGTTTACCTATCCAACGAATTGTCACACGCTAAGATTCAATGCAAATCGGCCACATTATGGCCTTCCTTGTAAAAAAGGGTCGAAAACGAGTAATGTCCCAAATTAACGAGGAGATTTTCTTAACCTCCATTTTGGCTGAATTTTTAAAAAATGCAAAAATATCCGATGGAAGTCGTAGCTATGTTGTTTACCTATCCAACGAATTGTCCCATACTAAGATTCAATACAAACCGGCCACTTTATGACCTTCCTTATAAAAAAGGGTCGAAAACGAGTAATGTCCTAAATTAACGAGGGGATTTTCTTAACCTCCATTTTGGCTGAATTTTTAGAGAATGCAAAAATATCCCATGGAAGTCGTAGTTATGTTGTTTACCTATCCAACGAATTGTCACACGCTAAGATTCAATGCAACTCGGCCACATTATGGCCTTCCTACTAAAAAAGGGTCGAAAACCAGTAATGTCCCAAATTAACGAGGATATTTTCTTAACCCCCATTTTGGCTGATTTTTTAGAGAATGCAACAATATCCCATGGAAGTCGTAGTTATGTTGTTTACCTATCCAATGAATTGTCACACGCTAAGATTCAATGCAAATCGGCCACATTATGGCCTTCCTACTAAAAAAGGGTCGAAAACGAGTAATGTCCCAAATTAACGAGGATATTTTCTTAACCCCCATTTTGGCTGAATTTTTAGAGAATGCAAAAATATCCCATGGAAGTCATAGTTATGTTGTTTACCTATCCAACGAATTGTCACACGCTAAGATTCAATGCAAATCGGCCACATTATGGCCTTCCTACTAAAAAAGGGTCGAAAACGAGTAATGTCAAAAATTAACGAGGATATTTTCTTAACCCCCATTTTGGCTGAATTTTTAGAGAATGCAAAAATATCCCATGGAAGTCGTAGTTATGTTGTTTACCTATCCAACGAATTGTCACACGCTAAGATTCAATGCAAATCGGCCACATTATGGCCTTCCTACTAAAAAAGGGTCGAAAACGAGTATTGTCCCAAATTAACGAGGAGATTTTCTTAACCCCCATTTTGGCTGAATTTTTAGAGAATGCAAAAATATCCCATGGAAGTCATAGTTATGTTGTTTACCTATCCAACGAATTGTCACACGCTAAGATTCAATGCAAATCGGCCACATTATGGCCTTCCTACTAAAAAAGGGTCGAAAACGAGTAATGTCCCAAATTAACGAGGATATTTTCTTAACCCCCATTTTGGCTGAATTTTTAAAGAATGCAAAAATATCCCATGGAAGTCATTGTTATGTTGTTTACCTATCCAACGAATTGTCACACGCTAAGATTCAATGCAAATCGGCCACATTATGGCCTTCCTTGTAAAAAAGGGTCGAAAACGAGTAATGTCCCAAATTAACGAGGAGATTTTCTTAACCTCCATTTTGGCTGAATTTTTAAAAAATGCAAAAATATCCGATGGAAGTCGTAGCTATGTTGTTTACCTATCCAACGAATTGTCCCATACTAAGATTCAATACAAACCGGCCACTTTATGACCTTCCTTATAAAAAAGGGTCGAAAACGAGTAATGTCCTAAATTAACGAGGGGATTTTCTTAACCTCCATTTTGGCTGAATTTTTAGAGAATGCAAAAATATCCCATGGAAGTCGTAGTTATGTTGTTTACCTATCCAACGAATTGTCACACGCTAAGATTCAATGCAACTCGGCCACATTATGGCCTTCCTACTAAAAAAGGGTCGAAAACCAGTAATGTCCCAAATTAACGAGGATATTTTCTTAACCCCCATTTTGGCTGATTTTTTAGAGAATGCAAAAATATCCCATGGAAGTCGTAGTTATGTTGTTTACCTATCCAACGAATTGTCACACGCTAAGATTCAATGCAAATCGGCCACATTATGGCCTTCCTACTAAAAAAGGGTCGAAAACGAGTAATGTCCCAAATTAACGAGGATATTTTCTTAACCCCCATTTTGGCTGAATTTTTAGAGAATGCAAAAATATCCCATGGAAGTCATAGTTATGTTGTTTACCTATCCAACGAATTGTCACACGCTAAGATTCAATGCAAATCGGCCACATTATGGCCTTCCTACTAAAAAAGGGTCGAAAACGAGTAATGTCACAAATTAACGAGGATATTTTCTTAACCCCCATTTTGGCTGAATTTTTAGAGAATGCAAAAATATCCCATGGAAGTCGTAGTTATGTTGTTTACCTATCCAACGAATTGTCACACGCTAAGATTCAATGCAAATCGGCCACATTATGGCCTTCCTACTAAAAAAGGGTCGAAAACGAGTAATGTCCCAAATTAACGAGGAGATTTTCTTAACCCCCATTTTGGCTGAATTTTTAGAGAATGCAAAAATATCCCATGGAAGTCATAGTTATGTTGTTTACCTATCCAACGAATTGTCACACGCTAAGATTCAATGCAAATCGGCCACATTATGGCCTTCCTACTGAAAAAGGGTCGAAAACGAGTAATGTCCCAAATTAACGAGGATATTTTCTTAACCCCCATTTTGGCTGAATTTTTAAAGAATGCAAAAATATCCCATGGAAGTCATTGTTATGTTGTTTACCTATCCAACGAATTGTCACACGCTAAGATTCAATGCAAATCGGCCACATTATGGCCTTCCTAGTAAAAAAGGGTCGAAAACGAGTAATGTCCCAAATTAACGAGGAGATTTTCTTAACCTCCATTTTGGCTGAATTTTTAAAAAATGCAAAAATATCCGATGGAAGTCGTAGCTATGTTGTTTACCTATCCAACGAATTGTCCCATACTAAGATTCAATACAAACCGGCCACTTTATGACCTTCCTTATAAAAAAGGGTCGAAAACGAGTAATGTCCTAAATTAACGAGGGGATTTTCTTAACCTCCATTTTGGCTGAATTTTTAGAGAATGCAAAAATATCCCATGGAAGTCGTAGTTATGTTGTTTACCTATCCAACGAATTGTCACACGCTAAGATTCAATGCAACTCGGCCACATTATGGCCTTCCTACTAAAAAAGGGTCGAAAACCAGTAATGTCCCAAATTAACGAGGATATTTTCTTAACCCCCATTTTGGCTGATTTTTTAGAGAATGCAAAAATATCCCATGGAAGTCGTAGTTATGTTGTTTACCTATCCAACGAATTGTCACACGCTAAGATTCAATGCAAATCGGCCACATTATGGCCTTCCTACTAAAAAAGGGTCGAAAACGAGTAATGTCCCAAATTAACGAGGATATTTTCTTAACCCCCATTTTGGCTGAATTTTTAGAGAATGCAAAAATATCCCATGGAAGTCATAGTTATGTTGTTTACCTATCCAACGAATTGTCACACGCTAAGATTCAATGCAAATCGGCCACATTATGGCCTTCCTACTAAAAAAGGGTCGAAAACGAGTAATGTCACAAATTAACGAGGATATTTTCTTAACCCCCATTTTGGCTGAATTTTTAGAGAATGCAAAAATATCCCATGGAAGTCGTAGTTATGTTGTTTACCTATCCAACGAATTGTCACACGCTAAGATTCAATGCAAATCGGCCACATTATGGCCTTCCTACTAAAAAAGGGTCGAAAACGAGTAATGTCCCAAATTAACGAGGAGATTTTCTTAACCCCCATTTTGGCTGAATTTTTAGAGAATGCAAAAATATCCCATGGAAGTCATAGTTATGTTGTTTACCTATCCAACGAATTGTCACACGCTAAGATTCAATGCAAATCGGCCACATTATGGCCTTCCTACTGAAAAAGGGTCGAAAACGAGTAATGTCCCAAATTAACGAGGATATTTTCTTAACCCCCATTTTGGCTGAATTTTTAAAGAATGCAAAAATATCCCATGGAAGTCATTGTTATGTTGTTTACCTATCCAACGAATTGTCACACGCTAAGATTCAATGCAAATCGGCCACATTATGGCCTTCCTAGTAAAAAAGGGTCGAAAACGAGTAATGTCCCAAATTAACGAGGAGATTTTCTTAACCTCCATTTTGGCTGAATTTTTAAAAAATGCAAAAATATCCGATGGAAGTCGTAGCTATGTTGTTTACCTATCCAACGAATTGTCCCATACTAAGATTCAATACAAACCGGCCACTTTATGACCTTCCTTATAAAAAAGGGTCGAAAACGAGTAATGTCCTAAATTAACGAGGGGATTTTCTTAACCTCCATTTTGGCTGAATTTTTAGAGAATGCAAAAATATCCCATGGAAGTCGTAGTTATGTTGTTTACCTATCCAACGAATTGTCACACGCTAAGATTCAATGCAACTCGGCCACATTATGGCCTTCCTACTAAAAAAGGGTCGAAAACCAGTAATGTCCCAAATTAACGAGGATATTTTCTTAACCCCCATTTTGGCTGATTTTTTAGAGAATGCAAAAATATCCCATGGAAGTCGTAGTTATGTTGTTTACCTATCCAACGAATTGTCACACGCTAAGATTCAATGCAAATCGGCCACATTATGGCCTTCCTACTAAAAAAGGGTCGAAAACGAGTAATGTCCCAAATTAACGAGGAGATTTTCTTAACCCCCATTTTGGCTGAATTTTTAGAGAATGCAAAAATATCCCATGGAAGTCATAGTTATGTTGTTTACCTATCCAACGAATTGTCACACGCTAAGATTCAAAGCAAATCGGCCACATTATGGCCTTCCTACTGAAAAAGGGTCGAAAACGAGTAATGTCCCAAATTAACGAGGATATTTTCTTAACCCCCATTTTGGCTGAATTTTTAAAGAATGCAAAAATATCCCATGGAAGTCATTGTTATGTTGTTTACCTATCCAACGAATTGTCACACGCTAAGATTCAATGCAAATCGGCCACATTATGGCCTTCCTAGTAAAAAAGGGTCGAAAACGAGTAATGTCCCAAATTAACGAGGAGATTTTCTTAACCTCCATTTTGGCTGAATTTTTAAAAAATGCAAAAATATCCGATGGAAGTCGTAGCTATGTTGTTTACCTATCCAACGAATTGTCCCATACTAAGATTCAATACAAACCGGCCACTTTATGACCTTCCTTATAAAAAAGGGTCGAAAACGAGTAATGTCCTAAATTAACGAGGGGATTTTCTTAACCTCCATTTTGGCTGAATTTTTAGAGAATGCAAAAATATCCCATGGAAGTCGTAGTTATGTTGTTTACCTATCCAACGAATTGTCACACGCTAAGATTCAATGCAACTCGGCCACATTATGGCCTTCCTACTAAAAAAGGGTCGAAAACCAGTAATGTCCCAAATTAACGAGGATATTTTCTTAACCCCCATTTTGGCTGATTTTTTAGAGAATGCAAAAATATCCCATGGAAGTCGTAGTTATGTTGTTTACCTATCCAACGAATTGTCACACGCTAAGATTCAATGCAAATCGGCCACATTATGGCCTTCCTACTAAAAAAGGGTCGAAAACGAGTAATGTCCCAAATTAACGAGGATATTTTCTTAACCCCCATTTTGGCTGAATTTTTAGAGAATGCAAAAATATCCCATGGAAGTCATAGTTATGTTGTTTACCTATCCAACGAATTGTCACACGCTAAGATTCAATGCAAATCGGCCACATTATGGCCTTCCTACTAAAAAAGGGTCGAAAACGAGTAATGTCAAAAATTAACGAGGATATTTTCTTAACCCCCATTTTGGCTGAATTTTTAAAGAATGCAAAAATATCCCATGGAAGTCATTGTTATGTTGTTTACCTATCCAACGAATTGTCACACGCTAAGATTCAATGCAAATCGGCCACATTATGGCCTTCCTAGTAAAAAAGGGTCGAAAACGAGTAATGTCCCAAATTAACGAGGAGATTTTCTTAACCTCCATTTTGGCTGAATTTTTAAAAAATGCAAAAATATCCGATGGAAGTCGTAGCTATGTTGTTTACCTATCCAACGAATTGTCCCATACTAAGATTCAATACAAACCGGCCACTTTATGACCTTCCTTATAAAAAAGGGTCGAAAACGAGTAATGTCCTAAATTAACGAGGGGATTTTCTTAACCTCCATTTTGGCTGAATTTTTAGAGAATGCAAAAATATCCCATGGAAGTCGTAGTTATGTTGTTTACCTATCCAACGAATTGTCACACGCTAAGATTCAATGCAACTCGGCCACATTATGGCCTTCCTACTAAAAAAGGGTCGAAAACCAGTAATGTCCCAAATTAACGAGGATATTTTCTTAACCCCCATTTTGGCTGATTTTTTAGAGAATGCAAAAATATCCCATGGAAGTCGTAGTTATGTTGTTTACCTATCCAACGAATTGTCACACGCTAAGATTCAATGCAAATCGGCCACATTATGGCCTTCCTACTGAAAAAGGGTCGAAAACGAGTAATGTCCCAAATTAACGAGGATATTTTCTTAACCCCCATTTTGGCTGAATTTTTAAAGAATGCAAAAATATCCCATGGAAGTCATTGTTATGTTGTTTACCTATCCAACGAATTGTCACACGCTAAGATTCAATGCAAATCGGCCACATTATGGCCTTCCTAGTAAAAAAGGGTCGAAAACGAGTAATGTCCCAAATTAACGAGGAGATTTTCTTAACCTCCATTTTGGCTGAATTTTTAAAAAATGCAAAAATATCCGATGGAAGTCGTAGCTATGTTGTTTACCTATCCAACGAATTGTCCCATACTAAGATTCAATACAAACCGGCCACTTTATGACCTTCCTTATAAAAAAGGGTCGAAAACGAGTAATGTCCTAAATTAACGAGGGGATTTTCTTAACCTCCATTTTGGCTGAATTTTTAGAGAATGCAAAAATATCCCATGGAAGTCGTAGTTATGTTGTTTACCTATCCAACGAATTGTCACACGCTAAGATTCAATGCAACTCGGCCACATTATGGCCTTCCTACTAAAAAAGGGTCGAAAACCAGTAATGTCCCAAATTAACGAGGATATTTTCTTAACCCCCATTTTGGCTGATTTTTTAGAGAATGCAAAAATATCCCATGGAAGTCGTAGTTATGTTGTTTACCTATCCAACGAATTGTCACACGCTAAGATTCAATGCAAATCGGCCACATTATGGCCTTCCTACTAAAAAAGGGTCGAAAACGAGTAATGTCCCAAATTAACGAGGATATTTTCTTAACCCCCATTTTGGCTGAATTTTTAGAGAATGCAAAAATATCCCATGGAAGTCATAGTTATGTTGTTTACCTATCCAACGAATTGTCACACGCTAAGATTCAATGCAAATCGGCCACATTATGGCCTTCCTACTAAAAAAGGGTCGAAAACGAGTAATGTCACAAATTAACGAGGATATTTTCTTAACCCCCATTTTGGCTGAATTTTTAGAGAATGCAAAAATATCCCATGGAAGTCGTAGTTATGTTGTTTACCTATCCAACGAATTGTCACACGCTAAGATTCAATGCAAATCGGCCACATTATGGCCTTCCTACTAAAAAAGGGTCGAAAACGAGTAATGTCCCAAATTAACGAGGAGATTTTCTTAACCCCCATTTTGGCTGAATTTTTAGAGAATGCAAAAATATCCCATGGAAGTCATAGTTATGTTGTTTACCTATCCAACGAATTGTCACACGCTAAGATTCAATGCAAATCGGCCACATTATGGCCTTCCTACTGAAAAAGGGTCGAAAACGAGTAATGTCCCAAATTAACGAGGATATTTTCTTAACCCCCATTTTGGCTGAATTTTTAAAGAATGCAAAAATATCCCATGGAAGTCATTGTTATGTTGTTTACCTATCCAACGAATTGTCACACGCTAAGATTCAATGCAAATCGGCCACATTATGGCCTTCCTAGTAAAAAAGGGTCGAAAACGAGTAATGTCCCAAATTAACGAGGAGATTTTCTTAACCTCCATTTTGGCTGAATTTTTAAAAAATGCAAAAATATCCGATGGAAGTCGTAGCTATGTTGTTTACCTATCCAACGAATTGTCCCATACTAAGATTCAATACAAACCGGCCACTTTATGACCTTCCTTATAAAAAAGGGTCGAAAACGAGTAATGTCCTAAATTAACGAGGGGATTTTCTTAACCTCCATTTTGGCTGAATTTTTAGAGAATGCAAAAATATCCCATGGAAGTCGTAGTTATGTTGTTTACCTATCCAACGAATTGTCACACGCTAAGATTCAATGCAACTCGGCCACATTATGGCCTTCCTACTAAAAAAGGGTCGAAAACCAGTAATGTCCCAAATTAACGAGGATATTTTCTTAACCCCCATTTTGGCTGATTTTTTAGAGAATGCAAAAATATCCCATGGAAGTCGTAGTTATGTTGTTTACCTATCCAACGAATTGTCACACGCTAAGATTCAATGCAAATCGGCCACATTATGGCCTTCCTACTAAAAAAGGGTCGAAAACGAGTAATGTCCCAAATTAACGAGGAGATTTTCTTAACCCCCATTTTGGCTGAATTTTTAGAGAATGCAAAAATATCCCATGGAAGTCATAGTTATGTTGTTTACCTATCCAACGAATTGTCACACGCTAAGATTCAAAGCAAATCGGCCACATTATGGCCTTCCTACTGAAAAAGGGTCGAAAACGAGTAATGTCCCAAATTAACGAGGATATTTTCTTAACCCCCATTTTGGCTGAATTTTTAAAGAATGCAAAAATATCCCATGGAAGTCATTGTTATGTTGTTTACCTATCCAACGAATTGTCACACGCTAAGATTCAATGCAAATCGGCCACATTATGGCCTTCCTAGTAAAAAAGGGTCGAAAACGAGTAATGTCCCAAATTAACGAGGAGATTTTCTTAACCTCCATTTTGGCTGAATTTTTAAAAAATGCAAAAATATCCGATGGAAGTCGTAGCTATGTTGTTTACCTATCCAACGAATTGTCCCATACTAAGATTCAATACAAACCGGCCACTTTATGACCTTCCTTATAAAAAAGGGTCGAAAACGAGTAATGTCCTAAATTAACGAGGGGATTTTCTTAACCTCCATTTTGGCTGAATTTTTAGAGAATGCAAAAATATCCCATGGAAGTCGTAGTTATGTTGTTTACCTATCCAACGAATTGTCACACGCTAAGATTCAATGCAACTCGGCCACATTATGGCCTTCCTACTAAAAAAGGGTCGAAAACCAGTAATGTCCCAAATTAACGAGGATATTTTCTTAACCCCCATTTTGGCTGATTTTTTAGAGAATGCAAAAATATCCCATGGAAGTCGTAGTTATGTTGTTTACCTATCCAACGAATTGTCACACGCTAAGATTCAATGCAAATCGGCCACATTATGGCCTTCCTACTAAAAAAGGGTCGAAAACGAGTAATGTCCCAAATTAACGAGGATATTTTCTTAACCCCCATTTTGGCTGAATTTTTAGAGAATGCAAAAATATCCCATGGAAGTCATAGTTATGTTGTTTACCTATCCAACGAATTGTCACACGCTAAGATTCAATGCAAATCGGCCACATTATGGCCTTCCTACTAAAAAAGGGTCGAAAACGAGTAATGTCAAAAATTAACGAGGATATTTTCTTAACCCCCATTTTGGCTGAATTTTTAAAGAATGCAAAAATATCCCATGGAAGTCATTGTTATGTTGTTTACCTATCCAACGAATTGTCACACGCTAAGATTCAATGCAAATCGGCCACATTATGGCCTTCCTAGTAAAAAAGGGTCGAAAACGAGTAATGTCCCAAATTAACGAGGAGATTTTCTTAACCTCCATTTTGGCTGAATTTTTAAAAAATGCAAAAATATCCGATGGAAGTCGTAGCTATGTTGTTTACCTATCCAACGAATTGTCCCATACTAAGATTCAATACAAACCGGCCACTTTATGACCTTCCTTATAAAAAAGGGTCGAAAACGAGTAATGTCCTAAATTAACGAGGGGATTTTCTTAACCTCCATTTTGGCTGAATTTTTAGAGAATGCAAAAATATCCCATGGAAGTCGTAGTTATGTTGTTTACCTATCCAACGAATTGTCACACGCTAAGATTCAATGCAACTCGGCCACATTATGGCCTTCCTACTAAAAAAGGGTCGAAAACCAGTAATGTCCCAAATTAACGAGGATATTTTCTTAACCCCCATTTTGGCTGATTTTTTAGAGAATGCAAAAATATCCCATGGAAGTCGTAGTTATGTTGTTTACCTATCCAACGAATTGTCACACGCTAAGATTCAATGCAAATCGGCCACATTATGGCCTTCCTACTAAAAAAGGGTCGAAAACGAGTAATGTCCCAAATTAACGAGGAGATTTTCTTAACCCCCATTTTGGCTGAATTTTTAGAGAATGCAAAAATATCCCATGGAAGTCATAGTTATGTTGTTTACCTATCCAACGAATTGTCACACGCTAAGATTCAATGCAAATCGGCCACATTATGGCCTTCCTACTGAAAAAGGGTCGAAAACGAGTAATGTCCCAAATTAACGAGGATATTTTCTTAACCCCCATTTTGGCTGAATTTTTAAAGAATGCAAAAATATCCCATGGAAGTCATTGTTATGTTGTTTACCTATCCAACGAATTGTCACACGCTAAGATTCAATGCAAATCGGCCACATTATGGCCTTCCTAGTAAAAAAGGGTCGAAAACGAGTAATGTCCCAAATTAACGAGGAGATTTTCTTAACCTCCATTTTGGCTGAATTTTTAAAAAATGCAAAAATATCCGATGGAAGTCGTAGCTATGTTGTTTACCTATCCAACGAATTGTCCCATACTAAGATTCAATACAAACCGGCCACTTTATGACCTTCCTTATAAAAAAGGGTCGAAAACGAGTAATGTCCTAAATTAACGAGGGGATTTTCTTAACCTCCATTTTGGCTGAATTTTTAGAGAATGCAAAAATATCCCATGGAAGTCGTAGTTATGTTGTTTACCTATCCAACGAATTGTCACACGCTAAGATTCAATGCAACTCGGCCACATTATGGCCTTCCTACTAAAAAAGGGTCGAAAACCAGTAATGTCCCAAATTAACGAGGATATTTTCTTAACCCCCATTTTGGCTGATTTTTTAGAGAATGCAAAAATATCCCATGGAAGTCATAGTTATGTTGTTTACCTATCCAACGAATTGTCACACGCTAAGATTCAATGCAAATCGGCCACATTATGGCCTTCCTACTAAAAAAGGGTCGAAAACGAGTAATGTCAAAAATTAACGAGGATATTTTCTTAACCCCCATTTTGGCTGAATTTTTAGAGAATGCAAAAATATCCCATGGAAGTCGTAGTTATGTTGTTTACCTATCCAACGAATTGTCACACGCTAAGATTCAATGCAAATCGGCCACATTATGGCCTTCCTACTAAAAAAGGGTCGAAAACGAGTAATGTCCCAAATTAACGAGGAGATTTTCTTAACCCCCATTTTGGCTGAATTTTTAGAGAATGCAAAAATATCCCATGGAAGTCATAGTTATGTTGTTTACCTATCCAACGAATTGTCACACGCTAAGATTCAATGCAAATCGGCCACATTATGGCCTTCCTACTAAAAAAGGGTCGAAAACGAGTAATGTCCCAAATTAACGAGGATATTTTCTTAACCCCCATTTTGGCTGAATTTTTAAAGAATGCAAAAATATCCCATGGAAGTCAATGTTATGTTGTTTACCTATCCAACGAATTGTCACACGCTAAGATTCAATGCAAATCGGCCACATTATGGCCTTCCTAGTAAAAAAGGGTCGAAAAAGAGTAATGTCCCAAATTAACGAGGAGATTTTCTTAACCTCCATTTTGGCTGAATTTTTAAAAAATGCAAAAATATCCGATGGAAGTCGTAGCTATGTTGTTTACCTATCCAACGAATTGTCCCATACTAAGATTCAATACAAACCGGCCACTTTATGACCTTCCTTATAAAAAAGGGTCGAAAACGAGTAATGTCCTAAATTAACGAGGGGATTTTCTTAACCTCCATTTTGGCTGAATTTTTAGAGAATGCAAAAATATCCCATGGAAGTCGTAGTTATGTTGTTTACCTATCCAACGAATTGTCACACGCTAAGATTCAATGCAACTCGGCCACATTATGGCCTTCCTACTAAAAAAGGGTCGAAAACCAGTAATGTCCCAAATTAACGAGGATATTTTCTTAACCCCCATTTTGGCTGATTTTTTAGAGAATGCAAAAATATCCCATGGAAGTCGTAGTTATGTTGTTTACCTATCCAACGAATTGTCACACGCTAAGATTCAATGCAAATCGGCCACATTATGGCCTTCCTACTAAAAAAGGGTCGAAAACGAGTATTGTCCCAAATTAACGAGGAGATTTTCTTAACCCCCATTTTGGCTGAATTTTTAGAGAATGCAAAAATATCCCATGGAAGTCATAGTTATGTTGTTTACCTATCCAACGAATTGTCACACGCTAAGATTCAATGCAAATCGGCCACATTATGGCCTTCCTACTAAAAAAGGGTCGAAAACGAGTAATGTCAAAAATTAACGAGGATATTTTCTTAACCCCCATTTTGGCTGAATTTTTAGAGAATGCAAAAATATCCCATGGAAGTCGTAGTTATGTTGTTTACCTATCCAACGAATTGTCACACGCTAAGATTCAATGCAAATCGGCCACATTATGGCCTTCCTACTAAAAAAGGGTCGAAAACGAGTAATGTCCCAAATTAACGAGGAGATTTTCTTAACCCCCATTTTGGCTGAATTTTTAGAGAATGCAAAAATATCCCATGGAAGTCATAGTTATGTTGTTTACCTATCCAACGAATTGTCACACGCTAAGATTCAATGCAAATCGGCCACATTATGTCCTTCCTACTGAAAAAGGGTCGAAAACGAGTAATGTCCCAAATTAACGAGGATATTTTCTTAACCCCCATTTTGGCTGAATTTTTAAAGAATGCAAAAATATCCCATGGAAGTCATTGTTATGTTGTTTACCTATCCAACGAATTGTCACACGCTAAGATTCAATGCAAATCGGCCACATTATGGCCTTCCTAGTAAAAAAGGGTCGAAAACGAGTAATGTCCCAAATTAACGAGGAGATTTTCTTAACCTCCATTTTGGCTGAATTTTTAAAAAATGCAAAAATATCCGATGGAAGTCGTAGCTATGTTGTTTACCTATCCAACGAATTGTCCCATACTAAGATTCAATACAAACCGGCCACTTTATGACCTTCCTTATAAAAAAGGGTCGAAAACGAGTAATGTCCTAAATTAACGAGGGGATTTTCTTAACCTCCATTTTGGCTGAATTTTTAGAGAATGCAAAAATATCCCATGGAAGTCGTAGTTATGTTGTTTACCTATCCAACGAATTGTCACACGCTAAGATTCAATGCAACTCGGCCACATTATGGCCTTCCTACTAAAAAAGGGTCGAAAACCAGTAATGTCCCAAATTAACGAGGATATTTTCTTAACCCCCATTTTGGCTGATTTTTTAGAGAATGCAAAAATATCCCATGGAAGTCGTAGTTATGTTGTTTACCTATCCAACGAATTGTCACACGCTAAGATTCAATGCAAATCGGCCACATTATGGCCTTCCTACTAAAAAAGGGTCGAAAACGAGTATTGTCCCAAATTAACGAGGAGATTTTCTTAACCCCCATTTTGGCTGAATTTTTAGAGAATGCAAAAATATCCCATGGAAGTCATAGTTATGTTGTTTACCTATCCAACGAATTGTCACACGCTAAGATTCAATGCAAATCGGCCACATTATGGCCTTCCTACTAAAAAAGGGTCGAAAACGAGTAATGTCAAAAATTAACGAGGATATTTTCTTAACCCCCATTTTGGCTGAATTTTTAGAGAATGCAAAAATATCCCATGGAAGTCGTAGTTATGTTGTTTACCTATCCAACGAATTGTCACACGCTAAGATTCAATGCAAATCGGCCACATTATGGCCTTCCTACTAAAAAAGGGTCGAAAACGAGTAATGTCCCAAATTAACGAGGAAATTTTCTTAACCCCCATTTTGGCTGAATTTTTAGAGAATGCAAAAATATCCCATGGAAGTCATAGTTATGTTGTTTACCTATCCAACGAATTGTCACACGCTAAGATTCAATGCAAATCGGCCACATTATGTCCTTCCTACTGAAAAAGGGTCGAAAACGAGTAATGTCCCAAATTAACGAGGATATTTTCTTAACCCCCATTTTGGCTGAATTTTTAAAGAATGCAAAAATATCCCATGGAAGTCATTGTTATGTTGTTTACCTATCCAACGAATTGTCACACGCTAAGATTCAATGCAAATCGGCCACATTATGGCCTTCCTAGTAAAAAAGGGTCGAAAACGAGTAATGTCCCAAATTAACGAGGAGATTTTCTTAACCTCCATTTTGGCTGAATTTTTAAAAAATGCAAAAATATCCGATGGAAGTCGTAGCTATGTTGTTTACCTATCCAACGAATTGTCCCATACTAAGATTCAATACAAACCGGCCACTTTATGACCTTCCTTATAAAAAAGGGTCGAAAACGAGTAATGTCCTAAATTAACGAGGGGATTTTCTTAACCTCCATTTTGGCTGAATTTTTAGAGAATGCAAAAATATCCCATGGAAGTCGTAGTTATGTTGTTTACCTATCCAACGAATTGTCACACGCTAAGATTCAATGCAAATCGGCCACATTATGGCCTTCCTACTAAAAAAGGGTCGAAAACGAGTAATGTCCCAAATTAACGAGGATATTTTCTTAACCCCCATTTTGGCTGAATTTTTAGAGAATGCAAAAATATCCCATGGAAGTCATAGTTATGTTGTTTACCTATCCAACGAATTGTCACACGCTAAGATTCAATGCAAATCGGCCACATTATGGCCTTCCTACTAAAAAAGGGTCGAAAACGAGTAATGTCAAAAATTAACGAGGATATTTTCTTAACCCCCATTTTGGCTGAATTTTTAGAGAATGCAAAAATATCCCATGGAAGTCGTAGTTATGTTGTTTACCTATCCAACGAATTGTCACACGCTAAGATTCAATGCAAATCGGCCACATTATGGCCTTCCTACTAAAAAAGGGTCGAAAACGAGTAATGTCCCAAATTAACGAGGAGATTTTCTTAACCTCCATTTTGGCTGAATTTTTAAAAAATGCAAAAATATCCGATGGAAGTCGTAGCTATGTTGTTTACCTATCCAACGAATTGTCCCATACTAAGATTCAATACAAACCGGCCACTTTATGACCTTCCTTATAAAAAAGGGTCGAAAACGAGTAATGTCCTAAATTAACGAGGGGATTTTCTTAACCTCCATTTTGGCTGAATTTTTAGAGAATGCAAAAATATCCCATGGAAGTCGTAGTTATGTTGTTTACCTATCCAACGAATTGTCACACGCTAAGATTCAATGCAACTCGGCCACATTATGGCCTTCCTACTAAAAAAGGGTCGAAAACCAGTAATGTCCCAAATTAACGAGGATATTTTCTTAACCCCCATTTTGGCTGATTTTTTAGAGAATGCAAAAATATCCCATGGAAGTCGTAGTTATGTTGTTTACCTATCCAACGAATTGTCACACGCTAAGATTCAATGCAAATCGGCCACATTATGGCCTTCCTACTAAAAAAGGGTCGAAAACGAGTATTGTCCCAAATTAACGAGGAGATTTTCTTAACCCCCATTTTGGCTGAATTTTTAGAGAATGCAAAAATATCCCATGGAAGTCATAGTTATGTTGTTTACCTATCCAACGAATTGTCACACGCTAAGATTCAATGCAAATCGGCCACATTATGGCCTTCCTACTAAAAAAGGGTCGAAAACGAGTAATGTCAAAAATTAACGAGGATATTTTCTTAACCCCCATTTTGGCTGAATTTTTAGAGAATGCAAAAATATCCCATGGAAGTCGTAGTTATGTTGTTTACCTATCCAACGAATTGTCACACGCTAAGATTCAATGCAAATCGGCCACATTATGGCCTTCCTACTAAAAAAGGGTCGAAAACGAGTAATGTCCCAAATTAACGAGGAGATTTTCTTAACCCCCATTTTGGCTGAATTTTTAGAGAATGCAAAAATATCCCATGGAAGTCATAGTTATGTTGTTTACCTATCCAACGAATTGTCACACGCTAAGATTCAATGCAAATCGGCCACATTATGTCCTTCCTACTGAAAAAGGGTCGAAAACGAGTAATGTCCCAAATTAACGAGGATATTTTCTTAACCCCCATTTTGGCTGAATTTTTAAAGAATGCAAAAATATCCCATGGAAGTCATTGTTATGTTGTTTACCTATCCAACGAATTGTCACACGCTAAGATTCAATGCAAATCGGCCACATTATGGCCTTCCTAGTAAAAAAGGGTCGAAAACGAGTAATGTCCCAAATTAACGAGGAGATTTTCTTAACCTCCATTTTGGCTGAATTTTTAAAAAATGCAAAAATATCCGATGGAAGTCGTAGCTATGTTGTTTACCTATCCAACGAATTGTCCCATACTAAGATTCAATACAAACCGGCCACTTTATGACCTTCCTTATAAAAAAGGGTCGAAAACGAGTAATGTCCTAAATTAACGAGGGGATTTTCTTAACCTCCATTTTGGCTGAATTTTTAGAGAATGCAAAAATATCCCATGGAAGTCGTAGTTATGTTGTTTACCTATCCAACGAATTGTCACACGCTAAGATTCAATGCAAATCGGCCACATTATGGCCTTCCTACTAAAAAAGGGTCGAAAACGAGTAATGTCCCAAATTAACGAGGATATTTTCTTAACCCCCATTTTGGCTGAATTTTTAGAGAATGCAAAAATATCCCATGGAAGTCATAGTTATGTTGTTTACCTATCCAACGAATTGTCACACGCTAAGATTCAATGCAAATCGGCCACATTATGGCCTTCCTACTAAAAAAGGGTCGAAAACGAGTAATGTCCCAAATTAACGAGGAGATTTTCTTAACCTCCATTTTGGCTGAATTTTTAAAAAATGCAAAAATATCCGATGGAAGTCGTAGCTATGTTGTTTACCTATCCAACGAATTGTCCCATACTAAGATTCAATACAAACCGGCCACTTTATGACCTTCCTTATAAAAAAGGGTCGAAAACGAGTAATGTCCTAAATTAACGAGGGGATTTTCTTAACCTCCATTTTGGCTGAATTTTTAGAGAATGCAAAAATATCCCATGGAAGTCGTAGTTATGTTGTTTACCTATCCAACGAATTGTCACACGCTAAGATTCAATGCAACTCGGCCACATTATGGCCTTCCTACTAAAAAAGGGTCGAAAACCAGTAATGTCCCAAATTAACGAGGATATTTTCTTAACCCCCATTTTGGCTGATTTTTTAGAGAATGCAAAAATATCCCATGGAAGTCGTAGTTATGTTGTTTACCTATCCAACGAATTGTCACACGCTAAGATTCAATGCAAATCGGCCACATTATGGCCTTCCTACTAAAAAAGGGTCGAAAACGAGTAATGTCCCAAATTAACGAGGATATTTTCTTAACCCCCATTTTGGCTGAATTTTTAGAGAATGCAAAAATATCCCATGGAAGTCATAGTTATGTTGTTTACCTATCCAACGAATTGTCACACGCTAAGATTCAATGCAAATCGGCCACATTATGGCCTTCCTACTAAAAAAGGGTCGAAAACGAGTAATGTCAAAAATTAACGAGGATATTTTCTTAACCCCCATTTTGGCTGAATTTTTAGAGAATGCAAAAATATCCCATGGAAGTCGTAGTTATGTTGTTTACCTATCCAACGAATTGTCACACGCTAAGATTCAATGCAAATCGGCCACATTATGGCCTTCCTACTAAAAAAGGGTCGAAAACGAGTAATGTCCCAAATTAACGAGGAGATTTTCTTAACCTCCATTTTGGCTGAATTTTTAAAAAATGCAAAAATATCCGATGGAAGTCGTAGCTATGTTGTTTACCTATCCAACGAATTGTCCCATACTAAGATTCAATACAAACCGGCCACTTTATGACCTTCCTTATAAAAAAGGGTCGAAAACGAGTAATGTCCTAAATTAACGAGGGGATTTTCTTAACCTCCATTTTGGCTGAATTTTTAGAGAATGCAAAAATATCCCATGGAAGTCGTAGTTATGTTGTTTACCTATCCAACGAATTGTCACACGCTAAGATTCAATGCAAATCGGCCACATTATGGCCTTCCTACTAAAAAAGGGTCGAAAACGAGTAATGTCCCAAATTAACGAGGATATTTTCTTAACCCCCATTTTGGCTGAATTTTTAGAGAATGCAAAAATATCCCATGGAAGTCATAGTTATGTTGTTTACCTATCCAACGAATTGTCACACGCTAAGATTCAATGCAAATCGGCCACATTATGGCCTTCCTACTAAAAAAGGGTCGAAAACGAGTAATGTCCCAAATTAACGAGGAGATTTTCTTAACCTCCATTTTGGCTGAATTTTTAAAAAATGCAAAAATATCCGATGGAAGTCGTAGCTATGTTGTTTACCTATCCAACGAATTGTCCCATACTAAGATTCAATACAAACCGGCCACTTTATGACCTTCCTTATAAAAAAGGGTCGAAAACGAGTAATGTCCTAAATTAACGAGGGGATTTTCTTAACCTCCATTTTGGCTGAATTTTTAGAGAATGCAAAAATATCCCATGGAAGTCGTAGTTATGTTGTTTACCTATCCAACGAATTGTCACACGCTAAGATTCAATGCAACTCGGCCACATTATGGCCTTCCTACTAAAAAAGGGTCGAAAACCAGTAATGTCCCAAATTAACGAGGATATTTTCTTAACCCCCATTTTGGCTGATTTTTTAGAGAATGCAAAAATATCCCATGGAAGTCGTAGTTATGTTGTTTACCTATCCAACGAATTGTCACACGCTAAGATTCAATGCAAATCGGCCACATTATGGCCTTCCTACTAAAAAAGGGTCGAAAACGAGTAATGTCCCAAATTAACGAGGATATTTTCTTAACCCCCATTTTGGCTGAATTTTTAGAGAATGCAAAAATATCCCATGGAAGTCATAGTTATGTTGTTTACCTATCCAACGAATTGTCACACGCTAAGATTCAATGCAAATCGGCCACATTATGGCCTTCCTACTAAAAAAGGGTCGAAAACGAGTAATGTCAAAAATTAACGAGGATATTTTCTTAACCCCCATTTTGGCTGAATTTTTAGAGAATGCAAAAATATCCCATGGAAGTCGTAGTTATGTTGTTTACCTATCCAACGAATTGTCACACGCTAAGATTCAATGCAAATCGGCCACATTATGGCCTTCCTACTAAAAAAGGGTCGAAAACGAGTAATGTCCCAAATTAACGAGGAGATTTTCTTAACCCCCATTTTGGCTGAATTTTTAGAGAATGCAAAAATATCCCATGGAAGTCATAGTTATGTTGTTTACCTATCCAACGAATTGTCACACGCTAAGATTCAATGCAAATCGGCCACATTATGGCCTTCCTACTAAAAAAGGGTCAAAAACGAGTAATGTCCCAAATTAACGAGGATATTTTCTTAACCCCCATTTTGGCTGAATTTTTAGAGAATGCAAAAATATCCCATGGAAGTCATTGTTATGTTGTTTACCTATCCAACGAATTGTCACATGCTAAGATTCAATGCAAATCGGCCACATTATGGCCTTCCTACTAAAAAAGGGTCGAAAACGAGTAATGTCAAAAATTATCGAGGATATTTTCTTAACCCCCATTTTGGCTGAATTTTTAGAGAATGCAAAAATATCCCATGGAAGTCGTAGTTATGTTGTTTACCTATCCAACGAATTGTCACACGCTAAGATTCAATGCAAATCGGCCACATTATGGCCTTCCTACTAAAAAAGGGTCGAAAACGAGTAATGTCCCAAATTAACGAGGATATTTTCTTAACCCCCATTTTGGCTGATTTTTTAGAGAATGCAAAAATATCCCATGGAGGTCGTAGTTATGTTGTTTACCTATCCAACGAATTGTCACACGCTAAGATTCAATGCAAATCGGCCACATTATGGCCTTCCTACTAAAAAAGGGTCGAAAACGAGTAATGTCCCAAATTAACGAGGATATTTTCTTAACCCCCATTTTGGCTGAATTTTTAAAGAATGCAAAAATATCCCATGGAAGTCATTGTTATGTTGTTTACCTATCCAACGAATTGTCACACGCTAAGATTCAATGCAAATCGGCCACATTATGGCCTTCCTAGTAAAAAAGGGTCGAAAACGAGTAATGTCCCAAATTAACGAGGAGATTTTCTTAACCTCCATTTTGGCTGAATTTTTAAAAAATGCAAAAATATCCCATGGAAGTCGTAGCTATGTTGTTTACCTATCCAACGAATTGTCCCATACTAAGATTCAATACAAACCGGCCACTTTATGACCTTCCTTATAAAAAAGGGTCGAAAACGAGTAATGTCCTAAATTAACGAGGGGATTTTCTTAACCTCCATTTTGGCTGAATTTTTAGAGAATGCAAAAATATCCCATGGAAGTCGTAGTTATGTTGTTTACCTATCCAACGAATTGTCACGCGCTAAGATTCAATGCAACTCGGCCACATTATGGCCTTCCTACTAAAAAAGGGTCGAAAACCAGTAATGTCCCAAATTAACGAGGATATTTTCTTAACCCCCATTTTGGCTGAATTTTTAAAGAATGCAAAAATATCCCATGGAAGTCATTGTTATGTTGTTTACCTATCCAACGAATTGTCACACGCTAAGATTCAATGCAAATCGGCCACATTATGGCCTTCCTAGTAAAAAAGGGTCGAAAACGAGTAATGTCCCATATTAACGAGGAGATTTTCTTAACCTCCATTTTGGCTGAATTTTTAAAAAATGCAAAAATATCCCATGGAAGTCGTAGCTATGTTGTTTACCTATCCAACGAATTGTCCCATACTAAGATTCAATACAAACCGGCCACTTTATGACCTTCCTTATAAAAAAGGGTCGAAAACGAGTAATGTCCTAAATTAACGAGGGGATTTTCTTAACCTCCATTTTGGCTGAATTTTTAGAGAATGCAAAAATATCCCATGGAAGTCGTAGTTATGTTGTTTACCTATCCAACGAATTGTCACACGCTAAGATTCAATGCAAATCGGCCACATTATGGCCTTCCTACTAAAAAAGGGTCGAAAACGAGTAATGTCCCAAATTAACGAGGATATTTTCTTAACCCCCATTTTGGCTGAATTTTTAGAGAATGCAAAAATATCCCATGGAAGTCATAGTTATGTTGTTTACCTATCCAACGAATTGTCACACGCTAAGATTCAATGCAAATCGGCCACATTATGGCCTTCCTACTAAAAAAGGGTCAAAAACGAGTAATGTCCCAAATTAACGAGGATATTTTCTTAACCCCCATTTTGGCTGAATTTTTAGAGAATGCAAAAATATCCCATGGAAGTCATTGTTATGTTGTTTACCTATCCAACGAATTGTCACATGCTAAGATTCAATGCAAATCGGCCACATTATGGCCTTCCTACTAAAAAAGGGTCGAAAACGAGTAATGTCCCAAATTAACGAGGAGATTTTCTTAACCTCCATTTTGGCTGAATTTTTAAAAAATGCAAAAATATCCGATGGAAGTCGTAGCTATGTTGTTTACCTATCCAACGAATTGTCCCATACTAAGATTCAATACAAACCGGCCACTTTATGACCTTCCTTATAAAAAAGGGTCGAAAACGAGTAATGTCCTAAATTAACGAGGGGATTTTCTTAACCTCCATTTTGGCTGAATTTTTAGAGAATGCAAAAATATCCCATGGAAGTCGTAGTTATGTTGTTTACCTATCCAACGAATTGTCACACGCTAAGATTCAATGCAACTCGGCCACATTATGGCCTTCCTACTAAAAAAGGGTCGAAAACCAGTAATGTCCCAAATTAACGAGGATATTTTCTTAACCCCCATTTTGGCTGATTTTTTAGAGAATGCAAAAATATCCCATGGAAGTCGTAGTTATGTTGTTTACCTATCCAACGAATTGTCACACGCTAAGATTCAATGCAAATCGGCCACATTATGGCCTTCCTACTAAAAAAGGGTCGAAAACGAGTAATGTCCCAAATTAACGAGGATATTTTCTTAACCCCCATTTTGGCTGAATTTTTAGAGAATGCAAAAATATCCCATGGAAGTCATAGTTATGTTGTTTACCTATCCAACGAATTGTCACACGCTAAGATTCAATGCAAATCGGCCACATTATGGCCTTCCTACTAAAAAAGGGTCGAAAACGAGTAATGTCAAAAATTAACGAGGATATTTTCTTAACCCCCATTTTGGCTGAATTTTTAGAGAATGCAAAAATATCCCATGGAAGTCGTAGTTATGTTGTTTACCTATCCAACGAATTGTCACACGCTAAGATTCAATGCAAATCGGCCACATTATGGCCTTCCTACTAAAAAAGGGTCGAAAACGAGTAATGTCCCAAATTAACGAGGAGATTTTCTTAACCCCCATTTTGGCTGAATTTTTAGAGAATGCAAAAATATCCCATGGAAGTCATAGTTATGTTGTTTACCTATCCAACGAATTGTCACACGCTAAGATTCAATGCAAATCGGCCACATTATGGCCTTCCTACTAAAAAAGGGTCAAAAACGAGTAATGTCCCAAATTAACGAGGATATTTTCTTAACCCCCATTTTGGCTGAATTTTTAGAGAATGCAAAAATATCCCATGGAAGTCATTGTTATGTTGTTTACCTATCCAACGAATTGTCACATGCTAAGATTCAATGCAAATCGGCCACATTATGGCCTTCCTACTAAAAAAGGGTCGAAAACGAGTAATGTCAAAAATTATCGAGGATATTTTCTTAACCCCCATTTTGGCTGAATTTTTAGAGAATGCAAAAATATCCCATGGAAGTCGTAGTTATGTTGTTTACCTATCCAACGAATTGTCACACGCTAAGATTCAATGCAAATCGGCCACATTATGGCCTTCCTACTAAAAAAGGGTCGAAAACGAGTAATGTCCCAAATTAACGAGGATATTTTCTTAACCCCCATTTTGGCTGATTTTTTAGAGAATGCAAAAATATCCCATGGAGGTCGTAGTTATGTTGTTTACCTATCCAACGAATTGTCACACGCTAAGATTCAATGCAAATCGGCCACATTATGGCCTTCCTACTAAAAAAGGGTCGAAAACGAGTAATGTCCCAAATTAACGAGGATATTTTCTTAACCCCCATTTTGGCTGAATTTTTAAAGAATGCAAAAATATCCCATGGAAGTCATTGTTATGTTGTTTACCTATCCAACGAATTGTCACACGCTAAGATTCAATGCAAATCGGCCACATTATGGCCTTCCTAGTAAAAAAGGGTCGAAAACGAGTAATGTCCCAAATTAACGAGGAGATTTTCTTAACCTCCATTTTGGCTGAATTTTTAAAAAATGCAAAAATATCCCATGGAAGTCGTAGCTATGTTGTTTACCTATCCAACGAATTGTCCCATACTAAGATTCAATACAAACCGGCCACTTTATGACCTTCCTTATAAAAAAGGGTCGAAAACGAGTAATGTCCTAAATTAACGAGGGGATTTTCTTAACCTCCATTTTGGCTGAATTTTTAGAGAATGCAAAAATATCCCATGGAAGTCGTAGTTATGTTGTTTACCTATCCAACGAATTGTCACGCGCTAAGATTCAATGCAACTCGGCCACATTATGGCCTTCCTACTAAAAAAGGGTCGAAAACCAGTAATGTCCCAAATTAACGAGGATATTTTCTTAACCCCCATTTTGGCTGAATTTTTAAAGAATGCAAAAATATCCCATGGAAGTCATTGTTATGTTGTTTACCTATCCAACGAATTGTCACACGCTAAGATTCAATGCAAATCGGCCACATTATGGCCTTCCTAGTAAAAAAGGGTCGAAAACGAGTAATGTCCCATATTAACGAGGAGATTTTCTTAACCTCCATTTTGGCTGAATTTTTAAAAAATGCAAAAATATCCCATGGAAGTCGTAGCTATGTTGTTTACCTATCCAACGAATTGTCCCATACTAAGATTCAATACAAACCGGCCACTTTATGACCTTCCTTATAAAAAAGGGTCGAAAACGAGTAATGTCCTAAATTAACGAGGGGATTTTCTTAACCTCCATTTTGGCTGAATTTTTAGAGAATGCAAAAATATCCCATGGAAGTCGTAGTTATGTTGTTTACCTATCCAACGAATTGTCACACGCTAAGATTCAATGCAAATCGGCCACATTATGGCCTTCCTACTAAAAAAGGGTCGAAAACGAGTAATGTCCCAAATTAACGAGGATATTTTCTTAACCCCCATTTTGGCTGAATTTTTAGAGAATGCAAAAATATCCCATGGAAGTCATAGTTATGTTGTTTACCTATCCAACGAATTGTCACACGCTAAGATTCAATGCAAATCGGCCACATTATGGCCTTCCTACTAAAAAAGGGTCAAAAACGAGTAATGTCCCAAATTAACGAGGATATTTTCTTAACCCCCATTTTGGCTGAATTTTTAGAGAATGCAAAAATATCCCATGGAAGTCATTGTTATGTTGTTTACCTATCCAACGAATTGTCACATGCTAAGATTCAATGCAAATCGGCCACATTATGGCCTTCCTACTAAAAAAGGGTCGAAAACGAGTAATGTCAAAAATTATCGAGGATATTTTCTTAACCCCCATTTTGGCTGAATTTTTAGAGAATGCAAAAATATCCCATGGAAGTCGTAGTTATGTTGTTTACCTATCCAACGAATTGTCACACGCTAAGATTCAATGCAAATCGGCCACATTATGGCCTTCCTACTAAAAAAGGGTCGAAAACGAGTAATGTCCCAAATTAACGAGGATATTTTCTTAACCCCCATTTTGGCTGATTTTTTAGAGAATGCAAAAATATCCCATGGAGGTCGTAGTTATGTTGTTTACCTATCCAACGAATTGTCACACGCTAAGATTCAATGCAAATCGGCCACATTATGGCCTTCCTACTAAAAAAGGGTCGAAAACGAGTAATGTCCCAAATTAACGAGGATATTTTCTTAACCCCCATTTTGGCTGAATTTTTAAAGAATGCAAAAATATCCCATGGAAGTCATTGTTATGTTGTTTACCTATCCAACGAATTGTCACACGCTAAGATTCAATGCAAATCGGCCACATTATGGCCTTCCTAGTAAAAAAGGGTCGAAAACGAGTAATGTCCCAAATTAACGAGGAGATTTTCTTAACCTCCATTTTGGCTGAATTTTTAAAAAATGCAAAAATATCCCATGGAAGTCGTAGCTATGTTGTTTACCTATCCAACGAATTGTCCCATACTAAGATTCAATACAAACCGGCCACTTTATGACCTTCCTTATAAAAAAGGGTCGAAAACGAGTAATGTCCTAAATTAACGAGGGGATTTTCTTAACCTCCATTTTGGCTGAATTTTTAGAGAATGCAAAAATATCCCATGGAAGTCGTAGTTATGTTGTTTACCTATCCAACGAATTGTCACGCGCTAAGATTCAATGCAACTCGGCCACATTATGGCCTTCCTACTAAAAAAGGGTCGAAAACCAGTAATGTCCCAAATTAACGAGGATATTTTCTTAACCCCCATTTTGGCTGAATTTTTAAAGAATGCAAAAATATCCCATGGAAGTCATTGTTATGTTGTTTACCTATCCAACGAATTGTCACACGCTAAGATTCAATGCAAATCGGCCACATTATGGCCTTCCTAGTAAAAAAGGGTCGAAAACGAGTAATGTCCCATATTAACGAGGAGATTTTCTTAACCTCCATTTTGGCTGAATTTTTAAAAAATGCAAAAATATCCCATGGAAGTCGTAGCTATGTTGTTTACCTATCCAACGAATTGTCCCATACTAAGATTCAATACAAACCGGCCACTTTATGACCTTCCTTATAAAAAAGGGTCGAAAACGAGTAATGTCCTAAATTAACGAGGGGATTTTCTTAACCTCCATTTTGGCTGAATTTTTAGAGAATGCAAAAATATCCCATGGAAGTCGTAGTTATGTTGTTTACCTATCCAACGAATTGTCACACGCTAAGATTCAATGCAAATCGGCCACATTATGGCCTTCCTACTAAAAAAGGGTCGAAAACGAGTAATGTCCCAAATTAACGAGGATATTTTCTTAACCCCCATTTTGGCTGAATTTTTAGAGAATGCAAAAATATCCCATGGAAGTCATAGTTATGTTGTTTACCTATCCAACGAATTGTCACACGCTAAGATTCAATGCAAATCGGCCACATTATGGCCTTCCTACTAAAAAAGGGTCGAAAACGAGTAATGTCAAAAATTAACGAGGATATTTTCTTAACCCCCATTTTGGCTGAATTTTTAGAGAATGCAAAAATATCCCATGGAAGTCGTAGTTATGTTGTTTACCTATCCAACGAATTGTCACACGCTAAGATTCAATGCAAATCGGCCACATTATGGCCTTCCTACTAAAAAAGGGTCGAAAACGAGTAATGTCCCAAATTAACGAGGAGATTTTCTTAACCTCCATTTTGGCTTAATTTTTAGAGAATGCAAAAATATCCCTTGGAAGTCGTAATTATGTTGTTTACCTATCCAACGAATTGTCCCATGCTAAGATTCAATACAAACCGGCCACTTTATGGCCTTCCTTCTAAAAAAGGGTCGAAAACGAGTAATGTCCCAAATTAACGAGGAGATTTTCTTAACCTCCATTTTGGCTGAATTTTTAAAAAATGCAAAAATATCCCATGGAAGTCGTAGCTATGTTGTTTACCTATCCAACGAATTGTCCCATACTAAGATTCAATACAAACCGGCCACTTTATGACCTTCCTTATAAAAAAGGGTCGAAAACGAGTAATGTCCTAAATTAACG
Organism: Medicago sativa; assembly: GCF_051527215.1. NCBI lineage: Eukaryota > Viridiplantae > Streptophyta > Magnoliopsida > Fabales > Fabaceae > Medicago > Medicago sativa. The sequence continues at coordinate 84,993,659 of NC_140750.1, forward strand.
AGGGGATTTTCTTAACCTCCATTTTGGCTGAATTTTTAGAGAATGCAAAAATATCCCATGGAAGTCGTAGTTATGTTGTTTACCTATCCAACGAATTGTCACGCGCTAAGATTCAATGCAACTCGGCCACATTATGGCCTTCCTACTAAAAAAGGGTCGAAAACCAGTAATGTCCCAAATTAACGAGGATATTTTCTTAACCCCCATTTTGGCTGAATTTTTAAAGAATGCAAAAATATCCCATGGAAGTCATTGTTATGTTGTTTACCTATCCAACGAATTGTCACACGCTAAGATTCAATGCAAATCGGCCACATTATGGCCTTCCTAGTAAAAAAGGGTCGAAAACGAGTAATGTCCCATATTAACGAGGAGATTTTCTTAACCTCCATTTTGGCTGAATTTTTAAAAAATGCAAAAATATCCCATGGAAGTCGTAGCTATGTTGTTTACCTATCCAACGAATTGTCCCATACTAAGATTCAATACAAACCGGCCACTTTATGACCTTCCTTATAAAAAAGGGTCGAAAACGAGTAATGTCCTAAATTAACGAGGGGATTTTCTTAACCTCCATTTTGGCTGAATTTTTAGAGAATGCAAAAATATCCCATGGAAGTCGTAGTTATGTTGTTTACCTATCCAACGAATTGTCACACGCTAAGATTCAATGCAAATCGGCCACATTATGGCCTTCCTACTAAAAAAGGGTCGAAAACGAGTAATGTCCCAAATTAACGAGGATATTTTCTTAACCCCCATTTTGGCTGAATTTTTAGAGAATGCAAAAATATCCCATGGAAGTCATAGTTATGTTGTTTACCTATCCAACGAATTGTCACACGCTAAGATTCAATGCAAATCGGCCACATTATGGCCTTCCTACTAAAAAAGGGTCGAAAACGAGTAATGTCAAAAATTAACGAGGATATTTTCTTAACCCCCATTTTGGCTGAATTTTTAGAGAATGCAAAAATATCCCATGGAAGTCGTAGTTATGTTGTTTACCTATCCAACGAATTGTCACACGCTAAGATTCAATGCAAATCGGCCACATTATGGCCTTCCTACTAAAAAAGGGTCGAAAACGAGTAATGTCCCAAATTAACGAGGAGATTTTCTTAACCCCCATTTTGGCTGAATTTTTAGAGAATGCAAAAATATCCCATGGAAGTCATAGTTATGTTGTTTACCTATCCAACGAATTGTCACACGCTAAGATTCAATGCAAATCGGCCACATTATGGCCTTCCTACTAAAAAAGGGTCAAAAACGAGTAATGTCCCAAATTAACGAGGATATTTTCTTAACCCCCATTTTGGCTGAATTTTTAGAGAATGCAAAAATATCCCATGGAAGTCATTGTTATGTTGTTTACCTATCCAACGAATTGTCACATGCTAAGATTCAATGCAAATCGGCCACATTATGGCCTTCCTACTAAAAAAGGGTCGAAAACGAGTAATGTCAAAAATTATCGAGGATATTTTCTTAACCCCCATTTTGGCTGAATTTTTAGAGAATGCAAAAATATCCCATGGAAGTCGTAGTTATGTTGTTTACCTATCCAACGAATTGTCACACGCTAAGATTCAATGCAAATCGGCCACATTATGGCCTTCCTACTAAAAAAGGGTCGAAAACGAGTAATGTCCCAAATTAACGAGGATATTTTCTTAACCCCCATTTTGGCTGATTTTTTAGAGAATGCAAAAATATCCCATGGAGGTCGTAGTTATGTTGTTTACCTATCCAACGAATTGTCACACGCTAAGATTCAATGCAAATCGGCCACATTATGGCCTTCCTACTAAAAAAGGGTCGAAAACGAGTAATGTCCCAAATTAACGAGGATATTTTCTTAACCCCCATTTTGGCTGAATTTTTAAAGAATGCAAAAATATCCCATGGAAGTCATTGTTATGTTGTTTACCTATCCAACGAATTGTCACACGCTAAGATTCAATGCAAATCGGCCACATTATGGCCTTCCTAGTAAAAAAGGGTCGAAAACGAGTAATGTCCCAAATTAACGAGGAGATTTTCTTAACCTCCATTTTGGCTGAATTTTTAAAAAATGCAAAAATATCCCATGGAAGTCGTAGCTATGTTGTTTACCTATCCAACGAATTGTCCCATACTAAGATTCAATACAAACCGGCCACTTTATGACCTTCCTTATAAAAAAGGGTCGAAAACGAGTAATGTCCTAAATTAACGAGGGGATTTTCTTAACCTCCATTTTGGCTGAATTTTTAGAGAATGCAAAAATATCCCATGGAAGTCGTAGTTATGTTGTTTACCTATCCAACGAATTGTCACGCGCTAAGATTCAATGCAACTCGGCCACATTATGGCCTTCCTACTAAAAAAGGGTCGAAAACCAGTAATGTTCCAAATTAACGAGGATATTTTCTTAACCCCCATTTTGGCTGAATTTTTAAAGAATGCAAAAATATCCCATGGAAGTCATTGTTATGTTGTTTACCTATCCAACGAATTGTCACACGCTAAGATTCAATGCAAATCGGCCACATTATGGCCTTCCTAGTAAAAAAGGGTCGAAAACGAGTAATGTCCCAAATTAACGAGGAGATTTTCTTAACCTCCATTTTGGCTGAATTTTTAAAAAATGCAAAAATATCCCATGGAAGTCGTAGCTATGTTGTTTACCTATCCAACGAATTGTCCCATACTAAGATTCAATACAAACCGGCCACTTTATGACCTTCCTTATAAAAAAGGGTCGAAAACGAGTAATGTCCTAAATTAACGAGGGGATTTTCTTAACCTCCATTTTGGCTGAATTTTTAGAGAATGCAAAAATATCCCATGGAAGTCGTAGTTATGTTGTTTACCTATCCAACGAATTGTCACGCGCTAAGATTCAATGCAACTCGGCCACATTATGGCCTTCCTACTAAAAAAGGGTCGAAAACCAGTAATGTCCCAAATTAACGAGGATATTTTCTTAACCCCCATTTTTGCTGATTTTTTAGAGAATGCAAAAATATCCCATGGAAGTCGTAGTTATGTTGTTTACCTATCCAACGAATTGTCACACGCTAAGATTCAATGCAAATCGGCCACATTATGGCCTTCCTACTAAAAAAGGGTCGAAAACGAGTAATGTCCCAAATTAACGAGGATATTTTCTTAACCCCCATTTTGGCTGAATTTTTAGAGAATGCAAAAATATCCCATGGAAGTCATAGTTATGTTGTTTACCTATCCAACGAATTGTCACACGCTAAGATTCAATGCAAATCGGCCACATTATGGCCTTCCTAGTAAAAAAGGGTCGAAAACGAGTAATGTCCCAAATTAACGAGGAGATTTTCTTAACCTCCATTTTGGCTGAATTTTTAAAAAATGCAAAAATATCCCATGGAAGTCGTAGCTATGTTGTTTACCTATCCAACGAATTGTCCCATACTAAGATTCAATACAAACCGGCCACTTTATGACCTTCCTTATAAAAAAGGGTCGAAAACGAGTAATGTCCTAAATTAACGAGGGGATTTTCTTAACCTCCATTTTGGCTGAATTTTTAGAGAATGCAAAAATATCCCATGGAAGTCGTAGTTATGTTGTTTACCTATCCAACGAATTGTCACGCGCTAAGATTCAATGCAACTCGGCCACATTATGGCCTTCCTACTAAAAAAGGGTCGAAAACCAGTAATGTCCCAAATTAACGAGGATATTTTCTTAACCCCCATTTTGGCTGAATTTTTAAAGAATGCAAAAATATCCCATGGAAGTCATTGTTATGTTGTTTACCTATCCAACGAATTGTCACACACTAAGATTCAATGCAAATCGGCCACATTATGGCCTTCCTAGTAAAAAAGGGTCGAAAACGAGTAATGTCCCAAATTAACGAGGAGATTTTCTTAACCTCCATTTTGGCTGAATTTTTAAAAAATGCAAAAATATCCCATGGAAGTCGTAGCTATGTTGTTTACCTATCCAACGAATTGTCCCATACTAAGATTCAATACAAACCGGCCACTTTATGACCTTCCTTATAAAAAAGGGTCGAAAACGAGTAATGTCCTAAATTAACGAGGGGATTTTCTTAACCTCCATTTTGGCTGAATTTTTAGAGAATGCAAAAATATCCCATGGAAGTCGTAGTTATGTTGTTTACCTATCCAACGAATTGTCACGCGCTAAGATTCAATGCAACTCGGCCACATTATGGCCTTCCTACTAAAAAAGGGTCGAAAACCAGTAATGTCCCAAATTAACGAGGATATTTTCTTAACCCCCATTTTTGCTGATTTTTTAGAGAATGCAAAAATATCCCATGGAAGTCGTAGTTATGTTGTTTACCTATCCAACGAATTGTCACACGCTAAGATTCAATGCAAATCGGCCACATTATGGCCTTCCTACTAAAAAAGGGTCGAAAACGAGTAATGTCCCAAATTAACGAGGATATTTTCTTAACCCCCATTTTGGCTGAATTTTTAGAGAATGCAAAAATATCCCATGGAAGTCATAGTTATGTTGTTTACCTATCCAACGAATTGTCACACACTAAGATTCAATGCAAATCGGCCACATTATGGCCTTCCTACTAAAAAAGGGTCGAAAACGAGTAATGTCAAAAATTAACGAGGATATTTTCTTAACCCCCATTTTGGCTGAATTTTTAGAGAATGCAAAAATATCCCATGGAAGTCGTAGTTATGTTGTTTACCTATCCAACGAATTGTCACACGCTAAGATTCAATGCAAATCGGCCACATTATGGCCTTCCTACTAAAAAAGGGTCGAAAACGAGTAATGTCCCAAATTAACGAGGAGATTTTCTTAACCCCCATTTTGGCTGAATTTTTAGAGAATGCAAAAATATCCCATGGAAGTCATAGTTATGTTGTTTACCTATCCAACGAATTGTCACACGCTAAGATTCAATGCAAATCGGCCACATTATGGCCTTCCTACTAAAAAAGGGTCGAAAACGAGTAATGTCAAAAATTATCGAGGATATTTTCTTAACCCCCATTTTGGCTGAATTTTTAGAGAATGCAAAAATATCCCATGGAAGTCGTAGTTATGTTGTTTACCTATCCAACGAATTGTCACACGCTAAGATTCAATGCAAATCGGCCACATTATGGCCTTCCTACTAAAAAAGGGTCGAAAACGAGTAATGTCCCAAATTAACGAGGATATTTTCTTAACCCCCATTTTGGCTGATTTTTTAGAGAATGCAAAAATATCCCATGGAAGTCGTAGTTATGTTGTTTACCTATCCAACGAATTGTCACACGCTAAGATTCAATGCAAATCGGCCACATTATGGCCTTCCTACTAAAAAAGGGTCGAAAACGAGTAATGTCCCAAATTAACGAGGATATTTTCTTAACCCCCATTTTGGCTGAATTTTTAAAGAATGCAAAAATATCCCATGGAAGTCATTGTTATGTTGTTTACCTATCCAACGAATTGTCCCATACTAAGATTCAATACAAACCGGCCACTTTATGACCTTCCTTATAAAAAAGGGTCAAAAACGAGTAATGTCCTAAATTAACGAGGGGATTTTCTTAACCTCCATTTTGGCTGAATTTTTAGAGAATGCAAAAATATCCCACGGAAGTCGTAGTTATGTTGTTTACCTATCCAACGAATTGTCACACGCTAAGATTCAATGCAACTCGGCCACATTATGGCCTTCCTACTAAAAAAGGGTCGAAAACCAGTAATGTCCCAAATTAACGAGGATATTTTCTTAACCCCCATTTTGGCTGATTTTTTAGAGAATGCAAAAATATCCCATGGAAGTCGTAGTTATGTTGTTTACCTATCCAACGAATTGTCACACGCTAAGATTCAATGCAAATCGGCCACATTATGGCCTTCCTACTAAAAAAGGGTCGAAAACGAGTAATGTCCCAAATTAACGAGGATATTTTCTTAACCCCCATTTTGGCTGAATTTTTAGAGAATGCAAAAATATCCCATGGAAGTAATAGTTATGTTGTTTACCTATCCAACGAATTGTCACACGCTAAGATTCAATGCAAATCGGCCACATTATGGCCTTCCTACTAAAAAAGGGTCGAAAACGAGTAATGTCAAAAATTAACGAGGATATTTTCTTAACCCCCATTTTGGCTGAATTTTTAGAGAATGCAAAAATATCCCATGGAAGTCGTAGTTATGTTGTTTACCTATCCAACGAATTGTCACACGCTAAGATTCAATGCAAATCGGCCACATTATGGCCTTCCTACTAAAAAAGGGTCGAAAACGAGTAATGTCCCAAATTAACGAGGAGATATTCTTAACCCCCATTTTGGCTGAATTTTTAGAGAATGCAAAAATATCCCATGGAAGTCATAGTTATGTTGTTTACCTATCCAACGAATTGTCACACGCTAAGATTCAATGCAAATCGGCCACATTATGGCCTTCCTACTAAAAAAGGGTCGAAAACGAGTAATGTCCCAAATTAACGGGATATTTTCTTAACCCCCATTTTGGCTGAATTTTTAGAGAATGCAAAAATATCCCATGGAAGTCATTGTTATGTTGTTTACCTATCCAACGAATTGTCACACGCTAAGATTCAATGCAAATCGGCCACATTATGGCCTTCCTACTAAAAAAGGGTCGAAAACGAGTAATGTCAAAAATTATCGAGGATATTTTCTTAACCCCCATTTTGGCTGAATTTTTAGAGAATGCAAAAATATCCCATGGAAGTCGTAGTTATGTTGTTTACCTATCCAACGAATTGTCACACGCTAAGATTCAATGCAAATCGGCCACATTATGGCCTTCCTACTAAAAAAGGGTCGAAAACGAGTAATGTCCCAAATTAACGAGGATATTTTCTTAACCCCCATTTTGGCTGATTTTTTAGAGAATGCAAAAATATCCCATGGAAGTCGTAGTTATGTTGTTTACCTATCCAACGAATTGTCACACGCTAAGATTCAATGCAAATCGGCCACATTATGGCCTTCCTACTAAAAAAGGGTCGAAAACGAGTAATGTCCCAAATTAACGAGGATATTTTCTTAACCCCCATTTTGGCTGAATTTTTAAAGAATGCAAAAATATCCCATGGAAGTCATTGTTATGTTGTTTACCTATCCAACGAATTGTCACACGCTAAGATTCAATGCAAATCGGCCACATTATGGCCTTCCTAGTAAAAAAGGGTCGAAAACGAGTAATGTCCCAAATTAACGAGGAGATTTTCTTAACCTCCATTTTGGCTGAATTTTTAAAAAATGCAAAAATATCCGATGGAAGTCGTAGCTATGTTGTTTACCTATCCAACGAATTGTCCCATACTAAGATTCAATACAAACCGGCCACTTTATGACCTTCCTTATAAAAAAGGGTCGAAAACGAGTAATGTCCTAAATTAACGAGGGGATTTTCTTAACCTCCATTTTGGCTGAATTTTTAGAGAATGCAAAAATATCCCATGGAAGTCGTAGTTATGCTGTTTACCTATCCAACAAATTGTCACACGCTAAGATTCAATGCAACTCGGCCACATTATGGCCTTCCTACTAAAAAAGGGTCGAAAACCAGTAATGTCCCAAATTAACGAGGATATTTTCTTAACCCCTATTTTGGCTGATTTTTTAGAGAATGCAAAAATATCCCATGGAAGTCGTAGTTATGTTGTTTACCTATCCAACGAATTGTCACACGCTAAGATTCAATGCAAATCGGCCACATTATGGCCTTCCTACTAAAAAAGGGTCGAAAACGAGTAATGTCCCAAATTAACGAGGATATTTTCTTAACCCCCATTTTGGCTGAATTTTTAGAGAATGCAAAAATATCCCATGGAAGTCATAGTTATGTTGTTTACCTATCCAACGAATTGTCACACGCTAAGATTCAATGCAAATCGGCCACATTATGACCTTCCTACTAAAAAAGGGTCGAAAACGAGTAATGTCAAAAATTAACGAGGATATTTTCTTAACCCCCATTTTGGCTGAATTTTTAGAGAATGCAAAAATATCCCATGGAAGTCGTAGTTATGTTGTTTACCTATCCAACGAATTGTCACACGCTAAGATTCAATGCAAATCGGCCACATTATGGCCTTCCTACTAAAAAAGGGTCGAAAACGAGTTATGTCCCAAATTAACGAGGAGATTTTCTTAACCCCCATTTTGGCTGAATTTTTAGAGAATGCAAAAATATCCCATGGAAGTCATAGTTATGTTGTTTACCTATCCAACGAATTGTCACACGCTAAGATTCAATGCAAATCGGCCACATTATGGCCTTCCTACTAAAAAAGGGTCGAAAACGAGTAATGTCCCAAATTAACGGGATATTTTCTTAACCCCCATTTTGGCTGAATTTTTAGAGAATGCAAAAATATCCCATGGAAGTCATTGTTATGTTGTTTACCTATCCAACGAATTGTCACACGCTAAGATTCAATGCAAATCGGCCACATTATGGCCTTCCTACTAAAAAAGGGTCGAAAACGAGTAATGTCAAAAATTATCGAGGATATTTTCTTAACCCCCATTTTGGCTGAATTTTTAGAGAATGCAAAAATATCCCATGGAAGTCGTAGTTATGTTGTTTACCTATCCAACGAATTGTCACACGCTAAGATTCAATGCAAATCGGCCACATTATGGCCTTCCTACTAAAAAAGGGTCGAAAACGAGTAATGTCCCAAATTAACGAGGATATTTTCTTAACCCCCATTTTGGCTGATTTTTTAGAGAATGCAAAAATATCCCATGGAAGTCGTAGTTATGTTGTTTACCTATCCAACGAATTGTCACACGCTAAGATTCAATGCAAATCGGCCACATTATGGCCTTCCTACTAAAAAAGGGTCGAAAACGAGTAATGTCCCAAATTAACGAGGATATTTTCTTAACCCCCATTTTGGCTGAACTTTTAGAGAATGCAAAAATATCCCATGGAAGTCATTGTTATGTTGTTTTCCTATCCAACGAATTGTCACACGCTAAGATTCAATGCAAATCGGCCACATTATGGCCTTCCTACTAAAAAAGGGTCGAAAACGAGTAATGTCCCAAATTAACGAGGAGATTTTCTTAACCCCCATTTTGGCTGAATTTTTAGAGAATGCAAAAATATCCCATGGAAGTCGTAGTTATGTTGTTTACCTATCCAACGAATTGTCACACGCTAAGATTCAATGCAAATCGGCCACATTATGGCCTTCCTACTAAAAAAGGGTCGAAAACGAGTAATGTCCCAAATTAACGAGGATATTTTCTTAACCCCCATTTTGGCTGAATTTTTAGAGAATGCAAAAATATCCCATGGAAGTCATTGTTATGTTGTTTACCTATCCAACGAATTGTCACACGCTAAGATTCAATGCAAATCGGCCACATTATGGCCTTCCTAGTAAAAAAGGGTCGAAAACGAGTAATGTCCCAAATTAACGAGGAGATTTTCTTAACCTCCATTTTGGCTGAATTTTTAAAAAATGCAAAAATATCCGATGGAAGTCGTAGCTATGTTGTTTACCTATCCAACGAATTGTCCCATACTAAGATTCAATACAAACCGGCCACTTTATGACCTTCCTTATAAAAAAGGGTCGAAAACGAGTAATGTCCTAAATTAACGAGGGGATTTTCTTAACCTCCATTTTGGCTGAATTTTTAGTGAATGCAAAAATATCCCATGGAAGTCGTAGTTATGTTGTTTACCTATCCAACGAATTGTCACACGCTAAGATTCAATGCAACTCGGCCACATTATGGCCTTCCTACTAAAAAAGGGTCGAAAACCAGTAATGTCCCAAATTAACGAGGATATTTTCTTAACCCCCATTTTGGCTGATTTTTTAGAGAATGCAAAAATATCCCATGGAAGTCGTAGTTATGTTGTTTACCTATCCAACGAATTGTCACACGCTAAGATTCAATGCAAATCGGCCACATTATGGCCTTCCTACTAAAAAAGGGTCGAAAACGAGTAATGTCCCAAATTAACGAGGATATTTTCTTAACCCCCATTTTGGCTGAATTTTTAGAGAATGCAAAAATATCCCATGGAAGTCATAGTTATGTTGTTTACCTATCCAACGAATTGTCACACGCTAAGATTCAATGCAAATCGGCCACATTATGGCCTTCCTACTAAAAAAGGGTCGAAAACGAGTAATGTCAAAAATTAACGAGGATATTTTCTTAACCCCCATTTTGGCTGAATTTTTAGAGAATGCAAAAATATCCCATGGAAGTCGTAGTTATGTTGTTTACCTATCCAACGAATTGTCACACGCTAAGATTCAATGCAAATCGGCCACATTATGGCCTTCCTACTAAAAAAGGGTCGAAAACGAGTAATGTCCCAAATTAACGAGGAGATTTTCTTAACCCCCATTTTGGCTGAATTTTTAGAGAATGCAAAAATATCCCATGGAAGTCATAGTTATGTTGTTTACCTATCCAACGAATTGTCACACGCTAAGATTCAATGCAAATCGGCCACATTATGGCCTTCCTACTAAAAAAGGGTCGAAAACGAGTAATGTCCCAAATTAACGAGGATATTTTCTTAACCCCCATTTTGGCTGAATTTTTAGAGAATGCAAAAATATCCCATGGAAGTCGTAGTTATGTTGTTTACCTATCCAACGAATTGTCACACGCTAAGATTCAATGCAAATCGGCCACATTATGGCCTTCCTACTAAAAAAGGGTCGAAAACGAGTAATGTCCCAAATTAACGAGGAGATTTTCTTAACCCCCATTTTGGCTGAATTTTTAGAGAATGCAAAAATATCCCATGGAAGTCATAGTTATGTTGTTTACCTATCCAACGAATTGTCACATGCTACGATTCAATGCAACTCGGCCACATTATGGCCTTCCTACTAAAAAAGGGTCGAAAACGAGTAATGTCCCAAATTAACGAGGATATTTTCTTAACCCCCATTTTGGCTGAATTTTTAGAGAATGCAAAAATATCCCATGGAAGTCGTAGTTATGTTGTTTACCTATCCAACGAATTGTCACACGCTAAGATTCAATGCAAATCGGCCACATTATGGCCTTCCTACTAAAAAAGGGTCGAAAACGAGTAATGTCCCAAATTAACGAGGATATTTTCTTAACCCCCATTTTGGCTGAATTTTTAGAGAATGCAAAAATATCCCATGGAAGTCATAGGTATGTTGTTTACCTATCCAACGAATTGTCACACGCTAAGATTCAATGCAAATCGGCCACATTATGGCCTTCCTACTAAAAAAGGGTCGAAAACGAGTAATGTCAAAAATTAACGAGGATATTTTCTTAACCCCCATTTTGGCTGAATTTTTAGAGAATGCAAAAATATCCCATGGAAGTCGTAGTTATGTTGTTTACCTATCCAACGAATTGTCACACGCTAAGATTCAATGCAAATCGGCCACATTATGGCCTTCCTACTAAAAAAGGGTCGAAAACGAGTAATGTCCCAAATTAACGAGGAGATTTTCTTAACCCCCATTTTGGCTGAATTTTTAGAGAATGCAAAAATATCCCATGGAAGTCATAGTTATGTTGTTTACCTATCCAACGAATTGTCACATGCTACGATTCAATGCAACTCGGCCACATTATGGCCTTCCTACTAAAAAAGGGTCGAAAACGAGTAATGTCCCAAATTAACGAGGATATTTTCTTAACCCCCATTTTGGCTGAATTTTTATAGAATGCAAAAATATCCCATGGAAGTCGTAGTTATGTTGTTTACCTATCCAACGAATTGTCACACGCTAAGATTCAATGCAAATCGGCCACATTATGGCCTTCCTACTAAAAAAGGGTCGAAAACGAGTAATGTCCCAAATTAACGAGGATATTTTCTTAACCCCCATTTTGGCTGAATTTTTAGAGAATGCAAAAATATCCCATGGAAGTCATAGGTATGTTGTTTACCTATCCAACGAATTGTCACACGCTAAGATTCAATGCAAATCGGCCACATTATGGCCTTCCTACTAAAAAACGGTCGAAAACGAGTAATGTCAAAAATTAACGAGGATATTTTCTTAACCCCCATTTTGGCTGAATTTTTAGAGAATGCAAAAATATCCCATGGAAGTCGTAGTTATGTTGTTTACCTATCCAACGAATTGTCACACGCTAAGATTCAATGCAAATCGGCCACATTATGGCCTTCCTACTAAAAAAGGGTCGAAAACGAGTAATGTCCCAAATTAACGAGGATATTTTCTTAACCCCCATTTTGGCTGATTTTTTAGAGAATGCAAAAATATCCCATGGAAGTCGTAGTTATGTTGTTTACCTATCCAACGAATTATCACACGCTAAGATTCAATGCAAATCGGCCACATTATGGCCTTCCTACTAAAAAAGGGTCGAAAACGAGTAATGTCCCAAATTAACGAGGATATTTTCTTAACCCCCATTTTGGCTGAATTTTTAGAGAATGCAAAAATATCCCATGGAAGTCATAGTTATGTTGTTTACCTATCCAACGAATTGTCACACGCTAAGATTCAATGCAAATCGGCCACATTATGGCCTTCCTACTAAAAAAGGGTCGAAAACGAGTAATGTCAAAAATTAACGAGGATATTTTCTTAACCCCCATTTTGGCTGAATTTTTAGAGAATGCAAAAATATCCCATGGAAGTCGTAGTTATGTTGTATACCTATCCAACGAATTGTCACACGCTAAGATTCAATGCAAATCGGCCACATTATGGCCTTCCTACTAAAAAAGGGTCGAAAACGAGTAATGTCCCAAATTAACGAGGATATTTTCTTAACCCCCATTTTGACTGAATTTTTAGAGAATGCAAAAATATCCCATGGAAGTCATAGGTATGTTGTTTACCTATCCAACGAATTGTCACACGCTAAGATTCAATGCAAATCGGCCACATTATGGCCTTCCTACTAAAAAAGGGTCGAAAACGAGTAATGTCAAAAATTAACGAGGATATTTTCTTAACCCCCATTTTGGCTGAATTTTTAGAGAATGCAAAAATATCCCATGGAAGTCGTAGTTATGTTGTTTACCTATCCAACGAATTGTCACACGCTAAGATTCAATGCAAATCGGCCACATTATGGCCTTCCTACTAAAAAAGGGTCGAAAACGAGTAATGTCCCAAATTAACGAGGATATTTTCTTAACCCCCATTTTGGCTGATTTTTTAGAGAATGCAAAAATATCCCATGGAAGTCGTAGTTATGTTGTTTACCTATCCAACGAATTGTCACACGCTAAGATTCAATGCAAATCGGCCACATTATGGCCTTCCTACTAAAAAAGGGTCGAAAACGAGTAATGTCCCAAATTAACGAGGATATTTTCTTAACCCCCATTTTGGCTGAATTTTTAGAGAATGCAAAAATATCCCATGGAAGTCATAGTTATGTTGTTTACCTATCCAACGAATTGTCACACGCTAAGATTCAATGCAAATCGGCCACATTATGGCCTTCCTACTAAAAAAGGGTCGAAAACGAGTAATGTCAAAAATTAACGAGGATATTTTCTTAACCTCCATTTTGGCTGAATTTTTAGAGAATGCAGAAATATCCCATGGAAGTCGTAGTTATGTTGTATACCTATCCAACGAATTGTCACACGCTAAGATTCAATGCAAATCGGCCACATTATGGCCTTCCTACTAAAAAAGGGTCGAAAACGAGTAATGTCCCAAATTAACGAGGAGATTTTCTTAACCCCCATTTTGGCTGAATTTTTAGAGAATGCAAAAATATCCCATGGAAGTCATAGTTATGTTGTTTACCTATCCAACGAATTGTCACACGCTAAGATTCAATGCAAATCGGCCACATTATGGCCTTCCTACTAAAAAAGGGTCGAAAACGAGTAATGTCCCAAATTAACGAGGAGATTTTCTTAACCCCCATTTTGGCTGAATTTTTAGAGAATGCAAAAATATCCCATGGAAGTCATAGTTATGTTGTTTACCTATCCAACGAATTGTCACACGCTAAGATTCAATGCAAATCGGCCACATTATGGCCTTCCTACTAAAAAAGGGTCGAAAACGAGTAATGTCCCAAATTAACGAGGATATTTTCTTAACCCCCATTTTGGCTGAATTTTTAGAGAATGCAAAAATATCCCATGGAAGTCATTGTTATGTTGTTTACCTATCCAACGAATTGTCACACGCTAAGATTCAATGCAAATCGGCCACATTATGGCCTTCCTACTAAAAAAGGGTCGAAAACGAGTAATGTCAAAAATTATCGAGGATATTTTCTTAACCCCCATTTTGGCTGAATTTTTAGAGAATGCAAAAATATCCCATGGAAGTCGTAGTTATGTTGTTTACCTATCCAACGAATTGTCACACGCTAAGATTCAATGCAAATCGGCCACATTATGGCCTTCCTACTAAAAAAGGGTCGAAAACGAGTAATGTCCCAAATTAACGAGGAGATTTTCTTAACCCCCATTTTGGCTGAATTTTTAGAGAATGCAAAAATATCCCATGGAAGTCATAGTTATGTTGTTTACCTATCCAACGAATTGTCACATGCTACGATTCAATGCAACTCGGCCACATTATGGCCTTCCTACTAAAAAAGGGTCGAAAACGAGTAATGTCCCAAATTAACGAGGATATTTTCTTAACCCCCATTTTGGCTGAATTTTTAGAGAATGCAAAAATATCCCATGGAAGTCGTAGTTATGTTGTTTACCTATCCAACGAATTGTCACACGCTAAGATTCAATGCAAATCGGCCACATTATGGCCTTCCTACTAAAAAAGGGTCGAAAACGAGTAATGTCCCAAATTAACGAGGATATTTTCTTAACCCCCATTTTGGCTGAATTTTTAGAGAATGCAAAAATATCCCATGGAAGTCATAGGTATGTTGTTTACCTATCCAACGAATTGTCATACGCTAAGATTCAATGCAAATCGGCCACATTATGGCCTTCCTACTAAAAAAGGGTCGAAAACGAGTAATGTCAAAAATTAACGAGGATATTTTCTTAACCCCCATTTTGGCTGAATTTTTAGAGAATGCAAAAATATCCCATGGAAGTCGTAGTTATGTTGTTTACCTATCCAACGAATTGTCACACGCTAAGATTCAATGCAAATCGGCCACATTATGGCCTTCCTACTAAAAAAGGGTCGAAAACGAGTAATGTCCCAAATTAACGAGGATATTTTCTTAACCCCCATTTTGGCTGATTTTTTAGAGAATGCAAAAATATCCCATGGAAGTCGTAGTTATGTTGTTTACCTATCCAACGAATTATCACACGCTAAGATTCAATGCAAATCGGCCACATTATGGCCTTCCTACTAAAAAAGGGTCGAAAACGAGTAATGTCCCAAATTAACGAGGATATTTTCTTAACCCCCATTTTGGCTGAATTTTTAGAGAATGCAAAAATATCCCATGGAAGTCATAGTTATGTTGTTTACCTATCCAACGAATTGTCACACGCTAAGATTCAATGCAAATCGGCCACATTATGGCCTTCCTACTAAAAAAGGGTCGAAAACGAGTAATGTCAAAAATTAACGAGGATATTTTCTTAACCCCCATTTTGGCTGAATTTTTAGAGAATGCAAAAATATCCCATGGAAGTCGTAGTTATGTTGTATACCTATCCAACGAATTGTCACACGCTAAGATTCAATGCAAATCGGCCACATTATGGCCTTCCTACTAAAAAAGGGTCGAAAACGAGTAATGTCCCAAATTAACGAGGATATTTTCTTAACCCCCATTTTGGCTGAATTTTTAGAGAATGCAAAAATATCCCATGGAAGTCATAGGTATGTTGTTTACCTATCCAACGAATTGTCACACGCTAAGATTCAATGCAAATCGGCCACATTATGGCCTTCCTACTAAAAAAGGGTCGAAAACGAGTAATGTCAAAAATTAACGAGGATATTTTCTTAACCCCCATTTTGGCTGAATTTTTAGAGAATGCAAAAATATCCCATGGAAGTCGTAGTTATGTTGTTTACCTATCCAACGAATTGTCACACGCTAAGATTCAATGCAAATCGGCCACATTATGGCCTTCCTACTAAAAAAAGGTCGAAAACGAGTAATGTCAAAAATTAACGAGGATATTTTCTTAACCCCCATTTTGGCTGAATTTTTAGAGAATGCAAAAATATCCCATGGAAGTCGTAGTTATGTTGTTTACCTATCCAACGAATTGTCACACGCTAAGATTCAATGCAAATCGGCCACATTATGGCCTTCCTACTAAAAAAGGGTCGAAAACGAGTAATGTCCCAAATTAACGAGGATATTTTCTTAACCCCCATTTTGGCTGAATTTTTAGAGAATGCAAAAATATCCCATGGAAGTCATAGTTATGTTGTTTACCTCGGCCACATTATGGCCTTCCTACTAAAAAAGGGTCGAAAACGAGTAATGTCCCAAATTAACGAGGATATTTTCTTAACCCCCATTTTGGCTGAATTTTTAGAGAATGCAAAAATATCCCATGGAAGTCATAGTTATGTTGTTTACCTATCCAACGAATTGTCACACGCTAAGATTCAATGCCAATCGGCCACATTATGGCCTTCCTACTAAAAAAAGGTCGAAAACGAGTAATGTCAAAAATTAACGAGGATATTTTCTTAACCCCCATTTTGGCTGAATTTTTAGAGAATGCAAAAATATCCCATGGAAGTCGTAGTTATGTTGTATACCTATCCAACGAATTGTCACACGCTAAGATTCAATGCAAATCGGCCACATTATGGCCTTCCTACTAAAAAAGGGTCGAAAACGAGTAATGTCCCAAATTAACGAGGATATTTTCTTAACCCCCATTTTGACTGAATTTTTAGAGAATGCAAAAATATCCCATGGAAGTCATAGGTATGTTGTTTACCTATCCAACGAATTGTCACACGCTAAGATTCAATGCAAATCGGCCACATTATGGCCTTCCTACTAAAAAAGGGTCGAAAACGAGTAATGTCAAAAATTAACGAGGATATTTTCTTAACCCCCATTTTGGCTGAATTTTTAGAGAATGCAAAAATATCCCATGGAAGTCGTAGTTATGTTGTTTACCTATCCAACGAATTGTCACACGCTAAGATTCAATGCAAATCGGCCACATTATGGCCTTCCTACTAAAAAAGGGTCGAAAACGAGTAATGTCCCAAATTAACGAGGATATTTTCTTAACCCCCATTTTGGCTGATTTTTTAGAGAATGCAAAAATATCCCATGGAAGTCGTAGTTATGTTGTTTACCTATCCAACGAATTGTCACACGCTAAGATTCAATGCAAATCGGCCACATTATGGCCTTCCTACTAAAAAAGGGTCGAAAACGAGTAATGTCCCAAATTAACGAGGATATTTTCTTAACCCCCATTTTGGCTGAATTTTTAGAGAATGCAAAAATATCCCATGGAAGTCATAGTTATGTTGTTTACCTATCCAACGAATTGTCACACGCTAAGATTCAATGCAAATCGGCCACATTATGGCCTTCCTACTAAAAAAGGGTCGAAAACGAGTAATGTCAAAAATTAACGAGGATATTTTCTTAACCTCCATTTTGGCTGAATTTTTAGAGAATGCAGAAATATCCCATGGAAGTCGTAGTTATGTTGTATACCTATCCAACGAATTGTCACACGCTAAGATTCAATGCAAATCGGCCACATTATGGCCTTCCTACTAAAAAAGGGTCGAAAACGAGTAATGTCCCAAATTAACGAGGAGATTTTCTTAACCCCCATTTTGGCTGAATTTTTAGAGAATGCAAAAATATCCCATGGAAGTCATAGTTATGTTGTTTACCTATCCAACGAATTGTCACACGCTAAGATTCAATGCAAATCGGCCACATTATGGCCTTCCTACTAAAAAAGGGTCGAAAACGAGTAATGTCCCAAATTAACGAGGAGATTTTCTTAACCCCCATTTTGGCTGAATTTTTAGAGAATGCAAAAATATCCCATGGAAGTCATAGTTATGTTGTTTACCTATCCAACGAATTGTCACACGCTAAGATTCAATGCAAATCGGCCACATTATGGCCTTCCTACTAAAAAAGGGTCGAAAACGAGTAATGTCCCAAATTAACGAGGATATTTTCTTAACCCCCATTTTGGCTGAATTTTTAGAGAATGCAAAAATATCCCATGGAAGTCATTGTTATGTTGTTTACCTATCCAACGAATTGTCACACGCTAAGATTCAATGCAAATCGGCCACATTATGGCCTTCCTACTAAAAAAGGGTCGAAAACGAGTAATGTCAAAA
Source organism: Medicago sativa (assembly GCF_051527215.1). Classification (NCBI taxonomy): domain Eukaryota; kingdom Viridiplantae; phylum Streptophyta; class Magnoliopsida; order Fabales; family Fabaceae; genus Medicago; species Medicago sativa. The sequence continues at coordinate 85,011,927 of NC_140750.1, forward strand.
ATTATCGAGGATATTTTCTTAACCCCCATTTTGGCTGAATTTTTAGAGAATGCAAAAATATCCCATGGAAGTCGTAGTTATGTTGTTTACCTATCCAACGAATTGTCACACGCTAAGATTCAATGCAAATCGGCCACATTATGGCCTTCCTACTAAAAAAGGGTCGAAAACGAGTAATGTCCCAAATTAACGAGGAGATTTTCTTAACCCCCATTTTGGCTGAATTTTTAGAGAATGCAAAAATATCCCATGGAAGTCATAGTTATGTTGTTTACCTATCCAACGAATTGTCACATGCTACGATTCAATGCAACTCGGCCACATTATGGCCTTCCTACTAAAAAAGGGTCGAAAACGAGTAATGTCCCAAATTAACGAGGATATTTTCTTAACCCCCATTTTGGCTGAATTTTTAGAGAATGCAAAAATATCCCATGGAAGTCGTAGTTATGTTGTTTACCTATCCAACGAATTGTCACACGCTAAGATTCAATGCAAATCGGCCACATTATGGCCTTCCTACTAAAAAAGGGTCGAAAACGAGTAATGTCCCAAATTAACGAGGATATTTTCTTAACCCCCATTTTGGCTGAATTTTTAGAGAATGCAAAAATATCCCATGGAAGTCATAGGTATGTTGTTTACCTATCCAACGAATTGTCATACGCTAAGATTCAATGCAAATCGGCCACATTATGGCCTTCCTACTAAAAAAGGGTCGAAAACGAGTAATGTCAAAAATTAACGAGGATATTTTCTTAACCCCCATTTTGGCTGAATTTTTAGAGAATGCAAAAATATCCCATGGAAGTCGTAGTTATGTTGTTTACCTATCCAACGAATTGTCACACGCTAAGATTCAATGCAAATCGGCCACATTATGGCCTTCCTACTAAAAAAGGGTCGAAAACGAGTAATGTCCCAAATTAACGAGGATATTTTCTTAACCCCCATTTTGGCTGATTTTTTAGAGAATGCAAAAATATCCCATGGAAGTCGTAGTTATGTTGTTTACCTATCCAACGAATTATCACACGCTAAGATTCAATGCAAATCGGCCACATTATGGCCTTCCTACTAAAAAAGGGTCGAAAACGAGTAATGTCCCAAATTAACGAGGATATTTTCTTAACCCCCATTTTGGCTGAATTTTTAGAGAATGCAAAAATATCCCATGGAAGTCATAGTTATGTTGTTTACCTATCCAACGAATTGTCACACGCTAAGATTCAATGCAAATCGGCCACATTATGGCCTTCCTACTAAAAAAGGGTCGAAAACGAGTAATGTCAAAAATTAACGAGGATATTTTCTTAACCCCCATTTTGGCTGAATTTTTAGAGAATGCAAAAATATCCCATGGAAGTCGTAGTTATGTTGTATACCTATCCAACGAATTGTCACACGCTAAGATTCAATGCAAATCGGCCACATTATGGCCTTCCTACTAAAAAAGGGTCGAAAACGAGTAATGTCCCAAATTAACGAGGATATTTTCTTAACCCCCATTTTGGCTGAATTTTTAGAGAATGCAAAAATATCCCATGGAAGTCATAGGTATGTTGTTTACCTATCCAACGAATTGTCACACGCTAAGATTCAATGCAAATCGGCCACATTATGGCCTTCCTACTAAAAAAGGGTCGAAAACGAGTAATGTCAAAAATTAACGAGGATATTTTCTTAACCCCCATTTTGGCTGAATTTTTAGAGAATGCAAAAATATCCCATGGAAGTCGTAGTTATGTTGTTTACCTATCCAACGAATTGTCACACGCTAAGATTCAATGCAAATCGGCCACATTATGGCCTTCCTACTAAAAAAGGGTCGAAAACGAGTAATGTCCCAAATTAACGAGGATATTTTCTTAACCCCCATTTTGGCTGATTTTTTAGAGAATGCAAAAATATCCCATGGAAGTCGTAGTTATGTTGTTTACCTATCCAACGAATTGTCACACGCTAAGATTCAATGCAAATCGGCCACATTATGGTCTTCCTACTAAAAAAGGGTCGAAAACGAGTAATGTCCCAAATTAACGAGGATATTTTCTTAACCCCCATTTTGGCTGAATTTTTAGAGAATGCAAAAATATCCCATGGAAGTCATAGTTATGTTGTTTACCTATCCAACGAATTGTCACACGCTAAGATTCAATGCAAATCGGCCACATTATGGCCTTCCTACTAAAAAAGGGTCGAAAACGAGTAATGTCAAAAATTAACGAGGATATTTTCTTAACCCCCATTTTGGCTGAATTTTTAGAGAATGCAAAAATATCCCATGGAAGTCGTAGTTATGTTGTATACCTATCCAACGAATTGTCACACGCTAAGATTCAATGCAAATCGGCCACATTATGGCCTTCCTACTAAAAAAGGGTCGAAAACGAGTAATGTCCCAAATTAACGAGGAGATTTTCTTAACCCCCATTTTGGCTGAATTTTTAGAGAATGCAAAAATATCCCATGGAAGTCATAGTTATGTTGTTTACCTATCCAACGAATTGTCACACGCTAAGATTCAATGCAAATCGGCCACATTATGGCCTTCCTACTAAAAAAGGGTCGAAAACGAGTAATGTCCCAAATTAACGAGGATATTTTCTTAACCCCCATTTTGGCTGAATTTTTAGAGAATGCAAAAATATCCCATGGAAGTCATTGTTATGTTGTTTACCTATCCAACGAATTGTCACATGCTAAGATTCAATGCAAATCGGCCACATTATGGCCTTCCTACTATAAAAGGGTCGAAAACGAGTAATGTCAAAAATTATCGAGGATATTTTCTTAACCCCCATTTTGGCTGAATTTTTAGAGAATGCAAAAATATCCCATGGAAGTCGTAGTTATGTTGTTTACCTATCCAACGAATTGTCACACGCTAAGATTCAATGCAAATCGGCCACATTATGGCCTTCCTACTAAAAAAGGGTCGAAAACGAGTAATGTCCCAAATTAACGAGGATATTTTCTTAACCCCCATTTTGGCTGAATTTTTAGAGAATGCAAAAATATCCCATGGAAGTCATAGGTATGTTGTTTACCTATCCAACGAATTGTCACACGCTAAGATTCAATGCAAATCGGCCACATTATGGCCTTCCTACTAAAAAAGGGTCGAAAACGAGTAATGTCAAAAATTAACGAGGATATTTTCTTAACCCCCATTTTGGCTGAATTTTTAGAGAATGCAAAAATATCCCATGGAAGTCGTAGTTATGTTGTTTACCTATCCAACGAATTGTCACACGCTAAGATTCAATGCAAATCGGCCACATTATGGCCTTCCTACTAAAAAAGGGTCGAAAACGAGTAATGTCCCAAATTAACGAGGATATTTTCTTAACCCCCATTTTGGCTGATTTTTTAGAGAATGCAAAAATATCCCATGGAAGTCGTAGTTATGTTGTTTACCTATCCAACGAATTATCACACGCTAAGATTCAATGCAAATCGGCCACATTATGGCCTTCCTACTAAAAAAGGGTCGAAAACGAGTAATGTCCCAAATTAACGAGGATATTTTCTTAACCCCCATTTTGGCTGAATTTTTAGAGAATGCAAAAATATCCCATGGAAGTCATAGTTATGTTGTTTACCTATCCAACGAATTGTCACACGCTAAGATTCAATGCAAATCGGCCACATTATGGCCTTCCTACTAAAAAAGGGTCGAAAACGAGTAATGTCAAAAATTAACGAGGATATTTTCTTAACCCCCATTTTGGCTGAATTTTTAGAGAATGCAAAAATATCCCATGGAAGTCGTAGTTATGTTGTATACCTATCCATCGAATTGTCACACGCTAAGATTCAATGCAAATCGGCCACATTATGGCCTTCCTACTAAAAAAGGGTCGAAAACGAGTAATGTCCCAAATTAACGAGGATATTTTCTTAACCCCCATTTTGGCTGAATTTTTAGAGAATGCAAAAATATCCCATGGAAGTCATAGGTATGTTGTTTACCTATCCAACGAATTGTCACACGCTAAGATTCAATGCAAATCGGCCACATTATGGCCTTCCTACTAAAAAAGGGTCGAAAACGAGTAATGTCAAAAATTAACGAGGATATTTTCTTAACCCCCATTTTGGCTGAATTTTTAGAGAATGCAAAAATATCCCATGGAAGTCGTAGTTATGTTGTTTACCTATCCAACGAATTGTCACACGCTAAGATTCAATGCAAATCGGCCACATTATGGCCTTCCTACTAAAAAAGGGTCGAAAACGAGTAATGTCCCAAATTAACGAGGATATTTTCTTAACCCCCATTTCGGCTGATTTTTTAGAGAATGCAAAAATATCCCATGGAAGTCGTAGTTATGTTGTTTACCTATCCAACGAATTGTCACACGCTAAGATTCAATGCAAATCGGCCACATTATGGCCTTCCTACTAAAAAAGGGTCGAAAACGAGTAATGTCCCAAATTAACGAGGATATTTTCTTAACCCCCATTTTGGCTGAATTTTTAGAGAATGCAAAAATATCCCATGGAAGTCATAGTTATGTTGTTTACCTATCCAACGAATTGTCACACGCTAAGATTCAATGCAAATCGGCCACATTATGGCCTTCCTACTAAAAAAGGGTCGAAAACGAGTAATGTCCCAAATTAACGAGGATATTTTCTTAACCCCCATTTTGGCTGAATTTTTAGAGAATGCAAAAATATCCCATGGAAGTCATAGTTATGTTGTTTACCTATCCAACGAATTGTCACACGCTACGATTCAATGCAACTCGGCCACATTATGGCCTTCCTACTAAAAAAGGGTCGAAAACGAGTAATGTCCCAAATTAACGAGGATATTTTCTTAACCCCCATTTTGGCTAAATTTTTAGAGAATGCAAAAATATCCCATGGAAGTCGTAGTTATGTTGTTTACCTATCCAACGAATTGTCACACGCTAAGATTCAATGCAAATCGGCCACATTATGGCCTTCCTACTAAAAAAGGGTCGAAAACGAGTAATGTCCCAAATTAACGAGGAGATTTTCTTAACCCCCATTTTGGCTGAATTTTTAGAGAATGCAAAAATATCCCATGGAAGTCATAGTTATGTTGTTTACCTATCCAACGAATTGTCACACGCTAAGATTCAATGCAAATCGGCCACATTATGGCCTTCCTACTAAAAAAGGGTCGAAAACGAGTAATGTCAAAAATTAACGAGGATATTTTCTTAACCCCCATTATGGCTGAATTTTTAGAGAATGCAAAAATATCCCATGGAAGTCGTAGTTATGTTGTTTACCTATCCAACGAATTGTCACACGCTAAGATTCAATGCAAATCGGCCACATTATGGCCTTCCTACTAAAAAAGGGTCGAAAACGAGTAATGTCCCAAATTAACGAGGAGATTTTCTTAACCCCCATTTTGGCTGAATTTTTAGAGAATGCAAAAATATCCCATGGAAGTCATAGTTATGTTGTTTACCTATCCAACGAATTGTCACACGCTAAGATTCAATGCAAATCGGCCACATTATGGCCTTCCTACTAAAAAAGGGTCGAAAACGAGTAATGTCCCAAATTAACGAGGATATTTTCTTAACCCCCATTTTGGCTGAATTTTTAGAGAATGCAAAAATATCCCATGGAAGTCATTGTTATGTTGTTTACCTATCCAACGAATTGTCACACGCTAAGATTCAATGCAAATCGGCCACATTATGGCCTTCCTACTAAAAAAGGGTCGAAAACGAGTAATGTCAAAAATTATCGAGGATATTTTCTTAACCCCCATTTTGGCTGAATTTTTAGAGAATGCAAAAATATCCCATGGAAGTCGTAGTTATGTTGTTTACCTATCCAACGAATTGTCACACGCTAAGATTCAATGCAAATCGGCCACATTATGGCCTTCCTACTAAAAAAGGGTCGAAAACGAGTAATGTCCCAAATTAACGAGGATATTTTCTTAACCCCCATTTTGGCTGAATTTTTAGAGAATGCAAAAATATCCCATGGAAGTCATAGTTATGTTGTTTACCTATCCAACGAATTGTCACACGCTACGATTCAATGCAACTCGGCCACATTATGGCCTTCCTACTAAAAAAGGGTCGAAAACGAGTAATGTCCCAAATTAACGAGGATATTTTCTTAACCCCCATTTTGGCTGAATTTTTAGAGAATGCAAAAATATCCCATGGAAGTCATAGTTATGTTGTTTACCTATCCAACGAATTGTCACACGCTAAGATTCAATGCAAATCGGCCACATTATGGCCTTCCTACTAAAAAAGGGTCGAAAACGAGTAATGTCCCAAATTAACGAGGATATTTTCTTAACCCCCATTTTGGCTGAATTTTTAGAGAATGCAAAAATATCCCATGGAAGTCATTGTTATGTTGTTTACCTATCCAACGAATTGTCACACGCTAAGATTCAATGCAAATCGGCCACATTATGGCCTTCCTACTAAAAAAGGGTCGAAAACGAGTAATGTCAAAAATTATCGAGGATATTTTCTTAACCCCCATTTTGGCTGAATTTTTAGAGAATGCAAAAATATCCCATGGAAGTCGTAGTTATGTTGTTTACCTATCCAACGAATTGTCACACGCTAAGATTCAATGCAAATCGGCCACATTATGGCCTTCCTACTAAAAAAGGGTCGAAAACGAGTAATGTCCCAAATTAACGAGGATATTTTCTTAACCCCCATTTTGGCTGAATTTTTAGAGAATGCAAAAATATCCCATGGAAGTCATAGTTATGTTGTTTACCTATCCAACGAATTGTCACACGCTACGATTCAATGCAACTCGGCCACATTATGGCCTTCCTACTAAAAAAGGGTCGAAAACGAGTAATGTCCCAAATTAACGAGGATATTTTCTTAACCCCCATTTTGGCTGAATTTTTAGAGAATGCAAAAATATCCCATGGAAGTCGTAGTTATGTTGTTTACCTATCCAACGAATTGTCACACGCTAAGATTCAATGCAAATCGGCCACATTATGGCCTTCCTACTAAAAAAGGGTCGAAAACGAGTAATGTCCCAAATTAACGAGGATATTTTCTTAACCCCCATTTTGGCTGAATTTTTAGAGAATGCAAAAATAACCCATGGAAGTCATAGTTATGTTGTTTACCTATCCAACGAATTGTCACACGCTAAGATTCAATGCAAATCGGCCACATTATGGCCTTCCTACTAAAAAAGGGTCGAAAACGAGTAATGTCCCAAATTAACGAGGATATTTTCTTAACCCCCATTTTGGCTGATTTTTTAGAGAATGCAAAAATATCCCATGGAAGTCGTAGTTATGTTGTTTACCTATCCAACGAATTGTCACACGCTAAGATTCAATGCAAATCGGCCACATTATGGCCTTCCTACTAAAAAAGGGTCGAAAACGAGTAATGTCCCAAATTAACGAGGATATTTTCTTAACCCCCATTTTGGCTGAATTTTTAGAGAATGCAAAAATATCCCATGGAAGTCATAGTTATGTTGTTTACCTATCCAACGAATTGTCACACGCTAAGATTCAATGCAAATCGGCCACATTATGGCCTTCCTACTAAAAAAGGGTCGAAAACGAGTAATGTCAAAAATTAACGAGGATATTTTCTTAACCCCCATTTTGGCTGAATTTTTAGAGAATGCAAAAATATCCCATGGAAGTCGTAGTTATGTTGTATACCTATCCAACGAATTGTCACACGCTAAGATTCAATGCAAATCGGCCACATTATGGCCTTCCTACTAAAAAAGGGTCGAAAACGAGTAATGTCCCAAATTAACGAGGAGATTTTCTTAACCCCCATTTTGGCTGAATTTTTAGAGAATGCAAAAATATCCCATGGAAGTCATAGTTATGTTGTTTACCTATCCAACGAATTGTCACACGCTAAGATTCAATGCAAATCGGCCACATTATGGCCTTCCTACTAAAAAAGGGTCGAAAACGAGTAATGTCCCAAATTAACGAGGATATTTTCTTAACCCCCATTTTGGCTGAATTTTTAGAGAATGCAAAAATATCCCATGGAAGTCATTGTTATGTTGTTTACCTATCCAACGAATTGTCACACGCTAAGATTCAATGCAAATCGGCCACATTATGGCCTTCCTACTAAAAAAGGGTCGAAAACGAGTAATGTCAAAAATTATCGAGGATATTTTCTTAACCCCCATTTTGGCTGAATTTTTAGAGAATGCAAAAATATCCCATGGAAGTCATAGTTATGTTGTTTACCTATCCAACGAATTGTCACACGCTACGATTCAATGCAACTCGGCCACATTATGGCCTTCCTACTAAAAAAGGGTCGAAAACGAGTAATGTCCCAAATTAACGAGGATATTTTCTTAACCCCCATTTTGGCTGAATTTTTAGAGAATGCAAAAATATCCCATGGAAGTCGTAGTTATGTTGTTTACCTATCCAACGAATTGTCACACGCTAAGATTCAATGCAAATCGGCCACATTATGGCCTTCCTACTAAAAAAGGGTCGAAAACGAGTAATGTCCCAAATTAACGAGGAGATTTTCTTAACCCCCATTTTGGCTGAATTTTTAGAGAATGCAAAAATATCCCATGGAAATCATAGTTATGTTGTTTACCTATCCAACGAATTGTCACACGCTAAGATTCAATGCAAATCGGCCACATTATGGCCTTCCTACTAAAAAAGGGTCGAAAACGAGTAATGTCCCAAATTAACGAGGATATTTTCTTAACCCCCATTTTGGCTGAATTTTTAGAGAATGCAAAAATATCCCATGGAAGTCATTGTTATGTTGTTTACCTATCCAACGAATTGTCACACGCTAAGATTCAATGCAAATCGGCCACATTATGGCCTTCCTACTAAAAAAGGGTCGAAAACGAGTAATGTCAAAAATTATCGAGGATATTTTCTTAACCCCCATTTTGGCTGAATTTTTAGAGAATGCAAAAATATCCCATGGAAGTCGTAGTTATGTTGTTTACCTATCCAACGAATTGTCACACGCTAAGATTCAATGCAAATCGGCCACATTATGGCCTTCCTACTAAAAAAGGGTCGAAAACGAGTAATGTCCCAAATTAACGAGGATATTTTCTTAACCCCCATTTTGGCTAAATTTTTAGAGAATGCAAAAATATCCCATGTAAGTCGTAGTTATGTTGTTTACCTATCCAACGAATTGTCACACGCTAAGATTCAATGCAAATCGGCCACATTATGGCCTTCCTACTAAAAAAGGGTCGAAAACGAGTAATGTCCCAAATTAACGAGGAGATTTTCTTAACCCCCATTTTGGCTGAATTTTTAGAGAATGCAAAAATATCCCATGGAAGTCATAGTTATGTTGTTTACCTATCCAACGAATTGTCACACGCTAAGATTCAATGCAAATCGGCCACATTATGGCCTTCCTACTAAAAAAGGGTCGAAAACGAGTAATGTCAAAAATTAACGAGGATATTTTCTTAACCCCCATTTTGGCTGAATTTTTAGAGAATGCAAAAATATCCCATGGAAGTCGTAGTTATGTTGTTTACCTATCCAACGAATTGTCACACGCTAAGATTCAATGCAAATCGGCCACATTATGGCCTTCCTACTAAAAAAGGGTCGAAAACGAGTAATGTCCCAAATTAACGAGGAGATTTTCTTAACCCCCATTTTGGCTGAATTTTTAGAGAATGCAAAAATATCCCATGGAAGTCATAGTTATGTTGTTTACCTATCCAACGAATTGTCACACGCTAAGATTCAATGCAAATCGGCCACATTATGGCCTTCCTACTAAAAAAGGGTCGAAAACGAGTAATGTCCCAAATTAACGAGGATATTTTCTTAACCCCCATTTTGGCTGAATTTTTAGAGAATGCAAAAATATCCCATGGAAGTCATTGTTATGTTGTTTACCTATCCAACGAATTGTCACACGCTAAGATTCAATGCAAATCGGCCACATTATGGCCTTCCTACTAAAAAAGGGTCGAAAACGAGTAATGTCAAAAATTATCGAGGATATTTTCTTAACCCCCATTTTGGCTGAATTTTTAGAGAATGCAAAAATATCCCATGGAAGTCGTAGTTATGTTGTTTACCTATCCAACGAATTGTCACACGCTAAGATTCAATGCAAATCGGCCACATTATGGCCTTCCTACTAAAAAAGGGTCGAAAACGAGTAATGTCCCAAATTAACGAGGATATTTTCTTAACCCCCATTTTGGCTGAATTTTTAGAGAATGCAAAAATATCCCATGGAAGTCATAGTTATGTTGTTTACCTATCCAACGAATTGTCACACGCTACGATTCAATGCAACTCGGCCACATTATGGCCTTCCTACTAAAAAAGGGTCGAAAACGAGTAATGTCCCAAATTAACGAGGATATTTTCTTAACCCCCATTTTGGCTGAATTTTTAGAGAATGCAAAAATATCCCATGGAAGTCGTAGTTATGTTGTTTACCTATCCAACGAATTGTCACACGCTAAGATTCAATGCAAATCGGCCACATTATGGCCTTCCTACTAAAAAAGGGTCGAAAACGAGTAATGTCCCAAATTAACGAGGATATTTTCTTAACCCCCATTTTGGCTGAATTTTTAGAGAATGCAAAAATAACCCATGGAAGTCATAGTTATGTTGTTTACCTATCCAACGAATTGTCACACGCTATGATTCAATGCAAATCGGCCACATTATGGCCTTCCTACTAAAAAAGGGTCGAAAACGAGTAATGTCCCATATTAACGAGGATATTTTTTTAACCCCCATTTTGGCTGAATTTTTAGAGAATGCAAAAATATCCCATGGAAGTCATAGTAATGTTGTTTACCTATCCAACGAATTGTCACACGCTAAGATTCAATGCAAATCGGCCACATTATGGCCTTCCTACTAAAAAAGGGTCGAAAACGAGTAATGTCAAAAATTATCGAGGATATTTTCTTAACCCCCATTTTGGCTGAATTTTTAGAGAATGCAAAAATATCCCATGGAAGTCGTAGTTATGTTGTTTACCTATCCAACGAATTGTCACACGCTAAGATTCAATGCAAATCGGCCACATTATGGCCTTCCTACTAAAAAAGGGTCGAAAACGAGTAATGTCCCAAATTAACGAGGATATTTTCTTAACCCCCATTTTGGCTGAATTTTTAGAGAATGCAAAAATATCCCATGGAAGTCATAGTTATGTTGTTTACCTATCCAACGAATTGTCACACGCTACGATTCAATGCAACTCGGCCACATTATGGCCTTCCTACTAAAAAAGGGTCGAAAACGAGTAATGTCCCAAATTAACGAGGATATTTTCTTAACCCCCATTTTGGCTGAATTTTTAGAGAATGCAAAAATATCCCATGGAAGTCGTAGTTATGTTGTTTACCTATCCAACGAATTGTCACACGCTAAGATTCAATGCAAATCGGCCACATTATGGCCTTCCTACTAAAAAAGGGTCGAAAACGAGTAATGTCCCAAATTAACGAGGAGATTTTCTTAACCCCCATTTTGGCTGAATTTTTAGAGAATGCAAAAATATCCCATGGAAGTCATAGTTATGTTGTTTACCTATCCAACGAATTGTCACACGCTAAGATTCAATGCAAATCGGCCACATTATGGCCTTCCTACTAAAAAAGGGTCGAAAACGAGTAATGTCAAAAATTAACGAGGATATTTTCTTAACCCCCATTTTGGCTGAATTTTTAGAGAATGCAAAAATATCCCATGGAAGTCGTAGTTATGTTGTTTACCTATCCAACGAATTGTCACACGCTAAGATTCAATGCAAATCGGCCACATTATGGCCTTCCTACTAAAAAAGGGTCGAAAACGAGTAATGTCCCAAATTAACGAGGAGATTTTCTTAACCCCCATTTTGGCTGAATTTTTAGAGAATGCAAAAATATCCCATGGAAGTCATAGTTATGTTGTTTACCTATCCAACGAATTGTCACACGCTAAGATTCAATGCAAATCGGCCACATTATGGCCTTCCTACTAAAAAAGGGTCGAAAACGAGTAATGTCCCAAATTAACGAGGATATTTTCTTAACCCCCATTTTGGCTGAATTTTTAGAGAATGCAAAAATATCCCATGGAAGTCATTGTTATGTTGTTTACCTATCCAACGAATTGTCACACGCTAAGATTCAATGCAAATCGGCCACATTATGGCCTTCCTACTAAAAAAGGGTCGAAAACGAGTAATGTCAAAAATTATCGAGGATATTTTCTTAACCCCCATTTTGGCTGAATTTTTAGAGAATGCAAAAATATCCCATGGAAGTCGTAGTTATGTTGTTTACCTATCCAACGAATTGTCACACGCTAAGATTCAATGCAAATCGGCCACATTATGGCCTTCCTACTAAAAAAGGGTCGAAAACGAGTAATGTCCCAAATTAACGAGGATATTTTCTTAACCCCCATTTTGGCTGAATTTTTAGAGAATGCAAAAATATCCCATGGAAGTCATAGTTATGTTGTTTACCTATCCAACGAATTGTCACACGCTACGATTCAATGCAACTCGGCCACATTATGGCCTTCCTACTAAAAAAGGGTCGAAAACGAGTAATGTCCCAAATTAACGAGGATATTTTCTTAACCCCCATTTTGGCTGAATTTTTAGAGAATGCAAAAATATCCCATGGAAGTCGTAGTTATGTTGTTTACCTATCCAACGAATTGTCACACGCTAAGATTCAATGCAAATCGGCCACATTATGGCCTTCCTACTAAAAAAGGGTCGAAAACGAGTAATGTCCCAAATTAACGAGGATATTTTCTTAACCCCCATTTTGGCTGAATTTTTAGAGAATGCAAAAATAACCCATGGAAGTCATAGTTATGTTGTTTACCTATCCAACGAATTGTCACACGCTATGATTCAATGCAAATCGGCCACATTATGGCCTTCCTACTAAAAAAGGGTCGAAAACGAGTAATGTCCCATATTAACGAGGATATTTTTTTAACCCCCATTTTGGCTGAATTTTTAGAGAATGCAAAAATATCCCATGGAAGTCATAGTAATGTTGTTTACCTATCCAACGAATTGTCACACGCTAAGATTCAATGCAAATCGGCCACATTATGGCCTTCCTACTAAAAAAGGGTCGAAAACGAGTAATGTCAAAAATTATCGAGGATATTTTCTTAACCCCCATTTTGGCTGAATTTTTAGAGAATGCAAAAATATCCCATGGAAGTCGTAGTTATGTTGTTTACCTATCCAACGAATTGTCACACGCTAAGATTCAATGCAAATCGGCCACATTATGGCCTTCCTACTAAAAAAGGGTCGAAAACGAGTAATGTCCCAAATTAACGAGGATATTTTCTTAACCCCCATTTTGGCTGAATTTTTAGAGAATGCAAAAATATCCCATGGAAGTCATAGTTATGTTGTTTACCTATCCAACGAATTGTCACACGCTACGATTCAATGCAACTCGGCCACATTATGGCCTTCCTACTAAAAAAGGGTCGAAAACGAGTAATGTCCCAAATTAACGAGGATATTTTCTTAACCCCCATTTTGGCTGAATTTTTAGAGAATGCAAAAATATCCCATGGAAGTCGTAGTTATGTTGTTTACCTATCCAACGAATTGTCACACGCTAAGATTCAATGCAAATCGGCCACATTATGGCCTTCCTACTAAAAAAGGGTCGAAAACGAGTAATGTCCCAAATTAACGAGGATATTTTCTTAACCCCCATTTTGGCTGAATTTTTAGAGAATGCAAAAATAACCCATGGAAGTCATAGTTATGTTGTTTACCTATCCAACGAATTGTCACACGCTATGATTCAATGCAAATCGGCCACATTATGGCCTTCCTACTAAAAAAGGGTCGAAAACGAGTAATGTCCCATATTAACGAGGATATTTTTTTAACCCCCATTTTGGCTGAATTTTTAGAGAATGCAAAAATATCCCATGGAAGTCATAGTAATGTTGTTTACCTATCCAACGAATTGTCACACGCTAAGATTCAATGCAAATCGGCCACATTATGGCCTTCCTACTAAAAAAGGGTCGAAAACGAGTAATGTCCCAAATTAACGAGGATATTTTCTTAACCCCCATTTTAGCTGAAGTTTTAGAGAATGCAAAAATATCCCATGGAAGTCATTGTTATGTTGTTTACCTATCCAACGAATTGTCACACGCTAAGATTCAATGCAAATCGGCCACATTATGGCCTTCCTACTAAAAAAGGGTCGAAAACGAGTAATGTCCCAAATTAACGAGGAAATTTTCTTAACCCCCATTTTTGCTGAATTTTTAGAGAATGCAAAAATATCCCATGGAAGTCGTAGTTATGTTGTTTACCTATCCAACGAATTGTCACACGCTAAGATTCAATGCAAATCGGCCACATTATGGCCTTCCTACTAAAAAAGGGTCGAAAACGAGTAATGTCCCAAATTAACGAGGATATTTTCTTAACCCCCATTTTGGCTGAATTTTTAGAGAATGCAAAAATATCCCATGGAAGTCATAGTTATGTTGTTTACCTATCCAACGAATTGTCACACGCTAAGATTCAATGCAAATCGGCCACATTATGGCCTTCCTACTAAAAAAGGGGCGAAAACGAGTAATGTCAAAAATTAACGAGGATATTTTCTTAACCCCCATTTTGGCTGAATTTTTAGAGAATGCAAAAATATCCCATGGAAGTCGTAGTTATGTTGTTTACCTATCCAACGAATTGTCACACGCTAAGATTCAATGCAAATCGGCCACATTATGGCCTTCCTACTAAAAAAGGGTCGAAAACGAGTAATGTCCCAAATTAACGAGGAGATTTTCTTAACCCCCATTTTGGCTGAATTTTTAGAGAATGCAAAAATATCCCATGGAAGTCATAGTTATGTTGTTTACCTATCCAACGAATTGTCACACGCTAAGATTCAATGCAAATCGGCCACATTATGGCCTTCCTACTAAAAAAGGGTCGAAAACGAGTAATGTCCCAAATTAACGAGGATATTTTCTTAACCCCCATTTTGGCTGAATTTTTAGAGAATGCAAAAATATCCCATGGAAGTCATTGTTATGTTGTTTACCTATCCAACGAATTGTCACACGCTAAGATTCAATGCAAATCGGCCACTTTATGGCCTTCCTAGTAAAAAAGGGTCGAAAACGAGTAATGTCCCAAATTAACGAGGAGATTTTATTAACCTCCATTTTGGCTGAATTTTTAAAAAATGCAAAAATATCCGATGGAAGTCGTAGCTATGTTGTTTACCTATCCAACGAATTGTCCCATACTAAGATTCAATACAAACCGGCCACTTTATGACCTTCCTTATAAAAAAGGGTCGAAAACGAGTAATGTCCTAAATTAACGAGGGGATTTTCTTAACCTCCATTTTGGCTGAATTTTTAGAGAATGCAAAAATATCCCATGGAAGTCGTAGTTATGTTGTTTACCTATCCAACGAATTGTCACACGCTAAGATTCAATGCAACTCGGCCACATTATGGCCTTCCTACTAAAAAAGGGTCGAAAACCAGTAATGTCCCAAATTAACGAGGATATTTTCTTAACCCCCATTTCGGCTGATTTTTTAGAGAATGCAAAAATATCCCATGGAAGTCGTAGTTATGTTGTTTACCTATCCAACGAATTGTCACACGCTAAGATTCAATGCAAATCGGCCACATTATGGCCTTCCTACTAAAAAACGGTCGAAAACGAGTAATGTCCCAAATTAACGAGGATATTTTCTTAACCCCCATTTTGGCTGAATTTTTAGAGAATGCAAAAATATCCCATGGAAGTCATAGTTATGTTGTTTACCTATCCAACGAATTGTCACACGCTAAGATTCAATGCAAATCAGCCACATTATGGCCTTCCTACTAAAAAAGGGTCGAAAACGAGTAATGTCAAAAATTAACGAGGATATTTTCTTAACCCCCATTTTGGCTGAATTTTTAGAGAATGCAAAAATATCCCATGGAAGTCGTAGTTATGTTGTTTACCTATCCAACGAATTGTCACACACTAAGATTCAATGCAAATCGGCCACATTATGGCCTTCCTACTAAAAAAGGGTCGAAAACGAGTAATGTCCCAAATTAACGAGGAGATTTTCTTAACCCCCATTTTGGCTGAATTTTTAGAGAATGCAAAAATATCCCATGGAAGTCATAGTTATGTTGTTTACCTATCCAATGAATTATCACACGCTAAGATTCAATGCAAATCGGCCACATTATGGCCTTCCTACTAAAAAAGGGTCGAAAACGAGTAATGTCCCAAATTAACGAGGATATTTTCTTAACCCCCATTTTGGCTGAATTTTTAGAGAATGCAAAAATATCCCATGGAAGTCATAGTTATGTTGTTTACCTATCCAACAAATTGTCACACGCTACGATTCAATGCAACTCGGCCACATTGTGGCCTTCCTACTAAAAAAGGGTCGAAAACGAGTAATGTCCCAAATTAACGAGGATATTTTCTTAACCCCCATTTTGGCTGAATTTTTAGAGAATGCAAAAATATCCCATGGAAGTCGTAGTTATGTTGTTTACCTATCCAACGAATTGTCACACGCTAAGATTCAATGCAAATCGGCCACATTATGGCCTTCCTACTAAAAAAGGGTCGAAAACGAGTAATGTCCCAAATTAACGAGGATATTTTCTTAACCCCCATTTTGGCTGAATTTTTAGAGAATGCAAAAATATCCCATGGAAGTCATAGTTATGTTGTTTACCTCGGCCACATTATGGCCTTCCTACTAAAAAAGGGTCGAAAACGAGTAATGTCCCAAATTAACGAGGATATTTTCTTAACCCCCATTTTGGCTGAATTTTTAGAGAATGCAAAAATATCCCATGGAAGTCATAGTTATGTTGTTTACCTATCCAACGAATTGTCACACGCTAAGATTCAATGCCAATCGGCCACATTATGGCCTTCCTACTAAAAAAAGGTCGAAAACGAGTAATGTCAAAAATTAACGAGGATATTTTCTTAACCCCCATTTTGGCTGAATTTTTAGAGAATGCAAAAATATCCCATGGAAGTCGTAGTTATGTTGTTTACCTATCCAACGAATTGTCACACGCTAAGATTCAATGCAAATCGGCCACATTATGGCCTTCCTACTAAAAAAAGGGTCGAAAACGAGTAATGTCCCATATTAACGAGGATATTTTTTTAACCCCCATTTTGGCTGAATTTTTAGAGAATGCAAAAATATCCCACGGAAGTCATAGTTATGTTGTTTACCTATCCAACGAATTGTCACACGCTAAGATTCAATGCAAATCGGCCACATTATGGCCTTCCAACTAAAAAAGTGTCGAAAACGAGTAATGTCCCAAATTAACGAGGATATTTTCTTAACCCCCATTTTGGCTGAAGTTTTAGAGAATGCAAAAATATCCCATGGAAGTCATTGTTATGTTGTTTACCTATCCAACGAATTGTCACACGCTAAGATTCAATGCAAATCGGCCACATTATGGCCTTCCTACTAAAAAAGGGTCGAAAACGAGTAATGTCCCAAATTAACGAGGAGATTTTCTTAACCCCCATTTTTGCTGAATTTTTAGAGAATGCAAAAATATCCCATGGAAGTCATAGTTATGTTGTTTACCTATCCAACGAATTGTCACACGCTAAGATTCAATGCAAATCGGCCACATTATGGCCTTCCTACTAAAAAAGGGTCGAAAACGAGTAATGTCAAAAATTAACGAGGATATTTTCTTAACCCCCATTTTGGCTGAATTTTTAGAGAATGCAAAAATATCCCATGGAAGTCGTAGTTATGTTGTTTACCTATCCAACGAATTGTCACACGCTAAGATTCAATGCAAATCGGCCACATTATGGCCTTCCTACTAAAAAAGGGTCGAAAACGAGTAATGTCCCATATTAACGAGGATATTTTTTTAACCCCCATTTTGGCTGAATTTTTAGAGAATGCAAAAATATCCCATGGAAGTCATAGTTATGTTGTTTACCTATCCAACGAATTGTCACACGCTAAGATTCAATGCAAATCGGCCACATTATGGCCTTCCTACTAAAAAAGGGTCGAAAACGAGTAATGTCCCAAATTAACGAGGAGATTTTCTTAACCCCCATTTTTGCTGAATTTTTAGAGAATGCAAAAATATCCCATGGAAGTCGTAGTTATGTTGTTTACCTATCCAACGAATTGTCACACGCTAAGACTCAATGCAAATCGGCCACATTATGGCCTTCCTAAAAGGGTCGAAAACGAGTAATGCCCCAAATTAACGAGGAGATTTTCTTAACCTCCATTTTGGCTGAATTTTTAGAGAATGCAAAAATATCCCATGGAAGTCGTAGTTATTTTGTTTACCTATCCAACGAATTGTCACATGCTAAGATTCAATACAAATCGGCCACTTTATGGCCTTCCTAGTAAAAATGGGTCGAAAACGAGTAATGTCCTAAATTAACGAGGAGATTTTCTTAACCTCCATTTTGGCCGAATTTTTAGAGAATGCAAAAATATCCCATGGAAGTCGTAGTTATGTTGTTTACCTATCCAACGAATTGTCACACGCTAAGATTCAATGCAAATCGGCCACATTATGCCCTTCCTACTAAAAAAGGGTCGAAAACGAGTAATGTCCCAAATTAACGAGGATATTTTCTTAACCTCCATTTTGGCTGAATTTTTAGAGAATGGAAAAATATCCCATGGACGTCGTGGTTATGTTGTTTACCTATCCAACGAATTGTCACACGCGAAGATTCAATGCAAATCGGCCACATTATGGCCTTCCTAGTAAAAAAGGGTCGAAAACGAGTAATGTCCCAAATTAACGAGGAGATTTTCTTAACCTCCATTTTGGCTGAATTTTTGGAGAATGCAAAAATATCCCATGGAAGTCGTAGTTATGTTGTTTACCTATCCAACGAATTGTCACATGCTAAGATTCAATACAAATCGGCCACTTTATGGCCTTCCTAGTAAAAATGGGTCGAAAACGAGTAATGTCCTAAATTAACGAGGAGATTTTCTTAACCTCCATTTTGGCCGAATTTTTAGAGAATGCAAAAATATCCCATGGAAGTCGTAGTTATGTTGTTTACCTATCCAACGAATTGTAACACGCTAAGATTCAATGCAAATCGGCCACATTATGGCCTTCCTACTAAAAAAGGGTCTAAAACGAGTAATGTCCCAAATTAACGAGGATATTTTCTTAACCCCCATTTTGGCTGAATTTTTAGAGAATGCAAAAATATCCCATGGAAGTCATAGTTATGTTGTTTACCTATCCAACGAATTGTCACACGCTAAGATTCAATGCAAATCGGCCACATTATGGCCTTCCTTATAAAAAAGGGTCGAAAACGAGTAATGTCCTAAATTAACGAGGAGATTTTCTTGACCTCCATTTTGGCCGAATTTTTAGAGAATGCAAAAATATCCCATGGAAGTCGTAGTTATGTTGTTTACCTATCCAACGAATTGTCACACGCTAAGATTCAATGCAAATCGACAACATTATGGCCTTCCTACTAAAAAAGAGTCGAAAATGAGTAATGTCCCAAATTAACGAGGATATTTTCTTAACCCCCATTTTGGCTGAATTTTTAGAGAATGCAAAAATATCCCATGGAAGTCATAGTTATGTTGTTTACCTATCCAACGAATTGTCACACGCTAAGATTCAATGCAAACCGGCCACATTATGGCCTTCCTAGTAAAAAAGGGTCGAAAACGAATAATGTCCCAAATTAACGAGGAGATTTTCTTAACCTCCATTTTGGCTGAATTTTTAAAAAATGCAAAAATATCCCATGGAAGTCGTAGCTATGTTGTTTACCTATCCAACGAATTGTCACACGCTAAGATTCAATGCAAATCGGCCACATTATGGCCTTCCTACTAAAAAAGGGTCGAAAACGAGTAATGTCCCAAATTAACGAGGATATTTTCTTAACCCCCATTTTGGCTGAATTTTTAGAGAATGCAAAAATATCCCATGGAAGTTGTAGTTATGTTGTTTACCTATCCAACGAATTGTCACACGCTAAGATTCAATGCAAATCGGCCACATTATGGCCTTCCTACTAAAAAAGGGTCGAAAACGAGTAATGTCCCAAATTAACGAGGATATTTTCTTAACCCCCATTTTGGCTGAATTTTTAGAGAATGCAAAAATATCCCATGGAAGTCATAGTTATGTTGTTTACCTATCCAACGAATTGTCACACGCTAAGATTCAATGCAAATCGGCCACATTATGGCCTTCCTAGTAAAAAAGGGTCGAAAACGAGTAATGTCCCAAATTAACGAGGAGATTTTCTTAACCTCCATTTTGGCTGAATTTTTAAAAAATGCAAAAATATCCCATGGAAGTCGTAGCTATGTTGTTCACCTATCCAACGAATTGTCCCATGCTAAGATTCAATACAAACCGGTCACTTTATGGCCTTCCTTATGAAAAAAGGGTCGAAAACGAGTAATGTCCTAAATTAACGAGGAGATTTTCTTGACCTCCATTTTGGCCGAATTTTTAGAGAATGCAAAAATATCCCATGGAAGTCGTAGTTATGTTGTTTAACTATCCAACGAATTGTCACACGCTAAGACTCAATGCAAATCGGCCACATTATGGCCTTCCTAAAAGGGTCGAAAACGAGTAATGTCCCAAATTAACGAGGAGATTTTCTTAACCTCCATTTTGGCTGAATTTTTAGAGAATGCAAAAATATCCCATGGAAGTCGTAGTTATTTTGTTTACCTATCCAACGAATTGTCACATGCTAAGATTCAATACAAATCGGCCACTTTATGGCCTTCCTAGTAAAAATGGGTCGAAAACGAGTAATGCCCTAAATTAACGAGGAGATTTTCTTAACCTCCATTTTGGCCGAATTTTTAGAGAATGCAAAAATATCCCATGGAAGTCATAGTTATGTTGTTTACCTATCCAACGAATTGTCACACGCTAAGATTCAATGCAAATCGGCCACATTATGGCTTTCCTTATAAAAAAGGGTCGAAAACGAGTAATGTCCTAAATTAACGAGGAGATTTTCTTGACCTCCATTTTGGCCGAATTTTTAGAGAATGCAAAAATATCCCATGGAAGTCATAATTATGTTGTTTACCTATCCAACGAATTGTCACACGCTAAGATTCAATGCAAATCGGCCACATTATGGCCTTCCCACTAAAAAAGGGTCTAAAACGAGTAATGTCCCAAATTAACGAGGATATTTTCTTAACCCCCATTTTGGCTGAATTTTTAGAGAATGCAAAAATATCCCATGGAAGTCATAGTTATGTTGTTTACCTATCCAACGAATTGTCACACGCTAAGATTCAATGCAAATCGGCCACATTATGGCCTTCCTTATAAAAAAGGGTCGAAAACGAGTAATGTCCTAAATTAACGAGGAGATTTTCTTGTCCTCCATTTTGGCCGAATTTTTAGAGAATGCAAAAATATCCCATGGAAGTCGTAGTTATGTTGTTTACCTATCCAACGAATTGTCACACCCTAAGATTCAATGCAAATCGGCCACATTATGGCCTTCCTAGTAAAAAAGGGTCGAAAACGAATAATGTCCCAAATTAACGAGGAGATTTTCTTAACCTCCATTTTGGCTGAATTTTTAAAAAATGCAAAAATATCTCATGGAAGTCGTAGCTATGTTGTTTACCTATCCAACGAATTGTCCCATGCTAAGATTCAATACAAACCGGCCACTTTATGGCCTTCCTTATAAAAAAGGGTCGAAAACGAGTAATGTCCTAAATTAACGAGGAGATTTTCTTGACCTCCATTTTGGCCGAATTTTTAGAGAATGCAAAAATATCCCATGGAAGTCGTAGTTATGTTGTTTACCTATCCAACGAATTGTCACACGCTAAGATTCAATGCAAATCGGCTACATTATGGCCTTCCTACGAAAAAAGGGTCGAAAACGAGTAATGTCCCAAATTAACGAGGATATTTTCTTAACCCCCATTTTGGCTGAATTTTTAGAGAATGCAAAAATATCCCATGGAAGTCGTAGTTATGTTGTTTACCTATCCAACGAATTGTCACACGCTAAGATTCAATGCAAATCGGCCACATTATGGCCTTCCTACTAAAAAAGGGTCGAAAACGAGTAATGTCCTAAATTAACGAGGATATTTTCTTAACCCCCATTTTGGCTGAATTTTTAGAGAATGCAAAAATATCCCATGGAAGTCATAGTTATGTTGTTTACCTATCCAACGAATTGTCACACGCTAAGATTCAATGCAAATCGGCCACATTATGGCCTTCCTAGTAAAAAAGGGTCGAAAACGAGTAATGTCCCAAATTAACGAGGAGATTTTCTTAACCTCCATTTTGGCTGAATTTTTAAAAAATGCAAAAATATCCCATGGAAGTCGTAGCTATGTTGTTTACCTATCCAACGAATTGTCCCATGCTAAGATTCAATACAAACCGGTCACTTTATGGCCTTCCTTATAAAAAAAGGGTCGAAAACGAGTAATGTCCTAAATTAACGAGGAGATTTTCTTGACCTCCATTTTGGCCGAATTTTTAGAGAATGCAAAAATATCTCATGGAAGTCGTAGTTATGTTGTTTACCTATCCAACGAATTGTCACACGCTAAGACTCAATGCAAATCGGCCACATTATGGCCTTCCTAAAAGGGTCGAAAACGAGTAATGTCCCAAATTAACGAGGAGATTTTCTTAACCTCCATTTTGGCTGAATTTTTAGAGAATGCAAAAATATCCCATGGAAGTCGTAGTTATTTTGTTTACCTATCCAACGAATTGTCACATGCTAAGATTCAATACAAATCGGCCACTTTATGGCCTTCCTAGTAAAAATGGGTCGAAAACGAGTAATGTCCTAAATTAACGAGGAGATTTTCTTAACCTCCATTTTGGCCGAATTTTTAGAGAATGCAAAAATATCCCATGGAAGTCATAGTTATGTTGTTTACCTATCCAACGAATTGTCACACGCTAAGATTCAATGCAAATCGGCCACATTATGGCCTTCCTACTAAAAAAGGGTCGAAAACGAGTAATGTCAAAAATTATCGAGGATATTTTCTTAACCCCCATTTTGGCTGAATTTTTAGAGAATGCAAAAATATCCCATGGAAGTCGTAGTTATGTTGTTTACCTATCCAACGAATTGTCACACGCTAAGATTCAATGCAAATCGGCCACATTATGGCCTTCCTACTAAAAAAGGGTCGAAAACGAGTAATGTCCCAAATTAACGAGGATATTTTCTTAACCCCCATTTTGGCTAAATTTTTAGAGAATGCAAAAATATCCCATGGAAGTCGTAGTTATGTTGTTTACCTATCCAACGAATTGTCACACGCTAAGATTCAATGCAAATCGGCCACATTATGGCCTTCCTACTAAAAAAGGGTCGAAAACGAGTAATGTCCCAAATTAACGAGGAGATTTTCTTAACCCCCATTTTGGCTGAATTTTTAGAGAATGCAAAAATATCCCATGGAAGTCATAGTTATGTTGTTTACCTATCCAACGAATTGTCACACGCTAAGATTCAATGCAAATCGGCCACATTATGGCCTTCCTACTAAAAAAGGGTCGAAAACGAGTAATGTCAAAAATTAACGAGGATATTTTCTTAACCCCCATTTTGGCTGAATTTTTAGAGAATGCAAAAATATCCCATGGAAGTCGTAGTTATGTTGTTTACCTATCCAACGAATTGTCACACGCTAAGATTCAATGCAAATCGGCCACATTATGGCCTTCCTACTAAAAAAGGGTCGAAAACGAGTAATGTCCCAAATTAACGAGGAGATTTTCTTAACCCCCATTTTGGCTGAATTTTTAGAGAATGCAAAAATATCCCATGGAAGTCATAGTTATGTTGTTTACCTATCCAACGAATTGTCACACGCTAAGATTCAATGCAAATCGGCCACATTATGGCCTTCCTACTAAAAAAGGGTCGAAAACGAGTAATGTCCCAAATTAACGAGGATATTTTCTTAACCCCCATTTTGGCTGAATTTTTAGAGAATGCAAAAATATCCCATGGAAGTCATTGTTATGTTGTTTACCTATCCAACGAATTGTCACACGCTAAGATTCAATGCAAATCGGCCACATTATGGCCTTCCTACTAAAAAAGGGTCGAAAACGAGTAATGTCAAAAATTATCGAGGATATTTTCTTAACCCCCATTTTGGCTGAATTTTTAGAGAATGCAAAAATATCCCATGGAAGTCGTAGTTATGTTGTTTACCTATCCAACGAATTGTCACACGCTAAGATTCAATGCAAATCGGCCACATTATGGCCTTCCTACTAAAAAAGGGTCGAAAACGAGTAATGTCCCAAATTAACGAGGATATTTTCTTAACCCCCATTTTGGCTGAATTTTTAGAGAATGCAAAAATAACCCATGGAAGTCATAGTTATGTTGTTTACCTATCCAACGAATTGTCACACGCTATGATTCAATGCAAATCGGCCACATTATGGCCTTCCTACTAAAAAAGGGTCGAAAACGAGTAATGTCCCATATTAACGAGGATATTTTTTTAACCCCCATTTTGGCTGAATTTTTAGAGAATGCAAAAATATCCCATGGAAGTCATAGTAATGTTGTTTACCTATCCAACGAATTGTCACACGCTAAGATTCAATGCAAATCGGCCACATTATGGCCTTCCTACTAAAAAAGGGTCGAAAACGAGTAATGTCCCAAATTAACGAGGATATTTTCTTAACCCCCATTTTAGCTGAAGTTTTAGAGAATGCAAAAATATCCCATGGAAGTCATTGTTATGTTGTTTACCTATCCAACGAATTGTCACACGCTAAGATTCAATGCAAATCGGCCACATTATGGCCTTCCTACTAAAAAAGGGTCGAAAACGAGTAATGTCCCAAATTAACGAGGAAATTTTCTTAACCCCCATTTTTGCTGAATTTTTAGAGAATGCAAAAATATCCCATGGAAGTCGTAGTTATGTTGTTTACCTATCCAACGAATTGTCACACGCTAAGATTCAATGCAAATCGGCCACATTATGGCCTTCCTACTAAAAAAGGGTCGAAAACGAGTAATGTCCCAAATTAACGAGGATATTTTCTTAACCCCCATTTTGGCTGAATTTTTAGAGAATGCAAAAATATCCCATGGAAGTCATAGTTATGTTGTTTACCTATCCAACGAATTGTCACACGCTAAGATTCAATGCAAATCGGCCACATTATGGCCTTCCTACTAAAAAAGGGGCGAAAACGAGTAATGTCAAAAATTAACGAGGATATTTTCTTAACCCCCATTTTGGCTGAATTTTTAGAGAATGCAAAAATATCCCATGGAAGTCGTAGTTATGTTGTTTACCTATCCAACGAATTGTCACACGCTAAGATTCAATGCAAATCGGCCACATTATGGCCTTCCTACTAAAAAAGGGTCGAAAACGAGTAATGTCCCAAATTAACGAGGAGATTTTCTTAACCCCCATTTTGGCTGAATTTTTAGAGAATGCAAAAATATCCCATGGAAGTCATAGTTATGTTGTTTACCTATCCAACGAATTGTCACACGCTAAGATTCAATGCAAATCGGCCACATTATGGCCTTCCTACTAAAAAAGGGTCGAAAACGAGTAATGTCCCAAATTAACGAGGATATTTTCTTAACCCCCATTTTGGCTGAATTTTTAGAGAATGCAAAAATATCCCATGGAAGTCATTGTTATGTTGTTTACCTATCCAACGAATTGTCACACGCTAAGATTCAATGCAAATCGGCCACTTTATGGCCTTCCTAGTAAAAAAGGGTCGAAAACGAGTAATGTCCCAAATTAACGAGGAGATTTTATTAACCTCCATTTTGGCTGAATTTTTAAAAAATGCAAAAATATCCGATGGAAGTCGTAGCTATGTTGTTTACCTATCCAACGAATTGTCCCATACTAAGATTCAATACAAACCGGCCACTTTATGACCTTCCTTATAAAAAAGGGTCGAAAACGAGTAATGTCCTAAATTAACGAGGGGATTTTCTTAACCTCCATTTTGGCTGAATTTTTAGAGAATGCAAAAATATCCCATGGAAGTCGTAGTTATGTTGTTTACCTATCCAACGAATTGTCACACGCTAAGATTCAATGCAACTCGGCCACATTATGGCCTTCCTACTAAAAAAGGGTCGAAAACCAGTAATGTCCCAAATTAACGAGGATATTTTCTTAACCCCCATTTCGGCTGATTTTTTAGAGAATGCAAAAATATCCCATGGAAGTCGTAGTTATGTTGTTTACCTATCCAACGAATTGTCACACGCTAAGATTCAATGCAAATCGGCCACATTATGGCCTTCCTACTAAAAAACGGTCGAAAACGAGTAATGTCCCAAATTAACGAGGATATTTTCTTAACCCCCATTTTGGCTGAATTTTTAGAGAATGCAAAAATATCCCATGGAAGTCATAGTTATGTTGTTTACCTATCCAACGAATTGTCACACGCTAAGATTCAATGCAAATCAGCCACATTATGGCCTTCCTACTAAAAAAGGGTCGAAAACGAGTAATGTCAAAAATTAACGAGGATATTTTCTTAACCCCCATTTTGGCTGAATTTTTAGAGAATGCAAAAATATCCCATGGAAGTCGTAGTTATGTTGTTTACCTATCCAACGAATTGTCACACACTAAGATTCAATGCAAATCGGCCACATTATGGCCTTCCTACTAAAAAAGGGTCGAAAACGAGTAATGTCCCAAATTAACGAGGAGATTTTCTTAACCCCCATTTTGGCTGAATTTTTAGAGAATGCAAAAATATCCCATGGAAGTCATAGTTATGTTGTTTACCTATCCAACGAATTATCACACGCTAAGATTCAATGCAAATCGGCCACATTATGGCCTTCCTACTAAAAAAGGGTCGAAAACGAGTAATGTCCCAAATTAACGAGGATATTTTCTTAACCCCCATTTTGGCTGAATTTTTAGAGAATGCAAAAATATCCCATGGAAGTCATAGTTATGTTGTTTACCTATCCAACAAATTGTCACACGCTACGATTCAATGCAACTCGGCCACATTGTGGCCTTCCTACTAAAAAAGGGTCGAAAACGAGTAATGTCCCAAATTAACGAGGATATTTTCTTAACCCCCATTTTGGCTGAATTTTTAGAGAATGCAAAAATATCCCATGGAAGTCGTAGTTATGTTGTTTACCTATCCAACGAATTGTCACACGCTAAGATTCAATGCAAATCGGCCACATTATGGCCTTCCTACTAAAAAAGGGTCGAAAACGAGTAATGTCCCAAATTAACGAGGATATTTTCTTAACCCCCATTTTGGCTGAATTTTTAGAGAATGCAAAAATATCCCATGGAAGTCATAGTTATGTTGTTTACCTCGGCCACATTATGGCCTTCCTACTAAAAAAGGGTCGAAAACGAGTAATGTCCCAAATTAACGAGGATATTTTCTTAACCCCCATTTTGGCTGAATTTTTAGAGAATGCAAAAATATCCCATGGAAGTCATAGTTAAGTTGTTTACCTATCCAACGAATTGTCACACGCTAAGATTCAATGCCAATCGGCCACATTATGGCCTTCCTACTAAAAAAAGGTCGAAAACGAGTAATGTCAAAAATTAACGAGGATATTTTCTTAACCCCCATTTTGGCTGAATTTTTAGAGAATGCAAAAATATCCCATGGAAGTCGTAGTTATGTTGTTTACCTATCCAACGAATTGTCACACGCTAAGATTCAATGCAAATCGGCCACATTATGGCCTTCCTACTAAAAAAAGGGTCGAAAACGAGTAATGTCCCATATTAACGAGGATATTTTTTTAACCCCCATTTTGGCTGAATTTTTAGAGAATGCAAAAATATCCCACGGAAGTCATAGTTATGTTGTTTACCTATCCAACGAATTGTCACACGCTAAGATTCAATGCAAATCGGCCACATTATGGCCTTCCAACTAAAAAAGTGTCGAAAACGAGTAATGTCCCAAATTAACGAGGATATTTTCTTAACCCCCATTTTGGCTGAAGTTTTAGAGAATGCAAAAATATCCCATGGAAGTCATTGTTATGTTGTTTACCTATCCAACGAATTGTCACACGCTAAGATTCAATGCAAATCGGCCACATTATGGCCTTCCTACTAAAAAAGGGTCGAAAACGAGTAATGTCCCAAATTAACGAGGAGATTTTCTTAACCCCCATTTTTGCTGAATTTTTAGAGAATGCAAAAATATCCCATGGAAGTCATAGTTATGTTGTTTACCTATCCAACGAATTGTCACACGCTAAGATTCAATGCAAATCGGCCACATTATGGCCTTCCTACTAAAAAAGGGTCGAAAACGAGTAATGTCAAAAATTAACGAGGATATTTTCTTAACCCCCATTTTGGCTGAATTTTTAGAGAATGCAAAAATATCCCATGGAAGTCGTAGTTATGTTGTTTACCTATCCAACGAATTGTCACACGCTAAGATTCAATGCAAATCGGCCACATTATGGCCTTCCTACTAAAAAAGGGTCGAAAACGAGTAATGTCCCATATTAACGAGGATATTTTTTTAACCCCCATTTTGGCTGAATTTTTAGAGAATGCAAAAATATCCCATGGAAGTCATAGTTATGTTGTTTACCTATCCAACGAATTGTCACACGCTAAGATTCAATGCAAATCGGCCACATTATGGCCTTCCTACTAAAAAAGGGTCGAAAACGAGTAATGTCCCAAATTAACGAGGAGATTTTCTTAACCCCCATTTTTGCTGAATTTTTAGAGAATGCAAAAATATCCCATGGAAGTCGTAGTTATGTTGTTTACCTATCCAACGAATTGTCACACGCTAAGACTCAATGCAAATCGGCCACATTATGGCCTTCCTAAAAGGGTCGAAAACGAGTAATGCCCCAAATTAACGAGGAGATTTTCTTAACCTCCATTTTGGCTGAATTTTTAGAGAATGCAAAAATATCCCATGGAAGTCGTAGTTATTTTGTTTACCTATCCAACGAATTGTCACATGCTAAGATTCAATACAAATCGGCCACTTTATGGCCTTCCTAGTAAAAATGGGTCGAAAACGAGTAATGTCCTAAATTAACGAGGAGATTTTCTTAACCTCCATTTTGGCCGAATTTTTAGAGAATGCAAAAATATCCCATGGAAGTCGTAGTTATGTTGTTTACCTATCCAACGAATTGTCACACGCTAAGATTCAATGCAAATCGGCCACATTATGCCCTTCCTACTAAAAAAGGGTCGAAAACGAGTAATGTCCCAAATTAACGAGGATATTTTCTTAACCTCCATTTTGGCTGAATTTTTAGAGAATGGAAAAATATCCCATGGACGTCGTGGTTATGTTGTTTACCTATCCAACGAATTGTCACACGCGAAGATTCAATGCAAATCGGCCACATTATGGCCTTCCTAGTAAAAAAGGGTCGAAAACGAGTAATGTCCCAAATTAACGAGGAGATTTTCTTAACCTCCATTTTGGCTGAATTTTTGGAGAATGCAAAAATATCCCATGGAAGTCGTAGTTATGTTGTTTACCTATCCAACGAATTGTCACATGCTAAGATTCAATACAAATCGGCCACTTTATGGCCTTCCTAGTAAAAATGGGTCGAAAACGAGTAATGTCCTAAATTAACGAGGAGATTTTCTTAACCTCCATTTTGGCCGAATTTTTAGAGAATGCAAAAATATCCCATGGAAGTCGTAGTTATGTTGTTTACCTATCCAACGAATTGTAACACGCTAAGATTCAATGCAAATCGGCCACATTATGGCCTTCCTACTAAAAAAGGGTCTAAAACGAGTAATGTCCCAAATTAACGAGGATATTTTCTTAACCCCCATTTTGGCTGAATTTTTAGAGAATGCAAAAATATCCCATGGAAGTCATAGTTATGTTGTTTACCTATCCAACGAATTGTCACACGCTAAGATTCAATGCAAATCGGCCACATTATGGCCTTCCTTATAAAAAAGGGTCGAAAACGAGTAATGTCCTAAATTAACGAGGAGATTTTCTTGACCTCCATTTTGGCCGAATTTTTAGAGAATGCAAAAATATCCCATGGAAGTCGTAGTTATGTTGTTTACCTATCCAACGAATTGTCACACGCTAAGATTCAATGCAAATCGACAACATTATGGCCTTCCTACTAAAAAAGAGTCGAAAATGAGTAATGTCCCAAATTAACGAGGATATTTTCTTAACCCCCATTTTGGCTGAATTTTTAGAGAATGCAAAAATATCCCATGGAAGTCATAGTTATGTTGTTTACCTATCCAACGAATTGTCACACGCTAAGATTCAATGCAAACCGGCCACATTATGGCCTTCCTAGTAAAAAAGGGTCGAAAACGAATAATGTCCCAAATTAACGAGGAGATTTTCTTAACCTCCATTTTGGCTGAATTTTTAAAAAATGCAAAAATATCCCATGGAAGTCGTAGCTATGTTGTTTACCTATCCAACGAATTGTCACACGCTAAGATTCAATGCAAATCGGCTACATTATGGCCTTCCTACGAAAAAAGGGTCGAAAACGAGTAATGTCCCAAATTAACGAGGATATTTTCTTAACCCCCATTTTGGCTGAATTTTTAGAGAATGCAAAAATATCCCATGGAAGTTGTAGTTATGTTGTTTACCTATCCAACGAATTGTCACACGCTAAGATTCAATGCAAATCGGCCACATTATGGCCTTCCTACTAAAAAAGGGTCGAAAACGAGTAATGTCCCAAATTAACGAGGATATTTTCTTAACCCCCATTTTGGCTGAATTTTTAGAGAATGCAAAAATATCCCATGGAAGTCATAGTTATGTTGTTTACCTATCCAACGAATTGTCACACGCTAAGATTCAATGCAAATCGGCCACATTATGGCCTTCCTAGTAAAAAAGGGTCGAAAACGAGTAATGTCCCAAATTAACGAGGAGATTTTCTTAACCTCCATTTTGGCTGAATTTTTAAAAAATGCAAAAATATCCCATGGAAGTCGTAGCTATGTTGTTCACCTATCCAACGAATTGTCCCATGCTAAGATTCAATACAAACCGGTCACTTTATGGCCTTCCTTATGAAAAAAGGGTCGAAAACGAGTAATGTCCTAAATTAACGAGGAGATTTTCTTGACCTCCATTTTGGCCGAATTTTTAGAGAATGCAAAAATATCCCATGGAAGTCGTAGTTATGTTGTTTAACTATCCAACGAATTGTCACACGCTAAGACTCAATGCAAATCGGCCACATTATGGTCTTCCTAAAAGGGTCGAAAACGAGTAATGTCCCAAATTAACGAGGAGATTTTCTTAACCTCCATTTTGGCTGAATTTTTAGAGAATGCAAAAATATCCCATGGAAGTCGTAGTTATTTTGTTTACCTATCCAACGAATTGTCACATGCTAAGATTCAATACAAATCGGCCACTTTATGGCCTTCCTAGTAAAAATGGGTCGAAAACGAGTAATGCCCTAAATTAACGAGGAGATTTTCTTAACCTCCATTTTGGCCGAATTTTTAGAGAATGCAAAAATATCCCATGGAAGTCATAGTTATGTTGTTTACCTATCCAACGAATTGTCACACGCTAAGATTCAATGCAAATCGGCCACATTATGGCTTTCCTTATAAAAAAGGGTCGAAAACGAGTAATGTCCTAAATTAACGAGGAGATTTTCTTGACCTCCATTTTGGCCGAATTTTTAGAGAATGCAAAAATATCCCATGGAAGTCATAATTATGTTGTTTACCTATCCAACGAATTGTCACACGCTAAGATTCAATGCAAATCGGCCACATTATGGCCTTCCCACTAAAAAAGGGTCTAAAACGAGTAATGTCCCAAATTAACGAGGATATTTTCTTAACCCCCATTTTGGCTGAATTTTTAGAGAATGCAAAAATATCCCATGGAAGTCATAGTTATGTTGTTTACCTATCCAACGAATTGTCACACGCTAAGATTCAATGCAAATCGGCCACATTATGGCCTTCCTTATAAAAAAGGGTCGAAAACGAGTAATGTCCTAAATTAACGAGGAGATTTTCTTGTCCTCCATTTTGGCCGAATTTTTAGAGAATGCAAAAATATCCCATGGAAGTCGTAGTTATGTTGTTTACCTATCCAACGAATTGTCACACCCTAAGATTCAATGCAAATCGGCCACATTATGGCCTTCCTAGTAAAAAAGGGTCGAAAACGAATAATGTCCCAAATTAACGAGGAGATTTTCTTAACCTCCATTTTGGCTGAATTTTTAAAAAATGCAAAAATATCTCATGGAAGTCGTAGCTATGTTGTTTACCTATCCAACGAATTGTCCCATGCTAAGATTCAATACAAACCGGCCACTTTATGGCCTTCCTTATAAAAAAGGGTCGAAAACGAGTAATGTCCTAAATTAACGAGGAGATTTTCTTGACCTCCATTTTGGCCGAATTTTTAGAGAATGCAAAAATATCCCATGGAAGTCGTAGTTATGTTGTTTACCTATCCAACGAATTGTCACACGCTAAGATTCAATGCAAATCGGCTACATTATGGCCTTCCTACGAAAAAAGGGTCGAAAACGAGTAATGTCCCAAATTAACGAGGATATTTTCTTAACCCCCATTTTGGCTGAATTTTTAGAGAATGCAAAAATATCCCATGGAAGTCGTAGTTATGTTGTTTACCTATCCAACGAATTGTCACACGCTAAGATTCAATGCAAATCGGCCACATTATGGCCTTCCTACTAAAAAAGGGTCGAAAACGAGTAATGTCCTAAATTAACGAGGATATTTTCTTAACCCCCATTTTGGCTGAATTTTTAGAGAATGCAAAAATATCCCATGGAAGTCATAGTTATGTTGTTTACCTATCCAACGAATTGTCACACGCTAAGATTCAATGCAAATCGGCCACATTATGGCCTTCCTAGTAAAAAAGGGTCGAAAACGAGTAATGTCCCAAATTAACGAGGAGATTTTCTTAACCTCCATTTTGGCTGAATTTTTAAAAAATGCAAAAATATCCCATGGAAGTCGTAGCTATGTTGTTTACCTATCCAACGAATTGTCCCATGCTAAGATTCAATACAAACCGGTCACTTTATGGCCTTCCTTATAAAAAAAGGGTCGAAAACGAGTAATGTCCTAAATTAACGAGGAGATTTTCTTGACCTCCATTTTGGCCGAATTTTTAGAGAATGCAAAAATATCTCATGGAAGTCGTAGTTATGTTGTTTACCTATCCAACGAATTGTCACACGCTAAGACTCAATGCAAATCGGCCACATTATGGCCTTCCTAAAAGGGTCGAAAACGAGTAATGTCCCAAATTAACGAGGAGATTTTCTTAACCTCCATTTTGGCTGAATTTTTAGAGAATGCAAAAATATCCCATGGAAGTCGTAGTTATTTTGTTTACCTATCCAACGAATTGTCACATGCTAAGATTCAATACAAATCGGCCACTTTATGGCCTTCCTAGTAAAAATGGGTCGAAAACGAGTAATGTCCTAAATTAACGAGGAGATTTTCTTAACCTCCATTTTGGCCGAATTTTTAGAGAATGCAAAAATATCCCATGGAAGTCATAGTTATGTTGTTTACCTATCCAACGAATTGTCACACGCTAAGATTCAATGCAAATCGGCCACATTATGGCCTTCCTTATAAAAAAGGGTCGAAAACGAGTAATGTCCTAAATTAACGAGGAGATTTTCTTGACCTCCATTTTGGCCGAATTTTTAGAGAATGCAAAAATATCCCATGGAAGTCATAGTTATGTTGTTTACCTATCCAACGAATTGTCACATGCTAAGAAAATCCCCTCGTTAATTTAGGACATTACTCGTTTTCGACCCTTTTTTATATGGAAGGCCATAAAGTGGCCGGTTTGTATTGAATCTTAGCATGGGACAATTTGTTGGATAGGTAAACAACATAGCTACGACTTCCATGGGATATTTTCGCATTTTTTAAAAATTCAGCCAAAATGGAGGTTAAGAAAATCCTTGCGTTAATTTGGGACATTACTCGTTTTCGACCCTTTTTTACTAGGAAGGCCATAATGTGGCCGATTTGCATTGAATTTTAGCGTGTGACAATTCGTTGGATAGGTAAACAACATAACTACGACTTCCATGGGATATTTTTGCATTCTCTAAAAATTCGGCTAAAATGGAGGTTAAGAAAATCTCCTCGTTAATTTAGGACATTACTCGTTTTCGACCCATTTTTACTAGGAGGCCATAATGTGGCCGATTTGCATTGAATCTTAGCGTGTGACAATTCGTTGGATAGGTAAACAACATAACTACGACTTCCATGGGATATTTTTGCATTCTCTAAAAATTCGGCCAAAATGGAGGTTAAGAAAATCTCCTCGTTAATTTAGGACATTACTCGTTTTCGACCCATTTTTACTAGGAAGGCCATAATGTAGCCGATTTGCATTGAATCTTAGCGTGTGACAATTCGTTGGATAGGTAAACAACATAACTACGACTTCCATGGGATATTTTTGCATTCTCTAAAAATTCAGCCAAAATGGAGGTTAAGAAAATCCCCTCGTTAATTTAGGACATTACTCGTTTTCGACCCTTTTTTATAAGGAAGGCCATAAAGTGGCCGGTTTGTATTGAATCTTAGCATGGGACAATTTGTTGGATAGGTAAACAACATAGCTACGACTTCCATGGGATATTTTTGCATTTTTTAAAAATTCAGCCAAAATGGAGGTTAAGAAAATCCTTGCGTTAATTTGGGACATTACTCGTTTTCGACCCTTTTTTACTAGGAAGGCCATAATGTGGCCGATTAGCATTGAATTTTAGCGTGTGACAATTCGTTGGATAGGTAAACAACATAACTACGACTTCCATGGGATATTTTTGCATTCTCTAAAAATTCAGCCAAAATGGAGGTTAAGAAAATCTCCTCGTTAATTTAGGACATTACTCGTTTTCGACCCATTTTTACTTGGAGGCCATAATGTGGCCGATTTGCATTGAATCTTAGCATGTGACAATTCGTTGGATAGGTAAACAACATAACTACGACTTCCATGGGATATTTTTGCATTCTCTAAAAATTCGGCCAAAATGGAGGTTAAGAAAATCTCCTCGTTAATTTAGGACATTACTCGTTTTCGACCCATTTTTACTAGGAAGGCCATAAAGTGGCCGATTTGTATTGAATCTTAGCATGTGACAATTCGTTGGATAGGTAAACAACATACCTACGATATCCATGGGATATTTTTGCATTCTCTAAAAATTCGGCCAAAATGGAGTCTAAGAAAATCCCCTCGTTAGTTTAGGACATTACTCGTTTTCGACCCTTTTTTACAAGGAAGGCCATAATGTGGCCGATTTGCATTGAATCTTAGCATGTGACAATTCGTTGGAAAGGTAAACAACATAACTACGACTTCCATGGGATATTTTTGCATTCTCTAAAAATTTGGCCAAAATGGAGGTTAAGAAAATCTCCTCGTTAATTTGGGACATTACTCGTTTTCGACCCTTTTTTAGTAGGAAGGCCATAATGTAGCCGATTTGCATTGAATCTTAGCGTGTGACAATTCGTTGGATAGGTAAACAACATAACTACGACTTCCATGGGATATTTTTGCATTCTCTAAAAATTCAGCCAAAATGGAGGTTAAGAAAATCCCCTCGTTAATTTAGGACATTACTCGTTTTCGACCCTTTTTTATAAGGAAGGCCATAAAGTGGCCGGTTTGTATTGAATCTTAGCATGGGACAATTTGTTGGATAGGTAAACAACATAGCTACGACTTCCATGGGATATTTTTGCATTTTTTAAAAATTCAGCCAAAATGGAGGTTAAGAAAATCCTTGCGTTAATTTGGGACATTACTCGTTGTCGACCCTTTTTTACTAGGAAGGCCATAATGTGGCCGATTAGCATTGAATTTTAGCGTGTGACAATTCGTTGGATAGGTAAACAACATAACTACGACTTCCATGGGATATTTTTGCATTCTCTAAAAATTCAGCCAAAATGGAGGTTAAGAAAATCTCCTCGTTAATTTAGGACATTACTCGTTTTCGACCCATTTTTACTAGGAAGGCCATAAAGTGGCCGATTTGTATTGAATCTTAGCATGTGACAATTCGTTGGATAGGTAAACAACATACCTACGATATCCATGGGATATTTTTGCATTCTCTAAAAATTCGGCCAAAATGGAGGCTAAGAAAATCCCCTCGTTAGTTTAGGACATTACTCGTTTTCGACCCTTTTTTACTAGGAAGGCCATAATGTGGCCGATTTGCATTGAATCTTAGCATGTGACAATTCGTTGGAAAGGTAAACAACATAACTACGACTTCCATGGGATATTTTTGCATTCTCTAAAAATTTGGCCAAAATGGAGGTTAAGAAAATCTCCTCGTTAATTTGGGACATTACTCGTTTTCGACCCTTTTTTAGTAGAAAGGCCATAATGTTGCCGATTTGCATTGAATCTTAGCGTGTGACAATTCGTTGGATAGGTAAACAACATAACTACGACTTCCATGGGATATTTTTGCATTCTCTAAAAATTCAGCCAAAATGGAGGTTAAGAAAATCCCCTCGTTAATTTAGGACATTACTCGTTTTCGACCCTTTTTTATAAGGAAGGCCATAAAGTGGCCGGTTTGTATTGAATCTTAGCATGGGACAATTTGTTGGATAGGTAAACAACATAGCTACGACTTCCATGGGATATTTTTGCATTTTTTAAAAATTCAGCCAAAATGGAGGTTAAGAAAATCCTTGCGTTAATTTGGGACATTACTCGTTTTCGACCCTTTTTTACTAGGAAGGCCATAATGTGGCCGATTAGCATTGAATTTTAGCGTGTGACAATTCGTTGGATAGGTAAACAACATAACTACGACTTCCATGGGATATTTTTGCATTCTCTAAAAATTCGGCCAAAATGGAGGCTAAGAAAATCCCCTCGTTAGTTTAGGACATTACTCGTTTTCGACCCTTTTTTACTAGGAAGGCCATAATGTGGCCGATTTGCATTGAATCTTAGCATGTGACAATTCGTTGGAAAGGTAAACAACATAACTACGACTTCCATGGGATATTTTTGCATTCTCTAAAAATTTGGCCAAAATGGAGGTTAAGAAAATCTCCTCGTTAATTTGGGACATTACTCGTTTTCGACACTTTTTTAGTAGAAAGGCCATAATGTAGCCGATTTGCATTGAATCTTAGCGTGTGACAATTCGTTGGATAGGTAAACAACATAACTACGACTTCCATGGGATATTTTTGCATTCTCTAAAAATTCAGCCAAAATGGAGGTTAAGAAAATCCCCTCGTTAATTTAGGACATTACTCGTTTTCGACCCTTTTTTATAAGGAAGGCCATAAAGTGGCCGGTTTGTATTGAATCTTAGCATGGGACAATTTGTTGGATAGGTAAACAACATAGCTACGACTTCCATGGGATATTTTTGCATTTTTTAAAAATTCAGCCAAAATGGAGGTTAAGAAAATCCTTGCGTTAATTTGGGACATTACTCGTTGTCGACCCTTTTTTACTAGGAAGGCCATAATGTGGCCGATTAGCATTGAATTTTAGCGTGTGACAATTCGTTGGATAGGTAAACAACATAACTACGACTTCCATGGGATATTTTTGCATTCTCTAAAAATTCAGCCAAAATGGAGGTTAAGAAAATCTCCTCGTTAATTTAGGACATTACTCGTTTTCGACCCATTTTTACTAGGAAGGCCATAAAGTGGCCGATTTGTATTGAATCTTAGCATGTGACAATTCGTTGGATAGGTAAACAACATACCTACGATATCCATGGGATATTTTTGCATTCTCTAAAAATTCGGCCAAAATGGAGGCTAAGAAAATCCCCTCGTTAGTTTAGGACATTACTCGTTTTCGACCCTTTTTTACTAGGAAGGCCATAATGTGGCCGATTTGCATTGAATCTTAGCATGTGACAATTCGTTGGAAAGGTAAACAACATAACTACGACTTCCATGGGATATTTTTGCATTCTCTAAAAATTTGGCCAAAATGGAGGTTAAGAAAATCTCCTCGTTAATTTGGGACATTACTCGTTTTCGACCCTTTTTTAGTAGAAAGGCCATAATGTTGCCGATTTGCATTGAATCTTAGCGTGTGACAATTCGTTGGATAGGTAAACAACATAACTACGACTTCCATGGGATATTTTTGCATTCTCTAAAAATTCAGCCAAAATGGAGGTTAAGAAAATCCCCTCGTTAATTTAGGACATTACTCGTTTTCGACCCTTTTTTATAAGGAAGGCCATAAAGTGGCCGGTTTGTATTGAATCTTAGCATGGGACAATTTGTTGGATAGGTAAACAACATAGCTACGACTTCCATGGGATATTTTTGCATTTTTTAAAAATTCAGCCAAAATGGAGGTTAAGAAAATCCTTGCGTTAATTTGGGACATTACTCGTTTTCGACCCTTTTTTACTAGGAAGGCCATAATGTGGCCGATTAGCATTGAATTTTAGCGTGTGACAATTCGTTGGATAGGTAAACAACATAACTACGACTTCCATGGGATATTTTTGCATTCTCTAAAAATTCGGCCAAAATGGAGGCTAAGAAAATCCCCTCGTTAGTTTAGGACATTACTCGTTTTCGACCCTTTTTTACTAGGAAGGCCATAATGTGGCCGATTTGCATTGAATCTTAGCATGTGACAATTCGTTGGAAAGGTAAACAACATAACTACGACTTCCATGGGATATTTTTGCATTCTCTAAAAATTTGGCCAAAATGGAGGTTAAGAAAATCTCCTCGTTAATTTGGGACATTACTCGTTTTCGACACTTTTTTAGTAGAAAGGCCATAATGTAGCCGATTTGCATTGAATCTTAGCGTGTGACAATTCGTTGGATAGGTAAACAACATAACTACGACTTCCATGGGATATTTTTGCATTCTCTAAAAATTCAGCCAAAATGGAGGTTAAGAAAATCCCCTCGTTAATTTAGGACATTACTCGTTTTCGACCCTTTTTTATAAGGAAGGCCATAAAGTGGCCGGTTTGTATTGAATCTTAGCATGGGACAATTTGTTGGATAGGTAAACAACATAGCTACGACTTCCATGGGATATTTTTGCATTTTTTAAAAATTCAGCCAAAATGGAGGTTAAGAAAATCCTTGCGTTAATTTGGGACATTACTCGTTTTCGACCCTTTTTTACTAGGAAGGCCATAATGTGGCCGATTTGCATTGAATTTTAGCGTGTGACAATTCGTTGGATAGGTAAACAACATAACTACGACTTCCATGGGATATTTTTGCATTCTCTAAAAATTCGGCCAAAATGGAGGTTAAGAAAATCTCCTCGTTAATTTAGGACATTACTCGTTTTCGACCCATTTTTACTAGGAAGGCCATAAAGTGGCCGATTTGTATTGAATCTTAGCATGTGACAATTCGTTGGATAGGTAAACAACATACCTACGATATCCATGGGATATTTTTGCATTCTCTAAAAATTCGGCCAAAATGGAGGCTAAGAAAATCCCCTCGTTAGTTTAGGACATTACTCGTTTTCGACCCTTTTTTACTAGGAAGGCCATAATGTGGCCGATTTGCATTGAATCTTAGCATGTGACAATTCGTTGGAAAGGTAAACAACATAACTACGACTTCCATGGGATATTTTTGCATTCTCTAAAAATTCAGCCAAAATGGGGGTTAAGAAAATATCCTCGTTAATTTGGGACATTACTCGTTTTCGACCCTTTTTTAGTAGGAAGGCCATAATGTCCCAAATTAACGAGGATATTTTCTTAACCCCCATTTTGGCTGAATTTTTAGAGAATGCAAAAATATCCCATGGAAGTCATTGTTATGTTGTTTACCTATCCAACGAATTGTCACACGCTAAGATTCAATGCAAATCGGCCACTTTATGGCCTTCCTAGTAAAAAAGGGTCGAAAACGAGTAATGTCCCAAATTAACGAGGAGATTTTCTTAACCTCCATTTTGGCTGAATTTTTAG
Organism: Medicago sativa; assembly: GCF_051527215.1. Taxonomy (NCBI): domain Eukaryota; kingdom Viridiplantae; phylum Streptophyta; class Magnoliopsida; order Fabales; family Fabaceae; genus Medicago; species Medicago sativa. The sequence goes on from NC_140750.1 coordinate 85,052,020, forward strand.
AGAATGCAAAAATATCCCATGGAAGTCGTAGTTATGTTGTTTACCTTTCCAACGAATTGTCACATGCTAAGATTCAATGCAAATCGGCCACATTATGGCCTTCCTAGTAAAAAAGGGTCGAAAACGAGTAATGTCCCAAATTAACGAGGAGATTTTCTTAACCTCCATTTTGGCTGAATTTTTAAAAAATGCAAAAATATCCGATGGAAGTCGTAGCTATGTTGTTTACCTATCCAACGAATTGTCCCATACTAAGATTCAATACAAACCGGCCACTTTATGACCTTCCTTATAAAAAAGGGTCGAAAACGAGTAATGTCCTAAATTAACGAGGGGATTTTCTTAACCTCCATTTTGGCTGAATTTTTAGAGAATGCAAAAATATCCCATGGAAGTCGTAGTTATGTTGTTTACCTATCCAACGAATTGTCACACGCTAAGATTCAATGCAACTCGGCCACATTATGGCCTTCCTACTAAAAAAGGGTCGAAAACCAGTAATGTCCCAAATTAACGAGGATATTTTCTTAACCCCCATTTTGGCTGATTTTTTAGAGAATGCAAAAATATCCCATGGAAGTCGTAGTTATGTTGTTTACCTATCCAACGAATTGTCACACGCTAAGATTCAATGCAAATCGGCCACATTATGGCCTTCCTACTAAAAAACGGTCGAAAACGAGTAATGTCCCAAATTAACGAGGATATTTTCTTAACCCCCATTTTGGCTGAATTTTTAGAGAATGCAAAAATATCCCATGGAAGTCATAGTTATGTTGTTTACCTATCCAACGAATTGTCACACGCTAAGATTCAATGCAAATCGGCCACATTATGGCCTTCCTACTAAAAAAGGGTCGAAAACGAGTAATGTCAAAAATTAACGAGGATATTTTCTTAACCCCCATTTTGGCTGAATTTTTAGAGAATGCAAAAATATCCCATGGAAGTCGTAGTTATGTTGTTTACCTATCCAACGAATTGTCACACGCTAAGATTCAATGCAAATCGGCCACATTATGGCCTTCCTACTACAAAAGGGTCGAAAACGAGTAATGTCCCAAATTAACGAGGAGATTTTCTTAACCCCCATTTTGGCTGAATTTTTAGAGAATGCAAAAATATCCCATGGAAGTCATAGTTATGTTGTTTACCTATCCAGCGAATTATCACACGCTAAGATTCAATGCAAATCGGCCACATTATGGCCTTCCTACTAAAAAAGGGTCGAAAACGAGTAATGTCCCAAATTAACGAGGATATTTTCTTAACCCCCATTTTGGCTGAATTTTTAGAGAATGCAAAAATATCCCATGGAAGTCATTGTTATGTTGTTTACCTATCCAACGAATTGTCACACGCTAAGATTCAATGCAAATCGGCCACATTATGGCCTTCCTACTAAAAAAGGGTCGAAAACGAGTAATGTCAAAAATTATCGAGGATATTTTCTTAACCCCCATTTTGGCTGAATTTTTAGAGAATGCAAAAATATCCCATGGAAGTCGTAGTTATGTTGTTTACCTATCCAACGAATTGTCACACGCTAAGATTCAATGCAAATCGGCCACATTATGGCCTTCCTACTAAAAAACGGTCGAAAACGAGTAATGTCCCAAATTAACGAGGATATTTTCTTAACCCCCATTTTGGCTGAATTTTTAGAGAATGCAAAAATATCCCATGGAAGTCATAGTTATGTTGTTTACCTATCCAACAAATTGTCACACGCTACGATTCAATGCAACTCGGCCACATTGTGGCCTTCCTACTAAAAAAGGGTCGAAAACGAGTAATGTCCCAAATTAACGAGGATATTTTCTTAACCCCCATTTTGGCTGAATTTTTAGAGAATGCAAAAATATCCCATGGAAGTCGTAGTTATGTTGTTTACCTATCCAACGAATTGTCACACGCTAAGATTCAATGCAAATCGGCCACATTATGGCCTTCCTACTAAAAAAGGGTCGAAAACGAGTAATGTCCCAAATTAACGAGGATATTTTCTTAACCCCCATTTTGGCTGAATTTTTAGAGAATGCAAAAATATCCCATGGAAGTCATAGTTATGTTGTTTACCTATCCAACGAATTGTCACACGCTAAGATTCAATGCAAATCGGCCACATTATGGCCTTCCTACTAAAAAAAGGTCGAAAACGAGTAATGTCAAAAATTAACGAGGATATTTTCTTAACCCCCATTTTGGCTGAATTTTTAGAGAATGCAAAAATATCCCATGGAAGTCGTAGTTATGTTGTTTACCTATCCAACGAATTGTCACACGCTAAGATTCAATGCAAATCGGCCACATTATGGCCTTCCTACTAAAAAAGGGTCGAAAACGAGTAATGTCCCAAATTAACGAGGATATTTTCTTAACCCCCATTTTGGCTGAATTTTTAGAGAATGCAAAAATATCCCATGGAAGTCATAGTTATGTTGTTTACCTCGGCCACATTATGGCCTTCCTACTAAAAAAGGGTCGAAAACGAGTAATGTCCCAAATTAACGAGGATATTTTCTTAACCCCCATTTTGGCTGAATTTTTAGAGAATGCAAAAATATCCCATGGAAGTCATAGTTATGTTGTTTACCTATCCAACGAATTGTCACACGCTAAGATTCAATGCCAATCGGCCACATTATGGCCTTCCTACTAAAAAAAGGTCGAAAACGAGTAATGTCAAAAATTAACGAGGATATTTTCTTAACCCCCATTTTGGCTGAATTTTTAGAGAATGCAAAAATATCCCATGGAAGTCGTAGTTATGTTGTTTACCTATCCAACGAATTGTCACACGCTAAGATTCAATGCAAATCGGCCACATTATGGCCTTCCTACTAAAAAAGGGTCGAAAACGAGTAATGTCCCATATTAACGAGGATATTTTTTTAACCCCCATTTTGGCTGAATTTTTAGAGAATGCAAAAATATCCCACGGAAGTCATAGTTATGTTGTTTACCTATCCAACGAATTGTCACACGCTAAGATTCAATGCAAATCGGCCACATTATGGCCTTCCAACTAAAAAAGTGTCGAAAACGAGTAATGTCCCAAATTAACGAGGATATTTTCTTAACCCCCATTTTGGCTGAAGTTTTAGAGAATGCAAAAATATCCCATGGAAGTCATTGTTATGTTGTTTACCTATCCAACGAATTGTCACACGCTAAGATTCAATGCAAATCGGCCACATTATGGCCTTCCTACTAAAAAAGGGTCGAAAACGAGTAATGTCCCAAATTAACGAGGAGATTTTCTTAACCCCCATTTTTAATGAATTTTTAGAGAATGCAAAAATATCCCATGGAAGTCATAGTTATGTTGTTTACCTATCCAACGAATTGTCACACGCTAAGATTCAATGCAAATCGGCCACATTATGGCCTTCCTACTAAAAAAGGGTCGAAAACGAGTAATGTCAAAAATTAACGAGGATATTTTCTTAACCCCCATTTTGGCTGAATTTTTAGAGAATGCAAAAATATCCCATGGAAGTCGTAGTTATGTTGTTTACCTATCCAACGAATTGTCACACGCTAAGATTCAATGCAAATCGGCCACATTATGGCCTTCCTACTAAAAAAGGGTCGAAAACGAGTAATGTCCCAAATTAACGAGGAGATTTTCTTAACCCCCATTTTTGCTGAATTTTTAGAGAATGCAAAAATATCCCATGGAAGTCGTAGTTATGTTGTTTACCTATCCAACGAATTGTCACACGCTAAGACTCAATGCAAATCGGCCACATTATGGCCTTCCTAAAAGGGTCGAAAACGAGTAATGTCCCAAATTAACGAGGAGATTTTCTTAACCTCCATTTTGGCTGAATTTTTAGAGAATGCAAAAATATCCCATGGAAGTCGTAGTTATTTTGTTTACCTATCCAACGAATTGTCACATGCTAAGATTCAATACAAATCGGCCACTTTATGGCCTTCCTAGTAAAAATGGGTCGAAAACGAGTAATGTCCTAAATTAACGAGGAGATTTTCTTGACCTCCATTTTGGCCGAATTTTTAGAGAATGCAAAAATATCCCATGGAAGTCGTAGTTATGTTGTTTACCTATCCAACGAATTGTCACACGCTAAGATTCAATGCAAATCGGCCACATTATGGCCTTCCTAGTAAAAAAGGGTCGAAAACGAGTAATGTCCCAAATTAACGAGGAGATTTTCTTAACCTCCATTTTGGCTGAATTTTTAAAAAATGCAAAAATATCCCATGGAAGTCGTAGCTATGTTGTTTACCTATCCAACGAATTGTCCCATGCTAAGATTCAATACAAACCGGCCACTTTATGGCCTTCCTTATAAAAAAGGGTCGAAAACGAGTAATGTCCTAAATTAACGAGGAGATTTTCTTGACCTCCATTTTGGCCGAATTTTTAGAGAATGCAAAAATATCCCATGGAAGTCGTAGTTATGTTGTTTACCTATCCAACGAATTGTCACACGCTAAGATTCAATGCAAATCGGCTACATTATGGCCTTCCTACGAAAAAAGGGTCGAAAACGAGTAATGTCCCAAATTAACGAGGATATTTTCTTAACCCCCATTTTGGCTGAATTTTTAGAGAATGCAAAAATATCCCATGGAAGTCGTAGTTATGTTGTTTACCTATCCAACGAATTGTCACACGCTAAGATTCAATGCAAATCGGCCACATTATGGCCTTCCTACTAAAAAAGGGTCGAAAACGAGTAATGTCCCAAATTAACGAGGATATTTTCTTAACCCCCATTTTGGCTGAATTTTTAGAGAATGCAAAAATATCCCATGGAAGTCATAGTTATGTTGTTTACCTATCCAACGAATTGTCACACGCTAAGATTCAATGCAAATCGGCCACATTATGGCCTTCCTAGTAAAAAAGGGTCGAAAACGAGTAATGTCCCAAATTAACGAGGAGATTTTCTTAACCTCCATTTTGGCTGAATTTTTAAAAAATGCAAAAATATCCCATGGAAGTCGTAGCTATGTTGTTCACCTATCCAACGAATTGTCCCATGCTAAGATTCAATACAAACCGGTCACTTTATGGCCTTCCTTATAAAAAAAGGGTCGAAAACGAGTAATGTCCTAAATTAACGAGGAGATTTTCTTGACCTCCATTTTGGCCGAATTTTTAGAGAATGCAAAAATATCCCATGGAAGTCGTAGTTATGTTGTTTACCTATCCAACGAATTGTCACATGCTAAGATTCAATACAAATCGGCCACTTTATGGCCTTCCTAGTAAAAATGGGTCGAAAACGAGTAATGCCCTAAATTAACGAGGAGATTTTCTTAACCTCCATTTTGGCCAAATTTTTAGAGAATGCAAAAATATCCCATGGAAGTCATAGTTATGTTGTTTACCTATCCAACGAATTGTCACACGCTAAGATTCAATGCAAATCGGCCACATTATGGCCTTCCTTATAAAAAAGGGTCGAAAACGAGTAATGTCCTAAATTAACGAGGAGATTTTCTTGACCTCCATTTTGGCCGAATTTTTAGAGAATGCAAAAATATCCCATGGAAGTCATAGTTATGTTGTTTACCTATCCAACGAATTGTCACACGCTAAGATTCAATGCAAATCGGCCACATTATGGCCTTCCTACTAAAAAAGGGTCTAAAACGAGTAATGTCCCAAATTAACGAGGATATTTTCTTAACCCCCATTTTGGCTGAATTTTTAGAGAATGCAAAAATATCCCATGGAAGTCATAGTTATGTTGTTTACCTATCCAACGAATTATCACACGCTAAGATTCAATGCAAATCGGCCACATTATGGCCTTCCTTATAAAAAAGGGTCGAAAATGAGTAATGTCCTAAATTAACGAGGAGATTTTCTTGACCTCCATTTTGGCCGAATTTTTAGAGAATGCAAAAATATCCCATGGAAGTCGTAGTTATGTTGTTTACCTATCCAACGAATTGTCACACGCTAAGATTCAATGCAAATCGGCCACATTATGGCCTTCCTACTAAAAAAGGGTCGAAAACGAGTAATGTCCTAAATTAACGAGGATATTTTCTTAACCCCCATTTTGGCTGAATTTTTAGAGAATGCAAAAATACCCCATGGAAGTCTTAGTTATGTTGTTTACCTATCCAACGAATTGTCACACGCTAAGATTCAATGCAAATCGGCCACATTATGGCCTTCCTAGTAAAAAAGGGTCGAAAACGAGTAATGTCCCAAATTAACGAGGAGATTTTCTTAACCTCCATTTTGGCTGAATTTTTAAAAAATGCAAAAATATCCCATGGAAGTCGTAGCTATGTTGTTTACCTATCCAACGAATTGTCCCATGCTAAGATTCAATACAAACCGGTCACTTTATGGCCTTCCTTATAAAAAAAGGGTCGAAAACGAGTAATGTCCTAAATTAACGAGGAGATTTTCTTGACCTCCATTTTGGCCGAATTTTTAGAGAATGCAAAAATATCCCATGGAAGTCGTAGTTATGTTGTTTACCTATCCAACGAATTGTCACACGCTAAGACTCAATGCAAATCGGCCACATTATGGCCTTCCTAAAAGGGTCGAAAACGAGTAATGTCCCAAATTAACGAGGAGATTTTTTTAACCTCCATTTTGGCTGAATTTTTAGAGAATGCAAAAATATCCCATGGAAGTCGTAGTTATTTTGTTTACCTATCCAACGAATTGTCACATGCTAAGATTCAATACAAATCGGCCACTTTATGGCCTTCCTTGTAAAAATGGGTCGAAAACGAGTAATGCCCTAAATTAACGAGGAGATTTTCTTAACCTCCATTTTGGCCGAATTTTTAGAGAATGCAAAAATATCCCATGGAAGTCATAGTTATGTTGTTTACCTATCCAACGAATTGTCACACGCTAAGATTCAATGCAAATCGGCCACATTATGGCCTTCCTTATAAAAAAGGGTCGAAAACGAGTAATGTCCTAAATTAACGAGGAGATTTTCTTGACCTCCATTTTGGCCGAATTTTTAGAGAATGCAAAAATATCCCATGGAAGTCGTAGTTATGTTGTTTACCTATCCAACGAATTGTCACACGCTAAGACTCAATGCAAATCGGCCACATTATGGCCTTCCTAAAAGGGTCGAAAACGAGTAATGTCCCAAATTAACGAGGAGATTTTCTTAACCTCCATTTTGGCTGAATTTTTAGAGAATGCAAAAATATCCCATGGAAGTCGTAGTTATTTTGTTTACCTATCCAACGAATTGTCACATGCTAAGATTCAATACAAATCGGCCACTTTATGGCCTTCCTAGTAAAAATGGGTCGAAAACGAGTAATGCCCTAAATTAACGAGGAGATTTTCTTAACCTCCATTTTGGCCAAATTTTTAGAGAATGCAAAAATATCCCATGGAAGTCATAGTTATGTTGTTTACCTATCCAACGAATTGTCACACGCTAAGATTCAATGCAAATCGGCCACATTATGGCCTTCCTTATAAAAAAGGGTCGAAAACGAGTAATGTCCTAAATTAACGAGGAGATTTTCTTGACCTCCATTTTGGCCGAATTTTTAGAGAATGCAAAAATATCCCATGGAAGTCATAGTTATGTTGTTTACCTATCCAACGAATTGTCACACGCTAAGATTCAATGCAAATCGGCCACATTATGGCCTTCCTACTAAAAAAGGGTCTAAAACGAGTAATGTCCCAAATTAACGAGGATATTTTCTTAACCCCCATTTTGGCTGAATTTTTAGAGAATGCAAAAATATCCCATGGAAGTCATAGTTATGTTGTTTACCTATCCAACGAATTGTCACACGCTAAGATTCAATGCAAATCGGCCACATTATGGCCTTCCTAGTAAAAAAGGGTCGAAAACGAGTAATGTCCCAAATTAACGAGGAGATTTTCTTAACCTCCATTTTGGCTGAATTTTTAAAAAATGCAAAAATATCCCATGGAAGTCGTAGCTATGTTGTTTACCTATCCAACGAATTGTCCCATGCTAAGATTCAATACAAACCGGCCACTTTATGGCCTTCCTTATAAAAAAGGGTCGAAAACGAGTAATGTCCTAAATTAACGAGGAGATTTTCTTGACCTCCATTTTGGCCGAATTTTTAGAGAATGCAAAAATATCCCATGGAAGTCGTAGTTATGTTGTTTACCTATCCAACGAATTGTCACACGCTAAGATTCAATGCAAATCGGCTACATTATGGCCTTCCTACGAAAAAAGGGTCGAAAACGAGTAATGTCCCAAATTAACGAGGATATTTTCTTAACCCCCATTTTGGCTGAATTTTTAGAGAATGCAAAAATATCCCATGGAAGTCGTAGTTATGTTGTTTACCTATCCAACGAATTGTCACACGCTAAGATTCAATGCAAATCGGCCACATTATGGCCTTCCTACTAAAAAAGGGTCGAAAACGAGTAATGTCCTAAATTAACGAGGATATTTTCTTAACCCCCATTTTGGCTGAATTTTTAGAGAATGCAAAAATATCCCATGGAAGTCATAGTTATGTTGTTTACCTATCCAACGAATTGTCACACGCTAAGATTCAATGCAAATCGGCCACATTATGGCCTTCCTAGTAAAAAAGGGTCGAAAACGAGTAATGTCCCAAATTAACGAGGAGATTTTCTTAACCTCCATTTTGGCTGAATTTTTAAAAAATGCAAAAATATCCCATGGAAGTCGTAGCTATGTTGTTTACCTATCCAACGAATTGTCCCATGCTAAGATTCAATACAAACCGGTCACTTTATGGCCTTCCTTATAAAAAAAGGGTCGAAAACGAGTAATGTCCTAAATTAACGAGGAGATTTTCTTGACCTCCATTTTGGCCGAATTTTTAGAGAATGCAAAAATATCCCATGGAAGTCGTAGTTATGTTGTTTACCTATCCAACGAATTGTCACACGCTAAGACTCAATGCAAATCGGCCACATTATGGCCTTCCTAAAAGGGTCGAAAACGAGTAATGTCCCAAATTAACGAGGAGATTTTCTTAACCTCCATTTTGGCTGAATTTTTAGAGAATGCAAAAATATCCCATGGAAGTCGTAGTTATTTTGTTTACCTATCCAACGAATTTTCACATGCTAAGATTCAATACAAATCGGCCACTTTATGGCCTTCCTAGTAAAAATGGGTCGAAAACGAGTAATGCCCTAAATTAACGAGGAGATTTTCTTAACCTCCATTTTGGCCGAATTTTTAGAGAATGCAAAAATATCCCATGGAAGTCATAGTTATGTTGTTTACCTATCCAACGAATTGTCACACGCTAAGATTCAATGCAAATCGGCCACATTATGGCCTTCCTTATAAAAAAGGGTCGAAAACGAGTAATGTCCTAAATTAACGAGGAGATTTTCTTGACCTCCATTTTGGCCGAATTTTTAGAGAATGCAAAAATATCCCATGGAAGTCGTAGTTATGTTGTTTACCTATCCAACGAATTGTCACACGCTAAGATTCAATGCAAATCGGCCACATTATGGCCTTCCTAGTAAAAAAGGGTCGAAAACGAGTAATGTCCCAAATTAACGAGGAGATTTTCTTAACCTCCATTTTGGCTGAATTTTTAAAAAATGCAAAAATATCCCATGGAAGTCGTAGCTATGTTGTTTACCTATCCAACAAATTGTCCCATGCTAAGATTCAATACAAACCGGCCACTTTATGGCCTTCCTTATAAAAAAGGGTCGAACACGAGTAATGTCCTAAATTAACGAGGAGATTTTCTTGACCTCCATTTTGGCCGAATTTTTAGAGAATGCAAAAATATCCCATGGAAGTCGTAGTTATGTTGTTTACCTATCCAACGAATTGTCACACGCTAAGATTCAATGCAAATCGGCCACATTATGGCCTTCCTAGTAAAAAAGGGTCGAAAACGAGTAATGTCCCAAATTAACGAGGAGATTTTCTTAACCTCCATTTTGGCTGAATTTTTAAAAAATGCAAAAATATCCCATGGAAGTCGTAGCTATGTTGTTTACCTATCCAACAAATTGTCCCATGCTAAGATTCAATACAAACCGGCCACTTTATGGCCTTCCTTATAAAAAAGGGTCGAAAACGAGTAATGTCCTAAATTAACGAGGAGATTTTCTTGACCTCCATTTTGGCCGAATTTTTAGAGAATGCAAAAATATCCCATGGAAGTCGTAGTTATGTTGTTTACCTATCCAACGAATTGTCACACGCTAAGATTCAATGCAAATCGGCTACATTATGGCCTTCCTACGAAAAAAGGGTCGAAAACGAGTAATGTCCCAAATTAACGAGGATATTTTCTTAACCCCCATTTTGGCTGAATTTTTAGAGAATGCAAAAATATCCCATGGAAGTCGTAGTTATGTTGTTTACCTATCCAACGAATTGTCACACGCTAAGATTCAATGCAAATCGGCCACATTATGGCCTTCCTACTAAAAAAGGGTCGAAAACGAGTAATGTCCTAAATTAACGAGGATATTTTCTTAACCCCCATTTTGGCTGAATTTTTAGAGAATGCAAAAATATCCCATGGAAGTCATAGTTATGTTGTTTACCTATCCAACGAATTGTCACACGCTAAGATTCAATGCAAATCGGCCACATTATGGCCTTCCTAAAAGGGTCGAAAACGAGTAATGTCCCAAATTAACGAGGAGATTTTCTTAACCTCCATTTTGGCTGAATTTTTAGAGAATGCAAAAATATCCCATGGAAGTCGTAGTTATTTTGTTTACCTATCCAACGAATTGTCACATGCTAAGATTCAATACAAATCGGCCACTTTATGGCCTTCCTAGTAAAAATGGGTCGAAAACGAGTAATGCCCTAAATTAACGAGGAGATTTTCTTAACCTCCATTTTGGCCGAATTTTTAGAGAATGCAAAAATATCCCATGGAAGTCATAGTTATGTTGTTTACCTATCCAACGAATTGTCACACGCTAAGATTCAATGCAAATCGGCCACATTATGGCCTTCCTTATAAAAAAGGGTCGAAAACGAGTAATGTCCTAAATTAACGAGGAGATTTTCTTGACCTCCATTTTGGCCGAATTTTTAGAGAATGCAAAAATATCCCATGGAAGTCATAGTTATGTTGTTTACCTATCCAACGAATTGTCACACGCTAAGATTCAATGCAAATCGGCCACATTATGGCCTTCCTACTAAAAAAGGGTCTAAAACGAGTAATGTCCTAAATTAACGAGGAGATTTTCTTGACCTCCATTTTGGCCGAATTTTTAGAGAATGCAAAAATATCCCATGGAAGTCGTAGTTATGTTGTTTACCTATCCAACGAATTGTCACACGCTAAGATTCAATGCAAATCGGCCACATTATGGCCTTCCTAGTAAAAAAGGGTCGAAAACGAGTAATGTCCCAAATTAACGAGGAGATTTTCTTAACCTCCATTTTGGCTGAATTTTTAAAAAATGCAAAAATATCCCATGGAAGTCGTAGCTATGTTGTTTACCTATCCAACGAATTGTCCCATGCTTAGATTCAATACAAACCGGTCACTTTATGGCCTTCCTTATAAAAAAAGGGTCGAAAACGAGTAATGTCCTAAATTAACGAGGAGATTTTCTTGACCTCCATTTTGGCCGAATTTTTAGAGAATGCAAAAATATCCCATGGAAGTCGTAGTTATGTTGTTTACCTATCCAACGAATTGTCACACGCTAAGACTCAATGCAAATCGGCCACATTATGGCCTTCCTAAAAGGGTCGAAAACGAGTAATGTCCCAAATTAACGAGGAGATTTTCTTAACCTCCATTTTGGCTGAATTTTTAGAGAATGCAAAAATATCCCATGGAAGTCGTAGTTATTTTGTTTACCTATCCAACGAATTTTCACATGCTAAGATTCAATACAAATCGGCCACTTTATGGCCTTCCTAGTAAAAATGGGTCGAAAACGAGTAATGCCCTAAATTAACGAGGAGATTTTCTTAACCTCCATTTTGGCCGAATTTTTAGAGAATGCAAAAATATCCCATGGAAGTCATAGTTATGTTGTTTACCTATCCAACGAATTGTCACACGCTAAGATTCAATGCAAATCGGCCACATTATGGCCTTCCTTATAAAAAAGGGTCGAAAACGAGTAATGTCCTAAATTAACGAGGAGATTTTCTTGACCTCCATTTTGGCCGAATTTTTAGAGAATGCAAAAATATCCCATGGAAGTCGTAGTTATGTTGTTTACCTATCCAACGAATTGTCACACGCTAAGATTCAATGCAAATCGGCCACATTATGGCCTTCCTAGTAAAAAAGGGTCGAAAACGAGTAATGTCCCAAATTAACGAGGAGATTTTCTTAACCTCCATTTTGGCTGAATTTTTAAAAAATGCAAAAATATCCCATGGAAGTCGTAGCTATGTTGTTTACCTATCCAACAAATTGTCCCATGCTAAGATTCAATACAAACCGGCCACTTTATGGCCTTCCTTATAAAAAAGGGTCGAACACGAGTAATGTCCTAAATTAACGAGGAGATTTTCTTGACCTCCATTTTGGCCGAATTTTTAGAGAATGCAAAAATATCCCATGGAAGTCGTAGTTATGTTGTTTACCTATCCAACGAATTGTCACACGCTAAGATTCAATGCAAATCGGCCACATTATGGCCTTCCTAGTAAAAAAGGGTCGAAAACGAGTAATGTCCCAAATTAACGAGGAGATTTTCTTAACCTCCATTTTGGCTGAATTTTTAAAAAATGCAAAAATATCCCATGGAAGTCGTAGCTATGTTGTTTACCTATCCAACAAATTGTCCCATGCTAAGATTCAATACAAACCGGCCACTTTATGGCCTTCCTTATAAAAAAGGGTCGAAAACGAGTAATGTCCTAAATTAACGAGGAGATTTTCTTGACCTCCATTTTGGCCGAATTTTTAGAGAATGCAAAAATATCCCATGGAAGTCGTAGTTATGTTGTTTACCTATCCAACGAATTGTCACACGCTAAGATTCAATGCAAATCGGCTACATTATGGCCTTCCTACGAAAAAAGGGTCGAAAACGAGTAATGTCCCAAATTAACGAGGATATTTTCTTAACCCCCATTTTGGCTGAATTTTTAGAGAATGCAAAAATATCCCATGGAAGTCGTAGTTATGTTGTTTACCTATCCAACGAATTGTCACACGCTAAGATTCAATGCAAATCGGCCACATTATGGCCTTCCTACTAAAAAAGGGTCGAAAACGAGTAATGTCCTAAATTAACGAGGATATTTTCTTAACCCCCATTTTGGCTGAATTTTTAGAGAATGCAAAAATATCCCATGGAAGTCATAGTTATGTTGTTTACCTATCCAACGAATTGTCACACGCTAAGATTCAATGCAAATCGGCCACATTATGGCCTTCCTAAAAGGGTCGAAAACGAGTAATGTCCCAAATTAACGAGGAGATTTTCTTAACCTCCATTTTGGCTGAATTTTTAGAGAATGCAAAAATATCCCATGGAAGTCGTAGTTATTTTGTTTACCTATCCAACGAATTGTCACATGCTAAGATTCAATACAAATCGGCCACTTTATGGCCTTCCTAGTAAAAATGGGTCGAAAACGAGTAATGCCCTAAATTAACGAGGAGATTTTCTTAACCTCCATTTTGGCCGAATTTTTAGAGAATGCAAAAATATCCCATGGAAGTCATAGTTATGTTGTTTACCTATCCAACGAATTGTCACACGCTAAGATTCAATGCAAATCGGCCACATTATGGCCTTCCTTATAAAAAAGGGTCGAAAACGAGTAATGTCCTAAATTAACGAGGAGATTTTCTTGACCTCCATTTTGGCCGAATTTTTAGAGAATGCAAAAATATCCCATGGAAGTCATAGTTATGTTGTTTACCTATCCAACGAATTGTCACACGCTAAGATTCAATGCAAATCGGCCACATTATGGCCTTCCTACTAAAAAAGGGTCTAAAACGAGTAATGTCCTAAATTAACGAGGAGATTTTCTTGACCTCCATTTTGGCCGAATTTTTAGAGAATGCAAAAATATCCCATGGAAGTCGTAGTTATGTTGTTTACCTATCCAACGAATTGTCACACGCTAAGATTCAATGCAAATCGGCCACATTATGGCCTTCCTAGTAAAAAAGGGTCGAAAACGAGTAATGTCCCAAATTAACGAGGAGATTTTCTTAACCTCCATTTTGGCTGAATTTTTAAAAAATGCAAAAATATCCCATGGAAGTCGTAGCTATGTTGTTTACCTATCCAACGAATTGTCCCATGCTTAGATTCAATACAAACCGGTCACTTTATGGCCTTCCTTATAAAAAAAGGGTCGAAAACGAGTAATGTCCTAAATTAACGAGGAGATTTTCTTGACCTCCATTTTGGCCGAATTTTTAGAGAATGCAAAAATATCCCATGGAAGTCGTAGTTATGTTGTTTACCTATCCAACGAATTGTCACACGCTAAGACTCAATGCAAATCGGCCACATTATGGCCTTCCTAAAAGGGTCGAAAACGAGTAATGTCCCAAATTAACGAGGAGATTTTCTTAACCTCCATTTTGGCTGAATTTTTAGAGAATGCAAAAATATCCCATGGAAGTCGTAGTTATTTTGTTTACCTATCCAACGAATTGTCACATGCTAAGATTCAATACAAATCGGCCACTTTATGGCCTTCCTAGTAAAAATGGGTCGAAAACGAGTAATGTCCTAAATTAACGAGGAGATTTTCTTAACCTCCATTTTGGCCGAATTTTTAGAGAATGCAAAAATATCCCATGGAAGTCATAGTTATGTTGTTTACCTATCCAACGAATTGTCACACGCTAAGATTCAATGCAAATCGGCCACATTATGGCCTTCCTTATAAAAAAGGGTCGAAAACGAGTAATGTCCTAAATTAACGAGGAGATTTTCTTGACCTCCATTTTGGCCGAATTTTTAGAGAATGCAAAAATATCCCATGGAAGTCATAGTTATGTTGTTTACCTATCCAACGAATTGTCACATGCTAAGAAAATCCCCTCGTTAATTTAGGACATTACTCGTTTTCGACCCTTTTTTATATGGAAGGCCATAAAGTGGCCGGTTTGTATTGAATCTTAGCATGGGACAATTTGTTGGATAGGTAAACAACATAGCTACGACTTCCATGGGATATTTTTGCATTTTTTAAAAATTCAGCCAAAATGGAGGTTAAGAAAATCCTTGCGTTAATTTGGGACATTACTCGTTTTCGACCCTTTTTTACTAGGAAGGCCATAATGTGGCCGATTTGCATTGAATTTTAGCGTGTGACAATTCGTTGGATAGGTAAACAACATAACTACGACTTCCATGGGATATTTTTGCATTCTCTAAAAATTCGGCCAAAATGGAGGTTAAGAAAATCTCCTCGTTAATTTAGGACATTACTCGTTTTCGACCCATTTTTACTAGGAGGCCATAATGTGGCCGATTTGCATTGAATCTTAGCGTGTGACAATTCGTTGGATAGGTAAACAACATAACTACGACTTCCATGGGATATTTTTGCATTCTCTAAAAATTCGGCCAAAATGGAGGTTAAGAAAATCTCCTCGTTAATTTAGGACATTACTCGTTTTCGACCCATTTTTACTAGGAAGGCCATAAAGTGGCCGATTTGTATTGAATCTTAGCATGTGACAATTCGTTGGATAGGTAAACAACATACCTACGATATCCATGGGATATTTTTGCATTCTCTAAAAATTCGGCCAAAATGGAGGCTAAGAAAATCCCCTCGTTAGTTTAGGACATTACTCGTTTTCGACCCTTTTTTACTAGGAAGGCCATAATGTGGCCGATTTGCATTGAATCTTAGCATGTGACAATTCGTTGGAAAGGTAAACAACATAACTACGACTTCCATGGGATATTTTTGCATTCTCTAAAAATTTGGCCAAAATGGAGGTTAAGAAAATCTCCTCGTTAATTTGGGACATTACTCGTTTTCGACCCTTTTTTAGTAGGAAGGCCATAATGTAGCCGATTTGCATTGAATCTTAGCGTGTGACAATTCGTTGGATAGGTAAACAACATAACTACGACTTCCATGGGATATTTTTGCATTCTCTAAAAATTCAGCCAAAATGGAGGTTAAGAAAATCCCCTCGTTAATTTAGGACATTACTCGTTTTCGACCCTTTTTTATAAGGAAGGCCATAAAGTGGCCGGTTTGTATTGAATCTTAGCATGGGACAATTTGTTGGATAGGTAAACAACATAGCTACGACTTCCATGGGATATTTTTGCATTTTTTAAAAATTCAGCCAAAATGGAGGTTAAGAAAATCCTTGCGTTAATTTGGGACATTACTCGTTTTCGACCCTTTTTTACTAGGAAGGCCATAATGTGGCCGATTAGCATTGAATTTTAGCGTGTGACAATTCGTTGGATAGGTAAACAACATAACTACGACTTCCATGGGATATTTTTGCATTCTCTAAAAATTCGGCCAAAATGGAGGTTAAGAAAATCTCCTCGTTAATTTAGGACATTACTTGTTTTCGACCCATTTTTACTAGGAGGCCATAATGTGGCCGATTTGCATTGAATATTAGCGTGTGACAATTCGTTGGATAGGTAAACAACATAACTACGACTTCCATGGGATATTTTTGCATTCTCTAAAAATTCGGCCAAAATGGAGGTTAAGAAAATCTCCTCGTTAATTTAGGACATTACTTGTTTTCGACCCATTTTTACTAGGAAGGCCATAAAGTGGCCGATTTGTATTGAATCTTAGCATGTGACAATTCGTTGGATAGGTAAACAACATACCTACGATATCCATGGGATATTTTTGCATTCTCTAAAAATTCGGCCAAAATGGAGGCTAAGAAAATCCCCTCGTTAGTTTAGGACATTACTCGTTTTCGACCCTTTTTTACTAGGAAGGCCATAATGTGGCCGATTTGCATTGAATCTTAGCATGTGACAATTCGTTGGAAAGGTAAACAACATAACTACGACTTCCATGGGATATTTTTGCATTCTCTAAAAATTTGGCCAAAATGGAGGTTAAGAAAATCTCCTCGTTAATTTGGGACATTACTCGTGTTCGACCCTTTTTTAGTAGGAAGGCCATAATGTAGCCGATTTGCATTGAATCTTAGCGTGTGACAATTCGTTGGATAGGTAAACAACATAACTACGACTTCCATGGGATATTTTTGCATTCTCTAAAAATTCAGCCAAAATGGAGGTTAAGAAAATCCCCTCGTTAATTTAGGACATTACTCGTTTTCGACCCTTTTTTATAAGGAAGGCCATAAAGTGGCCGGTTTGTATTGAATCTTAGCATGGGACAATTTGTTGGATAGGTAAACAACATAGCTACGACTTCCATGGGATATTTTTGCATTTTTTAAAAATTCAGCCAAAATGGAGGTTAAGAAAATCCTTGCGTTAATTTGGGACATTACTCGTTTTCGACCCTTTTTTACTAGGAAGGCCATAATGTGGCCGATTTGCATTGAATTTTAGCGTGTGACAATTCGTTGGATAGGTAAACAACATAACTACGACTTCCATGGGATATTTTTGCATTCTCTAAAACTTCGGCCAAAATGGAGGTTAAGAAAATCTCCTCGTTAATTTAGGACATTACTCGTTTTCGACCCATTTTTACTAGGAAGGCCATAAAGTGGCCGATTTGTATTGAATCTTAGCATGTGACAATTCGTTGGATAGGTAAACAACATACCTACGATATCCATGGGATATTTTTGCATTCTCTAAAAATTCGGCCAAAATGGAGGCTAAGAAAATCCCCTCGTTAGTTTAGGACATTACTCGTTTTCGACCCTTTTTTACTAGGAAGGCCATAATGTGGCTGATTTGCATTGAATCTTAGCATGTGACAATTCGTTGGAAAGGTAAACAACATAACTACGACTTCCATGGGATATTTTTGCATTCTCTAAAAATTTGGCCAAAATGGAGGTTAAGAAAATCTCCTCGTTAATTTGGGACATTACTCGTTTTCGACCCTTTTTTAGTAGAAAGGCCATAATGTAGCCGATTTGCATTGAATCTTAGCGTGTGACAATTCGTTGGATAGGTAAACAACATAACTACGACTTCCATGGGATATTTTTGCATTCTCTAAAAATTCAGCCAAAATGGAGGTTAAGAAAATCCCCTCGTTAATTTAGGACATTACTCGTTTTCGACCCTTTTTTATAAGGAAGGCCATAAAGTGGCCGGTTTGTATTGAATCTTAGCATGGGACAATTTGTTGGATAGGTAAACAACATAGCTACGACTTCCATGGGATATTTTTGCATTTTTTAAAAATTCAGCCAAAATGGAGGTTAAGAAAATCCTTGCGTTAATTTGGGACATTACTCGTTTTCGACCCTTTTTTACTAGGAAGGCCATAATGTGGCCGATTAGCATTGAATTTTAGCGTGTGACAATTCGTTGGATAGGTAAACAACATAACTACGACTTCCATGGGATATTTTTGCATTCTCTAAAAATTCGGCCAAAATGGAGGTTAAGAAAATCTCCTCGTTAATTTAGGACATTACTCGTTTTCGACCCATTTTTACTAGGAAGGCCATAATGTGGCCGATTTGCATTGAATCTTAGCGTGTGACAATTCGTTGGATAGGTAAACAACATAACTACGACTTCCATGGGATATTTTTGCATTCTCTAAAAATTCGGCCAAAATGGAGGTTAAGAAAATCTCCTCGTTAATTTAGGACATTACTCGTTTTCGACCCATTTTTACTAGGAAGGCCATAAAGTGGCCGATTTGTATTGAATCTTAGCATGTGACAATTCGTTGGATAGGTAAACAACATACCTACGATATCCATGGGATATTTTTGCATTCTCTAAAAATTCGGCCAAAATGGAGGCTAAGAAAATCCCCTCGTTAGTTTAGGACATTACTCGTTTTCGACCCTTTTTTACTAGGAAGGCCATAATGTGGCCGATTTGCATTGAATCTTAGCATGTGACAATTCGTTGGAAAGGTAAACAACATAACTACGACTTCCATGGGATATTTTTGCATTCTCTAAAAATTTGGCCAAAATGGAGGTTAAGAAAATCTCCTCGTTAATTTGGGACATTACTCGTTTTCGACCCTTTTTTAGTAGAAAGGCCATAATGTAGCCGATTTGCATTGAATCTTAGCGTGTGACAATTCGTTGGATAGGTAAACAACATAACTACGACTTCCATGGGATATTTTTGCATTCTCTAAAAATTCAGCCAAAATGGAGGTTAAGAAAATCCCCTCGTTAATTTAGGACATTACTCGTTTTCGACCCTTTTTTATAAGGAAGGCCATAAAGTGGCCGGTTTGTATTCAATCTTAGCATGGGACAATTCGTTGGATAGGTAAACAACATAGCTACGACTTCCATGGGATATTTTTGCATTTTTTAAAAATTCAGCCAAAATGGAGGTTAAGAAAATCCTTGCGTTAATTTGGGACATTACTCGTTTTCGACCCTTTTTTACTAGGAAGGCCATAATGTGGCCGATTAGCATTGAATTTTAGCGTGTGACAATTCGTTGGATAGGTAAACAACATAACTACGACTTCCATGGGATATTTTTGCATTCTCTAAAAATTCGGCCAAAATGGAGGTTAAGAAAATCTCCTCGTTAATTTAGGACATTACTCATTTTCGACCCATTTTTACTAGGAAGGCCATAATGTGGCCGATTTGCATTGAATCTTAGCGTGTGACAATTCGTTGGATAGGTAAACAACATAACTACGACTTCCATGGGATATTTTTGCATTCTCTAAAAATTCGGCCAAAATGGAGGTTAAGAAAATCTCCTCGTTAATTTAGGACATTACTCATTTTCGACCCATTTTTACTAGGAAGGCCATAAAGTGGCCGATTTGTATTGAATCTTAGCATGTGACAATTCGTTGGATAGGTAAACAACATACCTACGATATCCATGGGATATTTTTGCATTCTCTAAAAATTCGGCCAAAACGGAGGTTAAGAAAATCTCCTCGTTAATTTAGGACATTACTCGTTTTCGACCCATTTTTACTAGGAAGTCCATAATGTGGCCGATTTGCATTGAATCTTAGCGTGCGACAATTTGTTGGATAGGTAAACAACATAACTACGACTTCCATGGGATATTTTTGCATTCTCTAAAAATTCGGCCAAAATGGAGGTTAAGAAAATCTCCTCGTTAATTTAGGACATTACTCGTTTTCGACCCATTTTTACTAGGAAGGCCATAAAGTGGCCGATTTGTATTGAATCTTAGCATGTGACAATTCGTTGGATAGGTAAACAACATACCTACGATATCCATGGGATATTTTTGCATTCTCTAAAAATTCGGCCAAAATGGAGGCTAAGAAAATCCCCTCGTTAGTTTAGGACATTACTCGTTTTCGACCCTTTTTTACTAGGAAGGCCATAATGTGGCCGATTTGCATTGAATCTTAGCATGTGACAATTCGTTGGAAAGGTAAACAACATAACTACGACTTCCATGGGATATTTTTGCATTCTCTAAAAATTCAGCCAAAATGGGGGTTAAGAAAATATCCTCGTTAATTTGGGACATTACTCGTTTTCGACCCTTTTTTAGTAGGAAGGCCATAATGTAGCCGATTTGCATTGAATCTTAGCGTGTGACAATTCGTTGGATAGGTAAACAACATAACTACGACTTCCATGGGATATTTTTGCATTCTCTAAAAATTCAGCCAAAATGGAGGTTAAGAAAATCCCCTCGTTAATTTAGGACATTACTCGTTTTCGACCCTTTTTTATAAGGAAGGCCTTAAAGTGGCCGGTTTGTATTGAATCTTAGCATGGGACAATTTGTTGGATAGGTAAACAACATAGCTAAGACTTCCATGGGATATTTTTGCATTTTTTAAAAATTCAGCCAAAATGGAGGTTAAGAAAATCCTTGCGTTAATTTGGGACATTACTCGTTTTCAACCCTTTTTTACTAGGAAGGCCATAATGTGGCCGATTTGCATTGAATTTTAGCGTGTGACAATTCGTTGGATAGGTAAACAACATAACTACGACTTCCATGGGATATTTTTGCATTCTCTAAAAATTCGGCCAAAATGGAGGTTAAGAAAATCTCCTCGTTAATTTAGGACATTACTCGTTTTCGACCCATTTTTACTAGGAAGGCCATAAAGTGGCCGATTTGTATTGAATCTTAGCATGTGACAATTCGTTGGATAGGTAAACAACATACCTACGATATCCATGGGATATTTTTGCATTCTCTAAAAATTCGGCCAAAATGGAGGCTAAGAAAATCCCCTCGTTAGTTTAGGACATTACTCGTTTTCGACCCTTTTTTACTAGGAAGGCCATAATGTGGCCGATTTGCATTGAATCTTAGCATGTGACAATTCGTTGGAAAGGTAAACAACATAACTACGACTTCCATGGGATATTTTTGCATTCTCTAAAAATTTGGCCAAAATGGAGGTTAAGAAAATCTCCTCGTTAATTTGGGACATTACTCGTTTTCGACCCTTTTTTAGTAGGAAGGCCATAATGTAGCCGATTTGCATTGAATCTTAGCGTGTGACAATTCGTTGGATAGGTAAACAACATAACTACGACTTCCATGGGATATTTTTGCATTCTCTAAAAATTCAGCCAAAATGGAGGTTAAGAAAATCCCCTCGTTAATTTAGGACATTACTCGTTTTCGACCCTTTTTTATAAGGAAGGCCATAAAGTGGCCGGTTTGTATTGAATCTTAGCATGGGACAATTTGTTGGATAGGTAAACAACATAGCTACGACTTCCATGGGATATTTTTGCATTTTTTAAAAATTCAGCCAAAATGGAGGTTAAGAAAATCCTTGCGTTAATTTGGGACATTACTCGTTTTCGACCCTTTTTTACTAGGAAGGCCATAATGTGGCCGATTAGCATTGAATTTTAGCGTGTGACAATTCGTTGGATAGGTAAACAACATAACTACGACTTCCATGGGATATTTTTGCATTCTCTAAAAATTCGGCCAAAATGGAGGTTAAGAAAATCTCCTCGTTAATTTAGGACATTACTCGTTTTCGACCCATTTTTACTAGGAAGGCCATAATGTGGCCGATTTGCATTGAATCTTAGCGTGTGACAATTCGTTGGATAGGTAAACAACATAACTACGACTTCCATGGGATATTTTTGCATTCTCTAAAAATTCGGGCAAAATGGAGGTTAAGAAAATCTCCTCGTTAATTTAGGACATTACTCGTTTTCGACCCATTTTTACTAGGAAGGCCATAAAGTGGCCGATTTGTATTGAATCTTAGCATGTGACAATTCGTTGGATAGGTAAACAACATACCTACGATATCCATGGGATATTTTTGCATTCTCTAAAAATTCGGCCAAAATGGAGGCTAAGAAAATCCCCTCGTTAGTTTAGGACATTACTCGTTTTCGACCCTTTTTTACTAGGAAGGCCATAATGTGGCCGATTTGCATTGAATCTTAGCATGTGACAATTCGTTGGAAAGGTAAACAACATAACTACGACTTCCATGGGATATTTTTGCATTCTCTAAAAATTTGGCCAAAATGGAGGTTAAGAAAATCTCCTCGTTAATTTGGGACATTACTCGTTTTCGACCCTTTTTTAGTAGAAAGGCCATAATGTAGCCGATTTGCATTGAATCTTAGCGTGTGACAATTCGTTGGATAGGTAAACAACATAACTACGACTTCCATGGGATATTTTTGCATTCTCTAAAAATTCAGCCAAAATGGAGGTTAAGAAAATCCCCTCGTTAATTTAGGACATTACTCGTTTTCGACCCTTTTTTATAAGGAAGGCCATAAAGTGGCCGGTTTGTATTGAATCTTAGCATGGGACAATTTGTTGGATAGGTAAACAACATAGCTACGACTTCCATGGGATATTTTTGCATTTTTTAAAAATTCAGCCAAAATGGAGGTTAAGAAAATCCTTGCGTTAATTTGGGACATTACTCGTTTTCGACCCTTTTTTACTAGGAAGGCCATAATGTGGCCGATTAGCATTGAATTTTAGCGTGTGACAATTCGTTGGATAGGTAAACAACATAACTACGACTTCCATGGGATATTTTTGCATTCTCTAAAAATTCGGCCAAAATGGAGGTTAAGAAAATCTCCTCGTTAATTTAGGACATTACTCGTTTTCGACCCATTTTTACTAGGAAGGCCATAATGTGGCCGATTTGCATTGAATCTTAGCGTGTGACAATTCGTTGGATAGGTAAACAACATAACTACGACTTCCATGGGATATTTTTGCATTCTCTAAAAATTCGGCCAAAATGGAGGTTAAGAAAATCTCCTCGTTAATTTAGGACATTACTCGTTTTCGACCCATTTTTACTAGGAAGGCCATAAAGTGGCCGATTTGTATTGAATCTTAGCATGTGACAATTCGTTGGATAGGTAAACAACATACCTACGATATCCATGGGATATTTTTGCATTCTCTAAAAATTCGGCCAAAATGGAGGCTAAGAAAATCCCCTCGTTAGTTTAGGACATTACTCGTTTTCGACCCTTTTTTACTAGGAAGGCCATAATGTGGCCGATTTGCATTGAATCTTAGCATGTGACAATTCGTTGGAAAGGTAAACAACATAACTACGACTTCCATGGGATATTTTTGCATTCTCTAAAAATTTGGCCAAAATGGAGGTTAAGAAAATCTCCTCGTTAATTTGGGACATTACTCGTTTTCGACCCTTTTTTAGTAGAAAGGCCATAATGTAGCCGATTTGCATTGAATCTTAGCGTGTGACAATTCGTTGGATAGGTAAACAACATAACTACGACTTCCATGGGATATTTTTGCATTCTCTAAAAATTCAGCCAAAATGGAGGTTAAGAAAATCCCCTCGTTAATTTAGGACATTACTCGTTTTCGACCCTTTTTTATAAGGAAGGCCATAAAGTGGCCGGTTTGTATTGAATCTTAGCATGGGACAATTTGTTGGATAGGTAAACAACATAGCTACGACTTCCATGGGATATTTTTGCATTTTTTAAAAATTCAGCCAAAATGGAGGTTAAGAAAATCCTTGCGTTAATTTGGGACATTACTCGTTTTCGACCCTTTTTTACTAGGAAGGCCATAATGTGGCCGATTTGCATTGAATTTTAGCGTGTGACAATTCGTTGGATAGGTAAACAACATAACTACGACTTCCATGGGATATTTTTGCATTCTCTAAAAATTCGGCCAAAATGGAGGTTAAGAAAATCTCCTCGTTAATTTAGGACATTACTCGTTTTCGACCCATTTTTACTAGGAAGGCCATAAAGTGGCCGATTTGTATTGAATCTTAGCATGTGACAATTCGTTGGATAGGTAAACAACATACCTACGATATCCATGGGATATTTTTGCATTCTCTAAAAATTCGGCCAAAATGGAGGCTAAGAAAATCCCCTCGTTAGTTTAGGACATTACTCGTTTTCGACCCTTTTTTACTAGGAAGGCCATAATGTGGCCGATTTGCATTGAATCTTAGCATGTGACAATTCGTTGGAAAGGTAAACAACATAACTACGACTTCCATGGGATATTTTTGCATTCTCTAAAAATTTGGCCAAAATGGAGGTTAAGAAAATCTCCTCGTTAATTTGGGACATTACTCGTTTTCGACCCTTTTTTAGTAGGAAGGCTATAATGTAGCCGATTTGCATTGAATCTTAGCGTGTGACAATTCGTTGGATAGGTAAACAACATAACTACGACTTCCATGGGATATTTTTGCATTCTCTAAAAATTCAGCCAAAATGGAGGTTAAGAAAATCCCCTCGTTAATTTAGGACATTACTCGTTTTCGACCCTTTTTTATAAGGAAGGCCATCAAGTGGCCGGTTTGTATTGAATCTTAGCATGGGACAATTTGTTGGATAGGTAAACAACATAGCTACGACTTCCATGGGATATTTTTGCATTTTTTAAAAATTCAGCCAAAATGGAGGTTAAGAAAATCCTTGCGTTAATTTGGGACATTACTCGTTTTCGACCCTTTTTTACTAGGAAGGCCATAATGTGGCCGATTAGCATTGAATTTTAGCGTGTGACAATTCGTTGGATAGGTAAACAACATAACTACGACTTCCATGGGATATTTTTGCATTCTCTAAAAATTCGGCCAAAATGGAGGTTAAGAAAATCTCCTCGTTAATTTAGGACATTACTCGTTTTCGACCCATTTTTACTAGGAAGGCCATAATGTGGCCGATTTGCATTGAATCTTAGCGTGTGACAATTCGTTGGATAGGTAAACAACATAACTACGACTTCCATGGGATATTTTTGCATTCTCTAAAAATTCGGGCAAAATGGAGGTTAAGAAAATCTCCTCGTTAATTTAGGACATTACTCGTTTTCGACCCATTTTTACTAGGAAGGCCATAAAGTGGCCGATTTGTATTGAATCTTAGCATGTGACAATTCGTTGGATAGGTAAACAACATACCTACGATATCCATGGGATATTTTTGCATTCTCTAAAAATTCGGCCAAAATGGAGGCTAAGAAAATCCCCTCGTTAGTTTAGGACATTACTCGTTTTCGACCCTTTTTTACTAGGAAGGCCATAATGTGGCCGATTTGCATTGAATCTTAGCATGTGACAATTCGTTGGAAAGGTAAACAACATAACTACGACTTCCATGGGATATTTTTGCATTCTCTAAAAATTTGGCCAAAATGGAGGTTAAGAAAATCTCCTCGTTAATTTGGGACATTACTCGTTTTCGACCCTTTTTTAGTAGGAAGGCCATAATGTAGCCGATTTGCATTGAATCTTAGCGTGTGACAATTCGTTGGATAGGTAAACAACATAACTACGACTTCCATGGGATATTTTTGCATTCTCTAAAAATTCGGCCAAAATGGAGGTTAAGAAAATCTCCTCGTTAATTTAGGACATTACTCGTTTTCGACCCATTTTTACTAGGAAGGCCATAATGTGGCCGATTTGCATTGAATCTTAGCGTGTGACAATTCGTTGGATAGGTAAACAACATAACTACGACTTCCATGGGATATTTTTGCATTCTCTAAAAATTCAGCCAAAATGGAGGTTAAGAAAATCCCCTCGTTAATTTAGGACATTACTCGTTTTCGACCCTTTTTTATAAGGAAGGCCATAAAGTGGCCGGTTTGTATTGAATCTTAGCATGGGACAATTTGTTGGATAGGTAAACAACATAGCTACGACTTCCATGGGATATTTTTGCATTTTTTAAAAATTCAGCCAAAATGGAGGTTAAGAAAATCCTTGCGTTAATTTGGGACATTACTCGTTTTCGACCCTTTTTTACTAGGAAGGCCATAATGTGGCCGATTTGCATTGAATTTTAGCGTGTGACAATTCGTTGGATAGGTAAACAACATAACTACGACTTCCATGGGATATTTTTGCATTCTCTAAAAATTCGGCCAAAATGGAGGTTAAGAAAATCTCCTCGTTAATTTAGGACATTACTCGTTTTCGACCCATTTTTACTAGGAAGGCCATAAAGTGGCCGATTTGTATTGAATCTTAGCATGTGACAATTCGTTGGATAGGTAAACAACATACCTACGATATCCATGGGATATTTTTGCATTCTCTAAAAATTCGGCCAAAATGGAGGCTAAGAAAATCCCCTCGTTAGTTTAGGACATTACTCGTTTTCGACCCTTTTTTACTAGGAAGGCCATAATGTGGCCGATTTGCATTGAATCTTAGCATGTGACAATTCGTTGGAAAGGTAAACAACATAACTACGACTTCCATGGGATATTTTTGCATTCTCTAAAAATTTGGCCAAAATGGAGGTTAAGAAAATCTCCTCGTTAATTTGGGACATTACTCGTTTTCGACCCTTTTTTAGTAGGAAGGCTATAATGTAGCCGATTTGCATTGAATCTTAGCGTGTGACAATTCGTTGGATAGGTAAACAACATAACTACGACTTCCATGGGATATTTTTGCATTCTCTAAAAATTCAGCCAAAATGGAGGTTAAGAAAATCCCCTCGTTAATTTAGGACATTACTCGTTTTCGACCCTTTTTTATAAGGAAGGCCATCAAGTGGCCGGTTTGTATTGAATCTTAGCATGGGACAATTTGTTGGATAGGTAAACAACATAGCTACGACTTCCATGGGATATTTTTGCATTTTTTAAAAATTCAGCCAAAATGGAGGTTAAGAAAATCCTTGCGTTAATTTGGGACATTACTCGTTTTCGACCCTTTTTTACTAGGAAGGCCATAATGTGGCCGATTAGCATTGAATTTTAGCGTGTGACAATTCGTTGGATAGGTAAACAACATAACTACGACTTCCATGGGATATTTTTGCATTCTCTAAAAATTCGGCCAAAATGGAGGTTAAGAAAATCTCCTCGTTAATTTAGGACATTACTCGTTTTCGACCCATTTTTACTAGGAAGGCCATAATGTGGCCGATTTGCATTGAATCTTAGCGTGTGACAATTCGTTGGATAGGTAAACAACATAACTACGACTTCCATGGGATATTTTTGCATTCTCTAAAAATTCGGGCAAAATGGAGGTTAAGAAAATCTCCTCGTTAATTTAGGACATTACTCGTTTTCGACCCATTTTTACTAGGAAGGCCATAAAGTGGCCGATTTGTATTGAATCTTAGCATGTGACAATTCGTTGGATAGGTAAACAACATACCTACGATATCCATGGGATATTTTTGCATTCTCTAAAAATTCGGCCAAAATGGAGGCTAAGAAAATCCCCTCGTTAGTTTAGGACATTACTCGTTTTCGACCCTTTTTTACTAGGAAGGCCATAATGTGGCCGATTTGCATTGAATCTTAGCATGTGACAATTCGTTGGAAAGGTAAACAACATAACTACGACTTCCATGGGATATTTTTGCATTCTCTAAAAATTTGGCCAAAATGGAGGTTAAGAAAATCTCCTCGTTAATTTGGGACATTACTCGTTTTCGACCCTTTTTTAGTAGGAAGGCCATAATGTAGCCGATTTGCATTGAATCTTAGCGTGTGACAATTCGTTGGATAGGTAAACAACATAACTACGACTTCCATGGGATATTTTTGCATTCTCTAAAAATTCGGCCAAAATGGAGGTTAAGAAAATCTCCTCGTTAATTTAGGACATTACTCGTTTTCGACCCATTTTTACTAGGAAGGCCATAATGTGGCCGATTTGCATTGAATCTTAGCGTGTGACAATTCGTTGGATAGGTAAACAACATAACTACGACTTCCATGGGATATTTTTGCATTCTCTAAAAATTCGGCCAAAATGGAGGTTAAGAAAATCTCCTCGTTAATTTAGGACATTACTCGTTTTCGACCCATTTTTACTAGGAAGGCCATAAAGTGGCCGATTTGTATTGAATCTTAGCATGTGACAATTCGTTGGATAGGTAAACAACATACCTACGATATCCATGGGATATTTTTGCATTCTCTAAAAATTCGGCCAAAATGGAGGCTAAGAAAATCCCCTCGTTAGTTTAGGACATTACTCGTTTTCGACCCTTTTTTACTAGGAAGGCCATAATGTGGCCGATTTGCATTGAATCTTAGCATGTGACAATTCGTTGGAAAGGTAAACAACATAACTACGACTTCCATGGGATATTTTTGCATTCTCTAAAAATTTGGCCAAAATGGAGGTTAAGAAAATCTCCTCGTTAATTTGGGACATTACTCGTTTTCGACCCTTTTTTAGTAGAAAGGCCATAATGTAGCCGATTTGCATTGAATCTTAGCGTGTGACAATTCGTTGGATAGGTAAACAACATAACTACGACTTCCATGGGATATTTTTGCATTCTCTAAAAATTCAGCCAAAATGGAGGTTAAGAAAATCCCCTCGTTAATTTAGGACATTACTCGTTTTCGACCCTTTTTTATAAGGAAGGCCATAAATTGGCCGGTTTGTATTGAATCTTAGCATGGGACAATTTGTTGGATAGGTAAACAACATAGCTACGACTTCCATGGGATATTTTTGCATTTTTTAAAAATTCAGCCAAAATGGAGGTTAAGAAAATCCTTGCGTTAATTTGGGACATTACTCGTTTTCGACCCTTTTTTACTAGGAAGGCCATAATGTGGCCGATTTGCATTGAATTTTAGCGTGTGACAATTCGTTGGATAGGTAAACAACATAACTACGACTTCCATGGGATATTTTTGCATTCTCTAAAAATTCGGCCAAAATGGAGGTTAAGAAAATCTCCTCGTTAATTTAGGACATTACTCGTTTTCGACCCATTTTTACTAGGAAGGCCATAAAGTGGCCGATTTGTATTGAATCTTAGCATGTGACAATTCGTTGGATAGGTAAACAACATACCTACGATATCCATGGGATATTTTTGCATTCTCTAAAAATTCGGCCAAAATGGAGGCTAAGAAAATCCCCTCGTTAGTTTAGGACATTACTCGTTTTCGACCCTTTTTTACTAGGAAGGCCATAATGTGGCCGATTTGCATTGAATCTTAGCATGTGACAATTCGTTGGAAAGGTAAACAACATAACTACGACTTCCATGGGATATTTTTGCATTCTCTAAAAATTTGGCCAAAATGGAGGTTAAGAAAATCTCCTCGTTAATTTGGGACATTACTCGTTTTCGACCCTTTTTTAGTAGGAAGGCTATAATGTAGCCGATTTGCATTGAATCTTAGCGTGTGACAATTCGTTGGATAGGTAAACAACATAACTACGACTTCCATGGGATATTTTTGCATTCTCTAAAAATTCAGCCAAAATGGAGGTTAAGAAAATCCCCTCGTTAATTTAGGACATTACTCGTTTTCGACCCTTTTTTATAAGGAAGGCCATCAAGTGGCCGGTTTGTATTGAATCTTAGCATGGGACAATTTGTTGGATAGGTAAACAACATAGCTACGACTTCCATGGGATATTTTTGCATTTTTTAAAAATTCAGCCAAAATGGAGGTTAAGAAAATCCTTGCGTTAATTTGGGACATTACTCGTTTTCGACCCTTTTTTACTAGGAAGGCCATAATGTGGCCGATTAGCATTGAATTTTAGCGTGTGACAATTCGTTGGATAGGTAAACAACATAACTACGACTTCCATGGGATATTTTTGCATTCTCTAAAAATTCGGCCAAAATGGAGGTTAAGAAAATCTCCTCGTTAATTTAGGACATTACTCGTTTTCGACCCATTTTTACTAGGAAGGCCATAATGTGGCCGATTTGCATTGAATCTTAGCGTGTGACAATTCGTTGGATAGGTAAACAACATAACTACGACTTCCATGGGATATTTTTGCATTCTCTAAAAATTCGGCCAAAATGGAGGTTAAGAAAATCTCCTCGTTAATTTAGGACATTACTCGTTTTCGACCCATTTTTACTAGGAAGGCCATAAAGTGGCCGATTTGTATTGAATCTTAGCATGTGACAATTCGTTGGATAGGTAAACAACATACCTACGATATCCATGGGATATTTTTGCATTCTCTAAAAATTCGGCCAAAATGGAGGCTAAGAAAATCCCCTCGTTAGTTTAGGACATTACTCGTTTTCGACCCTTTTTTACTAGGAAGGCCATAATGTGGCCGATTTGCATTGAATCTTAGCATGTGACAATTCGTTGGAAAGGTAAACAACATAACTACGACTTCCATGGGATATTTCTGCATTCTCTAAAAATTTGGCCAAAATGGAGGTTAAGAAAATCTCCTCGTTAATTTGGGACATTACTCGTTTTCGACCCTTTTTTAGTAGAAAGGCCATAATGTAGCCGATTTGCATTGAATCTTAGTGTGTGACAATTCGTTGGATAGGTAAACAACATAACTACGACTTCCATGGGATATTTTTGCATTCTCTAAAAATTCAGCCAAAATGGAGGTTAAGAAAATCCCCTCGTTAATTTAGGACATTACTCGTTTTCGACCCTTTTTTATAAGGAAGGCCATAAAGTGGCCGGTTTGTATTGAATCTTAGCATGGGACAATTTGTTGGATAGGTAAACAACATAGCTACGACTTCCATGGGATATTTTTGCATTTTTTAAAAATTCAGCCAAAATGGAGGTTAAGAAAATCCTTGCGTTAATTTGGGACATTACTCGTTTTCGACCCTTTTTTACTAGGAAGGCCATAATGTGGCCGATTTGCATTGAATTTTAGCGTGTGACAATTCGTTGGATAGGTAAACAACATAACTACGACTTCCATGGGATATTTTTGCATTCTCTAAAAATTCGGCCAAAATGGAGGTTAAGAAAATCTCCTCGTTAATTTAGGACATTACTCGTTTTCGACCCATTTTTACTAGGAAGGCCATAAAGTGGCCGATTTGTATTGAATCTTAGCATGTGACAATTCGTTGGATAGGTAAACAACATACCTACGATATCCATGGGATATTTTTGCATTCTCTAAAAATTCGGCCAAAATGGAGGCTAAGAAAATCCCCTCGTTAGTTTAGGACATTACTCGTTTTCGACCCATTTTTACTAGGAAGGCCATAAAGTGGCCGATTTGTATTGAATCTTAGCATGTGACAATTCGTTGGATAGGTAAACAACATACCTACGATATCCATGGGATATTTTTGCATTCTCTAAAAATTCGGCCAAAATGGAGGCTAAGAAAATCCCCTCGTTAGTTTAGGACATTACTCGTTTTCGACCCTTTTTTACTAGGAAGGCCATAATGTGGCCGATTTGCATTGAATCTTAGCATGTGACAATTCGTTGGAAAGGTAAACAACATAACTACGACTTCCATGGGATATTTTTGCATTCTCTAAAAATTTGGCCAAAATGGAGGTTAAGAAAATCTCCTCGTTAATTTGGGACATTACTCGTTTTCGACCCTTTTTTAGTAGGAAGGCCATAATGTAGCCGATTTGCATTGAATCTTAGCGTGTGACAATTCGTTGGATAGGTAAACAACATAACTACGACTTCCATGGGATATTTTTGCATTCTCTAAAAATTCAGCCAAAATGGAGGTTAAGAAAATCCCCTCGTTAATTTAGGACATTACTCGTTTTCGACCCTTTTTTATAAGGAAGGCCATAAAGTGGCCGGTTTGTATTGAATCTTAGCATGGGACAATTTGTTGGATAGGTAAACAACATAGCTACGACTTCCATGGGATATTTTTGCATTTTTTAAAAATTCAGCCAAAATGGAGGTTAAGAAAATCCTTGCGTTAATTTGGGACATTACTCGTTTTCGACCCTTTTTTACTAGGAAGGCCATAATGTGGCCGATTAGCATTGAATTTTAGCGTGTGACAATTCGTTGGATAGGTAAACAACATAACTACGACTTCCATGGGATATTTTTGCATTCTCTAAAAATTCGGCCAAAATGGAGGTTAAGAAAATCTCCTCGTTAATTTAGGACATTACTCGTTTTCGACCCATTTTTACTAGGAAGGCCATAATGTGGCCGATTTGCATTGAATCTTAGCGTGTGACAATTCGTTGGATAGGTAAACAACATAACTACGACTTCCATGGGATATTTTTGCATTCTCTAAAAATTCGGGCAAAATGGAGGTTAAGAAAATCTCCTCGTTAATTTAGGACATTACTCGTTTTCGACCCATTTTTACTAGGAAGGCCATAAAGTGGCCGATTTGTATTGAATCTTAGCATGTGACAATTCGTTGGATAGGTAAACAACATACCTACGATATCCATGGGATATTTTTGCATTCTCTAAAAATTCGGCCAAAATGGAGGCTAAGAAAATCCCCTCGTTAGTTTAGGACATTACTCGTTTTCGACCCTTTTTTACTAGGAAGGCCATAATGTGGCCGATTTGCATTGAATCTTAGCATGTGACAATTCGTTGGAAAGGTAAACAACATAACTACGACTTCCATGGGATATTTTTGCATTCTCTAAAAATTTGGCCAAAATGGAGGTTAAGAAAATCTCCTCGTTAATTTGGGACATTACTCGTTTTCGACCCTTTTTTAGTAGAAAGGCCATAATGTAGCCGATTTGCATTGAATCTTAGCGTGTGACAATTCGTTGGATAGGTAAACAACATAACTACGACTTCCATGGGATATTTTTGCATTCTCTAAAAATTCAGCCAAAATGGAGGTTAAGAAAATCCCCTCGTTAATTTAGGACATTACTCGTTTTCGACCCTTTTTTATAAGGAAGGCCATAAAGTGGCCGGTTTGTATTGAATCTTAGCATGGGACAATTTGTTGGATAGGTAAACAACATAGCTACGACTTCCATGGGATATTTTTGCATTTTTTAAAAATTCAGCCAAAATGGAGGTTAAGAAAATCCTTGCGTTAATTTGGGACATTACTCGTTTTCGACCCTTTTTTACTAGGAAGGCCATAATGTGGCCGATTTGCATTGAATTTTAGCGTGTGACAATTCGTTGGATAGGGAAACAACATAACTACGACTTCCATGGGATATTTTTGCATTCTCTAAAAATTCGGCCAAAATGGAGGTTAAGAAAATCTCCTCGTTAATTTAGGACATTACTCGTTTTCGACCCATTTTTACTAGGAAGGCCATAATGTGGCCGATTTGCATTGAATCTTAGCGTGTGACAATTCGTTGGATAGGTAAACAACATAACTACGACTTCCATGGGATATTTTTGCATTCTCTAAAAATTCAGCCAAAATGGAGGTTAAGAAAATCCCCTCGTTAATTTAGGACATTACTCGTTTTCGACCCTTTTTTATAAGGAAGGCCATAAAGTGGCCGGTTTGTATTGAATCTTAGCATGGGAAAATTTGTTGGATAGGTAAACAACAT
This sequence comes from Medicago sativa, assembly GCF_051527215.1. Lineage (NCBI taxonomy): Eukaryota > Viridiplantae > Streptophyta > Magnoliopsida > Fabales > Fabaceae > Medicago > Medicago sativa. The sequence continues at coordinate 85,085,809 of NC_140750.1, forward strand.
AGCTACGACTTCCATGGGATATTTTTGCATTTTTTAAAAATTCAGCCAAAATGGAGGTTAAGAAAATCCTTGCGTTAATTTGGGACATTACTCGTTTTCGACCCTTTTTTACTAGGAAGGCCATAATGTGGCCGATTAGCATTGAATTTTAGCGTGTGACAATTCGTTGGATAGGTAAACAACATAACTACGACTTCCATGGGATATTTTTGCATTCTCTAAAAATTCGGCCAAAATGGAGGTTAAGAAAATCTCCTCGTTAATTTAGGACATTACTCGTTTTCGACCCATTTTTACTAGGAAGGCCATAATGTGGCCGATTTGCATTGAATCTTAGCGTGTGACAATTCGTTGGATAGGTAAACAACATAACTACGACTTCCATGGGATATTTTTCCATTCTCTAAAAATTCGGCCAATATGGAGGTTAAGAAAATCTCCTCGTTAATTTAGGACATTACTCGTTTTCGACCCATTTTTACTAGGAAGGCCATAAAGTGGCCGATTTGTATTGAATCTTAGCATGTGACAATTCGTTGGATAGGTAAACAACATACCTACGATATCCATGGGATATTTTTGCATTCTCTAAAAATTCGGCCAAAATGGAGGCTAAGAAAATCCCCTCGTTAGTTTAGGACATTACTCGTTTTCGACCCTTTTTTACTAGGAAGGCCATAATGTGGCCGATTTGCATTGAATCTTAGCATGTGACAATTCGTTGGAAAGGTAAACAACATAACTACGACTTCCATGGGATATTTTTGCATTCTCTAAAAATTTGGCCAAAATGGAGGTTAAGAAAATCTCCTCGTTAATTTGGGACATTACTCGTTTTCGACCCTTTTTTAGTAGAAAGGCCATAATGTAGCCGATTTGCATTGAATCTTAGCGTGTGACAATTCGTTGGATAGGTAAACAACATACCTACGATATCCATGGGATATTTTTGCATTCTCTAAAAATTCGGCCAAAATGGAGGCTAAGAAAATCCCCTCGTTAGTTTAGGACATTACTCGTTTTCGACCCTTTTTTACTAGGAAGGCCATAATGTGGCCGATTTGCATTGAATCTTAGCATGTGACAATTCGTTGGAAAGGTAAACAACATAACTACGACTTCCATGGGATATTTTTGCATTCTCTAAAAATTTGGCCAAAATGGAGGTTAAGAAAATCTCCTCGTTAATTTGGGACATTACTCGTTTTCGACCCTTTTTTAGTAGAAAGGCCATAATGTAGCCGATTTGCATTGAATCTTAGCGTGTGACAATTCGTTGGATAGGTAAACAACATAACTACGACTTCCATGGGATATTTTTGCATTCTCTAAAAATTCAGCCAAAATGGAGGTTAAGAAAATCCCCTCGTTAATTTAGGACATTACTCGTTTTCGACCCTTTTTTATAAGGAAGGCCATAAAGTGGCCGGTTTGTATTGAATCTTAGCATGGGACAATTTGTTGGATAGGTAAACAACATAGCTACGACTTCCATGGGATATTTTTGCATTTTTTAAAAATTCAGCCAAAATGGAGGTTAAGAAAATCCTTGCGTTAATTTGGGACATTACTCGTTTTCGACCCTTTTTTACTAGGAAGGCCATAATGTGGCCGATTTGCATTGAATTTTAGCGTGTGACAATTCGTTGGATAGGTAAACAACATAACTACGACTTCCATGGGATATTTTTGCATTCTCTAAAAATTCGGCCAAAATGGAGGTTAAGAAAATCTCCTCGTTAATTTAGGACATTACTCGTTTTCGACCCATTTTTACTAGGAAGGCCATAATGTGGCCGATTTGCATTGAATCTTAGCGTGTGACAATTCGTTGGATAGGTAAACAACATAACTACGACTTCCATGGGATATTTTTCCATTCTCTAAAAATTCGGCCAAAATGGAGGTTAAGAAAATCTCCTCGTTAATTTAGGACATTACTCGTTTTCGACCCATTTTTACTAGGAAGGCCATAAAGTGGCCGATTTGTATTGAATCTTAGCATGTGACAATTCGTTGGATAGGTAAACAACATACCTACGATATCCATGGGATATTTTTGCATTCTCTAAAAATTCGGCCAAAATGGAGGCTAAGAAAATCCCCTCGTTAGTTTAGGACATTACTCGTTTTCGACCCTTTTTTACTAGGAAGGCCATAATGTGGCCGATTTGCATTGAATCTTAGCATGTGACAATTCGTTGGAAAGGTAAACAACATAACTACGACTTCCATGGGATATTTTTGCATTCTCTAAAAATTTGGCCAAAATGGAGGTTAAGAAAATCTCCTCGTTAATTTGGGACATTACTCGTTTTCGACCCTTTTTTAGTAGGAAGGCCATAATGTAGCCGATTTGCATTGAATCTTAGCGTGTGACAATTCGTTGGATAGGTAAACAACATAACTACGACTTCCATGGGATATTTTTGCATTCTCTAAAAATTCAGCCAAAATGGAGGTTAAGAAAATCCCCTCGTTAATTTAGGACATTACTCGTTTTCGACCCTTTTTTATAAGGAAGGCCATAAAGTGGCCGGTTTGTATTGAATCTTAGCATGGGAAAATTTGTTGGATAGGTAAACAACATAGCTACGACTTCCATGGGATATTTTTGCATTTTTTAAAAATTCAGCCAAAATGGAGGTTAAGAAAATCCTTGCGTTAATTTGGGACATTACTCGTTTTCGACCCTTTTTTACTAGGAAGGCCATAATGTGGCCGATTAGCATTGAATTTTAGCGTGTGACAATTCGTTGGATAGGTAAACAACATAACTACGACTTCCATGGGATATTTTTGCATTCTCTAAAAATTCGGCCAAAATGGAGGTTAAGAAAATCTCCTCGTTAATTTAGGACATTACTCGTTTTCGACCCATTTTTACTAGGAAGGCCATAAAGTGGCCGATTTGTATTGAATCTTAGCATGTGACAATTCGTTGGATAGGTAAACAACATACCTACGATATCCATGGGATATTTTTGCATTCTCTAAAAATTCGGCCAAAATGGAGGCTAAGAAAATCCCCTCGTTAGTTTAGGACATTACTCGTTTTCGACCCTTTTTTACTAGGAAGGCCATAATGTGGCCGATTTGCATTGAATCTTAGCATGTGACAATTCGTTGGAAAGGTAAACAACATAACTACGACTTCCATGGGATATTTTTGCATTCTCTAAAAATTTGGCCAAAATGGAGGTTAAGAAAATCTCCTCGTTAATTTGGGACATTACTCGTTTTCGACCCTTTTTTAGTAGAAAGGCCATAATGTAGCCGATTTGCATTGAATCTTAGCGTGTGACAATTCGTTGGATAGGTAAACAACATAACTACGACTTCCATGGGATATTTTTGCATTCTCTAAAAATTCAGCCAAAATGGAGGTTAAGAAAATCCCCTCGTTAATTTAGGACATTACTCGTTTTCGACCCTTTTTTATAAGGAAGGCCATAAAGTGGCCGGTTTGTATTGAATCTTAGCATGGGACAATTTGTTGGATAGGTAAACAACATAGCTACGACTTCCATGGGATATTTTTGCATTTTTTAAAAATTCAGCCAAAATGGAGGTTAAGAAAATCCTTGCGTTAATTTGGGACATTACTCGTTTTCGACCCTTTTTTACTAGGAAGGCCATAATGTGGCCGATTTGCATTGAATTTTAGCGTGTGACAATTCGTTGGATAGGTAAACAACATAACTACGACTTCCATGGGATATTTTTGCATTCTCTAAAAATTCGGCCAAAATGGAGGTTAAGAAAATCTCCTCGTTAATTTAGGACATTACTCGTTTTCGACCCATTTTTACTAGGAAGGCCATAATGTGGCCGATTTGCATTGAATCGTAGCGTGTGACAATTCGTTGGATAGGTAAACAACATAACTACGACTTCCATGGGATATTTTTGCATTCTCTAAAAATTCGGCCAAAATGGAGGTTAAGAAAATCTCCTCGTTAATTTAGGACATTACTCGTTTTCGACCCATTTTTACTAGGAAGGCCATAAAGTGGCCGATTTGTATTGAATCTTAGCATGTGACAATTCGTTGGATAGGTAAACAACAGACCTACGATATCCATGGGATATTTTTGCATTCTCTAAAAATTCGGCCAAAATGGAGGCTAAGAAAATCCCCTCGTTAGTTTAGGACATTACTCGTTTTCGACCCTTTTTTACTAGGAAGGCCATAATGTGGCCGATTTGCATTGAATCTTAGCATGTGACAATTCGTTGGAAAGGTAAACAACATAACTACGACTTCCATGGGATATTTTTGCATTCTCTAAAAATTTGGCCAAAATGGAGGTTAAGAAAATCTCCTCGTTAATTTGGGACATTACTCGTTTTCGACCCTTTTTTAGTAGGAAGGCCATAATGTAGCCGATTTGCATTGAATCTTAGCGTGTGACAATTCGTTGGATAGGTAAACAACATAACTACGACTTCCATGGGATATTTTTGCATTCTCTAAAAATTCAGCCAAAATGGAGGTTAAGAAAATCCCCTCGTTAATTTAGGACATTACTCGTTTTCGACCCTTTTTTATAAGGAAGGCCATAAAGTGGCCGGTTTGTATTGAATCTTAGCATGGGACAATTTGTTGGATAGGTAAACAACATAGCTACGACTTCCATGGGATATTTTTGCATTTTTTAAAAATTCAGCCAAAATGGAGGTTAAGAAAATCCTTGCGTTAATTTGGGACATTACTCGTTTTCGACCCTTTTTTACTAGGAAGGCCATAATGTGGCCGATTTGCATTGAATTTTAGCGTGTGACAATTCGTTGGATAGGTAAACAACATAACTACGACTTCCATGGGATATTTTTGCATTCTCTAAAAATTCGGCCAAAATGGAGGTTAAGAAAATCTCCTCGTTAATTTAGGACATTACTCGTTTTCGACCCATTTTTACTAGGAAGGCCATAAAGTGGCCGATTTGTATTGAATCTTAGCATGTGACAATTCGTTGGATAGGTAAACAACATACCTACGATATCCATGGGATATTTTTGCATTCTCTAAAAATTCGGCCAAAATGGAGGCTAAGAAAATCCCCTCGTTAGTTTAGGACATTACTCGTTTTCGACCCTTTTTTACTAGGAAGGCCATAATGTGGCCGATTTGCATTGAATCTTAGCATGTGACAATTCGTTGGAAAGGTAAACAACATAACTACGACTTCCATGGGATATTTTTGCATTCTCTAAAAATTTGGCCAAAATGGAGGTTAAGAAAATCTCCTCGTTAATTTGGGACATTACTCGTTTTCGACCCTTTTTTAGTAGGAAGGCCATAATGTGGCCGATTTGCATTGAATCTTAGCGTGTGACAATTCGTTGGATAGGTAAACAACATAACTACGACTTCCATGGGATATTTTTGCATTCTCTAAAAATTCGGCCAAAATGGAGGTTAAGAAAATCCCCTCGTTAATTTAGGACATTACTCGTTTTCGACCCTTTTTTATAAGGAAGGCCATAAAGTGGCCGGTTTGTATTGAATCTTAGCATGGGACAATTTGTTGGATAGGTAAACAACATAGCTACGACTTCCATGGGATATTTTTGCATTTTTTAAAAATTCAGCCAAAATGGAGGTTAAGAAAATCCTTGCGTTAATTTGGGACATTACTCGTTTTCGACCCTTTTTTACTAGGAAGGCCATAATGTGGCCGATTTGCATTGAATTTTAGCGTGTGACAATTCGTTGGATAGGTAAACAACATAACTACGACTTCCATGGGATATTTTTGCATTCTCTAAAAATTCGGCCAAAATGGAGGTTAAGAAAATCTCCTCGTTAATTTAGGACATTACTCGTTTTCGACCCATTTTTACTAGGAAGGCCATAATGTGGCCGATTTGCATTGAATCGTAGCGTGTGACAATTCGTTGGATAGGTAAACAACATAACTACGACTTCCATGGGATATTTTTGCATTCTCTAAAAATTCGGCCAAAATGGAGGTTAAGAAAATCTCCTCGTTAATTTAGGACATTACTCGTTTTCGACCCATTTTTACTAGGAAGGCCATAAAGTGGCCGATTTGTATTGAATCTTAGCATGTGACAATTCGTTGGATAGGTAAACAACATACCTACGATATCCATGGGATATTTTTGCATTCTCTAAAAATTCGGCCAAAATGGAGGCTAAGAAAATCCCCTCGTTAGTTTAGGACATTACTCGTTTTCGACCCTTTTTTACTAGGAAGGCCATAATGTGGCCGATTTGCATTGAATCTTAGCATGTGACAATTCGTTGGAAAGGTAAACAACATAACTACGACTTCCATGGGATATTTTTGCATTCTCTAAAAATTCAGCCAAAATGGAGGTTAAGAAAATCCCCTCGTTAATTTAGGACATTACTCGTTTTCGACCCTTTTTTATAAGGAAGGCCATAAAGTGGCCGGTTTGTATTGAATCTTAGCATGGGACAATTTGTTGGATAGGTAAACAACATAGCTACGACTTCCATGGGATATTTTTGCATTTTTTAAAAATTCAGCCAAAATGGAGGTTAAGAAAATCCTTGCGTTAATTTGGGACATTACTCGTTTTCGACCCTTTTTTACTAGGAAGGCCATAATGTGGCCGATTTGCATTGAATTTTAGCGTGTGACAATTCGTTGGATAGGTAAACAACATAACTACGACTTCCATGGGATATTTTTGCATTCTCTAAAAATTCGGCCAAAATGGAGGTTAAGAAAATCTCCTCGTTAATTTAGGACATTACTCGTTTTCGACCCATTTTTACTAGGAAGGCCATAATGTGGCCGATTTGCATTGAATCGTAGCGTGTGACAATTCGTTGGATAGGTAAACAACATAACTACGACTTCCATGGGATATTTTTGCATTCTCTAAAAATTCGGCCAAAATGGAGGTTAAGAAAATCTCCTCGTTAATTTAGGACATTACTCGTTTTCGACCCATTTTTACTAGGAAGGCCATAAAGTGGCCGATTTGTATTGAATCTTAGCATGTGACAATTCGTTGGATAGGTAAACAACAGACCTACGATATCCATGGGATATTTTTGCATTCTCTAAAAATTCGGCCAAAATGGAGGCTAAGAAAATCCCCTCGTTAGTTTAGGACATTACTCGTTTTCGACCCTTTTTTACTAGGAAGGCCATAATGTGGCCGATTTGCATTGAATCTTAGCATGTGACAATTCGTTGGAAAGGTAAACAACATAACTACGACTTCCATGGGATATTTTTGCATTCTCTAAAAATTTGGCCAAAATGGAGGTTAAGAAAATCTCCTCGTTAATTTGGGACATTACTCGTTTTCGACCCTTTTTTAGTAGGAAGGCCATAATGTAGCCGATTTGCATTGAATCTTAGCGTGTGACAATTCGTTGGATAGGTAAACAACATAACTACGACTTCCATGGGATATTTTTGCATTCTCTAAAAATTCAGCCAAAATGGAGGTTAAGAAAATCCCCTCGTTAATTTAGGACATTACTCGTTTTCGACCCTTTTTTATAAGGAAGGCCATAAAGTGGCCGGTTTGTATTGAATCTTAGCATGGGACAATTTGTTGGATAGGTAAACAACATAGCTACGACTTCCATGGGATATTTTTGCATTTTTTAAAAATTCAGCCAAAATGGAGGTTAAGAAAATCCTTGCGTTAATTTGGGACATTACTCGTTTTCGACCCTTTTTTACTAGGAAGGCCATAATGTGGCCGATTTGCATTGAATTTTAGCGTGTGACAATTCGTTGGATAGGTAAACAACATAACTACGACTTCCATGGGATATTTTTGCATTCTCTAAAAATTCGGCCAAAATGGAGGTTAAGAAAATCTCCTCGTTAATTTAGGACATTACTCGTTTTCGACCCATTTTTACTAGGAAGGCCATAAAGTGGCCGATTTGTATTGAATCTTAGCATGTGACAATTCGTTGGATAGGTAAACAACATACCTACGATATCCATGGGATATTTTTGCATTCTCTAAAAATTCGGCCAAAATGGAGGCTAAGAAAATCCCCTCGTTAGTTTAGGACATTACTCGTTTTCGACCCTTTTTTACTAGGAAGGCCATAATGTGGCCGATTTGCATTGAATCTTAGCATGTGACAATTCGTTGGAAAGGTAAACAACATAACTACGACTTCCATGGGATATTTTTGCATTCTCTAAAAATTTGGCCAAAATGGAGGTTAAGAAAATCTCCTCGTTAATTTGGGACATTACTCGTTTTCGACCCTTTTTTAGTAGGAAGGCCATAATGTGGCCGATTTGCATTGAATCTTAGCGTGTGACAATTCGTTGGATAGGTAAACAACATAACTACGACTTCCATGGGATATTTTTGCATTCTCTAAAAATTCGGCCAAAATGGAGGTTAAGAAAATCCCCTCGTTAATTTAGGACATTACTCGTTTTCGACCCTTTTTTATAAGGAAGGCCATAAAGTGGCCGGTTTGTATTGAATCTTAGCATGGGACAATTTGTTGGATAGGTAAACAACATAGCTACGACTTCCATGGGATATTTTTGCATTTTTTAAAAATTCAGCCAAAATGGAGGTTAAGAAAATCCTTGCGTTAATTTGGGACATTACTCGTTTTCGACCCTTTTTTACTAGGAAGGCCATAATGTGGCCGATTTGCATTGAATTTTAGCGTGTGACAATTCGTTGGATAGGTAAACAACATAACTACGACTTCCATGGGATATTTTTGCATTCTCTAAAAATTCGGCCAAAATGGAGGTTAAGAAAATCTCCTCGTTAATTTAGGACATTACTCGTTTTCGACCCATTTTTACTAGGAAGGCCATAATGTGGCCGATTTGCATTGAATCGTAGCGTGTGACAATTCGTTGGATAGGTAAACAACATAACTACGACTTCCATGGGATATTTTTGCATTCTCTAAAAATTCGGCCAAAATGGAGGTTAAGAAAATCTCCTCGTTAATTTAGGACATTACTCGTTTTCGACCCATTTTTACTAGGAAGGCCATAAAGTGGCCGATTTGTATTGAATCTTAGCATGTGACAATTCGTTGGATAGGTAAACAACATACCTACGATATCCATGGGATATTTTTGCATTCTCTAAAAATTCGGCCAAAATGGAGGCTAAGAAAATCCCCTCGTTAGTTTAGGACATTACTCGTTTTCGACCCTTTTTTACTAGGAAGGCCATAATGTGGCCGATTTGCATTGAATCTTAGCATGTGACAATTCGTTGGAAAGGTAAACAACATAACTACGACTTCCATGGGATATTTTTGCATTCTCTAAAAATTTGGCCAAAATGGAGGTTAAGAAAATCTCCTCGTTAATTTGGGACATTACTCGTTTTCGACCCTTTTTTAGTAGAAAGGCCATAATGTAGCCGATTTGCATTGAATCTTAGCGTGTGACAATTCGTTGGATAGGTAAACAACATAACTACGACTTCCATGGGATATTTTTGCATTCTCTAAAAATTCAGCCAAAATGGAGGTTAAGAAAATCCCCTCGTTAATTTAGGACATTACTCGTTTTCGACCCTTTTTTATAAGGAAGGCCATAAAGTGGCCGGTTTGTATTGAATCTTAGCATGGGACAATTTGTTGGATAGGTAAACAACATAGCTACGACTTCCATGGGATATTTTTGCATTTTTTAAAAATTCAGCCAAAATGGAGGTTAAGAAAATCCTTGCGTTAATTTGGGACATTACTCGTTTTCGACCGTTTTTTACTAGGAAGGCCATAATGTGGCCGATTTGCATTGAATTTTAGCGTGTGACAATTCGTTGGATAGGTAAACAACATAACTACGACTTCCATGGGATATTTTTGCATTCTCTAAAAATTCGGCCAAAATGGAGGTTAAGAAAATCTCCTCGTTAATTTAGGACATTACTCGTTTTCGACCCATTTTTACTAGGAAGGCCATAATGTGGCCGATTTGCATTGAATCGTAGCGTGTGACAATTCGTTGGATAGGTAAACAACATAACTACGACTTCCATGGGATATTTTTGCATTCTCTAAAAATTCGGCCAAAATGGAGGTTAAGAAAATCTCCTCGTTAATTTAGGACATTACTCGTTTTCGACCCATTTTTACTAGGAAGGCCATAAAGTGGCCGATTTGTATTGAATCTTAGCATGTGACAATTCGTTGGATAGGTAAACAACATACCTACGATATCCATGGGATATTTTTGCATTCTCTAAAAATTCGGCCAAAATGGAGGCTAAGAAAATCCCCTCGTTAGTTTAGGACATTACTCGTTTTCGACCCTTTTTTACTAGGAAGGCCATAATGTGGCCGATTTGCATTGAATCTTAGCATGTGACAATTCGTTGGAAAGGTAAACAACATAACTACGACTTCCATGGGATATTTTTGCATTCTCTAAAAATTTGGCCAAAATGGAGGTTAAGAAAATCTCCCCGTTAATTTGGGACATTACTCGTTTTCGACCCTTTTTTAGTAGGAAGGCCATAATGTAGCCGATTTGCATTGAATCTTAGCGTGTGACAATTCGTTGGATAGGTAAACAACATAACTACGACTTCCATGGGATATTTTTGCATTCTCTAAAAATTCAGCCAAAATGGAGGTTAAGAAAATCCCCTCGTTAATTTAGGACATTACTCGTTTTCGACCCTTTTTTATAAGGAAGGCCATAAAGTGGCCGGTTTGTACTGAATCTTAGCATGGGACAATTTGTTGGATAGGTAAACAACATAACTAAGACTTCCATGGGATATTTTTGCATTTTTTAAAAATTCAGCCAAAATGGAGGTTAAGAAAATCCTTGCGTTAATTTGGGACATTACTCGTTTTCGACCCTTTTTTACTAGGAAGGCCATAATGTGGCCGATTTGCATTGAATTTTAGCGTGTGACAATTCGTTGGATAGGTAAACAACATAACTACGACTTCCATGGGATATTTTTGCATTCTCTAAAAATTCGGCCAAAATGGAGGTTAAGAAAATCTCCTCGTTAATTTAGGACATTACTCGTTTTCGACCCATTTTTACTAGGAAGGCCATAAAGTGGCCGATTTGTATTGAATCTTAGCATGTGACCATTCGTTGGATAGGTAAACAACATACCTACGATATCCATGGTATATTTTTGCATTCTCTAAAAATTCGGCCAAAATGGAGGCTAAGAAAATCCCCTCGTTAATTTAGGACATTACTCGTTTTTGACCCTTTTTTACTAGGAAGGCCATAATGTGGCCGATTTGCATTGAATCTTAGCATGTGACAATTCGTTGGAAAGGTAAACAACATAACTACGACTTCCATGGGATATTTTTGCATTCTCTAAAAATTTGGCCAAAATGGAGGTTAAGAAAATCTCCTCGTTAATTTGGGACATTACTCGTTTTCGACCCTTTTTTAGTAGGAAGGCCATAATGTAGCCGATTTGCATTGAATCTTAGCGTGTGACAATTCGTTGGATAGGTAAACAACATAACTACGACTTCCATGGGATATTTTTGCATTCTCTAAAAATTCAGCCAAAATGGAGGTTAAGAAAATCCCCTCGTTAATTTAGGACATTACTCGTTTTCGACCCTTTTTTATAAGGAAGGCCATAAAGTGGCCGGTTTGTATTGAATCTTAGCATGGGACAATTTGTTGGATAGGTAAACAACATAACTAAGACTTCCATGGGATATTTTTGCATTTTTTAAAAATTCAGCCAAAATGGAGGTTAAGAAAATCCTTGCGTTAATTTGGGACATTACTCGTTTTCGACCCTTTTTTACTAGGAAGGCCATAATGTGGCCGATTTGCATTGAATTTTAGCGTGTGACAATTCGTTGGATAGGTAAACAACATAACTACGACTTCCATGGGATATTTTTGCATTCTCTAAAAATTCGGCCAAAATGGAGATTAAGAAAATCTCCTCGTTAATTTAGGACATTACTCGTTTTCGACCCATTTTTACTAGGAAGGCCATAAAGTGGCCGATTTGTATTGAATCTTAGCATGTGACAATTCGTTGGATAGGTAAACAACATACCTACGATATCCATGGGATATTTTTGCATTCTCTAAAAATTCGGCCAAAATGGAGGCTAAGAAAATCCCCTCGTTAGTTTAGGACATTACTCGTTTTCGACCCTTTTTTACTAGGAAGGCCATAATGTGGCCGATTTGCATTGAATCTTAGCATGTGACAATTCGTTGGAAAGGTAAACAACATAACTACGACTTCCATGGGATATTTTTGCATTCTCTAAAAATTTGGCCAAAATGGAGGTTAAGAAAATCTCCTCGTTAATTTGGGACATTACTCGTTTTCGACCCTTTTTTAGTAGGAAGGCCATAATGTAGCCGATTTGCATTGAATCTTAGCGTGTGACAATTCGTTGGATAGGTAAACAACATAACTACGACTTCCATGGGATATTTTTGCATTCTCTAAAAATTCAGCCAAAATGGAGGTTAAGAAAATCCCCTCGTTAATTTAGGACATTACTCGTTTTCGACCCTTTTTTATAAGGAAGGCCATAAAGTGGCCGGTTTGTATTGAATCTTAGCATGGGACAATTTGTTGGATAGGTAAACAACATAACTAAGACTTCCATGGGATATTTTTGCATTTTTTAAAAATTCAGCCAAAATGGAGGTTAAGAAAATCCTTGCGTTAATTTGGGACATTACTCGTTTTCGACCCTTTTTTACTAGGAAGGCCATAATGTGGCCGATTTGCATTGAATTTTAGCGTGTGACAATTCGTTGGATAGGTAAACAACATAACTACGACTTCCATGGGATATTTTTGCATTCTCTAAAAATTCGGCCAAAATGGAGGTTAAGAAAATCTCCTCGTTAATTTAGGACATTACTCGTTTTCGACCCATTTTTACTAGGAAGGCCATAAAGTGGCCGATTTGTATTGAATCTTAGCATGTGACCATTCGTTGGATAGGTAAACAACATACCTACGATATCCATGGGATATTTTTGCATTCTCTAAAAATTCGGCCAAAATGGAGGCTAAGAAAATCCCCTCGTTAATTTAGGACATTACTCATTTTTGACCCTTTTTTACTAGGAAGGCCATAATGTGGCCGATTTGCATTGAATCTTAGCATGTGACAATTCGTTGGAAAGGTTAACAACATAACTACGACTTCCATGGGATATTTTTGCATTCTCTAAAAATTTGGCCAAAATGGAGGTTAAGAAAATCTCCTCGTTAATTTGGGACATTACTCGTTTTCGACCCTTTTTTAGTAGGAAGGCAATAATGTAGCCGATTTGCATTGAATCTTAGCGTGTGACAATTCGTTGGATAGGTAAACAACATAACTACGACTTCCATGGGATATTTTTGCGTTCTCTAAAAATTCAGCCAAAATGGAGGTTAAGAAAATCCCCTCGTTAATTTTGGACATTACTCGTTTTCGACCCTTTTTTATAAGAAAGGCCATAAAGTGGCCGGTTTATATTGAATCTTAGCATGGGAAAAATTTGTTGGATAGGTAAACAACATAGCTACGACTTCCATGGGATTTTTTTGCATTCTCTAAAAATTCAGCCAAAATGGAGGTTAAGAAAATCTCCTCGTTAATTTGGGACATTACTCGTTTACGACCCTTCTTTACTAGGAAGGCCATAATGTGGCATATTTGCACTGAATCTTAGCGTGTGACAATTCGTTGGATAGGTAAACAACATAACTACGACTTCCATGGGATATTTTTGCATTCTCTAAAAATTCGACCAAAATGGAGGTTAAGAAAATCTCCTCGTTAATTTAGGACATTACTCGTTTTCGACCCCTTTTTACTAGGAAGGCCATAAAGTGGCCGATTTGTATTGAATCTTAGCATGTGACAATTCGTTGGATAGGTTAATAACATAACTACGACTTCCATGGGATATTTTTGCATTCTCTAAAAATTCAGCCAAAATGGAGGTTAAGAAAATCCCCTCGTTAATTTTGGACATTACTCGTTTTCGACCCTTTTTTATAAGAAAGGCCATAAAGTGGCCGGTTTATATTGAATCTTAGCATGGGAAAAATTTGTTGGATAGGTAAACAACATAGCTACGACTTCCATGGGATTTTTTTGCATTCTCTAAAAATTCAGCCAAAATGGGGGTTAAGAAAATATCCTCGTTAATTTGGGACATTACTCGTTTTCGACCCTTTTTTAGTAGGAAGGCCATAATGTGGCCGATTTGCATTGAATCTTAGCGTGTGACAATTCGTTGGATAGGTAAACAACATAACTACGACTTCCATGGGATATTTTTGCATTCTCTAAAAAGTCGGCCAAAATGGAGGTTAAGAAAATCTACTCGTTAATTTAGGACATTACTCGTTTTCGACCCATTTTTACTAGGAAGGCCATAAAGTGGCCGATTTGTATTGAATCTTAGCATGTGACAATTCGTTGGATAGGTTAATAACATAACTACGACTTCCATGGGATATTTTTGCATTCTCTAAAAATTCGGCCAAAACGGAGGTTAAGAAAATCTCCTCGTTAATTTAGGACATTACTCGTTTTCGACCCTTTTTTACTAGGAAGGCCATAATGTGGCCGATTTGCATTGAATCTTAGCATGTGACAATTCGTTGGATAGATAAACAACATAACTACGACTTCCATGGGATATTTTCGCATTCTCTAAAAATTCGGCCAAAATGGAGGTTAAGAAAATCTCCTCGTTAATTTGGGACATTACTCGTTTTCGACCATTTTTTAGTAGGAAGGCCATAATGTAGCCGATTTGCATTGAATCTTAGCGTGTGACAATTCGTTGGATAGGTAAACAACATAACTACGACTTCCATGGGATATTTTTGCATTCTCTAAAAATTCAGCCAAAATGGAGGTTAAGAAAATCCCCTCGTTAATTTAGGACATTACTCGTTTTCGACCCTTTTTTATAAGGAAGGCCATAAAGTGGCCGGTTTGTATTGAATCTTAGCATGGGACAATTTGTTGGATAGGTAAACAACATAGCTACGACTTCCATGGGATTTTTTTGCATTCTCTAAAAATTCAGCCAAAATGGAGGTTAAGAAAATCTCGTCGTTAATTTGGGACATTACTCGTTTTCGACCCATTTTTACTAGGAAGGCCATAAAGTGGCCGATTTGTATTGAATCTTAGCATGTGACCATTCGTTGGATAGGTAAACAACATACCTACGATATCCATGGGATATTTTTGCATTCTCAAAAAATTCGGCCAAAATGGAGGTTAAGAAAATCCCCTCGTTAATTTTGGACATTACTCGTTTTCGACCCTTTTTTATAAGAAAGGCCATAAAGTGGCCGGTTTATATTGAATCTTAGCATGGGAAAAATTTGTTGGATAGGTAAACAACATAGCTACGACTTCCATGGGATTTTTTTGCATTCTCTAAAAATTCAGCCAAAATGGAGGTTAAGAAAATCTCCTCGTTAATTTGGGACATTACTCGTTTACGACCCTTCTTTACTAGGAAGGCCATAATGTGGCATATTTGCACTGAATCTTAGCGTGTGACAATTCGTTGGATAGGTAAACAACATAACTACGACTTCCATGGGATATTTTTGCATTCTCTAAAAATTCGACCAAAATGGAGGTTAAGAAAATCTCCTCGTTAATTTAGGACATTACTCGTTTTCGACCCATTTTTACTAGGAAGGCCATAAAGTGGCCGATTTGTATTGAATCTTAGCATGTGACAATTCGTTGGATAGGTTAATAACATAACTACGACTTCCATGGGATATTTTTGCATTCTCTAAAAATTCAGCCAAAATGGAGGTTAAGAAAATCCCCTCGTTAATTTTGGACATTACTCGTTTTCGACCCTTTTTTATAAGAAAGGCCATAAAGTGGCCGGTTTATATTGAATCTTAGCATGGGAAAAATTTGTTGGATAGGTAAACAACATAGCTACGACTTCCATGGGATTTTTTTGCATTCTCTAAAAATTCAGCCAAAATGGGGGTTAAGAAAATATCCTCGTTAATTTGGGACATTACTCGTTTTCGACCCTTTTTTAGTAGGAAGGCCATAATGTGGCCGATTTGCATTGAATCTTAGCGTGTGACAATTCGTTGGATAGGTAAACAACATAACTACGACTTCCATGGGATATTTTTGCATTCTCTAAAAAGTCGGCCAAAATGGAGGTTAAGAAAATCTACTCGTTAATTTAGGACATTACTCGTTTTCGACCCATTTTTACTAGGAAGGCCATAAAGTGGCCGATTTGTATTGAATCTTAGCATGTGACAATTCGTTGGATAGGTTAATAACATAACTACGACTTCCATGGGATATTTTTGCATTCTCTAAAAATTCGGCCAAAACGGAGGTTAAGAAAATCTCCTCGTTAATTTAGGACATTACTCGTTTTCGACCCTTTTTTACTAGGAAGGCCATAATGTGGCCGATTTGCATTGAATCTTAGCATGTGACAATTCGTTGGATAGATAAACAACATAACTACGACTTCCATGGGATATTTTCGCATTCTCTAAAAATTCGGCCAAAATGGAGGTTAAGAAAATCTCCTCGTTAATTTGGGACATTACTCGTTTTCGACCATTTTTTAGTAGGAAGGCCATAATGTAGCCGATTTGCATTGAATCTTAGCGTGTGACAATTCGTTGGATAGGTAAACAACATAACTACGACTTCCATGGGATATTTTTGCATTCTCTAAAAATTCAGCCAAAATGGAGGTTAAGAAAATCCCCTCGTTAATTTAGGACATTACTCGTTTTCGACCCTTTTTTATAAGGAAGGCCATAAAGTGGCCGGTTTGTATTGAATCTTAGCATGGGACAATTTGTTGGATAGGTAAACAACATAGCTACGACTTCCATGGGATTTTTTTGCATTCTCTAAAAATTCAGCCAAAATGGAGGTTAAGAAAATCTCGTCGTTAATTTGGGACATTACTCGTTTTCGACCCATTTTTACTAGGAAGGCCATAAAGTGGCCGATTTGTATTGAATCTTAGCATGTGACCATTCGTTGGATAGGTAAACAACATACCTACGATATCCATGGGATATTTTTGCATTCTCAAAAAATTCGGCCAAAATGGAGGTTAAGAAAATCCCCTCGTTAATTTTGGACATTACTCGTTTTCGACCCTTTCTTATAAGAAAGGCCATAAAGTGGCCGGTTTATATTGAATCTTAGCATGGGAAAAATTTGTTGGATAGGTAAACAACATAGCTACGACTTCCATGGGATTTTTTTGCATTCTCTAAAAATTCAGCCAAAATGGAGGTTAAGAAAATCTCCTCGTTAATTTGGGACATTACTCGTTTACGACCCTTCTTTACTAGGAAGGCCATAATGTGGCATATTTGCACTGAATCTTAGCGTGTGACAATTCGTTGGATAGGTAAACAACATAACTACGACTTCCATGGGATATTTTTGCATTCTCTAAAAATTCGACCAAAATGGAGGTTAAGAAAATCTCCTCGTTAATTTAGGACATTACTCGTTTTCGACCCATTTTTACTAGGAAGGCCATAAAGTGGCCGATTTGTATTGAATCTTAGCATGTGACAATTCGTTGGATAGGTTAATAACATAACTACGACTTCCATGGGATATTTTTGCATTCTCTAAAAATTCAGCCAAAATGGAGGTTAAGAAAATCCCCTCGTTAATTTTGGACATTACTCGTTTTCGACCCTTTTTTATAAGAAAGGCCATAAAGTGGCCGGTTTATATTGAATCTTAGCATGGGAAAAATTTGTTGGATAGGTAAACAACATAGCTACGACTTCCATGGGATTTTTTTGCATTCTCTAAAAATTCAGCCAAAATGGGGGTTAAGAAAATATCCTCGTTAATTTGGGACATTACTCGTTTTCGACCCTTTTTTAGTAGGAAGGCCATAATGTGGCCGATTTGCATTGAATCTTAGCGTGTGACAATTCGTTGGATAGGTAAACAACATAACTACGACTTCCATGGGATATTTTTGCATTCTCTAAAAAGTCGGCCAAAATGGAGGTTAAGAAAATCTACTCGTTAATTTAGGACATTACTCGTTTTCGACCCATTTTTACTAGGAAGGCCATAAAGTGGCCGATTTGTATTGAATCTTAGCATGTGACAATTCGTTGGATAGGTTAATAACATAACTACGACTTCCATGGGATATTTTTGCATTCTCTAAAAATTCGGCCAAAACGGAGGTTAAGAAAATCTCCTCGTTAATTTAGGACATTACTCGTTTTCGACCCTTTTTTACTAGGAAGGCCATAATGTGGCCGATTTGCATTGAATCTTAGCATGTGACAATTCGTTGGATAGATAAACAACATAACTACGACTTCCATGGGATATTTTCGCATTCTCTAAAAATTCGGCCAAAATGGAGGTTAAGAAAATCTCCTCGTTAATTTGGGACATTACTCGTTTTCGACCATTTTTTAGTAGGAAGGCCATAATGTAGCCGATTTGCATTGAATCTTAGCGTGTGACAATTCGTTGGATAGGTAAACAACATAACTACGACTTCCATGGGATATTTTTGCATTCTCTAAATATTCAGCCAAAATGGAGGTTAAGAAAATCCCCTCGTTAATTTAGGACATTACTCGTTTTCGACCCTTTTTTATAAGGAAGGCCATAAAGTGGCCGATTTGTATTGAATCTTAGCATGTGACCATTCGTTGGATAGGTAAACAACATACCTACGATATCCATGGGATATTTTTGCATTCTCTAAAAATTCGGCCAAAATGGAGGCTAAGAAAATCCCCTCGTTAATTTTGGACATTACTCGTTTTCGACCCTTTTTTATAAGAAAGGCCATAAAGTGGCCGGTTTATATTGAATCTTAGCATGGGAAAAATTTGTTGGATAGGTAAACAACATAGCTACGACTTCCATGGGATTTTTTTGCATTCTCTAAAAATTCAGCCAAAATGGAGGTTAAGAAAATCTCCTCGTTAATTTGGGACATTACTCGTTTACGACCCTTCTTTACTAGGAAGGCCATAATGTGGCATATTTGCACTGAATCTTAGCGTGTGACAATTCGTTGGATAGGTAAACAACATAACTACGACTTCCATGGGATATTTTTGCATTCTCTAAAAATTCGACCAAAATGGAGGTTAAGAAAATCTCCTCGTTAATTTAGGACATTACTCGTTTTCGACCCATTTTTACTAGGAAGGCCATAAAGTGGCCGATTTGTATTGAATCTTAGCATGTGACAATTCGTTGGATAGGTTAATAACATAACTACGACTTCCATGGGATATTTTTGCATTCTCTAAAAATTCAGCCAAAATGGGGGTTAAGAAAATATCCTCGTTAATTTGGGACATTACTCGTTTTCGACCCTTTTTTAGTAGGAAGGCCATAATGTGGCCGATTTGCATTGAATCTTAGCGTGTGACAATTCGTTGGATAGGTAAACAACATAACTACGACTTCCATGGGATATTTTTGCATTCTTTAAAAAGTCGGCCAAAATGGAGGTTAAGAAAATCTCCTCGTTAATTTAGGACATTACTCGTTTTCGACCCATTTTTACTAGGAAGGCCATAAAGTGGCCGATTTGTATTGAATCTTAGCATGTGACAATTCGTTGGATAGGTTAATAACATAACTACGACTTCCATGGGATATTTTTGCATTCTCTAAAAATTCGGCCAAAACGGAGGTTAAGAAAATCTCCTCGTTAATTTAGGACATTACTCGTTTTCGACCCTTTTTTACTAGGAAGGCCATAATGTGGCCGATTTGCATTGAATCTTAGCATGTGACAATTCGTTGGATAGATAAACAACATAACTACGACTTCCATGGGATATTTTCGCATTCTCTAAAAATTCGGCCAAAATGGAGGTTAAGAAAATCTCCTCGTTAATTTGGGACATTACTCGTTTTCGACCATTTTTTAGTAGGAAGGCCATAATGTAGCCGATTTGCATTGAATCTTAGCGTGTGACAATTCGTTGGATAGGTAAACAACATAACTACGACTTCCATGGGATATTTTTGCATTCTCTAAAAATTCAGCCAAAATGGAGGTTAAGAAAATCCCCTCGTTAATTTAGGACATTACTCGTTTTCGACCCTTTTTTATAAGGAAGGCCATAAAGTGGCCGGTTTGTATTGAATCTTAGCATGGGACAATTTGTTGGATAGGTAAACAACATAGCTACGACTTCCATGGGATTTTTTTGCATTCTCTAAAAATTCAGCCAAAATGGGGGTTAAGAAAATATCCTCGTTAATTTGGGACATTACTCGTTTTCGACCCTTTTTTAGTAGGAAGGCCATAATGTGGCCGATTTGCATTGAATCTTAGCGTGTGACAATTCGTTGGATAGGTAAACAACATAACTACGACTTCCATGGGATATTTTTGCATTCTCTAAAAAGTCGGCCAAAATGGAGGTTAAGAAAATCTACTCGTTAATTTAGGACATTACTCGTTTTCGACCCATTTTTACTAGGAAGGCCATAAAGTGGCCGATTTGTATTGAATCTTAGCATGTGACAATTCGTTGGATAGGTTAATAACATAACTACGACTTCCATGGGATATTTTTGCATTCTCTAAAAATTCGGCCAAAACGGAGGTTAAGAAAATCTCCTCGTTAATTTAGGACATTACTCGTTTTCGACCCTTTTTTACTAGGAAGGCCATAATGTGGCCGATTTGCATTGAATCTTAGCATGTGACAATTCGTTGGATAGATAAACAACATAACTACGACTTCCATGGGATATTTTCGCATTCTCTAAAAATTCGGCCAAAATGGAGGTTAAGAAAATCTCCTCGTTAATTTGGGACATTACTCGTTTTCGACCATTTTTTAGTAGGAAGGCCATAATGTAGCCGATTTGCATTGAATCTTAGCGTGTGACAATTCGTTGGATAGGTAAACAACATAACTACGACTTCCATGGGATATTTTTGCATTCTCTAAAAATTCAGCCAAAATGGAGGTTAAGAAAATCCCCTCGTTAATTTAGGACATTACTCGTTTTCGACCCTTTTTTATAAGGAAGGCCATAAAGTGGCCGGTTTGTATTGAATCTTAGCATGGGACAATTTGTTGGATAGGTAAACAACATAGCTACGACTTCCATGGGATTTTTTTGCATTCTCTAAAAATTCAGCCAAAATGGAGGTTAAGAAAATCTCGTCGTTAATTTGGGACATTACTCGTTTTCGACCCATTTTTACTAGGAAGGCCATAAAGTGGCCGATTTGTATTGAATCTTAGCATGTGACCATTCGTTGGATAGGTAAACAACATACCTACGATATCCATGGGATATTTTTGCATTCTCTAAAAATTCGGCCAAAATGGAGGCTAAGAAAATCCCCTCGTTAATTTTGGACATTACTCGTTTTCGACCCTTTTTTATAAGAAAGGCCATAAAGTGGCCGGTTTATATTGAATCTTAGCATGGGAAAAATTTGTTGGATAGGTAAACAACATAGCTACGACTTCCATGGGATTTTTTTGCATTCTCTAAAAATTCAGCCAAAATGGAGGTTAAGAAAATCTCCTCGTTAATTTGGGACATTACTCGTTTACGACCCTTCTTTACTAGGAAGGCCATAATGTGGCATATTTGCACTGAATCTTAGCGTGTGACAATTCGTTGGATAGGTAAACAACATAACTACGACTTCCATGGGATATTTTTGCATTCTCTAAAAATTCGACCAAAATGGAGGTTAAGAAAATCTCCTCGTTAATTTAGGACATTACTCGTTTTCGACCCATTTTTACTAGGAAGGCCATAAAGTGGCCGATTTGTATTGAATCTTAGCATGTGACAATTCGTTGGATAGGTTAATAACATAACTACGACTTCCATGGGATATTTTTGCATTCTCTAAAAATTCAGCCAAAATGGGGGTTAAGAAAATATCCTCGTTAATTTGGGACATTACTCGTTTTCGACCCTTTTTTAGTAGGAAGGCCATAATGTGGCCGATTTGCATTGAATCTTAGCGTGTGACAATTCGTTGGATAGGTAAACAACATAACTACGACTTCCATGGGATATTTTTGCATTCTTTAAAAAGTCGGCCAAAATGGAGGTTAAGAAAATCTCCTCGTTAATTTAGGACATTACTCGTTTTCGACCCATTTTTACTAGGAAGGCCATAAAGTGGCCGATTTGTATTGAATCTTAGCATGTGACAATTCGTTGGATAGGTTAATAACATAACTACGACTTCCATGGGATATTTTTGCATTCTCTAAAAATTCGGCCAAAACGGAGGTTAAGAAAATCTCCTCGTTAATTTAGGACATTACTCGTTTTCGACCCTTTTTTACTAGGAAGGCCATAATGTGGCCGATTTGCATTGAATCTTAGCATGTGACAATTCGTTGGATAGATAAACAACATAACTACGACTTCCATGGGATATTTTCGCATTCTCTAAAAATTCGGCCAAAATGGAGGTTAAGAAAATCTCCTCGTTAATTTGGGACATTACTCGTTTTCGACCATTTTTTAGTAGGAAGGCCATAATGTAGCCGATTTGCATTGAATCTTAGCGTGTGACAATTCGTTGGATAGGTAAACAACATAACTACGACTTCCATGGGATATTTTTGCATTCTCTAAAAATTCAGCCAAAATGGAGGTTAAGAAAATCCCCTCGTTAATTTAGGACATTACTCGTTTTCGACCCTTTTTTATAAGGAAGGCCATAAAGTGGCCGGTTTGTATTGAATCTTAGCATGGGACAATTTGTTGGATAGGTAAACAACATAGCTACGACTTCCATGGGATTTTTTTGCATTCTCTAAAAATTCAGCCAAAATGGAGGTTAAGAAAATCTCGTCGTTAATTTGGGACATTACTCGTTTTCGACCCTTCTTTACTAGGAAGGCCATAATGTGGCATATTTGCATTGAATCTTAGCGTGTGACAATTCGTTGGATAGGTAAACAACATAACTACGACTTCCATGGGATATTTTTGCATTCTCTAAAAATTCGGCCAAAATGGAGGTTAAGAAAATCTCCTCGTTAATTTAGGACATTACTCGTTTTCGACCCATTTTTACTAGGAAGGCCATAAAGTGGCCGATTTGTATTGAATCTTAGCATTGACAATTCGTTGGATAGGTTAATAACATAACTACGACTTCCATGGGATATTTTTGCATTCTCTAACATACTGGGGCATCCTAGCCATTGAAGCTGCAAACAAAATATCAGGGAGATTGTCCAGAAGATGACATTCAATTACAAAGACTGGCTCGGCGTGCTACCATTCGCTTTGCTCAAATATCGTACTTCAGTACACATTTCAACAGGGGCAGCCCCCCCCTCCTTCCCCAATA
Organism: Medicago sativa; assembly: GCF_051527215.1. NCBI lineage: Eukaryota > Viridiplantae > Streptophyta > Magnoliopsida > Fabales > Fabaceae > Medicago > Medicago sativa. Next base: position 85,109,148 of record NC_140750.1, read on the forward strand.
TGCAACATGGAGGTCGTGCTTTCCGTGAAGGTCGAAGTCCCGTCAGTAGGAGTTCTGCTAAAGTCCAAGCTTGATCGAATTTAAACACATGACGACGTTGTGCAAACATATCAAAAGAGGTTTGAAACAAGCTTCTAACAAAAAGGTTCGTCCCATGAATTTCAAGAAGGAGACTTCATGCCTAAAAAGGTAATACTTTTCAATCAGACTCCAGGGGCAAGTGGATGCTTAACTATGAAGGCCCATATACAATGACTTTTGCAACTACGGATGGTGACAAACTCACGCGTCCCATGAATGCTAGTGCAGTCAAGAAATACTCTGTCAAAAAAAAATAAAAGCTCGATAAGTCGCAAATCATAAAAAGCGGCTTAGGCAAAAATGAGCGTCTCGGTGGACTGAAAACCCGAAAGGGCGGTCCAGGCAAAAATTAGAGACAAAAAAAAAATGATGATTATCCTGATAGATTGAAAACCCGAAAAGGGCGATCTATGCAAAAGTTAAGGATCATGACAAGTAACTGCATCAGTCGGCACAGTCCACTTGGGGCATCCAGTCGTCAAAAGAACCTCCGATTTGAAGCATCTGCAGATCAAAGACTCGGAACTGGGGCATTCAAAGTTGTCAGGGAGTGTGACGGTTATTGTGTTCAATGTACCTTCCCATATATTTACCATTTTCCAAATTTTTCAAAGATCCGTGGGGCCACGCCATTGGCAGGCCACCACTCAATTCATCAAATTTGAGCCTGTGCCATTTATTTGGAATTCTCATTTATTCTATTTGCAAAATTTCTTCTATTTTTGATGGCAATACTTGAAGCAAAAATTTTCAAAATACAAAAACCTTTTTTTACATCTTTTGAAAAGTGTGAACAACAAACGCACTCTCTTTGAACTTGTGAGTAGTCGAAGCGTACATCAGCATCCGCCTCGAGAACGGCTACATTTCGGAAGAGAAACATGGCTAAGCACAATGAAGAGGACCTCTGCTTCGAGCAAAATGCTTTCACAGTCAAAAAAAAATATACAAAAATAAAAGCTCGCTAAGTTGAAAACCTGAAAGGGCGGCTTAGGCAATAGAGAGCGTCCCGGTGGACTGAAAACCCAAAAGGGCGGTCCAGGCAAAAATTAGGGGCACAAAAAAGGAATAAACTCCCGGTGGACTGAAAACCTGAAAGGGCGGTCCAGGCAAAAGTTAGGGATTTTCAAAAACCAAAAAAAATATATACAAAAAAAAATGACTGTTGAAGCATGCCAGGGGAAAAGCACTCTGTGTCGGTTTACAAATGGCGACTTCTTCCAGACTTTTGGTTAAACAATGGGCTCCCTCCCCAAGAGGCATCAGTTGCTACCTTGTGCCGGGTTTTACACCGTCAACGGCTCGATTTGTTCACAATAATATTACCTCCAGGGAAGTTTGCCGAGTGTTTGTACTGCGATGTCAGTCCGCCTCCCATCCTACATATCTTGTCTCATTTCATCGAGTCGCCTGTCATATCCAATTTATACAGTCATACAAGCTACATCCATACATTCATGCATTCATACAATCATACATTCATACATTAATACTGTCACGTATTCATACATTCATATATACACAACATATACACAATATCAATTCATACAGGGTTGCATCTGTCATCCAAAGTCTTGTTTGATCGTGTCCTTTCGTCTCAGTCCTCAATCGTTTCAAGCTGTCAGTCCTAAACAACGGACCGCTTGAGTTTACTTTCTATCTTCTTTCAAGCTGCCAGTCCCCAACAACGGACCGCTTGAGTTTACCTTTTTACCTTGTTTCAAGCTGCGAGTCCCAAACAACGGACCGCTTGAGTTTATCTTCATGTCTTGTTTCAAGCTGCCAGTCCCAAACAACGGACCGCTTGAGTTTATCTTTTTGTCTTGTTTCAAGCTGCTAGTCCCAAACAACGGACCGCTTGAGTTTATCTTCATGTCTTGTTTCAAGCTGCCAGTCCCAAACAACGGACCACTTGAGTTTATCTTTTTGTCTTGTTTCAAGCTGCTAGTCCTAAACAACGGACCGCTTGAGTTTACCTTCTAGTTTTGTTTCAAGCTGCCAGTCCTAAACAACGGACCGCTTGAGTTTACCTTCTAGTTTTGTTTCAAGCTGCCAGTCCTAAACAACGGACCGCTTGAGTTTATCTTTTTGTCTTGTTTCAAGCTGCTAGTCCCAAACAACGGACCGCTTGAGTTTGTCTTGTTTCAAGCTGCTAGTCCTAAACAACGGACCGCTTGAGTTTACATTTTTATCTTGTTTCAAGCTGCCAGTCCTAAACAACGGACCGCTTGAGTTTACATTTTTATCTTGTTTCAAGCTGCCAGTCCTAAACAACGGACCGCTTGAGTTTACCTTTTTATCTAGTTTCGAGCTACCAGTCCTAAACGACGGACCGCTTGAGTCTAATTTTAATGTTATTTCGAGCTGCCAGTCCTAAACAACGGACCGCTTGAGTTTACATTTTGTCATGTTTCAAATGGTTAGTCTCGACCAATTAACAATTTGAAATCACATTTTATTTCATCCGGTGTCATCCCCAGTGCGTCTGGTCGAGAGTTGTCACTAAAAGGTTTAGTCTTCATTAAAGCTACCGCTCTCAATCAATACGATAGTAGACGGTCATTTTCCCCAGTGAAACTACATTCCCTCTAGCAGAGTCGGATCCCCTTTCTTCAACGAATTTAGGTATCCCGTCGTCTCAGTCAAGTTAACTTTGTTGTCCTACATTCATACAAGCATTTCACGAGCATTCATAGCATCTTAGGTCCAAAATTGGTGTACTTTGTATTTAAGTCTCTTCACTCCGATCGAATTAAAGATTCCATCTTCAAATCTCCGGACGAAGAAACTTAAATAGGGGCATCTGTCATACCCCAATTTTTGACCTAAGAATCCTACGTTCATACACCGACACGTGTCCTTTGACCTGATTAACTCTTTGACTTTTTCAGTGAAAAATTTGGCAGAGAGGTATTTTAAAATACCCCATGTCTAATTTCGAGTCGGACCCTCTTCTCTCATTATTTTTATTTTTAATTTCCATCTTTTATTAAGTTTTAATTAACTTTAATTTTGTTTTATTTTTTAATTTAATCCAATCTTAACTTTTCAATTTTTTCCTTTAAATTAGTCCTCATCATTATTTTCATTTTTTTTAATTGTTGTTTTTTAGAGGTAGGCGTAGTTTGTTTTATTCACTTTAAGTTTTTTATTTTTCTATTTTTATCTTATTTTTTAATTCAATAAAAATCCAAAAAATATGCATTTTTATCTTTATTATTATTGTTATTTGTTTTTTAAGAGATAAGTCCAAATAGTGTCCATGGAGTCAAAAAATATGTCCAGGTACATCTGCAAACGTGTTGCTCAAAATCCAGGAACAGAATCACATTTTTTTCCTCCTTCTCATCCCAATTCAAGCACAAGTTTTTGCTCTTCATTAACAAACCCCAAAACCTAAGTCCAGCACTATAAAACCTGCACAACACGCACAACCAAGGGGAGGGGGCTGGCATCGCATAACACAATTTCAACGCACAAACAACCAACAATTTTCACAATTAACCTGCAAATTCACAAGTTTTCCATTCCAAAAATTCACAATTCTCAATCGAATCACTCACGACACTGAGTCCCAAACCCTCGTTTTCTTTCAAACAATCACGACAACTGTTTCAAATCCAACAACAAGGGAACTCGCAAGCTATCAAACCATCACCACCGATCCAAGACTCAACCACAACACACAGCCGCGTTCAAGCAACCGCAAGGCTCACACAACAAACCACCCCAAACGACACAAACTCAGCCAATTCAAACGACGACGGAGCCAAAGACACCGTCGACGAACCAAACCGGTGTCACAAAGCGAACTACGACGGCGCAACACAGTACCGAACCACTCACACAACCAGTCCGGCCGAATCACAACCGACTACCGGATCTCATCCAGCACCGACGTATCAACGACAACAATCGGCGAATCCGAGCTGTTCCCAAACAGCAAGCATCAAAGCAACGGAGAAGCAAACCGAATCGGACTGGCAAGCAACCATCATAGCTGAAAACACGTACGTATAATCTTTTTTATCTAAGTTATGTAATTGTTTTTCTTTTCAAAGTTTTTTTGGGTTTAGAATAAAAAAAATCAAAAAAAGAAGGGAGTAGAAGAAGAGAGAAGGGACGGTGGGGGAAAATCAATTGAGAGAGAGAGGAGCTTTTAATTCTTTAGAAGTGAAGGTAGAGAAACGTGTTTGGGAAATGGGTTTACAACCCATATATACTTCCCTAACCGGTTTGGGTCTCCTGACCCGACCCAAGACTGAACCGAACCGGTTCGACCCTAATCCAGCTGCTGGCTGTTGGCCCATTTCACCTTCTGCTTGCTTCCTGCACATACACACACATGCTCTTTGCACCCCCCTTCCCTTTATTAAATTCTTTGTTCATGCATTTTTTTCGTTTCCGTCTGCATTTTATTTTCTTTTCTCTCTGCATTTTTTTTATCTTCTTTATTTAGTTTAGGTTAGCATTCTGCATTTTGTTTACATATTTATTCATTTCACGTCATTTATTTTATAGTAAGATGTTAGAATGTATACATTAGGCTTAATGTAAATTTATCATGCATGTTTAATTTTCCCGCAAACTTTAGAATGTAAAATAGGCTTTAATGTAAATAATTTATTTTACTTGTCATTTATTTTCATTGCAGACCTTAGAATGTATTAATAGGCTTTTTGTAATAGCTTAGGTGCATGTGTGCGTGTGTGGGTGTATGCTTTACTTTTTATGCTTCGTAGTTTAGGTCAAAGGTCTTTGTGGTGGTCCAACACCACCATAAGGTACCTACGCTTTACTTTTATGCTCCGTTAGTTTTAGTTCAATTATTCAAAAACATGCAAATATTCAAAAAATCACAAAATATTTTCTTAAATAAACCTTGATCTTACATCAAGTGACGTCTTTTTTATTTTCTTTCCTTAATCAAATATCAATCGATTTAATTTTATTTTGAGTCCATTTTCTTTAACATTAAAAAACACAAACAAATACTCTTTCGCCACTTTGGCTTTCTTTCCTTTAAAATCTTTTCAAAAACATTAAAAAACACTCAACGAATCAAACGTCATTTTTTTAACCCCGAACTACGAGATTTTGATCCCTCACGGGTACGTAGGCAGAGGACTTTGTTCTTCCAAATCAATAAAATGTAGATAATTAGGTCCTCCTTTTTTTTAATCACTTAAAATCCTTTTTTTCAAAATAAGCAAGTTATAGCACATTATTTAAATAAAACTAAAAGGTTCCCGTAGAGTACTACGGACATAAAGGGTGCTAACACCTTCCCTTTATGTAACCAACCCCCGGACCCCCAATTTAAATAAATTTTTTCAAAGTCGTGAAATAAAAGCGAGTCAATAAGCTAATCAAATAGCCTTGATCTCCGAAAAATGACGCGACAATGGGATATTTTTGCATTCTCTAAAAATTCAGCCAAAATGGGGGTTAAGAAAATATCCTTGTTAATTTGGGACATTACTCATTTTCGACCCTTTTTTAGTAGGAAGGCCATAATCTGGCCGATTTGCATTGAATCTTAGCGTGTGACAATTCGTTGGATAGGTAAACAACATAACTACGACTTCCATGGGATATTTTTGCATTCTCTAAAAATTCGGCCAAAATGGAGGTCAAGAAAATCTCCTCGTTAATTTAGGACATTACTCGTTTTCGACCCTTTTTTATAAGGAAGGCCATAAAGTGGCCGATTTGTATTGAATCTTAGCATGGGACAATTCGTTGGATAGGTAAACAACATAGCTACGACTTCCATGGGATATTTTTGCATTTTTTAAAAATTCAGCCAAAATGGAGGTTAAGAAAATCTCCTCGTTAATTTGGGACATTACTCGTTTTCGACCCTTTTTTACTAGGAAGGCCATAATGTGGCCGATTTGCATTGAATCTTAGCGTGTGACAATTCGTTGGATAGGTAAACAAAATAACTACGACTTCCATGGGATATTTTTGCATTCTCTAAAAATTCAGTCAAAATGGAGGTTAAGAAAATCTCCTCGTTAATTTGGGACATTACTCGTTTTCGACCCTTTTTTGGTAGGAAGGCCATAATGTGGCCGATTTGCATTGAGTCTTAGCGTGTGACAATTCGTTGGATAGGTATACAACATAACTACGACTTCCATGGGATATTTTTGCATTCTCTAAAAATTTGGCCAAAATGGAGGTCAAGAAAATCTCCTCGTTAATTTAGGACATTACTCGTTTTCGACCCTTTTTTATAAGGAAGGCCATAAAGTGGCCGATTTGTATTGAATCTTAGCATGGGACAATTCGTTGGATAGGTAAACAACATAGCTACGACTGCCATGGGATATTTTTGCATTTTTTAAAAATTCAGGCAAAATGGAGGTTAAGAAAATCTCCTCGTTAATTTGGGACATTACTCGTTTTCGACCCTTTTTTACTAGGAAGGCCATAATGTGGCCGATTTGCATTGAATCTTAGCGTGTGACAATTCGTTGGATAGGTAAACAACATAACTACGACTTCCATGGGATATTTTTGCATTCTCTAAAAATTCAGCCAAAATGGGGGTTAAGAAAATATCCTCGTTAATTTGGGACATTACTCGTTTTCGACCCTTTTTTAGTAGGAAGGCCATAATGTGGCCGACTTGCATTGAATCTTAGCGTGTGACAATTCGTTGGATAGGTAAACAACATAACTACGACTTCCATGGGATATTTTTGCATTCTCTAAAAATTCAGCCAAAATGGAGGTTAAGAAAATCCCCTCGTTAATTTAGGACATTACTCGTTTTCGACCCTTTTTTATAAGGAAGGCCATAAAGTGGCCGGTTTGTATTGAATCTTAGTATGGGACAATTCGTTGGATAGGTAAACAACATAGCTACGACTTCCATCGGATATTTTTGCATTTTTTAAAAATTCAGCCAAAATGGAGGTTAAGAAAATCTCCTCGTTAATTTGGGACATTACTCGTTTTCGACCCTTTTTTACTAGGAAGGCCATAATGTGGCCGATTTGCATTGAATCTTAGCGTGTGACAATTCGTTGGATAGGTAAACAACATAACTACGACTTCCATGGGATATTTTTGCATTCTCTAAAAATTCAGCCAAAATGGGGGTTAAGAAAATATCCTCGTTAATTTGGGACATTACTCGTTTTCGACCCTTTTTTAGTAGGAAGGCCATAATGTGGCCGAGTTGCATTGAATCTTAGCGTGTGACAATTCGTTGGATAGGTAAACAACATAACTACGACTTCCATGGGATATTTTTGCATTCTCTAAAAATTCAGCCAAAATGGAGGTTAAGAAAATCCCCTCGTTAATTTAGGACATTACTCGTTTTCGACCCTTTTTTATAAGGAAGGCCATAAAGTGGCCGGTTTGTATTGAATCTTAGCATGGGACAATTCGTTGGATAGGTAAACAACATAGCTACGACTTCCATGGGATATTTTTGCATTTTTTAAAATTTCAGCCAAAATGGAGGTTAAGAAAATCTCCTCGTTAATTTGGGACATTACTCGTTTTCGACCCTTTTTTACTAGGAAGGCCATAATGTGGCCGATTTGCATTGAATCTTAGCGTGTGACAATTCGTTGGATAGGTAAACAACATAACTATGACTTCCATGGGATATTTTTGCATTCTCTAAAAATTCAGCCAAAATGGGGGTTAAGAAAATCTCCTCGTTAATTTGGGACATTACTCGTTTTCGACCCTTTTTTAGTAGGAAGGCCATAATGTGGCCGATTTGCATTGAATCTTAGCGTGTGACAATTCGTTGGATAGGTAAACAACATAACTACGACTTCCATGGGATATTTTTGCATTCTCTAAAAATTTGGCCAAAATGGAGGTCAAGAAAATCTCCTCGTTAATTTAGGACATTACTCGTTTTCGACCCTTTTTTATAAGGAAGGCCATAAAGTGGCCGATTTGTATTGAATCTTAGCATGGGACAATTCGTTGGATAGGTAAACAACATAGCTACGACTTCCATGGGATATTTTTGCATTCTCTAAAAATTCGGCCAAAATGGAGGTTAAGAAAATCTCCTCGTTAATTTAGGACATTACTCGTTTTCGAGCCATTTTTACTAGGAAGGCCATAAAGTGGCCGATTTGTATTGAATCTTAGCATGTGACAATTCGTTGGATAGGTAAACAAAATAACTACGACTTCCATGGGATATTTTTGCATTCTCTAAAAATTCAGTCAAAATGGAGGTTAAGAAAATCTCCTCGTTAATTTGGGACATTACTCGTTTTCGACCCTTTTTTGGTAGGAAGGCCATAATGTGGCCGATTTGCATTGAGTCTTAGCGTGTGACAATTCGTTGGATAGGTAAACAACATAACTACGACTTCCATGGGATATTTTTGCATTCTCTAAAAATTTGGCCAAAATGGAGGTCAAGAAAATCTCCTCGTTAATTTAGGACATTACTCGTTTTCGACCCTTTTTTATAAGGAAGGCCATAAAGTGGCCGATTTGTATTGAATCTTAGCATGGGACAATTCGTTGGATAGGTAAACAACATAGCTACGACTTCCATGGGATATTTTTGCATTTTTTAAAAATTCAGGCAAAATGGAGGTTAAGAAAATCTCCTCGTTAATTTGGGACATTACTCGTTTTCGACCCTTTTTTACTAGGAAGGCCATAATGTGGCCGATTTGCATTGAATCTTAGCGTGTGACAATTCGTTGGATAGGTAAACAACATAACTATGACTTCCATGGGATATTTTTGCATTCTCTAAAAATTCAGCCAAAATGGGGGTTAAGAAAATATCCTCGTTAATTTGGGACATTACTCGTTTTCGACCCTTTTTTAGTAGGAAGGCCATAATGTGGCCGATTTGCATTGAATCTTAGCGTGTGACAATTCGTTGGATAGGTAAACAACATAACTACGACTTCCATGGGATATTTTTGCATTCTCTAAAAATTCGGCCAAAATGGAGGTTAAGAAAATCTCCTCGTTAATTTAGGACATTACTCGTTTTCGACCCATTTTTACTAGGAAGGCCATAAAGTGGCCGATTTGTATTGAATCTTAGCATGTGACAATTCGTTGGATAGGTAAACAAAATAACTACGATTTCCATGGGATATTTTTGCATTCTCTAAAAATTCAGCCAAAATGGAGGTTAAGAAAATCTCCTCGTTAATTTGGGACATTACTCGTTTTCGACCCTTTTTTGGTAGGAAGGCCATAATGTGGCCGATTTGCATTGAGTCTTAACGTGTGACAATTCGTTGGATAGGTAAACAACATAACTACGACTTCCATGGGATATTTTTGCATTCTCTAAAAATTCGGCCAAAATGGAGGTGAAGAAAATCTCCTCGTTAATTTAGGACATTACTCGTTTTCGACCCTTTTTTATAAGGAAGGCCATAAAGTGGCCGGTTTGTATTGAATCTTAGCATGGGACAATTCGTTGGATAGGTAAACAACATAGCTACGACTTCCATGGGATATTTTTGCATTTTTTAAAAATTCAGCCAAAATGGAGGTTAAGAAAATCTCCTCGTCAATTTGGGACATTACTCGTTTTCGACCCTTTTTTACTAGGAAGGCCATAATGTGGCCGATTTGCATTGAATCTTAGCGTGTGACAATTCGTTGGATAGGTAAACAACATAACTATGACTTCCATGGGATATTTTTGCATTCTCTAAAAATTCAGCCAAAATGGGGGTTAAGAAAATATCCTCGTTAATTTGGGACATTACTCGTTTTCGACCCTTTTTTAGTAGGAAGGCCATAATGTGGCCGATTTGCATTGAATCTTAGCGTGTGACAATTCGTTGGATAGGTAAACAACATAACTACGACTTCCATGGGATATTTTTGCATTCTCTAAAAATTCAGCCAAAATGGGGGTTAAGAAAATATCCTCGTTAATTTGGGACATTACTCGTTTTCGACCGTTTTTTAGTAGGAAGGCCATAATGTGGCCGATTTGCATTGAATCTTAGCGTGTGACAATTCGTTGGATAGGTAAACAACATAACTACGACTTCCATGGGATATTTTTGCATTCTCTAAAAATTCGGCCAAAATGGAGGTTAAGAAAATCTCCTCGTTAATTTAGGACATTACTCGTTTTCGACCCATTTTTACTAGGAAGGCCATAAAGTGGCCGATTTGTATTGAATCTTAGCATGTGACAATTCGTTGGATAGGTAAACAACATAACTACGACTTCCAAGGGATATTTTTGCATTCTCCAAAAATTCAGCCAAAATGGAGGTTAAGAAAATCTCCTCGTTAATTTGGGACATTACTCGTTTTCGACCCTTTTTTACTAGGAAGGCCATAATGTGGCCGATTTGCATTGAATCTTAGCGTGTGACAATTCGTTGGATAGGTAAACAACATAACTACGACTTCCATGGGATATTTTTGCATTCTCTAAAAATTCGGCCAAAATGGAGGTCAAGAAAATCTCCTCGTTAATTTAGGACATTACTCGTTTTCGACCCTTTTTTATAAGGAAGGCCATAAAGTGGCCGGTTTGTATTGAATCTTAGCATGGGACAATTCGTTGGATAGGTAAACAACATAGCTACGACTTCCATGGGATATTTTTGCATTTTTTAAAAATTCAGCCAAAATGGAGGTTAAGAAAATCTCCTTGTTAATTTGGGACATTACTCGTTTTCGACCCTTTTTTACTAGGAAGGCCATAATGTGGCCGATTTGCATTGAATCTTAGTGTGTGACAATTCGTTGGATAGGTAAACAACATAACTATGACTTCCATGGGATATTTTTGCATTCTCTAAAAATTCAGCCAAAATGGGGGTTAAGAAAATATCCTCGTTAATTTGGGACATTACTCGTTTTCGACCCTTTTTTAGTAGGAAGGCCATAATGTGGCCGATTTGCATTGAATCTTAGCGTGTGACAATTCGTTGGATAGGTAAACAACATAACTACGACTTCCATGGGATATTTTTGCATTCTCTAAAAATTCAGCCAAAATGGGGGTTAAGAAAATATCCTCGTTAATTTGGGACATTACTCGTTTTCGACCGTTTTTTAGTAGGAAGGCCATAATGTGGCCGATTTGCATTGAATCTTAGCGTGTGACAATTCGTTGGATAGGTAAACAACATAACTACGACTTCCATGGGATATTTTTGCATTCTCTAAAAATTCGGCCAAAATGGAGGTTAAGAAAATCTCCTCGTTAATTTAGGACATTACTCGTTTTCGACCCATTTTTACTAGGAAGGCCATAAAGTGGCCGATTTGTATTGAATCTTAGCATGTGACAATTCGTTGGATAGGTAAACAACATAACTACGACTTCCAAGGGATATTTTTGCATTCTCCAAAAATTCAGCCAAAATGGAGGTTAAGAAAATCTCCTCGTTAATTTGGGACATTACTCGTTTTCGACCCTTTTTTACTAGGAAGGCCATAATGTGGCCGATTTGCATTGAATCTTAGCGTGTGACAATTCGTTGGATAGGTAAACAACATAACTACGACTTCCATGGGATATTTTTGCATTCTCTAAAAATTCGGCCAAAATGGAGGTCAAGAAAATCTCCTCGTTAATTTAGGACATTACTCGTTTTCGACCCTTTTTTATAAGGAAGGCCATAAAGTGGCCGGTTTGTATTGAATCTTAGCATGGGACAATTCGTTGGATAGGTAAACAACATAGCTACGACTTCCATGGGATATTTTTGCATTTTTTAAAATTTCAGCCAAAATGGAGGTTAAGAAAATCTCCTCGTTAATTTGGGACATTACTCGTTTTCGACCCTTTTTTACTAGGAAGGCCATAATGTGGCCGATTTGCATTGAATCTTAGCGTGTGACAATTCGTTGGATAGGTAAACAACATAACTATGACTTCCATGGGATATTTTTGCATTCTCTAAAAATTCAGCCAAAATGGGGGTTAAGAAAATCTCCTCGTTAATTTGGGACATTACTCGTTTTCGACCCTTTTTTAGTAGGAAGGCCATAATGTGGCCGATTTGCATTGAATCTTAGCGTGTGACAATTCGTTGGATAGGTAAACAACATAACTACGACTTCCATGGGATATTTTTGCATTCTCTAAAAATTCGGCCAAAATGGAGGTTAAGAAAATCTCCTCGTTAATTTAGGACATTACTCGTTTTCGAGCCATTTTTACTAGGAAGGCCATAAAGTGGCCGATTTGTATTGAATCTTAGCATGTGACAATTCGTTGGATAGGTAAACAAAATAACTACGACTTCCATGGGATATTTTTGCATTCTCTAAAAATTCAGTCAAAATGGAGGTTAAGAAAATCTCCTCGTTAATTTGGGACATTACTCGTTTTCGACCCTTTTTTGGTAGGAAGGCCATAATGTGGCCGATTTGCATTGAGTCTTAGCGTGTGACAATTCGTTGGATAGGTAAACAACATAACTACGACTTCCATGGGATATTTTTGCATTCTCTAAAAATTTGGCCAAAATGGAGGTCAAGAAAATCTCCTCGTTAATTTAGGACATTACTCGTTTTCGACCCTTTTTTATAAGGAAGGCCATAAAGTGGCCGATTTGTATTGAATCTTAGCATGGGACAATTCGTTGGATAGGTAAACAACATAGCTACGACTTCCATGGGATATTTTTGCATTTTTTAAAAATTCAGGCAAAATGGAGGTTAAGAAAATCTCCTCGTTAATTTGGGACATTACTCGTTTTCGACCCTTTTTTACTAGGAAGGCCATAATGTGGCCGATTTGCATTGAATCTTAGCGTGTGACAATTCGTTGGATAGGTAAACAACATAACTATGACTTCCATGGGATATTTTTGCATTCTCTAAAAATTCAGCCAAAATGGGGGTTAAGAAAATATCCTCGTTAATTTGGGACATTACTCGTTTTCGACCCTTTTTTAGTAGGAAGGCCATAATGTGGCCGATTTGCATTGAATCTTAGCGTGTGACAATTCGTTGGATAGGTAAACAACATAACTACGACTTCCATGGGATATTTTTGCATTCTCTAAAAATTCGGCCAAAATGGAGGTTAAGAAAATCTCCTCGTTAATTTAGGACATTACTCGTTTTCGACCCATTTTTACTAGGAAGGCCATAAAGTGGCCGATTTGTATTGAATCTTAGCATGTGACAATTCGTTGGATAGGTAAACAAAATAACTACGATTTCCATGGGATATTTTTGCATTCTCTAAAAATTCAGCCAAAATGGAGGTTAAGAAAATCTCCTCGTTAATTTGGGACATTACTCGTTTTCGACCCTTTTTTGGTAGGAAGGCCATAATGTGGCCGATTTGCATTGAGTCTTAACGTGTGACAATTCGTTGGATAGGTAAACAACATAACTACGACTTCCATGGGATATTTTTGCATTCTCTAAAAATTCGGCCAAAATGGAGGTCAAGAAAATCTCCTCGTTAATTTAGGACATTACTCGTTTTCGACCCTTTTTTATAAGGAAGGCCATAAAGTGGCCGGTTTGTATTGAATCTTAGCATGGGACAATTCGTTGGATAGGTAAACAACATAGCTACGACTTCCATGGGATATTTTTGCATTTTTTAAAAATTCAGCCAAAATGGAGGTTAAGAAAATCTCCTCGTCAATTTGGGACATTACTCGTTTTCGACCCTTTTTTACTAGGAAGGCCATAATGTGGCCGATTTGCATTGAATCTTAGCGTGTGACAATTCGTTGGATAGGTAAACAACATAACTATGACTTCCATGGGATATTTTTGCATTCTCTAAAAATTCAGCCAAAATGGGGGTTAAGAAAATATCCTCGTTAATTTGGGACATTACTCGTTTTCGACCCTTTTTTAGTAGGAAGGCCATAATGTGGCCGATTTGCATTGAATCTTAGCGTGTGACAATTCGTTGGATAGGTAAACAACATAACTACGACTTCCATGGGATATTTTTGCATTCTCTAAAAATTCAGCCAAAATGGGGGTTAAGAAAATATCCTCGTTAATTTGGGACATTACTCGTTTTCGACCGTTTTTTAGTAGGAAGGCCATAATGTGGCCGATTTGCATTGAATCTTAGCGTGTGACAATTCGTTGGATAGGTAAACAACATAACTACGACTTCCATGGGATATTTTTGCATTCTCTAAAAATTCGGCCAAAATGGAGGTTAAGAAAATCTCCTCGTTAATTTAGGACATTACTCGTTTTCGACCCATTTTTACTAGGAAGGCCATAAAGTGGCCGATTTGTATTGAATCTTAGCATGTGACAATTCGTTGGATAGGTAAACAACATAACTACGACTTCCAAGGGATATTTTTGCATTCTCCAAAAATTCAGCCAAAATGGAGGTTAAGAAAATCTCCTCGTTAATTTGGGACATTACTCGTTTTCGACCCTTTTTTACTAGGAAGGCCATAATGTGGCCGATTTGCATTGAATCTTAGCGTGTGACAATTCGTTGGATAGGTAAACAACATAACTACGACTTCCATGGGATATTTTTGCATTCTCTAAAAATTCGGCCAAAATGGAGGTCAAGAAAATCTCCTCGTTAATTTAGGACATTACTCGTTTTCGACCCTTTTTTATAAGGAAGGCCATAAAGTGGCCGGTTTGTATTGAATCTTAGCATGGGACAATTCGTTGGATAGGTAAACAACATAGCTACGACTTCCATGGGATATTTTTGCATTTTTTAAAAATTCAGCCAAAATGGAGGTTAAGAAAATCTCCTTGTTAATTTGGGACATTACTCGTTTTCGACCCTTTTTTACTAGGAAGGCCATAATGTGGCCGATTTGCATTGAATCTTAGTGTGTGACAATTCGTTGGATAGGTAAACAACATAACTATGACTTCCATGGGATATTTTTGCATTCTCTAAAAATTCAGCCAAAATGGGGGTTAAGAAAATATCCTCGTTAATTTGGGACATTACTCGTTTTCGACCCTTTTTTGGTAGGAAGGCCATAATGTGGCCGATTTGCATTGAGTCTTAGCGTGTGACAATTCGTTGGATAGGTAAACAACATAACTACGACTTCCATGGGATATTTTTGCATTCTCTAAAAATTCAGCCAAAATGGGGGTTAAGAAAATATCCTCGTTAATTTGGGACATTACTCGTTTTCGACCCTTTTTTGGTAGGAAGGCCATAATGTGGCCGATTTGCATTGAGTCTTAGCGTGTGACAATTCGTTGGATAGGTAAACAACATAACTACGACTTCCATGGGATATTTTTGCATTTTTTAAAAATTCAGCCAAAATGGAGGTTAAGAAAATCTCCTCGTTAATTTGGGACATTACTCGTTTTCGACCCTCTTTTATAAGGAAGGCCATAAAGTGGCCGGTTTGTATTGAATCTTAGCATGGGACAATTCGTTGGATAGGTAAACAACATAGCTACGACTTCCATGGGATATTTTTGCATTTTTTAAAAATTCAGCCAAAATGGAGGTTAAGAAAATCTCCTCGTTAATTTGGGACATTACTCGTTTTCGACCCTTTTTTACTAGGAAGGCCATAATGTGGCCGATTTGCATTGAATCTTAGCGTGTGACAATTCGTTGGATAGGTAAACAACATAACTACGACTTCCATGGGATATTTTTGAATTCTCTAAAAATTCGGCCAAAATGGAGGTCAAGAAAATCTCCTCGTTAATTTAGGACATTACTCGTTTTCGACCCTTTTTTATAAGGAAGGCCATAAAGTGGCCGGTTTGTATTGAATCTTAGCATGGGACAATTCGTTGGATAGGTAAACAACATAGCTACGACTTCCATGGGATATTTTTGCATTTTTTAAAAATTCAGCCAAAATGGAGGTTAAGAAAATCTCCTCGTTAATTTGGGACATTACTCGTTTTCGACCCTTTTTTACTAGGAAGGCCATAATGTGGCCGATTTGCATTGAATCTTAGTGTGTGACAATTCGTTGGATAGGTAAACAACATAACTATGACTTCCATGGGATATTTTTGCATTCTCTAAAAATTCAGCCAAAATGGGGGTTAAGAAAATATCCTCGTTAATTTGGGACATTACTCGTTTTAGACCCTTTTTTAGTAGGAAGGCCATAATGTGGCCGATTTGCATTGAATCTTAGCGTGTGCCAATTCGTTGGATAGGTAAACAACATAACTACGACTTCCATGGGATATTTTTGCATTCTCTAAAAATTCGGCCAAAATGGAGGTTAAGAAAATCTCCTCGTTAATTTAGGACATTACTCGTTTTCGACCCATTTTTACTAGGAAGGCCATAAAGTGGCCGATTTGTATTGAATCTTAGCATGTGACAATTCGTTGGATAGGTAAACAACATAACTACGACTTCCAAGGGATATTTTTGCATTCTCCAAAAATTCAGCCAAAATGGAGGTTAAGAAAATCTCCTCGTTAATTTGGGACATTACTCGTTTTCGACCCTTTTTTACTAGGAAGGCCATAATGTGGCCGATTTGCATTGAATCTTAGCGTGTGACAATTCGTTGGATAGGTAAACAACATAACTACGACTTCCATGGGATATTTTTGCATTCTCTAAAAATTCGGCCAAAATGGAGGTCAAGAAAATCTCCTCGTTAATTTAGGACATTACTCGTTTTCGACCCTTTTTTATAAGGAAGGCCATAAAGTGGCCGGTTTGTATTGAATCTTAGCATGGGACAATTCGTTGGATAGGTAAACAACATAGCTACGACTTCCATGGGATATTTTTGCATTTTTTAAAAATTCAGCCAAAATGGAGGTTAAGAAAATCTCCTCGTTAATTTGGGACATTACTCGTTTTCGACCCTTTTTTACTAGGAAGGCCATAATGTGGCCGATTTGCATTGAATCTTAGTGTGTGACAATTCGTTGGATAGGTAAACAACATAACTATGACTTCCATGGGATATTTTTGCATTCTCTAAAAATTCGGCCAAAATGGAGGTTAAGAAAATCTCCTCGTTAATTTAGGACATTACTCGTTTTCGACCCATTTTTACTAGGAAGGCCATAAAGTGGCCGATTTGTATTGAATCTTAGCATGTGACAATTCGTTGGATAGGTAAACAAAATAACTACGACTTCCATGGGATATTTTTGCATTCTCTAAAAATTCAGCCAAAATGGAGGTTAAGAAAATCTCCTCGTTAATTTGGGACATTACTCGTTTTCGACCCTTTTAGGAAGGCCATAATGTGGCCGATTTGCATTGAGTCTTAGCGTGTGACAATTCGTTGGATAGGTAAACAACATAACTACGACTTCCATGGGATATTTTTGCATTCTCTAAAAATTCGGCCAAAATGGAGGTCAAGAAAATCTCCTCGTTAATTTAGGACATTACTCGTTTTCGACCCTTTTTTTATAAGGAAGGCCATAAAGTGACCGGTTTGTATTGAATCTTAGCATGGGACCATTCGTTGGATAGGTAAACAACATAACTACGACTTCCATGGGATATTTTTGCATTCTCTAAAAATTCGGCCAAAATGGAGGTCAAGGAAATCTCCTCGTTAATTTAGGACATTACTCGTTTTCGACCCTTTTTTATAAGGAAGGCCATAAAGTGGCCGGTTTGTATTGAATCTTAGTATGGGACAATTCGTTGGATAGGTAAACAACATAGCTACGACTTCCATGGGATATTTTTGCATTTTTTAAAAATTCAGCCAAAATGGAGGTTAAGAAAATCTCCTCGTTAATTTGGGACATTACTCGTTTTCGACCCTTTTTTACTAGAAAGGCCATAATGTGGCCGATTTGCATTGAATCTTAGTGTGTGACAATTCGTTGGATAGGTAAACAACATAACTATGACTTCCATGGGATATTTTTGCATTCTCTAAAAATTCAGCCAAAATGGGGGTTAAGAAAATATCCTCGTTAATTTGGGACATTACTCGTTTTAGACCCTTTTTTAGTAGGAAGGCCATAATGTGGCCGATTTGCATTGAATCTTAGCGTGTGCCAATTCGTTGGATAGGTAAACAACATAACTACGACTTCCATGGGATATTTTTGCATTCTCTAAAAATTCGGCCAAAATGGAGGTTAAGAAAATCTCCTCGTTAATTTAGGACATTACTCGTTTTCGACCCATTTTTACTAGGAAGGCCATAAAGTGGCCGATTTGTATTGAATCTTAGCATGTGACAATTCGTTGGATAGGTAAACAACATAACTACGACTTCCAAGGGATATTTTTGCATTCTCCAAAAATTCAGCCAAAATGGAGGTTAAGAAAATCTCCTCGTTAATTTGGGACATTACTCGTTTTCGACCCTTTTTTACTAGGAAGGCCATAATGTGGCCGATTTGCATTGAATCTTAGCGTGTGACAATTCGTTAGATAGGTAAACAACATAACTACGACTTCCATGGGATATTTTTGCATTCTCTAAAAATTCAGCCAAAATGGAGGTCAAGAAAATCTCCTCGTTAATTTAGGACATTACTCGTTTTCGACCCTTTTTTATAAGGAAGGCCATAAAGTGGCCGGTTTGTATTGAATCTTAGCATGGGACAATTCGTTGGATAGGTAAACAACATAGCTACGACTTCCATGGGATATTTTTGCATTTTTTAAAAATTCAGCCAAAATGGAGGTTAAGAAAATCTCCTCGTTAATTTGGGACACTACTTGTTTTCGACCCTTTTTTACTAGGAAGGCCATAATGTGGCCGATTTGCATTGAATCTTAGTGTGTGACAATTCATTGGATAGGTAAACAACATAACTATGACTTCCATGGGATATTTTTGCATTCTCTAAAAATTCGGCCAAAATGGAGGTTAAGAAAATCTCCTCGTTAATTTAGGACATTACTCGTTTTCGACCCATTTTTACTAGGACATTACTCGTTAATTTAGGACATTACTCGTAGTTATGTTGTTTACCTATCCAACGAATTGTCACACGCTAAAATTCAATGCTAATCGGCCACATTATGGCCTTCCTAGTAAAAAAGGGTCGAAAACGAGTAATGTCCCAAATTAATGCAAGGATTTTCTTAACCTCCATTTTGGCTGAATTTTTAAAAAATGCAAAAATATCCCATGGAAGTCGTAGCTATGTTGTTTACCTATCCAACAAATTGTCCCATGCTAAGATTCAATACAAATCGGCCACTTTATGGCCTTCCTTATAAAAATGGGTCGAAAACGAGTAATGTCCTAAATTAACGAGGAGATTTTCTTAACCTCCATTTTGGCCGAATTTTTAGAGAATGCAAAAATATCCCATGGAAGTCGTAGTTATGTTGTTTACCTATCCAACGAATTGTCACACGCTAAGATTCAATGCAAATCGGCCACATTATGGCCTTCCTAGTAAAAATGGGTTGAAAACGAGTAATGTCCTAAATTAACGAGGAGATTTTCTTAACCTCCATTTTGGCCAAATTTTTAGAGAATGCAAAAATATCCCATGGAAGTCGTAGTTATGTTGTTTATCTATCCAACGAATTGTCACATGCTAAGATTCAATGCAAATCGGCCACATTATGGCCTTCCTAGTAAAAAAGGGTCGAAAACGAGTAATGTCCTAAATTAACGAGGAGATTTTCTTAACCTCCGTTTTGGCCGAATTTTTAGAGAATGCAAAAATATCCCATGGAAGTCGTAGTTATGTTGTTTACCTATCCAACGAATTGTCACATGCTAAGATTCAATACAAATCGGCCACTTTATGGCCTTCCTAGTAAAAATGGGTCGAAAACGAGTAATGTCCTAAATTAACGAGGAGATTTTCTTAACCTCCATTTTGGCCGAATTTTTAGAGAATGCAAAAATATCCCATGGAAGTCGTAGTTATGTTGTTTACCTATCCAACGAATTGTCACATGCTAAGATTCAATGCAAATCGGCCACATTATGGCCTTCCTAGTAAAAAAGGGTCGAAAACGAGTAATGTCCTAAATTAACGAGGGGATTTTCTTAACCTCCATTTTGGCCGAATTTTTAGAGAATGCAAAAATATCCCATGGAAATCGTAGGTATGTTGTTTACCTATCCAACGAATTGTCACACGCTAAGATTCAATACAAATCGGCCACTTTATGGCCTTCCTAGTAAAAATGGGTCGAAAACGAGTAATGTCCTAAATTAACGAGGAGATTTTCTTAACCTCCATTTTGGCCGAATTTTTAGAGAATGCAAAAATATCCCATGGAAGTTGTAGTTATGTTGTTTACCTATCCAACGAATTGTCACACGCTAAAATTCAATGCAAATCGGCCACATTATGGCCTTCCTAGTAAAAAAGGGTCGAAAACGAGTAATGTCCCAAATTAACGCAAGGATTTTCTTAACCTCCATTTTGGCTGAATTTTTAAAAAATGCAAAAATATCCCATGGAAGTCGTAGCTATGTTGTTTACCTATCCAACGAATTGTCCCATGCTAAGATTCAATACAAACCGGCCACTTTATGGCCTTCCTTATAAAAAAAGGGTCGAAAACGAGTAATGTCCTAAATTAACGAGGAGATTTTCTTAACCTCCATTTTGGCCGAATTTTTAGAGAATGCAAAAATATCCCATGGAAGTCGTAGTTATGTTGTTTACCTATCCAACGAATTGTCACACGCTAAGATTCAATGCAAATCGGCCACATTATGGCCTTCCTACTAAAAAAGGGTCGAAAACGAGTAATGTCCCAAATTAACAAGGAGATTTTCTTAACCTCCATTTTGGCCGAATTTTTAGAGAATGCAAAAATATCCCATGGAAGTCGTAGTTATGTTGCTTACCTTTCCAACGAATTGTCACATGCTAAGATTCAATGCAAATCGGCCACATTATGGCCTTCCTAGTAAAAAAGGGTCGAAAACGAGTAATGTCCTAAATTAACGAGGGGATTTTCTTAACCTCCCTTTTGGCCGAATTTTTAGAGAATGCAAAAATATCCCATGGAAATCGTAGGTATGTTGTTTACCTATCCAACGAATTGTCACATGCTAAGATTCAATACAAATCGGCCACTTTATGGCCTTCCTAGTAAAAATGGGTCGAAAACGAGTAATGTCCTAAATTAACGAGGAGATTTTCTTAACCTCCATTTTTGCCGAATTTTTAGAGAATGCAAAAATATCCCATGGAAATCGTAGGTATATTGTTTACCTATCCAACGAATTGTCACATGCTAAGATTCAATACAAATCGGCCACTTTATGGCCTTCCTAGTAAAAATGGGTCGAAAACGAGTAATGTCCTAAATTAACGAGGAGATTTTCTTAACCTCCATTTTGGCCGAATTTTTAGAGAATGCAAAAATATCCCATGGAAGTCGTAGTTATGTTGTTTACTTATCCAACGAATTGTCACACGCTAAGATTCAATGCAAATCGGCTACATTATGGCCTTCCTACTAAAAAAGGGTCGAAAACGAGTAATGTCCCAAATTAACGAGGATATTTTCTTAACCTCCATTTTGGCCAAATTTTTAGAGAATGCAAAAATATCCCATGGAAGTCGTAGTTATGTTGTTTACCTTTCCAACGAATTGTCACATGCTAAGATTCAATGCAAATCGGCCACATTATGGCCTTCCTAGTAAAAAAGGGTCGAAAACGAGTAATGTCCTAAATTAACGAGGGGATTTTCTTAGCCTCCATTTTGGCCGAATTTTTAGAGAATGCAAAAATATCCCATGGATATCGTAGGTATGTTGTTTACCTATCCAACGAATTGTCACATGCTAAGATTCAATACAAATCGGCCACTTTATGGCCTTCCTAGTAAAAATGGGTCGAAAACGAGTAATGTTCTAAATTAACGAGGAGATTTTCTAAACCTCCATTTTGGCCGAATTTTTAGAGAATGCAAAAATATCCCATGGAAGTCGTAGTTATGTTGTTTACCTATCCAACGAATTGTCACACGCTAAGATTCAATGCAAATCGGCCACATTATGGCCTTCCTACTAAAAAAGGGTTGAAAACGAGTTATGTCCTAAATTAACGAGGAGATTTTCTTAACCTCCATTTTGGCCGAATTTTTAGAGAATGCGAAAATATCCCATGGAAGTCGTAGTTATGTTGTTTATCTATCCAACGAATTGTCACATGCTAAGATTCAATGCAAATCGGCCACATTATGGCCTTCCTAGTAAAAAAGGGTCGAAAACGAGTAATGTCCTAAATTAACGAGGAGATTTCCTTAACCTCCGTTTTGGCCGAATTTTTAGAGAATGCAAAAATATCCCATGGAAGTCGTAGTTATGTTGTTTACCTATCCAACGAATTGTCACATGCTAAGATTCAATGCAAATCGGCCACATTATGGCCTTCCTAGTAAAAAAGGGTCGAAAACGAGTAATGTCCTAAATTAACGAGGGGATTTTCTTAACCTCCATTTTGGCCGAATTTTTAGAGAATGCAAAAATATCCCATGGAAATCGTAGGTATGTTGTTTACCTATCCAACGAATTGTCACACGCTAAGATTCAATACAAATCGGCCACTTTATGGCCTTCCTAGTAAAAATGGGTCGAAAACGAGTAATGTCCTAAATTAACGAGGAGATTTTCTTAACCTCCATTTTGGCCGAATTTTTAGAGAATGCAAAAATATCCCATGGAAGTTGTAGTTATGTTGTTTACCTATCCAACGAATTGTCACACGCTAAAATTCAATGCAAATCGGCCACATTATGGCCTTCCTAGTAAAAAAGGGTCGAAAACGAGTAATGTCCCAAATTAACGCAAGGATTTTCTTAACCTCCATTTTGGCTGAATTTTTAAAAAATGCAAAAATATCCCATGGAAGTCGTAGCTATGTTGTTTACCTATCCAACGAATTGTCCCATGCTAAGATTCAATACAAACCGGCCACTTTATGGCCTTCCTTATAAAAAAAGGGTCGAAAACGAGTAATGTCCTAAATTAACGAGGAGATTTTCTTAACCTCCATTTTGGCCGAATTTTTAGAGAATGCAAAAATATCCCATGGAAGTCGTAGTTATGTTGTTTACCTATCCAACGAATTGTCACACGCTAAGATTCAATGCAAATCGGCCACATTATGGCCTTCCTACTAAAAAAGGGTCGAAAACGAGTAATGTCCCAAATTAACAAGGAGATTTTCTTAACCTCCATTTTGGCCGAATTTTTAGAGAATGCAAAAATATCCCATGGAAGTCGTAGTTATGTTGCTTACCTTTCCAACGAATTGTCACATGCTAAGATTCAATGCAAATCGGCCACATTATGGCCTTCCTAGTAAAAAAGGGTCGAAAACGAGTAATGTCCTAAATTAACGAGGGGATTTTCTTAACCTCCCTTTTGGCCGAATTTTTAGAGAATGCAAAAATATCCCATGGAAATCGTAGGTATGTTGTTTACCTATCCAACGAATTGTCACATGCTAAGATTCAATACAAATCGGCCACTTTATGGCCTTCCTAGTAAAAATGGGTCGAAAACGAGTAATGTCCTAAATTAACGAGGAGATTTTCTTAACCTCCATTTTTGCCGAATTTTTAGAGAATGCAAAAATATCCCATGGAAATCGTAGGTATATTGTTTACCTATCCAGCGAATTGTCACATGCTAAGATTCAATACAAATCGGCCACTTTATGGCCTTCCTAGTAAAAATGGGTCGAAAACGAGTAATGTCCTAAATTAACGAGGAGATTTTCTTAACCTCCATTTTGGCCGAATTTTTAGAGAATGCAAAAATATCCCATGGAAGTCGTAGTTATGTTGTTTACTTATCCAACGAATTGTCACACGCTAAGATTCAATGCAAATCGGCTACATTATGGCCTTCCTACTAAAAAAGGGTCGAAAACGAGTAATGTCCCAAATTAACGAGGATATTTTCTTAACCTCCATTTTGGCCAAATTTTTAGAGAATGCAAAAATATCCCATGGAAGTCGTAGTTATGTTGTTTACCTTTCCAACGAATTGTCACATGCTAAGATTCAATGCAAATCGGCCACATTATGGCCTTCCTAGTAAAAAAGGGTCGAAAACGAGTAATGTCCTAAATTAACGAGGGGATTTTCTTAGCCTCCATTTTGGCCGAATTTTTAGAGAATGCAAAAATATCCCATGGATATCGTAGGTATGTTGTTTACCTATCCAACGAATTGTCACATGCTAAGATTCAATACAAATCGGCCACTTTATGGCCTTCCTAGTAAAAATGGGTCGAAAACGAGTAATGTCCTAAATTAACGAGGAGATTTTCTAAACCTCCATTTTGGCCGAATTTTTAGAGAATGCAAAAATATCCCATGGAAGTCGTAGTTATGTTGTTTACCTATCCAACGAATTGTCACACGCTAAGATTCAATGCAAATCGGCCACATTATGGCCTTCCTACTAAAAAAGGGTTGAAAACGAGTTATGTCCTAAATTAACGAGGAGATTTTCTTAACCTCCATTTTGGCCGAATTTTTAGAGAATGCGAAAATATCCCATGGAAGTCGTAGTTATGTTGTTTATCTATCCAACGAATT
This sequence comes from Medicago sativa, assembly GCF_051527215.1. Taxonomy (NCBI): domain Eukaryota; kingdom Viridiplantae; phylum Streptophyta; class Magnoliopsida; order Fabales; family Fabaceae; genus Medicago; species Medicago sativa. The sequence goes on from NC_140750.1 coordinate 85,133,664, forward strand.
GTCACATGCTAAGATTCAATGCAAATCGGCCACATTATGGCCTTCCTAGTAAAAAAGGGTCGAAAACGAGTAATGTCCTAAATTAACGAGGAGATTTCCTTAACCTCCGTTTTGGCCGAATTTTTAGAGAATGCAAAAATATCCCATGGAAGTCGTAGTTATGTTGTTTACCTATCCAACGAATTGTCACATGCTAAGATTCAATGCAAATCGGCCACATTATGGCCTTCCTAGTAAAAAAGGGTCGAAAACGAGTAATGTCCTAAATTAACGAGGGGATTTTCTTAACCTCCATTTTGGCCGAATTTTTAGAGAATGCAAAAATATCCCATGGAAATCGTAGGTATGTTGTTTACCTATCCAACGAATTGTCACACGCTAAGATTCAATACAAATCGGCCACTTTATGGCCTTCCTAGTAAAAATGGGTCGAAAACGAGTAATGTCCTAAATTAACGAGGAGATTTTCTTAACCTCCATTTTGGCCGAATTTTTAGAGAATGCAAAAATATCCCATGGAAGTTGTAGTTATGTTGTTTACCTATCCAACGAATTGTCACACGCTAAAATTCAATGCAAATCGGCCACATTATGGCCTTCCTAGTAAAAAAGGGTCGAAAACGAGTAATGTCCCAAATTAACGCAAGGATTTTCTTAACCTCCATTTTGGCTGAATTTTTAAAAAATGCAAAAATATCCCATGGAAGTCGTAGCTATGTTGTTTACCTATCCAACGAATTGTCCCATGCTAAGATTCAATACAAACCGGCCACTTTATGGCCTTCCTTATAAAAAAAGGGTCGAAAACGAGTAATGTCCTAAATTAACGAGGAGATTTTCTTAACCTCCATTTTGGCCGAATTTTTAGAGAATGCAAAAATATCCCATGGAAGTCGTAGTTATGTTGTTTACCTATCCAACGAATTGTCACACGCTAAGATTCAATGCAAATCGGCCACATTATGGCCTTCCTACTAAAAAAGGGTCGAAAACGAGTAATGTCCCAAATTAACAAGGAGATTTTCTTAACCTCCATTTTGGCCGAATTTTTAGAGAATGCAAAAATATCCCATGGAAGTCGTAGTTATGTTGCTTACCTTTCCAACGAATTGTCACATGCTAAGATTCAATGCAAATCGGCCACATTATGGCCTTCCTAGTAAAAAAGGGTCGAAAACGAGTAATGTCCTAAATTAACGAGGGGATTTTCTTAACCTCCCTTTTGGCCGAATTTTTAGAGAATGCAAAAATATCCCATGGAAATCGTAGGTATGTTGTTTACCTATCCAACGAATTGTCACATGCTAAGATTCAATACAAATCGGCCACTTTATGGCCTTCCTAGTAAAAATGGGTCGAAAACGAGTAATGTCCTAAATTAACGAGGAGATTTTCTTAACCTCCATTTTTGCCGAATTTTTAGAGAATGCAAAAATATCCCATGGAAATCGTAGGTATATTGTTTACCTATCCAGCGAATTGTCACATGCTAAGATTCAATACAAATCGGCCACTTTATGGCCTTCCTAGTAAAAATGGGTCGAAAACGAGTAATGTCCTAAATTAACGAGGAGATTTTCTTAACCTCCATTTTGGCCGAATTTTTAGAGAATGCAAAAATATCCCATGGAAGTCGTAGTTATGTTGTTTACTTATCCAACGAATTGTCACACGCTAAGATTCAATGCAAATCGGCTACATTATGGCCTTCCTACTAAAAAAGGGTCGAAAACGAGTAATGTCCCAAATTAACGAGGATATTTTCTTAACCTCCATTTTGGCCAAATTTTTAGAGAATGCAAAAATATCCCATGGAAGTCGTAGTTATGTTGTTTACCTTTCCAACGAATTGTCACATGCTAAGATTCAATGCAAATCGGCCACATTATGGCCTTCCTAGTAAAAAAGGGTCGAAAACGAGTAATGTCCTAAATTAACGAGGGGATTTTCTTAGCCTCCATTTTGGCCGAATTTTTAGAGAATGCAAAAATATCCCATGGATATCGTAGGTATGTTGTTTACCTATCCAACGAATTGTCACATGCTAAGATTCAATACAAATCGGCCACTTTATGGCCTTCCTAGTAAAAATGGGTCGAAAACGAGTAATGTCCTAAATTAACGAGGAGATTTTCTTAACCTCCATTTTGGCCGAATTTTTAGAGAATGCAAAAATATCCCATGGAAGTTGTAGTTATGTTGTTTACCTATCCAACGAATTGTCACACGCTAAAATTCAATGCAAATCGGCCACATTATGGCCTTCCTAGTAAAAAAGGGTCGAAAACGAGTAATGTCCCAAATTAACGCAAGGATTTTCTTAACCTCCATTTTGGCTGAATTTTTAAAAAATGCAAAAATATCCCATGGAAGTCGTAGCTATGTTGTTTACCTATCCAACGAATTGTCCCATGCTAAGATTCAATACAAACCGGCCACTTTATGGCCTTCCTTATAAAAAAAGGGTCGAAAACGAGTAATGTCCTAAATTAACGAGGAGATTTTCTTAACCTCCATTTTGGCCGAATTTTTAGAGAATGCAAAAATATCCCATGGAAGTCGTAGTTATGTTGTTTACCTATCCAACGAATTGTCACACGCTAAGATTCAATGCAAATCGGCCACATTATGGCCTTCCTAGTAAAAAAGGGTCGAAAACGAGTAATGTCCTAAATTAACGAGGGGATTTTCTTAACCTCCCTTTTGGCCGAATTTTTAGAGAATGCAAAAATATCCCATGGAAATCGTAGGTATGTTGTTTACCTATCCAACGAATTGTCACATGCTAAGATTCAATACAAATCGGCCACTTTATGGCCTTCCTAGTAAAAATGGGTCGAAAACGAGTAATGTCCTAAATTAACGAGGAGATTTTCTTAACCTCCATTTTTGCCGAATTTTTAGAGAATGCAAAAATATCCCATGGAAATCGTAGGTATATTGTTTACCTATCCAACGAATTGTCACATGCTAAGATTCAATACAAATCGGCCACTTTATGGCCTTCCTAGTAAAAATGGGTCGAAAACGAGTAATGTCCTAAATTAACGAGGAGATTTTCTTAACCTCCATTTTGGCCGAATTTTTAGAGAATGCAAAAATATCCCATGGAAGTCGTAGTTATGTTGTTTACTTATCCAACGAATTGTCACACGCTAAGATTCAATGCAAATCGGCTACATTATGGCCTTCCTACTAAAAAAGGGTCGAAAACGAGTAATGTCCCAAATTAACGAGGATATTTTCTTAACCTCCATTTTGGCCAAATTTTTAGAGAATGCAAAAATATCCCATGGAAGTCGTAGTTATGTTGTTTACCTTTCCAACGAATTGTCACATGCTAAGATTCAATGCAAATCGGCCACATTATGGCCTTCCTAGTAAAAAAGGGTCGAAAACGAGTAATGTCCTAAATTAACGAGGGGATTTTCTTAGCCTCCATTTTGGCCGAATTTTTAGAGAATGCAAAAATATCCCATGGATATCGTAGGTATGTTGTTTACCTATCCAACGAATTGTCACATGCTAAGATTCAATACAAATCGGCCACTTTATGGCCTTCCTAGTAAAAATGGGTCGAAAACGAGTAATGTCCTAAATTAACGAGGAGATTTTCTTAACCTCCATTTTGGCCGAATTTTTAGAGAATGCAAAAATATCCCATGGAAGTTGTAGTTATGTTGTTTACCTATCCAACGAATTGTCACACGCTAAAATTCAATGCAAATCGGCCACATTATGGCCTTCCTAGTAAAAAAGGGTCGAAAACGAGTAATGTCCCAAATTAACGCAAGGATTTTCTTAACCTCCATTTTGGCTGAATTTTTAAAAAATGCAAAAATATCCCATGGAAGTCGTAGCTATGTTGTTTACCTATCCAACGAATTGTCCCATGCTAAGATTCAATACAAACCGGCCACTTTATGGCCTTCCTTATAAAAAAAGGGTCGAAAACGAGTAATGTCCTAAATTAACGAGGAGATTTTCTTAACCTCCATTTTGGCCGAATTTTTAGAGAATGCAAAAATATCCCATGGAAGTCGTAGTTATGTTGTTTACCTATCCAACGAATTGTCACACGCTAAGATTCAATGCAAATCGGCCACATTATGGCCTTCCTAGTAAAAAAGGGTCGAAAACGAGTAATGTCCTAAATTAACGAGGGGATTTTCTTAACCTCCCTTTTGGCCGAATTTTTAGAGAATGCAAAAATATCCCATGGAAATCGTAGGTATGTTGTTTACCTATCCAACGAATTGTCACATGCTAAGATTCAATACAAATCGGCCACTTTATGGCCTTCCTAGTAAAAATGGGTCGAAAACGAGTAATGTCCTAAATTAACGAGGAGATTTTCTTAACCTCCATTTTTTCCGAATTTTTAGAGAATGCAAAAATATCCCATGGAAATCGTAGGTATATTGTTTACCTATCCAACGAATTGTCACATGCTAAGATTCAATACAAATCGGCCACTTTATGGCCTTCCTAGTAAAAATGGGTCGAAAACGAGTAATGTCCTAAATTAACGAGGAGATTTTCTTAACCTCCATTTTGGCCGAATTTTTAGAGAATGCAAAAATATCCCATGGAAGTCGTAGTTATGTTGTTTACTTATCCAACGAATTGTCACACGCTAAGATTCAATGCAAATCGGCTACATTATGGCCTTCCTACTAAAAAAGGGTCGAAAACGAGTAATGTCCCAAATTAACGAGGATATTTTCTTAACCTCCATTTTGGCCAAATTTTTAGAGAATGCAAAAATATCCCATGGAAGTCGTAGTTATGTTGTTTACCTTTCCAACGAATTGTCACATGCTAAGATTCAATGCAAATCGGCCACATTATGGCCTTCCTAGTAAAAAAGGGTCGAAAACGAGTAATGTCCTAAATTAACGAGGGGATTTTCTTAGCCTCCATTTTGGCCGAATTTTTAGAGAATGCAAAAATATCCCATGGATATCGTAGGTATGTTGTTTACCTATCCAACGAATTGTCACATGCTAAGATTCAATACAAATCGGCCACTTTATGGCCTTCCTAGTAAAAATGGGTCGAAAACGAGTAATGTCCTAAATTAACGAGGAGATTTTCTAAACCTCCATTTTGGCCGAATTTTTAGAGAATGCAAAAATATCCCATGGAAGTCGTAGTTATGTTGTTTACCTATCCAACGAATTGTCACACGCTAAGATTCAATGCAAATCGGCCACATTATGGCCTTCCTACTAAAAAAGGGTTGAAAACGAGTTATGTCCTAAATTAACGAGGAGATTTTCTTAACCTCCATTTTGGCCGAATTTTTAGAGAATGCGAAAATATCCCATGGAAGTCGTAGTTATGTTGTTTATCTATCCAACGAATTGTCACATGCTAAGATTCAATGCAAATCGGCCACATTATGGCCTTCCTAGTAAAAAAGGGTCGAAAACGAGTAATGTCCTAAATTAACGAGGAGATTTCCTTAACCTCCGTTTTGGCCGAATTTTTAGAGAATGCAAAAATATCCCATGGAAGTCGTAGTTATGTTGTTTACCTATCCAACGAATTGTCACATGCTAAGATTCAATACAAATCGGCCACTTTATGGCCTTCCTAGTAAAAATGGGTCGAAAACTAGTAATGTCCTAAATTAACGAGGAGATTTTCTTAACCTCCATTTTGGCCGAATTTTTAGAGAATGCAAAAATATCCCATGGAAGTCGTAGTTATGTTTTTTACCTTTCCAACGAATTGTCACATGCTAAGATTCAATGCAAATCGGCCACATTATGGCCTTCCTAGTAAAAAAGGGTCGAAAACGAGTAACGTCCTAAATTAACGAGGGGATTTTCTTAACCTCCCTTTTGGCCGAATTTTTAGAGAATGCAAAAATATCCCATGGAAATCGTAGGTATGTTGTTTACCTATCCAACGAATTGTCACATGCTAAGATTCAATACAAATCGGCCACTTTATGGCCTTCCTAGTAAAAATGGGTCGAAAACGAGTAATGTCCTAAATTAACGAGGAGATTTTCTTAACCTCCATTTTTGCCGAATTTTTAGAGAATGCAAAAATATCCCATGGAAATCGTAGGTATATTGTTTACCTATCCAACGAATTGTCACATGCTAAGATTCAATACAAATCGGCCACTTTATGGCCTTCCTAGTAAAAATGGGTCGAAAACGAGTAATGTCCTAAATTAACGAGGAGATTTTCTTAACCTCCATTTTGGCCGAATTTTTAGAGAATGCAAAAATATCCCATGGAAGTCGTATTTATGTTGTTTACTTATCCAACGAATTGTCACACGCTAAGATTCAATGCAAATCGGCTACATTATGGCCTTCCTACTAAAAAAGGGTCGAAAACGAGTAATGTCCCAAATTAACGAGGATATTTTCTTAACCTCCATTTTGGCCAAATTTTTAGAGAATGCAAAAATATCCCATGGAAGTCGTAGTTATGTTGTTTACCTTTCCAACGAATTGTCACATGCTAAGATTCAATGCAAATCGGCCACATTATGGCCTTCCTAGTAAAAAAGGGTCGAAAACGAGTATTGTCCTAAATTAACGAGGGGATTTTCTTAGCCTCCATTTTGGCCGAATTTTTAGAGAATGCAAAAATATCCCATGGATATCGTAGGTATGTTGTTTACCTATCCAACGAATTGTCACATGCTAAGATTCAATACAAATCGGCCACTTTATGGCCTTCCTAGTAAAAATGGGTCGAAAACGAGTAATGTCCTAAATTAACGAGGAGATTTTCTAAACCTCCATTTTGGCCGAATTTTTAGAGAATGCAAAAATATCCCATGGAAGTCGTAGTTATGTTGTTTACCTATCCAACGAATTGTCACACGCTAAGATTCAATGCAAATCGGCCACATTATGGCCTTCCTACTAAAAAAGGGTTGAAAACGAGTTATGTCCTAAATTAACGAGGAGATTTTCTTAACCTCCATTTTGGCCGAATTTTTAGAGAATGCGAAAATATCCCATGGAAGTCGTAGTTATGTTGTTTATCTATCCAACGAATTGTCACATGCTAAGATTCAATGCAAATCGGCCACATTATGGCCTTCCTAGTAAAAAAGGGTCGAAAACGAGTAATGTCCTAAATTAACGAGGAGATTTCCTTAACCTCCGTTTTGGCCGAATTTTTAGAGAATGCAAAAATATCCCATGGAAGTCGTAGTTATGTTGTTTACCTATCCAACGAATTGTCACATGCTAAGATTCAATACAAATCGGCCACTTTATGGCCTTCCTAGTAAAAATGGGTCGAAAACGAGTAATGTCCTAAATTAACGAGGAGATTTTCTTAACCTCCATTTTTGCCGAATTTTTAGAGAATGCAAAAATATCCCATGGAAATCGTAGGTATATTGTTTACCTATCCAACGAATTGTCACATGCTAAGATTCAATACAAATCGGCCACTTTATGGCCTTCCTAGTAAAAATGGGTCGAAAACGAGTAATGTCCTAAATTAACGAGGAGATTTTCTTAACCTCCATTTTGGCCGAATTTTTAGAGAATGCAAAAATATCCCATGGAAGTCGTAGTTATGTTGTTTACTTATCCAACGTATTGTCACACGCTAAGATTCAATGCAAATCGGCTACATTATGGCCTTCCTACTAAAAAAGGGTCGAAAACGAGTAATGTCCCAAATTAACGAGGATATTTTCTTAACCTCCATTTTGGCCAAATTTTTAGAGAATGCAAAAATATCCCATGGAAGTCGTAGTTATGTTGTTTACCTTTCCAACGAATTGTCACATGCTAAGATTCAATGCAAATCGGCCACATTATGGCCTTCCTAGTAAAAAAGGGTCGAAAACGAGTAATGTCCTAAATTAACGAGGGGATTTTCTTAGCCTCCATTTTGGCCGAATTTTTAGAGAATGCAAAAATATCCCATGGATATCGTAGGTATGTTGTTTACCTATCCAACGAATTGTCACATGCTAAGATTCAATACAAATCGGCCACTTTATGGCCTTCCTAGTAAAAATGGGTCGAAAACGAGTAATGTCCTAAATTAACGAGGAGATTTTCTAAACCTCCATTTTGGCCGAATTTTTAGAGAATGCAAAAATATCCCATGGAAGTCGTAGTTATGTTGTTTACCTATCCAACGAATTGTCACACGCTAAGATTCAATGCAAATCGGCCACATTATGGCCTTCCTACTAAAAAAGGGTTGAAAACGAGTTATGTCCTAAATTAACGAGGAGATTTTCTTAACCTCCATTTTGGCCGAATTTTTAGAGAATGCGAAAATATCCCATGGAAGTCGTAGTTATGTTGTTTATCTATCCAACGAATTGTCACATGCTAAGATTCAATGCAAATCGGCCACATTATGGCCTTCCTAGTAAAAAAGGGTCGAAAACGAGTAATGTCCTAAATTAACGAGGAGATTTCCTTAACCTCCGTTTTGGCCGAATTTTTAGAGAATGCGAAAATATCCCATGGAAGTCGTAGTTATGTTGTTTACCTATCCAACGAATTGTCACATGCTAAGATTCAATACAAATCGGCCACTTTATGGCCTTCCTAGTAAAAATGGGTCGAAAACGAGTAATGTCCTAAATTAACGAGGAGATTTTCTTAACCTCCATTTTGGCCGAATTTTTAGAGAATGCAAAAATATCCCATGGAAGTCGTAGTTATGTTTTTTACCTTTCCAACGAATTGTCACATGCTAAGATTCAATGCAAATCGGCCACATTATGGCCTTCCTAGTAAAAAAGGGTCGAAAACGAGTAACGTCCTAAATTAACGAGGGGATTTTCTTAACCTCCCTTTTGGCCGAATTTTTAGAGAATGCAAAAATATCCCATGGAAATCGTAGGTATGTTGTTTACCTATCCAACGAATTGTCACATGCTAAGATTCAATACAAATCGGCCACTTTATGGCCTTCCTAGTAAAAATGGGTCGAAAACGAGTAATGTCCTAAATTAACGAGGAGATTTTCTTAACCTCCATTTTTGCCGAATTTTTAGAGAATGCAAAAATATCCCATGGAAATCGTAGGTATATTGTTTACCTATCCAACGAATTGTCACATGCTAAGATTCAATACAAATCGGCCACTTTATGGCCTTCCTAGTAAAAATGGGTCGAAAACGAGTAATGTCCTAAATTAACGAGGAGATTTTCTTAACCTCCATTTTGGCCGAATTTTTAGAGAATGCAAAAATATCCCATGGAAGTCGTATTTATGTTGTTTACTTATCCAACGAATTGTCACACGCTAAGATTCAATGCAAATCGGCTACATTATGGCCTTCCTACTAAAAAAGGGTCGAAAACGAGTAATGTCCCAAATTAACGAGGATATTTTCTTAACCTCCATTTTGGCCAAATTTTTAGAGAATGCAAAAATATCCCATGGAAGTCGTAGTTATGTTGTTTACCTTTCCAACGAATTGTCACATGCTAAGATTCAATGCAAATCGGCCACATTATGGCCTTCCTAGTAAAAAAGGGTCGAAAACGAGTATTGTCCTAAATTAACGAGGGGATTTTCTTAGCCTCCATTTTGGCCGAATTTTTAGAGAATGCAAAAATATCCCATGGATATCGTAGGTATGTTGTTTACCTATCCAACGAATTGTCACATGCTAAGATTCAATACAAATCGGCCACTTTATGGCCTTCCTAGTAAAAATGGGTCGAAAACGAGTAATGTCCTAAATTAACGAGGAGATTTTCTAAACCTCCATTTTGGCCGAATTTTTAGAGAATGCAAAAATATCCCATGGAAGTCGTAGTTATGTTGTTTACCTATCCAACGAATTGTCACACGCTAAGATTCAATGCAAATCGGCCACATTATGGCCTTCCTACTAAAAAAGGGTTGAAAACGAGTTATGTCCTAAATTAACGAGGAGATTTTCTTAACCTCCATTTTGGCCGAATTTTTAGAGAATGCGAAAATATCCCATGGAAGTCGTAGTTATGTTGTTTATCTATCCAACGAATTGTCACATGCTAAGATTCAATGCAAATCGGCCACATTATGGCCTTCCTAGTAAAAAAGGGTCGAAAACGAGTAATGTCCTAAATTAACGAGGAGATTTCCTTAACCTCCGTTTTGGCCGAATTTTTAGAGAATGCAAAAATATCCCATGGAAGTCGTAGTTATGTTGTTTACCTATCCAACGAATTGTCACATGCTAAGATTCAATACAAATCGGCCACTTTATGGCCTTCCTAGTAAAAATGGGTCGAAAACGAGTAATGTCCTAAATTAACGAGGAGATTTTCTTAACCTCCATTTTGGCCGAATTTTTAGAGAATGCAAAAATATCCCATGGAAGTCGTAGTTATGTTTTTTACCTTTCCAACGAATTGTCACATGCTAAGATTCAATGCAAATCGGCCACATTATGGCCTTCCTAGTAAAAAAGGGTCGAAAACGAGTAATGTCCTAAACTAACGAGGGGATTTTCTTAGCCTCCATTTTGGCCGAATTTTTAGAGAATGCAAAAATATCCCATGGATTTCGTAGGTATGTTGTTTACCTATCCAACGAATTGTCACATGCTAAGATTCAATACAAATCGGCCACTTTATGGCCTTCCTAGTAAAAATGGGTCGAAAACGAGTAATGTCCTAAATTAACGAGGAGATTTTCTTAACCTCCATTTTGGCCGAATTTTTAGAGAATGCAAAAATATCCCATGGAAGTCGTAGTTATGTTGTTTACCTATCCAACGAATTGTCACACGCTAAGATTCAATGCAAATCGGCCACATTATGGCCTTCCTAGTAAAAATGGGTCGAAAACGAGTAATGTCCTAAATTAACGAGGAGATTTTCTTAACCTCCATTTTGGCCGAATTTTTAGAGAATGCAAAAATATCCCATGGAAGTCGTAGTTATGTTGTTTATCTATCCAACGAATTGTCACATGCTAAGATTCAATGCAAATCGGCCACATTATGGCCTTCCTAGTAAAAAAGGGTCGAAAACGAGTAATGTCCTAAATTAACGAGGAGATTTTCTTAACCTCCGTTTTGGCCGAATTTTTAGAGAATGCAAAAATATCCCATGGAAGTCGTAGTTATGTTGTTTACCTATCCAACGAATTGTCACATGCTAAGATTCAATACAAATCGGCCACTTTATGGCCTTCCTAGTAAAAATGGGTCGAAAACGAGTAATGTCCTAAATTAACGAGGAGATTTTCTTAACCTCCATTTTTGGCCGAATTTTTAGAGAATGCAAAAATATCCCATGGAAGTCGTAGTTATGTTGTTTACCTATCCAACGAATTGTCACACGCTAAGATTCAATGCAAATCGGCCACATTATGGCCTTCCTACTAAAAAAGGGTTGAAAACGAGTTATGTCCTAAATTAACGAGGAGATTTTCTTAACCTCCATTTTGGCCGAATTTTTAGAGAATGCGAAAATATCCCATGGAAGTCGTAGTTATGTTGTTTATCTATCCAACGAATTGTCACATGCTAAGATTCAATGCAAATCGGCCACATTATGGCCTTCCTAGTAAAAAAGGGTCGAAAACGAGTAATGTCCTAAATTAACGAGGAGATTTCCTTAACCTCCGTTTTGGCCGAATTTTTAGAGAATGCAAAAATATCCCATGGAAGTCGTAGTTATGTTGTTTACCTATCCAACGAATTGTCACATGCTAAGATTCAATACAAATCGGCCACTTTATGGCCTTCCTAGTAAAAATGGGTCGAAAACGAGTAATGTCCTAAATTAACGAGGAGATTTTCTTAACCTCCATTTTGGCCGAATTTTTAGAGAATGCAAAAATATCCCATGGAAGTCGTAGTTATGTTTTTTACCTTTCCAACGAATTGTCACATGCTAAGATTCAATGCAAATCGGCCACATTATGGCCTTCCTAGTAAAAAAGGGTCGAAAACGAGTAATGTCCTAAACTAACGAGGGGATTTTCTTAGCCTCCATTTTGGCCGAATTTTTAGAGAATGCAAAAATATCCCATGGATATCGTAGGTATGTTGTTTACCTATCCAACGAATTGTCACATGCTAAGATTCAATACAAATCGGCCACTTTATGGCCTTCCTAGTAAAAATGGGTCGAAAACGAGTAATGTCCTAAATTAACGAGGAGATTTTCTTAACCTCCATTTTGGCCGAATTTTTAGAGAATGCAAAAATATCCCATGGAAGTCGTAGTTATGTTGTTTACCTATCCAACGAATTGTCACACGCTAAGATTCAATGCAAATCGGCCACATTATGGCCTTCCTAGTAAAAATGGGTCGAAAACGAGTAATGTCCTAAATTAACGAGGAGATTTTCTTAACCTCCATTTTGGCCGAATTTTTAGAGAATGCAAAAATATCCCATGGAAGTCGTAGTTATGTTGTTTATCTATCCAACGAATTGTCACATGCTAAGATTCAATGCAAATCGGCCACATTATGGCCTTCCTAGTAAAGAAGGGTCGAAAACGAGTAATGTCCTAAATTAACGAGGAGATTTTCTTAACCTCCGTTTTGGCCGAATTTTTAGAGAATGCAAAAATATCCCATGGAAGTCGTAGTTATGTTGTTTACCTATCCAACGAATTGTCACATGCTAAGATTCAATACAAATCGGCCACTTTATGGCCTTCCTAGTAAAAATGGGTCGAAAACGAGTAATGTCCTAAATTAACGAGGAGATTTTCTTAACCTCCATTTTGGCCGAATTTTTAGAGAATGCAAAAATATCCCATGGAAGTCGTAGTTATGTTGTTTACCTATCTAACGAATTGTCACATGCTAAGATTCAATGCAAATCGGCCACATTATGGCCTTCCTAGTAAAAAAGGGTCGAAAACGAGTAATGTCCTAAATTAACGAGGGGATTTTCTTAACCTCCATTTTGGCCGAATTTTTAGAGAATGCAAAAATATCCCATGGAAATCGTAGGTATGTTGTTTACCTATCCAACGAATTGTCACATGCTAAGATTCAATACAAATCGGCCACTTTATGGCCTTCCTAGTAAAAATGGGTCGAAAACGAGTAATGTCCTAAATTAACGAGGAGATTTTCTTAACCTCCATTTTGGCCGAATTTTTAGAGAATGCAAAAATATCCCATGGAAGTTGTAGTTATGTTGTTTACCTATCCAACGAATTGTCACACGCTAAAATTCAATGCAAATCGGCCACATTATGGCCTTCCTAGTAAAAAAGGGTCGAAAACGAGTAATGTCCCAAATTAACGCAAGGATTTTCTTAACCTCCATTTTGGCTGAATTTTTAAAAAATGCAAAAATATCCCATGGAAGTCGTAGCTATGTTGTTTACCTATCCAACGAATTGTCCCATGCTAAGATTCAATACAAACCGGCCACTTTATGGCCTTCCTTATAAAAAAAGGGTCGAAAACGAGTAATGTCCTAAATTAACGAGGAGATTTTCTTAACCTCCATTTTGGCCGAATTTTTAGAGAATGCAAAAATATCCCATGGAAGTCGTAGTTATGTTGTTTACCTATCCAACGAATTGTCACACGCTAAGATTCAATGCAAATCGGCCACATTATGGCCTTCCTACTAAAAAAGGGTCGAAAACGAGTAATGTCCCAAATTAACAAGGAGATTTTCTTAACCTCCATTTTGGCCGAATTTTTAGAGAATGCAAAAATATCCCATGGAAGTCGTAGTTATGTTGTTTACCTTTCCAACGAATTGTCACATGCTAAGATTCAATGCAAATCGGCCACATTATGGCCTTCCTAGTAAAAAAGGGTCGAAAACGAGTAATGTCCTAAATTAACGAGGGGATTTTCTTAACCTCCCTTTTGGCCGAATTTTTAGAGAATGCAAAAATATCCCATGGATATCGTAGGTATGTTGTTTACCTATCCAACGAATTGTCACATGCTAAGATTCAATACAAATCGGCCACTTTATGGCCTTCCTAGTAAAAATGGGTCGAAAACGAGTAATGTCCTAAATTAACGAGGAGATTTTCTTAACCTCCATTTTGGCCGAATTTTTAGAGAATGCAAAAATATCCCATGGAAGTCGTAGTTATGTTGTTTACCTATCCAACGAATTGTCACACGCTAAGATTCAATGCAAATCGGCCACATTATGGCCTTCCTAGTAAAAATGGGTCGAAAACGAGTAATGTCCTAAATTAACGAGGAGATTTTCTTAACCTCCATTTTGGCCGAATTTTTAGAGAATGCAAAAATATCCCATGGAAGTCGTAGTTATGTTGTTTATCTATCCAACGAATTGTCACATGCTAAGATTCAATGCAAATCGGCCACATTATGGCCTTCCTAGTAAAAAAGGGTCGAAAACGAGTAATGTCCTAAATTAACGAGGAGATTTTCTTAACCTCCGTTTTGGCCGAATTTTTAGAGAATGCAAAAATATCCCATGGAAGTCGTAGTTATGTTGTTTACCTATCCAACGAATTGTCACATGCTAAGATTCAATACAAATCGGCCACTTTATGGCCTTCCTAGTAAAAATGGGTCGAAAACGAGTAATGTCCTAAATTAACGAGGAGATTTTCTTAACCTCCATTTTGGCCGAATTTTTAGAGAATGCAAAAATATCCCATGGAAGTCGTAGTTATGTTGTTTACCTATCCAACGAATTGTCACACGCTAAGATTCAATGCAAATCGGCCACATTATGGCCTTCCTAGTAAAAATGGGTCGAAAACGAGTAATGTCCTAAATTAACGAGGAGATTTTCTTAACCTCCATTTTGGCCAAATTTTTAGAGAATGCAAAAATATCCCATGGAAGTCGTAGTTATGTTGTTTATCTATCCAACGAATTGTCACATGCTAAGATTCAATGCAAATCGGCCACATTATGGCCTTCCTAGTAAAAAAGGGTCGAAAACGAGTAATGTCCTAAATTAACGAGGAGATTTTCTTAACCTCCGTTTTGGCCGAATTTTTAGAGAATGCAAAAATATCCCATGGAAGTCGTAGTTATGTTGTTTACCTATCCAACGAATTGTCACATGCTAAGATTCAATACAAATCGGCCACTTTATGGCCTTCCTAGTAAAAATGGGTCGAAAACGAGTAATGTCCTAAATTAACGAGGAGATTTTCTTAACCTCCATTTTGGCCGAATTTTTAGAGAATGCAAAAATATCCCATGGAAGTCGTAGTTATGTTGTTTACCTATCCAACGAATTGTCACACGCTAAGATTCAATGCAAATCGGCCACATTATGGCCTTCCTAGTAAAAATGGGTCGAAAACGAGTAATGTCCTAAATTAACGAGGAGATTTTCTTAACCTCCATTTTGGCCGAATTTTTAGAGAATGCAAAAATATCCCATGGAAGTCGTAGTTATGTTGTTTATCTATCCAACGAATTGTCACATGCTAAGATTCAATGCAAATCGGCCACATTATGGCCTTCCTAGTAAAAAAGGGTCGAAAACGAGTAATGTCCTAAATTAACGAGGAGATTTTCTTAACCTCCGTTTTGGCCGAATTTTTAGAGAATGCAAAAATATCCCATGGAAGTCGTAGTTATGTTGTTTACCTATCCAACGAATTGTCACATGCTAAGATTCAATACAAATCGGCCACTTTATGGCCTTCCTAGTAAAAATGGGTCGAAAACGAGTAATGTCCTAAATTAACGAGGAGATTTTCTTAACCTCCATTTTTGGCCGAATTTTTAGAGAATGCAAAAATATCCCATGGAAGTCGTAGTTATGTTGTTTACCTATCCAACGAATTGTCACACGCTAAGATTCAATGCAAATCGGCCACATTATGGCCTTCCTACTAAAAAAGGGTTGAAAACGAGTTATGTCCTAAATTAACGAGGAGATTTTCTTAACCTCCATTTTGGCCGAATTTTTAGAGAATGCGAAAATATCCCATGGAAGTCGTAGTTATGTTGTTTATCTATCCAACGAATTGTCACATGCTAAGATTCAATGCAAATCGGCCACATTATGGCCTTCCTAGTAAAAAAGGGTCGAAAACGAGTAATGTCCTAAATTAACGAGGAGATTTCCTTAACCTCCGTTTTGGCCGAATTTTTAGAGAATGCAAAAATATCCCATGGAAGTCGTAGTTATGTTGTTTACCTATCCAACGAATTGTCACATGCTAAGATTCAATACAAATCGGCCACTTTATGGCCTTCCTAGTAAAAATGGGTCGAAAACGAGTAATGTCCTAAATTAACGAGGAGATTTTCTTAACCTCCATTTTGGCCGAATTTTTAGAGAATGCAAAAATATCCCATGGAAGTCGTAGTTATGTTTTTTACCTTTCCAACGAATTGTCACATGCTAAGATTCAATGCAAATCGGCCACATTATGGCCTTCCTAGTAAAAAAGGGTCGAAAACGAGTAATGTCCTAAACTAACGAGGGGATTTTCTTAGCCTCCATTTTGGCCGAATTTTTAGAGAATGCAAAAATATCCCATGGATATCGTAGGTATGTTGTTTACCTATCCAACGAATTGTCACATGCTAAGATTCAATACAAATCGGCCACTTTATGGCCTTCCTAGTAAAAATGGGTCGAAAACGAGTAATGTCCTAAATTAACGAGGAGATTTTCTTAACCTCCATTTTGGCCGAATTTTTAGAGAATGCAAAAATATCCCATGGAAGTCGTAGTTATGTTGTTTACCTATCCAACGAATTGTCACACGCTAAGATTCAATGCAAATCGGCCACATTATGGCCTTCCTAGTAAAAATGGGTCGAAAACGAGTAATGTCCTAAATTAACGAGGAGATTTTCTTAACCTCCATTTTGGCCGAATTTTTAGAGAATGCAAAAATATCCCATGGAAGTCGTAGTTATGTTGTTTATCTATCCAACGAATTGTCACATGCTAAGATTCAATGCAAATCGGCCACATTATGGCCTTCCTAGTAAAGAAGGGTCGAAAACGAGTAATGTCCTAAATTAACGAGGAGATTTTCTTAACCTCCGTTTTGGCCGAATTTTTAGAGAATGCAAAAATATCCCATGGAAGTCGTAGTTATGTTGTTTACCTATCCAACGAATTGTCACATGCTACGATTCAATACAAATCGGCCACTTTATGGCCTTCCTAGTAAAAATGGGTCGAAAACGAGTAATGTCCTAAATTAACGAGGAGATTTTCTTAACCTCCATTTTGGCCGAATTTTTAGAGAATGCAAAAATATCCCATGGAAGTCGTAGTTATGTTGTTTACCTATCCAACGAATTGTCACACGCTAAGATTCAATGCAAATCGGCCACATTATGGCCTTCCTAGTAAAAATGGGTCGAAAACGAGTAATGTCCTAAATTAACGAGGAGATTTTCTTAACCTCCATTTTGGCCGAATTTTTAGAGAATGCAAAAATATCCCATGGAAGTCGTAGTTATGTTGTTTATCTATCCAACGAATTGTCACATGCTAAGATTCAATGCAAATCGGCCACATTATGGCCTTCCTAGTAAAAAAGGGTCGAAAACGAGTAATGTCCTAAATTAACGAGGAGATTTTCTTAACCTCCGTTTTGGCCGAATTTTTAGAGAATGCAAAAATATCCCATGGAAGTCGTAGTTATGTTGTTTACCTATCCAACGAATTGTCACATGCTAAGATTCAATACAAATCGGCCACTTTATGGCCTTCCTAGTAAAAATGGGTCGAAAACGAGTAATGTCCTAAATTAACGAGGAGATTTTCTTAACCTCCATTTTTGGCCGAATTTTTAGAGAATGCAAAAATATCCCATGGAAGTCGTAGTTATGTTGTTTACCTATCCAACGAATTGTCACACGCTAAGATTCAATGCAAATCGGCCACATTATGGCCTTCCTACTACAAAAGGGTTGAAAACGAGTTATGTCCTAAATTAACGAGGAGATTTTCTTAACCTCCATTTTGGCCGAATTTTTAGAGAATGCGAAAATATCCCATGGAAGTCGTAGTTATGTTGTTTATCTATCCAACGAATTGTCACATGCTAAGATTCAATGCAAATCGGCGACATTATGGCCTTCCTAGTAAAAAAGGGTCGAAAACGAGTAATGTCCTAAATTAACGAGGAGATTTCCTTAACCTCCGTTTTGGCCGAATTTTTAGAGAATGCAAAAATATCCCATGGAAGTCGTAGTTATGTTGTTTACCTATCCAACGAATTGTCACATGCTAAGATTCAATACAAATCGGCCACTTTATGGCCTTCCTAGTAAAAATGGGTCGAAAACGAGTAATGTCCTAAATTAACGAGGAGATTTTCTTAACCTCCATTTTGGCCGAATTTTTAGAGAATGCAAAAATATCCCATGGAAGTCGTAGTTATGTTTTTTACCTTTCCAACGAATTGTCACATGCTAAGATTCAATGCAAATCGGCCACATTATGGCCTTCCTAGTAAAAAAGGGTCGAAAACGAGTAATGTCCTAAACTAACGAGGGGATTTTCTTAGCCTCCATTTTGGCCGAATTTTTAGAGAATGCAAAAATATCCCATGGATATCGTAGGTATGTTGTTTACCTATCCAACGAATTGTCACATGCTAAGATTCAATACAAATCGGCCACTTTATGGCCTTCCTAGTAAAAATGGGTCGAAAACGAGTAATGTCCTAAATTAACGAGGAGATTTTCTTAACCTCCATTTTGGCCGAATTTTTAGAGAATGCAAAAATATCCCATGGAAGTCGTAGTTATGTTGTTTACCTATCCAACGAATTGTCACACGCTAAGATTCAATGCAAATCGGCCACATTATGGCCTTCCTAGTAAAAATGGGTCGAAAACGAGTAATGTCCTAAATTAACGAGGAGATTTTCTTAACCTCCATTTTGGCCGAATTTTTAGAGAATGCAAAAATATCCCATGGAAGTCGTAGTTATGTTGTTTATCTATCCAACGAATTGTCACATGCTAAGATTCAATGCAAATCGGCCACATTATGGCCTTCCTAGTAAAGAAGGGTCGAAAACGAGTAATGTCCTAAATTAACGAGGAGATTTTCTTAACCTCCGTTTTGGCCGAATTTTTAGAGAATGCAAAAATATCCCATGGAAGTCGTAGTTATGTTGTTTACCTATCCAACGAATTGTCACATGCTAAGATTCAATACAAATCGGCCACTTTATGGCCTTCCTAGTAAAAATGGGTCGAAAACGAGTAATGTCCTAAATTAACGAGGAGATTTTCTTAACCTCCATTTTGGCTGAATTTTTAGAGAATGCAAAAATATCCCATGGAAGTCGTAGTTATGTTGTTTACCTATCTAACGAATTGTCACATGCTAAGATTCAATGCAAATCGGCCACATTATGGCCTTCCTAGTAAAAAAGGGTCGAAAACGAGTAATGTCCTAAATTAACGAGGGGATTTTCTTAACCTCCATTTTGGCCGAATTTTTAGAGAATGCAAAAATATCCCATGGAAATCGTAGGTATGTTGTTTACCTATCCAACGAATTGTCACATGCTAAGATTCAATACAAATCGGCCACTTTATGGCCTTCCTAGTAAAAATGGGTCGAAAACGAGTAATGTCCTAAATTAACGAGGAGATTTTCTTAACCTCCATTTTGGCCGAATTTTTAGAGAATGCAAAAATATCCCATGGAAGTTGTAGTTATGTTGTTTACCTATCCAACGAATTGTCACACGCTAAAATTCAATGCAAATCGGCCACATTATGGCCTTCCTAGTAAAAAAGGGTCGAAAATGAGTAATGTCCCAAATTAACGCAAGGATTTTCTTAACCTCCATTTTGGCTGAATTTTTAAAAAATGCAAAAATATCCCATGGAAGTCGTAGCTATGTTGTTTACCTATCCAACGAATTGTCCCATGCTAAGATTCAATACAAACCGGCCACTTTATGGCCTTCCTTATAAAAAAAGGGTCGAAAACGAGTAATGTCCTAAATTAACGAGGAGATTTTCTTAACCTCCATTTTGGCCGAATTTTTAGAGAATGCAAAAATATCCCATGGAAGTCGTAGTTATGTTGTTTACCTATCCAACGAATTGTCACACGCTAAGATTCAATGCAAATCGGCCACATTATGGCCTTCCTACTAAAAAAGGGTCGAAAACGAGTAATGTCCCAAATTAACAAGGAGATTTTCTTAACCTCCATTTTGGCCGAATTTTTAGAGAATGCAAAAATATCCCATGGAAGTCGTAGTTATGTTGTTTACCTTTCCAACGAATTGTCACATGCTAAGATTCAATGCAAATCGGCCACATTATGGCCTTCCTAGTAAAAAAGGGTCGAAAACGAGTAATGTCCTAAATTAACGAGGGGATTTTCTTAACCTCCCTTTTGGCCGAATTTTTAGAGAATGCAAAAATATCCCATGGATATCGTAGGTATGTTGTTTACCTATCCAACGAATTGTCACATGCTAAGATTCAATACAAATCGGCCACTTTATGGCCTTCCTAGTAAAAATGGGTCGAAAACGAGTAATGTCCTAAATTAACGAGGAGATTTTCTTAACCTCCATTTTGGCCGAATTTTTAGAGAATGCAAAAATATCCCATGGAAGTCGTAGTTATGTTGTTTACCTATCCAACGAATTGTCACACGCTAAGATTCAATGCAAATCGGCCACATTATGGCCTTCCTAGTAAAAATGGGTCGAAAACGAGTAATGTCCTAAATTAACGAGGAGATTTTCTTAACCTCCATTTTGGCCGAATTTTTAGAGAATGCAAAAATATCCCATGGAAGTCGTAGTTATGTTGTTTATCTATCCAACGAATTGTCACATGCTAAGATTCAATGCAAATCGGCCACATTATGGCCTTCCTAGTAAAAAAGGGTCGAAAACGAGTAATGTCCTAAATTAACGAGGAGATTTTCTTAACCTCCGTTTTGGCCGAATTTTTAGAGAATGCAAAAATATCCCATGGAAGTCGTAGTTATGTTGTTTACCTATCCAACGAATTGTCACATGCTAAGATTCAATACAAATCGGCCACTTTATGGCCTTCCTAGTAAAAATGGGTCGAAAACGAGTAATGTCCTAAATTAACGAGGAGATTTTCTTAACCTCCATTTTGGCCGAATTTTTAGAGAATGCAAAAATATCCCATGGAAGTCGTAGTTATGTTGTTTACCTATCCAACGAATTGTCACACGCTAAGATTCAATGCAAATCGGCCACATTATGGCCTTCCTACTAAAAAAGGGTTGAAAACGAGTTATGTCCTAAATTAACGAGGAGATTTTCTTAACCTCCATTTTGGCCGAATTTTTAGAGAATGCGAAAATATCCCATGGAAGTCGTAGTTATGTTGTTTACCTATCCAACGAATTGTCACACGCTAAGATTCAATGCAAATCGGCCACATTATGGCCTTCCTACTAAAAAAGGGTTGAAAACGAGTTATGTCCTAAATTAACGAGGAGATTTTCTTAACCTCCATTTTGGCCGAATTTTTAGAGAATGCAAAAATATCCCATGGAAGTCGTAGTTATGTTGTTTATCTATCCAACGAATTGTCACATGCTAAGATTCAATGCAAATCGGCCACATTATGGCCTTCCTAGTAAAGAAGGGTCGAAAACGAGTAATGTCCTAAATTAACGAGGAGATTTTCTTAACCTCCGTTTTGGCCGAATTTTTAGAGAATGCAAAAATATCCCATGGAAGTCGTAGTTATGTTGTTTACCTATCCAACGAATTGTCACATGCTAAGATTCAATACAAATCGGCCACTTTATGGCCTTCCTAGTAAAAATGGGTCGAAAACGAGTAATGTCCTAAATTAACGAGGAGATTTTCTTAACCTCCATTTTGGCTGAATTTTTAGAGAATGCAAAAATATCCCATGGAAGTCGTAGTTATGTTGTTTACCTATCTAACGAATTGTCACATGCTAAGATTCAATGCAAATCGGCCACATTATGGCCTTCCTAGTAAAAAAGGGTCGAAAACGAGTAATGTCCTAAATTAACGAGGGGATTTTCTTAACCTCCATTTTGGCCGAATTTTTAGAGAATGCAAAAATATCCCATGGAAATCGTAGGTATGTTGTTTACCTATCCAACGAATTGTCACATGCTAAGATTCAATACAAATCGGCCACTTTATGGCCTTCCTAGTAAAAATGGGTCGAAAACGAGTAATGTCCTAAATTAACGAGGAGATTTTCTTAACCTCCATTTTGGCCGAATTTTTAGAGAATGCAAAAATATCCCATGGAAGTTGTAGTTATGTTGTTTACCTATCCAACGAATTGTCACACGCTAAAATTCAATGCAAATCGGCCACATTATGGCCTTCCTAGTAAAAAAGGGTCGAAAATGAGTAATGTCCCAAATTAACGCAAGGATTTTCTTAACCTCCATTTTGGCTGAATTTTTAAAAAATGCAAAAATATCCCATGGAAGTCGTAGCTATGTTGTTTACCTATCCAACGAATTGTCCCATGCTAAGATTCAATACAAACCGGCCACTTTATGGCCTTCCTTATAAAAAAAGGGTCGAAAACGAGTAATGTCCTAAATTAACGAGGAGATTTTCTTAACCTCCATTTTGGCCGAATTTTTAGAGAATGCAAAAATATCCCATGGAAGTCGTAGTTATGTTGTTTACCTATCCAACGAATTGTCACACGCTAAGATTCAATGCAAATCGGCCACATTATGGCCTTCCTACTAAAAAAGGGTCGAAAACGAGTAATGTCCCAAATTAACAAGGAGATTTTCTTAACCTCCATTTTGGCCGAATTTTTAGAGAATGCAAAAATATCCCATGGAAGTCGTAGTTATGTTGTTTACCTTTCCAACGAATTGTCACATGCTAAGATTCAATGCAAATCGGCCACATTATGGCCTTCCTAGTAAAAAAGGGTCGAAAACGAGTAATGTCCTAAATTAACGAGGGGATTTTCTTAACCTCCCTTTTGGCCGAATTTTTAGAGAATGCAAAAATATCCCATGGATATCGTAGGTATGTTGTTTACCTATCCAACGAATTGTCACATGCTAAGATTCAATACAAATCGGCCACTTTATGGCCTTCCTAGTAAAAATGGGTCGAAAACGAGTAATGTCCTAAATTAACGAGGAGATTTTCTTAACCTCCATTTTGGCCGAATTTTTAGAGAATGCAAAAATATCCCATGGAAGTCGTAGTTATGTTGTTTACCTATCCAACGAATTGTCACACGCTAAGATTCAATGCAAATCGGCCACATTATGGCCTTCCTAGTAAAAATGGGTCGAAAACGAGTAATGTCCTAAATTAACGAGGAGATTTTCTTAACCTCCATTTTGGCCGAATTTTTAGAGAATGCAAAAATATCCCATGGAAGTCGTAGTTATGTTGTTTATCTATCCAACGAATTGTCACATGCTAAGATTCAATGCAAATCGGCCACATTATGGCCTTCCTAGTAAAAAAGGGTCGAAAACGAGTAATGTCCTAAATTAACGAGGAGATTTTCTTAACCTCCGTTTTGGCCGAATTTTTAGAGAATGCAAAAATATCCCATGGAAGTCGTAGTTATGTTGTTTACCTATCCAACGAATTGTCACATGCTAAGATTCAATACAAATCGGCCACTTTATGGCCTTCCTAGTAAAAATGGGTCGAAAACGAGTAATGTCCTAAATTAACGAGGAGATTTTCTTAACCTCCATTTTGGCCGAATTTTTAGAGAATGCAAAAATATCCCATGGAAGTCGTAGTTATGTTGTTTACCTATCCAACGAATTGTCACACGCTAAGATTCAATGCAAATCGGCCACATTATGGCCTTCCTACTAAAAAAGGGTTGAAAACGAGTTATGTCCTAAATTAACGAGGAGATTTTCTTAACCTCCATTTTGGCCGAATTTTTAGAGAATGCAAAAATATCCCATGGAAGTCGTAGTTATGTTGTTTACCTATCCAACGAATTGTCACACGCTAAGATTCAATGCAAATCGGCCACATTATGGCCTTCCTACTAAAAAAGGGTCGAAAACGAGTAATGTCCCAAATTAACAAGGAGATTTTCTTAACCTCCATTTTGGCCGAATTTTTAGAGAATGCAAAAATATCCCATGGAAGTCGTAGTTATGTTGTTTACCTTTCCAACGAATTGTCACATGCTAAGATTCAATGCAAATCGGCCACATTATGGCCTTCCTAGTAAAAAAGGGTCGAAAACGAGTAATGTCCTAAATTAACGAGGGGATTTTCTTAACCTCCCTTTTGGCCGAATTTTTAGAGAATGCAAAAATATCCCATGGATATCGTAGGTATGTTGTTTACCTATCCAACGAATTGTCACATGCTAAGATTCAATACAAATCGGCCACTTTATGGCCTTCCTAGTAAAAATGGGTCGAAAACGAGTAATGTCCTAAATTAACGAGGAGATTTTCTTAACCTCCATTTTGGCCGAATTTTTAGAGAATGCAAAAATATCCCATGGAAGTCGTAGTTATGTTGTTTACCTATCCAACGAATTGTCACACGCTAAGATTCAATGCAAATCGGCCACATTATGGCCTTCCTAGTAAAAATGGGTCGAAAACGAGTAATGTCCTAAATTAACGAGGAGATTTTCTTAACCTCCATTTTGGCCGAATTTTTAGAGAATGCAAAAATATCCCATGGAAGTCGTAGTTATGTTGTTTATCTATCCAACGAATTGTCACATGCTAAGATTCAATGCAAATCGGCCACATTATGGCCTTCCTAGTAAAAAAGGGTCGAAAACGAGTAATGTCCTAAATTAACGAGGAGATTTTCTTAACCTCCGTTTTGGCCGAATTTTTAGAGAATGCAAAAATATCCCATGGAAGTCGTAGTTATGTTGTTTACCTATCCAACGAATTGTCACATGCTAAGATTCAATACAAATCGGCCACTTTATGGCCTTCCTAGTAAAAATGGGTCGAAAACGAGTAATGTCCTAAATTAACGAGGAGATTTTCTTAACCTCCATTTTGGCCGAATTTTTAGAGAATGCAAAAATATCCCATGGAAGTCGTAGTTATGTTGTTTACCTATCCAACGAATTGTCACACGCTAAGATTCAATGCAAATCGGCCACATTATGGCCTTCCTACTAAAAAAGGGTTGAAAACGAGTTATGTCCTAAATTAACGAGGAGATTTTCTTAACCTCCATTTTGGCCGAATTTTTAGAGAATGCGAAAATATCCCATGGAAGTCGTAGTTATGTTGTTTATCTATCCAACGAATTGTCACATGCTAAGATTCAATGCAAATCGGCCACATTATGGCCTTCCTACTAAAAAAGGGTCGAAAACGAGTAATGTCCCAAATTAACAAGGAGATTTTCTTAACCTCCATTTTGGCCGAATTTTTAGAGAATGCAAAAATATCCCATGGAAGTCGTAGTTATGTTGTTTACCTTTCCAACGAATTGTCACATGCTAAGATTCAATGCAAATCGGCCACATTATGGCCTTCCTAGTAAAAAAGGGTCGAAAACGAGTAATGTCCTAAATTAACGAGGGGATTTTCTTAACCTCCCTTTTGGCCGAATTTTTAGAGAATGCAAAAATATCCCATGGATATCGTAGGTATGTTGTTTACCTATCCAACGAATTGTCACATGCTAAGATTCAATACAAATCGGCCACTTTATGGCCTTCCTAGTAAAAATGGGTCGAAAACGAGTAATGTCCTAAATTAACGAGGAGATTTTCTTAACCTCCATTTTGGCCGAATTTTTAGAGAATGCAAAAATATCCCATGGAAGTCGTAGTTATGTTGTTTACCTATCCAACGAATTGTCACACGCTAAGATTCAATGCAAATCGGCCACATTATGGCCTTCCTACTAAAAAAGGGTCGAAAACGAGTAATGTCCCAAATTAACAAGGAGATTTTCTTAACCTCCATTTTGGCCGAATTTTTAGAGAATGCAAAAATATCCCATGGAAGTCGTAGTTATGTTGTTTACCTTTCCAACGAATTGTCACATGCTAAGATTCAATGCAAATCGGCCACATTATGGCCTTCCTAGTAAAAAAGGGTCGAAAACGAGTAATGTCCTAAATTAACGAGGGGATTTTCTTAACCTCCCTTTTGGCCGAATTTTTAGAGAATGCAAAAATATCCCATGGATATCGTAGGTATGTTGTTTACCTATCCAACGAATTGTCACATGCTAAGATTCAATACAAATCGGCCACTTTATGGCCTTCCTAGTAAAAATGGGTCGAAAACGAGTAATGTCCTAAATTAACGAGGAGATTTTCTTAACCTCCATTTTGGCCGAATTTTTAGAGAATGCAAAAATATCCCATGGAAGTCGTAGTTATGTTGTTTACCTATCCAACGAATTGTCACACGCTAAGATTCAATGCAAATCGGCCACATTATGGCCTTCCTAGTAAAAATGGGTCGAAAACGAGTAATGTCCTAAATTAACGAGGAGATTTTCTTAACCTCCATTTTGGCCGAATTTTTAGAGAATGCAAAAATATCCCATGGAAGTCGTAGTTATGTTGTTTATCTATCCAACGAATTGTCACATGCTAAGATTCAATGCAAATCGGCCACATTATGGCCTTCCTAGTAAAAAAGGGTCGAAAACGAGTAATGTCCTAAATTAACGAGGAGATTTTCTTAACCTCCGTTTTGGCCGAATTTTTAGAGAATGCAAAAATATCCCATGGAAGTCGTAGTTATGTTGTTTACCTATCCAACGAATTGTCACATGCTAAGATTCAATACAAATCGGCCACTTTATGGCCTTCCTAGTAAAAATGGGTCGAAAACGAGTAATGTCCTAAATTAACGAGGAGATTTTCTTAACCTCCATTTTGGCCGAATTTTTAGAGAATGCAAAAATATCCCATGGAAGTCGTAGTTATGTTGTTTACCTATCCAACGAATTGTCACACGCTAAGATTCAATGCAAATCGGCCACATTATGGCCTTCCTACTAAAAAAGGGTTGAAAACGAGTTATGTCCTAAATTAACGAGGAGATTTTCTTAACCTCCATTTTGGCCGAATTTTTAGAGAATGCGAAAATATCCCATGGAAGTCGTAGTTATGTTGTTTATCTATCCAACGAATTGTCACATGCTAAGATTCAATGCAAATCGGCCACATTATGGCCTTCCTAGTAAAAAAGGGTCGAAAACGAGTAATGTCCTAAATTAACGAGGAGATTTCCTTAACCTCCGTTTTGGCCGAATTTTTAGAGAATGAAAAAATATCCCATGGAAGTCGTAGTTATGTTGTTTACCTATCCAACGAATTGTCACATGCTAAGATTCAATACAAATCGGCCACTTTATGGCCTTCCTAGTAAAAATGGGTCGAAAACGAGTAATGTCCTAAATTAACGAGGAGATTTTCTTAACCTCCATTTTGGCCGAATTTTTAGAGAATGCAAAAATATCCCATGGAAGTCGTAGTTATGTTTTTTACCTTTCCAACGAATTGTCACATGCTAAGATTCAATGCAAATCGGCCACATTATGGCCTTCCTACTAAAAAAGGGTCGAAAACGAGTAATGTCCCAAATTAACAAGGAGATTTTCTTAACCTCCATTTTGGCCGAATTTTTAGAGAATGCAAAAATATCCCATGGAAGTCGTAGTTATGTTGTTTACCTTTCCAACGAATTGTCACATGCTAAGATTCAATGCAAATCGGCCACATTATGGCCTTCCTAGTAAAAAAGGGTCGAAAACGAGTAATGTCCTAAATTAACGAGGGGATTTTCTTAACCTCCCTTTTGGCCGAATTTTTAGAGAATGCAAAAATATCCCATGGATATCGTAGGTATGTTGTTTACCTATCCAACGAATTGTCACATGCTAAGATTCAATACAAATCGGCCACTTTATGGCCTTCCTAGTAAAAATGGGTCGAAAACGAGTAATGTCCTAAATTAACGAGGAGATTTTCTTAACCTCCATTTTGGCCGAATTTTTAGAGAATGCAAAAATATCCCATGGAAGTCGTAGTTATGTTGTTTACCTATCCAACGAATTGTCACACGCTAAGATTCAATGCAAATCGGCCACATTATGGCCTTCCTACTAAAAAAGGGTCGAAAACGAGTAATGTCCCAAATTAACAAGGAGATTTTCTTAACCTTCATTTTGGCCGAATTTTTAGAGAATGCAAAAATATCCCATGGAAGTCGTAGTTATGTTGTTTACCTTTCCAACGAATTGTCACATGCTAAGATTCAATGCAAATCGGCCACATTATGGCCTTCCTAGTAAAAAAGGGTCGAAAACGAGTAATGTCCTAAATTAACGAGGGGATTTTCTTAACCTCCCTTTTGGCCGAATTTTTAGAGAATGCAAAAATATCCCATGGATATCGTAGGTATGTTGTTTACCTATCCAACGAATTGTCACATGCTAAGATTCAATACAAATCGGCCACTTTATGGCCTTCCTAGTAAAAATGGGTCGAAAACGAGTAATGTCCTAAATTAACGAGGAGATTTTCTTAACCTCCATTTTGGCCGAATTTTTAGAGAATGCAAAAATATCCCATGGAAGTCGTAGTTATGTTGTTTACCTATCCAACGAATTGTCACACGCTAAGATTCAATGCAAATCGGCCACATTATGGCCTTCCTAGTAAAAATGGGTCGAAAACGAGTAATGTCCTAAATTAACGAGGAGATTTTCTTAACCTCCATTTTGGCCGAATTTTTAGAGAATGCAAAAATATCCCATGGAAGTCGTAGTTATGTTGTTTATCTATCCAACGAATTGTCACATGCTAAGATTCAATGCAAATCGGCCACATTATGGCCTTCCTAGTAAAAAAGGGTCGAAAACGAGTAATGTCCTAAATTAACGAGGAGATTTTCTTAACCTCCGTTTTGGCCGAATTTTTAGAGAATGCAAAAATATCCCATGGAAGTCGTAGTTATGTTGTTTACCTATCCAACGAATTGTCACATGCTAAGATTCAATACAAATCGGCCACTTTATGGCCTTCCTAGTAAAAATGGGTCGAAAACGAGTAATGTCCTAAATTAACGAGGAGATTTTCTTAACCTCCATTTTGGCCGAATTTTTAGAGAATGCAAAAATATCCCATGGAAGTCGTAGTTATGTTGTTTACCTATCCAACGAATTGTCACACGCTAAGATTCAATGCAAATCGGCCACATTATGGCCTTCCTACTAAAAAAGGGTTGAAAACGAGTTATGTCCTAAATTAACGAGGAGATTTTCTTAACCTCCATTTTGGCCGAATTTTTAGAGAATGCGAATATATCCCATGGAAGTCGTAGTTATGTTGTTTATCTATCCAACGAATTGTCACATGCTAAGATTCAATGCAAATCGGCCACATTATGGCCTTCCTAGTAAAAAAGGGTCGAAAACGAGTAATGTCCTAAATTAACGAGGAGATTTCCTTAACCTCCGTTTTGGCCGAATTTTTAGAGAATGCAAAAATATCCCATGGAAGTCGTAGTTATGTTGTTTACCTATCCAACGAATTGTCACATGCTAAGATTCAATACAAATCGGCCACTTTATGGCCTTCCTAGTAAAAATGGGTCGAAAACGAGTAATGTCCTAAATTAACGAGGAGATTTTCTTAACCTCCATTTTGGCCGAATTTTTAGAGAATGCAAAAATATCCCATGGAAGTCGTAGTTATGTTTTTTACCTTTCCAACGAATTGTCACATGCTAAGATTCAATGCAAATCGGCCACATTATGGCCTTCCTAGTAAAAAAGGGTCGAAAACGAGTAATGTCCTAAACTAACGAGGGGATTTTCTTAGCCTCCATTTTGGCCGAATTTTTAGAGAATGCAAAAATATCCCATGGATATCGTAGGTATGTTGTTTACCTATCCAACGAATTGTCACATGCTAAGATTCAATACAAATCGGCCACTTTATGGCCTTCCTAGTAAAAATGGGTCGAAAACGAGTAATGTCCTAAATTAACGAGGAGATTTTCTTAACCTCCATTTTGGCCGAATTTTTAGAGAATGCAAAAATATCCCATGGAAGTCGTAGTTATGTTGTTTACCTATCCAACGAATTGTCACACGCTAAGATTCAATGCAAATCGGCCACATTATGGCCTTCCTAGTAAAAATGGGTCGAAAACGAGTAATGTCCTAAATTAACGAGGAGATTTTCTTAACCTCCATTTTGGCCGAATTTTTAGAGAATGCAAAAATATCCCATGGAAGTCGTAGTTATGTTGTTTACCTATCCAACGAATTGTCACACGCTAAGATTCAATGCAAATCGGCCACATTATGGCCTTCCTACTAAAAAAGGGTTGAAAACGAGTTATGTCCTAAATTAACGAGGAGATTTTCTTAACCTCCATTTTGGCCGAATTTTTAGAGAATGCGAAAATATCCCATGGAAGTCGTAGTTATGTTGTTTATCTATCCAACGAATTGTCACATGCTAAGATTCAATGCAAATCGGCCACATTATGGCCTTCCTAGTAAAAAAGGGTCGAAAACGAGTAATGTCCTAAATTAACGAGGAGATTTCCTTAACCTCCGTTTTGGCCGAATTTTTAGAGAATGCAAAAATATCCCATGGAAGTCGTAGTTATGTTGTTTACCTATCCAACGAATTGTCACATGCTAAGATTCAATACAAATCGGCCACTTTATGGCCTTCCTAGTAAAAATGGGTCGAAAACGAGTAATGTCCTAAATTAACGAGGAGATTTTCTTAACCTCCATTTTGGCCGAATTTTTAGAGAATGCAAAAATATCCCATGGAAGTCGTAGTTATGTTTTTTACCTTTCCAACGAATTGTCACATGCTAAGATTCAATGCAAATCGGCCACATTATGGCCTTCCTAGTAAAAAAGGGTCGAAAACGAGTAATGTCCTAAACTAACGAGGGGATTTTCTTAGCCTCCATTTTGGCCGAATTTTTAGAGAATGCAAAAATATCCCATGGATATCGTAGGTATGTTGTTTACCTATCCAACGAATTGTCACATGCTAAGATTCAATACAAATCGGCCACTTTATGGCCTTCCTAGTAAAAATGGGTCGAAAACGAGTAATGTCCTAAATTAACGAGGAGATTTTCTTAACCTCCATTTTGGCCGAATTTTTAGAGAATGCAAAAATATCCCATGGAAGTCGTAGTTATGTTGTTTACCTATCCAACGAATTGTCACACGCTAAGATTCAATGCAAATCGGCCACATTATGGCCTTCCTAGTAAAAATGGGTCGAAAACGAGTAATGTCCTAAATTAACGAGGAGATTTTCTTAACCTCCATTTTGGCCGAATTTTTAGAGAATGCAAAAATATCCCATGGAAGTCGTAGTTATGTTGTTTATCTATCCAACGAATTGTCACATGCTAAGATTCAATGCAAATCGGCCACATTATGGCCTTCCTAGTAAAAAAGGGTCGAAAACGAGTAATGTCCTAAATTAACGAGGAGATTTTCTTAACCTCCGTTTTGGCCGAATTTTTAGAGAATGCAAAAATATCCCATGGAAGTCGTAGTTATGTTGTTTACCTATCCAACGAATTGTCACATGCTAAGATTCAATACAAATCGGCCACTTTATGGCCTTCCTAGTAAAAATGGGTCGAAAACGAGTAATGTCCTAAATTAACGAGGAGATTTTCTTAACCTCCATTTTGGCCGAATTTTTAGAGAATGCAAAAATATCCCATGGAAGTCGTAGTTATGTTGTTTACCTATCCAACGAATTGTCACATGCTAAGATTCAATGCAAATCGGCCACATTATGGCCTTCCTAGTAAAAAAGGGTCGAAAACGAGTAATGTCCTAAATTAACGAGGGGATTTTCTTAACCTCCATTTTGGCCGAATTTTTAGAGAATGCAAAAATATCCCTTGGAAATCGTAGGTATGTTGTTTACCTATCCAACGAATTGTCACATGCTAAGATTCAATACAAATCGGCCACTTTATGGCCTTCCTAGTAAAAAAGGGTCGAAAACGAGTAATGTCCCAAATTAACGCAAGGATTTTCTTAACCTCCATTTTGGCTGAATTTTTAAAAAATGCAAAAATATCCCATGGAAGTCGTAGCTATGTTGTTTACCTATCCAACGAATTGTCCCATGCTAAGATTCAATACAAACCGGCCACTTTATGGCCTTCCTTATAAAAAAAGGGTCGAAAACGAGTAATGTCCTAAATTAACGAGGAGATTTTCTTAACCTCCATTTTGGCCGAATTTTTAGAGAATGCAAAAATATCCCATGGAAGTCGTAGTTATGTTGTTTACCTATCCAACGAATTGTCACACGCTAAGATTCAATGCAAATCGGCCACATTATGGCCTTCCTACTAAAAAAGGGTCGAAAACGAGTAATGTCCCAAATTAACAAGGAGATTTTCTTAACCTCCATTTTGGCCGAATTTTTAGAGAATGCAAAAATATCCCATGGAAGTCGTAGTTATGTTGTTTACCTTTCCAACGAATTGTCACATGCTAAGATTCAATGCAAATCGGCCACATTATGGCCTTCCTAGTAAAAAAGGGTCGAAAACGAGTAATGTCCTAAATTAACGAGGGGATTTTCTTAACCTCCCTTTTGGCCGAATTTTTAGAGAATGCAAAAATATCCCATGGAAATCGTAGGTATGTTGTTTACCTATCCAACGAATTGTCACATGCTAAGATTCAATACAAATCGGCCACTTTATGGCCTTCCTAGTAAAAATGGGTCGAAAACGAGTAATGTCCTAAATTAACGAGGAGATTTTCTTAACCTCCATTTTTGCCGAATTTTTAGAGAATGCAAAAATATCCCATGGAAATCGTAGGTATATTGTTTACCTATCCAACGAATTGTCACATGCTAAGATTCAATACAAATCGGCCACTTTATGGCCTTCCTAGTAAAAATGGGTCGAAAACGAGTAATGTCCCAAATTAACGAGGATATTTTCTTAACCTCCATTTTGGCCAAATTTTTAGAGAATGCAAAAATATCCCATGGAAGTCGTAGTTATGTTGTTTACCTTTCCAACGAATTGTCACATGCTAAGATTCAATGCAAATCGGCCACATTATGGCCTTCCTAGTAAAAAAGGGTCGAAAACGAGTAATGTCCTAAATTAACGAGGGGATTTTCTTAGCCTCCATTTTGGCCGAATTTTTAGAGAATGCAAAAATATCCCATGGATATCGTAGGTATGTTGTTTACCTATCCAACGAATTGTCACATGCTAAGATTCAATACAAATCGGCCACTTTATGGCCTTCCTAGTAAAAATGGGTCGAAAACGAGTAATGTCCTAAATTAACGAGGAGATTTTCTAAACCTCCATTTTGGCCGAATTTTTAGAGAATGCAAAAATATCCCATGGAAGTCATAGTTATGTTGTTTACCTATCCAACGAATTGTCACACGCTAAGATTCAATGCAAATCGGCCACATTATGGCCTTCCTACTAAAAAAGGGTTGAAAACGAGTTATGTCCTAAATTAACGAGGAGATTTTCTTAACCTCCATTTTGGCCGAATTTTTAGAGAATGCGAAAATATCCCATGGAAGTCGTAGTTATGTTGTTTATCTATCCAACGAATTGTCACATGCTAAGATTCAATGCAAATCGGCCACATTATGGCCTTCCTAGTAAAAAAGGGTCGAAAACGAGTAATGTCCTAAATTAACGAGGAGATTTCCTTAACCTCCGTTTTGGCCGAATTTTTAGAGAATGCAAAAATATCCCATGGAAGTCGTAGTTATGTTGTTTACCTATCCAACGAATTGTCACATGCTAAGATTCAATACAAATCGGCCACTTTATGGCCTTCCTAGTAAAAAAGGGTCGAAAACGAGTAATGTCCTAAATTAACGAGGGGATTTTCTTAACCTCCATTTTGGCCGAATTTTTAGAGAATGCAAAAATATCCCATGGAAATCGTAGGTATGTTGTTTACCTATCCAACGAATTGTCACATGCTAAGATTCAATACAAATCGGCCACTTTATGGCCTTCCTAGTAAAAAAGGGTCGAAAACGAGTAATGTCCCAAATTAACAAGGAGATTTTCTTAACCTCCATTTTGGCCGAATTTTTAGAGAATGCAAAAATATCCCATGGAAGTCGTAGTTATGTTGTTTACCTATCCAACGAATTGTCACACGCTAAAATTCAATGCAAATCGGCCACATTATGGCCTTCCTAGTAAAAAAGTCAATGCAAATCGGCCACATTATGGCCTTCCTAGTAAAAAAGGGTCGAAAACGAGTAATGTCCCAAATTAACGCAAGGATTTTCTTAACCTCCATTTTGGCTGAATTTTTAAAAAATGCAAAAATATCCCATGGAAGTCGTAGCTATGTTGTTTACCTATCCAACGAATTGTCCCATGCTAAGATTCAATACAAACCGGCCACTTTATGGCCTTCCTTATAAAAAAAGGGTCGAAAACGAGTAATGTCCTAAATTAACGAGGAGATTTTCTTAACCTCCATTTTGGCCGAATTTTTAGAGAATGCAAAAATATCCCATGGAAGTCGTAGTTATGTTGTTTACCTATCCAACGAATTGTCACACGCTAAGATTCAATGCAAATCGGCCACATTATGGCCTTCCTACTAAAAAAGGGTCGAAAACGAGTAATGTCCCAAATTAACAAGGAGATTTTCTTAACCTCCATTTTGGCCGAATTTTTAGAGAATGCAAAAATATCCCATGGAAGTCGTAGTTATGTTGTTTACCTTTCCAACGAATTGTCACATGCTAAGATTCAATGCAAATCGGCCACATTATGGCCTTCCTAGTAAAAAAGGGTCGAAAACGAGTAATGTCCTAAATTAACGAGGGGATTTTCTTAACCTCCCTTTTGGCCGAATTTTTAGAGAATGCAAAAATATCCCATGGAAATCGTAGGTATGTTGTTTACCTATCCAACGAATTGTCACATGCTAAGATTCAATACAAATCGGCCACTTTATGGCCTTCCTAGTAAAAATGGGTCGAAAACGAGTAATGTCCTAAATTAACGAGGAGATTTTCTTAACCTCCATTTTGGCCGAATTTTTAGAGAATGCAAAAATATCCCATGGAAGTCGTAGTTATGTTGTTTACCTATCCAACGAATTGTCACACGCTAAGATTCAATGCAAATCGGCCACATTATGGCCTTCCTACTAAAAAAGGGTTGAAAACGAGTTATGTCCTAAATTAACGAGGAGATTTTCTTAACCTCCATTTTGGCCGAATTTTTAGAGAATGCGAAAATATCCCATGGAAGTCGTAGTTATGTTGTTTATCTATCCAACGAATTGTCACATGCTAAGATTCAATGCAAATCGGCCACATTATGGCCTTCCAAGTAAAAAAGGGTCGAAAACGAGTAATGTCCTAAATTAACGAGGAGATTTTCTTAACCTCCATTTTGGCCGAATTTTTAGAGAATGCAAAAATATCCCATAGAAGTCGTAGTTATGTTGTTTACCTATCCAACAAATTGTCACATGCTAAGATTCAATACAAATCGGCCACTTTATGGCCTTCCTAGTAATAAAGTCAATGCAAATCGGCCACATTATGGCCTTCCTAGTAAAAAAGGGTCGAAAACGAGTAATGTCCCAAATTAACGCAAGGATTTTCTTAACCTCCATTTTGGCTGAATTTTTAAAAAATGCAAAAATATCCCATGGAAGTCGTAGCTATGTTGTTTACCTATCCAACGAATTGTCCCATGCTAAGATTCAATACAAACCGGCCACTTTATGGCCTTCCTTATAAAAAAAGGGTCGAAAACGAGTAATGTCCTAAATTAACGAGGAGATTTTCTTAACCTCCATTTTGGCCAAATTTTTAGAGAATGCAAAAATATCCCATGGAAGTCGTAGTTATGTTGTTTACCTATCCAACGAATTGTCACACGCTAAGAATCAATGCAAATCGGCCACATTATGGCCTTCCTACTAAAAAAGGGTCGAAAACGAGTAATGTCCCAAATTAACAAGGAGATTTTCTTAACCTCCATTTTGGCCGAATTTTTAGAGAATGCAAAAATATCCCATGGAAGTCGTAGTTATGTTGTTTACCTATCCAACGAATTGTCACACGCTAAGATTCAATGCAAATCGGCCACATTATGGCCTTCCTACTAAAAAAGGGTCGAAAACGAGTAATGTCCCAAATTAACAAGGAGATTTTCTTAACCTCCATTTTGGCTGAATTTTTAGAGAATGCAAAAATATCCCATGGAAGTCGTAGTTATGTTGTTTACCTTTCCAACGAATTGTCACATGCTAAGATTCAATGCAAATCGGCCACATTATGGCCTTCCTAGTAAAAAAGGGTCGAAAACGAGTAATGTCCTAAATTAACGAGGGGATTTTCTTAACCTCCCTTTTGGCCGAATTTTTAGAGAATGCAAAAATATCCCATGGAAATCGTAGGTATGTTGTTTACCTATCCAACGAATTGTCACATGCTAAGATTCAATACAAATCGGCCACTTTATGGCCTTCCTAGTAAAAATGGGTCGAAAACGAGTAATGTCCTATATTAACGAGGAGATTTTCTTAACCTCCATTTTGGCCGAATTTTTAGAGAATGCAAAAATATCCCATGGAAGTCGTAGTTATGTTGTTTACCTATCCAACGAATTGTCACACGCTAAGATTCAATGCAAATCGGCCACATTATGGCCTTCCTACTAAAAAAGGGTTGAAAACGAGTTATGTCCTAAATTAACGAGGAGATTTTCTTAACCTCCATTTTGGCCGAATTTTTAGAGAATGCGAAAATATCCCATGGAAGTCGTAGTTATGTTGTTTATCTATCCAACGAATTGTCACATGCTAAGATTCAATGCAAATCGGCCACATTATGGCCTTCCAAGTAAAAAAGGGTCGAAAACGAGTAATGTCCTAAATTAACGAGGAGATTTTCTTAACCTCCATTTTGGCCGAATTTTTAGAGAATGCAAAAATATCCCATGGAAGTCGTAGTTATGTTGTTTACCTATCCAACAAATTGTCACATGCTAAGATTCAATACAAATCGGCCACTTTATGGCCTTCCTAGTAAAAAAGTCAATGCAAATCGGCCACATTATGGCCTTCCTAGTAAAAAAGGGTCGAAAACGAGTAATGTCCCAAATTAACGCAAGGATTTTCTTAACCTCCATTTTGGCTGAATTTTTAAAAAATGCAAAAATATCCCATGGAAGTCGTAGCTATGTTGTTTACCTATCCAACGAATTGTCCCATGCTAAGATTCAATACAAACCGGCCACTTTATGGCCTTCCTTATAAAAAAAGGGTCGAAAACGAGTAATGTCCTAAATTAACGAGGAGATTTTCTTAACCTCCATTTTGGCCGAATTTTTAGAGAATGCAAAAATATCCCATGGAAGTCGTAGTTATGTTGTTTACCTATCCAACGAATTGTCACACGCTAAGAATCAATGCAAATCGGCCACATTATGGCCTTCCTACTAAAAAAGGGTCGAAAACGAGTAATGTCCCAAATTAACAAGGAGATTTTCTTAACCTCCATTTTGGCCGAATTTTTAGAGAATGCAAAAATATCCCATGGAAGTCGTAGTTATGTTGTTTACCTTTCCAACGAATTGTCACATGCTAAGATTCAATGCAAATCGGCCACATTATGGCCTTCCTAGTAAAAAAGGGTCGAAAACGAGTAATGTCCTAAATTAACGAGGGGATTTTCTTAACCTCCCTTTTGGCCGAATTTTTAGAGAATGCAAAAATATCCCATGGAAATCGTAGGTATGTTGTTTACCTATCCAACGAATTGTCACATGCTAAGATTCAATACAAATCGGCCACTTTATGGCCTTCCTAGTAAAAATGGGTCGAAAACGAGTAATGTCCTAAATTAACGAGGAGATTTTCTTAACCTCCATTTTGGCCGAATTTTTAGAGAATGCAAAAATATCCCATGGAAGTCGTAGTTATGTTGTTTACCTATCCAACGAATTGTCACACGCTAAGATTCAATGCAAATCGGCCACATTATGGCCTTCCTACTAAAAAAGGGTTGAAAACGAGTTATGTCCTAAATTAACGAGGAGATTTTCTTAACCTCCATTTTGGCCGAATTTTTAGAGAATGCGAAAATATCCCATGGAAGTCGTAGTTATGTTGTTTATCTATCCAACGAATTGTCACATGCTAAGATTCAATGCAAATCGGCCACATTATGGCCTTCCTAGTAAAAAAGGGTCGAAAACGAGTAATGTCCTAAATTAACGAGGAGATTTTCTTAACCTCCGTTTTGGCCGAATTTTTAGAGAATGCAAAAATATCCCATGGAAGTCGTAGTTATGTTGTTTACCTATCCAACAAATTGTCACATGCTAAGATTCAATACAAATCGGCCACTTTATGGCCTTCCTAGTAAAAATGGGTCGAAAACGAGTAATGTCCTAAATTAACGAGGAGATTTTCTTAACCTCCATTTTGGCCGAATTTTTAGAGAATGCAAAGATATCCCATGGAAGTCGTAGTTATGTTGTTTACCTTTCCAACGAATTGTCACATGCTAAGATTCAATGCAAATCGGCCACATTATGGCCTTCCTAGTAAAAAAGGGTCGAAAACGAGTAATGTCCTAAATTAACGAGGGGATTTTCTTAACCTCCCTTTTGGCCGAATTTTTAGAGAATGCAAAAATATCCCATGGAAATCGTAGGTATGTTGTTTACCTATCCAACGAATTGTCACATGCTAAGATTCAATACAAATCGGCCACTTTATGGCCTTCCTAGTAAAAATGGGTCGAAAACGAGTAATGTCCTAAATTAACGAGGAGATTTTCTTAACCTCCATTTTGGCCGAATTTTTAGAGAATGCAAAAATATCCCATGGAAGTCGTAGTTATGTTGTTTACCTATCCAACGAATTGTCACACGCTAAGATTCAATGCAAATCGGCCACATTATGGCCTTCCTACTAAAAAAGGGTCGAAAACGAGTAATGTCCCAAATTAACAAGGAGATTTTCTTAACCTCCATTTTGGCCGAATTTTTAGAGAATGCAAAAATATCCCATGGAAGTCGTAGTTATGTTGTTTACCTTTCCAACGAATTGTCACATGCTAAGATTCAATGCAAATCGGCCACATTATGGCCTTCCTAGTAAAAAAGGGTCGAAAACGAGTAATGTCCTAAATTAACGAGGGGATTTTCTTAACCTCCCTTTTGGCCGAATTTTTAGAGAATGCAAAAATATCCCATGGAAATCGTAGGTATGTTGTTTACCTATCCAACGAATTGTCACATGCTAAGATTCAATACAAATCGGCCACTTTATGGCCTTCCTAGTAAAAATGGGTCGAAAACGAGTAATGTCCTAAATTAACGAGGAGATTTTCTTAACCTCCATTTTGGCCGAATTTTTAGAGAATGCAAAAATATCCCATGGAAGTCGTAGTTATGTTGTTTACCTATCCAACGAATTGTCACACGCTAAGATTCAATGCAAATCGGCCACATTATGGCCTTCCTACTAAAAAAGGGTTGAAAACGAGTTATGTCCTAAATTAACGAGGAGATTTTCTTAACCTCCATTTTGGCCGAATTTTTAGAGAATGCGAAAATATCCCATGGAAGTCGTAGTTATGTTGTTTATCTATCCAACGAATTGTCACATGCTAAGATTCAATGCAAATCGGCCACATTATGGCCTTCCAAGTAAAAAAGGGTCGAAAACGAGTAATGTCCTAAATTAACGAGGAGATTTTCTTAACCTCCATTTTGGCCGAATTTTTAGAGAATGCAAAAATATCCCATGGAAGTCGTAGTTATGTTGTTTACCTATCCAACAAATTGTCACATGCTAAGATTCAATACAAATCGGCCACTTTATGGCCTTCCTAGTAAAAAAGTCAATGCAAATCGGCCACATTATGGCCTTCCTAGTAAAAAAGGGTCGAAAACGAGTAATGTCCCAAATTAACGCAAGGATTTTCTTAACCTCCATTTTGGCTGAATTTTTAAAAAATGCAAAAATATCCCATGGAAGTCGTAGCTATGTTGTTTACCTATCCAACGAATTGTCCCATGCTAAGATTCAATACAAACCGGCCACTTTATGGCCTTCCTTATAAAAAAAGGGTCGAAAACGAGTAATGTCCTAAATTAACGAGGAGATTTTCTTAACCTCCATTTTGGCCGAATTTTTAGAGAATGCAAAAATATCCCATGGAAGTCGTAGTTATGTTGTTTACCTATCCAACGAATTGTCACACGCTAAGATTCAATGCAAATCGGCCACATTATGGCCTTCCTACTAAAAAAGGGTCGAAAACGAGTAATGTCCCAAATTAACAAGGAGATTTTCTTAACCTCCATTTTGGCCGAATTTTTAGAGAATGCAAAAATAACCCATGGAAGTCGTAGTTATGTTGTTTACCTTTCCAACGAATTGTCACATGCTAAGATTCAATGCAAATCGGCCACATTATGGCCTTCCTAGTAAAAAAGGGTCGAAAACGAGTAATGTCCTAAATTAACGAGGAGATTTTCTTAACCTCCATTTTGGCCGAATTTTTAGAGAATGCGAAAATATCCCATGGAAGTCGTAGTTATGTTGTTTATCTATCCATCGAATTGTCACATGCTAAGATTCAATGCAAATCGGCCACATTATGGCCTTCCTAGTAAAAAAGGGTCGAAAACGAGTAATGTCCTAAATTAACGAGGAGATTTTCTTAACCTCCGTTTTGGCCGAATTTTTAGAGAATGCAAAAATATCCCATGGAAGTCGTAGTTATGTTGTTTACCTATCCAACAAATTGTCACATGCTAAGATTCAATACAAATCGGCCACTTTATGGCCTTCCTAGTAAAAATGGGTCGAAAACGAGTAATGTCCTAAATTAACGAGGAGATTTTCTTAACCTCCATTTTGGCCGAATTTTTAGAGAATGCAAAAATATCCCATGGAAGTCGTAGTTATGTTGTTTACCTATCCAACGAATTGTCACACGCTAAGATTCAATGCAAATCGGCCACATTATGGCCTTCCTACTAAAAAAGGGTCGAAAACGAGTAATGTCCCAAATTAACAAGGAGATTTTCTTAACCTCCATTTTGGCCGAATTTTTAGAGAATGCAAAAATAACCCATGGAAGTCGTAGTTATGTTGTTTACCTTTCCAACGAATTGTCACATGCTAAGATTCAATGCAAATCGGCCACATTATGGCCTTCCTAGTAAAAAAGGGTCGAAAACGAGTAATGTCCTAAATTAACGAGGGGATTTTCTTAACCTCCCTTTTGGCCGAATTTTTAGAGAATGCAAAAATATCCCATGGAAATCGTAGGTATGTTGTTTACCTATCCAACGAATTGTCACATGCTAAGATTCAATACAAATCGGCCACTTTATGGCCTTCCTAGTAAAAATGGGTCGAAAACGAGTAATGTCCTAAATTAACGAGGAGATTTTCTTAACCTCCATTTTGGCCGAATTTTTAGAGAATGCAAAAATATCCCATGGAAGTCGTAGTTATGTTGTTTACCTATCCAACGAATTGTCACACGCTAAGATTCAATGCAAATCGGCCACATTATGGCCTTCCTACTAAAAAAGTGTTGAAAACGAGTTATGTCCTAAATTAACGAGGAGATTTTCTTAACCTCCATTTTGGCCGAATTTTTAGAGAATGCGAAAATATCCCATGGAAGTCGTAGTTATGTTGTTTATCTATCCAACGAATTGTCACATGCTAAGATTCAATGCAAATCGGCCACATTATGGCCTTCCTAGTAAAAAAGGGTCGAAAACGAGTAATGTCCTAAATTAACGAGGAGATTTTCTTAACCTCCGTTTTGGCCGAATTTTTAGAGAATGCAAAAATATCCCATGGAAGTCGTAGTTATGTTGTTTACCTATCCAACAAATTGTCACATGCTAAGATTCGATACAAATCGGCCACTTTATGGCCTTCCTAGTAAAAATGGGTCGAAAACGAGTAATGTCCTAAATTAACGAGGAGATTTTCTTAACCTCCATTTTGGCCGAATTTTTAGAGAATGCAAAAATATCCCATGGAAGTCGTAGTTATGTTGTTTACCTATCCAACGAATTGTCACACGCTAAGATTCAATGCAAATCGGCCACATTATGGCCTTCCTACTAAAAAAGGGTCGAAAACGAGTAATGTCCTAAATTAACGAGGAGATTTTCTTAACCTCCGTTTTGGCCGAATTTTTAGAGAATGCAAAAATATCCCATGGAAGTCGTAGTTATGTTGTTTATGTTGGAACAAAATGTGTTTAACAATGAACCTTAAAGGGTTTTGATGATAACAAGGTATTAAAAATTGTAAATTGGACTAGCTAATATTTGTTCAAGTGTACAGGACCATAATTATAAAGTTACATCATCATTGGTTCTGAATGAGCAAATAAAGAGCTATGGAAACAACAAAAATTTGAAGCTTGGACGCTCCTGAAGGCAACTTGCTACTGAAGAGAAAAAGCGCTCCTGAAGTCAAGCTGCTCCTGAAGAAATAGCGCTCCTGAAGTAAGCTGCTCCTGAAGAATAGTGCTTCTGAAGACAAGAGGTCCAGAAGCCACATCATCAGAAGCTGCGTCATCAGAAGCTGCAGAAGTCATATCATCAGAAGCTGCATCATCAGAAGCTGCCTCATCAGAAGCCATTTCACCAGAAGCTGAATATCAACTGGATTTGCAAAGAATCAAGAATTGAAGAATTATCAATGCAAAAGCTGTCTATTGGATTCGAAAACACAAACAAAGGATTAGTGGAGTTTGCAACGGTCATTTCAAAGGTGTTTGAAGGCGTGTGTTTGCAATTTGGACGAAAGCGTTGACATTGTACTTTGTACGAATTGTACAACCACGTTCTCCACTACTCTGTTTTGTGTCCGCGCTACAGGACAAGAAAACAGCTCCAGAATACGGTTTCGCCTGCATAGATGTTCCTTTGGATAAGGAATGGATTTCAAATTTGTTCTTCATAGGACAACAGCCAAATCAGGCAAAAGATTATTGGTGAAAGATCAAGCTTCAACAACGACTCTTTGGTGTGCTGGCAATTTCACAACGTCTCTTTCACACCACTATATAAAGGAGTGAAGACCTAGAGAATTAGTAATGCATGAACTCTGAACGAAAGACTCACAAAGATTTTCACAAGTACCAAACCTCTGCTGAAATTGTTCTGCATTCACTTAGAATTTCTGTGTCTCAAAGTCATATCTTAGAAATTCTTAAGTCCATTGAGTCTGTATCTGATTTGTATTGTGAGCACCTCTGATTGTATATCAAGTGTTCAACCTTAAACAATTTTCTGTGTAATTTTGTTTAGTTAGGAAGTCTCTTGCAGTTGTGCTTGAGCAGGAAGTCTCTTGATTGTGTTCTTGAGCAAAGGAAGTCTCTTGCTTGTGTGCTTGAGCATTGGAAGTCTCTTGCTTGTGTGCTTGAGCATTGGAAGTCTCTTGCTTGTGTGCTTGAGCATTTGTAATCAGATATTACTCATAGTGAAATCTCCTTGGAAGTGCAAGGGGACTGGACTACTTCCGGATTGTGGAAGGAACCAGTATAATTGCTTTGTGTCGTTCTTCTTCTCTCTCTCTCTGTTTTATTCCGCTGCATTTAGATTCTGATTATCACTTCAGAAGCTGTCTCGCTTAGCTTCTGATCAGTGTGTTCAGTTTTTAGGAGAAACGAAGAATTTTTCTAAAACACAATTCAACCCCCCTTCTTGTGTTTTTCTCACCTTCAATTGGTATCTAGAGCCTTGGTCTGTTGTGTATCACTTAACCGTGCAACAGTCAAAGATCTGAGAAAAACATGTCTACTCCTACTCCTACTGGTCCTGGTGATACTAGCTATAAACATGTCTCACATGATTATAGTGATAGTAAGAAAACCAGTATTGGAAAAGTTCCAAAGTTCAATGGAGATGCTGAAGAGTTCTCTTGGTGGAAGACCAACTTTTACAGTTACATCATGAGCCTAGATGAAGAATTATGGGATATTCTGGAAGATGGTGTTGGTGATTTAGTCCTTGATGAAGAAGGAGCTGCTGTGGATAGAAAGAAACATACTCCAGAACTGAGGAAACTTTACAAGAAGCATCATATTATCAGAGGAGCTCTTGTCACTGCCATACCCAAAGCAGAATACATGAAGATGAGTGACAAATCCACTGCTAAAGCTATGTTTGCTTCTCTCTGTTCAAATTATGAAGGGAGCAAGAAGGTCAAAGAAGCAAAGGCTCTCCTGCTTGTACATCAGTATGAGTTATTCAAAATGAAGGATGATGAAACTATTGAGGAGATGTACTCAAGGTTTCAAACCTTAGTTTCTGGTCTACAGATTCTAAAGAAGAGCTATGTTGCTTCTGATCATGTAAGCAAGATACTCAGAAGCTTACCTGCCAGATGGAGACCAAAAGTGACTGCCATTGAGGAAGCTAAAGATTTAAACACTTTAAGTGTCGAAGATCTTGTTAGTTCTCTCAAAGTTCATGAGTTAAGTCTTAATGAACATGAGTCTACTAAGAAGAGTAAATCAATAGCTCTTCCATCCAAAGGCAAGTCATCAAAAGCTCTCAAAGTGGTTGAATCTGAAGAGGAAGAACAGTC
This sequence comes from Medicago sativa, assembly GCF_051527215.1. NCBI lineage: Eukaryota > Viridiplantae > Streptophyta > Magnoliopsida > Fabales > Fabaceae > Medicago > Medicago sativa. The sequence continues at coordinate 85,178,183 of NC_140750.1, forward strand.
AAGTTCAGACTCTGAACCAGATGCTGCAGAAATGGCCATGCTCTCAAACAGACTTCAATATCTGGCCAAGAAGAACAGAAAGTTTCTCTCCAGAAGGGGTAACTCCAGAAGCTCAAGGAAAGAAGATCAGAAGGGATGCTTCAACTGTAAGAAGCCAGGTCACTTCATTGCTGAATGCCCTGATCTTCAAAGAGAAAAGTCAAAGGACAAGTCAAAGAGGTCTACATTCAAACCAAGCAAATTCAAGAAGCAGATTAAGCAGAGTTTAATGGCAACCTGGGATGATTTGGGTAGTGAATCTGGATCTGATAAAGAGGAAGCTGATGAAGATGCAAAGGTAGCTGTTGGGTTGGTAGCAACAGCAACTTCAGAAGCTGGGTCAGATTCAGACTCAGAAGATGAAAACGAGGTATATTCCAAAATTCCCAGAGATGAACTTGTTGAGTCACTTAAAGAACTTCTTACACATTTTGAAGTAAGAACCAATGAGTTGAAGGATTTAAAAGAAAAATATGCTGATTTGGTACAACAGCAAAAATCAACTTTATTGGATCTGAAAGCTTCTGAACAAGGACTTAGGGGCTTTGACTTCATGTGTAAAACATATGAAGATCATCTCAGGTTCTTATGTCAGAAGCTACAAGAAAAGTGTAATGAAAAACCTTTAAGTAACCATGAAATTGCTCTTGAAGATTTTATTATATCTGGCATTGACAGAAGCAGAGTGGCTTCTATGATTTATAGCATTTACAAGAACAATGGCAGAGGAATTGGTTTTCCAGAAGTGAAACTGGAGAAAACCAATCTAAAGTCTTGTTGTGAATGCATCAAGGAAGGTCTGAAAACATTCTTTGTACCAGAAGGGGCTGAGTTGGAAACTGTTGTTCAATCAGAACCTGAAGCTTCTAGTTCTAAGGCTAAGATTATTTCAAAGCCAAAGAACTCTAAGTCAAAGGCTATGATCAAATCTGATTCCAAGACTTCAAAGGTTAGGATCCTGAAAAGATCAGAACCTATTCCTCAGAGTCTGGTGAAACCAAAATCTGGGGTTCTGAAGTCTAAGTTTCAGAAGAAGACAGTTCTGCTTCTGAAGTACCAAAACCTAAGGTGATGGTTAATCAGAAGCAACCCAACTCACAGCACAAGGTACAAGAAGTGAAGAGTAAAGCCTTAAGTACTAACCTTCCAGGACCCATAGAACAATGGGTACCTAAATCTAAAAATGTCAATGATGCAGGTATGTCTAAGAGCAGTGCCAAAGCAAAGATCATGGTACCTAGACAGTGGTTGCTCAAGACACATGACAGGAGACAAGTCCATGTTCCTCAGTCTAACAATGAAAGAGGGAGGAAATGTGAAATTTGGAGGCAACCAGTCAGGCAGGATCATAGGTACAGGAACTATTGGTAATTCCTCTACCTCAATTAATAATGTATGGTTGGTAGATGGTCTTGAACATAACCTTTTGAGCATTAGTCAATTTTGTGATAATGGTTATGATGTGCTTTTTGAAAGACCCAACTGTACAGTAATCAACAAGGAAGACAAATCCATTGTGTTCAAAGGAAAGAGAGTTGACAATGTCTATAAAATCAATTTTTCTGAACTGGCTGATCAGAAGGTGGTTTGCCTACTATCAGTGAATGATAAGAAATGGATGTGGCACAGAAGGTTGGGACATGCTAACTGGAGGTTAATCTCTAAGCTTAGTAAGTTACAACTTGTGAAAGGGCTACCAGACATTGACTATCATTCAGATGCACTCTGTGGTGCATGTCAGAGAGGGAAAATTGTGAAATCATCTTTTAAATCCAAAGATATTGTTTCAACCTCAAGACCTTTAGAATTACTCCATATTGATTTATTTGGACCAGTAAGTACTGCATCCTTATATGGAAGTAGATATGGATTAGTCATTGTTGATGATTACAGCAGATGGACTTGGGTGAAATTCATAAAGAGTAAAGATGTTGCGTGTGATGTATTCAGTAGCTTCTGCACTCAAATTCAATCTGAAAAAGAATCAAAAATTTTGAAAGTCAGAAGTGATCATGGTGGAGAATTTGAAAATGAGCCATTTGAAGCTTTTTGTGAAAAACATGGAATTTTCCATGAATTCTCTTCTCCTAGAACACCACAACAAAATGGGGTTGTAGAGAGAAAGAATAGAACTTTACAAGAAATGGCCAGAACCATGATTCATGAAAACAATTTACCAAAACATTTTTGGGCAGAAGCAGTGAATACAGCATGCTATGTTCAAAACAGGATCTATATTAGACCTATTTTGGAGAAAACAGCATATGAACTCTTTAAAGGAAGAAAACCCAATATCTCTTACTTTCATCAATTTGGATGTACATGTTACATTCTGAACAACAAGCTCTACCTAAAGAAATTTGATGCAAAGGCCCAAAGAGGAATCTTTTTAGGTTACTCTGAAAGGTCAAAGGCATACAGAGTGTATAATTCAGAGACACTCTGTGTTGAAGAATCTATGCACGTTAAATTTGATGACAAGGAGCTTGAAGATAAAACTTCAAAGCAAGGTGAAAGTTTTGCAGAGATACAGGTTCCTGAAGCTACTCCAGAACCTAATCAGATAGCTGAATCTGAAGATAGTCCAGAAGCTGAACCCACATCAGAAGCGCAAGATGAAACTGCTTCTGATGAAGCACAAGATGACTCACATCAAGAAGATCCTCCCAGAAACACATTCAAACACAAGTCTTCACATCCTGAGAAGCTAATCATTGGAAACAAAGATAGTCCAAGAAGAACAAGATCACATTTCAGACAAGAAGAGTCAATGATTGGACTAATCTCAATGATTGAACCTACAACAGTTGATGAAGCACTTTCAGATGATGGATGGATCCTAGCTATGCAAGAAGAGTTGAATCAATTTCAAAGAAATGATGTGTGGGATCTGGTACCCAAACCTCAGCACAAGAACATTATTGGAACAAAATGGGTATTCAGATACAAGCTGAATGAGCAAGGTGAAGTAACAAGAAACAAAGCCAGGCTTGTTGCACAAGGGTATAGTCAACAAGAAGGCATTGATTACACTGAAACGTTTGCTCCAGTTGCAAGATTGGAAGCAATCAGGTTACTTCTTTCCTATGCAGTTAATCATGGCATAATATTATATCAAATGGATGTCAAGAGTGCATTTCTAAATGGTGTCATAGAAGAAGAAGTGTATGTCAAGCAACCTCCTGGATTTGAGGATATTAAATATCCTGACCATGTTTTTAAACTGAAGAAATCACTATATGGCTTGAAACAAGCTCCCAGAGCTTGGTATGATAGACTAAGTAATTTCTTAATCAAAAATGATTTTAAAAGAGGACAGGTCGATACTACACTCTTCAGAAGGACCCTTGAGAAAGATATTCTTGTTGTGCAAATATATGTTGATGATATAATATTTGGTTCTACTAATGCATCTCTTTGCAAGGAATTTTCTGAGTTAATGCAGGATGAATTTGAAATGAGCATGATGGGAGAGCTGAAGTTCTTCCTGGGCATTCAAATCAATCAATGCAAAGATGGAGTCTATGTTCATCAATCAAAGTACACAAAGGAGCTTCTGAAGAAGTTCAAACTTGTAGATTGTAAAGTGATGAACACTCCAATGCACCCTACGTGCAACTTGAGCAAAGAAGATGAAGGAGCTAAAGTAGATCAGAAGCTGTATAGAGGTATGATTGGTTCTTTGTTATATCTCACTGCATCTAGGCCAGATATTTTATTCAGTGTATGCTTGTGTGCAAGATTCCAATCAGATCCTAGAGAATCTCATATGACTGCTGTCAAGAGAATCTTCAGGTATTTGAAAGGAACAACTAATCTTGGACTCCTTTATAGGAAATCCTTAGATTATAAGCTAATTGGATTCTGTGATGCTGATTATGCTGGTGATAGGATTGAAAGAAAGTCAACCAGTGGAAATTGTCAATTTCTGGGTGATAATCTTATATCCTGGGCTAGCAAAAGACAAACAACTATTGCTATGTCTACAGCAGAAGCAGAATACATTTCAGCTGCAAGTTGTTGTACACAACTACTTTGGATGAAACATCAGTTGGAAGATTATCAGATAACTGCTAACAGTATTCCCATTTATTGTGATAATACTGCTGCTATTTGTTTGTCTAAAAATCCAATTTTGCATTCAAGAGCTAAGCACATTGAAATCAAACACCATTTTATCAGAGATTATGTTCAAAAAGGAATTTTAGATATACAATTCATTGATACTGAAAATCAATGGGCTGATATATTTACTAAGCCTTTAACTGTTGAAAGATTTGATTTTATAAAGAAAAATTTGAACATGCACTTTGTATCTGATTAAATGCTTGCTTGCTCCTGAATAGGATTTTAGGTTCTGAAGTTAGTTCAGAAGCAGTAGTCCATCAGAAGCTCTTTATTGAGGTTCTGAGGAAAACTCGCTTCTGATGATGACGTCAGCATCTGAAGTCCAGAAGCTGGATTTGTTGCTTCTGAATAGTTGAATTAGTGGAAACGTTGGAAGTTACCTTTTAAAAAGTAACTTCTGACCCACTAACTTGGTAGTTACTCTGTGAACTTCTTACGTGGCCTGTATGTGTTGGTGTATAACTAAAAGGGCAATGATGATTTAATAGCTTTGAAAGTACTTTTCACGCGCCCCCAATTTTGTCATTAATGTTATGTTTGTTTGTCTCTTTTGAATTGCAATCGTTTTACTTTTAACACTTTGTCAATTCACACACTACTCACTCACAACAAACACATTTGCTCTCAAACCTCTTGCGAAGTAAGCGCATTCTCTCAACCTTAGAACCCTAAAATCTTCATCTTCTTCAAATCTTCGTCAATCATCAAATGGCATCATCAAGCTCAAAAGTTTCAGAATCTACATCAAACAAGCAAAGCGTATCAGAATCTGGGTCCATCTACAAAGAGAAGACTATGGATATTCCATGGGAATCCTTAATAGTTCAAGTAGAGTCACCGGTGGATTTTGCTTCACTCAAGAAGTATGAAGTAAACATGGAAGGTTTGATAGAAACTCAGATGATGTCTGAGTATTTCAAGATGCTAAATGGGCCAACATATGTGAACTTGGTCAAGGACTTTTGGTTAAAAGCTGAAGTGCACAATGAAAAGTCTGCAAAAGTCGTAAGCAAACAAGCGGGGTCAAAGAAAGGGAAAATGGTCATGGATATGAATCCTACATCATTTGATAGCTTAGAAATAAGGTCTGAAGTGATGGGCATTCCTATAATCATCACTGAGGACGTTATAGCTAAAGCTTGTAGGATGCATGCAGAGGGAAGATTCCAAGAAATAGTCAGGAAGGAAGATGTCCTGCTAAAAGGTTACTACAACTCTCTTCTGGGTGGGAAGAAAGATGCCAAGCCTTCAGAGATGGAGATTCACAACAGAATGTTGGTGAAATTCAGTAATGATTGCTTCTTTCAAAGAGCAGGAGGGTCTGACCAACCCAACAACCAACAGAAGCTAGCAATTTATTTCATGACCAATCTTGAAAAGATAAACTTCCCCAGATATGTAATGGATCATCTCTGCTGGGCCATAAACGAAAGCACTACAAGAGGAAGAAAACAAGTACCCTATGGAAGATTGCTGTCTGAAATCTTTCATCAAGGAAGGGTGCTGGAGTTCTTAAAAAGGACAAGGAGTGCTTCTGATAAATGTTTCGAAGTCTCTACTGCTGAAAGAACTATCAGTAGCAGGAGCTTATGCTCTATGAAGTTCATCAAAGAAGCCCCTAAAGATGAAAAGTGGTTAGAGATGACAACTGCTGAAACTGAGATAATCAGGGACTTTCCTCCCATCTTTAAGGAAAGTGACTCTGATTTCCTAGTTCAATCAGTAGCTGAGTACGTCTTGGAGGAAGATGCTAGGTCTCAGGAGGAAGCTGCTCTTGCTAAAGGGAAAGGCAAGAAGGCCAAGGCAGTTGCTGTGTCAGAAGCTGCTGTTTCTGATGCACCTGAAGGGAAAAGGGCCAGAACTAGTTCTGAATCAGAAGCTGCTCCTACTAAAGGAAAGAAGGCCAGAACTAGTACTGAGTCAGAAGCTGCTAAACCTGTTTCTATCAAGGAAAAAGGAAAGATGCAGAAGGTTGGTGCTGCTTCTATTCCACAGAAGAGGAGAAAAGGTAAGGCAGACTTGGTAATCACTCAAGAGCAGCTGGATGAAGCTCTTGAAGAAATAGAGAAAGAGGAGGCTGATCCCAAGCTGAAGAAGAAGAAGGCTCCCCTTCAACTTGTGAGTCCTATGGTTGAGATGACTCGAATAAGGAAAAGGATGGCAGATGAACGTGCTTCTGAACTTATTTCAGACAACAAGTATCTAAAAGCACAATACACTCATCAAAGAGATGAAAAGCTCAAGGCCTTGGGTATGGAAGATTGTGATAGGTACTTCAAAGAGAAATTGGCTGAAGTAAGAGCCATTGCTGGTAAGCCTTCTGAAGACAATGAGGAAGACGATATGATGCTCATTTTTGAAAATGCTCCAGAAGAGGGAACTTCAGAAGCAGTTCCTCAATCTGCTGGTCCACAGAAGATCTCTTCTGAAGCTGGCCCTGCAGATCAGGCAATCCAGATTCCAGTCACCTCTATCCCCATTTCACCCTCTTCACCATCAGCACCTGAATCATTAGAAGACACTTCTGTCTTAGACAATCTTGCTCTCCACTACTCAGGTGAGTTACCCATAGACAAATCTACCTCAGAAAAGGCCTCTGAAGCAACTCCAGAAGCAGCTGCTTCTGAAAACGTTGTTTCAGAAAACCCCCATCAACAAACACCTGAACCACATAAACCCACAACACCCCCTCAATCACCAATAGCTACTATTGACCCCCAACTCACCACTCAAACATCAGCTTCACCACAACAACCACCAACTGAAACTGAGTTTCAACCTTTACCTGAACACTCTCCAGAACCAACTCCCATGGATGTTGACATCTCTCTAGTCAATGATCAAGCCTCAACCTCCACCACACACTTTGCCTCTGACCAGCCTTCATCTTCAAACACACAAACACACTTTACCATTCCAGTTCCTAACCCTGTTCAAGATTTGGAAATCAATGATTCTGATCTTGAAATCCTTGAACAACCACCCACAGACATCCTGGAATCTGGATATATTAATTCTGAGCTTCTGACAATTGAGAGTCAATTGCATAATCTGGTGGATCAAAGAGGGACAATTGATCTCACAGGTGCATATGAAGACTCCTGGGCATCTCTTCAGAACCGGGCAACTGAGCTAATTGAAAGCATAAGGGCTAAGTGCATCAGAAGCAAGGAAGCTACTGTCAGGAAGTTAATGGAGCATCTGAATCAGAGTCTCAGAGTAAGAAGTTCTACACTGCTCCTAGCAAACCAGCCTTTCTTCTTTGAAACGGATTACTTGACCAGAGAAGCAAGGTTGTGTAAGCTTCTGAAGAAACAGATGGCACAGCAGCAGCAAGAAGCTAGAGAAAGGGAACAAGCTCTTCTTCAGAGGCAACAACAACTTGAAGAACTGTTGAAGAAGAAGATTGAAGAAATGGAAGAGATGAAGAAACAACAACAAACCAACCCTTAGTTGCACACCCTTGTGTTTTTCTTTGTTTGTTGTCTGTTTTAAAATTTCTTAGTCCTTGCTTCTGAAACCATCTTGTCTTATTTCTCTTGCTTCTGAATGCTTACTGATTCTGACTGTTTAGCTGCTTCTGACAATTGATATACATGTTCATATATTTTGCTCTGATTTATTTAGTTCATTGCTTAGTATACTCTCTCATGTTTGAGTTTTTCTCATATCTCTTTGTCTTTTATGCCTATATATTTCAATTTTTTTTGATAATGACAAAAGGGGGAGTATATGTGACAAGTATTTAAAGGCTCTGAGCCCCATTAATGGCATTTGAAATTTTTGAAAACCTTCTATCATTTTTTTTACCTTATTGGTATAAGCTATGAACGAACGAAGGAGTATCAAAATTCAAGTAAAATTAATTGAACCATTCTTCTTATCTATAAGTTAATTCTTTCAATGATTCAATTTTGTTTTTAAGCTCTGATAATATTATTGCGCGAAAAATGAATTTAATTAACCTGGATAGAACTTAGGGGGAGCTTACAAACCTCACCTTAAAGACTATCAGACTCAGGGGGAGTTTGAGCTTACAAACCTCAGATTCTGAGCTTACAAACCTCAGAACCCCAAAGTCAACTTGTTAATTAGATTAACAACAATTGATCAATTTTAAATACTTTTGTTTGTCATCATCAAAAAGGGGGAGATTGTTGGAACAAAATGTGTTTAACAATGAACCTTAAAGGGTTTTGATGATAACAAGGTATTAAAAATTGTAAATTGGACTAGCTAATATTTGTTCAAGTGTACAGGACCATAATTATAAAGTTACATCATCATTGGTTCTGAATGAGCAAATAAAGAGCTATGGAAACAACAAAAATTTGAAGCTTGGACGCTCCTGAAGGCAACTTGCTACTGAAGAGAAAAAGCGCTCCTGAAGTCAAGCTGCTCCTGAAGAAATAGAGCTCCTGAAGTAAGCTGCTCCTGAAGAATAGTGCTTCTGAAGACAAGAGGTCCAGAAGCCACATCATCAGAAGCTACGTCATCAGAAGCTGCAGAAGTCATATCATCAGAAGCTGCATCATCAGAAGCTGCCTCATCAGAAGCCATTTCACCAGAAGCTGAATATCAACTGGATTTGCAAAGAATCAAGAATTGAAGAATTATCAATGCAAAAGCTGTCTATTGGATTCGAAAACACAAACAAAGGATTAGTGGAGTTTGCAACGGTCATTTCAAAGGTGTTTGAAGGCGTGTGTTTGCAATTTGGACGAAAGCGTTGACATTGTACTTTGTACGAATTGTACAACCACGTTCTCCACTACTCTGTTTTGTGTCCGCGCTACAGGACAAGAAAACAGCTCCAGAATACGGTTTCGCCTGCATAGATGTTCCTTTGGATAAGGAATGGATTTCAAATTTGTTCTTCATAGGACAACAGCCAAATCAGGCAAAAGATTATTGGTGAAAGATCAAGCTTCAACAACGACTCTTTGGTGTGCTGGCAATTTCACAACGTCTCTTTCACACCACTATATAAAGGAGTGAAGACCTAGAGAATTGGTAATGCATGAACTCTGAACGAAAGACTCACAAAGATTTTCACAAGTACCAAACCTCTGCTAAAATTGTTCTGCATTCACTTAGAATTTCTGTGTCTCAAAGTCATATCTTAGAAATTCTTAAGTCCATTGAGTCTGTATCTGATTTGTATTGTGAGCACCTCTGATTGTATATCAAGTGTTCAACCTTAAACAATTTTCTGTGTAATTTTGTTTAGTTAGGAAGTCTCTTGCAGTTGTGCTTGAGCAGGAAGTCTCTTGATTGTGTTCTTGAGCAAAGGAAGTCTCTTGCTTGTGTGCTTGAGCATTGGAAGTCTCTTGCTTGTGTGCTTGAGCATTGGAAGTCTCTTGCTTGTGTGCTTGAGCATTTGTAATCAGATATTACTCATAGTGAAATCTCCTTGGAAGTGCAAGGGGGACTGGACTACTTCCAGATTGTGGAAGGAACCAGTATAATTGCTTTGTGTCATTCTTCTTCTCTCTCTCTCTGTTTTATTCCGCTGCATTTAGATTCTGATTATCACTTCAGAAGCTGTCTCGCTTAGCTTCTGATCAGTGTGTTCAGTTTTTAGGAGAAATGAAGAATTTTTCTAAAACACAATTCAACCCCCCTTCTTGTGTTTTTCTCACCTTCAGTTTACCTATCCAACAAATTGTCACATGCTAAGATTCAATACAAATCGGCCACTTTATGGCCTTCCTAGTAAAAATGGGTCGAAAACGAGTAATGTCCTAAATTAACGAGGAGATTTTCTTAACCTCCATTTTGGCCGAATTTTTAGAGAATGCAAAAATATCCCATGGAAGTCGTAGTTATGTTGTTTACCTATCCAACGAATTGTCACAGGCTAAGATTCAATACAAATCGGCCACTTTATGGCCTTCCTAGTAAAAATGGGTCGAAAACGAGTAATGTCCTAAATTAACGAGGAGATTTTCTTAACCTCCGTTTCGGCCGAATTTTTAGAGAATGCAAAAATATCCCATGGAAGTCGTAGTTATGTTGTTTACCTATCCAACGAATTGTCACACGCTAAGATTCAATGCAAATCGGCCACATTATGGCCTTCCTACCAAAAAAGGGTTGAAAACGAGTTATGTCCTAAATTAACGAGGAGATTTTCTTAACCTCCATTTTGGCCGGTTTTTTAGAGAATGCGAAAATATCCCATGGAAGTCGTAGTTATGTTGTTTATCTATCTATCGAATTGTCACATGCTAAGATTCAATGCAAATCGGCCACATTATGGCCTTCCTAGTAAAAAAGGGTCGAAAACGAGTAATGTCCTAAATTAACGAGGAGATTTTCTTAACCTCCGTTTTGGCCGAATTTTTAGAGAATGCAAAAATATCCCATGGAAGTCGTAGTTATGTTGTTTACCTATCCAACAAATTGTCACATGCTAAGATTCAATACAAATCGGCCACTTTATGGCTTTCCTAGTAAAAATGGGTCGAAAACGAGTAATGTCCTAAATTAACAAGGAGATTTTCTTAACCTCCATTTTGGCCGAATTTTTAGAGAATGCAAAAATATCCCATGGAAGTCGTAGTTATGTTGTTTACCTATCCAACGAATTGTCACATGCTAAGATTCAATACAAATCGGCCACTTTATGGCCTTCCTAGTAAAAATGGGTCGAAAACGAGTAATGTCCTAAATTAACGAGGAGATTTTCTTAACCTCCATTTCGGCCGAATTTTTAGAGAATGCAAAAATATCCCATGGAAGTCGTAGTTATGTTGTTTACCTATCCAACGAATTGTCACACGCTAAGATTCAATACAAATCGACCACTTTATGGCCTTCCTACTAAAAAAGGGTTGAAAACGAGTTATGTCCTAAATTAACGAGGAGATTTTCTTAACCTCCATTTTGGCCGAATTTTTAGAGAATGCGAAAATATCCCATGGAAGTCGTAGTTATGTTGTTTATCTATCCAACGAATTATCACATGCTAAGATTCAATGCAAATCGGCCACATTATGGCCTTCCTAGTAAAAAAGGGTCGAAAACGAGTAATGTCCTAAATTAACGAGGAGATTTTCTTAACCTCCGTTTTAGCCGAATTTTTAGAGAATGGAAAAATATCCCATGGAAGTCGTAGTTATGTTGTTTACCTATCCAACAAATTGTCACATGCTAAGATTCAATACAAATCGGCCACTTTATGGCCTTCCTAGTAAAAATGGGTCGAAAACGAGTAATGTCCTAAATTAACGAGGAGATTTTCTTAACGTCCATTTTGGCCGAATTTTTAGAGAATGCAAAAATATCCCATGGAAGTCGTAGTTATGTTGTTTACCTATCCAACGAATTGTCACACGCTAAGATTCAATGCAAATCGGCCACATTATGGCCTTCCTACTAAAAAAGGGTCGAAAACGAGTAATGTCCCAAATTAACGAGGAGATTTTCTTAACCTCCATTGTGGCTGAATTTTTAGAGAATGCAAAAATATCCCATGGAAGTCGTAGTTATGTTGTTTACCTATCCAACGAATTGTCACACGCTAAGATTCAATGCAAATCGGCCACATTATGGCCTTCCTACTAAAAAAGGGTTGAAAACGAGTTATGTCCTAAATTAACGAGGAGATTTTCTTAACCTCCATTTTGGCTGAATTTTTAGAGAATGCGAAAATATCCCATGGAAGTCGTAGTTATGTTGTTTATCTATCTAACGAATTGTCACATGCTAAGATTCAATGCAAATCGGCCACATTATGGCCTTCCTAGTAAAAAAGGGTCGAAAACGAGTAATGTCCTAAATTAACGAGGAGATTTTCTTAACCTCCGTTTTGGCCGAATTTTTAGAGAATGCAAAAATATCCCATGGAAGTCGTAGTTATGTTGTTTACCTATCCAACAAATTGTCACATGCTAAGATTCAATACAAATCGGCCACTTTATGGCCTTCCTAGTAAAAATGGGTCGAAAACGAGTAATGTCCTAAATTAACAAGGAGATTTTCTTAACCTCCATTTTGGCCGAATTTTTAGAGAATGCAAAAATATCCCATGGAAGTCGTAGTTATGTTGTTTACCTATCCAACGAATTGTCACATGCTAAGATTCAATACAAATCGGCCACTTTATGGCCTTCCTAGTAAAAAAGGGTCGAAAACGAGTAATGTCCTAAATTAACGAGGAGATTTTCTTAACCTCCGTTTTAGCCGAATTTTTAGAGAATGCAAAAATATCCCATGGAAGTCGTAGTTATGTTGTTTACCTATCCAACAAATTGTCACATGCTAAGATTCAATACAAATCGGCCACTTTATGGCCTTCCTAGTAAAAATGGGTCGAAAACGAGTAATGTCCTAAATTAACGAGTAGATTTTCTTAACCTCCATTTTGGCCGAATTTTTAGAGAATGCAAAAATATCCCATGGAAGTCGTAGTTATGTTGTTTACCTATCCAACGAATTGTCACACGCTAAGATTCAATGCAAATCGGCCACATTATGGCCTTCCTACTAAAAAAGGGTCGAAAACGAGTAATGTCCCAAATTAACGAGGAGATTTTCTTAACCTCCATTGTGGCTGAATTTTTAGAGAATGCAAAAATATCCCATGGAAGTCGTAGTTATGTTGTTTACCTATCCAACGAATTGTCACACGCTAAGATTCAATGCAAATCGGCCACATTATGGCCTTCCTACTAAAAAAGGGTTGAAAACGAGTTATGTCCTAAATTAACGAGGAGATTTTCTTAACCTCCATTTTGGCCGAATTTTTAGAGAATGCGAAAATATCCCATGGAAGTCGTAGTTATGTTGTTTATCTATCTAACGAATTGTCACATGCTAAGATTCAATGCAAATCGGCCACATTATGGCCTTCCTAGTAAAAAAGGGTCGAAAACGAGTAATGTCCTAAATTAACGAGGAGATTTTCTTAACCTCCGTTTTGGCCGAATTTTTAGAGAATGCAAAAATATCCCATGGAAGTCGTAGTTATGTTGTTTACCTATCCAACAAATTGTCACATGCTAAGATTCAATTCAAATCGGCCACTTTATGGCCATCCTAGTAAAAATGGGTCGAAAACGAGTAATGTCCTAAATTAACGAGGAGATTTTCTTAACCTCCATTTTGGCCGAATTTTTAGAGAATGCAAAAATATCCCATGGAAGTCGTAGTTATGTTGTTTACCTATCCAACGAATTGTCACATGCTAAGATTCAATACAAATCGGCCACTTTATGGCCTTCCTAGTAAAAATGGGTCGAAAACGAGTAATGTCCTAAATTAACGAGGAGATTTTCTTAACCTCCATTTCGGCCGAATTTTTAGAGAATGCAAAAATATCCCATGGAAGTCGTAGTTATGTTGTTTACCTATCCAACGAATTGTCACACGCTAAGATTCAATACAAATCGACCACTTTATGGCCTTTCTACTAAAAAAGGGTTGAAAACGAGTTATGTCCTAAATTAACGAGGAGATTTTCTTAACCTCCATTTTGGCCGAATTTTTAGAGAATGCGAAAATATCCCATGGAAGTCGTAGTTATGTTGTTTATCTATCCAACGAATTATCACATGCTAAGATTCAATGCAAATCGGCCACATTATGGCCTTCCTAGTAAAAAAGGGTCGAAAACGAGTAATGTCCTAAATTAACGAGGAGATTTTCTTAACCTCCGTTTTAGCCGAATTTTTAGAGAATGCAAAAATATCCCATGGAAGTCGTAGTTATGTTGTTTACCTATCCAACAAATTGTCACATGCTAAGATTCAATACAAATCGGCCACTTTATGGCCTTCCTAGTAAAAATGGGTCGAAAACGAGTAATGTCCTAAATTAACGAGGAGATTTTCTTAACCTCCATTTTGGCCGAATTTTTAGAGAATGCAAAAATATCCCATGGAAGTCGTAGTTATGTTGTTTACCTATCCAACAAATTGTCACATGCTAAGATTCAATACAAATCGGCCACTTTACGGCCTTCCTAGTAAAAATGGGTCGAAAACGAGTAATGTCCTAAATTAACGAGGAGATTTTCTTAACCTCCATTTTGGCCGAATTTTTAGAGAATGCAAAAATATCCCAAGGAAGTCGTAGTTATGTTGTTTACCTATCCAACGAATTGTCACAGGCTAAGATTCAATACAAATCGGCCACTTTATGGCCTTCCTAGTAAAAATGGGTCGAAAACGAGTAATGTCCTAAATTAACGAGGAGATTTTCTTAACCTCCATTTCGGCCGAATTTTTAGAGAATGCAAAAATATCCCATGGAAGTCGTAGTTATGTTGTTTACCTATCCAACGAATTGTCACACGCTAAGATTCAATACAAATCGACCACTTTATGGCCTTCCTACTAAAAAAGGGTTGAAAACTAGTTATGTCCTAAATTAACGAGGAGATTTTCTTAACCTCCATTTTGGCCGAATTTTTAGAGAATGCGAAAATATCCCATGGAAGTCGTAGTTATGTTGTTTATCTATCCAACGAATTATCACATGCTAAGATTCAATGCAAATCGGCCACATTATGGCCTTCCTAGTAAAAAAGGGTCGAATACGAGTAATGTCCTAAATTAACGAGGAGATTTTCTTAACCTCCGTTTTAGCCGAATTTTTAGAGAATGCAAAAATATCCCATGGAAGTCGTAGTTATGTTGTTTACCTATCCAACAAATTGTCACATGCTAAGATTCAATACAAATCGGCCACTTTATGGCCTTCCTAGTAAAAATGGGTCGAAAACGAGTAATGTCCTAAATTAACGAGGAGATTTTCTTAACCTCCATTTTGGCCGAATTTTTAGAGAATGCAAAAATATCCCATGGAAGTCGTAGTTATGTTGTTTACCTATCCAACGAATTGTCACACGCTAAGATTCAATGCAAATCGGCCACATTATGGCCTTCCTACTAAAAAAGGGTCGAAAACGAGTAATGTCCCAAATTAACGAGGAGATTTTCTTAACCTCCATTGTGGCCGAATTTTTAGAGAATGCAAAAATATCCCATGGAAGTCGTAGTTATGTTGTTTACCTATCCAACGAATTGTCACACGCTAAGATTCAATGCAAATCGACCACTTTATGGCCTTCCTACTAAAAAAGTGTTGAAAACGAGTTATGTCCTAAATTAACGAGGAGATTTTCTTAACCTCCATTTTGGCCGAATTTTTAGAGAATGCAAAAATATCCCAAGGAAGTCGTAGTTATGTTGTTTACCTATCCAACGAATTGTCACATGCTAAGATTCAATACAAATCGGCCACTTTATGGCCTTCCTAGTAAAAATGGGTCGAAAACGAGTAATGTCCTAAATTAACGAGGAGATTTTCTTAACCTCTATTTCGGCCGAATTTTTAGAGAATGCAAAAATATCCCATGGAAGTCGTAGTTATGTTGTTTACCTATCCAACGAATTGTCACACGCTAAGATTCAATACAAATCGACCACTTTATGGCCTTCCTACTAAAAAAGGGTTGAAAACGAGTTATGTCCTAAATTAACGAGGAGATTTTCTTAACCTCCATTTTGGCCGAATTTTTAGAGAATGCGAAAATATCCCATGGAAGTCGTAGTTATGTTGTTTATCTATCCAATGAATTTTCACATGCTAAGATTCAATGCAAATCGGCCACATTATGGCCTTCCTAGTAAAAAAGGGGCGAAAACGAGTAATGTCCTAAATTAACGAGGAGATTTTCTTAACCTCCGTTTTAGCCGAATTTTTAGAGAATGCAAAAATATCCCATGGAAGTCGTAGTTATGTTGTTTACCTATCCAACAAATTGTCACATGCTAAGATTCAATACAAATCGGCCACTTTATGGCCTTCCTAGTAAAAATGGGTCGAAAACGAGTAATGTCCTAAATTAACGAGGAGATTTTCTTAACCTCCATTTCGGCCGAATTTTTAGAGAATGCAAAAATATCCCATGGAAGTCGTAGTTATGTTGTTTACCTATCCAACGAATTATCACATGCTAAGATTCAATACAAATCGGCCACTTTATGGCCTTCCTAGTAAAAATGGGTCGAAAACGAGTAATGTCCTAAATTAACGAGGAGATTTTCTTAACCTCCATTTTGGCCGAATTTTTAGAGAATGCAAAAATATCCCATGGAAGTCGTAGTTATGTTGTTTACCTATCCAGCGAATTGTCACACGCTAAGATTCAATGCAAATCGGCCACATTATGGCATTCCTACTAAAAAAGGGTCGAAAACGAGTAATGTCCCAAATTAACGAGGAGATTTTCTTAACCTCCATTGTGGCCGAATTTTTAGAGAATGCAAAAATATCCCATGGAAGTCGTAGTTATGTTGTTTACCTATCCAACGAATTGTCACACGCTAAGATTCAATGCAAATCGACCACTTTATGGCCTTCCTACTAAAAAAGTGTTGAAAACGAGTTATGTCCTAAATTAACGAGGAGATTTTCTTAACCTCCATTTTGGCCGAATTTTTAGAGAATGCGAAAATATCCCATGGAAGTCGTAGTTATGTTGTTTATCTATCCAACGAATTATCACATGCTAAGATTCAATGCAAATCGGCCACATTATGGCCTTCCTAGTAAAAAAGGGTCGAAAACGAGTAATGTCCTAAATTAACGAGGAGATTTTCTTAACCTCCGTTTTAGCCGAATTTTTAGAGAATGCAAAAATATCCCATGGAAGTCGTAGTTATGTTGTTTACCTATCCAACAAATTGTCACATGCTAAGATTCAATACAAATCGGCCACTTTATGGCCTTCCTAGTAAAAATGGGTCGAAAACGAGTAATGTCCTAAATTAACGAGGAGATTTTCTTAACCTCCATTTTGGCCGAATTTTTAGAGAATGCAAAAATATCCCATGGAAGTCGTAGTTATGTTGTTTACCTATCCAATGAATTGTCACACGCTAAGATTCAATGCAAATCGGCCACATTATGGCCTTCCTACTAAAAAAGGGTCGAAAACGAGTAATGTCCCAAATTAACGAGGAGATTTTCTTAACCTCCATTGTGGCTGAATTTTTAGAGAATGCAAAAATATCCCATGGAAGTCGTAGTTATGTTGTTTACCTATCCAACGAATTGTCACATGCTAAGATTCAATACAAATCGGCCACATTATGGCCTTCCTAGTAAAAATGGGTCGAAAACGAGTAATGTCCCAAATTAACGAGGAGATTTTCTTAACCTCTATTTTGGCCAAATTTTTAGAGAATGCAAAAATATCCCGTGGAAGTCATAGTTATGTTGTTTACCTATCCAACGAATTGTCACACGCTAAGATTCAATGCAAATCGGCCACATTATGGCCTTCCTACTAAAAAAGGGTCGAAAACGAGTAATGTCCCAAATTAACGAGGAGATTTTCTTAACCTCCGTTTTAGCCAAATTTTTAGAGAATGCAAAAATATCCCATGGAAGTCGTAGTTATGTTGTTTACCTATCCAACAAATTGTCACATGCTAAGATTCAATACAAATCGGCCACTTTACGGCCTTCCTAGTAAAAATGGGTCGAAAACGAGTAATGTCCTAAATTAACGAGGAGATTTTCTTAACCTCCATTTTGGCCGAATTTTTAGAGAATGCAAAAATATCCCAAGGAAGTCGTAGTTATGTTGTTTACCTATCCAACGAATTGTCACAGGCTAAGATTCAATACAAATCGGCCACTTTATGGCCTTCCTAGTAAAAATGGGTCGAAAACGAGTAATGTCCTAAATTAACGAGGAGATTTTCTTAACCTCCATTTCGGCCGAATTTTTAGAGAATGCAAAAATATCCCATGGAAGTCGTAGTTATGTTGTTTACCTATCCAACGAATTGTCACACGCTAAGATTCAATACAAATCGACCACTTTATGGCCTTCCTACTAAAAAAGGGTTGAAAACGAGTTATGTCCTAAATTAACGAGGAGATTTTCTTAACCTCCATTTTGGCCGAATTTTTAGAGAATGCGAAAATATCCCATGGAAGTCGTAGTTATGTTGTTTATCTATCCAACGAATTATCACATGCTAAGATTCAATGCAAATCGGCCACATTATGGCCTTCCTAGTAAAAAAGGGTCGAATACGAGTAATGTCCTAAATTAACGAGGAGATTTTCTTAACCTCCGTTTTAGCCGAATTTTTAGAGAATGCAAAAATATCCCATGGAAGTCGTAGTTATGTTGTTTACCTATCCAACAAATTGTCACATGCTAAGATTCAATACAAATCGGCCACTTTATGGCCTTCCTAGTAAAAATGGGTCGAAAACGAGTAATGTCCTAAATTAACGAGGAGATTTTCTTAACCTCCATTTTGGCCGAATTTTTAGAGAATGCAAAAATATCCCATGGAAGTCGTAGTTATGTTGTTTACCTATCCAACGAATTGTCACACGCTAAGATTCAATGCAAATCGGCCACATTATGGCCTTCCTACTAAAAAAGGGTCGAAAACGAGTAATGTCCCAAATTAACGAGGAGATTTTCTTAACCTCCATTGTGGCCGAATTTTTAGAGAATGCAAAAATATCCCATGGAAGTCGTAGTTATGTTGTTTACCTATCCAACGAATTGTCACACGCTAAGATTCAATGCAAATCGACCACTTTATGGCCTTCCTACTAAAAAAGTGTTGAAAACGAGTTATGTCCTAAATTAACGAGGAGATTTTCTTAACCTCCATTTTGGCCGAATTTTTAGAGAATGCAAAAATATCCCAAGGAAGTCGTAGTTATGTTGTTTACCTATCCAACGAATTGTCACATGCTAAGATTCAATACAAATCGGCCACTTTATGGCCTTCCTAGTAAAAATGGGTCGAAAACGAGTAATGTCCTAAATTAACGAGGAGATTTTCTTAACCTCCATTTCGGCCGAATTTTTAGAGAATGCAAAAATATCCCATGGAAGTCGTAGTTATGTTGTTTACCTATCCAACGAATTGTCACACGCTAAGATTCAATACAAATCGACCACTTTATGGCCTTCCTACTTAAAAAGGGTTGAAAACGAGTTATGTCCTAAATTAACGAGGAGATTTTCTTAACCTCCATTTTGGCCGAATTTTTAGAGAATGCGAAAATATCCCATGGAAGTCTTAGTTATGTTGTTTATCTATCCAATGAATTTTCACATGCTAAGATTCAATGCAAATCGGCCACATTATGGCCTTCCTAGTAAAAAAGGGTCGAAAACGAGTAATGTCCTAAATTAACGAGGAGATTTTCTTAACCTCCGTTTTAGCCGAATTTTTAGAGAATGCAAAAATATCCCATGGAAGTCGTAGTTATGTTGTTTACCTATCCAACAAATTGTCACATGCTAAGATTCAATACAAATCGGCCACTTTATGGCCTTCCTAGTAAAAATGGGTCGAAAACGAGTAATGTCCTAAATTAACGAGGAGATTTTCTTAACCTCCATTTCGGCCGAATTTTTAGAGAATGCAAAAATATCCCATGGAAGTCGTAGTTATGTTGTTTACCTATCCAACGAATTATCACATGCTAAGATTCAATACAAATCGGCCACTTTATGGCCTTCCTAGTAAAAATGGGTCGAAAACGAGTAATGTCCTAAATTAACGAGGAGATTTTCTTAACCTCCATTTTGGCCGAATTTTTAGAGAATGCAAAAATATCCCATGGAAGTCGTAGTTATGTTGTTTACCTATCCAACGAATTGTCACACGCTAAGATTCAATGCAAATCGGCCACATTATGGCCTTCCTACTAAAAAAGGGTCGAAAACGAGTAATGTCCCAAATTAACGAGGAGATTTTCTTAACCTCCATTGTGGCCGAATTTTTAGAGAATGCAAAAATATCCCATGGAAGTCGTAGTTATGTTGTTTACCTATCCAACGAATTGTCACACGCTAAGATTCAATGCAAATCGACCACTTTATGGCCTTCCTACTAAAAAAGTGTTGAAAACGAGTTATGTCCTAAATTAACGAGGAGATTTTCTTAACCTCCATTTTGGCCGAATTTTTAGAGAATGCGAAAATATCCCATGGAAGTCGTAGTTATGTTGTTTATCTATCCAACGAATTTTCACATGCTAAGATTCAATGCAAATCGGCCACATTATGGCCTTCCTAGTAAAAAAGGGTCGAAAACGAGTAATGTCATAAATTAACGAGGAGATTTTCTTAACCTCCATTGTGGCCGAATTTTTAGAGAATGCAAAAATATCCCATGGAAGTCGTAGTTATGTTGTTTACCTATCCAACGAATTGTCACACGCTAAGATTCAATGCAAATCGACCACTTTATGGCCTTCCTACTAAAAAAGTGTTGAAAACGAGTTATGTCCTAAATTAACGAGGAGATTTTCTTAACCTCCATTTTGGCCGAATTTTTAGAGAATGCGAAAATATCCCATGGAAGTCGTAGTTATGTTGTTTACCTATCCAACGAATTGTCACACGCTAAGATTCAATACAAATCGACCACTTTATGGCCTTCCTACTAAAAAAGGGTTGAAAACGAGTTATGTCCTAAATTAACGAGGAGATTTTCTTAACCTCCATTTTGGCCGAATTTTTAGAGAATGCGAAAATATCCCATGGAAGTCTTAGTTATGTTGTTTATCTATCCAATGAATTTTCACATGCTAAGATTCAATGCAAATCGGCCACATTATGGCCTTCCTAGTAAAAAAGGGTCGAAAACGAGTAATGTCCTAAATTAACGAGGAGATTTTCTTAACCTCCGTTTTAGCCGAATTTTTAGAGAATGCAAAAATATCCCATGGAAGTCGTAGTTATGTTGTTTACCTATCCAACAAATTGTCACATGCTAAGATTCAATACAAATCGGCCACTTTATGGCCTTCCTAGTAAAAATGGGTCGAAAACGAGTAATGTCCTAAATTAACGAGGAGATTTTCTTAACCTCCATTTCGGCCGAATTTTTAGAGAATGCAAAAATATCCCATGGAAGTCGTAGTTATGTTGTTTACCTATCCAACGAATTATCACATGCTAAGATTCAATACAAATCGGCCACTTTATGGCCTTCCTAGTAAAAATGGGTCGAAAACGAGTAATGTCCTAAATTAACGAGGAGATTTTCTTAACCTCCATTTTGGCCGAATTTTTAGAGAATGCAAAAATATCCCATGGAAGTCGTAGTTATGTTGTTTACCTATCCAACGAATTGTCACACGCTAAGATTCAATGCAAATCGGCCACATTATGGCCTTCCTACTAAAAAAGGGTCGAAAACGAGTAATGTCCCAAATTAACGAGGAGATTTTCTTAACCTCCATTGTGGCCGAATTTTTAGAGAATGCAAAAATATCCCATGGAAGTCGTAGTTATGTTGTTTACCTATCCAACGAATTGTCACACGCTAAGATTCAATGCAAATCGACCACTTTATGGCCTTCCTACTAAAAAAGTGTTGAAAACGAGTTATGTCCTAAATTAACGAGGAGATTTTCTTAACCTCCATTTTGGCCGAATTTTTAGAGAATGCGAAAATATCCCATGGAAGTCGTAGTTATGTTGTTTATCTATCCAACGAATTTTCACATGCTAAGATTCAATGCAAATCGGCCACATTATGGCCTTCCTAGTAAAAAAGGGTCGAAAACGAGTAATGTCATAAATTAACGAGGAGATTTTCTTAACCTCCGTTTTAGCCGAATTTTTAGAGAATGCAAAAATATCCCTTGGAAGTCGTAGTTATGTTGTTTACCTATCCAACAAATTGTCACATGCTAAGATTCAATACAAATCGGCCACTTTATGGCCTTCCTAGTAAAAATGGGTCGAAAACGAGTAATGTCCTAAATTAACGAGGAGATTTTCTTAACCTCCATTTCGGCCGAATTTTTAGAGAATGCAAAAATATCCCATGGAAGTCGTAGTTATGTTGTTTACCTATCCAACGAATTGTCACACGCTAAGATTCAATACAAATCGACCACTTTATGGCCTTCCTACTAAAAAAGGGTTGAAAACGAGTTATGTCCTAAATTAACGAGGAGATTTTCTTAACCTCCATTTTGGCCGAATTTTTAGAGAATGCGAAAATATCCCATGGAAGTCGTAGTTATGTTGTTTATCTATCCAACGAATTATCACATGCTAAGATTCAATGCAAATCGGCCACATTATGGCCTTCCTAGTAAAAAAGGGTCGAAAACGAGTAATGTCCTAAATTAACGAGGAGATTTTCTTAACCTCCGTTTTAGCCGAATTTTCAGAGAATGCAAAAATATCCCATGGAAGTCGTAGTTATGTTGTTTACCTATCCAACGAATTATCACATGCTAAGATTCAATACAAATCGGCCACTTTATGGCCTTCCTAGTAAAAATGGGTCGAAAACGAGTAATGTCCTAAATTAACGAGGAGATTTTCTTAACCTCCATTTTGGCCGAATTTTTAGAGAATGCAAAAATATCCCATGGAAGTCGTAGTTATGTTGTTTACCTATCCAACGAATTGTCACACGCTAAGATTCAATGCAAATCGGCCACATTATGGCCTTCCTACTAAAAAAGGGTCGAAAACGAGTAATGTCCCAAATTAACGAGGAGATTTTCTTAACCTCCATTGTGGCCGAATTTTTAGAGAATGCAAAAATATCCCATGGAAGTCGTAGTTATGTTGTTTACCTATCCAACGAATTGTCACACGCTAAGATTCAATGCAAATCGACCACTTTATGGCCTTCCTACTAAAAAAGTGTTGAAAACGAGTTATGTCCTAAATTAACGAGGAGATTTTCTTAACCTCCATTTTGGCCGAATTTTTAGAGAATGCGAAAATATCCCATGGAAGTCGTAGTTATGTTGTTTATCTATCCAACGAATTTTCACATGCTAAGATTCAATGCAAATCGGCCACATTATGGCCTTCCTAGTAAAAAAGGGTCGAAAACGAGTAATGTCATAAATTAACGAGGAGATTTTCTTAACCTCCATTGTGGCCGAATTTTTAGAGAATGCAAAAATATCCCATGGAAGTCGTAGTTATGTTGTTTACCTATCCAACGAATTGTCACACGCTAAGATTCAATGCAAATCGACCACTTTATGGCCTTCCTACTAAAAAAGTGTTGAAAACGAGTTATGTCCTAAATTAACGAGGAGATTTTCTTAACCTCCATTTTGGCCGAATTTTTAGAGAATGCGAAAATATCCCATGGAAGTCGTAGTTATGTTGTTTACCTATCCAACGAATTGTCACACGCTAAGATTCAATACAAATCGACCACTTTATGGCCTTCCTACTAAAAAAGGGTTGAAAACGAGTTATGTCCTAAATTAACGAGGAGATTTTCTTAACCTCCATTTTGGCCGAATTTTTAGAGAATGCGAAAATATCCCATGGAAGTCGTAGTTATGTTGTTTATCTATCCAACGAATTATCACATGCTAAGATTCAATGCAAATCGGCCACATTATGGCCTTCCTAGTAAAAAAGGGTCGAAAACGAGTAATGTCCTAAATTAACGAGGAGATTTTCTTAACCTCCGTTTTAGCCGAATTTTCAGAGAATGCAAAAATATCCCATGGAAGTCGTAGTTATGTTGTTTACCTATCCAACGAATTATCACATGCTAAGATTCAATACAAATCGGCCACTTTATGGCCTTCCTAGTAAAAATGGGTCGAAAACGAGTAATGTCCTAAATTAACGAGGAGATTTTCTTAACCTCCATTTTGGCCGAATTTTTAGAGAATGCAAAAATATCCCATGGAAGTCGTAGTTATGTTGTTTACCTATCCAACGAATTGTCACACGCTAAGATTCAATGCAAATCGGCCACATTATGGCCTTCCTACTAAAAAAGGGTCGAAAACGAGTAATGTCCCAAATTAACGAGGAGATTTTCTTAACCTCCATTGTGGCCGAATTTTTAGAGAATGCAAAAATATCCCATGGAAGTCATAGTTATGTTGTTTACCTATCCAACGAATTGTCACACGCTAAGATTCAATGCAAATCGACCACTTTATGGCCTTCCTACTAAAAAAGTGTTGAAAACGAGTTATGTCCTAAATTAACGAGGAGATTTTCTTAACCTCCATTTTGGCCGAATTTTTAGAGAATGCGAAAATATCCCATGGAAGTCGTAGTTATGTTGTTTATCTATCCAACGAATTTTCACATGCTAAGATTCAATGCAAATCGGCCACATTATGGCCTTCCTAGTAAAAAAGGGTCGAAAACGAGTAATGTCATAAATTAACGAGGAGATTTTCTTAACCTCCGTTTTAGCCGAATTTTTAGAGAATGCAAAAATATCCCTTGGAAGTCGTAGTTATGTTGTTTACCTATCCAACAAATTGTCACATGCTAAGATTCAATACAAATCGGCCACTTTATGGCCTTCCTAGTAAAAATGGGTCGAAAACGAGTAATGTCCTAAATTAACGAGGAGATTTTCTTAACCTCCATTTCGGCCGAATTTTTAGAGAATGCAAAAATATCCCATGGAAGTCGTAGTTATGTTGTTTACCTATCCAACGAATTGTCACACGCTAAGATTCAATACAAATCGACCACTTTATGGCCTTCCTACTAAAAATGGGTTGAAAACGAGTTATGTCCTAAATTAACGAGGAGATTTTCTTAACCTCCATTTTGGCCGAATTTTTAGAGAATGCGAAAATATCCCATGGAAGTCGTAGTTATGTTGTTTATCTATCCAACGAATTATCACATGCTAAGATTCAATGCAAATCGGCCACATTATGGCCTTCCTAGTAAAAAAGGGTCGAAAACGAGTAATGTCCTAAATTAACGAGGAGATTTTCTTAACCTCCGTTTTAGCCGAATTTTCAGAGAATGCAAAAATATCCCATGGAAGTCGTAGTTATGTTGTTTACCTATCCAACAAATTGTCACATGCTAAGATTCAATACAAATCGGCCACTTTATGGCCTTCCTAGTAAAAATGGGTCGACAACGAGTAATGTCCTAAATTAATGAGGAGATTTTCTTAACATCCATTTTGGCCGAATTTTTAGAGAATGCAAAAATATCCCATGGAAGTCGTAGTTATGTTGTTTACCTATCCAACGAATTGTCACACGCTAAGATTCAATGCAAATCGGCCACATTATGGCCTTCCTACTAAAAAAGGGTCGAAAACGAGTAATGTCCCAAATTAACGAGGAGATTTTCTTAACCTCCATTGTGGCTGAATTTTTAGAGAATGCAAAAATATCCCATGGAAGTCATAGTTATGTTGTTTACCTATCCAACGAATTGTCACATGCTAAGATTCAATACAAATCGGCCACATTATGGCCTTCCTAGTAAAAAAGGGTCGAAAACGAGTAATGTCCCAAATTAACGAGGAGATTTTCTTAACCTCTATTTTGGCCAAATTTTTAGAGAATGCAAAAATATCCCGTGGAAGTCATAGTTATGTTGTTTACCTATCCAACGAATTGTCACACGCTAAGATTCAATGCAAATCGGCCACATTATTGCCTTCCTACTAAAAAAGGGTCGAAAACGAGTAATGTCCCAAATTAACGAGGAGATTTTCTTAACCTCCGTTTTAGCCGAATTTTTAGAGAATGCAAAAATATCCCATGGAAGTCGTAGTTATGTTGTTTACCTATCCAACAAATTGTCACATGCTAAGATTCAATACAAATCGGCCACTTTATGGCCTTCCTAGTAAAAATGGGTCGAAAACGAGTAATGTCCTAAATTAACGAGGAGATTTTCTTAACCTCCATTTTGGCCGAATTTTTAGAGAATGCAAAAATATCCCATGGAAGTCGTAGTTATGTTGTTTACCTATCCAACGAATTGTCACATGCTAAGATTCAATACAAATCGGCCACTTTATGGCCTTCCTAGTAAAAATGGGTCGAAAACGAGTAATGTCCTAAATTAACGAGGAGATTTTCTTAACCTCCATTTCGGCCGAATTTTTAGAGAATGCAAAAATATCCCATGGAGTCGTAGTTATGTTGTTTACCTATCCAACGAATTGTCACACGCTAAGATTCAATACAAATCGACCACTTTATGGCCTTCCTACTAAAAAAGGGTTGAAAACGAGTTATGTCCTAAATTAACGAGGAGATTTTCTTAACCTCCATTTTGGCCGAATTTTTAGAGAATGCGAAAATATCCCATGGAAGTTGTAGTTATGTTGTTTATCTATCCAACGAATTTTCACATGCTAAGATTCAATGCAAATCGGCCACATTATGGCCTTCCTAGTAAAAAAGGGTCGAAAACGAGTAATGTCCTAAATTAACGAGGAGATTTTCTTAACCTCCGTTTTAGCCGAATTTTTAGAGAATGCAAAAATATCCTAAGGAAGTCGTAGTTATG
Organism: Medicago sativa; assembly: GCF_051527215.1. Lineage (NCBI taxonomy): Eukaryota > Viridiplantae > Streptophyta > Magnoliopsida > Fabales > Fabaceae > Medicago > Medicago sativa. The sequence continues at coordinate 85,204,644 of NC_140750.1, forward strand.
TTGTTTACCTATCCAACAAATTGTCACATGCTAAGATTCAATACAAATCGGCCACTTTATGGCCTTCCTAGTAAAAATGGGTCGAAAACGAGTAATGTCCTAAATTAACGAGGAGATTTTCTTAACCTCCATTTTGGCCGAATTTTTAGAGAATGCAAAAATATCCCATGGAAGTCGTAGTTATGTTGTTTACCTATCCAATGAATTGTCACACGCTAAGATTCAATGCAAATCGGCCACATTATGGCATTCCTACTAAAAAAGGGTCGAAAACGAGTAATGTCCCAAATTAACGAGGAGATTTTCTTAACCTCCATTGTGGCTGAATTTTTAGAGAATGCAAAAATATCCCATGGAAGTCGTAGTTATGTTGTTTACCTATCCAACGAATTGTCACATGCTAAGATTCAATACAAATCGGCCACATTATGGCCTTCCTAGTAAAAAAGGGTCGAAAACGAGTAATGTCCCAAATTAACGAGGAGATTTTCTTAACCTCTATTTTGGCCAAATTTTTAGAGAATGCAAAAATATCCCGTGGAAGTCATAGTTATGTTGTTTACCTATCCAACGAATTGTCACACGCTAAGATTCAATGCAAATCGGCCACATTATGGCCCTCCTACTAAAAAAGGGTCGAAAACGAGTAATGTCCCAAATTAACGAGGAGATTTTCTTAACCTCTATTTTGGCCAAATTTTTAGAGAATGCAAAAATATCCCGTGGAAGTCATAGTTATGTTGTTTACCTATCCAACGAATTGTCACACGCTAAGATTCAATGCAAATCGGCCACATTATGGCCTTCCTAGTAAAAAAGGGTCGAAAACGAGTAATGTCCCAAATTAACAAGGAGATTTTCTTAACCTCCATTTTGGCTGAATTTTTAAAAAATGCAAAAATATCCCATGGAAGTCATAGCTATGTTGTTTACCTATCCAACGAATTGTCCCATGCTAAGATTCAATACAAATCGACCACTTTATGGCCTTCCTACTAAAAAAGGGTTGAAAACGAGTTATGTCCTAAATTAACGAGGAGATTTTCTTAACCTCCATTTTGGCCGAATTTTTAGAGAATGCGAAAATATCCCATGGAAGTCGTAGTTATGTTGTTTATCTATCCAACGAATTTTCACATGCTAAGATTCAATGCAAATCGGCCACATTATGGCCTTCCTAGTAAAAAAGGGTCGAAAACGAGTAATGTCCTAAATTAACGAGGAGATTTTCTTAACCTCCGTTTTAGCCGAATTTTTAGAGAATGCAAAAATATCCCATGGAAGTCGTAGTTATGTTGTTTACCTATCCAACAAATTGTCACATGCTAAGATTCAATACAAATCGGCCACTTTATGGCCTTCCTAGTAAAAATGGGTCGAAAACGAGTAATGTCCTAAATTAACGAGGAGATTTTCTTAACCTCCATTTCGGCCGAATTTTTAGAGAATGCAAAAATATCCCATGGAAGTCGTAGTTATGTTGTTTACCTATCCAACGAATTGTCACACGCTAAGATTCAATACAAATCGACCACTTTATGGCCTTCCTACTAAAAAAGGGTTGAAAACGAGTTATGTCCTAAATTAACGAGGAGATTTTCTTAACCTCCATTTTGGCCGAATTTTTAGAGAATGCAAAAATATCCCATGGAAGTCGTAGTTATGTTGTTTACCTATCCAACAAATTGTCACATGCTAAGATTCAATACAAATCGGCCACTTTATGGCCTTCCTAGTAAAAATGGGTCGAAAACGAGTAATGTCCTAAATTAATGAGGAGATTTTCTTAACCTCCATTTTGGCCGAATTTTTAGAGAATGCAAAAATATCCCATGGTAGTCGTAGTTATGTTGTTTACCTATCCAACGAATTGTCACACGCTAAGATTCAATGCAAATCGGCCACATTATGGCCTTCCTACTAAAAAAGGGTCGAAAACGAGTAATGTCCCAAATTAATGAGGAGATTTTCTTAACCTCCATTGTGGCTGAATTTATAGAGAATGCAAAAATATCCCATGGAAGTCATAGTTATGTTGTTTACCTATCCAACGAATTGTCACATGCTAAGATTCAATACAAATCGGCCACATTATGGCCTTCCTAGTAAAAAAGGGTCGAAAACGAGTAATGTCCCAAATTAACGAGGAGATTTTCTTAACCTCTATTTTGGCCAAATTTTTAGAGAATGCAAAAATATCCCTTGGAAGTCATAGTTATGTTGTTTACCTATCCAACGAATTGTCACACGCTAAGATTCAATGCAAATCGGCCACATTATGGCCTTCCTACTAAAAAAGGGTCGAAAACGAGTAATGTCCCAAATTAACGAGGAGATTTTCTTAACCTCCGTTTTAGCCGAATTTTTAGAGAATGCAAAAATATCCCATGGAAGTCGTAGTTATGTTGTTTACCTATCCAACAAATTGTCACATGCTAAGATTCAATACAAATCGGCCACTTTATGGCCTTCCTAGTAAAAATGGGTCGAAAACGAGTAATGTCCTAAATTAACGAGGAGATTTTCTTAACCTCCATTTTGGCCGAATTTTTAGAGAATGCAAAAATATCCCATGGAAGTCGTAGTTATGTTGTTTACCTATCCAACGAATTGTCACATGCTAAGATTCAATACAAATCGGCCACTTTATGGCCTTCCTAGTAAAAATGGGTCGAAAACGAGTAATGTCCTAAATTAACGAGGAGATTTTCTTAACCTCCATTTCGGCCGAATTTTTAGAGAATGCAAAAATATCCCATGGAAGTCGTAGTTATGTTGGTTACCTATCCAACGAATTGTCACACGCTAAGATTCAATACAAATCGACCACTTTATGGCCTTCCTACTAAAAAAGGGTTGAAAACGAGTTATGTCCTAAATTAACGAGGAGATTTTCTTAACCTCCATTTTGGCCGAATTTTTAGAGAATGCGAAAATATCCCATGGAAGTTGTAGTTATGTTGTTTATCTATCCAACGAATTTTCACATGCTAAGATTCAATGCAAATCGGCCACATTATGGCCTTCCTAGTAAAAAAGGGTCGAAAACGAGTAATGTCCTAAATTAACGAGGAGATTTTCTTAACCTCCGTTTTAGCCGAATTTTTAGAGAATGCAAAAATATCCTATGGAAGTCGTAGTTATGTTGTTTACCTATCCAACAAATTGTCACATGCTAAGATTCAATACAAATCGGCCACTTTATGGCCTTCCTAGTAAAAATGGGTCGAAAACGAGTAATGTCCTAAATTAACGAGGAGATTTTCTTAACCTCCATTTTGGCCGAATTTTTAGAGAATGCAAAAATATCCCATGGAAGTCGTAGTTATGTTGTTTACCTATCCAACGAATTGTCACACGCTAAGATTCAATGCAAATCGGCCACATTATGGCCTTCCTACTAAAAAAGGGTCGAAAACGAGTAATGTCCCAAATTAACGAGGAGATTTTCTTAACCTCCATTGTGGCTGAATTTTTAGAGAATGCAAAAATATCCCATGGAAGTCGTAGTTATGTTGTTTACCTATCCAACGAATTGTCACATGCTAAGATTCAATACAAATCGGCCACATTATGGCCTTCCTAGTAAAAAAGGGTCGAAAACGAGTAATGTCCCAAATTAACGAGGAGATTTTCTTAACCTCTATTTTGGCCAAATTTTTAGAGAATGCAAAAATATCCCGTGGAAGCCATAGTTATGTTGTTTACCTATCCAACGAATTGTCACACGCTAAGATTCAATGCAAATCGGCCACATTATGGCCTTCCTACTAAAAAAGGGTCGAAAACGAGTAATGTCCCAAATTAACGAGGAGATTTTCTTAACCTCCATTGTGGCTGAATCTTTAGAGAATGCAAAAATATCCCATGGAAGTCGTAGTTATGTTGTTTACCTATCCAACGAATTGTCACATGCTAAGATTCAATACAAATCGGCCACATTATGGCCTTCCTAGTAAAAAAGGGTCGAAAACGAGTAATGTCCCAAATTAACGAGGAGATTTTCTTAACCTCTATTTTGGCCAAATTTTTAGAGAATGCAAAAATATCCCGTGGAAGTCATAGTTATGTTGTTTACCTATCCAACGAATTGTCACACGCTAAGATTCAATGCAAATCGGCCACATTATGGCCTTCCTAGTAAAAAAGGGTCGAAAACGAGTAATGTCCCAAATTAACAAGGAGATTTTCTTAACCTCCATTTTGGCTGAATTTTTAAAAAATGCAAAAATATCCCATGGAAGTCGTAGCTATGTTGTTTACCTATCCAACGAATTGTCCCATGCTAAGATTCAATACAAACCGGCCACTTTACGGCTTTCCTTATAAAAAAGGGTCGAAAATGAGTAATGTCCTAAATTAACGAGGGGATTTTCTTAACCTCCATTTTGGCTAAATTTTTAGAGAATGCAAAAATATCCCATGGAAGTCGTAGTTAAGTTGTTTACCCTTCCAACGAATTGTCACACGCTAAGATTCAATGCAAATCGGCCACATTATGGCCTTCCTACTAAAAAAGGGTCGAAAACGAGTAATGTCCTAAATTAACGAGGAGATTTTCTTAACCTCCGTTTTGGCCGAATTTTTAGAGAATGCAAAAATATCCCATGGAAGACGTAGTTATGTTGTTTACCTATCCAACAAATTGTCACATGCTAAGATTCAAAACAAATCGGCCACTATATGGCCTTCCTAGTAAAAATGGGTCGAAAACGAGTAATGTCCTAAATTAACGAGGAGATTTTCTTAACCTCCATTTTGGCCGAATTTTTAGAGAATGCAAAAATATCCCATGGAAGTCGTAGCTATGTTGTTTACCTATCCAACGAATTGTCACATGCTAAGATTCAATACAAATCTGCCACTTTATGGCCTTCCTAGTAAAAATGGGTCGAAAACGAGTAATGTCCTAAATTAACGACGAGATTTTCTTAACCTCCATTTTGGCCGAATTTTTAGAGAATGCAAAAATATCCCATGGAAGTCGTAGTTATGTTGTTTACCTATCCAACGAATTGTCACACGCTAAGATTCAATGCAAATCGGCCACATTATGGCCTTCCTACTAAAAAAGGGTCGAAAACGAGTAATGTCCTAAATTAACGAGGAGATTTTCTTAACCTCCGTTTTGGCCGAATTTTTAGAGAATGCAAAAATATCCCATGGAAGACGTAGTTATGTTGTTTACCTATCCAACAAATTGTCACATGCTAAGATTCAATACAAATCGGCCACTTTATGGCCTTCATAGTAAAAATGGGTCGAAAACGAGTAATGTCCTAAATTAACGAGGAGATTTTCTTAACCTCCATTTTGGCCGAATTTTTAGAGAATGCAAAAATATCCCATGGAAGTCGTAGCTATGTTGTTTACCTATCCAACGAATTGTCACATGCTAAGATTCAATACAAATCTGCCACTTTATGGCCTTCCTAGTAAAAATGGGTCGAAAACGAGTAATGTCCTAAATTAACGAGGAGATTTTCTTAACCTCCATTTTGGCCGAATTTTTAGAGAATGCAAAAATATCCCATGGAAGTCGTAGTTATGTTGTTTACCTATCCAACGAATTGTCACACGCTAAGATTCAATGCAAATCGGCCACATTATGGCCTTCCTACTAAAAAAGGGTCGAAAACGAGTAATGTCCCAAATTAACGAGGAGATTTTCTTAACCTCTATTTTGGCCAATTTTTTAGAGAATGCAAAAATATCCCGTGGAAGTCATAGTTATGTTGTTTACCTATCCAACGAATTGTCACACGCTAAGATTCAATGCAAATCGGCCACATTATGGCCTTCCTATTAAAAAAGGGTCGAAAACGAGTAATGTCCAAAATTAACAAGGAGATTTTCTTAACCTCCATTTTGGCTGAATTTTTACAAAATGCAAAAATATCCCATGGAAGTCGTAGCTATGTTGTTTACTTATCCAACGAATTGTCCCATGCTAAGATTCAATACAAACCGGCCACTTTATGGCCTTCCTTATAAAAAAGGGTCGAAAATGAGTAATGTCCTAAATTAACGAGGGGATTTTCTTAACCTCCATTTTGGCTAAATTTTTAGAGAATGCAAAAATATCCCATGGAAGTCGTAGTTATGTTGTTTACCCATCCAACGAATTGTCACACGCTAAGATTCAATGCAAATCGGCCACATTATGGCCTTCCTACTAAAAAAGGGTCGAAAACGAGTAATGTCCTAAATTAACGAGGAGATTTTCATAACCTCCGTTTTGGCCGAATTTTTAGAGAATGCAAAAATATCCCATGGAAGACGTAGTTATGTTGTTTACCTATCCAACAAATTGTCATATGCTAAGATTCAAAACAAATCGGCCACTTTATGGCCTTCCTAGTAAAAATGGGTCGAAAACGAGTAATGTCCTAAATTAACGAGGAGATTTTCTTAACCTCCATTTTGGCCGAATTTTTAGAGAATGCAAAAATATCCCATGGAAGTCGTAGCTATGTTGTTTACCTATCCAACGAATTGTCACATGCTAAGATTCAATACAAATCTGCCACTTTATGGCCTTCCTAGTAAAAATGGGTCGAAAACGAGTAATGTCCTAAATTAACGACGAGATTTTCTTAACCTCCATTTTGGCCGAATTTTTAGAGAATGCAAAAATATCCCATGGAAGTCGTAGTTATGTTGTTTACCTATCCAACGAATTGTCACACGCTAAGATTCAATGCAAATCGGCCACATTATGGCCTTCCTACTAAAAAAGGGTCGAAAACGAGTAATGTCCCAAATTAACGAGGAGATTTTCTTAACCTCTATTTTGGCCAAATTTTTAGAGAATGCAAAAATATCCCGTGGAAGTCATAGTTATGTTGTTTACCTATCCAACGAATTGTCACACGCTAAGATTCAATGCAAATCGGCCACATTATGGCCTTCCTACTAAAAAAGGGTCGAAAACGAGTAATGTCCCAAATTAACGAGGAGATTTTCTTAACCTCTATTTTGGCCAAATTTTTAGAGAATGCAAAAATATCCCGTGGAAGTCATAGTTATGTTGTTTACCTATCCAACGAATTGTCACACGCTAAGATTCAATGCAAATCGGCCACATTATGGCCTTCCTAGTAAAAAAGGGTCGAAAACGAGTAATGTCCAAAATTAAAAAGGAGATTTTCTTAACCTCCATTTTGGCTGAATTTTTACAAAATGCAAAAATATCCCATGGAAGTCGTAGCTATGTTGTTTACTTATCCAACGAATTGTCCCATGCTAAGATTCAATACAAACCGGCCACTTTATGGCCTTCCTTATAAAAAAGGGTCGAAAATGAGTAATGTCCTAAATTAACGAGGGGATTTTCTTAACCTCCATTTTGGCTAAATTTTTAGAGAATGCAAAAATATCCCATGGAAGTCGTAGTTATGTTGTTTACCCATCCAACGAATTGTCACACGCTAAGATTCAATGCAAATCGGCCACATTATGGCCTTCCTACTAAAAAAGGGTCGAAAACGAGTAATGTCCTAAATTAACGAGGAGATTTTCTTAACCTCCGTTTTGGCCGAATTTTTAGAGAATGCAAAAATATCCCATGGAAGACGTAGTTATGTTGTTTACCTATCCAACAAATTGTCACATGCTAAGATTCAAAACAAATCGGCCACTTTATGGCCTTCCTAGTAAAAATGGGTCGAAAACGAGTAATGTCCTAAATTAACGAGGAGATTTTCTTAACCTCCATTTTGGCCGAATTTTTAGAGAATGCAAAAATATCCCATGGAAGTCGTAGCTATGTTGTTTACCTATCCAACGAATTGTCACATGCTAAGATTCAATACAAATCTGCCACTTTATGGCCTTCCTAGTAAAAATGGGTCGAAAACGAGTAATGTCCTAAATTAACGACGATATTTTCTTAACCTCCATTTTGGCCGAATTTTTAGAGAATGCAAAAATATCCCATGGAAGTCGTAGTTATGTTGTTTACCTATCCAACGAATTGTCACACGCTAAGATTCAATGCAAATCGGCCACATTATGGCCTTCCTACTAAAAAAGGGTCGAAAACGAGTAATGTCCCAAATTAACGCAAGGATTTTCTTAACCTCCATTTTGGCTGAATTTTTAAAAAATGCAAAAATATCCCATGGAAGTCGTAGCTATGTTGTTTACCTGTCCAACGAATTGTCCCATGCTAAGATTCAATACAAACCGGCCACTTTATGGCCTTCCTTATAAAAAAAGGGTCAAAAACGAGTAATGTCCTAAATTAACGAGGGGATTTTCTTAACCTCCATTTTGGCCGAATTTTTAGAGAATGCAAAAATATCCCATGGAAGTCGTAGCTATTTTGTTTACCTATCCAGCGAATTTTCACATGCTAAGATTCAATACAAATCGACCACTTTATGGCCTTCCTACTAAAAAAGGGTTGAAAACGAGTAATGTCCTAAATTAACGAGGAGATTTTCTTAACCTCCATTTTGGCCGAATTTTTAGAGAATGCAAAAATATCCCATGGAAGTCGTAGTTATGTTGTTTACCTATCCAACGAATTGTCACACGCTAAGATTCAATGCAAATCGGCCACATTATGGCCTTCCTACTAAAAAAGGATCGAAAACGAGTAATGTCCCAAATTAACGACGAGATTTTCTTAACCTCCATTTTGGCCGAATTTTTAGAGAATGCAAAAATATCCCATGGAAGTCGTAGTTATGTTGTTTACCTATCCAACGAATTGTCACACGCTAAGATTCAATGCAAATCGGCCACATTATGGCCTTCCTACTAAAAAAGGGTCGAAAACGAGTAATGTCCCAAATTAACGACGAGATTTTCTTAACCTCCATTTTGGCCGAATTTTTAGAGAATGCAAAAATATCCCATGGAAGTCGTAGTTATGTTGTTTACCTATCCAACGAATTGTCACACGCTAAGATTCAATGGAAATCGGCCACATTATGGCATTCCTAGTAAAAAAGGGTCGAAAACGAGTAATGTCCCAAATTAACGCAAGGATTTTCTTAGCCTCCATTTTGGCTGAATTTTTAAAAAATGCAAAAATATCCCATGGAAGTCGTAGCTATGTTGTTTACCTATCCAACGAATTGTCCCATGCTAAGATTCAATACAAACCGGCCACTTTATGGCCTTCCTTATAAAAAAAGGGTCGAAAACGAGTAATGTCCTAAATTAACGAGGGGATTTTCTTAACCTCCATTTTGGCCGAATTTTTAGAGAATGCAAAAATATCCCATGGAAGTCGTAGCTATTTTGTTTACCTATCCAGCGAATTTTCACATGCTAAGATTCAATACAAATCGACCACTTTATGGCCTTCCTACTAAAAAAGGGTTGAAAACGAGTAATGTCCTAAATTAACGAGGAGATTTTCTTAACCTCCATTTTGGCCGAATTTTTAGAGAATGCAAAAATATCCCATGGAAGTCGTAGTTATGTTGTTTACCTATCCAACGAATTGTCACACGCTAAGATTCAATGCAAATCGGCCACATTATGGCCTTCCTACTAAAAAAGGGTCGAAAACGAGTAATGTCCCAAATTAACGAGGAGATTTTCTTAACCTCCATTTTGGCCGAATTTTTAGAGAATGCAAAAATATCCCATGGAAGTCGTAGTTATGTTGTTTACCTTTCCAACGAATTGTCACATGCTAAGATTCAATGCAAATCGGCCACATTATGGCCTTCCTAGTAAAAAAGGGTCGAAAACGAGTAATGTCCTAAATTAACGAGGGGATTTTCTTAACCTCCCTTTTGGCCGAATTTTTAGAGAATGCAAAAATATCCCATGGAAATCGTAGGTATGTTGTTTACCTATCCAACGAATTGTCACATGCTAAGATTCAATACAAATCGGCCACTTTATGGCCTTCCTAGTAAAAATGGGTCGAAAACGAGTAATGTCCTAAATTAACGAGGAGATTTTCTTAACCTCCATTTTGGCCGAATTTTTAGAGAATGCAAAAATATCCCATGGAAGTCGTAGTTATGTTGTTTACCTATCCAACGAATTGTCACACGCTAAGATTCAATGCAAATCGGCCATATTATGGCCTTCCTACTAAAAAAGGGTCGAAAACGAGTAATGTCCCAAATTAACGAGGAGATTTTCTTAACCTCCATTGTGGCTGAATTTTTAGAGAATGCAAAAATATCCCATGGAAGTCGTAGTTATGTTGTTTACCTATCCAACGAATTGTCACATGCTAAGATTCAATACAAATCGGCCACATTATGGCCTTCCTAGTAAAAAAGGGTCGAAAACGAGTAATGTCCCAAATTAACGAGGAGATTTTCTTAACCTCTATTTTGGCCAAATTTTTAGAGAATGCAAAAATATCCCGTGGAAGTCATAGTTATGTTGTTTACCTATCCAACGAATTGTCACACGCTAAGATTCAATGCAAATCGGCCACATTATGGCCTTCCTAGTAAAAAAGGGTCGAAAACGAGTAATGTCCCAAATTAACAAGGAGATTTTCTTAACCTCCATTTTGGCTGAATTTTTAAAAAATGCAAAAATATCCCATGGAAGTCGTAGCTATGTTGTTTACCTATCCAACGAATTGTCCCATGCTAAGATTCAATACAAACCGGCCACTTTATGGCCTTCCTTATAAAAAAGGGTCGAAAATGAGTAATGTCCTAAATTAACGAGGGGATTTTCTTAACCTCCATTTTGGCTAAATTTTTAGAGAATGCAAAAATATCCCATGGAAGTCGTAGTTATGTTGTTTACCCATCCAACGAATTGTCACACGCTAAGATTCAATGCAAATCGGCCACATTATGGCCTTCCTACTAAAAAAGGGTCGAAAACGAGTAATGTCCTAAATTAACGAGGAGATTTTCTTAACCTCCGTTTTGGCCGAATTTTTAGAGAATGCAAAAATATCCCATGGAAGACGTAGTTATGTTGTTTACCTATCCAACAAATTGTCACATGCTAAGATTCAATACAAATCGGCCACTTTATGGCCTTCCTAGTAAAAATGGGTCGAAAACGAGTAATGTCCTAAATTAACGAGGAGATTTTCTTAACCTCCATTTTGGCCGAATTTTTAGAGAATGCAAAAATATCCCATGGAAGTCGTAGCTATGTTGTTTACCTATCCAACGAATTGTCACATGCTAAGATTCAATACAAATCGGCCACTTTATGGCCTTCCTAGTAAAAATGGGTCGAAAACGAGTAATGTCCTAAATTAACGAGGAGATTTTCTTAACCTCCATTTTGGCCGAATTTTTAGAGAATGCAAAAATATCCCATGGAAATCGTAGGTATGTTGTTTACCTATCCAACGAATTGTCACATGCTAAGATTCAATACAAATCGGCCACTTTATGGCCTTCCTACTAAAAAAGGGTTGAAAACGAGTAATGTCCTAAATTAACGAGGAGATTTTCTTAACCTCCATTTTGGTCGAATTTTTAGAGAATGCAAAAATATCCCATGGAAGTCGTAGTTATGTTGTTTACCTATCCAACGAATTGTTACACGCTAAGATTCAATGCAAATCGGCCACATTATGGCCTTCCTACTAAAAAAGGGTCGAAAACGAGTAATGTCCCAAATTAACGACGAGATTTTCTTAACCTCCATTTTGGCCGAATTTTTAGAGAATGCAAAAATATCCCATGGAAGTCGTAGTTATGTTGTTTACCTATCCAACAAATTGTCACATGCTAAGATTCAATACAAATCGGCCACTTTATGGCCTTCCTAGTAAAAATGGGTCGAAAACGAGTAATGTCCTAAATTAACGACGAGATTTTCTTAACCTCCATTTTGGCCGAATTTTTAGAGAATGCAAAAATATCCCATGGAAGTCGTAGTTATGTTGTTTACCTATCCAACGAATTGTCACACGCTAAGATTCAATGCAAATCGGCCACATTATGGCTTTCCTAGTAAAAAAGGGTCGAAAACGAGTAATGTCCCAAATTAACGCAAGGATTTTCTTAACCTCCATTTTGGCTGAATTTTTAAAAAATGCAAAAATACCCCATGGAAGTCGTAGCTATGTTGTTTACCTATCCAACGAATTGTCACATGCTAAGATTCAATACAAATCGGCCACTTTATGGCCTTCCTAGTAAAAATGGGTCGAAAACGAGTAATGTCCTAAATTAACGAGGAGATTTTCTTAACCTCCATTTTGGCCGAATTTTTAGAGAATGCAAAAATATCCCATGGAAGTCGTAGCTATGTTGTTTACCTATCCAACGAATTTTCACATGCTAAGATTCAATACAAATCGACCACTTTATGGCCTTCCTACTAAAAAAGGGTTGAAAACGAGTAATGTCCTAAATTAACGAGGAGATTTTCTTAACCTCCATTTTGGCCGAATTTTTAGAGAATGCAAAAATATCCCATGGAAGTCGTAGTTATGTTGTTTACCTATCCAACGAATTGTCACACGCTAAGATTCAATGCAAATCGGCCACATTATGGCCTTCCTACTAAAAAAGGGTCGAAAACGAGTAATGTCCCAAATTAACGACGAGATTTTCTTAACCTCCATTTTGGCCGAATTTTTAGAGAATGCAAAAATATCCCATGGAAGTCGTAGTTATGTTGTTTACCTATCCAACAAATTGTCACATGCTAAGATTCAATACAAATCGGCCACTTTATGGCCTTCCTAGTAAAAATGGGTCGAAAACGAGTAATGTCCTAAATTAACGACGAGATTTTCTTAACCTCCATTTTGGCCGAATTTTTAGAGAATGCAAAAATATCCCATGGAAGTCGTAGTTATGTTGTTTACCTATCCAACGAATTGTCACACGCTAAGATTCAATGCAAATCGGCCACATTATGGCTTTCCTAGTAAAAAAGGGTCGAAAACGAGTAATGTCCCAAATTAACGCAAGGATTTTCTTAACCTCCATTTTGGCTGAATTTTTAAAAAATGCAAAAATACCCCATGGAAGTCGTAGCTATGTTGTTTACCTATCCAACGAATTGTCCCATGCTAAGATTCAATACAAACCGGCCACTTTATGGCCTTCCTTATAAAAAAAGGGTCGAAAACGAGTAATGTCCTAAATTAACGAGGGGATTTTCTTAACCTCCATTTTGGCCGAATTTTTAGAGAATGCAAAAATATCCCATGGAAATCGTAGGTATGTTGTTTACCTATCCAACGAATTGTCACATGCTAAGATTCAATACAAATCGGCCACTTTATGGCCTTCCTACTAAAAAAGGGTTGAAAACGAGTAATGTCCTAAATTAACGAGGAGATTTTCTTAACCTCCATTTTGGTCGAATTTTTAGAGAATGCAAAAATATCCCATGGAAGTCGTAGTTATGTTGTTTACCTATCCAACGAATTGTTGCACGCTAAGATTCAATGCAAATCGGCCACATTATGGCCTTCCTACTAAAAAAGGGTCGAAAACGAGTAATGTCCCAAATTAACGACGAGATTTTCTTAACCTCCATTTTGGCCGAATTTTTAGAGAATGCAAAAATATCCCATGGAAGTCGTAGTTATGTTGTTTACCTATCCAACAAATTGTCACATGCTAAGATTCAATACAAATCGGCCACTTTATGGCCTTCCTAGTAAAAATGGGTCGAAAACGAGTAATGTCCTAAATTAACGACGAGATTTTCTTAACCTCCATTTTGGCCGAATTTTTAGAGAATGCAAAAATATCCCATGGAAGTCGTAGTTATGTTGTTTACCTATCCAACGAATTGTCACACGCTAAGATTCAATGCAAATCGGCCACATTATGGCTTTCCTAGTAAAAAAGGGTCGAAAACGAGTAATGTCCCAAATTAACGCAAGGATTTTCTTAACCTCCATTTTGGCTGAATTTTTAAAAAATGCAAAAATACCCCATGGAAGTCGTAGCTATGTTGTTTACCTATCCAACGAATTGTCCCATGCTAAGATTCAATACAAACCGGCCACTTTATGGCCTTCCTTATAAAAAAAGGGTCGAAAACGAGTAATGTCCTAAATTAACGAGGGGATTTTCTTAACCTCCATTTTGGCCGAATTTTTAGAGAATGCAAAAATATCCCATGGAAATCGTAGGTATGTTGTTTACCTATCCAACGAATTGTCACATGCTAAGATTCAATACAAATCGGCCACTTTATGGCCTTCCTACTAAAAAAAGGTTGAAAACGAGTAATGTCCTAAATTAACGAGGAGATTTTCTTAACCTCCATTTTGGTCGAATTTTTAGAGAATGCAAAAATATCCCATGGAAGTCGTAGTTATGTTGTTTACCTATCCAACGAATTGTCACACGCTAAGATTCAATGCAAATCGGCCACATTATGGCCTTCCTACTAAAAAAGGGTCGAAAACGAGTAATGTCCCAAATTAACGAGGAGATTTTCTTAACCTCCATTTTGGCCGAATTTTTAGAGAATGCAAAAATATCCCATGGAAGTCGTAGTTATGTTGTTTACCTTTCCAACGAATTGTCACATGCTAAGATTCAATGCAAATCGGCCACATTATGGCCTTCCTAGTAAAAAAGGGTCGAAAACGAGTAATGTCCTAAATTAACGAGGGGATTTTCTTAACCTCCCTTTTGGCCGAATTTTTAGAGAATGCAAAAATATCCCATGGAAATCGTAGGTATGTTGTTTACCTATCCAACGAATTGTCACACGCTAAGATTCAATACAAATCGGCCACTTTATGGCCTTCCTAGTAAAAATGGGTCGAAAACGAGTAACGTCCTAAATTAACGAGGAGATTTTCCTAACCTCCATTTTGGCCGAATTTTTAGAGAATGCAAAAATATCCCATGGAAGTCGTAGTTATGTTGTTTACCTATCCAACGAATTGTCACACGCTAAGATTCAATGCAAATCGGCCACATTATGGCCTTCCTAGTAAAAAAGGGTCGAAAACGAGTAATGTCCTAAATTAACGAGGGGATTTTCTTAACCTCCCTTTTGGCCGAATTTTTAGAGAATGCAAAAATATCCCGTGGAAATCGTAGGTATGTTGTTTACCTATCCAACGAATTGTCACACGCTAAGATTCAATACAAATCGGCCACTTTATGGCCTTCCTAGTAAAAATGGGTCGAAAACGAGTAACGTCCTAAATTAACGAGGAGATTTTCTTAACCTCCATTTTGGCCGAATTTTTAGAGAATGCAAAAATATCCCATGGAAGTCGTAGTTATGTTGTTTACCTATCCAACGAATTGTCACACGCTAAGATTCAATGCAAATCGGCCACATTATGGCCTTCCTACTAAAAAAGGGTTGAAAACGAGTTATGTCCTAAATTAACGAGGAGATTTTCTTAACCTCCATTTTGGCCGAATTTTTAGAGAATGCAAAAATATCCCATGGAAGTCGTAGCTATGTTGTTTACCTATCCAACGAATTTTCACATGCTAAGATTCAATACAAATCGACCACTTTATGGCCTTCCTACTAAAAAAGGGTTGAAAACGAGTAATGTCCTAAATTAACGAGGAGATTTTCTTAACCTCCATTTTGGCCGAATTTTTAGAGAATGCAAAAATATCCCATGGAAGTCGTAGTTATGTTGTTTACCTATCCAACGAATTGTCACACGCTAAGATTCAATGCAAATCGGCCACATTATGGCCTTCCTACTAAAAAAGGGTCGAAAACGAGTAATGTCCCAAATTAACGACGAGATTTTCTTAACCTCCATTTTGGCCGAATTTTTAGAGAATGCAAAAATATCCCATGGAAGTCGTAGTTATGTTGTTTACCTATCCAACAAATTGTCACATGCTAAGATTCAATACAAATCGGCCACTTTATGGCCTTCCTAGTAAAAATGGGTCGAAAACGAGTAATGTCCTAAATTAACGACGAGATTTTCTTAACCTCCATTTTGGCCGAATTTTTAGAGAATGCAAAAATATCCCATGGAAGTCGTAGTTATGTTGTTTACCTATCCAACGAATTGTCACACGCTAAGATTCAATGCAAATCGGCCACATTATGGCTTTCCTAGTAAAAAAGGGTCGAAAACGAGTAATGTCCCAAATTAACGCAAGGATTTTCTTAACCTCCATTTTGGCTGAATTTTTAAAAAATGCAAAAATACCCCATGGAAGTCGTAGCTATGTTGTTTACCTATCCAACGAATTGTCCCATGCTAAGATTCAATACAAACCGGCCACTTTATGGCCTTCCTTATAAAAAAAGGGTCGAAAACGAGTAATGTCCTAAATTAACGAGGGGATTTTCTTAACCTCCATTTTGGCCGAATTTTTAGAGAATGCAAAAATATCCCATGGAAATCGTAGGTATGTTGTTTACCTATCCAACGAATTGTCACATGCTAAGATTCAATACAAATCGGCCACTTTATGGCCTTCCTACTAAAAAAGGGTTGAAAACGAGTAATGTCCTAAATTAACGAGGAGATTTTCTTAACCTCCATTTTGGTCGAATTTTTAGAGAATGCAAAAATATCCCATGGAAGTCGTAGTTATGTTGTTTACCTATCCAACGAATTGTCACACGCTAAGATTCAATGCAAATCGGCCACATTATGGCTTTCCTACTAAAAAAGGGTTGAAAACGAGTTATGTCCTAAATTAACGAGGAGATTTTCTTAACCTCCATTTTGGCCGAATTTTTAGAGAATGCAAAAATATCCCATGGAAGTCGTAGTTATGTTGTTTACCTTTCCAACGAATTGTCACATGCTAAGATTCAATGCAAATCGGCCACATTATGGCCTTCCTAGTAAAAAAGGGTCGAAAACGAGTAATGTCCTAAATTAACGAGGGGATTTTCTTAACCTCCCTTTTGGCCGAATTTTTAGAGAATGCAAAAATATCCCATGGAAATCGTAGGTATGTTGTTTACCTATCCAACGAATTGTCACACGCTAAGATTCAATGCAAATCGGCCACATTATGGCTTTCCTAGTAAAAAAGGGTCGAAAACGAGTAATGTCCCAAATTAACGCAAGGATTTTCTTAACCTCCATTTTGGCTGAATTTTTAAAAAATGCAAAAATACCCCATGGAAGTCGTAGCTATGTTGTTTACCTATCCAACGAATTGTCCCATGCTAAGATTCAATACAAACCGGCCACTTTATGGCCTTCCTTATAAAAAAAGGGTCGAAAACGAGTAATGTCCTAAATTAACGAGGGGATTTTCTTAACCTCCATTTTGGCCGAATTTTTAGAGAATGCAAAAATATCCCATGGAAATCGTAGGTATGTTGTTTACCTATCCAACGAATTGTCACATGCTAAGATTCAATACAAATCGGCCACTTTATGGCCTTCCTACTAAAAAAGGGTTGAAAACGAGTAATGTCCTAAATTAACGAGGAGATTTTCTTAACCTCCATTTTGGTCGAATTTTTAGAGAATGCAAAAATATCCCATGGAAGTCGTAGTTATGTTGTTTACCTATCCAACGAATTGTCACACGCTAAGATTCAATGCAAATCGGCCACATTATGGCTTTCCTACTAAAAAAGGGTTGAAAACGAGTTATGTCCTAAATTAACGAGGAGATTTTCTTAACCTCCATTTTGGCCGAATTTTTAGAGAATGCAAAAATATCCCATGGAAGTCGTAGTTATGTTGTTTACCTTTCCAACGAATTGTCACATGCTAAGATTCAATGCAAATCGGCCACATTATGGCCTTCCTAGTAAAAAAGGGTCGAAAACGAGTAATGTCCTAAATTAACGAGGGGATTTTCTTAACCTCCCTTTTGGCCGAATTTTTAGAGAATGCAAAAATATCCCATGGAAATCGTAGGTATGTTGTTTACCTATCCAACGAATTGTCACACGCTAAGATTCAATACAAATCGGCCACTTTATGGCCTTCCTAGTAAAAATGGGTCGAAAACGAGTAACGTCCTAAATTAACGAGGAGATTTTCTTAACCTCCATTTTGGCCGAATTTTTAGAGAATGCAAAAATATCCCATGGAAGTCGTAGTTATGTTGTTTACCTATCCAACGAATTGTCACACGCTAAGATTCAATGCAAATCGGCCACATTATGGCCTTCCTAGTAAAAAAGGGTCGAAAACGAGTAATGTCCTAAATTAACGAGGGGATTTTCTTAACCTCCCTTTTGGCCGAATTTTTAGAGAATGCAAAAATATCCCATGGAAATCGTAGGTATGTTGTTTACCTATCCAACGAATTGTCACACGCTAAGATTCAATACAAATCGGCCACTTTATGGCCTTCCTAGTAAAAATGGGTCGAAAACGAGTAACGTCCTAAATTAACGAGGAGATTTTCTTAACCTCCATTTTGGCCGAATTTTTAGAGAATGCAAAAATATCCCATGGAAGTCGTAGTTATGTTGTTTACCTATCCAACGAATTGTCACACGCTAAGATTCAATGCAAATCGGCCACATTATGGCTTTCCTAGTAAAAAAGGGTCGAAAACGAGTAATGTCCCAAATTAACGCAAGGATTTTCTTAACCTCCATTTTGGCTGAATTTTTAAAAAATGCAAAAATACCCCATGGAAGTCGTAGCTATGTTGTTTACCTATCCAACGAATTGTCCCATGCTAAGATTCAATACAAACCGGCCACTTTATGGCCTTCCTTATAAAAAAAGGGTCGAAAACGAGTAATGTCCTAAATTAACGAGGGGATTTTCTTAACCTCCATTTTGGCCGAATTTTTAGAGAATGCAAAAATATCCCATGGAAATCGTAGGTATGTTGTTTACCTATCCAACGAATTGTCACATGCTAAGATTCAATACAAATCGGCCACTTTATGGCCTTCCTACTAAAAAAGGGTTGAAAACGAGTAATGTCCTAAATTAACGAGGAGATTTTCTTAACCTCCATTTTGGTCGAATTTTTAGAGAATGCAAAAATATCCCATGGAAGTCGTAGTTATGTTGTTTACCTATCCAACGAATTGTCACACGCTAAGATTCAATGCAAATCGGCCACATTATGGCTTTCCTACTAAAAAAGGGTTGAAAACGAGTTATGTCCTAAATTAACGAGGAGATTTTCTTAACCTCCATTTTGGCCGAATTTTTAGAGAATGCAAAAATATCCCATGGAAGTCGTAGTTATGTTGTTTACCTTTCCAACGAATTGTCACATGCTAAGATTCAATGCAAATCGGCCACATTATGGCCTTCCTAGTAAAAAAGGGTCGAAAACGAGTAATGTCCTAAATTAACGAGGGGATTTTCTTAACCTCCCTTTTGGCCGAATTTTTAGAGAATGCAAAAATATCCCATGGAAATCGTAGGTATGTTGTTTACCTATCCAACGAATTGTCACACGCTAAGATTCAATACAAATCGGCCACTTTATGGCCTTCCTAGTAAAAATGGGTCGAAAACGAGTAACGTCCTAAATTAACGAGGAGATTTTCTTAACCTCCATTTTGGCCGAATTTTTAGAGAATGCAAAAATATCCCATGGAAGTCGTAGTTATGTTGTTTACCTATCCAACGAATTGTCACACGCTAAGATTCAATGCAAATCGGCCACATTATGGCCTTCCTAGTAAAAAAGGGTCGAAAACGAGTAATGTCCTAAATTAACGAGGGGATTTTCTTAACCTCCCTTTTGGCCGAATTTTTAGAGAATGCAAAAATATCCCATGGAAATCGTAGGTATGTTGTTTACCTATCCAACGAATTGTCACACGCTAAGATTCAATACAAATCGGCCACTTTATGGCCTTCCTAGTAAAAATGGGTCGAAAACGAGTAACGTCCTAAATTAACGAGGAGATTTTCTTAACCTCCATTTTGGCCGAATTTTTAGAGAATGCAAAAATATCCCATGGAAGTCGTAGTTATGTTGTTTACCTATCCAACGAATTGTCACACGCTAAGATTCAATGCAAATCGGCCACATTATGGCCTTCCTACTAAAAAAGGGTTGAAAACGAGTTATGTCCTAAATTAACGAGGAGATTTTCTTAACCTCCATTTTGGCCGAATTTTTAGAGAATGCAAAAATATCCCATGGAAGTCGTAGCTATGTTGTTTACCTATCCAACGAATTTTCACATGCTAAGATTCAATACAAATCGACCACTTTATGGCCTTCCTACTAAAAAAGGGTTGAAAACGAGTAATGTCCTAAATTAACGAGGAGATTTTCTTAACCTCCATTTTGGCCGAATTTTTAGAGAATGCAAAAATATCCCATGGAAGTCGTAGTTATGTTGTTTACCTATCCAACGAATTGTCACACGCTAAGATTCAATGCAAATCGGCCACATTATGGCCTTCCTACTAAAAAAGGGTCGAAAACGAGTAATGTCCCAAATTAACGACGAGATTTTCTTAACCTCCATTTTGGCCGAATTTTTAGAGAATGCAAAAATATCCCATGGAAGTCGTAGTTATGTTGTTTACCTATCCAACAAATTGTCACATGCTAAGATTCAATACAAATCGGCCACTTTATGGCCTTCCTAGTAAAAATGGGTCGAAAACGAGTAATGTCCTAAATTAACGACGAGATTTTCTTAACCTCCATTTTGGCCGAATTTTTAGAGAATGCAAAAATATCCCATGGAAGTCGTAGTTATGTTGTTTACCTATCCAACGAATTGTCACACGCTAAGATTCAATGCAAATCGGCCACATTATGGCTTTCCTAGTAAAAAAGGGTCGAAAACGAGTAATGTCCCAAATTAACGCAAGGATTTTCTTAACCTCCATTTTGGCTGAATTTTTAAAAAATGCAAAAATACCCCATGGAAGTCGTAGCTATGTTGTTTACCTATCCAACGAATTGTCCCATGCTAAGATTCAATACAAACCGGCCACTTTATGGCCTTCCTTATAAAAAAAGGGTCGAAAACGAGTAATGTCCTAAATTAACGAGGGGATTTTCTTAACCTCCATTTTGGCCGAATTTTTAGAGAATGCAAAAATATCCCATGGAAATCGTAGGTATGTTGTTTACCTATCCAACGAATTGTCACATGCTAAGATTCAATACAAATCGGCCACTTTATGGCCTTCCTACTAAAAAACGGTTGAAAACGAGTAATGTCCTAAATTAACGAGGAGATTTTCTTAACCTCCATTTTGGTCGAATTTTTAGAGAATGCAAAAATATCCCATGGAAGTCGTAGTTATGTTGTTTACCTATCCAACGAATTGTCACACGCTAAGATTCAATGCAAATCGGCCACATTATGGCCTTCCTACTAAAAAAGGGTCGAAAACGAGTAATGTCCCAAATTAACGAGGTGATTTTCTTAACCTCCATTTTGGCCGAATTTTTAGAGAATGCAAAAATATCCCATGGAAGTCGTAGTTATGTTGTTTACCTTTCCAACGAATTGTCACATGCTAAGATTCAATGCAAATCGGCCACATTATGGCCTTCCTAGTAAAAAAGGGTCGAAAACGAGTAATGTCCTAAATTAACGAGGGGATTTTCTTAACCTCCCTTTTGGCCGAATTTTTAGAGAATGCAAAAATATCCCATGGAAATCGTAGGTATGTTGTTTACCTATCCAACGAATTGTCACACGCTAAGATTCAATACAAATCGGCCACTTTATGGCCTTCCTAGTAAAAATGGGTCGAAAACGAGTAACGTCCTAAATTAACGAGGAAATTTTCTTAACCTCCATTTTGGCCGAATTTTTAGAGAATGCAAAAATATCCCATGGAAGTCGTAGTTATGTTGTTTACCTATCCAACGAATTGTCACACGCTAAGATTCAATGCAAATCGGCCACATTATGGCCTTCCTACTAAAAAAGGGTTGAAAACGAGTTATGTCCTAAATTAACGAGGAGATTTTCTTAACCTCCATTTTGGCCGAATTTTTAGAGAATGCAAAAATATCCCATGGAAGTCGTAGCTATGTTGTTTACCTATCCAACGAATTTTTACATGCTAAGATTCAATACAAATCGACCACTTTATGGCCTTCCTACTAAAAAAGGGTTGAAAACGAGTAATGTCCTAAATTAACGAGGAGATTTTCTTAACCTCCATTTTGGCCGAATTTTTAGAGAATGCAAAAATATCCCATGGAAGTCGTAGTTATGTTGTTTACCTATCCAACGAATTGTCACACGCTAAGATTCAATGCAAATCGGCCACATTATGGCCTTCCTACTAAAAAAGGGTCGAAAACGAGTAATGTCCCAAATTAACGACGAGATTTTCTTAACCTCCATTTTGGCCGAATTTTTAGAGAATGCAAAAATATCCCATGGAAGTCGTAGTTATGTTGTTTACCTATCCAACAAATTGTCACATGCTAAGATTCAATACAAATCGGCCACTTTATGGCCTTCCTAGTAAAAATGGGTCGAAAACGAGTAATGTCCTAAATTAACGACGAGATTTTCTTAACCTCCATTTTGGCCGAATTTTTAGAGAATGCAAAAATATCCCATGGAAGTCGTAGTTATGTTGTTTACCTATCCAACGAATTGTCACACGCTAAGATTCAATGCAAATCGGCCACATTATGGCTTTCCTAGTAAAAAAGGGTCGAAAACGAGTAATGTCCCAAATTAACGCAAGGATTTTCTTAACCTCCATTTTGGCTGAATTTTTAAAAAATGCAAAAATACCCCATGGAAGTCGTAGCTATGTTGTTTACCTATCCAACGAATTGTCCCATGCTAAGATTCAATACAAACCGGCCACTTTATGGCCTTCCTTATAAAAAAAGGGTCGAAAACGAGTAATGTCCTAAATTAACGAGGGGATTTTCTTAACCTCCATTTTGGCCGAATTTTTAGAGAATGCAAAAATATCCCATGGAAATCGTAGGTATGTTGTTTACCTATCCAACGAATTGTCACATGCTAAGATTCAATACAAATCGGCCACTTTATGGCCTTCCTACTAAAAAAGGGTTGAAAACGAGTAATGTCCTAAATTAACGAGGAGATTTTCTTAACCTCCATTTTGGTCGAATTTTTAGAGAATGCAAAAATATCCCATGGAAGTCGTAGTTATGTTGTTTACCTTTCCAACGAATTGTCACATGCTAAGATTCAATGCAAATCGGCCACATTATGGCCTTCCTAGTAAAAAAGGGTCGAAAACGAGTAATGTCCTAAATTAACGAGGGGATTTTCTTAACCTCCCTTTTGGCCGAATTTTTAGAGAATGCAAAAATATCCCATGGAAATCGTAGGTATGTTGTTTACCTATCCAACGAATTGTCACACGCTAAGATTCAATACAAATCGGCCACTTTATGGCCTTCCTAGTAAAAATGGGTCGAAAACGAGTAACGTCCTAAATTAACGAGGAGATTTTCTTAACCTCCATTTTGGCCGAATTTTTAGAGAATGCAAAAATATCCCATGGAAGTCGTAGTTATGTTGTTTACCTATCCAACGAATTGTCACACGCTAAGATTCAATGCAAATCGGCCACATTATGGCCTTCCTAGTAAAAAAGGGTCGAAAACGAGTAATGTCCTAAATTAACGAGGGGATTTTCTTAACCTCCCTTTTGGCCGAATTTTTAGAGAATGCAAAAATATCCCATGGAAGTCGTAGCTATGTTGTTTACCTATCCAACGAATTTTCACATGCTAAGATTCAATACAAATCGACCACTTTATGGCCTTCCTACTAAAAAAGGGTTGAAAACGAGTAATGTCCTAAATTAACGAGGAGATTTTCTTAACCTCCATTTTGGCCGAATTTTTAGAGAATGCAAAAATATCCCATGGAAGTCGTAGTTATGTTGTTTACCTATCCAACGAATTGTCACACGCTAAGATTCAATGCAAATCGGCCACATTATGGCCTTCCTACTAAAAAAGGGTCGAAAACGAGTAATGTCCCAAATTAACGACGAGATTTTCTTAACCTCCATTTTGGCCGAATTTTTAGAGAATGCAAAAATATCCCATGGAAGTCGTAGTTATGTTGTTTACCTATCCAACAAATTGTCACATGCTAAGATTCAATACAAATCGGCCACTTTATGGCCTTCCTAGTAAAAATGGGTCGAAAACGAGTAATGTCCTAAATTAACGACGAGATTTTCTTAACCTCCATTTTGGCCGAATTTTTAGAGAATGCAAAAATATCCCATGGAAGTCGTAGTTATGTTGTTTACCTATCCAACGAATTGTCACACGCTAAGATTCAATGCAAATCGGCCACATTATGGCCTTCCTACTAAAAAAGGGTCGAAAACGAGTAATGTCCCAAATTAACGACGAGATTTTCTTAACCTCCATTTTGGCCGAATTTTTAGAGAATGCAAAAATATCCCATGGAAGTCGTAGTTATGTTGTTTACCTATCCAACAAATTGTCACATGCTAAGATTCAATACAAATCGGCCACTTTATGGCCTTCCTAGTAAAAATGGGTCGAAAACGAGTAATGTCCTAAATTAACGAGGGGATTTTCTTAACCTCCCTTTTGGCCGAATTTTTAGAGAATGCAAAAATATCCCATGGAAATCGTAGGTATGTTGTTTACCTATCCAACGAATTGTCACACGCTAAGATTCAATGCAAATCGGCCACATTATGGCTTTCCTAGTAAAAAAGGGTCGAAAACGAGTAATGTCCCAAATTAACGCAAGGATTTTCTTAACCTCCATTTTGGCTGAATTTTTAAAAAATGCAAAAATACCCCATGGAAGTCGTAGCTATGTTGTTTACCTATCCAACGAATTGTCCCATGCTAAGATTCAATACAAACCGGCCACTTTATGGCCTTCCTTATAAAAAAAGGGTCGAAAACGAGTAATGTCCTAAATTAACGAGGGGATTTTCTTAACCTCCATTTTGGCCGAATTTTTAGAGAATGCAAAAATATCCCATGGAAATCGTAGGTATGTTGTTTACCTATCCAACGAATTGTCACATGCTAAGATTCAATACAAATCGGCCACTTTATGGCCTTCCTACTAAAAAAGGGTTGAAAACGAGTAATGTCCTAAATTAACGAGGAGATTTTCTTAACCTCCATTTTGGTCGAATTTTTAGAGAATGCAAAAATATCCCATGGAAGTCGTAGTTATGTTGTTTACCTATCCAACGAATTGTCACACGCTAAGATTCAATGCAAATCGGCCACATTATGGCCTTCCTACTAAAAAAGGGTCGAAAACGAGTAATGTCCCAAATTAACGAGGTGATTTTCTTAACCTCCATTTTGGCCGAATTTTTAGAGAATGCAAAAATATCCCATGGAAGTCGTAGTTATGTTGTTTACCTTTCCAACGAATTGTCACATGCTAAGATTCAATGCAAATCGGCCACATTATGGCCTTCCTAGTAAAAAAGGGTCGAAAACGAGTAATGTCCTAAATTAACGAGGGGATTTTCTTAACCTCCCTTTTGGCCGAATTTTTAGAGAATGCAAAAATATCCCATGGAAATCGTAGGTATGTTGTTTACCTATCCAACGAATTGTCACACGCTAAGATTCAATGCAAATCGGCCACATTATGGCCTTCCTACTAAAAAAGGGTTGAAAACGAGTTATGTCCTAAATTAACGAGGAGATTTTCTTAACCTCCATTTTGGCCGAATTTTTAGAGAATGCGAAAATATCCCATGGAAGTCGTAGTTATGTTGTTTATCTATCCAACGAATTGTCACATGCTAAGATTCAATGCAAATCGGCCACATTATGGCCTTCCTAGTAAAAAAGGGTCAAAAACGAGTAATGTCCTAAATTAACGAGGAGATTTTCTTAACCTCCGTTTTGGCCGAATTTTTAGAGAATGCAAAAATATCCCATGGAAGTCGTAGTTATGTTGTTTACCTATCCAACAAATTGTCACACGCTAAGATTCAATACAAATCGGCCACATTATGGCCTTCCTAGTAAAAAAGGGTCGAAAACGAGTAATGTCCTAAATTAACGAGGGGATTTTCTTAACCTCCCTTTTGGCCGAATTTTTAGAGAATGCAAAAATATCCCATGGAAATCGTAGGTATGTTGTTTACCTATCCAACGAATTGTCACACGCTAAGATTCAATGCAAATCGGCCACATTATGGCCTTCCTACTAAAAAAGGGTTGAAAACGAGTTATGTCCTAAATTAACGAGGAGATTTTCTTAACCTCCATTTTGGCCGAATTTTTAGAGAATGCGAAAATATCCCATGGAAGTCGTAGTTATGTTGTTTATCTATCCAACGAATTGTCACATGCTAAGATTCAATGCAAATCGGCCACATTATGGCCTTCCTAGTAAAAAAGGGTCAAAAACGAGTAATGTCCTAAATTAACGAGGAGATTTTCTTAACCTCCGTTTTGGCCGAATTTTTAGAGAATGCAAAAATATCCCATGGAAATCGTAGGTATGTTGTTTACCTATCCAACGAATTGTCACATGCTAAGATTCAATACAAATCGGCCACTTTATGGCCTTCCTACTAAAAAAGGGTTGAAAACGAGTAATGTCCTAAATTAACGAGGAGATTTTCTTAACCTCCATTTTGGTCGAATTTTTAGAGAATGCAAAAATATCCCATGGAAGTCGTAGTTATGTTGTTTACCTATCCAACGAATTGTCACACGCTAAGATTCAATGCAAATCGGCCACATTATGGCCTTCCTACTAAAAAAGGGTCGAAAACGAGTAATGTCCCAAATTAACGAGGTGATTTTCTTAACCTCCATTTTGGCCGAATTTTTAGAGAATGCAAAAATATCCCATGGAAGTCGTAGTTATGTTGTTTACCTTTCCAACGAATTGTCACATGCTAAGATTCAATGCAAATCGGCCACATTATGGCCTTCCTAGTAAAAAAGGGTCGAAAACGAGTAATGTCCTAAATTAACGAGGGGATTTTCTTAACCTCCCTTTTGGCCGAATTTTTAGAGAATGCAAAAATATCCCATGGAAATCGTAGGTATGTTGTTTACCTATCCAACGAATTGTCACACGCTAAGATTCAATGCAAATCGGCCACATTATGGCCTTCCTACTAAAAAAGGGTTGAAAACGAGTTATGTCCTAAATTAACGAGGAGATTTTCTTAACCTCCATTTTGGCCGAATTTTTAGAGAATGCGAAAATATCCCATGGAAGTCGTAGTTATGTTGTTTATCTATCCAACGAATTGTCACATGCTAAGATTCAATGCAAATCGGCCACATTATGGCCTTCCTAGTAAAAAAGGGTCAAAAACGAGTAATGTCCTAAATTAACGAGGAGATTTTCTTAACCTCCGTTTTGGCCGAATTTTTAGAGAATGCAAAAATATCCCATGGAAGTCGTAGTTATGTTGTTTACCTATCCAACAAATTGTCACACGCTAAGATTCAATACAAATCGGCCACTTTATGGCCTTCCTAGTAAAAATGGGTCGAAAACGAGTAACGTCCTAAATTAACGAGGAAATTTTCTTAACCTCCATTTTGGCCGAATTTTTAGAGAATGCAAAAATATCCCATGGAAGTCGTAGTTATGTTGTTTACCTATCCAACGAATTGTCACACGCTAAGATTCAATGCAAATCGGCCACATTATGGCCTTCCTACTAAAAAAGGGTTGAAAACGAGTTATGTCCTAAATTAACGAGGAGATTTTCTTAACCTCCATTTTGGCCGAATTTTTAGAGAATGCGAAAATATCCCATGGAAGTCGTAGTTATGTTGTTTATCTATCCAACGAATTGTCACATGCTAAGATTCAATGCAAATCGGCCACATTATGGCCTTCCTAGTAAAAAAGGGTCAAAAACGAGTAATGTCCTAAATTAACGAGGAGATTTTCTTAACCTCCGTTTTGGCCGAATTTTTAGAGAATGCAAAAATATCCCATGGAAGTCGTAGTTATGTTGTTTACCTATCCAACAAATTGTCACATGCTAAGATTCAATACAAATCGGCCACTTTATGGCCTTCCTAGTAAAAATGGGTCGAAAACGAGTAATGTCCTAAATTAACGAGGAGATTTTCTTAACCTCCATTTTGGCCGAATTTTTAGAGAATGCAAAAATATCCCATGGAAGTCGTAGTTATGTTGTTTACCTATCCAACGAATTGTCACATGCTAAGATTCAATACAAATCGGCCACTTTATGGCCTTCCTAGTAAAAATGGGTCGAAAACGAGTAATGTCCTAAATTAACGAGGAGATTTTCTTAACCTCCATTTTGGCCGAATTTTTAGAGAATGCAAAAATATCCCATGGAAGTCGTAGTTATGTTGTTTACCTATCCAACGAATTGTCACATGCTAAGATTCAATACAAATCGGCCACTTTATGGCCTTCCTAGTAAAAATGGGTCGAAAACGAGTAATGTCCTAAATTAACGAGGAGATTTTCTTAACCTCCATTTTGGCCGAATTTTTAGAGAATGCAAAAATATCCCATTGAAGTCGTAGTTATGTTGTTTACCTATCCAACGAATTGTGACACGCTAAGATTCAATGCAAATCGGCCACATTATGGCTTTCCTACTAAAAAAGGGTTGAAAACGAGTTATGTCCTAAATTAACGAGGAGATTTTCTTAACCTCCATTTTGGCCGAATTTTTAGAGAATGCGAAAATATCCCATGGAAGTCGTAGTTATGTTGTTTACCTATCCAACAAATTGTCACATGCTAAGATTCAATACAAATCGGCCACTTTATGGCCTTCCTAGTAAAAATGGGTCGAAAACGAGTAATGTCCTAAATTAACGAGGAGATTTTCTTAACCTCCATTTTGGCCGAATTTTTAGAGAATGCAAAAATATCCCATGGAAGTCGTAGTTATGTTGTTTACCTATCCAACGAATTGTCACATGCTAAGATTCAATACAAATCGGCCACTTTATGGCCTTCCTAGTAAAAATGGGTCGAAAACGAGTAATGTCCTAAATTAACGAGGAGATTTTCTTAACCTCCATTTTGGCCGAATTTTTAGAGAATTCAAAAATATCCCATGGAAGTCGTAGTTATGTTGTTTACCTATCCAACGAATTGTCACATGCTAAGATTCAATACAAATCGGCCACTTTATGGCCTTCCTAGTAAAAATGGGTCGAAAACGAGTAATGTCCTAAATTAACGAGGAGATTTTCTTAACCTCCATTTTGGCCGAATTTTTAGAGAATGCAAAAATATCCCATTGAAGTCGTAGTTATGTTGTTTACCTATCCAACGAATTGTGACACGCTAAGATTCAATGCAAATCGGCCACATTATGGCTTTCCTACTAAAAAAGGGTTGAAAACGAGTTATGTCCTAAATTAACGAGGAGATTTTCTTAACCTCCATTTTGGCCGAATTTTTAGAGAATGCGAAAATATCCCATGGAAGTCGTAGTTATGTTGTTTATCTATCCAACGAATTGTCACATGCTAAGATTCAATGCAAATCGGCCACATTATGGCCTTCCTAGTAAAAAAGGGTCAAAAACGAGTAATGTCCTAAATTAACGAGGAGATTTTCTTAACCTCCGTTTTGGCCGAATTTTTAGAGAATGCAAAAATATCCCATGGAAGTCGTAGTTATGTTGTTTACCTATCCAACAAATTGTCACATGCTAAGATTCAATACAAATCGGCCACTTTATGGCCTTCCTAGTAAAAATGGGTCGAAAACGAGTAATGTCCTAAATTAACGAGGAGATTTTCTTAACCTCCATTTTGGCCGAATTTTTAGAGAATGCAAAAATATCCCATGGAAGTCGTAGTTATGTTGTTTACCTATCCAACGAATTGTCACATGCTAAGATTCAATACAAATCGGCCACTTTATGGCCTTCCTAGTAAAAATGGGTCGAAAACGAGTAATGTCCTAAATTAACGAGGAGATTTTCTTAACCTCCATTTTGGCCGAATTTTTAGAGAATGCAAAAATATCCCATGGAAGTCGTAGTTATGTTGTTTACCTATCCAACGAATTGTCACATGCTAAGATTCAATACAAATCGGCCACTTTATGGCCTTCCTAGTAAAAATGGGTCGAAAACGAGTAATGTCCTAAATTAACGAGGAGATTTTCTTAACCTCCATTTTGGCCGAATTTTTAGAGAATGCAAAAATATCCCATTGAAGTCGTAGTTATGTTGTTTACCTATCCAACGAATTGTGACACGCTAAGATTCAATGCAAATCGGCCACATTATGGCTTTCCTACTAAAAAAGGGTTGAAAACGAGTTATGTCCTAAATTAACGAGGAGATTTTCTTAACCTCCATTTTGGCCGAATTTTTAGAGAATGCGAAAATATCCCATGGAAGTCGTAGTTATGTTGTTTATCTATCCAACGAATTGTCACATGCTAAGATTCAATGCAAATCGGCCACATTATGGCCTTCCTAGTAAAAAAGGGTCGAAAACGAGTAATGTCCTAAATTAACGAGGAGATTTTCTTAACCTCCGTTTTGGCCGAATTTTTAGAGAATGCAAAAATATCCCATGGAAGTCGTAGTTATGTCGTTTACCTATCCAACAAATTGTCACATGCTAAGATTCAATACAAATCGGCCACTTTAAGGCCTTCCTAGTAAAAATGGGTCGAAAACGAGTAATGTCCTAAATTAACGACGAGATTTTCTTAACCTCCATTTTGGCCGAATTTTTAGAGAATGCAAAAATATCCCATGGAAGTCGTAGTTATGTTGTTTACCTATCCAACGAATTGTCACACGCTAAGATTCAATGCAAATCGGCCACATTATGGCCTTCCTAGTAAAAAAGGGTCGAAAACGAGTAATGTCCCAAATTAACGCAAGGATTTTCTTAACCTCCATTATGGCTGAATTTTTAAAAAATGCAAAAATATCCCATGGAAGTCGTAGCTATATTGTTTACCTATCCAACGAATTGTCCCATGCTAAGATTCAATACAAACCGGCCACTTTATGGCCTTCCTTATAAAAAAAGGGTCGAAAACGAGTAATGTCCTAAATTAACGAGGGGATTTTCTTAACCTCCATTTTGGCCGAATTTTTAGAGAATGCAAAAATATCCCATGGAAGTCGTAGCTATTTTGTTTACCTATCCAACGAATTTTCACATGCTAAGATTCAATACAAATCGACCACTTTATGGCCTTCCTACTAAAAAAGGGTTGAAAACGAGTAATGTCCTAAATTAACGAGGAGATTTTCTTAACCTCCATTTTGGTCGAATTTTTAGAGAATGCAAAAATATCCCATGGAAGTCGTAGTTATGTTGTTTACCTTTCCAACGAATTGTCACACGCTAAGATTCAATGCAAATCGGCCACATTATGGCCTTCCTACTAAAAAAGGGTCGAAAACGAGTAATGTCCCAAATTAACGAGGAGATTTTCTTAACCTCCATTTTGGCCGAATTTTTAGAGAATGCAAAAATATCCCATGGAAGTCGTAGTTATGTTGTTTACCTTTCCAACGAATTGTCACATGCTAAGATTCAATGCAAATCGGCCACATTATGGCCTTCCTAGTAAAAAAGGTTCGAAAACGAGTAATGTCCTAAATTAACGAGGAGATTTTCTTAACCTCCGTTTTGGCCGAATTTTTAGAGAATGCAAAAATATCCCATGGAAGTCGTAGTTATGTTGTTTACCTATCCAACAAATTGTCACATGCTAAGATTCAATACAAATCGGCCACTTTATGGCCTTCCTAGTAAAAATGGGTCGAAAACGAGTAATGTCCTAAATTAACGAGGAGATTTTCTTAACCTCCATTTTGGCCGAATTTTTAGAGAATGCAAAAATATCCCATGGAAGTCGTAGTTATGTTGTTTACCTATCCAACGAATTGTCACATGCTAAGATTCAATACAAATCGGCCACTTTATGGCCTTCCTAGTAAAAATGGGTCGAAAACGAGTAATGTCCTAAATTAACGAGGAGATTTTCTTAACCTCCATTTTGGCCGAATTTTTAGAGAATGCAAAAATATCCCATGGAAGTCGTAGTTATGTTGTTTACCTATCCAACGAATTGTCACATGCTAAGATTCAATACAAATCGGCCACTTTATGGCCTTCCTACTAAAAAAGGGTTGAAAACGAGTAATGTCCTAAATTAACGAGGAGATTTTCTTAACCTCCATTTTGGTCGAATTTTTAGAGAATGCAAAAATATCCCATGGAAGTCGTAGCTATTTTGTTTACCTATCCAACGAATTTTCACATGCTAAGATTCAATACAAATCGACCACTTTATGGCCTTCCTACTAAAAAAGGGTTGAAAACGAGTAATGTCCTAAATTAACGAGGAGATTTTCTTAACCTCCATTTTGGTCGAATTTTTAGAGAATGCAAAAATATCCCATGGAAGTCGTA
Source organism: Medicago sativa (assembly GCF_051527215.1). Lineage (NCBI taxonomy): Eukaryota > Viridiplantae > Streptophyta > Magnoliopsida > Fabales > Fabaceae > Medicago > Medicago sativa. The sequence goes on from NC_140750.1 coordinate 85,236,839, forward strand.
GTTATGTTGTTTACCTTTCCAACGAATTGTCACACGCTAAGATTCAATGCAAATCGGCCACATTATGGCCTTCCTACTAAAAAAGGGTCGAAAACGAGTAATGTCCCAAATTAACGAGGAGATTTTCTTAACCTCCATTTTGGCCGAATTTTTAGAGAATGCAAAAATATCCCATGGAAGTCGTAGTTATGTTGTTTACCTTTCCAACGAATTGTCACATGCTAAGATTCAATGCAAATCGGCCACATTATGGCCTTCCTAGTAAAAAAGGTTCGAAAACGAGTAATGTCCTAAATTAACGAGGAGATTTTCTTAACCTCCGTTTTGGCCGAATTTTTAGAGAATGCAAAAATATCCCATGGAAGTCGTAGTTATGTTGTTTACCTATCCAACAAATTGTCACATGCTAAGATTCAATACAAATCGGCCACTTTATGGCCTTCCTAGTAAAAATGGGTCGAAAACGAGTAATGTCCTAAATTAACGAGGAGATTTTCTTAACCTCCATTTTGGCCAAATTTTTAGAGAATGCAAAAATATCCCATTGAAGTCGTAGTTATGTTGTTTACCTATCCAACGAATTGTGACACGCTAAGATTCAATGCAAATCGGCCACATTATGGCTTTCCTACTAAAAAAGGGTTGAAAACGAGTTATGTCCTAAATTAACGAGGAGATTTTCTTAACCTCCATTTTGGCCGAATTTTTAGAGAATGCGAAAATATCCCATGGAAGTCGTAGTTATGTTGTTTATCTATCCAACGAATTGTCACATGCTAAGATTCAATGCAAATCGGCCACATTATGGCCTTCCTAGTAAAAAAGGGTCGAAAACGAGTAATGTCCTAAATTAACGAGGAGATTTTCTTAACCTCCGTTTTGGCCGAATTTTTAGAGAATGCAAAAATATCCCATGGAAGTCGTAGTTATGTCGTTTACCTATCCAACAAATTGTCACATGCTATGATTCAATACAAATCGGCCACTATATGGCCTTCCTAGTAAAAATGGGTCGAAAACGAGTAATGTCCTAAATTAACGACGAGATTTTCTTAACCTCCACTTTGGCCGAATTTTTAGAGAATGCAAAAATATCCCATGGAAGTCGTAGTTATGTTGTTTACCTATCCAACGAATTGTCACACGCTAAGATTCAATGCAAATCGGCCACATTATGGCCTTCCTAGTAAAAAAGGGTCGAAAACGAGTAATGTCCCAAATTAACGCAAGGATTTTCTTAACCTCCATTATGGCTGAATTTTTAAAAAATGCAAAAATATCCCATGGAAGTCGTAGCTATGTTGTTTACCTATCCAACGAATTGTCCCATGCTAAGATTCAATACAAACCGGCCACTTTATGGCCTTCCTTATAAAAAAAGGGTCGAAAACGAGTAATGTCCTAAATTAACGAGGGGATTTTCTTAACCTCCATTTTGGCCGAATTTTTAGAGAATGCAAAAATATCCCATGGAAGTCGTAGCTATTTTGTTTACCTATCCAACGAATTTTCACATGCTAAGATTCAATACAAATCGACCACTTTATGGCCTTCCTACTAAAAAAGGGTTGAAAACGAGTAATGTCCTAAATTAACGAGGAGATTTTCTTAACCTCCAATTTGGTCGAATTTTTAGAGAATGCAAAAATATCCCATGGAAGTCGTAGTTATGTTGTTTACCTATCCAACGAATTGTCACACGCTAAGATTCAATGCAAATCGGCCACATTATGGCCTTCCTACTAAAAAAGGGTCGAAAACGAGTAATGTCCCAAATTAACGAGGAGATTTTCTTAACCTCCATTTTGGCCGAATTTTTAGAGAATGCAAAAATATCCCATGGAAGTCGTAGTTATGTTGTTTACCTATCCAACGAATTGTCACACGCTAAGATTCAATGCAAATCGGCCACATTATGGCCTTCCTACTAAAAAAGGGTCGAAAACGAGTAATGTCCCAAATTAACGAGGAGATTTTCTTAACCTCCATTTTGGCCGAATTTTTAGAGAATGCAAAAATATCCCATGGAAGTCGTAGTTATGTTGTTTACCTTTCCAACGAATTGTCACATGCTAAGATTCAATGCAAATCGGCCACATTATGGCCTTCCTAGTAAAAAAGGTTCGAAAACGAGTAATGTCCTAAATTAACGAGGGGATTTTCTTAACCACCCTTTTGGCCGAATTTTTAGAGAATGCAAAAATATCCCATGGAAATCGTAGGTATGTTGTTTACCTATCCAACGAATTGTCACATGCTAAGATTCAATACAAATCGGCCACTTTATGGCCTTCCTAGTAAAAATGGGTCGAAAACGAGTAACGTCCTAAATTAACGAGGAGATTTTCTTAACCTCCATTTTGGCCGAATTTTTAGAGAATGCAAAAATATCCCATGGAAGTCGTAGTTATGTTGTTTACCTATCCAATGAATTGTCACACGCTAAGATTCAATGCAAATCGGCCACATTATGTCCTTCCTACTAAAAAAGGGTTGAAAACGGGTTATGTCCTAAATTAACGAGGAGATTTTCTTAACCTCCATTTTGGCCGAATTTTTAGAGAATGCGAAAATATCCCATGGAAGTCGTAGTTATGTTGTTTATCTATCCAACGAATTGTCACATGCTAAGATTCAATGCAAGTCGGCCACATTATGGCCTTCCTAGTAAAAAAGGGTCGAAAACGAGTAATGTCCAAAATTAACGAGGAGATTTTCTTAACCTCCGTTTTGGCCGAATTTTTAAAGAATGCAAAAATATCCCATGGAAGTCGTAGTTATGTTGTTTACCTATCCAACGAATTGTCACACGCTAAGATTCAATGCAAATCGGCCACATTATGGCCTTCCTACTAAAAAAGGGTCGAAAACGAGTAATGTCCCAAATTAACGAGGAGATTTTCTTAACCTCCATTTTGGCCGAATTTTTAGAGAATGCAAAAATATCCCATGGAAGTCGTAGTTATGTTGTTTACCTATCCAACGAATTGTCACACGCTAAGATTCAATGCAAATCGGCCACATTATGGCCTTCCTACTAAAAAAGGGTCGAAAACGAGTAATGTCCCAAATTAACGAGGAGATTTTCTTAACCTCCATTTTGGCCGAATTTTTAGAGAATGCAAAAATATCCCATGGAAGTCGTAGTTATGTTGTTTACCTTTCCAACGAATTGTCACATGCTAAGATTCAATGCAAATCGGCCACATTATGGCCTTCCTAGTAAAAAAGGTTCGAAAACGAGTAATGTCCTAAATTAACGAGGGGATTTTCTTAACCACCCTTTTGGCCGAATTTTTAGAGAATGCAAAAATATCCCATGGAAATCGTAGGTATGTTGTTTACCTATCCAACGAATTGTCACATGCTAAGATTCAATACAAATCGGCCACTTTATGGCCTTCCTAGTAAAAATGGGTCGAAAACGAGTAACGTCCTAAATTAACGAGGAGATTTTCTTAACCTCCATTTTGGCCGAATTTTTAGAGAATGCAAAAATATCCCATGGAAGTCGTAGTTATGTTGTTTACCTATCCAATGAATTGTCACACGCTAAGATTCAATGCAAATCGGCCACATTATGTCCTTCCTACTAAAAAAGGGTTGAAAACGGGTTATGTCCTAAATTAACGAGGAGATTTTCTTAACCTCCATTTTGGCCGAATTTTTAGAGAATGCGAAAATATCCCATGGAAGTCGTAGTTATGTTGTTTATCTATCCAACGAATTGTCACATGCTAAGATTCAATGCAAGTCGGCCACATTATGGCCTTCCTAGTAAAAAAGGGTCGAAAACGAGTAATGTCCAAAATTAACGAGGAGATTTTCTTAACCTCCGTTTTGGCCGAATTTTTAAAGAATGCAAAAATATCCCATGGAAGTCGTAGTTATGTTGTTTACCTATCCAACAAATTGTCACATGCTAAGATTCAATACAAATCGGCCACTTTATGGCCTTCCTAGTAAAAATGGGTCGAAAACGAGTAATGTCCTAAATTAACGACGAGATTTTCTTAACCTCCATTTTGGCCGAATTTTTAGAGAATGCGAAAATATCCCATGGAAGTCGTAGTTATGTTGTTTATCTATCCAACGAATTGTCACATGCTAAGATTCAATGCAAATCGGCCACATTATGGCCTTCCTAGTAAAAAAGGGTCGAAAACGAGTAATGTCCTAAATTAACGAGGAGATTTTCTTAACCTCCGTTTTGGCCGAATTTTTAGAGAATGCAAAAATATCCCATGGAAGTCGTAGTTATGTTGTTTACCTATCCAACAAATTGTCACATGCTAAGATTCAATACAAATCGGCCACTTTATGGCCTTCCTAGTAAAAAAGGGTCGAAAACGAGTAATGTCCTAAATTAACGAGGGGATTTTCTTAACCACCCTTTTGGCCGAATTTTTAGAGAATGCAAAAATATCCCATGGAAATCGTAGGTATGTTGTTTACCTATCCAACGAATTGTCACATGCTAAGATTCAATACAAATCGGCCACTTTATGGCCTTCCTAGTAAAAATGGGTCGAAAACGAGTAACGTCCTAAATTAACGAGGAGATTTTCTTAACCTCCATTTTGGCCGAATTTTTAGAGAATGCAAAAATATCCCATGGAAGTCGTAGTTATGTTGTTTACCTATCCAATGAATTGTCACACGCTAAGATTCAATGCAAATCGGCCACATTATGTCCTTCCTACTAAAAAAGGGTTGAAAACGGGTTATGTCCTAAATTAACGAGGAGATTTTCTTAACCTCCATTTTGGCCGAATTTTTAGAGAATGCGAAAATATCCCATGGAAGTCGTAGTTATGTTGTTTATCTATCCAACGAATTGTGACACGCTAAGATTCAATGCAAATCGGCCACATTATGGCTTTCCTACTAAAAAAGGGTCGAAAACGAGTAATGTCCAAAATTAACGAGGAGATTTTCTTAACCTCCGTTTTGGCCGAATTTTTAAAGAATGCAAAAATATCCCATGGAAGTCGTAGTTATGTTGTTTATCTATCCAACGAATTGTCACATGCTAAGATTCAATGCAAATCGGCCACATTATGGCCTTCCTAGTAAAAAAGGGTCGAAAACGAGTAATGTCCTAAATTAACGAGGAGATTTTCTTAACCTCCGTTTTGGCCGAATTTTTAGAGAATGCAAAAATATCCCATGGAAGTCGTAGTTATGTTGTTTACCTATCCAACAAATTGTCACATGCTAAGATTCAATACAAATCGGCCACTTTATGGCCTTCCTAGTAAAAATGGGTCGAAAACGAGTAATGTCCTAAATTAACGACGAGATTTTCTTAACCTCCATTTTGGCCGAATTTTTAGAGAATGCAAAAATATCCCATGGAAGTCGTAGTTATGTTGTTTACCTATCCAACGAATTGTGACACGCTAAGATTCAATGCAAATCGGCCACATTATGGCTTTCCTACTAAAAAAGGGTTGAAAACGAGTTATGTCCTAAATTAACGAGGAGATTTTCTTAACCTCCATTTTGGCCGAATTTTTAGAGAATGCGAAAATATCCCATGGAAGTCGTAGTTATGTTGTTTATCTATCCAACGAATTGTCACATGCTAAGATTCAATGCAAATCGGCCACATTATGGCCTTCCTAGTAAAAAAGGGTCGAAAACGAGTAATGTCCTAAATTAACGAGGAGATTTTCTTAACCTCCGTTTTGGCCGAATTTTTAGAGAATGCAAAAATATCCCATGGAAGTCGTAGTTATGTTGTTTACCTATCCAACGAATTGTCACACGCTAAGATTCAATGCAAATCGCCCACATTATGGCCTTCCTAGTAAAAAAGGGTCGAAAACGAGTAATGTCCCAAATTAACGCAAGGATTTTCTTAACCTCCATTTTGGCTGAATTTTTAAAAAATGCAAAAATATCCCATGGAAGTCATAGCTATGTTGTTTACCTATCCAACGAATTGTCCCATGCTAAGATTCAATACAAATCGACCACTTTATGGCCTTCCTACTAAAAAAGGGTTGAAAACGAGTAATGTCCTAAATTAACGAGGAGATTTTCTTAACCTCCATTTTGGTCGAATTTTTAGAGAATGCAAAAATATCCCATGGAAGTCGTAGTTATGTTGTTTACCTATCCAACGAATTATCACACGCTAAGATTCAATGCAAATCGGCCACATTATGGCCTTCCTACTAAAAAAGGGTCGAAAACGAGTAATGTCCCAAATTAACGAGGAGATTTTCTTAACCTCCATTTTGGCCGAATTTTTAGAGAATGAAAAAATATCCCATGGAAGTCGTAGTTATGTTGTTTACCTTTCCAACGAATTGTCACATGCTAAGATTCAATGCAAATCGGCCACATTATGGCCTTCCTAGTAAAAAAGGGTCGAAAACGAGTAATGTCCTAAATTAACGAGGGGATTTTCTTAACCTCCCTTTTGGCCGAATTTTTAGAGAATGCAAAAATATCCCATGGAAATCGTAGGTATGTTGTTTACCTATCCAACGAATTGTCACATGCTAAGATTCAATACAAATCGGCCACTTTATGGCCTTCCTAGTAAAAATGGGTCGAAAACGAGTAACGTCCTAAATTAACGAGGAGATTTTCTTAACCTCCATTTTGGCCAAATTTTTAGAGAATGCAAAAATATCCCATGGAAGTCGTAGTTATGTTGTTTACCTATCCAACGAATTGTCACACGCTAAGATTCAATGCAAATCGGCCACATTATGGCCTTCCTACTAAAAAAGGGTTGAAAACGAGTTATGTCCTAAATTAACGAGGAGATTTTCTTAACCTCCATTTTGGCCGAATTTTTAGAGAATGCGAAAATATCCCATGGAAGTCGTAGTTATGTTGTATCTATCCAACGAATTGTCACATGCTAAGATTCAATGCAAATCGGCCACATTATGGCCTTCCTAGTAAAAAAGGGTCGAAAACGAGTAATGTCCTAAATTAACGAGGGGATTTTCTTAACCTCCCTTTTGGCCGAATTTTTAGAGAATGCAAAAATATCCCATGGAAGTCGTAGTTATGTTGTTTACCTATCCAACGAATTGTCACATGCTAAGATTCAATACAAATCGGCCACTTTATGGCCTTCCTAGTAAAAATGGGTCGAAAACGAGTAATGTCCTAAATTAACGAGGAGATTTTCTTAACCTCCATTTTGGCCGAATTTTTAGAGAATGCAAAAATATCCCATGGAAGTCGTAGTTATGTTGTTTACCTATCCAACGAATTGTCACATGCTAAGATTCAATCCAAATCGGCCACTTTATGGCCTTCCTAGTAAAAATGGGTCGAAAACGAGTAATGTCCTAAATTAACGAGGAGATTTTCTTAACCTCCATTTTGGCCGAATTTTTAGAGAATGCAAAAATATCCCATTGAAGTCGTAGTTATGTTGTTTACCTATCCAACGAATTGTGACACGCTAAGATTCAATGCAAATCGGCCACATTATGGCTTTCCTACTAAAAAAGGGTTGAAAACGAGTTATGTCCTAAATTAACGAGGAGATTTTCTTAACCTCCATTTTGGCCGAATTTTTAGAGAATGCGAAAATATCCCATGGAAGTCGTAGTTATGTTGTTTATCTATCCAACGAATTGTCACATGCTAAGATTCAATGCAAATCGGCCACATTATGGCCTTCCTAGTAAAAAAGGGTCGAAAACGAGTAATGTCCTAAATTAACGAGGAGATTTTCTTAACCTCCGTTTTGGCCGAATTTTTAGAGAATGCAAAAATATCCCATGGAAGTCGTAGTTATGTTGTTTACCTATCCAACGAATTGTCACACGCTAAGATTCAATGCAAATCGCCCACATTATGGCCTTCCTAGTAAAAAAGGGTCGAAAACGAGTAATGTCCCAAATTAACGCAAGGATTTTCTTAACCTCCATTTTGGCTGAATTTTTAAAAAATGCAAAAATATCCCATGGAAGTCATAGCTATGTTGTTTACCTATCCAACAAATTGTCCCATGCTAAGATTCAATACAAATCGACCACTTTATGGCCTTCCTACTAAAAAAGGGTTGAAAACGAGTAATGTCCTAAATTAACGAGGAGATTTTCTTAACCTCCATTTTGGTCGAATTTTTAGAGAATGCAAAAATATCCCATGGAAGTCGTAGTTATGTTGTTTACCTATCCAACGAATTATCACACGCTAAGATTCAATGCAAATCGGCCACATTATGGCCTTCCTACTAAAAAAGGGTCGAAAACGAGTAATGTCCCAAATTAACGAGGAGATTTTCTTAACCTCCATTTTGGCCGAATTTTTAGAGAATGAAAAAATATCCCATGGAAGTCGTAGTTATGTTGTTTACCTTTCCAACGAATTGTCACATGCTAAGATTCAATGCAAATCGGCCACATTATGGCCTTCCTAGTAAAAAAGGGTCGAAAACGAGTAATGTCCTAAATTAACGAGGGGATTTTCTTAACCTCCCTTTTGGCCGAATTTTTAGAGAATGCAAAAATATCCCATGGAAATCGTAGGTATGTTGTTTACCTATCCAACGAATTGTCACATGCTAAGATTCAATACAAATCGGCCACTTTATGGCCTTCCTAGTAAAAATGGGTCGAAAACGAGTAACGTCCTAAATTAACGAGGAGATTTTCTTAACCTCCATTTTGGCCAAATTTTTAGAGAATGCAAAAATATCCCATGGAAGTCGTAGTTATGTTGTTTACCTATCCAACGAATTGTCACACGCTAAGATTCAATGCAAATCGGCCACATTATGGCCTTCCTACTAAAAAAGGGTTGAAAACGAGTTATGTCCTAAATTAACGAGGAGATTTTCTTAACCTCCATTTTGGCCGAATTTTTAGAGAATGCGAAAATATCCCATGGAAGTCGTAGTTATGTTGTATCTATCCAACGAATTGTCACATGCTAAGATTCAATGCAAATCGGCCACATTATGGCCTTCCTAGTAAAAAAGGGTCGAAAACGAGTAATGTCCTAAATTAACGAGGGGATTTTCTTAACCTCCCTTTTGGCCGAATTTTTAGAGAATGCAAAAATATCCCATGGAAGTCGTAGTTATGTTGTTTACCTATCCAACGAATTGTCACATGCTAAGATTCAATACAAATCGGCCACTTTATGGCCTTCCTAGTAAAAATGGGTCGAAAACGAGTAATGTCCTAAATTAACGAGGAGATTTTCTTAACCTCCATTTTGGCCGAATTTTTAGAGAATGCAAAAATATCCCATGGAAGTCGTAGTTATGTTGTTTACCTATCCAACGAATTGTCACATGCTAAGATTCAATCCAAATCGGCCACTTTATGGCCTTCCTAGTAAAAATGGGTCGAAAACGAGTAATGTCCTAAATTAACGAGGAGATTTTCTTAACCTCCATTTTGGCCGAATTTTTAGAGAATGCAAAAATATCCCATTGAAGTCGTAGTTATGTTGTTTACCTATCCAACGAATTGTGACACGCTAAGATTCAATGCAAATCGGCCACATTATGGCTTTCCTACTAAAAAAGGGTTTAAAACGAGTTATGTCCTAAATTAACGAGGAGATTTTCTTAACCTCCATTTTGGCCGAATTTTTAGAGAATGCGAAAATATCCCATGGAAGTCGTAGTTATGTTGTTTATCTATCCAACGAATTGTCACATGCTAAGATTCAATGCAAATCGGCCACATTATGGCCTTCCTAGCAAAAAAGGCTCGAAAACGAGTAATGTCCTAAATTAACGAGGAGATTTTCTTAACCTCCGTTTTGGCCGAATTTTTAGAGAATGCAAAAATATCCCTTGGAAGTCGTAGTTATGTTGTTTACCTATCCAACAAATTGTCACATGCTAAGATTCAATACAAATCGGCCACTTTATGGCCTTCCTAGTAAAAATGGGTCGAAAACGAGTAATGTCCTAAATTAACGAGGAGATTTTCTTAACCTCCATTTTGGCCGAATTTTTAGAGAATGCAAAAATATCCCATGGAAGTCGTGGTTATGTTGTTTACCTATCCAACGAATTGTCACATGCTAAGATTCAATACAAATCGGCCACTTTATGGCCTTCCTAGTAAAAATGGGTCGAAAACGAGTAATGTCCTAAATTAACGAGGAGATTTTCTTAACCTCCATTTTGGCCGAATTTTTAGAGAATGCAAAAATATCCCATGGAAGTCGTAGTTATGTTGTTTACCTATCCAACGAATTGTGACACGCTAAGATTCAATGCAAATCGGCCACATTATGGCTTTCCTACTAAAAAAGGGTTGAAAACGAGTTATGTCCTAAATTAACGAGGAGATTTTCTTAACCTCCATTTTGGCCGAATTTTTAGAGAATGCGAAAATATCCCATGGAAGTCGTAGTTATGTTGTTTATCTATCCAACGAATTGTCACATGCTAAGATTCAATGCAAATCGGCCACATTATGGCCTTCCTAGTAAAAAAGGGTCGAAAACGAGTAATGTCCTAAATTAACGAGGGGATTTTCTTAACCTCCCTTTTGGCCGAATTTTTAGAGAATGCAAAAATATCCCATGGAATTCGTAGTTATGTTGTTTACCTATCCAACGAATTGTCACATGCTAAGATTCAATACAAATCGGCCACTTTATGGCCTTCCTAGTAAAAATGGGTCGAAAACGAGTAATGTCCTAAATTAACGAGGAGATTTTCTTAACCTCCATTTTGGCCGAATTTTTAGAGAATGCAAAAATATCCCATGGAAGTCGTAGTTATGTTGTTTACCTATCCAACGAATTGTCACATGCTAAGATTCAATCCAAATCGGCCACTTTATGGCCTTCCTAGTAAAAATGGGTCGAAAACGAGTAATGTCCTAAATTAACGAGGAGATTTTCTTAACCTCCATTTTGGCCGAATTTTTAGAGAATGCAAAAATATCCCATTGAAGTCGTAGTTATGTTGTTTACCTATCCAACGAATTGTGACACGCTAAGATTCAATGCAAATCGGCCACATTATGGCTTTCCTACTAAAAAAGGGTTTAAAACGAGTTATGTCCTAAATTAACGAGGAGATTTTCTTAACCTCCATTTTGGCCGAATTTTTAGAGAATGCGAAAATATCCCATGGAAGTCATAGTTATGTTGTTTATCTATCCAACGAATTGTCACATGCTAAGATTCAATGCAAATCGGCCACATTATGGCCTTCCTAGCAAAAAAGGCTCGAAAACGAGTAATGTCCTAAATTAACGAGGAGATTTTCTTAACCTCCGTTTTGGCCGAATTTTTAGAGAATGCAAAAATATCCCTTGGAAGTCGTAGTTATGTTGTTTACCTATCCAACAAATTGTCACATGCTAAGATTCAATACAAATCGGCCACTTTATGGCCTTCCTAGTAAAAATGGGTCGAAAACGAGTAATGTCCTAAATTAACGAGGAGATTTTCTTAACCTCCATTTTGGCCGAATTTTTAGAGAATGCAAAAATATCCCATGGAAGTCGTGGTTATGTTGTTTACCTATCCAACGAATTGTCACATGCTAAGATTCAATACAAATCGGCCACTTTATGGCCTTCCTAGTAAAAATGGGTCGAAAACGAGTAATGTCCTAAATTAACGAGGAGATTTTCTTAACCTCCATTTTGGCCGAATTTTTAGAGAATGCAAAAATATCCCATGGAAGTCGTAGTTATGTTGTTTACCTATCCAACGAATTGTGACACGCTAAGATTCAATGCAAATCGGCCACATTATGGCTTTCCTACTAAAAAAGGGTTGAAAACGAGTTATGTCCTAAATTAACGAGGAGATTTTCTTAACCTCCATTTTGGCCGAATTTTTAGAGAATGCGAAAATATCCCATGGAAGTCGTAGTTATGTTGTTTATCTATCCAACGAATTGTCACATGCTAAGATTCAATGCAAATCGGCCACATTATGGCCTTCCTAGCAAAAAAGGCTCGAAAACGAGTAATGTCCTAAATTAACGAGGAGATTTTCTTAACCTCCGTTTTGGCCGAATTTTTAGAGAATGCAAAAATATCCCTTGGAAGTCGTAGTTATGTTGTTTACCTATCCAACAAATTGTCACATGCTAAGATTCAATACAAATCGGCCACTTTATGGCCTTCCTAGTAAAAATGGGTCGAAAACGAGTAATGTCCTAAATTAACGAGGAGATTTTCTTAACCTCCATTTTGGCCGAATTTTTAGAGAATGCAAAAATATCCCATGGAAGTCGTGGTTATGTTGTTTACCTATCCAACGAATTGTCACATGCTAAGATTCAATACAAATCGGCCACTTTATGGCCTTCCTAGTAAAAATGGGTCGAAAACGAGTAATGTCCTAAATTAACGAGGAGATTTTCTTAACCTCCATTTTGGCCGAATTTTTAGAGAATGCAAAAATATCCCATGGAAGTCGTAGTTATGTTGTTTACCTATCCAACGAATTGTGACACGCTAAGATTCAATGCAAATCGGCCACATTATGGCTTTCCTACTAAAAAAGGGTTGAAAACGAGTTATGTCCTAAATTAACGAGGAGATTTTCTTAACCTCCATTTTGGCCGAATTTTTAGAGAATGCGAAAATATCCCATGGAAGTCGTAGTTATGTTGTTTATCTATCCAACGAATTGTCACATGCTAAGATTCAATGCAAATCGGCCACATTATGGCCTTCCTAGTAAAAAAGGGTCGAAAACGAGTAATGTCCTAAATTAACGAGGGGATTTTCTTAACCTCCCTTTTGGCCGAATTTTTAGAGAATGCAAAAATATCCCATGGAATTCGTAGTTATGTTGTTTACCTATCCAACGAATTGTCACATGCTAAGATTCAATACAAATCGGCCACTTTATGGCCTTCCTAGTAAAAATGGGTCGAAAACGAGTAATGTCCTAAATTAACGAGGAGATTTTCTTAACCTCCATTTTGGCCGAATTTTTAGAGAATGCAAAAATATCCCATGGAAGTCGTAGTTATGTTGTTTACCTATCCAACGAATTGTCACATGCTAAGATTCAATCCAAATCGGCCACTTTATGGCCTTCCTAGTAAAAATGGGTCGAAAACGAGTAATGTCCTAAATTAACGAGGAGATTTTCTTAACCTCCATTTTGGCCGAATTTTTAGAGAATGCAAAAATATCCCATTGAAGTCGTAGTTATGTTGTTTACCTATCCAACGAATTGTGACACGCTAAGATTCAATGCAAATCGGCCACATTATGGCTTTCCTACTAAAAAAGGGTTTAAAACGAGTTATGTCCTAAATTAACGAGGAGATTTTCTTAACCTCCATTTTGGCCGAATTTTTAGAGAATGCGAAAATATCCCATGGAAGTCGTAGTTATGTTGTTTATCTATCCAACGAATTGTCACATGCTAAGATTCAATGCAAATCGGCCACATTATGGCCTTCCTAGCAAAAAAGGGTCGAAAACGAGTAATGTCCTAAATTAACGAGGAGATTTTCTTAACCTCCGTTTTGGCCGAATTTTTAGAGAATGCAAAAATATCCCTTGGAAGTCGTAGTTATGTTGTTTACCTATCCAACAAATTGTCACATGCTAAGATTCAATACAAATCGGCCACTTTATGGCCTTCCTAGTAAAAATGGGTCGAAAACGAGTAATGTCCTAAATTAACGAGGAGATTTTCTTAACCTCCATTTTGGCCGAATTTTTAGAGAATGCAAAAATATCCCATGGAAGTCGTAGTTATGTTGTTTACCTATCCAACGAATTGTCACATGCTAAGATTCAATACAAATCGGCCACTTTATGGCCTTCCTAGTAAAAATGGGTCGAAAACGAGTAATGTCCTAAATTAACGAGGAGATTTTCTTAACCTCCATTTTGGCCGAATTTTTAGAGAATGCAAAAATATCCCATGGAAGTCGTAGTTATGTTGTTTACCTATCCAACGAATTGTGACACGCTAAGATTCAATGCAAATCGGCCACATTATGGCTTTCCTACTAAAAAAGGGTTGAAAACGAGTTATGTCCTAAATTAACGAGGAGATTTTCTTAACCTCCATTTTGGCCGAATTTTTAGAGAATGCGAAAATATCCCATGGAAGTCGTAGTTATGTTGTTTATCTATCCAACGAATTGTCACATGCTAAGATTCAATGCAAATCGGCCACATTATGGCCTTCCTAGTAAAAAAGGGTCGAAAACGAGTAATGTAACACCCTATTTCTAATAAGCGGTAAAACGCGCGAATACATCAGACATGTTCTAGAAATAGATGCTACGTCTCCGAATAAACCACAATACAATACATGCATAAAGATCATGTTACACAACATAGCAGCGGACATACTTAAAAATCATAAAACATCTCCAGATCTCAACAAAATACAATTGTATTCTCCAAATCCAAATAATAGAATATATCAACAACTCCAAGATACATAGTCAAAATGAAACAACATGCAAGGACTATCCTAGATCAGAGCCCTAATCTAGACACTTGCATGAAAAAGAGGAACTCCACTCCTCGGCATCAACAAGCAACAACTAAGCATCCTGCACGCCGTCTACCCATCCATACAGAGAGGTAGGCGGTCCACCACAGACCACTGAGGGTTAGCATTACATCATCATAATCCACGAAAAACATAGCATTCAAGGAATCATACATATCACATATACAAACCATCCCTCCTAGAATACTAGCATCACATGATTATCATCCCCCATTACTAGCATCTCAAGCTACCACATTATCATCATAGTATAGCATGCATAATCATTCTCTATTCAAGATATCGACAAGAGCTCATCATTTAACAACACTAATCGAATGAAAATATTACTCACCTCATTACTCATCTAGCATGCTTAACTCAACAAGTACAATTCATCATTTCAAAGCAATCATCATTATCAAAGAAATCACCACATCATATGTATATACATATACAATTCTCACTTCATCATTATTATCAAATTAATCATCATCAAGTGGGTTCACCAAGTGTATAAGCACAAACAATTAAGATATGCAATTAGAACATAGTTCAATTATTCACAACCGTCAACAAAATCCACCAATGTACATATACATCAATCCACATAATCACAACGTTCACCAAATTTCACCCCTGCACAATTCACCAAGTCACATATTCAAATATGTCACAACTCATCAACTAATCAAATGCATGCAATGTTCTAGACTCTTCTAGATGCATGTGGTACCAAACTCCTCCAAGGTCGTCACCTTATGATGCAACAAAAACATCATTATCAACGGCTATAATCAACGGCAATATGGATACAAGTATCCGGTCAACGGCAATATGGATATAACATCCGAAACGACATATGATGCATGAACATATGACTCAATCCACCATGCATATGTTCACAACAATTCAACGGCTATAATCAACGGCTATAATCAACGGCTATGATCAACGGCTATATGTATATACACGCATTCATCACCAATCACATCAAAACTAGCATGTATGAACTCACCACCAACAATCAACATTTAACATGTTCAACAAACAACATAACATAAACATGTTCATCACCATTCAATTAGTATATATGCATCGACAACAATTCACCACCACTTGACAAATATACAATCACCAACAACATTCACTATTCAATCAACATATAGCTGTCACATATATACATCATCAATCATTTCCACATAAATCAACATATAGTTGCCACACTTCCACATAATTCCTTACAATCCAAATAAAGGAACAAATACAACATATGATCACAAACATCATATTCATCACTCAACAACCATTCATACATCATCTCATAATCATATCAATCTAATCATAAAGGGTTCATAAGCAATTGACTCTCAAACATCATTTTCAATCAAGTTCGTCTCACATTTGACAACTTTGAAAATAATTGAGTCATCTAACCAAAACCAAGTAAACAAGTTCAATTGCCTATGCCATGTATTCTCACAAGTCACATATGTGTGCAGTAGAGGTTACAAAAGCATTTCATCGGCCACACATGAAGAATTCCCAAAAATCACGAAGTTCGTCTCTTGGCATCATTTTGCAAAACCAATTCATTTCCAAAACAAAACCAAGTTAGACCCAAGCTATGATACTCTTAGAAGCTTACTTATAAATTGATTGAATAAGGTTAGGTGGTTGGAATCCATTGGTATGCTTAAAAGTACACAAAAATACGAAAAAACAAGGTTTTGGGATTCTGCAGAACTGACACGGTCGCGTCGTCAGGACACACGGTCGTGTGATCCCTTACAGGGGACTCTGACACGGTCGTGTCATCCAGACACACGGTCGTGTCATTCCACCAGTACAGCAAAAATGAAATTTTACGTTTTCGTGCATAAAATCTTGTTTTCGAATCCGATTTCAGTTCCGTTTTCACCAATGCATTCCTAACACTTAGACCATACAAACCACACTTGAAAACTTGACATTTCAACATTAAAACAACTTAATCAAACTCATCCCAAAATGACTTATTTTGTAAAAGCTCTTAAAAACAACTTTTACTCAAAAACCCATTTTCTTCCCAAAATAATTTCTCTCCAAAACCAAGTGATTAAAACAGAAAATCATACCATTCTAATCATTCTAACAATCTTCTTAATTCATTCAACATCATCAAAATCAAACTTCTTCATTATCAACCCATTTTCACCAAAAATTGCAAAATCACCACAATTCAATCACAACAATACTTTCATCAACACCCAAAGCATAAATCCAACAACCACATGTACCAAATCAATAACAACAACTAATGAACATGAATTCATGCACAATTTGACACCACAACTTCATTTTTCAACAAATTTGCTCAAGAACACAATATACCCATATTTTTACATTTCAACATGTTAATTCACATACTAACACACAATTATTCCACAAATCATGTTATCAAACATAACAACAACAATTATGCACGAATTTACAACAATTAGATTCAATTCATCAATTTCATAAAATGGGTAAAAAGGAAAAATTATGAATTATGGTTGAATTCTAACCCTCTTACCTCTAGCACCAAGATTCTCTAACCCAAACTTCAATTTAGCTCCTAGATGATGAATCCCCTCTTCAAGCTCTAACCCTTGTTCTTGTTGTTGCTTCTAGTCTCTATCTCTTCTCTTCCCAAATGAAATGAAATGAATAATGTTTGTAAAACCTAGTTTTACCAACAACTAGAGTTTATTTATATACTAGCTCTACTCAATTGGGCTTATTTCTTAAACCTTAATGGGCCTAACCCATTTCTATTCTAACACTCAAAATGTTACTACTCACTTACCGGTAAAATATAACACTAACGGTCACTTAACGGTAATTAAAATAATTACTACACCCTCTCTACTGACTTGGTAAAATAATAACTTCCACTAAACACTAAAAAAATAACTTTCTGCAAAATTACAAAATTGCCACTGCCCTCAAAATGACCAAAATGCCCCTAAGTCCAAAATGACTAAAATACCCTTCTAACACCGAATTCTACGATTCCCAACCAAAAATACACACAGAGGCAAATAATCACATAAGAGCACATATAACACACATAAATAAATAATAAAATAAAACTAACGAAAATCGGGCTGTTACAACTCTCCCCCACTAAAAAGAATTTTCGCCCTCGAAAATTACCTGAAGGAAACAACTCTGGATACGCAACCCTCATCCTACTCTCCGATTCCCAAGTGGCACTCTCACCGGTTGGTTCAACCCAAATCACTTTAACCAAAACGACCTCCTTGCCACGCAAACGCTTCACTTCACGATCCTCAATCCTCACTGGCCAAGTCTCAACGGTCAAATTATCTCTTACTTCCAAATCATCCACTTGAATCACATGAGACGCGTCATACACATACTTCCGCAACTGAGACACATGAAACACATCATGAAGATTCGACAAGGATGGTGGTAACGCAATCCGATACGCTACAACCCCAACCTTCTCAATAATCTCAAACGGTCCAACAAAACGAGGCGTCAACTTCCGACACTTCAAAGCACATCCAACACCATTTACAGGATTCACTCTTAGAAACACATGATCACCAACCTGAAACTCAAGGTCTTTCCTCCTCATATCATGATAACTCTTCTGCCTACTCTGAGACGCTCTCATCTTCTCTTGAATCATCTTAACCTTCTCGGTCGTCTCTTTCACAACTTCCGGGCCTAACAAAGCACTCTCTCCTGACTCATACCAACACAAATGAGTTCTACACCTCCGACCATACAAAGCTTCAAACGGTGCCATCCCGATACTAGAATGAAAACTGTTGTTGTATGTGAACTCAATCAACGGTAAACATTCGACCCAACTGACACCTTGCTCTAAAACACAAGCTCTCAACAAATCTTCCAAACTCTGAATAGTCCTCTCCGACTGACCATCAGTCTGGGGATGATACGCAGAACTTAACCTCAACTTAGTTTCCAAAGCATCTTGCAAACTCTCCCAAAACTTAGAAGTAAACCTCGGATCCCGATCTGACACAATACTAGAAGGAACACCATGCAATCTAACAATCTGCTCAATGTAGATCTCAGCCAACTTAGCCACAGACATACCGGTCTGAATAGGAACAAAATGTGCCGACTTCGTCAACCGATCAACAATCACCCAAATAGAATCAAAACCCTTAGCAGTCTTCGGCAAAGCTCCAACAAAGTCCATTGATATAATATCCCACTTCCACTCTGGCACGAACAACGGCTGCATCAAACCTGACGGCTTCTGATGTTCAATCTTAGACTTCTGACACACCAAACAAGCATACACAAACTACTTCTGTGACCTTCTTCCAAAATCTGCTTCTTAAGCTCAAGTACACTTGGCACACAAACACGATCACGAAACATCAAAACACCGTTCTCATCCAATCTAAAGTCTCCACCTTTGCCTTGATTAACCAACACCACTCGATCTACAAGTTCCAAATCTTCCTTCTGACCATTCTTGATCTCCTCTAGAATATTACTTGTCAGCTTCAACATTCCCAACCTCACACCATCTGGTGTTAACTCACTAACCAAACTCAAGTCTCGAAATTGCTCAATCAACTCCAACTCTTTCACCATCAAAGCAGACACATGCAACGACTTTCTACTCAAATCATCAGCAACAACATTGGCCTTTCCAGGATGATAGCTCAACTGGAAGTCAAAATCCTTAAGATACTCCAACCATCTCCTCTGCCTCATATTCAACTCTTTCTGGTCAAACAAGTACTTCAAACTCTTATGGTCACTAAACACTTCAAACTTAGAACCATACAGATAATGCCTCCAAATCTTCAACACATACACAACGGCCGCTAATTCCAAGTCATGAGTCGGATAATTCTTCTCATGCACTTTCAACTGCCTCGAAGCATAAGCCACAACCTGACGATTCTGCATAAGCACACCACCAAGACCCATCTTAGAAGCATCACAATACACAACAAACGATTCCTTCGGATTCAGCAAAATCAACACTGGAGCTGACGTCAACCTCTTCTTCAACTCTTGGAAACTCTCTTCACACTTAGCATCCCAAACATAAGCTTGTCCTTTCCGAGTCAACTGCGTCAATGGCAACGCCAACTTAGAGAATCCCTCAATGAACCTCCGATAATAACCTGTCAATCCAAGGAAGCTTCTAACCTCAAAAACAGACTTAGGTGATTCCCACCGCAACACTGCATCAACCTTCGACGGATCTACGGCAATACCACCTTTAGAAATCACATGACCAAGGAAACTCACTTCCCGCAACCAAAACTCACACTTCGACAACTTAGCAAACAACTTCTTCTCCTTCAACACTCCCAACACAATCCTCAAATGCTCGGCATGCTCTTCCTCCGACTTGGAATACACCAAAATATCATCTATAAACACCACCACAAAACGGTCCAGAAAAGGATGAAATATTCTATTCATACACTCCATGAAGACACCTGGCTCATTAGACACTCCAAATGGCATCACGGAATACTCATAGTGTCCGTACCTCGTTCTGAACGCAGTTTTGGATATATCTTCCGCCTTTACTCTAATCTGATGATATCCTGATCTCAAATCAATCTTGCTGAACACTTCTGCACCAACCAACTGATCCATCAAATCATCAATCCTCGGAAGCGGATACCGATTCTTGATTGTCACCTTGTTCAACTGCCGATAATCCACACACAACCTCATGCTACCATCCTTCTTCTTAACCAACAACACAGGAGCTCCCCACGGCGAAACACTTGGCCTGATAAACTGTTTCTCAAGCAACTCTTCCAACTGCTTCTTCAACTCACCCAACTCTAATGCAGACATCCGATAAGGCGCAATCGAGATAGGACTCGTTCCCGGAACCAAATCAATTGCAAACTCAACTTCCCTCTTCGGCGGTAATTCGGTAATGTCGTCCGGAAAAACTTCTGGAAACTCTTGCACTACCGGCAAATCACCAACTCCTTTCTCACTACTTTCCTTCAAGGAAGCAAACATCATGAACACACTAGCTTCACCATCCAAGGACTTCTTCACTTGCTCCGCGGTCAAGAACTTCCCACCTTCCTCAGCCACCGGCTTAGAAAACGTTACACTCTTGGTCAAACAATTAATGTTAACACCAAAAGTCAACATCCAATCCATACCAAAAATTACGTCCATATGCTTCAACAGAAGACACACAAGATCCAACTCAAAATCAACATGAACCTTAACACAAACCACAACAAACTGAGCCTCCGCAGCCAAAGATACCTTCCCTTGCCAGACCCAACGAACCTGAAACAACCTGCTACTCCCCCACTACGCTCAAACCCACCTAAAAGAACGAAACAACACAACAAGTACCGACAGTACTTCCGTACATGTCGCATACAAACAGGAAAATCAACGGGTTCTGGTCTGGACAAGACCGACCACGGCTCTGATACCAACTTGTAACACCCTATTTCTAATAAGCGGTAAAACGCGCGAATACATCAGACATGTTCTAGAAATAGATGCTACGTCTCCGAATAAACCATAATACAATACATGCATAAAGATCATGTTACACAACATAGCAGCGGACATACTTAAAAATCATAAAACATCTCCAGATCTCAACAAAATACAATTGTATTCTCCAAATCCAAATAATAGAATATATCAACAACTCCAAGATACATAGTCAAAATGAAACAACATGCAAGGACTATCCTAGATCAGAGCCCTAATCTAGACACTTGCATGAAAAAGAGGAACTCCACTCCTCGGCATCAACAAGCAACAACTAAGCATCCTGCACGCCGTCTACCCATCCATACAGAGAGGTAGGCGGTCCACCACAGACCACTGAGGGTTAGCATTACATCATCATAATCCACGAAAAACATAGCATTCAAGGAATCATACATATCACATATACAAACCATCCCTCCTAGAATACTAGCATCACATGATTATCATCCCCCATTACTAGCATCTCAAGCTACCACATTATCATCATAGTATAGCATGCATAATCATTCTCTATTCAAGATATCGACAAGAGCTCATCATTTAACAACACTAATCGAATGAAAATATTACTCACCTCATTACTCATCTAGCATGCTTAACTCAACAAGTACAATTCATCATTTCAAAGCAATCATCATTATCAAAGAAATCACCACATCATATGTATATACATATACAATTCTCACTTCATCATTATTATCAAATTAATCATCATCAAGTGGGTTCACCAAGTGTATAAGCACAAACAATTAAGATATGCAATTAGAACATAGTTCAATTATTCACAACCGTCAACAAAATCCACCAATGTACATATACATCAATCCACATAATCACAACGTTCACCAAATTTCACCCCTGCACAATTCACCAAGTCACATATTCAAATATGTCACAACTCATCAACTAATCAAATGCATGCAATGTTCTAGACTCTTTTAGATGCATGTGGTACCAAACTCCTCCAAGGTCGTCACCTTATGATGCAACAAAAACATCATTATCAACGGCTATAATCAACGGCAATATGGATACAAGTATCCGGTCAACGGCAATATGGATATAACATCCGAAACGACATATGATGCATGAACATATGACTCAATCCACCATGCATATGTTCACAACAATTCAACGGCTATAATCAACGGCTATAATCAACGGCTATGATCAACGGCTATATGTATATACACGCATTCATCACCAATCACATCAAAACTAGCATGTATGAACTCACCACCAACAATCAACATTTAACATGTTCAACAAACAACATAACATAAACATGTTCATCACCATTCAATTAGTATATATGCATCGACAACAATTCACCACCACTTGACAAATATACAATCACCAACAACATTCACTATTCAATCAACATATAGCTGTCACATATATACATCATCAATCATTTCCACATAAATCAACATATAGTTGCCACACTTCCACATAATTCCTTACAATCCAAATAAAGGAACAAATACAACATATGATCACAAACATCATATTCATCACTCAACAACCATTCATACATCATCTCATAATCATATCAATCTAATCATAAAGGGTTCATAAGCAATTGACTCTCAAACATCATTTTCAATCAAGTTCGTCTCACATTTGACAACTTTGAAAATAATTGAGTCATCTAACCAAAACCAAGTAAACAAGTTCAATTGCCTATGCCATGTATTCTCACAAGTCACATATGTGTGCAGTAGAGGTTACAAAAGCATTTCATCGGCCACACATGAAGAATTCCCAAAAATCACGAAGTTCGTCTCTTGGCATCATTTTGCAAAACCAATTCATTTCCAAAACAAAACCAAGTTAGACCCAAGCTATGATACTCTTAGAAGCTTACTTATAAATTGATTGAATAAGGTTAGGTGGTTGGAATCCATTGGTATGCTTAAAAGTACACAAAAATACGAAAAAACAAGGTTTTGGGATTCTGCAGAACTGACACGGTCGCGTCGTCAGGACACACGGTCGTGTGATCCCTTACAGGGGACTCTGACACGGTCGTGTCATCCAGACACACGGTCGTGTCATTCCACCAGTACAGCAAAAATGAAATTTTACGTTTTCGTGCATAAAATCTTGTTTTCGAATCCGATTTCAGTTCCGTTTTCACCAATGCATTCCTAACACTTAGACCATACAAACCACACTTGAAAACTTGACATTTCAACATTAAAACAACTTAATCAAACTCATCCCAAAATGACTTATTTTGTAAAAGCTCTTAAAAACAACTTTTACTCAAAAACCCATTTTCTTCCCAAAATAATTTCTCTCCAAAACCAAGTGATTAAAACAGAAAATCATACCATTCTAATCATTCTAACAATCTTCTTAATTCATTCAACATCATCAAAATCAAACTTCTTCATTATCAACCCATTTTCACCAAAAATTGCAAAATCACCACAATTCAATCACAACAATACTTTCATCAACACCCAAAGCATAAATCCAACAACCACATGTACCAAATCAATAACAACAACTAATGAACATGAATTCATGCACAATTTGACACCACAACTTCATTTTTCAACAAATTTGCTCAAGAACACAATATACCCATATTTTTACATTTCAACATGTTAATTCACATACTAACACACAATTATTCCACAAATCATGTTATCAAACATAACAACAACAATTATGCACGAATTTACAACAATTAGATTCAATTCATCAATTTCATAAAATGGGTAAAAAGGAAAAATTATGAATTATGGTTGAATTCTAACCCTCTTACCTCTAGCACCAAGATTCTCTAACCCAAACTTCAATTTAGCTCCTAGATGATGAATCCCCTCTTCAAGCTCTAACCCTTGTTCTTGTTGTTGCTTCTAGTCTCTATCTCTTCTCTTCCCAAATGAAATGAAA
The DNA here is from genome assembly GCF_051527215.1 of Medicago sativa. Lineage (NCBI taxonomy): Eukaryota > Viridiplantae > Streptophyta > Magnoliopsida > Fabales > Fabaceae > Medicago > Medicago sativa. The sequence goes on from NC_140750.1 coordinate 85,260,725, forward strand.
TGAATAATGTTTGTAAAACCTAGTTTTACCAACAACTAGAGTTTATTTATATACTAGCTCTACTCAATTGGGCTTATTTCTTAAACCTTAATGGGCCTAACCCATTTCTATTCTAACACTCAAAATGTTACTACTCACTTACCGGTAAAATATAACACTAACGGTCACTTAACGGTAATTAAAATAATTACTACACCCTCTCTACTGACTTGGTAAAATAATAACTTCCACTAAACACTAAAAAAATAACTTTCTGCAAAATTACAAAATTGCCACTGCCCTCAAAATGACCAAAATGCCCCTAAGTCCAAAATGACTAAAATACCCTTCTAACACCGAATTCTACGATTCCCAACCAAAAATACACACAGAGGCAAATAATCACATAAGAGCACATATAACACACATAAATAAATAATAAAATAAAACTAACGAAAATCGGGCTGTTACAAGTAATGTCCTAAATTAACGAGGAGATTTTCTTAACCTCCGTTTTGGCCGAATTTTTAGAGAATGCAAAAATATCCCATGGAAGTCGTAGTTATGTTGTTTACCTATCCAACGAATTGTCACACGCTAAGATTCAATGCAAATCGGCCACATTATGGCCTTCCTAGTAAAAAAGGGTCGAAAACGAGTAATGTCCCAAATTAACGCAAGGATTTTCTTAACATCCATTTTGGCTGAATTTTTAAAAAATGCAAAAATATCCCATGGAAGTCGTAGCTATGTTGTTTACCTATCCAACGAATTGTCCCATGCTAAGATTCAATACAAACCGGCCACTTTATGGCCTTCCTTATAAAAAAAGGGTCGAAAACGAGTAATGTCCTAAATTAACGAGGGGATTTTCTTAACCTCCATTTTGGCCGAATTTTTAGAGAATGCAAAAATATCCCATGGAAGTCGTAGCTATTTTGTTTACCTATCCAACGAATTTTCACATGCTAAGATTCAATACAAATCGACCACTTTGTGGCCTTCCTACTAAAAAAGGGTTGAAAACGAGTAATGTCCTAAATTAACGAGGAGATTTTCTTAACCTCCATTTTGGTCGAATTTTTAGAGAATGCAAAAATATCCCATGGAAGTCGTAGTTATGTTGTTTACCTATCCAACGAATTGTCACACGCTAAGATTCAATGCAAATCGGCCACATTATGGCCTTCCTACTAAAAAAGGGTCGAAAACGAGTAATGTCCCAAATTAACGAGGAGATTTTCTTAACCTCCATTTTGGCCGAATTTTTAGAGAATGCAAAAATATCCCATGGAAGTCGTAGTTATGTTGTTTACCTTTCCAACGAATTGTCACATGCTAAGATTCAATGCAAATCGGCCACATTATGGCCTTCCTAGTAAAAAAGGGTCGAAAACGAGTAATGTCCTAAATTAACGAGGGGATTTTCTTAACCTCCCTTTTGGCCGAATTTTTAGAGAATGCAAAAATATCCCATGGAAATCGTAGGTATGTTGTTTACCTATCCAACGAATTGTCACATGCTAAGATTCAATACAAATCGGCCACTTTATGGCCTTCCTAGTAAAAATGGGTCGAAAACGAGTAACGTCCTAAATTAACGAGGAGATTTTATTAACCTCCATTTTGGCCGAATTTTTAGAGAATGCAAAAATATCCCATGGAAGTCGTAGTTATGTTGTTTACCTATCCAACGAATTGTCACACGCTAAGATTCAATGCAAATCGGCCACATTATGGCCTTCCTACTAAAAAAGGGTTGAAAACGAGTTATGTCCTAAATTAACGAGGAGATTTTCTTAACCTCCATTTTGGCCGAATTTTTAGAGAATGCGAAAATATCCCATGGAAGTCGTAGTTATGTTGTTTATCTATCCAACGAATTGTCACATGCTAAGATTCAATGCAAATCGGCCACATTATGGCCTTCCTAGCAAAAAAGGGTCGAAAACGAGTAATGTCCTAAATTAACGAGGAGATTTTCTTAACCTCCGTTTTGGCAGAATTTTTAGAGAATGCAAAAATATCCCATGGAAGTCATAGTTATGTTGTTTACCTATCCAACAAATTGTCACAGGCTAAGATTCAATACAAATCGGCCACTTTATGGCCTTCCTAGTAAAAATGGGTCGAAAACGAGTAATGTCCTAAATTAACGAGGAGATTTTCTTAACCTCCATTTTGGCCGAATTTTTAGAGAATGCAAAAATATCCCATGGAAGTCGTAGTTATGTTGTTTACCTATCCAACGAATTGTCACATGCTAAGATTCAATACAAATCGGCCACTTTATGGCCTTCCTAGTAAAAATGGGTCGAAAACGAGTAATGTCCTAAATTAACGAGGAGATTTTCTTAACCTCCATTTTGGCCGAATTTTTAGAGAATGCAAAAATATCCCATGGAAGTCGTAGTTATGTTGTTTACCTATCCAACGAATTGTCACACGCTAAGATTCAATGCAAATCGGCCACATTATGGCTTTCCTACTAAAAAAGGGTTGAAAACGAGTTATGTCCTAAATTAACGAGGAGATTTTCTTAACCTCCATTTTGGCCGAATTTTTAGAGAATGCGAAAATATCCCATGGAAGTCGTAGTTATGTTGTTTACCTATCCAACGAATTGTCACACGCTAAGATTCAATGCAAATCGGCCACATTATGGCTTTCCTACTAAAAAAGGGTTGAAAACGAGTTATGTCCTAAATTAACGAGGAGATTTTCTTAACCTCCATTTTGGCCGAATTTTTAGAGAATGCAAAAATATCCCATGGAAGTCGTAGTTATGTTGTTTACCTATCCAACGAATTGTCACATGCTAAGATTCAATGCAAATCGGCCACATTATGGCTTTCCTACTAAAAAAGGGTTGAAAACGAGTTATGTCCTAAATTAACGAGGAGATTTTCTTAACCTCCATTTTGGCCGAATTTTTAGAGAATGCGAAAATATCCCATGGAAGTCGTAGTTATATTGTTTATCTATCCAACGAATTGTCACATGCTAAGATTCAATGCAAATCGGCCACATTATGGCCTTCCTAGTAAAAAAGGGTCGAAAACGAGTAATGTCCTAAATTAACGAGGAGATTTTCTTAACCTCCGTTTTGGCCGAATTTTTAGAGAATGCAAAAATATCCCATGGAAGTCGTAGTTATGTTGTTTACCTATCCAACAAATTGTCACATGCTAAGATTCAATACAAATCGGCCACTTGATGGCCTTCCTAGTAAAAATGGGTCGAAAACGAGTAATGTCCTAAATTAACGACGAGATTTTCTTAACCTCCATTTTGGCCGAATTTTTAGAGAATGCAAAAATATCCCATGGAAGTCGTAGTTATGTTGTTTACCTATCCAACGAATTGTCACACGCTAAGATTCAATGCAAATCGGCCACATTATGGCCTTCCTAGTAAAAAAGGGTCGAAAACGAGTAATGTCCCAAATTAACGCAAGGATTTTCTTAACCTCCATTTTGGCTGAATTTTTAAAAAATGCAAAAATATCCCATGGAAGTCGTAGCTATGTTGTTTACCTATCCAACGAATTGTCCCATGCTAAGATTCAATACAAACCGGCCACTTTATGGCTTTCCTTATAAAAAAAGGGTCGAAAACGAGTAATGTCCTAAATTAACGAGGGGATTTTCTTAACCTCCCTTTTGGCCGAATTTTTAGGGAATGCAAAAATATCCCATGGAAATCGTAGGTATGTTGTTTACCTATCCAACGAATTGTCACATGCTAAGATTCAATACAAATCGGCCACTTTATGGCCTTCCTAGTAAAAATGGGTCGAAAACGAGTAACGTCCTAAATTAACGAGGAGATTTTCTTAACCTCCATTTTGGCCGAATTTTTAGAGAATGCAAAAATATCCCATGGAAGTCGTAGTTATGTTGTTTACCTATCCAACGAATTGTCACACGCTAAGATTCAATGCAAATCGGCCACATTATGGCCTTCCTACTAAAAAAGGGTTGAAAACGAGTTATGTCCTAAATTAACGAGGAGATTTTCTTAACCTCCATTTTGGCCGAATTTTTAGAGAATGCGAAAATATCCCATGGAAGTCGTAGTTATGTTGTTTATCTATCCAACGAATTGTCACATGCTAAGATTCAATGCAAATCGGCCACATTATGGCCTTCCTAGCAAAAAAGGGTCGAAAACGAGTAATGTCCTAAATTAACGAGGAGATTTTCTTAACCTCCGTTTTGGCAGAATTTTTAGAGAATGCAAAAATATCCCATGGAAGTCGTAGTTATGTTGTTTACCTATCCAACAAATTGTCACATGCTAAGATTCAATACAAATCGGCCACTTTATGGCCTTCCTAGTAAAAATGGGTCGAAAACGAGTAATGTCCTAAATTAACGAGGAGATTTTCTTAACCTCCATTTTGGCCGAATTTTTAGAGAATGCAAAAATATCCCATGGAAGTCGTAGTTATGTTGTTTACCTATCCAACGAATTGTCACATGCTAAGATTCAATACAAATCGGCCACTTTATGGCCTTCCTAGTAAAAATGGGTCGAAAACGAGTAATGTCCTAAATTAACGAGGAGATTTTCTTAACCTCCATTTTGGCCGAATTTTTAGAGAATGCAAAAATATCCCATGGAAGTCGTAGTTATGTTGTTTACCTATCCAACTAATTGTCACACGCTAAGATTCAATACAAATCGGCCACTTTATGGCCTTCCTAGTAAAAATGGGTCGAAAACGAGTAATGTCCTAAATTAACGAGGAGATTTTCTTAACCTCCATTTTGGCCGAATTTTTAGAGAATGCAAAAATATCCCATTGATGTCGTAGTTATGTTGTTTACCTATCCAACGAATTGTGACACGCTAAGATTCAATGCAAATCGGCCACATTATGGCTTTCCTACTAAAAAAGGGTTGAAAACGAGTTATGTCCTAAATTAACGAGGAGATTTTCTTAACCTCCATTTTGGCCGAATTTTTAGAGAATGCGAAAATATCCCATGGAAGTCGTAGTTATATTGTTTATCTATCCAACGAATTGTCACATGCTAAGATTCAATGCAAATCGGCCACATTATGGCCTTCCTAGTAAAAAAGGGTCGAAAACGAGTAATGTCCTAAATTAACGAGGAGATTTTCTTAACCTCCATTTTGGCCGAATTTTTAGAGAATGCAAAAATATCCCATTGAAGTCGTAGTTATGTTGTTTACCTATCCAACGAATTGTGACACGCTAAGATTCAATGCAAATCGGCCACATTATGGCTTTCCTACTAAAAAAGGGTTGAAAACGAGTTATGTCCTAAATTAACGAGGAGATTTTCTTAACCTCCATTTTGGCCGAATTTTTAGAGAATGCGAAAATATCCCATGGAAGTCGTAGTTATATTGTTTATCTATCCAACGAATTGTCACATGCTAAGATTCAATGCAAATCGGCCACATTATGGCCTTCCTAGTAAAAAAGGGTCGAAAACGAGTAATGTCCTAAATTAACGAGGAGATTTTCTTAACCTCCATTTTGGCCGAATTTTTAGAGAATGCAAAAATATCCCATGGAAGTCGTAGTTATGTTGTTTACCTATCCAACGAATTGTCACATGCTAAGATTCAATACAAATCGGCCACTTTATGGCCTTCCTAGTAAAAATGGGTCGAAAACGAGTAATGTCCTAAATTAACGAGGAGATTTTCTTAACCTCCATTTTGGCCGAATTTTTAGAGAATGCAAAAATATCCCATTGAAGTCGTAGTTATGTTGTTTACCTATCCAACGAATTGTGACACGCTAAGATTCAATGCAAATCGGCCACATTATGGCTTTCCTACTAAAAAAGGGTTTAAAACGAGTTATGTCCTAAATTAACGAGGAGATTTTCTTAACCTCCATTTTGGCCGAATTTTTAGAAAATGCGAAAATATCCCATGGAAGTCGTAGTTATGTTGTTTATCTATCCAACGAATTGTCACATGCTAAGATTCAATGCAAATCGGCCACATTATGGCCTTCCTAGCAAAAAAGGGTCGAAAACGAGTAATGTCCTAAATTAACGAGGAGATTTTCTTAACCTCCATTTTGGCCGAATTTTTAGAGAATGCAAAAATATCCCATGGAAGTCGTAGTTATGTTGTTTACCTATCCAGCAAATTGTCACATGCTAAGATTCAATACAAATCGGCCACTTTATGGCCTTCCTAGTAAAAATGGGTCGAAAACGAGTAATGTCCTAAATTAACGAGGAGATTTTCTTAACCTCCATTTTGGCCGAATTTTTAGAGAATGCAAAAATATCCCATGGAAGTCGTAGTTATGTTGTTTACCTATCCAACGAATTGTCACATGCTAAGATTCAATACAAATCGGCCACTTTATGGCCTTCCTAGTAAAAATGGGTCGAAAACGAGTAATGTCCTAAATTAACGAGGAGATTTTCTTAACCTCCATTTTGGCCGAATTTTTAGAGAATGCAAAAATATCCCATTGAAGTCGTAGTTATGTTGTTTACCTATCCAACGAATTGTCACATGCTAAGATTCAATACAAATCGGCCACTTTATGGCCTTCCTAGTAAAAATGGGTCGAAAACGAGTTATGTCCTAAATTAACGAGGAGATTTTCTTAACCTCCATTTTGGCCGAATTTTTAGAGAATGCAAAAATATCCCATTGAAGTCGTAGTTATGTTGTTTACCTATCCAACGAATTGTGACACGCTAAGATTCAATGCAAATCGGCCACATTATGGTTTTCCTACTAAAAAAGGGTTTAAAACGAGTTATGTCCTAAATTAACGAGGAGATTTTCTTAACCTCCATTTTGGCCGAATTTTTAGAAAATGCGAAAATATCCCATGGAAGTCGTAGTTATGTTGTTTATCTATCCAACGAATTGTCACATGCTAAGATTCAATGCAAATCGGCCACATTATGGCCTTCCTAGCAAAAAAGGGTCGAAAACGAGTAATGTCCTAAATTAACGAGGAGATTTTCTTAACCTCCGTTTTGGCCGAATTTTTAGAGAATGCAAAAATATCCCATGGAAGTCGTAGTTATGTTGTTTACCTATCCAACAAATTGTCACATGCTAAGATTCAATACAAATCGGCCACTTTATGGCCTTCCTAGTAAAAATGGGTCGAAAACGAGTAATGTCCTAAATTAACGAGTAGATTTTCTTAACCTCCATTTTGGCCGAATTTTTAGAGAATGCAAAAATATCCCATGGAAGTCGTAGTTATGTTGTTTACCTATCCAACGAATTGTCACATGCTAAGATTCAATACAAATCGGCCACTTTATGGCCTTCCTAGTAAAAATGGGTCGAAAACGAGTAATGTCCTAAATTAACGAGGAGATTTTCTTAACCTCCATTTTGGCCGAATTTTTAGAGAATGCAAAAATATCCCATTGAAGTCGTAGTTATGTTGTTTACCTATCCAACGAATTGTGACACGCTAAGATTCAATGCAAATCGGCCACATTATGGCTTTCCTACTAAAAAAGGGTTTAAAACGAGTTATGTCCTAAATTAACGAGGAGATTTTCTTAACCTCCATTTTGGCCGAATTTTTAGAAAATGCGAAAATATCCCATGGAAGTCGTAGTTATGTTGTTTATCTATCCAACGAATTGTCACATGCTAAGATTCAATGCAAATCGGCCACATTATGGCCTTCCTAGCAAAAAAGGGTCGAAAACGAGTAATGTCCTAAATTAACGAGGAGATTTTCTTAACCTCCGTTTTGGCCGAATTTTTAGAGAATGCAAAAATATCCCATGGAAGTCGTAGTTATGTTGTTTACCTATCCAGCAAATTGTCACATGCTAAGATTCAATACAAATCGGCCACTTTATGGCCTTCCTAGTAAAAATGGGTCGAAAACGAGTAATGTCCTAAATTAACGAGGAGATTTTCTTAACCTCCATTTTGGCCGAATTTTTAGAGAATGCAAAAATATCCCATGGAAGTCGTAGTTATGTTGTTTACCTATCCAACGAATTGTCACATGCTAAGATTCAATACAAATCGGCCACTTTATGGCCTTCCTAGTAAAAATGGGTCGAAAACGAGTAATGTCCTAAATTAACGAGGAGATTTTCTTAACCTCCATTTTGGCCGAATTTTTAGAGAATGCAAAAATATCCCATGGAAGTCGTAGTTATGTTGTTTACCTATCCAACGAATTGTCACATGCTAAGATTCAATACAAATCGGCCACTTTATGGCCTTCCTAGTAAAAATGGGTCGAAAACGAGTAATGTCCTAAATTAACGAGGAGATTTTCTTAACCTCCATTTTGGCCGAATTTTTAGAGAATGCAAAAATATCCCATTGAAGTCGTAGTTATGTTGTTTACCTATCCAACGAATTGTCACATGCTAAGATTCAATACAAATCGGCCACTTTATGGCCTTCCTAGTAAAAATGGGTCGAAAACGAGTTATGTCCTAAATTAACGAGGAGATTTTCTTAACCTCCATTTTGGCCGAATTTTTAGAGAATGCAAAAATATCCCATTGAAGTCGTAGTTATGTTGTTTACCTATCCAACGAATTGTGACACGCTAAGATTCAATGCAAATCGGCCACATTATGGTTTTCCTACTAAAAAAGGGTTTAAAACGAGTTATGTCCTAAATTAACGAGGAGATTTTCTTAACCTCCATTTTGGCCGAATTTTTAGAAAATGCGAAAATATCCCATGGAAGTCGTAGTTATGTTGTTTATCTATCCAACGAATTGTCACATGCTAAGATTCAATGCAAATCGGCCACATTATGGCCTTCCTAGCAAAAAAGGGTCGAAAACGAGTAATGTCCTAAATTAACGAGGAGATTTTCTTAACCTCCGTTTTGGCCGAATTTTTAGAGAATGCAAAAATATCCCATGGAAGTCGTAGTTATGTTGTTTACCTATCCAACAAATTGTCACATGCTAAGATTCAATACAAATCGGCCACTTTATGGCCTTCCTAGTAAAAATGGGTCGAAAACGAGTAATGTCCTAAATTAACGAGTAGATTTTCTTAACCTCCATTTTGGCCGAATTTTTAGAGAATGCAAAAATATCCCATGGAAGTCGTAGTTATGTTGTTTACCTATCCAACGAATTGTCACATGCTAAGATTCAATACAAATCGGCCACTTTATGGCCTTCCTAGTAAAAATGGGTCGAAAACGAGTAATGTCCTAAATTAACGAGGAGATTTTCTTAACCTCCATTTTGGCCGAATTTTTAGAGAATGCAAAAATATCCCATTGAAGTCGTAGTTATGTTGTTTACCTATCCAACGAATTGTGACACGCTAAGATTCAATGCAAATCGGCCACATTATGGCTTTCCTACTAAAAAAGGGTTTAAAACGAGTTATGTCCTAAATTAACGAGGAGATTTTCTTAACCTCCATTTTGGCCGAATTTTTAGAAAATGCGAAAATATCCCATGGAAGTCGTAGTTATGTTGTTTATCTATCCAACGAATTGTCACATGCTAAGATTCAATGCAAATCGGCCACATTATGGCCTTCCTAGCAAAAAAGGGTCGAAAACGAGTAATGTCCTAAATTAACGAGGAGATTTTCTTAACCTCCGTTTTGGCCGAATTTTTAGAGAATGCAAAAATATCCCATGGAAGTCGTAGTTATGTTGTTTACCTATCCAGCAAATTGTCACATGCTAAGATTCAATACAAATCGGCCACTTTATGGCCTTCCTAGTAAAAATGGGTCGAAAACGAGTAATGTCCTAAATTAACGAGGAGATTTTCTTAACCTCCATTTTGGCCGAATTTTTAGAGAATGCAAAAATATCCCATGGAAGTCGTAGTTATGTTGTTTACCTATCCAACGAATTGTCACATGCTAAGATTCAATACAAATCGGCCACTTTATGGCCTTCCTAGTAAAAATGGGTCGAAAACGAGTAATGTCCTAAATTAACGAGGAGATTTTCTTAACCTCCATTTTGGCCGAATTTTTAGAGAATGCAAAAATATCCCATTGAAGTCGTAGTTATGTTGTTTACCTATCCAACGAATTGTGACACGCTGAGATTCAATGCAAATCGGCCACATTATGGCTTTCCTACTAAAAAAGGGTTTAAAACGAGTTATGTCCTAAATTAACGAGGAGATTTTCTTAACCTCCATTTTGGCCGAATTTTTAGAGAATGCGAAAATATCCCATGGAAGTCGTAGTTATGTTGTTTATCTATCCAACGAATTGTCACACGCTAAGATTCAATGCAAATCGGCCACATTATGGCCTTCCTAGCAAAAAAGGGTCGAAAACGAGTAATGTCCTAAATTAACGAGGAGATTTTCTTAACCTCCGTTTTGGCCGAATTTTTAGAGAATGCAAAAATATCCCATGGAAGTCGTAGTTATGTTGTTTACCTATCCAGCAAATTGTCACATGCTAAGATTCAATACAAATCGGCCACTTTATGGCCTTCCTAGTAAAAATGGGTCGAAAACGAGTAATGTCCTAAATTAACGAGGAGATTTTCTTAACCTCCATTTTGGCCGAATTTTTAGAGAATGCAAAAATATCCCATGGAAGTCGTAGTTATGTTGTTTACCTATCCAACGAATTGTCACATGCTAAGATTCAATACAAATCGGCCACTTTATGGCCTTCCTAGTAAAAATGGGTCGAAAACGAGTAATGTCCTAAATTAACGAGGAGATTTTCTTAACCTCCATTTTGGCCGAATTTTTAGAGAATGCAAAAATATCCCATTGAAGTCGTAGTTATGTTGTTTACCTATCCAACGAATTGTCACATGCTAAGATTCAATACAAATCGGCCACTTTATGGCCTTCCTAGTAAAAATGGGTCGAAAACGAGTTATGTCCTAAATTAACGAGGAGATTTTCTTAACCTCCATTTTGGCCGAATTTTTAGAGAATGCAAAAATATCCCATTGAAGTCGTAGTTATGTTGTTTACCTATCCAACGAATTGTGACACGCTAAGATTCAATGCAAATCGGCCACATTATGGTTTTCCTACTAAAAAAGGGTTTAAAACGAGTTATGTCCTAAATTAACGAGGAGATTTTCTTAACCTCCATTTTGGCCGAATTTTTAGAAAATGCGAAAATATCCCATGGAAGTCGTAGTTATGTTGTTTATCTATCCAACGAATTGTCACATGCTAAGATTCAATGCAAATCGGCCACATTATGGCCTTCCTAGCAAAAAAGGGTCGAAAACGAGTAATGTCCTAAATTAACGAGGAGATTTTCTTAACCTCCGTTTTGGCCGAATTTTTAGAGAATGCAAAAATATCCCATGGAAGTCGTAGTTATGTTGTTTACCTATCCAACAAATTGTCACATGCTAAGATTCAATACAAATCGGCCACTTTATGGCCTTCCTAGTAAAAATGGGTCGAAAACGAGTAATGTCCTAAATTAACGAGTAGATTTTCTTAACCTCCATTTTGGCCGAATTTTTAGAGAATGCAAAAATATCCCATGGAAGTCGTAGTTATGTTGTTTACCTATCCAACGAATTGTCACATGCTAAGATTCAATACAAATCGGCCACTTTATGGCCTTCCTAGTAAAAATGGGTCGAAAACGAGTAATGTCCTAAATTAACGAGGAGATTTTCTTAACCTCCATTTTGGCCGAATTTTTAGAGAATGCAAAAATATCCCATTGAAGTCGTAGTTATGTTGTTTACCTATCCAACGAATTGTGACACGCTAAGATTCAATGCAAATCGGCCACATTATGGCTTTCCTACTAAAAAAGGGTTTAAAACGAGTTATGTCCTAAATTAACGAGGAGATTTTCTTAACCTCCATTTTGGCCGAATTTTTAGAAAATGCGAAAATATCCCATGGAAGTCGTAGTTATGTTGTTTATCTATCCAACGAATTGTCACATGCTAAGATTCAATGCAAATCGGCCACATTATGGCCTTCCTAGCAAAAAAGGGTCGAAAACGAGTAATGTCCTAAATTAACGAGGAGATTTTCTTAACCTCCGTTTTGGCCGAATTTTTAGAGAATGCAAAAATATCCCATGGAAGTCGTAGTTATGTTGTTTACCTATCCAGCAAATTGTCACATGCTAAGATTCAATACAAATCGGCCACTTTATGGCCTTCCTAGTAAAAATGGGTCGAAAACGAGTAATGTCCTAAATTAACGAGGAGATTTTCTTAACCTCCATTTTGGCCGAATTTTTAGAGAATGCAAAAATATCCCATGGAAGTCGTAGTTATGTTGTTTACCTATCCAACGAATTGTCACATGCTAAGATTCAATACAAATCGGCCACTTTATGGCCTTCCTAGTAAAAATGGGTCGAAAACGAGTAATGTCCTAAATTAACGAGGAGATTTTCTTAACCTCCATTTTGGCCGAATTTTTAGAGAATGCAAAAATATCCCATTGAAGTCGTAGTTATGTTGTTTACCTATCCAACGAATTGTGACACGCTAAGATTCAATGCAAATCGGCCACATTATGGCTTTCCTACTAAAAAAGGGTTTAAAACGAGTTATGTCCTAAATTAACGAGGAGATTTTCTTAACCTCCATTTTGGCCGAATTTTTAGAGAATGCGAAAATATCCCATGGAAGTCGTAGTTATGTTGTTTATCTATCCAACGAATTGTCACATGCTAAGATTCAATGCAAATCGGCCACATTATGGCCTTCCTAGCAAAAAAGGGTCGAAAACGAGTAATGTCCTAAATTAACGAGGAGATTTTCTTAACCTCCGTTTTGGCCGAATTTTTAGAGAATGCAAAAATATCCCATGGAAGTCGTAGTTATGTTGTTTACCTATCCAACAAATTGTCACATGCTAAGATTCAATACAAATCGGCCACTTTATGGCCTTCCTAGTAAAAATGGGTCGAAAACGAGTAATGTCCTAAATTAACGAGGAGATTTTCTTAACCTCCATTTTGGCCGAATTTTTAGAGAATGCAAAAATATCCCATGGAAGTCGTAGTTATGTTGTTTACCTATCCAACGAATTGTCACATGCTAAGATTCAATACAAATCGGCCACTTTATGGCCTTCCTAGTAAAAATGGGTCGAAAACGAGTAATGTCCTAAATTAACGAGGAGATTTTCTTAACCTCCATTTTGGCCGAATTTTTAGAGAATGCAAAAATATCCCATTGAAGTCGTAGTTATGTTGTTTACCTATCCAACGAATTGTGACACGCTAAGATTCAATGCAAATCGGCCACATTATGGCTTTCCTACTAAAAAAGGGTTTAAAACGAGTTATGTCCTAAATTAACGAGGAGATTTTCTTAACCTCCATTTTGGCCGAATTTTTAGAAAATGCGAAAATATCCCATGGAAGTCGTAGTTATGTTGTTTATCTATCCAACGAATTGTCACATGCTAAGATTCAATGCAAATCGGCCACATTATGGCCTTCCTAGCAAAAAAGGGTCGAAAACGAGTAATGTCCTAAATTAACGAGGAGATTTTCTTAACCTCCGTTTTGGCCGAATTTTTAGAGAATGCAAAAATATCCCATGGAAGTCGTAGTTATGTTGTTTACCTATCCAACAAATTGTCACATGCTAAGATTCAATACAAATCGGCCACTTTATGGCCTTCCTAGTAAAAATGGGTCGAAAACGAGTAATGTCCTAAATTAACGAGTAGATTTTCTTAACCTCCATTTTGGCTGAATTTTTAGAGAATGCAAAAATATCCCATGGAAGTCGTAGTTATGTTGTTTACCTATCCAACGAATTGTCACATGCTAAGATTCAATACAAATCGGCCACTTTATGGCCTTCCTAGTAAAAATGGGTCGAAAACGAGTAATGTCCTAAATTAACGAGGAGATTTTCTTAACCTCCATTTTGGCCGAATTTTTAGAGAATGCAAAAATATCCCATTGAAGTCGTAGTTATGTTGTTTACCTATCCAACGAATTGTGACACGCTAAGATTCAATGCAAATCGGCCACATTATGGCTTTCCTACTAAAAAAGGGTTTAAAACGAGTTATGTCCTAAAATAACGAGGAGATTTTCTTAACCTCCATTTTGGCCGAATTTTTAGAAAATGCGAAAATATCCCATGGAAGTCGTAGTTATGTTGTTTATCTATCCAACGAATTGTCACATGCTAAGATTCAATGCAAATCGGCCACATTATGGCCTTCCTAGCAAAAAAGGGTCGAAAACGAGTAATGTCCTAAATTAACGAGGAGATTTTCTTAACCTCCGTTTTGGCCGAATTTTTAGAGAATGCAAAAATATCCCATGGAAGTCGTAGTTATGTTGTTTACCTATCCAACAAATTGTCACATGCTAAGATTCAATACAAATCGGCCACTTTATGGCCTTCCTAGTAAAAATGGGTCGAAAACGAGTAATGTCCTAAATTAACGAGGAGATTTTCTTAACCTCCATTTTGGCCGAATTTTTAGAGAATGCAAAAATATCCCATGGAAGTCGTAGTTATGTTGTTTACCTATCCAACGAATTGTCACATGCTAAGATTCAATACAAATCGGCCACTTTATGGCCTTCCTAGTAAAAATGGGTCGAAAACGAGTAATGTCCTAAATTAACGAGGAGATTTTCTTAACCTCCATTTTGGCCGAATTTTTAGAGAATGCAAAAATATCCCATGGAAGTCGTAGTTATGTTGTTTACCTATCCAACGATCACATGCTAAGATTCAATACAAATCGGCCACTTTATGGCCTTCCTAGTAAAAATGGGTCGAAAACGAGTAATGTCCTAAATTAACGAGGAGATTTTCTTAACCTCCATTTTGGCCGAATTTTTAGAGAATGCAAAAATATCCCATTGAAGTCGTAGTTATGTTGTTTACCTATCCAACGAATTGTGACACGCTAAGATTCAATGCAAATCGGCCACATTATGGCTTTCCTACTAAAAAAGGGTTTAAAACGAGTTATGTCCTAAATTAACGAGGAGATTTTCTTAACCTCCATTTTGGCCGAATTTTTAGAAAATGCGAAAATATCCCATGGAAGTCGTAGTTATGTTGTTTATCTATCCAACGAATTGTCACATGCTAAGATTCAATGCAAATCGGCCACATTATGGCCTTCCTAGCAAAAAAGGGTCGAAAACGAGTAATGTCCTAAATTAACGAGGAGATTTTCTTAACCTCCGTTTTGGCCGAATTTTTAGAGAATGCAAAAATATCCCATGGAAGTCGTAGTTATGTTGTTTACCTATCCAACAAATTGTCACATGCTAAGATTCAATACAAATCGGCCACTTTATGGCCTTCCTAGTAAAAATGGGTCGAAAACGAGTAATGTCCTAAATTAACGAGGAGATTTTCTTAACCTCCATTTTGGCCGAATTTTTAGAGAATGCAAAAATATCCCATGGAAGTCGTAGTTATGTTGTTTACCTATCCAACGAATTGTCACATGCTAAGATTCAATACAAATCGGCCACTTTATGGCCTTCCTAGTAAAAATGGGTCGAAAACGAGTAATGTCCTAAATTAACGAGGAGATTTTCTTAACCTCCATTTTGGCCGAATTTTTAGAGAATGCAAAAATATCCCATTGAAGTCGTAGTTATGTTGTTTACCTATCCAACGAATTGTGACACGCTAAGATTCAATGCAAATCGGCCACATTATGGCTTTCCTACTAAAAAAGGGTTTAAAACGAGTTATGTCCTAAATTAACGAGGAGATTTTCTTAACCTCCATTTTGGCCGAATTTTTAGAAAATGCGAAAATATCCCATGGAAGTCGTAGTTATGTTGTTTATCTATCCAACGAATTGTCACATGCTAAGATTCAATGCAAATCGGCCACATTATGGCCTTCCTAGCAAAAAAGGGTCGAAAACGAGTAATGTCCTAAATTAACGAGGAGATTTTCTTAACCTCCGTTTTGGCCGAATTTTTAGAGAATGCAAAAATATCCCATGGAAGTCGTAGTTATGTTGTTTACCTATCCAACAAATTGTCACATGCTAAGATTCAATACAAATCGGCCACTTTATGGCCTTCCTAGTAAAAATGGGTCGAAAACGAGTAATGTCCTAAATTAACGAGGAGATTTTCTTAACCTCCATTTTGGCCGAATTTTTAGAGAATGCAAAAATATCCCATGGAAGTCGTAGTTATGTTGTTTACCTATCCAACGAATTGTCACATGCTAAGATTCAATACAAATCGGCCACTTTATGGCCTTCCTAGTAAAAATGGGTCGAAAACGAGTAATGTCCTAAATTAACGAGGAGATTTTCTTAACCTCCATTTTGGCCGAATTTTTAGAGAATGCAAAAATATCCCATGGAAGTCGTAGTTATGTTGTTTACCTATCCAACGAATTGTCACATGCTAAGATTCAATACAAATCGGCCACTTTATGGCCTTCCTAGTAAAAATGGGTCGAAAACGAGTAATGTCCTAAATTAACGAGGAGATTTTCTTAACCTCCATTTTGGCCGAATTTTTAGAGAATGCAAAAATATCCCATTGAAGTCGTAGTTATGTTGTTTACCTATCCAACGAATTGTGACACGCTAAGATTCAATGCAAATCGGCCACATTATGGCTTTCCTACTAAAAAAGGGTTTAAAACGAGTTATGTCCTAAATTAACGAGGAGATTTTCTTAACCTCCATTTTGGCCGAATTTTTAGAGAATGCGAAAATATCCCATGGAAGTCGTAGTTATGTTGTTTATCTATCCAACGAATTGTCACATGCTAAGATTCAATGCAAATCGGCCACATTATGGCCTTCCTAGCAAAAAAGGGTCGAAAACGAGTAATGTCCTAAATTAACGAGGAGATTTTCTTAACCTCCGTTTTGGCCGAATTTTTAGAGAATGCAAAAATATCCCATGGAAGTCGTAGTTATGTTGTTTACCTATCCAACGAATTGTGACACGCTAAGATTCAATGCAAATCGGCCACATTATGGCTTTCCTACTAAAAAAGGGTTTAAAACGAGTTATGTCCTAAATTAACGAGGAGATTTTCTTAACCTCCATTTTGGCCGAATTTTTAGAAAATGCGAAAATATCCCATGGAAGTCGTAGTTATGTTGTTTATCTATCCAACGAATTGTCACATGCTAAGATTCAATGCAAATCGGCCACATTATGGCCTTCCTAGCAAAAAAGGGTCGAAAACGAGTAATGTCCTAAATTAACGAGGAGATTTTCTTAACCTCCGTTTTGGCCGAATTTTTAGAGAATGCAAAAATATCCCATGGAAGTCGTAGTTATGTTGTTTACCTATCCAACAAATTGTCACATGCTAAGATTCAATACAAATCGGCCACTTTATGGCCTTCCTAGTAAAAATGGGTCGAAAACGAGTAATGTCCTAAATTAACGAGGAGATTTTCTTAACCTCCATTTTGGCCGAATTTTTAGAGAATGCAAAAATATCCCATGGAAGTCGTAGTTATGTTGTTTACCTATCCAACGAATTGTCACATGCTAAGATTCAATACAAATCGGCCACTTTATGGCCTTCCTAGTAAAAATGGGTCGAAAACGAGTAATGTCCTAAATTAACGAGGAGATTTTCTTAACCTCCATTTTGGCCGAATTTTTAGAGAATGCAAAAATATCCCATGGAAGTCGTAGTTATGTTGTTTACCTATCCAACGAATTGTCACATGCTAAGATTCAATACAAATCGGCCACTTTATGGCCTTCCTAGTAAAAATGGGTCGAAAACGAGTAATGTCCTAAATTAACGAGGAGATTTTCTTAACCTCCATTTTGGCCGAATTTTTAGAGAATGCAAAAATATCCCATTGAAGTCGTAGTTATGTTGTTTACCTATCCAACGAATTGTGACACGCTAAGATTCAATGCAAATCGGCCACATTATGGCTTTCCTACTAAAAAAGGGTTTAAAACGAGTTATGTCCTAAATTAACGAGGAGATTTTCTTAACCTCCATTTTGGCCGAATTTTTAGAGAATGCGAAAATATCCCATGGAAGTCGTAGTTATGTTGTTTATCTATCCAACGAATTGTCACATGCTAAGATTCAATGCAAATCGGCCACATTATGGCCTTCCTAGCAAAAAAGGGTCGAAAACGAGTAATGTCCTAAATTAACGAGGAGATTTTCTTAACCTCCGTTTTGGCCGAATTTTTAGAGAATGCAAAAATATCCCATGGAAGTCGTAGTTATGTTGTTTACCTATCCAACAAATTGTCACATGCTAAGATTCAATACAAATCGGCCACTTTATGGCCTTCCTAGTAAAAATGGGTCGAAAACGAGTAATGTCCTAAATTAACGAGGAGATTTTCTTAACCTCCATTTTGGCCGAATTTTTAGAGAATGCAAAAATATCCCATGGAAGTCGTAGTTATGTTGTTTACCTATCCAACGAATTGTCACATGCTAAGATTCAATACAAATCGGCCACTTTATGGCCTTCCTAGTAAAAATGGGTCGAAAACGAGTAATGTCCTAAATTAACGAGGAGATTTTCTTAACCTCCATTTTGGCCGAATTTTTAGAGAATGCAAAAATATCCCATGGAAGTCGTAGTTATGTTGTTTACCTATCCAACGAATTGTCACATGCTAAGATTCAATACAAATCGGCCACTTTATGGCCTTCCTAGTAAAAATGGGTCGAAAACGAGTAATGTCCTAAATTAACGAGGAGATTTTCTTAACCTCCATTTTGGCCGAATTTTTAGAGAATGCAAAAATATCCCATTGAAGTCGTAGTTATGTTGTTTACCTATCCAACGAATTGTGACACGCTAAGATTCAATGCAAATCGGCCACATTATGGCTTTCCTACTAAAAAAGGGTTTAAAACGAGTTATGTCCTAAATTAACGAGGAGATTTTCTTAACCTCCATTTTGGCCGAATTTTTAGAGAATGCGAAAATATCCCATGGAAGTCGTAGTTATGTTGTTTATCTATCCAACGAATTGTCACATGCTAAGATTCAATGCAAATCGGCCACATTATGGCCTTCCTAGCAAAAAAGGGTCGAAAACGAGTAATGTCCTAAATTAACGAGGAGATTTTCTTAACCTCCGTTTTGGCCGAATTTTTAGAGAATGCAAAAATATCCCATGGAAGTCGTAGTTATGTTGTTTACCTATCCAACAAATTGTCACATGCTAAGATTCAATACAAATCGGCCACTTTATGGCCTTCCTAGTAAAAATGGGTCGAAAACGAGTAATGTCCTAAATTAACGAGGAGATTTTCTTAACCTCCATTTTGGCCGAATTTTTAGAGAATGCAAAAATATCCCATGGAAGTCGTAGTTATGTTGTTTACCTATCCAACGAATTGTCACATGCTAAGATTCAATACAAATCGGCCACTTTATGGCCTTCCTAGTAAAAATGGGTCGAAAACGAGTAATGTCCTAAATTAACGAGGAGATTTTCTTAACCTCCATTTTGGCCGAATTTTTAGAGAATGCAAAAATATCCCATGGAAGTCGTAGTTATGTTGTTTACCTATCCAACGAATTGTCACATGCTAAGATTCAATACAAATCGGCCACTTTATGGCCTTCCTAGTAAAAATGGGTCGAAAACGAGTAATGTCCTAAATTAACGAGGAGATTTTCTTAACCTCCATTTTGGCCGAATTTTTAGAGAATGCAAAAATATCCCATTGAAGTCGTAGTTATGTTGTTTACCTATCCAACGAATTGTGACACGCTAAGATTCAATGCAAATCGGCCACATTATGGCTTTCCTACTAAAAAAGGGTTTAAAACGAGTTATGTCCTAAATTAACGAGGAGATTTTCTTAACCTCCATTTTGGCCGAATTTTTAGAGAATGCGAAAATATCCCATGGAAGTCGTAGTTATGTTGTTTATCTATCCAACGAATTGTCACATGCTAAGATTCAATGCAAATCGGCCACATTATGGCCTTCCTAGTAAAAAAGGGTCGAAAACGAGTAATGTCCTAAATTAACGAGGAGATTTTCTTAACCTCCGTTTTGGCCGAATTTTTAGAGAATGCAAAAATATCCCATGGAAGTCGTAGTTATGTTGTTTACCTATCCAACGAATTGTCACACGCTAAGATTCAATGCAAATCGGCCATATTATGGCCGTCCTAGTAAAAAAGGGTCGACAACGAGTAATGTCCCAAATTAACGCAAGGATTTTCTTAACCTCCATTTTGGCTGAATTTTTAAAAAATGCAAAAATATCCCATGGAAGTCGTAGCTATGTTGTTTACCTATCCAACGAATTGTCCCATGCTAAGATTCAATACAAACCGGCCACTTTATGGCCTTACTTATAAAAAAAGGGTCGAAAACGAGTAATGTCCTAAATTAACGAGGGGATTTTCTTAACCTCCATTTTGGCCGAATTTTTAGAGAATGCAAAAATATCCCATGGAAGTCGTAGCTATTTTGTTTACCTATCCAACGAATTTTCACATGCTAAGATTCAATACAAATCGACCACTTTATGGCCTTCCTACTAAAAAAGGGTTGAAAACGAGTAATGTCCTAAATTAACGAGGAAATTTTCTTAACCTCCATTTTGGCCGAATTTTTAGAGAATGCAAAAATATCCCATGGAAGTCGTAGTTATGTTGTTTACCTATCCAACGAATTGTCACACGCTAAGATTCAATGCAAATCGGCCACATTATGGCCTTCCTACTAAAAAAGGGTCGAAAACGAGTAATGTCCCAAATTAACGAGGAGATTTTCTTAACCTCCATTTTGGCCGAATTTTTAGAGAATGCAAAAATATCCCATGGAAGTCGTAGTTAGGTTGTTTACCTTTCCAACGAATTGTCACATGCTAAGATTCAATGCAAATCGGCCACATTATGGCCTTCCTAGTAAAAAAGGGTCGAAAACGAGTAATGTCCTAAATTAACGAGGGGATTTTCTTAACCACCCTTTTGGCCGAATTTTTAGAGAATGCAAAAATATCCCATGGAAGTCGTAGTTATGTTGTTTACCTATCCAACGAATTGTCACATGCTAAGATTCAATACAAATCGGCCACTTTATGGCCTTCCTAGTAAAAATGGGTCGAAAACGAGTAATGTCCTAAATTAACGAGGAGATTTTCTTAACCTCCATTTTGGCCGAATTTTTAGAGAATGCAAAAATATCCCATTGAAGTCGTAGTTATGTTGTTTACCTATCCAACGAATTGTGACACGCTAAGATTCAATGCAAATCGGCCACATTATGGCTTTCCTACTAAAAAAGGGTTTAAAACGAGTTATGTCCTAAATTAACGAGGAGATTTTCTTAACCTCCATTTTGGCCGAATTTTTAGAGAATGCGAAAATATCCCATGGAAGTCGTAGTTATGTTGTTTATCTATCCAACGAATTGTCACATGCTAAGATTCAATGCAAATCGGCCACATTATGGCCTTCCTAGTAAAAAAGGGTCGAAAACGAGTAATGTCCTAAATTAACGAGGAGATTTTCTTAACCTCCGTTTTGGCCGAATTTTTAGAGAATGCAAAAATATCCCATGGAAGTCGTAGTTATGTTGTTTACCTATCCAACGAATTGTCACACGCTAAGATTCAATGCAAATCGGCCATATTATGGCCGTCCTAGTAAAAAAGGGTCGACAACGAGTAATGTCCCAAATTAACGCAAGGATTTTCTTAACCTCCATTTTGGCTGAATTTTTAAAAAATGCAAAAATATCCCATGGAAGTCGTAGCTATGTTGTTTGCCTATCCAACGAATTGTCCCATGCTAAGATTCAATACAAACCGGCCACTTTATGGCCTTACTTATAAAAAAAGGGTCGAAAACGAGTAATGTCCTAAATTAACGAGGGGATTTTCTTAACCTCCATTTTGGCCGAATTTTTAGAGAATGCAAAAATATCCCATGGAAGTCGTAGCTATTTTGTTTACCTATCCAACGAATTTTCACATGCTAAGATTCAATACAAATCGACCACTTTATGGCCTTCCTACTAAAAAAGGGTTGAAAACGAGTAATGTCCTAAATTAACGAGGAAATTTTCTTAACCTCCATTTTGGCCGAATTTTTAGAGAATGCAAAAATATCCCATGGAAGTCGTAGTTATGTTGTTTACCTATCCAACGAATTGTCACACGCTAAGATTCAATGCAAATCGGCCACATTATGGCCTTCCTACTAAAAAAGGGTCGAAAACGAGTAATGTCCCAAATTAACGAGGAGATTTTCTTAACCTCCATTTTGGCCGAATTTTTAGAGAATGCAAAAATATCCCATGGAAGTCGTAGTTAGGTTGTTTACCTTTCCAACGAATTGTCACATGCTAAGATTCAATGCAAATCGGCCACATTATGGCCTTCCTAGTAAAAAAGGGTCGAAAACGAGTAATGTCCTAAATTAACGAGGGGATTTTCTTAACCACCCTTTTGGCCGAATTTTTAGAGAATGCAAAAATATCCCATGGAAGTCGTAGTTATGTTGTTTACCTATCCAACGAATTGTCACATGCTAAGATTCAATACAAATCGGCCACTTTATGGCCTTCCTAGTAAAAATGGGTCGAAAACGAGTAATGTCCTAAATTAACGAGGAGATTTTCTTAACCTCCATTTTGGCCGAATTTTTAGAGAATGCAAAAATATCCCATTGAAGTCGTAGTTATGTTGTTTACCTATCCAACGAATTGTGACACGCTAAGATTCAATGCAAATCGGCCACATTATGGCTTTCCTACTAAAAAAGGGTTTAAAACGAGTTATGTCCTAAATTAACGAGGAGATTTTCTTAACCTCCATTTTGGCCGAATTTTTAGAGAATGCGAAAATATCCCATGGAAGTCGTAGTTATGTTGTTTATCTATCCAACGAATTGTCACATGCTAAGATTCAATGCAAATCGGCCACATTATGGCCTTCCTAGTAAAAAAGGGTCGAAAACGAGTAATGTCCTAAATTAACGAGGAGATTTTCTTAACCTCCGTTTTGGCCGAATTTTTAGAGAATGCAAAAATATCCCATGGAAGTCGTAGTTATGTTGTTTACCTATCCAACGAATTGTCACACGCTAAGATTCAATGCAAATCGGCCATATTATGGCCGTCCTAGTAAAAAAGGGTCGACAACGAGTAATGTCCCAAATTAACGCAAGGATTTTCTTAACCTCCATTTTGGCTGAATTTTTAAAAAATGCAAAAATATCCCATGGAAGTCGTAGCTATGTTGTTTACCTATCCAACGAATTGTCCCATGCTAAGATTCAATACAAACCGGCCACTTTATGGCCTTACTTATAAAAAAAGGGTCGAAAACGAGTAATGTCCTAAATTAACGAGGGGATTTTCTTAACCTCCATTTTGGCCGAATTTTTAGAGAATGCAAAAATATCCCATGGAAGTCGTAGCTATTTTGTTTACCTATCCAACGAATTTTCACATGCTAAGATTCAATACAAATCGACCACTTTATGGCCTTCCTACTAAAAAAGGGTTGAAAACGAGTAATGTCCTAAATTAACGAGGAAATTTTCTTAACCTCCATTTTGGCCGAATTTTTAGAGAATGCAAAAATATCCCATGGAAGTCGTAGTTATGTTGTTTACCTATCCAACGAATTGTCACACGCTAAGATTCAATGCAAATCGGCCACATTATGGCCTTCCTACTAAAAAAGGGTCGAAAACGAGTAATGTCCCAAATTAACGAGGAGATTTTCTTAACCTCCATTTTGGCCGAATTTTTAGAGAATGCAAAAATATCCCATGGAAGTCGTAGTTAGGTTGTTTACCTTTCCAACGAATTGTCACATGCTAAGATTCAATGCAAATCGGCCACATTATGGCCTTCCTAGTAAAAAAGGGTCGAAAACGAGTAATGTCCTAAATTAACGAGGGGATTTTCTTAACCACCCTTTTGGCCGAATTTTTAGAGAATGCAAAAATATCCCATGGAAATCGTAGGTATGTTGTTTACCTATCCAACGAATTGTCACATGCTAAGATTCAATACAAATTGGCCACTTTATGGCCTTCCTAGTAAAAATGGGTCGAAAACGAGTAACGTCCTAAATTAACGAGGAGATTTTCTTAACCTCCATTTTGGCCGAATTTTTAGAGAATGCAAAAATATCCCATGGAAGTCGTAGTTATGTTGTTTACCTATCCAACAAATTGTCACACGCTAAGATTCAATGCAAATCGGCCACATTATGTCCTTCCTACTAAAAAAGGGTTGAAAACGGGTTATGTCCTAAATTAACGAGGAGATTTTCTTAGCCTCCATTTTGGCCGAATTTTTAGAGAATGCGAAAATATCCCATGGAAGTCGTAGTTATGTTTTTTATCTATCCAACGAATTGTCACATGCTAAGATTCAATACAAATCTGCCACTTTATGGCCTTCCTAGTAAAAATGGGTCGAAAACGAGTAATGTCCTAAATAAACGAGGAGATTTTCTTAACCTCTATTTTGGCCAAATTTTTAGAGAATGCAAAAATATCCCGTGGAAGTCATAGTTATGTTGTTTACCTATCCAACGAATTGTCACACGCTAAGATTCAATGCAAATCGGCAACATTATGGCCTTCCTACTAAAAAAGGGTCGAAAACGAGTAATGTCCCAAATTAACGAGGAGATTTTCTTAACCTCTATTTTGGCCAAATTTTTAGAGAATGCAAAAATATCCCGTGGAAGTCATAGTTATGTTGTTTACCTATCCAACGAATTGTCACATGCTAAGATTCAATACAAATCGGCCACTTTATGGCCTTCCTAGTAAAAATGGGTCGAAAACGAGTAATGTCCTAAATTAACGAGGAGATTTTCTTAACCTCCATTTTGGCCGAATTTTTAGAGAATGCAAAAATATCCCATTGAAGTCGTAGTTATGTTGTTTACCTATCCAACGAATTGTGACACGCTAAGATTCAATGCAAATCGGCCACATTATGGCTTTCCTACTAAAAAAGGGTTTAAAACGAGTTATGTCCTAAATTAACGAGGAGATTTTCTTAACCTCCATTTTGGCCGAATTTTTAGAGAATGCGAAAATATCCCATGGAAGTCGTAGTTATGTTGTTTATCTATCCAACGAATTGTCACATGCTAAGATTCAATGCAAATCGGCCACATTATGGCCTTCCTAGTAAAAAAGGGTCGAAAACGAGTAATGTCCTAAATTAACGAGGAGATTTTCTTAACCTCCGTTTTGGCCGAATTTTTAGAGAATGCAAAAATATCCCATGGAAGTCGTAGTTATGTTGTTTACCTATCCAACGAATTGTCACACGCTAAGATTCAATGCAAATCGGCCATATTATGGCCGTCCTAGTAAAAAAGGGTCGACAACGAGTAATGTCCCAAATTAACGCAAGGATTTTCTTAACCTCCATTTTGGCTGAATTTTTAAAAAATGCAAAAATATCCCATGGAAGTCGTAGCTATGTTGTTTACCTATCCAACGAATTTTCACATGCTAAGATTCAATACAAATCGACCACTTTATGGCCTTCCTACTAAAAAAGGGTTGAAAACGAGTAATGTCCTAAATTAACGAGGAAATTTTCTTAACCTCCATTTTGGCCGAATTTTTAGAGAATGCAAAAATATCCCATGGAAGTCGTAGTTATGTTGTTTACCTATCCAACGAATTGTCACACGCTAAGATTCATTGCAAATCGGCCACATTATGGCCTTCCTACTAAAAAAGGGTCGAAAACGAGTAATGTCCCAAATTAACGAGGAGATTTTCTTAACCTCCATTTTGGCCGAATTTTTAGAGAATGCAAAAATATCCCATGGAAGTCGTAGCTATTTTGTTTACCTATCCAACGAATTTTCACATGCTAAGATTCAATACAAATCGACCACTTTATGGCCTTCCTACTAAAAAAGGGTTGAAAACGAGTAATGTCCTAAATTAACGAGGAAATTTTCTTAACCTCCATTTTGGCCGAATTTTTAGAGAATGCAAAAATATCCCATGGAAGTCGTAGTTATGTTGTTTACCTATCCAACGAATTGTCACACGCTAAGATTCAATGCAAATCGGCCACATTATGGCCTTCCTACTAAAAAAGGGTCGAAAACGAGTAATGTCCCAAATTAACGAGGAGATTTTCTTAACCTCCATTTTGGCCGAATTTTTAGAGAATGCAAAAATATCCCATGGAAGTCGTAGTTAGGTTGTTTACCTTTCCAACGAATTGTCACATGCTAAGATTCAATGCAAATCGGCCACATTATGGCCTTCCTAGTAAAAAAGGGTCGAAAACGAGTAATGTCCTAAATTAACGAGGGGATTTTCTTAACCACCCTTTTGGCCGAATTTTTAGAGAATGCAAAAATATCCCATGGAAATCGTAGGTATGTTGTTTACCTATCCAACGAATTGTCACATGCTAAGATTCAATACAAATTGGCCACTTTATGGCCTTCCTAGTAAAAATGGGTCGAAAACGAGTAACGTCCTAAATTAACGAGGAGATTTTCTTAACCTCTATTTTGGCCAAATTTTTAGAGAATGCAAAAATATCCCGTGGAAGTCATAGTTATGTTGTTTACCTATCCAACGAATTGTCACACGCTAAGATTCAATGCAAATCGGCCACATTATGGCCTTCCTAGTAAAAAAGGGTCGAAAACGAGTAATGTCCCAAATTAACAAGGAGATTTTCTTAACCTCCATTTTGGCTGAATTTTTAAAAAATGCAAAAATATCCCATGGAAGTCGTAGCTATGTTGTTTACCTATCCAACGAATTGTCCCATGCTAAGATTCAATACAAACCGGCCACTTTATGGCCTTCCTTATAAAAAAGGGTCGAAAATGAGTAATGTCCTAAATTAACGAGGGGATTTTCTTAACCTCCATTTTGGCTAAATTTTTAGAGAATGCAAAAATATCCCATGGAAGTCGTAGTTATGTTGTTTACCTATCCAACAAAGTGTCACATGCTAAGATTCAATACAAATCGGCCACTTTATGGCCTTCCTAGTAAAAATGGGTCGAAAACGAGTAATGTCCTAAATTAACGAGGAGATTTTCTTAACCTCCATTTTGGCCGAATTTTTAGAGAATGCAAAAATATCCCATGGAAGTCGTAGCTATGTTGTTTACCTATCCAACGAATTGTCACATGCTAAGATTCAATACAAATCTGCCACTTTATGGCCTTCCTAGTAAAAATGGGTCGAAAACGAGTAATGTCCTAAATTAACGACGAGATTTTCTTAACCTCCATTTTGGCCGAATTTTTAGAGAATGCAAAAATATCCCATGGAAGTTGTAGTTATGTTGTTTACCTATTCAACGAATTGTCACACGCTAAGATTCAATGCAAATCGGCCACATTATGGCATTCCTAGTAAAAAAGGGTCGAAAACGAGTAATGTCCCAAATTAACGCAAGGATTTTCTTAACCTCCATTTTGGCTGAATTTTTAAAAAATGCAAAAATATCCCATGGAAGTCGTAGCTATGTTGTTTACCTATCCAACGAATTGTCCCATGCTAAGATTCAATACAAACCGGCCACTTTATGGCCTTCCTTATAAAAAAAGGGTCAAAAACGAGTAATGTCCTAAATTAACGAGGGGATTTTCTTAACCTCCATTTTGGCCGAATTTTTAGAGAATGCAAAAATATCCCATGGAAGTCGTAGCTATTTTGTTTACCTATCCAGCGAATTTTCACATGCTAAGATTCAATACAAATCGACCACTTTATGGCCTTCCTACTAAAAAAGGGTTGAAAACGAGTAATGTCCTAAATTAACGAGGAGATTTTCTTAACCTCCATTTTGGCCGAATTTTTAGAGAATGCAAAAATATCCCATGGAAGTCGTAGTTATGTTGTTTACCTATCCAACGAATTGTCACACGCTAAGATTCAATGCAAATCGGCCACATTATGGCCTTCCTACTAAAAAAGGGTCGAAAACGAGTAATGTCCCAAATTAACGACGAGATTTTCTTAACCTCCATTTTGGCCGAATTTTTAGAGAATGCAAAAATATCCCATGGAAGTCGTAGTTATGTTGTTTACCTATCCAACGAATTGTCACACGCTAAGATTCAATGCAAATCGGCCACATTATGGCCTTCCTACTAAAAAAGGGTCGAAAACGAGTAATGTCCCAAATTAACGACGAGATTTTCTTAACCTCCATTTTGGCCGAATTTTTAGAGAATGCAAAAATATCCCATGGAAGTCGTAGTTATGTTGTTTACCTATCCAACGAATTGTCACACGCTAAGATTCAATGCAAATCGGCCACATTATGGCATTCCTAGTAAAAAAGGGTCGAAAACGAGTAATGTCCCAAATTAACGCGAGGATTTTCTTAACCTCCATTTTGGCTGAATTTTTAAAAAATGCAAAAATATCCCATGGACGTCGTAGCTATGTTGTTTACCTATCCAACGAATTGTCCCATGCTAAGATTCAATACAAACCGGCCACTTTATGGCCTTCCTTATAAAAAAAGGGTCGAAAACGAGTAATGTCCTAAATTAACGAGGGGATTTTCTTAACCTCCATTTTGGCCGAATTTTTAGAGAATGCAAAAATATCCCATGGAAGTCGTAGCTATTTTGTTTACCTATCCAGCGAATTTTCACATGCTAAGATTCAATACAAATCGACCACTTTATGGCCTTCCTACTAAAAAAGGGTTGAAAACGAGTAATGTCCTAAATTAACGAGGAGATTTTCTTAACCTCCATTTTGGCCGAATTTTTAGAGAATGCAAAAATATCCCATGGAAGTCGTAGTTATGTTGTTTACCTATCCAACGAATTGTCACACGCTAAGATTCAATGCAAATCGGCCACATTATGGCCTTCCTACTAAAAAAGGGTCGAAAACGAGTAATGTCCCAAATTAATGAGGAGATTTTCTTAACCTCCATTTTGGCCGAATTTTTAGAGAATGCAAAAATATCCCATGGAAGTCGTAGTTATGTTGTTTACCTTTCCAACGAATTGTCACATGCTAAGATTCAATGCAAATCGGCCACATTATGGCCTTCCTAGTAAAAAAGGGTCGAAAACGAGTAATGTCCTAAATTAACGAGGGGATTTTCTTAACCTCCCTTTTGGACGAATTTTTAGAGAATGCAAAAATATCCCATGGAAATCGTAGGTATGTTGTTTACCTATCCAACGAATTGTCACATGCTAAGATTCAATACAAATCGGCCACTTTATGGCCTTCCTAGTAAAAATGGGTCGAAAACGAGTAATGTCCTAAATTAACGAGGAGATTTTCTTCACCTCCATTTTGGCCGAATTTTTAGAGAATGCAAAAATATCCCATGGAAGTCGTAGCTATGTTGTTTACCTATCCAACGAATTGTCACATGCTAAGATTCAATACAAATCTGCCACTTTATGGCCTTCCTAGTAAAAATGGGTCGAAAACGAGTAATGTCCTAAATTAACGACGAGATTTTCTTAACCTCCATTTTGGCCGAATTTTTAGAGAATGCAAAAATATCCCATGGAAGTTGTAGTTATGTTGTTTACCTATCCAACGAATTGTCACACGCTAAGATTCAATGCAAATCGGCCACATTATGGCATTCCTAGTAAAAAAGGGTCGAAAACGAGTAATGTCCCAAATTAACGCAAGGATTTTCTTAACCTCCATTTTGGCTGAATTTTTAAAAAATGCAAAAATATCCCATGGAAGTCGTAGCTATGTTGTTTACCTATCCAACGAATTGTCCCATGCTAAGATTCAATACAAACCGGCCACTTTATGGCCTTCCTTATAAAAAAAGGGTCAAAAACGAGTAATGTCCTAAATTAACGAGGGGATTTTCTTAACCTCCATTTTGGCCGAATTTTTAGAGAATGCAAAAATATCCCATGGAAGTCGTAGCTATTTTGTTTACCTATCCAGCGAATTTTCACATGCTAAGATTCAATACAAATCGACCACTTTATGGCCTTCCTACTAAAAAAGGGTTGAAAACTAGTAATGTCCTAAATTAACGAGGAGATTTTCTTAACCTCCATTTTGGCCGAATTTTTAGAGAATGCAAAAATATCCCATGGAAGTCGTAGTTATGTTGTTTACCTATCCAACGAATTGTCAAACGCTAAGATTCAATGCAAATCGGCCACATTATGGCCTTCCTACTAAAAAAGGGTCGAAAACGAGTAATGTCCCAAATTAACGACGAGATTTTCTTAACCTCCATTTTGGCCGAATTTTTAGAGAATGCAAAAATTTCCCATGGAAGTCGTAGTTATGTTGTTTACCTATCCAACGAATTGTCACACGCTAAGATTCAATGCAAATCGGCCACATTATGGCCTTCCTACTAAAAAAGGGTCGAAAACGAGTAATGTCCCAAATTAACGACGAGATTTTCTTAACCTCCATTTTGGCCGAATTTTTAGAGAATGCAAAAATATCCCATGGAAGTCGTAGTTATGTTGTTTACCTATCCAACGAATTGTCACACGCTAAGAATCAATGCAAATCGGCCACATTATGGCATTCCTAGTAAAAAAGGGTCGAAAACGAGTAATGTCCCAAATTAACGCGAGGATTTTCTTAACCTCCATTTTGGCTGAATTTTTAAAAAATGCAAAAATATCCCATGGACGTCGTAGCTATGTTGTTTACCTATCAAACGAATTGTCCCATGCTAAGATTCAATACAAACCGGCCACTTTATGGCCTTCCTTATAAAAAAAGGGTCGAAAACGAGTAATGTCCTAAATTAACGAGGGGATTTTCTTAACCTCCATTTTGGCCGAATTTTTAGAGAATGCAAAAATATCCCATGGAAGTCGTAGCTATTTTGTTTACCTATCCAGCGAATTTTCACATGCTAAGATTCAATACAAATCGACCACTTTATGGCCTTCCTACTAAAAAAGGGTTGAAAACGAGTAATGTCCTAAATTAACGAGGAGATTTTCTTAACCTCCATTTTGGCCGAATTTTTAGAGAATGCAAAAATATCCCATGGAAGTCGTAGTTATGTTGTTTACCTATCCAACGAATTGTCACACGCTAAGATTCAATGCAAATCGGCCACATTATGGCCTTCCTACTAAAAAAGGGTCGAAAACGAGTAATGTCCCAAATTAATGAGGAGATTTTCTTAACCTCCATTTTGGCCGAATTTTTAGAGAATGCAAAAATATCCCATGGAAGTCGTAGTTATGTTGTTTACCTTTCCAACGAATTGTCACATGCTAAGATTCAATGCAAATCGGCCACATTATGGCCTTCCTAGTAAAAAAGGGTCGAAAACGAGTAATGTCCTAAATTAACGAGGGGATTTTCTTAACCTCCCTTTTGGCCGAATTTTTAGAGAATGCAAAAATATCCCATGGAAATCGTAGGTATGTTGTTTACCTATCCAACGAATTGTCACATGCTAAGATTCAATACAAATCGGCCACTTTATGGCCTTCCTAGTAAAAATGGGTCGAAAACGAGTAATGTCCTAAATTAACGAGGAGATTTTCTTCACCTCCATTTTGGCCGAATTTTTAGAGAATGCAAAAATATTCCATGGAAGTCGTAGTTATGTTGTTTACCTATCCAACGAATTGTCACACGCTAAGATTCAATGCAAATCGGCCACATTATGGCCTTCCTACTAAAAAAGGGTCGAAAACGAGTAATGTCCCAAATTAACGAGGAGATTTTCTTAACCTCCATTGTGGCTGAATTTTTAGAGAATGCAAAAATATCCCATGGAAGTCGTAGTTATGTTGTTTACCTATCCAACGAATTGTCACATGCTAAGATACAATACAAATCGGCCACATTATGGCCTTCCTAGTAAAAAAGGGTCGAAAACGAGTAATGTCCCAAATTAACGAGGAGATTTTCTTAACCTCTATTTTGGCCAAATTTTTAGAGAATGCAAAAATATCCCGTGGAAGTCATAGTTATGTTGTTTACCTATCCAACGAATTGTCACACGCTAAGATTCAATGCAAATCGGCCACATTATGGCCTTCCTAGTAAAAAAGGGTCGAAAACGAGTAATGTCCCAAATTAACAAGGAGATTTTCTTAACCTCCATTTTGGCTGAATTTTTAAAAAATGCAAAAATATCCCATGGAAGTCGTAGCTATGTTGTTTACCTATCCAACGAATTGTCACATGCTAAGATTCAATACAAACCGGCCACTTTATGGCCTTCCTTATAAAAAAGGGTCGAAAATGAGTAATGTCCTAAATTAACGAGGGGATTTTCTTAACCTCCATTTTGGCTAAATTTTTAGAAAATGCAAAAATATCCCATGGAAGTCGTAGTTATGTTGTTTACCCATCCAACGAATTGTCACACGCTAAGATTCAATGCAAATCGGCCACATTATGGCCTTCCTACTAAAAAAGGGTCGAAAACGAGTAATGTCCCAAATTAACGCAAGGATTTTCTTAACCTCCATTTTGGCTGAATTTTTAAAAAATGCAAAAATATCCCATGGAAGTCGTAGCTATGTTGTTCACCTATCCAACGAATTGTCCCATGCTAAGATTCAATACAAACCGGCCACTTTATGGCCTTCCTTATAAAAAAAGGGTCAAAAACGAGTAATGTCCTAAATTAACGAGGGGATTTTCTTAACCTCCATTTTGGCCGAATTTTTAGAGAATGCAAAAATATCCCATGGAAGTCGTAGCTATTTTGTTTACCTATCCAGCGAATTTTCACATGCTAAGATTCAATACAAATCGACCACTTTATGGCCTTCCTACTAAAAAAGGGTTGAAAACGAGTAATGTCCTAAATTAACGAGGAGATTTTCTTAACCTCCATTTTGGCCGAATTTTTAGAGAATGCAAAAATATCCCATGGAAGTCGTAGTTATGTTGTTTACCTATCCAACGAATTGTCACACGCTAAGATTCAATGCAAATCGGCCACATTATGGCCTTCCTACTAAAAAAGGGTCGAAAACGAGTAATGTCCCAAATTAACGACGAGATTTTCTTAACCTCCATTTTGGCCGAATTTTTAGAGAATGCAAAAATATCCCATGGAAGTCGTAGTTATGTTGTTTACCTATCCAACGAATTGTCACACGCTAAGATTCAATGCAAATCGGCCACATTATGGCCTTCCTACTAAAAAAGGGTCGAAAACAAGTAATGTCCCAAATTAACGACGAGATTTTCTTAACCTCCATTTTGGCCGAATTTTTAGAGAATGCAAAAATATCCCATGGAAGTCGTAGTTATGTTGTTTACCTATCCAACGAATTGTCACACGCTAAGATTCAATGCAAATCGGCCACATTATGGCATTCCTAGTAAAAAAGGGTCGAAAACGAGTAATGTCCCAAATTAACGCGAGGATTTTCTTAACCTCCATTTTGGCTGAATTTTTAAAAAATGCAAAAATATCCCATGGAAGTCGTAGTTATGTTGTTTACCTATCCAACGAATTGTCACACGCTAAGATTCAATGCAAATCGGCCACATTATGGCCTTCCTACTAAAAAAGGGTCGAAAACGAGTAATGTCCCAAATTAAGGAGGAGATTTTCTTAACCTCCATTTTGGCCGAATTTTTAGAGAATGCAAAAATATTCCATGGAAGTCGTAGTTATGTTGTTTACCTTTCCAACGAATTGTCACATGCTAAGATTCAATGCAAATCGGCCACATTATGGCCTTCCTTATAAAAAAAGGGTCGAAAACGAGTAATGTCCTAAATTAACGAGGGGATTTTCTTAACCTCCATTTTGGCCGAATTTTTAGAGAATGCAAAAATATCCCATGGAAGTCGTAGCTATGTTGTTTACCTATCCAACGAATTGTCCCATGCTAAGATTCAATACAAACCGGCCACTTTATGGCCTTCCTTATAAAAAAAGGGTCGAAAACGAGTAATGTCCTAAATTAACGAGGGGATTTTCTTAACCTCCATTTTGGCCGAATTTTTAGAGAATGCAAAAATATCCCATGGAAGTCGTAGCTATTTTGTTTACCTATCCAGCGAATTTTCACATGCTAAGATTCAATACAAATCGACCACTTTATGGCCTTCCTACTAAAAAAGGGTTGAAAACGAGTAATGTCCTAAATTAACGAGGAGATTTTCTTAACCTCCATTTTGGCCGAATTTTTAGAGAATGCAAAAATATCCCATGGAAGTCGTAGTTATGTTGTTTACCTATCCAACGAATTGTCACACGCTAAGATTCAATGCAAATCGGCCACATTATGGCCTTCCTACTAAAAAAGGGTCGAAAACGAGTAATGTCCCAAATTAATGAGGAGATTTTCTTAACCTCCATTTTGGCCGAATTTTTAGAGAATGCAAAAATATCCCATGGAAGTCGTAGTTATGTTGTTTACCTTTCCAACGAATTGTCACATGCTAAGATTCAATGCAAATCGGCCACATTATGGCCTTCCTAGTAAAAAAGGGTCGAAAACGAGTAATGTCCTAAATTAACGAGGGGATTTTCTTAACCTCCCTTTTGGCCGAATTTTTAGAGAATGCAAAAATATCCCATGGAAATCGTAGGTATGTTGTTTACCTATCCAACGAATTGTCACATGCTAAGATTCAATACAAATCGGCCACTTTATGGCCTTCCTAGTAAAAATGGGTCGAAAACGAGTAATGTCCTAAATTAACGAGGAGATTTTCTTCACCTCCATTTTGGCCGAATTTTTAGAGAATGCAAAAATATTCCATGGAAGTCGTAGTTATGTTGTTTACCTATCCAACGAATTGTCACACGCTAAGATTCAATGCAAATCGGCCACATTATGGCCTTCCTACTAAAAAAGGGTCGAAAACGAGTAATGTCCCAAATTAACGAGGAGATTTTCTTAACCTCCATTGTGGCTGAATTTTTAGAGAATGCAAAAATATCCCATGGAAGTCGTAGTTATGTTGTTTACCTATCCAACGAATTGTCACATGCTAAGATACAATACAAATCGGCCACACTATGGCCTTCCTAGTAAAAAAGGGTCGAAAACGAGTAATGTCCCAAATTAACGAGGAGATTTTCTTAACCTCTATTTTGGCCAAATTTTTAGAGAATGCAAAAATATCCCGTGGAAGTCATAGTTATGTTGTTTACCTATCCAACGAATTGTCACACGCTAAGATTCAATGCAAATCGGCCACATTATGGCCTTCCTAGTAAAAAAGGGTCGAAAACGAGTAATGTCCCAAATTAACAAGGAGATTTTCTTAACCTCCATTTTGGCTGAATTTTTAAAAAATGCAAAAATATCCCATGGAAGTCGTAGCTATGTTGTTTACCTATCCAACGAATTGTCACATGCTAAGATTCAATACAAACCGGCCACTTTATGGCCTTCCTTATAAAAAAGGGTCGAAAATGAGTAATGTCCTAAATTAACGAGGGGATTTTCTTAACCTCCATTTTGGCTAAATTTTTAGAAAATGCAAAAATATCCCATGGAAGTCGTAGTTATGTTGTTTACCCATCCAACGAATTGTCACACGCTAAGATTCAATGCAAATCGGCCACATTATGGCCTTCCTACTAAAAAAGGGTCGAAAACGAGTAATGTCCCAAATTAACGCAAGGATTTTCTTAACCTCCATTTTGGCTGAATTTTTAAAAAATGCAAAAATATCCCATGGAAGTCGTAGCTATGTTGTTCACCTATCCAACGAATTGTCCCATGCTAAGATTCAATACAAACCGGCCACTTTATGGCCTTCCTTATAAAAAAAGGGTCAAAAACGAGTAATGTCCTAAATTAACGAGGGGATTTTCTTAACCTCCATTTTGGCCGAATTTTTAGAGAATGCAAAAATATCCCATGGAAGTCGTAGCTATTTTGTTTACCTATCCAGCGAATTTTCACATGCTAAGATTCAATACAAATCGACCACTTTATAGCCTTCCTACTAAAAAAGGGTTGAAAACGAGTAATGTCCTAAATTAACGAGGAGATTTTCTTAACCTCCATTTTGGCCGAATTTTTAGAGAATGCAAAAATATCCCATGGAAGTCGTAGTTATGTTGTTTACCTATCCAACGAATTGTCACACGCTAAGATTCAATGCAAATCGGCCACATTATGGCCTTCCTACTAAAAAAGGGTCGAAAACGAGTAATGTCCCAAATTAACGACGAGATTTTCTTAACCTCCATTTTGGCCGAATTTTTAGAGAATGCAAAAATATCCCATGGAAGTCGTAGTTATGTTGTTTACCTATCCAACGAATTGTCACACGCTAAGATTCAATGCAAATCGGCCACATTATGGCCTTCCTACTAAAAAAGGGTCGAAAACGAGTAATGTCCCAAATTAACGACGAGATTTTCTTAACCTCCATTTTGGCCGAATTTTTAGAGAATGCAAAAATATCCCATGGAAGTCGTAGTTATGTTGTTTACCTATCCAACGAATTGTCACACGCTAAGATTCAATGCAAATCGGCCACATTATGGCATTCCTAGTAAAAAAGGGTCGAAAACGAGTAATGTCCCAAATTAACGCGAGGATTTTCTTAACCTCCATTTTGGCTGAATTTTTAAACAATGCAAAAATATCCCATGGAAGTCGTAGTTATGTTGTTTACCTATCCAACGAATTGTCACACGCTAAGATTCAATGCAAATCGGCCACATTATGGCCTTCCTACTAAAAAAGGGTCGAAAACGAGTAATGTCCCAAATTAACGAGGAGATTTTCTTAACCTCCATTTTGGCCGAATTTTTAGAGAATGCAAAAATATCCCATGGAAGTCGTAGTTATGTTGTTTACCTTTCCAACGAATTGTCACATGCTAAGATTCAATGCAAATCGGCCACATTATGGCCTTCCTAGTAAAAAAGGGTCGAAAACGAGTAATGTCCTAAATTAACGAGGGGATTTTCTTAACCTCCCTTTTGGCCGAATTTTTAGAGAATGCAGAAATATCCCATGGAAATCGTAGGTATGTTGTTTACCTATCCAACGAATTGTCACATGCTAAGATTCAATACAAATCGGCCACTTTATGGCCTTCCTAGTAAAAATGGGTCGAAAACGAGTAATGTCCTAAATTAACGAGGAGATTTTCTTCACCTCCATTTTGGCCGAATTTTTAGAGAATGCAAAAATATCCCATGGAAGTCGTAGTTATGTTGTTTACCTATCCAACGAATTGTCACACGCTAAGATTCAATGCAAATCGGCCACATTATGGCCTTCCTACTAAAAAAGGGTCGAAAACGAGTAATGTCCCAAATTAACGAGGAGATTTTCTTAACCTCCATTGTGGCTGAATTTTTAGAGAATGCAAAAATATCCCATGGAAGTCGTAGTTATGTTGTTTACCTATCCAACGAATTGTCACATGCTAAGATTCAATACAAATCGGCCACATTATGGCCTTCCTAGTAAAAAAGGGTCGAAAACGAGTAATGTCCCAAATTAACGAGGAGATTTTCTTAACCTCCATTTTGGCTAAATTTTTAGAGAATGCAAAAATATCCCATGGAAGTCGTAGTTATGTTGTTTACCCATCCAACGAATTGTCACATGCTAAGATTCAATACAAACCTGCCACTTTATGGCCTTCCTTATAAAAAAGGGTCGAAAATGAGTAATGTCCTAAATTAACGAGGGGATTTTCTTAACCTCCATTTTGGCTAAATTTTTAGAGAATGCAAAAATATCCCATGGAAGTCGTAGTTATGTTGTTTACCCATCCAACGAATTGTCACACGCTAAGATTCAATGCAAATCGGCCACATTATGGCCTTCCTACTAAAAAAGGGTCGAAAACGAGTAATGTCCTAAATTAACGAGGAGATTTTCTTAACCTCCGTTTTGGCCGAATTTTTAGAGAATGCAAAAATATCCCATGGAAGACGTAGTTATGTTGTTTACCTATCCAACAAATTGTCACATGCTAAGATTCAATACAAATCGGCCACTTTATGGCCTTCCTAGTAAAAATGGGTCGAAAACGAGTAATGTCCTAAATTAACGAGGAGATTTTCTTAACCTCCATTTTGGCCGAATTTTTAGAGAATGCAAAAATATCCCATGGAAGTTGTAGCTATGTTGTTTACCTATCCAACGAATTGTCACATGCTAAGATTCAATACAAATCGGCCACTTTATGGCCTTCCTAGTAAAAATGGGTCGAAAACGAGTAATGTCCTAAATTAACGAGGAGATTTTCTTAACCTCCATTTTGGCCGAATTTTTAGAGAATGCAAAAATATCCCATGGAAGTCGTAGCTATGTTGTTTACCTATCCAACGAATTTTCACATGCTAAGATTCAATACAAATCGACCACTTAATGGCCTTCCTACTAAAAAAGGGTTGAAAACGAGTAATGTCCTAAATTAACGAGGAGATTTTCTTAACCTCCATTTTGGCCGAATTTTTAGAGAATGCAAAAATATCCCATGGAAGTCGTAGTTATGTTGTTTACCTATCCAACGAATTGTCACACGCTAAGATTCAATGCAAATCGGCCACATTATGGCCTTCCTACTAAAAAAGGGTCGAAAACGAGTAATGTCCCAAATTAACGACGAGATTTTCTTAACCTCCATTTTGGCCGAATTTTTAGAGAATGCAAAAATATCCCATGGAAGTCGTAGTTATGTTGTTTACCTATCCAACGAATTGTCACACGCTAAGATTCAATGCAAATCGGCCACATTATGGCTTTCCTAGTAAAAAAGGGTCGAAAACGAGTAATGTCCCAAATTAACGCAAGGATTTTCTTAACCTCCATTTTGGCTGAATTTTTAAAAAATGCAAAAATATCCCATGGAAGTCGTAGCTATGTTGTTTACCTATCCAACGAATTGTCCCATGCTAAGATTCAATACAAACCGGCCACTTTATGGCCTTCCTTATAAA
Source organism: Medicago sativa (assembly GCF_051527215.1). Taxonomy (NCBI): domain Eukaryota; kingdom Viridiplantae; phylum Streptophyta; class Magnoliopsida; order Fabales; family Fabaceae; genus Medicago; species Medicago sativa. The sequence goes on from NC_140750.1 coordinate 85,299,465, forward strand.
AAAGGGTCGAAAATGAGTAATGTCCTAAATTAACGAGGGGATTTTCTTAACCTCCATTTTGGCTAAATTTTTAGAAAATGCAAAAATATCCCATGGAAGTCGTAGTTATGTTGTTTACCCATCCAACGAATTGTCACACGCTAAGATTCAATGCAAATCGGCCACATTATGGCCTTCCTACTAAAAAAGGGTCGAAAACGAGTAATGTCCCAAATTAACGCAAGGATTTTCTTAACCTCCATTTTGGCTGAATTTTTAAAAAATGCAAAAATATCCCATGGAAGTCGTAGCTATGTTGTTCACCTATCCAACGAATTGTCCCATGCTAAGATTCAATACAAACCGGCCACTTTATGGCCTTCCTTATAAAAAAAGGGTCAAAAACGAGTAATGTCCTAAATTAACGAGGGGATTTTCTTAACCTCCATTTTGGCCGAATTTTTAGAGAATGCAAAAATATCCCATGGAAGTCGTAGCTATTTTGTTTACCTATCCAGCGAATTTTCACATGCTAAGATTCAATACAAATCGACCACTTTATGGCCTTCCTACTAAAAAAGGGTTGAAAACGAGTAATGTCCTAAATTAACGAGGAGATTTTCTTAACCTCCATTTTGGCCGAATTTTTAGAGAATGCAAAAATATCCCATGGAAGTCGTAGTTATGTTGTTTACCTATCCAACGAATTGTCACACGCTAAGATTCAATGCAAATCGGCCACATTATGGCCTTCCTACTAAAAAAGGGTCGAAAACGAGTAATGTCCCAAATTAACGACGAGATTTTCTTAACCTCCATTTTGGCCGAATTTTTAGAGAATGCAAAAATATCCCATGGAAGTCGTAGTTATGTTGTTTACCTATCCAACGAATTGTCACACGCTAAGATTCAATGCAAATCGGCCACATTATGGCCTTCCTACTAAAAAAGGGTCGAAAACGAGTAATGTCCCAAATTAACGACGAGATTTTCTTAACCTCCATTTTGGCCGAATTTTTAGAGAATGCAAAAATATCCCATGGAAGTCGTAGTTATGTTGTTTACCTATCCAACGAATTGTCACACGCTAAGATTCAATGCAAATCGGCCACATTATGGCATTCCTAGTAAAAAAGGGTCGAAAACGAGTAATGTCCCAAATTAACGCGAGGATTTTCTTAACCTCCATTTTGGCTGAATTTTTAAAAAATGCAAAAATATCCCATGGAAGTCGTAGTTATGTTGTTTACCTATCCAACAAATTGTCACACGCTAAGATTCAATGCAAATCGGCCACATTATGGCCTTCCTACTAAAAAAGGGTCGAAAACGAGTAATGTCCCAAATTAACGAGGAGATTTTCTTAACCTCCATTTTGGCCGAATTTTTAGAGAATGCAAAAATATCCCATGGAAGTCGTAGTTATGTTGTTTACCTTTCCAACGAATTGTCACATGCTAAGATTCAATGCAAATCGGCCACATTATGGCCTTCCTAGTAAAAAAGGGTCGAAAACGAGTAATGTCCTAAATTAACGAGGGGATTTTCTTAACCTCCCTTTTGGCCGAATTTTTAGAGAATGCAAAAATATCCCATGGAAATCGTAGGTATGTTGTTTACCTATCCAACGAATTGTCACATGCTAAGATTCAATACAAATCGGCCACTTTATGGCCTTCCTAGTAAAAATGGGTCGAAAACGAGTAATGTCCTAAATTAACGAGGAGATTTTCTTCACCTCCATTTTGGCCGAATTTTTAGAGAATGCAAAAATATCCCATGGAAGTCGTAGTTATGTTGTTTACCTATCCAACGAATTGTCACACGCTAAGATTCAATGCAAATCGGCCACATTATGGCCTTCCTACTAAAAAAGGGTCGAAAACGAGTAATGTCCCAAATTAACGAGGAGATTTTCTTAACCTCCATTGTGGCTGAATTTTTAGAGAATGCAAAAATATCCCATGGAAGTCGTAGTTATGTTGTTTACCTATCCAACGAATTGTCACATGCTAAGATTCAATACAAATCGGCCACATTATGGCCTTCCTAGTAAAAAAGGGTCGAAAACGAGTAATGTCCCAAATTAACGAGGAGATTTTCTTAACCTCCATTTTGGCTAAATTTTTAGAGAATGCAAAAATATCCCATGGAAGTCGTAGTTATGTTGTTTACCCATCCAACGAATTGTCACATGCTAAGATTCAATACAAACCTGCCACTTTATGGCCTTCCTTATAAAAAAGGGTCGAAAATGAGTAATGTCCTAAATTAACGAGGGGATTTTCTTAACCTCCATTTTGGCTAAATTTTTAGAGAATGCAAAAATATCCCATGGAAGTCGTAGTTATGTTGTTTACCCATCCAACGAATTGTCACACGCTAAGATTCAATGCAAATCGGCCACATTATGGCCTTCCTACTAAAAAAGGGTCGAAAACGAGTAATGTCCTAAATTAACGAGGAGATTTTCTTAACATCCGTTTTGGCCGAATTTTTAGAGAATGCAAAAATATCCCATGGAAGACGTAGTTATGTTGTTTACCTATCCAACAAATTGTCACATGCTAAGATTCAATACAAATCGGCCACTTTATGGCCTTCCTAGTAAAAATGGGTCGAAAACGAGTAATGTCCTAAATTAACGAGGAGATTTTCTTAACCTCCATTTTGGCCGAATTTTTAGAGAATGCAAAAATATCCCATGGAAGTCGTAGTTATGTTGTTTACCTTTCCAACGAATTGTCACATGCTAAGATTCAATGCAAATCGGCCACATTATGGCCTTCCTAGTAAAAAAGGGTCGAAAACGAGTAATGTCCTAAATTAACGAGGGGATTTTCTTAACCTCCCTTTTGGCCGAATTTTTAGAGAATGCAAAAATATCCCATGGAAATCGTAGGTATGTTGTTTACCTATCCAACGAATTGTCACATGCTAAGATTCAATACAAATCGGCCACTTTATGGCCTTCCTAGTAAAAATGGGTCGAAAACGAGTAATGTCCTAAATTAACGAGGAGATTTTCTTCACCTCCATTTTGGCCGAATTTTTAGAGAATGCAAAAATATCCCATGGAAGTCGTAGTTATGTTGTTTACCTATCCAACGAATTGTCACACGCTAAGATTCAATGCAAATCGGCCACATTATGGCCTTCCTACTAAAAAAGGGTCGAAAACGAGTAATGTCCCAAATTAACGAGGAGATTTTCTTAACCTCCATTGTGGCTGAATTTTTAGAGAATGCAAAAATATCCCATGGAAGTCGTAGTTATGTTGTTTACCTATCCAACGAATTGTCACATGCTAAGATTCAATACAAATCGGCCACATTATGGCCTTCCTAGTAAAAAAGGGTCGAAAACGAGTAATGTCCCAAATTAACGAGGAGATTTTCTTAACCTCCATTTTGGCTAAATTTTTAGAGAATGCAAAAATATCCCATGGAAGTCGTAGTTATGTTGTTTACCCATCCAACGAATTGTCACATGCTAAGATTCAATACAAACCTGCCACTTTATGGCCTTCCTTATAAAAAAGGGTCGAAAATGAGTAATGTCCTAAATTAACGAGGGGATTTTCTTAACCTCCATTTTGGCTAAATTTTTAGAGAATGCAAAAATATCCCATGGAAGTCGTAGTTATGTTGTTTACCCATCCAACGAATTGTCACACGCTAAGATTCAATGCAAATCGGCCACATTATGGCCTTCCTACTAAAAAAGGGTCGAAAACGAGTAATGTCCTAAATTAACGAGGAGATTTTCTTAACATCCGTTTTGGCCGAATTTTTAGAGAATGCAAAAATATCCCATGGAAGACGTAGTTATGTTGTTTACCTATCCAACAAATTGTCACATGCTAAGATTCAATACAAATCGGCCACTTTATGGCCTTCCTAGTAAAAATGGGTCGAAAACGAGTAATGTCCTAAATTAACGAGGAGATTTTCTTAACCTCCATTTTGGCCGAATTTTTAGAGAATGCAAAAATATCCCATGGAAGTTGTAGCTATGTTGTTTACCTATCCAACGAATTGTCACATGCTAAGATTCAATACAAATCGGCCACTTTATGGCCTTCCTAGTAAAAATGGGTCGAAAACGAGTAATGTCCTAAATTAACGAGGAGATTTTCTTAACCTCCATTTTGGCCGAATTTTTAGAGAATGCAAAAATATCCCATGGAAGTCGTAGCTATGTTGTTTACCTATCCAACGAATTTTCACATGCTAAGATTCAATACAAATCGACCACTTTATGGCCTTCCTACTAAAAAAGGGTTGAAAACGAGTAATGTCCTAAATTAACGAGGAGATTTTCTTAACCTCCATTTTGGCCGAATTTTTAGAGAATGCAAAAATATCCCATGGAAGTCGTAGTTATGTTGTTTACCTATCCAACGAATTGTCACACGCTAAGATTCAATGCAAATCGGCCACATTATGGCCTTCCTACTAAAAAAGGGTCGAAAACGAGTAATGTCCCAAATTAACGACGAGATTTTCTTAACCTCCATTTTGGCCGAATTTTTAGAGAATGCAAAAATATCCCATGGAAGTCGTAGTTATGTTGTTTACCTATCCAACGAATTGTCACACGCTAAGATTCAATGCAAATCGGCCACATTATGGCCTTCCTACTAAAAAAGGGTCGAAAACAAGTAATGTCCCAAATTAACGAGGAGATTTTCTTAACCTCCATTTTGGCCGAATTTTTAGAGAATGCAAAAATATCCCATGGAAGTCGTAGTTAGGTTGTTTACCTATCCAACGAATTGTCACATGCTAAGATTCAATGCAAATCGGCCACATTATGGCCTTCCTACTAAAAAAGGGTCGAAAACGAGTAATGTCCCAAATTAACGACGAGATTTTCTTAACCTCCATTTTGGCCGAATTTTTAGAGAATGCAAAAATATCCCATGGAAGTCGTAGTTATGTTGTTTACCTATCCAACGAATTGTCACACGCTAAGATTCAATGCAAATCGGCCACATTATGGCCTTCCTACTAAAAAAGGGTCGAAAACAAGTAATGTCCCAAATTAACGAGGAGATTTTCTTAACCTCCATTTTGGCCGAATTTTTAGAGAATGCAAAAATATCCCATGGAAGTCGTAGTTAGGTTGTTTACCTATCCAACGAATTGTCACATGCTAAGATTCAATGCAAATCGGCCACATTATGGCCTTCCTACTAAAAAAGGGTCGAAAACGAGTAATGTCCCAAATTAACGACGAGATTTTCTTAACCTCCATTTTGGCCGAATTTTTAGAGAATGCAAAAATATCCCATGGAAGTCGTAGTTATGTTGTTTACCTATCCAACGAATTGTCACACGCTAAGATTCAATGCAAATCGGCCACATTATGGCCTTCCTACTAAAAAAGGGTCGAAAACGAGTAATGTCCCAAATTAACGAGGAGATTTTCTTAACCTCCATTTTGGCCGAATTTTTAGAGAATGCAAAAATATCCCATGGAAGTCGTAGTTAGGTTGTTTACCTTTCCAACGAATTGTCACATGCTAAGATTCAATGCAAATCGGCCACATTATGGCCTTCCTAGTAAAAAAGGGTCGAAAACGAGTAATGTCCTAAATTAACGAGGGGATTTTCTTAACCACCCTTTTGGCCGAATTTTTAGAGAATGCAAAAATATCCCATGGAAATCGTAGGTATGTTGTTTACCTATCCAACGAATTGTCACATGCTAAGATTCAATACAAATTGGCCACTTTATGGCCTTCCTAGTAAAAATGGGTCGAAAACGAGTAACGTCCTAAATTAACGAGGAGATTTTCTTAACCTCTATTTTGGCCAAATTTTTAGAGAATGCAAAAATATCCCGTGGAAGTCATAGTTATGTTGTTTACCTATCCAACGAATTGTCACACGCTAAGATTCAATGCAAATCGGCCACATTATGGCCTTCCTAGTAAAAAAGGGTCGAAAACGAGTAATGTCCCAAATTAACAAGGAGATTTTCTTAACCTCCATTTTGGCTGAATTTTTAAAAAATGCAAAAATATCCCATGGAAGTCGTAGCTATGTTGTTTACCTATCCAACGAATTGTCCCATGCTAAGATTCAATACAAACCGGCCACTTTATGGCCTTCCTTATAAAAAAGGGTCGAAAATGAGTAATGTCCTAAATTAACGAGGGGATTTTCTTAACCTCCATTTTGGCTAAATTTTTAGAGAATGCAAAAATATCCCATGGAAGTCGTAGTTATGTTGTTTACCTATCCAACAAAGTGTCACATGCTAAGATTCAATACAAATCGGCCACTTTATGGCCTTCCTAGTAAAAATGGGTCGAAAACGAGTAATGTCCTAAATTAACGAGGAGATTTTCTTAACCTCCATTTTGGCCGAATTTTTAGAGAATGCAAAAATATCCCATGGAAGTCGTAGCTATGTTGTTTACCTATCCAACGAATTGTCACATGCTAAGATTCAATACAAATCTGCCACTTTATGGCCTTCCTAGTAAAAATGGGTCGAAAACGAGTAATGTCCTAAATTAACGACGAGATTTTCTTAACCTCCATTTTGGCCGAATTTTTAGAGAATGCAAAAATATCCCATGGAAGTTGTAGTTATGTTGTTTACCTATTCAACGAATTGTCACACGCTAAGATTCAATGCAAATCGGCCACATTATGGCATTCCTAGTAAAAAAGGGTCGAAAACGAGTAATGTCCCAAATTAACGCAAGGATTTTCTTAACCTCCATTTTGGCTGAATTTTTAAAAAATGCAAAAATATCCCATGGAAGTCGTAGCTATGTTGTTTACCTATCCAACGAATTGTCCCATGCTAAGATTCAATACAAACCGGCCACTTTATGGCCTTCCTTATAAAAAAAGGGTCAAAAACGAGTAATGTCCTAAATTAACGAGGGGATTTTCTTAACCTCCATTTTGGCCGAATTTTTAGAGAATGCAAAAATATCCCATGGAAGTCGTAGCTATTTTGTTTACCTATCCAGCGAATTTTCACATGCTAAGATTCAATACAAATCGACCACTTTATGGCCTTCCTACTAAAAAAGGGTTGAAAACGAGTAATGTCCTAAATTAACGAGGAGATTTTCTTAACCTCCATTTTGGCCGAATTTTTAGAGAATGCAAAAATATCCCATGGAAGTCGTAGTTATGTTGTTTACCTATCCAACGAATTGTCACACGCTAAGATTCAATGCAAATCGGCCACATTATGGCCTTCCTACTAAAAAAGGGTCGAAAACGAGTAATGTCCCAAATTAACGACGAGATTTTCTTAACCTCCATTTTGGCCGAATTTTTAGAGAATGCAAAAATATCCCATGGAAGTCGTAGTTATGTTGTTTACCTATCCAACGAATTGTCACACGCTAAGATTCAATGCAAATCGGCCACATTATGGCCTTCCTACTAAAAAAGGGTCGAAAACGAGTAATGTCCCAAATTAACGACGAGATTTTCTTAACCTCCATTTTGGCCGAATTTTTAGAGAATGCAAAAATATCCCATGGAAGTCGTAGTTATGTTGTTTACCTATCCAACGAATTGTCACACGCTAAGATTCAATGCAAATCGGCCACATTATGGCATTCCTAGTAAAAAAGGGTCGAAAACGAGTAATGTCCCAAATTAACGCGAGGATTTTCTTAACCTCCATTTTGGCTGAATTTTTAAAAAATGCAAAAATATCCCATGGACGTCGTAGCTATGTTGTTTACCTATCCAACGAATTGTCCCATGCTAAGATTCAATACAAACCGGCCACTTTATGGCCTTCCTTATAAAAAAAGGGTCGAAAACGAGTAATGTCCTAAATTAACGAGGGGATTTTCTTAACCTCCATTTTGGCCGAATTTTTAGAGAATGCAAAAATATCCCATGGAAGTCGTAGCTATTTTGTTTACCTATCCAGCGAATTTTCACATGCTAAGATTCAATACAAATCGACCACTTTATGGCCTTCCTACTAAAAAAGGGTTGAAAACGAGTAATGTCCTAAATTAACGAGGAGATTTTCTTAACCTCCATTTTGGCCGAATTTTTAGAGAATGCAAAAATATCCCATGGAAGTCGTAGTTATGTTGTTTACCTATCCAACGAATTGTCACACGCTAAGATTCAATGCAAATCGGCCACATTATGGCCTTCCTACTAAAAAAGGGTCGAAAACGAGTAATGTCCCAAATTAATGAGGAGATTTTCTTAACCTCCATTTTGGCCGAATTTTTAGAGAATGCAAAAATATCCCATGGAAGTCGTAGTTATGTTGTTTACCTTTCCAACGAATTGTCACATGCTAAGATTCAATGCAAATCGGCCACATTATGGCCTTCCTAGTAAAAAAGGGTCGAAAACGAGTAATGTCCTAAATTAACGAGGGGATTTTCTTAACCTCCCTTTTGGACGAATTTTTAGAGAATGCAAAAATATCCCATGGAAATCGTAGGTATGTTGTTTACCTATCCAACGAATTGTCACATGCTAAGATTCAATACAAATCGGCCACTTTATGGCCTTCCTAGTAAAAATGGGTCGAAAACGAGTAATGTCCTAAATTAACGAGGAGATTTTCTTCACCTCCATTTTGGCCGAATTTTTAGAGAATGCAAAAATATCCCATGGAAGTCGTAGCTATGTTGTTTACCTATCCAACGAATTGTCACATGCTAAGATTCAATACAAATCTGCCACTTTATGGCCTTCCTAGTAAAAATGGGTCGAAAACGAGTAATGTCCTAAATTAACGACGAGATTTTCTTAACCTCCATTTTGGCCGAATTTTTAGAGAATGCAAAAATATCCCATGGAAGTTGTAGTTATGTTGTTTACCTATCCAACGAATTGTCACACGCTAAGATTCAATGCAAATCGGCCACATTATGGCATTCCTAGTAAAAAAGGGTCGAAAACGAGTAATGTCCCAAATTAACGCAAGGATTTTCTTAACCTCCATTTTGGCTGAATTTTTAAAAAATGCAAAAATATCCCATGGAAGTCGTAGCTATGTTGTTTACCTATCCAACGAATTGTCCCATGCTAAGATTCAATACAAACCGGCCACTTTATGGCCTTCCTTATAAAAAAAGGGTCAAAAACGAGTAATGTCCTAAATTAACGAGGGGATTTTCTTAACCTCCATTTTGGCCGAATTTTTAGAGAATGCAAAAATATCCCATGGAAGTCGTAGCTATTTTGTTTACCTATCCAGCGAATTTTCACATGCTAAGATTCAATACAAATCGACCACTTTATGGCCTTCCTACTAAAAAAGGGTTGAAAACTAGTAATGTCCTAAATTAACGAGGAGATTTTCTTAACCTCCATTTTGGCCGAATTTTTAGAGAATGCAAAAATATCCCATGGAAGTCGTAGTTATGTTGTTTACCTATCCAACGAATTGTCAAACGCTAAGATTCAATGCAAATCGGCCACATTATGGCCTTCCTACTAAAAAAGGGTCGAAAACGAGTAATGTCCCAAATTAACGACGAGATTTTCTTAACCTCCATTTTGGCCGAATTTTTAGAGAATGCAAAAATTTCCCATGGAAGTCGTAGTTATGTTGTTTACCTATCCAACGAATTGTCACACGCTAAGATTCAATGCAAATCGGCCACATTATGGCCTTCCTACTAAAAAAGGGTCGAAAACGAGTAATGTCCCAAATTAACGACGAGATTTTCTTAACCTCCATTTTGGCCGAATTTTTAGAGAATGCAAAAATATCCCATGGAAGTCGTAGTTATGTTGTTTACCTATCCAACGAATTGTCACACGCTAAGAATCAATGCAAATCGGCCACATTATGGCATTCCTAGTAAAAAAGGGTCGAAAACGAGTAATGTCCCAAATTAACGCGAGGATTTTCTTAACCTCCATTTTGGCTGAATTTTTAAAAAATGCAAAAATATCCCATGGACGTCGTAGCTATGTTGTTTACCTATCAAACGAATTGTCCCATGCTAAGATTCAATACAAACCGGCCACTTTATGGCCTTCCTTATAAAAAAAGGGTCGAAAACGAGTAATGTCCTAAATTAACGAGGGGATTTTCTTAACCTCCATTTTGGCCGAATTTTTAGAGAATGCAAAAATATCCCATGGAAGTCGTAGCTATTTTGTTTACCTATCCAGCGAATTTTCACATGCTAAGATTCAATACAAATCGACCACTTTATGGCCTTCCTACTAAAAAAGGGTTGAAAACGAGTAATGTCCTAAATTAACGAGGAGATTTTCTTAACCTCCATTTTGGCCGAATTTTTAGAGAATGCAAAAATATCCCATGGAAGTCGTAGTTATGTTGTTTACCTATCCAACGAATTGTCACACGCTAAGATTCAATGCAAATCGGCCACATTATGGCCTTCCTACTAAAAAAGGGTCGAAAACGAGTAATGTCCCAAATTAATGAGGAGATTTTCTTAACCTCCATTTTGGCCGAATTTTTAGAGAATGCAAAAATATCCCATGGAAGTCGTAGTTATGTTGTTTACCTTTCCAACGAATTGTCACATGCTAAGATTCAATGCAAATCGGCCACATTATGGCCTTCCTAGTAAAAAAGGGTCGAAAACGAGTAATGTCCTAAATTAACGAGGGGATTTTCTTAACCTCCCTTTTGGCCGAATTTTTAGAGAATGCAAAAATATCCCATGGAAATCGTAGGTATGTTGTTTACCTATCCAACGAATTGTCACATGCTAAGATTCAATACAAATCGGCCACTTTATGGCCTTCCTAGTAAAAATGGGTCGAAAACGAGTAATGTCCTAAATTAACGAGGAGATTTTCTTCACCTCCATTTTGGCCGAATTTTTAGAGAATGCAAAAATATTCCATGGAAGTCGTAGTTATGTTGTTTACCTATCCAACGAATTGTCACACGCTAAGATTCAATGCAAATCGGCCACATTATGGCCTTCCTACTAAAAAAGGGTCGAAAACGAGTAATGTCCCAAATTAACGAGGAGATTTTCTTAACCTCCATTGTGGCTGAATTTTTAGAGAATGCAAAAATATCCCATGGAAGTCGTAGTTATGTTGTTTACCTATCCAACGAATTGTCACATGCTAAGATACAATACAAATCGGCCACATTATGGCCTTCCTAGTAAAAAAGGGTCGAAAACGAGTAATGTCCCAAATTAACGAGGAGATTTTCTTAACCTCTATTTTGGCCAAATTTTTAGAGAATGCAAAAATATCCCGTGGAAGTCATAGTTATGTTGTTTACCTATCCAACGAATTGTCACACGCTAAGATTCAATGCAAATCGGCCACATTATGGCCTTCCTAGTAAAAAAGGGTCGAAAACGAGTAATGTCCCAAATTAACAAGGAGATTTTCTTAACCTCCATTTTGGCTGAATTTTTAAAAAATGCAAAAATATCCCATGGAAGTCGTAGCTATGTTGTTTACCTATCCAACGAATTGTCACATGCTAAGATTCAATACAAACCGGCCACTTTATGGCCTTCCTTATAAAAAAGGGTCGAAAATGAGTAATGTCCTAAATTAACGAGGGGATTTTCTTAACCTCCATTTTGGCTAAATTTTTAGAAAATGCAAAAATATCCCATGGAAGTCGTAGTTATGTTGTTTACCCATCCAACGAATTGTCACACGCTAAGATTCAATGCAAATCGGCCACATTATGGCCTTCCTACTAAAAAAGGGTCGAAAACGAGTAATGTCCCAAATTAACGCAAGGATTTTCTTAACCTCCATTTTGGCTGAATTTTTAAAAAATGCAAAAATATCCCATGGAAGTCGTAGCTATGTTGTTCACCTATCCAACGAATTGTCCCATGCTAAGATTCAATACAAACCGGCCACTTTATGGCCTTCCTTATAAAAAAAGGGTCAAAAACGAGTAATGTCCTAAATTAACGAGGGGATTTTCTTAACCTCCATTTTGGCCGAATTTTTAGAGAATGCAAAAATATCCCATGGAAGTCGTAGCTATTTTGTTTACCTATCCAGCGAATTTTCACATGCTAAGATTCAATACAAATCGACCACTTTATGGCCTTCCTACTAAAAAAGGGTTGAAAACGAGTAATGTCCTAAATTAACGAGGAGATTTTCTTAACCTCCATTTTGGCCGAATTTTTAGAGAATGCAAAAATATCCCATGGAAGTCGTAGTTATGTTGTTTACCTATCCAACGAATTGTCACACGCTAAGATTCAATGCAAATCGGCCACATTATGGCCTTCCTACTAAAAAAGGGTCGAAAACGAGTAATGTCCCAAATTAACGACGAGATTTTCTTAACCTCCATTTTGGCCGAATTTTTAGAGAATGCAAAAATATCCCATGGAAGTCGTAGTTATGTTGTTTACCTATCCAACGAATTGTCACACGCTAAGATTCAATGCAAATCGGCCACATTATGGCCTTCCTACTAAAAAAGGGTCGAAAACAAGTAATGTCCCAAATTAACGACGAGATTTTCTTAACCTCCATTTTGGCCGAATTTTTAGAGAATGCAAAAATATCCCATGGAAGTCGTAGTTATGTTGTTTACCTATCCAACGAATTGTCACACGCTAAGATTCAATGCAAATCGGCCACATTATGGCATTCCTAGTAAAAAAGGGTCGAAAACGAGTAATGTCCCAAATTAACGCGAGGATTTTCTTAACCTCCATTTTGGCTGAATTTTTAAAAAATGCAAAAATATCCCATGGAAGTCGTAGTTATGTTGTTTACCTATCCAACGAATTGTCACACGCTAAGATTCAATGCAAATCGGCCACATTATGGCCTTCCTACTAAAAAAGGGTCGAAAACGAGTAATGTCCCAAATTAAGGAGGAGATTTTCTTAACCTCCATTTTGGCCGAATTTTTAGAGAATGCAAAAATATTCCATGGAAGTCGTAGTTATGTTGTTTACCTTTCCAACGAATTGTCACATGCTAAGATTCAATGCAAATCGGCCACATTATGGCCTTCCTTATAAAAAAAGGGTCGAAAACGAGTAATGTCCTAAATTAACGAGGGGATTTTCTTAACCTCCATTTTGGCCGAATTTTTAGAGAATGCAAAAATATCCCATGGAAGTCGTAGCTATGTTGTTTACCTATCCAACGAATTGTCCCATGCTAAGATTCAATACAAACCGGCCACTTTATGGCCTTCCTTATAAAAAAAGGGTCGAAAACGAGTAATGTCCTAAATTAACGAGGGGATTTTCTTAACCTCCATTTTGGCCGAATTTTTAGAGAATGCAAAAATATCCCATGGAAGTCGTAGCTATTTTGTTTACCTATCCAGCGAATTTTCACATGCTAAGATTCAATACAAATCGACCACTTTATGGCCTTCCTACTAAAAAAGGGTTGAAAACGAGTAATGTCCTAAATTAACGAGGAGATTTTCTTAACCTCCATTTTGGCCGAATTTTTAGAGAATGCAAAAATATCCCATGGAAGTCGTAGTTATGTTGTTTACCTATCCAACGAATTGTCACACGCTAAGATTCAATGCAAATCGGCCACATTATGGCCTTCCTACTAAAAAAGGGTCGAAAACGAGTAATGTCCCAAATTAATGAGGAGATTTTCTTAACCTCCATTTTGGCCGAATTTTTAGAGAATGCAAAAATATCCCATGGAAGTCGTAGTTATGTTGTTTACCTTTCCAACGAATTGTCACATGCTAAGATTCAATGCAAATCGGCCACATTATGGCCTTCCTAGTAAAAAAGGGTCGAAAACGAGTAATGTCCTAAATTAACGAGGGGATTTTCTTAACCTCCCTTTTGGCCGAATTTTTAGAGAATGCAAAAATATCCCATGGAAATCGTAGGTATGTTGTTTACCTATCCAACGAATTGTCACATGCTAAGATTCAATACAAATCGGCCACTTTATGGCCTTCCTAGTAAAAATGGGTCGAAAACGAGTAATGTCCTAAATTAACGAGGAGATTTTCTTCACCTCCATTTTGGCCGAATTTTTAGAGAATGCAAAAATATTCCATGGAAGTCGTAGTTATGTTGTTTACCTATCCAACGAATTGTCACACGCTAAGATTCAATGCAAATCGGCCACATTATGGCCTTCCTACTAAAAAAGGGTCGAAAACGAGTAATGTCCCAAATTAACGAGGAGATTTTCTTAACCTCCATTGTGGCTGAATTTTTAGAGAATGCAAAAATATCCCATGGAAGTCGTAGTTATGTTGTTTACCTATCCAACGAATTGTCACATGCTAAGATACAATACAAATCGGCCACACTATGGCCTTCCTAGTAAAAAAGGGTCGAAAACGAGTAATGTCCCAAATTAACGAGGAGATTTTCTTAACCTCTATTTTGGCCAAATTTTTAGAGAATGCAAAAATATCCCGTGGAAGTCATAGTTATGTTGTTTACCTATCCAACGAATTGTCACACGCTAAGATTCAATGCAAATCGGCCACATTATGGCCTTCCTAGTAAAAAAGGGTCGAAAACGAGTAATGTCCCAAATTAACAAGGAGATTTTCTTAACCTCCATTTTGGCTGAATTTTTAAAAAATGCAAAAATATCCCATGGAAGTCGTAGCTATGTTGTTTACCTATCCAACGAATTGTCACATGCTAAGATTCAATACAAACCGGCCACTTTATGGCCTTCCTTATAAAAAAGGGTCGAAAATGAGTAATGTCCTAAATTAACGAGGGGATTTTCTTAACCTCCATTTTGGCTAAATTTTTAGAAAATGCAAAAATATCCCATGGAAGTCGTAGTTATGTTGTTTACCCATCCAACGAATTGTCACACGCTAAGATTCAATGCAAATCGGCCACATTATGGCCTTCCTACTAAAAAAGGGTCGAAAACGAGTAATGTCCCAAATTAACGCAAGGATTTTCTTAACCTCCATTTTGGCTGAATTTTTAAAAAATGCAAAAATATCCCATGGAAGTCGTAGCTATGTTGTTCACCTATCCAACGAATTGTCCCATGCTAAGATTCAATACAAACCGGCCACTTTATGGCCTTCCTTATAAAAAAAGGGTCAAAAACGAGTAATGTCCTAAATTAACGAGGGGATTTTCTTAACCTCCATTTTGGCCGAATTTTTAGAGAATGCAAAAATATCCCATGGAAGTCGTAGCTATTTTGTTTACCTATCCAGCGAATTTTCACATGCTAAGATTCAATACAAATCGACCACTTTATAGCCTTCCTACTAAAAAAGGGTTGAAAACGAGTAATGTCCTAAATTAACGAGGAGATTTTCTTAACCTCCATTTTGGCCGAATTTTTAGAGAATGCAAAAATATCCCATGGAAGTCGTAGTTATGTTGTTTACCTATCCAACGAATTGTCACACGCTAAGATTCAATGCAAATCGGCCACATTATGGCCTTCCTACTAAAAAAGGGTCGAAAACGAGTAATGTCCCAAATTAACGACGAGATTTTCTTAACCTCCATTTTGGCCGAATTTTTAGAGAATGCAAAAATATCCCATGGAAGTCGTAGTTATGTTGTTTACCTATCCAACGAATTGTCACACGCTAAGATTCAATGCAAATCGGCCACATTATGGCCTTCCTACTAAAAAAGGGTCGAAAACGAGTAATGTCCCAAATTAACGACGAGATTTTCTTAACCTCCATTTTGGCCGAATTTTTAGAGAATGCAAAAATATCCCATGGAAGTCGTAGTTATGTTGTTTACCTATCCAACGAATTGTCACACGCTAAGATTCAATGCAAATCGGCCACATTATGGCATTCCTAGTAAAAAAGGGTCGAAAACGAGTAATGTCCCAAATTAACGCGAGGATTTTCTTAACCTCCATTTTGGCTGAATTTTTAAACAATGCAAAAATATCCCATGGAAGTCGTAGTTATGTTGTTTACCTATCCAACGAATTGTCACACGCTAAGATTCAATGCAAATCGGCCACATTATGGCCTTCCTACTAAAAAAGGGTCGAAAACGAGTAATGTCCCAAATTAACGAGGAGATTTTCTTAACCTCCATTTTGGCCGAATTTTTAGAGAATGCAAAAATATCCCATGGAAGTCGTAGTTATGTTGTTTACCTTTCCAACGAATTGTCACATGCTAAGATTCAATGCAAATCGGCCACATTATGGCCTTCCTAGTAAAAAAGGGTCGAAAACGAGTAATGTCCTAAATTAACGAGGGGATTTTCTTAACCTCCCTTTTGGCCGAATTTTTAGAGAATGCAGAAATATCCCATGGAAATCGTAGGTATGTTGTTTACCTATCCAACGAATTGTCACATGCTAAGATTCAATACAAATCGGCCACTTTATGGCCTTCCTAGTAAAAATGGGTCGAAAACGAGTAATGTCCTAAATTAACGAGGAGATTTTCTTCACCTCCATTTTGGCCGAATTTTTAGAGAATGCAAAAATATCCCATGGAAGTCGTAGTTATGTTGTTTACCTATCCAACGAATTGTCACACGCTAAGATTCAATGCAAATCGGCCACATTATGGCCTTCCTACTAAAAAAGGGTCGAAAACGAGTAATGTCCCAAATTAACGAGGAGATTTTCTTAACCTCCATTGTGGCTGAATTTTTAGAGAATGCAAAAATATCCCATGGAAGTCGTAGTTATGTTGTTTACCTATCCAACGAATTGTCACATGCTAAGATTCAATACAAATCGGCCACATTATGGCCTTCCTAGTAAAAAAGGGTCGAAAACGAGTAATGTCCCAAATTAACGAGGAGATTTTCTTAACCTCCATTTTGGCTAAATTTTTAGAGAATGCAAAAATATCCCATGGAAGTCGTAGTTATGTTGTTTACCCATCCAACGAATTGTCACATGCTAAGATTCAATACAAACCTGCCACTTTATGGCCTTCCTTATAAAAAAGGGTCGAAAATGAGTAATGTCCTAAATTAACGAGGGGATTTTCTTAACCTCCATTTTGGCTAAATTTTTAGAGAATGCAAAAATATCCCATGGAAGTCGTAGTTATGTTGTTTACCCATCCAACGAATTGTCACACGCTAAGATTCAATGCAAATCGGCCACATTATGGCCTTCCTACTAAAAAAGGGTCGAAAACGAGTAATGTCCTAAATTAACGAGGAGATTTTCTTAACCTCCGTTTTGGCCGAATTTTTAGAGAATGCAAAAATATCCCATGGAAGACGTAGTTATGTTGTTTACCTATCCAACAAATTGTCACATGCTAAGATTCAATACAAATCGGCCACTTTATGGCCTTCCTAGTAAAAATGGGTCGAAAACGAGTAATGTCCTAAATTAACGAGGAGATTTTCTTAACCTCCATTTTGGCCGAATTTTTAGAGAATGCAAAAATATCCCATGGAAGTTGTAGCTATGTTGTTTACCTATCCAACGAATTGTCACATGCTAAGATTCAATACAAATCGGCCACTTTATGGCCTTCCTAGTAAAAATGGGTCGAAAACGAGTAATGTCCTAAATTAACGAGGAGATTTTCTTAACCTCCATTTTGGCCGAATTTTTAGAGAATGCAAAAATATCCCATGGAAGTCGTAGCTATGTTGTTTACCTATCCAACGAATTTTCACATGCTAAGATTCAATACAAATCGACCACTTAATGGCCTTCCTACTAAAAAAGGGTTGAAAACGAGTAATGTCCTAAATTAACGAGGAGATTTTCTTAACCTCCATTTTGGCCGAATTTTTAGAGAATGCAAAAATATCCCATGGAAGTCGTAGTTATGTTGTTTACCTATCCAACGAATTGTCACACGCTAAGATTCAATGCAAATCGGCCACATTATGGCCTTCCTACTAAAAAAGGGTCGAAAACGAGTAATGTCCCAAATTAACGACGAGATTTTCTTAACCTCCATTTTGGCCGAATTTTTAGAGAATGCAAAAATATCCCATGGAAGTCGTAGTTATGTTGTTTACCTATCCAACGAATTGTCACACGCTAAGATTCAATGCAAATCGGCCACATTATGGCTTTCCTAGTAAAAAAGGGTCGAAAACGAGTAATGTCCCAAATTAACGCAAGGATTTTCTTAACCTCCATTTTGGCTGAATTTTTAAAAAATGCAAAAATATCCCATGGAAGTCGTAGCTATGTTGTTTACCTATCCAACGAATTGTCCCATGCTAAGATTCAATACAAACCGGCCACTTTATGGCCTTCCTTATAAAAAAGGGTCGAAAATGAGTAATGTCCTAAATTAACGAGGGGATTTTCTTAACCTCCATTTTGGCTAAATTTTTAGAAAATGCAAAAATATCCCATGGAAGTCGTAGTTATGTTGTTTACCCATCCAACGAATTGTCACACGCTAAGATTCAATGCAAATCGGCCACATTATGGCCTTCCTACTAAAAAAGGGTCGAAAACGAGTAATGTCCCAAATTAACGCAAGGATTTTCTTAACCTCCATTTTGGCTGAATTTTTAAAAAATGCAAAAATATCCCATGGAAGTCGTAGCTATGTTGTTCACCTATCCAACGAATTGTCCCATGCTAAGATTCAATACAAACCGGCCACTTTATGGCCTTCCTTATAAAAAAAGGGTCAAAAACGAGTAATGTCCTAAATTAACGAGGGGATTTTCTTAACCTCCATTTTGGCCGAATTTTTAGAGAATGCAAAAATATCCCATGGAAGTCGTAGCTATTTTGTTTACCTATCCAGCGAATTTTCACATGCTAAGATTCAATACAAATCGACCACTTTATGGCCTTCCTACTAAAAAAGGGTTGAAAACGAGTAATGTCCTAAATTAACGAGGAGATTTTCTTAACCTCCATTTTGGCCGAATTTTTAGAGAATGCAAAAATATCCCATGGAAGTCGTAGTTATGTTGTTTACCTATCCAACGAATTGTCACACGCTAAGATTCAATGCAAATCGGCCACATTATGGCCTTCCTACTAAAAAAGGGTCGAAAACGAGTAATGTCCCAAATTAACGACGAGATTTTCTTAACCTCCATTTTGGCCGAATTTTTAGAGAATGCAAAAATATCCCATGGAAGTCGTAGTTATGTTGTTTACCTATCCAACGAATTGTCACACGCTAAGATTCAATGCAAATCGGCCACATTATGGCCTTCCTACTAAAAAAGGGTCGAAAACGAGTAATGTCCCAAATTAACGACGAGATTTTCTTAACCTCCATTTTGGCCGAATTTTTAGAGAATGCAAAAATATCCCATGGAAGTCGTAGTTATGTTGTTTACCTATCCAACGAATTGTCACACGCTAAGATTCAATGCAAATCGGCCACATTATGGCATTCCTAGTAAAAAAGGGTCGAAAACGAGTAATGTCCCAAATTAACGCGAGGATTTTCTTAACCTCCATTTTGGCTGAATTTTTAAAAAATGCAAAAATATCCCATGGAAGTCGTAGTTATGTTGTTTACCTATCCAACAAATTGTCACACGCTAAGATTCAATGCAAATCGGCCACATTATGGCCTTCCTACTAAAAAAGGGTCGAAAACGAGTAATGTCCCAAATTAACGAGGAGATTTTCTTAACCTCCATTTTGGCCGAATTTTTAGAGAATGCAAAAATATCCCATGGAAGTCGTAGTTATGTTGTTTACCTTTCCAACGAATTGTCACATGCTAAGATTCAATGCAAATCGGCCACATTATGGCCTTCCTAGTAAAAAAGGGTCGAAAACGAGTAATGTCCTAAATTAACGAGGGGATTTTCTTAACCTCCCTTTTGGCCGAATTTTTAGAGAATGCAAAAATATCCCATGGAAATCGTAGGTATGTTGTTTACCTATCCAACGAATTGTCACATGCTAAGATTCAATACAAATCGGCCACTTTATGGCCTTCCTAGTAAAAATGGGTCGAAAACGAGTAATGTCCTAAATTAACGAGGAGATTTTCTTCACCTCCATTTTGGCCGAATTTTTAGAGAATGCAAAAATATCCCATGGAAGTCGTAGTTATGTTGTTTACCTATCCAACGAATTGTCACACGCTAAGATTCAATGCAAATCGGCCACATTATGGCCTTCCTACTAAAAAAGGGTCGAAAACGAGTAATGTCCCAAATTAACGAGGAGATTTTCTTAACCTCCATTGTGGCTGAATTTTTAGAGAATGCAAAAATATCCCATGGAAGTCGTAGTTATGTTGTTTACCTATCCAACGAATTGTCACATGCTAAGATTCAATACAAATCGGCCACATTATGGCCTTCCTAGTAAAAAAGGGTCGAAAACGAGTAATGTCCCAAATTAACGAGGAGATTTTCTTAACCTCCATTTTGGCTAAATTTTTAGAGAATGCAAAAATATCCCATGGAAGTCGTAGTTATGTTGTTTACCCATCCAACGAATTGTCACATGCTAAGATTCAATACAAACCTGCCACTTTATGGCCTTCCTTATAAAAAAGGGTCGAAAATGAGTAATGTCCTAAATTAACGAGGGGATTTTCTTAACCTCCATTTTGGCTAAATTTTTAGAGAATGCAAAAATATCCCATGGAAGTCGTAGTTATGTTGTTTACCCATCCAACGAATTGTCACACGCTAAGATTCAATGCAAATCGGCCACATTATGGCCTTCCTACTAAAAAAGGGTCGAAAACGAGTAATGTCCTAAATTAACGAGGAGATTTTCTTAACATCCGTTTTGGCCGAATTTTTAGAGAATGCAAAAATATCCCATGGAAGACGTAGTTATGTTGTTTACCTATCCAACAAATTGTCACATGCTAAGATTCAATACAAATCGGCCACTTTATGGCCTTCCTAGTAAAAATGGGTCGAAAACGAGTAATGTCCTAAATTAACGAGGAGATTTTCTTAACCTCCATTTTGGCCGAATTTTTAGAGAATGCAAAAATATCCCATGGAAGTCGTAGTTATGTTGTTTACCTTTCCAACGAATTGTCACATGCTAAGATTCAATGCAAATCGGCCACATTATGGCCTTCCTAGTAAAAAAGGGTCGAAAACGAGTAATGTCCTAAATTAACGAGGGGATTTTCTTAACCTCCCTTTTGGCCGAATTTTTAGAGAATGCAAAAATATCCCATGGAAATCGTAGGTATGTTGTTTACCTATCCAACGAATTGTCACATGCTAAGATTCAATACAAATCGGCCACTTTATGGCCTTCCTAGTAAAAATGGGTCGAAAACGAGTAATGTCCTAAATTAACGAGGAGATTTTCTTCACCTCCATTTTGGCCGAATTTTTAGAGAATGCAAAAATATCCCATGGAAGTCGTAGTTATGTTGTTTACCTATCCAACGAATTGTCACACGCTAAGATTCAATGCAAATCGGCCACATTATGGCCTTCCTACTAAAAAAGGGTCGAAAACGAGTAATGTCCCAAATTAACGAGGAGATTTTCTTAACCTCCATTGTGGCTGAATTTTTAGAGAATGCAAAAATATCCCATGGAAGTCGTAGTTATGTTGTTTACCTATCCAACGAATTGTCACATGCTAAGATTCAATACAAATCGGCCACATTATGGCCTTCCTAGTAAAAAAGGGTCGAAAACGAGTAATGTCCCAAATTAACGAGGAGATTTTCTTAACCTCCATTTTGGCTAAATTTTTAGAGAATGCAAAAATATCCCATGGAAGTCGTAGTTATGTTGTTTACCCATCCAACGAATTGTCACATGCTAAGATTCAATACAAACCTGCCACTTTATGGCCTTCCTTATAAAAAAGGGTCGAAAATGAGTAATGTCCTAAATTAACGAGGGGATTTTCTTAACCTCCATTTTGGCTAAATTTTTAGAGAATGCAAAAATATCCCATGGAAGTCGTAGTTATGTTGTTTACCCATCCAACGAATTGTCACACGCTAAGATTCAATGCAAATCGGCCACATTATGGCCTTCCTACTAAAAAAGGGTCGAAAACGAGTAATGTCCTAAATTAACGAGGAGATTTTCTTAACATCCGTTTTGGCCGAATTTTTAGAGAATGCAAAAATATCCCATGGAAGACGTAGTTATGTTGTTTACCTATCCAACAAATTGTCACATGCTAAGATTCAATACAAATCGGCCACTTTATGGCCTTCCTAGTAAAAATGGGTCGAAAACGAGTAATGTCCTAAATTAACGAGGAGATTTTCTTAACCTCCATTTTGGCCGAATTTTTAGAGAATGCAAAAATATCCCATGGAAGTTGTAGCTATGTTGTTTACCTATCCAACGAATTGTCACATGCTAAGATTCAATACAAATCGGCCACTTTATGGCCTTCCTAGTAAAAATGGGTCGAAAACGAGTAATGTCCTAAATTAACGAGGAGATTTTCTTAACCTCCATTTTGGCCGAATTTTTAGAGAATGCAAAAATATCCCATGGAAGTCGTAGCTATGTTGTTTACCTATCCAACGAATTTTCACATGCTAAGATTCAATACAAATCGACCACTTTATGGCCTTCCTACTAAAAAAGGGTTGAAAACGAGTAATGTCCTAAATTAACGAGGAGATTTTCTTAACCTCCATTTTGGCCGAATTTTTAGAGAATGCAAAAATATCCCATGGAAGTCGTAGTTATGTTGTTTACCTATCCAACGAATTGTCACACGCTAAGATTCAATGCAAATCGGCCACATTATGGCCTTCCTACTAAAAAAGGGTCGAAAACGAGTAATGTCCCAAATTAACGACGAGATTTTCTTAACCTCCATTTTGGCCGAATTTTTAGAGAATGCAAAAATATCCCATGGAAGTCGTAGTTATGTTGTTTACCTATCCAACGAATTGTCACATGCTAAGATTCAATACAAATCGGCCACTTTATGGCCTTCCTAGTAAAAATGGGTCGAAAACGAGTAATGTCCTAAATTAACGAGGAGATTTTCTTAACCTCCATTTTGGCCGAATTTTTAGAGAATGCAAAAATATCCCATTGAAGTCGTAGTTATGTTGTTTACCTATCCAACGAATTGTGACACGCTAAGATTCAATGCAAATCGGCCACATTATGGCTTTCCTACTAAAAAAGGGTTGAAAACGAGTTATGTCCTAAATTAACGAGGAGATTTTCTTAACCTCCATTTTGGCCGAATTTTTAGAGAATGCGAAAATATCCCATGGAAGTCGTAGTTATGTTGTTTATCTATCCAACGAATTGTCACATGCTAAGATTCAATGCAAATCGGCCACATTATGGCCTTCCTAGTAAAAAAGGGTCAAAAACGAGTAATGTCCTAAATTAACGAGGAGATTTTCTTAACCTCCGTTTTGGCCGAATTTTTAGAGAATGCAAAAATATCCCATGGAAGTCGTAGTTATGTCGTTTACCTATCCAACAAATTGTCACATGCTAAGATTCAATACAAATCGGCCACTTTATGGCCTTCCTAGTAAAAATGGGTCGAAAACGAGTAACGTCCTAAATTAACGACGAGATTTTCTTAACCTCCATTTTGGCCGAATTTTTAGAGAATGCAAAAATATCCCATGGAAGTCATAGTTATGTTGTTTACCTATCCAACGAATTGTCACACGATAAGATTCAATGCAAATCGGCCACATTATGGCCTTCCTAGTAAAAAAGGGTCGAAAACGAGTAATGTCCCAAATTAACGCAAGGATTTTCTTAACCTCCATTTTGGCTGAATTTTTAAAAAATGCAAAAATATCCCATGGAAGTCGTAGCTATGTTGTTTACCTATCCAACGAATTGTCCCATGCTAAGATTCAATACAAACCGGCCACTTTATGGCCTTCCTTATAAAAAAAGGGTCGAAAACGAGTAATGTCCTAAATTAACGAGGGGATTTTCTTAACCTCCATTTTGGCCGAATTTTTAGAGAATGCAAAAATATCCCATGGAAATCGTAGCTATTTTGTTTACCTATCCAACGAATTTTCACATGCTAAGATTCAATACAAATCGACCACTTTATGGCCTTCCTACTAAAAAAGGGTTGAAAACGAGTAATGTCCTAAATTAACGAGGAGATTTTCTTAACCTCCATTTTGGTCGAATTTTTAGAGAATGCAAAAATATCCCATGGAAGTCGTAGTTATGTTGTTTACCTATCCAACGAATTGTCACACGCTAAGATTCAATGCAAATCGGCCACATTATGGCCTTCCTACTAAAAAAGGGTCGAAAACGAGTAATGTCCCAAATTAACGAGGAGATTTTCTTAACCTCCATTTTGGCCGAATTTTTAGAGAATGCAAAAATATCCCATGGAAGTCGTAGTTATGTTGTTTACCTTTCCAACGAATTGTCACATGCTAAGATTCAATGCAAATCGGCCACATTATGGCCTTCCTAGTAAAAAAGGGTCGAAAACGAGTAATGTCCTAAATTAACGAGGGGATTTTCTTAACCTCCCTTTTGGCCGAATTTTTAGAGAATGCAAAAATATCCCATGGAAGTCGTAGTTATGTTGTTTACCTATCCAACGAATTGTCACATGCTAAGATTCAATACAAATCGGCCACTTTATGGCCTTCCTAGTAAAAATGGGTCGAAAACGAGTAATGTCCTAAATTAACGAGGAGATTTTCTTAACCTCCATTTTGGCCGAATTTTTAGAGAATGCAAAAATATCCCATTGAAGTCGTAGTTATGTTGTTTACCTATCCAACGAATTGTGACACGCTAAGATTCAATGCAAATCGGCCACATTATGGCTTTCCTACTAAAAAAGGGTTGAAAACGAGTTATGTCCTAAATTAACGAGGAGATTTTCTTAACCTCCATTTTGGCCGAATTTTTAGAGAATGCGAAAATATCCCATGGAAGTCGTAGTTATGTTGTTTATCTATCCAACGAATTGTCACATGCTAAGATTCAATGCAAATCGGCCACATTATGGCCTTCCTAGTAAAAAAGGGTCAAAAACGAGTAATGTCCTAAATTAACGAGGAGATTTTCTTAACCTCCGTTTTGGCCGAATTTTTAGAGAATGCAAAAATATCCCATGGAAGTCGTAGTTATGTCGTTTACCTATCCAACAAATTGTCACATGCTAAGATTCAATACAAATCGGCCACTTTATGGCCTTCCTAGTAAAAATGGGTCGAAAACGAGTAACGTCCTAAATTAACGACGAGATTTTCTTAACCTCCATTTTGGCCGAATTTTTAGAGAATGCAAAAATATCCCATGGAAGTCATAGTTATGTTGTTTACCTATCCAACGAATTGTCACACGATAAGATTCAATGCAAATCGGCCACATTATGGCCTTCCTAGTAAAAAAGGGTCGAAAACGAGTAATGTCCCAAATTAACGCAAGGATTTTCTTAACCTCCATTTTGGCTGAATTTTTAAAAAATGCAAAAATATCCCATGGAAGTCGTAGCTATGTTGTTTACCTATCCAACGAATTGTCCCATGCTAAGATTCAATACAAACCGGCCACTTTATGGCCTTCCTTATAAAAAAAGGGTCGAAAACGAGTAATGTCCTAAATTAACGAGGGGATTTTCTTAACCTCCATTTTGGCCGAATTTTTAGAGAATGCAAAAATATCCCATGGAAATCGTAGCTATTTTGTTTACCTATCCAACGAATTTTCACATGCTAAGATTCAATACAAATCGACCACTTTATGGCCTTCCTACTAAAAAAGGGTTGAAAACGAGTAATGTCCTAAATTAACGAGGAGATTTTCTTAACCTCCATTTTGGTCGAATTTTTAGAGAATGCAAAAATATCCCATGGAAGTCGTAGTTATGTTGTTTACCTATCCAACGAATTGTCACACGCTAAGATTCAATGCAAATCGGCCACATTATGGCCTTCCTACTAAAAAAGGGTCGAAAACGAGTAATGTCCCAAATTAACGAGGAGATTTTCTTAACCTCCATTTTGGCCGAATTTTTAGAGAATGCAAAAATATCCCATGGAAGTCGTAGTTATGTTGTTTACCTTTCCAACGAATTGTCACATGCTAAGATTCAATGCAAATCGGCCACATTATGGCCTTCCTAGTAAAAAAGGGTCGAAAACGAGTAATGTCCTAAATTAACGAGGGGATTTTCTTAACCTCCCTTTTGGCCGAATTTTTAGAGAATGCAAAAATATCCCATGGAAGTCGTAGTTATGTTGTTTACCTATCCAACGAATTGTCACATGCTAAGATTCAATACAAATCGGCCACTTTATGGCCTTCCTAGTAAAAATGGGTCGAAAACGAGTAATGTCCTAAATTAACGAGGAGATTTTCTTAACCTCCATTTTGGCCGAATTTTTAGAGAATGCAAAAATATCCCATGGAAGTCGTAGTTATGTTGTTTACCTATCCAACGAATTGTCACACGCTAAGATTCAATGCAAATCGGCCACATTATGGCCTTCCTACTAAAAAAGGGTCGAAAACGAGTAATGTCCCAAATTAACGAGGAGATTTTCTTAACCTCCATTTTGGCCGAATTTTTAGAGAATGCAAAAATATCCCATGGAAGTCGTAGTTATGTTGTTTACCTTTCCAACGAATTGTCACATGCTAAGATTCAATGCAAATCGGCCACATTATGGCCTTCCTAGTAAAAAAGGGTCGAAAACGAGTAATGTCCTAAATTAACGAGGGGATTTTCTTAACCTCCCTTTTGGCCGAATTTTTAGAGAATGCAAAAATATCCCATGGAAATCGTAGGTATGTTGTTTACCTATCCAACGAATTGTCACATGCTAAGATTCAATACAAATCGGCCACTTTATGGCCTTCCTAGTAAAAATGGGTCGAAAACGAGTAACGTCCTAAATTAACGAGGAGATTTTCTTAACCTCCGTTTTAGCCGAATTTTTAGAGAATGCAAAAATATCCCATGGAAGTCGTAGTTATGTTGTTTACCTATCCAACAAATTGTCACATGCTAAGATTCAATACAAATCGGCCACTTTATGGCCTTCCTAGTAAAAATGGGTCGAAAACGAGTAATGTCCTAAATTAACGAGGATATTTTCTTAACCTCCATTTTGGCCGAATTTTTAGAGAATGCAAAAATATCCCATGGAAGTCGTAGTTATGTTGTTTACCTATCCAACGAATTGTCACACGCTAAGATTCAATGCAAATCGGCCACATTATGGCCTTCCTACTAAAAAAGGGTCGAAAACGAGTAATGTCCCAAATTAACGAGGAGATTTTCTTAACCTCCATTGTGGCTGAATTTTTAGAGAATGCAAAAATATCCCATGGAAGTCGTAGTTATGTTGTTTACCTATCCAACGAATTGTCACATGCTAAGATTCAATACAAATCGGCCACATTATGGCCTTCCTAGTAAAAAAGTGTCGAAAACGAGTAATGTCCCAAATTAACGAGGAGATTTTCTTAACCTCTATTTTGGCCAAATTTTTAGAGAATGCAAAAATATCCCGTGGAAGTCATAGTTATGTTGTTTACCTATCCAACGAATTGTCACACGCTAAGATTCAATGCAAATCGGCCACATTATGGCCTTCCTAGTAAAAAAGGGTCGAAAACGAGTAATGTCCCAAATTAACAAGGAGATTTTCTTAACCTCCATTTTGGCTGAATTTTTAAAAAATGCAAAAATATCCCATGGAAGTCGTAGCTATGTTGTTTACCTATCCAACGAATTGTCCCATGCTAAGATTCAATACAAACCGGCCACTTTATGGCCTTCCTTATAAAAAAGGGTCGAAAATGAGTAATGTCCTAAATTAACGAGGGGATTTTCTTAACCTCCATTTTGGCTAAATTTTTAGAGAATGCAAAAATATCCCATGGAAGTCGTAGTTATGTTGTTTACCCATCCAACGAATTGTCACACGCTAAGATTCAATGCAAATCGGCCACATTATGGCCTTCCTACTAAAAAAGGGTCGAAAACGAGTAATGTCCTAAATTAACGAGGAGATTTTCTTAACCTCCGTTTTGGCCGAATTTTTAGAGAATGCAAAAATATCCCATGGAAGACGTAGTTATGTTGTTTACCTATCCAACAAATTGTCACATGCTAAGATTCAATACAAATCGGCCACTTTATGGCCTTCCTAGTAAAAATAGGTCGAAAACGAATAATGTCCTAAATTAACGAGGAGATTTTCTTAACCTCCATTTTGGCCGAATTTTTAGAGAATGCAAAAATATCCCATGGAAGTCGTAGCTATGTTGTTTACCTATCCAACGAATTGTCACATGCTAAGATTCAATACAAATCGGCCACTTTATGGCCTTCCTAGTAAAAATGGGTTGAAAACGAGTAATGTCCTAAATTAACGAGGAGATTTTCTTAACCTCCGTTTTGGCCGAATTTTTAGAGAATGCAAAAATATCCCATGGAAGTCGTAGTTATGTTGTTTACCTATCCAACGAATTGTCACACGCTAAGATTCAATACAAATCGGCCACTTTATGGCCTTCCTAGTAAAAATGGGTTGAAAACGAGTAATGTCCCAAATTAACGCAAGGATTTTCTTAACCTCCATTTTGGCTGAATTTTTAAAAAATGCAAAAATATCCCATGGAAGTCGTAGCTATGTTGTTTACCTATCCAACGAATTGTCCCATGCTAAGATTCAATACAAACCGGCCACTTTATGGCCTTCCTTATAAAAAAAGGGTCGAAAACGAGTAATGTCCTAAATTAACGAGGGGATTTTCTTAACCTCCATTTTGGCCGAATTTTTAGAGAATGCAAAAATATCCCATGGAAGTCGTAGCTATTTTGTTTACCTATCCAACGAATTTTAACATGCTAAGATTCAATACAAATCGACCACTTTATGGCCTTCCTACTAAAAAAGGGTTGAAAACGAGTAATGTCCTAAATTAACGAGGAGATTTTCTTAACCTCCATTTTGGTCGAATTTTTAGAGAATGCAAAAATATCCCATGGAAGTCGTAGTTATGTTGTTTACCTATCCAACGAATTGTCACATGCTAAGATTCAATACAAATCGGCCACATTATGGCCTTCCTAGTAAAAAAGGGTCGAAAACGAGTAATGTCCCAAATTAACGAGGAGATTTTCTTAACCTCTATTTTGGCCAAATTTTTAGAGAATGCAAAAATATCCCGTGGAAGTCATAGTTATGTTGTTTACCTATCCAACGAATTGTCACACGCTAAGATTCAATGCAAATCGGCCACATTATGGCCTTCCTACTAAAAAAGGGTCGAAAACGAGTAATGTCCCAAATTAACGAGGAGATTTTCTTAACCTCCATTGTGGCTGAATTTTTAGAGAATGCAAAAATATCCCATGGAAGTCGTAGTTATGTTGTTTACCTATCCAACGAATTGTCACATGCTAAGATTCAATACAAATCGGCCACATTATGGCCTTCCTAGTAAAAAAGTGTCGAAAACGAGTAATGTCCCAAATTAACGAGGAGATTTTCTTAACCTCTATTTTGGCCAAATTTTTAGAGAATGCAAAAATATCTCGTGGAAGTCATAGTTATGTTGTTTACCTATCCAACGAATTGTCACACGCTAAGATTCAATGCAAATCGGCCACATTATGGCCTTCCTAGTAAAAAAGGGTCGAAAACGAGTAATGTCCCAAATTAACAAGGAGATTTTCTTAACCTCCATTTTGGCTGAATTTTTAAAAAATGCAAAAATATCCCATGGAAGTCGTAGCTATGTTGTTTACCTATCCAACGAATTGTCCCATGCTAAGATTCAATACAAACCGGCCACTTTATGGCCTTCCTTATAAAAAAGGGTCGAAAATGAGTAATGTCCTAAATTAACGAGGGGATTTTCTTAACCTCCATTTTGGCTAAATTTTTAGAGAATGCAAAAATATCCCATGGAAGTCGTAGTTATGTTGTTTACCCATCCAACGAATTGTCACACGCTAAGATTCAATGCAAATCGGCCACATTATGGCCTTCCTACTAAAAAAGGGTCGAAAACGAGTAATGTCCTAAATTAACGAGGAGATTTTCTTAACCTCCGTTTTGGCCGAATTTTTAGAGAATGCAAAAATATCCCATGGAAGACGTAGTTATGTTGTTTACCTATCCAACAAATTGTCACATGCTAAGATTCAATACAAATCGGCCACTTTATGGCCTTCCTAGTAAAAATAGGTCGAAAACGAATAATGTCCTAAATTAACGAGGAGATTTTCTTAACCTCCATTTTGGCCGAATTTTTAGAGAATGCAAAAATATCCCATGGAAGTCGTAGCTATGTTGTTTACCTATCCAACGAATTGTCACATGCTAAGATTCAATACAAATCGGCCACTTTATGGCCTTCCTAGTAAAAATGGGTTGAAAACGAGTAATGTCCTAAATTAACGAGGAGATTTTCTTAACCTCCGTTTTGGCCGAATTTTTAGAGAATGCAAAAATATCCCATGGAAGTCGTAGTTATGTTGTTTACCTATCCAACGAATTGTCACACGCTAAGATTCAATACAAATCGGCCACTTTATGGCCTTCCTAGTAAAAATGGGTTGAAAACGAGTAATGTCCCAAATTAACGCAAGGATTTTCTTAACCTCCATTTTGGCTGAATTTTTAAAAAATGCAAAAATATCCCATGGAAGTCGTAGCTATGTTGTTTACCTATCCAACGAATTGTCCCATGCTAAGATTCAATACAAACCGGCCACTTTATGGCCTTCCTTATAAAAAAAGGGTCGAAAACGAGTAATGTCCTAAATTAACGAGGGGATTTTCTTAACCTCCATTTTGGCCGAATTTTTAGAGAATGCAAAAATATCCCATGGAAGTCGTAGCTATTTTGTTTACCTATCCAACGAATTTTAACATGCTAAGATTCAATACAAATCGACCACTTTATGGCCTTCCTACTAAAAAAGGGTTGAAAACGAGTAATGTCCTAAATTAACGAGGAGATTTTCTTAACCTCCATTTTGGTCGAATTTTTAGAGAATGCAAAAATATCCCATGGAAGTCGTAGTTATGTTGTTTACCTATCCAACGAATTGTCACATGCTAAGATTCAATACAAATCGGCCACATTATGGCCTTCCTAGTAAAAAAGTGTCGAAAACGAGTAATGTCCCAAATTAACGAGGAGATTTTCTTAACCTCTATTTTGGCCAAATTTTTAGAGAATGCAAAAATATCTCGTGGAAGTCATAGTTATGTTGTTTACCTATCCAACGAATTGTCACACGCTAAGATTCAATGCAAATCGGCCACATTATGGCCTTCCTAGTAAAAAAGGGTCGAAAACGAGTAATGTCCCAAATTAACAAGGAGATTTTCTTAACCTCCATTTTGGCTGAATTTTTAAAAAATGCAAAAATATCCCATGGAAGTCGTAGCTATGTTGTTTACCTATCCAACGAATTGTCCCATGCTAAGATTCAATACAAACCGGCCACTTTATGGCCTTCCTTATAAAAAAGGGTCGAAAATGAGTAATGTCCTAAATTAACGAGGGGATTTTCTTAACCTCCATTTTGGCTAAATTTTTAGAGAATGCAAAAATATCCTATGGAAGTCGTAGTTATGTTGTTTACCCATCCAACGAATTGTCACACGCTAAGATTCAATGCAAATCGGCCACATTATGGCCTTCCTACTAAAAAAGGGTCGAAAACGAGTAATGTCCTAAATTAACGAGGAGATTTTCTTAACCTCCGTTTTGGCCGAATTTTTAGAGAATGCAAAAATATCCCATGGAAGACGTAGTTATGTTGTTTACCTATCCAACAAATTGTCACATGCTAAGATTCAATACAAATCGGCCACTTTATGGCCTTCCTAGTAAAAATAGGTCGAAAACGAATAATGTCCTAAATTAACGAGGAGATTTTCTTAACCTCCATTTTGGCCGAATTTTTAGAGAATGCAAAAATATCCCATGGAAGTCGTAGCTATGTTGTTTACCTATCCAACGAATTGTCACATGCTAAGATTCAATACAAATCGGCCACTTTATGGCCTTCCTAGTAAAAATGGGTTGAAAACGAGTAATGTCCTAAATTAACGAGGAGATTTTCTTAACCTCCGTTTTGGCCGAATTTTTAGAGAATGCAAAAATATCCCATGGAAGTCGTAGTTATGTTGTTTACCTATCCAACGAATTGTCACACGCTAAGATTCAATACAAATCGGCCACTTTATGGCCTTCCTAGTAAAAATGGGTTGAAAACGAGTAATGTCCCAAATTAACGCAAGGATTTTCTTAACCTCCATTTTGGCTGAATTTTTAAAAAATGCAAAAATATCCCATGGAAGTCGTAGCTATGTTGTTTACCTATCCAACGAATTGTCCCATGCTAAGATTCAATACAAACCGGCCACTTTATGGCCTTCCTTATAAAAAAAGGGTCGAAAACGAGTAATGTCCTAAATTAACGAGGGGATTTTCTTAACCTCCATTTTGGCCGAATTTTTAGAGAATGCAAAAATATCCCATGGAAGTCGTAGCTATTTTGTTTACCTATCCAACGAATTTTAACATGCTAAGATTCAATACAAATCGACCACTTTATGGCCTTCCTACTAAAAAAGGGTTGAAAACGAGTAATGTCCTAAATTAACGAGGAGATTTTCTTAACCTCCATTTTGGTCGAATTTTTAGAGAATGCAAAAATATCCCATGGAAGTCGTAGTTATGTTGTTTACCTATCCAACGAATTGTCACATGCTAAGATTCAATACAAATCGGCCACATTATGGCCTTCCTAGTAAAAAAGGGTCGAAAACGAGTAATGTCCCAAATTAACGAGGAGATTTTCTTAACCTCTATTTTGGCCAAATTTTTAGAGAATGCAAAAATATCCCGTGGAAGTCATAGTTATGTTGTTTACCTATCCAACGAATTGTCACACGCTAAGATTCAATGCAAATCGGCCACATTATGGCCTTCCTAGTAAAAAAGGGTCGAAAACGAGTAATGTCCCAAATTAACAAGGAGATTTTCTTAACCTCCATTTTGGCTGAATTTTTAAAAAATGCAAAAATATCCCATGGAAGTCGTAGCTATGTTGTTTACCTATCCAACGAATTGTCCCATGCTAAGATTCAATTCAAACCGACCACTTTATGGCCTTCCTTATAAAAAAGGGTCGAAAATGAGTAATGTCCTAAATTAACGAGGAGATTTTCTTAACCTCCATTTTGGCTAAATTTTTAGAGAATGCAAAAATATCCCATGGAAGTCGTAGTTATGTTGTTTACCCATCCAACGAATTGTCACACGCTAAGATTCAATGCAAATCGGCCACATTATGGCCTTCCTACTAAAAAAGGGTCGAAAACGAGTAATGTCCTAAATTAACGAGGAGATTTTCTTAACCTCCGTTTTGGCCGAATTTTTAGAGAATGCAAAAATATCCCATGGAAGACGTAGTTATGTTGTTTACCTATCCAACAAATTGTCACATGCTAAGATTCAATACAAATCGGCCACTTTATGGCCTTCCTAGTAAAAATGGGTCGAAAACGAGTAATGTCCCAAATTAACGAGGAGATTTTCTTAACCTCCATTCTCGCCGAATTTTTAGAGAAAGCAAAAATATCCCATGGAAGTCGTAGTTATGTTGTTTACCTATCCAACGAAATGTCACACGCTAAGATTCAATGCAAATCGGCCACATTATGGCCTTCCTGGTAAAAAAGGGTTGAAAACGAGTAATGTCCCAAATTAACGAGGAGATTTTCTTAACCTCCATTTTGGCTGAATTTTTAGAGAATGCAAAAATATCCCATGGAAGTCGTAGTTATGTTGTTTACCTATCCAACGAATTGTCGCACGCTAAGATTCAATGCAAATCGGCCACTTTATGGCCTTCCTACTAAAAATGGGTCGAAAACGAGTAATGTCCCAAATTAACGAGGAGATTTTCTTAACCTCCATTTTGGCTGAATTTTTAGAGAATGCAAAAATATCCCATGGAAGTCGTAGTTATGTTGTTTACCTATCCAACGAATTGTCGCACGCTAAGATTCAATGCAAATCGGCCACTTTATGGCCTTCCTACTAAAAATGGGTCGAAAACGAGTAATGTCCCAAATTAACGAGGAGATTTTCTTAACCTCCATTTTGGCTGAATTTTTAGAGAATGCAAAAATATCCAATGGAAGTCGTAGCTATGTTGTTTACCTATCCAACGAATTGTCACATGCTAAGATTCAATACAAATCGGCCACTTTATGGCCTTCCTAGTAAAAATGGGTTGAAAACGAGTAATGTCCTAAATTAACGAGGAGATTTTCTTAACCTCCGTTTTGGCCGAATTTTTAGAGAATGCAAAAATATCCCATGGAAGTCGTAGTTATGTTGTTTACCTATCCAACGAATTGTCACACGATAAGATTCAATGCAAATCGGCCACATTATGGCTTTCCTAGTAAAAAAGGGTCGAAAACGAGTAATGTCCCAAATAAACGCAAGGATTTTCTTAACCTCCATTTTGGCTGAATTTTTAAAAAATGCAAAAATATCCCATGGAAGTCGTAGCTATGTTGTTTACCTATCCAACGAATTGTCCCATGCTAAGATTCAATACAAACCGGCCACTTTATGGCCTTCCTTATAAAAAAAGGGTCGAAAACGAGTAATGTCCTAAATTAACGAGGGGATTTTCTTAACCTCCATTTTGGCCGAATTTTTAGAGAATGCAAAAATATCCCATGGAAGTCGTAGCTATTTTGTTTACCTATCCAACGAATTTTAACATGCTAAGATTCAATACAAATCGACCACTTTATGGCCTTCCTACTAAAAAAGGGTTGAAAACGAGTAATGTCCTAAATTAACGAGGAGATTTTCTTAACCTCCATTTTGGTCGAATTTTTAGAGAATGCAAAAATATCCCATGGAAATCGTAGGTATGTTGTTTACCTATCCAACGAATTGTCACAT
Source organism: Medicago sativa (assembly GCF_051527215.1). Lineage (NCBI taxonomy): Eukaryota > Viridiplantae > Streptophyta > Magnoliopsida > Fabales > Fabaceae > Medicago > Medicago sativa. Next base: position 85,334,215 of record NC_140750.1, read on the forward strand.
GCTAAGATTCAATACAAATCGGCCACTTTATGGCCTTCCTAGTAAAAATGGGTCGAAAACGAGTAACGTCCTAAATTAACGAGGAGATTTTCTTAACCTCCGTTTTAGCCGAATTTTTAGAGAATGCAAAATTATCCCATGGAAGTCGTAGTTATGTTGTTTACCTATCCAACAAATTGTCACATGCTAAGATTCAATACAAATCGGCCACTTTATGGCCTTCCTAGTAAAAATGGGTCGAAAACGAGTAATGTCCTAAATTAACGAGGAGATTTTCTTAACCTCCATTTTGGCCGAATTTTTAGAGAATGCAAAATTATCCCATGGAAGTCGTAGTTATGTTGTTTACCTATCCAACAAATTGTCACATGCTAAGATTCAATACAAATCGGCCACTTTATGGCCTTCCTAGTAAAAATGGGTCGAAAACGAGTAATGTCCTAAATTAACGAGGAGATTTTCTTAACCTCCATTTTGGCCGAATTTTTAGAGAATGCAAAATTATCCCATGGAAGTCGTAGTTATGTTGTTTACCTATCCAACAAATTGTCACATGCTAAGATTCAATACAAATCGGCCACTTTATGGCCTTCCTAGTAAAAATGGGTCGAAAACGAGTAATGTCCTAAATTAACGAGGAGATTTTCTTAACCTCCATTTTGGCCGAATTTTTAGAGAATGCAAAAATATCCCATGGAAGTCGTAGTTATGTTGTTTACCTATCCAACGAATTGTCACACGCTAAGATTCAATGGAAATCGGCCACATTATGGCATTCCTAGTCAAAAAGGGTCGAAAACGAGTAATGTCCCAAATTAACGCAAGGATTTTCTTAACCTCCATTTTGGCTGAATTTTTAAAAAATGCAAAAATATCCCATGGAAGTCGTAGCTATGTTGTTTACCTATCCAACGAATTGTCCCATGCTAAGATTCAATACAAACCGGCCACTTTATGGCCTTCCTTATAAAAAAAGGGTCGAAAACGAGTAATGTCCTAAATTAACGAGGGGATTTTCTTAACCTCCATTTTGGCTAAATTTTTAGAGAATGCAAAAATATCCCATGGAAGTCGTAGTTATGTTGTTTACCCATCCAACGAATTGTCACACGCTAAGATTCAATGCAAATCGGCCACATTATGGCCTTCCTACTAAAAAAGGGTCGAAAACGAGTAATGTCCTAAATTAACGAGGAGATTTTCTTAACCTCCGTTTTGGCCGAATTTTTAGAGAATGCAAAAATATCCCATGGAAGACGTAGTTATGTTGTTTACCTATCCAACAAATTGTCACATGCTAAGATTCAATACAAATCGGCCACTTTATGGCCTTCCTAGTAAAAATGGGTCGAAAACGAGTAATGTCCCAAATTAACGAGGAGATTTTCTTAACCTCCATTCTCGCCGAATTTTTAGAGAAAGCAAAAATATCCCATGGAAGTCGTAGTTATGTTGTTTACCCATCCAACGAATTGTCACACGCTAAGATTCAATGCAAATCGGCCACATTATGGCCTTCCTACTAAAAAAGGGTCGAAAACGAGTAATGTCCTAAATTAACGAGGAGATTTTCTTAACCTCCGTTTTGGCCGAATTTTTAGAGAAAGCAAAAATATCCCATGGAAGTCGTAGTTATGTTGTTTACCTATCCAACGAAATGTCACACGCTAAGATTCAATGCAAATCGGCCACATTATGGCCTTCCTGGTAAAAAAGGGTTGAAAACGAGTAATGTCCCAAATTAACGAGGAGATTTTCTTAACCTCCATTTCGGCTGAATTTTTAGAGAATGCAAAAATATCCCATGGAAGTCGTAGTTATGTTGTTTACCTATCCAACGAATTGTCGCACGCTAAGATTCAATGCAAATCGGCCACTTTATGGCCTTCCTACTAAAAATGGGTCGAAAACGAGTAATGTCCCAAATTAACGAGGAGATTTTCTTAACCTCCATTTTGGCTGAATTTTTAGAAAATGCAAAAATATCCCATGGAAGTCGTAGTTATGTTGTTTACCTATCCAACGAATTGTCACACGCTAAGATTTAATGCAAATCGGCAACATTATGGCCTTCGTGGTAAAAAAGGGTCGAAAACGAGTAATGTCCTAAATTAACGAGGAGATTTTCTTAACCTCCATTCTCGCCGAATTTTTAGAGAATGCAAAAATATCCCATGGAAGTCGTAGTTATGTTGTTTACCTATCCAACGAATTGTCACACGCTAAGATTCAATGCAAATCGGCCACATTATGGCCTTCCTACTAAAAAGGGTCGAAAACGAGTAATGTCCCAAATTAACGAGGAGATTTTCTTAACCTCCATTTTGGCCGAATTTTTAGAGAATGCAAAAATATCCCATGGAAGTCGTAGTTATGTTGTTTACCTTTCCAACGAATTGTCACATGCTAAGATTCAAAGCAAATCGGCCACATTATGGCCTTCCTAGTAAAAAAGGGTCGAAAACGAGTAATGTCCTAAATTAACGAGGGGATTTTCTTAACCTCCCTTTTGGCCGAATTTTTAGAGAATGCAAAAATATCCCATGGAAATCGTAGGTATGTTGTTTACCTATCCAACGAATTGTCACATGCTAAGATTCAATACAAATCGGCCACTTTATGGCCTTCCTAGTAAAAATGGGTCGAAAACGAGTAACGTCCTAAATTAACGAGGAGATTTTCTTAACCTCCGTTTTAGCCGAATTTTTAGAGAATGCAAAATTATCCCATGGAAGTCGTAGTTATGTTGTTTACCTATCCAACAAATTGTCACATGCTAAGATTCAATACAAATCGGCCACTTTATGGCCTTCCTAGTAAAAATGGGTCGAAAACGAGTAATGTCCTAAATTAACGAGGAGATTTTCTTAACCTCCATTTTGGCCGAATTTTTAGAGAATGCAAAATTATCCCATGGAAGTCGTAGTTATGTTGTTTACCTATCCAACAAATTGTCACATGCTAAGATTCAATACAAATCGGCCACTTTATGGCCTTCCTAGTAAAAATGGGTCGAAAACGAGTAATGTCCTAAATTAACGAGGAGATTTTCTTAACCTCCATTTTGGCCGAATTTTTAGAGAATGCAAAAATATCCCATGGAAGTCGTAGTTATGTTGTTTACCTATCCAACGAATTGTCACACGCTAAGATTCAATGGAAATCGGCCACATTATGGCATTCCTAGTCAAAAAGGGTCGAAAACGAGTAATGTCCCAAATTAACGCAAGGATTTTCTTAACCTCCATTTTGGCTGAATTTTTAAAAAATGCAAAAATATCCCATGGAAGTCGTAGCTATGTTGTTTACCTATCCAACGAATTGTCCCATGCTAAGATTCAATACAAACCGGCCACTTTATGGCCTTCCTTATAAAAAAAGGGTCGAAAACGAGTAATGTCCTAAATTAACGAGGGGATTTTCTTAACCTCCATTTTGGCTAAATTTTTAGAGAATGCAAAAATATCCCATGGAAGTCGTAGTTATGTTGTTTACCCATCCAACGAATTGTCACACGCTAAGATTCAATGCAAATCGGCCACATTATGGCCTTCCTACTAAAAAAGGGTCGAAAACGAGTAATGTCCTAAATTAACGAGGAGATTTTCTTAACCTCCGTTTTGGCCGAATTTTTAGAGAATGCAAAAATATCCCATGGAAGACGTAGTTATGTTGTTTACCTATCCAACAAATTGTCACATGCTAAGATTCAATACAAATCGGCCACTTTATGGCCTTCCTAGTAAAAATGGGTCGAAAACGAGTAATGTCCCAAATTAACGAGGAGATTTTCTTAACCTCCATTCTCGCCGAATTTTTAGAGAAAGCAAAAATATCCCATGGAAGTCGTAGTTATGTTGTTTACCCATCCAACGAATTGTCACACGCTAAGATTCAATGCAAATCGGCCACATTATGGCCTTCCTACTAAAAAAGGGTCGAAAACGAGTAATGTCCTAAATTAACGAGGAGATTTTCTTAACCTCCGTTTTGGCCGAATTTTTAGAGAAAGCAAAAATATCCCATGGAAGTCGTAGTTATGTTGTTTACCTATCCAACGAAATGTCACACGCTAAGATTCAATGCAAATCGGCCACATTATGGCCTTCCTGGTAAAAAAGGGTTGAAAACGAGTAATGTCCCAAATTAACGAGGAGATTTTCTTAACCTCCATTTCGGCTGAATTTTTAGAGAATGCAAAAATATCCCATGGAAGTCGTAGTTATGTTGTTTACCTATCCAACGAATTGTCGCACGCTAAGATTCAATGCAAATCGGCCACTTTATGGCCTTCCTACTAAAAATGGGTCGAAAACGAGTAATGTCCCAAATTAACGAGGAGATTTTCTTAACCTCCATTTTGGCTGAATTTTTAGAAAATGCAAAAATATCCCATGGAAGTCGTAGTTATGTTGTTTACCTATCCAACGAATTGTCACACGCTAAGATTTAATGCAAATCGGCAACATTATGGCCTTCGTGGTAAAAAAGGGTCGAAAACGAGTAATGTCCTAAATTAACGAGGAGATTTTCTTAACCTCCATTCTCGCCGAATTTTTAGAGAATGCAAAAATATCCCATGGAAGTCGTAGTTATGTTGTTTACCTATCCAACGAATTGTCACACGCTAAGATTCAATGCAAATCGGCCACATTATGGCCTTCCTACTAAAAAGGGTCGAAAACGAGTAATGTCCCAAATTAACGAGGAGATTTTCTTAACCTCCATTTTGGCCGAATTTTTAGAGAATGCAAAAATATCCCATGGAAGTCGTAGTTATGTTGTTTACCTTTCCAACGAATTGTCACATGCTAAGATTCAAAGCAAATCGGCCACATTATGGCCTTCCTAGTAAAAAAGGGTCGAAAACGAGTAATGTCCTAAATTAACGAGGGGATTTTCTTAACCTCCCTTTTGGCCGAATTTTTAGAGAATGCAAAAATATCCCATGGAAATCGTAGGTATGTTGTTTACCTATCCAACGAATTGTCACATGCTAAGATTCAATACAAATCGGCCACTTTATGGCCTTCCTAGTAAAAATGGGTCGAAAACGAGTAACGTCCTAAATTAACGAGGAGATTTTCTTAACCTCCGTTTTAGCCGAATTTTTAGAGAATGCAAAATTATCCCATGGAAGTCGTAGTTATGTTGTTTACCTATCCAACAAATTGTCACATGCTAAGATTCAATACAAATCGGCCACTTTATGGCCTTCCTAGTAAAAATGGGTCGAAAACGAGTAATGTCCTAAATTAACGAGGAGATTTTCTTAACCTCCATTTTGGCCGAATTTTTAGAGAATGCAAAAATATCCCATGGAAGTCGTATTTATGTTGTTTACCTATCCAACGAATTGTCACACGCTAAGATTCAATGCAAATCGGCCACATTATGGCCTTCCTACTAAAAAAGGGTCGAAAACGAGTAATGTCCCAAATTAACGAGGAGATTTTCTTAACCTCCATTGTGGCTGAATTTTTAGAGAATGCAAAAATATCCCATGGCAGTCGTAGTTATGTTGTTTACCTATCCAACGAATTATCACATGCTAAGATTCAATACAAATCGGCCACTTTATGGCCTTCTGATGACATTCTGTCATTACGTAATATTAGGGACTTATTGTGACATTTTGATAGAGTTCTCATGCAATTTTTACTGTTCTGGAGTGCAAAAAGCTTAAAATTTGAAGTCTGTTCGAAGGAAATCGCGCCACGCCAATTTCAAGCCGTGCTGCGATTTTTGAAGCAAAAATACACACTTCCTGTAAAGGGGAAATCGCGGCACGCCAATTAACAAGGCGCGGCGCGATTTTGATGGGTCAGGCCCATGACTTCTATAAATACTGCACTCAATCTGAAGAACAGGGGTTACGATTTTGGAGAGCAAAGTGCGATTTTGAGACATCGGAGACGGCTAGAAGGGCGATTTCTTCATCCTTTTACCAATTCATGTATGTTTTAATTATTTCATTGATTATGCTATTTGTAAACTCGATTATGAGTAGCTAAATCTCTTAGAGATTAGATCCGAGATGAATCTTTGTAACCCTAATTGACACATGTTGCTGTGAAACTCTATTTTGTTTATGAATTCAATTCTAGTTTATTCAATTCAATTGTTCTTAATGCTTTTTATATCTTGATCACATATAACTTGATTTTGTGAGAATGAATGACCACTGACCATGGCTTTCAACTTAGACCTAATTGAATTGTTCTAATAAACAGGGTTAGTCTAGGAATAGATAATCGTTTGTTAGTGATAATAGGTTAACGTTCGGTAAAACCTTCAAGAATTATTAGACCACCTAAGGAATTAGGGGCTGTAGTTTAAGAAGAGGGTCCTAACTCAAGGGATTGATTAGGGCTATTTTGTTAATCATCGTAAATTAGAAAAGGATTCATAATAAATAGGTGCAGTAGACCAATTAGGGGAACTTAGAGGATTCGACGGATCTGATCTCATCTTTCTCTCATATTTTCTTAACAAATCTTTATTTTCTGTTTCTTGATTTAATTAAAATCAAACCAAATCTACTGCCTAGTGGCAAAACAAAATAAACTTTACACATCCTAATTATATAACGCAATTGAATTATTGAAGTTAAAAACAGTCCTCGTGGGATCGATATTTTTACTACTTCGATAGTATTTGGTGCACTTGCCAGAGATCTATCAAGTTTTTGGCGCCGTTGCCGGGGACTGTTGGTTTATTTCAACAAGGCAATTACGTTATAATTTAGGATTTCTGTCATTTATATTTTTGTATATATATATTTATAAAAAAGAAAAAAAATATTATGCTCTTTGTTTTCTTCTCATTGTACTGTGCTACTGAAAAGTTTATCCAAGTTTTGCAGCTATGATAGACAGGTTACTCCTCTATGACACAGAAGAGATTGCTAAGTTGCAGTATGAAAAATATATGCTATCTTTTAAGATCAAAATTTTGGACAACAAAATCTCGAGTTGTGGTCATTATGAGGCGAATCAACCAGGTAGTAATGGTGAAGGGAAGAAAGAGGTGATCAACATCGATTACAATACTCAACTTCAGAATATTTTAGATGATTTCTTGGTGTCAAATCAAGTTTCATTTGAGAAGTTTGATGTTCAGTGTGGTGATCTTGTTGAGAAAGCACATGAGTCTCAAAGGAAGCTAGTTCAGATGGAGACTGAATGTCACAAGGTTGTTGTGGAAGAAAATCCCAAAGTAAGGAGTGTTGACATTTTCCCGAAGTCTGAACCAACGGAGGTTGAGGAAATCACTCGTGTGCAGATGGATGCACGTCCTTCTCTACGGTGGGAGAGTTTAAACTCTAAAGGTTTAACAGTGAGAGCATGGGAGCATCTACTTCTTTGCTACAAATTCATGGAATTCCTACCAAACAAGAGGAAAAAGAAGGATGATATATTCTTTCTGACATATTTGCCGCCCTAACAGTGGTTGAAGCGTCAAGCTCAATGACGTAAAAGAAAGCGCTGGGTGGGAGGCAACCCACTATTTATTTTCAGGTATGATTTTATTGCTTTCAAAAACAAAAACACAAAAATATTTTTCTTTTCTTTTTAATATGAGGCAGGAAAGTTTTCGAAAAATTGTTCTAGTACCTCCTATCAAGAAAATCATGCAAGGTACTGATGTCTTGCATGATTCTCTCTTCAAAAGTTTTTCAAAAATTCAATGAACTCAGGCATTTTTCAAGAAAACAAAATTTTTGGCCTGAGGAAGCAAAGCATGCTCCCTGTTTGATCAAAATCGCGCCGCGCCTTGTTATATGGCGTGCCGCGATTTTGCCTACCAGTCTATAAAAACCCAGCTTTTCCACCATTTTTCCCATTCCATTCTTCCTACCTTTCTCTACCAAAACTTCCCTAAACTTCCCATTCACGAATTTTTCTCATATTCATCTCCTTATTCACTTACTAAACATCATCAAATCACAATCCTATCACAAATTCATCAATCCAAACCACCATCAAACCACAATCATTCCCAACTTTCCCAAACTTCACAAAACTCCCCTTTCACCATCTTCCTAAACCACAAATGGCTTCTAACCAACGAAACACCCGCTCAAAGAAAGCCACCAACCCCAAGCCATCCACAAGCAAATCCAAACGCCCCCGTGCCGCATCCGAACCACCCGAAAACGCCATCCATTTCATCAATGACCTAGCCCAGGAGTTCCATCAATCTATGAAGAGTTTTGAAGTCATAGGGGAGAGGAAGTTTGATTTCACAAAACTTGTGAAATATCCTTTCTTTGAGTCTGAAATACGAAGGAGGGGGTGGACGAGATTGAATGAGATGATCGACGAGGCAAACAACAAAACGGTGATCGTCGAATTCTTTGCAAATGCAAGGGTGTCCGATACACCCTTTCAATCTTTTGTTCGAGGAAAGTACATTGACTTCAGCCCGGATGCTCTCAACGCATGGCTGAATGTTCAAGCACCGGAGGAGTGTTGGGTAGAAAAATTAAGGAGGGAGAGATTTGCTATTACGGAGGATACTTTTGATGAGATCATCACCACCATGTGTAGGCCTGGGTCGACTTGGAAAAAGTCCCGGATGCTTACCTATGCGGAGATGCTGCCGGTACCCAAGGCGTGGGTATCATATGTGGTCCAGACTCTTGAGAGTGCATCTTGCACTTCTGAAATTCCTCTCAAGAGGGTGCTTGCTGCCTATGCCATCATCAAGGGGCACCCTATAGATATTGGCCGCCTCTTGGCCAATAGTCTTCATGATCTAGCAACCGGGAACACCACACAATTGGGACATGGAAGCTTAATTAATTGGTTGTGTGAACAACAGTTGGTGCCGGCTTATGATAGTGATCTCAACACAAGCAATATGAAGCCGATCACCGACTCGGTCATGGATGGGTTTGTCAAGAAATATGAAGGCTACATCAAGGAGAGAGAGAGGGAGGCAGCAAGGCAACAACAAATGGAGCAAGGAGGGAGTAGTAGCCAAGGGGGTTATGCTCCTCTTCATCCAAAGCTTGAGGAATTCATGCATGTGCAAGCTAATTGGATGAATGAGACTTCGGACCAGCTGTGGGTGAACCGTCCTAGGTTCTCAGCTGCGTTTGCTGCGGAGGCTCAATTGCATATGGGTCCGATTCGTGGGTCTTATGAGAGGTTTGGAGGCTCCCGTGAGCGCATGGAGCAATATTTTACACATCAAGAAGAGTATGGGTTGCGCATGAGGAGGGAAATCACTGATGATTTCAATAACACCGAGCAAGATCAAGGGGATGACATCTTTGAGGGATTGAGGACACCAGGGGCTGGACACTCGGATGATGATGTGAACATGGGCTGATCTACTGATGGATTAGCATTTCCTGCTTTGTATTTTATTTTCAGTTATTTTTCTTTTGATGTATTTTCTTTATTTTCTTTTTAATGTCGAAGTCCATTGAACTTATTTCCCTATTGTAATTGCTCCTGCACTTGTTTTATTAATGAATTTGTTTTGTTTCATGTGACCTATTCCAGTTTAGTAACAGTTGTTTGATGAAACGGTATTCCAAAAGTTCTAAAGGAGGGGTGACTTGATTCAAAGGCGAAGTGTACGGCGTTGCTAGGTAGTCACACACTCCCAGAAATCTCAGCCATAAGGTTCATTGCCAAATTTGTTTTTCAATTTACTTATATTTAGATTAGTTTTCCATGCAACTACATTTCTAGAACTTGCATTGTTTCTCTATTATTGATTGGTCTTTGTCAATTACACACTGAGGCAAAAGTGCTTGGTCCTGTGAGCCTTTTTGAAGCCTACCCTGATATTGATTGAATTTATCCTTTCTTAACCAATTGTGAGCCGGTAGGATTAGAACTTTTTGTTCGGTGACAAACTACATTACAAGCCTAGAGACTTTTAGGACTTGTCCCTTAATGAATTTCTGAGTTAAGGCATTGTAGAATGTTGCTAAAGATTAAGTTTGGGGTTGCTATTGGAATTTGCAACCAACTAAGTTTGGGGTGGGGGTACTAGAGAACAAAAATGAAAGAAATAGGAAATTGTCATGCAAAATACACACAAAAATGGTGTATCAAAAAAAAAAAGAGAAATTGAATGATGAAAAAGGGACAAAACATTGAAAATCCGAGTAACTTCAAACTCGATTGTCCTTAAATGTTAAAAATATTCTCTAGTACCTTTGCATTGATTGTTATTCCACAAGGTGAATGATTGAAGGATTGAATTTTGTGCTTTAATTTCCGTAGGAATGCCTAACTCAAATTTTGTGTAGCCTACTTATCCAAATATATCCCACCTTTCACCTAAGCCCCGTTATAACCCTAAAGACCTCAAAAGTGTGTAATGATATTGACTTTGATTGATGTTTAGAAACTTTTCAAGCATATGGTAATATGTAGACCTGCATGTCGACTGGTAGAACCCTATTTCAAATTGTTGCGTGGAGTTGTGAATTGGTGGATGCGAACAAGTCAAACTAGCTCATCTTTAGCTAGAAGGAGAATGAACTTTTGGGTACTATCGTTTTGTCAGGTAACTGTTATTTTACTGTCGTTTGTCACTGTTGCAAGCAAATTCCTTGAGGACAAGGAATGGTTTAAGTTTGGGGTTGTGATGACATTCTGTCATTACGTAATATTAGGGACTTATTGTGACATTTTGATAGAGTTCTCATGCAATTTTTACTGTTCTGGAGTGCAAAAAGCTTAAAATTTGAAGTCTGTTCGAAGGAAATCGCGCCACGCCAATTTCAAGCCGTGCTGCGATTTTTGAAGCAAAAATACACACTTCCTGTAAAGGGGAAATCGCGGCACGCCAATTAACAAGGCGCGGCGCGATTTTGATGGGTCAGGCCCATGACTTCTATAAATACTGCACTCAATCTGAAGAACAGGGGTTACGATTTTGGAGAGCAAAGTGCGATTTTGAGACATCGGAGACGGCTAGAAGGGCGATTTCTTCATCCTTTTACCAATTCATGTATGTTTTAATTATTTCATTGATTATGCTATTTGTAAACTCGATTATGAGTAGCTAAATCTCTTAGAGATTAGATCCGAGATGAATCTTTGTAACCCTAATTGACACATGTTGCTGTGAAACTCTATTTTGTTTATGAATTCAATTCTAGTTTATTCAATTCAATTGTTCTTAATGCTTTTTATATCTTGATCACATATAACTTGATTTTGTGAGAATGAATGACCACTGACCATGGCTTTCAACTTAGACCTAATTGAATTGTTCTAATAAACAGGGTTAGTCTAGGAATAGATAATCGTTTGTTAGTGATAATAGGTTAACGTTCGGTAAAACCTTCAAGAATTATTAGACCACCTAAGGAATTAGGGGCTGTAGTTTAAGAAGAGGGTCCTAACTCAAGGGATTGATTAGGGCTATTTTGTTAATCATCGTAAATTAGAAAAGGATTCATAATAAATAGGTGCAGTAGACCAATTAGGGGAACTTAGAGGATTCGACGGATCTGATCTCATCTTTCTCTCATATTTTCTTAACAAATCTTTATTTTCTGTTTCTTGATTTAATTAAAATCAAACCAAATCTACTGCCTAGTGGCAAAACAAAATAAACTTTACACATCCTAATTATATAACGCAATTGAATTATTGAAGTTAAAAACAGTCCTCGTGGGATCGATATTTTTACTACTTCGATAGTATTTGGTGCACTTGCCAGAGATCTATCAAGTTTTTGCACCAAATACTTGATAGATCTCTGGCAAGTCCCCGGCAACGGCGCCAAAAACTTGATAGATCTCTGGCAAGTGCACCAAATACTATCGAAGTAGTAAAAATATCGATCCCACGAGGACTGTTTTTAACTTCAATAATTCAATTGCGTTATATAATTAGGATGTGTAAAGTTTATTTTGTTTTGCCACTAGGCAGTAGATTTGGTTTGATTTTAATTAAATCAAGAAACAGAAAATAAAGATTTGTTAAGAAAATATGAGAGAAAGATGAGATCAGATCCGTCGAATCCTCTAAGTTCCCCTAATTGATCATATGTTGCTGTGAAACTCTATTACTTATTAATGATATTCTAGTTTTCATTCTAACTTGTGTATTTTTGCTTCAAAAATCGCAGCACGGCTTGAAATTGGCGTGGCGCGATTTCCTTCGAACAGACTTCAAATTTTAAGCTTTTTGCACTCCAGAACAGTAAAAATTGCATGAGAACTCTATCAAAATGTCACAATAAGTCCCTAATATTACGTAATGACAGAATGTCATCACCTTCCTAGTAAAAATGGGTCGAAAACGAGTAACGTCCTAAATTAACGAGGAGATTTTCTTAACCTCCATTTTAGCCGAATTTTTAGAGAATGCAAAAATATCCCATGGAAGTCGTAGTTATGTTGTTTACCTATCCAACAAATTATCACATGCTAAGATTCAATGCAAATCGGCCACATTATGGCCTTCCTACTAAAAAAGGGTCGAAAACGAGTAATGTCCCAAATTAACGAGGAGATTTTCTTAACCTCCATTGTGGCTGAATTTTTAGAGAATGCAAAAATATCCCATGGCAGTCGTAGTTATGTTGTTTACCTATCCAACGAATTATCACATGCTAAGATTCAATACAAATCGGCCACATTATGGCCTTCCTAGTAAAAAAGGGTCGAAAACGAGTAATGTCCCAAATTAACGAGGAGATTTTCTTAACCTCTATTTTGGCCAAATTTTTAGAGAATGCAAAAATATCCCGTGGAAGTCATAGTTATGTTGTTTACCTATCCAACGAATTGTCACACGCTAAGATTCAATGCAAATCGGCCACATTATGGCCTTCCTACTAAAAAAGGGTCGAAAACGAGTAATGTCCCAAATTAACGAGCAGATTTTCTTAACCTCCATTTTGGCCGAATTTTTAGAGAATGCAAAAATATCCCATGGAAGTCGTAGTTATGTTGTTTACCTTTCCAACGAATTGTCACAGGCTAAGATTCAAAGCAAATCGGCCACATTATGGCCTTCCTAGTAAAAAAGGGTCGAAAACGAGTAATGTCCTAAATTAACGAGGGGATTTTCTTAACCTCCCTTTTGGCCGAATTTTTAGAGAATGCAAAAATATCCCATGGAAATCGTAGGTATGTTGTTTACCTATCCAACGAATTGTCACATGCTAAGATTCAATACAAATCGGCCACTTTATGGCCTTCCTAGTAAAAATGGGTCGAAAACGAGTAACGTCCTAAATTAACGAGGAGATTTTCTTAACCTCCGTTTTAGCCGAATTTTTAGAGAATGCAAAAATATCCCATGGAAGTCGTAGTTATGTTGTTTACCTATCCAACAAATTGTCACATGCTAAGATTCAATACAAATCGGCCACTTTATGGCCTTCCTAGTAAAAATGGGTCGAAAACGAGTAATGTCCTAAATTAACGAGGAGATTTTCTTAACCTCCATTTTGGCCGAATTTTTAGAGAATGCAAAACTATCCCATGGAAGTCGTATTTATGTTGTTTACCTATCCAACGAATTGTCACACGCTAAGATTCAATGCAAATCGGCCACATTATGGCCTTCCTACTAAAAAAGGGTCGAAAACGAGTAATGTCCCAAATTAACGAGGAGATTTTCTTAACCTCCATTGTGGCTGAATTTTTAGAGAATGCAAAAATATCCCATGGCAGTCGTAGTTATGTTGTTTACCTATCCAACGAATTATCACATGCTAAGATTCAATACAAATCGGCCACTTTATGGCCTTCCTAGTAAAAATGGGTCGAAAACGAGTAACGTCCTAAATTAACGAGGAGATTTTCTTAACATCCATTTTAGCCGAATTTTTAGAGAATGCAAAAATATCCCATGGAAGTCGTAGTTATGTTGTTTACCTATCCAACGAATTGTCACACGCTAAGATTCAATGCAAATCGGCCACATTATGGCCTTCCTACTAAAAAAGGGTCGAAAACGAGTAATGTCCCAAATTAACGAGGAGATTTTCTTAACCTCTATTTTGGCCAAATTTTTAGAGAATGCAAAAATATCCCGTGGAAGTCATAGTTATGTTGTTTACCTATCCAACGAATTGTCACACGCTAAGATTCAATGCAAATCGGCCACATTATGGCCTTCCTACTAAAAAAGGGTCGAAAACGAGTAATGTCCCAAATTAACGAGGAGATTTTCTTAACCTCCATTTTGGCCGAATTTTTAGAGAATGCAAAAATATCCCATGGAAGTCGTAGTTATGTTGTTTACCTTTCCAACGAATTGTCACATGCTAAGATTCAAAGCAAATCGGCCACATTATGGCCTTCCTAGTAAAAAAGGGTCGAAAACGAGTAATGTCCTAAATTAACGAGGGGATTTTCTTAACCTCCCTTTTGGCCGAATTTTTAGAGAATGCAAAAATATCCCATGGAAATCGTAGGTATGTTGTTTACCTATCCAACGAATTGTCACATGCTAAGATTCAATACAAATCGGCCACTTTATGGCCTTCCTAGTAAAAATGGGTCGAAAACGAGTAACGTCCTAAATTAACGAGGAGATTTTCTTAACCTCCGTTTTAGCCGAATTTTTAGAGAATGCAAAAATATCCCATGGAAGTCGTAGTTATGTTGTTTACCTATCCAACAAATTGTCACATGCTAAGATTCAATACAAATTGGCCACTTTATGGCCTTCCTAGTAAAAATGGGTCGAAAACGAGTAATGTCCTAAATTAACGAGGAGATTTTCTTAACCTCCATTTTGGCCGAATTTTTAGAGAATGCAAAAATATCCCATGGAAGTCGTAGTTATGTTGTTTACCTATCCAACGAATTGTCACACGCTAAGATTCAATGCAAATCGGCCACATTATGGCCTTCCTACTAAAAAAGGGTCGAAAACGAGTAATGTCCCAAATTAACAAGGAGATTTTCTTAACCTCCATTGTGGCTGAATTTTTAGAGAATGCAAAAATATCCCATGGCAGTCGTAGTTATGTTGTTTACCTATCCAACGAATTGTCACATGCTAAGATTCAATACAAATCGGCCACATTATGGCCTTCCTAGTAAAAAAGGGTCGAAAACGAGTAATGTCCCAAATTAACGAGGAGATTTTCTTAACCTCTATTTTGGCCAAATTTTTAGAGAATGCAAAAAATCCCGTGGAAGTCATAGTTATGTTGTTTACCTATCCAACGAATTGTCACACGCTAAGATTCAATGCAAATCGGCCACATTATGGCCTTCCTACTAAAAAAGGGTCGAAAACGAGTAATGTCCCAAATTAACGAGGAGATTTTCTTAACCTCCATTTTGGCCGAATTTT
The DNA here is from genome assembly GCF_051527215.1 of Medicago sativa. NCBI lineage: Eukaryota > Viridiplantae > Streptophyta > Magnoliopsida > Fabales > Fabaceae > Medicago > Medicago sativa. The sequence goes on from NC_140750.1 coordinate 85,349,514, forward strand.
TAGAGAATGCAAAAATATCCCATGGAAGTCGTAGTTATGTTGTTTACCTTTCCAACGAATTGTCACATGCTAAGATTCAAAGCAAATCGGCCACATTATGGCCTTCCTAGTAAAAAAGGGTCGAAAACGAGTAATGTCCTAAATTAACGAGGGGATTTTCTTAACCTCCCTTTTGGCCGAATTTTTAGAGAATGAAAAAATATCCCATGGAAATCGTAGGTATGTTGTTTACCTATCCAACGAATGGTCACATGCTAAGATTCAATACAAATCGGCCACTTTATGGCCTTCCTAGTAAAAATGGGTCGAAAACGAGTAACGTCCTAAATTAACGAGGAGATTTTCTTAACCTCCGTTTTAGCCGAATTTTTAGAGAATGCAAAAATATCCCACGGAAGTCGTAGTTATGTTGTTTACCTATCCAACAAATTGTCACATGCTAAGATTCAATACAAATCGGCCACATTATGGCCTTCCTAGTAAAAAAGGGTCGAAAACGAGTAATGTCCCAAATTAACGAGGAGATTTTCTTAACCTCTATTTTGGCCAAATTTTTAGAGAATGCAAAAATATCCCGTGGAAGTCATAGTTATGTTGTTTACCTATCCAACGAATTGTCACACGCTAAGATTCAATGCAAATCGGCCACATTATGGCCTTCCTACTAAAAAAGGGTCGAAAACGAGTAATGTCCCAAATTAACGAGGAGATTTTCTTAACCTCCATTTTGGCCGAATTTTTAGAGAATGCAAAAATATCCCATGGAAGTCGTAGTTATGTTGTTTACCTTTCCAACGAATTGTCACATGCTAAGATTCAAAGCAAATCGGCCACATTATGGCCTTCCTAGTAAAAAAGGGTCGAAAACGAGTAATGTCCTAAACTAACGAGGGGATTTTCTTAACCTCCCTTTTGGCCGAATTTTTAGAGAATGCAAAAATATCCCATGGAAATCGTAGGTATGTTGTTTACCTATCCAACGAATTGTCACATGCTAAGATTCAATACAAATCGGCCACTTTATGGCCTTCCTAGTAAAAATGGGTCGAAAACGAGTAACGTCCTAAATTAACGAGGAGATTTTCTTAACCTCCGTTTTAGCCGAATTTTTAGAGAATGCAAAAATATCCCATGGAAGTCGTAGTTATGTTGTTTACCTATCCAACAAATTGTCACATGCTAAGATTCAATACAAATTGGCCACTTTATGGCCTTCCTAGTAAAAATGGGTCGAAAACGAGTAATGTCCTAAATTAACGAGGAGATTTTCTTAACCTCCATTTTGGCCGAATTTTTAGAGAATGCAAAAATATCCCATGGAAGTCGTAGTTATGTTGTTTACCTATCCAACGAATTGTCACACGCTAAGATTCAATGCAAATCGGCCACATTATGGCCTTCCTACTAAAAAAGGGTCGAAAACGAGTAATGTCCCAAATTAACAAGGAGATTTTCTTAACCTCCATTGTGGCTGAATTTTTAGAGAATGCAAAAATATCCCATGGCAGTCGTAGTTATGTTGTTTACCTATCCAACGAATTGTCACATGCTAAGATTCAATACAAATCGGCCACATTATGGCCTTCCTAGTAAAAAAGGGTCGAAAACGAGTAATGTCCCAAATTAACGAGGAGATTTTCTTAACCTCTATTTTGGCCAAATTTTTAGAGAATGCAAAAAATCCCGTGGAAGTCATAGTTATGTTGTTTACCTATCCAACGAATTGTCACACGCTAAGATTCAATGCAAATCGGCCACATTATGGCCTTCCTACTAAAAAAGGGTCGAAAACGAGTAATGTCCCAAATTAACGAGGAGATTTTCTTAACCTCCATTTTGGCCGAATTTTTAGAGAATGCAAAAATATCCCATGGAAGTCGTAGTTATGTTGTTTACCTTTCCAACGAATTGTCACATGCTAAGATTCAAAGCAAATCGGCCACATTATGGCCTTCCTAGTAAAAAAGGGTCGAAAACGAGTAATGTCCTAAATTAACGAGGGGATTTTCTTAACCTCCCTTTTGGCCGAATTTTTAGAGAATGAAAAAATATCCCATGGAAATCGTAGGTATGTTGTTTACCTATCCAACGAATGGTCACATGCTAAGATTCAATACAAATCGGCCACTTTATGGCCTTCCTAGTAAAAATGGGTCGAAAACGAGTAACGTCCTAAATTAACGAGGAGATTTTCTTAACCTCCGTTTTAGCCGAATTTTTAGAGAATGCAAAAATATCCCATGGAAGTCGTAGTTATGTTGTTTACCTATCCAACAAATTGTCACATGCTAAGATTCAATACAAATCGGCCACTTTATGGCCTTCCTAGTAAAAATGGGTCGAAAACGAGTAATGTCCTAAATTAACGAGGAGATTTTCTTAACCTCCATTTTGGCCGAATTTTTAGAGAATGCAAAAATATCCCATGGAAGTCGTAGTTATGTTGTTTACCTATCCAACGAATTGTCACACGCTAAGATTCAATGCAAATCGGCCACATTATGGCCTTCCTACTAAAAAAGGGTCGAAAACGAGTAATGTCCCAAATTAACGAGGAGATTTTCTTAACCTCCATTGTGGCTGAATTTTTAGAGAATGCAAAAATATCCCATGGCAGTCGTAGTTATGTTGTTTACCTATCCAACGAATTGTCACATGCTAAGATTCAATACAAATCGGCCACATTATGGCCTTCCTAGTAAAAAAGGGTCGAAAACGAGTAATGTCCCAAATTAACGAGGAGATTTTCTTAACCTCTATTTTGGCCAAATTTTTAGAGAATGCAAAAATATCCCGTGGAAGTCATAGTTATGTTGTTTACCTATCCAACGAATTGTCACACGCTAAGATTCAATGCAAATCGGCCACATTATGGCCTTCCTAGTAAAAAAGGGTCGAAAACGAGTAATGTCCCAAATTAACAAGGAGATTTTCTTAACCTCCATTTTGGCTGAATTTTTAAAAAATGCAAAAATATCCCATGGAAGTCGTAGCTATGTTGTTTACCTATCCAACGAATTGTCCCATGCTAAGATTCAATACAAACCGGCCACTTTATGGCCTTCCTTATAAAAAAGGGTCGAAAATGAGTAATGTCCTAAATTAACGAGGGGATTTTCTTAACCTCCATTTTGGCTAAATTTTTAGAGAATGCAAAAATATCCCATGGAAGTCGTAGTTATGTTGTTTACCCATCCAACGAATTGTCACACGCTAAGATTCAATGCAAATCGGCCACATTATGGCCTTCCTACTAAAAAAGGGTCGAAAACGAGTAATGTCCTAAATTAACGAGGAGATTTTCTTAACCTCCGTTTTGGCCGAATTTTTAGAGAATGCAAAAATATCCCATGGAAGACGTAGTTATGTTGTTTACCTATCCAACAAATTGTCACATGCTAAGATTCAATACAAATCGGCCACTTTATGGCCTTCCTAGTAAAAATGGGTCGAAAACGAGTAATGTCCTAAATTAACGAGGAGATTTTCTTAACCTCCATTTTGGCCGAATTTTTAGAGAATGCAAAAATATCCCATGGAAGTCGTAGCTATGTTGTTTACCTATCCAACGAATTGTCACATGCTAAGATTCAATACAAATCGGCCACTTTATGGCCTTCCTAGTAAAAATGGGTCGAAAACGAGTAATGTCCTAAATTAACGAGGAGATTTTCTTAACCTCCATTTTGGCCGAATTTTTAGAGAATGCAAAAATATCCCATGGAAGTCGTAGCTATGTTGTTTACCTATCCAACGAATTTTCACATGCTAAGATTCAATACAAATCGACCACTTTATGGCCTTCCTACTAAAAAAGGGTTGAAAACGAGTAATGTCCTAAATTAACGAGGAGATTTTCTTAACCTCCATTTTGGCCGAATTTTTAGAGAATGCAAAAATATCCCATGGAAGTCGTAGTTATGTTGTTTACCTATCCAACGAATTGTCACACGCTAAGATTCAATGCAAATCGGCCACATTATGGCCTTCCTACTAAAAAAGGGTCGAAAACGAGTAATGTCCCAAATTAACGACGAGATTTTCTTAACCTCCATTTTGGCCGAATTTTTAGAGAATGCAAAAATATCCCATGGAAGTCGTAGTTATGTTGTTTACCTATCCAACAAATTGTCACATGCTAAGATTCAATACAAATCGGCCACTTTATGGCCTTCCTAGTAAAAATGGGTCGAAAACGAGTAATGTCCTAAATTAACGACGAGATTTTCTTAACCTCCATTTTGGCCGAATTTTTAGAGAATGCAAAAATATCCCATGGAAGTCGTAGTTATGTTGTTTACCTATCCAACGAATTGTCACACGCTAAGATTCAATGCAAATCGGCCACATTATGGCTTTCCTAGTAAAAAAGGGTTGAAAACGAGTAATGTCCCAAATTAACGCAAGGATTTTCTTAACCTCCATTTTGGCTGAATTTTTAAAAAATGCAAAAATATCCCATGGAAGTCGTAGCTATGTTGTTTACCTATCCAACGAATTGTCCCATGCTAAGATTCAATACAAACCGGCCACTTTATGGCCTTCCTTATAAAAAAAGGGTCGAAAATGAGTAATGTCCTAAATTAACGAGGGGATTTTCTTAACCTCCATTTTGGCTAAATTTTTAGAGAATGCAAAAATATCCCATGGAAGTCGTAGTTATGTTGTTTACCCATCCAACGAATTGTCACACGCTAAGATTCAATGCAAATCGGCCACATTATGGCCTTCCTACTAAAAAAGGGTCGAAAACGAGTAATGTCCTAAATTAACGAGGAGATTTTCTTAACCTCCGTTTTGGCCGAATTTTTAGAGAATGCAAAAATATCCCATGGAAGACGTAGTTATGTTGTTTACCTATCCAACAAATTGTCACATGCTAAGATTCAATACAAATCGGCCACTTTATGGCCTTCCTAGTAAAAATGGGTCGAAAACGAGTAATGTCCTAAATTAACGAGGAGATTTTCTTAACCTCCATTTTGGCCGAATTTTTAGAGAATGCAAAAATATCCCATGGAAGTCGTAGCTATGTTGTTTACCTATCCAACGAATTGTCCCATGCTAAGATTCAATACAAACCGGCCACTTTATGGCCTTCCTTATAAAAAAGGGTCGAAAATGAGTAATGTCCTAAATTAACGAGGGGATTTTCTTAACCTCCATTTTGGCTAAATTTTTAGAGAATGCAAAAATATCCCATGGAAGTCGTAGTTATGTTGTTTACCCATCCAACGAATTGTCACACGCTAAGATTCAATGCAAATCGGCCACATTATGGCCTTCCTACTAAAAAAGGGTCGAAAACGAGTAATGTCCTAAATTAACGAGGAGATTTTCTTAACCTCCGTTTTGGCCGAATTTTTAGAGAATGCAAAAATATCCCATGGAAGACGTAGTTATGTTGTTTACCTATCCAACAAATTGTCACATGCTAAGATTCAATACAAATCGGCCACTTTATGGCCTTCCTAGTAAAAATGGGTCGAAAACGAGTAATGTCCTAAATTAACGAGGAGATTTTCTTAACCTCCATTTTGGCCGAATTTTTAGAGAATGCAAAAATATCCCATGGAAGTCGTAGCTATGTTGTTTACCTATCCAACGAATTGTCACATGCTAAGATTCAATACAAATCGGCCACTTTATGGCCTTCCTAGTAAAAATGGGTCGAAAACGAGTAATGTCCTAAATTAACGAGGAGATTTTCTTAACCTCCATTTTGGCCGAATTTTTAGAGAATGCAAAAATATCCCATGGAAGTCGTAGCTATGTTGTTTACCTATCCAACGAATTTTCACATGCTAAGATTCAATACAAATCGACCACTTTATGGCCTTCCTACTAAAAAAGGGTTGAAAACGAGTAATGTCCTAAATTAACGAGGAGATTTTCTTAACCTCCATTTTGGCCGAATTTTTAGAGAATGCAAAAATATCCCATGGAAGTCGTAGTTATGTTGTTTACCTATCCAACGAATTGTCACACGCTAAGATTCAATGCAAATCGGCCACATTATGGCCTTCCTACTAAAAAAGGGTCGAAAACGAGTAATGTCCCAAATTAACGACGAGATTTTCTTAACCTCCATTTTGGCCGAATTTTTAGAGAATGCAAAAATATCCCATGGAAGTCGTAGTTATGTTGTTTACCTATCCAACAAATTGTCACATGCTAAGATTCAATACAAATCGGCCACTTTATGGCCTTCCTAGTAAAAATGGGTCGAAAACGAGTAATGTCCTAAATTAACGACGAGATTTTCTTAACCTCCATTTTGGCCGAATTTTTAGAGAATGCAAAAATATCCCATGGAAGTCGTAGTTATGTTGTTTACCTATCCAACGAATTGTCACACGCTAAGATTCAATGCAAATCGGCCACATTATGGCTTTCCTAGTAAAAAAGGGTTGAAAACGAGTAATGTCCCAAATTAACGCAAGGATTTTCTTAACCTCCATTTTGGCTGAATTTTTAAAAAATGCAAAAATATCCCATGGAAGTCGTAGCTATGTTGTTTACCTATCCAACGAATTGTCCCATGCTAAGATTCAATACAAACCGGCCACTTTATGGCCTTCCTTATAAAAAAAGGGTCGAAAACGAGTAATGTCCTAAATTAACGAGGGGATTTTCTTAACCTCCCTTTTGGCCGAATTTTTAGAGAATGAAAAAATATCCCATGGAAATCGTAGGTATGTTGTTTACCTATCCAACGAATTGTCACATGCTAAGATTCAATACAAATCGGCCACTTTATGGCCTTCCTAGTAAAAATGGGTCGAAAACGAGTAACGTCCTAAATTAACGAGGAGATTTTCTTAACCTCCGTTTTAGCCGAATTTTTAGAGAATGCAAAAATATCCCATGGAAGTCGTAGTTATGTTGTTTACCTATCCAACAAATTGTCACATGCTAAGATTCAATACAAATCGGCCACTTTATGGCCTTCCTAGTAAAAATGGGTCGAAAACGAGTAATGTCCTAAATTAACGAGGAGATTTTCTTAACCTCCATTTTGGCCGAATTTTTAGAGAATGCAAAAATATCCCATGGAAGTCGTAGTTATGTTGTTTACCTATCCAACGAATTGTCACACGCTAAGATTCAATGCAAATCGGCCACATTATGGCCTTCCTACTAAAAAAGGGTCGAAAACGAGTAATGTCCCAAATTAACGAGGAGATTTTCTTAACCTCCATTGTGGCTGAATTTTTAGAGAATGCAAAAATATCCCATGGCAGTCGTAGTTATGTTGTTTACCTATCCAACGAATTGTCACATGCTAAGATTCAATACAAATCGGCCACATTATGGCCTTCCTAGTAAAAAAGGGTCGAAAACGAGTAATGTCCCAAATTAACGAGGAGATTTTCTTAACCTCCATTTTGGCCGAATTTTTAGAGAATGCAAAAATATCCCATGGAAGTCGTAGTTATGTTGTTTACCTTTCCAACGAATTGTCACATGCTAAGATTCAATGCAAATCGGCCACATTATGGCCTTCCTAGTAAAAAAGGGTCGAAAACGAGTAATGTCCCAAATTAACAAGGAGATTTTCTTAACCTCCATTTTGGCTGAATTTTTAAAAAATGCAAAAATATCCCATGGAAGTCGTAGCTATGTTGTTTACCTATCCAACGAATTGTCCCATGCTAAGATTCAATACAAACCGGCCACTTTATGGCCTTCCTTATAAAAAAGGGTCGAAAATGAGTAATGTCCTAAATTAACGAGGGGATTTTCTTAACCTCCATTTTGGCTAAATTTTTAGAGAATGCAAAAATATCCCATGGAAGTCGTAGTTATGTTGTTTACCCATCCAACGAATTGTCACACGCTAAGATTCAATGCAAATCGGCCACATTATGGCCTTCCTACTAAAAAAGGGTCGAAAACGAGTAATGTCCTAAATTAACGAGGAGATTTTCTTAACCTCCGTTTTGGCCGAATTTTTAGAGAATGCAAAAATATCCCATGGAAGACGTAGTTATGTTGTTTACCTATCCAACAAATTGTCACATGCTAAGATTCAATACAAATCGGCCACTTTATGGCCTTCCTAGTAAAAATGGGTCGAAAACGAGTAATGTCCTAAATTAACGAGGAGATTTTCTTAACCTCCATTTTGGCCGAATTTTTAGAGAATGCAAAAATATCCCATGGAAGTCGTAGCTATGTTGTTTACCTATCCAACGAATTGTCACATGCTAAGATTCAATACAAATCGGCCACTTTATGGCCTTCCTAGTAAAAATGGGTCGAAAACGAGTAATGTCCTAAATTAACGAGGAGATTTTCTTAACCTCCATTTTGGCCGAATTTTTAGAGAATGCAAAAATATCCCATGGAAGTCGTAGCTATGTTGTTTACCTATCCAACGAATTTTCACATGCTAAGATTCAATACAAATCGACCACTTTATGGCCTTCCTACTAAAAAAGGGTTGAAAACGAGTAATGTCCTAAATTAACGAGGAGATTTTCTTAACCTCCATTTTGGCCGAATTTTTAGAGAATGCAAAAATATCCCATGGAAGTCGTAGTTATGTTGTTTACCTATCCAACGAATTGTCACACGCTAAGATTCAATGCAAATCGGCCACATTATGGCCTTCCTACTAAAAAAGGGTCGAAAACGAGTAATGTCCCAAATTAACGACGAGATTTTCTTAACCTCCATTTTGGCCGAATTTTTAGAGAATGCAAAAATATCCCATGGAAGTCGTAGTTATGTTGTTTACCTATCCAACAAATTGTCACATGCTAAGATTCAATACAAATCGGCCACTTTATGGCCTTCCTAGTAAAAATGGGTCGAAAACGAGTAATGTCCTAAATTAACGACGAGATTTTCTTAACCTCCATTTTGGCCGAATTTTTAGAGAATGCAAAAATATCCCATGGAAGTCGTAGTTATGTTGTTTACCTATCCAACGAATTGTCACACGCTAAGATTCAATGCAAATCGGCCACATTATGGCTTTCCTAGTAAAAAAGGGTTGAAAACGAGTAATGTCCCAAATTAACGCAAGGATTTTCTTAACCTCCATTTTGGCTGAATTTTTAAAAAATGCAAAAATATCCCATGGAAGTCGTAGCTATGTTGTTTACCTATCCAACGAATTGTCCCATGCTAAGATTCAATACAAACCGGCCACTTTATGGCCTTCCTTATAAAAAAAGGGTCGAAAACGAGTAATGTCCTAAATTAACGAGGGGATTTTCTTAACCTCCCTTTTGGCCGAATTTTTAGAGAATGAAAAAATATCCCATGGAAATCGTAGGTATGTTGTTTACCTATCCAACGAATTGTCACATGCTAAGATTCAATACAAATCGGCCACTTTATGGCCTTCCTAGTAAAAATGGGTCGAAAACGAGTAACGTCCTAAATTAACGAGGAGATTTTCTTAACCTCCGTTTTAGCCGAATTTTTAGAGAATGCAAAAATATCCCATGGAAGTCGTAGTTATGTTGTTTACCTATCCAACAAATTGTCACATGCTAAGATTCAATACAAATCGGCCACTTTATGGCCTTCCTAGTAAAAATGGGTCGAAAACGAGTAATGTCCTAAATTAACGAGGAGATTTTCTTAACCTCCATTTTGGCCGAATTTTTAGAGAATGCAAAAATATCCCATGGAAGTCGTAGTTATGTTGTTTACCTATCCAACGAATTGTCACACGCTAAGATTCAATGCAAATCGGCCACATTATGGCCTTCCTACTAAAAAAGGGTCGAAAACGAGTAATGTCCCAAATTAACGAGGAGATTTTCTTAACCTCCATTGTGGCTGAATTTTTAGAGAATGCAAAAATATCCCATGGCAGTCGTAGTTATGTTGTTTACCTATCCAACGAATTGTCACATGCTAAGATTCAATACAAATCGGCCACATTATGGCCTTCCTAGTAAAAAAGGGTCGAAAACGAGTAATGTCCCAAATTAACGAGGAGATTTTCTTAACCTCTATTTTGGCCAAATTTTTAGAGAATGCAAAAATATCCCGTGGAAGTCATAGTTATGTTGTTTACCTATCCAACGAATTGTCACACGCTAAGATTCAATGCAAATCGGCCACATTATGGCCTTCCTAGTAAAAAAGGGTCGAAAACGAGTAATGTCCCAAATTAACAAGGAGATTTTCTTAACCTCCATTTTGGCTGAATTTTTAAAAAATGCAAAAATATCCCATGGAAGTCGTAGCTATGTTGTTTACCTATCCAACGAATTGTCCCATGCTAAGATTCAATACAAACCGGCCACTTTATGGCCTTCCTTATAAAAAAGGGTCGAAAATGAGTAATGTCCTAAATTAACGAGGGGATTTTCTTAACCTCCATTTTGGCTAAATTTTTAGAGAATGCAAAAATATCCCATGGAAGTCGTAGTTATGTTGTTTACCCATCCAACGAATTGTCACACGCTAAGATTCAATGCAAATCGGCCACATTATGGCCTTCCTACTAAAAAAGGGTCGAAAACGAGTAATGTCCTAAATTAACGAGGAGATTTTCTTAACCTCCGTTTTGGCCGAATTTTTAGAGAATGCAAAAATATCCCATGGAAGACGTAGTTATGTTGTTTACCTATCCAACAAATTGTCACATGCTAAGATTCAATACAAATCGGCCACTTTATGGCCTTCCTAGTAAAAATGGGTCGAAAACGAGTAATGTCCTAAATTAACGAGGAGATTTTCTTAACCTCCATTTTGGCCGAATTTTTAGAGAATGCAAAAATATCCCATGGAAGTCGTAGCTATGTTGTTTACCTATCCAACGAATTGTCACATGCTAAGATTCAATACAAATCGGCCACTTTATGGCCTTCCTAGTAAAAATGGGTCGAAAACGAGTAATGTCCTAAATTAACGAGGAGATTTTCTTAACCTCCATTTTGGCCGAATTTTTAGAGAATGCAAAAATATCCCATGGAAGTCGTAGCTATGTTGTTTACCTATCCAACGAATTTTCACATGCTAAGATTCAATACAAATCGACCACTTTATGGCCTTCCTACTAAAAAAGGGTTGAAAACGAGTAATGTCCTAAATTAACGAGGAGATTTTCTTAACCTCCATTTTGGCCGAATTTTTAGAGAATGCAAAAATATCCCATGGAAGTCGTAGTTATGTTGTTTACCTATCCAACGAATTGTCACACGCTAAGATTCAATGCAAATCGGCCACATTATGGCCTTCCTACTAAAAAAGGGTCGAAAACGAGTAATGTCCCAAATTAACGGCGAGATTTTCTTAACCTCCATTTTGGCTGAATTTTTAGAGAATGCAAAAATATCCCATGGAAGTCGTAGTTATGTTGTTTACCTATCCAACAAATTGTCACATGCTAAGATTCAATACAAATCGGCCACTTTATGGCCTTCCTAGTAAAAATGGGTCGAAAACGAGTAATGTCCTAAATTAACGACGAGATTTTCTTAACCTCCATTTTGGCCGAATTTTTAGAGAATGCAAAAATATCCCATGGAAGTCGTAGTTATGTTGTTTACCTATCCAACGAATTGTCACACGCTAAGATTCAATGCAAATCGGCCACATTATGGCTTTCCTAGTAAAAAAGGGTTGAAAACGAGTAATGTCCCAAATTAACGCAAGGATTTTCTTAACCTCCATTTTGGCTCAATTTTTAAAAAATGCAAAAATATCCCATGGAAGTCGTAGCTATGTTGTTTACCTGTCCAACGAATTGTCCCATGCTAAGATTCAATACAAACCGGCCACTTTATGGCCTTCCTTATAAAAAAAGGGTCGAAAACGAGTAATGTCCTAAATTAACGAGGGGATTTTCTTAACCTCCATTTTGGCCGAATTTTTAGAGAATGCAAAAATATCCCATGGAAATCGTAGGTATGTTGTTTACCTATCCAACGAATTGTCACATGCTAAGATTCAATACAAATCGGCCACTTTATGGCCTTCCTACTAAAAAAGGGTTGAAAACGAGTAATGTCCTAAATTAACGAGGAGATTTTCTTAACCTCCATTTTGGTCGAATTTTTAGAGAATGCAAAAATATCCCATGGAAGTCGTAGTTATGTTGTTTACCTATCCAACGAATTGTCACACGCTAAGATTCAATGCAAATCGGCCACATTATGGCCTTCCTACTAAAAAAGGGTCGAAAACGAGTAATGTCCCAAATTAACGAGGAGATTTTCTTAACCTCCATTTTGGCCGAATTTTTAGAGAATGCAAAAATATCCCATGGAAGTCGTAGTTATGTTGTTTACCTTTCCAACGAATTGTCACATGCTAAGATTCAATGCAAATCGGCAAAGGCCTTCCTAGTAAAATAGGGTCGAAAACGAGTAATGTCCTAAATTAACGAGGGGATTTTCTTAACCTCCCTTTTGGCCGAATTTTTAGAGAATGCAAAAATATCCCATGGAAATCGTAGGTATGTTGTTTACCTATCCAACGAATTGTCACATGCTAAGATTCAATACAAATCGACCACTTTATGGCCTTCCTACTAAAAAAGGGTTGAAAACGAGTAATGTCCTAAATTAACGAGGAGATTTTCTTAACCTCCATTTTGGCCGAATTTTTAGAGAATGCAAAAATATCCCATGGAAGTCGTAGTTATGTTGTTTACCTATCCAACAAATTGTCACACGCTAAGATTCAATGCAAATCGGCCACATTATGGCCTTCCTACTAAAAAAGGGTCGAAAACGAGTAATGTCCCAAATTAACGACGAGATTTTCTTAACCTCCATTTTGGCCGAATTTTTAGAGAATGCAAAAATATCCCATGGAAGTCGTAGTTATGTTGTTTACCTATCCAACAAATTGTCACATGCTAAGATTCAATACAAATCGGCCACTTTATGGCCTTCCTAGTAAAAATGGGTCGAAAACGAGTAATGTCCTAAATTAACGACGAGATTTTCTTAACCTCCATTTTGGCCGAATTTTTAGAGAATGCAAAAATATCCCATGGAAGTCGTAGTTATGTTGTTTACCTATCCAACGAATTGTCACACGCTAAGATTCAATGCAAATCGGCCACATTATGGCTTTCCTAGTAAAAAAGGGTTGAAAACGAGTAATGTCCCAAATTAACGCAAGGATTTTCTTAACCTCCATTTTGGCTGAATTTTTAAAAAATGCAAAAATATCCCATGGAAGTCGTAGCTATGTTGTTTACCTGTCCAACGAATTGTCCCATGCTAAGATTCAATACAAACCGGCCACTTTATGGCCTTCCTTATAAAAAAAGGGTCGAAAACGAGTAATGTCCTAAATTAACGAGGGGATTTTCTTAACCTCCATTTTGGCCGAATTTTTAGAGAATGCAAAAATATCCCATGGAAATCGTAGGTATGTTGTTTACCTATCCAACGAATTGTCACATGCTAAGATTCAATACAAATCGGCCACTTTATGGCCTTCCTACTAAAAAAGGGTTGAAAACGAGTAATGTCCTAAATTAACGAGGAGATTTTCTTAACCTCCATTTTGGTCGAATTTTTAGAGAATGCAAAAATATCCCATGGAAGTCGTAGTTATGTTGTTTACCTATCCAACGAATTGTCACACGCTAAGATTCAATGCAAATCGGCCACATTATGGCCTTCCTACTAAAAAAGGGTCGAAAACGAGTAATGTCCCAAATTAACGAGGAGATTTTCTTAACCTCCATTTTGGCCGAATTTTTAGAGAATGCAAAAATATCCCATGGAAGTCGTAGTTATGTTGTTTACCTTTCCAACGAATTGTCACATGCTAAGATTCAATGCAAATCGGCCAAGGCCTTCCTAGTAAAAAAGGGTCGAAAACGAGTAATGTCCTAAATTAACGAGGGGATTTTCTTAACCTCCCTTTTGGCCGAATTTTTAGAGAATGCAAAAATATCCCATGGAAATCGTAGGTATGTTGTTTACCTATCCAACGAATTGTCACATGCTAAGATTCAATACAAATCGGCCACTTTATGGCCTTCCTAGTAAAAATGGGTCGAAAACGAGTAACGTCCTAAATTAACGAGGAGATTTTCTTAACCTCCATTTTGGCCGAATTTTTAGAGAATGCAAAAATATCCCATGGAAGTCGTAGTTATGTTGTTTACCTATCCAACGAATTGTCACACGCTAAGATTCAATGCAAATCGGCCACATTATGGCCTTCCTACTAAAAAAGGGTTGAAAACGAGTTATGTCCTAAATTAACGAGGAGATTTTCTTAACCTCCATTTTGGCCGAATTTTTAGAGAATGCGAAAATATCCCATGGAAGTCGTAGTTATGTTGTTTATCTATCCAACGAACTGTCACATGCTAAGATTCAATGCAAATCGGCCACATTATGGCCTTCCTAGTAAAAAAGGGTCAAAAACGAGTAATGTCCTAAATTAACGAGGAGATTTTCTTAACCTCCGTTTTGGCCGAATTTTTAGAGAATGCAAAAATATCCCATGGAAGTCGTGGTTATGTTGTTTACCTATCCAACAAATTGTCACATGCTAAGATTCAATACAAATCGGCCACTTTATGGCCTTCCTAGTAAAAATGGGTCGAAAACGAGTAATGTCCTAAATTAACGAGGAGATTTTCTTAACCTCCATTTTGGCCGAATTTTTAGAGAATGCAAAAATATCCCATGGAAGTCGTAGTTATGTTGTTTACCTATCCAACGAATTGTCACATGCTAAGATTCAATACAAATCGGCCACTTTATGGCCTTCCTAGTAAAAATGGGTCGAAAACGAGTAATGTCCTAAATTAACGAGGAGATTTTCTTAACCTCCATTTTGGCCGAATTTTTAGAGAATGCAAAAATATCCCATGGAAGTCGTAGTTATGTTGTTTACCTATCCAACGAATTGTCACATGCTAAGATTCAATACAAATCGGCCACTTTATGGCCTTCCTAGTAAAAATGGGTCGAAAATGAGTAATGTCCTAAATTAACGAGGAGATTTTCTTAACCTCCATTTTGGCCGAATTTTTAGAGAATGCAAAAATATCCCATGGAAGTCGTAGCTATGTTGTTTACCTATCCAACGAATTGTCACATGCTAAGATTCAATACAAATCGGCCACTTTATGGCCTTCCTAGTAAAAATGGGTCGAAAACGAGTAATGTCCTAAATTAACGAGGAGATTTTCTTAACCTCCATTTTGGCCGAATTTTTAGAGAATGCAAAAATATCCCATGGAAGTCGTAGCTATGTTGTTTACCTATCCAACGAATTGTCACATGCTAAGATTCAATACAAATCGACCACTTTATGGCCTTCCTACTAAAAAAGGGTTGAAAACGAGTAATGTCCTAAATTAACGAGGAGATTTTCTTAACCTCCATTTTGGCCGAATTTTTAGAGAATGCAAAAATATCCCATGGAAGTCGTAGTTATGTTGTTTACCTATCCAACAAATTGTCACATGCTAAGATTCAATACAAATCGGCCACTTTATGGCCTTCCTAGTAAAAATGGGTCGAAAATGAGTAATGTCCTAAATTAACGAGGAGATTTTCTTAACCTCCATTTTGGCCGAATTTTTAGAGAATGCAAAAATATCCCATGGAAGTCGTAGCTATGTTGTTTACCTATCCAACGAATTGTCACATGCTAAGATTCAATACAAATCGGCCACTTTATGGCCTTCCTAGTAAAAATGGGTCGAAAACGAGTAATGTCCTAAATTAACGAGGAGATTTTCTTAACCTCCATTTTGGCCGAATTTTTAGAGAATGCAAAAATATCCCATGGAAGTCGTAGCTATGTTGTTTACCTATCCAACGAATTGTCACATGCTAAGATTCAATACAAATCGACCACTTTATGGCCTTCCTACTAAAAAAGGGTTGAAAACGAGTAATGTCCTAAATTAACGAGGAGATTTTCTTAACCTCCATTTTGGCCGAATTTTTAGAGAATGCAAAAATATCCCATGGAAGTCGTAGTTATGTTGTTTACCTATCCAACAAATTGTCACATGCTAAGATTCAATACAAATCGGCCACTTTATGGCCTTCCTAGTAAAAATGGGTCGAAAACGAGTAATGTCCTAAATTAACGACGAGATTTTCTTAACCTCCATTTTGGCCGAATTTTTAGAGAATGCAAAAATATCCCATGGAAGTCGTAGTTATGTTGTTTACCTATCCAACGAATTGTCACACGCTAAGATTCAATGCAAATCGGCCACATTATGGCTTTCCTAGTAAAAAAGGGTCGAAAACGAGTAATGTCCCAAATTAACGCAAGGATTTTCTTAACCTCCATTTTGGCTGAATTTTTAAAAAATGCAAAAATATCCCATGGAAGTCGTAGCTATGTTGTTTACCTATCCAACGAATTGTCCCATGCTAAGATTCAATACAAACCGGCCACTTTATGGCCTTCCTTATAAAAAAAGGGTCGAAAACGAGTAATGTCCTAAATTAACGAGGGGATTTTCTTAACCTCCATTTTGGCCGAATTTTTAGAGAATGCAAAAATATCCCATGGAAATCGTAGGTATGTTGTTTACCTATCCAACGAATTGTCACATGCTAAGATTCAATACAAATCGGCCACTTTATGGCCTTCCTACTAAAAAAGGGTTGAAAACGAGTAATGTCCTAAATTAACGAGGAGATTTTCTTAACCTCCATTTTGGTCGAATTTTTAGAGAATGCAAAAATATCCCATGGAAGTCGTAGTTATGTTGTTTACCTATCCAACGAATTGTCACACGCTAAGATTCAATGCAAATCGGCCACATTATGGCCTTCCTACTAAAAAAGGGTCGAAAACGAGTAATGTCCCAAATTAACGAGGAGATTTTCTTAACCTCCATTTTGGCCGAATTTTTAGAGAATGCAAAAATATCCCATGGAAGTCGTAGTTATGTTGTTTACCTTTCCAACGAATTGTCACATGCTAAGATTCAATGCAAATCGGCCACATTATGGCCTTCCTAGTAAAAAAGGGTCGAAAACGAGTAATGTCCTAAATTAACGAGGGGATTTTCTTAACCTCCCTTTTGGCCGAATTTTTAGAGAATGCAAAAATATCCCATGGAAATCGTAGGTATGTTGTTTACCTATCCAACGAATTGTCACATGCTAAGATTCAATACAAATCGGCCTCTTTATGGCCTTCCTAGTAAAAATGGGTCGAAAACGAGTAACGTCCTAAATTAACGAGGAGATTTTCTTAACCTCCATTTTGGCCGAATTTTTAGAGAATGCAAAAATATCCCATGGAAGTCGTAGTTATGTTGTTTACCTATCCAACGAATTGTCACACGCTAAGATTCAATGCAAATCGGCCACATTATGGCCTTCCTACTAAAAAAGGGTTGAAAACGAGTTATGTCCTAAATTAACGAGGAGATTTTCTTAACCTCCATTTTGGCCGAATTTTTAGAGAATGCGAAAATATCCCATGGAAGTCGTAGTTATGTTGTTTATTTATCCAACGAACTGTCACATGCTAAGATTCAATGCAAATCGGCCACATTATGGCCTTCCTAGTAAAAAAGGGTCAAAAACGAGTAATGTCCTAAATTAACGAGGGGATTTTCTTAACCTCCGTTTTGGCCGAATTTTTAGAGAATGCAAAAATATCCCATGGAAGTCGTAGTTATGTTGTTTACCTATCCAACAAATTGTCACATGCTAAGATTCAATACAAATCGGCCACTTTATGGCCTTCCTAGTAAAAATGGGTCGAAAACGAGTAATGTCCTAAATTAACGAGGAGATTTTCTTAACCTCCATTTTGGCCGAATTTTTAGAGAATGCAAAAATATCCCATGGAAGTCGTAGTTATGTTGTTTACCTTTCCAACGAATTGTCACATGCTAAGATTCAATGCAAATCGGCCACATTATGGCCTTCCTAGTAAAAAAGGGTCGAAAACGAGTAATGTCCTAAATTAACGAGGGGATTTTCTTAACCTCCCTTTTGGCCGAATTTTTAGAGAATGCAAAAATATCCCATGGAAATCGTAGGTATGTTGTTTACCTATCCAACGAATTGTCACATGCTAAGATTCAATACAAATCGGCCTCTTTATGGCCTTCCTAGTAAAAATGGGTCGAAAACGAGTAACGTCCTAAATTAACGAGGAGATTTTCTTAACCTCCATTTTGGCCGAATTTTTAGAGAATGCAAAAATATCCCATGGAAGTCGTAGTTATGTTGTTTACCTATCCAACGAATTGTCACACGCTAAGATTCAATGCAAATCGGCCACATTATGGCCTTCCTACTAAAAAAGGGTTGAAAACGAGTTATGTCCTAAATTAACGAGGAGATTTTCTTAACCTCCATTTTGGCCGAATTTTTAGAGAATGCGAAAATATCCCATGGAAGTCGTAGTTATGTTGTTTATTTATCCAACGAACTGTCACATGCTAAGATTCAATGCAAATCGGCCACATTATGGCCTTCCTAGTAAAAAAGGGTCAAAAACGAGTAATGTCCTAAATTAACGAGGGGATTTTCTTAACCTCCGTTTTGGCCGAATTTTTAGAGAATGCAAAAATATCCCATGGAAGTCGTAGTTATGTTGTTTACCTATCCAACAAATTGTCACATGCTAAGATTCAATACAAATCGGCCACTTTATGGCCTTCCTAGTAAAAATGGGTCGAAAACGAGTAATGTCCTAAATTAACGAGGAGATTTTCTTAACCTCCATTTTGGCCGAATTTTTAGAGAATGCAAAAATATCCCATGGAAGTCGTAGTTATGTTGTTTACCTATCCAACGAATTGTCACATGCTAAGATTCAATACAAATCGGCCACTTTATGGCCTTCCTAGTAAAAATGGGTCGAAAACGAGTAATGTCCTAAATTAACGAGGAGATTTTCTTAACCTCCATTTTGGCCGAATTTTTAGAGAATGCAAAAATATCCCATGGAATTCGTAGTTATGTTGTTTACCTATCCAACGAATTGTCACATGCTAAGATTCAATACAAATCGGCCACTTTATGGCCTTCCTAGTAAAAATGGGTCGAAAACGAGTAATGTCCTAAATTAACGAGGAGATTTTCTTAACCTCCATTTTGGCCGAATTTTTAGAGAATGCAAAAATATCCCATTGAAGTCGTAGTTATGTTGTTTACCTATCCAACGAATTGTGACACGCTAAGATTCAATGCAAATCTGCCACATTATGGCTTTCCTACTAAAAAAGGGTTGAAAACGAGTTATGTCCTAAATTAACGAGGAGATTTTCTTAACCTCCATTTTGGCCGAATTTTTAGAGAATGCGAAAATATCCCATGGAAGTCGTAGTTATGTTGTTTATCTATCCAACGAATTGTCACATGCTAAGATTCAATGCAAATCGGCCACATTATGGCCTTCCTAGTAAAAAAGGGTCGAAAACGAGTAATGTCCTAAATTAACGAGGAGATTTTCTTAACCTCCGTTTTGGCCGAATTTTTAGAGAATGCAAAAATATCCCATGGAAGTCGTAGTTATGTCGTTTACCTATCCAACAAATTGTCACATGCTAAGATTCAATACAAATCGGCCACTTTATGGCCTTCCTAGTAAAAATGGGTCGAAAACGAGTAATGTCCTAAATTAACAACGAGATTTTCTTAACCTCCATTTTGGCCGAATTTTTAGAGAATGCAAAAATATCCCATGGAAGTCGTAGTTATGTTGTTTACCTATCCAACGAATTGTCACACGCTAATATTCAATGCAAATCGGCCACATTATGGCCTTCCTAGTAAAAAAGGGTCGAAAACGAGTAATGTCCCAAATTAACGCAAGGATTTTCTTAACCTCCATTATGGCTGAATTTTTAAAAAATGCAAAAATATCCCATGGAAGTCGTAGCTATGTTGTTTACCTATCCAACGAATTGTCCCATGCTAAGATTCAATACAAACCGGCCACTTTATGGCCTTCCTTATAAAAAAAGGGTCGAAAACGAGTAATGTCCTAAATTAACGAGGGGATTTTCTTAACCTCCATTTTGGCCGAATTTTTAGAGAATGCAAAAATATCCCATGGAAGTCGTAGCTATTTTGTTTACCTATCCAACGAATTTTCACATGCTAAGATTCAATACAAATCGACCACTTTATGGCCTTCCTACTAAAAAAGGGTTGAAAACGAGTAATGTCCTAAATTAACGAGGAGATTTTCTTAACCTCCATTTTGGTCGAATTTTTAGAGAATGCAAAAATATCCCATGGAAGTCGTAGTTATGTTGTTTACCTATCCAACGAATTGTCACACGCTAAGATTCAATGCAAATCGGCCACATTATGGCCTTCCTACTAAAAAAGGGTCGAAAACGAGTAATGTCCCAAATTAACGAGGAGATTTTCTTAACCTCCATTTTGGCCGAATTTTTAGAGAATGCAAAAATATCCCATGGAAGTCGTAGTTATGTTGTTTACCTTTCCAACGAATTGTCACAGGCTAAGATTCAATGCAAATCGGCCACATTATGGCCTTCCTAGTAAAAAAGGGTCGAAAACGAGTAATGTCCTAAATTAACGAGGGGATTTTCTTAACCTCCCTTTTGGCCGAATTTTTAGAGAATGCAAAAATATCCCATGGAAATCGTAGGTATGTTGTTTACCTATCCAACGAATTGTCACATGCTAAGATTCAATACAAATCGGCCACTTTATGGCCTTCCTAGTAAAAATGGGTCGAAAACGAGTAACGTCCTAAATTAACGAGGAGATTTTCTTAACCTCCATTTTGGCCGAATTTTTAGAGAATGCAAAAATATCCCATGGAAGTCGTAGTTATGTTGTTTACCTATCCAACGAATTGTCACACGCTAAGATTCAATGCAAATCGGCCACATTATGGCCTTCCTACTAAAAAAGGGTTGAAAACGAGTTATGTCCAAAATTAACGAGGAGATTATCTTAACCTCCATTTTGGCCGAATTTTTAGAGAATGCGAAAATATCCCATGGAAGTCGTAGTTATGTTGTTTATCTATCCAACGAATTGTCACATGCTAAGATTCAATGCGAATCGGCCACATTATGGCCTTCCTAGTAAAAAAGGGTCAAAAACGAGTAATGTCCTAAATTAACGAGGAGATTTTCTTAACCTCCGTTTTGGCCGAATTTTTAGAGAATGCAAAAATATCCCATGGAAGTCGTAGTTATGTTGTTTACCTATCCAACAAATTGTCACATGCTAAGATTCAATACAAATCGGCCACTTTATGGCCTTCCTAGTAAAAATGGGTCGAAAACGAGTAATGTCCTAAATTAACGAGGAGATTTTCTTAACCTCCATTTTGGCCGAATTTTTAGAGAATGCAAAAATATCCCATGGAAGTCGTAGTTATGTTGTTTACCTATCCAACGAATTGTCACATGCTAAGATTCAATACAAATCGGCCACTTTATGGCCTTCCTAGTAAAAATGGGTCGAAAACGAGTAATGTCCTAAATTAACGAGGAGATTTTCTTAACCTCCATTTTGGCCGAATTTTTAGAGAATGCAAAAATATCCCATGGAAGTCGTAGTTATGTTGTTTACCTATCCAACGAATTGTCACATGCTAAGATTCAATACAAATCGGCCACTTTATGGCCTTCCTAGTAAAAATGGGTCGAAAACGAGTAATGTCCTAAATTAACGAGGAGATTTTCTTAACCTCCATTTTGGCCGAATTTTTAGAGAATGCAAAAATATCCCATGGAAGTCGTAGTTATGTTGTTTACCTATCCAACGAATTGTCACATGCTAAGATTCAATACAAATCGGCCACTTTATGGCCTTCCTAGTAAAAATGGGTCGAAAACGAGTAATGTCCTAAATTAACGAGGAGATTTTCTTAACCTCCATTTTGGCCGAATTTTTAGAGAATGCAAAAATATCCCACGGAAGTCGTAGCTATTTTGTTTACCTATCCAACGAATTTTCACATGCTAAGATTCAATACAAATCGACCACTTTATGGCCTTCCTACTAAAAAAGGGTTGAAAACGAGTAATGTCCTAAATTAACGAGGAGATTTTCTTAACCTCCAGTTTGGTCGAATTTTTAGAGAATGCAAAAATATCCCATGGAAGTCGTAGTTATGTTGTTTACCTATCCAACGAATTGTCACACGCTAAGATTCAATGCAAATCGGCCACATTATGGCCTTCCTACTAAAAAAGGGTCGAAAACGAGTAATGTCCCAAATTAACGAGGAGATTTTCTTAACCTCCATTTTGGCCGAATTTTTAGAGAATGCAAAAATATCCCATGGAAGTCGTAGTTATGTTGTTTACCTTTCCAACGAATTGTCACAGGCTAAGATTCAATGCAAATCGGCCACATTATGGCCTTCCTAGTAAAAAAGGGTCGAAAACGAGTAATGTCCTAAATTAACGAGGGGATTTTCTTAACCTCCCTTTTGGCCGAATTTTTAGAGAATGCAAAAATATCCCATGGAAATCGTAGGTATGTTGTTTACCTATCCAACGAATTGTCACATGCTAAGATTCAATACAAATCGGCCACTTTATGGCCTTCCTAGTAAAAATGGGTCGAAAACGAGTAACGTCCTAAATTAACGAGGAGATTTTCTTAACCTCCATTTTGGCCGAATTTTTAGAGAATGCAAAAATATCCCATGGAAGTCGTAGTTATGTTGTTTACCTATCCAACGAATTGTCACACGCTAAGATTCAATGCAAATCGGCCACATTATGGCCTTCCTACTAAAAAAGGGTTGAAAACGAGTTATGTCCTAAATTAACGAGGAGATTATCTTAACCTCCATTTTGGCCGAATTTTTAGAGAATGCGAAAATATCCCATGGAAGTCGTAGTTATGTTGTTTATCTATCCAACGAATTGTCACATGCTAAGATTCAATGCGAATCGGCCACATTATGGCCTTCCTAGTAAAAAAGGGTCAAAAACGAGTAATGTCCTAAATTAACGAGGAGATTTTCTTAACCTCCGTTTTGGCCGAATTTTTAGAGAATGCAAAAATATCCCATGGAAGTCGTAGTTATGTTGTTTACCTATCCAACAAATTGTCACATGCTAAGATTCAATACAAATCGGCCACTTTATGGCCTTCCTAGTAAAAATGGGTCGAAAACGAGTAATGTCCAAAATTAACGAGGAGATTTTCTTAACCTCCATTTTGGCCGAATTTTTAGAGAATGCAAAAATATCCCATGGAAGTCGTAGTTATGTTGTTTACCTATCCAACGAATTGTCACATGCTAAGATTCAATACAAATCGGCCACTTTATGGCCTTCCTAGTAAAAATGGGTCGAAAACGAGTAATGTCCTAAATTAACGAGGAGATTTTCTTAACCTCCATTTTGGCCGAATTTTTCGAGAATGCAAAAATATCCCATGGAAGTCGTAGTTATGTTGTTTACCTATCCAACGAATTGTCACATGCTAAGATTCAATACAAATCGGCCACTTTATGGCCTTCCTAGTAAAAATGGGTCGAAAACGAGTAATGTCCTAAATTAACGAGGAGATTTTCTTAACCTCCATTTTGGCCGAATTTTTAGAGAATGCAAAAATATCCCATGGAAGTCGTAGTTATGTTGTTTACCTATCCAACGAATTGTCACATGCTAAGATTCAATACAAATCGGCCACTTTATGGCCTTCCTAGTAAAAATGGGTCGAAAACGAGTAATGTCCTAAATTAACGAGGAGATTTTCTTAACCTCCATTTTGGCCGAATTTTTAGAGAATGCAAAAATATCCCATTGAAGTCGTAGTTATGTTGTTTACCTATCCAACGAATTGTGACATGCTAAGATTCAATGCAAATCGGCCACATTATGGCTTTCCTACTAAAAAAGGGTTGAAAACGAGTTATGTCCTAAATTAACGAGGAGATTTTCTTAACCTCCATTTTGGCCGAATTTTTAGAGAATGCGAAAAAATCCCATGGAAGTCGTAGTTATGTTGTTTATCTATCCAACGAATTGTCACATGCTAAGATTCAATGCAAATCGGCCACATTATGGCCTTCCTAGTAAAAAAGTGTCGAAAACGAGTAATGTCCAAAATTAACGAGGAGATTTTCTTAACCTCCGTTTTGGCCGAATTTTTAGAGAATGCAAAAATATCCCATGGAAGTCGTAGTTATGTCGTTTACCTATCCAACAAATTGTCACATGCTAAGATTCAATACAAATCGGCCACTTTATGGCCTTCCTAGTAAAAATGGGTCGAAAACGAGTAATGTCCTAAATTAACGACGAGATTTTCTTAACCTCCATTTTGGCCGAATTTTTAGAGAATGCAAAAATATCCCATGGAAGTCGTAGTTATGTTGTTTACCTATCCAACGAATTGTCACACGCTAAGATTCAATGCAAATCGGCCACATTATGGCCTTCCTAGTAAAAAAGGGTCGAAAACGAGTAATGTCCCAAATTAACGCAAGGATTTTCTTAACCTCCATTATGGCTGAATTTTTAAAAAATGCAAAAATATCCCATGGAAGTCGTAGCTATGTTGTTTACCTATCCAACGAATTGTCCCATGCTAAGATTCAATACAAACCGGCCACTTTATGGCCTTCCTTATAAAAAAAGGGTCGAAAACGAGTAATGTCCTAAATTAACGAGGGGATTTTCTTAACCTCCATTTTGGCCGAATTTTTAGAGAATGCAAAAATATCCCATGGAAGTCGTAGCTATTTTGTTTACCTATCCAACGAATTTTCACATGCTAAGATTCAATACAAATCGACCACTTTATGGCCTTCCTACTAAAAAAGGGTTGAAAACGAGTAATGTCCTAAATTAACGAGGAGATTTTCTTAACCTCCATTTTGGTCGAATTTTTAGAGAATGCAAAAATATCCCATGGAAGTCGTAGTTATGTTGTTTACCTATCCAACGAATTGTCACACGCTAAGATTCAATGCAAATCGGCCACATTATGGCCTTCCTACTAAAAAAGGGTCGAAAACGAGTAATGTCCCAAATTAACGAGGAGATTTTCTTAACCTCCATTTTGGCCGAATTTTTAGAGAATGCAAAAATATCCCATGGAAGTCGTAGTTATGTTGTTTACCTATCCAACGAATTGTCACATGCTAAGATTCAATACAAATCGGCCACTTTATGGCCTTCCTAGTAAAAATGGGTCGAAAACGAGTAATGTCCTAAATTAACGAGGAGATTTTCTTAACCTCCATTTTGGCCGAATTTTTAGAGAATGCAAAAATATCCCATGGAAGTCGTAGTTATGTTGTTTACCTATCCAACGAATTGTCACATGCTAAGATTCAATACAAATCGGCCACTTTATGGCCTTCCTAGTAAAAATGGGTCGAAAACGAGTAATGTCCTAAATTAACGAGGAGATTTTCTTAACCTCCATTTTGGCCGAATTTTTAGAGAATGCAAAAATATCCCATGGAAGTCGTAGTTATGTTGTTTACCTATCCAACGAATTGTCACATGCTAAGATTCAATACAAATCGGCCACTTTATGGCCTTCCTAGTAAAAATGGGTCGAAAACGAGTAATGTCCTAAATTAACGAGGAGATTTTCTTAACCTCCATTTTGGCCGAATTTTTAGAGAATGCAAAAATATCCCATTGAAGTCGTAGTTATGTTGTTTACCTATCCAACGAATTGTGACACGCTAAGATTCAATGCAAATCGGCCACATTATGGCTTTCCTACTAAAAAAGGGTTGAAAACGAGTTATGTCCTAAATTAACGAGGAGATTTTCTTAACCTCCATTTTGGCCGAATTTTTAGAGAATGCGAAAAAATCCCATGGAAGTCGTAGTTATGTTGTTTATCTATCCAACGAATTGTCACATGCTAAGATTCAATGCAAATCGGCCACATTATGGCCGTCCTAGTAAAAAAGTGTCGAAAACGAGTAATGTCCTAAATTAACGAGGAGATTTTCTTAACCTCCGTTTTGGCCGAATTTTTAGAGAATGCAAAAATATCCCATGGAAGTCGTAGTTATGTCGTTTACCTATCCAACAAATTGTCACATGCTAAGATTCAATACAAATCGGCCACTTTATGGACTTCCTAGTAAAAATGGGTCGAAAACGAGTAATGTCCTAAATTAACGACGAGATTTTCTTAACCTCCATTTTGGCCGAATTTTTAGAGAATGCAAAAATATCCCATGGAAGTCGTAGTTATGTTGTTTACCTATCCAACGAATTGTCACACGCTAAGATTCAATGCAAATCGGCCACATTATGGCCTTCCTAGTAAAAAAGGGTCGAAAACGAGTAATGTCCCAAATTAACGCAAGGATTTTCTTAACCTCCATTATGGCTGAATTTTTAAAAAATGCAAAAATATCCCATGGAAGTCGTAGCTATGTTGTTTACCTATCCAACGAATTGTCCCATGCTAAGATTCAATACAAACCGGCCACTTTATGGCCTTCCTTATAAAAAAAGGGTCGAAAACGAGTAATGTCCTAAATTAACGAGGGGATTTTCTTAACCTCCATTTTGGCCGAATTTTTAGAGAATGCAAAAATATCCCATGGAAGTCGTAGCTATTTTGTTTACCTATCCAACGAATTTTCACATGCTAAGATTCAATACAAATCGACCACTTTATGGCCTTCCTACTAAAAAAGGGTTGAAAACGAGTAATGTCCTAAATTAACGAGGAGATTTTCTTAACCTCCATTTTGGTCGAATTTTTAGAGAATGCAAAAATATCCCATGGAAGTCGTAGTTATGTTGTTTACCTATCCAACGAATTGTCACACGCTAAGATTCAATGCAAATCGGCCACATTATGGCCTTCCTACTAAAAAAGGGTCGAAAACGAGTAATGTCCCAAATTAACGAGGAGATTTTCTTAACCTCCATTTTGGCCGAATTTTTAGAGAATGCAAAAATATCCCATGGAAGTCGTAGTTATGTTGTTTACCTATCCAACGAATTGTCACACGCTAAGATTCAATGCAAATCGGCCACATTATGGCCTTCCTACTAAAAAAGGGTCGAAAACGAGTAATGTCCCAAATTAACGAGGAGATTTTCTTAACCTCCATTTTGGCCGAATTTTTAGAGAATGCAAAAATATCCCATGGAAGTCGTAGTTATGTTGTTTACCTATCCAACGAATTGTCACATGCTAAGATTCAATACAAATCGGCCACTTTATGGCCTTCCTAGTAAAAATGGGTCGAAAACGAGTAATGTCCTAAATTAACGAGGAGATTTTCTTAACCTCCATTTTGGCCGAATTTTTAGAGAATGCAAAAATATCCCATGGAAGTCGTAGTTATGTTGTTTACCTATCCAACGAATTGTGACATGCTAAGATTCAATGCAAATCGGCCACATTATGGCTTTCCTACTAAAAAAGGGTTGAAAACGAGTTATGTCCTAAATTAACGAGGAGATTTTCTTAACCTCCATTTTGGCCGAATTTTTAGAGAATGCGAAAAAATCCCATGGAAGTCGTAGTTATGTTGTTTATCTATCCAACGAATTGTCACAGGCTAAGATTCAATGCAAATCGGCCACATTATGGCCTTCCTAGTAAAAAAGTGTCGAAAACGAGTAATGTCCTAAATTAACGAGGAGATTTTCTTAACCTCTGTTTTGGCCGAATTTTTAGAGAATGCAAAAATATCCCATGGAAGTCGTAGTTATGTCGTTTACCTATCCAACAAATTGTCACATGCTAAGATTCAATACAAATCGGCCACTTTATGGCCTTCCTAGTAAAAATGGGTCGAAAACGAGTAATGTCCTAAATTAACGACGAGATTTTCTTAACCTCCATTTTGGCCGAATTTTTAGAGAATGCAAAAATATCCCATGGAAGTCGTAGTTATGTTGTTTACCTATCCAACGAATTGTCACACGCTAAGATTCAATGCAAATCGGCCACATTATGGCCTTCCTAGTAAAAAAGGGTCGAAAACGAGTAATGTCCCAAATTAACGCAAGGATTTTCTTAACCTCCATTATGGCTGAATTTTTAAAAAATGCAAAAATATCCCATGGAAGTCGTAGCTATGTTGTTTACCTATCCAACGAATTGTCCCATGCTAAGATTCAATACAAACCGGCCACTTTATGGCCTTCCTTATAAAAAAAGGGTCGAAAACGAGTAATGTCCTAAATTAACGAGGGGATTTTCTTAACCTCCATTTTGGCCGAATTTTTAGAGAATGCAAAAATATCCCATGGAAGTCGTAGCTATTTTGTTTACCTATCCAACGAATTTTCACATGCTAAGATTCAATACAAATCGACCACTTTATGGCCTTCCTACTAAAAAAGGGTTGAAAACGAGTAATGTCCTAAATTAACGAGGAGATTTTCTTAACCTCCATTTTGGTCGAATTTTTAGAGAATGCAAAAATATCCCATGGAAGTCGTAGTTATGTTGTTTACCTATCCAACGAATTGTCACACGCTAAGATTCAATGCAAATCGGCCACATTATGGCCTTCCTACTAAAAAAGGGTCGAAAACGAGTAATGTCCCAAATTAACGAGGAGATTTTCTTAACCTCCATTTTGGCCGAATTTTTAGAGAATGCAAAAATATCCCATGGAAGTCGTAGTTATGTTGTTTACCTATCCAACGAATTGTCACATGCTAAGATTCAATACAAATCGGCCACTTTATGGCCTTCCTAGTAAAAATGGGTCGAAAACGAGTAATGTCCTAAATTAACGAGGAGATTTTCTTAACCTCCATTTTGGCCGAATTTTTAGAGAATGCAAAAATATCCCATGGAAGTCGTAGTTATGTTGTTTACCTATCCAACGAATTGTCACATGCTAAGATTCAATACAAATCGGCCACTTTATGGCCTTCCTAGTAAAAATGGGTCGAAAACGAGTAATGTCCTAAATTAACGAGGAGATTTTCTTAACCTCCATTTTGGCCGAATTTTTAGAGAATGCAAAAATATCCCATTGAAGTCGTAGTTATGTTGTTTACCTATCCAACGAATTGTGACACGCTAAGATTCAATGCAAATCGGCCACATTATGGCTTTCCTACTAAAAAAGGGTTGAAAACGAGTTATGTCCTAAATTAACGAGGAGATTTTCTTAACCTCCATTTTGGCCGAATTTTTAGAGAATGCGAAAAAATCCCATGGAAGTCGTAGTTATGTTGTTTATCTATCCAACGAATTGTCACATGCTAAGATTCAATGCAAATCGGCCACATTATGGCCGTCCTAGTAAAAAAGTGTCGAAAACGAGTAATGTCCTAAATTAACGAGGAGATTTTCTTAACCTCCGTTTTGGCCGAATTTTTAGAGAATGCAAAAATATCCCATGGAAGTCGTAGTTATGTCGTTTACCTATCCAACAAATTGTCACATGCTAAGATTCAATACAAATCGGCCACTTTATGGACTTCCTAGTAAAAATGGGTCGAAAACGAGTAATGTCCTAAATTAACGACGAGATTTTCTTAACCTCCATTTTGGCCGAATTTTTAGAGAATGCAAAAATATCCCATGGAAGTCGTAGTTATGTTGTTTACCTATCCAACGAATTGTCACACGCTAAGATTCAATGCAAATCGGCCACATTATGGCCTTCCTAGTAAAAAAGGGTCGAAAACGAGTAATGTCCCAAATTAACGCAAGGATTTTCTTAACCTCCATTATGGCTGAATTTTTAAAAAATGCAAAAATATCCCATGGAAGTCGTAGCTATGTTGTTTACCTATCCAACGAATTGTCCCATGCTAAGATTCAATACAAACCGGCCACTTTATGGCCTTCCTTATAAAAAAAGGGTCGAAAACGAGTAATGTCCTAAATTAACGAGGGGATTTTCTTAACCTCCATTTTGGCCGAATTTTTAGAGAATGCAAAAATATCCCATGGAAGTCGTAGCTATTTTGTTTACCTATCCAACGAATTTTCACATGCTAAGATTCAATACAAATCGACCACTTTATGGCCTTCCTACTAAAAAAGGGTTGAAAACGAGTAATGTCCTAAATTAACGAGGAGATTTTCTTAACCTCCATTTTGGTCGAATTTTTAGAGAATGCAAAAATATCCCATGGAAGTCGTAGTTATGTTGTTTACCTATCCAACGAATTGTCACACGCTAAGATTCAATGCAAATCGGCCACATTATGGCCTTCCTACTAAAAAAGGGTCGAAAACGAGTAATGTCCCAAATTAACGAGGAGATTTTCTTAACCTCCATTTTGGCCGAATTTTTAGAGAATGCAAAAATATCCCATGGAAGTCGTAGTTATGTTGTTTACCTATCCAACGAATTGTCACATGCTAAGATTCAATACAAATCGGCCACTTTATGGCCTTCCTAGTAAAAATGGGTCGAAAACGAGTAATGTCCTAAATTAACGAGGAGATTTTCTTAACCTCCATTTTGGCCGAATTTTTAGAGAATGCAAAAATATCCCATGGAAGTCGTAGTTATGTTGTTTACCTATCCAACGAATTGTCACATGCTAAGATTCAATACAAATCGGCCACTTTATGGCCTTCCTAGTAAAAATGGGTCGAAAACGAGTAATGTCCTAAATTAACGAGGAGATTTTCTTAACCTCCATTTTGGCCGAATTTTTAGAGAATGCAAAAATATCCCATGGAAGTCGTAGTTATGTTGTTTACCTATCCAACGAATTGTCACATGCTAAGATTCAATACAAATCGGCCACTTTATGGCCTTCCTAGTAAAAATGGGTCGAAAACGAGTAATGTCCTAAATTAACGAGGAGATTTTCTTAACCTCCATTTTGGCCGAATTTTTAGAGAATGCAAAAATATCCCATTGAAGTCGTAGTTATGTTGTTTACCTATCCAACAAATTGTGACACGCTAAGATTCAATGCAAATCGGCCACATTATGGCTTTCCTACTAAAAAAGGGTTGAAAACGAGTTATGTCCTAAATTAACGAGGAGATTTTCTTAACCTCCATTTTGGCCGAATTTTTAGAGAATGCGAAAAAATCCCATGGAAGTCGTAGTTATGTTGTTTATCTATCCAACGAATTGTCACATGCTAAGATTCAATGCAAATCGGCCACATTATGGCCTTCCTAGTAAAAAAGTGTCGAAAACGAGTAATGTCCTAAATTAACGAGGAGATTTTCTTAACCTCCGTTTTGGCCGAATTTTTAGAGAATGCAAAAATATCCCATGGAAGTCGTAGTTATGTCGTTTACCTATCCAACAAATTGTCACATGCTAAGATTCAATACAAATCGGCCACTTTATGGACTTCCTAGTAAAAATGGGTCGAAAACGAGTAATGTCCTAAATTAACGACGAGATTTTCTTAACCTCCATTTTGGCCGAATTTTTAGAGAATG
The DNA here is from genome assembly GCF_051527215.1 of Medicago sativa. Lineage (NCBI taxonomy): Eukaryota > Viridiplantae > Streptophyta > Magnoliopsida > Fabales > Fabaceae > Medicago > Medicago sativa. The sequence goes on from NC_140750.1 coordinate 85,380,788, forward strand.
CAAAAATATCCCATGGAAGTCGTAGTTATGTTGTTTACCTATCCAACGAATTGTCACACGCTAAGATTCAATGCAAATCGGCCACATTATGGCCTTCCTAGTAAAAAAGGGTCGAAAACGAGTAATGTCCCAAATTAACGCAAGGATTTTCTTAACCTCCATTATGGCTGAATTTTTAAAAAATGCAAAAATATCCCATGGAAGTCGTAGCTATGTTGTTTACCTATCCAACGAATTGTCCCATGCTAAGATTCAATACAAACCGGCCACTTTATGGCCTTCCTTATAAAAAAAGGGTCGAAAACGAGTAATGTCCTAAATTAACGAGGGGATTTTCTTAACCTCCATTTTGGCCGAATTTTTAGAGAATGCAAAAATATCCCATGGAAGTCGTAGCTATTTTGTTTACCTATCCAACGAATTTTCACATGCTAAGATTCAATACAAATCGACCACTTTATGGCCTTCCTACTAAAAAAGGGTTGAAAACGAGTAATGTCCTAAATTAACGAGGAGATTTTCTTAACCTCCATTTTGGTCGAATTTTTAGAGAATGCAAAAATATCCCATGGAAGTCGTAGTTATGTTGTTTACCTATCCAATGAATTGTCACACGCTAAGATTCAATGCAAATCGGCCACATTATGGCCTTCCTACTAAAAAAGGGTCGAAAACGAGTAATGTCCCAAATTAACGAGGAGATTTTCTTAACCTCCATTTTGGCCGAATTTTTAGAGAATGCAAAAATATCCCATGGAAGTCGTAGTTATGTTGTTTACCTATCCAACAAATTGTCACACGCTAAGATTCAATGCAAATCGGCCACATTATGGCCTTCCTACTAAAAAAGGGTCGAAAACGAGTAATGTCCCAAATTAACGAGGAGATTTTCTTAACCTCCATTTTGGCCGAATTTTTAGAGAATGCAAAAATATCCCATTGAAGTCGTAGTTATGTTGTTTACCTATCCAACGAATTGTGACACGCTAAGATTCAATGCAAATCGGCCACATTATGGCTTTCCTACTAAAAAAGGGTTGAAAACGAGTTATGTCCTAAATTAACGAGGAGATTTTCTTAACCTCCATTTTGGCCGAATTTTTAGAGAATGCGAAAAAATCCCATGGAAGTCGTAGTTATGTTGTTTATCTATCCAACGAATTGTCACATGCTAAGATTCAATGCAAATCGGCCACATTATGGCCTTCCTAGTAAAAAAGTGTCGAAAACGAGTAATGTCCTAAATTAACGAGGAGATTTTCTTAACCTCCGTTTTGGCCGAATTTTTAGAGAATGCAAAAATATCCCATGGAAGTCGTAGTTATGTCGTTTACCTATCCAACAAATTGTCACATGCTAAGATTCAATACAAATCGGCCACTTTATGGACTTCCTAGTAAAAATGGGTCGAAAACGAGTAATGTCCTAAATTAACGACGAGATTTTCTTAACCTCCATTTTGGCCGAATTTTTAGAGAATGCAAAAATATCCCATGGAAGTCGTAGTTATGTTGTTTACCTATCCAACGAATTGTCACACGCTAAGATTCAATGCAAATCGGCCACATTATGGCCTTCCTAGTAAAAAAGGGTCGAAAACGAGTAATGTCCCAAATTAACGCAAGGATTTTCTTAACCTCCATTATGGCTGAATTTTTAAAAAATGCAAAAATATCCCATGGAAGTCGTAGCTATGTTGTTTACCTATCCAACGAATTGTCCCATGCTAAGATTCAATACAAACCGGCCACTTTATGGCCTTCCTTATAAAAAAAAGGGTCGAAAACGAGTAATGTCCTAAATTAACGAGGGGATTTTCTTAACCTCCATTTTGGCCGAATTTTTAGAGAATGCAAAAATATCCCATGGAAGTCGTAGCTATTTTGTTTACCTATCCAACGAATTTTCACATGCTAAGATTCAATACAAATCGACCACTTTATGGCCTTCCTACTAAAAAAGGGTTGAAAACGAGTAATGTCCTAAATTAACGAGGAGATTTTCTTAACCTCCATTTTGGTCGAATTTTTAGAGAATGCAAAAATATCCCATGGAAGTCGTAGTTATGTTGTTTACCTATCCAACGAATTGTCACACGCTAAGATTCAATGCAAATCGGCCACATTATGGCCTTCCTACTAAAAAAGGGTCGAAAACGAGTAATGTCCCAAATTAACGAGGAGATTTTCTTAACCTCCATTTTGGCCGAATTTTTAGAGAATGCAAAAATATCCCATGGAAGTCGTAGTTATGTTGTTTACCTATCCAACGAATTGTCACATGCTAAGATTCAATACAAATCGGCCACTTTATGGCCTTCCTAGTAAAAATGGGTCGAAAACGAGTAATGTCCTAAATTAACGAGGAGATTTTCTTAACCTCCATTTTGGCCGAATTTTTAGAGAATGCAAAAATATCCCATGGAAGTCGTAGTTATGTTGTTTACCTATCCAACGAATTGTCACATGCTAAGATTCAATACAAATCGGCCACTTTATGGCCTTCCTAGTAAAAATGGGTCGAAAACGAGTAATGTCCTAAATTAACGAGGAGATTTTCTTAACCTCCATTTTGGCCGAATTTTTAGAGAATGCAAAAATATCCCATTGAAGTCGTAGTTATGTTGTTTACCTATCCAACGAATTGTGACATGCTAAGATTCAATGCAAATCGGCCACATTATGGCTTTCCTACTAAAAAAGGGTTGAAAACGAGTTATGTCCTAAATTAACGAGGAGATTTTCTTAACCTCCATTTTGGCCGAATTTTTAGAGAATGCGAAAAAATCCCATGGAAGTCGTAGTTATGTTGTTTATCTATCCAACGAATTGTCACATGCTAAGATTCAATGCAAATCGGCCACATTATGGCCTTCCTAGTAAAAAAGTGTCGAAAACGAGTAATGTCCTAAATTAACGAGGAGATTTTCTTAACCTCCGTTTTGGCCGAATTTTTAGAGAATGCAAAAATATCCCATGGAAGTCGTAGTTATGTCGTTTACCTATCCAACAAATTGTCACATGCTAAGATTCAATACAAATCGGCCACTTTATGGCCTTCCTAGTAAAAATGGGTCGAAAACGAGTAATGTCCTAAATTAACGACGAGATTTTCTTAACCTCCATTTTGGCCGAATTTTTAGAGAATGCAAAAATATCCCATGGAAGTCGTAGTTATGTTGTTTACCTATCCAACGAATTGTCACACGCTAAGATTCAATGCAAATCGGCCACATTATGGCCTTCCTAGTAAAAAAGGGTCGAAAACGAGTAATGTCCCAAATTAACGCAAGGATTTTCTTAACCTCCATTATGGCTGAATTTTTAAAAAATGCAAAAATATCCCATGGAAGTCGTAGCTATGTTGTTTACCTATCCAACGAATTGTCCCATGCTAAGATTCAATACAAACCGGCCACTTTATGGCCTTCCTTATAAAAAAAGGGTCGAAAACGAGTAATGTCCTAAATTAACGAGGGGATTTTCTTAACCTCCATTTTGGCCGAATTTTTAGAGAATGCAAAAATATCCCATGGAAGTCGTAGCTATTTTGTTTACCTATCCAACGAATTTTCACATGCTAAGATTCAATACAAATCGACCACTTTATGGCCTTCCTACTAAAAAAGGGTTGAAAACGAGTAATGTCCTAAATTAACGAGGAGATTTTCTTAACCTCCATTTTGGTCGAATTTTTAGAGAATGCAAAAATATCCCATGGAAGTCGTAGTTATGTTGTTTACCTATCCAACGAATTGTCACACGCTAAGATTCAATGCAAATCGGCCACATTATGGCCTTCCTACTAAAAAAGGGTCGAAAACGAGTAATGTCCCAAATTAACGAGGAGATTTTCTTAACCTCCATTTTGGCCGAATTTTTAGAGAATGCAAAAATATCCCATGGAAGTCGTAGTTATGTTGTTTACCTATCCAACGAACTGTCACATGCTAAGATTCAATACAAATCGGCCACTTTATGGCCTTCCTAGTAAAAATGGGTCGAAAACGAGTAATGTCCTAAATTAACGAGGAGATTTTCTTAACCTCCATTTTGGCCGAATTTTTAGAGAATGCAAAAATATCCCATGGAAGTCGTAGTTATGTTGTTTACCTATCCAACGAATTGTCACATGCTAAGATTCAATACAAATCGGCCACTTTATGGCCTTCCTAGTAAAAATGGGTCGAAAACGAGTAATGTCCTAAATTAACGAGGAGATTTTCTTAACCTCCATTTTGGCCGAATTTTTAGAGAATGCAAAAATATCCCATGGAAGTCGTAGTTATGTTGTTTACCTATCCAACGAATTGTCACATGCTAAGATTCAATACAAATCGGCCACTTTATGGCCTTCCTAGTAAAAATGGGTCGAAAACGAGTAATGTCCTAAATTAACGAGGAGATTTTCTTAACCTCCATTTTGGCCGAATTTTTAGAGAATGCAAAAATATCCCATTGAAGTCGTAGTTATGTTGTTTACCTATCCAACGAATTGTGACACGCTAAGATTCAATGCAAATCGGCCACATTATGGCTTTCCTACTAAAAAAGGGTTGAAAACGAGTTATGTCCTAAATTAACGAGGAGATTTTCTTAACCTCCATTTTGGCCGAATTTTTAGAGAATGCGAAAAAATCCCATGGAAGTCGTAGTTATGTTGTTTATCTATCCAACGAATTGTCACATGCTAAGATTCAATGCAAATCGGCCACATTATGGCCGTCCTAGTAAAAAAGTGTCGAAAACGAGTAATGTCCTAAATTAACGAGGAGATTTTCTTAACCTCCGTTTTGGCCGAATTTTTAGAGAATGCAAAAATATCCCATGGAAGTCGTAGTTATGTCGTTTACCTATCCAACAAATTGTCACATGCTAAGATTCAATACAAATCGGCCACTTTATGGACTTCCTAGTAAAAATGGGTCGAAAACGAGTAATGTCCTAAATTAACGACGAGATTTTCTTAACCTCCATTTTGGCCGAATTTTTAGAGAATGCAAAAATATCCCATGGAAGTCGTAGTTATGTTGTTTACCTATCCAACGAATTGTCACACGCTAAGATTCAATGCAAATCGGCCACATTATGGCCTTCCTAGTAAAAAAGGGTCGAAAACGAGTAATGTCCCAAATTAACGCAAGGATTTTCTTAACCTCCATTATGGCTGAATTTTTAAAAAATGCAAAAATATCCCATGGAAGTCGTAGCTATGTTGTTTACCTATCCAACGAATTGTCCCATGCTAAGATTCAATACAAACCGGCCACTTTATGGCCTTCCTTATAAAAAAAGGGTCGAAAACGAGTAATGTCCTAAATTAACGAGGGGATTTTCTTAACCTCCATTTTGGCCGAATTTTTAGAGAATGCAAAAATATCCCATGGAAGTCGTAGCTATTTTGTTTACCTATCCAACGAATTTTCACATGCTAAGATTCAATACAAATCGACCACTTTATGGCCTTCCTACTAAAAAAGGGTTGAAAACGAGTAATGTCCTAAATTAACGAGGAGATTTTCTTAACCTCCATTTTGGTCGAATTTTTAGAGAATGCAAAAATATCCCATGGAAGTCGTAGTTATGTTGTTTACCTATCCAACGAATTGTCACACGCTAAGATTCAATGCAAATCGGCCACATTATGGCCTTCCTACTAAAAAAGGGTCGAAAACGAGTAATGTCCCAAATTAACGAGGAGATTTTCTTAACCTCCATTTTGGCCGAATTTTTAGAGAATGCAAAAATATCCCATGGAAGTCGTAGTTATGTTGTTTACCTATCCAACGAATTGTCACATGCTAAGATTCAATACAAATCGGCCACTTTATGGCCTTCCTAGTAAAAATGGGTCGAAAACGAGTAATGTCCTAAATTAACGAGGAGATTTTCTTAACCTCCATTTTGGCCGAATTTTTAGAGAATGCAAAAATATCCCATGGAAGTCGTAGTTATGTTGTTTACCTATCCAACGAATTGTCACATGCTAAGATTCAATACAAATCGGCCACTTTATGGCCTTCCTAGTAAAAATGGGTCGAAAACGAGTAATGTCCTAAATTAACGAGGAGATTTTCTTAACCTCCATTTTGGCCGAATTTTTAGAGAATGCAAAAATATCCCATGGAAGTCGTAGTTATGTTGTTTACCTATCCAACGAATTGTCACATGCTAAGATTCAATACAAATCGGCCACTTTATGGCCTTCCTAGTAAAAATGGGTCGAAAACGAGTAATGTCCTAAATTAACGAGGAGATTTTCTTAACCTCCATTTTGGCCGAATTTTTAGAGAATGCAAAAATATCCCATTGAAGTCGTAGTTATGTTGTTTACCTATCCAACGAATTGTGACACGCTAAGATTCAATGCAAATCGGCCACATTATGGCTTTCCTACTAAAAAAGGGTTGAAAACGAGTTATGTCCTAAATTAACGAGGAGATTTTCTTAACCTCCATTTTGGCCGAATTTTTAGAGAATGCGAAAAAATCCCATGGAAGTCGTAGTTATGTTGTTTATCTATCCAACGAATTGTCACATGCTAAGATTCAATGCAAATCGGCCACATTATGGCCTTCCTAGTAAAAAAGTGTCGAAAACGAGTAATGTCCTAAATTAACGAGGAGATTTTCTTAACCTCCGTTTTGGCCGAATTTTTAGAGAATGCAAAAATATCCCATGGAAGTCGTAGTTATGTCGTTTACCTATCCAACAAATTGTCACATGCTAAGATTCAATACAAATCGGCCACTTTATGGACTTCCTAGTAAAAATGGGTCGAAAACGAGTAATGTCCTAAATTAACGACGAGATTTTCTTAACCTCCATTTTGGCCGAATTTTTAGAGAATGCAAAAATATCCCATGGAAGTCGTAGTTATGTTGTTTACCTATCCAACGAATTGTCACACGCTAAGATTCAATGCAAATCGGCCACATTATGGCCTTCCTAGTAAAAAAGGGTCGAAAACGAGTAATGTCCCAAATTAACGCAAGGATTTTCTTAACCTCCATTATGGCTGAATTTTTAAAAAATGCAAAAATATCCCATGGAAGTCGTAGCTATGTTGTTTACCTATCCAACGAATTGTCCCATGCTAAGATTCAATACAAACCGGCCACTTTATGGCCTTCCTTATAAAAAAAGGGTCGAAAACGAGTAATGTCCTAAATTAACGAGGGGATTTTCTTAACCTCCATTTTGGCCGAATTTTTAGAGAATGCAAAAATATCCCATGGAAGTCGTAGCTATTTTGTTTACCTATCCAACGAATTTTCACATGCTAAGATTCAATACAAATCGACCACTTTATGGCCTTCCTACTAAAAAAGGGTTGAAAACGAGTAATGTCCTAAATTAACGAGGAGATTTTCTTAACCTCCATTTTGGTCGAATTTTTAGAGAATGCAAAAATATCCCATGGAAGTCGTAGTTATGTTGTTTACCTATCCAACGAATTGTCACACGCTAAGATTCAATGCAAATCGGCCACATTATGGCCTTCCTACTAAAAAAGGGTCGAAAACGAGTAATGTCCCAAATTAACGAGGAGATTTTCTTAACCTCCATTTTGGCCGAATTTTTAGAGAATGCAAAAATATCCCATGGAAGTCGTAGTTATGTTGTTTACCTATCCAACGAATTGTCACACGCTAAGATTCAATGCAAATCGGCCACATTATGGCCTTCCTACTAAAAAAGGGTCGAAAACGAGTAATGTCCCAAATTAACGAGGAGATTTTCTTAACCTCCATTTTGGCCGAATTTTTAGAGAATGCAAAAATATCCCATTGAAGTCGTAGTTATGTTGTTTACCTATCCAACGAATTGTGACACGCTAAGATTCAATGCAAATCGGCCACATTATGGCTTTCCTACTAAAAAAGGGTTGAAAACGAGTTATGTCCTAAATTAACGAGGAGATTTTCTTAACCTCCATTTTGGCCGAATTTTTAGAGAATGCGAAAAAATCCCATGGAAGTCGTAGTTATGTTGTTTATCTATCCAACGAATTGTCACATGCTAAGATTCAATGCAAATCGGCCACATTATGGCCTTCCTAGTAAAAAAGTGTCGAAAACGAGTAATGTCCTAAATTAACGAGGAGATTTTCTTAACCTCCGTTTTGGCCGAATTTTTAGAGAATGCAAAAATATCCCATGGAAGTCGTAGTTATGTCGTTTACCTATCCAACAAATTGTCACATGCTAAGATTCAATACAAATCGGCCACTTTATGGACTTCCTAGTAAAAATGGGTCGAAAACGAGTAATGTCCTAAATTAACGACGAGATTTTCTTAACCTCCATTTTGGCCGAATTTTTAGAGAATGCAAAAATATCCCATGGAAGTCGTAGTTATGTTGTTTACCTATCCAACGAATTGTCACACGCTAAGATTCAATGCAAATCGGCCACATTATGGCCTTCCTAGTAAAAAAGGGTCGAAAACGAGTAATGTCCCAAATTAACGCAAGGATTTTCTTAACCTCCATTATGGCTGAATTTTTAAAAAATGCAAAAATATCCCATGGAAGTCGTAGCTATGTTGTTTACCTATCCAACGAATTGTCCCATGCTAAGATTCAATACAAACCGGCCACTTTATGGCCTTCCTTATAAAAAAAGGGTCGAAAACGAGTAATGTCCTAAATTAACGAGGGGATTTTCTTAACCTCCATTTTGGCCGAATTTTTAGAGAATGCAAAAATATCCCATGGAAGTCGTAGCTATTTTGTTTACCTATCCAACGAATTTTCACATGCTAAGATTCAATACAAATCGACCACTTTATGACCTTCCTACTAAAAAAGGGTTGAAAACGAGTAATGTCCTAAATTAACGAGGAGATTTTCTTAACCTCCATTTTGGTCGAATTTTTAGAGAATGCAAAAATATCCCATGGAAGTCGTAGTTATGTTGTTTACCTATCCAACGAATTGTCACACGCTAAGATTCAATGCAAATCGGCCACATTATGGCCTTCCTACTAAAAAAGGGTCGAAAACGAGTAATGTCCCAAATTAACGAGGAGATTTTCTTAACCTCCATTTTGGCCGAATTTTTAGAGAATGCAAAAATATCCCATGGAAGTCGTAGTTATGTTGTTTACCTATCCAACGAATTGTCACACGCTAAGATTCAATGCAAATCGGCCACATTATGGCCTTCCTACTAAAAAAGGGTCGAAAACGAGTAATGTCCCAAATTAACGAGGAGATTTTCTTAACCTCCATTTTGGCCGAATTTTTAGAGAATGCAAAAATATCCCATGGAAGTCGTAGTTATGTTGTTTACCTATCCAACGAATTGTCACATGCTAAGATTCAATACAAATCGGCCACTTTATGGCCTTCCTAGTAAAAATGGGTCGAAAACGAGTAACGTCCTAAATTAACGAGGAGATTTTCTTAACCTCCATTTTGGCCGAATTTTTAGAGAATGCAAAAATATCCCATGGAAGTCGTAGTTATGTTGTTTACCTATCCAATGAATTGTCACACACTAAGATTCAATGCAAAACGGCCACATTATGTCCTTCCTACTAAAAAAGGGTTGAAAACGGGTTATGTCCTAAATTAACGAGGAGATTTTCTTAACCTCCATTTTGGCCGAATTTTTAGAGAATGCGAAAATATCCCATGGAAGTCGTAGTTATGTTGTTTATCTATCCAACGAATTGTCACATGCTAAGATTCAATGCAAGTCGGCCACATTATGGCCTTCCTAGTAAAAAAGGGTCGAAAACGAGTAATGTCCAAAATTAACGAGGAGATTTTCTTAACCTCCGTTTTGGCCGAATTTTTAAAGAATGCAAAAATATCCCATGGAAGTCGTAGTTATGTTGTTTACCTATCCAACAAATTGTCACATGCTAAGATTCAATACAAATCGGCCACTTTATGGCCTTCCTAGTAAAAATGGGTCGAAAACGAGTAATGTCCTAAATTAACGACGAGATTTTCTTAACCTCCATTTTGGCCGAATTTTTAGAGAATGCAAAAATATCCCATGGAAGTCGTAGTTATGTTGTTTACCTATCCAACGAATTGTCACACGCTAAGCTTCAATGCAAATCGGCCACATTATGGCCTTCCTAGTAAAAAAGGGTCGAAAACGAGTAATGTCCCAAATTAACGCAAGGATTTTCTTGACCTCCATTTTGGCCGAATTTTTAGAGAATGCAAAAATATCCCATGGAAGTCGTAGTTATGTTGTTTATCTATCCAACGAATTGTCACATGCTAAGATTCAATGCAAATCGGCCACATTATGGCCTTCCTAGTAAAAAAGGGTCGAAAACGAGTAATGTCCTAAATTAACGAGGAGATTTTCTTAACCTCTGTTTTGGCCGAATTTTTAGAGAATGCAAAAATATCCCATGGAAGTCGTAGTTATGTTGTTTACCTATCCAACAAATTGTCACATGCTAAGATTCAATACAAATCGGCCACTTTATGGCCTTCCTAGTAAAAATGGGTCGAAAACGAGTAATGTCCTAAATTAACGACGAGATTTTCTTAACCTCCATTTTGGCCGAATTTTTAGAGAATGCAAAAATATCCCATGGAAGTCGTAGTTATGTTGTTTACCTATCCAACGAATTGTCACACGCTAAGCTTCAATGCAAATCGGCCACATTATGGCCTTCCTAGTAAAAAAGGGTCGAAAACGAGTAATGTCCCAAATTAACGCAAGGATTTTCTTAACCTCCATTTTGGCCGAATTTTTAGAGAATGCAAAAATATCCCATGGAAGTCGTAGTTATGTTGTTTACCTTTCCAACGAATTGTCACATGCTAAGATTCAATGCAAATCGGCCACATTATGGCCTTCCTAGTAAAAAAGGGTCGAAAACGAGTAATGTCCTAAATTAACGAGGGGATTTTCTTAACCACCCTTTTGGCCGAATTTTTAGAGAATGCAAAAATATCCCATGGAAATCGTAGGTATGTTGTTTACCTATCCAACTAATTGTCACATGCTAAGATTCAATACAAATCGGCCACTTTATGGCCTTCCTAGTAAAAATGGGTCGAAAACGAGTAACGTCCTAAATTAACGAGGAGATTTTCTTAACCTCCATTTTGGCCGAATTTTTAGAGAATGCAAAAATATCCCATGGAAGTCGTAGTTATGTTGTTTATCTATCCAACGAATTGTTACATGCTAAGATTCAATGCAAGTCGGCCACATTATGGCCTTCCTAGTAAAAAAGGGTCGAAAACGAGTAATGTCCAAAATTAACGAGGAGATTTTCTTAACCTCCGTTTTGGCCGAATTTTTAAAGAATGCAAAAATATCCCATGGAAGTCGTAGTTATGTTGTTTACCTATCCAACAAATTGTCACATGCTAAGATTCAATACAAATCGGCCACTTTATGGCCTTCCTAGTAAAAATGGGTCGAAAACGAGTAATGTCCTAAATTAACGACGAGATTTTCTTAACCTCCATTTTGGCCGAATTTTTAGAGAATGCAAAAATATCCCATGGAAGTCGTAGTTATGTTGTTTACCTATCCAACGAATTGTCACACGCTAAGCTTCAATGCAAATCGGCCACATTATGGCCTTCCTAGTAAAAAAGGGTCGAAAACGAGTAATGTCCCAAATTAACGCAAGGATTTTCTTAACCTCCATTTTGGCCGAATTTTTAGAGAATGCAAAAATATCCCATGGAAGTCGTAGTTATGTTGTTTAAAGTCGTAGTTATGTTGTTTACCTATCCAACGAATTGTCACATGCTAAGATTCAATACAAATCGGCCACTTTATGGCCTTCCTAGTAAAAATGGGTCGAAAACGAGTAATGTCCTAAATTAACGAGGAGATTTTCTTAACCTCCATTTTGGCCGAATTTTTAGAGAATGCAAAAATATCCCATGGAAGTCGTAGTTATGTTGTTTACCTATCCAACGAATTGTGACACGCTAAGATTCAATGCAAATCGGCCACATTATGGCTTTCCTACTAAAAAAGGGTTGAAAACGAGTTATGTCCTAAATTAACGAGGAGATTTTCATAACCTCCATTTTGGCCGAATTTTTAGAGAATGCGAAAATATCCCATGGAAGTCGTAGTTATGTTGTTTATCTATCCAACGAATTGTCACATGCTAAGATTCAATGCAAATCGGCCACATTATGGCCTTCCTAGTAAAAAAGGGTCGAAAACGAGTAATGTACTAAATTAACGAGGAGATTTTCTTAACCTCTGTTTTGGCCGAATTTTTAGAGAATGCAAAAATATCCCATGGAAGTCGTAGTTATGTTGTTTACCTATCCAACAAATTGTCACATGCTAAGATTCAATACAAATCGGCCACTTTATGGCCTTCCTAGTAAAAATGGGTCGAAAACGAGTAATGTCCTAAATTAACGACGAGATTTTCTTAACCTCCATTTTGGCCGAATTTTTAGAGAATGCAAAAATATCCCATGGAAGTCGTAGTTATGTTGTTTACCTATCCAACGAATTGTCACACGCTAAGCTTCAATGCAAATCGGCCACATTATGGCCTTCCTAGTAAAAAAGGGTCGAAAACGAGTAATGTCCCAAATTAACGCAAGGATTTTCTTAACCTCCATTTTGGCCGAATTTTTAGAGAATGCAAAAATATCCCATGGAAGTCGTGGTTATGTTGTTTACCTTTCCAACGAATTGTCACATGCTAAGATTCAATACAAATCGGCCACTTTATGGCCTTCCTAGTAAAAATGGGTCGAAAACGAGTAACGTCCTAAATTAACGAATAGATTTTCTTAACCTCCATTTTGGCCGAATTTTTAGAGAATGCAAAAATATCCCATGGAAGTCGTAGTTATGTTGTTTACCTATCCAATGAATTGTCACACGCTAAGATTCAATGCAAATCGGCCACATTATGTCCTTCCTACTAAAAAAGGGTTGAAAACGGGTTATGTCCTAAATTAACGAGGAGATTTTCTTAACCTCCATTTTGGCCGAATTTTTAGAGAATGCGAAAATATCCCATGGAAGTCGTAGTTATGTTGTTTATCTATCCAACGAATTGTCACATGCTAAGATTCAATGCAAGTCGGCCACATTATGGCCTTCCTAGTAAAAAAGGGTCGAAAACGAGTAATGTCCAAAATTAACGAGGAGATTTTCTTAACCTCCGTTTTGGCCGAATTTTTAAAGAATGCGAAAATATCCCATGGAAGTCGTAGTTATGTTGTTTACCTATCCAACAAATTGTCACATGCTAAGATTCAATACAAATCGGCCACTTTATGGCCTTCCTAGTAAAAATGGGTCGAAAACGAGTAATGTCCTAAATTAACGACGAGATTTTCTTAACCTCCATTTTGGCCGAATTTTTAGAGAATGCAAAAATATCCCATGGAAGTCGTAGTTATGTTGTTTACCTATCCAACGAATTGTCACACGCTAAGCTTCAATGCAAATCAGCCACATTATGGCCTTCCTAGTAAAAAAGGGTCGAAAACGAGTAATGTCCCAAATTAACGCAAGGATTTTCTTAACCTCCATTTTGGGCGAATTTTTAGAGAATGCAAAAATATCCCATGGAAGTCGTAGTTATGTTGTTTAAAGTCGTAGTTATGTTGTTTACCTATCCAACGAATTGTCACATGCTAAGATTCAATGCAAATCGGCCACATTATGGCCTTCCTAGTAAAAAAGGGTCGAAAACGAGTAATGTACTAAATTAACGAGGAGATTTTCTTAACCTCTGTTTTGGCCGAATTTTTAGAGAATGCAAAAATATCCCATGGAAGTCGTAGTTATGTTGTTTACCTATCCAACAAATTGTCACATGCTAAGATTCAATACAAATCGGCCACTTTATGGCCTTCCTAGTAAAAATGGGTCGAAAACGAGTAATGTCCTAAATTAACGACGAGATTTTCTTAACCTCCATTTTGGCCGAATTTTTAGAGAATGCAAAAATATCCCATGGAAGTCGTAGTTATGTTGTTTACCTATCCAACGAATTGTCACACGCTAAGCTTCAATGCAAATCGGCCACATTATGGCCTTCCTAGTAAAAAAGGGTCGAAAACGAGTAATGTCCCAAATTAACGCAAGGATTTTCTTAACCTCCATTTTGGCCGAATTTTTAGAGAATGCAAAAATATCCCATGGAAGTCGTAGTTATGTTGTTTACCTTTCCAACGAATTGTCACATGCTAAGATTCAATACAAATCGGCCACTTTATGGCCTTCCTAGTAAAAATGGGTCGAAAACGAGTAACGTCCTAAATTAACGAGGAGATTTTCTTAACCTCCATTTTGGCCGAATTTTTAGAGAATGCAAAAATATCCCATGGAAGTCGTAGTTATGTTGTTTACCTATCCAATGAATTGTCACACGCTAAGATTCAATGCAAATCGGCCACATTATGTCCTTCCTACTAAAAAAGGGTTGAAAACGGGTTATGTCCTAAATTAACGAGGAGATTTTCTTAACCTCCATTTTGGCCGAATTTTTAGAGAATGCGAAAATATCCCATGGAAGTCGTAGTTATGTTGTTTATCTATCCAACGAATTGTCACATGCTAAGATTCAATGCAAGTCGGCCACATTATGGCCTTCCTAGTAAAAAAGGGTCGAAAACGAGTAATGTCCAAAATTAACGAGGAGATTTTCTTAACCTCCGTTTTGGCCGAATTTTTAAAGAATGCGAAAATATCCCATGGAAGTCGTAGTTATGTTGTTTACCTATCCAACAAATTGTCACATGCTAAGATTCAATACAAATCGGCCACTTTATGGCCTTCCTAGTAAAAATGGGTCGAAAACGAGTAATGTCCTAAATTAACGACGAGATTTTCTTAACCTCCATTTTGGCCGAATTTTTAGAGAATGCAAAAATATCCCATGGAAGTCGTAGTTATGTTGTTTACCTATCCAACGAATTGTCACACGCTAAGCTTCAATGCAAATCAGCCACATTATGGCCTTCCTAGTAAAAAAGGGTCGAAAACGAGTAATGTCCCAAATTAACGCAAGGATTTTCTTAACCTCCATTTTGGGCGAATTTTTAGAGAATGCAAAAATATCCCATGGAAGTCGTAGTTATGTTGTTTAAAGTCGTAGTTATGTTGTTTACCTATCCAACGAATTGTCACATGCTAAGATTCAATGCAAATCGGCCACATTATGGCCTTCCTAGTAAAAAAGTGTCGAAAACGAGTAATGTCCTAAATTAACGAGGAGATTTTCTTAACCTCCGTTTTGGCCGAATTTTTAGAGAATGCAAAAATATCCCATGGAAGTCGTAGTTATGTCGTTTACCTATCCAACAAATTGTCACATGCTAAGATTCAATACAAATCGGCCACTTTATGGCCTTCCTAGTAAAAATGGGTCGAAAACGAGTAATGTCCTAAATTAACGAGGAGATTTTCTTAACCTCCATTTTGGCCGAATTTTTAGAGAATGCAAAAATATCCCATGGAAGTCGTAGTTATGTTGTTTACCTATCCAACGAATTGTGACACGCTAAGATTCAATGCAAATCGGCCACATTATGGCTTTCCTACTAAAAAAGGGTTGAAAACGAGTTATGTCCTAAATTAACGAGGAGATTTTCTTAACCTCCATTTTGGCCGAATTTTTAGAGAATGCGAAAATATCCCATGGAAGTCGTAGTTATGTTGTTTATCTATCCAACGAATTGTCACATGCTAAGATTCAATGCAAATCGGCCACATTATGGCCTTCCTAGTAAAAAAGGGTCGAAAACGAGTAATGTCCTAAATTAACGAGGAGATTTTCTTAACCTCTATTTTGGCCGAATTTTTAGAGAATGCAAAAATATCCCATGGAAGTCGTAGTTATGTTGTTTACCTATCCAACAAATTGTCACATGCTAAGATTCAATACAAATCGGCCACTTTATGGCCTTCCTAGTAAAAATGGGTCGAAAACGGGTAATGTCCTAAATTAACGACGAGATTTTCTTAACCTCCATTTTGGCCGAATTTTTAGAGAATGCAAAAATATCCCATGGAAGTCGTAGTTATGTTGTTTACCTATCCAACGAATTGTCACACGCTAAGCTTCAATGCAAATCGGCCACATTATGGCCTTCCTAGTAAAAAAGGGTCGAAAACGAGTAATGTCCCAAATTAACGCAAGGATTTTCTTAACCTCCATTTTGGCCGAATTTTTAGAGAATGCAAAAATATCCCATGGAAGTCGTAGTTATGTTGTTTAAAGTCGTAGTTATGTTGTTTACCCATCCAACGAATTGTCACATGCTAAGATTCAATACAAATCGGCCACTTTATGGCCTTCCTAGTAAAAATGGGTCGAAAACGAGTAATGTCCTAAATTAACGAGGAGATTTTCTTAACCTCCATTTTGGCCGAATTTTTAGAGAATGCAAAAATATCCCATGGAAGTCGTAGTTATGTTGTTTACCTATCCAACGAATTGTGACATGCTAAGATTCAATGCAAATCGGCCACATTATGGCTTTCCTACTAAAAAAGGGTTGAAAACGAGTTATGTCCTAAATTAACGAGGAGATTTTCTTAACCTCCATTTTGGCCGAATTTTTAGAGAATGCGAAAATATCCCATGGAAGTCGTAGTTATGTTGTTTATCTATCCAACGAATTGTCACATGCTAAGATTCAATGCAAATCGGCCACATTATGGCCTTCCTAGTAAAAAAGGGTCGAAAACGAGTAATGTCCTAAATTAACGAGGAGATTTTCTTAACCTCTGTTTTGGCCGAATTTTTAGAGAATGCAAAAATATCCCATGGAAGTCGTAGTTATGTTGTTTACCTATCCAACAAATTGTCACATGCTAAGATTCAATACAAATCGGCCACTTTATGGCCTTCCTAGTAAAAATGTGTCGAAAACGAGTAATGTCCTAAATTAACGACGAGATTTTCTTAACCTCCATTTTGGCCGAATTTTTAGAGAATGCAAAAATATCCCATGGAAGTCGTAGTTATGTTGTTTACCTATCCAACGAATTGTCACACGCTAAGATTCAATGCAAATCGGCCACATTATGGCCTTCCTAGTAAAAAAGGGTCGAAAACGAGTAATGTCCCAAATTAACGCAAGGATTTTCTTAACCTCCATTTTGGCTGAATTTTTAAAAAATGCAAAAATATCCCATGGAAGTCGTAGCTATGTTGTTTACCTATCCAACGAATTGTCCCATGCTAAGATTCAATACAAACCGGCCACTTTATGGCCTTCCTTATAAAAAAAGGGTCGAAAACGAGTAATGTCCTAAATTAACGAGGGGATTTTCTTAACCTCCATTTTGGCCGAATTTTTAGAGAATGCAAAAATATCCCATGGAAGTCGTAGCTATTTTGTTTACCTATCCAACGAATTTTCACATGCTAAGATTCAATACAAATCGACCACTTTATGGCCTTCCTACTAAAAAAGGGTTGAAAACGAGTAATGTCCTAAATTAACGAGGAGATTTTCTTAACCTCCATTTTGGTCGAATTTTTAGAGAATGCAAAAATATCCCATGGAAGTCGTAGTTATGTTGTTTACCTATCCAACGAATTGTCACACGCTAAGATTCAATGCAAATCGGCCACATTATGGCCTTCCTACTAAAAAGGGTCGAAAACGAGTAATGTCCCAAATTAACGAGGAGATTTTCTTAACCTCCATTTTGGCCGAATTTTTAGAGAATGCGAAAATATCCCATGGAAGTCGTAGTTATGTTGTTTATCTATCCAACGAATTGTCACATGCTAAGATTCAATGCAAATCGGCCACATTATGGCCTTCCTAGCAAAAAAGGGTCGAAAACGAGTAATGTCCTAAATTAACGAGGAGATTTTCTTAACCTCCGTTTTGGCCGAATTTTTAGAGAATGCAAAAATATCCCATGGAAGTCGTAGTTATGTTGTTTACCTATCCAACAAATTGTCACATGCTAAGATTCAATACAAATCGGCCACTTTATGGCCTTCCTAGTAAAAATGGGTCGAAAACGAGTAATGTCCTAAATTAACGAGGAGATTTTCTTAACCTCCATTTTGGCCGAATTTTTAGAGAATGCAAAAATATCCCATGGAAGTCGTAGTTATGTTGTTTACCTATCCAACGAATTGTCACATGCTAAGATTCAATACAAATCGGCCACTTTATGGCCTTCCTAGTAAAAATGGGTCGAAAACGAGTAATGTCCTAAATTAACGAGGAGATTTTCTTAACCTCCATTTTGGCCGAATTTTTAGAGAATGCAAAAATATCCCATGGAAGTCGTAGTTATGTTGTTTACCTATCCAACGAATTGTCACATGCTAAGATTCAATACAAATCGGCCACTTTATGGCCTTCCTAGTAAAAATGGGTCGAAAACGAGTAATGTCCTAAATTAACGAGGAGATTTTCTTAACCTCCATTTTGGCCGAATTTTTAGAGAATGCAAAAATATCCCATTGAAGTTGTAGTTATGTTGTTTACCTATCCAACGAATTGTGACACGCTAAGATTCAATGCAAATCGGCCACATTATGGCTTTCCTACTAAAAAAGGGTTTAAAACGAGTTATGTCCTAAATTAACGAGGAGATTTTCTTAACCTCCATTTTGGCCGAATTTTTAGAGAATGCGAAAATATCCCATGGAAGTCGTAGTTATGTTGTTTATCTATCCAACGAGTTGTCACATGCTAAGATTCAATGCAAATCGGCCACATTATGGCCTTCCTAGCAAAAAAGGGTCGAAAACGAGTAATGTCCTAAATTAACGAGGAGATTTTCTTAACCTCCGTTTTGGCCGAATTTTTAGAGAATGCAAAAATATCCCATGGAAGTCGTAGTTATGTTGTTTACCTATCCAACAAATTGTCCCATGCTAAGATTCGATACAAATCGGCCACTTTATGGCCTTCCTAGTAAAAATGGGTCGAAAACGAGTAATGTCCTAAATTAACGAGGAGATTTTCTTAACCTCCATTTTGGCCGAATTTTTAGAGAATGCAAAAATATCCCATGGAAGTCGTAGTTATGTTGTTTACCTATCCAACGAATTGTCACATGCTAAGATTCAATACAAATCGGCCACTTTATGGCCTTCCTAGTAAAAATGGGTCGAAAAGGAGTAATGTCCTAAATTAACGAGGAGATTTTCTTAACCTCCATTTTGGCCGAATTTTTAGAGCATGCAAAAATATCCCATGGAAGTCGTAGTTATGTTGTTTACCTATCCAACGAATTGTGACACGCTAAGATTCAATGCAAATCGGCCACATTATGGCTTTCCTACTAAAAAAGGGTTTAAAACGAGTTATGTCCTAAATTAACGAGGAGATTTTCTTAACCTCCATTTTGGCCGAATTTTTAGAGAATGCAAAAATATCCCATTGAAGTCGTAGTTATGTTGTTTACCTATCCAACGAATTGTGACACGCTAAGATTCAATGCAAATCGGCCACATTATGGCTTTCCTACTAAAAAAGGGTTTA
The DNA here is from genome assembly GCF_051527215.1 of Medicago sativa. Taxonomy (NCBI): domain Eukaryota; kingdom Viridiplantae; phylum Streptophyta; class Magnoliopsida; order Fabales; family Fabaceae; genus Medicago; species Medicago sativa. Next base: position 85,400,234 of record NC_140750.1, read on the forward strand.
AAACGAGTTATGTCCTAAATTAACGAGGAGATTTTCTTAACCTCCATTTTGGCCGAATTTTTAGGGAATGCGAAAATATCCCATGGAAGTCGTAGTTATGTTGTTTATCTATCCAACGAATTGTCACATGCTAAGATTCAATGCAAATCGGCCACATTATGGCCTTCCTAGTAAAAAAGGGTCGAAAACGAGTAATATCCTAAATTAACGAGGAGATTTTCTTAACCTCCGTTTTGGCCGAATTTTTAGAGAATGCAAAAATATCCCATGGAAGTCGTAGTTACGTTGTTTACCTATCCAACGAATTGTCACACGCTAAGATTCAATGCAAATCGGCCACATTATGGCCTTCCTAGTAAAAAAGGGTCGACAACGAGTAATGTCCCAAATTAACGCAAGGATTTTCTTAACCTCCATTTTGGCTGAATTTTTAAAAAATGCAAAAATATCCCATGGAAGTCGTAGCTATGTTGTTTACCTATCCAACGAATTGTCCCATGCTAAGATTCAATACAAACCGGCCACTTTATGGCCTTCCTTATAAAAAAAGGGTCGAAAACGAGTAATGTCCTAAATTAACGAGGGGATTTTCTTAACCTCCATTTTGGCCGAATTTTTAGAGAATGCAAAAATATCCCATGGAAGTCGTAGCTATTTTGTTTACCTATCCAACGAATTTTCACATGCTAAGATTCAATACAAATCGACCACTTTATGGCCTTCCTACTAAAAAAGGGTTGAAAACGAGTAATGTCCTAAATTAACGAGTAGATTTTCTTAACCTCCATTTTGGCCGAATTTTTAGAGAATGCAAAAATATCCCATGGAAGTCGTAGTTATGTTGTTTACCTATCCAACGAATTGTCACACGCTAAGATTCAATGCAAATCGGCCACATTATGGCCTTCCTACTAAAAAAGGGTCGAAAACGAGTAATGTCCCAAATTAACGAGGAGATTTTCTTAACCTCCATTTTGGCCGAATTTTTAGAGAATGCAAAAATATCCCATGGAAATCGTAGGTATGTTGTTTACCTATCCAACGAATTGTCACATGCTAAGATTCAATACAAATCGGCCACTTTATGGCCTTCCTAGTAAAAATGGGTCGAAAACGAGTAACAACCTAAATTAACGAGGAGATTTTCTTAACCTCCATTTTGGCCGAATTTTTAGAGAATGCAAAAATATCCCATTGAAGTCGTAGTTATGTTGTTTACCTATCCAACGAATTGTGACACGCTAAGATTCAATGCAAATCGGCCACATTATGGCTTTCCTACTAAAAAAGGGTTTAAAACGAGTTATGTCCTAAATTAACGAGGAGATTTTCTTAACCTCCATTTTGGCCGATTTTTTAGAGAATGCGAAAATATCCCATGGAAGTCGTAGTTATGTTGTTTATCTATCCAACGAATTGTCACATGCTAAGATTCAATGCAAATCGGCCACATTATGGCCTTCCTAGCAAAAAAGGGTCGAAAACGAGTAATGTCCTAAATTAACGAGGAGATTTTCTTAACCTCCGTTTTGGCCGAATTTTTAGAGAATGCAAAAATATCCCATGGAAGTCGTAGTTATGTTGTTTAAGTATCCAACAAATTGTCACATGCTAAGATTCAATACAAATCGGCCACTTTATGGCTTTCCTAGTAAAAATGGGTCGAAAACGAGTAATGTCCTAAATTAACGAGGAGATTTTCTTAACCTCCATTTTGGCCGAATTTTTAGAGAATGCAAAAATATCCCATGGAAGTCGTAGTTATGTTGTTTACCTATCCAACGAATTGTCACATGCTAAGATTCAATACAAATCGGCCACTTTATGGCCTTCCTAGTAAAAATGGGTCGAAAACGAGTAATGTCCTAAATTAACGAGGAGATTTTCTTAACCTCCATTTTGGCCGAATTTTTAGAGAATGCAAAAATATCCCATGGAAGTCGTAGTTATGTTGTTTACCTATCCTACGAATTGTCACATGCTAAGATTCAATACAAATCGGCCACTTTATGGCCTTCCTAGTAAAAATGGGTCAAAAACGAGTAATGTCCTAAATTAACGAGGAGATTTTCTTAACCTCCATTTTGGCCGAATTTTTAGAGAATGCAAAAATATCCCATTGAAGTCGTAGTTATGTTGTTTACCTATCCAACGAATTGTGACACGCTAAGATTCAATGCAAATCGGCCACATTATGGCTTTCCTACTAAAAAAGGGTTTAAAACGAGTTATGTCCTAAATTAACGAGGAGATTTTCTTAACCTCCATTTTGGCCGAATTTTTAGAGAATGCGAAAATATCCCATGGAAGTCGTAGTTATGTTGTTTATCTATCCAACGAATTGTCACATGCTAAGATTCAATGCAAATCGGCCACATTATGGCCTTCCTAGTAAAAAAGGGTCGAAAACGAGTAATGTCCTAAATTAACGAGGAGATTTTCTTAACCTCCATTTTGGCCGAATTTTTAGAGAATGCAAAAATATCCCATGGAAGTCGTAGTTATGTTGTTTACCTATCCAACGAATTGTCACACGCTAAGATTCAATGCAAATCGGCCACATTATGGCCTTCCTAGTAAAAAAGGGTCGACAACGAGTAATGTCCCAAATTAACGCAAGGATTTTCTTAACCTCCATTTTGGCTGAATTTTTAAAAAATGCAAAAATATCCCATGGAAGTCGTAGCTATGTTGTTTACCTATCCAACGAATTGTCCCATGCTAAGATTCAACACAAACCGGCCACTTTATGGCCTTCCTTATAAAAAAAGGGTCGAAAACGAGTAATGTCCTAAATTAACGAGGGGATTTTCTTAACCTCCATTTTGGCCGAATTTTTAGAGAATGCAAAAATATCCCATGGAAGTCGTAGCTATTTTGTTTACCTATCCAACGAATTTTCACATGCTAAGATTCAATACAAATCGACCACTTTATGGCCTTCCTACTAAAAAAGGGTTGAAAACGAGTAATGTCCTAAATTAACGAGGAGATTTTCTTAACCTCCATTTTGGCCGAATTTTTAGAGAATACAAAAATATCCCATGGAAGTCGTAGTTATGTTGTTTACCTTTCCAACGAATTGTCACATGCTAAGATTCAATGCAAATCGGCCACATTATGGCCTTCCTAGTAAAAAAGGGTCGAAAACGAGTAATGTCCTAAATTAACGAGGGGATTTTCTTAACCACCCTTTTGGCCGAATTTTTAGAGAATGCAAAAATATCCCATGGAAATCGTAGGTATGTTGTTTACCTATCCAACGAATTGTCACATGCTAAGATTCAATACAAATCGGCCACTTTATGGCCTTCCTAGTAAAAATGGGTCGAAAACGAGTAACGTCCTAAATTAACGAGGAGATTTTCTTAACCTCCATTTTGGCCGAATTTTTAGAGAATGCAAAAATATCCCATGGAAGTCGTAGTTATGTTGTTTACCTATCCAACAAATTGTCACACGCTAAGATTCAATGCAAATCGGCCACATTATGTCCTTCCTACTAAAAAAGGGTTGAAAACGGGTTATGTCCTAAATTAACGAGGAGATTTTCTTAACCTCCATTTTGGCCGAATTTTTAGAGAATGCGAAAATATCCCATGGAAGTCGTAGTTATGTTGTTTATCTATCCAACGAATTGTCACATGCTAAGATTCAATGCAAATCGGCCACATTATGGCCTTCCTAGCAAAAAAGGGTCGAAAACGAGTAATGTCCTAAATTAACGAGGAGATTTTCTTAACCTCCGTTTTGGCCGAATTTTTAGAGAATGCAAAAATATCCCATGGAAGTCGTAGTTATGTTGTTTAAGTATCCAACAAATTGTCACATGCTAAGATTCAATACAAATCGGCCACTTTATGGCTTTCCTAGTAAAAATGGGTCGAAAACGAGTAATGTCCTAAATTAACGAGGAGATTTTCTTAACCTCCATTTTGGCCGAATTTTTAGAGAATGCAAAAATATCCCATGGAAGTCGTAGTTATGTTGTTTACCTATCCAACGAATTGTCACATGCTAAGATTCAATACAAATCGGCCACTTTATGGCCTTCCTAGTAAAAATGGGTCGAAAACGAGTAATGTCCTAAATTAACGAGGAGATTTTCTTAACCTCCATTTTGGCCGAATTTTTAGAGAATGCAAAAATATCCCATGGAAGTCGTAGTTATGTTGTTTACCTATCCTACGAATTGTCACATGCTAAGATTCAATACAAATCGGCCACTTTATGGCCTTCCTAGTAAAAATGGGTCAAAAACGAGTAATGTCCTAAATTAACGAGGAGATTTTCTTAACCTCCATTTTGGCCGAATTTTTAGAGAATGCAAAAATATCCCATTGAAGTCGTAGTTATGTTGTTTACCTATCCAACGAATTGTGACACGCTAAGATTCAATGCAAATCGGCCACATTATGGCTTTCCTACTAAAAAAGGGTTTAAAACGAGTTATGTCCTAAATTAACGAGGAGATTTTCTTAACCTCCATTTTGGCCGAATTTTTAGAGAATGCGAAAATATCCCATGGAAGTCGTAGTTATGTTGTTTATCTATCCAACGAATTGTCACATGCTAAGATTCAATGCAAATCGGCCACATTATGGCCTTCCTAGCAAAAAAGGGTCGAAAACGAGTAATGTCCTAAATTAACGAGGAGATTTTCTTAACCTCCGTTTTGGCCGAATTTTTAGAGAATGCAAAAATATCCCATGGAAGTCGTAGTTATGTTGTTTAAGTATCCAACAAATTGTCACATGCTAAGATTCAATACAAATCGGCCACTTTATGGCTTTCCTAGTAAAAATGGGTCGAAAACGAGTAATGTCCTAAATTAACGAGGAGATTTTCTTAACCTCCATTTTGGCCGAATTTTTAGAGAATGCAAAAATATCCCATGGAAGTCGTAGTTATGTTGTTTACCTATCCAACGAATTGTCACATGCTAAGATTCAATACAAATCGGCCACTTTATGGCCTTCCTAGTAAAAATGGGTCGAAAACGAGTAATGTCCTAAATTAACGAGGAGATTTTCTTAACCTCCATTTTGGCCGAATTTTTAGAGAATGCAAAAATATCCCATGGAAGTCGTAGTTATGTTGTTTACCTATCCTACGAATTGTCACATGCTAAGATTCAATACAAATCGGCCACTTTATGGCCTTCCTAGTAAAAATGGGTCAAAAACGAGTAATGTCCTAAATTAACGAGGAGATTTTCTTAACCTCCATTTTGGCCGAATTTTTAGAGAATGCAAAAATATCCCATTGAAGTCGTAGTTATGTTGTTTACCTATCCAACGAATTGTGACACGCTAAGATTCAATGCAAATCGGCCACATTATGGCTTTCCTACTAAAAAAGGGTTTAAAACGAGTTATGTCCTAAATTAACGAGGAGATTTTCTTAACCTCCATTTTGGCCGAATTTTTAGAGAATGCGAAAATATCCCATGGAAGTCGTAGTTATGTTGTTTATCTATCCAACGAATTGTCACATGCTAAGATTCAATGCAAATCGGCCACATTATGGCCTTCCTAGTAAAAAAGGGTCGAAAACGAGTAATGTCCTAAATTAACGAGGAGATTTTCTTAACCTCCATTTTGGCCGAATTTTTAGAGAATGCAAAAATATCCCATGGAAGTCGTAGTTATGTTGTTTACCTATCCAACGAATTGTCACACGCTAAGATTCAATGCAAATCGGCCACATTATGGCCTTCCTAGTAAAAAAGGGTCGACAACGAGTAATGTCCCAAATTAACGCAAGGATTTTCTTAACCTCCATTTTGGCTGAATTTTTAAAAAATGCAAAAATATCCCATGGAAGTCGTAGCTATGTTGTTTACCTATCCAACGAATTGTCCCATGCTAAGATTCAACACAAACCGGCCACTTTATGGCCTTCCTTATAAAAAAAGGGTCGAAAACGAGTAATGTCCTAAATTAACGAGGGGATTTTCTTAACCTCCATTTTGGCCGAATTTTTAGAGAATGCAAAAATATCCCATGGAAGTCGTAGCTATTTTGTTTACCTATCCAACGAATTTTCACATGCTAAGATTCAATACAAATCGACCACTTTATGGCCTTCCTACTAAAAAAGGGTTGAAAACGAGTAATGTCCTAAATTAACGAGGAGATTTTCTTAACCTCCATTTTGGCCGAATTTTTAGAGAATACAAAAATATCCCATGGAAGTCGTAGTTATGTTGTTTATCTATCCAACGAATTGTCACATGCTAAGATTCAATGCAAATCGGCCACATTATGGCCTTCCTAGCAAAAAAGGGTCGAAAACGAGTAATGTCCTAAATTAACGAGGAGATTTTCTTAACCTCCGTTTTGGCCGAATTTTTAGAGAATGCAAAAATATCCCATGGAAGTCGTAGTTATGTTGTTTAAGTATCCAACAAATTGTCACATGCTAAGATTCAATACAAATCGGCCACTTTATGGCTTTCCTAGTAAAAATGGGTCGAAAACGAGTAATGTCCTAAATTAACGAGGAGATTTTCTTAACCTCCATTTTGGCCGAATTTTTAGAGAATGCAAAAATATCCCATGGAAGTCGTAGTTATGTTGTTTACCTATCCAACGAATTGTCACATGCTAAGATTCAATACAAATCGGCCACTTTATGGCCTTCCTAGTAAAAATGGGTCGAAAACGAGTAATGTCCTAAATTAACGAGGAGATTTTCTTAACCTCCATTTTGGCCGAATTTTTAGAGAATGCAAAAATATCCCATGGAAGTCGTAGTTATGTTGTTTACCTATCCTACGAATTGTCACATGCTAAGATTCAATACAAATCGGCCACTTTATGGCCTTCCTAGTAAAAATGGGTCAAAAACGAGTAATGTCCTAAATTAACGAGGAGATTTTCTTAACCTCCATTTTGGCCGAATTTTTAGAGAATGCAAAAATATCCCATTGAAGTCGTAGTTATGTTGTTTACCTATCCAACGAATTGTGACACGCTAAGATTCAATGCAAATCGGCCACATTATGGCTTTCCTACTAAAAAAGGGTTTAAAACGAGTTATGTCCTAAATTAACGAGGAGATTTTCTTAACCTCCATTTTGGCCGAATTTTTAGAGAATGCGAAAATATCCCATGGAAGTCGTAGTTATGTTGTTTATCTATCCAACGAATTGTCACATGCTAAGATTCAATGCAAATCGGCCACATTATGGCCTTCCTAGCAAAAAAGGGTCGAAAACGAGTAATGTCCTAAATTAACGAGGAGATTTTCTTAACCTCCGTTTTGGCCGAATTTTTAGAGAATGCAAAAATATCCCATGGAAGTCGTAGTTATGTTGTTTAAGTATCCAACAAATTGTCACATGCTAAGATTCAATACAAATCGGCCACTTTATGGCTTTCCTAGTAAAAATGGGTCGAAAACGAGTAATGTCCTAAATTAACGAGGAGATTTTCTTAACCTCCATTTTGGCCGAATTTTTAGAGAATGCAAAAATATCCCATGGAAGTCGTAGTTATGTTGTTTACCTATCCAACGAATTGTCACATGCTAAGATTCAATACAAATCGGCCACTTTATGGCCTTCCTAGTAAAAATGGGTCGAAAACGAGTAATGTCCTAAATTAACGAGGAGATTTTCTTAACCTCCATTTTGGCCGAATTTTTAGAGAATGCAAAAATATCCCATGGAAGTCGTAGTTATGTTGTTTACCTATCCTACGAATTGTCACATGCTAAGATTCAATACAAATCGGCCACTTTATGGCCTTCCTAGTAAAAATGGGTCAAAAACGAGTAATGTCCTAAATTAACGAGGAGATTTTCTTAACCTCCATTTTGGCCGAATTTTTAGAGAATGCAAAAATATCCCATTGAAGTCGTAGTTATGTTGTTTACCTATCCAACGAATTGTGACACGCTAAGATTCAATGCAAATCGGCCACATTATGGCTTTCCTACTAAAAAAGGGTTTAAAACGAGTTATGTCCTAAATTAACGAGGAGATTTTCTTAACCTCCATTTTGGCCGAATTTTTAGAGAATGCGAAAATATCCCATGGAAGTCGTAGTTATGTTGTTTATCTATCCAACGAATTGTCACATGCTAAGATTCAATGCAAATCGGCCACATTATGGCCTTCCTAGTAAAAAAGGGTCGAAAACGAGTAATGTCCTAAATTAACGAGGAGATTTTCTTAACCTCCATTTTGGCCGAATTTTTAGAGAATGCAAAAATATCCCATGGAAGTCGTAGTTATGTTGTTTACCTATCCAACGAATTGTCACACGCTAAGATTCAATGCAAATCGGCCACATTATGGCCTTCCTAGTAAAAAAGGGTCGACAACGAGTAATGTCCCAAATTAACGCAAGGATTTTCTTAACCTCCATTTTGGCTGAATTTTTAAAAAATGCAAAAATATCCCATGGAAGTCGTAGCTATGTTGTTTACCTATCCAACGAATTGTCCCATGCTAAGATTCAACACAAACCGGCCACTTTATGGCCTTCCTTATAAAAAAAGGGTCGAAAACGAGTAATGTCCTAAATTAACGAGGGGATTTTCTTAACCTCCATTTTGGCCGAATTTTTAGAGAATGCAAAAATATCCCATGGAAGTCGTAGCTATTTTGTTTACCTATCCAACGAATTTTCACATGCTAAGATTCAATACAAATCGACCACTTTATGGCCTTCCTACTAAAAAAGGGTTGAAAACGAGTAATGTCCTAAATTAACGAGGAGATTTTCTTAACCTCCATTTTGGCCGAATTTTTAGAGAATACAAAAATATCCCATGGAAGTCGTAGTTATGTTGTTTACCTTTCCAACGAATTGTCACATGCTAAGATTCAATGCAAATCGGCCACATTATGGCCTTCCTAGTAAAAAAGGGTCGAAAACGAGTAATGTCCTAAATTAACGAGGGGATTTTCTTAACCACCCTTTTGGCCGAATTTTTAGAGAATGCAAAAATATCCCATGGAAATCGTAGGTATGTTGTTTACCTATCCAACGAATTGTCACATGCTAAGATTCAATACAAATCGGCCACTTTATGGCCTTCCTAGTAAAAATGGGTCGAAAACGAGTAACGTCCTAAATTAACGAGGAGATTTTCTTAACCTCCATTTTGGCCGAATTTTTAGAGAATGCAAAAATATCCCATGGAAGTCGTAGTTATGTTGTTTACCTATCCAACAAATTGTCACACGCTAAGATTCAATGCAAATCGGCCACATTATGTCCTTCCTACTAAAAAAGGGTTGAAAACGGGTTATGTCCTAAATTAACGAGGAGATTTTCTTAACCTCCATTTTGGCCGAATTTTTAGAGAATGCGAAAATATCCCATGGAAGTCGTAGTTATGTTGTTTATCTATCCAACGAATTGTCACATGCTAAGATTCAATGCAAATCGGCCACATTATGGCCTTCCTAGCAAAAAAGGGTCGAAAACGAGTAATGTCCTAAATTAACGAGGAGATTTTCTTAACCTCCGTTTTGGCCGAATTTTTAGAGAATGCAAAAATATCCCATGGAAGTCGTAGTTATGTTGTTTAAGTATCCAACAAATTGTCACATGCTAAGATTCAATACAAATCGGCCACTTTATGGCTTTCCTAGTAAAAATGGGTCGAAAACGAGTAATGTCCTAAATTAACGAGGAGATTTTCTTAACCTCCATTTTGGCCGAATTTTTAGAGAATGCAAAAATATCCCATGGAAGTCGTAGTTATGTTGTTTACCTATCCAACGAATTGTCACATGCTAAGATTCAATACAAATCGGCCACTTTATGGCCTTCCTAGTAAAAATGGGTCGAAAACGAGTAATGTCCTAAATTAACGAGGAGATTTTCTTAACCTCCATTTTGGCCGAATTTTTAGAGAATGCAAAAATATCCCATGGAAGTCGTAGTTATGTTGTTTACCTATCCTACGAATTGTCACATGCTAAGATTCAATACAAATCGGCCACTTTATGGCCTTCCTAGTAAAAATGGGTCAAAAACGAGTAATGTCCTAAATTAACGAGGAGATTTTCTTAACCTCCATTTTGGCCGAATTTTTAGAGAATGCAAAAATATCCCATTGAAGTCGTAGTTATGTTGTTTACCTATCCAACGAATTGTGACACGCTAAGATTCAATGCAAATCGGCCACATTATGGCTTTCCTACTAAAAAAGGGTTTAAAACGAGTTATGTCCTAAATTAACGAGGAGATTTTCTTAACCTCCATTTTGGCCGAATTTTTAGAGAATGCGAAAATATCCCATGGAAGTCGTAGTTATGTTGTTTATCTATCCAACGAATTGTCACATGCTAAGATTCAATGCAAATCGGCCACATTATGGCCTTCCTAGTAAAAAAGGGTCGAAAACGAGTAATGTCCTAAATTAACGAGGAGATTTTCTTAACCTCCATTTTGGCCGAATTTTTAGAGAATGCAAAAATATCCCATGGAAGTCGTAGTTATGTTGTTTACCTATCCAACGAATTGTCACACGCTAAGATTCAATGCAAATCGGCCACATTATGGCCTTCCTAGTAAAAAAGGGTCGACAACGAGTAATGTCCCAAATTAACGCAAGGATTTTCTTAACCTCCATTTTGGCTGAATTTTTAAAAAATGCAAAAATATCCCATGGAAGTCGTAGCTATGTTGTTTACCTATCCAACGAATTGTCCCATGCTAAGATTCAACACAAACCGGCCACTTTATGGCCTTCCTTATAAAAAAAGGGTCGAAAACGAGTAATGTCCTAAATTAACGAGGGGATTTTCTTAACCTCCATTTTGGCCGAATTTTTAGAGAATGCAAAAATATCCCATGGAAGTCGTAGCTATTTTGTTTACCTATCCAACGAATTTTCACATGCTAAGATTCAATACAAATCGACCACTTTATGGCCTTCCTACTAAAAAAGGGTTGAAAACGAGTAATGTCCTAAATTAACGAGGAGATTTTCTTAACCTCCATTTTGGCCGAATTTTTAGAGAATACAAAAATATCCCATGGAAGTCGTAGTTATGTTGTTTACCTTTCCAACGAATTGTCACATGCTAAGATTCAATGCAAATCGGCCACATTATGGCCTTCCTAGTAAAAAAGGGTCGAAAACGAGTAATGTCCTAAATTAACGAGGGGATTTTCTTAACCACCCTTTTGGCCGAATTTTTAGAGAATGCAAAAATATCCCATGGAAATCGTAGGTATGTTGTTTACCTATCCAACGAATTGTCACATGCTAAGATTCAATACAAATCGGCCACTTTATGGCCTTCCTAGTAAAAATGGGTCGAAAACGAGTAACGTCCTAAATTAACGAGGAGATTTTCTTAACCTCCATTTTGGCCGAATTTTTAGAGAATGCAAAAATATCCCATGGAAGTCGTAGTTATGTTGTTTACCTATCCAACAAATTGTCACACGCTAAGATTCAATGCAAATCGGCCACATTATGTCCTTCCTACTAAAAAAGGGTTGAAAACGGGTTATGTCCTAAATTAACGAGGAGATTTTCTTAACCTCCATTTTGGCCGAATTTTTAGAGAATGCGAAAATATCCCATGGAAGTCGTAGTTATGTTGTTTATCTATCCAACGAATTGTCACATGCTAAGATTCAATGCAAATCGGCCACATTATGGCCTTCCTAGCAAAAAAGGGTCGAAAACGAGTAATGTCCTAAATTAACGAGGAGATTTTCTTAACCTCCGTTTTGGCCGAATTTTTAGAGAATGCAAAAATATCCCATGGAAGTCGTAGTTATGTTGTTTAAGTATCCAACAAATTGTCACATGCTAAGATTCAATACAAATCGGCCACTTTATGGCTTTCCTAGTAAAAATGGGTCGAAAACGAGTAATGTCCTAAATTAACGAGGAGATTTTCTTAACCTCCATTTTGGCCGAATTTTTAGAGAATGCAAAAATATCCCATGGAAGTCGTAGTTATGTTGTTTACCTATCCAACGAATTGTCACATGCTAAGATTCAATACAAATCGGCCACTTTATGGCCTTCCTAGTAAAAATGGGTCGAAAACGAGTAATGTCCTAAATTAACGAGGAGATTTTCTTAACCTCCATTTTGGCCGAATTTTTAGAGAATGCAAAAATATCCCATGGAAGTCGTAGTTATGTTGTTTACCTATCCTACGAATTGTCACATGCTAAGATTCAATACAAATCGGCCACTTTATGGCCTTCCTAGTAAAAATGGGTCAAAAACGAGTAATGTCCTAAATTAACGAGGAGATTTTCTTAACCTCCATTTTGGCCGAATTTTTAGAGAATGCAAAAATATCCCATTGAAGTCGTAGTTATGTTGTTTACCTATCCAACGAATTGTGACACGCTAAGATTCAATGCAAATCGGCCACATTATGGCTTTCCTACTAAAAAAGGGTTTAAAACGAGTTATGTCCTAAATTAACGAGGAGATTTTCTTAACCTCCATTTTGGCCGAATTTTTAGAGAATGCGAAAATATCCCATGGAAGTCGTAGTTATGTTGTTTATCTATCCAACGAATTGTCACATGCTAAGATTCAATGCAAATCGGCCACATTATGGCCTTCCTAGTAAAAAAGGGTCGAAAACGAGTAATGTCCTAAATTAACGAGGAGATTTTCTTAACCTCCATTTTGGCCGAATTTTTAGAGAATGCAAAAATATCCCATGGAAGTCGTAGTTATGTTGTTTACCTATCCAACGAATTGTCACACGCTAAGATTCAATGCAAATCGGCCACATTATGGCCTTCCTAGTAAAAAAGGGTCGACAACGAGTAATGTCCCAAATTAACGCAAGGATTTTCTTAACCTCCATTTTGGCTGAATTTTTAAAAAATGCAAAAATATCCCATGGAAGTCGTAGCTATGTTGTTTACCTATCCAACGAATTGTCCCATGCTAAGATTCAACACAAACCGGCCACTTTATGGCCTTCCTTATAAAAAAAGGGTCGAAAACGAGTAATGTCCTAAATTAACGAGGGGATTTTCTTAACCTCCATTTTGGCCGAATTTTTAGAGAATGCAAAAATATCCCATGGAAGTCGTAGCTATTTTGTTTACCTATCCAACGAATTTTCACATGCTAAGATTCAATACAAATCGACCACTTTATGGCCTTCCTACTAAAACAGGGTTGAAAACGAGTAATGTCCTAAATTAACGAGGAGATTTTCTTAACCTCCATTTTGGCCGAATTTTTAGAGAATACAAAAATATCCCATGGAAGTCGTAGTTATGTTGTTTACCTTTCCAACGAATTGTCACATGCTAAGATTCAATGCAAATCGGCCACATTATGGCCTTCCTAGTAAAAAAGGGTCGAAAACGAGTAATGTCCTAAATTAACGAGGGGATTTTCTTAACCACCCTTTTGGCCGAATTTTTAGAGAATGCAAAAATATCCCATGGAAATCGTAGGTATGTTGTTTACCTATCCAACGAATTGTCACATGCTAAGATTCAATACAAATCGGCCACTTTATGGCCTTCCTAGTAAAAATGGGTCGAAAACGAGTAACGTCCTAAATTAACGAGGAGATTTTCTTAACCTCCATTTTGGCCGAATTTTTAGAGAATGCAAAAATATCCCATGGAAGTCGTAGTTATGTTGTTTACCTATCCAACAAATTGTCACACGCTAAGATTCAATGCAAATCGGCCACATTATGTCCTTCCTACTAAAAAAGGGTTGAAAACGGGTTATGTCCTAAATTAACGAGGAGATTTTCTTAACCTCCATTTTGGCCGAATTTTTAGAGAATGCGAAAATATCCCATGGAAGTCGTAGTTATGTTGTTTATCTATCCAACGAATTGTCACATGCTAAGATTCAATGCAAATCGGCCACATTATGGCCTTCCTAGCAAAAAAGGGTCGAAAACGAGTAATGTCCTAAATTAACGAGGAGATTTTCTTAACCTCCGTTTTGGCCGAATTTTTAGAGAATGCAAAAATATCCCATGGAAGTCGTAGTTATGTTGTTTAAGTATCCAACAAATTGTCACATGCTAAGATTCAATACAAATCGGCCACTTTATGGCTTTCCTAGTAAAAATGGGTCGAAAACGAGTAATGTCCTAAATTAACGAGGAGATTTTCTTAACCTCCATTTTGGCCGAATTTTTAGAGAATGCAAAAATATCCCATGGAAGTCGTAGTTATGTTGTTTACCTATCCAACGAATTGTCACATGCTAAGATTCAATACAAATCGGCCACTTTATGGCCTTCCTAGTAAAAATGGGTCGAAAACGAGTAATGTCCTAAATTAACGAGGAGATTTTCTTAACCTCCATTTTGGCCGAATTTTTAGAGAATGCAAAAATATCCCATGGAAGTCGTAGTTATGTTGTTTACCTATCCTACGAATTGTCACATGCTAAGATTCAATACAAATCGGCCACTTTATGGCCTTCCTAGTAAAAATGGGTCAAAAACGAGTAATGTCCTAAATTAACGAGGAGATTTTCTTAACCTCCATTTTGGCCGAATTTTTAGAGAATGCAAAAATATCCCATTGAAGTCGTAGTTATGTTGTTTACCTATCCAACGAATTGTGACACGCTAAGATTCAATGCAAATCGGCCACATTATGGCTTTCCTACTAAAAAAGGGTTTAAAACGAGTTATGTCCTAAATTAACGAGGAGATTTTCTTAACCTCCATTTTGGCCGAATTTTTAGAGAATGCGAAAATATCCCATGGAAGTCGTAGTTATGTTGTTTATCTATCCAACGAATTGTCACATGCTAAGATTCAATGCAAATCGGCCACATTATGGCCTTCCTAGTAAAAAAGGGTCGAAAACGAGTAATGTCCTAAATTAACGAGGAGATTTTCTTAACCTCCATTTTGGCCGAATTTTTAGAGAATGCAAAAATATCCCATGGAAGTCGTAGTTATGTTGTTTACCTATCCAACGAATTGTCACACGCTAAGATTCAATGCAAATCGGCCACATTATGGCCTTCCTAGTAAAAAAGGGTCGACAACGAGTAATGTCCCAAATTAACGCAAGGATTTTCTTAACCTCCATTTTGGCTGAATTTTTAAAAAATGCAAAAATATCCCATGGAAGTCGTAGCTATGTTGTTTACCTATCCAACGAATTGTCCCATGCTAAGATTCAACACAAACCGGCCACTTTATGGCCTTCCTTATAAAAAAAGGGTCGAAAACGAGTAATGTCCTAAATTAACGAGGGGATTTTCTTAACCTCCATTTTGGCCGAATTTTTAGAGAATGCAAAAATATCCCATGGAAGTCGTAGCTATTTTGTTTACCTATCCAACGAATTTTCACATGCTAAGATTCAATACAAATCGACCACTTTATGGCCTTCCTACTAAAAAAGGGTTGAAAACGAGTAATGTCCTAAATTAACGAGGAGATTTTCTTAACCTCCATTTTGGCCGAATTTTTAGAGAATACAAAAATATCCCATGGAAGTCGTAGTTATGTTGTTTACCTTTCCAACGAATTGTCACATGCTAAGATTCAATGCAAATCGGCCACATTATGGCCTTCCTAGTAAAAAAGGGTCGAAAACGAGTAATGTCCTAAATTAACGAGGGGATTTTCTTAACCACCCTTTTGGCCGAATTTTTAGAGAATGCAAAAATATCCCATGGAAATCGTAGGTATGTTGTTTACCTATCCAACGAATTGTCACATGCTAAGATTCAATACAAATCGGCCACTTTATGGCCTTCCTAGTAAAAATGGGTCGAAAACGAGTAACGTCCTAAATTAACGAGGAGATTTTCTTAACCTCCATTTTGGCCGAATTTTTAGAGAATGCAAAAATATCCCATGGAAGTCGTAGTTATGTTGTTTACCTATCCAACAAATTGTCACACGCTAAGATTCAATGCAAATCGGCCACATTATGTCCTTCCTACTAAAAAAGGGTTGAAAACGGGTTATGTCCTAAATTAACGAGGAGATTTTCTTAACCTCCATTTTGGCCGAATTTTTAGAGAATGCGAAAATATCCCATGGAAGTCGTAGTTATGTTGTTTATCTATCCAACGAATTGTCACATGCTAAGATTCAATGCAATTCGGCCACATTATGGCCTTCCTAGTAAAAAAGGGTCGAAAACGAGTAATGTCCTAAATTAACGAGGATATTTTCTTAACCTCCATTTTGGCCGAATTTTTAGAGAATGCAAAAATATCCCGTGGAAGTCGTAGTTATGTTGTTTACCTATCCAACAAATTGTCACATGCTAAGATTCAATACAAATCGGCCACTTTATGGCCTTCCTAGTAAAAATGGGTCGAAAACGAGTAATGTCCTAAATTAACGAGGATATTTTCTTAACCTCCATTTTGGCCGAATTTTTAGAGAATGAAAAAATATCCCATGGAAGTCGTAGTTATGTTGTTTACCTATCCAACGAATTGTCACATGCTAAGATTCAATACAAATCGGCCACTTTATGGCCTTCCTAGTAAAAATGGGTCAAAAACGAGTAATGTCCTAAATTAACGAGGAGATTTTCTTAACCTCCATTTTGGCCGAATTTTTAGAGAATGCAAAAATATCCCATGGAAGTCGTAGTTATGTTGTTTACCTATCCAACGAATTGTCACATGCTAAGATTCAATACAAATCTGCCACTTTATGGCCTTCCTAGTAAAAATGGGCCGAAAACGAGTAATGTCCTAAATTAACGAGGAGATTTTCTTAACCTCCATTTTGGCCGAATTTTTAGAGAATGCAAAAATATCCCATGGAAGTCGTAGTTATGTTGTTTACCTATCCAACGAATTGTGACACGCTAAGATTCAATGCAAATCGGCCACATTATGGCTTTCCTACTAAAAAAGGGTTTAAAACGAGTTATGTCCTAAATTAACGAGGAGATTTTCTTAACCTCCATTTTGGCCGAATTTTTAGAGAATGCAAAAATATCCCATGGAAGTCGTAGTTATGTTGTTTAAGTATCCAACAAATTGTCACATGCTAAGATTCAATACAAATCGGCCACTTTATGGCTTTCCTAGTAAAAATGGGTCGAAAACGAGTAATGTCCTAAATTAACGAGGAGATTTTCTTAACCTCCATTTTGGCCGAATTTTTAGAGAATGCAAAAATATCCCATGGAAGTCGTAGTTATGTTGTTTACCTATCCAACGAATTGTCACATGCTAAGATTCAATACAAATCGGCCACTTTATGGCCTTCCTAGTAAAAATGGGTCGAAAACGAGTAATGTCCTAAATTAACGAGGAGATTTTCTTAACCTCCATTTTGGCCGAATTTTTAGAGAATGCAAAAATATCCCATGGAAGTCGTAGTTATGTTGTTTACCTATCCTACGAATTGTCACATGCTAAGATTCAATACAAATCGGCCACTTTATGGCCTTCCTAGTAAAAATGGGTCAAAAACGAGTAATGTCCTAAATTAACGAGGAGATTTTCTTAACCTCCATTTTGGCCGAATTTTTAGAGAATGCAAAAATATCCCATTGAAGTCGTAGTTATGTTGTTTACCTATCCAACGAATTGTGACACGCTAAGATTCAATGCAAATCGGCCACATTATGGCTTTCCTACTAAAAAAGGGTTTAAAACGAGTTATGTCCTAAATTAACGAGGAGATTTTCTTAACCTCCATTTTGGCCGAATTTTTAGAGAATGCGAAAATATCCCATGGAAGTCGTAGTTATGTTGTTTATCTATCCAACGAATTGTCACATGCTAAGATTCAATGCAAATCGGCCACATTATGGCCTTCCTAGTAAAAAAGGGTCGAAAACGAGTAATGTCCTAAATTAACGAGGAGATTTTCTTAACCTCCATTTTGGCCGAATTTTTAGAGAATGCAAAAATATCCCATGGAAGTCGTAGTTATGTTGTTTACCTATCCAACGAATTGTCACACGCTAAGATTCAATGCAAATCGGCCACATTATGGCCTTCCTAGTAAAAAAGGGTCGACAACGAGTAATGTCCCAAATTAACGCAAGGATTTTCTTAACCTCCATTTTGGCTGAATTTTTAAAAAATGCAAAAATATCCCATGGAAGTCGTAGCTATGTTGTTTACCTATCCAACGAATTGTCCCATGCTAAGATTCAACACAAACCGGCCACTTTATGGCCTTCCTTATAAAAAAAGGGTCGAAAACGAGTAATGTCCTAAATTAACGAGGGGATTTTCTTAACCTCCATTTTGGCCGAATTTTTAGAGAATGCAAAAATATCCCATGGAAGTCGTAGCTATTTTGTTTACCTATCCAACGAATTTTCACATGCTAAGATTCAATACAAATCGACCACTTTATGGCCTTCCTACTAAAAAAGGGTTGAAAACGAGTAATGTCCTAAATTAACGAGGAGATTTTCTTAACCTCCATTTTGGCCGAATTTTTAGAGAATACAAAAATATCCCATGGAAGTCGTAGTTATGTTGTTTACCTTTCCAACGAATTGTCACATGCTAAGATTCAATGCAAATCGGCCACATTATGGCCTTCCTAGTAAAAAAGGGTCGAAAACGAGTAATGTCCTAAATTAACGAGGGGATTTTCTTAACCACCCTTTTGGCCGAATTTTTAGAGAATGCAAAAATATCCCATGGAAATCGTAGGTATGTTGTTTACCTATCCAACGAATTGTCACATGCTAAGATTCAATACAAATCGGCCACTTTATGGCCTTCCTAGTAAAAATGGGTCGAAAACGAGTAACGTCCTAAATTAACGAGGAGATTTTCTTAACCTCCATTTTGGCCGAATTTTTAGAGAATGCAAAAATATCCCATGGAAGTCGTAGTTATGTTGTTTACCTATCCAACAAATTGTCACACGCTAAGATTCAATGCAAATCGGCCACATTATGTCCTTCCTACTAAAAAAGGGTTGAAAACGGGTTATGTCCTAAATTAACGAGGAGATTTTCTTAACCTCCATTTTGGCCGAATTTTTAGAGAATGCGAAAATATCCCATGGAAGT
The DNA here is from genome assembly GCF_051527215.1 of Medicago sativa. Lineage (NCBI taxonomy): Eukaryota > Viridiplantae > Streptophyta > Magnoliopsida > Fabales > Fabaceae > Medicago > Medicago sativa. The sequence goes on from NC_140750.1 coordinate 85,419,202, forward strand.
CGTAGTTATGTTGTTTATCTATCCAACGAATTGTCACATGCTAAGATTCAATGCAATTCGGCCACATTATGGCCTTCCTAGTAAAAAAGGGTCGAAAACGAGTAATGTCCTAAATTAACGAGGAGATTTTCTTAACCTCCGTTTTGGCCGAATTTTTAAAGAATGCAAAAATATCCCGCGGAAGTCGTAGTTATGTTGTTTACCTATCCAACGAATTGTCACATGCTAAGATTCAATACAAATCTGCCACTTTATGGCCTTCCTAGTAAAAATGGGCCGAAAACGAGTAATGTCCTAAATTAACGAGGAGATTTTCTTAACCTCCATTTTGGCCGAATTTTTAGAGAATGCAAAAATATCCCATGGAAGTCGTAGTTATGTTGTTTACCTATCCAACGAATTGTGACACGCTAAGATTCAATGCAAATCGGCCACATTATGGCTTTCCTACTAAAAAAGGGTTTAAAACGAGTTATGTCCTAAATTAACGAGGAGATTTTCTTAACCTCCATTTTGGCCGAATTTTTAGAGAATGCAAAAATATCCCATGGAAGTCGTAGTTATGTTGTTTACCTATCCAACAAATTGTCACATGCTAAGATTCAATACAAATCGGCCACTTTATGGCCTTCCTAGTAAAAATGGGTCGAAAACGAGTAATGTCCTAAATTAACGAGGAGATTTTCTTAACCTCCATTTTGGCCGAATTTTTAGAGAATGCAAAAATATCCCATGGAAGTCGTAGTTATGTTGTTTACCTATCCAACGAATTGTCACATGCTAAGATTCAATACAAATCGGCCACTTTATGGCCTTCCTAGTAAAAATGGGTCGAAAACGAGTAATGTCCTAAATTAACGAGGAGATTTTCTTAACCTCCATTTTGGCCGAATTTTTAGAGAATGCAAAAATATCCCATGGAAGTCGTAGTTATGTTGTTTACCTATCCAACGAATTGTCACATGCTAAGATTCAATACAAATCGGCCACTTTATGGCCTTCCTAGTAAAAATGGGTCGAAAACGAGTAATGTCCTAAATTAACGAGGAGATTTTCTTAACCTCCATTTTGGCCGAATTTTTAGAGAATGCAAAAATATCCCATGGAAGTCGTAGTTATGTTGTTTACCTATCCAACGAATTGTGACACGCTAAGATTCAATGCAAATCGGCCACATTATGGCTTTCCTACTAAAAAAGGGTTTAAAACGAGTTATGTCCTAAATTAACGAGGAGATTTTCTTAACCTCCATTTTGGCCGAATTTTTAGAGAATGCGAAAATATCCCATGGAAGTCGTAGTTATGTTGTTTATCTATCCAACGAATTGTCACATGGTAAGATTCAATGCAAATCGGCCACATTATGGCCTTCCTAGTAAAAAAGGGTCGAAAACGAGTAATGTCCTAAATTAACGAGGAGATTTTCTTAACCTCCGTTTTGGCCGAATTTTTAGAGAATGCAAAAATATCCCATGGAAGTCGTAGTTATGTTGTTTACCTATCCAACGAATTGTCACACGCTAAGATTCAATGCAAATCTGCCACATTATGGCCTTCCTAGTAAAAAAGGGTCGACAACGAGTAATGTCCCAAATTAACGCAAGGATTTTCTTAACCTCCATTTTGGCTGAATTTTTAAAAAATGCAAAAATATCCCATGGAAGTCGTAGCTATGTTGTTTACCTATCCAACGAATTGTCCCATGCTAAGATTCAATACAAACCGGCCACTTTATGGCCTTCCTTATAAAAAAAGGGTCGAAAACGAGTAATGTCCTAAATTAACGAGGGGATTTTCTTAACCTCCATTTTGGCCGAATTTTTAGAGAATGCTAAAATATCCCATGGAAGTCGTAGCTATTTTGTTTACCTATCCAACGAATTTTCACATGCTAAGATTCAATACAAATCGACCACTTTATGGCCTTCCTACTAAAAAAGGGTTGAAAACGAGTAATGTCCTAAATTAACGAGGAGATTTTCTTAACCTCCATTTTGGCCGAATTTTTAGAGAATGCAAAAATATCCCATGGAAGTCGTAGTTATGTTGTTTACCTTTCCAACGAATTGTCACATGCTAAGATTCAATGCAAATCGGCCACATTATGGCCTTCCTAGTAAAAAAGGGTCGAAAACGAGTAATGTCCTAAATTAACGAGGGGATTTTATTAACCTCCATTTTGGCCGAATTTTTAGAGAATGCAAAAATATCCCATGGAAGTCGTAGTTATGTTGTTTACCTATCCAACAAATTGTCACATGCTAAGATTCAATACAAATCGGCCACTTTATGGCCTTCCTAGTAAAAATGGGTCGAAAACGAGTAATGTCCTAAATTAACGAGGAGATTTTCTTAACCTCCATTTTGGCCGAATTTTTAGAGAATGCAAAAATATCCCTTGGAAGTCGTAGTTATGTTGTTTACCTATCCAACGAATTGTCACATGCTAAGATTCAATACAAATCGGCCACTTTATGGCCTTCCTAGTAAAAATGGGTCGAAAACGAGTAATGTCCTAAATTAACGAGGAGATTTTCTTAACCTCCATTTTGGCCGAATTTTTATTGAATGCAAAAATATCCCATGGAAGTCGTAGTTATGTTGTTTACCTATCCAACGAATTGTCACATGCTAAGATTCAATACAAATCGGCCACTTTATGGCCTTCCTAGTAAAAATGGGTCAAAAACGAGTAATGTCCTAAATTAACGAGGAGATTTTCTTAACCTCCATTTTGGCCGAATTTTTAGAGAATGCAAAAATATCCCATTGAAGTCGTAGTTATGTTGTTTACCTATCCAACGAATTGTGACACGCTAAGATTCAATGCAAATCGGCCACATTATGGCTTTCCTACTAAAAAAGGGTTTAAAACGAGTTATGTCCTAAATTAACGAGGAGATTTTCTTAACCTCCATTTTGGCCGAATTTTTAGAGAATGCGAAAATATCCCATGGAAGTCGTAGTTATGTTGTTTATCTATCCAACGAATTGTCACATGGTAAGATTCAATGCAAATCGGCCACATTATGGCCTTCCTAGTAAAAAAGGGTCGAAAACGAGTAATGTCCTAAATTAACGAGGGGATTTTCTTAACCACCCTTTTGGCCGAATTTTTAGAGAATGCAAAAATATCCCATGGAAATCGTAGGTATGTTGTTTACCTATCCAACGAATTGTCACATGCTAAGATTCAATACAAATCGGCCACTTTATGGCCTTCCTAGTAAAAATGGGTCGAAAACGAGTAACGTCCTAAATTAACGAGGAGATTTTCTTAACCTCCATTTTGGCCGAATTTTTAGAGAATGCAAAAATATCCCATGGAAGTCGTAGTTATGTTGTTTACCTATCCAACAAATTGTCACACGCTAAGATTCAATGCAAATCGGCCACATTATGTCCTTCCTACTAAAAAAGGGTTGAAAACGGGTTATGTCCTAAATTAACGAGGAGATTTTCTTAACCTCCATTTTGGCCGAATTTTTAGAGAATGCGAAAATATCCCATGGAAGTCGTAGTTATGTTGTTTATCTATCCAACGAATTGTCACATGCTAAGATTCAATGCAATTCGGCCACATTATGGCCTTCCTAGTAAAAAAGGGTCGAAAACGAGTAATGTCCTAAATTAACGAGGAGATTTTCTTAACCTCCGTTTTGGCCGAATTTTTAAAGAATGCAAAAATATCCCGTGGAAGTCGTAGTTATGTTGTTTACCTATCCAACAAATTGTCACATGCTAAGATTCAATACAAATCGGCCACTTTATGGCCTTCCTAGTAAAAATGGGTCGAAAACGAGTAATGTCCTAAATTAACGAGGAGATTTTCTTAACCTCCATTTTGGCCGAATTTTTAGAGAATGCAAAAATATCCCATGGAAGTCGTAGTTATGTTGTTTACCTATCCAACGAATTGTCACATGCTAAGATTCAATACAAATCGGCCACTTTATGGCCTTCCCAGTAAAAATGGGCCGAAAACGAGTAATGTCCTAAATTAACGAGGAGATTTTCTTAACCTCCATTTTGGCCGAATTTTTAGAGAATGCAAAAATATCCCATGGAAGTCGTAGTTATGTTGTTTACCTATCCAACGAATTGTGACACGCTAAGATTCAATGCAAATCGGCCACATTATGGCTTTCCTACTAAAAAAGGGTTGAAAACGAGTTATGTCCTAAATTAACGAGGAGATTTTCTTAACCTCCATTTTGGCCGAATTTTTAGAGAATGCGAAAATATCCCATGGAAGTCGTAGTTATGTTGTTTATCTATCCAACGAATTGTCACATGCTAAGATTCAATGCAAATCGGCCACATTATGGCCTTCCTAGTAAAAAAGGGTCGAAAACGAGTAATGTCCTAAATTAACGAGGAGATTTTCTTAACCTCCGTTTTGGCCGAATTTTTAGAGAATGCAAAAATATCCCATGCAAGTCGTAGTTATGTTGTTTACCTATCCAACAAATTGTCACATGCTAAGATTCAATACAAATCGGCCACTTTATGGCCTTCCTAGTAAAAATGGGTCGAAAACGAGTAATGTCCTAAATTAACGACGATATTTTCTTAACCTCCATTTTGGCCGAATTTTTAGAGAATGCAAAAATATCCCATGGAAGTTGTAGTTATGTTGTTTACCTATCCAACGAATTGTCACACGCTAAGATTCAATGCAAATCGGCCACTTTATGGCCTTCCTACTAAGAAAGGGTCGAAAACGAGTAATGTCCCAAATTAACGAGGAGATTTTCTTAACCTCCATTTTGGCTGAATTTTTAGAGAATGCAAAAATATCCCATGGAAGTCGTAGTTTTGTTGTTTACCTTTCCAACGAATTGTCACATGCTAAGATTCAATGCAAATCGGCCACATTATGGCCTTCCTAGTAAAAAAGGGTCGAAAACGAGTAATGTCCTAAATTAACGAGGGGATTTTCTTAACCACCCTTTTGGCCGAATTTTTAGAGAATGCAAAAATATCCCATGGAAATCGTAGGTATGTTGTTTACCTATCCAACGAATTGTCACATGCTAAGATTCAATACAAATCGGCCACTTTATGGCCTTCCTAGTAAAAATGGGTCGAAAACGAGTAACGTCCTAAATTAACGAGGAGATTTTCTTAACCTCCATTTTGGCCGAATTTTTAGAGAATGCGAAAATATCCCATGGAAGTCGTAGTTATGTTGTTTATCTATCCAATGAATTGTCACATGCTAAGATTCAATGCAAATCGGCCACATTATGGCCTTCCTAGTAAAAAAGGGTCGAAAACGAGTAATGCCCTAAATTAACGACGAGATTTTCTTAACCTCCATTTTGGCCGAATTTTTAGAGAATGCAAAAATATCCCATGGAAGTCGTAGTTATGTTGTTTACCTATCCAACGAATTGTCACACACTAAGATTCAATGCAAATCGGCCACATTATGGCCTTCCTAGTAAAAAAGGGTCGAAAACGAGTAATGTCCCAAATTAACGCAAGGATTTTCTTAGCCTCCATTTTGGCTGAATTTTTAAAAAATGCAAAAATATCCCATGGAAGTCGTAGCTATGTTGTTTACCTATCCAACGAATTGTCCCATGCTAAGATTCAATACAAACCGGCCACTTTATGGCCTTCCTACTAAAAAAGGGTTGAAAACGAGTAATGTCCTAAATTAACGAGGAGATTTTCTTAACCTCCATTTTGGCCGAATTTTTAGAGAATGCAAAAATATCCCATGGAAGTCGTAGTTATGTTGTTTACCTATCCAACGAATTGTCACACGCTAAGATTCAATGCAAATCGGCCACATTATGGCCTTCCTACTAAAAAAGGGTCGAAAACGAGTAATGTCCCAAATTAACGAGGAGATTTTCTTAACCTCCATTTTGGCTGAATTTTTAGAGAATGCAAAAATATCCCATGGAAGTCGTAGTTATGTTGTTTACCTTTCCAACGAATTGTCACATGCTAAGATTCAATGCAAATCGGCCACATTATGGCCTTCCTAGTAAAAAAGGGTCGAAAACGAGTAATGTCCTAAATTAACGAGGGGATTTTCTTAACCACCCTTTTGGCCGAATTTTTAGAGAATGCAAAAATATCCCATGGAAATCGTAGGTATGTTGTTTACCTATCCAACGAATTGTCACATGCTAAGATTCAATACAAATCGGCCACTTTATGGCCTTCCTAGCAAAAATGGGTCGAAAACGAGTAACGTCCTAAATTAACGAGGAGATTTTCTTAACCTCCATTTTGGCCGAATTTTTAGAGAATGCAAAAATATCCCATGGAAGTCGTAGTTATGTTGTTTACCTATCCAACGAATTGTCACACGCTAAGATTCAATGCAAATCGGCCACATTATGTCCTTCCTACTAAAAAAGGGTTGAAAACGAGTTATGTCCTAAATTAACGAGGAGATTTTCTTAACCTCCATTTTGGCCGAATTTTTAGAGAATGCGAAAATATCCCATGGAAGTCGTAGTTATGTTGTTTATCTATCCAACGAATTGTCACAGGCTAAGATTCAATGCAAATCGGCCACATTATGGCCTTCCTAGTAAAAATGGGTCGAAAACGAGTAATGTCCTAAATTAACGAGGATATTTTCTTAACCTCCATTTTGGCCGAATTTTTAGAGAATGCAAAAATATCCCATGGAAGTCGTAGTTATGTTGTTTACCTATCCAACGAATTGTCACATGCTAAGATTCAATACAAATCGGCCACTTTATGGCCTTCCTAGTAAAAATGGGTCGAAAACGAGTAATGTCCTAATTTAACGAGGAGATTTTCTTAACCTCCATTTTGGCCGAATTTTTAGAGAATGCAAAAATATCCCATGGAAGTCGTAGTTATGTTGTTTACCCATCCAACGAATTGTCACATGCTAAGATTCAATACAAATCGGCCACTTTATGGCCTTCCTAGTAAAAATGGGCCGAAAACGAGTAATGTCCTAAATTAACGAGGAGATTTTCTTAACCTCCATTTTGGCCGAATTTTTAGAGAATGCAAAAATATCCCATGGAAGTCGTAGTTATGTTGTTTACCTATCCAACGAATTGTGACACGCTAAGATTCAATGCAAATCGGCCACATTATGGCTTTCCTACTAAAAAAGGGTTGAAAACGAGTTATGTCCTAAATTAACGAGGAGATTTTCTTAACCTCCATTTTGGCCGAATTTTTAGAGAATGCGAAAATATCCCATGGAAGTCGTAGTTATGTTGTTTATCTATCCAACGAATTGTCACATGCTAAGATTCAATGCAAATCGGCCACATTATGGCCTTCCTAGTAAAAAAGGGTCGAAAACGAGTAATGTCCTAAATTAACGAGGAGATTTTCTTAACCTCCGTGATGACAGTCCGTCATTCCATATTTTCAGAGTCTTTTTAGTTAGGTTTTTAGTCTATTTTATTAGTTTAGTATTTCATTTAGAGTCATTTTAAATAAATTGTCGTTATTGATTTATTGAGTCAAGTAGTGTATTATTACTATTATTATTGGTCAATTAGTGACTAGGAAATTGAATGAAACAAAAAACATGGTTTTATGATGAATGTGATTGGCCAAGGAAATTGATAAGTTGAAACAAAAGAAACTAAAGCCACACGTGCAGCATTTGTGGGGTGCTAGAATTGATAAACCAATTGGATTGTTTGCCAAAGTTGTGGGCTGAACCGTATTGGAAAAGAAAGAGGATGTGGAGGAAGAAAGGAAACTAGGTTACATAACCTATAAAAAGAAATCCATCACGCCAGAAAGAAATTATTCACGTTTTGGGCACCAGAGGGATATAGAGAACATGAGTAAATAGATCACATTGTCTCAATTCAAAAAATGAAAAAAAAAATAAATATAAAAAAAAAATCAATCAAGTTGATAAAAAAAAAAAAATCAACATGAAATAAATTGAGACAAAGACTTGTAAATTGAGTGATCCAGAACTTCTGTTGTGTTCTCTAGTTCTCAAATTTAAGCAAATTATTTCAGGTTGTGGTTTTCCAAATTGCCAAAGTAAGTAGGAAATGCTTAACTCCAATTTGTTATTTTAAGCCTACTTCCCAAATAATCCCACCTGTGACCTTAGCCCCGTTACACCCTGAAAGTCCTTAAAAGTGTGTATTGTAATGTAACTTTGATTGATGTTTAGAAGCTTTTCAAGTTTTGGTAATATAGTGATTAGTATGTCGACTGTGTGAACCTTTTCAATGATGTTGCGTGAAGTTGTGGAATGAATGTTCTGGCAAGCAAGGTAGCCCACTAATGCTAACTAGAAGATGAACTTTTGATTTACCATTGATGAGGTAGGTGCTATTTTACTGTTAAAGTCCATTTTTAAAGTAAGTTCCTTGAGGACAAGTAACGATGCAAGTTTGGGGTTGTGATGACACTAGGTCATATAGCATATTTTGTTATTGATTTCTATGTAATTTTAGTAGAGTTCAGATGATTATGCATGAATTTTTGAGCTACAGAAGGTGTATTTCACATGTACAAGCAAAGGAGACATCGTACTACGATTTCTGGGCATCATACTACGATTTTGGATGTTTTGGAGTCATTTTGTTACTGGAAAAATCGTACTACGATGCTTTCCATCGTACTACGATGTAAAAAGTAGATCTGCCATCGTATTACAACGCTTTCTATCGTACTGCGATGTAAAAAGTCTCTCCATCGTACTACGACGCTTTCCATCGTACTACGATGTAAAAAGTAGATCTGTCATCATACTACGACGCTCTCCATCGTACTGCGATGTAAAAAGTCACAGCATTATTTACATAAAAGCCCAGCTGTACACCAAAAAGAAAAGCGAAATTTTGGGGAAAGAAACAGACTTTTGGAGCAAGAACCATGGATAGAAGGTTGGAGACCATCAAAACTCACATCTGGTAACCAATTTCATGTAATGAATCCTTCTTTCATATTTGCTATTTGTGTTTTAGCCATGAGTAGCTAGATCTATTGTGATTAGGTCAAGAGATGATTCTGTAATAGCTCATTCGATGTAACCTGAAACTCTTACATTCATGAATTTCAATCTAGTTTATTCAGCATAAATTGTTCTCATTGCTTTTATGATCCTGACCAGATATAATTGATCTAAGAGATTAGATGACTATTGACACTAGCGTTTATCTCAGAAAATATTTATGTTGTTCTTTCTAGCGGACAATCTAGGGATAGAGCGTTGTTAGATTGTGATCATTGAATTAACGAATCGATTAGCCTTGATGATTATAGGTTCACCTAAGGGATTAGGGAATTATAATTAGATAAGAGGACTTAGGATCAAGGGATTGACCTAAGTTAAATTGTTAATTTGTCGTTGACTTTGTGAAATTCGTGAATTTAAGATTACAAGTTACTTAATGGGTGATGTATAGATGAATCGATTGACCTAATCATCTTTTTAAACATTCCAAAAACCAACTTTATTTCTGTTAATTTTAAATTACAATTGCACTTAAAATCCAACTGCCTAGGGCAAACCCCTTATTTAATCACATCTTAACGAAGACGTTTTTGTTTAGTGGAAATCAAAACAGTCCCTGAGGATACGAATTATTTATTACTTCGATATAAATTAGTACACTTGCTAAAATTGTATCAAGTTTTTGGTAACAATTGTATCAAGTCTATCACTCCGTTTTGGCCGAATTTTTAGAGAATGCAAAAATATCCCATGGAAGTCGTAGTTATGTTGTTTACCTATCCAACAAATTGTCACATGCTAAGATTCAATACAAATCGGCCACTTTATGGCCTTCCTAGTAAAAATGGGTCGAAAACGAGTAATGTCCTAAATTAACGACGAGATTTTCTTAACCTCCATTTTGGCCGAATTTTTAGAGAATGCAAAAATATCCCATGGAAGTCGTAGTTATGTTGTTTACCTATCCAACGAATTGTCACACGCTAAGATTCAATGCAAATCGGCCACATTATGGCCTTCCTAGTAAAAAAGGGTCGAAAACGAGTAATGTCCCAAATTAACGCAAGGATTTTCTTAACCTCCATTTTGGCTGAATTTTTAAAAAATTCAAAAATATCCCGTGGAAGTCGTAGCTATGTTGTTTACCTATCCAACGAATTGTCCCATGCTAAGATTCAATACAAACCGGCCACTTTATGGCCTTCCTTATAAAAAAAGGGTCGAAAACGAGTAATGTCCTAAATTAACGAGGAGATTTTCTTAACCTCCATTTTGGCCGAATTTTTAGAGAATGAAAAAATATCCCATGGAAGTCATAGCTATTTTGTTTACCTATCCAACGAATTTTCACATGCTAAGATTCAATACAAATCGACCACTTTATGGCCTTCCTACTAAAAAAGGGTTGAAAACGAGTAATGTCCTAAATTAACGAGGAGATTTTCTTAACCTCCATTTTGGCCGAATTTTTAGAGAATGCAAAAATATCCCACGGAAGTCGTAGTTATGTTGTTTACCTATCCAATGAATTGTCACATGCTAAGATTCAATGCAAATCGGCCACATTATGGCCTTCCTAGTAAAAAAGGGTCGAAAACGAGTAATGTCCTAAATTAACGACGAGATTTTCTTAACCTCCATTTTGGCCGAATTTTTAGAGAATGCAAAAATATCCCATGGAAGTCGTAGTTATGTTGTTTACCTCTCCAACGAATTGTCACACGCTAAGATTCAATGCAAATCAGCCACATTATGGCCTTCCTACTAAAAAAGGGTCGAAAACGAGTAATGTCCCAAATTAACGAGGAGATTTTCTTAACCTCCATTTTGGCTGAATTTTTAGAGAATGCAAAAATATCCCATGGAAGTCGTAGTTATGTTGTTTATGCAAATCGGCCACATTATGGCCTTCCTAGTAAAAAAGGGTCGAAAACGAGTAATGTCCTAAATTAACGAGGGGATTTTCTTAACCACCCTTTTGGCCGAATTTTTAGAGAATGCAAAAATATCCCATGGAAATCGTAGGTATGTTGTTTACCTATCCAACGAATTGTCACATGCTAAGATTCAATACAAATCGGCCACTTTATGGCCTTCCTAGTAAAAATGGGTCGAAAATGAGTAACGTCCTAAATTAACGAGGAGATTTTCTTAACCTCCATTTTGGCCGAATTTTTAGAGAATGCAAAAATATCCCATGGAAGTCGTAGTTATGTTGTTTACCTATCCAACGAATTGTCACACGCTAAGATTCAATGCAAATCGGCCACATTATGTCCTTCCTACTAAAAAAGGGTTGAAAACGAGTTATGTCCTAAATTAACGAGGAGATTTTCTTAACCTCCATTTTGGCCGAATTTTTAGAGAATGCGAAAATATCCCATGGAAGTCGTAGTTATGTTGTTTATCTATCCAACGAATTGTCACATGCTAAGATTCAATGCAAATCGGCCACATTATGGCCTTCCTAGTAAAAATGGGTCGAAAACGAGTAATGTCCTAAATTAACGAGGATATTTTCTTAACCTCCATTTTGGCCGAATTTTTAGAGAATGCAAAAATATCCCATGGAAGTCGTAGTTATGTTGTTTACCTATCCAACGAATTGTCACATGCTAAGATTCAATACAAATCGGCCACTTTATGGCCTTCCTAGTAAAAATGGGTCGAAAACGAGTAATGTCCTAAATTAACGAGGAGATTTTCTTAACCTCCATTTTGGCCGAATTTTTAGAGAATGCAAAAATATCCCATGGAAGTCGTAGTTATGTTGTTTACCTATCCAACGAATTGTCACACGCTAAGATTCAATGCAAATCGGCCACATTATGGCCTTCCTAGTAAAAAAGGGTCGAAAACGAGTAATGTCCCAAATTAACGCAAGGATTTTCTTAACCTCCATTTTGGCTGAATTTTTAAAAAATTCAAAAATATCCCGTGGAAGTCGTAGCTATGTTGTTTACCTATCCAACGAATTGTCCCATGCTAAGATTCAATACAAACCGGCCACTTTATGGCCTTCCTTATAAAAAAAGGGTCGAAAACGAGTAATGTCCTAAATTAACGAGGAGATTTTCTTAACCTCCATTTTGGCCGAATTTTTAGAGAATGCAAAAATATCCCATGGAAGTCATAGCTATTTTGTTTACCTATCCAACGAATTTTCACATGCTAAGATTCAATACAAATCGACCACTTTATGGCCTTCCTACTAAAAAAGGGTTGAAAACGAGTAATGTCCTAAATTAACGAGGAGATTTTCTTAACCTCCATTTTGGCCGAATTTTTAGAGAATGCAAAAATATCCCATGGAAGTCGTAGTTCTGTTGTTTACCTATCCAATGAATTGTCACATGCTAAGATTCAATGCAAATCGGCCACATTATGGCCTTCCTAGTAAAAAAGGGTCGAAAACGAGTAATGTCCTAAATTAACGACGAGATTTTCTTAACCTCCATTTTGGCCGAATTTTTAGAGAATGCAAAAATATCCCATGGAAGTCGTAGTTATGTTGTTTACCTCTCCAACGAATTGTCACACGCTAAGATTCAATGCAAATCAGCCACATTATGGCCTTCCTACTAAAAAAGGGTCGAAAACGAGTAATGTCCCAAATTAACGAGGAGATTTTCTTAACCTCCATTTTGGCTGAATTTTTAGAGAATGCAAAAATATCCCATGGAAGTCGTAGTTATGTTGTTTATGCAAATCGGCCACATTATGGCCTTCCTAGTAAAAAAGGGTCGAAAACGAGTAATGTCCTAAATTAACGAGGGGATTTTCTTAACCACCCTTTTGGCCGAATTTTTAGAGAATGCAAAAATATCCCATGGAAATCGTAGGTATGTTGTTTACCTATCCAACGAATTGTCACATGCTAAGATTCAATACAAATCGGCCACTTTATGGCCTTCCTAGTAAAAATGGGTCGAAAACGAGTAACGTCCTAAATTAACGAGGAGATTTTCTTAACCTCCATTTTGGCCGAATTTTTAGAGAATGCAAAAATATCCCATGGAAGTCGTAGTTATGTTGTTTACCTATCCAACGAATTGTCACACGCTAAGATTCAATGCAAATCGGCCACATTATGTCCTTCCTACTAAAAAAGGGTTGAAAACGAGTTATGTCCTAAATTAACGAGGAGATTTTCTTAACCTCCATTTTGGCCGAATTTTTAGAGAATGCGAAAATATCCCATGGAAGTCGTAGTTATGTTGTTTATCTATCCAACGAATTGTCACATGCTAAGATTCAATGCAAATCGGCCACATTATGGCCTTCCTAGTAAAAATGGGTCGAAAACGAGTAATGTCCTAAATTAACGAGGATATTTTCTTAACCTCCATTTTGGCCGAATTTTTAGAGAATGCAAAAATATCCCATGGAAGTCGTAGTTATGTTGTTTACCTATCCAACGAATTGTCACATGCTAAGATTCAATACAAATCGGCCACTTTATGGCCTTCCTAGTAAAAATGGGTCGAAAACGAGTAATGTCCTAAATTAACGAGGAGATTTTCTTAACCTCCATTTTGGCCGAATTTTTAGAGAATGCAAAAATATCCCATGGAAGTCGTAGTTATGTTGTTTACCTTTCCAACGAATTGTCACATGCTAAGATTCAATACAAATCAGCCACTTTATGGCCTTCCTAGTAAAAATGGGTCGAAAACGAGTAACGTCCTAAATTAACGAGGAGATTTTCTTAACCTCCATTTTGGCCGAATTTTTAGAGAATGCAAAAATATCCCATGGAAGTCGTAGTTATGTTGTTTACCTATCCAACGAATTGTCACACGCTAAGATTCAATGCAAATCGGCCACATTATGTCCTTCCTACTAAAAAAGGGTTGAAAACGAGTTATGTCCTAAATTAACGAGGAGATTTTCTTAACCTCCATTTTGGCCGAATTTTTAGAGAATGCGAAAATATCCCATGGAAGTCGTAGTTATGTTGTTTATCTATCCAATGAATTGTCACATGCTAAGATTCAATGCAAATCGGCCACATTATGGCCTTCCTAGTAAAAAAGGGTCGAAAACGAGTAATGTCCTAAATTAACGACGAGATTTTCTTAACCTCCACTTTGGCCGAATTTTTAGAGAATGCAAAAATATCCCATGGAAGTCGTAGTTATGTTGTTTACCTATCCAACGAATTGTCACACGCTAAGATTCAATGCAAATCGGCCACATTATGGCCTTCCTACTAAAAAAGGGTCGAAAACGAGTAATGTCCCAAATTAACGAGGAGATTTTCTTAACCTCCATTTTGGCTTAATTTTTAGAGAATGCAAAAATATCCCATGGAAGTCGTAGTTATGTTGTTTACCTTTCCAACGAATTGTCACATGCTAAGATTCAATGCAAATCGGCCACATTATGGCCTTCCTAGTAAAAAAGGGTCGAAAACGAGTAATGTCCTAAATTAACGAGGGGATTTTCTTAACCACCCTTTTGGCCGAATTTTTAGAGAATGCAAAAATATCCCATGGAAATCGTAGGTATGTTGTTTACCTATCCAACGAATTGTCACATGCTAAGATTCAATACAAATCGGCCACTTTATGGCCTTCCTAGTAAAAATGGGTCGAAAACGAGTAACGTCCTAAATTAACGAGGAGATTTTCTTAACCTCCATTTTGGCCGAATTTTTAGAGAATGCAAAAATATCCCATGGAAGTCGTAGTTATGTTGTTTACCTATCCAACGAATTGTCACACGCTAAGATTCAATGCAAATCGGCCACATTATGTCCTTCCTACTAAAAAAGGGTTGAAAACGAGTTATGTCCTAAATTAACGAGGAGATTTTCTTAACCTCCATTTTGGCCGAATTTTTAGAGAATGCGAAAATATCCCATGGAAGTCGTAGTTATGTTGTTTATCTATCCAACGAATTGTCACATGCTAAGATTCAATGCAAATCGGCCACATTATGGCCTTCCTAGTAAAAATGGGTCGAAAACGAGTAATGTCCTAAATTAACGAGGATATTTTCTTAACCTCCATTTTGGCCGAATTTTTAGAGAATGCAAAAATATCCCATGGAAGTCGTAGTTATGTTGTTTACCTATCCAACGAATTGTCACATGCTAAGATTCAATACAAATCGGCCACATTATGTCCTTCCTACTAAAAAAGGGTTGAAAACGAGTTATGTCCTAAATTAACGAGGAGATTTTCTTAACCTCCATTTTGGCCGAATTTTTAGAGAATGCGAAAATATCCCATGGAAGTCGTAGTTATGTTGTTTACCTATCCAATGAATTGTCACATGCTAAGATTCAATGCAAATCGGCCACATTATGGCCTTCCTAGTAAAAAAGGGTCGAAAACGAGTAATGTCCTAAATTAACGACGAGATTTTCTTAACCTCCATTTTGGCCGAATTTTTAGAGAATGCAAAAATATCCCATGGAAGTCGTAGTTATGTTTTTTACCTATCCAACGAATTGTCACACGCTAAGATTCAATGCAAATCGGCCACATTATGGCCTTCCTACTAAAAAAGGGTCGAAAACGAGTAATGTCCCAAATTAACGAGGAGATTTTCTTAACCTCCATTTTGGCTGAATTTTTAGAGAATGCAAAAATATCCCATGGAAGTCGTAGTTATGTTGTTTATGCAAATCGGCCACATTATGGCCTTCCTAGTAAAAAAGGGTCGAAAACGAGTAATGTCCTAAATTAACGAGGGGATTTTCTTAACCACCCTTTTGGCCGAATTTTTAGAGAATGCAAAAATATCCCATGGAAATCGTAGGTATGTTGTTTACCTATCCAACGAATTGTCACATGCTAAGATTCAATACAAATCGGCCACTTTATGGCCTTCCTAGTAAAAATGGGTCGAAAACGAGTAACGTCCTAAATTAACGAGGAGATTTTCTTAACCTCCATTTTGGCCGAATTTTTAGAGAATGCAAAAATATCCCATGGAAGTCGTAGTTATGTTGTTTACCTATCCAACGAATTGTCACACGCTAAGATTCAATGCAAATCGGCCACATTATGTCCTTCCTACTAAAAAAGGGTTGAAAACGAGTTATGTCCTAAATTAACGAGGAGATTTTCTTAACCTCCATTTTGGCCGAATTTTTAGAGAATGCGAAAATATCCCATGGAAGTCGTAGTTATGTTGTTTATCTATCCAACGAATTGTCACATGCTAAGATTCAATGCAAATCGGCCACATTATGGCCTTCCTAGTAAAAATGGGTCGAAAACGAGTAATGTCCTAAATTAACGAGGATATTTTCTTAACCTCCATTTTGGCCGAATTTTTAGAGAATGCAAAAATATCCCATGGAAGTCGTAGTTATGTTGTATACCTATCCAACGAATTGTCACATGCTAAGATTCAATACAAATCGGCCACTTTATGGCCTTCCTAGTAAAAATGGGTCGAAAACGAGTAATGTCCTAAATTAACGAGGAGATTTTCTTAACCTCCATTTTGGCCGAATTTTTAGAGAATGCAAAAATATCCCATGGAAGTCGTAGTTATGTTGTTTACCTATCCAACGAATTGTCACATGCTAAGATTCAATACAAATCGGCCACTTTATGGCCTTCCTAGTAAAAATGGGTCGAAAACGAGTAACGTCCTAAATTAACGAGGAGATTTTCTTAACCTCCATTTTGGCCGAATTTTTAGAGAATGCAAAAATATCCCATGGAAGTCGTAGTTATGTTGTTTACCTATCCAACGAATTGTCACACGCTAAGATTCAATGCAAATCGGCCACATTATGTCCTTCCTACTAAAAAAGGGTTGAAAACGAGTTATGTCCTAAATTAACGAGGAGATTTTCTTAACCTCCATTTTGGCCGAATTTTTAGAGAATGCGAAAATATCCCATGGAAGTCGTAGTTATGTTGTTTATCTATCCAATGAATTGTCACATGCTAAGATTCAATGCAAATCGGCCACATTATGGCCTTCCTAGTAAAAAAGGGTCGAAAACGAGTAATGTCCTAAATTAACGACGAGATTTTCTTAACCTCCATTTTGGCCGAATTTTTAGAGAATGCAAAAATATCCCATGGAAGTCGTAGTTATGTTGTTTACCTATCCAACGAATTGTCACACGCTAAGATTCAATGCAAATCGGCCACATTATGGCCTTCCTACTAAAAAAGGGTCGAAAACGAGTAATGTCCCAAATTAACGAGGAGATTTTCTTAACCTCCATTTTGGCTGAATTTTTAGAGAATGCAAAAATATCCCATGGAAGTCGTAGTTATGTTGTTTATGCAAATCGGCCACATTATGGCCTTCCTAGTAAAAAAGGGTCGAAAACGAGTAATGTCCTAAATTAACGAGGGGATTTTCTTAACCACCCTTTTGGCCGAATTTTTAGAGAATGCAAAAATATCCCATGGAAATCGTAGGTATGTTGTTTACCTATCCAACGAATTGTCACATGCTAAGATTCAATACAAATCGGCCACTTTATGGCCTTCCTAGTAAAAATGGGTCGAAAACGAGTAACGTCCTAAATTAACGAGGAGATTTTCTTAACCTCCATTTTGGCCGAATTTTTAGAGAATGCAAAAATATCCCATGGAAGTCGTAGTTATGTTGTTTACCTATCCAACGAATTGTCACACGCTAAGATTCAATGCAAATCGGCCACATTATGTCCTTCCTACTAAAAAAGGGTTGAAAACGAGTTATGTCCTAAATTAACGAGGAGATTTTCTTAACCTCCATTTTGGCCGAATTTTTAGAGAATGCGAAAATATCCCATGGAAGTCGTAGTTATGTTGTTTATCTATCCAACGAATTGTCACATGCTAAGATTCAATGCAAATCGGCCACATTATGGCCTTCCTAGTAAAAATGGGTCGAAAACGAGTAATGTCCTAAATTAACGAGGATATTTTCTTAACCTCCATTTTGGCCGAATTTTTAGAGAATGCAAAAATATCCCATGGAAGTCGTAGTTATGTTGTTTACCTATCCAACGAATTGTCACATGCTAAGATTCAATACAAATCGGCCACTTTATGGCCTTCCTAGTAAAAATGGGTCGAAAACGAGTAATGTCCTAAATTAACGAGGAGATTTTCTTAACCTCCATTTTGGCCGAATTTTTAGAGAATGCAAAAATATCCCATGGAAGTCGTAGTTATGTTGTTTACCTATCCAACGAATTGTCACATGCTAAGATTCAATACAAATCGGCCACTTTATGGCCTTCCTAGTAAAAATGGGTCGAAAACGAGTAATGTCCTAAATTAACGAGGAGATTTTCTTAACCTCCATTTTGGCCGAATTTTTAGAGAATGCAAAAATATCCCATGGAAGTCGTAGTTATGTTGTTTACCTATCCAACGAATTGTCACACGCTAAGATTCAATGCAAATCGGCCACATTATGTCCTTCCTACTAAAAAAGGGTTGAAAACGAGTTATGTCCTAAATTAACGAGGAGATTTTCTTAACCTCCATTTTGGCCGAATTTTTAGAGAATGCGAAAATATCCCATGGAAGTCGTAGTTATGTTGTTTATCTATCCAATGAATTGTCACATGCTAAGATTCAATGCAAATCGGCCACATTATGGCCTTCCTAGTAAAAAAGGGTCGAAAACGAGTAATGTCCTAAATTAACGACGAGATTTTCTTAACCTCCATTTTGGCCGAATTTTTAGAGAATGCAAAAATATCCCATGGAAGTCGTAGTTATGTTGTTTACCTATCCAACGAATTGTCACACGCTAAGATTCAATGCAAATCGGCCACATTATGGCCTTCCTACTAAAAAAGGGTCGAAAACGAGTAATGTCCCAAATTAACGAGGAGATTTTCTTAACCTCCATTTTGGCTAAATTTTTAGAGAATGCAAAAATATCCCATGGAAGTCGTAGTTATGTTGTTTACCTTTCCAACGAATTGTCACATGCTAAGATTCAATGCAAATCGGCCACATTATGGCCTTCCTAGTAAAAAAGGGTCGAAAACGAGTAATGTCCTAAATTAACGAGGGGATTTTCTTAACCACCCTTTTGGCCGAATTTTTAGAGAATGCAAAAATATCCCATGGAAATCGTAGGTATGTTGTTTACCTATCCAACGAATTGTCACATGCTAAGATTCAATACAAATCGGCCACTTTATGGCCTTCCTAGTAAAAATGGGTCGAAAACGAGTAACGTCCTAAATTAACGAGGAGATTTTCTTAACCTCCATTTTGGCCGAATTTTTAGAGAATGCAAAAATATCCCATGGAAGTCGTAGTTATGTTGTTTACCTATCCAACGAATTGTCACACGCTAAGATTCAATGCAAATCGGCCACATTATGTCCTTCCTACTAAAAAAGGGTTGAAAACGAGTTATGTCCTAAATTAACGAGGAGATTTTCTTAACCTCCATTTTGGCCGAATTTTTAGAGAATGCGAAAATATCCCATGGAAGTCGTAGTTATGTTGTTTACCTATCCAACGAATTGTCACACGCTAAGATTCAATGCAAATCGGCCACATTATGTCCTTCCTACTAAAAAAGGGTTGAAAACGAGTTATGTCCTAAATTAACGAGGAGATTTTCTTAACCTCCATTTTGGCCGAATTTTTAGAGAATGCGAAAATATCCCATGGAAATCGTAGTTATGTTGTTTATCTATCCAACGAATTGTCACATGCTAAGATTCAATGCAAATCGGCCACATTATGGCCTTCCTAGTAAAAATGGGTCGAAAACGAGTAATGTCCTAAATTAACGAGGATATTTTCTTAACCTCCATTTTGGCCGAATTTTTAGAGAATGCAAAAATATCCCATGGAAGTCGTAGTTATGTTGTTTATGCAAATCGGCCACATTATGGCCTTCCTAGTAAAAAAGGGTCGAAAACGAGTAATGTCCTAAATTAACGAGGGGATTTTCTTAACCACCCTTTTGGCCGAATTTTTAGAGAATGCAAAAATATCCCATGGAAATCGTAGGTATGTTGTTTACCTATCCAACGAATTGTCACATGCTAAGATTCAATACAAATCGGCCACTTTATGGCCTTCCTAGTAAAAATGGGTCGAAAACGAGTAACGTCCTAAATTAACGAGGAGATTTTCTTAACCTCCATTTTGGCCGAATTTTTAGAGAATGCAAAAATATCCCATGGAAGTCGTAGTTATGTTGTTTACCTATCCAACGAATTGTCACACGCTAAGATTCAATGCAAATCGGCCACATTATGTCCTTCCTACTAAAAAAGGGTTGAAAACGAGTTATGTCCTAAATTAACGAGGAGATTTTCTTAACCTCCATTTTGGCCGAATTTTTAGAGAATGCGAAAATATCCCATGGAAGTCGTAGTTATGTTGTTTATCTATCCAACGAATTGTCAATTGCTAAGATTCAATGCAAATCGGCCACATTATGGCCTTCCTAGTAAAAATGGGTCGAAAACGAGTAATGTCCTAAATTAACGAGGATATTTTCTTAACCTCCATTTTGGCCGAATTTTTAGAGAATGCAAAAATATCCCATGGAAGTCGTAGTTATGTTGTTTACCTATCCAACGAATTGTCACATGCTAAGATTCAATACAAATCGGCCACTTTATGGCCTTCCTAGTAAAAATGGGTCGAAAACGAGTAATGTCCTAAATTAACGAGGAGATTTTCTTAACCTCCATTTTGGCCGAATTTTTAGAGAATGCAAAAATATCCCATGGAAGTCGTAGTTATGTTGTTTACCTATCCAACGAATTGTCACATGCTAAGATTCAATACAAATCGGCCACTTTATGGCCTTCCTAGTAAAAATGGGTCGAAAACGAGTAATGTCCTAAATTAACGAGGAGATTTTCTTAACCTCCATTTTGGCCGAATTTTTAGAGAATGCAAAAATATCCCATGGAAGTCGTAGTTATGTTGTTTACCTATCCAACGAATTGTCACACGCTAAGATTCAATGCAAATCGGCCACATTATGTCCTTCCTACTAAAAAAGGGTTGAAAACGAGTTATGTCCTAAATTAACGAGGAGATTTTCTTAACCTCCATTTTGGCCGAATTTTTAGAGAATGCGAAAATATCCCATGGAAGTCGTAGTTATGTTGTTTATCTATCCAATGAATTGTCACATGCTAAGATTCAATGCAAATCGGCCACATTATGGCCTTCCTAGTAAAAAAGGGTCGAAAACGAGTAATGTCCTAAATTAACGACGAGATTTTCTTAACCTCCATTTTGGCCGAATTTTTAGAGAATGCAAAAATATCCCATGGAAGTCGTAGTTATGTTGTTTACCTATCCAACGAATTGTCACACGCTAAGATTCAATGCAAATCGGCCACATTATGGCCTTCCTACTAAAAAAGGGTCGAAAACGAGTAATGTCCCAAATTAACGAGGAGATTTTCTTAACCTCCATTTTGGCTAAATTTTTAGAGAATGCAAAAATATCCCATGGAAGTCGTAGTTATGTTGTTTACCTTTCCAACGAATTGTCACATGCTAAGATTCAATGCAAATCGGCCACATTATGGCCTTCCTAGTAAAAAAGGGTCGAAAACGAGTAATGTCCTAAATTAACGAGGGGATTTTCTTAACCACCCTTTTGGCCGAATTTTTAGAGAATGCAAAAATATCCCATGGAAATCGTAGGTATGTTGTTTACCTATCCAACGAATTGTCACATGCTAAGATTCAATACAAATCGGCCACTTTATGGCCTTCCTAGTAAAAATGGGTCGAAAACGAGTAACGTCCTAAATTAACGAGGAGATTTTCTTAACCTCCATTTTGGCCGAATTTTTAGAGAATGCAAAAATATCCCATGGAAGTCGTAGTTATGTTGTTTACCTATCCAACGAATTGTCACACGCTAAGATTCAATGCAAATCGGCCACATTATGTCCTTCCTACTAAAAAAGGGTTGAAAACGAGTTATGTCCTAAATTAACGAGGAGATTTTCTTAACCTCCATTTTGGCCGAATTTTTAGAGAATGCGAAAATATCCCATGGAAGTCGTAGTTATGTTGTTTACCTATCCAACGAATTGTCACACGCTAAGATTCAATGCAAATCGGCCACATTATGTCCTTCCTACTAAAAAAGGGTTGAAAACGAGTTATGTCCTAAATTAACGAGGAGATTTTCTTAACCTCCATTTTGGCCGAATTTTTAGAGAATGCGAAAATATCCCATGGAAGTCGTAGTTATGTTGTTTATCTATCCAACGAATTGTCACATGCTAAGATTCAATGCAAATCGGCCACATTATGGCCTTCCTAGTAAAAATGGGTCGAAAACGAGTAATGTCCTAAATTAACGAGGATATTTTCTTAACCTCCATTTTGGCCGAATTTTTAGAGAATGCAAAAATATCCCATGGAAGTCGTAGTTATGTTGTTTACCTATCCAACGAATTGTCACATGCTAAGATTCAATACAAATCGGCCACTTTATGGCCTTCCTAGTAAAAATGGGTCGAAAACGAGTAATGTCCTAAATTAACGAGGAGATTTTCTTAACCTCCATTTTGGCCAAATTTTTAGAGAATGCAAAAATATCCCATGGAAGTCGTAGTTATGTTGTTTACCTATCCAACGAATTGTCACATGCTAAGATTCAATACAAATCGGCCACTTTATGGCCTTCCTAGTAAAAATGGGTCGAAAACGAGTAACGTCCTAAATTAACGAGGAGATTTTCTTAACCTCCATTTTGGCCGAATTTTTAGAGAATGCAAAAATATCCCATGGAAGTCGTAGTTATGTTGTTTACCTATCCAACGAATTGTCACACGCTAAGATTCAATGCAAATCGGCCACATTATGTCCTTCCTACTAAAAAAGGGTTGAAAACGAGTTATGTCCTAAATTAACGAGGAGATTTTCTTAACCTCCATTTTGGCCGAATTTTTAGAGAATGCGAAAATATCCCATGGAAGTCGTAGTTATGTTGTTTATCTATCCAACGAATTGTCACATGCTAAGATTCAATGCAAATCGGCCACATTATGGCCTTCCTAGTAAAAATGGGTCGAAAACGAGTAATGTCCTAAATTAACGAGGATATTTTCTTAACCTCCATTTTGGCCGAATTTTTAGAGAATGCAAAAATATCCCATGGAAGTCGTAGTTATGTTGTTTACCTATCCAACGAATTGTCACATGCTAAGATTCAATACAAATCGGCCACTTTATGGCCTTCCTAGTAAAAATGGGTCGAAAACGAGTAATGTCCTAAATTAACGAGGAGATTTTCTTAACCTCCATTTTGGCCGAATTTTTAGAGAATGCAAAAATATCCCATGGAAGTCGTAGTTATGTTGTTTACCTATCCAACGAATTGTCACACGCTAAGATTCAATGCAAATCGGCCACATTATGTCCTTCCTACTAAAAAAGGGTTGAAAACGAGTTATGTCCTAAATTAACGAGGAGATTTTCTTAACCTCCATTTTGGCCGAATTTTTAGAGAATGCGAAAATATCCCATGGAAGTCGTAGTTATGTTGTTTATCTATCCAATGAATTGTCACATGCTAAGATTCAATGCAAATCGGCCACATTATGGCCTTCCTAGTAAAAAAGGGTCGAAAACGAGTAATGTCCTAAATTAACGACGAGATTTTCTTAACCTCCATTTTGGCCGAATTTTTAGAGAATGCAAAAATATCCCATGGAAGTCGTAGTTATGTTGTTTACCTATCCAACGAATTGTCACACGCTAAGATTCAATGCAAATCGGCCACATTATGGCCTTCCTACTAAAAAAGGGTCGAAAACGAGTAATGTCCCAAATTAACGAGGAGATTTTCTTAACCTCCATTTTGGCTAAATTTTTAGAGAATGCAAAAATATCCCATGGAAGTCGTAGTTATGTTGTTTACCTTTCCAACGAATTGTCACATGCTAAGATTCAATGCAAATCGGCCACATTATGGCCTTCCTAGTAAAAAAGGGTCGAAAACGAGTAATGTCCTAAATTAACGAGGGGATTTTCTTAACCACCCTTTTGGCCGAATTTTTAGAGAATGCAAAAATATCCCATGGAAATCGTAGGTATGTTGTTTACCTATCCAACGAATTGTCACATGCTAAGATTCAATACAAATCGGCCACTTTATGGCCTTCCTAGTAAAAATGGGTCGAAAACGAGTAACGTCCTAAATTAACGAGGAG
The DNA here is from genome assembly GCF_051527215.1 of Medicago sativa. Lineage (NCBI taxonomy): Eukaryota > Viridiplantae > Streptophyta > Magnoliopsida > Fabales > Fabaceae > Medicago > Medicago sativa. The sequence continues at coordinate 85,443,291 of NC_140750.1, forward strand.
ATTTTCTTAACCTCCATTTTGGCCGAATTTTTAGAGAATGCAAAAATATCCCATGGAAGTCGTAGTTATGTTGTTTACCTATCCAACGAATTGTCACACGCTAAGATTCAATGCAAATCGGCCACATTATGTCCTTCCTACTAAAAAAGGGTTGAAAACGAGTTATGTCCTAAATTAACGAGGAGATTTTCTTAACCTCCATTTTGGCCGAATTTTTAGAGAATGCGAAAATATCCCATGGAAGTCGTAGTTATGTTGTTTATCTATCCAACGAATTGTCACATGCTAAGATTCAATGCAAATCGGCCACATTATGGCCTTCCTAGTAAAAATGGGTCGAAAACGAGTAATGTCCTAAATTAACGAGGATATTTTCTTAACCTCCATTTTGGCCGAATTTTTAGAGAATGCAAAAATATCCCATGGAAGTCGTAGTTATGTTGTTTACCTATCCAACGAATTGTCACATGCTAAGATTCAATACAAATCGGCCACTTTATGGCCTTCCTAGTAAAAATGGGTCGAAAACGAGTAATGTCCTAAATTAACGAGGAGATTTTCTTAACCTCCATTTTGGCCGAATTTTTAGAGAATGCAAAAATATCCCATGGAAGTCGTAGTTATGTTGTTTACCTATCCAACGAATTGTCACATGCTAAGATTCAATACAAATCGGCCACTTTATGGCCTTCCTAGTAAAAATGGGTCGAAAACGAGTAACGTCCTAAATTAACGAGGAGATTTTCTTAACCTCCATTTTGGCCGAATTTTTAGAGAATGCAAAAATATCCCATGGAAGTCGTAGTTATGTTGTTTACCTATCCAACGAATTGTCACACGCTAAGATTCAATGCAAATCGGCCACATTATGTCCTTCCTACTAAAAAAGGGTTGAAAACGAGTTATGTCCTAAATTAACGAGGAGATTTTCTTAACCTCCATTTTGGCCGAATTTTTAGAGAATGCGAAAATATCCCATGGAAGTCGTAGTTATGTTGTTTATCTATCCAATGAATTGTCACATGCTAAGATTCAATGCAAATCGGCCACATTATGGCCTTCCTAGTAAAAAAGGGTCGAAAACGAGTAATGTCCTAAATTAACGACGAGATTTTCTTAACCTCCATTTTGGCCGAATTTTTAGAGAATGCAAAAATATCCCATGGAAGTCGTAGTTATGTTGTTTACCTATCCAACGAATTGTCACACGCTAAGATTCAATGCAAATCGGCCACATTATGGCCTTCCTACTAAAAAAGGGTCGAAAACGAGTAATGTCCCAAATTAACGAGGAGATTTTCTTAACCTCCATTTTGGCTAAATTTTTAGAGAATGCAAAAATATCCCATGGAAGTCGTAGTTATGTTGTTTACCTTTCCAACGAATTGTCACATGCTAAGATTCAATGCAAATCGGCCACATTATGGCCTTCCTAGTAAAAAAGGGTCGAAAACGAGTAATGTCCTAAATTAACGAGGGGATTTTCTTAACCACCCTTTTGGCCGAATTTTTAGAGAATGCAAAAATATCCCATGGAAATCGTAGGTATGTTGTTTACCTATCCAACGAATTGTCACATGCTAAGATTCAATACAAATCGGCCACTTTATGGCCTTCCTAGTAAAAATGGGTCGAAAACGAGTAACGTCCTAAATTAACGAGGAGATTTTCTTAACCTCCATTTTGGCCGAATTTTTAGAGAATGCAAAAATATCCCATGGAAGTCGTAGTTATGTTGTTTACCTATCCAACGAATTGTCACACGCTAAGATTCAATGCAAATCGGCCACATTATGTCCTTCCTACTAAAAAAGGGTTGAAAACGAGTTATGTCCTAAATTAACGAGGAGATTTTCTTAACCTCCATTTTGGCCGAATTTTTAGAGAATGCGAAAATATCCCATGGAAGTCGTAGTTATGTTGTTTATCTATCCAACGAATTGTCACATGCTAAGATTCAATGCAAATCGGCCACATTATGGCCTTCCTAGTAAAAATGGGTCGAAAACGAGTAATGTCCTAAATTAACGAGGATATTTTCTTAACCTCCATTTTGGCCGAATTTTTAGAGAATGCAAAAATATCCCATGGAAGTCGTAGTTATGTTGTTTACCTATCCAACGAATTGTCACATGCTAAGATTCAATACAAATCGGCCACTTTATGGCCTTCCTAGTAAAAATGGGTCGAAAACGAGTAATGTCCTAAATTAACGAGGAGATTTTCTTAACCTCCATTTTGGCCGAATTTTTAGAGAATGCAAAAATATCCCATGGAAGTCGTAGTTATGTTGTTTACCTATCCAACGAATTGTCACATGCTAAGATTCAATACAAATCGGCCACTTTATGGCCTTCCTAGTAAAAATGGGTCGAAAACGAGTAATGTCCTAAATTAACGAGGAGATTTTCTTAACCTCCATTTTGGCCGAATTTTTAGAGAATGCAAAAATATCCCATGGAAGTCGTAGTTATGTTGTTTACCTATCCAACGAATTGTCACATGCTAAGATTCAATACAAATCGGCCACTTTATGGCCTTCCTAGTAAAAATGGGTCGAAAACGAGTAATGTCCTAAATTAACGAGGAGATTTTCTTAACCTCCATTTTGGCCGAATTTTTAGAGAATGCAAAAATATCCCATGGAAGTCGTAGTTATGTTGTTTACCTATCCAACGAATTGTCACACGCTAAGATTCAATGCAAATCGGCCACATTATGTCCTTCCTACTAAAAAAGGGTTGAAAACGAGTTATGTCCTAAATTAACGAGGAGATTTTCTTAACCTCCATTTTGGCCGAATTTTTAGAGAATGCGAAAATATCCCATGGAAGTCGTAGTTATGTTGTTTATCTATCCAACGAATTGTCACATGCTAAGATTCAATGCAAATCGGCCACATTATGGCCTTCCTAGTAAAAATGGGTCGAAAACGAGTAATGTCCTAAATTAACGAGGAGATTTTCTTAACCTCCATTTTGGCCGAATTTTTAGAGAATGCAAAAATATCCCATGGAAGTCGTAGTTATGTTGTTTACCTATCCAACGAATTGTCACACGCTAAGATTCAATGCAAATCGGCCACATTATGGCCTTCCTAGTAAAAAAGGGTCGAAAACGAGTAATGTCCTAAATTAACGACGAGATTTTCTTAACCTCCATTTTGGCCGAATTTTTAGAGAATGCAAAAATATCCCATGGAAGTCGTAGTTATGTTGTTTACCTATCCAACGAATTGTCACACGCTAAGATTCAATGCAAATCGGCCACATTATGGCCTTCCTACTAAAAAAGGGTCGAAAACGAGTAATGTCCCAAATTAACGAGGAGATTTTCTTAACCTCCATTTTGGCTAAATTTTTAGAGAATGCAAAAATATCCCATGGAAGTCGTAGTTATGTTGTTTACCTTTCCAACGAATTGTCACATGCTAAGATTCAATGCAAATCGGCCACATTATGGCCTTCCTAGTAAAAAAGGGTCGAAAACGAGTAATGTCCTAAATTAACGAGGGGATTTTCTTAACCACCCTTTTGGCCGAATTTTTAGAGAATGCAAAAATATCCCATGGAAATCGTAGGTATGTTGTTTACCTATCCAACGAATTGTCACATGCTAAGATTCAATACAAATCGGCCACTTTATGGCCTTCCTAGTAAAAATGGGTCGAAAACGAGTAACGTCCTAAATTAACGAGGAGATTTTCTTAACCTCCATTTTGGCCGAATTTTTAGAGAATGCAAAAATATCCCATGGAAGTCGTAGTTATGTTGTTTACCTATCCAACGAATTGTCACACGCTAAGATTCAATGCAAATCGGCCACATTATGTCCTTCCTACTAAAAAAGGGTTGAAAACGAGTTATGTCCTAAATTAACGAGGAGATTTTCTTAACCTCCATTTTGGCCGAATTTTTAGAGAATGCGAAAATATCCCATGGAAGTCGTAGTTATGTTGTTTATCTATCCAACGAATTGTCACATGCTAAGATTCAATGCAAATCGGCCACATTATGGCCTTCCTAGTAAAAATGGGTCGAAAACGAGTAATGTCCTAAATTAACGAGGATATTTTCTTAACCTCCATTTTGGCCGAATTTTTAGAGAATGCAAAAATATCCCATGGAAGTCGTAGTTATGTTGTTTACCTATCCAACGAATTGTCACATGCTAAGATTCAATACAAATCGGCCACTTTATGGCCTTCCTAGTAAAAATGGGTCGAAAACGAGTAATGTCCTAAATTAACGAGGAGATTTTCTTAACCTCCATTTTGGCCGAATTTTTAGAGAATGCAAAAATATCCCATGGAAGTCGTAGTTATGTTGTTTACCTATCCAACGAATTGTCACATGCTAAGATTCAATACAAATCGGCCACTTTATGGCCTTCCTAGTAAAAATGGGTCGAAAACGAGTAACGTCCTAAATTAACGAGGAGATTTTCTTAACCTCCATTTTGGCCGAATTTTTAGAGAATGCAAAAATATCCCATGGAAGTCGTAGTTATGTTGTTTACCTATCCAACGAATTGTCACACGCTAAGATTCAATGCAAATCGGCCACATTATGTCCTTCCTACTAAAAAAGGGTTGAAAACGAGTTATGTCCTAAATTAACGAGGAGATTTTCTTAACCTCCATTTTGGCCGAATTTTTAGAGAATGCGAAAATATCCCATGGAAGTCGTAGTTATGTTGTTTATCTATCCAATGAATTGTCACATGCTAAGATTCAATGCAAATCGGCCACATTATGGCCTTCCTAGTAAAAAAGGGTCGAAAACGAGTAATGTCCTAAATTAACGACGAGATTTTCTTAACCTCCATTTTGGCCGAATTTTTAGAGAATGCAAAAATATCCCATGGAAGTCGTAGTTATGTTGTTTACCTATCCAACGAATTGTCACACGCTAAGATTCAATGCAAATCGGCCACATTATGGCCTTCCTACTAAAAAAGGGTCGAAAACGAGTAATGTCCCAAATTAACGAGGAGATTTTCTTAACCTCCATTTTGGCTAAATTTTTAGAGAATGCAAAAATATCCCATGGAAGTCGTAGTTATGTTGTTTACCTTTCCAACGAATTGTCACATGCTAAGATTCAATGCAAATCGGCCACATTATGGCCTTCCTAGTAAAAAAGGGTCGAAAACGAGTAATGTCCTAAATTAACGAGGGGATTTTCTTAACCACCCTTTTGGCCGAATTTTTAGAGAATGCAAAAATATCCCATGGAAATCGTAGGTATGTTGTTTACCTATCCAACGAATTGTCACATGCTAAGATTCAATACAAATCGGCCACTTTATGGCCTTCCTAGTAAAAATGGGTCGAAAACGAGTAACGTCCTAAATTAACGAGGAGATTTTCTTAACCTCCATTTTGGCCGAATTTTTAGAGAATGCAAAAATATCCCATGGAAGTCGTAGTTATGTTGTTTACCTATCCAACGAATTGTCACACGCTAAGATTCAATGCAAATCGGCCACATTATGTCCTTCCTACTAAAAAAGGGTTGAAAACGAGTTATGTCCTAAATTAACGAGGAGATTTTCTTAACCTCCATTTTGGCCGAATTTTTAGAGAATGCGAAAATATCCCATGGAAGTCGTAGTTATGTTGTTTATCTATCCAACGAATTGTCACATGCTAAGATTCAATGCAAATCGGCCACATTATGGCCTTCCTAGTAAAAATGGGTCGAAAACGAGTAATGTCCTAAATTAACGAGGATATTTTCTTAACCTCCATTTTGGCCGAATTTTTAGAGAATGCAAAAATATCCCATGGAAGTCGTAGTTATGTTGTTTACCTATCCAACGAATTGTCACATGCTAAGATTCAATACAAATCGGCCACTTTATGGCCTTCCTAGTAAAAATGGGTCGAAAACGAGTAATGTCCTAAATTAACGAGGAGATTTTCTTAACCTCCATTTTGGCCGAATTTTTAGAGAATGCAAAAATATCCCATGGAAGTCGTAGTTATGTTGTTTACCTATCCAACGAATTGTCACATGCTAAGATTCAATACAAATCGGCCACTTTATGGCCTTCCTAGTAAAAATGGGTCGAAAACGAGTAATGTCCTAAATTAACGAGGAGATTTTCTTAACCTCCATTTTGGCCGAATTTTTAGAGAATGCAAAAATATCCCATGGAAGTCGTAGTTATGTTGTTTACCTATCCAACGAATTGTCACATGCTAAGATTCAATACAAATCGGCCACTTTATGGCCTTCCTAGTAAAAATGGGTCGAAAACGAGTAATGTCCTAAATTAACGAGGAGATTTTCTTAACCTCCATTTTGGCCGAATTTTTAGAGAATGCAAAAATATCCCATGGAAGTCGTAGTTATGTTGTTTACCTATCCAACGAATTGTCACACGCTAAGATTCAATGCAAATCGGCCACATTATGTCCTTCCTACTAAAAAAGGGTTGAAAACGAGTTATGTCCTAAATTAACGAGGAGATTTTCTTAACCTCCATTTTGGCCGAATTTTTAGAGAATGCGAAAATATCCCATGGAAGTCGTAGTTATGTTGTTTATCTATCCAACGAATTGTCACATGCTAAGATTCAATGCAAATCGGCCACATTATGGCCTTCCTAGTAAAAATGGGTCGAAAACGAGTAATGTCCTAAATTAACGAGGATATTTTCTTAACCTCCATTTTGGCCGAATTTTTAGAGAATGCGAAAATATCCCATGGAAGTCGTAGTTATGTTGTTTATCTATCCAATGAATTGTCACATGCTAAGATTCAATGCAAATCGGCCACATTATGGCCTTCCTAGTAAAAAAGGGTCGAAAACGAGTAATGTCCTAAATTAACGAGGAGATTTTCTTAACCTCCATTTTGGCCGAATTTTTAGAGAATGCAAAAATATCCCATGGAAGTCGTAGTTATGTTGTTTACCTATCCAACGAATTGTCACACGCTAAGATTCAATGCAAATCGGCCACATTATGTCCTTCCTACTAAAAAAGGGTTGAAAACGAGTTATGTCCTAAATTAACGAGGAGATTTTCTTAACCTCCATTTTGGCCGAATTTTTAGAGAATGCGAAAATATCCCATGGAAGTCGTAGTTATGTTGTTTATCTATCCAACGAATTGTCACATGCTAAGATTCAATGCAAATCGGCCACATTATGGCCTTCCTAGTAAAAATGGGTCGAAAACGAGTAATGTCCTAAATTAACGAGGATATTTTCTTAACCTCCATTTTGGCCGAATTTTTAGAGAATGCAAAAATATCCCATGGAAGTCGTAGTTATGTTGTTTACCTATCCAACGAATTGTCACATGCTAAGATTCAATACAAATCGGCCACTTTATGGCCTTCCTAGTAAAAATGGGTCGAAAACGAGTAATGTCCTAAATTAACGAGGAGATTTTCTTAACCTCCATTTTGGCCGAATTTTTAGAGAATGCAAAAATATCCCATGGAAGTCGTAGTTATGTTGTTTACCTATCCAACGAATTGTCACATGCTAAGATTCAATACAAATCGGCCACTTTATGGCCTTCCTAGTAAAAATGGGTCGAAAACGAGTAACGTCCTAAATTAACGAGGAGATTTTCTTAACCTCCATTTTGGCCGAATTTTTAGAGAATGCAAAAATATCCCATGGAAGTCGTAGTTATGTTGTTTACCTATCCAACGAATTGTCACACGCTAAGATTCAATGCAAATCGGCCACATTATGTCCTTCCTACTAAAAAAGGGTTGAAAACGAGTTATGTCCTAAATTAACGAGGAGATTTTCTTAACCTCCATTTTGGCCGAATTTTTAGAGAATGCGAAAATATCCCATGGAAGTCGTAGTTATGTTGTTTATCTATCCAATGAATTGTCACATGCTAAGATTCAATGCAAATCGGCCACATTATGGCCTTCCTAGTAAAAAAGGGTCGAAAACGAGTAATGTCCTAAATTAACGACGAGATTTTCTTAACCTCCATTTTGGCCGAATTTTTAGAGAATGCAAAAATATCCCATGGAAGTCGTAGTTATGTTGTTTACCTATCCAACGAATTGTCACACGCTAAGATTCAATGCAAATCGGCCACATTATGGCCTTCCTACTAAAAAAGGGTCGAAAACGAGTAATGTCCCAAATTAACGAGGAGATTTTCTTAACCTCCATTTTGGCTAAATTTTTAGAGAATGCAAAAATATCCCATGGAAGTCGTAGTTATGTTGTTTACCTTTCCAACGAATTGTCACATGCTAAGATTCAATGCAAATCGGCCACATTATGGCCTTCCTAGTAAAAAAGGGTCGAAAACGAGTAATGTCCTAAATTAACGAGGGGATTTTCTTAACCACCCTTTTGGCCGAATTTTTAGAGAATGCAAAAATATCCCATGGAAATCGTAGGTATGTTGTTTACCTATCCAACGAATTGTCACATGCTAAGATTCAATACAAATCGGCCACTTTATGGCCTTCCTAGTAAAAATGGGTCGAAAACGAGTAACGTCCTAAATTAACGAGGAGATTTTCTTAACCTCCATTTTGGCCGAATTTTTAGAGAATGCAAAAATATCCCATGGAAGTCGTAGTTATGTTGTTTACCTATCCAACGAATTGTCACACGCTAAGATTCAATGCAAATCGGCCACATTATGTCCTTCCTACTAAAAAAGGGTTGAAAACGAGTTATGTCCTAAATTAACGAGGAGATTTTCTTAACCTCCATTTTGGCCGAATTTTTAGAGAATGCGAAAATATCCCATGGAAGTCGTAGTTATGTTGTTTATCTATCCAACGAATTGTCACATGCTAAGATTCAATGCAAATCGGCCACATTATGGCCTTCCTAGTAAAAATGGGTCGAAAACGAGTAATGTCCTAAATTAACGAGGATATTTTCTTAACCTCCATTTTGGCCGAATTTTTAGAGAATGCAAAAATATCCCATGGAAGTCGTAGTTATGTTGTTTACCTATCCAACGAATTGTCACATGCTAAGATTCAATACAAATCGGCCACTTTATGGCCTTCCTAGTAAAAATGGGTCGAAAACGAGTAATGTCCTAAATTAACGAGGAGATTTTCTTAACCTCCATTTTGGCCGAATTTTTAGAGAATGCAAAAATATCCCATGGAAGTCGTAGTTATGTTGTTTACCTATCCAACGAATTGTCACATGCTAAGATTCAATACAAATCGGCCACTTTATGGCCTTCCTAGTAAAAATGGGTCGAAAACGAGTAATGTCCTAAATTAACGAGGAGATTTTCTTAACCTCCATTTTGGCCGAATTTTTAGAGAATGCAAAAATATCCCATGGAAGTCGTAGTTATGTTGTTTACCTATCCAACGAATTGTCACATGCTAAGATTCAATACAAATCGGCCACTTTATGGCCTTCCTAGTAAAAATGGGTCGAAAACGAGTAATGTCCTAAATTAACGAGGAGATTTTCTTAACCTCCATTTTGGCCGAATTTTTAGAGAATGCAAAAATATCCCATGGAAGTCGTAGTTATGTTGTTTACCTATCCAACGAATTGTCACACGCTAAGATTCAATGCAAATCGGCCACATTATGTCCTTCCTACTAAAAAAGGGTTGAAAACGAGTTATGTCCTAAATTAACGAGGAGATTTTCTTAACCTCCATTTTGGCCGAATTTTTAGAGAATGCGAAAATATCCCATGGAAGTCGTAGTTATGTTGTTTATCTATCCAACGAATTGTCACATGCTAAGATTCAATGCAAATCGGCCACATTATGGCCTTCCTAGTAAAAATGGGTCGAAAACGAGTAATGTCCTAAATTAACGAGGATATTTTCTTAACCTCCATTTTGGCCGAATTTTTAGAGAATGCGAAAATATCCCATGGAAGTCGTAGTTATGTTGTTTATCTATCCAATGAATTGTCACATGCTAAGATTCAATGCAAATCGGCCACATTATGGCCTTCCTAGTAAAAAAGGGTCGAAAACGAGTAATGTCCTAAATTAACGACGAGATTTTCTTAACCTCCATTTTGGCCGAATTTTTAGAGAATGCAAAAATATCCCATGGAAGTCGTAGTTATGTTGTTTACCTATCCAACGAATTGTCACACGCTAAGATTCAATGCAAATCGGCCACATTATGGCCTTCCTACTAAAAAAGGGTCGAAAACGAGTAATGTCCTAAATTAACGAGGGGATTTTCTTAACCACCCTTTTGGCCGAATTTTTAGAGAATGCAAAAATATCCCATGGAAATCGTAGGTATGTTGTTTACCTATCCAAGGAATTGTCACATGCTAAGATTCAATACAAATCGGCCACTTTATGGCCTTCCTAGTAAAAATGGGTCGAAAACGAGTAACGTCCTAAATTAACGAGGAGATTTTCTTAACCTCCATTTTGGCCGAATTTTTAGAGAATGCAAAAATATCCCATGGAAGTCGTAGTTATGTTGTTTACCTATCCAACGAATTGTCACACGCTAAGATTCAATGCAAATCGGCCACATTATGTCCTTCCTACTAAAAAAGGGTTGAAAACGAGTTATGTCCTAAATTAACGAGGAGATTTTCTTAACCTCCATTTTGGCCGAATTTTTAGAGAATGCGAAAATATCCCATGGAAGTCGTAGTTATGTTGTTTATCTATCCAACGAATTGTCACATGCTAAGATTCAATGCAAATCGGCCACATTATGGCCTTCCTAGTAAAAATGGGTCGAAAACGAGTAATGTCCTAAATTAACGAGGATATTTTCTTAACCTCCATTTTGGCCGAATTTTTAGAGAATGCAAAAATATCCCATGGAAGTCGTAGTTATGTTGTTTACCTATCCAACGAATTGTCACATGCTAAGATTCAATACAAATCGGCCACTTTATGGCCTTCCTAGTAAAAATGGGTCGAAAACGAGTAATGTCCTAAATTAACGAGGAGATTTTCTTAACCTCCATTTTGGCCGAATTTTTAGAGAATGCAAAAATATCCCATGGAAGTCGTAGTTATGTTGTTTACCTATCCAACGAATTGTCACATGCTAAGATTCAATACAAATCGGCCACTTTATGGCCTTCCTAGTAAAAATGGGTCGAAAACGAGTAATGTCCTAAATTAACGAGGAGATTTTCTTAACCTCCATTTTGGCCGAATTTTTAGAGAATGCAAAAATATCCCATGGAAGTCGTAGTTATGTTGTTTACCTATCCAACGAATTGTCACATGCTAAGATTCAATACAAATCGGCCACTTTATGGCCTTCCTAGTAAAAATGGGTCGAAAACGAGTAATGTCCTAAATTAACGAGGAGATTTTCTTAACCTCCATTTTGGCCGAATTTTTAGAGAATGCAAAAATATCCCATGGAAGTCGTAGTTATGTTGTTTACCTATCCAACGAATTGTCACACGCTAAGATTCAATGCAAATCGGCCACATTATGTCCTTCCTACTAAAAAAGGGTTGAAAACGAGTTATGTCCTAAATTAACGAGGAGATTTTCTTAACCTCCATTTTGGCCGAATTTTTAGAGAATGCGAAAATATCCCATGGAAGTCGTAGTTATGTTGTTTATCTATCCAACGAATTGTCACATGCTAAGATTCAATGCAAATCGGCCACATTATGGCCTTCCTAGTAAAAATGGGTCGAAAACGAGTAATGTCCTAAATTAACGAGGATATTTTCTTAACCTCCATTTTGGCCGAATTTTTAGAGAATGCAAAAATATCCCATGGAAGTCGTAGTTATGTTGTTTACCTATCCAACGAATTGTCACATGCTAAGATTCAATACAAATCGGCCACTTTATGGCCTTCCTAGTAAAAATGGGTCGAAAACGAGTAATGTCCTAAATTAACGAGGAGATTTTCTTAACCTCCATTTTGGCCGAATTTTTAGAGAATGCAAAAATATCCCATGGAAGTCGTAGTTATGTTGTTTACCTATCCAACGAATTGTCACATGCTAAGATTCAATACAAATCGGCCACTTTATGGCCTTCCTAGTAAAAATGGGTCGAAAACGAGTAATGTCCTAAATTAACGAGGAGATTTTCTTAACCTCCATTTTGGCCGAATTTTTAGAGAATGCAAAAATATCCCATGGAAGTCGTAGTTATGTTGTTTACCTATCCAACGAATTGTCACACGCTAAGATTCAATGCAAATCGGCCACATTATGTCCTTCCTACTAAAAAAGGGTTGAAAACGAGTTATGTCCTAAATTAACGAGGAGATTTTCTTAACCTCCATTTTGGCCGAATTTTTAGAGAATGCGAAAATATCCCATGGAAGTCGTAGTTATGTTGTTTATCTATCCAACGAATTGTCACATGCTAAGATTCAATGCAAATCGGCCACATTATGGCCTTCCTAGTAAAAATGGGTCGAAAACGAGTAATGTCCTAAATTAACGAGGATATTTTCTTAACCTCCATTTTGGCCGAATTTTTAGAGAATGCAAAAATATCCCATGGAAGTCGTAGTTATGTTGTTTACCTATCCAACGAATTGTCACATGCTAAGATTCAATACAAATCGGCCACTTTATGGCCTTCCTAGTAAAAATGGGTCGAAAACGAGTAATGTCCTAAATTAACGAGGAGATTTTCTTAACCTCCATTTTGGCCGAATTTTTAGAGAATGCAAAAATATCCCATGGAAGTCGTAGTTATGTTGTTTACCTATCCAACGAATTGTCACATGCTAAGATTCAATACAAATCGGCCACTTTATGGCCTTCCTAGTAAAAATGGGTCGAAAACGAGTAACGTCCTAAATTAACGAGGAGATTTTCTTAACCTCCATTTTGGCCGAATTTTTAGAGAATGCAAAAATATCCCATGGAAGTCGTAGTTATGTTGTTTACCTATCCAACGAATTGTCACACGCTAAGATTCAATGCAAATCGGCCACATTATGTCCTTCCTACTAAAAAAGGGTTGAAAACGAGTTATGTCCTAAATTAACGAGGAGATTTTCTTAACCTCCATTTTGGCCGAATTTTTAGAGAATGCGAAAATATCCCATGGAAGTCGTAGTTATGTTGTTTATCTATCCAATGAATTGTCACATGCTAAGATTCAATGCAAATCGGCCACATTATGGCCTTCCTAGTAAAAAAGGGTCGAAAACGAGTAATGTCCTAAATTAACGACGAGATTTTCTTAACCTCCATTTTGGCCGAATTTTTAGAGAATGCAAAAATATCCCATGGAAGTCGTAGTTATGTTGTTTACCTATCCAACGAATTGTCACACGCTAAGATTCAATGCAAATCGGCCACATTATGGCCTTCCTACTAAAAAAGGGTCGAAAACGAGTAATGTCCCAAATTAACGAGGAGATTTTCTTAACCTCCATTTTGGCTAAATTTTTAGAGAATGCAAAAATATCCCATGGAAGTCGTAGTTATGTTGTTTACCTTTCCAACGAATTGTCACATGCTAAGATTCAATGCAAATCGGCCACATTATGGCCTTCCTAGTAAAAAAGGGTCGAAAACGAGTAATGTCCTAAATTAACGAGGGGATTTTCTTAACCACCCTTTTGGCCGAATTTTTAGAGAATGCAAAAATATCCCATGGAAATCGTAGGTATGTTGTTTACCTATCCAACGAATTGTCACATGCTAAGATTCAATACAAATCGGCCACTTTATGGCCTTCCTAGTAAAAATGGGTCGAAAACGAGTAACGTCCTAAATTAACGAGGAGATTTTCTTAACCTCCATTTTGGCCGAATTTTTAGAGAATGCAAAAATATCCCATGTAAGTCGTAGTTATGTTGTTTACCTATCCAACGAATTGTCACACGCTAAGATTCAATGCAAATCGGCCACATTATGTCCTTCCTACTAAAAAAGGGTTGAAAACGAGTTATGTCCTAAATTAACGAGGAGATTTTCTTAACCTCCATTTTGGCCGAATTTTTAGAGAATGCGAAAATATCCCATGGAAGTCGTAGTTATGTTGTTTATCTATCCAACGAATTGTCACATGCTAAGATTCAATGCAAATCGGCCACATTATGGCCTTCCTAGTAAAAATGGGTCGAAAACGAGTAATGTCCTAAATTAACGAGGATATTTTCTTAACCTCCATTTTGGCCGAATTTTTAGAGAATGCAAAAATATCCCATGGAAGTCGTAGTTATGTTGTTTACCTATCCAACGAATTGTCACATGCTAAGATTCAATACAAATCGGCCACTTTATGGCCTTCCTAGTAAAAATGGGTCGAAAACGAGTAATGTCCTAAATTAACGAGGAGATTTTCTTAACCTCCATTTTGGCCGAATTTTTAGAGAATGCAAAAATATCCCATGGAAGTCGTAGTTATGTTGTTTACCTATCCAACGAATTGTCACATGCTAAGATTCAATACAAATCGGCCACTTTATGGCCTTCCTAGTAAAAATGGGTCGAAAACGAGTAATGTCCTAAATTAACGAGGAGATTTTCTTAACCTCCATTTTGGCCGAATTTTTAGAGAATGCAAAAATATCCCATGGAAGTCGTAGTTATGTTGTTTACCTATCCAACGAATTGTCACATGCTAAGATTCAATACAAATCGGCCACTTTATGGCCTTCCTAGTAAAAATGGGTCGAAAACGAGTAATGTCCTAAATTAACGAGGAGATTTTCTTAACCTCCATTTTGGCCGAATTTTTAGAGAATGCAAAAATATCCCATGGAAGTCGTAGTTATGTTGTTTACCTATCCAACGAATTGTCACACGCTAAGATTCAATGCAAATCGGCCACATTATGTCCTTCCTACTAAAAAAGGGTTGAAAACGAGTTATGTCCTAAATTAACGAGGAGATTTTCTTAACCTCCATTTTGGCCGAATTTTTAGAGAATGCGAAAATATCCCATGGAAGTCGTAGTTATGTTGTTTATCTATCCAAGGAATTGTCACATGCTAAGATTCAATGCAAATCGGCCACATTATGGCCTTCCTAGTAAAAAAGGGTCGAAAACGAGTAATGTCCTAAATTAACGACGAGATTTTCTTAACCTCCATTTTGGCCGAATTTTTAGAGAATGCAAAAATATCCCATGGAAGTCGTAGTTATGTTGTTTACCTATCCAACGAATTGTCACACGCTAAGATTCAATGCAAATCGGCCACATTATGGCCTTCCTACTAAAAAAGGGTCGAAAACGAGTAATGTCCCAAATTAACGAGGAGATTTTCTTAACCTCCATTTTGGCTAAATTTTTAGAGAATGCAAAAATATCCCATGGAAGTCGTAGTTATGTTGTTTACCTTTCCAACGAATTGTCACATGCTAAGATTCAATGCAAATCGGCCACATTATGGCCTTCCTAGTAAAAAAGGGTCGAAAACGAGTAATGTCCTAAATTAACGAGGGGATTTTCTTAACCACCCTTTTGGCCGAATTTTTAGAGAATGCAAAAATATCCCATGGAAATCGTAGGTATGTTGTTTACCTATCCAACGAATTGTCACATGCTAAGATTCAATACAAATCGGCCACTTTATGGCCTTCCTAGTAAAAATGGGTCGAAAACGAGTAACGTCCTAAATTAACGAGGAGATTTTCTTAACCTCCATTTTGGCCGAATTTTTAGAGAATGCAAAAATATCCCATGGAAGTCGTAGTTATGTTGTTTACCTATCCAACGAATTGTCACACGCTAAGATTCAATGCAAATCGGCCACATTATGTCCTTCCTACTAAAAAAGGGTTGAAAACGAGTTATGTCCTAAATTAACGAGGAGATTTTCTTAACCTCCATTTTGGCCGAATTTTTAGAGAATGCGAAAATATCCCATGGAAGTCGTAGTTATGTTGTTTATCTATCCAATGAATTGTCACATGCTAAGATTCAATGCAAATCGGCCACATTATGGCCTTCCTAGTAAAAAAGGGTCGAAAACGAGTAATGTCCTAAATTAACGACGAGATTTTCTTAACCTCCATTTTGGCCGAATTTTTAGAGAATGCGAAAATATCCCATGGAAGTCGTAGTTATGTTGTTTATCTATCCAACGAATTGTCACATGCTAAGATTCAATGCAAATCGGCCACATTATGGCCTTCCTAGTAAAAATGGGTCGAAAACGAGTAATGTCCTAAATTAACGAGGATATTTTCTTAACCTCCATTTTGGCCGAATTTTTAGAGAATGCAAAAATATCCCATGGAAGTCGTAGTTATGTTGTTTACCTATCCAACGAATTGTCACATGCTAAGATTCAATACAAATCGGCCACTTTATGGCCTTCCTAGTAAAAATGGGTCGAAAACGAGTAATGTCCTAAATTAACGAGGAGATTTTCTTAACCTCCATTTTGGCCGAATTTTTAGAGAATGCAAAAATATCCCATGGAAGTCGTAGTTATGTTGTTTACCTATCCAACGAATTGTCACATGCTAAGATTCAATACAAATCGGCCACTTTATGGCCTTCCTAGTAAAAATGGGTCGAAAACTAGTAATGTCCTAAATTAACGAGGAGATTTTCTTAACCTCCATTTTGGCCGAATTTTAAGAGAATGCAAAAATATCCCATGGAAGTCGTAGTTATGTTGTTTACCTATCCAACGAATTGTCACATGCTAAGATTCAATACAAATCGGCCACTTTATGGCCTTCCTAGTAAAAATGGGCCGAAAACGAGTAATGTCCTAAATTAACGAGGAGATTTTCTTAACCTCCATTTTGGCCGAATTTTTAGAGAATGCAAAAATATCCCATGGAAGTCGTAGTTATGTTGTTTACCTATCCAACGAATTGTGACACGCTAAGATTCAATGCAAATCGGCCACATTATGGCTTTCCTACTAAAAAAGGGTTGAAAACGAGTTATGTCCTAAATTAACGAGGAGATTTTCTTAACCTCCATTTTGGCCGAATTTTTAGAGAATGCGAAAATATCCCATGGAAGTCGTAGTTATGTTGTTTATCTATCCAACGAATTGTCACATGCTAAGATTCAATGCAAATCGGCCACATTATGGCCTTCCTAGTAAAAAAGGGTCGAAAACGAGTAATGTCCTAAATTAACGAGGAGATTTTCTTAACCTCCGTTTTGGCCGAATTTTTAGAGAATGCAAAAATATCCCATGGAAGTCGTAGTTATGTTGTTTACCTATCCAACAAATTGTCACATGCTAAGATTCAATACAAATCGGCCACTTTATGGCTTTCCTAGTAAAAATGGGTCGAAAACGAGTAATGTCCTAAATTAACGACGAGATTTTCTTAACCTCCATTTTGGCCGAATTTTTAGAGAATGCAAAAATATCCCATGGAAGTCGTAGTTATGTTGTTTACCTATCCAACGAATTGTCACACGCTAAGATTCAATGCAAATCGGCCACATTATGGCCTTCCTAGTAAAAAAGGGTCGAAAACGAGTAATGTCCCAAATTAACGCAAGGATTTTCTTAACCTCCATTTTGGCTGAATTTTTAAAAAATGCAAAAATATCCCGTGGAAGTCGTAGCTATGTTGTTTACCTATCCAACGAATTGTCCCATGCTAAGATTCAATACAAACCGGCCACTTTATGGCCTTCCTTATAAAAAAAGGGTCGAAAACGAGTAATGTCCTAAATTAACGAGGAGATTTTCTTAACCTCCGTTTTGGCCGAATTTTTAGAGAATGCAAAAATATCCCATGGAAGTCATAGTTATGTTGTTTACCTATCCAACAAATTGTCACATGCTAAGATTCAATACAAATCGGCCACTTTATGGCTTTCCTAGTAAAAATGGGTCGAAAACGAGTAATGTCCTAAATTAACGACGAGATTTTCTTAACCTCCATTTTGGCCGAATTTTTAGAGAATGCAAAAATATCCCATGGAAGTCGTAGTTATGTTGTTTACCTATCCAACGAATTGTCACACGCTAAGATTCAATGCAAATCGGCCACATTATGGCCTTCCTATTAAAAAAGGGTCGAAAACGAGTAATGTCCCAAATTAACGCAAGGATTTTCTTAACCTCCATTTTGGCTGAATTTTTAAAAAATGCAAAAATATCCCGTGGAAGTCGTAGCTATGTTGTTTACCTATCCAACGAATTGTCCCATGCTAAGATTCAATACAAACCGGCCACTTTATGGCCTTCCTTATAAAAAAAGGGTCGAAAACGAGT
Organism: Medicago sativa; assembly: GCF_051527215.1. Taxonomy (NCBI): domain Eukaryota; kingdom Viridiplantae; phylum Streptophyta; class Magnoliopsida; order Fabales; family Fabaceae; genus Medicago; species Medicago sativa. The sequence continues at coordinate 85,461,401 of NC_140750.1, forward strand.
AATGTCCTAAATTAAAGAGGGGATTTTCTTAACCTCCATTTTGGCCGAATTTTTAGAGAATGCAAAAATATCCCATGGAAGTCGTAGCTATTTTGTTTACCTATCCAACGAATTTTCACATGCTAAGATTCAATACAAATCGACCACTTTATGGCCTTCCTACTAAAAAAGGGTTGAAAACGAGTAATGTCCTAAATTAACGAGGAGATTTTCTTAACCTCCATTTTGGCCGAATTTTTAGAGAATGCAAAAATATCCCATGGAAGTCGTAGTTATGTTGTTTACCTATCCAACGAATTGTCACACGCTAAGATTCAATGCAAATCGGCCACATTATGGCCTTCCTACTAAAAAAGGGTCGAAAACGAGTAATGTCCCAAATTAACGAGGAGATTTTCTTAACCTCCATTTTGGCTGAATTTTTAGAGAATGCAAAAATATCCCATGGAAGTCGTAGTTATGTTGTTTACCTTTCCAACGAATTGTCACATGCTAAGATTCAATGCAAATCGGCCACATTATGGCCTTCCTAGTAAAAAAGGGTCGAAAACGAGTAATGTCCTAAATTAACGAGGGGATTTTCTTAACCACCCTTTTGGCCGAATTTTTAGAGAATGCAAAAATATCCCATGGAAATCGTAGGTATGTTGTTTACCTATCCAACGAATTGTCACATGCTAAGATTCAATACAAATCGGCCACTTTATGGCCTTCCTAGTAAAAATGGGTCGAAAACGAGTAACGTCCTAAATTAACGAGGAGATTTTCTTAACCTCCATTTTGGCCGAATTTTTAGAGAATGCAAAAATATCCCATGGAAGTCGTAGTTATGTTGTTTACCTATCCAACGAATTGTCACACGCTAAGATTCAATGCAAATCGGCCACATTATGTCCTTCCTACTAAAAAAGGGTTGAAAACGAGTTATGTCCTAAATTAACGAGGAGATTTTCTTAACCTCCATTTTGGCCGAATTTTTAGAGAATGCGAAAATATCCCATGGAAGTCGTAGTTATGTTGTTTATCTATCCAATGAATTGTCACATGCTAAGATTCAATGCAAATCGGCCACATTATGGCCTTCCTAGTAAAAAAGGGTCGAAAACGAGTAATGTCCTAAATTAACGACGAGATTTTCTTAACCTCCATTTTGGCCGAATTTTTAGAGAATGCAAAAATATCCCATGGAAGTCGTAGTTATGTTGTTTACCTATCCAACGAATTGTCACACGCTAAGATTCAATGCAAATCGGCCACATTATGGCCTTCCTAGTAAAAAAGGGTCGAAAACGAGTAATGTCCCAAATTAACGCAAGGATTTTCTTAACCTCCATTTTGGCTGAATTTTTAAAAAATGCAAAAATATCCCATGGAAGTCGTAGCTATGTTGTTTACCTATCCAACGAATTGTCCCATGCTAATATTCAATACAAACCGGCCACTTTATGGCCTTCCTTATAAAAAAAGGGTCGAAAACGAGTAATGTCCTAAATTAACGAGGGGATTTTCTTAACCTCCATTTTGGCCGAATTTTTAGAGAATGCAAAAATATCCCATGGAAGTCGTAGCTATTTTTTTTACCTATCCAACGAATTTTCACATGCTAAGATTCAATACAAATCGACCACTTTATGGCCTTCCTACTAAAAAAGGGTTGAAAACGAGTAATGTCCTAAATTAACGAGGAGATTTTCTTAACCTCCATTTTGGCCGAATTTTTAGAGAATGCAAAAATATCCCATGGAAGTCGTAGTTATGTTGTTTACCTATCCAACGAATTGTCACTCGCTAAGATTCAATGCAAATCGGCCACATTATGGCCTTCCTACTAAAAAAGGGTCGAAAACGAGTAATGTCCCAAATTAACGAGGAGATTTTCTTAACCTCCATTTTGGCTGAATTTTTAGAGAATGCAAAAATATCCCATGGAAGTCGTAGTTATGTTGTTTACCTTTCCAACGAATTGTCACATGCTAAGATTCAATGCAAATCGGCCACATTATGGCCTTCCTAGTAAAAAAGGGTCGAAAACGAGTAATGTCCTAAATTAACGAGGGGATTTTCTTAACCACCCTTTTGGCCGAATTTTTAGAGAATGCAAAAATATCCCATGGAAATCGTAGGTATGTTGTTTACCTATCCAACGAATTGTCACATGCTAAGATTCAATACAAATCGGCCACTTTATGGCCTTCCTAGTAAAAATGGGTCGAAAACGAGTAACGTCCTAAATTAACGAGGAGATTTTCTTAACCTCCATTTTGGCCGAATTTTTAGAGAATGCAAAAATATCCCATGGAAGTCGTAGCTATGTTGTTTACCTATCCAACGAATTGTCCCATGCTAAGATTCAATACAAACCGGCCACTTTATGGCCTTCCGTATAAAAAAAGGGTCGAAAACGAGTAATGTCCTAAATTAACGAGGGGATTTTCTTAACCTCCATTTTGGCCGAATTTTTAGAGAATGCAAAAATATCCCATGGAAGTCGTAGCTATTTTTTTTACCTATCCAACGAATTTTCACATGCTAAGATTCAATACAAATCGACCACTTTATGGCCTTCCTACTAAAAAAGGGTTGAAAACGAGTAATGTCCTAAATTAACGAGGAGATTTTCTTAACCTCCATTTTGGCCGAATTTTTAGAGAATGCAAAAATATCCCATGGAAGTCGTAGTTATGTTGTTTACCTATCCAACGAATTGTCACACGCTAAGATTCAATGCAAATCGGCCACATTATGGCCTTCCTACTAAAAAAGGGTCGAAAACGAGTAATGTCCCAAATTAACGAGGAGATTTTCTTAACCTCCATTTTGGCTGAATTTTTAGAGAATGCAAAAATATCCCATGGAAGTCGTAGTTATGTTGTTTACCTTTCCAACGAATTGTCACATGCTAAGATTCAATGCAAATCGGCCACATTATGGCCTTCCTAGTAAAAAAGGGTCGAAAACGAGTAATGTCCGAAATTAACGAGGGGATTTTCTTAACCACCCTTTTGGCCGAATTTTTAGAGAATGCAAAAATATCCCATGGAAATCGTAGGTATGTTGTTTACCTATCCAACGAATTGTCACATGCTAAGATTCAATACAAATCGGCCACTTTATGGCCTTCCTAGTAAAAATGGGTCGAAAACGAGTAACGTCCTAAATTAACGAGGAGATTTTCTTAACCTCCATTTTGGCCGAATTTTTAGAGAATGCAAAAATATCCCATGGAAGTCGTAGTTATGTTGTTTACCTATCCAACGAATTGTCACACGCTAAGATTCAATGCAAATCGGCCACATTATGTCCTTCCTACTAAAAAAGGGTTGAAAACGAGTTATGTCCTAAATTAACGAGGAGATTTTCTTAACCTCCATTTTGGCCGAATTTTTAGAGAATGCGAAAATATCCCATGGAAGTCGTAGTTATGTTGTTTATCTATCCAACGAATTGTCACACGCTAAGATTCAATGCAAATCGGCCACATTATGGCCTTCCTAGTAAAAAAGGGTCGAAAACGAGTAATGTCCCAAATTAACGCAAGGATTTTCTTAACCTCCATTTTGGCTGAATTTTTAAAAAATGCAAAAATATCCCATGGAAGTCGTAGCTATGTTGTTTACCTATCAAACGAATTGTCCCATGCTAAGATTCAATACAAACCGGCCACTTTATGGCCTTCCTTATAAAAAAAGGGTCGAAAACGAGTAATGTCCTAAATTAACGAGGGGATTTTCTTAACCTCCATTTTGGCCGAATTTTTAGAGAATGCAAAAATATCCCATGGAAGTCGTAGCTATTTTTTTTACCTATCCAACGAATTTTCACATGCTAAGATTCAATACAAATCGACCACTTTATAGCCTTCCTACTAAAAAAGGGTTGAAAACGAGTAATGTCCTAAATTAACGAGGAGATTTTCTTAACCTCCATTTTGGCCGAATTTTTAGAGAATGCAAAAATATCCCATGGAAGTCGTAGTTATGTTGTTTACCTATCCAACGAATTGTCACACGCTAAGATTCAATGCAAATCGGCCACATTATGGCCTTCCTACTAAAAAAGGGTCGAAAACGAGTAATGTCCCAAATTAACGAGGAGATTTTCTTAACCTCCATTTTGGCTGAATTTTTAGAGAATGCAAAAATATCCCATGGAAGTCGTAGTTATGTTGTTTACCTTTCCAACGAATTGTCACATGCTAAGATTCAATGCAAATCGGCCACATTATGGCCTTCCTAGTAAAAAAGGGTCGAAAACGAGTAATGTCCTAAATTAACGAGGGGATTTTCTTAACCACCCTTTTGGCCGAATTTTTAGAGAATGCAAAAATATCCCATGGAAATCGTAGGTATGTTGTTTACCTATCCAACGAATTGTCACATGCTAAGATTCAATACAAATCGGCCACTTTATGGCCTTCCTAGTAAAAATGGGTCGAAAACGAGTAACGTCCTAAATTAACGAGGAGATTTTCTTAACCTCCATTTTCGCCGAATTTTTAGAGAATGCAAAAATATCCCATGGAAGTCGTAGCTATGTTGTTTACCTATCCAACGAATTGTCCCATGCTAAGATTCAATACAAACCGGCCACTTTATGGCCTTCCGTATAAAAAAAGGGTCGAAAACGAGTAATGTCCTAAATTAACGAGGGGATTTTCTTAACCTCCATTTTGGCCGAATTTTTAGAGAATGCAAAAATATCCCATGGAAGTCGTAGCTATTTTTTTTACCTATCCAACGAATTTTCACATGCTAAGATTCAATACAAATCGACCACTTTATGGCCTTCCTACTAAAAAAGGGTTGAAAACGAGTAATGTCCTAAATTAACGAGGAGATTTTCTTAACCTCCATTTTGGCCGAATTTTTAGAGAATGCAAAAATATCCCATGGAAGTCGTAGTTATGTTGTTTACCTATCCAACGAATTGTCACACGCTAAGATTCAATGCAAATCGGCCACATTATGGCCTTCCTACTAAAAAAGGGTCGAAAACGAGTAATGTCCCAAATTAACGAGGAGATTTTCTTAACCTCCATTTTGGCTGAATTTTTAGAGAATGCAAAAATATCCCATGGAAGTCGTAGTTATGTTGTTTACCTTTCCAACGAATTGTCACATGCTAAGATTCAATGCAAATCGGCCACATTATGGCCTTCCTAGTAAAAAAGGGTCGAAAACGAGTAATGTCCGAAATTAACGAGGGGATTTTCTTAACCACCCTTTTGGCCGAATTTTTAGAGAATGCAAAAATATCCCATGGAAATCGTAGGTATGTTGTTTACCTATCCAACGAATTGTCACATGCTAAGATTCAATACAAATCGGCCACTTTATGGCCTTCCTAGTAAAAATGGGTCGAAAACGAGTAACGTCCTAAATTAACGAGGAGATTTTCTTAACCTCCATTTTGGCCGAATTTTTAGAGAATGCAAAAATATCCCATGGAAGTCGTAGTTATGTTGTTTACCTATCCAACGAATTGTCACACGCTAAGATTCAATGCAAATCGGCCACATTATGTCCTTCCTACTAAAAAAGGGTTGAAAACGAGTTATGTCCTAAATTAACGAGGAGATTTTCTTAACCTCCATTTTGGCCGAATTTTTAGAGAATGCGAAAATATCCCATGGAAGTCGTAGTTATGTTGTTTATCTATCCAACGAATTGTCACACGCTAAGATTCAATGCAAATCGGCCACATTATGGCCTTCCTAGTAAAAAAGGGTCGAAAACGAGTAATGTCCCAAATTAACGCAAGGATTTTCTTAACCTCCATTTTGGCTGAATTTTTAAAAAATGCAAAAATATCCCATGGAAGTCGTAGCTATGTTGTTTACCTATCAAACGAATTGTCCCATGCTAAGATTCAATACAAACCGGCCACTTTATGGCCTTCCTTATAAAAAAAGGGTCGAAAACGAGTAATGTCCTAAATTAACGAGGGGATTTTCTTAACCTCCATTTTGGCCGAATTTTTAGAGAATGCAAAAATATCCCATGGAAGTCGTAGCTATTTTTTTTACCTATCCAACGAATTTTCACATGCTAAGATTCAATACAAATCGACCACTTTATAGCCTTCCTACTAAAAAAGGGTTGAAAACGAGTAATGTCCTAAATTAACGAGGAGATTTTCTTAACCTCCATTTTGGCCGAATTTTTAGAGAATGCAAAAATATCCCATGGAAGTCGTAGTTATGTTGTTTACCTATCCAACGAATTGTCACACGCTAAGATTCAATGCAAATCGGCCACATTATGGCCTTCCTACTAAAAAAGGGTCGAAAACGAGTAATGTCCCAAATTAACGAGGAGATTTTCTTAACCTCCATTTTGGCTGAATTTTTAGAGAATGCAAAAATATCCCATGGAAGTCGTAGTTATGTTGTTTACCTTTCCAACGAATTGTCACATGCTAAGATTCAATGCAAATCGGCCACATTATGGCCTTCCTAGTAAAAAAGGGTCGAAAACGAGTAATGTCCTAAATTAACGAGGGGATTTTCTTAACCACCCTTTTGGCCGAATTTTTAGAGAATGCAAAAATATCCCATGGAAATCGTAGGTATGTTGTTTACCTATCCAACGAATTGTCACATGCTAAGATTCAATACAAATCGGCCACTTTATGGCCTTCCTAGTAAAAATGGGTCGAAAACGAGTAACGTCCTAAATTAACGAGGAGATTTTCTTAACCTCCATTTTGGCCGAATTTTTAGAGAATGCAAAAATATCCCATGGAAGTCGTAGCTATGTTGTTTACCTATCCAACGAATTGTCCCATGCTAAGATTCAATACAAACCGGCCACTTTATGGCCTTCCGTATAAAAAAAGGGTCGAAAACGAGTAATGTCCTAAATTAACGAGGGGATTTTCTTAACCTCCATTTTGGCCGAATTTTTAGAGAATGCAAAAATATCCCATGGAAGTCGTAGCTATTTTTTTTACCTATCCAACGAATTTTCACATGCTAAGATTCAATACAAATCGACCACTTTATGGCCTTCCTACTAAAAAAGGGTTGAAAACGAGTAATGTCCTAAATTAACGAGGAGATTTTCTTAACCTCCATTTTGGCCGAATTTTTAGAGAATGCAAAAATATCCCATGGAAGTCGTAGTTATGTTGTTTACCTATCCAACGAATTGTCACACGCTAAGATTCAATGCAAATCGGCCACATTATGGCCTTCCTACTAAAAAAGGGTCGAAAACGAGTAATGTCCCAAATTAACGAGGAGATTTTCTTAACCTCCATTTTGGCTGAATTTTTAGAGAATGCAAAAATATCCCATGGAAGTCGTAGTTATGTTGTTTACCTTTCCAACGAATTGTCACATGCTAAGATTCAATGCAAATCGGCCACATTATGGCCTTCCTAGTAAAAAAGGGTCGAAAACGAGTAATGTCCGAAATTAACGAGGGGATTTTCTTAACCACCCTTTTGGCCGAATTTTTAGAGAATGCAAAAATATCCCATGGAAATCGTAGGTATGTTGTTTACCTATCCAACGAATTGTCACATGCTAAGATTCAATACAAATCGGCCACTTTATGGCCTTCCTAGTAAAAATGGGTCGAAAACGAGTAACGTCCTAAATTAACGAGGAGATTTTCTTAACCTCCATTTTGGCCGAATTTTTAGAGAATGCAAAAATATCCCATGGAAGTCGTAGTTATGTTGTTTACCTATCCAACGAATTGTCACACGCTAAGATTCAATGCAAATCGGCCACATTATGTCCTTCCTACTAAAAAAGGGTTGAAAACGAGTTATGTCCTAAATTAACGAGGAGATTTTCTTAACCTCCATTTTGGCCGAATTTTTAGAGAATGCGAAAATATCCCATGGAAGTCGTAGTTATGTTGTTTATCTATCCAACGAATTGTCACACGCTAAGATTCAATGCAAATCGGCCACATTATGGCCTTCCTAGTAAAAAAGGGTCGAAAACGAGTAATGTCCCAAATTAACGCAAGGATTTTCTTAACCTCCATTTTGGCTGAATTTTTAAAAAATGCAAAAATATCCCATGGAAGTCGTAGCTATGTTGTTTACCTATCAAACGAATTGTCCCATGCTAAGATTCAATACAAACCGGCCACTTTATGGCCTTCCTTATAAAAAAAGGGTCGAAAACGAGTAATGTCCTAAATTAACGAGGGGATTTTCTTAACCTCCATTTTGGCCGAATTTTTAGAGAATGCAAAAATATCCCATGGAAGTCGTAGCTATTTTTTTTACCTATCCAACGAATTTTCACATGCTAAGATTCAATACAAATCGACCACTTTATAGCCTTCCTACTAAAAAAGGGTTGAAAACGAGTAATGTCCTAAATTAACGAGGAGATTTTCTTAACCTCCATTTTGGCCGAATTTTTAGAGAATGCAAAAATATCCCATGGAAGTCGTAGTTATGTTGTTTACCTATCCAACGAATTGTCACACGCTAAGATTCAATGCAAATCGGCCACATTATGGCCTTCCTACTAAAAAAGGGTCGAAAACGAGTAATGTCCCAAATTAACGAGGAGATTTTCTTAACCTCCATTTTGGCTGAATTTTTAGAGAATGCAAAAATATCCCATGGAAGTCGTAGTTATGTTGTTTACCTTTCCAACGAATTGTCACATGCTAAGATTCAATGCAAATCGGCCACATTATGGCCTTCCTAGTAAAAAAGGGTCGAAAACGAGTAATGTCCTAAATTAACGAGGGGATTTTCTTAACCACCCTTTTGGCCGAATTTTTAGAGAATGCAAAAATATCCCATGGAAATCGTAGGTATGTTGTTTACCTATCCAACGAATTGTCACATGCTAAGATTCAATACAAATCGGCCACTTTATGGCCTTCCTAGTAAAAATGGGTCGAAAACGAGTAACGTCCTAAATTAACGAGGAGATTTTCTTAACCTCCATTTTGGCCGAATTTTTAGAGAATGCAAAAATATCCCATGGAAGTCGTAGCTATGTTGTTTACCTATCCAACGAATTGTCCCATGCTAAGATTCAATACAAACCGGCCACTTTATGGCCTTCCGTATAAAAAAAGGGTCGAAAACGAGTAATGTCCTAAATTAACGAGGGGATTTTCTTAACCTCCATTTTGGCCGAATTTTTAGAGAATGCAAAAATATCCCATGGAAGTCGTAGCTATTTTTTTTACCTATCCAACGAATTTTCACATGCTAAGATTCAATACAAATCGACCACTTTATGGCCTTCCTACTAAAAAAGGGTTGAAAACGAGTAATGTCCTAAATTAACGAGGAGATTTTCTTAACCTCCATTTTGGCCGAATTTTTAGAGAATGCAAAAATATCCCATGGAAGTCGTAGTTATGTTGTTTACCTATCCAACGAATTGTCACACGCTAAGATTCAATGCAAATCGGCCACATTATGGCCTTCCTACTAAAAAAGGGTCGAAAACGAGTAATGTCCCAAATTAACGAGGAGATTTTCTTAACCTCCATTTTGGCTGAATTTTTAGAGAATGCAAAAATATCCCATGGAAGTCGTAGTTATGTTGTTTACCTTTCCAACGAATTGTCACATGCTAAGATTCAATGCAAATCGGCCACATTATGGCCTTCCTAGTAAAAAAGGGTCGAAAACGAGTAATGTCCTAAATTAACGAGGGGATTTTCTTAACCACCCTTTTGGCCGAATTTTTAGAGAATGCAAAAATATCCCATGGAAATCGTAGGTATGTTGTTTACCTATCCAACGAATTGTCACATGCTAAGATTCAATACAAATCGGCCACTTTATGGCCTTCCTAGTAAAAATGGGTCGAAAACGAGTAACGTCCTAAATTAACGAGGAGATTTTCTTAACCTCCATTTTGGCCGAATTTTTAGAGAATGCAAAAATATCCCATGGAAGTCGTAGTTATGTTGTTTACCTATCCAACGAATTGTCACACGCTAAGATTCAATGCAAATCGGCCACATTATGTCCTTCCTACTAAAAAAGGGTTGAAAACGAGTTATGTCCTAAATTAACGAGGAGATTTTCTTAACCTCCATTTTGGCCGAATTTTTAGAGAATGCGAAAATATCCCATGGAAGTCGTAGTTATGTTGTTTATCTATCCAACGAATTGTCACATGCTAAGATTCAATGCAAATCGGCCACATTATGGCCTTCCTAGTAAAAAAGGGTCGAAAACGAGTAATGTCCCAAATTAACGAGGAGATTTTCTTAACCTCCATTTTGGCCAAATTTTTAGAGAATGCAAAAATATCCCATGGAAGTCGTAGTTATGTTGTTTACCTATCCAACGAATTGTCACACGCTAAGATTCAATGCAAATCGGCCACATTATGGCCTTCCTACTAAAAAAGGGTCGAAAACGAGTAATGTCCCAAATTAACGAGGAGATTATCTTAACCTCCGTTTTGGCCGAATTTTTAGAGAATGCAAAAATATCCCATGGAAGACGTAGTTATGTTGTTTACCTATCCAACAAATTGTCACAAGCTAAGATTCAATACAAATCGGCCACTTTATGGCCTTCCTACTAAAAAAGGGTCGAAAACGAGTAATGTCCCAAATTAACGAGGAGATTTTCTTAACCTCCATTTTGGCTGAATTTTTAGAGAATGCAAAAATATCCCATGGAAGTCGTAGTTATGTTGTTTACCTTTCCAACGAATTGTCACATGCTAAGATTCAATGCAAATCGGCCACATTATGGCCTTCCTAGTAAAAAAGGGTCGAAAACGAGTAATGTCCTAAATTAACGAGGGGATTTTCTTAACCACCCTTTTGGCCGAATTTTTAGAGAATGCAAAAATATCCCATGGAAATCGTAGGTATGTTGTTTACCTATCCAACGAATTGTCACATGCTAAGATTCAATACAAATCGGCCACTTTATGGCCTTCCTAGTAAAAATGGGTCGAAAACGAGTAACGTCCTAAATTAACGAGGAGATTTTCTTAACCTCCATTTTGGCCGAATTTTTAGAGAATGCAAAAATATCCCATGGAAGTCGTAGCTATGTTGTTTACCTATCCAACGAATTGTCCCATGCTAAGATTCAATACAAACCGGCCACTTTATGGCCTTCCGTATAAAAAAAGGGTCGAAAACGAGTAATGTCCTAAATTAACGAGGGGATTTTCTTAACCTCCATTTTCGCCGAATTTTTAGAGAATGCAAAAATATCCCATGGAAGTCGTAGCTATTTTTTTTACCTATCCAACGAATTTTCACATGCTAAGATTCAATACAAATCGACCACTTTATGGCCTTCCTACTAAAAAAGGGTTGAAAACGAGTAATGTCCTAAATTAACGAGGAGATTTTCTTAACCTCCATTTTGGCCGAATTTTTAGAGAATGCAAAAATATCCCATGGAAGTCGTAGTTATGTTGTTTACCTATCCAACGAATTGTCACACGCTAAGATTCAATGCAAATCGGCCACATTATGGCCTTCCTACTAAAAAAGGGTCGAAAACGAGTAATGTCCCAAATTAACGAGGAGATTTTCTTAACCTCCATTTTGGCTGAATTTTTAGAGAATGCAAAAATATCCCATGGAAGTCGTAGTTATGTTGTTTACCTTTCCAACGAATTGTCACATGCTAAGATTCAATGCAAATCGGCCACATTATGGCCTTCCTAGTAAAAAAGGGTCGAAAACGAGTAATGTCCTAAATTAACGAGGGGATTTTCTTAACCACCCTTTTGGCCGAATTTTTAGAGAATGCAAAAATATCCCATGGAAATCGTAGGTATGTTGTTTACCTATCCAACGAATTGTCACATGCTAAGATTCAATACAAATCGGCCACTTTATGGCCTTCCTAGTAAAAATGGGTCGAAAACGAGTAACGTCCTAAATTAACGAGGAGATTTTCTTAACCTCCATTTTGGCCGAATTTTTAGAGAATGCAAAAATATCCCATGGAAGTCGTAGTTATGTTGTTTACCTATCCAACGAATTGTCACACGCTAAGATTCAATGCAAATCGGCCACATTATGTCCTTCCTACTAAAAAAGGGTTGAAAACGAGTTATGTCCTAAATTAACGAGGAGATTTTCTTAACCTCCATTTTGGCCGAATTTTTAGAGAATGCGAAAATATCCCATGGAAGTCGTAGTTATGTTGTTTATCTATCCAACGAATTGTCACATGCTAAGATTCAATGCAAATCGGCCACATTATGGCCTTCCTAGTAAAAAAGGGTCGAAAACGAGTAATGTCCCAAATTAACGAGGAGATTTTCTTAACCTCCATTTTGGCCAAATTTATAGAGAATGCAAAAATATCCCATGGAAGTCGTAGTTATGTTGTTTACCTATCCAACGAATTGTCACACGCTAAGATTCAATGCAAATCGGCCACATTATGGCCTTCCTACTAAAAAAGGGTCGAAAACGAGTAATGTCCCAAATTAACGAGGAGATTTTCTTAACCTCCGTTTTGGCCGAATTTTTAGAGAATGCAAAAATATCCCATGGAAGACGTAGTTATGTTGTTTACCTATCCAACAAATTGTCACAAGCTAAGATTCAATACAAATCGGCCACTTTATGGCCTTCCTACTAAAAAAGGGTCGAAAACGAGTAATGTCCCAAATTAACGAGGAGATTTTCTTAACCTCCATTTTGGCTGAATTTTTAGAGAATGCAAAAATATCCCATGGAAGTCGTAGTTATGTTGTTTACCTTTCCAACGAATTGTCACATGCTAAGATTCAATGCAAATCGGCCACATTATGGCCTTCCTAGTAAAAAAGGGTCGAAAACGAGTAATGTCCTAAATTAACGAGGGGATTTTCTTAACCACCCTTTTGGCCGAATTTTTAGAGAATGCAAAAATATCCCATGGAAATCGTAGGTATGTTGTTTACCTATCCAACGAATTGTCACATGCTAAGATTCAATACAAATCGGCCACTTTATGGCCTTCCTAGTAAAAATGGGTCGAAAACGAGTAACGTCCTAAATTAACGAGGAGATTTTCTTAACCTCCATTTTGGCCGAATTTTTAGAGAATGCAAAAATATCCCATGGAAGTCGTAGCTATGTTGTTTACCTATCCAACGAATTGTCCCATGCTAAGATTCAATACAAACCGGCCACTTTATGGCCTTCCGTATAAAAAAAGGGTCGAAAACGAGTAATGTCCTAAATTAACGAGGGGATTTTCTTAACCTCCATTTTGGCCGAATTTTTAGAGAATGCAAAAATATCCCATGGAAGTCGTAGCTATTTTTTTTACCTATCCAACGAATTTTCACATGCTAAGATTCAATACAAATCGACCACTTTATGGCCTTCCTACTAAAAAAGGGTTGAAAACGAGTAATGTCCTAAATTAACGAGGAGATTTTCTTAACCTCCATTTTGGCCGAATTTTTAGAGAATGCAAAAATATCCCATGGAAGTCGTAGTTATGTTGTTTACCTATCCAACGAATTGTCACACGCTAAGATTCAATGCAAATCGGCCACATTATGGCCTTCCTACTAAAAAAGGGTCGAAAACGAGTAATGTCCCAAATTAACGAGGAGATTTTCTTAACCTCCATTTTGGCTGAATTTTTAGAGAATGCAAAAATATCCCATGGAAGTCGTAGTTATGTTGTTTACCTTTCCAACGAATTGTCACATGCTAAGATTCAATGCAAATCGGCCACATTATGGCCTTCCTAGTAAAAAAGGGTCGAAAACGAGTAATGTCCTAAATTAACGAGGGGATTTTCTTAACCACCCTTTTGGCCGAATTTTTAGAGAATGCAAAAATATCCCATGGAAATCGTAGGTATGTTGTTTACCTATCCAACGAATTGTCACATGCTAAGATTCAATACAAATCGGCCACTTTATGGCCTTCCTAGTAAAAATGGGTCGAAAACGAGTAACGTCCTAAATTAACGAGGAGATTTTCTTAACCTCCATTTTGGCCGAATTTTTAGAGAATGCAAAAATATCCCATGGAAGTCGTAGTTATGTTGTTTACCTATCCAACGAATTGTCACACGCTAAGATTCAATGCAAATCGGCCACATTATGTCCTTCCTACTAAAAAAGGGTTGAAAACGAGTTATGTCCTAAATTAACGAGGAGATTTTCTTAACCTCCATTTTGGCCGAATTTTTAGAGAATGCGAAAATATCCCATGGAAGTCGTAGTTATGTTGTTTATCTATCCAACGAATTGTCACATGCTAAGATTCAATGCAAATCGGCCACATTATGGCCTTCCTAGTAAAAAAGGGTCGAAAACGAGTAATGTCCCAAATTAACGAGGAGATTTTCTTAACCTCCATTTTGGCCAAATTTTTAGAGAATGCAAAAATATCCCATGGAAGTCGTAGTTATGTTGTTTACCTATCCAACGAATTGTCACACGCTAAGATTCAATGCAAATCGGCCACATTATGGCCTTCCTACTAAAAAAGGGTCGAAAACGAGTAATGTCCCAAATTAACGAGGAGATTTTCTTAACCTCCGTTTTGGCCGAATTTTTAGAGAATGCAAAAATATCCCATGGAAGACGTAGTTATGTTGTTTACCTATCCAACAAATTGTCACAAGCTAAGATTCCATACAAATCGGCCACTTTATGGCCTTCCTAGTAAAAATGGGTCGAAAACGAGTAATGTCCTAAATTAACGAGGAGATTTTCTTAACCTCCATTTTGGCCGAATTTTTAGAGAATGCAAAAATATCCCGTGGAAGTCGTAGCTATGTTGTTTACCTATCCAACGAATTGTCACATGCTAAGATTCAATGCAAATCGGCCACATTATGGCCTTCCTAGTAAAAAAGGGTCGAAAACGAGTAATGTCCTAAATTAACGAGGAGATTTTCTTAACCTCCATTTTGGCCGAAATTTTAGAGAATGCAAAAATATCCCATGGAAGTCGTAGTTATGTTGTTTACATATCCAACGAATTGTCACACGCTAAGATTCAATACAAATCGACCACTTTATGGCCTTCCTACTAAAAAAGGGTCGAAAACGAGTAATGTCCCAAATTAACGAGGAGATTTTCTTAACCTCCATTTTGGCCGAATTTTTAGAGAATGCAAAAATATCCCATGGAAGTCATAGTTTTGTTGTTTACCTTTCCAACGAATTGTCACATGCTAAGATTCAATGCAAATCGGCCACATTATGGCCTTCCTAGTAAACAAGGGTCGAAAACGAGTAATGTCCTAAATTAACGAGGAGATTTTCTTAACCTCCATTTTGGCCGAATTTTTAGAGAATGCAAAAATATCCCATGGAAGTTGTAGTTATGTTGTTTACATATCCAACGAATTGTCACACGCTAAGATTCAATACAAATCGGCCACTTTATGGCCTTCCTAGTAAAAATGGGTCAAAAACGAGTAATGTCCCAAATTAACGAGGATATTTTCTTAACCTCCATTGTGGCTGAATTTTTAAAGAATGCAAAAATATCCCATGGAAGTCGTAGTTATGTTGTTTACCTATCCAACGAATTGTCACATGCTAAGATTCAATGCAAATCGGCCACATTATGGCCTTCCTAGTAAAAAAGGGTCGAAAACGAGTAATGTCCTAAATTAACGAGGGGATTTTCTTAACCACCCTTTTGGCCGAATTTTTAGAGAATGCAAAAATATCCCATGGAAATCGTAGGTATGTTGTTTACCTATCCAACGAATTGTCACATGCTAAGATTCAATACAAATCGGCCACTTTATGGCCTTCCTAGTAAAAATGGGTCGAAAACGAGTAACGTCCTAAATTAACGAGGAGATTTTCTTAACCTCCATTTTGGCCGAATTTTTAGAGAATGCAAAAATATCCCATGGAAGTCGTAGCTATGTTGTTTACCTATCCAACGAATTGTCCCATGCTAAGATTCAATACAAACCGGCCACTTTGTGGCCTTCCGTATAAAAAAAGGGTCGAAAACGAGTAATGTCCTAAATTAACGAGGGGATTTTCTTAACCTCCATTTTGGCCGAATTTTTAGAGAATGCAAAAATATCCCATGGAAGTCGTAGCTATTTTTTTTACCTATCCAACGAATTTTCACATGCTAAGATTCAATACAAATCGACCACTTTATGGCCTTCCTACTAAAAAAGGGTTGAAAACGAGTAATGTCCTAAATTAACGAGGAGATTTTCTTAACCTCCATTTTGGCCGAATTTTTAGAGAATGCAAAAATATCCCATGGAAGTCGTAGTTATGTTGTTTACCTATCCAACGAATTGTCACACGCTAAGATTCAATGCAAATCGGCCACATTATGGCCTTCCTACTAAAAAAGGGTCGAAAACGAGTAATGTCCCAAATTAACGAGGAGATTTTCTTAACCTCCATTTTGGCTGAATTTTTAGAGAATGCAAAAATATCCCATGGAAGTCGTAGTTATGTTGTTTACCTTTCCAACGAATTGTCACATGCTAAGATTCAATGCAAATCGGCCAGATTATGGCCTTCCTAGTAAAAAAGGGTCGAAAACGAGTAATGTCCTAAATTAACGAGGGGATTTTCTTAACCACCCTTTTGGCCGAATTTTTAGAGAATGCAAAAATATCCCATGGAAATCGTAGGTATGTTGTTTACCTATCCAACGAATTGTCACATGCTAAGATTCAATACAAATCGGCCACTTTATGGCCTTCCTAGTAAAAATGGGTCGAAAACGAGTAACGTCCTAAATTAACGAGGAGATTTTCTTAACCTCCATTTTGGCCGAATTTTTAGAGAATGCAAAAATATCCCATGGAAGTCGTAGTTATGTTGTTTACCTATCCAACGAATTGTCACACGCTAAGATTCAATGCAAATCGGCCACATTATGTCCTTCCTACTAAAAAAGGGTTGAAAACGAGTTATGTCCTAAATTAACGAGGAGATTTTCTTAACCTCCATTTTGGCCGAATTTTTAGAGAATGCGAAAATATCCCATGGAAGTCGTAGTTATGTTGTTTATCTATCCAACGAATTGTCACATGCTAAGATTCAATGCAAATCGGCCACATTATGGCCTTCCTAGTAAAAAAGGGTCGAAAACGAGTAATGTCCCAAATTAACGAGGAGATTTTCTTAACCTCCATTTTGGCCAAATTTTTAGAGAATGCAAAAATATCCCATGGAAGTCGTAGTTATGTTGTTTACCTATCCAACGAATTGTCACACGCTAAGATTCAATGCAAATCGGCCACATTATGGCCTTCCTACTAAAAAAGGGTCGAAAACGAGTAATGTCCCAAATTAACGAGGAGATTTTCTTAACCTCCGTTTTGGCCGAATTTTTAGAGAATGCAAAAATATCCCATGGAAGACGTAGTTATGTTGTTTACCTATCCAACAAATTGTCACAAGCTAAGATTCAATACAAATCGGCCACTTTATGGCCTTCCTAGTAAAAATGGGTCGAAAACGAGTAATGTCCTAAATTAACGAGGAGATTTTCTTAACCTCCATTTTGGCCGAATTTTTAGAGAATGCAAAAATATCCCGTGGAAGTCGTAGCTATGTTGTTTACCTATCCAACGAATTGTCACATGCTAAGATTCAATGCAAATCGGCCACATTATGGCCTTCCTAGTAAAAAAGGGTCGAAAACGAGTAATGTCCTAAATTAACGAGGAGATTTTCTTAACCTCCATTTTGGCCGAAATTTTAGAGAATGCAAAAATATCCCATGGAAGTCGTAGTTATGTTGTTTACATATCCAACGAATTGTCACACGCTAAGATTAAATACAAATCGACCACTTTATGGCCTTCCTACTAAAAAAGGGTCGAAAACGAGTAATGTCCCAAATTAACGAGGAGATTTTCTTAACCTCCATTTTGGCCGAATTTTTAGAGAATGCAAAAATATCCCATGGAAGTCATAGTTTTGTTGTTTACCTTTCCAACGAATTGTCACATGCTAAGATTCAATGCAAATCGGCCACATTATGGCCTTCCTAGTAAACAAGGGTCGAAAACGAGTAATGTCCTAAATTAACGAGGAGATTTTCTTAACCTCCATTTTGGCCGAATTTTTAGAGAATGCAAAAATATCCCATGGAAGTTGTAGTTATGTTGTTTACATATCCAACGAATTGTCACATGCTAAGATTCAATACAAATCGGCCACTTTATGGCCTTCCTAGTAAAAATGGGTCAAAAACGAGTAATGTCCCAAATTAACGAGGATATTTTCTTAACCTCCATTGTGGCTGAATTTTTAAAGAATGCAAAAATATCCCATGGAAGTCGTAGTTATGTTGTTTACCTATCCAACGAATTGTCACTTGCTAAGATTCAATACAAATCGGCCACTTTATGGCCTTCCTAGTAAAAATGGGTCGAAAACGAGTAATGTCCTAAATTAACGAGGAGATTTTCTTAACCTCCGTTTTGGCTGAATTTTTAAAAAATGCAAAAATATCCCATGGAAGTCGTAGCTATGTTGTTTACCTATCCAACAAATTGTCACACGCTAAGATTCAATACAAACCGGCCACTTTATGGCCTTCCTTATATAAAAAGGGTCGAAAACGAGTAATGTCCTAAATTAACGAGGGGATTTTCTTAACCTCCATTTTGGCCGAATTTTTAGAGAATGCAAAAATATCCCATGGAAGTCGTAGCTATTTTGTTTACCTATCCAATGAATTTTCACATGCTAAGATTCAATACAAATCGACCACTTTATGGCCTTCCTACTAAAAAAGGGTTGAAAACGAGTAATGTCCTAAATTAACGAGGAGATTTTCTTAACCTCCATTTTGGCCGAATTTTTAGAGAATGCAAAAATATCCCATGGAAGTCGTAGTTATGTTGTTTATCTATCCAACGAATTGTCACACGCTAAGATTCAATGCAAATCGGCCACATTATGGCCTTCCTACTAAAAAAGGGTCGAAAACGAGTAATGTCCCAAATTAACGAGGAGATTTTCTTAACCTCCATTTTGGCCAAATTTTTAGAGAAGGCAAAAATATCCCATGGAAGTCGTAGTTATGTTGTTTACCTATCCAACGAATTGTCACACGCTAAGATTCAATGCAAATCGGCCACATTATGGCCTTCCTACTAAAAAAGGGTCGAAAACGAGTAATGTCCCAAATTAACGAGGAGATTTTCTTAACCTCCGTTTTGGCCGAATTTTTAGAGAATGCAAAAATATCCCAGGGAAGACGTAGTTATGTTGTTTACCTATCCAACAAATTGTCACATGCTAAGATTCAATACAAATCGGCCACTTTATGGCCTTCCTAGTAAAAATGGGTCGAAAACGAGTAATGTCCTAAATTAACGAGGAGATTTTCTTAACCTCCATTTTGGCCGAATTTTTAGAGAATGCAAAAATATCCCATGGAAGTCGTAGCTATGTTGTTTACCTATCCAACGAATTGTCACATGCTAAGATTCAATGCAAATCGGCCACATTATGGCCTTCCTAGTAAAAAAGGGTCGAAAACGAGTAATGTCCCAAATTAACGAGGAGATTTTCTTAACCTCCATTTTGGCCGAATTTTTAGAGAATGCAAAAATATCCCATGGAAGTCGTAGTTTTGTTGTTTACCTTTCCAACGAATTGTCACATGCTAAGATTCAATGCAAATCGGCCACATTATGGCCTTCCTAGTAAAAAAGGGTCGAAAACGAGTAATGTCCTAAATTAACGAGGAGATTTTCTTAACCTCCATTTTGGCCGAATTTTTAGAGAATGCAAAAATATCCCATGGAAGTTGTAGTTATGTTGTTTACATATCCAACGAATTGTCACACGCTAAGATTCAATACAAATCGGCCACTTTATGGCCTTCCTAGTAAAAATGGGTCAAAAACGAGTAATGTCCCAAATTAACGAGGATATTTTCTTAACCTCCATTGTGGCTGAATTTTTAAAGAATGCAAAAATATCCCATGGAAGTCGTAGTTATGTTGTTTACCTATCCAACGAATTGTCACTTGCTAAGATTCAATACAAATCGGCCACTTTATGGCCTTCCTTATATAAAAAGGGTCGAAAACGAGTAATGTCCTAAATTAACGAGGGGATTTTCTTAACCTCCATTTTGGCCGAATTTTTAGAGAATGCAAAAATATCCCATGGAAGTCGTAGCTATTTTGTTTACCTATCCAATGAATTTTCACATGCTAAGATTCAATACAAATCGACCACTTTATGGCCTTCCTACTAAAAAAGGGTTGAAAACGAGTAATGTCCTAAATTAACGAGGAGATTTTCTTAACCTCCATTTTGGCCGAATTTTTAGAGAATGCAAAAATATCCCATGGAAGTCGTAGTTATGTTGTTTATCTATCCAACGAATTGTCACACGCTAAGATTCAATGCAAATCGGCCACATTATGGCCTTCCTACTAAAAAAGGGTCGAAAACGAGTAATGTCCCAAATTAACGAGGAGATTTTCTTAACCTCCATTTTGGCCAAATTTTTAGAGAAGGCAAAAATATCCCATGGAAGTCGTAGTTATGTTGTTTACCTATCCAACGAATTGTCACACGCTAAGATTCAATGCAAATCGGCCACATTATGGCCTTCCTACTAAAAAAGGGTCGAAAACGAGTAATGTCCCAAATTAACGAGGAGATTTTCTTAACCTCCGTTTTGGCCGAATTTTTAGAGAATGCAAAAATATCCCAGGGAAGACGTAGTTATGTTGTTTACCTATCCAACAAATTGTCACATGCTAAGATTCAATACAAATCGGCCACTTTATGGCCTTCCTAGTAAAAATGGGTCGAAAACGAGTAATGTCCTAAATTAACGAGGAGATTTTCTTAACCTCCATTTTGGCCGAATTTTTAGAGAATGCAAAAATATCCCATGGAAGTCGTAGCTATGTTGTTTACCTATCCAACGAATTGTCACATGCTAAGATTCAATGCAAATCGGCCACATTATGGCCTTCCTAGTAAAAAAGGGTCGAAAACGAGTAATGTCCCAAATTAACGAGGAGATTTTCTTAACCTCCATTTTGGCCGAATTTTTAGAGAATGCAAAAATATCCCATGGAAGTCGTAGTTTTGTTGTTTACCTTTCCAACGAATTGTCACATGCTAAGATTCAATGCAAATCGGCCACATTATGGCCTTCCTAGTAAAAAAGGGTCGAAAACGAGTAATGTCCTAAATTAACGAGGAGATTTTCTTAACCTCCATTTTGGCCGAAATTTTAGAGAATGCAAAAATATCCCATGGAAGTCGTAGTTATGTTGTTTACATATCCAACGAATTGTCACACGCTAAGATTCAATACAAATCGACCACTTTATGGCCTTCCTACTAAAAAAGGGTCGAAAACGAGTAATGTCCCAAATTAACGAGGAGATTTTCTTAACCTCCA
Source organism: Medicago sativa (assembly GCF_051527215.1). Taxonomy (NCBI): domain Eukaryota; kingdom Viridiplantae; phylum Streptophyta; class Magnoliopsida; order Fabales; family Fabaceae; genus Medicago; species Medicago sativa. The sequence continues at coordinate 85,482,727 of NC_140750.1, forward strand.
TTTTGGCCGAATTTTTAGAGAATGCAAAAATATCCCATGGAAGTCATAGTTTTGTTGTTTACCTTTCCAACGAATTGTCACATGCTAAGATTCAATGCAAATCGGCCACATTATGGCCTTCCTAGTAAACAAGGGTCGAAAACGAGTAATGTCCTAAATTAACGAGGAGATTTTCTTAACCTCCATTTTGGCCGAATTTTTAGAGAATGCAAAAATATCCCATGGAAGTTGTAGTTATGTTGTTTACATATCCAACGAATTGTCACATGCTAAGATTCAATACAAATCGGCCACTTTATGGCCTTCCTAGTAAAAATGGGTCAAAAACGAGTAATGTCCCAAATTAACGAGGATATTTTCTTAACCTCCATTGTGGCTGAATTTTTAAAGAATGCAAAAATATCCCATGGAAGTCGTAGTTATGTTGTTTACCTATCCAACGAATTGTCACTTGCTAAGATTCAATACAAACCGGCCACTTTATGGCCTTCCTTATATAAAAAGGGTCGAAAACGAGTAATGTCCTAAATTAACGAGGGGATTTTCTTAACCTCCATTTTGGCCGAATTTTTAGAGAATGCAAAAATATCCCATGGAAGTCGTAGCTATTTTGTTTACCTATCCAATGAATTTTCACATGCTAAGATTCAATACAAATCGACCACTTTATGGCCTTCCTACTAAAAAAGGGTTGAAAACGTGTAATGTCCTAAATTAACGAGGAGATTTTCTTAACCTCCATTTTGGCCGAATTTTTAGAGAATGCAAAAATATCCCATGGAAGTCGTAGTTATGTTGTTTATCTATCCAACGAATTGTCACACGCTAAGATTCAATGCAAATCGGCCACATTATGGCCTTCCTACTAAAAAAGGGTCGAAAACGAGTAATGTCCCAAATTAACGAGGAGATTTTCTTAACCTCCATTTTGGCCAAATTTTTAGAGAAGGCAAAAATATCCCATGGAAGTCGTAGTTATGTTGTTTACCTATCCAACGAATTGTCACACGCTAAGATTCAATGCAAATCGGCCACATTATGGCCTTCCTACTAAAAAAGGGTCGAAAACGAGTAATGTCCCAAATTAACGAGGAGATTTTCTTAACCTCCGTTTTGGCCGAATTTTTAGAGAATGCAAAAATATCCCAGGGAAGACGTAGTTATGTTGTTTACCTATCCAACAAATTGTCACATGCTAAGATTCAATACAAATCGGCCACTTTATGGCCTTCCTAGTAAAAATGGGTCGAAAACGAGTAATGTCCTAAATTAACGAGGAGATTTTCTTAACCTCCATTTTGGCCGAATTTTTAGAGAATGCAAAAATATCCCATGGAAGTCGTAGCTATGTTGTTTACCTATCCAACGAATTGTCACATGCTAAGATTCAATGCAAATCGGCCACATTATGGCCTTCCTAGTAAAAAAGGGTCGAAAACGAGTAATGTCCCAAATTAACGAGGAGATTTTCTTAACCTCCATTTTGGCCGAATTTTTAGAGAATGCAAAAATATCCCATGGAAGTCGTAGTTTTGTTGTTTACCTTTCCAACGAATTGTCACATGCTAAGATTCAATGCAAATCGGCCACATTATGGCCTTCCTAGTAAAAAAGGGTCGAAAACGAGTAATGTCCTAAATTAACGAGGAGATTTTCTTAACCTCCATTTTGGCCGAATTTTTAGAGAATGCAAAAATATCCCATGGAAGTTGTAGTTATGTTGTTTACATATCCAACGAATTGTCACACGCTAAGATTCAATACAAATCGGCCACTTTATGGCCTTCCTAGTAAAAATGGGTCAAAAACGAGTAATGTCCCAAATTAACGAGGATATTTTCTTAACCTCCATTGTGGCTGAATTTTTAAAGAATGCAAAAATATCCCATGGAAGTCGTAGTTATGTTGTTTACCTATCCAACGAATTGTCACTTGCTAAGATTCAATACAAATCGGCCACTTTATGGCCTTCCTTATATAAAAAGGGTCGAAAACGAGTAATGTCCTAAATTAACGAGGGGATTTTCTTAACCTCCATTTTGGCCGAATTTTTAGAGAATGCAAAAATATCCCATGGAAGTCGTAGCTATTTTGTTTACCTATCCAATGAATTTTCACATGCTAAGATTCAATACAAATCGACCACTTTATGGCCTTCCTACTAAAAAAGGGTTGAAAACGAGTAATGTCCTAAATTAACGAGGAGATTTTCTTAACCTCCATTTTGGCCGAATTTTTAGAGAATGCAAAAATATCCCATGGAAGTCGTAGTTATGTTGTTTATCTATCCAACGAATTGTCACACGCTAAGATTCAATGCAAATCGGCCACATTATGGCCTTCCTACTAAAAAAGGGTCGAAAACGAGTAATGTCCCAAATTAACGAGGAGATTTTCTTAACCTCCATTTTGGCCAAATTTTTAGAGAAGGCAAAAATATCCCATGGAAGTCGTAGTTATGTTGTTTACCTATCCAACGAATTGTCACACGCTAAGATTCAATGCAAATCGGCCACATTATGGCCTTCCTACTAAAAAAGGGTCGAAAACGAGTAATGTCCCAAATTAACGAGGAGATTTTCTTAACCTCCGTTTTGGCCGAATTTTTAGAGAATGCAAAAATATCCCAGGGAAGACGTAGTTATGTTGTTTACCTATCCAACAAATTGTCACATGCTAAGATTCAATACAAATCGGCCACTTTATGGCCTTCCTAGTAAAAATGGGTCGAAAACGAGTAATGTCCTAAATTAACGAGGAGATTTTCTTAACCTCCATTTTGGCCGAATTTTTAGAGAATGCAAAAATATCCCATGGAAGTCGTAGCTATGTTGTTTACCTATCCAACGAATTGTCACATGCTAAGATTCAATGCAAATCGGCCACATTATGGCCTTCCTAGTAAAAAAGGGTCGAAAACGAGTAATGTCCCAAATTAACGAGGAGATTTTCTTAACCTCCATTTTGGCCGAATTTTTATAGAATGCAAAAATATCCCATGGAAGTCGTAGTTTTGTTGTTTACCTTTCCAACGAATTGTCACATGCTAAGATTCAATGCAAATCGGCCACATTATGGCCTTCCTAGTAAAAAAGGGTCGAAAACGAGTAATGTCCTAAATTAACGAGGAGATTTTCTTAACCTCCATTTTGGCCGAATTTTTAGAGAATGCAAAAATATCCCATGGAAGTTGTAGTTATGTTGTTTACATATCCAACGAATTGTCACACGCTAAGATTCAATACAAATCGGCCACTTTATGGCCTTCCTAGTAAAAATGGGTCAAAAACGAGTAATGTCCCAAATTAACGAGGATATTTTCTTAACCTCCATTGTGGCTGAATTTTTAAAGAATGCAAAAATATCCCATGGAAGTCGTAGTTATGTTGTTTACCTATCCAACGAATTGTCACTTGCTAAGATTCAATACAAATCGGCCACTTTATGGCCTTCCTAGTAAAAATGGGTCGAAAACGAGTAATGTCCTAAATTAACGAGGAGATTTTCTTAACCTCCATTTTGGCCGAATTTTTAGAGAATGCAAAAATATCCCATGGAAGTCGTAGTTATGTTGTTTATCTATCCAACGAATTGTCACACGCTAAGATTCAATGCAAATCGGCCACATTATGGCCTCCCTACTAAAAAAGGGTCGAAAACGAGTAATGTCCTAAATTAACGAGGAGATTTTCTTAACCTCCGTTTTGGCCGAATTTTTAGAGAATGCAAAAATATCTCATGGAAGTCGTAGTTATGTTGTTTACCTATCCAACGAATTGTCACATGCTAAGATTCAATACAAATCGGCCACTTTATGGCCTTCCTAGTAAAAATGGGTCGAAAACGAGTAATGTCCTAAATTAACGAGGAGATTTTCTTAACCTCCATTTTGGCCGAATTTTTAGAGAATGCAAAAATATCCCATGGAAGTCGTAGTTATGTTGTTTACCTATCCAACGAATTGTCACACGCTAAGATTCAATGCAAATCGGCCACATTATGGCCTTCCTACTAAAAAAGGGTCGAAAACGAGTAATGTCCTAAATTAACGAGGAGATTTTCTTAACCTCCGTTTTGGCCGAATTTTTAGAGAATGCAAAAATATCCCATGGAAGACGTAGTTATGTTGTTTTCCTATCCAACAAATTGTCACATGCTAAGATTCAATGCAAATCGGCCACTTTATGGTCTTCCTAGTAAAAATGGGTCGAAAACGAGTAATGTCCTAAATTAACGAGGAGATTTTCTTAACCTCCATTTTGGCCGAATTTTTAGAGAATGCAAAAATATCTCATGGAAGTCGTAGTTATGTTGTTTACCTATCCAACGAATTGTCACACGCTAAGATTCAATGCAAATCGGCCACATTATGGCCTTCCTACTAAAAAAGGGTCGAAAACGAGTAATGTCCTAAATTAACGAGGAGATTTTCTTAACCTCCGTTTTGGCCGAATTTTTAGAGAATGCAAAAATATCCCATGGAAGACGTAGTTATGTTGTTTACCTATCCAACAAATTGTCACATGCTAAGATTCAATACAAATCGGCCACTTTATGGCCTTCCTAGTAAAAAAGGGTCGAAAACGAGTAATGTCCTAAATTAACGAGGAGATTTTCTTAACCTCCATTTTGGCCGAATTTTTAGAGAATGCAAAAATATCCCATGGAAGTTGTAGTTATGTTGTTTACATATCCAACGAATTGTCACACGCTAAGATTCAATACAAATCGGCCACTTTATGGCCTTCCTAGTAAAAATGGGTCAAAAACGAGTAATGTCCCAAATTAACGAGGATATTTTCTTAACCTCCACTGTGGCTGAATTTTTAAAGAATGCAAAAATATCCCATGGAAGTCGTAGTTATGTTGTTTACCTATCCAACGAATTGTCACTTGCTAAGATTCAATACAAATCGGCCACTTTATGGCCTTCCTAGTAAAAATGGGTCGAAAACGAGTAATGTCCTAAATTAACGAGGAGATTTTCTTAACCTCCATTTTGGCCGAATTTTTAGAGAATGCAAAAATATCCCATGGAAGTTGTAGTTATGTTGTTTACATATCCAACGAATTGTCACACGCTAAGATTCAATACAAATCGGCCACTTTATGGCCTTCCTAGTAAAAATGGGTCAAAAACGAGTAATGTCCCAAATTAACGAGGATATTTTCTTAACCTCCATTGTGGCTGAATTTTTAAAGAATGCAAAAATATCCCATGGAAGTCGTAGTTATGTTGTTTACCTATCCAACGAATTGTCACTTGCTAAGATTCAATACAAATCGGCCACTTTATGGCCTTCCTAGTAAAAATGGGTCGAAAACTAGTAATGTCCTAAATTAACGAGGAGATTTTCTTAACCTCCATTTTGGCCGAATTTTTAGAGAATGCAAAAATATCCCATGGAAGTCGTAGTTATGTTGTTTATCTATCCAACGAATTGTCACACGCTAAGATTCAATGCAAATCGGCCACATTATGGCCTTCCTACTAAAAAAGGGTCGAAAACGAGTAATGTCCTAAATTAACGAGGAGATTTTCTTAACCTCCGTTTTGGCCGAATTTTTAGAGAATGCAAAAATATCTCATGGAAGTCGTAGTTATGTTGTTTACCTATCCAACGAATTGTCACATGCTAAGATTCAATACAAATCGGCCACTTTATGGCCTTCCTAGTAAAAATGGGTCCAAAACGAGTAATGTCCTAAATTAACGAGGAGATTTTCTTAACCTCCATTTTGGCCGAATTTTTAGAGAATGCAAAAATATCCCATGGAAGTCGTAGTTATGTTGTTTACCTATCCAACGAATTGTCACACGCTAAGATTCAATGCAAATCGGCCACATTATGGCCTTCCTACTAAAAAAGGGTCGAAAACGAGTAATGTCCTAAATTAACGAGGAGATTTTCTTAACCTCCGTTTTGGCCGAATTTTTAGAGAATGCAAAAATATCCCATGGAAGACGTAGTTATGTTGTTTACCTATCCAACAAATTGTCACATGCTAAGATTCAATACAAATCGGCCACTTTATGGCCTTCCTAGTAAAAAAGGGTCGAAAACGAGTAATGTCCTAAATTAACGAGGAGATTTTCTTAACCTCCATTTTGGCCGAATTTTTAGAGAATGCAAAAATATCCCATGGAAGTTGTAGTTATGTTGTTTACATATCCAACGAATTGTCACACGCTAAGATTCAATACAAATCGGCCACTTTATGGCCTTCCTAGTAAAAATGGGTCAAAAACGAGTAATGTCCCAAATTAACGAGGATATTTTCTTAACCTCCACTGTGGCTGAATTTTTAAAGAATGCAAAAATATCCCATGGAAGTCGTAGTTATGTTGTTTACCTATCCAACGAATTGTCACTTGCTAAGATTCAATACAAATCGGCCACTTTATGGCCTTCCTAGTAAAAATGGGTCGAAAACGAGTAATGTCCTAAATTAACGAGGAGATTTTCTTAACCTCCATTTTGGCCGAATTTTTAGAGAATGCAAAAATATCCCATGGAAGTTGTAGTTATGTTGTTTACATATCCAACGAATTGTCACACGCTAAGATTCAATACAAATCGGCCACTTTATGGCCTTCCTAGTAAAAATGGGTCAAAAACGAGTAATGTCCCAAATTAACGAGGATATTTTCTTAACCTCCATTGTGGCTGAATTTTTAAAGAATGCAAAAATATCCCATGGAAGTCGTAGTTATGTTGTTTACCTATCCAACGAATTGTCACTTGCTAAGATTCAATACAAATCGGCCACTTTATGGCCTTCCTAGTAAAAATGGGTCGAAAACTAGTAATGTCCTAAATTAACGAGGAGATTTTCTTAACCTCCATTTTGGCCGAATTTTTAGAGAATGCAAAAATATCCCATGGAAGTCGTAGTTATGTTGTTTATCTATCCAACGAATTGTCACACGCTAAGATTCAATGCAAATCGGCCACATTATGGCCTTCCTACTAAAAAAGGGTCGAAAACGAGTAATGTCCTAAATTAACGAGGAGATTTTCTTAACCTCCGTTTTGGCCGAATTTTTAGAGAATGCAAAAATATCTCATGGAAGTCGTAGTTATGTTGTTTACCTATCCAACGAATTGTCACATGCTAAGATTCAATACAAATCGGCCACTTTATGGCCTTCCTAGTAAAAATGGGTCCAAAACGAGTAATGTCCTAAATTAACGAGGAGATTTTCTTAACCTCCATTTTGGCCGAATTTTTAGAGAATGCAAAAATATCCCATGGAAGTCGTAGTTATGTTGTTTACCTATCCAACGAATTGTCACACGCTAAGATTCAATGCAAATCGGCCACATTATGGCCTTCCTACTAAAAAAGGGTCGAAAACGAGTAATGTCCTAAATTAACGAGGAGATTTTCTTAACCTCCGTTTTGGCCGAATTTTTAGAGAATGCAAAAATATCCCATGGAAGACGTAGTTATGTTGTTTACCTATCCAACAAATTGTCACATGCTAAGATTCAATACAAATCGGCCACTTTATGGCCTTCCTAGTAAAAAAGGGTCGAAAACGAGTAATGTCCTAAATTAACGAGGAGATTTTCTTAACCTCCATTTTGGCCGAATTTTTAGAGAATGCAAAAATATCCCATGGAAGTTGTAGTTATGTTGTTTACATATCCAACGAATTGTCACACGCTAAGATTCAATACAAATCGGCCACTTTATGGCCTTCCTAGTAAAAATGGGTCAAAAACGAGTAATGTCCCAAATTAACGAGGATATTTTCTTAACCTCCACTGTGGCTGAATTTTTAAAGAATGCAAAAATATCCCATGGAAGTCGTAGTTATGTTGTTTACCTATCCAACGAATTGTCACTTGCTAAGATTCAATACAAATCGGCCACTTTATGGCCTTCCTAGTAAAAATGGGTCGAAAACGAGTAATGTCCTAAATTAACGAGGAGATTTTCTTAACCTCCATTTTGGCCGAATTTTTAGAGAATGCAAAAATATCCCATGGAAGTTGTAGTTATGTTGTTTACATATCCAACGAATTGTCACACGCTAAGATTCAATACAAATCGGCCACTTTATGGCCTTCCTGGTAAAAATGGGTCAAAAACGAGTAATGTCCCAAATTAACGAGGATATTTTCTTAACCTCCATTGTGGCTGAATTTTTAAAGAATGCAAAAATATCCCATGGAAGTCGTAGTTATGTTGTTTACCTATCCAACGAATTGTCACTTGCTAAGATTCAATACAAATCGGCCACTTTATGGCCTTCCTAGTAAAAATGGGTCGAAAACGAGTAATGTCCTAAATTAACGAGGAGATTTTCTTAACCTCCATTTTGGCCGAATTTTTAGAGAATGCAAAAATATCCCATGGAAGTCGTAGTTATGTTGTTTATCTATCCAACGAATTGTCACACGCTAAGATTCAATGCAAATCGGCCACATTATGGCCTTCCTACTAAAAAAGGGTCGAAAACGAGTAATGTCCTAAATTAACGAGGAGATTTTCTTAACCTCCGTTTTGGCCGAATTTTTAGAGAATGCAAAAATATCTCATGGAAGTCGTAGTTATGTTGTTTACCTATCCAACGAATTGTCACATGCTAAGATTCAATACAAATCGGCCACTTTATGGCCTTCCTAGTAAAAATGGGTCGAAAACGAGTAATGTCCTAAATTAACGAGGAGATTTTCTTAACCTCCATTTTGGCCGAATTTTTAGAGAATGCAAAAATATCCCATGGAAGTCGTAGTTATGTTGTTTACCTATCCAACTAATTGTCACACGCTAAGATTCAATGCAAATCAGCCACATTATGGCCTTCCTACTAAAAAAGGGTCGAAAACGAGTAATGTCCTAAATTAACGAGGAGATTTTCTTAACCTCCGTTTTGGCCGAATTTTTAGAGAATGCAAAAATATCCCATGGAAGTCGTAGTTATGTTGTTTACCTATCCAACTAATTGTCACACGCTAAGATTCAATGCAAATCGGCCACATTATGGCCTTCCTACTAAAAAAGGGTCGAAAACGAGTAATGTCCTAAATTAACGAGGAGATTTTCTTAACCTCCGTTTTGGCCGAATTTTTAGAGAATGCAAAAATATCCCATGGAAGACGTAGTTATGTTGTTTACCTATCCAACAAATTGTCACATGCTAAGATTCAATACAAATCGGCCACTTTATGGCCTTCCTAGTAAAAAAGGGTCGAAAACGAGTAATGTCCTAAATTAACGAGGAGATTTTCTTAACCTCCATTTTGGCCGAATTTTTAGAGAATGCAAAAATATCCCATGGAAGTTGTAGTTATGTTGTTTACATATCCAACGAATTGTCACACGCTAAGATTCAATACAAATCGGCCACTTTATGGCCTTCCTAGTAAAAATGGGTCAAAAACGAGTAATGTCCCAAATTAACGAGGATATTTTCTTAACCTCCACTGTGGCTGAATTTTTAAAGAATGCAAAAATATCCCATGGAAGTCGTAGTTATGTTGTTTACCTATCCAACGAATTGTCACTTGCTAAGATTCAATACAAATCGGCCACTTTATGGCCTTCCTAGTAAAAATGGGTCGAAAACGAGTAATGTCCTAAATTAACGAGGAGATTTTCTTAACCTCCATTTTGGCCGAATTTTTAGAGAATGCAAAAATATCCCATGGAAGTTGTAGTTATGTTGTTTACATATCCAACGAATTGTCACACGCTAAGATTCAATACAAATCGGCCACTTTATGGCCTTCCTGGTAAAAATGGGTCAAAAACGAGTAATGTCCCAAATTAACGAGGATATTTTCTTAACCTCCATTGTGGCTGAATTTTTAAAGAATGCAAAAATATCCCATGGAAGTCGTAGTTATGTTGTTTACCTATCCAACGAATTGTCACTTGCTAAGATTCAATACAAATCGGCCACTTTATGGCCTTCCTAGTAAAAATGGGTCGAAAACGAGTAATGTCCTAAATTAACGAGGAGATTTTCTTAACCTCCATTTTGGCCGAATTTTTAGAGAATGCAAAAATATCCCATGGAAGTCGTAGTTATGTTGTTTATCTATCCAACGAATTGTCACACGCTAAGATTCAATGCAAATCGGCCACATTATGGCCTTCCTACTAAAAAAGGGTCGAAAACGAGTAATGTCCTAAATTAACGAGGAGATTTTCTTAACCTCCGTTTTGGCCGAATTTTTAGAGAATGCAAAAATATCTCATGGAAGTCGTAGTTATGTTGTTTACCTATCCAACGAATTGTCACATGCTAAGATTCAATACAAATCGGCCACTTTATGGCCTTCCTAGTAAAAATGGGTCGAAAACGAGTAATGTCCTAAATTAACGAGGAGATTTTCTTAACCTCCATTTTGGCCGAATTTTTAGAGAATGCAAAAATATCCCATGGAAGTCGTAGTTATGTTGTTTACCTATCCAACTAATTGTCACACGCTAAGATTCAATGCAAATCAGCCACATTATGGCCTTCCTACTAAAAAAGGGTCGAAAACGAGTAATGTCCTAAATTAACGAGGAGATTTTCTTAACCTCCGTTTTGGCCGAATTTTTAGAGAATGCAAAAATATCCCATGGAAGTCGTAGTTATGTTGTTTACCTATCCAACTAATTGTCACACGCTAAGATTCAATGCAAATCGGCCACATTATGGCCTTCCTACTAAAAAAGGGTCGAAAACGAGTAATGTCCTAAATTAACGAGGAGATTTTCTTAACCTCCGTTTTGGCCGAATTTTTAGAGAATGCAAAAATATCCCATGGAAGACGTAGTTATGTTGCTTACCTATCCAACAAATTGTCACATGCTAAGATTCAATACAAATCGGCCACTTTATGGCCTTCCTAGTAAAAATGGGTCGAAATCGAGTAATGTCCTAAATTAACGAGGAGATTTTCTTAACCTCCATTTTGGCCGAATTTTTAGAGAATGCAAAAATATCCCATGGAAGTCGTAGTTATGTTGTTTACCTATCCAACGAATTGTCACACGCTAAGATTCAATGCAAATCGGCCACATTATGGCCTTCCTACTAAAAAAGGGTTGAAAACGAGTTATGTCCTAAATTAACGAGGAGATTTTCTTAACCTCCATTTTGGCCTAATTTTTAGAGAATGCGAAAATATCCCATGGAAGTCGTAGTTATGTTGTTTATCTATCCAACGAATTGTCACATGCTAAGATTCAATGCAAATCGGCCACATTATAGCCTTCCTAGTAAAAAAGGGTCGAAAACGAGTAATGTCCTAAATTAACGAGGAGATTTTCTTAACCTCCGTTTTGGCCGAATTTTTAGAGAATGCAAAAATATCCCATGGAAGTCGTAGTTATGTTGTTTACCTTTCCAACGAATTGTCACATGCTAAGATTCAATACAAATCGGCCACTTTATGGCCTTCCTAGTAAAAATGGGTCGAAAACGAGTAATGTCCTAAATTAACAAGGAGATTTTCTTAACCTCCATTTTGGCCGAATTTTTAGAGAATGCAAAAATATCCCATGGAAGTCGTAGTTATGTTGTTTACCTATCCAACGAATTGTCACACGCTAAGATTCAATGCAAATCGGCCACATTATGGCCTTCCTACTAAAAAAGGGTCGAAAACGAGTAATGTCCTAAATTAACGAGGAGATTTTCTTAACCTCCGTTTTGGCCGAATTTTTAGAGAATGCAAAAATATCTCATGGAAGTCGTAGTTATGTTGTTTACCTATCCAACGAATTGTCACATGCTAAGATTCAACACAAATCGGCCACTTTATGGCCTTCCTAGTAAAAATGGGTCGAAAACGAGTAATGTCCTAAATTAACGAGGAGATTTTCTTAACCTCCATTTTGGCCGAATTTTTAGAGAATGCAAAAATATCCCATGGAAGTCGTAGTTATGTTGTTTACCTATCCAACTAATTGTCACACGCTAAGATTCAATGCAAATCGGCCACATTATGGCCTTCCTACTAAAAAAGGGTCGAAAACGAGTAATGTCCTAAATTAACGAGGAGATTTTCTTAACCTCCGTTTTGGCCGAATTTTTAGAGAATGCAAAAATATCCCATGGAAGTCGTAGTTATGTTGTTTACCTATCCAACTAATTGTCACGCGCTAAGATTCAATGCAAATCGGCCACATTATGGCCTTCCTACTAAAAAAGGGTCGAAAACGAGTAATGTCCTAAATTAACGAGGAGATTTTCTTAACCTCCGTTTTGGCCGAATTTTTAGAGAATGCAAAAATATCCCATGGAAGACGTAGTTATGTTGCTTACCTATCCAACAAATTGTCACATGCTAAGATTCAATACAAATCGGCCACTTTATGGCCTTCCTAGTAAAAATGGGTCGAAATCGAGTAATGTCCTAAATTAACGAGGAGATTTTCTTAACCTCCATTTTGGCCGAATTTTTAGAGAATGCAAAAATATCCCATGGAAGTCGTAGTTATGTTGTTTACCTATCCAACGAATTGTCACACGCTAAGATTCAATACAAATCGGCCACTTTATGGCCTTCCTAGTAAAAATGGGTCGAAAACGAGTAATGTCCTAAATTAACGAGGAGATTTTCTTAACCTCCATTTTGGCCGAATTTTTAGAGAATGCAAAAATATCCCATGGAAGTCGTAGTTATGTTGTTTATCTATCCAACGAATTGTCACACGCTAAGATTCAATGCAAATCGGCCACATTATGGCCTTCCTACTAAAAAAGGGTCGAAAACGAGTAATGTCCTAAATTAACGAGGAGATTTTCTTAACCTCCGTTTTGGCCGAATTTTTAGAGAATGCAAAAATATCTCATGGAAGTCGTAGTTATGTTGTTTACCTATCCAACGAATTGTCACATGCTAAGATTCAATACAAATCGGCCACTTTATGGCCTTCCTAGTAAAAATGGGTCGAAAACGAGTAATGTCCTAAATTAACGAGGAGATTTTCTTAACCTCCATTTTGGCCGAATTTTTAGAGAATGCAAAAATATCCCATGGAAGTCGTAGTTATGTTGTTTACCTATCCAACTAATTGTCACACGCTAAGATTCAATGCAAATCAGCCACATTATGGCCTTCCTACTAAAAAAGGGTCGAAAACGAGTAATGTCCTAAATTAACGAGGAGATTTTCTTAACCTCCGTTTTGGCCGAATTTTTAGAGAATGCAAAAATATCCCATGGAAGTCGTAGTTATGTTGTTTACCTATCCAACTAATTGTCACACGCTAAGATTCAATGCAAATCGGCCACATTATGGCCTTCCTACTAAAAAAGGGTCGAAAACGAGTAATGTCCTAAATTAACGAGGAGATTTTCTTAACCTCCGTTTTGGCCGAATTTTTAGAGAATGCAAAAATATCCCATGGAAGACGTAGTTATGTTGCTTACCTATCCAACAAATTGTCACATGCTAAGATTCAATACAAATCGGCCACTTTATGGCCTTCCTAGTAAAAATGGGTCGAAATCGAGTAATGTCCTAAATTAACGAGGAGATTTTCTTAACCTCCATTTTGGCCGAATTTTTAGAGAATGCAAAAATATCCCATGGAAGTCGTAGTTATGTTGTTTACCTATCCAACGAATTGTCACACGCTAAGATTCAATGCAAATCGGCCACATTATGGCCTTCCTACTAAAAAAGGGTTGAAAACGAGTTATGTCCTAAATTAACGAGGAGATTTTCTTAACCTCCATTTTGGCCTAATTTTTAGAGAATGCGAAAATATCCCATGGAAGTCGTAGTTATGTTGTTTATCTATCCAACGAATTGTCACATGCTAAGATTCAATGCAAATCGGCCACATTATAGCCTTCCTAGTAAAAAAGGGTCGAAAACGAGTAATGTCCTAAATTAACGAGGAGATTTTCTTAACCTCCGTTTTGGCCGAATTTTTAGAGAATGCAAAAATATCCCATGGAAGTCGTAGTTATGTTGTTTACCTTTCCAACGAATTGTCACATGCTAAGATTCAATACAAATCGGCCACTTTATGGCCTTCCTAGTAAAAATGGGTCGAAAACGAGTAATGTCCTAAATTAACAAGGAGATTTTCTTAACCTCCATTTTGGCCGAATTTTTAGAGAATGCAAAAATATCCCATGGAAGTCGTAGTTATGTTGTTTACCTATCCAACGAATTGTCACACGCTAAGATTCAATGCAAATCGGCCACATTATGGCCTTCCTACTAAAAAAGGGTCGAAAACGAGTAATGTCCTAAATTAACGAGGAGATTTTCTTAACCTCCGTTTTGGCCGAATTTTTAGAGAATGCAAAAATATCTCATGGAAGTCGTAGTTATGTTGTTTACCTATCCAACGAATTGTCACATGCTAAGATTCAACACAAATCGGCCACTTTATGGCCTTCCTAGTAAAAATGGGTCGAAAACGAGTAATGTCCTAAATTAACGAGGAGATTTTCTTAACCTCCATTTTGGCCGAATTTTTAGAGAATGCAAAAATATCCCATGGAAGTCGTAGTTATGTTGTTTACCTATCCAACTAATTGTCACACGCTAAGATTCAATGCAAATCGGCCACATTATGGCCTTCCTACTAAAAAAGGGTCGAAAACGAGTAATGTCCTAAATTAACGAGGAGATTTTCTTAACCTCCGTTTTGGCCGAATTTTTAGAGAATGCAAAAATATCCCATGGAAGTCGTAGTTATGTTGTTTACCTATCCAACTAATTGTCACGCGCTAAGATTCAATGCAAATCGGCCACATTATGGCCTTCCTACTAAAAAAGGGTCGAAAACGAGTAATGTCCTAAATTAACGAGGAGATTTTCTTAACCTCCGTTTTGGCCGAATTTTTAGAGAATGCAAAAATATCCCATGGAAGACGTAGTTATGTTGCTTACCTATCCAACAAATTGTCACATGCTAAGATTCAATACAAATCGGCCACTTTATGGCCTTCCTAGTAAAAATGGGTCGAAATCGAGTAATGTCCTAAATTAACGAGGAGATTTTCTTAACCTCCATTTTGGCCGAATTTTTAGAGAATGCAAAAATATCCCATGGAAGTCGTAGTTATGTTGTTTACCTATCCAACGAATTGTCACACGCTAAGATTCAATGCAAATCGGCCACATTATGGCCTTCCTACTAAAAAAGGGTTGAAAACGAGTTATGTCCTAAATTAACGAGGAGATTTTCTTAACCTCCATTTTGGCCTAATTTTTAGAGAATGCGAAAATATCCCATGGAAGTCGTAGTTATGTTGTTTATCTATCCAACGAATTGTCACATGCTAAGATTCAATGCAAATCGGCCACATTATAGCCTTCCTAGTAAAAAAGGGTCGAAAACGAGTAATGTCCTAAATTAACGAGGAGATTTTCTTAACCTCCGTTTTGGCCGAATTTTTAGAGAATGCAAAAATATCCCATGGAAGTCGTAGTTATGTTGTTTACCTTTCCAACGAATTGTCACATGCTAAGATTCAATACAAATCGGCCACTTTATGGCCTTCCTAGTAAAAATGGGTCGAAAACGAGTAATGTCCTAAATTAACGAGGAGATTTTCTTAACCTCCATTTTGGCCGAATTTTTAGAGAATGCAAAAATATCCCATGGAAGTCGTAGTTATGTTGTTTACCTATCCAACGAATTGTCACACGCTAAGATTCAATGCAAATCGGCCACATTATGGCCTTCCTACTAAAAAAGGGTCGAAAACGAGTAATGTCCTAAATTAACGAGGAGATTTTCTTAACCTCCGTTTTGGCCGAATTTTTAGAGAATGCAAAAATATCCCATGGAAGACGTAGTTATGTTGTTTACCTATCCAACAAATTGTCACATGCTAAGATTCAATACAAATCGGCCACTTTATGGCCTTCCTAGTAAAAAAGGGTCGAAAACGAGTAATGTCCTAAATTAACGAGGAGATTTTCTTAACCTCCATTTTGGCCGAATTTTTAGAGAATGCAAAAATATCCCATGGAAGTCGTAGTTATGTTGTTTACCTATCCAACGAATTGTCACACGCTAAGATTCAATGCAAATCGGCCACATTATGGCCTTCCTACTAAAAAAGGGTCGAAAACGAGTAATGTCCTAAATTAACGAGGAGATTTTCTTAACCTCCGTTTTGGCCGAATTTTTAGAGAATGCAAAAATATCCCATGGAAGACGTAGTTATGTTGTTTACCTATCCAACAAATTGTGACATGCTAAGATTCAATACAAATCGGCCACTTTATGGCCTTCCTAGTAAAAATGGGTCGAAATCGAGTAATGTCCTAAATTAACGAGGAGAATTTCTTAACCTCCATTTTGGCCGAATTTTTAGAGAATGCAAAAATATCCCATGGAAGTCGTAGTTTTGTTGTTTACCTTTCCAACGAATTGTCACATGCTAAGATTCAATGCAAATCGGCCACATTATGGCCTTCCTAGTAAAAAAGGGTCGAAAACGAGTAATTTCCTAAATTAACGAGGAGATTTTCTTAACCTCCATTTTGGCCGAATTTTTAGAGAATGCAAAAATATCCCATGGAAGTCGTAGTTATGTTGTTTACCTATCCAACGAATTGTCACACGCTAAGATTCAATGCAAATCGGCCACATTATGGCCTTCCTACTAAAAAAGGGTCGAAAACGAGTAATGTCCTAAATTAACGAGGAGATTTTCTTAACCTCCGTTTTGGCCGAATTTTTAGAGAATGCAAAAATATCCCATGGAAGTCGTAGTTATGTTGTTTATCTATCCAACGAATTGTCACATGCTAAGATTCAATGCAAATCGGCCACATTATAGCCTTCCTAGTAAAAAAGGGTCGAAAACGAGTAATGTCCTAAATTAACGAGGAGATTTTCTTAACCTCCGTTTTGGCCGAATTTTTAGAGAATGCAAAAATATCCCATGGAAGTCGTAGTTATGTTGTTTACCTTTCCAACGAATTGTCACATGCTAAGATTCAATACAAATCGGCCACTTTATGGCCTTCCTAGTAAAAATGGGTCGAAAACGAGTAATGTCCTAAATTAACAAGGAGATTTTCTTAACCTCCATTTTGGCCGAATTTTTAGAGAATGCAAAAATATCCCATGGAAGTCGTAGTTATGTTGTTTACCTATCCAACGAATTGTCACACGCTAAGATTCAATGCAAATCGGCCACATTATGGCCTTCCTACTAAAAAAGGGTCGAAAACGAGTAATGTCCTAAATTAACGAGGAGATTTTCTTAACCTCCGTTTTGGCCGAATTTTTAGAGAATGCAAAAATATCTCATGGAAGTCGTAGTTATGTTGTTTACCTATCCAACGAATTGTCACATGCTAAGATTCAACACAAATCGGCCACTTTATGGCCTTCCTAGTAAAAATGGGTCGAAAACGAGTAATGTCCTAAATTAACGAGGAGATTTTCTTAACCTCCATTTTGGCCGAATTTTTAGAGAATGCAAAAATATCCCATGGAAGTCGTAGTTATGTTGTTTACCTATCCAACTAATTGTCACACGCTAAGATTCAATGCAAATCGGCCACATTATGGCCTTCCTACTAAAAAAGGGTCGAAAACGAGTAATGTCCTAAATTAACGAGGAGATTTTCTTAACCTCCGTTTTGGCCGAATTTTTAGAGAATGCAAAAATATCCCATGGAAGTCGTAGTTATGTTGTTTACCTATCCAACTAATTGTCACGCGCTAAGATTCAATGCAAATCGGCCACATTATGGCCTTCCTACTAAAAAAGGGTCGAAAACGAGTAATGTCCTAAATTAACGAGGAGATTTTCTTAACCTCCGTTTTGGCCGAATTTTTAGAGAATGCAAAAATATCCCATGGAAGACGTAGTTATGTTGCTTACCTATCCAACAAATTGTCACATGCTAAGATTCAATACAAATCGGCCACTTTATGGCCTTCCTAGTAAAAATGGGTCGAAATCGAGTAATGTCCTAAATTAACGAGGAGATTTTCTTAACCTCCATTTTGGCCGAATTTTTAGAGAATGCAAAAATATCCCATGGAAGTCGTAGTTATGTTGTTTACCTATCCAACGAATTGTCACACGCTAAGATTCAATGCAAATCGGCCACATTATGGCCTTCCTACTAAAAAAGGGTTGAAAACGAGTTATGTCCTAAATTAACGAGGAGATTTTCTTAACCTCCATTTTGGCCTAATTTTTAGAGAATGCGAAAATATCCCATGGAAGTCGTAGTTATGTTGTTTATCTATCCAACGAATTGTCACATGCTAAGATTCAATGCAAATCGGCCACATTATAGCCTTCCTAGTAAAAAAGGGTCGAAAACGAGTAATGTCCTAAATTAACGAGGAGATTTTCTTAACCTCCGTTTTGGCCGAATTTTTAGAGAATGCAAAAATATCCCATGGAAGTCGTAGTTATGTTGTTTACCTTTCCAACGAATTGTCACATGCTAAGATTCAATACAAATCGGCCACTTTATGGCCTTCCTAGTAAAAATGGGTCGAAAACGAGTAATGTCCTAAATTAACGAGGAGATTTTCTTAACCTCCATTTTGGCCGAATTTTTAGAGAATGCAAAAATATCCCATGGAAGTCGTAGTTATGTTGTTTACCTATCCAACGAATTGTCACACGCTAAGATTCAATGCAAATCGGCCACATTATGGCCTTCCTACTAAAAAAGGGTCGAAAACGAGTAATGTCCTAAATTAACGAGGAGATTTTCTTAACCTCCGTTTTGGCCGAATTTTTAGAGAATGCAAAAATATCCCATGGAAGACGTAGTTATGTTGTTTACCTATCCAACAAATTGTCACATGCTAAGATTCAATACAAATCGGCCACTTTATGGCCTTCCTAGTAAAAAAGGGTCGAAAACGAGTAATGTCCTAAATTAACGAGGAGATTTTCTTAACCTCCATTTTGGCCGAATTTTTAGAGAATGCAAAAATATCCCATGGAAGTCGTAGTTATGTTGTTTACCTATCCAACGAATTGTCACACGCTAAGATTCAATGCAAATCGGCCACATTATGGCCTTCCTACTAAAAAAGGGTTGAAAACGAGTAATGTCCTAAATTAACGAGGAGATTTTCTTAACCTCCGTTTTGGCCGAATTTTTAGAGAATGCAAAAATATCCCATGGAAGACGTAGTTATGTTGTTTACCTATCCAACAAATTGTGACATGCTAAGATTCAATACAAATCGGCCACTTTATGGCCTTCCTAGTAAAAATGGGTCGAAATCGAGTAATGTCCTAAATTAACGAGGAGAATTTCTTAACCTCCATTTTGGCCGAATTTTTAGAGAATGCAAAAATATCCCATGGAAGTCGTAGTTTTGTTGTTTACCTTTCCAACGAATTGTCACATGCTAAGATTCAATGCAAATCGGCCACATTATGGCCTTCCTAGTAAAAAAGGGTCGAAAACGAGTAATTTCCTAAATTAACGAGGAGATTTTCTTAACCTCCATTTTGGCCGAATTTTTAGAGAATGCAAAAATATCCCATGGAAGTCGTAGTTATGTTGTTTACCTATCCAACGAATTGTCACACGCTAAGATTCAATGCAAATCGGCCACATTATGGCCTTCCTACTAAAAAAGGGTCGAAAACGAGTAATGTCCTAAATTAACGAGGAGATTTTCTTAACCTCCGTTTTGGCCGAATTTTTAGAGAATGCAAAAATATCCCATGGAAGACGTAGTTATGTTGTTTACCTATCCAACAAATTGTCACATGCTAAGATTCAATACAAATCGGCCACTTTATGGCCTTCCTAGTAAAAATGGGTCGAAATCGAGTAATGTCCTAAATTAACGAGGAGATTTTCTTAACCTCCATTTTGGCCGAATTTTTAGAGAATGCAAAAATATCCCATGGAAGTCGTAGTTTTGTTGTTTACCTTTCCAACGAATTGTCACATGCAAAGATTCAATGCAAATCGGCCACATTATGGCCTTCCTAGTAAAAAAGGGTCGAAAACGAGTAATTTCCTAAATTAACGAGGAGATTTTCTTAACCTCCATTTTGGCCGAATTTTTAGAGAATGCAAAAATATCCCATGGAAGTCGTAGTTATGTTGTTTACCTATCCAACGAATTGTCACACGCTAAGATTCAATGCAAATCGGCCACATTATGGCCTTCCTACTAAAAAAGGGTCGAAAACGAGTAATGTCCTAAATTAACGAGGAGATTTTCTTAACCTCCGTTTTGGCCGAATTTTTAGAGAATGCAAAAATATCCCATGGAAGACGTAGTTATGTTGTTTACCTATCCAACAAATTGTCACATGCTAAGATTCAATACAAATCGGCCACTTTATGGCCTTCCTAGTAAAAAAGGGTCGAAAACGAGTAATGTCCTAAATTAACGAGGAGATTTTCTTAACCTCCATTTTGGCCGAATTTTTAGAGAATGCAAAAATATCCCATGGAAGTCGTAGTTATGTTGTTTACCTATCCAACGAATTGTCACACGCTAAGATTCAATGCAAATCGGCCACATTATGGCCTTCCTACTAAAAAAGGGTCGAAAACGAGTAATGTCCTAAATTAACGAGGAGATTTTCTTAACCTCCATTTTGGCCGAATTTTTAGAGAATGCAAAAATATCCCATGGAAGTCGTAGTTTTGTTGTTTACCTTTCCAACGAATTGTCACATGCTAAGATTCAATGCAAATCGGCCACATTATGGCCTTCCTAGTAAAAAAGGGTCGAAAACGAGTAATTTCCTAAATTAACGAGGAGATTTTCTTAACCTCCATTTTGGCCGAATTTTTAGAGAATGCAAAAATATCCCATGGAAGTCGTAGTTATGTTGTTTACCTATCCAACGAATTGTCACACGCTAAGATTCAATGCAAATCGGCCACATTATGGCCTTCCTACTAAAAAAGGGTCGAAAACGAGTAATGTCCTAAATTAACGAGGAGATTTTCTTAACCTCCGTTTTGGCCGAATTTTTAGAGAATGCAAAAATATCCCATGGAAGACGTAGTTATGTTGTTTACCTATCCAACAAATTGTCACATGCTAAGATTCAATACAAATCGGCCACTTTATGGCCTTCCTAGTAAAAATGGGTCGAAAACGAGTAATGTCCTAAATTAACGAGGAGATTTTCTTAACCTCCATTTTGGCCGGATTTTTAGAGAATGCAAAAATATCCCATGGAAGTTGTAGCTATGTTCTTTACCTATCCAACGAATTGTCACATGCTAAGATTCAATACAAATCGGCCACTTTATGGCCTTCCTAGTAAAAATGGGTCGAAAACGAGTAATGTCCTAAATTAACGAGGAGATTTTCTTAACCTCCATTTTGGCCGAATTTTTAGAGAATGCAAAAATATCCCATGGAAGTCGTAGTTATGTTGTTTACTTATCCAACGAATTGTCACACGCTAAGATTCAATGCAAATCGGCCACATTATGGCCTTCCTACTAAAAAAGGGTCGAAAACGAGTAATGTCCTAAATTAACGAGGAGATTTTCTTAACCTCCGTTTTGGCCGAATTTTTAGAGAATGCAAAAATATCCCATGGAAGACGTAGTTATGTTGTTTACCTATCCAACAAATTGTCACATGCTAAGATTCAATACAAATCGGCCACTTTATGGCCTTCCTAGTAAAAATGGGTCGAAAACGAGTAATGTCCTAAATTAACGAGGAGATTTTCTTAACCTCCATTTTGGCCGAATTTTTAGAGAATGCAAAAATATCCCATGGAAGTCGTAGCTATGTTGTTTACCTATCCAACGAATTGTCACATGCTAAGATTCAATGCAAATCGGCCACATTATGGCCTTCCTAGTAAAAAAGGGTCGAAAACGAGTAATGTCCTAAATTAACGAGGAGATTTTCTTAACCTCCATTTTGGCCGAATTTTTAGAGAATGCAAAAATATCACATGGAAGTCGTAGTTTTGTTGTTTACCTTTCCAACGAATTGTCACATGCTAAGATTCAATGCAAATCGGCCACATTATGGCCTTCCTAGTAAAAAAGGGTCGAAAACGAGTAATTTCCTAAATTAACGAGGAGATTTTCTTAACCTCCATTTTGGCCGAATTTTTAGAGAATGCAAAAATATCCCATGGAAGTCGTAGTTATGTTGTTTACATATCCAACGAATTGTCACACGCTAAGATTCAATACAAATCGGCCACTTTATGGCCTTCCTAGTAAAAATGGGTCAAAAACGAGTAATGTCCTAAATTAACGAGGAGATTTTCTTAACCTCCATTTTGGCCGAATTTTTAGAGAATGCAAAAATATCCCATGGCAGTCGTAGTTATGTTGTTTACCTATCCAACGAATTGTCACACGCTAAGATTCAATGCAAATCGGCCACATTATGGCCTTCCTACTAAAAAAGGGTCGAAAACGAGTAATGTCCCAAATTAACGAGGAGATTTTCTTAACCTCCATTGTGGCTGAATTTTTAGAGAATGCAAAAATATCCCATGGAAGTCGTAGTTATGTTGTTTACCTATCCAACGAATTGTCACTTGCTAAGATTCAATACAAATCGGCCACTTTATGGCTTTCCTAGTAAAAATGGGTCGAAAACGAGTAATGTCCTAAATTAACGAGGAGATTTTCTTAACCTCCATTTTGGCCGAATTTTTAGAGAATGCAAAAATATCCCATGGAAGTCGTAGTTATGTTGTTTATCTATCCAACGAATTGTCACACGCTAAGATTCAATGCAAATCGGCCACATTATGGCCTTCCTACTAAAAAAGGGTCGAAAACGAGTAATGTCCTAAATTAACGAGGAGATTTTCTTAACCTCCGTTTTGGCCGAATTTTTAGAGAATGCAAAAATATCCCATGGAAGACGTAGTTATGTTGTTTACCTATCCAACAAATTGTCACATGCTAAGATTCAATACAAATCGGCCACTTTATGGCCTTCCTAGTAAAAATGGGTCGAAAACGAGTAATGTCCTAAATTAACGAGGAGATTTTCTTAACCTCCATTTTGGCCGGATTTTTAGAGAATGCAAAAATATCCCATGGAAGTTGTAGCTATGTTCTTTACCTATCCAACGAATTGTCACATGCTAAGATTCAATACAAATCGGCCACTTTATGGCCTTCCTAGTAAAAATGGGTCGAAAACGAGTAATGTCCTAAATTAACGAGGAGATTTTCTTAACCTCCATTTTGGCCGAATTTTTAGAGAATGCAAAAATATCCCATGGAAGTCGTAGTTATGTTGTTTACTTATCCAACGAATTGTCACACGCTAAGATTCAATGCAAATCGGCCACATTATGGCCTTCCTACTAAAAAAGGGTCGAAAACGAGTAATGTCCTAAATTAACGAGGAGATTTTCTTAACCTCCGTTTTGGCCGAATTTTTAGAGAATGCAAAAATATCCCATGGAAGACGTAGTTATGTTGTTTACCTATCCAACAAATTGTCACATGCTAAGATTCAATACAAATCGGCCACTTTATGGCCTTCCTAGTAAAAATGGGTCGAAAACGAGTAATGTCCTAAATTAACGAGGAGATTTTCTTAACCTCCATTTTGGCCGAATTTTTAGAGAATGCAAAAATATCCCATGGAAGTCGTAGCTATGTTGTTTACCTATCCAACGAATTGTCACATGCTAAGATTCAATGCAAATCGGCCACATTATGGCCTTCCTAGTAAAAAAGGGTCGAAAACGAGTAATGTCCTAAATTAACGAGGAGATTTTCTTAACCTCCATTTTGGCCGAATTTTTAGAGAATGCAAAAATATCACATGGAAGTCGTAGTTTTGTTGTTTACCTTTCCAACGAATTGTCACATGCTAAGATTCAATGCAAATCGGCCACATTATGGCCTTCCTAGTAAAAAAGGGTCGAAAACGAGTAATTTCCTAAATTAACGAGGAGATTTTCTTAACCTCCATTTTGGCCGAATTTTTAGAGAATGCAAAAATATCCCATGGAAGTCGTAGTTATGTTGTTTACATATCCAACGAATTGTCACACGCTAAGATTCAATACAAATCGGCCACTTTATGGCCTTCCTAGTAAAAATGGGTCAAAAACGAGTAATGTCCTAAATTAACGAGGAGATTTTCTTAACCTCCATTTTGGCCGAATTTTTAGAGAATGCAAAAATATCCCATGGCAGTCGTAGTTATGTTGTTTACCTATCCAACGAATTGTCACACGCTAAGATTCAATGCAAATCGGCCACATTATGGCCTTCCTACTAAAAAAGGGTCGAAAACGAGTAATGTCCCAAATTAACGAGGAGATTTTCTTAACCTCCATTGTGGCTGAATTTTTAGAGAATGCAAAAATATCCCATGGAAGTCGTAGTTATGTTGTTTACCTATCCAACGAATTGTCACTTGCTAAGATTCAATACAAATCGGCCACTTTATGGCTTTCCTAGTAAAAATGGGTCGAAAACGAGTAATGTCCTAAATTAACGAGGAGATTTTCTTAACCTCCATTTTGGCCGAATTTTTAGAGAATGCAAAAATATCCCATGGAAGTCGTAGTTATGTTGTTTATCTATCCAACGAATTGTCACACGCTAAGATTCAATGCAAATCGGCCACATTATGGCCTTCCTACTAAAAAAGGGTCGAAAACGAGTAATGTCCTAAATTAACGAGGAGATTTTCTTAACCTCCGTTTTGGCCGAATTTTTAGAGAATGCAAAAATATCCCATGGAAGTCGTAGTTATGTTGTTTACCTATCCAACGAATTGTCACATGCTAAGATTCAATACAAATCGGCCACTTTATGGCCTTCCTAGTAAAAATGGGTCGAAAACGAGTAATGTCCTAAATTAACGAGGAGATTTTCTTAACCTCCATTTTGGCCGAATTTTTAGAGAATGCAAAAATATCCCATGGAAGTCGTAGTTATGTTGTTTACCTATCCAACGAATTGTCACACGCTAAGATTCAATGCAAATCGGCCACATTATGGCCTTCCTACTAAAAAAGGGTCGAAAACGAGTAATGTCCTAAATTATCGAGGAGATTTTCTTAACCTCCGTTTTGGCCGAATTTTTAGAGAATGCAAAAATATCCCATGGAAGACGTAGTTATGTTGTTTACCTATCCAACAAATTGTCACATGCTAAGATTCAATACAAATCGGCCACTTTATGGCCTTCCTAGTAAAAATGGGTCGAAAACGAGTAATGTCCTAAATTAACGAGGAGATTTTCTTAACCTCCATTTTGGCCGAATTTTTAGAGAATGCAAAAATATCCCATGGAAGTCGTAGCTATGTTGTTTACCTATCCAACGAATTGTCACATGCTAAGATTCAATGCAAATCGGCCACATTATGGCCTTCCTAGTAAAAAAGGGTCGAAAACGAGTAATGTCCTAAATTAACGAGGAGATTTTCTTAACTTCCATTTTGGCCGAATTTTTAGAGAATGCAAAAATATCCCATGGAAGTCGTAGTTTTGTTGTTTACCTTTCCAACGAATTGTCACATGCTAAGATTCAATGCAAATCGGCCACATTATGGCCTTCCTAGTAAAAAAGGGTCGAAAACGAGTAATTTCCTAAATTAACGAGGAGATTTTCTTAACCTCCATTTTGGCCGAATTTTTAGAGAATGCAAAAATATCCCATGGAAGT
Source organism: Medicago sativa (assembly GCF_051527215.1). Classification (NCBI taxonomy): domain Eukaryota; kingdom Viridiplantae; phylum Streptophyta; class Magnoliopsida; order Fabales; family Fabaceae; genus Medicago; species Medicago sativa. The sequence goes on from NC_140750.1 coordinate 85,508,303, forward strand.
CGTAGTTATGTTGTTTACCTATCCAACAAATTGTCACATGCTAAGATTCAATACAAATCGGCCACTTTATGGCCTTCCTAGTAAAAATGGGTCGAAATCGAGTAATGTCCTAAATTAACGAGGAGATTTTCTTAACCTCCGTTTTGGCCGAAGTTTTAGAGAATGCAAAAATATCCCATGGAAGACGTAGTTATGTTGTTTACCAATCCAACAAATTGTCACATGCTAAGATTCAATACAAATCGGCCACTTTATGGCCTTCCTAGTAAAAATGGGTCGAAATCGAGTAATGTCCTAAATTAACGAGGAGATTTTCTTAACCTCCATTTTCGCCGAATTTTTAGAGAATGCAAAAATATCCCATGGAAGTCGTAGTTTTGTTGTTTACCTTTCCAACGAATTGTCACATGCTAAGATTCAATGCAAATCGGCCACATTATGGCCTTCCTAGTAAAAAAGGGTCGAAAACGAGTAATTTCCTAAATTAACGAGGAGATTTTCTTAACCTCCATTTTGGCCGAATTTTTAGAGAATGCAAAAATATCCCATGGAAGTCGTAGTTATGTTGTTTACCTATCCAACGAATTGTCACACGCTAAGATTCAATGCAAATCGGCCACATTATGGCCTTCCTACTAAAAAAGGGTCGAAAACGAGTAATGTCCTAAATTAACGAGGAGATTTTCTTAACCTCCGTTTTGGCCGAATTTTTAGAGAATGCAAAAATATCCCATGGAAGACGTAGTTATGTTGTTTACCTATCCAACAAATTGTCACATGCTAAGATTCAATACAAATCGGCCACTTTATGGCCTTCCTAGTAAAAATGGGTCGAAAACGAGTAATGTCCTAAATTAACGAGGAGATTTTCTTAACCTCCATTTTGGCCGGATTTTTAGAGAATGCAAAAATATCCCATGGAAGTCGTAGCTATGTTGTTTACCTATCCAACGAATTGTCACATGCTAAGATTCAATACAAATCGGCCACTTTATGGCCTTCCTAGTAAAAATGGGTCGAAAACGAGTAATGTCCTAAATTAACGAGGAGATTTTCTTAACCTCCATTTTGGCCGAATTTTTAGAGAATGCAAAAATATCCCATGGAAGTCGTAGTTATGTTGTTTACTTATCCAACGAATTGTCACACGCTAAGATTCAATGCAAATCGGCCACATTATGGCCTTCCTACTAAAAAAGGGTCGAAAACGAGTAATGTCCTAAATTAACGAGGAGATTTTCTTAACCTCCGTTTTGGCCGAATTTTTAGAGAATGCAAAAATATCCCATGGAAGACGTAGTTATGTTGTTTACCTATCCAACAAATTGTCACATGCTAAGATTCAATACAAATCGGCCACTTTATGGCCTTCCTAGTAAAAATGGGTCGAAAACGAGTAATGTCCTAAATTAACGAGGAGATTTTCTTAACCTCCATTTTGGCCGAATTTTTAGAGAATGCAAAAATATCCCATGGAAGTCGTAGCTATGTTGTTTACCTATCCAACGAATTGTCACATGCTAAGATTCAATGCAAATCGGCCACATTATGGCCTTCCTAGTAAAAAAGGGTCGAAAACGAGTAATGTCCTAAATTAACGAGGAGATTTTCTTAACCTCCATTTTGGCCGAATTTTTAGAGAATGCAAAAATATCCCATGGAAGTCGTAGTTTTGTTGTTTACCTTTCCAACGAATTGTCACATGCTAAGATTCAATACAAATCGGCCACTTTATGGCCTTCCTAGTAAAAATGGGTCGAAAACGAGTAATGTCCTAAATTAACGAGGAGATTTTCTTAACCTCCATTTTGGCCGAATTTTTAGAGAATGCAAAAATATCCCATGGAAGTCGTAGTTATGTTGTTTACTTATCCAACGAATTGTCACACGCTAAGATTCAATGCAAATCGGCCACATTATGGCCTTCCTACTAAAAAAGGGTCGAAAACGAGTAATGTCCTAAATTAACGAGGAGATTTTCTTAACCTCCGTTTTGGCCGAATTTTTAGAGAATGCAAAAATATCCCATGGAAGACGTAGTTATGTTGTTTACCTATCCAACAAATTGTCACATGCTAAGATTCAATACAAATCGGCCACTTTATGGCCTTCCTAGTAAAAATGGGTCGAAAACGAGTAATGTCCTAAATTAACGAGGAGATTTTCTTAACCTCCATTTTGGCCGAATTTTTAGAGAATGCAAAAATATCCCATGGAAGTCGTAGCTATGTTGTTTACCTATCCAACGAATTGTCACATGCTAAGATTCAATGCAAATCGGCCACATTATGGCCTTCCTAGTAAAAAAGGGTCGAAAACGAGTAATGTCCTAAATTAACGAGGAGATTTTCTTAACCTCCATTTTGGCCGAATTTTTTGAGAATGCAAAAATATCCCATGGAAGTCGTAGTTTTGTTGTTTACCTTTCCAACGAATTGTCACATGCTAAGATTCAATGCAAATCGGCCACATTATGGCCTTCCTAGTAAAAAAGGGTCGAAAACGAGTAATTTCCTAAATTAACGAGGAGATTTTCTTAACCTCCATTTTGGCCGAATTTTTAGAGAATGCAAAAATATCCCATGGCAGTCGTAGTTATGTTGTTTACCTATCCAACGAATTGTCACACGCTAAGATTCAATGCAAATCGGCCACATTATGGCCTTCCTACTAAAAAAGGGTCGAAAACGAGTAATGTCCCAAATTAACGAGGAGATTTTCTTAACCTCCATTGTGGCTGAATTTTTAGAGAATGCAAAAATATCCCATGGAAGTCGTAGTTATGTTGTTTACCTATCCAACGAATTGTCACTTGCTAAGATTCAATACAAATCGGCCACTTTATGGCTTTCCTAGTAAAAATGGGTCGAAAACGAGTAATGTCCTAAATTAACGAGGAGATTTTCTTAACCTCCATTTTGGCCGAATTTTTAGAGAATGCAAAAATATCCAATGGAAGTCGTAGTTATGTTGTTTATCTATCCAACGAATTGTCACACGCTAAGATTCAATGCAAATCGGCCACATTATGGCCTTCCTACTAAAAAAGGGTCGAAAACGAGTAATGTCCTAAATTAACGAGGAGATTTTCTTAACCTCCGTTTTGGCCGAATTTTTAGAGAATGCAAAAATATCCCATGGAAGTCGTAGTTATGTTGTTTACCTATCCAACGAATTGTCACATGCTAAGATTCAATACAAATCGGCCACTTTATGGCCTTCCTAGTAAAAATGGGTCGAAAACGAGTAATGTCCTAAATTAACGAGGAGATTTTCTTAACCTCCATTTTGGCCGAATTTTTAGAGAATGCAAAAATATCCCATGGAAGTCGTAGTTATGTTGTTTACCTATCCAACGAATTGTCACACGCTAAGATTCAATGCAAATCGGCCACATTATGGCCTTCCTACTAAAAAAGGGTCGAAAACGAGTAATGTCCTAAATTAACGAGGAGATTTTCTTAACCTCCGTTTTGGCCGAATTTTTAGAGAATGCAAAAATATCCCATGGAAGACGTAGTTATGTTGTTTACCTATCCAACAAATTGTCACATGCTAAGATTCAATACAAATCGGCCACTTTATGGCCTTCCTAGTAAAAATGGGTCGAAAACGAGTAATGTCCTAAATTAACGAGGAGATTTTCTTAACCTCCATTTTGGCCGAATTTTTAGAGAATGCAAAAATATCCCATGGAAGTCGTAGCTATGTTGTTTACCTATCCAACGAATTGTCACATGCTAAGATTCAATGCAAATCGGCCACATTATGGCCTTCCTAGTAAAAAAGGGTCGAAAACGAGTAATGTCCTAAATTAACGAGGAGATTTTCTTAACTTCCATTTTGGCCGAATTTTTAGAGAATGCAAAAATATCCCATGGAAGTCGTAGTTTTGTTGTTTACCTTTCCAACGAATTGTCACATGCTAAGATTCAATGCAAATCGGCCACATTATGGCCTTCCTAGTAAAAAAGGGTCGAAAACGAGTAATTTCCTAAATTAACGAGGAGATTTTCTTAACCTCCATTTTGGCCGAATTTTTAGAGAATGCAAAAATATCCCATGGAAGTCGTAGTTATGTTGTTTATCTATCCAACGAATTGTCACACGCTAAGATTCAATGCAAATCGGCCACATTATGGCCTTCCTACTAAAAAAGGGTCGAAAACGAGTAATGTCCTAAATTAACGAGGAGATTTTCTTAACCTCCGTTTTGGCCGAATTTTTAGAGAATGCAAAAATATCCCATGGAAGTCGTAGTTATGTTGTTTACCTATCCAACGAATTGTCACACGCTAAGATTCAATGCAAATCGGCCACATTATGGCCTTCCTACTAAATAAGGGTCGAAAACGAGTAATGTCCCAAATTAACGAGGAGATTTTCTTAACCTCCATTGTGGCTGAATTTTTAGAGAATGCAAAAATATCCCATGGAAGTCGTAGTTATGTTGTTTACCTATCCAACGAATTGTCACTTGCTAAGATTCAATACAAATCGGCCACTTTATGGCTTTCCTAGTAAAAATGGGTCGAAAACGAGTAATGTCCTAAATTAACGAGGAGATTTTCTTAACCTCCATTTTGGCCGAATTTTTAGAGAATGCAAAAATATCCCATGGAAGTCGTAGTTATGTTGTTTATCTATCCAACGAATTGTCACACGCTAAGATTCAATGCAAATCGGCCACATTATGGCCTTCCTACTAAAAAAGGGTCGAAAACGAGTAATGTCCTAAATTAACGAGGAGATTTTCTTAACCTCCGTTTTGGCCGAATTTTTAGAGAATGCAAAAATATCCCATGGAAGTCGTAGTTATGTTGTTTACCTATCCAACGAATTGTCACATGCTAAGATTCAATACAAATCGGCCACTTTATGGCCTTCCTAGTAAAAATGGGTCAAAAACGAGTAATGTCCTAAATTAACGAGGAGATTTTCTTAACCTCCATTTTGGCCGAATTTTTAGAGAATGCAAAAATATCCCATGGAAGTCGTAGTTATGTTGTTTACCTATCCAACGAATTGTCACACGCTAAGATTCAATGCAAATCGGCCACATTATGGCCTTCCTACTAAAAAAGGGTCGAAAACGAGTAATGTCCCAAATTAACGAGGAGATTTTCTTAACCTCCATTGTGGCTGAATTTTTAGAGAATGCAAAAATATCCCATGGAAGTCGTAGTTATGTTGTTTACCTATCCAACGAATTGTCACTTGCTAAGATTCAATACAAATCGGCCACTTTATGGCTTTCCTAGTAAAAATGGGTCGAAAACGAGTAATGTCCTAAATTAACGAGGAGATTTTCTTAACCTCCATTTTGGCCGAATTTTTAGAGAATGCAAAAATATCCCATGGAAGTCGTAGTTATGTTGTTTATCTATCCAACGAATTGTCACACGCTAAGATTCAATGCAAATCGGCCATATTATGGCCTTCCTACTAAAAAAGGGTCGAAAACGAGTAATGTCCTAAATTAACGAGGAGATTTTCTTAACCTCCGTTTTGGCCGAATTTTTAGAGAATGCAAAAATATCCCATGGAAGTCGTAGTTATGTTGTTTACCTATCCAACGAATTGTCACATGCTAAGATTCAATACAAATCGGCCACTTTATGGCCTTCCTAGTAAAAATGGGTCGAAAACGAGTAATGTCCTAAATTAACGAGGAGATTTTCTTAACCTCCATTTTGGCCGAATTTTTAGAGAATGCAAAAATATCCCATGGAAGTCGTAGTTATGTTGTTTACCTATCCAACGAATTGTCACACGCTAAGATTCAATGCAAATCGGCCACATTATGGCCTTCCTACTAAAAAAGGGTCGAAAACGAGTAATGTCCTAAATTAACGAGGAGATTTTCTTAACCTCCGTTTTGGCCGAATTTTTAGAGAATGCAAAAATATCCCATGGAAGTCGTAGTTATGTTGTTTACCTTTCCAACGAATTGTCACATGCTAAGATTAAATACAAATCGGCCACTTTATGGCCTTCCTAGTAAAAATGGGTCGAAAACGAGTAATGTCCTAAATTAACGAGGAGATTTTCTTAACCTCCATTTTGGCCGAATTTTTAGAGAATGCAAAAATATCCCATGGAAGTCGTAGTTATGTTGTTTACCTATCCAACGAATTGTCACACGCTAAGATTCAATGCAAATCGGCCACATTATGGCCTTCCTACTAAAAAAGGGTCGAAAACGAGTAATGTCCTAAATTAACGAGGAGATTTTCTTAACCTCCGTTTTGGCCGAATTTTTAGAGAATGCAAAAATATCCCATGGAAGACGTAGTTATGTTGTTTACCTATCCAACAAATTGTCACATGCTAAGATTCAATACAAATCGGCCACTTTATGGCCTTCCTAGTAAAAATGGGTCGAAAACGAGTAATGTCCTAAATTAACGAGGAGATTTTCTTAACCTCCATTTTGGCCGAATTTTTAGAGAATGCAAAAATATCCCATGGAAGTCGTAGTTATGTTGTTTACCTATCCAACGAATTGTCACACGCTAAGATTCAATGCAAATCGGCCACATTATGGCCTTCCTACTAAAAAAGGGTTGAAAACGAGTAATGTCCTAAATTAACGAGGAGATTTTCTTAACCTCCGTTTTGGCTGAATTTTTAGAGAATGCAAAAATATCCCATGGAAGACGTAGTTATGTTGTTTACCTATCCAACAAATTGTCACATGCTAAGATTCAATACAAATCGGCCACTTTATGGCCTTCCTAGTAAAAATGGGTCGAAAACGAGTAATGTCCTAAATTAACGAGGAGATTTTCTTAACCTCCATTTTGGCCGGATTTTTAGAGAATGCAAAAATATCCCATAGAAGTCGTAGCTATGTTGTTTACCTATCCAACGAATTGTCACATGCTAAGATTCAATACAAATCGGCCACTTTATGGCCTTCCTAGTAAAAATGGGTCGAAAACGAGTAATGTCCTAAATTAACGAGGAGATTTTCTTAACCTCCATTTTGGCCGAATTTTTAGAGAATGCAAAAATATCCCATGGAAGTCGTAGTTATGTTGTTTACCTATCCAACGAATTGTCACACGCTAAGATTCAATGCAAATCGGCCACATTATGGCCTTCCTACTAAAAAAGGGTCGAAAACGAGTAATGTCCTAAATTAACGAGGAGATTTTCTTAACCTCCGTTTTGGCCGAATTTTTAGAGAATGCAAAAATATGCCATGGAAGACGTAGTTATGTTGTTTACCTATCCAACAAATTGTCACATGCTAAGATTCAATACAAATCGGCCACTTTATGGCCTTCCTAGTAAAAATGGGTCGAAAACAAGTAATGTCCTAAATTAACGAGGAGATTTTCTTAACCTCCATTTTGGCCGAATTTTTAGAGAATGCAAAAATATCCCATGGAAGTCGTAGCTATGTTGTTTACCTATCCAACGAATTGTCACATGCTAAGATTCAATGCAAATTGGCCACATTATGGCCTTCCTAGTAAAAAAGGGTCGAAAACGAGTAATGTCCTAAATTAACGAGGAGATTTTCTTAACCTCCATTTTGGCCGAATTTTTAGAGAATGCAAAAATATCCCATGGAAGTCGTAGTTTTGTTGTTTACCTTTCCAACGAATTGTCACAGGCTAAGATTCAATGCAAATCGGCCACACTATGGCCTTCCTAGTAAAAAAGGGTCGAAAACGAGTAATTTCCTAAATTAACGAGGAGATTTTCTTAACCTCCATTTTGGCCGAATTTTTAGAGAATGCAAAAATATCCCATGGAAGTCGTAGTTATGTTGTTTACATATCCAACGAATTGTCACACGCTAAGATTCAATACAAATCGGCCACTTTATGGCCTTCCTAGTAAAAATGGGTCAAAAACGAGTAATGTCCTAAATTAACGAGGAGATTTTCTTAACCTCCATTTTGGCCGAATTTTTAGAGAATGCAAAAATATCCCATGGAAGTCGTAGTTATGTTGTTTACCTATCCAACGAATTGTCACACGCTAAGATTCAATGCAAATCGGCCACATTATGGCCTTCCTACTAAAAAAGGGTCGAAAACGAGTAATGTCCCAAATTAACGAGGAGATTTTCTTAACCTCCATTGTTGCTGAATTTTTAGAGAATGCAAAAATATCCCATGGAAGTCGTAGTTATGTTGTTTACCTATCCAACGAATTGTCACTTGCTAAGATTCAATACAAATCGGCCACTTTATGGCCTTCCTAGTAAAAATGGGTCGAAAACGAGTAATGTCCTAAATTAACGAGGAGATTTTCTTAACCTCCATTTTGGCCGAATTTTTAGAGAATGCAAAAATATCCCATGGAAGTCGTAGTTATGTTGTTTATCTATCCAACGAATTGTCACACGCTAAGATTCAATGCAAATCGGCCACATTATGGCCTTCCTACTAAAAAAGGGTCGAAAACGAGTAATGTCCTAAATTAACGAGGAGATTTTCTTAACCTCCGTTTTGGCCGAATTTTTAGAGAATGCAAAAATATCCCATGGAAGACGTAGTTATGTTGTTTACCTATCCAACAAATTGTCACATGCTAAGATTCAATACAAATCGGCCACTTTATGGCCTTCCTAGTAAAAATGGGTCGAAAACGAGTAATGTCCTAAATTAACGAGGAGATTTTCTTAACCTCCATTTTGGCCGAATTTTTAGAGAATGCAAAAATATCCCATGGAAGTCGTAGCTATGTTGTTTACCTATCCAACGAATTGTCACATGCTAAGATTCAATACAAATCGGCCACTTTATGGCCTTCCTAGTAAAAATGGGTCGAAAACGAGTAATGTCCTAAATTAACGAGGAGATTTTCTTAACCTCCATTTTTGCCGAATTTTTAGAGAATGCAAAAATATCCCATGGAAGTCGTAGTTATGTTGTTTACCTATCCAACGAATTGTCACACGCTAAGATTCAATGCAAATCGGCCACATTATGGCCTTCCTACTAAAAAAGGGTCGAAAACGAGTAATGTCCTAAATTAACGAGGAGATTTTCTTAACCTCCGTTTTGGCCGAATTTTTAGAGAATGCAAAAATATCCCATGGAAGACGTAGTTATGTTGTTTACCTATCCAACGAATTGTCACTTGCTAAGATTCAATACAAATCGGCCACTTTATGGCCTTCCTAGTAAAAATGGGTCGAAAACGAGTAATGTCCTAAATTAACGAGGAGATTTTCTTAACCTCCATTTTGGCCGAATTTTTAGAGAATGCAAAAATATCCCATGGAAGTCGTAGTTATGTTGTTTATCTATCCAACGAATTGTCACACGCTAAGATTCAATGCAAATCGGCCACATTATGGCCTTCCTACTAAAAATGGGTTGAAAACGAGTAATGTCCTAAATTAACGAGGAGATTTTCTTAACCTCCGTTTTGGCCGAATTTTTAGAGAATGCAAAAATATCCCATGGAAGTCGTAGTTATGTTGTTTACCTATCCAACGAATTGTCACATGCTAAGATTCAATCCAAATCGGCCACTTTATGGCCTTCCTAGTAAAAATGGGTCGAAAACGAGTAATGTCCTAAATTAACGAGGAGATTTTCTTAACCTCCATTTTGGCCGAATTTTTAGAGAATGCAAAAATATCCCATGGAAGTCGTAGTTATGTTGTTTACCTATCCAACGAATTGTCACACGCTAAGATTCAATGCAAATCAGCCACATTATGGCCTTCCTACTAAAAAAGGGTCGAAAACGAGTAATGTCCTAAATTAACGAGGAGATTTTCTTAACCTCCGTTTTGGCCGAATTTTTAGAGAATGCAAAAATATCCCATGGAAGACGTAGTTATGTTGTTTACCTATCCAACAAATTGTCACATGCTAAGATTCAATACAAATCGGCCACTTTATGGCCTTCCTAGTAAAAATGGGTCGAAAACGAGTAATGTCCTAAATTAACGAGGAAATTTTCTTAACCTCCATTTTGGCCGAATTTTTAGAGAATGCAAAAATATCCCATGGAAGTCGTAGCTATGTTGTTTACCTATCCAACGAATTGTCACATGCTAAGATTCAATACAAATCGGCCACTTTATGGCCTTCCTAGTAAAAATGGGTCGAAAACGAGTAATGTCCTAAATTAACGAGGAGATTTTCTTAACCTCCATTTTGGCCGAATTTTTAGAGAATGCAAAAATATCCCATGGAAGTCGTAGTTATGTTGTTTACCTATCCAACGAATTGTCACACGCTAAGATTCAATGCAAATCGGCCACATTATGGCCTTCCTACTAAAAAAGGGTCGAAAACGAGTAATGTCCTAAATTAACGAGGAGATTTTCTTAACCTCCGTTTTGGCCGAATTTTTAGAGAATGCAAAAATATCCCATGGAAGACGTAGTTATGTTGTTTACCTATCCAACGAATTGTCACTTGCTAAGATTCAATACAAATCGGCCACTTTATGGCCTTCCTAGTAAAAATGGGTCGAAAACGAGTAATGTCCTAAATTAACGAGGAGATTTTCTTAACCTCCATTGTGGCTGAATTTTTAGAGAATGCAAAAATATCCCATGGAAGTCGTAGTTATGTTGTTTATCTATCCAACGAATTGTCACACGCTAAGATTCAATGCAAATCGGCCACATTATGGCCTTCCTACTAAAAATGGGTTGAAAACGAGTAATGTCCTAAATTAACGAGGAGATTTTCTTAACCTCCGTTTTGGCCGAATTTTTAGAGAATGCAAAAATATCCCATGGAAGACGTAGTTATGTTGTTTACCTATCCAACGAATTGTCACATGCTAAGATTCAATACAAATCGGCCACTTTATGGCCTTCCTAGTAAAAATGGGTCAAAAACGAGTAATGTCCTAAATTAACGAGGAGATTTTCTTAACCTCCATTTTGGCCGAATTTTTAGAGAATGCAAAAATATCCCATGGAAGTCGTAGTTATGTTGTTTACCTATCCAACGAATTGTCACACGCTAAGATTCAATGCAAATCGGCCACATTATGGCCTTCCTACTAAAAAAGGGTCGAAAACGAGTAATGTCCCAAATTAACGAGGAGATTTTCTTAACCTCCATTGTGGCTGAATTTTTAGAGAATGCAAAAATATCCCATGGAAGTCGTAGTTATGTTGTTTACCTATCCAATGAATTGTCACTTGCTAAGATTCAATACAAATCGGCCACTTTATGGCCTTCCTAGTAAAAATGGGTCGAAAACGAGTAATGTCCTAAATTAACGAGGAGATTTTCTTAACCTCCATTTTGGCCGAATTTTTAGAGAATGCAAAAATATCCCATGGAAGTCGTAGTTATGTTGTTTATCTATCCAACGAATTGTCACACGCTAAGATTCAATGCAAATCGGCCACATTATGGCCTTCCTACTAAAAAAGGGTCGAAAACGAGTAATGTCCTAAATTAACGAGGAGATTTTCTTAACCTCCGTTTTGGCCGAATTTTTAGAGAATGCAAAAATATCCCATGGAAGTCGTAGTTATGTTGTTTACCTATCCAACGAATTGTCACATGCTATGATTCAATCCAAATCGGCCACTTTATGGCCTTCCTAGTAAAAATGGGTCGAAAACGAGTAATGTCCTAAATTAACGAGGAGATTTTCTTAACCTCCATTTTGGCCGAATTTTTAGAGAATGCAAAAATATCCCATGGAAGTCGTAGTTATGTTGTTTACCTATCCAACGAATTGTCACACGCTAAGATTCAATGCAAATCGGCCACATTATGGCCTTCCTACTAAAAAAGGGTCGAAAACGAGTAATGTCCCAAATTAACGAGGAGATTTTCTTAACCTCCATTGTGGCTGAATTTTTAGAGAATGCAAAAATATCCCATGGAAGTCGTAGTTGTGTTGTTTACATATCCAACGAATTGTCACTTGCTAAGATTCAATACAAATCGGCCACTTTATGGCCTTCCTAGTAAAAATGGGTCGAAAACGAGTAATGTCCTAAATTAACGAGGAGATTTTCTTAACCTCCATTTTGGCCGAATTTTTAGAGAATGCAAAAATATCCCATGGAAGTCGTAGTTATGTTGTTTATCTATCCAACGAATTGTCACACGCTAAGATTCAATGCAAATCGGCCACATTATGGCCTTCCTACTAAAAAAGGGTCGAAAACGAGTAATGTCCTAAATTAACGAGGAGATTTTCTTAACCTCCATTTTGGCCGAATTTTTAGAGAATGCAAAAATATCCCATGGAAGTCGTAGTTATGTTGTTTGCCTATCCAACGAATTGTCACACGCTAAGATTAAATGCAAATCGGCCACATTATGGCCTTCCTACTAAAAAAGGGTCGAAAACGAGTAATGTCCTAAATTAACGAGGAGATTTTCTTAACCTCCGTTTTGGCCGAATTTTTAGAGAATGCAAAAATATCCCATGGAAGACGTAGTTATGTTGTTTACCTATCCAACAAATTGTCACATGCTAAGCTTCAATACAAATCGGCCACTTTATGGCCTTCCTAGTAAAAAAGGGTCGAAAACGAGTAATGTCCTAAATTAACGAGGAGATTTTCTTAACCTCCATTTTGGCCGAATTTTTAGAGAATGCAAAAATATCCCATGGAAGTCGTAGTTATGTTGTTTACCTATCCAACGAATTGTCACACGCTGAGATTCAATGCAAATCGGCCACATTATGGCCTTCCTACTAAAAATGGGTTGAAAACGAGTTATGTCCTAAATTAACGAGGAGATTTTCTTAACCTCCATTTTGGCCTAATTTTTAGAGAATGCGAAAATATCCCATGGAAGTCGTAGTTATGTTGTTTATCTATCCAACGAATTGTCACATGCTAAGATTCAATGCAAATCGGCCACATTATGGCCTTCCTAGTAAAAAAGGGTCGAAAACGAGTAATGTCCTAAATTAACGAGGAGATTTTCTTAACCTCCGTTTTGGCCGAATTTTTAGAGAATGCAAAAATATCCCATGGAAGACGTAGTTATGTTGTTTACCTATCCAACGAATTGTCACATGCTAAGATTCAATACAAATCGGCCACTTTATGGCCTTCCTAGTAAAAATGGGTCAAAAACGAGTAATGTCCTAAATTAACGAGGAGATTTTCTTAACCTCCATTTTGGCCGAATTTTTAGAGAATGCAAAAATATCCCATGGAAGTCGTAGTTATGTTGTTTACCTATCCAACGAATTGTCACACGCTAAGATTCAATGCAAATCGGCCACATTATGGCCTTCCTACTAAAAAAGGGTCGAAAACGAGTAATGTCCTAAATTAAGGAGGAGATTTTCTTAACCTCCGTTTTGGCCGAATTTTTAGAGAATGCAAAAATATCCCATGGAAGACGTAGTTATGTTGTTTACCTATCCAACGAATTGTCACATGCTAAGATTCAATACAAATCGGCCACTTTATGGCCTTCCTAGTAAAAATGGGTCAAAAACGAGTAATGTCCTAAATTAACGAGGAGATTTTCTTAACCTCCATTTTGGCCGAATTTTTAGAGAATGCAAAAATATCCCATGGAAGTCGTAGTTATGTTGTTTACCTATCCAACGAATTGTCACACGCTAAGATTCGATGCAAATCGGCCACATTATGGCCTTCCTACTAAAAAAGGGTCGAAAACGAGTAATGTCCCAAATTAACGAGGAGACTTTCTTAACCTCCATTGTGGCTGAATTTTTAGAGAATGCAAAAATATCCCATGGAAGTCGTAGTTATGTTGTTTACCTATCCAACGAATTGTCACTTGCTAAGATTCAATACAAATCGGCCACTTTATGGCCTTCCTAGTAAAAATGGGTCAAAAACGAGTAATGTCCTAAATTAACGAGGAGATTTTCTTAACCTCCATTTTGGCCGAATTTTTAGAGAATGCAAAAATATCCCATGGAAGTCGTAGTTATGTTGTTTATCTATCCAACGAATTGTCACACGCTAAGATTCAATGCAAATCGGCCACATTATGGCCTTCCTACTAAAAAAGGGTCGAAAACGAGTAATGTCCTAAATTAACGAGGAGATTTTCTTAACCTCCGTTTTGGCCGAATTTATAGAGAATGCAAAAATATCCCATGGAAGTCGTAGTTATGTTGTTTACCTATCCAACGAATTGTCACATGCTAAGATTCAATCCAAATCGGCCACTTTATGGCCTTCCTAGTAAAAATGGGTCGAAAACGAGTAATGTCCTAAATTAACGAGGAGATTTTCTTAACCTCCATTTTGGCCGAATTTTTAGAGAATGCAAAAATATCCCATGGAAGTCGTAGTTATGTTGTTTACCTATCCAACGAATTGTCACACGCTAAGATTCAATGCAAATCGGCCACATTATGGCCTTCCTACTAAAAAAGGGTCGAAAACGAGTAATGTCCTAAATTAACGAGGAGATTTTCTTAACCTCCGTTTTGGCCGAATTTTTAGAGAATGCAAAAATATCCCATGGAAGACGTAGTTATGTTGTTTACCTATCCAACAAATTGTCACATGCTAAGATTCAATACAAATCGGCCACTTTATGGCCTTCCTAGTAAAAATGGGTCGAAAACGAGTAATGTCCTAAATTAACGAGGAGATTTTCTTAACCTCCATTTTGGCCGAATTTTTAGAGAATGCAAAAATATCCCATGGAAGTCGTAGTTATGTTGTTTACCTATCCAACGAATTGTCACACGCTGAGATTCAATGCAAATCGGCCACATTATGGCCTTCCTACTAAAAATGGGTTGAAAACGAATTATGTCCTAAATTAACGAGGAGATTTTCTTAACCTCCATTTTGGCCTAATTTTTAGAGAATGCGAAAATATCCCATGGAAGTCGTAGTTATGTTGTTTATCTATCCAACGAATTGTCACATGCTAAGATTCAATGCAAATCGGCCACATTATGGCCTTCCTAGTAAAAAAGGGTCGAAAACGAGTAATGTCCTAAATTAACGAGGAGATTTTCTTAACCTCCATTTTGGCCGAATTTTTAGAGAATGCAAAAATATCCCATGGAAGTCGTAGTTATGTTGTTTATCTATCCAACGAATTGTCACACGCTAAGATTCAATGCAAATCGGCCACATTATGGCCTTCCTACTAAAAAAGGGTCGAAAACGAGTAATGTCCCAAATTAACGAGGAGACTTTCTTAACCTCCATTGTGGCTGAATTTTTAGAGAATGCAAAAATATCCCATGGAAGTCGTAGTTATGTTGTTTACCTATCCAACGAATTGTCACTTGCTAAGATTCAATACAAATCGGCCACTTTATGGCCTTCCTAGTAAAAATGGGTCAAAAACGAGTAATGTCCTAAATTAACGAGGAGATTTTCTTAACCTCCATTTTGGCCGAATTTTTAGAGAATGCAAAAATATCCCATGGAAGTCGTAGTTATGTTGTTTATCTATCCAACGAATTGTCACACGCTAAGATTCAATGCAAATCGGCCACATTATGGCCTTCCTACTAAAAAAGGGTCGAAAACGAGTAATGTCCTAAATTAACGAGGAGATTTTCTTAACCTCCGTTTTGGCCGAATTTATAGAGAATGCAAAAATATCCCATGGAAGTCGTAGTTATGTTGTTTACCTATCCAACGAATTGTCACATGCTAAGATTCAATCCAAATCGGCCACTTTATGGCCTTCCTAGTAAAAATGGGTCGAAAACGAGTAATGTCCTAAATTAACGAGGAGATTTTCTTAACCTCCATTTTGGCCGAATTTTTAGAGAATGCCAAAATATCCCATGGAAGTCGTAGTTATGTTGTTTACCTATCCAACGAATTGTCACACGCTAAGATTCAATGCAAATCGGCCACATTATGGCCTTCCTACTAAAAAAGGGTCGAAAACGAGTAATGTCCTAAATTAACGAGGAGATTTTCTTAACCTCCGTTTTGGCCGAATTTTTAGAGAATGCAAAAATATCCCATGGAAGACGTAGTTATGTTGTTTACCTATCCAACAAATTGTCACATGCTAAGATTCAATACAAATCGGCCACTTTATGGCCTTCCTAGTAAAAATGGGTCGAAAACGAGTAATGTCCTAAATTAACGAGGAGATTTTCTTAACCTCCATTTTGGCCGAATTTTTAGAGAATGGAAAAATATCCCATGGAAGTCGTAGTTATGTTGTTTACCTATCCAACGAATTGTCACACGCTGAGATTCAATGCAAATCGGCCACATTATGGCCTTCCTACTAAAAATGGGTTGAAAACGAATTATGTCCTAAATTAACGAGGAGATTTTCTTAACCTCCATTTTGGCCTAATTTTTAGAGAATGCGAAAATATCCCATGGAAGTCGTAGTTATGTTGTTTATCTATCCAACGAATTGTCACATGCTAAGATTCAATGCAAATCAGCCACATTATGGCCTTCCTAGTAAAAAAGGGTCGAAAACGAGTAATGTCCTAAATTAACGAGGAGATTTTCTTAACCTCCGTTTTGTCCGAATTTTTAGAGAATGCAAAAATATCCCATGGAAGACGTAGTTATGTTGTTTACCTATCCAACGAATTGTCACACGCTAAGATTCGATGCAAATCGGCCACATTATGGCCTTCCTACTAAAAAAGGGTCGAAAACGAGTAATGTCCCAAATTAACGAGGAGACTTTCTTAACCTCCATTGTGGCTGAATTTTTAGAGAATGCAAAAATATCCCATGGAAGTCGTAGTTATGTTGTTTACCTATCCAACGAATTGTCACTTGCTAAGATTCAATACAAATCGGCCACTTTATGGCCTTCCTAGTAAAAATGGGTCAAAAACGAGTAATGTCCTAAATTAACGAGGAGATTTTCTTAACCTCCATTTTGGCCGAATTTTTAGAGAATGCAAAAATATCCCATGGAAGTCGTAGTTATGTTGTTTATCTATCCAACGAATTGTCACACGCTAAGATTCAATGCAAATCGGCCACATTATGGCCTTCCTACTAAAAAAGGGTCGAAAACGAGTAATGTCCTAAATTAACGAGGAGATTTTCTTAACCTCCGTTTTGGCCGAATTTTTAGAGAATGCAAAAATATCCCATGGAAGTCGTAGTTATGTTGTTTACCTACCCAACGAATTGTCACATGCTAAGATTCAATCCAAATCGGCCACTTTATGGCCTTCCTAGTAAAAATGGGTCGAAAACGAGTAATGTCCTAAATTAACGAGGAGATTTTCTTAACCTCCATTTTGGCCGAATTTTTAGAGAATGCAAAAATATCCCATGGAAGTCGTAGTTATGTTGTTTACCTATCCAACGAATTGTCACACGCTAAGATTCAATGCAAATCGGCCACATTATGGCCTTCCTACTAAAAAAGGGTCGAAAACGAGTAATGTCCTAAATTAACGAGGAGATTTTCTTAACCTCCATTTTGGCCGAATTTTTAGAGAATGCAAAAATATCCCATGGAAGTCGTAGTTATGTTGTTTACCTATCCAACGAATTGTCACACGCTGAGATTCAATGCAAATCGGCCACATTATGGCCTTCCTACTAAAAATGGGTTGAAAACGAGTTATGTCCTAAATTAACGAGGAGATTTTCTTAACCTCCATTTTGGCCTAATTTTTAGAGAATGCGAAAATATCCCATGGAAGTCGTAGTTATGTTGTTTATCTATCCAACGAATTGTCACATGCTAAGATTGAATGCAAATCGGCCACATTATGGCCTTCCTAGTAAAAAAGGGTCGAAAACGAGTAATGTCCTAAATTAACGAGGAGATTTTCTTAACCTCCGTTTTGTCCGAATTTTTAGAGAATGCAAAAATATCCCATGGAAGACGTAGTTATGTTGTTTACCTATCCAACGAATTGTCACACGCTAAGATTCGATGCAAATCGGCCACATTATGGCCTTCCTACTAAAAAAGGGTCGAAAACGAGTAATGTCCCAAATTAACGAGGAGACTTTCTTAACCTCCATTGTGGCTGAATTTTTAGAGAATGCAAAAATATCCCATGGAAGTCGTAGTTATGTTGTTTACCTATCCAACGAATTGTCACTTGCTAAGATTCAATACAAATCGGCCACTTTATGGCCTTCCTAGTAAAAATGGGTCAAAAACGAGTAATGTCCTAAATTAACGAGGAGATTTTCTTAACCTCCATTTTGGCCGAATTTTTAGAGAATGCAAAAATATCCCATGGAAGTCGTAGTTATGTTGTTTATCTATCCAACGAATTGTCACACGCTAAGATTCAATGCAAATCGGCCACATTATGGCCTTCCTACTAAAAAAGGGTCGAAAACGAGTAATGTCCTAAATTAACGAGGAGATTTTCTTAACCTCCGTTTTGGCCGAATTTTTAGAGAATGCAAAAATATCCCATGGAAGTCGTAGTTATGTTGTTTACCTACCCAACGAATTGTCACATGCTAAGATTCAATCCAAATCGGCCACTTTATGGCCTTCCTAGTAAAAATGGGTCGAAAACGAGTAATGTCCTAAATTAACGAGGAGATTTTCTTAACCTCCATTTTGGCCGAATTTTTAGAGAATGCAAAAATATCCCATGGAAGTCGTAGTTATGTTGTTTACCTATCCAACGAATTGTCACACGCTAAGATTCAATGCAAATCGGCCACATTATGGCCTTCCTACTAAAAAAGGGTCGAAAACGAGTAATGTCCTAAATTAACGAGGAGATTTTCTTAACCTCCGTTTTGGCCGAATTTTTAGAGAATGCAAAAATATCCCATGGAAGACGTAGTTATGTTGTTTACCTATCCAACAAATTGTCACATGCTAAGATTCAATACAAATCGGCCACTTTATGGCCTTCCTAGTAAAAATGGGTCGAAAACGAGTAATGTCCTAAATTAACGAGGAGATTTTCTTAACCTCCATTTTGGCCGAATTTTTAGAGAATGCAAAAATATCCCATGGAAGTCGTAGTTATGTTGTTTACCTATCCAACGAATTGTCACACGCTGAGATTCAATGCAAATCGGCCACATTATGGCCTTCCTACTAAAAATGGGTTGAAAACGAGTTATGTCCTAAATTAACGAGGAGATTTTCTTAACCTCCATTTTGGCCTAATTTTTAGAGAATGCGAAAATATCCCATGGAAGTCGTAGTTATGTTGTTTATCTATCCAACGAATTGTCACATGCTAAGATTCAATGCAAATCGGCCACATTATGGCCTTCCTAGTAAAAAAGGGTCGAAAACGAGTAATGTCCTAAATTAACGAGGAGATTTTCTTAACCTCCGTTTTGTCCGAATTTTTAGAGAATGCAAAAATATCCCATGGAAGACGTAGTTATGTTGTTTACCTATCCAACGAATTGTCACATGCTAAGATTCAATACAAATCGGCCACTTTATGGCCTTCCTAGTAAAAATGGGTCAAAAACGAGTAATGTCCTAAATTAACGAGGAGATTTTCTTAACCTCCATTTTGGCCGAATTTTTAGAGAATGCAAAAATATCCCATGGAAGTCGTAGTTATGTTGTTTACCTATCCAACGAATTGTCACACGCTAAGATTCAATGCAAATCAGCCACATTATGGCCTTCCTACTAAAAAAGGGTCGAAAACGAGTAATGTCCTAAATTAAGGAGGAGATTTTCTTAACCTCCGTTTTGGCCGAATTTTTAGAGAATGCAAAAATATCCCATGGAAGACGTAGTTATGTTGTTTACCTATCCAACGAATTGTCACATGCTAAGATTCAATACAAATCGGCCACTTTATGGCCTTCCTAGTAAAAATGGGTCAAAAACGAGTAATGTCCTAAATTAACGAGGAGATTTTCTTAACCTCCATTTTGGCCGAATTTTTAGAGAATGCAAAAATATCCCATGGAAGTCGTAGTTATGTTGTTTACCTATCCAACGAATTGTCACACGCTAAGATTCAATGCAAATCGGCCACATTATGGCCTTCCTACTAAAAAAGGGTCGAAAACGAGTAATGTCCCAAATTAACGAGGAGACTTTCTTAACCTCCATTGTGGCTGAATTTTTGGAGAATGCAAAAATATCCCATGGAAGTCGTAGTTATGTTGTTTACCTATCCAACGAATTGTCACTTGCTAAGATTCAATACAAATCGGCCACTTTATGGCCTTCCTAGTAAAAATGGGTCAAAAACGAGTAATGTCCTAAATTAACGAGGAGATTTTCTTAACCTCCATTTTGGCCGAATTTTTAGAGAATGCAAAAATATCCCATGGAAGTCGTAGTTATGTTGTTTATCTATCCAACGAATTGTCACACGCTAAGATTCAATGCAAATCGGCCACATTATGGCCTTCCTACTAAAAAAGGGTCGAAAACGAGTAATGTCCTAAATTAACGAGGAGATTTTCTTAACCTCCGTTTTGGCCGAATTTTTAGAGAATGCAAAAATATCCCATGGAAGTCGTAGTTATGTTGTTTACCTATCCAACGAATTGTCACATGCTAAGATTCAATCCAAATCGGCCACTTTATGGCCTTCCTAGTAAAAATGGGTCGAAAACGAGTAATGTCCTAAATTAACGAGGAGATTTTCTTAACCTCCATTTTGGCCGAATTTTTAGAGAATGCAAAAATATCCCATGGAAGTCGTAGTTATGTTGTTTACCTATCCAACGAATTGTCACACGCTAAGATTCAATGCAAATCGGCCACATTATGGCCTTCCTACTAAAAAAGGGTCGAAAACGAGTAATGTCCTAAATTAACGAGGAGATTTTCTTAACCTCCGTTTTGGCCGAATTTTTAGAGAATGCAAAAATATCCCATGGAAGACGTAGTTATGTTGTTTACCTATCCAACAAATTGTCACATGCTAAGATTCAATACAAATCGGTCACTTTATGGCCTTCCTAGTAAAAATGGGTCGAAAACGAGTAATGTCCTAAATTAACGAGGAGATTTTCTTAACCTCCATTTTGGCCGAATTTTTAGAGAATGCAAAAATATCCCATGGAAGTCGTAGTTATGTTGTTTACCTATCCAACGAATTGTCACACGCTGAGATTCAATGCAAATCGGCCACATTATGGCCTTCCTACTAAAAATGGGTTGAAAACGAGTTATGTCCTAAATTAACGAGGAGATT
The DNA here is from genome assembly GCF_051527215.1 of Medicago sativa. Lineage (NCBI taxonomy): Eukaryota > Viridiplantae > Streptophyta > Magnoliopsida > Fabales > Fabaceae > Medicago > Medicago sativa. Next base: position 85,529,336 of record NC_140750.1, read on the forward strand.
TTCTTAACCTCCATTTTGGCCTAATTTTTAGAGAATGCGAAAATATCCCATGGAAGTCGTAGTTATGTTGTTTATCTATCCAACGAATTGTCACATGCTAAGATTCAATGCAAATCGGCCACATTATGGCCTTCCTAGTAAAAAAGGGTCGAAAACGAGTAATGTCCTAAATTAACGAGGAGATTTTCTTAACCTGAGTTTTGGCCGAATTTTTAGAGAATGCAAAAATATCCCATGGAAGACGTAGTTATGATGTTTACCTATCCAACGAATTGTCACATGCTAAGATTCAATACAAATCGGCCACGTTATGGCCTTCCTAGTAAAAATGGGTCAAAAACGAGTAATGTCCTAAATTAACGAGGAGATTTTCTTAACCTCCATTTTGGCCGAATTTTTAGAGAATGCAAAAATATCCCATGGAAGTCGTAGTTATGTTGTTTACCTATCCAACGAATTGTCACACGCTAAGATTCAATGCAAATCGGCCACATTATGGCCTTCCTACTAAAAAAGGGTCGAAAACGAGTAATGTCCTAAATTAAGGAGGAGATTTTCTTAACCTCCGTTTTGGCCGAATTTTTAGAGAATGCAAAAATATCCCATGGAAGACGTAGTTATGTTGTTTACCTATCCAACGAATTGTCACATGCTAAGATTCAATACAAATCGGCCACTTTATGGCCTTCCTAGTAAAAATGGGTCAAAAACGAGTAATGTCCTAAATTAACGAGGAGATTTTCTTAACCTCCATTTTGGCCGAATTTTTAGAGAATGCAAAAATATCCCATGGAAGTCGTAGTTATGTTGTTTATCTATCCAACGAATTGTCACATGCTAAGATTCAATGCAAATCGGCCACATTATGGCCTTCCTAGTAAAAAAGGGTCGAAAACGAGTAATGTCCTAAATTAACGAGGAGATTTTCTTAACCTCCATTTTGGCCGAATTTTTAGAGAATGCAAAAATATCCCATGGAAGTCGTAGTTATGTTGTTTACCTATCCAACGAATTGTCACACGCTAAGATTCAATGCAAATCGGCCACATTATGGCCTTCCTACTAAAAAAGGGTCGAAAACGAGTAATGTCCCAAATTAACGAGGAGACTTTCTTAACCTCCATTGTGGCTGAATTTTTGGAGAATGCAAAAATATCCCATGGAAGTCGTAGTTATGTTGTTTACCTATCCAACGAATTGTCACTTGCTAAGATTCAATACAAATCGGCCACTTTATGGCCTTCCTAGTAAAAATGGGTCAAAAACGAGTAATGTCCTAAATTAACGAGGAGATTTTCTTAACCTCCATTTTGGCCGAATTTTTAGAGAATGCAAAAATATCCCATGGAAGTCGTAGTTATGTTGTTTATCTATCCAACGAATTGTCACACGCTAAGATTCAATGCAAATCGGCCACATTATGGCCTTCCTACTAAAAAAGGGTCGAAAACGAGTAATGTCCTAAATTAACGAGGAGATTTTCTTAACCTCCATTTTGGCCGAATTTTTAGAGAATGCAAAAATATCCCATGGAAGTCGTAGTTATGTTGTTTACCTATCCAACGAATTGTCACACGCTAAGATTCAATGCAAATCGGCCACATTATGGCCTTCCTACTAAAAAAGGGTCGAAAACGAGTAATGTCCCAAATTAACGAGGAGATTTTCTTAACCTCCATTGTGGCTGAATTTTTAGAGAATGCAAAAATATCCCATGGAAGTCGTAGTTATGTTGTTTACCTATCCAACGAATTGTCACTTGCTAAGATTCAATACAAATCGGCCACTTTATGGCCTTCCTAGTAAAAATGGGTCGAAAACGAGTAATGTCCTAAATTAACGAGGAGATTTTCTTAACCTCCATTTTGGCCGAATTTTTAGAGAATGCAAAAATATCCCATGGAAGTCGTAGTTATGTTGTTTATCTATCCAACGAATTGTCACACGCTAAGATTCAATGCAAATCGGCCACATTATGGCCTTCCTACTAAAAAAGGGTCGAAAACGAGTAATGTCCTAAATTAACGAGGAGATTTTCTTAACCTCCGTTTTGGCCGAATTTTTAGAGAATGCAAAAATATCCCATGGAAGTCGTAGTTATGTTGTTTACCTATCCAACGAATTGTCACTTGCTAAGATTCAATACAAATCGGCCACTTTATGGCCTTCCTAGTAAAAATGGGTCGAAAACGAGTAATGTCCTAAATTAACGAGGAGATTTTCTTAACCTCCATTTTGGCCGAATTTTTAGAGAATGCAAAAATATCCCATGGAAGTCGTAGTTATGTTGTTTATCTATCCAACGAATTGTCACACGCTAAGATTCAATGCAAATCGGCCACATTATGGCCTTCCTACTAAAAAAGGGTCGAAAACGAGTAATGTCCTAAATTAACGAGGAGATTTTCTTAACCTCCATTTTGGCCGAATTTTTAGAGAATGCAAAAATATCCCATGGAAGTCGTAGTTATGTTGTTTACCTATCCAACGAATTGTCACACGCTAAGATTCAATGCAAATCGGCCACATTATGGCCTTCCTACTAAAAAAGGGTCGAAAACGAGTAATGTCCCAAATTAACGAGGAGATTTTCTTAACCTCCATTGTGGCTGAATTTTTAGAGAATGCAAAAATATCCCATGGAAGTCGTAGTTATGTTGTTTACCTATCCAACGAATTGTCACTTGCTAAGATTCAATACAAATCGGCCACTTTATGGCCTTCCTAGTAAAAATGGGTCGAAAACGAGTAATGTCCTAAATTAACGAGGAGATTTTCTTAACCTCCATTTTGGCCGAATTTTTAGAGAATGCAAAAATATCCCATGGAAGTCGTAGTTATGTTGTTTATCTATCCAACGAATTGTCACACGCTAAGATTCAATGCAAATCGGCCACATTATGGCCTTCCTACTAAAAAAGGGTCGAAAACGAGTAATGTCCTAAATTAACGAGGAGATTTTCTTAACCTCCGTTTTGGCCGAATTTTTAGAGAATGCAAAAATATCCCATGGAAGTCGTAGTTATGTTGTTTACCTATCCAACGAATTGTCACATGCTAAGATTCAATCCAAATCGGCCACTTTATGGCCTTCCTAGTAAAAATGGGTCGAAAACGAGTAATGTCCTAAATTAACGAGGAGATTTTCTTAACCTCCATTTTGGCCGAATTTTTAGAGAATGCAAAAATATCCCATGGAAGTCGTAGTTATGTTGTTTACCTATCCAACGAATTGTCACACGCTAAGATTCAATGCAAATCGGCCACATTATGGCCTTCCTACTAAAAAAGGGTCGAAAACGAGTAATGTCCTAAATTAACGAGGAGATTTTCTTAACCTCCGTTTTGGCCGAATTTTTAGAGAATGCAAAAATATCCCATGGAAGACGTAGTTATGTTGTTTACCTATCCAACAAATTGTCACATGCTAAGATTCAATACAAATCGGTCACTTTATGGCCTTCCTAGTAAAAATGGGTCGAAAACGAGTAATGTCCTAAATTAACGAGGAGATTTTCTTAACCTCCATTTTGGCCGAATTTTTAGAGAATGCAAAAATATCCCATGGAAGTCGTAATTATGTTGTTTACCTATCCAACGAATTGTCACACGCTGAGATTCAATGCAAATCGGCCACATTATGGCCTTCCTACTAAAAATGGGTTGAAAACGAGTTATGTCCTAAATTAACGAGGAGATTTTCTTAACCTCCATTTTGGCCTAATTTTTAGAGAATGCGAAAATATCCCATGGAAGTCGTAGTTATGTTGTTTATCTATCCAACGAATTGTCACATGCTAAGATTCAATGCAAATCGGCCACATTATGGCCTTCCTAGTAAAAAAGGGTCGAAAACGAGTAATGTCCTAAATTAACGAGGAGATTTTCTTAACCTCCGTTTTGGCCGAATTTTTAGAGAATGCAAAAATATCCCATGGAAGACGTAGTTATGATGTTTACCTATCCAACGAATTGTCACATGCTAAGATTCAATACAAATCGGCCACTTTATGGCCTTCCTAGTAAAAATGGGTCAAAAACGAGTAATGTCCTAAATTAACGAGGAGATTTTCTTAACCTCCATTTTGGCCGAATTTTTAGAGAATGCAAAAATATCCCATGGAAGTCGTAGTTATGTTGTTTACCTATCCAACGAATTGTCACACGCTAAGATTCAATGCAAATCGGCCACATTATGGCCTTCCTACTAAAAAAGGGTCGAAAACGAGTAATGTCCTAAATTAAGGAGGAGATTTTCTTAACCTCCGTTTTGGCCGAATTTTTAGAGAATGCAAAAATATCCCATGGAAGACGTAGTTATGTTGTTTACCTATCCAACGAATTGTCACATGCTAAGATTCAATACAAATCGGCCACTTTATGGCCTTCCTAGTAAAAATGGGTCAAAAACGAGTAATGTCCTAAATTAACGAGGAGATTTTCTTAACCTCCATTTTGGCCGAATTTTTAGAGAATGCAAAAATATCCCATGGAAGTCGTAGTTATGTTGTTTATCTATCCAACGAATTGTCACATGCTAAGATTCAATGCAAATCGGCCACATTATGGCCTTCCTAGTAAAAAAGGGTCGAAAACGAGTAATGTCCTAAATTAACGAGGAGATTTTCTTAACCTCCATTTTGGCCGAATTTTTAGAGAATGCAAAAATATCCCATGGAAGTCGTAGTTATGTTGTTTACCTATCCAACGAATTGTCACACGCTGAGATTCAATGCAAATCGGCCACATTATGGCCTTCCTACTAAAAATGGGTTGAAAACGAGTTATGTCCTAAATTAACGAGGAGATTTTCTTAACCTCCATTTTGGCCGAATTTTTAGAGAATGCAAAAATATCCCATGGAAGTCGTAGTTATGTTGTTTACCTATCCAACGAATTGTCACACGCTGAGATTCAATGCAAATCGGCCACATTATGGCCTTCCTACTAAAAATGGGTTGAAAACGAGTTATGTCCTAAATTAACGAGGAGATTTTCTTAACCTCCATTTTGGCCTAATTTTTAGAGAATGCAAAAATATCCCATGGAAGTCGTAGTTATGTTGTTTATCTATCCAACGAATTGTCACACGCTAAGATTCAATGCAAATCGGCCACATTATGGCCTTCCTACTAAAAAAGGGTCGAAAACGAGTAATGTCCTAAATTAACGAGGAGATTTTCTTAACCTCCGTTTTGGCCGAATTTTTAGAGAATGCAAAAATATCCCATGGAAGTCGTAGTTATGTTGTTTACCTATCCAACGAATTGTCACATGCTAAGATTCAATCCAAATCGGCCACTTTATGGCCTTCCTAGTAAAAATGGGTCGAAAACGAGTAATGTCCTAAATTAACGAGGAGATTTTCTTAACCTCCATTTTGGCCGAATTTTTAGAGAATGCAAAAATATCCCATGGAAGTCGTAGTTATGTTGTTTACCTATCCAACGAATTGTCACACGCTAAGATTCAATGCAAATCGGCCACATTATGGCCTTCCTACTAAAAAAGGGTCGAAAACGAGTAATGTCCTAAATTAACGAGGAGATTTTCTTAACCTCCGTTTTGGCCGAATTTTTAGAGAATGCAAAAATATCCCATGGAAGACGTAGTTATGTTGTTTACCTATCCAACAAATTGTCACATGCTAAGATTCAATACAAATCGGTCACTTTATGGCCTTCCTAGTAAAAATGGGTCGAAAACGAGTAATGTCCTAAATTAACGAGGAGATTTTCTTAACCTCCATTTTGGCCGAATTTTTAGAGAATGCAAAAATATCCCATGGAAGTCGTAGTTATGTTGTTTACCTATCCAACGAATTGTCACACGCTGAGATTCAATGCAAATCGGCCACATTATGGCCTTCCTACTAAAAATGGGTTGAAAACGAGTTATGTCCTAAATTAACGAGGAGATTTTCTTAACCTCCATTTTGGCCTAATTTTTAGAGAATGCGAAAATATCCCATGGAAGTCGTAGTTATGTTGTTTATCTATCCAACGAATTGTCACATGCTAAGATTCAATGCAAATCGGCCACATTATGGCCTTCCTAGTAAAAAAGGGTCGAAAACGAGTAATGTCCTAAATTAACGAGGAGATTTTCTTAACCTCCGTTTTGGCCGAATTTTTAGAGAATGCAAAAATATCCCATGGAAGACGTAGTTATGATGTTTACCTATCCAACGAATTGTCACATGCTAAGATTCAATACAAATCGGCCACTTTATGGCCTTCCTAGTAAAAATGGGTCAAAAACGAGTAATGTCCTAAATTAACGAGGAGATTTTCTTAACCTCCATTTTGGCCGAATTTTTAGAGAATGCAAAAATATCCGATGGATGTCGTAGTTATGTTGTTTACCTATCCAACGAATTGTCACACGCTAAGATTCAATGCAAATCGGCCACATTATGGCCTTCCTACTAAAAAAGGGTCGAAAACGAGTAATGTCCTAAATTAACGAGGAGATTTTCTTAACCTCCATTTTGGCCGAATTTTTAGAGAATGCAAAAATATCCCATGGAAGTCGTAGTTATGTTGTTTACCTATCCAACGAATTGTCACACGCTAAGATTCAATGCAAATCGGCCACATTATGGCCTTCCTACTAAAAAAGGGTCGAAAACGAGTAATGTCCCAAATTAACGAGGAGATTTTCTTAACCTCCATTGTGGCTGAATTTTTAGAGAATGCAAAAATATCCCATGGAAGTCGTAGTTATGTTGTTTACCTATCCAACGAATTGTCACTTGCTAAGATTCAATACAAATCGGCCACTTTATGGCCTTCCTAGTAAAAATGGGTCGAAAACGAGTAATGTCCTAAATTAACGAGGAGATTTTCTTAACCTCCATTTTGGCCGAATTTTTAGAGAATGCAAAAATATCCCATGGAAGTCGTAGTTATGTTGTTTATCTATCCAACGAATTGTCACACGCTAAGATTCAATGCAAATCGGCCACATTATGGCCTTCCTACTAAAAAAGGGTCGAAAACGAGTAATGTCCTAAATTAACGAGGAGATTTTCTTAACCTCCGTTTTGGCCGAATTTTTAGAGAATGCAAAAATATCCCATGGAAGTCGTAGTTATGTTGTTTACCTATCCAACGAATTGTCACATGCTAAGATTCAATCCAAATCGGCCACTTTATGGCCTTCCTAGTAAAAATGGGTCGAAAACGAGTAATGTCCTAAATTAACGAGGAGATTTTCTTAACCTCCATTTTGGCCGAATTTTTAGAGAATGCAAAAATATCCCATGGAAGTCGTAGTTATGTTGTTTACCTATCCAACGAATTGTCACACGCTAAGATTCAATGCAAATCGGCCACATTATGGCCTTCCTACTAAAAAAGGGTCGAAAACGAGTAATGTCCTAAATTAACGAGGAGATTTTCTTAACCTCCGTTTTGGCCGAATTTTTAGAGAATGCAAAAATATCCCATGGAAGACGTAGTTATGTTGTTTACCTATCCAACAAATTGTCACATGCTAAGATTCAATACAAATCGGTCACTTTATGGCCTTCCTAGTAAAAATGGGTCGAAAACGAGTAATGTCCTAAATTAACGAGGAGATTTTCTTAACCTCCATTTTGGCCGAATTTTTAGAGAATGCAAAAATATCCCATGGAAGTCGTAATTATGTTGTTTACCTATCCAACGAATTGTCACACGCTGAGATTCAATGCAAATCGGCCACATTATGGCCTTCCTACTAAAAATGGGTTGAAAACGAGTTATGTCCTAAATTAACGAGGAGATTTTCTTAACCTCCATTTTGGCCTAATTTTTAGAGAATGCGAAAATATCCCATGGAAGTCGTAGTTATGTTGTTTATCTATCCAACGAATTGTCACATGCTAAGATTCAATGCAAATCGGCCACATTATGGCCTTCCTAGTAAAAAAGGGTCGAAAACGAGTAATGTCCTAAATTAACGAGGAGATTTTCTTAACCTCCGTTTTGGCCGAATTTTTAGAGAATGCAAAAATATCCCATGGAAGACGTAGTTATGATGTTTACCTATCCAACGAATTGTCACATGCTAAGATTCAATACAAATCGGCCACTTTATGGCCTTCCTAGTAAAAATGGGTCAAAAACGAGTAATGTCCTAAATTAACGAGGAGATTTTCTTAACCTCCATTTTGGCCGAATTTTTAGAGAATGCAAAAATATCCCATGGAAGTCGTAGTTATGTTGTTTACCTATCCAACGAATTGTCACACGCTAAGATTCAATGCAAATCGGCCACATTATGGCCTTCCTACTAAAAAAGGGTCGAAAACGAGTAATGTCCTAAATTAAGGAGGAGATTTTCTTAACCTCCGTTTTGGCCGAATTTTTAGAGAATGCAAAAATATCCCATGGAAGACGTAGTTATGTTGTTTACCTATCCAACGAATTGTCACATGCTAAGATTCAATACAAATCGGCCACTTTATGGCCTTCCTAGTAAAAATGGGTCAAAAACGAGTAATGTCCTAAATTAACGAGGAGATTTTCTTAACCTCCATTTTGGCCGAATTTTTAGAGAATGCAAAAATATCCCATGGAAGTCGTAGTTATGTTGTTTATCTATCCAACGAATTGTCACATGCTAAGATTCAATGCAAATCGGCCACATTATGGCCTTCCTAGTAAAAAAGGGTCGAAAACGAGTAATGTCCTAAATTAACGAGGAGATTTTCTTAACCTCCATTTTGGCCGAATTTTTAGAGAATGCAAAAATATCCCATGGAAGTCGTAGTTATGTTGTTTACCTATCCAACGAATTGTCACACGCTGAGATTCAATGCAAATCGGCCACATTATGGCCTTCCTACTAAAAATGGGTTGAAAACGAGTTATGTCCTAAATTAACGAGGAGATTTTCTTAACCTCCATTTTGGCCGAATTTTTAGAGAATGCAAAAATATCCCATGGAAGTCGTAGTTATGTTGTTTACCTATCCAACGAATTGTCACACGCTGAGATTCAATGCAAATCGGCCACATTATGGCCTTCCTACTAAAAATGGGTTGAAAACGAGTTATGTCCTAAATTAACGAGGAGATTTTCTTAACCTCCATTTTGGCCTAATTTTTAGAGAATGCAAAAATATCCCATGGAAGTCGTAGTTATGTTGTTTATCTATCCAACGAATTGTCACACGCTAAGATTCAATGCAAATCGGCCACATTATGGCCTTCCTACTAAAAAAGGGTCGAAAACGAGTAATGTCCTAAATTAACGAGGAGATTTTCTTAACCTCCGTTTTGGCCGAATTTTTAGAGAATGCAAAAATATCCCATGGAAGTCGTAGTTATGTTGTTTACCTATCCAACGAATTGTCACATGCTAAGATTCAATCCAAATCGGCCACTTTATGGCCTTCCTAGTAAAAATGGGTCGAAAACGAGTAATGTCCTAAATTAACGAGGAGATTTTCTTAACCTCCATTTTGGCCGAATTTTTAGAGAATGCAAAAATATCCCATGGAAGTCGTAGTTATGTTGTTTACCTATCCAACGAATTGTCACACGCTAAGATTCAATGCAAATCGGCCACATTATGGCCTTCCTACTAAAAAAGGGTCGAAAACGAGTAATGTCCTAAATTAACGAGGAGATTTTCTTAACCTCCGTTTTGGCCGAATTTTTAGAGAATGCAAAAATATCCCATGGAAGACGTAGTTATGTTGTTTACCTATCCAACAAATTGTCACATGCTAAGATTCAATACAAATCGGTCACTTTATGGCCTTCCTAGTAAAAATGGGTCGAAAACGAGTAATGTCCTAAATTAACGAGGAGATTTTCTTAACCTCCATTTTGGCCGAATTTTTAGAGAATGCAAAAATATCCCATGGAAGTCGTAGTTATGTTGTTTACCTATCCAACGAATTGTCACACGCTGAGATTCAATGCAAATCGGCCACATTATGGCCTTCCTACTAAAAATGGGTTGAAAACGAGTTATGTCCTAAATTAACGAGGAGATTTTCTTAACCTCCATTTTGGCCTAATTTTTAGAGAATGCGAAAATATCCCATGGAAGTCGTAGTTATGTTGTTTATCTATCCAACGAATTGTCACATGCTAAGATTCAATGCAAATCGGCCACATTATGGCCTTCCTAGTAAAAAAGGGTCGAAAACGAGTAATGTCCTAAATTAACGAGGAGATTTTCTTAACCTCCGTTTTGGCCGAATTTTTAGAGAATGCAAAAATATCCCATGGAAGACGTAGTTATGATGTTTACCTATCCAACGAATTGTCACATGCTAAGATTCAATACAAATCGGCCACTTTATGGCCTTCCTAGTAAAAATGGGTCAAAAACGAGTAATGTCCTAAATTAACGAGGAGATTTTCTTAACCTCCATTTTGGCCGAATTTTTAGAGAATGCAAAAATATCCGATGGATGTCGTAGTTATGTTGTTTACCTATCCAACGAATTGTCACACGCTAAGATTCAATGCAAATCGGCCACATTATGGCCTTCCTACTAAAAAAGGGTCGAAAACGAGTAATGTCCTAAATTAAGGAGGAGATTTTCTTAACCTCCGTTTTGGCCGAATTTTTAGAGAATGCAAAAATATCCCATGGAAGACGTAGTTATGTTGTTTACCTATCCAACGAATTGTCACATGCTAAGATTCAATACAAATCGGCCACTTTATGGCCTTCCTAGTAAAAATGGGTCAAAAACGAGTAATGTCCTAAATTAACGAGGAGATTTTCTTAACCTCCATTTTGGCCGAATTTTTAGAGAATGCAAAAATATCCCATGGAAGTCGTAGTTATGTTGTTTACCTATCCAACGAATTGTCACACGCTAAGATTCAATGCAAATCGGCCACATTATGGCCTTCCTACTAAAAAAGGGTCGAAAACGAGTAATGTCCCAAATTAACGAGGAGACTTTCTTAACCTCCATTGTGGCTGAATTTTTAGAGAATGCAAAAATATCCCATGGAAGTCGTAGTTATGTTGTTTACCTATCCAACGAATTGTCACTTGCTAAGATTCAATACAAATCGGCCACTTTATGGCCTTCCTAGTAAAAATGGGTCAAAAACGAGTAATGTCCTAAATTAACGAGGAGATTTTCTTAACCTCCATTTTGGCCGAATTTTTAGAGAATGCAAAAATATCCGATGGAAGTCGTAGTTATGTTGTTTATCTATCCAACGAATTGTCACACGCTAAGATTCAATGCAAATCGGCCACATTATGGCCTTCCTACTAAAAAAGGGTCGAAAACGAGTCATGTCCTAAATTAACGAGGAGATTTTCTTAACCTCCGTTTTGGCCGAATTTTTAGAGAATGCAAAAATATCCCATGGAAGACGTAGTTATGTTGTTTACCTATCCAACGAATTGTCACTTGCTAAGATTCAATACAAATCGGCCACATTATGGCCTTCCTACTAAAAAAGGGTCGAAAACGAGTAATGTCCCAAATTAACGAGGAGATTTTCTTAACCTCCATTTTGGCCGAATTTTTAGAGAATGCAAAAATATCCCATGGAAGTCGTAGTTATGTTGTTTACCTATCCAACGAATTGTCACATGCTAAGATTCAATCCAAATCGGCCACTTTATGGCCTTCCTAGTAAAAATGGGTCGAAAACGAGTAATGTCCTAAATTAACGAGGAGATTTTCTTAACCTCCATTTTGGCCGAATTTTTAGAGAATGCAAAAATATCCCATGGAAGTCGTAGTTATGTTGTTTATCTATCCAACGAATTGTCACACGCTAAGATTCAATGCAAATCGGCCACATTATGGCCTTCCTACTAAAAAAGGGTCGAAAACGAGTAATGTCCTAAATTAACGAGGAGATTTTCTTAACCTCCGTTTCGGCCGAATTTTTAGAGAATGCAAAAATATCCCATGGAAGTCGTAGTTATGTTGTTTACCTATCCAACGAATTGTCACATGCTAAGATTCAATGCAAATCGGCCACATTATGGCCTTCCTACTAAAAATGGGTTGAAAACGAGTTATGTCCTAAATTAACGAGGAGATTTTCTTAACCTCCATTTTGGCCGAATTTTTAGAGAATGCAAAAATATCCCATGGAAGTCGTAGTTATGTTGTTTACCTATCCAACGAATTGTCACATGCTAAGATTCAATACAAATCGGCCACTTTATGGCCTTCCTAGTAAAAATGGGTCGAAAACGAGTAATGTCCTAAATTAACGAGGAGATTTTCTTAACCTCCATTTTGGCCGAATTTTTAGAGAATGCAAAAATATCCCATGGAAGTCGTAGTTATGTTGTTTACCTATCCAACGAATTGTCACACGCTGAGATTCAATGCAAATCGGCCACATTATGGCCTTCCTACTAAAAATGGGTTGAAAACGAGTTATGTCCTAAATTAACGAGGAGATTTTCTTAACCTCCATTTTGGCCTAATTTTTAGAGAATGCGAAAATATCCCATGGAAGTCGTAGTTATGTTGTTTATCTATCCAACGAATTGTCACATGCTAAGATTCAATGCAAATCGGCCACATTATGGCCTTCCTAGTAAAAAAGGGTCGAAAACGAGTAATGTCCTAAATTAACGAGGAGATTTTCTTAACCTCCGTTTTGGCCGAATTTTTAGAGAATGCAAAAATATCCCATGGAAGACGTAGTTATGTTGTTTACCTATCCAACGAATTGTCACATGCTAAGATTCAATACAAATCGGCCACTTTATGGCCTTCCTAGTAAAAATGGGTCGAAAACGAGTAATGTCCTAAATTAACGAGGAGATTTTCTTAACCTCCATTTTGGCCGAATTTTTAGAGAATGCAAAAATATCCCATGGAAGTCGTAGTTATGTTGTTTACCTATCCAACGAATTGTCACACGCTGAGATTCAATGCAAATCGGCCACATTATGGCCTTCCTACTAAAAATGGGTTGAAAACGAGTTATGTCCTAAATTAACGAGGAGATTTTCTTAACCTCCATTTTGGCCTAATTTTTAGAGAATGCGAAAATATCCCATGGAAGTCGTAGTTATGTTGTTTATCTATCCAACGAATTGTCACATGCTAAGATTCAATGCAAATCGGCCACATTATGGCCTTCCTAGTAAAAAAGGGTCGAAAACGAGTAATGTCCTAAATTAACGAGGAGATTTTCTTAACCTCCGTTTTGGCCGAATTTTTAGAGAATGCAAAAATATCCCATGGAAGACGTAGTTATGTTGTTTACCTATCCAACGAATTGTCACATGCTAAGATTCAATACAAATCGGCCACTTTATGGCCTTCCTAGTAAAAATGGGTCAAAAACGAGTAATGTCCTAAATTAACGAGGAGATTTTCTTAACCTCCATTTTGGCCGAATTTTTAGAGAATGCAAAAATATCCCATGGAAGTCGTAGTTATGTTGTTTACCTATCCAACGAATTGTCACACGCTAAGATTCAATGCAAATCGGCCACATTATGGCCTTCCTACTAAAAAAGGGTCGAAAACGAGTAATGTCCTAAATTAAGAAGGAGATTTTCTTAACCTCCGTTTTGGCCGAATTTTTAGAGAATGCAAAAATATCCCATGGAAGACGTAGTTATGTTGTTTACCTATCCAACGAATTGTCACATGCTAAGATTCAATACAAATCGGCCACTTTATGGCCTTCCTAGTAAAAATGGGTCAAAAACGAGTAATGTCCTAAATTAACGAGGAGATTTTCTTAACCTCCATTTTGGCCGAATTTTTAGAGAATGCAAAAATATCCCATGGAAGTCGTAGTTATGTTGTTTACCTATCCAACGAATTGTCACACGCTAAGATTCAATGCAAATCGGCCACATTATGGCCTTCCTACTAAAAAAGGGTCGAAAACGAGTAATGTCCCAAATTAACGAGGAGATTTTCTTAACCTCCATTGTGGCTGAATTTTTAGAGAATGCAAAAATATCCCATGGAAGTCGTAGTTATGTTGTTTACCTATCCAACGAATTGTCACTTGCTAAGATTCAATACAAATCGGCCACTTTATGGCCTTCCTAGTAAAAATGGGTCAAAAACGAGTAATGTCCTAAATTAACGAGGAGATTTTCTTAACCTCCATTTTGGCCGAATTTTTAGAGAATGCAAAAATATCCCATGGAAGTCGTAGTTATGTTGTTTACCTATCCAACGAATTGTCACATGCTAAGATTCAATACAAATCGGCAACTTTATGGCCTTCCTAGTAAAAATGGGTCGAAAACGAGTAATGTCCTAAATTAACGAGGAGATTTTCTTAACCTCCATTTTGGCCGAATTTTTAGAGAATGCAAAAATATCCCATGGAAGTCGTAGTTATGTTGTTTACCTATCCAACGAATTGTCACACGCTGAGATTCAATGCAAATCGGCCACATTATGGCCTTCCTACTAAAAATGGGTTGAAAACGAGTTATGTCCTAAATTAACGAGGAGATTTTCTTAACCTCCATTTTGGCCTAATTTTTAGAGAATGCGAAAATATCCCATGGAAGTCGTAGTTATGTTGTTTATCTATCCAACGAATTGTCACATGCTAAGATTCAATGCAAATCGGCCACATTATGGCCTTCCTAGTAAAAAAGGGTCGAAAACGAGTAATGTCCTAAATTAACGAGGAGATTTTCTTAACCTCCGTTTTGGCCGAATTTTTAGAGAATGCAAAAATATCCCATGGAAGACGTAGTTATGTTGTTTACCTATCCAACGAATTGTCACATGCTAAGATTCAATACAAATCGGCCACTTTATGGCCTTCCTAGTAAAAATGGGTCGAAAACGAGTAATGTCCTAAATTAACGAGGAGATTTTCTTAACCTCCATTTTGGCCGAATTTTTAGAGAATGCAAAAATATCCCATGGAAGTCGTAGTTATGTTGTTTACCTATCCAACGAATTGTCACACGCTGAGATTCAATGCAAATCGGCCACATTATGGCCTTCCTACTAAAAATGGGTTGAAAACGAGTTATGTCCTAAATTAACGAGGAGATTTTCTTAACCTCCATTTTGGCCTAATTTTTAGAGAATGCGAAAATATCCCATGGAAGTCGTAGTTATGTTGTTTATCTATCCAACGAATTGTCACATGCTAAGATTCAATGCAAATCGGCCACATTATGGCCTTCCTAGTAAAAAAGGGTCGAAAACGAGTAATGTCCTAAATTAACGAGGAGATTTTCTTAACCTCCGTTTTGGCCGAATTTTTAGAGAATGCAAAAATATCCCATGGAAGACGTAGTTATGTTGTTTACCTATCCAACGAATTGTCACATGCTAAGATTCAATACAAATCGGCCACTTTATGGCCTTCCTAGTAAAAATGGGTCAAAAACGAGTAATGTCCTAAATTAACGAGGAGATTTTCTTAACCTCCATTTTGGCCGAATTTTTAGAGAATGCAAAAATATCCCATGGAAGTCGTAGTTATGTTGTTTACCTATCCAACGAATTGTCACACGCTAAGATTCAATGCAAATCGGCCACATTATGGCCTTCCTACTAAAAAAGGGTCGAAAACGAGTAATGTCCTAAATTAAGAAGGAGATTTTCTTAACCTCCGTTTTGGCCGAATTTTTAGAGAATGCAAAAATATCCCATGGAAGACGTAGTTATGTTGTTTACCTATCCAACGAATTGTCACATGCTAAGATTCAATACAAATCGGCCACTTTATGGCCTTCCTAGTAAAAATGGGTCAAAAACGAGTAATGTCCTAAATTAACGAGGAGATTTTCTTAACCTCCATTTTGGCCGAATTTTTAGAGAATGCAAAAATATCCCATGGAAGTCGTAGTTATGTTGTTTATCTATCCAACGAATTGTCACATGCTAAGATTCAATGCAAATCGGCCACATTATGGCCTTCCTAGTAAAAAAGGGTCGAAAACGAGTAATGTCCTAAATTAACGAGGAGATTTTCTTAACCTCCGTTTTGGCCGAATTTTTAGAGAATGCAAAAATATCCCATGGAAGACGTAGTTATGTTGTTTACCTATCCAACGAATTGTCACATGCTAAGATTCAATACAAATCGGCCACTTTATGGCCTTCCTAGTAAAAATGGGTCAAAAACGAGTAATGTCCTAAATTAACGAGGAGATTTTCTTAACCTCCATTTTGGCCGAATTTTTAGAGAATGCAAAAATATCCCATGGAAGTCGTAGTTATGTTGTTTACCTATCCAACGAATTGTCACACGCTAAGATTCAATGCAAATCGGCCACATTATGGCCTTCCTACTAAAAAAGGGTCGAAAACGAGTAATGTCCTAAATTAAGAAGGAGATTTTCTTAACCTCCGTTTTGGCCGAATTTTTAGAGAATGCAAAAATATCCCATGGAAGACGTAGTTATGTTGTTTACCTATCCAACGAATTGTCACATGCTAAGATTCAATACAAATCGGCCACTTTATGGCCTTCCTAGTAAAAATGGGTCAAAAACGAGTAATGTCCTAAATTAACGAGGAGATTTTCTTAACCTCCATTTTGGCCGAATTTTTAGAGAATGCAAAAATATCCCATGGAAGTCGTAGTTATGTTGTTTACCTATCCAACGAATTGTCACACGCTAAGATTCAATGCAAATCGGCCACATTATGGCCTTCCTACTAAAAAAGGGTCGAAAACGAGTAATGTCCCAAATTAACGAGGAGATTTTCTTAACCTCCATTGTGGCTGAATTTTTAGAGAATGCAAAAATATCCCATGGAAGTCGTAGTTATGTTGTTTACCTATCCAACGAATTGTCACTTGCTAAGATTCAATACAAATCGGCCACTTTATGGCCTTCCTAGTAAAAATGGGTCAAAAACGAGTAATGTCCTAAATTAACGAGGAGATTTTCTTAACCTCCATTTTGGCCGAATTTTTAGAGAATGCAAAAATATCCCATGGAAGTCGTAGTTATGTTGTTTATCTATCCAACGAATTGTAACACGCTAAGATTCAATGCAAATCGGCCACATTATGGCCTTCCTACTAAAAAAGGGTCGAAAACGAGTAATGTCCTAAATTAACGAGGAGATTTTCTTAACCTCCGTTTCGGCCGAATTTTTAGAGAATGCAAAAATATCCCATGGAAGTCGTAGTTATGTTGTTTACCTATCCAACGAATTGTCACATGCTAAGATTCAATCCAAATCGGCCACTTTATGGCCTTCCTAGTAAAAATGGGTCGAAAACGAGTAATGTCCTAAATTAACGAGGAGATTTTCTTAACCTCCATTTTGGCCGAATTTTTAGAGAATGCAAAAATATCCCATGGAAGTCGTAGTTATGTTGTTTACCTATCCAACGAATTGTCACATGCTAAGATTCAATGCAAATCGGCCACATTATGGCCTTCCTACTAAAAAAGGGTCGAAAACGAGTAATGTCCTAAATTAACGAGGAGATTTTCTTAACCTCCGTTTTGGCCGAATTTTTAGAGAATGCAAAAATATCCCATGGAAGACGTAGTTATGTTGTTTACCTATCCAACAAATTGTCACATGCTAAGATTCAATACAAATCGGCCACTTTATGGCCTTCCTAGTAAAAATGGGTCGAAAACGAGTAATGTCCTAAATTAACGAGGAGATTTTCTTAACCTCCATTTTGGCCGAATTTTTAGAGAATGCAAAAATATCCCATGGAAGTCGTAGTTATGTTGTTTACCTATCCAACGAATTGTCACACGCTGAGATTCAATGCAAATCGGCCACATTATGGCCTTCCTACTAAAAATGGGTTGAAAACGAGTTATGTCCTAAATTAACGAGGAGATTTTCTTAACCTCCATTTTGGCCTAATTTTTAGAGAATGCGAAAATATCCCATGGAAGTCGTAGTTATGTTGTTTATCTATCCAACGAATTGTCACATGCTAAGATTCAATGCAAATCGGCCACATTATGGCCTTCCTAGTAAAAAAGGGTCGAAAACGAGTAATGTCCTAAATTAACGAGGAGATTTTCTTAACCTCCGTTTTGGCCGAATTTTTAGAGAATGCAAAAATATCCCATGGAAGACGTAGTTATGTTGTTTACCTATCCAACGAATTGTCACATGCTAAGATTCAATACAAATCGGCCACTTTATGGCCTTCCTAGTAAAAATGGGTCAAAAACGAGTAATGTCCTAAATTAACGAGGAGATTTTCTTAACCTCCATTTTGGCCGAATTTTTAGAGAATGCAAAAATATCCCATGGAAGTCGTAGTTATGTTGTTTACCTATCCAACGAATTGTCACACGCTAAGATTCAATGCAAATCGGCCACATTATGGCCTTCCTGCTAAAAAAGGGTCGAAAACGAGTAATGTCCGAAATTAAGGAGGAGATTTTCTTAACCTCCGTTTTGGCCGAATTTTTAGAGAATGCAAAAATATCCCATGGAAGACGTAGTTATGTTGTTTACCTATCCAACGAATTGTCACATGCTAAGATTCAATACAAATCGGCCACTTTATGGCCTTCCTAGTAAAAATGGGTCAAAAACGAGTAATGTCCTAAATTAACGAGGAGATTTTCTTAACCTCCATTTTGGCCGAATTTTTAGAGAATGCAAAAATATCCCTTGGAAGTCGTAGTTATGTTGTTTACCTATCCAACGAATTGTCACACGCTAAGATTCAATGCAAATCGGCCACATTATGGCCTTCCTACTAAAAAAGGGTCGAAAACGAGTAATGTCCCAAATTAACGAGGAGATTTTCTTAACCTCCATTGTGGCTGAATTTTTAGAGAATGCAAAAATATCCCATGGAAGTCGTAGTTATGTTGTTTACCTATCCAACGAATTGTCACTTGCTAAGATTCAATACAAATCGGCCACTTTATGGCCTTCCTAGTAAAAATGGGTCAAAAACGAGTAATGTCCTAAATTAACGAGGAGATTTTCTTAACCTCCATTTTGGCCGAATTTTTAGAGAATGCAAAAATATCCCATGGAAGTCGTAGTTATGTTGTTTATCTATCCAACGAATTGTCACACGCTAAGATTCAATGCAAATCGGCCACATTATGGCCTTCCTACTAAAAAAGGGTCGAAAACGAGTAATGTCCTAAATTAACGAGGAGATTTTCTTAACCTCCGTTTTGGCCGAATTTTTAGAGAATGCAAAAATATCCCATGGAAGTCGTAGTTATGTTGTTTACCTATCCAACAAATTGTCACATGCTAAGATTCAATACAAATCGGCCACTTTATGGCCTTCCTAGTAAAAATGGGTCGAAAACGAGTAATGTCCTAAATTAACGAGGAGATTTTCTTAACCTCCATTTTGGCCGAATTTTTAGAGAATGCAAAAATATCCCATGGAAGTCGTAGTTATGTTGTTTACCTATCCAACGAATTGTCACACGCTGAGATTCAATGCAAATCGGCCACATTATGGCCTTCCTACTAAAAATGGGTTGAAAACGAGTTATGTCCTAAATTAACGAGGAGATTTTCTTAACCTCCATTTTGGCCTAATTTTTAGAGAATGCGAAAATATCCCATGGAAGTCGTAGTTATGTTGTTTATCTATCCAACGAATTGTCACATGCTAAGATTCAATGCAAATCGGCCACATTATGGCCTTCCTAGTAAAAAAGGGTCGAAAACGAGTAATGTCCTAAATTAACGAGGAGATTTTCTTAACCTCCGTTTTGGCCGAATTTTTAGAGAATGCAAAAATATCCCATGGAAGACGTAGTTATGTTGTTTACCTATCCAACGAATTGTCACATGCTAAGATTCAATACAAATCGGCCACTTTATGGCCTTCCTAGTAAAAATGGGTCAAAAACGAGTAATGTCCTAAATTAACGAGGAGATTTTCTTAACCTCCATTTTGGCCGAATTTTTAGAGAATGCAAAAATATCCCATGGAAGTCGTAGTTATGTTGTTTACCTATCCAACGAATTGTCACACGCTAAGATTCAATGCAAATCGGCCACATTATGGCCTTCCTGCTAAAAAAGGGTCGAAAACGAGTAATGTCCGAAATTAAGGAGGAGATTTTCTTAACCTCCGTTTTGGCCGAATTTTTAGAGAATGCAAAAATATCCCATGGAAGACGTAGTTATGTTGTTTACCTATCCAACGAATTGTCACATGCTAAGATTCAATACAAATCGGCCACTTTATGGCCTTCCTAGTAAAAATGGGTCAAAAACGAGTAATGTCCTAAATTAACGAGGAGATTTTCTTAACCTCCATTTTGGCCGAATTTTTAGAGAATGCAAAAATATCCCTTGGAAGTCGTAGTTATGTTGTTTACCTATCCAACGAATTGTCACACGCTAAGATTCAATGCAAATCGGCCACATTATGGCCTTCCTACTAAAAAAGGGTCGAAAACGAGTAATGTCCCAAATTAACGAGGAGATTTTCTTAACCTCCATTGTGGCTGAATTTTTAGAGAATGCAAAAATATCCCATGGAAGTCGTAGTTATGTTGTTTACCTATCCAACGAATTGTCACTTGCTAAGATTCAATACAAATCGGCCACTTTATGGCCTTCCTAGTAAAAATGGGTCAAAAACGAGTAATGTCCTAAATTAACGAGGAGATTTTCTTAACCTCCATTTTGGCCGAATTTTTAGAGAATGCAAAAATATCCCATGGAAGTCGTAGTTATGTTGTTTATCTATCCAACGAATTGTCACACGCTAAGATTCAATGCAAATCGGCCACATTATGGCCTTCCTACTAAAAAAGGGTCGAAAACGAGTAATGTCCTAAATTAACGAGGAGATTTTCTTAACCTCCGTTTTGGCCGAATTTTTAGAGAATGCAAAAATATCCCATGGAAGTCGTAGTTATGTTGTTTACCTATCCAACAAATTGTCACATGCTAAGATTCAATACAAATCGGCCACTTTATGGCCTTCCTAGTAAAAATGGGTCGAAAACGAGTAATGTCCTAAATTAACGAGGAGATTTTCTTAACCTCCATTTTGGCCGAATTTTTAGAGAATGCAAAAATATCCCATGGAAGTCGTAGTTATGTTGTTTACCTATCCAACGAATTGTCACACGCTGAGATTCAATGCAAATCGGCCACATTATGGCCTTCCTACTAAAAATGGGTTGAAAACGAGTTATGTCCTAAATTAACGAGGAGATTTTCTTAACCTCCATTTTGGCCTAATTTTTAGAGAATGCGAAAATATCCCATGGAAGTCGTAGTTATGTTGTTTATCTATCCAACGAATTGTCACATGCTAAGATTCAATGCAAATCGGCCACATTATGGCCTTCCTAGTAAAAAAGGGTCGAAAACGAGTAATGTCCTAAATTAACGAGGAGATTTTCTTAACCTCCGTTTTGGCCGAATTTTTAGAGAATGCAAAAATATCCCATGGAAGACGTAGTTATGTTGTTTACCTATCCAACGAATTGTCACATGCTAAGATTCAATACAAATCGGCCACTTTATGGCCTTCCTAGTAAAAATGGGTCAAAAACGAGTAATGTCCTAAATTAACGAGGAGATTTTCTTAACCTCCATTTTGGCCGAATTTTTAGAGAATGCAAAAATATCCCATGGAAGTCGTAGTTATGTTGTTTACCTATCCAACGAATTGTCACACGCTAAGATTCAATGCAAATCGGCCACATTATGGCCTTCCTGCTAAAAAAGGGTCGAAAACGAGTAATGTCCGAAATTAAGGAGGAGATTTTCTTAACCTCCGTTTTGGCCGAATTTTTAGAGAATGCAAAAATATCCCATGGAAGACGTAGTTATGTTGTTTACCTATCCAACGAATTGTCACATGCTAAGATTCAATACAAATCGGCCACTTTATGGCCTTCCTAGTAAAAATGGGTCAAAAACGAGTAATGTCCTAAATTAACGAGGAGATTTTCTTAACCTCCATTTTGGCCGAATTTTTAGAGAATGCAAAAATATCCCATGGAAGTCGTAGTTATGTTGTTTACCTATCCAACGAATTGTCACACGCTAAGATTCAATGCAAATCGGCCACATTATGGCCTTCCTACTAAAAAAGGGTCGAAAACGAGTAATGTCCCAAATTAACGAGGAGATTTTCTTAACCTCCATTGTGGCTGAATTTTTAGAGAATGCAAAAATATCCCATGGAAGTCGTAGTTATGTTGTTTACCTATCCAACGAATTGTCACTTGCTAAGATTCAATACAAATCGGCCACTTTATGGCCTTCCTAGTAAAAATGGGTCAAAAACGAGTAATGTCCTAAATTAACGAGGAGATTTTCTTAACCTCCATTTTGGCCGAATTTTTAGAGAATGCAAAAATATCCCATGGAAGTCGTAGTTATGTTGTTTATCTATCCAACGAATTGTCACACGCTAAGATTCAATGCAAATCGGCCACATTATGGCCTTCCTACTAAAAAAGGGTCGAAAACGAGTAATGTCCTAAATTAACGAGGAGATTTTCTTAACCTCCGTTTTGGCCGAATTTTTAGAGAATGCAAAAATATCCCATGGAAGTCGTAGTTATGTTGTTTACCTATCCAACGAATTGTCACATGCTTAGATTCAATCCAAATCGGCCACTTTATGGCCTTCCTAGTAAAAATGGGTCGAAAACGAGTAATGTCCTAAATTAACGAGGAGATTTTCTTAACCTCCATTTTGGCCGAATTTTTAGAGAATGCAAAAATATCCCATGGAAGTCGTAGTTATGTTGTTTACCTATCCAACGAATTGTCACACGCTAAGATTCAATGCAAATCGGCCACATTATGGCCTTCCTACTAAAAAAGGGTCGAAAACGAGTAATGTCCTAAATTAACGAGGAGATTTTCTTAACCTCCGTTTTGGCCGAATTTTTAGAGAATGCAAAAATATCCCATGGAAGTCGTAGTTATGTTGTTTACCTATCCAACGAATTGTCACACGCTAAGATTCAATGCAAATCGGCCACATTATGGCCTTCCTACTAAAAAAGGGTCGAAAACGAGTAATGTCCTAAATTAACGAGGAGATTTTCTTAACC
Source organism: Medicago sativa (assembly GCF_051527215.1). Lineage (NCBI taxonomy): Eukaryota > Viridiplantae > Streptophyta > Magnoliopsida > Fabales > Fabaceae > Medicago > Medicago sativa. Next base: position 85,552,285 of record NC_140750.1, read on the forward strand.
TCCATTTTGGCCGAATTTTTAGAGAATGCAAAAATATCCCATGGAAGTCGTAGTTATGTTGTTTATCTATCCAACGAATTGTCACATGCTAAGATTCAATGCAAATCGGCCACATTATGGCCTTCCTAGTAAAAAAGGGTCGAAAACGAGTAATGTCCTAAATTAACGAGGAGATTTTCTTAACCTCCGTTTTGGCCGAATTTTTAGAGAATGCAAAAATATCCCATGGAAGACGTAGTTATGTTGTTTACCTATCCAACGAATTGTCACATGCTAAGATTCAATACAAATCGGCCACTTTATGGCCTTCCTAGTAAAAATGGGTCAAAAACGAGTAATGTCCTAAATTAACGAGGAGATTTTCTTAACCTCCATTTTGGCCGAATTTTTAGAGAATGCAAAAATATCCCATGGAAGTCGTAGTTATGTTGTTTACCTATCCAACGAATTGTCACACGCTAAGATTCAATGCAAATCGGCCACATTATGGCCTTCCTGCTAAAAAAGGGTCGAAAACGAGTAATGTCCGAAATTAAGGAGGAGATTTTCTTAACCTCCGTTTTGGCCGAATTTTTAGAGAATGCAAAAATATCCCATGGAAGACGTAGTTATGTTGTTTACCTATCCAACGAATTGTCACATGCTAAGATTCAATACAAATCGGCCACTTTATGGCCTTCCTAGTAAAAATGGGTCAAAAACGAGTAATGTCCTAAATTAACGAGGAGATTTTCTTAACCTCCATTTTGGCCGAATTTTTAGAGAATGCAAAAATATCCCTTGGAAGTCGTAGTTATGTTGTTTACCTATCCAACGAATTGTCACACGCTAAGATTCAATGCAAATCGGCCACATTATGGCCTTCCTACTAAAAAAGGGTCGAAAACGAGTAATGTCCCAAATTAACGAGGAGATTTTCTTAACCTCCATTGTGGCTGAATTTTTAGAGAATGCAAAAATATCCCATGGAAGTCGTAGTTATGTTGTTTACCTATCCAACGAATTGTCACTTGCTAAGATTCAATACAAATCGGCCACTTTATGGCCTTCCTAGTAAAAATGGGTCAAAAACGAGTAATGTCCTAAATTAACGAGGAGATTTTCTTAACCTCCATTTTGGCCGAATTTTTAGAGAATGCAAAAATATCCCATGGAAGTCGTAGTTATGTTGTTTATCTATCCAACGAATTGTCACACGCTAAGATTCAATGCAAATCGGCCACATTATGGCCTTCCTACTAAAAAAGGGTCGAAAACGAGTAATGTCCTAAATTAACGAGGAGATTTTCTTAACCTCCGTTTTGGCCGAATTTTTAGAGAATGCAAAAATATCCCATGGAAGTCGTAGTTATGTTGTTTACCTATCCAACAAATTGTCACATGCTAAGATTCAATACAAATCGGCCACTTTATGGCCTTCCTAGTAAAAATGGGTCGAAAACGAGTAATGTCCTAAATTAACGAGGAGATTTTCTTAACCTCCATTTTGGCCGAATTTTTAGAGAATGCAAAAATATCCCATGGAAGTCGTAGTTATGTTGTTTACCTATCCAACGAATTGTCACACGCTGAGATTCAATGCAAATCGGCCACATTATGGCCTTCCTACTAAAAATGGGTTGAAAACGAGTTATGTCCTAAATTAACGAGGAGATTTTCTTAACCTCCATTTTGGCCTAATTTTTAGAGAATGCGAAAATATCCCATGGAAGTCGTAGTTATGTTGTTTATCTATCCAACGAATTGTCACATGCTAAGATTCAATGCAAATCGGCCACATTATGGCCTTCCTAGTAAAAAAGGGTCGAAAACGAGTAATGTCCTAAATTAACGAGGAGATTTTCTTAACCTCCGTTTTGGCCGAATTTTTAGAGAATGCAAAAATATCCCATGGAAGACGTAGTTATGTTGTTTACCTATCCAACGAATTGTCACATGCTAAGATTCAATACAAATCGGCCACTTTATGGCCTTCCTAGTAAAAATGGGTCAAAAACGAGTAATGTCCTAAATTAACGAGGAGATTTTCTTAACCTCCATTTTGGCCGAATTTTTAGAGAATGCAAAAATATCCCATGGAAGTCGTAGTTATGTTGTTTACCTATCCAACGAATTGTCACACGCTAAGATTCAATGCAAATCGGCCACATTATGGCCTTCCTGCTAAAAAAGGGTCGAAAACGAGTAATGTCCGAAATTAAGGAGGAGATTTTCTTAACCTCCGTTTTGGCCGAATTTTTAGAGAATGCAAAAATATCCCATGGAAGACGTAGTTATGTTGTTTACCTATCCAACGAATTGTCACATGCTAAGATTCAATACAAATCGGCCACTTTATGGCCTTCCTAGTAAAAATGGGTCAAAAACGAGTAATGTCCTAAATTAACGAGGAGATTTTCTTAACCTCCATTTTGGCCGAATTTTTAGAGAATGCAAAAATATCCCATGGAAGTCGTAGTTATGTTGTTTACCTATCCAACGAATTGTCACACGCTAAGATTCAATGCAAATCGGCCACATTATGGCCTTCCTACTAAAAAAGGGTCGAAAACGAGTAATGTCCCAAATTAACGAGGAGATTTTCTTAACCTCCATTGTGGCTGAATTTTTAGAGAATGCAAAAATATCCCATGGAAGTCGTAGTTATGTTGTTTACCTATCCAACGAATTGTCACTTGCTAAGATTCAATACAAATCGGCCACTTTATGGCCTTCCTAGTAAAAATGGGTCAAAAACGAGTAATGTCCTAAATTAACGAGGAGATTTTCTTAACCTCCATTTTGGCCGAATTTTTAGAGAATGCAAAAATATCCCATGGAAGTCGTAGTTATGTTGTTTATCTATCCAACGAATTGTCACACGCTAAGATTCAATGCAAATCGGCCACATTATGGCCTTCCTACTAAAAAAGGGTCGAAAACGAGTAATGTCCTAAATTAACGAGGAGATTTTCTTAACCTCCGTTTTGGCCGAATTTTTAGAGAATGCAAAAATATCCCATGGAAGTCGTAGTTATGTTGTTTACCTATCCAACGAATTGTCACATGCTTAGATTCAATCCAAATCGGCCACTTTATGGCCTTCCTAGTAAAAATGGGTCGAAAACGAGTAATGTCCTAAATTAACGAGGAGATTTTCTTAACCTCCATTTTGGCCGAATTTTTAGAGAATGCAAAAATATCCCATGGAAGTCGTAGTTATGTTGTTTACCTATCCAACGAATTGTCACACGCTAAGATTCAATGCAAATCGGCCACATTATGGCCTTCCTACTAAAAAAGGGTCGAAAACGAGTAATGTCCTAAATTAACGAGGAGATTTTCTTAACCTCCGTTTTGGCCGAATTTTTAGAGAATGCAAAAATATCCCATGGAAGTCGTAGTTATGTTGTTTACCTATCCAACGAATTGTCACACGCTAAGATTCAATGCAAATCGGCCACATTATGGCCTTCCTACTAAAAAAGGGTCGAAAACGAGTAATGTCCTAAATTAACGAGGAGATTTTCATAACCTCCGTTTTGGCCGAATTTTTAGAGAATGCAAAAATATCCCATGGAAGACGTAGTTATGTTGTTTACCTATCCAACGAATTGTCACACGCTGAGATTCAATGCAAATCGGCCACATTATGGCCTTCCTAGTAAAAATGGGTTGAAAACGAGTTATGTCCTAAATTAACGAGGAGATTTTCTTAACCTCCATTTTGGCCTAATTTTTAGAGAATGCGAAAATATCCCATGGAAGTCGTAGTTATGTTGTTTATCTATCCAACGAATTGTCACACGCTAAGATTCAATGCAAATCGGCCACATTATGGCCTTCCTACTAAAAAAGGGTCGAAAACGAGTAATGTCCTAAATTAACGAGGAGATTTTCTTAACCTCCGTTTTGGCCGAATTTTTAGAGAATGCAAAAATATCCCATGGAAGTCGTAGTTATGTTGTTTACCTATCCAACGAATTGTCACATGCTAAGATTCAATCCAAATCGGCCAATTTATGGCCTTCCTAGTAAAAATGGGTCGAAAACGAGTAATGTCCTAAATTAACGAGGAGATTTTCTTAACCTCCATTTTGGCCGAATTTTTAGAGAATGCAAAAATATCCCATGGAAGTCGTAGTTATGTTGTTTACCTATCCAACGAATTGTCACACGCTAAGATTCAATGCAAACCGGCCACATTATGGCCTTCCTACTAAAAAAGGGTCGAAAACGAGTAATGTCCCAAATTAACGAGGAGATTTTCTTAACCTCCATTGTGGCTGAATTTTTAGAGAATGCAAAAATATCCCATGGAAGTCGTAGTTATGTTGTTTACCTATCCAACGAATTGTCACTTGCTAAGATTCAATACAAATCGGCCACTTTATGGCCTTCCTAGTAAAAATGGGTCGAAAACGAGTAATGTCCTAAATTAACGAGGAGATTTTCTTAACCTCCATTTTGGCCGAATTTTTAGAGAATGCAAAAATATCCCATGGAAGTCGTAGTTATGTTGTTTATCTATCCAACGAATTGTCACACGCTAAGATTCAATGCAAATCGGCCACATTATGGCCTTCCTACTAAAAAAGGGTCGAAAACGAGTAATGTCCTAAATTAACGAGGAGATTTTCTTAACCTCCATTTCGGCCGAATTTTTAGAGAATGCAAAAATATCCCATGGAAGTCGTAGTTATGTTGTTTACCTATCCAACGAATTGTCACATGCTAAGATTCAATCCAAATCGGCCACTTTATGGCCTTCCTAGTAAAAATGGGTCGAAAACGAGTAATGTCCTAAATTAACGAGGAGATTTTCTTAACCTCCATTTTGGCCGAATTTTTAGAGAATGCAAAAATATCCCATGGAAGTCGTAGTTATGTTGTTTACCTATCCAACGATTTGTCACACGCTAAGATTCAATGCAAATCGGCCACATTATGGCCTTCCTACTAAAAAAGGGTCGAAAACGAGTAATGTCCTAAATTAACGAGGAGATTTTCTTAACCTCCGTTTTGGCCGAATTTTTAGAGAATGCAAAAATATCCCATGGAAGACGTAGTTATGTTGTTTACCTATCCAACAAATTGTCACATGCTAAGATTCAATACAAATCGGCCACTTTATGGCCTTCCTAGTAAAAATGGGTCGAAAACGAGTAATGTCCTAAATTAACGAGGAGATTTTCTTAACCTCCATTTTGGCCGAATTTTTAGAGAATGCAAAAATATCCCATGGAAGTCGTAGTTATGTTGTTTACCTATCCAACGAATTGTCACACGCTGAGATTCAATGCAAATCGGCCACATTATGGCCTTCCTACTAAAAATGGGTTGAAAACGAGTTATGTCCTAAATTAACGAGGAGATTTTCTTAACCTCCATTTTGGCCTAATTTTTAGAGAATGCGAAAATATCCCATGGAAGTCGTAGTTATGTTGTTTATCTATCCAACGAATTGTCACATGCTAAGATTCAATGCAAATCGGCCACATTATGGCCTTCCTAGTAAAAAAGGGTCGAAAACGAGTAATGTCCTAAATTAACGAGGAGATTTTCTTAACCTCCGTTTTGGCCGAATTTTTAGAGAATGCAAAAATATCCCATGGAAGACGTAGTTATGTTGTTTACCTATCCAACGAATTGTCACATGCTAAGATTCAATACAAATCGGCCACTTTATGGCCTTCCTAGTAAAAATGGGTCAAAAACGAGTAATGTCCTAAATTAACGAGGAGATTTTCTTAACCTCCATTTTGGCCGAATTTTTAGAGAATGCAAAAATATCCCATGGAAGTCGTAGTTATGTTGTTTACCTATCCAACGAATTGTCACACGCTAAGATTCAATGCAAATCGGCCACATTATGGCCTTCCTGCTAAAAAAGGGTCGAAAACGAGTAATGTCCGAAATTAAGGAGGAGATTTTCTTAACCTCCGTTTTGGCCGAATTTTTAGAGAATGCAAAAATATCCCATGGAAGACGTAGTTATGTTGTTTACCTATCCAACGAATTGTCACATGCTAAGATTCAATACAAATCGGCCACTTTATGGCCTTCCTAGTAAAAATGGGTCAAAAACGAGTAATGTCCTAAATTAACGAGGAGATTTTCTTAACCTCCATTTTGGCCGAATTTTTAGAGAATGCAAAAATATCCCATGGAAGTCGTAGTTATGTTGTTTACCTATCCAACGAATTGTCACACGCTAAGATTCAATGCAAATCGGCCACATTATGGCCTTCCTACTAAAAAAGGGTCGAAAACGAGTAATGTCCCAAATTAACGAGGAGATTTTCTTAACCTCCATTGTGGCTGAATTTTTAGAGAATGCAAAAATATCCCATGGAAGTCGTAGTTATGTTGTTTACCTATCCAACGAATTGTCACTTGCTAAGATTCAATACAAATCGGCCACTTTATGGCCTTCCTAGTAAAAATGGGTCAAAAACGAGTAATGTCCTAAATTAACGAGGAGATTTTCTTAACCTCCATTTTGGCCGAATTTTTAGAGAATGCAAAAATATCCCATGGAAGTCGTAGTTATGTTGTTTATCTATCCAACGAATTGTCACACGCTAAGATTCAATGCAAATCGGCCACATTATGGCCTTCCTACTAAAAAAGGGTCGAAAACGAGTAATGTCCTAAATTAACGAGGAGATTTTCTTAACCTCCGTTTTCGCCGAATTTTTAGAGAATGCAAAAATATCCCATGGAAGTCGTAGTTATGTTGTTTACCTATCCAACGAATTGTCATATGCTTAGATTCAATCCAAATCGGCCACTTTATGGCCTTCCTAGTAAAAATGGGTCGAAAACGAGTAATGTCCTAAATTAACGAGGAGATTTTCTTAACCTCCATTTTGGCCGAATTTTTAGAGAATGCAAAAATATCCCATGGAAGTCGTAGTTATGTTGTTTACCTATCCAACGAATTGTCACACGCTAAGATTCAATGCAAATCGGCCACATTATGGCCTTCCTACTAAAAAAGGGTCGAAAACGAGTAATGTCCTAAATTAACGAGGAGATTTTCTTAACCTCCGTTTTGGCCGAATTTTTAGAGAATGCAAAAATATCCCATGGAAGTCGTAGTTATGTTGTTTACCTATCCAACGAATTGTCACACGCTAAGATTCAATGCAAATCGGCCACATTATGGCCTTCCTACTAAAAAAGGGTCGAAAACGAGTAATGTCCTAAATTAACGAGGAGATTTTCATAACCTCCGTTTTGGCCGAATTTTTAGAGAATGCAAAAATATCCCATGGAAGACGTAGTTATGTTGTTTACCTATCCAACGAATTGTCACACGCTGAGATTCAATGCAAATCGGCCACATTATGGCCTTCCTAGTAAAAATGGGTTGAAAACGAGTTATGTCCTAAATTAACGAGGAGATTTTCTTAACCTCCATTTTGGCCTAATTTTTAGAGAATGCGAAATTATCCCATGGAAGTCGTAGTTATGTTGTTTATCTATCCAACGAATTGTCACACGCTAAGATTCAATGCAAATCGGCCACATTATGGCCTTCCTACTAAAAAAGGGTCGAAAACGAGTAATGTCCTAAATTAACGAGGAGATTTTCTTAACCTCCGTTTTGGCCGAATTTTTAGAGAATGCAAAAATATCCCATGGAAGTCGTAGTTATGTTGTTTACCTATCCAACGAATTGTCACATGCTAAGATTCAATCCAAATCGGCCAATTTATGGCCTTCCTAGTAAAAATGGGTCGAAAACGAGTAATGTCCTAAATTAACGAGGAGATTTTCTTAACCTCCATTTTGGCCGAATTTTTAGAGAATGCAAAAATATCCCATGGAAGTCGTAGTTATGTTGTTTACCTATCCAACGAATTGTCACACGCTAAGATTCAATGCAAATCGGCCACATTATGGCCTTCCTACTAAAAAAGGGTCGAAAACGAGTAATGTCCCAAATTAACGAGGAGATTTTCTTAACCTCCATTGTGGCTGAATTTGTAGAGAATGCAAAAATATCCCATGGAAGTCGTAGTTATGTTGTTTACCTATCCAACGAATTGTCACTTGCTAAGATTCAATACAAATCGGCCACTTTATGGCCTTCCTAGTAAAAATGGGTCGAAAACGAGTAATGTCCTAAATTAACGAGGAGATTTTCTTAACCTCCATTTTGGCCGAATTTTTAGAGAATGCAAAAATATCCCATGGAAGTCGTAGTTATGTTGTTTATCTATCCAACGAATTGTCACACGCTAAGATTCAATGCAAATCGGCCACATTATGGCCTTCCTACTAAAAAAGGGTCGAAAATGAGTAATGTCCTAAATTAACGAGGAGATTTTCTTAACCTCCGTTTCGGCCGAATTTTTAGAGAATGCAAAAATATCCCATGGAAGTCGTAGTTATGTTGTTTACCTATCCAACGAATTGTCACATGCTAAGATTCAATCCAAATCGGCCACTTTATGGCCTTCCTAGTAAAAATGGGTCGAAAACGAGTAATGTCCTAAATTAACGAGGAGATTTTCTTAACCTCCATTTTGGCCGAATTTTTAGAGAATGCAAAAATATCCCATGGAAGTCGTAGTTATGTTGTTTACCTATCCAACGAATTGTCACACGCTAAGATTCAATGCAAATCGGCCACATTATGGCCTTCCTACTAAAAAAGGGTCGAAAACGAGTAATGTCCTAAATTAACGAGGAGATTTTCTTAACCTCCGTTTTGGCCGAATTTTTAGAGAATGCAAAAATATCCCATGGAAGACGTAGTTATGTTGTTTACCTATCCAACAAATTGTCACATGCTAAGATTCAATACAAATCGGCCACTTTATGGCCTTCCTAGTAAAAATGGGTCGAAAACGAGTAATGTCCTAAATTAACGAGGAGATTTTCTTAACCTCCATTTTGGCCGAATTTTTAGAGAATGCAAAAATATCCCATGGAAGTCGTAGTTATGTTGTTTACCTATCCAACGAATTGTCACACGCTGAGATTCAATGCAAATCGGCCACATTATGGCCTTCCTACTAAAAATGGGTTGAAAACGAGTTATGTCCTAAATTAACGAGGAGATTTTCTTAACCTCCATTTTGGCCTAATTTTTAGAGAATGCGAAAATATCCCATGGAAGTCGTAGTTATGTTGTTTATCTATCCAACGAATTGTCACATGCTAAGATTCAATGCAAATCGGCCACATTATGGCCTTCCTAGTAAAAAAGGGTCGAAAACGAGTAATGTCCTAAATTAACGAGGAGATTTTCTTAACCTCCGTTTTGGCCGAATTTTTAGAGAATGCAAAAATATCCCATGGAAGTCGTAGTTATGTTGTTTACCTATCCAACGAATTGTCACACGCTAAGATTCAATGCAAATCGGCCACATTATGGCCTTCCTACTAAAAAAGGGTCGAAAACGAGTAATGTCCTAAATTAAGGAGGAGATTTTCTTAACCTCCGTTTTGGCCGAATTTTTAGAGAATGCAAAAATATCCCATGGAAGACGTAGTTATGTTGTTTACCTATCCAACGAATTGTCACATGCTAAGATTCAATACAAATCGGCCACTTTATGGCCTTCCTAGTAAAAATGGGTCAAAAACGAGTAATGTCCTAAATTAACGAGGAGATTTTCTTAACCTCCATTTTGGCCGAATTTTTAGAGAATGCAAAAATATCCCATGGAAGTCGTAGTTATGTTGTTTACCTATCCAACGAATTGTCACACGCTAAGATTCAATGCAAATCGGCCACATTATGGCCTTCCTACTAAAAAAGGGTCGAAAACGAGTAATGTCCCAAATTAACGAGGAGATTTTCTTAACCTCCATTGTGGCTGAATTTTTAGAGAATGCAAAAATATCCCATGGAAGTCGTAGTTATGTTGTTTACCTATCCAACGAATTGTCACTTGCTAAGATTCAATACAAATCGGCCACTTTATGGCCTTCCTAGTAAAAATGGGTCAAAAACGAGTAATGTCCTAAATTAACGAGGAGATTTTCTTAACCTCCATTTTGGCCGCATTTTTAGAGAATGCAAAAATATCCCATGGAAGTCGTAGTTATGTTGTTTATCTATCCAACGAATTGTCACATGCTAAGATTCAATGCAAATCGGCCACATTATGGCCTTCCTACTAAAAAAGGGTCGAAAACGAGTAATGTCCTAAATTAACGAGGAGATTTTCTTAACCTCTGTTTCGGCCGAATTTTTAGAGAATGCAAAAATATCCCATGGAAGTCGTAGTTATGTTGTTTACCTATCCAACGAATTGTCACATGCTAAGATTCAATCCAAATCGGCCACTTTATGGCCTTCCTAGTAAAAATGGGTCGAAAACGAGTAACGTCCTAAATTAACGAGGAGATTTTCTTAACCTCCATTTTGGCCGAATTTTTAGAGAATGCAAAAATATCCCATGGAAGTCGTAGTTATGTTGTTTACCTATCCAACGAATTGTCACACGCTAAGATTCAATGCAAATCGGCCACATTATGGCCTTCCTACTAAAAAAGGGTCGAAAACGAGTAATGTCCTAAATTAACGAGGAGATTTTCTTAACCTCCGTTTTGGCCGAATTTTTAGAGAATGCAAAAATATCCCATGGAAGACGTAGTTATGTTGTTTACCTATCCAACAAATTGTCACATGCTAAGATTCAATACAAATCGGCCACTTTATGGCCTTCCTAGTAAAAATGGGTCGAAAACGAGTAATGTCCTAAATTAACGAGGAGATTTTCTTAACCTCCATTTTGGCCGAATTTTTAGAGAATGCAAAAATATCCCATGGAAGTCGTAGTTATGTTGTTTACCTATCCAACGAATTGTCACACGCTGAGATTCAATGCAAATCGGCCACATTATGGCCTTCCTACTAAAAATGGGTTGAAAACGAGTTATGTCCTAAATTAACGAGGAGATTTTCTTAACCTCCATTTTGGCCTAATTTTTAGAGAATGCGAAAATATCCCATGGAAGTCGTAGTTATGTTGTTTATCTATCCAACGAATTGTCACATGCTAAGATTCAATGCAAATCGGCCACATTATGGCCTTCCTAGTAAAAAAGGGTCGAAAACGAGTAATGTCCTAAATTAACGAGGAGATTTTCTTAACCTCCGTTTTGGCCGAATTTTTAGAGAATGCAAAAATATCCCATGGAAGACGTAGTTATGTTGTTTACCTATCCAACGAATTGTCACATGCTAAGATTCAATACAAATCGGCCACTTTATGGCCTTCCTAGTAAAAATGGGTCAAAAACGAGTAATGTCCTAAATTAACGAGGAGATTTTCTTAACCTCCATTTTGGCCGAATTTTTAGAGAATGCAAAAATATCCCATGGAAGTCGTAGTTATGTTGTTTACCTATCCAACGAATTGTCACACGCTAAGATTCAATGCAAATCGGCCACATTATGGCCTTCCTACTAAAAAAGGGTCGAAAACGAGTAATGTCCTAAATTAAGGAGGAGATTTTCTTAACCTCCGTTTTGGCCGAATTTTTAGAGAATGCAAAAATATCCCATGGAAGACGTACCAACGAATTGTCACATGCTAAGATTCAATACAAATCGGCCACTTTATGGCCTTCCTAGTAAAAATGGGTCAAAAACGAGTAATGTCCTAAATTAACGAGGAGATTTTCTTAACCTCCATTTTGGCCGAATTTTTTGAGAATGCAAAAATATCCCATGGAAGTCGTAGTTATGTTGTTTACCTATCCAACGAATTGTCACACGCTAAGATTCAATGCAAATCGGCCACATTATGGCCTTCCTACTAAAAAAGGGTCGAAAACGAGTAATGTCCCAAATTAACGAGGAGATTTTCTTAACCTCCATTGTGGCTGAATTTTTAGAGAATGCAAAAATATCCCATGGAAGTCGTAGTTATGTTGTTTACCTATCCAACGAATTGTCACTTGCTAAGATTCAATACAAATCGGCCACTTTATGGCCTTCCTAGTAAAAATGGGTCAAAAACGAGTAATGTCCTAAATTAACGAGGAGATTTTCTTAACCTCCATTTTGGCCGAATTTTTAGAGAATGCAAAAATATCCCATGGAAGTCGTAGTTATGTTGTTTATCTATCCAACGAATTGTCACACGCTAAGATTCAATGCAAATCGGCCACATTATGGCCTTCCTACTAAAAAAGGGTCGAAAACGAGTAATGTCCTAAATTAACGAGGAGATTTTCTTAACCTCCGTTTCGGCCGAATTTTTAGAGAATGCAAAAATATCCCATGGAAGTCGTAGTTATGTTGTTTACCTATCCAACGAATTGTCACATGCTAAGATTCAATCCAAATCGGCCACTTTATGGCCTTCCTAGTAAAAATGGGTCGAAAACGAGTAATGTCCTAAATTAACGAGGAGATTTTCTTAACCTCCATTTTGGCCGAATTTTTAGAGAATGCAAAAATATCCCATGGAAGTCGTAGTTATGTTGTTTACCTATCCAACGAATTGTCACACGCTAAGATTCAATGCAAATCGGCCACATTATGGCCTTCCTACTAAAAAAGGGTCGAAAACGAGTAATGTCCTAAATTAACGAGGAGATTTTCTTAACCTCCGTTTTGGCCGAATTTTTAGAGAATGCAAAAATATCCCATGGAAGTCGTAGTTATGTTGTTTACCTATCCAACGAATTGTCACATGCTAAGATTCAATCCAAATCGGCCACTTTATGGCCTTCCTAGTAAAAATGGGTCGAAAACGAGTAATGTCCTAAATTAACGAGGAGATTTTCTTAACCTCCATTTTGGCCGAATTTTTAGAGAATGCAAAAATATCCCATGGAAGTCGTAGTTATGTTGTTTACCTATCCAACGAATTGTCACACGCTAAGATTCAATGCAAATCGGCCACATTATGGCCTTCCTACTAAAAAAGGGTCGAAAACGAGTAATGTCCTAAATTAACGAGGAGATTTTCTTAACCTCCGTTTTGGCCGAATTTTTAGAGAATGCAAGAATATCCCATGGAAGACGTAGTTATGTTGTTTACCTATCCAACAAATTGTCACATGCTAAGATTCAATACAAATCGGCCACTTTATGGCCTTCCTAGTAAAAATGGGTCGAAAACGAGTAATGTCCTAAATTAACGAGGAGATTTTCTTAACCTCCATTTTGGCCGAATTTTTAGAGAATGCAAAAATATCCCATGGAAGTCGTAGTTATGTTGTTTACCTATCCAACGAATTGTCACACGCTGAGATTCAATGCAAATCGGCCACATTATGGCCTTCCTACTAAAAATGGGTTGAAAACGAGTTATGTCCTAAATTAACGAGGAGATTTTCTTAACCTCCATTTTGGCCTAATTTTTAGAGAATGCGAAAATATCCCATGGAAGTCGTAGTTATGTTGTTTATCTATCCAACGAATTGTCACATGCTAAGATTCAATGCAAATCGGCCACATTATGGCCTTCCTAGTAAAAAAGGGTCGAAAACGAGTAATGTCCTAAATTAACGAGGAGATTTTCTTAACCTCCGTTTTGGCCGAATTTTTAGAGAATGCAAAAATATCCCATGGAAGACGTAGTTATGTTGTTTACCTATCCAACGAATTGTCACATGCTAAGATTCAATACAAATCGGCCACTTTATGGCCTTCCTAGTAAAAATGGGTCAAAAACGAGTAATGTCCTAAATTAACGAGGAGATTTTCTTAACCTCCATTTTGGCCGAATTTTTAGAGAATGCAAAAATATCCCATGGAAGTCGTAGTTATGTTGTTTACCTATCCAACGAATTGTCACACGCTAAGATTCAATGCAAATCGGCCACATTATGGCCTTCCTACTAAAAAAGGGTCGAAAACGAGTAATGTCCTAAATTAAGGAGGAGATTTTCTTAACCTCCGTTTTGGCCGAATTTTTAGAGAATGCAAAAATATCCCATGGAAGACGTAGTTATGTTGTTTACCTATCCAACGAATTGTCACATGCTAAGATTCAATACAAATCGGCCACTTTATGGCCTTCCTAGTAAAAATGGGTCAAAAATGAGTAATGTCCTAAATTAACGAGGAGATTTTCTTAACCTCCATTTTGGCCGAATTTTTAGAGAATGCAAAAATATCCCATGGAAGTCGTAGTTATGTTGTTTACCTATCCAACGAATTGTCACACGCTAAGATTCAATGCAAATCGGCCACATTATGGCCTTCCTACTAAAAAAGGGTCGAAAACGAGTAATGTCCCAAATTAACGAGGAGATTTTCTTAACCTCCATTGTGGCTGAATTTTTAGAGAATGCAAAAATATCCCATGGAAGTCGTAGTTATGTTGTTTACCTATCCAACGAATTGTCACTTGCTAAGATTCAATACAAATCGGCCACTTTATGGCCTTCCTAGTAAAAATGGGTCAAAAATGAGTAATGTCCTAAATTAACGAGGAGATTTTCTTAACCTCCGTTTTGGCCGAATTTTTAGAGAATGCAAAAATATCCCATGGAAGACGTAGTTATGTTGTTTACCTATCCAACGAATTGTCACATGCTAAGATTCAATACAAATCGGCCACTTTATGGCCTTCCTAGTAAAAATGGGTCAAAAATGAGTAATGTCCTAAATTAACGAGGAGATTTTCTTAACCTCCATTTTGGCCGAATTTTTAGAGAATGCAAAAATATCCCATGGAAGTCGTAGTTATGTTGTTTACCTATCCAACGAATTGTCACACGCTAAGATTCAATGCAAATCGGCCACATTATGGCCTTCCTACTAAAAAAGGGTCGAAAACGAGTAATGTCCCAAATTAACGAGGAGATTTTCTTAACCTCCATTGTGGCTGAATTTTTAGAGAATGCAAAAATATCCCATGGAAGTCGTAGTTATGTTGTTTATCTATCCAACGAATTGTCACACGCTAAGATTCAATGCAAATCGGCCACATTATGGCCTTCCTACTAAAAAAGGGTCGAAAACGAGTAATGTCCTAAATTAACGAGGAGATTTTCTTAACCTCCGTTTCGGCCGAATTTTTAGAGAATGCAAAAATATCCCATGGAAGTCGTAGTTATGTTGTTTACCTATCCAACGAATTGTCACATGCTAAGATTCAATCCAAATCGGCCACTTTATGGCCTTCCTAGTAAAAATGGGTCGAAAACGAGTAATGTCCTAAATTAACGAGGAGATTTTCTTAACCTCCATTTTGGCCGAATTTTTAGAGAATGCAAAAATATCCCATGGAAGTCGTAGTTATGTTGTTTACCTATCCAACGAATTGTCACACGCTAAGATTCAATGCAAATCGGCCACATTATGGCCTTCCTACTAAAAAAGGGTCGAAAACGAGTAATGTCCTAAATTAACGAGGAGATTTTCTTAACCTCCGTTTTGGCCGAATTTTTAGAGAATGCAAAAATATCCCATGGAAGTCGTAGTTATGTTGTTTACCTATCCAACGAATTGTCAATTGCTAAGATTCAATCCAAATCGGCCACTTTATGGCCTTCCTAGTAAAAATGGGTCGAAAACGAGTAATGTCCTAAATTAACGAGGAGATTTTCTTAACCTCCATTTTGGCCGAATTTTTAGAGAATGCAAAAATATCCCATGGAAGTCGTAGTTATGTTGTTTACCTATCCAACGAATTGTCACACGCTAAGATTCAATGCAAATCGGCCACATTATGGCCTTCCTACTAAAAAAGGGTCGAAAACGAGTAATGTCCTAAATTAACGAGGAGATTTTCTTAACCTCCGTTTTGGCCGAATTTTTAGAGAATGCAAGAATATCCCATGGAAGACGTAGTTATGTTGTTTACCTATCCAACAAATTGTCACATGCTAAGATTCAATACAAATCGGCCACTTTATGGCCTTCCTAGTAAAAATGGGTCGAAAACGAGTAATGTCCTAAATTAACGAGGAGATTTTCTTAACCTCCATTTTGGCCGAATTTTTAGAGAATGCAAAAATATCCCATGGAAGTCGTAGTTATGTTGTTTACCTATCCAACGAATTGTCACACGCTGAGATTCAATGCAAATCGGCCACATTATGGCCTTCCTACTAAAAATGGGTTGAAAACGAGTTATGTCCTAAATTAACGAGGAGATTTTCTTAACCTCCATTTTGGCCTAATTTTTAGAGAATGCGAAAATATCCCATGGAAGTCGTAGTTATGTTGTTTATCTATCCAACGAATTGTCACATGCTAAGATTCAATGCAAATCGGCCACATTATGGCCTTCCTAGTAAAAAAGGGTCGAAAACGAGTAATGTCCTAAATTAACGAGGAGATTTTCTTAACCTCCGTTTTGGCCGAATTTTTAGAGAATGCAAAAATATCCCATGGAAGACGTAGTTATGTTGTTTACCTATCCAACGAATTGTCACATGCTAAGATTCAATACAAATCGGCCACTTTATGGCCTTCCTAGTAAAAATGGGTCAAAAACGAGTAATGTCCTAAATTAACGAGGAGATTTTCTTAACCTC
This sequence comes from Medicago sativa, assembly GCF_051527215.1. Lineage (NCBI taxonomy): Eukaryota > Viridiplantae > Streptophyta > Magnoliopsida > Fabales > Fabaceae > Medicago > Medicago sativa. The sequence continues at coordinate 85,568,734 of NC_140750.1, forward strand.
CATTTTGGCCGAATTTTTAGAGAATGCAAAAATATCCCATGGAAGTCGTAGTTATGTTGTTTACCTATCCAACGAATTGTCACACGCTAAGATTCAATGCAAATCGGCCACATTATGGCCTTCCTACTAAAAAAGGGTCGAAAACGAGTAATGTCCTAAATTAAGGAGGAGATTTTCTTAACCTCCGTTTTGGCCGAATTTTTAGAGAATGCAAAAATATCCCATGGAAGACGTAGTTATGTTGTTTACCTATCCAACGAATTGTCACATGCTAAGATTCAATACAAATCGGCCACTTTATGGCCTTCCTAGTAAAAATGGGTCAAAAATGAGTAATGTCCTAAATTAACGAGGAGATTTTCTTAACCTCCATTTTGGCCGAATTTTTAGAGAATGCAAAAATATCCCATGGAAGTCGTAGTTATGTTGTTTACCTATCCAACGAATTGTCACACGCTAAGATTCAATGCAAATCGGCCACATTATGGCCTTCCTACTAAAAAAGGGTCGAAAACGAGTAATGTCCCAAATTAACGAGGAGATTTTCTTAACCTCCATTGTGGCTGAATTTTTAGAGAATGCAAAAATATCCCATGGAAGTCGTAGTTATGTTGTTTACCTATCCAACGAATTGTCACTTGCTAAGATTCAATACAAATCGGCCACTTTATGGCCTTCCTAGTAAAAATGGGTCAAAAACGAGTAATGTCCTAAATTAACGAGGAGATTTTCTTAACCTCCATTTTGGCCGAATTTTTAGAGAATGCAAAAATATCCCATGGCAGTCGTAGTTATGTTGTTTACCTATCCAACGAATTGTCACACGCTAAGATTCAATGCAAATCGGCCACATTATGGCCTTCCTACTAAAAAAGGGTCGAAAACGAGTAATGTCCCAAATTAACGAGGAGATTTTCTTAACCTCCATTTTGGCCGAATTTTTAGAGAATGCAAAAATATCCCATGGAAGTCGTAGTTATGTTGTTTACCTATCCAACGAATTGTCACTTGCTAAGATTCAATACAAATCGGCCACTTTATGGCCTTCCTAGTAAAAATGGGTCGAAAACGAGTAATGTCCTAAATTAACGAGGAGATTTTCTTAACCTCCATTTTGGCCGAATTTTTAGAGAATGCAAAAATATCCCATGGAAGACGTAGTTATGTTGTTTATCTATCCAACGAATTGTCACACGCTAAGATTCAATGCAAATCGGCCACATTATGGCCTTCCTACTAAAAAAGGGTCGAAAACGAGTAATGTCCTAAATTAACGAGGAGATTTTCTTAACCTCCGTTTTGGCCGAATTTTTAGAGAACGCAAAAATATCCCATGGAAGTCGTAGTTATGTTGTTTACCTATCCAACGAATTGTCACATGCTAAGATTCAATCCAAATCGGCCACTTTATGGCCTTCCTAGTAAAAATGGGTCGAAAACGAGTAATGTCCTAAATTAACGAGGAGATTTTCTTAACCTCCATTTTGGCCGAATTTTTAGAGAATGCAAAAATATCCCATGGAAGTCGTAGTTATGTTGTTTACCTATCCAACGAATTGTCACACGCTAAGATTCAAGCAAATCGGCCACATTATGGCCTTCCTACTAAAAAAGGGTCGAAAACGAGTAATGTCCTAAATTAACGAGGAGATTTTCTTAACCTCCGTTTTGGCCGAATTTTTAGAGAATGCAAAAATATCCCATGGAAGACGTAGTTATGTTGTTTACCTATCCAACAAATTGTCACATGCTAAGATTCAATACAAATCGGCCACTTTATGGCCTTCCTAGTAAAAATGGGTCGAAAACGAGTAATGTCCTAAATTAACGAGGAGATTTTCTTAACCTCCATTTTGGCCGAATTTTTAGAGAATGCAAAAATATCCCATGGAAGTCGTAGTTATGTTGTTTACCTATCCAACGAATTGTCACACGCTGAGATTCAATGCAAATCGGCCACATTATGGCCTTCCTACTAAAAATGGGTTGAAAACGAGTTATGTCCTAAATTAACGAGGAGATTTTCTTAACCTCCATTTTGGCCTAATTTTTAGAGAATGCGAAAATATCCCATGGAAGTCGTAGTTATGTTGTTTATCTATCCAACGAATTGTCACATGCTAAGATTCAATGCAAATCGGCCACATTATGGCCTTCCTAGTAAAAAAGGGTCGAAAACGAGTAATGTCCTAAATTAACGAGGAGATTTTCTTAACCTCCGTTTTGGCCGAATTTTTAGAGAATGCAAAAATATCCCATGGAAGTCGTAGTTATGTTGTTTACCTATCCAACGAATTGTCACATGCTAAGATTCAATCCAAATCGGCCACTTTATGGCCTTCCTAGTAAAAATGGGTCGAAAACGAGTAATGTCCTAAATTAACGAGGAGATTTTCTTAACCTCCATTTTGGCCGAATTTTTAGAGAATGCAAAAATATCCCATGGAAGTCGTAGTTATGTTGTTTACCTATCCAACGAATTGTCACACGCTAAGATTCAAGCAAATCGGCCACATTATGGCCTTCCTACTAAAAAAGGGTCGAAAACGAGTAATGTCCTAAATTAACGAGGAGATTTTCTTAACCTCCGTTTTGGCCGAATTTTTAGAGAATGCAAAAATATCCCATGGAAGACGTAGTTATGTTGTTTACCTATCCAACAAATTGTCACATGCTAAGATTCAATACAAATCGGCCACTTTATGGCCTTCCTAGTAAAAATGGGTCGAAAACGAGTAATGTCCTAAATTAACGAGGAGATTTTCTTAACCTCCATTTTGGCCGAATTTTTAGAGAATGCAAAAATATCCCATGGAAGTCGTAGTTATGTTGTTTACCTATCCAACGAATTGTCACACGCTGAGATTCAATGCAAATCGGCCACATTATGGCCTTCCTACTAAAAATGGGTTGAAAACGAGTTATGTCCTAAATTAACGAGGAGATTTTCTTAACCTCCATTTTGGCCTAATTTTTAGAGAATGCGAAAATATCCCATGGAAGTCGTAGTTATGTTGTTTATCTATCCAACGAATTGTCACATGCTAAGATTCAATGCAAATCGGCCACATTATGGCCTTCCTAGTAAAAAAGGGTCGAAAACGAGTAATGTCCTAAATTAACGAGGAGATTTTCTTAACCTCCGTTTTGGCCGAATTTTTAGAGAATGCAAAAATATCCCATGGAAGTCGTAGTTATGTTGTTTACCTTTCCAACGAATTGTCACATGCTAAGATTCAATACAAATCGGCCACTTTATGGCCTTCCTAGTAAAAATGGGTCGAAAACGAGTAATGTCCTAAATTAACGAGGAGATTTTCTTAACCTCCATTTTGGCCGAATTTTTAGAGAATGCAAAAATATCCCATGGAAGTCGTAGTTATGTTGTTTACCTATCCAACGAATTGTCACACGCTAAGATTCAATGCAAATCGGCCACATTATGGCCTTCCTACTAAAAAAGGTCGAAAATGAGTAATGTCCTAAATTAACGAGGAGATTTTCTTAACCTCCGTTTTGGCCGAATTTTTAGAGAATGCAAAAATATCCCATGGAAGACGTAGTTATCTTGTTTACCTATCCAACAAATTGTCACATGCTAAGATTCAATACAAATCGGCCACTTTATGGCCTTCCTAGTAAAAATGGGTCGAAAACGAGTAATGTCCTAAATTAACGAGGAGATTTTCTTAACCTCCATTTTGGCCGAATTTTTAGAGAATGCAAAAATATCCCATGGAAGTCGTAGCTATGTTGTTTACCTATCCAACGAATTGTCACATGCTAAGATTCAATACAAATCGGCCACTTTATGGCCTTCCTAGTAAAAATGGGTCGAAAACGAGTAATGTCCTAAATTAACGAGGAGATTTTCTTAACCTCCATTTTGGCCGAATTTTTAGAGAATGCAAAAAAATCACATGGAAGTCGTAGTTATGTTGTTTACCTATCCAACGAATTGTCACACGCTAAGATTCAATGCAAATCGGCCACATTATGGCCTTCCTACTAAAAAAGGGTCGAAAACGAGTAATGTCCTAAATTAACGAGGAGATTTTCTTAACCTCCGTTTTGGCCGAATTTTTAGAGAATGCAAAAATATCCCATGGAAGACGTAGTTATGTTGTTTACCTATCCAACGAATTGTTACTTGCTAAGATTCAATACAAATCGGCCACTTTATGGCCTTCCTAGTAAAAATGGGTCGAAAACGAGTAATGTCCTAAATTAACGAGGAGATTTTCTTAACCTCCATTTTGGCCGAATTTTTAGAGAATGCAAAAATATCCCATGGAAGTCGTAGTTATGTTGTTTATCTATCCAACGAATTTGCACACGCTAAGATTCAATGCAAATCGGCCACATTATGGCCTTCCTACTAAAAATGGGTTGAAAACGAGTTATGTCCTAAATTAACGAGGAGATTTTCTTAACCTCCATTTTGGCCTAATTTTTAGAGAATGCGAAAATATCCCATGGAAGTCGTAGTTATGTTGTTTATCTATCCAACGAATTGTCACATGCTAAGATTCAATGCAAATCGGCCACATTATGGCCTTCCTAGTAAAAAAGGGTCGAAAACGAGTAATGTCCTAAATTAACGAGGAGATTTTCTTAACCTCCGTTTTGGCCGAATTTTTAGAGAATGCAAAAATATCCCATGGAAGTCGTAGTTATGTTGTTTACCTATCCAACGAATTGTCACACGCTAAGATTCAAGCAAATCGGCCACATTATGGCCTTCCTACTAAAAAAGGGTCGAAAACGAGTAATGTCCTAAATTAACGAGGAGATTTTCTTAACCTCCGTTTTGGCCGAATTTTTAGAGAATGCAAAAATATCCCATGGAAGACGTAGTTATGTTGTTTACCTATCCAACAAATTGTCACATGCTAAGATTCAATACAAATCGGCCACTTTATGGCCTTCCTAGTAAAAATGGGTCGAAAACGAGTAATGTCCTAAATTAACGAGGAGATTTTCTTAACCTCCATTTTGGCCGAATTTTTAGAGAATGCAAAAATATCCCATGGAAGTCGTAGTTATGTTGTTTACCTATCCAACGAATTGTCACACGCTGAGATTCAATGCAAATCGGCCACATTATGGCCTTCCTACTAAAAATGGGTTGAAAACGAGTTATGTCCTAAATTAACGAGGAGATTTTCTTAACCTCCATTTTGGCCTAATTTTTAGAGAATGCGAAAATATCCCATGGAAGTCGTAGTTATGTTGTTTATCTATCCAACGAATTGTCACATGCTAAGATTCAATGCAAATCGGCCACATTATGGCCTTCCTAGTAAAAAAGGGTCGAAAACGAGTAATGTCCTAAATTAACGAGGAGATTTTCTTAACCTCCGTTTTGGCCGAATTTTTAGAGAATGCAAAAATATCCCATGGAAGTCGTAGTTATGTTGTTTACCTTTCCAACGAATTGTCACATGCTAAGATTCAATACAAATCGGCCACTTTATGGCCTTCCTAGTAAAAATGGGTCGAAAACGAGTAATGTCCTAAATTAACGAGGAGATTTTCTTAACCTCCATTTTGGCCGAATTTTTAGAGAATGCAAAAATATCCCATGGAAGTCGTAGTTATGTTGTTTACCTATCCAACGAATTGTCACACGCTAAGATTCAATGCAAATCGGCCACATTATGGCCTTCCTACTAAAAAAGGTCGAAAATGAGTAATGTCCTAAATTAACGAGGAGATTTTCTTAACCTCCGTTTTGGCCGAATTTTTAGAGAATGCAAAAATATCCCATGGAAGACGTAGTTATCTTGTTTACCTATCCAACAAATTGTCACATGCTAAGATTCAATACAAATCGGCCACTTTATGGCCTTCCTAGTAAAAATGGGTCGAAAACGAGTAATGTCCTAAATTAACGAGGAGATTTTCTTAACCTCCATTTTGGCCGAATTTTTAGAGAATGCAAAAATATCCCATGGAAGTCGTAGCTATGTTGTTTACCTATCCAACGAATTGTCACATGCTAAGATTCAATACAAATCGGCCACTTTATGGCCTTCCTAGTAAAAATGGGTCGAAAACGAGTAATGTCCTAAATTAACGAGGAGATTTTCTTAACCTCCATTTTGGCCGAATTTTTAGAGAATGCAAAAAAATCACATGGAAGTCGTAGTTATGTTGTTTACCTATCCAACGAATTGTCACACGCTAAGATTCAATGCAAATCGGCCACATTATGGCCTTCCTACTAAAAAAGGGTCGAAAACGAGTAATGTCCTAAATTAACGAGGAGATTTTCTTAACCTCCGTTTTGGCCGAATTTTTAGAGAATGCAAAAATATCCCATGGAAGTCGTAGTTATGTTGTTTATCTATCCAACGAATTGTCACACGCTAAGATTCAATGCAAATCGGCCACATTATGGCCTTCCTACTAAAAATGGGTTGAAAACGAGTTATGTCCTAAATTAACGAGGAGATTTTCTTAACCTCCATTTTGGCCGAATTTTTAGAGAATGCAAAAATATCCCATGGAAGACGTAGTTATGTTGTTTACCTATCCAACGAATTGTCACTTGCTAAGATTCAATACAAATCGGCCACTTTATGGCCTTCCTAGTAAAAATGGGTCGAAAACGAGTAATGTCCTAAATTAACGAGGAGATTTTCTTAACCTCCATTTTGGCCGAATTTTTAGAGAATGCAAAAATATCCCATGGAAGTCGTAGTTATGTTGTTTATCTATCCAACGAATTGTCACACGCTAAGATTCAATGCAAATCGGCCACATTATGGCCTTCCTACTAAAAATGGGTTGAAAACGAGTTATGTCCTAAATTAACGAGGAGATTTTCTTAACCTCCATTTTGGCCTAATTTTTAGAGAATGCGGAAATATCCCATGGAAGTCGTAGTTATGTTGTTTATCTATCCAACGAATTGTCACATGCTAAGATTCAATGCAAATCGGCCACATTATGGCCTTCCTAGTAAAAAAGGGTCGAAAACGAGTAATGTCCTAAATTAACGAGGAGATTTTCTTAACCTCCGTTTTGGCCGAATTTTTAGAGAATGCAAAAATATCCCATGGAAGACGTAGTTATGTTGTTTACCTATCCAACGAATTGTCACTTGCTAAGATTCAATACAAATCGGCCACTTTATGGCCTTCCTAGTAAAAATGGGTCGAAAACGAGTAATGTCCTAAATTAACGAGGAGATTTTCTTAACCTCCATTTTGGCCGAATTTTTAGAGAATGCAAAAATATCCCATGGAAGTCGTAGTTATGTTGTTTATCTATCCAATGAATTGTCACACGCTAAGATTCAATGCAAATCGGCCACATTATGGCCTTCCTACTAAAAATGGGTTGAAAACGAGTTATGTCCTAAATTAACGAGGAGATTTTCATAACCTCCGTTTTGGCCGAATTTTTAGAGAATGCAAAAATATCCCATGGAAGTCGTAGCTATGTTGTTTACCTATCCAACGAATTGTCACATGCTAAGATTCAATACAAATCGGCCACTTTATGGCCTTCCTAGTAAAAATGGGTCGAAAACGAGTAATGTCCTAAATTAACGAGGAGATTTTCTTAACCTCCATTTTGGCCGAATTTTTAGAGAATGCAAAAAAATCACATGGAAGTCGTAGTTATGTTGTTTACCTATCCAACGAATTGTCACACGCTAAGATTCAATGCAAATCGGCCACATTATGGCCTTCCTACTAAAAAAGGGTCGAAAACGAGTAATGTCCTAAATTAACGAGGAGATTTTCTTAACCTCCGTTTTGGCCGAATTTTTAGAGAATGCAAAAATATCCCATGGAAGACGTAGTTATGGTTTTTACCTATCCAACGAATTGTCACTTGCTAAGATTCAATACAAATCGGCCACTTTATGGCCTTCCTAGTAAAAATGGGTCGAAAACGAGTAATGTCCTAAATTAACGAGGAGATTTTCTTAACCTCCATTTTGGCCGAATTTTTAGAGAATGCAAAAATATCCCATGGAAGTCGTAGTTATGTTGTTTATCTATCCAACGAATTGTCACACGCTAAGATTCAATGCAAATCGGCCACATTATGGCCTTCCTACTAAAAATGGGTTGAAAACGAGTTATGTCCTAAATTAACGAGGAGATTTTCTTAACCTCCATTTTGGCCTAATTTTTAGAGAATGCGAAAATATCCCATGGAAGTCGTAGTTATGTTGTTTATCTATCCAACGAATTGTCACATGCTAAGATTCAATGCAAATCGGCCACATTATGGCCTTCCTAGTAAAAAAGGGTCGAAAACGAGTAATGTCCTAAATTAACGAGGAGATTTTCTTAACCTCCGTTTTGGCCGAATTTTTAGAGAATGCAAAAATATCCCATGGAAGTCGTAGTTATGTTGTTTACCTTTCCAACGAATTGTCACATGCTAAGATTCAATACAAATCGGCCACTTTATGGCCTTCCTAGTAAAAATGGGTCAAAAACGAGTAATGTCCTAAATTAACGAGGAGATTTTCTTAACCTCCATTTTGGCCGAATTTTTAGAGAATGCAAAAATATCCCATGGAAGTCGTAGTTATGTTGTTTACCTTTCCAACGAATTGTCACACGCTAAGATTCAATGCAAATCGGCCACATTATGGCCTTCCTACTAAAAAAGGGTCGAAAACGAGTAATGTACTAAATTAACGAGGAGATTTTCTTAACCTCCGTTTTGGCCGAATTTTTAGAGAATGCAAAAATATCCCATGGAAGACGTAGTTATGTTGTTTACCTATCCAACAAATTGTCACACGCTAAGATTCAATGCAAATCGGCCACTTTATGGCCTTCCTACTAAAAATGGGTCGAAAACGAGTAATGTCCTAAATTAACGAGGAGATTTTCTTAACCTCCGTTTTGGCCGAATTTTTAGAGAATGCAAAAATATCCCATGGAAGACGTAGTTATCTTGTTTACCTATCCAACAAATTGTCACATGCTAAGATTCAATACAAATCGGCCACTTTATGGCCTTCCTAGTAAAAATGGGTCGAAAACGAGTAATGTCCTAAATTAACGAGGAGATTTTCTTAACCTCCATTTTGGCCGAATTTTTAGAGAATGGAAAAATATCCCATGGAAGTCGTAGCTATGTTGTTTACCTATCCAACGAATTGTCACATGCTAAGATTCAATACAAATCGGCCACTTTATGGCCTTCCTAGTAAAAATGGGTCGAAAACGAGTAATGTCCTAAATTAACGAGGAGATTTTCTTAACCTCCATTTTGGCCGAATTTTTAGAGAATGCAAAAATATCCCATGGAAGTCGTAGTTATGTTGTTTATCTATCCAACGAATTGTCACACGCTAAGATTCAATGCAAATCGGCCACATAATGGCCTTCCTACTAAAAAAGGGTCGAAAACGAGTAATGTCCTAAATTAACGAGGAGATTTTCTTAACCTCCGTTTTGGCCGAATTTTTAGAGAATGCAAAAATATCCAATGGAAGTCGTAGCTATGTTGTTTACCTATCCAACGAATTGTCACATGCTAAGATTCAATACAAATCGGCCACTTTATGGCCTTCCTAGTAAAAATGGGTCGAAAACGAGTAATGTCCTAAATTAACGAGGAGATTTTCTTAACCTCCATTTTGGCCGAATTTTTAGAGAATGCAAAAATATCCAATGGAAGTCGTAGCTATGTTGTTTACCTATCCAACGAATTGTCACATGCTAAGATTCAATACAAATCGGCCACTTTATGGCCTTCCTAGTAAAAATGGGTCGAAAACGAGTAATGTCCAAAATTAACGAGGAGATTTTCTTAACCTCCATTTTGGCCGAATTTTTAGAGAATGCAAAAATATCCCATGGAAGTCGTAGTTATGTTGTTTACCTATCCAACGAATTGTCACACGCTAAGATTCAATGCAAATCGGCCACATTATGGCCTTCCTACTAAAAAAGGGTCGAAAACGAGTAATGTCCTAAATTAACGAGGAGATTTTCTTAACCTCCGTTTTGGCCGAATTTTTAGAGAATGCAAAAATATCCCATGGAAGACGTAGTTATGTCGTTTACCTATCCAACGAATTGTCACTTGCTAAGATTCAATACAAATCGGCCACTTTATGGCCTTCCTAGTAAAAATGGGTCGAAAACGAGTAATGTCCTAAATTAACGAGGAGATTTTCTTAACCTCCATTTTGGCCGAATTTTTAGAGAATGCAAAAATATCCCATGGAAGTCGTAGTTATGTTGTTTATCTATCCAACGAATTGTCACACGCTAAGATTCAATGCAAATCGGCCACATTATGGCCTTCCTACTAAAAATGGGTTGAAAACGAGTTATGTCCTAAATTAACGAGGAGATTTTCTTAACCTCCATTTTGGCCTAATTTTTAGAGAATGCGAAAATATCCCATGGAAGTCGTAGTTATGTTGTTTATCTATCCAACGAATTGTCACATGCTAAGATTCAATGCAAATCGGCCACATTATGGCCTTCCTAGTAAAAAAGGGTTGAAAACGAGTAATGTCCTAAATTAACGAGGAGATTTTCTTAACCTCCGTTTTGGCCGAATTTTTAGAGAATGCAAAAATATCCCATGGAAGTCGTAGTTATGTTGTTTACCTTTCCAACGAATTGTCACATGCTAAGATTCAATACAAATCGGCCACTTTATGGCCTTCCTAGTAAAAATGGGTCGAAAACGAGTAATGTCCTAAATTAACGAGGAGATTTTCTTAACCTCCATTTTGGCCGAATTTTTAGAGAATGCAAAAATATCCCATGGAAGTCGTAGTTATGTTGTTTACCTATCCAACGAATTGTCACACGCTAAGATTCAATGCAAATCGGCCACATTATGGCCTTCCTACTAAAAAAGGGTCGAAAACGAGTAATGTCCTAAATTAACGAGGAGATTTTCTTAACCTCCGTTTTGGCCGAATTTTTAGAGAATGCAAAAATATCCCATGGAAGACGTAGTTATGTTGTTTACCTATCCAACGAATTGTCACTTGCTAAGATTCAATACAAATCGGCCACTTTATGGCCTTCCTAGTAAAAATGGGTCGAAAACGAGTAATGTCCTAAATTAACGAGGAGATTTTCTTTACCTCCATTTTGGCCGAATTTTTAGAGAATGCAAAAATATCCCATGGAAGTCGTAGCTATGTTGTTTACCTATCCAACGAATTGTCACATGCTAAGATTCAATACAAATCGGCCACTTTATGGCCTTCCTAGTAAAAATGGGTTGAAAACGAGTAATGTCCTAAATTAACGAGGAGATTTTCTTAACCTCCATTTTGGCCGAATTTTTAGAGAATGCAAAAATATCCCATGGAAGTCGTAGTTATGTTGTTTACCTATCCAACGAATTGTCACACGCTGAGATTCAATGCAAATCGGCCACATTATGGCCTTCCTACTAAAAATGGGTTGAAAACGAGTTATGTCCTAAATTAACGAGGAGATTTTCTTAACCTCCATTTTGGCCTAATTTTTAGAGAATGCGAAAATATCCCATGGAAGTCGTAGTTATGTTGTTTATCTATCCAACGAATTGTCACATGCTAAGATTCAATGCAAATCGGCCACATTATGGCCTTCCTAGTAAAAAAGGGTCGAAAACGAGTAATGTCCTAAATTAACGAGGAGATTTTCTTAACCTCCGTTTTGGCCGAATTTTTAGAGAATGCAAAAATATCCCATGGAAGTCGTAGTTATGTTGTTTACCTTTCCAACGAATTGTCACATGCTAAGATTCAATACAAATCGGCCACTTTATGGCCTTCCTAGTAAAAATGGGTCGAAAACGAGTAATGTCCTAAATTAACGAGGAGATTTTCTTAACCTCCATTTTGGCCGAATTTTTAGAGAATGCAAAAATATCCCATGGAAGTCGTAGTTATGTTGTTTACCTATCCAACGAATTGTCACACGCTAAGATTCAATGCAAATCGGCCACATTATGGCCTTCCTACTAAAAAAGGTCGAAAATGAGTAATGTCCTAAATTAACGAGGAGATTTTCTTAACCTCCGTTTTGGCCGAATTTTTAGAGAATGCAAAAATATCCCATGGAAGACGTAGTTATCTTGTTTACCTATCCAACAAATTGTCACATGCTAAGATTCAATACAAATCGGCCACTTTATGGCCTTCCTAGTAAAAATGGGTCGAAAACGAGTAATGTCCTAAATTAACGAGGAGATTTTCTTAACCTCCATTTTGGCCGAATTTTTAGAGAATGCAAAAATATCCCATGGAAGTCGTAGCTATGTTGTTTACCTATCCAACGAATTGTCACATGCTAAGATTCAATACAAATCGGCCACTTTATGGCCTTCCTAGTAAAAATGGGTCGAAAACGAGTAATGTCCTAAATTAACGAGGAGATTTTCTTAACCTCCATTTTGGCCGAATTTTTAGAGAATGCAAAAAAATCACATGGAAGTCGTAGTTATGTTGTTTACCTATCCAACGAATTGTCACACGCTAAGATTCAATGCAAATCGGCCACATTATGGCCTTCCTACTAAAAAAGGGTCGAAAACGAGTAATGTCCTAAATTAACGAGGAGATTTTCTTAACCTCCGTTTTGGCCGAATTTTTAGAGAATGCAAAAATATCCCATGGAAGACGTAGTTATGTTGTTTACCTATCCAACGAATTGTCACTTGCTAAGATTCAATACAAATCGGCCACTTTATGGCCTTCCTAGTAAAAATGGGTCGAAAACGAGTAATGTCCTAAATTAACGAGGAGATTTTCTTAACCTCCATTTTGGCCGAATTTTTAGAGAATGCAAAAATATCCCATGGAAGTCGTAGTTATGTTGTTTATCTATCCAACGAATTGTCACACGCTAAGATTCAATGCAAATCGGCCACATTATGGCCTTCCTACTAAAAATGGGTTGAAAACGAGTTATGTCCTAAATTAACGAGGAGATTTTCTTAACCTCCATTTTGGCCTAATTTTTAGAGAATGCGAAAATATCCCATGGAAGTCGTAGTTATGTTGTTTATCTATCCAACGAATTGTCACATGCTAAGATTCAATGCAAATCGGCCACATTATGGCCTTCCTAGTAAAAAAGGGTCGAAAACGAGTAATGTCCTAAATTAACGAGGAGATTTTCTTAACCTCCGTTTTGGCCGAATTTTTAGAGAATGCAAAAATATCCCATGGAAGTCGTAGTTATGTTGTTTACCTATCCAACGAATTGTCACACGCTAAGATTCAAGCAAATCGGCCACATTATGGCCTTCCTACTAAAAAAGGGTCGAAAACGAGTAATGTCCTAAATTAACGAGGAGATTTTCTTAACCTCCGTTTTGGCCGAATTTTTAGAGAATGCAAAAATATCCCATGGAAGACGTAGTTATGTTGTTTACCTATCCAACAAATTGTCACATGCTAAGATTCAATACAAATCGGCCACTTTATGGCCTTCCTAGTAAAAATGGGTCGAAAACGAGTAATGTCCTAAATTAACGAGGAGATTTTCTTAACCTCCATTTTGGCCGAATTTTTAGAGAATGCAAAAATATCCCATGGAAGTCGTAGTTATGTTGTTTACCTATCCAACAAATTGTCACACGCTGAGATTCAATGCAAATCGGCCACATTATGGCCTTCCTACTAAAAATGGGTTGAAAACGAGTTATGTCCTAAATTAACGAGGAGATTTTCTTAACCTCCATTTTGGCCTAATTTTTAGAGAATGCGAAAATATCCCATGGAAGTCGTAGTTATGTTGTTTATCTATCCAACGAATTGTCACATGCTAAGATTCAATGCAAATCGGCCACATTATGGCCTTCCTAGTAAAAAAGGGTCGAAAACGAGTAATGTCCTAAATTAACGAGGAGATTTTCTTAACCTCCGTTTTGGCCGAATTTTTAGAGAATGCAAAAATATCCCATGGAAGTCGTAGTTATGTTGTTTACCTTTCCAACGAATTGTCACATGCTAAGATTCAATACAAATCGGCCACTTTATGGCCTTCCTAGTAAAAATGGGTCGAAAACGAGTAATGTCCTAAATTAACGAGGAGATTTTCTTAACCTCCATTTTGGCCGAATTTTTAGAGAATGCAAAAATATCCCATGGAAGTCGTAGTTATGTTGTTTACCTATCCAACGAATTGTCACACGCTAAGATTCAATGCAAATCGGCCACATTATGGCCTTCCTACTAAAAAAGGTCGAAAATGAGTAATGTCCTAAATTAACGAGGAGATTTTCTTAACCTCCGTTTTGGCCGAATTTTTAGAGAATGCAAAAATATCCCATGGAAGACGTAGTTATCTTGTTTACCTATCCAACAAATTGTCACATGCTAAGATTCAATACAAATCGGCCACTTTATGGCCTTCCTAGTAAAAATGGGTCGAAAACGAGTAATGTCCTAAATTAACGAGGAGATTTTCTTAACCTCCATTTTGGCCGAATTTTTAGAGAATGCAAAAATATCCCATGGAAGTCGTAGCTATGTTGTTTACCTATCCAACGAATTGTCACATGCTAAGATTCAATACAAATCGGCCACTTTATGGCCTTCCTAGTAAAAATGGGTCGAAAACGAGTAATGTCCTAAATTAACGAGGAGATTTTCTTAACCTCCATTTTGGCCGAATTTTTAGAGAATGCAAAAAAATCACATGGAAGTCGTAGTTATGTTGTTTACCTATCCAACGAATTGTCACACGCTAAGATTCAATGCAAATCGGCCACATTATGGCCTTCCTACTAAAAAAGGGTCGAAAACGAGTAATGTCCTAAATTAACGAGGAGATTTTCTTAACCTCCGTTTTGGCCGAATTTTTAGAGAATGCAAAAATATCCCATGGAAGACGTAGTTATGTTGTTTACCTATCCAACGAATTGTCACTTGCTAAGATTCAATACAAATCGGCCACTTTATGGCCTTCCTAGTAAAAATGGGTCGAAAACGAGTAATGTCCTAAATTAACGAGGAGATTTTCTTAACCTCCATTTTGGCCGAATTTTTAGAGAATGCAAAAATATCCCATGGAAGTCGTAGTTATGTTGTTTATCTATCCAACGAATTGTCACACGCTAAGATTCAATGCAAATCGGCCACATTATGGCCTTCCTACTAAAAATGGGTTGAAAACGAGTTATGTCCTAAATTAACGAGGAGATTTTCTTAACCTCCATTTTGGCCTAATTTTTAGAGAATGCGGAAATATCCCATGGAAGTCGTAGTTATGTTGTTTATCTATCCAACGAATTGTCACATGCTAAGATTCAATGCAAATCGGCCACATTATGGCCTTCCTAGTAAAAAAGGGTCGAAAACGAGTAATGTCCTAAATTAACGAGGAGATTTTCTTAACCTCCGTTTTGGCCGAATTTTTAGAGAATGCAAAAATATCCCATGGAAGACGTAGTTATGTTGTTTACCTATCCAACGAATTGTCACTTGCTAAGATTCAATACAAATCGGCCACTTTATGGCCTTCCTAGTAAAAATGGGTCGAAAACGAGTAATGTCCTAAATTAACGAGGAGATTTTCTTAACCTCCATTTTGGCCGAATTTTTAGAGAATGCAAAAATATCCCATGGAAGTCGTAGTTATGTTGTTTATCTATCCAATGAATTGTCACACGCTAAGATTCAATGCAAATCGGCCACATTATGGCCTTCCTACTAAAAATGGGTTGAAAACGAGTTATGTCCTAAATTAACGAGGAGATTTTCATAACCTCCGTTTTGGCCGAATTTTTAGAGAATGCAAAAATATCCCATGGAAGTCGTAGCTATGTTGTTTACCTATCCAACGAATTGTCACATGCTAAGATTCAATACAAATCGGCCACTTTATGGCCTTCCTAGTAAAAATGGGTCGAAAACGAGTAATGTCCTAAATTAACGAGGAGATTTTCTTAACCTCCATTTTGGCCGAATTTTTAGAGAATGCAAAAAAATCACATGGAAGTCGTAGTTATGTTGTTTACCTATCCAACGAATTGTCACACGCTAAGATTCAATGCAAATCGGCCACATTATGGCCTTCCTACTAAAAAAGGGTCGAAAACGAGTAATGTCCTAAATTAACGAGGAGATTTTCTTAACCTCCGTTTTGGCCGAATTTTTAGAGAATGCAAAAATATCCCATGGAAGACGTAGTTATGGTTTTTACCTATCCAACGAATTGTCACTTGCTAAGATTCAATACAAATCGGCCACTTTATGGCCTTCCTAGTAAAAATGGGTCGAAAACGAGTAATGTCCTAAATTAACGAGGAGATTTTCTTAACCTCCATTTTGGCCGAATTTTTAGAGAATGCAAAAATATCCCATGGAAGTCGTAGTTATGTTGTTTATCTATCCAACGAATTGTCACACGCTAAGATTCAATGCAAATCGGCCACATTATGGCCTTCCTACTAAAAATGGGTTGAAAACGAGTTATGTCCTAAATTAACGAGGAGATTTTCTTAACCTCCATTTTGGCCTAATTTTTAGAGAATGCGAAAATATCCCATGGAAGTCGTAGTTATGTTGTTTATCTATCCAACGAATTGTCACATGCTAAGATTCAATGCAAATCGGCCACATTATGGCCTTCCTAGTAAAAAAGGGTCGAAAACGAGTAATGTCCTAAATTAACGAGGAGATTTTCTTAACCTCCGTTTTGGCCGAATTTTTAGAGAATGCAAAAATATCCCATGGAAGTCGTAGTTATGTTGTTTACCTTTCCAACGAATTGTCACATGCTAAGATTCAATACAAATCGGCCACTTTATGGCCTTCCTAGTAAAAATGGGTCAAAAACGAGTAATGTCCTAAATTAACGAGGAGATTTTCTTAACCTCCATTTTGGCCGAATTTTTAGAGAATGCAAAAATATCCCATGGAAGTCGTAGTTATGTTGTTTACCTTTCCAACGAATTGTCACACGCTAAGATTCAATGCAAATCGGCCACATTATGGCCTTCCTACTAAAAAAGGGTCGAAAACGAGTAATGTCCTAAATTAACGAGGAGATTTTCTTAACCTCCGTTTTGGCCGAATTTTTAGAGAATGCAAAAATATCCCATGGAAGACGTAGTTATGTTGTTTACCTATCCAACAAATTGTCACACGCTAAGATTCAATGCAAATCGGCCACTTTATGGCCTTCCTACTAAAAATGGGTCGAAAACGAGTAATGTCCTAAATTAACGAGGAGATTTTCTTAACCTCCGTTTTGGCCGAATTTTTAGAGAATGCAAAAATATCCCATGGAAGACGTAGTTATCTTGTTTACCTATCCAACAAATTGTCACATGCTAAGATTCAATACAAATCGGCCACTTTATGGCCTTCCTAGTAAAAATGGGTCGAAAACGAGTAATGTCCTAAATTAACGAGGAGATTTTCTTAACCTCCATTTTGGCCGAATTTTTAGAGAATGCAAAAATATCCCATGGAAGTCGTAGCTATGTTGTTTACCTATCCAACGAATTGTCACATGCTAAGATTCAATACAAATCGGCCACTTTATGGCCTTCCTAGTAAAAATGGGTCGAAAACGAGTAATGTCCTAAATTAACGAGGAGATTTTCTTAACCTCCATTTTGGCCGAATTTTTAGAGAATGCAAAAATATCCCATGGAAGTCGTAGTTATGTTGTTTATCTATCCAACGAATTGTCACACGCTAAGATTCAATGCAAATCGGCCACATAATGGCCTTCCTACTAAAAAAGGGTCGAAAACGAGTAATGTCCTAAATTAACGAGGAGATTTTCTTAACCTCCGTTTTGGCCGAATTTTTAGAGAATGCAAAAATATCCAATGGAAGTCGTAGCTATGTTGTTTACCTATCCAACGAATTGTCACATGCTAAGATTCAATACAAATCGGCCACTTTATGGCCTTCCTAGTAAAAATGGGTCGAAAACGAGTAATGTCCTAAATTAACGAGGAGATTTTCTTAACCTCCATTTTGGCCGAATTTTTAGAGAATGCAAAAATATCCAATGGAAGTCGTAGCTATGTTGTTTACCTATCCAACGAATTGTCACATGCTAAGATTCAATACAAATCGGCCACTTTATGGCCTTCCTAGTAAAAATGGGTCGAAAACGAGTAATGTCCAAAATTAACGAGGAGATTTTCTTAACCTCCATTTTGGCCGAATTTTTAGAGAATGCAAAAATATCCCATGGAAGTCGTAGTTATGTTGTTTACCTATCCAACGAATTGTCACACGCTAAGATTCAATGCAAATCGGCCACATTATGGCCTTCCTACTAAAAAAGGGTCGAAAACGAGTAATGTCCTAAATTAACGAGGAGATTTTCTTAACCTCCGTTTTGGCCGAATTTTTAGAGAATGCAAAAATATCCCATGGAAGACGTAGTTATGTCGTTTACCTATCCAACGAATTGTCACTTGCTAAGATTCAATACAAATCGGCCACTTTATGGCCTTCCTAGTAAAAATGGGTCGAAAACGAGTAATGTCCTAAATTAACGAGGAGATTTTCTTAACCTCCATTTTGGCCGAATTTTTAGAGAATGCAAAAATATCCCATGGAAGTCGTAGTTATGTTGTTTATCTATCCAACGAATTGTCACACGCTAAGATTCAATGCAAATCGGCCACATTATGGCCTTCCTACTAAAAATGGGTTGAAAACGAGTTATGTCCTAAATTAACGAGGAGATTTTCTTAACCTCCATTTTGGCCTAATTTTTAGAGAATGCGAAAATATCCCATGGAAGTCGTAGTTATGTTGTTTATCTATCCAACGAATTGTCACATGCTAAGATTCAATGCAAATCGGCCACATTATGGCCTTCCTAGTAAAAAAGGGTTGAAAACGAGTAATGTCCTAAATTAACGAGGAGATTTTCTTAACCTCCGTTTTGGCCGAATTTTTAGAGAATGCAAAAATATCCCATGGAAGTCGTAGTTATGTTGTTTACCTTTCCAACGAATTGTCACATGCTAAGATTCAATACAAATCGGCCACTTTATGGCCTTCCTAGTAAAAATGGGTCGAAAACGAGTAATGTCCTAAATTAACGAGGAGATTTTCTTAACCTCCATTTTGGCCGAATTTTTAGAGAATGCAAAAATATCCCATGGAAGTCGTAGTTATGTTGTTTACCTATCCAACGAATTGTCACACGCTAAGATTCAATGCAAATCGGCCACATTATGGCCTTCCTACTAAAAAAGGGTCGAAAACGAGTAATGTCCTAAATTAACGAGGAGATTTTCTTAACCTCCGTTTTGGCCGAATTTTTAGAGAATGCAAAAATATCCCATGGAAGACGTAGTTATGTTGTTTACCTATCCAACGAATTGTCACTTGCTAAGATTCAATACAAATCGGCCACTTTATGGCCTTCCTAGTAAAAATGGGTCGAAAACGAGTAATGTCCTAAATTAACGAGGAGATTTTCTTTACCTCCATTTTGGCCGAATTTTTAGAGAATGCAAAAATATCCCATGGAAGTCGTAGCTATGTTGTTTACCTATCCAACGAATTGTCACATGCTAAGATTCAATACAAATCGGCCACTTTATGGCCTTCCTAGTAAAAATGGGTCGAAAACGAGTAATGTCCTAAATTAACGAGGAGATTTTCTTAACCTCCATTTTGGCCGAATTTTTAGAGAATGCAAAAATATCCCATGGAAGTCGTAGTTATGTTGTTTACCTATCCAACGAATTGTCACACGCTAAGATTCAATGCAAATCGGCCACATTATGGCCTTCCTACTAAAAAAGGGTCGAAAACGAGTAATGTCCTAAATTAACGAGGAGATTTTCTTAACCTCCGTTTTGGCCGAATTTTTAGAGAATGCAAAAATATCCCATGGAAGACGTAGTTATGTTGTTTACCTATCCAACGAATTGTCACTTGCTAAGATTCAATACAAATCGGCCACTTTATGGCCTTCCTAGTAAAAATGGGTCGAAAACGAGTAATGTCCTAAATTAACGAGGAGATTTTCTTAACCTCCATTTTGGCCGAATTTTTAGAGAATGCAAAAATATCCCATGGAAGACGTAGTTATGTTGTTTATCTATCCAACGAATTGTCACACGCTAAGATTCAATGCAAATCGGCCACATTATGGCCTTCCTACTAAAAAAGGGTCGAAAACGAGTAATGTCCAAAATTAACGAGGAGATTTTCTTAACCTCCGTTTTGGCCGAATTTTTAGAGAATGCAAAAATATCCCATGGAAGTCGTAGTTATGTTGTTTACCTATCCAACGAATTGTCACATGCTAAGATTCAATACAAATCGGCCACTTTATGGCCTTCCTAGTAAAAATGGGTCGAAAACGAGTAATGTCCTAAATTAACGAGGAGATTTTCTTAACCTCCATTTTGGCCGAATTTTTAGAGAATGCAAAAATATCCCATGGAAGTCGTAGTTATGTTGTTTACCTATCCAACGAATTGTCACACGCTAAGATTCAATGCAAATCGGCCACATTATGGCCTTCCTACTAAAAAAGGGTCGAAAACGAGTAATGTCCTAAATTAACGAGGAGATTTTCTTAACCTCCGTTTTGGCCGAATTTTTAGAGAATGCAAAAATATCCCATGGAAGATGTAGTTATGTTGTTTACCTATCCAACAAATTGTCACATGCTAAGATTCAATACAAATCGGCCACTTTATGGCCTTCCTAGTAAAAATGGGTCGAAAACGAGTAATGTCCTAAATTAACGAGGAGATTTTCTTAACCTCCATTTTGGCCGAATTTTTAGAGAATGCAAAAATATCCCATGGAAGTCGTAGCTATGTTGTTTACCTATCCAACGAATTGTCACATGCTAAGATTCAATACAAATCGGCCACTTTATGGCCTTCCTAGTAAAAATGGGTCGAAAACGAGTAATGTCCTAAATTAACGAGGAGATTTTCTTAACCTCCATGTTGGCCGAATTTTTAGAGAATGCAAAAATATCCCATGGAAGTCGTAGTTATGTTGTTTACCTATCCAACGAATTGTCACACGCTAAGATTCAATGCAAATCGGCCACATTATGGCCTTCCTACTAAAAAAGGGTCGAAAACGAGTAATGTCCTAAATTAACGAGGAGATTTTCTTAACCTCCGTTTTGGCCGAATTTTTAGAGAATGCAAAAATATCCCATGGAAGACGTAGTTATGTTGTTTACCTATCCAACGAATTGTCACTTGCTAAGATTCAATACAAATCGGCCACTTTATGGCCTTCCTAGTAAAAATGGGTCGAAAACGAGTAATGTCCTAAATTAACGAGGAGATTTTCTTAACCTCCATTTTGGCCGAATTTTTAGAGAATGCAAAAATATCCCATGGAAGTCGTAGTTATGTTGTTTATCTATCCAACGAATTGTCACACGCTAAGATTCAATGCAAATCGGCCACATTATGGCCTTCCTACTAAAAAAGGGTCGAAAACGAGTAATGTCCTAAATTAACGAGGAGATTTTCTTAACCTCCGTTTTGGCCGAATTTTTAGAGAATGCAAAAATATCCCATGGAAGTCGTAGTTATGTTGTTTACCTATCCAACGAATTGTCACATGCTAAGATTCAATACAAATCGGCCACTTTATGGCCTTCCTAGTAAAAATGGGTCGAAAACGAGTAATGTCCTAAATTAACGAGGAGATTTTCTTAACCTCCATTTTGGCCGAATTTTTAGAGAATGCAAAAATATCCCATGGAAGTCGTAGTTATGTTGTTTACCTATCCAACGAATTGTCACACGCTAAGATTCAATGCAAATCGGCCACATTATGGCCTTCCTACTAAAAAAGGGTCGAAAACGAGTAATGTCCTAAATTAACGAGGAGATTTTCTTAACCTCCGTTTTGGCCGAATTTTTAGAGAATGCAAAAATATCCCATGGAAGACGTAGTTATGTTGTTTACCTATCCAACAAATTGTCACATGCTAAGATTCAATACAAATCGGCCACTTTATGGCCTTCCTAGTAAAAATGGGTCGAAAACGAGTAATGTCCTAAATTAACGAGGAGATTTTCTTAACCTCCATTTTGGCCGAATTTTTAGAGAATGCAAAAATATCCCATGGAAGTCGTAGTTATGTTGTTTATCTATCCAACGAATTGTCACACGCTAAGATTCAATGCAAATCGGCCACATTATGGCCTTCCTACTAAAAAAGGGTCGAAAACGAGTAATGTCCTAAATTAACGAGGAGATTTTCTTAACCTCCGTTTTGGCCGAATTTTTAGAGAATGCAAAAATATCCCATGGACGACGTAGTTATGTTGTTTACCTATCCAACAAATTGTCACATGCTAAGATTCAATACAAATCGGCCACTTTATGGCCTTCCTAGTAAAAATGGGTCGAAAACGAGTAATGTCCTAAATTAACGAGGAGATTTTCTTAACCTCCATTTTGGCCGAATTTTTAGAGAATGCAAAAATATCCCATGGAAGTCGTAGCTATGTTGTTTACCTATCCAACGAATTGTCACATGCTAAGATTCAATACAAATCGGCCACTTTATGGCCTTCCTAGTAAAAATGGGTCGAAAACGAGTAATGTCCTAAATTAACGAGGAGATTTTCTTAACCTCCATGTTGGCCGAATTTTTAGAGAATGCAAAAATATCCCATGGAAGTCGTAGTTATGTTGTTTACCTATCCAACGAATTGTCACACGCTAAGATTCAATGCAAATCGGCCACATTATGGCCTTCCTACTAAAAAAGGGTCGAAAACGAGTAATGTCCTAAATTAACGAGGAGATTTTCTTAACCTCCGTTTTGGCCGAATTTTTAGAGAATGCAAAAATATCCCATGGAAGACGTAGTTATGTTGTTTACCTATCCAACGAATTGTCACTTGCTAAGATTCAATACAAATCGGCCACTTTATGGCCTTCCTAGTAAAAATGGGTCGAAAACGAGTAATGTCCTAAATTAACGAGGAGATTTTCTTTACCTCCATTTTGGCCGAATTTTTAGAGAATGCAAAAATATCCCATGGAAGTCGTAGCTATGTTGTTTACCTATCCAACGAATTGTCACATGCTAAGATTCAATAAAAATCGGCCACTTTATGGCCTTCCTAGTAAAAATGGGTCGAAAACGAGTAATGTCCTAAATTAACGAGGAGATTTTCTTAACCTCCATTTTGGCCGAATTTTTAGAGAATGCAAAAATATCCCATGGAAGTCGTAGTTATGTTGTTTACCTATCCAACGAATTGTCACACGCTAAGATTCAATGCAAATCGGCCACATTATGGCCTTCCTACTAAAAAAGGGTCGAAAACGAGTAATGTCCTAAATTAACGAGGAGATTTTCTTAACCTCCGTTTTGGCCGAATTTTTAGAGAATGCAAAAATATCCCATGGAAGACGTAGTTATGTTGTTTACCTATCCAACGAATTGTCACTTGCTAAGATTCAATACAAATCGGCCACTTTATGGCCTTCCTAGTAAAAATGGGTCGAAAACGAGTAATGTCCTAAATTAACGAGGAGATTTTCTTAACCTCCATTTTGGCCGAATTTTTAGAGAATGCAAAAATATCCCATGGAAGACGTAGTTATGTTGTTTATCTATCCAACGAATTGTCACACGCTAAGATTCAATGCAAATCGGCCACATTATGGCCTTCCTACTAAAAAAGGGTCGAAAACGAGTAATGTCCAAAATTAACGAGGAGATTTTCTTAACCTCCGTTTTGGCCGAATTTTTAGAGAATGCAAAAATATCCCATGGAAGTCGTAGTTATGTTGTTTACCTATCCAACGAATTGTCACATGCTAAGATTCAATACAAATCGGCCACTTTATGGCCTTCCTAGTAAAAATGGGTCGAAAACGAGTAATGTCCTAAATTAACGAGGAGATTTTCTTAACCTCCATTTTGGCCGAATTTTTAGAGAATGCAAAAATATCCCATGGAAGTCGTAGTTATGTTGTTTACCTATCCAACGAATTGTCACACGCTAAGATTCAATGCAAATCGGCCACATTATGGCCTTCCTACTAAAAAAGGGTCGAAAACGAGTAATGTCCTAAATTAACGAGGAGATTTTCTTAACCTCCGTTTTGGCCGAATTTTTAGAGAATGCAAAAATATCCCATGGAAGACGTAGTTATGTTGTTTACCTATCCAACAAATTGTCACATGCTAAGATTCAATACAAATCGGCCACTTTATGGCCTTCCTAGTAAAAATGGGTCGAAAACGAGTAATGTCCTAAATTAACGAGGAGATTTTCTTAACCTCCATTTTGGCCGAATTTTTAGAGAATGCAAAAATATCCCATGGAAGTCGTAGCTATGTTGTTTACCTATCCAACGAATTGTCACATGCTAAGATTCAATACAAATCGGCCACTTTATGGCCTTCCTAGTAAAAATGGGTCGAAAACGAGTAATGTCCTAAATTAACGAGGAGATTTTCTTAACCTCCATGTTGGCCGAATTTTTAGAGAATGCAAAAATATCACATGGAAGTCGTAGTTATGTTGTTTACCTATCCAACGAATTGTCACACGCTAAGATTCAATGCAAATCGGCCACATTATGGCCTTCCTACTAAAAAAGGGTCGAAAACGAGTAATGTCCTAAATTAACGAGGAGATTTTCTTAACCTCCGTTTTGGCCGAATTTTTAGAGAATGCAAAAATATCCCATGGAAGACGTAGTTATGTTGTTTACCTATCCAACGAATTGTCACTTGCTAAGATTCAATACAAATCGGCCACTTTATGGCCTTCCTAGTAAAAATGGGTCGAAAACGAGTAATGTCCTAAATTAACGAGGAGATTTTCTTAACCTCCATTTTGGCCGAATTTTTAGAGAATGCAAAAATATCCCATGGAAGTCGTAGTTATGTTGTTTATCTATCCAACGAATTGTCACACGCTAAGATTCAATGCAAATCGGCCACATTATGGCCTTCCTACTAAAAAAGGGTCGAAAACGAGTAATGTCCTAAATTAACGAGGAGATTTTCTTAACCTCCGTTTTGGCCGAATTTTTAGAGAATGCAAAAATATCCCATGGAAGTCGTAGTTATGTTGTTTACCTATCCAACGAATTGTCACATGCTAAGATTCAATACAAATCGGCCACTTTATGGCCTTCCTAGTAAAAATGGGTCGAAAACGAGTAATGTCCTAAATTAACGAGGAGATTTTCTTAACCTCCATTTTGGCCGAATTTTTAGAGAATGCAAAAATATCCCATGGAAGTCGTAGTTATGTTGTTTACCTATCCAACGAATTGTCACACGCTAAGATTCAATGCAAATCGGCCACATTATGGCCTTCCTACTAAAAAAGGGTCGAAAACGAGTAATGTCCTAAATTAACGAGGAGATTTTCTTAACCTCCGTTTTGGCCGAATTTTTAGAGAATGCAAAAATATCCCATGGAAGACGTAGTTATGTTGTTTACCTATCCAACAAATTGTCACATGCTAAGATTCAATACAAATCGGCCACTTTATGGCCTTCCTAGTAAAAATGGGTCGAAAACGAGTAATGTCCTAAATTAACGAGGAGATTTTCTTAACCTCCATTTTGGCCGAATTTTTAGAGAATGCAAAAATATCCCATGGAAGTCGTAGTTATGTTGTTTATCTATCCAACGAATTGTCACACGCTAAGATTCAATGCAAATCGGCCACATTATGGCCTTCCTACTAAAAAAGGGTCGAAAACGAGTAATGTCATAAATTAACGAGGAGATTTTCTTAACCTCCGTTTTGGCCGAATTTTTAGAGAATGCAAAAATATCCCATGGAAGACGTAGTTATGTTGTTTACCTATCCAACAAATTGTCACATGCTAAGATTCAATACAAATCGGCCACTTTATGGCCTTCCTAGTAAAAATGGGTCGAAAACGA
Organism: Medicago sativa; assembly: GCF_051527215.1. Lineage (NCBI taxonomy): Eukaryota > Viridiplantae > Streptophyta > Magnoliopsida > Fabales > Fabaceae > Medicago > Medicago sativa. The sequence goes on from NC_140750.1 coordinate 85,594,588, forward strand.
GTAATGTCCTAAATTAACGAGGAGATTTTCTTAACCTCCATTTTGGCCGAATTTTAAGAGAATGCAAAAATATCCCATGGAAGTCGTAGCTATGTTGTTTACCTATCCAACGAATTGTCACATGCTAAGATTCAATACAAATCGGCCACTTTATGGCCTTCCTAGTAAAAATGGGTCGAAAACGAGTAATGTCCTAAATTAACGAGGAGATTTTCTTAACCTCCATGTTGGCCGAATTTTTAGAGAATGCAAAAATATCCCATGGAAGTCGTAGTTATGTTGTTTACCTATCCAACGAATTGTCACACGCTAAGATTCAATGCAAATCGGCCACATTATGGCCTTCCTACTAAAAAAGGGTCGAAAACGAGTAATGTCCTAAATTAACGAGGAGATTTTCTTAACCTCCGTTTTGGCCGAATTTTTAGAGAATGCAAAAATATCCCATGGAAGACGTAGTTATGTTGTTTACCTATCCAACGAATTGTCACTTGCTAAGATTCAATACAAATCGGCCACTTTATGGCCTTCCTAGTAAAAATGGGTCGAAAACGAGTAATGTCCTAAATTAACGAGGAGATTTTCTTAACCTCCATTTTGGCCGAATTTTTAGAGAATGCAAAAATATCCCATGGAAGTCGTAGTTATGTTGTTTACCTATCCAACGAATTGTCACACGCTAAGATTCAATGCAAATCGGCCACATTATGGCCTTCCTACTAAAAAAGGGTCGAAAACGAGTAATGTCCTAAATTAACGAGGAGATTTTCTTAACCTCCGTTTTGGCCGAATTTTTAGAGAATGCAAAAATATCCCATGGAAGACGTAGTTATGTTGTTTACCTATCCAACAAATTGTCACATGCTAAGATTCAATACAAATCGGCCACTTTATGGCCTTCCTAGTAAAAATGGGTCGAAAACGAGTAATGTCCTAAATTAACGAGGAGATTTTCTTAACCTCCATTTTGGCCGAATTTTTAGAGAATGCAAAAATATCCCATGGAAGTCGTAGTTATGTTGTTTATCTATCCAACGAATTGTCACACGCTAAGATTCAATGCAAATCGGCCACATTATGGCCTTCCTACTAAAAAAGGGTCGAAAACGAGTAATGTCATAAATTAACGAGGAGATTTTCTTAACCTCCGTTTTGGCCGAATTTTTAGAGAATGCAAAAATATCCCATGGAAGACGTAGTTATGTTGTTTACCTATCCAACAAATTGTCACATGCTAAGATTCAATACAAATCGGCCACTTTATGGCCTTCCTAGTAAAAATGGGTCGAAAACGAGTAATGTCCTAAATTAACGAGGAGATTTTCTTAACCTCCATTTTGGCCGAATTTTAAGAGAATGCAAAAATATCCCATGGAAGTCGTAGCTATGTTGTTTACCTATCCAACGAATTGTCACATGCTAAGATTCAATACAAATCGGCCACTTTATGGCCTTCCTAGTAAAAATGGGTCGAAAACGAGTAATGTCCTAAATTAACGAGGAGATTTTCTTAACCTCCATGTTGGCCGAATTTTTAGAGAATGCAAAAATATCCCATGGAAGTCGTAGTTATGTTGTTTACCTATCCAACGAATTGTCACACGCTAAGATTCAATGCAAATCGGCCACATTATGGCCTTCCTACTAAAAAAGGGTCGAAAACGAGTAATGTCCTAAATTAACGAGGAGATTTTCTTAACCTCCGTTTTGGCCGAATTTTTAGAGAATGCAAAAATATCCCATGGAAGACGTAGTTATGTTGTTTACCTATCCAACGAATTGTCACTTGCTAAGATTCAATACAAATCGGCCACTTTATGGCCTTCCTAGTAAAAATGGGTCGAAAACGAGTAATGTCCTAAATTAAAGAGGAGATTTTCTTAACCTCCATTTTGGCCGAATTTTTAGAGAATGCAAAAATATCCCATGGAAGTCGTAGTTATGTTGTTTATCTATCCAACGAATTGTCACACGCTAAGATTCAATGCAAATCGGCCACATTATGGCCTTCCTACTAAAAAAGGGTCGAAAACGAGTAATGTCCTAAATTAACGAGGAGATTTTCTTAACCTCCGTTTTGGCCGAATTTTTAGAGAATGCAAAAATATCCCATGGAAGACGTAGTTATGTTGTTTACCTATCCAACAAATTGTCACATGCTAAGATTCAATACAAATCGGCCACTTTATGGCCTTCCTAGTAAAAATGGGTCGAAAACGAGTAATGTCCTAAATTAACGAGGAGATTTTCTTAACCTCCATTTTGGCCGAATTTTTAGAGAATGCAAAAATATCCCATGGAAGTCGTAGTTATGTTGTTTATCTATCCAACGAATTGTCACACGCTAAGATTCAATGCAAATCGGCCACATTATGGCCTTCCTACTAAAAAAGGGTCGAAAACGAGTAATGTCCTAAATTAACGAGGAGATTTTCTTAACCTCCGTTTTGGCCGAATTTTTAGAGAATGCAAAAATATCCCATGGAAGACGTAGTTATGTTGTTTACCTATCCAACAAATTGTCACATGCTAAGATTCAATACAAATCGGCCACTTTATGGCCTTCCTAGTAAAAATGGGTCGAAAACGAGTAATGTCCTAAATTAACGAGGAGATTTTCTTAACCTCCATTTTGGCCGAATTTTAAGAGAATGCAAAAATATCCCATGGAAGTCGTAGCTATGTTGTTTACCTATCCAACGAATTGTCACATGCTAAGATTCAATACAAATCGGCCACTTTATGGCCTTCCTAGTAAAAATGGGTCGAAAACGAGTAATGTCCTAAATTAACGAGGAGATTTTCTTAACCTCCATGTTGGCCGAATTTTTAGAGAATGCAAAAATATCCCATGGAAGTCGTAGTTATGTTGTTTACCTATCCAACGAATTGTCACACGCTAAGATTCAATGCAAATCGGCCATATTATGGCCTTCCTACTAAAAAAGGGTCGAAAACGAGTAATGTCCTAAATTAACGAGGAGATTTTCTTAACCTCCGTTTTGGCCGAATTTTTAGAGAATGCAAAAATATCCCATGGAAGACGTAGTTATGTTGTTTACCTATCCAACGAATTGTCACTTGCTAAGATTCAATACAAATCGGCCACTTTATGGCCTTCCTAGTAAAAATGGGTCGAAAACGAGTAATGTCCTAAATTAAAGAGGAGATTTTCTTAACCTCCATTTTGGCCGAATTTTTAGAGAATGCAAAAATATCCCATGGAAGTCGTAGTTATGTTGTTTATCTATCCAACGAATTGTCACACGCTAAGATTCAATGCAAATCGGCCACATTATGGCCTTCCTACTAAAAAAGGGTCGAAAACGAGTAATGTCCTAAATTAACGAGGAGATTTTCTTAACCTCCGTTTTGGCCGAATTTTTAGAGAATGCAAAAATATCCCATGGAAGTCGTAGTTATGTTGTTTACCTATCCAACGAATTGTCACATGCTAAGATTCAATACAAATCGGCCACTTTATGGCCTTCCTAGTAAAAATGGGTCGAAAACGAGTAATGTCCTAAATTAACGAGGAGATTTTCTTAACCTCCATTTTGGCCGAATTTTTAGAGAATGCAAAAATATCCCATGGAAGTCGTAGTTATGTTGTTTACCTATCCAACGAATTGTCACACGATAAGATTCAATGCAAATCGGCCACATTATGGCCTTCCTACTAAAAAAGGGTCGAAAACGAGTAATGTCCTAAATTAACGAGGAGATTTTCTTAACCTCCGTTTTGGCCGAATTTTTAGAGAATGCAAAAATATCCCATGGAAGACGTAGTTATGTTGTTTACCTATCCAACAAATTGTCACATGCTAAGATTCAATACAAATCGGCCACTTTATGGCCTTCCTAGTAAAAATGGGTCGAAAACGAGTAATGTCCTAAATTAACGAGGAGATTTTCTTAACCTCCATTTTGGCCGAATTTTTAGAGAATGCAAAAATATCCCATGGAAGTCGTAGTTATGTTGTTTATCTATCCAACGAATTGTCACACGCTAAGATTCAATGCAAATCGGCCACATTATGGCCTTCCTACTAAAAAAGGGTCGAAAACGAGTAATGTCCTAAATTAACGAGGAGATTTTCTTAACCTCCGTTTTGGCCGAATTTTTAGAGAATGCAAAAATATCCCATGGAAGTCGTAGTTATGTTGTTTACCTATCCAACGAATTGTCACATGCTAAGATTCAATACAAATCGGCCACTTTATGGCCTTCCTAGTAAAAATGGGTCGAAAACGAGTAATGTCCTAAATTAACGAGGAGATTTTCTTAACCTCCATTTTGGCCGAATTTTTAGAGAATGCAAAAATATCCCATGGAAGTCGTAGTTATGTTGTTTACCTATCCAACGAATTGTCACACGCTAAGATTCAATGCAAATCGGCCACATTATGGCCTTCCTACTAAAAAAGGGTCGAAAACGAGTAATGTCCTAAATTAACGAGGAGATTTTCTTAACCTCCGTTTTGGCCGAATTTTTAGAGAATGCAAAAATATCCCATGGAAGACGTAGTTATCTTGTTTACCTATCCAACAAATTGTCACATGCTAAGATTCAATACAAATCGGCCACTTTATGGCCTTCCTAGTAAAAATGGGTCGAAAACGAGTAATGTCCTAAATTAACGAGGAGATTTTCTTAACCTCCATTTTGGCCGAATTTTTAGAGAATGCAAAAATATCCCATGGAAGTCGTAGCTATGTTGTTTACCTATCCAACGAATTGTCACATGCTAAGATTCAATACAAATCGGCCACTTTATGGCCTTCCTAGTAAAAATGGGTCGAAAACGAGTAATGTCCTAAATTAACGAGGAGATTTTCTTAACCTCCATGTTGGCCGAATTTTTAGAGAATGCAAAAATATCCCATGGAAGTCGTAGTTATGTTGCTTACCTATCCAACGAATTGTCACACGCTAAGATTCAATGCAAATCGGCCACATTATGGCCTTCCTACTAAAAAAGGGTCGAAAACGAGTAATGTCCTAAATTAACGAGGATATTTTCTTAACCTCCGTTTTGGCCGAATTTTTAGAGAATGCAAAAATATCCCATGGAAGACGTAGTTATGTTGTTTACCTATCCAACGAATTGTCACTTGCTAAGATTCAATACAAATCGGCCACTTTATGGCCTTCCTAGTAAAAATGGGTCGAAAACGAGTAATGTCCTAAATTAACGAGGAGATTTTCTTAACCTCCATTTTGGCCGAATTTTTAGAGAATGCAAAAATATCCCATGGAAGTCGTAGTTATGTTGTTTATCTATCCAACGAATTGTCACACGCTAAGATTCAATGCAAATCGGCCACATTATGGCCTTCCTACTAAAAAAGGGTCGAAAACGAGTAATGTCCTAAATTAACGAGGAGATTTTCTTAACCTCCGTTTTGGCCGAATTTTTAGAGAATGCAAAAATATCCCATGGAAGTCGTAGTTATGTTGTTTACCTATCCAACGAATTGTCACATGCTAAGATTCAATACAAATCGGCCACTTTATGGCCTTTCTAGTAAAAATGGGTCGAAAACGAGTAATGTCCTAAATTAACGAGGAGATTTTCTTAACCTCCATTTTGGCCGAATTTTTAGAGAATGCAAAAATATCCCATGGAAGTCGTAGTTATGTTGTTTACCTATCCAACGAATTGTCACACGCTAAGATTCAATGCAAATCGGCCACATTATGGCCTTCCTACTAAAAAAGGGTCGAAAACGAGTAATGTCCTAAATTAACGAGGAGATTTTCTTAACCTCCGTTTTGGCCGAATTTTTAGAGAATGCAAAAATATCCCATGGAAGACGTTGTTATGTTGTTTACCTATCCAACAAATTGTCACATGCTAAGATTCAATACAAATCGGCCACTTTATGGCCTTCCTAGTAAAAATGGGTCGAAAATGAGTAATGTCCTAAATTAACGAGGAGATTTTCTTAACCTCCATTTTGGCCGAATTTTTCGAGAATGCAAAAATATCCCATGGAAGTCGTAGTTATGTTGTTTACCTATCCAACGAATTGTCACACGCTAAGATTCAATGCAAATCGGCCACATTATGGCCTTCCTACTAAAAATGGGTTGAAAACGAGTTATGTCCTAAATTAACGAGGAGATTTTCTTAACCTCCATTTTGGCCTAATTTTTAGAGAATGCGAAAATATCCCATGGAAGTCGTAGTTATGTTGTTTATCTATCCAACGAATTGTCACATGCTAAGATTCAATGCAAATCGGCCACATTATGGCCTTCCTAGTAAAAAAGGGTCGAAAACGAGTAATGTCCTAAATTAACGAGGAGATTTTCTTAACCTCCGTTTTGGCCGAATTTTTAGAGAATGCAAAAATGTCCCTTGGAAGTCGTAGTTATGTTGTTTACCTTTCCAACGAATTGTCACATGCTAAGATTCAATACAAATCGGCCACTTTATGGCCTTCCTAGTAAAAATGGGTCGAAAACGAGTAATGTCCTAAATTAACGAGGAGATTTTCTTAACCTCCATTTTGGCCGAATTTTTAGAGAATGCAAAAATATCCCATGGAAGACGTAGTTATGTTGTTTACCTATCCAACAAATTGTCACATGCTAAGATTCAATGCAAATCGGCCACATTATGGCCTTCCTAGTAAAAATGGGTCGAAAACGAGTAATGTCCTAAATTAACGAGGAGATTTTCTTAACCTCCATTTTGGCCGAATTTTTAGAGAATGCAAAAATATCCCATGGAAGTCGTAGTTATGTTGTTTACCTATCCAATGAATTGTCACACGCTAAGATTCAATGCAAATCGGCCACATTATGGCCTTCCTACTAAAAAAGGGTCGAAAACGAGTAATGTCCTAAATTAACGAGGAGATTTTCTTAACCTCCGTTTTGGCCGAATTTTTAGAGAATGCAAAAATATCCCATGGAAGACGTAGTTATGTTGTTTACCTATCCAACAAATTGTCACATGCTAAGATTCAATACAAATCGGCCACTTTATGGCCTTCCTAGTAAAAATGGGTCGAAAACGAGTAATGTCCTAAATTAACGAGGAGATTTTCTTAACCTCCATTTTGGCCGAATTTTTAGAGAATGCAAAAATATCCCATGGAAGTCGTAGCTATGTTGTTTACCTATCCAACGAATTGTCACATGCTAAGATTCAATACAAATCGGCCACTTTATGGCCTTCCTAGTAAAAATGGGTCGAAAACGAGTAATGTCCTAAATTAACGAGGAGATTTTCTTAACCTCCATTTTGGCCGAATTTTTAGAGAATGCAAAAATATCCCATGGAAGTCGTAGTTATGTTGTTTACCTATCCAACGAATTGTCACACGCTAAGATTCAATGCAAATCGGCCACATTATGGCCTTCCTACTAAAAAAGGGTCGAAAACGAGTAATGTCCTAAATTAACGAGGAGATTTTCTTAACCTCCGTTTTGGCCGAATTTTTAGAGAATGCAAAAATATCCCATGGAAGTCGTAGTTATGTTGTTTACCTATCCAACGAATTGTCACATGCTAAGATTCAATACAAATCGGCCACTTTATGGCCTTCCTAGTAAAAATGGGTCGAAAACGAGTAATGTCCTAAATTAACGAGGAGATTTTCTTAACCTCCATTTTGGCCGAATTTTTAGAGAATGCAAAAATATCCCATGGAAGTCGTAGTTATGTTGTTTACCTATCCAACGAATTGTCACACGCTAAGATTCAATGCAAATCGGCCACATTATGGCCTTCCTACTAAAAAAGGGTCGAAAACGAGTAATGTCCTAAATTAACGAGGAGATTTTCTTAACCTCCGTTTTGGCCGAATTTTTAGAGAATGCAAAAATATCCCATGGAAGACGTAGTTATCTTGTTTACCTATCCAACAAATTGTCACATGCTAAGATTCAATACAAATCGGCCACTTTATGGCCTTCCTAGTAAAAATGGGTCGAAAACGAGTAATGTCCTAAATTAACGAGGAGATTTTCTTAACCTCCATTTTGGCCGAATTTTTAGAGAATGCAAAAATATCCCATGGAAGTCGTAGCTATGTTGTTTACCTATCCAACGAATTGTCACATGCTAAGATTCAATACAAATCGGCCACTTTATGGCCTTCCTAGTAAAAATGGGTCGAAAACGAGTAATGTCCTAAATTAACGAGGAGATTTTCTTAACCTCCATGTTGGCCGAATTTTTAGAGAATGCAAAAATATCCCATGGAAGTCGTAGTTATGTTGCTTACCTATCCAACGAATTGTCACACGCTAAGATTCAATGCAAATCGGCCACATTATGGCCTTCCTACTAAAAAAGGGTCGAAAACGAGTAATGTCCTAAATTAACGAGGATATTTTCTTAACCTCCGTTTTGGCCGAATTTTTAGAGAATGCAAAAATATCCCATGGAAGACGTAGTTATGTTGTTTACCTATCCAACGAATTGTCACTTGCTAAGATTCAATACAAATCGGCCACTTTATGGCCTTCCTAGTAAAAATGGGTCGAAAACGAGTAATGTCCTAAATTAACGAGGAGATTTTCTTAACCTCCATTTTGGCCGAATTTTTAGAGAATGCAAAAATATCCCATGGAAGTCGTAGTTATGTTGTTTATCTATCCAACGAATTGTCACACGCTAAGATTCAATGCAAATCGGCCACATTATGGCCTTCCTACTAAAAAAGGGTCGAAAACGAGTAATGTCCTAAATTAACGAGGAGATTTTCTTAACCTCCGTTTTGGCCGAATTTTTAGAGAATGCAAAAATATCCCATGGAAGTCGTAGTTATGTTGTTTACCTATCCAACGAATTGTCACATGCTAAGATTCAATACAAATCGGCCACTTTATGGCCTTTCTAGTAAAAATGGGTCGAAAACGAGTAATGTCCTAAATTAACGAGGAGATTTTCTTAACCTCCATTTTGGCCGAATTTTTAGAGAATGCAAAAATATCCCATGGAAGTCGTAGTTATGTTGTTTACCTATCCAACGAATTGTCACACGCTAAGATTCAATGCAAATCGGCCACATTATGGCCTTCCTACTAAAAAAGGGTCGAAAACGAGTAATGTCCTAAATTAACGAGGAGATTTTCTTAACCTCCGTTTTGGCCGAATTTTTAGAGAATGCAAAAATATCCCATGGAAGACGTTGTTATGTTGTTTACCTATCCAACAAATTGTCACATGCTAAGATTCAATACAAATCGGCCACTTTATGGCCTTCCTAGTAAAAATGGGTCGAAAATGAGTAATGTCCTAAATTAACGAGGAGATTTTCTTAACCTCCATTTTGGCCGAATTTTTCGAGAATGCAAAAATATCCCATGGAAGTCGTAGTTATGTTGTTTACCTATCCAACGAATTGTCACACGCTAAGATTCAATGCAAATCGGCCACATTATGGCCTTCCTACTAAAAATGGGTTGAAAACGAGTTATGTCCTAAATTAACGAGGAGATTTTCTTAACCTCCATTTTGGCCTAATTTTTAGAGAATGCGAAAATATCCCATGGAAGTCGTAGTTATGTTGTTTATCTATCCAACGAATTGTCACATGCTAAGATTCAATGCAAATCGGCCACATTATGGCCTTCCTAGTAAAAAAGGGTCGAAAACGAGTAATGTCCTAAATTAACGAGGAGATTTTCTTAACCTCCGTTTTGGCCGAATTTTTAGAGAATGCAAAAATGTCCCTTGGAAGTCGTAGTTATGTTGTTTACCTTTCCAACGAATTGTCACATGCTAAGATTCAATACAAATCGGCCACTTTATGGCCTTCCTAGTAAAAATGGGTCGAAAACGAGTAATGTCCTAAATTAACGAGGAGATTTTCTTAACCTCCATTTTGGCCGAATTTTTAGAGAATGCAAAAATATCCCATGGAAGACGTAGTTATGTTGTTTACCTATCCAACAAATTGTCACATGCTAAGATTCAATGCAAATCGGCCACATTATGGCCTTCATAGTAAAAATGGGTCGAAAACGAGTAATGTCCTAAATTAACGAGGAGATTTTCTTAACCTCCATTTTGGCCGAATTTTTAGAGAATGCAAAAATATCCCATGGAAGTCGTAGTTATGTTGTTTACCTATCCAATGAATTGTCACACGCTAAGATTCAATGCAAATCGGCCACATTATGGCCTTCCTACTAAAAAAGGGTCGAAAACGAGTAATGTCCTAAATTAACGAGGAGATTTTCTTAACCTCCGTTTTGGCCGAATTTTTAGAGAATGCAAAAATATCCCATGGAAGACGTAGTTATGTTGTTTACCTATCCAACAAATTGTCACATGCTAAGATTCAATACAAATCGGCCACTTTATGGCCTTCCTAGTAAAAATGGGTCGAAAACGAGTAATGTCCTAAATTAACGAGGAGATTTTCTTAACCTCCATTTTGGCCGAATTTTTAGAGAATGCAAAAATATCCCATGGAAGTCGTAGCTATGTTGTTTACCTATCCAACGAATTGTCACATGCTAAGATTCAATACAAATCGGCCACTTTATGGCCTTCCTAGTAAAAATGGGTCGAAAACGAGTAATGTCCTAAATTAACGAGGAGATTTTCTTAACCTCCATTTTGGCCGAATTTTTAGAGAATGCAAAAATATCCCATGGAAGTCGTAGTTATGTTGTTTACCTATCCAACGAATTGTCACACGCTAAGATTCAATGCAAATCGGCCACATTATGGCCTTCCTACTAAAAAAGGGTCGAAAACGAGTAATGTCCTAAATTAACGAGGAGATTTTCTTAACCTCCGTTTTGGCCGAATTTTTAGAGAATGCAAAAATATCCCATGGAAGTCGTAGCTATGTTGTTTACCTATCCAACGAATTGTCACATGCTAAGATTCAATACAAATCGGCCACTTTATGGCCTTCCTAGTAAAAATGGGTCGAAAACGAGTAATGTCCTAAATTAACGAGGAGATTTTCTTAACCTCCATGTTGGCCGAATTTTTAGAGAATGCAAAAATATCCCATGGAAGTCGTAGTTATGTTGCTTACCTATCCAACGAATTGTCACACGCTAAGATTCAATGCAAATCGGCCACATTATGGCCTTCCTACTAAAAAATGGTCGAAAACGAGTAATGTCCTAAATTAACGAGGAGATTTTCTTAACCTCCGTTTTGGCCGAATTTTTAGAGAATGCAAAAATATCCCATGGAAGACGTAGTTATGTTGTTTACCTATCCAACGAATTGTCACTTGCTAAGATTCAATACAAATCGGCCACTTTATGGCCTTCCTAGTAAAAATGGGTCGAAAACGAGTAATGTCCTAAATTAACGAGGAGATTTTCTTAACCTCCATTTTGGCCGAATTTTTAGAGAATGCAAAAATATCCCATGGAAGTCGTAGTTATGTTGTTTATCTATCCAACGAATTGTCACACGCTAAGATTCAATGCAAATCGGCCACATTATGGCCTTCCTACTAAAAAAGGGTCGAAAACGAGTAATGTCCTAAATTAACGAGGAGATTTTCTTAACCTCCGTTTTGGCCGAATTTTTAGAGAATGCAAAAATATCCCATGGAAGTCGTAGTTATGTTGTTTACCTATCCAACGAATTGTCACATGCTAAGATTCAATACAAATCGGCCACTTTATGGCCTTTCTAGTAAAAATGGGTCGAAAACGAGTAATGTCCTAAATTAACGAGGAGATTTTCTTAACCTCCATTTTGGCCGAATTTTTAGAGAATGCAAAAATATCCCATGGAAGTCGTAGTTATGTTGTTTACCTATCCAACGAATTGTCACACGCTAAGATTCAATGCAAATCGGCCACATTATGGCCTTCCTACTAAAAAAGGGTCGAAAACGAGTAATGTCCTAAATTAACGAGGAGATTTTCTTAACCTCCGTTTTGGCCGAATTTTTAGAGAATGCAAAAATATCCCATGGAAGACGTAGTTATGTTGTTTACCTATCCAACAAATTGTCACATGCTAAGATTCAATACAAATCGGCCACTTTATGGCCTTCCTAGTAAAAATGGGTCGAAAATGAGTAATGTCCTAAATTAACGAGGAGATTTTCTTAACCTCCATTTTGGCCGAATTTTTAGAGAATGCAAAAATATCCCATGGAAGTCGTAGTTATGTTGTTTACCTATCCAACGAATTGTCACACGCTAAGATTCAATGCAAATCGGCCACATTATGGCCTTCCTACTAAAAATGGGTTGAAAACGAGTTATGTCCTAAATTAACGAGGAGATTTTCTTAACCTCCATTTTGGCCTAATTTTTAGAGAATGCGAAAATATCCCATGGAAGTCGTAGTTATGTTGTTTATCTATCCAACGAATTGTCACATGCTAAGATTCAATGCAAATCGGCCACATTATGGCCTTCCTAGTAAAAAAGGGTCGAAAACGAGTAATGTCCTAAATTAACGAGGAGATTTTCTTAACCTCCGTTTTGGCCGAATTTTTAGAGAATGCAAAAATGTCCCTTGGAAGTCGTAGTTATGTTGTTTACCTTTCCAACGAATTGTCACATGCTAAGATTCAATACAAATCGGCCACTTTATGGCCTTCCTAGTAAAAATGGGTCGAAAACGAGTAATGTCCTAAATTAACGAGGAGATTTTCTTAACCTCCATTTTGGCCGAATTTTTAGAGAATGCAAAAATATCCCATGGAAGACGTAGTTATGTTGTTTACCTATCCAACAAATTGTCACATGCTAAGATTCAATGCAAATCGGCCACATTATGGCCTTCCTAGTAAAAATGGGTCGAAAACGAGTAATGTCCTAAATTAACGAGGAGATTTTCTTAACCTCCATTTTGGCCAAATTTTTAGAGAATGCAAAAATATCCCATGGAAGTCGTAGTTATGTTGTTTACCTATCCAATGAATTGTCACACGCTAAGATTCAATGCAAATCGGCCACATTATGGCCTTCCTACTAAAAAAGGGTCGAAAACGAGTAATGTCCTAAATTAACGAGGAGATTTTCTTAACCTCCGTTTTGGCCGAATTTTTAGAGAATGCAAAAATATCCCATGGAAGACGTAGTTATGTTGTTTACCTATCCAACAAATTGTCACATGCTAAGATTCAATACAAATCGGCCACTTTATGGCCTTCCTAGTAAAAATGGGTCGAAAACGAGTAATGTCCTAAATTAACGAGGAGATTTTCTTAACCTCCATTTTGGCCGAATTTTTAGAGAATGCAAAAATATCCCATGGAAGTCGTAGCTATGTTGTTTACCTATCCAACGAATTGTCACATGCTAAGATTCAATACAAATCGGCCACTTTATGGCCTTCCTAGTAAAAATGGGTCGAAAACGAGTAATGTCCTAAATTAACGAGGAGATTTTCTTAACCTCCATTTTGGCCGAATTTTTAGAGAATGCAAAAATATCCCATGGAAGTCGTAGTTATGTTGTTTACCTATCCAACGAATTGTCACACGCTAAGATTCAATGCAAATCGGCCACATTATGGCCTTCCTACTAAAAAAGGGTCGAAAACGAGTAATGTCCTAAATTAACGAGGAGATTTTCTTAACCTCCGTTTTGGCCGAATTTTTAGAGAATGCAAAAATATCCCATGGAAGACGTAGTTATGTTGTTTACCTATCCAACAAATTGTCACTTGCTAAGATTCAATACAAATCGGCCACTTTATGGCCTTCCTAGTAAAAATGGGTCGAAAACGAGTAATGTCCTAAATTAACGAGGAGATTTTCTTAACCTCCATTTTGGCCGAATTTTTAGAGAATGCAAAAATATCCCATGGAAGTCGTAGTTATATTGTTTATCTATCCAACGAATTGTCACACGCTAAGATTCAATGCAAATCGGCCACATTATGGCCTTCCTACTAAAAAAGGGTCGAAAACGAGTAATGTCCTAAATTAACGAGGAGATTTTCTTAACCTCCGTTTTGGCCGAATTTTTAGAGAATGCAAAAATATCCCATGGAAGTCGTAGTTATGTTGTTTACCTATCCAACGAATTGTCACATGCTCAGATTCAATACAAATCGGCCACTTTATGGCCTTCCTAGTAAAAATGGGTCGAAAACGAGTAATGTCCTAAATTAACGAGGAGATTTTCTTAACCTCCATTTTGGCCGAATTTTTAGAGAATGCAAAAATATCCCATGGAAGTCGTAGCTATGTTGTTTACCTATCCAACGAATTGTCACATGCTAAGATTCAATACAAATCGGCCACTTTATGGCCGTCCTAGTAAAAATGGGTCGAAAACGAGTAATGTCCTAAATTAACGAGGAGATTTTCTTAACCTCCATTTTGGCCGAATTTTTAGAGAATGCAAAAATATCCCATGGAAGTCGTAGTTATGTTGTTTACCTATCCAACGAATTGTCACACGCTAAGATTCAATGCAAATCGGCCACATTATGGCCTTCCTACTAAAAAAGGGTCGAAAACGAGTAATGTCCTAAATTAACGAGGAGATTTTCTTAACCTCCGTTTTGGCCGAATTTTTAGAGAATGCAAAAATATCCCATGGAAGACGTAGTTATGTTGTTTACCTATCCAACAAATTGTCACATGCTAAGATTCAATACAAATCGGCCACTTTATGGCCTTCCTAGTAAAAATGGGTCGAAAACGAGTAATGTCCTAAATTAACGAGGAGATTTTCTTAACCTCCATTTTGGCCGAATTTTTAGAGAATGCAAAAATATCCCATGGAAGTCGTAGCTATGTTGTTTACCTATCCAACGAATTGTCACATGCTAAGATTCAATAAAAATCGGCCACTTTATGGCCTTCCTAGTAAAAATGGGTCGAAAACGAGTAATGTCCTAAATTAACGAGGAGATTTTCTTAACCTCCATTTTGGCCGAATTTTTAGAGAATGCAAAAATATCCCATGGAAGTCGTAGTTATGTTGTTTACCTATCCAACGAATTGTCACACGCTAAGATTCAATGCAAATCGGCCACATTATGGCCTTCCTACTAAAAAAGGGTCGAAAACGCGTAATGTCCTAAATTAACGAGGAGATTTTCTTAACCTCCGTTTTGGCCGAATTTTTAGAGAATGCAAAAATATCCCATGGAAGACGTAGTTATGTTGTTTACCTATCCAACGAATTGTCACACGCTAAGATTCAATGCAAATCGGCCACATTATGGCCTTCCTACTAAAAAAGGGTCGAAAACGAGTAATGTCCTAAATTAACGAGGAGATTTTCTTAACCTCCGTTTTGGCCGAATTTTTAGAGAATGCAAAAATATCCCATGGAAGACGTAGTTATGTTGTTTACCTATCCAACAAATTGTCACATGCTAAGATTCAATGCAAATCGGCCACATTATAGCCTTCCTAGTAAAAATGGGTCGAAAACGAGTAATGTCCTAAATTAACGAGGAGATTTTCTTAACCTCCATTTTGGCCGAATTTTTAGAGAATGCAAAAATATCCCATGGAAGTCGTAGTTATGTTGTTTACCTATCCAATGAATTGTCACACGCTAAGATTCAATGCAAATCGGCCACATTATGGCCTTCCTACTAAAAAAGGGTCGAAAACGAGTAATGTCCTAAATTAACGAGGAGATTTTCTTAACCTCCGTTTTGGCCGAATTTTTAGAGAATGCAAAAATATCCCATGGAAGACGTAGTTATGTTGTTTACCTATCCAACAAATTGTCACATGCTAAGATTCAATACAAATCGGCCACTTTATGGCCTTCCTAGTAAAAATGGGTCGAAAACGAGTAATGTCCTAAATTAACGAGGAGATTTTCTTAACCTCCATTTTGGCCGAATTTTTAGAGAATGCAAAAATATCCCATGGAAGTCGTAGTTATGTTGTTTACCTATCCAACGAATTGTCACACGCTAAGATTCAATGCAAATCGGCCACATTATGGCCTTCCTACTAAAAAAGGGTCGAAAACGAGTAATGTCCTAAATTAACGAGGAGATTTTCTTAACCTCCGTTTTGGCCGAATTTTTAGAGAATGCAAAAATATCCCATGGAAGACGTAGTTATGTTGTTTACCTATCCAACAAATTGTCACATGCTAAGATTCAATACAAATCGGCCACTTTATGGCCTTCCTAGTAAAAATGGGTCGAAAACGAGTAATGTCCTAAATTAACGAGGAGATTTTCTTAACCTCCATTTTGGCCGAATTTTTAGAGAATGCAAAAATATCCCATGGAAGTCGTAGTTATGTTGTTTATCTATCCAACGAATTGTCACACGCTAAGATTCAATGCAAATCGGCCACATTATGGCCTTCCTACTAAAAAAGGGTCGAAAACGAGTAATGTCCTAAATTAACGAGGAGATTTTCTTAACCTCCGTTTTGGCCGAATTTTTAGAGAATGCAAAAATATCCCATGGAAGACGTAGTTATGTTGTTTACCTATCCAACAAATTGTCACATGCTAAGATTCAATACAAATCGGCCACTTTATGGCCTTCCTAGTAAAAATGGGTCGAAAACGAGTAATGTCCTAAATTAACGAGGAGATTTTCTTAACCTCCATTTTGGCCGAATTTTTAGAGAATGCAAAAATATCCCATGGAAGTCGTAGCTATGTTGTTTACCTATCCAACGAATTGTCACATGCTAAGATTCAATACAAATCGGCCACTTTATGGCCTTCCTAGTAAAAATGGGTCGAAAACGAGTAATGTCCTAAATTAACGAGGAGATTTTCTTAACCTCCATGTTGGCCGAATTTTTAGAGAATGCAAAAATATCCCATGGAAGTCGTAGTTATGTTGTTTACCTATCCAACGAATTGTCACACGCTAAGATTCAATGCAAATCGGCCACATTATGGCCTTCCTACTAAAAAAGGGTCGAAAACGAGTAATGTCCTAAATTAACGAGGAGATTTTCTTAACCTCCGTTTTGGCCGAATTTTTAGAGAATGCAAAAATATCCCATGGAAGACGTAGTTATGTTGTTTACCTATCCAACGAATTGTCACTTGCTAAGATTCAATACAAATCGGCCACTTTATGGCCTTCCTAGTAAAAATGGGTCGAAAACGAGTAATGTCCTAAATTAAAGAGGAGATTTTCTTAACCTCCATTTTGGCCGAATTTTTAGAGAATGCAAAAATATCCCATGGAAGTCGTAGTTATGTTGTTTATCTATCCAACGAATTGTCACACGCTAAGATTCAATGCAAATCGGCCACATTATG
Source organism: Medicago sativa (assembly GCF_051527215.1). Taxonomy (NCBI): domain Eukaryota; kingdom Viridiplantae; phylum Streptophyta; class Magnoliopsida; order Fabales; family Fabaceae; genus Medicago; species Medicago sativa. Next base: position 85,611,763 of record NC_140750.1, read on the forward strand.
GCCTTCCTACTAAAAAAGGGTCGAAAACGAGTAATGTCCTAAATTAACGAGGAGATTTTCTTAACCTCCGTTTTGGCCGAATTTTTAGAGAATGCAAAAATATCCCATGGAAGTCGTAGTTATGTTGTTTACCTATCCAACGAATTGTCACATGCTAAGATTCAATACAAATCGGCCACTTTATGGCCTTCCTAGTAAAAATGGGTCGAAAACGAGTAATGTCCTAAATTAACGAGGAGATTTTCTTAACCTCCATTTTGGCCGAATTTTTAGAGAATGCAAAAATATCCCATGGAAGTCGTAGTTATGTTGTTTACCTATCCAACGAATTGTCACACGCTAAGATTCAATGCAAATCGGCCACATTATGGCCTTCCTACTAAAAAAGGGTCGAAAACGAGTAATGTCCTAAATTAACGAGGAGATTTTCTTAACCTCCGTTTTGGCCGAATTTTTAGAGAATGCAAAAATATCCCATGGAAGACGTAGTTATGTTGTTTACCTATCCAACAAATTGTCACATGCTAAGATTCAATACAAATCGGCCACTTTATGGCCTTCCTAGTAAAAATGGGTCGAAAACGAGTAATGTCCTAAATTAACGAGGAGATTTTCTTAACCTCCATTTTGGCCGAATTTTTAGAGAATGCAAAAATATCCCATGGAAGTCGTAGTTATGTTGTTTATCTATCCAACGAATTGTCACACGCTAAGATTCAATGCAAATCGGCCACATTATGGCCTTCCTACTAAAAAAGGGTCGAAAACGAGTAATGTCCTAAATTAACGAGGAGATTTTCTTAACCTCCGTTTTGGCCGAATTTTTAGAGAATGCAAAAATATCCCATGGAAGTCGTAGTTATGTTGTTTACCTATCCAACGAATTGTCACATGCTAAGATTCAATACAAATCGGCCACTTTATGGCCTTCCTAGTAAAAATGGGTCGAAAAAGAGTAATGTCCTAAATTAACGAGGAGATTTTCTTAACCTCCATTTTGGCCGAATTTTTAGAGAATGCAAAAATATCCCATGGAAGTCGTAGTTATGTTGTTTACCTATCCAACGAATTGTCACACGCTAAGATTCAATGCAAATCGGCCACATTATGGCCTTCCTACTAAAAAAGGGTCGAAAACGAGTAATGTCCTAAATTAACGAGGAGATTTTCTTAACCTCCGTTTTGGCCGAATTTTTAGAGAATGCAAAAATATCCCATGGAAGACGTAGTTATCTTGTTTACCTATCCAACAAATTGTCACATGCTAAGATTCAATACAAATCGGCCACTTTATGGCCTTCCTAGTAAAAATGGGTCGAAAACGAGTAATGTCCTAAATTAACGAGGAGATTTTCTTAACCTCCATTTTGGCCGAATTTTTAGAGAATGCAAAAATATCCCATGGAAGTCGTAGCTATGTTGTTTACCTATCCAACGAATTGTCACATGCTAAGATTCAATACAAATCGGCCACTTTATGGCCTTCCTAGTAAAAATGGGTCGAAAACGAGTAATGTCCTAAATTAACGAGGAGATTTTCTTAACCTCCATGTTGGCCGAATTTTTAGAGAATGCAAAAATATCCCATGGAAGTCGTAGTTATGTTGCTTACCTATCCAACGAATTGTCACACGCTAAGATTCAATGCAAATCGGCCACATTATGGCCTTCCTACTAAAAAAGGGTCGAAAACGAGTAATGTCCTAAATTAACGAGGAGATTTTCTTAACCTCCGTTTTGGCCGAATTTTTAGAGAATGCAAAAATATCCCATGGAAGACGTAGTTATGTTGTTTACCTATCCAACGAATTGTCACTTGCTAAGATTCAATACAAATCGGCCACTTTATGGCCTTCCTAGTAAAAATGGGTCGAAAACGAGTAATGTCCTAAATTAACGAGGAGATTTTCTTAACCTCCATTTTGGCCGAATTTTTAGAGAATGCAAAAATATCCCATGGAAGTCGTAGTTATGTTGTTTATCTATCCAACGAATTGTCACACGCTAAGATTCAATGCAAATCGGCCACATTATGGCCTTCCTACTAAAAAAGGGTCGAAAACGAGTAATGTCCTAAATTAACGAGGAGATTTTCTTAACCTCCGTTTTGGCCGAATTTTTAGAGAATGCAAAAATATCCCATGGAAGTCGTAGTTATGTTGTTTACCTATCCAACGAATTGTCACATGCTAAGATTCAATACAAATCGGCCACTTTATGGCCTTTCTAGTAAAAATGGGTCGAAAACGAGTAATGTCCTAAATTAACGAGGAGATTTTCTTAACCTCCATTTTGGCCGAATTTTTAGAGAATGCAAAAATATCCCATGGAAGTCGTAGTTATGTTGTTTACCTATCCAACGAATTGTCACACGCTAAGATTCAATGCAAATCGGCCACATTATGGCCTTCCTACTAAAAAAGGGTCGAAAACGAGTAATGTCCTAAATTAACGAGGAGATTTTCTTAACCTCCGTTTTGGCCGAATTTTTAGAGAATGCAAAAATATCCCATGGAAGACGTAGTTATGTTGTTTACCTATCCAACAAATTGTCACATGCTAAGATTCAATACAAATCGGCCACTTTATGGCCTTCCTAGTAAAAATGGGTCGAAAATGAGTAATGTCCTAAATTAACGAGGAGATTTTCTTAACCTCCATTTTGGCCGAATTTTTAGAGAATGCAAAAATATCCCATGGAAGTCGTAGTTATGTTGTTTACCTATCCAACGAATTGTCACACGCTAAGATTCAATGCAAATCGGCCACATTATGGCCTTCCTACTAAAAAAGGGTCGAAAACGAGTAATGTCCTAAATTAACGAGGAGATTTTCTTAACCTCCGTTTTGGCCGAATTTTTAGAGAATGCAAAAATATCCCATGGAAGACGTAGTTATCTTGTTTACCTATCCAACAAATTGTCACATGCTAAGATTCAATACAAATCGGCCACTTTATGGCCTTCCTAGTAAAAATGGGTCGAAAACGAGTAATGTCCTAAATTAACGAGGAGATTTTCTTAACCTCCATTTTGGCCGAATTTTTAGAGAATGCAAAAATATCCCATGGAAGTCGTAGCTATGTTGTTTACCTATCCAACGAATTGTCACATGCTAAGATTCAATACAAATCGGCCACTTTATGGCCTTCCTAGTAAAAATGGGTCGAAAACGAGTAATGTCCTAAATTAACGAGGAGATTTTCTTAACCTCCATGTTGGCCGAATTTTTAGAGAATGCAAAAATATCCCATGGAAGTCGTAGTTATGTTGCTTACCTATCCAACGAATTGTCACACGCTAAGATTCAATGCAAATCGGCCACATTATGGCCTTCCTACTAAAAAAGGGTCGAAAACGAGTAATGTCCTAAATTAACGAGGAGATTTTCTTAACCTCCGTTTTGGCCGAATTTTTAGAGAATGCAAAAATATCCCATGGAAGACGTAGTTATGTTGTTTACCTATCCAACGAATTGTCACTTGCTAAGATTCAATACAAATCGGCCACTTTATGGCCTTCCTAGTAAAAATGGGTCGAAAACGAGTAATGTCCTAAATTAACGAGGAGATTTTCTTAACCTCCATTTTGGCCGAATTTTTAGAGAATGCAAAAATATCCCATGGAAGTCGTAGTTATGTTGTTTATCTATCCAACGAATTGTCACACGCTAAGATTCAATGCAAATCGGCCACATTATGGCCTTCCTACTAAAAAAGGGTCGAAAACGAGTAATGTCCTAAATTAACGAGGAGATTTTCTTAACCTCCGTTTTGGCCGAATTTTTAGAGAATGCAAAAATATCCCATGGAAGTCGTAGTTATGTTGTTTACCTATCCAACGAATTGTCACATGCTAAGATTCAATACAAATCGGCCACTTTATGGCCTTTCTAGTAAAAATGGGTCGAAAACGAGTAATGTCCTAAATTAACGAGGAGATTTTCTTAACCTCCATTTTGGCCGAATTTTTAGAGAATGCAAAAATATCCCATGGAAGTCGTAGTTATGTTGTTTACCTATCCAACGAATTGTCACACGCTAAGATTCAATGCAAATCGGCCACATTATGGCCTTCCTACTAAAAAAGGGTCGAAAACGAGTAATGTCCTAAATTAACGAGGAGATTTTCTTAACCTCCGTTTTGGCCGAATTTTTAGAGAATGCAAAAATATCTCATGGAAGACGTAGTTATGTTGTTTACCTATCCAACAAATTGTCACATGCTAAGATTCAATACAAATCGGCCACTTTATGGCCTTCCTAGTAAAAATGGGTCGAAAATGAGTAATGTCCTAAATTAACGAGGAGATTTTCTTAACCTCCATTTTGGCCGAATTTTTAGAGAATGCAAAAATATCCCATGGAAGTCGTAGTTATGTTGTTTACCTATCCAACGAATTGTCACACGCTAAGATTCAATGCAAATCGGCCACATTATGGCCTTCCTACTAAAAATGGGTTGAAAACGAGTTATGTCCTAAATTAACGAGGAGATTTTCTTAACCTCCATTTTGGCCTAATTTTTAGAGAATGCGAAAATATCCCATGGAAGTCGTAGTTATGTTGTTTATCTATCCAACGAATTGTCACATGCTAAGATTCAATGCAAATCGGCCACATTATGGCCTTCCTAGTAAAAAAGGGTCGAAAACGAGTAATGTCCTAAATTAACGAGGAGATTTTCTTAACCTCCGTTTTGGCCGAATTTTTAGAGAATGCAAAAATGTCCCTTGGAAGTCGTAGTTATGTTGTTTACCTTTCCAACGAATTGTCACATGCTAAGATTCAATACAAATCGGCCACTTTATGGCCTTCCTAGTAAAAATGGGTCGAAAACGAGTAATGTCCTAAATTAACGAGGAGATTTTCTTAACCTCCATTTTGGCCGAATTTTTAGAGAATGCAAAAATATCCCATGGAAGACGTAGTTATGTTGTTTACCTATCCAACAAATTGTCACATGCTAAGATTCAATGCAAATCGGCCACATTATGGCCTTCCTAGTAAAAATGGGTCGAAAACGAGTAATGTCCTAAATTAACGAGGAGATTTTCTTAACCTCCATTTTGGCCGAATTTTTAGAGAATGCAAAAATATCCCATGGAAGTCGTAGTTATGTTGTTTACCTATCCAATGAATTGTCACACGCTAAGATTCAATGCAAATCGGCCACATTATGGCCTTCCTACTAAAAAAGGGTCGAAAACGAGTAATGTCCTAAATTAACGAGGAGATTTTCTTAACCTCCGTTTTGGCCGAATTTTTAGAGAATGCAAAAATATCCCATGGAAGACGTAGTTATGTTGTTTACCTATCCAACAAATTGTCACATGCTAAGATTCAATACAAATCGGCCACTTTATGGCCTTCCTAGTAAAAATGGGTCGAAAACGAGTAATGTCCTAAATTAACGAGGAGATTTTCTTAACCTCCATTTTGGCCGAATTTTTAGAGAATGCAAAAATATCCCATGGAAGTCGTAGCTATGTTGTTTACCTATCCAACGAATTGTCACATGCTAAGATTCAATACAAATCGGCCACTTTATGGCCTTCCTAGTAAAAATGGGTCGAAAACGAGTAATGTCCTAAATTAACGAGGAGATTTTCTTAACCTCCATTTTGGCCGAATTTTTAGAGAATGCAAAAATATCCCATGGAAGTCGTAGTTATGTTGTTTACCTATCCAACGAATTGTCACACGCTAAGATTCAATGCAAATCGGCCACATTATGGCCTTCCTACTAAAAAAGGGTCGAAAACGAGTAATGTCCTAAATTAACGAGGAGATTTTCTTAACCTCCGTTTTGGCCGAATTTTTAGAGAATGCAAAAATATCCCATGGAAGACGTAGTTATGTTGTTTACCTATCCAACAAATTGTCACTTGCTAAGATTCAATACAAATCGGCCACTTTATGGCCTTCCTAGTAAAAATGGGTCGAAAACGAGTAATGTCCTAAATTAACGAGGAGATTTTCTTAACCTCCATTTTGGCCGAATTTTTAGAGAATGCAAAAATATCCCATGGAAGTCGTAGTTATGTTGTTTATCTATCCAACGAATTGTCACACGCTAAGATTCAATGCAAATCGGCCACATTATGGCCTTCCTACTAAAAAAGGGTCGAAAACGAGTAATGTCCTAAATTAACGAGGAGATTTTCTTAACCTCCGTTTTGGCCGAATTTTTAGAGAATGCAAAAATATCCCGTGGAAGTCGTAGTTATGTTGTTTACCTATCCAACGAATTGTCACATGCTCAGATTCAATACAAATCGGCCACTTTATGGCCTTCCTAGTAAAAATGGGTCGAAAACGAGTAATGTCCTAAATTAACGAGGAGATTTTCTTAACCTCCATTTTGGCCGAATTTTTAGAGAATGCAAAAATATCCCATGGAAGTCGTAGCTATGTTGTTTACCTATCCAACGAATTGTCACATGCTAAGATTCAATACAAATCGGCCACTTTATGGCCGTCCTAGTAAAAATGGGTCGAAAACGAGTAATGTCCTAAATTAACGAGGAGATTTTCTTAACCTCCATTTTGGCCGAATTTTTAGAGAATGCAAAAATATCCCATGGAAGTCGTAGTTATGTTGTTTACCTATCCAACGAATTGTCACACGCTAAGATTCAATGCAAATCGGCCACATTATGGCCTTCCTACTAAAAAAGGGTCGAAAACGAGTAATGTCCTAAATTAACGAGGAGATTTTCTTAACCTCCGTTTTGGCCGAATTTTTAGAGAATGCAAAAATATCCCATGGAAGACGTAGTTATGTTGTTTACCTATCCAACAAATTGTCACATGCTAAGATTCAATACAAATCGGCCACTTTATGGCCTTCCTAGTAAAAATGGGTCGAAAACGAGTAATGTCCTAAATTAACGAGGAGATTTTCTTAACCTCCATTTTGGCCGAATTTTTAGAGAATGCAAAAATATCCCATGGAAGTCGTAGCTATGTTGTTTACCTATCCAACGAATTGTCACATGCTAAGATTCAATAAAAATCGGCCACTTTATGGCCTTCCTAGTAAAAATGGGTCGAAAACGAGTAATGTCCTAAATTAACGAGGAGATTTTCTTAACCTCCATTTTGGCCGAATTTTTAGAGAATGCAAAAATATCCCATGGAAGTCGTAGTTATGTTGTTTACCTATCCAACGAATTGTCACACGCTAAGATTCAATGCAAATCGGCCACATTATGGCCTTCCTACTAAAAATGGGTTGAAAACGAGTTATGTCCTAAATTAACGAGGAGATTTTCTTAACCTCCATTTTGGCCTAATTTTTAGAGAATGCGAAAATATCCCATGGAAGTCGTAGTTATGTTGTTTATCTATCCAACGAATTGTCACATGCTAAGATTCAATGCAAATCGGCCACATTATGGCCTTCCTAGTAAAAAAGGGTCGAAAACGAGTAATGTCCTAAATTAACGAGGAGATTTTCTTAACCTCCGTTTTGGCCGAATTTTTAGAGAATGCAAAAATGTCCCTTGGAAGTCGTAGTTATGTTGTTTACCTTTCCAACGAATTGTCACATGCTAAGATTCAATACAAATCGGCCACTTTATGGCCTTCCTAGTAAAAATGGGTCGAAAACGAGTAATGTCCTAAATTAACGAGGAGATTTTCTTAACCTCCATTTTGGCCGAATTTTTAGAGAATGCAAAAATATCCCATGGAAGACGTAGTTATGTTGTTTACCTATCCAACAAATTGTCACATGCTAAGATTCAATGCAAATCGGCCACATTATGGCCTTCCTAGTAAAAATGGGTCGAAAACGAGTAATGTCCTAAATTAACGAGGAGATTTTCTTAACCTCCATTTTGGCCGAATTTTTAGAGAATGCAAAAATATCCCATGGAAGTCGTAGTTATGTTGTTTACCTATCCAATGAATTGTCACACGCTAAGATTCAATGCAAATCGGCCACATTATGGCCTTCCTACTAAAAAAGGGTCGAAAACGAGTAATGTCCTAAATTAACGAGGAGATTTTCTTAACCTCCGTTTTGGCCGAATTTTTAGAGAATGCAAAAATATCCCATGGAAGACGTAGTTATGTTGTTTACCTATCCAACAAATTGTCACATGCTAAGATTCAATACAAATCGGCCACTTTATGGCCTTCCTAGTAAAAATGGGTCGAAAACGAGTAATGTCCTAAATTAACGAGGAGATTTTCTTAACCTCCATTTTGGCCGAATTTTTAGAGAATGCAAAAATATCCCATGGAAGTCGTAGCTATGTTGTTTACCTATCCAACGAATTGTCACATGCTAAGATTCAATACAAATCGGCCACTTTATGGCCTTCCTAGTAAAAATGGGTCGAAAACGAGTAATGTCCTAAATTAACGAGGAGATTTTCTTAACCTCCATTTTGGCCGAATTTTTAGAGAATGCAAAAATATCCCATGGAAGTCGTAGTTATGTTGTTTACCTATCCAACGAATTGTCACATGCTAAGATTCAATGCAAATCGGCCACATTATGGCCTTCCTAGTAAAAATGGGTCGAAAACGAGTAATGTCCTAAATTAACGAGGAGATTTTCTTAACCTCCATTTTGGCCGAATTTTTAGAGAATGCAAAAATATCCCATGGAAGTCGTAGTTATGTTGTTTACCTATCCAACAAATTGTCACATGCTAAGATTCAATGCAAATCGGCCACATTATGGCCTTCCTAGTAAAAATGGGTCGAAAACGAGTAATGTCCTAAATTAACGAGGAGATTTTCTTAACCTCCATTTTGGCCGAATTTTTAGAGAATGCAAAAATATCCCATGGAAGTCGTAGTTATGTTGTTTACCTATCCAATGAATTGTCACACGCTAAGATTCAATGCAAATCGGCCACATTATGGCCTTCCTACTAAAAAAGGGTCGAAAACGAGTAATGTCCTAAATTAACGAGGAGATTTTCTTAACCTCCGTTTTGGCCGAATTTTTAGAGAATGCAAAAATATCCCATGGAAGACGTAGTTATGTTGTTTACCTATCCAACAAATTGTCACATGCTAAGATTCAATACAAATCGGCCACTTTATGGCCTTCCTAGTAAAAATGGGTCGAAAACGAGTAATGTCCTAAATTAACGAGGAGATTTTCTTAACCTCCATTTTGGCCGAATTTTTAGAGAATGCAAAAATATCCCATGGAAGTCGTAGCTATGTTGTTTACCTATCCAACGAATTGTCACATGCTAAGATTCAATACAAATCGGCCACTTTATGGCCTTCCTAGTAAAAATGGGTCGAAAACGAGTAATGTCCTAAATTAACGAGGAGATTTTCTTAACCTCCATTTTGGCCGAATTTTTAGAGAATGCAAAAATATCCCATGGAAGTCGTAGTTATGTTGTTTACCTATCCAACGAATTGTCACACGCTAAGATTCAATGCAAATCGGCCACATTATGGCCTTCCTACTAAAAAAGGGTCGAAAACGAGTAATGTCCTAAATTAACGAGGAGATTTTCTTAACCTCCGTTTTGGCCGAATTTTTAGAGAATGCAAAAATATCCCATGGAAGACGTAGTGATGTTGTTTACCTATCCAACAAATTGTCACTTGCTAAGATTCAATACAAATCGGCCACTTTATGGCCTTCCTAGTAAAAATGGGTCGAAAACGAGTAATGTCCTAAATTAACGAGGAGATTTTCTTAGCCTCCATTTTGGCCGAATTTTTAGAGAATGCAAAAATATCCCATGGAAGTCGTAGTTATGTTGTTTATCTATCCAACGAATTGTCACACGCTAAGATTCAATGCAAATCGGCCACATTATGGCCTTCCTACTAAAAAAGGGTCGAAAACGAGTAATGTCCTAAATTAACGAGGAGATTTTCTTAACCTCCGTTTTGGCCGAATTTTTAGAGAATGCAAAAATATCCCGTGGAAGTCGTAGTTATGTTGTTTACCTATCCAACGAATTGTCACATGCTCAGATTCAATACAAATCGGCCACTTTATGGCCTTCCTAGTAAAAATGGGTCGAAAACGAGTAATGTCCTAAATTAACGAGGAGATTTTCTTAACCTCCATTTTGGCCGAATTTTTAGAGAATGCAAAAATATCCCATGGAAGTCGTAGCTATGTTGTTTACCTATCCAACGAATTGTCACATGCTAAGATTCAATACAAATCGGCCACTTTATGGCCGTCCTAGTAAAAATGGGTCGAAAACGAGTAATGTCCTAAATTAACGAGGAGATTTTCTTAACCTCCATTTTGGCCGAATTTTTAGAGAATGCAAAAATATCCCATGGAAGTCGTAGTTATGTTGTTTACCTATCCAACGAATTGTCACACGCTAAGATTCAATGCAAATCGGCCACATTATGGCCTTCCTACTAAAAAAGGGTCGAAAACGAGTAATGTCCTAAATTAACGAGGAGATTTTCTTAACCTCCGTTTTGGCCGAATTTTTAGAGAATGCAAAAATATCCCATGGAAGACGTAGTTATGTTGTTTACCTATCCAACAAATTGTCACATGCTAAGATTCAATACAAATCGGCCACTTTATGGCCTTCCTAGTAAAAATGGGTCGAAAACGAGTAATGTCCTAAATTAACGAGGAGATTTTCTTAACCTCCATTTTGGCCGAATTTTTAGAGAATGCAAAAATATCCCATGGAAGTCGTAGCTATGTTGTTTACCTATCCAACGAATTGTCACATGCTAAGATTCAATAAAAATCGGCCACTTTATGGCCTTCCTAGTAAAAATGGGTCGAAAACGAGTAATGTCCTAAATTAACGAGGAGATTTTCTTAACCTCCATTTTGGCCGAATTTTTAGAGAATGCAAAAATATCCCATGGAAGTCGTAGTTATGTTGTTTACCTATCCAACGAATTGTCACACGCTAAGATTCAATGCAAATCGGCCACATTATGGCCTTCCTACTAAAAAAGGGTCGAAAACGCGTAATGTCCTAAATTAACGAGGAGATTTTCTTAACCTCCGTTTTGGCCGAATTTTTAGAGAATGCAAAAATATCCCATGGAAGACGTAGTTATGTTGTTTACCTATCCAACGAATTGTCACACGCTAAGATTCAATGCAAATCGGCCACATTATGGCCTTCCTACTAAAAAAGGGTCGAAAACGAGTAATGTCCTAAATTAACGAGGAGATTTTCTTAACCTCCGTTTTGGCCGAATTTTTAGAGAATGAAAAATATCCCATGGAAGACGTAGTTATGTTGTTTACCTATCCAACAAATTGTCACATGCTAAGATTCAATGCAAATCGGCCACATTATGGCCTTCCTAGTAAAAATGGGTCGAAAACGAGTAATGTCCTAAATTAACGAGGAGATTTTCTTAACCTCCATTTTGGCCGAATTTTTAGAGAATGCAAAAATATCCCATGGAAGTCGTAGTTATGTTGTTTACCTATCCAATGAATTGTCACACGCTAAGATTCAATGCAAATCGGCCACATTATGGCCTTCCTACTAAAAAAGGGTCGAAAACGAGTAATGTCCTAAATTAACGAGGAGATTTTCTTAACCTCCGTTTTGGCCGAATTTTTAGAGAATGCAAAAATATCCCATGGAAGTCGTAGCTATGTTGTTTACCTATCCAACGAATTGTCACATGCTAAGATTCAATACAAATCGGCCACTTTATGGCCGTCCTAGTAAAAATGGGTCGAAAACGAGTAATGTCCTAAATTAACGAGGAGATTTTCTTAACCTCCATTTTGGCCGAATTTTTAGAGAATGCAAATATATCCCATGGAAGTCGTAGTTATGTTGTTTACCTATCCAACGAATTGTCACACGCTAAGATTCAATGCAAATCGGCCACATTATGGCCTTCCTACTAAAAAAGGGTCGAAAACGAGTAATGTCCTAAATTAACGAGGAGATTTTCTTAACCTCCGTTTTGGCCGAATTTTTAGAGAATGCAAAAATATCCCATGGAAGACGTAGTTATGTTGTTTACCTATCCAACAAATTGTCACATGCTAAGATTCAATACAAATCGGCCACTTTATGGCCTTCCTAGTAAAAATGGGTCGAAAACGAGTAATGTCCTAAATTAACGAGGAGATTTTCTTAACCTCCATTTTGGCCGAATTTTTAGAGAATGCAAAAATATCCCATGGAAGTCGTAGCTATGTTGTTTACCTATCCAACGAATTGTCACATGCTAAGATTCAATAAAAATCGGCCACTTTATGGCCTTCCTAGTAAAAATGGGTCGAAAACGAGTAATGTCCTAAATTAACGAGGAGATTTTCTTAACCTCCATTTTGGCCGAATTTTTAGAGAATGCAAAAATATCCCATGGAAGTCGTAGTTATGTTGTTTACCTATCCAACGAATTGTCACACGCTAAGATTCAATGCAAATCGGCCACATTATGGCCTTCCTACTAAAAAAGGGTCGAAAACGCGTAATGTCCTAAATTAACGAGGAGATTTTCTTAACCTCCGTTTTGGCCGAATTTTTAGAGAATGCAAAAATATCCCATGGAAGACGTAGTTATGTTGTTTACCTATCCAACGAATTGTCACACGCTAAGATTCAATGCAAATCGGCCACATTATGGCCTTCCTACTAAAAAAGGGTCGAAAACGAGTAATGTCCTAAATTAACGAGGAGATTTTCTTAACCTCCGTTTTGGCCGAATTTTTAGAGAATGCAAAAATATCCCATGGAAGACGTAGTTATGTTGTTTACCTATCCAACAAATTGTCACATGCTAAGATTCAATGCAAATCGGCCACATTATGGCCTTCCTAGTAAAAATGGGTCGAAAACGAGTAATGTCCTAAATTAACGAGGAGATTTTCTTAACCTCCATTTTGGCCGAATTTTTAGAGAATGCAAAAATATCCCATGGAAGTCGTAGTTATGTTGTTTACCTATCCAATGAATTGTCACACGCTAAGATTCAATGCAAATCGGCCACATTATGGCCTTCCTACTAAAAAAGGGTCGAAAACGAGTAATGTCCTAAATTAACGAGGAGATTTTCTTAACCTCCGTTTTGGCCGAATTTTTAGAGAATGCAAAAATATCCCATGGAAGACGTAGTTATGTTGTTTACCTATCCAACAAATTGTCACATGCTAAGATTCAATACAAATCGGCCACTTTATGGCCTTCCTAGTAAAAATGGGTCGAAAACGAGTAATGTCCTAAATTAACGAGGAGATTTTCTTAACCTCCATTTTGGCCGAATTTTTAGAGAATGCAAAAATATCCCATGGAAGTCGTAGCTATGTTGTTTACCTATCCAACGAATTGTCACATGCTAAGATTCAATACAAATCGGCCACTTTATGGCCTTCCTAGTAAAAATGGGTCGAAAACGAGTAATGTCCTAAATTAACGAGGAGATTTTATTAACCTCCATTTTGGCCGAATTTTTAGAGAATGCAAAAATATCCCATGGAAGTCGTAGTTATGTTGTTTACCTATCCAACGAATTGTCACACGCTAAGATTCAATGCAAATCGGCCACATTATGGCCTTCCTACTAAAAAAGGGTCGAAAACGAGTAATGTCCTAAATTAACGAGGAGATTTTCTTAACCTCCGTTTTGGCCGAATTTTTAGAGAATGCAAAAATATCCCATGGAAGACGTAGTTATGTTGTTTACCTATCCAACAAATTGTCACTTGCTAAGATTCAATACAAATCGGCCACTTTATGGCCTTCCTAGTAAAAATGGGTCGAAAACGAGTAATGTCCTAAATTAACGAGGAGATTTTCTTAACCTCCATTTTGGCCGAATTTTTAGAGAATGCAAAAATATCCCATGGAAGTCGTAGTTATGTTGTTTATCTATCCAACGAATTGTCACACGCTAAGATTCAATGCAAATCGGCCACATTATGGCCTTCCTACTAAAAAAGGGTCGAAAACGAGTAATGTCCTAAATTAACGAGGAGATTTTCATAACCTCCGTTTTGGCCGAATTTTTAGAGAATGCAAAAATATCCCATGGAAGTCGTAGTTATGTTGTTTACCTATCCAACGAATTGTCACATGCTCAGATTCAATACAAATCGGCCACTTTATGGCCTTCCTAGTAAAAATGGGTCGAAAACGAGTAATGTCCTAAATTAACGAGGAGATTTTCTTAACCTCCATTTTGGCCGAATTTTTAGAGAATGCAAAAATATCCCATGGAAGTCGTAGCTATGTTGTTTACCTATCCAACGAATTGTCACATGCTAAGATTCAATACAAATCGGCCACTTTATGGCCTTCCTAGTAAAAATGGGTCGAAAACGAGTAATGTCCTAAATTAACGAGGAGATTTTCTTAACCTCCATTTTGGCCGAATTTTTAGAGAATGCAAAAATATCCCATGGAAGTCGTAGTTATGTTGTTTACCTATCCAACGAATTGTCACACGCTAAGATTCAATGCAAATCGGCCACATTATGGCCTTCCTACTAAAAAAGGGTCGAAAACGAGTAATGTCCTAAATTAACGAGGAGATTTTCTTAACCTCCGTTTTGGCCGAATTTTTAGAGAATGCAAAAATATCCCATGGAAGACGTAGTTATGTTGTTTACCTATCCAACAAATTGTCACATGCTAAGATTCAATACAAATCGGCCACTTTATGGCCTTCCTAGTAAAAATGGGTCGAAAACGAGTAATGTCCTAAATTAACGAGGAGATTTTCTTAACCTCCATTTTGGCCGAATTTTTAGAGAATGCAAAAATATCCCATGGAAGACGTAGTTATGTTGTTTACCTATCCAACGAATTGTCACACGCTAAGATTCAATGCAAATCGGCCACATTATGGCCTTCCTACTAAAAAAGGGTCGAAAACGAGTAATGTCCTAAATTAACGAGGAGATTTTCTTAACCTCCGTTTTGGCCGAATTTTTAGAGAATGCAAAAATATCCCATGGAAGACGTAGTTATGTTGTTTACCTATCCAACAAATTGTCACATGCTAAGATTCAATGCAAATCGGCCACATTATGGCCTTCCTAGTAAAAATGGGTCGAAAACGAGTAATGTCCTAAATTAACGAGGAGATTTTCTTAACCTCCATTTTGGCCGAATTTTTAGAGAATGCAAAAATATCCCATGGAAGTCGTAGTTATGTTGTTTACCTATCCAATGAATTGTCACACGCTAAGATTCAATGCAAATCGGCCACATTATGGCCTTCCTACTAAAAAAGGGTCGAAAACGAGTAATGTCCTAAATTAACGAGGAGATTTTCTTAACCTCCGTTTTGGCCGAATTTTTAGAGAATGCAAAAATATCCCATGGAAGACGTAGTTATGTTGTTTACCTATCCAACAAATTGTCACATGCTAAGATTCAATACAAATCGGCCACTTTATGGCCTTCCTAGTAAAAATGGGTCGAAAACGAGTAATGTCCTAAATTAACGAGGAGATTTTCTTAACCTCCATTTTGGCCGAATTTTTAGAGAATGCAAAAATATCCCATGGAAGTCGTAGCTATGTTGTTTACCTATCCAACGAATTGTCACATGCTAAGATTCAATACAAATCGGCCACTTTATGGCCTTCCTAGTAAAAATGGGTCGAAAACGAGTAATGTCCTAAATTAACGAGGAGATTTTATTAACCTCCATTTTGGCCGAATTTTTAGAGAATGCAAAAATATCCCATGGAAGTCGTAGTTATGTTGTTTACCTATCCAACGAATTGTCACACGCTAAGATTCAATGCAAATCGGCCACATTATGGCCTTCCTACTAAAAAAGGGTCGAAAACGAGTAATGTCCTAAATTAACGAGGAGATTTTCTTAACCTCCGTTTTGGCCGAATTTTTAGAGAATGCAAAAATATCCCATGGAAGACGTAGTTATGTTGTTTACCTATCCAACAAATTGTCACTTGCTAAGATTCAATACAAATCGGCCACTTTATGGCCTTCCTAGTAAAAATGGGTCGAAAACGAGTAATGTCCTAAATTAACGAGGAGATTTTCTTAACCTCCATTTTGGCCGAATTTTTAGAGAATGCAAAAATATCCCATGGAAGTCGTAGTTATGTTGTTTATCTATCCAACGAATTGTCACACGCTAAGATTCAATGCAAATCGGCCACATTATGGCCTTCCTACTAAAAAAGGGTCGAAAACGAGTAATGTCCTAAATTAACGAGGAGATTTTCATAACCTCCGTTTTGGCCGAATTTTTAGAGAATGCAAAAATATCCCATGGAAGTCGTAGTTATGTTGTTTACCTATCCAACGAATTGTCACATGCTCAGATTCAATACAAATCGGCCACTTTATGGCCTTCCTAGTAAAAATGGGTCGAAAACGAGTAATGTCCTAAATTAACGAGGAGATTTTCTTAACCTCCATTTTGGCCGAATTTTTAGAGAATGCAAAAATATCCCATGGAAGTCGTAGCTATGTTGTTTACCTATCCAACGAATTGTCACATGCTAAGATTCAATACAAATCGGCCACTTTATGGCCTTCCTAGTAAAAATGGGTCGAAAACGAGTAATGTCCTAAATTAACGAGGAGATTTTCTTAACCTCCATTTTGGCCGAATTTTTAGAGAATGCAAAAATATCCCATGGAAGTCGTAGTTATGTTGTTTACCTATCCAATGAATTGTCACACGCTAAGATTCAATGCAAATCGGCCACATTATGGCCTTCCTACTAAAAAAGGGTCGAAAACGAGTAATGTCCTAAATTAACGAGGAGATTTTCTTAACCTCCGTTTTGGCCGAATTTTTAGAGAATGCAAAAATATCCCATGGAAGACGTAGTTATGTTGTTTACCTATCCAACAAATTGTCACATGCTAAGATTCAATACAAATCGGCCACTTTATGGCCTTCCTAGTAAAAATGGGTCGAAAACGAGTAATGTCCTAAATTAACGAGGAGATTTTCTTAACCTCCATTTTGGCCGAATTTTTAGAGAATGCAAAAATATCCCATGGAAGTCGTAGCTATGTTGTTTACCTATCCAACGAATTGTCACATGCTAAGATTCAATACAAATCGGCCACTTTATGGCCTTCCTAGTAAAAATGGGTCGAAAACGAGTAATGTCCTAAATTAACGAGGAGATTTTATTAACCTCCATTTTGGCCGAATTTTTAGAGAATGCAAAAATATCCCATGGAAGTCGTAGTTATGTTGTTTACCTATCCAACGAATTGTCACACGCTAAGATTCAATGCAAATCGGCCACATTATGGCCTTCCTACTAAAAAAGGGTCGAAAACGAGTAATGTCCTAAATTAACGAGGAGATTTTCTTAACCTCCGTTTTGGCCGAATTTTTAGAGAATGCAAAAATATCCCATGGAAGACGTAGTTATGTTGTTTACCTATCCAACAAATTGTCACTTGCTAAGATTCAATACAAATCGGCCACTTTATGGCCTTCCTAGTAAAAATGGGTCGAAAACGAGTAATGTCCTAAATTAACGAGGAGATTTTCTTAACCTCCATTTTGGCCGAATTTTTAGAGAATGCAAAAATATCCCATGGAAGTCGTAGTTATGTTGTTTATCTATCCAACGAATTGTCACACGCTAAGATTCAATGCAAATCGGCCACATTATGGCCTTCCTACTAAAAAAGGGTCGAAAACGAGTAATGTCCTAAATTAACGAGGAGATTTTCATAACCTCCGTTTTGGCCGAATTTTTAGAGAATGCAAAAATATCCCATGGAAGTCGTAGTTATGTTGTTTACCTATCCAACGAATTGTCACATGCTCAGATTCAATACAAATCGGCCACTTTATGGCCTTCCTAGTAAAAATGGGTCGAAAACGAGTAATGTCCTAAATTAACGAGGAGATTTTCTTAACCTCCATTTTGGCCGAATTTTTAGAGAATGCAAAAATATCCCATGGAAGTCGTAGCTATGTTGTTTACCTATCCAACGAATTGTCACATGCTAAGATTCAATACAAATCGGCCACTTTATGGCCTTCCTAGTAAAAATGGGTCGAAAACGAGTAATGTCCTAAATTAACGAGGAGATTTTCTTAACCTCCATTTTGGCCGAATTTTTAGAGAATGCAAAAATATCCCATGGAAGTCGTAGTTATGTTGTTTACCTATCCAACGAATTGTCACACGCTAAGATTCAATGCAAATCGGCCACATTATGGCCTTCCTACTAAAAAAGGGTCGAAAACGAGTAATGTCCTAAATTAACGAGGAGATTTTCTTAACCTCCGTTTTGGCCGAATTTTTAGAGAATGCAAAAATATCCCATGGAAGACGTAGTTATGTTGTTTACCTATCCAACAAATTGTCACATGCTAAGATTCAATACAAATCGGCCACTTTATGGCCTTCCTAGTAAAAATGGGTCGAAAACGAGTAATGTCCTAAATTAACGAGGAGATTTTCTTAACCTCCATTTTGGCCGAATTTTTAGAGAATGCAAAAATATCCCATGGAAGTCGTAGCTATGTTGTTTACCTATCCAACGAATTGTCACATGCTAAGATTCAATAAAAATCGGCCACTTTATGGCCTTCCTAGTAAAAATGGGTCGAAAACGAGTAATGTCCTAAATTAACGAGGAGATTTTCTTAACCTCCATTTTGGCCGAATTTTTAGAGAATGCAAAAATATCCCATGGAAGTCGTAGTTATGTTGTTTACCTATCCAACGAATTGTCACACGCTAAGATTCAATGCAAATCGGCCACATTATGGCCTTCCTACTAAAAAAGGGTCGAAAACGAGTAATGTCCTAAATTAACGAGGAGATTTTCTTAACCTCCGTTTTGGCCGAATTTTTAGAGAATGCAAAAATATCCCATGGAAGACGTAGTTATGTTGTTTACCTATCCAACGAATTGTCACACGCTAAGATTCAATGCAAATCGGCCACATTATGGCCTTCCTACTAAAAAAGGGTCGAAAACGAGTAATGTCCTAAATTAACGAGGAGATTTTCTTAACCTCCGTTTTGGCCGAATTTTTAGAGAATGCAAAAATATCCCATGGAAGACGTAGTTATGTTGTTTACCTATCCAACAAATTGTCACATGCTAAGATTCAATGCAAATCGGCCACATTATGGCCTTCCTAGTAAAAATGGGTCGAAAACGAGTAATGTCCTAAATTAACGAGGAGATTTTCTTAACCTCCATTTTGGCCGAATTTTTAGAGAATTCAAAAATATCCCATGGAAGTCGTAGTTATGTTGTTTACCTATCCAATGAATTGTCACACGCTAAGATTCAATGCAAATCGGCCACATTATGGCCTTCCTACTAAAAAAGGGTCGAAAACGAGTAATGTCCTTAATTAACGAGGAGATTTTCTTAACCTCCATTTTGGCCGAATTTTTAGAGAATGCAAAAATATCCCATGGAAGACGTAGTTATGTTGTTTACCTATCCAACAAATTGTCACATGCTAAGATTCAATACAAATCGGCCACTTTATGGCCTTCCTAGTAAAAATGGGTCGAAAACGAGTAATGTCCTAAATTAACGAGGAGATTTTCTTAACCTCCATTTTGGCCGAATTTTTAGAGAATGCAAAAATATCCCATGGAAGTCGTAGTTATGTTGTTTACCTATCCAACGAATTGTCACACGCTAAGATTCAATGCAAATCGGCCACATTATGGCCTTCCTACTAAAAAAGGGTCGAAAACGAGTAATGTCCTAAATTAACGAGGAGATTTTCTTAACCTCCGTTTTGGCCGAATTTTTAGAGAATGCAAAAATATCCCATGGAAGACGTAGTTATGTTGTTTACCTATCCAACAAATTGTCACTTGCTAAGATTCAATACAAATCGGCCACTTTATGGCCTTCCTAGTAAAAATGGGTCGAAAACGAGTAATGTCCTAAATTAACGAGGAGATTTTCTTAACCTCCATTTTGGCCGAATTTTTAGAGAATGCAAAAATATCCCATGGAAGTCGTAGTTATGTTGTTTATCTATCCAACGAATTGTCACACACTAAGATTCAATGCAAATCGGCCACATTATGGCCTTCCTACTAAAAAAGGGTCGAAAACGAGTAATGTCCTAAATTAACGAGGAGATTTTCTTAACCTCCGTTTTGGCCGAATTTTTAGAGAATGCAAAAATATCCCATGGAAGTCGTAGTTATGTTGTTTACCTATCCAACGAATTGTCACATGCTCAGATTCAATACAAATCGGCCACTTTATGGCCTTCCTAGTAAAAATGGGTCGAAAACGAGTAATGTCCTAAATTAACGAGGAGATTTTCTTAACCTCCATTTTGGCCGAATTTTTAGAGAATGCAAAAATATCCCATGGAAGTCGTAGCTATGTTGTTTACCTATCCAACGAATTGTCACATGCTAAGATTCAATACAAATCGGCCACTTTATGGCCTTCCTAGTAAAAATGGGTCGAAAACGAGTAATGTCCTAAATTAACGAGGAGATTTTCTTAACCTCCATTTTGGCCGAATTTTTAGAGAATGCAAAAATATCCCATGGAAGTCGTAGTTATGTTGTTTACCTATCCAACGAATTGTCACACGCTAAGATTCAATGCAAATCGGCCACATTATGGCCTTCCTACTAAAAAAGGGTCGAAAACGAGTAATGTCCTAAATTAACGAGGAGATTTTCTTAACCTCCGTTTTGGCCGAATTTTTAGAGAATGCAAAAATATCCCATGGAAGACGTAGTTATGTTGTTTACCTATCCAACAAATTGTCACATGCTAAGATTCAATACAAATCGGCCACTTTATGGCCTTCCTAGTAAAAATGGGTCGAAAACGAGTAATGTCCTAAATTAACGAGGAGATTTTCTTAACCTCCATTTTGGCCGAATTTTTAGAGAATGCAAAAATATCCCATGGAAGTCGTAGCTATGTTGTTTACCTATCCAACGAATTGTCACATGCTCAGATTCAATACAAATCGGCCACTTTATGGCCTTCCTAGTAAAAATGGGTCGAAAACGAGTAATGTCCTAAATTAACGAGGAGATTTTCTTAACCTCCATTTTGGCCGAATTTTTAGAGAATGCAAAAATATCCCATGGAAGTCGTAGTTATGTTGTTTACCTATCCAACGAATTGTCACACGCTAAGATTCAATGCAAATCGGCCACATTATGGCCTTCCTACTAAAAAAGGGTCGAAAACGAGTAATGTCCTAAATTAACGAGGAGATTTTCTTAACCTCCGTTTTGGCCGAATTTTTAGAGAATGCAAAAATATCCCATGGAAGTCGTAGCTATGTTGTTTACCTATCCAACAAATTGTCACATGCTAAGATTCAATGCAAATCGGCCACATTATGGCCTTCCTAGTAAAAATGGGTCGAAAACGAGTAATGTCCTAAATTAACGAGGAGATTTTCTTAACCTCCATTTTGGCCGAATTTTTAGAGAATGCAAAAATATCCCATGGAAGTCGTAGCTATGTTGTTTACCTATCCAACGAATTGTCACATGCTAAGATTCAATACAAATCGGCCACTTTATGGCCTTCCTAGTAAAAATGGGTCGAAAACGAGTAATGTCCTAAATTAACGAGGAGATTTTCTTAACCTCCATTTTGGCCGAATTTTTAGAGAATGCAAAAATATCCCATGGAAGTCGTAGTTATGTTGTTTACCTATCCAACGAATTGTCACACGCTAAGATTCAATGCAAATCGGCCACATTATGGCCTTCCTACTAAAAAAGGGTCGAAAACGAGTAATGTCCTAAATTAACGAGGAGATTTTCTTAACCTCCGTTTTGGCCGAATTTTTAGAGAATGCAAAAATATCCCATGGAAGACGTAGTTATGTTGTTTACCTATCCAACAAATTGTCACATGCTAAGATTCAATACAAATCGGCCACTTTATGGCCTTCCTAGTAAAAATGGGTCGAAAACGAGTAATGTCCTAAATTAACGAGGAGATTTTCTTAACCTCCATTTTGGCCGAATTTTTAGAGAATGCAAAAATATCCCATGGAAGTCGTAGCTATGTTGTTTACCTATCCAACGAATTGTCACATGCTCAGATTCAATACAAATCGGCCACTTTATGGCCTTCCTAGTAAAAATGGGTCGAAAACGAGTAATGTCCTAAATTAACGAGGAGATTTTCTTAACCTCCATTTTGGCCGAATTTTTAGAGAATGCAAAAATATCCCATGGAAGTCGTAGTTATGTTGTTTACCTATCCAACGAATTGTCACACGCTAAGATTCAATGCAAATCGGCCACATTATGGCCTTCCTACTAAAAAAGGGTCGAAAACGAGTAATGTCCTAAATTAACGAGGAGATTTTCTTAACCTCCGTTTTGGCCGAATTTTTAGAGAATGCAAAAATATCCCATGGAAGTCGTAGCTATGTTGTTTACCTATCCAACAAATTGTCACATGCTAAGATTCAATGCAAATCGGCCACATTATGGCCTTCCTAGTAAAAATGGGTCGAAAACGAGTAATGTCCTAAATTAACGAGGAGATTTTCTTAACCTCCATTTTGGCCGAATTTTTAGAGAATGCAAAAATATCCCATGGAAGTCGTAGCTATGTTGTTTACCTATCCAACAAATTGTCACATGCTAAGATTCAATACAAATCGGCCACTTTATGGCCTTCCTAGTAAAAATGGGTCGAAAACGAGTAATGTCCTAAATTAACGAGGAGATTTTCTTAACCTCCATTTTGGCCGAATTTTTAGAGAATGCAAAAATATCCCATGGAAGTCGTAGTTATGTTGTTTACCTATCCAACGAATTGTCACACGCTAAGATTCAATGCAAATCGGCCACATTATGGCCTTCCTACTAAAAAAGGGTCGAAAACGAGTAATGTCCTAAATTAACGAGGAGATTTTCTTAACCTCCGTTTTGGCCGAATTTTTAGAGAATGCAAAAATATCCCATGGAAGACGTAGTTATGTTGTTTACCTATCCAACAAATTGTCACTTGCTAAGATTCAATACAAATCGGCCACTTTATGGCCTTCCTAGTAAAAATGGGTCGAAAACGAGTAATGTCCTAAATTAACGAGGAGATTTTCTTAACCTCCATTTTGGCCGAATTTTTAGAGAATGCAAAAATATCCCATGGAAGTCGTAGTTATGTTGTTTATCTATCCAACGAATTGTCACACGCTAAGATTCAATGCAAATCGGCCACATTATGGCCTTCCTACTAAAAAAGGGTCGAAAACGAGTAATGTCCTAAATTAACGAGGAGATTTTCTTAACCTCCGTTTTGGCCGAATTTTTAGAGAATGCAAAAATATCCCATGGAAGTCGTAGTTATGTTGTTTACCTATCCAACGAATTGTCACATGCTCAGATTCAATACAAATCGGCCACTTTATGGCCTTCCTAGTAAAAATGGGTCGAAAACGAGTAATGTCCTAAATTAACGAGGAGATTTTCTTAACCTCCATTTTGGCCGAATTTTTAGAGAATGCAAAAATATCCCATGGAAGTCGTAGCTATGTTGTTTACCTATCCAACGAATTGTCACATGCTAAGATTCAATACAAATCGGCCACTTTATGGCCTTCCTAGTAAAAATGGGTCGAAAACGAGTAATGTCCTAAATTAACGAGGAGATTTTCTTAACCTCCATTTTGGCCGAATTTTTAGAGAATGCAAAAATATCCCATGGAAGTCGTAGTTATGTTGTTTACCTATCCAACGAATTGTCACACGCTAAGATTCAATGCAAATCGGCCACATTATGGCCTTCCTACTAAAAAAGGGTCGAAAACGAGTAATGTCCTAAATTAACGAGGAGATTTTCTTAACCTCCGTTTTGGCCGAATTTTTAGAGAATGCAAAAATATCCCATGGAAGACGTAGTTATGTTGTTTACCTATCCAACAAATTGTCACATGCTAAGATTCAATACAAATCGGCCACTTTATGGCCTTCCTAGTAAAAATGGGTCGAAAACGAGTAATGTCCTAAATTAACGAGGAGATTTTCTTAACCTCCATTTTGGCCGAATTTTTAGAGAATGCAAAAATATCCCATGGAAGTCGTAGCTATGTTGTTTACCTATCCAACGAATTGTCACATGCTCAGATTCAATACAAATCGGCCACTTTATGGCCTTCCTAGTAAAAATGGGTCGAAAACGAGTAATGTCCTAAATTAACGAGGAGATTTTCTTAACCTCCATTTTGGCCGAATTTTTAGAGAATGCAAAAATATCCCATGGAAGTCGTAGTTATGTTGTTTACCTATCCAACGAATTGTCACACGCTAAGATTCAATGCAAATCGGCCACATTATGGCCTTCCTACTAAAAAAGGGTCGAAAACGAGTAATGTCCTAAATTAACGAGGAGATTTTCTTAACCTCCATTTTGGCCGAATTTTTAGAGAATGCAAAAATATCCCATGGAAGTCGTAGCTATGTTGTTTACCTATCCAACGAATTGTCACATGCTCAGATTCAATACAAATCGGCCACTTTATGGCCTTCCTAGTAAAAATGGGTCGAAAACGAGTAATGTCCTAAATTAACGAGGAGATTTTCTTAACCTCCATTTTGGCCGAATTTTTAGAGAATGCAAAAATATCCCATGGAAGTCGTAGTTATGTTGTTTACCTATCCAACGAATTGTCACACGCTAAGATTCAATGCAAATCGGCCACATTATGGCCTTCCTACTAAAAAAGGGTCGAAAACGAGTAATGTCCTAAATTAACGAGGAGATTTTCTTAACCTCCGTTTTGGCCGAATTTTTAGAGAATGCAAAAATATCCCATGGAAGTCGTAGCTATGTTGTTTACCTATCCAACAAATTGTCACATGCTAAGATTCAATGCAAATCGGCCACATTATGGCCTTCCTAGTAAAAATGGGTCGAAAACGAGTAATGTCCTAAATTAACGAGGAGATTTTCTTAACCTCCATTTTGGCCGAATTTTTAGAGAATGCAAAAATATCCCATGGAAGTCGTAGCTATGTTGTTTACCTATCCAACAAATTGTCACATGCTAAGATTCAATACAAATCGGCCACTTTATGGCCTTCCTAGTAAAAATGGGTCGAAAACGAGTAATGTCCTAAATTAACGAGGAGATTTTCTTAACCTCCATTTTGGCCGAATTTTTAGAGAATGCAAAAATATCCCATGGAAGTCGTAGCTATGTTGTTTACCTATCCAACGAATTGTCACATGCTCAGATTCAATACAAATCGGCCACTTTATGGCCTTCCTAGTAAAAATGGGTCGAAAACGAGTAATGTCCTAAATTAACGAGGAGATTTTCTTAACCTCCATTTTGGCCGAATTTTTAGAGAATGCAAAAATATCCCATGGAAGTCGTAGTTATGTTGTTTACCTATCCAACGAATTGTCACACGCTAAGATTCAATGCAAATCGGCCACATTATGGCCTTCCTACTAAAAAAGGGTCGAAAACGAGTAATGTCCTAAATTAACGAGGAGATTTTCTTAACCTCCGTTTTGGCCGAATTTTTAGAGAATGCAAAAATATCCCATGGAAGTCGTAGCTATGTTGTTTACCTATCCAACAAATTGTCACATGCTAAGATTCAATGCAAATCGGCCACATTATGGCCTTCCTAGTAAAAATGGGTCGAAAACGAGTAATGTCCTAAATTAACGAGGAGATTTTCTTAACCTCCATTTTGGCCGAATTTTTAGAGAATGCAAAAATATCCCATGGAAGTCGTAGCTATGTTGTTTACCTATCCAACAAATTGTCACAGGCTAAGATTCAATACAAATCGGCCACTTTATGGCCTTCCTAGTAAAAATGGGTCGAAAACGAGTAATGTCCTAAATTAACGAGGAGATTTTCTTAACCTCCATTTTGGCCGAATTTTTAGAGAATGCAAAAATATCCCATGGAAGTCGTAGTTATGTTGTTTACCTATCCAACGAATTGTCACACGCTAAGATTCAATGCAAATCGGCCACATTATGGCCTTCCTACTAAAAAAGGGTCGAAAACGAGTAATGTCCTAAATTAACGAGGAGATTTTCTTAACCTCCGTTTTGGCCGAATTTTTAGAGAATGCAAAAATATCCCATGGAAGACGTAGTTATGTTGTTTACCTATCCAACAAATTGTCACTTGCTAAGATTCAATACAAATCGGCCACTTTATGGCCTTCCTAGTAAAAATGGGTCGAAAACGAGTAATGTCCTAAATTAACGAGGAGATTTTCTTAACCTCCATTTTGGCCGAATTTTTAGAGAATGCAAAAATATCCCATGGAAGTCGTAGTTATGTTGTTTATCTATCCAACGAATTGTCACACGCTAAGATTCAATGCAAATCGGCCACATTATGGCCTTCCTACTAAAAAAGGGTCGAAAACGAGTAATGTCCTAAATTAACGAGGAGATTTTCTTAACCTCCGTTTTGGCCGAATTTTTAGAGAATGCAAAAATATCCCATGGAAGTCGTAGTTATGTTGTTTACCTATCCAACGAATTGTCACATGCTCAGATTCAATACAAATCGGCCACTTTATGGCCTTCCTAGTAAAAATGGGTCGAAAACGAGTAATGTCCTAAATTAACGAGGAGATTTTCTTAACCTCCATTTTGGCCGAATTTTTAGAGAATGCAAAAATATCCCATGGAAGTCGTAGCTATGTTGTTTACCTATCCAACGAATTGTCACATGCTAAGATTCAATACAAATCGGCCACTTTATGGCCTTCCTAGTAAAAATGGGTCGAAAACGAGTAATGTCCTAAATTAACGAGGAGATTTTCTTAACCTCCATTTTGGCCGAATTTTTAGAGAATGCAAAAATATCCCATGGAAGTCGTAGTTATGTTGTTTACCTATCCAACGAATTGTCACACGCTAAGATTCAATGCAAATCGGCCACATTATGGCCTTCCTACTAAAAAAGGGTCGAAAACGAGTAATGTCCTAAATTAACGAGGAGATTTTCTTAACCTCCGTTTTGGCCGAATTTTTAGAGAATGCAAAAATATCCCATGGAAGACGTAGTTATGTTGTTTACCTATCCAACAAATTGTCACATGCTAAGATTCAATACAAATCGGCCACTTTATGGCCTTCCTAGTAAAAATGGGTCGAAAACGAGTAATGTCCTAAATTAACGAGGAGATTTTCTTAACCTCCATTTTGGCCGAATTTTTAGAGAATGCAAAAATATCCCATGGAAGTCGTAGCTATGTTGTTTACCTATCCAACGAATTGTCACATGCTCAGATTCAATACAAATCGGCCACTTTATGGCCTTCCTAGTAAAAATGGGTCGAAAACGAGTAATGTCCTAAATTAACGAGGAGATTTTCTTAACCTCCATTTTGGCCGAATTTTTAGAGAATGCAAAAATATCCCATGGAAGTCGTAGTTATGTTGTTTACCTATCCAACGAATTGTCACACGCTAAGATTCAATGCAAATCGGCCACATTATGGCCTTCCTACTAAAAAAGGGTCGAAAACGAGTAATGTCCTAAATTAACGAGGAGATTTTCTTAACCTCCGTTTTGGCCGAATTTTTAGAGAATGCAAAAATATCCCATGGAAGTCGTAGCTATGTTGTTTACCTATCCAACAAATTGTCACATGCTAAGATTCAATGCAAATCGGCCACATTATGGCCTTCCTAGTAAAAATGGGTCGAAAACGAGTAATGTCCTAAATTAACGAGGAGATTTTCTTAACCTCCATTTTGGCCGAATTTTTAGAGAATGCAAAAATATCCCATGGAAGTCGTAGCTATGTTGTTTACCTATCCAACGAATTGTCACATGCTAAGATTCAATACAAATCGGCCACTTTATGGCCTTCCTAGTAAAAATGGGTCGAAAACGAGTAATGTCCTAAATTAACGAGGAGATTTTCTTAACCTCCATGTTGGCCGAATTTTTAGAGAATGCAAAAATATCCCATGGAAGTCGTAGTTATGTTGTTTACCTATCCAACGAATTGTCACACGCTAAGATTCAATGCAAATCGGCCACATTATGGCCTTCCTACTAAAAAAGGGTCGAAAACGAGTAATGTCCTAAATTAACGAGGAGATTTTCTTAACCTCCGTTTTGGCCGAATTTTTAGAGAATGCAAAAATATCCCATGGAAGTCGTAGTTATGTTGTTTACCTATCCAACGAATTGTCACATGCTAAGATTCAATACAAATCGGCCACATTATGGCCTTCCTACTAAAAAAGGGTCGAAAACGAGTAATGTCCTAAATTAACGAGGAGATTTTCTTAACCTCCGTTTTGGCCGAATTTTTAGAGAATGCAAAAATATCCCATGGAAGACGTAGTTATGTTGTTTACCTATCCAACAAATTGTCACATGCTAAGATTCAATACAAATCGGCCACTTTATGGCCTTCCTAGTAAAAATGGGTCGAAAACGAGTAATGTCCTAAATTAACGAGGAGATTTTCTTAACCTCCATTTTGGCCGAATTTTTAGAGAATGCAAAAATATCCCATGGAAGTCGTAGTTATGTTGTTTACCTATCCAACGAATTGTCACACGCTAAGATTCAATGCAAATCGGCCACATTATGGCCTTCCTACTAAAAATGGGTTGAAAACGAGTTATGTCCTAAATTAACGAGGAGATTTTCTTAACCTCCATTTTGGCCTAATTTTTAGAGAATGCGAAAATATCCCATGGAAGTCGTAGTTATGTTGTTTATCTATCCAACGAATTGTCACATGCTAAGATTCAATGCAAATCGGCCACATTATGGCCTTCCTAGTAAAAAAGGGTCGAAAACGAGTAATGTCCTAAATTAACGAGGAGATTTTCTTAACCTCCGTTTTGGCCGAATTTTTAGAGAATGCAAAAATATCCCTTGGAAGTCGTAGTTATGTTGTTTACCTTTCCAACGAATTGTCACATGCTAAGATTCAATACAAATCGGCCACTTTATGGCCTTCCTAGTAAAAATGGGTCGAAAACGAGTAATGTCCTAAATTAACGAGGAGATTTTCTTAACCTCCATTTTGGCCGAATTTTTAGAGAATGCAAAAATATCCCATGGAAGTCGTAGTTATGTTGTTTACCTATCCAACGAATTGTCACACGCTAAGATTCAATGCAAATCGGCCACATTATGGCCTTCCTACTAAAAAAGGGTCGAAAACGAGTAATGTCCTAAATTAACGAGGAGATTTTCTTAACCTCCGTTTTGGCCGAATTTTTAGAGAATGCAAAAATATCCCATGGAAGACGTAGTTATGTTGTTTACCTATCCAACAAATTGTCACATGCTAAGATTCAATACAAATCGGCCACTTTATGGCCTTCCTAGTAAAAATGGGTCGAAAACGAGTAATGTCCTAAATTAACGAGGAGATTTTCTTAACCTCCATTTTGGCCGAATTTTTAGAGAATGCAAAAATATCCCATGGAAGTCGTAGCTATGTTGTTTACCTATCCAACGAATTGTCACATGCTAAGATTCAATACAAATCGGCCACTTTATGGCCTTCCTAGTAAAAATGGGTCGAAAACGAGTAATGTCCTAAATTAACGAGGAGATTTTCTTAACCTCCATTTTGGCCGAATTTTTAGAGAATGCAAAAATATCCCATGGAAGTCGTAGTTATGTTGTTTACCTCTCCAACGAATTGTCACACGCTAAGATTCAATGCAAATCGGCCACATTATGGCCTTCCTACTAAAAAAGGGTCGAAAACGAGTAATGTCCTAAATTAACGAGGAGATTTTCTTAACCTCCGTTTTGGCCGAATTTTTAGAGAATGCAAAAATATCCCATGGAAGACGTAGTTATGTTGTTTACCTATCCAACAAATTGTCACATGCAAAGATTCAATACAAATCGGCCACTTTATGGCCTTCCTAGTAAAAATGGGTCGAAAACGAGTAATGTCCTAAATTAACGAGGAGATTTTCTTAACCTCCATTTTGGCCGAATTTTTAGAGAATGCAAAAATATCCCATGGAAGTCGTAGTTATGTTGTTTACCTATCCAACGAATTGTCACACGCTAAGATTCAATGCAAATCGGCCACATTATGGCCTTCCTACTAAAAATGGGTTGAAAACGAGTTATGTCCTAAATTAACGAGGAGATTTTCTTAACCTCCATTTTGGCCTAATTTTTAGAGAATGCGAAAATATCCCATGGAAGTCGTAGTTATGTTGTTTATCTATCCAACGAATTGTCACATGCTAAGATTCAATGCAAATCGGCCACATTATGGCCTTCCTAGTAAAAAAGGGTCGAAAACGAGTAATGTCCTAAATTAACGAGGAGATTTTCTTAACCTCCGTTTTGGCCGAATTTTTAGAGAATGCAAAAATATCCCTTGGAAGTCGTAGTTATGTTGTTTACCTTTCCAACGAATTGTCACATGCTAAGATTCAATACAAATCGGCCACTTTATGGCCTTCCTAGTAAAAATGGGTCGAAAACGAGTAATGTCCTAAATTAACGAGGAGATTTTCTTAACCTCCATTTTGGCCGAATTTTTAGAGAATGCAAAAATATCCCATGGAAGTCGTAGTTATGTTGTTTACCTATCCAACGAATTGTCACACGCTAAGATTCAATGCAAATCGGCCACATTATGGCCTTCCTACTAAAAAAGGGTCGAAAACGAGTAATGTCCTAAATTAACGAGGAGATTTTCTTAACCTCCGTTTTGGCCGAATTTTTAGAGAATGCAAAAATATCCCATGGAAGACGTAGTTATGTTGTTTACCTATCCAACAAATTGTCACATGCTAAGATTCAATACAAATCGGCCACTTTATGGCCTTCCTAGTAAAAATGGGTCGAAAACGAGTAATGTCCTAAATTAACGAGGAGATTTTCTTAACCTCCATTTTGGCCGAATTTTTAGAGAATGCAAAAATATCCCATGGAAGTCGTAGCTATGTTGTTTACCTATCCAACGAATTGTCACATGCTAAGATTCAATACAAATCGGCCACTTTATGGCCTTCCTAGTAAAAATGGGTCGAAAACGAGTAATGTCCTAAATTAACGAGGAGATTTTCTTAACCTCCATTTTGGCCGAATTTTTAGAGAATGCAAAAATATCCCATGGAAGTCGTAGTTATGTTGTTTACCTCTCCAACGAATTGTCACACGCTAAGATTCAATGCAAATCGGCCACATTATGGCCTTCCTACTAAAAAAGGGTCGAAAACGAGTAATGTCCTAAATTAACGAGGAGATTTTCTTAACCTCCGTTTTGGCCGAATTTTTAGAGAATGCAAAAATATCCCATGGAAGACGTAGTTATGTTGTTTACCTATCCAACAAATTGTCACATGCTAAGATTCAATACAAATCGGCCACTTTATGGCCTTCCTAGTAAAAATGGGTCGAAAACGAGTAATGTCCTAAATTAACGAGGAGATTTTCTTAACCTCCATTTTGGCCGAATTTTTAGAGAATGCAAAAATATCCCATGGAAGTCGTAGCTATGTTGTTTACCTATCCAACGAATTGTCACATGCTAAGATTCAATAAAAATCGGCCACTTTATGGCCTTCCTAGTAAAAATGGGTCGAAAACGAGTAATGTCCTAAATTAACGAGGAGATTTTCTTAACCTCCATTTTGGCCGAATTTTTAGAGAATGCAAAAATATCCCATGGAAGTCGTAGTTATGTTGTTTACCTATCCAACGAATTGTCACACGCTAAGATTCAATGCAAATCGGCCACATTATGGCTTCCTACTAAAAAAGGGTCGAAAACGAGTAATGTCCTAAATTAACGAGGAGATTTTCTTAACCTCCGTTTTGGCCGAATTTTTAGAGAATGCAAAAATATCCCATGGAAGACGTAGTTATGTTGTTTACCTATCCAACAAATTGTCACATGCTAAGATTCAATGCAAATCGGCCACATTATGGCCTTCCTAGTAAAAAAGGGTCGAAAACGAGTAATGTCCTAAATTAACGAGGAGATTTTCTTAACCTCCGTTTTGGCCGAATTTTTAGAGAATGCAAAAATATCCCATGGAAGTCGTAGTTATGTTGTTTACCTTTCCAACGAATTGTCACATGCTAAGATTCAATACAAATCGGCCACTTTATGGCCTTCCTAGTAAAAATATGTCGAAAACGAGTAATGTCCTAAATTAACGAGGAGATTTTCTTAACCTCCATTTTGGCCGAATTTTTAGAGAATGCAAAAATATCCCATGGAAGTCGTAGTTATGTTGTTTACCTATCCAACGAATTGTCACACGCTAAGATTCAATGCAAATCGGCCACATTATGGCCTTCCTACTAAAAAAGGGTCGAAAACGAGTAATGTCCTAAATTAACGAGGAGATTTTCTTAACCTCCGTTTTGGCCGAATTTTTAGAGAATGCAAAAATATCCCATGGAAGACGTAGTTATGTTGTTTACCTATCCAACAAATTGTCACATGCTAAGATTCAATACAAATCGGCCACTTTATGGCCTTCCTAGTAAAAATGGGTCGAAAACGAGTAATGTCCTAAATTAACGAGGAGATTTTCTTAACCTCCATTTTGGCCGAATTTTTAGAGAATGCAAAAATATCCCATGGAAGTAGTAGCTATGTTGTTTACCTATCCAACGAATTGTCACATGCTAAGATTCAATACAAATCGGCCACTTTATGGCCTTCCTAGTAAAAATGGGTCGAAAACGAGTAATGTCCTAAATTAACGAGGAGATTTTCTTAACCTCCATTTTGGCCGAATTTTTAGAGAATGCAAAAATATCCCATGGAAGTCGTAGTTATGTTGTTTACCTATCCAACGAATTGTCACACGCTAAGATTCAATGCAAATCGGCCACATTATGGCCTTCCTACTAAAAAAGGGTCGAAAACGAGTAATGTCCTAAATTAACGAGGAGATTTTCTTAACCTCCGTTTTGGCCGAATTTTTAGAGAATGCAAAAATATCCCATGGAAGACGTAGTTATGTTGTTTACCTATCCAACAAATTGTCACATGCTAAGATTCAATACAAATCGGCCACTTTATGGCCTTCCTAGTAAAAATGGGTCGAAAACGAGTAATGTCCTAAATTAACGAGGAGATTTTCTTAACCTCCATTTTGGCCGAATTTTTAGAGAATGCAAAAATATCCCATGGAAGTCGTAGCTATGTTGTTTACCTATCCAACGAATTGTCACATGCTAAGATTCAATACAAATCGGCCACTTTATGGCCTTCCTAGTAAAAATGGGTCGAAAACGAGTAATGTCCTAAATTAACGAGGAGATTTTCTTAACCACCATTTTGGCCGAATTTTTAGAGAATGCAAAAATATCCCATGGAAGTCGTAGTTATGTTGTTTACCTATCCAATGAATTGTCACATGCTAAGATTCAATATAAATCGGCCACTTTATGGCCTTCCTAGTAAAAATGAGTCGAAAACGAGTAATGTCCTAAATTAACGAGGAGATTTTCTTAACCTCCATTTTGGCAGAATTTTTAGAGAATGCAAAAATATCCCATGGAAGTCGTAATTATGTTGTTTACCTATCCAACGAATTGTCCCATGCTAAGATTCAATACAAACAGGCCACTTTATGGCCTTCCTTCTAAAAAAAGGGTCGAAAACGAGTACTGTCCCAAATTAACGAGGATATTTTCTTAACCACCATTTTGGCTGAATTTTTAGAGAATGCAAAAATATCCCATGGAAGTCGTAGTTATGTTGTTTACCTATCCAACAAATTGTCACACGCTAAGATTCAATGCAAATCGGCCACATTATGGCCTTCCTACTAAAAAAGGGTCGAAAACGAGTAATGTCCCAAATTAACGAGGATATTTTCTTAACCCCCATTTTGGCTGAATTTTTAGAGAATGCAAAAATATCCCATGGAAGTCGTAGTTATGTTGTTTACCTATCCAACGAATTGTCACACGCTAAGATTCAATGCAAATCGGCCACATTATGGCCTTCCTACTAAAAAAGGGTCGAAAACGAGTAATGTCCCAAATTAACGAGGAGATTTTCTTAACCTCCATTTTGGCTGAATTTTTAGAGAATGCAAAAATATCCCATGGAAGTCGTAGTTATGTTGTTTACCTATCCAATGAATTGTCACATGCTAAGATTCAACGCAAATCGGCCACTTTATGGCCTTCCTAGTAAAAATGGGTCGAAAACGAGTAATGTCCTAAATTAACGAGGAGATTTTCTTAACCTCCATTTTGGCCGAATTTTTAGAGAATGCAAAAATATCCCATGGAAGTCGTAGTTATGTTGTTTACCTATCCAACAAATTGTCACATGCTAAGATTCAATGCAAATCGGCCACATTATGGCCTTCCTACTAAAAAAGGGTCGAAAACGAGTAATGTCCCAAATTAACGAGGAGATTTTCTTAACCTCCATTTTGGCTGAATTTTTAGAGAATGCAAAAATATCCCATGGAAGTCGTAGTTATGTTGTTTACCTATCCAACAAATTGTCACACGCTAAGATTCAATGCAAATCGGCCACATTATGGCCTTCCTACTAAAAAAGGGTCGAAAACGAGTAATGTCCCAAATTAACGAGGATATTTTCTTAACCACCATTTTGGCTGAATTTTTAGAGAATGCAAAAATATCCCATGGAAGTCGTAGTTATGTTGTTTACCTATCCAACGAATTGTCACACGCTAAGATTCAATGCAAATCGGCCACATTATGGCCTTCCTACTAAAAAAGGGTCGAAAACGAGTAATGTCCCAAATTAACGAGGAGATTTTCTTAACCTCCATTTTGGCTGAATTTTTAGAGAATGCAAAAATATCCCATGGAAGTCGTAGTTATGTTGTTTACCTATCCAATGAATTGTCACATGCTAAGATTCAACGCAAATCGGCCACTTTATGGCCTTCCTAGTAAAAATGGGTCGAAAACGAGTAATGTCCTAAATTAACGAGGAGATTTTCTTAACCTCCATTTTGGCCGAATTTTTAGAGAATGCAAAAATATCCCATGGAAGTCGTAGTTATGTTGTTTACCTATCCAACAAATTGTCACATGCTAAGATTCAATGCAAATCGGCCACATTATGGCCTTCCTACTAAAAAAGGGTCGAAAACGAGTAATGTCCCAAATTAACGAGGAGATTTTCTTAACCTCCATTTTGGCTGAATTTTTAGAGAATGCAAAAATATCCCATGGAAGTCGTAATTATGTTGTTTACCTATCCAACGAATTGTCCCATGCTAAGATTCAATACAAACCGGCCACTTTATGGCCTTCCTTCTAAAAAAGGGTCGAAAACGAGTAATGTCCTAAATTAACGAGGGGATTTTCTTAACCTCCATTTTGGCTGAATTTTTAGAGAATGCAAAAATATCCCATGGAGGTCGTAGTTATGTTGTTTACCTATCCAACGAATTGTCACATGCTAAGATTCAACACAAATCGGCCACTTTATGGCCTTCCTAGTAAAAATGGGTCGAAAATGAGTAATGTCCTAAATTAACGAGGAGATTTTCTTAACCTCCATTTTGGTCGAATTTTTAGAGAATGCAAAAATATCCCATGGAAGTCGTAGTTATGTTGTTTACCTATCCAACAAATTGACACACGCTAAGATTCAATCCAAATCGGCCACATTATGGCCTTCCTACTAAAAAAGGGTCGAAAACGAGTAATGTCCAAAATTAACGAGGAGATTTTCTTAACCTCCATTTTGGCTGAATTTTTAGAGAATGCAAAAATATCCCATGGAGGTCGTAGTTATGTTGTTTACCTATCCAACGAATTTTTACACGCTAAGATTCAATACAAATCGGCCACTTTAAGGCCTTCCTAGTAAAAATGGGTCGAAAACGAGTAATGTCCTAAATTAACGAGGAGTTTTTCCTAACCTCCATTTTGGCCGAATTTTTAGAGAATGCAAAAATATCCCATGGAAGTCGTAGTTATGTTGTTTACCTATCCAATGAATTGTCACATGCTAAGATTCAATATAAATCGGCCACTTTATGGCCTTCCTAGTAAAAATGAGTCGAAAACGAGTAATGTCCTAAATTAACGAGGAGATTTTCTTAACCTCCATTTTGGCAGAATTTTTAGAGAATGCAAAAATATCCCATGGAAGTCGTAATTATGTTGTTTACCTATCCAACGAATTGTCCCATGCTAAGATTCAATACAAACAGGCCACTTTATGGCCTTCCTTCTAAAAAAGGGTCGAAAACGAGTACTGTCCCAAATTAACGAGGATATTTTCTTAACCACCATTTTGGCTGAATTTTTAGAGAATGCAAAAATATCCCATGGAAGTCGTAGTTATGTTGTTTACCTATCCAACAAATTGTCACACGCTAAGATTCAATGCAAATCGGCCACATTATAGCCTTCCTACTAAAAAAGGGTCGAAAACGAGTAATGTCCCAAATTAACGAGGATATTTTCTTAACCCCCATTTTGGCTGAATTTTTATAGAATGCAAAAATATCCCATGGAAGTCGTAGTTATGTTGTTTACCTATCCAACGAATTGTCACACGCTAAGATTCAATGCAAATCGGCCACATTATGGCCTTCCTACTAAAAAAGGGTCGAAAACGAGTAATGTCCCAAATTAACGAGGAGATTTTCTTAACCTCCATTTTGGCTGAATTTTTAGAGAATGCAAAAATATCCCATGGAAGTCGTAGTTATGTTGTTTACCTATCCAATGAATTGTCACATGCTAAGATTCAACGCAAATCGGCCACTTTATGGCCTTCCTAGTAAAAATGGGTCGAAAACGAGTAATGTCCTAAATTAACGAGGAGATTTTCTTAACCTCCATTTTGGCCGAATTTTTAGAGAATGCAAAAATATCCCATGGAAGTCGTAGTTATGTTGTTTACCTATCCAACAAATTGTCACATGCTAAGATTCAATGCAAATCGGCCACATTATGGCCTTCCTACTAAAAAAGGGTCGAAAACGAGTAATGTCCCAAATTAACGAGGAGATTTTCTTAACCTCCATTTTGGCTGAATTTTTAGAGAATGCAAAAATATCCCATGGAAGTCGTAATTATGTTGTTTACCTATCCAACGAATTGTCCCATGCTAAGATTCAATACAAACCGGCCACTTTATGGCCTTCCTTCTAAAAAAGGGTCGAAAACGAGTAATGTCCAAAATTAACGAGGAGATTTTCTTAACCTCCATTTTGGTCGAATTTTTAGAGAATGCAAAAATATCCCATGGAAGTCGTAGTTATGTTGTTTACCTATCCAACAAATTGACACACGCTAAGATTCAATCCAAATCGGCCACATTATGGCCTTCCTACTAAAAAAGGGTCGAAAACGAGTAATGTCCAAAATTAACGAGGAGATTTTCTTAACCTCCATTTTGGATGAATTTTGAAAGAATGCAAAAATATCCCATGGAAGTCGTAGTTATGTTGTTTACCTATCCAATGAATTGTCACATGCTAAGATTCAATACAAATCGGCCACTTTATGGCCTTCCTAGTAAAAATGGGTCGAAAACGAGTAATGTCCCAAATTGACGAGGAGATTTTCTTAACCTCCATTTTGGCTGAATTTTTTGAGAATGCAAAAAAATCCCATGGAAGTCGTAGCTATATTGTTTACCTATCCAACGAATTGTCCCATGCTAAGATTCAATACAAACCGGCCACTTTATGACCTTCCTTCTAAAAAAGGGTCGAAAACGAGTAATGTCCTAAATTAACGAGGGGATTTTCTTAACCTCCATTTTGGCTGAATTTTTAGAGAATGCAAAAATATCCCATGGAGGTCGTAGTTATGTTGTTTACCTATCCAACGAATTTTTACACGCTAAGATTCAATACAAATCGGCCACTTTAAGGCCTTCCTAGTAAAAATGGGTCGAAAACGAGTAATGTCCTAAATTAACGAGGAGTTTTTCCTAACCTCCATTTTGGCCGAATTTTTAGAGAATGCAAAAATATCCCATGGAAGTCGTAGTTATGTTGTTTACCTATCCAATGAATTGTCACATGCTAAGATTCAATATAAATCGGCCACTTTATGGCCTTCCTAGTAAAAATGAGTCGAAAACGAGTAATGTCCTAAATTAACGAGGAGATTTTCTTAACCTCCATTTTGGCAGAATTTTTAGAGAATGCAAAAATATCCCATGGAAGTCGTAATTATGTTGTTTACCTATCCAACGAATTGTCCCATGCTAAGATTCAATACAAACAGGCCACTTTATGGCCTTCCTTCTAAAAAAGGGTCGAAAACGAGTACTGTCCCAAATTAACGAGGATATTTTCTTAACCACCATTTTGGCTGAATTTTTAGAGAATGCAAAAATATCCCATGGAAGTCGTAGTTATGTTGTTTACCTATCCAACAAATTGTCACACGCTAAGATTCAATGCAAATCGGCCACATTATAGCCTTCCTACTAAAAAAGGGTCGAAAACGAGTAATGTCCCAAATTAACGAGGATATTTTCTTAACCCCCATTTTGGCTGAATTTTTAGAGAATGCAAAAATATCCCATGGAAGTCGTAGTTATGTTGTTTACCTATCCAACGAATTGTCACACGCTAAGATTCAATGCAAATCGGCCACATTATGGCCTTCCTACTAAAAAAGGGTCGAAAACGAGTAATGTCCCAAATTAACGAGGAGATTTTCTTAACCTCCATTTTGGCTGAATTTTTAGAGAATGCAAAAATATCCCATGGAAGTCGTAGTTATGTTGTTTACCTATCCAATGAATTGTCACATGCTAAGATTCAACGCAAATCGGCCACTTTATGGCCTTCCTAGTAAAAATGGGTCGAAAACGAGTAATGTCCTAAATTAACGAGGAGATTTTCTTAACCTCCATTTTGGCCGAATTTTTAGAGAATGCAAAAATATCCCATGGAAGTCGTAGTTATGTTGCTTACCTATCCAACAAATTGTCACATGCTAAGATTCAATGCAAATCGGCCACATTATGGCCTTCCTACTAAAAAAGGGTCGAAAACGAGTAATGTCCCAAATTAACGAGGAGATTTTCTTAACCTCCATTTTGGCTGAATTTTTAGAGAATGCAAAAATATCCCATGGAAGTCGTAATTATGTTGTTTACCTATCCAACGAATTGTCCCATGCTAAGATTCAATACAAACCGGCCACTTTATGGCCTTCCTTCTAAAAAAGGGTCGAAAACGAGTAATGTCCTAAATTAACGAGGGGATTTTCTTAACCTCCATTTTGGCTGAATTTTTAGAGAATGCAAAAATATCCCATGGAGGTCGTAGTTATGTTGTTTACCTATCCAACGAATTGTCACATGCTAAGATTCAACACAAATCGGCCACTTTATGGCCTTCCTAGTAAAAATGGGTCGAAAATGAGTAATGTCCTAAATTAACGAGGAGATTTTCTTAACCTCCATTTTGGTCGAATTTTTAGAGAATGCAAAAATATCCCATGGAAGTCGTAGTTATGTTGTTTACCTATCCAACAAATTGTCACACGCTAAGATTCGATGCAAATCGGCCACATTATGGCCTTCGTACTAAAAAAGGGTCGAAAACGAGTAATGTCCCAAATTGACGAGGAGATTTTCTTAACCCCCATTTTGGCTGAATTTTTAGAGAATGCAAAAATATCCCATGGAAGTCATAATTATGTTGTTTACCTATCCAACGAATTGTCACACGCTAAGATTCAATGCAAATCTGCCACATTACGGCCTTCCTAGTAAAAATGGGTCGAAAACGAGTAATGTCCTAAATTAACGAGGAGATTTTCTTAACCTCCATTTTGGTCGAATTTTTAGAGAATGCAAAAATATCCCATGGAAGTCGTAGTTATGTTCTTTACCTATCCAACAAATTGTCACACGCTAAGATTCGATGCAAATCGGCCACATTATGGCCTTCGTACTAAAAAAGGGTCGAAAACGAGTAATGTCCCAAATTGACGAGGAGATTTTCTTAACCCCCATTTTGGCTGAATTTTTAGAGAATGCAAAAATATCCCATGGAAGTCATAATTATGTTGTTTACCTATCCAACGAATTGTCACACGCTAAGATTCAATGCAAATCTGCCACATTACGGCCTTCCTAGTAAAAATGGGTCGAAAACGAGTAATGTCCTAAATTAACGAGGAGATTTTCTTAACCTCCATTTTGGTCGAATTTTTAGAGAATGCAAAAATATCCCATGGAAGTCGTAGTTATGTTCTTTACCTATCCAACAAATTGTCACACGCTAAGATTCAATGCAAATCGGCCACATTATGGCCTTCCTACTAAAAAAGGGTCGAAAACGAGTAATGTCCCAAATTGACGAGGAGATTTTCTTAACCCCCATTTTGGCTTAATTTTTAGAGATTGCAAAAATATCCCATGGAAGTCGTAATTATGTTGTTTACCTATCCAACGAATTGTCCCATGCTAAGATTCAATACAAACCGGCCACTTTATGGCCTTCCTTCTAAAAAATGGTCGAAAACGAGTAATGTCCCAAATTAACGAGGATATTTTCTTAACCCCCATTTTGGCTGAATTTTTAGAGAATGCAAAAATATCCCATGGAAGTCGTAATTATGTTGTTTACCTATCCAACAAATTGACACACGCTAAGATTCAATCCAAATCGGCCACATTATGGCCTTCCTACTAAAAAAGGGTCGAAAACGAGTAATGTCCCAAATTAACGAGGAGATTTTCTTAACCTCCATTTTGGATGAATTTTTAGAGAATGCAAAAATATCCCATGGAAGTCGTAGTTATGTTGTTTACCTATCCAATGAATTGTCACATGCTAAGATTCAATACAAATCGGCCACTTTATGGCCTTCCTAGTAAAAATGGGTCGAAAACGAGTAATGTCCCAAATTGACGAGGAGAATTTCTTAACCTCCATTTTGGCTGAATTTTTTGAGAATGCAAAAAAATCCCATGGAAGTCGTAGCTATATTGTTTACCTATCCAACGAATTGGCCCATGCTAAGATTCAATACAAACCGGCCACTTTATGACCTTCCTTCTAAAAAAGGGTCGAAAACGAGTAATGTCCTAAATTAACGAGGGGATTTTCTTAACCTCCATTTTGGCTGAATTTTTAGAGAATGCAAAAATATCCCATGGAGGTCGTAGTTATGTTGTTTACCTATCCAACGAATTTTTACACGCTAAGATTCAATACAAATCGGCCACTTTAAGGCCTTCCTAGTAAAAATGGGTCGAAAACGAGTAATGTCCTAAATTAACGAGGAGTTTTTCCTAACCTCCATTTTGGCCGAATTTTTAGAGAATGCAAAAATATCCCATGGAAGTCGTAGTTATGTTGTTTACCTATCCAATGAATTGTCACATGCTAAGATTCAATACAAATCGGCCACTTTATGGCCTTCCTAGTAAAATTGGGTCGAAAAGGAGTAATGTCCTAAATTAACGAGGAGATTTTCTTAACCTCCATTTTGGTCGGATTTTTAGAGAATGCAAAAATATCCCATGGAAGTCGTAGTTATGTTGTTTACCTATCCAACAAATTGTCACACGCTAAGATTCAATGCAAATCGGCCACATTATGGCCTTCCTACTAAAAAAGGGTCGAAAACGAGTAATGTCCCAAATTGACGAGGAGATTTTCTTAACCCCCATTTTGGCTGAATTTTTAGAGAATGCAAAAATATCCCATGGAAGTCGTAATTATGTTGTTTACCCATCCAACGAATTGTCACACGCTAAGATTCAATGCAAATCGGCCACATTATGGCCTTCCTACTAAAAAAGGGTCGAAAACGAGTAATGTCCCAAATTAACGAGGAGATTTTCTTAACTTCCATTTTGGATGAATTTTTAGAGAATGCAAAAATATCCCATGGAAGTCGTAGTTATGTTGTTTACCTATCCAACGAATTGTCACACGCTAAGATTCAATGCAAATCGGCCACATTATGGCCTTCCTACTAAAAAAGGGTCGAAAACGAGTAATGTCCCAAATTAACGAGGAGATTTTCTTAACCTCCATTTTGGTCGAATTTTTAGAGAATGCAAAAATATCCCATGGAAGTCGTAGTTATGTTGTTTACCTATCAAACAAATTGTCACACGCTAAGATTCAATGCAAATCGGCCACATTATGGCCTTCCTACTAAAAAAGGGTCGAAAACGAGTAATGTCCCAAATTGACGAGGAGATTTTCTTAACCCCCATTTTGGCTGAATTTTTAGTGAATGCAAAAATATCCCATGGAAGTCGTAATTATGTTGTTTACCTATCCAACGAATTGTCTCATGCTAAGATTCAATACAAACCGGCCACTTTATGGCCTTCCTTCTAAAAAAGGATCGAAAACGAGTAATGTCCCAAATTAACGAGGATATTTTCTTAACCCCCATTTTGGCTGAATTTTTAGAGAATGCAAAAATATCCCATGGAAGTCGTAATAATGTTGTTTACCTATCCAACGAATTGTCACACGCTAAGATTCAATTCAAATCGGCCACATTATGGCCTTCCTACTAAAAAAGGGTCGAAAACGAGTAATGTCCCAAATTGACGAGGAGATTTTCTTAACCCCCATTTTGGCTGAATTTTTAGAGAATGCAAAAATATCCCATGGAAGTCGTAATAATGTTGTTTACCTATCCAACAAATTGTCACACGCTAAGATTCAATGCAAATCGGCCACATTATGGCCTTCCTACTAAAAAAGGGTCGAAAACGAGTAATGTCCCAAATTAACGAGGAGATTTTCTTAACCTCCATTTTGGTCGAATTTTTAGAGAATGCAAAAATATCCCATGGAAGTCGTAGTTATGTTGTTTACCTATCCAACAAATTGTCACACGCTAAGATTCAATGCAAATCGGCCACATTATGGCCTTCCTACTAAAAAAGGGTCGAAAACGAGTAATGTCCCAAATTGACGAGGAGATTTTCTTAACCCCCATTTTGGCTGAATTTTTAGTGAATGCAAAAATATCCCATGGAAGTCGTAATTATGTTGTTTACCTATCCAACGAATTGTCTCATGCTAAGATTCAATACAAACCGGCCACTTTATGGCCTTCCTTCTAAAAAAGGATCGAAAACGAGTAATGTCCCAAATTAACGAGGATATTTTCTTAACCCCCATTTTGGCTGAATTTTTAGAGAATGCAAAAATATCCCATGGAAGTCGTAATAATGTTGTTTACCTATCCAACGAATTGTCACACGCTAAGATTCAATGCAAATCGGCCACATTATGACCTTCCTACTAAAAAAGGGTCGAAAACGAGTAATGTCCCAAATTGACGAGGAGATTTTCTTAACCTCCATTTTGGATGAATTTTTAGAGAATGCAAAAATATCCCATGGAAGTCGTAGTTATGTTGTTTACCTATCCAATGAGTTGTCACATGCTAAGATTCAATACAAATCGGCCACTTTATGTTCTTCCTAGTAAAAATGGGTCGAAAACGAGTAATGTCCTAAATTAACGAGGAGATTTTCTTAACCTCCATTTTGGCCGAATTTTTAGAGAATGCAAAAATATCCCATGGAAGTCGTAGTTATGTTGTTTACCTATCCAACAAATTGTCACACGCTAAGATTCAATGCAAATCGGCCACATTATGGCCTTCCTACTAAAAAAGGGTCGAAAACGAGTAATGTCCCAAATTGACGAGGAGATTTTCTTAACCTCCATTTTGGCTGAATTTTTAGAGAATGCAAAAAAATCCCATGGAAGACGTAGCTATATTGTTTACCTATCCAACGAATTGTCCCATGCTAAGATTCAATACAAACCGGCCACTTTATGGCCTTCCTTCTAAAAAAGGGTCGAAAACGAGTAATGTCCTAAATTAACGAGGGGTTTTTCCTAACCTCCATTTTGGCCGAATTTTTAGAGAATGCAAAAATATCCCATGGAGGTCGTAGTTATGTTGTTTACCTATCCAATGAATTGTCACATGCTAAGATTCAATACAAATCGGCCACTTTATGGCCTTCCTAGTAAAAATGGGTCGAAAAGGAGTAATGTCCTAAATTAACGAGGAGATTCTCTTAACCTCCATTTTGGTCGGATTTTTAGAGAATGCAAAAATATCCCATGGAAGTCGTAGTTATGTTGTTTACCTATCCAACAAATTGTCACACGCTAAGATTCAATGCAAATTGGCCACATTATGGCCTTCCTACTAAAAAAGGGTCGAAAATGAGTAATGTCCCAAATTGACGAGGAGATTTTCTTAACCCCCATTTTGGCTGAATTTTTAGAGAATGCAAAAATATCCCATGGAAGTCGTAATTATGTTGTTTACCTATCCAACGAATTGTCACACGCTAAGATTCAATGCAAATCGGCCACATTATGGCCTTCCTACTAAAAAAGGGTCGAAAACGAGTAATGTCCCAAATTAACGAGGAGATTTTCTTAACTTCCATTTTGGATGAATTTTTAGAGAATGCAAAAATATCCCATGGAAGTCGTAGTTATGTTGTTTAACTATCCAACGAATTGTCACACGCTAAGATTCAATGAAAATCGGCCACATTATGGCCTTCCTACTAAAAAAGGGTCGAAAACGAGTAATGTCCCAAATTAACGAGGAGATTTTCTTAACCTCCATTTTGGTCGAATTTTTAGAGAATGCAAAAATATCCCATGGAAGTCGTAGTTATGTTGTTTACCTATCCAACAAATTGTCACACGCTAAGATTCAATGCAAATCGGCCACATTATGGCCTTCCTACTAAAAAAGGGTCGAAAACGAGTAATGTCCCAAATTGACGAGGAGATTTTCTTA
Organism: Medicago sativa; assembly: GCF_051527215.1. Taxonomy (NCBI): domain Eukaryota; kingdom Viridiplantae; phylum Streptophyta; class Magnoliopsida; order Fabales; family Fabaceae; genus Medicago; species Medicago sativa. The sequence continues at coordinate 85,656,410 of NC_140750.1, forward strand.
ACCCCCATTTTGGCTGAATTTTTAGTGAATGCAAAAATATCCCTTGGAAGTCGTAATTATGTTGTTTACCTATCCAACGAATTGTCTCATGCTAAGATTCAATACAAACCGGCCACTTTATGGCCTTCCTTCTAAAAAAGGATCGAAAACGAGTAATGTCCCAAATTAACGAGGATATTTTCTTAACCCCCATTTTGGCTGAATTTTTAGAGAATGCAAAAATATCCCATGGAAGTCGTAATAATGTTGTTTACCTATCCAACGAATTGTCACACGCTAAGATTCAATTCAAATCGGCCACATTAAGGCCTTCCTACTAAAAAAGGGTCGAAAACGAGTAATGTCCCAAATTAACGAGGAGATTTTCTTAACCTCCATTTTGGATGAATTTTTAGAGAATGCAAAAATATCCCATGGAAGTCGTAGTTATGTTGTTTACCTATCCAATGAATTGTCACATGCTAAGATTCAATACAAATCGGCCACTTTATGTTCTTCCTAGTAAAAATGGGTCGAAAACGAGTAATGTCCTAAATTAACGAGGAGATTTTCTTAACCTCCATTTTGGCCGAATTTTTAGACAATGCAAAAATATCCCATGGAAGTCGTAGTTATGTTGTTTACCTATCCAACAAATTGTCACACGCTAAGATTCAATGCAAATCGGCCACATTATGGCCTTCCTACTAAAAAAGGGTCGAAAACGAGTAATGTCCCAAATTGACGAGGAGATTTTCTTAACCTCCATTTTGGCTGAATTTTTAGAGAATGCAAAAAAATCCCATGGAAGTCGTAGCTATATTGTTTACCTATCCAACGAATTGTCCCATGCTAAGATTCAATACAAACCGGCCACTTTATGGCCTTCCTTCTAAAAAAGGGTCGAAAACGAGTAATGTCCTAAATTAACGAGGGGATTTTCTTAACCTCCATTTTGGCTGAATTTTTAGAGAATGCAAAAGTATCCCATGGAGGTCGTAGTTATGTTGTTTACCTATCCAACGAATTGTCACATGCTAAGATTCAACACAAATCGGCCACTTTATGGCCTTCCTAGTAAAAATGGGTCGAAAATGAGTAATGTCCTAAATTAACGAGGAGATTTTCTTAACCTCCATTTTGGTTGAATTTTTAGAGAATGCAAAAATATCCCATGGAAGTCGTAGTTATGTTGTTTACCTATCCAACAAATTGTCACACGCTAAGATTCGATGCAAATCGGCCACATTATGGCCTTCGTACTAAAAAAGGGTCGAAAACGAGTAATGTCCCAAATTGACGAGGAGATTTTCTTAACCCCCATTTTGGCTGAATTTTTAGAGAATGCAAAAATATCCCATGGACGTCGTAATTATGTTGTTTACCTATCCAACGAATTGTCACACGCTAAGATTCAATGCAAATCAGCCACATTACGGCCTTCCTAGTAAAAATGGGTCGAAAACGAGTAATGTCCTAAATTAACGAGGAGATTTTCTTAACCTCCATTTTGGTCGAATTTTTAGAGAATGCAAAAATATCCCATGGAAGTCGTAGTTATGTTGTTTACCTATCCAACAAATTGTCACACGCTAAGATTCAATGCAAATCGGCCACATTATGGCCTTCCTACTAAAAAAGGGTCGAAAACGAGTAATGTCCCAAATTGACGAGGAGATTTTCTTAACCCCCATTTTGGCTGAATTTTTAGAGAATGCAAAAATATCCCATGGAAGTCGTAATTATGTTGTTTACCTATCCAACGAATTGTCACACGCTAAGATTCAATGCAAATCGGCCACATTATGGCCTTCCTACTAAAAAAGGGTCGAAAACGAGTAATGTCCCAAAGTAACGAGGAGATTTTCTTAACTTCCATTTTGGATGAATTTTTAGAGAATGCAAAAATATCACATGGAAGTCGTAGTTATGTTGTTTACCTATCCAACGAATTGTCACACGCTAAGATTCAATTCAAATCGGCCACATTATGGCCTTCCTACTAAAAAAGGGTCGAAAACGAGTAATGTCCCAAATTAACGAGGAGATTTTCTTAACCTCCATTTTGGTCGAATTTTTAGAGAATGCAAAAATATCCCATGGAAGTCGTAGTTATGTTGTTTACCTATCCAATGAATTGTCACATGCTAAGATTCAATACAAATCGGCCACTTTATGTTCTTCCTAGTAAAAATGGGTCGAAAACGAGTAATGTCCTAAATTAACGAGGAGATTTTCTTAACCTCCATTTTGGCCGAATTTTTAGAGAATGCAAAAATATCCCATGGAAGTCGTAGTTATGTTGTTTACCTATCCAACAAATTGTCACACGCTAAGATTCAATGCAAATCGGCCACATTATGGCCTTCCTACTAAAAAAGGGTCGAAAACGAGTAATGTCCCAAATTGACGAGGAGATTTTCTTAACCTCCATTTTGGCTGAATTTTTAGAGAATGCAAAAAAATCCCATGGAAGTCGTAGCTATATTGTTTACCTATCCAACGAATTGTCCCATGCTAAGATTCAATACAAACCGGCCACTTTATGGCCTTCCTTCTAAAAAAGGGTCGAAAACGAGTAATGTCCTAAATTAACGAGGGGATTTTCTTAACCTCCATTTTGGCTGAATTTTTAGAGAATGCAAAAATATCCCATGGAGGTCGTAGTTATGTTGTTTACCTATCCAACGAATTGTCACATGCTAAGATTCAACACAAATCGGCCACTTTATGGCCTTCCTAGTAAAAATGGGTCGAAAATGAGTAATGTCCTAAATTAACGAGGAGATTTTCTTAACCTCCATTTTGGTTGAATTTTTAGAGAATGCAAAAATATCCCATGGAAGTCGTAGTTATGTTGTTTACCTATCCAACAAATTGTCACACGCTAAGATTCGATGCAAATCGGCCACATTATGGCCTTCGTACTAAAAAAGGGTCGAAAACGAGTAATGTCCCAAATTGACGAGGAGATTTTCTTAACCCCCATTTTGGCTGAATTTTTGGAGAATGCAAAAATATCCCATGGAAGTCGTAATTATGTTGTTTACCTATCCAACGAATTGTCACACGCTAAGATTCAATGCAAATCAGCCACATTACGGCCTTCCTAGTAAAAATGGGTCGAAAACGAGTAATGTCCTAAATTAACGAGGAGATTTTCTTAACCTCCATTTTGGTCGAATTTTTAGAGAATGCAAAAATATCCCATGGAAGTCGTAGTTATGTTGTTTACCTATCCAACGAATTGTCACACGCTAAGATTCAATGCAAATCGGCCACATTATGGCCTTCCTACTAAAAAAGGGTCGAAAACGAGTAATGTCCCAAATTAACGAGGAGATTTTCTTAACTTCCATTTTGGATGAATTTTTAGAGAATGCAAAAATATCCCATGGAAGTCGTAGTTATGTTGTTTACCTATCCAAAGAATTGTCACACGCTAAGATTCAATTCAAATCGGCCACATTATGGCCTTCCTACTAAAAAAGGGTCGAAAACGAGTAATGTCCCAAATTAACGAGGAGATTTTCTTAACCTCCATTTTGGTCGAATTTTTAGAGTAATGTCACATGCTAAGATTCAATCCAAATCGGCCACTTTATGTTCTTCCTAGTAAAAATGGGTCGAAAACGAGTAATGTCCCAAATTAACGAGGAGATTTTCTTAACCTCCATTTTGGCCGAATTTTTAGAGAATGCAAAAATATCCCATGGAAGTCGTAGTTATGTTGTTTACCTATCCAACGAATTGTCACACGCTAAGATTCAATGCAAATCGGCCACATTATGGCCTTCCTACTAAAAAAGGGTCGAAAACGAGTAATGTCCCAAATTGACGAGGAGATTTTCTTAACCTCCATTTTCGCTTAATTTTTAGAGAATGCAAAAAAATCCCATGGAAGTCGTAGCTATATTGTTTACCTATCCAACGAATTGTCCCATGCTAAGATTCAATACAAACCGGCCACTTTATGGCCTTCCTTCTAAAAAAGGGTCGAAAACGAGTAATGTCCTAAATTAACGAGGGGATTTTCTTAACCTCCATTTTGGCTGAATTTTTAGAGAATGCAAAAATATCCCATGGAGGTCGTAGTTATGTTGTTTACCTATCCAACGAATTGTCACATGCTAAGATTCAACACAAATCGGCCACTTTATGGCCTTCCTAGTAAAAATGGGTCGAAAATGAGTAATGTCCTAAATTAACGAGGAGATTTTCTTAACCTCCATTTTGGTTGAATTTTTAGAGAATGCAAAAATATCCCATGGAAGTCGTAGTTATGTTGTTTACCTATCCAACAAATTGTCACACGCTAAGATTCGATGCAAATCGGCCACATTATGGCCTTCGTACTAAAAAAGGGTCGAAAACGAGTAATGTCCCAAATTGACGAGGAGATTTTCTTAACCCCCATTTTGGCTGAATTTTTAGAGAATGCAAAAATATCCCATGGAAGTCGTAATTATGTTGTTTACCTATCCAACGAATTGTCACACGCTAAGATTCAATGCAAATCAGCCACATTACGGCCTTCCTAGTAAAAATGGGTCGAAAACGAGTAATGTCCTAAATTAACGAGGAGATTTTCTTAACCTCCATTTTGGTCGAATTTTTAGAGAATGCAAAAATATCCCATGGAAGTCGTAGTTATGTTGTTTACCTATCCAACAAATTGTCACACGCTAAGATTCAATGCAAATCGGCCACATTATGGCCTTCCTACTAAAAAAGGGTCGAAAACGAGTAATGTCCCAAATTGACGAGGAGATTTTCTTAACCCCCATTTTGGCTGAATTTTTAGAGAATGCAAAAATATCCCATGGAAGTCGTAATTATGTTGTTTACCTATCCAACGAATTGTCACACGCTAAGATTCAATGCAAATCGGCCACATTATGGCCTTCCTACTAAAAAAGGGTCGAAAACGAGTAATGTCCCAAATTAACGAGGAGATTTTCTTAACCTCCATTTTGGTCGAATTTTTAGAGAATGCAAAAATATCCCATGGAAGTCGTGGTTATGTTGTTTACCTATCCAACAAATTGTCACACGCTAAGATTCAATGCAAATCGGCCACATTATGGCCTTCCTACTAAAAAAGGGTCGAAAACGAGTAATGTCCCAAATTAACGAGGAGATTTTCTTAACTTCCATTTTGGATGAATTTTTAGAGAATGCAAAAATATCCCATGGAAGTCGTAGTTATGTTGTTTACCTATCCAACGAATTGTCACACGCTAAGATTCAATGCAAATCGGCCACATTATGGCCTTCCTACTAAAAAAGGGTCGAAAACGAGTAATGTCCCAAATTGACGAGGAGATTTTCTTAACCCCCATTTTGGCTGAATTTTTAGTGAATGCAAAAATATCCCATGGAAGTCGTAATTATGTTGTTTACCTATCCAACGAATTGTCTCATGCTAAGATTCAATACAAACCGGCCACTTTATGGCCTTCCTTCTAAAAAAGGATCGAAAACGAGTAATGTCCCAAATTAACGAGGATATTTTCTTAACCCCCATTTTGGCTGAATTTTTAGAGAATGCAAAAATATCCCATGGAAGTCGTAGTTATGTTGTTTACCTATCCAACGAATTGTCACACGCTAAGATTCAATGCAAATCGGCCACATTATGGCCTTCCTACTAAAAAAGGGTCGAAAACGAGTAATGTCCCAAATTGACGAGGATATTTTCTTAACCTCCATTTTGGCTGAATTTTTAGAGAATGCAAAAAAATCCCATGGAAGTCGTAGCTATATTGTTTACCTATCCAACGAATTGTCCCATGCTAAGATTCAATACAAACCGGCCACTTTATGGCCTTCCTTCTAAAAAAGGGTCGAAAACGAGTAATGTCCTAAATTAACGAGGGGATTTTCTTAACCTCCATTTTGGCTGAATTTTTAGAGAATGCAAAAATATCCCATGGAGGTCGTAGTTATGTTGTTTACCTATCCAACGAATTGTCACATGCTAAGATTCAACACAAATCGGCCACTTTATGGCCTTCCTAGTAAAAATGGGTCGAAAATGAGTAATGTCCTAAATTAACGAGGAGATTTTCTTAACCTCCATTTTGGTTGAATTTTTAGAGAATGCAAAAATATCCCATGGAAGTCGTAGTTATGTTGTTTACCTATCCAACAAATTGTCACACGCTAAGATTCGATGCAAATCGGCCACATTATGGCCTTCGTACTAAAAAAGGGTCGAAAACGAGTAATGTCCCAAATTGACGAGGAGATTTTCTTAACCCCCATTTTGGCTGAATTTTTGGAGAATGCAAAAATATCCCATGGAAGTCGTAATTATGTTGTTTACCTATCCAACGAATTGTCACACGCTAAGATTCAATGCAAATCAGCCACATTACGGCCTTCCTAGTAAAAATGGGTCGAAAACGAGTAATGTCCTAAATTAACGAGGAGATTTTCTTAACCTCCATTTTGGTCGAATTTTTAGAGAATGCAAAAATATCCCATGGAAGTCGTAGTTATGTTGTTTACCTATCCAACGAATTGTCACACGCTAAGATTCAATGCAAATCGGCCACATTATGGCCTTCCTACTAAAAAAGGGTCGAAAACGAGTAATGTCCCAAATTAACGAGGAGATTTTCTTAACTTCCATTTTGGATGAATTTTTAGAGAATGCAAAAATATCCCATGGAAGTCGTAGTTATGTTGTTTACCTATCCAAAGAATTGTCACACGCTAAGATTCAATTCAAATCGGCCACATTATGGCCTTCCTACTAAAAAAGGGTCGAAAACGAGTAATGTCCCAAATTAACGAGGAGATTTTCTTAACCTCCATTTTGGTCGAATTTTTAGAGTAATGTCACATGCTAAGATTCAATCCAAATCGGCCACTTTATGTTCTTCCTAGTAAAAATGGGTCGAAAACGAGTAATGTCCCAAATTAACGAGGAGATTTTCTTAACCTCCATTTTGGCCGAATTTTTAGAGAATGCAAAAATATCCCATGGAAGTCGTAGTTATGTTGTTTACCTATCCAACGAATTGTCACACGCTAAGATTCAATGCAAATCGGCCACATTATGGCCTTCCTACTAAAAAAGGGTCGAAAACGAGTAATGTCCCAAATTGACGAGGAGATTTTCTTAACCTCCATTTTCGCTTAATTTTTAGAGAATGCAAAAAAATCCCATGGAAGTCGTAGCTATATTGTTTACCTATCCAACGAATTGTCCCATGCTAAGATTCAATACAAACCGGCCACTTTATGGCCTTCCTTCTAAAAAAGGGTCGAAAACGAGTAATGTCCTAAATTAACGAGGGGATTTTCTTAACCTCCATTTTGGCTGAATTTTTAGAGAATGCAAAAATATCCCATGGAGGTCGTAGTTATGTTGTTTACCTATCCAACGAATTGTCACATGCTAAGATTCAACACAAATCGGCCACTTTATGGCCTTCCTAGTAAAAATGGGTCGAAAATGAGTAATGTCCTAAATTAACGAGGAGATTTTCTTAACCTCCATTTTGGTTGAATTTTTAGAGAATGCAAAAATATCCCATGGAAGTCGTAGTTATGTTGTTTACCTATCCAACAAATTGTCACACGCTAAGATTCGATGCAAATCGGCCACATTATGGCCTTCGTACTAAAAAAGGGTCGAAAACGAGTAATGTCCCAAATTGACGAGGAGATTTTCTTAACCCCCATTTTGGCTGAATTTTTAGAGAATGCAAAAATATCCCATGGAAGTCGTAATTATGTTGTTTACCTATCCAACGAATTGTCACACGCTAAGATTCAATGCAAATCAGCCACATTACGGCCTTCCTAGTAAAAATGGGTCGAAAACGAGTAATGTCCTAAATTAACGAGGAGATTTTCTTAACCTCCATTTTGGTCGAATTTTTAGAGAATGCAAAAATATCCCATGGAAGTCGTAGTTATGTTGTTTACCTATCCAACAAATTGTCACACGCTAAGATTCAATGCAAATCGGCCACATTATGGCCTTCCTACTAAAAAAGGGTCGAAAACGAGTAATGTCCCAAATTGACGAGGAGATTTTCTTAACCCCCATTTTGGCTGAATTTTTAGAGAATGCAAAAATATCCCATGGAAGTCGTAATTATGTTGTTTACCTATCCAACGAATTGTCACACGCTAAGATTCAATGCAAATCGGCCACATTATGGCCTTCCTACTAAAAAAGGGTCGAAAACGAGTAATGTCCCAAATTAACGAGGAGATTTTCTTAACCTCCATTTTGGTCGAATTTTTAGAGAATGCAAAAATATCCCATGGAAGTCGTGGTTATGTTGTTTACCTATCCAACAAATTGTCACACGCTAAGATTCAATGCAAATCGGCCACATTATGGCCTTCCTACTAAAAAAGGGTCGAAAACGAGTAATGTCCCAAATTAACGAGGAGATTTTCTTAACTTCCATTTTGGATGAATTTTTAGAGAATGCAAAAATATCCCATGGAAGTCGTAGTTATGTTGTTTACCTATCCAACGAATTGTCACACGCTAAGATTCAATGCAAATCGGCCACATTATGGCCTTCCTACTAAAAAAGGGTCGAAAACGAGTAATGTCCCAAATTGACGAGGAGATTTTCTTAACCCCCATTTTGGCTGAATTTTTAGTGAATGCAAAAATATCCCATGGAAGTCGTAATTATGTTGTTTACCTATCCAACGAATTGTCTCATGCTAAGATTCAATACAAACCGGCCACTTTATGGCCTTCCTTCTAAAAAAGGATCGAAAACGAGTAATGTCCCAAATTAACGAGGATATTTTCTTAACCCCCATTTTGGCTGAATTTTTAGAGAATGCAAAAATATCCCATGGAAGTCGTAGTTATGTTGTTTACCTATCCAACGAATTGTCACACGCTAAGATTCAATGCAAATCGGCCACATTATGGCCTTCCTACTAAAAAAGGGTCGAAAACGAGTAATGTCCCAAATTGACGAGGATATTTTCTTAACCTCCATTTTGGCTGAATTTTTAGAGAATGCAAAAAAATCCCATGGAAGTCGTAGCTATATTGTTTACCTATCCAACGAATTGTCCCATGCTAAGATTCAATACAAACCGGCCACTTTATGGCCTTCCTTCTAAAAAAGGGTCGAAAACGAGTAATGTCCTAAATTAACGAGGGGATTTTCTTAACCTCCATTTTGGCTGAATTTTTAGAGAATGCAAAAATATCCCATGGAGGTCGTAGTTATGTTGTTTACCTATCCAACGAATTGTCACATGCTAAGATTCAACACAAATCGGCCACTTTATGGCCTTCCTAGTAAAAATGGGTCGAAAATGAGTAATGTCCTAAATTAACGAGGAGATTTTCTTAACCTCCATTTTGGTTGAATTTTTAGAGAATGCAAAAATATCCCATGGAAGTCGTAGTTATGTTGTTTACCTATCCAACAAATTGTCACACGCTAAGATTCGATGCAAATCGGCCACATTATGGCCTTCGTACTAAAAAAGGGTCGAAAACGAGTAATGTCCCAAATTGACGAGGAGATTTTCTTAACCCCCATTTTGGCTGAATTTTTAGAGAATGCAAAAATATCCCATGGAAGTCGTAATTATGTTGTTTACCTATCCAACGAATTGTCACACGCTAAGATTCAATGCAAATCAGCCACATTACGGCCTTCCTAGTAAAAATGGGTCGAAAACGAGTAATGTCCTAAATTAACGAGGAGATTTTCTTAACCTCCATTTTGGTCGAATTTTTAGAGAATGCAAAAATATCCCATGGAAGTCGTAGTTATGTTGTTTACCTATCCAACAAATTGTCACACGCTAAGATTCAATGCAAATCGGCCACATTATGGCCTTCCTACTAAAAAAGGGTCGAAAACGAGTAATGTCCCAAATTGACGAGGAGATTTTCTTAACCCCCATTTTGGCTGAATTTTTAGAGAATGCAAAAATATCCCATGGAAGTCGTAATTATGTTGTTTACCTATCCAACGAATTGTCACACGCTAAGATTCAATGCAAATCGGCCACATTATGGCCTTCCTACTAAAAAAGGGTCGAAAACGAGTAATGTCCCAAATTAACGAGGAGATTTTCTTAACTTCCATTTTGGATGAATTTTTAGAGAATGCAAAAATATCCCATGGAAGTCGTAGTTATGTTGTTTACCTATCCAACGAATTGTTACACGCTAAGATTCAATGCAAATCGGCCACATTATGGCCTTCCTACTAAAAAAGGGTCGAAAACGAGTAATGTCCCAAATTAACGAGGAGATTTTCTTAACCTCCATTTTGGTCGAATTTTTAGAGAATGCAAAAATATCCCATGGAAGTCGTAATTATGTTGTTTACCTATCCAACGAATTGTCACACGCTAAGATTCAATGCAAATCGGCCACATTATGGCCTTCCTACTAAAAAAGGGTCGAAAACGAGTAATGTCCCAAATTAACGAGGAGATTTTCTTAACTTCCATTTTGGATGAATTTTTAGAGAATGCAAAAATATCCCATGGAAGTCGTAGTTATGTTGTTTACCTATCCAACGAATTGTTACACGCTAAGATTCAATGCAAATCGGCCACATTATGGCCTTCCTACTAAAAAAGGGTCGAAAACGAGTAATGTCCCAAATTAACGAGGAGATTTTCTTAACCTCCATTTTGGTCGAATTTTTAGAGAATGCAAAAATATCCCATGGAAGTCGTGGTTATGTTGTTTACCTATCCAACAAATTGTCACACGCTAAGATTCAATGCAAATCGGCCACATTATGGCCTTCCTACTAAAAAAGGGTCGAAAACGAGTAATGTCCCAAATTAACGAGGAGATTTTCTTAACTTCCATTTTGGATGAATTTTTAGAGAATGCAAAAATATCCCATGGAAGTCGTAGTTATGTTGTTTACCTATCCAACGAATTGTCACACGCTAAGATTCAATGCAAATCGGCCACATTATGGCCTTCCTACTAAAAAAGGGTCGAAAACGAGTAATGTCCCAAATTGACGAGGAGATTTTCTTAACCCCCATTTTGGCTGAATTTTTAGTGAATGCAAAAATATCCCATGGAAGTCGTAATTATGTTGTTTACCTATCCAACGAATTGTCTCATGCTAAGATTCAATACAAACCGGCCACTTTATGGCCTTCCTTCTAAAAAAGGATCGAAAACGAGTAATGTCCCAAATTAACGAGGATATTTTCTTAACCCCCATTTTGGCTGAATTTTTAGAGAATGCAAAAATATCCCATGGAAGTCGTAATAATGTTGTTTACCTATCCAACGAATTGTCACACGCTAAGATTCAATTCAAATCGGCCACATTATGGCCTTCCTACTAAAAAAGGGTCGAAAACGAGTAATGTCCTAAATTAACGAGGAGATTTTCTTAACCTCCGTTTTGGCCGAATTTTTAGAGAATGCAAAAATATCCCATGGAAGTCGTAGTTATGTTGTTTACCTATCCAACGAATTGTCACATGCTAAGATTCAATCCAAATCGGCCACTTTATGGCCTTCCTAGTAAAAATGGGTCGAAAACGAGTAATGTCCCAAATTAACGAGGAGATTTTCTTAACCTCCATTTTGGATGAATTTTTAGAGAATGCAAAAATATCCCATGGAAGTCGTAGTTATGTTGTTTACCTATCCAATGAGTTGTCACATGCTAAGATTCAATACAAATCGGCCACTTTATGGCCTTCCTAGTAAAAATGGGTCGAAAACGAGTAATGTCCTAAATTAACGAGGAGATTTTCTTAACCTCCATTTTGGATGAATTTTTAGAGAATGCAAAAATATCCCATGGAAGTCGTAGTTATGTTGTTTACCTATCCAACGAATTGTCTCATGCTAAGATTCAATACAAACCGGCCACTTTATGGCCTTCCTACTAAAAATGGGTCGAAAACGAGTAATGTCCCAAATTAACGAGGAGATTTTCTTAACCTCCATTTTGGTCGAATTTTTAGAGAATGCAAAAATATCCCATGGAAGTCGTAGTTATGTTGTTTACCTATCCAACAAATTGTCACACGCTAAGATTCAATGCAAATCGGCCACATTATGGCCTTCCTACTAAAAAAGGGTCGAAAACGAGTAATGTCCCAAATTGACGAGGAGATTTTCTTAACCCCCATTTTGGCTGAATTTTTAGAGAATGCAAAAATATCCCATGGAAGTCGTAATTATGTTGTTTACCTATCCAACGAATTGTCACACGCTAAGATTCAATGCAAATCGGCCACATTATGGCCTTCCTACTAAAAAAGGGTCGAAAACGAGTAATGTCCCAAATTAACGAGGAGATTTTCTTAACTTCCATTTTGGATGAATTTTTAGAGAATGCAAAAATATCCCATGGAAGTCGTAGTTATGTTGTTTACCTATCCAACGAATTGTTACACGCTAAGATTCAATGCAAATCGGCCACATTATGGCCTTCCTACTAAAAAAGGGTCGAAAACGAGTAATGTCCCAAATTAACGAGGAGATTTTCTTAACCTCCATTTTGGTCGAATTTTTAGAGAATGCAAAAATATCCCATGGAAGTCGTAATTATGTTGTTTACCTATCCAACGAATTGTCACACGCTAAGATTCAATGCAAATCGGCCACATTATGGCCTTCCTACTAAAAAAGGGTCGAAAACGAGTAATGTCCCAAATTAACGAGGAGATTTTCTTAACTTCCATTTTGGATGAATTTTTAGAGAATGCAAAAATATCCCATGGAAGTCGTAGTTATGTTGTTTACCTATCCAACGAATTGTTACACGCTAAGATTCAATGCAAATCGGCCACATTATGGCCTTCCTACTAAAAAAGGGTCGAAAACGAGTAATGTCCCAAATTAACGAGGAGATTTTCTTAACCTCCATTTTGGTCGAATTTTTAGAGAATGCAAAAATATCCCATGGAAGTCGTGGTTATGTTGTTTACCTATCCAACAAATTGTCACACGCTAAGATTCAATGCAAATCGGCCACATTATGGCCTTCCTACTAAAAAAGGGTCGAAAACGAGTAATGTCCCAAATTAACGAGGAGATTTTCTTAACTTCCATTTTGGATGAATTTTTAGAGAATGCAAAAATATCCCATGGAAGTCGTAGTTATGTTGTTTACCTATCCAACGAATTGTCACACGCTAAGATTCAATGCAAATCGGCCACATTATGGCCTTCCTACTAAAAAAGGGTCGAAAACGAGTAATGTCCCAAATTGACGAGGAGATTTTCTTAACCCCCATTTTGGCTGAATTTTTAGTGAATGCAAAAATATCCCATGGAAGTCGTAATTATGTTGTTTACCTATCCAACGAATTGTCTCATGCTAAGATTCAATACAAACCGGCCACTTTATGGCCTTCCTTCTAAAAAAGGATCGAAAACGAGTAATGTCCCAAATTAACGAGGATATTTTCTTAACCCCCATTTTGGCTGAATTTTTAGAGAATGCAAAAATATCCCATGGAAGTCGTAATAATGTTGTTTACCTATCCAACGAATTGTCACACGCTAAGATTCAATTCAAATCGGCCACATTATGGCCTTCCTACTAAAAAAGGGTCGAAAACGAGTAATGTCCTAAATTAACGAGGAGATTTTCTTAACCTCCGTTTTGGCCGAATTTTTAGAGAATGCAAAAATATCCCATGGAAGTCGTAGTTATGTTGTTTACCTATCCAACGAATTGTCACATGCTAAGATTCAATCCAAATCGGCCACTTTATGGCCTTCCTAGTAAAAATGGGTCGAAAACGAGTAATGTCCCAAATTAACGAGGAGATTTTCTTAACCTCCATTTTGGATGAATTTTTAGAGAATGCAAAAATATCCCATGGAAGTCGTAGTTATGTTGTTTACCTATCCAATGAGTTGTCACATGCTAAGATTCAATACAAATCGGCCACTTTATGGCCTTCCTAGTAAAAATGGGTCGAAAACGAGTAATGTCCTAAATTAACGAGGAGATTTTCTTAACCTCCATTTTGGATGAATTTTTAGAGAATGCAAAAATATCCCATGGAAGTCGTAGTTATGTTGTTTACCTATCCAACGAATTGTCTCATGCTAAGATTCAATACAAACCGGCCACTTTATGGCCTTCCTACTAAAAAAGGGTCGAAAACGAGTAATGTCCCAAATTAACGAGGAGATTTTCTTAACCTCCATTTTGGATGAATTTTTAGAGAATGCAAAAATATCCCATGGAAGTCGTAGTTATGTTGTTTACCTATCCAATGAGTTGTCACATGCTAAGATTCAATACAAATCGGCCACTTTATGGCCTTCCTAGTAAAAATGGGTCGAAAACGAGTAATGTCCCAAATTAACGAGGAGATTTTCTTAACCTCCATTTTGGCCGAATTTTTAGAGAATGCAAAAATATCCCATGGAAGTCGTAGTTATGTTGTTTACCTATCCAACGAATTGTCACACGCTAAGACTCAATGCAAATCGGCCACATTATGGCCTTCCTACCAAAAAAGGGTCGAAAACGAGTAATGTCCCAAATTAACGAGGATATTTTCTTAACCCCCATTTTGGCTGAATTTTTAGAGAATGCAAAAATATCCAATGGAAGTCGTAGTTATGTTGTTTAACTATCCAACGAATTGTCACACGCTAAGATTCAATGCAAATCGGCCACATTATGGCCTTCCTACTAAAAAACGGTCAAAAACGAGTAATGTCCCAAATTAACGAGGATATTTTCTTAACCCCCATTTTGGCTGAATTTTTAGAGAATGCAAAAATATCCCATGGAAGTCGTAGTTATGTTGTTTACCTATCCAACGAATTGTCACACGCTAAGATTCAATGCAAATCGGCCACATTATGGCCTTCCTACTAAAAAAGGGTCGAAAACGAGTAATGTCCCAAATTAACGAGGATATTTTCTTAACCCCCATTTTGGCTGAATTTTTAGAGAATGCAAAAATATCCCATGGAAGTCATAGTTATGTTGTTTACCTATCCAACGAATTGTCACACGCTAAGATTCAATGCAAATCGGCCACATTATGGCCTTCCTAGTAAAAAAGGGTCGAAAACGAGTAATGTCCCAAATTAACGAGGAGATTTTCTTAACCTCCATTTTGGCTGAATTTTTAAAAAATGCAAAAATATCCCATGGAAGTCGTAGCTATGTTGTTTACCTATCCAACGAATTGTCCCATGCTAAGATTCAATACAAACCGGCCACTTTATGGCCTTCCTTATAAAAAAGGGTCGAAAACGAGTAATGTCCTAAATTAACGAGGAGATTTTCTTGACCTCCATTTTGGCCGAATTTTTAGGGAATGCAAAAATATCCCATGGAAGTCGTAGTTATGTTGTTTACCTATCCAACGAATTGTCACACGCTAAGACTCAATGCAAATCGGCCACATTATGGCCTTCCTACCAAAAAAGGGTCGAAAACGAGTAATGTCCCAAATTAACGAGGAGATTTTCTTAACCTCCATTTTGGCTGAATTTTTAGAGAATGCAAAAATATCCCATGGAAGTCGTAGTTATTTTGTTTACCTATCCAACGAATTGTCACATGCTAAGATTCAATACAAATCGGCCACTTTATGGCCTTCCTAGTAAAAATGGGTCGAAAACGAGTAATGTCCTAAATTAACGAGGAGATTTTCTTAACCTCCATTTTGGCCGAATTTTTAGAGAATGCAAAAATATCCCATGGAAGTCGTAGTTATGTTGTTTACCTATCCAACGAATTGTCACACGCTAAGATTCAATGCAAATCGGCCACATTATGGCCTTCCTACTAAAAAAGGGTCGAAAACGAGTAATGTCCCAAATTAACGAGGAGATTTTCTTAACCTCCATTTTGGCTGAATTTTTAAAAAATGCAAAAATATCCCATGGAAGTCGTAGTTATGTTGTTTACCTATCCAACGAATTGTCACACGCTAAGACTCAATGCAAATCGGCCACATTATGGCCTTCCTACCAAAAAAGGGTCGAAAACGAGTAATGTCCCAAATTAACGAGGATATTTTCTTAACCCCCATTTTGGCTGAATTTTTAGAGAATGCAAAAATATCCAATGGAAGTCGTAGTTATGTCGTTTAACTATCCAACGAATTGTCACACGCTAAGATTCAATGCAAATCGGCCACATTATGGCCTTCCTACTAAAAAAGGGTCGAAAACGAGTAATGTCCCAAATTAACGAGGATATTTTCTTAACCCCCATTTTGGCTGAATTTTTAGAGAATGCAAAAATATCCCATGGAAGTCATAGTTATGTTGTTTACCTATCCAACGAATTGTCACACGCTAAGATTCAATGCAAATCGGCCACATTATGGCCTTCCTAGTAAAAAAGGGTCGAAAACGAGTAATGTCCCAAATTAACGAGGAGATTTTCTTAACCTCCATTTTGGCTGAATTTTTAAAAAATGCAAAAATATCCCATGGAAGTCGTAGCTATGTTGTTTACCTATCCAACGAATTGTCCCATGCTAAGATTCAATACAAACCGGCCACTTTATGGCTTCCTTATAAAAAAGGGTCGAAAACGAGTAATGTCCTAAATTAACGAGGAGATTTTCTTGACCTCCATTTTGGCCGAATTTTTAGGGAATGCAAAAATATCCCATGGAAGTCGTAGTTATGTTGTTTACCTATCCAACGAATTGTCACACGCTAAGACTCAATGCAAATCGGCCACATTATGGCCTTCCTACCAAAAAAGGGTCGAAAACGAGTAATGTCCCAAATTAACGAGGAGATTTTCTTAACCTCCATTTTGGCTGAATTTTTAGAGAATGCAAAAATATCCCATGGAAGTCGTAGTTATTTTGTTTACCTATCCAACGAATTGTCACATGCTAAGATTCAATACAAATCGGCCACTTTATGGCCTTCCTAGTAAAAATGGGTCGAAAACGAGTAATGTCCTAAATTAACGAGGAGATTTTCTTAACCTCCATTTTGGCCGAATTTTTAGAGAATGCAAAAATATCCCATGGAAGTCGTAGTTATGTTGTTTACCTATCCAACGAATTGTCACACGCTAAGATTCAATGCAAATCGGCCACATTATGGCCTTCCTACTAAAAAAGGGTCGAAAACGAGTAATGTCCCAAATTAACGAGGAGATTTTCTTAACCTCCATTTTGGCTGAATTTTTAAAAAATGCAAAAATATCCCATGGAAGTCGTAGTTATGTTGTTTACCTATCCAACGAATTGTCACACGCTAAGACTCAATGCAAATCGGCCACATTATGGCCTTCCTACCAAAAAAGGGTCGAAAACGAGTAATGTCCCAAATTAACGAGGATATTTTCTTAACCCCCATTTTGGCTGAATTTTTAGAGAATGCAAAAATATCCAATGGAAGTCGTAGTTATGTCGTTTAACTATCCAACGAATTGTCACACGCTAAGATTCAATGCAAATCGGCCACATTATGGCCTTCCTACTAAAAAAGGGTCGAAAACGAGTAATGTCCCAAATTAACGAGGATATTTTCTTAACCCCCATTTTGGCTGAATTTTTAGAGAATGCAAAAATATCCCATGGAAGTCATAGTTATGTTGTTTACCTATCCAACGAATTGTCACACGCTAAGATTCAATGCAAATCGGCCACATTATGGCCTTCCTAGTAAAAAAGGGTCGAAAACGAGTAATGTCCCAAATTAACGAGGAGATTTTCTTAACCTCCATTTTGGCTGAATTTTTAAAAAATGCAAAAATATCCCATGGAAGTCGTAGCTATGTTGTTTACCTATCCAACGAATTGTCCCATGCTAAGATTCAATACAAACCGGCCACTTTATGGCTTCCTTATAAAAAAGGGTCGAAAACGAGTAATGTCCTAAATTAACGAGGAGATTTTCTTGACCTCCATTTTGGCCGAATTTTTAGGGAATGCAAAAATATCCCATGGAAGTCGTAGTTATGTTGTTTACCTATCCAACGAATTGTCACACGCTAAGACTCAATGCAAATCGGCCACATTATGGCCTTCCTACCAAAAAAGGGTCGAAAACGAGTAATGTCCCAAATTAACGAGGAGATTTTCTTAACCTCCATTTTGGCTGAATTTTTAGAGAATGCAAAAATATCCCATGGAAGTCGTAGTTATTTTGTTTACCTATCCAACGAATTGTCACATGCTAAGATTCAATACAAATCGGCCACTTTATGGCCTTCCTAGTAAAAATGGGTCGAAAACGAGTAATGTCCTAAATTAACGAGGAGATTTTCTTAACCTCCATTTTGGCCGAATTTTTAGAGAATGCAAAAATATCCCATGGAAGTCGTAGTTATGTTGTTTACCTATCCAACGAATTGTCACACGCTAAGATTCAATGCAAATCGGCCACATTATGGCCTTCCTACTAAAAAAGGGTCGAAAACGAGTAATGTCCCAAATTAACGAGGAGATTTTCTTAACCTCCATTTTGGCTGAATTTTTAAAAAATGCAAAAATATCCCATGGAAGTCGTAGTTATGTTGTTTACCTATCCAACGAATTGTCACACGCTAAGACTCAATGCAAATCGGCCACATTATGGCCTTCCTACCAAAAAAGGGTCGAAAACGAGTAATGTCCCAAATTAACGAGGATATTTTCTTAACCCCCATTTTGGCTGAATTTTTAGAGAATGCAAAAATATCCAATGGAAGTCGTAGTTATGTCGTTTAACTATCCAACGAATTGTCACACGCTAAGATTCAATGCAAATCGGCCACATTATGGCCTTCCTACTAAAAAAGGGTCGAAAACGAGTAATGTCCCAAATTAACGAGGATATTTTCTTAACCCCCATTTTGGCTGAATTTTTAGAGAATGCAAAAATATCCCATGGAAGTCATAGTTATGTTGTTTACCTATCCAACGAATTGTCACACGCTAAGATTCAATGCAAATCGGCCACATTATGGCCTTCCTAGTAAAAAAGGGTCGAAAACGAGTAATGTCCCAAATTAACGAGGAGATTTTCTTAACCTCCATTTTGGCTGAATTTTTAAAAAATGCAAAAATATCCCATGGAAGTCGTAGCTATGTTGTTTACCTATCCAACGAATTGTCCCATGCTAAGATTCAATACAAACCGGCCACTTTATGGCCTTCCTTATAAAAAAGGGTCGAAAACGAGTAATGTCCTAAATTAACGAGGAGATTTTCTTGACCTCCATTTTGGCCGAATTTTTAGAGAATGCAAAAATATCCCATGGAAGTCGTAGTTATGTTGTTTACCTATCCAACGAATTGTCACACGCTAAGATTCAATGCAAATCGGCCACATTATGGCCTTCCTACTAAAAAAGGGTCGAAAATGAGTAATGTCCCAAATTAACGAGGATATTTTCTTAACCCCCATTTTGGCTGAATTTTTAGAGAATGCAAAAATATCCCATGGAAGTCATAGTTATGTTGTTTACCTATCCAACGAATTGTCACACGGTAAGATTCAATGCAAATCGGCCACATTATGGCCTTCCTAGTAAAAAAGGGTCGAAAACGAGTAATGTCCCAAATTGACGAGGAGATTTTCTTAACCTCCATTTTGGCTGAATTTTTAAAAAATGCAAAAATATCCCATGGAAGTCGTAGCTATGTTGTTTTCCTATCCAACGAATTGTCCCATGCTAAGATTCAATACAAACCGGCCACTTTATGGCTTCCTTACAAAAAAGGGTCGAAAACGAGTAATGTCCTAAATTAACGAGGAGATTTTCTTGACCTCCATTTTGGCCGAATTTTTAGAGAATGCAAAAATATCCCATGGAAGTCGTAGTTATGTTGTTTACCTATCCAACGAATTGTCACACGCTAAGACTCAATGCAAATCGGCCACATTATGGCCTTCCTACCAAAAAAGGGTCGAAAACGAGTAATGTCCCAAATTAACGAGGAGATTTTCTTAACCTCCATTTTGGCTGAATTTTTAGAGAATGCAAAAATATCCCATGGAAGTCGTAGTTATTTTGTTTACCTATCCAACGAATTGTCACATGCTAAGATTCAATACAAATCGGCCACTTTATGGCCTTCCTAGTAAAAATGGGTCGAAAACGAGTAATGTCCTAAATTAACGAGGAGATTTTCTTAACCTCCATTTTGGCCGAATTTTTAGAGAATGCAAAAATATCCCATGGAAGTCGTAGTTATGTTGTTTACCTATCCAACGAATTGTCACACGCTAAGATTCAATGCAAATCGGCCACATTATGGCCTTCCTACTAAAAAAGGGTCGAAAACGAGTAATGTCCCAAATTAACGAGGAGATTTTCTTAACCTCCATTTTGGCTGAATTTTTAAAAAATGCAAAAATATCCCATGGAAGTCGTAGTTATGTTGTTTACCTATCCAACGAATTGTCACACGCTAAGACTCAATGCAAATCGGCCACATTATGGCCTTCCTACCAAAAAAGGGTCGAAAACGAGTAATGTCCCAAATTAACGAGGATATTTTCTTAACCCCCATTTTGGCTGAATTTTTAGAGAATGCAAAAATATCCAATGGAAGTCGTAGTTATGTTGTTTAACTATCCAACGAATTGTCACACGCTAAGATTCAATGCAAATCGGCCACATTATGGCCTTCCTACTAAAAAACGGTCGAAAACGAGTAATGTCCCAAATTAACGAGGATATTTTCTTAACCCCCATTTTGGCTGAATTTTTAGAGAATGCAAAAATATCCCATGGAAGTCGTAGTTATGTTGTTTACCTATCCAACGAATTGTCACACGCTAAGATTCAATGCAAATCGGCCACATTATGGCCTTCCTACTAAAAAAGGGTCGAAAACGAGTAATGTCCCAAATTAACGAGGATATTTTCTTAACCCCCATTTTGGCTGAATTTTTAGAGAATGCAAAAATATCCCATGGAAGTCATAGTTATGTTGTTTACCTATCCAACGAATTGTCACACGCTAAGATTCAATGCAAATCGGCCACATTATGGCCTTCCTAGTAAAAAAGGGTCGAAAACGAGTAATGTCCCAAATTAACGAGGAGATTTTCTTAACCTCCATTTTGGCTGAATTTTTAAAAAATGCAAAAATATCCCATGGAAGTCGTAGCTATGTTGTTTACCTATCCAACGAATTGTCCCATGCTAAGATTCAATACAAACCGGCCACTTTATGGCCTTCCTTATAAAAAAGGGTCGAAAACGAGTAATGTCCTAAATTAACGAGGAGATTTTCTTGACCTCCATTTTGGCCGAATTTTTAGAGAATGCAAAAATATCCCATGGAAGTCGTAGTTATGTTGTTTACCTATCCAACGAATTGTCACACGCTAAGATTCAATGCAAATCGGCCACATTATGGCCTTCCTACTAAAAAAGGGTCGAAAACGAGTAATGTCCCAAATTAACGAGGATATTTTCTTAACCCCCATTTTGGCTGAATTTTTAGAGAATGCAAAAATATCCCATGGAAGTCATAGTTATGTTGTTTACCTATCCAACGAATTGTCACACGCTAAGATTCAATGCAAATCGGCCACATTATGGCCTTCCTAGTAAAAAAGGGTCGAAAACGAGTAATGTCCCAAATTGACGAGGAGATTTTCTTAACCTCCATTTTGGCTGAATTTTTAAAAAATGCAAAAATATCCCATGGAAGTCGTAGCTATGTTGTTTACCTATCCAACGAATTGTCCCATGCTAAGATTCAATACAAACCGGCCACTTTATGGCTTCCTTATAAAAAAGGGTCGAAAACGAGTAATGTCCTAAATTAACGAGGAGATTTTCTTGACCTCCATTTTGGCCGAATTTTTAGAGAATGCAAAAATATCCCATGGAAGTCGTAGTTATGTTGTTTACCTATCCAACGAATTGTCACACGCTAAGACTCAATGCAAATCGGCCACATTATGGCCTTCCTACCAAAGAAGGGTCGAAAACGAGTAATGTCCCAAATTAACGAGGAGATTTTCTTAACCTCCATTTTGGCTGAATTTTTAGAGAATGCAAAAATATCCCATGGAAGTCGTAGTTATTTTGTTTACCTATCCAACGAATTGTCACATGCTAAGATTCAATACAAATCGGCCACTTTATGGCCTTCCTAGTAAAAATGGGTCGAAAACGAGTAATGTCCTAAATTAACGAGGAGATTTTCTTAACCTCCATTTTGGCCGAATTTTTAGAGAATGCAAAAATATCCCATGGAAGTCGTAGTTATGTTGTTTACCTATCCAACGAATTGTCACACGCTAAGATTCAATGCAAATCGGCCACATTATGGCCTTCCTACTTAAAAAGGGTCGAAAACGAGTAATGTCCCAAATTAACGAGGAGATTTTCTTAACCTCCATTTTGGCTGAATTTTTAAAAAATGCAAAAATATCCCATGGAAGTCGTAGTTATGTTGTTTACCTATCCAACGAATTGTCACACGCTAAGACTCAATGCAAATCGGCCACATTATGGCCTTCCTACCAAAAAAGGGTCGAAAACGAGTAATGTCCCAAATTAACGAGGAGATTTTCTTAACCTCCATTTTGGCTGAATTTTTAGAGAATGCAAAAATATCCCATGGAAGTCGTAGTTATTTTGTTTACCTATCCAACGAATTGTCACATGCTAAGATTCAATACAAATCGGCCACTTTATGGCCTTCCTAGTAAAAATGGGTCGAAAACGAGTAATGTCCTAAATTAACGAGGAGATTTTCTTAACCTCCATTTTGGCCGAATTTTTAGAGAATGCAAAAATATCCCATGGAAGTCGTAGTTATGTTGTTTACCTATCCAACGAATTGTCACACGCTAAGATTCAATGCAAATCGGCCACATTATGGCCTTCCTACTAAAAAAGGGTCGAAAACGAGTAATGTCCCAAATTAACGAGGAGATTTTCTTAACCTCCATTTTGGCTGAATTTTTAAAAAATGCAAAAATATCCCATGGAAGTCGTAGTTATGTTGTTTACCTATCCAACGAATTGTCACACGCTAAGACTCAATGCAAATCGGCCACATTATGGCCTTCCTACCAAAAAAGGGTCGAAAACGAGTAATGTCCCAAATTAACGAGGATATTTTCTTAACCCCCATTTTGGCTGAATTTTTAGAGAATGCAAAAATATCCAATGGAAGTCGTAGTTATGTTGTTTAACTATCCAACGAATTGTCACACGCTAAGATTCAATGCAAATCGGCCACATTATGGCCTTCCTACTAAAAAACGGTCGAAAACGAGTAATGTCCCAAATTAACGAGGATATTTTCTTAACCCCCATTTTGGCTGAATTTTTAGAGAATGCAAAAATATCCCATGGAAGTCGTAGTTATGTTGTTTACCTATCCAACGAATTGTCACACGCTAAGATTCAATGCAAATCGGCCACATTATGGCCTTCCTACTAAAAAAGGGTCGAAAACGAGTAATGTCCCAAATTAACGAGGATATTTTCTTAACCCCCATTTTGGCTGAATTTTTAGAGAATGCAAAAATATCCCATGGAAGTCATAGTTATGTTGTTTACCTATCCAACGAATTGTCACACGCTAAGATTCAATGCAAATCGGCCACATTATGGCCTTCCTAGTAAAAAAGGGTCGAAAACGAGTAATGTCCCAAATTAACGAGGAGATTTTCTTAACCTCCATTTTGGCTGAATTTTTAAAAAATGCAAAAATATCTCATGGAAGTCGTAGCTATGTTGTTTACCTATCCAACGAATTGTCCCATGCTAAGATTCAATACAAACCGGCCACTTTATGGCCTTCCTTATAAAAAAGGGTCGAAAACGAGTAATGTCCTAAATTAACGAGGAGATTTTCTTGACCTCCATTTTGGCCGAATTTTTAGAGAATGCAAAAATATCCCATGGAAGTCGTAGTTATGTTGTTTACCTATCCAACGAATTGTCACACGCTAAGATTCAATGCAAATCGGCCACATTATGGCCTTCCTACTAAAAAAGGGTCGAAAACGAGTAATGTCCCAAATTAACGAGGATATTTTCTTAACCCCCATTTTGGCTGAATTTTTAGAGAATGCAAAAATATCCCATGGAAGTCATAGTTATGTTGTTTACCTATCCAACGAATTGTCACACGCTAAGATTCAATGCAAATCGGCCACATTATGGCCTTCCTAGTAAAAAAGGGTCGAAAACGAGTAATGTCCCAAATTGACGAGGAGATTTTCTTAACCTCCATTTTGGCTGAATTTTTAAAAAATGCAAAAATATCCCATGGAAGTCGTAGCTATGTTGTTTACCTATCCAACGAATTGTCCCATGCTAAGATTCAATACAAACCGGCCACTTTATGGCTTCCTTATAAAAAAGGGTCGAAAACGAGTAATGTCCTAAATTAACGAGGAGATTTTCTTGACCTCCATTTTGGCCGAATTTTTAGAGAATGCAAAAATATCCCATGGAAGTCGTAGTTATGTTGTTTACCTATCCAACGAATTGTCACACGCTAAGACTCAATGCAAATCGGCCACATTATGGCCTTCCTACCAAAGAAGGGTCGAAAACGAGTAATGTCCCAAATTAACGAGGAGATTTTCTTAACCTCCATTTTGGCTGAATTTTTAGAGAATGCAAAAATATCCCATGGAAGTCGTAGTTATTTTGTTTACCTATCCAACGAATTGTCACATGCTAAGATTCAATACAAATCGGCCACTTTATGGCCTTCCTAGTAAAAATGGGTCGAAAACGAGTAATGTCCTAAATTAACGAGGAGATTTTCTTAACCTCCATTTTGGCCGAATTTTTAGAGAATGCAAAAATATCCCATGGAAGTCGTAGTTATGTTGTTTACCTATCCAACGAATTGTCACACGCTAAGATTCAATGCAAATCGGCCACATTATGGCCTTCCTACTTAAAAAGGGTCGAAAACGAGTAATGTCCCAAATTAACGAGGAGATTTTCTTAACCTCCATTTTGGCTGAATTTTTAAAAAATGCAAAAATATCCCATGGAAGTCGTAGTTATGTTGTTTACCTATCCAACGAATTGTCACACGCTAAGACTCAATGCAAATCGGCCACATTATGGCCTTCCTACCAAAAAAGGGTCGAAAACGAGTAATGTCCCAAATTAACGAGGATATTTTCTTAACCCCCATTTTGGCTGAATTTTTAGAGAATGCAAAAATATCCCATGGAAGTCGTAGTTATGTTGTTTACCTATCCAACGAATTGTCACACGCTAAGATTCAATGCAAATCGGCCACATTATGGCCTTCCTACTAAAAAAGGGTCGAAAACGAGTAATGTCCCAAATTAACGAGGATATTTTCTTAACCCCCATTTTGGCTGAATTTTTAGAGAATGCAAAAATATCCCATGGAAGTCATAGTTATGTTGTTTACCTATCCAACGAATTGTCACACGCTAAGATTCAATGCAAATCGGCCACATTATGGCCTTCCTAGTAAAAAAGGGTCGAAAACGAGTAATGTCCCAAATTAACGAGGAGATTTTCTTAACCTCCATTTTGGCTGAATTTTTAAAAAATGCAAAAATATCTCATGGAAGTCGTAGCTATGTTGTTTACCTATCCAACGAATTGTCCCATGCTAAGATTCAATACAAACCGGCCACTTTATGGCCTTCCTTATAAAAAAGGGTCGAAAACGAGTAATGTCCTAAATTAACGAGGAGATTTTCTTGACCTCCATTTTGGCCGAATTTTTAGAGAATGCAAAAATATCCCATGGAAGTCGTAGTTATGTTGTTTACCTATCCAACGAATTGTCACACGCTAAGATTCAATGCAAATCGGCCACATTATGGCCTTCCTACTAAAAAAGGGTCGAAAACGAGTAATGTCCCAAATTAACGAGGATATTTTCTTAACCCCCATTTTGGCTGAATTTTTAGAGAATGCAAAAATATCCCATGGAAGTCATAGTTATGTTGTTTACCTATCCAACGAATTGTCACACGCTAAGATTCAATGCAAATCGGCCACATTATGGCCTTCCTAGTAAAAAAGGGTCGAAAACGAGTAATGTCCCAAATTGACGAGGAGATTTTCTTAACCTCCATTTTGGCTGAATTTTTAAAAAATGCAAAAATATCCCATGGAAGTCGTAGCTATGTTGTTTACCTATCCAACGAATTGTCCCATGCTAAGATTCAATACAAACCGGCCACTTTATGGCTTCCTTATAAAAAAGGGTCGAAAACGAGTAATGTCCTAAATTAACGAGGAGATTTTCTTGACCTCCATTTTGGCCGAATTTTTAGAGAATGCAAAAATATCCCATGGAAGTCGTAGTTATGTTGTTTACCTATCCAACGAATTGTCACACGCTAAGACTCAATGCAAATCGGCCACATTATGGCCTTCCTACCAAAGAAGGGTCGAAAACGAGTAATGTCCCAAATTAACGAGGAGATTTTCTTAACCTCCATTTTGGCTGAATTTTTAGAGAATGCAAAAATATCCCATGGAAGTCGTAGTTATTTTGTTTACCTATCCAACGAATTGTCACATGCTAAGATTCAATACAAATCGGCCACTTTATGGCCTTCCTAGTAAAAATGGGTCGAAAACGAGTAATGTCCTAAATTAACGAGGAGATTTTCTTAACCTCCATTTTGGCCGAATTTTTAGAGAATGCAAAAATATCCCATGGAAGTCGTAGTTATGTTGTTTACCTATCCAACGAATTGTCACACGCTAAGATTCAATGCAAATCGGCCACATTATGGCCTTCCTACTTAAAAAGGGTCGAAAACGAGTAATGTCCCAAATTAACGAGGAGATTTTCTTAACCTCCATTTTGGCTGAATTTTTAAAAAATGCAAAAATATCCCATGGAAGTCGTAGTTATGTTGTTTACCTATCCAACGAATTGTCACACGCTAAGACTCAATGCAAATCGGCCACATTATGGCCTTCCTACCAAAAAAGGGTCGAAAACGAGTAATGTCCCAAATTAACGAGGATATTTTCTTAACCCCCATTTTGGCTGAATTTTTAGAGAATGCAAAAATATCCAATGGAAGTCGTAGTTATGTTGTTTAACTATCCAACGAATTGTCACACGCTAAGATTCAATGCAAATCGGCCACATTATGGCCTTCCTACTAAAAAACGGTCGAAAACGAGTAATGTCCCAAATTAACGAGGATATTTTCTTAACCTCCATTTTGGCTGAATTTTTAAAAAATGCAAAAATATCCCATGGAAGTCGTAGTTATGTTGTTTACCTATCCAACGAATTGTCACACGCTAAGACTCAATGCAAATCGGCCACATTATGGCCTTCCTACCAAAAAAGGGTCGAAAACGAGTAATGTCCCAAATTAACGAGGATATTTTCTTAACCCCCATTTTGGCTGAATTTTTAGAGAATGCAAAAATATCCAATGGAAGTCGTAGTTATGTTGTTTAACTATCCAACGAATTGTCACACGCTAAGATTCAATGCAAATCGGCCACATTATGGCCTTCCTACTAAAAAACGGTCGAAAACGAGTAATGTCCCAAATTAACGAGGATATTTTCTTAACCCCCATTTTGGCCGAATTTTTAGAGAATGCAAAAATATCCCATGGAAGTCGTAGTTATGTTGTTTACCTATCCAACGAATTGTCACACGCTAAGATTCAATGCAAATCGGCCACATTATGGCCTTCCTACTAAAAAAGGGTCGAAAACGAGTAATGTCCCAAATTAACGAGGATATTTTCTTAACCCCCATTTTGGCTGAATTTTTAGAGAATGCAAAAATATCCCATGGAAGTCATAGTTATGTTGTTTACCTATCCAACGAATTGTCACACGCTAAGATTCAATGCAAATCGGCCACATTATGGCCTTCCTAGTAAAAAAGGGTCGAAAACGAGTAATGTCCCAAATTAACGAGGAGATTTTCTTAACCTCCATTTTGGCTGAATTTTTAAAAAATGCAAAAATATCCCATGGAAGTCGTAGCTATGTTGTTTACCTATCCAACGAATTGTCCCATGCTAAGATTCAATACAAACCGGCCACTTTATGGCTTCCTTATAAAAAAGGGTCGAAAACGAGTAATGTCCTAAATTAACGAGGAGATTTTCTTGACCTCCATTTTGGCCGAATTTTTAGAGAATGCAAAAATATCCCATGGAAGTCGTAGTTATGTTGTTTACCTATCCAACGAATTGTCACACGCTAAGACTCAATGCAAATCGGCCACATTATGGCCTTCCTACCAAAGAAGGGTCGAAAACGAGTAATGTCCCAAATTAACGAGGAGATTTTCTTAACCTCCATTTTGGCTGAATTTTTAGAGAATGCAAAAATATCCCATGGAAGTCGTAGTTATTTTGTTTACCTATCCAACGAATTGTCACATGCTAAGATTCAATACAAATCGGCCACTTTATGGCCTTCCTAGTAAAAATGGGTCGAAAACGAGTAATGTCCTAAATTAACGAGGAGATTTTCTTAACCTCCATTTTGGCCGAATTTTTAGAGAATGCAAAAATATCCCATGGAAGTCGTAGTTATGTTGTTTACCTATCCAACGAATTGTCACACGCTAAGATTCAATGCAAATCGGCCACATTATGGCCTTCCTACTTAAAAAGGGTCGAAAACGAGTAATGTCCCAAATTAACGAGGAGATTTTCTTAACCTCCATTTTGGCTGAATTTTTAAAAAATGCAAAAATATCCCATGGAAGTCGTAGTTATGTTGTTTACCTATCCAACGAATTGTCACACGCTAAGACTCAATGCAAATCGGCCACATTATGGCCTTCCTACCAAAAAAGGGTCGAAAACGAGTAATGTCCCAAATTAACGAGGATATTTTCTTAACCCCCATTTTGGCTGAATTTTTAGAGAATGCAAAAATATCCAATGGAAGTCGTAGTTATGTTGTTTAACTATCCAACGAATTGTCACACGCTAAGATTCAATGCAAATCGGCCACATTATGGCCTTCCTACTAAAAAACGGTCGAAAACGAGTAATGTCCCAAATTAACGAGGATATTTTCTTAACCTCCATTTTGGCTGAATTTTTAAAAAATGCAAAAATATCCCATGGAAGTCGTAGTTATGTTGTTTACCTATCCAACGAATTGTCACACGCTAAGACTCAATGCAAATCGGCCACATTATGGCCTTCCTACCAAAAAAGGGTCGAAAACGAGTAATGTCCCAAATTAACGAGGATATTTTCTTAACCCCCATTTTGGCTGAATTTTTAGAGAATGCAAAAATATCCAATGGAAGTCGTAGTTATGTTGTTTAACTATCCAACGAATTGTCACACGCTAAGATTCAATGCAAATCGGCCACATTATGGCCTTCCTACTAAAAAACGGTCGAAAACGAGTAATGTCCCAAATTAACGAGGATATTTTCTTAACCCCCATTTTGGCCGAATTTTTAGAGAATGCAAAAATATCCCATGGAAGTCGTAGTTATGTTGTTTACCTATCCAACGAATTGTCACACGCTAAGATTCAATGCAAATCGGCCACATTATGGCCTTCCTACTAAAAAAGGGTCGAAAACGAGTAATGTCCCAAATTAACGAGGATATTTTCTTAACCCCCATTTTGGCTGAATTTTTAGAGAATGCAAAAATATCCCATGGAAGTCATAGTTATGTTGTTTACCTATCCAACGAATTGTCACACGCTAAGATTCAATGCAAATCGGCCACATTATGGCCTTCCTAGTAAAAAAGGGTCGAAAACGAGTAATGTCCCAAATTAACGAGGAGATTTTCTTAACCTCCATTTTGGCTGAATTTTTAAAAAATGCAAAAATATCCCATGGAAGTCGTAGCTATGTTGTTTACCTATCCAACGAATTGTCCCATGCTAAGATTCAATACAAACCGGCCACTTTATGGCCTTCCTTATAAAAAAGGGTCGAAAACGAGTAATGTCCTAAATTAACGAGGAGATTTTCTTGACCTCCATTTTGGCCGAATTTTTAGAGAATGCAAAAATATCCCATGGAAGTCGTAGTTATGTTGTTTACCTATCCAACGAATTGTCACACGCTAAGATTCAATGCAAATCGGCCACATTATGGCCTTCCTACTAAAAAAGGGTCGAAAACGAGTAATGTCCCAAATTAACGAGGAGATTTTCTTAACCTCCATTTTGGCTGAATTTTTAAAAAAATGCAAAAATATCCCATGGAAGTCGTAGTTATATTGTTTACCTATCCAACGAATTGTCACACGCTAAGACTCAATGCAAATCGGCCACATTATGGCCTTCCTACCAAAAAAGGGTCGAAAACGAGTAATGTCCCAAATTAACGAGGATATTTTCTTAACCCCCATTTTGGCTGAATTTTTAGAGAATGCAAAAATATCCAATGGAAGTCGTAGTTATGTTGTTTAACTATCCAACGAATTGTCACACGCTAAGATTCAATGCAAATCGGCCACATTATGGCCTTCCTACTAAATAACGGTCGAAAACGAGTAATGTCCCAAATTAACGAGGATATTTTCTTAACCCCCATTTTGGCTGAATTTTTAGAGAATGCAAAAATATCCCATGGAAGTCGTAGTTATGTTGTTTACCTATCCAACGAATTGTCACACGCTAAGATTCAATGCAAATCGGCCACATTATGGCCTTCCTACTAAAAAAGGGTCGAAAACGAGTAATGTCCCAAATTAACGAGGATATTTTCTTAACCTCCATTTTGGCTGAATTTTTGAAAAATGCAAAAATATCCCATGGAAGTCGTAGTTATGTTGTTTACCTATCCAACGAATTGTCACACGCTAAGACTCAATGCAAATCGGCCACATTATGGCCTTCCTACCAAAAAAGGGTCGAAAACGAGTAATGTCCCAAATTAACGAGGATATTTTCTTAACCCCCATTTTGGCTGAATTTTTAGAGAATGCAAAAATATCCAATGGAAGTCGTAGTTATGTTGTTTAACTATCCAACGAATTGTCACACGCTAAGATTCAATGCAAATCGGCCACATTATGGCCTTCCTACTAAATAACGGTCGAAAACGAGTAATGTCCCAAATTAACGAGGATATTTTCTTAACCCCCATTTTGGCTGAATTTTTAGAGAATGCAAAAATATCCCATGGAAGTCGTAGTTATGTTGTTTACCTATCCAACGAATTGTCACACGCTAAGATTCAATGCAAATCGGCCACATTATGGCCTTCCTACTAAAAAAGGGTCGAAAACGAGTAATGTCCCAAATTAACGAGGATATTTTCTTAACCTCCATTTTGGCTGAATTTTTGAAAAATGCAAAAATATCCCATGGAAGTCGTAGTTATGTTGTTTACCTATCCAACGAATTGTCACACGCTAAGACTCAATGCAAATCGGCCACATTATGGCCTTCCTACCAAAAAAGGGTCGAAAACGAGTAATGTCCCAAATTAACGAGGATATTTTCTTAACCCCCATTTTGGCTGAATTTTTAGAGAATGCAAAAATATCCCATGGAAGTCGTAGTTATGTTGTTTACCTATCCAACGAATTGTCACACGCTAAGATTCAATGCAAATCGGCCACATTATGGCCTTCCTACCAAAAAAGGGTCGAAAACGAGTAATGTCCCAAATTAACGAGGAGATTTTCTTAACCTCCATTTTGACTGAATTTTTAGAGAATGCAAAAATATCCCATGGAAGTCGTAGTTATTTTGTTTACCTATCCAACGAATTGTCACATGCGAAGATTCAATACAAATCGGCCACTTTATGGCCTTCCTTATAAAAAAGGGTCGAAAACGAGTAATGTCCTAAATTAACGAGGAGATTTTCTTGACCTCCATTTTGGCCAAATTTTTAGAGAATGCAAAAATATCCCATGGAAGTCGTAGTTATGTTGTTTACCTATCCAACGAATTGTCACACGCTAAGACTCAATGCAAATCGGCCACATTATGGCCTTCCTACCAAAAAAGGGTCGAAAACGAGTAATGTCCCAAATTAACGAGGAGATTTTCTTAACCTCCATTTTGACTGAATTTTTAGAGAATGCAAAAATATCCCATGGAAGTCGTAGTTATTTTGTTTACCTATCCAACGAATTGTCACATGCTAAGATTCAATACAAATCGGCCACTTTATGGCCTTCCTAGTAAAAATGGGTCGAAAACGAGTAATGTCCTAAATTAACGAGGAGATTTTCTTAACCTCCATTTTGGCCGAATTTTTAGAGAATGCAAAAATATCCCATGGAAGTCGTAGTTATGTTGTTTACCTATCCAACGAATTGTCACACGCTAAGATTCAATGCAAATCGGCCACATTATGGCCTTCCTACTAAAAAAGGGTCGAAAACGAGTAATGTCCCAAATTAACGAGGATATTTTCTTAACCCCCATTTTGGCTGAATTTTTAGAGAATGCAAAAATATCCCATGGAAGTCATAGTTATGTTGTTTACCTATCCAACGAATTGTCACACGCTAAGATTCAATGCAAATCGGCCACATTATGGCCTTCCTAGTAAAAAAGGGTCGAAAACGAGTAATGTCCCAAATTAACGAGGAGATTTTCTTAACCTCCATTTTGGCTGAATTTTTAAAAAATGCAAAAATATCCCATGGAAGTCGTAGCTATGTTGTTTACCTATCCAACGAATTGTCCCATGCTAAGATTCAATACAAATCGGCCACTTTATGGCCTTCCTTATAAAAAAGGGTCGAAAACGAGTAATGTCCTAAATTAACGAGGAGATTTTCTTGACCTCCATTTTGGCCGAATTTTTAGAGAATGCAAAAATATCCCATGGAAGTCGTAGTTATGTTGTTTACCTATCCAACGAATTGTCACACGCTAAGATTCAATGCAAATCGGCCAGATTATGGCCTTCCTACTAAAAAAGGGTCGAAAATGAGTAATGTCCCAAATTAACAAGGATATTTTCTTAACCCCCATTTTGGCTGAATTTTTAGAGAATGCAAAAATATCCCATTGTCGCGTCATTTTTCGGAGATCAAGGCTATTTGATTAGCTTATTGACTCGCTTTTATTTCACGACTTTGAAAAAATTTATTTAAATTGGGGGTCCGGGGGTTGGTTACATAAAGGGAAGGTGTTAGCACCCTTTATGTCCGTAGTACTCTACGGGAACCTTTTAGTTTTATTTAAATAATGTGCTATAACTTGCTTATTTTGAAAAAAAGGATTTTAAGTGATTAAAAAAAAGGAGGACCTAATTATCTACATTTTATTGATTTGGAAGAACAAAGTCCTCTGCCTACGTACCCGTGAGGGATCAAAATCTCGTAGTTCGGGGTTAAAAAAATGACGTTTGATTCGTTGAGTGTTTTTTAATGTTTTTGAAAAGATTTTAAAGGAAAGAAAGCCAAAGTGGCGAAAGAGTATTTGTTTGTGTTTTTTAATGTTAAAGAAAATGGACTCAAAATAAAATTAAATCGATTGATATTTGATTAAGGAAAGAAAATAAAAAAGACGTCACTTGATGTAAGATCAAGGTTTATTTAAGAAAATATTTTGTGATTTTTTGAATATTTGCATGTTTTTGAATAATTGAACTAAAACTAACGGAGCATAAAAGTAAAGCGTAGGTACCTTATGGTGGTGTTGGACCACCACAAAGACCTTTGACCTAAACTACGAAGCATAAAAAGTAAAGCATACACCCACACACGCACACATGCACCTAAGCTATTACAAAAAGCCTATTAATACATTCTAAGGTCTGCAATGAAAATAAATGACAAGTAAAATAAATTATTTACATTAAAGCCTATTTTACATTCTAAAGTTTGCGGGAAAATTAAACATGCATGATAAATTTACATTAAGCCTAATGTATACATTCTAACATCTTACTATAAAATAAATGACGTGAAATGAATAAATATGTAAACAAAATGCAGAATGCTAACCTAAACTAAATAAAGAAGATAAAAAAAATGCAGAGAGAAAAGAAAATAAAATGCAGACGGAAACGAAAAAAATGCATGAACAAAGAATTTAATAAAGGGAAGGGGGGTGCAAAGAGCATGTGTGTGTATGTGCAGGAAGCAAGCAGAAGGTGAAATGGGCCAACAGCCAGCAGCTGGATTAGGGTCGAACCGGTTCGGTTCAGTCTTGGGTCGGGTCAGGAGACCCAAACCGGTTAGGGAAGTATATATGGGTTGTAAACCCATTTCCCAAACACGTTTCTCTACCTTCACTTCTAAAGAATTAAAAGCTCCTCTCTCTCTCAATTGATTTTCCCCCACCGTCCCTTCTCTCTTCTTCTACTCCCTTCTTTTTTTGATTTTTTTTATTCTAAACCCAAAAAAACTTTGAAAAGAAAAACAATTACATAACTTAGATAAAAAAGATTATACGTACGTGTTTTCAGCTATGATGGTTGCTTGCCAGTCCGATTCGGTTTGCTTCTCCGTTGCTTTGATGCTTGCTGTTTGGGAACGGCTCGGATTCGCCGATTGTTGTCGTTGATACGTCGGTGCTGGATGAGATCCGGTAGTCGGTTGTGATTCGGCCGGACTGGTTGTGTGAGTGGTTCGGTACTGTGTTGCGCCGTCGTAGTTCGCTTTGTGACACCGGTTTGGTTCGTCGACGGTGTCTTTGGCTCCGTCGTCGTTTGAATTGGCTGAGTTTGTGTCGTTTGGGGTGGTTTGTTGTGTGAGCCTTGCGGTTGCTTGAACGCGGCTGTGTGTTGTGGTTGAGTCTTGGATCGGTGGTGATGGTTTGATAGCTTGCGAGTTCCCTTGTTGTTGGATTTGAAACAGTTGTCGTGATTGTTTGAAAGAAAACGAGGGTTTGGGACTCAGTGTCGTGAGTGATTCGATTGAGAATTGTGAATTTTTGGAATGGAAAACTTGTGAATTTGCAGGTTAATTGTGAAAATTGTTGGTTGTTTGTGCGTTGAAATTGTGTTATGCGATGCCAGCCCCCTCCCCTTGGTTGTGCGTGTTGTGCAGGTTTTATAGTGCTGGACTTAGGTTTTGGGGTTTGTTAATGAAGAGCAAAAACTTGTGCTTGAATTGGGATGAGAAGGAGGAAAAAAATGTGATTCTGTTCCTGGATTTTGAGCAACACGTTTGCAGATGTACCTGGACATATTTTTTGACTCCATGGACACTATTTGGACTTATCTCTTAAAAAACAAATAACAATAATAATAAAGATAAAAATGCATATTTTTTGGATTTTTATTGAATTAAAAAATAAGATAAAAATAGAAAAATAAAAAACTTAAAGTGAATAAAACAAACTACGCCTACCTCTAAAAAACAACAATTAAAAAAAATGAAAATAATGATGAGGACTAATTTAAAGGAAAAAATTGAAAAGTTAAGATTGGATTAAATTAAAAAATAAAACAAAATTAAAGTTAATTAAAACTTAATAAAAGATGGAAATTAAAAATAAAAATAATGAGAGAAGAGGGTCCGACTCGAAATTAGACATGGGGTATTTTAAAATACCTCTCTGCCAAATTTTTCACTGAAAAAGTCAAAGAGTTAATCAGGTCAAAGGACACGTGTCGGTGTATGAACGTAGGATTCTTAGGTCAAAAATTGGGGTATGACAGATGCCCCTATTTAAGTTTCTTCGTCCGGAGATTTGAAGATGGAATCTTTAATTCGATCGGAGTGAAGAGACTTAAATACAAAGTACACCAATTTTGGACCTAAGATGCTATGAATGCTCGTGAAATGCTTGTATGAATGTAGGACAACAAAGTTGACTTGACTGAGACGACGGGATACCTAATTTCGTTGAAGAAAGGGGATCCGACTCTGCTAGAGGGAATGTAGTTTCACTGGGGAAAATGACCGTCTACTATCGTATTGATTGAGAGCGGTAGCTTTAATGAAGACGAAACCTTTTAGTGACAACTCTCGACCAGACGCACTGGGGATGACACCGGAGGAAATAAAATGTGATTTCAAATTGTTAATTGGTCGAGACTAACCATTTGAAACATGACAAAATGTAAACTCAAGCGGTCCGTTGTTTAGGACTGGCAGCTCGAAATAACATTAAAATTAGACTCAAGCGGTCCGTCGTTTAGGACTGGTAGCTCGAAACTAGATAAAAATGTAAACTCAAGCGGTCCGTTGTTTAGGACTGGCAGCTTGAAACAAGATAAAAATGTAAACTCAAGCGGTCCGTTGTTTAGGACTGGCAGCTTGAAACAAGATAAAAATGTAAACTCAAGCGGTCCGTTGTTTAGGACTAGCAGCTTGAAACAAGACAAACTCAAGCGGTCCGTTGTTTGGGACTAGCAGCTTGAAACAAGACAAAAAGATAAACTCAAGCGGTCCGTTGTTTAGGACTGGCAGCTTGAAACAAAACTAGAAGGTAAACTCAAGCGGTCCGTTGTTTAGGACTGGCAGCTTGAAACAAAACTAGAAGGTAAACTCAAGCGGTCCGTTGTTTAGGACTAGCAGCTTGAAACAAGACAAAAAGATAAACTCAAGTGGTCCGTTGTTTGGGACTGGCAGCTTGAAACAAGACATGAAGATAAACTCAAGCGGTCCGTTGTTTGGGACTAGCAGCTTGAAACAAGACAAAAAGATAAACTCAAGCGGTCCGTTGTTTGGGACTGGCAGCTTGAAACAGGACATGAAGATAAACTCAAGCGGTCCGTTGTTTGGGACTCGCAGCTTGAAACAAGGTAAAAAGGTAAACTCAAGCGGTCCGTTGTTGGGGACTGGCAGCTTGAAAGAAGATAGAAAGTAAACTCAAGCGGTCCGTTGTTTAGGACTGACAGCTTGAAACGATTGAGGACTGAGACGAAAGGACACGATCAAACAAGACTTTGGATGACAGATGCAACCCTGTATGAATTGATATTGTGTATATGTTGTGTATATATGAATGTATGAATACGTGACAGTATTAATGTATGAATGTATGATTGTATGAATGCATGAATGTATGGATGTAGCTTGTATGACTGTATAAATTGGATATGACAGGCGACTCGATGAAATGAGACAAGATATGTAGGATGGGAGGCGGACTGACATCGCAGTACAAACACTCGGCTAACTTCCCTGGAGGTAATATTATTGTGAACAAATCGAGCCGTTGACGGTGTAAAACCCGGCACAAGGTAGCAACTGATGCCTCTTGGGGAGGGAGCCCATTGTTTAACCAAAAGTCTGGAAGAAGTCGCCATTTGTAAACCGACGCAGAGTGCTTTTCCCCTGGCATGCTTCAACAGTCATTTTTTTTTTTGGTTTTTGAAAATCCCTAACTTTTGCCTGGACCGCCCTTTCAGGTTTTCAGTCCACCGGGAGTTTATTCCTTTTTTGTGCCCCTAATTTTTGCCTGGACCGCCCTTTTGGGTTTTCAGTCCACCGGGACGCTCTCTATTGCCTAAGCCGCCCTTTCAGGTTTTCAACTTAGCGAGCTTTTATTTTTGTATATTTTTTTTTGACTGTGAAAGCATTTTGCTCGAAGCAGAGGTCCTCTTCATTGTGCTTAGCCATGTTTCTCTTCCGAAATGTAGCCGTTCTCGAGGCGGATGCTGATGTACGCTTCGACTACTCACAAGTTCAAAGAGAGTGCGTTTGTTGTTCACACTTTTCAAAAGATGTAAAAAAAGGTTTTTGTATTTTGAAAATTTTTGCTTCAAGTATTGCCATCAAAAATAGAAGAAATTTTGCAAATAGAATAAATGAGAATTCCAAATAAATGGCACAGGCTCAAATTTGATGAATTGAGTGGTGGCCTGCCAATGGCGTGGCCCCACGGATCTTTGAAAAATTTGGAAAATGGTAAATATATGGGAAGTTACATTGAACACAATAACCGTCACACTCCCTGACAACTTTGAATGCCCCAGTTCCGAGTCTTTGATCTGCAGATGCTTCAAATCGGAGGTTCTTTTGACGACTGGATGCCCCAAGTGGACTGTGCCGACTGATGCAGTTACTTGTCATGATCCTTAACTTTTGCATAGATCGCCCTTTTCGGGTTTTCAATCTATCAGGATAATCATCATTTTTTTTTGTCTCTAATTTTTGCCTGGACCGCCCTTTCGGGTTTTCAGTCCACCGAGACGCTCATTTTTGCCTAAGCCGCTTTTTATGATTTGCGACTTATCGAGCTTTTATTTTTTTTTGACAGAGTATTTCTTGACTGCACTAGCATTCATGGGACGCGTGAGTTTGTCACCATCCGTAGTTGCAAAAGTCATTGTATATGGGCCTTCATAGTTAAGCATCCACTTGCCCCTGGAGTCTGATTGAAAAGTATTACCTTTTTAGGCATGAAGTCTCCTTCTTGAAATTCATGGGACGAACCTTTTTGTTAGAAGCTTGTTTCAAACCTCTTTTGATATGTTTGCACAACGTCGTCATGTGTTTAAATTCGATCAAGCTTGGACTTTAGCAGAACTCCTTATTGACGGGACTTCGACCTTCACGGAAAGCACGACCTCCATGTTGCATATTGGGGAAGGAGGGGGGGGGGGCTGCCCCTGTTGAAATGTGTACTGAAGTACGATATTTGAGCAAAGCGAATGGTAGCACGCCGAGCCAGTCTTTGTAATTGAATGTCATCTTCTGGACAATCTCCCTGATATTTTGTTTGCAGCTTCAATGGCTAGGATGCCCCAGTATGTTAGAGAATGCAAAAATATCCCATGGAAGTCGTAGTTATGTTATTAACCTATCCAACGAATTGTCAATGCTAAGATTCAATACAAATCGGCCACTTTATGGCCTTCCTAGTAAAAATGGGTCGAAAACGAGTAATGTCCTAAATTAACGAGGAGATTTTCTTAACCTCCATTTTGGCCGAATTTTTAGAGAATGCAAAAATATCCCATGGAAGTCGTAGTTATGTTGTTTACCTATCCAACGAATTGTCACATGCTAAGATTCAATGCAAATATGCCACATTATGGCCTTCCTAGTAAAGAAGGGTCGAAAACGAGTAATGTCCCAAATTAACGAGGAGATTTTCTTAACCTCCATTTTGGCTGAATTTTTAGAGAATGCAAAAAAATCCCATGGAAGTCGTAGCTATGTTGTTTACCTATCCAACAAATTGTCCCATGCTAAGATTCAATACAAACCGGCAACTTTATGGCCTTCCTTATAAAAAAGGGTCGAAAACGAGTAATGTCCTAAATTAACGAGGGGATTTTCTTAACCTCCATTTTGGCTGAATTTTTAGAGAATGCAAAAATATCCCATGGAAGTCGTAGTTATGTTGTTTACCTATCCAACGAATTGTCACACGCTAAGATTCAATGCAAATCGGCTACATTATGGCCTTCCTACTAAAAAATGGTCGAAAACGAGTAATGTCCCAAATTAACGAGGAGATTTTCTTAACCTCCATTTTGGCCGAATTTTTAGAGAATGCGAAAATATCCCATGGAAGTCGTAGTTATGTTGTTTATCTATCCAACGAATTGTCACATGCTAAGATTCAATGCAAATCGGCCACATTATGGCCTTCCTAGTAAAAAAGGGTCGAAAACGAGTAATGTCCTAAATTAACGAGGAGATTTTCTTAACCTCCGTTTTGGCCGAATTTTTAGAGAATGCAAAAATATCCCATGGAAGTCGTAGTTATGTTATTAACCTATCCAACGAATTGTCACATGCTAAGATTCAATACAAATCGGCCACTTTATGGCCTTCCTAGTAAAAATGGGTCGAAAACGAGTAATGTCCTAAATTAACGAGGAGATTTTCTTAACCTCCATTTTGGCCGACTTTTTAGAGAATGCAAAAATATCCCATGGAAGTCGTAGTTATGTTGTTTACCTATCCAACGAATTGTCACACGCTAAGATTCAATGCAAATCGGCCACATTATGGCCTTCCTACTAAAAAAGGGTCGAAAACGAGTAATGTCCCAAATTAACGAGGATATTTTCTTAACCCCCATTTTGGCTGAATTTTTAGAGAATGCAAAAATATCCCATGGAAGTCGTAGTTATGTTATTAACCTATCCAACGAATTGTCACATGCTAAGATTCAATACAAATCGGCCACTTTATGGCCTTCCTAGTAAAAATGGGTCGAAAACGAGTAATGTCCTAAATTAACGAGGAGATTTTCTTAACCTCCATTTTGGTCGAATTTTTAGAGAATGCAAAAATATCCCATGGAAGTCGTAGTTATGTTGTTTACCTATCCAACGAATTGTCACACGCTAAGATTCAGTGCAAATATGCCACATTATGGCCTTCCTAGTAAAGAAGGGTCGTAAACGAGTAATGTCCCAAATTAACGAGGAGATTTTCTTAACCTCCATTTTGGCTGAATTTTTAGAGAATGCAAAAAAATCCCATGGAAGTCGTAGCTATGTTGTTTACCTATCCAACAAATTTTTCCCATGCTAAGATTCAATATAAACCGGCCACTTTATGGCCTTCCTTATAAAAAAGGGTCGAAAACGAGTAATGTCCAAAATTAACGAGGGGATTTTCTTAACCTCCATTTTGGCTGAATTTTTAGAGAACGCAAAAATATCCCATGGAAGTCGTAGTTATGTTGTTTACCTATCCAACGAATTGTCACACGCTAAGATTCAATGCAAATCGGCTACATTATGGCCTTCCTACTAAAAAAGGGTCGAAAACGAGTAATGTCCCAAATTAACGAGGAGATTTTCTTAACCTCCATTTTGGCCAAATTTTTAGAGAATGCAAAAATATCCCATGGAAGTCGTAATTATGTTGTTAACCTTTCCAACGAATTGTCACATGCTAAGATTCAATGCAAATCGGCCACATTATGGCCTTCCTAGTAAAAAAGGGTCAAAAACGAGTAATGTCCTAAATTAACGAGGGGATTTTCTTAGCCTCCATTTTGGCCGAATTTTTAGAGAATGCAAAAATATCCCATGGATATCGTAGGTATGTTGTTTACCTATCCAACGAATGGTCACATGCTAAGATTCAATACAAATCGGCCACTTTATGGCCTTCCTAGTAAAAATGGGTCGAAAACGAGTAATGTCCTAAATTAACGAGGAGATTTTCTTAACCTCCATTTTGGCCGAATTTTTAGAGAATGCAAAAATATCCCATGGAAGTCGTAGTTATGTTGTTTACCTATCCAACGAATTGTCACACGCTAAAATTCAATGCAAATCGGCCACATTATGGCCTTCCTAGTAAAAAAGGGTCGAAAACGAGTAATGTCCCAAATTAACGCAAGGATTTTCTTAACCTCCATTTTGGCTGAATTTTTAAAAAATGCAAAAATATCCCATGGAAGTCTTAGTTATGTTGTTTACCTATCCAACAAATTGTCCCATGCTAAGATTCAATACAAATCGGCCACTTTATGGCCTTCCTAGTAAAAATGGGTCGAAAACGAGTAATGTCCTAAATTAACGAGGAGATTTTCTTAACCTCCATTTTGGCCGAATTTTTAGAGAATGCAAAAATATCCCATGGAAGTCGTAGTTATGTTGTTTACCTATCCAACGAATTGTCACATGCTAAGATTCAATGCAAATATGCCACATTATGGCCTTCCTAGTAAAGAAGGGTCGAAAACGAGTAATGTCCCAAATTAACGAGGAGATTTTCTTAACCTCCATTTTGGCTGAATTTTTAGAGAATGCAAAAAAATCCCATGGAAGTCGTAGCTATGTTGTTTACCTATCCAACAAATTGTCCCATGCTAAGATTCAATACAAACCGGCAACTTTATGGCCTTCCTTATAAAAAAGGGTCGAAAACGAGTAATGTCCTAAATTAACGAGGGGATTGTCTTAACCTCCATTTTGGCTGAATTTTTAGAGAATGCAAAAATATCCCATGGAAGTCGTAGTTATGTTGTTTACCTATCCAACGAATTGTCACACGCTAAGATTCAATGCAAATCGGCTACATTATGGCCTTCCTACTAAAAAATGGTCGAAAACGAGTAATGTCCCAAATTAACGAGGAGATTTTCTTAACCTCCATTTTGGCCGAATTTTTAGAGAATGCGAAAATATCCCATGGAAGTCGTAGTTATGTTGTTTATCTATCCAACGAATTGTCACATGCTAAGATTCAATGCAAATCGGCCACATTATGGCCTTCCTAGTAAAAAAGGGTCGAAAACGAGTAATGTCCTAAATTAACGAGGAGATTTTCTTAACCTCCGTTTTGGCCGAATTTTTAGAGAATGCAAAAATATCCCATGGAAGTCGTAGTTATGTTATTAACCTATCCAACGAATTGTCACATGCTAAGATTCAATACAAATCGGCCACTTTATGGCCTTCCTAGTAAAAATGGGTCGAAAACGAGTAATGTCCTAAATTAACGAGGAGATTTTCTTAACCTCCATTTTGGCCGACTTTTTAGAGAATGCAAAAATATCCCATGGAAGTCGTAGTTATGTTGTTTACCTATCCAACGAATTGTCACACGC
Source organism: Medicago sativa (assembly GCF_051527215.1). Classification (NCBI taxonomy): domain Eukaryota; kingdom Viridiplantae; phylum Streptophyta; class Magnoliopsida; order Fabales; family Fabaceae; genus Medicago; species Medicago sativa. Next base: position 85,698,691 of record NC_140750.1, read on the forward strand.
TAAGATTCAATGCAAATCGGCCACATTATGGCCTTCCTACTAAAAAAGGGTCGAAAACGAGTAATGTCCCAAATTAACGAGGATATTTTCTTAACCCCCATTTTGGCTGAATTTTTAGAGAATGCAAAAATATCCCATGGAAGTCGTAGTTATGTTATTAACCTATCCAACGAATTGTCACATGCTAAGATTCAATACAAATCGGCCACTTTATGGCCTTCCTAGTAAAAATGGGTCGAAAACGAGTAATGTCCTAAATTAACGAGGAGATTTTCTTAACCTCCATTTTGGTCGAATTTTTAGAGAATGCAAAAATATCCCATGGAAGTCGTAGTTATGTTGTTTACCTATCCAACGAATTGTCACACGCTAAGATTCAGTGCAAATATGCCACATTATGGCCTTCCTAGTAAAGAAGGGTCGTAAACGAGTAATGTCCCAAATTAACGAGGAGATTTTCTTAACCTCCATTTTGGCTGAATTTTTAGAGAATGCAAAAAAATCCCATGGAAGTCGTAGCTATGTTGTTTACCTATCCAACAAATTTTTCCCATGCTAAGATTCAATATAAACCGGCCACTTTATGGCCTTCCTTATAAAAAAGGGTCGAAAACGAGTAATGTCCAAAATTAACGAGGGGATTTTCTTAACCTCCATTTTGGCTGAATTTTTAGAGAACGCAAAAATATCCCATGGAAGTCGTAGTTATGTTGTTTACCTATCCAACGAATTGTCACACGCTAAGATTCAATGCAAATCGGCTACATTATGGCCTTCCTACTAAAAAAGGGTCGAAAACGAGTAATGTCCCAAATTAACGAGGAGATTTTCTTAACCTCCATTTTGGCCAAATTTTTAGAGAATGCAAAAATATCCCATGGAAGTCGTAATTATGTTGTTAACCTTTCCAACGAATTGTCACATGCTAAGATTCAATGCAAATCGGCCACATTATGGCCTTCCTAGTAAAAAAGGGTCAAAAACGAGTAATGTCCTAAATTAACGAGGGGATTTTCTTAGCCTCCATTTTGGCCGAATTTTTAGAGAATGCAAAAATATCCCATGGATATCGTAGGTATGTTGTTTACCTATCCAACGAATGGTCACATGCTAAGATTCAATACAAATCGGCCACTTTATGGCCTTCCTAGTAAAAATGGGTCGAAAACGAGTAATGTCCTAAATTAACGAGGAGATTTTCTTAACCTCCATTTTGGCCGAATTTTTAGAGAATGCAAAAATATCCCATGGAAGTCGTAGTTATGTTGTTTACCTATCCAACGAATTGTCACACGCTAAAATTCAATGCAAATCGGCCACATTATGGCCTTCCTAGTAAAAAAGGGTCGAAAACGAGTAATGTCCCAAATTAACGCAAGGATTTTCTTAACCTCCATTTTGGCTGAATTTTTAAAAAATGCAAAAATATCCCATGGAAGTCTTAGTTATGTTGTTTACCTATCCAACAAATTGTCCCATGCTAAGATTCAATACAAACCGGCCACTTTATGGCCTTCCTTATAAAAAAGGGTCGAAAACGAGTAATGTCCTAAATTAACGAGGGGATTTTCTTAACCTCCATTTTGGCTGAATTTTTAGAGAATGCAAAAATATCCCATGGAAGTCGTAGTTATGTTGTTTACCTATCCAACGAATTGTCACACGCTAAGATTCAATGCAAATCGGCTACATTATGGCCTTCCTACTAAAAAAGGGTCGAAAACGAGTAATGTCCCAAATTAACGAGGAGATTTTCTTAACCTCCATTTTGGCCAAATTTTTAGAGAATGCAAAAATATCCCATGGAAGTCGTAGTTATGTTGTTTACCTTTCCAACGAATTGTCACATGCTAAGATTCAATGCAAATCGGCCACATTATGGCCTTCCTAGTAAAAAAGGGTCGAAAACGAGTAATGTCCTAAACTAACGAGGGGATTTTCTTAGCCTCCATTTTGGCCGAATTTTTAGAGAATGCAAAAATATCCCATGGATATCGTAGGTATGTTGTTTACCTATCCAACGAATTGTCACATGCTAAGATTCAATACAAATCGGCCACTTTATGGCCTTCCTAGTAAAAATGGGTCGAAAACGAGTAATGTTCTAAATTAACGAGGAGATTTTCTTAACCTCCATTTTGGCCGAATTTTTAGAGAATGCAAAAATATCCCATGGAAGTCGTAGATATGTTGTTTACCTATCCAACGAATTGTCACACGCTAAGATTCAATGCAAATCGGCCACATTATGGCCTTCCTAGTAAAAATGGGTCGAAAACGAGTAATGTCCCAAATTAACGCAAGGATTTTCTTAACCTCCATTTTGGCTGAATTTTTAAAAAATGCAAAAATATCCCATGGAAGTCTTAGTTATGTTGTTTACCTATCCAACAAATTGTCCCATGCTAAGATTCAATACAAACCGGCCACTTTATGGCCTTCCTTATAAAAAAGGGTCGAAAACGAGTAATGTCCTAAATTAACGAGGGGATTTTCTTAACCTCCATTTTGGCTGAATTTTTAGAGAATGCAAACATATCCCATGGAAGTCGTAGTTATGTTGTTTACCTATCCAACGAATTGTCACACGCTAAGATTCAATGCAAATCGGCTACATTATGGCCTTCCTACTAAAAAAGGGTCGAAAACGAGTAATGTCCCAAATTAACGAGGAGATTTTCTTAACCTCCATTTTGGCCAAATTTTTAGAGAATGCAAAAATATCCCATGGAAGTCGTAGTTATGTTGTTTACCTTTCCAACGAATTGTCACATGCTAAGATTCAATGCAAATCGGCCACATTATGGCCTTCCTAGTAAAAAAGGGTCGAAAACGAGTAATGTCCTAAACTAACGAGGGGATTTTCTTAGCCTCCATTTTGGCCGAATTTTTAGAGAATGCAAAAATATCCCATGGATATCGTAGGTATGTTGTTTACCTATCCAACGAATTGTCACATGCTAAGATTCAATACAAATCGGCCACTTTATGGCCTTCCTAGTAAAAATGGGTCGAAAACGAGTAATGTCCTAAATTAACGAGGAGATTTTCTTAACCTCCATTTTGGCCGAATTTTTAGAGAATGCAAAAATATCCCATGGAAGTCGTAGTTATGTTGTTTACCTATCCAACGAATTGTCACACGCTACGATTCAATGCAAATCGGCCACATTATGGCCTTCCTAGTAAAAATGGGTCGAAAACGAGTAATGTCCTAAATTAACGAGGAGATTTTCTTAACCTCCATTTTGGCCGAATTTTTAGAGAATGCAAAAATATCCCATGGAAGTCGTAGTTATGTTGTTTACCTATCCAACGAATTGTCACACGCTAAAATTCAATGCAAATCGGCCACATTATGGCCTTCCTAGTAAAAAAGGGTCGAAAACGAGTAATGTCCCAAATTAACGCAAGGATTTTCTTAACCTCCATTTTGGCTGAATTTTTAAAAAATGCAAAAATATCCCATGGAAGTCGTAGCTATGTTGTTTACCTATCCAACAAATTTTCCCATGCTAAGATTCAATACAAACCGGCCACTTTATGGCCTTCCTTATAAAAAAGGGTCGAAAACGAGTAATGTCCTAAATTAACGAGGGGATTTTCTTAACCTCCATTTTGGCTGAATTTTTAGAGAATGCAAAAATATCCCATGGAAGTCGTAGTTATGTTGTTTACCTATCCAACGAATTGTCACACGCTAAGATTCAATGCAAATCGGCTACATTATGGCCTTTCTACTAAAAAAGGGTCGAAAACGAGTAATGTCCCAAATTAACGAGGAGATTTTCTTAACCTCCATTTTGGCCAAATTTTTAGAGAATGCAAAAATATCCCATGGAAGTCGTAGTTATGTTGTTTACCTTTCCAACGAATTGTCACATGCTAAGATTCAATGCAAATCGGCCACATTATGGCCTTCCTAGTAAAAAAGGGTCGAAAACGAGTAATGTCCTAAACTAACGAGGGGATTTTCTTAGCCTCCATTTTGGCCGAATTTTTAGAGAATGCAAAAATATCCCATGGATATCGTAGGTATGTTGTTTACCTATCCAACGAATTGTCACATGCTAAGATTCAATACAAATCGGCCACTTTATGGCCTTCCTAGTAAAAATGGGTCGAAAACGAGTAATGTCCTAAATTAACGAGGAGATTTTCTTAACCTCCATTTTGGCCGAATTTTTAGAGAATGCAAAAATATCCCATGGAAGTCGTAGTTATGTTGTTTACCTTTCCAACGAATTGTCACATGCTAAGATTCAATGCAAATCGGCCACATTATGGCCTTCCTAGTAAAAAAGGGTCGAAAACGAGTAATGTCCTAAACTAACGAGGGGATTTTCTTAGCCTCCATTTTGGCCGAATTTTTAGAGAATGCAAAAATATCCCATGGATATCGTAGGTATGTTGTTTACCTATCCAACGAATTGTCACATGCTAAGATTCAATACAAATCGGCCACTTTATGGCCTTCCTAGTAAAAATGGGTCGAAAACGAGTAATGTCCTAAATTAACGAGGAGATTTTCTTAACTTCCATTTTGGCCGAATTTTTAGAGAATGCAAAAATATCCCATGGAAGTCGTAGTTATGTTGTTTACCTATCCAACGAATTGTCACACGCTACGATTCAATGCAAATCGGCCACATTATGGCCTTCCTAGTAAAAATGGGTCGAAAACGAGTAATGTCCTAAATTAACGAGGAGATTTTCTTAACCTCCATTTTGGCCGAATTTTTAGAGAATGCAAAAATATCCCATGGAAGTCGTAGTTATGTTGTTTACCTATCCAACGAATTGTCACACGCTAAAATTCAATGCAAATCGGCCACATTATGGCCTTCCTAGTAAAAAAGGGTCGAAAACGAGTAATGTCCCAAATTAACGCAAGGATTTTCTTAACCTCCATTTTGGCTGAATTTTTAAAAAATGCAAAAATATCCCATGGAAGTCGTAGCTATGTTGTTTACCTATCCAACAAATTTTCCCATGCTAAGATTCAATACAAACCGGCCACTTTATGGCCTTCCTTATAAAAAAGGGTCGAAAACGAGTAATGTCCTAAATTAACGAGGGGATTTTCTTAACCTCCATTTTGGCTGAATTTTTAGAGAATGCAAAAATATCCCATGGAAGTCGTAGTTATGTTGTTTACCTATCCAACGAATTGTCACACGCTAAGATTCAATGCAAATCGGCTACATTATGGCCTTTCTACTAAAAAAGGGTCGAGAACGAGTAATGTCCCAAATTAACGAGGAGATTTTCTTAACCTCCATTTTGGCCAAATTTTTAGAGAATGCAAAAATATCCCATGGAAGTCGTAGTTATGTTGTTTACCTTTCCAACGAATTGTCACATGCTAAGATTCAATGCAAATCGGCCACATTATGGCCTTCCTAGTAAAAAAGGGTCGAAAACGAGTAATGTCCTAAACTAACGAGGGGATTTTCTTAGCCTCCATTTTGGCCGAATTTTTAGAGAATGCAAAAATATCCCATGGATATCGTAGGTATGTTGTTTACCTATCCAACGAATTGTCACATGCTAAGATTCAATACAAATCGGCCACTTTATGGCCTTCCTAGTAAAAATGGGTCGAAAACGAGTAATGTCCTAAATTAACGAGGAGATTTTCTTAACCTCCATTTTGGCCGAATTTTTAGAGAATGCAAAAATATCCCATGGAAGTCGTAGTTATGTTGTTTACCTTTCCAACGAATTGTCACATGCTAAGATTCAATGCAAATCGGCCACATTATGGCCTTCCTAGTAAAAAAGGGTCGAAAACGAGTAATGTCCTAAACTAACGAGGGGATTTTCTTAGCCTCCATTTTGGCCGAATTTTTAGAGAATGCAAAAATATCCCATGGATATCGTAGGTATGTTGTTTACCTATCCAACGAATTGTCACATGCTACGATTCAATACAAATCGGCCACTTTATGGCCTTCCTAGTAAAAATGGGTCGAAAACGAGTAATGTCCTAAATTAACGAGGAGATTTTCTTAACCTCCATTTTGGCCGAATTTTTAGAGAATGCAAAAATATCCCATGGAAGTCGTAGTTATGTTGTTTACCTATCCAACGAATTGTCACACGCTACGATTCAATGCAAATCGGCCACATTATGGCCTTCCTAGTAAAAATGCGTCGAAAACGAGTAATGTCCTAAATTAACGAGGAGATTTTCTTAACCTCCATTTTGGCCGAATTTTTAGAGAATGCAAAAATATCCCATGGAAGTCGTAGTTATGTTGTTTACCTATCCAACGAATTGTCACACGCTAAAATTCAATGCAAATCGGCCACATTATGGCCTTCCTAGTAAAAAAGGGTCGAAAACGAGTAATGTCCCAAATTAACGCAAGGATTTTCTTAACCTCCATTTTGGCTGAATTTTTAAAAAATGCAAAAATATCCCATGGAAGTCGTAGCTATGTTGTTTACCTATCCAACAAATTTTCCCATGCTAAGATTCAATACAAACCGGCCACTTTATGGCCTTCCTTATAAAAAAGGGTCGAAAACGAGTAATGTCCTAAATTAACGAGGGGATTTTCTTAACCTCCATTTTGGCTGAATTTTTAGAGAATGCAAAAATATCCCATGGAAGTCGTAGTTATGTTGTTTACCTATCCAACGAATTGTCACACGCTAAGATTCAATGCAAATCGGCTACATTATGGCCTTTCTACTAAAAAAGGGTCGAAAACGAGTAATGTCCCAAATTAACGAGGAGATTTTCTTACCCTCCATTTTGGCCAAATTTTTAGAGAATGCAAAAATATCCCATGGAAGTCGTAGTTATGTTGTTTACCTTTCCAACGAATTGTCACATGCTAAGATTCAATGCAAATCGGCCACATTATGGCCTTCCTAGTAAAAAAGGGTCGAAAACGAGTAATGTCCTAAACTAACGAGGGGATTTTCTTAGCCTCCATTTTGGCCGAATTTTTAGAGAATGCAAAAATATCCCATGGATATCGTAGGTATGTTGTTTACCTATCCAACGAATTGTCACATGCTAAGATTCAATACAAATCGGCCACTTTATGGCCTTCCTAGTAAAAATGGGTCGAAAACGAGTAATGTCCTAAATTAACGAGGAGATTTTCTTAACCTCCATTTTGGCCGAATTTTTAGAGAATGCAAAAATATCCCATGGAAGTCGTAGTTATGTTGTTTACCTTTCCAACGAATTGTCACATGCTAAGATTCAATGCAAATCGGCCACATTATGGCCTTCCTAGTAAAAAAGGGTCGAAAACGAGTAATGTCCTAAACTAACGAGGGGATTTTCTTAGCCTCCATTTTGGCCGAATTTTTAGAGAATGCAAAAATATCCCATGGATATCGTAGGTATGTTGTTTACCTATCCAACGAATTGTCACATGCTAAGATTCAATACAAATCGGCCACTTTATGGCCTTCCTAGTAAAAATGGGTCGAAAACGAGTAATGTCCTAAATTAACGAGGAGATTTTCTTAACCTCCATTTTGGCCGAATTTTTAGAGAATGCAAAAATATCCCATGGAAGTCGTAGTTATGTTGTTTACCTATCCAACGAATTGTCACACGCTACGATTCAATGCAAATCGGCCACATTATGGCCTTCCTAGTAAAAATGGGTCGAAAACGAGTAATGTCCTAAATTAACGAGGAGATTTTCTTAACCTCCATTTTGGCCGAATTTTTAGAGAATGCAAAAATATCCCATGGAAGTCGTAGTTATGTTGTTTACCTATCCAACGAATTGTCACACGCTAAAATTCAATGCAAATCGGCCACATTATGGCCTTCCTAGTAAAAAAGGGTCGAAAACGAGTAATGTCCCAAATTAACGCAAGGATTTTCTTAACCTCCATTTTGGCTGAATTTTTAAAAAATGCAAAAATATCCCATGGAAGTCGTAGCTATGTTGTTTACCTATCCAACAAATTTTCCCATGCTAAGATTCAATACAAACCGGCCACTTTATGGCCTTCCTTATAAAAAAGGGTCGAAAACGAGTAATGTCCTAAATTAACGAGGGGATTTTCTTAACCTCCATTTTGGCTGAATTTTTAGAGAATGCAAAAATATCCCATGGAAGTCGTAGTTATGTTGTTTACCTATCCAACGAATTGTCACACGCTAAGATTCAATGCAAATCGGCTACATTATGGCCTTTCTACTAAAAAAGGGTCGAAAACGAGTAATGTCCCAAATTAACGAGGAGATTTTCTTAACCTCCATTTTGGCCAAATTTTTAGAGAATGCAAAAATATCCCATGGAAGTCGTAGTTATGTTGTTTACCTTTCCAACGAATTGTCACATGCTAAGATTCAATGCAAATCGGCCACATTATGGCCTTCCTAGTAAAAAAGGGTCGAAAACGAGTAATGTCCTAAACTAACGAGGGGATTTTCTTAGCCTCCATTTTGGCCGAATTTTTAGAGAATGCAAAAATATCCCATGGATATCGTAGGTATGTTGTTTACCTATCCAACGAATTGTCACATGCTAAGATTCAATACAAATCGGCCACTTTATGGCCTTCCTAGTAAAAATGGGTCGAAAACGAGTAATGTCCTAAATTAACGAGGAGATTTTCTTAACCTCCATTTTGGCCGAATTTTTAGAGAATGCAAAAATATCCCATGGAAGTCGTAGTTATGTTGTTTACCTTTCCAACGAATTGTCACATGCTAAGATTCAATGCAAATCGGCCACATTATGGCCTTCCTAGTAAAAAAGGGTCGAAAACGAGTAATGTCCTAAACTAACGAGGGGATTTTCTTAGCCTCCATTTTGGCCGAATTTTTAGAGAATGCAAAAATATCCCATGGATATCGTAGGTATGTTGTTTACCTATCCAACGAATTGTCACATGCTAAGATTCAATACAAATCGGCCACTTTATGGCCTTCCTAGTAAAAATGGGTCGAAAACGAGTAATGTCCTAAATTAACGAGGAGATTTTCTTAACCTCCATTTTGGCCGAATTTTTAGAGAATGCAAAAATATCCCATGGAAGTCGTAGTTATGTTGTTTACCTATCCAACGAATTGTCACACGCTACGATTCAATGCAAATCGGCCACATTATGGCCTTCCTAGTAAAAATGGGTCGAAAACGAGTAATGTCCTAAATTAACGAGGAGATTTTCTTAACCTCCATTTTGGCCGAATTTTTAGAGAATGCAAAAATATCCCATGGAAGTCGTAGTTATGTTGTTTACCTATCCAACGAATTGTCACACGCTAAAATTCAATGCAAATCGGCCACATTATGGCCTTCCTAGTAAAAAAGGGTCGAAAACGAGTAATGTCCCAAATTAACGCAAGGATTTTCTTAACCTCCATTTTGGCTGAATTTTTAAAAAATGCAAAAATATCCCATGGAAGTCGTAGCTATGTTGTTTACCTATCCAACAAATTTTCCCATGCTAAGATTCAATACAAACCGGCCACTTTATGGCCTTCCTTATAAAAAAGGGTCGAAAACGAGTAATGTCCTAAATTAACGAGGGGATTTTCTTAACCTCCATTTTGGCTGAATTTTTAGAGAATGCAAAAATATCCCATGGAAGTCGTAGTTATGTTGTTTACCTATCCAACGAATTGTCACACGCTAAGATTCAATGCAAATCGGCTACATTATGGCCTTTCTACTAAAAAAGGGTCAAAAACGAGTAATGTCCCAAATTAACGAGGAGATTTTCTTAACCTCCATTTTGGCCAAATTTTTAGAGAATGCAAAAATATCCCATGGAAGTCGTAGTTATGTTGTTTACCTTTCCAACGAATTGTCACATGCTAAGATTCAATGCAAATCGGCCACATTATGGCCTTCCTAGTAAAAAAGGGTCGAAAACGAGTAATGTCCTAAACTAACGAGGGGATTTTCTTAGCCTCCATTTTGGCCGAATTTTTAGAGAATGCAAAAATATCCCATGGATATCGTAGGTATGTTGTTTACCTATCCAACGAATTGTCACATGCTAAGATTCAATACAAATCGGCCACTTTATGGCCTTCCTAGTAAAAATGGGTCGAAAACGAGTAATGTCCTAAATTAACGAGGAGATTTTCTTAACCTCCATTTTGGCCGAATTTTTAGAGAATGCAAAAATATCCCATGGAAGTCGTAGTTATGTTGTTTACCTTTCCAACGAATTGTCACATGCTAAGATTCAATGCAAATCGGCCACATTATGGCCTTCCTAGTAAAAAAGGGTCGAAAACGAGTAATGTCCTAAACTAACGAGGGGATTTTCTTAGCCTCCATTTTGGCCGAATTTTTAGAGAATGCAAAAATATCCCATGGATATCGTAGGTATGTTGTTTACCTATCCAACGAATTGTCACATGCTAAGATTCAATACAAATCGGCCACTTTATGGCCTTCCTAGTAAAAATGGGTCGAAAACGAGTAATGTCCTAAATTAACGAGGAGATTTTCTTAACCTCCATTTTGGCCGAATTTTTAGAGAATGGAAAAATATCCCATGGAAGTCGTAGTTATGTTGTTTACCTATCCAACGAATTGTCACACGCTAAGATTCAATGCAAATCGGCCACATTATGGCCTTCCTAGTAAAAAAGGGTCGAAAACGAGTAATGTCCCAAATTAACGCAAGGATTTTCTTAACCTCCATTTTGGCTGAATTTTTAAAAAATGCAAAAATATCCCATGGAAGTCGTAGCTATGTTGTTTACCTATCCAACAAATTGTCCCATGCTAAGATTCAATACAAACCGGCCACTTTATGGCCTTCCTTATAAAAAAGGGTCGAAAACGAGTAATGTCCTAAATTAACGAGGGGATTTTCTTAACCTCCATTTTGGCTGAATTTTTAGAGAATGCAAAAATATCCCATGGAAGTCGTAGTTATGTTGTTTACCTATCCAACGAATTGTCACACGCTAAGATTCAATGCAAATCGGCTACATTATGGCCTTTTTACTAAAAAAGGGTCGAAAACGAGTAATGTCCTAAACTAACGAGGGGATTTTCTTAGCCTCCATTTTGGCCGAATTTTTAGAGAATGCAAAACTATCCCATGGATATCGTAGGTATGTTGTTTACCTATCCAACGAATTGTCACATGCTAAGATTCAATACAAATCGGCCACTTTATGGCCTTCCTAGTAAAAATGGGTCGAAAACGAGTAATGTCCTAAATTAACGAGGAGATTTTCTTAACCTCCATTTTGGCCGAATTTTTAGAGAATGCAAAAATATCCCATGGAAGTCGTAGTTATGTTGTTTACCTATCCAACGAATTGTCACACGCTAAGATTCAATGCAAATCGGCTACATTATGGCCTTTCTACTAAAAAAGGGTCGAAAACGAGTAATGTCCTAAATTAACGAGGAGATTTTCTTAACCTCCATTTTGGCCAAATTTTTAGAGAATGCAAAAATATCCCATGGAAGTCGTAGTTATGTTGTTTACCTTTCCAACGAATTGTCACATGCTAAGATTCAATGCAAATCGGCCACATTATGGCCTTCCTAGTAAAAAAGGGTCGAAAACGAGTAATGTCCTAAACTAACGAGGGGATTTTCTTAGCCTCCATTTTGGCCGAATTTTTAGAGAATGCAAAAATATCCCATGGATATCGTAGGTATGTTGTTTACCTATCCAACGAATTGTCACATGCTAAGATTCAATACAAATCGGCCACTTTATGGCCTTCCTAGTAAAAATGGGTCGAAAACGAGTAATGTCCTAAATTAACGAGGAGATTTTCTTAACCTCCATTTTGGCCGAATTTTTAGAGAATGCAAAAATATCCCATGGAAGTCGTAGTTATGTTGTTTACCTATCCAACGAATTGTCACACGCTAAGATTCAATGCAAATCGGCCACATTATGGCCTTCCTAGTAAAAATGGGTCGAAAACGAGTAATGTCCTAAATTAACGAGGAGATTTTCTTAACCTCCATTTTGGCCGAATTTTTAGAGAATGCAAAAATATCCCATGGAAGTCGTAGTTATGTTGTTTACCTATCCAACGAATTGTCACACGCTAAAATTCAATGCTAATCGGCCACATTATGGCCTTCCTAGTAAAAAAGGGTCGAAAACGAGTAATGTCCCAAATTAACGCAAGGATTTTCTTAACCTCCATTTTGGCTGAATTTTTAAAAAATGCAAAAATATCCCATGGAAGTCGTAGCTATGTTGTTTACCTATCCAACAAATTGCCCCATGCTAAGATTCAATACAAACCGGCCACTTTATGGCCTTCCTTATAAAAAAGGGTCGAAAACGAGTAATGTCCTAAATTAACGAGGGGATTTTCTTAACCTCCATTTTGGCTGAATTTTTAGAGAATGCAAAAATATCCCATGGAAGTCGTAGTTATGTTGTTTACCTATCCAACGAATTGTCACACGCTAAGATTCAATGCAAATCGGCTACATTATGGCCTTCCTACTAAAAAAGGGTCGAAAACGAGTAATGTCCCAAATTAACGAGGAGATTTTATTAACCTCCATTTTGGCCAAATTTTTAGAGAATGCAAAAATATCCCATGGAAGTCGTAGTTATGTTGTTTACCTTTCCAACGAATTGTCACATGCTAAGATTCAATGCAAATCGGCCACATTATGGCCTTCCTAGTAAAAAAGGGTCGAAAACGAGTAATGTCCTAAACTAACGAGGGGATTTTCTTAGCCTCCATTTTGGCCGAATTTTTAGAGAATGCAAAAATATCCCATGGATATCGTAGGTATGTTGTTTACCTATCCAACGAATTGTCACATGCTAAGATTCAATACAAATCGGCCACTTTATGGCCTTCCTAGTAAAAATGGGTCGAAAACGAGTAATGTCCTAAATTAACGAGGAGATTTTCTTAACCTCCATTTTGGCCGAATTTTTAGAGAATGCAAAAATATCCCATGGAAGTCGTAGTTATGTTGTTTACCTATCCAACGAATTGTCACACGCTAAAATTCAATGCAAATCGGCCACATTATGGCCTTCCTAGTAAAAAAGGGTCGAAAACGAGTAATGTCCCAAATTAACGCAAGGATTTTCTTAACCTCCATTTTGGCTGAATTTTTAAAAAATGCAAAAATATCCCATGGAAGTCGTAGCTATGTTGTTTACCTATCCAACAAATTGTCCCATGCTAAGATTCAATACAAACCGGCCACTTTATGGCCTTCCTTATAAAAAAGGGTCGAAAACGAGTAATGTGCTAAATTAACGAGGGGATTTTCTTAACCTCCATTTTGGCTGAATTTTTAGAGAATGCAAAAATATCCCATGGAAGTCGTAGTTATGTTGTTTACCTATCCAACGAATTGTCACACGCTAAGATTCAATGTAAATCGGCTACATTATGGCCTTTCTACTAAAAAAGGGTCGAAAACGAGTAATGTCCCAATTTAACGAGGAGATTTTCTTAACCTCCATTTTGGCCAAATTTTTAGAGAATGCAGAAATATCCCATGGAAGTCGTAGTTATGTTGTTTACCTTTCCAACGAATTGTCACATGCTAAGATTCAATGCAAATCGGCCACATTATGGCCTTCCTAGTAAAAAAGGGTCGAAAACGAGTAATGTCCTAAACTAACGAGGGGATTTTCTTAGCCTCCATTTTGGCCGAATTTTTAGAGAATGCAAAAATATCCCATGGATATCGTAGGTATGTTGTTTACCTATCCAACGAATTGTCACATGCTAAGATTCAATACAAATCGGCCACTTTATGGCCTTCCTAGTAAAAATGGGTCGAAAACGAGTAATGTCCTAAATTAACGAGAGATTTTCTTAACCTGCATTTTCGCCGAATTTTTAGAGAATGCAAAAATATCCCATGGAAGTCGTAGTTATGTTGTTTACCTATCCAACGAATTGTCACACGCTAAGATTCAATGCAAATCGGCTACATTATGGCCTTTCTACTAAAAAAGGGTCGAAAACGAGTAATGTCCTAAATTAACGAGGAGATTTTCTTAACCTCCATTTTGGCCAAATTTTTAGAGAATGCAAAAATATCCCATGGAAGTCGTAGTTATGTTGTTTACCTTTCCAACGAATTGTCACATGCTAAGATTCAATGCAAATCGGCCACATTATGGCCTTCCTAGTAAAAAAGGGTCGAAAACGAGTAATGTCCTAAACTAACGAGGGGATTTTCTTAGCCTCCATTTTGGCCGAATTTTTAGAGAATGCAAAAATATCCCATGGATATCGTAGGTATGTTGTTTACCTATCCAACGAATTGTCACATGCTAAGATTCAATACAAATCGGCCACTTTATGGCCTTCCTAGTAAAAATGGGTCGAAAACGAGTAATGTCCTAAATTAACGAGGAGATTTTCTTAACCTCCATTTTGGCCGAATTTTTAGAGAATGCAAAAATATCCCATGGAAGTCGTAGTTATGTTGTTTACCTATCCAACGAATTGTCACACGCTAAGATTCAATGCAAATCGGCCACATTATGGCCTTCCTAGTAAAAATGGGTCGAAAACGAGTAATGTCCTAAATTAACGAGGAGATTTTCTTAACCTCCATTTTGGCCGAATTTTTAGAGAATGCAAAAATATCCCATGGAAGTCGTAGTTATGTTGTTTACCTATCCAACGAATTGTCACACGCTAAAATTCAATGCTAATCGGCCACATTATGGCCTTCCTAGTAAAAAAGGGTCGAAAACGAGTAATGTCCCAAATTAACGCAAGGATTTTCTTAACCTCCATTTTGGCTGAATTTTTAAAAAATGCAAAAATATCCCATGGAAGTCGTAGCTATGTTGTTTACCTATCCAACAAATTGCCCCATGCTAAGATTCAATACAAACCGGCCACTTTATGGCCTTCCTTATAAAAAAGGGTCGAAAACGAGTAATGTCCTAAATTAACGAGGGGATTTTCTTAACCTCCATTTTGGCTGAATTTTTAGAGAATGCAAAAATATCCCATGGAAGTCGTAGTTATGTTGTTTACCTATCCAACGAATTGTCACACGCTAAGATTCAATGCAAATCGGCTACATTATGGCCTTCCTACTAAAAAAGGGTCGAAAACGAGTAATGTCCCAAATTAACGAGGAGATTTTATTAACCTCCATTTTGGCCAAATTTTTAGAGAATGCAAAAATATCCCATGGAAGTCGTAGTTATGTTGTTTACCTTTCCAACGAATTGTCACATGCTAAGATTCAATGCAAATCGGCCACATTATGGCCTTCCTAGTAAAAAAGGGTCGAAAACGAGTAATGTCCTAAACTAACGAGGGGATTTTCTTAGCCTCCATTTTGGCCGAATTTTTAGAGAATGCAAAAATATCCCATGGATATCGTAGGTATGTTGTTTACCTATCCAACGAATTGTCACATGCTAAGATTCAATACAAATCGGCCACTTTATGGCCTTCCTAGTAAAAATGGGTCGAAAACGAGTAATGTCCTAAATTAACGAGGAGATTTTCTTAACCTCCATTTTGGCCGAATTTTTAGAGAATGCAAAAATATCCCATGGAAGTCGTAGTTATGTTGTTTACCTATCCAACGAATTGTCACACGCTAAAATTCAATGCAAATCGGCCACATTATGGCCTTCCTAGTAAAAAAGGGTCGAAAACGAGTAATGTCCCAAATTAACGCAAGGATTTTCTTAACCTCCATTTTGGCTGAATTTTTAAAAAATGCAAAAATATCCCATGGAAGTCGTAGCTATGTTGTTTACCTATCCAACAAATTGTCCCATGCTAAGATTCAATACAAACCGGCCACTTTATGGCCTTCCTTATAAAAAAGGGTCGAAAACGAGTAATGTGCTAAATTAACGAGGGGATTTTCTTAACCTCCATTTTGGCTGAATTTTTAGAGAATGCAAAAATATCCCATGGAAGTCGTAGTTATGTTGTTTACCTATCCAACGAATTGTCACACGCTAAGATTCAATGTAAATCGGCTACATTATGGCCTTTCTACTAAAAAAGGGTCGAAAACGAGTAATGTCCCAATTTAACGAGGAGATTTTCTTAACCTCCATTTTGGCCAAATTTTTAGAGAATGCAGAAATATCCCATGGAAGTCGTAGTTATGTTGTTTACCTTTCCAACGAATTGTCACATGCTAAGATTCAATGCAAATCGGCCACATTATGGCCTTCCTAGTAAAAAAGGGTCGAAAACGAGTAATGTCCTAAACTAACGAGGGGATTTTCTTAGCCTCCATTTTGGCCGAATTTTTAGAGAATGCAAAAATATCCCATGGATATCGTAGGTATGTTGTTTACCTATCCAACGAATTGTCACATGCTAAGATTCAATACAAATCGGCCACTTTATGGCCTTCCTAGTAAAAATGGGTCGAAAACGAGTAATGTCCTAAATTAACGAGAGATTTTCTTAACCTGCATTTTCGCCGAATTTTTAGAGAATGCAAAAATATCCCATGGAAGTCGTAGTTATGTTGTTTACCTATCCAACGAATTGTCACACGCTAAGATTCAATGCAAATCGGCCACATTATGGCCTTCCTAGTAAAAATGGGTCGAAAACGAGTAATGTCCTAAATTAACGAGGAGATTTTCTTAACCTCCATTTTGGCCGAATTTTTAGAGAATGCAAAAATATCCCATGGAAGTCGTAGTTATGTTGTTTACCTATCCAACGAATTGTCACACGCTAAAATTAAATGCTAATCGGCCACATTATGGCCTTCCTAGTAAAAAAGGGTCGAAAACGAGTAATGTCCCAAATTAACGCAAGGATTTTCTTAACCTCCATTTTGGCTGAATTTTTAAAAATGCAAAAATATCCCATGGAAGTCGTAGCTATGTTGTTTACCTATCCAACAAATTGTCCCATGCTAAGATTCAATACAAACCGGCCACTTTATGGCCTTCCTTATAAAAAAGGGTCGAAAACGAGTAATGTCCTAAATTAACGAGGGGATTTTCTTAACCTCCATTTTGGCTGAATTTTTAGAGAATGCAAAAATATCCCATGGAAGTCGTAGTTATGTTGTTTACCTATCCAACGAATTGTCACACGCTAAGATTCAATGCAAATCGGCTACATTATAGCCTTCCTACTAAAAAAGGGTCGAAAACGAGTAATGTCCCAAATTAACGAGGAGATTTTCTTAACCTCCATTTTGGCCAAATTTTTAGAGAATGCAAAAATATCCCATGGAAGTCGTAGTTATGTTGTTTACCTTTCCAACGAATTGTCACATGCTAAGATTCAATGCAAATCGGCCACATTATGGCCTTCCTGTAAAAAAGGGTCGAAAACGAGTAATGTCCTAAACTAACGAGGGGATTTTCTTAGCCTCCATTTTGGCCGAATTTTTAGAGAATGCAAAAATATCCCATGGATATCGTAGGTATGTTGTTTACCTATCCAACGAATTGTCACATGCTAAGATTCAATACAAATCGGCCACTTTATGGCCTTCCTAGTAAAAATGGGTCGAAAACGAGTAATGTCCTAAATTAACGAGGAGATTTTCTTAACCTCCATTTTGGCCGAATTTTTAGAGAATGCAAAAATATCCCATGGAAGTCGTAGTTATGTTGTTTACCTATCCAACGAATTGTCACACGCTAAGATTCAATGCAAATCGGCCACATTATGGCCTTCCTAGTAAAAATGGGTCGAAAACGAGTAATGTCCTAAATTAACGAGGAGATTTTCTTAACCTCCATTTTGGCCGAATTTTTAGAGAATGCAAAAATATCCCATGGAAGTCGTAGTTATGTTGTTTACCTATCCAACGAATTGTCACACGCTAAAATTCAATGCTAATCGGCCACATTATGGCCTTCCTAGTAAAAAAGGGTCGAAAACGAGTAATGTCCCAAATTAACGCAAGGATTTTCTTAACCTCCATTTTGGCTGAATTTTTAAAAAATGCAAAAATATCCCATGGAAGTCGTAGCTATGTTGTTTACCTATCCAACAAATTGTCCCATGCTAAGATTCAATACAAACCGGCCACTTTATGGCCTTCCTTATAAAAAAGGGTCGAAAACGAGTAATGTCCTAAATTAACGAGGGGATTTTCTTAACCTCCATTTTGGCTGAATTTTTAGAGAATGCAAAAATATCCCATGGAAGTCGTAGTTATGTTGTTTACCTATCCAACGAATTGTCACACGCTAAGATTCAATGTAAATCGGCTACATTATGGCCTTTCTACTAAAAAAGGGTCGAAAACGAGTAATGTCCCAATTTAACGAGGAGATTTTCTTAACCTCCATTTTGGCCAAATTTTTAGAGAATGCAGAAATATCCCATGGAAGTCGTAGTTATGTTGTTTACCTTTCCAACGAATTGTCACATGCTAAGATTCAATGCAAATCGGCCACATTATGGCCTTCCTAGTAAAAAAGGGTCGAAAACGAGTAATGTCCTAAACTAACGAGGGGATTTTCTTAGCCTCCATTTTGGCCGAATTTTTAGAGAATGCAAAAATATCCCATGGATATCGTAGGTATGTTGTTTACCTATCCAACGAATTGTCACATGCTAAGATTCAATACAAATCGGCCACTTTATGGCCTTCCTAGTAAAAATGGGTCGAAAACGAGTAATGTCCTAAATTAACGAGAGATTTTCTTAACCTCCATTTTCGCCGAATTTTTAGAGAATGCAAAAATATCCCATGGAAGTCGTAGTTATGTTGTTTACCTATCCAACGAATTGTCACACGCTAAGATTCAATGCAAATCGGCCACATTATGGCCTTCCTAGTAAAAATGGGTCGAAAACGAGTAATGTCCTAAATTAACGAGGAGATTTTCTTAACCTCCATTTTGGCCGAATTTTTAGAGAATGCAAAAATATCCCATGGAAGTCGTAGTTATGTTGTTTACCTATCCAACGAATTGTCACACGCTAAGATTCAATGCAAATCGGCTACATTATGGCCTTCCTACTAAAAAAGGGTCGAAAACGAGTAATGTCCCAAATTAACGAGGAGATTTTCTTAACCTCCATTTTGGCCAAATTTTTAGAGAATGCAAAAATATCCCATGGAAGTCGTAGTTATGTTGTTTACCTTTCCAACGAATTGTCACATGCTAAGATTCAATGCAAATCGGCCACATTATGGCCTTCCTAGTAAAAAAGGGTCGAAAACGAGTAATGTCCTAAACTAACGAGGGGATTTTCTTAGCCTCCATTTTGGCCGAATTTTTAGAGAATGCAAAAATATCCCATGGATATCGTAGGTATGTTGTTTACCTATCCAACGAATTGTCACATGCTAAGATTCAATACAAATCGGCCACTTTATGGCCTTCCTAGTAAAAATGGGTCGAAAACGAGTAATGTCCTAAATTAACGAGGAGATTTTCTTAACCTCCATTTTGGCCGAATTTTTAGAGAATGCAAAAATATCCCATGGAAGTCGTAGTTATGTTGTTTACCTATCCAACGAATTGTCACACGCTAAAATTCAATGCAAATCGGCCACATTATGGCCTTCCTAGTAAAAAAGGGTCGAAAACGAGTAATGTCCCAAATTAACGCAAGGATTTTCTTAACCTCCATTTTGGCTGAATTTTTAAAAAATGCAAAAATATCCCATGGAAGTCGTAGCTATGTTGTTTACCTATCCAACAAATTGTCCCATGCTAAGATTCAATACAAACCGGCCACTTTATGGCCTTCCTTATAAAAAAGGGTCGAAAACGAGTAATGTCCTAAATTAACGAGGGGATTTTCTTAACCTCCATTTTGGCTGAATTTTTAGAGAATGCAAAAATATCCCATGGAAGTCGTAGTTATGTTGTTTACCTATCCAACGAATTGTCACACGCTAAGATTCAATGTAAATCGGCTACATTATGGCCTTTCTACTAAAAAAGGGTCGAAAACGAGTAATGTCCCAATTTAACGAGGAGATTTTCTTAACCTCCATTTTGGCCAAATTTTTAGAGAATGCAGAAATATCCCATGGAAGTCGTAGTTATGTTGTTTACCTTTCCAACGAATTGTCACATGCTAAGATTCAATGCAAATCGGCCACATTATGGCCTTCCTAGTAAAAAAGGGTCGAAAACGAGTAATGTCCTAAACTAACGAGGGGATTTTCTTAGCCTCCATTTTGGCCGAATTTTTAGAGAATGCAAAAATATCCCATGGATATCGTAGGTATGTTGTTTACCTATCCAACGAATTGTCACATGCTAAGATTCAATACAAATCGGCCACTTTATGGCCTTCCTAGTAAAAATGGGTCGAAAACGAGTAATGTCCTAAATTAACGAGAGATTTTCTTAACCTCCATTTTCGCCGAATTTTTAGAGAATGCAAAAATATCCCATGGAAGTCGTAGTTATGTTGTTTACCTATCCAACGAATTGTCACACGCTAAGATTCAATGCAAATCGGCCACATTATGGCCTTCCTAGTAAAAATGGGTCGAAAACGAGTAATGTCCTAAATTAACGAGGAGATTTTCTTAACCTCCATTTTGGCCGAATTTTTAGAGAATGCAAAAATATCCCATGGAAGTCGTAGTTATGTTGTTTACCTATCCAACGAATTGTCACACGCTAAAATTCAATGCTAATCGGCCACATTATGGCCTTCCTAGTAAAAAAGGGTCGAAAACGAGTAATGTCCCAAATTAACGCAAGGATTTTCTTAACCTCCATTTTGGCTGAATTTTTAAAAAATGCAAAAATATCCCATGGAAGTCGTAGCTATGTTGTTTACCTATCCAACAAATTGTCCCATGCTAAGATTCAATACAAACCGGCCACTTTATGGCCTTCCTTATAAAAAAGGGTCGAAAACGAGTAATGTCCTAAATTAACGAGGGGATTTTCTTAACCTCCATTTTGGCTGAATTTTTAGAGAATGCAAAAATATCCCATGGAAGTCGTAGTTATGTTGTTTACCTATCCAACGAATTGTCACACGCTAAGATTCAATGCAAATCGGCTACATTATAGCCTTCCTACTAAAAAAGGGTCGAAAACGAGTAATGTCCCAAATTAACGAGGAGATTTTCTTAACCTCCATTTTGGCCAAATTTTTAGAGAATGCAAAAATATCCCATGGAAGTCGTAGTTATGTTGTTTACCTTTCCAACGAATTGTCACATGCTAAGATTCAATGCAAATCGGCCACATTATGGCCTTCCTAGTAAAAAAGGGTCGAAAACGAGTAATGTCCTAAACTAACGAGGGGATTTTCTTAGCCTCCATTTTGGCCGAATTTTTAGAGAATGCAAAAAAATCCCATGGATATCGTAGGTATGTTGTTTACCTATCCAACGAATTGTCACATGCTAAGATTCAATACAAATCGGCCACTTTATGGCCTTCCTAGTAAAAATGGGTCGAAAACGAGTAATGTCCTAAATTAACGAGGAGATTTTCTTAACCTCCATTTTGGCCGAATTTTTAGAGAATGCAAAAATATCCCATGGAAGTCGTAGTTATGTTGTTTACCTATCCAACGAATTGTCACACGCTAAGATTCAATGCAAATCGGCCACATTATGGCCTTCCTAGTAAAAATGGGTCGAAAACGAGTAATGTCCTAAATTAACGAGGAGATTTTCTTAACCTCCATTTTGGCCGAATTTTTAGAGAATGCAAAAATATCCCATGGAAGTCGTAGTTATATTGTTTACCTATCCAACGAATTGTCACACGCTAAAATTCAATGCTAATCGGCCACATTATGGCCTTCCTAGTAAAAAAGGGTCGAAAACGAGTAATGTCCCAAATTAACGCAAGGATTTTCTTAACCTCCATTTTGGCTGAATTTTTAAAAAATGCAAAAATATCCCATGGAAGTCGTAGCTATGTTGTTTACCTATCCAACAAATTGTCCCAGGCTAAGATTCAATACAAACCGGCCACTTTATGGCCTTCCTTATAAAAAAGGGTCGAAAACGAGTAATGTCCTAAATTAACGAGGGGATTTTCTTAACCTCCATTTTGGCTGAATTTTTAGAGAATGCAAAAATATCCCATGGAAGTGGTAGTTATGTTGTTTACCTATCCAACGAATTGTCACACGCTAAGATTCAATGGAAATCGGCTACATTATGGCCTTTCTACTAAAAAAGGGTCGAAAACGAGTAATGTCCCAATTTAACGAGGAGATTTTCTTAACCTCCATTTTGGCCAAATTTTTAGAGAATGCAGAAATATCCCATGGAAGTCGTAGTTATGTTGTTTACCTTTCCAACGAATTGTCACATGCTAAGATTCAATGCAAATCGGCCACATTATGGCCTTCCTAGTAAAAAAGGGTCGAAAACGAGTAATGTCCTAAACTAACGAGGGGATTTTCTTAGCCTCCATTTTGGCCGAATTTTTAGAGAATGCAAAAATATCCCATGGATATCGTAGGTATGTTGTTTACCTATCCAACGAATTGTCACATGCTAAGATTCAATACAAATCGGCCACTTTATGGCCTTCCTAGTAAAAATGGGTCGAAAACGAGTAATGTCCTAAATTAACGAGGAGATTTTCTTAACCTCCATTTTGGCCGAATTTTTAGAGAATGCAAAAATATCCCATGGAAGTCGTAGTTATGTTGTTTACCTATCCAACGAATTGTCACACGCTAAGATTCAATGCAAATCGGCCACATTATGGCCTTCCTAGTAAAAATGGGTCGAAAACGAGTAATGTCCTAAATTAACGAGGAGATTTTCTTAACCTCCATTTTGGCCGAATTTTTAGAGAATGCAAAAATATCCCATGGAAGTCGTAGTTATGTTGTTTACCTATCCAACGAATTGTCACACGCTAAAATTCAATGCTAATCGGCCACATTATGGCCTTCCTAGTAAAAAAGGGTCGAAAACGAGTAATGTCCCAAATTAACGCAAGGATTTTCTTAACCTCCATTTTGGCTGAATTTTTAAAAAATGCAAAAATATCCCATGGAAGTCGTAGCTATGTTGTTTACCTATCCAACGAATTGTCACACGCTAAGATTCAATGGAAATCGGCTACATTATGGCCTTTCTACTAAAAAAGGGTCGAAAACGAGTAATGTCCCAATTTAACGAGGAGATTTTCTTAACCTCCATTTTGGCCAAATTTTTAGAGAATGCAGAAATATCCCATGGAAGTCGTAGTTATGTTGTTTACCTATCCAACGAATTGTCACACGCTAAGATTCAATGCAAATCGGCCACATTATGGCCTTCCTAGTAAAAATGGGTCGAAAACGAGTAATGTCCTAAATTAACGAGGGGATTTTCTTAACCTCCATTTTGGCTGAATTTTTAGAGAATGCAAAAATATCCCATGGAAGTCGTAGTTATGTTGTTTACCTATCCAACGAATTGTCACACGCTAAGATTCAATGGAAATCGGCTACATTATGGCCTTTCTACTAAAAAAGGGTCGAAAACGAGTAATGTCCCAATTTAACGAGGAGATTTTCTTAACCTCCATTTTGGCCAAATTTTTAGAGAATGCAGAAATATCCCATGGAAGTCGTAGTTATGTTGTTTACCTTTCCAACGAATTGTCACATGCTAAGATTCAATGCAAATCGGCCACATTATGGCCTTCCTAGTAAAAAAGGGTCGAAAACGAGTAATGTCCTAAACTAACGAGGGGATTTTCTTAGCCTCCATTTTGGCCGAATTTTTAGAGAATGCAAAAATATCCCATGGATATCGTAGGTATGTTGTTTACCTATCCAACGAATTGTCACATGCTAAGATTCAATACAAATCGGCCACTTTATGGCCTTCCTAGTAAAAATGGGTCGAAAACGAGTAATGTCCTAAATTAACGAGGAGATTTTCTTAACCTCCATTTTGGCCGAATTTTTAGAGAATGCAAAAATATCCCATGGAAGTCGTAGTTATGTTGTTTACCTATCCAACGAATTGTCACACGCTAAAATTCAATGCTAATCGGCCACATTATGGCCTTCCTAGTAAAAAAGGGTCGAAAACGAGTAATGTCCCAAATTAACGCAAGGATTTTCTTAACCTCCATTTTGGCTGAATTTTTAAAAAATGCAAAAATATCCCATGGAAGTCGTAGCTATGTTGTTTACCTATCCAACAAATTGTCCCATGCTAAGATTCAATACAAACCGGCCACTTTATGGCCTTCCTTATAAAAAAGGGTCGAAAACGAGTAATGTCCTAAATTAACGAGGGGATTTTCTTAACCTCCATTTTGGCTGAATTTTTAGAGAATGCAAAAATATCCCATGGAAGTCGTAGTTATGTTGTTTACCTATCCAACGAATTGTCACACGCTAAGATTCAATGTAAATCGGCTACATTATGGCCTTTCTACTAAAAATGGGTCGAAAACGAGTAATGTCCCAATTTAACGAGGAGATTTTCTTAACCTCCATTTTGGCCGAATTTTTAGAGAATGCAAAAATATCCCATGGAAGTCGTAGTTATGTTGTTTACCTATCCAACGAATTGTCACACGCTAAAATTCAATGCTAATCGGCCACATTATGGCCTTCCTAGTAAAAAAGGGTCGAAAACGAGTAATGTCCCAAATTAACGCAAGGATTTTCTTAACCTCCATTTTGGCTGAATTTTTAAAAAATGCAAAAATATCCCATGGAAGTCGTAGCTATGTTGTTTACCTATCCAACAAATTGTCCCATGCTAAGATTCAATACAAACCGGCCACTTTATGGCCTTCCTTATAAAAAAGGGTCGAAAACGAGTAATGTCCTAAATTAACGAGGGGATTTTCTTAACCTCCATTTTGGCTGAATTTTTAGAGAATGCAAAAATATCCCATGGAAGTCGTAGTTATGTTGTTTACCTATCCAACGAATTGTCACACGCTAAGATTCAATGTAAATCGGCTACATTATGGCCTTTCTACTAAAAAAGGGTCGAAAACGAGTAATGTCCCAATTTAACGAGGAGATTTTCTTAACCTCCATTTTGGCCAAATTTTTAGAGAATGCAGAAATATCCCATGGAAGTCGTAGTTATGTTGTTTACCTTTCCAACGAATTGTCACATGCTAAGATTCAATGCAAATCGGCCACATTATGGCCTTCCTAGTAAAAAAGGTTCGAAAACGAGTAATGTCCTAAACTAACGAGGGGATTTTCTTAGCCTCCATTTTGGCCGAATTTTTAGAGAATGCAAAAATATCCCATGGATATCGTAGGTATGTTGTTTACCTATCCAACGAATTGTCACATGCTAAGATTCAATACAAATCGGCCACTTTATGGCCTTCCTAGTAAAAATGGGTCGAAAACGAGTAATGTCCTAAATTAACGAGAGATTTTCTTAACCTCCATTTTCGCCGAATTTTTAGAGAATGCAAAAATATCCCATGGAAGTCGTAGTTATGTTATTTACCTATCCAACGAATTGTCACACGCTAAGATTCAATGCAAATCGGCCACATTATGGCCTTCCTAGTAAAAATGGGTCGAAAACGAGTAATGTCCTAAATTAACGAGGGGATTTTCTTAACCTCCATTTTGGCTGAATTTTTAGAGAATGCAAAAATATCCCATGGAAGTCGTAGTTATGTTGTTTACCTATCCAACGAATTGTCACACGCTAAGATTCAATGGAAATCGGCTACATTATGGCCTTTCTACTAAAAAAGGGTCGAAAACGAGTAATGTCCCAATTTAACGAGGAGATTTTCTTAACCTCCATTTTGGCCAAATTTTTAGAGAATGCAGAAATATCCCATGGAAGTCGTAGTTATGTTGTTTACCTTTCCAACGAATTGTCACATGCTAAGATTCAATGCAAATCGGCCACATTATGGCCTTCCTAGTAAAAAAGGGTCGAAAACGAGTAATGTCCTAAACTAACGAGGGGATTTTCTTAGCCTCCATTTTGGCCGAATTTTTAGAGAATGCAAAAATATCCCATGGATATCGTAGGTATGTTGTTTACCTATCCAACGAATTGTCACATGCTAAGATTCAATACAAATCGGCCACTTTATGGCCTTCCTAGTAAAAATGGGTCGAAAACGAGTAATGTCCTAAATTAACGAGGAGATTTTCTTAACCTCCATTTTGGCCGAATTTTTAGAGAATGCAAAAATATCCCATGGAAGTCGTAGTTATGTTGTTTACCTATCCAACGAATTGTCACACGCTAAAATTCAATGCTAATCGGCCACATTATGGCCTTCCTAGTAAAAAAGGGTCGAAAACGAGTAATGTCCCAAATTAACGCAAGGATTTTCTTAACCTCCATTTTGGCTGAATTTTTAAAAAATGCAAAAATATCCCATGGAAGTCGTAGCTATGTTGTTTACCTATCCAACAAATTGTCCCATGCTAAGATTCAATACAAACCGGCCACTTTATGGCCTTCCTTATAAAAAAGGGTCGAAAACGAGTAATGTCCTAAATTAACGAGGGGATTTTCTTAACCTCCATTTTGGCTGAATTTTTAGAGAATGCAAAAATATCCCATGGAAGTCGTAGTTATGTTGTTTACCTATCCAACGAATTGTCACACGCTAAGATTCAATGTAAATCGGCTACATTATGGCCTTTCTACTAAAAAAGGGTCGAAAACGAGTAATGTCCCAATTTAACGAGGAGATTTTCTTAACCTCCATTTTGGCCAAATTTTTAGAGAATGCAGAAATATCCCATGGAAGTCGTAGTTATGTTGTTTACCTTTCCAACGAATTGTCACATGCTAAGATTCAATGCAAATCGGCCACATTATGGCCTTCCTAGTAAAAAAGGTTCGAAAACGAGTAATGTCCTAAACTAACGAGGGGATTTTCTTAGCCTCCATTTTGGCCGAATTTTTAGAGAATGCAAAAATATCCCATGGATATCGTAGGTATGTTGTTTACCTATCCAACGAATTGTCACATGCTAAGATTCAATACAAATCGGCCACTTTATGGCCTTCCTAGTAAAAATGGGTCGAAAACGAGTAATGTCCTAAATTAACGAGAGATTTTCTTAACCTCCATTTTCGCCGAATTTTTAGAGAATGCAAAAATATCCCATGGAAGTCGTAGTTATGTTATTTACCTATCCAACGAATTGTCACACGCTAAGATTCAATGCAAATCGGCCACATTATGGCCTTCCTAGTAAAAATGGGTCGAAAACGAGTAATGTCCTAAATTAACGAGGAGATTTTCTTAACCTCCATTTTGGCCGAATTTTTAGAGAATGCAAAAATATCCCATGGAAGTCGTAGTTATGTTGTTTACCTATCCAACGAATTGTCACACGCTAAAATTCAATGCTAATCGGCCACATTATGGCCTTCCTAGTAAAAAAGGGTCGAAAACGAGTAATGTCCCAAATTAACGCAAGGATTTTCTTAACCTCCATTTTGGCTGAATTTTTAAAAAATGCAAAAATATCCCATGGAAGTCGTAGCTATGTTGTTTACCTATCCAACAAATTGTCCCATGCTAAGATTCAATACAAACCGGCCACTTTATGGCCTTCCTTATAAAAAAGGGTCGAAAACGAGTAATGTCCTAAATTAACGAGGGGATTTTCTTAACCTCCATTTTGGCTGAATTTTTAGAGAATGCAAAAATATCCCATGGAAGTCGTAGTTATGTTGTTTACCTATCCAACGAATTGTCACACGCTAAGATTCAATGTAAATCGGCTACATTATGGCCTTTCTACTAAAAAAGGGTCGAAAACGAGTAATGTCCCAATTTAACGAGGAGATTTTCTTAACCTCCATTTTGGCCAAATTTTTAGAGAATGCAGAAATATCCCATGGAAGTCGTAGTTATGTTGTTTACCTTTCCAACGAATTGTCACATGCTAAGATTCAATGCAAATCGGCCACATTATGGCCTTCCTAGTAAAAAAGGTTCGAAAACGAGTAATGTCCTAAACTAACGAGGGGATTTTCTTAGCCTCCATTTTGGCCGAATTTTTAGAGAATGCAAAAATATCCCATGGATATCGTAGGTATGTTGTTTACCTATCCAACGAATTGTCACATGCTAAGATTCAATACAAATCGGCCACTTTATGGCCTTCCTAGTAAAAATGGGTCGAAAACGAGTAATGTCCTAAATTAACGAGAGATTTTCTTAACCTCCATTTTCGCCGAATTTTTAGAGAATGCAAAAATATCCCATGGAAGTCGTAGTTATGTTATTTACCTATCCAACGAATTGTCACACGCTAAGATTCAATGCAAATCGGCCACATTATGGCCTTCCTAGTAAAAATGGGTCGAAAACGAGTAATGTCCTAAATTAACGAGGGGATTTTCTTAACCTCCATTTTGGCTGAATTTTTAGAGAATGCAAAAATATCCCATGGAAGTCGTAGTTATGTTGTTTACCTATCCAACGAATTGTCACACGCTAAGATTCAATGGAAATCGGCTACATTATGGCCTTTCTACTAAAAAAGGGTCGAAAACGAGTAATGTCCCAATTTAACGAGGAGATTTTCTTAACCTCCATTTTGGCCAAATTTTTAGAGAATGCAGAAATATCCCATGGAAGTCGTAGTTATGTTGTTTACCTTTCCAACGAATTGTCACATGCTAAGATTCAATGCAAATCGGCCACATTATGGCCTTCCTAGTAAAAAAGGGTCGAAAACGAGTAATGTCCTAAACTAACGAGGGGATTTTCTTAGCCTCCATTTTGGCCGAATTTTTAGAGAATGCAAAAATATCCCATGGAAGTCGTAGTTATGTTGTTTACCTATCCAACGAATTGTCACACGCTAAAATTCAATGCTAATCGGCCACATTATGGCCTTCCTAGTAAAAAAGGGTCGAAAACGAGTAATGTCCCAAATTAACGCAAGGATTTTCTTAACCTCCATTTTGGCTGAATTTTTAAAAAATGCAAAAATATCCCATGGAAGTCGTAGCTATGTTGTTTACCTATCCAACAAATTGTCCCATGCTAAGATTCAATACAAACCGGCCACTTTATGGCCTTCCTTATAAAAAAGGGTCGAAAACGAGTAATGTCCTAAATTAACGAGGGGATTTTCTTAACCTCCATTTTGGCTGAATTTTTAGAGAATGCAAAAATATCCCATGGAAGTCGTAGTTATGTTGTTTACCTATCCAACGAATTGTCACACGCTAAGATTCAATGTAAATCGGCTACATTATGGCCTTTCTACTAAAAAAGGGTCGAAAACGAGTAATGTCCCAATTTAACGAGGAGATTTTCTTAACCTCCATTTTGGCCAAATTTTTAGAGAATGCAGAAATATCCCATGGAAGTCGTAGTTATGTTGTTTACCTTTCCAACGAATTGTCACATGCTAAGATTCAATGCAAATCGGCCACATTATGGCCTTCCTAGTAAAAAAGGTTCGAAAACGAGTAATGTCCTAAACTAACGAGGGGATTTTCTTAGCCTCCATTTTGGCCGAATTTTTAGAGAATGCAAAAATATCCCATGGATATCGTAGGTATGTTGTTTACCTATCCAACGAATTGTCACATGCTAAGATTCAATACAAATCGGCCACTTTATGGCCTTCCTAGTAAAAATGGGTCGAAAACGAGTAATGTCCTAAATTAACGAGAGATTTTCTTAACCTCCATTTTCGCCGAATTTTTAGAGAATGCAAAAATATCCCATGGAAGTCGTAGTTATGTTATTTACCTATCCAACGAATTGTCACACGCTAAGATTCAATGCAAATCGGCCACATTATGGCCTTCCTAGTAAAAATGGGTCGAAAACGAGTAATGTCCTAAATTAACGAGGAGATTTTCTTAACCTCCATTTTGGCCGAATTTTTAGAGAATGCAAAAATATCCCATGGAAGTCGTAGTTATGTTGTTTACCTATCCAACGAATTGTCACACGCTAAAATTCAATGCTAATCGGCCACATTATGGCCTTCCTAGTAAAAAAGGGTCGAAAACGAGTAATGTCCCAAATTAACGCAAGGATTTTCTTAACCTCCATTTTGGCTGAATTTTTAAAAAATGCAAAAATATCCCATGGAAGTCGTAGCTATGTTGTTTACCTATCCAACAAATTGTCCCATGCTAAGATTCAATACAAACCGGCCACTTTATGGCCTTCCTTATAAAAAAGGGTCGAAAACGAGTAATGTCCTAAATTAACGAGGGGATTTTCTTAACCTCCATTTTGGCTGAATTTTTAGAGAATGCAAAAATATCCCATGGAAGTCGTAGTTATGTTGTTTACCTATCCAACGAATTGTCACACGCTAAGATTCAATGTAAATCGGCTACATTATGGCCTTTCTACTAAAAAAGGGTCGAAAACGAGTAATGTCCCAATTTAACGAGGAGATTTTCTTAACCTCCATTTTGGCCAAATTTTTAGAGAATGCAGAAATATCCCATGGAAGTCGTAGTTATGTTGTTTACCTTTCCAACGAATTGTCACATGCTAAGATTCAATGCAAATCGGCCACATTATGGCCTTCCTAGTAAAAAAGGTTCGAAAACGAGTAATGTCCTAAACTAACGAGGGGATTTTCTTAGCCTCCATTTTGGCCGAATTTTTAGAGAATGCAAAAATATCCCATGGATATCGTAGGTATGTTGTTTACCTATCCAACGAATTGTCACATGCTAAGATTCAATACAAATCGGCCACTTTATGGCCTTCCTAGTAAAAATGGGTCGAAAACGAGTAATGTCCTAAATTAACGAGAGATTTTCTTAACCTCCATTTTCGCCGAATTTTTAGAGAATGCAAAAATATCCCATGGAAGTCGTAGTTATGTTATTTACCTATCCAACGAATTGTCACACGCTAAGATTCAATGCAAATCGGCCACATTATGGCCTTCCTAGTAAAAATGGGTCGAAAACGAGTAATGTCCTAAATTAACGAGGGGATTTTCTTAACCTCCATTTTGGCTGAATTTTTAGAGAATGCAAAAATATCCCATGGAAGTCGTAGTTATGTTGTTTACCTATCCAACGAATTGTCACACGCTAAGATTCAATGGAAATCGGCTACATTATGGCCTTTCTACTAAAAAAGGGTCGAAAACGAGTAATGTCCCAATTTAACGAGGAGATTTTCTTAACCTCCATTTTGGCCAAATTTTTAGAGAATGCAGAAATATCCCATGGAAGTCGTAGTTATGTTGTTTACCTTTCCAACGAATTGTCACATGCTAAGATTCAATGCAAATCGGCCACATTATGGCCTTCCTAGTAAAAAAGGGTCGAAAACGAGTAATGTCCTAAACTAACGAGGGGATTTTCTTAGCCTCCATTTTGGCCGAATTTTTAGAGAATGCAAAAATATCCCATGGAAGTCGTAGTTATGTTGTTTACCTATCCAACGAATTGTCACACGCTAAAATTCAATGCTAATCGGCCACATTATGGCCTTCCTAGTAAAAAAGGGTCGAAAACGAGTAATGTCCCAAATTAACGCAAGGATTTTCTTAACCTCCATTTTGGCTGAATTTTTAAAAAATGCAAAAATATCCCATGGAAGTCGTAGCTATGTTGTTTACCTATCCAACAAATTGTCCCATGCTAAGATTCAATACAAACCGGCCACTTTATGGCCTTCCTTATAAAAAAGGGTCGAAAACGAGTAATGTCCTAAATTAACGAGGGGATTTTCTTAACCTCCATTTTGGCTGAATTTTTAGAGAATGCAAAAATATCCCATGGAAGTCGTAGTTATGTTGTTTACCTATCCAACGAATTGTCACACGCTAAGATTCAATGTAAATCGGCTACATTATGGCCTTTCTACTAAAAAAGGGTCGAAAACGAGTAATGTCCCAATTTAACGAGGAGATTTTCTTAACCTCCATTTTGGCCAAATTTTTAGAGAATGCAGAAATATCCCATGGAAGTCGTAGTTATGTTGTTTACCTTTCCAACGAATTGTCACATGCTAAGATTCAATGCAAATCGGCCACATTATGGCCTTCCTAGTAAAAAAGGTTCGAAAACGAGTAATGTCCTAAACTAACGAGGGGATTTTCTTAGCCTCCATTTTGGCCGAATTTTTAGAGAATGCAAAAATATCCCATGGATATCGTAGGTATGTTGTTTACCTATCCAACGAATTGTCACATGCTAAGATTCAATACAAATCGGCCACTTTATGGCCTTCCTAGTAAAAATGGGTCGAAAACGAGTAATGTCCTAAATTAACGAGAGATTTTCTTAACCTCCATTTTCGCCGAATTTTTAGAGAATGCAAAAATATCCCATGGAAGTCGTAGTTATGTTATTTACCTATCCAACGAATTGTCACACGCTAAGATTCAATGCAAATCGGCCACATTATGGCCTTCCTAGTAAAAATGGGTCGAAAACGAGTAATGTCCTAAATTAACGAGGTGATTTTCTTAACCTCCATTTTGGCCGAATTTTTAGAGAATGCAAAAATATCCCATGGAAGTCGTAGTTATGTTGTTTACCTATCCAACGAATTGTCACACGCTAAAATTCAATGCTAATCGGCCACATTATGGCCTTCCTAGTAAAAAAGGGTCGAAAACGAGTAATGTCCCAAATTAACGCAAGGATTTTCTTAACCTCCATTTTGGCTGAATTTTTAAAAAATGCAAAAATATCCCATGGAAGTCGTAGCTATGTTGTTTACCTATCCAACAAATTGTCCCATGCTAAGATTCAATACAAACCGGCCACTTTATGGCCTTCCTTATAAAAAAGGGTCGAAAACGAGTAATGTCCTAAATTAACGAGGGGATTTTCTTAACCTCCATTTTGGCTGAATTTTTAGAGAATGCAAAAATATCCCATGGAAGTCGTAGTTATGTTGTTTACCTATCCAACGAATTGTCACACGCTAAGATTCAATGTAAATCGGCTACATTATGGCCTTTCTACTAAAAAAGGGTCGAAAACGAGTAATGTCCCAATTTAACGAGGAGATTTTCTTAACCTCCATTTTGGCCAAATTTTTAGAGAATGCAGAAATATCCCATGGAAGTCGTAGTTATGTTGTTTACCTTTCCAACGAATTGTCACATGCTAAGATTCAATGCAAATCGGCCACATTATGGCCTTCCTAGTAAAAAAGGTTCGAAAACGAGTAATGTCCTAAACTAACGAGGGGATTTTCTTAGCCTCCATTTTGGCCGAATTTTTAGAGAATGCAAAAATATCCCATGGATATCGTAGGTATGTTGTTTACCTATCCAACGAATTGTCACATGCTAAGATTCAATACAAATCGGCCACTTTATGGCCTTCCTAGTAAAAATGGGTCGAAAACGAGTAATGTCCTAAATTAACGAGAGATTTTCTTAACCTCCATTTTCGCCGAATTTTTAGAGAATGCAAAAATATCCCATGGAAGTCGTAGTTATGTTATTTACCTATCCAACGAATTGTCACACGCTAAGATTCAATGCAAATCGGCCACATTATGGGCTTCCTAGTAAAAATGGGTCGAAAACGAGTAATGTCCTAAATTAACGAGGGGATTTTCTTAACCTCCATTTTGGCTGAATTTTTAGAGAATGCAAAAATATCCCATGGAAGTCGTAGTTATGTTGTTTACCTATCCAACGAATTGTCACACGCTAAGATTCAATGGAAATCGGCTACATTATGGCCTTTCTACTAAAAAAGGGTCGAAAACGAGTAATGTCCCAATTTAACGAGGAGATTTTCTTAACCTCCATTTTGGCCAAATTTTTAGAGAATGCAGAAATATCCCATGGAAGTCGTAGTTATGTTGTTTACCTTTCCAACGAATTGTCACATGCTAAGATTCAATGCAAATCGGCCACATTATGGCCTTCCTAGTAAAAAAGGGTCGAAAACGAGTAATGTCCTAAACTAACGAGGGGATTTTCTTAGCCTCCATTTTGGCCGAATTTTTAGAGAATGCAAAAATATCCCATGGATATCGTAGGTATGTTGTTTACCTATCCAACGAATTGTCACATGCTAAGATTCAATACAAATCGGCCACTTTATGGCCTTCCTAGTAAAAATGGGTCGAAAACGAGTAATGTCCTAAATTAACGAGGAGATTTTCTTAACCTCCATTTTGGCCGAATTTTTAGAGAATGCAAAAATATCCCATGGAAGTCGTAGTTATGTTGTTTACCTATCCAACGAATTGTCACACGCTAAGATTCAATGCAAATCGGCCACATTATGGCCTTCCTAGTAAAAATGGGTCGAAAACGAGTAATGTCCTAAATTAACGAGGAGATTTTCTTAACCTCCATTTTGGCCGAATTTTTAGAGAATGCAAAAATATCCCATGGAAGTCGTAGTTATGTTGTTTACCTATCCAACGAATTGTCACACGCTAAAATTCAATGCTAATCGGCCACATTATGGCCTTCCTAGTAAAAAAGGGTCGAAAACGAGTAATGTCCCAAATTAACGCAAGGATTTTCTTAACCTCCATTTTGGCTGAATTTTTAAAAAATGCAAAAATATCCCATGGAAGTCGTAGCTATGTTGTTTACCTATCCAACAAATTGTCCCATGCTAAGATTCAATACAAACCGGCCACTTTATGGCCTTCCTTATAAAAAAGGGTCGAAAACGAGTAATGTCCTAAATTAACGAGGGGATTTTCTTAACCTCCATTTTGGCTGAATTTTTAGAGAATGCAAAAATATCCCATGGAAGTCGTAGTTATGTTGTTTACCTATCCAACGAATTGTCACACGCTAAGATTCAATGTAAATCGGCTACATTATGGCCTTTCTACTAAAAAAGGGTCGAAAACGAGTAATGTCCCAATTTAACGAGGAGATTTTCTTAACCTCCATTTTGGCCAAATTTTTAGAGAATGCAGAAATATCCCATGGAAGTCGTAGTTATGTTGTTTACCTTTCCAACGAATTGTCACATGCTAAGATTCAATGCAAATCGGCCACATTATGGCCTTCCTAGTAAAAAAGGTTCGAAAACGAGTAATGTCCTAAACTAACGAGGGGATTTTCTTAGCCTCCATTTTGGCCGAATTTTTAGAGAATGCAAAAATATCCCATGGATATCGTAGGTATGTTGTTTACCTATCCAACGAATTGTCACATGCTAAGATTCAATACAAATCGGCCACTTTATGGCCTTCCTAGTAAAAATGGGTCGAAAACGAGTAATGTCCTAAATTAACGAGAGATTTTCTTAACCTCCATTTTCGCCGAATTTTTAGAGAATGCAAAAATATCCCATGGAAGTCGTAGTTATGTTATTTACCTATCCAACGAATTGTCACACGCTAAGATTCAATGCAAATCGGCCACATTATGGCCTTCCTAGTAAAAATGGGTCGAAAACGAGTAATGTCCTAAATTAACGAGGAGATTTTCTTAACCTCCATTTTGGCCAAATTTTTAGAGAATGCAAAAATATCCCATGGAAGTCGTAGTTATGTTGTTTACCTATCCAACGAATTGTCACACGCTAAAATTCAATGCTAATCGGCCACATTATGGCCTTCCTAGTAAAAAAGGGTCGAAAACGAGTAATGTCCCAAATTAACGCAAGGATTTTCTTAACCTCCATTTTGGCTGAATTTTTAAAAAATGCAAAAATATCCCATGGAAGTCGTAGCTATGTTGTTTACCTATCCAACAAATTGTCCCATGCTAAGATTCAATACAAACCGGCCACTTTATGGCCTTCCTTATAAAAAAGGGTCGAAAACGAGTAATGTCCTAAATTAACGAGGGGATTTTCTTAACCTCCATTTTGGCTGAATTTTTAGAGAATGCAAAAATATCCCATGGAAGTCGTAGTTATGTTGTTTACCTATCCAACGAATTGTCACACGCTAAGATTCAATGTAAATCGGCTACATTATGGCCTTTCTACTAAAAAAGGGTCGAAAACGAGTAATGTCCCAATTTAACGAGGAGATTTTCTTAACCTCCATTTTGGCCAAATTTTTAGAGAATGCAGAAATATCCCATGGAAGTCGTAGTTATGTTGTTTACCTTTCCAACGAATTGTCACATGCTAAGATTCAATGCAAATCGGCCACATTATGGCCTTCCTAGTAAAAAAGGTTCGAAAACGAGTAATGTCCTAACTAACGAGGGGATTTTCTTAGCCTCCATTTTGGCCGAATTTTTAGAGAATGCAAAAATATCCCATGGATATCGTAGGTATGTTGTTTACCTATCCAACGAATTGTCACATGCTAAGATTCAATACAAATCGGCCACTTTATGGCCTTCCAAGTAAAAATGGGTCGAAAACGAGTAATGTCCTAAATTAACGAGAGATTTTCTTAACCTCCATTTTCGCCGAATTTTTAGAGAATGCAAAAATATCCCATGGAAGTCGTAGTTATGTTGTTTACCTATCCAACGAATTGTCACACGCTAAGATTCAATGCAAATCGGCCACATTATGGCCTTCCTAGTAAAAATGGGTCGAAAACGAGTAATGTCCTAAATTAACGAGGAGATTTTCTTAACCTCCATTTTGGCCGAATTTTTAGAGAATGCAAAAATATCCCATGGAAGTCGTAGTTATGTTGTTTACCTATCCAACGAATTGTCACACGCTAAAATTCAATGCTAATCGGCCACATTATGGCCTTCCTAGTAAAAAAGGGTCGAAAACGAGTAATGTCCCAAATTAACGCAAGGATTTTCTTAACCTCCATTTTGGCTGAATTTTTAAAAAATGCAAAAATATCCCATGGAAGTCGTAGCTATGTTGTTTACCTATCCAACAAATTGTCCCATGCTAAGATTCAATACAAACCGGCCACTTTATGGCCTTCCTTATAAAAAAGGGTCGAAAACGAGTAATGTCCTAAATTAACGAGGGGATTTTCTTAACCTCCATTTTGGCTGAATTTTTAGAGAATGCAAAAATATCCCATAGAAGTCGTAGTTATGTTGTTTACCTATCCAACGAATTGTCACACGCTAAGATTCAATGCAAATCGGCTACATTATAGCCTTCCTACTAAAAAAGGGTCGAAAACGAGTAATGTCCCAAATTAACGAGGAGATTTTCTTAACCTCCATTTTGGCCAAATTTTTAGAGAATGCAAAAATATCCCATGGAAGTCGTAGTTATGTTGTTTACCTTTCCAACGAATTGTCACATGCTAAGATTCAATGCAAATCGGCCACATTATGGCCTTCCTAGTAAAAAAGGGTCGAAAACGAGTAATGTCCTAAACTAACGAGGGGATTTTCTTAGCCTCCATTTTGGCCGAATTTTTAGAGAATGCAAAAATATCCCATGGATATCGTAGGTATGTTGTTTACCTATCCAACGAATTGTCACATGCTAAGATTCAATACAAATCGGCCACTTTATGGCCTTCCTAGTAAAAATGGGTCGAAAACGAGTAATGTCCTAAATTAACGAGGAGATTTTCTTAACCTCCATTTTGGCCGAATTTTTAGAGAATGCAAAAATATCCCATGGAAGTCGTAGTTATGTTGTTTACCTATCCAACGAATTGTCACACGCTAAAATTCAATGCAAATCGGCCACATTATGGCCTTCCTAGTAAAAAAGGGTCGAAAACGAGTAATGTCCCAAATTAACGCAAGGATTTTCTTAACCTCCATTTTGGCTGAATTTTTAAAAAATGCAAAAATATCCCATGGAAGTCGTAGCTATGTTGTTTACCTATCCAACAAATTGTCCCATGCTAAGATTCAATACAAACCGGCCACTTTATGGCCTTCCTTATAAAAAAGGGTCGAAAACGAGTAATGTCCTAAATTAACGAGGGGATTTTCTTAACCTCCATTTTGGCTGAATTTTTAGAGAATGCAAAAATATCCCATGGAAGTCGTAGTTATGTTGTTTACCTATCCAACGAATTGTCACACGCTAAGATTCAATGCAAATCGGCTACATTATGGCCTTTCTACTAAAAAAGGGTCGAAAACGAGTAATGTCCCAAATTAACGAGGAGATTTTCTTAACCTCCATTTTGGCCAAATTTTTAGAGAATGCAAAAATATCCCATGGAAGTCGTAGTTATGTTGTTTACCTTTCCAACGAATTGTCACATGCTAAGATTCAATGCAAATCGGCCACATTATGGCCTTCCTAGCAAAAAAGGGTCGAAAACGAGTAATGTCCTAAACTAACGAGGGGATTTTCTTAGCCTCCATTTTGGCCGAATTTTTAGAGAATGCAAAAATATCCCATGGATATCGTAGGTATGTTGTTTACCTATCCAACGAATTGTCACATGCTAAGATTCAATACAAATCGGCCACTTTATGGCCTTCCTAGTAAAAATGGGTCGAAAACGAGTAATGTCCTAAATTAACGAGGAGATTTTCTTAACCTCCATTTTGGCCGAATTTTTAGAGAATGCAAAAATATCCCATGGAAGTCGTAGTTATGTTGTTTACCTATCCAACGAATTGTCACACGCTAAGATTCAATGCAAATCGGCCACATTATGGCCTTCCTAGTAAAAATGGGTCGAAAACGAGTAATGTCCTAAATTAACGAGGAGATTTTCTTAACCTCCATTTTGGCCGAATTTTTAGAGAATGCAAAAATATCCCATGGAAGTCGTAGTTATGTTGTTTACCTATCCAACGAATTGTCACACGCTAAAATTCAATGCTAATCGGCCACATTATGGCCTTCCTAGTAAAAAAGGGTCGAAAACGAGTAATGTCCCAAATTAACGCAAGGATTTTCTTAACCTCCATTTTGGCTGAATTTTTAAAAAATGCAAAAATATCCCATGGAAGTCGTAGCTATGTTGTTTACCTATCCAACAAATTGTCCCATGCTAAGATTCAATACAAACCGGCCACTTTATGGCCTTCCTTATAAAAAAGGGTCGAAAACGAGTAATGTCCTAAATTAACGAGGGGATTTTCTTAACCTCCATTTTGGCTGAATTTTTAGAGAATGCAAAAATATCCCATGGAAGTCGTAGTTATGTTGTTTACCTATCCAACGAATTGTCACACGCTAAGATTCAATGCAAATCGGCTACATTATGGCCTTTCTACTAAAAAAGGGTCGAAAACGAATAATGTCCCAAATTAACGAGGAGATTTTCTTAACCTCCATTTTGGCCAAATTTTTAGAGAATGCAAAAATATCCCATGGAAGTCGTAGTTATGTTGTTTACCTTTCCAACGAATTGTCACATGCTAAGATTCAATGCAAATCGGCCACATTATGGCCTTCCTAGTAAAAAAGGGTCGAAAACGAGTAATGTCCTAAACTAACGAGGGGATTTTCTTAGCCTCCATTTTGGCCGAATTTTTAGAGAATGCAAAAATATCCAATGGATATCGTAGGTATGTTGTTTTCCTATCCAACGAATTGTCACATGCTAAGATTCAATACAAATCGGCCACTTTATGGCCTTCCTAGTAAAAATGGGTCGAAAACGAGTAATGTCCTAAATTAACGAGGAGATTTTCTTAACCTCCATTTTGGCCGAATTTTTAGAGAATGCAAAAATATCCCATGGAAGTCGTAGTTATGTTGTTTACCTATCCAACGAATTGTCACACGCTAAGATTCAATGCAAATCGGCCACATTATGGTCTTCCTAGTAAAAATGGGTCGAAAACGAGTAATGTCCTAAATTAACGAGGAGATTTTCTTAACCTCCATTTTGGCCGAATTTTTAGAGAATGCAAAAATATCCCATGGAAGTCGTAGTTATGTTGTTTACCTATCCAACGAATTGTCACACGCTAAAATTCAATGCTAATCGGCCACATTATGGCCTTCCTAGTAAAAAAGGGTCGAAAACGAGTAATGTCCCAAATTAACGCAAGGATTTTCTTAACCTCCATTTTGGCTGAATTTTTAAAAAATGCAAAAATATCCCATGGATATCGTAGGTATGTTGTTTACCTATCCAACGAATTGTCACATGCTAAGATTCAATACAAATCGGCCACTTTATGGCCTTCCTAGTAAAAATGGGTCGAAAACGAGTAATGTCCTAAATTAACGAGGAGATTTTCTTAACCTCCATTTTGGCCGAATTTTTAGAGAATGCAAAAATATCCCATGGAAGTCGTAGTTATGTTGTTTACCTATCCAACGAATTGTCACACGCTAAGATTCAATGCAAATCGGCTACATTATGGCCTTTCTACTAAAAAAGGGTCGAAAACGAGTAATGTCCCAAATTAACGAGGAGATTTTCTTAACCTCCATTTTGGCCAAATTTTTAGAGAATGCAAAAATATCCCATGGAAGTCGTAGTTATGTTGTTTACCTTTCCAACGAATTGTCACATGCTAAGATTCAATGCAAATCGGCCACATTATGGCCTTCCTAGTAAAAAAGGGTCGAAAACGAGTAATGTCCTAAACTAACGAGGGGATTTTCTTAGCCTCCATTTTGGCCGAATTTTTAGAGAATGCAAAAATATCCCATGGATATCGTAGGTATGTTGTTTACCTATCCAACGAATTGTCACATGCTAAGATTCAATACAAATCGGCCACTTTATGGCCTTCCTAGTAAAAATGGGTCGAAAACGAGTAATGTCCTAAATTAACGAGGAGATTTTCTTAACCTCCATTTTGGCCGAATTTTTAGAGAATGCAAAAATATCCCATGGAAGTCGTAGTTATGTTGTTTACCTATCCAACGAATTGTCACACGCTAAGATTCAATGCAAATCGGCTACATTATGGCCTTTCTACTAAAAAAGGGTCGAAAACGAGTAATGTCCCAAATTAACGAGGAGATTTTCTTAACCTCCATTTTGGCCAAATTTTTAGAGAATGCAAAAATATCCCATGGAAGTCGTAGTTATGTTGTTTACCTTTCCAACGAATTGTCACATGCTAAGATTCAATGCAAATCGGCCACATTATGGCCTTCCTAGTAAAAAAGGGTCGAAAACGAGTAATGTCCTAAACTAACGAGGGGATTTTCTTAGCCTCCATTTTGGCCGAATTTTTAGAGAATGCAAAAATATCCCATGGATATCGTAGGTATGTTGTTTACCTATCCAACGAATTGTCACATGCTAAGATTCAATACAAATCGGCCACTTTATGGCCTTCCTAGTAAAAATGGGTCGAAAACGAGTAATGTCCTAAATTAACGAGGAGATTTTCTTAACCTCCATTTTGGCCGAATTTTTAGAGAATGCAAAAATATCCCATGGAAGTCGTAGTTATGTTGTTTACCTATCCAACGAATTGTCACACGCTAAGATTCAATGCAAATCGGCCACATTATGGCCTTCCTAGTAAAAATGGGTCGAAAACGAGTAATGTCCTAAATTAACGAGGAGATTTTCTTAACCTCCATTTTGGCCGAATTTTTAGAGAATGCAAAAATATCCCATGGAAGTCGTAGTTATGTTGTTTACCTATCCAACGAATTGTCACACGCTAAAATTCAATGCTAATCGGCCACATTATGGCCTTCCTAGTAAAAAAGGGTCGAAAACGAGTAATGTCCCAAATTAACGCAAGGATTTTCTTAACCTCCATTTTGGCTGAATTTTTAAAAAATGCAAAAATATCCCATGGAAGTCGTAGCTATGTTGTTTACCTATCCAACAAATTGTCCCATGCTAAGATTCAATACAAACCGGCCACTTTATGGCCTTCCTTATAAAAAAGGGTCGAAAACGAGTAATGTCCTAAATTAACGAGGGGATTTTCTTAACCTCCATTTTGGCTGAATTTTTAGAGAATGCAAAAATATCCCATGGAAGTCGTAGTTATGTTGTTTACCTATCCAACGAATTGTCACACGCTAAGATTCAATGCAAATCGGCTACATTATGGCCTTCCTACTAAAAAAGGGTCGAAAACGAGTAATGTCCCAAATTAACGAGGAGATTTTCTTAACCTCCATTTTGGCCAAATTTTTAGAGAATGCAAAAATATCCCATGGAAGTCGTAGTTATGTTGTTTACCTTTCCAACG
This sequence comes from Medicago sativa, assembly GCF_051527215.1. Taxonomy (NCBI): domain Eukaryota; kingdom Viridiplantae; phylum Streptophyta; class Magnoliopsida; order Fabales; family Fabaceae; genus Medicago; species Medicago sativa. The sequence continues at coordinate 85,740,473 of NC_140750.1, forward strand.
AATTGTCACATGCTAAGATTCAATGCAAATCGGCCACATTATGGCCTTCCTAGTAAAGAAGGGTCGAAAACGAGTAATGTCCTAAACTAACGAGGGGATTTTCTTAGCCTCCATTTTGGCCGAATTTTTAGAGAATGCAAAAATATCCCATGGATATCGTAGGTATGTTGTTTACCTATCCAACGAATTGTCACATGCTAAGATTCAATAAAAATCGGCCACTTTATGGCCTTCCTAGTAAAAATGGGTCGAAAACGAGTAATGTCCTAAATTAACGAGGAGATTTTCTTAACCTCCATTTTGGCCGAATTTTTAGAGAATGCAAAAATATCCCATGGAAGTCGTAGTTATGTTGTTTACCTATCCAACGAATTGTCACACGCTAAAATTCAATGCAAATCGGCCACATTATGGCCTTCCTAGTAAAAAAGGGTCGAAAACGAGTAATGTCCCAAATTAACGCAAGGATTTTCTTAACCTCCATTTTGGCTGAATTTTTAAAAAATGCAAAAATATCCCATGGAAGTCTTAGCTATGTTGTTTACCTATCCAACAAATTGTCCCATGCTAAGATTCAATACAAACCGGCCACTTTATGGCCTTCCTTATAAAAAAGGGTCGAAAACGAGTAATGTCCTAAATTAACGAGGGGATTTTCTTAACCTCCATTTTGGCTGAATTTTTAGAGAATGCAAAAATATCCCATGGAAGTCGTAGTTATGTTGTTTACCTATCCAACGAATTGTCACACGCTAAGATTCAATGCAAATCGGCTACATTATGGCCTTCCTACTAAAAAAGGGTCGAAAACGAGTAATGTCCCAAATTAACGAGGAGATTTTCTTAACCTCCATTTTGGCCAAATTTTTAGAGAATGAAAAAATATCCCATGGAAGTCGTAGTTATGTTGTTTACCTTTCCAACGAATTGTCACATGCTAAGATTCAATGCAAATCGGCCACATTATGGCCTTCCTAGTAAAGAAGGGTCGAAAACGAGTAATGTCCTAAACTAACGAGGGGATTTTCTTAGCCTCCATTTTGGCCGAATTTTTAGAGAATGCAAAAATATCCCATGGATATCGTAGGTATGTTGTTTACCTATCCAACGAATTGTCACATGCTAAGATTCAATAAAAATCGGCCACTTTATGGCCTTCCTAGTAAAAATGGGTCGAAAACGAGTAATGTCCTAAATTAACGAGGAGATTTTCTTAACCTCCATTTTGGCCGAATTTTTAGAGAATGCAAAAATATCCCATGGAAGTCGTAGTTATGTTGTTTACCTATCCAACGAATTGTCACACGCTAAAATTCAATGCAAATCGGCCACATTATGGCCTTCCTAGTAAAAAAGGGTCGAAAACGAGTAATGTCCCAAATTAACGCAAGGATTTTCTTAACCTCCATTTTGGCTGAATTTTTAAAAAATGCAAAAATATCCCATGGAAGTCTTAGCTATGTTGTTTACCTATCCAACAAATTGTCCCATGCTAAGATTCAATACAAACCGGCCACTTTATGGCCTTCCTTATAAAAAAGGGTCGAAAACGAGTAATGTCCTAAATTAACGAGGGGATTTTCTTAACCTCCATTTTGGCTGAATTTTTAGAGAATGCAAAAATATCCCATGGAAGTCGTAGTTATGTTGTTTACCTATCCAACGAATTGTCACACGCTAAGATTCAATGCAAATCGGCTACATTATGGCCTTCCTACTAAAAAAGGGTCGAAAACGAGTAATGTCCCAAATTAACGAGGATATTTTCTTAACCCCCATTTTGGCTGAATTTTTATAGAATGCAAAAATATCCCATGGAAGTCGTAGTTATGTTGTTTACCTTTCCAACGAATTGTCACATGCTAAGATTCAATGCAAATCGGCCACATTATGGCCTTCCTAGTAAAAAAGGGTCGAAAACGAGTAATGTCCTAAACTAACGAGGGGATTTTCTTAGCCTCCATTTTGGCCGAATTTTTAGAGAATGCAAAAATATCCCATGGATATCGTAGGTATGTTGTTTACCTATCCAACGAATTGTCACATGCTAAGATTCAATACAAATCGGCCACTTTATGGCCTTCCTAGTAAAAATGGGTCGAAAACGAGTAATGTCCTAAATTAACGAGGAGATTTTCTTAACCTCCATTTTGGCCGAATTTTTAGAGAATGCAAAAATATCCCATGGAAGTCGTAGTTATGTTGTTTACCTATCCAACGAATTGTCACACGCTAAGATTCAATGCAAATCGGCCACATTATGGCCTTCCTAGTAAAAATGGGTCGAAAACGAGTAATGTCCTAAATTAACGAGGAGATTTTCTTAACCTCCATTTTGGCCGAATTTTTAGAGAATGCAAAAATATCCCATGGAAGTCGTAGTTATGTTGTTTACCTATCCAACGAATTGTCACACGCTAAAATTCAATGCTAATCGGCCACATTATGGCCTTCCTAGTAAAAAAGGGTCGAAAACGAGTAATGTCCCAAATTAACGCAAGGATTTTCTTAACCTCCATTTTGGCTGAATTTTTAAAAAATGCAAAAATATCCCATGTAAGTCGTAGCTATGTTGTTTACCTATCCAACAAATTGTCCCATGCTAAGATTCAATACAAACCGGCCACTTTATGGCCTTCCTTATAAAAAAGGGTCGAAAACGAGTAATGTCCTAAATTAACGAGGGGATTTTCTTAACCTCCATTTTGGCTGAATTTTTAGAGAATGCAAAAATATCCCATGGAAGTCGTAGTTATGTTGTTTACCTATCCAACGAATTGTCACACGCTAAGATTCAATGCAAATCGGCTACATTATGGCCTTCCTACTAAAAAAGGGTCGAAAACGAGTAATGTCCCAAATTAACGAGGATATTTTCTTAACCTCCATTTTGGCCAAATTTTTAGAGAATGCAAAAATATCCCATGGAAGTCGTAGTTATGTTGTTTACCTTTCCAACGAATTGTCACATGCTAAGATTCAATGCAAATCGGCCACATTATGGCCTTCCTAGTAAAAAAGGGTCGAAAACGAGTAATGTCCTAAACTAACGAGGGGATTTTCTTAGCCTCCATTTTGGCCGAATTTTTAGAGAATGCAAAAATATCCCATGGATATCGTAGGTATGTTGTTTACCTATCCAACGAATTGTCACATGCTAAGATTCAATACAAATCGGCCACTTTATGGCCTTCCTAGTAAAAATGGGTCGAAAACGAGTAATGTCCTAAATTAACGAGGAGATTTTCTTAACCTCCATTTTGGCCGAATTTTTAGAGAATGCAAAAATATCCCATGGAAGTCGTAGTTATGTTGTTTACCTATCCAACGAATTGTCACACGCTAAAATTCAATGCAAATCGGCCACATTATGGCCTTCCTAGTAAAAAAGGGTCGAAAACGAGTAATGTCCCAAATTAACGCAAGGATTTTCTTAACCTCCATTTTGGCTGAATTTTTAAAAAATGCAAAAATATCCCATGGAAGTCTTAGCTATGTTGTTTACCTATCCAACAAATTGTCCCATGCTAAGATTCAATACAAACCGGCCACTTTATGGCCTTCCTTATAAAAAAGGGTCGAAAACGAGTAATGTCCTAAATTAACGAGGGGATTTTCTTAACCTCCATTTTGGCTGAATTTTTAGAGAATGCAAAAATATCCCATGGAAGTCGTAGTTATGTTGTTTACCTATCCAACGAATTGTCACACGCTAAGATTCAATGCAAATCGGCTACATTATGGCCTTCCTACTAAAAAAGGGTCGAAAACGAGTAATGTCCCAAATTAACGAGGATATTTTCTTAACCCCCATTTTGGCTGAATTTTTAGAGAATGCAAAAATATCCCATGGAAGTCGTAGTTATGTTGTTTACCTTTCCAACGAATTGTCACATGCTAAGATTCAATGCAAATCGGCCACATTATGGCCTTCCTAGTAAAAAAGGGTCGAAAACGAGTAATGTCCTAAACTAACGAGGGGATTTTCTTAGCCTCCATTTTGGCCGAATTTTTAGAGAATGCAAAAATATCCCATGGATATCGTAGGTATGTTGTTTACCTATCCAACGAATTGTCACATGCTAAGATTCAATACAAATCGGCCACTTTATGGCCTTCCTAGTAAAAATGGGTCGAAAACGAGTAATGTCCTAAATTAACGAGGAGATTTTCTTAACCTCCATTTTGGCCGAATTTTTAGAGAATGCAAAAATATCCCATGGAAGTCGTAGTTATGTTGTTTACCTATCCAACGAATTGTCACACGCTAAGATTCAATGCAAATCGGCCACATTATGGCCTTCCTAGTAAAAATGGGTCGAAAACGAGTAATGTCCTAAATTAACGAGGAGATTTTCTTAACCTCCATTTTGGCCGAATTTTCAGAGAATGCAAAAATATCCCATGGAAGTCGTAGTTATGTTGTTTACCTATCCAACGAATTGTCACACGCTAAAATTCAATGCAAATCGGCCACATTATGGCCTTCCTAGTAAAAAAGGGTCGAAAACGAGTAATGTCCCAAATTAACGCAAGGATTTTCTTAACCTCCATTTTGGCTGAATTTTTAAAAAATGCAAAAATATCCCATGGAAGTCGTAGCTATGTTGTTTACCTATCCAACAAATTGTCCCATGCTAAGATTCAATACAAACCGGCCACTTTATGGCCTTCCTTATAAAAAAGGGTCGAAAACGAGTAATGTCCTAAATTAACGAGGGGATTTTCTTAACCTCCATTTTGGCTGAATTTTTAGAGAATGCAAAAATATCCCATGGAAGTCGTAGTTATGTTGTTTACCTATCCAACGAATTGTCACACGCTAAGATTCAATGCAAATCGGCTACATTATGGCCTTTCTACTAAAAAAGGGTCGAAAACGAGTAATGTCCCAAATTAACGAGGAGATTTTCTTAACCTCCATTTTGGCCAAATTTTTAGAGAATGCAAAAATATCCCATGGAAGTCGTAGTTATGTTGTTTACCTTTCCAACGAATTGTCACATGCTAAGATTCAATGCAAATCGGCCACATTATGGCCTTCCTAGTAAAAATGGGTCGAAAACGAGTAATGTCCTAAACTAACGAGGGGATTTTCTTAGCCTCCATTTTGGCCGAATTTTTAGAGAATGCAAAAATATCCCATGGATATCGTAGGTATGTTGTTTACCTATCCAACGAATTGTCACATGCTAAGATTCAATACAAATCGGCCACTTTATGGCCTTCCTAGTAAAAATGGGTCGAAAACGAGTAATGTCCTAAATTAACGAGGAGATTTTCTTAACCTCCATTTTGGCCGAATTTTTAGAGAATGCAAAAATATCCCATGGAAGTCGTAGTTATGTTGTTTACCTATCCAACGAATTGTCACACGCTAAGATTCAATGCAAATCGGCCACATTATGGCCTTCCTAGTAAAAATGGGTCGAAAACGAGTAATGTCCTAAATTAACGAGGAGATTTTCTTGCCGAATTTTTAGAGAATGCAAAAATATCCCATGGAAGTCGTAGTTATGTTGTTTACCTATCCAACGAATTGTCACACGCTAAAATTCAATGCTAATCGGCCACATTATGGCCTTCCTAGTAAAAAAGGGTCGAAAACGAGTAATGTCCCAAATTAACGCAAGGATTTTCTTAACCTCCATTTTGGCTGAATTTTTAAAAAATGCAAAAATATCCCATGGAAGTCGGAGCTATGTTGTTTACCTATCCAACAAATTGTCCCATGCTAAGATTCAATACAAACCGGCCACTTTATGGCCTTCCTTATAAAAAAGGGTCGAAAACGAGTAATGTCCTAAATTAACGAGGGGATTTTCTTAACCTCCATTTTGGCTGAATTTTTAGAGAATGCAAAAATATCCCATGGAAGTCGTAGTTATGTTGTTTACCTATCCAACGAATTGTCACACGCTAAGATTCAATGCAAATCGGCTACATTATGGCCTTTCTACTAAAAAAGGGTCGAAAACGAGTAATGTCCCAAATTAACGAGGAGATTTTCTTAACCTCCATTTTGGCCAAATTTTTAGAGAATGCAAAAATATCCCATGGAAGTCGTAGTTATGTTGTTTACCTTTCCAACGAATTGTCACATGCTAAGATTCAATGCAAATCAGCCACATTATGGCCTTCCTAGTAAAAAAGGGTCGAAAACGAGTAATGTCCTAAACTAACGAGGGGATTTTCTTAGCCTCCATTTTGGCCGAATTTTTAGAGAATGCAAAAATATCCCATGGATATCGTAGGTATGTTGTTTACCTATCCAACGAATTGTCACATGCTAAGATTCAATACAAATCGGCCACTTTATGGCCTTCCTAGTAAAAATGGGTCGAAAACGAGTAATGTCCTAAATTAACGAGGAGATTTTCTTAACCTCCATTTTGGCCGAAGTTTTAGAGAATGCAAAAATATCCCATGGAAGTCGTAGTTATGTTGTTTACCTATCCAACGAATTGTCACACGCTAAGATTCAATGCAAATCGGCCACATTATGGCCTTCCTAGTAAAAATGGGTCGAAAACGAGTAATGTCCTAAATTAACGAGGAGATTTTCTTAACCTCCATTTTGGCCGAAGTTTTAGAGAATGCAAAAATATCCCATGGAAGTCGTAGTTATGTTGTTTACCTATCCAACGAATTGTCACACGCTAAAATTCAATGCAAATCGGCCACATTATGGCCTTCCTAGTAAAAAAGGGTCGAAAACGAGTAATGTCCCAAATTAACGCAAGGATTTTCTTAACCTCCATTTTGGCTGAATTTTTAAAAAATGCAAAAATATCCCATGGAAGTCGTAGCTATGTTGTTTACCTATCCAACAAATTGTCCCATGCTAAGATTCAATACAAACCGGCCACTTTATGGCCTTCCTTATAAAAAAGGGTCGAAAAAGAGTAATGTCCTAAATTAACGAGGGGATTTTCTTAACCTCCATTTTGGCTGAATTTTTAGAGAATGCAAAAATATCCCATGGAAGTCGTAGTTATGTTGTTTACCTATCCAACGAATTGTCACACGCTAAAATTCAATGCTAATCGGCCACATTATGGTCTTCCTAGTAAAAAAGGGTCGAAAACGAGTAATGTCCCAAATTAACGCAAGGATTTTCTTAACCTCCATTTTGGCTGAATTTTTAAAAAATGCAAAAATATCCCATGGAAGTCGTAGCTATGTTGTTTACCTATCCAACAAATTGTCCCATGCTAAGATTCAATACAAACCGGCCACTTTATGGCCTTCCTTATAAAAAAGGGTCGAAAACGAGTAATGTCCTAAATTAACGAGGGGATTTTCTTAACCTCCATTTTGGCTGAATTTTTAGAGAATGCAAAAATATCCCATGGAAGTCGTAGTTATGTTGTTTACCTATCCAACGAATTGTCACACGCTAAGATTCAATGCAAATCGGCTACATTATGGCCTTTCTACTAAAAAAGGGTCGAAAACGAGTAATGTCCCAAATTAACGAGGAGATTTTCTTAACCTCCATTTTGGCCAAATTTTTAGAGAATGCAAAAATATCCCATGGAAGTCGTAGTTATGTTGTTTACCTTTCCAACGAATTGTCACATGCTAAGATTCAATGCAAATCAGCCACATTATGGCCTTCCTAGTAAAAAAGGGTCGAAAACGAGTAATGTCCTAAACTAACGAGGGGATTTTCTTAGCCTCCATTTTGGCCGAATTTTTAGAGAATGCAAAAATATCCCATGGATATCGTAGGTATGTTGTTTACCTATCCAACGAATTGTCACATGCTAAGATTCAATACAAATCGGCCACTTTATGGCCTTCCTAGTAAAAATGGGTCGAAAACGAGTAATGTCCTAAATTAACGAGGAGATTTTCTTAACCTCCATTTTGGCCGAATTTTTAGAGAATGCAAAAATATCCCATGGAAGTCGTAGTTATGTTGTTTACCTATCCAACGAATTGTCACACGCTAAGATTCAATGCAAATCGGCCACATTATGGCCTTCCTAGTAAAAATGGGTCGAAAACGAGTAATGTCCTAAATTAACGAGGAGATTTTCTTAACCTCCATTTTGGCCGAAGTTTTAGAGAATGCAAAAATATCCCATGGAAGTCGTAGTTATGTTGTTTACCTATCCAACGAATTGTCACACGCTAAAATTCAATGCAAATCGGCCACATTATGGCCTTCCTAGTAAAAAAGGGTCGAAAACGAGTAATGTCCCAAATTAACGCAAGGATTTTCTTAACCTCCATTTTGGCTGAATTTTTAAAAAATGCAAAAATATCCCATGGAAGTCGTAGCTATGTTGTTTACCTATCCAACAAATTGTCCCATGCTAAGATTCAATACAAACCGGCCACTTTATGGCCTTCCTTATAAAAAAGGGTCGAAAACGAGTAATGTCCTAAATTAACGAGGGGATTTTCTTAACCTCCATTTTGGCTGAATTTTTAGAGAATGCAAAAATATCCCATGGAAGTCGTAGTTATGTTGTTTACCTATCCAACGAATTGTCACACGCTAAGATTCAATGCAAATCGGCTACATTATGGCCTTTCTACTAAAAAAGGGTCGAAAACGAGTAATGTCCCAAATTAACGAGGAGATTTTCTTAACCTCCATTTTGGCCAAATTTTTAGAGAATGCAAAAATATCCCATGGAAGTCGTAGTTATGTTGTTTACCTTTCCAACGAATTGTCACATGCTAAGATTCAATGCAAATCGGCCACATTATGGCCTTCCTAGTAAAAAAGGGTCGAAAACGAGTAATGTCCTAAACTAACGAGGGGATTTTCTTAGCCTCCATTTTGGCCGAATTTTTAGAGAATGCAAAAATATCCCATGGATATCGTAGGTATGTTGTTTACCTATCCAACGAATTGTCACATGCTAAGATTCAATACAAATCGGCCACTTTATGGCCTTCCTAGTAAAAATGGGTCGAAAACGAGTAATGTCCTAAATTAACGAGGAGATTTTCTTAACCTCCATTTTGGCCGAATTTTTAGAGAATGCAAAAATATCCCATGGAAGTCGTAGTTATGTTGTTTACCTATCCAACGAATTGTCACACGCTAAGATTCAATGCAAATCGGCCACATTATGGCCTTCCTAGTAAAAATGGGTCGAAAACGAGTAATGTCCTAAATTAACGAGGAGATTTTCTGGCCGAATTTTTAGAGAATGCAAAAATATCCTATGGAAGTCGTAGTTATGTTGTTTACCTATCCAACGAATTGTCACACGCTAAAATTCAATGCTAATCGGCCACATTATGGCCTTCCTAGTAAAAAAGGGTCGAAAACGAGTAATGTCCCAAATTAACGCAAGGATTTTCTTAACCTCCATTTTGGCTGAATTTTTAAAAAATGCAAAAATATCCCATGGAAGTCGTAGCTATGTTGTTTACCTATCCAACAAATTGTCCCATGCTAAGATTCAATACAAACCGGCCACTTTATGGCCTTCCTTATAAAAAAGGGTCGAAAACGAGTAATGTCCTAAATTAACGAGGGGATTTTCTTAACCTCCATTTTGGCTGAATTTTTAGAGAATGCAAAAATATCCCATGGAAGTCGTAGTTATGTTGTTTACCTATCCAACGAATTGTCACACGCTAAGATTCAATGCAAATCGGCTACATTATGGCCTTTCTACTAAAAAAGGGTCGAAAACGAGTAATGTCCCAAATTAACGAGGAGATTTTCTTAACCTCCATTTTGGCCAAATTTTTAGAGAATGCAAAAATATCCCATGGAAGTCGTAGTTATGTTGTTTACCTTTCCAACGAATTGTCACATGCTAAGATTCAATGCAAATCAGCCACATTATGGCCTTCCTAGTAAAAAAGGGTCGAAAACGAGTAATGTCCTAAACTAACGAGGGGATTTTCTTAGCCTCCATTTTGGCCGAATTTTTAGAGAATGCAAAAATATCCCATGGATATCGTAGGTATGTTGTTTACCTATCCAACGAATTGTCACATGCTAAGATTCAATACAAATCGGCCACTTTATGGCCTTCCTAGTAAAAATGGGTCGAAAACGAGTAATGTCCTAAATTAACGAGGAGATTTTCTTAACCTCCATTTTGGCCGAATTTTTAGAGAATGCAAAAATATCCCATGGAAGTCGTAGTTATGTTGTTTACCTATCCAACGAATTGTCACACGCTAAGATTCAATGCAAATCGGCCACATTATGGCCTTCCTAGTAAAAATGGGTCGAAAACGAGTAATGTCCTAAATTAACGAGGAGATTTTCTTAACCTCCATTTTGGCCGAAGTTTTAGAGAATGCAAAAATATCCCATGGAAGTCGTAGTTATGTTGTTTACCTATCCAACGAATTGTCACACGCTAAAATTCAATGCTAATCGGCCACATTATGGCCTTCCTAGTAAAAAAGGGTCGAAAACGAGTAATGTCCCAAATTAACGCAAGGATTTTCTTAACCTCCATTTTGGCTGAATTTTTAAAAAATGCAAAAATATCCCATGGAAGTCGTAGCTATGTTGTTTACCTATCCAACAAATTGTCCCATGCTAAGATTCAATACAAACCGGCCACTTTATGGCCTTCCTTATAAAAAAGGGTCGAAAACGAGTAATGTCCTAAATTAACGAGGGGATTTTCTTAACCTCCATTTTGGCTGAATTTTTAGAGAATGCAAAAATATCCCATGGAAGTCGTAGTTATGTTGTTTACCTATCCAACGAATTGTCACACGCTAAGATTCAATGCAAATCGGCTACATTATGGCCTTTCTACTAAAAAAGGGTCGAAAACGAGTAATGTCCCAAATTAACGAGGAGATTTTCTTAACCTCCATTTTGGCCAAATTTTTAGAGAATGCAAAAATATCCCATGGAAGTCGTAGTTATGTTGTTTACCTTTCCAACGAATTGTCACATGCTAAGATTCAATGCAAATCAGCCACATTATGGCCTTCCTAGTAAAAAAGGGTCGAAAACGAGTAATGTCCTAAACTAACGAGGGGATTTTCTTAGCCTCCATTTTGGCCGAATTTTTAGAGAATGCAAAAATATCCCATGGATATCGTAGGTATGTTGTTTACCTATCCAACGAATTGTCACATGCTAAGATTCAATACAAATCGGCCACTTTATGGCCTTCCTAGTAAAAATGGGTCGAAAACGAGTAATGTCCTAAATTAACGAGGAGATTTTCTTAACCTCCATTTTGGCCGAATTTTTAGAGAATGCAAAAATATCCCATGGAAGTCGTAGTTATGTTGTTTACCTATCCAACGAATTGTCACACGCTAAGATTCAATGCAAATCGGCCACATTATGGCCTTCCTAGTAAAAATGGGTCGAAAACGAGTAATGTCCTAAATTAACGAGGAGATTTTCTTAACCTCCATTTTGGCCGAAGTTTTAGAGAATGCAAAAATATCCCATGGAAGTCGTAGTTATGTTGTTTACCTATCCAACGAATTGTCACACGCTAAAATTCAATGCAAATCGGCCACATTATGGCCTTCCTAGTAAAAAAGGGTCGAAAACGAGTAATGTCCCAAATTAACGCAAGGATTTTCTTAACCTCCATTTTGGCTGAATTTTTAAAAAATGCAAAAATATCCCATGGAAGTCGTAGCTATGTTGTTTACCTATCCAACAAATTGTCCCATGCTAAGATTCAATACAAACCGGCCACTTTATGGCCTTCCTTATAAAAAAGGGTCGAAAACGAGTAATGTCCTAAATTAACGAGGGGATTTTCTTAACCTCCATTTTGGCTGAATTTTTAGAGAATGCAAAAATATCCCATGGAAGTCGTAGTTATGTTGTTTACCTATCCAACGAATTGTCACACGCTAAGATTCAATGCAAATCGGCTACATTATGGCCTTTCTACTAAAAAAGGGTCGAAAACGAGTAATGTCCCAAATTAACGAGGAGATTTTCTTAACCTCCATTTTGGCCAAATTTTTAGAGAATGCAAAAATATCCCATGGAAGTCGTAGTTATGTTGTTTACCTTTCCAACGAATTGTCACATGCTAAGATTCAATGCAAATCGGCCACATTATGGCCTTCCTAGTAAAAAAGGGTCGAAAACGAGTAATGTCCTAAACTAACGAGGGGATTTTCTTAGCCTCCATTTTGGCCGAATTTTTAGAGAATGCAAAAATATCCCATGGATATCGTAGGTATGTTGTTTACCTATCCAACGAATTGTCACATGCTAAGATTCAATACAAATCGGCCACTTTATGGCCTTCCTAGTAAAAATGGGTCGAAAACGAGTAATGTCCTAAATTAACGAGGAGATTTTCTTAACCTCCATTTTGGCCGAATTTTTAGAGAATGCAAAAATATCCCATGGAAGTCGTAGTTATGTTGTTTACCTATCCAACGAATTGTCACACGATAAGATTCAATGCAAATCGGCCACATTATGGCCTTCCTAGTAAAAATGGGTCGAAAACGAGTAATGTCCTAAATTAACGAGGAGATTTTCTTGCCGAATTTTTAGAGAATGCAAAAATATCCCATGGAAGTCGTAGTTATGTTGTTTACCTATCCAACGAATTGTCACACGCTAAAATTCAATGCTAATCGGCCACATTATGGCCTTCCTAGTAAAAAAGGGTCGAAAACGAGTAATGTCCCAAATTAACGCAAGGATTTTCTTAACCTCCATTTTGGCTGAATTTTTAAAAAATGCAAAAATATCCCATGGAAGTCGTAGCTATGTTGTTTACCTATCCAACAAATTGTCCCATGCTAAGATTCAATACAAACCGGCCACTTTATGGCCTTCCTTATAAAAAAGGGTCGAAAACGAGTAATGTCCTAAATTAACGAGGGGATTTTCTTAACCTCCATTTTGGCTGAATTTTTAGAGAATGCAAAAATATCCCATGGAAGTCGTAGTTATGTTGTTTACCTATCCAACGAATTGTCACACGCTAAGATTCAATGCAAATCGGCTACATTATGGCCTTTCTACTAAAAAAGGGTCGAAAACGAGTAATGTCCCAAATTAACGAGGAGATTTTCTTAACCTCCATTTTGGCCAAATTTTTAGAGAATGCAAAAATATCCCATGGAAGTCGTAGTTATGTTGTTTACCTTTCCAACGAATTGTCACATGCTAAGATTCAATGCAAATCGGCCACATTATGGCCTTCCTAGTAAAAAAGGGTCGAAAACGAGTAATGTCCTAAACTAACGAGGGGATTTTCTTAGCCTCCATTTTGGCCGAATTTTTAGAGAATGCAAAAATATCCCATGGATATCGTAGGTATGTTGTTTACCTATCCAACGAATTGTCACATGCTAAGATTCAATACAAATCGGCCACTTTATGGCCTTCCTAGTAAAAATGGGTCGAAAACGAGTAATGTCCTAAATTAACGAGGAGATTTTCTTAACCTCCATTTTGGCCGAATTTTTAGAGAATGCAAAAATATCCCATGGAAGTCGTAGTTATGTTGTTTACCTATCCAACGAATTGTCACACGCTAAGATTCAATGCAAATCGGCCACATTATGGCCTTCCTAGTAAAAATGGGTCGAAAACGAGTAATGTCCTAAATTAACGAGGAGATTTTCTTGCCGAATTTTTAGAGAATGCAAAAATATCCCATGGAAGTCGTAGTTATGTTGTTTACCTATCCAACGAATTGTCACACGCTAAAATTCAATGCTAATCGGCCACATTATGGCCTTCCTAGTAAAAAAGGGTCGAAAACGAGTAATGTCCCAAATTAACGCAAGGATTTTCTTAACCTCCATTTTGGCTGAATTTTTAAAAAATGCAAAAATATCCCATGGAAGTCGTAGCTATGTTGTTTACCTATCCAACAAATTGTCCCATGCTAAGATTCAATACAAACCGGCCACTTTATGGCCTTCCTTATAAAAAAGGGTCGAAAACGAGTAATGTCCTAAATTAACGAGGGGATTTTCTTAACCTCCATTTTGGCTGAATTTTTAGAGAATGCAAAAATATCCCATGGAAGTCGTAGTTATGTTGTTTACCTATCCAACGAATTGTCACACGCTAAGATTCAATGCAAATCGGCTACATTATGGCCTTTCTACTAAAAAAGGGTCGAAAACGAGTAATGTCCCAAATTAACGAGGAGATTTTCTTAACCTCCATTTTGGCCAAATTTTTAGAGAATGCAAAAATATCCCATGGAAGTCGTAGTTATGTTGTTTACCTTTCCAACGAATTGTCACATGCTAAGATTCAATGCAAATCAGCCACATTATGGCCTTCCTAGTAAAAAAGGGTCGAAAACGAGTAATGTCCTAAACTAACGAGGGGATTTTCTTAGCCTCCATTTTGGCCGAATTTTTAGAGAATGCAAAAATATCCCATGGATATCGTAGGTATGTTGTTTACCTATCCAACGAATTGTCACATGCTAAGATTCAATACAAATCGGCCACTTTATGGCCTTCCTAGTAAAAATGGGTCGAAAACGAGTAATGTCCTAAATTAACGAGGAGATTTTCTTAACCTCCATTTTGGCCGAATTTTTAGAGAATGCAAAAATATCCCATGGAAGTCGTAGTTATGTTGTTTACCTATCCAACGAATTGTCACACGCTAAGATTCAATGCAAATCGGCCACATTATGGCCTTCCTAGTAAAAATGGGTCGAAAACGAGTAATGTCCTAAATTAACGAGGAGATTTTCTTAACCTCCATTTTGGCCGAAGTTTTAGAGAATGCAAAAATATCCCATGGAAGTCGTAGTTATGTTGTTTACCTATCCAACGAATTGTCACACGCTAAAATTCAATGCAAATAGGCCACATTATGGCCTTCCTAGTAAAAAAGGGTCGAAAACGAGTAATGTCCCAAATTAACGCAAGGATTTTCTTAACCTCCATTTTGGCTGAATTTTTAAAAAATGCAAAAATATCCCATGGAAGTCGTAGCTATGTTGTTTACCTATCCAACAAATTGTCCCATGCTAAGATTCAATACAAACCGGCCACTTTATGGCCTTCCTTATAAAAAAGGGTCGAAAACGAGTAATGTCCTAAATTAACGAGGGGATTTTCTTAACCTCCATTTTGGCTGAATTTTTAGAGAATGCAAAAATATCCCATGGAAGTCGTAGTTATGTTGTTTACCTATCCAACGAATTGTCACACGCTAAAATTCAATGCTAATCGGCCACATTATGGTCTTCCTAGTAAAAAAGGGTCGAAAACGAGTAATGTCCCAAATTAACGCAAGGATTTTCTTAACCTCCATTTTGGCTGAATTTTTAAAAAATGCAAAAATATCCCATGGAAGTCGTAGCTATGTTGTTCACCTATCCAACAAATTGTCCCATGCTAAGATTCAATACAAACCGGCCACTTTATGGCCTTCCTTATAAAAAAGGGTCGAAAACGAGTAATGTCCTAAATTAACGAGGGGATTTTCTTAACCTCCATTTTGGCTGAATTTTTAGAGAATGCAAAAATATCCCATGGAAGTCGTAGTTATGTTGTTTACCTATCCAACGAATTGTCACACGCTAAGATTCAATGCAAATCGGCTACATTATGGCCTTTCTACTAAAAAAGGGTCGAAAACGAGTAATGTCCCAAATTAACGAGGAGATTTTCTTAACCTCCATTTTGGCCAAATTTTTAGAGAATGCAAAAATATCCCATGGAAGTCGTAGTTATGTTGTTTACCTTTCCAACGAATTGTCACATGCTAAGATTCAATGCAAATCAGCCACATTATGGCCTTCCTAGTAAAAAAGGGTCGAAAACGAGTAATGTCCTAAACTAACGAGGGGATTTTCTTAGCCTCCATTTTGGCCGAATTTTTAGAGAATGCAAAAATATCCCATGGATATCGTAGGTATGTTGTTTACCTATCCAACGAATTGTCACATGCTAAGAATCAATACAAATCGGCCACTTTATGGCCTTCCTAGTAAAAATGGGTCGAAAACGAGTAATGTCCTAAATTAACGAGGAGATTTTCTTAACCTCCATTTTGGCCGAATTTTTAGAGAATGCAAAAATATCCCATGGAAGTCGTAGTTATGTTGTTTACCTATCCAACGAATTGTCACACGCTAAGATTCAATGCAAATCGGCCACATTATGGCCTTCCTAGTAAAAATGGGTCGAAAACGAGTAATGTCCTAAATTAACGAGGAGATTTTCTTAACCTCCATTTTGGCCGAAGTTTTAGAGAATGCAAAAATATCCCATGGAAGTCGTAGTTATGTTGTTTACCTATCCAACGAATTGTCACACGCTAAAATTCAATGCAAATCGGCCACATTATGGCCTTCCTAGTAAAAAAGGGTCGAAAACGAGTAATGTCCCAAATTAACGCAAGGATTTTCTTAACCTCCATTTTGGCTGAATTTTTAAAAAATGCAAAAATATCCCATGGAAGTCGTAGCTATGTTGTTTACCTATCCAACAAATTGTCCCATGCTAAGATTCAATACAAACCGGCCACTTTATGGCCTTCCTTATAAAAAAGGGTCGAAAACGAGTAATGTCCTAAATTAACGAGGGGATTTTCTTAACCTCCATTTTGGCTGAATTTTTAGAGAATGCAAAAATATCCCATGGAAGTCGTAGTTATGTTGTTTACCTATCCAACGAATTGTCACACGCTAAAATTCAATGCTAATCGGCCACATTATGGTCTTCCTAGTAAAAAAGGGTCGAAAACGAGTAATGTCCCAAATTAACGCAAGGATTTTCTTAACCTCCATTTTGGCCAAATTTTTAGAGAATGCAAAAATATCCCATGGAAGTCGTAGTTATGTTGTTTACCTTTCCAACGAATTGTCACATGCTAAGATTCAATGCAAATCAGCCACATTATGGCCTTCTTAGTAAAAAAGGGTCGAAAACGAGTAATGTCCTAAACTAACGAGGGGATTTTCTTAGCCTCCATTTTGGCCGAATTTTTAGAGAATGCAAAAATATCCCATGGATATCGTAGGTATGTTGTTTACCTATCCAACGAATTGTCACATGCTAAGATTCAATACAAATCGGCCACTTTATGGCCTTCCTAGTAAAAATGGGTCGAAAACGAGTAATGTCCTAAATTAACGAGGAGATTTTCTTAACCTCCATTTTGGCCGAATTTTTAGAGAATGCAAAAATATCCCATGGAAGTCGTAGTTATGTTGTTTACCTATCCAACGAATTGTCACACGCTAAGATTCAATGCAAATCGGCCACATTATGGCCTTCCTAGTAAAAATGGGTCAAAAACGAGTAATGTCCTAAATTAACGAGGAGATTTTCTTAACCTCCATTTTGGCCGAAGTTTTAGAGAATGCAAAAATATCCCATGGAAGTCGTAGTTATGTTGTTTACCTATCCAACGAATTGTCACACGCTAAAATTCAATGCAAATCGGCCACATTATGGCCTTCCTAGTAAAAAAGGGTCGAAAACGAGTAATGTCCCAAATTAACGCAAGGATTTTCTTAACCTCCATTTTGGCTGAATTTTTAAAAAATGCAAAAATATCCCATGGAAGTCGTAGCTATGTTGTTTACCTATCCAACAAATTGTCCCATGCTAAGATTCAATACAAACCGGCCACTTTATGGCCTTCCTTATAAAAAAGGGTCGAAAACGAGTAATGTCCTAAATTAACGAGGGGATTTTCTTAACCTCCATTTTGGCTGAATTTTTAGAGAATGCAAAAATATCCCATGGAAGTCGTAGTTATGTTGTTTACCTATCCAACGAATTGTCACACGCTAAAATTCAATGCTAATCGGCCACATTATGGTCTTCCTAGTAAAAAAGGGTCGAAAACGAGTAATGTCCCAAATTAACGCAAGGATTTTCTTAACCTCCATTTTGGCTGAATTTTTAAAAAATGCAAAAATATCCCATGGAAGTCGTAGCTATGTTGTTTACCTATCCAACAAATTGTCCCATGCTAAGATTCAATACAAACCGGCCACTTTATGGCCTTCCTTATAAAAAAGGGTCGAAAACGAGTAATGTCCTAAATTAACGAGGGGATTTTCTTAACCTCCATTTTGGCTGAATTTTTAGAGAATGCAAAAATATCCCATGGAAGTCGTAGTTATGTTGTTTACCTATCCAACGAATTGTCACACGCTAAGATTCAATGCAAATCGGCTACATTATGGCCTTCCTACTAAAAAAGGGTCGAAAACGAGTAATGTCCCAAATTAACGAGGAGATTTTCTTAACCTCCATTTTGGCCAAATTTTTAGAGAATGCAAAAATATCCCATGGAAGTCGTAGTTATGTTGTTTACCTTTCCAACGAATTGTCACATGCTAAGATTCAATGCAAATCGGCCACATTATGGCCTTCGTAGTAAAAAAGGGTCGAAAACGAGTAATGTCCTAAACTAACGAGGGGATTTTCTTAGCCTCCATTTTGGCCGAATTTTTAGAGAATGCAAAAATATCCCATGGATATCGTAGGTATGTTGTTTACCTATCCAACGAATTGTCACATGCTAAGATTCAATACAAATCGGCCACTTTATGGCCTTCCTAGTAAAAATGGGTCGAAAACGAGTAATGTCCTAAATTAACGAGGAGATTTTCTTAACCTCCATTTTGGCCGAATTTTTAGAGAATGCAAAAATATCCCATGGAAGTCGTAGTTATGTTGTTTACCTATCCAACGAATTGTCACACGCTAAAATTCAATGCAAATCGGCCACATTATGGCCTTCCTAGTAAAAAAGGGTCGAAAACGAGTAATGTCCCAAATTAACGCAAGGATTTTCTTAACCTCCATTTTGGCTGAATTTTTAAAAAATGCAAAAATATCCCATGGAAGTCGTAGCTATGTTGTTTACCTATCCAACAAATTGTCCCATGCTAAGATTCAATACAAACCGGCCACTTTATGGCCTTCCATATAAAAAAGGGTCGAAAACGAGTAATGTCCTAAATTAACGAGGGGATTTTCTTAGCATGTGACAATTCGTTGGATAGGTAAACAACATAACTATGACTTCCATGGGATATTTTTGCATTCTCTAAAAATTCGGCCAAAATGGAGGTCAAGAAAATCTCCTCGTTAATTTAGGACATTACTCGTTTTCGACCCTTTTTTATAAGGAAGGCCATAATGTGGCCGATTTGCATTGAATCTTAGCGTGTGACAATTCGTTGGATAGGTAAACAACATAACTATGACTTCCATGGGATATTTTTGCATTCTCTAAAAATTCGGCCAAAATGGAGGTTAAGAAAATCTCCTCGTTAATTTAGGACATTACTCGTTTTCGACCCATTTTTACTAGGAAGGCCATAAAGTGGCCGATTTGTATTGAATCTTAGCATGTGACAATTCGTTGGATAGGTAAACAAAATAACTACGACTTCCATGGGATATTTTTGCATTCTCTAAAAATTCAGCCAAAATGGAGGTTAAGAAAATCTCCTCGTTAATTTGGGACATTACTCGTTTTCGACCCTTTTTTCGTAGGAAGGCCATAATGTAGCCGATTTGCATTGAATCTTAGCGTGTGACAATTCGTTGGATAGGTAAACAACATAACTACGACTTCCATGGGATATTTTTGCATTCTCTAAAAATTCAGCCAAAATGGGGGTTAAGAAAATATCCTCGTTAATTTGGGACATTACTCGTTTTCGACCCTTTTTTCGTAGGAAGGCCATAATGTAGCCGATTTGCATTGAATCTTAGCGTGTGACAATTCGTTGGATAGGTAAACAACATAACTACGACTTCCATGGGATATTTTTGCATTCTCTAAAAATTCGGCCAAAATGGAGGTCAAGAAAATCTCCTCGTTAATTTAGGACATTACTCGTTTTCGACCCTTTTTTATAAGGAAGGCCATAAAGTGGCCGGTTTGTATTGAATCTTAGCATGGGACAATTCGTTGGATAGGTAAACAACATAGCTACGACTTCCATGGGATATTTTTGCATTTTTTAAAAATTCAGCCAAAATGGAGGTTAAGAAAATCTCCTCGTTAATTTGGGACATTACTCGTTTTCGACCCTTTTTTACTAGGAAGGCCATAATGTGGCCGATTTGCATTGAATCTTAGCGTGTGACAATTCGTTGGATAGGTAAACAACATAACTACGACTTCCATGGGATATTTTTGCATTCTCTAAAAATTCGGCCAAAATGGAGGTCAAGAAAATCTCCTCGTTAATTTAGGACATTACTCGATTTCGACCCTTTTTTATAAGGAAGGCCATAATGTGGCCGATTTGCATTGAATCTTAGCGTGTGACAATTCGTTGGATAGGTAAACAACATAACTACGACTTCCATGGGATATTTTTGCATTCTCTAAAAATTCAGCCAAAATGGGGGTTAAGAAAATATCCTCGTTAATTTGGGACATTACTCGTTTTAGACCCTTTTTTAGTAGGAAGGCCGTAATGTGGCCGATTTGCATTGAATCTTAGCGTGTGACAATTCATTGGATAGGTAAACAACATAACTAGGACTTCCATGGGATATTTTTGCATTCTCTAAAAATTCGGCCAAAATGGAGGTCAAGAAAATCTCCTCGTTAATTTAGGACATTACTCGTTTTCGACCCTTTTTTATAAGGAAGGCCATAATGTGGCCGATTTGCATTGAATCTTAGCGTGTGACAATTCGTTGGATAGGTAAACAACATAACTATGACTTCCATGGGATATTTTTGCATTCTCTAAAAATTCGGCCAAAATGGAGGTTAAGAAAATCTCCTCGTTAATTTAGGGCATTACTCGTTTTCGACCCATTTTTACTAGGAAGGCCATAAAGTGGCCGATTTGTATTGAATCTTAGCATGTGACAATTCGTTGGATAGGTAAACAAAATAACTACGACTTCCATGGGATATTTTTGCATTCTCTAAAAATTCAGCCAAAATGGAGGTTAAGAAAATCTCCTCGTTAATTTGGGACATTACTCGTTTTCGACCCTTTTAGGAAGGCCATAATGTGGCCGATTTGCATTGAGTCTTAGCGTGTGACAATTCGTTGGATAGGTAAACAACATAACTACGACTTCCATGGGATATTTTTGCATTCTCTAAAAATTCGGCCAAAATGGAGGTCAAGAAAATCTCCTCGTTAATTTAGGACATTACTCGTTTTCGACCCTTTTTTTATAAGGAAGGCCATAAAGTGACCGGTTTGTATTGAATCTTAGCATGGGACAATTCGTTGGATAGGTGAACAACATAGCTACGACTTCCATGGGATATTTTTGCATTTTTTAAAAATTCAGCCAAAATGGAGGTTAAGAAAATCTCCTCGTTAATTTGGGACATTACTCGTTTTCGACCCTTTTTTACTAGGAAGGCCATAATGTGGCCGATTTGCATTGAATCTTAGCGTGTGACAATTCGTTGGATAGGTAAACAACATAACTATGACTTCCATGGGATATTTTTGCATTCTCTAAAAATTCGGCCAAAATGGAGGTTAAGAAAATCTCCTCGTTAATTTAGGGCATTACTCGTTTTCGACCCATTTTTACTAGGAAGGCCATAAAGTGGCCGATTTGTATTGAATCTTAGCATGTGACAATTCGTTGGATAGGTAAACAAAATAACTACGACTTCCATGGGATATTTTTGCATTCTCTAAAAATTCAGCCAAAATGGAGGTTAAGAAAATCTCCTCGTTAATTTGGGACATTACTCGTTTTCGACCCTTTTAGGAAGGCCATAATGTGGCCGATTTGCATTGAGTCTTAGCGTGTGACAATTCGTTGGATAGGTAAACAACATAACTACGACTTCCATGGGATATTTTTGCATTCTCTAAAAATTCGGCCAAAATGGAGGTCAAGAAAATCTCCTCGTTAATTTAGGACATTACTCGTTTTCGACCCTTTTTTTATAAGGAAGGCCATAAAGTGACCGGTTTGTATTGAATCTTAGCATGGGACAATTCGTTGGATAGGTGAACAACATAGCTACGACTTCCATGGGATATTTTTGCATTTTTTAAAAATTCAGCCAAAATGGAGGTTAAGAAAATCTCCTCGTTAATTTGGGACATTACTCGTTTTCGACCCTTTTTTACTAGGAAGGCCATAATGTGGCCGATTTGCATTGAATCTTAGCGTGTGACAATTCGTTGGATAGGTAAACAACATAACTATGACTTCCATGGGATATTTTTGCATTATCTAAAAATTCAGCCAAAATGGGGGTTAAGAAAATATCCTCGTTAATTTGGGACATTACTCGTTTTCGACCCTTTTTTAGTAGGAAGGCCATAATGTGGCCGATTTGCATTGAATCTTAGCGTGTGACAATTCGTTGGATAGGTAAACAACATAACTACGACTTCCATGGGATATTTTTGCATTCCCTAAAAATTCAGCCAAAATGGGGGTTAAGAAAATATCCTCGTTAATTTGGGACATTACTCGTTTTCGACCCTTTTTTCGTAGGAAGGCCATAATGTAGCCGATTTGCATTGAATCTTAGCGTGTGACAATTCGTTGGATAGGTAAACAACATAACTACGACTTCCATGGGATATTTTTGCATTCTCTAAAAATTCGGCCAAAATGGAGGTCAAGAAAATCTCCTCGTTAATTTAGGACATTACTCGTTTTCGACCCTTTTTTATAAGGAAGGCCATAAAGTGGCCGGTTTGTATTGAATCTTAGCATGGGACAATTCGTTGGATAGGTAAACAACATAGCTACGACTTCCATGGGATATTTTTGCATTTTTTAAAAATTCAGCCAAAATGGAGGTTAAGAAAATCTCCTCGTTAATTTGGGACATTACTCGTTTTCGACCCTTTTTTACTAGGAAGGCCATAATGTGGCCGATTTGCATTGAATCTTAGCGTGTGACAATTTGTTGGATAGGTAAACAACATAACTACTACTTCCATGGGATATTTTTGCATTCTCTAAAAATTCGGCCAAAATGGAGGTCAAGAAAATCTCCTCGTTAATTTAGGACATTACTCGTTTTCGACCCTTTTTTATAAGGAAGGCCATAATGTGGCCGATTTGCATTGAATCTTAGCGTGTGACAATTCGTTGGATAGGTAAACAACATAACTATGACTTGCATGGGATATTTTTGCATTCTCTAAAAATTCAGCCAAAATGGGGGTTAAGAAAATATCCTCGTTAATTTGGGACATTACTCGTTTTAGACCCTTTTTTAGTAGGAAGGCCATAATGTGGCCGATTTGCATTGAATCCTAGCGTGTGACAATTCGTTGGATAGGTAAACAACATAACTACGACTTCCATGGGATATTTTTGCATTCTCTAAAAATTCGGTCAAAATGGAGGTTAAGAAAATCTCCTCGTTAATTTAGGACATTACTCGTTTTCGACCCATTTTTACTAGGAAGGCCATAAAGTGGCCGATTTGTATTGAATCTTAGCATGTGACAATTCGTTGGATAGGTAAACAACATAACTACGACTTCCATGGGATATTTTTGCATTCTCCAAAAATTCAGCCAAAATGGAGGTTAAGAAAATCTCCTCGTTAATTTGGGACATTACTCGTTTTCGACCCTTTTTTACTAGGAAGGCCATAATGTGGCCGATTTGCATTGAATCTTCGCGTGTGACAATTCGTTGGATAGGTAAACAACATAACCACGACTTCCATGGGATATTTTTCCATTCTCTAAAAATTCAGCCAAAATGGAGGTTAAGAAAATATCCTCGTTAATTTGGGACATTACTCGTTTTCGACCCTTTTTTAGTAGGAAGGGCATAATGTGGCCGATTTGCATTGAATCTTAGCGTGTGACAATTCGTTGGATAGGTAAACAACATAACTACGACTTCCATGGGATATTTTTGCATTCTCTAAAAATTCGGCCAAAATGGAGGTTAAGAAAATCTCCTCGTTAATTTAGGACATTACTCGTTTTCGACCCATTTTTACTAGGAAGGCCATAAAGTGGCCGATTTGTATTGAATCTTAGCATGTGACAATTCGTTGGATAGGTAAACAACATAACTACGACTTCCATGGGATATTTTTGCATTCTCTAAAAATTCAGCCAAAATGGGGGTTAAGAAAATATCCTCGTTAATTTGGGACATTACTCGTTTTCGACCCTTTTAGGAAGGCCATAATGTGGCCGATTTGCATTGAGTCTTAGCGTGTGACAATTCGTTGGATAGGTAAACAACATAACTACGACTTCCATGGGATATTTTTGCATTCTCTAAAAATTCAGCAAAAATGGGGGTTAAGAAAATCTCCTCGTTAATTTGGGACATTACTCGTTTTCGACCCTTTTTTAGTAGGAAGGCCATAATGTGGCCGATTTGCATTGAATCTTAGCGTGTGACAATTCGTTGGATAGGTAAACAACATAACTATGACTTCCATGGGATATTTTTGCATTCTCTAAAAATTCAGCCAAAATGGGGGTTAAAAAAATATCCTCGTTAATATGGGACATTACTCGTTTTCGACCCTTTTTTAGTAGGAAGGCCATAATGTGGCCGATTTGCATTGAATCTTAGCGTGTGACAATTCGTTGGATAGGTAAACAACATAACTACGACTTCCATGGGATATTTTTGCATTCTCTAAAAATTCAGCCAAAATGGGGGTTAAGAAAATATCCTCGTTAATTTGGGACATTACTCGTTTTAGACCCTTTTTTAGTAGGAAGGCCGTAATGTGGCCGATTTGCATTGAATCTTAGCGTGTGACAATTCGTTGGATAGGTAAACAACATAACTAGGACTTCCATGGGATATTTTTGCATTCTCTAAAAATTCGGCCAAAATGGAGGTCAAGAAAATCTCCTCGTTAATTTAGGACATTACTCGTTTTCGACCCTTTTTTATAAGGAAGGCCATAATGTGGCCGATTTGCATTGAATCTTAGCGTGTGACAATTCGTTGGATAGGTAAACAACATAACTATGACTTCCATGGGATATTTTTGCATTCTCTAAAAATTCGGCCAAAATGGAGGTTAAGAAAATCTCCTCGTTAATTTAGGGCGTTACTCGTTTTCGACCCATTTTTACTAGGAAGGCCATAAAGTGGCCGATTTGTATTGAATCTTAGCATGTGACAATTCGTTGGATAGGTAAACAAAATAACTACGACTTCCATGGGATATTTTTGCATTCTCTAAAAATTCAGCCAAAATGGAGGTTAAGAAAATCTCCTCGTTAATTTGGGACATTACTCGTTTTCGACCCTTTTAGGAAGGCCATAATGTGGCCGATTTGCATTGAGTCTTAGCGTGTGACAATTCGTTGGATAGGTAAACAACATAACTACGACTTCCATGGGATATTTTTGCATTCTCTAAAAATTCGGCCAAAATGGAGGTCAAGAAAATCTCCTCGTTAATTTAGGACATTACTCGTTTTCGACCCTTTTTTTATAAGGAAGGCCATAAAGTGACCGGTTTGTATTGAATCTTAGCATGGGACAATTCGTTGGATAGGTGAACAACATAGCTACGACTTCCATGGGATATTTTTGCATTTTTTAAAAATTCAGCCAAAATGGAGGTTAAGAAAATCTCCTCGTTAATTTGGGACATTACTCGTTTTCGACCCTTTTTTACTAGGAAGGCCATAATGTGGCCGATTTGCATTGAATCTTAGCGTGTGACAATTCGTTGGATAGGTAAACAACATAACTATGACTTCCATGGGATATTTTTGCATTATCTAAAAATTCAGCCAAAATGGGGGTTAAGAAAATATCCTCGTTAATTTGGGACATTACTCGTTTTCGACCCTTTTTTAGTAGGAAGGCCATAATGTGGCCGATTTGCATTGAATCTTAGCGTGTGACAATTCGTTGGATAGGTAAACAACATAACTACGACTTCCATGGGATATTTTTGCATTCCCTAAAAATTCAGCCAAAATGGGGGTTAAGAAAATATCCTCGTTAATTTGGGACATTACTCGTTTTCGACCCTTTTTTCGTAGGAAGGCCATAATGTAGCCGATTTGCATTGAATCTTAGCGTGTGACAATTCGTTGGATAGGTAAACAACATAACTACGACTTCCATGGGATATTTTTGCATTCTCTAAAAATTCGGCCAAAATGGAGGTCAAGAAAATCTCCTCGTTAATTTAGGACATTACTCGTTTTCGACCCTTTTTTATAAGGAAGGCCATAAAGTGGCCGGTTTGTATTGAATCTTAGCATGGGACAATTCGTTGGATAGGTAAACAACATAGCTACGACTTCCATGGGATATTTTTGCATTTTTTAAAAATTCAGCCTAAATGGAGGTTAAGAAAATCTCCTCGTTAATTTGGGACATTACTCGTTTTCGACCCTTTTTTACTAGGAAGGCCATAATGTGGCCGATTTGCATTGAATCTTAGCGTGTGACAATTTGTTGGATAGGTAAACAACATAACTACTACTTCCATGGGATATTTTTGCATTCTCTAAAAATTCGGCCAAAATGGAGGTCAAGAAAATCTCCTCGTTAATTTAGGACATTACTCGTTTTCGACCCTTTTTTATAAGGAAGGCCATAATGTGGCCGATTTGCATTGAATCTTAGCGTGTGACAATTCGTTGGATAGGTAAACAACATAACTATGACTTGCATGGGATATTTTTGCATTCTCTAAAAATTCAGCCAAAATGGGGGTTAAGAAAATATCCTCGTTAATTTGGGACATTACTCGTTTTAGACCCTTTTTTAGTAGGAAGGCCATAATGTGGCCGATTTGCATTGAATCCTAGCGTGTGACAATTCGTTGGATAGGTAAACAACATAACTACGACTTCCATGGGATATTTTTGCATTCTCTAAAAATTCGGTCAAAATGGAGGTTAAGAAAATCTCCTCGTTAATTTAGGACATTACTCGTTTTCGACCCATTTTTACTAGGAAGGCCATAAAGTGGCCGATTTGTATTGAATCTTAGCATGTGACAATTCGTTGGATAGGTAAACAACATAACTACGACTTCCATGGGATATTTTTGCATTCTCCAAAAATTCAGCCAAAATGGAGGTTAAGAAAATCTCCTCGTTAATTTGGGACATTACTCGTTTTCGACCCTTTTTTACTAGGAAGGCCATAATGTGGCCGATTTGCATTGAATCTTCGCGTGTGACAATTCGTTGGATAGGTAAACAACATAACCACGACTTCCATGGGATATTTTTCCATTCTCTAAAAATTCAGCCAAAATGGAGGTTAAGAAAATATCCTCGTTAATTTGGGACATTACTCGTTTTCGACCCTTTTTTAGTAGGAAGGGCATAATGTGGCCGATTTGCATTGAATCTTAGCGTGTGACAATTCGTTGGATAGGTAAACAACATAACTACGACTTCCATGGGATATTTTTGCATTCTCTAAAAATTCGGCCAAAATGGAGGTTAAGAAAATCTCCTCGTTAATTTAGGACATTACTCGTTTTCGACCCATTTTTACTAGGAAGGCCATAAAGTGGCCGATTTGTATTGAATCTTAGCATGTGACAATTCGTTGGATAGGTAAACAACATAACTACGACTTCCATGGGATATTTTTGCATTCTCCAAAAATTCAGCCAAAATGGAGGTTAAGAAAATCTCCTCGTTAATTTGGGACATTACTCGTTTTCGACCCTTTTTTACTAGGAAGGCCATAATGTGGCCGATTTGCATTGAATCTTCGCGTGTGACAATTCGTTGGATAGGTAAACAACATAACCACGACTTCCATGGGATATTTTTCCATTCTCTAAAAATTCAGCCAAAATGGAGGTTAAGAAAATATCCTCGTTAATTTGGGACATTACTCGTTTTCGACCCTTTTTTAGTAGGAAGGGCATAATGTGGCCGATTTGCATTGAATCTTAGCGTGTGACAATTCGTTGGATAGGTAAACAACATAACTACGACTTCCATGGGATATTTTTGCATTCTCTAAAAATTCGGCCAAAATGGAGGTTAAGAAAATCTCCTCGTTAATTTAGGACATTACTCGTTTTCGACCCATTTTTACTAGGAAGGCCATAAAGTGGCCGATTTGTATTGAATCTTAGCATGTGACAATTCGTTGGATAGGTAAACAAAATAACTACGACTTCCATGGGATATTTTTGCATTCTCTAAAAATTCAGCCAAAATGGAGGTTAAGAAAATCTCCTCGTTAATTTGGGACATTACTCGTTTTCGACCCTTTTAGGAAGGCCATAATGTGGCCGATTTGCATTGAGTCTTAGCGTGTGACAATTCGTTGGATAGGTAAACAACATAACTACGACTTCCATGGGATATTTTTGCATTCTCTAAAAATTCAGCAAAAATGGGGGTTAAGAAAATCTCCTCGTTAATTTGGGACATTACTCGTTTTCGACCCTTTTTTAGTAGGAAGGCCATAATGTGGCCGATTTGCATTGAATCTTAGCGTGTGACAATTCGTTGGATAGGTAAACAACATAACTATGACTTCCATGGGATATTTTTGCATTCTCTAAAAATTCAGCCAAAATGGGGGTTAAAAAAATATCCTCGTTAATATGGGACATTACTCGTTTTCGACCCTTTTTTAGTAGGAAGGCCATAATGTGGCCGATTTGCATTGAATCTTAGCGTGTGACAATTCGTTGGATAGGTAAACAACATAACTACGACTTCCATGGGATATTTTTGCATTCTCTAAAAATTCAGCCAAAATGGGGGTTAAGAAAATATCCTCGTTAATTTTTGACATTACTCGTTTTCGACCCTTTTTTAGTAGGAAGGCCATAATGTGGCCGATTTGCATTGAATCTTAGCGTGTGACAATTCGTTGGATAGGTAAACAACATAACTATGACTTCCATGGGATATTTTTGCATTCTCTAAAAATTCAGCAAAAATGGGGGTTAAGAAAATCTCCTCGTTAATTTGGGACATTACTCGTTTTCGACCCTTTTTTAGTAGGAAGGCCATAATGTGGCCGATTTGCATTGAATCTTAGCGAAATCGGCCACATTATGGCCTTCCTAGTAAAAATGGGTCGAAAACGAGTAATGTCCTAAATTAACGAGGAGATTTTCTTAACCTCCATTTTGGCCGAATTTTTAGAGAATGCAAAAATATCCCATGGAAGTCGTAGTTATGTTGTTTACCTATCCAACGAATTGTCACACGCTAAAATTCAATGCTAATCGGCCACATTATGGCCTTCCTAGTAAAAAAGGGTCGAAAACGAGTAATGTCCCAAATTAACGCAAGGATTTTCTTAACCTCCATTTTGGCTGAATTTTTAAAAAATGCAAAAATATCCCATGGAAGTCGTAGCTATGTTGTTTACCTATCCAACAAATTGTCCCATGCTAAGATTCAATACAAACCGGCCACTTTATGGCCTTCCTTATAAAAAAGGGTCGAAAACGAGTAATGTCCTAAATTAACGAGGGGATTTTCTTAACCTCCATTTTGGCTGAATTTTTAGAGAATGCAAAAATATCCCATGGAAGTCGTAGTTATGTTGTTTACCTATCCAACGAATTGTCACACGCTAAGATTCAATGCAAATCGGCTACATTATGGCCTTCCTACTTAAAAAGGGTCGAAAACGAGTAATGTCCCAAATTAACGAGGAGATTTTCTTAACCTCCATTTTGGCCAAATTTTTAGAGAATGCAAAAATATCCCATGGAAGTCGTAGTTATGTTGTTTACCTTTCCAACGAATTGTCACATGCTAAGATTCAATGCAAATCGGCCACATTATGGCCTTCCTAGTAAAAAAGGGTCGAAAACGAGTAATGTCCTAAACTAACGAGGGGATTTTCTTAGCCTCCATTTTGGCCGAATTTTTAGAGAATGCAAAAATATCCCATGGATATCGTAGGTATGTTGTTTACCTATCCAACGAATTGTCACATGCTAAGATTCAATACAAATCGGCCACTTTATGGCCTTCCTAGTAAAAATGGGTCGAAAACGAGTAATGTCCTAAATTAACGAGGAGATTTTCTTAACCTCCATTTTGGCCGAATTTTTAGAGAATGCAAAAATATCCCATGGAAGTCGTAGTTATGTTGTTTACCTATCCAACGAATTGTCACACGCTAAGATTCAATGCAAATCGGCCACATTATGGCCTCCTAGTAAAAATGGGTCGAAAACGAGTAATGTCCTAAATTAACGAGGAGATTTTCTTAACCTCCATTTTAGCCGAATTTTTAGAGAATGCAAAAATATCCCATGGAAGTCGTAGTTATGTTGTTTACCTATCCAACGAATTGTCACACGCTAAAATTCAATGCAAATCGGCCACATTATGGCCTTCCTAGTAAAAAAGGGTCGAAAACGAGTAATGTCCCAAATTAACGCAAGGATTTTCTTAACCTCCATTTTGGCTGAATTTTTAAAAAATGCAAAAATATCCCATGGAAGTCGTAGCTATGTTGTTTACCTATCCAACAAATTGTCCCATGCTAAGAATCAATACAAACCGGCCACTTTATGGCCTTCCATATAAAAAAGGGTCGAAAACGAGTAATGTCCTAAATTAACGAGGGGATTTTCTTAGCATGTGACAATTCGTTGGATAGGTAAACAACATAACTATGACTTCCATGGGATATTTTTGCATTCTCTAAAAATTCGGCCAAAATGGAGGTCAAGAAAATCTCCTCGTTAATTTAGGACATTACTCGTTTTCGACCCTTTTTTATAAGGAAGGCCATAATGTGGCCGATTTGCATTGAATCTTAGCGTGTGACAATTCGTTGGATAGGTAAACAACATAACTATGACTTCCATGGGATATTTTTGCATTCTCTAAAAATTCGGCCAAAATGGAGGTTAAGAAAATCTCCTCGTTAATTTAGGACATTACTCGTTTTCGACCCATTTTTACTAGGAAGGCCATAAAGTGGCCGATTTGTATTGAATCTTAGCATGTGACAATTCGTTGGATAGGTAAACAAAATAACTACGACTTCCATGGGATATTTTTGCATTCTCTAAAAATTCAGCCAAAATGGAGGTTAAGAAAATCTCCTCGTTAATTTGGGACATTACTCGTTTTCGACCCTTTTAGGAAGGCCATAATGTGGCCGATTTGCATTGAGTCTTAGCGTGTGACAATTCGTTGGATAGGTAAACAACATAACTACGACTTCCATGGGATATTTTTGCATTCTCTAAAAATTCGGCCAAAATGGAGGTCAAGAAAATCTCCTCGTTAATTTAGGACATTACTCGTTTTCGACCCTTTTTTTATAAGGAAGGCCATAAAGTGACCGGTTTGTATTGAATCTTAGCATGGGACAATTCGTTGGATAGGTAAACAACATAGCTACGACTTCCATGGGATATTTTTGCATTTTTTAAAAATTCAGCCAAAATGGAGGTTAAGAAAATCTCCTCGTTAATTTGGGACATTACTCGTTTTCGACCCTTTTTTACTAGGAAGGCCATAATGTGGCCGATTTGCATTGAATCTTAGCGTGTGACAATTCGTTGGATAGGTAAACAACATAACTATGACTTCCATGGGATATTTTTGCATTCTCTAAAAATTCAGCCAAAATGGGGGTTAAGAAAATATCCTCGTTAATTTAGGACATTACTCGTTTTCGACCCTTTTTTAGTAGGAAGGCCATAATGTGGCCGATTTGCATTGAATCTTAGCGTGTGACAATTCGTTGGATAGGTAAACAACATAACTACGACTTCCATGGGATATTTTTGCATTCTCTAAAAATTCAGCCAAAATGGGGGTTAAGAAAATATCCTCGTTAATTTGGGACATTACTCGTTTTCGACCCTTTTTTAGTAGGAAGGCCATAATGTGGCCGATTTGCATTGAATCTTAGCGAAATCGGCCACATTATGGCCTTCCTAGTAAAAATGGGTCGAAAACGAGTAATGTCCTAAATTAACGAGGAGATTTTCTTAACCTCCATTTTGGCCGAATTTTTAGAGAATGCAAAAATATCCCATGGAAGTCGTAGTTATGTTGTTTACCTATCCAACGAATTGTCACACGCTAAAATTCAATGCTAATCGGCCACATTATGGCCTTCCTAGTAAAAAAGGGTCGAAAACGAGTAATGTCCCAAATTAACGCAAGGATTTTCTTAACCTCCATTTTGGCTGAATTTTTAAAAAATGCAAAAATATCCCATGGAAGTCGTAGCTATGTTGTTTACCTATCCAACAAATTGTCCCATGCTAAGATTCAATACAAACCGGCCACTTTATGGCCTTCCTTATAAAAAAGGGTCGAAAACGAGTAATGTCCTAAATTAACGAGGGGATTTTCTTAACCTCCATTTTGGCTGAATTTTTAGAGAATGCAAAAATATCCCATGGAAGTCGTAGTTATGTTGTTTACCTATCCAACGAATTGTCACACGCTAAGATTCAATGCAAATCGGCTACATTATGGCCTTCCTACTTAAAAAGGGTCGAAAACGAGTAATGTCCCAAATTAACGAGGAGATTTTCTTAACCTCCATTTTGGCCAAATTTTTAGAGAATGCAAAAATATCCCATGGAAGTCGTAGTTATGTTGTTTACCTTTCCAACGAATTGTCACATGCTAAGATTCAATGCAAATCGGCCACATTATGGCCTTCCTAGTAAAAAAGGGTCGAAAACGAGTAATGTCCTAAACTAACGAGGGGATTTTCTTAGCCTCCATTTTGGCCGAATTTTTAGAGAATGCAAAAATATCCCATGGATATCGTAGGTATGTTGTTTACCTATCCAACGAATTGTCACATGCTAAGATTCAATACAAATCGGCCACTTTATGGCCTTCCTAGTAAAAATGGGTCGAAAACGAGTAATGTCCTAAATTAACGAGGAGATTTTCTTAACCTCCATTTTGGCCGAATTTTTAGAGAATGCAAAAATATCCCATGGAAGTCGTAGTTATGTTGTTTACCTATCCAACGAATTGTCACACGCTAAGATTCAATGCAAATCGGCCACATTATGGCCTCCTAGTAAAAATGGGTCGAAAACGAGTAATGTCCTAAATTAACGAGGAGATTTTCTTAACCTCCATTTTAGCCGAATTTTTAGAGAATGCAAAAATATCCCATGGAAGTCGTAGTTATGTTGTTTACCTATCCAACGAATTGTCACACGCTAAAATTCAATGCAAATCGGCCACATTATGGCCTTCCTAGTAAAAAAGGGTCGAAAACGAGTAATGTCCCAAATTAACGCAAGGATTTTCTTAACCTCCATTTTGGCTGAATTTTTAAAAAATGCAAAAATATCCCATGGAAGTCGTAGCTATGTTGTTTACCTATCCAACAAATTGTCCCATGCTAAGAATCAATACAAACCGGCCACTTTATGGCCTTCCATATAAAAAAGGGTCGAAAACGAGTAATGTCCTAAATTAACGAGGGGATTTTCTTAGCATGTGACAATTCGTTGGATAGGTAAACAACATAACTATGACTTCCATGGGATATTTTTGCATTCTCTAAAAATTCGGCCAAAATGGAGGTCAAGAAAATCTCCTCGTTAATTTAGGACATTACTCGTTTTCGACCCTTTTTTATAAGGAAGGCCATAATGTGGCCGATTTGCATTGAATCTTAGCGTGTGACAATTCGTTGGATAGGTAAACAACATAACTATGACTTCCATGGGATATTTTTGCATTCTCTAAAAATTCGGCCAAAATGGAGGTTAAGAAAATCTCCTCGTTAATTTAGGACATTACTCGTTTTCGACCCATTTTTACTAGGAAGGCCATAAAGTGGCCGATTTGTATTGAATCTTAGCATGTGACAATTCGTTGGATAGGTAAACAAAATAACTACGACTTCCATGGGATATTTTTGCATTCTCTAAAAATTCAGCCAAAATGGAGGTTAAGAAAATCTCCTCGTTAATTTGGGACATTACTCGTTTTCGACCCTTTTAGGAAGGCCATAATGTGGCCGATTTGCATTGAGTCTTAGCGTGTGACAATTCGTTGGATAGGTAAACAACATAACTACGACTTCCATGGGATATTTTTGCATTCTCTAAAAATTCGGCCAAAATGGAGGTCAAGAAAATCTCCTCGTTAATTTAGGACATTACTCGTTTTCGACCCTTTTTTTATAAGGAAGGCCATAAAGTGACCGGTTTGTATTGAATCTTAGCATGGGACAATTCGTTGGATAGGTAAACAACATAGCTACGACTTCCATGGGATATTTTTGCATTTTTTAAAAATTCAGCCAAAATGGAGGTTAAGAAAATCTCCTCGTTAATTTGGGACATTACTCGTTTTCGACCCTTTTTTACTAGGAAGGCCATAATGTGGCCGATTTGCATTGAATCTTAGCGTGTGACAATTCGTTGGATAGGTAAACAACATAACTATGACTTCCATGGGATATTTTTGCATTCTCTAAAAATTCAGCCAAAATGGGGGTTAAGAAAATATCCTCGTTAATTTAGGACATTACTCGTTTTCGACCCTTTTTTAGTAGGAAGGCCATAATGTGGCCGATTTGCATTGAATCTTAGCGTGTGACAATTCGTTGGATAGGTAAACAACATAACTACGACTTCCATGGGATATTTTTGCATTCTCTAAAAATTCAGCCAAAATGGGGGTTAAGAAAATATCCTCGTTAATTTGGGACATTACTCGTTTTCGACCCTTTTTTCGTAGGAAGGCCATAATGTAGCCGATTTGCATTGAATCTTAGCGTGTGACAATTCGTTGGATAGGTAAACAACATAACTACGACTTCCATGGGATATTTTTGCATTCTCTAAAAATTCGGCCAAAATGGAGGTCAAGAAAATCTCCTCGTTAATTTAGGACATTACTCGTTTTCGACCCTTTTTTATAAGGAAGGCCATAAAGTGGCCGGTTTGTATTGAATCTTAGCATGGGACAATTCGTTGGATAGGTAAACAACATAGCTACGACTTCCATGGGATATTTTTGCATTTTTTAAAAATTCAGCCAAAATGGAGGTTAAGAAAATCTCCTCGTTAATTTGGGACATTACTCGTTTTCGACCCTTTTTTACTAGGAAGGCCATAATGTGGCCGATTTGCATTGAATCTTAGCGTGTGACAATTCGTTGGATAGGTAAACAACATAACTACGACTTCCATGGGATATTTTTGCATTCTCTAAAAATTCGGCCAAAATGGAGGTCAAGAAAATCTCCTCGTTAATTTAGGACATTACTCGTTTTCGACCCTTTTTTATAAGGAAGGCCATAATGTGGCCGATTTGCATTGAATCTTAGCGTGTGACAATTCGTTGGATAGGTAAACAACATAACTATGACTTCCATGGGATATTTTTGCATTCCCTAAAAATTCAGCCAAAATGGGGGTTAAGAAAATATCCTCGTTAATTTGGGACATTACTCGTTTTAGACCCTTTTTTAGTAGGAAGGCCATAATGTGGCCGATTTGCATTGAATCTTAGCGTGTGACAATTCGTTGGATAGGTAAACAACATAATTATGACTTCCATGGGATATTTTTGCATTCTCTAGAAATTCGGCCAAAATGGAGGTCAAGAAAATCTCCTCGTTAATTTAGGACATTACTCGTTTTCGACCCTTTTTTTATAAGGAAGGCCATAAAGTGACCGGTTTGTATTGAATCTTAGCATGGGACAATTCGTTGGATAGGTAAACAACATAGCTACGACTTCCATGGGATATTTTTGCATTTTTTAAAAATTCAGCCAAAATGGAGGTTAAGAAAATCTCCTCGTTAATTTGGGACATTACTCGTTTTCGACCCTTTTTTACTAGGAAGGCCATAATGTGGCCGATTTGCATTGAATCTTAGCGTGTGACAATTCGTTGGATAGGTAAACAACATAACTATGACTTCCATGGGATATTTTTGCATTCTCTAAAAATTCAGCCAAAATGGGGGTTAAGAAAATATCCTCGTTAATTTAGGACATTACTCGTTTTCGACCCTTTTTTAGTAGGAAGGCCATAATGTGGCCGATTTGCATTGAATCTTAGCGTGTGACAATTCGTTGGATAGGTAAACAACATAACTACGACCTCCATGGGATATTTTTGCATTCTCTAAAAATTCAGCCAAAATGGGGGTTAAGAAAATATCCTCGTTAATTTGGGACATTACTCGTTTTCGACCCTTTTTTCGTAGGAAGGCCATAATGTAGCCGATTTGCATTGAATCTTAGCGTGTGACAATTCGTTGGATAGGTAAACAACATAACTACGACTTCCATGGGATATTTTTGCATTCTCTAAAAATTCGGCCAAAATGGAGGTCAAGAAAATCTCCTCGTTAATTTAGGACATTACTCGTTTTCGACCCTTTTTTATAAGGAAGGCCATAAAGTGGCCGGTTTGTATTGAATCTTAGCATGGGACAATTCGTTGGATAGGTAAACAACATAGCTACGACTTCCATGGGATATTTTTGCATTTTTTAAAAATTCAGCCAAAATGGAGGTTAAGAAAATCTCCTCGTTAATTTGGGACATTACTCGTTTTCGACCCTTTTTTACTAGGAAGGCCATAATGTGGCCGATTTGCATTGAATCTTAGCGTGTGACAATTCGTTGGATAGGTAAACAACATAACTACGACTTCCATGGGATATTTTTGCATTCTCTAAAAATTCGGCCAAAATGGAGGTCAAGAAAATCTCCTCGTTAATTTAGGACATTACTCGTTTTCGACCCTTTTTTATAAGGAAGGCCATAATGTGGCCGATTTGCATTGAATCTTAGCGTGTGACAATTCGTTGGATAGGTAAACAACATAACTATGACTTCCATGGGATATTTTTGCATTCCCTAAAAATTCAGCCAAAATGGGGGTTAAGAAAATATCCTCGTTAATTTGGGACATTACTCGTTTTAGACCCTTTTTTAGTAGGAAGGCCATAATGTGGCCGATTTGCATTGAATCTTAGCGTGTGACAATTCGTTGGATAGGTAAACAACATAATTATGACTTCCATGGGATATTTTTGCATTCTCTAGAAATTCGGCCAAAATGGAGGTCAAGAAAATCTCCTCGTTAATTTAGGACATTACTCGTTTTCGACCCTTTTTTTATAAGGAAGGCCATAAAGTGACCGGTTTGTATTGAATCTTAGCATGGGACAATTCGTTGGATAGGTAAACAACATAGCTACGACTTCCATGGGATATTTTTGCATTTTTTAAAAATTCAGCCAAAATGGAGGTTAAGAAAATCTCCTCGTTAATTTGGGACATTACTCGTTTTCGACCCTTTTTTACTAGGAAGGCCATAATGTGGCCGATTTGCATTGAATCTTAGCGTGTGACAATTCGTTGGATAGGTAAACAACATAACTATGACTTCCATGGGATATTTTTGCATTCTCTAAAAATTCAGCCAAAATGGGGGTTAAGAAAATATCCTCGTTAATTTAGGACATTACTCGTTTTCGACCCTTTTTTAGTAGGAAGGCCATAATGTGGCCGATTTGCATTGAATCTTAGCGTGTGACAATTCGTTGGATAGGTAAACAACATAACTACGACTTCCATGGGATATTTTTGCATTCTCTAAAAATTCAGCCAAAATGGGGGTTAAGAAAATATCCTCGTTAATTTGGGACATTACTCGTTTTCGACCCTTTTTTCGTAGGAAGGCCATAATGTAGCCGATTTGCATTGAATCTTAGCGTGTGACAATTCGTTGGATAGGTAAACAACATAACTACGACTTCCATGGGATATTTTTGCATTCTCTAAAAATTCGGCCAAAATGGAGGTCAAGAAAATCTCCTCGTTAATTTAGGACATTACTCGTTTTCGACCCTTTTTTATAAGGAAGGCCATAAAGTGGCCGGTTTGTATTGAATCTTAGCATGGGACAATTCGTTGGATAGGTAAACAACATAGCTACGACTTCCATGGGATATTTTTGCATTTTTTAAAAATTCAGCCAAAATGGAGGTTAAGAAAATCTCCTCGTTAATTTGGGACATTACTCGTTTTCGACCCTTTTTTACTAGGAAGGCCATAATGTGGCCGATTTGCATTGAATCTTAGCGTGTGACAATTCGTTGGATAGGTAAACAACATAACTACGACTTCCATGGGATATTTTTGCATTCTCTAAAAATTCGGCCAAAATGGAGGTCAAGAAAATCTCCTCGTTAATTTAGGACATTACTCGTTTTCGACCCTTTTTTATAAGGAAGGCCATAATGTGGCCGATTTGCATTGAATCTTAGCGTGTGACAATTCGTTGGATAGGTAAACAACATAACTATGACTTCCATGGGATATTTTTGCATTCCCTAAAAATTCAGCCAAAATGGGGGTTAAGAAAATATCCTCGTTAATTTGGGACATTACTCGTTTTAGACCCTTTTTTAGTAGGAAGGCCATAATGTGGCCGATTTGCATTGAATCTTAGCGTGTGACAATTCGTTGGATAGGTAAACAACATAATTATGACTTCCATGGGATATTTTTGCATTCTCTAGAAATTCGGCCAAAATGGAGGTCAAGAAAATCTCCTCGTTAATTTAGGACATTACTCGTTTTCGACCCTTTTTTATAAGGAAGGCCATAATGTGGCCGATTTGCATTGAATCTTAGCGTGTGACAATTCGTTGGATAGGTAAACAACATAACTATGACTTCCATGGGATATTTTTGCATTCTCTAAAAATTCGGCCAAAATGGAGGTTAAGAAAATCTCCTCGTTAATTTAGGGCATTACTCGTTTTCGACCCATTTTTACTAGGAAGGCCATAAAGTGGCCGATTTGTATTGAATCTTAGCATGTGACAATTCGTTGGATAGGTAAACAACATAACTATGACTTCCATGGGATATTTTTGCATTCTCTAAAAATTCGGCCAAAATGGAGGTCAAGAAAATCTCCTCGTTAATTTAGGACATTACTCGTTTTCGACCCTTTTTTATAAGGAAGGCCATAATGTGGCCGATTTGCATTGAATCTTAGCGTGTGACAATTCGTTGGATAGGTAAACAACATAACTATGACTTCCATGGGATATTTTTGCATTCTCTAAAAATTCGGCCAAAATGGAGGTTAAGAAAATCTCCTCGTTAACTTAGGACATTACTCGTTTTCGACCCATTTTTACTAGGAAGGCCATAAAGTGGCCGATTTGTATTGAATCTTAGCATGTGACAATTCGTTGGATAGGTAAACAAAATAACTACGACTTCCATGGGATATTTTTGCATTCTCTAAAAATTCAGCCAAAATGGAGGTTAAGAAAATCTCCTCGTTAATTTGGGACATTACTCGTTTTCGACCCTTTTAGGAAGGCCATAATGTGGCCGATTTGCATTGAGTCTTAGCGTGTGACAATTCGTTGGATAGGTAAACAACATAACTACGACTTCCATGGGATATTTTTGCATTCTCTAAAAATTCGGCCAAAATGGAGGTCAAGAAAATCTCCTCGTTAATTTAGGACATTACTCGTTTTCGACCCTTTTTTTATAAGGAAGGCCATAAAGTGACCGGTTTGTATTGAATCTTAGCATGGGACAATTCGTTGGATAGGTAAACAACATAGCTACGACTTCCATGGGATATTTTTGCATTTTTTAAAAATTCAGCCAAAATGGAGGTTAAGAAAATCTCCTCGTTAATTTGGGACATTACTCGTTTTCGACCCTTTTTTACTAGGAAGGCCATAATGTGGCCGATTTGCATTGAATCTTAGCGTGTGACAATTCGTTGGATAGGTAAACAACATAACTATGACTTCCATGGGATATTTTTGCATTCTCTAAAAATTCAGCCAAAATGGGGGTTAAGAAAATATCCTCGTTAATTTAGGACATTACTCGTTTTCGACCCTTTTTTAGTAGGAAGGCCATAATGTGGCCGATTTGCATTGAATCTTAGCGTGTGACAATTCGTTGGATAGGTAAACAACATAACTACGACTTCCATGGGATATTTTTGCATTCTCTAAAAATTCAGCCAAAATGGGGGTTAAGAAAATATCCTCGTTAATTTGGGACATTACTCGTTTTCGACCCTTTTTTCGTAGGAAGGCCATAATGTAGCCGATTTGCATTGAATCTTAGCGTGTGACAATTCGTTGGATAGGTAAACAACATAACTACGACTTCCATGGGATATTTTTGCATTCTCTAAAAATTCGGCCAAAATGGAGGTCAAGAAAATCTCCTCGTTAATTTAGGACATTACTCGTTTTCGACCCTTTTTTATAAGGAAGGCCATAAAGTGGCCGGTTTGTATTGAATCTTAGCATGGGACAATTCGTTGGATAGGTAAACAACATAGCTACGACTTCCATGGGATATTTTTGCATTTTTTAAAAATTCAGCCAAAATGGAGGTTAAGAAAATCTCCTCGTTAATTTGGGACATTACTCGTTTTCGACCCTTTTTTACTAGGAAGGCCATAATGTGGCCGATTTGCATTGAATCTTAGCGTGTGACAATTCGTTGGATAGGTAAACAACATAACTATGACTTCCATGGGATATTTTTGCATTCTCTAAAAATTCAGCCAAAATGGGGGTTAAGAAAATATCCTCGTTAATTTAGGACATTACTCGTTTTCGACCCTTTTTTAGTAGGAAGGCCATAATGTGGCCGATTTGCATTGAATCTTAGCGTGTGACAATTCGTTGGATAGGTAAACAACATAACTACGACTTCCATGGGATATTTTTGCATTCTCTAAAAATTCAGCCAAAATGGGGGTTAAGAAAATATCCTCGTTAATTTGGGACATTACTCGTTTTCGACCCTTTTTTCGTAGGAAGGCCATAATGTAGCCGATTTGCATTGAATCTTAGCGTGTGACAATTCGTTGGATAGGTAAACAACATAACTACGACTTCCATGGGATATTTTTGCATTCTCTAAAAATTCGGCCAAAATGGAGGTCAAGAAAATCTCCTCGTTAATTTAGGACATTACTCGTTTTCGACCCTTTTTTATAAGGAAGGCCATAAAGTGGCCGGTTTGTATTGAATCTTAGCATGGGACAATTCGTTGGATAGGTAAACAACATAGCTACGACTTCCATGGGATATTTTTGCATTTTTTAAAAATTCAGCCAAAATGGAGGTTAAGAAAATCTCCTCGTTAATTTGGGACATTACTCGTTTTCGACCCTTTTTTACTAGGAAGGCCATAATGTGGCCGATTTGCATTGAATCTTAGCGTGTGACAATTCGTTGGATAGGTAAACAACATAACTACGACTTCCATGGGATATTTTTGCATTCTCTAAAAATTCGGCCAAAATGGAGGTCAAGAAAATCTCCTCGTTAATTTAGGACATTACTCGTTTTCGACCCTTTTTTATAAGGAAGGCCATAATGTGGCCGATTTGCATTGAATCTTAGCGTGTGACAATTCGTTGGATAGGTAAACAACATAACTATGACTTCCATGGGATATTTTTGCATTCCCTAAAAATTCAGCCAAAATGGGGGTTAAGAAAATATCCTCGTTAATTTGGGACATTACTCGTTTTAGACCCTTTTTTAGTAGGAAGGCCATAATGTGGCCGATTTGCATTGAATCTTAGCGTGTGACAATTCGTTGGATAGGTAAACAACATAATTATGACTTCCATGGGATATTTTTGCATTCTCTAGAAATTCGGCCAAAATGGAGGTCAAGAAAATCTCCTCGTTAATTTAGGACATTACTCGTTTTCGACCCTTTTTTTATAAGGAAGGCCATAAAGTGACCGGTTTGTATTGAATCTTAGCATGGGACAATTCGTTGGATAGGTAAACAACATAGCTACGACTTCCATGGGATATTTTTGCATTTTTTAAAAATTCAGCCAAAATGGAGGTTAAGAAAATCTCCTCGTTAATTTGGGACATTACTCGTTTTCGACCCTTTTTTACTAGGAAGGCCATAATGTGGCCGATTTGCATTGAATCTTAGCGTGTGACAATTCGTTGGATAGGTAAACAACATAACTATGACTTCCATGGGATATTTTTGCATTCTCTAAAAATTCAGCCAAAATGGGGGTTAAGAAAATATCCTCGTTAATTTAGGACATTACTCGTTTTCGACCCTTTTTTAGTAGGAAGGCCATAATGTGGCCGATTTGCATTGAATCTTAGCGTGTGACAATTCGTTGGATAGGTAAACAACATAACTACGACTTCCATGGGATATTTTTGCATTCTCTAAAAATTCAGCCAAAATGGGGGTTAAGAAAATATCCTCGTTAATTTGGGACATTACTCGTTTTCGACCCTTTTTTCGTAGGAAGGCCATAATGTAGCCGATTTGCATTGAATCTTAGCGTGTGACAATTCGTTGGATAGGTAAACAACATAACTACGACTTCCATGGGATATTTTTGCATTCTCTAAAAATTCGGCCAAAATGGAGGTCAAGAAAATCTCCTCGTTAATTTAGGACATTACTCGTTTTCGACCCTTTTTTATAAGGAAGGCCATAAAGTGGCCGGTTTGTATTGAATCTTAGCATGGGACAATTCGTTGGATAGGTAAACAACATAGCTACGACTTCCATGGGATATTTTTGCATTTTTTAAAAATTCAGCCAAAATGGAGGTTAAGAAAATCTCCTCGTTAATTTGGGACATTACTCGTTTTCGACCCTTTTTTACTAGGAAGGCCATAATGTGGCCGATTTGCATTGAATCTTAGCGTGTGACAATTCGTTGGATAGGTAAACAACATAACTACGACTTCCATGGGATATTTTTGCATTCTCTAAAAATTCGGCCAAAATGGAGGTCAAGAAAATCTCCTCGTTAATTTAGGACATTACTCGTTTTCGACCCTTTTTTATAAGGAAGGCCATAATGTGGCCGATTTGCATTGAATCTTAGCGTGTGACAATTCGTTGGATAGGTAAACAACATAACTATGACTTCCATGGGATATTTTTGCATTCCCTAAAAATTCAGCCAAAATGGGGGTTAAGAAAATATCCTCGTTAATTTGGGACATTACTCGTTTTAGACCCTTTTTTAGTAGGAAGGCCATAATGTGGCCGATTTGCATTGAATCTTAGCGTGTGACAATTCGTTGGATAGGTAAACAACATAATTATGACTTCCATGGGATATTTTTGCATTCTCTAGAAATTCGGCCAAAATGGAGGTCAAGAAAATCTCCTCGTTAATTTAGGACATTACTCGTTTTCGACCCTTTTTTATAAGGAAGGCCATAATGTGGCCGATTTGCATTGAATCTTAGCGTGTGACAATTCGTTGGATAGGTAAACAACATAACTATGACTTCCATGGGATATTTTTGCATTCTCTAAAAATTCGGCCAAAATGGAGGTTAAGAAAATCTCCTCGTTAATTTAGGGCATTACTCGTTTTCGACCCATTTTTACTAGGAAGGCCATAAAGTGGCCGATTTGTATTGAATCTTAGCATGTGACAATTCGTTGGATAGGTAAACAAAATAACTACGACTTCCATGGGATATTTTTGCATTCTCTAAAAATTCAGCCAAAATGGAGGTTAAGAAAATCTCCTCGTTAATTTGGGACATTACTCGTTTTCGACCCTTTTAGGAAGGCCATAATGTGGCCGATTTGCATTGAGTCTTAGCGTGTGACAATTCGTTGGATAGGTAAACAACATAACTACGACTTCCATGGGATATTTTTGCATTCTCTAAAAATTCAGCCAAAATGGGGGTTAAGAAAATATCCTCGTTAATTTGGGACATTACTCGTTTTCGACCCTTTTTTCGTAGGAAGGCCATAATGTAGCCGATTTGCATTGAATCTTAGCGTGTGACAATTCGTTGGATAGGTAAACAACATAACTACGACTTCCATGGGATATTTTTGCATTCTCTAAAAATTCGGCCAAAATGGAAGTCAAGAAAATCTCCTCGTTAATTTGGGACATTACTCGTTTTCGACCCTTTTTTATAAGGAAGGCCATAAAGTGGCCGGTTTGTATTGAATCTTAGCATGGGACAATTCGTTGGATAGGTAAACAACATAGCTACGACTTCCATGGGATATTTTTGCATTTTTTAAAAATTCAGCCAAAATGGAGGTTAAGAAAATCTCCTCGTTAATTTGGGACATTACTCGTTTTCGACCCTTTTTTACTAGGAAGGCCATAAAGTGGCCGATTTGTATTGAATCTTAGCATGTGACAATTTGTTGGATAGGTAAACAACATAACTACGTCTTCCATGGCATATTTTTGCATTCTCTAAAAATTCGGCCAAAATGGAGGTCAAGAAAATCTCCTCGTTAATTTAGGACATTACTCGTTTTCGACCCTTTTTTATAAGGAAGGCCATAATGTGGCCGATTTGCATTGAATCTTAGCGTGTGACAATTCGTTGGATAGGTAAACAACATAACTATGACTTCCATGGGATATTTTTGC
This sequence comes from Medicago sativa, assembly GCF_051527215.1. Classification (NCBI taxonomy): domain Eukaryota; kingdom Viridiplantae; phylum Streptophyta; class Magnoliopsida; order Fabales; family Fabaceae; genus Medicago; species Medicago sativa. The sequence continues at coordinate 85,784,747 of NC_140750.1, forward strand.
ATTCCCTAAAAATTCAGCCAAAATGGGGGTTAAGAAAATATCCTCGTTAATTTGGGACATTACTCGTTTTAGACCCTTTTTTAGTAGGAAGGCCATAATGTGGCCGATTTGCATTGAATCTTAGCGTGTGACAATTCGTTGGATAGGTAAACAACATAATTATGACTTCCATGGGATATTTTTGCATTCTCTAGAAATTCGGCCAAAATGGAGGTCAAGAAAATCTCCTCGTTAATTTAGGACATTACTCGTTTTCGACCCTTTTTTATAAGGAAGGCCATAATGTGGCCGATTTGCATTGAATCTTAGCGTGTGACAATTCGTTGGATAGGTAAACAACATAACTATGACTTCCATGGGATATTTTTGCATTCTCTAAAAATTCGGCCAAAATGGAGGTTAAGAAAATCTCCTCGTTAATTTAGGGCATTACTCGTTTTCGACCCATTTTTACTAGGAAGGCCATAAAGTGGCCGATTTGTATTGAATCTTAGCATGTGACAATTCGTTGGATAGGTAAACAAAATAACTACGACTTCCATGGGATATTTTTGCATTCTCTAAAAATTCAGCCAAAATGGAGGTTAAGAAAATCTCCTCGTTAATTTGGGACATTACTCGTTTTCGACCCTTTTAGGAAGGCCATAATGTGGCCGATTTGCATTGAGTCTTAGCGTGTGACAATTCGTTGGATAGGTAAACAACATAACTACGACTTCCATGGGATATTTTTGCATTCTCTAAAAATTTGGCCAAAATGGAGGTCAAGAAAATCTCCTCGTTAATTTAGGACATTACTCGTTTTCGACCCTTTTTTTATAAGGAAGGCCATAAAGTGACCGGTTTGTATTGAATCTTAGCATGGGACAATTCGTTGGATAGGTGAACAACATAGCTACGACTTCCATGGGATATTTTTGCATTTTTTAAAAATTCAGCCAAAATGGAGGTTAAGAAAATCTCCTCGTTAATTTGGGACATTACTCGTTTTCGACCCTTTTTTACTAGGAAGGCCATAATGTGGCCGATTTGCATTGAATCTTAGCGTGTGACAATTCGTTGGATAGGTAAACAACATAACTATGACTTCCATGGGATATTTTTGCATTCTCTAAAAATTCAGCCAAAATGGGGGTTAAGAAAATATCCTCGTTAATTTGGGACATTACTCGTTTTCGACCCTTTTTTAGTAGGAAGGCCATAATGTGGCCGATTTGCATTGAATCTTAGCGTGTGACAATTCGTTGGATAGGTAAACAACATAACTACGACTTCCATGGGATATTTTTGCATTCTCTAAAAATTCAGCCAAAATGGGGGTTAAGAAAATATCCTCGTTAATTTGGGACATTACTCGTTTTCGACCCTTTTTTCGTAGGAAGGCCATAATGTAGCCGATTTGCATTGAATCTTAGCGTGTGACAATTCGTTGGATAGGTAAACAACATAACTACGACTTCCATGGGATATTTTTGCATTCTCTAAAAATTCGGCCAAAATGGAGGTCAAGAAAATCTCCTCGTTAATTTAGGACATTACTCGTTTTCGACCCTTTTTTATAAGGAAGGCCATAAAGTGGCCGGTTTGTATTGAATCTTAGCATGGGACAATTCGTTGGATAGGTAAACAACATAGCTACGACTTCCATGGGATATTTTTGCATTTTTTAAAAATTCAGCCAAAATGGAGGTTAAGAAAATCTCCTCGTTAATTTGGGACATTACTCGTTTTCGACCCTTTTTTACTAGGAAGGCCATAATGTGGCCGATTTGCATTGAATCTTAGCGTGTGACAATTCGTTGGATAGGTAAACAACATAACTATGACTTCCATGGGATATTTTTGCATTCTCTAAAAATTCAGCCAAAATGGGGGTTAAGAAAATATCCTCGTTAATTTGGGACATTACTCGTTTTTGACCCTTTTTTAGTAGGAAGGCCATAATGTGGCCGATTTGCATTGAATCTTAGCGTGTGACAATTCGTTGGATAGGTAAACAACATAACTACGACTTCCATGGGATATTTTTGCATTCTCTAAAAATTCAGCCAAAATGGGGGTTAAGAAAATATCCTCGTTAATTTGGGACATTACTCGTTTTCGACCCTTTTTTCGTAGGAAGGCCATAATGTAGCCGATTTGCATTGAATCTTAGCGTGTGACAATTCGTTGGATAGGTAAACAACATAACTACGACTTCCATGGGATATTTTTGCATTCTCTAAAAATTCGGCCAAAATGGAGGTCAAGAAAATCTCCTCGTTAATTTAGGACATTACTCGTTTTCGACCCTTTTTTATAAGGAAGGCCATAAAGTGGCCGGTTTGTATTGAATCTTAGCATGGGACAATTCGTTGGATAGGTAAACAACATAGCTACGACTTCCATGGGATATTTTTGCATTTTTTAAAAATTCAGCCAAAATGGAGGTTAAGAAAATCTCCTCGTTAATTTGGGACATTACTCGTTTTCGACCCTTTTTTACTAGGAAGGCCATAATGTGGCCGATTTGCATTGAATCTTAGCGTGTGACAATTCGTTGGATAGGTAAACAACATAACTATGACTTCCATGGGATATTTTTGCATTCTCTAAAAATTCAGCCAAAATGGGGGTTAAGAAAATATCCTCGTTAATTTGGGACATTACTCATTTTCGACCCTTTTTTAGTAGGAAGGCCATAATGTGGCCGATTTGCATTGAATCTTAGCGTGTGACAATTCGTTGGATAGGTAAACAACATAACTACGACTTCCATGGGATATTTTTGCATTCTCTAAAAATTCGGCCAAAATGGAGGTCAAGAAAATCTCCTCGTTAATTTAGGACATTACTCGTTTTCGACCCTTTTTTATAAGGAAGGCCATAATGTGGCCGATTTGCATTGAATCTTAGCGTGTGACAATTCGTTGGATAGGTAAACAACATAACTATGACTTCCATGGGATATTTTTGCATTCTCTAAAAATTCAGCCAAAATGGGGGTTAAGAAAATATCCTCGTTAATTTGGGACATTACTCGTTTTAGACCCTTTTTTAGTAGGAAGGCCATAATGTGGCCGATTTGCATTGAATCTTAGCGTGTTACAATTCGTTGGATAGGTAAACAACATAACTACGACTTCCATGGGATATTTTTGCATTCTCTAAAAATTCGGCCAAAATGGAGGTTAAGAAAATCTCCTCGTTAATTTAGGACATTACTCGTTTTCGACCCATTTTTACTAGGAAGGCCATAAAGCGGCCGATTTGTATTGAATCTTAGCATGTGACAATTCGTTGGATAGGTAAACAACATAACTACGACTTCCATGGGATATTTTTGCATTCTCCAAAAATTCAGCCAAAATGGAGGTTAAGAAAATCTCCTCGTTAATTTGGGACATTACTCGTTTTCGACCCTTTTTTACTAGGAAGGCCATAATGTGGCCGATTTGCATTGAATCTTAGCGTGTGACAATTCGTTGGATAGGTAAACAACATAACTATGACTTCCATGGGATATTTTTGCATTCTCTAAAAATTCAGCCAAAATGGGGGTTAAGAAAATATCCTCGTTAATTTGGGACATTACTCGTTTTCGACCCTTTTTTAGTAGGAAGGCCATAATGTGGCCGATTTGCATTGAATCTTAGCGTGTGACAATTCATTGGATAGGTAAACAACATAACTACGACTTCCATGGGATATTTTTGCATTCTCTAAAAATTCAGCCAAAATGGGGGTTAAGAAAATATCCTCGTTAATTTGGGACATTACTCGTTTTCGACCCTTTTTTCGTAGGAAGGCCATAATGTAGCCGATTTGCATTGAATCTTAGCGTGTGACAATTCGTTGGATAGGTAAACAACATAACTACGACTTCCATGGGATATTTTTGCATTCTCTAAAAATTCGGCCAAAATGGAGGTCAAGAAAATCTCCTCGTTAATTTAGGACATTACTCGTTTTCGACCCTTTTTTATAAGGAAGGCCATAAAGTGGCCGGTTTGTATTGAATCTTAGCATGGGACAATTCGTTGGATAGGTAAACAACATAGCTACGACTTCCATGGGATATTTTTGCATTTTTTAAAAATTCAGCCAAAATGGAGGTTAAGAAAATCTCCTCGTTAATTTGGGACATTACTCGTTTTCGACCCTTTTTTACTAGGAAGGCCATAATGTGGCCGATTTGCATTGAATCTTAGCGTGTGACAATTCGTTGGATAGGTAAACAACATAACTATGACTTCCATGGGATATTTTTGCATTCTCTAAAAATTCAGCCAAAATGGGGGTTAAGAAAATATCCTCGTTAATTTGGGACATTACTCATTTTCGACCCTTTTTTAGTAGGAAGGCCATAATGTGGCCGATTTGCATTGAATCTTAGCGTGTGACAATTCGTTGGATAGGTAAACAACATAACTACGACTTCCATGGGATATTTTTGCATTCTCTAAAAATTCGGCCAAAATGGAGGTCAAGAAAATCTCCTCGTTAATTTAGGACATTACTCGTTTTCGACCCTTTTTTATAAGGAAGGCCATAATGTGGCCGATTTGCATTGAATCTTAGCGTGTGACAATTCGTTGGATAGGTAAACAACATAACTATGACTTCCATGGGATATTTTTGCATTCTCTAAAAATTCAGCCAAAATGGGGGTTAAGAAAATATCCTCGTTAATTTGGGACATTACTCGTTTTAGACCCTTTTTTAGTAGGAAGGCCATAATGTGGCCGATTTGCATTGAATCTTAGCGTGTTACAATTCGTTGGATAGGTAAACAACATAACTACGACTTCCATGGGATATTTTTGCATTCTCTAAAAATTCGGCCAAAATGGAGGTTAAGAAAATCTCCTCGTTAATTTAGGACATTACTCGTTTTCGACCCATTTTTACTAGGAAGGCCATAAAGCGGCCGATTTGTATTGAATCTTAGCATGTGACAATTCGTTGGATAGGTAAACAACATAACTACGACTTCCATGGGATATTTTTGCATTCTCCAAAAATTCAGCCAAAATGGAGGTTAAGAAAATCTCCTCGTTAATTTGGGACATTACTCGTTTTCGACCCTTTTTTACTAGGAAGGCCATAATGTGGCCGATTTGCATTGAATCTTAGCGTGTGACAATTCGTTGGATAGGTAAACAACATAACTATGACTTCCATGGGATATTTTTGCATTCTCTAAAAATTCAGCCAAAATGGGGGTTAAGAAAATATCCTCGTTAATTTGGGACATTACTCGTTTTCGACCCTTTTTTAGTAGGAAGGCCATAATGTGGCCGATTTGCATTGAATCTTAGCGTGTGACAATTCATTGGATAGGTAAACAACATAACTACGACTTCCATGGGATATTTTTGCATTCTCTAAAAATTCAGCCAAAATGGGGGTTAAGAAAATATCCTCGTTAATTTGGGACATTACTCGTTTTCGACCCTTTTTTCGTAGGAAGGCCATAATGTAGCCGATTTGCATTGAATCTTAGCGTGTGACAATTCGTTGGATAGGTAAACAACATAACTACGACTTCCATGGGATATTTTTGCATTCTCTAAAAATTCGGCCAAAATGGAGGTCAAGAAAATCTCCTCGTTAATTTAGGACATTACTCGTTTTCGACCCTTTTTTATAAGGAAGGCCATAAAGTGGCCGGTTTGTATTGAATCTTAGCATGGGACAATTCGTTGGATAGGTAAACAACATAGCTACGACTTCCATGGGATATTTTTGCATTTTTTAAAAATTCAGCCAAAATGGAGGTTAAGAAAATCTCCTCGTTAATTTGGGACATTACTCGTTTTCGACCCTTTTTTACTAGGAAGGCCATAATGTGGCCGATTTGCATTGAATCTTAGCGTGTGACAATTCGTTGGATAGGTAAACAACATAACTATGACTTCCATGGGATATTTTTGCATTCTCTAAAAATTCAGCCAAAATGGGGGTTAAGAAAATATCCTCGTTTATTTGGGACATTACTCGTTTTCGACCCTTTTTTAGTAGGAAGGCCATAATGTGGCCGATTTGCATTGAATCTTAGCGTGTGACAATTCGTTGGATAGGTAAACAACATAACTACGACTTCCATGGGATATTTTTGCATTCTCTAAAAATTCAGCCAAAATGGGGGTTAAGAAAATATCCTCGTTAATTTGGGACATTACTCGTTTTCGACCCTTTTTTCGTAGGAAGGCCATAATGTAGCCGATTTGCATTGAATCTTAGCGTGTGACAATTCGTTGGATAGGTAAACAACATAACTACGACTTCCATGGGATATTTTTGCATTCTCTAAAAATTCGGCCAAAATGGAGGTCAAGAAAATCTCCTCGTTAATTTAGGACATTACTCGTTTTCGACCCTTTTTTATAAGGAAGGCCATAAAGTGGCCGGTTTGTATTGAATCTTAGCATGGGACAATTCGTTGGATAGGTAAACAACATAGCTACGACTTCCATGGGATATTTTTGCATTTTTTAAAAATTCAGCCAAAATGGAGGTTAAGAAAATCTCCTCGTTAATTTGGGACATTACTCGTTTTCGACCCTTTTTTACTAGGAAGGCCATAATGTGGCCGATTTGCATTGAATCTTAGCGTGTGACAATTCGTTGGATAGGTAAACAACATAACTACGACTTCCATGGGATATTTTTGCATTCTCTAAAAATTCGGCCAAAATGGAGGTTAAGAAAATCTCCTCGTTAATTTAGGACATTACTCGTTTTCGACCCATTTTTACTAGGAAGGCCATAAAGCGGCCGATTTGTATTGAATCTTAGCATGTGACAATTCGTTGGATAGGTAAACAACATAACTACGACTTCCATGGGATATTTTTGCATTCTCCAAAAATTCAGCCAAAATGGAGGTTAAGAAAATCTCCTCGTTAATTTGGGACATTACTCGTTTTCGACCCTTTTTTACTAGGAAGGCCATAATGTGGCCGATTTGCATTGAATCTTAGCGTGTGACAATTCGTTGGATAGGTAAACAACATAACTATGACTTCCATGGGATATTTTTGCATTCTCTAAAAATTCAGCCAAAATGGGGGTTAAGAAAATATCCTCGTTAATTTGGGACATTACTCGTTTTCGACCCTTTTTTAGTAGGAAGGCCATAATGTGGCCGATTTGCATTGAATCTTAGCGTGTGACAATTCGTTGGATAGGTAAACAACATAACTACGACTTCCATGGGATATTTTTGCATTCTCTAAAAATTCAGCCAAAATGGGGGTTAAGAAAATATCCTCGTTAATTTGGGACATTACTCGTTTTCGACCCTTTTTTCGTAGGAAGGCCATAATGTAGCCGATTTGCATTGAATCTTAGCGTGTGACAATTCGTTGGATAGGTAAACAACATAACTACGACTTCCATGGGATATTTTTGCATTCTCTAAAAATTCGGCCAAAATGGAGGTCAAGAAAATCTCCTCGTTAATTTAGGACATTACTCGTTTTCGACCCTTTTTTATAAGGAAGGCCATAAAGTGGCCGGTTTGTATTGAATCTTAGCATGGGACAATTCGTTGGATAGGTAAACAACATAGCTACGACTTCCATGGGATATTTTTGCATTTTTTAAAAATTCAGCCAAAATGGAGGTTAAGAAAATCTCCTCGTTAATTTGGGACATTACTCGTTTTCGACCCTTTTTTACTAGGAAGGCCATAATGTGGCCGATTTGCATTGAATCTTAGCGTGTGACAATTCGTTGGATAGGTAAACAACATAACTATGACTTCCATGGGATATTTTTGCATTCTCTAAAAATTCAGCCAAAATGGGGGTTAAGAAAATATCCTCGTTTATTTGGGACATTACTCGTTTTCGACCCTTTTTTAGTAGGAAGGCCATAATGTGGCCGATTTGCATTGAATCTTAGCGTGTGACAATTCGTTGGATAGGTAAACAACATAACTACGACTTCCATGGGATATTTTTGCATTCTCTAAAAATTCAGCCAAAATGGGGGTTAAGAAAATATCCTCGTTAATTTGGGACATTACTCGTTTTCGACCCTTTTTTCGTAGGAAGGCCATAATGTAGCCGATTTGCATTGAATCTTAGCGTGTGACAATTCGTTGGATAGGTAAACAACATAACTACGACTTCCATGGGATATTTTTGCATTCTCTAAAAATTCGGCCAAAATGGAGGTCAAGAAAATCTCCTCGTTAATTTAGGACATTACTCGTTTTCGACCCTTTTTTATAAGGAAGGCCATAAAGTGGCCGGTTTGTATTGAATCTTAGCATGGGACAATTCGTTGGATAGGTAAACAACATAGCTACGACTTCCATGGGATATTTTTGCATTTTTTAAAAATTCAGCCAAAATGGAGGTTAAGAAAATCTCCTCGTTAATTTGGGACATTACTCGTTTTCGACCCTTTTTTACTAGGAAGGCAATAATGTGGCCGATTTGCATTGAATCTTAGCGTGTGACAATTCGTTGGATAGGTAAACAACATAACTATGACTTCCATGGGATATTTTTGCATTCTCTAAAAATTCAGCCAAAATGGGGGTTAAGAAAATATCCTCGTTAATTTGGGACATTACTCGTTTTCGACCCTTTTTTAGTAGGAAGGCCATAATGTGGCCGATTTGCATTGAATCTTAGCGTGTGACAATTTGTTGGATAGGTAAACAACATAACTACGACTTCCATGGGATATTTTTGCATTCTCTAAAAATTCAGCCAAAATGGGGGTTAAGAAAATATCCTCGTTAATTTGGGACATTACTCGTTTTCGACCCTTTTTTCGTAGGAAGGCCATAATGTAGCCGATTTGCATTGAATCTTAGCGTGTGACAATTCGTTGGATAGGTAAACAACATAACTACGACTTCCATGGGATATTTTTGCATTCTCTAAAAATTCGGCCAAAATGGAGGTCAAGAAAATCTCCTCGTTAATTTAGGACATTACTCGTTTTCGACCCTTTTTTATAAGGAAGGCCATAAAGTGGCCGGTTTGTATTGAATCTTAGCATGGGACAATTCGTTGGATAGGTAAACAACATAGCTACGACTTCCATGGGATATTTTTGCATTTTTTAAAAATTCAGCCAAAATGGAGGTTAAGAAAATCTCCTCGTTAATTTGGGACATTACTCGTTTTCGACCCTTTTTTACTAGGAAGGCCATAATGTGGCCGATTTGCATTGAATCTTAGCGTGTGACAATTCGTTGGATAGGTAAACAACATAACTATGACTTCCATGGGATATTTTTGCATTCTCTAAAAATTCAGCCAAAATGGGGGTTAAGAAAATATCCTCGTTTATTTGGGACATTACTCGTTTTCGACCCTTTTTTAGTAGGAAGGCCATAATGTGGCCGATTTGCATTGAATCTTAGCGTGTGACAATTCGTTGGATAGGTAAACAACATAACTACGACTTCCATGGGATATTTTTGCATTCTCTAAAAATTCAGCCAAAATGGGGGTTAAGAAAATATCCTCGTTAATTTGGGACATTACTCGTTTTCGACCCTTTTTTCGTAGGAAGGCCATAATGTAGCCGATTTGCATTGAATCTTAGCGTGTGACAATTCGTTGGATAGGTAAACAACATAACTACGACTTCCATGGGATATTTTTGCATTCTCTAAAAATTCGGCCAAAATGGAGGTCAAGAAAATCTCCTCGTTAATTTAGGACATTACTCGTTTTCGACCCTTTTTTATAAGGAAGGCCATAAAGTGGCCGGTTTGTATTGAATCTTAGCATGGGACAATTCGTTGGATAGGTAAACAACATAGCTACGACTTCCATGGGATATTTTTGCATTTTTTAAAAATTCAGCCAAAATGGAGGTTAAGAAAATCTCCTCGTTAATTTGGGACATTACTCGTTTTCGACCCTTTTTTACTAGGAAGGCCATAATGTGGCCGATTTGCATTGAATCTTAGCGTGTGACAATTCGTTGGATAGGTAAACAACATAACTATGACTTCCATGGGATATTTTTGCATTCTCTAAAAATTCAGCCAAAATGGGGGTTAAGAAAATATCCTCGTTTATTTGGGACATTACTCGTTTTCGACCCTTTTTTAGTAGGAAGGCCATAATGTGGCCGATTTGCATTGAATCTTAGCGTGTGACAATTCGTTGGATAGGTAAACAACATAACTACGACTTCCATGGGATATTTTTGCATTCTCTAAAAATTCAGCCAAAATGGAGGTCAAGAAAATCTCCTCGTTAATTTAGGACATTACTCGTTTTCGACCCTTTTTTATAAGGAAGGCCATAATGTGGCCGATTTGCATTGAATCTTAGCGTGTGACAATTCGTTGGATAGGTAAACAACATAACTATGACTTCCATGGGATATTTTTGCATTCTCTAAAAATTCAGCCAAAATGGGGGTTAAGAAAATATCCTCGTTAATTTGGGACATTACTCGTTTTAGACCCTTTTTTAGTAGGAAGGCCATAATGTGGCCGATTTGCATTGAATCTTAGCGTGTTACAATTCGTTGGATAGGTAAACAACATAACTACGACTTCCATGGGATATTTTTGCATTCTCTAAAAATTCGGCCAAAATGGAGGTTAAGAAAATCTCCTCGTTAATTTAGGACATTACTCGTTTTCGACCCATTTTTACTAGGAAGGCCATAAAGCGGCCGATTTGTATTGAATCTTAGCTTGTGACAATTCGTTGGATAGGTAAACAACATAACTACGACTTCCATGGGATATTTTTGCATTCTCCAAAAATTCAGCCAAAATGGAGGTTAAGAAAATCTCCTCGTTAAATTGGGACATTACTCGTTTTCGACCCTTTTTTACTAGGAAGGCCATAATGTGGCCGATTTGCATTGAATCTTCGCGTGTGACAATTCGTTGGATAGGTAAACAACATAACCACGACGTCCATGGGATATTTTTCCATTCTCTAAAAATTCAGCCAAAATGGAGGTTAAGAAAATATCCTCGTTAATTTGGGACATTTCTCGTTTTCGACCCTTTTTTAGTAGGAAGGGCATAATGTGGCCGATTTGCATTGAATCTTAGCGTGACAATTCGTTGGATAGGTAAACAACATAACTACGACTTCCATGGGATATTTTTGCATTCTCTAAAAATTCAGCCAAAATGGGGGTTAAGAAAATATCCTCGTTAATTTGGGACATTACTCGTTTTCGACCCTTTTTTAGTAGGAAGGCCATAATGTGGCCGATTTGCATTGAATCTTAGCGTGTGACAATTCGTTGGATAGGTAAACAACATAACTACGACTTCCATGGGATATTTTTGCATTCTCTAAAAATTCAGCCAAAATGGGGGTTAAGAAAATATCCTCGTTAATTTGGGACATTACTCGTTTTCGACCCTTTTTTCGTAGGAAGGCCATAATGTAGCCGATTTGCATTGAATCTTAGCGTGTGACAATTCGTTGGATAGGTAAACAACATAACTACGACTTCCATGGGATATTTTTGCATTCTCTAAAAATTCGGCCAAAATGGAGGTCAAGAAAATCTCCTCGTTAATTTAGGACATTACTCGTTTTCGACCCTTTTTTATAAGGAAGGCCATAAAGTGGCCGGTTTGTATTGAATCTTAGCATGGGACAATTCGTTGGATAGGTAAACAACATAGCTACGACTTCCATGGGATATTTTTGCATTTTTTAAAAATTCAGCCAAAATGGAGGTTAAGAAAATCTCCTCGTTAATTTGGGACATTACTCGTTTTCGACCCTTTTTTACTAGGAAGGCCATAATGTGGCCGATTTGCATTGAATCTTAGCGTGTGACAATTCGTTGGATAGGTAAACAACATAACTATGACTTCCATGGGATATTTTTGCATTCTCTAAAAATTCAGCCAAAATGGGGGTTAAGAAAATATCCTCGTTAATTTGGGACATTACTCGTTTTCGACCCTTTTTTACTAGGAAGGCCATAATGTGGCCGATTTGCATTGAATCTTAGCGTGTGACAATTCGTTGGATAGGTAAACAACATAACTATGACTTCCATGGGATATTTTTGCATTCTCTAAAAATTCAGCCAAAATGGGGGTTAAGAAAATATCCTCGTTTATTTGGGACATTACTCGTTTTCGACCCTTTTTTAGTAGGAAGGCCATAATGTGGCCGATTTGCATTGAATCTTAGCGTGTGACAATTCGTTGGATAGGTAAACAACATAACTACGACTTCCATGGGATATTTTTGCATTCTCTAAAAATTCAGCCAAAATGGAGGTCAAGAAAATCTCCTCGTTAATTTAGGACATTACTCGTTTTCGACCCTTTTTTATAAGGAAGGCCATAATGTGGCCGATTTGCATTGAATCTTAGCGTGTGACAATTCGTTGGATAGGTAAACAACATAACTATGACTTCCATGGGATATTTTTGCATTCTCTAAAAATTCAGCCAAAATGGGGGTTAAGAAAATATCCTCGTTAATTTGGGACATTACTCGTTTTAGACCCTTTTTTAGTAGGAAGGCCATAATGTGGCCGATTTGCATTGAATCTTAGCGTGTTACAATTCGTTGGATAGGTAAACAACATAACTACGACTTCCATGGGATATTTTTGCATTCTCTAAAAATTCGGCCAAAATGGAGGTTAAGAAAATCTCCTCGTTAATTTAGGACATTACTCGTTTTCGACCCATTTTTACTAGGAAGGCCATAAAGCGGCCGATTTGTATTGAATCTTAGCTTGTGACAATTCGTTGGATAGGTAAACAACATAACTACGACTTCCATGGGATATTTTTGCATTCTCCAAAAATTCAGCCAAAATGGAGGTTAAGAAAATCTCCTCGTTAAATTGGGACATTACTCGTTTTCGACCCTTTTTTACTAGGAAGGCCATAATGTGGCCGATTTGCATTGAATCTTCGCGTGTGACAATTCGTTGGATAGGTAAACAACATAACCACGACGTCCATGGGATATTTTTCCATTCTCTAAAAATTCAGCCAAAATGGAGGTTAAGAAAATATCCTCGTTAATTTGGGACATTTCTCGTTTTCGACCCTTTTTTAGTAGGAAGGGCATAATGTGGCCGATTTGCATTGAATCTTAGCGTGACAATTCGTTGGATAGGTAAACAACATAACTACGACTTCCATGGGATATTTTTGCATTCTCTAAAAATTCAGCCAAAATGGGGGTTAAGAAAATATCCTCGTTAATTTGGGACATTACTCGTTTTCGACCCTTTTTTAGTAGGAAGGCCATAATGTGGCCGATTTGCATTGAATCTTAGCGTGTGACAATTCGTTGGATAGGTAAACAACATAACTACGACTTCCATGGGATATTTTTGCATTCTCTAAAAATTCAGCCAAAATGGGGGTTAAGAAAATATCCTCGTTAATTTGGGACATTACTCGTTTTCGACCCTTTTTTCGTAGGAAGGCCATAATGTAGCCGATTTGCATTGAATCTTAGCGTGTGACAATTCGTTGGATAGGTAAACAACATAACTACGACTTCCATGGGATATTTTTGCATTCTCTAAAAATTCGGCCAAAATGGAGGTCAAGAAAATCTCCTCGTTAATTTAGGACATTACTCGTTTTCGACCCTTTTTTATAAGGAAGGCCATAAAGTGGCCGGTTTGTATTGAATCTTAGCATGGGACAATTCGTTGGATAGGTAAACAACATAGCTACGACTTCCATGGGATATTTTTGCATTTTTTAAAAATTCAGCCAAAATGGAGGTTAAGAAAATCTCCTCGTTAATTTGGGACATTACTCGTTTTCGACCCTTTTTTACTAGGAAGGCCATAATGTGGCCGATTTGCATTGAATCTTAGCGTGTGACAATTCGTTGGATAGGTAAACAACATAACTATGACTTCCATGGGATATTTTTGCATTCTCTAAAAATTCAGCCAAAATGGGGGTTAAGAAAATATCCTCGTTTATTTGGGACATTACTCGTTTTCGACCCTTTTTTAGTAGGAAGGCCATAATGTGGCCGATTTGCATTGAATCTTAGCGTGTGACAATTCGTTGGATAGGTAAACAACATAACTACGACTTCCATGGGATATTTTTGCATTCTCTAAAAATTCAGCCAAAATGGGGGTTAAGAAAATATCCTCGTTAATTTGGGACATTACTCGTTTTCGACCCTTTTTTCGTAGGAAGGCCATAATGTAGCCGATTTGCATTGAATCTTAGCGTGTGACAATTCGTTGGATAGGTAAACAACATAACTACGACTTCCATGGGATATTTTTGCATTCTCTAAAAATTCGGCCAAAATGGAGGTCATGAAAATCTCCTCGTTAATTTAGGACATTACTCGTTTTCGACCCTTTTTTATAAGGAAGGCCATAAAGTGGCCGGTTTGTATTGAATCTTAGCATGGGACAATTCGTTGGATAGGTAAACAACATAGCTACGACTTCCATGGGATATTTTTGCATTTTTTAAAAATTCAGCCAAAATGGAGGTTAAGAAAATCTCCTCGTTAATTTGGGACATTACTCGTTTTCGACCCTTTTTTACTAGGAAGGCCATAATGTGGCCGATTTGCATTGAATCTTAGCGTGTGACAATTCGTTGGATAGGTAAACAACATAACTATGACTTCCATGGGATATTTTTGCATTCTCTAAAAATTCAGCCAAAATGGGGGTTAAGAAAATATCCTCGTTTATTTGGGACATTACTCGTTTTCGACCCTTTTTTAGTAGGAAGGCCATAATGTGGCCGATTTGCATTGAATCTTAGCGTGTGACAATTCGTTGGATAGGTAAACAACATAACTACGACTTCCATGGGATATTTTTGCATTCTCTAAAAATTCAGCCAAAATGGAGGTCAAGAAAATCTCCTCGTTAATTTAGGACATTACTCGTTTTCGACCCTTTTTTATAAGGAAGGCCATAATGTGGCCGATTTGCATTGAATCTTAGCGTGTGACAATTCGTTGGATAGGTAAACAACATAACTATGACTTCCATGGGATATTTTTGCATTCTCTAAAAATTCAGCCAAAATGGGGGTTAAGAAAATATCCTCGTTAATTTGGGACATTACTCGTTTTAGACCCTTTTTTAGTAGGAAGGCCATAATGTGGCCGATTTGCATTGAATCTTAGCGTGTTACAATTCGTTGGATAGGTAAACAACATAACTACGACTTCCATGGGATATTTTTGCATTCTCTAAAAATTCGGCCAAAATGGAGGTTAAGAAAATCTCCTCGTTAATTTAGGACATTACTCGTTTTCGACCCATTTTTACTAGGAAGGCCATAAAGCGGCCGATTTGTATTGAATCTTAGCTTGTGACAATTCGTTGGATAGGTAAACAACATAACTACGACTTCCATGGGATATTTTTGCATTCTCCAAAAATTCAGCCAAAATGGAGGTTAAGAAAATCTCCTCGTTAATTTGGGACATTACTCGTTTTCGACCCTTTTTTACTAGGAAGGCCATAATGTGGCCGATTTGCATTGAATCTTCGCGTGTGACAATTCGTTGGATAGGTAAACAACATAACCACGACGTCCATGGGATATTTTTCCATTCTCTAAAAATTCAGCCAAAATGGAGGTTAAGAAAATATCCTCGTTAATTTGGGACATTTCTCGTTTTCGACCCTTTTTTAGTAGGAAGGGCATAATGTGGCCGATTTGCATTGAATCTTAGCGTGACAATTCGTTGGATAGGTAAACAACATAACTACGACTTCCATGGGATATTTTTGCATTCTCTAAAAATTCGGCCAAAATGGAGGTTAAGAAAATCTCCTCGTTAATTTAGGACATTACTCGTTTTCGACCCATTTTTACTAGGAAGGCCATAAAGTGGCCGATTTGTATTGAATCTTAGCATGTGACAATTCGTTGGATAGGTAAACAAAATAACTACGACTTCCATGGGATATTTTTGCATTCTCTAAAAATTCAGCCAAAATGGAGGTTAAGAAAATCTCCTCGTTAATTTGGGACATTACTCGTTTTCGACCCTTTTAGGAAGGCCATAATGTGGCCGATTTGCATTGAGTCTTAGCGTGTGACAATTCGTTGGATAGGTAAACAACATAACTACGACTTCCATGGGATATTTTTGCATTCTCTAAAAATTCAGCAAAAATGGGGGTTAAGAAAATCTCCTCGTTAATTTGGGACATTACTCGTTTTCGACCCTTTTTTAGTAGGAAGGCCATAATGTGGCCGATTTGCATTGAATCTTAGCGTGTGACAATTCGTTGGATAGGTAAACAACATAACTATGACTTCCATGGGATATTTTTGCATTCTCTAAAAATTCAGCCAAAATGGGGGTTAAAAAAATATCCTCGTTAATATGGGACATTACTCGTTTTCGACCCTTTTTTAGTAGGAAGGCCATAATGTGGCCGATTTGCATTGAATCTTAGCGTGTGACAATTCGTTGGATAGGTAAACAACATAACTACGACTTCCATGGGATATTTTTGCATTCTCTAAAAATTCAGCCAAAATGGGGGTTAAGAAAATATCCTCGTTAATTTTTGACATTACTCGTTTTCGACCCTTTTTTAGTAGGAAGGCCATAATGTGGCCGATTTGCATTGAATCTTAGCGTGTGACAATTCGTTGGATAGGTAAACAACATAACTATGACTTCCATGGGATATTTTTGCATTCTCTAAAAATTCAGCAAAAATGGGGGTTAAGAAAATCTCCTCGTTAATTTGGGACATTACTCGTTTTCGACCCTTTTTTAGTAGGAAGGCCATAATGTGGCCGATTTGCATTGAATCTTAGCGTGTGACAATTCGTTGGATAGGTAAACAACATAACAATGACTTCCATGGGATATTTTTGCATTCTCTAAAACTTCAGCCAAAATGGGGGTTAAGAAAATATCCTCGTTAATTTGGGACATTACTCGTTTTCGACACTTTTTTAGTTGGAAGGCCATAATGTGGCCGATTTGCATTGAATCTTAGCGTGTGACAATTCGTTGGATAGGTAAACAACATAACTATGACTTCCGTGGGATATTTTTGCATTCTCTAAAAATTCAGCCAAAATGGGGGTTAAAAAAATATCCTCGTTAATATGGGACATTACTCGTTTTCGACCCTTTTTTAGTAGGAAGGCCATAATGTGGCCGATTTGCATTGAATCTTAGCGTGTGACAATTCGTTGGATAGGTAAACAACATAACTACGACTTCCATGGGATATTTTTGCATTCTCTAAAAATTCAGCCAAAATGGGGGTTAAGAAAATATCCTCGTTAATTTTTGACATTACTCGTTTTCGACCTTTTTTTAGTAGGAAGGCCATAATGTGGCCGATTGGCATTGAATCTTAGCGTGTGACAATTCGTTGGATAGGTAAACAACATAACTATGACTTCCATGGGATATTTTTGCATTCTCTAAAAATTCAGCCAAAATGGGGGTTAAGAAAATATCCTCGTTAATTTGGGACATTACTCGTTTTCGACCCTTTTTTAGTAGGAAGGCCATAATGTGGCCGAGGTAAACAACATAACTATGACTTCCATGGGATATTTTTGCATTCTCTAAAAATTCAGCCAAAATTGGGGTTAAGAAAATATCCTCGTTAATTTGGGACATTACTCGTTTTAGACCCTTTTTTAGTAGGAAGGCCATAATGTGGCCGATTTGCATTGAATCTTAGCGTGTTACAATTCGTTGGATAGGTAAACAACATAACTACGACTTCCATGGGATATTTTTGCATTCTCTAAAAATTCGGCCAAAATGGAGGTTAAGAAAATCTCCTCGTTAATTTAGGACATTACTCGTTTTCGACCCATTTTTACTAGGAAGGCCATAAAGTGGCCGATTTGTATTGAATCTTAGCATGTGACAATTCGTTGGATAGGTAAACAACATAACTACGACTTCCATGGGATATTTTTGCATTCTCCAAAAATTCAGCCAAAATGGAGGTTAAGAAAATCTCCTCGTTAATTTGGGACATTACTCGTTTTCGACCCTTTTTTACTAGGAAGGCCATAATGTGGCCGATTTGCATTGAATCTTCGCGTGTGACAATTCGTTGGATAGGTAAACAACATAACCACGACGTCCATGGGATATTTTTCCATTCTCTAAAAATTCAGCCAAAATGGAGGTTAAGAAAATATCCTCGTTAATTTGGGACATTACTCGTTTTCGACCCTTTTTTAGTAGGAAGGGCATAATGTGGCCGATTTGCATTGAATCTTAGCGTGTGACAATTCGTTGGATAGGTAAACAACATAACTACGACTTCCATGGGATATTTTTGCATTCTCTAAAAATTCGGCCAAAATGGAGGTTAAGAAAATCTCCTCGTTAATTTAGGACATTACTCGTTTTCGACCCATTTTTACTAGGAAGGCCATAAAGTGGCCGATTTGTATTGAATCTTAGCATGTGACAATTCGTTGGATAGGTAAACAAAATAACTACGACTTCCATGGGATATTTTTGCATTCTCTAAAAATTCAGCCAAAATGGAGGTTAAGAAAATCTCCTCGTTAATTTGGGACATTACTCGTTTTCGACCCTTTTAGGAAGGCCATAATGTGGCCGATTTGCATTGAGTCTTAGCGTGTGACAATTCGTTGGATAGGTAAACAACATAACTACGACTTCCATGGGATATTTTTGCATTCTCTAAAAATTCAGCAAAAATGGGGGTTAAGAAAATCTCCTCGTTAATTTGGGACATTACTCGTTTTCGACCCTTTTTTAGTAGGAAGGCCATAATGTGGCCGATTTGCATTGAATCTTAGCATGTGACAATTCGTTGGATAGGTAAACAACATAACTATGACTTCCATGGGATATTTTTGCATTCTCTAAAAATTCAGCCAAAATGGGGGTTAAAAAAATATCCTCGTTAATATGGGACATTACTCGTTTTCGACCCTTTTTTAGTAGGAAGGCCATAATGTGGCCGATTTGCATTGAATCTTAGCGTGTGACAATTCGTTGGATAGGTAAACAACATAACTACGACTTCCATGGGATATTTTTGCATTCTCTAAAAATTCAGCCAAAATGGGGGTTAAGAAAATATCCTCGTTAATTTTTGACATTACTCGTTTTCGACCCTTTTTTAGTAGGAAGGCCATAATGTGGCCGATTTGCATTGAATCTTAGCGTGTGACAATTCGTTGGATAGGTAAACAACATAACTATGACTTCCATGGGATATTTTTGCATTCTCTAAAAATTCAGCAAAAATGGGGGTTAAGAAAATCTCCTCGTTAATTTGGGACATTACTCGTTTTCGACCCTTTTTTAGTAGGAAGGGCCTAATGTGGCCGATTTGCATTGAATCTTAGCGTGTGACAATTCGTTGGATAGGTAAACAACATAACTACGACTTCCATGGGATATTTTTGCATTCTCTAAAAATTCGGCCAAAATGGAGGTTAAGAAAATCTCCTCGTTAATTTAGGACATTACTCGTTTTCGACCCATTTTTACTAGGAAGGCCATAAAGTGGCCGATTTGTATTGAATCTTAGCATGTGACAATTCGTTGGATAGGTAAACAAAATAACTACGACTTCCATGGGATATTTTTGCATTCTCTAAAAATTCAGCCAAAATGGAGGTTAAGAAAATCTCCTCGTTAATTTGGGACATTACTCGTTTTCGACCCTTTTAGGAAGGCCATAATGTGGCCGATTTGCATTGAGTCTTAGCGTGTGACAATTCGTTGGATAGGTAAACAACATAACTACGACTTCCATGGGATATTTTTGCATTCTCTAAAAATTCAGCAAAAATGGGGGTTAAGAAAATCTCCTCGTTAATTTGGGACATTACTCGTTTTCGACCCTTTTTTAGTAGGAAGGCCATAATGTGGCCGATTTGCATTGAATCTTAGCATGTGACAATTCGTTGGATAGGTAAACAACATAACTATGACTTCCATGGGATATTTTTGCATTCTCTAAAAATTCAGCCAAAATGGGGGTTAAAAAAATATCCTCGTTAATATGGGACATTACTCGTTTTCGACCCTTTTTTAGTAGGAAGGCCATAATGTGGCCGATTTGCATTGAATCTTAGCGTGTGACAATTCGTTGGATAGGTAAACAACATAACTACGACTTCCATGGGATATTTTTGCATTCTCTAAAAATTCAGCCAAAATGGGGGTTAAGAAAATATCCTCGTTAATTTTTGACATTACTCGTTTTCGACCCTTTTTTAGTAGGAAGGCCATAATGTGGCCGATTTGCATTGAATCTTAGCGTGTGACAATTCGTTGGATAGGTAAACAACATAACTATGACTTCCATGGGATATTTTTGCATTCTCTAAAAATTCAGCAAAAATGGGGGTTAAGAAAATCTCCTCGTTAATTTGGGACATTACTCGTTTTCGACCCTTTTTTAGTAGGAAGGCCATAATGTGGCCGATTTGCATTGAATCTTAGCGTGTGACAATTCGTTGGATAGGTAAACAACATAACTATGACTTCCATGGGATATTTTTGCATTCTCTAAAAATTCAGCAAAAATGGGGGTTAAGAAAATCTCCTCGTTAATTTGGGACATTACTCGTTTTCGACCCTTTTTTAGTAGGAAGGGCCTAATGTGGCCGATTTGCATTGAATCTTAGCGTGTGACAATTCGTTGGATAGGTAAACAACATAACTACGACTTCCATGGGATATTTTTGCATTCTCTAAAAATTCGGCCAAAATGGAGGTTAAGAAAATCTCCTCGTTAATTTAGGACATTACTCGTTTTCGACCCATTTTTACTAGGAAGGCCATAAAGTGGCCGATTTGTATTGAATCTTAGCATGTGACAATTCGTTGGATAGGTAAACAAAATAACTACGACTTCCATGGGATATTTTTGCATTCTCTAAAAATTCAGCCAAAATGGAGGTTAAGAAAATCTCCTCGTTAATTTGGGACATTACTCGTTTTCGACCCTTTTAGGAAGGCCATAATGTGGCCGATTTGCATTGAGTCTTAGCGTGTGACAATTCGTTGGATAGGTAAACAACATAACTACGACTTCCATGGGATATTTTTGCATTCTCTAAAAATTCAGCAAAAATGGGGGTTAAGAAAATCTCCTCGTTAATTTGGGACATTACTCGTTTTCGACCCTTTTTTAGTAGGAAGGCCATAATGTGGCCGATTTGCATTGAATCTTAGCATGTGACAATTCGTTGGATAGGTAAACAACATAACTATGACTTCCATGGGATATTTTTGCATTCTCTAAAAATTCAGCCAAAATGGGGGTTAAAAAAATATCCTCGTTAATATGGGACATTACTCGTTTTCGACCCTTTTTTAGTAGGAAGGCCATAATGTGGCCGATTTGCATTGAATCTTAGCGTGTGACAATTCGTTGGATAGGTAAACAACATAACTACGACTTCCATGGGATATTTTTGCATTCTCTAAAAATTCAGCCAAAATGGGGGTTAAGAAAATATCCTCGTTAATTTTTGACATTACTCGTTTTCGACCCTTTTTTAGTAGGAAGGCCATAATGTGGCCGATTTGCATTGAATCTTAGCGTGTGACAATTCGTTGGATAGGTAAACAACATAACTATGACTTCCATGGGATATTTTTGCATTCTCTAAAAATTCAGCAAAAATGGGGGTTAAGAAAATCTCCTCGTTAATTTGGGACATTACTCGTTTTCGACCCTTTTTTAGTAGGAAGGCCATAATGTGGCCGATTTGCATTGAATCTTAGCGTGTGACAATTCGTTGGATAGGTAAACAACATAACAATGACTTCCATGGGATATTTTTGCATTCTCTAAAACTTCAGCCAAAATGGGGGTTAAGAAAATATCCTCGTTAATTTGGGACATTACTCGTTTTCGACACTTTTTTAGTTGGAAGGCCATAATGTGGCCGATTTGCATTGAACCTTAGCGTGTGACAATTCGTTGGATAGGTAAACAACATAACTATGACTTCCGTGGGATATTTTTGCATCTCTAAAAATTCAGCCAAAATGGGGGTTAAAAAAATATCCTCGTTAATATGGGACATTACTCGTTTTCGACCCTTTTTTAGTAGGAAGGCCATAATGTGGCCGATTTGCATTGAATCTTAGCGTGTGACAATTCGTTGGATAGGTAAACAACATAACTACGACTTCCATGGGATATTTTTGCATTCTCTAAAAATTCAGCCAAAATGGGGGTTAAGAAAATATCCTCGTTAATTTGGGACATTACTCGTTTTCGACCGTTTTTTAGTAGGAAGGCCATAATGTGGCCGATTTGCATTGAATCTTAGCGTGTGACAATTCGTTGGATAGGTAAACAACATAACTATGACTTCCATGGGATATTTTTGCATTCTCTAAAAATTCAGCAAAAATGGGGGTTAAGAAAATCTCCTCGTTAATTTGGGACATTACTCGTTTTCGACCCTTTTTTAGTAGGAAGGGCCTAATGTGGCCGATTTGCATTGAATCTTAGCGTGTGACAATTCGTTGGATAGGTAAACAACATAACTACGACTTCCATGGGATATTTTTGCATTCTCTAAAAATTCGGCCAAAATGGAGGTTAAGAAAATCTCCTCGTTAATTTAGGACATTACTCGTTTTCGACCCATTTTTACTAGGAAGGCCATAAAGTGGCCGATTTGTATTGAATCTTAGCATGTGACAATTCGTTGGATAGGTAAACAAAATAACTACGACTTCCATGGGATATTTTTGCATTCTCTAAAAATTCAGCCAAAATGGAGGTTAAGAAAATCTCCTCGTTAATTTGGGACATTACTCGTTTTCGACCCTTTTAGGAAGGCCATAATGTGGCCGATTTGCATTGAGTCTTAGCGTGTGACAATTCGTTGGATAGGTAAACAACATAACTACGACTTCCATGGGATATTTTTGCATTCTCTAAAAATTCAGCAAAAATGGGGGTTAAGAAAATCTCCTCGTTAATTTGGGACATTACTCGTTTTCGACCCTTTTTTAGTAGGAAGGCCATAATGTGGCCGATTTGCATTGAATCTTAGCATGTGACAATTCGTTGGATAGGTAAACAACATAACTATGACTTCCATGGGATATTTTTGCATTCTCTAAAAATTCAGCCAAAATGGGGGTTAAAAAAATATCCTCGTTAATATGGGACATTACTCGTTTTCGACCCTTTTTTAGTAGGAAGGCCATAATGTGGCCGATTTGCATTGAATCTTAGCGTGTGACAATTCGTTGGATAGGTAAACAACATAACTACGACTTCCATGGGATATTTTTGCATTCTCTAAAAATTCAGCCAAAATGGGGGTTAAGAAAATATCCTCGTTAATTTTTGACATTACTCGTTTTCGACCCTTTTTTAGTAGGAAGGCCATAATGTGGCCGATTTGCATTGAATCTTAGCGTGTGACAATTCGTTGGATAGGTAAACAACATAACTATGACTTCCATGGGATATTTTTGCATTCTCTAAAAATTCAGCAAAAATGGGGGTTAAGAAAATCTCCTCGTTAATTTGGGACATTACTCGTTTTCGACCCTTTTTTAGTAGGAAGGCCATAATGTGGCCGATTTGCATTGAATCTTAGCGTGTGACAATTCGTTGGATAGGTAAACAACATAACAATGACTTCCATGGGATATTTTTGCATTCTCTAAAACTTCAGCCAAAATGGGGGTTAAGAAAATATCCTCGTTAATTTGGGACATTACTCGTTTTCGACACTTTTTTAGTTGGAAGGCCATAATGTGGCCGATTTGCATTGAACCTTAGCGTGTGACAATTCGTTGGATAGGTAAACAACATAACTATGACTTCCGTGGGATATTTTTGCATCTCTAAAAATTCAGCCAAAATGGGGGTTAAAAAAATATCCTCGTTAATATGGGACATTACTCGTTTTCGACCCTTTTTTAGTAGGAAGGCCATAATGTGGCCGATTTGCATTGAATCTTAGCGTGTGACAATTCGTTGGATAGGTAAACAACATAACTACGACTTCCATGGGATATTTTTGCATTCTCTAAAAATTCAGCCAAAATGGGGGTTAAGAAAATATCCTCGTTAATTTTTGACATTACTCGTTTTCGACCTTTTTTTAGTAGGAAGGCCATAATGTGGCCGATTGGCATTGAATCTTAGCGTGTGACAATTCGTTGGATAGGTAAACAACATAACTATGACTTCCATGGGATATTTTTGCATTCTCTAAAAATTCAGCCAAAATGGGGGTTAAGAAAATATCCTCGTTAATTTGGGACATTACTCGTTTTCGACCCTTTTTTAGTAGGAAGGCCATAATGTGGCCGAGGTAAACAACATAACTATGACTTCCATGGGATATTTTTGCATTCTCTAAAAATTCAGCCAAAATGGGGGTTAAGAAAATATCCTCGTTAATTTGGGACATTACTCGTTTTCGACCCTTTTTTAGTAGGAAGGCCATAATGTGGCCGATTTGCATTGAATCTTAGCGTGTGACAATTCGTTGGATAGGTAAACAACATAACTACGACTTCCATGGGATATTTTTGCATTCTCTAAAAATTCAGCCAAAATGGGGGTTAAGAAAATATCCTCGTTAATTTTTGACATTACTCGTTTTCGACCTTTTTTTAGTAGGAAGGCCATAATGTGGCCGATTTGCATTGAATCTTAGCGTGTGACAATTCGTTGGATAGGTAAACAACATAACTATGACTTCCATGGGATATTTTTGCATTCTCTAAAAATTCAGCCAAAATGGGGGTTAAGAAAATATCCTCGTTAATTTGGGACATTACTCGTTTTCGACCCTTTTTTAGTAGGAAGGCCATAATGTGGCCGATTTGCATTGAATCTTAGCGTGTGACAATTCGTTGGATAGGTAAACAACATAACTACGACTTCCATGGGATATTTTTGCATTCTCTAAAAATTCAGCCAAAATGGGGGTTAAGAAAATATCCTCGTTAATTTGGGACATTACTCGTTTTCGACCCTTTTTTAGTAGGAAGGCCACAATGTGGCCGAGTTGCATTGAATCGTAGCGTGTGACAATTTGTTGGATAGGTAAACAACATAACTATGACTTCCATGGGATATTTTTGCATTCTCTAAAAATTCAGCCAAAATGGGGGTTAAGAAAATATCCTCGTTAATTTGGGACATTACTCGTTTTCGACCGTTTTTTAGTAGGAAGGCCATAATGTGGCCGATTTGCATTGAATCTTAGCGTGTGACAATTCGTTGGATAGGTAAACAACATAACTACGACTTCCATGGGATATTTTTGCATTCTCTAAAAATTCAGCCAAAATGGGGGTTAAGAAAATATCCTCGTTAATTTTTGACATTACTCGTTTTCGACCCTTTTTTAGTAGGAAGGCCATAATGTGGCCGATTTGCATTGAATCTTAGCGTGTGACAATTCGTTGGATAGGTAAACAACATAACTATGACTTCCATGGGATATTTTTGCATTCTCTAAAAATTCAGCAAAAATGGGGGTTAAGAAAATCTCCTCGTTAATTTGGGACATTACTCGTTTTCGACCCTTTTTTAGTAGGAAGGCCATAATGTGGCCGATTTGCATTGAATCTTAGCGTGTGACAATTCGTTGGATAGGTAAACAACATAACAATGACTTCCATGGGATATTTTTGCATTCTCTAAAACTTCAGCCAAAATGGGGGTTAAGAAAATATCCTCGTTAATTTGGGACATTACTCGTTTTCGACACTTTTTTAGTTGGAAGGCCATAATGTGGCCGATTTGCATTGAATCTTAGCGTGTGACAATTCGTTGGATAGGTAAACAACATAACTATGACTTCCGTGGGATATTTTTGCATCTCTAAAAATTCAGCCAAAATGGGGGTTAAAAAAATATCCTCGTTAATATGGGACATTACTGTTTTTCGACCCTTTTTTAGTAGGAAGGCCATAATGTGGCCGATTTGCATTGAATCTTAGCGTGTGACAATTCGTTGGATAGGTAAACAACATAACTACGACTTCCATGGGATATTTTTGCATTCTCTAAAAATTCAGCCAAAATGGGGGTTAAGAAAATATCCTCGTTAATTTTTGACATTACTCGTTTTCGACCTTTTTTTAGTAGGAAGGCCATAATGTGGCCGATTGGCATTGAATCTTAGCGTGTGACAATTCGTTGGATAGGTAAACAACATAACTATGACTTCCATGGGATATTTTTGCATTCTCTAAAAATTCAGCCAAAATGGGGGTTAAGAAAATATCCTCGTTAATTTGGGACATTACTCGTTTTCGACCCTTTTTTAGTAGGAAGGCCATAATGTGGCCGAGGTAAACAACATAACTATGACTTCCATGGGATATTTTTGCATTCCCTAAAAATTCAGCCAAAATGGGGGTTAAGAAAATATCCTCGTTAATTTGGGACATTACTCGTTTTCGACCCTTTTTTAGTAGGAAGGCCATAATGTGGCCGATTTGCATTGAATCTTAGCGTGTGACAATTCGTTGGATAGGTAAACAACATAACTACGACTTCCATGGGATATTTTTGCATTCTCTAAAAATTCAGCCAAAATGGGGGTTAAGAAAATATCCTCGTTAATTTTTGACATTACTCGTTTTCGACCTTTTTTTAGTAGGAAGGCCATAATGTGGCCGATTTGCATTGAATCTTAGCGTGTGACAATTCGTTGGATAGGTAAACAACATAACTATGACTTCCATGGGATATTTTTGCATTCTCTAAAAATTCAGCCAAAATGGGGGTTAAGAAAATATCCTCGTTAATTTGGGACATTACTCGTTTTCGACACTTTTTTAGTTGGAAGGCCATAATGTGGCCGATTTGCATTGAATCTTAGCGTGTGACAATTCGTTGGATAGGTAAACAACATAACTATGACTTCCGTGGGATATTTTTGCATCTCTAAAAATTCAGCCAAAATGGGGGTTAAAAAAATATCCTCGTTAATATGGGACATTACTGTTTTTCGACCCTTTTTTAGTAGGAAGGCCATAATGTGGCCGATTTGCATTGAATCTTAGCGTGTGACAATTCGTTGGATAGGTAAACAACATAACTACGACTTCCATGGGATATTTTTGCATTCTCTAAAAATTCAGCCAAAATGGGGGTTAAGAAAATATCCTCGTTAATTTTTGACATTACTCGTTTTCGACCTTTTTTTAGTAGGAAGGCCATAATGTGGCCGATTGGCATTGAATCTTAGCGTGTGACAATTCGTTGGATAGGTAAACAACATAACTATGACTTCCATGGGATATTTTTGCATTCTCTAAAAATTCAGCCAAAATGGGGGTTAAGAAAATATCCTCGTTAATTTGGGACATTACTCGTTTTCGACCCTTTTTTAGTAGGAAGGCCATAATGTGGCCGAGGTAAACAACATAACTATGACTTCCATGGGATATTTTTGCATTCCCTAAAAATTCAGCCAAAATGGGGGTTAAGAAAATATCCTCGTTAATTTGGGACATTACTCGTTTTCGACCCTTTTTTAGTAGGAAGGCCATAATGTGGCCGATTTGCATTGAATCTTAGCGTGTGACAATTCGTTGGATAGGTAAACAACATAACTACGACTTCCATGGGATATTTTTGCATTCTCTAAAAATTCAGCCAAAATGGGGGTTAAGAAAATATCCTCGTTAATTTTTGACATTACTCGTTTTCGACCTTTTTTTAGTAGGAAGGCCATAATGTGGCCGATTTGCATTGAATCTTAGCGTGTGACAATTCGTTGGATAGGTAAACAACATAACTATGACTTCCATGGGATATTTTTGCATTCTCTAAAAATTCAGCCAAAATGGGGGTTAAGAAAATATCCTCGTTAATTTGGGACATTACTCGTTTTCGACCCTTTTTTAGTAGGAAGGCCATAATGTGGCCGATTTGCATTGAATCTTAGCGTGTGACAATTCGTTGGATAGGTAAACAACATAACTACGACTTCCATGGGATATTTTTGCATTCTCTAAAAATTCAGCCAAAATGGGGGTTAAGAAAATATCCTCGTTAATTTGGGACATTACTCGTTTTCGACCCTTTTTTAGTAGGAAGGCCACAATGTGGCCGAGTTGCATTGAATCGTAGCGTGTGACAATTTGTTGGATAGGTAAACAACATAACTATGACTTCCATGGGATATTTTTGCATTCTCTAAAAATTCAGCCAAAATGGGGGTTAAGAAAATATCCTCGTTAATTTGGGACATTACTCGTTTTCGACCGTTTTTTAGTAGGAAGGCCATAATGTGGCCGATTTGCATTGAATCTTAGCGTGTGACAATTCGTTGGATAGGTAAACAACATAACTACGACTTCCATGGGATATTTTTGCATTCTCTAAAAATTCAGCCAAAATGGGGGTTAAGAAAATATCCTCGTTAATTTTTGACATTACTCGTTTTCGACCCTTTTTTAGTAGGAAGGCCATAATGTGGCCGATTTGCATTGAATCTTAGCGTGTGACAATTCGTTGGATAGGTAAACAACATAACTATGACTTCCATGGGATATTTTTGCATTCTCTAAAAATTCAGCAAAAATGGGGGTTAAGAAAATCTCCTCGTTAATTTGGGACATTACTCGTTTTCGACCCTTTTTTAGTAGGAAGGCCATAATGTGGCCGATTTGCATTGAATCTTAGCGTGTGACAATTCGTTGGATAGGTAAACAACATAACAATGACTTCCATGGGATATTTTTGCATTCTCTAAAACTTCAGCCAAAATGGGGGTTAAGAAAATATCCTCGTTAATTTGGGACATTACTCGTTTTCGACACTTTTTTAGTTGGAAGGCCATAATGTGGCCGATTTGCATTGAATCTTAGCGTGTGACAATTCGTTGGATAGGTAAACAACATAACTATGACTTCCGTGGGATATTTTTGCATCTCTAAAAATTCAGCCAAAATGGGGGTTAAAAAAATATCCTCGTTAATATGGGACATTACTCGTTTTCGACCCTTTTTTAGTAGGAAGGCCATAATGTGGCCGATTTGCATTGAATCTTAGCGTGTGACAATTCGTTGGATAGGTAAACAACATAACTACGACTTCCATGGGATATTTTTGCATTCTCTAAAAATTCAGCCAAAATGGGGGTTAAGAAAATATCCTCGTTAATTTTTGACATTACTCGTTTTCGACCTTTTTTTAGTAGGAAGGCCATAATGTGGCCGATTGGCATTGAATCTTAGCGTGTGACAATTCGTTGGATAGGTAAACAACATAACAATGACTTCCATGGGATATTTTTGCATTCTCTAAAACTTCAGCCAAAATGGGGGTTAAGAAAATATCCTCGTTAATTTGGGACATTACTCGTTTTCGACACTTTTTTAGTTGGAAGGCCATAATGTGGCCGATTTGCATTGAATCTTAGCGTGTGACAATTCGTTGGATAGGTAAACAACATAACTATGACTTCCGTGGGATATTTTTGCATCTCTAAAAATTCAGCCAAAATGGGGGTTAAAAAAATATCCTCGTTAATATGGGACATTACTGTTTTTCGACCCTTTTTTAGTAGGAAGGCCATAATGTGGCCGATTGGCATTGAATCTTAGCGTGTGACAATTCGTTGGATAGGTAAACAACATAACTATGACTTCCATGGGATATTTTTGCATTCTCTAAAAATTCAGCCAAAATGGGGGTTAAGAAAATATCCTCGTTAATTTGGGACATTACTCGTTTTCGACCCTTTTTTAGTAGGAAGGCCATAATGTGGCCGAGGTAAACAACATAACTATGACTTCCATGGGATATTTTTGCATTCTCTAAAAATTCAGCCAAAATGGGGGTTAAGAAAATATCCTCGTTAATTTGGGACATTACTCGTTTTCGACCCTTTTTTAGTAGGAAGGCCATAATGTGGCCGATTTGCATTGAATCTTAGCGTGTGACAATTCGTTGGATAGGTAAACAACATAACTACGACTTCCATGGGATATTTTTGCATTCTCTAAAAATTCAGCCAAAATGGGGGTTAAGAAAATATCCTCGTTAATTTTTGACATTACTCGTTTTCGACCTTTTTTTAGTAGGAAGGCCATAATGTGGCCGATTTGCATTGAATCTTAGCGTGTGACAATTCGTTGGATAGGTAAACAACATAACTATGACTTCCATGGGATATTTTTGCATTCTCTAAAAATTCAGCCAAAATGGGGGTTAAGAAAATATCCTCGTTAATTTGGGACATTACTCGTTTTCGACCCTTTTTTAGTAGGAAGGCCATAATGTGGCCGATTTGCATTGAATCTTAGCGTGTGACAATTCGTTGGATAGGTAAACAACATAACTACGACTTCCATGGGATATTTTTGCATTCTCTAAAAATTCAGCCAA
Source organism: Medicago sativa (assembly GCF_051527215.1). Lineage (NCBI taxonomy): Eukaryota > Viridiplantae > Streptophyta > Magnoliopsida > Fabales > Fabaceae > Medicago > Medicago sativa. The sequence goes on from NC_140750.1 coordinate 85,815,062, forward strand.
AATGGGGGTTAAGAAAATATCCTCGTTAATTTGGGACATTACTCGTTTTCGACCCTTTTTTAGTAGGAAGGCCACAATGTGGCCGAGTTGCATTGAATCGTAGCGTGTGACAATTTGTTGGATAGGTAAACAACATAACTATGACTTCCATGGGATATTTTTGCATTCTCTAAAAATTCAGCCAAAATGGGGGTTAAGAAAATATCCTCGTTAATTTGGGACATTACTCGTTTTCGACCGTTTTTTAGTAGGAAGGCCATAATGTGGCCGATTTGCATTGAATCTTAGCGTGTGACAATTCGTTGGATAGGTAAACAACATAACTACGACTTCCATGGGATATTTTTGCATTCTCTAAAAATTCAGCCAAAATGGGGGTTAAGAAAATATCCTCGTTAATTTTTGACATTACTCGTTTTCGACCCTTTTTTAGTAGGAAGGCCATAATGTGGCCGATTTGCATTGAATCTTAGCGTGTGACAATTCGTTGGATAGGTAAACAACATAACTATGACTTCCATGGGATATTTTTGCATTCTCTAAAAATTCAGCAAAAATGGGGGTTAAGAAAATCTCCTCGTTAATTTGGGACATTACTCGTTTTCGACCCTTTTTTAGTAGGAAGGCCATAATGTGGCCGATTTGCATTGAATCTTAGCGTGTGACAATTCGTTGGATAGGTAAACAACATAACAATGACTTCCATGGGATATTTTTGCATTCTCTAAAACTTCAGCCAAAATGGGGGTTAAGAAAATATCCTCGTTAATTTGGGACATTACTCGTTTTCGACACTTTTTTAGTTGGAAGGCCATAATGTGGCCGATTTGCATTGAATCTTAGCGTGTGACAATTCGTTGGATAGGTAAACAACATAACTATGACTTCCGTGGGATATTTTTGCATCTCTAAAAATTCAGCCAAAATGGGGGTTAAAAAAATATCCTCGTTAATATGGGACATTACTCGTTTTCGACCCTTTTTTAGTAGGAAGGCCATAATGTGGCCGATTTGCATTGAATCTTAGCGTGTGACAATTCGTTGGATAGGTAAACAACATAACTACGACTTCCATGGGATATTTTTGCATTCTCTAAAAATTCAGCCAAAATGGGGGTTAAGAAAATATCCTCGTTAATTTTTGACATTACTCGTTTTCGACCTTTTTTTAGTAGGAAGGCCATAATGTGGCCGATTTGCATTGAATCTTAGCGTGTGACAATTCGTTGGATAGGTAAACAACATAACTATGACTTCCATGGGATATTTTTGCATTCTCTAAAAATTCAGCCAAAATGGGGGTTAAGAAAATATCCTCGTTAATTTGGGACATTACTCGTTTTCGACCCTTTTTTAGTAGGAAGGCCATAATGTGGCCGATTTGCATTGAATCTTAGCGTGTGACAATTCGTTGGATAGGTAAACAACATAACTACGACTTCCATGGGATATTTTTGCATTCTCTAAAAATTCAGCCAAAATGGGGGTTAAGAAAATATCCTCGTTAATTTGGGACATTACTCGTTTTCGACCCTTTTTTAGTAGGAAGGCCACAATGTGGCCGAGTTGCATTGAATCGTAGCGTGTGACAATTTGTTGGATAGGTAAACAACATAACTATGACTTCCATGGGATATTTTTGCATTCTCTAAAAATTCAGCCAAAATGGGGGTTAAGAAAATATCCTCGTTAATTTGGGACATTACTCGTTTTCGACCGTTTTTTAGTAGGAAGGCCATAATGTGGCCGATTTGCATTGAATCTTAGCGTGTGACAATTCGTTGGATAGGTAAACAACATAACTACGACTTCCATGGGATATTTTTGCATTCTCTAAAAATTCAGCCAAAATGGGGGTTAAGAAAATATCCTCGTTAATTTTTGACATTACTCGTTTTCGACCCTTTTTTAGTAGGAAGGCCATAATGTGGCCGATTTGCATTGAATCTTAGCGTGTGACAATTCGTTGGATAGGTAAACAACATAACTATGACTTCCATGGGATATTTTTGCATTCTCTAAAAATTCAGCAAAAATGGGGGTTAAGAAAATCTCCTCGTTAATTTGGGACATTACTCGTTTTCGACCCTTTTTTAGTAGGAAGGCCATAATGTGGCCGATTTGCATTGAATCTTAGCGTGTGACAATTCGTTGGATAGGTAAACAACATAACAATGACTTCCATGGGATATTTTTGCATTCTCTAAAACTTCAGCCAAAATGGGGGTTAAGAAAATATCCTCGTTAATTTGGGACATTACTCGTTTTCGACACTTTTTTAGTTGGAAGGCCATAATGTGGCCGATTTGCATTGAATCTTAGCGTGTGACAATTCGTTGGATAGGTAAACAACATAACTATGACTTCCGTGGGATATTTTTGCATCTCTAAAAATTCAGCCAAAATGGGGGTTAAAAAAATATCCTCGTTAATATGGGACATTACTCGTTTTCGACCCTTTTTTAGTAGGAAGGCCATAATGTGGCCGATTTGCATTGAATCTTAGCGTGTGACAATTCGTTGGATAGGTAAACAACATAACTACGACTTCCATGGGATATTTTTGCATTCTCTAAAAATTCAGCCAAAATGGGGGTTAAGAAAATATCCTCGTTAATTTTTGACATTACTCGTTTTCGACCTTTTTTTAGTAGGAAGGCCATAATGTGGCCGATTGGCATTGAATCTTAGCGTGTGACAATTCGTTGGATAGGTAAACAACATAACTATGACTTCCATGGGATATTTTTGCATTCTCTAAAAATTCAGCCAAAATGGGGGTTAAGAAAATATCCTCGTTAATTTGGGACATTACTCGTTTTCGACCCTTTTTTAGTAGGAAGGCCATAATGTGGCCGAGGTAAACAACATAACTATGACTTCCATGGGATATTTTTGCATTCTCTAAAAATTCAGCCAAAATGGGGGTTAAGAAAATATCCTCGTTAATTTGGGACATTACTCGTTTTCGACCCTTTTTTAGTAGGAAGGCCATAATGTGGCCGATTTGCATTGAATCTTAGCGTGTGACAATTCGTTGGATAGGTAAACAACATAACTACGACTTCCATGGGATATTTTTGCATTCTCTAAAAATTCAGCCAAAATGGGGGTTAAGAAAATAACCTCGTTAATTTTTGACATTACTCGTTTTCGACCTTTTTTTAGTAGGAAGGCCATAATGTGGCCGATTTGCATTGAATCTTAGCGTGTGACAATTCGTTGGATAGGTAAACAACATAACTATGACTTCCATGGGATATTTTTGCATTCTCTAAAAATTCAGCCAAAATGGGGGTTAAGAAAATATCCTCGTTAATTTGGGACATTACTCGTTTTCGACCCTTTTTTAGTAGGAAGGCCATAATGTGGCCGATTTGCATTGAATCTTAGCGTGTGACAATTCGTTGGATAGGTAAACAACATAACTACGACTTCCATGGGATATTTTTGCATTCTCTAAAAATTCAGCCAAAATGGGGGTTAAGAAAATATCCTCGTTAATTTGGGACATTACTCGTTTTCGACCCTTTTTTAGTAGGAAGGCCACAATGTGGCCGAGTTGCATTGAATCGTAGCGTGTGACAATTTGTTGGATAGGTAAACAACATAACTATGACTTCCATGGGATATTTTTGCATTCTCTAAAAATTCAGCCAAAATGGGGGTTAAGAAAATATCCTCGTTAATTTGGGACATTACTCGTTTTCGACCGTTTTTTAGTAGGAAGGCCATAATGTGGCCGATTTGCATTGAATCTTAGCGTGTGACAATTCGTTGGATAGGTAAACAACATAACTACGACTTCCATGGGATATTTTTGCATTCTCTAAAAATTCAGCCAAAATGGGGGTTAAGAAAATATCCTCGATAATTTTTGACATTACTCGTTTTCGACCCTTTTTTAGTAGGAAGGCCATAATGTGGCCGATTTGCATTGAATCTTAGCGTGTGACAATTCGTTGGATAGGTAAACAACATAACAATGACTTCCATGGGATATTTTTGCATTCTCTAAAAATTCAGCCAAAATGGGGGTTAAGAAAATATCCTCGTTAATTTGGGACATTACTCGTTTTCGACCCTTTTTTAGTAGGAAGGCCATAATGTGGCCGATTTGCATTGAATCTTAGCGTGTGATAATTCGTTGGATAGGTAAACAACATAACTATGACTTCCATGGGATATTTTTGCATTCTCTAAAAATTCAGCCAAAATGGGGGTTAAGAAAATCTCCTCGTTAATTTGGGACATTACTCGTTTTCGACCCTTTTTTAGTAGGAAGGCCATAATGTGGCTGATTTGCATTGAATCTTAGTGTGTGACAATTCGTTGGATAGGTAAACAACATAACTACGACTTCCATGGGATATTTTTGCATTCTCTAAAAATTCAGCCAAAATGGGGGTTAAGAAAATATCCTCGTTAATTTTTGACATTACTCGTTTTCGACCCTTTTTTAGTAGGAAGGCCATAATGTGGCCGATTTGCATTGAATCTTAGCGTGTGACAATTCGTTGGATAGGTAAACAACATAACTATGACTTCCATGGGATATTTTTGCATTCTCTAAAAATTCAGCCAAAATGGGGGTTAAGAAAATATCCTCGTTAATTTGGGACATTACTCGTTTTCGACCGTTTTTTAGTAGGAAGGCCATAATGTGGCCGATTTGCATTGAATCTTAGCGTGTGACAATTCGTTGGATAGGTAAACAACATAACTACGACTTCCATGGGATATTTTTGCGTTCTCTAAAAAATCAGCCGAAATGGGGGTTAAGAAAATATCCTCGTTAATTTGGGACATTACTGGTTTTCGACCCTTTTTTAGTAGGAAGGCCATAATGTGGCCGAGTTGCATTGAATCTTAGCGTGTGACAATTCGTTGGATAGGTAAACAACATAACTACGACTTCCATGGGATATTTTTGCATTCTCTAAAAATTCAGCCAAAATGGAGGTTAAGAAAATCCCCTCGTTAATTTAGGACATTACTCGTTTTCGACCCTTTTTTATAAGGAAGGTCATAAAGTGGCCGGTTTGTATTGAATCTTAGTATGGGACAATTCGTTGGATAGGTAAACAACATAGCTACGACTTCCATCGGATATTTTTGCATTTTTTAAAAATTCAGCCAAAATGGAGGTTAAGAAAATCTCCTCGTTAATTTGGGACATTACTCGTTTTCGACCCTTTTTTACTAGGAAGGCCATAAAGTGGCCGATTTGCATTGAATCTTAGCGTGTGACAATTCGTTGGATAGGTAAACAACATAACAATGACTTCCATGGGATATTTTTGCATTCTCTAAAAATTCAGCCAAAATGGGGGTTAAGAAAATATCCTCGTTAATTTGGGACATTACTCGTTTTCGACCCTTTTTTAGTAGGAAGGCCATAATGTGGCCGATTTGCATTGAATCTTAGCGTGTGACAATTCGTTGGATAGGTAAACAACATAACTATGACTTCCATGGGATATTTTTGCATTCTCTAAAAATTCAGCCAAAATGGGGGTTAAGAAAATCTCCTCGTTAATTTGGGACATTACTCGTTTTCGACCCTTTTTTAGTAGGAAGGCCATAATGTGGCCGATTTGCATTGAATCTTAGCGTGTGACAATTCGTTGGATAGGTAAACAACATAACTACGACTTCCATGGGATATTTTTGCATTCTCTAAAAATTCAGCCAAAATGGGGGTTAAGAAAATATCCTCGTTAATTTTTGACATTACTCGTTTTCGCCCCTTTTTTAGTAGGAAGGCCATAATGTGGCCGATTTGCATTGAATCTTAGCGTGTGACAATTCGTTGGATAGGTAAACAACATAACTATGACTTCCATGGGATATTTTTGCATTCTCTAAAAATTCAGCCAAAATGGGGGTTAAGAAAATATCCTCGTTAATTTGGGACATTACTCGTTTTCGACCCTTTTTTAGTAGGAAGGCCATAATGTGGCCGATTTGCATTGAATCTTAGCGTGTGACAATTCGTTGGATAGGTAAACAACATAACTACGACTTCCATGGGATATTTTTGCATTCTCTAAAAATTCAGCAAAAATGGGGGTTAAGAAAATTTCCTCGTTAATTTGGTACATTACTCGTTTTCGACCCTTTTTTAGTAGGAAGGCCATAATGTGGCCGATTTGCATTGAATCTTAGCGTGTGACAATTCGTTGGATAGGTAAACAACATAACAATGACTTCCATGGGATATTTTTGCATTCTCTAAAACTTCAGCTAAAATGGGGGTTAAGAAAATATCCTCGTTAATTTGGGACATTACTCGTTTTCGACCCTTTTTTAGTAGGAAGGCCATAATGTGGCCGATTTGCATTGAATCTTAGCGTGTGACAATTCGTTGGATAGGTAAACAACATAACTATGACTTCCATGGGATATTTTTGCATTCTCTAAAAATTCAGCCAAAATGGGGGTTAAAAAAATATCCTCGTTAATATGGGACATTACTCGTTTTCGACCCTTTTTTAGTAGGAAGGCCATAATGTGGCCGATTTGCATTGAATCTTAGCGTGTGACAATTCGTTGGATAGGTAAACAACATAACTACGACTTCCATGAGATATTTTTGCGTTCTCTAAAAAATCAGCCGAAATGGGGGTTAAGAAAATATCCTCGTTAATTTGGGACATTACTGGTTTTCGACCCTTTTTTAGTAGGAAGGCCATAATGTGGCCGAGTTGCATTGAATCTTAGCGTGTGACAATTCGTTGGATAGGTAAACAACATAACTACGACTTCCATGGGATATTTTTGCATTCTCTAAAAATTCAGCCAAAATGGAGGTTAAGAAAATCCCCTCGTTAATTTAGGACATTACTCGTTTTCGACCCTTTTTTATAAGGAAGGTCATAAAGTGGCCGGTTTGTATTGAATCTTAGTATGGGACAATTCGTTGGATAGGTAAACAACATAGCTACGACTTCCATCGGATATTTTTGCATTTTTTAAAAATTCAGCCAAAATGGAGGTTAAGAAAATCTCCTCGTTAATTTGGGACATTACTCGTTTTCGACCCTTTTTTACTAGGAAGGCCATAAGGTGGCCGATTTGCATTGAATCTTAGCGTGTGACAATTCGTTGGATAGGTAAACAACATAACAATGACTTCCATGGGATATTTTTGCATTCTCTAAAAATTCAGCCAAAATGGGGGTTAAGAAAATATCCTCGTTAATTTGGGACATTACTCGTTTTCGACCCTTTTTTAGTAGGAAGGCCATAATGTGGCCGATTTGCATTGAATCTTAGCGTGTGACAATTCGTTGGATAGGTAAACAACATAACTATGACTTCCATGGGATATTTTTGCATTCTCTAAAAATTCAGCCAAAATGGGGGTTAAGAAAATCTCCTCGTTAATTTGGGACATTACTCGTTTTCGACCCTTTTTTAGTAGGAAGGCCATAATGTGGCCGATTTGCATTGAATCTTAGCGTGTGACAATTCGTTGGATAGGTAAACAACATAACTACGACTTCCATGGGATATTTTTGCATTCTCTAAAAATTCAGCCAAAATGGGGGTTAAGAAAATATCCTCGTTAATTTTTGACATTACTCGTTTTCGCCCCTTTTTTAGTAGGAAGGCCATAATGTGGCCGATTTGCATTGAATCTTAGCGTGTGACAATTCGTTGGATAGGTAAACAACATAACTATGACTTCCATGGGATATTTTTGCATTCTCTAAAAATTCAGCCAAAATGGGGGTTAAGAAAATATCCTCGTTAATTTGGGACATTACTCGTTTTCGACCCTTTTTTAGTAGGAAGGCCATAATGTGGCCGATTTGCATTGAATCTTAGCGTGTGACAATTCGTTGGATAGGTAAACAACATAACTACGACTTCCATGGGATATTTTTGCATTCTCTAAAAATTCAGCAAAAATGGGGGTTAAGAAAATTTCCTCGTTAATTTGGTACATTACTCGTTTTCGACCCTTTTTTAGTAGGAAGGCCATAATGTGGCCGATTTGCATTGAATCTTAGCGTGTGACAATTCGTTGGATAGGTAAACAACATAACAATGACTTCCATGGGATATTTTTGCATTCTCTAAAACTTCAGCTAAAATGGGGGTTAAGAAAATATCCTCGTTAATTTGGGACATTACTCGTTTTCGACCCTTTTTTAGTAGGAAGGCCATAATGTGGCCGATTTGCATTGAATCTTAGCGTGTGACAATTCGTTGGATAGGTAAACAACATAACTATGACTTCCATGGGATATTTTTGCATTCTCTAAAAATTCAGCCAAAATGGGGGTTAAAAAAATATCCTCGTTAATATGGGACATTACTCGTTTTCGACCCTTTTTTAGTAGGAAGGCCATAATGTGGCCGATTTGCATTGAATCTTAGCGTGTGACAATTCGTTGGATAGGTAAACAACATAACTATGACTTCCATGGGATATTTTTGCATTCTCTAAAAATTCAGCCAAAATGGGGGTTAAGAAAATATCCTCGTTAATTTGGGACATTACTCGTTTTCGACCCTTTTTTAGTAGGAAAGCCATAATGTGGCCGATTTGCATTGAATCTTAGCGTGTGACAATTCGTTGGATAGGTAAACAACATAACTACGACTTCCATGGGATATTTTTGCATTCTCTAAAAATTCAGCCAAAATGGGGGTTAAGAAAATATCCTCGTTAATTTGGGACATTACTCGTTTTCGACCCTTTTTTAGTAGGAAGGCCATAATGTGGCCGAGTTGCATTGAATCGTAGCGTGTGACAATTCGTTGGATAGGTAAACAACATAACTATGACTTCCATGGGATATTTTTGCATTCTCTAAAAATTCAGCCAAAATGGGGGTTAAGAAAATATCCTCGTTAATTTGGGACATTACTCGTTTTCGACCCTTTTTTAGTAGGAAGGCCATAATGTGGCCGATTTGCATTGAATCTTAGCGTGTGACAATTCGTTGGATAGGTAAACAACATAACTACGACTTCCATGGGATATTTTTGCATTCTCTAAAAATTCAGCAAAAATGGGGGTTAAGAAAATTTCCTCGTTAATTTGGTACATTACTCGTTTTCGACCCTTTTTTAGTAGGAAGGCCATAATGTGGCCGATTTGCATTGAATCTTAGCGTGTGACAATTCGTTGGATAGGTAAACAACATAACTACGACTTCCATGGGATATTTTTGCATTCTCTAAAAATTCAGCCAAAATGGGGGTTAAGAAAATATCCTCGTTAATTTTTGACATTACTCGTTTTCGCCCCTTTTTTAGTAGGAAGGCCATAATGTGGCCGATTTGCATTGAATCTTAGCGTGTGACAATTCGTTGGATAGGTAAACAACATAACTATGACTTCCATGGGATATTTTTGCATTCTCTAAAAATTCAGCCAAAATGGGGGTTAAGAAAATATCCTCGTTAATTTGGGACATTACTCGTTTTCGACCCTTTTTTAGTAGGAAGGCCATAATGTGGCCGATTTGCATTGAATCTTAGCGTGTGACAATTCGTTGGATAGGTAAACAACATAACTACGACTTCCATGGGATATTTTTGCATTCTCTAAAAATTCAGCAAAAATGGGGGTTAAGAAAATTTCCTCGTTAATTTGGTACATTACTCGTTTTCGACCCTTTTTTAGTAGGAAGGCCATAATGTGGCCGATTTGCATTGAATCTTAGCGTGTGACAATTCGTTGGATAGGTAAACAACATAACAATGACTTCCATGGGATATTTTTGCATTCTCTAAAACTTCAGCTAAAATGGGGGTTAAGAAAATATCCTCGTTAATTTGGGACATTACTCGTTTTCGACCCTTTTTTAGTAGGAAGGCCATAATGTGGCCGATTTGCATTGAATCTTAGCGTGTGACAATTCGTTGGATAGGTAAACAACATAACTATGACTTCCATGGGATATTTTTGCATTCTCTAAAAATTCAGCCAAAATGGGGGTTAAAAAAATATCCTCGTTAATATGGGACATTACTCGTTTTCGACCCTTTTTTAGTAGGAAGGCCATAATGTGGCCGATTTGCATTGAATCTTAGCGTGTGACAATTCGTTGGATAGGTAAACAACATAACTATGACTTCCATGGGATATTTTTGCATTCTCTAAAAATTCAGCCAAAATGGGGGTTAAGAAAATATCCTCGTTAATTTGGGACATTACTCGTTTTCGACCCTTTTTTAGTAGGAAAGCCATAATGTGGCCGATTTGCATTGAATCTTAGCGTGTGACAATTCGTTGGATAGGTAAACAACATAACTACGACTTCCATGGGATATTTTTGCATTCTCTAAAAATTCAGCCAAAATGGGGGTTAAGAAAATATCCTCGTTAATTTGGGACATTACTCGTTTTCGACCCTTTTTTAGTAGGAAGGCCATAATGTGGCCGAGTTGCATTGAATCGTAGCGTGTGACAATTCGTTGGATAGGTAAACAACATAACTATGACTTCCATGGGATATTTTTGCATTCTCTAAAAATTCAGCCAAAATGGGGGTTAAGAAAATATCCTCGTTAATTTGGGACATTACTCGTTTTCGACCCTTTTTTAGTAGGAAGGCCATAATGTGGCCGATTTGCATTGAATCTTAGCGTGTGACAATTCGTTGGATAGGTAAACAACATAACTACGACTTCCATGGGATATTTTTGCATTCTCTAAAAATTCAGCAAAAATGGGGGTTAAGAAAATTTCCTCGTTAATTTGGTACATTACTCGTTTTCGACCCTTTTTTAGTAGGAAGGCCATAATGTGGCCGATTTGCATTGAATCTTAGCGTGTGACAATTCGTTGGATAGGTAAACAACATAACAATGACTTCCATGGGATATTTTTGCATTCTCTAAAACTTCAGCTAAAATGGGGGTTAAGAAAATATCCTCGTTAATTTGGGACATTACTCGTTTTCGACCCTTTTTTAGTAGGAAGGCCATAATGTGGCCGATTTGCATTGAATCTTAGCGTGTGACAATTCGTTGGATAGGTAAACAACATAACTATGACTTCCATGGGATATTTTTGCATTCTCTAAAAATTCAGCCAAAATGGGGGTTAAAAAAATATCCTCGTTAATATGGGACATTACTCGTTTTCGACCCTTTTTTAGTAGGAAGGCCATAATGTGGCCGATTTGCATTGAATCTTAGCGTGTGACAATTCGTTGGATAGGTAAACAACATAACTACGACTTCCATGAGATATTTTTGCGTTCTCTAAAAAATCAGCCGAAATGGGGGTTAAGAAAATATCCTCGTTAATTTGGGACATTACTGGTTTTCGACCCTTTTTTAGTAGGAAGGCCATAATGTGGCCGAGTTGCATTGAATCTTAGCGTGTGACAATTCGTTGGATAGGTAAACAACATAACTACGACTTCCATGGGATATTTTTGCATTCTCTAAAAATTCAGCCAAAATGGAGGTTAAGAAAATCCCCTCGTTAATTTAGGACATTACTCGTTTTCGACCCTTTTTTATAAGGAAGGTCATAAAGTGGCCGGTTTGTATTGAATCTTAGTATGGGACAATTCGTTGGATAGGTAAACAACATAGCTACGACTTCCATCGGATATTTTTGCATTTTTTAAAAATTCAGCCAAAATGGAGGTTAAGAAAATCTCCTCGTTAATTTGGGACATTACTCGTTTTCGACCCTTTTTTACTAGGAAGGCCATAAGGTGGCCGATTTGCATTGAATCTTAGCGTGTGACAATTCGTTGGATAGGTAAACAACATAACAATGACTTCCATGGGATATTTTTGCATTCTCTAAAAATTCAGCCAAAATGGGGGTTAAGAAAATATCCTCGTTAATTTGGGACATTACTCGTTTTCGACCCTTTTTTAGTAGGAAGGCCATAATGTGGCCGATTTGCATTGAATCTTAGCGTGTGACAATTCGTTGGATAGGTAAACAACATAACTATGACTTCCATGGGATATTTTTGCATTCTCTAAAAATTCAGCCAAAATGGGGGTTAAGAAAATCTCCTCGTTAATTTGGGACATTACTCGTTTTCGACCCTTTTTTAGTAGGAAGGCCATAATGTGGCCGATTTGCATTGAATCTTAGCGTGTGACAATTCGTTGGATAGGTAAACAACATAACTACGACTTCCATGGGATATTTTTGCATTCTCTAAAAATTCAGCCAAAATGGGGGTTAAGAAAATATCCTCGTTAATTTTTGACATTACTCGTTTTCGCCCCTTTTTTAGTAGGAAGGCCATAATGTGGCCGATTTGCATTGAATCTTAGCGTGTGACAATTCGTTGGATAGGTAAACAACATAACTATGACTTCCATGGGATATTTTTGCATTCTCTAAAAATTCAGCCAAAATGGGGGTTAAGAAAATATCCTCGTTAATTTGGGACATTACTCGTTTTCGACCCTTTTTTAGTAGGAAGGCCATAATGTGGCCGATTTGCATTGAATCTTAGCGTGTGACAATTCGTTGGATAGGTAAACAACATAACTACGACTTCCATGGGATATTTTTGCATTCTCTAAAAATTCAGCAAAAATGGGGGTTAAGAAAATTTCCTCGTTAATTTGGTACATTACTCGTTTTCGACCCTTTTTTAGTAGGAAGGCCATAATGTGGCCGATTTGCATTGAATCTTAGCGTGTGACAATTTGTTGGATAGGTAAACAACATAACAATGACTTCCATGGGATATTTTTGCATTCTCTAAAACTTCAGCTAAAATGGGGGTTAAGAAAATATCCTCGTTAATTTGGGACATTACTCGTTTTCGACCCTTTTTTAGTAGGAAGGCCATAATGTGGCCGATTTGCATTGAATCTTAGCGTGTGACAATTCGTTGGATAGGTAAACAACATAACTATGACTTCCATGGGATATTTTTGCATTCTCTAAAAATTCAGCCAAAATGGGGGTTAAAAAAATATCCTCGTTAATATGGGACATTACTCGTTTTCGACCCTTTTTTAGTAGGAAGGCCATAATGTGGCCGATTTGCATTGAATCTTAGCGTGTGACAATTCGTTGGATAGGTAAACAACATAACTATGACTTCCATGGGATATTTTTGCATTCTCTAAAAATTCAGCCAAAATGGGGGTTAAGAAAATATCCTCGTTAATTTGGGACATTACTCGTTTTCGACCCTTTTTTAGTAGGAAGGCCATAATGTGGCCGATTTGCATTGAATCTTAGCGTGTGACAATTCGTTGGATAGGTAAACAACATAACTACGACTTCCATGGGATATTTTTGCATTCTCTAAAAATTCAGCCAAAATGGGGGTTAAGAAAATATCCTCGTTAATTTGGGACATTACTCGTTTTCGACCCTTTTTTAGTAGGAAGGCCATAATGTGGCCGAGTTGCATTGAATCGTAGCGTGTGACAATTCGTTGGATAGGTAAACAACATAACTATGACTTCCATGGGATATTTTTGCATTCTCTAAAAATTCAGCCAAAATGGGGGTTAAGAAAATATCCTCGTTAATTTGGGACATTACTCGTTTTCGACCCTTTTTTAGTAGGAAGGCCATAATGTGGCCGATTTGCATTGAATCTTAGCGTGTGACAATTCGTTGGATAGGTAAACAACATAGCTACGACTTCCATCGGATATTTTTGCATTTTTTAAAAATTCAGCCAAAATGGAGGTTAAGAAAATCTCCTCGTTAATTTGGGACATTACTCGTTTTCGACCCTTTTTTACTAGGAAGGCCATAAAGTGGCCGATTTGCATTGAATCTTAGCGTGTGACAATTCGTTGGATAGGTAAACAACATAACAATGACTTCCATGGGATATTTTTGCATTCTCTAAAAATTCAGCCAAAATGGGGGTTAAGAAAATATCCTCGTTAATTTGGGACATTACTCGTTTTCGACCCTTTTTTAGTAGGAAGGCCATAATGTGGCCGATTTGCATTGAATCTTAGCGTGTGACAATTCGTTGGATAGGTAAACAACATAACTACGACTTCCATGGGATATTTTTGCATTCTCTAAAAAATCAGCCAAAATGGGGGTTAAGAAAATATCCTCGTTAATTTGGGACATTACTCGTTTTCGACACTTTTTTAGTTGGAAGGCCATAATGTGGCCGATTTGCATTGAATCTTAGCGTGTGACAATTCGTTGGATAGGTAAACAACATAACTATGACTTCCGTGGGATATTTTTGCATCTCTAAAAATTCAGCCAAAATGGGGGTTAAAAAAATATCCTCGTTAATATGGGACATTACTCGTTTTCGACCCTTTTTTAGTAGGAAGGCCATAATGTGGCCGATTTGCATTGAATCTTAGCGTGTGACAATTCGTTGGATAGGTAAACAACATAACTACGACTTCCATGGGATATTTTTGCATTCTCTAAAAATTCAGCCAAAATGGGGGTTAAGAAAATATCCTCGTTAGTTTTTGACATTACTCGTTTTCGACCTTTTTTTAGTAGGAAGGCCATAATGTGGCCGATTGGCATTGAATCTTAGCGTGTGACAATTCGTTGGATAGGTAAACAACATAACTATGACTTCCATGGGATATTTTTGCATTCTCTAAAAATTCAGCCAAAATGGGGGTTAAGAAAATATCCTCGTTAATTTGGGACATTACTCGTTTTCGACCCTTTTTTAGTAGGAAGGCCATAATGTGGCCGAGGTAAACAACATAACTATGACTTCCATGGGATATTTTTGCATTCTCTAAAAATTCAGCCAAAATGGGGGTTAAGAAAATATCCTCGTTAATTTGGGACATTACTCGTTTTCGACCCTTTTTTAGTAGGAAGGCCATAATGTGGCCGATTTGCATTGAATCTTAGCGTGTGACAATTCGTTGGATAGGTAAACAACATAACTACGACTTCCATGGGATATTTTTGCATTCTCTAAAAATTCAGCCAAAATGGGGGTTAAGAAAATAACCTCGTTAATTTTTGACATTACTCGTTTTCGACCTTTTTTTAGTAGGAAGGCCATAATGTGGCCGATTTGCATTGAATCTTAGCGTGTGACAATTCGTTGGATAGGTAAACAACATAACTATGACTTCCATGGGATATTTTTGCATTCTCTAAAAATTCAGCCAAAATGGGGGTTAAGAAAATATCCTCGTTAATTTGGGACATTACTCGTTTTCGACCCTTTTTTAGTAGGAAGGCCATAATGTGGCCGATTTGCATTGAATCTTAGCGTGTGACAATTCGTTGGATAGGTAAACAACATAACTACGACTTCCATGGGATATTTTTGCATTCTCTAAAAATTCAGCCAAAATGGGGGTTAAGAAAATATCCTCGTTAATTTGGGACATTACTCGTTTTCGACCCTTTTTTAGTAGGAAGGCCACAATGTGGCCGAGTTGCATTGAATCGTAGCGTGTGACAATTTGTTGGATAGGTAAACAACATAACTATGACTTCCATGGGATATTTTTGCATTCTCTAAAAATTCAGCCAAAATGGGGGTTAAGAAAATATCCTCGTTAATTTGGGACATTACTCGTTTTCGACCGTTTTTTAGTAGGAAGGCCATAATGTGGCCGATTTGCATTGAATCTTAGCGTGTGACAATTCGTTGGATAGGTAAACAACATAACTACGACTTCCATGGGATATTTTTGCATTCTCTAAAAATTCAGCCAAAATGGGGGTTAAGAAAATATCCTCGATAATTTTTGACATTACTCGTTTTCGACCCTTTTTTAGTAGGAAGGCCATAATGTGGCCGATTTGCATTGAATCTTAGCGTGTGACAATTCGTTGGATAGGTAAACAACATAACAATGACTTCCATGGGATATTTTTGCATTCTCTAAAAATTCAGCCAAAATGGGGGTTAAGAAAATATCCTCGTTAATTTGGGACATTACTCGTTTTCGACCCTTTTTTAGTAGGAAGGCCATAATGTGGCCGATTTGCATTGAATCTTAGCGTGTGATAATTCGTTGGATAGGTAAACAACATAACTATGACTTCCATGGGATATTTTTGCATTCTCTAAAAATTCAGCCAAAATGGGGGTTAAGAAAATCTCCTCGTTAATTTGGGACATTACTCGTTTTCGACCCTTTTTTAGTAGGAAGGCCATAATGTGGCTGATTTGCATTGAATCTTAGTGTGTGACAATTCGTTGGATAGGTAAACAACATAACTACGACTTCCATGGGATATTTTTGCATTCTCTAAAAATTCAGCCAAAATGGGGGTTAAGAAAATATCCTCGTTAATTTTTGACATTACTCGTTTTCGACCCTTTTTTAGTAGGAAGGCCATAATGTGGCCTATTTGCATTGAATCTTAGCGTGTGACAATTCGTTGGATAGGTAAACAACATAACTATGACTTCCATGAGATATTTTTGCATTCTCTAAAAATTCAGCCAAAATGGGGGTTAAGAAAATATCCTCGTTAATTTGGGACATTACTCGTTTTCGACCGTTTTTTAGTAGGAAGGCCATAATGTGGCCGATTTGCATTGAATCTTAGCGTGTGACAATTCGTTGGATAGGTAAACAACATAACTACGACTTCCATGGGATATTTTTGCGTTCTCTAAAAAATCAGCCGAAATGGGGGTTAAGAAAATATCCTCGTTAATTTGGGACATTACTGGTTTTCGACCCTTTTTTAGTAGGAAGGCCATAATGTGGCCGAGTTGCATTGAATCTTAGCGTGTGACAATTCGTTGGATAGGTAAACAACATAACTACGACTTCCATGGGATATTTTTGCATTCTCTAAAAATTCAGCCAAAATGGAGGTTAAGAAAATCCCCTCGTTAATTTAGGACATTACTCGTTTTCGACCCTTTTTTATAAGGAAGGTCATAAAGTGGCCGGTTTGTATTGAATCTTAGTATGGGACAATTCGTTGGATAGGTAAACAACATAGCTACGACTTCCATCGGATATTTTTGCATTTTTTAAAAATTCAGCCAAAATGGAGGTTAAGAAAATCTCCTCGTTAATTTGGGACATTACTCGTTTTCGACCCTTTTTTACTAGGAAGGCCATAAAGTGGCCGATTTGCATTGAATCTTAGCGTGTGACAATTCGTTGGATAGGTAAACAACATAACAATGACTTCCATGGGATATTTTTGCATTCTCTAAAAATTCAGCCAAAATGGGGGTTAAGAAAATATCCTCGTTAATTTGGGACATTACTCGTTTTCGACCCTTTTTTAGTAGGAAGGCCATAATGTGGCCGATTTGCATTGAATCTTAGCGTGTGACAATTCGTTGGATAGGTAAACAACATAACTATGACTTCCATGGGATATTTTTGCATTCTCTAAAAATTCAGCCAAAATGGGGGTTAAGAAAATCTCCTCGTTAATTTGGGACATTACTCGTTTTCGACCCTTTTTTAGTAGGAAGGCCATAATGTGGCCGATTTGCATTGAATCTTAGCGTGTGACAATTCGTTGGATAGGTAAACAACATAACTACGACTTCCATGGGATATTTTTGCATTCTCTAAAAATTCAGCCAAAATGGGGGTTAAGAAAATATCCTCGTTAATTTTTGACATTACTCGTTTTCGCCCCTTTTTTAGTAGGAAGGCCATAATGTGGCCGATTTGCATTGAATCTTAGCGTGTGACAATTCGTTGGATAGGTAAACAACATAACTATGACTTCCATGGGATATTTTTGCATTCTCTAAAAATTCAGCCAAAATGGGGGTTAAGAAAATATCCTCGTTAATTTGGGACATTACTCGTTTTCGACCCTTTTTTAGTAGGAAGGCCATAATGTGGCCGATTTGCATTGAATCTTAGCGTGTGACAATTCGTTGGATAGGTAAACAACATAACTACGACTTCCATGGGATATTTTTGCATTCTCTAAAAATTCAGCAAAAATGGGGGTTAAGAAAATTTCCTCGTTAATTTGGTACATTACTCGTTTTCGACCCTTTTTTAGTAGGAAGGCCATAATGTGGCCGATTTGCATTGAATCTTAGCGTGTGACAATTCGTTGGATAGGTAAACAACATAACAATGACTTCCATGGGATATTTTTGCATTCTCTAAAACTTCAGCTAAAATGGGGGTTAAGAAAATATCCTCGTTAATTTGGGACATTACTCGTTTTCGACCCTTTTTTAGTAGGAAGGCCATAATGTGGCCGATTTGCATTGAATCTTAGCGTGTGACAATTCGTTGGATAGGTAAACAACATAACTATGACTTCCATGGGATATTTTTGCATTCTCTAAAAATTCAGCCAAAATGGGGGTTAAAAAAATATCCTCGTTAATATGGGACATTACTCGTTTTCGACCCTTTTTTAGTAGGAAGGCCATAATGTGGCCGATTTGCATTGAATCTTAGCGTGTGACAATTCGTTGGATAGGTAAACAACATAACTACGACTTCCATGAGATATTTTTGCGTTCTCTAAAAAATCAGCCGAAATGGGGGTTAAGAAAATATCCTCGTTAATTTGGGACATTACTGGTTTTCGACCCTTTTTTAGTAGGAAGGCCATAATGTGGCCGAGTTGCATTGAATCTTAGCGTGTGACAATTCGTTGGATAGGTAAACAACATAACTACGACTTCCATGGGATATTTTTGCATTCTCTAAAAATTCAGCCAAAATGGAGGTTAAGAAAATCCCCTCGTTAATTTAGGACATTACTCGTTTTCGACCCTTTTTTATAAGGAAGGTCATAAAGTGGCCGGTTTGTATTGAATCTTAGTATGGGACAATTCGTTGGATAGGTAAACAACATAGCTACGACTTCCATCGGATATTTTTGCATTTTTTAAAAATTCAGCCAAAATGGAGGTTAAGAAAATCTCCTCGTTAATTTGGGACATTACTCGTTTTCGACCCTTTTTTACTAGGAAGGCCATAAGGTGGCCGATTTGCATTGAATCTTAGCGTGTGACAATTCGTTGGATAGGTAAACAACATAACAATGACTTCCATGGGATATTTTTGCATTCTCTAAAAATTCAGCCAAAATGGGGGTTAAGAAAATATCCTCGTTAATTTGGGACATTACTCGTTTTCGACCCTTTTTTAGTAGGAAGGCCATAATGTGGCCGATTTGCATTGAATCTTAGCGTGTGACAATTCGTTGGATAGGTAAACAACATAACTATGACTTCCATGGGATATTTTTGCATTCTCTAAAAATTCAGCCAAAATGGGGGTTAAGAAAATCTCCTCGTTAATTTGGGACATTACTCGTTTTCGACCCTTTTTTAGTAGGAAGGCCATAATGTGGCCGATTTGCATTGAATCTTAGCGTGTGACAATTCGTTGGATAGGTAAACAACATAACTACGACTTCCATGGGATATTTTTGCATTCTCTAAAAATTCAGCCAAAATGGGGGTTAAGAAAATATCCTCGTTAATTTTTGACATTACTCGTTTTCGCCCCTTTTTTAGTAGGAAGGCCATAATGTGGCCGATTTGCATTGAATCTTAGCGTGTGACAATTCGTTGGATAGGTAAACAACATAACTATGACTTCCATGGGATATTTTTGCATTCTCTAAAAATTCAGCCAAAATGGGGGTTAAGAAAATATCCTCGTTAATTTGGGACATTACTCGTTTTCGACCCTTTTTTAGTAGGAAGGCCATAATGTGGCCGATTTGCATTGAATCTTAGCGTGTGACAATTCGTTGGATAGGTAAACAACATAACTACGACTTCCATGGGATATTTTTGCATTCTCTAAAAATTCAGCAAAAATGGGGGTTAAGAAAATTTCCTCGTTAATTTGGTACATTACTCGTTTTCGACCCTTTTTTAGTAGGAAGGCCATAATGTGGCCGATTTGCATTGAATCTTAGCGTGTGACAATTCGTTGGATAGGTAAACAACATAACAATGACTTCCATGGGATATTTTTGCATTCTCTAAAACTTCAGCTAAAATGGGGGTTAAGAAAATATCCTCGTTAATTTGGGACATTACTCGTTTTCGACCCTTTTTTAGTAGGAAGGCCATAATGTGGCCGATTTGCATTGAATCTTAGCGTGTGGCAATTCGTTGGATAGGTAAACAACATAACTATGACTTCCATGGGATATTTTTGCATTCTCTAAAAATTCAGCCAAAATGGGGGTTAAAAAAATATCCTCGTTAATATGGGACATTACTCGTTTTCGACCCTTTTTTAGTAGGAAGGCCATAATGTGGCCGATTTGCATTGAATCTTAGCGTGTGACAATTCGTTGGATAGGTAAACAACATAACTATGACTTCCATGGGATATTTTTGCATTCTCTAAAAATTCAGCCAAAATGGGGGTTAAGAAAATATCCTCGTTAATTTGGGACATTACTCGTTTTCGACCCTTTTTTAGTAGGAAGGCCATAATGTGGCCGATTTGCATTGAATCTTAGCGTGTGACAATTCGTTGGATAGGTAAACAACATAACTACGACTTCCATGGGATATTTTTGCATTCTCTAAAAATTCAGCCAAAATGGGGGTTAAGAAAATATCCTCGTTAATTTGGGACATTACTCGTTTTCGACCCTTTTTTAGTAGGAAGGCCATAATGTGGCCGAGTTGCATTGAATCGTAGCGTGTGACAATTCGTTGGATAGGTAAACAACATAACTATGACTTCCATGGGATATTTTTGCATTCTCTAAAAATTCAGCCAAAATGGGGGTTAAGAAAATATCCTCGTTAATTTGGGACATTACTCGTTTTCGACCCTTTTTTAGTAGGAAGGCCATAATGTGGCCGATTTGCATTGAATCTTAGCGTGTGACAATTCGTTGGATAGGTAAACAACATAGCTACGACTTCCATCGGATATTTTTGCATTTTTTAAAAATTCAGCCAAAATGGAGGTTAAGAAAATCTCCTCGTTAATTTGGGACATTACTCGTTTTCGACCCTTTTTTACTAGGAAGGCCATAAAGTGGCCGATTTGCATTGAATCTTAGCGTGTGACAATTCGTTGGATAGGTAAACAACATAACAATGACTTCCATGGGATATTTTTGCATTCTCTAAAAATTCAGCCAAAATGGGGGTTAAGAAAATATCCTCGTTAATTTGGGACATTACTCGTTTTCGACCCTTTTTTAGTAGGAAGGCCATAATGTGGCCGATTTGCATTGAATCTTAGCGTGTGACAATTCGTTGGATAGGTAAACAACATAACTATGACTTCCATGGGATATTTTTGCATTCTCTAAAAATTCAGCCAAAATGGGGGTTAAGAAAATCTCCTCGTTAATTTGGGACATTACTCGTTTTCGACCCTTTTTTAGTAGGAAGGCCATAATGTGGCCGATTTGCATTGAATCTTAGCGTGTGACAATTCGTTGGATAGGTAAACAACATAACTACGACTTCCATGGGATATTTTTGCATTCTCTAAAAATTCAGCCAAAATGGGGGTTAAGAAAATATCCTCGTTAATTTTTGACATTACTCGTTTTCGCCCCTTTTTTAGTAGGAAGGCCATAATGTGGCCGATTTGCATTGAATCTTAGCGTGTGACAATTCGTTGGATAGGTAAACAACATAACTATGACTTCCATGGGATATTTTTGCATTCTCTAAAAATTCAGCCAAAATGGGGGTTAAGAAAATATCCTCGTTAATTTGGGACATTACTCGTTTTCGACCCTTTTTTAGTAGGAAGGCCATAATGTGGCCGA
This sequence comes from Medicago sativa, assembly GCF_051527215.1. NCBI lineage: Eukaryota > Viridiplantae > Streptophyta > Magnoliopsida > Fabales > Fabaceae > Medicago > Medicago sativa. The sequence goes on from NC_140750.1 coordinate 85,836,714, forward strand.
TTTGCATTGAATCTTAGCGTGTGACAATTCGTTGGATAGGTAAACAACATAGCTACGACTTCCATCGGATATTTTTGCATTTTTTAAAAATTCAGCCAAAATGGAGGTTAAGAAAATCTCCTCGTTAATTTGGGACATTACTCGTTTTCGACCCTTTTTTACTAGGAAGGCCATAAAGTGGCCGATTTGCATTGAATCTTAGCGTGTGACAATTCGTTGGATAGGTAAACAACATAACAATGACTTCCATGGGATATTTTTGCATTCTCTAAAAATTCAGCCAAAATGGGGGTTAAGAAAATATCCTCGTTAATTTGGGACATTACTCGTTTTCGACCCTTTTTTAGTAGGAAGGCCATAATGTGGCCGATTTGCATTGAATCTTAGCGTGTGACAATTCGTTGGATAGGTAAACAACATAACTATGACTTCCATGGGATATTTTTGCATTCTCTAAAAATTCAGCCAAAATGGGGGTTAAGAAAATCTCCTCGTTAATTTGGGACATTACTCGTTTTCGACCCTTTTTTAGTAGGAAGGCCATAATGTGGCCGATTTGCATTGAATCTTAGCGTGTGACAATTCGTTGGATAGGTAAACAACATAACTACGACTTCCATGGGATATTTTTGCATTCTCTAAAAATTCAGCCAAAATGGGGGTTAAGAAAATATCCTCGTTAATTTTTGACATTACTCGTTTTCGCCCCTTTTTTAGTAGGAAGGCCATAATGTGGCCGATTTGCATTGAATCTTAGCGTGTGACAATTCGTTGGATAGGTAAACAACATAACTATGACTTCCATGGGATATTTTTGCATTCTCTAAAAATTCAGCCAAAATGGGGGTTAAGAAAATATCCTCGTTAATTTGGGACATTACTCGTTTTCGACCCTTTTTTAGTAGGAAGGCCATAATGTGGCCGATTTGCATTGAATCTTAGCGTGTGACAATTCGTTGGATAGGTAAACAACATAACTACGACTTCCATGGGATATTTTTGCATTCTCTAAAAATTCAGCAAAAATGGGGGTTAAGAAAATTTCCTCGTTAATTTGGTACATTACTCGTTTTCGACCCTTTTTTAGTAGGAAGGCCATAATGTGGCCGATTTGCATTGAATCTTAGCGTGTGACAATTCGTTGGATAGGTAAACAACATAACAATGACTTCCATGGGATATTTTTGCATTCTCTAAAACTTCAGCTAAAATGGGGGTTAAGAAAATATCCTCGTTAATTTGGGACATTACTCGTTTTCGACCCTTTTTTAGTAGGAAGGCCATAATGTGGCCGATTTGCATTGAATCTTAGCGTGTGACAATTCGTTGGATAGGTAAACAACATAACTATGACTTCCATGGGATATTTTTGCATTCTCTAAAAATTCAGCCAAAATGGGGGTTAAAAAAATATCCTCGTTAATATGGGACATTACTCGTTTTCGACCCTTTTTTAGTAGGAAGGCCATAATGTGGCCGATTTGCATTGAATCTTAGCGTGTGACAATTCGTTGGATAGGTAAACAACATAACTATGACTTCCATGGGATATTTTTGCATTCTCTAAAAATTCAGCCAAAATGGGGGTTAAGAAAATATCCTCGTTAATTTGGGACATTACTCGTTTTCGACCCTTTTTTAGTAGGAAGGCCATAATGTGGCCGATTTGCATTGAATCTTAGCGTGTGACAATTCGTTGGATAGGTAAACAACATAACTACGACTTCCATGGGATATTTTTGCATTCTCTAAAAATTCAGCCAAAATGGGGGTTAAGAAAATATCCTCGTTAATTTGGGACATTACTCGTTTTCGACCCTTTTTTAGTAGGAAGGCCATAATGTGGCCGAGTTGCATTGAATCGTAGCGTGTGACAATTCGTTGGATAGGTAAACAACATAACTATGACTTCCATGGGATATTTTTGCATTCTCTAAAAATTCAGCCAAAATGGGGGTTAAGAAAATATCCTCGTTAATTTGGGACATTACTCGTTTTCGACCCTTTTTTAGTAGGAAGGCCATAATGTGGCCGATTTGCATTGAATCTTAGCGTGTGACAATTCGTTGGATAGGTAAACAACATAACTACGACTTCCATGGGATATTTTTGCATTCTCTAAAAATTCAGCCAAAATGGGGGTTAAGAAAATATCCTCGATAATTTTTGACATTACTCGTTTTCGACCCTTTTTTAGTAGGAAGGCCATAATGTGGCCGATTTGCATTGAATCTTAGCGTGTGACAATTCGTTGGATAGGTAAACAACATAACAATGACTTCCATGGGATATTTTTGCATTCTCTAAAAATTCAGCCAAAATGGGGGTTAAGAAAATATCCTCGTTAATTTGGGACATTACTCGTTTTCGACCCTTTTTTAGTAGGAAGGCCATAATGTGGCCGATTTGCATTGAATCTTAGCGTGTGACAATTCGTTGGATAGGTAAACAACATAGCTACGACTTCCATCGGATATTTTTGCATTTTTTAAAAATTCAGCCAAAATGGAGGTTAAGAAAATCTCCTCGTTAATTTGGGACATTACTCGTTTTCGACCCTTTTTTACTAGGAAGGCCATAAAGTGGCCGATTTGCATTGAATCTTAGCGTGTGACAATTCGTTGGATAGGTAAACAACATAACAATGACTTCCATGGGATATTTTTGCATTCTCTAAAAATTCAGCCAAAATGGGGGTTAAGAAAATATCCTCGTTAATTTGGGACATTACTCGTTTTCGACCCTTTTTTAGTAGGAAGGCCATAATGTGGCCGATTTGCATTGAATCTTAGCGTGTGACAATTCGTTGGATAGGTAAACAACATAACTATGACTTCCATGGGATATTTTTGCATTCTCTAAAAATTCAGCCAAAATGGGGGTTAAGAAAATCTCCTCGTTAATTTGGGACATTACTCGTTTTCGACCCTTTTTTAGTAGGAAGGCCATAATGTGGCCGATTTGCATTGAATCTTAGCGTGTGACAATTCGTTGGATAGGTAAACAACATAACTATGACTTCCATGGGATATTTTTGCATTCTCTAAAAATTCAGCCAAAATGGGGGTTAAAAAAATATCCTCGTTAATATGGGACATTACTCGTTTTCGACCCTTTTTTAGTAGGAAGGCCATAATGTGGCCGATTTGCATTGAATATTAGCGTGTGACAATTCGTTGGATAGGTAAACAACATAACTATGACTTCCATGGGATATTTTTGCATTCTCTAAAAATTCAGCCAAAATGGGGGTTAAGAAAATATCCTCGTTAATTTGGGACATTACTCGTTTTCGACCCTTTTTTAGTAGGAAGGCCATAATGTGGCCGATTTGCATTGAATCTTAGCGTGTGACAATTCGTTGGATAGGTAAACAACATAACTACGACTTCCATGGGATATTTTTGCATTCTCTAAAAATTCAGCCAAAATGGGGGTTAAGAAAATATCCTCGTTAATTTGGGACATTACTCGTTTTCGACCCTTTTTTAGTAGGAAGGCCATAATGTGGCCGAGTTGCATTGAATCGTAGCGTGTGACAATTCGTTGGATAGGTAAACAACATAACTATGACTTCCATGGGATATTTTTGCATTCTCTAAAAATTCAGCCAAAATGGGGGTTAAGAAAATATCCTCGTTAATTTGGGACATTACTCGTTTTCGACCCTTTTTTAGTAGGAAGGCCATAATGTGGCCGATTTGCATTGAATCTTAGCGTGTGACAATTCGTTGGATAGGTAAACAACATAACTACGACTTCCATGGGATATTTTTGCATTCTCTAAAAATTCAGCCAAAATGGGGGTTAAGAAAATATCCTCGATAATTTTTGACATTACTCGTTTTCGACCCTTTTTTAGTAGAAAGGCCATAATGTGGCCGATTTGCATTGAATCTTAGCGTGTGACAATTCGTTGGATAGGTAAAGAACATAACAATGACTTCCATGGGATATTTTTGCATTCTCTAAAAATTCAGCCAAAATGGGGGTTAAGAAAATATCCTCGTTAATTTGGGACATTACTCGTTTTCGACCCTTTTTTAGTAGGAAGGCCATAATGTGGCCGATTTGCATTGAATCTTAGCGTGTGACAATTCGTTGGATAGGTAAACAACATAGCTACGACTTCCATCGGATATTTTTGCATTTTTTAAAAATTCAGCCAAAATGGAGGTTAAGAAAATCTCCTCGTTAATTTGGGACATTACTCGTTTTCGACCCTTTTTTACTAGGAAGGCCATAAAGTGGCCGATTTGCATTGAATCTTAGCGTGTGACAATTCGTTGGATAGGTAAACAACATAACAATGACTTCCATGGGATATTTTTGCATTCTCTAAAAATTCAGCCAAAATGGGGGTTAAGAAAATATCCTCGTTAATTTGGGACATTACTCGTTTTCGACCCTTTTTTAGTAGGAAGGCCATAATTTGGCCGATTTGCATTGAATCTTAGCGTGTGACAATTCGTTGGATAGGTAAACAACATAACTATGACTTCCATGGGATATTTTTGCATTCTCTAAAAATTCAGCCAAAATGGGGGTTAAGAAAATCTCCTCGTTAATTTGGGACATTACTCGTTTTCGACCCTTTTTTAGTAGGAAGGCCATAATGTGGCCGATTTGCATTGAATCTTAGCGTGTGACAATTCGTTGGATAGGTAAACAACATAACTATGACTTCCATGGGATATTTTTGCATTCTCTAAAAATTCAGCCAAAATGGGGGTTAAAAAAATATCCTCGTTAATATGGGACATTACTCGTTTTCGACCCTTTTTTAGTAGGAAGGCCATAATGTGGCCGATTTGCATTGAATCTTAGCGTGTGACAATTCGTTGGATAGGTAAACAACATAACTATGACTTCCATGGGATATTTTTGCATTCTCTAAAAATTCAGCCAAAATGGGGGTTAAGAAAATATCCTCGTTAATTTGGGACATTACTCGTTTTCGACCCTTTTTTAGTAGGAAGGCCATAATGTGGCCGATTTGCATTGAATCTTAGCGTGTGACAATTCGTTGGATAGGTAAACAACATAACTACGACTTCCATGGGATATTTTTGCATTCTCTAAAAATTCAGCCAAAATGGGGGTTAAGAAAATATCCTCGTTAATTTGGGACATTACTCGTTTTCGACCCTTTTTTAGTAGGAAGGCCATAATGTGGCCGAGTTGCATTGAATCGTAGCGTGTGACAATTCGTTGGATAGGTAAACAACATAACTATGACTTCCATGGGATATTTTTGCATTCTCTAAAAATTCAGCCAAAATGGGGGTTAAGAAAATATCCTCGTTAATTTGGGACATTACTCGTTTTCGACCCTTTTTTAGTAGGAAGGCCATAATGTGGCCGATTTGCATTGAATCTTAGCGTGTGACAATTCGTTGGATAGGTAAACAACATAACTACGACTTCCATGGGATATTTTTGCATTCTCTAAAAATTCAGCCAAAATGGGGGTTAAGAAAATATCCTCGATAATTTTTGACATTACTCGTTTTCGACCCTTTTTTAGTAGGAAGGCCATAATGTGGCCGATTTGCATTGAATCTTAGCGTGTGACAATTCGTTGGATAGGTAAACAACATAACAATGACTTCCATGGGATATTTTTGCATTCTCTAAAAATTCAGCCAAAATGGGGGTTAAGAAAATATCCTCGTTAATTTGGGACATTACTCGTTTTCGACCCTTTTTTAGTAGGAAGGCCATAATGTGGCCGATTTGCATTGAATCTTAGCGTGTGACAATTCGTTGGATAGGTAAACAACATAGCTACGACTTCCATCGGATATTTTTGCATTTTTTAAAAATTCAGCCAAAATGGAGGTTAAGAAAATCTCCTCGTTAATTTGGGACATTACTCGTTTTCGACCCTTTTTTACTAGGAAGGCCATAAAGTGGCCGATTTGCATTGAATCTTAGCGTGTGACAATTCGTTGGATAGGTAAACAACATAACAATGACTTCCATGGGATATTTTTGCATTCTCTAAAAATTCAGCCAAAATGGGGGTTAAGAAAATATCCTCGTTAATTTGGGACATTACTCGTTTACGACCCTTTTTTAGTAGGAAGGCCATAATGTGGCCGATTTGCATTGAATCTTAGCGTGTGACAATTCGTTGGATAGGTAAACAACATAACTATGACTTCCATGGGATATTTTTGCATTCTCTAAAAATTCAGCCAAAATGGGGGTTAAGAAAATCTCCTCGTTAATTTGGGACATTACTCGTTTTCGACCCTTTTTTAGTAGGAAGGCCATAATGTGGCCGATTTGCATTGAATCTTAGCGTGTGACAATTCGTTGGATAGGTAAACAACATAACTACGACTTCCATGGGATATTTTTGCATTCTCTAAAAATTCAGCCAAAATGGGGGTTAAGAAAATATCCTCGTTAATTTTTGACATTACTCGTTTTCGCCCCTTTTTTAGTAGGAAGGCCATAATGTGGCCGATTTGCATTGAATCTTAGCGTGTGACAATTCGTTGGATAGGTAAACAACATAACAATGACTTCCATGGGATATTTTTGCATTCTCTAAAAATTCAGCAAAAATGGGGGTTAAGAAAATTTCCTCGTTAATTTGGTACATTACTCGTTTTCGACCCTTTTTTAATAGGAAGGCCATAATGTGGCCGATTTGCATTGAATCTTAGCGTGTGACAATTCGTTGGATAGGTAAACAACATAACAATGACTTCCATGGGATATTTTTGCATTCTCTAAAACTTCAGCTAAAATGGGGGTTAAGAAAATATCCTCGTTAATTTGGGACATTACTCGTTTTCGACCCTTTTTTAGTAGGAAGGCCATAATGTGGCCGATTTGCATTGAATCTTAGCGTGTGACAATTCGTTGGATAGGAAAACAACATAACTATGACTTCCATGGGATATTTTTGCATTCTCTAAAAATTCAGCAAAAATGGGGGTTAAGAAAATTTCCTCGTTAATTTGGTACATTACTCGTTTTCGACCCTTTTTTAGTAGGAAGGCCATAATGTGGCCGATTTGCATTGAATCTTAGCGTGTGACAATTCGTTGGATAGGTAAACAACATAACTATGACTTCCATGGGATATTTTTGCATTCTCTAAAAATTCAGCCAAAATGGGGGTTAAGAAAATATCCTCGTTAATTTGGGACATTACTCGTTTTCGACCCTTTTTTAGTAGGAAGGCCATAATGTGGCCGATTTGCATTGAATCTTAGCGTGTGACAATTCGTTGGATAGGTAAACAACATAACTACGACTTCCATGGGATATTTTTGCATTCTCTAAAAATTCAGCCAAAATGGGGGTTAAGAAAATATCCTCGTTAATTTGGGACATTACTCGTTTTCGACCCTTTTTTAGTAGGAAGGCCATAATGTGGCCGAGTTGCATTGAATCGTAGCGTGTGACAATTCGTTGGATAGGTAAACAACATAACTATGACTTCCATGGGATATTTTTGCATTCTCTAAAAATTCAGCCAAAATGGGGGTTAAGAAAATATCCTCGTTAATTTGGGACATTACTCGTTTTCGACCCTTTTTTAGTAGGAAGGCCATAATGTGGCCGATTTGCATTGAATCTTAGCGTGTGACAATTCGTTGGATAGGTAAACAACATAACTACGACTTCCATGGGATATTTTTGCATTCTCTAAAAATTCAGCCAAAATGGGGGTTAAGAAAATATCCTCGATAATTTTTGACATTACTCGTTTTCGACCCTTTTTTAGTAGGAAGGCCATAATGTGGCCGATTTGCATTGAATCTTAGCGTGTGACAATTCGTTGGATAGGTAAACAACATAACAATGACTTCCATGGGATATTTTTGCATTCTCTAAAAATTCAGCCAAAATGGGGGTTAAGAAAATATCCTCGTTAATTTGGGACATTACTCGTTTTCGACCCTTTTTTAGTAGGAAGGCCATAATGTGGCCGATTTGCATTGAATCTTAGCGTGTGACAATTCGTTGGATAGGTAAACAACATAACTATGACTTCCATGGGATATTTTTGCATTCTCTAAAAATTCAGCCAAAATGGGGGTTAAGAAAATATCCTCGTTAATTTGGGACATTACTCGTTTTCGACCCTTTTTTAGTAGGAAGGCCATAATGTGGCCGATTTGCATTGAATCTTAGCGTGTGACAATTCGTTGGATAGGTAAACAACATAACTACGACTTCCATGGGATATTTTTGCATTCTCTAAAAATTCAGCCAAAATGGGGGTTAAGAAAATATCCTCGTTAATTTGGGACATTACTCGTTTTCGACCCTTTTTTAGTAGGAAGGCCATAATGTGGCCGATTTGCATTGAATCTTAGCGTGTGACAATTCGTTGGATAGGTAAACAACATAACTATGACTTCCATGGGATATTTTTGCATTCTCTAAAAATTCAGCAAAAATGGGGGTTAAGAAAATTTCCTCGTTAATTTGGTACATTACTCGTTTTCGACCCTTTTTTAGTAGGAAGGCCATAATGTGGCCGATTTGCATTGAATCTTAGCGTGTGACAATTCGTTGGATAGGTAAACAACATAACAATGACTTCCATGGGATATTTTTGCATTCTCTAAAACTTCAGCTAAAATGGGGGTTAAGAAAATATCCTCGTTAATTTGGGACATTACTCGTTTTCGACCCTTTTTTAGTAGGAAGGCCATAATGTGGCCGATTTGCATTGAATCTTAGCGTGTGACAATTCGTTGGATAGGTAAACAACATAACTATGACTTCCATGGGATATTTTTGCATTCTCTAAAAATTCAGCCAAAATGGGGGTTAAAAAAATATCCTCGTTAATATGGGACATTACTCGTTTTCGACCCTTTTTTAGTAGGAAGGCCATAATGTGGCCGATTTGCATTGAATCTTAGCGTGTGACAATTCGTTGGATAGGTAAACAACATAACTATGACTTCCATGGGATATTTTTGCATTCTCTAAAAATTCAGCCAAAATGGGGGTTAAGAAAATATCCTCGTTAATTTGGGACATTACTCGTTTTCGACCCTTTTTTAGTAGGAAGGCCATAATGTGGCCGATTTGCATTGAATCTTAGCGTGTGACAATTCGTTGGATAGGTAAACAACATAACTACGACTTCCATGGGATATTTTTGCATTCTCTAAAAATTCAGCCAAAATGGGGGTTAAGAAAATATCCTCGTTAATTTGGGACATTACTCGTTTTCGACCCTTTTTTAGTAGGAAGGCCATAATGTGGCCGAGTTGCATTGAATCGTAGCGTGTGACAATTCGTTGGATAGGTAAACAACATAACTATGACTTCCATGGGATATTTTTGCATTCTCTAAAAATTCAGCCAAAATGGGGGTTAAGAAAATATCCTCGTTAATTTGGGACATTACTCGTTTTCGACCCTTTTTTAGTAGGAAGGCCATAATGTGGCCGATTTGCATTGAATCTTAGCGTGTGACAATTCGTTGGATAGGTAAACAACATAACTACGACTTCCATGGGATATTTTTGCATTCTCTAAAAATTCAGCCAAAATGGGGGTTAAGAAAATATCCTCGATAATTTTTGACATTACTCGTTTTCGACCCTTTTTTAGTAGGAAGGCCATAATGTGGCCGATTTGCATTGAATCTTAGCGTGTGACAATTCGTTGGATAGGTAAACAACATAACAATGACTTCCATGGGATATTTTTGCATTCTCTAAAAATTCAGCCAAAATGGGGGTTAAGAAAATATCCTCGTTAATTTGGGACATTACTCGTTTTCGACCCTTTTTTAGTAGGAAGGCCATAATGTGGCCGATTTGCATTGAATCTTAGCGTGTGACAATTCGTTGGATAGGTAAACAACATAACTATGACTTCCATGGGATATTTTTGCATTCTCTAAAAATTCAGCCAAAATGGGGGTTAAGAAAATATCCTCGTTAATTTGGGACATTACTCGTTTTCGACCCTTTTTTAGTAGGAAGGCCATAATGTGGCCGATTTGCATTGAATCTTAGCGTGTGACAATTCGTTGGATAGGTAAACAACATAACTACGACTTCCATGGGATATTTTTGCATTCTCTAAAAATTCAGCCAAAATGGGGGTTAAGAAAATATCCTCGTTAATTTGGGACATTACTCGTTTTCGACCCTTTTTTAGTAGGAAGGCCATAATGTGGCCGATTTGCATTGAATCTTAGCGTGTGACAATTCGTTGGATAGGTAAACAACATAACTACGACTTCCATGGGATATTTTTGCATTCTCTAAAAATTCAGCCAAAATGGGGGTTAAGAAAATATCCTCGATAATTTTTGACATTACTCGTTTTCGACCCTTTTTTAGTAGGAAGGCCATAATGTGGCCGATTTGCATTGAATCTTAGCGTGTGACAATTCGTTGGATAGGTAAACAACATAACAATGACTTCCATGGGATATTTTTGCATTCTCTAAAAATTCAGCCAAAATGGGGGTTAAGAAAATATCCTCGTTAATTTGGGACATTACTCGTTTTCGACCCTTTTTTAGTAGGAAGGCCATAATGTGGCCGATTTGCATTGAATCTTAGCGTGTGACAATTCGTTGGATAGGTAAACAACATAACTATGACTTCCATGGGATATTTTTGCATTCTCTAAAAATTCAGCCAAAATGGGGGTTAAGAAAATATCCTCGTTAATTTGGGACATTACTCGTTTTCGACCCTTTTTTAGTAGGAAGGCCATAATGTGGCCGATTTGCATTGAATCTTAGCGTGTGACAATTCGTTGGATAGGTAAACAACATAACTATGACTTCCATGGGATATTTTTGCATTCTCTAAAAATTCAGCCAAAATGGGGGTTAAGAAAATATCCTCGTTAATTTGGGACATTACTCGTTTTCGACCCTTTTTTAGTAGGAAGGCCATAATGTGGCCGATTTGCATTGAATCTTAGCGTGTGACAATTCGTTGGATAGGTAAACAACATAACTACGACTTCCATGGGATATTTTTGCATTCTCTAAAAATTCAGCCAAAATGGGGGTTAAGAAAATATCCTCGTTAATTTGGGACATTACTCGTTTTCGACCCTTTTTTAGTAGGAAGGCCATAATGTGGCCGATTTGCATTGAATCTTAGCGTGTGACAATTCGTTGGATAGGTAAACAACATAACTATGACTTCCACGGGATATTTTTGCATTCTCTAAAAATTCAGCAAAAATGGGGGTTAAGAAAATTTCCTCGTTAATTTGGTACATTACTCGTTTTCGACCCTTTTTTAGTAGGAAGGCCATAATGTGGCCGATTTGCATTGAATCTTAGCGTGTGACAATTCGTTGGATAGGTAAACAACATAACAATGACTTCCATGGGATATTTTTGCATTCTCTAAAACTTCAGCTAAAATGGGGGTTAAGAAAATATCCTCGTTAATTTGGGACATTACTCGTTTTCGACCCTTTTTTAGTAGGAAGGCCATAATGTGGCCGATTTGCATTGAATCTTAGCGTGTGACAATTCGTTGGATAGGTAAACAACATAACTATGACTTCCATGGGATATTTTTGCATTCTCTAAAAATTCAGCCAAAATGGGGGTTAAAAAAATATCCTCGTTAATATGGGACATTACTCGTTTTCGACCCTTTTTTAGTAGGAAGGCCATAATGTGGCCGATTTGCATTGAATCTTAGCGTGTGACAATTCGTTGGATAGGTAAACAACATAACTATGACTTCCATGGGATATTTTTGCATTCTCTAAAAATTCAGCCAAAATGGGGGTTAAGAAAATATCCTCGTTAATTTGGGACATTACTCGTTTTCGACCCTTTTTTAGTAGGAAGGCCATAATGTGGCCGATTTGCATTGAATCTTAGCGTGTGACAATTCGTTGGATAGGTAAACAACATAACTACGACTTCCATGGGATATTTTTGCATTCTCTAAAAATTCAGCCAAAATGGGGGTTAAGAAAATATCCTCGTTAATTTGGGACATTACTCGTTTTCGACCCTTTTTTAGTAGGAAGGCCATAATGTGGCCGAGTTGCATTGAATCGTAGCGTGTGACAATTCGTTGGATAGGTAAACAACATAACTATGACTTCCATGGGATATTTTTGCATTCTCTAAAAATTCAGCCAAAATGGGGGTTAAGAAAATATCCTCGTTAATTTGGGACATTACTCGTTTTCGACCCTTTTTTAGTAGGAAGGCCATAATGTGGCCGATTTGCATTGAATCTTAGCGTGTGACAATTCGTTGGATAGGTAAACAACATAACTACGACTTCCATGGGATATTTTTGCATTCTCTAAAAATTCAGCCAAAATGGGGGTTAAGAAAATATCCTCGATAATTTTTGACATTACTCGTTTTCGACCCTTTTTTAGTAGGAAGGCCATAATGTGGCCGATTTGCATTGAATCTTAGCGTGTGACAATTCGTTGGATAGGTAAACAACATAACAATGACTTCCATGGGATATTTTTGCATTCTCTAAAAATTCAGCCAAAATGGGGGTTAAGAAAATATCCTCGTTAATTTGGGACATTACTCGTTTTCGACCCTTTTTTAGTAGGAAGGCCATAATGTGGCCGATTTGCATTGAATCTTAGCGTGTGACAATTCGTTGGATAGGTAAACAACATAACTATGACTTCCATGGGATATTTTTGCATTCTCTAAAAATTCAGCCAAAATGGGGGTTAAGAAAATATCCTCGTTAATTTGGGACATTACTCGTTTTCGACCCTTTTTTAGTAGGAAGGCCATAATGTGGCCGATTTGCATTGAATCTTAGCGTGTGACAATTCGTTGGATAGGTAAACAACATAACTACGACTTCCATGGGATATTTTTGCATTCTCTAAAAATTCAGCCAAAATGGGGGTTAAGAAAATATCCTCGTTAATTTGGGACATTACTCGTTTTCGACCCTTTTTTAGTAGGAAGGCCATAATGTGGCCGATTTGCATTGAATCTTAGCGTGTGACAATTCGTTGGATAGGTAAACAACATAACTACGACTTCCATGGGATATTTTTGCATTCTCTAAAAATTCAGCCAAAATGGGGGTTAAGAAAATATCCTCGTTAATTTGGGACATTACTCGTTTTCGACCCTTTTTTAGTAGGAAGGCCATAATGTGGCCGATTTGCATTGAATCTTAGCGTGTGACAATTCGTTGGATAGGTAAACAACATAACTACGACTTCCATGGGATATTTTTGCATTCTCTAAAAATTCAGCCAAAATGGGGGTTAAGAAAATATCCTCGATAATTTTTGACATTACTCGTTTTCGACCCTTTTTTAGTAGGAAGGCCATAATGTGGCCGATTTGCATTGAATCTTAGCGTGTGACAATTCGTTGGATAGGTAAACAACATAACAATGACTTCCATGGGATATTTTTGCATTCTCTAAAAATTCAGCCAAAATGGGGGTTAAGAAAATATCCTCGTTAATTTGGGACATTACTCGTTTTCGACCCTTTTTTAGTAGGAAGGCCATAATGTGGCCGATTTGCATTGAATCTTAGCGTGTGACAATTCGTTGGATAGGTAAACAACATAACTATGACTTCCATGGGATATTTTTGCATTCTCTAAAAATTCAGCCAAAATGGGGGTTAAGAAAATATCCTCGTTAATTTGGGACATTACTCGTTTTCGACCCTTTTTTAGTAGGAAGGCCATAATGTGGCCGATTTGCATTGAATCTTAGCGTGTGACAATTCGTTGGATAGGTAAACAACATAACTACGACTTCCATGGGATATTTTTGCATTCTCTAAAAATTCAGCCAAAATGGGGGTTAAGAAAATATCCTCGTTAATTTTTGACATTACTCGTTTTCGACCCTTTTTTAGTAGGAAGGCCATAATGTGGCCGATTTGCATTGAATCTTAGCGTGTGACAATTCGTTGGATAGGAAAACAACATAACAATGACTTCCATGGGATATTTTTGCATTCTCTAAAAATTCAGCCAAAATGGGGGTTAAGAAAATATCCTCGTTAATTTGGGACATTACTCGTTTTCGACCCTTTTTTAGTAGGAAGGCCATAATGTGGCCGATTTGCATTGAATCTTAGCGTGTGACAATTCGTTGGATAGGTAAACAACATAACTACGACTTCCATGGGATATTTTTGCATTCTCTAAAAAATCAGCCAAAATGGGGGTTAAGAAAATATCCTCGTTAATTTGGGACATTACTCGTTTTCGACCCTTTTTTAGTAGGAAGGCCATAATGTGGCCGATTTGCATTGAATCTTAGCGTGTGACAATTCGTTGGATAGGTAAACAACATAACTACGACTTCCATGGGATATTTTTGCATTCTCTAAAAATTCAGCCAAAATGGGGGTTAAGAAAATATCCTCGATAATTTTTGACATTACTCGTTTTCGACCCTTTTTTAGTAGGAAGGCCATAATGTGGCCGATTTGCATTGAATCTTAGCGTGTGACAATTCGTTGGATAGGTAAACAACATAACAATGACTTCCATGGGATATTTTTGCATTCTCTAAAAATTCAGCCAAAATGGGGGTTAAGAAAATATCCCGTTAATTTGGGACATTACTCGTTTTCGACCCTTTTTTAGTAGGAAGGCCATAATGTGGCCGATTTGCATTGAATCTTAGCGTGTGACAATTCGTTGGATAGGTAAACAACATAACTATGACTTCCATGGGATATTTTTGCATTCTCTAAAAATTCAGCCAAAATGGGGGTTAAGAAAATCTCCTCGTTAATTTGGGACATAACTCGTTTTCGACCCTTTTTTAGTAGGAAGGCCATAATGTGGCCGATTTGCATTGAATCTTAGCGTGTGACAATTCGTTGGATAGGTAAACAACATAACTACGACTTCCATGGGATATTTTTGCATTCTCTAAAAATTCAGCCAAAATGGGGGTTAAGAAAATATCCTCGTTAATTTGGGACATTACTCGTTTTCGACCCTTTTTTAGTAGGAAGGCCATAATGTGGCCGATTTGCATTGAATCTTAGCGTGTGACAATTCGTTGGATAGGTAAACAACATAACTATGACTTCCATGGGATATTTTTGCATTCTCTAAAAATTCAGCCAAAATGGGGGTTAAGAAAATATCCTCGTTAATTTGGGACATTACTCGTTTTCGACCCTTTTTTAGTAGGAAGGCCATAATGTGGCCGATTTGCATTGAATCTTAGCGTGTGACAATTCGTTGGATAGGTAAACAACATAACTACGACTTCCATGGGATATTTTTGCATTCTCTAAAAATTCAGCCAAAATGGGGGTTAAGAAAATATCCTCGTTAATTTTTGACATTACTCGTTTTCGACCCTTTTTTAGTAGGAAGGCCATAATGTGGCCGATTTGCATTGAATCTTAGCGTGTGACAATTCGTTGGATAGGAAAACAACATAACAATGACTTCCATGGGATATTTTTGCATTCTCTAAAAATTCAGCCAAAATGGGGGTTAAGAAAATATCCTCGTTAATTTGGGACATTACTCGTTTTCGACCCTTTTTTAGTAGGAAGGCCATAATGTGGCCGATTTGCATTGAATCTTAGCGTGTGACAATTCGTTGGATAGGTAAACAACATAACTACGACTTCCATGGGATATTTTTGCATTCTCTAAAAAATCAGCCAAAATGGGGGTTAAGAAAATATCCTCGTTAATTTGGGACATTACTCGTTTTCGACCCTTTTTTAGTAGGAAGGCCATAATGTGGCCGATTTGCATTGAATCTTAGCGTGTGACAATTCGTTGGATAGGTAAACAACATAACTACGACTTCCATGGGATATTTTTGCATTCTCTAAAAATTCAGCCAAAATGGGGGTTAAGAAAATATCCTCGATAATTTTTGACATTACTCGTTTTCGACCCTTTTTTAGTAGGAAGGCCATAATGTGGCCGATTTGCATTGAATCTTAGCGTGTGACAATTCGTTGGATAGGTAAACAACATAACAATGACTTCCATGGGATATTTTTGCATTCTCTAAAAATTCAGCCAAAATGGGGGTTAAGAAAATATCCCGTTAATTTGGGACATTACTCGTTTTCGACCCTTTTTTAGTAGGAAGGCCATAATGTGGCCGATTTGCATTGAATCTTAGCGTGTGACAATTCGTTGGATAGGTAAACAACATAACTATGACTTCCATGGGATATTTTTGCATTCTCTAAAAATTCAGCCAAAATGGGGGTTAAGAAAATCTCCTCGTTAATTTGGGACATAACTCGTTTTCGACCCTTTTTTAGTAGGAAGGCCATAATGTGGCCGATTTGCATTGAATCTTAGCGTGTGACAATTCGTTGGATAGGTAAACAACATAACTACGACTTCCATGGGATATTTTTGCATTCTCTAAAAATTCAGCCAAAATGGGGGTTAAGAAAATATCCTCGTTAATTTTTGACATTACTCGTTTTCGACCCTTTTTTAGTAGGAAGGTCATAATGTGGCCGATTTGCATTGAATCTTAGCGTGTGACAATTCGTTGGATAGGTAAACAACATAACTATGACTTCCATGGGATATTTTTGCATTCTCTAAAAATTCAGCCAAAATGGGGGTTAAGAAAATATCCTCGTTAATTTGGGACATTACTCGTTTTCGACCCTTTTTTAGTAGGAAGGCCATAATGTGGCCGATTTGCATTGAATCTTAGCGTGTGACAATTCGTTGGATAGGTAAACAACATAACTACGACTTCCATGGGATATTTTTGCATTCTCTAAAAAATCAGCCAAAATGGGGGTTAAGAAAATATCCTCGTTAATTTGGGACATTACTGGTTTTCGACCCTTTTTTAGTAGGAAGGCCATAATGTGGCCGAGTTGCATTGAATCTTAGCGTGTGACAATTCGTTGGATAGGTAAACAACATAACTACGACTTCCATGGGATATTTTTGCATTCTCTAAAAATTCAGCCAAAATGGAGGTTAAGAAAATCCCCTCGTTAATTTAGGACATTACTCGTTTTCGACCCTTTTTTATAAGGAAGGTCATAAAGTGGCCGGTTTGTATTGAATCTTAGTATGGGACAATTTGTTGGATAGGTAAACAACATAGCTACGACTTCCATCGGATATTTTTGCATTTTTTAAAAATTCAGCCAAAATGGAGGTTAAGAAAATCTCCTCGTTAATTTGGGACATTACTCGTTTTCGACCCTTTTTTAGTAGGAAGGCCATAATGTGGCCGATTTGCATTGAATCTTAGCGTGTGACAATTCGTTGGATAGGTAAACAACATAACAATGACTTCCATGGGATATTTTTGCATTCTTTAAAAATTCAGCCAAAATGGGGGTTAAGAAAATATCCTCGTTAATTTGGGACATTACTCGTTTTCGACCCTTTTTTAGTAGGAAGGCCATAATGTGGCCGATTTGCATTGAATCTTAGCGTGTGACAATTCGTTGGATAGGTAAACAACATAACAATGACTTCCATGGGATATTTTTGCATTCTTTAAAAATTCAGCCAAAATGGGGGTTAAGAAAATATCCTCGTTAATTTGGGACATTACTCGTTTTCGACCCTTTTTTAGTAGGAAGGCCATAATGTGGCCGATTTGCATTGAATCTTAGCGTGTGACAATTCGTTGGATAGGTAAACAACATAACTACGACTTCCATGGGATATTTTTGCATTCTCTAAAAAATCAGCCAAAATGGGGGTTAAGAAAATATCCTCGTTAATTTGGGACATTACTCGTTTTCGACCCTTTTTTAGTAGGAAGGCCATAATGTGGCCGATTTGCATTGAATCTTAGCGTGTGACAATTCGTTGGATAGGTAAACAACATAACTACGACTTCCATGGGATATTTTTGCATTCTCTAAAAATTCAGCCAAAATGGGGGTTAAGAAAATATCCTTGTTAATTTTTGACATTACTCGTTTTCGACCCTTTTTTAGTAGGAAGGCCATAATGTGGCCGATTTGCATTGAATCTTAGCGTGTGACAATTCGTTGGATAGGAAAACAACATAACAATGACTTCCATGGGATATTTTTGCATTCTCTAAAAATTCAGCCAAAATGGGGGTTAAGAAAATATCCTCGTTAATTTGGGACATTACTCGTTTTCGACCCTTTTTTAGTAGGAAGGCCATAATGTGGCCGATTTGCATTGAATCTTAGCGTGTGACAATTCGTTGGATAGGTAAACAACATAACTACGACTTCCATGGGATATTTTTGCATTCTCTAAAAAATCAGCCAAAATGGGGGTTAAGAAAATATCCTCGTTAATTTGGGACATTACTCGTTTTCGACCCTTTTTTAGTAGGAAGGCCATAATGTGGCCGATTTGCATTGAATCTTAGCGTGTGACAATTCGTTGGATAGGTAAACAACATAACTACGACTTCCATGGGATATTTTTGCATTCTCTAAAAATTCAGCCAAAATGGGGGTTAAGAAAATATCCTCGATAATTTTTGACATTACTCGTTTTCGACCCTTTTTTAGTAGGAAGGCCATAATGTGGCCGATTTGCATTGAATCTTAGCGTGTGACAATTCGTTGGATAGGTAAACAACATAACAATGACTTCCATGGGATATTTTTGCATTCTCTAAAAATTCAGCCAAAATGGGGGTTAAGAAAATATCCCGTTAATTTGGGACATTACTCGTTTTCGACCCTTTTTTAGTAGGAAGGCCATAATGTGGCCGATTTGCATTGAATCTTAGCGTGTGACAATTCGTTGGATAGGTAAACAACATAACTATGACTTCCATGGGATATTTTTGCATTCTCTAAAAATTCAGCCAAAATGGGGGTTAAGAAAATCTCCTCGTTAATTTGGGACATAACTCGTTTTCGACCCTTTTTTAGTAGGAAGGCCATAATGTGGCCGATTTGCATTGAATCTTAGCGTGTGACAATTCGTTGGATAGGTAAACAACATAACTACGACTTCCATGGGATATTTTTGCATTCTCTAAAAATTCAGCCAAAATGGGGGTTAAGAAAATATCCTCGTTAATTTTTGACATTACTCGTTTTCGACCCTTTTTTAGTAGGAAGGTCATAATGTGGCCGATTTGCATTGAATCTTAGCGTGTGACAATTCGTTGGATAGGTAAACAACATAACTATGACTTCCATGGGATATTTTTGCATTCTCTAAAAATTCAGCCAAAATGGGGGTTAAGAAAATATCCTCGTTAATTTGGGACATTACTCGTTTTCGACCCTTTTTTAGTAGGAAGGCCATAATGTGGCCGATTTGCATTGAATCTTAGCGTGTGACAATTCGTTGGATAGGTAAACAACATAACTATGACTTCCATGGGATATTTTTGCATTCTCTAAAAATTCAGCCAAAATGGGGGTTAAGAAAATATCCTCGTTAATTTGGGACATTACTCGTTTTCGACCCTTTTTTAGTAGGAAGGCCATAATGTGGCCGATTTGCATTGAATCTTAGCGTGTGACAATTCGTTGGATAGGTAAACAACATAACTACGACTTCCATGGGATATTTTTGCATTCTCTAAAAATTCAGCCAAAATGGGGGTTAAGAAAATATCCTCGTTAATTTTTGACATTACTCGTTTTCGACCCTTTTTTAGTAGGAAGGCCATAATGTGGCCGATTTGCATTGAATCTTAGCGTGTGACAATTCGTTGGATAGGAAAACAACATAACAATGACTTCCATGGGATATTTTTGCATTCTCTAAAAATTCAGCCAAAATGGGGGTTAAGAAAATATCCTCGTTAATTTGGGACATTACTCGTTTTCGACCCTTTTTTAGTAGGAAGGCCATAATGTGGCCGATTTGCATTGAATCTTAGCGTGTGACAATTTGTTGGATAGGTAAACAACATAACTACGACTTCCATGGGATATTTTTGCATTCTCTAAAAAATCAGCCAAAATGGGGGTTAAGAAAATATCCTCGTTAATTTGGGACATTACTCGTTTTCGACCCTTTTTTAGTAGGAAGGCCATAATGTGGCCGATTTGCATTGAATCTTAGCGTGTGACAATTCGTTGGATAGGTAAACAACATAACTACGACTTCCATGGGATATTTTTGCATTCTCTAAAAATTCAGCCAAAATGGGGGTTAAGAAAATATCCTCGATAATTTTTGACATTACTCGTTTTCGACCCTTTTTTAGTAGGAAGGCCATAATGTGGCCGATTTGCATTGAATCTTAGCGTGTGACAATTCGTTGGATAGGTAAACAACATAACAATGACTTCCATGGGATATTTTTGCATTCTCTAAAAATTCAGCCAAAATGGGGGTTAAGAAAATATCCCGTTAATTTGGGACATTACTCGTTTTCGACCCTTTTTTAGTAGGAAGGCCATAATGTGGCCGATTTGCATTGAATCTTAGCGTGTGACAATTCGTTGGATAGGTAAACAACATAACTATGACTTCCATGGGATATTTTTGCATTCTCTAAAAATTCAGCCAAAATGGGGGTTAAGAAAATCTCCTCGTTAATTTGGGACATAACTCGTTTTCGACCCTTTTTTAGTAGGAAGGCCATAATGTGGCCGATTTGCATTGAATCTTAGCGTGTGACAATTCGTTGGATAGGTAAACAACATAACTACGACTTCCATGGGATATTTTTGCATTCTCTAAAAATTCAGCCAAAATGGGGGTTAAGAAAATATCCTCGTTAATTTTTGACATTACTCGTTTTCGACCCTTTTTTAGTAGGAAGGTCATAATGTGGCCGATTTGCATTGAATCTTAGCGTGTGACAATTCGTTGGATAGGTAAACAACATAACTATGACTTCCATGGGATATTTTTGCATTCTCTAAAAATTCAGCCAAAATGGGGGTTAAGAAAATATCCTCGTTAATTTGGGACATTACTCGTTTTCGACCCTTTTTTAGTAGGAAGGCCATAATGTGGCCGATTTGCATTGAATCTTAGCGTGTGACAATTCGTTGGATAGGTAAACAACATAACTACGACTTCCATGGGATATTTTTGCATTCTCTAAAAAATCAGCCAAAATGGGGGTTAAGAAAATATCCTCGTTAATTTGGGACATTACTGGTTTTCGACCCTTTTTTAGTAGGAAGGCCATAATGTGGCCGAGTTGCATTGAATCTTAGCGTGTGACAATTCGTTGGATAGGTAAACAACATAACTACGACTTCCATGGGATATTTTTGCATTCTCTAAAAATTCAGCCAAAATGGAGGTTAAGAAAATCCCCTCGTTAATTTAGGACATTACTCGTTTTCGACCCTTTTTTATAAGGAAGGTCATAAAGTGGCCGGTTTGTATTGAATCTTAGTATGGGACAATTTGTTGGATAGGTAAACAACATAGCTACGACTTCCATCGGATATTTTTGCATTTTTTAAAAATTCAGCCAAAATGGAGGTTAAGAAAATCTCCTCGTTAATTTGGGACATTACTCGTTTTCGACCCTTTTTTAGTAGGAAGGCCATAATGTGGCCGATTTGCATTGAATCTTAGCGTGTGACAATTCGTTGGATAGGTAAACAACATAACAATGACTTCCATGGGATATTTTTGCATTCTTTAAAAATTCAGCCAAAATGGGGGTTAAGAAAATATCCTCGTTAATTTGGGACATTACTCGTTTTCGACCCTTTTTTAGTAGGAAGGCCATAATGTGGCCGATTTGCATTGAATCTTAGCGTGTGACAATTCGTTGGATAGGTAAACAACATAACAATGACTTCCATGGGATATTTTTGCATTCTTTAAAAATTCAGCCAAAATGGGGGTTAAGAAAATATCCTCGTTAATTTGGGACATTACTCGTTTTCGACCCTTTTTTAGTAGGAAGGCCATAATGTGGCCGATTTGCATTGAATCTTAGCGTGTGACAATTCGTTGGATAGGTAAACAACATAACTACGACTTCCATGGGATATTTTTGCATTCTCTAAAAAATCAGCCAAAATGGGGGTTAAGAAAATATCCTCGTTAATTTGGGACATTACTCGTTTTCGACCCTTTTTTAGTAGGAAGGCCATAATGTGGCCGATTTGCATTGAATCTTAGCGTGTGACAATTCGTTGGATAGGTAAACAACATAACTACGACTTCCATGGGATATTTTTGCATTCTCTAAAAATTCAGCCAAAATGGGGGTTAAGAAAATATCCTCGATAATTTTTGACATTACTCGTTTTCGACCCTTTTTTAGTAGGAAGGCCATAATGTGGCCGATTTGCATTGAATCTTAGCGTGTGACAATTCGTTGGATAGGTAAACAACATAACAATGACTTCCATGGGATATTTTTGCATTCTCTAAAAATTCAGCCAAAATGGGGGTTAAGAAAATATCCCGTTAATTTGGGACATTACTCGTTTTCGACCCTTTTTTAGTAGGAAGGCCATAATGTGGCCGATTTGCAATGAATCTTAGCGTGTGACAATTCGTTGGATAGGTAAACAACATAACAATGACTTCCATGGGATATTTTTGCATTCTCTAAAAATTCAGCCAAAATGGGGGTTAAGAAAATATCCCGTTAATTTGGGACATTACTCGTTTTCGACCCTTTTTTAGTAGGAAGGCCATAATGTGGCCGATTTGCATTGAATCTTAGCGTGTGACAATTCGTTGGATAGGTAAACAACATAACTATGACTTCCATGGGATATTTTTGCATTCTCTAAAAATTCAGCCAAAATGGGGGTTAAGAAAATCTCCTCGTTAATTTGGGACATAACTCGTTTTCGACCCTTTTTTAGTAGGAAGGCCATAATGTGGCCGATTTGCATTGAATCTTAGCGTGTGACAATTCGTTGGATAGGTAAACAACATAACTACGACTTCCATGGGATATTTTTGCATTCTCTAAAAATTCAGCCAAAATGGGGGTTAAGAAAATATCCTCGTTAATTTTTGACATTACTCGTTTTCGACCCTTTTTTAGTAGGAAGGTCATAATGTGGCCGATTTGCATTGAATCTTAGCGTGTGACAATTCGTTGGATAGGTAAACAACATAACTATGACTTCCATGGGATATTTTTGCATTCTCTAAAAATTCAGCCAAAATGGGGGTTAAGAAAATATCCTCGTTAATTTGGGACATTACTCGTTTTCGACCCTTTTTTAGTAGGAAGGCCATAATGTGGCCGATTTGCATTGAATCTTAGCGTGTGACAATTCGTTGGATAGGTAAACAACATAACTACGACTTCCATGGGATATTTTTGCATTCTCTAAAAAATCAGCCAAAATGGGGGTTAAGAAAATATCCTCGTTAATTTGGGACATTACTGGTTTTCGACCCTTTTTTAGTAGGAAGGCCATAATGTGGCCGAGTTGCATTGAATCTTAGCGTGTGACAATTCGTTGGATAGGTAAACAACATAACTACGACTTCCATGGGATATTTTTGCATTCTCTAAAAATTCAGCCAAAATGGAGGTTAAGAAAATACCCTCGTTAATTTAGGACATTACTCGTTTTCGACCCTTTTTTATAAGGAAGGTCATAAAGTGGCCGGTTTGTATTGAATCTTAGTATGGGACAATTTGTTGGATAGGTAAACAACATAGCTACGACTTCCATCGGATATTTTTGCATTTTTTAAAAATTCAGCCAAAATGGAGGTTAAGAAAATCTCCTCGTTAATTTGGGACATTACTCGTTTTCGACCCTTTTTTAGTAGGAAGGCCATAATGTGGCCGATTTGCATTGAATCTTAGCGTGTGACAATTCGTTGGATAGGTAAACAACATAACAATGACTTCCATGGGATATTTTTGCATTCTTTAAAAATTCAGCCAAAATGGGGGTTAAGAAAATATCCTCGTTAATTTGGGACATTACTCGTTTTCGACCCTTTTTTAGTAGGAAGGCCATAATGTGGCCGATTTGCATTGAATCTTAGCGTGTGACAATTCGTTGGATAGGTAAACAACATAACAATGACTTCCATGGGATATTTTTGCATTCTCTAAAAATTCAGCCAAAATGGGGGTTAAGAAAATATCCCGTTAATTTGGGACATTACTCGTTTTCGACCCTTTTTTAGTAGGAAGGCCATAATGTGGCCGATTTGCAATGAATCTTAGCGTGTGACAATTCGTTGGATAGGTAAACAACATAACAATGACTTCCATGGGATATTTTTGCATTCTCTAAAAATTCAGCCAAAATGGGGGTTAAGAAAATATCCCGTTAATTTGGGACATTACTCGTTTTCGACCCTTTTTTAGTAGGAAGGCCATAATGTGGCCGAGTTGCATTGAATCTTAGCGTGTGACAATTCGTTGGATAGGTAAACAACATAACTACGACTTCCATGGGATATTTTTGCATTCTCTAAAAATTCAGCCAAAATGGAGGTTAAGAAAATACCCTCGTTAATTTAGGACATTACTCGTTTTCGACCCTTTTTTATAAGGAAGGTCATAAAGTGGCCGGTTTGTATTGAATCTTAGTATGGGACAATTCGTTGGATAGGTAAACAACATAGCTACGACTTCCATCGGATATTTTTGCATTTTTTAAAAATTCATCCAAAATGGAGGTTAAGAAAATCTCCTCGTTAATTTGGGACATTACTCGTTTTCGACCCTTTTTTACTAGGAAGGCCATAATGTGGCCGATTTGCATTGAATCTTAGCGTGTGACAATTCGTTGGATAGGTAAACAACATAACAATGACTTCCATGGGATATTTTTGCATTCTTTAAAAATTCAGCCAAAATGGGGGTTAAGAAAATATCCTCGTTAATTTGGGACATTACTCGTTTTCGACCCTTTTTTAGTAGGAAGGCCATAATGTGGCCGATTTGCATTGAATCTTAGCGTGTGACAATTCGTTGGATAGGTAAACAACATAACTACGACTTCCATGGGATATTTTTGCATTCTCTAAAAAATCAGCCAAAATGGGGGTTAAGAAAATATCCTCGTTAATTTGGGACATTACTCGTTTTCGACCCTTTTTTAGTAGGAAGGCCATAATGTGGCCGATTTGCATTGAATCTTAGCGTGTGACAATTCGTTGGATAGGTAAACAACATAACTACGACTTCCATGGGATATTTTTGCATTCTCTAAAAATTCAGCCAAAATGGGGGTTAAGAAAATATCCTCGATAATTTTTGACATTACTCGTTTTCGACCCTTTTTTAGTAGGAAGGCCATAATGTGGCCGATTTGCATTGAATCTTAGCGTGTGACAATTCGTTGGATAGGTAAACAACATAACAATGACTTCCATGGGATATTTTTGCATTCTCTAAAAATTCAGCCAAAATGGGGGTTAAGAAAATATCCCGTTAATTTGGGACATTACTCGTTTTCGACCCTTTTTTAGTAGGAAGGCCATAATGTGGCCGATTTGCATTGAATCTTAGCGTGTGACAATTCGTTGGATAGGTAAACAACATAACTTTGACTTCCATGGGATATTTTTGCATTCTCTAAAAATTCAGCCAAAATAGGGGTTAAGAAAATCTCCTCGTTAATTTGGGACATTACTCGTTTTCGACCCTTTTTTAGTAGGAAGGCCATAATGTGGCCGATTTGCATTGAATCTTAGCGTGTGACAATTCGTTGGATAGGTAAACAACATAACTTTGACTTCCATGGGATATTTTTGCATTCTCTAAAAATTCAGCCAAAATAGGGGTTAAGAAAATCTCCTCGTTAATTTGGGACATTACTCGTTTTCGACCCTTTTTTAGTAGGAAGGCCATAATGTGGCCGATTTGCATTGAATCTTAGCGTGTGACAATTCGTTGGATAGGTAAACAACATAACTATGACTTCCATGGGATATTTTTGCATTCTCTAAAAATTCAGCCAAAATGGAGGTTAAGAAAATCCCCTCGTTAATTTAGGACATTACTCGTTTTCGACCCTTTTTTATAAGGAAGGTCATAAAGTGGCCGGTTTGTATTGAATCTTAGTATGGGACAATTCGTTGGATAGGTAAACAACATAGCTACGACTTCCATCGGATATTTTTGCATTTTTTAAAAATTCATCCAAAATGGAGGTTAAGAAAATCTCCTCGTTAATTTGGGACATTACTCGTTTTCGACCCTTTTTTACTAGGAAGGCCATAATGTGGCCGATTTGCATTGAATCTTAGCGTGTGACAATTCGTTGGATAGGTAAACAACATAACAATGACTTCCATGGGATATTTTTGCATTCTTTAAAAATTCAGCCAAAATGGGGGTTAAGAAAATATCCTCGTTAATTTGGGACATTACTCGTTTTCGACCCTTTTTTAGTAGGAAGGCCATAATGTGGCCGATTTGCATTGAATCTTAGCGTGTGACAATTCGTTGGATAGGTAAACAACATAACTACGACTTCCATGGGATATTTTTGCATTCTCTAAAAAATCAGCCAAAATGGGGGTTAAGAAAATATCCTCGTTAATTTGGGACATTACTCGTTTTCGACCCTTTTTTAGTAGGAAGGCCATAATGTGGCCGATTTGCATTGAATCTTAGCGTGTGACAATTCGTTGGATAGGTAAACAACATAACTACGACTTCCATGGGATATTTTTGCATTCTCTAAAAATTCAGCCAAAATGGGGGTTAAGAAAATATCCTCGATAATTTTTGACATTACTCGTTTTCGACCCTTTTTTAGTAGGAAGGCCATAATGTGGCCGATTTGCATTGAATCTTAGCGTGTGACAATTCGTTGGATAGGTAAACAACATAACAATGACTTCCATGGGATATTTTTGCATTCTCTAAAAATTCAGCCAAAATGGGGGTTAAGAAAATATCCTCGTTAATTTGGGACATTACTCGTTTTCGACCCTTTTTTAGTAGGAAGGCCATAATGTGGCCGATTTGCATTGAATCTTAGCGTGTGACAATTCGTTGGATAGGTAAACAACATAACTACGACTTCCATGGGATATTTTTGCATTCTCTAAAAAATCAGCCAAAATGGGGGTTAAGAAAATATCCTCGTTAATTTGGGACATTACTGGTTTTCGACCCTTTTTTAGTAGGAAGGCCATAATGTGGCCGAGTTGCATTGAATCTTAGCGTGTGACAATTCGTTGGATAGGTAAACAACATAACTACGACTTCCATGGGATATTTTTGCATTCTCTAAAAATTCAGCCAAAATGGAGGTTAAGAAAATCCCCTCGTTAATTTAGGACATTACTCGTTTTCGACCCTTTTTTATAAGGAAGGTCATAAAGTGGCCGGTTTGTATTGAATCTTAGTATGGGACAATTCGTTGGATAGGTAAACAACATAGCTACGACTTCCATCGGATATTTTTACATTTTTTAAAAATTCAGCCAAAATGGAGGTTAAGAAAATCTCCTCGTTAATTTGGGACATTACTCGTTTTCGACCCTTTTTTACTAGGAAGGCCATAATGTGGCCGATTTGCATTGAATCTTAGCGTGTGACAATTCGTTGGATAGGTAAACAACATAACAATGACTTCCATGGGATATTTTTGCATTCTTTAAAAATTCAGCCAAAATGGGGGTTAAGAAAATATCCTCGTTAATTTGGGACATTACTCGTTTTCGACCCTTTTTTAGTAGGAAGGCCATAATGTGGCCGATTTGCATCGAATCTTAGCGTGTGACAATTCGTTGGATAGGTAAACAACATAACTACGACTTCCATGGGATATTTTTGCATTCTCTAAAAAATCAGCCAAAATGGGGGTTAAGAAAATATCCTCGTTAATTTGGGACATTACTCGTTTTCGACCCTTTTTTAGTAGGAAGGCCATAATGTGGCCGATTTGCTTTGAATCTTAGCGTGTGACAATTCGTTGGATAGGTAAACAACATAACTACGACTTCCATGGGATATTTTTGCATTCTCTAAAAATTCAGCCAAAATGGGGGTTAAGAAAATATCCTCGATAATTTTTGACATTACTCGTTTTCGACCCTTTTTTAGTAGGAAGGCCATAATGTGGCCGATTTGCATTGAATCTTAGCGTGTGACAATTCGTTGGATAGGTAAACAACATAACAATGACTTCCATGGGATATTTTTGCATTCTCTAAAAATTCAGCCAAAATGGGGGTTAAGAAAATATCCTCGTTAATTTGGGACATTACTCGTTTTCGACCCTTTTTTAGTAGGAAGGCCATAATGTGGCCGATTTGCATTGAATCTTAGCGTGTGACAATTCGTTGGATAGGTAAACAACATAACTAGGACTTCCATGGGATATTTTTGCATTCTCTAAAAATTCAGCCAAAATGGGGGTTAAGAAAATCTCCTCGTTAATTTGGGACATTACTCGTTTTCGACCCTTTTTTAGTAGGAAGGCCATAATGTGGCCGATTTGCATTGAATCTTAGCGTGTGACAATTCGTTGGATAGGTAAACAACATAACTACGACTTCCATGGGATATTTTTGCATTCTCTAAAAATTCAGCCAAAATGGGGGTTAAGAAAATATCCTCGTTAATTTTTGACATTACTCGTTTTCGACCCTTTTTTAGTAGGAAGGCCATAATGTGGCCGATTTGCATTGAATCTTAGCGTGTGACAATTCGTTGGATAGGTAAACAACATAACTATGACTTCCATGGGATATTTTTGCATTCTCTAAAAATTCAGCCAAAATGGGGGTTAAGAAAATATCCTCGTTAATTTGGGACATTACTCGTTTTCGACCCTTTTTTAGTAGGAAGGCCATAATGTGGCCGATTTGCATTGAATCTTAGCGTGTGACAATTCGTTGGATAGGTAAACAACATAACTACGACTTCCATGGGATATTTTTGCATTCTCTAAAAAATCAGCCAAAATGGGGGTTGAGAAAATATCGTCGTTAATTTGGGACATTACTGGTTTTCGACCCTTTTTTAGTAGGAAGGCCATAATGTGGCCGAGTTGCATTGAATCTTAGCGCGTGACAATTCGTTGGATAGGTAAACAACATAACTACGACTTCCATGGGATATTTTTGCATTCTCTAAAAATTCAGCCAAAATGGAGGTTAAGAAAATCCCCTCGTTAATTTAGGACATTACTCGTTTTCGACCCTTTTTTATAAGGAAGGTCATAAAGTGGCCGGTTTGTATTGAATCTTAGTATGGGACAATTCGTTGGATAGGTAAACAACATAGCTACGACTTTCATGGGATATTTTTGCATTTTTTAAAAATTCAGCCAAAATGGAGGTTAAGAAAATCTCCTCGTTAATTTGGGACATTACTCGTTTTCGACCCTTTTTTACTAGGAAGGCCATAATGTGGCCGATTTGCATTGAATCTTAGCGTGTGACAATTCGTTGGATAGGTAAACAACATAACTACGACTTCCATGGGATATTTTTGCATTCTCTAAAAATTCAGCCAAAATGGGGGTTAAGAAAATATCCTCGTTAATTTTTGACATTACTCGTTTTCGACCCTTTTTTAGTAGGAAGGCCATAATGTGGCCGATTTGCATTGAATCTTAGCGTGTGACAATTCGTTGGATAGGTAAACAACATAACTATGACTTCCATGGGATATTTTTGCATTCTCTAAAAATTCAGCCAAAATGGGGGTTAAGAAAATATCCTCGTTAATTTGGGACATTACTCGTTTTCGACCCTTTTTTAGTAGGAAGGCCATAATGTGGCCGATTTGCATTGAATCTTAGCGTGTGACAATTCGTTGGATAGGTAAACAACATAACTACGACTTCCATGGGATATTTTTGCATTCTCTAAAAAATCAGCCAAAATGGGGGTTAAGAAAATATCGTCGTTAATTTGGGACATTACTGGTTTTCGACCCTTTTTTAGTAGGAAGGCCATAATGTGGCCGAGTTGCATTGAATCTTAGCGCGTGACAATTCGTTGGATAGGTAAACAACATAACTACGACTTCCATGGGATATTTTTGCATTCTCTAAAAATTCAGCCAAAATGGAGGTTAAGAAAATCCCCTCGTTAATTTAGGACATTACTCGTTTTCGACCCTTTTTTATAAGGAAGGTCATAAAGTGGCCGGTTTGTATTGAATCTTAGTATGGGACAATTCGTTGGATAGGTAAACAACATAGCTACGACTTTCATGGGATATTTTTGCATTTTTTAAAAATTCAGCCAAAATGGAGGTTAAGAAAATCTCCTCGTTAATTTGGGACATTACTCGTTTTCGACCCTTTTTTACTAGGAAGGCCATAATGTGGCCGATTTGCATTGAATCTTAGCGTGTGACAATTCGTTGGATAGGTAAACAACATAACAATGACTTCCATGGGATATTTTTGCATTCTTTAAAAATTCAGCCAAAATGGGGGTTAAGAAAATATCCTCGTTAATTTGGGACATAACTCGTTTTCGACCCTTTTTTAGTAGGAAGGCCATAATGTGGCCGATTTGCATTGAATCTTAGCGTGTGACAATTCGTTGGATAGGTAAACAACATAACTACGACCTCCATGGGATATTTTTGCATTCTCTAAAAAATCAGCCAAAATGGGGGTTAAGAAAATATCCTCGTTAATTTGGGACATTACTCGTTTTCGACCCTTTTTTAGTAGGAAGGCCATAATGTGGCCGATTTGCATTGAATCTTAGCGTGTGACAATTCGTTGGATAGGTAAACAACATAACTATGACTTCCATGGGATATTTTTGCATTCTCTAAAAATTCAGCCAAAATGGGGGTTAAGAAAATCTCCTCGTTAATTTGGGACATTACTCGTTTTCGACCCTTTTTTAGTAGGAAGGCCATAATGTGGCCGATTTGCATTGAATCTTAGCGTGTGACAATTCGTTGGATAGGTAAACAACATAACTACGACTTCCATGGGATATTTTTGCATTCTCTAAAAATTCAGCCAAAATGGGGGTTAAGAAAATATCCTCGTTAATTTTTGACATTACTCGTTTTCGACCCTTTTTTAGTAGGAAGGCCATAATGTGGCCGATTTGCATTGAATCTTAGCGTGTGACAATTCGTTGGATAGGTAAACAACATAACTATGACTTCCATGGGATATTTTTGCATTCTCTAAAAATTCAGCCAAAATGGGGGTTAAGAAAATATCCTTGTTAATTTGGGACATTACTCGTTTTCGACCCTTTTTTAGTAGGAAGGCCATAATGTGGCCGATTTGCATTGAATCTTAGCGTGTGACAATTCGTTGGATAGGTAAACAACATAACTACGACTTCCATGGGATATTTTTGCATTCTCTAAAAAATCAGCCAAAATGGGGGTTAAGAAAATATCCTCGTTAATTTGGGACATTACTGGTTTTCGACCCTTTTTTAGTAGGAAGGCCATAATGTGGCCGAGTTGCATTGAATCTTAGCGTGTGACAATTCGTTGGATAGGTAAACAACATAACTACGACTTCCATGGGATATTTTTGCATTCTCTAAAAATTCAGCCAAAATGGAGGTTAAGAAAATCCCCTCGTTAATTCAGGACATTACTCGTTTTCGACCCTTTTTTATAAGAAGGTCATAAAGTGGCCGGTTTGTATTGAATCTTAGTATGGGACAATTCGTTGGATAGGTAAACAACATAGCTACGACTTCCATCGGATATTTTTGCATTTTTTAAAAATTCAGCCAAAATGGAGGTTAAGAAAATCTCCTCGTTAATTTGGGACATTACTCGTTTTCGACCCTTTTTTACTAGGAAGGCCATAATGTGGCCGATTTGCATTGAATCTTAGCGTGTGACAATTCGTTGGATAGGTAAACAACATAACAATGACTTCCTTGGGATATTTTTGCATTCTTTAAAAATTCAGCCAAAATGGGGGTTAAGAAAATATCCTCGTTAATTTGGGACATTACTCGTTTTCGACCCTTTTTTACTAGGAAGGCCATAATGTGGCCGATTTGCATTGAATCTTAGCGTGTGACAATTCGTTGGATAGGTAAACAACATAACTACGACTTCCATGGGATATTTTTGCATTCTCTAAAAATTCAGCCAAAATGGGGGTTAAGAAAATATCCTCGTTAATTTGGGACATTACTCGTTTTCGACCCTTTTTTACTAGGAAGGCCATAATGTGGCCGATTTGCATTGAATCTTAGCGTGTGACAATTCGTTGGATAGGTAAACAACATAACAATGACTTCCTTGGGATATTTTTGCATTCTTTAAAAATTCAGCCAAAATGGGGGTTAAGAAAATATCCTCGTTAATTTGGGACATTACTCGTTTTCGACCCTTTTTTACTAGGAAGGCCATAATGTGGCCGATTTGCATTGAATCTTAGCGTGTGACAATTCGTTGGATAGGTAAACAACATAACTACGACTTCCATGGGATATTTTTGCATTCTCTAAAAATTCGGCCAAAATGGAGGTCAAGAAAATCTCCTCGTTAATTTAGGACATTACTCGTTTTCGACCCTTTTTTATAAGGAAGGCCATAAAGTGGCCGGTTTGTATTGAATCTTAGCATGGGACAATTCGTTGGATAGGTAAACAACATAGCTACGACTTCCATCGGATATTTTTGCATTTTTTAAAAATTCAGCCAAAATGGAGGTTAAGAAAATCTCCTCGTTAATTTGGGACATTACTCGTTTTCGACCCTTTTTTACTAGGAAGGCCATAATGTGGCCGATTTGCATTGAATCTTAGCGTGTGACAATTCGTTGGATAGGTAAACAACATAACAATGACTTCCTTGGGATATTTTTGCATTCTTTAAAAATTCAGCCAAAATGGGGGTTAAGAAAATATCCTCGTTAATTTGGGACATTACTCGTTTTCGACCCTTTTTTACTAGGAAGGCCATAATGTGGCCGATTTGCATTGAATCTTAGCGTGTGACAATTCGTTGGATAGGTAAACAACATAACTACGACTTCCATGGGATATTTTTGCATTCTCTAAAAATTCAGCCAAAATGGGGGTTAAGAAAATATCCTCGTTAATTTTTGACATTACTCGTTTTCGACCCTTTTTTAGTAGGAAGGCCATAATGTGGCCGATTTGCATTGAATCTTAGCGTGTGACAATTCGTTGGATAGGTAAACAACATAACTATGACTTCCATGGGATATTTTTGCATTCTCTAAAAATTCAGCCAAAATGGGGGTTAAGAAAATATCCTCGTTAATTTGGGACATTACTCGTTTTCGACCCTTTTTTAGTAGGAAGGCCATAATGTGGCCGATTTGCATTGAATCTTAGCGTGTGACAATTCGTTGGATAGGTAAACAACATAACTACGACTTCCATGGGATATTTTTGCATTCTCTAAAAATTCAGCCAAAATGGGGGTTAAGAAAATATCCTCGTTAATTTTTGACATTACTCGTTTTCGACCCTTTTTTAGTAGGAAGGCCATAATGTGGCCGATTTGCATTGAATCTTAGCGTGTGACAATTCGTTGGATAGGTAAACAACATAACTATGACTTCCATGGGATATTTTTGCATTCTCTAAAAATTCAGCCAAAATGGGGGTTAAGAAAATATCCTCGTTAATTTGGGACATTACTCGTTTTCGACCCTTTTTTAGTAGGAAGGCCATAATGTGGCCGATTTGCATTGAATCTTAGCGTGTGACAATTCGTTGGATAGGTAAACAACATAACTACGACTTCCATGGGATATTTTTGCATTCTCTAAAAAATCAGCCAAAATGGGGGTTAAGAAAATATCCTCGTTAATTTGGGACATTACTGGTTTTCGACCCTTTTTTAGTAGGAAGGCCATAATGTGGCCGAGTTGCATTGAATCTTAGCGTGTGACAATTCGTTGGATAGGTAAACAACATAACTACGACTTCCATGGGATATTTTTGCATTCTCTAAAAATTCAGCCAAAATGGAGGTTAAGAAAATCCCCTCGTTAATTTAGGACATTACTCGTTTTCGACCCTTTTTTATAAGGAAGGTCATAAAGTGGCCGGTTTGTATTGAATCTTAGTATGGGACAATTCGTTGGATAGGTAAACAACATAGCTACGACTTCCATCGGATATTTTTGCATTTTTTAAAAATTCAGCCAAAATGGAGGTTAAGAAAATCCCCTCGTTAATTTAGGACATTACTCGTTTTCGACCCTTTTTTATAAGGAAGGTCATAAAGTGGCCGGTTTGTATTGAATCTTAGTATGGGACAATTCGTTGGATAGGTAAACAACATAGCTACGACTTTCATGGGATATTTTTGCATTTTTTAAAAATTCAGCCAAAATGGAGGTTAAGAAAATCTCCTCGTTAATTTGGGACATTACTCGTTTTCGACCCTTTTTTACTAGGAAGGCCATAATGTGGCCGATTTGCATTGAATCTTAGCGTGTGACAATTCGTTGGATAGGTAAACAACATAACAATGACTTCCATGGGATATTTTTGCATTCTTTAAAAATTCAGCCAAAATGGGGGTTAAGAAAATATCCTCGTTAATTTGGGACATAACTCGTTTTCGACCCTTTTTTAGTAGGAAGGCCATAATGTGGCCGATTTGCATTGAATCTTAGCGTGTGACAATTCGTTGGATAGGTAAACAACATAACTACGACCTCCATGGGATATTTTTGCATTCTCTAAAAAATCAGCCAAAATGGGGGTTAAGAAAATATCCTCGTTAATTTGGGACATTACTCGTTTTCGACCCTTTTTTAGTAGGAAGGCCATAATGTGGCCGATTTGCATTGAATCTTAGCGTGTGACAATTCGTTGGATAGGTAAAAAACATAACTATGACTTCCATGGGATATTTTTGCATTCTCTAAAAATTCAGCCAAAATGGGGGTTAAGAAAATCTCCTCGTTAATTTGGGACATTACTCGTTTTCGACCCTTTTTTAGTAGGAAGGCCATAATGTGGCCGATTTGCATTGAATCTTAGCGTGTGACAATTCGTTGGATAGGTAAACAACATAACTACGACTTCCATGGGATATTTTTGCATTCTCTAAAAATTCAGCCAAAATGGGGGTTAAGAAAATATCCTCGTTAATTTTTGACATTACTCGTTTTCGACCCTTTTTTAGTAGGAAGGCCATAATGTGGCCGATTTGCATTGAATCTTAGCGTGTGACAATTCGTTGGATAGGTAAACAACATAACTATGACTTCCATGGGATATTTTTGCATTCTCTAAAAATTCAGCCAAAATGGGGGTTAAGAAAATATCCTCGTTAATTTGGGACATTACTCGTTTTCGACCCTTTTTTAGTAGGAAGGCCATAATGTGGCCGATTTGCATTGAATCTTAGCGTGTGACAATTCGTTGGATAGGTAAACAACATAACTACGACTTCCATGGGATATTTTTGCATTCTCTAAAAAATCAGCCAAAATGGGGGTTAAGAAAATATCCTCGTTAATTTGGGACATTACTGGTTTTCGACCCTTTTTTAGTAGGAAGGCCATAATGTGGCCGAGTTGCATTGAATCTTAGCGTGTGACAATTCGTTGGATAGGTAAACAACATAACTACGACTTCCATGGGATATTTTTGCATTCTCTAAAAATTCAGCCAAAATGGAGGTTAAGAAAATCCCCTCGTTAATTCAGGACATTACTCGTTTTCGACCCTTTTTTATAAGGAAGGTCATAAAGTGGCCGGTTTGTATTGAATCTTAGTATGGGACAATTCGTTGGATAGGTAAACAACATAGCTACGACTTCCATCGGATATTTTTGCATTTTTTAAAAATTCAGCCAAAATGGAGGTTAAGAAAATATCCTCGTTAATTTTTGACATTACTCGTTTTCGACCCTTTTTTAGTAGGAAGGCCATAATGTGGCCGATTTGCATTGAATCTTAGCGTGTGACAATTCGTTGGATAGGTAAACAACATAACTATGACTTCCATGGGATATTTTTGCATTCTCTAAAAATTCAGCCAAAATGGGGGTTAAGAAAATATCCTCGTTAATTTGGGACATTACTCGTTTTCGACCCTTTTTTAGTAGGAAGGCCATAATGTGGCCGATTTGCATTGAATCTTAGCGTGTGACAATTCGTTGGATAGGTAAACAACATAACTACGACTTCCATGGGATATTTTTGCATTCTCTAAAAAATCAGCCAAAATGGGGGTTAAGAAAATATCCTCGTTAATTTGGGACATTACTGGTTTTCGACCCTTTTTTAGTAGGAAGGCCATAATGTGGCCGAGTTGCATTGAATCTTAGCGTGTGACAATTCGTTGGATAGGTAAACAACATAACTACGACTTCCATGGGATATTTTTGCATTCTCTAAAAATTCAGCCAAAATGGAGGTTAAGAAAATCCCCTCGTTAATTCAGGACATTACTCGTTTTCGACCCTTTTTTATAAGGAAGGTCATAAAGTGGCCGGTTTGTATTGAATCTTAGTATGGGACAATTCGTTGGATAGGTAAACAACATAGCTACGACTTCCATCGGATATTTTTGCATTTTTTAAAAATTCAGCCAAAATGGAGGTTAAGAAAATCTCCTCGTTAATTTGGGACATTACTCGTTTTCGACCCTTTTTTACTAGGAAGGCCATAATGTGGCCGATTTGCATTGAATCTTAGCGTGTGACAATTCGTTGGATAGGTAAACAACATAACAATGACTTCCATGGGATATTTTTGCATTCTTTAAAAATTCAGCCAAAATGGGGGTTAAGAAAATATCCTCGTTAATTTGGGACATTACTCGTTTTCGACCCTTTTTTAGTAGGAAGGCCATAATGTGGCCGATTTGCATTGAATCTTAGCGTGTGACAATTCGTTGGATAGGTAAACAACATAACTATGACTTCCATGGGATATTTTTGCATTCTCTAAAAATTCAGCCAAAATGGGGGTTAAGAAAATCTCCTCGTTAATTTGGGACATTACTCGTTTTCGACCCTTTTTTAGTAGGAAGGCCATAATGTGGCCGATTTGCATTGAATCTTAGCGTGTGACAATTCGTTGGATAGGTAAACAACATAACTACGACTTCCATGGGATATTTTTGCATTCTCTAAAAATTCAGCCAAAATGGGGGTTAAGAAAATATCCTCGTTAATTTTTGACATTACTCGTTTTCGACCCTTTTTTAGTAGGAAGGCCATAATGTGGCCGATTTGCATTGAATCTTAGCGTGTGACAATTCGTTGGATAGGTAAACAACATAACTATGACTTCCATGGGATATTTTTGCATTCTCTAAAAATTCAGCCAAAATGGGGGTTAAGAAAATATCCTCGTTAATTTGGGACATTACTCGTTTTCGACCCTTTTTTAGTAGGAAGGCCATAATGTGGCCGATTTGCATTGAATCTTAGCGTGTGACAATTCGTTGGATAGGTAAACAACATAACTACGACTTCCATGGGATATTTTTGCATTCTCTAAAAAATCAGCCAAAATGGGGGTTAAGAAAATATCCTCGTTAATTTGGGACATTACTGGTTTTCGACCCTTTTTTAGTAGGAAGGCCATAATGTGGCCGAGTTGCATTGAATCTTAGCGTGTGACAATTCGTTGGATAGGTAAACAACATAACTACGACTTCCATGGGATATTTTTGCATTCTCTAAAAATTCAGCCAAAATGGAGGTTAAGAAAATCCCCTCGTTAATTTAGGACATTACTCGTTTTCGACCCTTTTTTATAAGGAAGGTCATAAAGTGGCCGGTTTGTATTGAATCTTAGTATGGGACAATTCGTTGGATAGGTAAACAACATAGCTACGACTTCCATCGGATATTTTTGCATTTTTTAAAAATTCAGCCAAAATGGAGGTTAAGAAAATCCCCTCGTTAATTTAGGACATTACTCGTTTTCGACCCTTTTTTATAAGGAAGGTCATAAAGTGGCCGGTTTGTATTGAATCTTAGTATGGGACAATTCGTTGGATAGGTAAACAACATAGCTACGACTTTCATGGGATATTTTTGCATTTTTTAAAAATTCAGCCAAAATGGAGGTTAAGAAAATCTCCTCGTTAATTTGGGACATTACTCGTTTTCGACCCTTTTTTACTAGGAAGGCCATAATGTGGCCGATTTGCATTGAATCTTAGCGTGTGACAATTCGTTGGATAGGTAAACAACATAACAATGACTTCCATGGGATATTTTTGCATTCTTTAAAAATTCAGCCAAAATGGGGGTTAAGAAAATATCCTCGTTAATTTGGGACATAACTCGTTTTCGACCCTTTTTTAGTAGGAAGGCCATAATGTGGCCGATTTGCATTGAATCTTAGCGTGTGACAATTCGTTGGATAGGTAAACAACATAACTACGACCTCCATGGGATATTTTTGCATTCTCTAAAAAATCAGCCAAAATGGGGGTTAAGAAAATCTCCTCGTTAATTTGGGACATTACTCGTTTTCGACCCTTTTTTAGTAGGAAGGCCATAATGTGGCCGATTTGCATTGAATCTTAGCGTGTGACAATTCGTTGGATAGGTAAACAACATAACTACGACTTCCATGGGATATTTTTGCATTCTCTAAAAATTCAGCCAAAATGGGGGTTAAGAAAATATCCTCGTTAATTTTTGACATTACTCGTTTTCGACCCTTTTTTAGTAGGAAGGCCATAATGTGGCCGATTTGCATTGAATCTTAGCGTGTGACAATTCGTTGGATAGGTAAACAACATAACTATGACTTCCATGGGATATTTTTGCATTCTCTAAAAATTCAGCCAAAATGGGGGTTAAGAAAATATCCTCGTTAATTTGGGACATTACTCGTTTTCGACCCTTTTTTAGTAGGAAGGCCATAATGTGGCCGATTTGCATTGAATCTTAG
Organism: Medicago sativa; assembly: GCF_051527215.1. Lineage (NCBI taxonomy): Eukaryota > Viridiplantae > Streptophyta > Magnoliopsida > Fabales > Fabaceae > Medicago > Medicago sativa. The sequence goes on from NC_140750.1 coordinate 85,875,386, forward strand.
CGTGTGACAATTCGTTGGATAGGTAAACAACATAACTACGACTTCCATGGGATATTTTTGCATTCTCTAAAAAATCAGCCAAAATGGGGGTTAAGAAAATATCCTCGTTAATTTGGGACATTACTGGTTTTCGACCCTTTTTTAGTAGGAAGGCCATAATGTGGCCGAGTTGCATTGAATCTTAGCGTGTGACAATTCGTTGGATAGGTAAACAACATAACTACGACTTCCATGGGATATTTTTGCATTCTCTAAAAATTCAGCCAAAATGGAGGTTAAGAAAATCCCCTCGTTAATTTAGGACATTACTCGTTTTCGACCCTTTTTTATAAGGAAGGTCATAAAGTGGCCGGTTTGTATTGAATCTTAGTATGGGACAATTCGTTGGATAGGTAAACAACATAGCTACGACTTCCATCGGATATTTTTGCATTTTTTAAAAATTCAGCCAAAATGGAGGTTAAGAAAATCCCCTCGTTAATTTAGGACATTACTCGTTTTCGACCCTTTTTTATAAGGAAGGTCATAAAGTGGCCGGTTTGTATTGAATCTTAGTATGGGACAATTCGTTGGATAGGTAAACAACATAGCTACGACTTTCATGGGATATTTTTGCATTTTTTAAAAATTCAGCCAAAATGGAGGTTAAGAAAATCTCCTCGTTAATTTGGGACATTACTCGTTTTCGACCCTTTTTTACTAGGAAGGCCATAATGTGGCCGATTTGCATTGAATCTTAGCGTGTGACAATTCGTTGGATAGGTAAACAACATAACAATGACTTCCATGGGATATTTTTGCATTCTTTAAAAATTCAGCCAAAATGGGGGTTAAGAAAATATCCTCGTTAATTTGGGACATAACTCGTTTTCGACCCTTTTTTAGTAGGAAGGCCATAATGTGGCCGATTTGCATTGAATCTTAGCGTGTGACAATTCGTTGGATAGGTAAACAACATAACTACGACCTCCATGGGATATTTTTGCATTCTCTAAAAAATCAGCCAAAATGGGGGTTAAGAAAATATCCTCGTTAATTTGGGACATTACTCGTTTTCGACCCTTTTTTAGTAGGAAGGCCATAATGTGGCCGATTTGCATTGAATCTTAGCGTGTGACAATTCGTTGGATAGGTAAACAACATAACTATGACTTCCATGGGATATTTTTGCATTCTCTAAAAATTCAGCCAAAATGGGGGTTAAGAAAATCTCCTCGTTAATTTGGGACATTACTCGTTTTCGACCCTTTTTTAGTAGGAAGGCCATAATGTGGCCGATTTGCATTGAATCTTAGCGTGTGACAATTCGTTGGATAGGTAAACAACATAACTACGACTTCCATGGGATATTTTTGCATTCTCTAAAAATTCAGCCAAAATGGGGGTTAAGAAAATATCCTCGTTAATTTTTGACATTACTCGTTTTCGACCCTTTTTTAGTAGGAAGGCCATAATGTGGCCGATTTGCATTGAATCTTAGCGTGTGACAATTCGTTGGATAGGTAAACAACATAACTATGACTTCCATGGGATATTTTTGCATTCTCTAAAAATTCAGCCAAAATGGGGGTTAAGAAAATATCCTCGTTAATTTGGGACATTACTCGTTTTCGACCCTTTTTTAGTAGGAAGGCCATAATGTGGCCGATTTGCATTGAATCTTAGCGTGTGACAATTCGTTGGATAGGTAAACAACATAACTACGACTTCCATGGGATATTTTTGCATTCTCTAAAAAATCAGCCAAAATGGGGGTTAAGAAAATATCCTCGTTAATTTGGGACATTACTGGTTTTCGACCCTTTTTTAGTAGGAAGGCCATAATGTGGCCGAGTTGCATTGAATCTTAGCGTGTGACAATTCGTTGGATAGGTAAACAACATAACTACGACTTCCATGGGATATTTTTGCATTCTCTAAAAATTCAGCCAAAATGGAGGTTAAGAAAATCCCCTCGTTAATTCAGGACATTACTCGTTTTCGACCCTTTTTTATAAGGAAGGTCATAAAGTGGCCGGTTTGTATTGAATCTTAGTATGGGACAATTCGTTGGATAGGTAAACAACATAGCTACGACTTCCATCGGATATTTTTGCATTTTTTAAAAATTCAGCCAAAATGGAGGTTAAGAAAATCTCCTCGTTAATTTGGGACATTACTCGTTTTCGACCCTTTTTTACTAGGAAGGCCATAATGTGGCCGATTTGCATTGAATCTTAGCGTGTGACAATTCGTTGGATAGGTAAACAACATAACAATGACTTCCATGGGATATTTTTGCATTCTTTAAAAATTCAGCCAAAATGGGGGTTAAGAAAATATCCTCGTTAATTTGGGACATTACTCGTTTTCGACCCTTTTTTAGTAGGAAGGCCATAATGTGGCCGATTTGCATTGAATCTTAGCGTGTGACAATTCGTTGGATAGGTAAACAACATAACTATGACTTCCATGGGATATTTTTGCATTCTCTAAAAATTCAGCCAAAATGGGGGTTAAGAAAATCTCCTCGTTAATTTGGGACATTACTCGTTTTCGACCCTTTTTTAGTAGGAAGGCCATAATGTGGCCGATTTGCATTGAATCTTAGCGTGTGACAATTCGTTGGATAGGTAAACAACATAACTACGACTTCCATGGGATATTTTTGCATTCTCTAAAAATTCAGCCAAAATGGGGGTTAGGAAAATATCCTCGTTAATTTTTGACATTACTCGTTTTCGACCCTTTTTTAGTAGGAAGGCCATAATGTGGCCGATTTGCATTGAATCTTAGCGTGTGACAATTCGTTGGATAGGTAAACAACATAACTATGACTTCCATGGGATATTTTTGCATTCTCTAAAAATTCAGCCAAAATGGGGGTTAAGAAAATATCCTCGTTAATTTGGGACATTACTCGTTTTCGACCCTTTTTTAGTAGGAAGGCCATAATGTGGCCGATTTGCATTGAATCTTAGCGTGTGACAATTCGTTGGATAGGTAAACAACATAACTACGACTTCCATGGGATATTTTTGCATTCTCTAAAAAATCAGCCAAAATGGGGGTTAAGAAAATATCCTCGTTAATTTGGGACATTACTGGTTTTCGACCCTTTTTTAGTAGGAAGGCCATAATGTGGCCGAGTTGCATTGAATCTTAGCGTGTGACAATTCGTTGGATAGGTAAACAACATAACTACGACTTCCATGGGATATTTTTGCATTCTCTAAAAATTCAGCCAAAATGGAGGTTAAGAAAATCCCCTCGTTAATTTAGGACATTACTCGTTTTCGACCCTTTTTTATAAGGAAGGTCATAAAGTGGCCGGTTTGTATTGAATCTTAGTATGGGACAATTCGTTGGATAGGTAAACAACATAGCTACGACTTCCATCGGATATTTTTGCATTTTTTAAAAATTCAGCCAAAATGGAGGTTAAGAAAATCCCCTCGTTAATTCAGGACATTACTCGTTTTCGACCCTTTTTTATAAGGAAGGTCATAAAGTGGCCGGTTTGTATTGAATCTTAGTATGGGACAATTCGTTGGATAGGTAAACAACATAGCTACGACTTCCATCGGATATTTTTGCATTTTTTAAAAATTCAGCCAAAATGGAGGTTAAGAAAATCTCCTCGTTAATTTGGGACATTACTCATTTTCGACCCTTTTTTACTAGGAAGGCCATAATGTGGCCGATTTGCATTGAATCTTAGCGTGTGACAATTCGTTGGATAGGTAAACAACATAACAATGACTTCCATGGGATATTTTTGCATTCTTTAAAAATTCAGCCAAAATGGGGGTTAAGAAAATATCCTCGTTAATTTGGGACATTACTCGTTTTCGACCCTTTTTTAGTAGGAAGGCCATAATGTGGCCGATTTGCATTGAATCTTAGCGTGTGACAATTCGTTGGATAGGTAAACAACATAACTATGACTTCCATGGGATATTTTTGCATTCTCTAAAAATTCAGCCAAAATGGGGGTTAAGAAAATCTCCTCGTTAATTTGGGACATTACTCGTTTTCGACCCTTTTTTAGTAGGAAGGCCATAATGTGGCCGATTTGCATTGAATCTTAGCGTGTGACAATTCGTTGGATAGGTAAACAACATAACTACGACTTCCATGGGATATTTTTGCATTCTCTAAAAATTCAGCCAAAATGGGGGTTAAGAAATTATCCTCGTTAATTTTTGACATTACTCGTTTTCGACCCTTTTTTAGTAGGAAGGCCATAATGTGGCCGATTTGCATTGAATCTTAGCGTGTGACAATTCGTTGGATAGGTAAACAACATAACTATGACTTCCATGGGATATTTTTGCATTCTCTAAAAATTCAGCCAAAATGGGGGTTAAGAAAATATCCTCGTTAATTTGGGACATTACTCGTTTTCGACCCTTTTTTAGTAGGAAGGCCATAATGTGGCCGATTTGCATTGAATCTTAGCGTGTGACAATTCGTTGGATAGGTAAACAACATAACTACGACTTCCATGGGATATTTTTGCATTCTCTAAAAAATCAGCCAAAATGGGGGTTAAGAAAATATCCTCGTTAATTTGGGACATTACTGGTTTTCGACCCTTTTTTAGTAGGAAGGCCATAATGTGGCCGAGTTGCATTGAATCTTAGCGTGTGACAATTCGTTGGATAGGTAAACAACATAACTACGACTTCCATGGGATATTTTTGCATTCTCTAAAAATTCAGCCAAAATGGAGGTTAAGAAAATCCCCTCGTTAATTTAGGACATTACTCGTTTTCGACCCTTTTTTATAAGGAAGGTCATAAAGTGGCCGGTTTGTATTGAATCTTAGTATGGGACAATTCGTTGGATAGGTAAACAACATAGCTACGACTTCCATCGGATATTTTTGCATTTTTTAAAAATTCAGCCAAAATGGAGGTTAAGAAAATCCCCTCGTTAATTCAGGACATTACTCGTTTTCGACCCTTTTTTATAAGGAAGGTCATAAAGTGGCCGGTTTGTATTGAATCTTAGTATGGGACAATTCGTTGGATAGGTAAACAACATAGCTACGACTTCCATCGGATATTTTTGCATTTTTTAAAAATTCAGCCAAAATGGAGGTTAAGAAAATCTCCTCGTTAATTTGGGACATTACTCGTTTTCGACCCTTTTTTACTAGGAAGGCCATAATGTGGCCGATTTGCATTGAATCTTAGCGTGTGACAATTCGTTGGATAGGTAAACAACATAACAATGACTTCCATGGGATATTTTTGCATTCTTTAAAAATTCAGCCAAAATGGGGGTTAAGAAAATATCCTCGTTAATTTGGGACATTACTCGTTTTCGACCCTTTTTTAGTAGGAAGGCCATAATGTGGCCGATTTGCATTGAATCTTAGCGTGTGACAATTCGTTGGATAGGTAAACAACATAACTATGACTTCCATGGGATATTTTTGCATTCTCTAAAAATTCAGCCAAAATGGGGGTTAAGAAAATCTCCTCGTTAATTTGGGACATTACTCGTTTTCGACCCTTTTTTAGTAGGAAGGCCATAATGTGGCCGATTTGCATTGAATCTTAGCGTGTGACAATTCGTTGGATAGGTAAACAACATAACTACGACTTCCATGGGATATTTTTGCATTCTCTAAAAATTCAGCCAAAATGGGGGTTAAGAAAATATCCTCGTTAATTTTTGACATTACTCGTTTTCGACCCTTTTTTAGTAGGAAGGCCATAATGTGGCCGATTTGCATTGAATCTTAGCGTGTGACAATTCGTTGGATAGGTAAACAACATAACTATGACTTCCATGGGATATTTTTGCATTCTCTAAAAATTCAGCCAAAATGGGGGTTAAGAAAATATCCTCGTTAATTTGGGACATTACTCGTTTTCGACCCTTTTTTAGTAGGAAGGCCATAATGTGGCCGATTTGCATTGAATCTTAGCGTGTGACAATTCGTTGGATAGGTAAACAACATAACTACGACTTCCATGGGATATTTTTGCATTCTCTAAAAAATCAGCCAAAATGGGGGTTAAGAAAATATCCTCGTTAATTTGGGACATTACTGGTTTTCGACCCTTTTTTAGTAGGAAGGCCATAATGTGGCCGAGTTGCATTGAATCTTAGCGTGTGACAATTCGTTGGATAGGTAAACAACATAACTACGACTTCCATGGGATATTTTTGCATTCTCTAAAAATTCAGCCAAAATGGAGGTTAAGAAAATCCCCTCGTTAATTTAGGACATTACTCGTTTTCGACCCTTTTTTATAAGGAAGGTCATAAAGTGGCCGGTTTGTATTGAATCTTAGTATGGGACAATTCGTTGGATAGGTAAACAACATAGCTACGACTTCCATCGGATATTTTTGCATTTTTTAAAAATTCAGCCAAAATGGAGGTTAAGAAAATCTCCTCGTTAATTTGGGACATTACTCGTTTTCGACCCTTTTTTACTAGGAAGGCCATAATGTGGCCGATTTGCATTGAATCTTAGCGTGTGACAATTCGTTGGATAGGTAAACAACATAACAATGACTTCCATGGGATATTTTTGCATTCTTTAAAAATTCAGCCAAAATGGGGGTTAAGAAAATATCCTCGTTAATTTGGGACATTACTCGTTTTCGACCCTTTTTCAGTAGGAAGGCCATAATGTGGCCGATTTGCATTGAATCTTAGCGTGTGACAATTCGTTGGATAGGTAAACAACATAACTATGACTTCCATGGGATATTTTTGCATTCTCTAAAAATTCAGCCAAAATGGGGGTTAAGAAAATCTCCTCGTTAATTTGGGACATTACTCGTTTTCGACCCTTTTTTAGTAGGAAGGCCATAATGTGGCCGATTTGCATTGAATCTTAGCGTGTGACAATTCGTTGGATAGGTAAACAACATAACTACGACTTCCATGGGATATTTTTGCATTCTCTAAAAATTCAGCCAAAATGGGGGTTAAGAAAATATCCTCGTTAATTTTTGACATTACTCGTTTTCGACCCTTTTTTAGTAGGAAGGCCATAATGTGGCCGATTTGCATTGAATCTTAGCGTGTGACAATTCGTTGGATAGGTAAACAACATAACTATGACTTCCATGGGATATTTTTGCATTCTCTAAAAATTCAGCCAAAATGGGGGTTAAGAAAATATCCTCGTTAATTTGGGACATTACTCGTTTTCGACCCTTTTTTAGTAGGAAGGCCATAATGTGGCCGATTTGCATTGAATCTTAGCGTGTGACAATTCGTTGGATAGGTAAACAACATAACTACGACTTCCATGGGATATTTTTGCATTCTCTAAAAAATCAGCCAAAATGGGGGTTAAGAAAATATCCTCGTTAATTTGGGACATTACTGGTTTTCGACCCTTTTTTAGTAGGAAGGCCATAATGTGGCCGAGTTGCATTGAATCTTAGCGTGTGACAATTCGTTGGATAGGTAAACAACATAACTACGACTTCCATGGGATATTTTTGCATTCTCTAAAAATTCAGCTAAAATGGAGGTTAAGAAAATCCCCTCGTTAATTTAGGACATTACTCGTTTTCGACCCTTTTTTATAAGGAAGGTCATAAAGTGGCCGGTTTGTATTGAATCTTAGTATGGGACAATTCGTTGGATAGGTAAACAACATAGCTACGACTTCCATCGGATATTTTAGCATTTTTTAAAAATTCAGCCAAAATGGAGGTTAAGAAAATCTCCTCGTTAATTTGGGACATTACTCGTTTTCGACCCTTTTTTACTAGGAAGGCCATAATGTGGCCGATTTGCATTGAATCTTAGCGTGTGACAATTCGTTGGATAGGTAAACAACATAACAATGACTTCCATGGGATATTTTTGCATTCTTTAAAAATTCAGCCAAAATGGGGGTTAAGAAAATATCCTCGTTAATTTGGGACATTACTCGTTTTCGACCCTTTTTCAGTAGGAAGGCCATAATGTGGCCGATTTGCATTGAATCTTAGCGTGTGACAATTCGTTGGATAGGTGAACAACATAACTATGACTTCCATGGGATATTTTTGCATTCTCTAAAAATTCAGCCAAAATGGGGGTTAAGAAAATCTCCTCGTTAATTTGGGACATTACTCGTTTTCGACCCTTTTTTAGTAGGAAGGCCATAATGTGGCCGATTTGCATTGAATCTTAGCGTGTGACAATTCGTTGGATAGGTAAACAACATAACTACGACTTCCATGGGATATTTTTGCATTCTCTAAAAATTCAGCCAAAATGGGGGTTAAGAAAATATCCTCGTTAATTTTTGACATTACTCGTTTTCGACCCTTTTTTAGTAGGAAGGCCATAATGTGGCCGATTTGCATTGAATCTTAGCGTGTGACAATTCGTTGGATAGGTAAACAACATAACTATGACTTCCATGGGATATTTTTGCATTCTCTAAAAATTCAGCCAAAATGGGGGTTAAGAAAATATCCTCGTTAATTTGGGACATTACTCGTTTTCGACCCTTTTTTAGTAGGAAGGCCATAATGTGGCCGATTTGCATTGAATCTTAGCGTGTGACAATTCGTTGGATAGGTAAACAACATAACTACGACTTCCATGGGATATTTTTGCATTCTCTAAAAAATCAGCCAAAATGGGGGTTAAGAAGATATCCTCGTTAATTTGGGACATTACTGGTTTTCGACCCTTTTTTAGTAGGAAGGCCATAATGTGGCCGAGTTGCATTGAATCTTAGCGTGTGACAATTCGTTGGATAGGTAAACAACATAACTACGACTTCTATGGGATATTTTTGCATTCTCTAAAAATTCAGCCAAAATGGAGGTTAAGAAAATCCCCTCGTTAATTTAGGACATTACTCGTTTTCGACCCTTTTTTATAAGGAAGGTCATAAAGTGGCCGGTTTGTATTGAATCTTAGTATGGGACAATTCGTTGGATAGGTAAACAACATAGCTACGACTTCCATCAGATATTTTTGCATTTTTTAAAAATTCAGCCAAAATGGAGGTTAAGAAAATCTCCTCGTTAATTTGGGACATTACTCGTTTTCGACCCTTTTTTACTAGGAAGGCCATAATGTGGCCGATTTGCATTGAATCTTAGCGTGTGACAATTCGTTGGATAGGTAAACAACATAACAATGACTTCCATGGGATATTTTTGCATTCTTTAAAAATTCAGCCAAAATGGGGGTTAAGAAAATATCCTCGTTAATTTGGGACATTACTCGTTTTCGACCCTTTTTCAGTAGGAAGGCCATAATGTGGCCGATTTGCATTGAATCTTAGCGTGTGACAATTCGTTGGATAGGTAAACAACATAACTATGACTTCCATGGGATATTTTTGCATTCTCTAAAAATTCAGCCAAAATGGGGGTTAAGAAAATCTCCTCGTTAATTTGGGACATTACTCGTTTTCGACCCTTTTTTAGTAGGAAGGCCATAATGTGGCCGATTTGCATTGAATCTTAGCGTGTGACAATTCGTTGGATAGGTAAACAACATAACTACGACTTCCATGGGATATTTTTGCATTCTCTAAAAATTCAGCCAAAATGGGGGTTAAGAAAATATCCTCGTTAATTTTTGACATTACTCGTTTTCGACCCTTTTTTAGTAGGAAGGCCATAATGTGGCCGATTTGCATTGAATCTTAGCGTGTGACAATTCGTTGGATAGGTAAACAACATAACTATGACTTCCATGGGATATTTTTGCATTCTCTAAAAATTCAGCCAAAATGGGGGTTAAGAAAATATCCTCGTTAATTTGGGACATTACTCGTTTTCGACCCTTTTTTAGTAGGAAGGCCATAATGTGGCCGATTTGCATTGAATCTTAGCGTGTGACAATTCGTTGGATAGGTAAACAACATAACTACGACTTCCATGGGATATTTTTGCATTCTCTAAAAAATCAGCCAAAATGGGGGTTAAGAAAATATCCTCGTTAATTTGGGACATTACTGGTTTTCGACCCTTTTTTAGTAGGAAGGCCATAATGTGGCCGAGTTGCATTGAATCTTAGCGTGTGACAATTCGTTGGATAGGTAAACAACATAACTACGACTTCCATGGGATATTTTTGCATTCTCTAAAAATTCAGCTAAAATGGAGGTTAAGAAAATCCCCTCGTTAATTTAGGACATTACTCGTTTTCGACCCTTTTTTATAAGGAAGGTCATAAAGTGGCCGGTTTGTATTGAATCTTAGTATGGGACAATTCGTTGGATAGGTAAACAACATAGCTACGACTTCCATCGGATATTTTTGCATTTTTTAAAAATTCAGCCAAAATGGAGGTTAAGAAAATCTCCTCGTTAATTTGGGACATTACTCGTTTTCGACCCTTTTTTACTAGGAAGGCCATAATGTGGCCGATTTGCATTGAATCTTAGCGTGTGACAATTCGTTGGATAGGTAAACAACATAACAATGACTTCCATGGGATATTTTTGCATTCTTTAAAAATTCAGCCAAAATGGGGGCTAAGAAAATATCCTCGTTAATTTGGGACATTACTGGTTTTCGACCCTTTTTTAGTAGGAAGGCCATAATGTGGCCGAGTTGCATTGAATCTTAGCGTGTGACAATTCGTTGGATAGGTAAACAACATAACTACGACTTCCATGGGATATTTTTGCATTCTCTAAAAATTCAGCTAAAATGGAGGTTAAGAAAATCCCCTCGTTAATTTAGGACATTACTCGTTTTCGACTCTTTTTTATAAGGAAGGTCATAAAGTGGCCGGTTTGTATTGAATCTTAGTATGGGACAATTCGTTGGATAGGTAAACAACATAGCTACGACTTCCATCGGATATTTTTGCATTTTTTAAAAATTCAGCCAAAATGGAGGTTAAGAAAATCTCCTCGTTAATTTGGGACATTACTCGTTTTCGACCCTTTTTTACTAGGAAGGCCATAATGTGGCCGATTTGCATTGAATCTTAGCGTGTGACAATTCGTTGGATAGGTAAACAACATAACTACGACTTCCATGGGATATTTTTGCATTCTCTAAAAATTCAGCTAAAATGGAGGTTAAGAAAATCCCCTCGTTAATTTAGGACATTACTCGTTTTCGACCCTTTTTTATAAGGAAGGTCATAAAGTGGCCGGTTTGTATTGAATCTTAGTATGGGACAATTCGTTGGATAGGTAAACAACATAGCTACGACTTCCATCGGATATTTTTGCATTTTTTAAAAATTCAGCCAAAATGGAGGTTAAGAAAATCTCCTCGTTAATTTGGGACATTACTCGTTTTCGACCCTTTTTTACTAGGAAGGCCATAATGTGGCCGATTTGCATTGAATCTTAGCGTGTGACAATTCGTTGGATAGGTAAACAACATAACTATGACTTCCATGGGATATTTTTTCATTCTCTAAAAATTCAGCCAAAATGGGGGTTAAGAAAATCTCCTCGTTAATTTGGGACATTACTCGTTTTCGACCCTTTTTTAGTAGGAAGGCCATAATGTGGCCGATTTGCATTGAATCTTAGCGTGTGACAATTCGTTGGATAGGTAAACAACATAACTACGACTTCCATGGGATATTTTTGCATTCTCTAAAAATTCAGCCAAAATGGGGGTTAACAAAATATCCTCGTTAATTTTTGACATTACTCGTTTTCGACCCTTTTTTAGTAGGAAGGCCATAATGTGGCCGATTTGCATTGAATCTTAGCGTGTGACAATTCGTTGGATAGGTAAACAACATAACTATGACTTCCATGGGATATTTTTGCATTCTCTAAAAATTCAGCCAAAATGGGGGTTAAGAAAATATCCTCGTTAATTTGGGACATTACTCGTTTTCGACCCTTTTTTAGTAGGAAGGCCATAATGTGGCCGATTTGCATTGAATCTTAGCGTGTGACAATTCGTTGGATAGGTAAACAACATAACTACGACATCCATGGGATATTTTTGCATTCTCTAAAAAATCAGCCAAAATGGGGGTTAAGAAAATATCCTCGTTAATTTGGGACATTACTGGTTTTCGACCCTTTTTTAGTAGGAAGGCCATAATGTGGCCGAGTTGCATTGAATCTTAGCGTGTGACAATTCGTTGGATAGGTAAACAACATAACTCCGACTTCCATGGGATATTTTTGCATTCTCTAAAAATTCAGCCAAAATGGAGGTTAAGAAAATCCCCTCGTTAATTTAGGACATTACTCGTTTTCGACCCTTTTTTATAAGGAAGGTCATAAAGTGGCCGGTTTTTATTGAATCTTAGTATGGGACAATTCGTTGGATAGGTAAACAACATAGCTACGACTTCCATCGGATATTTTAGCATTTTTTAAAAATTCAGCCAAAATGGAGGTTAAGAAAATCTCCTCGTTAATTTGGGACATTACTCGTTTTCGACCCTTTTTTACTAGGAAGGCCTTAATGTGGCCGATTTGCATTGAATCTTAGCGTGTGACAATTCGTTGGATAGGTAAACAACATAACAATGACTTCCATGGGATATTTTTGCATTCTTTAAAAATTCAGCCAAAATGGGGGTTAAGAAAATATCCTCGTTAATTTGGGGCATTACTCGTTTTCGACCCTTTTTCAGTAGGAAGGCCATAATGTGGCCGATTTGCATTGAATCTTAGCGTGTGACAATTCGTTGGATAGGTAAACAACATAACTATGACTTCCATGGGATATTTTTGCATTCTCTAAAAATTCAGCCAAAATGGGGGTTAAGAAAATCTCCTCGTTAATTTGGGACATTACTCGTTTTCGACCCTTTTTTAGTAGGAAGGCCATAATGTGGCCGATTTGCATTGAATCTTAGCGTGTGACAATTCGTTGGATAGGTAAACAACATAACTACGACTTCCATGGGATATTTTTGCATTCTCTAAAAATTCAGCCAAAATGGGGGTTAAGAAAATATCCTCGTTAATTTGGGACATTACTCGTTTTCGACCCTTTTTTAGTAGGAAGGCCATAATGTGGCCGATTTGCATTGAATCTTAGCGTGTGACAATTCGTTGGATAGGTAAACAACATAACTACGACTTCCATGGGATATTTTTGCATTCTCTAAAAAATCAGCCAAAATGGGGGTTAAGAAAATATCCTCGTTAATTTGGGACATTACTGGTTTTCGACCCTTTTTTAGTAGGAAGGCCATAATGTGGCCGAGTTGCATTGAATCTTAGCGTGTGACAATTCGTTGGATAGGTAAACAACATAACTCCGACTTCCATGGGATATTTTTGCATTCTCTAAAAATTCAGCCAAAATGGGGGTTAAGAAAATATCCTCGTTAATTTGGGACATTACTCGTTTTCGACCCTTTTTTAGTAGGAAGGCCATAATGTGGCCGATTTGCATTGAATCTTAGCGTGTGACAATTCGTTGGATAGGTAAACAACATAACTACGACTTCCATGGGATATTTTTGCATTCTCTAAAAAATCAGCCAAAATGGGGGTTAAGAAAATATCCTCGTTAATTTGGGACATTACTGGTTTTCGACCCTTTTTTAGTAGGAAGGCCATAATGTGGCCGAGTTGCATTGAATCTTAGCGTGTGACAATTCGTTGGATAGGTAAACAACATAACTCCGACTTCCATGGGATATTTTTGCATTCTCTAAAAATTCAGCCAAAATGGAGGTTAAGAAAATTCCCTCGTTAATTTAGGACATTACTCGTTTTCGACCCTTTTTTATAAGGAAGGTCATAAAGTGGCCGGTTTTTATTGAATCTTAGTATGGGACAATTCGTTGGATAGGTAAACAACATAGCTACGACTTCCATCGGATATTTTTGCATTTTTTAAAAATTCAGCCAAAATGGAGGTTAAGAAAATCTCCTCGTTAATTTGGGACATTACTCGTTTTCGACCCTTTTTTACTAGGAAGGCCATAATGTGGCCGATTTGCATTGAATCTTAGCGTGTGACAATTCGTTGGATAGGTAAACAACATAACAATGACTTCCATGGGATATTTTTGCATTCTTTAAAAATTCAGCCAAAATGGGGGTTAAGAAAATATCCTCGTTAATTTGGGACATTACTCGTTTTCGACCCTTTTTTAGTAGGAAGGCCATAATGTGGCCGATTTGCATTGAATCTTAGCGTGTGACAATTCGTTGGATAGGTAAACAACATAACTATGACTTCCATGGGATATTTTTGCATTCTCTAAAAATTCAGCCAAAATGGGGGTTAAGAAAATCTCCTCGTTAATTTGGGACAATACTCGTTTTCGACCCTTTTTTAGTAGGAAGGCCATAATGTGGCCGATTTGCATTGAATCTTAGCGTGTGACAATTCGTTGGATAGGTAAACAACATAACTACGACTTCCATGGGATATTTTTGCATTCTCTAAAAATTCAGCCAAAATGGGGGTTAAGAAAATATCCTCGTTAATTTTTGACATTACTCGTTTTCGACCCTTTTTTAGTAGGAAGGCCATAATGTGGCCGATTTGCATTGAATCTTAGCGTGTGACAATTCGTTGGATAGGTAAACAACATAACTATGACTTCCATGGGATATTTTTGCATTCTCTAAAAATTCAGCCAAAATGGGGGTTAAGAAAATATCCTCGTTAATTTGGGACATTACTCGTTTTCGACCCTTTTTTAGTAGGAAGGCCATAATGTGGCCGATTTGCATTGAATCTTAGCGTGTGACAATTCGTTGGATAGGTAAACAACATAACTACGACTTCCATGGGATATTTTTGCATTCTCTAAAAAATCAGCCAAAATGGGGGTTAAGAAAATATCCTCGTTAATTTGGGACATTACTGGTTTTCGACCCTTTTTTAGTAGGAAGGCCATAATGTGGCCGAGTTGCATTGAATCTTAGCGTGTGACAATTCGTTGGATAGGTAAACAACATAACTCCGACTTCCATGGGATATTTTTGCATTCTCTAAAAATTCAGCCAAAATGGAGGTTAAGAAAATCCCCTCGTTAATTTAGGACATTACTCGTTTTCGACCCTTTTTTATAAGGAAGGTCATAAAGTGGCCGGTTTGTATTGAATCTTAGTATGGGACAATTCGTTGGATAGGTAAACAACATAGCTACGACTTCCATGGGATATTTTTGCATTTTTTAAAAATTCAGCCAAAATGGAGGTTAAGAAAATCTCCCCGTTAATTTGGGACATTACTCGTTTTCGACCCATTTTTACTAGGAAGGCCATAATGTGGCCGATTTGCATTGAATCTTAGCGTGTGACAATTCGTTGGATAGGTAAACAACATAACTACGACTTCCATGGGATATTTTTGCATTCTCTAAAAAATCAGCCAAAATGGGGCTTAAGAAAATATCCTCGTTAATTTTTGACATTACTCGTTTTCGACCCTTTTTTAGTGGGAAGGCCATAATGTGGCCGATTTGCATTGAATCTTAGCGTGTGACAATTCGTTGGATAGGTAAATAACATAACTACGACTTCCATGGGATATTTTTGCATTCTCTAAAAATTCAGCCAAAATGGGGGTTAAGAAAATATCCTCGTTAATTTTTGACATTACTCGTTTTCGACCCTTTTTTAGTAGGAAGGCCATAATGTGGCCGATTTGCATTGAATCTTAGCGTGTGACAATTCGTTGGATAGGTAAACAACATAACTATGACTTCCATGGGATATTTTTGCATTCTCTAAAAATTCAGCCAAAATGGGGGTTAAGAAAATATCCTCGTTAATTTGGGACATTACTCGTTTTCGACCCTTTTTTAGTAGGAAGGCCATAATGTGGCCGATTTGCATTGAATCTTAGCGTGTGACAATTCGTTGGATAGGTAAACAACATAACTACGACTTCCATGGGATATTTTTGCATTCTCTAAAAAATCAGCCAAAATGGGGGTTAAGAAAATATCCTGGTTAATTTGGGACATTACTGGTTTTCGACCCTTTTTTAGTAGGAAGGCCATAATGTGGCCGAGTTGCATTGAATCTTAGCGTGTGACAATTCGTTGGATAGGTAAACAACATAACTACGACTTCCATGGGATATTTTTGCATTCTCTAAAAATTCAGCCAAAATGGAGGTTAAGAAAATCCCCTCGTTAATTTAGGACATTACTCGTTTTCGACCCTTTTTTATAAGGAAGGTCATAAAGTGGCCGGTTTGTATTGAATCTTAGTATGGGACAATTCGTTGGATAGGTAAACAACATAGCTACGACTTCCATGGGATATTTTTGCATTTTTTAAAAATTCAGCCAAAATGGAGGTTAAGAAAATCTCCCCGTTAATTTGGGACATTACTCGTTTTCGACCCTTTTTTACTAGGAAGGCCATAATGTGGCCGATTTGCATTGAATCTTAGCGTGTGACAATTCGTTGGATAGGTAAACAACATAACTACGACTTCCATGGGATATTTTTGCATTCTCTAAAAAATCAGCCAAAATGGGGGTTAAGAAAATATCCTCGTTAATTTTTGACATTACTCGTTTTCGACCCTTTTTTAGTAGGAAGGCCATAATGTGGCCGATTTGCATTGAATCTTAGCGTGTGACAATTCGTTGGATAGGTAAACAACATAACTACGACTTCCATGGGATATTTTTGCATTCTCTAAAAATTCAGCCAAAATGGGGGTTAAGAAAATATCCTCGTTAATTTTTGACATTACTCGTTTTCGACCCTTTTTTAGTAGGAAGGCCATAATGTGGCCGATTTGCATTGAATCTTAGCGTGTGACAATTCGTTGGATAGGTAAACAACATAACTATGACTTCCATGGGATATTTTTGCATTCTCTAAAAATTCAGCCAAAATGGGGGTTAAGAAAATCTCCTCGTTAATTTGGGACAATACTCGTTTTCGACCCTTTTTTAGTAGGAAGGCCATAATGTGGCCGATTTGCATTGAATCTTAGCGTGTGACAATTCGTTGGATAGGTAAACAACATAACTACGACTTCCATGGGATATTTTTGCATTCTCTAAAAATTCAGCCAAAATGGGGGTTAAGAAAATATCCTCGTTAATTTTTGACATTACTCGTTTTCGACCCTTTTTTAGTAGGAAGGCCATAATGTGGCCGATTTGCATTGAATCTTAGCGTGTGACAATTCGTTGGATAGGTAAACAACATAACTATGACTTCCATGGGATATTTTTGCATTCTCTAAAAATTCAGCCAAAATGGGGGTTAAGAAAATATCCTCGTTAATTTGGGACATTACTCGTTTTCGACCCTTTTTTAGTAGGAAGGCCATAATGTGGCCGATTTGCATTGAATCTTAGCGTGTGACAATTCGTTGGATAGGTAAACAACATAACTACGACTTCCATGGGATATTTTTGCATTCTCTAAAAAATCAGCCAAAATGGGGGTTAAGAAAATATCCTCGTTAATTTGGGACATTACTGGTTTTCGACCCTTTTTTAGTAGGAAGGCCATAATGTGGCCGATTTGCATTGAATCTTAGCGTGTGACAATTCGTTGGATAGGTAAACAACATAACTACGACTTCCATGGGATATTTTTGCATTCTCTGAAAAATCAGCCAAAATGGGGGTTAAGAAAATATCCTCGTTAATTTGGGACATTACTGGTTTTCGACCCTTTTTTAGTAGGAAGGCCATAATGTGGCCGAGTTGCATTGAATCTTAGCGTGTGACAATTCGTTGGATAGGTAAACAACATAACTACGACTTCCATGGGATATTTTTGCATTCTCTAAAAATTCAGCCAAAATGGAGGTTAAGAAAATCCCCTCGTTAATTTAGGACATTACTCGTTTTCGACCCTTTTTTATAAGGAAGGTCATAAAGTGGCCGGTTTGTATTGAATCTTAGTATGGGACAATTCGTTGGATAGGTAAACAACATAGCTACGACTTCCATGGGATATTTTTGCATTTTTTAAAAATTCAGCCAAAATGGAGGTTAAGAAAATCTCCCCGTTAATTTGGGACATTACTCGTTTTCGACCCTTTTTTACTAGGAAGGCCATAATGTGGCCGAGTTGCATTGAATCTTAGCGTGTGACAATTCGTTGGATAGGTAAACAACATAACTACGACTTCCATGGGATATTTTTGCATTCTCTAAAAATTCAGCCAAAATGGGGGTTAAGAAAATATCCTCGTTAATTTTTGACATTACTCGTTTTCGACCCTTTTTTAGTAGGAAGGCCATAATGTGGCCGATTTGCATTGAATCTTAGCGTGTGACAATTCGTTGGATAGGTAAACAACATAACTATGACTTCCATGGGATATTTTTGCATTCTCTAAAAATTCAGCCAAAATGGGGGTTAAGAAAATATCCTCGTTAATTTGGGACATTACTCGTTTTCGACCCTTTTTTAGTAGGAAGGCCATAATGTGGCCGATTTGCATTGAATCTTAGCGTGTGACAATTCGTTGGATAGGTAAACAACATAACTACGACTTCCATGGGATATTTTTGCATTCTCTAAAAAATCAGCCAAAATGGGGGTTAAGAAAATATCCTCGTTAATTTGGGACATTACTGGTTTTCGACCCTTTTTTAGTAGGAAGGCCATAATGTGGCCGATTTGCATTGAATCTTAGCGTGTGACAATTCGTTGGATAGGTAAACAACATAACTACGACTTCCATGGGATATTTTTGCATTCTCTAAAAAATCAGCCAAAATGGGGGTTAAGAAAATATCCTCGTTAATTTGGGACATTACTGGTTTTCGACCCTTTTTTAGTAGGAAGGCCATAATGTGGCCGAGTTGCATTGAATCTTAGCGTGTGACAATTCGTTGGATAGGTAAACAACATAACTACGACTTCCATGGGATATTTTTGCATTCTCTAAAAATTCAGCCAAAATGGAGGTTAAGAAAATCCCCTCGTTAATTTAGGACATTACTCGTTTTCGACCCTTTTTTATAAGGAAGGTCATAAAGTGGCCGGTTTGTATTGAATCTTAGTATGGGACAATTCGTTGGATAGGTAAACAACATAGCTACGACTTCCATGGGATATTTTTGCATTTTTTAAAAATTCAGCCAAAATGGAGGTTAAGAAAATCTCCCCGTTAATTTGGGACATTACTCGTTTTCGACCCTTTTTTACTAGGAAGGCCATAATGTGGCCGAGTTGCATTGAATCTTAGCGTGTGACAATTCGTTGGATAGGTAAACAACATAACTACGACTTCCATGGGATATTTTTGCATTCTCTAAAAAATCAGCCAAAATGGGGGTTAAGAAAATATCCTCGTTAATTTGGGACATTACTGGTTTTCGACCCTTTTTTAGTAGGAAGGCCATAATGTGGCCGAGTTGCATTGAATCTTAGCGTGTGACAATTCGTTGGATAGGTAAACAACATAACTACGACTTCCATGGGATATTTTTGCATTCTCTAAAAATTCAGCCAAAATGGAGGTTAAGAAAATCCCCTCGTTAATTTAGGACATTACTCGTTTTCGACCCTTTTTTATAAGGAAGGTCATAAAGTGGCCGGTTTGTATTGAATCTTAGTATGGGACAATTCGTTGGATAGGTAAACAACATAGCTACGACTTCCATGGGATATTTTTGCATTTTTTAAAAATTCAGCCAAAATGGAGGTTAAGAAAATCTCCCCGTTAATTTGGGACATTACTCGTTTTCGACCCTTTTTTACTAGGAAGGCCATAATGTGGCCGATTTGCATTGAATCTTAGCGTGTGACAATTCGTTGGATAGGTAAACAACATAACTACGACTTCCATGGGATATTTTTGCATTCTCTAAAAAATCAGCCAAAATGGGGGTTAAGAAAATATCCTCGTTAATTTTTGACATTACTCGTTTTCGACCCTTTTTTAGTAGGAAGGCCATAATGTGGCCGATTTGCATTGAATCTTAGCGTGTGACAATTCGTTGGATAGGTAAACAACATAACTACGACTTCCATGGGATATTTTTGCATTCTCTAAAAATTCAGCCAAAATGGGGGTTAAGAAAATATCCTCGTTAATTTTTGACATTACTCGTTTTCGACCCTTTTTTAGTAGGAAGGCCATAATGTGGCCGATTTGCATTGAATCTTAGCGTGTGACAATTCGTTGGATAGGTAAACAACATAACTATGACTTCCATGGGATATTTTTGCATTCTCTAAAAATTCAGCCAAAATGGGGGTTAAGAAAATCTCCTCGTTAATTTGGGACAATACTCGTTTTCGACCCTTTTTTAGTAGGAAGGCCATAATGTGGCCGATTTGCATTGAATCTTAGCGTGTGACAATTCGTTGGATAGGTAAACAACATAACTACGACTTCCATGGGATATTTTTGCATTCTCTAAAAATTCAGCCAAAATGGGGGTTAAGAAAATATCCTCGTTAATTTTTGACATTACTCGTTTTCGACCCTTTTTTAGTAGGAAGGCCATAATGTGGCCGATTTGCATTGAATCTTAGCGTGTGACAATTCGTTGGATAGGTAAACAACATAACTATGACTTCCATGGGATATTTTTGCATTCTCTAAAAATTCAGCCAAAATGGGGGTTAAGAAAATATCCTCGTTAATTTGGGACATTACTCGTTTTCGACCCTTTTTTAGTAGGAAGGCCATAATGTGGCCGATTTGCATTGAATCTTAGCGTGTGACAATTCGTTGGATAGGTAAACAACATAACTACGACTTCCATGGGATATTTTTGCATTCTCTAAAAAATCAGCCAAAATGGGGGTTAAGAAAATATCCTCGTTAATTTGGGACATTACTGGTTTTCGACCCTTTTTTAGTAGGAAGGCCATAATGTGGCCGATTTGCATTGAATCTTAGCGTGTGACAATTCGTTGGATAGGTAAACAACATAACTACGACTTCCATGGGATATTTTTGCATTCTCTGAAAAATCAGCCAAAATGGGGGTTAAGAAAATATCCTCGTTAATTTGGGACATTACTGGTTTTCGACCCTTTTTTAGTAGGAAGGCCATAATGTGGCCGAGTTGCATTGAATCTTAGCGTGTGACAATTCGTTGGATAGGTAAACAACATAACTACGACTTCCATGGGATATTTTTGCATTCTCTAAAAATTCAGCCAAAATGGAGGTTAAGAAAATCCCCTCGTTAATTTAGGACATTACTCGTTTTCGACCCTTTTTTATAAGGAAGGTCATAAAGTGGCCGGTTTGTATTGAATCTTAGTATGGGACAATTCGTTGGATAGGTAAACAACATAGCTACGACTTCCATGGGATATTTTTGCATTTTTTAAAAATTCAGCCAAAATGGAGGTTAAGAAAATCTCCCCGTTAATTTGGGACATTACTCGTTTTCGACCCTTTTTTACTAGGAAGGCCATAATGTGGCCGAGTTGCATTGAATCTTAGCGTGTGACAATTCGTTGGATAGGTAAACAACATAACTACGACTTCCATGGGATATTTTTGCATTCTCTAAAAATTCAGCCAAAATGGGGGTTAAGAAAATATCCTCGTTAATTTTTGACATTACTCGTTTTCGACCCTTTTTTAGTAGGAAGGCCATAATGTGGCCGATTTGCATTGAATCTTAGCGTGTGACAATTCGTTGGATAGGTAAACAACATAACTATGACTTCCATGGGATATTTTTGCATTCTCTAAAAATTCAGCCAAAATGGGGGTTAAGAAAATATCCTCGTTAATTTGGGACATTACTCGTTTTCGACCCTTTTTTAGTAGGAAGGCCATAATGTGGCCGATTTGCATTGAATCTTAGCGTGTGACAATTCGTTGGATAGGTAAACAACATAACTACGACTTCCATGGGATATTTTTGCATTCTCTAAAAAATCAGCCAAAATGGGGGTTAAGAAAATATCCTCGTTAATTTGGGACATTACTGGTTTTCGACCCTTTTTTAGTAGGAAGGCCATAATGTGGCCGATTTGCATTGAATCTTAGCGTGTGACAATTCGTTGGATAGGTAAACAACATAACTACGACTTCCATGGGATATTTTTGCATTCTCTAAAAAATCAGCCAAAATGGGGGTTAAGAAAATATCCTCGTTAATTTGGGACATTACTGGTTTTCGACCCTTTTTTAGTAGGAAGGCCATAATGTGGCCGAGTTGCATTGAATCTTAGCGTGTGACAATTCGTTGGATAGGTAAACAACATAACTACGACTTCCATGGGATATTTTTGCATTCTCTAAAAATTCAGCCAAAATGGAGGTTAAGAAAATCCCCTCGTTAATTTAGGACATTACTCGTTTTCGACCCTTTTTTATAAGGAAGGTCATAAAGTGGCCGGTTTGTATTGAATCTTAGTATGGGACAATTCGTTGGATAGGTAAACAACATAGCTACGACTTCCATGGGATATTTTTGCATTTTTTAAAAATTCAGCCAAAATGGAGGTTAAGAAAATCTCCCCGTTAATTTGGGACATTACTCGTTTTCGACCCTTTTTTACTAGGAAGGCCATAATGTGGCCGAGTTGCATTGAATCTTAGCGTGTGACAATTCGTTGGATAGGTAAACAACATAACTACGACTTCCATGGGATATTTTTGCATTCTCTAAAAATTCAGCCAAAATGGGGGTTAAGAAAATATCCTCGTTAATTTTTGACATTACTCGTTTTCGACCCTTTTTTAGTAGGAAGGCCATAATGTGGCCGATTTGCATTGAATCTTAGCGTGTGACAATTCGTTGGATAGGTAAACAACATAACTATGACTTCCATGGGATATTTTTGCATTCTCTAAAAATTCAGCCAAAATGGGGGTTAAGAAAATCTCCTCGTTAATTTGGGACAATACTCGTTTTCGACCCTTTTTTAGTAGGAAGGCCATAATGTGGCCGATTTGCATTGAATCTTAGCGTGTGACAATTCGTTGGATAGGTAAACAACATAACTACGACTTCCATGGGATATTTTTGCATTCTCTAAAAATTCAGCCAAAATGGGGGTTAAGAAAATATCCTCGTTAATTTTTGACATTACTCGTTTTCGACCCTTTTTTAGTAGGAAGGCCATAATGTGGCCGATTTGCATTGAATCTTAGCGTGTGACAATTCGTTGGATAGGTAAACAACATAACTATGACTTCCATGGGATATTTTTGCATTCTCTAAAAATTCAGCCAAAATGGGGGTTAAGAAAATATCCTCGTTAATTTGGGACATTACTCGTTTTCGACCCTTTTTTAGTAGGAAGGCCATAATGTGGCCGATTTGCATTGAATCTTAGCGTGTGACAATTCGTTGGATAGGTAAACAACATAACTACGACTTCCATGGGATATTTTTGCATTCTCTAAAAAATCAGCCAAAATGGGGGTTAAGAAAATATCCTCGTTAATTTGGGACATTACTGGTTTTCGACCCTTTTTTAGTAGGAAGGCCATAATGTGGCCGATTTGCATTGAATCTTAGCGTGTGACAATTCGTTGGATAGGTAAACAACATAACTACGACTTCCATGGGATATTTTTGCATTCTCTAAAAAATCAGCCAAAATGGGGGTTAAGAAAATATCCTCGTTAATTTGGGACATTACTGGTTTTCGACCCTTTTTTAGTAGGAAGGCCATAATGTGGCCGAGTTGCATTGAATCTTAGCGTGTGACAATTCGTTGGATAGGTAAACAACATAACTACGACTTCCATGGGATATTTTTGCATTCTCTAAAAATTCAGCCAAAATGGAGGTTAAGAAAATCCCCTCGTTAATTTAGGACATTACTCGTTTTCGACCCTTTTTTATAAGGAAGGTCATAAAGTGGCCGGTTTGTATTGAATCTTAGTATGGGACAATTCGTTGGATAGGTAAACAACATAGCTACGACTTCCATGGGATATTTTTGCATTTTTTAAAAATTCAGCCAAAATGGAGGTTAAGAAAATCTCCCCGTTAATTTGGGACATTACTCGTTTTCGACCCTTTTTTACTAGGAAGGCCATAATGTGGCCGAGTTGCATTGAATCTTAGCGTGTGACAATTCGTTGGATAGGTAAACAACATAACTACGACTTCCATGGGATATTTTTGCATTCTCTAAAAATTCAGCCAAAATGGAGGTTAAGAAAATCCCCTCGTTAATTTAGGACATTACTCGTTTTCGACCCTTTTTTATAAGGAAGGTCATAAAGTGGCCGGTTTGTATTGAATCTTAGTATGGGACAATTCGTTGGATAGGTAAACAACATAGCTACGACTTCCATGGGATATTTTTGCATTTTTTAAAAATTCAGCCAAAATGGAGGTTAAGAAAATCTCCCCGTTAATTTGGGACATTACTCGTTTTCGACCCTTTTTTACTAGGAAGGCCATAATGTGGCCGATTTGCATTGAATCTTAGCGTGTGACAATTCGTTGGATAGGTAAACAACATAACTACGACTTCCATGGGATATTTTTGCATTCTCTAAAAAATCAGCCAAAATGGGGGTTAAGAAAATATCCTCGTTAATTTTTGACATTACTCGTTTTCGACCCTTTTTTAGTAGGAAGGCCATAATGTGGCCGATTTGCATTGAATCTTAGCGTGTGACAATTCGTTGGATAGGTAAACAACATAACTACGACTTCCATGGGATATTTTTGCATTCTCTAAAAATTCAGCCAAAATGGGGGTTAAGAAAATATCCTCGTTAATTTTTGACATTACTCGTTTTCGACCCTTTTTTAGTAGGAAGGCCATAATGTGGCCGATTTGCATTGAATCTTAGCGTGTGACAATTCGTTGGATAGGTAAACAACATAACTATGACTTCCATGGGATATTTTTGCATTCTCTAAAATTTCAGCCAAAATGGGGGTTAAGAAAATATCCTCGTTAATTTGGGACATTACTCGTTTTCGACCCTTTTTTAGTAGGAAGGCCATAATGTGGCCGATTTGCATTGAATCTTAGCGTGTGACAATTCGTTGGATAGGTAAACAACATAACTACGACTTCCATGGGATATTTTTGCATTCTCTAAAAAATCAGCCAAAATGGGGGTTAAGAAAATATCCTCGTTAATTTGGGACATTACTGGTTTTCGACCCTTTTTTAGTAGGAAGGCCATAATGTGGCCGAGTTGCATTGAATCTTAGCGTGTGACAATTCGTTGGATAGGTAAACAACATAACTACGACTTCCATGGGATATTTTTGCATTCTCTAAAAATTCAGCCAAAATGGAGGTTAAGAAAATCCCCTCGTTAATTTAGGACATTACTCGTTTTCGACCCTTTTTTATAAGGAAGGTCATAAAGTGGCCGGTTTGTATTGAATCTTAGTATGGGACAATTCGTTGGATAGGTAAACAACATAGCTACGACTTCCATGGGATATTTTTGCATTTTTTAAATATTCAGCCAAAATGGAGGTTAAGAAAATCTCCCCGTTAATTTGGGACATTACTCGTTTTCGACCCTTTTTTACTAGGAAGGCCATAATGTGGCCGATTTGCATTGAATCTTAGCGTGTGACAATTCGTTGGATAGGTAAACAACATAACTACGACTTCCATGGGATATTTTTGCATTCTCTAAAAAATCAGCCAAAATGGGGGTTAAGAAAATCCCCTCGTTAATTTAGGACATTACTCGTTTTCGACCCTTTTTTATAAGGAAGGTCATAAAGTGGCCGGTTTGTATTGAATCTTAGTATGGGACAATTCGTTGGATAGGTAAACAACATAGCTACGACTTCCATGGGATATTTTTGCATTTTTTAAAAATTCAGCCAAAATGGAGGTTAAGAAAATCTCCCCGTTAATTTGGGACATTACTCGTTTTCGACCCTTTTTTACTAGGAAGGCCATAATGTGGCCGATTTGCATTGAATCTTAGCGTGTGACAATTCGTTGGATAGGTAAACAACATAACTACGACTTCCATGGGATATTTTTGCATTCTCTAAAAAATCAGCCAAAATGGGGGTTAAGAAAATATCCTCGTTAATTTTTGACATTACTCGTTTTCGACCCTTTTTTAGTAGGAAGGCCATAATGTGGCCGATTTGCATTGAATCTTAGCGTGTGACAATTCGTTGGATAGGTAAACAACATAACTACGACTTCCATGGGATATTTTTGCATTCTCTAAAAATTCAGCCAAAATGGGGGTTAAGAAAATATCCTCGTTAATTTTTGACATTACTCGTTTTCGACCCTTTTTTAGTAGGAAGGCCATAATGTGGCCGATTTGCATTGAATCTTAGCGTGTGACAATTCGTTGGATAGGTAAACAACATAACTATGACTTCCATGGGATATTTTTGCATTCTCTAAAAATTCAGCCAAAATGGGGGTTAAGAAAATCTCCTCGTTAATTTGGGACAATACTCGTTTTCGACCCTTTTTTAGTAGGAAGGCCATAATGTGGCCGATTTGCATTGAATCTTAGCGTGTGACAATTCGTTGGATAGGTAAACAACATAACTACGACTTCCATGGGATATTTTTGCATTCTCTAAAAATTCAGCCAAAATGGGGGTTAAGAAAATATCCTCGTTAATTTTTGACATTACTCGTTTTCGACCCTTTTTTAGTAGGAAGGCCATAATGTGGCCGATTTGCATTGAATCTTAGCGTGTGACAATTCGTTGGATAGGTAAACAACATAACTATGACTTCCATGGGATATTTTTGCATTCTCTAAAATTTCAGCCAAAATGGGGGTTAAGAAAATATCCTCGTTAATTTGGGACATTACTCGTTTTCGACCCTTTTTTAGTAGGAAGGCCATAATGTGGCCGATTTGCATTGAATCTTAGCGTGTGACAATTCGTTGGATAGGTAAACAACATAACTACGACTTCCATGGGATATTTTTGCATTCTCTAAAAAATCAGCCAAAATGGGGGTTAAGAAAATATCCTCGTTAATTTGGGACATTACTGGTTTTCGACCCTTTTTTAGTAGGAAGGCCATAATGTGGCCGAGTTGCATTGAATCTTAGCGTGTGACAATTCGTTGGATAGGTAAACAACATAACTACGACTTCCATGGGATATTTTTGCATTCTCTAAAAATTCAGCCAAAATGGAGGTTAAGAAAATCCCCTCGTTAATTTAGGACATTACTCGTTTTCGACCCTTTTTTATAAGGAAGGTCATAAAGTGGCCGGTTTGTATTGAATCTTAGTATGGGACAATTCGTTGGATAGGTAAACAACATAGCTACGACTTCCATGGGATATTTTTGCATTTTTTAAAAATTCAGCCAAAATGGAGGTTAAGAAAATCTCCCCGTTAATTTGGGACATTACTCGTTTTCGACCCTTTTTTACTAGGAAGGCCATAATGTGGCCGATTTGCATTGAATCTTAGCGTGTGACAATTCGTTGGATAGGTAAACAACATAACTACGACTTCCATGGGATATTTTTGCATTCTCTAAAAAATCAGCCAAAATGGGGGTTAAGAAAATATCCTCGTTAATTTTTGACATTACTCGTTTTCGACCCTTTTTTAGTAGGAAGGCCATAATGTGGCCGATTTGCATTGATTCTTAGCGTGTGACAATTCGTTGGATAGGTAAACAACATAACTACGACTTCCATGGGATATTTTTGCATTCTCTAAAAATTCAGCCAAAATGGGGGTTAAGAAAATATCCTCGTTAATTTTTGACATTACTCGTTTTCGACCCTTTTTTAGTAGGAAGGCCATAATGTGGCCGATTTGCATTGAATCTTAGCGTGTGACAATTCGTTGGATAGGTAAACAACATAACTACGACTTCCATGGGATATTTTTGCATTCTCTAAAAAATCAGCCAAAATGGGGGTTAAGAAAATATCCTCGTTAATTTTTGACATTACTCGTTTTCGACCCTTTTTTAGTAGGAAGGCCATAATGTGGCCGATTTGCATTGAATCTTAGCGTGTGACAATTCGTTGGATAGGTAAACAACATAACTACGACTTCCATGGGATATTTTTGCATTCTCTAAAAATTCAGCCAAAATGGGGGTTAAGAAAATATCCTCGTTAATTTTTGACATTACTCGTTTTCGACCCTTTTTTAGTAGGAAGGCCATAATGTGGCCGATTTGCATTGAATCTTAGCGTGTGACAATTCGTTGGATAGGTAAACAACATAACTATGACTTCCATGGGATATTTTTGCATTCTCTAAAAATTCAGCCAAAATGGGGGTTAAGAAAATCTCCTCGTTAATTTGGGACAATACTCGTTTTCGACCCTTTTTTAGTAGGAAGGCCATAATGTGGCCGATTTGCATTGAATCTTAGCGTGTGACAATTCGTTGGATAGGTAAACAACATAACTACGACTTCCATGGGATATTTTTGCATTCTCTAAAAATTCAGCCAAAATGGGGGTTAAGAAAATATCCTCGTTAATTTTTGACATTACTCGTTTTCGACCCTTTTTTAGTAGGAAGGCCATAATGTGGCCGATTTGCATTGAATCTTAGCGTGTGACAATTCGTTGGATAGGTAAACAACATAACTATGACTTCCATGGGATATTTTTGCATTCTCTAAAAATTCAGCCAAAATGGGGGTTAAGAAAATATCCTCGTTAATTTGGGACATTACTCGTTTTCGACCCTTTTTTAGTAGGAAGGCCATAATGTGGCCGATTTGCATTGAATCTTAGCGTGTGACAATTCGTTGGATAGGTAAACAACATAACTACGACTTCCATGGGATATTTTTGCATTCTCTAAAAATTCAGCCAAAATGGAGGTTAAGAAAATCCCCTCGTTAATTTAGGACATTACTCGTTTTCGACCCTTTTTTATAAGGAAGGTCATAAAGTGGCCGAGTTGCATTGAATCTTAGTATGGGACAATTCGTTGGATAGGTAAACAACATAGCTACGACTTCCATGGGATATTTTTGCATTTTTTAAAAATTCAGCCAAAATGGAGGTTAAGAAAATCCCCTCGTTAATTTGGGACATTACTCGTTTTCGACCCTTTTTTATAAGGAAGGTCATAAAGTGGCCGGTTTGTATTGAATCTTAGTATGGGACAATTCGTTGGATAGGTAAACAACATAGCTACGACTTCCATGGGATATTTTTGCATTTTTTAAAAATTCAGCCAAAATGGAGGTTAAGAAAATCTCCCCGTTAATTTGGGACATTACTCGTTTTCGACCCTTTTTTACTAGGAAGGCCATAATGTGGCCGATTTGCATTGAATCTTAGCGTGTGACAATTCGTTGGATAGGTAAACAACATAACTACGACTTCCATGGGATATTTTTGCATTCTCTAAAAAATCAGCCAAAATGGGGGTTAAGAAAATATCCTCGTTAATTTTTGACATTACTCGTTTTCGACCCTTTTTTAGTAGGAAGGCCATAATGTGGCCGATTTGCATTGAATCTTAGCGTGTGACAATTCGTTGGATAGGTAAACAACATAACTACGACTTCCATGGGATATTTTTGCATTCTCTAAAAATTCAGCCAAAATGGGGGTTAAGAAAATATCCTCGTTAATTTTTGACATTACTCGTTTTCGACCCTTTTTTAGTAGGAAGGCCATAATGTGGCCGATTTGCATTGAATCTTAGCGTGTGACAATTCGTTGGATAGGTAAACAACATAACTACGACTTCCATGGGATATTTTTGCATTCTCTAAAAAATCAGCCAAAATGGGGGTTAAGAAAATATCCTCGTTAATTTTTGACATTACTCGTTTTCGACCCTTTTTTAGTAGGAAGGCCATAATGTGGCCGATTTGCATTGAATCTTAGCGTGTGACAATTCGTTGGATAGGTAAACAACATAACTACGACTTCCATGGGATATTTTTGCATTCTCTAAAAATTCAGCCAAAATGGGGGTTAAGAAAATATCCTCGTTAATTTTTGACATTACTCGTTTTCGACCCTTTTTTAGTAGGAAGGCCATAATGTGGCCGATTTGCATTGAATCTTAGCGTGTGACAATTCGTTGGATAGGTAAACAACATAACTATGACTTCCATGGGATATTTTTGCATTCTCTAAAAATTCAGCCAAAATGGGGGTTAAGAAAATCTCCTCGTTAATTTGGGACAATACTCGTTTTCGACCTTTTTTAGTAGGAAGGCCATAATGTGGCCGATTTGCATTGAATCTTAGCGTGTGACAATTCGTTGGATAGGTAAACAACATAACTACGACTTCCATGGGATATTTTTGCATTCTCTAAAAATTCAGCCAAAATGGGGGTTAAGAAAATATCCTCGTTAATTTTTGACATTACTCGTTTTCGACCCTTTTTTAGTAGGAAGGCCATAATGTGGCCGATTTGCATTGAATCTTAGCGTGTGACAATTCGTTGGATAGGTAAACAACATAACTATGACTTCCATGGGATATTTTTGCATTCTCTAAAAATTCAGCCAAAATGGGGGTTAAGAAAATATCCTCGTTAATTTGGGACATTACTCGTTTTCGACCCTTTTTTAGTAGGAAGGCCATAATGTGGCCGATTTGCATTGAATCTTAGCGTGTGACAATTCGTTGGATAGGTAAACAACATAACTACGACTTCCATGGGATATTTTTGCATTCTCTAAAAATTCAGCCAAAATGGAGGTTAAGAAAATCCCCTCGTTAATTTAGGACATTACTCGTTTTCGACCCTTTTTTATAAGGAAGGTCATAAAGTGGCCGAGTTGCATTGAATCTTAGTATGGGACAATTCGTTGGATAGGTAAACAACATAGCTACGACTTCCATGGGATATTTTTGCATTTTTTAAAAATTCAGCCAAAATGGAGGTTAAGAAAATCCCCTCGTTAATTTGGGACATTACTCGTTTTCGACCCTTTTTTATAAGGAAGGTCATAAAGTGGCCGGTTTGTATTGAATCTTAGTATGGGACAATTCGTTGGATAGGTAAACAACATAGCTACGACTTCCATGGGATATTTTTGCATTTTTTAAAAATTCAGCCAAAATGGAGGTTAAGAAAATCTCCCCGTTAATTTGGGACATTACTCGTTTTCGACCCTTTTTTACTAGGAAGGCCATAATGTGGCCGATTTGCATTGAATCTTAGCGTGTGACAATTCGTTGGATAGGTAAACAACATAACTACGACTTCCATGGGATATTTTTGCATTCTCTAAAAAATCAGCCAAAATGGGGGTTAAGAAAATATCCTCGTTAATTTTTGACATTACTCGTTTTCGACCCTTTTTTAGTAGGAAGGCCATAATGTGGCCGATTTGCATTGAATCTTAGCGTGTGACAATTCGTTGGATAGGTAAACAACATAACTACGACTTCCATGGGATATTTTTGCATTCTCTAAAAATTCAGCCAAAATGGGGGTTAAGAAAATATCCTCGTTAATTTTTGACATTACTCGTTTTCGACCCTTTTTTAGTAGGAAGGCCATAATGTGGCCGATTTGCATTGAATCTTAGCGTGTGACAATTCGTTGGATAGGTAAACAACATAACTACGACTTCCATGGGATATTTTTGCATTCTCTAAAAAATCAGCCAAAATGGGGGTTAAGAAAATATCCTCGTTAATTTTTGACATTACTCGTTTTCGACCCTTTTTTAGTAGGAAGGCCATAATGTGGCCGATTTGCATTGAATCTTAGCGTGTGACAATTCGTTGGATAGGTAAACAACATAACTACGACTTCCATGGGATATTTTTGCATTCTCTAAAAATTCAGCCAAAATGGGGGTTAAGAAAATATCCTCGTTAATTTTTGACATTACTCGTTTTCGACCCTTTTTTAGTAGGAAGGCCATAATGTGGCCGATTTGCATTGAATCTTAGCGTGTGACAATTCGTTGGATAGGTAAACAACATAACTATGACTTCCATGGGATATTTTTGCATTCTCTAAAAATTCAGCCAAAATGGGGGTTAAGAAAATCTCCTCGTTAATTTGGGACAATACTCGTTTTCGACCCTTTTTTAGTAGGAAGGCCATAATGTGGCCGATTTGCATTGAATCTTAGCGTGTGACAATTCGTTGGATAGGTAAACAACATAACTACGACTTCCATGGGATATTTTTGCATTCTCTAAAAATTCAGCCAAAATGGGGGTTAAGAAAATATCCTCGTTAATTTTTGACATTACTCGTTTTCGACCCTTTTTTAGTAGGAAGGCCATAATGTGGCCAATTTGCATTGAATCTTAGCGTGTGACAATTCGTTGGATAGGTAAACAACATAACTATGACTTCCATGGGATATTTTTGCATTCTCTAAAAATTCAGCCAAAATGGGGGTTAAGAAAATATCCTCGTTAATTTGGGACATTACTCGTTTTCGACCCTTTTTTAGTAGGAAGGCCATAATGTGGCCGATTTGCATTGAATCTTAGCGTGTGACAATTCGTTGGATAGGTAAACAACATAACTACGACTTCCATGGGATATTTTTGCATTCTCTAAAAAATCAGCCAAAATGGGGGTTAAGAAAATATCCTCGTTAATTTGGGACATTACTGGTTTTCGACCCTTTTTTAGTAGGAAGGCCATAATGTGGCCGAGTTGCATTGAATCTTAGCGTGTGACAATTCGTTGGATAGGTAAACAACATAACTACGACTTCCATGGGATATTTTTGCATTCTCTAAAAATTCAGCCAAAATGGAGGTTAAGAAAATCCCCTCGTTAATTTAGGACATTACTCGTTTTCGACCCTTTTTTATAAGGAAGGTCATAAAGTGGCCGGTTTGTATTGAATCTTAGTATGGGACAATTCGTTGGATAGGTAAACAACATAGCTACGACTTCCATGGGATATTTTTGCATTTTTTAAAAATTCAGCCAAAATGGAGGTTAAGAAAATCTCCCCGTTAATTTGGGACATTACTCGTTTTCGACCCTTTTTTACTAGGAAGGCCATAATGTGGCCGATTTGCATTGAATCTTAGCGTGTGACAATTCGTTGGATAGGTAAACAACATAACTACGACTTCCATGGGATATTTTTGCATTCTCTAAAAAATCAGCCAAAATGGGGGTTAAGAAAATATCCTCGTTAATTTTTGACATTACTCGTTTTCGACCCTTTTTTAGTAGGAAGGCCATAATGTGGCCGATTTGCATTGAATCTTAGCGTGTGACAATTCGTTGGATAGGTAAACAACATAACTACGACTTCCATGGGATATTTTTGCATTCTCTAAAAATTCAGCCAAAATGGGGGTTAAGAAAATATCCTCGTTAATTTTTGACATTACTCGTTTTCGACCCTTTTTTAGTAGGAAGGCCATAATGTGGCCGATTTGCATTGAATCTTAGCGTGTGACAATTCGTTGGATAGGTAAACAACATAACTACGACTTCCATGGGATATTTTTGCATTCTCTAAAAATTCAGCCAAAATGGGGGTTAAGAAAATATCCTCGTTAATTTTTGACATTACTCGTTTTCGACCCTTTTTTAGTAGGAAGGCCATAATGTGGCCGATTTGCATTGAATCTTAGCGTGTGACAATTCGTTGGATAGGTAAACAACATAACTATGACTTCCATGGGATATTTTTGCATTCTCTAAAAATTCAGCCAAAATGGGGGTTAAGAAAATCTCCTCGTTAATTTGGGACAATACTCGTTTTCGACCCTTTTTTAGTAGGAAGGCCATAATGTGGCCGATTTGCATTGAATCTTAGCGTGTGACAATTTGTTGGATAGGTAAACAACATAACTACGACTTCCATGGGATATTTTTGCATTCTCTAAAAATTCAGCCAAAATGGGGGTTAAGAAAATATCCTCGTTAATTTTTGACATTACTCGTTTTCGACCCTTTTTTAGTAGGAAGGCCATAATGTGGCCGATTTGCATTGAATCTTAGCGTGTGACAATTCGTTGGATAGGTAAACAACATAACTATGACTTCCATGGGATATTTTTGCATTCTCTAAAAATTCAGCCAAAATGGGGGTTAAGAAAATATCCTCGTTAATTTGGGACATTACTCGTTTTCGACCCTTTTTTAGTAGGAAGGCCATAATGTGGCCGATTTGCATTGAATCTTAGCGTGTGACAATTCGTTGGATAGGTAAACAACATAACTACGACTTCCATGGGATATTTTTGCATTCTCTAAAAAATCAGCCAAAATGGGGGTTAAGAAAATATCCTCGTTAATTTGGGACATTACTGGTTTTCGACCCTTTTTTAGTAGGAAGGCCATAATGTGGCCGAGTTGCATTGAATCTTAGCGTGTGACAATTCGTTGGATAGGTAAACAACATAACTACGACTTCCATGGGATATTTTTGCATTCTCTAAAAATTCAGCCAAAATGGAGGTTAAGAAAATCCCCTCGTTAATTTAGGACATTACTCGTTTTCGACCCTTTTTTATAAGGAAGGTCATAAAGTGGCCGGTTTGTATTGAATCTTAGTATGGGACAATTCGTTGGATAGGTAAACAACATAGCTACGACTTCCATGGGATATTTTTGCATTTTTTAAAAATTCAGCCAAAATGGAGGTTAAGAAAATCTCCCCGTTAATTTGGGACATTACTCGTTTTCGACCCTTTTTTACTAGGAAGGCCATAATGTGGCCGATTTGCATTGAATCTTAGCGTGTGACAATTCGTTGGATAGGTAAACAACATAACTACGACTTCCATGGGATATTTTTGCATTCTCTAAAAAATCAGCCAAAATGGGGGTTAAGAAAATATCCTCGTTAATTTTTGACATTACTCGTTTTCGACCCTTTTTTAGTAGGAAGGCCATAATGTGGCCGATTTGCATTGAATCTTAGCGTGTGACAATTCGTTGGATAGGTAAACAACATAACTACGACTTCCATGGGATATTTTTGCATTCTCTAAAAATTCAGCCAAAATGGGGGTTAAGAAAATATCCTCGTTAATTTTTGACATTACTCGTTTTCGACCCTTTTTTAGTAGGAAGGCCATAATGTGGCCGATTTGCATTGAATCTTAGCGTGTGACAATTCGTTGGATAGGTAAACAACATAACTACGACTTCCATGGGATATTTTTGCATTCTCTAAAAATTCAGCCAAAATGGGGGTTAAGAAAATATCCTCGTTAATTTTTGACATTACTCGTTTTCGACCCTTTTTTAGTAGGAAGGCCATAATGTGGCCGATTTGCATTGAATCTTAGCGTGTGACAATTCGTTGGATAGGTAAACAACATAACTATGACTTCCATGGGATATTTTTGCATTCTCTAAAAATTCAGCCAAAATGGGGGTTAAGAAAATCTCCTCGTTAATTTGGGACAATACTCGTTTTCGACCCTTTTTTAGTAGGAAGGCCATAATGTGGCCGATTTGCATTGAATCTTAGCGTGTGACAATTTGTTGGATAGGTAAACAACATAACTACGACTTCCATGGGATATTTTTGCATTCTCTAAAAATTCAGCCAAAATGGGGGTTAAGAAAATATCCTCGTTAATTTTTGACATTACTCGTTTTCGACCCTTTTTTAGTAGGAAGGCCATAATGTGGCCGATTTGCATTGAATCTTAGCGTGTGACAATTCGTTGGATAGGTAAACAACATAACTATGACTTCCATGGGATATTTTTGCATTCTCTAAAAATTCAACCAAAATGGGGGTTAAGAAAATATCCTCGTTAATTTGGGACATTACTCGTTTTCGACCCTTTTTTAGTAGGAAGGCCATAATGTGGCCGATTTGCATTGAATCTTAGCGTGTGACAATTCGTTGGATAGGTAAACAACATAACTACGACTTCCATGGGATATTTTTGCATTCTCTAAAAAATCAGCCAAAATGGGGGTTAAGAAAATATCCTCGTTAATTTGGGACATTACTGGTTTTCGACCCTTTTTTAGTAGGAAGGCCATAATGTGGCCGAGTTGCATTGAATCTTAGCGTGTGACAATTCGTTGGATAGGTAAACAACATAACTACGACTTCCATGGGATATTTTTGCATTCTCTAAAAATTCAGCCAAAATGGAGGTTAAGAAAATCCCCTCGTTAATTTAGGACATTACTCGTTTTCGACCCTTTTTTATAAGGAAGGTCATAAAGTGGCCGGTTTGTATTGAATCTTAGTATGGGACAATTCGTTGGATAGGTAAACAACATAGCTACGACTTCCATGGGATATTTTTGCATTTTTTAAAAATTCAGCCAAAATGGAGGTTAAGAAAATCTCCCCGTTAATTTGGGACATTACTCGTTTTCGACCCTTTTTTACTAGGAAGGCCATAATGTGGCCGATTTGCATTGAATCTTAGCGTGTGACAATTCGTTGGATAGGTAAACAACATAACTACGACTTCCATGGGATATTTTTGCATTCTCTAAAAAATCAGCCAAAATGGGGGTTAAGAAAATATCCTCGTTAATTTTTGACATTACTCGTTTTCGACCCTTTTTTAGTAGGAAGGCCATAATGTGGCCGATTTGCATTGAATCTTAGCGTGTGACAATTCGTTGGATAGGTAAACAACATAACTACGACTTCCATGGGATATTTTTGCATTCTCTAAAAATTCAGCCAAAATGGGGGTTAAGAAAATATCCTCGTTAATTTTTGACATTACTCGTTTTCGACCCTTTTTTAGTAGGAAGGCCATAATGTGGCCGATTTGCATTGAATCTTAGCGTGTGACAATTCGTTGGATAGGTAAACAACATAACTATGACTTCCATGGGATATTTTTGCATTCTCTAAAAATTCAGCCAAAATGGGGGTTAAGAAAATATCCTCGTTAATTTGGGACATTACTCGTTTTCGACCGTTTTTTAGTAGGAAGGCCATAATGTGGCCGATTTGCATTGAATCTTAGCGTGTGACAATTCGTTGGATAGGTAAACAACATAACTACGACTTCCATGGGATATTTTTGCATTCTCTAAAAAATCAGCCAAAATGGGGGTTAAGAAAATATCCTCGTTAATTTGGGACATTACTGGTTTTCGACCCTTTTTTAGTAGGAAGGCCATAATGTGGCCGAGTTGCATTGAATCTTAGCGTGTGACAATTCGTTGGATAGGTAAACAACATAACTACGACTTCCATGGGATATTTTTGCATTCTCTAAAAATTCAGCCAAAATGGAGGTTAAGAAAATCCCCTCGTTAATTTAGGACATTACTCGTTTTCGACCCTTTTTTATAAGGAAGGTCATAAAGTGGCCGGTTTGTATTGAATCTTAGTATGGGACAATTCGTTGGATAGGTAAACAACATAGCTACGACTTCCATCGGATATTTTTGCATTTTTTAAAAATTCAGCCAAAATGGAGGTTAAGAAAATCTCCTCGTTAATTTGGGACATTACTCGTTTTCGACCCTTTTTTACTAGGAAGGCCATAATGTGGCCGATTTGCATTGAATCTTAGCATGTGACAATTCGTTGGAAAGGTAAACAACATTACTACGACTTCCATGGGATATTTTTGCATTCTCTAAAAATTCAGCCAAAATGGAGGTTAAGAAAATCTCCTCGTTAATTTGGGACATTACTCGTTTTTGACCCTTTTTTACTAGGAAGGCCATAAAGTGGCCGATTTGCATTGAATCTTAGCGTGTGACAATTCGTTGGATAGGTAAACAACATAACAATGACTTCCATGGGATATTTTTGCATTCTCTAAAAATTCAGCCAAAATGGGGGTTAAGAAAATATCCTCGTTAATTTGGGACATCATGGCCTTCCTACTAAAAAAGGGTCGAAAACGAGTAATGTCCCAAATTAACGAGGATATTTTCTTAACCCCCATTTTGGCTGAATTTTTAGAGAATGCAAAAATATCCCATGGAAGTCGTAGTTATGTTGTTTACCTTTCCAACGAATTGTCACATCCTAAGATTCAATGCAAATCGGCCACATTATGGCCTTCCTAGTAAAAAAGGGTCGAAAACGAGTAATGTCCTAAACTAACGAGGGGATTTTCTTAGCCTCCATTTTGGCCGAATTTTTAGAGAATGCAAAAATATCCCATGGATATCGTAGGTATGTTGTTTACCTATCCAACGAATTGTCACATGCTAAGATTCAATACAAATCGGCCACTTTATGGCCTTCCTAGTAAAAATGGGTCGAAAACGAGTAATGTCCTAAATTAACGAGGAGATTTTCTTAACCTCCATTTTGGCCGAATTTTTAGAGAATGCAAAAATATCCCATGGAAGTCGTAGTTATGTTGTTTACCTATCCAACGAATTGTCGCACGCTAGGATTCAATGCAAATCGGCCACATTATGGCCTTCCTAGTAAAAATGGGTCGAAAACGAGTAATGTCCTAAATTAACGAGGAGATTTTCTTAACCTCCATTTTGGCCGAATTTTTAGAGAATGCAAAAATATCCCATGGAAGTCGTAGTTATGTTGTTTACCTATCCAACGAATTGTCACACGCTAAAATTCAATGCAAATCGGCCACATTATGGCCTTCCTAGTAAA
The DNA here is from genome assembly GCF_051527215.1 of Medicago sativa. Lineage (NCBI taxonomy): Eukaryota > Viridiplantae > Streptophyta > Magnoliopsida > Fabales > Fabaceae > Medicago > Medicago sativa. The sequence goes on from NC_140750.1 coordinate 85,913,634, forward strand.
AAAGGGTCGAAAACGAGTAATGTCCCAAATTAACGCAAGGATTTTCTTAACCTCCATTTTGGCTGAATTTTTAAAAAATGCAAAAATATCCCATGGAAGTCGTAGCTATGTTGTTTACCTATCCAACAAATTGTCCCATGCTAAGATTCAATACAAACCGGCCACTTTATGGCCTTCCTTATAAAAAAGGGTCGAAAACGAGTAATGTCCTAAATTAACGAGGGGGTTTTCTTAACCTCCATTTTGGCTGAATTTTTAGAGAATGCAAAAATATCCCATGGAAGTCGTAGTTATGTTGTTTACCTATCCAACGAATTGTCACACGCTAAGATTCAATGCAAATCGGCTACATTATGGCCTTTCTACTAAAAAAGGGTCGAAAACGAGTAATGTCCCAAATTAACGAGGAGATTTTCTTAACCTCCATTTTGGCCAAATTTTTAGAGAATGCAAAAATATCCCATGGAAGTCGTAGTTATGTTGTTTACCTTTCCAACGAATTGTCACATGCTAAGATTCAATGCAAATCGGCCACATTATGGCCTTCCTAGTAAAAAAGGGTCGAAAACGAGTAATGTCCTAAACTAACGAGGGGATTTTCTTAGCCTCCATTTTGGCCGAATTTTTAGAGAATGCAAAAATATCCCATGGATATCGTAGGTATGTTGTTTACCTATCCAACGAATTGTCACATGCTAAGATTCAATACAAATCGGCCACTTTATGGCCTTCCTAGTAAAAATGGGTCGAAAACGAGTAATGTCCTAAATTAACGAGGAGATTTTCTTAACCTCCATTTTGGTCGAATTTTTAGAGAATGCAAAAATATCCCATGGAAGTCGTAGTTATGTTGTTTACCTATCCAACGAATTGTCACACGCTAAGATTCAATGCAAATCGGCCACATTATGGCCTTCCTAGTAAAAATGGGTCGAAAACGAGTAATGTCCTAGATTAACGAGGAGATTTTCTTAACCTCCATTTTGGCCGAATTTTTAGAGAATGCAAAAATATCCCATGGAAGTCGTAGTTATGTTGTTTACCTATCCAACGAATTGTCACACGCTAAAATTCAATGCTAATCGGCCACATTATGGCCTTCCTAGTAAAAAAGGGTCGAAAACGAGTAATGTCCCAAATTAACGCAAGGATTTTCTTAACCTACATTTTGGCTGAATTTTTAAAAAATGCAAAAATATCCCATGGAAGTCGTAGCTATGTTGTTTACCTATCCAACAAATTGTCCCATGCTAAGATTCAATACAAACCGGCCACTTTATCGCCTTCCTTATAAAAAAGGGTCGAAAACGAGTAATGTCCTAAATTAACGAGGGGATTTTCTTAACCTCCATTTTGGCTGAATTTTTAGAGAATGCAAAAATATCCCATGGAAGTCGTAGTTATGTTGTTTACCTATCCAACGAATTGTCACACGCTAAGATTCAATGCAAATCGGCTACATTATGGCCTTTCTACTAAAAAAGGGTCGAAAACGAGTAATGTCCCAAATTATCGAGGAGATTTTCTTAACCTCCATTTTGGCCAAATTTTTAGAGAATGCAAAAATATCCCATGGAAGTCGTAGTTATGTTGTTTACCTTTCCAACGAATTGTCACATGCTAAGATTCAATGCAAATCGGCCACATTATGGCCTTCCTAGTAAAAAAGGGTCGAAATCGAGTAATGTCCTAAACTAACGAGGGGATTTTCTTAGCCTCCATTTTGGCCGAATTTTTAGAGAATGCAAAAATATCCCATGGCTATCGTAGGTATGTTGTTTACCTATCCAACGAATTGTCACATGCTAAGATTCAATACAAATCGGCCACTTTATGGCCTTCCTAGTAAAAATGGGTCGAAAACGAGTAATGTCCTAAATTAACGAGGAGATTTTCTTAACCTCCATTTTGGCCGAATTTTTAGAGAATGCAAAAATATCCCATGGAAGTCGTAGTTATGTTGTTTACCTATCCAACGAATTGTCACACGCTAAGATTCAATGCAAATCGGCCACATTATGGCCTTCCTAGTAAAAATGGGTCGAAAACGAGTAATGTCCTAAATTAACGAGGAGATTTTCTTAACCTCCATTTTGGCCGAATTTTTAGAGAATGCAAAAATATCCCATGGAAGTCGTACTTATGTTGTTTACCTATCCAACGAATTGTCACACGCTAAAATTCAATGCAAATCGGCCACATTATGGCCTTCCTAGTAAAAAAGGGTCGAAAACGAGTAATGTCCCAAATTAACGCAAGGATTTTCTTAACCTCCATTTTGCCTGAATTTTTAAAAAATGCAAAAATATCCCATGGAAGTCGTAGCTATGTTGTTTACCTATCCAACAAATTGTCCCATGCTAAGATTCAATACAAACCGGCCACTTTATGGCCTTCCTTATAAAAAAGGGTCGAAAACGAGTAATGTCCTAAATTAACGAGGGGATTTTCTTAACCTCCATTTTGGCTGAATTTTTAGAGAATGCAAAAATATCCCATGGAAGTCGTAGTTATGTTGTTTACCTATCCAACGAATTGTCACACGCTAAAATTCAATGCTAATCGGCCACATTATGGCCTTCCTAGTAAAAAAGGGTCGAAAACGAGTAATGTCCCAAATTAACGCAAGGATTTTCTTAACCTCCATTTTGGCTGAATTTTTAAAAAATGCAAAAATATCCCATGGAAGTCGTAGCTATGTTGTTTACCTATCCAACAAATTGTCCCATGCTAAGATTCAATACAAACCGGCCACTTTATGGCCTTCCTTATAAAAAAGGGTCGAAAACGAGTAATGTCCTAAATTAACGAGGGGATTTTCTTAGCCTCCATTTTGGCTGAATTTTTAGAGAATGCAAAAATATCCCATGGAAGTCGTAGTTATGTTGTTTACCTATCCAACGAATTGTCACACGCTAAGATTCAATGCAAATCGGCTACATTATGGCCTTCCTACTAAAAAAGGGTCGAAAACGAGTAATGTCCCAAATTAACGAGGAGATTTTCTTAACCTCCATTTTGGCCAAATTTTTAGAGAATGCAAAAATATCCCATGGAAGTCGTAGTTATGTTGTTTACCTTTCCAACGAATTGTCACATGCTAAGATTCAATGCAAATCGGCCACATTATGGCCTTCCTAGTAAAAAAGGGTCGAAAACGAGTAATGTCCTAAACTAACGAGGGGATTTTCTTAGCCTCCATTTTGGCCGAATTTTTAGAGAATGCAAAAATATCCCATGGAAGTCGTAGTTATGTTGTTTACCTATCCAACGAATTGTCACACGCTAAAATTCAATGCAAATCGGCCACATTATGGCCTTCCTAGTAAAAAAGGGTCGAAAACGAGTAATGTCCCAAATTAACGCAAGGATTTTCTTAACCTCCATTTTGGCTGAATTTTTAAAAAATGCAAAAATATCCCATGGAAGTCGTAGCTATGTTGTTTACCTATCCAACAAATTGTCCCATGCTAAGATTCAATACAAACCGGCCACTTTATGGCCTTCCTTATAAAAAAGGGTCGAAAATGAGTAATGTCCTAAATTAACGAGGGGATTTTCTTAGCATGTGACAATTCGTTGGATAGGTAAACAACATAACTATGACTTCCATGGGATATTTTTGCATTCTCTAAAAATTCGGCCAAAATGGAGGTCAAGAAAATCTCCTCGTTAATTTAGGACATTACTCGTTTTCGACCCTTTTTTATAAGGAAGGCCATAATGTGGCCGATTTGCATTGAATCTTAGCGTGTGACAATTCGTTGGATAGGTAAACAACATAACTATGACTTCCATGGGATATTTTTGCATTCTCTAAAAATTCGGCCAAAATGGAGGTTAAGAAAATCTCCTCGTTAATTTAGGACATTACTCGTTTTCGACCCATTTTTACTAGGAAGGCCATAAAGTGGCCGATTTGTATTGAATCTTAGCATGTGACAATTCGTTGGATAGGTAAACAAAATAACTACGACTTCCATGGGATATTTTTGCATTCTCTAAAAATTCAGCCAAAATGGAGGTTAAGAAAATCTCCTCGTTAATTTGGGACATTACTCGTTTTCGACCCTTTTAGGAAGGCCATAATGTGGCCGATTTGCATTGAGTCTTAGCGTGTGACAATTCGTTGGATAGGTAAACAACATAACTACGACTTCCATGGGATATTTTTGCATTCTCTAAAAATTCGGCCAAAATGGAGGTCAAGAAAATCTCCTCGTTAATTTAGGACATTACTCGTTTTCGACCCTTTTTTTATAAGGAAGGCCATAAAGTGACCGGTTTGTATTGAATCTTAGCATGGGACAATTCGTTGGATAGGTAAACAACATAGCTACGACTTCCATGGGATATTTTTGCATTTTTTAAAAATTCAGCCAAAATGGAGGTTAAGAAAATCTCCTCGTTAATTTGGGACATTACTCGTTTTCGACCCTTTTTTACTAGGAAGGCCATAATGTGGCCGATTTGCATTGAATCTTAGCGTGTGACAATTCGTTGGATAGGTAAACAACATAACTATGACTTCCATGGGATATTTTTGCATTCTCTAAAAATTCAGCCAAAATGGGGGTTAAGAAAATATCCTCGTTAATTTAGGACATTACTCGTTTTCGACCCTTTTTTAGTAGGAAGGCCATAATGTGGCCGATTTGCATTGAATCTTAGCGTGTGACAATTCGTTGGATAGGTAAACAACATAACTACGACTTCCATGGGATATTTTTGCATTCTCTAAAAATTCAGCCAAAATGGGGGTTAAGAAAATATCCTCGTTAATTTGGGACATTACTCGTTTTCGACCCTTTTTTCGTAGGAAGGCCATAATGTAGCCGATTTGCATTGAATCTTAGCGTGTGACAATTCGTTGGATAGGTAAACAACATAACTACGACTTCCATGGGATATTTTTGCATTCTCTAAAAATTCAGCCAAAATGGGGGTTAAGAAAATATCCTCGTTAATTTAGGACATTACTCGTTTTCGACCCTTTTTTAGTAGGAAGGCCATAATGTGGCCGATTTGTATTGAATCTTAGCATGTGACAATTCGTTGGATAGGTAAACAAAATAACTACGACTTCCATGGGATATTTTTGCATTCTCTAAAAATTCAGCCAAAATGGAGGTTAAGAAAATCTCCTCGTTAATTTGGGACATTACTCGTTTTCGACCCTTTTAGGAAGGCCATAATGTGGCCGATTTGCATTGAGTCTTAGCGTGTGACAATTCGTTGGATAGGTAAACAACATAACTACGACTTCCATGGGATATTTTTGCATTCTCTAAAAATTCGGCCAAAATGGAGGTCAAGAAAATCTCCTCGTTAATTTAGGACATTACTCGTTTTCGACCCTTTTTTTATAAGGAAGGCCATAAAGTGACCGGTTTGTATTGAATCTTAGCATGGGACAATTCGTTGGATAGGTGAACAACATAGCTACGACTTCCATGGGATATTTTTGCATTTTTTAAAAATTCAGCCAAAATGGAGGTTAAGAAAATCTCCTCGTTAATTTGGGACATTACTCGTTTTCGACCCTTTTTTACTAGGAAGGCCATAATGTGGCCGATTTGCATTGAATCTTAGCGTGTGACAATTCGTTGGATAGGTAAACAACATAACTATGACTTCCATGGGATATTTTTGCATTCTCTAAAAATTCGGCCAAAATGGAGGTTAAGAAAATCTCCTCGTTATTTAGGACATTACTCGTTTTCGACCCATTTTTACTAGGAAGGCCATAAAGTGGCCGATTTGTATTGAATCTTAGCATGTGACAATTCGTTGGATAGGTAAACAACATAACTACGACTTCCATGGGATATTTTTGCATTTTTTAAAAATTCAGCCAAAATGGAGGTTAAGAAAATCTCCTCGTTAATTTGGGACATTACTCGTTTTCGACCCTTTTTTACTAGGAAGGCCATAATGTGGCCGATTTGCATTGAATCTTAGCGTGTGACAATTCGTTGGATAGGTAAACAACATAACTATGACTTCCATGGGATATTTTTGCATTCTCTAAAAATTCAGCCAAAATGGGGGTTAAGAAAATATCCTCGTTAATTTGGGACATTACTCATTTTCGACCCTTTTTTAGTAGGAAGGCCATAATGTGGCCGATTTGCATTGAATCTTAGCGTGTGACAATTCGTTGGATAGGTAAACAACATAACTACGACTTCCATGGGATATTTTTGCATTCTCTAAAAATTCGGCCAAAATGGAGGTCAAGAAAATCTCCTCGTTAATTTAGGACATTACTCGTTTTCGACCCTTTTTTATAAGGAAGGCCATAATGTGGCCGATTTGCATTGAATCTTAGCGTGTGACAATTCGTTGGATAGGTAAACAACATAACTATGACTTCCATGGGATATTTTTGCATTCTCTAAAAATTCAGCCAAAATGGGGGTTAAGAAAATATCCTCGTTAATTTGGGACATTACTCGTTTTAGACCCTTTTTTAGTAGGAAGGCCATAATGTGGCCGATTTGCATTGAATCTTAGCGTGTTACAATTCGTTGGATAGGTAAACAACATAACTACGACTTCCATGGGATATTTTTGCATTCTCTAAAAATTCGGCCAAAATGGAGGTTAAGAAAATCTCCTCGTTAATTTAGGACATTACTCGTTTTCGACCCATTTTTACTAGGAAGGCCATAAAGTGGCCGATTTGTATTGAATCTTAGCATGTGACAATTCGTTGGATAGGTAAACAACATAACTACGACTTCCATGGGATATTTTTGCATTCTCCAAAAATTCAGCCAAAATGGAGGTTCAGAAAATCTCCTCGTTAATTTGGGACATTACTCGTTTTCGACCCTTTTTTACTAGGAAGGCCATAATGTGGCCGATTTGCATTGAATCTTCGCGTGTGACAATTCGTTGGATAGGTAAACAACATAACCACGACTTCCATGGGATATTTTTCCATTCTCTAAAAATTCAGCCAAAATGGAGGTTAAGAAAATATCCTCGTTAATTTGGGACATTACTCGTTTTCGACCCTTTTTTAGTAGGAAGGGCATAATGTGGCCGATTTGCATTGAATCTTAGCGTGTGACAATTCGTTGGATAGGTAAACAACATAACTACGACTTCCACAGGATATTTTTGCATTCTCTAAAAATTCAGCCAAAATGGAGGTTAAGAAAATCTCCTCGTTAATTTGGGACATTACTCGTTTTCGACCCTTTTTTACTAGGAAGGCCATAATGTGGCCGATTTGCATTGAATCTTAGCGTGTGACAATTCGTTGGATAGGTAAACAACATAACTATGACTTCCATGGGATATTTTTGCATTCTCTAAAAATTCAGCCAAAATGGGGGTTAAGAAAATATCCTCGTTAATTTGGGACATTACTCATTTTCGACCCTTTTTTAGTAGGAAGGCCATAATGTGGCCGATTTGCATTGAATCTTAGCGTGTGACAATTCGTTGGATAGGTAAACAACATAACTACGACTTCCATGGGATATTTTTGCATTCTCTAAAAATTCGGCCAAAATGGAGGTCAAGAAAATCTCCTCGTTAATTTAGGACATTACTCGTTTTCGACCCTTTTTTATAAGGAAGGCCATAATGTGGCCGATTTGCATTGAATCTTAGCGTGTGACAATTCGTTGGATAGGTAAACAACATAACTATGACTTCCATGGGATATTTTTGCATTCTCTAAAAATTCAGCCAAAATGGGGGTTAAGAAAATATCCTCGTTAATTTGGGACATTACTCGTTTTAGACCCTTTTTTAGTAGGAAGGCCATAATGTGGCCGATTTGCATTGAATCTTAGCGTGTTACAATTCGTTGGATAGGTAAACAACATAACTACGACTTCCATGGGATATTTTTGCATTCTCTAAAAATTCGGCCAAAATGGAGGTTAAGAAAATCTCCTCGTTAATTTAGGACATTACTCGTTTTCGACCCATTTTTACTAGGAAGGCCATAAAGTGGCCGATTTGTATTGAATCTTAGCATGTGACAATTCGTTGGATAGGTAAACAACATAAATACGACTTCCATGGGATATTTTTGCATTCTCCAAAAATTCAGCCAAAATGGAGGTTAAGAAAATCTCCTCGTTAATTTGGGACATTACTCGTTTTCGACCCTTTTTTACTAGGAAGGCCATAATGTGGCCGATTTGCATTGAATCTTCGCGTGTGACAATTCGTTGGATAGGTAAACAACATAACCACGACTTCCATGGGATATTTTTCCATTCTCTAAAAATTCAGCCAAAATGGAGGTTAAGAAAATATCCTCGTTAATTTGGGACATTACTCGTTTTCGACCCTTTTTTAGTAGGAAGGGCATAATGTGGCCGATTTGCATTGAATCTTAGCGTGTGACAATTCGTTGGATAGGTAAACAACATAACTACGACTTCCACAGGATATTTTTGCATTCTCTAAAAATTCAGCCAAAATGGAGGTTAAGAAAATCTCCTCGTTAATTGGGGACATTACTCGTTTTTGACCCATTTTTACTAGGAAGGCCATAAAGTGGCCGATTTGTATTGAATCTTAGCATGTGACAATTCGTTGGATAGGTAAACAACATAACTACGACTTCCATGGGATATTTTTGCATTCTCTAAAAATTCGGCCAGAATGGAGGTTAAGAAAATCTCCTCGTTAATTTAGGACATTACTCGTTTTCGACCCATTTTTACTAGGAAGGCCATAAAGTGGCCGATTTGTATTGAATCTTAGCATGTGACAATTCGTTGGATAGGTTAATAACATAACTACGACTTCCATGGAATATTTTTGCATTCTCTAAAAATTCGGCCAAAATGGAGGTTAAGAAAATCTCCTCGTTAATTTAGGACATTACTCGTTTTCGACCCTTTTTTACTAGGAAGGCCATAATGTGGTCGATTTGCACTGAATCTTAGCATGTGACAATTCGTTGGATAGGTAAACAACATAACTACGACTTCCATGGGATATTTTTGCATTCTCTAAAAATTCGGCCAAAATGGAGGTTAAGAAAATCTCCTCGTTAATTTAGGACATTACTCGTTTTCGACCCATTTTTACTAGGAAGCCCATAAAGTGGCCGATTTGTATTGAATCTTAGCATGTGACAATTCGTTGGATAGGGAAACAACATAACTACGACTTCCATGGGATAATTTTGCATTCTCTAAAAATTCGGCCAAAATGGAGGTTAAGAAAATCTCCTCGTTAATTTAGGACATTACTCGTTTTTGACCCATTTTTACTAGGAAGGCCATAAAGTGGCCGATTTGTATTGAATCTTAGCATGTGACAATTCGTTGGATAGGTAAACAACATAAATACGACTTCCATGGGATATTGTTGCATTCTCTAAAAATTCAGCCAAAATGGAGGTTAAGAATATCTCCTCGTTAATTTGGGACATTACTCGTTTTCGACCATTTTTTAGTAGGAAGGCCATAATGTGGCCGATTTGCATTGAATCTTAGCGTGTGACAATTCGTTGGATAGGTAAACAACATAACTACGACTTCCATGGGATATTTTTGCATTTTCTAAAAATTCGGCCAAAATGGAGGTTAAGAAAATCTCCTCGTTAATTTGGGACATTACTCGTTTTTGACCCATTTTTACTAGGAAGGCCATAAAGTGGCCGATTTGTATTGAATCTTAGCATGTGACAATTCGTTGGATAGGTAAACAACATAAATACGACTTCCATGGGATATTTTTGCATTCTCTAAAAATTCAGCCAAAATGGAGGTTAAGAATATCTCCTCGTTAATTTGGGACATTACTCGTTTTCGACCCTTTTTTAGTAGGAAGGCCTAATGTGGCCGATTTGCATTGAATCTTAGCGTGTGACAATTCGTTGGATAGGTAAACAACATAGCTACGACTTCCACAGGATATTTTTGCATTCTCTAAAAATTCAGCCAAAATGGAGGTTAAGAAAATCTCCTCGTTAATTGGGGACATTACTCGTTTTTGACCCATTTTTACTAGGAAGGCCATAAAGTGGCCGATTTGTATTGAATCTTAGCATGTGACAATTCGTTGGATAGGTAAACAACATAACTACGACTTCCATGGGATATTTTTGCATTCTCTAAAAATTCGGCCAGAATGGAGGTTAAGAAAATCTCCTCGTTAATTTAGGACATTACTCGTTTTCGACCCATTTTTACTAGGAAGGCCATAAAGTGGCCGATTTGTATTGAATCTTAGCATGTGACACACTACAACATTTCCGCCCTATAAAAACACTAAAAAACTGTTGCTTAATGTGATAAAACCGTTCCCGTAGGATACCAGAACGGTTTTCCGAGCGTGGCAAACTGAGGCGTTGTCTTATCCTTTCAGGACGGTTATTTTCCTAAACAACAACGGCAAAGGTAAATCCGTAGTCTTAGGTATCCTTTTGAGAACGCTTTTTAAATTTCTCAACATCAACGGTTTTAAGCTGTTTCCGACTAAAAATCCGTTGCGCTTGCTTAACTATAAGAACGCTATTTGGGGCGCTATCCCAACACTTTAGTACCGATGTTTTACGAAAACCGTTCTCCTAGACCCAATTTTAAATTGCTGTTTATAAGCTTCCGCAACGCCTTTGCACCGTTGTGAAAAATTGTATATTAAAAAAAAATTGCATTTAATCCTTATTCTTTCACTTACTCTGTCTGTTCTTGTCAAAAATAAAACATTATTATTTGACTTAAAGAACAACTTCAGTGAAAAATTATAAATACAAAATTCAAATATAATCCTATATTCAAAATTACATACCAAGTACTTGTCAATAATATATCATTCGTATACGTATCAAATATAACATTGTTCACAATAAAGTACTCAAATTCTACAAGTCATAATGTCAACTATCATTTTCACAATCTAAACAACACTTAAACATCAACATCTGTCTTCATCTCTTGTACTTCTAGATCTTGAAATTCTTCATCGATATCATCATTATTCATTGATCTACACAATAAAGAAATAAGTTCAATAAGTCACACGTACAAATAATAGTGCCTTCATAGACCATTTGAAAATATATACGTCAAACAATGAGGTAGTAATTTCAAAGCCACCCATTCCAAAGAGACACAGCAATATAGAGTATACTAAACTAATATAGTTGCGACATTTTTTATTCTTCTTTTCATATGATAATACTAAACTAATTAGTCCTCAATAAAAATCCTAGGCCTCCTACATGGAATATTTTTCTACTCTAAGACTAACACAAACTCACACGAAACTCATACTACATCACAACCTGCTCCACTTCACACATTATTAAGTTTCACATTTATCATAACATACCTGCTGAACCATAAACAAAACTATATTTTCCTCTATACTAAGCCACACAGGAGAACCAATAGTAGAAGTATTCATTAGTCCAACCTCCAATTTCCTTTTTCATAATTCATACATCTGCAAACTACCTGTCAAATACAACAAACCATGTGTCAAAAAAAAAATACAACAAACCATAGACACTTCCAATAAAAAAGAAAAAAAACTTAGTCTTATAATTTAGGTTTTTTTTTTTTTTTTACACTGTTGCAATTATACAAAAGGTAGAAGCAGACCATAGAGAGTTGCTGATTTACACAACAATATCCAAAAAATATCAACACCAATAGGGCCACCAGTGGAAACATGAGCCCTATAACCACTAATATTAAGTGATTATCTTAGCTTTGTAACATACATGTAACTGTTTGAGTTTACCTATATCGGTGTCGAGATCATACCATCAAAGTATGTAATCCTATATTAGGTAAATGAAAATTTACTTAAGAGTAATTTTCTAAAGTTGTCTATTGTTCTAAACTATAAGCCTTGCTTCAACTTACTAGTATATAGGTGCTAATCAGATAGTAGTTGCTTTTCTTATATTTTCGTCAACAACCTTTCCTGAAATCATGAACGAGATAAAGTAAAATACTTGTCAATCATACATCATTCATATATCTAACAAAATACTTTTCTTATATTGAATTAATCATAGTATGTATGATAAACAGGAGATATTGCTTGAAATAAATTGGCTATTTTCCAAACTAGTTCTTATACTCAGACGATAAGGGAATGTGATGTGCAGCCTTGGCCAGTAAAATGGCTAGGCTGAAACGAGTAGTACGTGTTAGATCAGCGGTCATGGGGAAATTAATTTTATTCAACAAAGAGATAAAACAATTTCTCAGATGCAACAAAAACCAACTCCCCCATTTACAAGCTAAAAATAATAATTTGAAAGCTTAAACCATATAATTACATTCTCAAAGAGATCAAACCACTATCAACTGTTCTCGAAATCTACTTTCATCCCATCAATGCCATTGAATCAGCCAAGAGTCTCGATCTTCCCACTTTAGCAGCAACTATCTAATAATTACATGAGTTAATTACAATTTCAATTGTTTCAATCGTTCATACCTTCTTGAAGAGTACTCACTAAAGCAACAATAAATGTCCTGATCAAAAGAGAGGTGGAGTTGGAGTATGAAATAGAAACTGCTTCAGTTACTGCAGCAGACTAAGGTAAATAAGAAAAGAGTATAGCCGCAACCTATAATATTAGATGTATATAAAATTTACAATAACTGATATCAATGACAGATAGATAATAACAAATTGCAGCAGTCCAATGTGTGCAAACTCACAAGCATACATTATTTAATGATTTAATAATAACAATCTTGAAGAATAGATGTACGGAAAAATAAACTATGGTAAAAAAATTCAAGTTTATAAACTAATGAACCACTAAAGTAATAAGGTGGTTAAAAATGTAAAAACCAAAGAATGGTGAATGAGAACCAGTTGTTAAATCAATTAATCACTTGATAGATCAATTACAAAATTTGATCAATTACGGATACTTTGTCTTCAAAATTTTATACGTTTACATCCATGAATATGCTAGTTTTTACACACTTTATGTAGTTTTGGCTAACTGTATGTGGAGTGTAATAGGAAATGTTCACATATAAAGTTCATCTTACACAATTCTAACATATAAAATATCCAATAGAAACCATTGCAAACTTCTACACAAGTTTATCATACAAAGTTTCTAGCTTCCTCTCAACTTCAAATGATGGAAAGTACTGACCAACAACTTTTAAGAAAGGGAAGTAACTTTCATCTACTAAGCATATGAACACTATTCAATGAAGCACAAACACTATTCGAATTAGGCATGTCTCAGTGTCGGATACGTGTTAATGTCTAAAACGACACCAACACATATAATTACATTGAATTAGGTGATTTTCTCAAATTATTATTGGTGTCGGCGTGTCAATGTCTGTCATATGCGGTGTCCATGACTGTATCCGTGCTTCATAGTCACTAGTTCAATCACAACTCTGTTTTAGATAAGGTAATTAGCTAGGCTTCCTAGTTTACACATAATTACCCACGTTATTTCAAGTTCAACTACTTTGTTTATTAACTGATTCAAGTCATAACTAACTACCATCTTTGTCAACCTTCAAATGTTAAAAGAAGAACATGTATAAATGTGCACAAGGAAAAGTCTAACTTTTAAGTTAGATAAAAATTGATTAAAAAAATGTGCACAAGGAACTAGCTTTAGAAAATTACAAGGGCATCGATTACAACAAGGTTAAAGAATATTGATAAAAACCTGATACTTATAAAAATTCAAATCCATCCTACAATTACAAGGTTTTTCTATCAATAAACAATACAAAACAAACAAACGCAGTAGAGAGAAGAATATGTTCAACAATCAAAATTAAACAAACAAAAAAAAAAAAAGAAAACCGAAGAACCTATATTGAACAGAGGCAATATGAACAATAATCACAGCAAACAATATACCTTTGTGAATCCAATAACTTCGTAAATCACAGCAAACATGTCGTCATCGCCGCCGGCTTCTACAGAGATTGATTGAACAAAATGCGGGCTCTGAAATTTTGAAAGAGTATAGATTCCTGAAAGGATTCATGGAATTTTATGAAGGGGGTCTGAGATTATTTGAGAGTAGAATCGAAAAAAGGGGGGTTTTGAGAGTTTTTCGAAGCTTGAAAGATGGTTTGAGATTTTCGAAGGGGTGGGATTGAGGGGTGTGAGATTGAGGAGGTTCGAAACGTGAGAGTTGAATTCCAAGTTTGAGGTTACTCTGAAATTTGAGGATTAAAGTTTGAAAGCGTTTGGGATTGGGTTCACTTTTTTTGTTTGTTACAATTTATTTATTTGTTTATTTTAAGTTCAAAAAAAAAATTGTTTGTTTATTTATTTTGAGATTGAGTTGAGTTTCTTTATTATTTTTTTAAGAAGAGTTTCTTAATTATTGGAAGCGGCAGAAAAAATTCCTACTAAGCGGCCTACTAAAAAAAATGGAGGCTGGTCGTTTTTTTCTAGTTTATTTTCCCATATTTTTTATTAAAAAATTGAAAAGTATACAACGATGATTATTTGTTGTAAAAAATAACTGATAAATTTCCGTTCTGCTTTTATATACCACAACAATTTTGAGGCGTAACAAAAAAATTGAAAAAACTCCCTATGTTACCACAACAAAATATGAAAATTGTTGCCTTCGATACTCTAACAGAACAATTTTTTTACCTTCAAAAAATTAGGCGTTGCCGTAGGGCCAAAATGTTGTAGTGACAATTCGTTGGATAGGTAAACAACATAACTACGACTTCCATGGGATAATTTTGCATTCTCTAAAAATTCGGCCAAAATGGAGGTTAAGAAAATCTCCTCGTTAATTTAGGACATTACTCGTTTTTGACCCATTTTTACTAGGAAGGCCATAAAGTGGCCGATTTGTATTGAATCTTAGCATGTGACAATTCGTTGGATAGGTAAACAACATAAATACGACTTCCATGGGATATTGTTGCATTCTCTAAAAATTCAGCCAAAATGGAGGTTAAGAATATCTCCTCGTTAATTTGGGACATTACTCGTTTTCGACCATTTTTTAGTAGGAAGGCCATAATGTGGCCGATTTGCATTGAATCTTAGCGTGTGACAATTCGTTGGATAGGTAAACAACTTAACTACGACTTCCATGGGATATTTTTGCATTTTCTAAAAATTCGGCCAAAATGGAGGTTAAGAAAATCTCCTCGTTCATTTAGGACATTACTCGTTTTCGACCCTTTTTTACTAGGAAGGCCATAATGTGGTCGATTTGCATTGAATCTTATCATGTGACAATTCGTTGGATAGGTAAACAACATAACTACGACTTCCATGGGATATTTTTGCATTCTCTAAAAATTCGGCCAAAATGGAGGTTAAGAAAATCTCCTCGTTAATTTAGGACATTACTTGTTTTTGACCCATTTTTACTAGGAATGCCATAAAGTGGCCGATTTGTATTGAATCTTAGCATGTGACAATTTGTTGGGTAGGTAAACAACATAACTACGACTTCCATGGGATATTTTTGCAATCTCTAAAAATTCAGCCAAAATGGAGGTTAAGAAAATCTCCTCGTTAATTGGGGACATTACTCATTTTCGACCCTTTTTTAGTAGGAAGGCCATAATGTGTCCGATTTGCATTGAATCCTAGCGTGTGACAATTCGTTGGATAGGTTAACAACATAACTACGACATCCATGGGATATTTTTGCATTCTCTAAAAATTCGGCCAGAATGGAGGTTAAGAAAATCTCCTCGTTAATTTAGGACATTACTCGTTTTCGACCCTTTTTTACTAGGAAGGCCATAATGTGGCCGATTTGCATTGAATCTTAGCGTGTGACAATTCTTTGGATAGGTAAACAACATAACTACGACTTCCATGGGATATTTTTGCATTCTCTAAAAATTCGGCCAAAATGGAGGTTAGGAAAATCTCCTCGTTAATTTAGGACATTGCTCGTTTTCGACCCATTTTTACTAGGAAGGCCATAAAGTGGCCGATTTGTATTGAATCTTAGCATGTGACAATTCGTTGGATAGGTTAATAACATAACTACGACTTCCATGGGATATTTTTGCATTCTCTAAAAATTCGGCCAAAATGGAGGTTAAGAAAATCTCCTCGTTAATTTAGGACATTACACGTTTTCGACCCTTTTTTACTAGGAAGGCCATAATGTGGTCGATTTGCATTGAATCTTAGCATGTGACAATTCGTTGGATAGGTAAACAACATAACTACGACTTCCATGGGATATTTTTGCATTCTCTAAAAATTCGGCCAAAATGGAGGTTAAGAAAATCTCCTCGTTAATTTATGACATTACTCGTTTTTGACCCATTTTTACTAGGAATGCCATAAAGTGGCCGATTTGTATTGAATCTTAGCATGTGACAATTTGTTGGATAGGTAAACAACTTAACTACGACTTCCATGGGATATTTTTGCATTCTCTAAAAATTCGGCCAAAATAGAGGTTAAGAAAATCTCCTCGTTAATTTAGGACATTACTCGTTTTTGACCCATTTTTACTAGGAATGCCATAAAGTGGCCGATTTGTACTGAATCTTAGCATGTGACAATTTGTTGGATAGGTAAACAACTTAACTACGACTTCCATGGGATAATTTTGCATTCTCTAAAAATTCGGCCAAAATGGAGGTTAAGAAAATCTCCTCGTTAATTTAGGACATTACTCGTTTTTGACCCATTTTTACTAGGAAGGCCATAAAGTGGCCGATTTGTATTGAATCTTAGCATGTGACAATTCGTTGGATAGGTAAACAACATAAATACGACTTCCATGGGATATTGTTGCATTCTCTAAAAATTCAGCCAAAATGGAGGTTAAGAATATCTCCTCGTTAATTTGGGACATTACTCGTTTTCGACCATTTTTTAGTAGGAAGGCCATAATGTGGCCGATTTGCATTGAATCTTAGCGTGTGACAATTCGTTGGATAGGTAAACAACTTAACTACGACTTCCATGGGATATTTTTGCATTTTCTAAAAATTCGGCCAAAATGGAGGTTAAGAAAATCTCCTCGTTAATTTAGGACATTACTCGTTTTCGACCCTTTTTTACTAGGAAGGCCATAATGTGGTCGATTTGCATTGAATCTTAGCATGTGACAATTCGTTGGATAGGTAAACAACATAACTACGACTTCCATGGGATATTTTTGCATTCTCTAAAAATTCGGCCAAAATGGAGGTTAAGAAAATCTCCTCGTTAATTTAGGACATTACTTGTTTTTGACCCATTTTTACTAGGAATGCCATAAAGTGGCCGATTTGTATTGAATCTTAGCATGTGACAATTTGTTGGGTAGGTAAACAACATAACTACGACTTCCATGGGATATTTTTGCATTCTCTAAAAATTCAGCCAAAATGGAGGTTAAGAAAATCTCCTCGTTAATTGGGGACATTACTCATTTTCGACCCTTTTTTAGTAGGAAGGCCATAATGTGTCCGATTTGCATTGAATCCTAGCGTGTGACAATTCGTTGGATAGGTTAACAACATAAATACGACATCCATGGGATATTTTTGCATTCTCTAAAAATTCGGCCAGAATGGAGGTTAAGAAAATCTCCTCGTTAATTTAGGACATTACTCGTTTTCGACCCTTTTTTACTAGGAAGGCCATAATGTGGTCGATTTGCATTGAATCTTAGCATGTGACAATTCGTTGGATAGGTTAATAACATAACTACGACTTCCATGGGATATTTTTGCATTCTCTAAAAATTCGGCCAAAATGGAGGTTAAGAAAATCTCCTCGTTAATTTAGGACATTACACGTTTTCGACCCTTTTTTACTAGGAAGGCCATAATGTGGTCGATTTGCATTGAATCTTAGCATGTGACAATTCGTTGGATAGGTAAACAACATAACTACGACTTCCATGGGATATTTTTGCATTCTCTAAAAATTCGGCCAAAATGGAGGTTAAGAAAATCTCCTCGTTAATTTATGACATTACTCGTTTTTGACCCATTTTTACTAGGAATGCCATAAAGTGGCCGATTTGTATTGAATCTTAGCATGTGACAATTTGTTGGATAGGTAAACAACTTAACTACGACTTCCATGGGATATTTTTGCATTCTCTAAAAATTCGGCCAAAATAGAGGTTAAGAAAATCTCCTCGTTAATTTAGGACATTACTCGTTTTTGACCCATTTTTACTAGGAATGCCATAAAGTGGCCGATTTGTACTGAATCTTAGCATGTGACAATTTGTTGGATAGGTAAACAACTTAACTACGACTTCCATGGGATAATTTTGCATTCTCTAAAAATTCGGCCAAAATGGAGGTTAAGAAAATCTCCTCGTTAATTTAGGACATTACTCGTTTTTGACCCATTTTTACTAGGAAGGCCATAAAGTGGCCGATTTGTATTGAATCTTAGCATGTGACAATTCGTTGGATAGGTAAACAACATAAATACGACTTCCATGGGATATTGTTGCATTCTCTAAAAATTCAGCCAAAATGGAGGTTAAGAATATCTCCTCGTTAATTTGGGACATTACTCGTTTTCGACCATTTTTTAGTAGGAAGGCCATAATGTGGCCGATTTGCATTGAATCTTAGCGTGTGACAATTCGTTGGATAGGTAAACAACTTAACTACGACTTCCATGGGATATTTTTGCATTTTCTAAAAATTCGGCCAAAATGGAGGTTAAGAAAATCTCCTCGTTAATTTAGGACATTACTCGTTTTCGACCCTTTTTTACTAGGAAGGCCATAATGTGGTCGATTTGCATTGAATCTTAGCATGTGACAATTCGTTGGATAGGTAAACAACATAACTACGACTTCCATGGGATATTTTTGCATTCTCTAAAAATTCGGCCAAAATGGAGGTTAAGAAAATCTCCTCGTTAATTTAGGACATTACTTGTTTTTGACCCATTTTTACTAGGAATGCCATAAAGTGGCCGATTTGTATTGAATCTTAGCATGTGACAATTTGTTGGGTAGGTAAACAACATAACTACGACTTCCATGGGATATTTTTGCATTCTCTAAAAATTCAGCCAAAATGGAGGTTAAGAAAATCTCCTCGTTAATTGGGGACATTACTCATTTTCGACCCTTTTTTAGTAGGAAGGCCATAATGTGTCCGATTTGCATTGAATCCTAGCGTGTGACAATTCGTTGGATAGGTTAACAACATAAATACGACATCCATGGGATATTTTTGCATTCTCTAAAAATTCGGCCAGAATGGAGGTTAAGAAAATCTCCTCGTTAATTTAGGACATTACTCGTTTTCGACCCTTTTTTACTAGGAAGGCCATAATGTGGCCGATTTGCATTGAATCTTAGCGTGTGACAATTCTTTGGATAGGTAAACAACATAACTACGACTTCCATGGGATATTTTTGCATTCTCTAAAAATTCGGCCAAAATGGAGGTTAGGAAAATCTCCTCGTTAATTTAGGACATTGCTCGTTTTCGACCCATTTTTACTAGGAAGGCCATAAAGTGGCCGATTTGTATTGAATCTTAGCATGTGACAATTCGTTGGATAGGTTAATAACATAACTACGACTTCCATGGGATATTTTTGCATTCTCTAAAAATTCGGCCAAAATGGAGGTTAAGAAAATCTCCTCGTTAATTTAGGACATTACACGTTTTCGACCCTTTTTTACTAGGAAGGCCATAATGTGGTCGATTTGCATTGAATCTTAGCATGTGACAATTCGTTGGATAGGTAAACAACATAACTACGACTTCCATGGGATATTTTTGCATTCTCTAAAAATTCGGCCAAAATGGAGGTTAAGAAAATCTCCTCGTTAATTTATGACATTACTCGTTTTTGACCCATTTTTACTAGGAATGCCATAAAGTGGCCGATTTGTATTGAATCTTAGCATGTGACAATTTGTTGGATAGGTAAACAACTTAACTACGACTTCCATGGGATATTTTTGCATTCTCTAAAAATTCGGCCAAAATGGAGGTTAAGAAAATCTCCTCGTTAATTTAGGACATTACTCGTTTTTGACCCATTTTTACTAGGAATGCCATAAAGTGGCCGATTTGTACTGAATCTTAGCATGTGACAATTTGTTGGATAGGTAAACAACTTAACTACGACTTCCATGGGATATTTTTGCATTCTCTAAAAATTCAGCCAAAATGGAGGTTAAGAATATCTCCTCGTTAATTTGGGACATTACTCGTTTTCGACCCTTTTTTAGTAGGAAGGCCTAATGTGGCCGATTTGCATTGAATCTTAGCGTGTGACAATTCGTTGGATAGGTAAACAACATAACTACGACTTCCACAGGATATTTTTGCATTCTCTAAAAATTCAGCCAAAATGGAGGTTTAGAAAATCTCCTCGTTAATTGGGGACTTTACTCGTTTTTGACCCATTTTTACTAGGAAGGCCATAAAGTGGCCGATTTGTATTGAATCTTAGCATGTGACAATTCGTTGGATAGGTAAACAACATAACTACGACTTCCATGGGATATTTTTGCATTCTCTAAAAATTCGGCCAGAATGGAGGTTAAGAAAATCTCCTCGTTAATTTAGGACATTACTCGTTTTCGACCCATTTTTACTAGGAAGGCCATAAAGTGGCCGATTTGTATTGAATCTTAGCATGTGACAATTCGTTGGATAGGTAAACAACATAACTACGACTTCCATGGGATAATTTTGCATTCTCTAAAAATTCGGCCAAAATGGAGGTTAAGAAAATCTCCTCGTTAATTTAGGACATTACTCGTTTTTGACCCATTTTTACTAGGAAGGCCATAAAGTGGCCGATTTGTATTGAATCTTAGCATGTGACAATTCGTTGGATAGGTAAACAACATAAATACGACTTCCATGGGATATTGTTGCATTCTCTAAAAATTCAGCCAAAATGGAGGTTAAGAATATCTCCTCGTTAATTTGGGACATTACTCGTTTTCGACCATTTTTTAGTAGGAAGGCCATAATGTGGCCGATTTGCATTGAATCTTAGCGTGTGACAATTCGTTGGATAGGTAAACAACATAACTACGACTTCCATGGGATATTTTTGCATTTTCTAAAAATTCGGCCAAAATGGAGGTTAAGAAAATCTCCTCGTTAATTTGGGACATTACTCGTTTTTGACCCATTTTTACTAGGAAGGCCATAAAGTGGCCGATTTGTATTGAATCTTAGCATGTGACAATTCGTTGGATAGGTAAACAACATAAATACGACTTCCATGGGATATTTTTGCATTCTCTAAAAATTCAGCCAAAATGGAGGTTAAGAATATCTCCTCGTTAATTTGGGACATTACTCGTTTTCGACCCTTTTTTAGTAGGAAGGCCTAATGTGGCCGATTTGCATTGAATCTTAGCGTGTGACAATTCGTTGGATAGGTAAACAACATAACTACGACTTCCACAGGATATTTTTGCATTCTCTAAAAATTCAGCCAAAATGGAGGTTAAGAAAATCTCCTCGTTAATTGGGGACATTACTCATTTTTGACCCATTTTTACTAGGAAGGCCATAAAGTGGCCGATTTGTATTGAATCTTAGCATGTGACAATTCGTTGGATAGGTAAACAACATAACTACGACTTCCATGGGATATTTTTGCATTCTCTAAAAATTCGGCCAGAATGGAGGTTAAGAAAATCTCCTCGTTAATTTAGGACATTACTCGTTTTCGACCCATTTTTACTAGGAAGGCCATAAAGTGGCCGATTTGTATTGAATCTTAGCATGTGACAATTCGTTGGATAGGTAAACAACATAACTACGACTTCCATGGGATAATTTTGCATTCTCTAAAAATTCGGCCAAAATGGATGTTAAGAAAATCTCCTCGTTAATTTAGGACATTACTCGTTTTTGACCCATTTTTACTAGGAAGGCCATAAAGTGGCCGATTTGTATTGAATCTTAGCATGTGACAATTCGTTGGATAGGTAAACAACATAAATACGACTTCCATGGGATATTGTTGCATTCTCTAAAAATTCAGCCAAAATGGAGGTTAAGAATATCTCCTCGTTAATTTGGGACATTACTCGTTTTCGACCATTTTTTAGTAGGAAGGCCATAATGTGGCCGATTTGCATTGAATCTTAGCGTGTGACAATTCGTTGGATAGGTAAACAACTTAACTACGACTTCCATGGGATATTTTTGCATTTTCTAAAAATTCGGCCAAAATGGAGGTTAAGAAAATCTCCTCGTTAATTTAGGACATTACTCGTTTTCGACCCTTTTTTACTAGGAAGGCCATAATGTGGTCGATTTGCATTGAATCTTAGCGTGTGACAATTCGTTGGATAGGTAAACAACTTAACTACGACTTCCATGGGATATTTTTGCATTTTCTAAAAATTCGGCCAAAATGGAGGTTAAGAAAATCTCCTCGTTAATTTAGGACATTACTCGTTTTCGACCATTTTTTAGTAGGAAGGCCATAATGTGGCCGATTTGCATTGAATCTTAGCGTGTGACAATTCGTTGGATAGGTAAACAACTTAACTACGACTTCCATGGGATATTTTTGCATTTTCTAAAAATTCGGCCAAAATGGAGGTTAAGAAAATCTCCTCGTTAATTTAGGACATTACTCGTTTTCGACCCTTTTTTACTAGGAAGGCCATAATGTGGTCGATTTGCATTGAATCTTAGCATGTGACAATTCGTTGGATAGGTAAACAACATAACTACGACTTCCATGGGATATTTTTGCATTCTCTAAAAATTCGGCCAAAATGGAGGTTAAGAAAATCTCCTCGTTAATTTAGGACATTACTTGTTTTTGACCCATTTTTACTAGGAATGCCATAAAGTGGCCGATTTGTATTGAATCTTAGCATGTGACAATTTGTTGGGTAGGTAAACAACATAACTACGACTTCCATGGGATATTTTTGCATTCTCTAAAAATTCAGCCAAAATGGAGGTTAAGAAAATCTCCTCGTTAATTGGGGACATTACTCATTTTCGACCCTTTTTTAGTAGGAAGGCCATAATGTGTCCGATTTGCATTGAATCCTAGCGTGTGACAATTCGTTGGATAGGTTAACAACATAACTACGACATCCATGGGATATTTTTGCATTCTCTAAAAATTCGGCCAGAATGGAGGTTAAGAAAATCTCCTCGTTAATTTAGGACATTACTCGTTTTCGACCCTTTTTTACTAGGAAGGCCATAATGTGGCCGATTTGCATTGAATCTTAGCGTGTGACAATTCTTTGGATAGGTAAACAACATAACTACGACTTCCATGGGATATTTTTGCATTCTCTAAAAATTCGGCCAAAATGGAGGTTAGGAAAATCTCCTCGTTAATTTAGGACATTGCTCGTTTTCGACCCATTTTTACTAGGAAGGCCATAAAGTGGCCGATTTGTATTGAATCTTAGCATGTGACAATTCGTTGGATAGGTTAATAACATAACTACGACTTCCATGGGATATTTCTGCATTCTCTAAAAATTCGGCCAAAATGGAGGTTAAGAAAATCTCCTCGTTAATTTAGGACATTACACGTTTTCGACCCTTTTTTACTAGGAAGGCCATAATGTGGTCGATTTGCATTGAATCTTAGCATGTGACAATTCGTTGGATAGGTAAACAACATAACTACGACTTCCATGGGATATTTTTGCATTCTCTAAAAATTCGGCCAAAATGGAGGTTAAGAAAATCTCCTCGTTAATTTATGACATTACTCGTTTTTGACCCATTTTTACTAGGAATGCCATAAAGTGGCCGATTTGTATTGAATCTTAGCATGTGACAATTTGTTGGATAGGTAAACAACTTAACTACGACTTCCATGGGATATTTTTGCATTCTCTAAAAATTCGGCCAAAATGGAGGTTAAGAAAATCTCCTCGTTAATTTAGGACATTACTCGTTTTTGACCCATTTTTACTAGGAATGCCATAAAGTGGCCGATTTGTACTGAATCTTAGCATGTGACAATTTGTTGGATAGGTAAACAACTTAACTACGACTTCCACAGGATATTTTTGCATTCTCTAAAAATTCAGCCAAAATGGAGGTTAAGAAAATCTCCTCGTTAATTGGGGACATTACTCGTTTTTGACCCATTTTTACTAGGAAGGCCATAAAGTGGCCGATTTGTATTGAATCTTAGCATGTGACAATTCGTTGGATAGGTAAACAACATAACTACGACTTCCATGGGATATTTTTGCATTCTCTAAAAATTCGGCCAGAATGGAGGTTAAGAAAATCTCCTCGTTAATTTAGGACATTACTCGTTTTCGACCCATTTTTACTAGGAAGGCCATAAAGTGGCCGATTTGTATTGAATCTTAGCATGTGACAATTCGTTGGATAGGTAAACAACATAACTACGACTTCCATGGGATAATTTTGCATTCTCTAAAAATTCGGCCAAAATGGATGTTAAGAAAATCTCCTCGTTAATTTAGGACATTACTCGTTTTTGACCCATTTTTACTAGGAAGGCCATAAAGTGGCCGATTTGTATTGAATCTTAGCATGTGACAATTCGTTGGATAGGTAAACAACATAAATACGACTTCCATGGGATATTGTTGCATTCTCTAAAAATTCAGCCAAAATGGAGGTTAAGAATATCTCCTCGTTAATTTGGGACATTACTCGTTTTCGACCATTTTTTAGTAGGAAGGCCATAATGTGGCCGATTTGCATTGAATCTTAGCGTGTGACAATTCGTTGGATAGGTAAACAACTTAACTACGACTTCCATGGGATATTTTTGCATTTTCTAAAAATTCGGCCAAAATGGAGGTTAAGAAAATCTCCTCGTTAATTTAGGACATTACTCGTTTTCGACCCTTTTTTACTAGGAAGGCCATAATGTGGTCGATTTGCATTGAATCTTAGCATGTGACAATTCGTTGGATAGGTAAACAACATAACTACGACTTCCATGGGATATTTTTGCATTCTCTAAAAATTCGGCCAAAATGGAGGTTAAGAAAATCTCCTCGTTAATTTAGGACATTACTTGTTTTTGACCCATTTTTACTAGGAATGCCATAAAGTGGCCGATTTGTATTGAATCTTAGCATGTGACAATTTGTTGGGTAGGTAAACAACATAACTACGACTTCCATGGGATATTTTTGCATTCTCTAAAAATTCAGCCAAAATGGAGGTTAAGAAAATCTCCTCGTTAATTGGGGACATTACTCATTTTCGACCCTTTTTTAGTAGGAAGGCCATAATGTGTCCGATTTGCATTGAATCCTAGCGTGTGACAATTCGTTGGATAGGTTAACAACATAACTACGACATCCATGGGATATTTTTGCATTCTCTAAAAATTCGGCCAGAATGGAGGTTAAGAAAATCTCCTCGTTAATTTAGGACATTACTCGTTTTCGACCCTTTTTTACTAGGAAGGCCATAATGTGGCCGATTTGCATTGAATCTTAGCGTGTGACAATTCTTTGGATAGGTAAACAACATAACTACGACTTCCATGGGATATTTTTGCATTCTCTAAAAATTCGGCCAAAATGGAGGTTAGGAAAATCTCCTCGTTAATTTAGGACATTGCTCGTTTTCGACCCATTTTTACTAGGAAGGCCATAAAGTGGCCGATTTGTATTGAATCTTAGCATGTGACAATTCGTTGGATAGGTTAATAACATAACTACGACTTCCATGGGATATTTTTGCATTCTCTAAAAATTCGGCCAAAATGGAGGTTAAGAAAATCTCCTCGTTAATTTAGGACATTACACGTTTTCGACCCTTTTTTACTAGGAAGGCCATAATGTGGTCGATTTGCATTGAATCTTAGCATGTGACAATTCGTTGGATAGGTAAACAACATAACTACGACTTCCATGGGATATTTTTGCATTCTCTAAAAATTCGGCCAAAATGGAGGTTAAGAAAATCTCCTCGTTAATTTATGACATTACTCGTTTTTGACCCATTTTTACTAGGAATGCCATAAAGTGGCCGATTTGTATTGAATCTTAGCATGTGACAATTTGTTGGATAGGTAAACAACTTAACTACGACTTCCATGGGATATTTTTGCATTCTCTAAAAATTCGGCCAAAATGGAGGTTAAGAAAATCTCCTCGTTAATTTAGGACATTACTCGTTTTTGACCCATTTTTACTAGGAATGCCATAAAGTGGCCGATTTGTACTGAATCTTAGCATGTGACAATTTGTTGGATAGGTAAACAACTTAACTACGACTTCCACAGGATATTTTTGCATTCTCTAAAAATTCAGCCAAAATGGAGGTTAAGAAAATCTCCTCGTTAATTGGGGACATTACTCGTTTTTGACCCATTTTTACTAGGAAGGCCATAAAGTGGCCGATTTGTATTGAATCTTAGCATGTGACAATTCGTTGGATAGGTAAACAACATAACTACGACTTCCATGGGATATTTTTGCATTCTCTAAAAATTCGGCCAGAATGGAGGTTAAGAAAATCTCCTCGTTAATTTAGGACATTACTCGTTTTCGACCCATTTTTACTAGGAAGGCCATAAAGTGGCCGATTTGTATTGAATCTTAGCATGTGACAATTCGTTGGATAGGTAAACAACATAACTACGACTTCCATGGGATAATTTTGCATTCTCTAAAAATTCGGCCAAAATGGATGTTAAGAAAATCTCCTCGTTAATTTAGGACATTACTCGTTTTTGACCCATTTTTACTAGGAAGGCCATAAAGTGGCCGATTTGTATTGAATCTTAGCATGTGACAATTCGTTGGATAGGTAAACAACATAAATACGACTTCCATGGGATATTGTTGCATTCTCTAAAAATTCAGCCAAAATGGAGGTTAAGAATATCTCCTCGTTAATTTGGGACATTACTCGTTTTCGACCATTTTTTAGTAGGAAGGCCATAATGTGGCCGATTTGCATTGAATCTTAGCGTGTGACAATTCGTTGGATAGGTAAACAACTTAACTACGACTTCCATGGGATATTTTTGCATTTTCTAAAAATTCGGCCAAAATGGAGGTTAAGAAAATCTCCTCGTTAATTTAGGACATTACTCGTTTTCGACCCTTTTTTACTAGGAAGGCCATAATGTGGTCGATTTGCATTGAATCTTAGCATGTGACAATTCGTTGGATAGGTAAACAACATAACTACGACTTCCATGGGATATTTTTGCATTCTCTAAAAATTCGGCCAAAATGGAGGTTAAGAAAATCTCCTCGTTAATTTAGGACATTACTTGTTTTTGACCCATTTTTACTAGGAATGCCATAAAGTGGCCGATTTGTATTGAATCTTAGCATGTGACAATTTGTTGGGTAGGTAAACAACATAACTACGACTTCCATGGGATATTTTTGCATTCTCTAAAAATTCAGCCAAAATGGAGGTTAAGAAAATCTCCTCGTTAATTGGGGACATTACTCATTTTCGACCCTTTTTTAGTAGGAAGGCCATAATGTGTCCGATTTGCATTGAATCCTAGCGTGTGACAATTCGTTGGATAGGTTAACAACATAACTACGACATCCATGGGATATTTTTGCATTCTCTAAAAATTCGGCCAGAATGGAGGTTAAGAAAATCTCCTCGTTAATTTAGGACATTACTCGTTTTCGACCCTTTTTTACTAGGAAGGCCATAATGTGGCCGATTTGCATTGAATCTTAGCGTGTGACAATTCTTTGGATAGGTAAACAACATAACTACGACTTCCATGGGATATTTTTGCATTCTCTAAAAATTCGGCCAAAATGGAGGTTAGGAAAATCTCCTCGTTAATTTAGGACATTGCTCGTTTTCGACCCATTTTTACTAGGAAGGCCATAAAGTGGCCGATTTGTATTGAATCTTAGCATGTGACAATTCGTTGGATAGGTTAATAACATAACTACGACTTCCATGGGATATTTTTGCATTCTCTAAAAATTCGGCCAAAATGGAGGTTAAGAAAATCTCCTCGTTAATTTAGGACATTACACGTTTTCGACCCTTTTTTACTAGGAAGGCCATAATGTGGTCGATTTGCATTGAATCTTAGCATGTGACAATTCGTTGGATAGGTAAACAACATAACTACGACTTCCATGGGATATTTTTGCATTCTCTAAAAATTCGGCCAAAATGGAGGTTAAGAAAATCTCCTCGTTAATTTATGACATTACTCGTTTTTGACCCATTTTTACTAGGAATGCCATAAAGTGGCCGATTTGTATTGAATCTTAGCATGTGACAATTTGTTGGATAGGTAAACAACTTAACTACGACTTCCATGGGATATTTTTGCATTCTCTAAAAATTCGGCCAAAATGGAGGTTAAGAAAATCTCCTCGTTAATTTAGGACATTACTCGTTTTTGACCCATTTTTACTAGGAATGCCATAAAGTGGCCGATTTGTACTGAATCTTAGCATGTGACAATTTGTTGGATAGGTAAACAACTTAACTACGACTTCCACAGGATATTTTTGCATTCTCTAAAAATTCAGCCAAAATGGAGGTTAAGAAAATCTCCTCGTTAATTGGGGACATTACTCGTTTTTGACCCATTTTTACTAGGAAGGCCATAAAGTGGCCGATTTGTATTGAATCTTAGCATGTGACAATTCGTTGGATAGGTAAACAACATAACTACGACTTCCATGGGATATTTTTGCATTCTCTAAAAATTCGGCCAGAATGGAGGTTAAGAAAATCTCCTCGTTAAATTAGGACATTACTCGTTTTCGACCCATTTTTACTAGGAAGGCCATAAAGTGGCCGATTTGTATTGAATCTTAGCATGTGACAATTCGTTGGATAGGTAAACAACATAACTACGACTTCCATGGGATAATTTTGCATTCTCTAAAAATTCGGCCAAAATGGAGGTTAAGAAAATCTCCTCGTTAATTTAGGACATTACTCGTTTTTGACCCATTTCTACTAGGAAGGCCATAAAGTGGCCGATTTGTATTGAATCTTAGCATGTGACAATTCATTGGATAGGTAAACAACATAAATACGACTTCCATGGGATATTGTTGCATTCTCTAAAAATTCAGCCAAAATGGAGGTTAAGAATATCTCCTCGTTAATTTGGGACATTACTCGTTTTCGACCATTTTTTAGTAGGAAGGCCATAATGTGGCCGATTTGCATTGAATCTTAGCGTGTGACAATTCGTTGGATAGGTAAACAACATAACTACGACTTCCATGGGATATTTTTGCATTCTCTAAAAATTCGGCCAAAATGGAGGTTAAGAAAATCTCCTCGTTAATTTAGGACATTACTTGTTTTTGACCCATTTTTACTAGGAATGCCATAAAGTGGCCGATTTGTATTGAATCTTAGCATGTGACAATTTGTTGGGTAGGTAAACAACATAACTACGACTTCCATGGGATATTTTTGCATTCTCTAAAAATTCAGCCAAAATGGAGGTTAAGAAAATCTCCTCGTTAATTGGGGACATTACTCATTTTCGACCCTTTTTTAGTAGGAAGGCCATAATGTGTCCGATTTGCATTGAATCCTAGCGTGTGACAATTCGTTGGATAGGTTAACAACATAACTACGACATCCATGGGATATTTTTGCATTCTCTAAAAATTCGGCCAGAATGGAGGTTAAGAAAATCTCCTCGTTAATTTAGGACATTACTCGTTTTCGACCCTTTTTTACTAGGAAGGCCATAATGTGGCCGATTTGCATTGAATCTTAGCGTGTGACAATTCTTTGGATAGGTAAACAACATAACTACGACTTCCATGGGATATTTTTGCATTCTCTAAAAATTCGGCCAAAATGGAGGTTAGGAAAATCTCCTCGTTAATTTAGGACATTGCTCGTTTTCGACCCATTTTTACTAGGAAGGCCATAAAGTGGCCGATTTGTATTGAATCTTAGCATGTGACAATTCGTTGGATAGGTTAATAACATAACTACGACTTCCATGGGATATTTTTGCATTCTCTAAAAATTCGGCCAAAATGGAGGTTAAGAAAATCTCCTCGTTAATTTAGGACATTACACGTTTTCGACCCTTTTTTACTAGGAAGGCCATAATGTGGTCGATTTGCATTGAATCTTAGCATGTGACAATTCGTTGGATAGGTAAACAACATAACTACGACTTCCATGGGATATTTTTGCATTCTCTAAAAATTCGGCCAAAATGGAGGTTAAGAAAATCTCCTCGTTAATTTATGACATTACTCGTTTTTGACCCATTTTTACTAGGAATGCCATAAAGTGGCCGATTTGTATTGAATCTTAGCATGTGACAATTTGTTGGATAGGTAAACAACTTAACTACGACTTCCATGGGATATTTTTGCATTCTCTAAAAATTCGGCCAAAATGGAGGTTAAGAAAATCTCCTCGTTAATTTAGGACATTACTCGTTTTTGACCCATTTTTACTAGGAATGCCATAAAGTGGCCGATTTGTACTGAATCTTAGCATGTGACAATTTGTTGGATAGGTAAACAACTTAACTACGACTTCCACAGGATATTTTTGCATTCTCTAAAAATTCAGCCAAAATGGAGGTTAAGAAAATCTCCTCGTTAATTGGGGACATTACTCGTTTTTGACCCATTTTTACTAGGAAGGCCATAAAGTGGCCGATTTGTATTGAATCTTAGCATGTGACAATTCGTTGGATAGGTAAACAACATAACTACGACTTCCATGGGATATTTTTGCATTCTCTAAAAATTCGGCCAGAATGGAGGTTAAGAAAATCTCCTCGTTAAATTAGGACATTACTCGTTTTCGACCCATTTTTACTAGGAAGGCCATAAAGTGGCCGATTTGTATTGAATCTTAGCATGTGACAATTCGTTGGATAGGTAAACAACATAACTACGACTTCCATGGGATAATTTTGCATTCTCTAAAAATTCGGCCAAAATGGAGGTTAAGAAAATCTCCTCGTTAATTTAGGACATTACTCGTTTTTGACCCATTTCTACTAGGAAGGCCATAAAGTGGCCGATTTGTATTGAATCTTAGCATGTGACAATTCATTGGATAGGTAAACAACATAAATACGACTTCCATGGGATATTGTTGCATTCTCTAAAAATTCAGCCAAAATGGAGGTTAAGAATATCTCCTCGTTAATTTGGGACATTACTCGTTTTCGACCATTTTTTAGTAGGAAGGCCATAATGTGGCCGATTTGCATTGAATCTTAGCGTGTGACAATTCGTTGGATAGGTAAACAACATAACTACGACTTCCATGGGATATTTTTGCATTCTCTAAAAATTCGGCCAAAATGGAGGTTAAGAAAATCTCCTCGTTAATTTAGGACATTACTTGTTTTTGACCCATTTTTACTAGGAATGCCATAAAGTGGCCGATTTGTATTGAATCTTAGCATGTGACAATTTGTTGGGTAGGTAAACAACATAACTACGACTTCCATGGGATATTTTTGCATTCTCTAAAAATTCAGCCAAAATGGAGGTTAAGAAAATCTCCTCGTTAATTGGGGACATTACTCATTTTCGACCCTTTTTTAGTAGGAAGGCCATAATGTGTCCGATTTGCATTGAATCCTAGCGTGTGACAATTCGTTGGATAGGTTAACAACATAACTACGACATCCATGGGATATTTTTGCATTCTCTAAAAATTCGGCCAGAATGGAGGTTAAGAAAATCTCCTCGTTAATTTAGGACATTACTCGTTTTCGACCCTTTTTTACTAGGAAGGCCATAA
Source organism: Medicago sativa (assembly GCF_051527215.1). NCBI lineage: Eukaryota > Viridiplantae > Streptophyta > Magnoliopsida > Fabales > Fabaceae > Medicago > Medicago sativa. The sequence continues at coordinate 85,945,268 of NC_140750.1, forward strand.
TGTGGCCGATTTGCATTGAATCTTAGCGTGTGACAATTCTTTGGATAGGTAAACAACATAACTACGACTTCCATGGGATATTTTTGCATTCTCTAAAAATTCGGCCAAAATGGAGGTTAGGAAAATCTCCTCGTTAATTTAGGACATTGCTCGTTTTCGACCCATTTTTACTAGGAAGGCCATAAAGTGGCCGATTTGTATTGAATCTTAGCATGTGACAATTCGTTGGATAGGTTAATAACATAACTACGACTTCCATGGGATATTTTTGCATTCTCTAAAAATTCGGCCAAAATGGAGGTTAAGAAAATCTCCTCGTTAATTTAGGACATTACTCGTTTTCGACCCTTTTTTACTAGGAAGGCCATAATGTGGTCGATTTGCATTGAATCTTAGCATGTGACAATTCGTTGGATAGGTAAACAACATAACTACGACTTCCATGGGATATTTTTGCATTCTCTAAAAATTCGGCCAAAATGGAGGTTAAGAAAATCTCCTCGTTAATTTAGGACATTACTTGTTTTTGACCCATTTTTACTAGGAATGCCATAAAGTGGCCGATTTGTATTGAATCTTAGCATGTGACAATTTGTTGGGTAGGTAAACAACATAACTACGACTTCCATGGGATATTTTTGCATTCTCTAAAAATTCAGCCAAAATGGAGGTTAAGAAAATCTCCTCGTTAATTTAGGACATTACTCGTTTTTGACCCATTTTTACTAGGAATGCCATAAAGTGGCCGATTTGTACTGAATCTTAGCATGTGACAATTTGTTGGATAGGTAAACAACTTAACTACGACTTCCACAGGATATTTTTGCATTCTCTAAAAATTCAGCCAAAATGGAGGTTAAGAAAATCTCCTCGTTAATTGGGGACATTACTCGTTTTTGACCCATTTTTACTAGGAATGCCATAAAGTGGCCGATTTGTATTGAATCTTAGCATGTGACAATTTGTTGGGTAGGTAAACAACATAACTACGACTTCCATGGGATATTTTTGCATTCTCTAAAAATTCAGCCAAAATGGAGGTTAAGAAAATCTCCTCGTTAATTGGGGACATTACTCATTTTCGACCCTTTTTTAGTAGGAAGGCCATAATGTGTCCGATTTGCATTGAATCCTAGCGTGTGACAATTCGTTGGATAGGTTAACAACATAACTACGACATCCATGGGATATTTTTGCATTCTCTAAAAATTCGGCCAGAATGGAGGTTAAGAAAATCTCCTCGTTAATTTAGGACATTACTCGTTTTCGACCCTTTTTTACTAGGAAGGCCATAATGTGGCCGAGTTGCATTGAATCTTAGCGTGTGACAATTCTTTGGATAGGTAAACAACATAACTACGACTTCCATGGGATATTTTTGCATTCTCTAAAAATTCGGCCAAAATGGAGGTTAGGAAAATCTCCTCGTTAATTTAGGACATTGCTCGTTTTCGACCCATTTTTACTAGGAAGGCCATAAAGTGGCCGATTTGTATTGAATCTTAGCATGTGACAATTCGTTGGATAGGTTAATAACATAACTACGACTTCCATGGGATATTTTTGCATTCTCTAAAAATTCGGCCAAAATGGAGGTTAAGAAAATCTCCTCGTTAATTTAGGACATTACACGTTTTCGACCCTTTTTTACTAGGAAGGCCATAATGTGGTCGATTTGCATTGAATCTTAGCATGTGACAATTCGTTGGATAGGTAAACAACATAACTACGACTTCCATGGGATATTTTTGCATTCTCTAAAAATTCGGCCAAAATGGAGGTTAAGAAAATCTCCTCGTTAATTTATGACATTACTCGTTTTTGACCCATTTTTACTAGGAATGCCATAAAGTGGCCGATTTGTATTGAATCTTAGCATGTGACAATTTGTTGGATAGGTAAACAACTTAACTACGACTTCCATGGGATATTTTTGCATTCTCTAAAAATTCGGCCAAAATGGAGGTTAAGAAAATCTCCTCGTTAATTTAGGACATTACTCGTTTTTGACCCATTTTTACTAGGAATGCCATAAAGTGGCCGATTTGTACTGAATCTTAGCATGTGACAATTTGTTGGATAGGTAAACAACTTAACTACGACTTCCACAGGATATTTTTGCATTCTCTAAAAATTCAGCCAAAATGGAGGTTAAGAAAATCTCCTCGTTAATTGGGGACATTACTCGTTTTTGACCCATTTTTACTAGGAAGGCCATAAAGTGGCCGATTTGCATTGAATCTTAGCGTGTGACAATTCGTTGGATAGGTAAACAACATAACTACGACTTCCATGGGATATTTTTGCATTCTCTAAAAATTCAGCCAAAATGGAGGTTAAGAAAATCTCCTCGTTAATTGGGGACATTACTCATTTTCGACCCTTTTTTAGTAGGAAGGCCATAATGTGTCCGATTTGCATTGAATCCTAGCGTGTGACAATTCGTTGGATAGGTTAACAACATAACTACGACATCCATGGGATATTTTTGCATTCTCTAAAAATTCGGCCAGAATGGAGGTTAAGAAAATCTCCTCGTTAATTTAGGACATTACTCGTTTTCGACCCTTTTTTACTAGGAAGGCCATAATGTGGCCGATTTGCATTGAATCTTAGCGTGTGACAATTCTTTGGATAGGTAAACAACATAACTACGACTTCCATGGGATATTTTTGCATTCTCTAAAAATTCGGCCAAAATGGAGGTTAGGAAAATCTCCTCGTTAATTTAGGACATTGCTCGTTTTCGACCCATTTTTACTAGGAAGGCCATAAAGTGGCCGATTTGTATTGAATCTTAGCATGTGACAATTCGTTGGATAGGTTAATAACATAACTACGACTTCCATGGGATATTTTTGCATTCTCTAAAAATTCGGCCAAAATGGAGGTTAAGAAAATCTCCTCGTTAATTTAGGACATTACACGTTTTCGACCCTTTTTTACTAGGAAGGCCATAATGTGGTCGATTTGCATTGAATCTTAGCATGTGACAATTCGTTGGATAGGTAAACAACATAACTACGACTTCCATGGGATATTTTTGCATTCTCTAAAAATTCGGCCAAAATGGAGGTTAAGAAAATCTCCTCGTTAATTTATGACATTACTCGTTTTTGACCCATTTTTACTAGGAATGCCATAAAGTGGCCGATTTGTATTGAATCTTAGCATGTGACAATTTGTTGGATAGGTAAACAACTTAACTACGACTTCCATGGGATATTTTTGCATTCTCTAAAAATTCGGCCAAAATGGAGGTTAAGAAAATCTCCTCGTTAATTTAGGACATTACTCGTTTTTGACCCATTTTTACTAGGAATGCCATAAAGTGGCTGATTTGCATTGAATCTTAGCGTGTGACAATTCGTTGGATAGGTAAACAACATAACTACGACTTCCACGGGATATTTTTGCATTCTCTAAAAATTCAGCCAAAATGGAGGTTAAGAAAATCTCCTCGTTAATTGGGGACATTACTCGTTTTTGACCCATTTTTACTAGGAAGGCCATAAAGTGGCCGATTTGTATTGAATCTTAGCTTGTGACAATTCGTTGGATAGGTAAACAACATAACTACGACTTCCATGGGATATTTTTGCATTCTCTAAAAATTCGGCCAAAATGGAGGTTAAGAAAATCTCCTCGTTAATTTAGGACATTACTTGTTTTTGACCCATTTTTACTAGGAATGCCATAAAGTGGCCGATTTGTATTGAATCTTAGCATGTGACAATTTGTTGGGTAGGTAAACAACATAACTACGACTTCCATGGGATATTTTTGCATTCTCTAAAAATTCAGCCAAAATGGAGGTTAAGAAAATCTCCTCGTTAATTGGGGACATTACTCATTTTCGACCCTTTTTTAGTAGGAAGGCCATAATGTGTCCGATTTGCATTGAATCCTAGCGTGTGACAATTCGTTGGATAGGTTAACAACATAACTACGACATCCATGGGATATTTTTGCATTCTCTAAAAATTCGGCCAGAATGGAGGTTAAGAAAATCTCCTCGTTAATTTAGGACATTACTCGTTTTCGACCCTTTTTTACTAGGAAGGCCATAATGTGGCCGATTTGCATTGAATCTTAGCGTGTGACAATTCTTTGGATAGGTAAACAACATAACTACGACTTCCATGGGATATTTTTGCATTCTCTAAAAATTCGGCCAAAATGGAGGTTAGGAAAATCTCCTCGTTAATTTAGGACATTGCTCGTTTTCGACCCATTTTTACTAGGAAGGCCATAAAGTGGCCGATTTGTATTGAATCTTAGCATGTGACAATTCGTTGGATAGGTTAATAACATAACTACGACTTCCATGGGATATTTTTGCATTCTCTAAAAATTCGGCCAAAATGGAGGTTAAGAAAATCTCCTCGTTAATTTAGGACATTACTCGTTTTCGACCCTTTTTTACTAGGAAGGCCATAATGTGGTCGATTTGCATTGAATCTTAGCATGTGACAATTCGTTGGATAGGTAAACAACATAACTACGACTTCCATGGGATATTTTTGCATTCTCTAAAAATTCGGCCAAAATGGAGGTTAAGAAAATCTCCTCGTTAATTTATGACATTACTCGTTTTTGACCCATTTTTACTAGGAATGCCATAAAGTGGCCGATTTGTACTGAATCTTAGCATGTGACAATTTGTTGGATAGGTAAACAACTTAACTACGACTTCCATGGGATATTTTTGCATTCTCTAAAAATTCAGCCAAAATGGAGGTTAAGAAAATCTCCTCGTTAATTTGGGACATTGCTTGTTTTCGACCCATTTTTACTAGGAAGGCCATAAAGTGGCCGATTTGTATTGAATCTTAGCATGTGACAATTCGTTGGATAGGTAAACAACATAACTACGACTTCCATGGGATATTTTTGCATTCTCTAAAAATTCGGCCAAAATGGAGGTTAAGAAAATCTCCTCGTTAATTTAGGACATTACTCGTTTTTGACCCATTTTGACTAGGAATGCCATAAAGTGGCCGATTTGTACTGAATCTTAGCATGTGACAATTTGTTGGATAGGTAAACAACTTAACTACGACTTCCATGGGATATTTTTGCATTCTCTAAAAATTCAGCCAAAATGGAGGTTACGAAAATCTCCTCGTTAATTTGGGACATTGCTTGTTTTCGACCCATTTTTACTAGGAAGGCCATAAAGTGGCCGATTTGTATTGAATCTTAGCATGTGACAATTCGTTGGATAGGTAAACAACATAACTACGACTTCCATGGGATATTTTTGCATTCTCTAAAAATTCGGCCAAAATGGAGGTTAAGAAAATCTCCTCGTTAATTTGGGACATTACTCGTTTTTGACCCATTTTTACTAGGAAGGCCATAAAGTGGCCGATTTGTATTGAATCTTAGCATGTGACAATTCGTTGGATAGGTAAACAACATAACTACGACTTCCATGGGATATTTTTGCATTCTCTAAAAATTCGGCCAAAATGGAGGTTAAGAAAATCTCCTCGTTAATTTGGGACATTACTCGTTTTTGACCCATTTTTACTAGGAAGGCCATAAAGTGGCCGATTTGTATTGAATCTTAGCATGTGACAATTCGTTGGATAGGTAAACAACATAAATACGACTTCCATGGGATATTTTTGCATTCTCTAAAAATTCAGCCAAAATGGAGGTTAAGAATATCTCCTCGTTAATTTGGGACATTACTCGTTTTCGACCCTTTTTTAGTAGGAAGGCCTAATGTGGCCGATTTGCATTGAATCTTAGCGTGTGACAATTCGTTGGATAGGTAAACAACATAACTACGACTTCCACGGGATATTTTTGCATTCTCTAAAAATTCAGCCAAAATGGAGGTTAAGAAAATCTCCTCGTTAATTGGGGACATTGCTTGTTTTCGACCCATTTTTACTAGGAAGGCCATAAAGTGGCCGATTTGTATTGAATCTTAGCATGTGACAATTCGTTGGATAGGTAAACAACATAACTACGACTTCCATGGGATATTTTTGCATTCTCTAAAAATTCGGCCAAAATGGAGGTTAAGAAAATCTCCTCGTTAATTTGGGACATTACTCGTTTTTGACCCATTTTTACTAGGAAGGCCATAAAGTGGCCGATTTGTATTGAATCTTAGCATGTGACAATTCGTTGGATAGGTAAACAACATAAATACGACTTCCATGGGATATTTTTGCATTCTCTAAAAATTCGGCCAGAATGGAGGTTAAGAAAATCTCCTCGTTAATTTAGGACATTACTCGTTTTCGACCCATTTTTACTAGGAAGGCCATAAAGTGGCCGATTTGTATTTAATCTTAGCATGTGACAATTCGTTGGATAGGTAAACAACATAACTATGGCTTCCATGAGATATTTTTGCATTCTCTAAAAATTCAGCCAAAATGGAGGTTAAGAAAATCTCTCGTTAATTTGGGACATTACTCGTTTTCGACCCTTTTTTACTAGGAAGGCCATAATGTGGCCGATTTGCATTGAATCTTAGCGTGTGACAATTCGTTAGATAGGTAAATAACATAACTACGACTTCCATGGGATATTTTTGCATTCTCTAAAAATTCGGCCAAAATGGAGGTTAAGAAAATCTCCTCGTTAATTTGGGACATTGCTTGTTTTCGACCCATTTTTACTAGGAAGGCCATAAAGTGGCCGATTTGTATTGAATCTTAGCATGTGACAATTCGTTGGATAGGTAAACAACATAACTACGACTTCCATGGGATATTTTTGCATTCTCTAAAAATTCGGCCAAAATGGAGGTTAAGAAAATCTCCTCGTTAATTTGGGACATTACTCGTTTTTGACCCATTTTTACTAGGAAGGCCATAAAGTGGCCGATTTGTATTGAATCTTAGCATGTGACAATTCGTTGGATAGGTAAACAACATAAATACGACTTCCATGGGATATTTTTGCATTCTCTAAAAATTCAGCCAAAATGGAGGTTAAGAATATCTCCTCGTTAATTTGGGACATTACTCGTTTTCGACCCTTTTTTAGTAGGAAGGCCTAATGTGGCTGATTTGCATTGAATCTTAGCGTGTGACAATTCGTTGGATAGGTAAACAACATAACTACGACTTCCACGGGATATTTTTGCATTCTCTAAAAATTCAGCCAAAATGGAGGTTAAGAAAATCTCCTCGTTAATTGGGGACATTACTCGTTTTTGACCCATTTTTACTAGGAAGGCCATAAAGTGGCCGATTTGTATTGAATCTTAGAATGTGACAATTCGTTGGATAGGTAAACAACATAACTACGACTTCCATGGGATATTTTTGCATTCTCTAAAAATTCGGGAAGAATGGAGGTTAAGAAAATCTCCTCGTTAATTTAGGACATTACTCGTTTTCGACTCATTTTTACTAGGAAGGCCATAAAGTGGCCGATTTGTATTGAATCTTAGCATGTGACAATTCGTTGGATAGGTAAACAACATAACTATGACTTCCATGAGATATTTTTGCATTCTCTAAAAATTCAGCCAAAATGGAGGTTAAGAAAATCTCTCGTTTATTTGGGACATTACTCGTTTTCGACCCTTTTTTACTAGGAAGGCCATAATGTGGCCGATTTGCATTGAATCTTAGCGTGTGACAATTCGTTGGATAGGTAAATAACATAACTACGACTTCCATGGGATATTTTTGCATTCTCTAAAAATTCGGCCAAAATGGAGGTTAAGAAAATATCCTCGTTAATTAAGGACATTGCTCGTTTTCGACCCATTTTTACTAGGAAGGCCATAAAGTGGCCGATTTGTATTGAATCTTAGCATGTGACAATTCGTTGGATAGGTTAATAACATAACTACGACTTCCATGGGATATTTTTGCATTCTCTAAAAATTCGGCCAAAATGGAGGTTAAGGAAATCTCCTCGTTAATTTAGGACATTACTCGTTTTCGACCCTTTTTTACTAGGAAGGCCATAATGTGGTCGATTTGCATTGAATCTTAGCATGTGACAATTCGTTGGATAGGTAAACAACATAACTACGACCTCCATGGGATATTTTTGCATTCTCTAAAAATTCGGCCAAAATGGAGGTTAAGAAAATCTCCTCGTTAATTTAGGACATTACTCGTTTTTGACCCATTTTTACTAGGAATGCCATAAAGTGGCCGATTTGCATTGAATCTTAGCATGTGACAATTCGTTGGATAGGTAAACAACATAAATACGACTTCCATGGGATATTTTTGCATTCTCTAAAAATTCAGCCAAAATGGAGGTTAAGAATATCTCCTCGTTAATTTGGGACATTACTCGTTTTCGACCCTTTTTTAGTAGGAAGGCCTAATGTGGCCGATTTGCATTGAATCTTAGCGTGTGACAATTCGTTGGATAGGTAAACAACATAACTACGACTTCCACGGGATATTTTTGCATTCTCTAAAAATTCAGCCAAAATGGAGGTTAAGAAAATCTCCTCGTTAATTGGGGACATTACTCGTTTTTGACCCATTTTTACTAGGAAGGCCATAAAGTGGCCGATTTGTATTGAATCTTAGCATGTGACAATTCGTTGGATAGGTAAACAACATAACTACGACCTCCATGGGATATTTTTGCATTCTCTAAAAATTCGGCCAAAATGGAGGTTAAGAAAATCTCCTCGTTAATTTAGGACATTACTCGTTTTTGACCCATTTTTACTAGGAATGCCATAAAGTGGCCGATTTGCATTGAATCTTAGCATGTGACAATTCGTTGGATAGGTAAACAACATAAATACGACTTCCATGGGATATTTTTGCATTCTCTAAAAATTCAGCCAAAATGGAGGTTAAGAATATCTCCTCGTTAATTTGGGACATTACTCGTTTTCGACCCTTTTTTAGTAGGAAGGCCTAATGTGGCCGATTTGCATTGAATCTTAGCGTGTGACAATTCGTTGGATAGGTAAACAACATAACTACGACTTCCACGGGATATTTTTGCATTCTCTAAAAATTCAGCCAAAATGGAGGTTAAGAAAATCTCCTCGTTAATTGGGGACATTACTCGTTTTTGACCCATTTTTACTAGGAAGGCCATAAAGTGGCCGATTTGTATTGAATCTTAGCATGTGACAATTCGTTGGATAGGTAAACAACATAACTACGACTTCCATGGGATATTTTTGCATTCTCTAAAAATTCGGCCAGAATGGAGGTTAAGAAAATCTCCTCGTTAATTTCGGACATTACTCGTTTTCGACCCATTTTTACTAGGAAGGCCATAAAGTGGCCGATTTGTATTTAATCTTAGCATGTGACAATTCGTTGGATAGGTAAACAACATAACTATGACTTCCATGAGATATTTTTGCATTCTCTAAAAATTCAGCCAAAATGGAGGTTAAGAAAATCTCTCGTTAATTTGGGACATTACTCGTTTTCGACCCTTTTTTACTAGGAAGGCCATAATGTGGCCGATTTGCATTGAATCTTAGCGTGTGACAATTCGTTGGATAGGTAAATAACATAACTACGACTTCCATGGGATATTTTTGCATTCTCTAAAAATTCGGCCAAAATGGAGGTTAAGAAAATATCCTCGTTAATTAAGGACATTGCTCGTTTTCGACCCATTTTTACTAGGAAGGCCATAAAGTGGCCGATTTGTATTGAATCTTAGCATGTGACAATTCGTTGGATAGGTTAATAACATAACTACGACTTCCATGGGATATTTTTGCATTCTCTAAAAATTCGGCCAAAATGGAGGTTAAGAAAATCTCCTCGTTAATTTAGGACATTACTCGTTTTCGACCCTTTTTTACTAGGAAGGCCATAATGTGGTCGATTTGCATTGAATCTTAGCATGTGACAATTCGTTGGATAGGTAAACAACATAACTACGACCTCCATGGGATATTTTTGCATTCTCTAAAAATTCGGCCAAAATGGAGGTTAAGAAAATCTCCTCGTTAATTTAGGACATTACTCGTTTTTGACCCATTTTTACTAGGAATGCCATAAAGTGGCCGATTTGTATTGAATCTTAGCATGTGACAATTCGTTGGATAGGTTAATAACATAACTACGACTTCCATGGGATATTTTTGCATTCTCTAAAAATTCGGCCAAAATGAAGGTTAAGAAAATCTCCTCGTTAATTTAGGACATTACTCGTTTTCGACCCTTTTTTACTAGGAAGGCCATAATGTGGTCGATTTGCATTGAATCTTAGCATGTGACAATTCGTTGGATAGGTAAACAACATAACTACGACCTCCATGGGATATTTTTTCATTCTCTAAAAATTCGGCCAAAATGGAGGTTAAGAAAATCTCCTCGTTAATTTAGGACATTGCTCGTTTTTGACCCATTTTTACTAGGAATGCCATAAAGTGGCCGATTTGTATTGAATCTTAGCATGTGACAATTTGTTGGATAGGTAAACAACTTAACTACGACTTCCATGGGATATTTTTGCATTCTCTAAAAATTCAGCCAAAATGGAGGTTAAGAAAATCTCCTCGTTAATTTGGGACATTACTCGTTTTCGACCCTTTTTTACTAGGAAGGCCATAATGTGGCCGATTTGCATTGAATCTTAGCGTGTGACAATTCATCGGATAGGTAATCAACATAACTACGACTTCCATGGGATATTTTTGCATTCTCTAAAAATTCGGCCAAAATGGAGGTTAAGAAAATCTCCTCGTTAATTTAGGACATTGCTCGTTTTTGACCCATTTTTACTAGGAATGCCATAAAGTGGCCGATTTGTATTGAATCTTAGCATGTGACAATTTGTTGGATAGGTAAACAACTTAACTACGACTTCCATGGGATATTTTTGCATTCTCTAAAAATTCAGCCAAAATGGAGGTTAAGAAAATCTCCTCGTTAATTTGGGACATTACTCGTTTTCGACCCTTTTTTACTAGGAAGGCCATAATGTGGTCGATTTGCATTGAATCTTAGCCTGTGACAATTCGTTGGATAGGTAAACAACATAACTACGACTTCCATGGGATATTTTTGCATTCTCTAAAAATTCGGCCAAAATGGAGGTTAAGAAAATCTCCTCGTTAATATAACACATTACTCGTTTTTGACCCATTTTTACTGGGAATGCCATAAAGTGGCCGATTTGTATTGAATCTTAGCATGTGACAATTTGTTGGATAGGTAAACAACTTAACTACGACTTCCATGGGATATTTTTGCATTCTCTAAAAATTCAGCCAAAATGGTGGTTAAGAAAATCTCCTCGTTAATTTGGGACATTGCTTGTTTTCGACCCATTTTTACTAGGAAGGCCATAAAGTGGCCGATTTGTATTGAATCTTAGCATGTGACAATTCGTTGGATAGGTAAACAACAGAACTACGACTTCCATGGGATAATTTTGCATTCTCTAAAAATTCGGCCAAAATGGAGGTTAAGAAAATCTCCTCGTTAATTTAGGACATTACTTGTTTTTGACCCATTTTTACTAGGAAGGCCATAAAATGGCCGATTTGTATTGAATCTTAGCATGTGACAATTCGTTGGATAGGTAAACAACATAAATACGACTTCCATGGGATATTTTTGCATTCTCTAAAAATTCAGCCAAAATGGAGGTTAAGAATATCTCCTCGTTAATTTGGGACATTACTCGTTTTCGACCATTTTTTAGTAGGAAGGCCATAATGTGGCCGATTTCCATTGAATCTTAGCGTGTGACAATTCGTTGGATAGGTAAACAACATAACTACGACTTCCATGGGATATTTTTGCATTCTCTAAAAATTCGGCCAAAATGGAGGTTAAGAAAATCTCCTCGTTAATTTGGGACATTACTCGTTTTCGACCCTTTTTTACTAGGAAGGCCATAATGTGGCCGATTTGCATTGAATCTTAGCGTGTGACAATTCATCGGATAGGTAAACAACATAACTATGACTTCCATGGGATATTTTTGCATTCTCTAAAAATTCGGCCAAAATGGAGGTTAAGAAAATCTCCTCGTTAATTTAGGACATTACTCGTTTTTGACCCATTTTTACTAGGAATGCCATAAAGTGGCCGATTTGTATTGAATCTTAGCATGTGACAATTTGTTGGATAGGTAAACAACATAACTACGACTTCCATGGGATATTTTTGCATTCTCTAAAAATTCAGCCAAAATGGAGGTTAAGAAAATCTCCTCGTTAATTGGGGACATTACTCGTTTTCGACCCTTTTTTAGTAGGAAGGCCATAATGTGTCCGATTTGCATTGAATCTTAGCGTGTGACAATTCGTTGGATAGGTAAACAACATAACTACGACATCCATGGGATATTTTTGCATTCTCTAAAAATTCGGCCAGAATGGAGGTTAAGAAAATCTCCTCGTTAATTTTGGACATTACTCGTTTTCGACCCTTTTTTACTAGGAAGGCCATAATGTGGCCGATTTGCATTGAATCTTAGCGTGTGACAATTCTTTGGATAGGTAAACAACATAACTACGACTTCCATGGGATATTTTTGCATTCTCTAAAAATTCGGCCAAAATGGAGGTTAAGAAAATCTCCTCGTTAATTTAGGACATTACTCGTTTTTGACCCATTTTTACTAGGAATGCCATAAAGTGGCCGATTTGTATTGAATCTTAGCATGTGACAATTTGTTGGATAGGTAAACAACATAACTACGACTTCCATGGGATATTTTTGCATTCTCTAAAAATTCAGCCAAAATGGAGGTTAAGAAAATCTCCTCGTTAATTGGGGACATTACTCGTTTTCGACCCTTTTTTACTAGGAAGGCCATAATGTGGCCGATTTGCATTGAATCTTAGCGTGTGACAATTCTTTCGATAGGTAAACAACATAACTATGACTTCCATGAGATATTTTTGCATTCTCTAAAAATTCGGCCAAAATGGAGGTTAAGAAAATCTCCTCGTTAATATAGGACATTGCTCGTTTTCGACCCATTTTTACTAGGAATGCCATAAAGTGGCCGATTTGTATTGAATCTTAGCATGTGACAATTTGTTGGATAGGTAAACAACTTAACTACGACTTCCATGGGATATTTTTGCATTCTCTAAAAATTCAGCCAAAATGGAGGTTAAGAAAATCTACTCGTTAATTTGGGACATTGCTTGTTTTCGACCCATTTTTACTAGGAAGGCCATAAAGTGGCCGATTTGTATTGAATCTTAGCATGTGACAATTCGTTGGATAGGTAAACAACATAACTACGACTTCCATGGGATAATTTTGCATTCTCTAAAAATTCGGCCAAAATGGAGGTTAAGAAAATCTCCTCGTTAATTTAGGACATTACTCGTTTTTGACCCATTTTTACTAGGAAGGCCATAAAGTGGCCGATTTGTATTGAATCTTAGCATGTGACAATTCGTTGGATAGGTAAATAACATAAATACGACTTCCATGGGATATTTTTGCATTCTCTAAAAATTCAGCCAAATTGGAGGTTAAGAATATCTCCTCGTTAATTTGGGACATTACTCGTTTTCGACCATTTTTTAGTAGGAAGGCCATAATGTGGCCGATTTGCATTGAATCTTAGCGTGTGACAATTCGTTGGATAGGTAAACAACATAACTACGACTTCCATGGGATATTTTTGCATTCTCTAAAAATTCGGCCAAAATGGAGGTTAAGAAAATCTCCTCGTTAATTTAGGACATTACTCGTTTTTGACCCATTTTTACTAGGAATGCCATAAAGTGGCCGATTTGTATTGAATCTTAGCATGTGACAATTTGTTGGATAGGTAAACAACATAACTACGACTTCCATGGGATATTTTTGCATTCTCTAAAAATTCAGCCAAAATGGAGGTTAAGAAAATCTCCTCGTTAATTGGGGACATTACTCATTTTCGACCCTTTTTTAGTAGGAAGGCCATAATGTGTCCGATTTGCATTGATCCTAGCGTGTGACAATTCGTTGGATAGGTAAACAACATAACTACGACATCCATGGGATATTTTTGCATTCTCTAAAAATTCGGCTAGAATGGAGGTTAAGAAAATCTCCTCGTTAATTTAGGACATTACTCGTTTTCGACCCTTTTTTACTAGGAAGGCCATAATGTGGCCGATTTGCATTGAATCTTAGCGTGTGACAATTCTCTGGATAGGTAAACAACATAACTACGACTTCCATGGGATATTTTTGCATTCTCTAAAAATTCGGCCAAAATGGAGGTTAAGAAAATCTCCTCGATAATTTAGGACATTGCTCGTTTTCGACCCATTTTTACTAGGAAGGCCATAAAGTGGCCGATTTGTATTAAATCTTAGCATGTGACAATTCGTTGGATAGGTTAATAACATAACTACGACTTCCATGGGATATTTTTGCATTCTCTAAAAATTCGGCCAAAATGGAGGTTAAGAAAATCTCCTCGTTAATTTAGGACATTACTCGTTTTTGACCCATTTTTACTAGGAATGCCATAAAGTGGCCGATTTGTATTGAATCTTAGCATGTGACAATTTGTTGGATAGGTAAACAACATAACTACGACTTCCATGGGATATTTTTGCATTCTCTAAAAATTCAGCCAAAATGGAGGTTAAGAAAATCTCCTCGTTAATTGGGGACATTACTCATTTTCGACCCTTTTTTAGTAGGAAGGCCATAATGTGTCCGATTTGCATTGATCCTAGCGTGTGACAATTCGTTGGATAGGTAAACAACATAACTACGACATCCATGGGATATTTTTGCATTCTCTAAAAATTCGGCTAGAATGGAGGTTAAGAAAATCTCCTCGTTAATTTAGGACATTACTCGTTTTCGACCCTTTTTTACTAGGAAGGCCATAATGTGGCCGATTTGCATTGAATCTTAGCGTGTGACAATTCTCTGGATAGGTAAACAACATAACTACGACTTCCATGGGATATTTTTGCATTCTCTAAAAATTCGGCCAAAATGGAGGTTAAGAAAATCTCCTCGATAATTTAGGACATTGCTCGTTTTCGACCCATTTTTACTAGGAAGGCCATAAAGTGGCCGATTTGTATTAAATCTTAGCATGTGACAATTCGTTGGATAGGTTAATAACATAACTACGACTTCCATGGGATATTTTTGCATTCTCTAAAAATTCGGCCAAAATGGAGGTTAAGAAAATCTCCTCGTTAATTTAGGACATTACTCGTTTTCGACCCTTTTTTACTAGGAAGGCCATAATGTGGTCGATTTGCACTGAATCTTAGCATGTGACAATTCGTTGGATAGGTAAACAACATAACTACGACTTCCATGGGATATTTTTGCATTCTCTAAAAATTCGGCCAAAATGGAGGTTAAGAAAATCTCCTCGTTAATTTAGGACATTACTCGTTTTTGACCCATTTTTACTAGGAATGCCATAAAGTGGCCGATTTGTATTGAATCTTAGCATGTGACAATTCGTTGGATAGGTAAACAACATAACTACGACTTCCATGGGATAATTTTGCATTCTCTAAAAATTCGGCCAAAATGGAGGTTAAGAAAATCTCCTCGTTAATTTAGGACATTACTCGTTTTTGACCCATTTTTACTAGGAAGGCCATAAAGTGGCCGATTTGTATTGAATCTTAGCATGTGACAATTCGTTGGATAGGTAAATAACATAAATACGACTTCCATGGGATATTTTTGCATTCTCTAAAAATTCAGCCAAAATGGAGGTTAAGAATATCTCCTCGTTAATTTGGGACATTACTCGTTTTCGACCATTTTTTAGTAGGAAGGCCATAATGTGGCCGATTTGCATTGAATCTTAGCGTGTGACAATTCGTTGGATAGGTAAACAACATAACTAGGACTTCCATGGGATATTTTTGCATTCTCTAAAAATTCGGCCAAAATGGAGGTTAAGAAAATCTCCTCGTTAATTTAGGACATTACTCGTTTTTGACCCATTTTTACTAGGAATGCCATAAAGTGGCCGATTTGTATTGAATCTTAGCATGTGACAATTTGTTGGATAGGTAAACAACATAACTACGACTTCCATGGGATATTTTTGCATTCTCTAAAAATTCAGCCAAAATGGAGGTTAAGAAAATCTCCTCGTTAATTGGGGACATTACTCATTTTCGACCCTTTTTTAGTAGGAAGGCCATAATGTGTCCGATTTGCATTGAATCTTAGCGTGTGACAATTCGTTGGATAGGTAAACAACATAACTACGACATCCATGGGATATTTTTGCATTCTCTAAAAATTCGGCCAGAATGGAGGTTAAGAAAATCTCCTCGTTAATTTAGGACATTACTCGTTTTCGACCCTTTTTTACTAGGAAGGCCATAATGTGGCCGATTTGCATTGAATCTTAGCGTGTGACAATTCTCTGGATAGGTAAACAACATAACTACGACTTCCATGGGATATTTTTGCATTCTCTAAAAATTCGGCCAAAATGGAGGTTAAGAAAATCTCCTCGATAATTTAGGACATTACTAGGAAGGCCATAAAGTGGCCGATTTGTATTAAATCTTAGCATGTGACAATTCGTTGGATAGGTTAATAACATAACTACGACTTCCATGGGATATTTTTGCATTCTCTAAAAATTCGGCCAAAATGGAGGTTAAGAAAATCTCCTCGTTAATTTAGGACATTACTCGTTTTCGACCCTTTTTTACTAGGAAGGCCATAATGTGGTCGATTTGCACTGAATCTTAGCATGTGACAATTCGTTGGATAGGTAAACAACATAACTACGACTTCCATGGGATATTTTTGAATTCTCTAAAAATTCGGCCAAAATGGAGGTTAAGAAAATCTCCTCGTTAATTTAGGACATTACTCGTTTTTGACCCATTTTTACTAGGAATGCCATAAAGTGGCCGATTTGTATTGAATCTTAGCATGTGACAATTTGTTGGATAGGTAAACAACTTAACTACGACTTCCATGGGATATTTTTGCATTCTCTAAAAATTCGGCCAAAATGGAGGTTATGAAAATCTCCTCGTTAACTTAGGACATTACTCGTTTTTGACCCATTTTTACTAGGAATGCCATAAAGTGGCCGATTTGTATTGAATCTTAGCATGTGACAATTTGTTGGATAGGTAAACAACTTAACTACGACTTCCATGGGATATTTTTGCATTCTCTAAAAATTCAGCCAAAATGGAGGTTAAGAAAATCTCCTCGTTAATTTGGGACATTGCTTGTTTTCGACCCATTTTTACTAGGAAGGCCATAAAGTGGCCGATTTGTATTGAATCTTAGCATGTGACAATTCGTTGGATAGGTAAACAACATAACTACGACTTCCATGGGATAATTTTGCATTCTCTAAAAATTCGGCCAAAATGGAGGTTAAGAAAATCTCCTCGTTAATTTAGGACATTACTCGTTTTTGACCCATTTTTACTAGGAAGGCCATAAAGTGGCCGATTTGTATTGAATCTTAGCATGTGACAATTCGTTGGATAGGTAAACAACATAAATACGACTTCCATGGGATATTTTTGCATTCTCTAAAAATTCAGCCAAAATGGAGGTTAAGAATATCTCCTCGTTAATTTGGGACATTACTCGTTTTCGACCATTTTTTAGTAGGAAGGCCATAATGTGGCCGATTTGCATTGAATCTTAGCGTGTGACAATTTGTTGGATAGGTAAACAACATAACTACGACTTCCATGGGATATTTTTGCATTCTCTAAAAATTCGGCCAAAATGGAGGTTAAGAAAATCTCCTCGATAATTTAGGACATTACTAGGAAGGCCATAAAGTGGCCGATTTGTATTAAATCTTAGCATGTGACAATTCGTTGGATAGGTTAATAACATAACTACGACTTCCATGGGATATTTTTGCATTCTCTAAAAATTCGGCCAAAATGGAGGTTAAGAAAATCTCCTCGTTAATTTAGGACATTACTCGTTTTCGACCCTTTTTTACTAGGAAGGCCATAATGTGGTCGATTTGCACTGAATCTTAGCATGTGACAATTCGTTGGATAGGTAAACAACATAACTACGACTTCCATGGGATATTTTTGAATTCTCTAAAAATTCGGCCAAAATGGAGGTTAAGAAAATCTCCTCGTTAATTTAGGACATTACTCGTTTTTGACCCATTTTTACTAGGAATGCCATAAAGTGGCCGATTTGTATTGAATCTTAGCATGTGACAATTTGTTGGATAGGTAAACAACTTAACTACGACTTCCATGGGATATTTTTGCATTCTCTAAAAATTCGGCCAAAATGGAGGTTAAGAAAATCTCCTCGTTAATTTAGGACATTACTCGTTTTTGACCCATTTTTACTAGGAATGCCATAAAGTGGCCGATTTGTATTGAATCTTAGCATGTGACAATTTGTTGGATAGGTAAACAACTTAACTACGACTTCCATGGGATATTTTTGCATTCTCTAAAAATTCAGCCAAAATGGAGGTTAAGAAAATCTCCTCGTTAATTTGGGACATTGCTTGTTTTCGACCCATTTTTACTAGGAAGGCCATAAAGTGGCCGATTTGTATTGAATCTTAGCATGTGACAATTCGTTGGATAGGTAAACAACATAACTACGACTTCCATGGGATAATTTTGCATTCTCTAAAAATTCGGCCAAAATGGAGGTTAAGAAAATCTCCTCGTTAATTTAGGACATTACTCGTTTTTGACCCATTTTTACTAGGAAGGCCATAAAGTGGCCGATTTGTATTGAATCTTAGCATGTGACAATTCGTTGGATAGGTAAACAACATAAATACGACTTCCATGGGATATTTTTGCATTCTCTAAAAATTCAGCCAAAATGGAGGTTAAGAATATCTCCTCGTTAATTTGGGACATTACTCGTTTTCGACCATTTTTTAGTAGGAAGGCCATAATGTGGCCGATTTGCATTGAATCTTAGCGTGTGACAATTTGTTGGATAGGTAAACAACATAACTACGACTTCCATGGGATATTTTTGCATTCTCTAAAAATTCGGCCAAAATGGAGGTTAAGAAAATCTCCTCGATAATTTAGGACATTACTAGGAAGGCCATAAAGTGGCCGATTTGTATTAAATCTTAGCATGTGACAATTCGTTGGATAGGTTAATAACATAACTACGACTTCCATGGGATATTTTTGCATTCTCTAAAAATTCGGCCAAAATGGAGGTTAAGAAAATCTCCTCGTTAATTTAGGACATTACTCGTTTTCGACCCTTTTTTACTAGGAAGGCCATAATGTGGTCGATTTGCACTGAATCTTAGCATGTGACAATTCGTTGGATAGGTAAACAACATAACTACGACTTCCATGGGATATTTTTGAATTCTCTAAAAATTCGGCCAAAATGGAGGTTAAGAAAATCTCCTCGTTAATTTAGGACATTACTCGTTTTTGACCCATTTTTACTAGGAATGCCATAAAGTGGCCGATTTGTATTGAATCTTAGCATGTGACAATTTGTTGGATAGGTAAACAACTTAACTACGACTTCCATGGGATATTTTTGCATTCTCTAAAAATTCGGCCAAAATGGAGGTTAAGAAAATCTCCTCGTTAATTTAGGACATTACTCGTTTTTGACCCATTTTTACTAGGAATGCCATAAAGTGGCCGATTTGTATTGAATCTTAGCATGTGACAATTTGTTGGATAGGTAAACAACTTAACTACGACTTCCATGGGATATTTTTGCATTCTCTAAAAATTCAGCCAAAATGGAGGTTAAGAAAATCTCCTCGTTAATTTGGGACATTGCTTGTTTTCGACCCATTTTTACTAGGAAGGCCATAAAGTGGCCGATTTGTATTGAATCTTAGCATGTGACAATTCGTTGGATAGGTAAACAACATAACTACGACTTCCATGGGATAATTTTGCATTCTCTAAAAATTCGGCCAAAATGGAGGTTAAGAAAATCTCCTCGTTAATTTAGGACATTACTCGTTTTCGACCATTTTTTAGTAGGAAGGCCATAATGTGGCCGATTTGCATTGAATCTTAGCGTGTGACAATTTGTTGGATAGGTAAACAACATAACTACGACTTCCATGGGATATTTTTGCATTCTCTAAAAATTCGGCCAAAATGGAGGTTAAGAAAATCTCCTCGTTAATTTAGGACATTACTCGTTTTCGACCCTTTTTTACTAGGAAGGCCATAATGTGGCCGATTTGCATTGAATCTTAGCGTGTGACAATTCTCTGGATAGGTAAACAACATAACTACGACTTCCATGGGATATTTTTGCATTCTCTAAAAATTCGGCCAAAATGGAGGTTAAGAAAATCTCCTCGATAATTTAGGACATTGCTCGTTTTCGACCCATTTTTACTAGGAAGGCCATAAAGTGGCCGATTTGTATTAAATCTTAGCATGTGACAATTCGTTGGATAGGTTAATAACATAACTACGACTTGCATGGGATATTTTTGCATTCTCTAAAAATTCGGCCAAAATGGAGGTTAAGAAAATCTCCTCGTTAATTTAGGACATTACTCGTTTTCGACCCTTTTTTACTAGGAAGGCCATAATGTGGTCGATTTGCACTGAATCTTAGCATGTGACAATTCGTTGGATAGGTAAACAACATAACTACGACTTCCATGGGATATTTTTGCATTCTCTAAAAATTCGGCCAAAATGGAGGTTAAGAAAATCTCCTCGTTAATTTAGGACATTACTCGTTTTTGACCCATTTTTACTAGGAATGCCATAAAGTGGCCGATTTGTATTGAATCTTAGCATGTGACAATTTGTTGGATAGGTAAACAACTTAACTACGACTTCCATGGGATATTTTTGCATTCTCTAAAAATTCGGCCAAAATGGAGGTTAAGAAAATCTCCTCGTTAATTTAGGACATTACTCGTTTTTGACCCATTTTTACTAGGAATGCCATAAAGTGGCCGATTTGTATTGAATCTTAGCATGTGACAATTTGTTGGATAGGTAAACAACTTAACTACGACTTCCATGGGATATTTTTGCATTCTCTAAAAATTCAGCCAAAATGGAGGTTAAGAAAATCTCCTCGTTAATTTGGGACATTGCTTGTTTTCGACCCATTTTTACTAGGAAGGCCATAAAGTGGCCGATTTGTATTGAATCTTAGCATGTGACAATTCGTTGGATAGGTAAACAACATAACTACGACTTCCATGGGATAATTTTGCATTCTCTAAAAATTCGGCCAAAATGGAGGTTAAGAAAATCTCCTCGTTAATTTAGGACATTACTCGTTTTTGACCCATTTTTACTAGGAAGGCCATAAAGTGGCCGATTTGTATTGAATCTTAGCATGTGACAATTCGTTGGATAGGTAAACAACATAAATACGACTTCCATGGGATATTTTTGCATTCTCTAAAAATTCAGCCAAAATGGAGGTTAAGAATATCTCCTCGTTAATTTGGGACATTACTCGTTTTCGACCATTTTTTAGTAGGAAGGCCATAATGTGGCCGATTTGCATTGAATCTTAGCGTGTGACAATTTGTTGGATAGGTAAACAACATAACTACGACTTCCATGGGATATTTTTGCATTCTCTAAAAATTCAGCCAAAATGGAGGTTAAGAAAATCTCCTCGATAATTTAGGACATTACTAGGAAGGCCATAAAGTGGCCGATTTGTATTAAATCTTAGCATGTGACAATTCGTTGGATAGGTTAATAACATAACTACGACTTCCATGGGATATTTTTGCATTCTCTAAAAATTCGGCCAAAATGGAGGTTAAGAAAATCTCCTCGTTAATTTAGGACATTACTCGTTTTCGACCCTTTTTTACTAGGAAGGCCATAATGTGGTCGATTTGCACTGAATCTTAGCATGTGACAATTCGTTGGATAGGTAAACAACATAACTACGACTTCCATGGGATATTTTTGAATTCTCTAAAAATTCGGCCAAAATGGAGGTTAAGAAAATCTCCTCGTTAATTTAGGACATTACTCGTTTTTGACCCATTTTTACTAGGAATGCCATAAAGTGGCCGATTTGTATTGAATCTTAGCATGTGACAATTTGTTGGATAGGTAAACAACTTAACTACGACTTCCATGGGATATTTTTGCATTCTCTAAAAATTCGGCCAAAATGGAGGTTAAGAAAATCTCCTCGTTAATTTAGGACATTACTCGTTTTTGACCCATTTTTACTAGGAATGCCATAAAGTGGCCGATTTGTATTGAATCTTAGCATGTGACAATTTGTTGGATAGGTAAACAACTTAACTACGACTTCCATGGGATATTTTTGCATTCTCTAAAAATTCAGCCAAAATGGAGGTTAAGAAAATCTCCTCGTTAATTTGGGACATTGCTTGTTTTCGACCCATTTTTACTAGGAAGGCCATAAAGTGGCCGATTTGTATTGAATCTTAGCATGTGACAATTCGTTGGATAGGTTAACAACATAACTACGACTTCCATGGGATAATTTTGCATTCTCTAAAAATTCGGCCAAAATGGAGGTTAAGAAAATCTCCTCGTTAATTTAGGACATTACTCGTTTTTGACCCATTTTTACTAGGAAGGCCATAAAGTGGCCGATTTGTATTGAATCTTAGCATGTGACAATTCGTTGGATAGGTAAACAACATAAATACGACTTCCATGGGATATTTTTGCATTCTCTAAAAATTCAGCCAAAATGGAGGTTAAGAATATCTCCTCGTTAATTTGGGACATTACTCGTTTTCGACCATTTTTTAGTAGGAAGGCCATAATGTGGCCGATTTGCATTGAATCTTAGCGTGTGACAATTTGTTGGATAGGTAAACAACATAACTACGACTTCCATGGGATATTTTTGCATTCTCTAAAAATTCGGCCAAAATGGAGGTTAAGAAAATCTCCTCGTTAATTTAGGACATTACTCGTTTTCGACCCTTTTTTACTAGGAAGGCCATAATGTGGCCGATTTGCATTGAATCTTAGCGTGTGACAATTCTCTGGATAGGTAAACAACATAACTACGACTTCCATGGGATATTTTTGCATTCTCTAAAAATTCGGCCAAAATGGAGGTTAAGAAAATCTCCTCGATAATTTAGGACATTGCTCGTTTTCGACCCATTTTTACTAGGAAGGCCATAAAGTGGCCGATTTGTATTAAATCTTAGCATGTGACAATTCGTTGGATAGGTTAATAACATAACTACGACTTCCATGGGATATTTTTGCATTCTCTAAAAATTCGGCCAAAATGGAGGTTAAGAAAATCTCCTCGTTAATTTAGGACATTACTCGTTTTCGACCCTTTTTTACTAGGAAGGCCATAATGTGGTCGATTTGCACTGAATCTTAGCATGTGACAATTCGTTGGATAGGTAAACAACATAACTACGACTTCCATGGGATATTTTTGCATTCTCTAAAAATTCGGCCAAAATGGAGGTTAAGAAAATCTCCTCGTTAATTTAGGACATTACTCGTTTTTGACCCATTTTTACTAGGAATGCCATAAAGTGGCCGATTTGTATTGAATCTTAGCATGTGACAATTTGTTGGATAGGTAAACAACTTAACTACGACTTCCATGGGATGTTTTTGCATTCTCTAAAAGTTCGGCCAAAATGGAGGTTAAGAAAATCTCCTCGTTAATTTAGGACATTACTCGTTTTTGACCCATTTTTACTAGGAATGCCATAAAGTGGCCGATTTGTATTGAATCTTAGCATGTGACAATTTGTTGGATAGGTAAACAACTTAACTACGACTTCCATGGGATATTTTTGCATTCTCTAAAAATTCAGCCAAAATGGAGGTTAAGAAAATCTCCTCGTTAATTTGGGACATTGCTTGTTTTCGACCCATTTTTACTAGGAAGGCCATAAAGTGGCCGATTTGTATTGAATCTTAGCATGTGACAATTCATTGGATAGGTAAACAACATAACTACGACTTCCATGGGATAATTTTGCATTCTCTAAAAATTCGGCCAAAATGGAGGTTAAGAAAATCTCCTCGTTAATTTAGGACATTACTCGTTTTTGACCCATTTTTACTAGGAAGGCCATAAAGTGGCCGATTTGTATTGAATCTTAGCATGTGACAATTCGTTGGATAGGTAAATAACATAAATACGACTTCCATGGGATATTTTTGCATTCTCTAAAAATTCAGCCAAAATGGAGGTTAAGAATATCTCCTCGTTAATTTGGGACATTACTCGTTTTCGACCATTTTTTAGTAGGAAGGCCATAATGTGGCCGATTTGCATTGAATCTTAGCGTGTGACAATTCGTTGGATAGGTAAACAACATAACTGTAACACCCTATTTCTAATAAGCGGTAAAACGCGCGAATACATCAGACATGTTCTAGAAATAGATGCTACGTCTCCGAATAAACCACAATACAATACATGCATAAAGATCATGTTACACAACATAGCAGCGGACATACTTAAAAATCATAAAACATCTCCAGATCTCAACAAAATACAATTGTATTCTCCAAATCCAAATAATAGAATATATCAACAACTCCAAGATACATAGTCAAAATGAAACAACATGCAAGGACTATCCTAGATCAGAGCCCTAATCTAGACACTTGCATGAAAAAGAGGAACTCCACTCCTCGGCATCAACAAGCAACAACTAAGCATCCTGCACGCCGTCTACCCATCCATACAGAGAGGTAGGCGGTCCACCACAGACCACTGAGGGTTAGCATTACATCATCATAATCCATATGAAAACATAGCATTCAAGGAATCATACATATCACATATACAAACCATCCCTCCTAGAATACTAGCATCACATGATTATCATCCCCCATTACTAGCATCTCAAGCTACCACATTATCATCATAGTATAGCATGCATAATCATTCTCTATTCAAGATATCGACAAGAGCTCATCATTTAACAACACTAATCGAATGAAAATATTACTCACCTCATTACTCATCTAGCATGCTTAACTCAACAAGTACAATTCATCATTTCAAAGCAATCATCATTATCAAAGAAATCACCACATCATATGTATATACATATACAATTCTCACTTCATCATTATTATCAAATTAATCATCATCAAGTGGGTTCACCAAGTGTATAAGCACAAACAATTAAGATATGCAATTAGAACATAGTTCAATTATTCACAACCGTCAACAAAATCCACCAATGTACATATACATCAATCCACATAATCACAACGTTCACCAAATTTCACCCATGCACAATTCACCAAGTCACATATTCAAATATGTCACAACTCATCAACTAATCAAATGCATGCAATGTTCTAGACTCTTCTAGATGCATGTGGTACCAAACTCCTCCAAGGTCGTCACCTTATGATGCAACAAAAACATCATTATCAACGGCTATAATCAACGGCAATATGGATACAAGTATCCGGTCAACGGCAATATGGATATAACATCCGAAACGACATATGATGCATGAACATATGACTCAATCCACAATGCATATGTTCACAACAATTCAACGGCTATAATCAACGGCTATAATCAACGGCTATGATCAACGGCTATATGTATATACACGCATTCATCACCAATCACATCAAAACTAGCATGTATAAACTCACCACCAACAATCAACATTTAACATGTTCAACAAACAACATAACATAAACATGTTCATCACCATTCAATTAGTATATATGCATCGACAACAATTCACCACCACTTGACAAATATACAATCACCAACAACATCCACAATTCAATCAACATATAGTTGTCACACATACACATCATCAATCATCTCCACATAAATCAACATATAGTTGCCACATTTCCACATAATTCCTTACAATCCAAATAAAGGAACAATTATAACATATGATCACAAACATCATATTCATCACTCAACAACCATTCATACATCATCTCGTCATCATATTAATCTATTCATAAAGGGTTCACAAGCAATTGGCTCTCAAAAATCATTTTCTACCAAGTTCGTCTCCAAAAATCACAACATTGAAAATAATTGAGTCATCTAACCAAAACCAAGTAAACAAGTTCAATTGCCTATGCCATGTATTCTCACAAGTCACATATGTGTGTAGTAGAGGTTACAAAAGCATTTCATCGGCCACACATGAAGAATTCCCAAAAATCACGAAGTTCGTCTCTTGGCATCATTTTGCAAAACCAATTCATTTCCAAAACAAAACCAAGTTAGACCCAAGCTATGATATTCTTAGAAGCTTACTTATAAATTGATTGAATAAGGTTAGGTGTTTGGAATCCATTGGTATGCTTAAAAGTACACAAAAATATGAAAAAACAAGGTTTTGGGATTCTGCAGAACTGACACGGTCGCGTCGTCAGGACACACGGTCGTGTGATCCCTTACAGGGGACTCTGACACGGTCGTGTCATCCAGACACACGGTCGTGTCATTCCACCAGTACAGCAAAAATGCAATTTTACGTTTTCGTGCATAAAATCTTGTTTTCGAATCCGATTTCAGTTCCGTTTTCACCAATGCATTCCTAACACTTAGACCATACAAACCACACTTGAAAACTTGACATTTCAACATTAAAACAACTTAATCAAACTCATCCCAAAATGACTTATTTTGTAAAAGCTCTTAAAAACAACTTTTACTCAAAAACCCATTTTCTTCCCAAAATAATTTCTCTCCAAAACCAAGTGATTAAAACAGAAAATCATACCATTCTAATCATTCTAACAATCTTCTTAATTCATTCAACATCATCAAAATCAAACTTCTTCATTATCAACCCATTTTCACCAAAAATTGCAAAATCACCACAATTCAATCACAACAATACTTTCATCAACACCCAAAGCATAAATCCAACAACCACATGTACCAAATCAATAACAACAACTAATGAACATGAATTCATGCACAATTTGACACCACAACTTCATTTTTCAACAAATTTGCTCAAGAACACAATATACCCATATTTTTACATTTCAACATGTTAATTCACATACTAACACACAATTATCCCACAAATCATGTTATCAAACATAACAACAACAATTATGCACGAATTTACAACAATTAGATTCAATTCATCAATTTCATAAAATGGGTAAAAAGGAAAAATTATGAATTATGGTTGAATTCTAACCCTCTTACCTCTAGCACCAAGATTCTCTAACCCAAACTTCAATTTAGCTCCTAGATGATGAATCCCCTCTTCAAGCTCTAACCCTTGTTCTTGTTGTTGCTTCTAGTCTCTATCTCTTCTCTTCCCAAATGAGATGAAATGAATAATGTTTGTAAAACCTAGTTTTACCAACAACTAGAGTTTATTTATATACTAGCTCTACTCAATTGGGCTTATTTCTTAAACCTTAATGGGCCTAACCCATTTCTATTCTAACACTCAAAATGTCACTACTCACTTAATGGTAATTAACATAATTACTACCCTCTCTCTAGTAACTTGGTAAAATAATAATAACTCTCACTAAACACTAAAAATAACTTTCTGCAAAATTACAAAATTGCCACTGCCCTCAAAATGACCAAAATGCCCCTAAGTCCAAAATGACTAAAATACCCTTCTAACACCGAATTCTACGAATCCCAACCAAAAATACACACAGATGCAAATAATCACATAAGAGCACATCCAACACACATAAATAAATAATTAAAATAAAAACTAGCGAAAATCGGGCTGTTACAACTCTCCCCCCCTAAAAAGAATTTTCGCCCTCGAAAATTACCTGAAGGAAACAACTCCGGGTACGCAACCCTCATCCTACTCTCCGATTCCCAAGTGGCACTCTCACCGGTCGGTCCAACCCAAATCACTTTAACCAAAACGACCTCCTTGCCACGCAAACGCCTCACTTCACGATCATCAATCCTAACTGGCCAAGTCTCGACAGTCAAATTATCTTTTACTTTCAAATCATCCACTTGAATCACATGAGACGCGTCATACACATACTTCCGCAACTGAGACACATGAAACACATCATGAAGATTCGACAAGGATGGTGGTAACGCAATCCGATACGCTACAACCCCAACCTTCTCAATAATCTCAAACGGTCCAACAAAACGAGGAGTCAACTTCCGACACTTCAAAGCACGACCAACACCGGTTACAGGATTCACTCTCAAGAACACATGATCACCAACCTGAAACTCAAGGTCTTTCCTCCTCTTATCATGATAACTCTTCTGCCTACTCTGAGACGCTCTCATCTTCTCTTGAATCATCTTAACTTTCTCGGTCGTCTCTTGCACAACTTCCGGTCCTAACAAAGCACTCTCTCCTGACTCATACCAACACAAAGGAGTTCTACACCTCCGACCATACAAAGCCTCAAACGGTGCCATCCCGATACTAGAATGAAAACTGTTGTTGTAAGTAAACTCAATCAACGGTAAACATTCAATCCAACTGACACCTTGCTCCAACACACAAGCTCTCAACAAATCTTCCAAACTCTGAATAGTCCTCTCCGACTGACCATCAGTCTGGGGATGATACGCAGAACTCAACCTCAACTTAGTTTCCAAAGCATCTTGCAAACTCTCCCAAAACTTAGAAGTAAACCTCGGATCCCGATCTGACACAATACTAGAAGGAACACCATGCAATCTAACAATCTGCTCAATGTAGATCTCAGCCAACTTAGCCACAGACATACCGGTCTGAATAGGAACAAAATGTGCCGACTTCGTCAACCGATCAACAATCACCCAAATAGAATCAAAACCCTTAGCAGTCTTCGGCAAAGCTCCAACAAAGTCCATTGATATAATATCCCACTTCCACTCTGGCACGAACAACGGCTGCATCAAACCTGACGGCTTCTGATGTTCAATCTTAGACTTCTGACACACCAAACAAGCATACACAAACTCTGCAACATCCTTCTTCATTCCAGGCCACCAAAACAACCTCTTCAAATCTTGATACATCTTAGTCGCTCCGGGATGAATACTCAAACTACTTCTGTGACCTTCTTCCAAAATCTGCCTCTTAAGCTCAAGAACACTTGGCACACAAACACGATCACGGAACATCAAAACACCGTTCTCGTCCAACCTGAAATCCCCACCTTTACCTTGGTTAACCAACACCACGCGATCAACAAGTTCCAAATCTTCCTTCTGACCATTCTTGATCTCCTCTAGAATATTACTTGTCAGCTTCAACATTCCCAACCTCACACCATCTGGTGTTAACTCACTAACCAAACTCAAGTCTCGAAATTGCTCAATCAACTCCAACTCTTTCACCATCAAAGCAGACACATGCAACGACTTCCTACTCAAAGCATCAGCAACAACATTGGCCTTTCCAGGATGATAGCTCAACTGGAAGTCAAAATCCTTAAGATACTCCAACCATCTCCTCTGCCTCATATTCAACTCTTTCTGGTCAAACAAGTACTTCAAACTCTTATGGTCACTAAACACTTCAAACTTAGAACCATACAGATAATGCCTCCAAATCTTCAACACATACACAACGGCCGCTAATTCCAAGTCATGAGTCGGATAATTCTTCTCATGCACTTTCAACTGCCTCGAAGCATAAGCCACAACCTGACGATTCTGCATAAGCACACCACCAAGATCCATCTTAGAAGCATCGCAATACACAACAAACGATTCCTTCGGATTCGGCAAAATCAACACTGGGGCTGACGTCAACCTCTTCTTCAACTCTTGGAAACTCTTCTCACACTTAGCATCCCAAACATAAGCTTGTCCTTTCCGAGTCAACTGCGTCAATGGCAACGCCAACTTAGAGAATCCCTCAATGAACCTCCGATAATAACCTGCCAATCCAAGGAAGCTTCTAACCTCAAAAACAGACTTAGGTGATTCCCACCGCAACACTGCATCAACCTTCGACGGATCTACGGCAATACCACCTTTAGAAATCACATGACCAAGGAAACTCACTTCCCGCAACCAAAACTCACACTTCGACAACTTAGCAAACAACTTCTTCTCCTTCAAAACTCCCAACACAATCCTCAAATGCTCGGCATGCTCTTCTTCAGACTTCGAATACACCAAAATATCATCTATAAACACCACCACAAAACGATCCAGAAAAGGATGAAATATTCTATTCATGTACTCCATGAAGACACCTGGCGCATTAGATACTCCAAATGGCATCACGGAATACTTATAGTGTCCGTACCTCGTTCTGAACGCAGTTTTGGATATATCTTCCGCCTTTACTCTAATCTGATGATATCCTGATCTCAAGTCAATCTTGCTGAACACCTCCGCGCCAACCAACTGATCCATCAAATCATCGATCCTCGGAAGTGGATACCGATTCTTAATCGTCACTTTGTTCAACTGCCGATAATCCACACACAACCTCATGCTACCATCCTTCTTCTTAACCAACAACACAGGAGCTCCCCACGGCGAAACACTTGGCCTGATAAACTGTTTCTGAAGCAACTCTTCCAACTGCTTCTTCAACTCACCCAACTCTAATGCAGACATCCGATACGGCACAATCGAAATAGGACTCGTTCCCGGAACCAAATCAATTGCAAACTCAACTTCCCTCTCCGGCGGTAATTCGGTAATGTCGTCCGGAAAAACTTCTGGAAACTCTTGCACTACCGGCAAATCACCAACTCCTTTCTCACTACTTTCCTTCAAGGAAGCAAACATCATGAACACACTAGCTTCACCATCCAAGGACATCTTCACTTGCTCCGCGGTCAAGAACTTCCCACCTTCCTCAGCCACCGGCTTAGAAAACGTTACACTCTTGGTCAAACAATTAATGTTAACACCAAAAGTCAACATCCAATCCATACCGAAAATTACGTCCATATGCTTCAATGGAAGACACACAAGATCCAACTCAAAATCCACGTTACCAAAACTAACAGGACACTTAGCACATACTAAGGAAGTAGTCACCGAACCACTAGCCGGGGTATCGATAACCATCCCTCGCGACAACGGAGTCACAACCAAACCCAAACGCTCAACACAACAAGTACCGACAGTACTTCCGTACATGTCGCACACAAACAGGAAAATCAACGGGTTTTGGTCTGGACAAGACCAACCAGGCTCTGATACCAACTTGTAACACCCTATTTCTAATAAGCGGTAAAACGCGCGAATACATCAGACATGTTCTAGAAATAGATGCTACGTCTCCGAATAAACCACAATACAATACATGCATAAAGATCATGTTACACAACATAGCAGCGGACATACTTAAAAATCATAAAACATCTCCAGATCTCAACAAAATACAATTGTATTCTCCAAATCCAAATAATAGAATATATCAACAACTCCAAGATACATAGTCAAAATGAAACAACATGCAAGGACTATCCTAGATCAGAGCCCTAATCTAGACACTTGCATGAAAAAGAGGAACTCCACTCCTCGGCATCAACAAGCAACAACTAAGCATCCTGCACGCCGTCTACCCATCCATACAGAGAGGTAGGCGGTCCACCACAGACCACTGAGGGTTAGCATTACATCATCATAATCCATATGAAAACATAGCATTCAAGGAATCATACATATCACATATACAAACCATCCCTCCTAGAATACTAGCATCACATGATTATCATCCCCCATTACTAGCATCTCAAGCTACCACATTATCATCATAGTATAGCATGCATAATCATTCTCTATTCAAGATATCGACAAGAGCTCATCATTTAACAACACTAATCGAATGAAAATATTACTCACCTCATTACTCATCTAGCATGCTTAACTCAACAAGTACAATTCATCATTTCAAAGCAATCATCATTATCAAAGAAATCACCACATCATATGTATATACATATACAATTCTCACTTCATCATTATTATCAAATTAATCATCATCAAGTGGGTTCACCAAGTGTATAAGCACAAACAATTAAGATATGCAATTAGAACATAGTTCAATTATTCACAACCGTCAACAAAATCCACCAATGTACATATACATCAATCCACATAATCACAACGTTCACCAAATTTCACCCATGCACAATTCACCAAGTCACATATTCAAATATGTCACAACTCATCAACTAATCAAATGCATGCAATGTTCTAGACTCTTCTAGATGCATGTGGTACCAAACTCCTCCAAGGTCGTCACCTTATGATGCAACAAAAACATCATTATCAACGGCTATAATCAACGGAAATATGGATACAAGTATCCGGTCAACGGCAATATGGATATAACATCCGAAACGACATATGATGCATGAACATATGACTCAATCCACAATGCATATGTTCACAACAATTCAACGGCTATAATCAACGGCTATGATCAACGGCTATATGTATATACACGCATTCATCACCAATCACATCAAAACTAGCATGTATAAACTCACCACCAACAATCAACATTTAACATGTTCAACAAACAACATAACATAAACATGTTCATCACCATTCAATTAGTATATATGCATCGACAACAATTCACCACCACTTGACAAATATACAATCACCAACAACATCCACAATTCAATCAACATATAGTTGTCACACATACACATCATCAATCATCTCCACATAAATCAACATATAGTTGCCACATTTCCACATAATTCCTTACAATCCAAATAAAGGAACAATTATAACATATGATCACAAACATCATATTCATCACTCAACAACCATTCATACATCATCTCGTCATCATATTAATCTATTCATAAAGGGTTCACAAGCAATTGGCTCTCAAAAATCATTTTCTACCAAGTTCGTCTCCAAAAATCACAACATTGAAAATAATTGAGTCATCTAACCAAAACCAAGTAAACAAGTTCAATCGCCTATGCCATGTATTCTCACAAGTCACATATGTGTGTAGTAGAGGTTACAAAAGCATTTCATCGGCCACACATGAAGAATTCCCAAAAATCACGAAGTTCGTCTCTTGGCATCATTTTGCAAAACCAATTCATTTCCAAAACAAAACCAAGTTAGACCCAAGCTATGATACTCTTAGAAGCTTACTTATAAATTGATTGAATAAGGTTAGGTGTTTGGAATCCATTGGTATGCTTAAAAGTACACAAAAATATGAAAAAACAAGGTTTTGGGATTCTGCAGAACTGACACGGTCGCGTCGTCAGGACACACGGTCGTGTGATCCCTTACAGGGGACTCTGACACGGTCGTGTCATCCAGACACACGGTCGTGTCATTCCACCAGTACAGCAAAAATGCAATTTTACGTTTTCGTGCATAAAATCTTGTTTTCGAATCCGATTTCAGTTCCGTTTTCACCAATGCATTCCTAACACTTAGACCATACAAACCACACTTGAAAACTTGACATTTCAACATTAAAACAACTTAATCAAACTCATCCCAAAATGACTTATTTTGTAAAAGCTCTTAAAAACAACTTTTACTCAAAAACCCATTTTCTTCCCAAAATAATTTCTCTCCAAAACCAAGTGATTAAAACAGAAAATCATACCATTCTAATCATTCTAACAATCTTCTTAATTCATTCAACATCATCAAAATCAAACTTCTTCATTATCAACCCATTTTCACCAAAAATTGCAAAATCACCACAATTCAATCACAACAATACTTTCATCAACACCCAAAGCATAAATCCAACAACCACATGTACCAAATCAATAACAACAACTAATGAACATGAATTCATGCACAATTTGACACCACAACTTCATTTTTCAACAAATTTGCTCAAGAACACAATATACCCATATTTTTACATTTCAACATGTTAATTCACATACTAACACACAATTATCCCTTAAATCATGTTATCAAACATAACAACAACAATTATGCACGAATTTACAACAATTAGATTCAATTCATCAATTTCATAAAATGGGTAAAAAGGAAAAATTATGAATTATGGTTGAATTCTAACCCTCTTACCTCTAGCACCAAGATTCTCTAACCCAAACTTCAATTTAGCTCCTAGATGATGAATCCCCTCTTCAAGCTCTAACCCTTGTTCTTGTTGTTGCTTCTAGTCTCTATCTCTTCTCTTCCCAAATGAGATGAAATGAATAATGTTTGTAAAACCTAGTTTTACCAACAACTAGAGTTTATTTATATACTAGCTCTACTCAATTGGGCTTATTTCTTAAACCTTAATGGGCCTAACCCATTTCTATTCTAACACTCAAAATGTCACTACTCACTTAATGGTAATTAACATAATTACTACCCTCTCTCTAGTAACTTGGTAAAATAATAATAACTCTCACTAAACACTAAAAATAACTTTCTGCAAAATTACAAAATTGCCACTGCCCTCAAAATGACCAAAATGCCCCTAAGTCCAAAATGACTAAAATACCCTTCTAACACCGAATTCTACGAATCCCAACCAAAAATACACACAGATGCAAATAATCACATAAGAGCACATCCAACACACATAAATAAATAATTAAAATAAAAACTAGCGAAAATCGGGCTGTTACAATAACTACGACTTCCATGGGATATTTTTGCATTCTCTAAAAATTCGGCCAAAATGGAGGTTAAGAAAATCTCCTCGTTAATTTAGGACATTACTCGTTTTTGACCCATTTTTACTAGGAATGCCATAAAGTGGCCGATTTGTATTGAATCTTAGCATGTGACAATTTGTTGGATAGGTAAACAACATAACTACGACTTCCATGGGATATTTTTGCATTCTCTAAAAATTCAGCCAAAATGGAGGTTAAGAAAATCTCCTCGTTAATTGGGGACATTACTCATTTTCGACCCTTTTTTAGTAGGAAGGCCATAATGTGTCCGATTTGCATTGAATCTTTGCGTGTGACAATTCGTTGGATAGGTAAACAACATAACTACGACATCCATGGGATATTTTTGCATTCTCTAAAAATTCGGCCAGAATGGAGGTTAAGAAAATCTCCTCGTTAATTTAGGACATTACTCGTTTTCGACCCTTTTTTACTAGGAAGGCCATAATGTGGCCGATTTGCATTGAATCTTAGCGTGTGACAATTCTCTGGATAGGTAAACAACATAACTACGACTTCCATGGGATATTTTTGCATTCTCTAAAAATTCGGCCAAAATGGAGGTTAAGAAAATCTCCTCGATAATTTAGGACATTACTAGGAAGGCCATAAAGTGGCCGATTTGTATTAAATCTTAGCATGTGACAATTCGTTGGATAGGTTAATAACATAACTACGACTTCCATGGGATATTTTTGCATTCTCTAAAAATTCGGCCAAAATGGAGGTTAAGAAAATCTCCTCGTTAATTTAGGACATTACTCGTTTTCGACCCTTTTTTACTAGGAAGGCCATAATGTGGTCGATTTGCACTGAATCTTAGCATGTGACAATTCGTTGGATAGGTAAACAACATAACTACGACTTCCATGGGATATTTTTGCATTCTCTAAAAATTCGGCCAAAATGGAGGTTAAGAAAATCTCCTCGTTAATTTAGGACATTACTCGTTTTTGACCCATTTTTACTAGGAATGCCATAAAGTGGCCGATTTGTATTGAATCTTAGCATGTGACAATTTGTTGGATAGGTAAACAACTTAACTACGACTTCCATGGGATATTTTTGCATGCTCTAAAAATTCGGCCAAAATGGAGGTTAAGAAAATCTCCTCGTTAATTTAGGACATTACTCGTTTTTGACCCATTTTTACTAGGAATGCCATAAAGTGGCCGATTTGTATTGAATCTTAGCATGTGACAATTTGTTGGATAGGTAAACAACTTAACTACGACTTCCATGGGATATTTTTGCATTCTCTAAAAATTCAGCCAAAATGGAGGTTAAGAAAATCTCCTCGTTAATTTGGGACATTGCTTGTTTTCGACCCATTTTTACTAGGAAGGCCATAAAGTGGCCGATTTGTATTGAATCTTAGCATGTGACAATTCGTTGGATAGGTAAACAACATAACTACGACTTCCATGGGATAATTTTGCATTCTCTAAAAATTCGGCCAAAATGGAGGTTAAGAAAATCTCCTCGTTAATTTAGGACATTACTCGTTTTTGACCCATTTTTACTAGGAAGGCCATAAAGTGGCCGATTTGTATTGAATCTTAGCATGTGACAATTCGTTGGATAGGTAAACAACATAAATACGACTTCCATGGGATATTTTTGCATTCTCTAAAAATTCAGCCAAAATGGAGGTTAAGAATATCTCCTCGTTAATTTGGGACATTACTCGTTTTCGACCATTTTTTAGTAGGAAGGCCATAATGTGGCCGATTTGCATTGAATCTTAGCGTGTGACAATTTGTTGGATAGGTAAACAACATAACTACGACTTCCATGGGATATTTTTGCATTCTCTAAAAATTCGGCCAAAATGGAGGTTAAGAAAATCTCCTCGTTAATTTAGGACATTACTCGTTTTCGACCCTTTTTTACTAGGAAGGCCATAATGTGGTCGATTTGCATTGAATCTTAGCATGTGACAATTCGTTGGATAGGTAAACAACACAACTACGACTTCCATGGGATATTTTTGCATTCTCTAAAAATTCGGCCAAAATGGAGGTTAAGAAAATCTCCTCGTTAATTTAGGACATTACTCGTTTTTGACCCATTTTTACTAGGAATGCCATAAAGTGGCCGATTTGTATTGAATCTTAGCATGTGACAATTTGTTGGATAGGTAAACAACATAACTACGACTTCCATGGGATATTTTTGCATTCTCTAAAAATTCAGCCAAAATGGAGGTTAAGAAAATCTCCTCGTTAATTGGGGACATTACTCATTTTCGACCCTTTTTTAGTAGGAAGGCCATAATGTGTCCGATTTGCATTGAATCTTTGCGTGTGACAATTCGTTGGATAGGTAAACAACATAACTACGACATCCATGGGATATTTTTGCATTCTCTAAAAATTCGGCCAGAATGGAGGTTAAGAAAATCTCCTCGTTAATTTAGGACATTACTCGTTTTCGACCCTTTTTTACTAGGAAGGCCATAATGTGGCCGATTTGCATTGAATCTTAGCGTGTGACAATTCTCTGGATAGGTAAACAACATAACTACGACTTCCTTGGGATATTTTTGCATTCTCTAAAAATTCGGCCAAAATGGAGGTTAAGAAAATCTCCTCGATAATTTAGGACATTACTAGGAAGGCCATAAAGTGGCCGATTTGTATTAAATCTTAGCATGTGACAATTCGTTGGATAGGTTAATAACATAACTACGACTTCCATGGGATATTTTTGCATTCTCTAAAAATTCGGCCAAAATGGAGGTTAAGAAAATCTCCTCGTTAATTTAGGACATTACTCGTTTTCGACCCTTTTTTACTAGGAAGGCCATAATGTGGTCGATTTGCACTGAATCTTAGCATGTGACAATTCGTTGGATAGGTAAACAACATAACTACGACTTCCATGGGATATTTTTGCATTCTCTAAAAATTCGGCCAAAATGGAGGTTAAGAAAATCTCCTCGTTAATTTAGGACATTACTCGTTTTTGACCCATTTTTACTAGGAATGCCATAAAGTGGCCGATTTGTATTGAATCTTAGCATGTGACAATTTGTTGGATAGGTAAACAACTTAACTACGACTTCCATGGGATATTTTTGCATGCTCTAAAAATTCGGCCAAAATGGAGGTTAAGAAAATCTCCTCGTTAATTTAGGACATTACTCGTTTTTGACCCATTTTTACTAGGAATGCCATAAAGTGGCCGATTTGTATTGAATCTTAGCATGTGACAATTTGTTGGATAGGTAAACAACTTAACTACGACTTCCATGGGATATTTTTGCATTCTCTAAAAATTCAGCCAAAATGGAGGTTAAGAAAATCTCCTCGTTAATTTGGGACATTGCTTGTTTTCGACCCATTTTTACTAGGAAGGCCATAAAGTGGCCGATTTGTATTGAATCTTAGCATGTGACAATTCGTTGGATAGGTAAACAACATAACTACGACTTCCATGGGATAATTTTGCATTCTCTAAAAATTCGGCCAAAATGGAGGTTAAGAAAATCTCCTCGTTAATTTAGGACATTACTCGTTTTTGACCCATTTTTACTAGGAAGGCCATAAAGTGGCCGATTTGTATTGAATCTTAGCATGTGACAATTCGTTGGATAGGTAAACAACATAAATACGACTTCCATGGGATATTTTTGCATTCTCTAAAAATTCAGCCAAAATGGAGGTTAAGAATATCTCCTCGTTAATTTGGGACATTACTCGTTTTCGACCATTTTTTAGTAGGAAGGCCATAATGTGGCCGATTTGCATTGAATCTTAGCGTGTGACAATTTGTTGGATAGGTAAACAACATAACTACGACTTCCATGGGATATTTTTGCATTCTCTAAAAATTCGGCCAAAATGGAGGTTAAGAAAATCTCCTCGTTAATTTAGGACATTACTCGTTTTCGACCCTTTTTTACTAGGAAGGCCATAATGTGGTCGATTTGCATTGAATCTTAGCATGTGACAATTCGTTGGATAGGTAAACAACATAACTACGACTTCCATGGGATATTTTTGCATTCTCTAAAAATTCGGCCAAAATGGAGGTTAAGAAAATCTCCTCGTTAATTTAGGACATTACTCGTTTTTGACCCATTTTTACTAGGAATGCCATAAAGTGGCCGATTTGTATTGAATCTTAGCATGTGACAATTTGTTGGATAGGTAAACAACATAACTACGACTTCCATGGGATATTTTTGCATTCTCTAAAAATTCAGCCAAAATGGAGGTTAAGAAAATCTCCTCGTTAATTGGGGACATTACTCATTTTCGACCCTTTTTTAGTAGGAAGGCCATAATGTGTCCGATTTGCATTGAATCTTTGCGTGTGACAATTCGTTGGATAGGTAAACAACATAACTACGACATCCATGGGATATTTTTGCATTCTCTAAAAATTCGGCCAGAATGGAGGTTAAGAAAATCTCCTCGTTAATTTAGGACATTACTCGTTTTCGACCCTTTTTTACTAGGAAGGCCATAATGTGGCCGATTTGCATTGAATCTTAGCGTGTGACAATTCTCTGGATAGGTAAACAACATAACTACGACTTCCATGGGATATTTTTGCATTCTCTAAAAATTCGGCCAAAATGGAGGTTAAGAAAATCTCCTCGATAATTTAGGACATTACTAGGAAGGCCATAAAGTGGCCGATTTGTATTAAATCTTAGCATGTGACAATTCGTTGGATAGGTTAATAACATAACTACGACTTCCATGGGATATTTTTGCATTCTCTAAAAATTCGGCCAAAATGGAGGTTAAGAAAATCTCCTCGTTAATTTAGGACATTACTCGTTTTCGACCCTTTTTTACTAGGAAGGCCATAATGTGGTCGATTTGCACTGAATCTTAGCATGTGACAATTCGTTGGATAGGTAAACAACATAACTACGACTTCCATGGGATATTTTTGCATTCTCTAAAAATTCGGCCAAAATGGAGGTTAAGAAAATCTCCTCGTTAATTTAGGACATTACTCGTTTTTGACCCATTTTTACTAGGAATGCCATAAAGTGGCCGATTTGTATTGAATCTTAGCATGTGACAATTTGTTGGATAGGTAAACAACTTAACTACGACTTCCATGGGATATTTTTGCATGCTCTAAAAATTCGGCCAAAATGGAGGTTAAGAAAATCTCCTCGTTAATTTAGGACATTACTCGTTTTTGACCCATTTTTACTAGGAATGCCATAAAGTGGCCGATTTGTATTGAATCTTAGCATGTGACAATTCGTTGGATAGGTAAACAACATAACTACGACTTCCATGGGATAATTTTGCATTCTCTAAAAATTCGGCCAAAATGGAGGTTAAGAAAATCTCCTCGTTAATTTAGGACATTACTCGTTTTTGACCCATTTTTACTAGGAAGGCCATAAAGTGGCCGATTTGTATTGAATCTTAGCATGTGACAATTCGTTGGATAGGTAAACAACATAAATACGACTTCCATGGGATATTTTTGCATTCTCTAAAAATTCAGCCAAAATGGAGGTTAAGAATATCTCCTCGTTAATTTGGGACATTACTCGTTTTCGACCATTTTTTAGTAGGAAGGCCATAATGTGGCCGATTTGCATTGAATCTTAGCGTGTGACAATTTGTTGGATAGGTAAACAACATAACTACGACTTCCATGGGATATTTTTGCATTCTCTAAAAATTCGGCCAAAATGGAGGTTAAGAAAATCTCCTCGTTAATTTAGGACATTACTCGTTTTCGACCCTTTTTTACTAGGAAGGCCATAATGTGGTCGATTTGCATTGAATCTTAGCATGTGACAATTCGTTGGATAGGTAAACAACATAACTACGACTTCCATGGGATATTTTTGCATTCTCTAAAAATTCGGCCAAAATGGAGGTTAAGAAAATCTCCTCGTTAATTTAGGACATTACTCGTTTTTGACCCATTTTTACTAGGAAGGCCATAAAGTGGCCGATTTGTATTGAATCTTAGCATGTGACAATTCGTTGGATAGGTAAATAACATAAATACGACTTCCATGGGATATTTTTGCATTCTCTAAAAATTCAGCCAAAATGGAGGTTAAGAATATCTCCTCGTTAATTTGGGACATTACTCGTTTTCGACCATTTTTTAGTAGGAAGGCCATAATGTGGCCGATTTGCATTGAATCTTAGCGTGTGACAATTCGTTGGATAGGTAAACAACATAACTACGACTTCCATGGGATATTTTTGCATTCTCTAAAAATTCGGCCAAAATGGAGGTTAAGAAAATCTCCTCGTTAATTTAGGACATTACTCGTTTTTGACCCATTTTTACTAGGAATGCCATAAAGTGGCCGATTTGTATTGAATCTTAGCATGTGACAATTTGTTGGATAGGTAAACAACATAACTACGACTTCCATGGGATATTTTTGCATTCTCTAAAAATTCAGCCAAAATGGAGGTTAAGAAAATCTCCTCGTTAATTGGGGACATTACTCATTTTCGACCCTTTTTTAGTAGGAAGGCCATAATGTGTCCGATTTGCATTGAATCTTAGCGTGTGACAATTCGTTGGATAGGTAAACAACATAACTACGACATCCATGGGATATTTTTGCATTCTCTAAAAATTCGGCCAGAATGGAGGTTAAGAAAATCTCCTCGTTAATTTAGGACATTACTCGTTTTCGACCCTTTTTTACTAGGAAGGCCATAATGTGGCCGATTTGCATTGAATCTTAGCGTGTGACAATTCTCTGGATAGGTAAACAACATAACTACGACTTCCATGGGATATTTTTGCATTCTCTAAAAATTCGGCCAAAATGGAGGTTAAGAAAATCTCCTCGATAATTTAGGACATTGCTCGTTTTCGACCCATTTTTACTAGGAAGGCCATAAAGTGGCCGATTTGTATTAAATCTTAGCATGTGACAATTCGTTGGATAGGTTAATAACATAACTACGACTTCCATGGGATATTTTTGCATTCTCTAAAAATTTGGCCAAAATGGAGGTTAAGAAAATCTCCTCGTTAATTTAGGACATTACTCGTTTTCGACCCTTTTTTACTAGGAAGGCCATAATGTGGTCGATTTGCACTGAATCTTAGCATGTGACAATTCCTTGGATAGGTAAACAACATAACTACGACTTCCATGGGATATTTTTGCATTCTCTAAAAATTCGGCCAAAATGGAGGTTAAGAAAATCTCCTCGTTAATTTAGGACATTACTCGTTTTTGACCCATTTTTACTAGGAATGCCATAAAGTGGCCGATTTGTATTGAATCTTAGCATGTGACAATTTGTTGGATAGGTAAACAACTTAACTACGACTTCCATGGGATATTTTTGCATTCTCTAAAAATTCGGCCAAAATGGAGGTTAAGAAAATCTCCTCGTTAATTTAGGACATTACTCGTTTTTGACCCATTTTTACTAGGAATGCCATAAAGTGGCCGATTTGTATTGAATCTTAGCATGTGACAATTTGTTGGATAGGTAAACAACTTAACTACGACTTCCATGGGATATTTTTGCATTCTCTAAAAATTCAGCCAAAATGGAGATTAAGAAAATCTCCTCGTTAATTTGGGACATTGCTTGTTTTCGACCCATTTTTACTAGGAAGGCCATAAAGTGGCCGATTTGTATTGAATCTTAGCATGTGACAATTCGTTGGATAGGTAAACAACATAACTACGACTTCCATGGGATAATTTTGCATTCTCTAAAAATTCGGCCAAAATGGAGGTTAAGAAAATCTCCTCGTTAATTTAGGACATTACTCGTTTTTGACCCATTTTTACTAGGAAGGCCATAAAGTGGCCGATTTGTATTGAATCTTAGCATGTGACAATTCGTTGGATAGGTAAACAACATAAATACGACTTCCATGGGATATTTTTGCATTCTCTAAAAATTCAGCCAAAATGGAGGTTAAGAATATCTCCTCGTTAATTTGGGACATTACTCGTTTTCGACCATTTTTTAGTAGGAAGGCCATAATGTGGCCGATTTGCATTGAGTCTTAGCGTGTGACAATTTGTTGGATAGGTAAACAACATAACTACGACTTCCATGGGATATTTTTGCATTCTCTAAAAATTCGGCCAAAATGGAGGTTAAGAAAATCTCCTCGTTAATTTAGGACATTACTCGTTTTCGACCCTTTTTTACTAGGAAGGCCTTAATGTGGTCGATTTGCATTGAATCTTAGCATGTGACAATTCGTTGGATAGGTAAACAACATAACTACGACTTCCATGGGATATTTTTGCATTCTCTAAAAATTCGGCCAAAATGGAGGTTAAGAAAATCTCCTCGTTAATTTAGGACATTACTCGTTTTTGACCCATTTTTACTAGGAATGCCATAAAGTGGCCGATTTGTATTGAATCTTAGCATGTGACAATTTGTTGGATAGGTAAAAAACATAACTACGACTTCCATGGGATATTTTTGCATTCTCTAAAAATTCAGCCAAAATGGAGGTTAAGAAAATCTCCTCGTTAATTGGGGACATTACTCATTTTCGACCCTTTTTTAGTAGGAAGGCCATAATGTGTCCGATTTGCATTGAATCTTAGCGTGTGACAATTCGTTGGATAGGTAAACAACATAACTACGACATCCATGGGATATTTTTGCATTCTCTAAAAATTCGGCCAGAATGGAGGTTAAGAAAATCTCCTCGTTAATTTAGGACATTACTCGTTTTCGACCCTTTTTTACTAGGAAGGCCATAATGTGGCCGATTTGCATTGAATCTTAGCGTGTGACAATTCTCTGGATAGGTAAACAACATAACTACGACTTCCATGGGATATTTTTGCATTCTCTAAAAATTCGGCCAAAATGGAGGTTAAGAAAATCTCCTCGTTAATTTAGGACATTGCTCGTTTTCGACCCATTTTTACTAGGAAGGCCATAAAGTGGCCGATTTGTATTGAATCTTAGCATGTGACAATTCGTTGGATAGGTTAATAACATAACTACGACTTCCATGGGATATTTTTGCATTCTCTAAAAATTCGGCCAAAATGGAGGTTAAGAAAATCTCCTCGTTAATTTAGGACATTACTCGTTTTCGACAATTTTTTACTAGGAAGGCCATAATGTGGTCGATTTGCACTGAATCTTAGCATGTGACAATTCGTTGGATAGGTAAACAACATAACTACGACTTCCATGGGATATTTTTGCATTCTCTAAAAATTCGGCCAAAATGGAGGTTAAGAAAATCTCCTCGTTAATTTAGGACATTGCTCGTTTTCGACCCATTTTTACTAGGAAGGCCATAAAGTGGCCGATTTGTATTGAATCTTAGCATGTGACAATTCGTTGGATA
Source organism: Medicago sativa (assembly GCF_051527215.1). Taxonomy (NCBI): domain Eukaryota; kingdom Viridiplantae; phylum Streptophyta; class Magnoliopsida; order Fabales; family Fabaceae; genus Medicago; species Medicago sativa. Next base: position 85,989,024 of record NC_140750.1, read on the forward strand.
GGTTAATAACATAACTATGACTTCCATGGGATATTTTTGCATTCTCTAAAAATTCGGCCAAAATGGAGGTTAAGAAAATCTCCTCGTTAATTTAGGACATTACTCGTTTTCGACCCTTTTTTACTAGGAAGGCCATAATGTGGTCGATTTGCACTGAATCTTAGCATGTGACAATTCGTTGGATAGGTAAACAACATAACTACGACTTCCATGGGATATTTTTGCATTCTCTAAAAATTCGGCCAAAATGGAGGTTAAGAAAATCTCCTCGTTAATTTAGGACATTACTCGTTTTTGACCCATTTTTACTAGAATGCCATAAAGTGGCCGATTTGTATTGAATCTTAGCATGTGACAATTTGTTGGATAGGTAAAAAACTTAACTACGACTTCCATGGGATATTTTTGCATTCTCTAAAAATTCGGCCAAAATGGAGGTTAAGAAAATCTCCTCGTTAATTTAGGACATTACTCGTTTTTGACCCATTTTTACTAGGAATGCCATAAAGTGGCCGATTTGTATTGAATCTTAGCATGTGACAATTTGTTGGATAGGTAAACAACTTAACTACGACTTCCATGGGATATTTTTGCATTCTCTAAAAATTCAGCCAAAATGGAGGTTAAGAAAATCTCCTCGTTAATTTGGGACATTGCTTGTTTTCGACCCATTTTTACTAGGAAGGCCATAAAGTGGCCGATTTGTATTGAATCTTAGCATGTGACAATTCGTTGGATAGGTAAACAACATAACTACGACTTCCATGGGATATTTTTGCATTCTCTAAAAATTCGGCCAAAATGGAGGTTAAGAAAATCTCCTCGTTAATTTGGGACATTACTCGTTTTTGACCCATTTTTACTAGGAAGGCCATAAAGTGGCCGATTTGTATTGAATCTTAGCATGTGACAATTCGTTGGATAGGTAAACAACATAAATACGACTTCCATGGGATATTTTTGCATTCTCTAAAAATTCAGCCAAAATGGAGGTTAAGAATATCTCCTCGTTAATTTGGGACATTACTCGTTTTCGACCCTTTTTTAGTAGGAAGGCCTAATGTGGCCGATTTGCATTGAATCTTAGCGTGTGACAATTCGTTGGATAGGTAAACAACATAACTACGACTTCCACGGGATATTTTTGCATTCTCTAAAAATTCAGCCAAAATGGAGGTTAAGAAAATCTCCTCGTTAATTGGGGACATTACTCGTTTTTGACCCATTTTTACTAGGAAGGCCATAAAGTGGCCGATTTGTATTGAATCTTAGCATGTGACAATTCGTTGGATAGGTAAACAACATAACTACGACTTCCATGGGATATTTTTGCATTCTCTAAAAATTCGGCCAGAATGGAGGTTAAGAAAATCTCCTCGTTAATTTAGGACATTACTCGTTTTCGACCCATTTTTACTAGGAAGGCCATAAAGTGGCCGATTTGTATTTAATCTTAGCATGTGACAATTCGTTGGATAGGTAAACAACATAACTATGACTTCCATGAGATATTTTTGCATTCTCTAAAAATTCAGCCAAAATGGAGGTTAAGAAAATCTCTCGTTAATTTGGGACATTACTCGTTTTCGACCCTTTTTTACTAGGAAGGCCATAATGTGGCCGATTTGCATTGAATCTTAGCGTGTGACAATTCGTTGGATAGGTAAACAACTTAACTACGACTTCCATGGGATATTTTTGCATTCCCTAAAAATTCGGCCAAAATGGAGGTTAAGAAAATCTCCTCGTTAATTTAGGACATTACTCGTTTTTGACCCATTTTTACTAGGAATGCCATAAAGTGGCCGATTTGTACTGAATCTTAGCATGTGACAATTTGTTGGATAGGTAAACAACTTAACTACGACTTCCATGGGATATTTTTGCATTCTCTAAAAATTCAGCCAAAATGGAGGTTAAGAAAATCTCCTCGTTAATTTGGGACATTGCTTGTTTTCGACCCATTTTTACTAGGAAGGCCATAAAGTGGCCGATTTGTATTGAATCTTAGCATGTGACAATTCGTTGGATAGGTAAACAACATAACTACGACTTCCATGGGATATTTTTGCATTCTCTAAAAATTCGGCCAAAATGGAGGTTAAGAAAATCTCCTCGTTAATTTGGGACATTACTCGTTTTTGACCCATTTTTACTAGGAAGGCCATAAAGTGGCCGATTTGTATTGAATCTTAGCATGTGACAATTCGTTGGATAGGTAAACAACATAAATACGACTTCCATGGGATATTTTTGCATTCTCTAAAAATTCAGCCAAAATGGAGGTTAAGAATATCTCCTCGTTAATTTGGGACATTACTCGTTTTCGACCCTTTTTTAGTAGGAAGGCCTAATGTGGCCGATTTGCATTGAATCTTAGCGTGTGACAATTCGTTGGATAGGTAAACAACATAACTACGACTTCCACGGGATATTTTTGCATTCTCTAAAAATTCAGCCAAAATGGAGGTTAAGAAAATCTCCTCGTTAATTGGGGACATTACTCGTTTTTGACCCATTTTTACTAGGAAGGCCATAAAGTGGCCGATTTGTATTGAATCTTAGCATGTGACAGATCGTTGGATAGGTAAACAACATAACTACGACTTCCATGGGATATTTTTGCATTCTCTAAAAATTCGGCCAGAATGGAGGTTAAGAAAATCTCCTCGTTAATTTAGGACATTACTCGTTTTCGACCCATTTTTACTAGGAAGGCCATAAAGTGGCCGATTTGTATTTAATCTTAGCATGTGACAATTCGTTGGATAGGTAAACAACATAACTATGACTTCCATGAGATATTTTTGCATTCTCTAAAAATTCAGCCAAAATGGAGGTTAAGAAAATCTCTCGTTAATTTGGGACATTACTCGTTTTCGACCCATTTTTACTAGGAAGGCCATAATGTGGCCGATTTGCATTGAATCTTAGCGTGTGACAATTCGTTGGATAGGTAAATAACATAACTACGACTTCCATGGGATATTTTTGCATTCTCTAAAAATTCGGCCAAAATGGAGGTTAAGAAAATCTCCTCGTTAATTTAGGACATTACTCGTTTTCGACCCTTTTTTACTAGGAAGGCCATAATGTGGTCGATTTGCACTGAATCTTAGCATGTGACAATTCGTTGGATAGGTAAACAACATAACTACGACTTCCATGGGATATTTTTGCATTCTCTAAAAATTCGGCCAAAATGGAGGTTAAGAAAATCTCCTCGTTAATTTAGGACATTACTCGTTTTTGACCTATTTTTACTAGAATGCCATAAAGTGGCCGATTTGTATTGAATCTTAGCATGTGACAATTTGTTGGATAGGTAAAAAACTTAACTACGACTTCCATGGGATATTTTTGCATTCTCTAAAAATTCGGCCAAAATGGAGGTTAAGAAAATCTCCTCGTTAATTTAGGACATTACTCGTTTTTGACCCATTTTTACTAGGAATGCCATAAAGTGGCCGATTTGTATTGAATCTTAGCATGTGACAATTTGTTGGATAGGTAAACAACTTAACTACGACTTCCATGGGATATTTTTGCATTCTCTAAAAATTCAGCCAAAATGGAGGTTAAGAAAATCTCCTCGTTAATTTGGGACATTGCTTGTTTTCGACCCATTTTTACTAGGAAGGCCATAAAGTGGCCGATTTGTATTGAATCTTAGCATGTGACAATTCGTTGGATAGGTAAACAACATAACTACGACTTCCATGGGATATTTTTGCATTCTCTAAAAATTCGGCCAAAATGGAGGTTAAGAAAATCTCCTCGTTAATTTGGGACATTACTCGTTTTTGACCCATTTTTACTAGGAAGGCCATAAAGTGGCCGATTTGTATTGAATCTTAGCATGTGACAATTCGTTGGATAGGTAAACAACATAAATACGACTTCCATGGGATATTTTTGCATTCTCTAAAAATTTAGCCAAAATGGAGGTTAAGAATATCTCCTCGTTAATTTGGGACATTACTCGTTTTCGACCCTTTTTTAGTAGGAAGGCCTAATGTGGCCGATTTGCATTGAATCTTAGCGTGTGACAATTCGTTGGATAGGTAAACAACATAACTACGACTTCCACGGGATATTTTTGCATTCTCTAAAAATTCAGCCAAAATGGAGGTTAAGAAAATCTCCTCGTTAATTGGGGACATTACTCGTTTTTGACCCATTTTTACTAGGAAGGCCATAAAGTGGCCGATTTGTATTGAATCTTAGCATGTGACAATTCGTTGGATAGGTAAACAACATAACTACGACTTCCATGGGATATTTTTGCATTCTCTAAAAATTCGGCCAGAATGGAGGTTAAGAAAATCTCCTCGTTAATTTAGGACATTACTCGTTTTCGACCCATTTTTACTAGGAAGGCCATAAAGTGGCCGATTTGTATTTAATCTTAGCATGTGACAATTCGTTGGATAGGTAAACAACATAACTATGACTTCCATGAGATATTTTTGCATTCTCTAAAAATTCAGCCAAAATGGAGGTTAAGAAAATCTCTCGTTAATTTGGGACATTACTCGTTTTCGACCCTTTTTTACTAGGAAGGCCATAATGTGGCCGATTTGCATTGAATCTTAGCGTGTGACAATTCGTTGGATAGGTAAACAACTTAACTACGACTTCCATGGGATATTTTTGCATTCTCTAAAAATTCGGCCAAAATGGAGGTTAAGAAAATCTCCTCGTTAATTTAGGACATTACTCGTTTTTGACCCATTTTTACTAGGAATGCCATAAAGTGGCCGATTTGTACTGAATCTTAGCATGTGACAATTTGTTGGATAGGTAAACAACTTAACTACGACTTCCATGGGATATTTTTGCATTCTCTAAAAATTCAGCCAAAATGGAGGTTAAGAAAATCTCCTCGTTAATTTGGGACATTGCTTGTTTTCGACCCATTTTTACTAGGAAGGCCATAAAGTGGCCGATTTGTATTGAATCTTAGCATGTGACAATTCGTTGGATAGGTAAACAACATAACTACGACTTCCATGGGATATTTTTGCATTCTCTAAAAATTCGGCCAAAATGGAGGTTAAGAAAATCTCCTCGTTAATTTGGGACATTACTCGTTTTTGACCCATTTTTACTAGGAAGGCCATAAAGTGGCCGATTTGTATTGAATCTTAGCATGTGACAATTCGTTGGATAGGTAAACAACATAAATACGACTTCCATGGGATATTTTTGCATTCTCTAAAAATTCAGCCAAAATGGAGGTTAAGAATATCTCCTCGTTAATTTGGGACATTACTCGTTTTCGACCCTTTTTTAGTAGGAAGGCCTAATGTGGCCGATTTGCATTGAATCTTAGCGTGTGACAATTCGTTGGATAGGTAAACAACATAACTACGACTTCCACGGGATATTTTTGCATTCTCTAAAAATTCAGCCAAAATGGAGGTTAAGAAAATCTCCTCGTTAATTGGGGACATTACTCGTTTTTGACCCATTTTTACTAGGAATGCCATAAAGTGGCCGATTTGTATTGAATCTTAGCATGTGACAATTTGTTGGATAGGTAAACAACTTAACTACGACTTCCATGGGATATTTTTGCATTCTCTAAAAATTCAGCCAAAATGGAGGTTAAGAAAATCTCCTCGTTAATTTGGGACATTGCTTGTTTTCGACCCATTTTTACTAGGAAGGCCATAAAGTGGCCGATTTGTATTGAATCTTAGCATGTGACAATTCGTTGGATAGGTAAACAACATAACTACGACTTCCATGGGATATTTTTGCATTCTCTAAAAATTCGGCCAAAATGGAGGTTAAGAAAATCTCCTCGTTAATTTGGGACATTACTCGTTTTTGACCCATTTTTACTAGGAAGGCCATAAAGTGGCCGATTTGTATTGAATCTTAGCATGTGACAATTCGTTGGATAGGTAAACAACATAAATACGACTTCCATGGGATATTTTTGCATTCTCTAAAAATTCAGCCAAAATGGAGGTTAAGAATATCTCCTCGTTAATTTGGGACATTACTCGTTTTCGACCCTTTTTTAGTAGGAAGGCCTAATGTGGCCGATTTGCATTGAATCTTAGCGTGTGACAGTTCGTTGGATAGGTAAACAACATAACTACGACTTCCACGGGATATTTTTGCATTCTCTAAAAATTCAGCCAAAATGGAGGTTAAGAAAATCTCCTCGTTAATTGGGGACATTACTCGTTTTTGACCCATTTTTACTAGGAAGGCCATAAAGTGGCCGATTTGTATTGAATCTTAGCATGTGACAATTCGTTGGATAGGTAAACAACATAACTACGACTTCCATGGGATATTTTTGCATTCTCTAAAAATTCGGCCAGAATGGAGGTTAAGAAAATCTCCTCGTTAATTTAGGACATTACTCGTTTTCGACCCATTTTTACTAGGAAGGCCATAAAGTGGCCGATTTGTATTTAATCTTAGCATGTGACAATTCGTTGGATAGGTAAACAACATAACTATGACTTCCATGAGATATTTTTGCATTCTCTAAAAATTCAGCCAAAATGGAGGTTAAGAAAATCTCTCGTTAATTTGGGACATTACTCGTTTTCGACCCTTTTTTACTAGGAAGGCCATAATGTGGCCGATTTGCATTGAATCTTAGCGTGTGACAATTCGTTGGATAGGTAAACAACTTAACTACGACTTCCATGGGATATTTTTGCATTCTCTAAAAATTCGGCCAAAATGGAGGTTAAGAAAATCTCCTCGTTAATTTAGGACATTACTCGTTTTTGACCCATTTTTACTAGGAATGCCATAAAGTGGCCGATTTGTACTGAATCTTAGCATGTGACAATTTGTTGGATAGGTAAACAACTTAACTACGACTTCCATGGGATATTTTTGCATTCTCTAAAAATTCAGCCAAAATGGAGGTTAAGAAAATCTCCTCGTTAATTTGGGACATTGCTTGTTTTCGACCCATTTTTACTAGGAAGGCCATAAAGTGGCCGATTTGTATTGAATCTTAGCATGTGACAATTCGTTGGATAGGTAAACAACATAACTACGACTTCCATGGGATATTTTTGCATTCTCTAAAAATTCGGCCAAAATGGAGGTTAAGAAAATCTCCTCGTTAATTTGGGACATTACTCGTTTTTGACCCATTTTTACTAGGAAGGCCATAAAGTGGCCGATTTGTATTGAATCTTAGCATGTGACAATTCGTTGGATAGGTAAACAACATAAATACGACTTCCATGGGATATTTTTGCATTCTCTAAAAATTCAGCCAAAATGGAGGTTAAGAATATCTCCTCGTTAATTTGGGACATTACTCGTTTTCGACCCTTTTTTAGTAGGAAGGCCTAATGTGGCCGATTTGCATTGAATCTTAGCGTGTGACAATTCGTTGGATAGGTAAACAACATAACTACGACTTCCACGGGATATTTTTGCATTCTCTAAAAATTTAGCCAAAATGGAGGTTAAGAAAATCTCCTCGTTAATTGGGGACATTACTCGTTTTTGACCCATTTTTACTAGGAAGGCCATAAAGTGGCCGATTTGTATTGAATCTTAGCATGTGACAATTCGTTGGATAGGTAAACAACATAACTACGACTTCCATGGGATATTTTTGCATTCTCTAAAAATTCGGCCAGAATGGAGGTTAAGAAAATCTCCTCGTTAATTTAGGACATTACTCGTTTTCGACCCATTTTTACTAGGAAGGCCATAAAGTGGCCGATTTGTATTTAATCTTAGCATGTGACAATTCGTTGGATAGGTAAACAACATAACTATGACTTCCATGAGATATTTTTGCATTCTCTAAAAATTCAGCCAAAATGGAGGTTAAGAAAATCTCTCGTTAATTTGGGACATTACTCGTTTTCGACCCTTTTTTACTAGGAAGGCCATAATGTGGCCGATTTGCATTGAATCTTAGCGTGTGACAATTCGTTGGATAGGTAAACAACTTAACTACGACTTCCATGGGATATTTTTGCATTCTCTAAAAATTCGGCCAAAATGGAGGTTAAGAAAATCTCCTCGTTAATTTAGGACATTACTCGTTTTTGACCCATTTTTACTAGGAATGCCATAAAGTGGCCGATTTGTACTGAATCTTAGCATGTGACAATTTGTTGGATAGGTAAACAACTTAACTACGACTTCCATGGGATATTTTTGCATTCTCTAAAAATTCAGCCAAAATGGAGGTTAAGAAAATCTCCTCGTTAATTTGGGACATTGCTTGTTTTCGACCCATTTTTACTAGGAAGGCCATAAAGTGGCCGATTTGTATTGAATCTTAGCATGTGACAATTCGTTGGATAGGTAAACAACATAACTACGACTTCCAAGGGATATTTTTGCATTCTCTTAAAATTCGGCCAAAATGGAGGTTAAGAAAATCTCCTCGTTAATTTGGGACATTACTCGTTTTTGACCCATTTTTACTAGGAAGGCCATAAAGTGGCCGATTTGTATTGAATCTTAGCATGTGACAATTCGTTGGATAGGTAAACAACATAAATACGACTTCCATGGGATATTTTTGCATTCTCTAAAAATTCAGCCAAAATGGAGGTTAAGAATATCTCCTCGTTAATTTGGGACATTACTCGTTTTCGACCCTTTTTTAGTAGGAAGGCCTAATGTGGCCGATTTGCATTGAATCTTAGCGTGTGACAATTCGTTGGATAGGTAAACAACATAACTACGACTTCCACGGGATATTTTTGCATTCTCTAAAAATTCAGCCAAAATGGAGGTTAAGAAAATCTCCTCGTTAATTGGGGACATTACTCGTTTTTGACCCATTTTTACTAGGAAGGCCATAAAGTGGCCGATTTGTATTGAATCTTAGCATGTGACAATTCGTTGGATAGGTAAACAACATAACTACGACTTCCATGGGATATTTTTGCATTCTCTAAAAATTCGGCCAGAATGGAGGTTAAGAAAATCTCCTCGTTAATTTAGGACATTACTCGTTTTCGACCCATTTTTACTAGGAAGGCCATAAAGTGGCCGATTTGTATTTAATCTTAGCATGTGACAATTCGTTGGATAGGTAAACAACATAACTATGACTTCCATGAGATATTTTTGCATTCTCTAAAAATTCAGCCAAAATGGAGGTTAAGAAAATCTCTCGTTAATTTGGGACATTACTCGTTTTCGACCCTTTTTTACTAGGAAGGCCATAATGTGGCCGATTTGCATTGAATCTTAGCGTGTGACAATTCGTTGGATAGGTAAATAACATAACTATGACTTCCATGGGATATTTTTGCATTCTCTAAAAATTCGGCCAAAATGGAGGTTAAGAAAATCTCATCGTTAATTTGGGACATTGCTTGTTTTCGACCCATTTTTACTAGGAAGGCCATAAAGTGGCCGATTTGTATTGAATCTTAGCATGTGACAATTCGTTGGATAGGTAAACAACATAACTACGACTTCCATGGGATATTTTTGCATTCTCTAAAAATTCGGCGAAAATGGAGGTTAAGAAAATCTCCTCTTTAATTTGGGACATTACTCGTTTTTGACCCATTTTTACTAGGAAGGCCATAAAGTGGCCGATTTGTATTGAATCTTAGCATGTGACAATTCGTTGGATAGGTAAACAACATAACTAGGACTTCCATGAGATATTTTTGCATTCTCTAAAAATTCAGCCAAAATGGAGGTTAAGAAAATCTCTCGTTAATTTGGGACATTACTCGTTTTCGACCCTTTTTTACTAGGAAGGCCATAATGTGGCCGATTTGCATTGAATCTTAGCGTGTGACAATTCGTTGGATAGGTAAATAACATAACTACGACTTCCATGGGATATTTTTGCATTCTCTAAAAATTCGGCCAAAATGGAGGTTAAGAAAATATCCTCGTTAATTAAGGACATTGCTCGTTTTCGACCCATTTTTACTAGGAAGGCCATAAAGTGGCCGATTTGTATTGAATCTTAGCATGTGACAATTCGTTGGATAGGTTAATAACATAACTACGACTTCCATGGGATATTTTTGCATTCTCTAAAAATTCGGCCAAAATGGAGGTTAAGAAAATCTCCTCGTTAATTTAGGACATTACTCGTTTTCGACCCTTTTTTACTAGGAAGGCCATAATGTGGTCGATTTGCATTGAATCTTAGCATGTGACAATTCGTTGGATAGGTAAACAACATAACTACGACTTCCATGGGATATTTTTGCATTCTCTAAAAATTCGGCCAGAATGGAGGTTAAGAAAATCTCCTCGTTAATTTAGGACATTACTCGTTTTCGACCCATTTTTACTAGGAAGGCCATAAAGTGGCCGATTTGTATTGAATCTTAGCATGTGACAATTCGTTGGATAGGTAAACAACATAACTATGACTTCCATAAGATATTTTTGCATTCTCTAAAAATTCAGCCAAAATGGAGGTTAAGAAAATCTCTCGTTAATTTGGGACATTACTCGTTTTCGACCCTTTTTTACTAGGAAGGCCATAATGTGGCCGATTTGCATTGAATCTTAGCGTGTGACAATTCGTTGGATAGGTAAATAACATAACTACGACTTCCATGGGATATTTTTGCATTCTCTAAAAATTCGGCCAAAATGGAGGTTAAGAAAATATCCTCGTTAATTAAGGACATTGCTCGTTTTCGACCCATTTTTACTAGGAAGGCCATAAAGTGGCCGATTTGTATTGAATCTTAGCATGTGACAATTCGTTGGATAGGTTAATAACATAACTACGACTTCCATGGGATATTTTTGCATTCTCTAAAAATTCGGCCAAAATGGAGGTTAAGAAAATCTCCTCGTTAATTTAGGACATTACTCGTTTTCGACCCTTTTTTACTAGGAAGGCCATAATGTGGTCGATTTGCATTGAATCTTAGCATGTGACAATTCGTTGGATAGGTAAACAACATAACTACGACTTCCATGGGATATTTTTGCATTCTCTAAAAAATCGGCCAGAATGGAGGTTAAGAAAATCTCCTCGTTAATTTAGGACATTACTCGTTTTCGACCCATTTTTACTAGGAAGGCCATAAAGTGGCCGATTTGTATTGAATCTTAGCATGTGACAATTCGTTGGATAGGTAAACAACATAACTATGACTTCCATAAGATATTTTTGCATTCTCTAAAAATTCAGCCAAAATGGAGGTTAAGAAAATCTCTCGTTAATTTGGGACATTACTCGTTTTCGACCCTTTTTTACTAGGAAGGCCATAATGTGGCCGATTTGCATTGAATCTTAGCGTGTGACAATTCGTTGGATAGGTAAATAACATAACTACGACTTCGATGGGATATTTTTGCATTCTCTAAAAATTCGGCCAAAATGGAGGTTAAGAAAATATCCTCGTTAATTATGGACATTGCTCGTTTTCGACCCATTTTTACTAGGAAGGCCATAAAGTGGCCGATTTGTATTGAATCTTAGCATGTGACAATTCGTTGGATAGGTTAATAACATAACTACGACTTCCATGGGAAATTTTTGCATTCTCTAAAAATTCGGCCAAAATGGAGGTTAAGAAAATCTCCTCGTTAATTTAGGACATTACTCGTTTTCGACCCTTTTTTACTAGGAAGGCCATAATGTGGTCGATTTGCATTGAATCTTAGCATGTGACAATTCGTTGGATAGGTAAACAACATAACTACGACTTCCATGGGATATTTTTGCATTCTCTAAAAATTCGGCCAAAATGGAGGTTAAGAAAATCTCCTCGTTAATTTAGGACATTACTCGTTTTTGACCCATTTTTACTAGGAATGCCATAAAGTGGCCGATTTGCATTGAATCTTAGCATGTGACAATTTGTTTGATAGGTAAACAACTTAACTACGACTTCCATGGGATATTTTTGCATTCTCTAAAAATTCAGCCAAAATGGAGGTTAAGAAAATCTCCTCGTTAATTTGGGACATTACTCGTTTTCGACCCTTTTTTACAAGGAAGGCCATAATGTGGCCGATTTGCATTGAATCTTAGCGTGTGACAATTCATCGGATAGGTAAACAACATAACTACGACTTCCATGGGATATTTTTGCATTCTCTAAAAATTCAGCCAAAATGGAGGTTAAGAAAATCTCCTCGTTAATTGGGGACATTACTCGTTTTTGAACCATTTTTACTAGGAAGGCCATAAAGTTGCCGATTTGTATTGAATCTTAGCATGTGACAATTCGATGGATAGGTAAACAACATAACTACGACTTCCATGGGATATTTTTGCATTCTCTAAAAATTCGGCCAAAATGGAGGTTAAGAAAATCTCCTCGTTAATTTGGGACATTACTCGTTTTTGACCCATTTTTACTAGGAAGGCCATAAAGTGGCCGATTTGTATTGAATCTTTGCATGTGACAATTCGTTGGATAGGTAAACAACATAAATACGACTTCCATGGGATATTTTTGCATTCTCTAAAAATTCAGCCAAAATGGAGGTTAAGAAAATCTCCTCGTTAATTTGGGACATTACTCGTTTTCGACCCTTTTTTAGTAGGAAGGCCTAATGTGGCTGATTTGCATTGAATCTTAGCGTGTGACAATTCGTTGGATAGGTAAACAACATAACTACGACTTCCACGGGATATTTTTGCATTCTCTAAAAATTCGGCCAAAATGGAGGTTAAGAAAATCTCCTCGTTAATTGGGGACATTACTCGTTTTTGACCCATTTTTACTAGGAAGGCCATAAAGTGGCCGATTTGTATTGAATCTTAGCATGTGACAATTCGTTGGATAGGTAAACAACATAACTACGACTTCCATGGGATATTTTTGCATTCTCTAAAAATTCGGCCAGAATGGAGGTTAAGAAAATCTCCTCGTTAATTTAGGACATTACTCGTTTTCGACCCATTTTTACTAGGAAGGCCATAAAGTGGCCGATTTGTATTGAATCTTAGCATGTGACAATTCGTTGGATAGGTAAACAACATAACTATGACTTCCATGAGATATTTTTGCATTCTCTAAAAATTCAGCCAAAATGGAGGTTAAGAAAATCTCTCGTTAATTTGGGACATTACTCGTTTTCGACCCTTTTTTACAAGGAAGGCCATAATGTGGCCGATTTGCATTGAATCTTAGCGTGTGACAATTCATCGGATAGGTAAACAACATAACTACGACTTCCATGGGATATTTTTGCATTCTCTAAAAATTCAGCCAAAATGGAGGTTAAGAAAATCTCCTCGTTAATTGGGGACATTACTCGTTTTTGAACCATTTTTACTAGGAAGGCCATAAAGTTGCCGATTTGTATTGAATCTTAGCATGTGACAATTCGTTGGATAGGTAAACAACATAACTACGACTTCCATGGGATATTTTTGCATTCTCTAAAAATTCGGCCAAAATGGAGGTTAAGAAAATCTCCTCGTTAATTTGGGACATTACTCGTTTTTGACCCATTTTTACTATGAAGGCCATAAAGTGGCCGATTTGTATTGAATCTTAGCATGTGACAATTCGTTGGATAGGTAAACAACATAAATACGACTTCCATGGGATATTTTTGCATTCTCTAAAAATTCAGCCAAAATGGAGGTTAAGAATATCTCCTCGTTAATTTGGGACATTACTCGTTTTCGACCCTTTTTTAGTAGGAAGGGCTAATGTGGCTGATTTGCATTGAATCTTAGCGTGTGACAATTCGTTGGATAGGTAAACAACTTAACTACGACTTCCATGGGATATTTTTGCATTCTCTAAAAATTCAGCCAAAATGGAGGTTAAGAAAATCTCCTCGTTAATTTGGGACATTACTCGTTTTCGACCCTTTTTTACAAGGAAGGCCATAATGTGGCCGATTTGCATTGAATCTTAGCGTGTGACAATTCATCGGATAGGTAAACAACATAACTACGACTTCCATGGGATATTTTTGCATTCTCTAAAAATTCAGCCAAAATGGAGGCTAAGAAAATCTCCTCGTTAATTTAGGACATTACTCGTTTTTGACCCATTTTTACTAGGAATGCCATAAAGTGGCCGATTTGCATTGAATCTTAGCATGTGACAATTTGTTTGATAGGTAAACAACTTAACTACGACTTCCATGGGATATTTTTGCATTCTCTAAAAATTCAGCCAAAATGGAGGTTAAGAAAATCTCCTCGTTAATTTGGGACATTACTCGTTTTCGACCCTTTTTTACAAGGAAGGCCATAATGTGGCCGATTTGCATTGAATCTTAGCGTGTGACAATTCATCGGATAGGTAAACAACATAACTACGACTTCCATGGGATATTTTTTCATTCTCTAAAAATTCAGCCAAAATGGAGGTTAAGAAAATCTCCTCGTTAATTGGGGACATTACTCGTTTTTGAACCATTTTTACTAGGAAGGCCATAAAGTTGCCGATTTGTATTGAATCTTAGCATGTGACAATTCGTTGGATAGGTAAACAACATAACTACGACTTCCATGGGATATTTTTGCATTCTCTAAAAATTCGGCCAAAATGGAGGTTAAGAAAATCTCCTCGTTAATTTGGGACATTACTCGTTTTTGACCCATTTTTACTAGGAAGGCCATAAAGTGGCCGATTTGTATTGAATCTTAGCATGTGACAATTCGTTGGATAGGTAAACAACATAAATACGACTTCCATGGGATATTTTTGCATTCTCTAAAAATTCAGCCAAAATGGAGGTTAAGAATATCTCCTCGTTAATTTGGGACATTACTCGTTTTCGACCCTTTTTTAGTAGGAAGGCCTAATGTGGCTGATTTGCATTGAATCTTAGCGTGTGACAATTCGTTGGATAGGTAAACAACATAACTACGACTTCCACGGGATATTTTTGCATTCTCTAAAAATTCAGCCAAAATGGAGGTTAAGAAAATCTCCTCGTTAATTGGGGACATTACTCGTTTTTGACCCATTTTTACTAGGAAGGCCATAAAGTGGCCGATTTGTATTGAATCTTAGCATGTGACAATTCGTTGGATAGGTAAACAACATAACTACGACTTCCATGGGATATTTTTGCATTCTCTAAAAATTCGGCCAGAATGGAGGTTAAGAAAATCTCCTCGTTAATTTAGGACATTACTCGTTTTCGACCCATTTTTACTAGGAAGGCCATAAAGTGGCCGATTTGTATTGAATCTTAGCATGTGACAATTCGTTGGATAGGTAAACAACATAACTATGACTTCCATGAGATATTTTTGCATTCTCTAAAAATTCAGCCAAAATGGAGGTTAAGAAAATCTCTCGTTAATTTGGGACATTACTCGTTTTCGACCCTTTTTTACAAGGAAGGCCATAATGTGGCCGATTTGCATTGAATCTTAGCGTGTGACAATTCATCGGATAGGTAAACAACATAACTACGACTTCCATGGGATATTTTTGCATTCTCTAAAAATTCAGCCAAAATGGAGGTTAAGAAAATCTCCTCGTTAATTGGGGACATTACTCGTTTTTGAACCATTTTTACTAGGAAGGCCATAAAGTTGCCGATTTGTATTGAATCTTAGCATGTGACAATTCGTTGGATAGGTAAACAACATAACTACGACTTCCATGGGATATTTTTGCATTCTCTAAAAATTCGGCCAAAATGGAGGTTAAGAAAATCTCCTCGTTAATTTGGGACATTACTCGTTTTTGACCCATTTTTACTATGAAGGCCATAAAGTGGCCGATTTGTATTGAATCTTAGCATGTGACAATTCGTTGGATAGGTAAACAACATAAATACGACTTCCATGGGATATTTTTGCATTCTCTAAAAATTCAGCCAAAATGGAGGTTAAGAATATCTCCTCGTTAATTTGGGACATTACTCGTTTTCGACCCTTTTTTTAGTAGGAAGGGCTAATGTGGCTGATTTGCATTGAATCTTAGCGTGTGACAATTCGTTGGATAGGTAAACAACTTAACTACGACTTCCATGGGATATTTTTGCATTCTCTAAAAATTCAGCCAAAATGGAGGTTAAGAAAATCTCCTCGTTAATTTGGGACATTACTCGTTTTCGACCCTTTTTTACAAGGAAGGCCATAATGTGGCCGATTTGCATTGAATCTTAGCGTGTGACAATTCATCGGATAGGTAAACAACATAACTACGACTTCCATGGGATATTTTTGCATTCTCTAAAAATTCAGCCAAAATGGAGGTTAAGAAAATCTCCTCGTTAATTGGGGACATTACTCGTTTTTGAACCATTTTTACAAGGAAGGCCATAAAGTTGCCGATTTGTATTGAATCTTAGCATGTGACAATTCGTTGGATAGGTAAACAACATAACTACGACTTCCATGGGATATTTTTGCATTCTCTAAAAATTCGGCCAAAATGGAGGTTAAGAAAATCTCCTCGTTAATTTGGGACATTACTCGTTTTTGACCCATTTTTACTAGGAAGGCCATAAAGTGGCCGATTTGTATTGAATCTTAGCATGTGACAGTTCGTTGGATAGGTAAACAACATAAATACGACTTCCATGGGATATTTTTGCATTCTCTAAAAATTCAGCCAAAATGGAGGTTAAGAATATCTCCTCGTTAATTTGGGACATTACTCGTTTTCGACCCTTTTTTAGTAGGAAGGCCTAATGTGGCTGATTTGCATTGAATCTTAGCGTGTGACAATTCGTTGGATAGGTAAACAACATAACTACGACTTCCACGGGATATTTTTGCATTCTCTAAAAATTCAGCCAAAATGGAGGTTAAGAAAATCTCCTCGTTAATTGGGGACATTACTCGTTTTTGACCCATTTTTACTAGGAAGGCCATAAAGTGGCCGATTTGTATTGAATCTTAGCATGTGACAATTCGTTGGATAGGTAAACAACATAACTACGACTTCCATGGGATATTTTTGCATTCTCTAAAAATTCGGCCAGAATGGAGGTTAAGAAAATCTCCTCGTTAATTTAGGACATTACTCGTTTTCGACCCATTTTTACTAGGAAGGCCATAAAGTGGTCGATTTGTATTGAATCTTAGCATGTGACAATTCGTTGGATAGGTAAACAACATAACTATGACTTCCATGAGATATTTTTGCATTCTCTAAAAATTCAGCCAAAATGGAGGTTAAGAAAATCTCTCGTTAATTTGGGACATTACTCGTTTTCGACCCTTTTTTACTAGGAAGGCCATAATGTGGCCGATTTGCATTGAATCTTAGCGTGTGACAATTCGTTGGATAGGTAAATAACATAACTACGACTTCCATGGGATATTTTTGCATTCTCTAAAAATTCGGCCAAAATGGAGGTTAAGAAAATATCCTCGTTAATTAAGGACATTGCTCGTTTTCGACCCATTTTTACTAGGAAGGCCATAAAGTGGCCGATTTGTATTGAATCTTAGCATGTGACAATTCGTTGGATAGGTTAATAACATAACTACGACTTCCATGGGATATTTTTGCATTCTCTAAAAATTCGGCCAAAATGGAGGTTAAGAAAATCTCCTCGTTAATTTAGGACATTACTCGTTTTCGACCCTTTTTTACTAGGAAGGCCATAATGTGGTCGATTTGCATTGAATCTTAGCATGTGACAATTCGTTGGATAGGTAAACAACATAACTACGACTTCCATGGGATATTTTTGCATTCTCTAAAAATTCGGCCAAAATGGAGGTTAAGAAAATCTCCTCGTTAATTTAGGACATTACTCGTTTTTGACCCATTTTTACTAGGAATGCCATAAAGTGGCTGATTTGCATTGAATCTTAGCATGTGACAATTTGTTTGATAGGTAAACAACTTAACTACGACTTCCATGGGATATTTTTGCATTCTCTAAAAATTCAGCCAAAATGGAGGTTAAGAAAATCTCCTCGTTAATTTGGGACATTACTCGTTTTCGACCCTTTTTTACAAGGAAGGCCATAATGTGGCCGATTTGCATTGAATCTTAGCGTGTGACAATTCATCGGATAGGTAAACAACATAACTACGACTTCCATGGGATATTTTTGCATTCTCTAAAAATTCAGCCAAAATGGAGGTTAAGAAAATCTCCTCGTTAATTGGGGACATTACTCGTTTTTGAACCATTTTTACTAGGAAGGCCATAAAGTTGCCGATTTGTATTGAATCTTAGCATGTGACAATTCGTTGGATAGGTAAACAACATAACTACGACTTCCATGGGATATTTTTGCATTCTCTAAAAATTCGGCCAAAATGGAGGTTAAGAAAATCTCCTCGTTAATTTGGGACATTACTCGTTTTTGACCCATTTTTACTAGGAAGGCCATAAAGTGGCCGATTTGTATTGAATATTAGCATGTGACAATTCGTTGGATAGGTAAACAACATAAATACGACTTCCATGGGATATTTTTGCATTCTCTAAAAATTCAGCCAAAATGGAGGTTAAGAAAATCTCCTCGTTAATTGGGGACATTACTCGTTTTTGATCCATTTTTACTAGGAAGGCCATAAAGTGGCCGATTTGTATTGAATCTTAGCATGTGACAATTCGTTGGATAGGTAAACAACATAACTACGACTTCCATGGGATATTTTTGCATTCTCTAAAAATTCGGCCAGAATGGAGGTTAAGAAAATCTCCTCGTTAATTTAGGACATTACTCGTTTTCGACCCATTTTTACTAGGAAGGCCATAAAGTGGCCGATTTGTATTGAATCTTAGCATGTGACAATTCATTGGATAGGTAAACAACATAACTATGACTTCCATGAGATATTTTTGCATTCTCTAAAAATTCAGCCAAAATGGAGGTTAAGAAAATCTCTCGTTAATTTGGGACATTACTCGTTTTCGACCCTTTTTTACTAGGAAGGCCATAATGTGGCCGATTTGCATTGAATCTTAGCGTGTGACAATTCGTTGGATAGGTAAATAACATAACTACGACTTCCATGGGATATTTTTGCATTCTCTAAAAATTCGGCCAAAATGGAGGTTAAGAAAATATCCTCGTTAATTAAGGACATTGCTCGTTTTCGACCCATTTTTACTAGGAAGGCCATAAAGTGGCCGATTTGTATTGAATCTTAGCATGTGACAATTCGTTGGATAGGTAAACAACATAACTACGACTTCCATGGGATATTTTTGCATTCTCTAAAAATTCGGCCAAAATGGAGGTTAAGAAAATCTCCTCGTTAATTTGGGACAATACTCGTTTTTGACCCATTTTTACTAGGAAGGCCATAAAGTGGCCGATTTGTATTGAATCTTAGCATGTGACAATTCGTTGGATAGGTAAACAACATAAATACGACTTCCATGGGATATTTTTGCATTCTCTAAAAATTCAGCCAAAATGGAGGTTAAGAATATCTCCTCGTTAATTTGGGACATTACTCGTTTTCGACCCTTTTTTAGTAGGAAGGGCTAATGTGGCTGATTTGCATTGAATCTTAGCGTGTGACAATTCGTTGGATAGGTAAACAACTTAACTACGACTTCCATGGGATATTTTTGCATTCTCTAAAAATTCAGCCAAAATGGAGGTTAAGAAAATCTCCTCGTTAATTTGGGACATTACTCGTTTTCGACCCTTTTTTACAAGGAAGGCCATAATGTGGCCGATTTGCATTGAATCTTAGCGTGTGACAATTCATCGGATAGGTAAACAACATAACTACGACTTCCATGGGATATTTTTGCATTCTCTAAAAATTCAGCCAAAATGGAGGTTAAGAAAATCTCCTCGTTAATTGGGGACATTACTCGTTTTTGAACCATTTTTACTAGGAAGGCCATAAAGTTGCCGATTTGTATTGAATCTTAGCATGTGACAATTCGTTGGATAGGTAAACAACATAACTACGACTTCCATGGGATATTTTTGCATTCTCTAAAAATTCGGCCAAAATGGAGGTTAAGAAAATCTCCTCGTTAATTTGGGACATTACTCGTTTTTGACCCATTTTTACTAGGAAGGCCATAAAGTGGCCGATTTGTATTGAATCTTAGCATGTGACAATTCGTTGGATAGGTAAACAACATAACTATGACTTCCATGAGATATTTTTGCATTCTCTAAAAATTCAGCCAAAATGGAGGTTAAGAAAATCTCTCGTTAATTTGGGACATTACTCGTTTTCGACCCTTTTTTACAAGGAAGGCCATAATGTGGCCGATTTGCATTGAATCTTAGCGTGTGACAATTCATCGGATAGGTAAACAACATAACTACGACTTCCATGGGATATTTTTGCATTCTCTAAAAATTCAGCCACAATGGAGGTTAAGAAAATCTCCTCGTTAATTGGGGACATTACTCGTTTTTGAACCATTTTTACTAGGAAGGCCATAAAGTTGCCGATTTGTATTGAATCTTAGCATGTGACAATTCGTTGGATAGGTAAACAACATAACTACGACTTCCATGGGATATTTTTGCATTCTCTAAAAATTCGGCCAAAATGGAGGTTAAGAAAATCTCCTCGTTAATTTGGGACATTACTCGTTTTTGACCCATTTTTACTAGGAAGGCCATAAAGTGGCCGATTTGTATTGAATCTTAGCATGTGACAATTCGTTGGATAGGTAAACAACATAAATACGACTTCCATGGGATATTTTTGCATTCTCTAAAAATTCAGCCAAAATGGAGGTTAAGAATATCTCCTCGTTAATTTGGGACATTACTCGTTTTCGACCCTTTTTTACAAGGAAGGCCATAATGTGGCCGATTTGCATTGAATCTTAGCGTGTGACAATTCATCGGATAGGTAAACAACATAACTACGACTTCCATGGGATATTTTTGCATTCTCTAAAAATTCGGCCAGAATGGAGGTTAAGAAAATCTCCTCGTTAATTTAGGACATTACTCGTTTTCGACCCATTTTTACTAGGAAGGCCATAAAGTGGCCGATTTGTATTGAATCTTAGCATGTGACAATTCGTTGGATAGGTAAACAACATAACTATGACTTCCATGAGATATTTTTGCATTCTCTAAAAATTCAGCCAAAATGGAGGTTAAGAAAATCTCTCGTTAATTTGGGACATTACTCGTTTTCGACCCTTTTTTACAAGGAAGGCCATAATGTGGCCGATTTGCATTGAATCTTAGCGTGTGACAATTCATCGGATAGGTAAACAACATAACTACGACTTCCATGGGATATTTTTGCATTCTCTAAAAATTCAGCCAAAATGGAGGTTAAGAAAATCTCCTCGTTAATTGGGGACATTACTCGTTTTTGAACCATTTTTACTAGGAAGGCCATAAAGTTGCCGATTTGTATTGAATCTTAGCATGTGACAATTCGTTGGATAGGTAAACAACATAACTACGACTTCCATGGGATATTTTTGCATTCTCTAAAAATTCGGCCAAAATGGAGGTTAAGAAAATCTCCTCGTTAATTTGGGACATTACTCGTTTTTGACCCATTTTTACTAGGAAGGCCATAAAGTGGCCGATTTGTATTGAATCTTAGCATGTGACAATTCGTTGGATAGGTAAACAACATAAATACGACTTCCATGGGATATTTTTGCATTCTCTAAAAATTCAGCAAAAATGGAGGTTAAGAATATCTCCTCGTTAATTTGGGACATTACTCGTTTTCGACCCTTTTTTAGTAGGAAGGGCTAATGTGGCTGATTTGCATTGAATCTTAGCGTGTGACAATTCGTTGGATAGGTAAACAACTTAACTACGACTTCCATGGGATATTTTTGCATTCTCTAAAAATTCAGCCAAAATGGAGGTTAAGAAAATCTCCTCGTTAATTTGGGACATTACTCGTTTTCGACCCTTTTTTACAAGGAAGGCCATAATGTGGCCGATTTGCATTGAATCTTAGCGTGTGACAATTCATCGGATAGGTAAACAACATAACTACGACTTCCATGGGATATTTTTGCATTCTCTAAAAATTCAGCCAAAATGGAGGTTAAGAAAATCTCCTCGTTAATTGGGGACATTACTCGTTTTTGAACCATTTTTACTAGGAAGGCCATAAAGTTGCCGATTTGTATTGAATCTTAGCATGTGACAATTCGTTGGATAGGTAAACAACATAAATACGACTTCCATGGGATATTTTTGCATTCTCTAAAAATTCAGCCAAAATGGAGGTTAAGAAAATCTCCTCGTTAATTGGGGACATTACTCGTTTTTGACCCATTTTTACTAGGAAGGCCATAAAGTGGCCGATTTGTATTGAATCTTAGCATGTGACAATTCGTTGGATAGGTAAACAACATAACTACGACTTCCATGGGATATTTTTGCATTCTCTAAAAATTCGGCCATAATGGAGGTTAAGAAAATCTCCTCGTTAATTTAGGACATTACTCGTTTTCGACCCATTTTTACTAGGAAGGCCATAAAGTGGCCGATTTGTATTGAATCTTAGCATGTGACAATTCGTTGGATAGGTAAACAACATAACTATGACTTCCATGAGATATTTTTGCATTCTCTAAAAATTCAGCGAAAATGGAGGTTAAGAAAATCTCTCGTTAATTTGGGACATTACTCGTTTTCGACCCTTTTTTACTAGGAAGGCCATAATGTGGCCGATTTGCATTGAATCTTAGCGTGTGACAATTCGTTGGATAGGTAAATAACATAACTACGACTTCCATGGGATATTTTTGCATTCTCTAAAAATTCAGCCAAAATGGAGGTTAAGAAAATATCCTCGTTAATTAAGGACATTGCTCGTTTTCGACCCATTTTTACTAGGAAGGCCATAAAGTGGCTGATTTGTATTGAATCTTAGCATGTGACAATTCGTTGGATAGGTTAATAACATAACTACGACTTCCATGGGATATTTTTGCATTCTCTAAAAATTCGGCCAAAATGGAGGTTAAGAAAATCTCCTCGTTAATTTAGGACATTACTCGTTTTCGACCCTTTTTTACTAGGAAGGCCATAATGTGGTCGATTTGCATTGAATCTTAGCATGTGACAATTCGTTGGATAGGTAAACAACATAACTACGACTTCCATGGGATATTTTTGCATTCTCTAAAAATTCGGCCAAAATGGAGGTTAAGAAAATCTCCTCGTTAATTTAGGACATTACTCGTTTTTGACCCATTTTTACTAGGAATGCCATAAAGTGGCCGATTTGCATTGAATCTTAGCATGTGACAATTTGTTTGATAGGTAAACAACTTAACTACGACTTCCATGGGATATTTTTGCATTCTCTAAAAATTCAGCCAAAATGGAGGTTAAGAAAATCTCCTCGTTAATTTGGGACATTACTCGTTTTCGACCCTTTTTTACAAGGAAGGCCATAATGTGGCCGATTTGCATTGAATCTTAGCGTGTGACAATTCATCGGATAGGTAAACAACATAACTACGACTTCCATGGGATATTTTTGCATTCTCTAAAAATTTAGCCAAAATGGAGGTTAAGAAAATCTCCTCGTTAATTGGGGACATTACTCGTTTTTGAACCATTTTTACTAGGAAGGCCATAAAGTTGCCGATTTGTATTGAATCTTAGCATGTGACAATTCGTTGGATAGGTAAACAACATAACTACGACTTCCATGGGATATTTTTGCATTCTCTAAAAATTCGGCCAAAATGGAGGTTAAGAAAATCTCCTCGTTAATTTGGGACATTACTCGTTTTTGACCCATTTTTACTAGGAAGGCCATAAAGTGGCCGATTTGTATTGAATATTAGCATGTGACAATTCGTTGGATAGGTAAACAACATAAATACGACTTCCATGGGATATTTTTGCATTCTCTAAAAATTCAGCCAAAATGGAGGTTAAGAAAATCTCCTCGTTAATTGGGGACATTACTCGTTTTTGATCCATTTTTACTAGGAAGGCCATAAAGTGGCCGATTTGTATTGAATCTTAGCATGTGACAATTCGTTGGATAGGTAAACAACATAACTACGACTTCCATGGGATATTTTTGCATTCTCTAAAAATTCGGCCAAAATGGAGGTTAAGAAAATATCCTCGTTAATTAAGGACATTGCTCGTTTTCGACCCATTTTTACTAGGAAGGCCATAAAGTGGCCGATTTGTATTGAATCTTAGCGTGTGACAATTCGTTGGATAGGTTAATAACATAACTACGACTTCCATGGGATATTTTTGCATTCTCTAAAAATTCGGCCAAAATGGAGGTTAAGAAAATATCCTCGTTAATTTAGGACATTACTCGTTTTCGACCCTTTTTTACTAGGAAGGCCATAATGTGGTCGATTTGCATTGAATCTTAGCATGTGACAATTCGTTGGATAGGTAAACAACATAACTACGACTTCCATGGGATATTTTTGCATTCTCTAAAAATTCGGCCAAAATGGAGGTTAAGAAAATCTCCTCGTTAATATAGGACATTACTCGTTTTTGACCCATTTTTACTAGGAATGCCATAAAGTGGCCGATTTGCATTGAATCTTAGCATGTGACAATTTGTTTGATAGGTAAACAACTTAACTACGACTTCCATGGGATATTTTTGCATTCTCTAAAAATTCAGCCAAAATGGAGGTTAAGAAAATCTCCTCGTTAATTTGGGACATTACTCGTTTTCGACCCTTTTTTACAAGGAAGGCCATAATGTGGCCGATTTGCATTGAATCTTAGCGTGTGACAATTCATCGGATAGGTAAACAACATAACTACGACTTCCATGGGATATTTTTGCATTCTCTAAAAATTCGGCCAAAATGGAGGTTAAGAAAATCTCCTCGTTAATTAAGGACATTACTCGTTTTCGACCCTTTTTTACTAGGAAGGCCATAATGTGGCCGATTTGTATTGAATCTAAGCATGTGACAATTCGTTGGATAGGTAAACAACATAACTACGACTTCCATGGGATATTTTTGCATTCTCTAAAAATTCGGCCAAAATGGAGGTTAAGAAAATCTCCTCGTTAATTTGGGACATTACTCGTTTTCGACCCTTCTTTAGTAGGAAGGCCATAATGTGGCCGATTTGCATTGAATCTTAGCGTGTGACAATTCGTTGGGTAGGTAAACAACATAACTATGACTTCCATGGGATATTTTTGCATTCTCTAAAAATTCAGCCAAAATGGAGGTTAAGAAAATCTCCTCGTTAATTGGGGACATTGCTCGTTTTCGACCCTTTTTTAGTAGGAAGGCCATAATGTGTCCGATTTGCATTGAATCTTAGCGTGTGACAATTCGTTGGATAGGTAAACAACATAACTACGACATCCATGGGATATTTTTGCATTCTCTAAAAATTCGGCCAAAATGGAGGTTAAGAAAATCTCCTCGTTAATTTGGGACATTACTCGTTTTCGACCCTTTTTTACTAGGAAGGCCATAATGTGGCCGATTTGCATTGAATCTTAGCGTGTGACAATTCATCGGATAGGTGAACAACATAACTACGACTTCCATGGGATATTTTTGCATTCTCTAAAAATTCGGCCAAAATGGAGGTTAAGAAAATCTCCTCGTTAATTTAGGACATTGCTTGTTTTCGACCCATTTTTACTAGGAAGGCCATAAAGTGGCCGATTTGTATTGAATCTTAGCATGTGACAATTCGTTGGATAGGTAAACAACATAACTATGACTTCCATGGGATATTTTTGCATTCTCTAAAAATTCAGCCAAAATGGAGGTTAAGAAAATCTCCTCGTTAATTTGGGACATTACTCGTTTTCGACCCTTTTTTAGTAGGAAGGCCATAATGTGGCCGATTTGCATTGAATCTTAGCGTGTGACAATTCGTTGGATAGGTAAACAACATAACTATGACTTCCATGGGATATTTTTGCATTCTCTAAAAATTCGGCCAGAATGGAGGTTAAGAAAATCTCCTCGTTAATTTAGGACATTACTCGTTTTCGACCCATTTTTACTAGGAAGGCCATAAAGTGGCCGATATGCATGGAATTTTAGCGTGTGACAATTCGTTGGATAGGTAAACAACATAACTACGACATCCATGGGATATTTTTGCATTCTCTAAAAATTCGGCCAGAATGGAGGTTAAGAAAATCTCCTCGTTAATTTGGGACATTACTCGTTTTCGACCCATTTTTACTAGGAAGGCCATAAAGTGACCGATTTGTATTGAATTGAATCTTAGCATGTGACAATTCGTTGGATAGGTAAACAACATTACTACGACTTCCATGGGATATTTTTGAATTCTCTAAAAATTCAGCCAAAATGGAGGTTAAGAAAATCTCCTCGTTAATTTAGGACATTACTCGTTTTCGACCCTTTTTTACTAGGAAGGCCATAATGTGGCCGATTTGCATTGAATCTTAGCGTGTGACAACTCGTTAGATAGGTAAACAACATAACTACAACTTCCATGGGATATTTTTGCATTCTCTAAAAATTCGGCTAAAATGGAGGTTAAGAAAATATCCTCGTTAATTTAGGACATTGCTCGTTTTCGACCCATTTTTACTAGGAAGGCCATAAAGTGGCCGATTTGTATTGAATCTTAGCATGTGACAATTCGTTGGATAGGTTAAGAACATAGCTACGACTTACATGGTATATTTTTGCATTCTCTAAAAATTCGGCCAAAATGGAGGTTAAGAAAATCTCCTCGTTAATTTAGGACATTACTCGTTTTCGACCCTTTTTTACTAGGAAGGCCATAAAGTGGCCGATTTGTATTGAATCTTAGCATGTGACAATTCGTTGGATAGGTAAACAACATAACTACGACTTCCATGGGATATTTTTGCATTCTCTAAAAATTCAGCGAAAATGGAGGTTAAGAAAATCTCCTCGTTAATTTGGGACATTACACGTTTTCGACCCTTTTTTAGTTGGAAGGCCATAATGTGGCCGATTTGCATTGAATCTTAGCGTGTGACAATTCGTTGGATAGGTAAACAACATAACTATGACTTCCATGGGATATTTTTGCATTCTCTAAAAATTCGGCCAAAATGGAGGTTAAGAAAATCTCCTCGTTAATTTAGGACATTACTCGTTTTCGACCCATTTTTACTAGGAAGGCCATAAAGTGGCCGATATGCATGGAATTTTAGCGTGTGACAATTCGTTGGATAGGTAAACAACATAACTACGACATCCATGGGATATTTTTGCATTCTCTAAAAATTCGGCCAGAATGGAGGTTAAGAAAATCTCCTCGTTAATTTGGGACATTACTCGTTTTCGACCCATTTTTACTAGGAAGGCCATAAAGTGGCCGATTTGTATTGAATTGAATCTTAGCATGTGACAATTCGTTGGATAGGTAAACAACATTACTACGACTTCCATGGGATATTTTTGAATTCTCTAAAAATTCAGCCAAAATGGAGGTTAAGAAAATCTCCTCGTTAATTTGGGACATTACTCGTTTTCGACCCTTTTTTACTAGGAAGGCCATAATGTGGCCGATTTGCATTGAATCTTAGCGTGTGACAACTCGTTAGATAGGTAAACAACATAACTACGACTTCCATGGGATATTTTTGCATTGTCTAAAAATTCGGCTAAAATGGAGGTTAAGAAAATATCCTCGTTAATTTAGGACATTGCTCGTTTTCGACCCATTTTTACTAGGAAGGCCATAAAGTGGCCAATTTGTATTGAATCTTAGCATGTGACAATTCGTTGGATAGGTTAAGAACATAGCTACGACTTACATGGTATATTTTTGCATTCTCTAAAAATTCGGCCAAAATGGAGGTTAAGAAAATCTCCTCGTTAATTTAGGACATTACTCGTTTTCGACCCTTTTTTACTAGGAAGGCCATAAAGTGGCCGATTTGTATTGAATCTTAGCATGTGACAATTCGTTGGATAGGTAAACAACATAACTACGACTTCCATGGGATATTTTTGCATTCTCTAAAAATTCAGCGAAAATGGAGGTTAAGAAAATCTCCTCGTTAATTTGGGACATTACACGTTTTCGACCCTTTTTTAGTTGGAAGGCCATAATGTGGCCGATTTGCATTGAATCTTAGCGTGTGACAATTCGTTGGATAGGTAAACAACATAACTATGACTTCCATGGGATATTTTTGCATTCTCTAAAAATTCGGCCAAAATGGAGGTTAAGAAAATCTCCTCGTTAATTTAGGACATTACTCCTTTTCGACCCATTTTTACTAGGAAGGCCATAAAGTGGCCGATATGCATGGAATTTTAGCGTGTGACAATTCGTTGGATAGGTAAACAACATAACTACGACATCCATGGGATATTTTTGCATTCTCTAAAAATTCGGCCAGAATGGAGGTTAAGAAAATCTCCTCGTTAATTTGGGACATTACTCGTTTTCGACCCATTTTTACTAGGAAGGCCATAAAGTGGCCGATTTGTATTGAATTGAATCTTAGCATGTGACAATTCGTTGGATAGGTAAACAACATTACTACGACTTCCATGGGATATTTTTGAATTCTCTAAAAATTCAGCCAAAATGGAGGTTAAGAAAATCTCCTCGT
This sequence comes from Medicago sativa, assembly GCF_051527215.1. Lineage (NCBI taxonomy): Eukaryota > Viridiplantae > Streptophyta > Magnoliopsida > Fabales > Fabaceae > Medicago > Medicago sativa. The sequence continues at coordinate 86,017,400 of NC_140750.1, forward strand.
TAATTTGGGACATTACTCGTTTTCGACCCTTTTTTACTAGGAAGGCCATAATGTGGCCTATTTGCATTGAATCTTAGCGTGTGACAACTCGTTAGATAGGTAAACAACATAACTACGACTTCCATGGGATATTTTTGCATTCTCTAAAAATTCGGCTAAAATGGAGGTTAAGAAAATATCCTCGTTAATTTAGGACATTGCTCGTTTTCGACCCATTTTTACTAGGAAGGCCATAAAGTGGCCGATTTGTATTGAATCTTAGCATGTGACAATTCGTTGGATAGGTTAAGAACATAGCTACGACTTACATGGTATATTTTTGCATTCTCTAAAAATTCGGCCAAAATGGAGGTTAAGAAAATCTCCTCGTTAATTTAGGACATTACTCGTTTTCGACCCTTTTTTACTAGGAAGGCCATAAAGTGGCCGATTTGTATTGAATCTTAGCATGTGACAATTCGTTGGATAGGTAAACAACATAACTACGACTTCCATGGGATATTTTTGCATTCTCTAAAAATTCAGCGAAAATGGAGGTTAAGAAAATCTCCTCGTTAATTTGGGACATTACACGTTTTCGACCCTTTTTTAGTTGGAAGGCCATAATGTGGCCGATTTGCATTGAATCTTAGCGTGTGACAATTCGTTGGATAGGTAAACAACATAACTATGACTTCCATGGGATATTTTTGCATTCTCTAAAAATTCGGCCAAAATGGAGGTTAAGAAAATCTCCTCGTTAATTTAGGACATTACTCGTTTTCGACCCTTTTTTACTAGGAAGGCCATAATGTGGCCGATTTGTATTGAATCTTAGCGTGTGACAATTCGTCGGAAAGGTAAACAACATAACTACGACTTCCATGGGATATTTTTGCATTCTCTAAAAATTCGGCCAAAATGGAGGTTAAGAAAATCTCCTCGTTAATTTAGGACATTACTCCTTTTCGACCCATTTTTACTAGGAAGGCCATAAAGTGGCCGATATGCATGGAATTTTAGCGTGTGACAATTCGTTGGATAGGTAAACAACATAACTACGACATCCATGGGATATTTTTGCATTCTCTAAAAATTCGGCCAGAATGGAGGTTAAGAAAATCTCCTCGTTAATTTGGGACATTACTCGTTTTCGACCCATTTTTACTAGGAAGGCCATAAAGTGGCCGATTTGTATTGAATTGAATCTTAGCATGTGACAATTCGTTGGATAGGTAAACAACATTACTACGACTTCCATGGGATATTTTTGAATTCTCTAAAAATTCAGCCAAAATGGAGGTTAAGAAAATCTCCTCGTTAATTTGGGACATTACTCGTTTTCGACCCTTTTTTACTAGGAAGGCCATAATGTGGCCTATTTGCATTGAATCTTAGCGTGTGACAACTCGTTAGATAGGTAAACAACATAACTACGACTTCCATGGGATATTTTTGCATTCTCTAAAAATTCGGCTAAAATGGAGGTTAAGAAAATATCCTCGTTAATTTAGGACATTGCTCGTTTTCGACCCATTTTTACTAGGAAGGCCATAAAGTGGCCGATTTGTATTGAATCTTAGCATGTGACAATTCGTTGGATAGGTTAAGAACATAGCTACGACTTACATGGTATATTTTTGCATTCTCTAAAAATTCGGCCAAAATGGAGGTTAAGAAAATCTCCTCGTTAATTTAGGACATTACTCGTTTTCGACCCTTTTTTACTAGGAAGGCCATAAAGTGGCCGATTTGTATTGAATCTTAGCATGTGACAATTCGTTGGATAGGTAAACAACATAACTACGACTTCCATGGGATATTTTTGCATTCTCTAAAAATTCAGCGAAAATGGAGGTTAAGAAAATCTCCTCGTTAATTTGGGACATTACACGTTTTCGACCCTTTTTTAGTTGGAAGGCCATAATGTGGCCGATTTGCATTGAATCTTAGCGTGTGACAATTCGTTGGATAGGTAAACAACATAACTATGACTTCCATGGGATATTTTTGCATTCTCTAAAAATTCGGCCAAAATGGAGGTTAAGAAAATCTCCTCGTTAATTTAGGACATTACTCGTTTTCGACCCTTTTTTACTAGGAAGGCCATAATGTGGCCGATTTGTATTGAATCTTAGCGTGTGACAATTCGTCGGAAAGGTAAACAACATAACTACGACTTCCATGGGATATTTTTGCATTCTCTAAAAATTCGGCCAAAATGGAGGTTAAGAAAATCTCCTCGTTAATTTGGGACATTACTCGTTTTCGACCCTTTTTTACTAGGAAGGCCATAATGTGGCCGATTTGCATTGAATCTTAGCGTGTGACAATTCATCGGATAGGTAAACAACATAACTACGACTTCCATGGGATATTTTTGCATTCTCTAAAAATTCAGCCAAAATGGAGGTTAAGAAAATCTCCTCGTTAATTTGGGACATTACTCGTTTTCGACCCTTTTTTGGTAGGAAGGCCATAATGTGGCCGATTTGCATTGAATCTTAGTGTGTGACAATTCGTTGAGTAGGTAAACAACATAACTAGGACTTCCATGGGATATTTTTGCATTCTCTAAAAATTCAGCCAAAATGGAGGTTAAGAAAATCTCCTCGTTAATTGGGGACATTGCTCGTTTTCGACCCTTTTTTAGTAGGAAGGCCATAATGTGTCCGATTTGCATTGAATCTTAGCGTGTGACAATTCGTTGGATAGGTAAACAACATAACTACGACATCCATGGGATATTTTTGCATTCTCTAAAAATTCGGCCAAAATGGAGGTTAAGAAAATCTCCTCGTTAATTTGGGACATTACTCGTTTTCGACCCTTTTTTACTAGGAAGGCCATAATGTGGCCGATTTGCATTGAATCTTAGCGTGTGACAATTCATCGGATAGGTAAACAACATAACTACGACTTCCATGGGATATTTTTGCATTCTCTAAAAATTCGGCCAAAATGGAGGTTTAGAAAATCTCCTCGTTAATTTAGGACATTGCTTGTTTTCGACCCATTTTTACTAGGAAGGCCATAAAGTGGCCGATTTTTATTGAATCTTAGCATGTGACAATTCGTTGGATAGGTAAACAACATAACTATGACTTCCATGGGATATTTTTGCATTCTCTAAAAATTCGGCCAAAATGGAGGTTAAGAAAATCTCCTCGTTAATTTTGGACATTACTCGTTTTCGACCCTTTTTTACTAGGAAGGCCATAAAGTGGCCGATTTGTATTGAATCTTAGCGTGTGACAATTCGTTGGATAGGTAAACAACATTACTACGACTTCCATGGGATATTTTTGCATTCTCTAAAAATTCAGCCAAAATGGAGGTTAAGAAAATCTCCTCGTTAATTTGGGACATTACTCGTTTTCGACCCTTTTTTAGTAGGAAGGCCATAATGTGGCCAATTTGCATTGAATCTTAGCGTGTGACAATTCGTTGGATAGGTAAACAACATAACTATGACTTCCATGGGATATTTTTGCATTCTCTAAAAATTCGGCCAGAATGGAGGTTAAGAAAATCTCCTCGTTAATTTAGGACATTACTCGTTTTCGACCCATTTTTACTAGGAAGGCCATAAAGTGGCCGATATGCATGGAATTTTAGCGTGTGACAATTCGTTGGATAGGTAAACAACATAACTACGACATCCATGGGATATTTTTGCATTCTCTAAAAATTCAGCCAGAATGGAGGTTAAGAAAATCTCCTCGTTAATTTGGGACATTACTCGTTTTCGACCCATTTTTACTAGGAAGGCCATAAAGTGGCCGATTTGTATTGAATTGAATCTTAGCATGTGACAATTCGTTGGATAGGTAAACAACATTACTACGACTTCCATGGGATATTTTTGAATTCTCTAAAAATTCAGCCAAAATGGAGGTTAAGAAAATCTCCTCGTTAATTTGGGACATTACTCGTTTTCGACCCTTTTTTACTAGGAAGGCCATAATGTGGCCGATTTGCATTGAATCTTAGCGTGTGACAACTCGTTAGATAGGTAAACAACATAACTACGACTTCCATGGGATATTTTTGCATTGTCTAAAAATTCGGCTAAAATGGAGGTTAAGAAAATATCCTCGTTAATTTAGGACATTGCTCGTTTTCGACCCATTTTTACTAGGAAGGCCATAAAGTGGCCGATTTGTATTGAATCTTAGCATGTGACAATTCGTTGGATAGGTTAAGAACATAGCTACGACTTACATGGTATATTTTTGCATTCTCTAAAAATTCGGCCAAAATGGAGGTTAAGAAAATCTCCTCGTTAATTTAGGACATTACTCGTTTTCGACCCTTTTTTACTAGGAAGGCCATAAAGTGGCCGATTTGTATTGAATCTTAGCATGTGACAATTCGTTGGATAGGTAAACAACATAACTACGACTTCCATGGGATATTTTTGCATTCTCTAAAAATTCAGCGAAAATGGAGGTTAAGAAAATCTCCTCGTTAATTTGGGACATTACACGTTTTCGACCCTTTTTTAGTTGGAAGGCCATAATGTGGCCGATTTGCATTGAATCTTAGCGTGTGACAATTCGTTGGATAGGTAAACAACATAACTATGACTTCCATGGGATATTTTTGCATTCTCTAAAAATTCGGCCAAAATGGAGGTTAAGAAAATCTCCTCGTTAATTTAGGACATTACTCCTTTTCGACCCATTTTTACTAGGAAGGCCATAAAGTGGCCGATATGCATGGAATTTTAGCGTGTGACAATTCGTTGGATAGGTAAACAACATAACTACGACATCCATGGGATATTTTTGCATTCTCTAAAAATTCGGCCAGAATGGAGGTTAAGAAAATCTCCTCGTTAATTTGGGACATTACTCGTTTTCGACCCATTTTTACTAGGAAGGCCATAAAGTGGCCGATTTGTATTGAATTGAATCTTAGCATGTGACAATTCGTTGGATAGGTAAACAACATTACTACGACTTCCATGGGATATTTTTGAATTCTCTAAAAATTCAGCCAAAATGGAGGTTAAGAAAATCTCCTCGTTAATTTGGGACATTACTCGTTTTCGACCCTTTTTTACTAGGAAGGCCATAATGTGGCCTATTTGCATTGAATCTTAGCGTGTGACAACTCGTTAGATAGGTAAACAACATAACTACGACTTCCATGGGATATTTTTGCATTCTCTAAAAATTCGGCTAAAATGGAGGTTAAGAAAATATCCTCGTTAATTTAGGACATTGCTCGTTTTCGACCCATTTTTACTAGGAAGGCCATAAAGTGGCCGATTTGTATTGAATCTTAGCATGTGACAATTCGTTGGATAGGTTAAGAACATAGCTACGACTTACATGGTATATTTTTGCATTCTCTAAAAATTCGGCCAAAATGGAGGTTAAGAAAATCTCCTCGTTAATTTAGGACATTACTCGTTTTCGACCCTTTTTTACTAGGAAGGCCATAAAGTGGCCGATTTGTATTGAATCTTAGCATGTGACAATTCGTTGGATAGGTAAACAACATAACTACGACTTCCATGGGATATTTTTGCATTCTCTAAAAATTCAGCGAAAATGGAGGTTAAGAAAATCTCCTCGTTAATTTGGGACATTACACGTTTTCGACCCTTTTTTAGTTGGAAGGCCATAATGTGGCCGATTTGCATTGAATCTTAGCGTGTGACAATTCGTTGGATAGGTAAACAACATAACTATGACTTCCATGGGATATTTTTGCATTCTCTAAAAATTCGGCCAAAATGGAGGTTAAGAAAATCTCCTCGTTAATTTAGGACATTACTCGTTTTCGACCCTTTTTTACTAGGAAGGCCATAATGTGGCCGATTTGTATTGAATCTTAGCGTGTGACAATTCGTCGGAAAGGTAAACAACATAACTACGACTTCCATGGGATATTTTTGCATTCTCTAAAAATTCGGCCAAAATGGAGGTTAAGAAAATCTCCTCGTTAATTTAGGACATTACTCCTTTTCGACCCATTTTTACTAGGAAGGCCATAAAGTGGCCGATATGCATGGAATTTTAGCGTGTGACAATTCGTTGGATAGGTAAACAACATAACTACGACATCCATGGGATATTTTTGCATTCTCTAAAAATTCGGCCAGAATGGAGGTTAAGAAAATCTCCTCGTTAATTTGGGACATTACTCGTTTTCGACCCATTTTTACTAGGAAGGCCATAAAGTGGCCGATTTGTATTGAATTGAATCTTAGCATGTGACAATTCGTTGGATAGGTAAACAACATTACTACGACTTCCATGGGATATTTTTGAATTCTCTAAAAATTCAGCCAAAATGGAGGTTAAGAAAATCTCCTCGTTAATTTGGGACATTACTCGTTTTCGACCCTTTTTTACTAGGAAGGCCATAATGTGGCCTATTTGCATTGAATCTTAGCGTGTGACAACTCGTTAGATAGGTAAACAACATAACTACGACTTCCATGGGATATTTTTGCATTCTCTAAAAATTCGGCTAAAATGGAGGTTAAGAAAATATCCTCGTTAATTTAGGACATTGCTCGTTTTCGACCCATTTTTACTAGGAAGGCCATAAAGTGGCCGATTTGTATTGAATCTTAGCATGTGACAATTCGTTGGATAGGTTAAGAACATAGCTACGACTTACATGGTATATTTTTGCATTCTCTAAAAATTCGGCCAAAATGGAGGTTAAGAAAATCTCCTCGTTAATTTAGGACATTACTCGTTTTCGACCCTTTTTTACTAGGAAGGCCATAAAGTGGCCGATTTGTATTGAATCTTAGCATGTGACAATTCGTTGGATAGGTAAACAACATAACTACGACTTCCATGGGATATTTTTGCATTCTCTAAAAATTCAGCGAAAATGGAGGTTAAGAAAATCTCCTCGTTAATTTGGGACATTACACGTTTTCGACCCTTTTTTAGTTGGAAGGCCATAATGTGGCCGATTTGCATTGAATCTTAGCGTGTGACAATTCGTTGGATAGGTAAACAACATAACTATGACTTCCATGGGATATTTTTGCATTCTCTAAAAATTCGGCCAAAATGGAGGTTAAGAAAATCTCCTCGTTAATTTAGGACATTACTCGTTTTCGACCCTTTTTTACTAGGAAGGCCATAATGTGGCCGATTTGTATTGAATCTTAGCGTGTGACAATTCGTCGGAAAGGTAAACAACATAACTACGACTTCCATGGGATATTTTTGCATTCTCTAAAAATTCGGCCAAAATGGAGGTTAAGAAAATCTCCTCGTTAATTTGGGACATTACTCGTTTTCGACCCTTTTTTACTAGGAAGGCCATAATGTGGCCGATTTGCATTGAATCTTAGCGTGTGACAATTCATCGGATAGGTAAACAACATAACTACGACTTCCATGGGATATTTTTGCATTCTCTAAAAATTCAGCCAAAATGGAGGTTAAGAAAATCTCCTCGTTAATTTGGGACATTACTCGTTTTCGACCCTTTTTTGGTAGGAAGGCCATAATGTGGCCGATTTGCATTGAATCTTAGTGTGTGACAATTCGTTGAGTAGGTAAACAACATAACTAGGACTTCCATGGGATATTTTTGCATTCTCTAAAAATTCAGCCAAAATGGAGGTTAAGAAAATCTCCTCGTTAATTGGGGACATTGCTCGTTTTCGACCCTTTTTTAGTAGGAAGGCCATAATGTGTCCGATTTGCATTGAATCTTAGCGTGTGACAATTCGTTGGATAGGTAAACAACATAACTACGACATCCATGGGATATTTTTGCATTCTCTAAAAATTCGGCCAAAATGGAGGTTAAGAAAATCTCCTCGTTAATTTGGGACATTACTCGTTTTCGACCCTTTTTTACTAGGAAGGCCATAATGTGGCCGATTTGCATTGAATCGTAGCGTGTGACAATTCATCGGATAGGTAAACAACATAACTACGACTTCCATGGGATATTTTTGCATTCTCTAAAAATTCGGCCAAAATGGAGGTTTAGAAAATCTCCTCGTTAATTTAGGACATTGCTTGTTTTCGACCCATTTTTACTAGGAAGGCCATAAAGTGGCCGATTTTTATTGAATCTTAGCATGTGACAATTCGTTGGATAGGTAAACAACATAACTATGACTTCCATGGGATATTTTTGCATTCTCTAAAAATTCGGCCAAAATGGAGGTTAAGAAAATCTCCTCGTTAATTTTGGACATTACTCGTTTTCGACCCTTTTTTACTAGGAAGGCCATAAAGTGGCCGATTTGTATTGAATCTTAGCGTGTGACAATTCGTTGGATAGGTAAACAACATTACTACGACTTCCATGGGATATTTTTGCATTCTCTAAAAATTCAGCCAAAATGGAGGTTAAGAAAATCTCCTCGTTAATTTGGGACATTACTCGTTTTCGACCCTTTTTTAGTAGGAAGGCCATAATGTGGCCAATTTGCATTGAATCTTAGCGTGTGACAATTCGTTGGATAGGTAAACAACATAACTATGACTTCCATGGGATATTTTTGCATTCTCTAAAAATTCGGCCAGAATGGAGGTTAAGAAAATCTCCTCGTTAATTTAGGACATTACTCGTTTTCGACCCATTTTTACTAGGAAGGCCATAAAGTGGCCGATATGCATGGAATTTTAGCGTGTGACAATTCGTTGGATAGGTAAACAACATAACTACGACATCCATGGGATATTTTTGCATTCTCTAAAAATTCAGCCAGAATGGAGGTTAAGAAAATCTCCTCGTTAATTTGGGACATTACTCGTTTTCGACCCATTTTTACTAGGAAGGCCATAAAGTGGCCGATTTGTATTGAATTGAATCTTAGCATGTGACAATTCGTTGGATAGGTAAACAACATTACTACGACTTCCATGGGATATTTTTGAATTCTCTAAAAATTCAGCCAAAATGGAGGTTAAGAAAATCTCCTCGTTAATTTGGGACATTACTCGTTTTCGACCCTTTTTTACTAGGAAGGCCATAATGTGGCCGATTTGCATTGAATCTTAGCGTGTGACAACTCGTTAGATAGGTAAACAACAAAACTACGACTTCCATGGGATATTTTTGCATTCTCTAAAAATTCGGCTAAAATGGAGGTTAAGAAAATATCCTCGTTAATTTAGGACATTGCTCGTTTTCGACCCATTTTTACTAGGAAGGCCATAAAGTGGCCGATTTGTATTGAATCTTAGCTTGTGACAATTCGTTGGATAGGTTAAGAACATAGCTACGACTTACATGGTATATTTTTGCATTCTCTAAAAATTCGGCCAAAATGGAGGTTAAGAAAATCTCCTCGTTAATTTAGGACATTACTCGTTTTCGACCCTTTTTTACTAGGAAGGCCATAAAGTGGCCGATTTGTATTGAATCTTAGCATGTGACAATTCGTTGGATAGGTAAACAACATAACTACGACTTCCATGGGATATTTTTGCATTCTCTAAAAATTCAGCGAAAATGGAGGTTAAGAAAATCTCCTCGTTAATTTGGGACATTACATGTTTTCGACCCTTTTTTAGTTGGAAGGCCATAATGTGGCCGATTTGCATTGAATCTTAGCGTGTGACAATTCGTTGGATAGGTAAACAACATAACTATGACTTCCATGGGATATTTTTGCATTCTCTAAAAATTCGGCCAAAATGGAGGTTAAGAAAATCTCCTCGTTAATTTAGGACATTACTCGTTTTCGACCCTTTTTTACTAGGAAGGCCATAATGTGGCCGATTTGTATTGAATCTTAGCGTGTGACAATTCGTCGGAAAGGTAAACAACATAACTACGACTTCCATGGGATATTTTTGCATTCTCTAAAAATTCGGCCAAAATGGAGGTTAAGAAAATCTCCTCGTTAATTTGGGACATTACTCGTTTTCGACCCTTTTTTGGTAGGAAGGCCATAATGTGGCCGATTTGCATTGAATCTTAGTGTGTGACAATTCGTTGGGTAGGTAAACAACATAACTATGACTTCCATGGGATATTTTTGCATTCTCTAAAAATTCAGCCAAAATGGAGGTTAAGAAAATCTCCTCGTTAATTGGGGACATTGCTCGTTTTCGACCCTTTTTTAGTAGGAAGGCCATAATGTGTCCGATTTGCATTGAATCTTAGCGTGTGACAATTCGTTGGATAGGTAAACAACATAACTACGACATCCATGGGATATTTTTGCATTCTCTAAAAATTCGGCCAAAATGGAGGTTAAGAAAATCTCCTCGTTAATTTGGGACATTACTCGTTTTCGACCCTTTTTTACTAGGAAGGCCATAATGTGGCCGATTTGCATTGAATCTTAGCGTGTGACAATTCATCGGATAGGTAAACAACATAACTACGACTTCCATGGGATATTTTTGCATTCTCTAAAAATTCGGCCAAAATGGAGGTTTAGAAAATCTCCTCGTTAATTTAGGACATTGCTTGTTTTCGACCCATTTTTACTAGGAAGGCCATAAAGTGGCCGATTTTTATTGAATCTTAGCATGTGACAATTCGTTGGATAGGTTAAGAACATAGCTACGACTTACATGGTATATTTTTGCATTCTCTAAAAATTCGGCCAAAATGGAGGTTAAGAAAATCTCCTCGTTAATTTAGGACATTACTCGTTTTCGACCCTTTTTTACTAGGAAGGCCATAAAGTGGCCGATTTGTATTGAATCTTAGCATGTGACAATTCGTTGGATAGGTAAACAACATAACTACGACTTCCATGGGATATTTTTGCATTCTCTAAAAATTCAGCGAAAATGGAGGTTAAGAAAATCTCCTCGTTAATTTGGGACATTACACGTTTTCGACCCTTTTTTAGTTGGAAGGCCATAATGTGGCCGATTTGCATTGAATCTTAGCGTGTGACAATTCGTTGGATAGGTAAACAACATAACTATGACTTCCATGGGATATTTTTGCATTCTCTAAAAATTCGGCCAAAATGGAGGTTAAGAAAATCTCCTCGTTAATTTAGGACATTACTCGTTTTCGACCCTTTTTTACTAGGAAGGCCATAATGTGGCCGATTTGTATTGAATCTTAGCGTGTGACAATTCGTCGGAAAGGTAAACAACATAACTACGACTTCCATGGGATATTTTTGCATTCTCTAAAAATTCGGCCAAAATGGAGGTTAAGAAAATCTCCTCGTTAATTTGGGACATTACTCGTTTTCGACCCTTTTTTAGTAGGAAGGCCATAATGTGGCCAATTTGCATTGAATCTTAGCGTGTGACAATTCGTTGGATAGGTAAACAACATAACTATGACTTCCATGGGATATTTTTGCATTCTCTAAAAATTCGGCCAGAATGGAGGTTAAGAAAATCTCCTCGTTAATTTAGGACATTACTCGTTTTCGACCCATTTTTACTAGGAAGGCCATAAAGTGGCCGATATGCATGGAATTTTAGCGTGTGACAATTCGTTGGATAGGTAAACAACATAACTACGACATCCATGGGATATTTTTGCATTCTCTAAAAATTCAGCCAGAATGGAGGTTAAGAAAATCTCCTCGTTAATTTGGGACATTACTCGTTTTCGACCCATTTTTACTAGGAAGGCCATAAAGTGGCCGATTTGTATTGAATTGAATCTTAGCATGTGACAATTCGTTGGATAGGTAAACAACATTACTACGACTTCCATGGGATATTTTTGAATTCTCTAAAAATTCAGCCAAAATGGAGGTTAAGAAAATCTCCTCGTTAATTTGGGACATTACTCGTTTTCGACCCTTTTTTACTAGGAAGGCCATAATGTGGCCGATTTGCATTGAATCTTAGCGTGTGACAACTCGTTAGATAGGTAAACAACAAAACTACGACTTCCATGGGATATTTTTGCATTCTCTAAAAATTCGGCTAAAATGGAGGTTAAGAAAATATCCTCGTTAATTTAGGACATTGCTCGTTTTCGACCCATTTTTACTAGGAAGGCCATAAAGTGGCCGATTTGTATTGAATCTTAGCTTGTGACAATTCGTTGGATAGGTTAAGAACATAGCTACGACTTACATGGTATATTTTTGCATTCTCTAAAAATTCGGCCAAAATGGAGGTTAAGAAAATCTCCTCGTTAATTTAGGACATTACTCGTTTTCGACCCTTTTTTACTAGGAAGGCCATAAAGTGGCCGATTTGTATTGAATCTTAGCATGTGACAATTCGTTGGATAGGTAAACAACATAACTACGACTTCCATGGGATATTTTTGCATTCTCTAAAAATTCAGCGAAAATGGAGGTTAAGAAAATCTCCTCGTTAATTTGGGACATTACATGTTTTCGACCCTTTTTTAGTTGGAAGGCCATAATGTGGCCGATTTGCATTGAATCTTAGCGTGTGACAATTCGTTGGATAGGTAAACAACATAACTATGACTTCCATGGGATATTTTTGCATTCTCTAAAAATTCGGCCAAAATGGAGGTTAAGAAAATCTCCTCGTTAATTTAGGACATTACTCATTTTCGACCCTTTTTTACTAGGAAGGCCATAATGTGGCCGATTTGTATTGAATCTTAGCGTGTGACAATTCGTCGGAAAGGTAAACAACATAACTACGACTTCCATGGGATATTTTTGCATTCTCTAAAAATTCGGCCAAAAAGGAGGTTAAGAAAATCTCCTCGTTAATTTGGGACATTACTCGTTTTCGACCCTTTTTTGGTAGGAAGGCCATAATGTGGCCGATTTGCATTGAATCTTAGTGTGTGACAATTCGTTGGGTAGGTAAACAACATAACTATGACTTCCATGGGATATTTTTGCATTCTCTAAAAATTCAGCCAAAATGGAGGTTAAGAAAATCTCCTCGTTAATTGGGGACATTGCTCGTTTTCGACCCTTTTTTAGTAGGAAGGCCATAATGTGTCCGATTTGCATTGAATCTTAGCGTGTGACAATTCGTTGGATAGGTAAACAACATAACTACGACATCCATGGGATATTTTTGCATTCTCTAAAAATTCGGCCAAAATGGAGGTTAAGAAAATCTCCTCGTTAATTTGGGACATTACTCGTTTTCGACCCTTTTTTACTAGGAAGGCCATAATGTGGCCGATTTGCATTGAATCTTAGCGTGTGACAATTCATCGGATAGGTAAACAACATAACTACGACTTCCATGGGATATTTTTGCATTCTCTAAAAATTCGGCCAAAATGGAGGTTTAGAAAATCTCCTCGTTAATTTAGGACATTGCTTGTTTTCGACCCATTTTTACTAGGAAGGCCATAAAGTGGCCGATTTTTATTGAATCTTAGCATGTGACAATTCGTTGGATAGGTTAAGAACATAGCTACGACTTACATGGTATATTTTTGCATTCTCTAAAAATTCGGCCAAAATGGAGGTTAAGAAAATCTCCTCGTTAATTTAGGACATTACTCGTTTTCGACCCTTTTTTACTAGGAAGGCCATAAAGTGGCCGATTTGTATTGAATCTTAGCATGTGACAATTCGTTGGATAGGTAAACAACATAACTACGACTTCCATGGGATATTTTTGCATTCTCTAAAAATTCAGCGAAAATGGAGGTTAAGAAAATCTCCTCGTTAATTTGGGACATTACACGTTTTCGACCCTTTTTTAGTTGGAAGGCCATAATGTGGCCGATTTGCATTGAATCTTAGCGTGTGACAATTCGTTGGATAGGTAAACAACATAACTATGACTTCCATGGGATATTTTTGCATTCTCTAAAAATTCGGCCAAAATGGAGGTTAAGAAAATCTCCTCGTTAATTTAGGACATTACTCGTTTTCGACCCTTTTTTACTAGGAAGGCCATAATGTGGCCGATTTGTATTGAATCTTAGCGTGTGACAATTCGTCGGAAAGGTAAACAACATAACTACGACTTCCATGGGATATTTTTGCATTCTCTAAAAATTCGGCCAAAATGGAGGTTAAGAAAATCTCCTCGTTAATTTGGGACATTACTCGTTTTCGACCCTTTTTTACTAGGAAGGCCATAATGTGGCCGATTTGCATTGAATCTTAGCGTGTGACAATTCATCGGATAGGTAAACAACATAACTACGACTTCCATGGGATATTTTTGCATTCTCTAAAAATTCAGCCAAAATGGAGGTTAAGAAAATCTCCTCGTTAATTTGGGACATTACTCGTTTTCGACCCTTTTTTGGTAGGAAGGCCATAATGTGGCCGATTTGCATTGAATCTTAGTGTGTGACAATTCGTTGAGTAGGTAAACAACATAACTAGGACTTCCATGGGATATTTTTGCATTCTCTAAAAATTCAGCCAAAATGGAGGTTAAGAAAATCTCCTCGTTAATTGGGGACATTGCTCGTTTTCGACCCTTTTTTAGTAGGAAGGCCATAATGTGTCCGATTTGCATTGAATCTTAGCGTGTGACAATTCGTTGGATAGGTAAACAACATAACTACGACATCCATGGGATATTTTTGCATTCTCTAAAAATTCGGCCAAAATGGAGGTTAAGAAAATCTCCTCGTTAATTTGGGACATTACTCGTTTTCGACCCTTTTTTACTAGGAAGGCCATAATGTGGCCGATTTGCATTGAATCTTAGCGTGTGACAATTCATCGGATAGGTAAACAACATAACTACGACTTCCATGGGATATTTTTGCATTCTCTAAAAATTCGGCCAAAATGGAGGTTTAGAAAATCTCCTCGTTAATTTAGGACATTGCTTGTTTTCGACCCATTTTTACTAGGAAGGCCATAAAGTGGCCGATTTTTATTGAATCTTAGCATGTGACAATTCGTTGGATAGGTAAACAACATAACTATGACTTCCATGGGATATTTTTGCATTCTCTAAAAATTCGGCCAAAATGGAGGTTAAGAAAATCTCCTCGTTAATTTTGGACATTACTCGTTTTCGACCCTTTTTTACTAGGAAGGCCATAAAGTGGCCGATTTGTATTGAATCTTAGCGTGTGACAATTCGTTGGATAGGTAAACAACATTACTACGACTTCCATGGGATATTTTTGCATTCTCTAAAAATTCAGCCAAAATGGAGGTTAAGAAAATCTCCTCGTTAATTTGGGACATTACTCGTTTTCGACCCTTTTTTAGTAGGAAGGCCATAATGTGGCCAATTTGCATTGAATCTTAGCGTGTGACAATTCGTTGGATAGGTAAACAACATAACTATGACTTCCATGGGATATTTTTGCATTCTCTAAAAATTCGGCCAGAATGGAGGTTAAGAAAATCTCCTCGTTAATTTAGGACATTACTCGTTTTCGACCCATTTTTACTAGGAAGGCCATAAAGTGGCCGATATGCATGGAATTTTAGCGTGTGACAATTCGTTGGATAGGTAAACAACATAACTACGACATCCATGGGATATTTTTGCATTCTCTAAAAATTCAGCCAGAATGGAGGTTAAGAAAATCTCCTCGTTAATTTGGGACATTACTCGTTTTCGACCCATTTTTACTAGGAAGGCCATAAAGTGGCCGATTTGTATTGAATTGAATCTTAGCATGTGACAATTCGTTGGATAGGTAAACAACATTACTACGACTTCCATGGGATATTTTTGAATTCTCTAAAAATTCAGCCAAAATGGAGGTTAAGAAAATCTCCTCGTTAATTTGGGACATTACTCGTTTTCGACCCTTTTTTACTAGGAAGGCCATAATGTGGCCGATTTGCATTGAATCTTAGCGTGTGACAACTCGTTAGATAGGTAAACAACAAAACTACGACTTCCATGGGATATTTTTGCATTCTCTAAAAATTCGGCTAAAATGGAGGTTAAGAAAATATCCTCGTTAATTTAGGACATTGCTCGTTTTCGACCCATTTTTACTAGGAAGGCCATAAAGTGGCCGATTTGTATTGAATCTTAGCTTGTGACAATTCGTTGGATAGGTTAAGAACATAGCTACGACTTACATGGTATATTTTTGCATTCTCTAAAAATTCGGCCAAAATGGAGGTTAAGAAAATCTCCTCGTTAATTTAGGACATTACTCGTTTTCGACCCTTTTTTACTAGGAAGGCCATAAAGTGGCCGATTTGTATTGAATCTTAGCATGTGACAATTCGTTGGATAGGTAAACAACATAACTACGACTTCCATGGGATATTTTTGCATTCTCTAAAAATTCAGCGAAAATGGAGGTTAAGAAAATCTCCTCGTTAATTTGGGACATTACATGTTTTCGACCCTTTTTTAGTTGGAAGGCCATAATGTGGCCGATTTGCATTGAATCTTAGCGTGTGACAATTCGTTGGATAGGTAAACAACATAACTATGACTTCCATGGGATATTTTTGCATTCTCTAAAAATTCGGCCAAAATGGAGGTTAAGAAAATCTCCTCGTTAATTTAGGACATTACTCGTTTTCGACCCTTTTTTACTAGGAAGGCCATAATGTGGCCGATTTGTATTGAATCTTAGCGTGTGACAATTCGTCGGAAAGGTAAACAACATAACTACGACTTCCATGGGATATTTTTGCATTCTCTAAAAATTCGGCCAAAATGGAGGTTAAGAAAATCTCCTCGTTAATTTGGGACATTACTCGTTTTCGACCCTTTTTTGGTAGGAAGGCCATAATGTGGCCGATTTGCATTGAATCTTAGTGTGTGACAATTCGTTGGGTAGGTAAACAACATAACTATGACTTCCATGGGATATTTTTGCATTCTCTAAAAATTCAGCCAAAATGGAGGTTAAGAAAATCTCCTCGTTAATTGGGGACATTGCTCGTTTTCGACCCTTTTTTAGTAGGAAGGCCATAATGTGTCCGATTTGCATTGAATCTTAGCGTGTGACAATTCGTTGGATAGGTAAACAACATAACTACGACATCCATGGGATATTTTTGCATTCTCTAAAAATTCGGCCAAAATGGAGGTTAAGAAAATCTCCTCGTTAATTTGGGACATTACTCGTTTTCGACCCTTTTTTACTAGGAAGGCCATAATGTGGCCGATTTGCATTGAATCTTAGCGTGTGACAATTCATCGGATAGGTAAACAACATAACTACGACTTCCATGGGATATTTTTGCATTCTCTAAAAATTCGGCCAAAATGGAGGTTTAGAAAATCTCCTCGTTAATTTAGGACATTGCTTGTTTTCGACCCATTTTTACTAGGAAGGCCATAAAGTGGCCGATTTTTATTGAATCTTAGCATGTGACAATTCGTTGGATAGGTAAACAACATAACTATGACTTCCATGGGATATTTTTGCATTCTCTAAAAATTCGGCCAAAATGGAGGTTAAGAAAATCTCCTCGTTAATTTTGGACATTACTCGTTTTCGACCCTTTTTTACTAGGAAGGCCATAAAGTGGCCGATTTGTATTGAATCTTAGCGTGTGACAATTCGTTGGATAGGTAAACAACATTACTACGACTTCCATGGGATATTTTTGCATTCTCTAAAAATTCAGCCAAAATGGAGGTTAAGAAAATCTCCTCGTTAATTTGGGACATTACTCGTTTTCGACCCTTTTTTAGTAGGAAGGCCATAATGTAGCCGATTTGCATTGAATCTTAGCGTGTGAAAATTCGTTGGATAGGTAAACAACATAACTATGACTTCCATGGGATATTTTTGCATTCTCTAAAAATTCGGCCAGAATGGAGGTTAAGAAAATCTCCTCGTTAATTTAGGACATTACTCGTTTTCGACCCATTTTTACTAGGAAGGCCATAAAGTGGCCGATATGCATGGAATTTTAGCGTGTGACAATTCGTTGGATAGGTAAACAACATAACTACGACATCCATGGGATATTTTTGCATTCTCTAAAAATTCGGCCAGAATGGAGGTTAAGAAAATCTCCTCGTTAATTTGGGACATTACTCGTTTTCGACCCATTTTTACTAGGAAGGCCATAAAGTGGCCGATTTGTATTGAATTGAATCTTAGCATGTGACAATTCGTTGGATAGGTAAACAACATTACTACGACTTCCATGGGATATTTTTGAATTCTCTAAAAATTCAGCCAAAATGGAGGTTAAGAAAATCTCCTCGTTAATTTGGGACATTACTCGTTTTCGACCCTTTTTTACTAGGAAGGCCATAATGTGGCCGATTTGCATTGAATCTTAGCGTGTGACAACTCGTTAGATAGGTAAACAACATAACTACGACTTCCATGGGATATTTTTGCATTCTCTTAAAATTCGGCCAAAATGGAGGTTAAGAAAATATCCTCGTTAATTTAGGACATTGCTCGTTTTCGACCCATTTTTACTAGGAAGGCCATAAAGTGGCCGATTTGTATTGAATCTTAGCGTGTGACAATTCGTTGGATAGGTAAACAACATTACTACGACTTCCATGGGATATTTTTGCATTCTCTAAAAATTCAGCCAAAATGGAGGTTAAGAAAATCTCCTCGTTAATTTGGGACATTACTCGTTTTCGACCCTTTTTTAGTAGGAAGGCCATAATGTGGCCGATTTGCATTGAATCTTAGCGTGTGACCATTCGTTGGATAGGTAAACAACATAACTATGACTTCCATGGGATATTTTTGCATTCTCTAAAAATTCGGCCAGAATGGAGGTTAAGAAAATCTCCTCGTTAATTTAGGACATTACTCGTTTTCGACCCATTTTTACTAGGAAGGCCATAAAGTGGCCGATATGCATGGAATTTTAGCGTGTGACAATTCGTTGGATAGGTAAACAACATAACTACGACATCCATGGGATATTTTTGCATTCTCTAAAAATTCGGCCAGAATGGAGGTTAAGAAAATCTCCTCGTTAATTTGGGACATTACTCGTTTTCGACCCATTTTTACTAGGAGGGCCATAAAGTGGCCGATTTGTATTGAATTGAATCTTAGCATGTGACAATTCGTTGGATAGGTAAACAACATTACTACGACTTCCATGGGATATTTTTGAATTCTCTAAAAATTCAGCCAAAATGGAGGTTAAGAAAATCTCCTCGTTAATTTGGGACATTACTCGTTTTCGACCCTTTTTTGGTAGGAAGGCCATAATGTGGCCGATTTGCATTGAATCTTAGTGTGTGACAATTCGTTGGGTAGGTAAACAACATAACTATGACTTCCATGGGATATTTTTGCATTCTCTAAAAATTCAGCCAAAATGGAGGTTAAGAAAATCTCCTCGTTAATTCGGGACATTGCTCGTTTTCGACCCTTTTTTAGTAGGAAGGCCATAATGTGTCCGATTTGCATTGAATCTTAGCGTGTGACAATTCGTTGGATAGGTAAACAACATAACTACGACATCCATGGGATATTTTTGCATTCTCTAAAAATTCGGCCAAAATGGAGGTTAAGAAAATCTCCTCGTTAATTTGGGACATTACTCGTTTTCGACCCTTTTTTACTAGGAAGGCCATAATGTGGCCGATTTGCATTGAATCTTAGCGTGTGACAATTCATCGGATAGGTAAACAACATAACTACGACTTCCATGGGATATTTTTGCATTCTCTAAAAATTCGGCCAAAATGGAGGTTTAGAAAATCTCCTCGTTAATTTAGGACATTGCTTGTTTTCGACCCATTTTTAGTAGGAAGGCCATAATGTGTCCGATTTGCATTGAATCTTAGCGTGTGACAATTCGTTGGATAGGTAAACAACATAACTACGACATCCATGGGATATTTTTGCATTCTCTAAAAATTCGGCTAAAATGGAGGTTAAGAAAATATCCTCGTTAATTTAGGACATTGCTCGTTTTCGACCCATTTTTACTAGGAAGGCCATAAAGTGGCCGATTTGTATTGAATCTTAGCTTGTGACAATTCGTTGGATAGGTTAAGAACATAGCTACGACTTACATGGTATATTTTTGCATTCTCTAAAAATTCGGCCAAAATGGAGGTTAAGAAAATCTCCTCGTTAATTTAGGACATTACTCGTTTTCGACCCTTTTTTACTAGGAAGGCCATAAAGTGGCCGATTTGTATTGAATCTTAGCATGTGACAATTCGTTGGATAGGTAAACAACATAACTACGACTTCCATGGGATATTTTTGCATTCTCTAAAAATTCAGCGAAAATGGAGGTTAAGAAAATCTCCTCGTTAATTTGGGACATTACATGTTTTCGACCCTTTTTTAGTTGGAAGGCCATAATGTGGCCGATTTGCATTGAATCTTAGCGTGTGACAATTCGTTGGATAGGTAAACAACATAACTATGACTTCCATGGGATATTTTTGCATTCTCTAAAAATTCGGCCAAAATGGAGGTTAAGAAAATCTCCTCGTTAATTTAGGACATTACTCGTTTTCGACCCTTTTTTACTAGGAAGGCCATAATGTGGCCGATTTGTATTGAATCTTAGCGTGTGACAATTCGTCGGAAAGGTAAACAACATAACTACGACTTCCATGGGATATTTTTGCATTCTCTAAAAATTCGGCCAAAATGGAGGTTAAGAAAATCTCCTCGTTAATTTGGGACATTACTCGTTTTCGACCCTTTTTTGGTAGGAAGGCCATAATGTGGCCGATTTGCATTGAATCTTAGTGTGTGACAATTCGTTGGGTAGGTAAACAACATAACTATGACTTCCATGGGATATTTTTGCATTCTCTAAAAATTCAGCCAAAATGGAGGTTAAGAAAATCTCCTCGTTAATTGGGGACATTGCTCGTTTTCGACCCTTTTTTAGTAGGAAGGCCATAATGTGTCCGATTTGCATTGAATCTTAGCGTGTGACAATTCGTTGGATAGGTAAACAACATAACTACGACATCCATGGGATATTTTTGCATTCTCTAAAAATTCGGCCAAAATGGAGGTTAAGAAAATCTCCTCGTTAATTTGGGACATTACTCGTTTTCGACCCTTTTTTACTAGGAAGGCCATAATGTGGCCGATTTGCATTGAATCTTAGCGTGTGACAATTCATCGGATAGGTAAACAACATAACTACGACTTCCATGGGATATTTTTGCATTCTCTAAAAATTCGGCCAAAATGGAGGTTTAGAAAATCTCCTCGTTAATTTAGGACATTGCTTGTTTTCGACCCATTTTTACTAGGAAGGCCATAAAGTGGCCGATTTTTATTGAATCTTAGCATGTGACAATTCGTTGGATAGGTAAACAACATAACTATGACTTCCATGGGATATTTTTGCATTCTCTAAAAATTCGGCCAAAATGGAGGTTAAGAAAATCTCCTCGTTAATTTTGGACATTACTCGTTTTCGACCCTTTTTTACTAGGAAGGCCATAAAGTGGCCGATTTGTATTGAATCTTAGCGTGTGACAATTCGTTGGATAGGTAAACAACATTACTACGACTTCCATGGGATATTTTTGCATTCTCTAAAAATTCAGCCAAAATGGAGGTTAAGAAAATCTCCTCGTTAATTTGGGACATTACTCGTTTTCGACCCTTTTTTAGTAGGAAGGCCATAATGTAGCCGATTTGCATTGAATCTTAGCGTGTGAAAATTCGTTGGATAGGTAAACAACATAACTATGACTTCCATGGGATATTTTTGCATTCTCTAAAAATTCGGCCAGAATGGAGGTTAAGAAAATCTCCTCGTTAATTTAGGACATTACTCGTTTTCGACCCATTTTTACTAGGAAGGCCATAAAGTGGCCGATATGCATGGAATTTTAGCGTGTGACAATTCGTTGGATAGGTAAACAACATAACTACGACATCCATGGGATATTTTTGCATTCTCTAAAAATTCGGCCAGAATGGAGGTTAAGAAAATCTCCTCGTTAATTTGGGACATTACTCGTTTTCGACCCATTTTTACTAGGAAGGCCATAAAGTGGCCGATTTGTATTGAATTGAATCTTAGCATGTGACAATTCGTTGGATAGGTAAACAACATTACTACGACTTCCATGGGATATTTTTGAATTCTCTAAAAATTCAGCCAAAATGGAGGTTAAGAAAATCTCCTCGTTAATTTGGGACATTACTCGTTTTCGACCCTTTTTTACTAGGAAGGCCATAATGTGGCCGATTTGCATTGAATCTTAGCGTGTGACAACTCGTTAGATAGGTAAACAACATAACTACGACTTCCATGGGATATTTTTGCATTCTCTTAAAATTCGGCCAAAATGGAGGTTAAGAAAATATCCTCGTTAATTTAGGACATTGCTCGTTTTCGACCCATTTTTACTAGGAAGGCCATAAAGTGGCCGATTTGTATTGAATCTTAGCGTGTGACAATTCGTTGGATAGGTAAACAACATTACTACGACTTCCATGGGATATTTTTGCATTCTCTAAAAATTCAGCCAAAATGGAGGTTAAGAAAATCTCCTCGTTAATTTGGGACATTACTCGTTTTCGACCCTTTTTTAGTAGGAAGGCCATAATGTGGCCGATTTGCATTGAATCTTAGCGTGTGACCATTCGTTGGATAGGTAAACAACATAACTATGACTTCCATGGGATATTTTTGCATTCTCTAAAAATTCGGCCAGAATGGAGGTTAAGAAAATCTCCTCGTTAATTTAGGACATTACTCGTTTTCGACCCATTTTTACTAGGAAGGCCATAAAGTGGCCGATATGCATGGAATTTTAGCGTGTGACAATTCGTTGGATAGGTAAACAACATAACTACGACATCCATGGGATATTTTTGCATTCTCTAAAAATTCGGCCAGAATGGAGGTTAAGAAAATCTCCTCGTTAATTTGGGACATTACTCGTTTTCGACCCATTTTTACTAGGAGGGCCATAAAGTGGCCGATTTGTATTGAATTGAATCTTAGCATGTGACAATTCGTTGGATAGGTAAACAACATTACTACGACTTCCATGGGATATTTTTGAATTCTCTAAAAATTCAGCCAAAATGGAGGTTAAGAAAATCTCCTCGTTAATTTGGGACATTACTCGTTTTCGACCCTTTTTTGGTAGGAAGGCCATAATGTGGCCGATTTGCATTGAATCTTAGTGTGTGACAATTCGTTGGGTAGGTAAACAACATAACTATGACTTCCATGGGATATTTTTGCATTCTCTAAAAATTCAGCCAAAATGGAGGTTAAGAAAATCTCCTCGTTAATTCGGGACATTGCTCGTTTTCGACCCTTTTTTAGTAGGAAGGCCATAATGTGTCCGATTTGCATTGAATCTTAGCGTGTGACAATTCGTTGGATAGGTAAACAACATAACTACGACATCCATGGGATATTTTTGCATTCTCTAAAAATTCGGCCAAAATGGAGGTTAAGAAAATCTCCTCGTTAATTTGGGACATTACTCGTTTTCGACCCTTTTTTACTAGGAAGGCCATAATGTGGCCGATTTGCATTGAATCTTAGCGTGTGACAATTCATCGGATAGGTAAACAACATAACTACGACTTCCATGGGATATTTTTGCATTCTCTAAAAATTCGGCCAAAATGGAGGTTTAGAAAATCTCCTCGTTAATTTAGGACATTGCTTGTTTTCGACCCATTTTTACTAGGAAGCCCATAAAGTGGCCGATTTTTATTGAATCTTAGCATGTGACAATTCGTTGGATAGGTAAACAACATAACTATGACTTCCATGGGATATTTTTGCATTCTCTAAAAATTCGGCAAAAATGGAGGTTAAGAAAATCTCCTCGTTAATTTTGGACATTACTCGTTTTCGACCCTTTTTTACTAGGAAGGCCATAAAGTGGCCGATTTGTATTGAATCTTAGCGTGTGACAATTCGTTGGATAGGTAAACAACATTACTACGACTTCCATGGGATATTTTTGCATTCTCTAAAAATTCAGCCAAAATGGAGGTTAAGAAAATCTCCTCGTTAATTTGGGACATTACTCGTTTTCGACCCTTTTTTAGTAGGAAGGCCATAATGTGGCCGATTTGCATTGAATCTTAGCGTGTGACAATTCGTTGGATAGGTAAACAACATAACTATGACTTCCATGGGATATTTTTGCATTCTCTAAAAATTCGGCCAGAATGGAGGTTAAGAAAATCTCCTCGTTAATTTAGGACATTACTCGTTTTCGACCCATTTTTACTAGGAAGGCCATAAAGTGGCCGATATGCATGGAATTTTAGCGTGTGACAATTCGTTGGATAGGTAAACAACATAACTACGACATCCATGGGATATTTTTGCATTCTCTAAAAATTCGGCCAGAATGGAGGTTAAGAAAATCTCCTCGTTAATTTGGGACATTACTCGTTTTCGACCCATTTTTACTAGGAAGGCCATAAAGTGGCCGATTTGTATTGAATTGAATCTTAGCATGTGACAATTCGTTGGATAGGTAAACAACATTACTACGACTTCCATGGGATATTTTTGAATTCTCTAAAAATTCAGCCAAAATGGAGGTTAAGAAAATCTCCTCGTTAATTTGGGACATTACTCGTTTTCGACCCTTTTTTACTAGGAAGGCCATAATGTGGCCGATTTGCATTGAATCTTAGCGTGTGACAACTCGTTAGATAGGTAAACAACATAACTACGACTTCCATGGGATATTTTTGCATTCTCTAAAAACTCGGCCAAAATGGAGGTTAAGAAAATATCCTCGTTAATTTAGGACATTGCTCGTTTTCGACCCATTTTTACTAGGAAGGCCATAAAGTGGCCGATTTGTATTGAATCTTAGCGTGTGACAATTCGTTGGATAGGTAAACAACATTACTACGACTTCCATGGGATATTTTTGCATTCTCTAAAAATTCAGCCAAAATGGAGGTTAAGAAAATCTCCTCGTTAATTTGGGACATTACTCGTTTTCGACCCTTTTTTAGTAGGAAGGCCATAATGTGGCCGATTTGCATTGAATCTTAGCGTGTGACCATTCGTTGGATAGGTAAACAACATAACTATGACTTCCATGGGATATTTTTGCATTCTCTAAAAATTCGGCCAGAATGGAGGTTAAGAAAATCTCCTCGTTAATTTAGGACATTACTCGTTTTCGACCCATTTTTACTAGGAAGGCCATAAAGTGGCCGATATGCATGGAATTTTAGCGTGTGACAATTCGTTGGATAGGTAAACAACATAACTACGACATCCATGGGATATTTTTGCATTCTCTAAAAATTCGGCCAGAATGGAGGTTAAGAAAATCTCCTCGTTAATTTGGGACATTACTCGTTTTCGACCCATTTTTACTAGGAAGGCCATAAAGTGGCCGATTTGTATTGAATTGAATCTTAGCATGTGACAATTCGTTGGATAGGTAAACAACATTACTACGACTTCCATGGGATATTTTTGAATTCTCTAAAAATTCAGCCAAAATGGAGGTTAAGAAAATCTCCTCGTTAATTTGGGACATTACTCGTTTTCGACCCTTTTTTGGTAGGAAGGCCATAATGTGGCCGATTTGCATTGAATCTTAGTGTGTGACAATTCGTTGGGTAGGTAAACAACATAACTATGACTTCCATGGGATATTTTTGCATTCTCTAAAAATTCAGCCAAAATGGAGGTTAAGAAAATCTCCTCGTTAATTCGGGACATTGCTCGTTTTCGACCCTTTTTTAGTAGGAAGGCCATAATGTGTCCGATTTGCATTGAATCTTAGCGTGTGACAATTCGTTGGATAGGTAAACAACATAACTACGACATCCATGGGATATTTTTGCATTCTCTAAAAATTCGGCCAAAATGGAGGTTAAGAAAATCTCCTCGTTAATTTGGGACATTACTCGTTTTCGACCCTTTTTTACTAGGAAGGCCATAATGTGGCCGATTTGCATTGAATCTTAGCGTGTGACAATTCATCGGATAGGTAAACAACATAACTACGACTTCCATGGGATATTTTTGCATTCTCTAAAAATTCAGCCAAAATGGAGGTTAAGAAAATCTCCTCGTTAATTTAGGACATTGCTTGTTTTCGACCCATTTTTACTAGGAAGGCCATAAAGTGGCCGATTTTTATTGAATCTTAGCATGTGACAATTCGTTGGATAGGTAAACAACATAACTATGACTTCCATGGGATATTTTTGCATTCTCTAAAAATTCGGCCAAAATGGAGGTTAAGAAAATCTCCTCGTTAATTTTGGACATTACTCGTTTTCGACCCTTTTTTACTAGGAAGGCCATAAAGTGGCCGATTTGTATTGAATCTTAGCGTGTGACAATTCGTTGGATAGGTAAACAACATTACTACGACTTCCATGGGATATTTTTGCATTCTCTAAAAATTCAGCCAAAATGGAGGTTAAGAAAATCTCGTCGTTAATTTGGGACATTACTCGTTTTCGACCCTTTTTTAGTAGGAAGGCCATAATGTGGCCGATTTGCATTGAATCTTAGCGTGTGACAATTCGTTGGATAGGTAAACAACATAACTATGACTTCCATGGGATATTTTTGCATTCTCTAAAAATTCGGCCAGAATGGAGGTTAAGAAAATCTCCTCGTTAATTTAGGACATTACTCGTTTTCGACCCATTTTTACTAGGAAGGCCATAAAGTGGCCGATATGCATGGAATTTTAGCGTGTGACAATTCGTTGGATAGGTAAACAACATAACTACGACATCCATGGGATATTTTTGCATTCTCTAAAAATTCGGCCAGAATGGAGGTTAAGAAAATCTCCTCGTTAATTTGGGACATTACTCGTTTTCGACCCATTTTTACTAGGAAGGCCATAAAGTGGCCGATTTGTATTGAATTGAATCTTAGCATGTGACAATTCGTTGGATAGGTAAACAACATTACTACGACTTCCATGGGATATTTTTGAATTCTCTAAAAATTCAGCCAAAATGGAGGTTAAGAAAATCTCCTCGTTAATTTGGGACATTACTCGTTTTCGACCCATTTTTACTAGGAAGGCCATAATGTGGCCGATTTGCATTGAATCTTAGCGTGTGACAACTCGTTAGATAGGTAAACAACATAACTACGACTTCCATGGGATATTTTTGCATTCTCTAAAAATTCGGCCAAAATGGAG
Organism: Medicago sativa; assembly: GCF_051527215.1. NCBI lineage: Eukaryota > Viridiplantae > Streptophyta > Magnoliopsida > Fabales > Fabaceae > Medicago > Medicago sativa. The sequence continues at coordinate 86,044,276 of NC_140750.1, forward strand.
GTTAAGAAAATATCCTCGTTAATTTAGGACATTGCTCGTTTTCGACCCATTTTTACTAGGAAGGCCATAAAGTGGCCGATTTGTATTGAATCTTAGCGTGTGACAATTCGTTGGATAGGTAAACAACATTACTACGACTTCCATGGGATATTTTTGCATTCTCTAAAAATTCAGCCAAAATGGAGGTTAAGAAAATCTCCTCGTTAATTTGGGACATTACTCGTTTTCGACCCTTTTTTAGTAGGAAGGCCATAATGTGGCCGATTTGCATTGAATCTTAGCGTGTGACAATTCGTTGGATAGGTAAACAACATAACTATGACTTCCATGGGATATTTTTGCATTCTCTAAAAATTCGGCCAGAATGGAGGTTAAGAAAATCTCCTCGTTAATTTAGGACATTACTCGTTTTCGACCCATTTTTACTAGGAAGGCCATAAAGTGGCCGATATGCATGGAATTTTAGCGTGTGACAATTCGTTGGATAGGTAAACAACATAACTACGACATCCATGGGAAATTTTTGCATTCTCTAAAAATTCGGCCAGAATGGAGGTTAAGAAAATCTCCTCGTTAATTTGGGACATTACTCGTTTGCGACCCATTTTTACTAGGAAGGCCATAAAGTGGCCGATTTGTATTGAATTGAATCTTAGCATGTGACAATTCGTTGGATAGGTAAACAACATTACTACGACTTCCATGGGATATTTTTGAATTCTCTAAAAATTCAGCCAAAATGGAGGTTAAGAAAATCTCCTCGTTAATTTGGGACATTACTCGTTTTCGACCCTTTTTTACTAGGAAGGCCATAATGTGGCCGATTTGCATTGAATCTTAGCGTGTGACAACTCGTTAGATAGGTAAACAACATAACTACGACTTCCATGGGATATTTTTGCATTCTCTAAAAATTCGGCCAAAATGGAGGTTAAGAAAATATCCTCGTTAATTTAGGACATTGCTCGTTTTCGACCCATTTTTACTAGGAAGGCCATAAAGTGGCCGATTTGTATTGAATCTTAGCATGTGACAATTCGTTGGATAGGTTAAGAACATAACTACGACTTACATGGGATATTTTTGCATTCTCTAAAAATTCGGCCAATATGGAGGTTAAGAAAATCTCCTCGTTAATTTAGGACATTACTCGTTTTCGACCCTTTTTTACTAGGAAGGCCATAAAGTGGCCGATTTGTATTGAATCTTAGCATGTGACAATTCGTTGGATAGGTAAACAACATAACTACGACTTCCATGGGATATTTTTGCATTCTCTAAAAATTCAGCGAAAATGGAGGTTAAGAAAATCTCCTCGTTAATTTGGGACATTACACGTTTTCGACCCTTTTTTAGTTGGAAGGCCATAATGTGGCCGATTTGCATTGAATCTTAGCGTGTGACAATTCGTTGGATAGGTAAACAACATAACTATGACTTCCATGGGATATTTTTGCATTCTCTAAAAATTCGGCCAAAATGGAGGTTAAGAAAATCTCCTCGTTAATTTAGGACATTACTCGTTTTCGACCCTTTTTTACTAGGAAGGCCATAAAGTGGCCGATTTGTATTGAATCTTAGCGTGTGACAATTCGTTGGATAGGTAAACAACATTACTACGACTTCCATGGGATATTTTTGCATTCTCTAAAAATTCAGCCAAAATGGAGGTTAAGAAAATCTCCTCGTTAATTTGGGACATTACTCGTTTTCGACCCTTTTTTAGTAGGAAGGCCATAATGTGGCCGATTTGCATTGAATCTTAGCGTGTGACAATTCGTTGGATAGGTAAACAACATAACTATGACTTCCATGGGATATTTTTGCATTCTCTAAAAATTCGGCCAGAATGGAGGTTAAGAAAATCTCCTCGTTAATTTAGGACATTACTCGTTTTCGACCCATTTTTACTAGGAAGGCCATAAAGTGGCCGATATGCATGGAATTTTAGCGTGTGACAATTCGTTGGATAGGTAAACAACATAACTACGACATCCATGGGAAATTTTTGCATTCTCTAAAAATTCGGCCAGAATGGAGGTTAAGAAAATCTCCTCGTTAATTTGGGACATTACTCGTTTTCGACCCATTTTTACTAGGAAGGCCATAAAGTGGCCGATTTGTATTGAATTGAATCTTAGCATGTGACAATTCGTTGGATAGGTAAACAACATTACTACGACTTCCATGGGATATTTTTGAATTCTCTAAAAATTCAGCCAAAATGGAGGTTAAGAAAATCTCCTCGTTAATTTGGGACATTACTCGTTTTCGACCCTTTTTTACTAGGAAGGCCATAATGTGGCCGATTTGCATTGAATCTTAGCGTGTGACAACTCGTTAGATAGGTAAACAACATAACTACGACTTCCATGGGATATTTTTGCATTCTCTAAAAATTCGGCCAAAATGGAGGTTAAGAAAATATCCTCGTTAATTTAGGACATTGCTCGTTTTCGACCCATTTTTACTAGGAAGGCCATAACGTGGCCGATTTGTATTGAATCTTAGCATGTGACAATTCGTTGGATAGGTTAAGAACATAACTACGACTTACATGGGATATTTTTGCATTCTCTAAAAATTCGGCCAATATGGAGGTTAAGAAAATCTCCTCGTTAATTTAGGACATTACTCGTTTTCGACCCTTTTTTACTAGGAAGGCCATAAAGTGGCCGATTTGTATTGAATCTTAGCATGTGACAATTCGTTGGATAGGTAAACAACATAACTACGACTTCCATGGGATATTTTTGCATTCTCTAAAAATTCAGCGAAAATGGAGGTTAAGAAAATCTCCTCGTTAATTTGGGACATTACACGTTTTCGACCCTTTTTTAGTTGGAAGGCCATAATGTGGCCGATTTGCATTGAATCTTAGCGTGTGACAATTCGTTGGATAGGTAAACAACATAACTATGACTTCCATGGGATATTTTTGCATTCTCTAAAAATTCGGCCAAAATGGAGGTTAAGAAAATCTCCTCGTTAATTTAGGACATTACTCGTTTTCGACCCTTTTTTACTAGGAAGGCCATAATGTGGCCGATTTGTATTGAATCTTAGCGTGTGACAATTCGTCGGAAAGGTAAACAACATAACTACGACTTCCATGGGATATTTTTGCATTCTCTAAAAATTTGGCCAAAATGGAGGTTAAGAAAATCTCCTCGTTAATTTGGGACATTACTCGTTTTCGACCCTTTTTTACTAGGAAGGCCATAATGTGGCCGATTTGCATTGAATCTTAGCGTGTGACAATTCGTTGGATAGGTAAACAACATAACTATGACTTCCATGGGATATTTTTGCATTCTCTAAAAATTCGGCCAGAATGGAGGTTAAGAAAATCTCCTCGTTAATTTAGGACATTACTCGTTTTCGACCCATTTTTACTAGGAAGGCCATAAAGTGGCCGATATGCATGGAATTTTAGCGTGTGACAATTCGTTGGATAGGTAAACAACATAACTACGACATCCATGGGAAATTTTTGCATTCTCTAAAAATTCGGCCAGAATGGAGGTTAAGAAAATCTCCTCGTTAATTTGGGACATTACTCGTTTTCGACCCATTTTTACTAGGAAGGCCATAAAGTGGCCGATTTGTATTGAATTGAATCTTAGCATGTGACAATTCGTTGGATAGGTAAACAACATAACTACGACTTCCATGGGATATTTTTGAATTCTCTAAAAATTCAGCCAAAATGGAGGTTAAGAAAATCTCCTCGTTAATTTGGGACATTACTCGTTTTCGACCCTTTTTTACTAGGAAGGCCATAATGTGGCCGATTTGCATTGAATCTTAGCGTGTGACAACTCGTTAGATAGGTAAACAACATAACTACGACTTCCATGAGATATTTTTGCATTCTCTAAAAATTCGGCCAAAATGGAGGTTAAGAAAATATCCTCGTTAATTTAGGACATTGCTCGTTTTCGACCCATTTTTACTAGGAAGGCCATAAAGTGGCCGATTTGTATTGAATCTTAGCATGTGACAATTCGTTGGATAGGTTAATAACATAACTACGACTTACATGGGATATTTTTGCATTCTCTAAAAATTCGGCCAAAATGGAGGTTAAGAAAATCTCCTCGTTAATTTAGGACATTACTCGTTTTCGACCCTTTTTTACTAGGAAGGCCATAAAGTGGCCGATTTGTATTGAATCTTAGCATGTGACAATTCGTTGGATAGGTTAAGAACATAACTACGACTTACATGGGATATTTTTGCATTCTCTAAAAATTCGGCCAATATGGAGGTTAAGAAAATCTCCTCGTTAATTTAGGACATTACTCGTTTTCGACCCTTTTTTACTAGGAAGGCCATAAAGTGGCCGATTTGTATTGAATCTTAGCATGTGACAATTCGTTGGATAGGTAAACAACATAACTACGACTTCCATGGGATATTTTTGCATTCTCTAAAAATTCAGCGAAAATGGAGGTTAAGAAAATCTCCTCGTTAATTTGGGACATTACACGTTTTCGACCCTTTTTTAGTTGGAAGGCCATAATGTGGCCGATTTGCATTGAATCTTAGCGTGTGACAATTCGTTGGATAGGTAAACAACATAACTATGACTTCCATGGGATATTTTTGCATTCTCTAAAAATTCGGCCAAAATGGAGGTTAAGAAAATCTCCTCGTTAATTTAGGACATTACTCGTTTTCGACCCTTTTTTACTAGGAAGGCCATAATGTGGCCGATTTGTATTGAATCTTAGCGTGTGACAATTCGTCGGAAAGGTAAACAACATAACTACGACTTCCATGGGATATTTTTGCATTCTCTAAAAATTTGGCCAAAATGGAGGTTAAGAAAATCTCCTCGTTAATTTGGGACATTACTCGTTTTCGACCCTTTTTTACTAGGAAGGCCATAATGTGGCCGATTTGCATTGAATCTTAGCGTGTGACAATTCGTTGGATAGGTAAACAACATAACTATGACTTCCATGGGATATTTTTGCATTCTCTAAAAATTCGGCCAGAATGGAGGTTAAGAAAATCTCCTCGTTAATTTAGGACATTACTCGTTTTCGACCCATTTTTACTAGGAAGGCCATAAAGTGGCCGATATGCATGGAATTTTAGCGTGTGACAATTCGTTGGATAGGTAAACAACATAACTACGACATCCATGGGAAATTTTTGCATTCTCTAAAAATTCGGCCAGAATGGAGGTTAAGAAAATCTCCTCGTTAATTTGGGACATTACTCGTTTTCGACCCATTTTTACTAGGAAGGCCATAAAGTGGCCGATTTGTATTGAATTGAATCTTAGCATGTGACAATTCGTTGGATAGGTAAACAACATAACTACGACTTCCATGGGATATTTTTGAATTCTCTAAAAATTCAGCCAAAATGGAGGTTAAGAAAATCTCCTCGTTAATTTGGGACATTACTCGTTTTCGACCCTTTTTTACTAGGAAGGCCATAATGTGGCCGATTTGCATTGAATCTTAGCGTGTGACAACTCGTTAGATAGGTAAACAACATAACTACGACTTCCATGAGATATTTTTGCATTCTCTAAAAATTCGGCCAAAATGGAGGTTAAGAAAATATCCTCGTTAATTTAGGACATTGCTCGTTTTCGACCCATTTTTACTAGGAAGGCCATAAAGTGGCCGATTTGTATTGAATCTTAGCATGTGACAATTCGTTGGATAGGTTAATAACATAACTACGACTTACATGGGATATTTTTGCATTCTCTAAAAATTCGGCCAAAATGGAGGTTAAGAAAATCTCCTCGTTAATTTAGGACATTACTCGTTTTCGACCCTTTTTTACTAGGAAGGCCATAAAGTGGCCGATTTGTATTGAATCTTAGCATGTGACAATTCGTTGGATAGGTAAACAACATAACTACGACTTCCATGGGATATTTTTGCATTCTCTAAAAATTCAGCCAAAATGAAGGTTAAGAAAATCTCCTCGTTAATTTGGGACATTACACGTTTTCGACCCTTTTTTAGTTGGAAGGCCATAATGTGGCCGATTTGCATTGAATCTTAGCGTGTGACAATTCGTTGGATAGGTAAACAACATAACTATGACTTCCATGGGATATTTTTGCATTCTCTAAAAATTCAGCCAAAATGGAGGTTAAGAAAATCTCCACGTTAATTTGGGACATTACTCGTTTTCGACCCTTTTTTACTAGGAAGGCCATAATGTGGCCGATTTGTATTGAATCTTAGCGTGTGACAATTCATCGGATAGGTAAACAACATAACTACGACTTCCATGGGATATTTTTGCATTCTCTAAAAATTCGGCCAAAATGGAGGTTAAGAAAATCTCCTCGTTAATTTAGGACATTGCTTGTTTTCGACCCATTTTTACTAGGAAGGCCATAAAGTGGCCGATTTGTATTGAATCTTAGCATGTGACAATTCGTTGGATAGGTAAACAACATAACTATGACTTCCATGAGATATTTTTGCATTCTCTAAAAATGCAGCCAAAATGGAGGTTAAGAAAATCTCTCGTTAATTTGGGACATTACTCGTTTTCGACCCTTTTTTACTAGGAAGGCCATAATGTGGCCGATTTGCATTGAATCTTAGCGTGTGACAATTCGTTGGATAGGTAAACAACATAACTACGACTTCCATGGGATATTTTTGCATTCTCTAAAAATTCGGCCAAAATGGAGGTTAAGAAAATATCCTCGTTAATTAAGGACATTGCTCGTTTTTGACCCATTTTTACTAGGAAGGCCATAAAGTGGCCGATTTGTATTGAATCTTAGCATGTTACAATTCGTTGGATAGGTTAATAACATAACTACGACTTCCATGGGATATTTTTGCATTCTCTAAAAATTCGGCCAAAATGGAGGTTAAGAAAATCTCCTCGTTAATTTAGGACATTACTCGTTTTCGACCCTTTTTTACTAGGAAGGCGATAATGTGGTCGATTTGCATTGAATCTTAGCATGTGACAATTCGTTGGATAGGTAAACAACATAACTACGACTTCCATGGGATATTTTTGCATTCTCTAAAAATTCGGCCAAAATGGAGGTTAAGAAAATATCCTCGTTAATTAAGGACATTGCTCGTTTTTGACCCATTTTTACTAGGAAGGCCATAAAGTGGCCGATTTGTATTGAATCTTAGCATGTTACAATTCGTTGGATAGGTTAATAACATAACTACGACTTCCATGGGATATTTTTGCATTCTCTAAAAATTCGGCCAAAATGGAGGTTAAGAAAATCTCCTCGTTAATTTAGGACATTACTCGTTTTCGACCCTTTTTTACTAGGAAGGCGATAATGTGGTCGATTTGCATTGAATCTTAGCATGTGACAATTCGTTGGATAGGTAAACAACATAACTACGACTTCCATGGGATATTTTTGCATTCTCTAAAAATTCGGCCAAAATGGAGGTTAAGAAAATCTCCTCGTTAATTTAGGACATTACTCGTTTTTGACCCATTTTTACTAGGAATGCCATAAAGTGGCCGATTTGTATTGAATCTTAGCATGTGACAATTCGTTGGATAGGTAAACAACATAACTACGACATCCATGGGATATTTTTGCATTCTCTAAAAATTCGGCCAGAATGGAGGTTAAGAAAATCTCCTCGTTAATTTGGGACATTACTCGTTTTCGACCCATTTTTACTAGGAAGGCCATAAAGTGGCCGATTTGTATTGAATTGAATCTTAGCATGTGACAATTCGTTGGATAGGTAAACAACATAACTACGACTTCCATGGGATATTTTTGAATTCTCTAAAAATTCAGCCAAAATGGAGGTTAAGAAAATCTCCTCGTTAATTTGGAACATTACTCGTTTTCGACCCTTTTTTACTAGGAAGGCCATAATGTGGCCGATTTGCATTGAATCTTAGCGTGTGACAACTCGTTAGATAGGTAAACAACATAACTACGACTTCCATGGGATATTTTTGCATTCTCTAAAAATTCGGCCAAAATGGAGGTTAAGAAAATATCCTCGTTAATTTAGGACATTGCTCGTTTTCGACCCATTTTTACTAGGAAGGCCATAAAGTGGCCGATTTGTATTGAATCTTAGCATGTGACAATTCGTTGGATAGGTTAATAACATAACTACGACTTACATGGGATATTTTTGCATTCTCTAAAAATTCAGCCAAAATGGAGGTTAAGAAAATCTCCTCGTTAATTTAGGACATTACTCGTTTTCGACCCTTTTTTACTAGGAAGGCCATAAAGTGGCCGATTTGTATTGAATCTTAGCATGTGACAATTCGTTGGATAGGTAAACAACATAACTACGACTTCCATGGGATATTTTTGCATTCTCTAAAAATTCAGCCAAAATGGAGGTTAAGAAAATCTCCTCGTTAATTTGGGACATTACACGTTTTCGACCCTTTTTTAGTTGGAAGGCCATAATGTGGCTGATTTGCATTGAATCTTAGCGTGTGACAATTCGTTGGATAGGTAAACAACATAACTATGACTTCCATGGGATATTTTTGCATTCTCTAAAAATTCAGCCAAAATGGAGGTTAAGAAAATCTCCACGTTAATTTGGGACATTACTCGTTTTCGACCCTTTTTTACTAGGAAGGCCATAATGTGGCCGATTTGTATTGAATCTTAGCGTGTGACAATTCATCGGATAGGTAAACAACATAACTACGACTTCCATGGGATATTTTTGCATTCTCTAAAAATTCAGCCAAAATGGAGGTTAAGAAAATCTCCTCGTTAATTTAGGACATTGCTTGTTTTCGACCCATTTTTACTAGGAAGGCCATAAAGTGGCCGATTTGTATTGAATCTTAGCATGTGACAATTCGTTGGATAGGTAAACAACATAACTATGACTTCCATGAGATATTTTTGCATTCTCTAAAAATGCAGCCAAAATGGAGGTTAAGAAAATCTCTCGTTAATTTGGGACATTACTCGTTTTCGACCCTTTTTTACTAGGAAGGCCATAATGTGGCCGATTTGCATTGAATCTTAGCGTGTGACAATTCGTTGGATAGGTAAACAACATAACTACGACTTCCATGGGATATTTTTGCATTCTCTAAAAATTCGGCCAAAATGGAGGTTAAGAAAATATCCTCGTTAATTAAGGACATTGCTCGTTTTTGACCCATTTTTACTAGGAAGGCCATAAAGTGGCCGATTTGTATTGAATCTTAGCATGTTACAATTCGTTGGATAGGTTAATAACATAACTACGACTTCCATGGGATATTTTTGCATTCTCTAAAAATTCGGCCAAAATGGAGGTTAAGAAAATCTCCTCGTTAATTTAGGACATTACTCGTTTTCGACCCTTTTTTACTAGGAAGGCGATAATGTGGTCGATTTGCATTGAATCTTAGCATGTGACAATTCGTTGGATAGGTAAACAACATAACTACGACTTCCATGGGATATTTTTGCATTCTCTAAAAATTCGGCCAAAATGGAGGTTAAGAAAATCTCCTCGTTAATTTAGGACATTACTCGTTTTTGACCCATTTTTACTAGGAATGCCATAAAGTGGCCGATTTGTATTGAATCTTAGCATGTGAAAATTTGTTGGATAGGTAAACAACTTAACTACGACTTCCATGGGATATTTTTGCATCACTACTACAGAAATCAGTTTTCACATCAGTTGGAAACTACTTTTCACATCAGGTGGCAACTGATGTAAAGTGATATGATGTAGAATGTGCACGTCATTTCACATCAGGTACGGACTGATGTAATAGCAATATTTCCACATCAGGCTTTTTTCCCACTGATGTGATACGTTCTTTTTAAAATTTAAGATCAGGGTTTTCACTTCAGTTTTATGATAGACACTGAAGTTAAATAATTATATTTATCATCAGTCTTCTATCCCACCGATGTGAAAACTTCAGTTTTTTAAAAAAAAAATTATGCTTTATTATTACTGCTTACAAAATCAGCTTGAGACCATGTTCTTTTCTTTTATTTATATTAGAAATATGAAGGAAAAAAATGATATTTTAATGCCAAAAAGGAAGCTAAAAAGCTAACATATACAAAATTTAATTTATAACCCTCACAAGTATACTTTCAAAAGAATATAGCGTAAATACACAAGTGAAAACAGAAGAGGTCTGATTCCTAAGTCTTGGCCTGATTCCTAAGGAGATGATCTCTGTAAGTGATATGACTAATGCTAATCTACTAAAATATATGGAGTTAAAAGATGCAAAGTTCACTTTGTTATCAACTTGATCAATTAACATTGTCTGACACAAACATGGTTGGGATTCAACAGCATTCCACAACATATCTGACACAAACAAAATGAAATAGCATGAGTGTCTCGACTTGAATCATGAAATACAATGTTACTTTCCTAATAAAGAGCTGTATACACATACACACCTGTAGATATTCTATCTTTTGTTGGTAACATGCTAAGCATCACATAGTCGACACAAACATATCTATAACATATATAAGCAACATATCTGACAGAAGCATCCATAGGTTCCATAACATATCTATCTAACACAAACATAATGAAATAAGATGAGTGTCCCAATCAAAGTAGCATTGTGAAAAACAATGACCCCTTCCTAATGCTCTAATCACAATGCCGTAAAAATAAATCAAAACTTTTCAAAGAATTATAAAAGGGAGATATACCTCTGGAAAATATTGAAAATCTCCACCCGTTGCATTTAGCAAAGTCAATGAGAGAACTCTATCAGGAACCATTGCTGCTATTTTACAAGCTATCATAGATCCTGTTTCAATAGGCAAACACAATTAAAAGTTAACAAACAAACAAACTCAAACTAATCAAATATTAGGACAAACCATCTGAATTTTAACTAATCAAAACTCAATAAAAAAGACAGAATAATCTAGTCACTTAAGGTGTCATAGTCAAATTTTTAAAAGCAACATACTATAAAACATTTTGCAATGCTAACTACTTAGAATAAGCTGCTGCTAGTGCCACTCCTGCATATGAAACTGGTGATTTTCTTGCAACTATTTCAGGTCTTCATCATGAAAGTTGACACGTTTGAGATGTTATGCCTGCATAAAAAAAAATACACAGCGTAGAAAGAATAATTTACACATAAACAAAATAGAACATGCAGTATCAAAGAAAAACTGAAACTAGATTTTGATAAAAATACATCTATTTCAAAATAGCGACAGATTCTTCTTCTACCCATTCTGATAGCACCCATACAGATGATAAACTCCATTCTGATAGCACCCATACAGATGATAAACTCTGTAGCACATGACCCAAATTTATATGTGCAAAAATGAAAATTCGCAATAATAACCACAATTGAACACTCAATTGTGATCTGATCACAAGTTCTTAGTCTGCAAACAAAATCTATAGCACACTCAATTGAAAGAGAGAAAAAAACTAATCAGGAACATGGAAACAAAAATCATGATATATAATCAATCACTAGTGTTCTTCTCAAGCTAACACAACACATTAACATGGTAAAATAGGCAAAACCAAAGCCATAAACGCATAAACAAAGTACTAGTTAAATGCAGAAAATAATAAACGAGTTTATAACATCACCTGATTATTGTCAAGTGCAAAGTGAAACTTGTCATTGACCCTAAAAGTCCAGATGTTGAGTTTTCACAAAAGAGATTGTAGATTGCCAGAATGCGTGGCACTTGAACCTTCAATACGTGACAGATTCTGAAATAACAAAATTGGGAAACAAGGGTCAGTCCTTAGTATATACTATTAAACAAAAATCAGTACACTCCACTCCCAAAAGACAGAGATGAGTTCTAGAACACTATACCTCTCTTAGTACTAAATATTCTGCAAGAGATATATCCTCCCATTGTTTCAATGGCAACAGATGCTCAGGACACTTGGCAATATCAGGAATCTGGGGCATATAAGCACTTTGTTCCTTGTTAAGTTTACTTCTATCAAGTTTGGATACCTTCACTTTAGGAATTTGATGTGCCTCCCACCTAGGCAAGTAAAGAGTTTAAGAAACGTGTTATTTCTACTACTAGGAAGGAAACAGTGAAGTTTTATCTACTCACCATCATTTAACAAACCAGAATCCGAGATAAAGTTATCATGAAGAAGTTGCATTTTGTTTTTCTTATGAAGTTGCATTTTGTTTTTCAACACTTTCTCTTGAGGATTATTCTTCTCCCCATCAATAGTCACCCTCACATCTCTTACTGAATCTATATATATTTCACAACACAATTTCAACAAAAGGAGCTTAATTTTATCATAATATAAAAAAATATTCTTATAAAGTAACTTGATTATAACTTATAAAGCACAAATACGGACACCGAACACGCCGACACCGTTAAAAATTTGAGAAAATCACATAATTTAGTATAATTATATGTGGTAGTGTCGTATCGGTGTCAGATACGACACGTGTCCGACACCGAAACATGGCTAATCTCAGAAGTGTTCGTCCTTCATAACATAACATGCATATGCTCACTTACCAGTGCAATTATTGTTGGAAGATTGTTGCCCTGTCTTGTCAAAATGTCTCACAACAACAGCCATGTGACTATGGCCCTTTTGGAACTCATTCAATATATCGTACAGTGGCATCGTTTCTGGAACCCTGTCAATAAATTTAATAATTTTTAAAATTTGGAGTTATGGTTAATATTAATATATATATATAACTTAATATAATGCTATATCATTTTGTTACAAAATAAAATACCTTGGTATTTTGCGTATGGTCACACTTTTCACAGGTACTTCCTCTTCTGGATCAATAGTTAACAAATTCTTGATCTAAAATTAGGAAGCATCTATATCAATCTCATCATACAAAATTTGTAGTACCAAAAATGGTACAAAATTTGTAGTACCAAAAATGGTTCTAGTAGCAAATCAATCTCATCATTGATACAAAATTTTACTTTATTAATCTATGTTCCAAAATTGATACAAAATTGTTAAATGTTGAAAGGTTAAAGGAAAAATAACACATTGTATTGTATACCAGGATAAGTCCAATGATATTTGTAGGCTCCTCATAATAGACAGGGACCCTGCTATGCCCTTTCTCCAATATTGGTGTCATCAAATCCCTGCTTAATAACAATATTAGCCGTTAAGTTTGATGACAAATAAAATTGTATGAAATTAAAAAATCTAGCTTACAATTTATAAATTTTTTAGACACCTCACTAGTTTGATGACATTAGAATACTTAAATTGGTATTTAGTAATTTCACTAGTTTTCTCTTTCAATGTGAGAGTCCCCTAAACAGAGAAATGCATGAAAGTCGGAAGGATGATCTTGTATGGACAGAGGCGTGAGCGAAAAAAGAGTCACACAAAAGATGAGGTATCTTGTGAACCGAGAAAAGTGTGGCAAAGACTTGAGAACAAGGATAAAGAGAACTCTCATACAAAACATATCATGTACATAGAAGAAAGGTTTTGTACCGAAGGTATGATGATAACAATGTGCATTAGTGGTTGCTTAAAACAACCTCTACGATAAGCTAACCTGCATTAGCACATTAAGTAGGGTAACCTCTGTCGTAAATTAAGATGCAGTATGTAACTTATCCTTTGTAAATTATATTCCATTTAGTAAACTATTTCGAAACAAATTACGCAATTTAGATAAATAAATATGAACAAATGTTAATAAAAAGAATTGCTACTTTGTTACTCTTGAAAAAACAGTCTCAAGTTATTGAGTGTTATTTATGCTAAATGTTGCGCATAACCAAATTAAAGTATGCAAAAAGTAACTCAGTCAACAAGTTGAATTCATTAGCACTGAAGTAGAATCCAGTGTGCAGGTTTAGTTCAATCTTTCATGGCTAGTAACCAGAACCAACAAATGTTGTGCATAATCAAGTATATTTAAGCTCACATTTAGCATTCTAAGTATTGATGAGTATATGCCAACTGTGACATTATCACGTTCTACTGTTTTTCCTGAATGTATGTAGCATATTTTTTAATTTGCATGGATTCTTTTTCTTATTGTTTGATAAGTAGTGCAGAGAACACACACATGACAAAATTGGTCAAGAAACCCATTTTAATGAATTACATTTTACACTGAAATGTTAAATCGAGAAACAAGTCAATGGGTTGGTTCACATTCAATACATATGTGATTTCTTTATTTTTAATTATACAAGTAGCTTTCCCTGCAAAACCAAACAGAAATCTAAAACACATCAACTGATGCATCACCTTCTCCGGCAAGACAAACAGATCCGGCACGGTGGTCGGTCGGCCACGCTCCGGAGGTAACAACCACCTCCATTTTAAAAAACAAACACAGTTTTGGTATTCCTCTTCTCCGTAGAGTTCAAATCCGGCTTTAGTTTTTTCAAAAACTCAATGAAGAAACGTAGATCTAAGGATTGAGTTGCGAAAATTTCCGGAAAAAGAAGAACAAGAACGAACAGGATATACACATAACATGAACTACGATTTACCTCTGTCACGGTCTCAGCTTCATCTGCTTCTTTGAACTCGGTACGGATCTGGACAGTTTTGGCTTGATGAAGCTTTGAATTGGTTCGGATTCGTCCTCTTTGCTTCTGTTCCGAGCTTGTTGTGCTAATTCTCGCTGCTTCTCTTTTTGTGTTTGAGATCCGAACTTGTTTATTGTTGTTTCGAAATCGGCTTCTGAAACCTGTTCGAATCTTTTTCACTCCCAGAAATATTCGCTAATGAAAAACAAAGAAGGGTTTGGCGTTGTGTTTGGACGATGGTGGACGGTGATTGGACGGTGGTGGACGGTGATTGGAAGGTGATCGTGATTTGGAATTTAGTGAAAAAATGAAAAACGGAGAAGAAGTGAAAAGCGTGGATGTGTTTTGTGTTTTTACGATATATGAAGGGATAAGGTAAAGGTGAAAGTTTGTTTTTCCATCAGGCAATTCTCATCCACTGATGTAAAAACAAGATAGCCAGAGTTTTCACTTAAATTGCGAAAATGCCACCGCGTTTTTTTTCCTTCATTCCAATTATCCACTGATGTAAATGGTACATGCTATTAAGAATTCCCCTCATGTGCATATGTCAACTGATGTAAAAACTCAAAGTCTGTATGTTTCCCTTCAGTTATTTTGCGACTGATGTGAAAACTAAAACCCCCATGATGTAAAATATATATTTTGTAGTAGTGCATTCTCTAAAAATTCAGCCAAAATGGAGGTTAAGAAAATCTCCTCGTTAATTTGGGACATTACTCGTTTTCGACCCTTTTTTACTAGGAAGGCCATAATGTGGCCGATTTGCATTGAATCTTAGCGTGTGACAATTCATCGGATAGGTAAACAACATAACTACGACTTCCATGGGATATTTTTGCATTCTCTAAAAATTCGGCCAAAATGGAGGTTAAGAAAATCTCCTCGTTAATTTAGGACATTGCTTGTTTTCGACCCATTTTTACTAGGAAGGCCATAAAGTGGCCGATTTGTATTGAATCTTAGCATGTGACAATTCGTTGGATAGGTTAATAACATAACTACGACTTCCATATGGGATATTTTTGCATTCTCTAAAAATTCGGCCAAAATGGAGGTTAAGAAAATATCCTCGTTAATTAAGGACATTGCTCGTTTTCGACCCATTTTTACTAGGAAGGCCATAAAGTGGCCGATTTGTATTGAATCTTAGCATGTGACAATTCGTTGGATAGGTTAATAACATAACTACTACTTCCATGGGATATTTTTGCATTCTCTAAAAATTCGGCCAAAATGGAGGTTAAGAAAATCTCCTCGTTAATTTAGGACATTACTCGTTTTCGACCCATTTTTACTAGGAAGGCCATAAAGTGGCCGATATGCATTGAATTTTAGCGTGTGACAATTCGTTGGATAGGTAAACAACATAACTACGACATCCATGGGATATTTTTGCATTCTCTAAAAATTCGGCCAGAATGGAGGTTAAGAAAATCTCCTCGTTAATTTGGGACATTACTCGTTTTCGACCCTTTTTTACTAGGAAGGCCATAATGTGGCCGATTTGTATTGAATCTTAGCGTGTGACAATTCATCGGATAGGTAAACAACATAACTACGACTTCCATGGGATATTTTTGCATTCTCTAAAAATTCGGCCAAAATGGAGGTTAAGAAAATCTCCTCGTTAATTTTGGACATTGCTTGTTTTCGACCCATTTTTACTAGGAAGGCCATAAAGTTGTATTGAATCTTAGCATGTGACAATTCGTTGGATAGGTAAACAACATAACTATGACTTCCATGAGATATTTTTGCATTCTTTAAAAATTCGGCCAAAATGGAGGTTAAGAAAATCTCCTTGTTAATTTGGGACATTACTCGTTTTCGACCCTTTTTTACTAGGAAGGCCATATTGTGGCCGATTTGCATTGAATCTTAGCGTGTGACAATTCGTTGGATAGGTAAACAACATAACTACGACTTCCATGGGATATTTTTTCATTCTCTAAAAATTCGGCCAAAATGGAGGTTAAGAAAATATCCTCGTTAATTAAGGACATTGCTCGTTTTCGACCCATTTTTACTAGGAAGGCCATAAAGTGGCCGATTTGTATTGAATCTTAGCATGTGACAATTCGTTGGATAGGTTAATAACATAACTACGACTTCCATGGGATATTTTTGCATTCTCTAAAAATTCGGCCAAAATGGAGGTTAAGAAAATCTCGTTAATTTAGGACATTACTCGTTTTCGCCCCTTTTTTACTAGGAAGGCCATAATGTGGTCGATTTGCATTGAATCTTAGCATGTGACAATTCGTTGGATAGGTAAACAACATAACTACGACTTCCATGGGATATTTTTGCATTCTCTAAAAATTCGGCCAAAATGGAGGTTAAGAAAATCTCCTCGTTAATTAAGGACATTTTTTGACCCATTTTTACTAGGAATGCCATAAAGTGGCCGATTTGTATTGAATCTTAGCATGTGACAATTTGTTGGATAGGTAAACAACTTAACTACGACTTCCATGGGATATTTTTGCATTCTCTAAAAATTCAGCCAAAATGGAGGTTAAGAAAATGTCCTCGTTAATTTGGGACATTACTCGTTTTCGACCCTTTTTTACTAGGAAGGCCATAATGTGGCCGATTTGCATTGAATCTTAGCGTGTGACAATTCATCGGATAGGTAAACAACATAACTACGACTTCCATGGGATATTTTTGCATTCTCTAAAAATTCGGCCAAAATGGAGGTTAAGAAAATCTCCTCGTTAATTTAGGACATTGCTTGTTTTCGACCCATTTTTACTAGGAAGGCCATAAAGTTGTATTGAATCTTAGCATGTGACAATTCGTTGGATAGGTAAACAACATAACTATGACTTCCATGAGATATTTTTGCATTCTCTAAAAATTCAGCCAAAATGGAGGTTAAGAAAATCTCTCGTTAATTTGGGACATTACTCGTTTTCAACCCTTTTTTACTAGGAAGGCCATAATGTGGCCGATTTGCATTGAATCTTAGCGTGTGACAATTTGTTGGATAGGTAAACAACATAACTACGACTTCCATGGGATATTTTTGCATTCTCTAAAAATTCGGCCAAAATGGAGGTTAAGAAAATATCCTCGTTAATTAAGGACATTGCTCGTTTTCGACCCATTTTTACTAGGAAGGCCATAAAGTGGCCGATTTGTATTGAATCTTAGCATGTGACAATTCGTTGGATAGGTTAATAACATAACTACGACTTCCATGGGATATTTTTGCATTCTCTAAAAATTCGGCCAAAATGGAGGTTAAGAAAATCTCGTTAATTTAGGACATTACTCGTTTTCGCCCCTTTTTTACTAGGAAGGCCATAATGTGGTCGATTTGCATTGAATCTTAGCATGTGACAATTCGTTGGATAGGTAAACAACATAACTACGACTTCCATGGGATATTTTTGCATTCTCTAAAAATTCGGCCAAAATGGAGGTTAAGAAAATCTCCTCGTTAATTAAGGACATTACTCGTTTTTGACCCATTTTTACTAGGAATGCCATAAAGTGGCCGATTTGTATTGAATCTTAGCATGTGACAATTTGTTGGATAGGTAAACAACTTAACTACGACTTCCATGGGATATTTTTGCATTCTCTAAAAATTCAGCCAAAATGGAGGTTAAGAAAATGTCCTCGTTAATTTGGGACATTACTCGTTTTCGACCCTTTTTTACTAGGAAGGCCATAATGTGGCCGATTTGCATTGAATCTTAGCGTGTGACAACTCATCGGATAGGTAAACAACATAACTACGACTTCCATGGGATATTTTTGCATTCTCTAAAAATTTGGCCAAAATGGAGGTTAAGAAAATCTCCTCGTTAATTTAGGACATTGCTTGTTTTCGACCCATTTTTACTAGGAAGGCCATAAAGTTGTATTGAATCTTAGCATGTGACAATTCGTTGGATAGGTAAACAACATAACTATGACTTCCATGAGATATTTTTGCATTCTCTAAAAATTCAGCCAAAATGGAGGTTATGAAAATCTCTCGTTAATTTGGGACATTACTCGTTTTCAACCCTTTTTTACTAGGAAGGCCATAATGTGGCCGATTTGCATTGAATCTTAGCGTGTGACAATTCGTTGGATAGGTAAACAACATAACTACGACTTCCATGGGATATTTTTGCATTCTCTAAAAATTCGGCCAAAATGGAGGTTAAGAAAATATCCTCGTTAATTAAGGACATTGCTCGTTTTCGACCCATTTTTACTAGGAAGGCCATAAAGTGGCCGATTTGTATTGAATCTTAGCATGTGACAATTCGTTGGATAGGTTAATAACATAACTACGACTTCCATGGGATATTTTTGCATTCTCTAAAAATTCGGCCAAAATGGAGGTTAAGAAAATCTCGTTAATTTAGGACATTACTCGTTTTCGCTCATTTTTTACTAGGAAGGCCATAATGTGGTCGATTTGCATTGAATCTTAGCATGTGACAATTCGTTGGATAGGTAAACAACATAACTACGACTTCCATGGGATATTTTTGCATTCTCTAAAAATTCGGCCAAAATGGAGGTTAAGAAAATCTCCTCGTTAATTAAGGACATTACTCGTTTTTGACCCATTTTTACTAGGAATGCCATAAAGTGGCCGATTTGTATTGAATCTTAGCATGTGACAATTTCTTGGATAGGTAAACAACTTAACTACGACTTCCATGGGATATTTTTGCATTCTCTAAAAATTCAGCCAAAATGGAGGTTAAGAAAATGTCCTCGTTAATTTGGGACATTACTCGTTTTCGACCCTTTTTTACTAGGAAGGCCATAATGTGGCCGATTTGCATTGAATCTTAGCGTGTGACAATTCATCGGATAGGTAAACAACATAACTACGACTTCCATGGGATATTTTTGCATTCTCTAAAAATTCGGCCAAAATGGAGGTTAAGAAAATCTCCTCGTTAATTTAGGACATTGCTTGTTTTCGACCCATTTTTACTAGGAAGGCCATAAAGTGGCCGATTTGTATTGAATCTTAGCATGTGACAATTCGTTGGATAGGTTAATAACATAACTACGACTTCCATGGGATATTTTTGCATTCTCTAAAAATTCGGCCAAAATGGAGGTTAAGAAAAAATCCTCGTTAATTAAGGACATTGCTCGTTTTCGACCCATTTTTACTAGGAAGGCCATAAAGTGGCCGATTTGTATTGAATCTTAGCATGTGACAATTCGTTGGATAGGTTAATAACATAACTACGACTTCCATGGGATATTTTTGCATTCTCTAAAAATTCGGACAAAATGGAGGTTAAGAAAATCTCCTCGTTAATTTAGGACATAACTCGTTTTCGACACTTTTTTAATAGGAAGGCCATAAAGTGGCCGATTTGTATTGAATCTTAGCATGTGAAAATTCGTTGGATAGGTAAACAACATAACTATGACTTCCAGGGGATATTTTTGCATTCTCTAAAAATTCGGCCAAAATGGAGGTTAAGAAAATCTCCTCGTTAATTTAGGACATTACTCGTTTTCGACCCTTTTTTACTAGGAAGGCCATAATGTGGCCGATTTGCATTGAATCTTAGCGTGTGACAATTCGTTGGATAGGTAAACAACATAACTACGACTTCCATGGGATATTTTTGCATTCTCTAAAAATTCGGCCAAAATGGAGGTTAAGAAAATCTCCTCGTTAATTAAGGACATTACTCGTTTTTGACCCATTTTTACTAGGAATGCCATAAAGTGGCCGATTTGTATTGAATCTTAGCATGTGACAATTCGTTGGATAGGTAAACAACATAACTATGATTTCCATGGGATATTTTTGCATTCTCTAAAAATTCGGCCAGAATGGAGGTTAAGAAAATCTCCTCGTTAATTTAGGACATTACTCGTTTTCGACCCATTTTTACTAGGAAGGCCATAAAGTGGCCGATATGCATTGAATTTTAGCGTGTGACAATTCGTTGGATAGGTAAACAACATAACTACGACATCCATGGGATATTTTTGCATTCTCTAAAAATTCGGCCAGAATGGAGGTTAAGAAAATCTCCTCGTTAATTTGGGACATTACTCGTTTTCGACCCATTTTTACTAGGAAGGCCATAAAGTGGCCGATTTGTATTGAATTGAATCTTAGCATGTGACAATTCGTTGGATAGGTAAACAACATAACTACGACTTCCATGGGATATTTTTGAATTCTCTAAAAATTCAGCCAAAATGGAGGTTAAGAAAATCTCCTCGTTAATTTGGGACATTACTCGTTTTCGACCCTTTTTTACTAGGAAGGCCATAATGTGGCCGATTTGCATTGAATCTTAGCGTGTGACAACTCGTTAGATAGGTAAACAACATAACTACGACTTCCATGGGATATTTTTGCATTCTCTAAAAATTCGGCCAAAATGGAGGTTAAGAAAATCTCCTCGTTAATTTAGGACATTACTCGTTTTCGACCCTTTTTTACTAGGAATGCCATAAAGTGGCCGATTTGTATTGAATCTTAGCATGTGACAATTTGTTGGATAGGTAAACAACTTAACTACGACTTCCATGGGATATTTTTGCATTCTCTAAAAATTCAGCCAAAATGGAGGTTAAGAAAATGTCCTTGTTAATTTGGGACATTACTCGTTTTCGACCCTTTTTTACTAGGAAGGCCATAATGTGGCCGATTTGCATTGAATCTTAGCGTGTGACAATTCATCGGATAGGTAAACAACATAACTACGACTTCCATGGGATATTTTTGCATTCTCTAAAAATTCGGCCAAAATGGAGGTTAAGAAAATCTCCTCGTTAATTTAGGACATTGCTTGTTTTCGACCCATTTTTACTAGGAAGGCCATAAAGTGGCCGATTTGTATTGAATCTTAGCATGTGACAATTCGTTGGATAGGTTAATAACATAACTACGACTTCCATGGGATATTTTTGCATTCTCTAAAAATTCGGCCAAAATGGAGGTTAAGAAAAAATCCTCGTTAATTAAGGACATTGCTCGTTTTCGACCCATTTTTACTAGGAAGGCCATAAAGTGGCCGATTTGTATTGAATCTTAGCATGTGACAATTCGTTGGATAGGTTAATAACATAACTACGACTTCCATGGGATATTTTTGCATTCTCTAAAAATTCGGACAAAATGGAGGTTAAGAAAATCTCCTCGTTAATTTAGGACATAACTCGTTTTCGACACTTTTTTAATAGGAAGGCCATAAAGTGGCCGATTTGTATTGAATCTTAGCATGTGAAAATTCGTTGGATAGGTAAACAACATAACTATGACTTCCAGGGGATATTTTTGCATTCTCTAAAAATTCGGCCAAAATGGAGGTTAAGAAAATCTCCTCGTTAATTTAGGACATTACTCGTTTTCGACCCTTTTTTACTAGGAAGGCCATAATGTGGCCGATTTGCATTGAATCTTAGCGTGTGACAATTCGTTGGATAGGTAAACAACATAACTATGACTTCCATGGGATATTTTTGCTTTCTCTAAAAATTCGGCCAGAATGGAGGTTAAGAAAATCTCCTCGTTAATTTAGGACATTACTCGTTTTCGACCCATTTTTACTAGGAAGGCCATAAAGTGGCCGATATGCATTGAATTTTAGCGTGTGACAATTCGTTGGATAGGTAAACAACATAACTACGACATCCATGGGATATTTTTGCATTCTCTAAAAATTCGGCCAGAATGGAGGTTAAGAAAATCTCCTCGTTAATTTGGGACATTACTCATTTTCGACCCATTTTTACTAGGAAGGCCATAAAGTGGCCGATTTGTATTGAATTGAATCTTAGCATGTGACAATTCGTTGGATAGGTAAACAACATAACTACGACTTCCATGGGATATTTTTGAATTCTCTAAAAATTCAGCCAAAATGGAGGTTAAGAAAATCTCCTCGTTAATTTGGGACATTACTCGTTTTCGACCCTTTTTTACTAGGAAGGCCATAATGTGGCCGATTTGCATTGAATCTTAGCGTGTGACAACTCGTTAGATAGGTAAACAACATAACTACGACTTCCATGGGATATTTTTGCATTCTCTAAAAATTCGGCCAAAATGGAGGTTAAGAAAATCTCCTCGTTAATTTAGGACATTACTCGTTTTCGACCCTTTTTTACTAGGAATGCCATAAAGTGGCCGATTTGTATTGAATCTTAGCATGTGACAATTTGTTGGATAGGTAAACAACTTAACTACGACTTCCATGGGATATTTTTGCATTCTCTAAAAATTCAGCCAAAATGGAGGTTAAGAAAATGTCCTCGTTAATTTGGGACATTACTCGTTTTCGACCCTTTTTTACTAGGAAGGCCATAATGTGGCCGATTTGCATTGAATCTTAGCGTGTGACAATTCATCGGATAGGTAAACAACATAACTACGACTTCCATGGGATATTTTTGCATTCTCTAAAAATTCGGCCAAAATGGAGGTTAAGAAAATCTCCTCGTTAATTTAGGACATTGCTTGTTTTCGACCCATTTTTACTAGGAAGGCCATAAAGTGGCCGATTTGTATTGAATCTTAGCATGTGACAATTCGTTGGATAGGTTAATAACATAACTACGACTTCCATGGGATATTTTTGCATTCTCTAAAAATTCGGCCAAAATGGAGGTTAAGAAAAAATCCTCGTTAATTAAGGACATTGCTCGTTTTCGACCCATTTTTACTAGGAAGGCCATAAAGTGGCCGATTTGTATTGAATCTTAGCATGTGACAATTCGTTGGATAGGTTAATAACATAACTACGACTTCCATGGGATATTTTTGCATTCTCTAAAAATTCGGACAAAATGGAGGTTAAGAAAATCTCCTCGTTAATTTAGGACATAACTCGTTTTCGACACTTTTTTAATAGGAAGGCCATAAAGTGGCCGATTTGTATTGAATCTTAGCATGTGAAAATTCGTTGGATAGGTAAACAACATAACTATGACTTCCAGGGGATATTTTTGCATTCTCTAAAAATTCGGCCAAAATGGAGGTTAAGAAAATCTCCTCGTTAATTTAGGACATTACTCGTTTTCGACCCTTTTTTACTAGGAAGGCCATAATGTGGCCGATTTGCATTGAATCTTAGCGTGTGACAATTCGTTGGATAGGTAAACAACATAACTATGACTTCCATGGGATATTTTTGCTTTCTCTAAAAATTCGGCCAGAATGGAGGTTAAGAAAATCTCCTCGTTAATTTAGGACATTACTCGTTTTCGACCCATTTTTACTAGGAAGGCCATAAAGTGGCCGATATGCATTGAATTTTAGCGTGTGACAATTCGTTGGATAGGTAAACAACATAACTACGACATCCATGGGATATTTTTGCATTCTCTAAAAATTCGGCCAGAATGGAGGTTAAGAAAATCTCCTCGTTAATTTGGGACATTACTCGTTTTCGACCCATTTTTACTAGGAAGGCCATAAAGTGGCCGATTTGTATTGAATTGAATCTTAGCATGTGACAATTCGTTGGATAGGTAAACAACATAACTACGACTTCCATGGGATATTTTTGAATTCTCTAAAAATTCAGCCAAAATGGAGGTTAAGAAAATCTCCTCGTTAATTTGGGACATTACTCGTTTTCGACCCTTTTTTACTAGGAAGGCCATAATGTGGCCGATTTGCATTGAATCTTAGCGTGTGACAACTCGTTAGATAGGTAAACAACATAACTACGACTTCCATGGGATATTTTTGCATTCTCTAAAAATTCGGCCAAAATGGAGGTTAAGAAAATCTCCTCGTTAATTTAGGACATTACTCGTTTTCGACCCTTTTTTACTAGGAAGGCCATAAAGTGGCCGATTTGTATTGAATCTTAGCATGTGACAATTCATTGGATAGGTAAACAACATAACTACGACTTCCATGGGATATTTTTGCATTCTCTAAAAATTCAGCCAAAATGGAGGTTAAGAAAATCTCCTCGTTAATTTGGGACATTACACGTTTTCGACCCTTTTTTAGTAGGAAGGCCATAATGTGGCCGATTTGCATTGAATCTTAGCGTGTGACAATTCGTTGGATAGGTAAACAACATAACTATGACTTCCATGGGATATTTTTGCATTCTCTAAAAATTCAGCCAAAATGGAGGTTAAGAAAATCTCCACGTTAATTTGGGACATTACTCGTTTTCGACCCTTTTTTACTAGGAAGGCCATAATGTGGCCGATTTGTATTGAATCTTAGCGTGTGACAATTCATCGGATAGGTAAACAACATAACTACGACTTCCATGGGATATTTTTGCGTTCTCTAAAAATTCGGCCAAAATGGAGGTTAAGAAAATCTCCTCGTTAATTTAGGACATTACTCGTTTTCGACCCTTTTTTACTAGGAAGGCCATAATGTGGCCGATTTGCATTGAATCTTAGCGTGTGACAATTCGTTGGATAGGTAAACAACATAACTATGACTTCCATGGGATATTTTTGCATTCTCTAAAAATTCGGCCAGAATGGAGGTTAAGAAAATCTCCTCGTTAATTTAGGACATTACTCGTTTTCGACCCATTTTTACTAGGAAGGCCATAAAGTGGCCGATATGCATTGAATTTTAGCGTGTGACAATTCGTTGGATAGGTAAACAACATAACTACGACATCCATGGGATATTTTTGCATTCTCTAAAAATTCGGCCAGAATGGAGGTTAAGAAAATCTCCTCGTTAATTTGGGACATTACTCGTTTTCGACCCATTTTTACTAGGAAGGCCATAAAGTGGCCGATTTGTATTGAATTGAATCTTAGCATGTGACAATTCGTTGGATAGGTAAACAACATAACTACGACTTCCATGGGATATTTTTGAATTCTCTAAAAATTCAGCCAAAATGGAGGTTAAGAAAATATCCTCGTTAATTTGGGACATTACTCGTTTTCGACCCTTTTTTACTAGGAAGGCCATAATGTGACCGATTTGCATTGAATCTTAGCGTGTGACAACTCGTTAGATAGGTAAACAACATAACTACGACTTCCATGGGATATTTTTGCATTCTCTAAAAATTCGGCCAAAATGGAGGTTAAGAAAATCTCCTCGTTAATTTAGGACATTACTCGTTTTCGACCCTTTTTTACTAGGAAGGCCATAATGTGGCCGATTTGTATTGAATCTTAGCGTGTGACAATTCATCGGATAGGTAAACAACATAACTACGACTTCCATGGGATATTTTTGCATTCTCTAAAAATTCAGCCAAAATGGAGGTTAAGAAAATCTCCTCGTTAATTTGGGACATTACACGTTTTCGACCCTTTTTTAGTAGGAAGGCCATAATGTGGCCGATTTGCATTGAATCTTAGCGTGTGACAATTCGTTGGATAGGTAAACAACATAACTATGACTTCCATGGGATATTTTTGCATTCTCTAAAAATTCAGCCAAAATGGAGGTTAAGAAAATCTCCACGTTAATTTGGGACATTACTCGTTTTCGACCCTTTTTTACTAGGAAGGCCATAATGTGGCCGATTTGTATTGAATCTTAGCGTGTGACAATTCATCGGATAGGTAAACAACATAACTACGACTTCCATGGGATATTTTTGCATTCTCTAAAAATTCGGCCAAAATGGAGGTTAAGAAAATCTCCTCGTTAATTTAGGACATTGCTTGTTTTCGACCCATTTTTACTAGGAAGGCCATAAAGTGGCCGATTTGTATTGAATCTTAGCATGTGACAATTCGTTGGATAGGTAAACAACATAACTATGACTTCCATGATATATTTTTGCATTCTCTAAAAATTCAGCCAAAATGGAGGTTAAGAAAATCTCTCGTTAATTTGGGACATTACTCGTTTTCGACCCTTTTTTAGTAGGAAGGCCATAATGTGGCCGATTTGTATTGAATCTTAGCGTGTGACAATTCATCGGATAGGTAAACAACATAACTACGACTTCCATGGGATATTTTTGCATTCTCTAAAAATTCGGCCAAAATGGAGGTTAAGAAAATCTCCTCGTTAATTTAGGACATTGCTTGTTTTCGACCCATTTTTACTAGGAAGGCCATAAAGTGGCCGATTTGTATTGAATCTTAGCATGTGACAATTCGTTGGATAGGTAAACAACATAACTATGACTTCCATGAGATATTTTTGCATTCTCTAAAAATTCAGCCAAAATGGAGGTTAAGAAAATCTCTCGTTAATTTGGGACATTACTCGTTTTCGACCCTTTTTTACTAGGAAGGCCATAATGTGGTCGATTTGCATTGAATCTTAGCGTGTGACAATTCGTTGGATAGGTAAACATCATAACTACGACTTCCATGGGATATTTTTGCATTCTCTAAAAATTCGGCCAAAATGGAGGTTAAGAAAATCTCCTCGTTAATTTAGGACATTGCTTGTTTTCGACCCATTTTTACTAGGAAGGCCATAAAGTGGCCGATTTGTATTGAATTGAATCTTAGCATGTGACAATTCGTTGGATAGGTTAATAACATAACTACGACTTCCATGGGATATTTTTGCATTCTCTAAAAATTCGGCCAAAATGGAGGTTAAGAAAAAATCCTCGTTAATTAAGGACATTGCTCGTTTTCGACCCATTTTTACTAGGAAGGCCATAAAGTGGCCGATTTGTATTGAATCTTAGCATGTGACAATTCGTTGGATAGGTTAATAACATAACTACGACTTCCATGGGATATTTTTGCATTCTCTAAAAATTCGGACAAAATGGAGGTTAAGGAAATCTCCTCGTTAATTTAGGACATAACTCGTTTTTGACACTTTTTTAATAGGAAGGCCATAAAGTGGCCGATTTGTATTGAATCTTAGCATGTGAAAATTCGTTGGATAGGTAAACAACATAACTATGACTTCCAGGGGATATTTTTGCATTCTCTAAAAATTCGGCCAAAATGGAGGTTAAGAAAATCTCCTCGTTAATTTAGGACATTACTCGTTTTCGACCCTTTTTTACTAGGAAGGCCATAATGTGGCCGATTTGCATTGAATCTTAGCGTGTGACAATTCGTTGGATAGGTAAACAACATAACTATGACTTCCATGGGATATTTTTGCATTCTCTAAAAATTCGGCCAGAATGGAGGTTAAGAAAATCTCCTCGTTAATTTAGGACATTACTCGTTTTCGACCCATTTTTACTAGGAAGGCCATAAAGTGGCCGATATGCATTGAATTTTAGCGTGTGACAATTCGTTGGATAGGTAAACAACATAACTACGACATCCATGGGATATTTTTGCATTCTCTAAAAATTCGGCCAGAATGGAGGTTAAGAAAATCTCCTCGTTAATTTGGGACATTACTCGTTTTCGACCCATTTTTACTAGGAAGGCCATAAAGTGGCCGATTTGTATTGAATTGAATCTTAGCATGTGACAATTCGTTGGATAGGTAAACAACATAACTACGACTTCCATGGGATATTTTTGAATTCTCTAAAAATTCAGCCAAAATGGAGGTTAAGAAAATCTCCTCGTTAATTTGGGACATTACTCGTTTTCGACCCTTTTTTACTAGGAAGGCCATAATGTGGCCGATTTGCATTGAATCTTAGCGTGTGACAACTCGTTAGATAGGTAAACAACATAACTACGACTTCCATGGGATATTTTTGCATTCTCTAAAAATTCGGCCAAAATGGAGGTTAAGAAAATCTCCTCGTTAATTTAGGACATTACTCGTTTTCGACCCTTTTTTACTAGGAAGGCCATAAAGTGGCCGATTTGTATTGAATTGAATCTTAGCATGTGACAATTCGTTGGATAGGTAAACAACATAACTACGACTTCCATGGGATATTTTTGAATTCTCTAAAAATTCAGCCAGAATGGAGGTTAAGAAAATCTCCTCGTTAATTTGGGACATTACTCGTTTTCGACCCAATTTTACTAGGAAGGCCATAAAGTGGCCGATTTGTATTGAATTGAATCTTAGCATGTGACAATTCGTTGGATAGGTAAACAACATAACTACGACTTCCATGGGATATTTTTGAATTCTCTAAAAATTCAGCCAAAATGGAGGTTAAGAAAATATCCTCGTTAATTTGGGACATTACTCGTTTTCGACCCTTTTTTACTAGGAAGGCCATAATGTGACCGATTTGCATTGAATCTTAGCGTGTGACAACTCGTTAGATAGGTAAACAACATAACTACGACTTCCATGGGATATTTTTGCATTCTCTAAAAATTCGGCCAAAATGGAGGTTAAGAAAATCTCCTCGTTAATTTAGGACATTACTCGTTTTCGACCCTTTTTTACTAGGAAGGCCATAAAGTGGCCGATTTGTATTGAATCTTAGCATGTGAAAATTCGTTGGATAGGTAAACAACATAACTATGACTTCCAGGGGATATTTTTGCATTCTCTAAAAATTCGGCCAAAATGGAGGTTAAGAAAATCTCCTCGTTAATTTAGGACATTACTCGTTTTCGACCCTTTTTTACTAGGAAGGCCATAATGTGGCCGATTTGCATTGAATCTTAGCGTGTGACAATTCGTTGGATAGGTAAACAACATAACTATGACTTCCATGGGATATTTTTGCATTCTCTAAAAATTCGGCCAGAATGGAGGTTAAGAAAATCTCCTCGTTAATTTAGGACATTACTCGTTTTCGACCCATTTTTACTAGGAAGGCCATAAAGTGGCCGATATGCATTGAATTTTAGCGTGTGACAATTCGTTGGATAGGTAAACAACATAACTACGACATCCATGGGATATTTTTGCATTCTCTAAAAATTCGGCCAGAATGGAGGTTAAGAAAATCTCCTCGTTAATTTGGGACATTACTCGTTTTCGACCCATTTTTACTAGGAAGGCCATAAAGTGGCCGATTTGTATTGAATTGAATCTTAGCATGTGACAATTCGTTGGATAGGTAAACAACATAACTACGACTTCCATGGGATATTTTTGAATTCTCTAAAAATTCAGCCAAAATGGAGGTTAAGAAAATCTCCTCGTTAATTTGGGACATTACTTGTTTTCGACCCTTTTTTACTAGGAAGGCCATAATGTGGCCGATTTGCATTGAATCTTAGCGTGTGACAACTCGTTAGATAGGTAAACAACATAACTACGACTTCCATGGGATATTTTTGCATTCTCTAAAAATTCGGCCAAAATGGAGGTTAAGAAAATCTCCTCGTTAATTTAGGACATTACTCGTTTTCGACCCTTTTTTACTAGGAAGGCCATAAAGTGGCCGATTTGTATTGAATTGAATCTTAGCATGTGACAATTCGTTGGATAGGTAAACAACATAACTACGACTTCCATGGGATATTTTTGAATTCTCTAAAAATTCAGCCAGAATGGAGGTTAAGAAAATCTCCTCGTTAATTTGGGACATTACTCGTTTTCGACCCATTTTTACTAGGAAGGCCATAAAGTGGCCGATTTGTATTGAATTGAATCTTAGCATGTGACAATTCGTTGGATAGGTAAACAACATAACTACGACTTCCATGGGATATTTTTGAATTCTCTAAAAATTCAGCCAAAATGGAGGTTAAGAAAATATCCTCGTTAATTTGGGACATTACTCGTTTTCGACCCTTTTTTACTAGGAAGGCCATAATGTGACCGATTTGCATTGAATCTTAGCGTGTGACAACTCGTTAGATAGGTAAACAACATAACTACGACTTCCATGGGATATTTTTGCATTCTCTAAAAATTCGGCCAAAATGGAGGTTAAGAAAATCTCCTCGTTAATTTAGGACATTACTCGTTTTCGACCCTTTTTTACTAGGAAGGCCATAAAGTGGCCGATTTGTATTGAATCTTAACATGTGACAATTCATTGGATAGGTAAACAACATAACTACGACTTCCATGGGATATTTTTGCATTCTCTAAAAATTCAGCCAAAATGGAGGTTAAGAAAATCTCCTCGTTAATTTGGGACATTACACGTTTTCGACCCTTTTTTAGTAGGAAGGCCATAATGTGGCCGATTTGCATTGAATCTTAGCGTGTGACAATTCGTTGGATAGGTAAACAACATAACTATGACTTCCTTGGGATATTTTTGCATTCTCTAAAAATTCAGCCAAAATGGAGGTTAAGAAAATCTCCACGTTAATTTGGGACATTACTCGTTTTCAACCCTTTTTTACTAGGAAGGCCATAATGTGGCCGATTTGTATTGAATCTTAGCGTGTGACAATTCATCGGATAGGTAAACAACATAACTACGACTTCCATGGGATATTTTTGCATTCTCTAAAAATTCGGCCAAAATGGAGGTTAAGAAAACCTCCTCGTTAATTTAGGACATTGCTTGTTTTCGACCCATTTTTACTAGGAAGGCCATAAAGTGGCCGATTTGTATTGAATCTTAGCATGTGACAATTCGTTGGATAGGTAAACAACATAACTATGACTTCCATGATATATTTTTGCATTCTCTAAAAATTCAGCCAAAATGGAGGTTAAGAAAATCTCTCGTTAATTTGGGACATTACTCGTTTTCGACCCTTTTTTAGTAGGAAGGCCATAATGTGGCCGATTTGTATTGAATCTTAGCGTGTGACAATTCATCGGATAGGTAAACAACATAACTACGACTTCCATGGGATATTTTTGCATTCTCTAAAAATTCGGCCAAAATGGAGGTTAAGAAAATCTCCTCGTTAATTTAGGACATTGCTTGTTTTCGACCCATTTTTACTAGGAAGGCCATAAAGTGGCCGATTTGTATTGAATCTTAGCATGTGACAATTCGTTGGATAGGTAAACAACATAACTATGACTTCCATGAGATATTTTTGCATTCTCTAAAAATTCAGCCAAAATGGAGGTTAAGAAAATCTCTCGTTAATTTGGGACATTACTCGTTTTCGACCCTTTTTTACTAGGAAGGCCATAATGTGGTCGATTTGCATTGAATCTTAGCGTGTGACAATTCGTTGGATAGGTAAACAACATAACTACGACTTCCATGGGATATTTTTGCATTCTCTAAAAATTCGGCCAAAATGGAGGTTAAGAAAATCTCCTCGTTAATTTAGGACATTGCTTGTTTTCGACCCATTTTTACTAGGAAGGCCATAAAGTGGCCGATTTGTATTGAATCTTAGCATGTGACAATTCGTTGGATAGGTTAATAACATAACTACGACTTCCATGGGATATTTTTGCATTCTCTAAAAATTCGGCCAAAATGGAGGTTAAGAAAAAATCCTCGTTAATTAAGGACATTGCTCGTTTTCGACCCATTTTTACTAGGAAGGCCATAAAGTGGCCGATTTGTATTGAATCTTAGCATGTGACAATTCGTTGGATAGGTTAATAACATAACTACGACTTCCATGGGATATTTTTGCATTCTCTAAAAATTTGGACAAAATGGAGGTTAAGAAAATCTCCTCGTTAATTTAGGACATAACTCGTTTTCGACACTTTTTTAATAGGAAGGCCATAAAGTGGCCGATTTGTATTGAATCTTAGCATGTGAAAATTCGTTGGATAGGTAAACAACATAACTATGACTTCCAGGGGATATTTTTGCATTCTCTAAAAATTCGGCCAAAATGGAGGTTAAGAAAATCTCCTCGTTAATTTAGGACATTACTCGTTTTCGACCCTTTTTTACTAGGAAGGCCATAATGTGGCCGATTTGCATTGAATCTTAGCGTGTGACAATTCGTTGGATAGGTAAACAACATAACTATGACTTCCATGGGATATTTTTGCATTCTCTAAAAATTCGGCCAGAATGGAGGTTAAGAAAATCTCCTCGTTAATTTAGGACATTACTCGTTTTCGACCCATTTTTACTAGGAAGGCCATAAAGTGCCCGATATGCATTGAATTTTAGCGTGTGACAATTCGTTGGATAGGTAAACAACATAACTACGACATCCATGGGATATTTTTGCATTCTCTAAAAATTCGGCCAGAATGGAGGTTAAGAAAATCTCCTCGTTAATTTGGGACATTACTCATTTTCGACCCATTTTTACTAGGAAGGCCATAAAGTGGCCGATTTGTATTGAATTGAATCTTAGCATGTGACAATTCGTTGGATAGGTAAACAACATAACTACGACTTCCATGGGATATTTTTGAATTCTCTAAAAATTCAGCCAAAATGGAGGTTAAGAAAATCTCCTCGTTAATTTGGGACATTACTCGTTTTCGACCCTTTTTTACTAGGAAGGCCATAATGTGGCCGATTTGCATTGAATCTTAGCGTGTGACAACTCGTTAGATAGGTAAACAACATAACTACGACTTCCATGGGATATTTTTGCATTCTCTAAAAATTCGGCCAAAATGGAGGTTAAGAAAATCTCCTCGTTAATTTAGGACATTACTCGTTTTCGACCCTTTTTTACTAGGAAGGCCATAAAGTGGCCGATTTGTATTGAATTGAATCTTAGCATGTGACAATTCGTTGGATAGGTAAACAACATAACTACGACTTCCATGGGATATTTTTGAATTCTCTAAAAATTCAGCCAAAATGGAGGTTAAGAAAATATCCTCGTTAATTTGGGACATTACTCGTTTTCGACCCTTTTTTACTAGGAAGGCCATAATGTGACCGATTTGCATTGAATCTTAGCGTGTGACAACTCGTTAGATAGGTAAACAACATAACTACGACTTCCATGGGATATTTTTGCATTCTCTAAAAATTCGGCCAAAATGGAGGTTAAGAAAATCTCCTCGTTAATTTAGGACATTACTCGTTTTCGACCCTTTTTTACTAGGAAGGCCATAAAGTGGCCGATTTGTATTGAATCTTAACATGTGACAATTCATTGGATAGGTAAACAACATAACTACGACTTCCATGGGATATTTTTGCATTCTCTAAAAATTCAGCCAAAATGGAGGTTAAGAAAATCTCCTCGTTAATTTGGGACATTACACGTTTTCGACCCTTTTTTAGTAGGAAGGCCATAATGTGGCCGATTTGCATTGAATCTTAGCGTGTGACAATTCGTTGGATAGGTAAACAACATAACTATGACTTCCATGGGATATTTTTGCATTCTCTAAAAATTCAGCCAAAATGGAGGTTAAGAAAATCTCCACGTTAATTTGGGACATTACTCGTTTTCGACCCTTTTTTACTAGGAAGGCCATAATGTGGCCGATTTGTATTGAATCTTAGCGTGTGACAATTCATCGGATAGGTAAACAACATAACTACGACTTCCATGGGATATTTTTGCATTCTCTAAAAATTCGGCCAAAATGGAGGTTAAGAAAATCTCCTCGTTAATTTAGGACATTGCTTGTTTTCGACCCATTTTTACTAGGAAGGCCATAAAGTGGCCGATTTGTATTGAATCTTAGCATGTGACAATTCGTTGGATAGGTAAACAACATAACTATGACTTCCATGATATATTTTTGCATTCTCTAAAAATTCAGCCAAAATGGAGGTTAAGAAAATCTCTCGTTAATTTGGGACATTACTCGTTTTCGACCCTTTTTTAGTAGGAAGGCCATAATGTGGCTGATTTGTATTGAATCTTAGCGTGTGACAATTCATCGGATAGGTAAACAACATAACTACGACTTCCATGGGATATTTTTGCATTCTCTAAAAATTCGGCCAAAATGGAGGTTAAGAAAATCTCCTCGTTAATTTAGGACATTGCTTGTTTTCGACCCATTTTTACTAGGAAGGCCATAAAGTGGCCGATTTGTATTGAATCTTAGCATGTGACAATTCGTTGGACAGGTAAACAACATAACTATGACTTCCATGAGATATTTTTGCATTCTCTAAAAATTCAGCCAAAATGGAGGTTAAGAAAATCTCTCGTTAATTTGGGACATTACTCGTTTTCGACCCTTTTTTACTAGGAAGGCCATAATGTGGTCGATTTGCATTGAATCTTAGCGTGTGACAATTCGTTGGATAGGTAAACAACATAACTACGACTTCCATGGGATATTTTTGCATTCTCTAAAAATTCGGCCAAAATGGAGGTTAAGAAAATCTCCTCGTTAATTTAGGACATTGCTTGTTTTCGACCCATTTTTACTAGGAAGGCCATAAAGTGGCCGATTTGTATTGAATCTTAGCATGTGACAATTCGTTGGATAGGTTAATAACATAACTACGACTTCCATGGGATATTTTTGCATTCTCTAAAAATTCGGCCAAAATGGAGGTTAAGAAAAAATCCTCGTTAATTAAGGACATTGCTCGTTTTCGACCCATTTTTACTAGGAAGGCCATAAAGTGGCCGATTTGTATTGAATCTTAGCATGTGACAATTCGTTGGATAGGTTAATAACATAACTACGACTTCCATGGGATATTTTTGCATTCTCTAAAAATTTGGACAAAATGGAGGTTAAGAAAATCTCCTCGTTAATTTAGGACATAACTCGTTTTCGACACTTTTTTAATAGGAAGGCCATAAAGTGGCCGATTTGTATTGAATCTTAGCATGTGAAAATTCGTTGGATAGGTAAACAACATAACTATGACTTCCAGGGGATATTTTTGCATTCTCTAAAAATTCGGCCAAAATGGAGGTTAAGAAAATCTCCTCGTTAATTTAGGACATTACTCGTTTTCGACCCTTTTTTACTAGGAAGGCCATAATGTGGCCGATTTGCATTGAATCTTAGCGTGTGACAATTCGTTGGATAGGTAAACAACATAACTATGACTTCCATGGGATATTTTTGCATTCTCTAAAAATTCGGCCAGAATGGAGGTTAAGAAAATCTCCTCGTTAATTTAGGACATTACTCGTTTTCGACCCATTTTTACTAGGAAGGCCATAAAGTGGCCGATATGCATTGAATTTTAGCGTGTGACAATTCGTTGGATAGGTAAACAACATAACTACGACATCCATGGGATATTTTTGCATTCTCTAAAAATTCGGCCAGAATGGAGGTTAAGAAAATCTCCTCGTTAATTTGGGACATTACTCGTTTTCGACCCATTTTTACTAGGAAGGCCAAAAGTGGCCGATTTGTATTGAATTGAATCTTAGCATGTGACAATTCGTTGGATAGGTAAACAACATAACTACGACTTCCATGGGATATTTTTGAATTCTCTAAAAATTCAGCCAAAATGGAGGTTAAGAAAATCTCCTCGTTAATTTGGGACATTACTCGTTTTCGACCCTTTTTTACTAGGAAGGCCATAATGTGGCCGATTTGCATTGAATCTTAGCGTGTGACAACTCGTTAGATAGGTAAACAACATAACTACGACTTCCATGGGATATTTTTGCATTCTCTAAAAATTCGGCCAAAATGGAGGTTAAGAAAATCTCCTCGTTAATTTAGGACATTACTCGTTTTCGACCCTTTTTTACTAGGAAGGCCATAAAGTGGCCGATTTGTATTGAATCTTAGCATGTGACAATTCATTGGATAGGTAAACAACATAACTACGACTTCCATGGGATATTTTTGCATTCTCTAAAAATTCAGCCAAAATGGAGGTTAAGAAAATCTCCTCGTTAATTTGGGACATTACACGTTTTCGACCCTTTTTTAGTAGGAAGGCCATAATGTGGCCGATTTGCATTGAATCTTAGCGTGTGACAATTCGTTGGATAGGTAAACAACATAACTATGACTTCCATGGGATATTTTTGCATTCTCTAAAAATTCAGCCAAAATGGAGGTTAAGAAAATCTCCACGTTAATTTGGGACATTACTCGTTTTCGACCCTTTTTTACTAGGAAGGCCATAATGTGGCCGATTTGTATTGAATCTTAGCGTGTGACAATTCATCGGATAGGTAAACAACATAACTACGACTTCCATGGGATATTTTTGCATTCTCTAAAAATTCGGCCAAAATGGAGGTTAAGAAAATCTCCTCGTTAATTTAGGACATTACTCGTTTTCGACCCTTTTTTACTAGGAAGGCCATAATGTGGCCGATTTGCATTGAATCTTAGCGTGTGACAATTCGTTGGATAGGTAAACAACATAACTATGACTTCCATGGGATATTTTTGCATTCTCTAAAAATTCGGCCAGAATGGAGGTTAAGAAAATCTCCTCGTTAATTTAGGACATTACTCGTTTTCGACCCATTTTTACTAGGAAGGCCATAAAGTGGCCGATATGCATTGAATTTTAGCGTGTGACAATTCGTTGGATAGGTAAACAACATAACTATGACTTCCATGGGATATTTTTGCATTCTCTAAAAATTCGGCCAGAATGGAGGTTAAGAAAATCTCCTCGTTAATTTAGGACATTACTCGTTTTCGACCCATTTTTACTAGGAAGGCCATAAAGTGGCCGATATGCATTGAATTTTAGCGTGTGACAATTCGTTGGATAGGTAAACAACATAACTACGACATCCATGGGATATTTTTGCATTCTCTAAAAATTCGGCCAGAATGGAGGTTAAGAACATCTCCTCGTTAATTTGGCACATTACTCGTTTTCGACCCATTTTTACTAGGAAGGCCATAAAGTGGCCGATTTGTATTGAATTGAATCTTAGCATGTGACAATTCGTTGGATAGGTAAACAACATAACTACGACTTCCATGGGATATTTTTGAATTCTCTAAAAATTCAGCCAAAATGGAGGTTAAGAAAATATCCTCGTTAATTTGGGACATTACTCGTTTTCGACCCTTTTTTACTAGGAAGGCCATAATGTGACCGATTTGCATTGAATCTTAGCGTGTGACAACTCGTTAGATAGGTAAACAACATAACTACGACTTCCATGGGATATTTTTGCATTCTCTAAAAATTCGGCCAAAATGGAGGTTAAGAAAATCTCCTCGTTAATTTAGGACATTACTCGTTTTCGACCCTTTTTTACTAGGAAGGCCATAAAGTGGCCGATTTGTATTGAATCTTAGCATGTGACAATTCATTGGATAGGTAAACAACATAACTACGACTTCCATGGGATATTTTTGCATTATCTAAAAATTCAGCCAAAATGGAGGTTAAGAAAATCTCCACGTTAATTTGGGACATTACTCGTTTTCGACCCTTTTTTACTAGGAAGGCCATAATGTGGCCGATTTGTATTGAATCTTAGCGTGTGACAATTCGTTGGATAGGTAAACAACATAACTATGACTTCCATGGGATATTTTTGCATTCTCTAAAAATTCAGCCAAAATGGAGGTTATGAAAATCTCCACGTTAATTTGGGACATTACTCGTTTTCGACCCTTTTTTACTAGGAAGGCCATAATGTGGCCGATTTGTATTGAATCTTAGCGTGTGACAATTCATCGGATAGGTAAACAACATAACTACGACTTCCATGGGATATTTTTGCATTCTCTAAAAATTCGGCCAAAATGGAGGTTAAGAAAATCTCCTCGTTAATTTAGGACATTGCTTGTTTTCGACCCATTTTTACTAGGAAGGCCATAAAGTGGCCGATTTGTATTGAATCTTAGCATGTGACAATTCGTTGGATAGGTAAACAACATAACTATGACTTCCATGAGATATTTTTGCATTCTCTAAAAATTCAGCCAAAATGGAGGTTAAGAAAATCTCTCGTTAATTTGGGACATTACTCGTTTTCGACCCTTTTTTACTAGGAAGGCCATAATGTGGTCGATTTGCATTGAATCTTAGCGTGTGACAATTCGTTGGATAGGTAAACAACATAACTACGACTTCCATGGGATATTTTTGCATTCTCTAAAAATTCGGCCAAAATGGAGGTTAAGAAAATATCCTCATTAATTAAGGACATTGCTCGTTTTCGACCCATTTTTACTAGGAAGGCCATAAAGTGGCCGATTTGTATTGAATCTTAGCATGTGACAATTCGTTGGATAGGTTAATAACATAACTACGACTTCCATGGGATATTTTTGCATTCTCTAAAAATTCGGCCAAAATGGAGGTTAAGAAAATCTCCTCGTTAATTTAGGACATTACTCGTTTTCGACCCTTTTTTACTAGGAAGACCATAATGTGGTCGATTTGCATTGAATCTTAGCATGTGACAATTCGTTGGATAGGTAAACAACATAACTACGACTTCCATGGGATATTTTTGCATTCTCTAAAAAGTCGGCCAAAATGGAGGTTAAGAAAATCTCCTCGTTAATTTAGGACATTACTCGTTTTTGACCCATTTTTACTAGGAATGCCATAAAGTGGCCGATTTGTAGTGAATCTTAGCATGTGACAATTTGTTGGATAGGTAAACAACTTAACTACGACTTCCATGGGATATTTTTGCATTCTCTAAAAATTCAGCCAAAATGGAGGTTAAGAAAATCTCCTCGTTAATTTGGGACATTACTCGTTTTCGACCCTTTTTTACTAGGAAGGCCATAATGTGGCCGATTTGCATTGAATCTTAGCGTGTGACAATTCATCGGATAGGTAAACAACATAACTACGACTTCCATGGGATATTTTTGCATTCTCTAAAAATTCGGCCAAAATGGAGGTTAAGAAAATCTCCTCGTTAATTTAGGACATTACTCGTTTTCGACCCTTTTTTACTAGGAAGGCCATAATGTGGTCGATTTGCATTGAATCTTAGCATGTGACAATTCGTTGGATAGGTAAACAACATAACTACGACTTCCATGGGATATTTTTGCATTCTCTAAAAATTCGGCCAAAATGGAGGTTAAGAAAATCTCCTCGTTAATTTAGGACATTACTCGTTTTTGACCCATTTTTACTAGGAATGCCATAAAGTGGCCGATTTGTATTGAATCTTAGCATGTGACTTTTTGTTGGATAGGTAAACAACTTAACTACGACTTCCATGGGATATTTTTGCATTCTCTAAAAATTCAGCCAAAATGGAGGTTAAGAAAATCTCCTCGTTAATTTGGGACATTACTCGTTTTCGACCCTTTTTTACTAGGAAGGCCATAATGTGGCCGATTTGCATTGAATCTTAGCGTGTGACAATTCATCGGATAGGTAAACAACATAACTACGACTTCCATGGGATATTTTTGCATTCTCTAAAAATTCGGCCAAAATGGAGGTTAAGAAAATCTCCTCGTTAATTTAGGACATTGCTTGTTTTCGACCCATTTTTACTAGGAAGGCCATAAAGTGGCCGATTTGTATTGAATCTTAGCATGTGACAATTCGTTGGATAGGTGAACAACATAACTATGACTTCCATGGGATATTTTTGCATTCTCTAAAAATTCGGCCAAAATGGAGGTTAAGAAAATCTCCTCGTTAATTTAGGACATTACTCGTTTTCGACCCATTTTTACTAGGAAGGCCATAAAGTGGCCGATATGCATTGAATTTTAGCGTGTGACAATTCGTTGGATAGGTAAACAACATAACTACGACATCCATGGGATATTTTTGCATTCTCTAAAAATTCGGCCAGAATGGAGGTTAAGAACATCTCCTCGTTAATTTGGGACATTACTCGTTTTCGACCCATTTTTACTAGGAAGGCCATAAAGTGGCCGATTTGTATTGAATTGAATCTTAGCATGTGACAATTCGTTGGATAGGTAAACAACATAACTACGACTTCCATGGGATATTTTTGAATTCTCTAAAAATTCAGCCAAAATGGAGGTTAAGAAAATATCCTCGTTAATTTGGGACATTACTCGTTTTCGACCCTTTTTTACTAGGAAGGCCATAATGTGACCGATTTGCATTGAATCTTAGCGTGTGACAACTCGTTAGATAGGTAAACAACATAACTACGACTTCCATGGGATATTTTTGCATTCTCTAAAAATTCGGCCAAAATGGAGGTTAAGAAAATCTCCTCGTTAATTTAGGACATTACTCGTTTTCGACCCTTTTTTACTAGGAAGGCCATAAAGTGGCCGATTTGTATTGAATCTTAGCATGTGACAATTCATTGGATAGGTAAACAACATAACTACGACTTCCATGGGATATTTTTGCATTATCTAAAAATTCAGCCAAAATGGAGGTTAAGAAAATCTCCACGTTAATTTGGGACATTACTCGTTTTCGACCCTTTTTTACTAGGAAGGCCATAATGTGGCCGATTTGTATTGAATCTTAGCGTGTGACAATTCGTTGGATAGGTAAACAACATAACTATGACTTCCATGGGATATTTTTGCATTCTCTAAAAATTCAGCCAAAATGGAGGTTAAGAAAATCTCCACGTTAATTTGGGACATTACTCGTTTTCGACCCTTTTTTACTAGGAAGGCCATAATGTGGCCGATTTGTATTGAATCTTAGCGTGTGACAATTCATCGGATAGGTAAACAACATAACTACGACTTCCATGGGATATTTTTGCATTCTCTAAAAATTCGGCCAAAATGGAGGTTAAGAAAATCTCCTCGTTAATTTAGGACATTGCTTGTTTTCGACCCATTTTTACTAGGAAGGCCATAAAGTGGCCGATTTGTATTGAATCTTAGCATGTGACAATTCGTTGGATAGGTAAACAACATAACTATGACTTCCATGAGATATTTTTGCATTCTCTAAAAATTCAGCCAAAATGGAGGTTAAGAAAATCTCTCGTTAATTTGGGACATTACTCGTTTTCGACCCTTTTTTACTAGGAAGGCCATAATATGGTCGATTTGCATTGAATCTTAGCGTGTGACAATTCGTTGGATAGGTAAACAACATAACTACGACTTCCATGGGATATTTTTGCATTCTCTAAAAATTCGGCCAAAATGGAGGTTAAGAAAATATCCTCATTAATTAACGACATTGCTCGTTTTCGACCCATTTTTACTAGGAAGGCCATAAAGTGGCCGATTTGTATTGAATCTTAGCATGTGACAATTCGTTGGATAGGTTAATAACATAACTACGACTTCCATGGGATATTTTTGCATTCTCTAAAAATTCGGCCAAAATGGAGGTTAAGAAAATCTCCTCGTTAATTTAGGACATTACTCGTTTTCGACCCTTTTTTACTAGGAAGGCCATAATGTGGTCGATTTGCATTGAATCTTAGCATGTGACAATTCGTTGGATAGGTAAACAACATAACTACGACTTCCATGGGATATTTTTGCATTCTCTAAAAAGTCGGCCAAAATGGAGGTTAAGAAAATCTCCTCGTTAATTTAGGACATTACTCGTTTTTGACCCATTTTTACTAGGAATGCCATAAAGTGGCCGATTTGTAGTGAATCTTAGCATGTGACAATTTGTTGGATAGGTAAACAACTTAACTACGACTTCCATGGGATATTTTTGCATTCTCTAAAAATTCAGCCAAAATGGAGGTTAAGAAAATCTCCTCGTTAATTTGGGACATTACTCGTTTTCGACCCTTTTTTACTAGGAAGGCCATAATGTGGCCGATTTGCATTGAATCTTAGCGTGTGACAATTCATCGGATAGGTAAACAACATAACTACGACTTCCATGGGATATTTTTGCATTCTCTAAAAATTCGGCCAAAATGGAGGTTAAGAAAATCTCCTCGTTAATTTAGGACATTACTCGTTTTCGACCCTTTTTTACTAGGAAGGCCATAATGTGGTCGATTTGCATTGAATCTTAGCATGTGACAATTCGTTGGATAGGTAAACAACATAACTACGACTTCCATGGGATATTTTTGCATTCTCTAAAAATTCGGCCAAAATGGAGGTTAAGAAAATCTCCTCGTTAATTTAGGACATTACTCGTTTTTGACCCATTTTTACTAGGAATGCCATAAAGTGGCCGATTTGTATTGAATCTTAGCATGTGACTTTTTGTTGGATAGGTAAACAACTTAACTACGACTTCCATGGGATATTTTTGCATTCTCTAAAAATTCAGCCAAAATGGAGGTTAAGAAAATCTCCTCGTTAATTTGGGACATTACTCGTTTTCGACCCTTTTTTACTAGGAAGGCCATAATGTGGCCGATTTGCATTGAATCTTAGC
The DNA here is from genome assembly GCF_051527215.1 of Medicago sativa. Taxonomy (NCBI): domain Eukaryota; kingdom Viridiplantae; phylum Streptophyta; class Magnoliopsida; order Fabales; family Fabaceae; genus Medicago; species Medicago sativa. The sequence continues at coordinate 86,086,609 of NC_140750.1, forward strand.
GTGTGACAATTCATCGGATAGGTAAACAACATAACTACGACTTCCATGGGATATTTTTGCATTCTCTAAAAATTCGGCCAAAATGGAGGTTAAGAAAATCTCCTCGTTAATTTAGGACATTGCTTGTTTTCGACCCATTTTTACTAGGAAGGCCATAAAGTGGCCGATTTGTATTGAATCTTAGCATGTGACAATTCGTTGGATAGGTGAACAACATAACTATGACTTCCATGGGATATTTTTGCATTCTCTAAAAATTCGGCCAAAATGGAGGTTAAGAAAATCACCTCGTTAATTTAGGACATTACTCGTTTTCGACCCTTTTTTACTAGGAAGGCCATAAAGTGGCCGATTTGTATTGAATCTTAGCATGCGACAATTCGTTGGATAGGTAAACAACATAACTACGACTTCCATGGGATATTTTTGCATTCTCTAAAAATTCAGCCAAAATGGAGGTTAAGAAAATCTCCTCGTTAATTTGGGACATTACACGTTTTCGACCCTTTTTTAGTAGGAAGGCCATAATGTGGCCGATTTGCAATGAATCTTAGCGTGTGACAATTCGTTGGATAGGTAAACAACATAACTATGACTTCCATGGGATATTTTTGCATTCTCTAAAAATTCGGCCAAAATGGAGGTTAAGAAAATATCCTCGTTAATTTAGGACATTGCTCGTTTTCGACCCTTTTTTAGTAGGAAGGCCATAATGTGGCCGATTTGCATTGAATCTTAGCGTGTGACAATTCATCGGATAGGTAAACAACATAACTACGACTTCCATGGGATATTTTTGCATTCTCTAAAAATTCGGCCAAAATGGAGGTTAAGAAAATCTCCTCGTTAATTTAGGACATTGCTTGTTTTCGACCCATTTTTACTAGGAAGGCCATAAAGTGGCCGATTTGTATTGAATCATAGCATGTGACAATTCGTTGGATAGGTAAACAACATAACTATGACTTCCATGGGATATTTTTGCATTCTCTAAAAATTCGGCCAGAATGGAGGTTAAGAAAATCTCCTCGTTAATTTAAGACATTACTCGTTTTCGACCCATTTTTACTAGGAAGGCCATAAAGTGGCCGATTTGCATTGAATTTTAGCGTGTGACAATTCATTGGATAGGTAAACAACATAACTACGACATCCATGGGATATTTTTGCATTCTCTAAAAATTCGGCCAGAATGGAGGTTAAGAAAATCTCCTCGTTAATTTGGGACATTACTCGTTTTCGACCCATTTTTACTAGGAAGGCCATAAAGTGGCCGATTTGCATTGAATTTTAGCGTGTGACAATTCGTTGGATAGGTAAACAACATAACTACGACATCCATGGGATATTTTTGCATTCTCTAAAAATTCGGCCAGAATGGAGGTTAAGAAAATCTCCTCGTTAATTTGGGACATTACTCGTTTTCGACCCTTTTTTACTAGGAAGGCCATAATGTGGCCGATTTTGCATTGAATCTTAGCGTGTGACAACTCGTTGGATAGGTAAACAACATAACTACGACTTCCATGGGATATTTTTGCATTCTCTAAAAATTCGGCCAAAATGGAGGTTAAGAAAATATCCTCGTTAATTTAGGACATTGCTCGTTTTCGACCCATTTTTACTAGGAAGGCCATAAAGTGGCCGATTTGTATTGATTCCTAGCATGTGACAATTTGTTGGATAGGTTAATAACATAACTACGACTTACATGGGATATTTTTGCATTCTCTAAAAATTAGGCCAAAATGGAGGTTAAGAAAATCTCCTCGTTAATTTAGGACATTACTCGTTTTCGACCCTTTTTTACTAGGAAGGCCATAAAGTGGCTGATTTGTATTGAATCTTAGCATGCGACAATTCGTTGGATAGGTAAACAACATAACTACGACTTCCATGGGATATTTTTGCATTCTCTAAAAATTCAGCCAAAATGGAGGTTAAGAAAATCTCCTCGTTAATTTGGGACATTACTCGTTTTCGACCCTTTTTTAGTAGGAAGGCCATAATGTGGCCGATTTGCATTGAATCTTAGCGTGTGACAATTCGTTGGATAGGTAAACAACATAACTATGACTTCCATGGGATATTTTTGCATTCTCTAAAAATTCAGCCAAAATGGAGGTTAAGAAAATCTCCTCGTTAATTGTGGACATTGCTCGTTTTCGACCCTTTTTTAGTAGGAAGGCCATAATGTGTCCGATTTGCATTGAATCTTAGCGTGTGACAATTCGTTGGATAGGTAAACAACATAACTACGACATCCATGGGATATTTTTGCATTCTCTAAAAATTTGGCCAAAATGGAGGTTAAGAAAATCTCCTCGTTAATTTGGGACATTACTCGTTTTCGACCCTTTTTTACTTGGAAGGCCATAATGTGGCCGATTTGCATTGAATCTTAGCGTGTGACAATTCATCGGATAGGTAAACAACATAACTACGACTTCCATGGGATATTTTTGCATTCTCTAAAAATTCGGCCAAAATGGAGGTTAAGAAAATCTCCTCGTTAATTTAGGACATTGCTTGTTTTCGACCCATTTTTACTAGGAAGGCCATAAAGTGGCCGATTTGTATTGAATCTTAGCATGTGACAATTCGTTGGATAGGTAAACAACATAACTATGACTTCCATGGGATATTTTTGCATTCTCTAAAAATTCAGCCAAAATGGAGGTTAAGAAAATCTCCTCGTTAATTTGGGACATTACTCGTTTTCGACCCTTTTTTAGTAGGAAGGCCATAATGTGGCCGATTTGCATTGAATCTTAGCGTGTGACAATTCGTTGGATAGGTAAACAACATAACTACGACTTCCATGGGATATTTTTGCATTCTCTAAAAATTCAGCCAAAATGGAGGTTAAGAAAATCTCCTCGTTAATTTGGGACATTACTCGTTTTCAACCCTTTTTCAGTAGGAAGGCCATAATGTGGCCGATTTGCATTGAATCTTAGCGTGTGACAATTCATTGGATTGGTAAACAACATAACTACGACTTCCATGGGATATTTTTGCATTCTCTAAAAATTCGGCCAAAATGGAGGTAAAGAAAATCTCCTCGTTAATTTAGGACATTGCTTGTTTTCGACCTATTTTTACTAGGAAGGCCATAAAGTGGCCGATTTGTATTTAATCTTAGCGTGTGACAATTCGTTGGATAGGTAAACAACATAACTATGACTTCCATGGGATATTTTTTCATTCTCTAAAAATTCGGCCAAAATGGAGGTTAAGAAAATCTCCTCGTTAATTTTGGACATTACTCGTTTTCGACCCTTTTTTACTAGGAAGGCCATAAAGTGGCCGATTTGTATTGAATCTTAGCGTGTGACAATTCGTTGGATAGGTAAACAACATAACTATGACTTCCATGGGATATTTTTGCATTCTCTAAAAATTCAGCCAAAATGGAGGTTAAGAAAATCTCCTCGTTAATTTGGGACATTACTCGTTTTCGACCCTTTTTTAGTAGGAAGGCCATAATGTGGCCGATTTGCATTGAATCTTAGCGTGTGACAATTCGTTGGATAGGTAAACAACATAACTACGACTTCCATGGGATATTTTTGCATTCTCTAAAAATTCGGCCAGAATGGAGGTTAAGAAAATCTCGTCCTTAATTTGGGACATTACTCGTTTTTGACCCATTTTTACTAGGAAGGCCATAAAGTGGCCGATTTGCATTGAATTTTAGCGTGTGACAATTCGTTGGATAGGTAAACAACATAACTACGACATCCATGGGATATTTTTGCATTCTCTAAAAATTCGGCCAGAATGGAGGTTAAGAAAATCTCCTCGTTAATTTAGGACATTGCTTGTTTTCGACCCATTTTTACTAGGAAGGCCATAAAGTGGCCGATTTGTATTGAATCTTAGCGTGTGACAATTCGTTGGATAGGTAAACAACATAACTACGACATCCATGGGATATTTTTGCATTCTCTAAAAATTTGGCCAAAATGGAGGTTAAGAAAATCTCCTCGTTAATTTAGGACATTGCTTGTTTTCGATCCATTTTTACTAGGAAGGCCATAAAGTGGACGATTTGTATTGAATCTTAGCGTGTGACAATTCGTTGGATAGGTAAACAACATAACTAGGACTTCCATGGGATATTTTTGCATTCTCTAAAAATTCGGCCAAAATGGAGGTTAAGAAAATCTCCTCGTTAATTTTGGACATTACTCGTTTTCGACCCTTTTTTACTAGGAAGGCCATAAAGTGGCCGATTTGTATTGAATCTTAGCGTGTGACAATTCGTTGGATAGGTAAACAACATAACTACGACTTCCATGGGATATTTTTGCATTCTCTAAAAATTCAGCCAAAATGGAGGTTAAGAAAATCTCCTCGTTAATTTGGGACATTACTCATTTTCGACCCATTTTTACTAGGAAGGCCATAAAGTGGCCGATTTGTATTGAATTGAATCTTAGCATGTGACAATTCGTTGGATAGGTAAACAACATATCTACGACTTCCGTGGGATATTTTTGCATTCTCTAAAAATTCAGCCAAAATGGAGGTTAAGAAAATCTCCTCGTTAATTTGGGACATTACTCGTTTTCGACCCTTTTTTACTAGGAAGGCCATAATGTGGCCGATTTGCATTGAATCTTAGCGTGTGACAACTCGTTAGATAGGTAAACAACATAACTACGACTTCCATGGGATATTTTTGCATTCTCTAAAAATTCGGCCAAAATGGAGGTTAAGAAAATATCCTCGTTAATTTAGGACATTGCTCGTTTTCGACCCATTTTTACTAGGAAGGCCATAAAGTGGCCGATTTGTATTGAATCTTAGCATGTGACAATTCGTTGGATAGGTTAATAACATAACTACGACTTACATGGGATATTTTTGCATTCTCTAAAAATTCGGCCAAAATGGAGGTTAAGAAAATCTCCTCGTCAATTTAGGACATTACTCGTTTTCGACCCTTTTTTACTAGGAAGGCCATAAAGTGGCCGATTTGTATTGAATCTTAGCATGCGACAATTCGTTGGATAGGTAAAGAACATAACTACGACTTCCATGGGATATTTTTGCATTCTCGAAAAATTCAGCCAAAATGGAGGTTAAGAAAATCTCCTCGTTAATTTAGGACATTACTCGTTTTCGACCCTTTTTTACTAGGAAGGCCATAATTTGGTCGATTTGCATTGAATCTTAGCATGTGACAATTCGTTGGATAGGTAAACAACATAACTACGACATCCATGGGATAATTTTGCATTCTCTAAAAATTCGGCCAGAATGGAGGTTAAGAAAATCTCCTCGTTAATTTAGGACATTACTTGTTTTCGACCCATTGTTACTAGGAAGGCCATAAAGTGGCCGATTTGCATTGAATCTTAGCGTGTGACAATTCGTTGGATAGGTAAACAACATAACTACGACATCCATGGGATATTTTTGCATTCTCTAAAAATTCGGCCAGAATGGAGGTTAAGAAAATCTCCTCGTTAATTTGGGACATTACTCGTTTTCGACCCATTTTTATTAGGAAGGCCATAAAGTGGCCGATTTGTATTGAATCTTAGCATGTGACAATTCGTTGGATAGGTAAACAACATAACTACAACTTCCATGGGATATTTTTGCATTCTCTAAAAATTCAGCCAAAATGGAGGTTAAGAAAATCTCCTCGTTAATTTGGGACATTACTCGTTTTCGACCCTTTTTTACCAGGAAGGCCATAATGTGGCCGATTTGCATTGAATCTTAGCGTGTGACAATTCGTTGGATAGGTAAACAACATAACTACGACTTCCATGGGATATTTTTGCATTCTCTAAAAATTCGGCCAAAATGGAGGTTAAGAAAATATCCTCGTTAATTTAGGACATTGCTCGTCTTCGACCCATTTTTACTAGGAAGGCCATAAAGTGGCCGATTTGTATTGAATCTTAGCATGTGACAATTCGTTGGATAGGTTAATAACATAACTACAACTTACATGGGATATTTTTGTATTCTCTAAAAATTCGGCCAAAATGGAGGTTAAGAAAATCTCCTCGTTAATTTAGGACATTACTCGTTTTCGACCCTTTTTTACTAGGAAGGCCATAAAGTGGCCGATTTGTATTGAATCTTAGCATGTGACAATTCGTTGGATAGGTAAACAACATAACTACGACTTCCATGGGATATTTTTGCATTCTCTAAAAATTCAGCCAAAATGGAGGTTAAGAAAATCTCCTCGTTAATTTGGGACATTACACGTTTTCGACCCTTTTTTAGTAGGAAGGCCATAAAGTGGCCGATTTGTATTGAATCTTAGCATGTGACAATTCGTTGGATAGGTTAATAACTTAACTACGACTTACATGGGATATTTTTGCATTCTCTAAAAATTCGGCCAAAATGGAGGTTAAGAAAATCTCCTCGTTAATTTAGGACATTACTCGTTTTCGACCCTTTTTTACTAGGAAGGCCATAATGTGGCCGATTTGCATTGAATCTTAGCGTGTGACAACTCGTTAGATAGGTAAACAACATAACTACGTCTTCCATGGGATATTTTTGCATTCTCTAAAAATTCGGCCAAAATGGAGGTTAAGAAAATATCCTCGTTAATTTAGGACATTGCTCGTTTTCGACCCATTTTTACTAGGAAGGCCATAAAGTGGCCGATTTGTATTGAATCTTAGCATGTGACAATTCGTTGGATAGGTTAATAACATAACTACGACTTACATGGGATATTTTTGCATTCTCTAAAAATTCGGCCAAAATGGAGGTTAAGAAAATCTCCTCGTTAATTTAGGACATTACTCATTTTCGACCCTTTTTTACTAGGAAGGCCATAAAGTGGCCGATTTGTATTGAATCTTAGCATGCGACAATTCGTTGGATAGGTAAACAACATAACTATGACTTCCATGGGATATTTTTGCATTCTCTAAAAATTCGGCCAAAATGGAGGTTAAGAAAATCTCCTCGTTAATTTGGGACATTACTCGTTTTCGACCCTTTTTTAGTAGGAAGGCCATAATGTGGCCGATTTGCATTGAATCATAGCGTGTGACAATTCATTGGATTGGTAAACAACATAACTACGACTTCCATGGGATATTTTTGCATTCTCTAAAAATTTGGCCAAAATGGAGGTTAAGAAAATCTCCTCGTTAATTTTGGACATTACTCGTTTTCGACCCTTTTTTACTAGGAAGGCCATAATGTGGCCGATTTGCATTGAATCTTAGCGTGTGACAATTCGTTGGATAGGTAAACAACATAACTACGACTTCCATGGGATATTTTTGCATTCTCTAAAAATTCAGCCAAAATGGAGGTTAAGAAAATCTCCTCGTTAATTTGGGACATTACTCGTTTTCGACCCTTTTTTAGTAGGAAGGCCATAATGTGGCCGATTTGCATTGAATCTTAGCGTGTGACAATTCATTGGATTGGTAAACAACATAACTACGACTTCCATGGGATATTTTTGCATTCTCTAAAAATTCAGCCAAAATGGAGGTTAAGAAAATCTCCTCGTTAATTTAGGACATTGCTTGTTTTCGACCTATTTTTACTAGGAAGGCCATAAAGTGGCCGATTTGTATTGAATCTTAGCGTGTGACAATTCGTTGGATAGGTAAACAACATAACTATGACTTCCATGGGATATTTTTGCATTGTCTAAAAATTCGGCCAAAATGGAGGTTAAGAAAATCTCCTCGTTAATTTTGGACATTACTCGTTTTCGACCCTTTTTTACTAGGAAGGCCATAAAGTGGCCGATTTGTATTGAATCTTAGCGTGTGACAATTCGTTGGATAGGTAAACAACATAACTACGACTTCCATGGGATATTTTTGCATTCTCTAAAAATTCAGCCAAAATGGAGGTTAAGAAAATCTCCTCGTTAATTTGGGACATTACTCGTTTTCGACCCTTTTTTAGTAGGAAGGCCATAATGTGGCCGATTTGCATTGAATCTTAGCGTGTGACAATTCGTTGGATAGGTAAACAACATAACTACGACATCCATGGGATATTTTTGCATTCTCTAAAAATTCGGCCAGAATGGAGGTTAAGAAAATCTCCTCGTTAATTTAGGACATTACTCGTTTTCGACCCATTGTTACTAGGAAGGCCATAAAGTGGCCGATTTGCATTGAATCTTAGCGTGTGACAATTCGTTGGATAGGTAAACAACATAACTACGACATCCATGGGATATTTTTGCATTCTCTAAAAATTCGGCCAGAATGGAGGTTAAGAAAATCTCCTTGTTAATTTGGGACATTACTCGTTTTCGACCCATTTTTATTAGGAAGGCCATAAAGTGGCCGATTTGCATTGAATCTTAGCGTGTGACAATTCGTTGGATAGGTAAACAACATAACTACGACTTCCATGGGATATTTTTGCATTCTCTAAAAATTCGGCCAGAATGGAGGTTAAGAAAATCTCCTCGTTAATTTGGGACATTACTCATTTTCGACCCATTTTTACTAGGAAGGCCATAAAGTGGCCGATTTGTATTGAATTGAATCTTAGCATGTGACAATTCGTTGGATAGGTAAACAACATATCTACGACTTCCGAGGGATATTTTTGCATTCTCTAAAAATTCAGCCAAAATGGAGGTTAAGAAAATCTCCTCGTTAATTTGGGACATTACTCGTTTTCGACCCTTTTTTACTAGGAAGGCCATAATGTGGCCGATTTGCATTGAATCTTAGCGTGTGACAACTCGTTAGATAGGTAAACAACATAACTACGACTTCCATGGGATATTTTTGCATTCTCTAAAAATTCGGCCAAAATGGAGGTTAAGAAAATATCCTCGTTAATTTAGGACATTGCTCGTTTTCGACCCATTTTTACTAGGAAGGCCATAAAGTGGCCGATTTGTATTGAATCTTAGCATGTGACAATTCGTTGGATAGGTTAATAACATAACTACGACTTACATGGGATATTTTTGCATTCTCTAAAAATTCGGCCAAAATGGAGGTTAAGAAAATCTCCTCGTCAATTTAGGACATTACTCGTTTTCGACCCTTTTTTACTAGGAAGGCCATAAAGTGGCCGATTTGTATTGAATCTTAGCATGCGACAATTCGTTGGATAGGTAAAGAACATAACTACGACTTCCATGGGATATTTTTGCATTCTCGAAAAATTCAGCCAAAATGGAGGTTAAGAAAATCTCCTCGTTAATTTAGGACATTACTCGTTTTCGACCCTTTTTTACTAGGAAGGCCATAATGTGGTCGATTTGCATTGAATCTTAGCATGTGACAATTCGTTGGATAGGTAAACAACATAACTACGACATCCATGGGATAATTTTGCATTCTCTAAAAATTCGGCCAGAATGGAGGTTAAGAAAATCTCCTCGTTAATTTTGGACATTACTCGTTTTCGACCCATTGTTACTAGGAAGGCCATAAAGTGGCCGATTTGCATTGAATCTTAGCGTGTGACAATTCGTTGGATAGGTAAACAACATAACTACGACATCCATGGGATATTTTTGCATTCTCTAAAAATTCGGCCAGAATGGAGGTTAAGAAAATCTCCTCGTTAATTTGGGACATTACTCGTTTTCGACCCATTTTTATTAGGAAGGCCATAAAGTGGCCGATTTGTATTGAATCTTAGCATGTGACAATTCGTTGGATAGGTAAACAACATAACTACAACTTCCATGGGATATTTTTGCATTCTCTAAAAATTCAGCCAAAATGGAGGTTAAGAAAATCTCCTCGTTAATTTGGGACATTACTCGTTTTCGACCCTTTTTTACTAGGAAGGCCATAATGTGGCCGATTTGCATTGAATCTTAGCGTGTGACAATTCGTTGGATAGGTAAACAACATAACTACGACTTCCATGGGATATTTTTGCATTCTCTAAAAATTCAGCCAAAATGGAGGTTAAGAAAATCTCCTCGTTAATTTGGGACATTACTCGTTTTCGACCCTTTTTTAGTAGGAAGGCCATAATGTGGCCGATTTGCATTGAATCTTAGCGTGTGACAATTCATTGGATTGGTAAACAACATAACTACGACTTCCATGGGATATTTTTGCATTCTCTAAAAATTCGGCCAAAATGGAGGTTAAGAAAATCTCCTCGTTAATTTAGGACATTGCTTGTTTTCGACCTATTTTTACTAGGAAGGCCATAAAGTGGCCGATTTGTATTGAATCTTAGCATGTGACAATTTGTTGGATAGGTAAACAACATAACTACGACTTCCATGGGATATTTTTGAATTCTCTAAAAATTCAGCCAAAATGGAGGTTAAGAAAATCTCCTCGTTAATTTGGGACATTACTCGTTTTCGACCCATTTTTATTAGGAAGGCCATAAAGTGGCCGATTTGTATTGAATCTTAGCATGTGACAATTCGTTGGATAGGTAAACAACATAACTACAACTTCCATGGGATATTTTTGCATTCTCTAAAAATTCAGCCAAAATGGAGGTTAAGAAAATCTCCTCGTTAATTTGGGACATTACTCGTTTTCGACCCTTTTTTACTAGGAAGGCCATAATGTGGCCGATTTGCATTGAATCTTAGCGTGTGACAATTCATTGGATTGGTAAACAACATAACTACGACTTCCATGGGATATTTTTGCATTCTCTAAAAATTCGGCCAAAATGGAGGTTAAGAAAATATCCTCGTTAATTTAGGACATTGCTCGTTTTCGACCCATTTTTACTAGGAAGGCCATAAAGTGGCCGATTTGTATTGAATCTTAGCATGTGACAATTCGTTGGATAGGTTAATAACATAACTACGACTTACATGGGATATTTTTGCATTCTCTAAAAATTCGGCCAAAATGGAGGTTAAGAAAATCTCCTCGTTAATTTAGGACATTACTCATTTTCGACCCTTTTTTACTAGGAAGGCCATAAAGTGGCCGATTTGTATTGAATCTTAGCATGCGACAATTCGTTGGATAGGTAAACAACATAACTATGACTTCCATGGGATATTTTTGCATTCTCTAAAAATTCGGCCAAAATGGAGGTTAAGAAAATCTCCTCGTTAATTTTGGACATTACTCGTTTTCGACCCTTTTTTACTAGGAAGGCCATAATGTGGCCGATTTGCATTGAATCTTAGCGTGTGACAATTCGTTGGATAGGTAAACAACATAACTACGACTTCCATGGGATATTTTTGCATTCTCTAAAAATTCAGCCAAAATGGAGGTTAAGAAAATCTCCTCGTTAATTTGGGACATTACTCGTTTTCGACCCTTTTTTAGTAGGAAGGCCATAATGTGGCCGATTTGCATTGAATCTTAGCGTGTGACAATTCATTGGATTGGTAAACAACATAACTACGACTTCCATGGGATATTTTTGCATTCTCTAAAAATTCAGCCAAAATGGAGGTTAAGAAAATCTCCTCGTTAATTTGGGACATTACTCGTTTTCGACCCTTTTTTACTAGGAAGGCCATAATGTGGCCGATTTGCATTGAATCTTAGCGTGTGACAATTCATTGGATTGGTAAACAACATAACTACGACTTCCATGGGATATTTTTGCATTCTCTAAAAATTCGGCCAAAATGGAGGTTAAGAAAATATCCTCGTTAATTTAGGACATTGCTCGTTTTCGACCCATTTTTACTAGGAAGGCCATAAAGTGGCCGATTTGTATTGAATCTTAGCATGTGACAATTCGTTGGATAGGTTAATAACATAACTACGACTTACATGGGATATTTTTGCATTCTCTAAAAATTCGGCCAAAATGGAGGTTAAGAAAATCTCCTCGTTAATTTAGGACATTACTCATTTTCGACCCTTTTTTACTAGGAAGGCCATAAAGTGGCCGATTTGTATTGAATCTTAGCATGCGACAATTCGTTGGATAGGTAAACAACATAACTATGACTTCCATGGGATATTTTTGCATTCTCTAAAAATTCGGCCAAAATGGAGGTTAAGAAAATCTCCTCGTTAATTTTGGACATTACTCGTTTTCGACCCTTTTTTACTAGGAAGGCCATAATGTGGCCGATTTGCATTGAATCTTAGCGTGTGACAATTCGTTGGATAGGTAAACAACATAACTACGACTTCCATGGGATATTTTTGCATTCTCTAAAAATTCAGCCAAAATGGAGGTTAAGAAAATCTCCTCGTTAATTTGGGACATTACTCGTTTTCGACCCTTTTTTAGTAGGAAGGCCATAATGTGGCCGATTTGCATTGAATCTTAGCGTGTGACAATTCATTGGATTGGTAAACAACATAACTACGACTTCCATGGGATATTTTTGCATTCTCTAAAAATTCGGCCAAAATGGAGGTTAAGAAAATCTCCTCGTTAATTTTGGACATTACTCGTTTTCGACCCTTTTTTACTAGGAAGGCCATAATGTGGCCGATTTGCATTGAATCTTAGCGTGTGACAATTCGTTGGATAGGTAAACAACATAACTACGACTTCCATGGGATATTTTTGCATTCTCTAAAAATTCAGCCAAAATGGAGGTTAAGAAAATCTCCTCGTTAATTTGGGACATTACTCGTTTTCGACCCTTTTTTAGTAGGAAGGCCATAATGTGGCCGATTTGCATTGAATCTTAGCGTGTGACAATTCATTGGATTGGTAAACAACATAACTACGACTTCCATGGGATATTTTTGCATTCTCTAAAAATTCGGCCAAAATGGAGGTTAAGAAAATCTCCTCGTTAATTTAGGACATTGCTTGTTTTCGACCTATTTTTACTAGGAAGGCCATAAAGTGGCCGATTTGTATTGAATCTTAGCGTGTGACAATTCGTTGGATAGGTAAACAACATAACTATGACTTCCATGGGATATTTTTCCATTCTCTAAAAATTCGGCCAAAATGGAGGTTAAGAAAATCTCCTCGTTAATTTTGGACATTACTCGTTTTCGACCCTTTTTTACTAGGAAGGCCATAAAGTGGCCGATTTGTATTGAATCTTAGCGTGTGACAATTCGTTGGATAGGTAAACAACATAACTACGACTTCCATGGGATATTTTTGCATTCTCTAAAAATTCAGCCAAAATGGAGGTTAAGAAAATCTCCTCGTTAATTTGGGACATTACTCGTTTTCGACCCTTTTTTAGTAGGAAGGCCATAATGTGGCCGATTTGCATTGAATCTTAGCGTGTGACAATTCGTTGGATAGGTAAACAACATAACTACGACATCCATGGGATATTTTTGCATTCTCTAAAAATTCGGCCAGAATGGAGGTTAAGAAAATCTCCTCGTTAATTTAGGACATTACTCGTTTTCGACCCATTGTTACTAGGAAGGCCATAAAGTGGCCGATTTGCATTGAATCTTAGCGTGTGACAATTCGTTGGATAGGTAAACAACATAACTACGACATCCATGGGATATTTTTGCATTCTCTAAAAATTCGGCCAGAATGGAGGTTAAGAAAATCTCCTTGTTAATTTGGGACATTACTCGTTTTCGACCCATTTTTATTAGGAAGGCCATAAAGTGGCCGATTTGCATTGAATCTTAGCGTGTGACAATTCGTTGGATAGGTAAACAACATAACTACGACTTCCATGGGATATTTTTGCATTCTCTAAAAATTCGGCCAGAATGGAGGTTAAGAAAATCTCCTCGTTAATTTGGGACATTACTCATTTTCGACCCATTTTTACTAGGAAGGCCATAAAGTGGCCGATTTGTATTGAATTGAATCTTAGCATGTCACAATTCGTTGGATAGGTAAACAACATATCTACGACTTCCGTGGGATATTTTTGCATTCTCTAAAAATTCAGCCAAAATGTAGGTTAAGAAAATCTCCTCGTTAATTTGGGACATTACTCGTTTTCGACCCTTTTTTACTAGGAAGGCCATAATGTGGCCGATTTGCATTGAATCTTAGCGTGTGACAACTCGTTAGATAGGTAAACAACATAACTACGACTTCCATGGGATATTTTTGCATTCTCTAAAAATTCGGCCAAAATGGAGGTTAAGAAAATATCCTCGTTAATTTAGGACATTGCTCGTTTTCGACCCATTTTTACTAGGAAGGCCATAAAGTGGCCGATTTGTATTGAATCTTAGCATGTGACAATTCGTTGGATAGGTTAATAACATAACTACGACTTACATGGGATATTTTTGCATTCTCTAAAAATTCGGCCAAAATGGAGGTTAAGAAAATCTCCTCGTCAATTTAGGACATTACTCGTTTTCGACCCTTTTTTACTAGGAAGGCCATAAAGTGGCCGATTTGTATTGAATCTTAGCATGCGACAATTCATTGGATAGGTAAAGAACATAACTACGACTTCCATGGGATATTTTTGCATTCTCGAAAAATTCAGCCAAAATGGAGGTTAAGAAAATCTCCTCGTTAATTTAGGACATTACTCGTTTTCGACCCTTTTTTACTAGGAAGGCCATAATGTGGTCGATTTGCATTGAATCTTAGCATGTGACAATTCGTTGGATAGGTAAACAACATAACTACGACATCCATGGGATAATTTTGCATTCTCTAAAAATTCGGCCAGAATGGAGGTTAAGAAAATCTCCTCGTTAATTTAGGACATTACTCGTTTTCGACCCATTGTTACTAGGAAGGCCATAAAGTGGCCGATTTGCATTGAATCTTAGCGTGTGACAATTCGTTGGATAGGTAAACAACATAACTACGACATCCATGGGATATTTTTGCATTCTCTAAAAATTCGGCCAGAATGGAGGTTAAGAAAATCTCCTCGTTAATTTGGGACATTACTCGTTTTCGACCCATTTTTATTAGGAAGGCCATAAAGTGGCCGATTTGTATTGAATCTTAGCATGTGACAATTCGTTGGATAGGTAAACAACATAACTACAACTTCCATGGGATATTTTTGCATTCTCTAAAAATTCAGCCAAAATGGAGGTTAAGAAAATCTCCTCGTTAATTTGGGACATTACTCGTTTTCGACCCTTTTTTACTAGGAAGGCCATAATGTGGCCGATTTGCATTGAATCTTAGCGTGTGACAATTCGTTGGATAGGTAAACAACATAACTACGACTTCCATGGGATATTTTTGCATTCTCTAAAAATTCAGCCAAAATGGAGGTTAAGAAAATCTCCTCGTTAATTTGGGACATTACTCGTTTTCGACCCTTTTTTAGTAGGAAGGCCATAATGTGGCCGATTTGCATTGAATCTTAGCGTGTGACAATTCATTGGATTGGTAAACAACATAACTACGACTTCCATGGGATATTTTTGCATTCTCTAAAAATTCGGCCAAAATGGAGGTTAAGAAAATCTCCTCGTTAATTTAGGACATTGCTTGTTTTCGACCTATTTTTACTAGGAAGGCCATAAAGTGGCCGATTTGTATTGAATCTTAGCATGTGACAATTTGTTGGATAGGTAAACAACATAACTACGACTTCCATGGGATATTTTTGCATTCTCTAAAAATTCAGCCAAAATGGAGGTTAAGAAAATCTCCTCGTTAATTTGGGACATTACTCGTTTTCGACCCATTTTTATTAGGAAGGCCATAAAGTGGCCGATTTGTATTGAATCTTAGCATGTGACAATTCGTTGGATAGGTAAACAACATAACTACAACTTCCATGGGATATTTTTGCATTCTCTAAAAATTCAGCCAAAATGGAGGTTAAGAAAATCTCCTCGTTAATTTGGGACATTACTCGTTTTCGACCCTTTTTTACTAGGAAGGCCATAATGTGGCCGATTTGCATTGAATCTTAGCGTGTGACAATTCGTTGGATAGGTAAACAACATAACTACGACTTCCATGGGATATTTTTGCATTCTCTAAAAATTCAGCCAAAATGGAGGTTAAGAAAATCTCCTCGTTAATTTGGGACATTACTCGTTTTCGACCCTTTTTTAGTAGGAAGGCCATAATGTGGCCGATTTGCATTGAATCTTAGCGTGTGACAATTCATTGGATTGGTAAACAACATAACTACGACTTCCATGGGATATTTTTGCATTCTCTAAAAATTCGGCCAAAATGGAGGTTAAGAAAATCTCCTCGTTAATTTAGGACATTGCTTGTTTTCGACCTATTTTTACTAGGAAGGCCATAAAGTGGCCGATTTGTATTGAATCTTAGCTTGTGACAATTTGTTGGATAGGTAAACAACATAACTACGACTTCCATGGGATATTTTTGCATTCTCTAAAAATTCAGCCAAAATGGAGGTTAAGAAAATCTCCTCGTTAATTTGGGACATTACTCGTTTTCGACCCATTTTTATTAGGAAGGCCATAAAGTGGCCGATTTGTATTGAATCTTAGCATGTGACAATTCGTTGGATAGGTAAACAACAAAACTACAACTTCCATGGGATATTTTTGCATTCTCTAAAAATTCAGCCAAAATGGAGGTTAAGAAAATCTCCTCGTTAATTTGGGACATTACTCGTTTTCGACCCTTTTTTACTAGGAAGGCCATAATGTGGCCGATTTGCATTGAATCTTAGCGTGTGACAATTCATTGGATTGGTAAACAACATAACTACGACTTCCATGGGATATTTTTGCATTCTCTAAAAATTCGGCCAAAATGGAGGTTAAGAAAATATCCTCGTTAATTTAGGACATTGCTCGTTTTCGACCCATTTTTACTAGGAAGGCCATAAAGTGGCCGATTTGTATTGAATCTTAGCATGTGACAATTCGTTGGATAGGTTAATAACATAACTACGACTTACATGGGATATTTTTGCATTCTCTAAAAATTCGGCCAAAATGGAGGTTAAGAAAATCTCCTCGTTAATTTAGGACATTACTCATTTTCGACCATTTTTTACTAGGAAGGCCATAAAGTGGCCGATTTGTATTGAATCTTAGCATGTGACAATTAGTTGGATAGGTAAACAACATAACTACGACTTCCATGGGATATTTTTGCATTCTCTAAAAATTCAGCCAAAATGGAGGTTAAGAAAATCTCCTCGTTAATTTGGGACATTACTCGTTTTCGACCCATTTTTATTAGGAAGGCCATAAAGTGGCCGATTTGTATTGAATCTTAGCATGTGACAATTCGTTGGATAGGTAAACAACATAACTACAACTTCCATGGGATATTTTTGCATTCTCTAAAAATTCAGCCAAAATGGAGGTTAAGAAAATCTCCTCGTTAATTTGGGACATTACTCGTTTTCGACCCTTTTTTACTAGGAAGGCCATAATGTGGCCGATTTGCATTGAATCTTAGCGTGTGACAATTCGTTGGATAGGTAAACAACATAACTACGACTTCCATGGGATATTTTTGCATTCTCTAAAAATTCAGCCAAAATGGAGGTTAAGAAAATCTCCTCGTTAATTTGGGACATTACTCGTTTTCGACCCTTTTTTAGTAGGAAGGCCATAATGTGGCCGATTTGCATTGAATCTTAGCGTGTGACAATTCATTGGATTGGTAAACAACATAACTACGACTTCCATGGGATATTTTTGCATTCTCTAAAAATTCGGCCAAAATGGAGGTTAAGAAAATCTCCTCGTTAATTTAGGACATTGCTTGTTTTCGACCTATTTTTACTAGGAAGGCCATAAAGTGGCCGATTTGTATTGAATCTTAGCTTGTGACAATTTGTTGGATAGGTAAACAACATAACTACGACTTCCATGGGATATTTTTGCATTCTCTAAAAATTCAGCCAAAATGGAGGTTAAGAAAATCTCCTCGTTAATTTGGGACATTACTCGTTTTCGACCCATTTTTATTAGGAAGGCCATAAAGTGGCCGATTTGTATTGAATCTTAGCATGTGACAATTCGTTGGATAGGTAAACAACAAAACTACAACTTCCATGGGATATTTTTGCATTCTCTAAAAATTCAGCCAAAATGGAGGTTAAGAAAATCTCCTCGTTAATTTGGGACATTACTCGTTTTCGACCCTTTTTTACTAGGAAGGCCATAATGTGGCCGATTTGCATTGAATCTTAGCGTGTGACAATTCATTGGATTGGTAAACAACATAACTACGACTTCCATGGGATATTTTTGCATTCTCTAAAAATTCGGCCAAAATGGAGGTTAAGAAAATATCCTCGTTAATTTAGGACATTGCTCGTTTTCGACCCATTTTTACTAGGAAGGCCATAAAGTGGCCGATTTGTATTGAATCTTAGCATGTGACAATTCGTTGGATAGGTTAATAACATAACTACGACTTACATGGGATATTTTTGCATTCTCTAAAAATTCGGCCAAAATGGAGGTTAAGAAAATCTCCTCGTTAATTTAGGACATTACTCATTTTCGACCATTTTTTACTAGGAAGGCCATAAAGTGGCCGATTTGTATTGAATCTTAGCATGTGACAATTTGTTGGATAGGTAAACAACATAACTACGACTTCCATGGGATATTTTTGCATTCTCTAAAAATTCGACCAAAATGGAGGTTAAGAAAATCTCCTCGTTAATTTAGGACATTGCTTGTTTTCGACCTATTTTTACTAGGAAGGCCATAAAGTGGCCGATTTGTATTGAATCTTAGCATGTGACAATTTGTTGGATAGGTAAACAACATAACTACGACTTCCATGGGATATTTTTGCATTCTCTAAAAATTCAGCCAAAATGGAGGTTAAGAAAATCTCCTCGTTAATTTGGGACATTACTCGTTTTCGACCCATTTTTATTAGGAAGGCCATAAAGTGGCCGATTTGTATTGAATCTTAGCATGTGACAATTCGTTGGATAGGTAAACAACATAACTACAACTTCCATGGGATATTTTTGCATTCTCTAAAAATTCAGCCAAAATGGAGGTTAAGAAAATCTCCTCGTTAATTTGGGACATTACTCGTTTTCGACCCTTTTTTACTAGGAAGGCCATAATGTGGCCGATTTGCATTGAATCTTAGCGTGTGACAATTCGTTGGATAGGTAAACAACATAACTACGACTTCCATGGGATATTTTTGCATTCTCTAAAAATTCAGCCAAAATGGAGGTTAAGAAAATCTCCTCGTTAATTTGGGACATTACTCGTTTTCGACCCTTTTTTAGTAGGAAGGCCATAATGTGGCCGATTTGCATTGAATCTTAGCGTGTGACAATTCATTGGATTGGTAAACAACATAACTACGACTTCCATGGGATATTTTTGCATTCTCTAAAAATTCGGCCAAAATGGAGGTTAAGAAAATCTCCTCGTTAATTTAGGACATTGCTTGTTTTCGACCTATTTTTACTAGGAAGGCCATAAAGTGGCCGATTTGTATTGAATCTTAGCTTGTGACAATTTGTTGGATAGGTAAACAACATAACTACGACTTCCATGGGATATTTTTGCATTCTCTAAAAATTCAGCCAAAATGGAGGTTAAGAAAATCTCCTCGTTAATTTGGGACATTACTCGTTTTCGACCCATTTTTATTAGGAAGGCCATAAAGTGGCCGATTTGTATTGAATCTTAGCATGTGACAATTCGTTGGATAGGTAAACAACAAAACTACAACTTCCATGGGATATTTTTGCATTCTCTAAAAATTCAGCCAAAATGGAGGTTAAGAAAATCTCCTCGTTAATTTGGGACATTACTCGTTTTCGACCCTTTTTTACTAGGAAGGCCATAATGTGGCCGATTTGCATTGAATCTTAGCGTGTGACAATTCATTGGATTGGTAAACAACATAACTACGACTTCCATGGGATATTTTTGCATTCTCTAAAAATTCGGCCAAAATGGAGGTTAAGAAAATATCCTCGTTAATTTAGGACATTGCTCGTTTTCGACCCATTTTTACTAGGAAGGCCATAAAGTGGCCGATTTGTATTGAATCTTAGCATGTGACAATTCGTTGGATAGGTTAATAACATAACTACGACTTACATGGGATATTTTTGCATTCTCTAAAAATTCGGCCAAAATGGAGGTTAAGAAAATCTCCTCGTTAATTTAGGACATTACTCATTTTCGACCATTTTTTACTAGGAAGGCCATAAAGTGGCCGATTTGTATTGAATCTTAGCATGTGACAATTTGTTGGATAGGTAAACAACATAACTACGACTTCCATGGGATATTTTTGCATTCTCTAAAAATTCAGCCAAAATGGAGGTTAAGAAAATCTCCTCGTTAATTTGGGACATTACTCGTTTTCGACCCATTTTTATTAGGAAGGCCATAAAGTGGCCGATTTGTATTGAATCTTAGCATGTGACAATTCGTTGGATAGGTAAACAACATAACTACAACTTCCATGGGATATTTTTGCATTCTCTAAAAATTCAGCCAAAATGGAGGTTAAGAAAATCTCCTCGTTAATTTGGGACATTACTCGTTTTCGACCCTTTTTTACTAGGAAGGCCATAATGTGGCCGATTTGCATTGAATCTTAGCGTGTGACAATTCGTTGGATAGGTAAACAACATAACTACGACTTCCATGGGATATTTTTGCATTCTCTAAAAATTCAGCCAAAATGGAGGTTAAGAAAATCTCCTCGTTAATTTGGGACATTACTCGTTTTCGACCCTTTTTTAGTAGGAAGGCCATAATGTGGCCGATTTGCATTGAATCTTAGCGTGTGACAATTCATTGGATTGGTAAACAACATAACTACGACTTCCATGGGATATTTTTGCATTCTCTAAAAATTCGGCCAAAATGGAGGTTAAGAAAATCTCCTCGTTAATTTAGGACATTGCTTGTTTTCGACCTATTTTTACTAGGAAGGCCATAAAGTGGCCGATTTGTATTGAATCTTAGCATGTGACAATTTGTTGGATAGGTAAACAACATAACTACGACTTCCATGGGATATTTTTGCATTCTCTAAAAATTCAGCCAAAATGGAGGTTAAGAAAATCTCCTCGTTAATTTGGGACATTACTCGTTTTCGACCCATTTTTATTAGGAAGGCCATAAAGTGGCCGATTTGTATTGAATCTTAGCATGTGACAATTCGTTGGATAGGTAAACAACAAAACTACAACTTCCATGGGATATTTTTGCATTCTCTAAAAATTCAGCCAAAATGGAGGTTAAGAAAATCTCCTCGTAATTTGGGACATTACTCGTTTTCGACCCTTTTTTACTAGGAAGGCCATAATGTGGCCGATTTGCATTGAATCTTAGCGTGTGACAATTCATTGGATTGGTAAACAACATAACTACGACTTCCATGGGATATTTTTGCATTCTCTAAAAATTCGGCCAAAATGGAGGTTAAGAAAATATCCTCGTTAATTTAGGACATTGCTCGTTTTCGACCCATTTTTACTAGGAAGGCCATAAAGTGGCCGATTTGTATTGAATCTTAGCATGTGACAATTCGTTGGATAGGTTAATAACATAACTACGACTTACATGGGATATTTTTGCATTCTCTAAAAATTCGGCCAAAATGGAGGTTAAGAAAATCTCCTCGTTAATTTAGGACATTACTCATTTTCGACCATTTTTTACTAGGAAGGCCATAAAGTGGCCGATTTGTATTGAATCTTAGCATGTGACAATTTGTTGGATAGGTAAACAACATAACTACGACTTCCATGGGATATTTTTGCATTCTCTAAAAATTCAGCCAAAATGGAGGTTAAGAAAATCTCCTCGTTAATTTGGGACATTACTCGTTTTCGACCCATTTTTATTAGGAAGGCCATAAAGTGGCCGATTTGTATTGAATCTTAGCATGTGACAATTCGTTGGATAGGTAAACAACATAACTACAACTTCCATGGGATATTTTTGCATTCTCTAAAAATTCAGCCAAAATGGAGGTTAAGAAAATCTCCTCGTTAATTTGGGACATTACTCGTTTTCGACCCTTTTTTACTAGGAAGGCCATAATGTGGCCGATTTGCATTGAATCTTAGCGTGTGACAATTCGTTGGATAGGTAAACAACATAACTACGACTTCCATGGGATATTTTTGCATTCTCTAAAAATTCAGCCAAAATGGAGGTTAAGAAAATCTCCTCGTTAATTTGGGACATTACTCGTTTTCGACCCTTTTTTAGTAGGAAGGCCATAATGTGGCCGATTTGCATTGAATCTTAGCGTGTGACAATTCATTGGATTGGTAAACAACATAACTACGACTTCCATGGGATATTTTTGCATTCTCTAAAAATTCGGCCAAAATGGAGGTTAAGAAAATCTCCTCGTTAATTTAGGACATTGCTTGTTTTCGACCTATTTTTACTAGGAAGGCCATAAAGTGGCCGATTTGTATTGAATCTTAGCATGTGACAATTTGTTGGATAGGTAAACAACATAACTACGACTTCCATGGGATATTTTTGCATTCTCTAAAAATTCAGCCAAAATGGAGGTTAAGAAAATCTCCTCGTTAATTTGGGACATTACTCGTTTTCGACCCATTTTTATTAGGAAGGCCATAAAGTGGCCGATTTGTATTGAATCTTAGCATGTGACAATTCGTTGGATAGGTAAACAACAAAACTACAACTTCCATGGGATATTTTTGCATTCTCTAAAAATTCAGCCAAAATGGAGGTTAAGAAAATCTCCTCGTTAATTTGGGACATTACTCGTTTTCGACCCTTTTTTACTAGGAAGGCCATAATGTGGCCGATTTGCATTGAATCTTAGCGTGTGACAATTCATTGGATTGGTAAACAACATAACTACGACTTCCATGGGATATTTTTGCATTCTCTAAAAATTCGGCCAAAATGGAGGTTAAGAAAATATCCTCGTTAATTTAGGACATTGCTTGTTTTCGACCTATTTTTACTAGGAAGGCCATAAAGTGGCCGATTTGTATTGAATCTTAGCATGTGACAATTTGTTGGATAGGTAAACAACATAACTACGACTTCCATGGGATATTTTTGCATTCTCTAAAAATTCAGCCAAAATGGAGGTTAAGAAAATCTCCTCGTTAATTTGGGACATTACTCGTTTTCGACCCATTTTTATTAGGAAGGCCATAAAGTGGCCGATTTGTATTGAATCTTAGCATGTGACAATTCGTTGGATAGGTAAACAACATAACTACAACTTCCATGGGATATTTTTGCATTCTCTAAAAATTCGGCCAAAATGGAGGTTAAGAAAATCTCCTCGTTAATTTGGGACATTACTCGTTTTCGACCCTTTTTTACTAGGAAGGCCATAATGTGGCCGATTTGCATTGAATCTTAGCGTGTGACAATTCGTTGGATAGGTAAACAACATAACTACGACTTCCATGGGATATTTTTGCATTCTCTAAAAATTCAGCCAAAATGGAGGTTAAGAAAATCTCCTCGTTAATTTGGGACATTACTCGTTTTCGACCCTTTTTTAGTAGGAAGGCCATAATGTGGCCGATTTGCATTGAATCTTAGCGTGTGACAATTCATTGGATTGGTAAACAACATAACTACGACTTCCATGGGATATTTTTGCATTCTCTAAAAATTCGGCCAAAATGGAGGTTAAGAAAATCTCCTCGTTAATTTAGGACATTGCTTGTTTTCGACCTATTTTTACTAGGAAGGCCATAAAGTGGCCGATTTGTATTGAATCTTAGCATGTGACAATTTGTTGGATAGGTAAACAACATAACTACGACTTCCATGGGATATTTTTGCATTCTCTAAAAATTCAGCCAAAATGGAGGTTAAGAAAATCTCCTCGTTAATTTGGGACATTACTCGTTTTCGACCCATTTTTATTAGGAAGGCCATAAAGTGGCCGATTTGTATTGAATCTTAGCATGTGACAATTCGTTGGATAGGTAAACAACAAAACTACAACTTCCATGGGATATTTTTGCATTCTCTAAAAATTCAGCCAAAATGGAGGTTAAGAAAATCTCCTCGTTAATTTGGGACATTACTCGTTTTCGACCCTTTTTTACTAGGAAGGCCATAATGTGGCCGATTTGCATTGAATCTTAGCGTGTGACAATTCATTGGATTGGTAAACAACATAACTACGACTTCCATGGGATATTTTTGCATTCTCTAAAAATTCGGCCAAAATGGAGGTTAAGAAAATATCCTCGTTAATTTAGGACATTGCTCGTTTTCGACCCATTTTTACTAGGAAGGCCATAAAGTGGCCGATTTGTATTGAATCTTAGCATGTGACAATTCGTTGGATAGGTTAATAACATAACTACGACTTACATGGGATATTTTTGCATTCTCTAAAAATTCGGCCAAAATGGAGGTTAAGAAAATCTCCTCGTTAATTTAGGACATTACTCATTTTCGACCATTTTTTACTAGGAAGGCCATAAAGTGGCCGATTTGTATTGAATCTTAGCATGCGACAATTCGTTGGATAGGTAAACAACATAACTATGACTTCCATGGGATATTTTTGCATTCTCTAAAAATTCGGCCAAAATGGAGGTTAAGAAAATCTCCTCGTTAATTTTGGACATTACTCGTTTTCGACCCTTTTTTACTAGGAAGGCCATAATGTGGCCGATTTGCATTGAATCTTAGCGTGTGACAATTCGTTGGATAGGTAAACAACATAACTACAACTTCCATGGGATATTTTTGCATTCTCTAAAAATTCGGCCAAAATGGAGGTTAAGAAAATCTCCTCGTTAATTTGGGACATTACTCGTTTTCGACCCTTTTTTACTAGGAAGGCCATAATGTGGCCGATTTGCATTGAATCTTAGCGTGTGACAATTCGTTGGATAGGTAAACAACATAACTACGACTTCCATGGGATATTTTTGCATTCTCTAAAAATTCAGCCAAAATGGAGGTTAAGAAAATCTCCTCGTTAATTTGGGACATTACTCGTTTTCGACCCTTTTTTAGTAGGAAGGCCATAATGTGGCCGATTTGCATTGAATCTTAGCGTGTGACAATTCATTGGATTGGTAAACAACACAACTACGACTTCCATGGGATATTTTTGCATTCTCTAAAAATTCGGCCAAAATGGAGGTTAAGAAAATCTCCTCGTTAATTTAGGACATTGCTTGTTTTCGACCTATTTTTACTAGGAAGGCCATAAAGTGGCCGATTTGTATTGAATCTTAGCATGTGACAATTTGTTGGATAGGTAAACAACATAACTACGACTTCCATGGGATATTTTTGCATTCTCTAAAAATTCAGCCAAAATGGAGGTTAAGAAAATCTCCTCGTTAATTTGGGACATTACTCGTTTTCGACCCATTTTTATTAGGAAGGCCATAAAGTGGCCGATTTGTATTGAATCTTAGCATGTGACAATTCGTTGGATAGGTAAACAACAAAACTACAACTTCCATGGGATATTTTTGCATTCTCTAAAAATTCAGCCAAAATGGAGGTTAAGAAAATCTCCTCGTTAATTTGGGACATTACTCGTTTTCGACCCTTTTTTACTAGGAAGGCCATAATGTGGCCGATTTGCATTGAATCTTAGCGTGTGACAATTCATTGGATTGGTAAACAACATAACTACGACTTCCATGGGATATTTTTGCATTCTCTAAAAATTCGGCCAAAATGGAGGTTAAGAAAATATCCTCGTTAATTTAGGACATTGCTCGTTTTCGACCCATTTTTACTAGGAAGGCCATAAAGTGGCCGATTTGTATTGAATCTTAGCATGTGACAATTCGTTGGATAGGTTAATAACATAACTACGACTTACATGGGATATTTTTGCATTCTCTAAAAATTCGGCCAAAATGGAGGTTAAGAAAATCTCCTCGTTAATTTAGGACATTACTCATTTTCGACCATTTTTTACTAGGAAGGCCATAAAGTGGCCGATTTGTATTGAATCTTAGCATGCGACAATTCGTTGGATAGGTAAACAACATAACTATGACTTCCATGGGATATTTTTGCATTCTCTAAAAATTCGGCCAAAATGGAGGTTAAGAAAATCTCCTCGTTAATTTTGGACATTACTCGTTTTCGACCCTTTTTTACTAGGAAGGCCATAATGTGGCCGATTTGCATTGAATCTTAGCGTGTGACAATTCGTTGGATAGGTAAACAACATAACTACGACTTCCATGGGATATTTTTGCATTCTCTAAAAATTCAGCCAAAATGGAGGTTAAGAAAATCTCCTCGTTAATTTGGGACATTACTCGTTTTCGACCCTTTTTTAGTAGGAAGGCCATAATGTGGCCGATTTGCATTGAATCTTAGCGTGTGACAATTCATTGGATTGGTAAACAACATAACTACGACTTCCATGGGATATTTTTGCATTCTCTAAAAATTCGGCCAAAATGGAGGTTAAGAAAATCTCCTCGTTAATTTTGGACATTACTCGTTTTCGACCCTTTTTTACTAGGAAGGCCATAATGTGGCCGATTTGCATTGAATCTTAGCGTGTGACAATTCGTTGGATAGGTAAACAACATAACTACGACTTCCATGGGATATTTTTGCATTCTCTAAAAATTCAGCCAAAATGGAGGTTAAGAAAATCTCCTCGTTAATTTGGGACATTACTCGTTTTCGACCCTTTTTTAGTAGGAAGGCCATAATGTGGCCGATTTGCATTGAATATTAGCGTGTGACAATTCATTGGATTGGTAAACAACATAACTACGACTTCCATGGGATATTTTTGCATTCTCTAAAAATTCGGCCAAAATGGAGGTTAAGAAAATCTCCTCGTTAATTTAGGACATTGCTTGTTTTCGACCTATTTTTACTAGGAAGGCCATAAAGTGGCCGATTTGTATTGAATCTTAGCGTGTGACAATTCGTTGGATAGGTAAACAACATAACTATGACTTCCATGGGATATTTTTGCATTCTCTAAAAATTCGGCCAAAATGGAGGTTAAGAAAATCTCCTCGTTAATTTTGGACATTACTCGTTTTCGACCCTTTTTTACTAGGAAGGCCATAAAGTGGCCGATTTGTATTGAATCTTAGCGTGTGACAATTCGTTGGATAGGTAAACAACATAACTACGACTTCCATGGGATATTTTTGCATTCTCTAAAAATTCAGCCAAAATGGAGGTTAAGAAAATCTCCTCGTTAATTTGGGACATTACTCGTTTTCGACCCTTTTTTAGTAGGAAGGCCATAATGTGGCCGATTTGCATTGAATCTTAGCGTGTGACAATTCGTTGGATAGGTAAACAACATAACTACGACATCCATGGGATATTTTTGCATTCTCTAAAAGTTCGGCCAGAATGGAGGTTAAGAAAATCTCCTCGTTAATTTAGGACATTACTCGTTTTCGACCCATTGTTACTAGGAAGGCCATAAAGTGGCCGATTTGCATTGAATCTTAGCGTGTGACAATTCGTTGGATAGGTAAACAACATAACTACGACATCCATGGGATATTTTTGCATTCTCTAAAAATTCGGCCAGAATGGAGGTTAAGAAAATCTCCTTGTTAATTTGGGACATTACTCGTTTTCGACCCATTTTTATTAGGAAGGCCATAAAGTGGCCGATTTGCATTGAATCTTAGCGTGTGACAATTCGTTGGATAGGTAAACAACATAACTACGACTTCCATGGGATATTTTTGCATTCTCTAAAAATTCGGCCAGAATGGAGGTTAAGAAAATCTCCTCGTTAATTTGGGACATTACTCATTTTCGACCCATTTTTACTAGGAAGGCCATAAAGTGGCCGATTTGTATTGAATTGAATCTTAGCATGTGACAATTCGTTGGATAGGTAAACAACATATCTACGACTTCCGTGGGATATTTTTGCATTCTCTAAAAATTCAGCCAAAATGGAGGTTAAGAAAATCTCCTCGTTAATTTGGGACATTACTCGTTTTCGACCCTTTTTTACTAGGAAGGCCATAATGTGGCCGATTTGCATTGAATCTTAGCGTGTGACAATTCGTTGGATAGGTAAACAACATAACTACGACTTCCATGGGATATTTTTGCATTCTCTAAAAATTCAGCCAAAATGGAGGTTAAGAAAATCTCCTCGTTAATTTGGGACATTACTCGTTTTCGACCCTTTTTTAGTAGGAAGGCCATAATGTGGCCGATTTGCATTGAATCTTAGCGTGTGACAATTCATTGGATTGGTAAACAACATAACTACGACTTCCATGGGATATTTTTGCATTCTCTAAAAATTCGGCCAAAATGGAGGTTAAGAAAATCTCCTCGTTAATTTTGGACATTACTCGTTTTCGACCCTTTTTTACTAGGAAGGCCATAATGTGGCCGATTTGCATTGAATCTTAGCGTGTGACAATTCGTTGGATAGGTAAACAACATAACTACGACTTCCATGGGATATTTTTGCATTCTCTAAAAATTCAGCCAAAATGGAGGTTAAGAAAATCTCCTCGTTAATTTGGGACATTACTCGTTTTCGACCCTTTTTTAGTAGGAAGGCCATAATGTGGCCGATTTGCATTGAATATTAGCGTGTGACAATTCATTGGATTGGTAAACAACATAACTACGACTTCCATGGGATATTTTTGCATTCTCTAAAAATTCGGCCAAAATGGAGGTTAAGAAAATCTCCTCGTTAATTTAGGACATTGCTTGTTTTCGACCTATTTTTACTAGGAAGGCCATAAAGTGGCCGATTTGTATTGAATCTTAGCGTGTGACAATTCGTTGGATAGGTAAACAACATAACTATGACTTCCATGGGATATTTTTGCATTCTCTAAAAATTCGGCCAAAATGGAGGTTAAGAAAATCTCCTCGTTAATTTTGGACATTACTCGTTTTCGACCCTTTTTTACTAGGAAGGCCATAAAGTGGCCGATTTGTATTGAATCTTAGCGTGTGACAATTCGTTGGATAGGTAAACAACATAACTACGACTTCCATGGGATATTTTTGCATTCTCTAAAAATTCAGCCAAAATGGAGGTTAAGAAAATCTCCTCGTTAATTTGGGACATTACTCGTTTTCGACCCTTTTTTAGTAGGAAGGCCATAATGTGGCCGATTTGCATTGAATCTTAGCGTGTGACAATTCGTTGGATAGGTAAACAACATAACTACGACATCCATGGGATATTTTTGCATTCTCTAAAAGTTCGGCCAGAATGGAGGTTAAGAAAATCTCCTCGTTAATTTAGGACATTACTCGTTTTCGACCCATTGTTACTAGGAAGGCCATAAAGTGGCCGATTTGCATTGAATCTTAGCGTGTGACAATTCGTTGGATAGGTAAACAACATAACTACGACATCCATGGGATATTTTTGCATTCTCTAAAAATTCGGCCAGAATGGAGGTTAAGAAAATCTCCTTGTTAATTTGGGACATTACTCGTTTTCGACCCATTTTTATTAGGAAGGCCATAAAGTGGCCGATTTGCATTGAATCTTAGCGTGTGACAATTCGTTGGATAGGTAAACAACATAACTACGACTTCCATGGGATATTTTTGCATTCTCTAAAAATTCGGCCAGAATGGAGGTTAAGAAAATCTCCTCGTTAATTTGGGACATTACTCATTTTCGACCCATTTTTACTAGGAAGGCCATAAAGTGGCCGATTTGTATTGAATTGAATCTTAGCATGTGACAATTCGTTGGATAGGTAAACAACATATCTACGACTTCCGTGGGATATTTTTGCATTCTCTAAAAATTCAGCCAAAATGGAGGTTAAGAAAATCTCCTCGTTAATTTGGGACATTACTCGTTTTCGACCCTTTTTTACTAGGAAGGCCATAATGTGGCCGATTTGCATTGAATCTTAGCGTGTGACAATTCGTTGGATAGGTAAACAACATAACTACGACTTCCATGGGATATTTTTGCATTCTCTAAAAATTCAGCCAAAATGGAGGTTAAGAAAATCTCCTCGTTAATTTGGGACATTACTCGTTTTCGACCCTTTTTTAGTAGGAAGGCCATAATGTGGCCGATTTGCATTGAATCTTAGCGTGTGACAATTCATTGGATTGGTAAACAACATAACTACGACTTCCATGGGATATTTTTGCATTCTCTAAAAATTCGGCCAAAATGGAGGTTAAGAAAATCTCCTCGTCAATTTAGGACATTCCTCGTTTTCGACCCTTTTTTACTAGGAAGGCCATAAAGTGGCCGATTTGTATTGAATCTTAGCATGCGACAATTCGTTGGATAGGTAAAGAACATAACTACGACTTCCATGGGATATTTTTGCATTCTCAAAAAATTCAGCCAAAATGGAGGTTAAGAAAATCTCCTCGTTAATTTAGGACATTACTCGTTTTCGACCCTTTTTTACTAGGAAGGCCATAATGTGGTCGATTTGCATTGAATCTTAGCATGTGACAATTCGTTGGATAGGTAAACAACATAACTACGACATCCATGGGATAATTTTGCATTCTCTAAAAATTCGGCCAGAATGGAGGTTAAAAAAATCTCCTCGTTAATTTAGGACATTACTCGTTTTCGACCCATTGTTACTAGGAAGGACATAAAGTGGCCCATTTGCATTGAATCTTAGCGTGTGACAATTCGTTGGATAGGTAAACAACATAACTACGACATCCATGGGATATTTTTGCATTCTCTAAAAATTCGGCCAGAATGGAGGTTAAGAAAATCTCCTCGTTAATTTGGGACATTACTCGTTTTCGACCCATTTTTATTAGGAAGGCCATAAAGTGGCCGATTTGTATTGAATCTTAGCATGTGACAATTCGTTGGATAGGTAAACAACATAACTACAACTTCCATGGGATATTTTTGCATTCTCTAAAAATTCAGCCAAAATGGAGGTTAAGAAAATCTCCTCGTTAATTTGGGACATTACTCGTTTTCGACCCTTTTTTACTAGGAAGGCCATAATGTGGCCGATTTGCATTGAATCTTAGCGTGTGACAATTCGTTGGATAGGTAAACAACATAACTACGACTTCCATGGGATATTTTTGCATTCTCTAAAAATTCAGCCAAAATGGAGGTTAAGAAAATCTCCTCGTTAATTTGGGACATTACTCGTTTTCGACCCTTTTTTAATAGGAAGGCCATAATGTGGCCGATTTGCATTGAATCTTAGCGTGTGACAATTCATTGGATTGGTAAACAACATAACTACGACTTCCATGGGATATTTTTGCATTCTCTAAAAATTCGGCCAAAATGGAGGTTAAGAAAATCTCCTCGTTAATTTAGGACATTGCTTGTTTTCGACCTATTTTTACTAGGAAGGCCATAAAGTGGCCGATTTGTATTGAATCTTAGCATGTGACAATTTGTTGGATAGGTAAACAACATAACTACGACTTCCATGGGATATTTTTGCATTCTCTAAAAATTCAGCCAAAATGGAGGTTAAGAAAATCTCCTCGTTAATTTGCGACATTACTCGTTTTCGACCCATTTTTATTAGGAAGGCCATAAAGTGGCCGATTTGTATTGAATCTTAGCATGTGACAATTCGTTGGATAGGTAAACAACATAACTACAACTTCCATCGGATATTTTTGCATTCTCTAAAAATTCAGCCAAAATGGAGGTTAAGAAAATCTCCTCGTTAATTTGGGACATTACTCGTTTTCGACCCTTTTTTACTAGGAAGGCCATAATGTGGCCGATTTGCATTGAATCTTAGCGTGTGACAATTCATTGGATTGGTAAACAACATAACTACGACTTCCATGGGATATTTTTGCATTCTCTAAAAATTCGGCCAAAATGGAGGTTAAGAAAATATCCTCGTTAATTTAGGACATTGCTCGTTTTCGACCCATTTTTACTAGGAAGGCCATAAAGTGGCCGATTTGTATTGAATCTTAGCATGTGACAATTCGTTGGATAGGTTAATAACATAACTACGACTTACATGGGATATTTTTGCATTCTCTAAAAATTCGGCCAAAATGGAGGTTAAGAAAATCTCCTCGTTAATTTAGGACATTACTCATTTTCGACCCTTTTTTACTAGGAAGGCCATAAAGTGGCCGATTTGTATTGAATCTTAGCATGCGACAATTCGTTGGATAGGTAAACAACATAACTATGACTTCCATGGGATATTTTTGCATTCTCTAAAAATTCGGCCAAAATGGAGGTTAAGAAAATCTCCTCGTTAATTTTGGACATTACTCGTTTTCGACCCTTTTTTACTAGGAAGGCCATAATGTGGCCGATTTGCATTGAATCTTAGCGTGTGACAATTCGTTGGATAGGTAAACAACATAACTACGACTTCCATGGGATATTTTTGCATTCTCTAAAAATTCAGCCAAAATGGAGGTTAAGAAAATCTCCTCGTTAATTTGGGACATTACTCGTTTTCGACCCTTTTTTAGTAGGAAGGCCATAATGTGGCCGATTTGCATTGAATCTTAGCGTGTGACAATTCATTGGATTGGTAAACAACATAACTACGACTTCCATGGGATATTTTTGCATTCTCTAAAAATTCGGCCAAAATGGAGGTTAAGAAAATCTCCTCGTTAATTTTGGACATTACTCGTTTTCGACCCTTTTTTACTAGGAAGGCCATAATGTGGCCGATTTGCATTGAATCTTAGCGTGTGACAATTCGTTGGATAGGTAAACAACATAACTACGACTTCCATGGGATATTTTTGCATTCTCTAAAAATTCAGCCAAAATGGAGGTTAAGAAAATCTCCTCGTTAATTTGGGACATTACTCGTTTTCGACCCTTTTTTAGTAGGAAGGCCATAATGTGGCCGATTTGCATTGAATCTTAGCGTGTGACAATTCATTGGATTGGTAAACAACATAACTACGACTTCCATGGGATATTTTTGCATTCTCTAAAAATTCGGCCAAAATGGAGGTTAAGAAAATCTCCTCGTTAATTTAGGACATTGCTTGTTTTCGACCTATTTTTACTAGGAAGGCCATAAAGTGGCCGATTTGTATTGAATCTTAGCGTGTGACAATTCGTTGGATAGGTAAACAACATAACTATGACTTCCATGGGATATTTTTGCATTCTCTAAAAATTCGGCCAAAATGGAGGTTAAGAAAATCTCCTCGTTAATTTGGGACATTACTCGTTTTCGACCCATTTTTATTAGGAAGGCCATAAAGTGGCCGATTTGTATTGAATCTTAGCATGTGACAATTCGTTGGATAGGTAAACAACATAACTACAACTTCCATGGGATATTTTTGCATTCTCTAAAAATTCAGCCAAAATGGAGGTTAAGAAAATCTCCTCGTTAATTTGGGACATTACTCGTTTTCGACCCTTTTTTACTAGGAAGGCCATAATGTGGCCGATTTGCATTGAATCTTAGCGTGTGACAATTCATTGGATTGGTAAACAACATAACTACGACTTCCATGGGATATTTTTGCATTCTCTAAAAATTCGGCCAAAATGGAGGTTAAGAAAATATCCTCGTTAATTTAGGACATTGCTCGTTTTCGACCCATTTTTACTAGGAAGGCCATAAAGTGGCCGATTTGTATTGAATCTTAGCATGTGACAATTCGTTGGATAGGTTAAAAACATAACTACGACTTGCATTGAATCTTAGCGTGCGACAATTCGTTGGATAGGTAAACAACATAACTACGACTTCCATGGGATATTTTTGCATTCTCTAAAAATTCAGCCAAAATGGAGGTTAAGAAAATCTCCTCGCTAATTTAGGACATTACTCGTTATCGACCCTTTTTTACTAGGAAGGCCATAATGTGGTCGATTTGCATTGAATCTTAGCATGTGACAATTCGTTGGATAGGTAAACAACATAACTACGACTTCCATGGGATATTTTTGCATTCTCTAAAAATTCAGCCAAAATGGAGGTTAAGAAAATCTCCTCGTTAATTTGGGACATTACTCGTTTTCGACCCTTTTTTACTAGGAAGGCCATAATGTGGCCGATTTGCATTGAATCTTAGCGTGTGACAATTCATTGGATTGGTAAACAACATAACTACGACTTCCATGGGATATTTTTGCATTCTCTAAAAATTCGGCCAAAATGGAGGTTAAGAAAATATCCTCGTTAATTTAGGACATTGCTCGTTTTCGACCCATTTTTACTAGGAAGGCCATAAAGTGGCCGATTTGTATTGAATCTTAGCATGTGACAATTCGTTGGATAGGTTAATAACATAACTACGACTTACATGGGATATTTTTGCATTCTCTAAAAATTCGGCCAAAATGGAGGTTAAGAAAATCTCCTCGTTAATTTAGGACATTACTCATTTTCGACCCTTTTTTACTAGGAAGGCCATAAAGTGGCCGATTTGTATTGAATCTTAGCATGCGACAATTCGTTGGATAGGTAAACAACATAACTATGACTTCCATGGGATATTTTTGCATTCTCTAAAAATTCGGCCAAAATGGAGGTTAAGAAAATCTCCTCGTTAATTTTGGACATTACTCGTTTTCGACCCTTTTTTACTAGGAAGGCCATAATGTGGCCGATTTGCATTGAATCTTAGCGTGTGACAATTCGTTGGATAGGTAAACAACATAACTACGACTTCCATGGGATATTTTTGCATTCTCTAAAAATTCAGCCAAAATGGAGGTTAAGAAAATCTCCTCGTTAATTTGGGACATTACTCGTTTTCGACCCTTTTTTAGTAGGAAGGCCATAATGTGGCCGATTTGCATTGAATCTTAGCGTGTGACAATTCATTGGATTGGTAAACAACATAACTACGACTTCCATGGGATATTTTTGCATTCTCTAAAAATTCGGCCAAAATGGAGGTTAAGAAAATCTCCTCGTTAATTTTGGACATTACTCGTTTTCGACCCTTTTTTACTAGGAAGGCCATAATGTGGCCGATTTGCATTGAATCTTAGCGTGTGACAATTCGTTGGATAGGTAAACAACATAACTACGACTTCCATGGGATATTTTTGCATTCTCTAAAAATACAGCCAAAATGGAGGTTAAGAAAATCTCCTCGTTAATTTGGGACATTACTTGTTTTCGACCCTTTTTTAGTAGGAAGGCCATAATGTGGCCGATTTGCATTGAATCTTAGCGTGTGACAATTCATTGGATTGGTAAACGACATAACTACGACTTCCATGGGATATTTTTGCATTCTCTAAAAATTCGGCCAAAATGGAGGTTAAGAAAATCTCCTCGTTAATTTAGGACATTGCTTGTTTTCGACCTATTTTTACTAGGAAGGCCATAAAGTGGCCGATTTGTATTGAATCTTAGCGTGTGACAATTCGTTGGATAGGTAAACAACATAACTATGACTTCCATGGGATATTTTTGCATTCTCTAAAAATTCGGCCAAAATGGAGGTTAAGAAAATCTCCTCGTTAATTTGGGACATTACTCGTTTTCGACCCATTTTTATTAGGAAGGCCATAAAGTGGCCGATTTGTATTGAATCTTAGCATGTGACAATTCGTTGGATAGGTAAACAACATAACTACAACTTCCATGGGATATTTTTGCATTCTCTAAAAATTCAGCCAAAATGGAGGTTAAGAAAATCTCCTCGTTAATTTGGGACATTACTCGTTTTCGACCCTTTTTTACTAGGAAGGCCATAATGTGGCCGATTTGCATTGAATCTTAGCGTGTGACAATTCATTGGATTGGTAAACAACATAACTACGACTTCCATGGGATATTTTTGCATTCTCTAAAAATTCGGCCAAAATGGAGGTTAAGAAAATATCCTCGTTAATTTAGGACATTGCTCGTTTTCGACCCATTTTTACTAGGAAGGCCATAAAGTGGCCGATTTGTATTGAATCTTAGCATGTGACAATTCGTTGGATAGGTTAAAAACATAACTACGACTTGCATTGAATCTTAGCGTGCGACAATTCGTTGGATAGGTAAACAACATAACTACGACTTCCATGGGATATTTTTGCATTCTCTAAAAATTCAGCCAAAATGGAGGTTAAGAAAATCTCCTCGCTAATTTAGGACATTACTCGTTATCGACCCTTTTTTACTAGGAATGCCATAATGTGGTCGATTTGCATTGAATCTTAGCATGTGACAATTCGTTGGATAGGTAAACAACATAACTACGACTTCCATGGGATATTTTTGCATTCTCTAAAAATTCGGCCAGAATGGAGGTTAAGAAAATCTCGTCCTTAATTTGGGACATTACTCATTTTTTACCCATTTTTACTAGGAAGGCCATAAAGTGGCCGATTTGCATTGAATTTTAGCGTGTGACAATTCGTTGGATAGGTAAACAACATAACTACGACATCCATGGGATATTTTTGCATTCTCTAAAAATTCGGCCAGAATGGAGGTTAAGAAAATCTCCTCGTTAATTTAGGACATTGCTTGTTTTCGACCCATTTTTACTAGGAAGGCCATAAAGTGGCCGATTTGTATTGAATCTTAGCGTGTGACAATTCGTTGGATAGGTAAACAACATAACTACGACATCCATGGGATATTTTTGCATTCTCTAAAAATTTGGCCAAAATGGAGGTTAAGAAAATCTCCTCGTTAATTTAGGACATTGCTTGTTTTCGACCCATTTTTACTAGGAAGGCCATAAAGTGGCCGATTTGTATTGAATCTTAGCGTGTGACAATTCGTTGGATAGGTAAACAACATAACTAGGACTTCCATGGGATATTTTTGCATTCTCTAAAAATTCGGCCAAAATGGAGGTTAAGAAAATCTCCTCGTTAATTTTGGACATTACTCGTTTTCGACCCTTTTTTACTAGGAAGGCCATAAAGTGGCCGATTTGTATTGAATCTTAGCGTGTGACAATTCGTTAGATAGGTAAACAACATAACTATGACTTCCATGGGATATTTTTGCATTCTCTAAAAATTCAGCCAAAATGGAGGTTAAGAAAATCTCCTCGTTAATTTGGGACATTACTCATTTTCGACCCATTTTTACTAGGAAGGCCATAAAGTGGCCGATTTGTATTGAATTGAATCTTAGCATGTGACAATTCGTTGGATAGGTAAACAACATATCTACGACTTCCGTGGGATATTTTTGCATTCTCTAAAAATTCAGCCAAAATGGAGGTTAAGAAAATCTCCTCGTTAATTTGGGACATTACTCGTTTTCGACCCTTTTTTACTAGGAAGGCCATAATGTGGCCGATTTGCATTGAATCTTAGCGTGTGACAACTCGTTAGATAGGTAAACAACATAACTACGACTTCCATGGGATATTTTTGCATTCTCTAAAAATTCGGCCAAAATGGAGGTTAAGAAAATATCCTCGTTAATTTAGGACATTGCTCGTTTTCGACCCATTTTTACTAGGAAGGCCATAAAGTGGCCGATTTGTATTGAATCTTAGCATGTGACAATTCGTTGGATAGGTTAATAACATAACTACGACTTACATGGGATATTTTTGCATTCTCTAAAAATTCGGCCAAAATGGAGGTTAAGAAAATCTCCTCGTCAATTTAGGACATTACTCGTTTTCGACCCTTTTTTACTAGGAAGGCCATAAAGTGGCCGATTTGTATTGAATCTTAGCATGCGACAATTCGTTGGATAGGTAAAGAACATAACTACGACTTCCATGGGATATTTTTGCATTCTCGAAAAATTCAGCCAAAATGGAGGTTAAGAAAATCTCCTCGTTAATTTAGGACATTACTCGTTTTCGACCCTTTTTTACTAGGAAGGCCATAATGTGGTCGATTTGCATTGAATCTTAGCATGTGACAATTCGTTGGATAGGTAAACAACATAACTACGACATCCATGGGATAATTTTGCATTCTCTAAAAATTCGGCCAGAATGGAGGTTAAGAAAATCTCCTCGTTAATTTAGGACATTACTCGTTTTCGACCCATTGTTACTAGGAAGGCCAAAAAGTGGCCGATTTGCATTGAATCTTAGCGTGTGACAATTCGTTGGATAGGTAAACAACATAACTACGACATCCATGGGATATTTTTGCATTCTCTAAAAATTCGGCCAGAATGGAGGTTAAGAAAATCTCCTCGTTAATTTGGGACATTACTCGTTTTCGACCCATTTTTATTAGGAAGGCCATAAAGTGGCCGATTTGTATTGAATCTTAGCATGTGACAATTCGTTGGATAGGTAAACAACATAACTACAACTTCCATGGGATATTTTTGCATTCTCTAAAAATTCAGCCAAAATGGAGGTTAAGAAAATCTCCTCGTTAATTTGGGACATTACTCGTTTTCGACCCTTTTTTACTAGGAAGGCCATAATGTGGCCGATTTGCATTGAATCTTAGCGTGTGACAATTCGTTGGATAGGTAAACAACATAACTACGACTTCCATGGGATATTTTTGCATTCTCTAAAAATTCGGCCAAAATGGAGGTTAAGAAAATATCCTCGTTAATTTAGGACATTGCTCGTTTTCGACCCATTTTTACTAGGAAGGCCATAAAGTGGCCGATTTGTATTGAATCTTAGCATGTGACAATTCGTTGGATAGGTTAATAACATAACTACAACTTACATGGGATATTTTTGTATTCTCTAAAAATTCGGCCAAAATGGAGGTTAAGAAAATCTCCTCGTTAATTTAGGACATTACTCGTTTTCGACCCTTTTTTACTAGGAAGGCCATAAAGTGGCCGATTTGTATTGAATCTTAGCATGTGACAATTCGTTGGATAGGTAAACAACATAACTACGACTCCCACGGGATATTTTTGCATTCTCTAAAAATTCAGCCAAAATGGAGGTTAAGAAAATCTCCTCGTTAATTTGGGACATTACTCGTTTTCGACCCTTTTTTACTAGGAAGGCCATAATGTGGCCGATTTGCATTGAATCTTAGCGTGTGACAACTCGTTAGATAGGTAAACAACATAACTACGACTTCCATGGGATATTTTTGCATTCTCTAAAAATTCGGCCAAAATGGAGGTTAAGAAAATATCCTCGTTAATTTAGGACATTGCTCGTTTTCGACCCATTTTTACTAGGAAGGCCATAAAGTGGCCGATTTGTATTGAATCTTAGCATGTGACAATTCGTTGGATAGGTTAATAACATAACTACGACTTACATGGGATATTTTTGCATTCTCTAAAAATTCGGCCAAAATGGAGGTTAAGAAAATCTCCTCGTCAATTTAGGACATTACTCGTTTTCGACCCTTTTTTACTAGGAAGGCCATAAAGTGGCCGATTTGTATTGAATCTTAGCATGCGACAATTCGTTGGATAGGTAAAGAACATAACTACGACTTCCATGGGATATTTTTGCATTCTCGAAAAATTCAGCCAAAATGGAGGTTAAGAAAATCTCCTCGTTAATTTAGGACATTACTCGTTTTCGACCCTTTTTTACTAGGAAGGCCATAATGTGGTCGATTTTCATTGAATCTTAGCATGTGACAATTCGTTGGATAGGTAAACAACATAACTACGACATCCATGGGATAATTTTGCATTCTCTAAAAATTCGGCCAGAATGGAGGTTAAGAAAATCTCCTCGTTAATTTAGGACATTACTCGTTTTCGACCCATTGTTACTAGGAAGGCCATAAAGTGGCCGATTTGCATTGAATCTTAGCGTGTGACAATTCGTTGGATAGGTAAACAACATAACTACGACATCCATGGGATATTTTTGCATTCTCTAAAAATTCGGCCAGAATGGAGGTTAAGAAAATCTCCTCGTTAATTTGGGACATTACTCGTTTTCGACCCATTTTTATTAGGAAGGCCATAAAGTGGCCGATTTGTATTGAATCTTAGCATGTGACAATTCGTTGGATAGGTAAACAACATAACTACAACTTCCATGGGATATTTTTGCATTCTCTAAAAATTCAGCCAAAATGGAGGTTAAGAAAATCTCCTCGTTAATTTGGGACATTACTCGTTGTCGACCCTTTTTTACTAGGAAGGCCATAATGTGGCCGATTTGCATTGAATCTTAGCGTGTGACAATTCGTTTGATAGGTAAACAACATAACTACGACTTCCATGGGATATTTTTGCATTCTCTAAAAATTCGGCCAAAATGGAGGTTAAGAAAATATCCTCGTTAATTTAGGACATTGCTCGTTTTCGACCCATTTTTACTAGGAAGGCCATAAAGTGGCCGATTTGTATTGAATCTTAGCATGTGACAATTCGTTGGATAGGTTAATAACATAACTACAACTTACATGGGATATTTTTGTATTCTCTAAAAATTCGGCCAAAATGGAGGTTAAGAAAATCTCCTCGTTAATTTAGGACATTACTCGTTTTCGACCCTTTTTTACTAGGAAGGCCATAAAGTGGCCGATTTGTATTGAATCTTAGCATGTGACAATTCGTTGGATAGGTAAACAACATAACTACGACTTCCATGGGATATTTTTGCATTCTCTAAAAATTCAGCCAAAATGGAGGTTAAGAAAATCTCCTCGTTAATTTGGGACATTACACGTTTTCGACCCTTTTTTAGTAGGAAGGCCATAAAGTGGCCGATTTGTATTGAATCTTAGCATGTGACAATTCGTTGGATAGGTTAATAACTTAACTACGACTTACATGGGATATTTTTGCATTCTCTAAAAATTCGGCCAAAATGGAGGTTAAGAAAATCTCCTCGTTAATTTAGGACATTACTCGTTTTCGACCCTTTTTTACTAGGAAGGCCATAATGTGGCCGATTTGCATTGAATCTTAGCGTGTGACAACTCGTTAGATAGGTAAACAACATAACTACGACTTCCATGGGATATTTTTGCATTCTCTAAAAATTCGGCCAAAATGGAGGTTAAGAAAATATCCTCGTTAATTTAGGACATTGCTCGTTTTCGACCCATTTTTACTAGGAAGGCCATAAAGTGGCCGATTTGTATTGAATCTTAGCATGTGACAATTCGTTGGATAGGTTAATAACATAACTACGACTTACATGGGATATTTTTGCATTCTCTAAAAATTCGGCCAAAATGGAGGTTAAGAAAATCTCCTCGTTAATTTAGGACATTACTCATTTTCGACCCTTTTTTACTAGGAAGGCCATAAAGTGGCCGATTTGTATTGAATCTTAGCATGCGACAATTCGTTGGATAGGTAAACAACATAACTATGACTTCCATGGGATATTTTTGCATTCTCTAAAAATTCAGCCAAAATGGAGGTTAAGAAAATCTCCTCGCTAATTTAGGACATTACTCGTTTTCGACCCTTTTTTACTAGGAAGGCCATAATGTGGTCGATTTGCATTGAATCTTAGCATGTGACAATTCGTTGGATAGGTAAACAACATAACTACGACTTCCATGGGATATTTTTGCATTCTCTAAAAATTCGGCCAGAATGGAGGTTAAGAAAATCTCGTCCTTAATTTGGGACATTACTCGTTTTTGACCCATTTTTACTAGGAAGGCCATAAAGTGGCCGATTTGCATTGAATTTTAGCGTGTGACAATTCGTTGGATAGGTAAACAACATAACTACGACATCCATGGGATATTTTTGCATTCTCTAAAAATTCGGCCAGAATGGAGGTTAAGAAAATCTCCTCGTTAATTTAGGACATTGCTTGTTTTCGACCCATTTTTACTAGGAAGGCCATAAAGTGGCCGATTTGTATTGAATCTTAGCGTGTGACAATTCGTTGGATAGGTAAACAACATAACTACGACTTCCATGGGATATTTTTGCATTCTCTAAAAATTTGGCCAAAATGGAGGTTAAGAAAATCTCCTCGTTAATTTAGGACATTGCTTGTTTTCGACCCATTTTTACTAGGAAGGCCATAAAGTGGCCGATTTGTATTGAATCTTAGCGTGTGACAATTCGTTGGATAGGTAAACAACATAACTACGACATCCATGGA
Organism: Medicago sativa; assembly: GCF_051527215.1. Taxonomy (NCBI): domain Eukaryota; kingdom Viridiplantae; phylum Streptophyta; class Magnoliopsida; order Fabales; family Fabaceae; genus Medicago; species Medicago sativa. Next base: position 86,128,245 of record NC_140750.1, read on the forward strand.
ATATTTTTGCATTCTCTAAAAATTCGGCCAGAATGGAGGTTAAGAAAATCTCCTCGTTAATTTGGGACATTACTCGTTTTCGACCCATTTTTATTAGGAAGGCCATAAAGTGGCCGATTTGTATTGAATCTTAGCATGTGACAATTCGTTGGATAGGTTAATAACATAACTACGACTTACATGGGATATTTTTGCATTCTCTAAAAATTCGGCCAAAATGGAGGTTAAGAAAATCTCCTCGTTAATTTAGGACATTACTCATTTTCGACCCTTTTTTACTAGGAAGGCCATAAAGTGGCCGATTTGTATTGAATCTTAGCATGCGACAATTCGTTGGATAGGTAAACAACATAACTATGACTTCCATGGGATATTTTTGCATTCTCTAAAAATTCGGCCAAAATGGAGGTTAAGAAAATCTCCTCGTTAATTTTGGACATTACTCGTTTTCGACCCTTTTTTACTAGGAAGGCCATAATGTGGCCGATTTGCATTGAATCTTAGCGTGTGACAATTCGTTGGATAGGTAAACAACATAACTACGACTTCCATGGGATATTTTTGCATTCTCTAAAAATTCAGCCAAAATGGAGGTTAAGAAAATCTCCTCGTTAATTTGGGACATTACTCGTTTTCGACCCTTTTTTAGTAGGAAGGCCATAATGTGGCCGATTTGCATTGAATCTTAGCGTGTGACAATTCATTGGATTGGTAAACAACATAACTACGACTTCCATGGGATATTTTTGCATTCTCTAAAAATTCGGCCAAAATGGAGGTTAAGAAAATATCCTCGTTAATTTAGGACATTGCTCGTTTTCGACCCATTTTTACTAGGAAGGCCATAAAGTGGCCGATTTGTATTGAATCTTAGCATGTGACAATTCGTTGGATAGGTTAATAACATAACTACGACTTACATGGGATATTTTTGCATTCTCTAAAAATTCGGCCAAAATGGAGGTTAAGAAAATCTCCTCGTTAATTTAGGACATTACTCATTTTCGACCCTTTTTTACTAGGAAGGCCATAAAGTGGCCGATTTGTATTGAATCTTAGCATGCGACAATTCGTTGGATAGGTAAACAACATAACTATGACTTCCATGGGATATTTTTGCATTCTCTAAAAATTCAGCCAAAATGGAGGTTAAGAAAATCTCCTCGCTAATTTAGGACATTACTCGTTTTCGACCCTTTTTTACTAGGAAGGCCATAATGTGGTCGATTTGCATTGAATCTTAGCATGTGACAATTCGTTGGATAGGTAAACAACATAACTACGACTTCCATGGGATATTTTTGCATTCTCTAAAAATTCGGCCAGAATGGAGGTTAAGAAAATCTCGTCCTTAATTTGGGACATTACTCGTTTTTGACCCATTTTTACTAGGAAGGCCATAAAGTGGCCGATTTGCATTGAATTTTAGCGTGTGACAATTCGTTGGATAGGTAAACAACATAACTACGACATCCATGGGATATTTTTGCATTCTCTAAAAATTCGGCCAGAATGGAGGTTAAGAAAATCTCCTCGTTAATTTAGGACATTGCTTGTTTTCGACCCATTTTTACTAGGAAGGCCATAAAGTGGCCGATTTGTATTGAATCTTAGCGTGTGACAATTCGTTGGATAGGTAAACAACATAACTACGACTTCCATGGGATATTTTTGCATTCTCTAAAAATTTGGCCAAAATGGAGGTTAAGAAAATCTCCTCGTTAATTTAGGACATTGCTTGTTTTCGACCCATTTTTACTAGGAAGGCCATAAAGTGGCCGATTTGTATTGAATCTTAGCGTGTGACAATTCGTTGGATAGGTAAACAACATAACTACGACATCCATGGAATATTTTTGCATTCTCTAAAAATTCGGCCAGAATGGAGGTTAAGAAAATCTCCTCGTTAATTTGGGACATTACTCGTTTTCGACCCATTTTTATTAGGAAGGCCATAAAGTGGCCGATTTGTATTGAATCTTAGCATGTGACAATTCGTTGGATAGGTTAATAACATAACTACGACTTACATGGGATATTTTTGCATTCTCTAAAAATTCGGCCAAAATGGAGGTTAAGAAAATCTCCTCGTTAATTTAGGACATTACTCATTTTCGACCCTTTTTTACTAGGAAGGCCATAAAGTGGCCGATTTGTATTGAATCTTAGCATGCGACAATTCGTTGGATAGGTAAACAACATAACTATGACTTCCATGGGATATTTTTGCATTCTCTAAAAATTCGGCCAAAATGGAGGTTAAGAAAATCTCCTCGTTAATTTTGGACATTACTCGTTTTCGACCCTTTTTTACTAGGAAGGCCATAATGTGGCCGATTTGCATTGAATCTTAGCGTGTGACAATTCGTTGGATAGGTAAACAACATAACTACGACTTCCATGGGATATTTTTGCATTCTCTAAAAATTCAGCCAAAATGGAGGTTAAGAAAATCTCCTCGTTAATTTGGGACATTACTCGTTTTCGACCCTTTTTTAGTAGGAAGGCCATAATGTGGCCGATTTGCATTGAATCTTAGCGTGTGACAATTCATTGGATTGGTAAACAACATAACTACGACTTCCATGGGATATTTTTGCATTCTCTAAAAATTCGGCCAAAATGGAGGTTAAGAAAATCTCCTCGTTAATTTTGGACATTACTCGTTTTCGACCCTTTTTTACTAGGAAGGCCATAATGTGGCCGATTTGCATTGAATCTTAGCGTGTGACAATTCGTTGGATAGGTAAACAACATAACTACGACTTCCATGGGATATTTTTGCATTCTCTAAAAATTCAGCCAAAATGGAGGTTAAGAAAATCTCCTCGTTAATTTGGGACATTACTCGTTTTCGACCCTTTTTTAGTAGGAAGGCCATAATGTGGCCGATTTGCATTGAATCTTAGCGTGTGACAATTCATTGGATTGGTAAACAACATAACTACGACTTCCATGGGATATTTTTGCATTCTCTAAAAATTCGGCCAAAATGGAGGTTAAGAAAATCTCCTCGTTAATTTAGGACATTGCTTGTTTTCGACCCTTTTTTACTAGGAAGGCCATAAAGTGGCCGATTTGTATTGAATCTTAGCATGTGACAATTCGTTGGATAGGTAAACAACATAACTACGACTTCCATGGGATATTTTTGCATTCTCTAAAAATTCGGCCAGAATGGAGGTTAAGAAAATCTCGTCCTTAATTTGGGACATTACTCGTTTTTGACCCATTTTTACTAGGAAGGCCATAAAGTGGCCGATTTGCATTGAATTTTAGCGTGTGACAATTCGTTGGATAGGTAAACAACATAACTACGACATCCATGGGATATTTTTGCATTCTCTAAAAATTCGGCCAGAATGGAGGTTAAGAAAATCTCCTCGTTAATTTAGGACATTGCTTGTTTTCGACCCATTTTTACTAGGAAGGCCATAAAGTGGCCGATTTGTATTGAATCTTAGCGTGTGACAATTCGTTGGATAGGTAAACAACATAACTACGACTTCCATGGGATATTTTTGCATTCTCTAAAAATTTGGCCAAAATGGAGGTTAAGAAAATCTCCTCGTTAATTTAGGACATTGCTTGTTTTCGACCCATTTTTACTAGGAAGGCCATAAAGTGGCCGATTTGTATTGAATCTTAGCGTGTGACTATTCGTTGGATAGGTAAACAACATAACTACGACATCCATGGAATATTTTTGCATTCTCTAAAAATTCGGCCAGAATGGAGGTTAAGAAAATCTCCTCGTTAATTTGGGACATTACTCGTTTTCGACCCATTTTTATTAGGAAGGCCATAAAGTGGCCGATTTGTATTGAATCTTAGCATGTGACAATTCGTTGGATAGGTTAATAACATAACTACGACTTACATGGGATATTTTTGCATTCTCTAAAAATTCGGCCAAAATGGAGGTTAAGAAAATCTCCTCGTTAATTTAGGACATTACTCATTTTCGACCCTTTTTTACTAGGAAGGCCATAAAGTGGCCGATTTGTATTGAATCTTAGCATGCGACAATTCGTTGGATAGGTAAACAACATAACTATGACTTCCATGGGATATTTTTGCATTCTCTAAAAATTCGGCCAAAATGGAGGTTAAGAAAATCTCCTCGTTAATTTTGGACATTACTCGTTTTCGACCCTTTTTTACTAGGAAGGCCATAATGTGGCCGATTTGCATTGAATCTTAGCGTGTGACAATTCGTTGGATAGGTAAACAACATAACTACGACTTCCATGGGATATTTTTGCATTCTCTAAAAATTCAGCCAAAATGGAGGTTAAGAAAATCTCCTCGTTAATTTGGGACATTACTCGTTTTCGACCCTTTTTTAGTAGGAAGGCCATAATGTGGCCGATTTGCATTGAATCTTAGCGTGTGACAATTCATTGGATTGGTAAACAACATAACTACGACTTCCATGGGATATTTTTGCATTCTCTAAAAATTCGGCCAAAATGGAGGTTAAGAAAATCTCCTCGTTAATTTTGGACATTACTCGTTTTCGACCCTTTTTTACTAGGAAGGCCATAATGTGGCCGATTTGCATTGAATCTTAGCGTGTGACAATTCGTTGGATAGGTAAACAACATAACTACGACTTCCATGGGATATTTTTGCATTCTCTAAAAATTCAGCCAAAATGGAGGTTAAGAAAATCTCCTCGTTAATTTGGGACATTACTCGTTTTCGACCCTTTTTTAGTAGGAAGGCCATAATGTGGCCGATTTGCATTGAATCTTAGCGTGTGACAATTCATTGGATTGGTAAACAACATAACTACGACTTCCATGGGATATTTTTGCATTCTCTAAAAATTCGGCCAAAATGGAGGTTAAGAAAATCTCCTCGTTAATTTAGGACATTGCTTGTTTTCGACCCATTTTTACTAGGAAGGCCATAAAGTGGCCGATTTGTATTGAATCTTAGCGTGTGACAATTCGTTGGATAGGTAAACAACATAACTACGACATCCATGGAATATTTTTGCATTCTCTAAAAATTCGGCCAGAATGGAGGTTAAGAAAATCTCCTCGTTAATTTGGGACATTACTCGTTTTCGACCCATTTTTATTAGGAAGGCCATAAAGTGGCCGATTTGTATTGAATCTTAGCATGTGACAATTCGTTGGATAGGTTAATAACATAACTACGACTTACATGGGATATTTTTGCATTCTCTAAAAATTCGGCCAAAATGGAGGTTAAGAAAATCTCCTCGTTAATTTAGGACATTACTCATTTTCGACCCTTTTTTACTAGGAAGGCCATAAAGTGGCCGATTTGTATTGAATCTTAGCATGCGACAATTCGTTGGATAGGTAAACAACATAACTATGACTTCCATGGGATATTTTTGCATTCTCTAAAAATTCGGCCAAAATGGAGGTTAAGAAAATCTCCTCGTTAATTTTGGACATTACTCGTTTTCGACCCTTTTTTACTAGGAAGGCCATAATGTGGCCGATTTGCATTGAATCTTAGCGTGTGACAATTCGTTGGATAGGTAAACAACATAACTACGACTTCCATGGGATATTTTTGCATTCTCTAAAAATTCAGCCAAAATGGAGGTTAAGAAAATCTCCTCGTTAATTTGGGACATTACTCGTTTTCGACCCTTTTTTAGTAGGAAGGCCATAATGTGGCCGATTTGCATTGAATCTTAGCGTGTGACAATTCATTGGATTGGTAAACAACATAACTACGACTTCCATGGGATATTTTTGCATTCTCTAAAAATTCGGCCAAAATGGAGGTTAAGAAAATCTCCTCGTTAATTTTGGACATTACTCGTTTTCGACCCTTTTTTACTAGGAAGGCCATAATGTGGCCGATTTGCATTGAATCTTAGCGTGTGACAATTCGTTGGATAGGTAAACAACATAACTACGACTTCCATGGGATATTTTTGCATTCTCTAAAAATTCAGCCAAAATGGAGGTTAAGAAAATCTCCTCGTTAATTTGGGACATTACTCGTTTTCGACCCTTTTTTAGTAGGAAGGCCATAATGTGGCCGATTTGCATTGAATCTTAGCGTGTGACAATTCATTGGATTGGTAAACAACATAACTACGACTTCCATGGGATATTTTTGCATTCTCTAAAAATTCGGCCAAAATGGAGGTTAAGAAAATCTCCTCGTTAATTTAGGACATTGCTTGTTTTCGACCTATTTTTACTAGGAAGGCCATAAAGTGGCCGATTTGTATTGAATCTTAGCGTGTGACAATTCGTTGGATAGGTAAACAACATAACTATGACTTCCATGGGATATTTTTGCATTCTCTAAAAATTCGGCCAAAATGGAGGTTAAGAAAATCTCCTCGTTAATTTGGGACATTACTCGTTTTCGACCCATTTTTATTAGGAAGGCCATAAAGTGGTCGATTTGTATTGAATCTTAGCATGTGACAATTCGTTGGATAGGTTAATAACTTAACTACGACTTACATGGGATATTTTTGCATTCTCTAAAAATTCGGCCAAAATGGAGGTTAAGAAAATCTCCTCGTTAATTTAGGACATTACTCGTTTTCGACCCTTTTTTACTAGGAAGGCCATAATGTGGCCGATTTGCATTGAATCTTAGCGTGTGACAACTCGTTAGATAGGTAAACAACATAACTACGACTTCCATGGGATATTTTTGCATTCTCTAAAAATTCGGCCAAAATGGAGGTTAAGAAAATATCCTCGTTTATTTAGGACATTGCTCGTTTTCGACCCATTTTTACTAGGAAGGCCATAAAGTGGCCGATTTGTATTGAATCTTAGCATGTGACAATTCGTTGGATAGGTTAATAACATAACTACGACTTACATGGGATATTTTTGCATTCTCTAAAAATTCGGCCAAAATGGAGGTTAAGAAAATCTCCTCGTTAATTTTGGACATTACTCGTTTTCGACCCTTTTTTACTAGGAAGGCCATAATGTGGCCGATTTGCATTGAATCTTAGCGTGTGACAATTCGTTGGATAGGTAAACAACATAACTACGACTTCCATGGGATATTTTTGCATTCTCTAAAAATTCAGCCAAAATGGAGGTTAAGAAAATCTCCTCGTTAATTTGGGACATTACTCGTTTTCGACCCTTTTTTAGTAGGAAGGCCATAATGTGGCCGATTTGCATTGAATCTTAGCGTGTGACAATTCATTGGATTGGTAAACAACATAACTACGACTTCCATGGGATATTTTTGCATTCTCTAAAAATTCGGCCAAAATGGAGGTTAAGAAAATCTCCTCGTTAATTTTGGACATTACTCGTTTTCGACCCTTTTTTACTAGGAAGGCCATAATGTGGCCGATTTGCATTGAATCTTAGCGTGTGACAATTCGTTGGATAGGTAAACAACATAACTACGACTTCCATGGGATATTTTTGCATTCTCTAAAAATTCAGCCAAAATGGAGGTTAAGAAAATCTCCTCGTTAATTTGGGACATTACTCGTTTTCGACCCTTTTTTTAGTAGGAAGGCCATAATGTGGCCGATTTGCATTGAATCTTAGCGTGTGACAATTCATTGGATTGGTAAACAACATAACTACGACTTCCATGGGATATTTTTGCATTCTCTAAAAATTCGGCCAAAATGGAGGTTAAGAAAATCTCCTCGTTAATTTAGGACATTGCTTGTTTTCGACCTATTTTTACTAGGAAGGCCATAAAGTGGCCGATTTGTATTGAATCTTAGCGTGTGACAATTCGTTGGATAGGTAAACAACATAACTATGACTTCCATGGGATATTTTTGCATTCTCTAAAAATTCGGCCAAAATGGAGGTTAAGAAAATCTCCTCGTTAATTTGGGACATTACTCGTTTTCGACCCATTTTTATTAGGAAGGCCATAAAGTGGTCGATTTGTATTGAATCTTAGCATGTGACAATTCGTTGGATAGGTTAATAACTTAACTACGACTTACATGGGATATTTTTGCATTCTCTAAAAATTCGGCCAAAATGGAGGTTAAGAAAATCTCCTCGTTAATTTAGGACATTACTCGTTTTCGACCCTTTTTTACTAGGAAGGCCATAATGTGGCCGATTTGCATTGAATCTTAGCGTGTGACAACTCGTTAGATAGGTAAACAACATAACTACGACTTCCATGGGATATTTTTGCATTCTCTAAAAATTCGGCCAAAATGGAGGTTAAGAAAATATCCTCGTTTATTTAGGACATTGCTCGTTTTCGACCCATTTTTACTAGGAAGGCCATAAAGTGGCCGATTTGTATTGAATCTTAGCATGTGACAATTCGTTGGATAGGTTAATAACATAACTACGACTTACATGGGATATTTTTGCATTCTCTAAAAATTCGGCCAAAATGGAGGTTAAGAAAATCTCCTCGTTAATTTAGGACATTACTCATTTTCGACCCTTTTTTACTAGGAAGGCCATAAAGTGGCCGATTTGTATTCAATCTTAGCATGCGACAATTCGTTGGATAGGTAAACAACATAACTATGACTTCCATGGGATATTTTTGCATTCTCTAAAAATTCAGCCAAAATGGAGGTTAAGAAAATCTCCTCGCTAATTTAGGACATTACTCGTTTTCGACCCTTTTTTACTAGGAAGGCCATAATGTGGTCGATTTGCATTGAATCTTAGCATGTGACAATTCGTTGGATAGGTAAACAACATAACTACGACTTCCATGGGATATTTTTGCATTCTCTAAAAATTCGGCCAGAATGGAGGTTAAGAAAATCTCGTCCTTAATTTGGGACATTACTCGTTTTTGACCCATTTTTACTAGGAAGGCCATAAAGTGGCCGATTTGCATTGAATTTTAGCGTGTGACAATTCGTTGGATAGGTAAACAACATAACTACGACATCCATGGGATATTTTTGCATTCTCTAAAAATTCGGCCAGAATGGAGGTTAAGAAAATCTCCTCGTTAATTTAGGACATTGCTTGTTTTCGACCCATTTTTACTAGGAAGGCCATAAAGTGGCCGATTTGTATTGAATCTTAGCGTGTGACAATTCGTTGGATAGGTAAACAACATAACTACGACTTCCATGGGATATTTTTGCATTCTCTAAAAATTTGGCCAAAATGGAGGTTAAGAAAATCTCCTCGTTAATTTAGGACATTGCTTGTTTTCGACCCATTTTTACTAGGAAGGCCATAAAGTGGCCGATTTGTATTGAATCTTAGCGTGTGACAATTCGTTGGATAGGTAAACAACATAACTACGACATCCATGGGATATTTTTGCATTCTCTAAAAATTCGGCCAGAATGGAGGTTAAGAAAATCTCCTCGTTAATTTGGGACATTACTTGTTTTCGACCCATTTTTATTAGGAAGGCCATAAAGTGGCCGATTTGTATTGAATCTTAGCATGTGACAATTCGTTGGATAGGTTAATAACATAACTACGACTTACATGGGATATTTTTGCATTCTCTAAAAATTCGGCCAAAATGGAGGTTAAGAAAATCTCCTCGTTAATTTAGGACATTACTCATTTTCGACCCTTTTTTACTAGGAAGGCCATAAAGTGGCCGATTTGTATTGAATCTTAGCATGCGACAATTCGTTGGATAGGTAAACAACATAACTATGACTTCCATGGGATATTTTTGCATTCTCTAAAAATTCGGCCAAAATGGAGGTTAAGAAAATCTCCTCGTTAATTTTGGACATTACTCGTTTTCGACCCTTTTTTACTAGGAAGGCCATAATGTGGCCGATTTGCATTGAATCTTAGCGTGTGACAATTCGTTGGATAGGTAAACAACATAACTACGACTTCCATGGGATATTTTTGCATTCTCTAAAAATTCAGCCAAAATGGAGGTTAAGAAAATCTCCTCGTTAATTTGGGACATTACTCGTTTTCGACCCTTTTTTAGTAGGAAGGCCATAATGTGGCCGATTTGCATTGAATCTTAGCGTGTGACAATTCATTGGATTGGTAAACAACATAACTACGACTTCCATGGGATATTTTTGCATTCTCTAAAAATTCGGCCAAAATGGAGGTTAAGAAAATCTCCTCGTTAATTTTGGACATTACTCGTTTTCGACCCTTTTTTACTAGGAAGGCCATAATGTGGCCGATTTGCATTGAATCTTAGCGTGTGACAATTCGTTGGATAGGTAAACAACATAACTACGACTTCCATGGGATATTTTTGCATTCTCTAAAAATTCAGCCAAAATGGAGGTTAAGAAAATCTCCTCGTTAATTTGGGACATTACTCGTTTTCGACCCTTTTTTAGTAGGAAGGCCATAATGTGGCCGATTTGCATTGAATCTTAGCGTGTGACAATTCATTGGATTGGTAAACAACATAACTACGACTTCCATGGGATATTTTTGCATTCTCTAAAAATTCGGCCAAAATGGAGGTTAAGAAAATCTCCTCGTTAATTTAGGACATTGCTTGTTTTCGACCCATTTTTACTAGGAAGGCCATAAAGTGGCCGATTTGTATTGAATCTTAGCGTGTGACAATTCGTTGGATAGGTAAACAACATAACTACGACTTCCATGGGATATTTTTGCATTCTCTAAAAATTCGGCCAGAATGGAGGTTAAGAAAATCTCGTCCTTAATTTGGGACATTCCTCATTTTTTACCCATTTTTACTAGGAAGGCCATAAAGTGGCCGATTTGCATTGAATTTTAGCGTGTGACAATTCGTTGGATAGGTAAACAACATAACTACGACATCCATGGGATATTTTTGCATTCTCTAAAAATTCGGCCAGAATGGAGGTTAAGAAAATCTCCTCGTTAATTTGGGACATTACTTGTTTTCGACCCATTTTTATTAGGAAGGCCATAAAGTGGCCGATTTGTATTGAATCTTAGCATGTGACAATTCGTTGGATAGGTTAATAACATAACTACGACTTACATGGGATATTTTTGCATTCTCTAAAAATTCGGCCAAAATGGAGGTTAAGAAAATCTCCTCGTTAATTTAGGACATTACTCATTTTCGACCCTTTTTTACTAGGAAGGCCATAAAGTGGCCGATTTGTATTGAATCTTAGCATGCGACAATTCGTTGGATAGGTAAACAACATAACTATGACTTCCATGGGATATTTTTGCATTCTCTAAAAATTCGGCCAAAATGGAGGTTAAGAAAATCTCCTCGTTAATTTTGGACATTACTCGTTTTCGACCCTTTTTTACTAGGAAGGCCATAATGTGGCCGATTTGCATTGAATCTTAGCGTGTGACAATTCGTTGGATAGGTAAACAACATAACTACGACTTCCATGGGATATTTTTGCATTCTCTAAAAATTCAGCCAAAATGGAGGTTAAGAAAATCTCCTCGTTAATTTGGGACATTACTCGTTTTCGACCCTTTTTTAGTAGGAAGGCCATAATGTGGCCGATTTGCATTGAATCTTAGCGTGTGACAATTCATTGGATTGGTAAACAACATAACTACGACTTCCATGGGATATTTTTGCATTCTCTAAAAATTCGGCCAAAATGGAGGTTAAGAAAATCTCCTCGTTAATTTTGGACATTACTCGTTTTCGACCCTTTTTTACTAGGAAGGCCATAATGTGGCCGATTTGCATTGAATCTTAGCGTGTGACAATTCGTTGGATAGGTAAACAACATAACTACGACTTCCATGGGATATTTTTGCATTCTCTAAAAATTCAGCCAAAATGGAGGTTAAGAAAATCTCCTCGTTAATTTGGGACATTACTCGTTTTCGACCCTTTTTTAGTAGGAAGGCCATAATGTGGCCGATTTGCATTGAATCTTAGCGTGTGACAATTCATTGGATTGGTAAACAACATAACTACGACTTCCATGGGATATTTTTGCATTCTCTAAAAATTCGGCCAAAATGGAGGTTAAGAAAATCTCCTCGTTAATTTAGGACATTGCTTGTTTTCGACCCATTTTTACTAGGAAGGCCATAAAGTGGCCGATTTGTATTGAATCTTAGCGTGTGACAATTCGTTGGATAGGTAAACAACATAACTACGACTTCCATGGGATATTTTTGCATTCTCTAAAAATTCGGCCAGAATGGAGGTTAAGAAAATCTCGTCCTTAATTTGGGACATTCCTCATTTTTTACCCATTTTTACTAGGAAGGCCATAAAGTGGCCGATTTGCATTGAATTTTAGCGTGTGACAATTCGTTGGATAGGTAAACAACATAACTACGACATCCATGGGATATTTTTGCATTCTCTAAAAATTCGGCCAGAATGGAGGTTAAGAAAATCTCCTCGTTAATTTAGGACATTGCTTGTTTTCGACCCATTTTTACTAGGAAGGCCATAAAGTGGCCGATTTGTATTGAATCTTAGCGTGTGACAATTCGTTGGATAGGTAAACAACATAACTACGACATCCATGGGATATTTTTGCATTCTCTAAAAATTTAGCCAAAATGGAGGTTAAGAAAATCTCCTCGTTAATTTAGGACATTGCTTGTTTTCGACCCATTTTTACTAGGAAGGCCATAAAGTGGCCGATTTGTATTGAATCTTAGCGTGTGACAATTCGTTGGATAGGTAAACAACATAACTAGGACTTCCATGGGATATTTTTGCATTCTCTAAAAATTCGGCCAAAATGGAGGTTAAGAAAATCTCCTCGTTAATTTTGGACATTACTCGTTTTCGACCCTTTTTTACTAGGAAGGCCATAAAGTGGCCGATTTGTATTGAATCTTAGCGTGTGACAATTCGTTAGATAGGTAAACAACATAACTACGACTTCCATGGGATATTTTTGCATTCTCTAAAAATTCAGCCAAAATGGAGGTTAAGAAAATCTCCTCGTTAATTTGGGACATTACTCATTTTCGACCCATTTTTACTAGGAAGGCCATAAAGTGGCCGATTTGTATTGAATTGAATCTTAGCATGTGACAATTCGTTGGATAGGTAAACAACATATCTACGACTTCCGTGGGATATTTTTGCATTCTCTAAAAATTCAGCCAAAATGGAGGTTAAGAAAATCTCCTCGTTAATTTGGGACATTACTCGTTTTCGACCCTTTTTTACTAGGAAGGCCATAATGTGGCCGATTTGCATTGAATCTTAGCGTGTGACAACTCGTTCGATAGGTAAACAACATAACTACGACTTCCATGGGATATTTTTGCATTCTCTAAAAATTCGGCCAAAATGGAGGTTAAGAAAATCTCCTCGTTAATTTAGGACATTGCTTGTTTTCGACCTATTTTTACTAGGAAGGCCATAAAGTGGCCGATTTGTATTGAATCTTAGCGTGTGACAATTCGTTGGATAGGTAAACAACATAACTATGACTTCCATGGGATATTTTTGCATTCTCTAAAAATTCGGCCAAAATGGAGGTTAAGAAAATCTCCTCGTTAATTTGGGACATTACTCGTTTTCGACCCATTTTTATTAGGAAGGCCATAAAGTGGCCGATTTGTATTGAATCTTAGCATGTGACAATTCGTTGGATAGGTAAACAACATAACTACAACTTCCATGGGATATTTTTGCATTCTCTAAAAATTCAGCCAAAATGGAGGTTAAGAAAATCTCCTCGTTAATTTGGGACATTACTCGTTTTCGACCCTTTTTTACTAGGAAGGCCATAATGTGGCCGATTTGCATTGAATCTTAGCGTGTGACAATTCATTGGATTGGTAAACAACATAACTACGACTTCCATGGGATATTTTTGCATTCTCTAAAAATTCGGCCAAAATGGAGGTTAAGAAAATATCCTCGTTAATTTAGGACATTGCTCGTTTTCGACCCATTTTTACTAGGAAGGCCATAAAGTGGCCGATTTGTATTGAATCTTAGCATGTGACAATTCGTTGGATAGGTTAAAAACATAACTACGACTTGCATTGAATCTTAGCGTGCGACAATTCGTTGGATAGGTAAACAACATAACTACGACTTCCATGGGATATTTTTGCATTCTCTAAAAATTCAGCCAAAATGGAGGTTAAGAAAATCTCCTCGCTAATTTAGGACATTACTCGTTATCGACCCTTTTTTACTAGGAAGGCCATAATGTGGTCGATTTGCATTGAATCTTAGCATGTGACAATTCGTTGGATAGGTAAACAACATAACTACGACTTCCATGGGATATTTTTGCATTCTCTAAAAATTCGGCCAAAATGGAGGTTAAGAAAATCTCCTCGTTAATTTAGGACATTACTCGTTTTCGACCCTTTTTTACTAGGAAGGCCATAATGTGGCCGATTTGCATTGAATCTTAGCGTGTGACAACTCGTTAGATAGGTAAACAACATAACTACGACTTCCATGGGATATTTTTGCATTCTCTAAAAATTCGGCCAAAATGGAGGTTAAGAAAATATCCTCGTTTATTTAGGACATTGCTCGTTTTCGACCCATTTTTACTAGGAAGGCCATAAAGTGGCCGATTTGTATTGAATCTTAGCATGTGACAATTCGTTGGATAGGTTAATAACATAACTACGACTTACATGGGATATTTTTGCATTCTCTAAAAATTCGGCCAAAATGGAGGTTAAGAAAATCTCCTCGTTAATTTAGGACATTACTCATTTTCGACCCTTTTTTACTAGGAAGGCCATAAAGTGGCCGATTTGTATTCAATCTTAGCATGCGACAATTCGTTGGATAGGTAAACAACATAACTATGACTTCCATGGGATATTTTTGCATTCTCTAAAAATTCAGCCAAAATGGAGGTTAAGAAAATCTCCTCGCTAATTTAGGACATTACTCGTTTTCGACCCTTTTTTACTAGGAAGGCCATAATGTGGTCGATTTGCATTGAATCTTAGCATGTGACAATTCGTTGGATAGGTAAACAACATAACTACGACTTCCATGGGATATTTTTGCATTCTCTAAAAATTCGGCCAGAATGGAGGTTAAGAAAATCTCGTCCTTAATTTGGGACATTACTCGTTTTTGACCCATTTTTACTAGGAAGGCCATAAAGTGGCCGATTTGCATTGAATTTTAGCGTGTGACAATTCGTTGGATAGGTAAACAACATAACTACGACATCCATGGGATATTTTTGCATTCTCTAAAAATTCGGCCAGAATGGAGGTTAAGAAAATCTCCTCGTTAATTTAGGACATTGCTTGTTTTCGACCCATTTTTACTAGGAAGGCCATAAAGTGGCCGATTTGTATTGAATCTTAGCGTGTGACAATTCGTTGGATAGGTAAACAACATAACTACGACTTCCATGGGATATTTTTGCATTCTCTAAAAATTTGGCCAAAATGGAGGTTAAGAAAATCTCCTCGTTAATTTAGGACATTGCTTGTTTTCGACCCATTTTTACTAGGAAGGCCATAAAGTGGCCGATTTGTATTGAATCTTAGCGTGTGACAATTCGTTGGATAGGTAAACAACATAACTACGACATCCATGGGATATTTTTGCATTCTCTAAAAATTCGGCCAGAATGGAGGTTAAGAAAATCTCCTCGTTAATTTGGGACATTACTTGTTTTCGACCCATTTTTATTAGGAAGGCCATAAAGTGGCCGATTTGTATTGAATCTTAGCATGTGACAATTCGTTGGATAGGTTAATAACATAACTACGACTTACATGGGATATTTTTGCATTCTCTAAAAATTCGGCCAAAATGGAGGTTAAGAAAATCTCCTCGTTAATTTAGGACATTACTCATTTTCGACCCTTTTTTACTAGGAAGGCCATAAAGTGGCCGATTTGTATTGAATCTTAGCATGCGACAATTCGTTGGATAGGTAAACAACATAACTATGACTTCCATGGGATATTTTTGCATTCTCTAAAAATTCGGCCAAAATGGAGGTTAAGAAAATCTCCTCGTTAATTTTGGACATTACTCGTTTTCGACCCTTTTTTACTAGGAAGGCCATAATGTGGCCGATTTGCATTGAATCTTAGCGTGTGACAATTCGTTGGATAGGTAAACAACATAACTACGACTTCCATGGGATATTTTTGCATTCTCTAAAAATTCAGCCAAAATGGAGGTTAAGAAAATCTCCTCGTTAATTTGGGACATTACTCGTTTTCGACCCTTTTTTAGTAGGAAGGCCATAATGTGGCCGATTTGCATTGAATCTTAGCGTGTGACAATTCATTGGATTGGTAAACAACATAACTACGACTTCCATGGGATATTTTTGCATTCTCTAAAAATTCGGCCAAAATGGAGGTTAAGAAAATCTCCTCGTTAATTTTGGACATTACTCGTTTTCGACCCTTTTTTACTAGGAAGGCCATAATGTGGCCGATTTGCATTGAATCTTAGCGTGTGACAATTCGTTGGATAGGTAAACAACATAACTACGACTTCCATGGGATATTTTTGCATTCTCTAAAAATTCAGCCAAAATGGAGGTTAAGAAAATCTCCTCGTTAATTTGGGACATTACTCGTTTTCGACCCTTTTTTAGTAGGAAGGCAATAATGTGGCCGATTTGCATTGAATCTTAGCGTGTGACAATTCATTGGATTGGTAAACAACATAACTACGACTTCCATGGGATATTTTTGCATTCTCTAAAAATTCGGCCAAAATGGAGGTTAAGAAAATCTCCTCGTTAATTTAGGACATTGCTTGTTTTCGACCCATTTTTACTAGGAAGGCCATAAAGTGGCCGATTTGTATTGAATCTTAGCGTGTGACAATTCGTTGGATAGGTAAACAACATAACTACGACTTCCATGGGATATTTTTGCATTCTCTAAAAATTCGGCCAGAATGGAGGTTAAGAAAATCTCGTCCTTAATTTGGGACATTCCTCATTTTTTACCCATTTTTACTAGGAAGGCCATAAAGTGGCCGATTTGCATTGAATTTTAGCGTGTGACAATTCGTTGGATAGGTAAACAACATAACTACGACATCCATGGGATATTTTTGCATTCTCTAAAAATTCGGCCAGAATGGAGGTTAAGAAAATCTCCTCGTTAATTTAGGACATTGCTTGTTTTCGACCCATTTTTACTAGGAAGGCCATAAAGTGGCCGATTTGTATTGAATCTTAGCGTGTGACAATTCGTTGGATAGGTAAACAACATAACTACGACATCCATGGGATATTTTTGCATTCTCTAAAAATTTAGCCAAAATGGAGGTTAAGAAAATCTCCTCGTTAATTTAGGACATTGCTTGTTTTCGACCCATTTTTACTAGGAAGGCCATAAAGTGGCCGATTTGTATTGAATCTTAGCGTGTGACAATTCGTTGGATAGGTAAACAACATAACTAGGACTTCCATGGGATATTTTTGCATTCTCTAAAAATTCGGCCAAAATGGAGGTTAAGAAAATCTCCTCGTTAATTTTGGACATTACTCGTTTTCGACCCTTTTTTACTAGGAAGGCCATAAAGTGGCCGATTTGTATTGAATCTTAGCGTGTGACAATTCGTTAGATAGGTAAACAACATAACTACGACTTCCATGGGATATTTTTGCATTCTCTAAAAATTCAGCCAAAATGGAGGTTAAGAAAATCTCCTCGTTAATTTGGGACATTACTCATTTTCGACCCATTTTTACTAGGAAGGCCATAAAGTGGCCGATTTGTATTGAATTGAATCTTAGCATGTGACAATTCGTTGGATAGGTAAACAACATATCTACGACTTCCGTGGGATATTTTTGCATTCTCTAAAAATTCAGCCAAAATGGAGGTTAAGAAAATCTCCTCGTTAATTTGGGACATTACTCGTTTTCGACCCTTTTTTACTAGGAAGGCCATAATGTGGCCGATTTGCATTGAATCTTAGCGTGTGACAACTCGTTCGATAGGTAAACAACATAACTACGACTTCCATGGGATATTTTTGCATTCTCTAAAAATTCGGCCAAAATGGAGGTTAAGAAAATCTCCTCGTTAATTTAGGACATTGCTTGTTTTCGACCTATTTTTACTAGGAAGGCCATAAAGTGGCCGATTTGTATTGAATCTTAGCGTGTGACAATTCGTTGGATAGGTAAACAACATAACTATGACTTCCATGGGATATTTTTGCATTCTCTAAAAATTCGGCCAAAATGGAGGTTAAGAAAATCTCCTCGTTAATTTGGGACATTACTCGTTTTCGACCCATTTTTATTAGGAAGGCCATAAAGTGGCCGATTTGTATTGAATCTTAGCATGTGACAATTCGTTGGATAGGTAAACAACATAACTACAACTTCCATGGGATATTTTTGCATTCTCTAAAAATTCAGCCAAAATGGAGGTTAAGAAAATCTCCTCGTTAATTTGGGACATTACTCGTTTTCGACCCTTTTTTACTAGGAAGGCCATAATGTGGCCGATTTGCATTGAATCTTAGCGTGTGACAATTCATTGGATTGGTAAACAACATAACTACGACTTCCATGGGATATTTTTGCATTCTCTAAAAATTCGGCCAAAATGGAGGTTAAGAAAATATCCTCGTTAATTTAGGACATTGCTCGTTTTCGACCCATTTTTACTAGGAAGGCCATAAAGTGGCCGATTTGTATTGAATCTTAGCATGTGACAATTCGTTGGATAGGTTAAAAACATAACTACGACTTGCATTGAATCTTAGCGTGCGACAATTCGTTGGATAGGTAAACAACATAACTACGACTTCCATGGGATATTTTTGCATTCTCTAAAAATTCAGCCAAAATGGAGGTTAAGAAAATCTCCTCGCTAATTTAGGACATTACTCGTTATCGACCCTTTTTTACTAGGAAGGCCATAATGTGGTCGATTTGCATTGAATCTTAGCATGTGACAATTCGTTGGATAGGTAAACAACATAACTACGACTTCCATGGGATATTTTTGCATTCTCTAAAAATTCAGCCAAAATGGAGGTTAAGAAAATCTCCTCGTTAATTTGGGACATTACTCGTTTTCGACCCTTTTTTACTAGGAAGGCCATAATGTGGCCGATTTGCATTGAATCTTAGCGTGTGACAATTCATTGGATTGGTAAACAACATAACTACGACTTCCATGGGATATTTTTGCATTCTCTAAAAATTCGGCCAAAATGGAGGTTAAGAAAATCTCCTCGTTAATTTAGGACATTGCTTGTTTTCGACCTTTTTTTACTAGGAAGGCCATAAAGTGGCCGATTTGTATTGAATCTTAGCGTGTGACAATTCGTTGGATAGGTAAACAACATAACTATGACTTCCATGGGATATTTTTGCATTCTCTAAAAATTCGGCCAAAATGGAGGTTAAGAAAATCTCCTCGTTAATTTGGGACATTACTCGTTTTCGACCCATTTTTATTAGGAAGGCCATAAAGTGGCCGATTTGTATTGAATCTTAGCATGTGACAATTCGTTGGATAGGTAAACAACATAACTACAACTTCCATGGGATATTTTTGCATTCTCTAAAAATTCAGCCAAAATGGAGGTTAAGAAAATCTCCTCGTTAATTTGGGACATTACTCGTTTTCGACCCTTTTTTACTAGGAAGGCCATAATGTGGCCGATTTGCATTGAATCTTAGCGTGTGACAATTCATTGGATTGGTAAACAACATAACTACGACTTCCATGGGATATTTTTGCATTCTCTAAAAATTCGGCCAAAATGGAGGTTAAGAAAATATCCTCGTTAATTTAGGACATTGCTCGTTTTCGACCCATTTTTACTAGGAAGGCCATAAAGTGGCCGATTTGTATTGAATCTTAGCATGTGACAATTCGTTGGATAGGTTAAAAACATAACTACGACTTGCATTGAATCTTAGCGTGCGACAATTCGTTGGATAGGTAAACAACATAACTACGACTTCCATGGGATATTTTTGCATTCTCTAAAAATTCAGCCAAAATGGAGGTTAAGAAAATCTCCTCGCTAATTTAGGACATTACTCGTTATCGACCCTTTTTTACTAGGAAGGCCATAATGTGGTCGATTTGCATTGAATCTTAGCATGTGACAATTCGTTGGATAGGTAAACAACATAACTACGACTTCCATGGGATATTTTTGCATTCTCTAAAAATTCGGCCAGAATGGAGGTTAAGAAAATCTCGTCCTTAATTTGGGACATTACTCATTTTTTACCCATTTTTACTAGGAAGGCCATAAAGTGGCCGATTTGCATTGAATTTTAGCGTGTGACAATTCGTTGGATAGGTAAACAACATAACTACGACATCCATGGGATATTTTTGCATTCTCTAAAAATTCGGCCAGAATGGAGGTTAAGAAAATCTCCTCGTTAATTTAGGACATTGCTTGTTTTCGACCCATTTTTACTAGGAAGGCCATAAAGTGGCCGATTTGTATTGAATCTTAGCGTGTGACAATTCGTTGGATAGGTAAACAACATAACTACGACATCCATGGGATATTTTTGCATTCTCTAAAAATTTAGCCAAAATGGAGGTTAAGAAAATCTCCTCGTTAATTTAGGACATTGCTTGTTTTCGACCCATTTTTACTAGGAAGGCCATAAAGTGGCCGATTTGTATTGAATCTTAGCGTGTGACAATTCGTTGGATAGGTAAACAACATAACTAGGACTTCCATGGGATATTTTTGCATTCTCTAAAAATTCGGCCAAAATGGAGGTTAAGAAAATCTCCTCGTTAATTTTGGACATTACTCGTTTTCGACCCTTTTTTACTAGGAAGGCCATAAAGTGGCCGATTTGTATTGAATCTTAGCGTGTGACAATTCGTTAGATAGGTAAACAACATAACTACGACTTCCATGGGATATTTTTGCATTCTCTAAAAATTCAGCCAAAATGGAGGTTAAGAAAATCTCCTCGTTAATTTGGGACATTACTCATTTTCGACCCATTTTTACTAGGAAGGCCATAAAGTGGCCGATTTGTATTGAATTGAATCTTAGCATGTGACAATTCGTTGGATAGGTAAACAACATATCTACGACTTCCGTGGGATATTTTTGCATTCTCTAAAAATTCAGCCAAAATGGAGGTTAAGAAAATCTCCTCATTAATTTGGGACATTACTCGTTTTCGACCCTTTTTTACTAGGAAGGCCATAATGTGGCCGATTTGCATTGAATCTTAGCGTGTGACAACTCGTTAGATAGGTAAACAACATAACTACGACTTCCATGGGATATTTTTGCATTCTCTAAAAATTCGGCCAAAATGGAGGTTAAGAAAATCTCCTCGTTAATTTAGGACATTGCTTGTTTTCGACCTATTTTTACTAGGAAGGCCATAAAGTGGCCGATTTGTATTGAATCTTAGCGTGTGACAATTCGTTGGATAGGTAAACAACATAACTATGACTTCCATGGGATATTTTTGCATTCTCTAAAAATTCGGCCAAAATGGAGGTTAAGAAAATCTCCTCGTTAATTTGGGACATTACTCGTTTTCGACCCATTTTTATTAGGAAGGCCATAAAGTGGCCGATTTGTATTGAATCTTAGCATGTGACAATTCGTTGGATAGGTAAACAACATAACTACAACTTCCATGGGATATTTTTGCATTCTCTAAAAATTCAGCCAAAATGGAGGTTAAGAAAATCTCCTCGTTAATTTGGGACATTACTCGTTTTCGACCCTTTTTTACTAGGAAGGCCATAATGTGGCCGATTTGCATTGAATCTTAGCGTGTGACAATTCATTGGATTGGTAAACAACATAACTACGACTTCCATGGGATATTTTTGCATTCTCTAAAAATTCGGCCAAAATGGAGGTTAAGAAAATATCCTCGTTAATTTAGGACATTGCTCGTTTTCGACCCATTTTTACTAGGAAGGCCATAAAGTGGCCGATTTGTATTGAATCTTAGCATGTGACAATTCGTTGGATAGGTTAAAAACATAACTACGACTTGCATTGAATCTTAGCGTGCGACAATTCGTTGGATAGGTAAACAACATAACTACGACTTCCATGGGATATTTTTGCATTCTCTAAAAATTCAGCCAAAATGGAGGTTAAGAAAATCTCCTCGCTAATTTAGGACATTACTCGTTATCGACCCTTTTTTACTAGGAAGGCCATAATGTGGTCGATTTGCATTGAATCTTAGCATGTGACAATTCGTTGGATAGGTAAACAACATAACTACGACTTCCATGGGATATTTTTGCATTCTCTAAAAATTCGGCCAGAATGGAGGTTAAGAAAATCTCGTCCTTAATTTGGGACATTACTCATTTTTTACCCATTTTTACTAGGAAGGCCATAAAGTGGCCGATTTGCATTGAATTTTAGCGTGTGACAATTCGTTGGATAGGTAAACAACATAACTACGACATCCATGGGATATTTTTGCATTCTCTAAAAATTCGGCCAGAATGGAGGTTAAGAAAATCTCCTCGTTAATTTAGGACATTGCTTGTTTTCGACCCATTTTTACTAGGAAGGCCATAAAGTGGCCGATTTGTATTGAATCTTAGCGTGTGACAATTCGTTGGATAGGTAAACAACATAACTACGACATCCATGGGATATTTTTGCATTCTCTAAAAATTTAGCCAAAATGGAGGTTAAGAAAATCTCCTCGTTAATTTAGGACATTGCTTGTTTTCGACCCATTTTTACTAGGAAGGCCATAAAGTGGCCGATTTGTATTGAATCTTAGCGTGTGACAATTCGTTGGATAGGTAAACAACATAACTAGGACTTCCATGGGATATTTTTGCATTCTCTAAAAATTCGGCCAAAATGGAGGTTAAGAAAATCTCCTCGTTAATTTTGGACATTACTCGTTTTCGACCCTTTTTTACTAGGAAGGCCATAAAGTGGCCGATTTGTATTGAATCTTAGCGTGTGACAATTCGTTAGATAGGTAAACAACATAACTACGACTTCCATGGGATATTTTTGCATTCTCTAAAAATTCAGCCAAAATGGAGGTTAAGAAAATCTCCTCGTTAATTTGGGACATTACTCATTTTCGACCCATTTTTACTAGGAAGGCCATAAAGTGGCCGATTTGTATTGAATTGAATCTTAGCATGTGACAATTCGTTGGATAGGTAAACAACATATCTACGACTTCCGTGGGATATTTTTGCATTCTCTAAAAATTCAGCCAAAATGGAGGTTAAGAAAATCTCCTCGTTAATTTGGGACATTACTCGTTTTCGACCCTTTTTTACTAGGAAGGCCATAATGTGGCCGATTTGCATTGAATCTTAGCGTGTGACAACTCGTTAGATAGGTAAACAACATAACTACGACTTCCATGGGATATTTTTGCATTCTCTAAAAATTCGGCCAAAATGGAGGTTAAGAAAATCTCCTCGTTAATTTAGGACATTGCTTGTTTTCGACCTATTTTTACTAGGAAGGCCATAAAGTGGCCGATTTGTATTGAATCTTAGCGTGTGACAATTCGTTGGATAGGTAAACAACATAACTATGACTTCCATGGGATATTTTTGCATTCTCTAAAAATTCGGCCAAAATGGAGGTTAAGAAAATCTCCTCGTTAATTTGGGACATTACTCGTTTTCGACCCATTTTTATTAGGAAGGCCATAAAGTGGCCGATTTGTATTGAATCTTAGCATGTGACAATTCGTTGGATAGGTAAACAACATAACTACAACTTCCATGGGATATTTTTGCATTCTCTAAAAATTCAGCCAAAATGGAGGTTAAGAAAATCTCCTCGTTAATTTGGGACATTACTCGTTTTCGACCCTTTTTTACTAGGAAGGCCATAATGTGGCCGATTTGCATTGAATCTTAGCGTGTGACAATTCATTGGATTGGTAAACAACATAACTACGACTTCCATGGGATATTTTTGCATTCTCTAAAAATTCGGCCAAAATGGAGGTTAAGAAAATATCCTCGTTAATTTAGGACATTGCTCGTTTTCGACCCATTTTTACTAGGAAGGCCATAAAGTGGCCGATTTGTATTGAATCTTAGCATGTGACAATTCGTTGGATAGGTTAAAAACATAACTACGACTTGCATTGAATCTTAGCGTGCGACAATTCGTTGGATAGGTAAACAACATAACTACGACTTCCATGGGATATTTTTGCATTCTCTAAAAATTCAGCCAAAATGGAGGTTAAGAAAATCTCCTCGCTAATTTAGGACATTACTCGTTATCGACCCTTTTTTACTAGGAAGGCCATAATGTGGTCGATTTGCATTGAATCTTAGCATGTGACAATTCGTTGGATAGGTAAACAACATAACTACGACTTCCATGGGATATTTTTGCATTCTCTAAAAATTCGGCCAGAATGGAGGTTAAGAAAATCTCGTCCTTAATTTGGGACATTACTCATTTTTTACCCATTTTTACTAGGAAGGCCATAAAGTGGCCGATTTGCATTGAATTTTAGCGTGTGACAATTCGTTGGATAGGTAAACAACATAACTACGACATCCATGGGATATTTTTGCATTCTCTAAAAATTCGGCCAGAATGGAGGTTAAGAAAATCTCCTCGTTAATTTAGGACATTGCTTGTTTTCGACCCATTTTTACTAGGAAGGCCATAAAGTGGCCGATTTGTATTGAATCTTAGCGTGTGACAATTCGTTGGATAGGTAAACAACATAACTACGACATCCATGGGATATTTTTGCATTCTCTAAAAATTTGGCCAAAATGGAGGTTAAGAAAATCTCCTCGTTAATTTAGGACATTGCTTGTTTTCGACCCATTTTTACTAGGAAGGCCATAAAGTGGCCGATTTGTATTGAATCTTAGCGTGTGACAATTCGTTGGATAGGTAAACAACATAACTAGGACTTCCATGGGATATTTTTGCATTCTCTAAAAATTCGGCCAAAATGGAGGTTAATAAAATCTCCTCGTTAATTTTGGACATTACTCGTTTTCGACCCTTTTTTACTAGGAAGGCCATAAAGTGGCCGATTTGTATTGAATCTTAGCGTGTGACAATTCGTTAGATAGGTAAACAACATAACTACGACTTCCATGGGATATTTTTGCATTCTCTAAAAATTCAGCCAAAATGGAGGTTAAGAAAATCTCCTCGTTAATTTGGGACATTACTCATTTTCGACCCATTTTTACTAGGAAGGCCATAAAGTGGCCGATTTGTATTGAATTGAATCTTAGCATGTGACAATTCGTTGGATAGGTAAACAACATATCTACGACTTCCGTGGGATATTTTTGCATTCTCTAAAAATTCAGCCAAAATGGAGGTTAAGAAAATCTCCTCGTTAATTTGGGACATTACTCGTTTTCGACCCTTTTTTACTAGGAAGGCCATAATGTGGCCGATTTGCATTGAATCTTAGCGTGTGACAACTCGTTAGATAGGTAAACAACATAACTACGACTTCCATGGGATATTTTTGCATTCTCTAAAAATTCGGCCAAAATGGAGGTTAAGAAAATATCCTCGTTAATTTAGGACATTGCTCGTTTTCGACCCATTTTTACTAGGAAGGCCATAAAGTGGCCGATTTGTATTGAATCTTAGCATGTGACAATTCGTTGGATAGGTTAATAACATAACTACGACTTACATGGGATATTTTTGCATTCTCTAAAAATTCGGCCAAAATGGAGGTTAAGAAAATCTCCTCGTCAATTTAGGACATTACTCGTTTTCGACCCTTTTTTACTAGGAAGGCCATAAAGTGGCCGATTTGTATTGAATCTTAGCATGCGACAATTCGTTGGATAGGTAAAGAACATAACTACGACTTCCATGGGATATTTTTGCATTCTCGAAAAATTCAGCCAAAATGGAGGTTAAGAAAATCTCCTCGTTAATTTAGGACATTACTCGTTTTCGACCCTTTTTTACTAGGAAGGCCATAATGTGGTCGATTTGCATTGAATCTTAGCATGTGACAATTCGTTGGATAGGTAAACAACATAACTACGACATCCATGGGATAATTTTGCATTCTCTAAAAATTCGGCCAGAATGGAGGTTAAGAAAATCTCCTCGTTAATTTAGGACATTACTCGTTTTCGACCCATTGTTACTAGGAAGGCCATAAAGTGGCCGATTTGCATTGAATCTTAGCATGTGACAATTCGTTGGATAGGTTAATAACATAACTACAACTTACATGGGATATTTTTGTATTCTCTAAAAATTCGGCCAAAATGGAGGTTAAGAAAATATCCTCGTTAATTTAGGACATTGCTCGTTTTCGACCCATTTTTACTAGGAAGGCCATAAAGTGGCCGATTTGTATTGAATCTTAGCATGTGACAATTCGTTGGATAGGTAAACAACATAACTACGACTTCCATGGGATATTTTTGCATTCTCTAAAAATTCGGCCAAAATGGAGGTTAAGAAAATATCCTCGTTAATTTAGGACATTGCTCGTTTTCGACCCATTTTTACTAGGAAGGCCATAAAGTGGCCGATTTGTATTGAATCTTAGCATGTGACAATTCGTTGGATAGGTTAATAACATAACTACAACTTACATGGGATATTTTTGTATTCTCTAAAAATTCGGCCAAAATGGAGGTTAAGAAAATCTCCTCGTTAATTTAGGACATTACTCGTTTTCGACCCTTTTTTACTAGGAAGGCCATAAAGTGGCCGATTTGTATTGAATCTTAGCATGTGACAATTCGTTGGATAGGTAAACAACATAACTACGACTTCCACGGGATATTTTTGCATTCTCTAAAAATTCAGCCAAAATGGAGGTTAAGAAAATATCCTCGTTAATTTAGGACATTACTCGTTTTCGACCCTTTTTTACTAGGGAGGCCATAAAGTGGCCGATTTGTATTGAATCTTAGCATGTGACAATTCGTTGGATAGGTAAACAACATAACTACGACTTCCACGGGATATTTTTGCATTCTCTAAAAATTCAGCCAAAATGGAGGTTAAGAAAATCTCCTCGTTAATTTGGGACATTACTCGTTTTCGACCCTTTTTTACTAGGAAGGCCATAATGTGGCCGATTTGCATTGAATCTTAGCGTGTGACAACTCGTTAGATAGGTAAACAACATAACTACGACTTCCATGGGATATTTTTGCATTCTCTAAAAATTCGGCCAAAATGGAGGTTAAGAAAATATCCTCGTTAATTTAGGACATTGCTCGTTTTCGACCCATTTTTACTAGGAAGGCCATAAAGTGGCCGATTTGTATTGAATCTTAGCATGTGACAATTCGTTGGATAGGTTAATAACATAACTACGACTTACATGGGATATTTTTGCATTCTCTAAAAATTCGGCCAAAATGGAGGTTAAGAAAATCTCCTCGTCAATTTAGGACATTACTCGTTTTCGACCCTTTTTTACTAGGAAGGCCATAAAGTGGCCGATTTGTATTGAATCTTAGCATGCGACAATTCGTTGGATAGGTAAAGAACATAACTACGACTTCCATGGGATATTTTTGCATTCTCGAAAAATTCAGCCAAAATGGAGGTTAAGAAAATCTCCTCGTTAATTTAGGACATTACTCGTTTTCGACCCTTTTTTACTAGGAAGGCCATAATGTGGTCGATTTGCATTGAGTCTTAGCATGTGACAATTCGTTGGATAGGTAAACAACATAACTACGACATCCATGGGATAATTTTGCATTCTCTAAAAATTCGGCCAGAATGGAGGTTAAGAAAATCTCCTCGTTAATTTAGGACATTACTCGTTTTCGACCCATTGTTACTAGGAAGGCCATAAAGTGGCCGATTTGCATTAAATCTTAGCGTGTGACAATTCGTTGGATAGGTAAACAACATAACTACGACATCCATGGGATATTTTTGCATTCTCTAAAAATTCGGCCAGAATGGAGGTTAAGAAAATCTCCTCGTTAATTTGGGACATTACTCGTTTTCGACCCATTTTTATTAGGAAGGCCATAAAGTGGCCGATTTGTATTGAATCTTAGCATGTGACAATTCGTTGGATAGGTAAACAACATAACTACAACTTCCATGGGATATTTTTGCATTCTCTAAAAATTCAGCCAAAATGGAGGTTAAGAAAATCTCCTCGTTAATTTGGGACATTACTCGTTTTCGACCCTTTTTTACTAGGAAGGCCATAATGTGGCCGATTTGCATTGAATCTTAGCGTGTGACAACTCGTTAGATAGGTAAACAACATAACTACGACTTCCATGGGATATTTTTGCATTCTCTAAAAATTCGGCCAAAATGGAGGTTAAGAAAATATCCTCGTTAATTTAGGACATTGCTCGTTTTCGACCCATTTTTACTAGGAAGGCCATAAAGTGGCCGATTTGTATTGAATCTTAGCATGTGACAATTCGTTGGATAGGTTAATAACATAACTACGACTTACATGGGATATTTTTGCATTCTCTAAAAATTCGGCCAAAATGGAGGTTAAGAAAATCTCCTCGTCAATTTAGGACATTACTCGTTTTCGACCCTTTTTTACTAGGAAGGCCATAAAGTGGCCGATTTGTATTGAATCTTAGCATGCGACAATTCGTTGGATAGGTAAAGAACATAACTACGACTTCCATGGGATATTTTTGCATTCTCGAAAAATTCAGCCAAAATGGAGGTTAAGAAAATCTCCTCGTTAATTTAGGACATTACTCGTTTTCGACCCTTTTTTACTAGGAAGGCCATAATGTGGTCGATTTGCATTGAATCTTAGCATGTGACAATTCGTTGGATAGGTAAACAACATAACTACGACATCCATGGGATAATTTTGCATTCTCTAAAAATTCGGCCAGAATGGAGGTTAAGAAAATCTCCTCGTTAATTTAGGACATTACTCGTTTTCGACCCATTGTTACTAGGAAGGCCATAAAGTGGCCGATTTGCATTGAATCTTAGCATGTGACAATTCGTTGGATAGGTTAATAACATAACTACAACTTACATGGGATATTTTTGTATTCTCTAAAAATTCGGCCAAAATGGAGGTTAAGAAAATATCCTCGTTAATTTAGGACATTGTTCGTTTTCGACCCATTTTTACTAGGAAGGCCATAAAGTGGCCGATTTGTATTGAATCTTAGCATGTGACAATTCGTTGGATAGGTAAACAACATAACTACGACTTCCATGGGATATTTTTGCATTCTCTAAAAATTCGGCCAAAATGGAGGTTAAGAAAATATCCTCGTTAATTTAGGACATTGCTCGTTTTCGACCCATTTTTACTAGGAAGGCCATAAAGTGGCCGATTTGTATTGAATCTTAGCATGTGACAATTCGTTGGATAGGTTAATAACATAACTACAACTTACATGGGATATTTTTGTATTCTCTAAAAATTCGGCCAAAATGGAGGTTAAGAAAATCTCCTCGTTAATTTAGGACATTACTCGTTTTCGACCCTTTTTTACTAGGAAGGCCATAAAGTGGCCGATTTGTATTGAATCTTAGCATGTGACAATTCGTTGGATAGGTAAACAACATAACTACGACTTCCACGGGATATTTTTGCATTCTCTAAAAATTCAGCCAAAATGGAGGTTAAGAAAATATCCTCGTTAATTTAGGACATTACTCGTTTTCGACCCTTTTTTACTAGGAAGGCCATAAAGTGGCCGATTTGTATTGAATCTTAGCATGTGACAATTCGTTGGATAGGTAAACAACATAACTACGACTTCCACGGGATATTTTTGCATTCTCTAAAAATTCAGCCAAAATGGAGGTTAAGAAAATCTCCTCGTTAATTTGGGACATTACTCGTTTTCGACCCTTTTTTACTAGGAAGGCCATAATGTGGCCGATTTGCATTGAATCTTAGCGTGTGACAACTCGTTAGATAGGTAAACAACATAACTACGACTTCCATGGGATATTTTTGCATTCTCTAAAAATTCGGCCAAAATGGAGGTTAAGAAAATATCCTCGTTAATTTAGGACATTGCTCGTTTTCGACCCATTTTTACTAGGAAGGCCATAAAGTGGCCGATTTGTATTGAATCTTAGCATGTGACAATTCGTTGGATAGGTTAATAACATAACTACGACTTACATGGGATATTTTTGCATTCTCTAAAAATTCGGCCAAAATGGAGGTTAAGAAAATCTCCTCGTCAATTTAGGACATTACTCGTTTTCGACCCTTTTTTACTAGGAAGGCCATAAAGTGGCCGATTTGTATTGAATCTTAGCATGCGACAATTCGTTGGATAGGTAAAGAACATAACTACGACTTCCATGGGATATTTTTGCATTCTCGAAAAATTCAGCCAAAATGGATGTTAAGAAAATCTCCTCGTTAATTTAGGACATTACTCGTTTTCGACCCTTTTTTACTAGGAAGGCCATAATGTGGTCGATTTGCATTGAGTCTTAGCATGTGACAATTCGTTGGATAGGTAAACAACATAACTACGACATCCATGGGATAATTTTGCATTCTCTAAAAATTCGGCCAGAATGGAGGTTAAGAAAATCTCCTCGTTAATTTAGGACATTACTCGTTTTCGACCCATTGTTACTAGGAAGGCCATAAAGTGGCCGATTTGCATTAAATCTTAGCGTGTGACAATTCGTTGGATAGGTAAACAACATAACTACGACATCCATGGGATATTTTTGCATTCTCTAAAAATTCGGCCAGAATGGAGGTTAAGAAAATCTCCTCGTTAATTTGGGACATTACTCGTTTTCGACCCATTTTTATTAGGAAGGCCATAAAGTGGCCGATTTGTATTGAATCTTAGCATGTGACAATTCGTTGGATAGGTAAACAACATAACTACAACTTCCATGGGATATTTTTGCATTCTCTAAAAATTCAGCCAAAATGGAGGTTAAGAAAATCTCCTCGTTAATTTGGGACATTACTCGTTTTCGACCCTTTTTTACTAGGAAGGCCATAATGTGGCCGATTTGCATTGAATCTTAGCGTGTGACAATTCGTTGGATAGGTAAACAACATAACTACGACTTCCATGGGATATTTTTGCATTCTCTAAAAATTCGGCCAAAATGGAGGTTAAGAAAATATCCTCGTTAATTTAGGACATTGCTCGTTTTCGACCCATTTTTACTAGGAAGGCCATAAAGTGGCCGATTTGTATTGAATCTTAGCATGTGACAATTCGTTGGATAGGTTAATAACATAACTACAACTTACATGGGATATTTTTGTATTCTCTAAAAATTCGGCCAAAATGGAGGTTAAGAAAATCTCCTCGTTAATTTAGGACATTACTCGTTTTCGACCCTTTTTTACTAGGAAGGCCATAAAGTGGCCGATTTGTATTGAATCTTAGCATGTGACAATTCGTTGGATAGGTAAACAACATAACTACGACTTCCATGGGATATTTTTGCATTCTCTAAAAATTCAGCCAAAATGGAGGTTAAGAAAATCTCCTCGTTAATTTGGGACATTACACGTTTTCGACCCTTTTTTAGTAGGAAGGCCATAAAGTGGCCGATTTGTATTGAATCTTAGCATGTGACAATTCGTTGGATAGGTTAATAACTTAACTACGACTTACATGGGATATTTTTGCATTCTCTAAAAATTCGGCCAAAATGGAGGTTAAGAAAATCTCCTCGTTAATTTAGGACATTACTCGTTTTCGACCCTTTTTTACTAGGAAGGCCATAATGTGGCCGATTTGCATTGAATCTTAGCGTGTGACAACTCGTTAGATAGGTAAACAACATAACTACGACTTCCATGGGATATTTTTGCATTCTCTAAAAATTCGGCCAAAATGGAGGTTAAGAAAATATCCTCGTTAATTTAGGACATTGCTCGTTTTCGACCCATTTTTACTAGGAAGGCCATAAAGTGGCCGATTTGTATTGAATCTTAGCATGTGACAATTCGTTGGATAGGTTAATAACATAACTACGACTTACATGGGATATTTTTGCATTCTCTAAAAATTCGGCCAAAATGGAGGTTAAGAAAATCTCCTCGTTAATTTAGGACATTACTCATTTTCGACCCTTTTTTACTAGGAAGGCCATAAAGTGGCCGATTTGTATTGAATCTTAGCATGCGACAATTCGTTGGATAGGTAAACAACATAACTATGACTTCCATGGGATATTTTTGCATTCTCTAAAAATTCAGCCAAAATGGAGGTTAAGAAAATCTCCTCGCTAATTTAGGACATTACTCGTTTTCGACCCTTTTTTACTAGGAAGGCCATAATGTGGTCGATTTGCATTGAATCTTAGCATGTGACAATTCGTCGGATAGGTAAACAACATAACTACGACTTCCATGGGATATTTTTGCATTCTCTAAAAATTCGGCCAGAATGGAGGTTAAGAAAATCTCGTCCTTAATTTGGGACATTACTCGTTTTTGACCCATTTTTACTAGGAAGGCCATAAAGTGGCCGATTTGCATTGAATTTTAGCGTGTGACAATTCGTTGGATAGGTAAACAACATAACTACGACATCCATGGGATATTTTTGCATTCTCTAAAAATTCGGCCAGAATGGAGGTTAAGAAAATCTCCTCGTTAATTTAGGACATTGCTTGTTTTCGACCCATTTTTACTAGGAAGGCCATAAAGTGGCCGATTTGTATTGAATCTTAGCGTGTGACAATTCGTTGGATAGGTAAACAACATAACTACGACTTCCATGGGATATTTTTGCATTCTCTAAAAATTTGGCCAAAATGGAGGTTAAGAAAATCTCCTCGTTAATTTAGGACATTGCTTGTTTTCGACCCATTTTTACTAGGAAGGCCATAAAGTGGCCGATTTGTATTGAATCTTAGCGTGTGACAATTCGTTGGATAGGTAAACAACATAACTACGACATCCATGGGATATTTTTGCATTCTCTAAAAATTCGGCCAGAATGGAGGTTAAGAAAATCTCCTCGTTAATTTGGGACATTACTCGTTTTCGACCCATTTTTATTAGGAAGGCCATAAAGTGGCCGATTTGTATTGAATCTTAGCATGTGACAATTCGTTGGATAGGTAAACAACATAACTACAACTTCCATGGGATATTTTTGCATTCTCTAAAAATTCAGCCAAAATGGAGGTTAAGAAAATCTCCTCGTTAATTTGGGACATTACTCGTTTTCGACCCTTTTTTACTAGGAAGGCCATAATGTGGCCGATTTGCATTGAATCTTAGCGTGTGACAATTCGTTGGATAGGTAAACAACATAACTACGACTTCCATGGGATATTTTTGCATTCTCTAAAAATTCGGCCAAAATGGAGGTTAAGAAAATATCCTCGTTAATTTAGGACATTGCTCGTTTTCGACCCATTTTTACTAGGAAGGCCATAAAGTGGCCGATTTGTATTGAATCTTAGCATGTGACAATTCGTTGGATAGGTTAATAACATAACTACAACTTACATGGGATATTTTT
Organism: Medicago sativa; assembly: GCF_051527215.1. Lineage (NCBI taxonomy): Eukaryota > Viridiplantae > Streptophyta > Magnoliopsida > Fabales > Fabaceae > Medicago > Medicago sativa. The sequence continues at coordinate 86,161,499 of NC_140750.1, forward strand.
GTATTCTCTAAAAATTCGGCCAAAATGGAGGTTTAGAAAATCTCCTCGTTAATTTAGGACATTACTCGTTTTCGACCCTTTTTTACTAGGAAGGCCATAAAGTGGCCGATTTATATTGAATCTTAGCATGTGACAATTCGTTGGATAGGTAAACAACATAACTACGACTTCCATGGGATATTTTTGCATTCTCTAAAAATTCAGCCAAAATGGAGGTTAAGAAAATCTCCTCGTTAATTTGGGACATTACACGTTTTCGACCCTTTTTTAGTAGGAAGGCCATAAAGTGGCCGATTTGTATTGAATCTTAGCATGTGACAATTCGTTGGATAGGTTAATAACTTAACTACGACTTACATGGGATATTTTTGCATTCTCTAAAAATTCGGCCAAAATGGAGGTTAAGAAAATCTCCTCGTTAATTTAGGACATTACTCATTTTCGACCCTTTTTTACTAGGAAGGCCATAAAGTGGCCGATTTGTATTGAATCTTAGCATGCGACAATTCGTTGGATAGGTAAACAACATAACTACGACTTCCATGGGATATTTTTGCATTCTCTAAAAATTCAGCCAAAATGGAGGTTAAGAAAATCTCCTCGTTAATTTGGGACATTACACGTTTTCGACCCTTTTTTAGTAGGAAGGCCATAAAGTGGCCGATTTGTATTGAATCTTAGCATGTGACAATTCGTTGGATAGGTTAATAACTTAACTACGACTTACATGGGATATTTTTGCATTCTCTAAAAATTCGGCCAAAATGGAGGTTAAGAAAATCTCCTCGTTAATTTAGGACATTACTCGTTTTCGACCCTTTTTTACTAGGAAGGCCATAATGTGGCCGATTTGCATTGAATCTTAGCGTGTGACAACTCGTTAGATAGGTAAACAACATAACTACGACTTCCATGGGATATTTTTGCATTCTCTAAAAATTCGGCCAAAATGGAGGTTAAGAAAATATCCTCGTTAATTTAGGACATTGCTCGTTTTCGACCCATTTTTACTAGGAAGGCCATAAAGTGGCCGATTTGTATTGAATCTTAGCATGTGACAATTTGTTGGATAGGTTAAGAACATAACTACGACTTACATGGGATATTTTTGCATTCTCTAAAAATTCGGCCAAAATGGAGGTTAAGAAAATCTCCTCGTTAATTTAGGACATTACTCATTTTCGACCCTTTTTTACTAGGAAGGCCATAAAGTGGCCGATTTGTATTGAATCTTAGCATGCGACAATTCGTTGGATAGGTAAACAACATAACTACGACTTCCATGGGATATTTTTGCATTCTCTAAAAATTCAGCCAAAATGGAGGTTAAGAAAATCTCCTCGCTAATTTAGGACATTACTCGTTTTCGACCCTTTTTTTACTAGGAAGGCCATAATGTGGTCGATTTGCATTGAATCTTAGCATGTGACAATTTGTTGGATAGGTAAACAACATAACTACGACTTCCATGGGATATTTTTTCATTCTCTAAAAATTCGGCCAGAATGGAGGTTAAGAAAATCTCGTCCTTAATTTGGGACATTACTCGTTTTGGACCCATTTTTATTAGGAAGGCCATAAAGTGGCCGATTTGCATCGAATTTTAGCGTGTGACAATTCGTTGGATAGGTAAACAACATACCTACGACATCCATGGGATATTTTTGCATTCTCTAAAAATTCGGCCAGAATGGAGGTTAAGAAAATCTCCTCGTTAATTTAGGACATTGCTTGTTTTCGACCCATTTTTACTAGGAAGGCCATAAAGTGGCCGATTTGTATTGAATCTTAGCGTGTGACAATTCGTTGGATAGGTAAACAACATAACTACGACATCCATGGGATATTTTTGCATTCTCTAAAAATTCGGCCAGAATGGAGGTTAAGAAAATCTCCTCGTTAATTTGGGACATTACTCGTTTTCGACCCATTTTTATTAGGAAGGCCATAAAGTGGCCGATTTGTATTGAATCTTAGCATGTGACAATTCGTTGGATAGGTAAACAACATAACTACAACTTCCATGGGATATTTTTGCATTCTCTAAAAATTCAGCCAAAATGGAGGTTAAGAAAATCTCCTCGTTAATTTGGGACATTACTCGTTTTCGACCCTTTTTTACTAGGAAGGCCATAATGTGGCCGATTTGCATTGAATCTTAGCGTGTGACAATTCGTTGGATAGGTAAACAACATAACTACGACTTCCATGGGATATTTTTGCATTCTCTAAAAATTCGGCCAAAATGGAGGTTAAGAAAATATCCTCGTTAATTTAGGACATTGCTCGTTTTCGACCCATTTTTACTAGGAAGGCCATAAAGTGGCCGATTTGTTTTGAATCTTAGCATGTGACAATTTGTTGGATAGGTTAAGAACATAACTACGACTTACATGGGATATTTTTGCATTCTCTAAAAATTCGGCCAAAATGGAGGTTAAGAAAATCTCCTCGTTAATTTAGGACATTACTCATTTTCGACCCTTTTTTACTAGGAAGGCCATAAAGTGGCCGATTTGTATTGAATCTTAGCATGCGACAATTCGTTGGATAGGTAAACAACATAACTACGACTTCCATGGGATATTTTTGCATTCTCTAAAAATTCAGCCAAAATGGAGGTTAAGAAAATCTCCTCGTTAATTTGGGACATTACACGTTTTCGACCCTTTTTTAGTAGGAAGGCCATAAAGTGGCCGATTTGTATTGAATCTTAGCATGTGACAATTCGTTGGATAGGTTAATAACTTAACTACGACTTACATGGGATATTTTTGCATTCTCTAAAAATTCGGCCAAAATGGAGGTTAAGAAAATCTCCTCGTTAATTTAGGACATTACTCGTTTTCGACCCTTTTTTACTAGGAAGGCCATAATGTGGCCGATTTGCATTGAATCTTAGCGTGTGACAACTCGTTAGATAGGTAAACAACATAACTACGACTTCCATGGGATATTTTTGCATTCTCTAAAAATTCGGCCAAAATGGAGGTTAAGAAAATATCCTCGTTAATTTAGGACATTGCTCGTTTTCGACCCATTTTTACTAGGAAGGCCATAAAGTGGCCGATTTGTATTGAATCTTAGCATGTGACAATTTGTTGGATAGGTTAAGAACATAACTACGACTTACATGGGATATTTTTGCATTCTCTAAAAATTCGGCCAAAATGGAGGTTAAGAAAATCTCCTCGTTAATTTAGGACATTACTCATTTTCGACCCTTTTTTACTAGGAAGGCCATAAAGTGGCCGATTTGTATTGAATCTTAGCATGCGACAATTCGTTGGATAGGTAAACAACATAACTACGACTTCCATGGGATATTTTTGCATTCTCTAAAAATTCAGCCAAAATGGAGGTTAAGAAAATCTCCTCGCTAATTTAGGACATTACTCGTTTTCGACCCTTTTTTTACTAGGAAGGCCATAATGTGGTCGATTTGCATTGAATCTTAGCATGTGACAATTTGTTGGATAGGTAAACAACATAACTACGACTTCCATGGGATATTTTTTCATTCTCTAAAAATTCGGCCAGAATGGAGGTTAAGAAAATCTCGTCCTTAATTTGGGACATTACTCGTTTTGGACCCATTTTTATTAGGAAGGCCATAAAGTGGCCGATTTGCATCGAATTTTAGCGTGTGACAATTCGTTGGATAGGTAAACAACATACCTACGACATCCATGGGATATTTTTGCATTCTCTAAAAATTCGGCCAGAATGGAGGTTAAGAAAATCTCCTCGTTAATTTAGGACATTGCTTGTTTTCGACCCATTTTTACTAGGAAGGCCATAAAGTGGCCGATTTGTATTGAATCTTAGCGTGTGACAATTCGTTGGATAGGTAAACAACATAACTACGACATCCATGGGATATTTTTGCATTCTCTAAAAATTCGGCCAGAATGGAGGTTAAGAAAATCTCCTCGTTAATTTGGGACATTACTCGTTTTCGACCCATTTTTATTAGGAAGGCCATAAAGTGGCCGATTTGTATTGAATCTTAGCATGTGACAATTCGTTGGATAGGTAAACAACATAACTACAACTTCCATGGGATATTTTTGCATTCTCTAAAAATTCAGCCAAAATGGAGGTTAAGAAAATCTCCTCGTTAATTTGGGACATTACTCGTTTTCGACCCTTTTTTACTAGGAAGGCCATAATGTGGCCGATTTGCATTGAATCTTAGCGTGTGACAATTCGTTGGATAGGTAAACAACATAACTACGACTTCCATGGGATATTTTTGCATTCTCTAAAAATTCGGCCAAAATGGAGGTTAAGAAAATATCCTCGTTAATTTAGGACATTGCTCGTTTTCGACCCATTTTTACTAGGAAGGCCATAAAGTGGCCGATTTGTATTGAATCTTAGCATGTGACAATTCGTTGGATAGGTTAATAACATAACTACAACTTACATGGGATATTTTTGTATTCTCTAAAAATTCGGCCAAAATGGAGGTTAAGAAAATCTCCTCGTTAATTTAGGACATTACTCTTTTTCGACCCTTTTTTACTAGGAAGGCCATAAAGTGGCCGATTTGTATTGAATCTTAGCATGTGACAATTCGTTGGATAGGTAAACAACATAACTACGACTTCCATGGGATATTTTTGCATTCTCTAAAAATTCAGCCAAAATGGAGGTTAAGAAAATCTCCTCGTTAATTTGGGACATTACACGTTTTCGACCCTTTTTTAGTAGGAAGGCCATAAAGTGGCCGATTTGTATTGAATCTTAGCATGTGACAATTCGTTGGATAGGTTAATAACTTAACTACGACTTACATGGGATATTTTTGCATTCTCTAAAAATTCGGCCAAAATGGAGGTTAAGAAAATCTCCTCGTTAATTTAGGACATTACTCGTTTTCGACCCTTTTTTACTAGGAAGGCCATAATGTGGCCGATTTGCATTGAATCTTAGCGTGTGACAACTCGTTAGATAGGTAAACAACATAACTACGACTTCCATGGGATATTTTTGCATTCTCTAAAAATTCGGCCAAAATGGAGGTTAAGAAAATATCCTCGTTAATTTAGGACATTGCTCGTTTTCGACCCATTTTTACTAGGAAGGCCATAAAGTGGCCGATTTGTATTGAATCTTAGCATGTGACAATTCGTTGGATAGGTTAAGAACATAACTACGACTTACATGGGATATTTTTGCATTCTCTAAAAATTCGGCCAAAATGGAGGTTAAGAAAATCTCCTCGTTAATTTAGGACATTACTCATTTTCGACCCTTTTTTACTAGGAAGGCCATAAAGTGGCCGATTTGTATTGAATCTTAGCATGCGACAATTCGTTGGATAGGTAAACAACATAACTACGACTTCCATGGGATATTTTTGCATTCTCTAAAAATTCAGCCAAAATGGAGGTTAAGAAAATCTCCTCGCTAATTTAGGACATTACTCGTTTTCGACCCTTTTTTACTAGGAAGGCCATAATGTGGTCGATTTGCATTGAATCTTAGCATGTGACAATTTGTTGGATAGGTAAACAACATAACTACGACTTCCATGGGATATTTTTTCATTCTCTAAAAATTCGGCCAGAATGGAGGTTAAGAAAATCACGTCCTTAATTTGGGACATTACTCATTTTGGACCCATTTTTATTAGGAAGGCCATAAAGTGGCCGATTTGCATCGAATTTTAGCGTGTGACAATTCGTTGGATAGGTAAACAACATAACTACGACATCGATGGGATATTTTTGCATTCTCTAAAAATTCGGCCAGAATGGAGGTTAAGAAAATCTCCTCGTTAATTTAGGACATTGCTTGTTTTCGACCCATTTTTACTAGGAAGGCCATAAAGTGGCCGATTTGTATTGAATCTTAGCGTGTGACAATTCGTTGGATAGGTAAACAACATAACTACGACATCCATGGGATATTTTTGCATTCTCTAAAAATTCGGCCAGAATGGAGGTTAAGAAAATCTCCTCGTTAATTTGGGACATTACTCGTTTTCGACCCATTTTTATTAGGAAGGCCATAAAGTGGCCGATTTGTATTGAATCTTAGCATGTGACAATTCGTTGGATAGGTAAACAACATAACTACAACTTCCATGGGATATTTTTGCATTCTCTAAAAATTCAGCCAAAATGGAGGTTAAGAAAATCTCCTCGTTAATTTGGGACATTACTCGTTTTCGACCCTTTTTTACTAGGAAGGCCATAATGTGGCCGATTTGCATTGAATCTTAGCGTGTGACAATTCGTTGGATAGGTAAACAACATAACTACGACTTCCATGGGATATTTTTGCATTCTCTAAAAATTCGGCCAAAATGGAGGTTAAGAAAATATCCTCGTTAATTTAGGACATTGCTCGTTTTCGACCCATTTTTACTAGGAAGGCCATAAAGTGGCCGATTTGTATTGAATCTTAGCATGTGACAATTCGTTGGATAGGTTAATAACATAACTACAACTTACATGGGATATTTTTGTATTCTCTAAAAATTCGGCCAAAATGGAGGTTAAGAAAATCTCCTCGTTAATTTAGGACATTACTCTTTTTCGACCCTTTTTTACTAGGAAGGCCATAAAGTGGCCGATTTGTATTGAATCTTAGCATGTGACAATTCGTTGGATAGGTAAACAACATAACTACGACTTCCATGGGATATTTTTGCATTCTCTAAAAATTCAGCCAAAATGGAGGTTAAGAAAATCTCCTCGTTAATTTGGGACATTACACGTTTTCGACCCTTTTTTAGTAGGAAGGCCATAAAGTGGCCGATTTGTATTGAATCTTAGCATGTGACAATTCGTTGGATAGGTTAATAACTTAACTACGACTTACATGGGATATTTTTGCATTCTCTAAAAATTCGGCCAAAATGGAGGTTAAGAAAATCTCCTCGTTAATTTAGGACATTACTCGTTTTCGACCCTTTTTTACTAGGAAGGCCATAATGTGGCCGATTTGCATTGAATCTTAGCGTGTGACAACTCGTTAGATAGGTAAACAACATAACTACGACTTCCATGGGATATTTTTGCATTCTCTAAAAATTCGGCCAAAATGGAGGTTAAGAAAATATCCTCGTTAATTTAGGACATTGCTCGTTTTCGACCCATTTTTACTAGGAAGGCCATAAAGTGGCCGATTTGTATTGAATCTTAGCATGTGACAATTTGTTGGATAGGTTAAGAACATAACTACGACTTACATGGGATATTTTTGCATTCTCTAAAAATTCGGCCAAAATGGAGGTTAAGAAAATCTCCTCGTTAATTTAGGACATTACTCATTTTCGACCCTTTTTTACTAGGAAGGCCATAAAGTGGCCGATTTGTATTGAATCTTAGCATGCGACAATTCGTTGGATAGGTAAACAACATAACTACGACTTCCATGGGATATTTTTGCATTCTCTAAAAATTCAGCCAAAATGGAGGTTAAGAAAATCTCCTCGCTAATTTAGGACATTACTCGTTTTCGACCCTTTTTTTACTAGGAAGGCCATAATGTGGTCGATTTGCATTGAATCTTAGCATGTGACAATTTGTTGGATAGGTAAACAACATAACTACGACTTCCATGGGATATTTTTTCATTCTCTAAAAATTCGGCCAGAATGGAGGTTAAGAAAATCTCGTCCTTAATTTGGGACATTACTCGTTTTGGACCCATTTTTATTAGGAAGGCCATAAAGTGGCCGATTTGCATCGAATTTTAGCGTGTGACAATTCGTTGGATAGGTAAACAACATACCTACGACATCCATGGGATATTTTTGCATTCTCTAAAAATTCGGCCAGAATGGAGGTTAAGAAAATCTCCTCGTTAATTTAGGACATTGCTTGTTTTCGACCCATTTTTACTAGGAAGGCCATAAAGTGGCCGATTTGTATTGAATCTTAGCGTGTGACAATTCGTTGGATAGGTAAACAACATAACTACGACATCCATGGGATATTTTTGCATTCTCTAAAAATTCGGCCAGAATGGAGGTTAAGAAAATCTCCTCGTTAATTTGGGACATTACTCGTTTTCGACCCATTTTTATTAGGAAGGCCATAAAGTGGCCGATTTGTATTGAATCTTAGCATGTGACAATTCGTTGGATAGGTAAACAACATAACTACAACTTCCATGGGATATTTTTGCATTCTCTAAAAATTCAGCCAAAATGGAGGTTAAGAAAATCTCCTCGTTAATTTGGGACATTACTCGTTTTCGACCCTTTTTTACTAGGAAGGCCATAATGTGGCCGATTTGCATTGAATCTTAGCGTGTGACAATTCGTTGGATAGGTAAACAACATAACTACGACTTCCATGGGATATTTTTGCATTCTCTAAAAATTCGGCCAAAATGGAGGTTAAGAAAATATCCTCGTTAATTTAGGACATTGCTCGTTTTCGACCCATTTTTACTAGGAAGGCCATAAAGTGGCCGATTTGTATTGAATCTTAGCATGTGACAATTCGTTGGATAGGTTAATAACATAACTACAACTTACATGGGATATTTTTGTATTCTCTAAAAATTCGGCCAAAATGGAGGTTAAGAAAATCTCCTCGTTAATTTAGGACATTACTCTTTTTCGACCCTTTTTTACTAGGAAGGCCATAAAGTGGCCGATTTGTATTGAATCTTAGCATGTGACAATTCGTTGGATAGGTAAACAACATAACTACGACTTCCATGGGATATTTTTGCATTCTCTAAAAATTCAGCCAAAATGGAGGTTAAGAAAATCTCCTCGTTAATTTGGGACATTACACGTTTTCGACCCTTTTTTAGTAGGAAGGCCATAAAGTGGCCGATTTGTATTGAATCTTAGCATGTGACAATTCGTTGGATAGGTTAATAACTTAACTACGACTTACATGGGATATTTTTGCATTCTCTAAAAATTCGGCCAAAATGGAGGTTAAGAAAATCTCCTCGTTAATTTAGGACATTACTCGTTTTCGACCCTTTTTTACTAGGAAGGCCATAATGTGGCCGATTTGCATTGAATCTTAGCGTGTGACAACTCGTTAGATAGGTAAACAACATAACTACGACTTCCATGGGATATTTTTGCATTCTCTAAAAATTCGGCCAAAATGGAGGTTAAGAAAATATCCTCGTTAATTTAGGACATTGCTCGTTTTCGACCCATTTTTACTAGGAAGGCCATAAAGTGGCCGATTTGTATTGAATCTTAGCATGTGACAATTCGTTGGATAGGTTAAGAACATAACTACGACTTACATGGGATATTTTTGCATTCTCTAAAAATTCGGCCAAAATGGAGGTTAAGAAAATCTCCTCGTTAATTTAGGACATTACTCATTTTCGACCCTTTTTTACTAGGAAGGCCATAAAGTGGCCGATTTGTATTGAATCTTAGCATGCGACAATTCGTTGGATAGGTAAACAACATAACTACGACTTCCATGGGATATTTTTGCATTCTCTAAAAATTCAGCCAAAATGGAGGTTAAGAAAATCTCCTCGCTAATTTAGGACATTACTCGTTTTCGACCCTTTTTTACTAGGAAGGCCATAATGTGGTCGATTTGCATTGAATCTTAGCATGTGACAATTTGTTGGATAGGTAAACAACATAACTACGACTTCCATGGGATATTTTTTCATTCTCTAAAAATTCGGCCAGAATGGAGGTTAAGAAAATCACGTCCTTAATTTGGGACATTACTCATTTTGGACCCATTTTTATTAGGAAGGCCATAAAGTGGCCGATTTGCATCGAATTTTAGCGTGTGACAATTCGTTGGATAGGTAAACAACATAACTACGACATCGATGGGATATTTTTGCATTCTCTAAAAATTCGGCCAGAATGGAGGTTAAGAAAATCTCCTCGTTAATTTAGGACATTGCTTGTTTTCGACCCATTTTTACTAGGAAGGCCATAAAGTGGCCGATTTGTATTGAATCTTAGCGTGTGACAATTCGTTGGATAGGTAAACAACATAACTACGACATCCATGGGATATTTTTGCATTCTCTAAAAATTCGGCCAGAATGGAGGTTAAGAAAATCTCCTCGTTAATTTGGGACATTACTCGTTTTCGACCCATTTTTATTAGGAAGGCCATAAAGTGGCCGATTTGTATTGAATCTTAGCATGTGACAATTCGTTGGATAGGTAAACAACATAACTACAACTTCCATGGGATATTTTTGCATTCTCTAAAAATTCAGCCAAAATGGAGGTTAAGAAAATCTCCTCGTTAATTTGGGACATTACTCGTTTTCGACCCTTTTTTACTAGGAAGGCCATAATGTGGCCGATTTGCATTGAATCTTAGCGTGTGACAATTCGTTGGATAGGTAAACAACATAACTACGACTTCCATGGGATATTTTTGCATTCTCTAAAAATTCGGCCAAAATGGAGGTTAAGAAAATATCCTCGTTAATTTAGGACATTGCTCGTTTTCGACCCATTTTTACTAGGAAGGCCATAAAGTGGCCGATTTGTATTGAATCTTAGCATGTGACAATTCGTTGGATAGGTTAATAACATAACTACAACTTACATGGGATATTTTTGTATTCTCTAAAAATTCGGCCAAAATGGAGGTTAAGAAAATCTCCTCGTTAATTTAGGACATTACTCTTTTTCGACCCTTTTTTACTAGGAAGGCCATAAAGTGGCCGATTTGTATTGAATCTTAGCATGTGACAATTCGTTGGATAGGTAAACAACATAACTACGACTTCCATGGGATATTTTTGCATTCTCTAAAAATTCAGCCAAAATGGAGGTTAAGAAAATCTCCTCGTTAATTTGGGACATTACACGTTTTCGACCCTTTTTTAGTAGGAAGGCCATAAAGTGGCCGATTTGTATTGAATCTTAGCATGTGACAATTCGTTGGATAGGTTAATAACTTAACTACGACTTACATGGGATATTTTTGCATTCTCTAAAAATTCGGCCAAAATGGAGGTTAAGAAAATCTCCTCGTTAATTTAGGACATTACTCGTTTTCGACCCTTTTTTACTAGGAAGGCCATAATGTGGCCGATTTGCATTGAATCTTAGCGTGTGACAACTCGTTAGATAGGTAAACAACATAACTACGACTTCCATGGGATATTTTTGCATTCTCTAAAAATTCGGCCAAAATGGAGGTTAAGAAAATATCCTCGTTAATTTAGGACATTGCTCGTTTTCGACCCATTTTTACTAGGAAGGCCATAAAGTGGCCGATTTGTATTGAATCTTAGCATGTGACAATTCGTTGGATAGGTTAAGAACATAACTACGACTTACATGGGATATTTTTGCATTCTCTAAAAATTCGGCCAAAATGGAGGTTAAGAAAATCTCCTCGTTAATTTAGGACATTACTCATTTTCGACCCTTTTTTACTAGGAAGGCCATAAAGTGGCCGATTTGTATTGAATCTTAGCATGCGACAATTCGTTGGATAGGTAAACAACATAACTACGACTTCCATGGGATATTTTTGCATTCTCTAAAAATTCAGCCAAAATGGAGGTTAAGAAAATCTCCTCGCTAATTTAGGACATTACTCGTTTTCGACCCTTTTTTACTAGGAAGGCCATAATGTGGTCGATTTGCATTGAATCTTAGCATGTGACAATTTGTTGGATAGGTAAACAACATAACTACGACTTCCATGGGATATTTTTTCATTCTCTAAAAATTCGGCCAGAATGGAGGTTAAGAAAATCTCGTCCTTAATTTGGGACATTACTCATTTTGGACCCATTTTTATTAGGAAGGCCATAAAGTGGCCGATTTGCATCGAATTTTAGCGTGTGACAATTCGTTGGATAGGTAAACAACATAACTACGACATCGATGGGATATTTTTGCATTCTCTAAAAATTCGGCCAGAATGGAGGTTAAGAAAATCTCCTCGTTAATTTAGGACATTGCTTGTTTTCGACCCATTTTTACTAGGAAGGCCATAAAGTGGCCGATTTGTATTGAATCTTAGCGTGTGACAATTCGTTGGATAGGTAAACAACATAACTACGACATCCATGGGATATTTTTGCATTCTCTAAAAATTCGGCCAGAATGGAGGTTAAGAAAATCTCCTCGTTAATTTGGGACATTACTCGTTTTCGACCCATTTTTATTAGGAAGGCCATAAAGTGGCCGATTTGTATTGAATCTTAGCATGTGACAATTCGTTGGATAGGTAAACAACATAACTACAACTTCCATGGGATATTTTTGCATTCTCTAAAAATTCAGCCAAAATGGAGGTTAAGAAAATCTCCTCGTTAATTTGGGACATTACTCGTTTTCGACCCTTTTTTACTAGGAAGGCCATAATGTGGCCGATTTGCATTGAATCTTAGCGTGTGACAATTCGTTGGATAGGTAAACAACATAACTACGACCTCCATGGGATATTTTTGCATTCTCTAAAAATTCGGCCAAAATGGAGGTTAAGAAAATATCCTCGTTAATTTAGGACATTGCTCGTTTTCGACCCATTTTTACTAGGAAGGCCATAAAGTGGCCGATTTGTATTGAATCTTAGCATGTGACAATTCGTTGGATAGGTTAAGAACATAACTACGACTTACATGGGATATTTTTGCATTCTCTAAAAATTCGGCCAAAATGGAGGTTAAGAAAATCTCCTCGTTAATTTAGGACATTACTCATTTTCGACCCTTTTTTACTAGGAAGGCCATAAAGTGGCCGATTTGTATTGAATCTTAGCATGCGACAATTCGTTGGATAGGTAAACAACATAACTACGACTTCCATGGGATATTTTTGCATTCTCTAAAAATTCAGCCAAAATGGAGGTTAAGAAAATCTCCTCGCTAATTTAGGACATTACTCGTTTTCGACCCTTTTTTACTAGGAAGGCCATAATGTGGTCGATTTGCATTGAATCTTAGCATGTGACAATTTGTTGGATAGGTAAACAACATAACTACGACTTCCATGGGATATTTTTTCATTCTCTAAAAATTCGGCCAGAATGGAGGTTAAGAAAATCTCGTCCTTAATTTGGGACATTACTCATTTTGGACCCATTTTTATTAGGAAGGCCATAAAGTGGCCGATTTGCATCGAATTTTAGCGTGTGACAATTCGTTGGATAGGTAAACAACATAACTACGACATCGATGGGATATTTTTGCATTCTCTAAAAATTCGGCCAGAATGGAGGTTAAGAAAATCTCCTCGTTAATTTAGGACATTGCTTGTTTTCGACCCATTTTTACTAGGAAGGCCATAAAGTGGCCGATTTGTATTGAATCTTAGCGTGTGACAATTCGTTGGATAGGTAAACAACATAACTACGACATCCATGGGATATTTTTGCATTCTCTAAAAATTCGGCCAGAATGGAGGTTAAGAAAATCTCCTCGTTAATTTGGGACATTACTCGTTTTCGACCCATTTTTATTAGGAAGGCCATAAAGTGGCCGATTTGTATTGAATCTTAGCATGTGACAATTCGTTGGATAGGTAAACAACATAACTACAACTTCCATGGGATATTTTTGCATTCTCTAAAAATTCAGCCAAAATGGAGGTTAAGAAAATCTCCTCGTTAATTTGGGACATTACTCGTTTTCGACCCTTTTTTACTAGGAAGGCCATAATGTGGCCGATTTGCATTGAAGCTTAGCGTGTGACAATTCGTTGGATAGGTAAACAACATAACTACGACCTCCATGGGATATTTTTGCATTCTCTAAAAATTCGGCCAAAATGGAGGTTAAGAAAATATCCTCGTTAATTTAGGACATTGCTCGTTTTCGACCCATTTTTACTAGGAAGGCCATAAAGTGGCCGATTTGTATTGAATCTTAGCATGTGACAATTCGTTGGATAGGTTAATAACATAACTACAACTTACATGGGATATTTTTGTATTCTCTAAAAATTCGGCCAAAATGGAGGTTAAGAAAATCTCCTCGTTAATTTAGGACATTACTCTTTTTCGACCCTTTTTTACTAGGAAGGCCATAAAGTGGCCGATTTGTATTGAATCTTAGCATGTGACAATTCGTTGGATAGGTAAACAACATAACTACGACTTCCATGGGATATTTTTGCATTCTCTAAAAATTCAGCCAAAATGGAGGTTAAGAAAATCTCCTCGTTAATTTGGGACATTACACGTTTTCGACCCTTTTTTAGTAGGAAGGCCATAAAGTGGCCGATTTGTATTGAATCTTAGCATGTGACAATTCGTTGGATAGGTTAATAACTTAACTACGACTTACATGGGATATTTTTGCATTCTCTAAAAATTCGGCCAAAATGGAGGTTAAGAAAATCTCCTTGTTAATTTAGGACATTACTCGTTTTCGACCCTTTTTTAGTAGGAAGGCCATAAAGTGGCCGATTTGTATTGAATCTTAGCATGTGACAATTCGTTGGATAGGTTAAGAACATAACTACGACTTACATGGGATATTTTTGCATTCTCTAAAAATTCGGCCAAAATGGAGGTTAAGAAAATCTCCTCGTTAATTTAGGACATTACTCATTTTCGACCCTTTTTTACTAGGAAGGCCATAAAGTGGCCGATTTGTATTGAATCTTAGCATGCGACAATTCGTTGGATAGGTAAACAACATAACTACGACTTCCATGGGATATTTTTGCATTCTCTAAAAATTCAGCCAAAATGGAGGTTAAGAAAATCTCCTCGCTAATTTAGGACATTACTCGTTTTCGACCCTTTTTTACTAGGAAGGCCATAATGTGGTCGATTTGCATTGAATCTTAGCATGTGACAATTTGTTGGATAGGTAAACAACATAACTACGACTTCCATGGGATATTTTTTCATTCTCTAAAAATTCGGCCAGAATGGAGGTTAAGAAAATCTCGTCCTTAATTTGGGACATTACTCATTTTGGACCCATTTTTATTAGGAAGGCCATAAAGTGGCCGATTTGCATCGAATTTTAGCGTGTGACAATTCGTTGGATAGGTAAACAACATAACTACGACATCGATGGGATATTTTTGCATTCTCTAAAAATTCGGCCAGAATGGAGGTTAAGAAAATCTCCTCGTTAATTTAGGACATTGCTTGTTTTCGACCCATTTTTACTAGGAAGGCCATAAAGTGGCCGATTTGTATTGAATCTTAGCGTGTGACAATTCGTTGGATAGGTAAACAACATAACTACGACATCCATGGGATATTTTTGCATTCTCTAAAAATTCGGCCAGAATGGAGGTTAAGAAAATCTCCTCGTTAATTTGGGACATTACTCGTTTTCGACCCATTTTTATTAGGAAGGCCATAAAGTGGCCGATTTGTATTGAATCTTAGCATGTGACAATTCGTTGGATAGGTAAACAACATAACTACAACTTCCATGGGATATTTTTGCATTCTCTAAAAATTCAGCCAAAATGGAGGTTAAGAAAATCTCCTCGTTAATTTGGGACATTACTCGTTTTCGACCCTTTTTTACTAGGAAGGCCATAATGTGGCCGATTTGCATTGAATCTTAGCGTGTGACAATTCGTTGGATAGGTAAACAACATAACTACGACCTCCATGGGATATTTTTGCATTCTCTAAAAATTCGGCCAAAATGGAGGTTAAGAAAATATCCTCGTTAATTTAGGACATTGCTCGTTTTCGACCCATTTTTACTAGGAAGGCCATAAAGTGGCCGATTTGTATTGAATCTTAGCATGTGACAATTCGTTGGATAGGTTAATAACATAACTACAACTTACATGGGATATTTTTGTATTCTCTAAAAATTCGGCCAAAATGGAGGTTAAGAAAATCTCCTCGTTAATTTAGGACATTACTCTTTTTCGACCCTTTTTTACTAGGAAGGCCATAAAGTGGCCGATTTGTATTGAATCTTAGCATGTGACAATTCGTTGGATAGGTAAACAACATAACTACGACTTCCATGGGATATTTTTGCATTCTCTAAAAATTCAGCCAAAATGGAGGTTAAGAAAATCTCCTCGTTAATTTGGGACATTACACGTTTTCGACCCTTTTTTAGTAGGAAGGCCATAAAGTGGCCGATTTGTATTGAATCTTAGCATGTGACAATTCGTTGGATAGGTTAATAACTTAACTACGACTTACATGGGATATTTTTGCATTCTCTAAAAATTCGGCCAAAATGGAGGTTAAGAAAATCTCCTTGTTAATTTAGGACATTACTCGTTTTCGACCCTTTTTTACTAGGAAGGCCATAATGTGGCCGATTTGCATTGAATCTTAGCGTGTGACAACTCGTTAGATAGGTAAACAACATAACTACGACTTACATGGGATATTTTTGCATTCTCTAAAAATTCGGCCAAAATGGAGGTTAAGAAAATATCCTCGTTAATTTAGGACATTGCTCGTTTTCGACCCATTTTTACTAGGAAGGCCATAAAGTGGCCGATTTGAATTGAATCTTAGCATGTGACAATTCGTTGGATAGGTTAATAACATAACTACGACTTACATGGGATATTTTTGCATTCTCTAAAAATTCGGCCAAAATGGAGGTTAAGAAAATCTCCTCGTTAATTTAGGACATTACTCATTTTCGACCCTTTTTTACTAGGAAGGCCATAAAGTGGCCGATTTGTATTGAATCTTAGCATGCGACAATTCGTTGGATAGGTAAACAACATAACTACGACTTCCATGGGATATTTTTGCATTCTCTAAAAATTCAGCCAAAATGGAGGTTAAGAAAATCTCCTCGCTAATTTAGGACATTACTCGTTTTCGACCCTTTTTTACTAGGAAGGCCATAATGTGGTCGATTTGCATTGAATCTTAGCATGTGACAATTCGTTGGATAGGTAAACAACATAACTACGACTTCCATGGGATATTTTTTCATTCTCTAAAAATTCGGCCAGAATGGAGGTTAAGAAAATCTCGTCCTTAATTTGGGACATTACTCGTTTTTGACCCATTTTTACTAGGAAGGCCATAAAGTGGCCGATTTGCATTGAATTTTAGCGTGTGACAATTCGTTGGATAGGTAAACAACATAACTACGACATCCATGGGATATTTTTGCATTCTCTAAAAATTCGGCCAGAATGGAGGTTAAGAAAATCTCCTCGTTAATTTAGGACATTGCTTGTTTTCGACCCATTTTTACTAGGAAGGCCATAAAGTGGCCGATTTGTATTGAATCTTAGCGTGTGACAATTCGTTGGATAGGTAAACAACATAACTACGACTTCCATGGGATATTTTTGCATTCTCTAAAAATTTGGCCAAAATGGAGGTTAAGAAAATCTCCTCGTTAATTTAGGACATTGCTTGTTTTCGACCCATTTTTACATGGAAGGCCATAAAGTGGCCGATTTGTATTGAATCTTAGCGTGTGACAATTCGTTGGATAGGTAAACAACATAACTATGACTTCCATGGGATATTTTTGCATTCTCTAAAAATTCGGCCAAAATGGAGGTTAAGAAAATCTCCTCGTTAATTTTGGACATTACTCGTTTTCGACCCTTTTTTACTAGGAAGGCCATAAAGTGGCCGATTTGTATTGAATCTTAGCGTGTGACAATTCGTTGGATAGGTAAACAACATAACTACGACTTCCATGGGATATTTTTGCATTCTCTAAAAATTTGGCCAAAATGGAGGTTAAGAAAATCTCCTCGTTAATTTGGGACATTACTCGTTTTCGACCCTTTTTTAGTAGGAAGGCCATAATGTAGCCGATTTGCATTGAATCTTAGCGTGTGACAATTCGTTGGATAGGTAAACAACATAACTACGACTTCCATGGGATATTTTTGCATTCTCTAAAAATTTGGCCAAAATGGAGGTTAAGAAAATCTCCTCGTTAATTTAGGACATTGCTTGTTTTCGACCCATTTTTACTAGGAAGGCCATAAAGTGGCCGATTTGTATTGAATCTTAGCGTGTGACAATTCGTTCGATAGGTACACAACATAACTATGACTTCCATGGGATATTTTTGCATTCTCTAAAAATTCGGCCAAAATGGAGGTTAAGAAAATCTCCTCGTTAATTTTGGACATTACTCGTTTTCGACCCTTTTTTACTAGGAAGGCCATAAAGTGGCCGATTTGTATTGAATCTTAGCGTGTGACAATTCGTTGGATAGGTAAACAACATAACTACGACTTCCATGGGATATTTTTGCATTCTCTAAAAATTCAGCCAAAATGGAGGTTAAGAAAATCTCCTCGTTAATTTGGGACATTACTCGTTTTCGACCCATTTTTACTAGGAAGGCCATAAAGTGGCCGATTTGTATTGAATTGAATCTTAGCATGTGACAATTCGTTGGATAGGTAAACAACATATCTACGACTTCCGTGGGATATTTTTGCATTCTCTAAAAATTCAGCCAAAATGGAGGTTAAGAAAATCTCCTCGTTAATTTGGGACATTACTCGTTTTCGACCCTTTTTTATAAGGAAGGCCATAAAGTGGCCGGTTTGTATTGAATCTTAGCATGGGACAATTTGTTGGATAGGTAAACAACATAGCTACGACTTCCATGGGATATTTTTGCATTTTTTAAAAATTCAGCCAAAATGGAGGTTAAGAAAATCCTTGCGTTAATTTGGGACATTACTCGTTTTCGACCCTTTTTTACTAGGAAGGCCATAATGTGGCCGATTTGCATTGAATTTTAGCGTGTGACAATTCGTTGGATAGGTAAACAACATAACTACGACTTCCATGGGATATTTTTGCATTCTCTAAAAATTCAGCAAAAATGGAGGTTAAGAAAATCTCCTCGTTAATTTAGGACATTACTCGTTTTCGACCCATTTTTACTAGGAAGGCCATAAAGTGGCCGATTTGTATTGAATCTTAGCATGTGACAATTCGTTGGATAGGTAAACAACATACCTACGATTTCCATGGGATATTTTTGCATTCTCTAAAAATTCGGCCAAAATGGAGGTTAAGAAAATCCCCTCGTTAATTTAGGACATTACTAGTTTTCGACCCTTTTTTACTAGGAAGGCCATAATGTGGCCGATTTGCATTGAATCTAAGCATGTGACAATTCGTTGGATAGGTAAACAACATAACTACGACTTCCATGGGATATTTTGGCATTCTCTAAAAATTTGGCCAAAATGGAGGTTAAGAAAATCTCCTCGTTAATTTAGGACATTGCTTGTTTTCGACCCATTTTTACTAGGAAGGCCATAAAGTGGCCGATTTGTATTGAATCTTAGCGTGTGACAATTCGTTGGATAGGTAAACAACATAACTACGACTTACATGGGATATTTTTGCATTCTCTAAAAATTCGGCCAAAATGGAGGTTAAG
Source organism: Medicago sativa (assembly GCF_051527215.1). Classification (NCBI taxonomy): domain Eukaryota; kingdom Viridiplantae; phylum Streptophyta; class Magnoliopsida; order Fabales; family Fabaceae; genus Medicago; species Medicago sativa. Next base: position 86,180,783 of record NC_140750.1, read on the forward strand.
AAAATATCCTCGTTAATTTAGGACATTGCTCGTTTTCGACCCATTTTAACTAGGAAGGCCATAAAGTGGCCGATTTGTATTGAATCTTAGCATGTGACAATTCGTTGGATAGGTTAATAACATAACTACGACTTACATGGGATATTTTTGCATTCTCTAAAAATTTGGCCAAAATGGAGGTTAAGAAAATCTCCTCGTTAATTTAGGACATTGCTTGTTTTCGACCCATTTTTACTAGGAAGGCCATAAAGTGGCCGATTTGTATTGAATCTTAGCGTGTGACAATTCGTTGGATAGGTACACAACATAACTATGACTTCCATGGGATATTTTTGCATTCTCTAAAAATTCGGCCAAAATGGAGGTTAAGAAAATCTCCTCGTTAATTTTGGACATTACTCGTTTTCGACCCTTTTTTACTAGGAAGGCCATAAAGTGGCCGATTTGTATTGAATCTTAGCATGTGACAATTCGTTGGATAGGTAAACAACATATCTACGACTTCCGTGGGATATTTTTGCATTCTCTAAAAATTCAGCCAAAATGGAGGTTAAGAAAATCTCCTCGTTAATTTGGGACATTACTCGTTTTCGACCCTTTTTTATAAGGAAGGCCATAAAGTGGCCGGTTTGTATTGAATCTTAGCATGGGACAATTTGTTGGATAGGTAAACAACATAGCTACGACTTCCATGGGATATTTTTGCATTTTTTAAAAATTCAGCCAAAATGGAGGTTAAGAAAATCCTTGCGTTAATTTGGGACATTACTCGTTTTCGACCCATTTTTACTAGGAAGGCCATAAAGTGGCCGATTTGTATTGAATCTTAGCATGTGACAATTCGTTGGATAGGTAAACAACATACCTACGATTTCCATGGGATATTTTTGCATTCTCTAAAAATTCGGCCAAAATGGAGGTTAAGAAAATCCCCTCGTTAATTTAGGACATTACTAGTTTTCGACCCTTTTTTACTAGGAAGGCCATAATGTGGCCGATTTGCATTGAATCTTAGCATGTGACAATTCGTTGGATAGGTAAACAACATAACTACGACTTCCATGGGATATTTTTGCATTCTCTAAAAATTTGGCCAAAATGGAGGTTAAGAAAATCTCCTCGTTAATTTAGGACATTGCTTGTTTTCGACCCATTTTTACTAGGAAGGCCATAAAGTGGCCGATTTGTATTGAATCTTAGCGTGTGACAATTCGTTGGATAGGTAAACAACATAACTACGACTTCCATGGGATATTTTTGCATTCTCTAAAAATTTGGCCAAAATGGAGGTTAAGAAAATCTCCTCGTTAATTTGGGACATTACTCGTTTTCGACCCTTTTTTAGTAGGAAGGCCATAATGTAGCCGATTTGCATTGAATCTTAGCGTGTGACAATTCGTTGGATAGGTAAACAACATAACTACGACTTCCATGGGATATTTTTGCATTCTCTAAAAATTTGGCCAAAATGGAGGTTAAGAAAATCTCCTCGTTAATTTAGGACATTGCTTGTTTTCGACCCATTTTTACTAGGAAGGCCATAAAGTGGCCGATTTGTATTGAATCTTAGCGTGTGACAATTCGTTCGATAGGTACACAACATAACTATGACTTCCATGGGATATTTTTGCATTCTCTAAAAATTCGGCCAAAATGGAGGTTAAGAAAATCTCCTCGTTAATTTTGGACATTACTCGTTTTCGACCCTTTTTTACTAGGAAGGCCATAAAGTGGCCGATTTGTATTGAATCTTAGCGTGTGACAATTCGTTGGATAGGTAAACAACATAACTACGACTTCCATGGGATATTTTTGCATTCTCTAAAAATTCAGCCAAAATGGAGGTTAAGAAAATCTCCTCGTTAATTTGGGACATTACTCGTTTTCGACCCATTTTTACTAGGAAGGCCATAAAGTGGCCGATTTGTATTGAATTGAATCTTAGCATGTGACAATTCGTTGGATAGGTAAACAACATATCTACGACTTCCGTGGGATATTTTTGCATTCTCTAAAAATTCAGCCAAAATGGAGGTTAAGAAAATCTCCTCGTTAATTTGGGACATTACTCGTTTTCGACCCTTTTTTATAAGGAAGGCCATAAAGTGGCCGGTTTGTATTGAATCTTAGCATGGGACAATTTGTTGGATAGGTAAACAACATAGCTACGACTTCCATGGGATATTTTTGCATTTTTTAAAAATTCAGCCAAAATGGAGGTTAAGAAAATCCTTGCGTTAATTTGGGACATTACTCGTTTTCGACCCTTTTTTACTAGGAAGGCCATAATGTGGCCGATTTGCATTGAATTTTAGCGTGTGACAATTCGTTGGATAGGTAAACAACATAACTACGACTTCCATGGGATATTTTTGCATTCTCTAAAAATTCAGCAAAAATGGAGGTTAAGAAAATCTCCTCGTTAATTTAGGACATTACTCGTTTTCGACCCATTTTTACTAGGAAGGCCATAAAGTGGCCGATTTGTATTGAATCTTAGCATGTGACAATTCGTTGGATAGGTAAACAACATACCTACGATTTCCATGGGATATTTTTGCATTCTCTAAAAATTCGGCCAAAATGGAGGTTAAGAAAATCCCCTCGTTAATTTAGGACATTACTAGTTTTCGACCCTTTTTTACTAGGAAGGCCATAATGTGGCCGATTTGCATTGAATCTAAGCATGTGACAATTCGTTGGATAGGTAAACAACATAACTACGACTTCCATGGGATATTTTGGCATTCTCTAAAAATTTGGCCAAAATGGAGGTTAAGAAAATCTCCTCGTTAATTTAGGACATTGCTTGTTTTCGACCCATTTTTACTAGGAAGGCCATAAAGTGGCCGATTTGTATTGAATCTTAGCGTGTGACAATTCGTTGGATAGGTAAACAACATAACTACGACTTACATGGGATATTTTTGCATTCTCTAAAAATTCGGCCAAAATGGAGGTTAAGAAAATATCCTCGTTAATTTAGGACATTGCTCGTTTTCGACCCATTTTAACTAGGAAGGCCATAAAGTGGCCGATTTGTATTGAATCTTAGCATGTGACAATTCGTTGGATAGGTTAATAACATAACTACGACTTACATGGGATATTTTTGCATTCTCTAAAAATTTGGCCAAAATGGAGGTTAAGAAAATCTCCTCGTTAATTTAGGACATTGCTTGTTTTCGACCCATTTTTACTAGGAAGGCCATAAAGTGGCCGATTTGTATTGAATCTTAGCGTGTGACAATTCGTTGGATAGGTACACAACATAACTATGACTTCCATGGGATATTTTTGCATTCTCTAAAAATTCGGCCAAAATGGAGGTTAAGAAAATCTCCTCGTTAATTTTGGACATTACTCGTTTTCGACCCTTTTTTACTAGGAAGGCCATAAAGTGGCCGATTTGTATTGAATCTTAGCATGTGACAATTCGTTGGATAGGTAAACAACATATCTACGACTTCCGTGGGATATTTTTGCATTCTCTAAAAATTCAGCCAAAATGGAGGTTAAGAAAATCTCCTCGTTAATTTGGGACATTACTCGTTTTCGACCCTTTTTTATAAGGAAGGCCATAAAGTGGCCGGTTTGTATTGAATCTTAGCATGGGACAATTTGTTGGATAGGTAAACAACATAGCTACGACTTCCATGGGATATTTTTGCATTTTTTAAAAATTCAGCCAAAATGGAGGTTAAGAAAATCCTTGCGTTAATTTGGGACATTACTCGTTTTCGACCCATTTTTACTAGGAAGGCCATAAAGTGGCCGATTTGTATTGAATCTTAGCATGTGACAATTCGTTGGATAGGTAAACAACATACCTACGATTTCCATGGGATATTTTTGCATTCTCTAAAAATTCGGCCAAAATGGAGGTTAAGAAAATCCCCTCGTTAATTTAGGACATTACTAGTTTTCGACCCTTTTTTACTAGGAAGGCCATAATGTGGCCGATTTGCATTGAATCTTAGCATGTGACAATTCGTTGGATAGGTAAACAACATAACTACGACTTCCATGGGATATTTTTGCATTCTCTAAAAATTTGGCCAAAATGGAGGTTAAGAAAATCTCCTCGTTAATTTAGGACATTGCTTGTTTTCGACCCATTTTTACTAGGAAGGCCATAAAGTGGCCTATTTGTATTGAATCTTAGCGTGTGACAATTCGTTGGATAGGTAAACAACATAACTACGACTTCCATGGGATATTTTTGCATTCTCTAAAAATTCGGCCAAAATGGAGGTTAAGAAAATATCCTCGTTAATTTAGGACATTGCTCGTTTTCGACCCATTTTAACTAGGAAGGCCATAAAGTGGCCGATTTGTATTGAATCTTAGCATGTGACAATTCGTTGGATAGGTTAATAACATAACTATGACTTACATGGGATATTTTTGCATTCTCTAAAAATTTGGCCAAAATGGAGGTTAAGAAAATCTCCTCGTTAATTTAGGACATTGCTTGTTTTCGACCCATTTTTACTAGGAAGGCCATAAAGTGGCCGATTTGTATTGAATCTTAGCGTGTGACAATTCGTTGGATAGGTACACAACATAACTATGACTTCCATGGGATATTTTTGCATTCTCTAAAAATTCGGCCAGAATGGAGGTTAAGAAAATCTCCTCGTTAATTTTGGACATTACTCGTTTTCGACCCTTTTTTACTAGGAAGGCCATAAAGTGGCCGATTTGTATTGAATCTTAGCATGTGACAATTCGTTGGATAGGTAAACAACATATCTACGACTTCCGTGGGATATTTTTGCATTCTCTAAAAATTCAGCCAAAATGGAGGTTAAGAAAATCTCCTCGTTAATTTGGGACATTACTCGTTTTCGACCCTTTTTTATAAGGAAGGCCATAAAGTGGCCGGTTTGTATTGAATCTTAGCATGGGACAATTTGTTGGATAGGTAAACAACATAGCTACGACTTCCATGGGATATTTTTGCATTTTTTAAAAATTCAGCCAAAATGGAGGTTAAGAAAATCCTTGCGTTAATTTGGGACATTACTCGTTTTCGACCCTTTTTTACTAGGAAGGCCATAATGTGGCCGATTTGCGTTGAATTTTCGCGTGTGACAATTCGTTGGAGAGGTAAACAACATAACTACGACTTCCATGGGATATTTTTGCATTCTCTAAAAATTCAGCCAAAATGGAGGTTAAGAAAATCTCCTCGTTAATTTAGGACATTACTCGTTTTCGACCCATTTTTACTAGGAAGGCCATAAAGTGGCCGATTTGTATTGAATCTTAGCATGTGACAATTCGTTGGATAGGTAAACAACATACCTACGATTTCCATGGGATATTTTTGCATTCTCTAAAAATTCGGCCAAAATGGAGGTTAAGAAAATCTCCTCGTTAATTTAGGACATTACTAGTTTTCGACCCTTTTTTACTAGGAAGGCCATAATGTGGCCGAATTGCATTGAATCTTAGCATGTGACAATTCGTTGGATAGGTAAACAACATAACTACGACTTCCATGGGATATTTTTGCATTCTCTAAAAATTTGGCCAAAATGGAGGTTAAGAAAATCTCCTCGTTAATTTAGGACATTGCTTGTTTTCGACCCATTTTTACTAGGAAGGCCATAAAGTGGCCGTTTTGTATTGAATCTTAGCGTGTGACAATTCGTTGGATAGGTAAACAACATAACTATGACTTCCATGGGATATTTTTGCATTCTCTAAAAATTCGGCCAAAATGGAGGTTAAGAAAATCTCCTCGTTAATTTTGGACATTACTCGTTTTCGACCCTTTTTTACTAGGAAGGCCATAAAGTGGCCGATTTGTATTGAATCTTAGCGTGTGACAATTCGTTGGATAGGTAAACAACATAACTACGACTTCCATGGGATATTTTTGCATTCTCTAAAAATTCAGCCAAAATGGAGGTTAAGAAAATCTCCTCGTTAATTTGGGACATTACTCGTTTTCGACCCATTTTTACTAGGAAGGCCATAAAGTGGCCGATTTGTATTGAATTGAATCTTAGCATGTGACAATTCGTTGGATAGGTAAACAACATATCTACGACTTCCGTGGGATATTTTTGCATTCTCTAAAAATTCAGCCAAAATGGAGGTTAAGAAAATCTCCTCGTTAATTTGGGACATTACTCGTTTTCGACCCTTTTTTACTAGGAAGGCCATAATGTGGCCGATTTGCATTGAATCTTAGCGTGTGACAACTCGTTAGATAGGTAAACAACATAACTACGACTTCCATGGGATATTTTTGCATTCTCTAAAAATTCGGCCAAAATCGAGGTTAAGAAAATATCCTCGTTAATTTAGGACATTGCTCGTTTTCGACCCATTTTTACTAGGAAGGCCATAAAGTGGCCGATTTGTATTGATTCCTAGCATGTGACAATTCGTTGGATAGGTTAATAACATAACTACGATTTCCATGGGATATTTTTGCATTCTCTAAAAATTCAGCCAAAATGGAGGTTAAGAAAATCTCCTCGTTAATTTAGGACATTACTCGTTTTCGACCCATTTTTACTAGGAAGGCCATAAAGTGGCCGATTTGTATTGAATCTTAGCATGTGACAATTCGTTGGATAGGTAAACAACATACCTACGATTTCCATGGGATATTTTTGCATTCTCTAAAAATTCGGCCAAAATGGAGGTTAAGAAAATCTCCTCGTTAATTTAGGACATTACTAGTTTTCGACCCTTTTTTACTAGGAAGGCCATAATGTGGCCGATTTGCATTGAATCTTAGCATGTGACAATTCGTTGGATAGGTAAACAACATAACTACGACTTCCATGGGATATTTTTGCATTCTCTAAAAATTTGGCCAAAATGGAGGTTAAGAAAATCTCCTCGTTAATTTAGGACATTGCTTGTTTTCGACCCATTTTTACTAGGAAGGCCATAAAGTGGCCGATTTGTATTGAATCTTAGCGTGTGACAATTCGTTGGATAGGTAAACAACATAACTATGACTTCCATGGGATATTTTTGCATTCTCTAAAAATTCGGCCAAAATGGAGGTTAAGAAAATCTCCTCGTTAATTTTGGACATTACTCGTTTTCGACCCTTTTTTACTAGGAAGGCCATAAAGTGGCCGATTTGTATTGAATCTTAGCGTGTGACAATTCGTTGGATAGGTAAACAACATAACTACGACTTCCATGGGATATTTTTGCATTCTCTAAAAATTCAGCCAAAATGGAGGTTAAGAAAATCTCCTCGTTAATTTGGGACATTACTCGTTTTCGACCCATTTTTACTAGGAAGGCCATAAAGTGGCCGATTTGTATTGAATTGAATCTTAGCATGTGACAATTCGTTGGATAGGTAAACAACATATCTACGACTTCCGTGGGATATTTTTGCATTCTCTAAAAATTCAGCCAAAATGGAGGTTAAGAAAATCTCCTCGTTAATTTGGGACATTACTCGTTTTCGACCCTTTTTTACTAGGAAGGCCATAATGTGGCCGATTTGCATTGAATCTTAGCGTGTGACAACTCGTTAGATAGGTAAACAACATAACTACGACTTCCATGGGATATTTTTGCATTCTCTAAAAATTCGGCCAAAATCGAGGTTAAGAAAATATCCTCGTTAATTTAGGACATTGCTCGTTTTCGACCCATTTTTACTAGGAAGGCCATAAAGTGGCCGATTTGTATTGATTCCTAGCATGTGACAATTCGTTGGATAGGTTAATAACATAACTACGACTTACATGGGATATTTTTGCATTCTCTAAAAATTAGGCCAAAATGGAGGTTAAGAAAATCTCCTCGTTAATTTAGGACATTACTCGTTTTCGACCCTTTTTTACTAGGAAGGCCATAAAGTGGCCGATTTGTATTGAATCTTAGCATGCGACAATTCGTTGGATAGGTAAAGAACATAACTACGACTTCCACGGGATATTTTTGCATTCTCGAAAAATTCAGCCAAAATGGAGGTTAAGAAAATCTCCTCGTTAATTTAGGACATTACTCGTTTTCGACCCTTTTTTACTAGGAAGGCCATAATGTGGTCGATTTGCATTGAATCTTAGCATGTGACAATTCGTTGGATAGGTAAACAACGTAACTACGACATCCATGAGATAATTTTGCATTCTCTAAAAATTCGGCCAGAATGGAGGTTAAGAAAATCTCCTCGTTAATTTAGGACATTACTCGTTTTCGACCCATTGTTACTAGGAAGGCCATAAAGTGGCCGATTTGCATTGAATCTTAGCGTGTGACAATTCGTTGGATAGGTAAACAACATAACTACGACATCCATGGGATATTTTTGCATTCTCTAAAAATTCGGCCAGAATGGAGGTTAAGAAAATCTCCTCGTTAATTTGGGACATTACTCGTTTTCGACCCATTTTTATTAGGAAGGCCATAAAGTGGCCGATTTGTATTGAATCTTAGCATGTGACAATTCGTTGGATAGGTAAACAACATAACTACAACTTCCATGGGATATTTTTGCATTCTCTAAAAATTCAGCCAAAATGGAGGTTAAGAAAATCTCCTCGTTAATTTGGGACATTACTCGTTTTCGACCCTTTTTTACTAGGAAGGCCATAATGTGGCCGATTTGCATTGAATCTTAGCGTGTGACAATTCATTGGATAGGTAAACAACATAACTACGACTTCCATGGGATATTTTTGCATTCTCTAAAAATTCGGCCAAAATGGAGGTTAAGAAAATATCCTCGTTAATTTAGGACATTGCTCGTTTTCGACCCATTTTTACTAGGAAGGCCATAAAGTGGCCGATTTGTATTGAATCTTAGCATGTGACAATTCGTTGGATAGGTAAACAACATAACTACGACTTCCATGGGATATTTTTGCATTCTCTAAAAATTCAGCCAAAATGGAGGTTAAGAAAATCTCCTCGTTAATTTAGGACATTGCTTGTTTTCGACCCATTTTTAGTAGGAAGGCCATAAAGTGGCCGATTTGTATTGAATCTTAGCATGTGACAATTCGATGAATAGGTTAATAACTTAACTACGACTTACATGGGATATTTTTGCATTCTCTAAAAATTCGGCCAAAATGGAGGTTAAGAAAATCTCCTCGTTAATTTAGGACATTACTCGTTTTCGACCCTTTTTTACTAGGAAGGCCATAATGTGGTCGATTTGCATTGAATCTTAGCATGTGACAATTCGTTGGATAGGTAAACAACATAACTACGACATCCATGGGATAATTTTGCATTCTCTAAAAATTCGGCCAGAATGGAGGTTAAGAAAATCTCCTCGTTAATTTAGGACATTACTCATTTTCGACCCATTGTTACTAGGAAGGCCATAAAGTGGCCGATTTGCATTGAATCTTAGCGTGTGACAATTCGTTGGATAGGTAAACAACATAACTACGACATCCATGGGATATTTTTGCATTCTCTAAAAATTCGGCCAGAATGGAGGTTAAGAAAATCTCCTCGTTAATTTGGGACATTACTCGTTTTCGACCCATTTTTATTAGGAAGGCCATAAAGTGGCCGATTTGTATTGAATCTTAGCATGTGACAATTCGTTGGATAGGTAAACAACATAACTACAACTTCCATGGGATATTTTTGCATTCTCTAAAAATTCAGCCAAAATGGAGGTTAAGAAAATCTCCTCGTTAATTTGGGACATTACTCGTTTTCGACCCTTTTTTACTAGGAAGGCCATAATGTGGCCGATTTGCATTGAATCTTAGCGTGTGACAATTCGTTGGATAGGTAAACAACATAACTACAACTTCCATGGGATATTTTTGCAATCTCTAAAAATTCGGCCAAAATGGAGGTTAAGAAAATCTCCTCGTTAATTTGGGACATTACTCGTTTTCGACCCATTTTTACTAGGAAGGCCATAAAGTGGCCGATTTGTATTGAATCTTAGCATGTGACAATTCGTTGGATAGGTAAACAACATAACTACGACTTCCATGGGATATTTTTGCATTCTCTAAAAATTCAGCCAAAATGGAGGTTAAGAAAATCTCCTCGTTAATTTGGGACATTACACGTTTTCGACCCTTTTTTAGTAGGAAGGCCATAAAGTGGCCGATTTGTATTGAATCTTAGCATGTGACAATTCGTTGAATAGGTTAATAACTTAACTACGACTTACATGGGATATTTTTGCATTCTCTAAAAATTCGGCCAAAATGGAGGTTAAGAAAATCTCCTCGTTAATTTAGGACATTACTCGTTTTCGACCCTTTTTTACTAGGAAGGCCATAATGTGGCCGATTTGCATTGAATCTTAGCGTGTGACAACTCGTTAGATAGGTAAACAACATAACTACGACTTCCATGGGATATTTTTGCATTCTCTAAAAATTCGGCCAAAATGGAGGTTAAGAAAATATCCTCGTTAATTTAGGACATTGCTCGTTTTCGACCCATTTTTACCAGGAAGGCCATAAAGTGGCCGATTTGTATTGAATCTTAGCATGTGACAATTCGTTGGATAGGTTAATAACATAACTACGACTTACATGGGATATTTTTGCATTCTCTAAAAATTCGGCCAAAATGGAGGTTAAGAAAATCTCCTCGTTAATTTAGGACATTACTCATTTTCGACCCTTTTTTACTAGGAAGGCCATAAAGTGGCCGATTTGTATTGAATCTTAGCATGCGACAATTCGTTGGATAGGTAAACAACATAACTACGACTTCCATGGGATATTTTTGCATTCTCTAAAAATTCAGCCAAAATGGAGGTTAAGAAAATCTCCTCGTTAATTTAGGACATTGCTTGTTTTCGACCCATTTTTAGTAGGAAGGCCATAAAGTGGCCGATTTGTATTGAATCTTAGCATGTGACAATTCGTTGAATAGGTTAATAACTTAACTACGACTTACATGGGATATTTTTGCATTCTCTAAAAATTCGGCCAAAATGGAGGTTAAGAAAATCTCCTCGTTAATTTAGGACATTACTCGTTTTCGACCCTTTTTTACTAGGAAGGCCATAATGTGGTCGATTTGCATTGAATCTTAGCATGTGACAATTCGTTGGATAGGTAAACAACATAACTACGACATCCATGGGATAATTTTGCATTCTCTAAAAATTCGGCCAGAATGGAGGTTAAGAAAATCTCCTCGTTAATTTAGGACATTACTCGTTTTCGACCCATTGTTACTAGGAAGGCCATAAAGTGGCCGATTTGTATTGAATCTTAGCATGTGACAATTCGTTGGATAGGTAAACAACATAACTACGACTTCCATGGGATATTTTTGCATTCTCTAAAAATTCAGCCAAAATGGAGGTTAAGAAAATCTCCTCGTTAATTTAGGACATTGCTTGTTTTCGACCCATTTTTAGTAGGAAGGCCATAAAGTGGCCGATTTGTATTGAATCTTAGCATGTGACAATTCGATGAATAGGTTAATAACTTAACTACGACTTACATGGGATATTTTTGCATTCTCTAAAAATTCGGCCAAAATGGAGGTTAAGAAAATCTCCTCGTTAATTTAGGACATTACTCGTTTTCGACCCTTTTTTACTAGGAAGGCCATAATGTGGTCGATTTGCATTGAATCTTAGCATGTGACAATTCGTTGGATAGGTAAACAACATAACTACGACATCCATGGGATAATTTTGCATTCTCTAAAAATTCGGCCAGAATGGAGGTTAAGAAAATCTCCTCGTTAATTTAGGACATTACTCGTTTTCGACCCATTGTTACTAGGAAGGCCATAAAGTGGCCGATTTGCATTGAATCTTAGCGTGTGACAATTCGTTGGATAGGTAAACAACATAACTACGACATCCATGGGATATTTTTGCATTCTCTAAAAATTCGGCCAGAATGGAGGTTAAGAAAATCTCCTCGTTAATTTGGGACATTACTCGTTTTCGACCCATTTTTATTAGGAAGGCCATAAAGTGGCCGATTTGTATTGAATCTTAGCATGTGACAATTCGTTGGATAGGTAAACAACATAACTACAACTTCCATGGGATATTTTTGCATTCTCTAAAAATTCAGCCAAAATGGAGGTTAAGAAAATCTCCTCGTTAATTTGGGACATTACTCGTTTTCGACCCTTTTTTACTAGGAAGGCCATAATGTGGCCGATTTGCATTGAATCTTAGCGTGTGACAATTCGTTGGATAGGTAAACAACATAACTACAACTTCCATGGGATATTTTTGCATTCTCTAAAAATTCAGCCAAAATGGAGGTTAAGAAAATCTCCTCGTTAATTTGGGACATTACTCGTTTTCGACCCATTTTTACTAGGAAGGCCATAAAGTGGCCGATTTGTATTGAATCTTAGCATGTGACAATTCGTTGGATAGGTAAACAACATAACTACGACTTCCATGGGATATTTTTGCATTCTCTAAAAATTCAGCCAAAATGGAGGTTAAGAAAATCTCCTCGTTAATTTGGGACATTACACGTTTTCGACCCTTTTTTAGTAGGAAGGCCATAAAGTGGCCGATTTGTATTGAATCTTAGCATGTGACAATTCGTTGAATAGGTTAATAACTTAACTACGACTTACATGGGATATTTTTGCATTCTCTAAAAATTCGGCCAAAATGGAGGTTAAGAAAATCTCCTCGTTAATTTAGGACATTGCTCGTTTTCGACCCATTTTTACTAGGAAGGCCATAAAGTGGCCGATTTGTATTGAATCTTAGCATGTGACAATTCGTTGGATAGGTAAACAACATAACTACGACTTCCATGGGATATTTTTGCATTCTCTAAAAATTCAGCCAAAATGGAGGTTAAGAAAATCTCCTCGTTAATTTAGGACATTGCTTGTTTTCGACCCATTTTTAGTAGGAAGGCCATAAAGTGGCCGATTTGTATTGAATCTTAGCATGTGACAATTCGATGAATAGGTTAATAACTTAACTACGACTTACATGGGATATTTTTGCATTCTCTAAAAATTCGGCCAAAATGGAGGTTAAGAAAATCTCCTCGTTAATTTAGGACATTACTCGTTTTCGACCCATTGTTACTAGGAAGGCCATAAAGTGGCCGATTTGCATTGAATCTTAGCGTGTGACAATTCGTTGGATAGGTAAACAACATAACTACGACATCCATGGGATATTTTTGCATTCTCTAAAAATTCGGCCAGAATGGAGGTTAAGAAAATCTCCTCGTTAATTTGGGACATTACTCGTTTTCGACCCATTTTTATTAGGAAGGCCATAAAGTGGCCGATTTGTATTGAATCTTAGCATGTGACAATTCGTTGGATAGGTAAACAACATAACTACAACTTCCATGGGATATTTTTGCATTCTCTAAAAATTCAGCCAAAATGGAGGTTAAGAAAATCTCCTCGTTAATTTGGGACATTACTCGTTTTCGACCCTTTTTTACTAGGAAGGCCATAATGTGGCCGATTTGCATTGAATCTTAGCGTGTGACAATTCGTTGGATAGGTAAACAACATAACTACAACTTCCATGGGATATTTTTGCATTCTCTAAAAATTCAGCCAAAATGGAGGTTAAGAAAATCTCCTCGTTAATTTGGGACATTACTCGTTTTCGACCCATTTTTACTAGGAAGGCCATAAAGTGGCCGATTTGTATTGAATCTTAGCATGTGACAATTCGTTGGATAGGTAAACAACATAACTACGACTTCCATGGGATATTTTTGCATTCTCTAAAAATTCAGCCAAAATGGAGGTTAAGAAAATCTCCTCGTTAATTTGGGACATTACACGTTTTCGACCCTTTTTTAGTAGGAAGGCCATAAAGTGGCCGATTTGTATTGAATCTTAGCATGTGACAATTCGTTGAATAGGTTAATAACTTAACTACGACTTACATGGGATATTTTTGCATTCTTTAAAAATTCGGCCAAAATGGAGGTTAAGAAAATCTCCTCGTTAATTTAGGACATTGCTCGTTTTCGACCCATTTTTACTAGGAAGGCCATAAAGTGGCCGATTTGTATTGAATCTTAGCATGTGACAATTCGTTGGATAGGTAAACAACATAACTACGACTTCCATGGGATATTTTTGCATTCTCTAAAAATTCAGCCAAAATGGAGGTTAAGAAAATCTCCTCGTTAATTTAGGACATTGCTTGTTTTCGACCCATTTTTAGTAGGAAGGCCATAAAGTGGCCGATTTGTATTGAATCTTAGCATGTGACAATTCGATGAATAGGTTAATAACTTAACTACGACTTACATGGGATATTTTTGCATTCTCTAAAAATTCGGCCAAAATGGAGGTTAAGAAAATCTCCTCGTTAATTTAGGACATTACTCGTTTTCGACCCTTTTTTACTAGGAAGGCCATAATGTGGTCGATTTGCATTGAATCTTAGCATGTGACAATTCGTTGGATAGGTAAACAACATAACTACGACATCCATGGGATAATTTTGCATTCTCTAAAAATTCGGCCAGAATGGAGGTTAAGAAAATCTCCTCGTTAATTTAGGACATTACTCGTTTTCGACCCATTGTTACTAGGAAGGCCATAAAGTGGCCGATTTGCATTGAATCTTAGCGTGTGACAATTCGTTGGATAGGTAAACAACATAACTACGACATCCATGGGATATTTTTGCATTCTCTAAAAATTCGGCCAGAATGGAGGTTAAGAAAATCTCCTCGTTAATTTGGGACATTACTCGTTTTCGACCCATTTTTATTAGGAAGGCCATAAAGTGGCCGATTTGTATTGAATCTTAGCATGTGACAATTCGTTGGATAGGTAAACAACATAACTACAACTTCCATGGGATATTTTTGCATTCTCTAAAAATTCAGCCAAAATGGAGGTTAAGAAAATCTCCTCGTTAATTTGGGACATTACTCGTTTTCGACCCTTTTTTACTAGGAAGGCCATAATGTGGCCGATTTGCATTGAATCTTAGCGTGTGACAATTCGTTGGATAGGTAAACAACATAACTACAACTTCCATGGGATATTTTTGCATTCTCTAAAAATTCAGCCAAAATGGAGGTTAAGAAAATCTCCTCGTTAATTTGGGACATTACTCGTTTTCGACCCATTTTTACTAGGAAGGCCATAAAGTGGCCGATTTGTATTGAATCTTAGCATGTGACAATTCGTTGGATAGGTAAACAACATAACTACGACTTCCATGGGATATTTTTGCATTCTCTAAAAATTCAGCCAAAATGGAGGTTAAGAAAATCTCCTCGTTAATTTGGGACATTACACGTTTTCGACCCTTTTTTAGTAGGAAGGCCATAAAGTGGCCGATTTGTATTGAATCTTAGCATGTGACAATTCGTTGAATAGGTTAATAACTTAACTACGACTTACATGGGATATTTTTGCATTCTCTAAAAATTCGGCCAAAATGGAGGTTAAGAAAATCTCCTCGTTAATTTAGGACATTACTCGTTTTCGACCCTTTTTTACTAGGAAGGCCATAATGTGGCCGATTTGCATTGAATCTTAGCGTGTGACAACTCGTTAGATAGGTAAACAACATAACTACGACTTCCATGGGATATTTTTGCATTCTCTAAAAATTCGGCCAAAATGGAGGTTAAGAAAATATCCTCGTTAATTTAGGACATTGCTCGTTTTCGACCCATTTTTACCAGGAAGGCCATAAAGTGGCCGATTTGTATTGAATCTTAGCATGTGACAATTCGTTGGATAGGTTAATAACATAACTACGACTTACATGGGATATTTTTGCATTCTCTAAAAATTCGGCCAAAATGGAGGTTAAGAAAATCTCCTCGTTAATTTAGGACATTACTCATTTTCGACCCTTTTTTACTAGGAAGGCCATAAAGTGGCCGATTTGTATTGAATCTTAGCATGCGACAATTCGTTGGATAGGTAAACAACATAACTACGACTTCCATGGGATATTTTTGCATTCTCTAAAAATTCAGCCAAAATGGAGGTTAAGAAAATCTCCTCGTTAATTTAGGACATTGCTTGTTTTCGACCCATTTTTAGTAGGAAGGCCATAAAGTGGCCGATTTGTATTGAATCTTAGCATGTGACAATTCGTTGAATAGGTTAATAACTTAACTACGACTTACATGGGATATTTTTGCATTCTCTAAAAATTCGGCCAAAATGGAGGTTAAGAAAATCTCCTCGTTAATTTAGGACATTACTCGTTTTCGACCCTTTTTTACTAGGAAGGCCATAATGTGGTCGATTTGCATTGAATCTTAGCATGTGACAATTCGTTGGATAGGTAAACAACATAACTACGACATCCATGGGATAATTTTGCATTCTCTAAAAATTCGGCCAGAATGGAGGTTAAGAAAATCTCCTCGTTAATTTAGGACATTACTTGTTTTCGACCCATTGTTACTAGGAAGGCCATAAAGTGGCCGATTTGCATTGAATCTTAGCGTGTGACAATTCGTTGGATAGGTAAACAACATAACTACGACATCCATGGGATATTTTTGCATTCTCTAAAAATTCGGCCAGAATGGAGGTTAAGAAAATCTCCTCGTTAATTTGGGACATTACTCGTTTTCGACCCATTTTTATTAGGAAGGCCATAAAGTGGCCGATTTGTATTGAATCTTAGCATGTGACAATTCGTTGGATAGGTAAACAACATAACTACAACTTCCATGGGATATTTTTGCATTCTCTAAAAATTCAGCCAAAATGGAGGTTAAGAAAATCTCCTCGTTAATTTGGGACATTACTCGTTTTCGACCCTTTTTTACTAGGAAGGCCATAATGTGGCCGATTTGCATTGAATCTTAGCGTGTGACAATTCGTTGGATAGGTAAACAACATAACTACGACTTCCATGGGATATTTTTGCATTCTCTAAAAATTCGGCCAAAATGGAGGTTAAGAAAATATCCTCGTTAATTTAGGACATTGCTCGTTTTCGACCCATTTTTACTAGGAAGGCCATAAAGTGGCCGATTTGTATTGAATCTTAGCATGTGACAATTCGTTGGATAGGTAAACAACATAACTACGACTTCCATGGGATATTTTTGCATTCTCTAAAAATTCAGCCAAAATGGAGGTTAAGAAAATCTCCTCGTTAATTTGGGACATTACACGTTTTCGACCCTTTTTTAGTAGGAAGGCCATAAAGTGGCCGATTTGTATTGAATCTTAGCATGTGACAATTCGTTGAATAGGTTAATAACTTAACTACGACTTACATGGGATATTTTTGCATTCTCTAAAAATTCGGCCAAAATGGAGGTTAAGAAAATCTCCTCGTTAATTTAGGACATTACTCGTTTTCGACCCTTTTTTACTAGGAAGGCCATAATGTGGCCGATTTGCATTGAATCTTAGCGTGTGACAACTCGTTAGATAGGTAAACAACATAACTACGACTTCCATGGGATATTTTTTCATTCTCTAAAAATTCGGCCAAAATGGAGGTTAAGAAAATATCCTCGTTAATTTGGGACATTACTCGTTTTCGACCCATTTTTATTAGGAAGGCCATAAAGTGGCCGATTTGTATTGAATCTTAGCATGTGACAATTCGTTGGATAGGTAAACAACATAACTACAACTTCCATGGGATATTTTTGCATTCTCTAAAAATTCAGCCAAAATGGAGGTTAAGAAAATCTCCTCGTTAATTTGGGACATTACTCGTTTTCGACCCTTTTTTACTAGGAAGGCCATAATGTGGCCGATTTGCATTGAATCTTAGCGTGTGACAATTCGTTGGATAGGTAAACAACATAACTACGACTTCCATGGGATATTTTTGCATTCTCTAAAAATTCGGCCAAAATGGAGGTTAAGAAAATATCCTCGTTAATTTAGGACATTGCTCGTTTTCGACCCATTTTTACTAGGAAGGCCATAAAGTGGCCGATTTGTATTGAATCTTAGCATGTGACAATTCGTTGGATAGGTAAACAACATAACTACGACTTCCATGGGATATTTTTGCATTCTCTAAAAATTCAGCCAAAATGGAGGTTAAGAAAATCTCCTCGTTAATTTAGGACATTGCTTGTTTTCGACCCATTTTTAGTAGGAAGGCCATAAAGTGGCCGATTTGTATTGAATCTTAGCATGTGACAATTCGTTGAATAGGTTAATAACTTAACTACGACTTACATGGGATATTTTTGCATTCTCTAAAAATTCGGCCAAAATGGAGGTTAAGAAAATCTCCTCGTTAATTTAGGACATTACTCGTTTTCGACCCATTTTTACTAGGAAGGCCATAAAGTGGCCGATTTGTATTGAATCTTAGCATGTGACAATTCGTTGGATAGGTAAACAACATAACTACGACTTCCATGGGATATTTTTGCATTCTCTAAAAATTCAGCCAAAATGGAGGTTAAGAAAATCTCCTCGTTAATTTGGGACATTACACGTTTTCGACCCTTTTTTAGTAGGAAGGCCATAAAGTGGCCGATTTGTATTGAATCTTAGCATGTGACAATTCGTTGAATAGGTTAATAACTTAACTACGACTTACATGGGATATTTTTGCATTCTCTAAAAATTCGGCCAAAATGGAGGTTAAGAAAATCTCCTCGTTAATTTAGGACATTACTCGTTTTCGACCCTTTTTTACTAGGAAGGCCATAATGTGGCCGATTTGCATTGAATCTTAGCGTGTGACAACTCGTTAGATAGGTAAACAACATAACTACGACTTCCATGGGATATTTTTGCATTCTCTAAAAATTCGGCCAAAATGGAGGTTAAGAAAATATCCTCGTTAATTTGGGACATTACTCGTTTTCGACCCATTTTTATTAGGAAGGCCATAAAGTGGCCGATTTGTATTGAATCTTAGCATGTGACAATTCGTTGGATAGGTAAACAACATAACTACAACTTCCATGGGATATTTTTGCATTCTCTAAAAATTCAGCCAAAATGGAGGTTAAGAAAATCTCCTCGTTAATTTGGGACATTACTCGTTTTCGACCCTTTTTTACTAGGAAGGCCATAATGTGGCCGATTTGCATTGAATCTTAGCGTGTGACAATTCGTTGGATAGGTAAACAACATAACTACGACTTCCATGGGATATTTTTGCATTCTCTAAAAATTCGGCCAAAATGGAGGTTAAGAAAATATCCTCGTTAATTTAGGACATTGCTCGTTTTCGACCCATTTTTACTAGGAAGGCCATAAAGTGGCCGATTTGTATTGAATCTTAGCATGTGACAATTCGTTGGATAGGTAAACAACATAACTACGACTTCCATGGGATATTTTTGCATTCTCTAAAAATTCAGCCAAAATGGAGGTTAAGAAAATCTCCTCGTTAATTTAGGACATTGCTTGTTTTCGACCCATTTTTAGTAGGAAGGCCATAAAGTGGCCGATTTGTATTGAATCTTAGCATGTGACAATTCGTTGAATAGGTTAATAACTTAACTACGACTTACATGGGATATTTTTGCATTCTCTAAAAATTCGGCCAAAATGGAGGTTAAGAAAATCTCCTCGTTAATTTAGGACATTACTCGTTTTCGACCCTTTTTTACTAGGAAGGCCATAATGTGGTCGATTTGCATTGAATCTTAGCATGTGACAATTCGTTGGATAGGTAAACAACATAACTACGACATCCATGGGATAATATTGCATTCTCTAAAAATTCGGCCAGAATGGAGGTTAAGAAAATCTCCTCGTTAATTTAGGACATTACTCGTTTTCGACCCATTGTTACTAGGAAGGCCATAAAGTGGCCGATTTGCATTGAATCTTAGCGTGTGACAATTCGTTGGATAGGTAAACAACATAACTACGACATCCATGGGATATTTTTGCATTCTCTAAAAATTCGGCCAGAATGGAGGTTAAGAAAATCTCCTCGTTAATTTGGGACATTACTCGTTTTCGACCCATTTTTATTAGGAAGGCCATAAAGTGGCCGATTTGTATTGAATCTTAGCATGTGACAATTCGTTGGATAGGTAAACAACATAACTACAACTTCCATGGGATATTTTTGCATTCTCTAAAAATTCAGCCAAAATGGAGGTTAAGAAAATCTCCTCGTTAATTTGGGACATTACTCGTTTTCGACCCTTTTTTACTAGGAAGGCCATAATGTGGCCGATTTGCATTGAATCTTAGCGTGTGACAATTCGTTGGATAGGTAAACAACATAACTACGACTTCCATGGGATATTTTTGCATTCTCTAAAAATTCGGCCAAAATGGAGGTTAAGAAAATATCCTCGTTAATTTAGGACATTGCTCGTTTTCGACCCATTTTTACTAGGAAGGCCATAAAGTGGCCGATTTGTATTGAATCTTAGCATGTGACAATTCGTTGGATAGGTAAACAACATAACTACGACTTCCATGGGATATTTTTGCATTCTCTAAAAATTCAGCCAAAATGGAGGTTAAGAAAATCTCCTCGTTAATTTGGGACATTACACGTTTTCGACCCTTTTTTAGTAGGAAGGCCATAAAGTGGCCGATTTGTATTGAATCTTAGCATGTGACAATTCGTTGAATAGGTTAATAACTTAACTACGACTTACATGGGATATTTTTGCATTCTCTAAAAATTCGGCCAAAATGGAGGTTAAGAAAATCTCCTCGTTAATTTAGGACATTACTCGTTTTCGACCCTTTTTTACTAGGAAGGCCATAATGTGGCCGATTTGCATTGAATCTTAGCGTGTGACAACTCGTTAGATAGGTAAACAACATAACTACGACTTCCATGGGATATTTTTGCATTCTCTAAAAATTCGGCCAAAATGGAGGTTAAGAAAATATCCTCGTTAATTTGGGACATTACTCGTTTTCGACCCATTTTTATTAGGAAGGCCATAAAGTGGCCGATTTGTATTGAATCTTAGCATGTGACAATTCGTTGGATAGGTAAACAACATAACTACAACTTCCATGGGATATTTTTGCATTCTCTAAAAATTCAGCCAAAATGGAGGTTAAGAAAATCTCCTCGTTAATTTGGGACATTGCTCGTTTTCGACCCTTTTTTACTAGGAAGGCCATAATGTGGCCGATTTGCATTGAATCTTAGCGTGTGACAATTCGTTGGATAGGTAAACAACATAACTACGACTTCCATGGGATATTTTTGCATTCTCTAAAAATTCGGCCAAAATGGAGGTTAAGAAAATATCCTCGTTAATTTAGGACATTGCTCGTTTTCGACCCATTTTTACTAGGAAGGCCATAAAGTGACCGATTTGTATTGAATCTTAGCATGTGACAATTCGTTGGATAGGTAAACAACATAACTACGACTTCCATGGGATATTTTTGCATTCTCTAAAAATTCAGCCAAAATGGAGGTTAAGAAAATCTCCTCGTTAATTTGGGACATTACACGTTTTCGACCCTTTTTTAGTAGGAAGGCCATAAAGTGGCCGATTTGTATTGAATCTTAGCATGTGACAATTCGTTGAATAGGTTAATAACTTAACTACGACTTACATGGGATATTTTTGCATTCTCTAAAAATTCGGCCAAAATGGAGGTTAAGAAAATCTCCTCGTTAATTTAGGACATTACTCGTTTTCGACCCATTTTTACCAGGAAGGCCATAAAGTGGCCGATTTGTATTGAATCTTAGCCTGTGACAATTCGTTGGATAGGTTAATAACATAACTACGACTTACATGGGATATTTTTGCATTCTCTAAAAATTCGGCCAAAATGGAGGTTAAGAAAATCTCCTCGTTAATTTAGGACATTACTCATTTTCGACCCTTTTTTACTAGGAAGGCCATAAAGTGGCCGATTTGTATTGAATCTTAGCATGCGACAATTCGTTGGATAGGTAAACAACATAACTACGACTTCCATGGGATATTTTTGCATTCTCTAAAAATTCAGCCAAAATGGAGGTTAAGAAAATCTCCTCGCTAATTTAGGACATTACTCGTTTTCGACCCTTTTTTACTAGGAAGGCCATAATGTGGTCGATTTGCATTGAATCTTAGCATGTGACAATTCGTTGGATAGGTAAACAACATAACTACGACTTCCATTGGATATTTTTGCATTCTCTAAAAATTCGGCCAGAATGGAGGTTAAGAAAATCTCGTCCTTAATTTGGGACATTACTCGTTTTTGATCCATTTTTACTAGGAAGGCCATAAAGTGGCCGATTTGCATTGAATTTTAGCGTGTGACAATTCGTTGGATAGGTAAACAACATAACTACGACATCCATGGGATATTTTTGCATTCTCTAAAAATTCGGCCAGAATGGAGGTTAAGAAAATCTCCTCGTTAATTTAGGACATTGCTTGTTTTCGACCCATTTTTACTAGGAAGGCCATAAAGTGGCCGATTTGTATTGAATCTTAGTGTGTGACAATTCGTTGGATAGGTAAACAACATAACTACGACTTCCATGGGATATTTTTGCATTCTCTAAAAATTTGGCCAAAATGGAGGTTAAGAAAATCTCCTCGTTAATTTAGGACATTGCATGTTTTCGACCCATTTTTACTAGGAAGGCCAAAAAGCGGCCGATTTGTATTGAATCTTAGCGTGTGACAATTCGTTGGATAGGTAAACAACATAACTATGACTTCCATATGATATTTTTGCATTCTCTAAAAATTCGGCCAAAATGGAGGTTAAGAAAATCTCCTCGTTAATTTTGGACATTACTCGTTTTCGACCCTTTTTTACTAGGAAGGCCATAAAGTGGCCGATTTGTATTGAATCTTAGCGTGTGACAATTCGTTGGATAGGTAAACAACATAGCTACGACTTCCATGGGATATTTTTGCATTTTTTAAAAATTCAGCCAAAATGGAGGTTAAGAAAATCCTTGCGTTAATTTGGGACATTACTCGTTTTCGACCCTTTTTTACTAGGAAGGCCATAATGTGGCCGATTTGCATTGACTTTTTTACTAGGAAGGCCATAATGTTTCCGATTTGCATTGAATTTTAGCGTGTGACAATTCGTTGGATAGGTAAACAACATAACTACGACTTCCATGGGATATTTTTGCATTCTCTAAAAATTCGGCCAAAATGGAGGTTAAGAAAATCTCCTCGTTAATTTAGGACGTAACTCGTTTTCGACCCATTTTTACTAGGAAGGCCATAAAGTGGCCGATTTGTATTGAATCTTAGCATGTGACAATTCGTTGGATAGGTAAACAACATACCTACGATTTCCATGGGATATTTTTGCATTCTCTAAAAATTCGGCCAAAAGGGAGGTTAAGAAAATCCCCTCGTTAATTTAGGACATTACTCGTTTTCGACCCTTTTTTACTAGGAAGGCCATAATGTGGCCGATTTGCATTGAATCTTAGCCTGTGACAATTCGTTGGAAAGGTAAACAACATAACTACGACTTCCATGGGATATTTTTGCATTATCTAAAAATTCGGCCAAAATGGAGGTTAAGAAAATCTCCTCGTTAATTTAGGACATTACTCGTTTTCGACCCATTTTTACTAGGAAGGCCATAAAGTGGCCGATTTGTATTGAATCTTAGCATGTGACAATTCGTTGGATAGGTAAACAACATAACTACGACTTCCATGGGATATTTTTGCATTCTCTAAAAATTCGGCCAAAACGGAGGTTAAGGAAATCTCCTCGTTAATTTAGGACATTAATCGTTTTCGACCCTTTTTTACTAGGAAGGCCATAATGTGGCCGATTTGCATTGAATCTTAGCATGTGACAATTCGTTGGATAGATAAACAACATAACTACGACTTCCATGGGATATTTTCGCATTCTCTAAAAATTCGGCCAAAATGGAGGTTAAGAAAATCTCCTCGTTAATTTAGGACATTACTCGTTTTCGACCCATTTTTACTAGGAAGGCCATAAAGTGGCCGATTTGTATTGAATCTTAGCATGTGACAATTTGTTGGATAGGTAAACAACATAACTACGACTTCCATGGGATATTTTTGCATTCTCTAAAAATTCGGCCAAAACGGAGGTTAAGAAAATCTCCTCGTTAATTTAGGACATTACTCGTTTTCGACCCTTTTTTACTAGGAAGGCCATAATGTAGCCGATTTGCATTGAATCTTAGCATGTGAAAATTCGTTGGATAGATAAACAACATAACTACGACTTCCATGGGATATTTTCGCATTCTCTAAAAATTCGGCCAAAATGGAGGTTAAGAAAATCTCCTCGTTAATTTAGGACATAACTCGTTTTCAACCCTTTTTTAGTAGGAAGGCCATAATGTGGCCGATTTGCATTGAATCTTAGCGTGTGACAATTCGTTGGATAGGTAAACAACATAACTACGACTTCCATGGGATATTTTTGCATTCTCTAAAAATTCGGCCAAAATGGAGGTTAAGAAAATCTCCTCGTTAATTTAGGACATCACTCGTTTTCGACCCATTTTTACTAGGAAGGCCATAAAGTGGCCGATTTGTATTGAATCTTAGCATGTGACAATTCGTTGGATAGGTAAACAACATACCTACGATTTCCATGGGATATTTTTGCATTCTCTAAAAATTCGGCCAAAAGGGAGGTTAAGAAAATCCCCTCGTTAATTTAGGACATTACTCGTTTTCGACCCTTTTTTACTAGGAAGGCCATAATGTGGCCGATTTGCATTGAATCTTAGCATGTGACAATTCGTTGGAAAGGTAAACAACATAACTACGACTTCCATGGGATATTTTTGCATTCTCTAAAAATTCGGCCAAAATGGAGGTTAAGAAAATCTCCTTGTTAATTTGGGACATTACTCGTTTTCGACCCTTTTTTAGTAGGAAGGCCACAATGTGGCCGATTTGCATTGAATCTTAGCGTGTGACAATTCGTTGGATAGGTAAACAACATAACTACGACTTCCATGGGATATTTTTGCATTCTCTAAAAATTCGGCCAAAATGGAGGTTAAGAAAATCTCCTCGTTAATTTAGGACATTACTCGTTTTCGACCCATTTTTACTAGGAAGGCCATAAAGTGGCCGATTTGTATTGAATCTTAGCATGTGACAATTCGTTGGATAGGTAAACAACATAACTACGACTTCCATGGGATATTTTTGCATTCTCTAAAAATTCGGCCAAAACGGAGGTTAAGAAAATCTCCTCGTTAATTTAGGACATTACTCGTTTTCGACCCATTTTTACTAGGAAGGCCATAAAGTGGCCGATTTGTATTGAATCTTAGCATGTGACAATTTGTTGGATAGGTAAACAACATAACTACGACTTCCATGGGATATTTTTGCATTCTCTAAAAATTCGGCCAAAACGGAGGTTAAGAAAATCTCCTCGTTAATTTAGGACATTACTCGTTTTCGACCCTTTTTTACTAGGAAGGCCATAATGTAGCCGATTTGCATTGAATCTTAGCATGTGAAAATTCGTTGGATAGATAAACAACATAACTACGACTTCCATGGGATATTTTCGCATTCTCTAAAAATTCGGCCAAAATGGAGGTTAAGAAAATCTCCTCGTTAATTTAGGACATAACTCGTTTTCAACCCTTTTTTAGTAGGAAGGCCATAATGTGGCCGATTTGCATTGAATCTTAGCGTGTGACAATTCGTTGGATAGGTAAACAACATAACTACGACTTCCATGGGATATTTTTGCATTCTCTAAAAATTCGGCCAAAATGGAGGTTAAGAAAATCTCCTCGTTAATTTAGGACATCACTCGTTTTCGACCCATTTTTACTAGGAAGGCCATAAAGTGGCCGATTTGTATTGAATCTTAGCATGTGACAATTCGTTGGATAGGTAAACAACATACCTACGATTTCCATGGGATATTTTTGCATTCTCTAAAAATTCGGCCAAAAGGGAGGTTAAGAAAATCCCCTCGTTAATTTAGGACATTACTCGTTTTCGACCCTTTTTTACTAGGAAGGCCATAATGTGGCCGATTTGCATTGAATCTTAGCATGTGACAATTCGTTGGAAAGGTAAACAACATAACTACGACTTCCATGGGATATTTTTGCATTCTCTAAAAATTCGGCCAAAATGGAGGTTAAGAAAATCTCCTTGTTAATTTGGGACATTACTCGTTTTCGACCCTTTTTTAGTAGGAAGGCCACAATGTGGCCGATTTGCATTGAATCTTAGCGTGTGACAATTCGTTGGATAGGTAAACAACATAACTACGACTTCCATGGGATATTTTTGCATTCTCTAAAAATTCGGCCAAAATGGAGGTTAAGAAAATCTCCTCGTTAATTTAGGACATTACTCGTTTTCGACCCATTTTTACTAGGAAGGCCATAAAGTGGCCGATTTGTATTGAATCTTAGCATGTGACAATTCGTTGGATAGGTAAACAACATAACTACGACTTCCATGGGATATTTTTGCATTCTCTAAAAATTCGGCCAAAACGGAGGTTAAGAAAATCTCCTCGTTAATTTAGGACATTACTCGTTTTCGACCCATTTTTACTAGGAAGGCCATAAAGTGGCCGATTTGTATTGAATCTTAGCATGTGACAATTTGTTGGATAGGTAAACAACATAACTACGACTTCCATGGGATATTTTTGCATTCTCTAAAAATTCGGCCAAAACGGAGGTTAAGAAAATCTCCTCGTTAATTTAGGACATTACTCGTTTTCGACCCTTTTTTACTAGGAAGGCCATAATGTAGCCGATTTGCATTGAATCTTAGCATGTGAAAATTCGTTGGATAGATAAACAACATAACTACGACTTCCATGGGATATTTTCGCATTCTCTAAAAATTCGGCCAAAATGGAGGTTAAGAAAATCTCCTCGTTAATTTAGGACATAACTCGTTTTCAACCCTTTTTTAGTAGGAAGGCCATAATGTGGCCGATTTGCATTGAATCTTAGCGTGTGACAATTCGTTGGATAGGTAAACAACATAACTACGACTTCCATGGGATATTTTTGCATTCTCTAAAAATTCGGCCAAAATGGAGGTTAAGAAAATCTCCTCGTTAATTTAGGACATCACTCGTTTTCGACCCATTTTTACTAGGAAGGCCATAAAGTGGCCGATTTGTATTGAATCTTAGCATGTGACAATTCGTTGGATAGGTAAACAACATACCTACGATTTCCATGGGATATTTTTGCATTCTCTAAAAATTCGGCCAAAAGGGAGGTTAAGAAAATCCCCTCGTTAATTTAGGACATTACTCGTTTTCGACCCTTTTTTACTAGGAAGGCCATAATGTGGCCGATTTGCATTGAATCTTAGCATGTGACAATTCGTTGGAAAGGTAAACAACATAACTACGACTTCCATGGGATATTTTTGCATTCTCTAAAAATTCGGCCAAAATGGAGGTTAAGAAAATCTCCTTGTTAATTTGGGACATTACTCGTTTTCGACCCTTTTTTAGTAGGAAGGCCACAATGTGGCCGATTTGCATTGAATCTTAGCGTGTGACAATTCGTTGGATAGGTAAACAACATAACTACGACTTCCATGGGATATTTTTGCATTCTCTAAAAATTCGGCCAAAATGGAGGTTAAGAAAATCTCCTCGTTAATTTAGGACATTACTCGTTTTCGACCCATTTTTACTAGGAAGGCCATAAAGTGGCCGATTTGTATTGAATCTTAGCATGTGACAATTCGTTGGATAGGTAAACAACATAACTACGACTTCCATGGGATATTTTTGCATTCTCTAAAAATTCGGCCAAAACGGAGGTTAAGGAAATCTCCTCGTTAATTTAGGACATTACACGTTTTCGACCCTTTTTTACTAGGAAGGCCATAATGTGGCCGATTTGCATTGAATCTTAGCATGTGACAATTCGTTGGATAGATAAACAACATAACTACTACTTCCATGGGATATTTTCGCATTCTCTAAAAATTCGGCCAAAATGGAGGTTAAGAAAATCTCCTCGTTAATTTAGGACATTACTCGTTTTCGACCCATTTTTACTAGGAAGGCCATAAAGTGGCCGATTTGTATTGAATCTTAGCATGTGACAATTTGTTGGATAGGTAAACAACATAACTACGACTTCCATGGGATATTTTTGCATTCTCTAAAAATTCGGCCAAAACGGAGGTTAAGAAAATCTCCTCGTTAATTTAGGACATTACTCGTTTTCGACCCTTTTTTACTAGGAAGGCCATAATGTGGCCGATTTGCATTGAATCTTAGCATGTGACAATTCGTTGGATAGATAAACAACATAACTACGACTTCCATGGGATATTTTCGCATTCTCTAAAAATTCGGCCAAAATGGAGGTTAAGAAAATCTCCTCGTTAATTTAGGACATAACTCGTTTTCAACCCTTTTTTAGTAGGAAGGCCATAATGTGGCCGATTTGCATTGAATCTTAGCGTGTGACAATTCGTTGGATAGGTAAACAACATAACTACGACTTCCATGGGATATTTTTGCATTCTCTAAAAATTCGGCCAAAATGGAGGTTAAGAAAATCTCCTCGTTAATTTAGGACATTACTCGTTTTTGACCCATTTTTACTAGGAAGGCCATAAAGTGGCCGATTTGTATTGAATCTTAGCATGTGACAATTCGTTGGAAAGGTAAACAACATAACTACGACTTCCATGGGATATTTTTGCATTCTCTAAAAATTCGGCCAAAATGGAGGTTAAGAAAATCTCCTTGTTAATTTGGGACATTACTCGTTTTCGACCCTTTTTTAGTAGGAAGGCCATAATGTGGCCGATTTGCATTGAATCTTAGCGTGTGACAATTCGTTGGATAGGTAAACAACATAACTACGACTTCCATGGGATATTTTTGCATTCTCTAAAAATTCGGCCAAAATGGAGGTTAAGAAAATCTCCTCGTTAATTTAGGACATTACTCGTTTTTGACCCATTTTTACTAGGGAGGCCATAAAGTGGCCGATTTGTATTGAATCTTAGCATGTGACAATTCGTTGGAAAGGTAAACAACATAACTACGACTTCCATGGGATATTTTTGCATTCTCTAAAAATTCGGCCAAAATGGAGGTTAAGAAAATCTCCTCGTTAATTTAGGACATTACTCGTTTTCGACCCTTTTTTTATAAGGAAGGCCATAAAGTGGCCGGTTTGTATTGAATCTTAGCATGGGACAATTCGTTGGATAGGTAAACAACATAGCTACGACTTCCATGGGATATTTTTGCATTTTTTAAAAATTCAGCCAAAATGGAGGTTAAGAAAATCCTTGCGTTAATTTGGGACATTACTCGTTTTCGACCCTTTTTTACTAGGAAGGCCATAATGTGGCCGATTTGCATTGACTTTTTTACTAGGAAGGCCATAATGTTGCCGATTTGCATTGAATTTTAGCGTGTGACAATTCGTTGGATAGGTAAACAACATAACTACGACTTCCATGGGATATTTTTGCATTCTCTAAAAATTCGGCCAAAATGGAGGTTAAGAAAATCTCCTCGTTAATTTAGGACATAACTCGTTTTCAACCCTTTTTTAGTAGGAAGGCCATAATGTGGCCGATTTGCATTGAATCTTAGCGTGTGACAATTCGTTGGATAGGTAAACAACATAACTACGACTTCCATGGGATATTTTTGCATTCTCTAAAAATTCGGCCAAAATGGAGGTTAAGAAAATCTCCTCGTTAATTTAGGACATTACTCGTTTTTGACCCATTTTTACTAGGAAGGCCATAAAGTGGCCGATTTGTATTGAATCTTAGCATGTGACAATTCGTTGGAAAGGTAAACAACATAACTACGACTTCCATGGGATATTTTTGCATTCTCTAAAAATTCGGCCAAAATGGAGGTTAAGAAAATCTCCTTGTTAATTTGGGACATTACTCGTTTTCGACCCTTTTTTAGTAGGAAGGCCATAATGTGGCCGATTTGCATTGAATCTTAGCGTGTGACAATTCGTTGGATAGGTAAACAACATAACTACGACTTCCATGGGATATTTTTGCATTCTCTAAAAATTCGGCCAAAATGGAGGTTAAGAAAATCTCCTCGTTAATTTAGGACATTACTCGTTTTTGACCCATTTTTACTAGGGAGGCCATAAAGTGGCCGATTTGTATTGAATCTTAGCATGTGACAATTCGTTGGAAAGGTAAACAACATAACTACGACTTCCATGGGATATTTTTGCATTCTCTAAAAATTCGGCCAAAATGGAGGTTAAGAAAATCTCCTCGTTAATTTAGGACATTACTCGTTTTCGACCCTTTTTTTATAAGGAAGGCCATAAAGTGGCCGGTTTGTATTGAATCTTAGCATGGGACAATTCGTTGGATAGGTAAACAACATAGCTACGACTTCCATGGGATATTTTTGCATTTTTTAAAAATTCAGCCAAAATGGAGGTTAAGAAAATCCTTGCGTTAATTTGGGACATTACTCGTTTTCGACCCTTTTTTACTAGGAAGGCCATAATGTGGCCGATTTGCATTGACTTTTTTACTAGGAAGGCCATAATGTTGCCGATTTGCATTGAATTTTAGCGTGTGACAATTCGTTGGATAGGTAAACAACATAACTACGACTTCCATGGGATATTTTTGCATTCTCTAAAAATTCGGCCAAAATGGAGGTTAAGAAAATCTCCTCGTTAATTTAGGACCGTTTTCGACCCATTTTTACTAGGAAGGCCATAAAGTGGCCGATTTGTATTGAATCTTAGCATGTGACAATTCGTTGGAAAGGTAAACAACATAACTACGACTTCCATGGGATATTTTTGCATTCTCTAAAAATTCGGCCAAAATGGAGGTTAAGAAAATCTCCTTGTTAATTTGGGACATTACTCGTTTTCGACCCTTTTTTAGTAGGAAGGCCATAATGTGGCCGATTTGCAATGTATCTTAGCGTGTGACAATTCGTTGGATAGGTAAACAACATAACTACGACTTCCATGGGATATTTTTGCATTCTCTAAAAATTCGGCCAAAATGGAGGTTAAGAAAATCTCCTCGTTAATTTAGGACATTACTCGTTTTCGACCCATTTTTACTAGGAAGGCCATAAAGTGGCCGATTTGTATTGAATCTTAGCATGTGACAATTCGTTGGAAAGGTAAACAACATAACTACGACTTCCATGGGATATTTTTGCATTCTCTAAAAATTCGGCCAAAATGGAGGTTAAGAAAATCTCCTTGTTAATTTGGGACATTACTCGTTTTCGACCCTTTTTTAGTAGGAAGGCCATAATGTGGCCGATTTGCATTGAATCTTAGCGTGTGACAATTCGTTGGATAGGTAAACAACATAACTACGACTTCCATGGGATATTTTTGCATTCTCTAAAAATTCGGCCAAAATGGAGGTTAAGAAAATCTCCTCGTTAATTTAGGACATTACTCGTTTTCGACCCTTTTTTTATAAGGAAGGCCATAAAGTGGCCGGTTTGTATTGAATCTTAGCATGGGACAATTCGTTGGATAGGTAAACAACATAGCTACGACTTCCATGGGATATTTTTGCATTTTTTAAAAATTCAGCCAAAATGGAGGTTAAGAAAATCCTTGCGTTAATTTGGGACATTACTCGTTTTCGACCCTTTTTTACTAGGAAGGCCATAATGTGGCCGATTTGCATTGACTTTTTTACTAGGAAGGCCATAATGTGGCCGATTTGCATTGAATCTTAGCGTGTGACAATTCGTTGGATAGGTAAACAACATAACTACGACTTCCATGGGATATTTTTGCATTCTCTAAAAATTCGGCCAAAATGGAGGTTAAGAAAATCTCCTCGTTAATTTAGGACATAACTCGTTTTCGACCCATTTTTACTAGGAAGGCCATAAAGTGGCCGATTTGTATTGAATCTTAGCATGTGACAATTCGTTGGATAGGTAAACAACATACCTACGATTTCCATGGGATATTTTTGCATTCTCTAAAAATTCGGCAAAAAGGGAGGTTAAGAAAATCCCCTCGTTAATTTAGGACATTACTCGTTTTCGACCCTTTTTTACTAGGAAGGCCATAATGTGGCCGATTTGCATTGAATCTTAGCATGTGACAATTCGTTGGAAAGGTAAACAACATAACTACGACTTCCATGGGATATTTTTGCATTCTCTAAAAATTCGGCCAAAATGGAGGTTAAGAAAATCTCCTTGTTAATTTGGGACATTACTCGTTTTCGACCCTTTTTTAGTAGGAAGGCCATAATGTGGCCGATTTGCATTGAATCTTAGCGTGTGACAATTCGTTGGATAGGTAAACAACATAACTACGACTTCCATGGGATATTTTTGCATTCTCTAAAAATTCGGCCAAAATGGAGGTTAAGAAAATCTCCTCGTTAATTTAGGACATTACTCGTTTTCGACCCATTTTTACTAGGAAGGCCATAAAGTGGCCGATTTGTATTGAATCTTAGCATGTGACAATTCGTTGGATAGGTAAACAACATACCTACGATTTCCATGGGATATTTTTGCATTCTCTAAAAATTCGGCCAAAAGGGAGGTTAAGAAAATCCCCTCGTTAATTTAGGACATTACTCGTTTTCGACCCTTTTTTACTAGGAAGGCCATAATGTGGCCGATTTGCATTGAATCTTAGCATGTGACAATTCGTTGGATAGGTAAACAACATAACTACGACTTCCATGGGATATTTTTGCATTCTTTAAAAATTCGGCCAAAATGGAGGTTAAGAAAATCTCCTTGTTAATTTGGGACATTACTCGTTTTCGACCCTTTTTTAGTAGGAAGGCCATAATGTGGCCGATTTGCATTGAATCTTAGAGTGTGACAATTCGTTGGATAGGTAAACAACATAACTACGACTTCCATGGGATATTTTTGCATTCTCTAAAAATTCGGCCAAAATGGAGGTTAAGAAAATCTCCTTGTTAATTTGGGACATTACTCGTTTTCGACCCTTTTTTAGTAGGAAGGCCATAATGTGGCCGATTTGCATTGAATCTTAGCGTGTGACAATTCGTTGGATAGGTAAACAACATAACTACGACTTCCATGGGATATTTTTGCATTCTCTAAAAATTCGGCCAAAATGGAGGTTAAGAAAATCTCCTCGTTAATTTAGGACATTACCGTTTTCGACCCATTTTTACTAGGAAGGCCATAAAGTGGCCGATTTGTATTGAATCTTAGCATGTGACAATTCGTTGGATAGGTAAACAATATACCTACGATTTCCATGGGATATTTTTGCATTCTCTAAAAATTCGGCCAAAATGGAGGTTAAGAAAATCCCCTCGTTAATTTAGGACATTACTCGTTTTCGACCCTTTTTTACTAGGAAGGCCATAATGTGGCCGATTTGCATTGAATCTTAGCATGTGACAATTCGTTGGATAGGTAAACAACATAACTACGACTTCCATGGGATATTTTTGCATTATCTAAAAATTCGGCCAAAATGGAGGTTAAGAAAATCTCCTCGTTAATTTAGGACATTACTCGTTTTCGACCCATTTTTACTAGGAAGGCCATAAAGTGGCCGATTTGTATTGAATCTTAGCATGTGACAATTCGTTGGATAGGTAAACAACATAACTACGACTTCCATGGGATATTTTTGCATTCTCTAAAAATTCGGCCAAAACGGAGGTTAAGGAAATCTCCTCGTTAATTTAGGACATTACTCGTTTTCGACCCTTTTTTACTAGGAAGGCCATAATGTGGCCGATTTGCATTGAATCTTAGCATGTGACAATTCGTTGGATAGATAAACAACATAACTACGACTTCCATGGGATATTTTCGCATTCTCTAAAAATTCGGCCAAAATGGAGGTTAAGAAAATCTCCTCGTTAATTTAGGACATTACTCGTTTTCGACCCATTTTTACTAGGAAGGCCATAAAGTGGCCGATTTGTATTGAATCTTAGCATGTGACAATTTGTTGGATAGGTAAACAACATAACTACGACTTCCATGGGATATTTTTGCATTCTCTAAAAATTCGGCCAAAACGGAGGTTAAGAAAATCTCCTCGTTAATTTAGGACATTACTCGTTTTCGACCCTTTTTTACTAGGAAGGCCATAATGTGGCCGATTTGCATTGAATCTTAGCATGTGACAATTCGTTGGATAGATAAACAACATAACTACGACTTCCATGGGATATTTTCGCATTCTCTAAAAATTCGGCCAAAATGGAGGTTAAGAAAATCTCCTCTTTAATTTAGGACATAACTCGTTTTCAACCCTTTTTTAGTAGGAAGGCCATAATGTGGCCGATTTGCATTGAATCTTAGCGTGTGACAATTCGTTGGATAGGTAAACAACATAACTACGACTTCCATGGGATATTTTTGCATTCTCTAAAAATTCGGCCAAAATGGAGGTTAAGAAAATCTCCTCGTTAATTTAGGACATTACTCGTTTTCGACCCATTTTTACTAGGAAGGCCATAAAGTGGCCGATTTGTATTGAATCTTAGCATGTGACAATTCGTTGGAAAGGTAAACAACATAACTACGACTTCCATGGGATATTTTTGCATTCTCTAAAAATTCGGCCAAAATGGAGGTTAAGAAAATCTCCTTGTTAATTTGGGACATTACTCGTTTTCGACCCTTTTTTAGTAGGAAGGCCATAATGTGGCCGATTTGCATTGAATCTTAGCGTGTGACAATTCGTTGGATAGGTAAACAACATAACTACGACTTCCATGGGATATTTTTGCATTCTCTAAAAATTCGGCCAAAATGGAGGTTAAGAAAATCTCCTCGTTAATTTAGGACATTACTCGTTTTCGACCCTTTTTTTATAAGGAAGGCCATAAAGTGGCCGGTTTGTATTGAATCTTAGCATGGGACAATTCGTTGGATAGGTAAACAACATAGCTACGACTTCCATGGGATATTTTTGCATTTTTTAAAAATTCAGCCAAAATGGAGGTTAAGAAAATCCTTGCGTTAATTTGGGACATTACTCGTTTTCGACCCTTTTTTACTAGGAAGGCCATAATGTGGCCGATTTGCATTGACTTTTTTACTAGGAAGGCCATAATGTTGCCGATTTGCATTGAATTTTAGCGTGTGACAATTCGTTGGATAGGTAAACAACATAACTACGACTTCCATGGGATATTTTTGCATTCTCTAAAAATTCGGCCAAAATGGAGGTTAAGAAAATCTCCTCGTTAATTTAGGACATAACTCGTTTTCGACCCATTTTTACTAGGAAGGCCATAAAGTGGAAGATTTGTATTGAATCTTAGCATGTGACAATTCGTTGGATAGGTAAACAACATACCTACGATTTCCATGGGATATTTTTGCATTCTCTAAAAATTCGGAAAAAAGGGAGGTTAAGAAAATCCCCTCGTTAATTTAGGACATTACTCGTTTTCGACCCTTTTTTACTAGGAAGGCCATAATGTGGCCGATTTGCATTGAATCTTAGCATGTGACAATTCGTTGGAAAGGTAAACAACATAACTACGACTTCCATGGGATATTTTTGCATTCTCTAACAATTCGGCCAAAATGGAGGTTAAGAAAATCTCCTTGTTAATTTGGGACATTACTCGTTTTCGACCCTTTTTTAGTAGGAAGGCCATAATGTGGCCGATTTGCATTGAATCTTAGCGTGTGACAATTCGTTGGATAGGTAAACAACATAACTACGACTTCCATGGGATATTTTTGCATTCTCTAAAAATTCGGCCAAAATGGAGGTTAAGAAAATCTCCTCGTTAATTTAGGACATTACTCGTTTTCGACCCATTTTTACTAGGAAGGCCATAAAGTGGCCGATTTGTATTGAATCTTAGCATGTGACAATTCGTTGGATAGGTAAACAACATACCTATGATTTCCATGGGATATTTTTGCATTCTCTAAAAATTCGGCCAAAAGGGAGGTTAAGAAAATCCCCTCGTTAATTTAGGACATTACTCGTTTTCGACCCTTTTTTACTAGGAAGGCCATAATGTGGCCGATTTGCATTGAATCTTAGCATGTGACAATTCGTTGGAAAGGTAAACAACATAACTACGACTTCCATGGGATATTTTTGCATTGTCTAAAAATTCGGCCAAAATGGAGGTTAAGAAAATCTCCTTGTTAATTTGGGACATTACTCGTTTTCGACCCTTTTTTAGTAGGAAGGCCATAATGTGGCCGATTTGCATTGAATCTTAGCGTGTGACAATTCGTTGGATAGGTAAACAACATAACTACGACTTCCATGGGATATTTTTGCATTCTCTAAAAATTCGGCCAAAATGGAGGTTAAGAAAATCTCCTCGTTAATTTAGGACATAACTCGTTTTCGACCCATTTTTACTAGGAAGGCCATAAAGTGGAAGATTTGTATTGAATCTTAGCATGTGACAATTCGTTGGATAGGTAAACAACATACCTACGATTTCCATGGGATATTTTTGCATTCTCTAAAAATTCGGCAAAAAGGGAGGTTAAGAAAATCCCCTCGTTAATTTAGGACATTACTCGTTTTCGACCCTTTTTTACTAGGAAGGCCATAATGTGGCCGATTTGCATTGAATCTTAGCATGTGACAATTCGTTGGAAAGGTAAACAACATAACTACGACTTCCATGGGATATTTTTGCATTCTCTAAAAATTCGGCCAAAATGGAGGTTAAGAAAATCTCCTTGTTAATTTGGGACATTACTCGTTTTCGACCCTTTTTTAGTAGGAAGGCCATAATGTGGCCGATTTGCATTGAATCTTAGCGTGTGACAATTCGTTGGATAGGTAAACAACATAACTACGACTTCCATGGGATATTTTTGCATTCTCTAAAAATTCGGCCAAAATGGAGGTTAAGAAAATCTCCTCGTTAATTTAGGACATTACTCGTTTTCGACCCATTTTTACTAGGAAGGCCATAAAGTGGCCGATTTGTATTGAATCTTAGCATGTGACAATTCGTTGGATAGGTAAACAACATACCTACGATTTCCATGGGATATTTTTGCATTCTCTAAAAATTCGGCCAAAAGGGAGGTTAAGAAAATCCCCTCGTTAATTTAGGACATTACTCGTTTTCGACCCTTTTTTACTAGGAAGGCCATAATGTGGCCGATTTGCATTGAATCTTAGCATGTGACAATTCGTTGGAAAGGTAAACAACATAACTACGACTTCCATGGGATATTTTTGCATTCTCTAAAAATTCGGCCAAAATGGAGGTTAAGAAAATCTCCTTGTTAATTTGGGACATTACTCGTTTTCGACCCTTTTTTAGTAGGAAGGCCATAATGTGGCCGATTTGCATTGAATCTTAGCGTGTGACAATTCGTTGGATAGGTAAACAACATAACTACGACTTCCATGGGATATTTTTGCATTCTCTAAAAATTCGGCCAAAATGGAGGTTAAGAAAATCTCCTCGTTAATTTAGGACATTACTCGTTTTCGACCCTTTTTTTATAAGGAAGGCCATAAAGTGGCCGGTTTGTATTGAATCTTAGCATGGGACAATTCGTTGGATAGGTAAACAACATAGCTACGACTTCCATGGGATATTTTTGCATTTTTTAAAAATTCAGCCAAAATGGAGGTTAAGAAAATCCTTGCGTTAATTTGGGACATTACTCGTTTTCGACCCTTTTTTACTAGGAAGGCCATAATGTGGCCGATTTGCATTGACTTTTTTACTAGGAAGGCCATAATGTTGCCGATTTGCATTGAATTTTAGCGTGTGACAATTCGTTGGATAGGTAAACAACATAACTACGACTTCCATGGGATATTTTTGCATTCTCTAAAAATTCGGCCAAAATGGAGGTTAAGAAAATCTCCTCGTTAATTTAGGACATTACTCGTTTTCGACCCATTTTTACTAGGAAGGCCATAAAGTGGCCGATTTGTATTGAATCTTAGCATGTGACAATTCGTTGGATAGGTAAACAACATACCTACGATTTCCATGGGATATTTTTGCATTCTCTAAAAATTCGGCCAAAAGGGAGGTTAAGAAAATCCCCTCGTTAATTTAGGACATTACTCGTTTTCGACCCTTTTTTACTAGGAAGGCCATAATGTGGCCGATTTGCATTGAATCTTAGCATGTGACAATTCGTTGGAAAGGTAAACAACATAACTACGACTTCCATGGGATATTTTTGCATTGTCTAAAAATTCGGCCAAAATGGAGGTTAAGAAAATCTCCTTGTTAATATGGGACATTACTCGTTTTCGACCCTTTTTTAGTAGGAAGGCCATAATGTGGCCGATTTGCATTGAATCTTAGCGTGTGACAATTCGTTGGATAGGTAAACAACATAACTACGACTTCCATGGGATATTTTTGCATTCTCTAAAAATTCGGCCAAAATGGAGGTTAAGAAAATCTCCTCGTTAATTTAGGACATAACTCGTTTTCGACCCATTTTTACTAGGAAGGCCATAAAGTGGAAGATTTGTATTGAATCTTAGCATGTGACAATTCGTTGGATAGGTAAACAACATACCTACGATTTCCATGGGATATTTTTGCATTCTCTAAAAATTCGGCAAAAAGGGAGGTTAAGAAAATCCCCTCGTTAATTTAGGACATTACTCGTTTTCGACCCTTTTTTACTAGGAAGGCCATAATGTGGCCGATTTGCATTGAATCTTAGCATGTGACAATTCGTTGGAAAGGTAAACAACATAACTACGACTTCCATGGGATATTTTTGCATTCTCTAAAAATTCGGCCAAAATGGAGGTTAAGAAAATCTCCTTGTTAATTTGGGACATTACTCGTTTTCGACCCTTTTTTAGTAGGAAGGCCATAATGTGGCCGATTTGCATTGAATCTTAGCGTGTGACAATTCGTTGGATAGGTAAACAACATAACTACGACTTCCATGGGATATTTTTGCATTCTCTAAAAATTCGGCCAAAATGGAGGTTAAGAAAATCTCCTCGTTAATTTAGGACATTACTCGTTTTCGACCCATTTTTACTAGGAAGGCCATAAAGTGGCCGATTTGTATTGAATCTTAGCATGTGACAATTCGTTGGATAGGTAAACAACATACCTACGATTTCCATGGGATATTTTTGCATTCTCTAAAAATTCGGCCAAAAGGGAGGTTAAGAAAATCCCCTCGTTAATTTAGGACATTACTCGTTTTCGACCCTTTTTTACTAGGAAGGCCATAATGTGGCCGATTTGCATTGAATCTTAGCATGTGACAATTCGTTGGAAAGGTAAACAACATAACTACGACTTCCATGGGATATTTTTGCATTCTCTAAAAATTCGGCCAAAATGGAGGTTAAGAAAATCTCCTTGTTAATTTGGGACATTACTCGTTTTCGACCCTTTTTTAGTAGGAAGGCCATAATGTGGCCGATTTGCATTGAATCTTAGCGTGTGACAATTCGTTGGATAGGTAAACAACATAACTACGACTTCCATGGGATATTTTTGCATTCTCTAAAAATTCGGCCAAAATGGAGGTTAAGAAAATCTCCTCGTTAATTTAGGACATTACTCGTTTTCGACCCTTTTTTTATAAGGAAGGCCATAAAGTGGCCGGTTTGTATTGAATCTTAGCATGGGACAATTCGTTGGATAGGTAAACAACATAGCTACGACTTCCATGGGATATTTTTGCATTTTTTAAAAATTCAGCCAAAATGGAGGTTAAGAAAATCCTTGCGTTAATTTGGGACATTACTCGTTTTCGACCCTTTTTTACTAGGAAGGCCATAATGTGGCCGATTTGCATTGACTTTTTTACTAGGAAGGCCATAATGTTGCCGATTTGCATTGAATTTTAGCGTGTGACAATTCGTTGGATAGGTAAACAACATAACTACGACTTCCATGGGATATTTTTGCATTCTCTAAAAATTCGGCCAAAATGGAGGTTAAGAAAATCTCCTCGTTAATTTAGGACATTACTCGTTTTCGACCCATTTTTACTAGGAAGGCCATAAAGTGGCCGATTTGTATTGAATCTTAGCATGTGACAATTCGTTGGATAGGTAAACAACATACCTACGATTTCCATGGGATATTTTTGCATTCTCTAAAAATTCGGCCAAAAGGGAGGTTAAGAAAATCCCCTCGTTAATTTAGGACATTACTCGTTTTCGACCCTTTTTTACTAGGAAGGCCATAATGTGGCCGATTTGCATTGAATCTTAGCATGTGACAATTCGTTGGAAAGGTAAACAACATAACTACGACTTCCATGGGATATTTTTGCATTCTCTAAAAATTCGGCCAAAATGGAGGTTAAGAAATTCTCCTTGTTAATTTGGGACATTACTCGTTTTCGACCCTTTTTTAGTAGGAAGGCCATAATGTGGCCGATTTGCATTGAATCTTAGCGTGTGACAATTCGTTGGATAGGTAAACAACATAACTACGACTTCCATGGGATATTTTTGCATTCTCTAAAAATTCGGCCAAAATGGAGGTTAAGAAAATCTCCTCGTTAATTTAGGACATTACTCGTTTTCGACCCTTTTTTTATAAGGAAGGCCATAAAGTGGCCGGTTTGTATTGAATCTTAGCAAGGGACAATTCGTTGGATAGGTAAACAACATAGCTACGACTTCCATGGGATATTTTTGCATTTTTTAAAAATTCAGCCAAAATGGAGGTTAAGAAAATCCTTGCGTTAATTTGGGACATTACTCGTTTTCGACCCTTTTTTACTAGGAAGGCCATAATGTGGCCGATTTGCATTGACTTTTTTACTAGGAAGGCCATAATGTTGCCGATTTGCATTGAATTTTAGCGTGTGACAATTCGTTGGATAGGTAAACAACATAACTACGACTTCCATGGGATATTTTTGCATTCTCTAAAAATTCGGCCAAAATGGAGGTTAAGAAAATCTCCTCGTTAATTTAGGACATTACTCGTTTTCGACCCATTTTTACTAGGAAGGCCATAAAGTGGCCGATTTGTATTGAATCTTAGCATGTGACAATTCGTTGGATAGGTAAACAACATACCTACGATTTCCATGGGATATTTTTGCATTCTCTAAAAATTCGGCCAAAAGGGAGGTTAAGAAAATCCCCTCGTTAATTTAGGACATTACTCGTTTTCGACCCTTTTTTACTAGGAAGGCCATAATGTGGCCGATTTGCATTGAATCTTAGCATGTGACAATTCGTTGGAAAGGTAAACAACATAACTACGACTTCCATGGGATATTTTTGCATTCTCTAAAAATTCGGCCAAAATGGAGGTTAAGAAAATCTCCTTGTTAATTTGGGACATTACTCGTTTTCGACCCTTTTTTAGTAGGAAGGCCATAATGTGGCCGATTTGCATTGAATCTTAGCGTGTGACAATTCGTTGGATAGGTAAACAACATAACTACGACTTCCATGGGATATTTTTGCATTCTCTAAAAATTCGGCCAAAATGGAGGTTAAGAAAATCTCCTCGTTAATTTAGGACATTACTCGTTTTCGACCCTTTTTTTATAAGGAAGGCCATAAAGTGGCCGGTTTGTATTGAATCTTAGCAAGGGACAATTCGTTGGATAGGTAAACAACATAGCTACGACTTCCATGGGATATTTTTGCATTTTTTAAAAATTCAGCCAAAATGGAGGTTAAGAAAATCCTTGCGTTAATTTGGGACATTACTCGTTTTCGACCCTTTTTTACTAGGAAGGCCATAATGTGGCCGATTTGCATTGACTTTTTTACTAGGAAGGCCATAATGTTGCCGATTTGCATTGAATTTTAGCGTGTGACAATTCGTTGGATAGGTAAACAACATAACTACGACTTCCATGGGATATTTTTGCATTCTCTAAAAATTCGGCCAAAATGGAGGTTAAGAAAATCTCCTCGTTAATTTAGGACATTACTCGTTTTCGACCCATTTTTACTAGGAAGGCCATAAAGTGGCCGATTTGTATTGAATCTTAGCATGTGACAATTCGTTGGATAGGTAAACAACATACCTACGATTTCCATGGGATATTTTTGCATTCTCTAAAAATTCGGCCAAAAGGGAGGTTAAGAAAATCCCCTCGTTAATTTAGGACATTACTCGTTTTCGACCCTTTTTTACTAGGAAGGCCATAATGTGGCCGATTTGCATTGAATCTTAGCATGTGACAATTCGTTGGAAAGGTAAACAACATAACTACGACTTCCATGGGATATTTTTGCATTCTCTAAAAATTCGGCCAAAATGGAGGTTAAGAAAATCTCCTTGTTAATTTGGGACATTACTCGTTTTCGACCCTTTTTTAGTAGGAAGGCCATAATGTGGCCGATTTGCATTGAATCTTAGCGTGTGACAATTCGTTGGATAGGTAAACAACATAACTACGACTTCCATGGGATATTTTTGCATTCTCTAAAAATTCGGCCAAAATGGAGGTTAAGAAAATCTCCTCGTTAATTTAGGACATTACTCGTTTTCGACCCTTTTTTTATAAGGAAGGCCATAAAGTGGCCGGTTTGTATTGAATCTTAGCAAGGGACAATTCGTTGGATAGGTAAACAACATAGCTACGACTTCCATGGGATATTTTTGCATTTTTTAAAAATTCAGCCAAAATGGAGGTTAAGAAAATCCTTGCGTTAATTTGGGACATTACTCGTTTTCGACCCTTTTTTACTAGGAAGGCCATAATGTGGCCGATTTGCATTGACTTTTTTACTAGGAAGGCCATAATGTTGCCGATTTGCATTGAATTTTAGCGTGTGACAATTCGTTGGATAGGTAAACAACATAACTACGACTTCCATGGGATATTTTTGCATTCTCTAAAAATTCGGCCAAAATGGAGGTTAAGAAAATCTCCTCGTTAATTTAGGACATTACTCGTTTTCGACCCATTTTTACTAGGAAGGCCATAAAGTGGCCGATTTGTATTGAATCTTAGCATGTGACAATTCGTTGCATAGGTAAACATCATAACTACGACTTCCATGGGATATTTTTGCATTCTCTAAAAATTCGGCCAAAACGGAGGTTAAGGAAATCTCCTCGTTAATTTAGGACATTACTCGTTTTCGACCCTTTTTTACTAGGAAGGCCATAATGTGGCCGATTTGCATTGAATCTTAGCATGTGACAATTCGTTGGATAGATAAACAACATAACTACGACTTCCATGGGATATTTTCGCATTCTCTAAAAATTCGGCCAAAATGGAGGTTAAGAAAATCTCCTCGTTAATTTAGGACATAACTCGTTTTCAA
Organism: Medicago sativa; assembly: GCF_051527215.1. Lineage (NCBI taxonomy): Eukaryota > Viridiplantae > Streptophyta > Magnoliopsida > Fabales > Fabaceae > Medicago > Medicago sativa. The sequence goes on from NC_140750.1 coordinate 86,223,809, forward strand.
CCCTTTTTTAGTAGGAAGGCCATAATGTGGCCGATTTGCATTGAATCTTAGCGTGTGACAATTCGTTGGATAGGTAAACAACATAACTACGACTTCCATGGGATATTTTTGCATTCTCTAAAAATTCGGCCAAAATGGAGGTTAAGAAAATATCCTCGTTAATTTGGGACATTACTCGTTTTCGACCCTTTTTTAGTAGGAAGGCCATAATGTAGCCGATTTGCACTGAATCTAAGCGTGTGACAATTCGTTGGATAGGTAAAAAAACATAACTACGACTTCCATGGGATATTTTTGCATTCTCTAAAAATTCGGCCAAAATGGAGGTTAAGAAAATCTCCTCGTTAATTTAGGACATTACTCGTTTTCGACCCATTTTTACTAGGAAGGCCATAAAGTGGCCGATTTGTATTGAATCTTAGCATGTGACAATTCGTTGGATAGGTAAACAACATACCTACGATTTCCGTGGGATATTTTTGCATTCTCTAAAAATTCGGCCAAAATGGAGGTTAAGAAAATCTCCTCGTTAATTTAGGACATTACTCGTTTTCGACCCATTTTTACTAGGAAGGCCATAAAGTGGCCGATTTGTATTGAATCTTAGCATGTGACAATTCGTTGGATAGGTAAACAACATACCTACAATTTCCATGGGATATTTTTGCATTCTCTAAAAATTCGTCCAAAATGGAGGTTAAGAAAATCTCCTTGTTAATTTAGGACATTACTCGTTTTCGACCCATTTTTACTAGGAAGGCCATAAAGTGGCCGATTTGTATTGAATCTTAGCATGTGACAATTCGTTGGATAGGTAAACAACATACCTACAATTTCCATGGGATATTTTTGCATTCTCTAAAAATTCGGCCAAAACGGAGGTTAAGGAAATCTCCTCGTTAATTTGGGACATTACTCGTTTTCAACCCTTTTTTAGTAGGAAGGCCATAATGTGGCCGATTTGCATTGAATCTTAGCGTGTGACAATTCGTTGGATAGGTAAACAACATAACTACGACTTCCATGGGATATTTTTGCATTCTCTAAAAATTTGGCCAAAATGGAGGTTAAGAAAATATCCTCGTTAATTTGGGACATTACTCGTTTTCGACCCTTTTTTAGTAGGAAGGCCATAATGTAGCCGATTTGCATTGAATCTAAGCGTGTGACAATTCGTTGGATAGGTAAAAAAACATAACTACGACTTCCATGGGATATTTTTGCATTCTCTAAAAATTCGGCCAAAATGGAGGTTAAGAAAATCTCCTCGTTAATTTAGGACATTACTCGTTTTCGACCCATTTTTACTAGGAAGGCCATAAAGTGGCCGATTTGTATTGAATCTTAGCATGTGACAATTCGTTGGATAGGTAAACAACATACCTACGATTTCCGTGGGATATTTTTGCATTCTCTAAAAATTCGGCCAAAATGGAGGTTAAGAAAATCTCCTCGTTAATTTAGGACATTACTCGTTTTCGACCATTTTTTTATAAGGAAGGCCATAAAGTGGCCGGTTTGTATTGAATCTTAGCATGAGACAATTCGTTGGATAGGTAAACAACATACCTACAATTTCCATGGGATATTTTTGCATTCTCTAAAAATTCGTCCAAAATGGAGGTTAAGAAAATCTCCTTGTTGATTTGGGACATTACTCGTTTTCGACCCTTTTTTAGTAGGAAGGCCATAATGTGGCCGATTTGCATTGAATCTTAGCGTGTGACAATTCGTTGGATAGGTAAACAACATAACTACGACTTCCATGGGATATTTTTGCATTCTCTAAAAATTCGGCCAAAATGGAGGTTAAGAAAATCTCCTCGTTAATTTAGGACATTACTCGTTTTCGACCATTTTTTTATAAGGAAGGCCATAAAGTGGCCGGTTTGTATTGAATCTTAGCATGAGACAATTCGTTGGATAGGTAAACAACATAGCTACGACTTCCATGGGATATTTTTGCATTTTTTAAAAATTCAGCCAAAATGGAGGTTAAGAAAATCCTTGCGTTAATTTGGGACATTACTCGTTTTCGACCCTTTTTTACTAGGAAGGCCATAAAGTGGCCGATTTGTATTGAATCTTAGCATGTGACAATTTGTTGGATAGGTAAACAACATACCTACGATATCCATGGGATATTTTTGCATTCTCTAAAAATTCGGCCAAAATGGAGGCTAAGAAAATCCCCTCGTTAATTTAGGACATTACTCGTTTTCGACCCTTTTTTACTAGGAAGGCCATAATGTGGCCGATTTGCATTGAATCTTAGCATGTGACAATTCGTTGGAAAGGTAAACAACATAACTACGACTTCCATGGGATATTTTTGCATTCTCTAAAAATTCGGCCAAAATGGAGGTTAAGAAAATATCCTCGTTAATTTGGGACATTACTCGTTTTCGACCCTTTTTTAGTAGGAAGGCCATAATGTAGCCGATTTGCATTGAATCTTAGCGTGTGACAATTCGTTGGATAGGTAAACAACATAACTACGACTTCCATGGGATATTTTTGCATTCTCTAAAAATTCGGCCAAAATGGAGGTTAAGAAAATCTCCTCGTTAATTTAGGACATTACTCGTTTTCGACCCATTTTTACTAGGAAGGCCATAAAGTGGCCGATTTGTATTGAATCTTAGCATGTGACAATTCGTTGGATAGGTAAACAACATACCTACGATTTCCGTGGGATATTTTTGCATTCTCTAAAAATTCGGCCAAAATGGAGGTTAAGAAAATCTCCTCGTTAATTTAGGACATTACTCGTTTTCGACCATTTTTTTATAAGGAAGGCCATAAAGTGGCCGGTTTGTATTGAATCTTAGCATGAGACAATTCGTTGGATAGGTAAACAACATACCTACAATTTCCATGGGATATTTTTGCATTCTCTAAAAATTCGTCCAAAATGGAGGTTAAGAAAATCTCCTTGTTGATTTGGGACATTACTCGTTTTCGACCCTTTTTTAGTAGGAAGGCCATAATGTGGCCGATTTGCATTGAATCTTAGCGTGTGACAATTCGTTGGATAGGTAAACAACATAACTACGACTTCCATGGGATATTTTTGCATTCTCTAAAAATTCGGCCAAAATGGAGGTTAAGAAAATCTCCTCGTTAATTTAGGACATTACTCGTTTTCGACCATTTTTTTATAAGGAAGGCCATAAAGTGGCCGGTTTGTACTGAATCTTAGCATGAGACAATTCGTTGGATAGGTAAACAACATAGCTACGACTTCCATGGGATATTTTTGCATTTTTTAAAAATTCAGCCAAAATGGAGGTTAAGAAAATCCTTGCGTTAATTTGGGACATTACTCGTTTTCGACCCTTTTTTACTAGGAAGGCCATAAAGTGGCCGATTTGCATTGAATCTTAGCGTGTGACAATTCGTTGGATAGGTAAACAACATAACTACGACTTCCATGGGATATTTTTGCATTCTCTAAAAATTCGGCCAAAATGGAGGTTAAGAAAATCTCCTCGTTAATTTGGGACATTACTCGTTTTCGACCCATTTTTACTAGGAAGGCCATAAAGTGGCCGATTTGTATTGAATCTTAGCATGTGACAATTCGACCCATAAGAAAATCCCCTCGTTAAGAAAATGGAGGTTACCTATCCAACGAATTGTCCCATGCTAAGATTCAATACAAACCGGCCACTTTATGGCCTTCCTTCTAAAAAAGGGTCGAAAATGAGTAATGTCCTAAATTAACGAGGGGATTTTCTTAACCTCCATTTTGGCTGAATTTTTAGAGAATGCAAAAATATCCCATGGAAGTCGTAGTTATGTTGTTTACCTATCCAACGAATTGTCACATGCTAAGATTCAATACAAATCGGCCACTTTATGGCCTTCCTAGTAAAAATGGGTCGAAAACGAGCAATGTCCGAAATTAACGAGGAGATTTCCTTAACCTCCATTTTGGCCGTATTTTTAGAGAATGCAAAAATATCCCATGGAAGTCGTAGTTATGTTGTTTACCTATCCAACGAATTGTCACATGCTAAGATTCAATACAAATCGGCCACTTTATGGCCTTCCTAGTAAAAATGGGTCGAAAACGAGTAATGTCCTAAATTAACGAGGAGATTTTCTTAACCTCCATTTTGGCCAAATTTTTACAGAATGCAAAAAAAATATCATGGAAGTCGTAGCTATATTGTTTACCTATCCAACGAATTGTCCCATGCTAAGATTCAATACAAACCGGCCACTTTATGGCCTTCCTTCTAAAAAAGGGTCGAAAATGAGTAATGTCCTAAATTAACGAGGGGATTTTCTTAACCTCCATTTTGGCTGAATTTTTAGAGAATGCAAAAATATCCCATGGAAGTCGTAGTTATGTTGTTTACCTATCCAACGAATTGTCACATGCTAAGATTCAATACAAATCGGCCACTTTATGGCCTTCCTAGTAAAAATGGGTCGAAAACGAGCAATGTCCGAAATTAACGAGGAGATTTCCTTAACCTCCATTTTGGCCGTATTTTTAGAGAATGCAAAAATATCCCATGGAAGTCGTTGTTATGTTGTTTACCTATCCAACGAATTGTCACATGCTAAGATTAAATGCAAATCGGCCACTTTATGGCCTTCCTAGTAAAAAAGGGTCGAAACGATTAATGTCCTAGATTAACGAGGGGATTTTCTTAACCTCCATTTTGGCCGAATTTTTAGAGAATGCAAAAATATCCCATGGAAGTCGTAGTTATGTTGTTTACCTATCCAACGAATTGTCACATGCTAAGATTCAATACAAATCGGCCACTTTATGGCCTTCCTAGTAAAAATGGGTCGAAAACGAGTAATGTCCTAAATTAACGAGGAGATTTTCTTAACCTCCATTTTGGCCGAATTTTTAGAGAATGCAAAAATATCCCATGGAAGTCGTAGTTATGTTGTTTACCTATCCAACAAATGGTCACACGCTAAGATTCAATGCAAATCAGCCACATTATGGCCTTCCTACTAAAAAAGGGTCGAAAACGAGTAATGTCCCAAACTGACAAGGAGATTTTCTTAACCTCCATTTTGGCTGAATTTTTAGAGAATGCAAAAAAATCCCATGGAAGTCGTAGCTATATTGTTTACCTATCCAACGAATGGTCCCATGCTAAGATTCAATACAAATCGGCCACTTTATGGCCTTCCTAGTAAAAATGGGTCGAAAACGAGCAATGTCCGAAATTAACGAGGAGATTTCCTTAACCTCCATTTTGGCCGTATTTTTAGAGAATGCAAAAATATCCCATGGAAGTCGTAGTTATGTTGTTTACCTATCCAACGAATTGTCACATGCTAAGATTCAATACAAATCGGCCACTTTATGGCCTTCCTAGTAAAAATGGGTCGAAAACGAGTAATGTCCTAAATTAACGAGGAGATTTTCTTAACCTCCATTTTGGCCAAATTTTTACAGAATGCAAAAAAAATATCATGGAAGTCGTAGCTATATTGTTTACCTATCCAACGAATTGTCCCATGCTAAGATTCAATACAAACCGGCCACTTTATGGCCTTCCTTCTAAAAAAGGGTCGAAAATGAGTAATGTCCTAAATTAACGAGGGGATTTTCTTAACCTCCATTTTGGCTGAATTTTTAGAGAATGCAAAAATATCCCATGGAAGTCGTAGTTATGTTGTTTACCTATCCAACGAATTGTCACATGCTAAGATTCAATACAAATCGGCCACTTTATGGCCTTCCTAGTAAAAATGGGTCGAAAACGAGCAATGTCCGAAATTAACGAGGAGATTTCCTTAACCTCCATTTTGGCCGTATTTTTAGAGAATGCAAAAATATCCCATGGAAGTCGTAGTTATGTTGTTTACCTATCCAACGAATTGTCACATGCTAAGATTCAATACAAATCGGCCACTTTATGGCCTTCCTAGTAAAAATGGGTCGAAAACGAGTAATGTGCTAAATTAACGAGGAGATTTTCTTAACCTCCATTTTGGCCAAATTTTTACAGAATGCAAAAAAAATCCCATGGAAGTCGTAGCTATATTGTTTACCTATCCAACGAATTGTCCCATGCTAAGATTCAATACAAACCGGCCACTTTATGGCCTTCCTTCTAAAAAAGGGTCGAAAACGAGTAATGTCCTAAATTAACGAGGGGATTTTCTTAACCTCCATTTTGGCTGAATTTTTAGAGAATGCAAAAATATCCCATGGAAGTCGTAGTTATGTTGTTTACCTATCCAACGAATTGTCACATGCTAAGATTCAATACAAATCGGCCACTTTAAGGCCTTCCTAGTAAAAATGGGTCGAAAACGAGTAATGTCCTAAATTAACGAGGAGTTTTTCCTAACCTCCATTTTGGCCGAATTTTTAGAGAATGCAAAAATATCCCATGGAAGTCGTTGTTATGTTGTTTACCTATCCAACGAATTGTCACATGCTAAGATTAAATGCAAATCGGCCACTTTATGGCCTTCCTAGTAAAAAAGGGTCGAAACGATTAATGTCCTAGATTAACGAGGGGATTTTCTTAACCTCCATTTTGGCCGAATTTTTAGAGAATGCAAAAATATCCCATGGAAGTCGTAGTTATGTTGTTTACCTATCCAACGAATTGTCACATGCTAAGATTCAATACAAATCGGCCACTTTATGGCCTTCCTAGTAAAAATGGGTCGAAAACGAGTAATGTCCTAAATTAACGAGGAGATTTTCTTAACCTCCATTTTGGCCGAATTTTTAGAGAATGCAAAAATATCCCATGGAAGTCGTAGTTATGTTGTTTACCTATCCAACAAATGGTCACACGCTAAGATTCAATGCAAATCAGCCACATTATGGCCTTCCTACTAAAAAAGGGTCGAAAACGAGTAATGTCCCAAACTGACAAGGAGATTTTCTTAACCTCCATTTTGGCTGAATTTTTAGAGAATGCAAAAAAATCCCATGGAAGTCGTAGCTATATTGTTTACCTATCCAACGAATGGTCCCATGCTAAGATTCAATACAAATCGGCCACTTTATGGCCTTCCTAGTAAAAATGGGTCGAAAACGAGCAATGTCCGAAATTAACGAGGAGATTTCCTTAACCTCCATTTTGGCCGTATTTTTAGAGAATGCAAAAATATCCCATGGAAGTCGTAGTTATGTTGTTTACCTATCCAACGAATTGTCACATGCTAAGATTCAATACAAATCGGCCACTTTATGGCCTTCCTAGTAAAAATGGGTCGAAAACGAGTAATGTCCTAAATTAACGAGGAGATTTTCTTAACCTCCATTTTGGCCAAATTTTTACAGAATGCAAAAAAAATATCATGGAAGTCGTAGCTATATTGTTTACCTATCCAACGAATTGTCCCATGCTAAGATTCAATACAAACCGGCCACTTTATGGCCTTCCTTCTAAAAAAGGGTCGAAAATGAGTAATGTCCTAAATTAACGAGGGGATTTTCTTAACCTCCATTTTGGCTGAATTTTTAGAGAATGCAAAAATATCCCATGGAAGTCGTAGTTATGTTGTTTACCTATCCAACGAATTGTCACATGCTAAGATTCAATACAAATCGGCCACTTTATGGCCTTCCTAGTAAAAATGGGTCGAAAACGAGCAATGTCCGAAATTAACGAGGAGATTTCCTTAACCTCCATTTTGGCCGTATTTTTAGAGAATGCAAAAATATCCCATGGAAGTCGTAGTTATGTTGTTTACCTATCCAACGAATTGTCACATGCTAAGATTCAATACAAATCGGCCACTTTATGGCCTTCCTAGTAAAAATGGGTCGAAAACGAGTAATGTGCTAAATTAACGAGGAGATTTTCTTAACCTCCATTTTGGCCAAATTTTTACAGAATGCAAAAAAAATCCCATGGAAGTCGTAGCTATATTGTTTACCTATCCAACGAATTGTCCCATGCTAAGATTCAATACAAACCGGCCACTTTATGGCCTTCCTTCTAAAAAAGGGTCGAAAACGAGTAATGTCCTAAATTAACGAGGGGATTTTCTTAACCTCCATTTTGGCTGAATTTTTAGAGAATGCAAAAATATCCCATGGAAGTCGTAGTTATGTTGTTTACCTATCCAACGAATTGTCACATGCTAAGATTCAATACAAATCGGCCACTTTAAGGCCTTCCTAGTAAAAATGGGTCGAAAACGAGTAATGTCCTAAATTAACGAGGAGTTTTTCCTAACCTCCATTTTGGCCGAATTTTTAGAGAATGCAAAAATATCCCATGGAAGTCGTTGTTATGTTGTTTACCTATCCAACGAATTGTCACATGCTAAGATTAAATGCAAATCGGCCACTTTATGGCCTTCCTAGTAAAAAAGGGTCGAAACGATTAATGTCCTAGATTAACGAGGGGATTTTCTTAACCTCCATTTTGGCCGAATTTTTAGAGAATGCAAAAATATCCCATGGAAGTCGTAGTTATGTTGTTTACCTATCCAACGAATTGTCACATGCTAAGATTCAATACAAATCGGCCACTTTATGGCCTTCCTAGTAAAAATGGGTCGAAAACGAGTAATGTCCTAAATTAACGAGGAGATTTTCTTAACCTCCATTTTGGCCGAATTTTTAGAGAATGCAAAAATATCCCATGGAAGTCGTAGTTATGTTGTTTACCTATCCAACAAATGGTCACACGCTAAGATTCAATGCAAATCAGCCACATTATGGCCTTCCTACTAAAAAAGGGTCGAAAACGAGTAATGTCCCAAACTGACAAGGAGATTTTCTTAACCTCCATTTTGGCTGAATTTTTAGAGAATGCAAAAAAATCCCATGGAAGTCGTAGCTATATTGTTTACCTATCCAACGAATGGTCCCATGCTAAGATTCAATACAAATCGGCCACTTTATGGCCTTCCTAGTAAAAATGGGTCGAAAACGAGCAATGTCCGAAATTAACGAGGAGATTTCCTTAACCTCCATTTTGGCCGTATTTTTAGAGAATGCAAAAATATCCCATGGAAGTCGTAGTTATGTTGTTTACCTATCCAACGAATTGTCACATGCTAAGATTCAATACAAATCGGCCACTTTATGGCCTTCCTAGTAAAAATGGGTCGAAAACGAGTAATGTCCTAAATTAACGAGGAGATTTTCTTAACCTCCATTTTGGCCAAATTTTTACAGAATGCAAAAAAAATATCATGGAAGTCGTAGCTATATTGTTTACCTATCCAACGAATTGTCCCATGCTAAGATTCAATACAAACCGGCCACTTTATGGCCTTCCTTCTAAAAAAGGGTCGAAAATGAGTAATGTCCTAAATTAACGAGGGGATTTTCTTAACCTCCATTTTGGCTGAATTTTTAGAGAATGCAAAAATATCCCATGGAAGTCGTAGTTATGTTGTTTACCTATCCAACGAATTGTCACATGCTAAGATTCAATACAAATCGGCCACTTTATGGCCTTCCTAGTAAAAATGGGTCGAAAACGAGCAATGTCCGAAATTAACGAGGAGATTTCCTTAACCTCCATTTTGGCCGTATTTTTAGAGAATGCAAAAATATCCCATGGAAGTCGTAGTTATGTTGTTTACCTATCCAACGAATTGTCACATGCTAAGATTCAATACAAATCGGCCACTTTATGGCCTTCCTAGTAAAAATGGGTCGAAAACGAGTAATGTGCTAAATTAACGAGGAGATTTTCTTAACCTCCATTTTGGCCAAATTTTTACAGAATGCAAAAAAAATCTCATGGAAGTCGTAGCTATATTGTTTACCTATCCAACGAATTGTCCCATGCTAAGATTCAATACAAACCGGCCACTTTATGGCCTTCCTTCTAAAAAAGGGTCGAAAATGAGTAATGTCCTAAATTAACGAGGGGATTTTCTTAACCTCCATTTTGGCTGAATTTTTAGAGAATGGAAAAATATCCCATGGAAGTCGTAGTTATGTTGTTTACCTATCCAACGAATTGTCACATGCTAAGATTCAATACAAATCGGCCACTTTAAGGCCTTCCTAGTAAAAATGGGTCGAAAACGAGTAATGTCCTAAATTAACGAGGAGTTTTTCCTAACCTCCATTTTGGCCTAATTTTTAGAGAATGCAAAAATATCCCACGGAAGTCGTTGTTATGTTGTTTACCTATCCAACGAATTGTCACATGCTAAGATTAAATGCAAATCGGCCACTTTATGGCCTTCCTAGTAAAAAAGGGTCGAAAACGAGTAATGTCCTAGATTAACGAGGGGATTTTCTTAACCTCCATTTTGGCCGAATTTTTAGAGAATGCAAAAATATCCTATGGAAGTCGTAGTTATGTTGTTTACCTATCCAACGAATTGTCACATGCTAAGATTCAATAAAAATCGGCCACTTTATGGCCTTCCTAGTAAAAAAGGGTCGAAAACGAGTAATGCCCTAGATTAACGAGGGGATTTTCTTAACCTCCATTTTGGCCGAATTTTTAGAGAATGCAAAAATATCCTATGGAAGTCGTAGTTATGTTGTTTACCTATCCAACGAATTGTCACATGCTAAGATTCAATACAAATTGCCCACTTTATGGCCTTCCTAGTAAAAATGGGTCGAAAACGAGTAATGTCCCAAATTAACGAGGAGATTTTCTTAACCTCCATTTTGGCTGAATTTTTAAGAAATGCAAAAATATCCCATGGAAGTCGTAGCTATGTTGTTTACCTATCCAACGAATTGTCCCATGTTAAGATTCAATGCAAACCGGCCACATTATGGCCTTCCTACTAAAAAAGGGTCGAAAACGAGTAATGTCCCAAATTCACGAGGAGATTTTCTTAACCTCCATTTTGGCTGAATTTTTAGAGAATGCAAAAAAATCCCATGGAAGTCGTAGCTATGTTGTTTACCTATCCAACGACTTGTCCCATGCTAAGATTCAATACAAACCGGCCACTTTATGGCTTTCCTTCCAAAAAAGGGTCGAAAACGAGTAATGTCCTAAATTAACGAGGGGATTTTCTAAACCTCCATTTTGGCTGAATTTTTAGAGAATGCAAAAATATCCCATGGAAGTCGTAGTTATGTTGTTTACCTATCCAACGAATTGTCACATGCTAAGATTCAATACAAATCGGCCACTTTATGGCCTTCCTAGTAAAAATGGGTCGAAAACGAGCAATGTCCGAAATTAACGAGGAGATTTCCTTAACCTCCATTTTGGCCGTATTTTTAGAGAATGCAAAAATATCCCATGGAAGTCGTAGTTATGTTGTTTACCTATCCAACGAATTGTCACATGCTAAGATTCAATACAAATCGGCCACTTTATGGCCTTCCTAGTAAAAATGGGTCGAAAACGAGTAATGTGCTAAATTAACGAGGAGATTTTCTTAACCTCCATTTTGGCCAAATTTTTACAGAATGCAAAAAAAATCCCATGGAAGTCGTAGCTATATTGTTTACCTATCCAACGAATTGTCCCATGCTAAGATTCAATACAAACCGGCCACTTTATGGCCTTCCTTCTAAAAAAGGGTCGAAAACGAGTAATGTCCTAAATTAACGAGGGGATTTTCTTAACCTCCATTTTGGCCGAATTTTTAGAGAATGCAAAAATATCCCATGGAAGTCGTAGTTATGTTGTTTACCTATCCAACGAATTGTCACATGCTAAGATTCAATACAAATCGGCCACTTTATGGCCTTCCTAGTAAAAATGGGTCGAAAACGAGTAATGTCCTAAATTAACGAGGAGATTTTCTTAACCTCCATTTTGGCCGAATTTTTAGAGAATGCAAAAATATCCCATGGAAGTCGTAGTTATGTTGTTTACCTATCCAACAAATGGTCACACGCTAAGATTCAATGCAAATCAGCCACATTATGGCCTTCCTACTAAAAAAGGGTCGAAAACGAGTAATGTCCCAAACTGACAAGGAGATTTTCTTAACCTCCATTTTGGCTGAATTTTTAGAGAATGCAAAAAAATCCCATGGAAGTCGTAGCTATATTGTTTACCTATCCAACGAATGGTCCCATGCTAAGATTCAATACAAATCGGCCACTTTATGGCCTTCCTAGTAAAAATGGGTCGAAAACGAGCAATGTCCGAAATTAACGAGGAGATTTCCTTAACCTCCATTTTGGCCGTATTTTTAGAGAATGCAAAAATATCCCATGGAAGTCGTAGTTATGTTGTTTACCTATCCAACGAATTGTCACATGCTAAGATTCAATACAAATCGGCCACTTTATGGCCTTCCTAGTAAAAATGGGTCGAAAACGAGTAATGTCCTAAATTAACGAGGAGATTTTCTTAACCTCCATTTTGGCCAAATTTTTAAAGAATGCAAAAAAAATCCCATGGAAGTCGTAGCTATATTGTTTACCTATCCAACGAATTGTCCCATGCTAAGATTCAATACAAACCGGCCACTTTATGGCCTTCCTTCTAAAAAAGGGTCGAAAACGAGTAATGTCCTAAATTAACGAGGGGATTTTCTTAACCTCCATTTTGGCTGAATTTTTAGAGAATGCAAAAATATCCCATGGAAGTCGTAGTTATGTTGTTTACCTATCCAACGAATTGTCACATGCTAAGATTCAATACAAATCGGCCACTTTAAGGCCTTCCTAGTAAAAATGGGTCGAAAACGAGTAATGTCCTAAATTAACGAGGAGTTTTTCCTAACCTCCATTTTGGCCGAATTTTTAGAGAATGCAAAAATATCCCATGGAAGTCGTTGTTATGTTGTTTACCTATCCAACGAATTGTCACATGCTAAGATTAAATGCAAATCGGCCACTTTATGGCCTTCCTAGTAAAAAAGGGTCGAAACGAGTAATGTCCTAGATTAACGAGGGGATTTTCTTAACCTCCATTTTGGCCGAATTTTTAGAGAATGCAAAAATATCCCATGGAAGTCGTAGTTATGTTGTTTACCTATCCAACGAATTGTCACATGCTAAGATTCAATACAAATCGGCCACTTTATGGCCTTCCTAGTAAAAATGGGTCGAAAACGAGTAATGTCCTAAATTAACGAGGAGATTTTCTTAACCTCCATTTTGGCCGAATTTTTTGAGAATGCAAAAATATCCCATGGAAGTCGTAGTTATGTTGTTTACCTATCCAACAAATGGTCACACGCTAAGATTCAATGCAAATCAGCCACATTATGGCCTTCCTACTAAAAAAGGGTCGAAAACGAGTAATGTCCTAAATTAACGAGGAGATTTTCTAAACCTCCATTTTGGCCAAATTTTAAGAGAATGCAAAAATATCCCATGGAAGTCATAGTTATGTTGTTTACCTATCCAACGAATTGTCACACGCTAAGATTCAATACAAATCGGCCACATTATGGCCTTCCTACTAAAAAAGGGTCGAAAACGAGTAATGTCCCAAATTAACGAGGAGATTTTCTTAACCTCCATTTTGGCTGAATTTTTATAGAATGCAAAAATATCCCATGGAAGTCGTAGTTATGTTGTTTACCTATCCAATGAATTGTCACATGCTAAGATTCAATACAAATTGCCCACTTTAAGGCCTTCCTAGTAAAAATGGGTCGAAAACGAGTAATGTCCTAAATTAACGAGGAGATTTTCTTAACCTCCATTTTGGCCAAATTTTTAGAGAATGCAAAAATATCCCATGGAAGTCATAGTTATGTTGTTTATCTATCCAACGAATTGTCACACGCTAAGATTCAATGCAAATCAGCCACATTATGGCCTTCCTACTAAAAAAGGGTCGAAAACGAGTAATGTCCCAAATTAACGAGGAGATTTTCTTAACCTCCATTTTGGCTGAATTTTTAGAGAATGCAAAAATATCTCATGGAAGTCGTAGTTATGTTGTTTACCTATCCAATGAATTGTCACATGCTAAGATTCAATACAAATTGCCCACTTTATGGCCTTCCTAGTAAGAAAGGGTCGAAAACGAGTAATGTCCTAGATTAACGAGGGGATTTTCTTAACCTCCATTTTGGCCGAATTTTTAGAGAATGCAAAAATATCCCATGGAAGTCGTAGTTATGTTGTTTACCTATCCAACGAATTGTCACATGCTAAGATTCAATACAAATCGGCCACTTTATGGCCTTCCTAGTAAAAATGGGTCGAAAACGAGTAATGTCCTAAATTAACGAGGAGATTTTCTTAACCTCCATTTTGGCCAAATTTTTACAGAATGCAAAAAAATCCCATGGAAGTCGTAGCTATATTGTTTACCTATCCAACGAATTGTCCCATGCTAAGATTCAATATAAACCGGCCACTTTATGGCCTTCCTTCTAAAAAAGGGTCGAAAATGAGTAATGTCCTAAATTAACGAGGGGATTTTCTTAACCTCCATTTTGGCTGAATTTTTAGAGAATGCAAAAATATCCCATGGAAGTCGTAGTTATGTTGTTTACCTATCCAACGAATTGTCACATGCTAAGATTCAATACAAATCGGCCACTTTAAGGCCTTCCTAGTAAAAATGGGTCGAAAACGAGTAATGTCCTAAATTAACGAGGAGTTTTTCCTAACCTCCATTTTGGCCTAATTTTTAGAGAATGCAAAAATATCCCATGGAAGTCGTTGTTATGTTGTTTACCTATCCAACGAATTGTCACATGCTAAGATTAAATGCAAATCGGCCACTTTATGGCCTTCCTAGTAAAAAAGGGTCGAAAACGAGTAATGTCCTAGATTAACGAGGGGATTTTCTTAACCTCCATTTTGGCCGAATTTTTAGAGAATGCAAAAATATCCTATGGAAGTCGTAGTTATGTTGTTTACCTATCCAACGAATGGTCACATGCTAAGATTCAATACAAATCGGCCACTTTATGGCCTTCCTAGTAAAAATGGGTCAAAAACGAGTAATGTCCTAAATTAACGAGGAGATTTTCTAAACCTCCATTTTGGCCAAATTTTTAGAGAATGCAAAAATATCCCATGGAAATCATAGTTATGTTGTTTACCTATCCAACGAATTGTCACACGCTAAGATTCAATGCAAATCGGCCACATTATGGCCTTCCTACTAAAAAAGGGTCGAAAACGAGTAATGTCCCAAATTAACGAGGAGATTTTCTTAACCTCCATTTTGGCTGAATTTTTAGAGAATGCAAAAATATCGCATGGAAGTCGTAGTTATGTTGTTTACCTATCCAATGAATTGTCACACGCTAAGATTCAATACAAATTGCCCACTTTATGGCCTTCCTAGTAAAAATGGGTCGAAAACGAGTAATGTCCCAAATTAACGAGGAGATTTTCTTAACCTCCATTTTGGCTGAATTTTTAAGAAATGCAAAAATATCCCATGGAAGTCGTAGCTATGTTGTTTACCTATCCAACGAATTGTCCCATGTTAAGATTCAATGCAAACCGGCCACATTATGGCCTTCCTACTAAAAAAGGGTCGAAAACGAGTAATGTCCCAAATTCACGAGGAGATTTTCTTAACCTCCATTTTGGCTGAATTTTTAGAGAATGCAAAAAAATCCCATGGAAGTCGTAGCTATGTTGTTTACCTATCCAACGACTTGTCCCATGCTAAGATTCAATACAAACCGGCCACTTTATGGCTTTCCTTCCAAAAAAGGGTCTAAAACGAGTAATGTCCTAAATTAACGAGGGGATTTTCTAAACCTCCATTTTGGCTGAATTTTTAGAGAATGCAAAAATATCCCATGGAAGTCGTAGTTATGTTGTTTACCTATCCAACGAATTGTCACATGCTAAGATTCAATACAAATCGGCCACTTTATGGCCTTCCTAGTAAAAATGGGTCGAAAACGAGCAATGTCCGAAATTAACGAGGAGATTTCCTTAACCTCCATTTTGGCCGTATTTTTAGAGAATGCAAAAATATCCCATGGAAGTCGTAGTTATGTTGTTTACCTATCCAACGAATTGTCACATGCTAAGATTCAATACAAATCGGCCACTTTATGGCCTTCCTAGTAAAAATGGGTCGAAAACGAGTAATGTCCTAAATTAACGAGGAGATTTTCTTAACCTCCATTTTGGCCAAATTTTTACAAAATGCAAAAAAAATCCCATGGAAGTCGTAGCTATATTGTTTACCTATCCAACGAATTGTCCCATGCTAAGATTCAATACAAACCGGCCACTTTATGGCCTTCCTTCTAAAAAAGGGTCGAAAACGAGTAATGTCCTAAATTAACGAGGGGATTTTCTTAACCTCCATTTTGGCTGAATTTTAAGAGAATGCAAAAATATCCCATGGAAGTCGTAGTTATGTTGTTTACCTATCCAACGAATTGTCACATGCTAAGATTCAATACAAATCGGCCACTTTAAGGCCTTCCTAGTAAAAATGGGTCGAAAACGAGTAATGTCCTAAATTAACGAGGAGTTTTTCCTAACCTCCATTTTGGCCTAATTTTTAGAGAATGCAAAAATATCCCATGGAAGTCGTTGTTATGTTGTTTACCTATCCAACGAATTGTCACATGCTAAGATTAAATGCAAATCGGCCACTTTATGGCCTTCCTAGTAAAAAAGGGTCGAAAACGAGTAATGTCCTAGATTAACGAGGGGATTTTCTTAACCTCCATTTTGGCCGAATTTTTAGAGAATGCAAAAATATCCCATGGAAGTCGTAGTTATGTTGTTTACCTATTCAACGAATTGTCACATGCTAAGATTCAATACAAATAGGCTACTTTATGGCCTTCCTAGTAAAAATGGGTCGAAAACGAGTAATGTCCTAAATTAACGAGGAGATTTTCTAAACCTCCATTTTGGCCAAATTTTTAGAGAATGCAAAAATATCCCATGGAAGTCATAGTTATGTTGTTTACCTATCCAACAAATTGTAACACGCTAAGATTCAATGCAAATCGGCCACATTATGGCCTTCCTAGTAAAAAAGGGTCGAAAACGAGTAATGTCCCAAATTAACGAGGAGATTTTCTTAACCTCCATTTTGGCTGAATTTTTAAGAAATGCAAAAATATCCCATGGAAGTCGTAGCTATGTTGTTTACCTATCCAACGAATGGTCACATGCTAAGATTCAATACAAATCGGCCACTTTATGGCCTTCCTAGTAAAAATGGGTCAAAAACGAGTAATGTCCTAAATTAACGAGGAGATTTTCTAAACCTCCATTTTGGCCAAATTTTTAGAGAATGCAAAAATATCCCATGGAAATCATAGTTATGTTGTTTACCTATCCAACGAATTGTCACACGCTAAGATTCAATGCAAATCGGCCACATTATGGCCTTCCTACTAAAAAAGGGTCGAAAACGAGTAATGTCCCAAATTAACGAGGGGATTTTCTTAACCTCCATTTTGGCTGAATTTTTAAGAAATGCAAAAATATCCCATGGAAGTCGTAGCTATGTTGTTTACCTATCCAACGAATTGTCCCATGTTAAGATTCAATGCAAACCGGCCACATTATGGCCTTCCTACTAAAAAAGGGTCGAAAACGAGTATTGTCCCAAATTCACGAGGAGATTTTCTTAACCTCCATTTTGGCTGAATTTTTAGAGAATGCAAAAAAATCCCATGGAAGTCGTAGCTATGTTGTTTACCTATCCAACGACTTGTCCCATGCTAAGATTCAATACAAACCGGCCACTTTATGGCTTTCCTTCCAAAAAAGGGTCGAAAACGAGTAATGTCCTAAATTAACGAGGGGATTTTCTAAACCTCCATTTTGGCTGAATTTTTAGAGAATGCAAAAATATCCCATGGAAGTCGTAGTTATGTTGTTTACCTATCCAACGAATTGTCACATGCTAAGATTCAATACAAATCGGCCACTTTATGGCCTTCCTAGTAAAAATGGGTCGAAAACGAGCAATGTCCTAGATTAACGAGGGGATTTTCTTAACCTCCATTTTGGCCGAATTTTTAGAGAATGCAAAAATATCCCATGGAAGTCGTAGTTATGTTGTTTACCTATCCAACGAATTGTCACATGCTAAGATTCAATACAAATCGGCCACTTTATGGCCTTCCTAGTAAAAATGGGTCGAAAACGAGTAATGTCCTAAATTAACGAGGAGATTTTCTTAACCTCCATTTTGGCCGAATTTTTTGAGAATGCAAAAATATCCCATGGAAGTCGTAGTTATGTTGTTTACCTATCCAACAAATGGTCACACGCTAAGATTCAATGCAAATCAGCCACATTATGGCCTTCCTACTAAAAAAGGGTCGAAAACGAGTAATGTCCTAAATTAACGAGGAGATTTTCTAAACCTCCATTTTGGCCAAATTTTAAGAGAATGCAAAAATATCCCATGGAAGTCATAGTTATGTTGTTTACCTATCCAACGAATTGTCACACGCTAAGATTCAATACAAATCGGCCACATTATGGCCTTCCTACTAAAAAAGGGTCGAAAACGAGTAATGTCCCAAATTAACGAGGAGATTTTCTTAACCTCCATTTTGGCTGAATTTTTATAGAATGCAAAAATATCCCATGGAAGTCGTAGTTATGTTGTTTACCTATCCAATGAATTGTCACATGCTAAGATTCAATACAAATTGCCCACTTTAAGGCCTTCCTAGTAAAAATGGGTCGAAAACGAGTAATGTCCTAAATTAACGAGGAGATTTTCTTAACCTCCATTTTGGCCAAATTTTTAGAGAATGCAAAAATATCCCATGGAAGTCATAGTTATGTTGTTTATCTATCCAACGAATTGTCACACGCTAAGATTCAATGCAAATCAGCCACATTATGGCCTTCCTACTAAAAAAGGGTCGAAAACGAGTAATGTCCCAAATTAACGAGGAGATTTTCTTAACCTCCATTTTGGCTGAATTTTTAAAGAATGCAAAAATATCTCATGGAAGTCGTAGTTATGTTGTTTACCTATCCAATGAATTGTCACATGCTAAGATTCAATACAAATTGCCCACTTTATGGCCTTCCTAGTAAGAAAGGGTCGAAAACGAGTAATGTCCTAGATTAACGAGGGGATTTTCTTAACCTCCATTTTGGCCGAATTTTTAGAGAATGCAAAAATATCCCATGGAAGTCGTAGTTATGTTGTTTACCTATCCAACGAATTGTCACATGCTAAGATTCAATACAAATCGGCCACTTTATGGCCTTCCTAGTAAAAATGGGTCGAAAACGAGTAATGTCCTAAATTAACGAGGAGATTTTCTTAACCTCCATTTTGGCCAAATTTTTACAGAATGCAAAAAAATCCCATGGAAGTCGTAGCTATATTGTTTACCTATCCAACGAATTGTCCCATGCTAAGATTCAATATAAACCGGCCACTTTATGGCCTTCCTTCTAAAAAAGGGTCGAAAATGAGTAATGTCCTAAATTAACGAGGGGATTTTCTTAACCTCCATTTTGGCTGAATTTTTAGAGAATGCAAAAATATCCCATGGAAGTCGTAGTTATGTTGTTTACCTATCCAACGAATTGTCACATGCTAAGATTCAATACAAATCGGCCACTTTAAGGCCTTCCTAGTAAAAATGGGTCGAAAACGAGTAATGTCCTAAATTAACGAGGAGTTTTTCCTAACCTCCATTTTGGCCTAATTTTTAGAGAATGCAAAAATATCCCATGGAAGTCGTTGTTATGTTGTTTACCTATCCAACGAATTGTCACATGCTAAGATTAAATGCAAATCGGCCACTTTATGGCCTTCCTAGTAAAAAAGGGTCGAAAACGAGTAATGTCCTAGATTAACGAGGGGATTTTCTTAACCTCCATTTTGGCCGAATTTTTAGAGAATGCAAAAATATCCTATGGAAGTCGTAGTTATGTTGTTTACCTATCCAACGAATGGTCACATGCTAAGATTCAATACAAATCGGCCACTTTATGGCCTTCCTAGTAAAAATGGGTCAAAAACGAGTAATGTCCTAAATTAACGAGGAGATTTTCTAAACCTCCATTTTGGCCAAATTTTTAGAGAATGCAAAAATATCCCATGGAAATCATAGTTATGTTGTTTACCTATCCAACGAATTGTCACACGCTAAGATTCAATGCAAATCGGCCACATTATGGCCTTCCTACTAAAAAAGGGTCGAAAACGAGTAATGTCCCAAATTAACGAGGAGATTTTCTTAACCTCCATTTTGGCTGAATTTTTAGAGAATGCAAAAATATCGCATGGAAGTCGTAGTTATGTTGTTTACCTATCCAATGAATTGTCACACGCTAAGATTCAATACAAATTGCCCACTTTATGGCCTTCCTAGTAAAAATGGGTCGAAAACGAGTAATGTCCCAAATTAACGAGGAGATTTTCTTAACCTCCATTTTGGCTGAATTTTTAAGAAATGCAAAAATATCCCATGGAAGTCGTAGCTATGTTGTTTACCTATCCAACGAATTGTCCCATGTTAAGATTCAATGCAAACCGGCCACATTATGGCCTTCCTACTAAAAAAGGGTCGAAAACGAGTAATGTCCCAAATTCACGAGGAGATTTTCTTAACCTCCATTTTGGCTGAATTTTTAGAGAATGCAAAAAAATCCCATGGAAGTCGTAGCTATGTTGTTTACCTATCCAACGACTTGTCCCATGCTAAGATTCAATACAAACCGGCCACTTTATGGCTTTCCTTCCAAAAAAGGGTCGAAAACGAGTAATGTCCTAAATTAACGAGGGGATTTTCTAAACCTCCATTTTGGCTGAATTTTTAGAGAATGCAAAAATATCCCATGGAAGTCGTAGTTATGTTGTTTACCTATCCAACGAATTGTCACATGCTAAGATTCAATACAAATCGGCCACTTTATGGCCTTCCTAGTAAAAATGGGTCGAAAACGAGCAATGTCCGAAATTAACGAGGAGATTTCCTTAACCTCCATTTTGGCCGTATTTTTAGAGAATGCAAAAATATCCCATGGAAGTCGTAGTTATGTTGTTTACCTATCCAACGAATTGTCACATGCTAAGATTCAATACAAATCGGCCACTTTATGGCCTTCCTAGTAAAAATGGGTCGAAAACGAGTAATGTCCTAAATTAACGAGGAGATTTTCTTAACCTCCATTTTGGCCAAATTTTTACAGAATGCAAAAAAAATCCCATGGAAGTCGTAGCTATATTGTTTACCTATCCAACGAATTGTCCCATGCTAAGATTCAATACAAACCGGCCACTTTATGGCCTTCCTTCTAAAAAAGGGTCGAAAACGAGTAATGTCCTAAATTAACGAGGGGATTTTCTTAACCTCCATTTTGGCTGAATTTTAAGAGAATGCAAAAATATCCCATGGAAGTCGTAGTTATGTTGTTTACCTATCCAACGAATTGTCACATGCTAAGATTCAATACAAATCGGCCACTTTAAGGCCTTCCTAGTAAAAATGGGTCGAAAACGAGTAATGTCCTAAATTAACGAGGAGTTTTTCCTAACCTCCATTTTGGCCTAATTTTTAGAGAATGCAAAAATATCCCATGGAAGTCGTTGTTATGTTGTTTACCTATCCAACGAATTGTCACATGCTAAGATTAAATGCAAATCGGCCACTTTATGGCCTTCCTAGTAAAAAAGGGTCGAAAACGAGTAATGTCCTAGATTAACGAGGGGATTTTCTTAACCTCCATTTTGGCCGAATTTTTAGAGAATGCAAAAATATCCTATGGAAGTCGTAGTTATGTTGTTTACCTATCCAACGAATGGTCACATGCTAAGATTCAATACAAATCGGCCACTTTATGGCCTTCCTAGTAAAAATGGGTCAAAAACGAGTAATGTCCTAAATTAACGAGGAGATTTTCTAAACCTCCATTTTGGCCAAATTTTTAGAGAATGCAAAAATATCCCATGGAAATCATAGTTATGTTGTTTACCTATCCAACGAATTGTCACACGCTAAGATTCAATGCAAATCGGCCACATTATGGCCTTCCTACTAAAAAAGGGTCGAAAACGAGTAATGTCCCAAATTAACGAGGAGATTTTCTTAACCTCCATTTTGGCTGAATTTTTAGAGAATGCAAAAATATCGCATGGAAGTCGTAGTTATGTTGTTTACCTATCCAATGAATTGTCACACGCTAAGATTCAATACAAATTGCCCACTTTATGGCCTTCCTAGTAAAAATGGGTCGAAAACGAGTAATGTCCCAAATTAACGAGGAGATTTTCTTAACCTCCATTTTGGCTGAATTTTTAAGAAATGCAAAAATATCCCATGGAAGTCGTAGCTATGTTGTTTACCTATCCAACGAATTGTCCCATGTTAAGATTCAATGCAAACCGGCCACATTATGGCCTTCCTACTAAAAAAGGGTCGAAAACGAGTAATGTCCCAAATTCACGAGGAGATTTTCTTAACCTCCATTTTGGCTGAATTTTTAGAGAATGCAAAAAAATCCCATGGAAGTCGTAGCTATGTTGTTTACCTATCCAACGACTTGTCCCATGCTAAGATTCAATACAAACCGGCCACTTTATGGCTTTCCTTCCAAAAAAGGGTCGAAAACGAGTAATGTCCTAAATTAACGAGGGGATTTTCTAAACCTCCATTTTGGCTGAATTTTTAGAGAATGCAAAAATATCCCATGGAAGTCGTAGTTATGTTGTTTACCTATCCAACGAATTGTCACATGCTAAGATTCAATACAAATCGGCCACTTTATGGCCTTCCTAGTAAAAATGGGTCGAAAACGAGCAATGTCCGAAATTAACGAGGAGATTTCCTTAACCTCCATTTTGGCCGTATTTTTAGAGAATGCAAAAATATCCCATGGAAGTCGTAGTTATGTTGTTTACCTATCCAACGAATTGTCACATGCTAAGATTCAATACAAATCGGCCACTTTATGGCCTTCCTAGTAAAAATGGGTCGAAAACGAGTAATGTCCTAAATTAACGAGGAGATTTTCTTAACCTCCATTTTGGCCAAATTTTTACAGAATGCAAAAAAAATCCCATGGAAGTCGTAGCTATATTGTTTACCTATCCAACGAATTGTCCCATGCTAAGATTCAATACAAACCGGCCACTTTATGGCCTTCCTTCTAAAAAAGGGTCGAAAACGAGTAATGTCCTAAATTAACGAGGGGATTTTCTTAACCTCCATTTTGGCTGAATTTTAAGAGAATGCAAAAATATCCCATGGAAGTCGTAGTTATGTTGTTTACCTATCCAACGAATTGTCACATGCTAAGATTCAATACAAATCGGCCACTTTAAGGCCTTCCTAGTAAAAATGGGTCGAAAACGAGTAATGTCCTAAATTAACGAGGAGTTTTTCCTAACCTCCATTTTGGCCTAATTTTTAGAGAATGCAAAAATATCCCATGGAAGTCGTTGTTATGTTGTTTACCTATCCAACGAATTGTCACATGCTAAGATTAAATGCAAATCGGCCACTTTATGGCCTTCCTAGTAAAAAAGGGTCGAAAACGAGTAATGTCCTAGATTAACGAGGGGATTTTCTTAACCTCCATTTTGGCCGAATTTTTAGAGAATGCAAAAATATCCCATGGAAGTCGTAGTTATGTTGTTTACCTATTCAACGAATTGTCACATGCTAAGATTCAATACAAATAGGCTACTTTATGGCCTTCCTAGTAAAAATGGGTCGAAAACGAGTAATGTCCTAAATTAACGAGGAGATTTTCTAAACCTCCATTTTGGCCAAATTTTTAGAGAATGCAAAAATATCCCATGGAAGTCATAGTTATGTTGTTTACCTATCCAACAAATTGTAACACGCTAAGATTCAATGCAAATCGGCCACATTATGGCCTTCCTAGTAAAAAAGGGTCGAAAACGAGTAATGTCCCAAATTAACGAGGAGATTTTCTTAACCTCCATTTTGGCTGAATTTTTAAGAAATGCAAAAATATCCCATGGAAGTCGTAGCTATGTTGTTTACCTATCCAACGAATGGTCACATGCTAAGATTCAATACAAATCGGCCACTTTATGGCCTTCCTAGTAAAAATGGGTCAAAAACGAGTAATGTCCTAAATTAACGAGGAGATTTTCTAAACCTCCATTTTGGCCAAATTTTTAGAGAATGCAAAAATATCCCATGGAAATCATAGTTATGTTGTTTACCTATCCAACGAATTGTCACACGCTAAGATTCAATGCAAATCGGCCACATTATGGCCTTCCTACTAAAAAAGGGTCGAAAACGAGTAATGTCCCAAATTAACGAGGGGATTTTCTTAACCTCCATTTTGGCTGAATTTTTAAGAAATGCAAAAATATCCCATGGAAGTCGTAGCTATGTTGTTTACCTATCCAACGAATTGTCCCATGTTAAGATTCAATGCAAACCGGCCACATTATGGCCTTCCTACTAAAAAAGGGTCGAAAACGAGTATTGTCCCAAATTCACGAGGAGATTTTCTTAACCTCCATTTTGGCTGAATTTTTAGAGAATGCAAAAAAATCCCATGGAAGTCGTAGCTATGTTGTTTACCTATCCAACGACTTGTCCCATGCTAAGATTCAATACAAACCGGCCACTTTATGGCTTTCCTTCCAAAAAAGGGTCGAAAACGAGTAATGTCCTAAATTAACGAGGGGATTTTCTAAACCTCCATTTTGGCTGAATTTTTAGAGAATGCAAAAATATCCCATGGAAGTCGTAGTTATGTTGTTTACCTATCCAACGAATTGTCACATGCTAAGATTCAATACAAATCGGCCACTTTATGGCCTTCCTAGTAAAAATGGGTCGAAAACGAGCAATGTCCGAAATTAACGAGGAGATTTCCTTAACCTCCATTTTGGCCGTATTTTTAGAGAATGCAAAAATATCCCATGGAAGTCGTAGTTATGTTGTTTACCTATCCAACGAATTGTCACATGCTAAGATTCAATACAAATCGGCCACTTTATGGCCTTCCTAGTAAAAATGGGTCGAAAACGAGTAATGTCCTAAATTAACGAGGAGATTTTCTTAACCTCCATTTTGGCCAAATTTTTACAGAATGCAAAAAAAATCCCATGGAAGTCGTAGCTATATTGTTTACCTATCCAACGAATTGTCCCATGCTAAGATTCAATACAAACCGGCCACTTTATGGCCTTCCTTCTAAAAAAGGGTCGAAAATGAGTAATGTCCTAAATTAACGAGGGGATTTTCTTAACCTCCATTTTGGCTGAATTTTTAGAGAATGCAAAAATATCCCATGGAAGTCGTAGTTATGTTGTTTACCTATCCAACGAATTGTCACATGCTAAGATTCAATACAAATCGGCCACTTTAAGGCCTTCCTAGTAAAAATGGGTCGAAAACGAGTAATGTCCTAAATTAACGAGGAGTTTTTCCTAACCTCCATTTTGGCCTAATTTTTAGAGAATGCAAAAATATCCCATGGAAGTCGTTGTTATGTTGTTTACCTATCCAACGAATTGTCACATGCTAAGATTAAATGCAAATCGGCCACTTTATGGCCTTCCTAGTAAAAAAGGGTCGAAAACGAGTAATGTCCTAGATTAACGAGGGGATTTTCTTAACCTCCATTTTGGCCGAATTTTTAGAGAATGCAAAAATATCCCATGGAAGTCGTAGTTATGTTGTTTACCTATTCAACGAATTGTCACATGCTAAGATTCAATACAAATCGGCTACTTTATGGCCTTCCTAGTAAAAATGGGTCGAAAACGAGTAATGTCCTAAATTAACGAGGAGATTTTCTAAACCTCCATTTTGGCCAAATTTTTAGAGAATGCAAAAATATCCCATGGAAGTCATAGTTATGTTTATTACCTATCCAACAAATTGTAACACGCTAAGATTCAATGCAAATCGGCCACATTATGGCCTTCCTAGTAAAAAAGGGTCGAAAACGAGTAATGTCCCAAATTAACGAGGAGATTTTCTTAACCTCCATTTTGGCTGAATTTTTAAGAAATGCAAAAATATCCCATGGAAGTCGTAGCTATGTTGTTTACCTATCCAACGAATTGTCCCATGTTAAGATTCAATACAAACCGGCCACTTTATGGCCTTCCTTATAAAAAAGGGTCGAAAACGAGTAATGTCCTAAATTAACGAGGGGAATTTCTTAACCTCCATTTTGGCTGAATTTTTAGAGAATGCAAAAATATCCCATGGAAGTCGTAGTTATGTTGTTTACCTATCCAACGAATTGTCAAACGCTAAGATTCAATGCAAATCGGCCACATTATGGCCTTCCTACTAAAAAAGGGTCGAAAACGAGTAATGTCCCAAATTAACGAGGATATTTTCTTAACCCCCATTTTGGCTGAATTTTTAGAGAATGCAAAAATATCCCATGGAAGTCGTAGTTATGTTGTTTACCTAACCAACGAATTGTCACACGCTAAGATTCAATGCAAATCGGCCACATTATGGCCTTCCTAGTAAAAAAGGGTCGAAAACGAGTAATGTCCCAAATTAACGAGGAGATTTTCTTAACCTCCATTTTGGCTGAATTTTTAAGAAATGCAAAAATATCCCATGGAAGTCGTAGCTATGTTGTTTACCTATCCAACGAATGGTCACATGCTAAGATTCAATACAAATCGGCCACTTTATGGCCTTCCTAGTAAAAATGGGTCAAAAACGAGTAATGTCCTAAATTAACGAGGAGATTTTCTAAACCTCCATTTTGGCCAAATTTTTAGAGAATGCAAAAATATCCCATGGAAGTCATAGTTATGTTGTTTACCTATCCAACAAATTGTAACACGCTAAGATTCAATGCAAATCGGCCACATTATGGCCTTCCTAGTAAAAAAGGGTCGAAAACGAGTAATGTCCCAAATTAACGAGGAGATTTTCTTAACCTCCATTTTGGCTGAATTTTTAAGAAATGCAAAAATATCCCATGGAAGTCGTAGCTATGTTGTTTACCTATCCAACGAATGG
This sequence comes from Medicago sativa, assembly GCF_051527215.1. Lineage (NCBI taxonomy): Eukaryota > Viridiplantae > Streptophyta > Magnoliopsida > Fabales > Fabaceae > Medicago > Medicago sativa. Next base: position 86,250,584 of record NC_140750.1, read on the forward strand.
TCACATGCTAAGATTCAATACAAATCGGCCACTTTATGGCCTTCCTAGTAAAAATGGGTCAAAAACGAGTAATGTCCTAAATTAACGAGGAGATTTTCTAAACCTCCATTTTGGCCAAATTTTTAGAGAATGCAAAAATATCCCATGGAAATCATAGTTATGTTGTTTACCTATCCAACGAATTGTCACACGCTAAGATTCAATGCAAATCGGCCACATTATGGCCTTCCTACTAAAAAAGGGTCGAAAACGAGTAATGTCCCAAATTAACGAGGGGATTTTCTTAACCTCCATTTTGGCTGAATTTTTAAGAAATGCAAAAATATCCCATGGAAGTCGTAGCTATGTTGTTTACCTATCCAACGAATTGTCCCATGTTAAGATTCAATGCAAACCGGCCACATTATGGCCTTCCTACTAAAAAAGGGTCGAAAACGAGTAATGTCCCAAATTCACGAGGAGATTTTCTTAACCTCCATTTTGGCTGAATTTTTAGAGAATGCAAAAAAATCCCATGGAAGTCGTAGCTATGTTGTTTACCTATCCAACGACTTGTCCCATGCTAAGATTCAATACAAACCGGCCACTTTATGGCTTTCCTTCCAAAAAAGGGTCGAAAACGAGTAATGTCCTAAATTAACGAGGGGATTTTCTAAACCTCCATTTTGGCTGAATTTTTAGAGAATGCAAAAATATCCCATGGAAGTCGTAGTTATGTTGTTTACCTATCCAACGAATTGTCACATGCTAAGATTCAATACAAATCGGCCACTTTATGGCCTTCCTAGTAAAAATGGGTCGAAAACGAGCAATGTCCGAAATTAACGAGGAGATTTCCTTAACCTCCATTTTGGCCGTATTTTTAGAGAATGCAAAAATATCCCATGGAAGTCGTAGTTATGTTGTTTACCTATCCAACGAATTGTCACATGCTAAGATTCAATACAAATCGGCCACTTTATGGCCTTCCTAGTAAAAATGGGTCGAAAACGAGTAATGTCCTAAATTAACGAGGAGATTTTCTTAACCTCCATTTTGGCCAAATTTTTACAGAATGCAAAAAAAATCCCATGGAAGTCGTAGCTATATTGTTTACCTATCCAACGAATTGTCCCATGCTAAGATTCAATACAAACCGGCCACTTTATGGCCTTCCTTCTAAAAAAGGGTCGAAAACGAGTAATGTCCTAAATTAACGAGGGGATTTTCTTAACCTCCATTTTGGCTGAATTTTTAGAGAATGCAAAAATATCCCATGGAAGTCGTAGTTATGTTGTTTACCTATCCAACGAATTGTCACATGCTAAGATTCAATACAAATCGGCCACTTTAAGGCCTTCCTAGTAAAAATGGGTCGAAAACGAGTAATGTCCTAAATTAACGAGGAGTTTTTCCTAACCTCCATTTTGGCCTAATTTTTAGAGAATGCAAAAATATCCCATGGAAGTCGTTGTTATGTTGTTTACCTATCCAACGAATTGTCACATGCTAAGATTAAATGCAAATCGGCCACTTTATGGCCTTCCTAGTAAAAAAGGGTCGAAAACGAGTAATGTCCTAGATTAACGAGGGGATTTTCTTAACCTCCATTTTGGCCGAATTTTTAGAGAATGCAAAAATATCCCATGGAAGTCGTAGTTATGTTGTTTACCTATTCAACGAATTGTCACATGCTAAGATTCAATACAAATCGGCTACTTTATGGCCTTCCTAGTAAAAATGGGTCGAAAACGAGTAATGTCCTAAATTAACGAGGAGATTTTCTAAACCTCCATTTTGGCCAAATTTTTAGAGAATGCAAAAATATCCCATGGAAGTCATAGTTATGTTTATTACCTATCCAACAAATTGTAACACGCTAAGATTCAATGCAAATCGGCCACATTATGGCCTTCCTAGTAAAAAAGGGTCGAAAACGAGTAATGTCCCAAATTAACGAGGAGATTTTCTTAACCTCCATTTTGGCTGAATTTTTAAGAAATGCAAAAATATCCCATGGAAGTCGTAGCTATGTTGTTTACCTATCCAACGAATTGTCCCATGTTAAGATTCAATACAAACCGGCCACTTTATGGCCTTCCTTATAAAAAAGGGTCGAAAACGAGTAATGTCCTAAATTAACGAGGGGAATTTCTTAACCTCCATTTTGGCTGAATTTTTAGAGAATGCAAAAATATCCCATGGAAGTCGTAGTTATGTTGTTTACCTATCCAACGAATTGTCAAACGCTAAGATTCAATGCAAATCGGCCACATTATGGCCTTCCTACTAAAAAAGGGTCGAAAACGAGTAATGTCCCAAATTAACGAGGATATTTTCTTAACCCCCATTTTGGCTGAATTTTTAGAGAATGCAAAAATATCCCATGGAAGTCGTAGTTATGTTGTTTACCTAACCAACGAATTGTCACACGCTAAGATTCAATGCAAATCGGCCACATTATGGCCTTCCTACTAAAAAAGGGTCGAAAACGAGTAATGTCCCAAATTAACGAGGATATTTTCTTAACCCCCATTTTGGCTGAATTTTTAGAGAATGCAAAAATATCCCATGGAAGTCATAGTTATGTTGTTTACCTATCCAACGAATTGTCACACGCTAAGATTCAATGCAAATCGGCCACATTATGGCCTTCCTACTAAAAAAGGGTCGAAAACGAGTAATGTCCCAAATTAACGAGGATATTTTCTTAACCCCCATTTTGGCAGAATTTTTAGAGAATGCAAAAATATCCCATGGAAGTCGTAGTTATGTTGTTTACCTATCCAATGAATTGTCACATGCTAAGATTCAATACAAATCGGCCACTTTATGGCCTTCCTAGTAAAAATGGGTCGAAAACGAGTAATGTCCTAAATTAACGAGGAGATTTTCTTAACCTCCATTTTGGCCGAATTTTTAGAGAATGCAAAAATATCCCATGGAAGTCGTTGTTATGTTGTTTACCTATCCAACGAATTGTCACATGCTAAGATTAAATGCAAATCGGCCACTTTATGGCCTTCCTAGTAAAAAAGGGTCGAAAACGATTAATGTCCTAGATTAACGAGGGGATTTTCTTAACCTCCATTTTGGCCGAATTTTTAGAGAGTGCAAAAATATCCCATGGAAGTCGTAGTTATGTTTTTTACCTATCCAACGAATTGTCACATGCTAAGATTCAATACAAATCGGCCACTTTATGGCCTTCCTAGTAAAAATGGGTCGAAAACGAGTAATGTCCTAAATTAACGAGGAGATTTTCTTAACCTCCATTTTGGCCAAATTTTTAGAGAATGCAAAAATATCCCATGGAAGTCATAGTTATGTTGTTTACCTATCCAACGAATTGTCACACGCTAAGATTCAATGCAAATCGGCCACATTATGGCCTTCCTAGTAAAAAAGGGCCGAAAACGAGTAATGTCCCAAATTAACGAGGAGATTTTCTTAACCTCCATTTTGGCTGAATTTTTAAAAAATGCAAAAATATCCCATGGAAGTCGTAGCTATGTTGTTTACCTATCCAACGAATTGTCCCATGCTAAGATTCAATACAAACCGGCCACTTTATGGCCTTCCTTATAAAAAAGGGTCGAAAACGAGTAATGTCCTAAATTAAGGAGGGGATTTTCTTAACCTCCATTTTGGCCGAATTTTTAGAGAATGCAAAAATATCCCATGGAGGTTGTAGTTATGTTGTTTACCTATCCAACGAATTGTCACACGCTACGATTCAATGCAAATCGGCCACACTATGGCCTTCCTACTAAAAATGGGTCGAAAACGATTAATGTCCCAAATTAACAAGGATATTTTCTTAACCCCCATTTTGGCTGAATTTTTAGAGAATGCAAAAATATCCCATGGAAGTCGTAGTTATGTTGTTTACCTATCCAACGAATTGTCACACGCTAAGATTCAATGCAAATCGGCCACATTATGGCCTTCCTACTAAAAAAGGGTCGAAAACGAGTAATGTCCCAAATTAACGAGGATATTTTCTTAACCCCCATTTTGGCTGAATTTTTAGAGAATGCAAAAATATCCCATGGAAGTCGTAGTTATGTTGTTTACCTATCCAACGAATTGTCACACGCTAAGATTCAATGCAAATCGGCCACATTATGGCCTTCCTACTAAAAAAGGGTCGAAAACGAGTAATGTCCCAAATTAACGAGGATATTTTCTTAACCCCCATTTTGGCTGAATTTTTAGAGAATGAAAAAATATCCCATGGAAGTCGTAGTTATTTTGTTTACCTATCCAACGAATTGTCACACGCTAAGATTCAATGCAAATCGGCCACATTATGGCCTTCCTACTAAAAAAGGGTCGAAAACGAGTAATGTCCCAAATTAACGAGGATATTTTCTTAACCCCCATTTTGGCTGAATTTTTAGAGAATGCAAAAATATCCCATGGAAGTCGTTGTTATGTTGTTTACCTATCCAACGAATTGTCACACGCTAAGATTCAATGCAAATCGGCCACATTATGGCCTTCCTACTAAAAAAGGGTCGAAAACGAGTAATGTCCCAAATTAACGAGGATATTTTCTTAACCCCCATTTTGGCTGAATTTTTAGAGAATGCAAAAATATCCCATGGAAGTCGTAGTTATGTTGTTTACCTATCCAACAAATTGTCACACGCTAAGATTCAATGCAAATCGGCTACATTATGGCCTTCCTACTAAAAAAGGGTCGAAAACGAGTAATGTCCCAAATTAACGAGGAGATTTTCTTAACCTCCATTTTGGATGAATTTTTAGAGAATGCAAAAATATCCCATGGAAGTCGTAGTTATGTTGTTTACCTATCCAATGAATTGTCACATGCTAAGATTCAATACAAATCGGCCACTTTATGGCCTTCCTAGTAAAAATGGGTCGAAAACGAGTAATGTCCTAAATTAACGAGGAGATTTTCTTAACCTCCATTTTGGCCGAATTTTTAGAGAATGCAAAAATATCCCATGGAAGTCGTTGTTATGTTGTTTACCTATCCAACGAATTGTCACATGCTAAGATTAAATGCAAATCGGCCACTTTATGGCCTTCCTAGTAAAAAAGGGTCGAAAACGATTAATGTCCTAGATTAACGAGGGGATTTTCTTAACCTCCATTTTGGCCGAATTTTTAGAGAGTGCAAAAATATCCCATGGAAGTCGTAGTTATGTTTTTTACCTATCCAACGAATTGTCACATGCTAAGATTCAATACAAATCGGCCACTTTATGGCCTTCCTAGTAAAAATGGGTCGAAAACGAGTAATGTCCTAAATTAACGAGGAGATTTTCTTAACCTCCATTTTGGCCAAATTTTTAGAGAATGCAAAAATATCCCATGGAAGTCATAGTTATGTTGTTTACCTATCCAACGAATTGTCACACGCTAAGATTCAATGCAAATCGGCCACATTATGACCTTCCTAGTAAAAAAGGGCCGAAAACCAGTAATGTCCCAAATTAACGAGGAGATTTTCTTAACCTCCATTTTGGCTGAATTTTTAAAAAATGCAAAAATATCCCATGGAAGTCGTAGCTATGTTGTTTACCTATCCAACGAATTATCCCATGCTAAGATTCAATACAAACCGGCCACTTTATGGCCTTCCTTATAAAAAAGGGTCGAAAACGAGTAATGTCCTAAATTAACGAGGGGATTTTCTTAACCTCCATTTTGGCCGAATTTTTAGAGAATGCAAAAATATCCCATGGAGGTTGTAGTTATGTTGTTTACCTATCCAACGAATTGTCACACGCTAAGATTCAATGCAAATCGGCCACATTATGGCCTTCCTACTAAAAAAGGGTCGAAAACGAGTAATGTCCCAAATTAACGAGGTATTTTCTTAACCCCCATTTTGGCTGAATTTTTAGAGAATGCAAAAATATCCCATGGAAGTCATTGCTATGTTGTTTACCTATCCAACGAATTGTCACACGCTAAGATTCAATGCAAATCGGCCACATTATGGCCTTCCTAGTAAAAAAGGGTCGAAAACGAGTAATGTCCCAAATTAACGAGGAGATTTTCTTAACCTCCATTTTGGCTGAATTTTTAAAAAATGCAAAAATATCCAATGGAAGTCGTAGCTATGTTGTTTACCTATCCAACGAATTGTCCCATGCTAAGATTCAATACAAACCGGCTACTTTATGGCCTTCCTTATAAAAAAGGGTCGAAAACGAGTAATTTCCTAAATTAACGAGGGGATTTTCTTAACCTCCATTTTGGCTGAATTTTTAAAGAATGCAAAAATATCCCATGGAAGTCGTAGTTATGTTGTTTACCTATCCAACGAATTGTCACATGCTAAGATTCAATACAAATCGGCCACTTTAAGGCCTTCCTAGTAAAAATGGGTCGAAAACGAGTAATGTCCTAAATTAACGAGGAGTTTTTCTTAACCTCCATTTTGGCCGAATTTTTAGAGAATGCAAAAATATCCCATGGAAGTCGTTGTTATGTTGTTTACCTATCCAACGAATTGTCACATGCTAAGATTCAATGCAAATCGGCCACTTTATGGCCTTCCTAGTAAAAAAGGGTCGAAAACGAGTAATGTCCTAGATTAACGAGGGGATTTTCTTAACCTCCATTTTGGCCGAATTTTTAGAGAATGCAAAAATATCCCATGGAAGTCGTAGTTATGTTGTTTACCTATTCAACGAATTGTCACATGCTAAGATTCAATACAAATCGGCTACTTTATGACCTTCCTAGTAAAAATGGGTCGAAAACGAGTAATGTCCTAAATTAACGAGGAGATTTTCTTAACCTCCATTTTGGCCAAATTTTTACAGAATGCAAAAATATCCCATGGAAGTCGTAGTTATGTTGTTTACCTATCCAACGAATTGTCACACGCTAAGATTCAATGCAAATCGGCCACATTATGGCCTTCCTAGTAAAAAAGGGTCGAAAACGAGTAATGTCCCAAATTAACGAGGAGATTTTCTTAACCTCCATTTTGGCTGAATTTTTATGAAATGCAAAAATATCCCATGGAAGTCGTAGCTATGTTGTTTACCTATCCAACGAATTGTCCCATGTTAAGATTCAATACAAACCGGCCACTTTATGGCCTTCCTTATAAAAAAAGGGTCGAAAACGAGTAATGTCCTAAATTAACGAGGGGATTTTCTTAACCTCCATTTTGGCTGAATTTTTAGAGAATGCAAAAATATCCCATGGAAGTCGTAGTTATGTTGTTTACCTATCCAACGAATTGTCACACGCTAAGATTCAATGCAAATCGGCCACATTATGGCCTTCCTACTAAAAAAGGGTCGAAAATGAGTAATGTCCCAAATTAACGAGGATATTTTCTTAACCCCCATTTTGGCTGAATTTTTAGAGAATGCAAAAATATCCCATGGAAGTCGTAGTTATGTTGTTTACCTAGCCAACGAATTGTCACACGCTAAGATTCAATGCAAATCGGCCACATTATGGCCTTCCTACTAAAAAAGGGTCGAAAACGAGTAATGTCCTAAATTAACGAGGAGATTTTCTTAACCTCCATTTTGGCCGAATTTTTAGAGAATGCAAAAATATCCCATGGAAGTCGTTGTTATGTTGTTTACCTATCCAACGAATTGTCACATGCTAAGATTAAATGCAAATCGGCCACTTTATGGCCTTCCTAGTAAAAAAGGGTCGAAAACGATTAATGTCCTAGATTAACGAGGGGATTTTCTTAACCTCCATTTTGGCCGAATTTTTAGAGAGTGCAAAAATATCCCATGGAAGTCGTAGTTATGTTTTTTACCTATCCAACGAATTGTCACATGCTAAGATTCAATACAAATCGGCCACTTTATGGCCTTCCTAGTAAAAATGGGTCGAAAACGAGTAATGTCCTAAATTAACGAGGAGATTTTCTTAACCTCCATTTTGGCCAAATTTTTAGAGAATGCAAAAATATCCCATGGAAGTCATAGTTATGTTGTTTACCTATCCAACGAATTGTCACACGCTAAGATTCAATGCAAATCGGCCACATTATGACCTTCCTAGTAAAAAAGGGCCGAAAACCAGTAATGTCCCAAATTAACGAGGAGATTTTCTTAACCTCCATTTTGGCTGAATTTTTAAAAAATGCAAAAATATCCCATGGAAGTCGTAGCTATGTTGTTTACCTATCCAACGAATTGTCCCATGCTAAGATTCAATACAAACCGGCCACTTTATGGCCTTCCTTATAAAAAAGGGTCGAAAACGAGTAATGTCCTAAATTAACGAGGGGATTTTCTTAACCTCCATTTTGGCCGAATTTTTAGAGAATGCAAAAATATCCCATGGAGGTTGTAGTTATGTTGTTTACCTATCCAACGAATTGTCACACGCTAAGATTCAATGCAAATCGGCCACATTATGGCCTTCCTACTAAAAAAGGGTCGAAAACGAGTAATGTCCCAAATTAACGAGGTATTTTCTTAACCCCCATTTTGGCTGAATTTTTAGAGAATGCAAAAATATCCCATGGAAGTCATTGCTATGTTGTTTACCTATCCAACGAATTGTCACACGCTAAGATTCAATGCAAATCGGCCACATTATGGCTTTCTTAGTAAAAAAGGGTCGAAAACGAGTAATGTCCCAAATTAACGAGGAGATTTTCTTAACCTCCATTTTGGCTGAATTTTTAAAAAATGCAAAAATATCCAATGGAAGTCGTAGCTATGTTGTTTACCTATCCAACGAATTGTCCCATGCTAAGATTCAATACAAACCGGCTACTTTATGGCCTTCCTTATAAAAAAGGGTCGAAAACGAGTAATTTCCTAAATTAACGAGGGGATTTTCTTAACCTCCATTTTGGCTGAATTTTTAAAGAATGCAAAAATATCCCATGGAAGTCGTAGTTATGTTGTTTACCTATCCAACGAATTGTCACATGCTAAGATTCAATACAAATCGGCCACTTTAAGGCCTTCCTAGTAAAAATGGGTCGAAAACGAGTAATGTCCTAAATTAACGAGGAGTTTTTCTTAACCTCCATTTTGGCCGAATTTTTAGAGAATGCAAAAATATCCCATGGAAGTCGTTGTTATGTTGTTTACCTATCCAACGAATTGTCACATGCTAAGATTCAATGCAAATCGGCCACTTTATGGCCTTCCTAGTAAAAAAGGGTCGAAAACGAGTAATGTCCTAGATTAACGAGGGGATTTTCTTAACCTCCATTTTGGCCGAATTTTTAGAGAATGCAAAAATATCCCATGGAAGTCGTAGTTATGTTGTTTACCTATTCAACGAATTGTCACATGCTAAGATTCAATACAAATCGGCTACTTTATGACCTTCCTAGTAAAAATGGGTCGAAAACGAGTAATGTCCTAAATTAACGAGGAGATTTTCTTAACCTCCATTTTGGCCAAATTTTTACAGAATGCAAAAATATCCCATGGAAGTCGTAGTTATGTTGTTTACCTATCCAACGAATTGTCACACGCTAAGATTCAATGCAAATCGGCCACATTATGGCCTTCCTAGTAAAAAAGGGTCGAAAACGAGTAATGTCCCAAATTAACGAGGAGATTTTCTTAACCTCCATTTTGGCTGAATTTTTATGAAATGCAAAAATATCCCATGGAAGTCGTAGCTATGTTGTTTACCTATCCAACAAATTGTCCCATGTTAAGATTCAATACAAACCGGCCACTTTATGGCCTTCCTTATAAAAAAAGGGTCGAAAACGAGTAATGTCCTAAATTAACGAGGGGATTTTCTTAACCTCCATTTTGGCTGAATTTTTAGAGAATGCAAAAATATCCCATGGAAGTCGTAGTTATGTTGTTTACCTATCCAACGAATTGTCACACGCTAAGATTCAATGCAAATCGGCCACATTATGGCCTTCCTACTAAAAAAGGGTCGAAAATGAGTAATGTCCCAAATTAACGAGGATATTTTCTTAACCCCCATTTTGGCTGAATTTTTAGAGAATGCAAAAATATCCCATGGAAGTCGTAGTTATGTTGTTTACCTAGCCAACGAATTGTCACACGCTAAGATTCAATGCAAATCGGCCACATTATGGCCTTCCTACTAAAAAAGGGTCGAAAACGAGTAATGTCCTAAATTAACGAGGGGATTTTCTTAACCTCCATTTTGGCTGAATTTTTAGAGAATGCAAAAATATCCCATGGAAGTCGTAGTTATGTTGTTTACCTATCCAACGAATTGTCCCATGCTAAGATTCAATACAAACCGGCCACTTTATGGCCTTCCTTATAAAAAAGGGTCGAAAACGAGTAATGTCCTAAATTAACGAGGGGATTTTCTTAACCTCCATTTTGGCCGAATTTTTAGAGAATGCAAAAATATCCCATGGAGGTTGTAGTTATGTTGTTTACCTATCCAACGAATTGTCACACGCTAAGATTCAATGCAAATCGGCCACATTATGGCCTTCCTACTAAAAAAGGGTCGAAAACGAGTAATGTCCCAAATTAACGAGGTATTTTCTTAACCCCCATTTTGGCTGAATTTTTAGAGAATGCAAAAATATCCCATGGAAGTCATTGCTATGTTGTTTACCTATCCAACGAATTGTCACACGCTAAGATTCAATGCAAATCGGCCACATTATGGCCTTCCTAGTAAAAAAGGGTCGAAAACGAGTAATGTCCCAAATTAACGAGGAGATTTTCTTAACCTCCATTTTGGCTGAATTTTTAAAAAATGCAAAAATATCCAATGGAAGTCGTAGCTATGTTGTTTACCTATCCAACGAATTGTCCCATGCTAAGATTCAATACAAACCGGCTACTTTATGGCCTTCCTTATAAAAAAGGGTCGAAAACGAGTAATTTCCTAAATTAACGAGGGGATTTTCTTAACCTCCATTTTGGCTGAATTTTTAAAGAATGCAAAAATATCCCATGGAAGTCGTAGTTATGTTGTTTACCTATCCAACGAATTGTCACATGCTAAGATTCAATACAAATCGGCCACTTTAAGGCCTTCCTAGTAAAAATGGGTCGAAAACGAGTAATGTCCTAAATTAACGAGGAGTTTTTCTTAACCTCCATTTTGGCCGAATTTTTAGAGAATGCAAAAATATCCCATGGAAGTCGTTGTTATGTTGTTTACCTATCCAACGAATTGTCACATGCTAAGATTCAATGCAAATCGGCCACTTTATGGCCTTCCTAGTAAAAAAGGGTCGAAAACGAGTAATGTCCTAGATTAACGAGGGGATTTTCTTAACCTCCATTTTGGCCGAATTTTTAGAGAATGCAAAAATATCCCATGGAAGTCGTAGTTATGTTGTTTACCTATTCAACGAATTGTCACATGCTAAGATTCAATACAAATCGGCTACTTTATGACCTTCCTAGTAAAAATGGGTCGAAAACGAGTAATGTCCTAAATTAACGAGGAGATTTTCTTAACCTCCATTTTGGCCAAATTTTTACAGAATGCAAAAATATCCCATGGAAGTCGTAGTTATGTTGTTTACCTATCCAACGAATTGTCACACGCTAAGATTCAATGCAAATCGGCCACATTATGGCCTTCCTAGTAAAAAAGGGTCGAAAACGAGTAATGTCCCAAATTAACGAGGAGATTTTCTTAACCTCCATTTTGGCTGAATTTTTAAAAAATGCAAAAATATCCAATGGAAGTCGTAGCTATGTTGTTTACCTATCCAACGAATTGTCCCATGCTAAGATTCAATACAAACCGGCTACTTTATGGCCTTCCTTATAAAAAAGGGTCGAAAACGAGTAATTTCCTAAATTAACGAGGGGATTTTCTTAACCTCCATTTTGGCTGAATTTTTAAAGAATGCAAAAATATCCCATGGAAGTCGTAGTTATGTTGTTTACCTATCCAACGAATTGTCACATGCTAAGATTCAATACAAATCGGCCACTTTAAGGCCTTCCTAGTAAAAATGGGTCGAAAACGAGTAATGTCCTAAATTAACGAGGAGTTTTTCTTAACCTCCATTTTGGCCGAATTTTTAGAGAATGCAAAAATATCCCATGGAAGTCGTTGTTATGTTGTTTACCTATCCAACGAATTGTCACATGCTAAGATTCAATGCAAATCGGCCACTTTATGGCCTTCCTAGTAAAAAAGGGTCGAAAACGAGTAATGTCCTAGATTAACGAGGGGATTTTCTTAACCTCCATTTTGGCCGAATTTTTAGAGAATGCAAAAATATCCCATGGAAGTCGTAGTTATGTTGTTTACCTATTCAACGAATTGTCACATGCTAAGATTCAATACAAATCGGCTACTTTATGACCTTCCTAGTAAAAATGGGTCGAAAACGAGTAATGTCCTAAATTAACGAGGAGATTTTCTTAACCTCCATTTTGGCCAAATTTTTACAGAATGCAAAAATATCCCATGGAAGTCGTAGTTATGTTGTTTACCTATCCAACGAATTGTCACACGCTAAGATTCAATGCAAATCGGCCACATTATGGCCTTCCTAGTAAAAAAGGGTCGAAAACGAGTAATGTCCCAAATTAACGAGGAGATTTTCTTAACCTCCATTTTGGCTGAATTTTTATGAAATGAAAAAATATCCCATGGAAGTCGTAGCTATGTTGTTTACCTATCCAACGAATTGTCCCATGTTAAGATTCAATACAAACCGGCCACTTTATGGCCTTCCTTATAAAAAAAGGGTCGAAAACGAGTAATGTCCTAAATTAACGAGGGGATTTTCTTAACCTCCATTTTGGCTGAATTTTTAGAGAATGCAAAAATATCCCATGGAAGTCGTAGTTATGTTGTTTACCTATCCAACGAATTGTCACACGCTAAGATTCAATGCAAATCGGCCACATTATGGCCTTCCTACTAAAAAAGGGTCGAAAATGAGTAATGTCCCAAATTAACGAGGATATTTTCTTAACCCCCATTTTGGCTGAATTTTTAGAGAATGCAAAAATATCCCATGGAAGTCGTAGTTATGTTGTTTACCTAGCCAACGAATTGTCACACGCTAAGATTCAATGCAAATCGGCCACATTATGACCTTCCTAGTAAAAAAGGGTCGAAAACCAGTAATGTCCCAAATTAACGAGGAGATTTTCTTAACCTCCATTTTGGCTGAATTTTTAAAAAATGCAAAAATATCCCATGGAAGTCGTAGCTATGTTGTTTACCTATCCAACGAATTGTCCCATGCTAAGATTCAATACAAACCGGCCACTTTGTGGCCTTCCTTATAAAAAAGGGTCGAAAACGAGTAATGTCCTAAATTAACGAGGGGATTTTCTTAACCTCCATTTTGGCCGAATTTTTAGAGAATGCAAAAATATCCCATGGAGGTTGTAGTTATGTTGTTTACCTATCCAACGAATTGTCACACGCTAAGATTCAATGCAAATCGGCCACATTATGGCCTTCCTATTAAAAAAGGGTCGAAAACGAGTAATGTCCCAAATTAACGAGGTATTTTCTTAACCCCCATTTTGGCTGAATTTTTAGAGAATGCAAAAATATCCCATGGAAGTCATTGCTATGTTGTTTACCTATCCAACGAATTGTCACACGCTAAGATTCAATGCAAATCGGCCACATTATGGCCTTCCTAGTAAAAAAGGGTCGAAAACGAGTAATGTCCCAAATTAACGAGGAGATTTTCTTAACCTCCATTTTGGCTGAATTTTTAAAAAATGCAAAAATATCCAATGGAAGTCGTAGCTATGTTGTTTACCTATCCAACGAATTGTCCCATGCTAAGATTCAATACAAACCGGCTACTTTATGGCCTTCCTTATAAAAAAGGGTCGAAAACGAGTAATTTCCTAAATTAACGAGGGGATTTTCTTAACCTCCATTTTGGCTGAATTTTTAAAGAATGCAAAAATATCCCATGGAAGTCGTAGTTATGTTGTTTAGCTATCCAACGAATTGTCACATGCTAAGATTCAATACAAATCGGCCACTTTAAGGCCTTCCTAGTAAAAATGGGTCAAAAACGAGTAATGTCCTAAATTAACGAGGAGTTTTTCTTAACCTCCATTTTGGCCGAATTTTTAGAGAATGCAAAAATATCCCATGGAAGTCGTTGTTATGTTGTTTACCTATCCAACGAATTGTCACATGCTAAGATTCAATGCAAATCGGCCACTTTATGGCCTTCCTAGTAAAAAAGGGTCGAAAACGAGTAATGTCCTAGATTAACGAGGGGATTTTCTTAACCTCCATTTTGGCCGAATTTTTAGAGAATGCAAAAATATCCCATGGAAGTCGTAGTTATGTTGTTTACCTAGCCAACGAATTGTCACACGCTAAGATTCAATGCAAATCGGCCACATTATGACCTTCCTAGTAAAAAAGGGCCGAAAACCAGTAATGTCCCAAATTAACGAGGAGATTTTCTTAACCTCCATTTTGGCTGAATTTTTAAAAAATGCAAAAATATCCCATGGAAGTCGTAGCTATGTTGTTTACCTAGCCAACGAATTGTCACACGCTAAGATTCAATGCAAATCGGCCACATTATGGCCTTCCTACTAAAAAAGGGTCGAAAACGAGTAATGTCCCAAATTAACGAGGTCTTTTCTTAACCCCCATTTTGGCTGAATTTTTAGAGAATGCAAAAATATCCCATGGAAGTCATTGCTATGTTGTTTACCTATCCAACGAATTGTCACACGCTAAGATTCAATGCAAATCGGCCACATTATGGCCTTCCTAGTAAAAAAGGGTCGAAAACGAGTAATGTCCCAAATTAACGAGGAGATTTTCTTAACCTCCATTTTGGCTGAATTTTTAAAAAATGCAAAAATATCCAATGGAAGTCGTAGCTATGTTGTTTACCTATCCAACGAATTGTCCCATGCTAAGATTCAATACAAACCGGCTACTTTATGGCCTTCCTTATAAAAAAGGGTCGAAAACGAGTAATTTCCTAAATTAACGAGGGGATTTTCTTAACCTCCATTTTGGCTGAATTTTTAAAGAATGCAAAAATATCCCATGGAAGTCGTAGTTATGTTGTTTACCTATCCAACGAATTGTCACATGCTAAGATTCAATACAAATCGGCCACTTTAAGGCCTTCCTAGTAAAAATGGGTCGAAAACGAGTAATGTCCTAAATTAACGAGGAGTTTTTCTTAACCTCCATTTTGGCCGAATTTTTAGAGAATGCAAAAATATCCCATGGAAGTCGTTGTTATGTTGTTTACCTATCCAACGAATTGTCACATGCTAAGATTCAATGCAAATCGGCCACTTTATGGCCTTCCTAGTAAAAAAGGGTCGAAAACGAGTAATGTCCTAGATTAACGAGGGGATTTTCTTAACCTCCATTTTGGCCGAATTTTTAGAGAATGCAAAAATATCCCATGGAAGTCGTAGTTATGTTGTTTACCTATTCAACGAATTGTCACATGCTAAGATTCAATACAAATCGGCTACTTTATGACCTTCCTAGTAAAAATGGGTCGAAAACGAGTAATGTCCTAAATTAACGAGGAGATTTTCTTAACCTCCATTTTTGCCAAATTTTTATAGAATGCAAAAATATCCCATGGAAGTCGTAGTTATGTTGTTTACCTATCCAACGAATTGTCACACGCTAAGATTCAATGCAAATCGGCCACATTATGGCCTTCCTAGTAAAAAAGGGTCGAAAACGAGTAATGTCCCAAATTAACGAGGAGATTTTCTTAACCTCCATTTTGGCTGAATTTTTATGAAATGCAAAAATATCCCATGGAAGTCGTAGCTATGTTGTTTACCTATCCAACGAATTGTCCCATGTTAAGATTCAATACAAACCGGCCACTTTATGGCCTTCCTTATAAAAAATGGGTCGAAAACGAGTAATGTCCTAAATTAACGAGGGGATTTTCTTAACCTCCATTTTGGCTGAATTTTTAGAGAATGCAAAAATATCCCATGGAAGTCGTAGTTATGTTGTTTACCTATCCAACGAATTGTCACACGCTAAGATTCAATGCAAATCGGCCACATTATGGCCTTCCTACTAAAAAAGGGTCGAAAATGAGTAATGTCCCAAATTAACGAGGATATTTTCTTAACCCCCATTTTGGCTGAATTTTTAGAGAATGCAAAAATATCCCATGGAAGTCGTAGTTATGTTGTTTACCTAGCCAACGAATTGTCACACACTAAGATTCAATGCAAATCGGCCACATTATGGCCTTCCTACTAAAAAAGGGTCGAAAACGAGTAATGTCCTAAATTAACGAGGGGATTTTCTTAACCTCCATTTTGGCTGAATTTTTAGAGAATGCAAAAATATCCCATGGAAGTCGTAGTTATGTTGTTTACCTATCCAACGAATTGTCACACGCTAAGATTCAATGCAAATCGGCTACATTATGGCCTTCCTACTAAAAAAGGGTCGAAAACGAGTAATGTCCCAAATTAACGAGGTCTTTTCTTAACCCCCATTTTGGCTGAATTTTTAGAGAATGCAAAAATATCCCATGGAAGTCATTGCTATGTTGTTTACCTATCCAACGAATTGTCACACGCTAAGATTCAATGCAAATCGGCCACATTATGGCCTTCCTAGTAAAAAAGGGTCGAAAACGAGTAATGTCCCAAATTAACGAGGAGATTTTCTTAACCTCCATTTTGGCTGAATTTTTAAAAAATGCAAAAATATCCAATGGAAGTCGTAGCTATGTTGTTTACCTATCCAACGAATTGTCCCATGCTAAGATTCAATACAAACCGGCTACTTTATGGCCTTCCTTATAAAAAAGGGTCGAAAACGAGTAATTTCCTAAATTAACGAGGGGACTTTCTTAACCTCCATTTTGGCTGAATTTTTAAAGAATGCAAAAATATCCCGTGGAAGTCGTAGTTATGTTGTTTACCTATCCAACGAATTGTCACATGCTAAGATTCAATACAAATCGGCCACTTTAAGGCCTTCCTAGTAAAAATGGGTCGAAAACGAGTAATGTCCTAAATTAACGAGGAGTTTTTCTTAACCTCCATTTTGGCCGAATTTTTAGAGAATGCAAAAATATCCCATGGAAGTCGTTGTTATGTTGTTTACCTATCCAACGAATTGTCACATGCTAAGATTCAATGCAAATCGGCCACTTTATGGCCTTCCTAGTAAAAAAGGGTCGAAAACGAGTAATGTCCTAGATTAACGAGGGGATTTTCTTAACCTCCATTTTGGCCGAATTTTTAGAGAATGCAAAAATATCCCATGGAAGTCGTAGTTATGTTGTTTACCTATTCAACGAATTGTCACATGCTAAGATTCAATACAAATCGGCTACTTTATGACCTTCCTAGTAAAAATGGGTCGAAAACGAGTAATGTCCTAAATTAACGAGGAGATTTTCTTAACCTCCATTTTTGCCAAATTTTTATAGAATGCAAAAATATCCCATGGAAGTCGTAGTTATGTTGTTTACCTATCCAACGAATTGTCACACGCTAAGATTCAATGCAAATCGGCCACATTATGGCCTTCCTAGTAAAAAAGGGTCGAAAACGAGTAATGTCCCAAATTAACGAGGAGATTTTCTTAACCTCCATTTTGGCTGAATTTTTATGAAATGCAAAAATATCCCATGGAAGTCGTAGCTATGTTGTTTACCTATCCAACGAATTGTCCCATGTTAAGATTCAATACAAACCGGCCACTTTATGGCCTTCCTTATAAAAAATGGGTCGAAAACGAGTAATGTCCTAAATTAACGAGGGGATTTTCTTAACCTCCATTTTGGCTGAATTTTTAGAGAATGCAAAAATATCCCATGGAAGTCGTAGTTATGTTGTTTACCTATCCAACGAATTGTCACACGCTAAGATTCAATGCAAATCGGCCACATTATGGCCTTCCTACTAAAAAAGGGTCGAAAATGAGTAATGTCCCAAATTAACGAGGATATTTTCTTAACCCCCATTTTGGCTGAATTTTTAGAGAATGCAAAAATATCCCATGGAAGTCGTAGTTATGTTGTTTACCTAGCCAACGAATTGTCACACACTAAGATTCAATGCAAATCGGCCACATTATGGCCTTCCTACTAAAAAAGGGTCGAAAACGAGTAATGTCCTAAATTAACGAGGGGATTTTCTTAACCTCCATTTTGGCTGAATTTTTAGAGAATGCAAAAATATCCCATGGAAGTCGTAGTTATGTTGTTTACCTATCCAACGAATTGTCACACGCTAAGATTCAATGCAAATCGGCTACATTATGGCCTTCCTACTAAAAAAGGGTCGAAAACGAGTAATGTCCCAAATTAACGAGGATATTTTCTTAACCCCCATTTTGGCTAAATTTTTAGAGAATGCAAAAATATCCCATGGAAGTCGTAGTTATGTTGTTTACCTATCCAACGAATTGTCACATGCTAAGATTCAATACAAATCGGCCACTTTAAGGCCTTCCTAGTAAAAATGGGTCGAAAACGAGTAATGTCCTAAATTAACGAAGAGTTTTTCTTAACCTCCATTTTTGCCGAATTTTTAGAGAATGCAAAAATATCCCATGGAAGTCATTGTTATGTTGTTTACCTATCCAACGAATTGTCACATGCTAAGATTCAATGCAAATCGGCCACTTTATGGCCTTCCTAGTAAAAAAGGGTCAAAAACGAGTAATGTCCTAGATTAACGAGGGGATTTTCTTAACCTCCATTTTGGCCGAATTTTTAGAGAATGCAAAAATATCCCATGGAAGTCGTAGTTATGTTGTTTACCTATTCAACGAATTGTCACATGCTAAGATTCAATACAAATCGGCCACTTTATGGCCTTCCTATTAAAAATGGGTCGAAAACGAGTAATGTCCTAAATTAACGAGGAGATTTTCTTAACCTCCATTTTGGCCAAATTTTTATAGAATGCAAAAATATCCCATGGAAGTCGTAGTTATGTTGTTTACCTATCCAACGAATTGTCACACGCTAAGATTCAATGCAAATCGGCCACATTATGGCCTTCCTAGTAAAAAAGGGTCGAAAACGAGTAAAGTCCCAAATTAACGAGGAGATTTTCTTAACCTCCATTTTGGCTGAATTTTTAAAAAATGCAAAAATATCCCATGGAAGTCGTAGCTATGTTGTTTACCTATCCAACGAATTATCCCATGCTAAGATTCAATACAAACCGGCCACTTTATGGCCTTCCTTATAAAAAAGGGTCGAAAACGAGTAATGTCCTAAATTAACGAGGGGATTTTCTTAACCTCCATTTTGGCTGAATTTTTAAAGAATGCAAAAATATCCCATGGAAGTCATAGTTATGTTGTTTACCTATCCAACGAATTGTCACACGCTAAGATTCAATGCAAATCGGCCACATTATGGCCTTCCTAGTAAAAAAGGGTCGAAAACGAGTAATGTCCCAAATTAACGAGGAGATTTTCTTAACCTCCATTTTGGCTGAATTTTTAAAAAATGCAAAAATATCCCATGGAAGTCGTAGCTATGTTGTTTACCTATCCAACGAATTGTCCCATGCTAAGATTCAATACAAACCGGCCACATTATGGCCTTCCTACTAAAAAAGGGTCGAAAACGAGTAATGTCCCAAATTAACGAGGAGATTTTCTTAACCTCCATTTTGGATGAATTTTTAGATAATGCAAAAATATCCCATGGAAGTCGTAGTTATGTTGTTTACCTATCCAACAAATTGTCACACGCTAAGATTCAATGCAAATCGGCTACATTATGGCCTTCCTACTAAAAAAGGGTCGAAAACGAGTAATGTCCCAAATTAACGAGGAGATTTTCTTAACCTCCATTTTGGATGAATTTTTAGATAATGCAAAAATATCCCATGGAAGTCGTAGTTATGTTGTTTACCTATCCAATGAATTGTCACATGCTAAGATTCAATACAAATCGGCCACATTATGGCCTTCCTAGTAAAAATGGGTCGAAAACGAGTAATGTCCTAAATTAACGAGGAGATTTTCTTAACCTCCATTTTGGCCGAATTTTTAGAGAATGCAAAAATATCCCATGGAAGTCGTAGTTATGTTGTTTACCTATCCAACAAATTGTCACACGCTAAGATTCAATGCAAATCGGCCACATTATGGCCTTCCTACTAAAAAAGGGTCGAAAACGAGTAATGTCCCAAATTGACGAGGAGATTTACTTAACCTCCATTTTGGCTGAATTTTTAGAGAATGCAAAAAAATCCCATGGAAGTCGTTGTTATGTTGTTTACCTATCCAACGAATTGTCACATGCTAAGATTAAATACAAATCGGCCACTTTATGGCCTTCCTAGTAAAAAAGGGTCGAAAACGCGTAATGTCCTAGATTAACGAGGGGATTTTCTTAACCTCCATTTTGGCCGAATTTTTAGAGAATGCAAAAATATCCCATGGAAGTCGTTGTTATGTTGTTTACCTATCCAACGAATTGTCACATGCTAAGATTAAATGCAAATCGGCCACTTTATGGCCTTCCTAGTAAAAAAGGGTCGAAAACGAGTAATGTCCTAGATTAACGAGGGGATTTTCTTAACCTCCATTTTGGCCGAATTTTTAGAGAATGCAAAAATATCCCATGGAAGTCGTAGTTATGTTGTTTACCTATCCAACGAATTGTCACATGCTAAGATTCAATGCAAATCGGCCACTTTAAGGCCTTCCTAGTAAAAATGGGTCGAAAACGAGTAATGTCCTAAATTAACGAGGAGATTTTAACCCCCATTTTGGCTGAATTTTTAGAGAATGCAAAAATATCCCATGGAAGTCATAGTTATGTTGTTTACCTATCCAACGAATTGTCACACACTAAGATTCAATGCAAATCGGCCACATTATGGCCTTCCTAGTAAAAAAGGGTCGAAAACGAGTAATGTCCCAAATTAACGAGGAGATTTTCTTAACCTCCATTTTGGATGAATTTTTAGATAATGCAAAAATATCCCATGGAAGTCGTAGTTATGTTGTTTACCTATCCAACAAATTGTCACACGCTAAGATTCAATGCAAATCGGCTACATTATAGCCTTCCTACTAAAAAAGGGTCGAAAACGAGTAATGTCCCAAATTAACGAGGAGATTTTCTTGACCTCCATTTTGGATGAATTTTTAGATAATGCAAAAATATCCCATGGAAGTCGTAGTTATGTTGTTTACCTATCCAATGAATTGTCACATGCTAAGATTCAATACAAATCGGCCACATTATGGCCTTCCTAGTAAAAATGGGTCGAAAACGAGTAATGTCCTAAATTAACGAGGAGATTTTCTTAACCTCCATTTTGGCCGAATTTTTAGAGAATGCAAAAATATCCCATGGAAGTGATAGTTATGTTGTTTACCTATCCAACGAATTGTCACACGCTAAGATTCAATGCAAATCGGCCACATTATGGCCTTCCTACTAAAAAAGGGTCGAAAACGAGTAATGTCCCAAATTGACGAGGAGATTTACTTAACCTCCATTTTGGCTGAATTTTTAGAGAATGCAAAAAAATCCCATGGAAGTCGTAGCTATGTTGTTTACCTATCCAACGAATTGTCCCATGCTAAGATTCAATACAAACCGGCCACTTTATGGCCTTCCTTTTAAAAAAGGGTCGAAAACGAGTAATGTCCTAAATTAACGAGGGGATTTTCTTAACCTCCATTTTGGCTGAATTTTTAGAGAATGCAAAAATATCCCATGGAAGTCGTAGTTATGTTGTTTACCTATCCAACGAATTGTCACATGCTAAGATTCAATACAAATCGGCCACTTTAAGGCCTTCCTAGTAAAAATGGGTCGAAAACGAGTAATGTCCTAAATTAACGAGGAGTTTTTCCTAACCTCCATTTTGGCCGAATTTTTAGAGAATGCAAAAATATCCCATGGAAGTCGTTGTTATGTTGTTTACCTATCCAACGAATTGTCACATGCTAAGATTAAATGCAAATCGGCCACTTTATGGCCTTCCTAGTAAAAAAGGGTCGAAAACGAGTAATGTCCTAGATTAACGAGGGGATTTTCTTAACCTCCATTTTGGCCGAATTTTTAGAGAATGCAAAAATATCCCATGGAAGTCGTAGTTATGTTGTTTACCTATCCAACGAATTGTCACATGCTAAGATTCAATGCAAATCGGCCACTTTAAGGCCTTCCTAGTAAAAATGGGTCGAAAACGAGTAATGTCCTAAATTAACGAGGAGATTTTAACCCCCATTTTGGCTGAATTTTTAGAGAATGCAAAAATATCCCATGGAAGTCGTAGCTATGTTGTTTACCTAGCCAACGAATTGTCACACGCTAAGATTCAATGCAAATCGGCCACATTATGGCCTTCCTACTAAAAAAGGGTCGAAAACGAGTAATGTCCCAAATTAACGAGGTCTTTTCTTAACCCCCATTTTGGCTGAATTTTTAGAGAATGCAAAAATATCCCATGGAAGTCATTGCTATGTTGTTTACCTATCCAACGAATTGTCACACGCTAAGATTCAATGCAAATCGGCCACATTATGGCCTTCCTAGTAAAAATGGGTCGAAAACGAGTAATGTCCTAAATTAACGAGGAGATTTTCTTAACCTCCATTTTGGCCGAATTTTTAGAGAATGCAAAAATATCCCATGGAAGTCGTAGTTATGTTGTTTACCTATCCAACAAATTGTCACACACTAAGATTCAATGCAAATCGGCCACATTATGGCCTTCCTACTAAAAAAGGGTCGAAAACGAGTAATGTCCCAAATTGACGAGGAGATTTACTTAACCTCCATTTTGGCTGAATTTTTAGAGAATGCAAAAAAATCCCATGGAAGTCGTTGTTATGTTGTTTACCTATCCAACGAATTGTCACATGCTAAGATTAAATGCAAATCGGCCACTTTATGGCCTTCCTAGTAAAAAAGGGTCGAAAACGCGTAATGTCCTAGATTAACGAGGGGATTTTCTTAACCTCCATTTTGGCCGAATTTTTAGAGAATGCAAAAATATCCCATGGAAGTCGTTGTTATGTTGTTTACCTATCCAACGAATTGTCACATGCTAAGATTAAATGCAAATCGGCCACTTTATGGCCTTCCTAGTAAAAAAGGGTCGAAAACGAGTAATGTCCTAGATTAACGAGGGGATTTTCTTAACCTCCATTTTGGCCGAATTTTTAGAGAATGCAAAAATATCCCATGGAAGTCGTAGTTATGTTGTTTACCTATCCAACGAATTGTCACATGCTAAGATTCAATGCAAATCGGCCACTTTAAGGCCTTCCTAGTAAAAATGGGTCGAAAACGAGTAATGTCCTAAATTAACGAGGAGATTTTAACCCCCATTTTGGCTGAATTTTTAGAGAATGCAAAAATATCCCATGGAAGTCATAGTTATGTTGTTTACCTATCCAACGAATTGTCACACACTAAGATTCAATGCAAATCGGCCACATTATGGCCTTCCTAGTAAAAAAGGGTCGAAAACGAGTAATGTCCCAAATTAACGAGGAGATTTTCTTAACCTCCATTTTGGATGAATTTTTAGATAATGCAAAAATATCCCATGGAAGTCGTAGTTATGTTGTTTACCTATCCAACAAATTGTCACACGCTAAGATTCAATGCAAATCGGCTACATTATAGCCTTCCTACTAAAAAAGGGTCGAAAACGAGTAATGTCCCAAATTAACGAGGAGATTTTCTTGACCTCCATTTTGGATGAATTTTTAGATAATGCAAAAATATCCCATGGAAGTCGTAGTTATGTTGTTTACCTATCCAATGAATTGTCACATGCTAAGATTCAATACAAATCGGCCACATTATGGCCTTCCTAGTAAAAATGGGTCGAAAACGAGTAATGTCCTAAATTAACGAGGAGATTTTCTTAACCTCCATTTTGGCCGAATTTTTAGAGAATGCAAAAATATCCCATGGAAGTGATAGTTATGTTGTTTACCTATCCAACGAATTGTCACACGCTAAGATTCAATGCAAATCGGCCACATTATGGCCTTCCTACTAAAAAAGGGTCGAAAACGAGTAATGTCCCAAATTGACGAGGAGATTTACTTAACCTCCATTTTGGCTGAATTTTTAGAGAATGCAAAAAAATCCCATGGAAGTCGTAGCTATGTTATTTACCTATCCAACGAATTGTCCCATGCTAAGATTCAATACAAACCGGCCACTTTATGGCCTTCCTTTTAAAAAAGGGTCGAAAACGAGTAATGTCCTAAATTAACGAGGGGATTTTCTTAACCTCCATTTTGGCTGAATTTTTAGAGAATGCAAAAATATCCCATGGAAGTCGTAGTTATGTTGTTTACCTATCCAACGAATTGTCACATGCTATGATTCAATACAAATCGGCCACTTTAAGGCCTTCCTAGTAAAAATGGGTCGAAAACGAGTAATGTCCTAAATTAACGAGGAGTTTTTCCTAACCTCCATTTTGGCCGAATTTTTAGAGAATGCAAAAATATCCCATGGAAGTCGTTGTTATGTTGTTTACCTATCCAACGAATTGTCACATGCTAAGATTAAATGCAAATCGGCCACTTTATGGCCTTCCTAGTAAAAAAGGGTCGAAAACGAGTAATGTCCTAGATTAACGAGGGGATTTTCTTAACCTCCATTTTGGCCGAATTTTTAGAGAATGCAAAAATATCCTATGGAAGTCGTAGTTATGTTGTTTACCTATCCAACGAATTGTCACATGCTAAGATTCAATACAAATCGGCCACTTTATGGCCTTCCTAGTAAAAATGGGTCGAAAACGAGTAATGTCCTAAATTAACGAGGAGATTTTCTTAACCTCCATTTTGGCCAAATTTTTACAGAATGCAAAAAAATCCCATGGAAGTCGTAGCTATATTGTTTACCTATCCAACGAATTGTCCCATGCTAAGATTCAATACAAACCGGCCACTTTATGGCCTTCCTTCTAAAAAAGGGTCGAAAATGAGTAATGTCCTAAATTAACGAGGGGATTTTCTTAACCTCCATTTTGGCTGAATTTTTAGAGAATGCAAAAATATCCCATGGAAGTCGTAGTTATGTTGTTTACCTATCCAACGAATTGTCACATGCTAAGATTCAATACAAATCGGCCACTTTAAGGCCTTCCTAGTAAAAATGGGTCGAAAACGAGTAATGTCCTAAATTAACGAGGAGTTTTTCCGAACCTCCATTTTGGCCTAATTTTTAGAGAATGCAAAAATATCCCATGGAAGTCGTTGTTATGTTGTTTACCTATCCAACGAATTGTCACATGCTAAGATTAAATGCAAATCGGCCACTTTATGGCCTTCCTAGTAAAAAAGGGTCGAAAACGAGTAATGTCCTAGATTAACGAGGGGATTTTCTTAACCTCCATTTTGGCCGAATTTTTAGAGAATGCAAAAATATCCTATGGAAGTCGTAGTTATGTTGTTTACCTATCCAACGAATTGTCACATGCTAAGATTCAATACAAATCGGCCACTTTATGGCCTTCCTAGTAAAAAAGGGTCGAAAACGAGTAATGTCCTAGATTAACGAGGGGATTTTCTTAACCTCCATTTTGGCCGAATTTTTAGAGAATGCAAAAATATCCTATGGAAGTCGTAGTTATGTTGTTTACCTATCCAACGAATTGTCACATGCTAAGATTCAATACAAATTGCCCACTTTATGGCCTTCCTAGTAAAAATGGGTCGAAAACGAGTAATGTCCCAAATTAACGAGGAGATTTTCTTAACCTCCATTTTGGCTGAATTTTTAAGAAATGCAAAAATATCCCATGGAAGTCGTAGCTATGTTGTTTACCTATCCAACGAATTGTCCCATGTTAAGATTCAATGCAAACCGGCCACATTATGGCCTTCCTACTAAAAAAGGGTCGAAAACGAGTAATGTCCCAAATTCACGAGGAGATTTTCTTAACCTCCATTTTGGCTGAATTTTTAGAGAATGCAAAAAAATCCCATGGAAGTCGTAGCTATGTTGTTTACCTATCCAACGACTTGTCCCATGCTAAGATTCAATACAAACCGGCCACTTTATGGCTTTCCTTCCAAAAAAGGGTCGAAAACGAGTAATGTCCTAAATTAACGAGGGGATTTTCTAAACCTCCATTTTGGCTGAATTTTAAGAGAATGCAAAAATATCCCATGGAAGTCGTAGTTATGTTGTTTACCTATCCAACGAATTGTCACATGCTAAGATTCAATACAAATCGGCCACTTTATGGCCTTCCTAGTAAAAATGGGTCGAAAACGAGCAATGTCCGAAATTAACGAGGAGATTTCCTTAACCTCCATTTTGGCCGTATTTTTAGAGAATGCAAAAATATCCCATGGAAGTCGTAGTTATGTTGTTTACCTATCCAACGAATTGTCACATGCTAAGATTCAATACAAATCGGCCACTTTATGGCCTTCCTAGTAAAAATGGGTCGAAAACGAGTAATGTGCTAAATTAACGAGGAGATTTTCTTAACCTCCATTTTGGCCAAATTTTTACAGAATGCAAAAAAAATCCCATGGAAGTCGTAGCTATATTGTTTACCTATCCAACGAATTGTCCCATGCTAAGATTCAATACAAACCGGCCACTTTATGGCCTTCCTTCTAAAAAAGGGTCGAAAATGAGTAATGTCCTAAATTAACGAGGGGATTTTCTTAACCTCCATTTTGGCTGAATTTTTAGAGAATGCAAAAATATCCCATGGAAGTCGTAGTTATGTTGTTTACCTATCCAACGAATTGTCACATGCTAAGATTCAATACAAATCGGCCACTTTAAGGCCTTCCTAGTAAAAATGGGTCGAAAACGAGTAATGTCCTAAATTAACGAGGAGTTTTTCCTAACCTCCATTTTGGCCTAATTTTTAGAGAATGCAAAAATATCCCATGGAAGTCGTTGTTATGTTGTTTACCTATCCAACGAATTGTCGCATGCTAAGATTAAATGCAAATCGGCCACTTTATGGCCTTCCTAGTAAAAAAGGGTCGAAAACGAGTAATGTCCTAGATTAACGAGGGGATTTTCTTAACCTCCATTTTGGCCGAATTTTTAGAGAATGCAAAAATATCCTATGGAAGTCGTAGTTATGTTGTTTACCTATCCAACGAATTGTCACATGCTAAGATTCAATACAAATCGGCCACTTTATGGCCTTCCTAGTAAAAAAGGGTCGAAAACGAGTAATGTCCTAGATTAACGAGGGGATTTTCTTAACCTCCATTTTGGCCGAATTTTTAGAGAATGCAAAAATATCCTATGGAAGTCGTAGTTATGTTGTTTACCTATCCAACGAATTGTCACATGCTAAGATTCAATACAAATTGCCCACTTTATGGCCTTCCTAGTAAAAATGGGTCGAAAACGAGTAATGTCCCAAATTAACGAGGAGATTTTCTTAACCTCCATTTTGGCTGAATTTTTAAGAAATGCAAAAATATCCCATGGAAGTCGTAGCTATGTTGTTTACCTATCCAACGAATTGTCCCATGATAAGATTCAATGCAAACCGGCCACATTATGGCCTTCCTACTAAAAAAGGGTCGAAAACGAGTAATGTCCCAAATTCACGAGGAGATTTTCTTAACCTCCATTTTGGCTGAATTTTTAGAGAATGCAAAAAAATCCAATGGAAGTCGTAGCTATGTTGTTTACCTATCCAACGAATTGTCCCATGCTAAGATTCAATACAAACCGGCCACTTTATGGCCTTCCTTCTAAAAAAGGGTCGAAAATGAGTAATGTCCTAAATTAACGAGGGGATTTTCTTAACCTCCATTTTGGCTGAATTTTTAGAGAATGCAAAAATATCCCATGGAAGTCGTAGTTATGTTGTTTACCTATCCAACGAATTGTCACATGCTAAGATTCAATACAAATCGGCCACTTTATGGCCTTCCTAGTAAAAATGGGTCGAAAACGAGCAATGTCCGAAATTAACGAGGAGATTTCCTTAACCTCCATTTTGGCCGTATTTTTAGAGAATGCAAAAATATCCCATGGAAGTCGTAGTTATGTTGTTTACCTATCCAACGAATTGTCACATGCTAAGATTCAATACAAATCGGCCACTTTATGGCCTTCCTAGTAAAAATGGGTCGAAAACGAGTAATGTGCTAAATTAACGAGGAGATTTTCTTAACCTCCATTTTGGCCAAATTTTTACAGAATGCAAAAAAAATCCCATGGAAGTCGTAGCTATATTGTTTACCTATCCAACGAATTGTCCCATGCTAAGATTCAATACAAACCGGCCACTTTATGGCCTTCCTTCTAAAAAAGGGTCGAAAATGAGTAATGTCCTAAATTAACGAGGGGATTTTCTTAACCTCCATTTTGGCTGAATTTTTAGAGAATGCAAAAATATCCCATGGAAGTCGTAGTTATGTTGTTTACCTATCCAACGAATTGTCACATGCTAAGATTCAATACAAATCGGCCACTTTAAGGCCTTCCTAGTAAAAATGGGTCGAAAACGAGTAATGTCCTAAATTAACGAGGAGTTTTTCCTAACCTCCATTTTGGCCTAATTTTTAGAGAATGCAAAAATATCCCATGGAAGTCGTTGTTATGTTGTTTACCTATCCAACGAATTGTCGCATGCTAAGATTAAATGCAAATCGGCCACTTTATGGCCTTCCTAGTAAAAAAGGGTCGAAAACGAGTAATGTCCTAGATTAACGAGGGGATTTTCTTAACCTCCATTTTGGCCGAATTTTTAGAGAATGCAAAAATATCCTATGGAAGTCGTAGTTATGTTGTTTACCTATCCAACGAATTGTCACATGCTAAGATTCAATACAAATCGGCCACTTTATGGCCTTCCTAGTAAAAAAGGGTCGAAAACGAGTAATGTCCTAGATTAACGAGGGGATTTTCTTAACCTCCATTTTGGCCGAATTTTTAGAGAATGCAAAAATATCCTATGGAAGTCGTAGTTATGTTGTTTACCTATCCAACGAATTGTCACATGCTAAGATTCAATACAAATTGCCCACTTTATGGCCTTCCTAGTAAAAATGGGTCGAAAACGAGTAATGTCCCAAATTAACGAGGAGATTTTCTTAACCTCCATTTTGGCTGAATTTTTAAGAAATGCAAAAATATCCCATGGAAGTCGTAGCTATGTTGTTTACCTATCCAACGAATTGTCCCATGATAAGATTCAATGCAAACCGGCCACATTATGGCCTTCCTACTAAAAAAGGGTCGAAAACGAGTAATGTCCCAAATTCACGAGGAGATTTTCTTAACCTCCATTTTGGCTGAATTTTTAGAGAATGCAAAAAAATCCAATGGAAGTCGTAGCTATGTTGTTTACCTATCCAACGAATTGTCCCATGCTAAGATTCAATACAAACCGGCCACTTTATGGCCTTCCTTCTAAAAAAGGGTCGAAAATGAGTAATGTCCTAAATTAACGAGGGGATTTTCTTAACCTCCATTTTGGCTGAATTTTTAGAGAATGCAAAAATATCCCATGGAAGTCGTAGTTATGTTGTTTACCTATCCAACGAATTGTCACATGCTAAGATTCAATACAAATCGGCCACTTTATGGCCTTCCTAGTAAAAATGGGTCGAAAACGAGCAATGTCCGAAATTAACGAGGAGATTTCCTTAACCTCCATTTTGGCCGTATTTTTAGAGAATGCAAAAATATCCCATGGAAGTCGTAGTTATGTTGTTTACCTATCCAACGAATTGTCACATGCTAAGATTCAATACAAATCGGCCACTTTATGGCCTTCCTAGTAAAAATGGGTCGAAAACGAGTAATGTGCTAAATTAACGAGGAGATTTTCTTAACCTCCATTTTGGCCAAATTTTTACAGAATGCAAAAAAAATCCCATGGAAGTCGTAGCTATATTGTTTACCTATCCAACGAATTGTCCCATGCTAAGATTCAATACAAACCGGCCACTTTATGGCCTTCCTTCTAAAAAAGGGTCGAAAACGAGTAATGTCCTAAATTAACGAGGGGATTTTCTAAACCTCCATTTTGGCTGAATTTTTAGAGAATGCAAAAATATCCCATGGAAGTCGTAGTTATGTTGTTTACCTATCCAACGAATTGTCACATGCTAAGATTCAATACAAATCGGCCACTTTATGGCCTTCCTAGTAAAAATGGGTCGAAAACGAGCAATGTCCAAAATTAACGAGGAGATTTCCTTAACCTCCATTTTGGCCGTATTTTTAGAGAATGCAAAAATATCCCATGGAAGTCGTAGTTATGTTGTTTACCTATCCAACGAATTGTCACATGCTAAGATTCAATACAAATCGGCCACTTTATGGCCTTCCTAGTAAAAATGGGTCGAAAACGAGTAATGTGCTAAATTAACGAGGAGATTTTCTTAACCTCCATTTTGGCCAAATTTTTACAGAATGCAAAAAAAATCCCATGGAAGTCGTAGCTATATTGTTTACCTATCCAACGAATTGTCCCATGCTAAGATTCAATACAAACCGGCCACTTTATGGCCTTCCTTCTAAAAAAGGGTCGAAAACGAGTAATGTCCTAAATTAACGAGGGGATTTTCTTAACATCCATTTTGGCTGAATTTTTAGAGAATGCAAAAATATCCCATGGAAGTCGTAGTTATGTTGTTTACCTATCCAACGAATTGTCACATGCTAAGATTCAATACAAATCGGCCACTTTAAGGCCTTCCTAGTAAAAATGGGTCGAAAACGAGTAATGTCCTAAATTAACGAGGAGTTTTTCCTAACCTCCATTTTGGCCGAATTTTTAGAGAATGCAAAAATATCCCATGGAAGTCGTTGTTATGTTGTTTACCTATCCAACGAATTGTCACATGCTAAGATTAAATGCAAATCGGCCACTTTATGGCCTTCCTAGTAAAAAAGGGTCGAAACGATTAATGTCCTAGATTAACGAGGGGATTTTCTTAACCTCCATTTTGGCCGAATTTTTAGAGAATGCAAAAATATCCCATGGAAGTCGTAGTTATGTTGTTTACCTATCCAACGAATTGTCACATGCTAAGATTCAATACAAATCGGCCACTTTATGGCCTTCCTAGTAAAAATGGGTCGAAAACGAGTAATGTCCTAAATTAACGAGGAGATTTTCTTAACCTCCATTTTGGCCGAATTTTTAGAGAATGCAAAAATATCCCATGGAAGTCGTAGTTATGTTGTTTACCTATCCAACAAATGGTCACACGCTAAGATTCAATGCAAATCAGCCACATTATGGCCTTCCTACTAAAAAAGGGTCGAAAACGAGTAATGTCCCAAACTGACAAGGAGATTTTCTTAACCTCCATTTTGGCTGAATTTTTAGAGAATGCAAAAAAATCCCATGGAAGTCGTAGCTATATTGTTTACCTATCCAACGAATGGTCCCATGCTAAGATTCAATACAAATCGGCCACTTTATGGCCTTCCTAGTAAAAATGGGTCGAAAACGAGCAATGTCCGAAATTAACGAGGAGATTTCCTTAACCTCCATTTTGGCCGTATTTTTAGAGAATGCAAAAATATCCCATGGAAGTCGTAGTTATGTTGTTTACCTATCCAACGAATTGTCACATGCTAAGATTCAATACAAATCGGCCACTTTATGGCCTTCCTAGTAAAAATGGGTCGAAAACGAGTAATGTCCTAAATTAACGAGGAGATTTTCTTAACCTCCATTTTGGCCAAATTTTTACAGAATGCAAAAAAAATATCATGGAAGTCGTAGCTATATTGTTTACCTATCCAACGAATTGTCCCATGCTAAGATTCAATACAAACCGGCCACTTTATGGCCTTCCTTCTAAAAAAGGGTCGAAAATGAGTAATGTCCTAAATTAACGAGGGGATTTTCTTAACCTCCATTTTGGCTGAATTTTTAGAGAATGCAAAAATATCCCATGGAAGTCGTAGTTATGTTGTTTACCTATCCAACGAATTGTCACATGCTAAGATTCAATACAAATCGGCCACTTTATGGCCTTCCTAGTAAAAATGGGTCGAAAACGAGCAATGTCCGAAATTAACGAGGAGATTTCCTTAACCTCCATTTTGGCCGTATTTTTAGAGAATGCAAAAATATCCCATGGAAGTCGTAGTTATGTTGTTTACCTATCCAACGAATTGTCACATGCTAAGATTCAATACAAATCGGCCACTTTATGGCCTTCCTAGTAAAAATGGGTCGAAAACGAGTAATGTGCTAAATTAACGAGGAGATTTTCTTAACCTCCATTTTGGCCAAATTTTTACAGAATGCAAAAAAAATCTCATGGAAGTCGTAGCTATATTGTTTACCTATCCAACGAATTGTCCCATGCTAAGATTCAATACAAACCGGCCACTTTATGGCCTTCCTTCTAAAAAAGGGTCGAAAATGAGTAATGTCCTAAATTAACGAGGGGATTTTCTTAACCTCCATTTTGGCTGAATTTTTAGAGAATGGAAAAATATCCCATGGAAGTCGTAGTTATGTTGTTTACCTATCCAACGAATTGTCACATGCTAAGATTCAATACAAATCGGCCACTTTAAGGCCTTCCTAGTAAAAATGGGTCGAAAACGAGTAATGTCCTAAATTAACGAGGAGTTTTTCCTAACCTCCATTTTGGCCTAATTTTTAGAGAATGCAAAAATATCCCACGGAAGTCGTTGTTATGTTGTTTACCTATCCAACGAATTGTCACATGCTAAGATTAAATGCAAATCGGCCACTTTATGGCCTTCCTAGTAAAAAAGGGTCGAAAACGAGTAATGTCCTAGATTAACGAGGGGATTTTCTTAACCTCCATTTTGGCCGAATTTTTAGAGAATGCAAAAATATCCTATGGAAGTCGTAGTTATGTTGTTTACCTATCCAACGAATTGTCACATGCTAAGATTCAATAAAAATCGGCCACTTTATGGCCTTCCTAGTAAAAAAGGGTCGAAAACGAGTAATGCCCTAGATTAACGAGGGGATTTTCTTAACCTCCATTTTGGCCGAATTTTTAGAGAATGCAAAAATATCCTATGGAAGTCGTAGTTATGTTGTTTACCTATCCAACGAATTGTCACATGCTAAGATTCAATACAAATTGCCCACTTTATGGCCTTCCTAGTAAAAATGGGTCGAAAACGAGTAATGTCCCAAATTAACGAGGAGATTTTCTTAACCTCCATTTTGGCTGAATTTTTAAGAAATGCAAAAATATCCCATGGAAGTCGTAGCTATGTTGTTTACCTATCCAACGAATTGTCCCATGTTAAGATTCAATGCAAACCGGCCACATTATGGCCTTCCTACTAAAAAAGGGTCGAAAACGAGTAATGTCCCAAATTCACGAGGAGATTTTCTTAACCTCCATTTTGGCTGAATTTTTAGAGAATGCAAAAAAATCCCATGGAAGTCGTAGCTATGTTGTTTACCTATCCAACGACTTGTCCCATGCTAAGATTCAATACAAACCGGCCACTTTATGGCTTTCCTTCCAAAAAAGGGTCGAAAACGAGTAATGTCCTAAATTAACGAGGGGATTTTCTAAACCTCCATTTTGGCTGAATTTTTAGAGAATGCAAAAATATCCCATGGAAGTCGTAGTTATGTTGTTTACCTATCCAACGAATTGTCACATGCTAAGATTCAATACAAATCGGCCACTTTATGGCCTTCCTAGTAAAAATGGGTCGAAAACGAGCAATGTCCGAAATTAACGAGGAGATTTCCTTAACCTCCATTTTGGCCGTATTTTTAGAGAATGCAAAAATATCCCATGGAAGTCGTAGTTATGTTGTTTACCTATCCAACGAATTGTCACATGCTAAGATTCAATACAAATCGGCCACTTTATGGCCTTCCTAGTAAAAATGGGTCGAAAACGAGTAATGTGCTAAATTAACGAGGAGATTTTCTTAACCTCCATTTTGGCCAAATTTTTACAGAATGCAAAAAAAATCCCATGGAAGTCGTAGCTATATTGTTTACCTATCCAACGAATTGTCCCATGCTAAGATTCAATACAAACCGGCCACTTTATGGCCTTCCTTCTAAAAAAGGGTCGAAAACGAGTAATGTCCTAAATTAACGAGGGGATTTTCTTAACCTCCATTTTGGCCGAATTTTTAGAGAATGCAAAAATATCCCATGGAAGTCGTAGTTATGTTGTTTACCTATCCAACGAATTGTCACATGCTAAGATTCAATACAAATCGGCCACTTTATGGCCTTCCTAGTAAAAATGGGTCGAAAACGAGTAATGTCCTAAATTAACGAGGAGATTTTCTTAACCTCCATTTTGGCCGAATTTTTAGAGAATGCAAAAATATCCCATGGAAGTCGTAGTTATGTTGTTTACCTATCCAACAAATGGTCACACGCTAAGATTCAATGCAAATCAGCCACATTATGGCCTTCCTACTAAAAAAGGGTCGAAAACGAGTAATGTCCCAAACTGACAAGGAGATTTTCTTAACCTCCATTTTGGCTGAATTTTTAGAGAATGCAAAAAAATCCCATGGAAGTCGTAGCTATATTGTTTACCTATCCAACGAATGGTCCCATGCTAAGATTCAATACAAATCGGCCACTTTATGGCCTTCCTAGTAAAAATGGGTCGAAAACGAGCAATGTCCGAAATTAACGAGGAGATTTCCTTAACCTCCATTTTGGCCGTATTTTTAGAGAATGCAAAAATATCCCATGGAAGTCGTAGTTATGTTGTTTACCTATCCAACGAATTGTCACATGCTAAGATTCAATACAAATCGGCCACTTTATGGCCTTCCTAGTAAAAATGGGTCGAAAACGAGTAATGTCCTAAATTAACGAGGAGATTTTCTTAACCTCCATTTTGGCCAAATTTTTAAAGAATGCAAAAAAAATCCCATGGAAGTCGTAGCTATATTGTTTACCTATCCAACGAATTGTCCCATGCTAAGATTCAATACAAACCGGCCACTTTATGGCCTTCCTTCTAAAAAAGGGTCGAAAACGAGTAATGTCCTAAATTAACGAGGGGATTTTCTTAACCTCCATTTTGGCTGAATTTTTAGAGAATGCAAAAATATCCCATGGAAGTCGTAGTTATGTTGTTTACCTATCCAACGAATTGTCACATGCTAAGATTCAATACAAATCGGCCACTTTAAGGCCTTCCTAGTAAAAATGGGTCGAAAACGAGTAATGTCCTAAATTAACGAGGAGTTTTTCCTAACCTCCATTTTGGCCGAATTTGTAGAGAATGCAAAAATATCCCATGGAAGTCGTTGTTATGTTGTTTACCTATCCAACGAATTGTCACATGCTAAGATTAAATGCAAATCGGCCACTTTATGGCCTTCCTAGTAAAAAAGGGTCGAAACGAGTAATGTCCTAGATTAACGAGGGGATTTTCTTAACCTCCATTTTGGCCGAATTTTTAGAGAATGCAAAAATATCCCATGGAAGTCGTAGTTATGTTGTTTACCTATCCAACGAATTGTCACATGCTAAGATTCAATACAAATCGGCCACTTTATGGCCTTCCTAGTAAAAATGGGTCGAAAACGAGTAATGTCCTAAATTAACGAGGAGATTTTCTTAACCTCCATTTTGGCCGAATTTTTTGAGAATGCAAAAATATCCCATGGAAGTCGTAGTTATGTTGTTTACCTATCCAACAAATGGTCACACGCTAAGATTCAATGCAAATCAGCCACATTATGGCCTTCCTACTAAAAAAGGGTCGAAAACGAGTAATGTCCTAAATTAACGAGGAGATTTTCTAAACCTCCATTTTGGCCAAATTTTAAGAGAATGCAAAAATATCCCATGGAAGTCATAGTTATGTTGTTTACCTATCCAACGAATTGTCACACGCTAAGATTCAATACAAATCGGCCACATTATGGCCTTCCTACTAAAAAAGGGTCGAAAACGAGTAATGTCCCAAATTAACGAGGAGATTTTCTTAACCTCCATTTTGGCTGAATTTTTATAGAATGCAAAAATATCCCATGGAAGTCGTAGTTATGTTGTTTACCTATCCAATGAATTGTCACATGCTAAGATTCAATACAAATTGCCCACTTTAAGGCCTTCCTAGTAAAAATGGGTCGAAAACGAGTAATGTCCTAAATTAACGAGGAGATTTTCTTAACCTCCATTTTGGCCAAATTTTTAGAGAATGCAAAAATATCCCATGGAAGTCATAGTTATGTTGTTTATCTATCCAACGAATTGTCACACGCTAAGATTCAATGCAAATCAGCCACATTATGGCCTTCCTACTAAAAAAGGGTCGAAAACGAGTAATGTCCCAAATTAACGAGGAGATTTTCTTAACCTCCATTTTGGCTGAATTTTTAGAGAATGCAAAAATATCTCATGGAAGTCGTAGTTATGTTGTTTACCTATCCAATGAATTGTCACATGCTAAGATTCAATACAAATTGCCCACTTTATGGCCTTCCTAGTAAGAAAGGGTCGAAAACGAGTAATGTCCTAGATTAACGAGGGGATTTTCTTAACCTCCATTTTGGCCGAATTTTTAGAGAATGCAAAAATATCCCATGGAAGTCGTAGTTATGTTGTTTACCTATCCAACGAATTGTCACATGCTAAGATTCAATACAAATCGGCCACTTTATGGCCTTCCTAGTAAAAATGGGTCGAAAACGAGTAATGTCCTAAATTAACGAGGAGATTTTCTTAACCTCCATTTTGGCCAAATTTTTACAGAATGCAAAAAAATCCCATGGAAGTCGTAGCTATATTGTTTACCTATCCAACGAATTGTCCCATGCTAAGATTCAATATAAACCGGCCACTTTATGGCCTTCCTTCTAAAAAAGGGTCGAAAATGAGTAATGTCCTAAATTAACGAGGGGATTTTCTTAACCTCCATTTTGGCTGAATTTTTAGAGAATGCAAAAATATCCCATGGAAGTCGTAGTTATGTTGTTTACCTATCCAACGAATTGTCACATGCTAAGATTCAATACAAATCGGCCACTTTAAGGCCTTCCTAGTAAAAATGGGTCGAAAACGAGTAATGTCCTAAATTAACGAGGAGTTTTTCCTAACCTCCATTTTGGCCTAATTTTTAGAGAATGCAAAAATATCCCATGGAGGTCGTTGTTATGTTGTTTACCTATCCAACGAATTGTCACATGCTAAGATTAAATGCAAATCGGCCACTTTATGGCCTTCCTAGTAAAAAAGGGTCGAAAACGAGTAATGTCCTAGATTAACGAGGGGATTTTCTTAACCTCCATTTTGGCCGAATTTTTAGAGAATGCAAAAATATCCTATGGAAGTCGTAGTTATGTTGTTTACCTATCCAACGAATGGTCACATGCTAAGATTCAATACAAATCGGCCACTTTATGGCCTTCCTAGTAAAAATGGGTCAAAAACGAGTAATGTCCTAAATTAACGAGGAGATTTTCTAAACCTCCATTTTGGCCAAATTTTTAGAGAATGCAAAAATATCCCATGGAAATCATAGTTATGTTGTTTACCTATCCAACGAATTGTCACACGCTAAGATTCAATGCAAATCGGCCACATTATGGCCTTCCTACTAAAAAAGGGTCGAAAACGAGTAATGTCCCAAATTAACGAGGAGATTTTCTTAACCTCCATTTTGGCTGAATTTTTAGAGAATGCAAAAATATCGCATGGAAGTCGTAGTTATGTTGTTTACCTATCCAATGAATTGTCACACGCTAAGATTCAATACAAATTGCCCACTTTATGGCCTTCCTAGTAAAAATGGGTCGAAAACGAGTAATGTCCCAAATTAACGAGGAGATTTTCTTAACCTCCATTTTGGCTGAATTTTTAAGAAATGCAAAAATATCCCATGGAAGTCGTAGCTATGTTGTTTACCTATCCAACGAATTGTCCCATGTTAAGATTCAATGCAAACCGGCCACATTATGGCCTTCCTACTAAAAAAGGGTCGAAAACGAGTAATGTCCCAAATTCACGAGGAGATTTTCTTAACCTCCATTTTGGCTGAATTTTTAGAGAATGCAAAAAAATCCCATGGAAGTCGTAGCTATGTTGTTTACCTATCCAACGACTTGTCCCATGCTAAGATTCAATACAAACCGGCCACTTTATGGCTTTCCTTCCAAAAAAGGGTCGAAAACGAGTAATGTCCTAAATTAACGAGGGGATTTTCTAAACCTCCATTTTGGCTGAATTTTTAGAGAATGCAAAAATATCCCATGGAAGTCGTAGTTATGTTGTTTACCTATCCAACGAATTGTCACATGCTAAGATTCAATACAAATCGGCCACTTTATGGCCTTCCTAGTAAAAATGGGTCGAAAACGAGCAATGTCCGAAATTAACGAGGAGATTTCCTTAACCTCCATTTTGGCCGTATTTTTAGAGAATGCAAAAATATCCCATGGAAGTCGTAGTTATGTTGTTTACCTATCCAACGAATTGTCACATGCTAAGATTCAATACAAATCGGCCACTTTATGGCCTTCCTAGTAAAAATGGGTCGAAAACGAGTAATGTCCTAAATTAACGAGGAGATTTTCTTAACCTCCATTTTGGCCAAATTTTTACAGAATGCAAAAAAAATCCCATGGAAGTCGTAGCTATATTGTTTACCTATCCAACGAATTGTCCCATGCTAAGATTCAATACAAACCGGCCACTTTATGGCCTTCCTTCTAAAAAAGGGTCGAAAACGAGTAATGTCCTAAATTAACGAGGGGATTTTCTTAACCTCCATTTTGGCTGAATTTTAAGAGAATGCAAAAATATCCCATGGAAGTCGTAGTTATGTTGTTTACCTATCCAACGAATTGTCACATGCTAAGATTCAATACAAATCGGCCACTTTAAGGCCTTCCTAGTAAAAATGGGTCGAAAACGAGTAATGTCCTAAATTAACGAGGAGTTTTTCCTAACCTCCATTTTGGCCTAATTTTTAGAGAATGCAAAAATATCCCATGGAAGTCGTTGTTATGTTGTTTACCTATCCAACGAATTGTCACATGCTAAGATTAAATGCAAATCGGCCACTTTATGGCCTTCCTAGTAAAAAAGGGTCGAAAACGAGTAATGTCCTAGATTAACGAGGGGATTTTCTTAACCTCCATTTTGGCCGAATTTTTAGAGAATGCAAAAATATCCCATGGAAGTCGTAGTTATGTTGTTTACCTATTCAACGAATTGTCACATGCTAAGATTCAATACAAATAGGCTACTTTATGGCCTTCCTAGTAAAAATGGGTCGAAAACGAGTAATGTCCTAAATTAACGAGGAGATTTTCTAAACCTCCATTTTGGCCAAATTTTTAGAGAATGCAAAAATATCCCATGGAAATCATAGTTATGTTGTTTACCTATCCAACGAATTGTCACACGCTAAGATTCAATGCAAATCGGCCACATTATGGCCTTCCTACTAAAAAAGGGTCGAAAACGAGTAATGTCCCAAATTAACGAGGGGATTTTCTTAACCTCCATTTTGGCTGAATTTTTAAGAAATGCAAAAATATCCCATGGAAGTCGTAGCTATGTTGTTTACCTATCCAACGAATTGTCCCATGTTAAGATTCAATGCAAACCGGCCACATTATGGCCTTCCTACTAAAAAAGGGTCGAAAACGAGTAATGTCCCAAATTCACGAGGAGATTTTCTTAACCTCCATTTTGGCTGAATTTTTAGAGAATGCAAAAAAATCCCATGGAAGTCGTAGCTATGTTGTTTACCTATCCAACGACTTGTCCCATGCTAAGATTCAATACAAACCGGCCACTTTATGGCTTTCCTTCCAAAAAAGGGTCGAAAACGAGTAATGTCCTAAATTAACGAGGGGATTTTCTAAACCTCCATTTTGGCTGAATTTTTAGAGAATGCAAAAATATCCCATGGAAGTCGTAGTTATGTTGTTTACCTATCCAACGAATTGTCACATGCTAAGATTCAATACAAATCGGCCACTATATGGCCTTCCTAGTAAAAATGGGTCGAAAACGAGCAATGTCCGAAATTAACGAGGAGATTTCCTTAACCTCCATTTTGGCCGTATTTTTAGAGAATGCAAAAATATCCCATGGAAGTCGTAGTTATGTTGTTTACCTATCCAACGAATTGTCACATGCTAAGATTCAATACAAATCGGCCACTTTATGGCCTTCCTAGTAAAAATGGGTCGAAAACGAGTAATGTCCTAAATTAACGAGGAGATTTTCTTAACCTCCATTTTGGCCAAATTTTTACAGAATGCAAAAAAAATCCCATGGAAGTCGTAGCTATATTGTTTACCTATCCAACGAATTGTCCCATGCTAAGATTCAATACAAACCGGCCACTTTATGGCCTTCCTTCTAAAAAAGGGTCGAAAATGAGTAATGTCCTAAATTAACGAGGGGATTTTCTTAACCTCCATTTTGGCTGAATTTTTAGAGAATGCAAAAATATCCCATGGAAGTCGTAGTTATGTTGTTTACCTATCCAACGAATTGTCACATGCTAAGATTCAATACAAATCGGCCACTTTAAGGCCTTCCTAGTAAAAATGGGTCGAAAACGAGTAATGTCCTAAATTAACGAGGAGTTTTTCCTAACCTCCATTTTGGCCTAATTTTTAGAGAATGCAAAAATATCCCATGGAAGTCGTTGTTATGTTGTTTACCTATCCAACGAATTGTCACATGCTAAGATTAAATGCAAATCGGCCACTTTATGGCCTTCCTAGTAAAAAAGGGTCGAAAACGAGTAATGTCCTAGATTAACGAGGGGATTTTCTTAACCTCCATTTTGGCCGAATTTTTAGAGAATGCAAAAATATCCCATGGAAGTCGTAGTTATGTTGTTTACCTATTCAACGAATTGTCACATGCTAAGATTCAATACAAATCGGCTACTTTATGGCCTTCCTAGTAAAAATGGGTCGAAAACGAGTAATGTCCTAAATTAACGAGGAGATTTTCTAAACCTCCATTTTGGCCAAATTTTTAGAGAATGCAAAAATATCCCATGGAAGTCA
Source organism: Medicago sativa (assembly GCF_051527215.1). Lineage (NCBI taxonomy): Eukaryota > Viridiplantae > Streptophyta > Magnoliopsida > Fabales > Fabaceae > Medicago > Medicago sativa. The sequence goes on from NC_140750.1 coordinate 86,291,436, forward strand.
TAGTTATGTTTATTACCTATCCAACAAATTGTAACACGCTAAGATTCAATGCAAATCGGCCACATTATGGCCTTCCTAGTAAAAAAGGGTCGAAAACGAGTAATGTCCCAAATTAACGAGGAGATTTTCTTAACCTCCATTTTGGCTGAATTTTTAAGAAATGCAAAAATATCCCATGGAAGTCGTAGCTATGTTGTTTACCTATCCAACGAATTGTCCCATGTTAAGATTCAATACAAACCGGCCACTTTATGGCCTTCCTTATAAAAAAGGGTCGAAAATGAGTAATGTCCTAAATTAACGAGGGGAATTTCTTAACCTCCATTTTGGCTGAATTTTTAGAGAATGCAAAAATATCCCATGGAAGTCGTAGTTATGTTGTTTACCTATCCAACGAATTGTCAAACGCTAAGATTCAATGCAAATCGGCCACATTATGGCCTTCCTACTAAAAAAGGGTCGAAAACGAGTAATGTCCCAAATTAACGAGGATATTTTCTTAACCCCCATTTTGGCTGAATTTTTAGAGAATGCAAAAATATCCCATGGAAGTCGTAGTTATGTTGTTTACCTAACCAACGAATTGTCACACGCTAAGATTCAATGCAAATCGGCCACATTATGGCCTTCCTAGTAAAAAAGGGTCGAAAACGAGTAATGTCCCAAATTAACGAGGAGATTTTCTTAACCTCCATTTTGGCTGAATTTTTAAGAAATGCAAAAATATCCCATGGAAGTCGTAGCTATGTTGTTTACCTATCCAACGAATGGTCACATGCTAAGATTCAATACAAATCGGCCACTTTATGGCCTTCCTAGTAAAAATGGGTCAAAAACGAGTAATGTCCTAAATTAACGAGGAGATTTTCTAAACCTCCATTTTGGCCAAATTTTTAGAGAATGCAAAAATATCCCATGGAAGTCATAGTTATGTTGTTTACCTATCCAACAAATTGTAACACGCTAAGATTCAATGCAAATCGGCCACATTATGGCCTTCCTAGTAAAAAAGGGTCGAAAACGAGTAATGTCCCAAATTAACGAGGAGATTTTCTTAACCTCCATTTTGGCTGAATTTTTAAGAAATGCAAAAATATCCCATGGAAGTCGTAGCTATGTTGTTTACCTATCCAACGAATGGTCACATGCTAAGATTCAATACAAATCGGCCACTTTATGGCCTTCCTAGTAAAAATGGGTCAAAAACGAGTAATGTCCTAAATTAACGAGGAGATTTTCTAAACCTCCATTTTGGCCAAATTTTTAGAGAATGCAAAAATATCCCATGGAAATCATAGTTATGTTGTTTACCTATCCAACGAATTGTCACACGCTAAGATTCAATGCAAATCGGCCACATTATGGCCTTCCTACTAAAAAAGGGTCGAAAACGAGTAATGTCCCAAATTAACGAGGGGATTTTCTTAACCTCCATTTTGGCTGAATTTTTAAGAAATGCAAAAATATCCCATGGAAGTCGTAGCTATGTTGTTTACCTATCCAACGAATTGTCCCATGTTAAGATTCAATGCAAACCGGCCACATTATGGCCTTCCTACTAAAAAAGGGTCGAAAACGAGTAATGTCCCAAATTCACGAGGAGATTTTCTTAACCTCCATTTTGGCTGAATTTTTAGAGAATGCAAAAAAATCCCATGGAAGTCGTAGCTATGTTGTTTACCTATCCAACGACTTGTCCCATGCTAAGATTCAATACAAACCGGCCACTTTATGGCTTTCCTTCCAAAAAAGGGTCGAAAACGAGTAATGTCCTAAATTAACGAGGGGATTTTCTAAACCTCCATTTTGGCTGAATTTTTAGAGAATGCAAAAATATCCCATGGAAGTCGTAGTTATGTTGTTTACCTATCCAACGAATTGTCACATGCTAAGATTCAATACAAATCGGCCACTTTATGGCCTTCCTAGTAAAAATGGGTCGAAAACGAGCAATGTCCGAAATTAACGAGGAGATTTCCTTAACCTCCATTTTGGCCGTATTTTTAGAGAATGCAAAAATATCCCATGGAAGTCGTAGTTATGTTGTTTACCTATCCAACGAATTGTCACATGCTAAGATTCAATACAAATCGGCCACTTTATGGCCTTCCTAGTAAAAATGGGTCGAAAACGAGTAATGTCCTAAATTAACGAGGAGATTTTCTTAACCTCCATTTTGGCCAAATTTTTACAGAATGCAAAAAAAATCCCATGGAAGTCGTAGCTATATTGTTTACCTATCCAACGAATTGTCCCATGCTAAGATTCAATACAAACCGGCCACTTTATGGCCTTCCTTCTAAAAAAGGGTCGAAAACGAGTAATGTCCTAAATTAACGAGGGGATTTTCTTAACCTCCATTTTGGCTGAATTTTTAGAGAATGCAAAAATATCCCATGGAAGTCGTAGTTATGTTGTTTACCTATCCAACGAATTGTCACATGCTAAGATTCAATACAAATCGGCCACTTTAAGGCCTTCCTAGTAAAAATGGGTCGAAAACGAGTAATGTCCTAAATTAACGAGGAGTTTTTCCTAACCTCCATTTTGGCCTAATTTTTAGAGAATGCAAAAATATCCCATGGAAGTCGTTGTTATGTTGTTTACCTATCCAACGAATTGTCACATGCTAAGATTAAATGCAAATCGGCCACTTTATGGCCTTCCTAGTAAAAAAGGGTCGAAAACGAGTAATGTCCTAGATTAACGAGGGGATTTTCTTAACCTCCATTTTGGCCGAATTTTTAGAGAATGCAAAAATATCCCATGGAAGTCGTAGTTATGTTGTTTACCTATTCAACGAATTGTCACATGCTAAGATTCAATACAAATCGGCTACTTTATGGCCTTCCTAGTAAAAATGGGTCGAAAACGAGTAATGTCCTAAATTAACGAGGAGATTTTCTAAACCTCCATTTTGGCCAAATTTTTAGAGAATGCAAAAATATCCCATGGAAGTCATAGTTATGTTTATTACCTATCCAACAAATTGTAACACGCTAAGATTCAATGCAAATCGGCCACATTATGGCCTTCCTAGTAAAAAAGGGTCGAAAACGAGTAATGTCCCAAATTAACGAGGAGATTTTCTTAACCTCCATTTTGGCTGAATTTTTAAGAAATGCAAAAATATCCCATGGAAGTCGTAGCTATGTTGTTTACCTATCCAACGAATTGTCCCATGTTAAGATTCAATACAAACCGGCCACTTTATGGCCTTCCTTATAAAAAAGGGTCGAAAACGAGTAATGTCCTAAATTAACGAGGGGAATTTCTTAACCTCCATTTTGGCTGAATTTTTAGAGAATGCAAAAATATCCCATGGAAGTCGTAGTTATGTTGTTTACCTATCCAACGAATTGTCAAACGCTAAGATTCAATGCAAATCGGCCACATTATGGCCTTCCTACTAAAAAAGGGTCGAAAACGAGTAATGTCCCAAATTAACGAGGATATTTTCTTAACCCCCATTTTGGCTGAATTTTTAGAGAATGCAAAAATATCCCATGGAAGTCGTAGTTATGTTGTTTACCTAACCAACGAATTGTCACACGCTAAGATTCAATGCAAATCGGCCACATTATGGCCTTCCTACTAAAAAAGGGTCGAAAACGAGTAATGTCCCAAATTAACGAGGATATTTTCTTAACCCCCATTTTGGCTGAATTTTTAGAGAATGCAAAAATATCCCATGGAAGTCATAGTTATGTTGTTTACCTATCCAACGAATTGTCACACGCTAAGATTCAATGCAAATCGGCCACATTATGGCCTTCCTACTAAAAAAGGGTCGAAAACGAGTAATGTCCCAAATTAACGAGGATATTTTCTTAACCCCCATTTTGGCAGAATTTTTAGAGAATGCAAAAATATCCCATGGAAGTCGTAGTTATGTTGTTTACCTATCCAATGAATTGTCACATGCTAAGATTCAATACAAATCGGCCACTTTATGGCCTTCCTAGTAAAAATGGGTCGAAAACGAGTAATGTCCTAAATTAACGAGGAGATTTTCTTAACCTCCATTTTGGCCGAATTTTTAGAGAATGCAAAAATATCCCATGGAAGTCGTTGTTATGTTGTTTACCTATCCAACGAATTGTCACATGCTAAGATTAAATGCAAATCGGCCACTTTATGGCCTTCCTAGTAAAAAAGGGTCGAAAACGATTAATGTCCTAGATTAACGAGGGGATTTTCTTAACCTCCATTTTGGCCGAATTTTTAGAGAGTGCAAAAATATCCCATGGAAGTCGTAGTTATGTTTTTTACCTATCCAACGAATTGTCACATGCTAAGATTCAATACAAATCGGCCACTTTATGGCCTTCCTAGTAAAAATGGGTCGAAAACGAGTAATGTCCTAAATTAACGAGGAGATTTTCTTAACCTCCATTTTGGCCAAATTTTTAGAGAATGCAAAAATATCCCATGGAAGTCATAGTTATGTTGTTTACCTATCCAACGAATTGTCACACGCTAAGATTCAATGCAAATCGGCCACATTATGGCCTTCCTAGTAAAAAAGGGCCGAAAACGAGTAATGTCCCAAATTAACGAGGAGATTTTCTTAACCTCCATTTTGGCTGAATTTTTAAAAAATGCAAAAATATCCCATGGAAGTCGTAGCTATGTTGTTTACCTATCCAACGAATTGTCCCATGCTAAGATTCAATACAAACCGGCTACTTTATGGCCTTCCTTATAAAAAAGGGTCGAAAACGAGTAATTTCCTAAATTAACGTGGGGATTTTCTTAACCTCCATTTTGGCTGAATTTTTAGAGAATGCAAAAATATCCCATGGAGGTTGTAGTTATGTTGTTTACCTATCCAACGAATTGTCACACGCTACGATTCAATGCAAATCGGCCACACTATGGCCTTCCTACTAAAAATGGGTCGAAAACGATTAATGTCCCAAATTAACAAGGATATTTTCTTAACCCCCATTTTGGCTGAATTTTTAGAGAATGCAAAAATATCCCATGGAAGTCGTAGTTATGTTGTTTACCTATCCAACGAATTGTCACACGCTAAGATTCAATGCAAATCGGCCACATTATGGCCTTCCTACTAAAAAAGGGTCGAAAACGAGTAATGTCCCAAATTAACGAGGATATTTTCTTAACCCCCATTTTGGCTGAATTTTTAGAGAATGCAAAAATATCCCATGGAAGTCGTAGTTATGTTGTTTACCTATCCAACGAATTGTCACACGCTAAGATTCAATGCAAATCGGCCACATTATGGCCTTCCTACTAAAAAAGGGTCGAAAACGAGTAATGTCCCAAATTAACGAGGATATTTTCTTAACCCCCATTTTGGCTGAATTTTTAGAGAATGAAAAAATATCCCATGGAAGTCGTAGTTATTTTGTTTACCTATCCAACGAATTGTCACACGCTAAGATTCAATGCAAATCGGCCACATTATGGCCTTCCTACTAAAAAAGGGTCGAAAACGAGTAATGTCCCAAATTAACGAGGATATTTTCTTAACCCCCATTTTGGCTGAATTTTTAGAGAATGCAAAAATATCCCATGGAAGTCGTTGTTATGTTGTTTACCTATCCAACGAATTGTCACACGCTAAGATTCAATGCAAATCGGCCACATTATGGCCTTCCTACTAAAAAAGGGTCGAAAACGAGTAATGTCCCAAATTAACGAGGATATTTTCTTAACCCCCATTTTGGCTGAATTTTTAGAGAATGCAAAAATATCCCATGGAAGTCGTAGTTATGTTGTTTACCTATCCAACAAATTGTCACACGCTAAGATTCAATGCAAATCGGCTACATTATGGCCTTCCTACTAAAAAAGGGTCGAAAACGAGTAATGTCCCAAATTAACGAGGAGATTTTCTTAACCTCCATTTTGGATGAATTTTTAGAGAATGCAAAAATATCCCATGGAAGTCGTAGTTATGTTGTTTACCTATCCAATGAATTGTCACATGCTAAGATTCAATACAAATCGGCCACTTTATGGCCTTCCTAGTAAAAATGGGTCGAAAACGAGTAATGTCCTAAATTAACGAGGAGATTTTCTTAACCTCCATTTTGGCCGAATTTTTAGAGAATGCAAAAATATCCCATGGAAGTCGTTGTTATGTTGTTTACCTATCCAACGAATTGTCACATGCTAAGATTAAATGCAAATCGGCCACTTTATGGCCTTCCTAGTAAAAAAGGGTCGAAAACGATTAATGTCCTAGATTAACGAGGGGATTTTCTTAACCTCCATTTTGGCCGAATTTTTAGAGAGTGCAAAAATATCCCATGGAAGTCGTAGTTATGTTTTTTACCTATCCAACGAATTGTCACATGCTAAGATTCAATACAAATCGGCCACTTTATGGCCTTCCTAGTAAAAATGGGTCGAAAACGAGTAATGTCCTAAATTAACGAGGAGATTTTCTTAACCTCCATTTTGGCCAAATTTTTAGAGAATGCAAAAATATCCCATGGAAGTCATAGTTATGTTGTTTACCTATCCAACGAATTGTCACACGCTAAGATTCAATGCAAATCGGCCACATTATGACCTTCCTAGTAAAAAAGGGCCGAAAACCAGTAATGTCCCAAATTAACGAGGAGATTTTCTTAACCTCCATTTTGGCTGAATTTTTAAAAAATGCAAAAATATCCCATGGAAGTCGTAGCTATGTTGTTTACCTATCCAACGAATTGTCCCATGCTAAGATTCAATACAAACCGGCCACTTTATGGCCTTCCTTATAAAAAAGGGTCGAAAACGAGTAATGTCCTAAATTAACGAGGGGATTTTCTTAACCTCCATTTTGGCCGAATTTTTAGAGAATGCAAAAATATCCCATGGAGGTTGTAGTTATGTTGTTTACCTATCCAACGAATTGTCACACGCTAAGATTCAATGCAAATCGGCCACATTATGGCCTTCCTACTAAAAAAGGGTCGAAAACGAGTAATGTCCCAAATTAACGAGGTATTTTCTTAACCCCCATTTTGGCTGAATTTTTAGAGAATGCAAAAATATCCCATGGAAGTCATTGCTATGTTGTTTACCTATCCAACGAATTGTCACACGCTAAGATTCAATGCAAATCGGCCACATTATGGCCTTCCTAGTAAAAAAGGGTCGAAAACGAGTAATGTCCCAAATTAACGAGGAGATTTTCTTAACCTCCATTTTGGCTGAATTTTTAAAAAATGCAAAAATATCCAATGGAAGTCGTAGCTATGTTGTTTACCTATCCAACGAATTGTCCCATGCTAAGATTCAATACAAACCGGCTACTTTATGGCCTTCCTTATAAAAAAGGGTCGAAAACGAGTAATTTCCTAAATTAACGAGGGGATTTTCTTAACCTCCATTTTGGCTGAATTTTTAAAGAATGCAAAAATATCCCATGGAAGTCGTAGTTATGTTGTTTACCTATCCAACGAATTGTCACATGCTAAGATTCAATACAAATCGGCCACTTTAAGGCCTTCCTAGTAAAAATGGGTCGAAAACGAGTAATGTCCTAAATTAACGAGGAGTTTTTCTTAACCTCCATTTTGGCCGAATTTTTAGAGAATGCAAAAATATCCCATGGAAGTCGTTGTTATGTTGTTTACCTATCCAACGAATTGTCACATGCTAAGATTCAATGCAAATCGGCCACTTTATGGCCTTCCTAGTAAAAAAGGGTCGAAAACGAGTAATGTCCTAGATTAACGAGGGGATTTTCTTAACCTCCATTTTGGCCGAATTTTTAGAGAATGCAAAAATATCCCATGGAAGTCGTAGTTATGTTGTTTACCTATTCAACGAATTGTCACATGCTAAGATTCAATACAAATCGGCTACTTTATGACCTTCCTAGTAAAAATGGGTCGAAAACGAGTAATGTCCTAAATTAACGAGGAGATTTTCTTAACCTCCATTTTGGCCAAATTTTTACAGAATGCAAAAATATCCCATGGAAGTCGTAGTTATGTTGTTTACCTATCCAACGAATTGTCACACGCTAAGATTCAATGCAAATCGGCCACATTATGGCCTTCCTAGTAAAAAAGGGTCGAAAACGAGTAATGTCCCAAATTAACGAGGAGATTTTCTTAACCTCCATTTTGGCTGAATTTTTATGAAATGCAAAAATATCCCATGGAAGTCGTAGCTATGTTGTTTACCTATCCAACGAATTGTCCCATGTTAAGATTCAATACAAACCGGCCACTTTATGGCCTTCCTTATAAAAAAAGGGTCGAAAACGAGTAATGTCCTAAATTAACGAGGGGATTTTCTTAACCTCCATTTTGGCTGAATTTTTAGAGAATGCAAAAATATCCCATGGAAGTCGTAGTTATGTTGTTTACCTATCCAACGAATTGTCACACGCTAAGATTCAATGCAAATCGGCCACATTATGGCCTTCCTACTAAAAAAGGGTCGAAAATGAGTAATGTCCCAAATTAACGAGGATATTTTCTTAACCCCCATTTTGGCTGAATTTTTAGAGAATGCAAAAATATCCCATGGAAGTCGTAGTTATGTTGTTTACCTAGCCAACGAATTGTCACACGCTAAGATTCAATGCAAATCGGCCACATTATGGCCTTCCTACTAAAAAAGGGTCGAAAACGAGTAATGTCCTAAATTAACGAGGAGATTTTCTTAACCTCCATTTTGGCCGAATTTTTAGAGAATGCAAAAATATCCCATGGAAGTCGTTGTTATGTTGTTTACCTATCCAACGAATTGTCACATGCTAAGATTAAATGCAAATCGGCCACTTTATGGCCTTCCTAGTAAAAAAGGGTCGAAAACGATTAATGTCCTAGATTAACGAGGGGATTTTCTTAACCTCCATTTTGGCCGAATTTTCAGAGAGAGCAAAAATATCCCATGGAAGTCGTAGTTATGTTTTTTACCTATCCAACGAATTGTCACATGCTAAGATTCAATACAAATCGGCCACTTTATGGCCTTCCTAGTAAAAATGGGTCGAAAACGAGTAATGTCCTAAATTAACGAGGAGATTTTCTTAACCTCCATTTTGGCCAAATTTTTAGAGAATGCAAAAATATCCCATGGAAGTCATAGTTATGTTGTTTACCTATCCAACGAATTGTCACACGCTAAGATTCAATGCAAATCGGCCACATTATGACCTTCCTAGTAAAAAAGGGCCGAAAACCAGTAATGTCCCAAATTAACGAGGAGATTTTCTTAACCTCCATTTTGGCTGAATTTTTAAAAAATGCAAAAATATCCCATGGAAGTCGTAGCTATGTTGTTTACCTATCCAACGAATTGTCCCATGCTAAGATTCAATACAAACCGGCCACTTTATGGCCTTCCTTATAAAAAAGGGTCGAAAACGAGTAATGTCCTAAATTAACGAGGGGATTTTCTTAACCTCCATTTTGGCCGAATTTTTAGAGAATGCAAAAATATCCCATGGAGGTTGTAGTTATGTTGTTTACCTATCCAACGAATTGTCACACGCTAAGATTCAATGCAAATCGGCCACATTATGGCCTTCCTACTAAAAAAGGGTCGAAAACGAGTAATGTCCCAAATTAACGAGGTATTTTCTTAACCCCCATTTTGGCTGAATTTTTAGAGAATGCAAAAATATCCCATGGAAGTCATTGCTATGTTGTTTACCTATCCAACGAATTGTCACACGCTAAGATTCAATGCAAATCGGCCACATTATGGCTTTCTTAGTAAAAAAGGGTCGAAAACGAGTAATGTCCCAAATTAACGAGGAGATTTTCTTAACCTCCATTTTGGCTGAATTTTTAAAAAATGCAAAAATATCCAATGGAAGTCGTAGCTATGTTGTTTACCTATCCAACGAATTGTCCCATGCTAAGATTCAATACAAACCGGCTACTTTATGGCCTTCCTTATAAAAAAGGGTCGAAAACGAGTAATTTCCTAAATTAACGAGGGGATTTTCTTAACCTCCATTTTGGCTGAATTTTTAAAGAATGCAAAAATATCCCATGGAAGTCGTAGTTATGTTGTTTACCTATCCAACGAATTGTCACATGCTAAGATTCAATACAAATCGGCCACTTTAAGGCCTTCCTAGTAAAAATGGGTCGAAAACGAGTAATGTCCTAAATTAACGAGGAGTTTTTCTTAACCTCCATTTTGGCCGAATTTTTAGAGAATGCAAAAATATCCCATGGAAGTCGTTGTTATGTTGTTTACCTATCCAACGAATTGTCACATGCTAAGATTCAATGCAAATCGGCCACTTTATGGCCTTCCTAGTAAAAAAGGGTCGAAAACGAGTAATGTCCTAGATTAACGAGGGGATTTTCTTAACCTCCATTTTGGCCGAATTTTTAGAGAATGCAAAAATATCCCATGGAAGTCGTAGTTATGTTGTTTACCTATTCAACGAATTGTCACATGCTAAGATTCAATACAAATCGGCTACTTTATGACCTTCCTAGTAAAAATGGGTCGAAAACGAGTAATGTCCTAAATTAACGAGGAGATTTTCTTAACCTCCATTTTGGCCAAATTTTTACAGAATGCAAAAATATCCCATGGAAGTCGTAGTTATGTTGTTTACCTATCCAACGAATTGTCACACGCTAAGATTCAATGCAAATCGGCCACATTATGGCCTTCCTAGTAAAAAAGGGTCGAAAACGAGTAATGTCCCACATTAACGAGGAGATTTTCTTAACCTCCATTTTGGCTGAATTTTTATGAAATGCAAAAATATCCCATGGAAGTCGTAGCTATGTTGTTTACCTATCCAACGAATTGTCCCATGTTAAGATTCAATACAAACCGGCCACTTTATGGCCTTCCTTATAAAAAAAGGGTCGAAAACGAGTAATGTCCTAAATTAACGAGGGGATTTTCTTAACCTCCATTTTGGCTGAATTTTTAGAGAATGCAAAAATATCCCATGGAAGTCGTAGTTATGTTGTTTACCTATCCAACGAATTGTCACACGCTAAGATTCAATGCAAATCGGCCACATTATGGCCTTCCTACTAAAAAAGGGTCGAAAATGAGTAATGTCCCAAATTAACGAGGATATTTTCTTAACCCCCATTTTGGCTGAATTTTTAGAGAATGCAAAAATATCCCATGGAAGTCGTAGTTATGTTGTTTACCTAGCCAACGAATTGTCACACGCTAAGATTCAATGCAAATCGGCCACATTATGGCCTTCCTACTAAAAAAGGGTCGAAAACGAGTAATGTCCTAAATTAACGAGGGGATTTTCTTAACCTCCATTTTGGCTGAATTTTTAGAGAATGCAAAAATATCCCATGGAAGTCGTAGTTATGTTGTTTACCTATCCAACGAATTGTCCCATGCTAAGATTCAATACAAACCGGCCACTTTATGGCCTTCCTTATAAAAAAGGGTCGAAAACGAGTAATGTCCTAAATTAACGAGGGGATTTTCTTAACCTCCATTTTGGCCGAATTTTTAGAGAATGCAAAAATATCCCATGGAGGTTGTAGTTATGTTGTTTACCTATCCAACGAATTGTCACACGCTAAGATTCAATGCAAATCGGCCACATTATGGCCTTCCTACTAAAAAAGGGTCGAAAACGAGTAATGTCCCAAATTAACGAGGTATTTTCTTAACCCCCATTTTGGCTGAATTTTTAGAGAATGCAAAAATATCCCATGGAAGTCATTGCTATGTTGTTTACCTATCCAACGAATTGTCACACGCTAAGATTCAATGCAAATCGGCCACATTATGGCCTTCCTAGTAAAAAAGGGTCGAAAACGAGTAATGTCCCAAATTAACGAGGAGATTTTCTTAACCTCCATTTTGGCTGAATTTTTAAAAAATGCAAAAATATCCAATGGAAGTCGTAGCTATGTTGTTTACCTATCCAACGAATTGTCCCATGCTAAGATTCAATACAAACCGGCTACTTTATGGCCTTCCTTATAAAAAAGGGTCGAAAACGAGTAATTTCCTAAATTAACGAGGGGATTTTCTTAACCTCCATTTTGGCTGAATTTTTAAAGAATGCAAAAATATCCCATGGAAGTCGTAGTTATGTTGTTTACCTATCCAACGAATTATCACATGCTAAGATTCAATACAAATCGGCCACTTTAAGGCCTTCCTAGTAAAAATGGGTCGAAAACGAGTAATGTCCTAAATTAACGAGGAGTTTTTCTTAACCTCCATTTTGGCCGAATTTTTAGAGAATGCAAAAATATCCCATGGAAGTCGTTGTTATGTTGTTTACCTATCCAACGAATTGTCACATGCTAAGATTCAATGCAAATCGGCCACTTTATGGCCTTCCTAGTAAAAAAGGGTCGAAAACGAGTAATGTCCTAGATTAACGAGGGGATTTTCTTAACCTCCATTTTGGCCGAATTTTTAGAGAATGCAAAAATATCCCATGGAAGTCGTAGTTATGTTGTTTACCTATTCAACGAATTGTCACATGCTAAGATTCAATACAAATCGGCTACTTTATGACCTTCCTAGTAAAAATGGGTCGAAAACGAGTAATGTCCTAAATTAACGAGGAGATTTTCTTAACCTCCATTTTGGCCAAATTTTTACAGAATGCAAAAATATCCCATGGAAGTCGTAGTTATGTTGTTTACCTATCCAACGAATTGTCACACGCTAAGATTCAATGCAAATCGGCCACATTATGGCCTTCCTAGTAAAAAAGGGTCGAAAACGAGTAATGTCCCAAATTAACGAGGAGATTTTCTTAACCTCCATTTTGGCTGAATTTTTAAAAAATGCAAAAATATCCAATGGAAGTCGTAGCTATGTTGTTTACCTATCCAACGAATTGTCCCATGCTAAGATTCAATACAAACCGGCTACTTTATGGCCTTCCTTATAAAAAAGGGTCGAAAACGAGTAATTTCCTAAATTAACGTGGGGATTTTCTTAACCTCCATTTTGGCTGAATTTTTAAAGAATGCAAAAATATCCCATGGAAGTCGTAGTTATGTTGTTTACCTATCCAACGAATTGTCACATGCTAAGATTCAATACAAATCGGCCACTTTAAGGCCTTCCTAGTAAAAATGGGTCGAAAACGAGTAATGTCCTAAATTAACGAGGAGTTTTTCTTAACCTCCATTTTGGCCGAATTTTTAGAGAATGCAAAAATATCCCATGGAAGTCGTTGTTATGTTGTTTACCTATCCAACGAATTGTCACATGCTAAGATTCAATGCAAATCGGCCACTTTATGGCCTTCCTAGTAAAAAAGGGTCGAAAACGAGTAATGTCCTAGATTAACGAGGGGATTTTCTTAACCTCCATTTTGGCCGAATTTTTAGAGAATGCAAAAATATCCCATGGAAGTCGTAGTTATGTTGTTTACCTATTCAACGAATTGTCACATGCTAAGATTCAATACAAATCGGCTACTTTATGACCTTCCTAGTAAAAATGGGTCGAAAACGAGTAATGTCCTAAATTAACGAGGAGATTTTCTTAACCTCCATTTTGGCCAAATTTTTACAGAATGCAAAAATATCCCATGGAAGTCGTAGTTATGTTGTTTACCTATCCAACGAATTGTCACACGCTAAGATTCAATGCAAATCGGCCACATTATGGCCTTCCTAGTAAAAAAGGGTCGAAAACGAGTAATGTCCCAAATTAACGAGGAGATTTTCTTAACCTCCATTTTGGCTGAATTTTTATGAAATGAAAAAATATCCCATGGAAGTCGTAGCTATGTTGTTTACCTATCCAACGAATTGTCCCATGTTAAGATTCAATACAAACCGGCCACTTTATGGCCTTCCTTATAAAAAAAGGGTCGAAAACGAGTAATGTCCTAAATTAACGAGGGGATTTTCTTAACCTCCATTTTGGCTGAATTTTTAGAGAATGCAAAAATATCCCATGGAAGTCGTAGTTATGTTGTTTACCTATCCAACGAATTGTCACACGCTAAGATTCAATGCAAATCGGCCACATTATGGCCTTCCTACTAAAAAAGGGTCGAAAATGAGTAATGTCCCAAATTAACGAGGATATTTTCTTAACCCCCATTTTGGCTGAATTTTTAGAGAATGCAAAAATATCCCATGGAAGTCGTAGTTATGTTGTTTACCTAGCCAACGAATTGTCACACGCTAAGATTCAATGCAAATCGGCCACATTATGACCTTCCTAGTAAAAAAGGGTCGAAAACCAGTAATGTCCCAAATTAACGAGGAGATTTTCTTAACCTCCATTTTGGCTGAATTTTTAAAAAATGCAAAAATATCCCATGGAAGTCGTAGCTATGTTGTTTACCTATCCAACGAATTGTCCCATGCTAAGATTCAATACAAACCGGCCACTTTGTGGCCTTCCTTATAAAAAAGGGTCGAAAACGAGTAATGTCCTAAATTAACGAGGGGATTTTCTTAACCTCCATTTTGGCCGAATTTTTAGAGAATGCAAAAATATCCCATGGAGGTTGTAGTTATGTTGTTTACCTATCCAACGAATTGTCACACGCTAAGATTCAATGCAAATCGGCCACATTATGGCCTTCCTACTAAAAAAGGGTCGAAAACGAGTAATGTCCCAAATTAACGAGGTATTTTCTTAACCCCCATTTTGGCTGAATTTTTAGAGAATGCAAAAATATCCCATGGAAGTCATTGCTATGTTGTTTACCTATCCAACGAATTGTCACACGCTAAGATTCAATGCAAATCGGCCACATTATGGCCTTCCTAGTAAAAAAGGGTCGAAAACGAGTAATGTCCCAAATTAACGAGGAGATTTTCTTAACCTCCATTTTGGCTGAATTTTTAAAAAATGCAAAAATATCCAATGGAAGTCGTAGCTATGTTGTTTACCTATCCAACGAATTGTCCCATGCTAAGATTCAATACAAACCGGCTACTTTATGGCCTTCCTTATAAAAAAGGGTCGAAAACGAGTAATTTCCTAAATTAACGAGGGGATTTTCTTAACCTCCATTTTGGCTGAATTTTTAAAGAATGCAAAAATATCCCATGGAAGTCGTAGTTATGTTGTTTAGCTATCCAACGAATTGTCACATGCTAAGATTCAATACAAATCGGCCACTTTAAGGCCTTCCTAGTAAAAATGGGTCAAAAACGAGTAATGTCCTAAATTAACGAGGAGTTTTTCTTAACCTCCATTTTGGCCGAATTTTTAGAGAATGCAAAAATATCCCATGGAAGTCGTTGTTATGTTGTTTACCTATCCAACGAATTGTCACATGCTAAGATTCAATGCAAATCGGCCACTTTATGGCCTTCCTAGTAAAAAAGGGTCGAAAACGAGTAATGTCCTAGATTAACGAGGGGATTTTCTTAACCTCCATTTTGGCCGAATTTTTAGAGAATGCAAAAATATCCCATGGAAGTCGTAGTTATGTTGTTTACCTAGCCAACGAATTGTCACACGCTAAGATTCAATGCAAATCGGCCACATTATGACCTTCCTAGTAAAAAAGGGCCGAAAACCAGTAATGTCCCAAATTAACGAGGAGATTTTCTTAACCTCCATTTTGGCTGAATTTTTAAAAAATGCAAAAATATCCCATGGAAGTCGTAGCTATGTTGTTTACCTAGCCAACGAATTGTCACACGCTAAGATTCAATGCAAATCGGCCACATTATGGCCTTCCTACTAAAAAAGGGTCGAAAACGAGTAATGTCCCAAACTAACGAGGTCTTTTCTTAACCCCCATTTTGGCTGAATTTTTAGAGAATGCAAAAATATCCCATGGAAGTCATTGCTATGTTGTTTACCTATCCAACGAATTGTCACACGCTAAGATTCAATGCAAATCGGCCACATTATGGCCTTCCTAGTAAAAAAGGGTCGAAAACGAGTAATGTCCCAAATTAACGAGGAGATTTTCTTAACCTCCATTTTGGCTGAATTTTTAAAAAATGCAAAAATATCCAATGGAAGTCGTAGCTATGTTGTTTACCTATCCAACGAATTGTCCCATGCTAAGATTCAATACAAACCGGCTACTTTATGGCCTTCCTTATAAAAAAGGGTCGAAAACGAGTAATTTCCTAAATTAACGAGGGGATTTTCTTAACCTCCATTTTGGCTGAATTTTTAAAGAATGCAAAAATATCCCATGGAAGTCGTAGTTATGTTGTTTACCTATCCAACGAATTGTCACATGCTAAGATTCAATACAAATCGGCCACTTTAAGGCCTTCCTAGTAAAAATGGGTCGAAAACGAGTAATGTCCTAAATTAACGAGGAGTTTTTCTTAACCTCCATTTTGGCCGAATTTTTAGAGAATGCAAAAATATCCCATGGAAGTCGTTGTTATGTTGTTTACCTATCCAACGAATTGTCACATGCTAAGATTCAATGCAAATCGGCCACTTTATGGCCTTCCTAGTAAAAAAGGGTCGAAAACGAGTAATGTCCTAGATTAACGAGGGGATTTTCTTAACCTCCATTTTGGCCGAATTTTTAGAGAATGCAAAAATATCCCATGGAAGTCGTAGTTATGTTGTTTACCTATTCAACGAATTGTCACATGCTAAGATTCAATACAAATCGGCTACTTTATGACCTTCCTAGTAAAAATGGGTCGAAAACGAGTAATGTCCTAAATTAACGAGGAGATTTTCTTAACCTCCATTTTTGCCAAATTTTTATAGAATGCAAAAATATCCCATGGAAGTCGTAGTTATGTTGTTTACCTATCCAACGAATTGTCACACGCTAAGATTCAATGAAAATCGGCCACATTATGGCCTTCCTAGTAAAAAAGGGTCGAAAACGAGTAATGTCCCAAATTAACGAGGAGATTTTCTTAACCTCCATTTTGGCTGAATTTTTATGAAATGCAAAAATATCCCATGGAAGTCGTAGCTATGTTGTTTACCTATCCAACGAATTGTCCCATGTTAAGATTCAATACAAACCGGCCACTTTATGGCCTTCCTTATAAAAAATGGGTCGAAAACGAGTAATGTCCTAAATTAACGAGGGGATTTTCTTAACCTCCATTTTGGCTGAATTTTTAGAGAATGCAAAAATATCCCATGGAAGTCGTAGTTATGTTGTTTACCTATCCAACGAATTGTCACACGCTAAGATTCAATGCAAATCGGCCACATTATGGCCTTCCTACTAAAAAAGGGTCGAAAATGAGTAATGTCCCAAATTAACGAGGATATTTTCTTAACCCCCATTTTGGCTGAATTTTTAGAGAATGCAAAAATATCCCATGGAAGTCGTAGTTATGTTGTTTACCTAGCCAACGAATTGTCACACACTAAGATTCAATGCAAATCGGCCACATTATGGCCTTCCTACTAAAAAAGGGTCGAAAACGAGTAATGTCCTAAATTAACGAGGGGATTTTCTTAACCTCCATTTTGGCTGAATTTTTAGAGAATGCAAAAATATCCCATGGAAGTCGTAGTTATGTTGTTTACCTATCCAACGAATTGTCACACGCTAAGATTCAATGCAAATCGGCTACATTATGGCCTTCCTACTAAAAAAGGGTCGAAAACGAGTAATGTCCCAAATTAACGAGGTCTTTTCTTAACCCCCATTTTGGCTGAATTTTTAGAGAATGCAAAAATATCCCATGGAAGTCATTGCTATGTTGTTTACCTATCCAACGAATTGTCACACGCTAAGATTCAATGCAAATCGGCCACATTATGGCCTTCCTAGTAAAAAAGGGTCGAAAACGAGTAATGTCCCAAATTAACGAGGAGATTTTCTTAACCTCCATTTTGGCTGAATTTTTAAAAAATGCAAAAATATCCAATGGAAGTCGTAGCTATGTTGTTTACCTATCCAACGAATTGTCCCATGCTAAGATTCAATACAAACCGGCTACTTTATGGCCTTCCTTATAAAAAAGGGTCGAAAACGAGTAATTTCCTAAATTAACGAGGGGATTTTCTTAACCTCCATTTTGGCTGAATTTTTAAAGAATGCAAAAATATCCCATGGAAGTCGTAGTTATGTTGTTTACCTATCCAACGAATTGTCACATGCTAAGATTCAATACAAATCGGCCACTTTAAGGCCTTCCTAGCAAAAATGGGTCGAAAACGAGTAATGTCCTAAATTAACGAGGAGTTTTTCTTAACCTCCATTTTGGCCGAATTTTTAGAGAATGCAAAAATATCCCATGGAAGTCGTTGTTATGTTGTTTACCTATCCAACGAATTGTCACATGCTAAGATTCAATGCAAATCGGCCACTTTATGGCCTTCCTAGTAAAAAAGGGTCGAAAACGAGTAATGTCCTAGATTAACGAGGGGATTTTCTTAACCTCCATTTTGGCCGAATTTTTAGAGAATGCAAAAATATCCCATGGAAGTCGTAGTTATGTTGTTTACCTATTCAACGAATTGTCACATGCTAAGATTCAATACAAATCGGCTACTTTATGACCTTCCTAGTAAAAATGGGTCGAAAACGAGTAATGTCCTAAATTAACGAGGAGATTTTCTTAACCTCCATTTTTGCCAAATTTTTATAGAATGCAAAAATATCCCATGGAAGTCGTAGTTATGTTGTTTACCTATCCAACGAATTGTCACACGCTAAGATTCAATGCAAATCGGCCACATTATGGCCTTCCTAGTAAAAAAGGGTCGAAAACGAGTAATGTCCCAAATTAACGAGGAGATTTTCTTAACCTCCATTTTGGCTGAATTTTTATGAAATGCAAAAATATCCCATGGAAGTCGTAGCTATGTTGTTTACCTATCCAACGAATTGTCCCATGTTAAGATTCAATACAAACCGGCCACTTTATGGCCTTCCTTATAAAAAATGGGTCGAAAACGAGTAATGTCCTAAATTAACGAGGGGATTTTCTTAACCTCCATTTTGGCTGAATTTTTAGAGAATGCAAAAATATCCCATGGAAGTCGTAGTTATGTTGTTTACCTATCCAACGAATTGTCACACGCTAAGATTCAATGCAAATCGGCCACATTATGGCCTTCCTACTAAAAAAGGGTCGAAAATGAGTAATGTCCCAAATTAACGAGGATATTTTCTTAACCCCCATTTTGGCTGAATTTTTAGAGAATGCAAAAATATCCCATGGAAGTCGTAGTTATGTTGTTTACCTAGCCAACGAATTGTCACACACTAAGATTCAATGCAAATCGGCCACATTATGGCCTTCCTACTAAAAAAGGGTCGAAAACGAGTAATGTCCTAAATTAACGAGGGGATTTTCTTAACCTCCATTTTGGCTGAATTTTTAGAGAATGCAAAAATATCCCATGGAAGTCGTAGTTATGTTGTTTACCTATCCAACGAATTGTCACACGCTAAGATTCAATGCAAATCGGCTACATTATGGCCTTCCTACTAAAAAAGGGTCGAAAACGAGTAATGTCCCAAATTAACGAGGATATTTTCTTAACCCCCATTTTGGCTAAATTTTTAGAGAATGCAAAAATATCCCATGGAAGTCGTAGTTATGTTGTTTACCTATCCAACGAATTGTCACATGCTAAGATTCAATACAAATCGGCCACTTTAAGGCCTTCCTAGTAAAAATGGGTCGAAAACGAGTAATGTCCTAAATTAACGAAGAGTTTTTCTTAACCTCCATTTTTGCCGAATTTTTAGAGAATGCAAAAATATCCCATGGAAGTCATTGTTATGTTGTTTACCTATCCAACGAATTGTCACATGCTAAGATTCAATGCAAATCGGCCACTTTATGGCCTTCCTAGTAAAAAAGGGTCAAAAACGAGTAATGTCCTAGATTAACGAGGGGATTTTCTTAACCTCCATTTTGGCCGAATTTTTAGAGAATGCAAAAATATCCCATGGAAGTCGTAGTTATGTTGTTTACCTATTCAACGAATTGTCACATGCTAAGATTCAATACAAATCGGCCACTTTATGGCCTTCCTATTAAAAATGGGTCGAAAACGAGTAATGTCCTAAATTAACGAGGAGATTTTCTTAACCTCCATTTTGGCCAAATTTTTATAGAATGCAAAAATATCCCATGGAAGTCGTAGTTATGTTGTTTACCTATCCAACGAATTGTCACACGCTAAGATTCAATGCAAATCGGCCACATTATGGCCTTCCTAGTAAAAAAGGGTCGAAAACGAGTAAAGTCCCAAATTAACGAGGAGATTTTCTTAACCTCCATTTTGGCTGAATTTTTAAAAAATGCAAAAATATCCCATGGAAGTCGTAGCTATGTTGTTTACCTATCCAACGAATTATCCCATGCTAAGATTCAATACAAACCGGCCACTTTATGGCCTTCCTTATAAAAAAGGGTCGAAAACGAGTAATGTCCTAAATTAACGAGGGGATTTTCTTAACCTCCATTTTGGCTGAATTTTTAAAGAATGCAAAAATATCCCATGGAAGTCATAGTTATGTTGTTTACCTATCCAACGAATTGTCACACGCTAAGATTCAATGCAAATCGGCCACATTATGGCCTTCCTAGTAAAAAAGGGTCGAAAACGAGTAATGTCCCAAATTAACGAGGAGATTTTCTTAACCTCCATTTTGGCTGAATTTTTAAAAAATGCAAAAATATCCCATGGAAGTCGTAGCTATGTTGTTTACCTATCCAACGAATTGTCCCATGCTAAGATTCAATACAAACCGGCCACATTATGGCCTTCCTACTAAAAAAGGGTCGAAAACGAGTAATGTCCCAAATTAACGAGGAGATTTTCTTAACCTCCATTTTGGATGAATTTTTAGATAATGCAAAAATATCCCATGGAAGTCGTAGTTATGTTGTTTACCTATCCAACAAATTGTCACACGCTAAGATTCAATGCAAATCGGCTACATTATGGCCTTCCTACTAAAAAAGGGTCGAAAACGAGTAATGTCCCAAATTAACGAGGAGATTTTCTTAACCTCCATTTTGGATGAATTTTTAGATAATGCAAAAATATCCCATGGAAGTCGTAGTTATGTTGTTTACCTATCCAATGAATTGTCACATGCTAAGATTCAATACAAATCGGCCACATTATGGCCTTCCTAGTAAAAATGGGTCGAAAACGAGTAATGTCCTAAATTAACGAGGAGATTTTCTTAACCTCCATTTTGGCCGAATTTTTAGAGAATGCAAAAATATCCCATGGAAGTCGTAGTTATGTTGTTTACCTATCCAACAAATTGTCACACGCTAAGATTCAATGCAAATCGGCCACATTATGGCCTTCCTACTAAAAAAGGGTCGAAAACGAGTAATGTCCCAAATTGACGAGGAGATTTACTTAACCTCCATTTTGGCTGAATTTTTAGAGAATGCAAAAAAATCCCATGGAAGTCGTTGTTATGTTGTTTACCTATCCAACGAATTGTCACATGCTAAGATTAAATGCAAATCGGCCACTTTATGGCCTTCCTAGTAAAAAAGGGTCGAAAACGCGTAATGTCCTAGATTAACGAGGGGATTTTCTTAACCTCCATTTTGGCCGAATTTTTAGAGAATGCAAAAATATCCCATGGAAGTCGTTGTTATGTTGTTTACCTATCCAACGAATTGTCACATGCTAAGATTAAATGCAAATCGGCCACTTTATGGCCTTCCTAGTAAAAAAGGGTCGAAAACGAGTAATGTCCTAGATTAACGAGGGGATTTTCTTAACCTCCATTTTGGCCGAATTTTTAGAGAATGCAAAAATATCCCATGGAAGTCGTAGTTATGTTGTTTACCTATCCAACGAATTGTCACATGCTAAGATTCAATGCAAATCGGCCACTTTAAGGCCTTCCTAGTAAAAATGGGTCGAAAACGAGTAATGTCCTAAATTAACGAGGAGATTTTAACCCCCATTTTGGCTGAATTTTTAGAGAATGCAAAAATATCCCATGGAAGTCATAGTTATGTTGTTTACCTATCCAACGAATTGTCACACACTAAGATTCAATGCAAATCGGCCACATTATGGCCTTCCTAGTAAAAAAGGGTCGAAAACGAGTAATGTCCCAAATTAACGAGGAGATTTTCTTAACCTCCATTTTGGATGAATTTTTAGATAATGCAAAAATATCCCATGGAAGTCGTAGTTATGTTGTTTACCTATCCAACAAATTGTCACACGCTAAGATTCAATGCAAATCGGCTACATTATAGCCTTCCTACTAAAAAAGGGTCGAAAACGAGTAATGTCCCAAATTAACGAGGAGATTTTCTTGACCTCCATTTTGGATGAATTTTTAGATAATGCAAAAATATCCCATGGAAGTCGTAGTTATGTTGTTTACCTATCCAATGAATTGTCACATGCTAAGATTCAATACAAATCGGCCACATTATGGCCTTCCTAGTAAAAATGGGTCGAAAACGAGTAATGTCCTAAATTAACGAGGAGATTTTCTTAACCTCCATTTTGGCCGAATTTTTAGAGAATGCAAAAATATCCCATGGAAGTGATAGTTATGTTGTTTACCTATCCAACGAATTGTCACACGCTAAGATTCAATGCAAATCGGCCACATTATGGCCTTCCTACTAAAAAAGGGTCGAAAACGAGTAATGTCCCAAATTGACGAGGAGATTTACTTAACCTCCATTTTGGCTGAATTTTTAGAGAATGCAAAAAAATCCCATGGAAGTCGTAGCTATGTTGTTTACCTATCCAACGAATTGTCCCATGCTAAGATTCAATACAAACCGGCCACTTTATGGCCTTCCTTTTAAAAAAGGGTCGAAAACGAGTAATGTCCTAAATTAACGAGGGGATTTTCTTAACCTCCATTTTGGCTGAATTTTTAGAGAATGCAAAAATATCCCATGGAAGTCGTAGTTATGTTGTTTACCTATCCAACGAATTGTCACATGCTAAGATTCAATACAAATCGGCCACTTTAAGGCCTTCCTAGTAAAAATGGGTCGAAAACGAGTAATGTCCTAAATTAACGAGGAGTTTTTCCTAACCTCCATTTTGGCCGAATTTTTAGAGAATGCAAAAATATCCCATGGAAGTCGTTGTTATGTTGTTTACCTATCCAACGAATTGTCACATGCTAAGATTAAATGCAAATCGGCCACTTTATGGCCTTCCTAGTAAAAAAGGGTCGAAAACGAGTAATGTCCTAGATTAACGAGGGGATTTTCTTAACCTCCATTTTGGCCGAATTTTTAGAGAATGCAAAAATATCCCATGGAAGTCGTAGTTATGTTGTTTACCTATCCAACGAATTGTCACATGCTAAGATTCAATGCAAATCGGCCACTTTAAGGCCTTCCTAGTAAAAATGGGTCGAAAACGAGTAATGTCCTAAATTAACGAGGAGATTTTAACCCCCATTTTGGCTGAATTTTTAGAGAATGCAAAAATATCCCATGGAAGTCGTAGCTATGTTGTTTACCTAGCCAACGAATTGTCACACGCTAAGATTCAATGCAAATCGGCCACATTATGGCCTTCCTACTAAAAAAGGGTCGAAAACGAGTAATGTCCCAAATTAACGAGGTCTTTTCTTAACCCCCATTTTGGCTGAATTTTTAGAGAATGCAAAAATATCCCATGGAAGTCATTGCTATGTTGTTTACCTATCCAACGAATTGTCACACGCTAAGATTCAATGCAAATCGGCCACATTATGGCCTTCCTAGTAAAAATGGGTCGAAAACGAGTAATGTCCTAAATTAACGAGGAGATTTTCTTAACCTCCATTTTGGCCGAATTTTTAGAGAATGCAAAAATATCCCATGGAAGTCGTAGTTATGTTGTTTACCTATCCAACAAATTGTCACACACTAAGATTCAATGCAAATCGGCCACATTATGGCCTTCCTACTAAAAAAGGGTCGAAAACGAGTAATGTCCCAAATTGACGAGGAGATTTACTTAACCTCCATTTTGGCTGAATTTTTAGAGAATGCAAAAAAATCCCATGGAAGTCGTTGTTATGTTGTTTACCTATCCAACGAATTGTCACATGCTAAGATTAAATGCAAATCGGCCACTTTATGGCCTTCCTAGTAAAAAAGGGTCGAAAACGCGTAATGTCCTAGATTAACGAGGGGATTTTCTTAACCTCCATTTTGGCCGAATTTTTAGAGAATGCAAAAATATCCCATGGAAGTCGTTGTTATGTTGTTTACCTATCCAACGAATTGTCACATGCTAAGATTAAATGCAAATCGGCCACTTTATGGCCTTCCTAGTAAAAAAGGGTCGAAAACGAGTAATGTCCTAGATTAACGAGGGGATTTTCTTAACCTCCATTTTGGCCGAATTTTTAGAGAATGCAAAAATATCCCATGGAAGTCGTAGTTATGTTGTTTACCTATCCAACGAATTGTCACATGCTAAGATTCAATGCAAATCGGCCACTTTAAGGCCTTCCTAGTAAAAATGGGTCGAAAACGAGTAATGTCCTAAATTAACGAGGAGATTTTAACCCCCATTTTGGCTGAATTTTTAGAGAATGCAAAAATATCCCATGGAAGTCATAGTTATGTTGTTTACCTATCCAACGAATTGTCACACACTAAGATTCAATGCAAATCGGCCACATTATGGCCTTCCTAGTAAAAAAGGGTCGAAAACGAGTAATGTCCCAAATTAACGAGGAGATTTTCTTAACCTCCATTTTGGATGAATTTTTAGATAATGCAAAAATATCCCATGGAAGTCGTAGTTATGTTGTTTACCTATCCAACAAATTGTCACACGCTAAGATTCAATGCAAATCGGCTACATTATAGCCTTCCTACTAAAAAAGGGTCGAAAACGAGTAATGTCCCAAATTAACGAGGAGATTTTCTTGACCTCCATTTTGGATGAATTTTTAGATAATGCAAAAATATCCCATGGAAGTCGTAGTTATGTTGTTTACCTATCCAATGAATTGTCACATGCTAAGATTCAATACAAATCGGCCACATTATGGCCTTCCTAGTAAAAATGGGTCGAAAACGAGTAATGTCCTAAATTAACGAGGAGATTTTCTTAACCTCCATTTTGGCCGAATTTTTAGAGAATGCAAAAATATCCCATGGAAGTGATAGTTATGTTGTTTACCTATCCAACGAATTGTCACACGCTAAGATTCAATGCAAATCGGCCACATTATGGCCTTCCTACTAAAAAAGGGTCGAAAACGAGTAATGTCCCAAATTGACGAGGAGATTTACTTAACCTCCATTTTGGCTGAATTTTTAGAGAATTCAAAAAAATCCCATGGAAGTCGTAGCTATGTTATTTACCTATCCAACGAATTGTCCCATGCTAAGATTCAATACAAACCGGCCACTTTATGGCCTTCCTTTTAAAAAAGGGTCGAAAACGAGTAATGTCCTAAATTAACGAGGGGATTTTCTTAACCTCCATTTTGGCTGAATTTTTAGAGAATGCAAAAATATCCCATGGAAGTCGTAGTTATGTTGTTTACCTATCCAACGAATTGTCACATGCTAAGATTCAATACAAATCGGCCACTTTAAGGCCTTCGTAGTAAAAATGGGTCGAAAACGAGTAATGTCCTAAATTAACGAGGAGTTTTTCCTAACCTCCATTTTGGCCGAATTTTTAGAGAATGCAAAAATATCCCATGGAAGTCGTTGTTATGTTGTTTACCTATCCAACGAATTGTCACATGCTAAGATTAAATGCAAATCGGCCACTTTATGGCCTTCCTAGTAAAAAAGGGTCGAAAACGAGTAATGTCCTAGATTAACGAGGGGATTTTCTTAACCTCCATTTTGGCCGAATTTTTAGAGAATGCAAAAATATCCCATGGAAGTCGTAGTTATGTTGTTTACCTATCCAACGAATTGTCACATGCTAAGATTCAATGCAAATCGGCCACTTTAAGGCCTTCCTAGTAAAAATGGGTCGAAAACGAGTAATGTCCTAAATTAACGAGGAGATTTTAACCCCCATTTTGGCTGAATTTTTAGAGAATGCAAAAATATCCCATGGAAGTCGTAGCTATGTTGTTTACCTAGCCAACGAATTGTCACACGCTAAGATTCAATGCAAATCGGCCACATTATGGCCTTCCTACTAAAAAAGGGTCGAAAACGAGTAATGTCCCAAATTAACGAGGTCTTTTCTTAACCCCCATTTTGGCTGAATTTTTAGAGAATGCAAAAATATCCCATGGAAGTCATTGCTATGTTGTTTACCTATCCAACGAATTGTCACACGCTAAGATTCAATGCAAATCGGCCACATTATGGCCTTCCTAGTAAAAATGGGTCGAAAACGAGTAATGTCCTAAATTAACGAGGAGATTTTCTTAACCTCCATTTTGGCCGAATTTTTAGAGAATGCAAAAATATCCCATGGAAGTCGTAGTTATGTTGTTTACCTATCCAACAAATTGTCACACACTAAGATTCAATGCAAATCGGCCACATTATGGCCTTCCTACTAAAAAAGGGTCGAAAACGAGTAATGTCCCAAATTGACGAGGAGATTTACTTAACCTCCATTTTGGCTGAATTTTTAGAGAATGCAAAAAAATCCCATGGAAGTCGTTGTTATGTTGTTTACCTATCCAACGAATTGTCACATGCTAAGATTAAATGCAAATCGGCCACTTTATGGCCTTCCTAGTAAAAAAGGGTCGAAAACGCGTAATGTCCTAGATTAACGAGGGGATTTTCTTAACCTCCATTTTGGCCGAATTTTTAGAGAATGCAAAAATATCCCATGGAAGTCGTTGTTATGTTGTTTACCTATCCAACGAATTGTCACATGCTAAGATTAAATGCAAATCGGCCACTTTATGGCCTTCCTAGTAAAAAAGGGTCGAAAACGAGTAATGTCCTAGATTAACGAGGGGATTTTCTTAACCTCCATTTTGGCCGAATTTTTAGAGAATGCAAAAATATCCCATGGAAGTCGTAGTTATGTTGTTTACCTATCCAACGAATTGTCACATGCTAAGATTCAATGCAAATCGGCCACTTTAAGGCCTTCCTAGTAAAAATGGGTCGCAAACGAGTAATGTCCGAAATTAACGAGGAGATTTTAACCCCCATTTTGGCTGAATTTTTAGAGAATGCAAAAATATCCCATGGAAGTCATAGTTATGTTGTTTACCTATCCAACGAATTGTCACACACTAAGATTCAATGCAAATCGGCCACATTATGGCCTTCCTAGTAAAAAAGGGTCGAAAACGAGTAATGTCCCAAATTAACGAGGAGATTTTCTTAACCTCCATTTTGGATGAATTTTTAGATAATGCAAAAATATCCCATGGAAGTCGTAGTTATGTTGTTTACCTATCCAACAAATTGTCACACGCTAAGATTCAATGCAAATCGGCTACATTATAGCCTTCCTACTAAAAAAGGGTCGAAAACGAGTAATGTCCCAAATTAACGAGGAGATTTTCTTGACCTCCATTTTGGATGAATTTTTAGATAATGCAAAAATATCCCATGGAAGTCGTAGTTATGTTGTTTACCTATCCAATGAATTGTCACATGCTAAGATTCAATACAAATCGGCCACATTATGGCCTTCCTAGTAAAAATGGGTCGAAAACGAGTAATGTCCTAAATTAACGAGGAGATTTTCTTAACCTCCATTTTGGCCGAATTTTTAGAGAATGCAAAAATATCCCATGGAAGTGATAGTTATGTTGTTTACCTATCCAACGAATTGTCACACGCTAAGATTCAATGCAAATCGGCCACATTATGGCCTTCCTACTAAAAAAGGGTCGAAAACGAGTAATGTCCCAAATTGACGAGGAGATTTACTTAACCTCCATTTTGGCTGAATTTTTAGAGAATGCAAAAAAATCCCATGGAAGTCGTAGCTATGTTGTTTACCTATCCAACGAATTGTCCCATGCTAAGATTCAATACAAACCGGCCACTTTATGGCCTTCCTTTTAAAAAAGGGTCGAAAACGAGTAATGTCCTAAATTAACGAGGGGATTTTCTTAACCTCCATTTTGGCTGAATTTTTAGAGAATGCAAAAATATCCCATGGAAGTCGTAGTTATGTTGTTTACCTATCCAACGAATTGTCACATGCTAAGATTCAATACAAATCGGCCACTTTAAGGCCTTCCTAGTAAAAATGGGTCGAAAACGAGTAATGTCCTAAATTAACGAGGAGTTTTTCCTAACCTCCATTTTGGCCGAATTTTTAGAGAATGCAAAAATATCCCATGGAAGTCGTTGTTATGTTGTTTACCTATCCAACGAATTGTCACATGCTAAGATTAAATGCAAATCGGCCACTTTATGGCCTTCCTAGTAAAAAAGGGTCGAAAACGAGTAATGTCCTAGATTAACGAGGGGATTTTCTTAACCTCCATTTTGGCCGAATTTTTAGAGAATGCAAAAATATCCCATGGAAGTCGTAGTTATGTTGTTTACCTATCCAACGAATTGTCACATGCTAAGATTCAATGCAAATCGGCCACTTTAAGGCCTTCCTAGTAAAAATGGGTCGAAAACGAGTAATGTCCTAAATTAACGAGGAGATTTTAACCCCCATTTTGGCTGAATTTTTAGAGAATGCAAAAATATCCCATGGAAGTCGTAGCTATGTTGTTTACCTAGCCAACGAATTGTCACACGCTAAGATTCAATGCAAATCGGCCACATTATGGCCTTCCTACTAAAAAAGGGTCGAAAACGAGTAATGTCCCAAATTAACGAGGTCTTTTCTTAACCCCCATTTTGGCTGAATTTTTAGAGAATGCAAAAATATCCCATGGAAGTCATTGCTATGTTGTTTACCTATCCAACGAATTGTCACACGCTAAGATTCAATGCAAATCGGCCACATTATGGCCTTCCTAGTAAAAATGGGTCGAAAACGAGTAATGTCCTAAATTAACGAGGAGATTTTCTTAACCTCCATTTTGGCCGAATTTTTAGAGAATGCAAAAATATCCCATGGAAGTCGTAGTTATGTTGTTTACCTATCCAACAAATTGTCACACACTAAGATTCAATGCAAATCGGCCACATTATGGCCTTCCTACTAAAAAAGGGTCGAAAACGAGTAATGTCCCAAATTGACGAGGAGATTTACTTAACCTCCATTTTGGCTGAATTTTTAGAGAATGCAAAAAAATCCCATGGAAGTCGTTGTTATGTTGTTTACCTATCCAACGAATTGTCACATGCTAAGATTAAATGCAAATCGGCCACTTTATGGCCTTCCTAGTAAAAAAGGGTCGAAAACGCGTAATGTCCTAGATTAACGAGGGGATTTTCTTAACCTCCATTTTGGCCGAATTTTTAGAGAATGCAAAAATATCCCATGGAAGTCGTAGTTATGTTGTTTACCTATCCAACGAATTGTCACATGCTAAGATTAAATGCAAATCGGCCACTTTATGGCCTTCCTAGTAAAAAAGGGTCGAAAACGCGTAATGTCCTAGATTAACGAGGGGATTTTCTTAACCTCCATTTTGGCCGAATTTTTAGAGAATGCAAAAATATCCCATGGAAGTCGTTGTTATGTTGTTTACCTATCCAACGAATTGTCACATGCTAAGATTAAATGCAAATCGGCCACTTTATGGCCTTCCTAGTAAAAAAGGGTCGAAAACGAGTAATGTCCTAGATTAACGAGGGGATTTTCTTAACCTCCATTTTGGCCGAATTTTTAGAGAATGCAAAAATATCCCATGGAAGTCGTAGTTATGTTGTTTACCTATCCAACGAATTGTCACATGCTAAGATTCAATGCAAATCGGCCACTTTAAGGCCTTCCTAGTAAAAATGGGTCGAAAACGAGTAATGTCCTAAATTAACGAGGAGATTTTAACCCCCATTTTGGCTGAATTTTTAGAGAATGCAAAAATATCCCATGGAAGTCATAGTTATGTTGTTTACCTATCCAACGAATTGTCACACACTAAGATTCAATGCAAATCGGCCACATTATGGCCTTCCTAGTAAAAAAGGGTCGAAAACGAGTAATGTCCCAAATTAACGAGGAGATTTTCTTAACCTCCATTTTGGATGAATTTTTAGATAATGCAAAAATATCCCATGGAAGTCGTAGTTATGTTGTTTACCTATCCAATGAATTGTCACATGCTAAGATTCAATACAAATCGGCCACATTATGGCCTTCCTAGTAAAAATGGGTCGAAAACGAGTAATGTCCTAAATTAACGAGGAGATTTTCTTAACCTCCATTTTGGCCGAATTTTTAGAGAATGCAAAAATATCCCATGGAAGTGATAGTTATGTTGTTTACCTATCCAACGAATTGTCACACGCTAAGATTCAATGCAAATCGGCCACATTATGGCCTTCCTACTAAAAAAGGGTCGAAAACGAGTAATGTCCCAAATTGACGAGGAGATTTACTTAACCTCCATTTTGGCTGAATTTTTAGAGAATGCAAAAAAATCCCATGGAAGTCGTAGCTATGTTGTTTACCTATCCAACGAATTGTCCCATGCTAAGATTCAATACAAACCGGCCACTTTATGGCCTTCCTTTTAAAAAAGGGTCGAAAACGAGTAATGTCCTAAATTAACGAGGGGATTTTCTTAACCTCCATTTTGGCTGAATTTTTAGAGAATGCAAAAATATCCCATGGAAGTCGTAGTTATGTTGTTTACCTATCCAACGAATTGTCACATGCTAAGATTCAATACAAATCGGCCACTTTAAGGCCTTCCTAGTAAAAATGGGTCGAAAACGAGTAATGTCCTAAATTAACGAGGAGTTTTTCCTAACCTCCATTTTGGCCGAATTTTTAGAGAATGCAAAAATATCCCATGGAAGTCGTTGTTATGTTGTTTACCTATCCAACGAATTGTCACATGCTAAGATTAAATGCAAATCGGCCACTTTATGGCCTTCCTAGTAAAAAAGGGTCGAAAACGAGTAATGTCCTAGATTAACGAGGGGATTTTCTTAACCTCCATTTTGGCCGAATTTTTAGAGAATGCAAAAATATCCCATGGAAGTCGTAGTTATGTTGTTTACCTATCCAACGAATTGTCACATGCTAAGATTCAATGCAAATCGGCCACTTTAAGGCCTTCCTAGTAAAAATGGGTCGAAAACGAGTAATGTCCTAAATTAACGAGGAGATTTTAACCCCCATTTTGGCTGAATTTTTAGAGAATGCAAAAATATCCCATGGAAGTCGTAGCTATGTTGTTTACCTAGCCAACGAATTGTCACACGCTAAGATTCAATGCAAATCGGCCACATTATGGCCTTCCTACTAAAAAAGGGTCGAAAACGAGTAATGTCCCAAATTAACGAGGTCTTTTCTTAACCCCCATTTTGGCTGAATTTTTAGAGAATGCAAAAATATCCCATGGAAGTCATTGCTATGTTGTTTACCTATCCAACGAATTGTCACACGCTAAGATTCAATGCAAATCGGCCACATTATGGCCTTCCTAGTAAAAATGGGTCGAAAACGAGTAATGTCCTAAATTAACGAGGAGATTTTCTTAACCTCCATTTTGGCCGAATTTTTAGAGAATGCAAAAATATCCCATGGAAGTCGTAGTTATGTTGTTTACCTATCCAACAAATTGTCACACACTAAGATTCAATGCAAATCGGCCACATTATGGCCTTCCTACTAAAAAAGGGTCGAAAACGAGTAATGTCCCAAATTGACGAGGAGATTTACTTAACCTCCATTTTGGCTGAATTTTTAGAGAATGCAAAAAAATCCCATGGAAGTCGTTGTTATGTTGTTTACCTATCCAACGAATTGTCACATGCTAAGATTAAATGCAAATCGGCCACTTTATGGCCTTCCTAGTAAAAAAGGGTCGAAAACGCGTAATGTCCTAGATTAACGAGGGGATTTTCTTAACCTCCATTTTGGCCGAATTTTTAGAGAATGCAAAAATATCCCATGGAAGTCGTAGTTATGTTGTTTACCTATCCAACGAATTGTCACATGCTAAGATTAAATGCAAATCGGCCACTTTATGGCCTTCCTAGTAAAAAAGGGTCGAAAACGCGTAATGTCCTAGATTAACGAGGGGATTTTCTTAACCTCCATTTTGGCCGAATTTTTAGAGAATGCAAAAATATCCCATGGAAGTCGTTGTTATGTTGTTTACCTATCCAACGAATTGTCACATGCTAAGATTAAATGCAAATCGGCCACTTTATGGCCTTCCTAGTAAAAAAGGGTCGAAAACGAGTAATGTCCTAGATTAACGAGGGGATTTTCTTAACCTCCATTTTGGCCGAATTTTTAGAGAATGCAAAAATATCCCATGGAAGTCGTAGTTATGTTGTTTACCTATCCAACGAATTGTCACATGCTAAGATTCAATGCAAATCGGCCACTTTAAGGCCTTCCTAGTAAAAATGGGTCGAAAACGAGTAATGTCCTAAATTAACGAGGAGATTTTAACCCCCATTTTGGCTGAATTTTTAGAGAATGCAAAAATATCCCATGGAAGTCATAGTTATGTTGTTTACCTATCCAACGAATTGTCACACACTAAGATTCAATGCAAA
The DNA here is from genome assembly GCF_051527215.1 of Medicago sativa. Classification (NCBI taxonomy): domain Eukaryota; kingdom Viridiplantae; phylum Streptophyta; class Magnoliopsida; order Fabales; family Fabaceae; genus Medicago; species Medicago sativa. The sequence continues at coordinate 86,323,835 of NC_140750.1, forward strand.
TCGGCCACATTATGGCCTTCCTAGTAAAAAAGGGTCGAAAACGAGTAATGTCCCAAATTAACGAGGAGATTTTCTTAACCTCCATTTTGGATGAATTTTTAGATAATGCAAAAATATCCCATGGAAGTCGTAGTTATGTTGTTTACCTATCCAACAAATTGTCACACGCTAAGATTCAATGCAAATCGGCTACATTATAGCCTTCCTACTAAAAAAGGGTCGAAAACGAGTAATGTCCCAAATTAACGAGGAGATTTTCTTGACCTCCATTTTGGATGAATTTTTAGATAATGCAAAAATATCCCATGGAAGTCGTAGTTATGTTGTTTACCTATCCAATGAATTGTCACATGCTAAGATTCAATACAAATCGGCCACATTATGGCCTTCCTAGTAAAAATGGGTCGAAAACGAGTAATGTCCTAAATTAACGAGGAGATTTTCTTAACCTCCATTTTGGCCGAATTTTTAGAGAATGCAAAAATATCCCATGGAAGTGATAGTTATGTTGTTTACCTATCCAACGAATTGTCACACGCTAAGATTCAATGCAAATCGGCCACATTATGGCCTTCCTACTAAAAAAGGGTCGAAAACGAGTAATGTCCCAAATTGACGAGGAGATTTACTTAACCTCCATTTTGGCTGAATTTTTAGAGAATGCAAAAAAATCCCATGGAAGTCGTAGCTATGTTATTTACCTATCCAACGAATTGTCCCATGCTAAGATTCAATACAAACCGGCCACTTTATGGCCTTCCTTTTAAAAAAGGGTCGAAAACGAGTAATGTCCTAAATTAACGAGGGGATTTTCTTAACCTCCATTTTGGCTGAATTTTTAGAGAATGCAAAAATATCCCATGGAAGTCGTAGTTATGTTGTTTACCTATCCAACGAATTGTCACATGCTAAGATTCAATACAAATCGGCCACTTTAAGGCCTTCGTAGTAAAAATGGGTCGAAAACGAGTAATGTCCTAAATTAACGAGGAGTTTTTCCTAACCTCCATTTTGGCCGAATTTTTAGAGAATGCAAAAATATCCCATGGAAGTCGTTGTTATGTTGTTTACCTATCCAACGAATTGTCACATGCTAAGATTAAATGCAAATCGGCCACTTTATGGCCTTCCTAGTAAAAAAGGGTCGAAAACGAGTAATGTCCTAGATTAACGAGGGGATTTTCTTAACCTCCATTTTGGCCGAATTTTTAGAGAATGCAAAAATATCCCATGGAAGTCGTAGTTATGTTGTTTACCTATCCAACGAATTGTCACATGCTAAGATTCAATGCAAATCGGCCACTTTAAGGCCTTCCTAGTAAAAATGGGTCGAAAACGAGTAATGTCCTAAATTAACGAGGAGATTTTAACCCCCATTTTGGCTGAATTTTTAGAGAATGCAAAAATATCCCATGGAAGTCGTAGCTATGTTGTTTACCTAGCCAACGAATTGTCACACGCTAAGATTCAATGCAAATCGGCCACATTATGGCCTTCCTACTAAAAAAGGGTCGAAAACGAGTAATGTCCCAAATTAACGAGGTCTTTTCTTAACCCCCATTTTGGCTGAATTTTTAGAGAATGCAAAAATATCCCATGGAAGTCATTGCTATGTTGTTTACCTATCCAACGAATTGTCACACGCTAAGATTCAATGCAAATCGGCCACATTATGGCCTTCCTAGTAAAAATGGGTCGAAAACGAGTAATGTCCTAAATTAACGAGGAGATTTTCTTAACCTCCATTTTGGCCGAATTTTTAGAGAATGCAAAAATATCCCATGGAAGTCGTAGTTATGTTGTTTACCTATCCAACAAATTGTCACACACTAAGATTCAATGCAAATCGGCCACATTATGGCCTTCCTACTAAAAAAGGGTCGAAAACGAGTAATGTCCCAAATTGACGAGGAGATTTACTTAACCTCCATTTTGGCTGAATTTTTAGAGAATGCAAAAAAATCCCATGGAAGTCGTTGTTATGTTGTTTACCTATCCAACGAATTGTCACATGCTAAGATTAAATGCAAATCGGCCACTTTATGGCCTTCCTAGTAAAAAAGGGTCGAAAACGCGTAATGTCCTAGATTAACGAGGGGATTTTCTTAACCTCCATTTTGGCCGAATTTTTAGAGAATGCAAAAATATCCCATGGAAGTCGTTGTTATGTTGTTTACCTATCCAACGAATTGTCACATGCTAAGATTAAATGCAAATCGGCCACTTTATGGCCTTCCTAGTAAAAAAGGGTCGAAAACGAGTAATGTCCTAGATTAACGAGGGGATTTTCTTAACCTCCATTTTGGCCGAATTTTTAGAGAATGCAAAAATATCCCATGGAAGTCGTAGTTATGTTGTTTACCTATCCAACGAATTGTCACATGCTAAGATTCAATGCAAATCGGCCACTTTAAGGCCTTCCTAGTAAAAATGGGTCGCAAACGAGTAATGTCCGAAATTAACGAGGAGATTTTAACCCCCATTTTGGCTGAATTTTTAGAGAATGCAAAAATATCCCATGGAAGTCATAGTTATGTTGTTTACCTATCCAACGAATTGTCACACACTAAGATTCAATGCAAATCGGCCACATTATGGCCTTCCTAGTAAAAAAGGGTCGAAAACGAGTAATGTCCCAAATTAACGAGGAGATTTTCTTAACCTCCATTTTGGATGAATTTTTAGATAATGCAAAAATATCCCATGGAAGTCGTAGTTATGTTGTTTACCTATCCAACAAATTGTCACACGCTAAGATTCAATGCAAATCGGCTACATTATAGCCTTCCTACTAAAAAAGGGTCGAAAACGAGTAATGTCCCAAATTAACGAGGAGATTTTCTTGACCTCCATTTTGGATGAATTTTTAGATAATGCAAAAATATCCCATGGAAGTCGTAGTTATGTTGTTTACCTATCCAATGAATTGTCACATGCTAAGATTCAATACAAATCGGCCACATTATGGCCTTCCTAGTAAAAATGGGTCGAAAACGAGTAATGTCCTAAATTAACGAGGAGATTTTCTTAACCTCCATTTTGGCCGAATTTTTAGAGAATGCAAAAATATCCCATGGAAGTGATAGTTATGTTGTTTACCTATCCAACGAATTGTCACACGCTAAGATTCAATGCAAATCGGCCACATTATGGCCTTCCTACTAAAAAAGGGTCGAAAACGAGTAATGTCCCAAATTGACGAGGAGATTTACTTAACCTCCATTTTGGCTGAATTTTTAGAGAATGCAAAAAAATCCCATGGAAGTCGTAGCTATGTTGTTTACCTATCCAACGAATTGTCCCATGCTAAGATTCAATACAAACCGGCCACTTTATGGCCTTCCTTTTAAAAAAGGGTCGAAAACGAGTAATGTCCTAAATTAACGAGGGGATTTTCTTAACCTCCATTTTGGCTGAATTTTTAGAGAATGCAAAAATATCCCATGGAAGTCGTAGTTATGTTGTTTACCTATCCAACGAATTGTCACATGCTAAGATTCAATACAAATCGGCCACTTTAAGGCCTTCCTAGTAAAAATGGGTCGAAAACGAGTAATGTCCTAAATTAACGAGGAGTTTTTCCTAACCTCCATTTTGGCCGAATTTTTAGAGAATGCAAAAATATCCCATGGAAGTCGTTGTTATGTTGTTTACCTATCCAACGAATTGTCACATGCTAAGATTAAATGCAAATCGGCCACTTTATGGCCTTCCTAGTAAAAAAGGGTCGAAAACGAGTAATGTCCTAGATTAACGAGGGGATTTTCTTAACCTCCATTTTGGCCGAATTTTTAGAGAATGCAAAAATATCCCATGGAAGTCGTAGTTATGTTGTTTACCTATCCAACGAATTGTCACATGCTAAGATTCAATGCAAATCGGCCACTTTAAGGCCTTCCTAGTAAAAATGGGTCGAAAACGAGTAATGTCCTAAATTAACGAGGAGATTTTAACCCCCATTTTGGCTGAATTTTTAGAGAATGCAAAAATATCCCATGGAAGTCGTAGCTATGTTGTTTACCTAGCCAACGAATTGTCACACGCTAAGATTCAATGCAAATCGGCCACATTATGGCCTTCCTACTAAAAAAGGGTCGAAAACGAGTAATGTCCCAAATTAACGAGGTCTTTTCTTAACCCCCATTTTGGCTGAATTTTTAGAGAATGCAAAAATATCCCATGGAAGTCATTGCTATGTTGTTTACCTATCCAACGAATTGTCACACGCTAAGATTCAATGCAAATCGGCCACATTATGGCCTTCCTAGTAAAAATGGGTCGAAAACGAGTAATGTCCTAAATTAACGAGGAGATTTTCTTAACCTCCATTTTGGCCGAATTTTTAGAGAATGCAAAAATATCCCATGGAAGTCGTAGTTATGTTGTTTACCTATCCAACAAATTGTCACACACTAAGATTCAATGCAAATCGGCCACATTATGGCCTTCCTACTAAAAAAGGGTCGAAAACGAGTAATGTCCCAAATTGACGAGGAGATTTACTTAACCTCCATTTTGGCTGAATTTTTAGAGAATGCAAAAAAATCCCATGGAAGTCGTTGTTATGTTGTTTACCTATCCAACGAATTGTCACATGCTAAGATTAAATGCAAATCGGCCACTTTATGGCCTTCCTAGTAAAAAAGGGTCGAAAACGCGTAATGTCCTAGATTAACGAGGGGATTTTCTTAACCTCCATTTTGGCCGAATTTTTAGAGAATGCAAAAATATCCCATGGAAGTCGTTGTTATGTTGTTTACCTATCCAACGAATTGTCACATGCTAAGATTAAATGCAAATCGGCCACTTTATGGCCTTCCTAGTAAAAAAGGGTCGAAAACGAGTAATGTCCTAGATTAACGAGGGGATTTTCTTAACCTCCATTTTGGCCGAATTTTTAGAGAATGCAAAAATATCCCATGGAAGTCGTAGTTATGTTGTTTACCTATCCAACGAATTGTCACATGCTAAGATTCAATGCAAATCGGCCACTTTAAGGCCTTCCTAGTAAAAATGGGTCGCAAACGAGTAATGTCCTAAATTAACGAGGAGATTTTAACCCCCATTTTGGCTGAATTTTTAGAGAATGCAAAAATATCCCATGGAAGTCATAGTTATGTTGTTTACCTATCCAACGAATTGTCACACACTAAGATTCAATGCAAATCGGCCACATTATGGCCTTCCTAGTAAAAAAGGGTCGAAAACGAGTAATGTCCCAAATTAACGAGGAGATTTTCTTAACCTCCATTTTGGATGAATTTTTAGATAATGCAAAAATATCCCATGGAAGTCGTAGTTATGTTGTTTACCTATCCAACAAATTGTCACACGCTAAGATTCAATGCAAATCGGCTACATTATAGCCTTCCTACTAAAAAAGGGTCGAAAACGAGTAATGTCCCAAATTAACGAGGAGATTTTCTTGACCTCCATTTTGGATGAATTTTTAGATAATGCAAAAATATCCCATGGAAGTCGTAGTTATGTTGTTTACCTATCCAATGAATTGTCACATGCTAAGATTCAATACAAATCGGCCACATTATGGCCTTCCTAGTAAAAATGGGTCGAAAACGAGTAATGTCCTAAATTAACGAGGAGATTTTCTTAACCTCCATTTTGGCCGAATTTTTAGAGAATGCAAAAATATCCCATGGAAGTGATAGTTATGTTGTTTACCTATCCAACGAATTGTCACACGCTAAGATTCAATGCAAATCGGCCACATTATGGCCTTCCTACTAAAAAAGGGTCGAAAACGAGTAATGTCCCAAATTGACGAGGAGATTTACTTAACCTCCATTTTGGCTGAATTTTTAGAGAATGCAAAAAAATCCCATGGAAGTCGTAGCTATGTTGTTTACCTATCCAACGAATTGTCCCATGCTAAGATTCAATACAAACCGGCCACTTTATGGCCTTCCTTTTAAAAAAGGGTCGAAAACGAGTAATGTCCTAAATTAACGAGGGGATTTTCTTAACCTCCATTTTGGCTGAATTTTTAGAGAATGCAAAAATATCCCATGGAAGTCGTAGTTATGTTGTTTACCTATCCAACGAATTGTCACATGCTAAGATTCAATACAAATCGGCCACTTTAAGGCCTTCCTAGTAAAAATGGGTCGAAAACGAGTAATGTCCTAAATTAACGAGGAGTTTTTCCTAACCTCCATTTTGGCCGAATTTTTAGAGAATGCAAAAATATCCCATGGAAGTCGTTGTTATGTTGTTTACCTATCCAACGAATTGTCACATGCTAAGATTAAATGCAAATCGGCCACTTTATGGCCTTCCTAGTAAAAAAGGGTCGAAAACGAGTAATGTCCTAGATTAACGAGGGGATTTTCTTAACCTCCATTTTGGCCGAATTTTTAGAGAATGCAAAAATATCCCATGGAAGTCGTAGTTATGTTGTTTACCTATCCAACGAATTGTCACATGCTAAGATTCAATGCAAATCGGCCACTTTAAGGCCTTCCTAGTAAAAATGGGTCGAAAACGAGTAATGTCCTAAATTAACGAGGAGATTTTAACCCCCATTTTGGCTGAATTTTTAGAGAATGCAAAAATATCCCATGGAAGTCGTAGCTATGTTGTTTACCTAGCCAACGAATTGTCACACGCTAAGATTCAATGCAAATCGGCCACATTATGGCCTTCCTACTAAAAAAGGGTCGAAAACGAGTAATGTCCCAAATTAACGAGGTCTTTTCTTAACCCCCATTTTGGCTGAATTTTTAGAGAATGCAAAAATATCCCATGGAAGTCATTGCTATGTTGTTTACCTATCCAACGAATTGTCACACGCTAAGATTCAATGCAAATCGGCCACATTATGGCCTTCCTAGTAAAAATGGGTCGAAAACGAGTAATGTCCTAAATTAACGAGGAGATTTTCTTAACCTCCATTTTGGCCGAATTTTTAGAGAATGCAAAAATATCCCATGGAAGTCGTAGTTATGTTGTTTACCTATCCAACAAATTGTCACACGCTAAGATTCAATGCAAATCGGCCACATTATGGCCTTCCTACTAAAAAAGGGTCGAAAACGAGTAATGTCCCAAATTGACGAGGAGATTTACTTAACCTCCATTTTGGCTGAATTTTTAGAGAATGCAAAAAAATCCCATGGAAGTCGTTGTTATGTTGTTTACCTATCCAACGAATTGTCACATGCTAAGATTAAATGCAAATCGGCCACTTTATGGCCTTCCTAGTAAAAAAGGGTCGAAAACGCGTAATGTCCTAGATTAACGAGGGGATTTTCTTAACCTCCATTTTGGCCGAATTTTTAGAGAATGCAAAAATATCCCATGGAAGTCGTTGTTATGTTGTTTACCTATCCAACGAATTGTCACATGCTAAGATTAAATGCAAATCGGCCACTTTATGGCCTTCCTAGTAAAAAAGGGTCGAAAACGAGTAATGTCCTAGATTAACGAGGGGATTTTCTTAACCTCCATTTTGGCCGAATTTTTAGAGAATGCAAAAATATCCCATGGAAGTCGTAGTTATGTTGTTTACCTATCCAACGAATTGTCACATGCTAAGATTCAATGCAAATCGGCCACTTTAAGGCCTTCCTAGTAAAAATGGGTCGAAAACGAGTAATGTCCTAAATTAACGAGGAGATTTTAACCCCCATTTTGGCTGAATTTTTAGAGAATGCAAAAATATCCCATGGAAGTCATAGTTATGTTGTTTACCTATCCAACGAATTGTCACACACTAAGATTCAATGCAAATCGGCCACATTATGGCCTTCCTAGTAAAAAAGGGTCGAAAACGAGTAATGTCCCAAATTAACGAGGAGATTTTCTTAACCTCCATTTTGGATGAATTTTTAGATAATGCAAAAATATCCCATGGAAGTCGTAGTTATGTTGTTTACCTATCCAACAAATTGTCACACGCTAAGATTCAATGCAAATCGGCTACATTATAGCCTTCCTACTAAAAAAGGGTCGAAAACGAGTAATGTCCCAAATTAACGAGGAGATTTTCTTGACCTCCATTTTGGATGAATTTTTAGATAATGCAAAAATATCCCATGGAAGTCGTAGTTATGTTGTTTACCTATCCAATGAATTGTCACATGCTAAGATTCAATACAAATCGGCCACATTATGGCCTTTCTAGTAAAAATGGGTCGAAAACGAGTAATGTCCTAAATTAACGAGGAGATTTTCTTAACCTCCATTTTGGCCGAATTTTTAGAGAATGCAAAAATATCCCATGGAAGTGATAGTTATGTTGTTTACCTATCCAACGAATTGTCACACGCTAAGATTCAATGCAAATCGGCCACATTATGGCCTTCCTACTAAAAAAGGGTCGAAAACGAGTAATGTCCCAAATTGACGAGGAGATTTACTTAACCTCCATTTTGGCTGAATTTTTAGAGAATGCAAAAAAATCCCATGGAAGTCGTAGCTATGTTGTTTACCTATCCAACGAATTGTCCCATGCTAAGATTCAATACAAACCGGCCACTTTATGGCCTTCCTTTTAAAAAAGGGTCGAAAACGAGTAATGTCCTAAATTAACGAGGGGATTTTCTTAACCTCCATTTTGGCTGAATTTTTAGAGAATGCAAAAATATCCCATGGAAGTCGTAGCTATGTTGTTTACCTATCCAACGAATTGTCCCATGCTAAGATTCAATACAAATCGGCCACTTTAAGGCCTTCCTAGTAAAAATGGGTCGAAAACGAGTAATGTCCTAAATTAACGAGGAGTTTTTCCTAACCTCCATTTTGGCCGAATTTTTAGAGAATGCAAAAATATCCCATGGAAGTCGTTGTTATGTTGTTTACCTATCCAACGAATTGTCACATGCTAAGATTAAATGCAAATCGGCCACTTTATGGCCTTCCTAGTAAAAAAGGGTCGAAAACGAGTAATGTCCTAGATTAACGAGGGGATTTTCTTAACCTCCATTTTGGCCGAATTTTTAGAGAATGCAAAAATATCCCATGGAAGTCGTAGTTATGTTGTTTACCTATCCAACGAATTGTCACATGCTAAGATTCAATGCAAATCGGCCACTTTAAGGCCTTCCTAGTAAAAATGGGTCGAAAACGAGTAATGTCCTAAATTAACGAGGAGATTTTAACCCCCATTTTGGCTGAATTTTTAGAGAATGCAAAAAATATCCCATGGAAGTCGTAGCTATGTTGTTTACCTAGCCAACGAATTGTCACACGCTAAGATTCAATGCAAATCGGCCACATTATGGCCTTCCTACTAAAAAAGGGTCGAAAACGAGTAATGTCCCAAATTAACGAGGTCTTTTCTTAACCCCCATTTTGGCTGAATTTTTAGAGAATGCAAAAATATCCCATGGAAGTCATTGCTATGTTGTTTACCTATCCAACGAATTGTCACACGCTAAGATTCAATGCAAATCGGCCACATTATGGCCTTCCTAGTAAAAAAGGGTCGAAAACGAGTAATGTCCCAAATTAACGAGGAGATTTTCTTAACCTCCATTTTGGCTGAATTTTTAAAAAATGCAAAAATATCCCATGGAAGTCGTAGCTATGTTGTTTACCTATCCAACGAATTGTCCCATGCTAAGATTCAATACAAACCGGCCACATTATGGCCTTCCTAGTAAAAAAGGGTCGAAAACGAGTAATGTCCCAAATTAACGAGGAGATTTTCTTAACCTCCATTTTGGATGAATTTTTAGAGAATGCAAAAATATCCCATGGAATTCGTAGCTATGTTGTTTACCTATCCAACAAATTGTTACACGCTAAGATTCAATACAAACCGGCCACATTATGGCCTTCCTACTAAAAAAGGGTCGAAAACGAGTAATGTCCCAAATTAACGAGGAGATTTTCTTAACCTCCATTTTGGATGAATTTTTAGAGAATGCAAAAATATCCCATGGAAGTCGTAGTTATGTTGTTTACCTATCCAACAAATTGTCACACGCTAAGATTCAATGCAAATCGGCTACATTATGGCCTTCCTACTAAAAAAGGGTCGAAAACGAGTAATGTCCCAAATTAACGAGGAGATTTTCTTAACCTCCATTTTGGATGAATTTTTAGAGAATGCAAAAATATCCCATGGAAGTCGTAGTTATGTTGTTTACCTATCCAATGAATTGTCACATGCTAAGATTCAATACAAATCGGCCACATTATGGCCTTCCTAGTAAAAATGGGTCGAAAACGAGTAATGTCCTAAATTAACGAGGAGATTTTCTTAACCTCCATTTTGGCCGAATTTTTAGAGAATGCAAAAATATCCCATGGAAGTCATAGTTATGTTGTTTACCTATCCAACAAATTGTCACACGCTAAGATTCAATGCAAATCGGCCACATTATGGCCTTCCTACTAAAAAAGGGTCGAAAACGAGTAATGTCCTAGATTAACGAGGGGATTTTCTTAACCTCCATTTTGGCCGAATTTTTAGAGAATGCAAAAATATCCCATGGAAGTCGTAGTTATGTTGTTTACCTATCCAACGAATTGTCACATGCTAAGATTCAATGCAAATCGGCCACTTTAAGGCCTTCCTAGTAAAAATGGGTCGAAAACGAGTAATGTCCTAAATTAACGAGGAGATTTTAACCCCCATTTTGGCTGAATTTTTAGAGAATGCAAAAATATCCCATGGAAGTCGTAGCTATGTTGTTTACCTAGCCAACGAATTGTCACACGCTAAGATTCAATGCAAATCGGCCACATTATGGCCTTCCTACTAAAAAAGGGTCGAAAACGAGTAATGTCCCAAATTAACGAGGTCTTTTCTTAACCCCCATTTTGGCTGAATTTTTAGAGAATGCAAAAATATCCCATGGAAGTCATTGCTATGTTGTTTACCTATCCAACGAATTGTCACACGCTAAGATTCAATGCAAATCGGCCACATTATGGCCTTCCTAGTAAAAAAGGGTCGAAAACGAGTAATGTCCCAAATTAACGAGGAGATTTTCTTAACCTCCATTTTGGCTGAATTTTTAAAAAATGCAAAAATATCCCATGGAAGTCGTAGCTATGTTGTTTACCTATCCAACGAATTGTCCCATGCTAAGATTCAATACAAACCGGCCACATTATGGCCTTCCTAGTAAAAAAGGGTCGAAAACGAGTAATGTCCCAAATTAACGAGGAGATTTTCTTAACCTCCATTTTGGATGAATTTTTAGAGAATGCAAAAATATCCCATGGAATTCGTAGCTATGTTGTTTACCTATCCAACAAATTGTTACACGCTAAGATTCAATACAAACCGGCCACATTATGGCCTTCCTACTAAAAAAGGGTCGAAAACGAGTAATGTCCCAAATTAACGAGGAGATTTTCTTAAACTCCATTTTGGATGAATTTTTAGAGAATGCAAAAATATCCCATGGAAGTCGTAGTTATGTTGTTTACCTATCCAACAAATTGTCACACGCTAAGATTCAATGCAAATCGGCTACATTATGGCCTTCCTACTAAAAAAGGGTCGAAAACGAGTAATGTCCCAAATTAACGAGGAGATTTTCTTAACCTCCATTTTGGATGAATTTTTAGAGAATGCAAAAATATCCCATGGAAGTCGTAGTTATGTTGTTTACCTATCCAATGAATTGTCACATGCTAAGATTCAATACAAATCGGCCACATTATGGCCTTCCTAGTAAAAATGGGTCGAAAACGAGTAATGTCCCAAATTAACGAGGAGATTTTCTTAACCTCCATTTTGGCTGAATTTTTAAAAAATGCAAAAATATCCCATGGAAGTCGTAGCTATGTTGTTTACCTATCCAACGAATTGTCCCATGCTAAGATTCAATACAAATCGGCCACTTTAAGGCCTTCCTAGTAAAAATGGGTCGAAAACGAGTAATGTCCTAAATTAACGAGGAGTTTTTCCTAACCTCCATTTTGGCCGAATTTTTAGAGAATGCAAAAATATCCCATGGAAGTCGTTGTTATGTTGTTTACCTATCCAACGAATTGTCACATGCTAAGATTAAATGCAAATCGGCCACTTTATGGCCTTCCTAGTAAAAAAGGGTCGAAAACGAGTAATGTCCTAGATTAACGAGGGGATTTTCTTAACCTCCATTTTGGCCGAATTTTTAGAGAATGCAAAAATATCCCATGGAAGTCGTAGTTATGTTGTTTACCTATCCAACGAATTGTCACATGCTAAGATTCAATGCAAATCGGCCACTTTAAGGCCTTCCTAGTAAAAATGGGTCGAAAACGAGTAATGTCCTAAATTAACGAGGAGATTTTAACCCCCATTTTGGCTGAATTTTTAGAGAATGCAAAAATATCCCATGGAAGTCGTAGCTATGTTGTTTACCTAGCCAACGAATTGTCACACGCTAAGATTCAATGCAAATCGGCCACATTATGGCCTTCCTACTAAAAAAGGGTCGAAAACGAGTAATGTCCCAAATTAACGAGGTCTTTTCTTAACCCCCATTTTGGCTGAATTTTTAGAGAATGCAAAAATATCCCATGGAAGTCATTGCTATGTTGTTTACCTATCCAACGAATTGTCACACGCTAAGATTCAATGCAAATCGGCCACATTATGGCCTTCCTAGTAAAAAAGGGTCGAAAACGAGTAATGTCCCAAATTAACGAGGAGATTTTCTTAACCTCCATTTTGGCTGAATTTTTAAAAAATGCAAAAATATCCCATGGAAGTCGTAGCTATGTTGTTTACCTATCCAACGAATTGTCCCATGCTAAGATTCAATACAAACCGGCCACATTATGGCCTTCCTAGTAAAAAAGGGTCGAAAACGAGTAATGTCCCAAATTAACGAGGAGATTTTCTTAACCTCCATTTTGGATGAATTTTTAGAGAATGCAAAAATATCCCATGGAATTCGTAGCTATGTTGTTTACCTATCCAACAAATTGTTACACGCTAAGATTCAATACAAACCGGCCACATTATGGCCTTCCTACTAAAAAAGGGTCGAAAACGAGTAATGTCCCAAATTAACGAGGAGATTTTCTTAACCTCCATTTTGGATGAATTTTTAGAGAATGCAAAAATATCCCATGGAAGTCGTAGTTATGTTGTTTACCTATCCAACAAATTGTCACACGCTAAGATTCAATGCAAATCGGCTACATTATGGCCTTCCTACTAAAAAAGGGTCGAAAACGAGTAATGTCCCAAATTAACGAGGAGATTTTCTTAACCTCCATTTTGGATGAATTTTTAGAGAATGCAAAAATATCCCATGGAAGTCGTAGTTATGTTGTTTACCTATCCAATGAATTGTCACATGCTAAGATTCAATACAAATCGGCCACATTATGGCCTTCCTAGTAAAAATGGGTCGAAAACGAGTAATGTCCTAAATTAACGAGGAGATTTTCTTAACCTCCATTTTGGCCGAATTTTTAGAGAATGCAAAAATATCCCATGGAAGTCATAGTTATGTTGTTTACCTATCCAACAAATTGTCACACGCTAAGATTCAATGCAAATCGGCCACATTATGGCCTTCCTACTAAAAAAGGGTCGAAAACGAGTAATGTCCTAGATTAACGAGGGGATTTTCTTAACCTCCATTTTGGCCGAATTTTTAGAGAATGCAAAAATATCCCATGGAAGTCGTAGTTATGTTGTTTACCTATCCAACGAATTGTCACATGCTAAGATTCAATGCAAATCGGCCACTTTAAGGCCTTCCTAGTAAAAATGGGTCGAAAACGAGTAATGTCCTAAATTAACGAGGAGATTTTAACCCCCATTTTGGCTGAATTTTTAGAGAATGCAAAAATATCCCATGGAAGTCGTAGCTATGTTGTTTACCTAGCCAACGAATTGTCACACGCTAAGATTCAATGCAAATCGGCCACATTATGGCCTTCCTACTAAAAAAGGGTCGAAAACGAGTAATGTCCCAAATTAACGAGGTCTTTTCTTAACCCCCATTTTGGCTGAATTTTTAGAGAATGCAAAAATATCCCATGGAAGTCATTGCTATGTTGTTTACCTATCCAACGAATTGTCACACGCTAAGATTCAATGCAAATCGGCCACATTATGGCCTTCCTAGTAAAAAAGGGTCGAAAACGAGTAATGTCCCAAATTAACGAGGAGATTTTCTTAACCTCCATTTTGGCTGAATTTTTAAAAAATGCAAAAATATCCCATGGAAGTCGTAGCTATGTTGTTTACCTATCCAACGAATTGTCCCATGCTAAGATTCAATACAAACCGGCCACATTATGGCCTTCCTAGTAAAAAAGGGTCGAAAACGAGTAATGTCCCAAATTAACGAGGAGATTTTCTTAACCTCCATTTTGGATGAATTTTTAGAGAATGCAAAAATATCCCATGGAATTCGTAGCTATGTTGTTTACCTATCCAACAAATTGTTACACGCTAAGATTCAATACAAACCGGCCACATTATGGCCTTCCTACTAAAAAAGGGTCGAAAACGAGTAATGTCCCAAATTAACGAGGAGATTTTCTTAACCTCCATTTTGGATGAATTTTTAGAGAATGCAAAAATATCCCATGGAAGTCGTAGTTATGTTGTTTACCTATCCAACGAATTGTCCCATGCTAAGATTCAATACAAACCGGCCACTTTATGGCCTTCCTTCTAAAAAAGGGTCGAAAACGAGTAATGTCCTAAATTAACGAGGGGATTTTCTTAACCTCCATTTTGGCTGAATTTTTAGAGAATGCAAAAATATCCCATGGAAGTCGTAGTTATGTTGTTTACCTATCCAACGAATTGTCACATGCTAAGATTCAATACAAATCGGCCACTTTAAGGCCTTCCTAGTAAAAATGGGTCGAAAACGAGTAATGTCCTAAATTAACGAGGAGTTTTTCCTAACCTCCATTTTGGCCGAATTTTTAGAGAATGCAAAAATATCCCATGGAAGTCGTTGTTATGTTGTTTACCTATCCAACGAATTGTCACATGCTAAGATTAAATGCAAATCGGCCACTTTATGGCCTTCCTAGTAAAAAAGGGTCGAAAACGAGTGATGTCCTAGATTAACGAGGGGATTTTCTTAACCTCCATTTTGGCCGAATTTTTAGAGAATGCAAAAATATCCCATGGAAGTCGTAGTTATGTTGTTTACCTATCCAACGAATTGTCACATGCTAAGATTCAATACAAATCGGCCACTTTAAGGCCTTCCTAGTAAAAATGGGTCAAAAACGGGTAATGTCCTAAATTAACGAGGAGATTTTCTAAACCTCCATTTTGGCCAAATTTTTAGAGAATGCAAAAATATCCCATGGAAGTCATAGTTATGTTGTTTACCTATCCAACGAATTGTCACACGCTAAGATTCAATGCAAATCGGCCACATTATGACCTTCCTACTAAAAAAGGGTCGAAAACGAGTAATGTCCCAAATTAACGAGGAGATTTTCTTAACCTCCATTTTGGCTGAATTTTTAGAGAATGCAAAAATATCCCATGGAAGTCGTAGTTATGTTGTTTACCTATCCAATGAATTGTCACATGCTAAGATTTAATACAAATCGGCCACTTTATGGCCTTCCTTCTAAAAAAGGGTCGAAAACGAGTAATGTCCTAAATTAACGAGGAGATTTTCCTAACCTCCATTTTGGCCGAATTTTTAGAGAATGAAAAAATATCCCATGGAAGTCGTAGTTATGTTGTTTACCTATCCAACGAATTGTCACACGCTAAGATTCAATGCAAATCGGCCACATTGTGGCCTTCCTACTAAAAAAGGGTCGAAAACGAGTAATGTCCCAAATTAACGAGGAGATTTTCTTAACCTCCATTTTGGCTGAATTTTTAGAGAATGCAAAAATATCCCATGGAAGTCGTAGTTATGTTGTTTACCTATCCAATGAATTGTCACATGCTAAGATTCAATACAAATCGACCACTTTATGGCCTTCCTAGTAAAAATGGGTCGAAAACGAGTAATGTGCTAAATTAACGAGGAGATTTTCTTAACCTCCATTTTGGCCGAATTTTTAGAGAATGCAAAAATATCCCATGTAAGTCGTAGTTATGTTGTTTACCTATCCAACAAATTGTCACACGCTAAGATTCAATGCAAATCGGCCACATTATGGCCTTCCTACTAAAAAAGGTCGAAAACGAGTAATGTCCCAAATTGACGAGGAGATTTTCTTAACCTCCATTTTGGCTGAATTTTTAGAGGATGCAAAAAAATCCCATGGAAGTCGTAGCTATATTGTTTACCTATCCAACGAATTGTCCCATGCTAAGATTCAATACAAACCGGCCACTTTATGGCCTTGCTTCTAAAAAAGGGTCGAAAACGAGTAATGTCCTAAATTAACGAGGGGATTTTCTTAACCTCCATTTTGGCTGAATTTTTAGAGAATGCAAAAATATCCCATGGAAGTCGTAGTTATGTTGTTTACCTATCCAACGAATTGTCACATGCTAAGATTAAATGCAAATCGGCCACTTTATGGCCTTCCTAGTAAAAAAGGGTCGAAAACGAGTAATGTCCTAGATTAACGAGGGGATTTTCTTAACCTCCATTTTGGCCGAATTTTTAGAGAATGCAAAAATATCCCATGGAAGTCGTAGTTATGTTGTTTACCTATCCAACGAATTGTCACATGCTAAGATTCAATACAAATCGGCCACTTTATGGCCTTCCTAGTAAAAATGGGTCAAAAACGAGTAATGTCCTAAATTAACGAGGAGATTTTCTAAACCTCCATTTTGGCCAAATTTTAAGAGAATGCAAAAATATCCCATGGAAGTCGTAGTTATGTTGTTTACATATCCAACGAATTGTCACACGCTAAGATTCAATGCAAATCGGCCACATTATGGCCTTCCTACTAAAAAAGGGTCGAAAACGAGTAATGTCCCAAATTGACGAGGAGATTTACTTAACCTCCATTTTGGCTGAATTTTTAGAGAATGCAAAAAAATCCCATGGAAGTCGTAGTTATGTTGTTTACCTATCCAACGAATTGTCCCATGCTAAGATTCAATACAAACCGGCCACTTTATGGCCTTCCTTCTAAAAAAGGGTCGAAAACGAGTAATGTCCTAAATTAACGAGGGGATTTTCTTAACCTCCATTTTGGCTGAATTTTTAGAGAATGCAAAAATATCCCATGGAAGTCGTAGTTATGTTGTTTACCTATCCAACGAATTGTCACATGCTAAGATTCAATCCAAATCGGCCACTTTAAGGCCTTCCTAGTAAAAATGGATCGAAAACGAGTAATGTCCTAAATTAACGAGGAGTTTTTCCTAACCTCCATTTTGGCCGAATTTTTAGAGAATGCAAAAATATCCCATGGAAGTCGTTGTTATGTTGTTTACCTATCCAACGAATTGTCACATGCTAAGATTAAATGCAAATCGGCCACTTTATGGCCTTCCTAGTAAAAAAGGGTCGAAAACGAGTAATGTCCTAGATTAACGAGGGGATTTTCTTAACCTCCATTTTGGCCGAATTTTTAGAGAATGCAAAAATATCCCATGGAAGTCGTAGTTATGTTGTTTACCTATCCAACGAATTGTCACATGCTAAGATTCAATACAAATCGGCCACTTTAAGGCCTTCCTAGTAAAAATGGGTCAAAAACGGGTAATGTCCTAAATTAACGAGGAGATTTTCTAAACCTCCATTTTGGCCAAATTTTTAGAGAATGCAAAAATATCCCATGGAAGTCATAGTTATGTTGTTTACCTATCCAACGAATTGTCACACGCTAAGATTCAATGCAAATCGGCCACATTATGACCTTCCTACTAAAAAAGGGTCGAAAACGAGTAATGTCCCAAATTAACGAGGAGATTTTCTTAACCTCCATTTTGGCTGAATTTTTAGAGAATGCAAAAATATCCCATGGAAGTCGTAGTTATGTTGTTTACCTATCCAATGAATTGTCACATGCTAAGATTTAATACAAATCGGCCACTTTATGGCCTTCCTTCTAAAAAAGGGTCGAAAACGAGTAATGTCCTAAATTAACGAGGAGATTTTCCTAACCTCCATTTTGGCCGAATTTTTAGAGAATGAAAAAATATCCCATGGAAGTCGTAGTTATGTTGTTTACCTATCCAACGAATTGTCACACGCTAAGATTCAATGCAAATCGGCCACATTGTGGCCTTCCTACTAAAAAAGGGTCGAAAACGAGTAATGTCCCAAATTAACGAGGAGATTTTCTTAACCTCCATTTTGGCTGAATTTTTAGAGAATGCAAAAATATCCCATGGAAGTCGTAGTTATGTTGTTTACCTATCCAATGAATTGTCACATGCTAAGATTCAATACAAATCGACCACTTTATGGCCTTCCTAGTAAAAATGGGTCGAAAACGAGTAATGTGCTAAATTAACGAGGAGATTTTCTTAACCTCCATTTTGGCCGAATTTTTAGAGAATGCAAAAATATCCCATGTAAGTCGTAGTTATGTTGTTTACCTATCCAACAAATTGTCACACGCTAAGATTCAATGCAAATCGGCCACATTATGGCCTTCCTACTAAAAAAGGTCGAAAACGAGTAATGTCCCAAATTGACGAGGAGATTTTCTTAACCTCCATTTTGGCTGAATTTTTAGAGGATGCAAAAAAATCCCATGGAAGTCGTAGCTATATTGTTTACCTATCCAACGAATTGTCCCATGCTAAGATTCAATACAAACCGGCCACTTTATGGCCTTGCTTTTAAAAAAGGGTCGAAAACGAGTAATGTCCTAAATTAACGAGGGGATTTTCTTAACCTCCATTTTGGCTGAATTTTTAGAGAATGCAAAAATATCCCATGGAAGTCGTAGTTATGTTGTTTACCTATCCAACGAATTGTCACATGCTAAGATTAAATGCAAATCGGCGACTTTATGGCCTTCCTAGTAAAAAAGGGTCGAAAACGAGTAATGTCCTAGATTAACGAGGGGATTTTCTTAACCTCCATTTTGGCCGAATTTTTAGAGAATGCAAAAATATCCCATGGAAGTCGTAGTTATGTTGTTTACCTATCCAACGAATTGTCACATGCTAAGATTCAATACAAATCGGCCACTTTATGGCCTTCCTAGTAAAAATGGGTCAAAAACGAGTAATGTCCTAAATTAACGAGGAGATTTTCTAAACCTCCATTTTGGCCAAATTTTAAGAGAATGCAAAAATATCCCATGGAAGTCGTAGTTATGTTGTTTACCTATCCAACGAATTGTCACACGCTAAGATTCAATGCAAATCGGCCACATTATGGCCTTCCTACTAAAAAAGGGTCGAAAACGAGTAATGTCCCAAATTGACGAGGAGATTTACTTAACCTCCATTTTGGCTGAATTTTTAGAGAATGCAAAAAAATCCCATGGAAGTCGTAGTTATGTTGTTTACCTATCCAACGAATTGTCCCATGCTAAGATTCAATACAAACCGGCCACTTTATGGCCTTCCTTCTAAAAAAGGGTCGAAAACGAGTAATGTCCTAAATTAACGAGGGGATTTTCTTAACCTCCATTTTGGCTGAATTTTTAGAGAATGCAAAAATATCCCATGGAAGTCGTAGTTATGTTGTTTACCTATCCAACGAATTGTCACATGCTAAGATTCAATCCAAATCGGCCACTTTAAGGCCTTCCTAGTAAAAATGGGTCGACAACGAGTAATGTCCTAAATTAACGAGGAGTTTTTCCTAACCTCCATTTTGGCCGAATTTTTAGAGAATGCAAAAATATCCCATGGAAGTCGTTGTTATGTTGTTTACCTATCCAACGAATTGTCACATGCTAAGATTAAATGCAAATCGGCCACTTTATGGCCTTCCTAGTAAAAAAGGGTCGAAAACGAGTAATGTCCTAGATTAACGAGGGGATTTTCTTAACCTCCATTTTGGCCGAATTTTTAGAGAATGCAAAAATATCCCATGGAAGTCATAGTTATGTTGTTTACCTATCCAACGAATTGTCACACGCTAAGATTCAATGCAAATCGGCCACATTATGACCTTCCTACTAAAAAAGGGTCGAAAACGAGTAATGTCCCAAATTAACGAGGAGATTTTCTTAACCTCCATTTTGGCTGAATTTTTAGAGAATGCAAAAATATCCCATGGAAGTCGTAGTTATGTTGTTTACCTATCCAATGAATTGTCACATGCTAAGATTCAATACAAATCGACCACTTTATGGCCTTCCTAGTAAAAATGGGTCGAAAACGAGTAATGTCCTAAATTAACGAGGAGATTTTCTTAACCTCCATTTTGGCCGAATTTTTAGAGAATGCAAAAATATCCCATGGAAGTCGTTGTTATGTTGTTTACCTATCCAAAGAATTGTCACATGCTAAGATTAAATGCAAATCGGCCACTTTATGGCCTTCCTAGTAAAAAAGGGTCGAAAACGAGTAATGACCTAGATTAACGAGGGGATTTTCTTAACCTCCATTTTGGCCGAATTTTTAGAGAATGCAAAAATATCCCATGGAAGTCGTAGTTATGTTGTTTACCTATCCAACGAATTGTCACACGCTAAGATTCAATGCAAATCGGCCACATTATGGCCTTCCTACTAAAAAAGGGTCGAAAACGAGTAATGTCCCAAATTAACAAGGAGATTTTCTTAACCTCCATTTTGGCTGAATTTTTAGAGAATGCAAAAATATCCCATGGAAGTCGTAGTTATGTTGTTTACCTATCCAATGAATTGTCACATGCTAAGATTCAATACAAATCGGCCACTTTAAGGCCTTCCTAGTAAAAATGGGTCAAAAACGGGTAATGTCCTAAATTAACGAGGAGATTTTCTAAACCTCCATTTTGGCCAAATTTTTAGAGAATGCAAAAATATCCCATGGAAGTCATAGTTATGTTGTTTACCTATCCAACGAATTGTCACACGCTAAGATTCAATGCAAATCGGCCACATTATGACCTTCCTACTAAAAAAGGGTCGAAAACGAGTAATGTCCCAAATTAACGAGGAGATTTTCTTAACCTCCATTTTGGCTGAATTTTTAGAGAATGCAAAAATATCCCATGGAAGTCGTAGTTATGTTGTTTACCTATCCAATGAATTGTCACATGCTAAGATTCAATACAAATCGACCACTTTATGGCCTTCCTAGTAAAAATGGGTCGAAAACGAGTAATGTCCTAAATTAACGAGGAGATTTTCTTAACCTCCATTTTGGCCGAATTTTTAGAGAATGCAAAAATATCCCATGGAAGTCGTTGTTATGTTGTTTACCTATCCAAAGAATTGTCACATGCTAAGATTAAATGCAAATCGGCCACTTTATGGCCTTCCTAGTAAAAAAGGGTCGAAAACGAGTAATGACCTAGATTAACGAGGGGATTTTCTTAACCTCCATTTTGGCCGAATTTTTAGAGAATGCAAAAATATCCCATGGAAGTCGTAGTTATGTTGTTTACCTATCCAACGAATTGTCACACGCTAAGATTCAATGCAAATCGGCCACATTATGGCCTTCCTACTAAAAAAGGGTCGAAAACGAGTAATGTCCCAAATTAACAAGGAGATTTTCTTAACCTCCATTTTGGCTGAATTTTTAGAGAATGCAAAAATATCCCATGGAAGTCGTAGTTATGTTGTTTACCTATCCAATGAATTGTCACATGCTAAGATTCAATACAAATCGGCCACTTTATGGCCTTCCTAGTAAAAATGGGTCGAAAACGAGTAATGTCCTAAATTAACGAGGAGATTTTCTTAACCTCCATTTTGGCCGAATTTTTAGAGAATGCAAAAATATCCCATGTAAGTCGTAGTTATGTTGTTTACCTATCCAACAAATTGTCACACGCTAAGATTCAATGCAAATCGGCCACATTATGGCCTTCCTACTAAAAAAGGGTCGAAAACGAGTAATGTCCTAAATTAACGAGGAGATTTTCTTAACCTCCGTTTTGGCCGAATTTTTAGAGAATGCAAAAATATCCCATGGAAGACGTAGTTATGTTGTTTACCTATCCAACGAATTGTCACTTGCTAAGATTCAATACAAATCGGCCACTTTATGGCCTTCCTAGTAAAAATGGGTCGAAAACGAGTAATGTCCCAAATTGACGAGGAGATTTTCTTAACCTCCATTTTGGCTGAATTTTTAGAGGATGCAAAAAAATCCCATGGAAGTCGTAGCTATATTGTTTACCTATCCAACGAATTGTCCCATGCTAAGATTCAATACAAACCGGCCACTTTATGGCCTTCCTTCTAAAAAAGGGTCGAAAACGAGTAATGTCCTAAATTAACGAGGGGATTTTCTTAACCTCCATTTTGGCTGAATTTTTAGAGAATGCAAAAATATCCCATGGAAGTCGTAGTTATGTTGTTTACCTATCCAACGAATTGTCACATGCTAAGATTAAATGCAAATCGGCCACTTTATGGCCTTCCTAGTAAAAAAGGGTCAAAAACGAGTAATGTCCTAGATTAACGAGGGGATTTTCTTAACCTCCATTTTGGCCGAATTTTTATAGAATGCAAAAATATCCCATGGAAGTCGTAGTTATGTTGTTTACCTATCCAACGAATTGTCACATGCTAAGATTCAATACAAATCGGCCACTTTATGGCCTTCCTAGTAAAAATGGGTCAAAAACGAGTAATGTCCTAAATTAACGAGGAGATTTTCTAAACCTCCATTTTGGCCAAATTTTAAGAGAATGCAAAAATATCCCATGGAAGTCGTAGTTATGTTGTTTACCTATCCAACGAATTGTCACACGCTAAGATTCAATGCAAATCGGCCACATTATGGCCTTCCTACTAAAAAAGGGTCGAAAACGAGTAATGTCCCAAATTAACGAGGAGATTTTCTTAACCTCCATTTTGGCTGAATTTTTAGAGAATGCAAAAATATCTCATGGAAGTCGTAGTTATGTTGTTTACCTATCCAATGAATTGTCACATGCTAAGATTCAATACAAATTGCCCACTTTATGGCCTTCCTAGTAAAAATGGGTCGAAAACGAGTAATGTCCTAAATTAACGAGGAGATTTTCTTAACCTCCATTTTGGTCAAATTTTTAGAGAATGCAAAAATATCCCATGGAAGTCATAGTTATGTTGTTTATCTATCCAACGAATTGTCACACGCTAAGATTCAATGCAAATCAGCCACATTATGGCCTTCCTACTAAAAAAGGGTCGAAAACGAGTAATGTCCTAGATTAACGAGGGGATTTTCTTAACCTCCATTTTGGCCGAATTTTTAGAGAATGCAAAAATATCCCATGGAAGTCGTAGTTATGTTGTTTACCTATCCAACGAATTGTCACATGCTAAGATTCAATACAAATCGGCCACTTTAAGGCCTTCCTAGTAAAAATGGGTCAAAAACGGGTAATGTCCTAAATTAACGAGGAGATTTTCTAAACCTCCATTTTGGCCAAATTTTTAGAGAATGCAAAAATATCCCATGGAAGTCATAGTTATGTTGTTTACCTATCCAACGAATTGTCACACGCTAAGATTCAATGCAAATCGGCCACATTATGACCTTCCTACTAAAAAAGGGTCGAAAACGAGTAATGTCCCAAATTAACGAGGAGATTTTCTTAACCTCCATTTTGGCTGAATTTTTAGAGAATGCAAAAATATCCCATGGAAGTCGTAGTTATGTTGTTTACCTATCCAATGAATTGTCACATGCTAAGATTCAATACAAATCGACCACTTTATGGCCTTCCTAGTAAAAATGGGTCGAAAACGAGTAATGTCCTAAATTAACGAGGAGATTTTCTTAACCTCCATTTTGGCCGAATTTTTAGAGAATGCAAAAATATCCCATGGAAGTCGTTGTTATGTTGTTTACCTATCCAAAGAATTGTCACATGCTAAGATTAAATGCAAATCGGCCACTTTATGGCCTTCCTAGTAAAAAAGGGTCGAAAACGAGTAATGACCTAGATTAACGAGGGGATTTTCTTAACCTCCATTTTGGCCGAATTTTTAGAGAATGCAAAAATATCCCATGGAAGTCGTAGTTATGTTGTTTACCTATCCAACGAATTGTCACACGCTAAGATTCAATGCAAATCGGCCACATTATGGCCTTCCTACTAAAAAAGGGTCGAAAACGAGTAATGTCCCAAATTAACAAGGAGATTTTCTTAACCTCCATTTTGGCTGAATTTTTAGAGAATGCAAAAATATCCCATGGAAGTCGTAGTTATGTTGTTTACCTATCCAATGAATTGTCACATGCTAAGATTCAATACAAATCGACCACTTTATGGCCTTCCTAGTAAAAATGGGTCGAAAACGAGTAATGTCCTAAATTAACGAGGAGATTTTCTTAACCTCCATTTTGGCCGAATTTTTAGAGAATGCAAAAATATCCCATGGAAGTCGTTGTTATGTTGTTTACCTATCCAAAGAATTGTCACATGCTAAGATTAAATGCAAATCGGCCACTTTATGGCCTTCCTAGTAAAAAAGGGTCGAAAACGAGTAATGACCTAGATTAACGAGGGGATTTTCTTAACCTCCATTTTGGCCGAATTTTTAGAGAATGCAAAAATATCCCATGGAAGTCGTAGTTATGTTGTTTACCTATCCAACGAATTGTCACACGCTAAGATTCAATGCAAATCGGCCACATTATGGCCTTCCTACTAAAAAAGGGTCGAAAACGAGTAATGTCCCAAATTAACAAGGAGATTTTCTTAACCTCCATTTTGGCTGAATTTTTAGAGAATGCAAAAATATCCCATGGAAGTCGTAGTTATGTTGTTTACCTATCCAATGAATTGTCACATGCTAAGATTCAATACAAATCGGCCACTTTAAGGCCTTCCTAGTAAAAATGGGTCAAAAACGGGTAATGTCCTAAATTAACGAGGAGATTTTCTAAACCTCCATTTTGGCCAAATTTTTAGAGAATGCAAAAATATCCCATGGAAGTCATAGTTATGTTGTTTACCTATCCAACGAATTGTCACACGCTAAGATTCAATGCAAATCGGCCACATTATGACCTTCCTACTAAAAAAGGGTCGAAAACGAGTAATGTCCCAAATTAACGAGGAGATTTTCTTAACCTCCATTTTGGCTGAATTTTTAGAGAATGCAAAAATATCCCATGGAAGTCGTAGTTATGTTGTTTACCTATCCAATGAATTGTCACATGCTAAGATTCAATACAAATCGACCACTTTATGGCCTTCCTAGTAAAAATGGGTCGAAAACGAGTAATGTCCTAAATTAACGAGGAGATTTTCTTAACCTCCATTTTGGCCGAATTTTTAGAGAATGCAAAAATATCCCATGGAAGTCGTTGTTATGTTGTTTACCTATCCAAAGAATTGTCACATGCTAAGATTAAATGCAAATCGGCCACTTTATGGCCTTCCTAGTAAAAAAGGGTCGAAAACGAGTAATGACCTAGATTAACGAGGGGATTTTCTTAACCTCCATTTTGGCCGAATTTTTAGAGAATGCAAAAATATCCCATGGAAGTCGTAGTTATGTTGTTTACCTATCCAACGAATTGTCACACGCTAAGATTCAATGCAAATCGGCCACATTATGGCCTTCCTACTAAAAAAGGGTCGAAAACGAGTAATGTCCCAAATTAACAAGGAGATTTTCTTAACCTCCATTTTGGCTGAATTTTTAGAGAATGCAAAAATATCCCATGGAAGTCGTAGTTATGTTGTTTACCTATCCAATGAATTGTCACATGCTAAGATTCAATACAAATCGGCCACTTTATGGCCTTCCTAGTAAAAATGGGTCGAAAACGAGTAATGTCCTAAATTAACGAGGAGATTTTCTTAACCTCCATTTTGGCCGAATTTTTAGAGAATGCAAAAATATCCCATGTAAGTCGTAGTTATGTTGTTTACCTATCCAACAAATTGTCACACGCTAAGATTCAATGCAAATCGGCCACATTATGGCCTTCCTACTAAAAAAGGTCGAAAACGAGTAATGTCCCAAATTGACGAGGAGATTTTCTTAACCTCCATTTTGGCTGAATTTTTAGAGGATGCAAAAAAATCCCATGGAAGTCGTAGCTATATTGTTTACCTATCCAACGAATTGTCCCATGCTAAGATTCAATACAAACCGGCCACTTTATGGCCTTCCTTCTAAAAAAGGGTCGAAAACGAGTAATGTCCTAAATTAACGAGGGGATTTTCTTAACCTCCATTTTGGCTGAATTTTTAGAGAATGCAAAAATATCCCATGGAAGTCGTAGTTATGTTGTTTACCTATCCAACGAATTGTCACATGCTAAGATTAAATGCAAATCGGCCACTTTATGGCCTTCCTAGTAAAAAAGGGTCGAAAACGAGTAATGTCCTAGATTAACGAGGGGATTTTCTTAACCTCCATTTTGGCCGAATTTTTATAGAATGCAAAAATATCCCATGGAAGTCGTAGTTATGTTGTTTACCTATCCAACGAATTGTCACATGCTAAGATTCAATACAAATCGGCCACTTTATGGCCTTCCTAGTAAAAATGGGTCAAAAACGAGTAATGTCCTAAATTAACGAGGAGATTTTCTAAACCTCCATTTTGGCCAAATTTTAAGAGAATGCAAAAATATCCCATGGAAGTCGTAGTTATGTTGTTTACCTATCCAACGAATTGTCACACGCTAAGATTCAATGCAAATCGGCCACATTATGGCCTTCCTACTAAAAAAGGGTCGAAAACGAGTAATGTCCCAAATTAACGAGGAGATTTTCTTAACCTCCATTTTGGCTGAATTTTTAGAGAATGCAAAAATATCCCATGGAAGTCGTAGTTATGTTGTTTACCTATCCAATGAATTGTCACATGCTAAGATTCAATACAAATCGGCCACTTTAAGGCCTTCCTAGTAAAAATGGGTCAAAAACGGGTAATGTCCTAAATTAACGAGGAGATTTTCTAAACCTCCATTTTGGCCAAATTTTTAGAGAATGCAAAAATATCCCATGGAAGTCATAGTTATGTTGTTTACCTATCCAACGAATTGTCACACGCTAAGATTCAATGCAAATCGGCCACATTATGACCTTCCTACTAAAAAAGGGTCGAAAACGAGTAATGTCCCAAATTAACGAGGAGATTTTCTTAACCTCCATTTTGGCTGAATTTTTAGAGAATGCAAAAATATCCCATGGAAGTCGTAGTTATGTTGTTTACCTATCCAATGAATTGTCACATGCTAAGATTCAATACAAATCGACCACTTTATGGCCTTCCTAGTAAAAATGGGTCGAAAACGAGTAATGTCCTAAATTAACGAGGAGATTTTCTTAACCTCCATTTTGGCCGAATTTTTAGAGAATGCAAAAATATCCCATGGAAGTCGTTGTTATGTTGTTTACCTATCCAAAGAATTGTCACATGCTAAGATTAAATGCAAATCGGCCACTTTATGGCCTTCCTAGTAAAAAAGGGTCGAAAACGAGTAATGACCTAGATTAACGAGGGGATTTTCTTAACCTCCATTTTGGCCGAATTTTTAGAGAATGCAAAAATATCCCATGGAAGTCGTAGTTATGTTGTTTACCTATCCAACGAATTGTCACACGCTAAGATTCAATGCAAATCGGCCACATTATGGCCTTCCTACTAAAAAAGGGTCGAAAACGAGTAATGTCCCAAATTAACAAGGAGATTTTCTTAACCTCCATTTTGGCTGAATTTTTAGAGAATGCAAAAATATCCCATGGAAGTCGTAGTTATGTTGTTTACCTATCCAATGAATTGTCACATGCTAAGATTCAATACAAATCGGCCACTTTATGGCCTTCCTAGTAAAAATGGGTCGAAAACGAGTAATGTCCTAAATTAACGAGGAGATTTTCTTAACCTCCATTTTGGCCGAATTTTTAGAGAATGCAAAAATATCCCATGTAAGTCGTAGTTATGTTGTTTACCTATCCAACAAATTGTCACACGCTAAGATTCAATGCAAATCGGCCACATTATGGCCTTCCTACTAAAAAAGGTCGAAAACGAGTAATGTCCCAAATTGACGAGGAGATTTTCTTAACCTCCATTTTGGCTGAATTTTTAGAGGATGCAAAAAAATCCCATGGAAGTCGTAGCTATATTGTTTACCTATCCAACGAATTGTCCCATGCTAAGATTCAATACAAACCGGCCACTTTATGGCCTTCCTTCTAAAAAAGGGTCGAAAACGAGTAATGTCCTAAATTAACGAGGGGATTTTCTTAACCTCCATTTTGGCTGAATTTTTAGAGAATGCAAAAATATCCCATGGAAGTCGTAGTTATGTTGTTTACCTATCCAACGAATTGTCACATGCTAAGATTAAATGCAAATCGGCCACTTTATGGCCTTCCTAGTAAAAAAGGGTCGAAAACGAGTAATGTCCTAGATTAACGAGGGGATTTTCTTAACCTCCATTTTGGCCGAATTTTTATAGAATGCAAAAATATCCCATGGAAGTCGTAGTTATGTTGTTTACCTATCCAACGAATTGTCACATGCTAAGATTCAATACAAATCGGCCACTTTATGGCCTTCCTAGTAAAAATGGGTCAAAAACGAGTAATGTCCTAAATTAACGAGGAGATTTTCTAAACCTCCATTTTGGCCAAATTTTAAGAGAATGCAAAAATATCCCATGGAAGTCGTAGTTATGTTGTTTACCTATCCAACGAATTGTCACACGCTAAGATTCAATGCAAATCGGCCACATTATGGCCTTCCTACTAAAAAAGGGTCGAAAACGAGTAATGTCCCAAATTAACGAGGAGATTTTCTTAACCTCCATTTTGGCTGAATTTTTAGAGAATGCAAAAATATCTCATGGAAGTCGTAGTTATGTTGTTTACCTATCCAATGAATTGTCACATGCTAAGATTCAATACAAATTGCCCACTTTATGGCCTTCCTAGTAAAAATGGGTCGAAAACGAGTAATGTCCTAAATTAACGAGGAGATTTTCTTAACCTCCATTTTGGCCAAATTTTTAGAGAATGCAAAAATATCCCATGGAAGTCATAGTTATGTTGTTTATCTATCCAACGAATTGTCACACGCTAAGATTCAATGCAAATCAGCCACATTATGGCCTTCCTACTAAAAAAGGGTCGAAAACGAGTAATGTCCTAGATTAACGAGGGGATTTTCTTAACCTCCATTTTGGCCGAATTTTTAGAGAATGCAAAAATATCCCACGGAAGTCGTAGTTATGTTGTTTACCTATCCAACGAATTGTCACATGCTAAGATTCAATACAAATCGGCCACTTTAAGGCCTTCCTAGTAAAAATGGGTCAAAAACGGGTAATGTCCTAAATTAACTAGGAGATTTTCTAAACCTCCATTTTGGCCAAATTTTTAGAGAATGCAAAAATATCCCATGGAAGTCATAGTTATGTTGTTTACCTATCCAACGAATTGTCACACGCTAAGATTCAATGCAAATCGGCCACATTATGACCTTCCTACTAAAAAAGGGTCGAAAACGAGTAATGTCCCAAATTAACGAGGAGATTTTCTTAACCTCCATTTTGGCTGAATTTTTAGAGAATGCAAAAATATCCCATGGAAGTCGTAGTTATGTTGTTTACCTATCCAATGAATTGTCACATGCTAAGATTCAATACAAATCGACCACTTTATGGCCTTCCTAGTAAAAATGGGTCGAAAACGAGTAATGTCCTAAATTAACGAGGAGATTTTCTTAACCTCCATTTTGGCCGAATTTTTAGAGAATGCAAAAATATCCCATGGAAGTCGTTGTTATGTTGTTTACCTATCCAAAGAATTGTCACATGCTAAGATTAAATGCAAATCGGCCACTTTATGGCCTTCCTAGTAAAAAAGGGTCGAAAACGAGTAATGACCTAGATTAACGAGGGGATTTTCTTAACCTCCATTTTGGCCGAATTTTTAGAGAATGCAAAAATATCCCATGGAAGTCGTAGTTATGTTGTTTACCTATCCAACGAATTGTCACACGCTAAGATTCAATGCAAATCGGCCACATTATGGCCTTCCTACTAAAAAAGGGTCGAAAACGAGTAATGTCCCAAATTAACAAGGAGATTTTCTTAACCTCCATTTTGGCTGAATTTTTAGAGAATGCAAAAATATCCCATGGAAGTCGTAGTTATGTTGTTTACCTATCCAATGAATTGTCACATGCTAAGATTCAATACAAATCGGCCACTTTATGGCCTTCCTAGTAAAAATGGGTCGAAAACGAGTAATGTCCTAAATTAACGAGGAGATTTTCTTAACCTCCATTTTGGCCGAATTTTTAGAGAATGCAAAAATATCCCATGTAAGTCGTAGTTATGTTGTTTACCTATCCAACAAATTGTCACACGCTAAGATTCAATGCAAATCGGCCACATTATGGCCTTCCTACTAAAAAAGGTCGAAAACGAGTAATGTCCCAAATTGACGAGGAGATTTTCTTAACCTCCATTTTGGCTGAATTTTTAGAGGATGCAAAAAAATCCCATGGAAGTCGTAGCTATATTGTTTACCTATCCAACGAATTGTCCCATGCTAAGATTCAATACAAACCGGCCACTTTATGGCCTTCCTTCTAAAAAAGGGTCGAAAACGAGTAATGTCCTAAATTAACGAGGGGATTTTCTTAACCTCCATTTTGGCTGAATTTTTAGAGAATGCAAAAATATCCCATGGAAGTCGTAGTTATGTTGTTTACCTATCCAACGAATTGTCACATGCTAAGATTCAATACAAATCGGCCACTTTAAGGCCTTCCTAGTAAAAATGGGTCGAAAACGAGTAATGTCCTAAATTAACGAGGAGTTTTTCCTAACCTCCATTTTGGCCGAATTTTTAGAGAATGCAAAAATATCCCATGGAAGTCGTTGTTATGTTGTTTACCTATCCAACGAATTGTCACATGCTAAGATTAAATGCAAATCGGCCACTTTATGGCCTTCCTAGTAAAAAAGGGTCGAAACGAGTAATGTCCTAGATTAACGAGGGGATTTTCTTAACCTCCATTTTGGCCGAATTTTTAGAGAATGCAAAAATATCCCATGGAAGTCGTAGTTATGTTGTTTACCTATCCAACGAATTGTCACATGCTAAGATTCAATACAAATCGGCCACTTTATGGCCTTCCTAGTAAAAATGGGTCGAAAACGAGTAATGTCCTAAATTAACGAGGAGATTTTCTTAACCTCCATTTTGGCCGAATTTTTAGAGAATGCAAAAATATCCCATGGAAGTCGTAGTTATGTTGTTTACCTATCCAACAAATTGTCACACGCTAAGATTCAATGCAAATCAGCCACATTATGGCCTTCCTACTAAAAAAGGGTCAAAAACGAGTAATGTCCCAAATTGACGAGGAGATTTTCTTAACCTCCATTTTGGCTGAATTTTTAGAGGATGCAAAAAAATCCCATGGAAGTCGTAGCTATATTGTTTACCTATCCAACGAATTGTCCCATGCTAAGATTCAATACAAACCGGCCACTTTATGGCCTTCCTTCTAAAAAAGGGTCGAAAACGAGTAATGTCCTAAATTAACGAGGGGATTTTCTTAACCTCCATTTTGGCTGAATTTTTAGAGAATGCAAAAATATCCCATGGAAGTCGTAGTTATGTTGTTTACCTATCCAACGAATTGTCACATGCTAAGATTAAATGCAAATCGGCCACTTTATGGCCTTCCTAGTAAAAAAGGGTCGAAAACGAGTAATGTCCTAGATTAACGAGGGGATTTTCTTAACCTCCATTTTGGCCGAATTTTTAGAGAATGCAAAAATATCCCACGGAAGTCGTAGTTATGTTGTTTACCTATCCAACGAATTGTCACATGCTAAGATTCAATACAAATCGGCCACTTTAAGGCCTTCCTAGTAAAAATGGGTCAAAAACGGGTAATGTCCTAAATTAACGAGGAGATTTTCTAAACCTCCATTTTGGCCAAATTTTTAGAGAATGCAAAAATATCCCATGGAAGTCATAGTTATGTTGTTTACCTATCCAACGAATTGTCACACGCTAAGATTCAATGCAAATCGGCCACATTATGACCTTCCTACTAAAAAAGGGTCGAAAACGAGTAATGTCCCAAATTAACGAGGAGATTTTCTTAACCTCCATTTTGGCTGAATTTTTAGAGAATGCAAAAATATCCCGTGGAAGTCGTAGTTATGTTGTTTACCTATCCAATGAATTGTCACATGCTAAGATTCAATACAAATCGACCACTTTATGGCCTTCCTAGTAAAAATGGGTCGAAAACGAGTAATGTCCTAAATTAACGAGGAGATTTTCTTAACCTCCATTTTGGCCGAATTTTTAGAGAATGCAAAAATATCCCATGGAAGTCGTTGTTATGTTGTTTACCTATCCAAAGAATTGTCACATGCTAAGATTAAATGCAAATCGGCCACTTTATGGCCTTCCTAGTAAAAAAGGGTCGAAAACGAGTAATGACCTAGATTAACGAGGGGATTTTCTTAACCTCCATTTTGGCCGAATTTTTAGAGAATGCAAAAATATCCCATGGAAGTCGTAGTTATGTTGTTTACCTATCCAACGAATTGTCACACGCTAAGATTCAATGCAAATCGGCCACATTATGGCCTTCCTACTAAAAAAGGGTCGAAAACGAGTAATGTCCCAAATTAACAAGGAGATTTTCTTAACCTCCATTTTGGCTGAATTTTTAGAGAATGCAAAAATATCCCATGGAAGTCGTAGTTATGTTGTTTACCTATCCAATGAATTGTCACATGCTAAGATTCAATACAAATCGGCCACTTTATGGCCTTCCTAGTAAAAATGGGTCGAAAACGAGTAATGTCCTAAATTAACGAGGAGATTTTCTTAACCTCCATTTTGGCCGAATTTTTAGAGAATGCAAAAATATCCCATGTAAGTCGTAGTTATGTTGTTTACCTATCCAACAAATTGTCACACGCTAAGATTCAATGCAAATCGGCCACATTATGGCCTTCCTACTAAAAAAGGTCGAAAACGAGTAATGTCCCAAATTGACGAGGAGATTTTCTTAACCTCCATTTTGGCTGAATTTTTAGAGGATGCAAAAAAATCCCATGGAAGTCGTAGCTATATTGTTTACCTATCCAACGAATTGTCCCATGCTAAGATTCAATACAAACCGGCCACTTTATGGCCTTCCTTCTAAAAAAGGGTCGAAAACGAGTAATGTCCTAAATTAACGAGGGGATTTTCTTAACCTCCATTTTGGCTGAATTTTTAGAGAATGCAAAAATATCCCATGGAAGTCGTAGTTATGTTGTTTACCTATCCAACGAATTGTCACATGCTAAGATTCAATACAAATCGGCCACTTTAAGGCCTTCCTAGTAAAAATGGGTCGAAAACGAGTAATGTCCTAAATTAACGAGGAGTTTTTCCTAACCTCCATTTTGGCCGAATTTTTAGAGAATGCAAAAATATCCCATGGAAGTCGTTGTTATGTTGTTTACCTATCCAACGAATTGTCACATGCTAAGATTAAATGCAAATCGGCCACTTTATGGCCTTCCTAGTAAAAAAGGGTCGAAACGAGTAATGTCCTAGATTAACGAGGGGATTTTCTTAACCTCCATTTTGGCCGAATTTTTAGAGAATGCAAAAATATCCCATGGAAGTCGTAGTTATGTTGTTTACCTATCCAACGAATTGTCACATGCTAAGATTCAATACAAATCGGCCACTTTATGGCCTTCCTAGTAAAAATGGGTCGAAAACGAGTAATGTCCTAAATTAACGAGGAGATTTTCTTAACCTCCATTTTGGCCGAATTTTTAGAGAATGCAAAAATATCCCATGGAAGTCGTAGTTATGTTGTTTACCTATCCAACAAATTGTCACACGCTAAGATTCAATGCAAATCAGCCACATTATGGCCTTCCTACTAAAAAAGGGTCAAAAACGAGTAATGTCCCAAATTGACGAGGAGATTTTCTTAACCTCCATTTTGGCTGAATTTTTAGAGGATGCAAAAAAATCCCATGGAAGTCGTAGCTATATTGTTTACCTATCCAACGAATTGTCCCATGTTAAGATTCAATACAAACCGGCCACTTTATGGCCTTCCTTCTAAAAAAGGGTCGAAAACGAGTAATGTCCTAAATTAACGAGGGGATTTTCTTAACCTCCATTTTGGCTGAATTTTTAGAGAATGCAAAAATATCCCATGGAAGTCGTAGTTATGTTGTTTACCTATCCAACGAATTGTCACATGCTAAGATTAAATTCAAATCGGCCACTTTATGGCCTTCCTAGTAAAAAAGGGTCGAAAACGAGTAATGTCCTAGATTAACGAGGGGATTTTCTTAACCTCCATTTTGGCCGAATTTTTACAGAATGCAAAAATATCCCATGGAAGTCGTAGTTATGTTGTTTACCTATCCAACGAATTGTCACATGCTAAGATTCAATACAAATCGGCCACTTTATGGCCTTCCTAGTAAAAATGGGTCAAAAACGAGTAATGTCCTAAATTAACGAGGAGATTTTCTAAACCTCCATTTTGGCCAAATTTTAAGAGAATGCAAAAATATCCCATGGAAGTCATAGTTATGTTGTTTACCTATCCAACGAATTGTCACACGCTAAGATTCAATGCAAATCGGCCACATTATGGCCTTTCTACTAAAAAAGGGTCGAAAACGAGTAATGTCCCAAATTAACGAGGAGATTTTCTTAACCTCCATTTTGGCTGAATTTTTAGAGAATGCAAAAATATCTCATGGAAGTCGTCGTTATGTTGTTTACCTATCCAATGAATTGTCACATGCTAAGATTCAATACAAATTGCCCACTTTATGGCCTTCCTAGTAAGAAAGGGTCGAAAACGAGTAATGTCCTAGATTAACGAGGGGATTTTCTTAACCTCCATTTTGGCCGAATTTTTAGAGAATGCAAAAATATCCCATGGAAGTCGTAGTTATGTTGTTTACCTATCCAACGAATTGTCACATGCTAAGATTCAATACAAATCGGCCACTTTATGGCCTTCCTAGTAAAAATGGGTCGAAAACGAGTAATGTCCTAAATTAACGAGGAGATTTTCTTAACCTCCATTTTGGCCAAATTTTTACAGAATGCAAAAAAATCCCATGGAAGTCGTAGCTATATTTTTTACCTATCCAACGAATTGTCCCATGCTAAGATTCAATACAAACCGGCCACTTTATGGCCTTCCTTCTAAAAAAGGGTCGAAAACGAGTAATGTCCTAAATTAACGAGGGAATTTTCTTAACCTCCATTTTGGCTGAATTTTTAGAGAATGCAAAAATATCCCATGGAAGTCGTAGTTATGTTGTTTACCTATCCAACGAATTGTCACATGCTAAGATTCAATACAAATCGGCCACTTTAAGGCCTTCCTAGTAAAAATGGGTCGAAAACGAGTAATGTCCTAAATTAACGAGGAGTTTTTCCTAACCTCCATTTTGGCCTAATTTTTAGAGAATGCAAAAATATCCCATGGAAGTCGTAGTTATGTTGTTTACCTATCCAATGAATTGTCACATGCTAAGATTCAATACAAATCGGCCACTTTATGGCCTTCCTTCTAAAAAAGGGTCGAAAACGAGTAATGTCCTAAATTAACGAGGAGATTTTCCTAACCTCCATTTTGGCCGAATTTTTAGAGAATGCAAAAATATCCCATGGAAGTCGTTGTTATGTTGTTTACCTATCCAACGAATTGTCACATGCTAAGATTAAATGCAAATCGGCCACTTTATGGCCTTCCTAGTAAAAAAGGGTCGAAAACGAGTAATGTCCTAGATTAACGAGGGGATTTTCTTAACCTCCATTTTGGCCGAATTTTTAGAGAATGCAAAAATATCCCATGGAAGTCGTAGTTATGTTGTTTACCTATCCAACGAATGGTCACATGCTAAGATTCAATACAAATCGGCCACTTTAAGGCCTTCCTAGTAAAAATGGGTCAAAAACGAGTAATGTCCTAAATTAACGAGGGGATTTTCTTAACCTCCATTTTGGCTGAATTTTTAGAGAATGCAAAAATATCCCATGGAAGTCGTAGTTATGTTGTTTACCTATCCAACGAATTGTCACATGCTAAGATTAAATGCAAATCGGCCACTTTATGGCCTTCCTAGTAAAAAAGGGTCGAAAACGAGTAATGTCCTAGATTAACGAGGGGATTTTCTTAACCTCCATTTTGGCCGAATTTTTAGAGAATGCAAAAATATCCCATGGAAGTCGTAGTTATGTTGTTTACCTATCCAACGAATTGTCACATGCTAAGATTCAATACAAATCGGCCACTTTATGGCCTTCCTAGTAAAAATGGGTCGAAAACGAGTAATGTCCTAAATTAACGAGGAGATTTTCTTAACCTCCATTTTGGCCAAATTTTTTCAGAATGCAAAAAAATCCCATGGAAGTCGTAGCTATATTGTTTACCTATCCAACGAATTGTCCCATGCTAAGATTCAATACAAACCGGCCACTTTATGGCCTTCCTTCTAAAAAAGGGTCGAAAACGAGTAATGTCCTAAATTAACGAGGGAATTTTCTTAACCTCCATTTTGGCTGAATTTTTAGAGAATGCAAAAATATCCCATGGAAGTCGTAGTTATGTTGTTTACCTATCCAACGAATTGTCACATGCTAAGATTCAATACAAATCGGCCACTTTAAGGCCTTCCTAGTAAAAATGGGTCGAAAACGAGTAATGTCCTAAATTAACGAGGAGTTTTTCCTAACCTCCATTTTGGCCTAATTTTTAGAGAATGCAAAAATATCCCATGGAAGTCGTAGTTATGTTGTTTACCTATCCAATGAATTGTCACATGCTAAGATTCAATACAAATCGGCCACTTTATGGCCTTCCTTCTAAAAAAGGGTCGAAAACGAGTAATGTCCTAAATTAACGAGGAGATTTTCCTAACCTCCATTTTGGCCGAATTTTTAGAGAATGCAAAAATATCCCATGGAAGTCGTTGTTATGTTGTTTACCTATCCAACGAATTGTCACATGCTAAGATTAAATGCAAATCGGCCACTTTATGGCCTTCCTAGTAAAAAAGGGTCGAAAACGAGTAATGTCCTAGATTAACGAGGGGATTTTCTTAACCTCCATTTTGGCCGAATTTTTAGAGAATGCAAAAATATCCCATGGAAGTCGTAGTTATGTTGTTTACCTATCCAACGAATTGTCACATGCTAAGATTCAATACAAATCGGCCACTTTAAGGCCTTCCTAGTAAAAATGGGTCAAAAACGAGTAATGTCCTAAATTAACGAGGGGATTTTCTTAACCTCCATTTTGGCTGAATTTTTAGAGAATGCAAAAATATCCCATGGAAGTCGTAGTTATGTTGTTTACCTATCCAACGAATTGTCACATGCTAAGATTAAATGCAAATCGGCCACTTTATGGCCTTCCTAGTAAAAAAGGGTCGAAAACGAGTAATGTCCTAGATTAACGAGGGGATTTTCTTAACCTCCATTTTGGCCGAATTTTTAGAGAATGCAAAAATATCCCATGGAAGTCGTAGTTATGTTGTTTACCTATCCAACGAATTGTCACATGCTAAGATTCAATACAAATCGGCCACTTTATGGCCTTCCTAGTAAAAATGGGTCAAAAACGAGTAATGTCCTAAATTAACGAGGAGATTTTCTAAACCTCCATTTTGGCCAAATTTTAAGAGAATGCAAAAATATCCCATGGAAGTCATAGTTATGTTGTTTACCTATCCGACGAATTGTCACACGCTAAGATTCAATGCAAATCGGCCACATTATGGCCTTCCTACTAAAAAAGGGTCGAAAACGAGTAATGTCCCAAATTAACGAGGAGATTTTCTTAACCTCCATTTTGGCTGAATTTTTAGAGAATGCAAAAATATCCCATGGAAGTCGTAGTTATGTTGTTTACCTATCCAATGAATTGTCACATGCTAAGATTCAATACAAATTGCCCACTTTATGGCCTTCCTAGTAAAAATGGGTCGAAAACGAGTAATGTCCTAAATTAACGAGGAGATTTTCTTAACCTCCATTTTGGCCAAATTTTTAGAGAATGCAAAAATATCCCATGGAAGTCATAGTTATGTTGTTTATCTATCCAACGAATTTTCACACGCTAAGATTCAATGCAAATCAGCCACATTATGGCCTTCCTACTAAAAAAGGGTCGAAAACGAGTAATGTCCCAAATTAACGAGGAGATTTTCTTAACCTCCATTTTGGCTGAATTTTTAGAGAATGCAAAAATATCCCATGGAAGTCGTAGTTATGTTGTTTACCTATCCAACGAATTGTCACATGCTAAGATTAAATGCAAATCGGCCACTTTATGGCCTTCCTAGTAAAAAAGGGTCGAAAACGAGTAATGTCCTAGATTAACGAGGGGATTTTCTTAACCTCCATTTTGGCCGAATTTTTAGAGAATGCAAAAATATCCCATGGAAGTCGTAGTTATGTTGTTTACCTATCCAACTAATTGTCACATGCTAAGATTCAATACAAATCGGCCACTTTATGGCCTTCCTAGTAAAAATGGGTCAAATACGAGTAATGTCCTAAATTAACGAGGAGATTTTCTAAACCTCCATTTTGGCCAAATTTTAAGAGAATGCAAAAATATCCCATGGAAGTCATAGTTATGTTGTTTACCTATCCGACGAATTGTCACACGCTAAGATTCAATGCAAATCGGCCACATTATGGCCTTCCTACTAAAAAAGGGTCGAAAACGAGTAATGTCCCAAATTAACGAGGAGATTTTCTTAACCTCCATTTTGGCTGAATTTTTAGAGAATGCAAAAATATCCCATGGAAGTCGTAGTTATGTTGTTTACCTATCCAATGAATTGTCACATGCTAAGATTCAATACAAATTGCCCACTTTATGGCCTTCCTAGTAAAAATGGGTCGAAAACGAGTAATGTCCTAAATTAACGAGGAGATTTTCTTAACCTCCATTTTGGCCAAATTTTTAGAGAATGCAAAAATATCCCATGGAAGTCATAGTTATGTTGTTTATCTATCCAACGAATTTTCACACGCTAAGATTCAATGCAAATCAGCCACATTATGGCCTTCCTACTAAAAAAGGGTCGAAAACGAGTAATGTCCCAAATTAACGAGGAGATTTTCTTAACCTCCATTTTGGCTGAATTTTTAGAGAATGCAAAAATATCCCATGGAAGTCGTAGTTATGTTGTTTACCTATCCAACGAATTGTCACATGCTAAGATTAAATGCAAATCGGCCACTTTATGGCCTTCCTAGTAAAAAAGGGTCGAAAACGAGTAATGTCCTAGATTAACGAGGGGATTTTCTTAACCTCCATTTTGGCCGAATTTTTAGAGAATGCAAAAATATCCCATGGAAGTCGTAGTTATGTTGTTTACCTATCCAACGAATTGTCACATGCTAAGATTCAATACAAATCGGCCACTTTATGGCCTTCCTAGTAAAAATGGGTCGAAAACGAGTAATGTCCTAAATTAACGAGGAGATTTTCTTAACCTCCATTTTGGCCAAATTTTTACAGAATGCAAAAAAATCCCATGGAAGTCGTAGCTATATTGTTTACCTATCCAACGAATTGTCCCATGCTAAGATTCAATACAAACCGGCCACTTTATGGCCTTCCTTCTAAAAAAGGGTCGAAAACGAGTAATGTCCTAAATTAACGAGGGAATTTTCTTAACCTCCATTTTGGCTGAATTTTTAGAGAATGCAAAAATATCCCATGGAAGTCGTAGTTATGTTGTTTACCTATCCAACGAATTGTCACATGCTAAGATTCAATACAAATCGGCCACTTTAAGGCCTTCCTAGTAAAAATGGGTCGAAAACGAGTAATGTCCTAAATTAACGAGGAGTTTTTCCTAACCTCCATTTTGGCCTAATTTTTAGAGAATGCAAAAATATCCCATGGAAGTCGTAGTTATGTTGTTTACCTATCCAATGAATTGTCACATGCTAAGATTCAATACAAATCGGCCACTTTATGGCCTTCCTTCTAAAAAAGGGTCGAAAACGAGTAATGTCCTAAATTAACGAGGAGATTTTCCTAACCTCCATTTTGGCCGAATTTTTAGAGAATGCAAAAATATCCCATGGAAGTCGTTGTTATGTTGTTTACCTATCCAACGAATTGTCACATGCTAAGATTAAATGCAAATCGGCCACTTTATGGCCTTCCTAGTAAAAAAGGGTCGAAAACGAGTAATGTCCTAGATTAACGAGGGGATTTTCTTAACCTCCATTTTGGCCGAATTTTTAGAGAATGCAAAAATATCCCATGGAAGTCGTAGTTATGTTGTTTACCTATCCAACGAATTGTCACATGCTAAGATTCAATACAAATCGGCCACTTTAAGGCCTTCCTAGTAAAAATGGGTCAAAAACGAGTAATGTCCTAAATTAACGAGGGGATTTTCTTAACCTCCATTTTGGCTGAATTTTTAGAGAATGCAAAAATATCCCATGGAAGTCGTAGTTATGTTGTTTACCTATCCAACGAATTGTCACATGCTAAGATTAAATGCAAATCGGCCACTTTATGGCCTTCCTAGTAAAAAAGGGTCGAAAACGAGTAATGTCCTAGATTAACGAGGGGATTTTCTTAACCTCCATTTTGGCCGAATTTTTAGAGAATGCAAAAATATCCCATGGAAGTCGTAGTTATGTTGTTTACCTATCCAACGAATTGTCACATGCTAAGATTCAATACAAATCGGCCACTTTATGGCCTTCCTAGTAAAAATGGGTCAAAAACGAGTAATGTCCTAAATTAACGAGGAGATTTTCTAAACCTCCATTTTGGCCAAATTTTAAGAGAATGCAAAAATATCCCATGGAAGTCATAGTTATGTTGTTTACCTATCCGACGAATTGTCACACGCTAAGATTCAATGCAAATCGGCCACATTATGGCCTTCCTACTAAAAAAGGGTCGAAAACGAGTAATGTCCCAAATTAACGAGGAGATTTTCTTAACCTCCATTTTGGCTGAATTTTTAGAGAATGCAAAAATATCCCATGGAAGTCGTAGTTATGTTGTTTACCTATCCAATGAATTGTCACATGCTAAGATTCAATACAAATTGCCCACTTTATGGCCTTCCTAGTAAGAAAGGGTCGAAAACGAGTAATGTCCTAGATTAACGAGGGGATTTTCTTAACCTCCATTTTGGCCGAATTTTTAGAGAATGCAAAAATATCCCATGGAAGTCGTAGTTATGTTGTTTACCTATCCAACGAATTGTCACATGCTAAGATTCAATACAAATCGGCCACTTTAAGGCCTTCCTAGTAAAAATGGGTCAAAAACGAGTAATGTCCTAAATTAACGAGGGGATTTTCTTAACCTCCATTTTGGCTGAATTTTTAGAGAATGCAAAAATATCCCATGGAAGTCGTAGTTATGTTGTTTTCCTATCCAACGAATTGTCACATGCTAAGATTAAATGCAAATCGGCCACTTTATGGCCTTCCTAGTAAAAAAGGGTCGAAAACGAGTAATGTCCTAGATTAACGAGGGGATTTTCTTAACCTCCATTTTGGCCGAATTTTTAGAGAATGCAAAAATATCCCATGGAAGTCGTAGTTATGTTGTTTACCTATCCAACGAATTGTCACATGCTAAGATTCAATACAAATCGGCCACTTTATGGCCTTCCTAGTAAAAATGGGTCAAAAACGAGTAATGTCCTAAATTAACGAGGAGATTTTCTAAACCTCCATTTTGGCCAAATTTTAAGAGAATGCAAAAATATCCCATGGAAGTCATAGTTATGTTGTTTACCTATCCAACGAATTGTCACATGCTAAGATTCAATGCAAATCGGCCACATTATGGCCTTCCTACTAAAAAAGGGTCGAAAACGAGTAATGTCCCAAATTAACGAGGAGATTTTCTTAACCTCCATTTTGGCTGAATTTTTAGAGAATGCAAAAATATCCCATGGAAGTCGTAGTTATGTTGTTTACCTATCCAATGAATTGTCACATGCTAAGATTCAATACAAATTGCCCACATTATGGCCTTCCTAGTAAAAATGGGTCGAAAACGAGTAATGTCCTAAATTAACGAGGAGATTTTCTTAACCTCCATTTTGGCCAAATTTTTAGAGAATGCAAAAATATCCCATGGAAGTCATAGTTATGTTGTTTATCTATCCAACGAATTGTCACACGCTAAGATTCAATGCAAATCAGCCACATTATGGCCTTCCTACTAAAAAAGGGTCGAAAACGAGTAATGTCCCAAATTAACGAGGAGATTTTCTTAACCTCCATTTTGGCTGAATTTTTAGAGAATGCAAAAATATCTCATGGAAGTCGTAGTTATGTTGTTTACCTATCCAATGAATTGTCACATGCTAAGATTCAATACAAATTGCCCACTTTATGGCCTTCCTAGTAAGAAAGGGTCGAAAACGAGTAATGTCCTAGATTAACGAGGGGATTTTCTTAACCTCCATTTTGGCCGAATTTTTAGAGAATGCAAAAATATCCCATGGAAGTCGTAGTTATGTTGTTTACCTATCCAACGAATTGTCACATGCTAAGATTCAATACAAATCGGCCACTTTATGGCCTTCCAAGTAAAAATGGGTCGAAAACGAGTAATGTCCTAAATTAACGAGGAGATTTTCTTAACCTCCATTTTGGCCAAATTTTTACAGAATGCAAAAAAATCCCATGGAAGTCGTAGCTATATTGTTTACCTATCCAACGAATTGTCCCATGCTAAGATTCAATACAAACCGGCCACTTTATGGCCTTCCTTCTAAAAAAGGGTCGAAAACGAGTAATGTCCTAAATTAACGAGGGAATTTTCTTAACCTCCATTTTGGCTGAATTTTTAGAGAATGCAAAAATATCCCATGGAAGTCGTAGTTATGTTGTTTACCTATCCAACGAATTGTCACATGCTAAGATTCAATACAAATCGGCCACTTTAAGGCCTTCCTAGTAAAAATGGGTCGAAAACGAGTAATGTCCTAAATTAACGAGGAGTTTTTCCTAACCTCCATTTTGGCCTAATTTTTAGAGAATGCAAAAATATCCCATGGAAGTCGTAGTTATGTTGTTTACCTATCCAATGAATTGTCACATGCTAAGATTCAATACAAATCGGCCACTTTATGGCCTTCCTTCTAAAAAAGGGTCGAAAACGAGTAATGTCCTAAATTAACGAGGGGATTTTCTTAACCTCCATTTTGGCTGAATTTTTAGAGAATGCAAAAATATCCCATGGAAGTCGTAGTTATGTTGTTTACCTATCCAACGAATTGTCACACGCTAAGATTCAATGCAAATCGGCCACATTATGGCCTTCCTACTAAAAAAGGGTCGAAAACGAGTAATGTCCCAAATTAACGAGGAGATTTTCTTAACCTCCATTTTG
The DNA here is from genome assembly GCF_051527215.1 of Medicago sativa. Lineage (NCBI taxonomy): Eukaryota > Viridiplantae > Streptophyta > Magnoliopsida > Fabales > Fabaceae > Medicago > Medicago sativa. The sequence goes on from NC_140750.1 coordinate 86,367,170, forward strand.
GCTGAATTTTTAGAGAATGCAAAAATATCCCATGGAAGTCGTAGTTATGTTGTTTACCTATCCAATGAATTGTCACATGCTAAGATTCAATACAAATCGGCCACTTTATGGCCTTCCTTCTAAAAAAGGGTCGAAAACGAGTAATGTCCTAAATTAACGAGGAGATTTTCCTAACCTCCATTTTGGCCGAATTTTTAGAGAATGCAAAAATATCCCATGGAAGTCGTAGTTATGTTGTTTACCTATCCAACGAATTGTCACACGCTAAGATTCAATGCAAATCGGCCACATTGTGGCCTTCCTACTAAAAAAGGGTCGAAAACGAGTAATGTCCCAAATTAACGAGGAGATTTTCTTAACCTCCATTTTGGCTGAATTTTTAGAGAATGCAAAAATATCCCATGGAAGTCGTAGTTATGTTGTTTACCTATCCAATGAATTGTCACATGCTAAGATTCAATACAAATCGACCACTTTAAGGCCTTCCTAGTAAAAATGGGTCGAAAACGAGTAATGTCCTAAATTAACAAGGAGATTTTCTTAACCTCCATTTTGGCCGAATTTTTAGAGAATGCAAAAATATCCCATGGAAGTCGTAGTTATGTTGTTTACCTATCCAACGAATTGTCACATGCTAAGATTCAATATAAATCGGCCACTTTAAGGCCTTCCTAGTAAAAATGGGTCGAAAACGAGTAATGTCCTAAATTAACGAGGAGTTTTTCCTAACCTCCATTTTGGCCTAATTTTTAGAGAATGCAAAAATATCCCATGGAAGTCGTAGTTATGTTGTTTACCTATCCAACGAATTGTCACACGCTAAGATTCAATGCAAATCGGCCACATTATGGCCTTCCTACTAAAAAAGGGTCGAAAACGAGTAATGTCCCAAATTAACGAGGAGATTTTCTTAACCTCCATTTTGGCTGAATTTTTAGAGAATGCAAAAATATCCCATGGAAGTCGTAGTTATGTTGTTTACCTATCCAATGAATTGTCACATGCTAAGATTCAATACAAATCGGCCACTTTATGGCCTTCCTTCTAAAAAAGGGTCGAAAACGAGTAATGTCCTAAATTAACGAGGAGATTTTCCTAACCTCCATTTTGGCCTAATTTTTAGAGAATGCAAAAATATCCCATGGAAGTCGTAGTTATGTTGTTTACCTATCCAATGAATTGTCACATGCTAAGATTCAATACAAATCGGCCACTTTATGGCCTTCCTTCTAAAAAAGGGTCGAAAACGAGTAATGTCCTAAATTAACGAGGAGATTTTCCTAACCTCCATTTTGGCCGAATTTTTAGAGAATGCAAAAATATCCCATGGAAGTCGTTGTTATGTTGTTTACCTATCCAACGAATTGTCACATGCTAAGATTAAATGTAAATCGGCCACTTTATGGCCTTCCTAGTAAAAAAGGGTCGAAAACGAGTAATGTCCTAGATTAACGAGGGGATTTTCTTAACCTCCATTTTGGCCGAATTTTTAGAGAATGCAAAAATATCCCATGGAAGTCGTAGTTATGTTGTTTACCTATCCAACGAATTGTCACATGCTAAGATTCAATACAAATCGGCCACTTTAAGGCCTTCCTAGTAAAAATGGGTCAAAAACGAGTAATGTCCTAAATTAACGAGGAGATTTTCTAAACCTCCATTTTGGCCGAATTTTTAGAGAATGCAAAAATATCCCATGGAAGTCGTAGTTATGTTGTTTACCTATCCAACGAATTGTCACACGCTAAGATTCAATGCAAATCGGCCACATTGTGGCCTTCCTACTAAAAAAGGGTCGAAAACGAGTAATGTCCCAAATTAACGAGGAGATTTTCTTAACCTCCATTTTGGCTGAATTTTTAGAGAATGCAAAAATATCCCATGGAAGTCGTAGTTATGTTGTTTACCTATCCAATGAATTGTCACATGCTAAGATTCAATACAAATCGACCACTTTATGGCCTTCCTAGTAAAAATGGGTCGAAAACGAGTAATGTCCTAAATTAACGAGGAGATTTTCTTAACCTCCATTTTGGCCAAATTTTTACAGAATGCAAAAAAATCCCATGGAAGTCGTAGCTATATTGTTTACCTATCCAACGAATTGTCCCATGCTAAGATTCAATACAAACCGGCCACTTTATGGCCTTCCTTCTAAAAAAGGGTCGAAAACGAGTAATGTCCTAAATTAACGAGGGGATTTTCTTAACCTCCATTTTGGCTGAATTTTTAGAGAATGCAAAAATATCCCATGGAAGTCGTAGTTATGTTGTTTACCTATCCAACGAATTGTCACATGCTAAGATTCAATACAAATCGGCCACTTTAAGGCCTTCCTAGTATAAATGGGTCGAAAACGAGTAATGTCCTAAATTAACGAGGAGTTTTTCCTAACCTCCATTTTGGCCTAATTTTTAGAGAATGCAAAAATATCCCATGGAAGTCGTAGTTATGTTGTTTACCTATCCAATGAATTGTCACATGCTAAGATTCAATACAAATCGGCCACTTTATGGCCTTCCTTCTAAAAAAGGGTCGAAAACGAGTAATGTCCTAAATTAACGAGGAGATTTTCCTAACCTCCATTTTGGCCGAATTTTTAGAGAATGCAAAAATATCCCATGGAAGTCGTTGTTATGTTGTTTACCTATCCAACGAATTGTCACATGCTAAGATTAAATGCAAATCGGCCACTTTATGGCCTTCCTAGTAAAAAAGGGTCGAAAACGAGTAATGTCCTAGATTAACGAGGGGATTTTCTTAACCTCCATTTTGGCCGAATTTTTAGAGAATGCAAAAATATCCCATGGAAGTCGTAGTTATGTTGTTTACCTATCCAACGAATTGTCACACGCTAAGATTCAATGCAAATCGGCCACATTGTGGCCTTCCTACTAAAAAAGGGTCGAAAACGAGTAATGTCCCAAATTAACGAGGAGATTTTCTTAACCTCCATTTTGGCTGAATTTTTAGAGAATGCAAAAATATCCCATGGAAGTCGTAGTTATGTTGTTTACCTATCCAACGAATTGTCACACGCTAAGATTCAATGCAAATCGGCCACATTATGGCCTTCCTACTAAAAAAGGGTCGAAAACGAGTAATGTCTCAAATTAACAAGGAGATTTTCTTAACCTCCATTTTGGCTGAATTTTTAGAGAATGCAAAAATATCCCATGGAAGTCGTAGTTATGTTGTTTACCTATCCAACGAATTGTCACATGCTAAGATTCAATACAAATCGGCCACTTTAAGGCCTTCCTAGTATAAATGGGTCGAAAACGAGTAATGTCCTAAATTAACGAGGAGTTTTTCCTAACCTCCATTTTGGCCTAATTTTTAGAGAATGCAAAAATATCCCATGGAAGTCGTAGTTATGTTGTTTACCTATCCAATGAATTGTCACATGCTAAGATTCAATACAAATCGGCCACTTTATGGCCTTCCTTCTAAAAAAGGGTCGAAAACGAGTAATGTCCTAAATTAACGAGGAGATTTTCCTAACCTCCATTTTGGCCGAATTTTTAGAGAATGCAAAAATATCCCATGGAAGTCGTTGTTATGTTGTTTACCTATCCAACGAATTGTCACATGCTAAGATTAAATGCAAATCGGCCACTTTATGGCCTTCCTAGTAAAAAAGGGTCGAAAACGAGTAATGTCCTAGATTAACGAGGGGATTTTCTTAACCTCCATTTTGGCCGAATTTTTAGAGAATGCAAAAATATCCCATGGAAGTCGTAGTTATGTTGTTTACCTATCCAACGAATTGTCACACGCTAAGATTCAATGCAAATCGGCCACATTGTGGCCTTCCTACTAAAAAAGGGTCGAAAACGAGTAATGTCCCAAATTAACGAGGAGATTTTCTTAACCTCCATTTTGGCTGAATTTTTAGAGAATGCAAAAATATCCCATGGAAGTCGTAGTTATGTTGTTTACCTATCCAATGAATTGTCACATGCTAAGATTCAATCCAAATCGACCACTTTATGGCCTTCCTAGTAAAAATGGGTCGAAAACGAGTAATGTCCTAAATTAACGAGGAGATTTTCTTAACCTCCATTTTGGCCAAATTTTTACAGAATGCAAAAAAATCCCATGGAAGTCGTAGCTATATTGTTTACCTATCCAACGAATTGTCCCATGCTAAGATTCAATACAAACCGGCCACTTTATGGCCTTCCTTCTAAAAAAGGGTCGAAAACGAGTAATGTCCTAAATTAACGAGGGGATTTTCTTAACCTCCATTTTGGCTGAATTTTTAGAGAATGCAAAAATATCCCATGGAAGTCGTAGTTATGTTGTTTACCTATCCAACGAATTGTCACATGCTAAGATTCAATACAAATCGGCCACTTTAAGGCCTTCCTAGTATAAATGGGTCGAAAACGAGTAATGTCCTAAATTAACGAGGAGTTTTTCCTAACCTCCATTTTGGCCTAATTTTTAGAGAATGCAAAAATATCCCATGGAAGTCGTAGTTATGTTGTTTACCTATCCAATGAATTGTCACATGCTAAGATTCAATACAAATCGGCCACTTTATGGCCTTCCTTCTAAAAAAGGGTCGAGAACGAGTAATGTCCTAAATTAACGAGGTGATTTTCCTAACCTCCATTTTGGCCGAATTTTTAGAGAATGCAAAAATATCCCATGGAAGTCGTTGTTATGTTGTTTACCTATCCAACGAATTGTCACATGCTAAGATTAAATGCAAATCGGCCACTTTATGGCCTTCCTAGTAAAAAAGGGTCGAAAACGAGTAATGTCCTAGATTAACGAGGGGATTTTCTTAACCTCCATTTTGGCCGAATTTTTAGAGAATGCAAAAATATCCCATGGAAGTCGTAGTTATGTTGTTTACCTATCCAACGAATTGTCACATGCTAAGATTCAATACAAATCGGCCACTTTAAGGCCTTCCTAGTAAAAATGGGTCAAAAACGAGTAATGTCCTAAATTAACGAGGAGATTTTCTAAACCTCCATTTTGGCCAAATTTCTAGAGAATGCAAAAATATCCCATGGAAGTGATAGTTATGTTGTTTACCTATCCAACGAATTGTCACACGCTAAGATTCAATGCAAATCGGCCACATTATGGCTTTCCTACTAAAAAAGGGTCGAAAACGAGTAATGTCCCAAATTAACGAGGAGATTTTCTTAACCTCCATTTTGGCTGAATTTTTAGAGAATGCAAAAATATCCCATGGAAGTCGTAGTTATGTTGTTTACCTATCCAATGAATTGTCACATGCTAAGATTCAATACAAATCGACCACTTTATGGCCTTCCTTCTAAAAAAGGGTCGAAAACGAGTAATGTCCTAAATTAACGAGGAGATTTTCCTAACCTCCATTTTGGCCGAATTTTTAGAGAATGCAAAAATATCCCATGGAAGTCGTATTTATGTTGTTTACCTATCCAACGAATTGTCACATGCTAAGATTCAATACAAATCGGCCACTTTATGGCCTTCCAAGTAAAAATGGGTCGAAAACGAGTAATGTCCTAAATTAACGAGGAGATTTTCTTAACCTCCATTTTGGCCAAATTTTTACAGAATGCAAAAAAATCCCATGGAAGTCGTAGCTATATTGTTTACCTATCCAACGAATTGTCCCATGCTAAGATTCAATACAAACCGGCCACTTTATGGCCTTCCTTCTAAAAAAGGGTCGAAAACGAGTAATGTCCTAAATTAACGAGGAGATTTTCCTAACCTCCATTTTGGCCGAATTTTTAGAGAATGCAAAAATATCCCATGGAAGTCGTTGTTATGTTGTTTACCTATCCAACGAATTGTCACATGCTAAGATTAAATGCAAATCGGCCACTTTATGGCCTTCCTAGTAAAAAAGGGTCGAAAACGAGTAATGTCCTAGATTAACGAGGGGATTTTCTTAACCTCCATTTTGGCCGAATTTTTAGAGAATGCAAAAATATCCCATGGAAGTCGTAGTTATGTTGTTTACCTATCCAACGAATTGTCACACGCTAAGATTCAATGCAAATCGGCCACATTGTGGCCTTCCTACTAAAAAAGGGTCGAAAACGAGTAATGTCCCAAATTAACGAGGAGATTTTCTTAACCTCCATTTTGGCTGAATTTTTAGAGAATGCAAAAATATCCCATGGAAGTCGTAGTTATGTTGTTTACCTATCCAATGAATTGTCACATGCTAAGATTCAATCCAAATCGACCACTTTATGGCCTTCCTAGTAAAAATGGGTCGAAAACGAGTAATGTCCTAAATTAACGAGGAGATTTTCTTAACCTCCATTTTGGCCAAATTTTTACAGAATGCAAAAAAATCCCATGGAAGTCGTAGCTATATTGTTTACCTATCCAACGAATTGTCCCATGCTAAGATTCAATACAAACCGGCCACTTTATGGCCTTCCTTCTAAAAAAGGGTCGAAAACGAGTAATGTCCTAAATTAACGAGGGGATTTTCTTAACCTCCATTTTGGCTGAATTTTTAGAGAATGCAAAAATATCCCATGGAAGTCGTAGTTATGTTGTTTACCTATCCAACGAATTGTCACATGCTAAGATTCAATACAAATCGGCCACTTTAAGGCCTTCCTAGTATAAATGGGTCGAAAACGAGTAATGTCCTAAATTAACGAGGAGTTTTTCCTAACCTCCATTTTGGCCTAATTTTTAGAGAATGCAAAAATATCCCATGGAAGTCGTAGTTATGTTGTTTACCTATCCAATGAATTGTCACATGCTAAGATTCAATACAAATCGGCCACTTTATGGCCTTCCTTCTAAAAAAGGGTCGAGAACGAGTAATGTCCTAAATTAACGAGGTGATTTTCCTAACCTCCATTTTGGCCGAATTTTTAGAGAATGCAAAAATATCCCATGGAAGTCGTTGTTATGTTGTTTACCTATCCAACGAATTGTCACATGCTAAGATTAAATGCAAATCGGCCACTTTATGGCCTTCCTAGTAAAAAAGGGTCGAAAACGAGTAATGTCCTAGATTAACGAGGGGATTTTCTTAACCTCCATTTTGGCCGAATTTTTAGAGAATGCAAAAATATCCCATGGAAGTCGTAGTTATGTTGTTTACCTATCCAACGAATTGTCACATGCTAAGATTCAATACAAATCGGCCACTTTAAGGCCTTCCTAGTAAAAATGGGTCAAAAACGAGTAATGTCCTAAATTAACGAGGAGATTTTCTAAACCTCCATTTTGGCCAAATTTCTAGAGAATGCAAAAATATCCCATGGAAGTGATAGTTATGTTGTTTACCTATCCAACGAATTGTCACACGCTAAGATTCAATGCAAATCGGCCACATTATGGCTTTCCTACTAAAAAAGGGTCGAAAACGAGTAATGTCCCAAATTAACGAGGAGATTTTCTTAACCTCCATTTTGGCTGAATTTTTAGAGAATGCAAAAATATCCCATGGAAGTCGTAGTTATGTTGTTTACCTATCCAATGAATTGTCACATGCTAAGATTCAATACAAATCGACCACTTTATGGCCTTCCTTCTAAAAAAGGGTCGAAAACGAGTAATGTCCTAAATTAACGAGGAGATTTTCCTAACCTCCATTTTGGCCGAATTTTTAGAGAATGCAAAAATATCCCATGGAAGTCGTATTTATGTTGTTTACCTATCCAACGAATTGTCACATGCTAAGATTCAATACAAATCGGCCACTTTATGGCCTTCCAAGTAAAAATGGGTCGAAAACGAGTAATGTCCTAAATTAACGAGGAGATTTTCTTAACCTCCATTTTGGCCAAATTTTTACAGAATGCAAAAAAATCCCATGGAAGTCGTAGCTATATTGTTTACCTATCCAACGAATTGTCCCATGCTAAGATTCAATACAAACCGGCCACTTTATGGCCTTCCTTCTAAAAAAGGGTCGAAAACGAGTAATGTCCTAAATTAACGAGGGGATTTTCTTAACCTCCATTTTGGCTGAATTTTTAGAGAATGCAAAAATATCCCATGGAAGTCGTAGTTATGTTGTTTACCTATCCAACGAATTGTCACATGCTAAGATTCAATACAAATCGGCCACTTTAAGGCCTTCCTAGTATAAATGGGTCGAAAACGAGTAATGTCCTAAATTAACGAGGAGTTTTTCCTAACCTCCATTTTGGCCTAATTTTTAGAGAATGCAAAAATATCCCATGGAAGTCGTAGTTATGTTGTTTACCTATCCAATGAATTGTCACATGCTAAGATTCAATACAAATCGGCCACTTTATGGCCTTCCTTCTAAAAAAGGGTCGAAAACGAGTAATGTCCTAAATTAACGAGGAGATTTTCCTAACCTCCATTTTGGCCGAATTTTTAGAGAATGCAAAAATATCCCATGGAAGTCGTTGTTATGTTGTTTACCTATCCAACGAATTGTCACATGCTAAGATTAAATGCAAATCGGCCACTTTATGGCCTTCCTAGTAAAAAAGGGTCGAAAACGAGTAATGTCCTAGATTAACGAGGGGATTTTCTTAACCTCCATTTTGGCCGAATTTTTAGAGAATGCAAAAATATCCCATGGAAGTCGTAGTTATGTTGTTTACCTATCCAACGAATTGTCACATGCTAAGATTCAATACAAATCGGCCACTTTAAGGCCTTCCTAGTAAAAATGGGTCAAAAACGAGTAATGTCCTAAATTAACGAGGAGATTTTCTAAACCTCCATTTTGGCCAAATTTCTAGAGAATGCAAAAATATCCCATGGAAGTGATAGTTATGTTGTTTACCTATCCAACGAATTGTCACACGCTAAGATTCAATGCAAATCGGCCACATTATGGCCTTCCTACTAAAAAAGGGTCGAAAACGAGTAATGTCCCAAATTAACGAGGAGATTTTCTTAACCTCCATTTTGGCTGAATTTTTAGAGAATGCAAAAATATCCCATGGAAGTCGTAGTTATGTTGTTTACCTATCCAATGAATTGTCACATGCTAAGATTCAATACAAATCGGCCACTTTATGGCCTTCCTTCTAAAAAAGGGTCGAAAACGAGTAATGTCCTAAATTAACGAGGAGATTTTCCTAACCTCCATTTTGGCCGAATTTTTAGAGAATGCAAAAATATCCCATGGAAGTCGTAGTTATGTTGTTTACCTATCCAACGAATTGTCACACGCTAAGATTCAATGCAAATCGGCCACATTGTGGCCTTCCTACTAAAAAAGGGTCGAAAACGAGTAATGTCCCAAATTAACGAGGAGATTTTCTTAACCTCCATTTTGGCTGAATTTTTAGAGAATGCAAAAATATCCCATGGAAGTCGTAGTTATGTTGTTTACCTATCCAATGAATTGTCACATGCTAAGATTCAATACAAATCGACCACTTTATGGCCTTCCTAGTAAAAATGGGTCGAAAACGAGTAATGTCCTAAATTAACGAGGAGATTTTCTTAACCTCCATTTTGGCCGAATTTTTAGAGAATGCAAAAATATCCCATGGAAGTCGTTGTTATGTTGTTTACCTATCCAAAGAATTGTCACATGCTAAGATTAAATGCAAATCAGCCACTTTATGGCCTTCCTAGTAAAAAAGGGTCGAAAACGAGTAATGTCCTAGATTAACGAGGGGATTTTCTTAACCTCCATTTTGGCCGAATTTTTAGAGAATGCAAAAATATCCCATGGAAGTCGTAGTTATGTTGTTTACCTATCCAACGAATTGTCACATGCTAAGATTCAATACAAATCGGCCACTTTAAGGCCTTCCTAGTAAAAATGGGTCAAAAACGAGTAATGTCCTAAATTAACGAGGAGATTTTCTTAACCTCCATTTTGGCCAAATTTTTACAGAATGCAAAAAAATCCCATGGAAGTCGTAGCTATATTGTTTACCTATCCAACGAATTGTCCCATGCTAAGATTCAATACAAACCGGCCACTTTATGGCCTTCCTTCTAAAAAAGGGTCGAAAACGAGTAATGTCCTAAATTAACGAGGGGATTTTCTTAACCTCCATTTTGGCTGAATTTTTAGAGAATGCAAAAATATCCCATGGAAGTCGTAGTTATGTTGTTTACCTATCCAACGAATTGTCACATGCTAAGATTCAATACAAATCGGCCACTTTAAGGCCTTCCTAGTATAAATGGGTCGAAAACGAGTAATGTCCTAAATTAACGAGGAGTTTTTCCTAACCTCCATTTTGGCCTAATTTTTAGAGAATGCAAAAATATCCCATGGAAGTCGTAGTTATGTTGTTTACCTATCCAATGAATTGTCACATGCTAAGATTCAATACAAATCGGCCACTTTATGGCCTTCCTTCTAAAAAAGGGTCGAAAACGAGTAATGTCCTAAATTAACGAGGAGATTTTCCTAACCTCCATTTTGGCCGAATTTTTAGAGAATGCAAAAATATCCCATGGAAGTCGTTGTTATGTTGTTTACCTATCCAACGAATTGTCACATGCTAAGATTAAATGCAAATCGGCCACTTTATGGCCTTCCTAGTAAAAAAGGGTCGAAAACGAGTAATGTCCTAGATTAACGAGGGGATTTTCTTAACCTCCATTTTGGCCGAATTTTTAGAGAATGCAAAAATATCCCATGGAAGTCGTAGTTATGTTGTTTACCTATCCAACGAATTGTCACATGCTAAGATTCAATACAAATCGGCCACTTTAAGGCCTTCCTAGTAAAAATGGGTCAAAAACGAGTAATGTCCTAAATTAACGAGGAGATTTTCTAAACCTCCATTTTGGCCAAATTTCTAGAGAATGCAAAAATATCCCATGGAAGTGATAGTTATGTTGTTTACCTATCCAACGAATTGTCACACGCTAAGATTCAATGCAAATCGGCCACATTATGGCCTTCCTACTAAAAAAGGGTCGAAAACGAGTAATGTCCCAAATTAACGAGGAGATTTTCTTAACCTCCATTTTGGCTGAATTTTTAGAGAATGCAAAAATATCCCATGGAAGTCGTAGTTATGTTGTTTACCTATCCAATGAATTGTCACATGCTAAGATTCAATACAAATCGGCCACTTTATGGCCTTCCTTCTAAAAAAGGGTCGAAAACGAGTAATGTCCTAAATTAACGAGGAGATTTTCCTAACCTCCATTTTGGCCGAATTTTTAGAGAATGCAAAAATATCCCATGGAAGTCGTAGTTATGTTGTTTACCTATCCAACGAATTGTCACACGCTAAGATTCAATGCAAATCGGCCACATTGTGGCCTTCCTACTAAAAAAGGGTCGAAAACGAGTAATGTCCCAAATTAACGAGGAGATTTTCTTAACCTCCATTTTGGCTGAATTTTTAGAGAATGCAAAAATATCCCATGGAAGTCGTAGTTATGTTGTTTACCTATCCAATGAATTGTCACATGCTAAGATTCAATACAAATCGACCACTTTATGGCCTTCCTAGTAAAAATGGGTCGAAAACGAGTAATGTCCTAAATTAACGAGGAGATTTTCTTAACCTCCATTTTGGCCGAATTTTTAGAGAATGCAAAAATATCCCATGGAAGTCGTTGTTATGTTGTTTACCTATCCAAAGAATTGTCACATGCTAAGATTAAATGCAAATCAGCCACTTTATGGCCTTCCTAGTAAAAAAGGGTCGAAAACGAGTAATGTCCTAGATTAACGAGGGGATTTTCTTAACCTCCATTTTGGCCGAATTTTTAGAGAATGCAAAAATATCCCATGGAAGTCGTAGTTATGTTGTTTACCTATCCAACGAATTGTCACATGCTAAGATTCAATACAAATCGGCCACTTTAAGGCCTTCCTAGTAAAAATGGGTCAAAAACGAGTAATGTCCTAAATTAACGAGGAGATTTTCTAAACCTCCATTTTGGCCAAATTTCTAGAGAATGCAAAAATATCCCATGGAAGTGATAGTTATGTTGTTTACCTATCCAACGAATTGTCACACGCTAAGATTCAATGCAAATCGGCCACATTATGGCCTTCCTACTAAAAAAGGGTCGAAAACGAGTAATGTCCCAAATTAACGAGGAGATTTTCTTAACCTCCATTTTGGCTGAATTTTTAGAGAATGCAAAAATATCCCATGGAAGTCGTAGTTATGTTGTTTACCTATCCAATGAATTGTCACATGCTAAGATTCAATACAAATCGGCCACTTTATGGCCTTCCTTCTAAAAAAGGGTCGAAAACGAGTAATGTCCTAAATTAACGAGGAGATTTTCCTAACCTCCATTTTGGCCGAATTTTTAGAGAATGCAAAAATATCCCATGGAAGTCGTAGTTATGTTGTTTACCTATCCAACGAATTGTCACACGCTAAGATTCAATGCAAATCGGCCACATTGTGGCCTTCCTACTAAAAAAGGGTCGAAAACGAGTAATGTCCCAAATTAACGAGGAGATTTTCTTAACCTCCATTTTGGCTGAATTTTTAGAGAATGCAAAAATATCCCATGGAAGTCGTAGTTATGTTGTTTACCTATCCAATGAATTGTCACATGCTAAGATTCAATACAAATCGACCACTTTATGGCCTTCCTAGTAAAAATGGGTCGAAAACGAGTAATGTCCTAAATTAACGAGGAGATTTTCTTAACCTCCATTTTGGCCGAATTTTTAGAGAATGCAAAAATATCCCATGGAAGTCGTTGTTATGTTGTTTACCTATCCAAAGAATTGTCACATGCTAAGATTAAATGCAAATCAGCCACTTTATGGCCTTCCTAGTAAAAAAGGGTCGAAAACGAGTAATGTCCTAGATTAACGAGGGGATTTTCTTAACCTCCATTTTGGCCGAATTTTTAGAGAATGCAAAAATATCCCATGGAAGTCGTAGTTATGTTGTTTACCTATCCAATGAATTGTCACATGCTAAGATTCAATACAAATCGGCCACTTTATGGCCTTCCTTCTAAAAAAGGGTCGAAAACGAGTAATGTCCTAAATTAACGAGGAGATTTTCCTAACCTCCATTTTGGCCGAATTTTTAGAGAATGCAAAAATATCCCATGGAAGTCGTAGTTATGTTGTTTACCTATCCAACGAATTGTCACACGCTAAGATTCAATGCAAATCGGCCACATTGTGGCCTTCCTACTAAAAAAGGGTCGAAAACGAGTAATGTCCCAAATTAACGAGGAGATTTTCTTAACCTCCATTTTGGCTGAATTTTTAGAGAATGCAAAAATATCCCATGGAAGTCGTAGTTATGTTGTTTACCTATCCAATGAATTGTCACATGCTAAGATTCAATACAAATCGACCACTTTATGGCCTTCCTAGTAAAAATGGGTCGAAAACGAGTAATGTCCTAAATTAACGAGGAGATTTTCTTAACCTCCATTTTGGCCGAATTTTTAGAGAATGCAAAAATATCCCATGGAAGTCGTTGTTATGTTGTTTACCTATCCAAAGAATTGTCACATGCTAAGATTAAATGCAAATCAGCCACTTTATGGCCTTCCTAGTAAAAAAGGGTCGAAAACGAGTAATGTCCTAGATTAACGAGGGGATTTTCTTAACCTCCATTTTGGCCGAATTTTTAGAGAATGCAAAAATATCCCATGGAAGTCGTAGTTATGTTGTTTACCTATCCAACGAATTGTCACATGCTAAGATTCAATACAAATCGGCCACTTTAAGGCCTTCCTAGTAAAAATGGGTCAAAAACGAGTAATGTCCTAAATTAACGAGGAGATTTTCTAAACCTCCATTTTGGCCAAATTTCTAGAGAATGCAAAAATATCCCATGGAAGTGATAGTTATGTTGTTTACCTATCCAACGAATTGTCACACGCTAAGATTCAATGCAAATCGGCCACATTATGGCCTTCCTACTAAAAAAGGGTCGAAAACGAGTAATGTCCCAAATTAACGAGGAGATTTTCTTAACCTCCATTTTGGCTGAATTTTTAGAGAATGCAAAAATATCCCATGGAAGTCGTAGTTATGTTGTTTACCTATCCAATGAATTGTCACATGCTAAGATTCAATACAAATCGGCCACTTTATGGCCTTCCTTCTAAAAAAGGGTCGAAAACGAGTAATGTCCTAAATTAACGAGGAGATTTTCCTAACCTCCATTTTGGCCGAATTTTTAGAGAATGCAAAAATATCCCATGGAAGTCGTAGTTATGTTGTTTACCTATCCAACGAATTGTCACACGCTAAGATTCAATGCAAATCGGCCACATTGTGGCCTTCCTACTAAAAAAGGGTCGAAAACGAGTAATGTCCCAAATTAACGAGGAGATTTTCTTAACCTCCATTTTGGCTGAATTTTTAGAGAATGCAAAAATATCCCATGGAAGTCGTAGTTATGTTGTTTACCTATCCAATGAATTGTCACATGCTAAGATTCAATACAAATCGACCACTTTATGGCCTTCCTAGTAAAAATGGGTCGAAAACGAGTAATGTCCTAAATTAACGAGGAGATTTTCTTAACCTCCATTTTGGCCGAATTTTTAGAGAATGCAAAAATATCCCATGGAAGTCGTTGTTATGTTGTTTACCTATCCAAAGAATTGTCACATGCTAAGATTAAATGCAAATCAGCCACTTTATGGCCTTCCTAGTAAAAAAGGGTCGAAAACGAGTAATGTCCTAGATTAACGAGGGGATTTTCTTAACCTCCATTTTGGCCGAATTTTTAGAGAATGCAAAAATATCCCATGGAAGTCGTAGTTATGTTGTTTACCTATCCAACGAATTGTCACACGCTAAGATTCAATGCAAATCAGCCACATTATGGCCTTCCTACTAAAAAAGGGTCGAAAACGAGTAATGTCCCAAATTAACGAGGAGATTTTCTTAACCTCCATTTTGGCTGAATTTTTCGAGAATGCAAAAATATCTCATGGAAGTCGTAGTTATGTTGTTTACCTATCCAATGAATTGTCACATGCTAAGATTCAATACAAATTGCCCACTTTATGGCCTTCCTTGTAAGAAAGGGTCGAAAAAGTAATGTCCTAGATTAACGAGGGGATTTTCTTAACCTCCATTTTGGCCGAATTTTTAGAGAATGCAAAAATATCCCATGGAAGTCGTAGTTATGTTTTTTACCTATCCAACGAATTGTCACATGCTAAGATTCAATACAAATCGGCCACTTTATGGCCTTCCAAGTAAAAATGGGTCGAAAACGAGTAATGTCCTAAATTAACGAGGAGATTTTCTTAACCTCCATTTTGGCCAAATTTTTACAGAATGCAAAAAAATCCCATGGAAGTCGTAGCTATATTGTTTACCTATCCAACGAATTGTCCCATGCTAAGATTCAATACAAACCGGCCACTTTATGGCCTTCCTTCTAAAAAAGGGTCGAAAACGAGTAATGTCCTAAATTAACGAGGGGATTTTCTTAACCTCCATTTTGGCTGAATTTTTAGAGAATGCAAAAATATCCCATGGAAGTCGTAGTTATGTTGTTTACCTATCCAACGAATTGTCACATGCTAAGATTCAATACAAATCGGCCACTTTAAGGCCTTCCTAGTATAAATGGGTCGAAAACGAGTAATGTCCTAAATTAACGAGGAGTTTTTCCTAACCTCCATTTTGGCCTAATTTTTAGAGAATGCAAAAATATCCCATGGAAGTCGTAGTTATGTTGTTTACCTATCCAACGAATTGTCACATGCTAAGATTCAATACAAATCGGCCACTTTAAGGCCTTCCTAGTAAAAATGGGTCAAAAACGAGTAATGTCCTAAATTAACGAGGAGATTTTCTAAACCTCCATTTTGGCCAAATTTCTAGAGAATGCAAAAATATCCCATGGAAGTGATAGTTATGTTGTTTACCTATCCAACGAATTGTCACACGCTAAGATTCAATGCAAATCGGCCACATTATGGCCTTCCTACTAAAAAAGGGTCGAAAACGAGTAATGTCCCAAATTAACGAGGAGATTTTCTTAACCTCCATTTTGGCTGAATTTTTAGAGAATGCAAAAATATCCCATGGAAGTCGTAGTTATGTTGTTTACCTATCCAATGAATTGTCACATGCTAAGATTCAATACAAATCGGCCACTTTATGGCCTTCCTTCTAAAAAAGGGTCGAAAACGAGTAATGTCCTAAATTAACGAGGAGATTTTCCTAACCTCCATTTTGGCCGAATTTTTAGAGAATGCAAAAATATCCCATGGAAGTCGTAGTTATGTTGTTTACCTATCGAACGAATTGTCACACGCTAAGATTCAATGCAAATCGGCCACATTGTGGCCTTCCTACTAAAAAAGGGTCGAAAACGAGTAATGTCCCAAATTAACGAGGAGATTTTCTTAACCTCCATTTTGGCTGAATTTTTAGAGAATGCAAAAATATCCCATGGAAGTCGTAGTTATGTTGTTTACCTATCCAATGAATTGTCACATGCTAAGATTCAATACAAATCGACCACTTTATGGCCTTCCTAGTAAAAATGGGTCGAAAACGAGTAATGTCCTAAATTAACGAGGAGATTTTCTTAACCTCCATTTTGGCCGAATTTTTAGAGAATGCAAAAATATCCCATGGAAGTCGTTGTTATGTTGTTTACCTATCCAAAGAATTGTCACATGCTAAGATTAAATGCAAATCAGCCACTTTATGGCCTTCCTAGTAAAAAAGGGTCGAAAACGAGTAATGTCCTAGATTAACGAGGGGATTTTCTTAACCTCCATTTTGGCCGAATTTTTAGAGAATGCAAAAATATCCCATGGAAGTCGTAGTTATGTTGTTTACCTATCCAACGAATTGTCACACGCTAAGATTCAATGCAAATCAGCCACATTATGGCCTTCCTACTAAAAAAGGGTCGAAAACGAGTAATGTCCCAAATTAACGAGGAGATTTTCTTAACCTCCATTTTGGCTGAATTTTTAGAGAATGCAAAAATATCTCATGGAAGTCGTAGTTATGTTGTTTACCTATCCAATGAATTGTCACATGCTAAGATTCAATACAAATTGCCCACTTTATGGCCTTCCTAGTAAGAAAGGGTCGAAAACGAGTAATGTCCTAGATTAACGAGGGGATTTTCTTAACCTCCATTTTGGCCGAATTTTTAGAGAATGCAAAAATATCCCATGGAAGTCGTAGTTATGTTGTTTACCTATCCAACGAATTGTCACATGCTAAGATTCAATACAAATCGGCCACTTTATGGCCTTCCAAGTAAAAATGGGTCGAAAACGAGTAATGTCCTAGATTAACGAGGGGATTTTCTTAACCTCCATTTTGGCCGAATTTTTAGAGAATGCAAAAATATCCCATGGAAGTCGTAGTTATGTTGTTTACCTATCCAACGAATTGTCACACGCTAAGATTCAATGCAAATCGGCCACATTATGGCCTTCCTACTAAAAAAGGGTCGAAAACGAGTAATGTCCCAAATTAACGAGGAGATTTTCTTAACCTCCATTTTGGCTGAATTTTTAGAGAATGCAAAAATATCCCATGGAAGTCGTAGTTATGTTGTTTACCTATCCAATGAATTGTCACATGCTAAGATTCAATACAAATCGGCCACTTTATGGCCTTCCTTCTAAAAAAGGGTCGAAAACGAGTAATGTCCTAAATTAACGAGGAGATTTTCCTAACCTCCATTTTGGCCGAATTTTTAGAGAATGCAAAAATATCCCATGGAAGTCGTTGTTATGTTGTTTACCTATCCAACGAATTGTCACATGCTAAGATTAAATGCAAATCGGCCACTTTATGGCCTTCCTAGTAAAAAAGGGTCGAAAACGAGTAATGTCCTAGATTAACGAGGGGATTTTCTTAACCTCCATTTTGGCCGAATTTTTAGAGAATGCAAAAATATCCCATGGAAGTCGTAGTTATGTTGTTTACCTATCCAACGAATTGTCACATGCTAAGATTCAATACAAATCGGCCACTTTAAGGCCTTCCTAGTAAAAATGGGTCAAAAACGAGTAATGTCCTAAATTAACGAGGAGATTTTCTAAACCTCCATTTTGGCCAAATTTTTAGAGAATGCAAAAATATCCCATGGAAGTGATAGTTATGTTGTTTACCTATCCAACGAATTGTCACACGCTAAGATTCAATGCAAATCGGCCACATTATGGCCTTCCTACTAAAAAAGGGTCGAAAACGAGTAATGTCCCAAATTAACGAGGAGATTTTCTTAACCTCCATTTTGGCTGAATTTTTAGAGAATGCAAAAATATCCCATGGAAGTCGTAGTTATGTTGTTTACCTATCCAATGAATTGTCACATGCTAAGATTCAATACAAATCGGCCACTTTATGGCCTTCCTTCTAAAAAAGGGTCGAAAACGAGTAATGTCCTAAATTAACGAGGAGATTTTCCTAACCTCCATTTTGGCCGAATTTTTAGAGAATGCAAAAATATCCCATGGAAGTCGTAGTTATGTTGTTTACCTATCCAACGAATTGTCACACGCTAAGATTCAATGCAAATCGGCCACATTGTGGCCTTCCTACTAAAAAAGGGTCGAAAACGAGTAATGTCCCAAATTAACGAGGAGATTTTCTTAACCTCCATTTTGGCTGAATTTTTAGAGAATGCAAAAATATCCCATGGAAGTCGTAGTTATGTTGTTTACCTATCCAATGAATTGTCACATGCTAAGATTCAATACAAATCGACCACTTTATGGCCTTCCTAGTAAAAATGGGTCGAAAACGAGTAATGTCCTAAATTAACGAGGAGATTTTCTTAACCTCCATTTTGGCCGAATTTTTAGAGAATGCAAAAATATCCCATGGAAGTCGTTGTTATGTTGTTTACCTATCCAAAGAATTGTCACATGCTAAGATTAAATGCAAATCAGCCACTTTATGGCCTTCCTAGTAAAAAAGGGTCGAAAACGAGTAATGTCCTAGATTAACGAGGGGATTTTCTTAACCTCCATTTTGGCCGAATTTTTAGAGAATGCAAAAATATCCCATGGAAGTCGTAGTTATGTTGTTTACCTATCCAACGAATTGTCACACGCTAAGATTCAATGCAAATCGGCCACATTATGGCCTTCCTACTAAAAAAGGGTCGAAAACGAGTAATGTCCCAAATTAACGAGGAGATTTTCTTAACCTCCATTTTGGCTGAATTTTTAGAGAATGCAAAAATATCCCATGGAAGTCGTAGTTATGTTGTTTACCTATCCAATGAATTGTCAGATGCTAAGATTCAATACAAATCGGCCACTTTATGGCCTTCCTTCTAAAAAAGGGTCGAAAACGAGTAATGTCCTAAATTAACAAGGAGATTTTCCTAACCTCCATTTTGGCCTAATTTTTAGAGAATGCAAAAATATCCCATGGAAGTCGTAGTTACGTTGTTTACCTATCCAATGAATTGTCACATGCTAAGATTCAATACAAATCGGCCACTTTATGGCCTTCCTTCTAAAAAAGGGTCGAAAACGAGTAATGTCCTAAATTAACGAGGAGATTTTCCTAACCTCCATTTTGGCCGAATTTTTAGAGAATGCAAAAATATCCCATGGAAGTCGTTGTTATGTTGTTTACCTATCCAACGAATTGTCACATGCTAAGATTAAATGCAAATCGGCCACTTTATGGCCTTCCTAGTAAAAAAGGGTCGAAAACGAGTAATGTCCTAGATTAACGAGGGGATTTTCTTAACCTCCATTTTGGCCGAATTTTTAGAGAATGCAAAAATATCCCATGGAAGTCGTAGTTATGTTGTTTACCTATCCAACGAATTGTCACATGCTAAGATTCAATACAAATCGGCCACTTTAAGGCCTTCCTAGTAAAAATGGGTCAAAAACGAGTAATGTCCTAAATTAACGAGGAGATTTTCTAAACCTCCATTTTGGCCAAATTTTTAGAGAATGCAAAAATATCCCATGGAAGTGATAGTTATGTTGTTTACCTATCCAACGAATTGTCACACGCTAAGATTCAATGCAAATCGGCCACATTATGGCCTTCCTACTAAAAAAGGGTCGAAAACGAGTATTGTCCCAAATTAACGAGGAGATTTTCTTAACCTCCATTTTGGCTGAATTTTTAGAGAATGCAAAAATATCCCATGGAAGTCGTAGTTATGTTGTTTACCTATCCAATGAATTGTCACATGCTAAGATTCAATACAAATTGGCCACTTTATGGCCTTCCTTCTAAAAAAGGGTCGAAAACGAGTAATGTCCTAAATTAACGAGGAGATTTTCCTAACCTCCATTTTGGCCGAATTTTTAGAGAATGCAAAAATATCCCATGGAAGTCGTAGTTATGTTGTTTACCTATCCAACGAATTGTCACACGCTAAGATTCAATGCAAATCGGCCACATTGTGGCCTTCCTACTAAAAAAGTGTCGAAAACGAGTAATGTCCCAAATTAACGAGGAGATTTTCTTAACCTCCATTTTGGCTGAATTTTTAGAGAATGCAAAAATATCCCATGGAAGTCGTAGTTATGTTGTTTACCTATCCAATGAATTGTCACATGCTAAGATTCAATACAAATCGACCACTTTATGGCCTTCCTAGTAAAAATGGGTCGAAAACGAGTAATGTCCTAAATTAACGAGGAGATTTTCTTAACCTCCATTTTGGCCGAATTTTTAGAGAATGCAAAAATATCCCATGGAAGTCGTTGTTATGTTGTTTACCTATCCAAAGAATTGTCACATGCTAAGATTCAATACAAATCGGCCACTTTAAGGCCTTCCTAGTAAAAATGGGTCGAAAACGAGTAATGTCCTAAATTAACGAGGAGTTTTTCCTAACCTCCATTTTGGCCTAATTTTTAGAGAATGCAAAAATATCCCATGGAAGTCGTAGTTATGTTGTTTACCTATCCAATGAATTGTCACATGCTAAGATTCAATACAAATCGGCCACTTTATGGCCTTCCTTCTAAAAAAGGGTCGAAAACGAGTAATGTCCTAAATTAACGAGGAGATTTTCCTAACCTCCATTTTGGCCGAATTTTTAGAGAATGCAAAAATATCCCATGGAAGTCGTTGTTATGTTGTTTACCTATCCAACGAATTGTCACATGCTAAGATTAAATGCAAATCGGCCACTTTATGGCCTTCCTAGTAAAAAAGGGTCGAAAACGAGTAATGTCCTAGATTAACGAGGGGATTTTCTTAACCTCCATTTTGGCCGAATTTTTAGAGAATGCAAAAATATCCCATGGAAGTCGTAGTTATGTTGTTTACCTATCCAACGAATTGTCACATGCTAAGATTCAATACAAATCGGCCACTTTAAGGCCTTCCTAGTAAAAATGGGTCAAAAACGAGTAATGTCCTAAATTAACGAGGAGATTTTCTAAACCTCCATTTTGGCCAAATTTTTAGAGAATGCAAAAATATCCCATGGAAGTGATAGTTATGTTGTTTACCTATCCAACGAATTGTCACACGCTAAGATTCAATGCAAATCGGCCACATTATGGCCTTCCTACTAAAAAAGGGTCGAAAACGAGTAATGTCCCAAATTAACGAGGAGATTTTCTTAACCTCCATTTTGGCTGAATTTTTAGAGAATGCAAAAATATCCCATGGAAGTCGTAGTTATGTTGTTTACCTATCCAATGAATTGTCACATGCTAAGATTCAATACAAATCGGCCACTTTATGGCCTTCCTTCTAAAAAAGGGTCGAAAACGAGTAATGTCCTAAATTAACGAGGAGATTTTCCTAACCTCCATTTTGGCCGAATTTTTAGAGAATGCAAAAATATCCCATGGAAGTCGTAGTTATGTTGTTTACCTATCCAACGAATTGTCACACGCTAAGATTCAATGCAAATCGGCCACATTGTGGCCTTCCTACTAAAAAAGTGTCGAAAACGAGTAATGTCCCAAATTAACGAGGAGATTTTCTTAACCTCCATTTTGGCTGAATTTTTAGAGAATGCAAAAATATCCCATGGAAGTCGTAGTTATGTTGTTTACCTATCCAATGAATTGTCACATGCTAAGATTCAATACAAATCGACCACTTTATGGCCTTCCTAGTAAAAATGGGTCGAAAACGAGTAATGTCCTAAATTAACGAGGAGATTTTCTTAACCTCCATTTTGGCCGAATTTTTAGAGAATGCAAAAATATCCCATGGAAGTCGTTGTTATGTTGTTTACCTATCCAAAGAATTGTCACATGCTAAGATTCAATACAAATCGGCCACTTTAAGGCCTTCCTAGTAAAAATGGGTCGAAAACGAGTAATGTCCTAAATTAACGAGGAGTTTTTCCTAACCTCCATTTTGGCCTAATTTTTAGAGAATGCAAAAATATCCCATGGAAGTCGTAGTTATGTTGTTTACCTATCCAATGAATTGTCACATGCTAAGATTCAATACAAATCGGCCACTTTATGGCCTTCCTTCTAAAAAAGGGTCGAAAACGAGTAATGTCCTAAATTAACGAGGAGATTTTCCTAACCTCCATTTTGGCCGAATTTTTAGAGAATGCAAAAATATCCCATGGAAGTCGTTGTTATGTTGTTTACCTATCCAACGAATTGTCACATGCTAAGATTAAATGCAAATCGGCCACTTTATGGCCTTCCTAGTAAAAAAGGGTCGAAAACGAGTAATGTCCTAGATTAACGAGGGGATTTTCTTAACCTCCATTTTGGCCGAATTTTTAGAGAATGCAAAAATATCCCATGGAAGTCGTAGTTATGTTGTTTACCTATCCAACGAATTGTCACATGCTAAGATTCAATACAAATCGGCCACTTTAAGGCCTTCCTAGTAAAAATGGGTCAAAAACGAGTAATGTCCTAAATTAACGAGGAGATTTTCTAAACCTCCATTTTGGCCAAATTTTTAGAGAATGCAAAAATATCCCATGGAAGTGATAGTTATGTTGTTTACCTATCCAACGAATTGTCACACGCTAAGATTCAATGCAAATCGGCCACATTATGGCCTTCCTACTAAAAAAGGGTCGAAAACGAGTAATGTCCCAAATTAACGAGGAGATTTTCTTAACCTCCATTTTGGCTGAATTTTTAGAGAATGCAAAAATATCCCATGGAAGTCGTAGTTATGTTGTTTACCTATCCAATGAATTGTCACATGCTAAGATTCAATACAAATCGGCCACTTTATGGCCTTCCTTCTAAAAAAGGGTCGAAAACGAGTAATGTCCTAAATTAACGAGGAGATTTTCCTAACCTCCATTTTGGCCGAATTTTTAGAGAATGCAAAAATATCCCATGGAAGTCGTAGTTATGTTGTTTACCTATCCAACGAATTGTCACACGCTAAGATTCAATGCAAATCGGCCACATTGTGGCCTTCCTACTAAAAAAGTGTCGAAAACGAGTAATGTCCCAAATTAACGAGGAGATTTTCTTAACCTCCATTTTGGCTGAATTTTTAGAGAATGCAAAAATATCCCATGGAAGTCGTAGTTATGTTGTTTACCTATCCAATGAATTGTCACATGCTAAGATTCAATACAAATCGACCACTTTATGGCCTTCCTAGTAAAAATGGGTCGAAAACGAGTAATGTCCTAAATTAACGAGGAGATTTTCTTAACCTCCATTTTGGCCGAATTTTTAGAGAATGCAAAAATATCCCATGGAAGTCGTTGTTATGTTGTTTACCTATCCAAAGAATTGTCACATGCTAAGATTCAATACAAATCGGCCACTTTAAGGCCTTCCTAGTAAAAATGGGTCGAAAACGAGTAATGTCCTAAATTAACGAGGAGTTTTTCCTAACCTCCATTTTGGCCTAATTTTTAGAGAATGCAAAAATATCCCATGGAAGTCGTAGTTATGTTGTTTAACTATCCAATGAATTGTCACATGCTAAGATTCAATACAAATCGGCCACTTTATGGCCTTCCTTCTAAAAAAGGGTCGAAAACGAGTAATGTCCTAAATTAACGAGGAGATTTTCCTAACCTCCATTTTGGCCGAATTTTTAGAGAATGCAAAAATATCCCATGGAAGTCGTTGTTATGTTGTTTACCTATCCAACGAATTGTCACATGCTAAGATTAAATGCAAATCGGCCACTTTATGGCCTTCCTAGTAAAAAAGGGTCGAAAACGAGTAATGTCCTAGATTAACGAGGGGATTTTCTTAACCTCCATTTTGGCCGAATTTTTAGAGAATGCAAAAATATCCCATGGAAGTCGTAGTTATGTTGTTTACCTATCCAACGAATTGTCACATGCTAAGATTCAATACAAATCGGCCACTTTAAGGCCTTCCTAGTAAAAATGGGTCAAAAACGAGTAATGTCCTAAATTAACGAGGAGATTTTCTAAACCTCCATTTTGGCCAAATTTTTAGAGAATGCAAAAATATCCCATGGAAGTGATAGTTATGTTGTTTACCTATCCAACGAATTGTCACACGCTAAGATTCAATGCAAATCGGCCACATTATGGCCTTCCTCCTAAAAAAGGGTCGAAAACGAGTAATGTCCCAAATTAACGAGGAGATTTTCTTAACCTCCATTTTGGCTGAATTTTTAGAGAATGCAAAAATATCCCATGAAAGTCGTAGTTATGTTGTTTACCTATCCAATGAATTGTCACATGCTAAGATTCAATACAAATCGGCCACTTTATGGCCTTCCTTCTAAAAAAGGGTCGAAAACGAGTAATGTCCTAAATTAACGAGGAGATTTTCCTAACCTCCATTTTGGCCGAATTTTTAGAGAATGCAAAAATATCCCATGGAAGTCGTAGTTATGTTGTTTACCTATCCAACGAATTGTCACACGCTAAGATTCAATGCAAATCGGCCACATTGTGGCCTTCCTACTAAAAAAGGGTCGAAAACGAGTAATGTCCCAAATTAACGAGGAGATTTTCTTAACCTCCATTTTGGCTGAATTTTTAGAGAATGCAAAAATATCCCATGGAAGTCGTAGTTATGTTGTTTACCTATCCAATGAATTGTCACATGCTAAGATTCAATACAAATCGACCACTTTATGGCCTTCCTAGTAAAAATGGGTCGAAAACGAGTAATGTCCTAAATTAACGAGGAGATTTTCTTAACCTCCATTTTGGCCGAATTTTTAGAGAATGCAAAAATATCCCATGGAAGTCGTTGTTATGTTGTTTACCTATCCAAAGAATTGTCACATGCTAAGATTAAATGCAAATCGGCCACTTTATGGCCTTCCTAGTAAAAAAGGGTCGAAAACGAGTAATGTCCTAGATTAACGAGGGGATTTTCTTAACCTCCATTTTGGCCGAATTTTTAGAGAATGCAAAAATATCCCATGGAAGTCGTAGTTATGTTGTTTACCTATCCAACGAATTGTCACATGCTAAGATTCAATACAAATCGGCCACTTTAAGGCCTTCCTAGTAAAAATGGGTCAAAAACGAGTAATGTCCTAAATTAACGAGGAGATTTTCTAAACCTCCATTTTGGCCAAATTTTTAGAGAATGCAAAAATATCCCATGGAAGTGATAGTTATGTTGTTTACCTATCCAACGAATTGTCACACGCTAAGATTCAATGCAAATCGGCCACATTATGGCCTTCCTCCTAAAAAAGGGTCGAAAACGAGTAATGTCCCAAATTAACGAGGAGATTTTCTTAACCTCCATTTTGGCTGAATTTTTAGAGAATGCAAAAATATCCCATGAAAGTCGTAGTTATGTTGTTTACCTATCCAATGAATTGTCACATGCTAAGATTCAATACAAATCGGCCACTTTATGGCCTTCCTTCTAAAAAAGGGTCGAAAACGAGTAATGTCCTAAATTAACGAGGAGATTTTCCTAACCTCCATTTTGGCCGAATTTTTAGAGAATGCAAAAATATCCCATGGAAGTCGTAGTTATGTTGTTTACCTATCCAACGAATTGTCACACGCTAAGATTCAATGCAAATCGGCCACATTGTGGCCTTCCTACTAAAAAAGGGTCGAAAACGAGTAATGTCCCAAATTAACGAGGAGATTTTCTTAACCTCCATTTTGGCTGAATTTTTAGAGAATGCAAAAATATCCCATGGAAGTCGTAGTTATGTTGTTTACCTATCCAATGAATTGTCACATGCTAAGATTCAATACAAATCGACCACTTTATGGCCTTCCTAGTAAAAATGGGTCGAAAACGAGTAATGTCCTAAATTAACGAGGAGATTTTCTTAACCTCCATTTTGGCCGAATTTTTAGAGAATGCAAAAATATCCCATGGAAGTCGTTGTTATGTTGTTTACCTATCCAAAGAATTGTCACATGCTAAGATTAAATGCAAATCGGCCACTTTATGGCCTTCCTAGTAAAAAAGGGTCGAAAACGAGTAATGTCCTAGATTAACGAGGGGATTTTCTTAACCTCCATTTTGGCCGAATTTTTAGAGAATGCAAAAATATCCCATGGAAGTCGTAGTTATGTTGTTTACCTATCCAATGAATTGTCACATGCTAAGATTCAATACAAATCGGCCACTTTATGGCCTTCCTAGTAAAAATGGGTCAAAAACGAGTAATGTCCTAAATTAACGAGGAGATTTTCTAAACCTCCATTTTGGTCAAATTTTTAGAGAATGCAAAAATATCCCATGGAAGTGATAGTTATGTTGTTTACCTATCCAACGAATTGCCACACGCTAAGATTCAATGCAAATCGGCCACATTATGGCCTTCCTACTAAAAAAGGGTCGAAAACGAGTAATGTCCCAAATTAACGAGGAGATTTTCTTAACCTCCATTTTGGCTGAATTTTTAGAGAATGCAAAAATATCCCATGGAAGTCGTATTTATGTTGTTTACCTATCCAATGAATTGTCACATGCTAAGATTCAATACAAATCGGCCACTTTATGGCCTTCCTAGTAAAAAAGGGTCGAAACGAGTAATGTCCTAGATTAACGAGGGGATTTTCTTAACCTCCATTTTGGCCGAATTTTTAGAGAATGCAAAAATATCCCATGGAAGTCGTAGTTATGTTGTTTACCTATCCAACGAATTGTCACATGCTAAGATTCAATACAAATCGGCCACTTTATGGCCTTCCTAGTAAAAATGGGTCGAAAACGAGTAATGTCCTAAATTAACGAGGAGATTTTCTTAACCTCCATTTTGGCCGAATTTTTAGAGAATGCAAAAATATCCCATGGAAGTCGTAGTTATGTTGTTTACCTATCCAACAAATTGTCACACGCTAAGATTCAATGCAAATCAGCCACATTATGGCCTTCCTACTAAAAAAGGGTCGAAAACGAGTAATGTCCCAAACTGACGAGGAGATTTTCTTAACCTCCATTTTGGCTGAATTTTTAGAGAATGCAAAAAAATCCCATGGAAGTCGTAGCTATATTGTTTACCTATCCAACGAATTGTCCCATGCTAAGATTCAATACAAACCGGCCACTTTATGGCCTTCCTTCTAAAAAAGGGTCGAAAACGAGTAATGTCCTAAATTAACGAGGGGATTTTCTTAACCTCCATTTTGGCTGAGTTTTTAGAGAATGCAAAAATATCCCATGGAAGTCGTAGTTATGTTGTTTACCTATCCAACGAATTGTCACATGCTAAGATTAAATGCAAATCGGCCACTTTATGGCCTTCCTAGTAAAAAAGGGTCGAAAACGAGTAATGTCCTAGATTAACGAGGGGATTTTCTTAACCTCCATTTTGGCCGAATTTTTAGAGAATGCAAAAATATCCCATGGAAGTCGTAGTTATGTTGTTTACCTATCCAACGAATTGTCGCATGCTAAGATTCAATACAAATCGGCCACTTTATGGCCTTCCTAGTAAAAATGGGTCAAAAACGAGTAATGTCCTAAATTAACGAGGAGATTTTCTAAACCTCCATTTTGGTCAAATTTTTAGAGAATGCAAAAATATCCCATGGAAGTGATAGTTATGTTGTTTACCTATCCAACGAATTGCCACACGCTAAGATTCAATGCAAATCGGCCACATTATGGCCTTCCTACTAAAAAAGGGTCGAAAACGAGTAATGTCCCAAATTAACGAGGAGATTTTCTTAACCTCCATTTTGGCTGAATTTTTAGAGAATGCAAAAATATCCCATGGAAGTCGTATTTATGTTGTTTACCTATCCAATGAATTGTCACATGCTAAGATTCAATACAAATCGGCCACTTTATGGCCTTCCTAGTAAAAAAGGGTCGAAACGAGTAATGTCCTAGATTAACGAGGGGATTTTCTTAACCTCCATTTTGGCCGAATTTTTAGAGAATGCAAAAATATCCCATGGAAGTCGTAGTTATGTTGTTTACCTATCCAACGAATTGTCACATGCTAATATTCAATACAAATCGGCCACTTTATGGCCTTCCTAGTAAAAATGGGTCGAAAACGAGTAATGTCCCATATTAACGAGGAGATTTTCTTAACCTCCATTTTGGCCGAATTTTTAGAGAATGCAAAAATATCCCATGGAAGTTGTAGTTATGTTGTTTACCTATCCAACAAATTGTCACACGCTAAGATTCAATGCAAATCAGCCACATTATGGCCTTCCTACTAAAAAAGGGTCGAAAACGAGTAATGTCCCAAACTGACGAGGAGATTTTCTTAACCTCCATTTTGGCTGAATTTTTAGAGAATGCAAAAAAATCCCATGGAAGTCGTAGCTATATTGTTTACCTATCCAACGAATTGTCCCATGCTAAGATTCAATACAAACCGGCCACTTAATGGCCTTCCTTCTAAAAAAGGGTCGAAAACGAGTAATGTCCTAAATTAACGAGGGGATTTTCTTAACCTCCATTTTGGCTGAATTTTTAGAGAATGCAAAAATATCCCATGGAAGTCGTAGTTATGTTGTTTACCTATCAAACGAATTGTCACATGCTAAGATTAAATGCAAATCGGCCACTTTATGGCCTTCCTAGTAAAAAAGGGTCGAAAACGAGTAATGTCCTAGATTAACGAGGGGATTTTCTTAACCTCCATTTTGGCCGAATTTTTAGAGAATGCAAAAATATCCCATGGAAGTCGTAGTTATGTTGTTTACCTATCCAATGAATTGTCACATGCTAAGATTCAATACAAATCGGCCACTTTATGGCCTTCCTAGTAAAAATGGGTCAAAAACGAGTAATGTCCTAAATTAACGAGGAGATTTTCTTAACCTCCATTTTGGCTGAATTTTTAGAGAATGCAAAAATATCCCATGGAAGTGATAGTTATGTTGTTTACCTATCCAACGAATTGCCACACGCTAAGATTCAATGCAAATCGGCCACATTATGGCCTTCCTACTAAAAAAGGGTCGAAAACGAGTAATGTCCCAAATTAACGAGGAGATTTTCTTAACCTCCATTTTGGCTGAATTTTTAGAGAATGCAAAAATATCCCATGGAAGTCGTATTTATGTTGTTTACCTATCCAATGAATTGTCACATGCTAAGATTCAATACAAATCGGCCACTTTATGGCCTTCCTAGTAAAAAAGGGTCGAAACGAGTAATGTCCTAGATTAACGAGGGGATTTTCTTAACCTCCATTTTGGCCGAATTTTTAGAGAATGCAAAAATATCCCATGGAAGTCGTAGTTATGTTGTTTACCTATCCAACGAATTGTCACATGCTAAGATTCAATACAAATCGGCCACTTTATGGCCTTCCTAGTAAAAATGGGTCGAAAACGAGTAATGTCCTAAATTAACGAGGAGATTTTCTTAACCTCCATTTTGGCCGAATTTTTAGAGAATGCAAAAATATCCCATGGAAGTCGTAGTTATGTTGTTTACCTATCCAACAAATTGTCACACGCTAAGATTCAATGCAAATCAGCCACATTATGGCCTTCCTACTAAAAAAGGGTCGAAAACGAGTAATGTCCCAAACTGACGAGGAGATTTTCTTAACCTCCATTTTGGCTGAATTTTTAGAGAATGCAAAAAAATCCCATGGAAGTCGTAGCTATATTGTTTACCTATCCAACGAATTGTCCCATGCTAAGATTCAATACAAACCGGCCACTTTATGGCCTTCCTTCTAAAAAAGGGTCGAAAACGAGTAATGTCCTAAATTAACGAGGGGATTTTCTTAACCTCCATTTTGGCTGAGTTTTTAGAGAATGCAAAAATATCCCATGGAAGTCGTAGTTATGTTGTTTACCTATCCAACGAATTGTCACATGCTAAGATTAAATGCAAATCGGCCACTTTATGGCCTTCCTAGTAAAAAAGGGTCGAAAACGAGTAATGTCCTAGATTAACGAGGGGATTTTCTTAACCTCCATTTTGGCCGAATTTTTAGAGAATGCAAAAATATCCCATGGAAGTCGTAGTTATGTTGTTTACCTATCCAACGAATTGTCGCATGCTAAGATTCAATACAAATCGGCCACTTTATGGCCTTCCTAGTAAAAATGGGTCAAAAACGAGTAATGTCCTAAATTAACGAGGAGATTTTCTAAACCTCCATTTTGGTCAAATTTTTAGAGAATGCAAAAATATCCCATGGAAGTGATAGTTATGTTGTTTACCTATCCAACGAATTGCCACACGCTAAGATTCAATGCAAATCGGCCACATTATGGCCTTCCTACTAAAAAAGGGTCGAAAACGAGTAATGTCCCAAATTAACGAGGAGATTTTCTTAACCTCCATTTTGGCTGAATTTTTAGAGAATGCAAAAATATCCCATGGAAGTCGTATTTATGTTGTTTACCTATCCAATGAATTGTCACATGCTAAGATTCAATACAAATCGGCCACTTTATGGCCTTCCTAGTAAAAAAGGGTCGAAACGAGTAATGTCCTAGATTAACGAGGGGATTTTCTTAACCTCCATTTTGGCCGAATTTTTAGAGAATGCAAAAATATCCCATGGAAGTCGTAGTTATGTTGTTTACCTATCCAACGAATTGTCACATGCTAATATTCAATACAAATCGGCCACTTTATGGCCTTCCTAGTAAAAATGGGTCGAAAACGAGTAATGTCCCATATTAACGAGGAGATTTTCTTAACCTCCATTTTGGCCGAATTTTTAGAGAATGCAAAAATATCCCATGGAAGTTGTAGTTATGTTGTTTACCTATCCAACAAATTGTCACACGCTAAGATTCAATGCAAATCAGCCACATTATGGCCTTCCTACTAAAAAAGGGTCGAAAACGAGTAATGTCCCAAACTGACGAGGAGATTTTCTTAACCTCCATTTTGGCTGAATTTTTAGAGAATGCAAAAAAATCCCATGGAAGTCGTAGCTATATTGTTTACCTATCCAACGAATTGTCCCATGCTAAGATTCAATACAAACCGGCCACTTAATGGCCTTCCTTCTAAAAAAGGGTCGAAAACGAGTAATGTCCTAAATTAACGAGGGGATTTTCTTAACCTCCATTTTGGCTGAATTTTTAGAGAATGCAAAAATATCCCATGGAAGTCGTAGTTATGTTGTTTACCTATCGAACGAATTGTCACATGCTAAGATTAAATGCAAATCGGCCACTTTATGGCCTTCCTAGTAAAAAAGGGTCGAAAACGAGTAATGTCCTAGATTAACGAGGGGATTTTCTTAACCTCCATTTTGGCCGAATTTTTAGAGAATGCAAAAATATCCCATGGAAGTCGTAGTTATGTTGTTTACCTATCCAATGAATTGTCACATGCTAAGATTCAATACAAATCGGCCACTTTATGGCCTTCCTAGTAAAAATGGGTCAAAAACGAGTAATGTCCTAAATTAACGAGGAGATTTTCTAAACCTCCATTTTGGCCAAATTTTAAGAGAATGCAAAAATATCCCATGGAAGTCATAGTTATGTTGTTTACCTATCCAACGAATTGTCACACGCTAAGATTCAATGCAAATCGGCCACATTATGGCCTTCCTACTAAAAAAGGGTCGAAAACGAGTAATGTCCCAAATTAACGAGGAGATTTTCTTAACCTCCATTTTGGCTGAATTTTTAGAGAATGCAAAAATATCTCATGGAAGTCGTAGTTATGTTGTTTACCTATCCAATGAATTGTCACATGCTAAGATTCAATACAAATTGCCCACTTTATGGCCTTCCTAGTAAGAAAGGGTCGAAAACGAGTAATGTCCTAGATTAACGAGGGGATTTTCTTAACCTCCATTTTGGCCGAATTTTTCGAGAATGCAAAAATATCCCATGGAAGTCGTAGTTATGTTGTTTACCTATCCAACGAATTGTCACATGCTAAGATTCAATACAAATCGGCCACTTTATGGCCTTCCTAGTAAAAATGGGTCGAAAACGAGTAATGTCCTAAATTAACGAGGAGATTTTCTTAACCTCCATTTTGGCCAAATTTTTACAGAATGCAAAAAAATCCCATGGAAGTCGTAGCTATATTGTTTACCTATCCAACGAATTGTCCCATGCTAAGATTCAATACAAACCGGCCACTTTATGGCCTTCCTTCTAAAAAAGGGTCGAAAATGAGTAATGTCCTAAATTAACGAGGGGATTTTCTTAACCTCCATTTTGGCTGAATTTTAGAGAATGCAAAAATATCCCATGGAAGTCGTAGTTATGTTGTTTACCTATCCAACGAATTGTCACATGCTAAGATTCAATACAAATCGGCCACTTTAAGGCCTTCCTAGTAAAAATGGGTCGAAAACGAGTAATGTCCTAAATTAACGAGGAGTTTTTCCTAACCTCCATTTTGGCCTAATTTTTAGAGAATGCAAAAATATCCCATGGAAGTCGTTGTTATGTTGTTTACCTATCCAACGAATTGTCACATGCTAAGATTAAATGCAAATCGACCACTTTATGGCCTTCCTAGTAAAAAAGGGTCGAAAACGAGTAATGTCCTAGATTAACGAGGGGATTTTCTTAACCTCCATTTTGGCCGAATTTTTAGAGAATGCAAAAATATCCTATGGAAGTCGTAGTTATGTTGTTTACCTATCCAACGAATTGTCACATGCTAAGATTCAATACAAATCGGCCACTTTATGGCCTTCCTAGTAAAAATGGGTCAAAAACGAGTAATGTCCTAAATTAACGAGGAGATTTTCTAAACCTCCATTTTGGCCAAATTTTTAGAGAATGCAAAAATATCCCATGGAAGTCATAGTTATGTTGTTTACCTATCCAACGAATTGTCACACGCTAAGATTCAATGCAAATCGGCCACATTATGGCCTTCCTACTAAAAAAGGGTCGAAAACGAGTAATGTCCCAAATTAACGAGGAGATTTTCTTAACCTCCATTTTGGCTGAATTTTTAGAGAATGCAAAAATATCTCATGGAAGTCGTAGTTATGTTGTTTACCTATCCAATGAATTGTCACATGCTAAGATTCAATACAAATTGCCCACTTTATGGCCTTCCTAGTAAAAATGGGTCGAAAACGAGTAATGTCCCATATTAACGAGGAGATTTTCTTAACCTCCATTTTGGCCGAATTTTTAGAGAATGCAAAAATATCCCATGGAAGTTGTAGTTATGTTGTTTACCTATCCAACAAATTGTCACACGCTAAGATTCAATGCAAATCAGCCACATTATGGCCTTCCTACTAAAAAAGGGTCGAAAACGAGTAATGTCCCAAACTGACGAGGAGATTTTCTTAACCTCCATTTTCGCTGAATTTTTAGAGAATGCAAAAAAATCCCATGGAAGTCGTAGCTATATTGTTTACCTATCCAACGAATTGTCCCATGCTAAGATTCAATACAAACCGGCCACTTTATGGCCTTCCTTCTAAAAAAGGGTCGAAAACGAGTAATGTCCTAAATTAACGAGGGGATTTTCTTAACCTCCATTTTGGCTGAATTTTTAGAGAATGCAAAAATATCCCATGGAAGTCGTAGTTATGTTGTTTACCTAACCAACGAATTGTCACATGCTAAGATTAAATGCAAATCGGCCACTTTATGGCCTTCCTAGTAAAAAAGGGTCGAAAACGAGTAATGTCCTAGATTAACGAGGGGATTTTCTTAACCTCCATTTTGGCCGAATTTTTAGAGAATGCAAAAATATCCCATGGAAGTCGTAGTTATGTTGTTTACCTATCCAACGAATTGTCACATGCTAAGATTCAATACAAATCGGCCACTTTATGGCCTTCCTAGTAAAAATGGGTCAAAAACGAGTAATGTCCTAAATTAACGAGGAGATTTTCTAAACCTCCATTTTGGCCAAATTTTAAGAGAATGCAAAAATATCCCATGGAAGTCATAGTTATGTTGTTTACCTATCCAACAAATTTTCACACGCTAAGATTCAATGCAAATCGGCCACATTATGGCCTTCCTACTAAAAAAGGGTCGAAAACGAGTAATGTCCCAAATTAACGAGGAGATTTTCTTAACCTCCATTTTGGCTGAATTTTTAGAGAATGCAAAAATATCTCATGGAAGTCGTAGTTATGTTGTTTACCTATCCAATGAATTGTCACATGCTAAGATTCAATACAAATTGCCCACTTTATGGCCTTCCTAGTAAGAAAGGGTCGAAAACGAGTAATGTCCTAGATTAACGAGGGGATTTTCTTAACCTCCATTTTGGCCGAATTTTTAGAGAATGCAAAAATATCCCATGGAAGTCGTAGTTATGTTGTTTACCTATCCAACGAATTGTCACATGCTAAGATTCAATACAAATCGGCCACTTTATGGCCTTCCTAGTAAAAATGGGTCGAAAACGAGTAATGTCCTAAAT
Organism: Medicago sativa; assembly: GCF_051527215.1. NCBI lineage: Eukaryota > Viridiplantae > Streptophyta > Magnoliopsida > Fabales > Fabaceae > Medicago > Medicago sativa. Next base: position 86,401,727 of record NC_140750.1, read on the forward strand.
TAACGAGGAGATTTTCTTAACCTCCATTTTGGCCAAATTTTTACAGAATGCAAAAAAATCCCATGGAAGTCGTAGCTATATTGTTTACCTATCCAACGAATTGTCCCATGCTAAGATTCAATACAAACCGGCCACTTTATGGCCTTCCTTCTAAAAAAGGGTCGAAAATGAGTAATGTCCTAAATTAACGAGGGGATTTTCTTAACCTCCATTTTGGCTGAATTTTTAGAGAATGCAAAAATATCCCATGGAAGTCGTAGTTATGTTGTTTACCTAACCAACGAATTGTCACATGCTAAGATTAAATGCAAATCGGCCACTTTATGGCCTTCCTAGTAAAAAAGGGTCGAAAACGAGTAATGTCCTAGATTAACGAGGGGATTTTCTTAACCTCCATTTTGGCCGAATTTTTAGAGAATGCAAAAATATCCCATGGAAGTCGTAGTTATGTTGTTTACCTATCCAACGAATTGTCACATGCTAAGATTCAATACAAATCGGCCACTTTATGGCCTTCCTAGTAAAAATGGGTCAAAAACGAGTAATGTCCTAAATTAACGAGGAGATTTTCTAAACCTCCATTTTGGCCAAATTTTAAGAGAATGCAAAAATATCCCATGGAAGTCATAGTTATGTTGTTTACCTATCCAACAAATTTTCACACGCTAAGATTCAATGCAAATCGGCCACATTATGGCCTTCCTACTAAAAAAGGGTCGAAAACGAGTAATGTCCCAAATTAACGAGGAGATTTTCTTAACCTCCATTTTGGCTGAATTTTTAGAGAATGCAAAAATATCTCATGGAAGTCGTAGTTATGTTGTTTACCTATCCAATGAATTGTCACATGCTAAGATTCAATACAAATTGCCCACTTTATGGCCTTCCTAGTAAGAAAGGGTCGAAAACGAGTAATGTCCTAGATTAACGAGGGGATTTTCTTAACCTCCATTTTGGCCGAATTTTTAGAGAATGCAAAAATATCCCATGGAAGTCGTAGTTATGTTGTTTACCTATCCAACGAATTGTCACATGCTAAGATTCAATACAAATCGGCCACTTTATGGCCTTCCTAGTAAAAATGGGTCGAAAACGAGTAATGTCCTAAATTAACGAGGAGATTTTCTTAACCTCCATTTTGGCCAAATTTTTACAGAATGCAAAAAAATCCCATGGAAGTCGTAGCTATATTGTTTACCTATCCAACGAATTGTCCCATGCTAAGATTCAATACAAACCGGCCACTTTATGGCCTTCCTTCTAAAAAAGGGTCGAAAATGAGTAATGTCCTAAATTAACGAGGGGATTTTCTTAACCTCCATTTTGGCTGAATTTTTAGAGAATGCAAAAATATCCCATGGAAGTCGTAGTTATGTTGTTTACCTATCCAACGTATTGTCACATGCTAAGATTCAATACAAATCGGCCACTTTAAGGCCTTCCTAGTAAAAATGGGTCGAAAACGAGTAATGTCCTAAATTAACGAGGAGTTTTTCCTAACCTCCATTTTGGCCTAATTTTTAGAGAATGCAAAAATATCCCATGGAAGTCGTTGTTATGTTGTTTACCTATCCAACGAATTGTCACATGCTAAGATTAAATGCAAATCGGCCACTTTATGGCCTTCCTAGTAAAAAAGGGTCGAAAACGAGTAATGTCCTAGATTAACGAGGGGATTTTCTTAACCTCCATTTTGGCCGAATTTTTAGAGAATGCAAAAATATCCTATGGAAGTCGTAGTTATGTTGTTTACCTATCCAACGAATTGTCACATGCTAAGATTCAATACAAATCGGCCACTTTATGGCCTTCCTAGTAAAAATGGGTCAAAAACGAGTAATGTCCTAAATTAACGAGGAGATTTTCTAAACCTCCATTTTGGCCAAATTTTTAGAGAATGCAAAAATATCCCATGGAAGTCATAGTTATGTTGTTTACCTATCCAACGAATTGTCACACGCTAAGATTCAATGCAAATCGGCCACATTATGGCCTTCCTACTAAAACAGGGTCAAAAACGAGTAATGTCCCAAATTAACGAGGAGATTTTCTTAACCTCCATTTTGGCTGAATTTTTAGAGAATGCAAAAATATCCCATGGAAGTCGTATTTATGTTGTTTACCTATCCAATGAATTGTCACATGCTAAGATTCAATACAAATCGGCCACTTTATGGCCTTCCTAGTAAAAATGGGTCGAAAGCGAGTAATGTCCTAAATTAACGAGGAGATTTTCTTAACCTCCATTTTGGCCGAATTTTTAGAGAATGCAAAAATATCCCATGTAAGTCGTAGTTATGTTGTTTACCTATCCAACAAATTGTCACACGCTAAGATTCAATGCAAATCGGCCACATTATGGCCTTCCTACTAAAAAAGGGTCGAAAACGAGTAATGTCCCAAATTGACGAGGAGATTTTCTTAACCTCCATTTTGGCCAAATTTTTACAGAATGCAAAAAAATCCCATGGAAGTCGTAGCTATATTGTTTACCTATCCAACTAATTGTCCCATGCTAAGATTCAATACAAACCGGCCACTTTATGGCCTTCCTTCTAAAAAAGGGTCGAAAACGAGTAATGTCCTAAATTAACGAGGGGATTTTCTTAACCTCCATTTTGGCTGAATTTTTAGAGAATGCAAAAATATCCCATGGAAGTCGTAGTTATGTTGTTTACCTATCCAACGAATTGTCACATGCTAAGATTCAATACAAATCGGCCACTTTAAGGCCTTCCTAGTAAAAATGGGTCGAAAACGAGTAATGTCCTAAATTAACGAGGAGTTTTTCCTAACCTCCATTTTGGCCGAATTTTTAGAGAATGCAAAAATATCCCATGGAAGTCGTTGTTATGTTGTTTACCTATCCAACGAATTGTCACATGCTAAGATTAAATGCAAATCGGCCACTTTATGGCCTTCCTAGTAAAAAAGGGTCGAAACGAGTAATGTCCTAGATTAACGAGGGGATTTTCTTAACCTCCATTTTGGCCGAATTTTTAGAGAATGCAAAAATATCCCATGGAAGTCGTAGTTATGTTGTTTACCTATCCAACGAATTGTCACATGCTAAGATTCAATACAAATCGGCCACTTTATGGCCTTCCTAGTAAAAATGGGTCGAAAACGAGTAATGTCCTAAATTAACGAGGAGATTTTCTTAACCTCCATTTTGGCCGAATTTTTAGAGAATGCAAAAATATCCCATGGAAGTCGTAGTTATGTTGTTTACCTATCCAACAAATTGTCACACGCTAAGATTCAATGCAAATCAGCCACATTATGGCCTTCCTACTAAAAAAGGGTCGAAAACGAGTAATGTCCCAAACTGACGAGGAGATTTTCTTAACCTCCATTTTGGCTGAATTTTTAGAGAATGCAAAAAAATCCCTTGGAAGTCGTAGCTATATTGTTTACCTATCCAACGAATTGTCCCATGCTAAGATTCAATACAAACCGGCCACTTTATGGCCTTCCTTCTAAAAAAGGGTCGAAAACGAGTAATGTCCTAAATTAACGAGGGGATTTTCTTAACCTCCATTTTGGCTGAATTTTTAGAGAATGCAAAAATATCCCATGGAAGTCGTAGTTATGTTGTTTACCTATCCAACGAATTGTCACATGCTAAGATTAAATGCAAATCGGCCACTTTATGGCCTTCCTAGTAAAAAAGGGTCGAAAACGAGTAATGTCCTAGATTAACGAGGGGATTTTCTTAACCTCCATTTTGGCCGAATTTTTAGAGAATGCAAAAATATCCCATGGAAGTCGTAGTTATGTTGTTTACCTATCCAACGAATTGTCACATGCTAAGATTCAATACAAATCGGCCACTTTATGGCCTTCCTAGTAAAAATTGGTCAAAAACGAGTAATGTCCTAAATTAACGAGGAGATTTTCTAAACCTCCATTTTGGCCAAATTTTAAGAGAATGCAAAAATATCCCATGGAAGTCATAGTTATGTTGTTTACCTATCCAACGAATTGTCACACGCTAAGATTCAATGCAAATCGGCCACATTATGGCCTTCCTACTAAAAAAGGGTCGAAAACGAGTAATGTCCCAAATTAACGAGGAGATTTTCTTAACCTCCATTTTGGCTGAATTTTTAGAGAATGCAAAAATATCTCATGGAAGTCGTAGTTATGTTGTTTACCTATCCAATGAATTGTCACATGCTAAGATTCAATACAAATTGCCCACTTTATGGCCTTCCTAGTAAGAAAGGGTCGAAAACGAGTAATGTCCTAGATTAACGAGGGGATTTTCTTAACTTCCATTTTGGCCGAATTTTTAGAGAATGCAAAAATATCCCATGGAAGTCGTCGTTATGTTGTTTACCTATCCAACGAATTATCACATGCTAAGATTCAATACAAATCGGCCACTTTATGGCCTTCCTAGTAAAAATGGGTCGAAAACGAGTAATGTCCTAAATTAACGAGGAGATTTTCTTAACCTCCATTTTGGCCAAATTTTTACAGAATGCAAAAAAATCTCATGGAAGTCGTAGCTATATTGTTGACCTATCCAACGAATTGTCCCATGCTAAGATTCAATACAAACCAGCCACTTTATGGCCTTCCTTCCAAAAAAGGGTCGAAAATGAGTAATGTCCTAAATTAACGAGGGGATTTTCTTAACCTCCATTTTGGCTGAATTTTTAGAGAATGCAAAAATATCCCATGGAAGTCGTAGTTATGTTGTTTACCTATCCAACGAATTGTCACATGCTAAGATTCAATACAAATCGGCCACTTTAAGGCCTTCCTAGTAAAAATGGGTCGAAAACGAGTAATGTCCTAAATTAACGAGGAGTTTTTCCTAACCTCCATTTTGGCCTAATTTTTAGAGAATGCAAAAATATCCCATGGAAGTCGTTGTTATGTTGTTTACCTATCCAACGAATTGTCACATGCTAAGATTAAATGCAAATCGGCCACTTTATGGCCTTCCTAGTAAAAAAGGGTCGAAAACGAGTAATGTCCTAGATTAACGAGGGGATTTTCTTAACCTCCATTTTGGCCGAATTTTTAGAGAATGCAAAAATATCCTATGGAAGTCGTAGTTATGTTGTTTACCTATCCAACGAATTGTCACATGCTAAGATTCAATACAAATCGGCCACTTTATGGCCTTCCTAGTAAAAATGGGTCAAAAACGAGTAATGTCCTAAATTAACGAGGAGATTTTCTAAACCTCCATTTTGGCCAAATTTTTAGAGAATGCAAAAATATCCCATGGAAGTCATAGTTATGTTGTTTACCTATCCAACGAATTGTCACACGCTAAGATTCAATGCAAATCGGCCACATTATGGCCTTCCTACTAAAAAAGGGTCGAAAACGAGTAATGTCCCAAATTAACGAGGAGATTTTCTTAACCTCCATTTTGGCTGAATTTTTAGAGAATGCAAAAATATCTCATGGAAGTCGTAGTTATGTTGTTTACCTAGCCAATGAATTGTCACATGCTAAGATTCAATACAAATTGCCCACTTTATGGTCTTCCTAGTAAGAAAGGGTCGAAAACGAGTAATGTCCTAGTTTAACGAGGGGATTTTCTTAACCTCCATTTTGGCCGATTTTTTAGAGAATGCAAAAATATCCCATGGAAGTCGTAGTTATGTTGTTTACCTATCCAACGAATTATCACATGCTAAGATTCAATACAAATCGGCCACTTTATGGCCTTCCTAGTAAAAATGGGTCGAAAACGAGTAATGTCCTAAATTAACGAGGAGATTTTGTTAACCTCCATTTTGGCCAAATTTTTACAGAATGCAAAAAAATCCCATGGAAGTCGTAGCTATATTGTTTACCTATCCAACGAATTGTCCCATGCTAAGATTCAATACAAACCGGCCACTTTATGGCCTTCCTTCTAAAAAAGGGTCGAAAATGAGTAATGTCCTAAATTAACGAGGGGATTTTCTTAAACTCCATTTTGGCTGAATTTTTAGAGAATGCAAAAATATCCCATGGAAGTCGTAGTTATGTTGTTTACCTATCCAACGAATTGTCACATGCTAAGATTCAATACAAATCGGCCACTTTAAGGCCTTCCTAGTAAAAATGGGTCGAAAACGAGTAATGTCCTAAATTAACGAGGAGTTTTTCCTAACCTCCATTTTGGCCTAATTTTTAGAGAATGCAAAAATATCCCATGGAAGTCGTTGTTATGTTGTTTACCTATCCAACGAATTGTCACATGCTAAGATTAAATGCAAATCGGCCACTTTATGGCCTTCCTAGTAAAAAAGGGTCGAAAACGAGTAATGTCCTAGATTAACGAGGGGATTTTCTTAACCTCCATTTTGGCCGAATTTTTAGAGAATGCAAAAATATCCTATGGAAGTCGTAGTTATGTTGTTTACCTATCCAACGAATTGTCACATGCTAAGATTCAATACAAATCGGCCACTTTATGGCCTTCCTAGTAAAAATGGGTCAAAAACGAGTAATGTCCTAAATTAACGAGGAGATTTTCTAAACCTCCATTTTGGCCAAATTTTTAGAGAATGCAAAAATATCCCATGGAAGTCATAGTTATGTTGTTTACCTATCCAACGAATTGTCACACGCTAAGATTCAATGCAAATCGGCCACATTATGGCCTTCCTACTAAAAAAGTGTCGAAAACGAGTAATGTCCCAAATTAACGAGGAGATTTTCTTAACCTCCATTTTGGCTGAATTTTTAGAGAATGCAAAAATATCCCATGGAAGTCGTAGCTATATTGTCTTCCATGGGACAATTCGTTGGATAGGTAAACAATATAGCTACGACTTCCATGGGATTTTTTTGCATTCTCTAAAAATTCAGCCAAAATGGAGGTTAAGAAAATCTCCTCGTCAATTTGGGACATTACTCGTTTTTGACCCATTTTTACTAGGAAGGCCATAATGTGGCCGATTTGCATTGAATCTTAGCGTGTGACAATTCGTTGGATAGGTAAACAACATAACTATGACTTCCATGGGATATTTTTGCATTCTCTAAAAATTCGGCCAAAACGGAGGTTAAGAAAATCTCCTCCTTAATTTAGGACATTACTCGTTTTCGACCCTTTTTTAGTAGGAAGGCCATAATGTGGCCGATTTGCATTGAATCTTAGCGTGTGACAATTCGTTGGATAGGTAAACAACATAACTACGACTTCCATGGGATATTTTTGCATTCTCTAAAAATTCGGCCAAAATGGAGGTTAAGAAAATCTCCTCGTTAATTTAGGACATTACTCGTTTTTGACCCATTTTTACTAGGAAGGCCATAAAGTAGCCGATTTGTATTGAATCTTAGCATGTGACAATTCGTTGGATAGGTAAACAACATAACTACGTCTTCCATGGGATATTTTTGCATTCTCTAAAAATTCGGCCAAAACGGAGGTTAAGAAAATCTCCTCGTTAATTTAGGACATTACTCGTTTTCGACCCTTTTTTACTAGGAAGGCCATAATGTGGCCGATTTGCATTGAATCTTAGCATGTGACAATTCGTTGGATAGATAAACAACATAACTACGACTTCCATGGGATATTTTCGCATTCTCTAAAAATTAGGCCAAAATGGAGGTTAAGAAAATCTCCTCGTTAATTTAGGACATAACTCGTTTTCAACCCATTTTTAGTAGGAAGGCCATAATGTGGCCGATTTGCATTGAATCTCAGCGTGTGACAATTCGTTGGATAGGTAAACAACATAACTACGACTTCCATGGGATATTTTTGCATTCTCTAAAAATTCGGCCGAAATGGAGGTTAAGAAAATCTCCTCGTTAATTTAGGACATTACTCGTTTTCGACCCATTTTTACTAGGAAGGCCATAAAGTGGCCGATTTGGATTGAATCTTAGCATGTGACAATTCGTTGGATAGGTAAACAACATAACTACGACTTCCATGGGATATTTTTGCATTCTCTAAAAATTCGGCCAAAACGGAGGTTAAGAAAATCTCCTCGTTAATTTAGGACATTACTCGTTTTCGACCCTTTTTTAGTAGGAAGGCCATAATGTGGCCGATTTGAATTGAATCTTAGCGTGTGACAATTCGTTGGATAGGTAAACAACATTATTACGACTTCCATGGGATATTTTTGCATTCTCTAAAAATTCAGCCAAAATGGGGGTTAAGAAAATATCCTCGTTAATTTGGGACATTACTCGTTTTCGATCCTTTTTTAGAAGGAAGGCCATAAAGTGGCCGGTTTGTATTGAATCTTAGCATGAGACAATTCGTTGGATAGGTAAACAACATAATTACGACTTCCATGGGATATTTTTGCATTCTCTAAAAATTCGACCAAAATGGAGGTTAAGAAAATCTCCTCGTTAATTTGGGACATTACTCGTTTTCGACCCTTTTTTAGTAGGAAGGCCATAATGTGGCCGATTTGCATTGAATCTTAGCGTGTGACAATTCGTTGGATAGGTAAACAACATAACTACGACTTCCATGGGATATTTTTGCATTCTCTAAAAATTCATCCAAAATGGAAGTTAAGAAAATCTCCTCGTTAATTTGGGACATTACTCGTTTTCGACCCTTTTTTAGTAGGAAGGCCATAATGTGGCCGATTTGCATTGAATCTTAGCGTGTGACAATTTGTTGGATAGGTAAACAACATAACTACGACCTCCATGGGATATTTTTGCATTCTCTAAAAATTCAGCCAAAATGGAGGTTAAGAAAATCCCCTCGTTAATTTAGGACATTACTCGTTTTCGACCCTTTTTTAGAAGGAAGGCCATAAAGTGGCCGGTTTGTATTGAATCTTAGCATGGGACAATTCGTTGGATAGGTAAACAATATAGCTACGACTTCCATGGGATTTTTTTGCATTCTCTAAAAATTCAACCAAAATGGAGGTTAAGAAAATCTCCTCGTCAATTTGGGAAATTACTCGTTTTCGACCCTTTTTTAGTAGGAAGGCCATAATGTGGCCGATTTGCATTGAATCTTAGCGTGTGACAATTTGTTGGATAGGTAAACAACATAACTACGACTTCCATGGGATATTTTTGCATTCTCTAAAAATTCGGCCAAAATGGAGGTTAAGAAAATCTCCTCGTTAATTTGGGACATTACTCGTTTTCGACCCATTTTTACTAGGAAGGCCATAAAGTGGCCGATTTGTATTGAATCTTAGCATGTGACAACTCATTGGATAGGTAAACAACATAACTACGACTTCCATGGGATATTTTTGCATTCTCTAAAAATTCATCCAAAATGGAGGTTAAGAAAATCTCCTCGTTAATTTGGGACATTACTCGTTTTCGACCCTTTTTTAGTAGGAAGGCCATAAAGTGGCCGGTTTGTATTGAATCTTAGCATGAGACAATTCGTTGGATAGGTAAACAACATAACTACGACTTCCATGGGATATTTTTGCATTCTCTAAAAATTCATCCAAAATGGAGGTTAAGAAAATCTCCTCGTTAATTTAGGACATTACTCGTTTTCGACCCATTTTTACTAGGAAGGCCATAAAGTGGCCGATTTGTATTGAATCTTAGCATGTGACAACTCATTGGATAGGTAAACAACATAACTACGACTTCCATGGGATATTTTTGCATTCTCTAAAAATTCATCCAAAATGGAGGTTAAGAAAATATCCTCGTTAATTTGGGACATTACTCGTTTTCGACCCATTTTTACTAGGAAGGCCATAAAGTGGCCGATTTGGATTGAATCTTAGCATGTGACAATTCGTTGGATAGGTAAACAACATAACTACGACTTCCATGGGATATTTTTGCATTCTCTAAAAATTCGGCCAAAACGGAGGTTAAGAAAATCTCCTCGTTAATTTAGGACATTACTCGTTTTCGACCCTTTTTTAGTAGGAAGGCCATAATGTGGCCGATTTGAATTGAATCTTAGCGTGTGACAATTCGTTGGATAGGTAAACAACATTATTACGACTTCCATGGGATATTTTTGCATTCTCTAAAAATTCAGCCAAAATGGGGGTTAAGAAAATATCCTCGTTAATTTGGGACATTACTCGTTTTCGATCCTTTTTTAGAAGGAAGGCCATAAAGTGGCCGGTTTGTATTGAATCTTAGCATGAGACAATTCGTTGGATAGGTAAACAACATAATTACGACTTCCATGGGATATTTTTGCATTCACTAAAAATTCAGCCAAAATGGGGGTTAAGAAAATCTCCTCGTCAATTTGGGACATTACTCGTTTTCGACCCTTTTTTAGTAGGAAGGCCATAATGTGGCCGATTTGCATTGAATCTTAGCGTGTGACAATTCGTTGGATAGGTAAACAACATAACTACGACTTCCATGGGATATTTTTGCATTCTCTAAAAATTCATCCAAAATGGAAGTTAAGAAAATCTCCTCGTTAATTTGGGACATTACTCGTTTTCGACCCTTTTTTAGTAGGAAGGCCATAATGTGGCCGATTTGCATTGAATCTTAGCGTGTGACAATTTGTTGGATAGGTAAACAACATAACCACGACTTCCATGGGATATTTTTGCATTCTCTAAAAATTCGACCAAAATGGAGGTTAAGAAAATCTCCTCGTTAATTTGGGACATTACTCGTTTTCGACCCTTTTTTAGTAGGAAGGCCATAATGTGGCCGATTTGCATTGAATCTTAGCGTGTAACAATTCGTTGGATAGGTAAACAACATAACTACGACTTCCATGGGATATTTTTGCATTCTCTAAAAATTCATCCAAAATGGAAGTTAAGAAAATCTCCTCGTTAATTTGGGACATTACTCGTTTTCGACCCTTTTTTAGTAGGAAGGCCATAATGTGGCCGATTTGCATTGAATCTTAGCGTGTGACAATTCGTTGGATAGGTAAACAACATAATTACGACTTCCATGGGATATTTTTGCATTCTCTAAAAATTCAGCCAAAATGGGGGTTAAGAAAATCTCCTCGTCAATTTGGGACATTACTCGTTTTCGACCCTTTTTTAGTAGGAAGGCCATAATGTGGCCGATTTGCATTGAATCTTAGCGTGTGACAATTTGTTGGATAGGTAAACAACATAACTACGACTTCCATGGGATATTTTTGCATTCTCTAAAAATTCGACCAAAATGGAGGTTAAGAAAATCTCCTCGTTAATTTAGGACATTACTCGTTTTCGACCCATTTTTACTAGGAAGGCCGTAATGTGGCTGATTTGCATTGAATCTTAGCGTGTGACAATTCGTTGGATAGGTAAACAACATAATTACGACTTCCATGGGATATTTTTGCATTCTCTAAAAATTCAGCCAAAATGGGGGTTAAGAAAATCTCCTCGTCAATTTGGGACATTACTCGTTTTCGACCCTTTTTTAGTACGAAGGCCATAATGTGGCCGATTTGCATCGAATCTTAGCGTGTGACAATTTGTTGGATAGGTAAACAACATAACTACGACTTCCATGGGATATTTTTGCATTCTCTAAAAATTCAACCAAAATGGAGGTTAAGAAAATCTCCTCGTTAATTTAGGACATTACTCGTTTTCGACCCATTTTTACTAGGAAGGCCATAAAGTGGCCGATTTGTGTTGAATCTTAGCATGTGACAATTCGTTGGATAGGTAAACAACATAACTACGACCTCCATGGGATATTTTTGCATTCTCTAAAAATTCAGCCAAAATGGAGGTTAAGAAAATCCCCTCGTTAATTTAGGACATTACTCGTTTTCGACCCTTTTTTAGAAGGAAGGCCATAAAGTGGCCGGTTTGTATTGAATCTTAGCATGGGACAATTCGTTGGATAGGTAAACAATATAGCTACGACTTCCATGGGATTTTTTTGCATTCTCTAAAAATTCAGCCAAAATGGAGGTTAAGAAAATCTCCTCGTCAATTTGGGACATTACTCGTTTTCGACCCTTTTTTAGTAGGAAGGCCATAATGTGGCCGATTTGCATTGAATCTTAGCGTGTGACAATTCGTTGGATAGGTAAACAACATAACTACGACTTCCATGGGATATTTTTGCATTCTCTAAAAATTCAGCCAAAATGGGGGTTAAGAAAATATCCTCGTTAATTTGGGACATTACTCGTTTTCGATCCTTTTTTAGAAGGAAGGCCATAAAGTGGCCGGTTTGTATTGAATCTTAGCATGAGACAATTCGTTGGATAGGTAAACAACATAATTACGACTTCCATGGGATATTTTTGCATTCACTAAAAATTCAGCCAAAATGGGGGTTAAGAAAATCTCCTCGTCAATTTGGGACATTACTCGTTTTCGACCCTTTTTTAGTAGGAAGGCCATAATGTGGCCGATTTGCATTGAATCTTAGCGTGTGACAATTCGTTGGATAGGTAAACAACATAACTACGACTTCCATGGGATATTTTTGCATTCTCTAAAAATTCATCCAAAATGGAAGTTAAGAAAATCTCCTCGTTAATTTGGGACATTACTCGTTTTCGACCCTTTTTTAGTAGGAAGGCCATAATGTGGCCGATTTGCATTGAATCTTAGCGTGTGACAATTTGTTGGATAGGTAAACAACATAACCACGACTTCCATGGGATATTTTTGCATTCTCTAAAAATTCGACCAAAATGGAGGTTAAGAAAATCTCCTCGTTAATTTGGGACATTACTCGTTTTCGACCCTTTTTTAGTAGGAAGGCCATAATGTGGCCGATTTGCATTGAATCTTAGCGTGTAACAATTCGTTGGATAGGTAAACAACATAACTACGACTTCCATGGGATATTTTTGCATTCTCTAAAAATTCATCCAAAATGGAAGTTAAGAAAATCTCCTCGTTAATTTGGGACATTACTCGTTTTCGACCCTTTTTTAGTAGGAAGGCCATAATGTGGCCGATTTGCATTGAATCTTAGCGTGTGACAATTCGTTGGATAGGTAAACAACATAATTACGACTTCCATGGGATATTTTTGCATTCTCTAAAAATTCAGCCAAAATGGGGGTCAAGAAAATCTCCTCGTCAATTTGGGACATTACTCGTTTTCGACCCTTTTTTAGTAGGAAGGCCATAATGTGGCCGATTTGCATTGAATCTTAGCGTGTGACAATTTGTTGGATAGGTAAACAACATAACTACGACTTCCATGGGATATTTTTGCATTCTCTAAAAATTCGACCAAAATGGAGGTTAAGAAAATCTCCTCGTTAATTTAGGACATTACTCGTTTTCGACCCATTTTTACTAGGAAGGCCGTAATGTGGCTGATTTGCATTGAATCTTAGCGTGTGACAATTCGTTGGATAGGTAAACAACATAATTACGACTTCCATGGGATATTTTTGCATTCTCTAAAAATTCAGCCAAAATGGGGGTTAAGAAAATCTCCTCGTCAATTTGGGACATTACTCGTTTTCGACCCTTTTTTAGTACGAAGGCCATAATGTGGCCGATTTGCATCGAATCTTAGCGTGTGACAATTTGTTGGATAGGTAAACAACATAACTACGACTTCCATGGGATATTTTTGCATTCTCTAAAAATTCAACCAAAATGGAGGTTAAGAAAATCTCCTCGTTAATTTAGGACATTACTCATTTTCGACCCATTTTTACTAGGAAGGCCATAAAGTGGCCGATTTGTGTTGAATCTTAGCATGTGACAATTCGTTGGATAGGTAAACAACATAACTACGACCTCCATGGGATATTTTTGCATTCTCTAAAAATTCAGCCAAAATGGAGGTTAAGAAAATCCCCTCGTTAATTTAGGACATTACTCGTTTTCGACCCTTTTTTAGAAGGAAGGCCATAAAGTGGCCGGTTTGTATTGAATCTTAGCATGGGACAATTCGTTGGATAGGTAAACAATATAGCTACGACTTCCATGGGATTTTTTTGCATTCTCTAAAAATTCAGCCAAAATGGAGGTTAAGAAAATCTCCTCGTCAATTTGGGACATTACTCGTTTTCGACCCTTTTTTAGTAGGAAGGCCATAATGTGGCCGATTTGCATTGAATCTTAGCGTGTGACAATTTGTTGGATAGGTAAACAACATAACTACGACTTCCATGGGATATTTTTGCATTCTCTAAAAATTCGGCCAAAATGGAGGTTAAGAAAATCTCCTCGTTAATTTGGGACATTACTCGTTTTCGACCCATTTTTACTAGGAAGAACATAAAGTGGCCGATTTGGATTGAATCTTAGCATGTGACATTACTCTAAAAATTCGACCAAAATGGAGGTTAAGAAAATCTCCTCGTTAATTTAGGACATTACTCGTTTTCGACCCATTTTTACTAGGAAGGCCATAAAGTGGCCGATTTGTGTTGAATCTTAGCATGTGACAATTCGTTGGATAGGTAAACAACATAACTACGACCTCCATGGGATATTTTTGCATTCTCTAAAAATTCAGCCAAAATGGAGGTTAAGAAAATCCCCTCGTTAATTTAGGACATTACTCGTTTTCGACCCTTTTTTAGAAGGAAGGCCATAAAGTGGCCGGTTTGTATTGAATCTTAGCATGGGACAATTCGTTGGATAGGTAAACAATATAGCTACGACTTCCATGGGATTTTTTTGCATTCTCTAAAAATTCAGCCAAAATGGAGGTTAAGAAAATCTCCTCGTCAATTTGGGACATTACTCGTTTTCGACCCTTTTTTAGTAGGAAGGCCATAATGTGGCCGATTTGCATTGAATCTTAGCGTGTGACAATTCGTTGGATAGGTAAACAACATAACTACGACTTCCATGGGATATTTTTGCATTCTCTAAAAATTCAGCCAAAATGGGGGTTAAGAAAATATCCTCGTTAATTTGGGACATTACTCGTTTTCGATCCTTTTTTAGAAGGAAGGCCATAAAGTGGCCGGTTTGTATTGAATCTTAGCATGAGACAATTCGTTGGATAGGTAAACAACATAATTACGACTTCCATGGGATATTTTTGCATTCACTAAAAATTCAGCCAAAATGGGGGTTAAGAAAATCTCCTCGTCAATTTGGGACATTACTCGTTTTCGACCCTTTTTTAGTAGGAAGGCCATAATGTGGCCGATTTGCATTGAATCTTAGCGTGTGACAATTCGTTGGATAGGTAAACAACATAACTACGACTTCCATGGGATATTTTTGCATTCTCTAAAAATTCATCCAAAATGGAAGTTAAGAAAATCTCCTCGTTAATTTGGGACATTACTCGTTTTCGACCCTTTTTTAGTAGGAAGGCCATAATGTGGCCGATTTGCATTGAATCTTAGCGTGTGACAATTTGTTGGATAGGTAAACAACATAACCACGACTTCCATGGGATATTTTTGCATTCTCTAAAAATTCGACCAAAATGGAGGTTAAGAAAATCTCCTCGTTAATTTGGGACATTACTCGTTTTCGACCCTTTTTTAGTAGGAAGGCCATAATGTGGCCGATTTGCATTGAATCTTAGCGTGTAACAATTCGTTGGATAGGTAAACAACATAACTACGACTTCCATGGGATATTTTTGCATTCTCTAAAAATTCATCCAAAATGGAAGTTAAGAAAATCTCCTCGTTAATTTGGGACATTACTCGTTTTCGACCCTTTTTTAGTAGGAAGGCCATAATGTGGCCGATTTGCATTGAATCTTAGCGTGTGACAATTCGTTGGATAGGTAAACAACATAATTACGACTTCCATGGGATATTTTTGCATTCTCTAAAAATTCAGCCAAAATGGGGGTCAAGAAAATCTCCTCGTCAATTTGGGACATTACTCGTTTTCGACCCTTTTTTAGTAGGAAGGCCATAATGTGGCCGATTTGCATTGAATCTTAGCGTGTGACAATTTGTTGGATAGGTAAACAACATAACTACGACTTCCATGGGATATTTTTGCATTCTCTAAAAATTCGACCAAAATGGAGGTTAAGAAAATCTCCTCGTTAATTTAGGACATTACTCGTTTTCGACCCATTTTTACTAGGAAGGCCGTAATGTGGCTGATTTGCATTGAATCTTAGCGTGTGACAATTCGTTGGATAGGTAAACAACATAATTACGACTTCCATGGGATATTTTTGCATTCTCTAAAAATTCAGCCAAAATGGGGGTTAAGAAAATCTCCTCGTCAATTTGGGACATTACTCGTTTTCGACCCTTTTTTAGTACGAAGGCCATAATGTGGCCGATTTGCATCGAATCTTAGCGTGTGACAATTTGTTGGATAGGTAAACAACATAACTACGACTTCCATGGGATATTTTTGCATTCTCTAAAAATTCAACCAAAATGGAGGTTAAGAAAATCTCCTCGTTAATTTAGGACATTACTCATTTTCGACCCATTTTTACTAGGAAGGCCATAAAGTGGCCGATTTGTGTTGAATCTTAGCATGTGACAATTCGTTGGATAGGTAAACAACATAACTACGACCTCCATGGGATATTTTTGCATTCTCTAAAAATTCAGCCAAAATGGAGGTTAAGAAAATCCCCTCGTTAATTTAGGACATTACTCGTTTTCGACCCTTTTTTAGAAGGAAGGCCATAAAGTGGCCGGTTTGTATTGAATCTTAGCATGGGACAATTCGTTGGATAGGTAAACAATATAGCTACGACTTCCATGGGATTTTTTTGCATTCTCTAAAAATTCAGCCAAAATGGAGGTTAAGAAAATCTCCTCGTCAATTTGGGACATTACTCGTTTTCGACCCTTTTTTAGTAGGAAGGCCATAATGTGGCCGATTTGCATTGAATCTTAGCGTGTGACAATTTGTTGGATAGGTAAACAACATAACTACGACTTCCATGGGATATTTTTGCATTCTCTAAAAATTCGGCCAAAATGGAGGTTAAGAAAATCTCCTCGTTAATTTGGGACATTACTCGTTTTCGACCCATTTTTACTAGGAAGAACATAAAGTGGCCGATTTGGATTGAATCTTAGCATGTGACATTACTCTAAAAATTCGACCAAAATGGAGGTTAAGAAAATCTCCTCGTTAATTTGGGACATTACTCGTTTTCGACCCTTTTTTAGTAGGAAGGCCATAATGTGGCCGATTTGAATTGAATCTTAGCGTGTGACAATTCTTTGGATAGGTAAACAACATAACTACGACTTCCATGGGATATTTTTGCATTCTCTAAAAATTCATCCAAAATGGAAGTTAAGAAAATCTCCTCGTTAATTTGGGACATTACTCGTTTTCGACCCTTTTTTAGTAGGAAGGCCATAATGTGGCCGATTTGCATTGAATCTTAGCGTGTGACAATTCGTTGGATAGGTAAACAACATAACTACGACTTCCATGGGATATTTTTGCATTCTCTAAAAATTCGACCAAAATGGAGGTTAAGAAAATCTCCTCGTTAATTTAGGACATTACTCGTTTTCGACCCATTTTTACTAGGAAGGCCGTAATGTGGCTGATTTGCATTGAATCTTAGCGTGTGACAATTCGTTGGATAGGTAAACAACATAATTACGACTTCCATGGGATATTTTTGCATTCTCCAAAAATTCAGCCAAAATGGGGGTTAAGAAAATCTCCTCGTCAATTTGGGACATTACTCGTTTTCGACCCTTTTTTAGTACGAAGGCCATAATGTGGCCGATTTGCATCGAATCTTAGCGTGTGACAATTTGTTGGATAGGTAAACAACATAACTACGACTTCCATGGGATATTTTTGCATTCTCTAAAAATTCAACCAAAATGGAGGTTAAGAAAATCTCCTCGTTAATTTAGGACATTACTCATTTTCGACCCATTTTTACTAGGAAGGCCATAAAGTGGCCGATTTGTGTTGAATCTTAGCATGTGACAATTCGTTGGATAGGTAAACAACATAACTACGACCTCCATGGGATATTTTTGCATTCTCTAAAAATTCAGCCAAAATGGAGGTTAAGAAAATCCCCTCGTTAATTTAGGACATTACTCGTTTTCGACCCTTTTTTAGAAGGAAGGCCATAAAGTGGCCGGTTTGTATTGAATCTTAGCATGGGACAATTCGTTGGATAGGTAAACAATATAGCTACGACTTCCATGGGATTTTTTTGCATTCTCTAAAAATTCAGCCAAAATGGAGGTTAAGAAAATCTCCTCGTCAATTTGGGACATTACTCGTTTTCGACCCTTTTTTAGTAGGAAGGCCATAATGTGGCCGATTTGCATTGAATCTTAGCGTGTGACAATTTGTTGGATAGGTAAACAACATAACTACGACTTCCATGGGATATTTTTGCATTCTCTAAAAATTCGGCCAAAATGGAGGTTAAGAAAATCTCCTCGTTAATTTAGGACATTACTCGTTTTCGACCCATTTTTACTAGGAAGAACATAAAGTGGCCGATTTGTATTGAATCTTAGCATGTGACAATTCATTGGATAGGTAAACAACATAACTACGACTTCCATGGGATATTTTTGCATTCTCTAAAAATTCGACCAAAATGGAGGTTAAGAAAATCTCCTCGTTAATTTGGGACATTACTCGTTTTCGACCCTTTTTTAGTAGGAAGGCCATAATGTGGCCGATTTGAATTGAATCTTAGCGTGTGACAATTCGTTGGATAGGTAAACAACATAACTACGACTTCCATGTGATATTTTTGCATTCTCTAAAAATTCATCCAAAATGGAAGTTAAGAAAATCTCCTCGTTAATTTGGGACATTACTCGTTTTCGACCCTTTTTTAGTAGGAAGGCCATAATGTGGCCGATTTGCATTGAATCTTAGCGTGTGACAATTCGTTGGATAGGTAAACAACATAATTACGACTTCCATGGGATATTTTTGCATTCTCTAAAAATTCAGCCAAAATGGGGGTTAAGAAAATCTCCTCGTCAATTTGGGACATTACTCGTTTTCGACCCTTTTTTAGTAGGAAGGCCATAATGTGGCCGATTTGCATTGAATCTTAGCGTGTGACAATTTGTTGGATAGGTAAACAACATAACTACGACTTCCATGGGATATTTTTGCATTCTCTAAAAATTCGACCAAAATGGAGGTTAAGAAAATCTCCTCGTTAATTTAGGACATTACTCGTTTTCGACCCATTTTTACTAGGAAGGCCGTAATGTGGCTGATTTGCATTGAATCTTAGCGTGTGACAATTCGTTGGATAGGTAAACAACATAATTACGACGTCCATGGGATATTTTTGCATTCTCTAAAAATTCAGCCAAAATGGGGGTTAAGAAAATCTCCTCGTCAATTTGGGACATTACTCGTTTTCGACCCTTTTTTAGTACGAAGGCCATAATGTGGCCGATTTGCATCGAATCTTAGCGTGTGACAATTTGTTGGATAGGTAAACAACATAACTACGACTTCCATGGGATATTTTTGCATTCTCTAAAAATTCAACCAAAATGGAGGTTAAGAAAATCTCCTCGTTAATTTAGGACATTACTCATTTTCGACCCATTTTTACTAGGAAGGCCATAAAGTGGCCGATTTGTGTTGAATCTTAGCATGTGACAATTCGTTGGATAGGTAAACAACATAACTACGACCTCCATGGGATATTTTTGCATTCTCTAAAAATTCAGCCAAAATGGAGGTTAAGAAAATCCCCTCGTTAATTTAGGACATTACTCGTTTTCGACCCTTTTTTAGAAGGAAGGCCATAAAGTGGCCGGTTTGTATTGAATCTTAGCATGGGACAATTCGTTGGATAGGTAAACAATATAGCTACGACTTCCATGGGATTTTTTTGCATTCTCTAAAAATTCAGCCAAAATGGAGGTTAAGAAAATCTCCTCGTCAATTTGGGACATTACTCGTTTTCGACCCTTTTTTAATAGGAAGGCCATAATGTGGCCGATTTGCATTGAATCTTAGCGTGTGACAATTTGTTGGATAGGTAAACAACATAACTACGACTTCCATGGGATATTTTTGCATTCTCTAAAAATTCGGCCAAAATGGAGGTTAAGAAAATCTCCTCGTTAATTTAGGACATTACTCGTTTTCGACCCATTTTTACTAGGAAGAACATAAAGTGGCCGATTTGTATTGAATCTTAGCATGTGACAATTCATTGGATAGGTAAACAACATAACTACGACTTCCATGGGATATTTTTGCATTCTCTAAAAATTCAGCCAAAATGGAGGTTAAGAAAATCCCCTCGTTAATTTAGGACATTACTCGTTTTCGACCCTTTTTTAGAAGGAAGGCCATAAAGTGGCCGGTTTGTATTGAATCTTAGCATGGGACAATTCGTTGGATAGGTAAACAATATAGCTACGACTTCCATGGGATTTTTTTGCATTCTCTAAAAATTCAGCCAAAATGGAGGTTAAGAAAATCTCCTCGTCAATTTGGGACATTACTCGTTTTCGACCCTTTTTTAGTAGGAAGGCCATAATGTGGCCGATTTGCATTGAATCTTAGCGTGTGACAATTTGTTGGATAGGTAAACAACATAACTACGACTTCCATGGGATATTTTTGCATTCTCTAAAAATTCGGCCAAAATGGAGGTTAAGAAAATCTCCTCGTTAATTTAGGACATTACTCGTTTTCGACCCATTTTTACTAGGAAGAACATAAAGTGGCCGATTTGTATTGAATCTTAGCATGTGACAATTCATTGGATAGGTAAACAACATAACTACGACTTCCATGGGATATTTTTGCATTCTCTAAAAATTCGACCAAAATGGAGGTTAAGAAAATCTCCTCGTTAATTTGGGACATTACTCGTTTTCGACCCTTTTTTAGTAGGAAGGCCATAATGTGGCCGATTTGAATTGAATCTTAGCGTGTGACAATTCGTTGGATAGGTAAACAACATAACTACGACTTCCATGTGATATTTTTGCATTCTCTAAAAATTCATCCAAAATGGAAGTTAAGAAAATCTCCTCGTTAATTTGGGACATTACTCGTTTTCGACCCTTTTTTAGTAGGAAGGCCATAATGTGGCCGATTTGCATTGAATCTTAGCGTGTGACAATTCGTTGGATAGGTAAACAACATAATTACGACTTCCATGGGATATTTTTGCATTCTCTAAAAATTCAGCCAAAATGGGGGTTAAGAAAATCTCCTCGTCAATTTGGGACATTACTCGTTTTCGACCCTTTTTTAGTAGGAAGGCCATAATGTGGCCGATTTGCATTGAATCTTAGCGTGTGACAATTTGTTGGATAGGTAAACAACATAACTACGACTTCCATGGGATATTTTTGCATTCTCTAAAAATTCGACCAAAATGGAGGTTAAGAAAATCTCCTCGTTAATTTAGGACATTACTCGTTTTCGACCCATTTTTACTAGGAAGGCCGTAATGTGGCTGATTTGCATTGAATCTTAGCGTGTGACAATTCGTTGGATAGGTAAACAACATAATTACGACGTCCATGGGATATTTTTGCATTCTCTAAAAATTCAGCCAAAATGGGGGTTAAGAAAATCTCCTCGTCAATTTGGGACATTACTCGTTTTCGACCCTTTTTTAGTACGAAGGCCATAATGTGGCCGATTTGCATCGAATCTTAGCGTGTGACAATTTGTTGGATAGGTAAACAACATAACTACGACTTCCATGGGATATTTTTGCATTCTCTAAAAATTCAACCAAAATGGAGGTTAAGAAAATCTCCTCGTTAATTTAGGACATTACTCATTTTCGACCCATTTTTACTAGGAAGGCCATAAAGTGGCCGATTTGTGTTGAATCTTAGCATGTGACAATTCGTTGGATAGGTAAACAACATAACTACGACCTCCATGGGATATTTTTGCATTCTCTAAAAATTCAGCCAAAATGGAGGTTAAGAAAATCCCCTCGTTAATTTAGGACATTACTCGTTTTCGACCCTTTTTTAGAAGGAAGGCCATAAAGTGGCCGGTTTGTATTGAATCTTAGCATGGGACAATTCGTTGGATAGGTAAACAATATAGCTACGACTTCCATGGGATTTTTTTGCATTCTCTAAAAATTCAGCCAAAATGGAGGTTAAGAAAATCTCCTCGTCAATTTGGGACATTACTCGTTTTCGACCCTTTTTTAATAGGAAGGCCATAATGTGGCCGATTTGCATTGAATCTTAGCGTGTGACAATTTGTTGGATAGGTAAACAACATAACTACGACTTCCATGGGATATTTTTGCATTCTCTAAAAATTCGGCCAAAATGGAGGTTAAGAAAATCTCCTCGTTAATTTAGGACATTACTCGTTTTCGACCCATTTTTACTAGGAAGAACATAAAGTGGCCGATTTGTATTGAATCTTAGCATGTGACAATTCATTGGATAGGTAAACAACATAACTACGACTTCCATGGGATATTTTTGCATTCTCTAAAAATTCATCCAAAATGGAGGTTAAGAAAATCTCCTCGTTAATTTGGGACATTACTCGTTTTCGACCCTTTTTTAGTAGGAAGGCCTTAATGTGGCCGATTTGAATTGAATCTTAGCGTGTGACAATTCGTTGGATAGGTAAACAACATTATTACGACTTCCATGGGATATTTTTGCATTCTCTAAAAATTCAGCCAAAATGGGGGTTAAGAAAATATCCTCGTTAATTTGGGACATTACTCGTTTTCGATCCTTTTTTAGAAGGAAGGCCATAAAGTGGCCGGTTTGTATTGAATCTTAGCATGAGACAATTCGTTGGATAGGTAAACAACATAATTACGACTTCCAAGGGATATTTTTGCATTCACTAAAAATTCAGCCAAAATGGGGGTTAAGAAAATCTCCTCGTCAATTTGGGACATTACTCGTTTTCGACCCTTTTTTAGTAGGAAGGCCATAATGTGGCCGATTTGCATTGAATCTTAGCGTGTGACAATTTGTTGGATAGGTAAACAACATAACTACGACTTCCATGGGATATTTTTGCATTCTCTAAAAATTCGACCAAAATGGAGGTTAAGAAAATCTCCTCGTTAATTTGGGACATTACTCGTTTTCGACCCTTTTTTAGTAGGAAGGCCATAATGTGGCCGATTTGCATTGAATCTTAGCGTGTGACAATTCGTTGGATAGGTAAACAACATAACTACGACTTCCATGGGATATTTTTGCATTCTCTAAAAATTCATCCAAAATGGAAGTTAAGAAAATCTCCTCGTTAATTTGGGACATTACTCGTTTTCGACCCTTTTTTAGTAGGAAGGCCATAATGTGGCCGATTTGCATTGAATCTTAGCGTGTGACAATTCGTTGGATAGGTAAACAACATAATTACGACTTCCATGGGATATTTTTGCATTCTCTAAAAATTCAGCCAAAATGGGGGTTAAGAAAATCTCCTCGTCAATTTGGGACATTACTCGTTTTCGACCCTTTTTTAGTAGGAAGGCCATAATGTGGCCAATTTGCATTGAATCTTAGCGTGTGACAATTTGTTGGATAGGTAAACAACATAACTACGACTTCCATGGGATATTTTTGCATTCTCTAAAAATCCGACCAAAATGGAGGTTAAGAGAATCTCCTCGTTAATTTAGGACATTACTCCTTTTCGACCCATTTTTACTAGGAAGGCCATAAAGTGGCCGATTTGTATTGAATCTTAGCATGTGACAATTCATTGGATAGGTAAACAACATAACTACGACCTCCATGGGATATTTTTGCATTCTCTAAAAATTCGGCCAAAATGGAGGTTAGGAAAAACCCCTCGTTAATTTAGGACATTACTCGTTTTCGACCCTTTTTTAGAAGGAAGGCCATAAAGTGGCCGGTTTGTATTGAATCTTAGCATGGGACAATTCGTTGGATAGGTAAACAATATAGCTACGTCTTCCATGGGATTTTTTTGCATTCTCTAAAAATTCAGCCAAAATGGAGGTTAAGAAAATCTCCTCGTCAATTTGGGACATTACTCGTTTTCGACCCTTTTTTAGTAGGAAGGCCATAATGTGGCCGATTTGCATTGAATCTTAGCGTGTGACAATTTGTTGGATAGGTAAACAACATAACTACGACTTCCATGGGATATTTTTGCATTCTCTAAAAATTCGGCCAAAATGGAGGTTAAGAAAATCTCCTCGTTAATTTAGGACATTACTCGTTTTCGACCCATTTTTACTAGGAAGAACATAAAGTGGCCGATTTGTATTGAATCTTAGCATGTGACAACTCATTGGATAGGTAAACAACATAACTACGACTTCCATGGGATATTTTTGCATTCTCTAAAAATTCATCCAAAATGGAGGTTAAGAAAATCTCCTCGTCAATTTGGGACATTACTCGTTTTCGACCCTTTTTTAGTAGGAAGGCCATAATGTGGCCGATTTGCATTGAATCTTAGCGTGTGACAATTCGTTGGATAGGTAAACAACATTATTACGACTTCCATGGGATATTTTTGCATTCTCTAAAAATTCAGCCAAAATGGGGGTTAAGAAAATATCCTCGTTAATTTGGGACATTACTCGTTTTCGATCCTTTTTTAGAAGGAAGGCCATAAAGTGGCCGGTTTGTATTGAATCTTAGCATGAGACAATTCGTTGGATAGGTAAACAACATAATTACGACTTCCATGGGATATTTTTGCATTCACTAAAAATTCAGCCAAAATGGGGGTTAAGAAAATCTCCTCGTCAATTTGGGACATTACTCGTTTTCGACCCTTTTTTAGTAGGAAGGCCATAATGTGGCCGATTTGCATTGAATCTTAGCGTGTGACAATTTGTTGGATAGGTAAACAACATAACTACGACTTCCATGGGATATTTTTGCATTCTCTAAAAATTCGACCAAAATGGAGGTTAAGAAAATCTCCTCGTTAATTTGGGACATTACTCGTTTTCGACCCTTTTTTAGTAGGAAGGCCATAATGTGGCCGATTTGCATTGAATCTTAGCGTGTGACAATTTGTTGGATAGGTAAACAACATTATTACGACTTCCATGGGATATTTTTGCATTCTCTAAAAATTCAGCCAAAATGGGGGTTAAGAAAATCTCCTCGTCAATTTGGGACATTACTCGTTTTCGACCCTTTTTTAGTAGGAAGGCCATAATGTGGCCGATTTGAATTGAATCTTAGCGTGTGACAATTCGTTGGATCGGTAAACAACATTATTACGACTTCCATGGGATATTTTTGCATTCTCTAAAAATTCAGCCAAAATGGGGGTTAAGAAAATATCCTCGTTAATTTGGGACATTACTCGTTTTCGATCCTTTTTTAGAAGGAAGGCCATAAAGTGGCCGGTTTGTATTGAATCTTAGCATGAGACAATTCGTTGGATAGGTAAACAACATAATTACGACTTCCATGGGATATTTTTGCATTCACTAAAAATTCAGCCAAAATGGGGGTTAAGAAAATCTCCTCGTCAATTTGGGACATTACTCGTTTTCGACCCTTTTTTAGTAGGAAGGCCATAATGTGGCCGATTTGCATTGAATCTTAGCGTGTGACAATTTGTTTGATAGGTAAACAACATAACTACGACTTCCATGGGATATTTTTGCATTCTCTAAAAATTCGACCAAAATGGAGGTTAAGAAAATCTCCTCGTTAATTTGGGACATTACTCGTTTTCGACCCTTTTTTAGTAGGAAGGCCATAATGTGGCCGATTTGCATTGAATCTTAGCGTGTGACAATTCGTTGGATAGGTAAACAACATAATTATGACTTCCATGGGATATTTTTGCATTCTCTAAAAATTCAGCCAAAATGGGGGTTAAGAAAATCTCCTCGTCAATTTGGGACATTACTCGTTTTCGACCCTTTTTTAGTACGAAGGCCATAATGTGGCCGATTTGCATCGAATCTTAGCGTGTGACAATTTGTTGGATAGGTAAACAACATAACTACGACTTCCATGGGATATTTTTGCATTCTCTAAAAATTCGACCAAAATGGAGGTTAAGAAAATCTCCTCGTTAATTTAGGACATTACTCATTTTCGACCCATTTTTACTAGGAAGGCCATAAAGTGGCCGATTTGTGTTGAATCTTAGCATGTGACAATTCGTTGGATAGGTAAACAACATAACTACGACCTCCATGGGATATTTTTGCATTCTCTAAAAATTCAGCCAAAATGGAGGTTAAGAAAATCCCCTCGTTAATTTAGGACATTACTCGTTTTCGACCCTTTTTTAGAAGGAAGGCCATAAAGTGGCCGGTTTGTATTGAATCTTAGCATGGGACAATTCGTTGGATAGGTAAACAACATAATTACGACTTCCATGGGATATTTTTGCATTCTCTAAAAATTCAGCCAAAATGGAGGTTAAGAAAATCTCCTCGTTAATTTGGGACATTACTCGTTTTCGACCCTTTTTTAGTAGGAAGGCCATAATGTGGCCGATTTGCATTGAATCTTAGCATGTGACAATTTGTTGGATAGGTAAACAACATAACTACGACTTCCATGGGATATTTTTGCATTCTCTAAAAATTCGGCCAAAATGGAGGTTAAGAAAATCTCCTCGTTAATTTAGGACATTACTCGTTTTCGACCCATTTTTACTAGGAAGGCCTTAAAGTGGCCGATTTGTATTGAATCTTAGCGTGTAAAAATTCGTTGGATAGGTAAACAACATAACTACGACCTCCATGGGATATTTTTGCATTCTCTAAAAATTCAGCCAAAATGGAGGTTAAGAAAATCCCCTCGTTAATTTAGGACATTACTCGTTTTCGACCCTTTTTTAGAAGGAAGGTCATAAAGTGGCCGGTTTGTATTGAATCTTAGCATGGGCCAATTCGTTGGATAGGTAAACAATATAGCTACGACTTCCATGGGATTTTTTTGCATTCTCAAAAAATTCAGCCAAAATGGAGGTTAAGAAATTCTCCTCGTCAATTTGGGACATTACTCGTTTTCGACCCATTTTTACTAGGAAGGCCATAAAGTGGCCGATTTGTATTGAATCTTAGCATGTGACAATTCATTGGATAGGTAAACAACATAACTACGACTTCCATGGGATATTTTTGCATTCTCTAAAAATTCATCCAAAATGGAGGTTAAGAAAATCTCCTCGTTAATTTGGGACATTACTCGTTTTCGACCCTTTTTTAGTAGGAAGGCCATAATGTGGCCGATTTGGATTGAATCTTAGCGTGTGTCAATTTGTTGGATAGGTAAACAACATAATTACGACTTCCATGGGATATTTTTGCATTCTCTAAAAATTCAGCCAAAATGGGGGTTAAGAAAATATCCTCGTTAATTTGGGACATTACTCGTTTTCGACCATTTTTTAGAAGGAAGGCCATAAAGTGGCCGGTTTGTATTGAATCTTAGCATGGGACAATTCGTTGGATAGGTAAACAACATAATTACGACTTCCATGGGATATTTTTGCAATCTCTAAAAATTAAGCCAAAATGGGGGTTAAGAAAATCTCCTCGTCAATTTGGGACATTACTCGTTTTCGACCCTTTTTTAGTAGGAAGGCCATAATGTGGCCGATTTGCATTGAATCTTAGCGTGTGACAATTTGTTGGATAGGTAAAGAACATAACTACGACTTCCATGGGATATTTTTGCATTCTCTAAAAATTCGACCAAAATGGAGGTTAAGAAAATCTCCTCGTTAATTTAGGACATTACTCGTTTTCGACCCATTTTTACTAGGAAGGCCGTAATGTGGCAGATTTGCATTGAATCTTAGCGTGTGACAATTCGTTGGATAGGTAAACAACATAATTATGACTTCCATGGGATATTTTTGCATTCTCTAAAAATTCAGCCAAAATGGGGGTTAAGAAAATCTCCTCGTCAATTTGGGACATTACTCGTTTTCGACCCTTTTTTAGTACGAAGGCCATAATGTGGCCGATTTGCATCGAATCTTAGCGTGTGACAATTTGTTGGATAGGTAAACAACATAACTACGACTTCCATGGGATATTTTTGCATTCTCTAAAAATTCGACCAAAATGGAGGTTAAGAAAATCTCCTCGTTAATTTAGGACATTACTCATTTTCGACCCATTTTTACTAGGAAGGCCATAAAGTGGCCGATTTGTGTTGAATCTTAGCATGTGACAATTCGTTGGATAGGTAAACAACATAACTACGACCTCCATGGGATATTTTTGCATTCTCTAAAAATTCAGCCAAAATGGAGGTTAAGAAAATCCCCTCGTTAATTTAGGACATTACTCGTTTTCGACCCTTTTTTAGAAGGAAGGCCATAAAGTGGCCGGTTTGTATTGAATCTTAGCATGGGACAATTCGTTGGATAGGTAAACAACATAATTACGACTTCCATGGGATATTTTTGCATTCTCTAAAAATTCAGCCAAAATGGAGGTTAAGAAAATCTCCTCGTTAATTTGGGACATTACTCGTTTTCGACCCTTTTTTAGTAGGAAGGCCATAATGTGGCCGATTTGCATTGAATCTTAGCATGTGACAATTTGTTGGATAGGTAAACAACATAACTACGACTTCCATGGGATATTTTTGCATTCTCTAAAAATTCGGCCAAAATGGAGGTTAAGAAAATCTCCTCGTTAATTTAGGACATTACTCGTTTTCGACCCATTTTTACTAGGAAGGCCATAAAGTGGCCGATTTGCGTTGAATCTTAGCTTGTGACAATTCATTGGATAGGTAAACAACATAACTACGACTTCCATGGGATATTTTTGCATTCTCTAAAAATTCAGCCAAAATGGAGGTTAAGAAAATCTCCTCGTTAATTTGGGACATTACTCGTTTTCGACCCTTTTTTAGTAGGAAGGCCATAATGTGGCCGATTTGCATTGAATCTTAGCGTGTGACAATTCGTTGGATAGGTAAACAACATAACTACGACTTCCATGGGATATTTTTGCATTCTCTAAAAATTCAGCCAAAATGGGGGTTAAGAAAATATCCTCGTTAATTTGGGACATTACTCGTTTTCGACCCTTTTTTAGTAGGAAGGCTATAATGTGGCCGATTTGCATTGAATCTTAGCGTGTGACAATTTGTTGGATAGGTAAACAACATAACTACGACTTCCATGGGATATTTTTGCATTCTCTAAAAATTCAGCCAAAATGGTGGTTAAGAAAATATCCTTGTTAATTTGGGACAGTACTCGTTTTCGACCCTTTTTTAGAAGGAAGGCCATAAAGTGGCCTGTTTGTATTGAATCTTAGCATGGGACAATTCGTTGGATAGGTAAACAACATAATTACGACTTCCATGGGATATTTTTGCATTCTCTAAAAATTCTGCCAAAATGGAGGTTAAGAAAATCTCCTCGTTAATTTAGGACATTACTCGTTTTCGACTCATTTTTACTAGGAAGGCCATAAAGTGGCCGATTTATATTGAATCTTAGCATGTGACAATTCATTGGATAGGTAAACAACATAACTACGACTTCCATGGGATATTTTTGCATTCTCTAAAAATTCGGCCAAAATGGAGGTTAGGAAAAACTCCTCGTTAATTTAGGACATTACTCGTTTTCGACCCATTTTTACTAGGAAGGCCTTAAAGTGGCCGATTTGTATTGAATCTTAGCGTGTAAAAATTCGTTGGATAGGTAAACAACATAACTACGACCTCCATGGGATATTTTTGCATTCTCTAAAAATTCAGCCAAAATGGAGGTTAAGAAAATCCCCTCGTTAATTTAGGACATTACTCGTTTTCGACCCTTTTTTAGAAGGAAGGTCATAAAGTGGCCGGTTTGTATTGAATCTTAGCATGGGACAATTCGTTGGATAGGTAAACAATATAGCTACGACTTCCATGGGATTTTTTTGCATTCTCAAAAAATTCAGCCAAAATGGAGGTTAAGAAAATCTCCTCGTCAATTTGGGACATTACTCGTTTTCGACCCATTTTTACTAGGAAGGCCATAAAGTGGCCGATTTGTATTGAATCTTAGCATGTGACAATTCATTGGATAGGTAAACAACATAACTACGACTTCCATGGGATATTTTTGCATTCTTTAAAAATTCATCCAAAATGGAGGTTAAGAAAATCTCCTCGTTAATTTTGGACATTACTCGTTTTCGACCCTTTTTTAGTAGGAAGGCCATAATGTGGCCGATTTGGATTGAATCTTAGCGTGTGTCAATTTGTTGGATAGGTAAACAACATAATTACGACTTCCATGGGATATTTTTGCATTCTCTAAAAATTCAGCCAAAATGGGGGTTAAGAAAATATCCTCGTTAATTTGGGACATTACTCGTTTTCGACCCTTTTTTAGAAGGAAGGCCATAAAGTGGCCGGTTTGTATTGAATCTTAGCATGGGACAATTCGTTGGATAGGTAAACAACATAATTACGACTTCCATGGGATATTTTTGCATTCTCTAAAAATTAAGCCAAAATGGGGGTTAAGAAAATCTCCTCGTCAATTTGGGACATTACTCGTTTTCGACCCTTTTTTAGTAGGAAGGCCATAATGTGGCCGATTTGCATTGAATCTTAGCGTGTGACAATTTGTTGGATAGGTAAAGAACATAACTACGACTTCCATGGGATATTTTTGCATTCTCTAAAAATTCTACCAAAATGGAGGTTAAGAAAATCTCCTCGTTAATTTAGGACATTACTCGTTTTCGACCCATTTTTACTAGGAAGGCCGTAATGTGGCAGATTTGCATTTAATCTTAGCGTGTGACAATTCGTTGGATAGGTAAACAACATAATTATGACTTCCATGGGATATTTTTGCATTCTCTAAAAATTCAGCCAAAATGGGGGTTAAGAAAATCTCCTCGTCAATTTGGGACATTACTCGTTTTCGACCCTTTTTTAGTACGAAGGCCATAATGTGGCCGATTTGCATCGAATCTTAGCGTGTGACAATTTGTTGGATAGGTAAACAACATAACTACGACTTCCATGGGATATTTTTGCATTCTCTAAAAATTCGACCAAAATGGAGGTTAAGAAAATCTCCTCGTTAATTTAGGACATTACTCATTTTCGACCCATTTTTACTAGGAAGGCCATAAAGTGGCCGATTTGTGTTGAATCTTAGCATGTGACAATTCGTTGGATAGGTAAACAACATAACTACGACCTCCATGGGATATTTTTGCATTCTCTAAAAATTCAGCCAAAATGGAGGTTAAGAAAATCCCCTCGTTAATTTAGGACATTACTCGTTTTCGACCCTTTTTTAGAAGGAAGGCCATAAAGTGGCCGGTTTGTATTGAATCTTAGCATGGGACAATTCGTTGGATAGGTAAACAACATAATTACGACTTCCATGGGATATTTTTGCATTCTCTAAAAATTCAGCCAAAATGGAGGTTAAGAAAATCTCCTCGTTAATTTGGGACATTACTCGTTTTCGACCCTTTTTTAGTAGGAAGGCCATAATGTGGCCGATTTGCATTGAATCTTAGCATGTGACAATTTGTTGGATAGGTAAACAACATAACTACGACTTCCATGGGATATTTTTGCATTCTCTAAAAATTCGGCCAAAATGGAGGTTAAGAAAATCTCCTCGTTAATTTAGGACATTACTCGTTTTCGACCCATTTTTACTAGGAAGGCCATAAAGTGGCCGATTTGCGTTGAATCTTAGCATGTGACAATTCACTGGATAGGTAAACAACATAACTACGACTTCCATGGGATATTTTTGCATTCTCTAAAAATTCAGCCAAAATGGAGGTTAAGAAAATCTCCTCGTTAATTTGGGACATTACTCGTTTTCGACCCTTTTTTAGTAGGAAGGCCATAATGTGGCCGATTTGCATTGAATCTTAGCGTGTGACAATTCGTTGGATAGGTAAACAACATAACTACGACTTCCATGGGATATTTTTGCATTCTCTAAAAATTCAGCCAAAATGGGGGTTAAGAAAATATCCTCGTTAATTTGGGACATTACTCGTTTTCGACCCTTTTTTAGTAGGAAGGCCATAATGTGGCCGATTTGCATTGAATCTTAGCGTGTGACAATTTGTTGGATAGGTAAACAACATAACTACGACTTCCATGGGATATTTTTGCATTCTCTAAAAATTCAGCCAAAATGGAGGTTAAGAAAATCTCCTCGTTAATTTGGGACATTACTCGTTTTCGACCCTTTTTTAGTAGGAAGGCCATAATGTGGCCGATTTGCATTGAATCTTAGCATGTGACAATTTGTTGGATAGGTAAACAACATAACTACGACTTCCATGGGATATTTTTGCATTCTCTAAAAATTCGGCCAAAATGGAGGTTAAGAAAATCTCCTCGTTAATTTAGGACATTACTCGTTTTCGACCCATTTTTACTAGGAAGGCCATAAAGTGGCCGATTTGCGTTGAATCTTAGCATGTGACAATTCATTGGATAGGTAAACAACATAACTACGACTTCCATGGGATATTTTTGCATTCTCTAAAAATTCAGCCAAAATGGAGGTTAAGAAAATCTCCTCGTTAATTTGGGACATTACTCGTTTTCGACCCTTTTTTAGTAGGAAGGCCATAATGTGGCCGATTTGCATTGAATCTTAGCGTGTGACAATTCGTTGGATAGGTAAACAACATAACTACGACTTCCATGGGATATTTTTGCATTCTCTAAAAATTCAGCCAAAATGGGGGTTAAGAAAATATCCTCGTTAATTTGGGACATTACTCGTTTTCGACCCTTTTTTAGTAGGAAGGCCATAATGTGGCCGATTTGCATTGAATCTTAGCGTGTGACAATTTGTTGGATAGGTAAACAACATAACTACGACTTCCATGGGATATTTTTGCATTCTCTAAAAATTCAGCCAAAATGGTGGTTAAGAAAATATCCTCGTTAATTTGGGACAGTACTCGTTTTCGACCCTTTTTTAGAAGGAAGGCCATAAAGTGGCCTGTTTGTATTGAATCTTAGCATGGGACAATTCGTTGGATAGGTAAACAACATAATTACGACTTCCATGGGATATTTTTGCATTCTCTAAAAATTCTGCCAAAATGGAGGTTAAGAAAATCTCCTCGTTAATTTAGGACATTACTCGTTTTCGACTCATTTTTACTAGGAAGGCCATAAAGTGGCCGATTTATATTGAATCTTAGCATGTGACAATTCATTGGATAGGTAAACAACATAACTACGACTTCCATGGGATATTTTTGCATTCTCTAAAAATTCGGCCAAAATGGTGGTTAAGAAAATCTCCTCGTTAATTTAGGACATTACTCGTTTTCGACCCATTTTTACTAGGAAGGCCATAAAGTGGCCGATTTGTATTGAATCTTAGCATGTGACAATTCGTTGGATAGGTAAACAACATAGCTACGACTTCCATGGGATATTTTTGCATTCTCTAAAAATTCGGCCAAAATGGAGGTTAAGAAAATCTCCTCGTTAATTTAGGACATTACTCGTTTTCGACCCATTTTTACTAGGAAGGCCATAAAGTGGCCGATTTGTATTGAATCTTAGCATGTGACAATTTGTTGGATAGGTAAACAACATAACTACGTCTTCCATGGGATATTTTTGCATTCTCTAAAAATTCGGCCAAAACGGAGGTTAAGAAAATCTCCTCGTTAATTTAGGACATTACTCGTTTTCGACCCTTTTTTAGTAGGAAGGCCATAATGTGGCCGATTTGCATTGAATCTTAGCGTGTGACAATTCGTTGGATAGGTAAACAACATAACTACGACTTCCATGGGATATTTTTGCATTCTCTAAAAATTCGGCCAAAATGGAGGTTAAGAAAATCTCCTCGTTAATTTAGGACATTACTTGTTTTCGACCCATTTTTACTAGGAAGGCCATAAAGTGGCCGATTTGTATTGAATCTTAGCATGTGACAATTCGTTGGATAGGTAAACAACATAGCTACGACTTCCATGGGATATTTTTGCATTCTCTAAAAATTCGGCCAAAATGGAGGTTAAGAAAATCTCCTCGTTAATTTAGGACATTACTCGTTTTCGACCCATTTTTACTAGGAAGGCCATAAAGTGGCCGATTTGTATTGAATCTTAGCATGTGACAATTTGTTGGATAGGTAAACAACATAACTACGTCTTCCATGGGATATTTTTGCATTCTCTAAAAATTCGGCCAAAACGGAGGTTAAGAAAATCTCCTCGTTAATTTAGGACATTACTCGTTTTCGACCCTTTTTTAGTAGGAAGGCCATAATGTGGCCGATTTGCATTGAATCTTAGCGTGTGACAATTCGTTGGATAGGTAAACAACATAACTACGACTTCCATGGGATATTTTTGCATTCTCTAAAAATTCGGCCAAAATGGAGGTTAAGAAAATCTCCTCGTTAATTTAGGACATTACTCGTTTTCGACATATTTTTACTAGGAAGGCCATAAAGTGGCCGATTTGTATTGAATCTTAGCATGTGACAATTCGTTGGAAAGGTAAACAACATAACTACGACTTCCATGGGATATTTTTGCATTCTCTAAAAATTCGGCCAAAACGGAGGTTAAGAAAATCTCCTCGTTAATTTAGGACATTACTCGTTTTCGACCCTTTTTTACTAGGAAGGCCATAATGTGGCCGATTTGCATTGAATCTTAGCATGTGACAATTTGTTGGATAGGTAAACAACATAACTACGTCTTCCATGGGATATTTTTGCATTCTCTAAAAATTCGGCCAAAACGGAGGTTAAGAAAATCTCCTCGTTAATTTAGGACATTACTCGTTTTCGACCCTTTTTTAGTAGGAAGGCCATAATGTGGCCGATTTGCATTGAATCTTAGCGTGTGACAATTCGTTGGATAGGTAAACAACATAACTACGACTTCCATGGGATATTTTTGCATTCTCTAAAAATTCGGCCAAAATGGAGGTTAAGAAAATCTCCTCGTTAATTTAGGACATTACTCGTTTTCGACCCATTTTTACTAGGAAGGCCATAAAGTGGCCGATTTTTATTGAATCTTAGCATGTGACAATTCATTGGATAGGTAAACAACATAGCTACGACTTCCATGGGATATTTTTGCATTCTCTAAAAATTCGGCCAAAATGGAGGTTAAGAAAATCTCCTCGTTAATTTAGGACATTACTCGTTTTCGACCCATTTTTACTAGGAAGGCCATAAAGTGGCCGATTTGTATTGAATCTTAGCATGTGACAATTTGTTGGATAGGTAAACAACATAACTACGTCTTCCATGGGATATTTTTGCATTCTCTAAAAATTCGGCCAAAACGGAGGTTAAGAAAATCTCCTCGTTAATTTAGGACATTACTCGTTTTCGACCCTTTTTTAGTAGGAAGGCCATAATGTGGCCGATTTGCATTGAATCTTAGCGTGTGACAATTCGTTGGAGAGGTAAACAACATAACTACGACTTCCATGGGATATTTTTGCATTCTCTAAAAATTCGGCCAAAATGGAGGTTAAGAAAATCTCCTCGTTAATTTAGGACATTACTCGTTTTCGACCCATTTTTACTAGGAAGGCCATAAAGTGGCCGATTTGTATTGAATCTTAGCATGTGACAATTCGTTGGATAGGTAAACAACATAGCTACGACTTCCATGGGATATTTTTGCATTCTCTAAAAATTCGGCCAAAATGGAGGTTAAGAAAATCTCCTCGTTAATTTAGGACATTACTCGTTTTCGACCCATTTTTACTAGGAAGGCCATAAAGTGGCCGATTTGTATTGAATCTTAGCATGTGACAATTTGTTGGATAGGTAAACAACATAACTACGTCTTCCATGGGATATTTTTGCATTCTCTAAAAATTCGGCCAAAACGGAGGTTAAGAAAATCTCCTCGTTAATTTAGGACATTACTCGTTTTCGACCCTTTTTTAGTAGGAAGGCCATAATGTGGCCGATTTGCATTGAATCTTAGCGTGTGACAATTCGTTGGATAGGTAAACAACATAACTACGACTTCAATGGGATATTTTTGCATTCTCTAAAAATTCGGCCAAAATGGAGGTTAAGAAAATCTCCTCGTTAATTTAGGACATTACTTGTTTTCGACCCATTTTTACTAGGAAGGCCATAAAGTGGCCGATTTGTATTGAATCTTAGCATGTGACAATTCGTTGGATAGGTAAACAACATAGCTACGACTTCCATGGGATATTTTTGCATTCTCTAAAAATTCGGCCAAAATGGAGGTTAAGAAAATCTCCTCGTTAATTTAGGACATTACTCGTTTTCGACCCATTTTTACTAGGAAGGCCATAAAGTGGCCGATTTGTATTGAATCTTAGCATGTGACAATTTGTTGGATAGGTAAACAACATAACTACGTCTTCCATGGGATATTTTTGCATTCTCTAAAAATTCGGCCAAAACGGAGGTTAAGAAAATCTCCTCGTTAATTTAGGACATTACTCGTTTTCGACCCTTTTTTAGTAGGAAGGCCATAATGTGGCCGATTTGCATTGAATCTTAGCGTGTGACAATTCGTTGGATAGGTAAACAACATAACTACGACTTCCATGGGATATTTTTGCATTCTCTAAAAATTCGGCCAAAATGGAGGTTAAGAAAATCTCCTCGTTAATTTAGGACATTACTCGTTTTCGACATATTTTTACTAGGAAGGCCATAAAGTGGCCGATTTGTATTGAATCTTAGCATGTGACAATTCGTTGGAAAGGTAAACAACATAACTACGACTTCCATGGGATATTTTTGCATTCTCTAAAAATTCGGCCAAAACGGAGGTTAAGAAAATCTCCTCGTTAATTTAGGACATTACTCGTTTTCGACCCTTTTTTACTAGGAAGGCCATAATGTGGCCGATTTGCATTGAATCTTAGCATGTGACAATTTGTTGGATAGGTAAACAACATAACTACGTCTTCCATGGGATATTTTTGCATTCTCTAAAAATTCGGCCAAAACGGAGGTTAAGAAAATCTCCTCGTTAATTTAGGACATTACTCGTTTTCGACCCTTTTTTAGTAGGAAGGCCATAATGTGGCCGATTTGCATTGAATCTTAGCGTGTGACAATTCGTTGGATAGGTAAACAACATAACTACGACTTCCATGGGATATTTTTGCATTCTCTAAAAATTCGGCCAAAATGGAGGTTAAGAAAATCTCCTCGTTAATTTAGGACATTACTCGTTTTCGACCCATTTTTACTAGGAAGGCCATAAAGTGGCCGATTTTTATTGAATCTTAGCATGTGACAATTCATTGGATAGGTAAACAACATAGCTACGACTTCCATGGGATATTTTTGCATTCTCTAAAAATTCGGCCAAAATGGAGGTTAAGAAAATCTCCTCGTTAATTTAGGACATTACTCGTTTTCGACCCATTTTTACTAGGAAGGCCATAAAGTGGCCGATTTGTATTGAATCTTAGCATGTGACAATTTGTTGGATAGGTAAACAACATAACTACGTCTTCCATGGGATATTTTTGCATTCTCTAAAAATTCGGCCAAAACGGAGGTTAAGAAAATCTCCTCGTTAATTTAGGACATTACTCGTTTTCGACCCTTTTTTAGTAGGAAGGCCATAATGTGGCCGATTTGCATTGAATCTTAGCGTGTGACAATTCGTTGGAGAGGTAAACAACATAACTACGACTTCCATGGGATATTTTTGCATTCTCTAAAAATTCGGCCAAAATGGAGGTTAAGAAAATCTCCTCGTTAATTTAGGACATTACTCGTTTTCGACCCATTTTTACTAGGAAGGCCATAAAGTGGCCGATTTGTATTGAATCTTAGCATGTGACAATTCGTTGGATAGGTAAACAACATAGCTACGACTTCCATGGGATATTTTTGCATTCTCTAAAAATTCGGCCAAAATGGAGGTTAAGAAAATCTCCTCGTTAATTTAGGACATTACTCGTTTTCGACCCATTTTTACTAGGAAGGCCATAAAGTGGCCGATTTGTATTGAATCTTAGCATGTGACAATTTGTTGGATAGGTAAACAACATAACTACGTCTTCCATGGGATATTTTTGCATTCTCTAAAAATTCGGCCAAAACGGAGGTTAAGAAAATCTCCTCGTTAATTTAGGACATTACTCGTTTTCGACCCTTTTTTAGTAGGAAGGCCATAATGTGGCCGATTTGCATTGAATCTTAGCGTGTGACAATTCGTTGGATAGGTAAACAACATAACTACGACTTCCATGGGATATTTTTGCATTCTCTAAAAATTCGGCCAAAATGGAGGTTAAGAAAATCTCCTCGTTAATTTAGGACATTACTCGTTTTCGACCCATTTTTACTAGGAAGGCCATAAAGTGGCCGATTTGTATTGAATCTTAGCATGTGACAATTCGTTGGAAAGGTAAACAACATAACTACGACTTCCAAGGGATATTTTTGCATTCTCTAAAAATTCGGCCAAAACGGAGGTTAAGAAAATCTCCTCGTTAATTTAGGACATTACTCGTTTTCGACCCTTTTTTACTAGGAAGGCCATAATGTGGCCGATTTGCATTGAATCTTAGCATGTGACAATTCGTTGGATAGATAAACAACATAACTACGACTTCCATGGGATATTTTCGCATTCTCTAAAAATTAGGCCAAAATGGAGGTTAAGAAAATCTCCTCGTTAATTTAGGACATAACTCGTTTTCAACCCATTTTTAGTAGGAAGGCCATAATGTGGCCGATTTGCATTGAATCTTAGCGTGTGACAATTCGTTGGATAGGTAAACAACATAACTACGACTTCCATGGGATATTTTTGCATTCTCTAAAAATTCGGCCAAAATGGAGGTTAAGAAAATCTCCTCGTTAATTTAGGACATTACTCGTTTTCGACCCATTTTTACTAGGAAGGCCATAAAGTGGCCGATTTGTATTGAATCTTTGCATGTGACAATTTGTTGGATAGGTAAACAACATAACTACGTCTTCCATGGGATATTTTTGCATTCTCTAAAAATTCGGCCAAAACGGAGGTTAAGAAAATCTCCTCGTTAATTTAGGACATTACTCGTTTTCGACCCTTTTTTAGTAGGAAGGCCATAATGTGGCCGATTTGCATTGAATCTTAGCGTGTGACAATTCGTTGGAGAGGTAAACAACATAACTACGACTTCCATGGGATATTTTTGCATTCTCTAAAAATTCGGCCAAAATGGAGGTTAAGAAAATCTCCTCGTTAATTTAGGACATTACTCGTTTTCGACCCATTTTTACTAGGAAGGCCATAAAGTGGCCGATTTGTATTGAATCTTAGCATGTGACAATTCGTTGGATAGGTAAACAACATAGCTACGACTTCCATGGGATATTTTTGCATTCTCTAAAAATTCGGCCAAAATGGAGGTTAAGAAAATCTCCTCGTTAATTTAGGACATTACTCGTTTTCGACCCATTTTTACTAGGAAGGCCATAAAGTGGCCGATT
Source organism: Medicago sativa (assembly GCF_051527215.1). Taxonomy (NCBI): domain Eukaryota; kingdom Viridiplantae; phylum Streptophyta; class Magnoliopsida; order Fabales; family Fabaceae; genus Medicago; species Medicago sativa. The sequence continues at coordinate 86,440,915 of NC_140750.1, forward strand.
TGTATTGAATCTTAGCATGTGACAATTTGTTGGATAGGTAAACAACATAACTACGTCTTCCATGGGATATTTTTGCATTCTCTAAAAATTCGGCCAAAACGGAGGTTAAGAAAATCTCCTCGTTAATTTAGGACATTACTCGTTTTCGACCCTTTTTTAGTAGGAAGGCCATAATGTGGCCGATTTGCATTGAATCTTAGCGTGTGACAATTCGTTGGAGAGGTAAACAACATAACTACGACTTCCATGGGATATTTTTGCATTCTCTAAAAATTCGGCCAAAATGGAGGTTAAGAAAATCTCCTCGTTAATTTAGGACATTACTCGTTTTCGACCCATTTTTACTAGGAAGGCCATAAAGTGGCCGATTTGTATTGAATCTTAGCATGTGACAATTCGTTGGATAGGTAAACAACATAGCTACGACTTCCATGGGATATTTTTGCATTCTCTAAAAATTCGGCCAAAATGGAGGTTAAGAAAATCTCCTCGTTAATTTAGGACATTACTCGTTTTCGACCCATTTTTACTAGGAAGGCCATAAAGTGGCCGATTTGTATTGAATCTTAGCATGTGACAATTTGTTGGATAGGTAAACAACATAACTACGTCTTCCATGGGATATTTTTGCATTCTCTAAAAATTCGGCCAAAACGGAGGTTAAGAAAATCTCCTCGTTAATTTAGGACATTACTCGTTTTCGACCCTTTTTTAGTAGGAAGGCCATAATGTGGCCGATTTGCATTGAATCTTAGCGTGTGACAATTCGTTGGATAGGTAAACAACATAACTACGACTTCCATGGGATATTTTTGCATTCTCTAAAAATTCGGCCAAAATGGAGGTTAAGAAAATCTCCTCGTTAATTTAGGACATTACTCGTTTTCGACCCATTTTTACTAGGAAGGCCATAAAGTGGCCGATTTGTATTGAATCTTAGCATGTGACAATTCGTTGGAAAGGTAAACAACATAACTACGACTTCCAAGGGATATTTTTGCATTCTCTAAAAATTCGGCCAAAACGGAGGTTAAGAAAATCTCCTCGTTAATTTAGGACATTACTCGTTTTCGACCCTTTTTTACTAGGAAGGCCATAATGTGGCCGATTTGCATTGAATCTTAGCATGTGACAATTCGTTGGATAGATAAACAACATAACTACGACTTCCATGGGATATTTTCGCATTCTCTAAAAATTAGGCCAAAATGGAGGTTAAGAAAATCTCCTCGTTAATTTAGGACATAACTCGTTTTCAACCCATTTTTAGTAGGAAGGCCATAATGTGGCCGATTTGCATTGAATCTTAGCGTGTGACAATTCGTTGGATAGGTAAACAACATAACTACGACTTCCATGGGATATTTTTGCATTCTCTAAAAATTCGGCCAAAATGGAGGTTAAGAAAATCTCCTCGTTAATTTAGGACATTACTCGTTTTCGACCCATTTTTACTAGGAAGGCCATAAAGTGGCCGATTTGTATTGAATCTTTGCATGTGACAATTTGTTGGATAGGTAAACAACATAACTACGTCTTCCATGGGATATTTTTGCATTCTCTAAAAATTCGGCCAAAACGGAGGTTAAGAAAATCTCCTCGTTAATTTAGGACATTACTCGTTTTCGACCCTTTTTTAGTAGGAAGGCCATAATGTGGCCGATTTGCATTGAATCTTAGCGTGTGACAATTCGTTGGAGAGGTAAACAACATAACTACGACTTCCATGGGATATTTTTGCATTCTCTAAAAATTCGGCCAAAATGGAGGTTAAGAAAATCTCCTCGTTAATTTAGGACATTACTCGTTTTCGACCCATTTTTACTAGGAAGGCCATAAAGTGGCCGATTTGTATTGAATCTTAGCATGTGACAATTCGTTGGATAGGTAAACAACATAGCTACGACTTCCATGGGATATTTTTGCATTCTCTAAAAATTCGGCCAAAATGGAGGTTAAGAAAATCTCCTCGTTAATTTAGGACATTACTCGTTTTCGACCCATTTTTACTAGGAAGGCCATAAAGTGGCCGATTTGTATTGAATCTTAGCATGTGACAATTTGTTGGATAGGTAAACAACATAACTACGTCTTCCATGGGATATTTTTGCATTCTCTAAAAATTCGGCCAAAACGGAGGTTAAGAAAATCTCCTCGTTAATTTAGGACATTACTCGTTTTCGACCCTTTTTTAGTAGGAAGGCCATAATGTGGCCGATTTGCATTGAATCTTAGCGTGTGACAATTCGTTGGATAGGTAAACAACATAACTACGACTTCCATGGGATATTTTTGCATTCTCTAAAAATTCGGCCAAAATGGAGGTTAAGAAAATCTCCTCGTTAATTTAGGACATTACTCGTTTTCGACCCATTTTTACTAGGAAGGCCATAAAGTGGCCGATTTGTATTGAATCTTAGCATGTGACAATTCGTTGGAAAGGTAAACAACATAACTACGACTTCCAAGGGATATTTTTGCATTCTCTAAAAATTCGGCCAAGACGGAGGTTAAGAAAATCTCCTCGTTAATTTAGGACATTACTCGTTTTCGACCCTTTTTTACTAGGAAGGCCATAATGTGGCCGATTTGCATTGAATCTTAGCATGTGACAATTCGTTGGATAGATAAACAACATAACTACGACTTCCATGGGATATTTTCGCATTCTCTAAAAATTAGGCCAAAATGGAGGTTAAGAAAATCTCCTCGTTAATTTAGGACATAACTCGTTTTCAACCCATTTTTAGTAGGAAGGCCATAATGTGGCCGATTTGCATTGAATCTTAGCGTGTGACAATTCGTTGGATAGGTAAACAACATAACTACGACTTCCATGGGATATTTTTGCATTCTCTAAAAATTCGGCCAAAATGGAGGTTAAGAAAATCTCCTCGTTAATTTAGGACATTACTCGTTTTCGACCCATTTTTACTAGGAAGGCCATAAAGTGGCCGATTTGTATTGAATCTTAGCATGTGACAATTTGTTGGATAGGTAAACAACATAACTACGTCTTCCATGGGATATTTTTGCATTCTCTAAAAATTCGGCCAAAACGGAGGTTAAGAAAATCTCCTCGTTAATTTAGGACATTACTCGTTTTCGACCCTTTTTTAGTAGGAAGGCCATAATGTGGCCGATTTGTATTGAATCTTAGCATGTGACAATTCGTTGGATAGGTAAACAACATAACTACGACTTCCATGGGATATTTTTGCATTCTATAAAAATTCGGCCAAAACGGAGGTTAAGAAAATCTCCTCGTTAATTTAGGACATTACTCGTTTTCGACCCTTTTTTAGTAGGAAGGCCATAATGTGGCCGATTTGCATTGAATCTTAGCGTGTGACAATTCGTTGGATAGGTAAACAACATAACTACGACTTCCATGGGATATTTTTGCATTCTCTAAAAATTCGGCCAACATGGAGGTTAAGAAAATCTCCTCGTTAATTTAGGACATTACTCGTTTTCGACCCATTTTTACTAGGAAGGCCATAAAGTGGCCGATTTGTATTGAATCTTAGCATGTGACAATTCGTTGGATAGGTAAACAACATAGCTACGACTTCCATGGGATATTTTTGCATTCTCTAAAAATTCGGCCAAAATGGAGGTTAAGAAAATCTCCTCGTTAATTTAGGACATTACTCGTTTTCGACCCATTTTTACTAGGAAGGCCATAATGTGGCCGATTTGCATTGAATCTTAGCATGTGACAATTTGTTGGATAGGTAAACAACATAGCTACGACTTCCATGGGATATTTTTGCATTCTCTAAAAATTCGGCCAAAACGGAGGTTAAGAAAATCTCCTCGTTAATTTAGGACATTACTCGTTTTCGACCCTTTTTTAGTAGGAAGGCCATAATGTGGCCGATTTGCATTGAATCTTAGCGTGTGACAATTCGTTGGATAGGTAAACAACATAACTACGTCTTCCATGGGATATTTTTGCATTCTCTAAAAATTCGGCCAAAACGGAGGTTAAGAAAATCTCCTCGTTAATTTAGGACATTACTCGTTTTCGACCCTTTTTTAGTAGGAAGGCCATAATGTGGCCGATTTGCATTGAATCTTAGCGTGTGACAATTCGTTGGATAGGTAAACAACATAACTACGACTTCCATGGGATATTTTTGCATTCTCTAAAAATTCGGCCAAAATGGAGGTTAAGAAAATCTCCTCGTTAATTTAGGACATTACTCGTTTTCGACCCATTTTTACTAGGAAGGCCATAAAGTGGCCGATTTGTATTGAATCTGAGCATGTGACAATTCGTTGGATAGGTAAACAACATAGCTACGACTTCCATGGGATATTTTTGCATTCTCTAAAAATTCGGCCAAAATGGAGGTTAAGAAAATCTCCTCGTTAATTTAGGACATTACTCGTTTTCGACCCATTTTTACTAGGAAGGCCATAAAGTGGCCGATTTGTATTGAATCTTAGCATGTGACAATTTGTTGGATAGGTAAACAACATAACTACGTCTTCCATGGGATATTTTTGCATTCTCTAAAAATTCGGCCAAAACGGAGGTTAAGAAAATCTCCTCGTTAATTTAGGACATTACTCGTTTTCGACCCTTTTTTAGTAGGAAGGCCATAATGTGGCCGATTTGCATTGAATCTTAGCGTGTGACAATTCGTTGGATAGGTAAACAACATAACTACGACTTCCATGGGATATTTTTGCATTCTCTAAAAATTCGGCCAAAATGGAGGTTAAGAAAATCTCCTCGTTAATTTAGGACATTACTCGTTTTCGACCCATTTTTACTAGGAAGGCCATAAAGTGGCCGATTTGTATTGAATCTTAGCATGTGACAATTCGTTGGATAGGTAAACAACATAGCTACGACTTCCATGGGATATTTTTGCATTCTCTAAAAATTCGGCCAAAATGGAGGTTAAGAAAATCTCCTCGTTAATTTAGGACATTACTCGTTTTCGACCCATTTTTACTAGGAAGGCCATAAAGTGGCCGATTTGTATTGAATCTGAGCATGTGACAATTCGTTGGATAGGTAAACAACATAACTACGACTTCCATGGGATATTTTTGCATTCTCTAAAAATTCGGCCAAAACGGAGGTTAAGAAAATCTCCTCGTTAATTTAGGACATTACTCGTTTTCGACCCTTTTTTACTAGGAAGGCCATAATGTGGCCGATTTGCATTGAATCTTAGCATGTGACAATTCGTTGGATAGATAAACAACATAACTACGACTTCCATGGGATATTTTCGCATTCTCTAAAAATTAGGCCAAAATGGAGGTTAAGAAAATCTCCTCGTTAATTTAGGACATAACTCGTTTTCAACCCATTTTTAGTAGGAAGGCCATAATGTGGCCGATTTGCATTGAATCTTAGCGTGTGACAATTCGTTGGATAGGTAAACAACATAACTACGACTTCCATGGGATATTTTTGCATTCTCTAAAAATTCGGCCAAAATGGAGGTTAAGAAAATCTCCTCGTTAATTTAGGACATTACTCGTTTTCGACCCATTTTTACTAGGAAGGCCATAAAGTGGCCGATTTGTATTGAATCTTAGCATGTGACAATTTGTTGGATAGGTAAACAACATAACTACGTCTTCCATGGGATATTTTTGCATTCTCTAAAAATTCGGCCAAAACGGAGGTTAAGAAAATCTCCTCGTTAATTTAGGACATTACTCGTTTTCGACCCTTTTTTAGTAGGAAGGCCATAATGTGGCCGATTTGTATTGAATCTTAGCATGTGACAATTCGTTGGATAGGTAAACAACATAACTACGACTTCCATGGGATATTTTTGCATTCTATAAAAATTCGGCCAAAACGGAGGTTAAGAAAATCTCCTCGTTAATTTAGGACATTACTCGTTTTCGACCCTTTTTTAGTAGGAAGGCCATAATGTGGCCGATTTGCATTGAATCTTAGCGTGTGACAATTCGTTGGATAGGTAAACAACATAACTACGACTTCCATGGGATATTTTTGCATTCTCTAAAAATTCGGCCAACATGGAGGTTAAGAAAATCTCCTCGTTAATTTAGGACATTACTCGTTTTCGACCCATTTTTACTAGGAAGGCCATAAAGTGGCCGATTTGTATTGAATCTTAGCATGTGACAATTCGTTGGATAGGTAAACAACATAGCTACGACTTCCATGGGATATTTTTGCATTCTCTAAAAATTCGGCCAAAATGGAGGTTAAGAAAATCTCCTCGTTAATTTAGGACATTACTCGTTTTCGACCCATTTTTACTAGGAAGGCCATAATGTGGCCGATTTGCATTGAATCTTAGCATGTGACAATTTGTTGGATAGGTAAACAACATAGCTACGACTTCCATGGGATATTTTTGCATTCTCTAAAAATTCGGCCAAAACGGAGGTTAAGAAAATCTCCTCGTTAATTTAGGACATTACTCGTTTTCGACCCTTTTTTAGTAGGAAGGCCATAATGTGGCCGATTTGCATTGAATCTTAGCGTGTGACAATTCGTTGGATAGGTAAACAACATAACTACGTCTTCCATGGGATATTTTTGCATTCTCTAAAAATTCGGCCAAAACGGAGGTTAAGAAAATCTCCTCGTTAATTTAGGACATTACTCGTTTTCGACCCTTTTTTAGTAGGAAGGCCATAATGTGGCCGATTTGCATTGAATCTTAGCGTGTGACAATTCGTTGGATAGGTAAACAACATAACTACGACTTCCATGGGATATTTTTGCATTCTCTAAAAATTCGGCCAAAATGGAGGTTAAGAAAATCTCCTCGTTAATTTAGGACATTACTCGTTTTCGACCCATTTTTACTAGGAAGGCCATAAAGTGGCCGATTTGTATTGAATCTGAGCATGTGACAATTCGTTGGATAGGTAAACAACATAGCTACGACTTCCATGGGATATTTTTGCATTCTCTAAAAATTCGGCCAAAATGGAGGTTAAGAAAATCTCCTCGTTAATTTAGGACATTACTCGTTTTCGACCCATTTTTACTAGGAAGGCCATAAAGTGGCCGATTTGTATTGAATCTTAGCATGTGACAATTTGTTGGATAGGTAAACAACATAACTACGTCTTCCATGGGATATTTTTGCATTCTCTAAAAATTCGGCCAAAACGGAGGTTAAGAAAATCTCCTCGTTAATTTAGGACATTACTCGTTTTCGACCCTTTTTTAGTAGGAAGGCCATAATGTGGCCGATTTGCATTGAATCTTAGCGTGTGACAATTCGTTGGATAGGTAAACAACATAACTACGACTTCCATGGGATATTTTTGCATTCTCTAAAAATTCGGCCAAAATGGAGGTTAAGAAAATCTCCTCGTTAATTTAGGACATTACTCGTTTTCGACCCATTTTTACTAGGAAGGCCATAAAGTGGCCGATTTGTATTGAATCTTAGCATGTGACAATTCGTTGGATAGGTAAACAACATAGCTACGACTTCCATGGGATATTTTTGCATTCTCTAAAAATTCGGCCAAAATGGAGGTTAAGAAAATCTCCTCGTTAATTTAGGACATTACTCGTTTTCGACCCATTTTTACTAGGAAGGCCATAAAGTGGCCGATTTGTATTGAATCTGAGCATGTGACAATTCGTTGGATAGGTAAACAACATAACTACGACTTCCATGGGATATTTTTGCATTCTCTAAAAATTCGGCCAAAACGGAGGTTAAGAAAATCTCCTCGTTAATTTAGGACATTACTCGTTTTCGACCCTTTTTTAGTAGGAAGGCCATAATGTGGCCGATTTGCATTGAATCTTAGCGTGTGACAATTCGTTGGATAGATAAACAACATAACTACGACTTCCATGGGATATTTTTGCATTCTCTAAAAATTCGGCCAAAATGGAGGTTAAGAAAATCTCCTCGTTAATTTAGGACATTACTCGTTTTCGACCCATTTTTACTAGGAAGGCCATAAAGTGGCCGATTTGTATTGAATCTTAGCAAGTGACAATTTGTTGGATAGGTAAACAACATAACTACGTCTTCCATGGGATATTTTTGCATTCTCTAAAAATTCGGCCAAAACGGAGGTTAAGAAAATCTCCTCGTTAATTTAGGACATTACTCGTTTTCGACCCTTTTTTAGTAGGAAGGCCATAATGTGGCCGATTTGCATTGAATCTTAGCGTGTGACAATTCGTTGGATAGGTAAACAACATAACTACGACTTCCATGGGATATTTTTGCATTCTCTAAAAATTCGGCCAAAATGGAGGTTAAGAAAATCTCCTCGTTAATTTAGGACATTACTCGTTTTCGACCCATTTTTACTAGGAAGGCCATAAAGTGGCCGATTTGTATTGAATCTTAGCATGTGACAATTCGTTGGATAGGTAAACAACATAGCTACGACTTCCATGGGATATTTTTGCATTCTCTAAAAATTCGGCCAAAATGGAGGTTAAGAAAATCTCCTCGTTAATTTAGGACATTACTCGTTTTCGACCCATTTTTACTAGGAAGGCCATAAAGTGGCCGATTTGTATTGAATCTTAGCATGTGACAATTTGTTGGATAGGTAAACAACATAACTACGTCTTCCATGGGATATTTTTGCATTCTCTAAAAATTCGGCCAAAACGGAGGTTAAGAAAATCTCCTCGTTAATTTAGGACATTACTCGTTTTCGACCCTTTTTTAGTAGGAAGGCCATAATGTGGCCGATTTGCATTGAATCTTAGCGTGTGACAATTCATTGGATAGGTAAACAACATAACTACGACTTCCATGGGATATTTTTGCATTCTCTAAAAATTCGGCCAAAATGGAGGTTAAGAAAATCTCCTCGTTAATTTAGGACATTACTCGTTTTCGACCCATTTTTACTAGGAAGGCCATAATGTGGCCGATTTGCATTGAATCTTAGCATGTGACAATTTGTTGGATAGGTAAACAACATAACTACGTCTTCCATGGGATATTTTTGCATTCTCTAAAAATTCGGCCAAAACGGAGGTTAAGAAAATCTCCTCGTTAATTTAGGACATTACTCGTTTTCGACCCTTTTTTAGTAGGAAGGCCATAATGTGGCCGATTTGCATTGAATCTTAGCGTGTGACAATTCGTTGGATAGGTAAACAACATAACTACGTCTTCCATGGGATATTTTTGCATTCTCTAAAAATTCGGCCAAAACGGAGGTTAAGAAAATCTCCTCGTTAATTTAGGACATTACTCGTTTTCGACCCTTTTTTAGTAGGAAGGCCATAATGTGGCCGATTTGCATTGAATCTTAGCGTGTGACAATTCGTTGGATAGGTAAACAACATAACTACGACTTCCATGGGATATTTTTGCATTCTCTAAAAATTCGGCCAAAATGGAGGTTAAGAAAATCTCCTCGTTAATTTAGGACATTACTCGTTTTCGACCCATTTTTACTAGGAAGGCCATAAAGTGGCCGATTTTTATTGAATCTTAGCATGTGACAATTCGTTGGATAGGTAAACAACATAGCTACGACTTCCATGGGATATTTTTGCATTCTCTAAAAATTCGGCCAAAATGGAGGTTAAGAAAATCTCCTCGTTAATTTAGGACATTACTCGTTTTCGACCCATTTTTACTAGGAAGGCCATAAAGTGGCCGATTTGTATTGAATCTTAGCATGTGACAATTTGTTGGATAGGTAAACAACATAACTACGTCTTCCATGGGATATTTTTGCATTCTCTAAAAATTCGGCCAAAACGGAGGTTAAGAAAATCTCCTCGTTAATTTAGGACATTACTCGTTTTCGACCCTTTTTTAGTAGGAAGGCCATAATGTGGCCGATTTGCATTGAATCTTAGCGTGTGACAATTCGTTGGATAGGTAAACAACATAACTACGACTTCCATGGGATATTTTTGCATTCTCTAAAAATTCGGCCAAAATGGAGGTTAAGAAAATCTCCTCGTTAATTTAGGACATTACTCGTTTTCGACCCATTTTTACTAGGAAGGCCATAAAGTGGCCGATTTGTATTGAATCTTAGCATGTGACAATTCGTTGGATAGGTAAACAACATAGCTACGACTTCCATGGGATATTTTTGCATTCTCTAAAAATTCGGCCAAAATGGAGGTTAAGAAAATCTCCTCGTTAATTTAGGACATTACTCGTTTTCGACCCATTTTTACTAGGAAGGCCATAAAGTGGCCGATTTGTATTGAATCTGAGCATGTGACAATTCGTTGGATAGGTAAACAACATAACTACGACTTCCATGGGATATTTTTGCATTCTCTAAAAATTCGGCCAAAACGGAGGTTAAGAAAATCTCCTCGTTAATTTAGGACATTACTCGTTTTCGACCCTTTTTTAGTAGGAAGGCCATAATGTGGCCGATTTGCATTGAATCTTAGCGTGTGACAATTCGTTGGATAGATAAACAACATAACTACGACTTCCATGGGATATTTTTGCATTCTCTAAAAATTCGGCCAAAATGGAGGTTAAGAAAATCTCCTCGTTAATTTAGGACATTACTCGTTTTCGACCCATTTTTACTAGGAAGGCCATAAAGTGGCCGATTTGTATTGAATCTTAGCAAGTGACAATTTGTTGGATAGGTAAACAACATAACTACGTCTTCCATGGGATATTTTTGCATTCTCTAAAAATTCGGCCAAAACGGAGGTTAAGAAAATCTCCTCGTTAATTTAGGACATTACTCGTTTTCGACCCTTTTTTAGTAGGAAGGCCATAATGTGGCCGATTTGCATTGAATCTTAGCGTGTGACAATTCGTTGGATAGGTAAACAACATAACTACGACTTCCATGGGATATTTTTGCATTCTCTAAAAATTCGGCCAAAATGGAGGTTAAGAAAATCTCCTCGTTAATTTAGGACATTACTCGTTTTCGACCCATTTTTACTAGGAGGGCCATAAAGTGGCCGATTTGTATTGAATCTTAGCATGTGACAATTCGTTGGATAGGTAAACAACATAGCTACGACTTCCATGGGATATTTTTGCATTCTCTAAAAATTCGGCCAAAATGGAGGTTAAGAAAATCTCCTCGTTAATTTAGGACATTACTCGTTTTCGACCCATTTTTACTAGGAAGGCCATAAAGTGGCCGATTTGTATTGAATCTTAGCATGTGACAATTTGTTGGATAGGTAAACAACATAACTACGTCTTCCATGGGATATTTTTGCATTCTCTAAAAATTCGGCCAAAACGGAGGTTAAGAAAATCTCCTCGTTAATTTAGGACATTACTCGTTTTCGACCCTTTTTTAGTAGGAAGGCCATAATGTGGCCGATTTGCATTGAATCTTAGCGTGTGACAATTCATTGGATAGGTAAACAACATAACTACGACTTCCATGGGATATTTTTGCATTCTCTAAAAATTCGGCCAAAATGGAGGTTAAGAAAATCTCCTCGTTAATTTAGGACATTACTCGTTTTCGACCCATTTTTACTAGGAAGGCCATAATGTGGCCGATTTGCATTGAATCTTAGCATGTGACAATTTGTTGGATAGGTAAACAACATAACTACGTCTTCCATGGGATATTTTTGCATTCTCTAAAAATTCGGCCAAAACGGAGGTTAAGAAAATCTCCTCGTTAATTTAGGACATTACTCGTTTTCGACCCTTTTTTAGTAGGAAGGCCATAATGTGGCCGATTTGCATTGAATCTTAGCGTGTGACAATTCGTTGGATAGGTAAACAACATAACTACGTCTTCCATGGGATATTTTTGCATTCTCTAAAAATTCGGCCAAAACGGAGGTTAAGAAAATCTCCTCGTTAATTTAGGACATTACGCGTTTTCGACCCTTTTTTAGTAGGAAGGCCATAATGTGGCCGATTTGCATTGAATCTTAGCGTGTGACAATTCGTTGGATAGGAAAACAACATAACTACGACTTCCATGGGATATTTTTGCATTCTCTAAAAATTCGGCCAAAATGGAGGTTAAGAAAATCTCCTCGTTAATTTAGGACATTACTCGTTTTCGACCCATTTTTACTAGGAAGGCCATAAAGTGGCCGATTTTTATTGAATCTTAGCATGTGACAATTCGTTGGATAGGTAAACAACATAGCTACGACTTCCATGGGATATTTTTGCATTCTCTAAAAATTCGGCCAAAATGGAGGTTAAGAAAATCTCCTCGTTAATTTAGGACATTACTCGTTTTCGACCCATTTTTACTAGGAAGGCCATAAAGTGGCCGATTTGTATTGAATCTTAGCATGTGACAATTTGTTGGATAGGTAAACAACATAACTACGTCTTCCATGGGATATTTTTGCATTCTCTAAAAATTCGGCCAAAACGGAGGTTAAGAAAATCTCCTCGTTAATTTAGGACATTACTCGTTTTCGACCCTTTTTTAGTAGGAAGGCCATAATGTGGCCGATTTGCATTGAATCTTAGCGTGTGACAATTCGTTGGATAGGTAAACAACATAACTACGACTTCCATGGGATATTTTTGCATTCTCTAAAAATTCGGCCAAAATGGAGGTTAAGAAAATCTCCTCGTTAATTTAGGACATTACTCGTTTTCGACCCATTTTTACTAGGACGGCCATAAAGTGGCCGATTTGTATTGAATCTTAGCATGTGACAATTCGTTGGATAGGTAAACAACATAGCTACGACTTCCATGGGATATTTTTGCATTCTCTAAAAATTCGGCCAAAATGGAGGTTAAGAAAATCTCCTCGTTAATTTAGGACATTACTCGTTTTCGACCCATTTTTACTAGGAAGGCCATAAAGTGGCCGATTTGTATTGAATCTGAGCATGTGACAATTCGTTGGATAGGTAAACAACATAACTACGTCTTCCATGGGATATTTTTGCATTCTCTAAAAATTCGGCCAAAACGGAGGTTAAGAAAATCTCCTCGTTAATTTAGGACATTACTCGTTTTCGACCCTTTTTTAGTAGGAAGGCCATAATGTGGCCGATTTGCATTGAATCTTAGCGTGTGACAATTCGTTGGATAGGTAAACAACATAACTACGACTTCCATGGGATATTTTTGCATTCTCTAAAAATTCGGCCAAAATGGAGGTTAAGAAAATCTCCTCGTTAATTTAGGACATTACTCGTTTTCGACCCATTTTTACTAGGACGGCCATAAAGTGGCCGATTTGTATTGAATCTTAGCATGTGACAATTCGTTGGATAGGTAAACAACATAGCTACGACTTCCATGGGATATTTTTGCATTCTCTAAAAATTCGGCCAAAATGGAGGTTAAGAAAATCTCCTCGTTAATTTAGGACATTACTCGTTTTCGACCCATTTTTACTAGGAAGGCCATAAAGTGGCCGATTTGTATTGAATCTGAGCATGTGACAATTCGTTGGATAGGTAAACAACATAACTACGACTTCCATGGGATATTTTTGCATTCTCTAAAAATTCGGCCAAAACGGAGGTTAAGAAAATCTCCTCGTTAATTTAGGACATTACTCGTTTTCGACCCTTTTTTAGTAGGAAGGCCATAATGTGGCCGATTTGCATTGAATCTTAGCGTGTGACAATTCGTTGGATAGATAAACAACATAACTACGACTTCCATGGGATATTTTTGCATTCTCTAAAAATTCGGCCAAAATGGAGGTTAAGAAAATCTCCTTGTTAATTTAGGACATTACTCGTTTTCGACCCATTTTTACTAGGAAGGCCATAAAGTGGCCGATTTGTATTGAATCTTAGCAAGTGACAATTTGTTGGATAGGTAAACAACATAACTACGTCTTCCATGGGATATTTTTGCATTCTCTAAAAATTCGGCCAAAACGGAGGTTAAGAAAATCTCCTCGTTAATTTAGGACATTACTCGTTTTCGACCCTTTTTTAGTAGGAAGGCCATAATGTGGCCGATTTGCATTGAATCTTAGCGTGTGACAATTCGTTGGATAGGTAAACAACATAACTACGACTTCCATGGGATATTTTTGCATTCTCTAAAAATTCGGCCAAAATGGAGGTTAAGAAAATCTCCTCGTTAATTTAGGACATTACTCGTTTTCGACCCATTTTTACTAGGAAGGCCATAAAGTGGCCGATTTGTATTGAATCTTAGCATGTGACAATTCGTTGGATAGGTAAACAACATAGCTACGACTTCCATGGGATATTTTTGCATTCTCTAAAAATTCGGCCAAAATGGAGGTTAAGAAAATCTCCTCGTTAATTTAGGACATTACTCGTTTTCGACCCATTTTTACTAGGAAGGCCATAAAGTGGCCGATTTGTATTGAATCTTAGCATGTGACAATTTGTTGGATAGGTAAACAACATAACTACGTCTTCCATGGGATATTTTTGCATTCTCTAAAAATTCGGCCAAAACGGAGGTTAAGAAAATCTCCTCGTTAATTTAGGACATTACTCGTTTTCGACCCTTTTTTAGTAGGAAGGCCATAATGTGGCCGATTTGCATTGAATCTTAGCGTGTGACAATTCATTGGATAGGTAAACAACATAACTACGACTTCCATGGGATATTTTTGCATTCTCTAAAAATTCGGCCAAAATGGAGGTTAAGAAAATCTCCTCGTTAATTTAGGACATTACTCGTTTTCGACCCATTTTTAGTAGGAAGGCCATAATGTGGCCGATTTGCATTGAATCTTAGCATGTGACAATTTGTTGGATAGGTAAACAACATAACTACGTCTTCCATGGGATATTTTTGCATTCTCCAAAAATTCGGCCAAAATGGAGGTTAAGAAAATCTCCTCGTTAATTTAGGACATTACTCGTTTTCGACCCATTTTTACTAGGAAGGCCATAAAGTGGCCGATTTGTATTGAATCTTAGCATGTGACAATTCGTTGGAAAGGTAAACAACATAACTACGACTTCCAAGGGACATTTTTGCATTCTCTAAAAATTCGGCCAAAACGGAGGTTAAGAAAATCTCCTCGTTAATTTAGGACATTACTCGTTTTCGACCCTTTTTTACTAGGAAGGCCATAATGTGGCCGATTTGCATTGAATCTTAGCATGTGACAATTCGTTGGATAGATAAACAACATAACTACGACTTCCATGGGATATTTTCGCATTCTCTAAAAATTAGGCCAAAATGGAGGTTAAGAAAATCTCCTCGTTAATTTAGGACATAACTCGTTTTCAACCCATTTTTAGTAGGAAGGCCATAATGTGGCCGATTTGCATTGAATCTTAGCGTGTGACAATTCGTTGGATAGGTAAACAACATAACTACGACTTCCATGGGATATTTTTGCATTCTCTAAAAATTCGGCCAAAATGGAGGTTAAGAAAATCTCCTCGTTAATTTAGGACATTACTCATTTTCGACCCATTTTTACTAGGAAGGCCATAAAGTGGCCGATTTGTATTGAATCTTAGCATGTGACAATTTGTTGGATAGGTAAACAACATAACTACGTCTTCCATGGGATATTTTTGCATTCTCTAAAAATTCGGCCAAAACGGAGGTTAAGAAAATCTCCTCGTTAATTTAGGACATTACTCGTTTTCGACCCTTTTTTAGTAGGAAGGCCATAATGTGGCCGATTTGCATTGAATCTTAGCGTGTGACAATTCGTTGGATAGGTAAACAACATAACTACGACTTCCATGGGATATTTTTGCATTCTCTAAAAATTCGGCCAAAATGGAGGTTAAGAAAATCTCCTCGTTAATTTAGGACATAACTCGTTTTCAACCCATTTTTAGTAGGAAGGCCATAATGTGGCCGATTTGCATTGAATCTTAGCGTGTGACAATTTGTTGGATAGGTAAACAACATAACTACGTCTTCCATGGGATATTTTTGCATTCTCCAAAAATTCGGCCAAAATGGAGGTTAAGAAAATCTCCTCGTTAATTTAGGACATTACTCGTTTTCGACCCATTTTTACTAGGAAGGCCATAAAGTGGCCGATTTGTATTGAATCTTAGCATGTGACAATTCGTTGGAAAGGTAAACAACATAACTACGACTTCCAAGGGACATTTTTGCATTCTCTAAAAATTCGGCCAAAACGGAGGTTAAGAAAATCTCCTCGTTAATTTAGGACATTACTCGTTTTCGACCCTTTTTTACTAGGAAGGCCATAATGTGGCCGATTTGCATTGAATCTTAGCATGTGACAATTCGTTGGATAGATAAACAACATAACTACGACTTCCATGGGATATTTTCGCATTCTCTAAAAATTAGGCCAAAATGGAGGTTAAGAAAATCTCCTCGTTAATTTAGGACATAACTCGTTTTCAACCCATTTTTAGTAGGAAGGCCATAATGTGGCCGATTTGCATTGAATCTTAGCGTGTGACAATTCGTTGGATAGGTAAACAACATAACTACGACTTCCATGGGATATTTTTGCATTCTCTAAAAATTCGGCCAAAATGGAGGTTAAGAAAATCTCCTCGTTAATTTAGGACATTACTCATTTTCGACCCATTTTTACTAGGAAGGCCATAAAGTGGCCGATTTGTATTGAATCTTAGCATGTGACAATTTGTTGGATAGGTAAACAACATAACTACGTCTTCCATGGGATATTTTTGCATTCTCTAAAAATTCGGCCAAAACGGAGGTTAAGAAAATCTCCTCGTTAATTTAGGACAATACTCGTTTTCGACCCTTTTTTAGTAGGAAGGCCATAATGTGGCCGATTTGCATTGAATCTTAGCGTGTGACAATTCGTTGGATAGGTAAACAACATAACTACGACTTCCATGGGATATTTTTGCATTCTCTAAAAATTCGGCCAAAATGGAGGTTAAGAAAATCTCCTCGTTAATTTAGGACATTACTCGTTTTCGACCCATTTTTACTAGAAAGGCCATAAAGTGGCCGATTTGTATTGAATCTTAGCATGTGACAATTCGTTGGATAGGTAAACAACATAACTACGACTTCCATGGGATATTTTTGCATTCTCTAAAAATTCGGCCAAAACGGAGGTTAAGAAAATCTCCTCGTTAATTTAGGACATTACTCGTTTTCGACCCTTTTTTAGTAGGAAGGCCATAATGTGGCCGATTTGCATTGAATCTTAGCGTGTGACAATTCGTTGGATAGATAAACAACATAACTACGACTTCCATGGGATATTTTTGCATTCTCTAAAAATTCGGCCAAAATGGAGGTTAAGAAAATCTCCTCGTTAATTTAGGACATTACTCGTTTTCGACCCATTTTTACTAGGAAGGCCATAAAGTGGCCGATTTGTATTGAATCTTAGCAAGTGACAATTCGTTGGATAGGTAAACAACATAACTACGTCTTCCATGGGATATTTTTGCATTCTCTAAAAATTCGGCCAAAACGGAGGTTAAGAAAATCTCCTCGTTAATTTAGGACATTACTCGTTTTCGACCCTTTTTTAGTAGGAAGGCCATAATGTGGCCGATTTGCATTGAATCTTAGCGTGTGACAATTCGTTGGATAGGTAAACAACATAACTACGACTTCCATGGGATATTTTTGCATTCTCTAAAAATTCGGCCAAAATGGAGGTTAAGAAAATCTCCTCGTTAATTTAGGACATAACTCGTTTTCAACCCATTTTTAGTAGGAAGGCCATAATGTGGCCGATTTGCATTGAATCTTAGCGTGTGACAATTCGTTGGATAGGTAAACAACATAACTACGACTTCCATGGGATATTTTTGCATTCTCTAAAAATTCGGCCAAAATGGAGGTTAAGAAAATCTCCTCGTTAATTTAGGACATTACTCATTTTCGACCCATTTTTACTAGGAAGGCCATAAAGTGGCCGATTTGTATTGAATCTTAGCATGTGACAATTTGTTGGATAGGTAAACAACATAACTACGTCTTCCATGGGATATTTTTGCATTCTCTAAAAATTCGGCCAAAACGGAGGTTAAGAAAATCTCCTCGTTAATTTAGGACATTACTCGTTTTCGACCCTTTTTTAGTAGGAAGGCCATAATGTGGCCGATTTGCATTGAATCTTAGCGTGTGACAATTCGTTGGATAGGTAAACAACATAACTACGACTTCCATGGGATATTTTTGCATTCTCTAAAAATTCGGCCAAAACGGAGGTTAAGAAAATCTCCTCGTTAATTTAGGACATTACGCGTTTTCGACCCTTTTTTAGTAGGAAGGCCATAATGTGGCCGATTTGCATTGAATCTTAGCGTGTGACAATTCGTTGGATAGGAAAACAACATAACTACGACTTCCATGGGATATTTTTGCATTCTCTAAAAATTCGGCCAAAATGGAGGTTAAGAAAATCTCCTCGTTAATTTAGGACATTACTCGTTTTCGACCCATTTTTACTAGGAAGGCCATAAAGTGGCCGATTTTTATTGAATCTTAGCATGTGACAATTCGTTGGATAGGTAAACAACATAGCTACGACTTCCATGGGATATTTTTGCATTCTCTAAAAATTCGGCCAAAATGGAGGTTAAGAAAATCTCCTCGTTAATTTAGGACATTACTCGTTTTCGACCCATTTTTACTAGGAAGGCCATAAAGTGGCCGATTTGTATTGAATCTTAGCATGTGACAATTTGTTGGATAGGTAAACAACATAACTACGTCTTCCATGGGATATTTTTGCATTCTCTAAAAATTCGGCCAAAACGGAGGTTAAGAAAATCTCCTCGTTAATTTAGGACATTACTCGTTTTCGACCCTTTTTTAGTAGGAAGGCCATAATGTGGCCGATTTGCATTGAATCTTAGCGTGTGACAATTCGTTGGATAGGTAAACAACATAACTACGACTTCCATGGGATATTTTTGCATTCTCTAAAAATTCGGCCAAAATGGAGGTTAAGAAAATCTCCTCGTTAATTTAGGACATTACTCGTTTTCGACCCATTTTTACTAGGACGGCCATAAAGTGGCCGATTTGTATTGAATCTTAGCATGTGACAATTCGTTGGATAGGTAAACAACATAGCTACGACTTCCATGGGATATTTTTGCATTCTCTAAAAATTCGGCCAAAATGGAGGTTAAGAAAATCTCCTCGTTAATTTAGGACATTACTCGTTTTCGACCCATTTTTACTAGGAAGGCCATAAAGTGGCCGATTTGTATTGAATCTGAGCATGTGACAATTCGTTGGATAGGTAAACAACATAACTACGTCTTCCATGGGATATTTTTGCATTCTCTAAAAATTCGGCCAAAACGGAGGTTAAGAAAATCTCCTCGTTAATTTAGGACATTACTCGTTTTCGACCCTTTTTTAGTAGGAAGGCCATAATGTGGCCGATTTGCATTGAATCTTAGCGTGTGACAATTCGTTGGATAGGTAAACAACATAACTACGACTTCCATGGGATATTTTTGCATTCTCTAAAAATTCGGCCAAAATGGAGGTTAAGAAAATCTCCTCGTTAATTTAGGACATTACTCGTTTTCGACCCATTTTTACTAGGACGGCCATAAAGTGGCCGATTTGTATTGAATCTTAGCATGTGACAATTCGTTGGATAGGTAAACAACATAGCTACGACTTCCATGGGATATTTTTGCATTCTCTAAAAATTCGGCCAAAATGGAGGTTAAGAAAATCTCCTCGTTAATTTAGGACATTACTCGTTTTCGACCCATTTTTACTAGGAAGGCCATAAAGTGGCCGATTTGTATTGAATCTGAGCATGTGACAATTCGTTGGATAGGTAAACAACATAACTACGACTTCCATGGGATATTTTTGCATTCTCTAAAAATTCGGCCAAAACGGAGGTTAAGAAAATCTCCTCGTTAATTTAGGACATTACTCGTTTTCGACCCTTTTTTAGTAGGAAGGCCATAATGTGGCCGATTTGCATTGAATCTTAGCGTGTGACAATTCGTTGGATAGATAAACAACATAACTACGACTTCCATGGGATATTTTTGCATTCTCTAAAAATTCGGCCAAAATGGAGGTTAAGAAAATCTCCTTGTTAATTTAGGACATTACTCGTTTTCGACCCATTTTTACTAGGAAGGCCATAAAGTGGCCGATTTGTATTGAATCTTAGCAAGTGACAATTTGTTGGATAGGTAAACAACATAACTACGTCTTCCATGGGATATTTTTGCATTCTCTAAAAATTCGGCCAAAACGGAGGTTAAGAAAATCTCCTCGTTAATTTAGGACATTACTCGTTTTCGACCCTTTTTTAGTAGGAAGGCCATAATGTGGCCGATTTGCATTGAATCTTAGCGTGTGACAATTCGTTGGATAGGTAAACAACATAACTACGACTTCCATGGGATATTTTTGCATTCTCTAAAAATTCGGCCAAAATGGAGGTTAAGAAAATCTCCTCGTTAATTTAGGACATTACTCGTTTTCGACCCATTTTTACTAGGAAGGCCATAAAGTGGCCGATTTGTATTGAATCTTAGCATGTGACAATTCGTTGGATAGGTAAACAACATAGCTACGACTTCCATGGGATATTTTTGCATTCTCTAAAAATTCGGCCAAAATGGAGGTTAAGAAAATCTCCTCGTTAATTTAGGACATTACTCGTTTTCGACCCATTTTTACTAGGAAGGCCATAAAGTGGCCGATTTGTATTGAATCTTAGCATGTGACAATTTGTTGGATAGGTAAACAACATAACTACGTCTTCCATGGGATATTTTTGCATTCTCTAAAAATTCGGCCAAAACGGAGGTTAAGAAAATCTCCTCGTTAATTTAGGACATTACTCGTTTTCGACCCTTTTTTAGTAGGAAGGCCATAATGTGGCCGATTTGCATTGAATCTTAGCGTGTGACAATTCATTGGATAGGTAAACAACATAACTACGACTTCCATGGGATATTTTTGCATTCTCTAAAAATTCGGCCAAAATGGAGGTTAAGAAAATCTCCTCGTTAATTTAGGACATTACTCGTTTTCGACCCATTTTTACTAGGAAGGCCATAATGTGGCCGATTTGCATTGAATCTTAGCATGTGACAATTTGTTGGATAGGTAAACAACATAACTACGTCTTCCATGGGATATTTTTGCATTCTCCAAAAATTCGGCCAAAATGGAGGTTAAGAAAATCTCCTCGTTAATTTAGGACATTACTCGTTTTCGACCCATTTTTACTAGGAAGGCCATAAAGTGGCCGATTTGTATTGAATCTTAGCATGTGACAATTCGTTGGAAAGGTAAACAACATAACTACGACTTCCAAGGGACATTTTTGCATTCTCTAAAAATTCGGCCAAAACGGAGGTTAAGAAAATCTCCTCGTTAATTTAGGACATTACTCTTTTCGACCCTTTTTTACTAGGAAGGCCATAATGTGGCCGATTTGCATTGAATCTTAGCATGTGACAATTCGTTGGATAGATAAACAACATAACTACGACTTCCATGGGATATTTTCGCATTCTCTAAAAATTAGGCCAAAATGGAGGTTAAGAAAATCTCCTCGTTAATTTAGGACATAACTCGTTTTCAACCCATTTTTAGTAGGAAGGCCATAATGTGGCCGATTTGCATTGAATCTTAGCGTGTGACAATTCGTTGGATAGGTAAACAACATAACTACGACTTCCATGGGATATTTTTGCATTCTCTAAAAATTCGGCCAAAATGGAGGTTAAGAAAATCTCCTCGTTAATTTAGGACATTACTCATTTTCGACCCATTTTTACTAGGAAGGCCATAAAGTGGCCGATTTGTATTGAATCTTAGCATGTGACAATTTGTTGGATAGGTAAACAACATAACTACGTCTTCCATGGGATATTTTTGCATTCTCTAAAAATTCGGCCAAAACGGAGGTTAAGAAAATCTCCTCGTTAATTTAGGACATTACTCGTTTTCGACCCTTTTTTAGTAGGAAGGCCATAATGTGGCCGATTTGCATTGAATCTTAGCGTGTGACAATTCGTTGGATAGGTAAACAACATAACTACGACTTCCATGGGATATTTTTGCATTCTCTAAAAATTCGGCCAAAATGGAGGTTAAGAAAATCTCCTCGTTAATTTAGGACATTACTCGTTTTCGACCCATTTTTACTAGAAAGGCCATAAAGTGGCCGATTTGTATTGAATCTTAGCATGTGACAATTCGTTGGATAGGTAAACAACATAACTACGACTTCCATGGGATATTTTTGCATTCTCTAAAAATTCGGCCAAAACGGAGGTTAAGAAAATCTCCTCGTTAATTTAGGACATTACTCGTTTTCGACCCTTTTTTAGTAGGAAGGCCATAATCTGGCCGATTTGCATTGAATCTTAGCGTGTGACAATTCGTTGGATAGATAAACAACATAACTACGACTTCCATGGGATATTTTTGCATTCTCTAAAAATTCGGCCAAAATGGAGGTTAAGAAAATCTCCTCGTTAATTTAGGACATTACTCGTTTTCGACCCATTTTTACTAGGAAGGCCATAAAGTGGCCGATTTGTATTGAATCTTAGCAAGTGACAATTCGTTGGATAGGTAAACAACATAACTACGTCTTCCATGGGATATTTTTGCATTCTCTAAAAATTCGGCCAAAACGGAGGTTAAGAAAATCTCCTCGTTAATTTAGGACATTACTCGTTTTCGACCCTTTTTTAGTAGGAAGGCCATAATGTGGCCGATTTGCATTGAATCTTAGCGTGTGACAATTCGTTGGATAGGTAAGCAACATAACTACGACTTCCATGGGATATTTTTGCATTCTCTAAAAATTCGGCCAACATGGAGGTTAAGAAAATCTCCTCGTTAATTTAGGACATTACTCGTTTTCGACCCATTTTTACTAGGAAGGCCATAAAGTGGCCGATTTGTATTGAATCTTAGCATGTGACAATTCGTTGGATAGGTAAACAACATAGCTACGACTTCCATGGGATATTTTTGCATTCTCTAAAAATTCGGCCAAAATGGAGGTTAAGAAAATCTCCTCGTTAATTTAGGACATTACTCGTTTTCGACCCATTTTTACTAGGAAGGCCATAAAGTGGCCGATTTGTATTGAATCTTAGCATGTGACAATTTGTTGGATAGGTAAACAAGATAACTACGTCTTCCATGGGATATTTTTGCATTCTCTAAAAATTCGGCCAAAACGGAGGTTAAGAAAATCTCCTCGTTAATTTAGGACATTACTCGTTTTCGACCCTTTTTTAGTAGGAAGGCCATAATGTGGCCGATTTGCATTGAATCTTAGCGTGTGACAATTCGTTGGATAGGTAAACAACATAACTACGACTTCCATGGGATATTTTTGCATTCTCTAAAAATTCGGCCAAAATGGAGGTTAAGAAAATCTCCTCGTTAATTTAGGACATTACTCGTTTTCGACCCATTTTTACTAGGAAGGCCATAAAGTGGCCGATTTGTATTGAATCTTAGCATGTGACAATTCGTTGGATAGGTAAACAACATAACTACGACTTCCATGGGATATTTTTGCATTCTCTAAAAATTCGGCCAAAACGGAGGTTAAGAAAATCTCCTCGTTAATTTAGGACATTACTCGTTTTCGACCCTTTTTTAGTAGGAAGGCCATAATGTGGCCGATTTGCATTGAATCTTAGCGTGTGACAATTCGTTGGATAGATAAACAACATAACTACGACTTCCATGGGATATTTTTGCATTCTCTAAAAATTCGGCCAAAATGGAGGTTAAGAAAATCTCCTCGTTAATTTAGGACATTACTCGTTTTCGACCCATTTTTACTAGGAAGGCCATAAAGTGGCCGATTTGTATTGAATCTTAGCATGTGACAATTTGTTGGATAGGTAAACAACATAACTACGTCTTCCATGGGATATTTTTGCATTCTCTAAAAATTCGGCCAAAACGGAGGTTAAGAAAATCTCCTCGTTAATTTAGGACATTACTCGTTTTCGACCCTTTTTTAGTAGGAAGGCCATAATGTGGCCGATTTGCATTGAATCTTAGCGTGTGACAATTCGTTGGATAGGTAAACAACATAACTACGACTTCCATGGGATATTTTTGCATTCTCTAAAAATTCGGCCAAAATGGAGGTTAAGAAAATCTCCTCGTTAATTTAGGACATTACTCGTTTTCGACCCATTTTTACTAGGAAGGCCATAAAGTGGCCGATTTGTATTGAATCTTAGCATGTGACAATTCGTTGGATAGGTAAACAACATAACTACGACTTCCATGGGATATTTTTGCATTCTCTAAAAATTCGGCCAAAACGGAGGTTAAGAAAATCTCCTCGTTAATTTAGGACATTACTCGTTTTCGACCCTTTTTTAGTAGGAAGGCCATAATGTGGCCGATTTGCATTGAATCTTAGCGTGTGACAATTCGTTGGATAGGTAAACAACATAACTACGACTTCCATGGGATATTTTTGCATTCTCTAAAAATTCGGCCAACATGGAGGTTAAGAAAATCTCCTCGTTAATTTAGGACATTACTCGTTTTCGACCCATTTTTACTAGGAAGGCCATAAAGTGGCCGATTTGTATTGAATCTTAGCATGTGACAATTCGTTGGATAGGTAAACAACATAGCTACGACTTCCATGGGATATTTTTGCATTCTCTAAAAATTCGGCCAAAATGGAGGTTAAGAAAATCTCCTCGTTAATTTAGGACATTACTCGTTTTCGACCCATTTTTACTAGGAAGGCCATAAAGTGGCCGATTTGTATTGAATCTTAGCATGTGACAATTTGTTGGATAGGTAAACAACATAACTACGTCTTCCATGGGATATTTTTGCATTCTCTAAAAATTCGGCCAAAACGGAGGTTAAGAAAATCTCCTCGTTAATTTAGGACATTACTCGTTTTCGACCCTTTTTTAGTAGGAAGGCCATAATGTGGCCGATTTGCATTGAATCTTAGCGTGTGACAATTCGTTGGATAGATAAACAACATAACTACGACTTCCATGGGATATTTTTGCATTCTCTAAAAATTCGGCCAAAATGGAGGTTAAGAAAATCTCCTCGTTAATTTAGGACATTACTCGTTTTCGACCCATTTTTACTAGGAAGGCCATAAAGTGGCCGATTTGTATTGAATCTTAGCATGTGACAATTTGTTGGATAGGTAAACAACATAACTACGTCTTCCATGGGATATTTTTGCATTCTCTAAAAATTCGGCCAAAACGGAGGTTAAGAAAATCTCCTCGTTAATTTAGGACATTACTCGTTTTCGACCCTTTTTTAGTAGGAAGGCCATAATGTGGCCGATTTGCATTGAATCTTAGCGTGTGACAATTCGTTGGATAGGTAAACAACATAACTACGACTTCCATGGGATATTTTTGCATTCTCTAAAAATTCGGCCAAAATGGAGGTTAAGAAAATCTCCTCGTTAATTTAGGACATTACTCGTTTTCGACCCATTTTTACTAGGAAGGCCATAAAGTGGCCGATTTGTATTGAATCTTAGCATGTGACAATTTGTTGGATAGGTAAACAACATAACTACGTCTTCCATGGGATATTTTTGCATTCTCTAAAAATTCGGCCAAAACGGAGGTTAAGAAAATCTCCTCGTTAATTTAGGACATTACTCGTTTTCGACCCTTTTTTAGTAGGAAGGCCATAATGTGGCCGATTTGCATTGAATCTTAGCGTGTGACAATTCGTTGGATAGGTAAACAACATAACTACGACTTCCATGGGATATTTTTGCATTCTCTAAAAATTCGGCCAAAATGGAGGTTAAGAAAATCTCCTCGTTAATTTAGGACATTACTCGTTTTCGACCCATTTTTACTAGGAAGGCCATAAAGTGGCCGATTTGTATTGAATCTTAGCATGTGACAATTTGTTGGATAGGTAAACAACATAACTACGTCTTCCATGGGATATTTTTGCATTCTCTAAAAATTCGGCCAAAACGGAGGTTAAGAAAATCTCCTCGTTAATTTAGGACATTACTCGTTTTCGACCCTTTTTTAGTAGGAAGGCCATAATGTGGCCGATTTTCATTGAATCTTAGCGTGTGACAATTCGTTGGATAGGTAAACAACATAACTACGACTTCCATGGGATATTTTTGCATTCTCTAAAAATTCGGCCAAAATGGAGGTTAAGAAAATCTCCTCGTTAATTTAGGACATTACTCGTTTTCGACCCATTTTTACTAGGAAGGCCATAAAGTGGCCGATTTGTATTGAATCTGAGCATGTGACAATTCGTTGGATAGGTAAACAACATAACTACGACTTCCATGGGATATTTTTGCATTCTCTAAAAATTCGGCCAAAACGGAGGTTAAGAAAATCTCCTCGTTAATTTAGGACATTACTCGTTTTCGACCCATTTTTACTAGGAAGGCCATAAAGTGGCCGATTTGTATTGAATCTTAGCATGTGACAATTTGTTGGATAGGTAAACAACATAACTACGTCTTCCATGGGATATTTTTGCATTCTCTAAAAATTCGGCCAAAACGGAGGTTAAGAAAATCTCCTCGTTAATTTAGGACATTACTCGTTTTCGACCCTTTTTTAGTAGGAAGGCCATAATGTGGCCGATTTGCATTGAATCTTAGCGTGTGACAATTCGTTGGATAGATAAACAACATAACTACGACTTCCATGGGATATTTTTGCATTCTCTAAAAATTCGGCCAAAATGGAGGTTAAGAAAATCTCCTCGTTAATTTAGGACATTACTCGTTTTCGACCCATTTTTACTAGGAAGGCCATAAAGTGGCCGATTTGTATTGAATCTTAGCATGTGACAATTTGTTGGATAGGTAAACAACATAACTACGTCTTCCATGGGATATTTTTGCATTCTCTAAAAATTCGGCCAAAACGGAGGTTAAGAAAATCTCCTCGTTAATTTAGGACATTACTCGTTTTCGACCCTTTTTTAGTAGGAAGGCCATAATGTGGCCGAT
This sequence comes from Medicago sativa, assembly GCF_051527215.1. Classification (NCBI taxonomy): domain Eukaryota; kingdom Viridiplantae; phylum Streptophyta; class Magnoliopsida; order Fabales; family Fabaceae; genus Medicago; species Medicago sativa. The sequence continues at coordinate 86,467,738 of NC_140750.1, forward strand.
TTGCATTGAATCTTAGCGTGTGACAATTCGTTGGATAGGTAAACAACATAACTACGACTTCCATGGGATATTTTTGCATTCTCTAAAAATTCGGCCAAAATGGAGGTTAAGAAAATCTCCTCGTTAATTTAGGACATTACTCGTTTTCGACCCATTTTTACTAGGAAGGCCATAAAGTGGCCGATTTGTATTGAATCTTAGCATGTGACAATTTGTTGGATAGGTAAACAACATAACTACGTCTTCCATGGGATATTTTTGCATTCTCTAAAAATTCGGCCAAAACGGAGGTTAAGAAAATCTCCTCGTTAATTTAGGACATTACTCGTTTTCGACCCTTTTTTAGTAGGAAGGCCATAATGTGGCCGATTTGCATTGAATCTTAGCGTGTGACAATTCGTTGGATAGGTAAACAACATAACTACGACTTCCATGGGATATTTTTGCATTCTCTAAAAATTCGGCCAAAATGGAGGTTAAGAAAATCTCCTCGTTAATTTAGGACATTACTCGTTTTCGACCCATTTTTACTAGGAAGGCCATAAAGTGGCCGATTTGTATTGAATCTTAGCATGTGACAATTTGTTGGATAGGTAAACAACATAACTACGTCTTCCATGGGATATTTTTGCATTCTCTAAAAATTCGGCCAAAACGGAGGTTAAGAAAATCTCCTCGTTAATTTAGGACATTACTCGTTTTCGACCCTTTTTTAGTAGGAAGGCCATAATGTGGCCGATTTTCATTGAATCTTAGCGTGTGACAATTCGTTGGATAGGTAAACAACATAACTACGACTTCCATGGGATATTTTTGCATTCTCTAAAAATTCGGCCAAAATGGAGGTTAAGAAAATCTCCTCGTTAATTTAGGACATTACTCGTTTTCGACCCATTTTTACTAGGAAGGCCATAAAGTGGCCGATTTGTATTGAATCTGAGCATGTGACAATTCGTTGGATAGGTAAACAACATAACTACGACTTCCATGGGATATTTTTGCATTCTCTAAAAATTCGGCCAAAACGGAGGTTAAGAAAATCTCCTCGTTAATTTAGGACATTACTCGTTTTCGACCCTTTTTTAGTAGGAAGGCCATAATGTGGCCGATTTGCATTGAATCTTAGCGTGTGACAATTCGTTGGATAGATAAACAATATAACTACGACTTCCATGGGATATTTTTGCATTCTCTAAAAATTCGGCCAAAATGGAGGTTAAGAAAATCTCCTCGTTAATTTAGGACATTACTCGTTTTCGACCCATTTTTACTAGGAAGGCCATAAAGTGGCCGATTTGTATTGAATCTTAGCAAGTGACAATTTGTTGGATAGGTAAACAACATAACTACGTCTTCCATGGGATATTTTTGCATTCTCTAAAAATTCGGCCAAAACGGAGGTTAAGAAAATCTCCTCGTTAATTTAGGACATTACTCGTTTTCGACCCTTTTTTAGTAGGAAGGCCATAATGTGGCCGATTTGCATTGAATCTTAGCGTGTGACAATTCGTTGGATAGGTAAACAACATAACTACGACTTCCATGGGATATTTTTGCATTCTCTAAAAATTCGGCCAAAATGGAGGTTAAGAAAATCTCCTCGTTAATTTAGGACATTACTCGTTTTCGACCCATTTTTACTAGGAAGGCCATAAAGTGGCCGATTTGTATTGAATCTTAGCATGTGACAATTCGTTGGATAGGTAAACAACATAGCTACGACTTCCATGGGATATTTTTGCATTCTCTAAAAATTCGGCCAAAATGGAGGTTAAGAAAATCTCCTCGTTAATTTAGGACATTACTCGTTTTCGACCCATTTTTACTAGGAAGGCCATAAAGTGGCCGATTTGTATTGAATCTTAGCATGTGACAATTTGTTGGATAGGTAAACAACGTAACTACGTCTTCCATGGGATATTTTTGCATTCTCTAAAAATTCGGCCAAAACGGAGGTTAAGAAAATCTCCTCGTTAATTTAGGACATTACTCGTTTTCGACCCTTTTTTAGTAGGAAGGCCATAATGTGGCCGATTTGCATTGAATCTTAGCGTGTGACAATTCATTGGATAGGTAAACAACATAACTACGACTTCCATGGGATATTTTTGCATTCTCTAAAAATTCGGCCAAAATGGAGGTTAAGAAAATCTCCTCGTTAATTTAGGACATTACTCGTTTTCGACCCATTTTTACTAGGAAGGCCATAATGTGGCCGATTTGCATTGAATCTTAGCATGTGACAATTTGTTGGATAGGTAAACAACATAACTACGTCTTCCATGGGATATTTTTGCATTCTCTAAAAATTCGGCCAAAATGGAGGTTAAGAAAATCTCCTCGTTAATTTAGGACATTACTCGTTTTCGACCCATTTTTACTAGGAAGGCCATAAAGTGGCCGATTTGTATTGAATCTTAGCATGTGACAATTCGTTGGAAAGGTAAACAACATAACTACGACTTCCAAGGGACATTTTTGCATTCTCTAAAAATTCGGCCAAAACGGAGGTTAAGAAAATCTCCTCGTTAATTTAGGACATTACTCGTTTTCGACCCTTTTTTACTAGGAAGGCCATAATGTGGCCGATTTGCATTGAATCTTAGCATGTGACAATTCGTTGGATAGATAAACAACATAACTACGACTTCCATGGGATATTTTCGCATTCTCTAAAAATTAGGCCAAAATGGAGGTTAAGAAAATCTCCTCGTTAATTTAGGACATAACTCGTTTTCAACCCATTTTTAGTAGGAAGGCCATAATGTGGCCGATTTGCATTGAATCTTAGCGTGTGACAATTCGTTGGATAGGTAAACAACATAACTACGACTTCCATGGGATATTTTTGCATTCTCTAAAAATTCGGCCAAAATGGAGGTTAAGAAAATCTCCTCGTTAATTTAGGACATTACTCATTTTCGACCCATTTTTACTAGGAAGGCCATAAAGTGGCCGATTTGTATTGAATCTTAGCATGTGACAATTTGTTGGATAGGTAAACAACATAACTACGTCTTCCATGGGATATTTTTGCATTCTCTAAAAATTCGGCCAAAACGGAGGTTAAGAAAATCTCCTCGTTAATTTAGGACATTACTCGTTTTCGACCCTTTTTTAGTAGGAAGGCCATAATGTGGCCGATTTGCATTGAATCTTAGCGTGTGACAATTCGTTGGATAGGTAAACAACATAACTACGACTTCCATGGGATATTTTTGCATTCTCTAAAAATTCGGCCAAAATGGAGGTTAAGAAAATCTCCTCGTTAATTTAGGACATTACTCGTTTTCGACCCATTTTTACTAGAAAGGCCATAAAGTGGCCGATTTGTATTGAATCTTAGCATGTGACAATTCGTTGGATAGGTAAACAACATAACTACGACTTCCATGGGATATTTTTGCATTCTCTAAAAATTCGGCCAAAACGGAGGTTAAGAAAATCTCCTCGTTAATTTAGGACATTACTCGTTTTCGACCCTTTTTTAGTAGGAAGGCCATAATGTGGCCGATTTGCATTGAATCTTAGCGTGTGACAATTCGTTGGATAGATAAACAACATAACTACGACTTCCATGGGATATTTTTGCATTCTCTAAAAATTCGGCCAAAATGGAGGTTAAGAAAATCTCCTCGTTAATTTAGGACATTACTCGTTTTCGACCCATTTTTACTAGGAAGGCCATAAAGTGGCCGATTTGCATTGAATCTTAGCATGTGACAATTTGTTGGATAGGTAAACAACATAACTACGTCTTCCATGGGATATTTTTGCATTCTCTAAAAATTCGGCCAAAATGGAGGTTAAGAAAATCTCCTCGTTAATTTAGGACATTACTCGTTTTCGACCCATTTTTACTAGGAAGGCCATAAAGTGGCCGATTTGTATTGAATCTTAGCATGTGACAATTCGTTGGAAAGGTAAACAACATAACTACGACTTCCAAGGGACATTTTTGCATTCTCTAAAAATTCGGCCAAAACGGAGGTTAAGAAAATCTCCTCGTTAATTTAGGACATTACTCGTTTTCGACCCTTTTTTACTAGGAAGGCCATAATGTGGCCGATTTGCATTGAATCTTAGCATGTGACAATTCGTTGGATAGATAAACAACATAACTACGACTTCCATGGGATATTTTCGCATTCTCTAAAAATTAGGCCAAAATGGAGGTTAAGAAAATCTCCTCGTTAATTTAGGACATAACTCGTTTTCAACCCATTTTTAGTAGGAAGGCCATAATGTGGCCGATTTGCATTGAATCTTAGCGTGTGACAATTCGTTGGATAGGTAAACAACATAACTACGACTTCCATGGGATATTTTTGCATTCTCTAAAAATTCGGCCAAAATGGAGGTTAAGAAAATCTCCTCGTTAATTTAGGACATTACTCATTTTCGACCCATTTTTACTAGGAAGGCCATAAAGTGGCCGATTTGTATTGAATCTTAGCATGTGACAATTTGTTGGATAGGTAAACAACATAACTACGTCTTCCATGGGATATTTTTGCATTCTCTAAAAATTCGGCCAAAACGGAGGTTAAGAAAATCTCCTCGTTAATTTAGGACATTACTCGTTTTCGACCCTTTTTTAGTAGGAAGGCCATAATGTGGCCGATTTGCATTGAATCTTAGCGTGTGACAATTCGTTGGATAGGTAAACAACATAACTACGACTTCCATGGGATATTTTTGCATTCTCTAAAAATTCGGCCAAAATGGAGGTTAAGAAAATCTCCTCGTTAATTTAGGACATTACTCGTTTTCGACCCATTTTTACTAGAAAGGCCATAAAGTGGCCGATTTGTATTGAATCTTAGCATGTGACAATTCGTTGGATAGGTAAACAACATAACTACGACTTCCATGGGATATTTTTGCATTCTCTAAAAATTCGGCCAAAACGGAGGTTAAGAAAATCTCCTCGTTAATTTAGGACATTACTCGTTTTCGACCCTTTTTTAGTAGGAAGGCCATAATGTGGCCGATTTGCATTGAATCTTAGCGTGTGACAATTCGTTGGATAGATAAACAACATAACTACGACTTCCATGGGATATTTTTGCATTCTCTAAAAATTCGGCCAAAATGGAGGTTAAGAAAATCTCCTCGTTAATTTAGGACATTACTCGTTTTCGACCCATTTTTACTAGGAAGGCCATAAAGTGGCCGATTTGTATTGAATCTTAGCAAGTGACAATTCGTTGGATAGGTAAACAACATAACTACGTCTTCCATGGGATATTTTTGCATTCTCTAAAAATTCGGCCAAAACGGAGGTTAAGAAAATCTCCTCGTTAATTTAGGACATTACTCGTTTTCGACCCTTTTTTAGTAGGAAGGCCATAATGTGGCCGATTTGCATTGAATCTTAGCGTGTGACAATTCGTTGGATAGGTAAGCAACATAACTACGACTTCCATGGGATATTTTTGCATTCTCTAAAAATTCGGCCAACATGGAGGTTAAGAAAATCTCCTCGTTAATTTAGGACATTACTCGTTTTCGACCCATTTTTACTAGGAAGGCCATAAAGTGGCCGATTTGTATTGAATCTTAGCATGTGACAATTCGTTGGATAGGTAAACAACATAGCTACGACTTCCATGGGATATTTTTACATTCTCTAAAAATTCGGCCAAAACGGAGGTTAAGAAAATCTCCTCGTTAATTTAGGACATTACTCGTTTTCGACCCTTTTTTAGTAGGAAGGCCATAATGTGGCCGATTTGCATTGAATCTTAGCGTGTGACAATTCGTTGGATAGGTAAACAACATAACTACGACTTCCATGGGATATTTTTGCATTCTCTAAAAATTCGGCCAAAATGGAGGTTAAGAAAATCTCCTCGTTAATTTAGGACATTACTCGTTTTCGACCCATTTTTACTAGGAAGGCCATAAAGTGGCCGATTTGTATTGAATCTTAGCATGTGACAATTCGTTGGATAGGTAAACAACATAGCTACGACTTCCATGGGATATTTTTGCATTCTCTAAAAATTCGGCCAAAATGGAGGTTAAGAAAATCTCCTCGTTAATTTAGGACATTACTCGTTTTCGACCCATTTTTACTAGGAAGGCCATAAAGTGGCCGATTTGTATTGAATCTTAGCATGTGACAATTTGTTGGATAGGTAAACAACATAACTACGTCTTCCATGGGATATTTTTGCATTCTCTAAAAATTCGGCCAAAACGGAGGTTAAGAAAATCTCCTCGTTAATTTAGGACATTACTCGTTTTCGACCCTTTTTTAGTAGGAAGGCCATAATGTGGCCGATTTGCATTGAATCTTAGCGTGTGACAATTCATTGGATAGGTAAACAACATAACTACGACTTCCATGGGATATTTTTGCATTCTCTAAAAATTCGGCCAAAATGGAGGTTAAGAAAATCTCCTCGTTAATTTAGGACATTACTCGTTTTCGACCCATTTTTACTAGGAAGGCCATAATGTGGCCGATTTGCATTGAATCTTAGCATGTGACAATTTGTTGGATAGGTAAACAACATAACTACGTCTTCCATGGGATATTTTTGCATTCTCTAAAAATTCGGCCAAAATGGAGGTTAAGAAAATCTCCTCGTTAATTTAGGACATTACTCGTTTTCGACCCATTTTTACTAGGAAGGCCATAAAGTGGCCGATTTGTATTGAATCTTAGCATGTGACAATTCGTTGGAAAGGTAAACAACATAACTACGACTTCCAAGGGACATTTTTGCATTCTCTAAAAATTCGGCCAAAACGGAGGTTAAGAAAATCTCCTCGTTAATTTAGGACATTACTCGTTTTCGACCCTTTTTTACTAGGAAGGCCATAATGTGGCCGATTTGCATTGAATCTTAGCATGTGACAATTCGTTGGATAGATAAACAACATAACTACGACTTCCATGGGATATTTTCGCATTCTCTAAAAATTAGGCCAAAATGGAGGTTAAGAAAATCTCCTCGTTAATTTAGGACATAACTCGTTTTCAACCCATTTTTAGTAGGAAGGCCATAATGTGGCCGATTTGCATTGAATCTTAGCGTGTGACAATTCGTTGGATAGGTAAACAACATAACTACGACTTCCATGGGATATTTTTGCATTCTCTAAAAATTCGGCCAAAATGGAGGTTAAGAAAATCTCCTCGTTAATTTAGGACATTACTCATTTTCGACCCATTTTTACTAGGAAGGCCATAAAGTGGCCGATTTGTATTGAATCTTAGCATGTGACAATTTGTTGGATAGGTAAACAACATAACTACGTCTTCCATGGGATATTTTTGCATTCTCTAAAAATTCGGCCAAAACGGAGGTTAAGAAAATCTCCTCGTTAATTTAGGACATTACTCGTTTTCGACCCTTTTTTAGTAGGAAGGCCATAATGTGGCCGATTTGCATTGAATCTTAGCGTGTGACAATTCGTTGGATAGGTAAACAACATAACTACGACTTCCATGGGATATTTTTGCATTCTCTAAAAATTCGGCCAAAATGGAGGTTAAGAAAATCTCCTCGTTAATTTAGGACATTACTCGTTTTCGACCCATTTTTACTAGAAAGGCCATAAAGTGGCCGATTTGTATTGAATCTTAGCATGTGACAATTCGTTGGATAGGTAAACAACATAACTACGACTTCCATGGGATATTTTTGCATTCTCTAAAAATTCGGCCAAAACGGAGGTTAAGAAAATCTCCTCGTTAATTTAGGACATTACTCGTTTTCGACCCTTTTTTAGTAGGAAGGCCATAATGTGGCCGATTTGCATTGAATCTTAGCGTGTGACAATTCGTTGGATAGATAAACAACATAACTACGACTTCCATGGGATATTTTTGCATTCTCTAAAAATTCGGCCAAAATGGAGGTTAAGAAAATCTCCTCGTTAATTTAGGACATTACTCGTTTTCGACCCATTTTTACTAGGAAGGCCATAAAGTGGCCGATTTGTATTGAATCTTAGCAAGTGACAATTCGTTGGATAGGTAAACAACATAACTACGTCTTCCATGGGATATTTTTGCATTCTCTAAAAATTCGGCCAAAACGGAGGTTAAGAAAATCTCCTCGTTAATTTAGGACATTACTCGTTTTCGACCCTTTTTTAGTAGGAAGGCCATAATGTGGCCGATTTGCATTGAATCTTAGCGTGTGACAATTCGTTGGATAGGTAAGCAACATAACTACGACTTCCATGGGATATTTTTGCATTCTCTAAAAATTCGGCCAACATGGAGGTTAAGAAAATCTCCTCGTTAATTTAGGACATTACTCGTTTTCGACCCATTTTTACTAGGAAGGCCATAAAGTGGCCGATTTGTATTGAATCTTAGCATGTGACAATTCGTTGGATAGGTAAACAACATAGCTACGACTTCCATGGGATATTTTTACATTCTCTAAAAATTCGGCCAAAACGGAGGTTAAGAAAATCTCCTCGTTAATTTAGGACATTACTCGTTTTCGACCCTTTTTTAGTAGGAAGGCCATAATGTGGCCGATTTGCATTGAATCTTAGCGTGTGACAATTCGTTGGATAGGTAAACAACATAACTACGACTTCCATGGGATATTTTTGCATTCTCTAAAAATTCGGCCAAAATGGAGGTTAAGAAAATCTCCTCGTTAATTTAGGACATTACTCGTTTTCGACCCATTTTTACTAGGAAGGCCATAAAGTGGCCGATTTGTATTGAATCTTAGCATGTGACAATTCGTTGGATAGGTAAACAACATAGCTACGACTTCCATGGGATATTTTTGCATTCTCTAAAAATTCGGCCAAAATGGAGGTTAAGAAAATCTCCTCGTTAATTTAGGACATTACTCGTTTTCGACCCATTTTTACTAGGAAGGCCATAAAGTGGCCGATTTGTATTGAATCTTAGCATGTGACAATTTGTTGGATAGGTAAACAACATAACTACGTCTTCCATGGGATATTTTTGCATTCTCTAAAAATTCGGCCAAAACGGAGGTTAAGAAAATCTCCTCGTTAATTTAGGACATTACTCGTTTTCGACCCTTTTTTAGTAGGAAGGCCATAATGTGGCCGATTTGCATTGAATCTTAGCGTGTGACAATTCATTGGATAGGTAAACAACATAACTACGACTTCCATGGGATATTTTTGCATTCTCTAAAAATTCGGCCAAAATGGAGGTTAAGAAAATCTCCTCGTTAATTTAGGACATTACTCGTTTTCGACCCATTTTTACTAGGAAGGCCATAATGTGGCCGATTTGCATTGAATCTTAGCATGTGACAATTTGTTGGATAGGTAAACAACATAACTACGTCTTCCATGGGATATTTTTGCATTCTCTAAAAATTCGGCCAAAATGGAGGTTAAGAAAATCTCCTCGTTAATTTAGGACATTACTCGTTTTCGACCCATTTTTACTAGGAAGGCCATAAAGTGGCCGATTTGTATTGAATCTTAGCATGTGACAATTCGTTGGAAAGGTAAACAACATAACTACGACTTCCAAGGGACATTTTTGCATTCTCTAAAAATTCGGCCAAAACGGAGGTTAAGAAAATCTCCTCGTTAATTTAGGACATTACTCGTTTTCGACCCTTTTTTACTAGGAAGGCCATAATGTGGCCGATTTGCATTGAATCTTAGCATGTGACAATTCGTTGGATAGATAAACAACATAACTACGACTTCCATGGGATATTTTCGCATTCTCTAAAAATTAGGCCAAAATGGAGGTTAAGAAAATCTCCTCGTTAATTTAGGACATAACTCGTTTTCAACCCATTTTTAGTAGGAAGGCCATAATGTGGCCGATTTGCATTGAATCTTAGCGTGTGACAATTCGTTGGATAGGTAAACAACATAACTACGACTTCCATGGGATATTTTTGCATTCTCTAAAAATTCGGCCAAAATGGAGGTTAAGAAAATCTCCTCGTTAATTTAGGACATTACTCATTTTCGACCCATTTTTACTAGGAAGGCCATAAAGTGGCCGATTTGTATTGAATCTTAGCATGTGACAATTTGTTGGATAGGTAAACAACATAACTACGTCTTCCATGGGATATTTTTGCATTCTCTAAAAATTCGGCCAAAACGGAGGTTAAGAAAATCTCCTCGTTAATTTAGGACATTACTCGTTTTCGACCCTTTTTTAGTAGGAAGGCCATAATGTGGCCGATTTGCATTGAATCTTAGCGTGTGACAATTCGTTGGATAGGTAAACAACATAACTACGACTTCCATGGGATATTTTTGCATTCTCTAAAAATTCGGCCAAAATGGAGGTTAAGAAAATCTCCTCGTTAATTTAGGACATTACTCGTTTTCGACCCATTTTTACTAGAAAGGCCATAAAGTGGCCGATTTGTATTGAATCTTAGCATGTGACAATTCGTTGGATAGGTAAACAACATAACTACGACTTCCATGGGATATTTTTGCATTCTCTAAAAATTCGGCCAAAACGGAGGTTAAGAAAATCTCCTCGTTAATTTAGGACATTACTCGTTTTCGACCCTTTTTTAGTAGGAAGGCCATAATGTGGCCGATTTGCATTGAATCTTAGCGTGTGACAATTCGTTGGATAGATAAACAACATAACTACGACTTCCATGGGATATTTTTGCATTCTCTAAAAATTCGGCCAAAATGGAGGTTAAGAAAATCTCCTCGTTAATTTAGGACATTACTCGTTTTCGACCCATTTTTACTAGGAAGGCCATAAAGTGGCCGATTTGTATTGAATCTTAGCAAGTGACAATTCGTTGGATAGGTAAACAACATAACTACGTCTTCCATGGGATATTTTTGCATTCTCTAAAAATTCGGCCAAAACGGAGGTTAAGAAAATCTCCTCGTTAATTTAGGACATTACTCGTTTTCGACCCTTTTTTAGTAGGAAGGCCATAATGTGGCCGATTTGCATTGAATCTTAGCGTGTGACAATTCGTTGGATAGGTAAGCAACATAACTACGACTTCCATGGGATATTTTTGCATTCTCTAAAAATTCGGCCAACATGGAGGTTAAGAAAATCTCCTCGTTAATTTAGGACATTACTCGTTTTCGACCCATTTTTACTAGGAAGGCCATAAAGTGGCCGATTTGTATTGAATCTTAGCATGTGACAATTCGTTGGATAGGTAAACAACATAGCTACGACTTCCATGGGATATTTTTGCATTCTCTAAAAATTCGGCCAAAATGGAGGTTAAGAAAATCTCCTCGTTAATTTAGGACATTACTCGTTTTCGACCCATTTTTACTAGGAAGGCCATAAAGTGGCCGATTTGTATTGAATCTTAGCATGTGACAATTTGTTGGATAGGTAAACAAGATAACTACGTCTTCCATGGGATATTTTTGCATTCTCTAAAAATTCGGCCAAAACGGAGGTTAAGAAAATCTCCTCGTTAATTTAGGACATTACTCGTTTTCGACCCTTTTTTAGTAGGAAGGCCATAATGTGGCCGATTTGCATTGAATCTTAGCGTGTGACAATTCGTTGGATAGGTAAACAACATAACTACGACTTCCATGGGATATTTTTGCATTCTCTAAAAATTCGGCCAAAATGGAGGTTAAGAAAATCTCCTCGTTAATTTAGGACATTACTCGTTTTCGACCCATTTTTACTAGGAAGGCCATAAAGTGGCCGATTTGTATTGAATCTTAGCATGTGACAATTCGTTGGATAGGTAAACAACATAACTACGACTTCCATGGGATATTTTTGCATTCTCTAAAAATTCGGCCAAAACGGAGGTTAAGAAAATCTCCTCGTTAATTTAGGACATTACTCGTTTTCGACCCTTTTTTAGTAGGAAGGCCATAATGTGGCCGATTTGCATTGAATCTTAGCGTGTGACAATTCGTTGGATAGATAAACAACATAACTACGACTTCCATGGGATATTTTTGCATTCTCTAAAAATTCGGCCAAAATGGAGGTTAAGAAAATCTCCTCGTTAATTTAGGACATTACTCGTTTTCGACCCATTTTTACTAGGAAGGCCATAAAGTGGCCGATTTGTATTGAATCTTAGCATGTGACAATTTGTTGGATAGGTAAACAACATAACTACGTCTTCCATGGGATATTTTTGCATTCTCTAAAAATTCGGCCAAAACGGAGGTTAAGAAAATCTCCTCGTTAATTTAGGACATTACTCGTTTTCGACCCTTTTTTAGTAGGAAGGCCATAATGTGGCCGATTTGCATTGAATCTTATCGTGTGACAATTCGTTGGATAGGTAAACAACATAACTACGACTTCCATGGGATATTTTTGCATTCTCTAAAAATTCGGCCAAAATGGAGGTTAAGAAAATCTCCTCGTTAATTTAGGACATTACTCGTTTTCGACCCATTTTTACTAGGAAGGCCATAAAGTGGCCGATTTGTATTGAATCTTAGCATGTGACAATTCGTTGGATAGGTAAACAACATAACTACGACTTCCATGGGATATTTTTGCATTCTCTAAAAATTCGGCCAAAACGGAGGTTAAGAAAATCTCCTCGTTAATTTAGGACATTACTCGTTTTCGACCCTTTTTTAGTAGGAAGGCCATAATGTGGCCGATTTGCATTGAATCTTAGCGTGTGACAATTCGTTGGATAGATAAACAACATAACTAAGACTTCCATGGGATATTTTTGCATTCTCTAAAAATTCGGCCAAAATGGAGGTTAAGAAAATCTCCTCTTTAATTTAGGACATTACTCGTTTTCGACCCATTTTTACTAGGAAGGCCATAAAGTGGCCGATTTGTATTGAATCTTAGCAAGTGACAATTCGTTGGATAGGTAAACAACATAACTACGTCTTCCATGGGATATTTTTGCATTCTCTAAAAATTCGGCCAAAACGGAGGTTAAGAAAATCTCCTCGTTAATTTAGGACATTACTCGTTTTCGACCCTTTTTTAGTAGGAAGGCCATAATGTGGCCGATTTGCATTGAATCTTAGCGTGTGACAATTCGTTGGATAGGTAAACAACATAACTACGACTTCCATGGGATATTTTTGCATTCTCTAAAAATTCGGCCAACATGGAGGTTAAGAAAATCTCCTCGTTAATTTAGGACATTACTCGTTTTCGACCCATTTTTACTAGGAAGGCCATAAAGTGGCCGATTTGTATTGAATCTTAGCATGTGACAATTCGTTGGATAGGTAAACAACATAGCTACGACTTCCATGGGATATTTTTGCATTCTCTAAAAATTCGGCCAAAATGGAGGTTAAGAAAATCTCCTCGTTAATTTAGGACATTACTCGTTTTCGACCCATTTTTACTAGGAAGGCCATAAAGTGGCCGATTTGTATTGAATCTTAGCATGTGACAATTTGTTGGATAGGTAAACAACATAACTACGTCTTCCATGGGATATTTTTGCATTCTCTAAAAATTCGGCCAAAACGGAGGTTAAGAAAATCTCCTCGTTAATTTAGGACATTACTCGTTTTCGACCCTTTTTTAGTAGGAAGGCCATAATGTGGCCGATTTGCATTGAATCTTAGCGTGTGACAATTCGTTGGATAGATAAACAACATAACTACGACTTCCATGGGATATTTTTGCATTCTCTAAAAATTCGGCCAAAATGGAGGTTAAGAAAATCTCCTCGTTAATTTAGGACATTACTCGTTTTCGACCCATTTTTACTAGGAAGGCCATAAAGTGGCCGATTTGTATTGAATCTTAGCATGTGACAATTTGTTGGATAGGTAAACAACATAACTACGTCTTCCATGGGATATTTTTGCATTCTCTAAAAATTCGGCCAAAACGGAGGTTAAGAAAATCTCCTCGTTAATTTAGGACATTACTCGTTTTCGACCCTTTTTTAGTAGGAAGGCCATAATGTGGCCGATTTGCATTGAATCTTAGCGTGTGACAATTCGTTGGATAGGTAAACAACATAACTACGACTTCCATGGGATATTTTTGCATTCTCTAAAAATTCGGCCAAAATGGAGGTTAAGAAAATCTCCTCGTTAATTTAGGACATTACTCGTTTTCGACCCATTTTTACTAGGAAGGCCATAAAGTGGCCGATTTGTATTGAATCTTAGCATGTGACAATTCGTTGGATAGGTAAACAACATAACTACGACTTCCATGGGATATTTTTGCATTCTCTAAAAATTCGGCCAAAACGGAGGTTAAGAAAATCTCCTCGTTAATTTAGGACATTACTCGTTTTCGACCCTTTTTTAGTAGGAAGGCCATAATGTGGCCGATTTGCATTGAATCTTAGCGTGTGACAATTCGTTGGATAGATAAACAACATAACTACGACTTCCATGGGATATTTTTGCATTCTCTAAAAATTCGGCCAAAATGGAGGTTAAGAAAATCTCCTCGTTAATTTAGGACATTACTCGTTTTCGACCCATTTTTACTAGGAAGGCCATAAAGTGGCCGATTTGTATTGAATCTTAGCAAGTGACAATTCGTTGGATAGGTAAACAACATAACTACGTCTTCCATGGGATATTTTTGCATTCTCTAAAAATTCGGCCAAAACGGAGGTTAAGAAAATCTCCTCGTTAATTTAGGACATTACTCGTTTTCGACCCTTTTTTAGTAGGAAGGCCATAATGTGGCCGATTTGCATTGAATCTTAGCGTGTGACAATTCGTTGGATAGGTAAACAACATAACTACGACTTCCATGGGATATTTTTGCATTCTCTAAAAATTCGGCCAACATGGAGGTTAAGAAAATCTCCTCGTTAATTTAGGACATTACTCGTTTTCGACCCATTTTTACTAGGAAGGCCATAAAGTGGCCGATTTGTATTGAATCTTAGCATGTGACAATTCGTTGGATAGGTAAACAACATAGCTACGACTTCCATGGGATATTTTTGCATTCTCTAAAAATTCGGCCAAAATGGAGGTTAAGAAAATCTCCTCGTTAATTTAGGACATTACTCGTTTTCGACCCATTTTTACTAGGAAGGCCATAAAGTGGCCGATTTGTATTGAATCTTAGCATGTGACAATTCGTTGGATAGGTAAACAACATAACTACGACTTCCATGGGATATTTTTGCATTCTCTAAAAATTCGGCCAAAATGGAGGTTAAGAAAATCTCCTCGTTAATTTAGGACATTACTCGTTTTCGACCCATTTTTACTAGGAAGGCCATAAAGTGGCCGATTTGTATTGAATCTTAGCATGTGACAATTCGTTGGATAGGTAAACAACATAACTACGACTTCCATGGGATATTTTTGCATTCTCTAAAAATTCGGCCAAAACGGAGGTTAAGAAAATCTCCTCGTTAATTTAGGACATTACTCGTTTTCGACCCTTTTTTAGTAGGAAGGCCATAATGTGGCCGATTTGCATTGAATCTTAGCGTGTGACAATTCGTTGGATAGATAAACAACATAACTACGACTTCCATGGGATATTTTTGCATTCTCTAAAAATTCGGCCAAAATGGAGGTTAAGAAAATCTCCTCGTTAATTTAGGACATTACTCGTTTTCGACCCATTTTTACTAGGAAGGCCATAAAGTGGCCGATTTGTATTGAATCTTAGCAAGTGACAATTCGTTGGATAGGTAAACAACATAACTACGTCTTCCATGGGATATTTTTGCATTCTCTAAAAATTCGGCCAAAACGGAGGTTAAGAAAATCTCCTCGTTAATTTAGGACATTACTCGTTTTCGACCCTTTTTTAGTAGGAAGGCCATAATGTGGCCGATTTGCATTGAATCTTAGCGTGTGACAATTCGTTGGATAGGTAAACAACATAACTACGACTTCCATGGGATATTTTTGCATTCTCTAAAAATTCGGCCAACATGGAGGTTAAGAAAATCTCCTCGTTAATTTAGGACATTACTCGTTTTCGACCCATTTTTACTAGGAAGGCCATAAAGTGGCCGATTTGTATTGAATCTTAGCATGTGACAATTCGTTGGATAGGTAAACAACATAGCTACGACTTCCATGGGATATTTTTGCATTCTCTAAAAATTCGGCCAAAATGGAGGTTAAGAAAATCTCCTCGTTAATTTAGGACATTACTCGTTTTCGACCCATTTTTACTAGGAAGGCCATAAAGTGGCCGATTTGTATTGAATCTTAGCATGTGACAATTTGTTGGATAGGTAAACAACATAACTACGTCTTCCATGGGATATTTTTGCATTCTCTAAAAATTCGGCCAAAACGGAGGTTAAGAAAATCTCCTCGTTAATTTAGGACATTACTCGTTTTCGACCCTTTTTTAGTAGGAAGGCCATAATGTGGCCGATTTGCATTGAATCTTAGCGTGTGACAATTCGTTGGATAGGTAAACAACATAACTACGACTTCCATGGGATATTTTTGCATTCTCTAAAAATTCGGCCAAAATGGAGGTTAAGAAAATCTCCTCGTTAATTTAGGACATTACTCGTTTTCGACCCATTTTTACTAGGAAGGCCATAAAGTGGCCGATTTGTATTGAATCTTAGCATGTGACAATTCGTTGGATAGGTAAACAACATAACTACGACTTCCATGGGATATTTTTGCATTCTCTAAAAATTCGGCCAAAACGGAGGTTAAGAAAATCTCCTCGTTAATTTTGGACATTACTCGTTTTCGACCCTTTTTTAGTAGGAAGGCCATAATGTGGCCGATTTGCATTGAATCTTAGCGTGTGACAATTCGTTGGATAGATAAACAACATAACTACGTCTTCCATGGGATATTTTTGCATTCTCTAAAAATTCGGCCAAAATGGAGGTTAAGAAAATCTCCTCGTTAATTTAGGACATTACTCGTTTTCGACCCATTTTTACTAGGAAGGCCATAAAGTGGCCGATTTGTATTGAATCTTAGCAAGTGACAATTCGTTGGATAGGTAAACAACATAACTACGTCTTCCATGGGATATTTTTGCATTCTCTAAAAATTCGGCCAAAACGGAGGTTAAGAAAATCTCCTCGTTAATTTAGGACATTACTCGTTTTCGACCCTTTTTTAGTAGGAAGGCCATAATGTGGCCGATTTGCATTGAATCTTAGCGTGTGACAATTCGTTGGATAGGTAAACAACATAACTACGACTTCCATGGGATATTTTTGCATTCTCTAAAAATTCGGCCAAAATGGAGGTTAAGAAAATCTCCTCGTTAATTTAGGACATTACTCGTTTTCGACCCATTTTTACTAGGAAGGCCATAAAGTGGCCGATTTGTATTGAATCTTAGCATGTGACAATTCGTTGGATAGGTAAACAACATAGCTACGACTTCCATGGGATATTTTTGCATTCTCTAAAAATTCGGCCAAAATGGAGGTAAAGAAAATCTCCTCGTTAATTTAGGACATTACTCGTTTTCGACCCATTTTTACTAGGAAGGCCATAAAGTGGCCGATTTGTATTGAATCTTAGCAAGTGACAATTCGTTGGATAGGTAAACAACATAACTACGTCTTCCATGGGATATTTTTGCATTCTCTAAAAATTCGGCCAAAATGGAGGTTAAGAAAATCTCCTCGTTAATTTAGGACATTACTCGTTTTCGACCCATTTTTACTAGGAAGGCCATAAAGTGGCCGATTTGTATTGAATCTTAGCAAGTGTCAATTCGTTGGATAGGTAAACAACATAACTACGTCTTCCATGGGATATTTTTGCATTCTCTAAAAATTCGGCCAAAACGGAGGTTAAGAAAATCTCCTCGTTAATTTAGGACATTACTCGTTTTCGACCCTTTTTTAGTAGGAAGGCCATAATGTGGCCGATTTGCATTGAATCTTAGCGTGTGACAATTCGTTGGATAGGTAAACAACATAACTACGACTTCCATGGGATATTTTTGCATTCTCTAAAAATTCGGCCAAAATGGAGGTTAAGAAAATCTCCTCGTTAATTTAGGACATTACTCGTTTTCGACCCATTTTTACTAGGAAGGCCATAAAGTGGCCGATTTGTATTGAATCTTAGCATGTGACAATTCGTTGGATAGGTAAACAACATAGCTACGACTTCCATGGGATATTTTTGCATTCTCTAAAAATTCGGCCAAAATGGAGGTAAAGAAAATCTCCTCGTTAATTTAGGACATTACTCGTTTTCGACCCATTTTTACTAGGAAGGCCATAAAGTGGCCGATTTGTATTGAATCTTAGCAAGTGACAATTCGTTGGATAGGTAAACAACATAACTACGTCTTCCATGGGATATTTTTGCATTCTCTAAAAATTCGGCCAAAACGGAGGTTAAGAAAATCTCCTCGTTAATTTAGGACATTACTCGTTTTCGACCCTTTTTTAGTAGGAAGGCCATAATGTGGCCGATTTGCATTGAATCTTAGCGTGTGACAATTCGTTGGATAGGTAAACAACATAACTACGACTTCCATGGGATATTTTTGCATTCTCTAAAAATTCGGCCAACATGGAGGTTAAGAAAATCTCCTCGTTAATTTAGGACATTACTCGTTTTCGACCCATTTTTACTAGGAAGGCCATAAAGTGGCCGATTTGTATTGAATCTTAGCATGTGACAATTCGTTGGATAGGTAAACAACATAACTACGACTTCCATGGGATATTTTTGCATTCTCTAAAAATTCGGCCAAAACGGAGGTTAAGAAAATCTCCTCGTTAATTTTGGACATTACTCGTTTTCGACCCTTTTTTAGTAGGAAGGCCATAATGTGGCCGATTTGCATTGAATCTTAGCGTGTGACAATTCGTTGGATAGATAAACAACATAACTACGTCTTCCATGGGATATTTTTGCATTCTCTAAAAATTCGGCCAAAATGGAGGTTAAGAAAATCTCCTCGTTAATTTAGGACATTACTCGTTTTCGACCCATTTTTACTAGGAAGGCCATAAAGTGGCCGATTTGTATTGAATCTTAGCAAGTGACAATTCGTTGGATAGGTAAACAACATAACTACGTCTTCCATGGGATATTTTTGCATTCTCTAAAAATTCGGCCAAAACGGAGGTTAAGAAAATCTCCTCGTTAATTTAGGACATTACTCGTTTTCGACCCTTTTTTAGTAGGAAGGCCATAATGTGGCCGATTTGCATTGAATCTTAGCGTGTGACAATTCGTTGGATAGGTAAACAACATAACTACGACTTCCATGGGATATTTTTGCATTCTCTAAAAATTCGGCCAAAATGGAGGTTAAGAAAATCTCCTCGTTAATTTAGGACATTACTCGTTTTCGACCCATTTTTACTAGGAAGGCCATAAAGTGGCCGATTTGTATTGAATCTTAGCATGTGACAATTCGTTGGATAGGTAAACAACATAGCTACGACTTCCATGGGATATTTTTGCATTCTCTAAAAATTCGGCCAAAATGGAGGTAAAGAAAATCTCCTCGTTAATTTAGGACATTACTCGTTTTCGACCCATTTTTACTAGGAAGGCCATAAAGTGGCCGATTTGTATTGAATCTTAGCAAGTGACAATTCGTTGGATAGGTAAACAACATAACTACGTCTTCCATGGGATATTTTTGCATTCTCTAAAAATTCGGCCAAAATGGAGGTTAAGAAAATCTCCTCGTTAATTTAGGACATTACTCGTTTTCGACCCATTTTTACTAGGAAGGCCATAAAGTGGCCGATTTGTATTGAATCTTAGCAAGTGACAATTCGTTGGATAGGTAAACAACATAACTACGTCTTCCATGGGATATTTTTGCATTCTCTAAAAATTCGGCCAAAACGGAGGTTAAGAAAATCTCCTCGTTAATTTAGGACATTACTCGTTTTCGACCCTTTTTTAGTAGGAAGGCCATAATGTGGCCGATTTGCATTGAATCTTAGCGTGTGACAATTCGTTGGATAGGTAAACAACATAACTACGACTTCCATGGGATATTTTTGCATTCTCTAAAAATTCGGCCAAAATGGAGGTTAAGAAAATCTCCTCGTTAATTTAGGACATTACTCGTTTTCGACCCATTTTTACTAGGAAGGCCATAAAGTGGCCGATTTGTATTGAATCTTAGCATGTGACAATTCGTTGGATAGGTAAACAACATAGCTACGACTTCCATGGGATATTTTTGCATTCTCTAAAAATTCGGCCAAAATGGAGGTAAAGAAAATCTCCTCGTTAATTTAGGACATTACTCGTTTTCGACCCATTTTTACTAGGAAGGCCATAAAGTGGCCGATTTGTATTGAATCTTAGCAAGTGACAATTCGTTGGATAGGTAAACAACATAACTACGTCTTCCATGGGATATTTTTGCATTCTCTAAAAATTCGGCCAAAACGGAGGTTAAGAAAATCTCCTCGTTAATTTAGGACATTACTCGTTTTCGACCCTTTTTTAGTAGGAAGGCCATAATGTGGCCGATTTGCATTGAATCTTAGCGTGTGACAATTCGTTGGATAGGTAAACAACATAACTACGACTTCCATGGGATATTTTTGCATTCTCTAAAAATTCGGCCAACATGGAGGTTAAGAAAATCTCCTCGTTAATTTAGGACATTACTCGTTTTCGACCCATTTTTACTAGGAAGGCCATAAAGTGGCCGATTTGTATTGAATCTTAGCATGTGACAATTCGTTGGATAGGTAAACAACATAGCTACGACTTCCATGGGATATTTTTGCATTCTCTAAAAATTCGGCCAAAATGGAGGTTAAGAAAATCTCCTCGTTAATTTAGGACATTACTCGTTTTCGACCCATTTTTACTAGGAAGGCCATAAAGTGGCCGATTTGTATTGAATCTTAGCATGTGACAATTTGTTGGATAGGTAAACAACATAACTACGTCTTCCATGGGATATTTTTGCATTCTCTAAAAATTCGGCCAAAACGGAGGTTAAGAAAATCTCCTCGTTAATTTAGGACATTACTCGTTTTCGACCCTTTTTTAGTAGGAAGGCCATAATGTGGCCGATTTGCATTGAATCTTAGCGTGTGACAATTCGTTGGATAGATAAACAACATAACTACGACTTCCATGGGATATTTTTGCATTCTCTAAAAATTCGGCCAAAATGGAGGTTAAGAAAATCTCCTCGTTAATTTAGGACATTACTCGTTTTCGACCCATTTTTACTAGGAAGGCCATAAAGTGGCCGATTTGTATTGAATCTTAGCATGTGACAATTTGTTGGATAGGTAAACAACATAACTACGTCTTCCATGGGATATTTTTGCATTCTCTAAAAATTCGGCCAAAACGGAGGTTAAGAAAATCTCCTCGTTAATTTAGGACATTACTCGTTTTCGACCCTTTTTTAGTAGGAAGGCCATAATGTGGCCGATTTGCATTGAATCTTAGCGTGTGACAATTCGTTGGATAGGTAAACAACATAACTACGACTTCCATGGGATATTTTTGCATTCTCTAAAAATTCGGCCAAAATGGAGGTTAAGAAAATCTCCTCGTTAATTTAGGACATTACTCGTTTTCGACCCATTTTTACTAGGAAGGCCATAAAGTGGCCGATTTGTATTGAATCTTAGCATGTGACAATTCGTTGGATAGGTAAACAACATAACTACGACTTCCATGGGATATTTTTGCATTCTCTAAAAATTCGGCCAAAACGGAGGTTAAGAAAATCTCCTCGTTAATTTAGGACATTACTCGTTTTCGACCCTTTTTTAGTAGGAAGGCCATAATGTGGCCGATTTGCATTGAATCTTAGCGTGTGACAATTCGTTGGATAGATAAACAACATAACTACGACTTCCATGGGATATTTTTGCATTCTCTAAAAATTCGGCCAAAATGGAGGTTAAGAAAATCTCCTCGTTAATTTAGGACATTACTCGTTTTCGACCCATTTTTACTAGGAAGGCCATAAAGTGGCCGATTTGTATTGAATCTTAGCAAGTGACAATTCGTTGGATAGGTAAACAACATAACTACGTCTTCCATGGGATATTTTTGCATTCTCTAAAAATTCGGCCAAAACGGAGGTTAAGAAAATCTCCTCGTTAATTTAGGACATTACTCGTTTTCGACCCTTTTTTAGTAGGAAGGCCATAATGTGGCCGATTTGCATTGAATCTTAGCGTGTGACAATTCGTTGGATAGGTAAACAACATAACTACGACTTCCATGGGATATTTTTGCATTCTCTAAAAATTCGGCCAACATGGAGGTTAAGAAAATCTCCTCGTTAATTTAGGACATTACTCGTTTTCGACCCATTTTTACTAGGAAGGCCATAAAGTGGCCGATTTGTATTGAATCTTAGCATGTGACAATTCGTTGGATAGGTAAACAACATAGCTACGACTTCCATGGGATATTTTTGCATTCTCTAAAAATTCGGCCAAAATGGAGGTTAAGAAAATCTCCTCGTTAATTTAGGACATTACTCGTTTTCGACCCATTTTTACTAGGAAGGCCATAAAGTGGCCGATTTGTATTGAATCTTAGCATGTGACAATTTGTTGGATAGGTAAACAACATAACTACGTCTTCCATGGGATATTTTTGCATTCTCTAAAAATTCGGCCAAAACGGAGGTTAAGAAAATCTCCTCGTTAATTTAGGACATTACTCGTTTTCGACCCTTTTTTAGTAGGAAGGCCATAATGTGGCCGATTTGCATTGAATCTTAGCGTGTGACAATTCGTTGGATAGGTAAACAACATAACTACGACTTCCATGGGATATTTTTGCATTCTCTAAAAATTCGGCCAAAATGGAGGTTAAGAAAATCTCCTCGTTAATTTAGGACATTACTCGTTTTCGACCCATTTTTACTAGGAAGGCCATAAAGTGGCCGATTTGTATTGAATCTTAGCATGTGACAATTCGTTGGATAGGTAAACAACATAACTACGACTTCCATGGGATATTTTTGCATTCTCTAAAAATTCGGCCAAAACGGAGGTTAAGAAAATCTCCTCGTTAATTTTGGACATTACTCGTTTTCGACCCTTTTTTAGTAGGAAGGCCATAATGTGGCCGATTTGCATTGAATCTTAGCGTGTGACAATTCGTTGGATAGATAAACAACATAACTACGTCTTCCATGGGATATTTTTGCATTCTCTAAAAATTCGGCCAAAATGGAGGTTTAGAAAATCTCCTCGTTAATTTAGGACATTACTCGTTTTCGACCCATTTTTACTAGGAAGGCCATAAAGTGGCCGATTTGTATTGAATCTTAGCAAGTGACAATTCGTTGGATAGGTAAACAACATAACTACGTCTTCCATGGGATATTTTTGCATTCTCTAAAAATTCGGCCAAAACGGAGGTTAAGAAAATCTCCTCGTTAATTTAGGACATTACTCGTTTTCGACCCTTTTTTAGTAGGAAGGCCATAATGTGGCCGATTTGCATTGAATCTTAGCGTGTGACAATTCGTTGGATAGGTAAACAACATAACTACGACTTCCATGGGATATTTTTGCATTCTCTAAAAATTCGGCCAAAATGGAGGTTAAGAAAATCTCCTCGTTAATTTAGGACATTACTCGTTTTCGACCCATTTTTACTAGGAAGGCCATAAAGTGGCCGATTTGTATTGAATCTTAGCATGTGACAATTCGTTGGATAGGTAAACAACATAGCTACGACTTCCATGGGATATTTTTGCATTCTCTAAAAATTCGGCCAAAATGGAGGTAAAGAAAATCTCCTCGTTAATTTAGGACATTACTCGTTTTCGACCCATTTTTACTAGGAAGGCCATAAAGTGGCCGATTTGTATTGAATCTTAGCAAGTGACAATTCGTTGGATAGGTAAAGAACATAACTACGTCTTCCATGGGATATTTTTGCATTCTCTAAAAATTCGGCCAAAACGGAGGTTAAGAAAATCTCCTCGTTAATTTAGGACATTACTCGTTTTCGACCCTTTTTTAGTAGGAAGGCCATAATGTGGCCGATTTGCATTGAATCTTAGCGTGTGACAATTCGTTGGATAGGTAAACAACATAACTACGACTTCCATGGGATATTTTTGCATTCTCTAAAAATTCGGCCAAAATGGAGGTTAAGAAAATCTCCTCGTTAATTTAGGACATTACTCGTTTTCGACCCATTTTTACTAGGAAGGCCATAAAGTGGCCGATTTGTATTGAATCTTAGCATGTGACAATTCGTTGGATAGGTAAACAACATAGCTACGACTTCCATGGGATATTTTTGCATTCTCTAAAAATTCGGCCAAAACGGAGGTTAAGAAAATCTCCTCGTTAATTTAGGACATTACTCGTTTTCGACCCTTTTTTACTAGGAAGGCCATAATGTGGCCGATTTGCATTGAATCTTAGCATGTGACAATTCGTTGGATAGATAAACAACATAACTACGACTTCCATGGGATATTTTCGCATTCTCTAAAAATTAGGCCAAAATGGAGGTTAAGAAAATCTCCTCGTTAATTTAGGACATAACTCGTTTTCAACCCATTTTTAGTAGGAAGGCCATAATGTGGCCGATTTGCATTGAATCTTAGCGTGTGACAATTCGTTGGATAGATAAACAACATAACTACGACTTCCATGGGATATTTTTGCATTCTCTAAAAATTCGGCCAAAATGGAGGTTAAGAAAATCTCCTCGTTAATTTAGGACATTACTCGTTTTCGACCCATTTTTACTAGGAAGGCCATAAAGTGGCCGATTTGTATTGAATCTTAGCAAGTGACAATTCGTTGGATAGGTAAACAACATAACTACGTCTTCCATGGGATATTTTTGCATTCTCTAAAAATTCAGCCAAAACGGAGGTTAAGAAAATCTCCTCGTTAATTTAGGACATTACTCGTTTTCGACCCTTTTTTAGTAGGAAGGCCATAATGTGGCCGATTTGCATTGAATCTTAGCGTGTGACAATTCGTTGGATAGGTAAACAACATAACTACGACTTCCATGGGATATTTTTGCATTCTCTAAAAATTCGGCCAAAATGGAGGTTAAGAAAATCTCCTCGTTAATTTTGGACATTACTCGTTTTCGACCCATTTTTACTAGGAAGGCCATAAAGTGGCCGATTTGTATTGAATCTTAGCATGTGACAATTCGTTGGATAGGTAAACAACATAGCTACGACTTCCATTGGATATTTTTGCATTCTCTAAAAATTCGGCCAAAATGGAGGTTAAGAAAATCTCCTCGTTAATTTAGGACATTACTCGTTTTCGACCCATTTTTACTAGGAAGGCCATAAAGTGGCCGATTTGTATTGAATCTTAGCATGTGACAATTTGTTGGATAGGTAAACAACATAACTACGTCTTCCATGGGATATTTTTGCATTCTCTAAAAATTCGGCCAAAACGGAGGTTAAGAAAATCTCCTCGTTAATTTAGGACATTACTCGTTTTCGACCCTTTTTTAGTAGGAAGGCCATAATGTGGCCGATTTGCATTGAATCTTAGCGTGTGACAATTCGTTGGATAGGTAAACAACATAACAACGACTTCCATGGGATATTTTTGCATTCTCTAAAAATTCGGCCAAAATGGAGGTTAAGAAAATCTCCTCGTTAATTTAGGACATTACTCGTTTTCGACCCATTTTTACTAGGAAGGCCATAAAGTGGCCGATTTGTATTGAATCTTAGCATGTGACAATTCGTTGGATAGGTAAACAACATAACTACGACTTCCATGGGATATTTTTGCATTCTCTAAAAATTCGGCCAAAACGGAGGTTAAGAAAATCTCCTCGTTAATTTAGGACATTACTCGTTTTCGACCCTTTTTTAGTAGGAAGGCCATTATGTGGCCGATTTGCATTGAATCTTAGCGTGTGACAATTCGTTGGATAGATAAACAACATAACTACGACTTCCATGGGATATTTTTGCATTCTCTAAAAATTCGGCCAAAATGGAGGTTAAGAAAATCTCCTCGATAATTTAGGACATTACTCGTTTTCGACCCATTTTTACTAGGAAGGCCATAAAGTGGCCGATTTGTATTGAATCTTAGCATGTGACAATTCGTTGGATAGGTAAACAACATAGCTACGACTTCCATGGGATATTTTTGCATTCTCTAAAAATTCGGCCAAAATGGAGGTTAAGAAAATCTCCTCGTTAATTTAGGACATTACTCGTTTTCGACCCATTTTTACTAGGAAGGCCATAAAGTGGCCGATTTGTATTGAATCTTAGCATGTGACAATTTGTTGGATAGGTAAACAAGATAACTACGTCTTCCATGGGATATTTTTGCATTCTCTAAAAATTCGGCCAAAACGGAGGTTAAGAAAATCTCCTCGTTAATTTAGGACATTACTCGTTTTCGACCCATTTTTAGTAGGAAGGCCATAAAGTGGCCGATTTGCATTGAATCTTAGCGTGTGACAATTTGTTGGATAGGTAAACAACATAACTACGTCTTCCATGGGATATTTTTGCATTCTCTAAAAATTCGGCCAAAACGGAGGTTAAGAAAATCTCCTCGTTAATTTAGGACATTACTCGTTTTCGACCCTTTTTTAGTAGGAAGGCCATAATGTGGCCGATTTGCATTGAATCTTAGCGTGTGACAATTCGTTGGAAAGGTAAACAACATAACTACGACTTCCATGGGATATTTTTGCATTCTCTAAAAATTCGGCCAAAATGGAGGTTAAGAAAATCTCCTCGTTAATTTAGGACATTACTCGTTTTTGACCCATTTTTACTAGGAAGGCCATAAAGTGGCCGATTTGTATTGAATCTTAGCATGTGACAATTCGTTGGAAAGGTAAACAACATAACTACGACTTCCATGGGATATTTTTGCATTCTCTAAAAATTCGGCCAAAACGGAGGTTAAGAAAATCTCCTCGTTAATTTAGGACATTACTCGTTTTCGACCCTTTTTTACTAGGAAGGCCATAATGTGGCCGATTTGCATTGAATCTTAGCATGTGACAATTCGTTGGATAGATAAACAACATAACTACGACTTCCATGGGATATTTTCGCATTCTCTAAAAATTAGGCCAAAATGGAGGTTAAGAAAATCTCCTCGTTAATTTAGGACATAACTCGTTTTCAACCCATTTTTAGTAGGAAGGCCATAATGTGGCCGATTTGCATTGAATCTTAGCGTGTGACAATTCGTTGGATAGATAAACAACATAACTACGACTTCCATGGGATATTTTTGCATTCTCTAAAAATTCGGCCAAAATGGAGGTTAAGAAAATCTCCTCGTTAATTTAGGACATTACTCGTTTTCGACCCATTTTTACTAGGAAGGCCATAAAGTGGCCGATTTGTATTGAATCTTAGCAAGTGACAATTCGTTGGATAGGTAAACAACATAACTACGTCTTCCATGGGATATTTTTGCATTCTCTAAAAATTCGGCCAAAACGGAGGTTAAGAAAATCTCCTCGTTAATTTAGGACATTACTCGTTTTCGACCCTTTTTTAGTAGGAAGGCCATAATGTGGCCGATTTGCATTGAATCTTAGCGTGTGACAATTCGTTGGATAGGTAAACAACATAACTACGACTTCCATGTGATTTTTTTGCATTCTCTAAAAATTCGGCCAAAATGGAGGTTAAGAAAATCTCCTCGTTAATTTAGGACATTACTCGTTTTCGACCCATTTTTACTAGGAAGGCCATAAAGTGGCCGATTTGTATTGAATCTTAGCATGTGACAATTCGTTGGATAGGTAAACAACATAGCTACGACTTCCATGGGATATTTTTGCATTCTCTAAAAATTCGGCCAAAATGGAGGTTAAGAAAATCTCCTCGTTAATTTAGGACATTACTCGTTTTCGACCCATTTTTACTAGGAAGGCCATAAAGTGGCCGATTTGTATTGAATCTTAGCATGTGACAATTTGTTGGATAGGTAAACAAGATAACTACGTCTTCCATGGGATATTTTTGCATTCTCTAAAAATTCGGCCAAAACGGAGGTTAAGAAAATCTCCTCGTTAATTTAGGACATTACTCATTTTCGACCTTTTTTAGTAGGAAGGCCATAATGTGGCCGATTTGCATTGAATCTTAGCGTGTGACAATTCGTTGGATAGGTAAACAACATAACTACGACTTCCATGGGATATTTTTGCATTCTCTAAAAATTCGGCCAAAATGGAGGTTAAGAAAATCTCCTCGTTAATTTAGGACATTACTCGTTTTCGACCCATTTTTACTAGGAAGGCCATAAAGTGGCCGATTTGTATTGAATCTTAGCATGTGACAATTCGTTGGAAAGGTAAACAACATAACTACGACTTCCATGGGATATTTTTGCATTCTCTAAAAATTCGGCCAAAACGGAGGTTAAGAAAATCTCCTCGTTAATTTAGGACATTACTCGTTTTCGACCCTTTTTTACTAGGAAGGCCATAATGTGGCCGATTTGCATTGAATCTTAGCATGTGACAATTCGTTGGATAGATAAACAACATAAATACGACTTCCATGGGATATTTTCGCATTCTCTAAAAATTAGGCCAAAATGGAGGTTAAGAAAATCTCCTCGTTAATTTAGGACATAACTCGTTTTCAACCCATTTTTAGTAGGAAGGCCATAATGTGGCCGATTTGCATTGAATCTCAGCGTGTGACAATTTGTTGGATAGGTAAACAACATAACTACGACTTCCATGGGATATTTTTGCATTCTCTAAAAATTCGGCCAAAATGGAGGTTAAGAAAATCTCCTCGTTAATTTAGGACATTACTCGTTTTCGACCCATTTTTACTAGGAAGGCCATAAAGTGGCCGATTTGTATTGAATCTTAGCATGTGACAATTTGTTGGATAGGTAAACAACATAACTACGTCTTCCATGGGATATTCTTGCATTCTCTAAAAATTCGGCCAAAACGGAGGTTAAGAAAATCTCCTCGTTAATTTAGGACATTACTCGTTTTCGACCCTTTTTTAGTAGGAAGGCCATAATGTGGCCGATTTGCATTGAATCTTAGCGTGTGACAATTCGTTGGATAGGTAAACAACATAACTACGACTTCCATGGGATATTTTTGCATTCTCTAAAAATTCGGCCAAAATGGAGGTTAAGAAAATCTCCTCGTTAATTTAGGACATTACTCGTTTTCGACCCATTTTTACTAGGAAGGCCATAAAGTGGCCGATTTGGATTGAATCTTAGCATGTGACAATTCGTTGGATAGGTAAACAACATAACTACGACTTCCATGGGATATTTTTGCATTCTCTAAAAATTCGGCCAAAACGGAGGTTAAGAAAATCTCCTCGTTAATTTAGGACATTACTCGTTTTCGACCCTTTTTTAGTAGGAAGGCCATAATGTGGCCGATTTGCATTGAATCTTAGCGTGTGACAATTCGTTGGATAGGTAAACAACATAACTACGACTTCCATGGGATATTTTTGCATTCTCTAAAAATTCGGCCAAAATGGAGGTTAAGAAAATCTCCTCGTTAATTTAGGACATTACTCGTTTTCGACCCATTTTTACTAGGAAGGCCATAAAGTGGCCGATTTGGATTGAATCTTAGCATGTGACAATTCGTTGGATAGGTAAACAACATAACTACGACTTCCATGGGATATTTTTGCATTCTCTAAAAATTCGGCCGAAACGGAGGTTAAGAAAATCTCCTCGTTAATTTAGGACATTACTCGTTTTCGACCCTTTTTTAGTAGGAAGGCCATAATGTGGCCGATTTGCATTGAATCTTAGCGTGTGACAATTCGTTGGATAGATAAACAACATAACTACGACTTCCATGGGATATTTTTGCATTCTCTAAAAATTCGGCCAAAATGGAGGTTAAGAAAATCTCCTCGTTAATTTAGGACATTACTCGTTTTTGACCCATTTTTACTAGGAAGGCCATAAAGTGGCCGATTTGTATTGAATCTTAGCAAGTGACAATTCGTTGGATAGGTAAACAACATAACTACGACTTCCATGGGATATTTTTGCATTCTCTAAAAATTCAGCCACAATGGAGGTTAAGAAAATCTCCTCGTTAATTTGGGACATTACTCGTTTTCGACCCTTTTTTAGTAGGAAGGCCATAATGTGGCCGATTTGCATTGAATCTTAGCGTGTGACAATTCGTTGGATAGGTAAACAACATAACTACGACTTCCATGGGATATTTTTGCATTCTCAAAAAATTCGGCCAAAATGGAGGTTAAGAAAATCTCCTCGTTAATTTAGGACATTACTCGTTTTTGACCCATTTTTACTAGGAAGGCCATAAAGTGGCCGATTTGTATTGAATCTTAGCATGTGACAATTCGTTGGTACGTCTTCCATGGGATATTTTTGCATTCTCTAAAAATTCAGCCAAAACGGAGGTTATGAAAATCTCCTCCTTAATTTAGGACATTACTCGTTTTCGACCCTTTTTTAGTAGGAAGGCCATAATGTGGCCGATTTGCATTGAATCTTAGCGTGTGACAATTCGTTGGATAGGTAAACAACATAACTACGACTTCCATGGGATATTTTTGCATTCTCTAAAAATTCGGCCAAAATGGAGGTTAAGAAAATCTCCTCGTTAATTTAGGACATTACTCGTTTTTGACCCATTTTTACTAGGAAGGCCATAAAGTGGCCGATTTGTATTGAATCTTAGCATGTGACAATTCGTTGGATAGGTAAACAACATAACTACGTCTTCCATGGGATATTTTTGCATTCTCTAAAAATTCGGCCAAAACGGAGGTTAAGAAAATCTCCTCGTTAATTTAGGACATTACTCGTTTTCGACCCTTTTTTACTAGGAAGGCCATAATGTGGCCGATTTGCATTGAATCTTAGCATGTGACAATTCGTTGGATAGATAAACAACATAACTACGACTTCCATGGGATATTTTCGCATTCTCTAAAAATTAGGCCAAAATGGAGGTTAAGAAAATCTCCTCGTTAATTTAGGACATAACTCGTTTTCAACCCATTTTTAGTAGGAAGGCCATAATGTGGCCGATTTGCATTGAATCTCAGCGTGTGACAATTCGTTGGATAGGTAAACAACATAACTACGACTTCCATGGGATATTTTTGCATTCTCTAAAAATTCGGCCAAAATGGAGGTTAAGAAAATCTCCTCGTTAATTTAGGACATTACTCGTTTTCGACCCATTTTTACTAGGAAGGCCATAAAGTGGCCGATTTGTATTGAATCTTAGCATGTGACAATTTGTTGGATAGGTAAACAACATAACTACGTCTTCCATGGGATATTTTTGCATTCTCTAAAAATTCGGCCAAAACGGAGGTTAAGAAAATCTCCTCGTTAATTTAGGACATTACTCGTTTTCGACCCTTTTTTAGTAGGAAGGCCATAATGTGGCCGATTTGCATTGAATCTTAGCGTGTGACAATTCGTTGGATAGGTAAACAACATAACTACGACTTCCATGGGATATTTTTGCATTCTCTAAAAATTCGGCCAAAATGGAGGTTAAGAAAATCTCCTCGTTAATTTAGGACGTTACTCGTTTTCGACCCATTTTTACTAGGAAGGCCATAAAGTGGCCGATTTGGATTGAATCTTAGCATGTGACAATTCGTTGGATAGGTAAACAACATAACTACGACTTCCATGGGATATTTTTGCATTCTCTAAAAATTCGGCCGAAACGGAGGTTAAGAAAATCTCCTCGTTAATTTAGGACATTACTCGTTTTCGACCCTTTTTTAGTAGGAAGGCCATAATGTGGCCGATTTGCATTGAATCTTAGCATGTGACAATTCGTTGGATAGATAAACAACATAACTACGACTTCCATGGGATATTTTTGCATTCTCTAAAAATTCGGCCAAAATGGAGGTTAAGAAAATCTCCTCGTTAATTTAGGACATTACTCGTTTTTGACCCATTTTTACTAGGAAGGCCATAAAGTGGCCGATTTGTATTGAATCTTAGCAAGTGACAATTCGTTGGATAGGTAAACAACATAACTACGACTTCCATGGGATATTTTTGCATTCTCTAAAAATTCAGCCACAATGGAGGTTAAGAAAATCTCCTCGTTAATTTGGGACATTACTCGTTTTCGACCCTTTTTTAGTAGGAAGGCCATAATGTGGCCGATTTGCATTGAATCTTAGCGTGTGACAATTCGTTGGATAGGTAAACAACATAACTACGACTTCCATGGGATATTTTTGCATTCTCTAAAAATTCGGCCAAAATGGAGGTTAAGAAAATCTCCTCGTTAATTTAGGACATTACTCGTTTTTGACCCATTTTTACTAGGAAGGCCATAAAGTGGCCGATTTGTATTGAATCTTAGCATGTGACAATTCGTTGGATAGGTAAACAACATAACTACGTCTTCCATGGGATATTTTTGCATTCTCTAAAAATTCGGCCAAAACGGAGGTTAAGAAAATCTCCTCCTTAATTTAGGACATTACTCGTTTTCGACCCTTTTTTAGTAGGAAGGCCATAATGTGGCCGATTTGCATTGAATCTTAGCGTGTGACAATTCGTTGGATAGGTAAACAACATAACTACGACTTCCATGGGATATTTTTGCATTCTCTAAAAATTCGGCCAAAACGGAGGTTAAGAAAATCTCCTCGTTAATTTAGGACATTACTCGTTTTCGACCCTTTTTTACTAGGAAGGCCATAATGTGGCCGATTTGCATTGAATCTTAGCATGTGACAATTCGTTGGATAGATAAACAACATAACTACGACTTCCATGGGATATTTTCGCATTCTCTAAAAATTAGGCCAAAATGGA
Organism: Medicago sativa; assembly: GCF_051527215.1. Classification (NCBI taxonomy): domain Eukaryota; kingdom Viridiplantae; phylum Streptophyta; class Magnoliopsida; order Fabales; family Fabaceae; genus Medicago; species Medicago sativa. Next base: position 86,500,383 of record NC_140750.1, read on the forward strand.
GGTTAAGAAAATCTCCTCGTTAATTTAGGACATAACTCGTTTTCAACCCATTTTTAGTAGGAAGGCCATAATGTGGCCGATTTGCATTGAATCTCAGCGTGTGACAATTCGTTGGATAGGTAAACAACATAACTACGACTTCCATGGGATATTTTTGCATTCTCTAAAAATTCGGCCAAAATGGAGGTTAAGAAAATCTCCTCGTTAATTTAGGACATTACTCGTTTTCGACCCATTTTTACTAGGAAGGCCATAAAGTGGCCGATTTGTATTGAATCTTAGCATGTGACAATTTGTTGGATAGGTAAACAACATAACTACGTCTTCCATGGGATATTTTTGCATTCTCTAAAAATTCGGCCAAAACGGAGGTTAAGAAAATCTCCTCGTTAATTTAGGACATTACTCGTTTTCGACCCTTTTTTAGTAGGAAGGCCATAATGTGGCCGATTTGCATTGAATCTTAGCGTGTGACAATTCGTTGGATAGATAAACAACATAACTACGACTTCCATGGGATATTTTTGCATTCTCTAAAAATTCGGCCAAAATGGAGGTTAAGAAAATCTCCTCGTTAATTTAGGACATTACTCGTTTTCGACCCATTTTTACTAGGAAGGCCATAAAGTGGCCGATTTGTATTGAATCTTAGCAAGTGACAATTCGTTGGATAGGTAAACAACATAACTACGACTTCCATGGGATATTTTTGCATTCTCTAAAAATTCAGCCACAATGGAGGTTAAGAAAATCTCCTCGTTAATTTGGGACATTACTCGTTTTCGACCCTTTTTTAGTAGGAAGGCCATAATGTGGCCGATTTGCATTGAATCTTAGCGTGTGACAATTCGTTGGATAGGTAAACAACATAACTACGACTTCCATGGGATATTTTTGCATTCTCTAAAAATTCGGCCAAAATGGAGGTTAAGAAAATCTCCTCGTTAATTTAGGACATTACTCGTTTTCGACCCATTTTTACTAGGAAGGCCATAAATTGGCCGATTTGGATTGAATCTTAGCATGTGACAATTCGTTGGATAGGTAAACAACATAACTACGACTTCCATGGGATATTTTTGCATTCTCTAAAAATTCGGCCAAAACGGAGGTTAAGAAAATCTCCTCGTTAATTTAGGACATTACTCGTTTTCGACCCTTTTTTAGTAGGAAGGCCATAATGTGGCCGATTTGCATTGAATCTTAGCGTGTGACAATTCGTTGGATAGATAAACAACATAACTACGACTTCCATGGGATATTTTCGCATTCTCTAAAAATTAGGCCAAAATGGAGGTTAAGAAAATCTCCTCGTTAATTTAGGACATAACTCGTTTTCAACCCATTTTTACTAGGAAGGCCATAATGTGGCCGATTTGCATTGAATCTCAGCGTGTGACAATTCGTTGGATAGGTAAACAACATAACTACGTCTTCCATGGGATATTTTTGCATTCTCTAAAAATTCGGCCAAAACGGAGGTTATGAAAATCTCCTCGTTAATTTAGGACATTACTCGTTTTCGACCCTTTTTTAGTAGGAAGGCCATAATGTGACCGATTTGCATTGAATCTTAGCGTGTGACAATTCGTTGGATAGGTAAACAACATAACTACGACTTCCATGGGATATTTTTGCATTCTCTAAAAATTCGGCCAAAACGGAGGTTAAGAAAATCTCCTCGTTAATTTAGGACATTACTCGTTTTCGACCCTTTTTTAGTAGGAAGGCCATAATGTGGCCGATTTGCATTGAATCTTAGCGTGTGACAATTCGTTGGATAGGTAAACAACATAACTACGACTTCCATGGGATATTTTTGCATTCTCTAAAAATTCGGCCAAAATGGAGGTTAAGAAAATCTCCTCGTTAATTTAGGACATTACTCGTTTTCGACCCATTTTTACTAGGAAGGCCATAAAGTGGCCGATTTGGATTGAATCTAAGCATGTGACAATTCGTTGGATAGGTAAACAACATAACTACGACTTCCATGGGATATTTTTGCATTCTCTAAAAATTCGGCCAAAACGGAGGTTAAGAAAATCTCCTCGTTAATTTAGGACATTACTCGTTTTCGACCCTTTTTTAGTAGGAAGGCCATAATGTCGCCGATTTGCATTGAATCTTAGTGTGTGACAATTCGTTGGATAGATAAACAACATAACTACGACTTCCATGGGATATTTTTGCATTCTCTAAAAATTCGGCCAAAATGGAGGTTAAGAAAATCTCCTCGTTAATTTAGGACATTACTCGTTTTTGACCCATTTTTACTAGGAAGGCCATAAAGTGGCCGATTTGTATTGAATCTTAGCAAGTGACAATTCGTTGGATAGGTAAACAACATAACTACGACTTCCATGGGATATTTTTGCATTCTCTAAAAATTCAGCCACAATGGAGGTTAAGAAAATCTCCTCGTTAATTTGGGACATTACTCGTTTTCGACCCTTTTTTAGTAGGAAGGCCATAATGTGGCCGATTTGCATTGAATCTTAGCGTGTGACAATTCGTTGGATAGGTAAACAACATAACTACGACTTCCATGGGATATTTTTGCATTCTCTAAAAATTCGGCCAAAATGGAGGTTAAGAAAATCTCCTCGTTAATTTAGGACATTACTCGTTTTTGACCCATTTTTACTAGGAAGGCCATAAAGTGGCCGATTTGTATTGAATCTTAGCATGTGACAATTCGTTGGATAGGTAAACAACATAACTACGTCTTCCATGGGATATTTTTGCATTCTCTAAAAATTCGGCCAAAACGGAGGTTAAGAAAATCTCCTCCTTAATTTCGGACATTACTCGTTTTCGACCCTTTTTTAGCAGGAAGGCCATAATGTGGCCGATTTGCATTGAATCTTAGCGTGTGACAATTCGTTGGATAGGTAAACAACATAACTACGACTTCCATGGGATATTTTTGCATTCTCTAAAAATTCGGCCAAAATGGAGGTTAAGAAAATCTCCTCGTTAATTTAGGACATTACTCGTTTTTGACCCATTTTTACTAGGAAGGCCATAAAGTGGCCGATTTGTATTGAATCTTAGCATGTGACAATTCGTTGGATAGGTAAACAACATAACTACGTCTTCCATGGGATATTTTTGCATTCTCTAAAAATTCGGCCAAAACGGAGGTTAAGAAAATCTCCTCGTTAATTTAGGACATTACTCGTTTTCGACCCTTTTTTACTAGGAAGGCCATAATGTGGCCGATTTGCATTGAATCTTAGCATGTGACAATTCGTTGGATAGATAAACAACATAACTACGACTTCCATGGGATATTTTCGCATTCTCTAAAAATTAGGCCAAAATGGAGGTTAAGAAAATCTCCTCGTTAATTTAGGACATAACTCGTTTTCAACCCATTTTTAGTAGGAAGGCCATAATGTGGCCGATTTGCATTGAATCTCAGCGTGTGACAATTCGTTGGATAGGTAAACAACATAACTACGACTTCCATGGGATATTTTTGCATTCTCTAAAAATTCGGCCAAAATGGAGGTTAAGAAAATCTCCTCGTTAATTTAGGACATTACTCGTTTTCGACCCATTTTTACTAGGAAGGCCATAAAGTGGCCGATTTGTATTGAATCTTAGCATGTGACAATTTGTTGGATAGGTAAACAACATAACTACGTCTTCCATGGGATATTTTTGCATTCTCTAAAAATTCGGCCAAAACGGAGGTTAAGAAAATCTCCTCGTTAATTTAGGACATTACTCGTTTTCGACCCTTTTTTAGTAGGAAGGCCATAATGTGGCCGATTTGCATTGAATCTTAGCGTGTGACAATTCGTTGGATAGGTAAACAACATAACTACGACTTCCATGGGATATTTTTGCATTCTCGAAAAATTCGGCCAAAATGGAGGTTAAGAAAATCTCCTCGTTAATTTAGGACATTACTCGTTTTCGACCCATTTTTACTAGGAAGGCCATAAAGTGGCCGATTTGGATTGAATCTTAGCATGTGACAATTCGTTGGATAGGTAAACAACATAACTACGACTTCCATGGGATATTTTTGCATTCTCTAAAAATTCGGCCGAAATGGAGGTTAAGAAAATCTCCTCGTTAATTTAGGACATTACTCGTTTTCGACCCTTTTTTAGTAGGAAGGCCATAATGTGGCCGATTTGCATTGAATCTTAGCGTGTGACAATTCGTTGGATAGATAAACAACATAACTACGACTTCCATGGGATATTTTTGCATTCTCTAAAAATTCGGCCAAAATGGAGGTTAAGAAAATCTCCTCGTTAATTTAGGACATTACTCGTTTTCGACCCATTTTTACTAGGAAGGCCATAAAGTGGCCGATTTGTATTGAATCTTAGCAAGTGACAATTCGTTGGATAGGTAAACAACATAACTACGACTTCCATGGGATATTTTTGCATTCTCTAAAAATTCAGCCACAATGGAGGTTAAGAAAATCTCCTCGTTAATTTGGGACATTACTCGTTTTCGACCCTTTTTTAGTAGGAAGGCCATAATGTGGCCGGTTTGCATTGAATCTTAGCGTGTGACAATTCGTTGGATAGGTAAACAACATAACTACGACTTCCATGGGATATTTTTGCATTCTCTAAAAATTTGGCCAAAATGGAGGTTAAGAAAATCTCCTCGTTAATTTTGGACATTACTCGTTTTCGACCCATTTTTACTAGGAAGGCCATAAATTGGCCGATTTGGATTGAATCTTAGCATGTGACAATTCGTTGGATAGGTAAACAACATAACTACGACTTCCATGGGATATTTTTGCATTCTCTAAAAATTCGGCCAAAACGGAGGTTAAGAAAATCTCCTCGTTAATTTAGGACATTACTCGTTTTCGACCCTTTTTTAGTAGGAAGGCCATAATGTGGCCGATTTGCATTGAATCTTAGCGTGTGACAATTCGTTGGATAGATAAACAACATAACTACGACTTCCATGGGATATTTTTGCATTCTCTAAAAATTAGGCCAAAATGGAGGTTAAGAAAATCTCCTCGTTAATTTAGGACATAACTCGTTTTCAACCCATTTTTACTAGGAAGGCCATAATGTGGCCGATTTGCATTGAATCTCAGCGTGTGACAATTCGTTGGATAGGTAAACAACATAACTACGTCTTCCATGGGATATTTTTGCATTCTCTAAAAATTCGGCCAAAACGGAGGTTATGAAAATCTCCTCGTTAATTTAGGACATTACTCGTTTTCGACCCTTTTTTAGTAGGAAGGCCATAATGTGGCCGATTTGCATTGAATCTTAGCGTGTGACAATTCGTTGGATAGGTAAACAACATAACTACGACTTCCATGGGATATTTTTGCATTCTCTAAAAATTCGGCCAAAACGGAGGTTAAGAAAATCTCCTCGTTAATTTAGGACATTACTCGTTTTCGACCCTTTTTTAGTAGGAAGGCCATAATGTGGCCGATTTGCATTGAATCTTAGCGTGTGACAATTCGTTGGATAGGTAAACAACATAACTACGACTTCCATGGGATATTTTTGCATTCTCTAAAAATTCGGCCAAAATGGAGGTTAAGAAAATCTCCTCGTTAATTTAGGACATTACTCGTTTTCGACCCATTTTTACTAGGAAGGCCATAAAGTGGCCGATTTGGATTGAATCTAAGCATGTGACAATTCGTTGGATAGGTAAACAACATAACTACGACTTCCATGGGATATTTTTGCATTCTCTAAAAATTCGGCCAAAACGGAGGTTAAGAAAATCTCCTCGTTAATTTAGGACATTACTCGTTTTCGACCCTTTTTTAGTAGGAAGGCCATAATGTGGCCGATTTGCATTGAATCTTAGCGTGTGACAATTCGTTGGATAGATAAACAACATAACTACGACTTCCATGGGATATTTTTGCATTCTCTAAAAATTCGGCCAAAATGGAGGTTAAGAAAATCTCCTCGTTAATTTAGGACATTACTCGTTTTTGACCCATTTTTACTAGGAAGGCCATAAAGTGGCCGATTTGTATTGAATCTTAGCAAGTGACAATTCGTTGGATAGGTAAACAACATAACTACGACTTCCATGGGATATTTTTGCATTCTCTAAAAATTCAGCCACAATGGAGGTTAAGAAAATCTCCTCGTTAATTTGGGACATTACTCGTTTTCGACCCTTTTTTAGTAGGAAGGCCATAATGTGGCCGATTTGCATTGAATCTTAGCGTGTGACAATTCGTTGGATAGGTAAACAACATAACTACGACTTCCATGGGATATTTTTGCATTCTCTAAAAATTCGGCCAAAATGGAGGTTAAGAAAATCTCCTCGTTAATTTAGGACATTACTCGTTTTTGACCCATTTTTACTAGGAAGGCCATAAAGTGGCCGATTTGTATTGAATCTTAGCATGTGACAATTCGTTGGATAGGTAAACAACATAACTACGTCTTCCATGGGATATTTTTGCATTCTCTAAAAATTCGGCCAAAACGGAGGTTAAGAAAATCTCCTCCTTAATTTCGGACATTACTCGTTTTCGACCCTTTTTTAGCAGGAAGGCCATAATGTGGCCGATTTGCATTGAATCTTAGCGTGTGACAATTCGTTGGATAGGTAAACAACATAACTACGACTTCCATGGGATATTTTTGCATTCTCTAAAAATTCGGCCAAAATGGAGGTTAAGAAAATCTCCTCGTTAATTTAGGACATTACTCGTTTTTGACCCATTTTTACTAGGAAGGCCATAAAGTGGCCGATTTGTATTGAATCTTAGCATGTGACAATTCGTTGGATAGGTAAACAACATAACTACGTCTTCCATGGGATATTTTTGCATTCTCTAAAAATTCGGCCAAAACGGAGGTTAAGAAAATCTCCTCGTTAATTTAGGACATTACTCGTTTTCGACCCTTTTTTACTAGGAAGGCCATAATGTGGCCGATTTGCATTGAATCTTAGCATGTGACAATTCGTTGGATAGATAAACAACATAACTACGACTTCCATGGGATATTTTCGCATTCTCTAAAAATTAGGCCAAAATGGAGGTTAAGAAAATCTCCTCGTTAATTTAGGACATAACTCGTTTTCAACCCATTTTTAGTAGGAAGGCCATAATGTGGCCGATTTGCATTGAATCTCAGCGTGTGACAATTCGTTGGATAGGTAAACAACATAACTACGACTTCCATGGGATATTTTTGCATTCTCTAAAAATTCGGCCAAAATGGAGGTTAAGAAAATCTCCTCGTTAATTTAGGACATTACTCGTTTTCGACCCATTTTTACTAGGAAGGCCATAAAGTGGCCGATTTGTATTGAATCTTAGCATGTGACAATTTGTTGGATAGGTAAACAACATAACTACGTCTTCCATGGGATATTTTTGCATTCTCTAAAAATTCGGCCAAAACGGAGGTTAAGAAAATCTCCTCGTTAATTTAGGACATTACTCGTTTTCGACCCTTTTTTAGTAGGAAGGCCATAATGTGGCCGATTTGCATTGAATCTTAGCGTGTGACAATTCGTTGGATAGGTAAACAACATAACTACGACTTCCATGGGATATTTTTGCATTCTCTAAAAATTCGGCCAAAATGGAGGTTAAGAAAATCTCCTCGTTAATTTAGGACATTACTCGTTTTCGACCCATTTTTACTAGGAAGGCCATAAAGTGGCCGATTTGGATTGAACCTTAGCATGTGACAATTCGTTGGATAGGTAAACAACATAACTACGACTTCCATGGGATATTTTTGCATTCTCTAAAAATTCGGCCGAAACGGAGGTTAAGAAAATCTCCTCGTTAATTTAGGACATTACTCGTTTTCGACCCTTTTTTAGTAGGAAGGCCATAATGTGGCCGATTTGCATTGAATCTTAGCGTGTTACAATTCGTTGGATAGATAAACAACATAACTACGACTTCCATGGGATATTTTTGCATTCTCTAAAAATTCGGCCAAAATGGAGGTTAAGAAAATCTCCTCGTTAATTTAGGACATTACTCGTTTTTGACCCATTTTTACTAGGAAGGCCATAAAGTGGCCGATTTGTATTGAATCTTAGCAAGTGACAATTCGTTGGATAGGTAAACAACATAACTACGACTTCCATGGGATATTTTTGCATTCTCTAAAAATTCAGCCACAATGGAGGTTAAGAAAATCTCCTCGTTAATTTGGGACATTACTCGTTTTCGACCCTTTTTTAGTAGGAAGGCCATAATGTGGCCGATTTGCATTGAATCTTAGCGTGTGACAATTCGTTGGATAGGTAAACAACATAACTACGACTTCCATGGGATATTTTTGCATTCTCTAAAAATTCGGCCAAAATGGAGGTTAAGAAAATCTCCTCGTTAATTTAGGACATTACTCGTTTTTGACCCATTTTTACTAGGAAGGCCATAAAGTGGCCGATTTGTATTGAATCTTAGCATGTGACAATTCGTTGGATAGGTAAACAACATAACTACGTCTTCCATGGGATATTTTTGCATTCTCTAAAAATTCGGCCAAAACGGAGGTTAAGAAAATCTCCTTCTTAATTTAGGACATTACTCGTTTTCGACCCTTTTTTAGTAGGAAGGCCATAATGTGGCCGATTTGCATTGAATCTTAGCGTGTGACAATTCGTTGGATAGATAAACAACATAACTACGACTTCCATGGGATATTTTCGCATTCTCTAAAAATTAGGCCAAAATGGAGGTTAAGAAAATCTCCTCGTTAATTTAGGACATAACTCGTTTTCAACCCATTTTTACTAGGAAGGCCATAATGTGGCCGATTTGCATTGAATCTCAGCGTGTGACAATTCGTTGGATAGGTAAACAACATAACTACGTCTTCCATGGGATATTTTTGCATTCTCTAAAAATTCGGCCAAAACGGAGGTTATGAAAATCTCCTCGTTAATTTAGGACATTACTCGTTTTCGACCCTTTTTTAGTAGGAAGGCCATAATGTGGCCGATTTGCATTGAATCTTAGCGTGTGACAATTCGTTGGATAGGTAAACAACATAACTACGACTTCCATGGGATATTTTTGCATTCTCTAAAAATTCGGCCAAAACGGAGGTTAAGAAAATCTCCTCGTTAATTTAGGACATTACTCGTTTTCGACCCTTTTTTAGTAGGAAGGCCATAATGTGGCCGATTTGCATTGAATCTTAGCGTGTGACAATTCGTTGGATAGGTAAACAACATAACTACGACTTCCATGGGATATTTTTGCATTCTCTAAAAATTCGGCCAAAATGGAGGTTAAGAAAATCTCCTCGTTAATTTAGGACATTACTCGTTTTCGACCCATTTTTACTAGGAAGGCCATAAAGTGGCCGATTTGGATTGAATCTAAGCATGTGACAATTCGTTGGATAGGTAAACAACATAACTACGACTTCCATGGGATATTTTTGCATTCTCTAAAAATTCGGCCAAAACGGAGGTTAAGAAAATCTCCTCGTTAATTTAGGACATTACTCGTTTTCGACCCTTTTTTAGTAGGAAGGCCATAATGTGGCCGATTTGCATTGAATCTTAGCGTGTGACAATTCGTTGGATAGATAAACAACATAACTACGACTTCCATGGGATATTTTTGCATTCTCTAAAAATTCGGCCAAAATGGAGGTTAAGAAAATCTCCTCGTTAATTTAGGACATTACTCGTTTTTGACCCATTTTTACTAGGAAGGCCATAAAGTGGCCGATTTGTATTGAATCTTAGCAAGTGACAATTCGTTGGATAGGTAAACAACATAACTACGACTTCCATGGGATATTTTTGCATTCTCTAAAAATTCAGCCACAATGGAGGTTAAGAAAATCTCCTCGTTAATTTGGGACATTACTCGTTTTCGACCCTTTTTTAGTAGGAAGGCCATAATGTGGCCGATTTGCATTGAATCTTAGCGTGTGACAATTCGTTGGATAGGTAAACAACATAACTACGACTTCCATGGGATATTTTTGCATTCTCTAAAAATTCGGCCAAAATGGAGGTTAAGAAAATCTCCTCGTTAATTTAGGACATTACTCGTTTTTGACCCATTTTTACTAGGAAGGCCATAAAGTGGCCGATTTGTATTGAATCTTAGCATGTGACAATTCGTTGGATAGGTAAACAACATAACTACGTCTTCCATGGGATATTTTTGCATTCTCTAAAAATTCGGCCAAAACGGAGGTTAAGAAAATCTCCTCCTTAATTTCGGACATTACTCGTTTTCGACCCTTTTTTAGCAGGAAGGCCATAATGTGGCCGATTTGCATTGAATCTTAGCGTGTGACAATTCGTTGGATAGGTAAACAACATAACTACGACTTCCATGGGATATTTTTGCATTCTCTAAAAATTCGGCCAAAATGGAGGTTAAGAAAATCTCCTCGTTAATTTAGGACATTACTCGTTTTTGACCCATTTTTACTAGGAAGGCCATAAAGTGGCCGATTTGTATTGAATCTTAGCATGTGACAATTCGTTGGATAGGTAAACAACATAACTACGTCTTCCATGGGATATTTTTGCATTCTCTAAAAATTCGGCCAAAACGGAGGTTAAGAAAATCTCCTCGTTAATTTAGGACATTACTCGTTTTCGACCCTTTTTTACTAGGAAGGCCATAATGTGGCCGATTTGCATTGAATCTTAGCATGTGACAATTCGTTGGATAGATAAACAACATAACTACGACTTCCATGGGATATTTTCGCATTCTCTAAAAATTAGGCCAAAATGGAGGTTAAGAAAATCTCCTCGTTAATTTAGGACATAACTCGTTTTCAACCCATTTTTAGTAGGAAGGCCATAATGTGGCCGATTTGCATTCAATCTCAGCGTGTGACAATTCGTTGGATAGGTAAACAACATAACTACGACTTCCATGGGATATTTTTGCATTCTCTAAAAATTCGGCCAAAATGGAGGTTAAGAAAATCTCCTCGTTAATTTAGGACATTACTCGTTTTCGACCCATTTTTACTAGGAAGGCCATAAAGTGGCCGATTTGTATTGAATCTTAGCATGTGACAATTTGTTGGATAGGTAAACAACATAACTACGTCTTCCATGGGATATTTTTGCATTCTCTAAAAATTCGGCCAAAACGGAGGTTAAGAAAATCTCCTCCTTAATTTCGGACATTACTCGTTTTCGACCCTTTTTTAGCAGGAAGGCCATAATGTGGCCGATTTGCATTGAATCTTAGCGTGTGACAATTCGTTGGATAGGTAAACAACATAACTACGTCTTCCATGGGATATTTTTGCATTCTCTAAAAATTCGGCCAAAACGGAGGTTATGAAAATCTCCTCGTTAATTTAGGACATTACTCGTTTTCGACCCTTTTTTAGTAGGAAGGCCATAATGTGGCCGATTTGCATTGAATCTTAGCGTGTGACAATTCGTTGGATAGGTAAACAACATAACTACGACTTCCATGGGATATTTTTGCATTCTCTAAAAATTCGGCCAAAACGGAGGTTAAGAAAATCTCCTCGTTAATTTAGGACATTACTCGTTTTCGACCCTTTTTTAGTAGGAAGGCCATAATGTGGCCGATTTGCATTGAATCTTAGCGTGTGACAATTCGTTGGATAGGTAAACAACATAACTACGACTTCCATGGGATATTTTTGCATTCTCTAAAAATTCGGCCAAAATGGAGGTTAAGAAAATCTCCTCGTTAATTTAGGACATTACTCGTTTTCGACCCATTTTTACTAGGAAGGCCATAAAGTGGCCGATTTGGATTGAATCTAAGCATGTGACAATTCGTTGGATAGGTAAACAACATAACTACGACTTCCATGGGATATTTTTGCATTCTCTAAAAATTCGGCCAAAACGGAGGTTAAGAAAATCTCCTCGTTAATTTAGGACATTACTCGTTTTCGACCCTTTTTTAGTAGGAAGGCCATAATGTGGCCGATTTGCATTGAATCTTAGCGTGTGACAATTCGTTGGATAGATAAACAACATAACTACGACTTCCATGGGATATTTTTGCATTCTCTAAAAATTCGGCCAAAATGGAGGTTAAGAAAATCTCCTCGTTAATTTAGGACATTACTCGTTTTTGACCCATTTTTACTAGGAAGGCCATAAAGTGGCCGATTTGTATTGAATCTTAGCAAGTGACAATTCGTTGGATAGGTAAACAACATAACTACGACTTCCATGGGATATTTTTGCATTCTCTAAAAATTCAGCCACAATGGAGGTTAAGAAAATCTCCTCGTTAATTTGGGACATTACTCGTTTTCGACCCTTTTTTAGTAGGAAGGCCATAATGTGGCCGATTTGCATTGAATCTTAGCGTGTGACAATTCGTTGGATAGGTAAACAACATAACTACGACTTCCATGGGATATTTTTGCATTCTCTAAAAATTCGGCCAAAATGGAGGTTAAGAAAATCTCCTCGTTAATTTAGGACATTACTCGTTTTTGACCCATTTTTACTAGGAAGGCCATAAAGTGGCCGATTTGTATTGAATCTTAGCATGTGACAATTCGTTGGATAGGTAAACAACATAACTACGTCTTCCATGGGATATTTTTGCATTCTCTAAAAATTCGGCCAAAACGGAGGTTAAGAAAATCTCCTCCTTAATTTCGGACATTACTCGTTTTCGACCCTTTTTTAGCAGGAAGGCCATAATGTGGCCGATTTGCATTGAATCTTAGCGTGTGACAATTCGTTGGATAGGTAAACAACATAACTACGACTTCCATGGGATATTTTTGCATTCTCTAAAAATTCGGCCAAAATGGAGGTTAAGAAAATCTCCTCGTTAATTTAGGACATTACTCGTTTTTGACCCATTTTTACTAGGAAGGCCATAAAGTGGCCGATTTGTATTGAATCTTAGCATGTGACAATTCGTTGGATAGGTAAACAACATAACTACGTCTTCCATGGGATATTTTTGCATTCTCTAAAAATTCGGCCAAAACGGAGGTTAAGAAAATCTCCTCGTTAATTTAGGACATTACTCGTTTTCGACCCTTTTTTACTAGGAAGGCCATAATGTGGCCGATTTGCATTGAATCTTAGCATGTGACAATTCGTTGGATAGATAAACAACATAACTACGACTTCCATGGGATATTTTCGCATTCTCTAAAAATTAGGCCAAAATGGAGGTTAAGAAAATCTCCTCGTTAATTTAGGACATAACTCGTTTTCAACCCATTTTTAGTAGGAAGGCCATAATGTGGCCGATTTGCATTCAATCTCAGCGTGTGACAATTCGTTGGATAGGTAAACAACATAACTACGACTTCCATGGGATATTTTTGCATTCTCTAAAAATTCGGCCAAAATGGAGGTTAAGAAAATCTCCTCGTTAATTTAGGACATTACTCGTTTTCGACCCATTTTTACTAGGAAGGCCATAAAGTGGCCGATTTGTATTGAATCTTAGCATGTGACAATTTGTTGGATAGGTAAACAACATAACTACGTCTTCCATGGGATATTTTTGCATTCTCTAAAAATTCGGCCAAAACGGAGGTTAAGAAAATCTCCTCGTTAATTTAGGACATTACTCGTTTTCGACCCTTTTTTAGTAGGAAGGCCATAATGTGGCCGATTTGCATTGAATCTTAGCGTGTGACAATTCGTTGGATAGGTAAACAACATAACTACGACTTCCATGGGATATTTTTGCATTCTCTAAAAATTCGGCCAAAACGGAGGTTAAGAAAATCTCCTCGTTAATTTAGGACATTACTCGTTTTCGACCCTTTTTTAGTAGGAAGGCCATAATGTGGCCGATTTGCATTGAATCTTAGCGTGTGACAATTCGTTGGATAGATAAACAACATAACTACGACTTCCATGGGATATTTTCGCATTCTCTAAAAATTAGGCCAAAATGGAGGTTAAGAAAATCTCCTCGTTAATTTAGGACATAACTCGTTTTCAACCCATTTTTACTAGGAAGGCCATAATGTGGCCGATTTGCATTGAATCTCAGCGTGTGACAATTCGTTGGATAGGTAAACAACATAACTACGTCTTCCATGGGATATTTTTGCATTCTCTAAAAATTCGGCCAAAACGGAGGTTATGAAAATCTCCTCGTTAATTTAGGACATTACTCGTTTTCGACCCTTTTTTAGTAGGAAGGCCATAATGTGGCCGATTTGCATTGAATCTTAGCGTGTGACAATTCGTTGGATAGGTAAACAACATAACTACGACTTCCATGGGATATTTTTGCATTCTCTAAAAATTCGGCCAAAACGGAGGTTAAGAAAATCTCCTCGTTAATTTAGGACATTACTCGTTTTCGACCCTTTTTTAGTAGGAAGGCCATAATGTGGCCGATTTGCATTGAATCTTAGCGTGTGACAATTCGTTGGATAGGTAAACAACATAACTACGACTTCCATGGGATATTTTTGCATTCTCTAAAAATTCGGCCAAAATGGAGGTTAAGAAAATCTCCTCGTTAATTTAGGACATTACTCGTTTTCGACCCATTTTTACTAGGAAGGCCATAAAGTGGCCGATTTGGATTGAATCTAAGCATGTGACAATTCGTTGGATAGGTAAACAACATAACTACGACTTCCATGGGATATTTTTGCATTCTCTAAAAATTCGGCCAAAACGGAGGTTAAGAAAATCTCCTCGTTAATTTAGGACATTACTCGTTTTCGACCCTTTTTTAGTAGGAAGGCCATAATGTGGCCGATTTGCATTGAATCTTAGCGTGTGACAATTCGTTGGATAGATAAACAACATAACTACGACTTCCATGGGATATTTTTGCATTCTCTAAAAATTCGGCCAAAATGGAGGTTAAGAAAATCTCCTCGTTAATTTAGGACATTACTCGTTTTTGACCCATTTTTACTAGGAAGGCCATAAAGTGGCCGATTTGTATTGAATCTTAGCAAGTGACAATTCGTTGGATAGGTAAACAACATAACTACGACTTCCATGGGATATTTTTGCATTCTCTAAAAATTCAGCCACAATGGAGGTTAAGAAAATCTCCTCGTTAATTTGGGACATTACTCGTTTTCGACCCTTTTTTAGTAGGAAGGCCATAATGTGGCCGATTTGCATTGAATCTTAGCGTGTGACAATTCGTTGGATAGGTAAACAACATAACTACGACTTCCATGGGATATTTTTGCATTCTCTAAAAATTCGGCCAAAATGGAGGTTAAGAAAATCTCCTCGTTAATTTAGGACATTACTCGTTTTTGACCCATTTTTACTAGGAAGGCCATAAAGTGGCCGATTTGTATTGAATCTTAGCATGTGACAATTCGTTGGATAGGTAAACAACATAACTACGTCTTCCATGGGATATTTTTGCATTCTCTAAAAATTCGGCCAAAACGGAGGTTAAGAAAATCTCCTCCTTAATTTCGGACATTACTCGTTTTCGACCCTTTTTTAGCAGGAAGGCCATAATGTGGCCGATTTGCATTGAATCTTAGCGTGTGACAATTCGTTGGATAGGTAAACAACATAACTACGACTTCCATGGGATATTTTTGCATTCTCTAAAAATTCGGCCAAAATGGAGGTTAAGAAAATCTCCTCGTTAATTTAGGACATTACTCGTTTTTGACCCATTTTTACTAGGAAGGCCATAAAGTGGCCGATTTGTATTGAATCTTAGCATGTGACAATTCGTTGGATAGGTAAACAACATAACTACGTCTTCCATGGGATATTTTTGCATTCTCTAAAAATTCGGCCAAAACGGAGGTTAAGAAAATCTCCTCGTTAATTTAGGACATTACTCGTTTTCGACCCTTTTTTACTAGGAAGGCCATAATGTGGCCGATTTGCATTGAATCTTAGCATGTGACAATTCGTTGGATAGATAAACAACATAACTACGACTTCCATGGGATATTTTCGCATTCTCTAAAAATTAGGCCAAAATGGAGGTTAAGAAAATCTCCTCGTTAATTTAGGACATAACTCGTTTTCAACCCATTTTTAGTAGGAAGGCCATAATGTGGCCGATTTGCATTCAATCTCAGCGTGTGACAATTCGTTGGATAGGTAAACAACATAACTACGACTTCCATGGGATATTTTTGCATTCTCTAAAAATTCGGCCAAAATGGAGGTTAAGAAAATCTCCTCGTTAATTTAGGACATTACTCGTTTTCGACCCATTTTTACTAGGAAGGCCATAAAGTGGCCGATTTGTATTGAATCTTAGCATGTGACAATTTGTTGGATAGGTAAACAACATAACTACGTCTTCCATGGGATATTTTTGCATTCTCTAAAAATTCGGCCAAAACGGAGGTTAAGAAAATCTCCTCGTTAATTTAGGACATTACTCGTTTTCGACCCTTTTTTAGTAGGAAGGCCATAACGTGGCCGATTTGCATTGAATCTTAGCGTGTGACAATTCGTTGGATAGGTAAACAACATAACTACGACTTCCATGGGATATTTTTGCATTCTCTAAAAATTCGGCCAAAATGGAGGTTAAGAAAATCTCCTCGTTAATTTAGGACATTACTCGTTTTCGACCCATTTTTACTAGGAAGGCCATAAAGTGGCCGATTTGGATTGAATCTTAGCATGTGACAATTCGTTGGATAGGTAAACAACATAACTACGACTTCCATGGGATATTTTTGCATTCTCTAAAAATTCGGCCGAAACGGAGGTTAAGAAAATCTCCTCGTTAATTTAGGACATTACTCGTTTTCGACCCTTTTTTAGTAGGAAGGCCATAATGTGGCCGATTTGCATTGAATCTTAGCGTGTTACAATTCGTTGGATAGATAAACAACATAACTACGACTTCCATGGGATATTTTTGCATTCTCTAAAAATTCGGCCAAAATGGAGGTTAAGAAAATCTCCTCGTTAATTTAGGACTTTACTCGTTTTTGACCCATTTTTACTAGGAAGGCCATAAAGTGGCCGATTTGTATTGAATCTTAGCAAGTGACAATTCGTTGGATAGGTAAACAACATAACTACGACTTCCATGGGATATTTTTGCATTCTCTAAAAATTCAGCCACAATGGAGGTTAAGAAAATCTCCTCGTTAATTTGGGACATTACTCGTTTTCGACCCTTTTTTAGTAGGAAGGCCATAATGTGGCCGATTTGCATTGAATCTTAGCGTGTGACAATTCGTTGGATAGGTAAACAACATAACTACGACTTCCATGGGATATTTTTGCATTCTCTAAAAATTCGGCCAAAATGGAGGTTAAGAAAATCTCCTCGTTAATTTAGGACATTACTCGTTTTTGACCCATTTTTACTAGGAAGGCCATAAAGTGGCCGATTTGTATTGAATCTTAGCATGTGACAATTCGTTGGATAGGTAAACAACATAACTACGTCTTCCATGGGATATTTTTGCATTCTCTAAAAATTCGGCCAAAACGGAGGTTAAGAAAATCTCCTTCTTAATTTAGGACATTACTCGTTTTCGACCCTTTTTTAGTAGGAAGGCCATAATGTGGCCGATTTGCATTGAATCTTAGCGTGTGACAATTCGTTGGATAGGTAAACAACATAACTACGACTTCCATGGGATATTTTTGCATTCTCTAAAAATTCGGCCAAAATGGAGGTTAAGAAAATCTCCTCGTTAATTTAGGACATTACTCGTTTTTGACCCATTTTTACTAGGAAGGCCATAAAGTGGCCGATTTGTATTGAATCTTAGCATGTGACAATTCGTTGGATAGGTAAACAACATAACTACGTCTTCCATGGGATATTTTTGCATTCTCTAAAAATTCGGCCAAAACGGAGGTTAAGAAAATCTCCTCGTTAATTTAGGACATTACTCGTTTTCGACCCTTTTTTACTAGGAAGGCCATAATGTGGCCGATTTGCATTGAATCTTAGCATGTGACAATTCGTTGGATAGATAAACAACATAACTACGACTTCCATGGGATATTTTCGCATTCTCTAAAAATTAGGCCAAAATGGAGGTTAAGAAAATCTCCTCGTTAATTTAGGACATAACTCGTTTTCAACCCATTTTTAGTAGGAAGGCCATAATGTGGCCGATTTGCATTGAATCTCAGCGTGTGACAATTCGTTGGATAGGTAAACAACATAACTACGACTTCCATGGGATATTTTTGCATTCTCTAAAAATTCGGCCAAAATGGAGGTTAAGAAAATCTCCTCGTTAATTTAGGACATTACTCGTTTTCGACCCATTTTTACTAGGAAGGCCATAAAGTGGCCGATTTGTATTGAATCTTAGCATGTGACAATTCGTTGGATAGGTAAACAACATAACTACGTCTTCCATGGGATATTTTTGCATTCTCTAAAAATTCGGCCAAAACGGAGGTTAAGAAAATCTCCTCGTTAATTTAGGACATTACTCGTTTTCGACCCTTTTTTACTAGGAAGGCCATAATGTGGCCGATTTGCATTGAATCTTAGCATGTGACAATTCGTTGGATAGATAAACAACATAACTACGACTTCCATGGGATATTTTCGCATTGTCTAAAAATTAGGCCAAAATGGAGGTTAAGAAAATCTCCTCGTTAATTTAGGACATAACTCGTTTTCAACCCATTTTTAGTAGGAAGGCCATAATGTGGCCGATTTGCATTGAATCTCAGCGTGTGACAATTCGTTGGATAGGTAAACAACATAACTACGACTTCCATGGGATATTTTTGCATTCTCTAAAAATTCGGCCAAAATGGAGGTTAAGAAAATCTCCTCGTTAATTTAGGACATTACTCGTTTTCGACCCATTTTTACTAGGAAGGCCATAAAGTGGCCGATTTGTATTGAATCTTAGCATGTGACAATTCGTTGGATAGGTAAACAACATAACTACGACTTCCATGGGATATTTTTGCATTCTCTAAAAATTCGGCCAAAATGGAGGTTAAGAAAATCTCCTCGTTAATTTAGGACATAACTCGTTTTCAACCCATTTTTAGTAGGAAGGCCATAATGTGGCCGATTTGCATTGAATCTCAGCGTGTGACAATTCGTTGGATAGGTAAACAACATAACTACGACTTCCATGGGATATTTTTGCATTCTCTAAAAATTCGGCCAAAATGGAGGTTAAGAAAATCTCCTCGTTAATTTAGGACATTACTCGTTTTCGACCCATTTTTACTAGGAAGGCCATAAAGTGGCCGATTTGTATTGAATCTTAGCATGTGACAATTCGTTGGATAGGTAAACAACATAACTACGTCTTCCATGGGATATTTTTGCATTCTCTAAAAATTCGGCCAAAACGGAGGTTAAGAAAATCTCCTCGTTAATTTAGGACATTACTCGTTTTCGACCCTTTTTTAGTAGGAAGGCCATAATGTGGCCGATTTGCATTGAATCTTAGCGTGTGACAATTCGTTGGATAGGTAAACAACATAACTACGACTTCCATGGGATATTTTTGCATTCTCTAAAAATTCGGCCAAAATGGAGGTTAAGAAAATCTCCTCGTTAATTTAGGACATTACTCGTTTTCGACCCATTTTTACTAGGAAGGCCATAAAGTGGCCGATTTGGATTGAATCTTAGCATGTGACAATTCGTTGGATAGGTAAACAACATAACTACGACTTCCATGGGATATTTTTGCATTCTCTAAAAATTCGGCCGAAACGGAGGTTAAGAAAATCTCCTCGTTAATTTAGGACATTACTCGTTTTCGACCCTTTTTTAGTAGGAAGGCCATAATGTGGCCGATTTGCATTGAATCTTAGCGTGTGACAATTCGTTGGATAGATAAACAACATAACTACGACTTCCATGGGATATTTTTGCATTCTCTAAAAATTCGGCCAAAATGGAGGTTAAGAAAATCTCCTCGTTAATTTAGGACATTACTCGTTTTCGACCCATTTTTACTAGGAAGGCCATAAAGTGGCCGATTTGTATTGAATCTTAGCAAGTGACAATTCGTTGGATAGGTAAACAACATAACTACGACTTCCATGGGATATTTTTGCATTCTCTAAAAATTCAGCCACAATGGAGGTTAAGAAAATCTCCTCGTTAATTTGGGACATTACTCGTTTTCGACCCTTTTTTAGTAGGAAGGCCATAATGTGGCCGATTTGCATTGAATCTTAGCGTGTGACAATTCGTTGGATAGGTAAACAACATAACTACGACTTCCATGGGATATTTTTGCATTCTCTAAAAATTCGGCCAAAATGGAGGTTAAGAAAATCTCCTCGTTAATTTAGGACATTACTCGTTTTCGACCCATTTTTACTAGGAAGGCCATAAAGTGGCCGATTTGGATTGAATCTTAGCATGTGACATTTCGTTGGATAGGTAAACAACATAACTACGACTTCCATGGGATATTTTTGCATTCTCTAAAAATTCGGCCAAAATGGAGGTTAAGAAAATCTCCTCGTTAATTTGGGACATTACTCGTTTTCGACCCTTTTTTAGTAGGAAGGCCATAATGTGGCCGATTTGTATTGAATCTTAGCAAGTGACAATTCGTTGGATAGGTAAACAACATAACTACGTCTTCCATGGGATATTTTTGCATTCTCTAAAAATTCGGCCAAAACGGAGGTTAAGAAAATCTCCTCGTTAATTTAGGACATTACTCGTTTTCGACCCTTTTTTAGTAGGAAGGCCATAATGTGGCCGATTTGCATTGAATCTTAGCGTGTGACAATTCGTTGGATAGATAAACAACATAACTACGACTTCCATGGGATATTTTTGCATTCTCTAAAAATTCGGCCAAAATGGAGGTTAAGAAAATCTCCTCGTTAATTTAGGACATTACTCGTTTTTGACCCATTTTTACTAGGAAGGCCATAAAGTGGCCGATTTGTATTGAATCTTAGCAAGTGACAATTCGTTGGATAGGTAAACAACATAACTACGACTTCCATGGGATATTTTTGCATTCTCTAAAAATTCAGCCACAATGGAGGTTAAGAAAGTCTCCTCGTTAATTTGGGACATTACTCGTTTTCGACCCTTTTTTAGTAGGAAGGCCATAATGTGGCCGATTTGCATTGAATCTTAGCGTGTGACAATTCGTTGGATAGGTAAACAACATAACTACGACTTCCATGGGATATTTTTGCATTCTCTAAAAATTCGGCCAAAATGGAGGTTAAGAAAATCTCCTCGTTAATTTAGGACATTACTCGTTTTCGACCCATTTTTACTAGGAAGGCCATAAAGTGGCCGATTTGGATTGAATCTTAGCATGTGACAATTCGTTGGATAGGTAAACAACATAACTACGACTTCCATGGGATATTTTTGCATTCTCTAAAAATTCGGCCAAAATGGAGGTTAAGAAAATCTCCTCGTTAATTTGGGACATTACTCGTTTTCGACCCTTTTTTAGTAGGAAGGCCATAATGTGGCCGATTTGTATTGAATCTTAGCAAGTGACAATTCGTTGGATAGGTAAACAACATAACTACGTCTTCCATGGGATATTTTTGCATTCTCTAAAAATTCGGCCAAAACGGAGGTTAAGAAAATCTCCTCGTTAATTTAGGACATTACTCGTTTTCGACCCTTTTTTAGTAGGAAGGCCATAATGTGGCCGATTTGCATTGAATCTTAGCGTGTGACAATTCGTTGGATAGATAAACAACATAACTACGACTTCCATGGGATATTTTTGCATTCTCTAAAAATTCGGCCAAAATGGAGGTTAAGAAAATCTCCTCGTTAATTTAGGACATTACTCGTTTTTGACCCATTTTTACTAGGAAGGCCATAAAGTGGCCGATTTGTATTGAATCTTAGCAAGTGACAATTCGTTGGATAGGTAAACAACATAACTACGACTTCCATGGGATATTTTTGCATTCTCTAAAAATTCAGCCACAATGGAGGTTAAGAAAGTCTCCTCGTTAATTTGGGACATTACTCGTTTTCGACCCTTTTTTAGTAGGAAGGCCATAATGTGGCCGATTTGCATTGAATCTTAGCGTGTGACAATTCGTTGGATAGGTAAACAACATAACTACGACTTCCATGGGATATTTTTGCATTCTCTAAAAATTCGGCCAAAATGGAGGTTAAGAAAATCTCCTCGTTAATTTGGGACATTACTCGTTTTCGACCCTTTTTTAGTAGGAAGGCCATAATGTGGCCGATTTGTATTGAATCTTAGCAAGTGACAATTCGTTGGATAGGTAAACAACATAACTACGTCTTCCATGGGATATTTTTGCATTCTCTAAAAATTCGGCCAAAACGGAGGTTAAGAAAATCTCCTCGTTAATTTAGGACATTACTCGTTTTCGACCCTTTTTTAGTAGGAAGGCCATAATGTGGCCGATTTGAATTGAATCTTAGCGTGTGACAATTCGTTGGATAGATAAACAACATAACTACGACTTCCATGGGATATTTTTGCATTCTCTAAAAATTCGGCCAAAATGGAGGTTAAGAAAATCTCCTCGTTAATTTAGGACATTACTCGTTTTTGACCCATTTTTACTAGGAAGGCCATAAAGTGGCCGATTTGTATTGAATCTTAGCAAGTGACAATTCGTTGGATAGGTAAACAACATAACTACGACTTCCATGGGATATTTTTGCATTCTCTAAAAATTCAGCCACAATGGAGGTTAAGAAAGTCTCCTCGTTAATTTGGGACATTACTCGTTTTCGACCCTTTTTTAGTAGGAAGGCCATAATGTGGCCGATTTGCATTGAATCTTAGCGTGTGACAATTCGTTGGATAGGTAAACAACATAACTACGACTTCCATGGGATATTTTTGCATTCTCTAAAAATTCGGCCAAAATGGAGGTTAAGAAAATCTCCTCGTTAATTTGGGACATTACTCGTTTTCGACCCTTTTTTAGTAGGAAGGCCATAATGTGGCCGATTTGTATTGAATCTTAGCAAGTGACAATTCGTTGGATAGGTAAACAACATAACTACGTCTTCCATGGGATATTTTTGCATTCTCTAAAAATTCGGCCAAAACGGAGGTTAAGAAAATCTCCTCGTTAATTTAGGACATTACTCGTTTTCGACCCTTTTTTAGTAGGAAGGCCATAATGTGGCCGATTTGCATTGAATCTTAGCGTGTGACAATTCGTTGGATAGATAAACAACATAACTACGACTTCCATGGGATATTTTTGCATTCTCTAAAAATTCGGCCAAAATGGAGGTTAAGAAAATCTCCTCGTTAATTTAGGACATTACTCGTTTTTGACCCATTTTTACTAGGAAGGCCATAAAGTGGCCGATTTGTATTGAATCTTAGCAAGTGACAATTCGTTGGATAGGTAAACAACATAACTACGACTTCCATGGGATATTTTTGCATTCTCTAAAAATTCAGCCACAATGGAGGTTAAGAAAGTCTCCTCGTTAATTTGGGACATTACTCGTTTTCGACCCTTTTTTAGTAGGAAGGCCATAATGTGGCCGATTTGTATTGAATCTTAGCAAGTGACAATTCGTTGGATAGGTAAACAACATAACTACGTCTTCCATGGGATATTTTTGCATTCTCTAAAAATTCGGCCAAAACGGAGGTTAAGAAAATCTCCTCGTTAATTTAGGACATTACTCGTTTTCGACCCTTTTTTAGTAGGAAGGCCATAATGTGGCCGATTTGCATTGAATCTTAGCGTGTGACAATTCGTTGGATAGATAAACAACATAACTACGACTTCCATGGGATATTTTTGCATTCTCTAAAAATTCGGCCAAAATGGAGGTTAAGAAAATCTCCTCGTTAATTTAGGACATTACTCGTTTTTGACCCATTTTTACTAGGAAGGCCATAAAGTGGCCGATTTGTATTGAATCTTAGCAAGTGACAATTCGTTGGATAGGTAAACAACATAACTACGACTTCCATGGGATATTTTTGCATTCTCTAAAAATTCAGCCACAATGGAGGTTAAGAAAGTCTCCTCGTTAATTTGGGACATTACTCGTTTTCGACCCTTTTTTAGTAGGAAGGCCATAATGTGGCCGATTTGTATTGAATCTTAGCAAGTGACAATTCGTTGGATAGGTAAACAACATAACTACGTCTTCCATGGGATATTTTTGCATTCTCTAAAAATTCGGCCAAAACGGAGGTTAAGAAAATCTCCTCGTTAATTTAGGACATTACTCGTTTTCGACCCTTTTTTAGTAGGAAGGCCATAATGTGGCCGATTTGCATTGAATCTTAGCGTGTGACAATTCGTTGGATAGATAAACAACATAACTACGACTTCCATGGGATATTTTTGCATTCTCTAAAAATTCGGCCAAAATGGAGGTTAAGAAAATCTCCTCGTTAATTTAGGACATTACTCGTTTTTGACCCATTTTTACTAGGAAGGCCATAAAGTGGCCGATTTGTATTGAATCTTAGCAAGTGACAATTCGTTGGATAGGTAAACAACATAACTACGACTTCCATGGGATATTTTTGCATTCTCTAAAAATTCAGCCACAATGGAGGTTAAGAAAGTCTCCTCGTTAATTTGGGACATTACTCGTTTTCGACCCTTTTTTACTAGGAAGGCCATAATGTGGCCGATTTGCATTGAATCTTAGCATGTGACAATTCGTTGGATAGATAAACAACATAACTACGACTTCCATGGGATATTTTCGCATTCTCTAAAAATTAGGCCAAAATGGAGGTTAAGAAAATCTCCTCGTTAATTTAGGACATAACTCGTTTTCAACCCATTTTTAGTAGGAAGGCCATAATGTGGCCGATTTGCATTGAATCTCAGCGTGTGACAATTCGTTGGATAGGTAAACAACATAACTACGACTTCCATGGGATATTTTTGCATTCTCTAAAAATTCGGCCAAAATGGAGGTTAAGAAAATCTCCTCGTTAATTTAGGACATTACTCGTTTTCGACCCATTTTTACTAGGAAGGCCATAAAGTGACCGATTTGTATTGAATCTTAGCATGTGACAATTTGTTGGATAGGTAAACAACATAACTACGTCTTCCATGGGATATTTTTGCATTCTCTAAAAATTCGGCCAAAACGGAGGTTAAGAAAATCTCCTCGTTAATTTAGGACATTACTCGTTTTTGACCCATTTTTACTAGGAAGGCCATAAAGTGGCCGATTTGTATTGAATCTTAGCAAGTGACAATTCGTTGGATAGGTAAACAACATAACTACGACTTCCATGGGATATTTTTGCATTCTCTAAAAATTCAGCCACAATGGAGGTTAAGAAAGTCTCCTCGTTAATTTGGGACATTACTCGTTTTCGACCCTTTTTTAGTAGGAAGGCCATAATGTGGCCGATTTGCATTGAATCTTAGCGTGTGACAATTCGTTGGATAGGTAAACAACATAACTACGACTTCCATGGGATATTTTTGCATTCTCTAAAAATTCGGCCAAAATGGAGGTTAAGAAAATCTCCTCGTTAATTTAGGACATTACTCGTTTTTGACCCATTTTTACTAGGAAGGCCATAAAGTGGCCGATTTGTATTGAATCTTAGCATGTGACAATTCGTTGGATAGGTAAACAACATAACTACGTCTTCCATGGGATATTTTTGCATTCTCTAAAAATTCGGCCAAAACGGAGGTTAAGAAAATCTCCTCCTTAATTTAGGACATTACTCGTTTTCGACCCTTTTTTAGTAGGAAGGCCATAATGTGGCCGATTTGCATTGAATCTTAGCGTGTGACAATTCGTTGGATAGGTAAACAACATAACTACGACTTCCATGGGATATTTTTGCATTCTCTAAAAATTCGGCCAAAATGGAGGTTAAGAAAATCTCCTCGTTAATTTAGGACATTACTCGTTTTTGACCCATTTTTACTAGGAAGGCCATAAAGTGGCCGATTTGTATTGAATCTTAGCATGTGACAATTCGTTGGATAGGTAAACATCATAACTACGTCTTCCATGGGATATTTTTGCATTCTCTAAAAATTCGGCCAAAACGGAGGTTAAGAAAATCTCCTCGTTAATTTAGGACATTACTCGTTTTCGACCCTTTTTTACTAGGAAGGCCATAATGTGGCCGATTTGCATTGAATCTTAGCATGTGACAATTCGTTGGATAGATAAACAACATAACTACGACTTCCATGGGATATTTTCGCATTCTCTAAAAATTAGGCCAAAATGGAGGTTAAGAAAATCTCCTCGTTAATTTAGGACATAACTCGTTTTCAACCCATTTTTAGTAGGAAGGCCATAATGTGGCCGATTTGCATTGAATCTCAGCGTGTGACAATTCGTTGGATAGGTAAACAACATAACTACGACTTCCATGGGATATTTTTGCATTCTCTAAAAATTCGGCCAAAATGGAGGTTAAGAAAATCTCCTCGTTAATTTAGGACATTACTCGTTTTCGACCCATTTTTACTAGGAAGGCCATAAAGTGACCGATTTGTATTGAATCTTAGCATGTGACAATTTGTTGGATAGGTAAACAACATAACTACGTCTTCCATGGGATATTTTTGCATTCTCTAAAAATTCGGCCAAAACGGAGGTTAAGAAAATCTCCTCGTTAATTTAGGACATTACTCGTTTTCGACCCTTTTTTAGTAGGAAGGCCATAATGTGGCCGATTTGCATTGAATCTTAGCGTGTGACAATTCGTTGGATAGGTAAACAACATAACTACGACTTCCATGGGATATTTTTGCATTCTCTAAAAATTCGGCCAAAATGGAGGTTAAGAAAATCTCCTCGTTAATTTAGGACATTACTCGTTTTCGACCCATTTTTACTAGGAAGGCCATAAAGTGGCCGATTTGGATTGAATCTTAGCATGTGACAATTCGTTGGATAGGTAAACAACATAAGTACGACTTCCATGGGATATTTTTGCATTCTCTAAAAATTCGGCCAAAACGGAGGTTAAGAAAATCTCCTCGTTAATTTAGGACATTACTCGTTTTCGACCCTTTTTTAGTAGGAAGGCCATAATGTGGCCGATTTGCATTGAATCTCAGCGTGTGACAATTCGTTGGATAGATAAACAACATAACTACGACTTCCATGGGATATTTTTGCATTCTCTAAAAATTAGGCCAAAATGGAGGTTAAGAAAATCTCCTCGTTAATTTAGGACATAACTCGTTTTCAACCCATTTTTAGTAGGAAGGCCATAATGTGGCCGATTTGCATTGAATCTCAGCGTGTGACAATTCGTTGGATAGGTAAACAACATAACTACGACTTCCATGGGATATTTTTGCATTCTCTAAAAATTCGGCCAAAATGGAGGTTAAGAAAATCTCCTCGTTAATTTAGGACATAACTCGTTTTCAACCCATTTTTAGTAGGAAGGCCATAATGTGGCCGATTTGCATTGAATCTCAGCGTGTGACAATTCGTTGGATAGGTAAACAACATAACTACGACTTCCATGGGATATTTTTGCATTCTCTAAAAATTCGGCCAAAATGGAGGTTAAGAAAATCTCCTCGTTAATTTAGGACATTACTCGTTTTCGACCCTTTTTTACTAGGAAGGCCATAATGTGGCCGATTTGCATTGAATCTTAGCATGTGACAATTCGTTGGATAGATAAACAACATAACTACGACTTCCATGGGATATTTTTGCATTCTCTAAAAATTCGGCCAAAATGGAGGTTAAGAAAATCTCCTCGTTAATTTAGGACATTACTCGTTTTTGACCCATTTTTACTAGGAAGGCCATAAAGTGGCCGATTTGTATTGAATCTTAGCATGTGACAATTCGTTGGATAGGTAAACAACATAACTACGTCTTCCATGGGATATTTTTGCATTCTCTAAAAATTCGGCCAAAACGGAGGTTAAGAAAATCTCCTCCTTAATTTAGGACATTACTCGTTTTCGACCCTTTTTTAGTAGGAAGGCCATAATGTGGCCGATTTGCATTGAATCTTAGCGTGTGACAATTCGTTGGATAGGTAAACAACATAACTACGACTTCCATGGGATATTTTTGCATTCTCTAAAAATTCGGCCAAAATGGAGGTTAAGAAAATCTCCTCGTTAATTTAGGACATTACTCGTTTTTGACCCATTTTTACTAGGAAGGCCATAAAGTGGCCGATTTGTATTGAATCTTAGCATGTGACAATTCGTTGGATAGGTAAACATCATAACTACGTCTTCCATGGGATATTTTTGCATTCTCTAAAAATTCGGCCAAAACGGAGGTTAAGAAAATCTCCTCGTTAATTTAGGACATTACTCGTTTTCGACCCTTTTTTACTAGGAAGGCCATAATGTGGCCGATTTGCATTGAATCTTAGCATGTGACAATTCGTTGGATAGATAAACAACATAACTACGACTTCCATGGGATATTTTCGCATTCTCTAAAAATTAGGCCAAAATGGAGGTTAAGAAAATCTCCTCGTTAATTTAGGACATAACTCGTTTTCAACCCATTTTTAGTAGGAAGGCCATAATGTGGCCGATTTGCATTGAATCTCAGCGTGTGACAATTCGTTGGATAGGTAAACAACATAACTACGACTTCCATGGGATATTTTTGCATTCTCTAAAAATTCGGCCAAAATGGAGGTTAAGAAAATCTCCTCGTTAATTTAGGACATTACTCGTTTTCGACCCATTTTTACTAGGAAGGCCATAAAGTGACCGATTTGTATTGAATCTTAGCATGTGACAATTTGTTGGATAGGTAAACAACATAACTACGTCTTCCATGGGATATTTTTGCATTCTCTAAAAATTCGGCCAAAACGGAGGTTAAGAAAATCTCCTCGTTAATTTAGGACATTACTCGTTTTCGACCCTTTTTTAGTAGGAAGGCCATAATGTGGCCGATTTGCATTGAATCTTAGCGTGTGACAATTCATTGGATAGGTAAACAACATAACTACGACTTCCATGGGATATTTTTGCATTCTCTAAAAATTCGGCCAAAATGGAGGTTAAGAAAATCTCCTCGTTAATTTAGGACATTACTCGTTTTCGACCCATTTTTACTAGGAAGGCCATAAAGTGGCCGATTTGGATTGAATCTTAGCATGTGACAATTCGTTGGATAGGTAAACAACATAACTACGACTTCCATGGGATATTTTTGCATTCTCTAAAAATTCGGCCAAAACGGAGGTTAAGAAAATCTCCTCGTTAATTTAGGACATTACTCGTTTTCGACCCTTTTTTAGTAGGAAGGCCATAATGTGGCCGATTTGCATTGAATCTTAGCGTGTGACAATTCGTTGGATAGATAAACAACATAACTACGACTTCCATGGGATATTTTTGCATTCTCTAAAAATTCGGCCAAAATGGAGGTTAAGAAAATCTCCTCGTTAATTTAGGACATTACTCGTTTTCGACCCATTTTTACTAGGAAGGCCATAAAGTGGCCGATTTGTATTGAATCTTAGCAAGTGACAATTCGTTGGATAGGTAAACAACATAACTACGACCTCCATGGGATATTTTTGCATTCTCTAAAAATTCAGCCACAATGGAGGTTAAGAAAATCTCCTCGTTAATTTGGGACATTACTCGTTTTCGACCCTTTTTTAGTAGGAAGGCCATAATGTGGCCGATTTGCATTGAATCTTAGCGTGTGACAATTCGTTGGATAGGTAAACAACATAACTACGACTTCCATGGGATATTTTTGCATTCTCTAAAAATTCGGCCAAAATGGAGGTTAAGAAAATCTCCTCGTTAATTTAGGACATTACTCGTTTTCGACCCATTTTTACTAGGAAGGCCATAAAGTGGCCGATTTGGATTGAATCTTAGCATGTGACAATTCGTTGGATAGGTAAACAACATAACTACGACTTCCATGGGATATTTTTGCATTCTCTAAAAATTCGGCCAAAACGGAGGTTAAGAAAATCTCCTCGTTAATTTAGGACATTACTCGTTTTCGACCCTTTTTTAGTAGGAAGGCCATAATGTGGCCGATTTGCATTGAATCTTAGCGTGTGACAATTCGTTGGATAGATAAACAACATAACTACGACTTCCATGGGATATTTTTGCATTCTCTAAAAATTCGGCCAAAATGGAGGTTAAGAAAATCTCCTCGTTAATTTAGGACATTACTCGTTTTTGACCCATTTTTACTAGGAAGGCCATAAAGTGGCCGATTTGTATTGAATCTTAGCAAGTGACAATTCGTTGGATAGGTAAACAACATAACTACGACTTCCATGGGATATTTTTGCATTCTCCAAAAATTCAGCCACAATGGAGGTTAAGAAAGTCTCCTCGTTAATTTGGGACATTACTCGTTTTCGACCCTTTTTTAGTAGGAAGGCCATAATGTGGCCGATTTGCATTGAATCTTAGCGTGTGACAATTCGTTGGATAGGTAAACAACATAACTACGACTTCCATGGGATATTTTTGCATTCTCTAAAAATTCGGCCAAAATGGAGGTTAAGAAAATCTCCTCGTTAATTTAGGACATTACTCGTTTTTGACCCATTTTTACTAGGAAGGCCATAAAGTGGCCGATTTGTATTGAATCTTAGCATGTGACAATTCGTTGGATAGGTAAACAACATAACTACGTCTTCCATGGGATATTTTTGCATTCTCTAAAAATTCGGCCAAAACGGAGGTTAAGAAAATCTCCTCCTTAATTTAGGACATTACTCGTTTTCGACCCTTTTTTAGTAGGAAGGCCATAATGTGGCTGATTTGCATTGAATCTTAGCGTGTGACAATTCGTTGGATAGGTAAACAACATAACTACGACTTCCATGGGATATTTTTGCATTCTCTAAAAATTCGGCCAAAATGGAGGTTAAGAAAATCTCCTCGTTAATTTAGGACATTACTCGTTTTTGACCCATTTTTACTAGGAAGGCCATAAAGTGGCCGATTTGTATTGAATCTTAGCATGTGACAATTCGTTGGATAGGTAAACAACATAACTACGTCTTCCATGGGATATTTTTGCATTCTCTAAAAATTCGGACAAAACGGAGGTTAAGAAAATCTCCTCGTTAATTTAGGACATTACTCGTTTTCGACCCTTTTTTACTAGGAAGGCCATAATGTGGCC
Organism: Medicago sativa; assembly: GCF_051527215.1. NCBI lineage: Eukaryota > Viridiplantae > Streptophyta > Magnoliopsida > Fabales > Fabaceae > Medicago > Medicago sativa. The sequence continues at coordinate 86,531,356 of NC_140750.1, forward strand.
GATTTGCATTGAATCTTAGCATGTGACAATTCGTTGGATAGATAAACAACATAACTACGACTTCCATGGGATATTTTCGCATTCTCTAAAAATTAGGCCAAAATGGAGGTTAAGAAAATCTCCTCGTTAATTTAGGACATAACTCGTTTTCAACCCATTTTTAGTAGGAAGGCCATAATGTGGCCGATTTGCATTGAATCTCAGCGTGTGACAATTCGTTGGATAGGTAAACAACATAACTACGACTTCCATGGGATATTTTTGCATTCTCTAAAAATTCGGCCAAAATGGAGGTTAAGAAAATCTCCTCGTTAATTTAGGACATTACTCGTTTTCGACCCATTTTTACTAGGAAGGCCATAAAGTGGCCGATTTGTATTGAATCTTAGCATGTGACAATTTGTTGGATAGGTAAACAACATAACTACGTCTTCCATGGGATATTTTTGCATTCTCTAAAAATTCGGCCAAAACGGAGGTTAAGAAAATCTCCTCGTTAATTTAGGACATTACTCGTTTTCGACCCTTTTTTAGTAGGAAGGCCATAATGTGGCCGATTTGCATTGAATCTTAGCGTGTGACAATTCGTTGGATAGGTAAACAACATAACTACGACTTCCATGGGATATTTTTGCATTCTCTAAAAATTCGGCCAAAATGGAGGTTAAGAAAATCTCCTCGTTAATTTAGGACATTACTCGTTTTCGACCCATTTTTACTAGGAAGGCCATAAAGTGGCCGATTTGGATTGAATCTTAGCATGTGACAATTCGTTGGGTAGGTAAACAACATAACTACGACTTCCATGGGATATTTTTGCATTCTCTAAAAATTCGGCCAAAACGGAGGTTAAGAAAATCTCCTCGTTAATTTAGGACATTACTCGTTTTCGACCCTTTTTTAGTAGGAAGGCCATAATGTGGCCGATTTGCATTGAATCTTAGCGTGTGACAATTCGTTGGATAGATAAACAACATAACTACGACTTCCATGGGATATTTTTGCATTCTCTAAAAATTCGGCCAAAATGGAGGTTAAGAAAATCTCCTCGTTAATTTAGGACATTACTCGTTTTTGACCCATTTTTACTAGGAAGGCCATAAAGTGGCCGATTTGTATTGAATCTTAGCAAGTGACAATTCGTTGGATAGGTAAACAACATAACTACGACTTCCATGGGATATTTTTGCATTCTCTAAAAATTCAGCCACAATGGAGGTTAAGAAAGTCTCCTCGTTAATTTGGGACATTACTCGTTTTCGACCCTTTTTTAGTAGGAAGGCCATAATGTGGCCGATTTGCATCGAATCTTAGCGTGTGACAATTCGTTGGATAGGTAAACAACATAACTACGTCTTCCATGGGATATTTTTGCATTCTCTAAAAATTCGGACAAAACGGAGGTTAAGAAAATCTCCTCGTTAATTTAGGACATTACTCGTTTTCGACCCTTTTTTACTAGGAAGGCCATAATGTGGCCGATTTGCATTGAATCTTAGCATGTGACAATTCGTTGGATAGATAAACAACATAACTACGACTTCCATGGGATATTTTCGCATTCTCTAAAAATTAGGCCAAAATGGAGGTTAAGAAAATCTCCTCGTTAATTTAGGACATAACTCGTTTTCAACCCATTTTTAGTAGGAAGGCCATAATGTGGCCGATTTGCATTGAATCTCAGCGTGTGACAATTCGTTGGATAGGTAAACAACATAACTACGACTTCCATGGGATATTTTTGCATTCTCTAAAAATTCGGCCAAAATGGAGGTTAAGAAAATCTCCTCGTTAATTTAGGACATTACTCGTTTTCGACCCTTTTTTAGTAGGAAGGCCATAATGTGGCCGATTTGCATTGAATCTTAGCGTGTGACAATTCGTTGGATAGGTAAACAACATAACTACGACTTCCATGGGATATTTTTGCATTCTCTAAAAATTCAGCCAAAATGGAGGTTAAGAAAATCTCCTCGTTAATTTAGGACATTACTCGTTTTCGACCCATTTTTACTAGGAAGGCCATAAAGTGGCCGATTTGGATTGAATCTTAGCATGTGACAATTCGTTGGGTAGGTAAACAACATAACTACGACTTCCATGGGATATTTTTGCATTCTCTAAAAATTCAGCCACAATGGAGGTTAAGAAAGTCTCCTCGTTAATTTGGGACATTACTCGTTTTCGACCCTTTTTTAGTAGGAAGGCCATAATGTGGCCGATTTGCATCGAATCTTAGCGTGTGACATTTCGTTGGATAGGTAAACAACATAACTACGTCTTCCATGGGATATTTTTGCATTCTCTAAAAATTCGGACAAAACGGAGGTTAAGAAAATCTCCTCGTTAATTTAGGACATTACTCGTTTTCGACCCTTTTTTACTAGGAAGGCCATAATGTGGCCGATTTGCATTGAATCTTAGCATGTGACAATTCGTTGGATAGATAAACAACATAACTACGACTTCCATGGGATATTTTCGCATTCTCTAAAAATTAGGCCAAAATGGAGGTTAAGAAAATCTCCTCGTTAATTTAGGACATAACTCGTTTTCAACCCATTTTTAGTAGGAAGGCCATAATGTGGCCGATTTGCATTGAATCTCAGCGTGTGACAATTCGTTGGATAGGTAAACAACATAACTACGACTTCCATGGGATATTTTTGCATTCTCTAAAAATTCGGCCAAAATGGAGGTTAAGAAAATCTCCTCGTTAATTTAGGACATTACTCGTTTTCGACCCATTTTTACTAGGAAGGCCATAAAGTGGCCGATTTGTATTGAATCTTAGCATGTGACAATTTGTTGGATAGGTAAACAACATAACTACGTCTTCCATGGGATATTTTTGCATTCTCTAAAAATTCGGCCAAAACGGAGGTTAAGAAAATCTCCTCGTTAATTTAGGACATTACTCGTTTTCGACCCTTTTTTAGTAGGAAGGCCATAATGTGGCCGATTTGCATTGAATCTTAGCGTGTGACAATTCGTTGGATAGCTAAACAACATAACTACGACTTCCATGGGATATTTTTGCATTCTCTAAAAATTCGGCCAAAATGGAGGTTAAGAAAATCTCCTCGTTAATTTAGGACATTACTCGTTTTCGACCCATTTTTACTAGGAAGGCCATAAAGTGGCCGATTTGGATTGAATCTTAGCATGTGACAATTCGTTGGATAGGTAAACAACATAACTACGACTTCCATGGGATATTTTTGCATTCTCTAAAAATTCGGCCAAAACGGAGGTTAAGAAAATCTCCTCGTTAATTTAGGACATTACTCGTTTTCGACCCTTTTTTAGTAGGAAGGCCATAATGTGGCCGATTTGCATTGAATCTTAGCGTGTGACAATTCGTTGGATAGATAAACAACATAACTACGACTTCCATGGGATATTTTTGCATTCTCTAAAAATTCGGCCAAAATGGAGGTTAAGAAAATCTCCTCGTTAATTTAGGACATTACTCGTTTTTGACCCATTTTTACTAGGAAGGCCATAAAGTGGCCGATTTGTATTGAATCTTAGCAAGTGACAATTCGTTGGATAGGTAAACAACATAACTACGACTTCCATGGGATATTTTTGCATTCTCTAAAAATTCAGCCACAATGGAGGTTAAGAAAGTCTCCTCGTTAATTTGGGACATTACTCGTTTTCGACCCTTTTTTAGTAGGAAGGCCATAATGTGGCCGATTTGCATCGAATCTTAGCGTGTGACAATTCGTTGGATAGGTAAACAACATAACTACGACTTCCATGGGATATTTTTGCATTCTCTAAAAATTCGGCCAAAATGGAGGTTAAGAAAATCTCCTCGTTAATTTAGGACATTACTCGTTTTTGACCCATTTTTACTAGGAAGGCCATAAAGTGGCCGATTTGTATTGAATCTTAGCATGTGACAATTCGTTGGATAGGTAAACAACATAACTACGTCTTCCATGGGATATTTTTGCATTCTCTAAAAATTCGGCCAAAACGGAGGTTAAGAAAATCTCCTCCTTAATTTAGGACATTACTCGTTTTCGACCCTTTTTTAGTAGGAAGGCCATAATGTGGCCGATTTGCATTGAATCTTAGCGTGTGACAATTCGTTGGATAGGTAAACAACATAACTACGACTTCCATGGGATATTTTTGCATTCTCTAAAAATTCGGCCAAAATGGAGGTTAAGAAAATCTCCTCGTTAATTTAGGACATTACTCGTTTTTGACCCATTTTTACTAGGAAGGCCATAAAGTGGCCGATTTGTATTGAATCTTAGCATGTGACAATTCGTTGGATAGGTAAACAACATAACTACGTCTTCCATGGGATATTTTTGCATTCTCTAAAAATTCGGCCAAAACGGAGGTTAAGAAAATCTCCTCGTTAATTTAGGACATTACTCGTTTTCGACCCTTTTTTACTAGGAAGGCCATAATGTGGCCGATTTGCATTGAATCTTAGCATGTGACAATTCGTTGGATAGATAAACAACATAACTACGACTTCCATGGGATATTTTCGCATTCTCTAAAAATTAGGCCAAAATGGAGGTTAAGAAAATCTCCTCGTTAATTTAGGACATAACTCGTTTTCAACCCATTTTTAGTAGGAAGGCCATAATGTGGCCGATTTGCATTGAATCTCAGCGTGTGACAATTCGTTGGATAGGTAAACAACATAACTACGACTTCCATGGGATATTTTTGCATTCTCTAAAAATTCGGCCAAAATGGAGGTTAAGAAAATCTCCTCGTTAATTTAGGACATTACTCGTTTTCGACCCTTTTTTACTAGGAAGGCCATAAAGTGGCCGATTTGTATTGAAGCTTAGCATGTGACAATTTGTTGGATAGGTAAACAACATAACTACGTCTTCCATGGGATATTTTTGCATTCTCTAAAAATTCGGCCAAAACGGAGGTTAAGAAAATCTCCTCGTTAATTTAGGACATTACTCGTTTTCGACCCTTTTTTAGTAGGAAGGCCATAATGTGGCCGATTTGCATTTAATCTTAGCGTGTGACAATTCGTTGGATAGGTAAACAACATAACTACGACTTCCATGGGATATTTTTGCATTCTCTAAAAATTCGGCCAAAATGGAGGTTAAGAAAATCTCCTCGTTAATTTAGGACATTACTCGTTTTCGACCCATTTTTACTAGGAAGGCCATAAAGTGGCCGATTTGGATTGAATCTTAGCATGTGACAATTCGTTGGATAGGTAAACAACATAACTACGACTTCCATGGGATATTTTTGCATTCTCTAAAAATTCGGCCAAAACGGAGGTTAAGAAAATCTCCTCGTTAATTTAGGACATTACTCGTTTTCGACCCTTTTTTAGTAGGAAGGCCATAATGTGGCCGATTTGCATTGAATCTTAGCGTGTGACAATTCGTTGGATAGATAAACAACATAACTACGACTTCCATGGGATATTTTTGCATTCTCTAAAAATTCGGCCAAAATGGAGGTTAAGAAAATCTCCTCGTTAATTTAGGACATTACTCGTTTTCGACCCATTTTTACTAGGAAGGCCATAAAGTGGCCGATTTGTATTGAATCTTAGCAAGTGACAATTCGTTGGATATGTAAACAACACAACTACGACTTCCATGGGATATTTTTGCATTCTCTAAAAATTCAGCCACAATGGAGGTTAAGAAAATCTCCTCGTTAATTTGGGACATTACTCGTTTTCGACCCTTTTTTAGTAGGAAGGCCATAATGTGGCCGATTTGCATTGAATCTTAGCGTGTGACAATTCGTTGGATAGGTAAACAACATAACTACGACTTCCATGGGATATTTTTGCATTCTCTAAAAATTCGGCCAAAATGGAGGTTAAGAAAATCTCCTCGTTAATTTAGGACATTACTCGTTTTCGACCCATTTTTACTAGGAAGGCCATAAAGTGGCCGATTTGGATTGAATCATAGCATGTGACAATTCGTTGGATAGGTAAACAACATAACTACGACTTCCATGGGATATTTTTGCATTCTCTAAAAATTCGGCCAAAACGGAGGTTAAGAAAATCTCCTCGTTAATTTAGGACATTACTCGTTTTCGACCCTTTTTTAGTAGGAAGGCCATAATGTGGCCGATTTGCATTGAATCTTAGCGTGTGACAATTCGTTGGATAGATAAACAACATAACTACGACTTCCATGGGATATTTTTGCATTCTCTAAAAATTCGGCCAAAATGGAGGTTAAGAAAATCTCCTCGTTAATTTAGGACATTACTCGTTTTCGACCCATTTTTACTAGGAAGGCCATAAAGTGGCCGAATTGTATTGAATCTTAGCAAGTGACAATTCATTGGATAGGTAAACAACATAACTACGACTTCCATGGGATATTTTTGCATTCTCTAAAAATTCAGCCACAATGGAGGTTAAGAAAATCTCCTCGTTAATTTGGGACATTACTCGTTTTCGACCCTTTTTTAGTAGGAAGGCCATAATGTGGCCGATTTGCATTGAATCTTAGCGTGTGACAATTCGTTGGATAGGTAAACAACATAACTACGACTTCCATGGGATATTTTTGCATTCTCTAAAAATTCGGCCAAAATGGAGGTTAAGAAAATCTCCTCGTTAATTTAGGACATTACTCGTTTTTGACCCATTTTTACTAGGAAGGCCATAAAGTGGCCGATTTGTATTGAATCTTAGCATGTGACAATTCGTTGGATAGGTAAACAACATAACTACGTCTTCCATGGGATATTTTTGCATTCTCTAAAAATTCGGCCAAAACGGAGGTTAAGAAAATCTCCTCGTTAATTTAGGACATTACTCGTTTTCGACCCTTTTTTAGTAGGAAGGCCATAATGTGGCCGATTTGCATTGAATCTTAGCGTGTGACAATTCGTTGGATAGCTAAACAACATAACTACGACTTCCATGGGATATTTTTGCATTCTCTAAAAATTCGGCCAAAATGGAGGTTAAGAAAATCTCCTCGTTAATTTAGGACATTACTCGTTTTCGACCCATTTTTACTAGGAAGGCCATAAAGTGGCCGATTTGGATTGAATCTTAGCATGTGACAATTCGTTGGATAGGTAAACAACATAACTACGACTTCCATGGGATATTTTTGCATTCTCTAAAAATTCGGCCAAAACGGAGGTTAAGAAAATCTCCTCGTTAATTTAGGACATTACTCGTTTTCGACCCTTTTTTAGTAGGAAGGCCATAATGTGGCCGATTTGCATTGAATCTTAGCGTGTGACAATTCGTTGGATAGATAAACAACATAACTACGACTTCCATGGGATATTTTTGCATTCTCTAAAAATTCGGCCAAAATGGAGGTTAAGAAAATCTCCTCGTTAATTTAGGACATTACTCGTTTTTGACCCATTTTTACTAGGAAGGCCATAAAGTGGCCGATTTGTATTGAATCTTAGCAAGTGACAATTCGTTGGATAGGTAAACAACATAACTACGACTTCCATGGGATATTTTTGCATTCTCTAAAAATTCAGCCACAATGGAGGTTAAGAAAGTCTCCTCGTTAATTTGGGACATTACTCGTTTTCGACCCTTTTTTAGTAGGAAGGCCATAATGTGGCCGATTTGCATCGAATCTTAGCGTGTGACAATTCGTTGGATAGGTAAACAACATAACTACGACTTCCATGGGATATTTTTGCATTCTCTAAAAATTCGGCCAAAATGGAGGTTAAGAAAATCTCCTCGTTAATTTAGGACATTACTCGTTTTTGACCCATTTTTACTAGGAAGGCCATAAAGTGGCCGATTTGTATTGAATCTTAGCATGTGACAATTCGTTGGATAGGTAAACAACATAACTACGTCTTCCATGGGATATTTTTGCATTCTCTAAAAATTCGGCCAAAACGGAGGTTAAGAAAATCTCCTCCTTAATTTAGGACATTACTCGTTTTCGACCCTTTTTTAGTAGGAAGGCCATAATGTGGCCGATTTGCATTGAATCTTAGCGTGTGACAATTCGTTGGATAGGTAAACAACATAACTACGACTTCCATGGGATATTTTTGCATTCTCTAAAAATTCGGCCAAAATGGAGGTTAAGAAAATCTCCTCGTTAATTTAGGACATTACTCGTTTTTGACCCATTTTTACTAGGAAGGCCATAAAGTGGCCGATTTGTATTGAATCTTAGCATGTGACAATTCGTTGGATAGGTAAACAACATAACTACGTCTTCCATGGGATATTTTTGCATTCTCTAAAAATTCGGCCAAAACGGAGGTTAAGAAAATCTCCTCGTTAATTTAGGACATTACTCGTTTTCGACCCTTTTTTACTAGGAAGGCCATAATGTGGCCGATTTGCATTGAATCTTAGCATGTGACAATTCGTTGGATAGATAAACAACATAACTACGACTTCCATGGGATATTTTCGCATTCTCTAAAAATTAGGCCAAAATGGAGGTTAAGAAAATCTCCTCGTTAATTTAGGACATAACTCGTTTTCAACCCATTTTTAGTAGGAAGGCCATAATGTGGCCGATTTGCATTGAATCTCAGCGTGTGACAATTCGTTGGATAGGTAAACAACATAACTACGACTTCCATGGGATATTTTTGCATTCTCTAAAAATTCGGCCAAAATGGAGGTTAAGAAAATCTCCTCGTTAATTTAGGACATTACTCGTTTTCGACCCATTTTTACTAGGAAGGCCATAAAGTGGCCGATTTGGATTGAATCTTAGCATGTGACAATTCGTTGGATAGGTAAACAACATAACTACGACTTCCATGGGATATTTTTGCATTCTCTAAAAATTCGGCCAAAACGGAGGTTAAGAAAATCTCCTCGTTAATTTAGGACATTACTCGTTTTCGACCCTTTTTTAGTAGGAAGGCCATAATGTGGCCGATTTGCATTGAATCTTAGCGTGTGACAATTCGTTGGATAGATAAACAACATAACTACGACTTCCATGGGATATTTTTGCATTCTCTAAAAATTCGGCCAAAATGGAGGTTAAGAAAATCTCCTCGTTAATTTAGGACATTACTCGTTTTCGACCCATTTTTACTAGGAAGGCCATAAAGTGGCCGATTTGTATTGAATCTTAGCAAGTGACAATTCGTTGGATATGTAAACAACACAACTACGACTTCCATGGGATATTTTTGCATTCTCTAAAAATTCAGCCACAATGGAGGTTAAGAAAATCTCCTCGTTAATTTGGGACATTACTCGTTTTCGACCCTTTTTTAGTAGGAAGGCCATAATGTGGCCGATTTGCATTGAATCTTAGCGTGTGACAATTCGTTGGATAGGTAAACAACATAACTACGACTTCCATGGGATATTTTTGCATTCTCTAAAAATTCGGCCAAAATGGAGGTTAAGAAAATCTCCTCGTTAATTTAGGACATTACTCGTTTTCGACCCATTTTTACTAGGAAGGCCATAAAGTGGCCGATTTGGATTGAATCATAGCATGTGACAATTCGTTGGATAGGTAAACAACATAACTACGACTTCCATGGGATATTTTTGCATTCTCTAAAAATTCGGCCAAAACGGAGGTTAAGAAAATCTCCTCGTTAATTTAGGACATTACTCGTTTTCGACCCTTTTTTAGTAGGAAGGCCATAATGTGGCCGATTTGCATTGAATCTTAGCGTGTGACAATTCGTTGGATAGATAAACAACATAACTACGACTTCCATGGGATATTTTTGCATTCTCTAAAAATTCGGCCAAAATGGAGGTTAAGAAAATCTCCTCGTTAATTTAGGACATTACTCGTTTTCGACCCATTTTTACTAGGAAGGCCATAAAGTGGCCGAATTGTATTGAATCTTAGCAAGTGACAATTCATTGGATAGGTAAACAACATAACTACGACTTCCATGGGATATTTTTGCATTCTCTAAAAATTCAGCCACAATGGAGGTTAAGAAAATCTCCTCGTTAATTTGGGACATTACTCGTTTTCGACCCTTTTTTAGTAGGAAGGCCATAATGTGGCCGATTTGCATTGAATCTTAGCGTGTGACAATTCGTTGGATAGGTAAACAACATAACTACGACTTCCATGGGATATTTTTGCATTCTCTAAAAATTCGGCCAAAATGGAGGTTAAGAAAATCTCCTCGTTAATTTAGGACATTACTCGTTTTTGACCCATTTTTACTAGGAAGGCCATAAAGTGGCCGATTTGTATTGAATCTTAGCATGTGACAATTCGTTGGATAGGTAAACAACATAACTACGTCTTCCATGGGATATTTTTGCATTCTCTAAAAATTCGGCCAAAACGGAGGTTAAGAAAATCTCCTCGTTAATTTAGGACATTACTCGTTTTCAACCCATTTTTAGTAGGAAGGCCATAATGTGGCCGATTTGCATTGAATCTTAGCGTGTGACAATTCGTTGGATAGATAAACAACATAACTACGACTTCCATGGGATATTTTTGCATTCTCTAAAAATTCAGCCACAATGGAGGTTAAGAAAATCTCCTCGTTAATTTAGGACATTACTCGTTTTCGACCCATTTTTACTAGGAAGGCCATAAAGTGGCCGATTTGTATTGAATCTTAGCAAGTGACAATTCGTTGGATAGGTAAACAACATAACTACGTCTTCCATGGGATATTTTTGCATTCTCTAAAAATTCGGCCAAAACGGAGGTTAAGAAAATCTCCTCGTTAATTTAGGACATTACTCGTTTTCGACCCATTTTTACTAGGAAGGCCATAAAGTGGCCGATTTGGATTGAATCATAGCATGTGACAATTCGTTGGATAGGTAAACAACATAACTACGACTTCCATGGGATATTTTTGCATTCTCTAAAAATTCGGCCAAAACGGAGGTTAAGAAAATCTCCTCGTTAATTTAGGACATTACTCGTTTTCGACCCTTTTTTAGTAGGAAGGCCATAATGTGGCCGATTTGCATTGAATCTTAGCGTGTGACAATTCGTTGGATAGATAAACAACATAACTACGACTTCCATGGGATATTTTTGCATTCTCTAAAAATTCGGCCAAAATGGAGGTTAAGAAAATCTCCTCGTTAATTTAGGACATTACTCGTTTTCGACCCATTTTTACTAGGAAGGCCATAAAGTGGCCGAATTGTATTGAATCTTAGCAAGTGACAATTCCTTGGATAGGTAAACAACATAACTACGACTTCCATGGGATATTTTTGCATTCTCTAAAAATTCAGCCACAATGGAGGTTAAGAAAATCTCCTCGTTAATTTGGGACATTACTCGTTTTCGACCCTTTTTTAGTAGGAAGGCCATAATGTGGCCGATTTGCATTGAATCTTAGCGTGTGACAATTCGTTGGATAGGTAAACAACATAACTACGACTTCCATGGGATATTTTTGCATTCTCTAAAAATTCGGCCAAAATGGAGGTTAAGAAAATCTCCTCGTTAATTTAGGACATTACTCGTTTTTGACCCATTTTTACTAGGAAGGCCATAAAGTGGCCGATTTGTATTGAATCTTAGCATGTGACAATTCGTTGGATAGGTAAACAACATAACTACGTCTTCCATGGGATATTTTTGCATTCTCTAAAAATTCGGCCAAAACGGAGGTTAAGAAAATCTCCTCGTTAATTTAGGACATTACTCGTTTTCAACCCATTTTTAGTAGGAAGGCCATAATGTGGCCGATTTGCATTGAATCTTAGCGTGTGACAATTCGTTGGATAGATAAACAACATAACTACGACTTCCATGGGATATTTTTGCATTCTCTAAAAATTCAGCCACAATGGAGGTTAAGAAAATCTCCTCGTTAATTTAGGACATTACTCGTTTTCGACCCATTTTTACTAGGAAGGCCATAAAGTGGCCGATTTGTATTGAATCTTAGCAAGTGACAATTCGTTGGATAGGTAAACAACATAACTACGTCTTCCATGGGATATTTTTGCATTCTCTAAAAATTCGGCCAAAACGGAGGTTAAGAAAATCTCCTCGTTAATTTAGGACATTACTCGTTTTCGACCCATTTTTACTAGGAAGGCCATAAAGTGGCCGATTTGGATTGAATCATAGCATGTGACAATTCGTTGGATAGGTAAACAACATAACTACGACTTCCATGGGATATTTTTGCATTCTCTAAAAATTCGGCCAAAACGGAGGTTAAGAAAATCTCCTCGTTAATTTAGGACATTACTCGTTTTCGACCCTTTTTTAGTAGGAAGGCCATAATGTGGCCGATTTGCATTGAATCTTAGCGTGTGACAATTCGTTGGATAGATAAACAACATAACTACGACTTCCATGGGATATTTTTGCATTCTCTAAAAATTCGGCCAAAATGGAGGTTAAGAAAATCTCCTCGTTAATTTAGGACATTACTCGTTTTCGACCCATTTTTACTAGGAAGGCCATAAAGTGGCCGAATTGTATTGAATCTTAGCAAGTGACAATTCCTTGGATAGGTAAACAACATAACTACGACTTCCATGGGATATTTTTGCATTCTCTAAAAATTCAGCCACAATGGAGGTTAAGAAAATCTCCTCGTTAATTTGGGACATTACTCGTTTTCGACCCTTTTTTAGTAGGAAGGCCATAATGTGGCCGATTTGCATTGAATCTTAGCGTGTGACAATTCGTTGGATAGGTAAACAACATAACTACGACTTCCATGGGATATTTTTGCATTCTCTAAAAATTCGGCCAAAATGGAGGTTAAGAAAATCTCCTCGTTAATTTAGGACATTACTCGTTTTTGACCCATTTTTACTAGGAAGGCCATAAAGTGGCCGATTTGTATTGAATCTTAGCATGTGACAATTCGTTGGATAGGTAAACAACATAACTACGTCTTCCATGGGATATTTTTGCATTCTCTAAAAATTCGGCCAAAACGGAGGTTAAGAAAATCTCCTCGTTAATTTAGGACATTACTCGTTTTCAACCCATTTTTAGTAGGAAGGCCATAATGTGGCCGATTTGCATTGAATCTTAGCGTGTGACAATTCGTTGGATAGATAAACAACATAACTACGACTTCCATGGGATATTTTTGCATTCTCTAAAAATTCAGCCACAATGGAGGTTAAGAAAATCTCCTCGTTAATTTAGGACATTACTCGTTTTCGACCCATTTTTACTAGGAAGGCCATAAAGTGGCCGATTTGTATTGAATCTTAGCAAGTGACAATTCGTTGGATAGGTAAACAACATAACTACGTCTTCCATGGGATATTTTTGCATTCTCTAAAAATTCGGCCAAAACGGAGGTTAAGAAAATCTCCTCGTTAATTTAGGACATTACTCGTTTTCGACCCATTTTTACTAGGAAGGCCATAAAGTGGCCGATTTGTATTGAATCTTAGCATGTGACAATTCGTTGGATAGGTAAACAACATAGCTACGACTTCCATGGGATATTTTTGCATTCTCTAAAAATTCGGCCAAAATGGAGGTTAAGAAAATTTCCTCGTTAATTTAGGACATTACTCGTTTTCGACCCATTTTTAGTAGGAAGGCCATAATGTGGCCGATTTGCATTGAATCTTAGCGTGTGACAATTCGTTGGATAGGTAAACAACATAACTACGACTTCCATGGGATATTTTTGCATTCTCTAAAAATTCGGCCAAAATGGAGGTTAAGAAAATCTCCTCGTTAATTTAGGACATTACTCGTTTTCGACCCATTTTTACTAGGAAGGCCATAAAGTGGCCGATTTGCATTGAATCTTAGCGTGTGACAATTCGTTGGATAGGTAAACAACATAACTACGACTTCCATGGGATATTTTTGCATTCTCTAAAAATTCGGCCAAAATGGAGGTTAAGAAAATCTCCTCGTTAATTTAGGACATTACTCGTTTTCGACCCATTTTTACTAGGAAGGCCATAAAGTGGCCGATTTGTATTGAATCTTAGCATGTGACAATTCGTTGGATAGGTAAACAACATAGCTACGACTTCCATGGGATATTTTTGCATTCTCTAAAAATTCGGCCAAAATGGAGGTTAAGAAAATTTCCTCGTTAATTTAGGACATTACTCGTTTTCGACCCATTTTTACTAGGAAGGCCATAAAGTGGCCGATTTGTATTGAATCTTAGCATGTGACAATTTGTTGGATAGGTAAACAACATAACTACGTCTTCCATGGGATATTTTTGCATTCTCTAAAAATTCGGCCAAAACGGAGGTTAAGAAAATCTCCTCGTTAATTTAGGACATTACTCGTTTTCGACCCTTTTTTAGTAGGAAGGCCATAATGTGGCTGATTTGCATTGAATCTTAGCGTGTGACAATTCGTTGGATAGGTAAACAACATAACTACGACTTCCATGGGATATTTTTGCATTCTCTAAAAATTCGGCCAAAATGGAGGTTAAGAAAATCTCCTCGTTAATTTAGGACATTACTCGTTTTCGACCCATTTTTACTAGGAAGGCCATAAAGTGGCCGATTTGGATTGAATCTTAGCATGTGACAATTCGTTGGATAGGTAAACAACATAACTACGACTTCCATGGGATATTTTTGCATTCTCTAAAAATTCGGCCAAAACGGAGGTTAAGAAAATCTCCTCGTTAATTTAGGACATTACTCGTTTTCAACCCATTTTTAGTAGGAAGGCCATAATGTGGCCGATTTGCATTGAATCTTAGCGTGTGACAATTCGTTGGATAGATAAACAACATAACTACGACTTCCATGGGATATTTTTGCATTCTCTAAAAATTCGGCCAAAATGGAGGTTAAGAAAATCTCCTCGTTAATTTAGGACATTACTCGTTTTCGACCCATTTTTACTAGGAAGGCCATAAAGTGGCCGATTTGTATTGAATCTTAGCATGTGACAATTTGTTGGATAGGTAAACAACATAACTACGTCTTCCATGGGATATTTTTGCATTCTCTAAAAATTCGGCCAAAACGGAGGTTAAGAAAATCTCCTCGTTAATTTAGGACATTACTCGTTTTCGACCCATTTTTACTAGGAAGGCCATAAAGTGGCCGATTTGTATTGAATCTTAGCAAGTGACAATTCGTTGGATAGGTAAACAACATAACTACGACTTCCATGGGATATTTTTGCATTCTCTAAAAATTCAGCAACAATGGAGGTTAAGAAAATCTCCTCGTTAATTTGGGACATTACTCGTTTTCGACCCTTTTTTAGTAGGAAGGCCATAATGTGGCCGATTTGCATTGAATCTTAGCGTGTGACAATTCGTTGGATAGGTAAACAACATAACTACGACTTCCATGGGATATTTTTGCATTCTCTAAAAATTCGGCCAAAATGGAGGTTAAGAAAATCTCCTCGTTAATTTAGGACATTACTCGTTTTTGACCCATTTTTACTAGGAAGGCCATAAAGTGGCCGATTTGTATTGAATCTTAGCGTGTGACAATTCGTTGGATATGTAAACAACATAACTACGACTTCCATGGGATATTTTTGCATTCTCTAAAAATTCGGCCAAAATGGAGGTTAAGAAAATCTCCTCGTTAATTTAGGAAATTACTCGTTTTCGACCCTTTTTTACTAGGAAGGCCATAGTGTGGCCGATTTGCATTGAATCTTAGCCTGTGACAATTCGTTGGAAAGGTAAACAACAAAACTACGACTTCCATGGGATATTTTTGCATTCTCTAAAAATTCGGCCAAAATGGAGGTTAAGAAAATCTCCTCGTTAATTTAGGACATTACTCGTTTTCGACCCATTTTTACTAGGAAGGCCATAAAGTGGCCGATTTGTATTGAATCTTAGCATGTGACAATTTGTTGGATAGGTAAACAACATAACTACGTCTTCCATGGGATATTTTTGCATTCTCTAAAAATTCGGCCAAAACGGAGGTTAAGAAAATCTCCTCGTTAATTTAGGACATTACTCGTTTTCGACCCTTTTTTAGTAGGAAGGCCATAATGTGGCTGATTTGCATTGAATCTTAGCGTGTGACAATTCGTTGGATAGGTAAACAACATAACTACGACTTCCATGGGATATTTTTGCATTCTCTAAAAATTCGGCCAAAATGGAGGTTAAGAAAATCTCCTCGTTAATTTAGGACATTACTCGTTTTCGACCCATTTTTACTAGGAAGGCCATAAAGTGGCCGATTTGGATTGAATCTTAGCATGTGACAATTCGTTGGATAGGTAAACAACATAACTACGACTTCCATGGGATATTTTTGCATTCTCTAAAAATTCGGCCAAAACGGAGGTTAAGAAAATCTCCTCGTTAATTTAGGACATTACTCGTTTTCGACCCATTTTTACTAGGAAGGCCATAAAGTGGCCGATTTGTATTGAATCTTAGCAAGTGACAATTCGTTGGATAGGTAAACAACATAACTACGTCTTCCATGGGATATTTTTGCATTCTCTAAAAATTCGGCCAAAACGGAGGTTAAGAAAATCTCCTCGTTAATTTAGGACATTACTCGTTTTCGACCCATTTTTACTAGGAAGGCCATAAAGTGGCCGATTTGTATTGAATCTTAGCATGTGACAATTCGTTGGATAGGTAAACAACATAGCTACGACTTCCATGGGATATTTTTGCATTCTCTAAAAATTCGGCCAAAATGGAGGTTAAGAAAATTTCCTCGTTAATTTAGGACATTACTCGTTTTCGACCCATTTTTAGTAGGAAGGCCATAATGTGGCCGATTTGCATTGAATCTTAGCGTGTGACAATTCGTTGGATAGGTAAACAACATAACTACGACTTCCATGGGATATTTTTGCATTCTCTAAAAATTCGGCCAAAATGGAGGTTAAGAAAATCTCCTCGTTAATTTAGGACATTACTCGTTTTCGACCCATTTTTACTAGGAAGGCCATAAAGTGGCCGATTTGCATTGAATCTTAGCGTGTGACAATTCGTTGGATAGGTAAACAACATAACTACGACTTCCATGGGATATTTTTGCATTCTCTAAAAATTCGGCCAAAATGGAGGTTAAGAAAATCTCCTCGTTAATTTAGGACATTACTCGTTTTCGACCCATTTTTACTAGGAAGGCCATAAAGTGGCCGATTTGTATTGAATCTTAGCATGTGACAATTCGTTGGATAGGTAAACAACATAGCTACGACTTCCATGGGATATTTTTGCATTCTCTAAAAATTCGGCCAAAATGGAGGTTAAGAAAATTTCCTCGTTAATTTAGGACATTACTCGTTTTCGACCCATTTTTACTAGGAAGGCCATAAAGTGGCCGATTTGTATTGAATCTTAGCATGTGACAATTTGTTGGATAGGTAAACAACATAACTACGTCTTCCATGGGATATTTTTGCATTCTCTAAAAATTCGGCCAAAACGGAGGTTAAGAAAATCTCCTCGTTAATTTAGGACATTACTCGTTTTCGACCCTTTTTTAGTAGGAAGGCCATAATGTGGCTGATTTGCATTGAATCTTAGCGTGTGACAATTCGTTGGATAGGTAAACAACATAACTACGACTTCCATGGGATATTTTTGCATTCTCTAAAAATTCGGCCAAAATGGAGGTTAAGAAAATCTCCTCGTTAATTTAGGACATTACTCGTTTTCGACCCATTTTTACTAGGAAGGCCATAAAGTGGCCGATTTGGATTGAATCTTAGCATGTGACAATTCGTTGGATAGGTAAACAACATAACTACGACTTCCATGGGATATTTTTGCATTCTCTAAAAATTCGGCCAAAACGGAGGTTAAGAAAATCTCCTCGTTAATTTAGGACATTACTCGTTTTCAACCCATTTTTAGTAGGAAGGCCATAATGTGGCCGATTTGCATTGAATCTTAGCGTGTGACAATTCGTTGGATAGATAAACAACATAACTACGACTTCCATGGGATATTTTTGCATTCTCTAAAAATTCGGCCAAAATGGAGGTTAAGAAAATCTCCTCGTTAATTTAGGACATTACTCGTTTTCGACCCATTTTTACTAGGAAGGCCATAAAGTGGCCGATTTGTATTGAATCTTAGCAAGTGACAATTCGTTGGATAGGTAAACAACATAACTACGTCTTCCATGGGATATTTTTGCATTCTCTAAAAATTCGGCCAAAACGGAGGTTAAGAAAATCTCCTCGTTAATTTAGGACATTACTCGTTTTCGACCCTTTTTTAGTAGGAAGGCCATAATGTGGCCGATTTGCATTGAATCTTAGCGTGTGACAATTCGTTGGATAGGTAAACAACATAACTACGACTTCCATGGGATATTTTTGCATTCTCTAAAAATTCGGCAAAAATGGAGGTTAAGAAAATCTCCTCGTTAATTTAGGACATTACTCGTTTTCGACCCATTTTTACTAGGAAGGCCATAAAGTGGCCGATTTGTATTGAATCTTAGCATGTGACAATTCGTTGGATAGGTAAACAACATAGCTACGACTTCCATGGGATATTTTTGCATTCTCTAAAAATTCGGCCAAAATGGAGGTTAAGAAAATCTCCTCGTTAATTTAGGACATTACTCGTTTTCGATCCATTTTTACTAGGAAGGCCATAAAGTGGCCGATTTGTATTGAATCTTAGCATGTGACAATTTGTTGGATAGGTAAACAACATAACTACGTCTTCCATGGGATATTTTTGCATTCTCTAAAAATTCGGCCAAAACGGAGGTTAAGAAAATCTCCTCGTTAATTTAGGACATTACTCGTTTTCGACCCTTTTTTAGTAGGAAGGCCATAATGTGGCCGATTTGCATTGAATCTTAGCGTGTGACAATTCGTTGGATAGATAAACAACATAACTACGACTTCCATGGGATATTTTTGCATTCTCTAAAAATTCGGCCAAAATGGAGGTTAAGAAAATCTCCTCGTTAATTTAGGACATTACTCGTTTTCGACCCATTTTTACTAGGAAGGCCATAAAGTGGCCGATTTGTATTGAATCTTAGCAAGTGACAATTCGTTGGATAGGTAAACAACATAACTACGACTTCCATGGGATATTTTTGCATTCTCTAAAAATTCAGCAACAATGGAGGTTAAGAAAATCTCCTCGTTAATTTGGGACATTACTCGTTTTCGACCCTTTTTTAGTAGGAAGGCCATAATGTGGCCGATTTGCATTGAATCTTAGCGTGTGACAATTCGTTGGATAGGTAAACAACATAACTACGACTTCCATGGGATATTTTTGCATTCTCTAAAAATTCGGCCAAAATGGAGGTTAAGAAAATCTCCTCGTTAATTTAGGACATTACTCGTTTTTGACCCATTTTTACTAGGAAGGCCATAAAGTGGCCGATTTGTATTGAATCTTAGCGTGTGACAATTCGTTGGATATGTAAACAACATAACTACGACTTCCATGGGATATTTTTGCATTCTCTAAAAATTCGGCCAAAATGGAGGTTAAGAAAATCTCCTCGTTAATTTAGGAAATTACTCGTTTTCGACCCTTTTTTACTAGGAAGGCCATAGTGTGGCCGATTTGCATTGAATCTTAGCCTGTGACAATTCGTTGGAAAGGTAAACAACAAAACTACGACTTCCATGGGATATTTTTGCATTCTCTAAAAATTCGGCCAAAATGGAGGTTAAGAAAATCTCCTCGTTAATTTAGGACATTACTCGTTTTCGACCCATTTTTACTAGGAAGGCCATAAAGTGGCCGATTTGTATTGAATCTTAGCATGTGACAATTTGTTGGATAGGTAAACAACATAACTACGTCTTCCATGGGATATTTTTGCATTCTCTAAAAATTCGGCCAAAACGGAGGTTAAGAAAATCTCCTCGTTAATTTAGGACATTACTCGTTTTCGACCCTTTTTTAGTAGGAAGGCCATAATGTGGCTGATTTGCATTGAATCTTAGCGTGTGACAATTCGTTGGATAGGTAAACAACATAACTACGACTTCCATGGGATATTTTTGCATTCTCTAAAAATTCGGCCAAAATGGAGGTTAAGAAAATCTCCTCGTTAATTTAGGACATTACTCGTTTTCGACCCATTTTTACTAGGAAGGCCATAAAGTGGCCGATTTGGATTGAATCTTAGCATGTGACAATTCGTTGGATAGGTAAACAACATAACTACGACTTCCATGGGATATTTTTGCATTCTCTAAAAATTCGGCCAAAACGGAGGTTAAGAAAATCTCCTCGTTAATTTAGGACATTACTCGTTTTCAACCCATTTTTAGTAGGAAGGCCATAATGTGGCCGATTTGCATTGAATCTTAGCGTGTGACAATTCGTTGGATAGATAAACAACATAACTACGACTTCCATGGGATATTTTTGCATTCTCTAAAAATTCGGCCAAAATGGAGGTTAAGAAAATCTCCTCGTTAATTTAGGACATTACTCGTTTTCGACCCATTTTTACTAGGAAGGCCATAAAGTGGCCGATTTGTATTGAATCTTAGCAAGTGACAATTCGTTGGATAGGTAAACAACATAACTACGTCTTCCATGGGATATTTTTGCATTCTCTAAAAATTCGGCCAAAACGGAGGTTAAGAAAATCTCCTCGTTAATTTAGGACATTACTCGTTTTCGACCCTTTTTTAGTAGGAAGGCCATAATGTGGCCGATTTGCATTGAATCTTAGCGTGTGACAATTCGTTGGATAGGTAAACAACATAACTACGACTTCCATGGGATATTTTTGCATTCTCTAAAAATTCGGCAAAAATGGAGGTTAAGAAAATCTCCTCGTTAATTTAGGACATTACTCGTTTTCGACCCATTTTTACTAGGAAGGCCATAAAGTGGCCGATTTGTATTGAATCTTAGCATGTGACAATTCGTTGGATAGGTAAACAACATAGCTACGACTTCCATGGGATATTTTTGCATTCTCTAAAAATTCGGCCAAAATGGAGGTTAAGAAAATCTCCTCGTTAATTTAGGACATTACTCGTTTTCGACCCATTTTTACTAGGAAGGCCATAAAGTGGCCGATTTGTATTGAATCTTAGCATGTGACAATTTGTTGGATAGGTAAACAACATAACTACGTCTTCCATGGGATATTTTTGCATTCTCTAAAAATTCGGCCAAAACGGAGGTTAAGAAAATCTCCTCGTTAATTTAGGACATTACTCGTTTTCGACCCTTTTTTAGTAGGAAGGCCATAATGTGGCCGATTTGCATTGAATCTTAGCGTGTGACAATTCGTTGGATAGATAAACAACATAACTACGACTTCCATGGGATATTTTTGCATTCTCTAAAAATTCGGCCAAAATGGAGGTTAAGAAAATCTCCTCGTTAATTTAGGACATTACTCGTTTTCGACCCATTTTTACTAGGAAGGCCATAAAGTGGCCGATTTGTATTGAATCTTAGCAAGTGACAATTCGTTGGATAGGTAAACAACATAACTACGACTTCCATGGGATATTTTTGCATTCTCTAAAAATTCAGCAACAATGGAGGTTAAGAAAATCTCCTCGTTAATTTGGGACATTACTCGTTTTCGACCCTTTTTTAGTAGGAAGGCCATAATGTGGCCGATTTGCATTGAATCTTAGCGTGTGACAATTCGTTGGATAGGTAAACAACATAACTACGACTTCCATGGGATATTTTTGCATTCTCTAAAAATTCGGCCAAAATGGAGGTTAAGAAAATCTCCTCGTTAATTTAGGACATTACTCGTTTTTGACCCATTTTTACTAGGAAGGCCATAAAGTGGCCGATTTGTATTGAATCTTAGCGTGTGACAATTCGTTGGATATGTAAACAACATAACTACGACTTCCATGGGATATTTTTGCATTCTCTAAAAATTCGGCCAAAATGGAGGTTAAGAAAATCTCCTCGTTAATTTAGGAAATTACTCGTTTTCGACCCTTTTTTACTAGGAAGGCCATAGTGTGGCCGATTTGCATTGAATCTTAGCCTGTGACAATTCGTTGGAAAGGTAAACAACAAAACTACGACTTCCATGGGATATTTTTGCATTCTCTAAAAATTCGGCCAAAATGGAGGTTAAGAAAATCTCCTCGTTAATTTAGGACATTACTCGTTTTCGACCCTTTTTTACTAGGAAGGCCATAATGTGGCCAATTTGCATTGAATCTTAGCATGTGACAATTCGTTGGATAGGTAAACAACATAGCTACGACTTCCATGGGATATTTTTGCATTCTCTAAAAATTCGGCCAAAATGGAGGTTAAGAAAATCTCCTCGTTAATTTAGGACATTACTCGTTTTCGACCCATTTTTACTAGGAAGGCCATAAAGTGGCCGATTTGTATTGAATCTTAGCATGTGACAATTTGTTGGATAGGTAAACAACATAACTACGTCTTCCATGGCATATTTTTGCATTCTCTAAAAATTCGGCCAAAACGGAGGTTAAGAAAATCTCCTCGTTAATTTAGGACATTACTCGTTTTCGACCCTTTTTTAGTAGGAAGGCCATAATGTGGCCGATTTGCATTGAATCTTAGCGTGTGACAATTCGTTGGATAGGTAAACAACATAACTACGACTTCCATGGGATATTTTTGCATTCTCTAAAAATTCGGCCAAAATGGAGGTTAAGAAAATCTCCTCGTTAATTTAGGACATTACTCGTTTTCGACCCATTTTTACTAGGAAGGCCATAAAGTGGCCGATTTGTATTGAATCTTAGCATGTGACAATTCGTTGGATAGGTAAACAACATAGCTACGACTTCTATGGGATATTTTTGCATTCTCTAAAAATCCGGCCAAAATGGAGGTTAAGAAAATCTCCTCGTTAATTTAGGACATTACTCGTTTTCGACCCATTTTTACTAGGAAGGCCATAAAGTGGCCGATTTGTATTGAATCTTAGCATGTGACAATTTGTTGGATAGGTAAACAACATAACTACGTCTTCCATGGGATATTTTTGCATTCTCTAAAAATTCAGCCAAAACGGAGGTTAAGAAAATCTCCTCGTTAATTTAGGACATTACTCGTTTTCAACCCTTTTTTAGTAGGAAGGCCATAATGTGGCCGATTTGCATTGAATCTTAGCGTGTGACAATTCGTTGGATAGGTAAACAACATAACTACGACTTCCATGGGATATTTTTGCATTCTCTAAAAATTCGGCCAAAATGGAGGTTAAGAAAATCTCCTCGTTAATTTAGGACATTACTCGTTTTCGACCCATTTTTACTAGGAAGGCCATAAAGTGGCCGATTTGTATTGAATCTTAGCATGTGACAATTTGTTGGATAGGTAAACAACATAACTACGTCTTCCATGGGATATTTTTGCATTCTCTAAAAATTCGGCCAAAACGGAGGTTAAGAAAATCTCCTCGTTAATTTAGGACATTACTCGTTTTCGACCCTTTTTTAGTAGGAAGGCCATAATGTGGCCGATTTGCATTGAATCTTAGCGTGTGACAATTCGTTGGATAGGTAAACAACATAACTACGACTTCCATGGGATATTTTTGCATTCTCTAAAAATTCGGCCAAAATGGAGGTTAAGAAAATCTCCTCGTTAATTTAGGACATTACTCGTTTTCGACCCATTTTTACTAGGAAGGCCATAAAGTGGCCGATTTGTATTTAATCTTAGCATGTGACAATTCGTTGGAAAGGTAAACAACATAACTACGACTTCCATGGGATATTTTTGCATTCTCTAAAAATTCGGCCAAAACGGAGGTTAAGAAAATCTCCTCGTTAATTTAGGACATTACTCGTTTTCGACCCTTTTTTAGTAGGAAGGCCATAATGTGGCCGATTTGCATTGAATCTTAGCGTGTGACAATTCGTTGGATAGGTAAACAACATAACTACGACTTCCATGGGATATTTTTGCATTCTCTAAAAATTCGGCCAAAATGGAGGTTAAGAAAATCTCCTCGTTAATTTAGGACATTACTCGTTTTCGACCCATTTTTACTAGGAAGGCCATAAAGTGGCCGATTTGTATTGAATCTTAGCATGTGACAATTCGTTGGATAGGTAAACAACATAACTACGACTTCCATGGGATATTTTTGCATTCTCTAAAAATTCGGCCAAAACGGAGGTTAAGAAAATCTCCTCGTTAATTTAGGACATTACTCGTTTTCGACCCTTTTTTAGTAGGAAGGCCATAATATGGCCGATTTACATTGAATCTTAGCGTGTGACAATTCGTTGGATAGATAAACAACATAACTACGACTTCCATGGGATATTTTTGCATTCTCTAAAAATTCGGCCAAAATGGAGGTTAAGAAAATCTCCTCGTTAATTTAGGACATTACTCGTTTTCGACCCATTTTTACTAGGAAAGCCATAAAGTGGCCGATTTGTATTGAATCTTAGCAAGTGACAATTCGTTGGATAGGTAAACAACATAACTACGACTTCCATGGGATATTTTTGCATTCTCTAAAAATTCAGCCACAATGGAGGTTAAGAAAATCTCCTCGTTAATTTGGGACATTACTCGTTTTCGACCCTTTTTTAGTAGGAAGGCCATAATGTGGCCGATTTGCATTGAATCTTAGCGTGTGACAATTCGTTGGATAGGTAAACAACATAACTACGACTTCCATGGGATATTTTTGCATTCTCTAAAAATTCGGCCAAAACGGAGGTTAAGAAAATCTCCTCGTTAATTTAGGACATTACTCGTTTTCGACCCTTTTTTAGTAGGAAGGCCATAATGTGGCCGATTTGCATTGAATCTTAGCGTGTGACAATTCGTTGGATAGATAAACAACATAACTACGACTTCCATGGGATATTTTTGCATTCTCTAAAAATTCGGCCAAAATGGAGGTTAAGAAAATCTCCTCGTTAATTTAGGACATTACTCGTTTTCGACCCATTTTTACTAGGAAAGCCATAAAGTGGCCGATTTGTATTGAATCTTAGCAAGTGACAATTCGTTGGATAGGTAAACAACATAACTACGACTTCCATGGGATATTTTTGCATTCTCTAAAAATTCAGCCACAATGGAGGTTAAGAAAATCTCCTCGTTAATTTGGGACATTACTCGTTTTCGACCCTTATTTAGTAGGAAGGCCATAATGTGGCCGATTTGCATTGAATCTTAGCGTGTGACAATTCGTTGGATAGGTAAACAACATAACTACGACTTCCATGGGATATTTTTGCATTCTCTAAAAATTCGGCCAAAATGGAGGTTAAGAAAATCTCCTCGTTAATTTAGGAAATTACTCGTTTTCGACCCTTTTTTACTAGGAAGGCCATAATGTGGCCGATTTGCATTGAATCTTAGCATGTGACAATTCGTTGGAAAGGTAAACAACAAAACTACGACTTCCATGGGATATTTTTGCATTCTCTAAAAATTCGGCCAAAATGGAAGTTAAGAAAATCTCCTCGTTAATTTAGGACATTACTCGTTTTCGACCCTTTTTTACTAGGAAGGCCATAATGTGGCCGATTTGCATTGAATCTTAGCATGTGACAATTCGTTGGATAGGTAAACAACATAGCTACGACTTCCATGGGATATTTTTGCATTCTCTAAAAATTCGGCCAAAATGGAGGTTAAGAAAATCTCCTCGTTAATTTAGGACATTACTCGTTTTCGACCCATTTTTACTAGGAAGGCCATAAAGTGGCCGATTTGTATTGAATCTTAGCATGTGACAATTTGTTGGATAGGTAAACAACATAACTACGTCTTCCATGGGATATTTTTGCATTCTCTAAAAATTCGGCCAAAACGGAGGTTAAGAAAATCTCCTCGTTAATTTAGGACATTACTCGTTTTCGACCCTTTTTTAGTAGGAAGGCCATAATGTGGCCGATTTGCATTGAATCTTAGCGTGTGACAATTCGTTGGATAGGTAAACAACATAACTACGACTTCCATGGGATATTTTTGCATTCTCTAAAAATTCGGCCAAAATGGAGGTTAAGAAAATCTCCTCGTTAATTTAGGACATTACTCGTTTTCGACCCATTTTTACTAGGAAGGCCATAAAGTGGCCGATTTGTATTGAATCTTAGCATGTGACAATTCGTTGGATAGGTAAACAACATAACTACGACTTCCATGGGATATTTTTGCATTCTCTAAAAATTCGGCCAAAACGGAGGTTAAGAAAATCTCCTCGTTAATTTAGGACATTACTCGTTTTCGACCCTTTTTTAGTAGGAAGGCCATAAAGTGGCCGATTTGTATTGAATCTTAGCGTGTGACAATTCGTTGGATAGATAAACAACATAACTACGACTTCCATGGGATATTTTTGCATTCTCTAAAAATTCGGCCAAAATGGAGGTTAAGAAAATCTCCTCGTTAATTTGGGACATTACTCGTTTTCGACCCTTTTTTAGTAGGAAGGCCATAATGTGGCCGATTTGCATTGAATCTTAGCGTGTGACAATTCGTTGGATAGGTAAACAACATAACTACGACTGCCATGGGATATTTTTGCATTCTCTAAAAATTCGGCCAAAATGGAGGTTAAGAAAATCTCCTCGTTAATTTAGGAAATTACTCGTTTTCGACCCTTTTTTACTAGGAAGGCCATAATGTGGCCGATTTGCATTGAATCTTAGCATGTGACAATTCGTTGGAAAGGTAAACAACATAGCTACGACTTCCATGGGATATTTTTGCATTCTCTAAAAATTCGGCCAAAATGGAGGTTAAGAAAATCTCCTCGTTAATTTAGGACATTACTCGTTTTCGACCCATTTTTACTAGGAAGGCCATAAAGTGGCCGATTTGTATTGAATCTTAGCATGTGACAATTTGTTGGATAGGTAAACAACATAACTACGTCTTCCATGGCATATTTTTGCATTCTCTAAAAATTCGGCCAAAACGGAGGTTAAGAAAATCTCCTCGTTAATTTAGGACATTACTCGTTTTCGACCCTTTTTTAGTAGGAAGGCCATAATGTGGCCGATTTGCATTGAATCTTAGCGTGTGACAATTCGTTGGATAGGTAAACAACATAACTACGACTTCCATGGGATATTTTTGCATTCTCTAAAAATTCGGCCAAAATGGAGGTTAAGAAAATCTCCTCGTTAATTTAGGACATTACTCGTTTTCGACCCATTTTTACTAGGAAGGCCATAAAGTGGCCGATTTGTATTGAATCTTAGCATGTGACAATTCGTTGGATAGGTAAACAACATAGCTACGACTTCTATGGGATATTTTTGCATTCTCTAAAAATCCGGCCAAAATGGAGGTTAAGAAAATCTCCTCGTTAATTTAGGACATTACTCGTTTTCGACCCATTTTTACTAGGAAGGCCATAAAGTGGCCGATTTGTATTGAATCTTAGCATGTGACAATTTGTTGGATAGGTAAACAACATAACTACGTCTTCCATGGGATATTTTTGCATTCTCTAAAAATTCAGCCAAAACGGAGGTTAAGAAAATCTCCTCGTTAATTTAGGACATTACTCGTTTTCAACCCTTTTTTAGTAGGAAGGCCATAATGTGGCCGATTTGCATTGAATCTTAGCGTGTGACAATTCGTTGGATAGGTAAACAACATAACTACGACTTCCATGGGATATTTTTGCATTCTCTAAAAATTCGGCCAAAATGGAGGTTAAGAAAATCTCCTCGTTAATTTAGGACATTACTCGTTTTCGACCCATTTTTACTAGGAAGGCCATAAAGTGGCCGATTTGTATTGAATCTTAGCATGTGACAATTTGTTGGATAGGTAAACAACATAACTACGTCTTCCATGGGATATTTTTGCATTCTCTAAAAATTCGGCCAAAACGGAGGTTAAGAAAATCTCCTCGTTAATTTAGGACATTACTCGTTTTCGACCCTTTTTTAGTAGGAAGGCCATAATGTGGCCGATTTGCATTGAATCTTAGCGTGTGACAATTCGTTGGATAGGTAAACAACATAACTACGACTTCCATGGGATATTTTTGCATTCTCTAAAAATTCGGCCAAAATGGAGGTTAAGAAAATCTCCTCGTTAATTTAGGACATTACTCGTTTTCGACCCATTTTTACTAGGAAGGCCATAAAGTGGCCGATTTGTATTTAATCTTAGCATGTGACAATTCGTTGGAAAGGTAAACAACATAACTACGACTTCCATGGGATATTTTTGCATTCTCTAAAAATTCGGCCAAAACGGAGGT
This sequence comes from Medicago sativa, assembly GCF_051527215.1. Taxonomy (NCBI): domain Eukaryota; kingdom Viridiplantae; phylum Streptophyta; class Magnoliopsida; order Fabales; family Fabaceae; genus Medicago; species Medicago sativa. The sequence continues at coordinate 86,559,401 of NC_140750.1, forward strand.
TAAGAAAATCTCCTCGTTAATTTAGGACATTACTCGTTTTCGACCCTTTTTTAGTAGGAAGGCCATAATGTGGCCGATTTGCATTGAATCTTAGCGTGTGACAATTCGTTGGATAGGTAAACAACATAACTACGACTTCCATGGGATATTTTTGCATTCTCTAAAAATTCGGCCAAAATGGAGGTTAAGAAAATCTCCTCGTTAATTTAGGACATTACTCGTTTTCGACCCATTTTTACTAGGAAGGCCATAAAGTGGCCGATTTGTATTGAATCTTAGCATGTGACAATTCGTTGGATAGGTAAACAACATAACTACGACTTCCATGGGATATTTTTGCATTCTCTAAAAATTCGGCCAAAACGGAGGTTAAGAAAATCTCCTCGTTAATTTAGGACATTACTCGTTTTCGACCCTTTTTTAGTAGGAAGGCCATAATATGGCCGATTTACATTGAATCTTAGCGTGTGACAATTCGTTGGATAGATAAACAACATAACTACGACTTCCATGGGATATTTTTGCATTCTCTAAAAATTCGGCCAAAATGGAGGTTAAGAAAATCTCCTCGTTAATTTAGGACATTACTCGTTTTCGACCCATTTTTACTAGGAAAGCCATAAAGTGGCCGATTTGTATTGAATCTTAGCAAGTGACAATTCGTTGGATAGGTAAACAACATAACTACGACTTCCATGGGATATTTTTGCATTCTCTAAAAATTCAGCCACAATGGAGGTTAAGAAAATCTCCTCGTTAATTTGGGACATTACTCGTTTTCGACCCTTTTTTAGTAGGAAGGCCATAATGTGGCCGATTTGCATTGAATCTTAGCGTGTGACAATTCGTTGGATAGGTAAACAACATAACTACGACTTCCATGGGATATTTTTGCATTCTCTAAAAATTCGGCCAAAACGGAGGTTAAGAAAATCTCCTCGTTAATTTAGGACATTACTCGTTTTCGACCCTTTTTTAGTAGGAAGGCCATAATGTGGCCGATTTGCATTGAATCTTAGCGTGTGACAATTCGTTGGATAGATAAACAACATAACTACGACTTCCATGGGATATTTTTGCATTCTCTAAAAATTCGGCCAAAATGGAGGTTAAGAAAATCTCCTCGTTAATTTAGGACATTACTCGTTTTCGACCCATTTTTACTAGGAAAGCCATAAAGTGGCCGATTTGTATTGAATCTTAGCAAGTGACAATTCGTTGGATAGGTAAACAACATAACTACGACTTCCATGGGATATTTTTGCATTCTCTAAAAATTCAGCCACAATGGAGGTTAAGAAAATCTCCTCGTTAATTTGGGACATTACTCGTTTTCGACCCTTATTTAGTAGGAAGGCCATAATGTGGCCGATTTGCATTGAATCTTAGCGTGTGACAATTCGTTGGATAGGTAAACAACATAACTACGACTTCCATGGGATATTTTTGCATTCTCTAAAAATTCGGCCAAAATGGAGGTTAAGAAAATCTCCTCGTTAATTTAGGAAATTACTCGTTTTCGACCCTTTTTTACTAGGAAGGCCATAATGTGGCCGATTTGCATTGAATCTTAGCATGTGACAATTCGTTGGAAAGGTAAACAACAAAACTACGACTTCCATGGGATATTTTTGCATTCTCTAAAAATTCGGCCAAAATGGAAGTTAAGAAAATCTCCTCGTTAATTTAGGACATTACTCGTTTTCGACCCTTTTTTACTAGGAAGGCCATAATGTGGCCGATTTGCATTGAATCTTAGCATGTGACAATTCGTTGGATAGGTAAACAACATAGCTACGACTTCCATGGGATATTTTTGCATTCTCTAAAAATTCGGCCAAAATGGAGGTTAAGAAAATCTCCTCGTTAATTTAGGACATTACTCGTTTTCGACCCATTTTTACTAGGAAGGCCATAAAGTGGCCGATTTGTATTGAATCTTAGCATGTGACAATTTGTTGGATAGGTAAACAACATAACTACGTCTTCCATGGGATATTTTTGCATTCTCTAAAAATTCGGCCAAAACGGAGGTTAAGAAAATCTCCTCGTTAATTTAGGACATTACTCGTTTTCGACCCTTTTTTAGTAGGAAGGCCATAATGTGGCCGATTTGCATTGAATCTTAGCGTGTGACAATTCGTTGGATAGGTAAACAACATAACTACGACTTCCATGGGATATTTTTGCATTCTCTAAAAATTCGGCCAAAATGGAGGTTAAGAAAATCTCCTCGTTAATTTAGGACATTACTCGTTTTCGACCCATTTTTACTAGGAAGGCCATAAAGTGGCCGATTTGTATTGAATCTTAGCATGTGACAATTCGTTGGATAGGTAAACAACATAACTACGACTTCCATGGGATATTTTTGCATTCTCTAAAAATTCGGCCAAAACGGAGGTTAAGAAAATCTCCTCGTTAATTTAGGACATTACTCGTTTTCGACCCTTTTTTAGTAGGAAGGCCATAAAGTGGCCGATTTGTATTGAATCTTAGCGTGTGACAATTCGTTGGATAGATAAACAACATAACTACGACTTCCATGGGATATTTTTGCATTCTCTAAAAATTCGGCCAAAATGGAGGTTAAGAAAATCTCCTCGTTAATTTGGGACATTACTCGTTTTCGACCCTTTTTTAGTAGGAAGGCCATAATGTGGCCGATTTGCATTGAATCTTAGCGTGTGACAATTCGTTGGATAGGTAAACAACATAACTACGACTGCCATGGGATATTTTTGCATTCTCTAAAAATTCGGCCAAAATGGAGGTTAAGAAAATCTCCTCGTTAATTTAGGAAATTACTCGTTTTCGACCCTTTTTTACTAGGAAGGCCATAATGTGGCCGATTTGCATTGAATCTTAGCATGTGACAATTCGTTGGAAAGGTAAACAACAAAACTACGACTTCCATGGGATATTTTTGCATTCTCTAAAAATTCGGCCAAAATGGAGGTTAAGAAAATCTCCTCGTTAATTTAGGACATTACTCGTTTTCGACCCTTTTTTACTAGGAAGGCCATAATGTGGCCGATTTGCATTGAATCTTAGCATGTGACAATTCGTTGGATAGGTAAACAACATAGCTACGACTTCCATGGGATATTTTTGCATTCTCTAAAAATTCGGCCAAAATGGAGGTTAAGAAAATCTCCTCGTTAATTTAGGACATTACTCGTTTTCGACCCATTTTTACTAGGAAGGCCATAAAGTGGCCGATTTGTATTGAATCTTAGCATGTGACAATTTGTTGGATAGGTAAACAACATAACTACGTCTTCCATGGGATATTTTTGCATTCTCTAAAAATTCGGCCAAAACGGAGGTTAAGAAAATCTCCTCGTTAATTTAGGACATTACTCGTTTTCGACCCTTTTTTAGTAGGAAGGCCATAATGTGGCCGATTTGCATTGAATCTTAGCGTGTGACAATTCGTTGGATAAGTAAACAACATAACTACGACTTCCATGGGATATTTTTGCATTCTCTAAAAATTCGGCCAAAATGGAGGTTAAGAAAATCTCCTCGTTAATTTAGGACATTACTCGTTTTCGACCCATTTTTACTAGGAAGGCCATAAAGTGGCCGATTTGTATTGAATCTTAGCATGTGACAATTCGTTGGATAGGTAAACAACATAGCTACGACTTCCATGGGATATTTTTGCATTCTCTAAAAATCCGGCCAAAATGGAGGTTAAGAAAATCTCCTCGTTAATTTAGGACATTACTCGTTTTCGACCCATTTTTACTAGGAAGGCCATAAAGTGGCCGATTTGTATTGAATCTTAGCATGTGACAATTTGTTGGATAGGTAAACAACATAACTACGTCTTCCATGGGATATTTTTGCATTCTCTAAAAATTCGGCCAAAACGGAGGTTAAGAAAATCTCCTCGTTAATTTAGGACATTACTCGTTTTCGACCCTTTTTTAGTAGGAAGGCCATAATGTGGCCGATTTGCATTGAATCTTAGCGTGTGACAATTCGTTGGATAGGTAAACAACATAACTACGACTTCCATGGGATATTTTTGCATTCTCTAAAAATTCGGCCAAAATGGAGGTTAAGAAAATCTCCTCGTTAATTTAGGAAATTACTCGTTTTCGACCCTTTTTTACTAGGAAGGCCATAATGTGGCCGATTTGCATTGAATCTTAGCATGTGACAATTCGTTGGAAAGGTAAACAACAAAACTACGACTTCCATGGGATATTTTTGCATTCTCTAAAAATTCGGCGAAAATGGAGGTTAAGAAAATCTCCTCGTTAATTTAGGACATTACTCGATTTCGACCCATTTTTACTAGGAAGGCCATAAAGTGGCCGATTTGTATTGAATCTTAGCATGTGACAATTTGTTGGATTGGTAAACAACATAACTACGTCTTCCATGGGATATTTTTGCATTCTCTAAAAATTCGGCCAAAACGGAGGTTAAGAAAATCTCCTCGTTAATTTAGGACATTACTCGATTTCGACCCATTTTTACTAGGAAGGCCATAAAGTGGCCGATTTGTATTGAATCTTAGCATGTGACAATTTGTTGGATAGGTAAACAACATAACTACGACTTCCATGGGATATTTTTGCATTCTCTAAAAATTCGGCCAAAATGGAGGTTAAGAAAATCTCCTCGTTAATTTAGGAAATTACTCGTTTTCGACCCTTTTTTACTAGGAAGGCCATAATGTGGCCGATTTGCATTGAATCTTAGCATGTGACAATTCGTTGGAAAGGTAAACAACAAAACTACGACTTCCATGGGATATTTTTGCATTCTCTAAAAATTCGGCCAAAATGGAAGTTAAGAAAATCTCCTCGTTAATTTGGGACATTACTCGTTTTCGACCCTTATTTAGTAGGAAGGCCATAATGTGGCCGATTTGCATTGAATCTTAGCGTGTGACAATTCGTTGGATAGGTAAACAACATAACTACGACTTCCATGGGATATTTTTGCATTCTCTAAAAATTCGGCCAAAATGGAGGTTAAGAAAATCTCCTCGTTAATTTAGGAAATTACTCGTTTTCGACCCTTTTTTACTAGGAAGGCCATAATGTGGCCGATTTGCATTGAATCTTAGCATGTGACAATTCGTTGGAAAGGTAAACAACAAAACTACGACTTCCATGGGATATTTTTGCATTCTCTAAAAATTCGGCCAAAATGGAAGTTAAGAAAATCTCCTCGTTAATTTAGGACATTACTCGTTTTCGACCCTTTTTTACTAGGAAGGCCATAATGCGGCCGATTTGCATTGAATCTTAGCATGTGACAATTCGTTGGATAGGTAAACAACATAGCTACGACTTCCATGGGATATTTTTGCATTCTCTAAAAATTCGGCCAAAATGGAGGTTAAGAAAATCTCCTCGTTAATTTAGGACATTACTCGTTTTCGACCCATTTTTACTAGGAAGGCCATAAAGTGGCCGATTTGTATTGAATCTTAGCATGTGACAATTTGTTGGATAGGTAAACAACATAACTACGTCTTCCATGGGATATTTTTGCATTCTCTAAAAATTCGGCCAAAACGGAGGTTAAGAAAATCTCCTCGTTAATTTAGGACATTACTCGTTTTCGACCCTTTTTTAGTAGGAAGGCCATAATGTGGCCGATTTGCATTGAATCTTAGCGTGTGACAATTCGTTGGATAGGTAAACAACATAACTACGACTTCCATGGGATATTTTTGCATTCTCTAAAAATTCGGCCAAAATGGAGGTTAAGAAAATCTCCTCGTTAATTTAGGACATTACTCGTTTTCGACCCATTTTTACTAGGAAGGCCATAAAGTGGCCGATTTGTATTGAATCTTAGCATGTGACAATTCGTTGGATAGGTAAACAACATAACTACGACTTCCATGGGATATTTTTGCATTCTCTAAAAATTCGGCCAAAACGGAGGTTAAGAAAATCTCCTCGTTAATTTAGGACATTACTCGTTTTCGACCCTTTTTTAGTAGGAAGGCCATAATGTGGCCGATTTGCATTGAATCTTAGCGTGTGACAATTCGTTGGATAGATAAACAACATAACTACGACTTCCATGGGATATTTTTGCATTCTCTAAAAATTCGGCCAAAATGGAGGTTAAGAAAATCTCCTCGTTAATTTAGGACATTACTCGTTTTCGACCCATTTTTACTAGGAAAGCCATAAAGTGGCCGATTTGTATTGAATCTTAGCAAGTGACAATTCGTTGGATAGGTAAACAACATAACTACGACTTCCATGGGATATTTTTGCATTCTCTAAAAATTCAGCCACAATGGAGGTTAAGAAAATCTCCTCGTTAATTTGGGACATTACTCGTTTTCGACCCTTTTTTAGTAGGAAGGCCATAATGTGGCCGATTTGCATTGAATCTTAGCGTGTGACAATTCGTTGGATAGGTAAACAACATAACTACGACTGCCATGGGATATTTTTGCATTCTCTAAAAATTCGGCCAAAATGGAGGTTAAGAAAATCTCCTCGTTAATTTAGGACATTACTCGTTTTTGACCCATTTTTACTAGGAAGGCCATAAAGTGGCCGATTTGTATTGAATCTTAGCGTGTGACAATTCGTTGGATATGTAAACAACATAACTACGACTTCCATGGGATATTTTTGCATTCTCTAAAAATTCGGCCAAAATGGAGGTTAAGAAAATCTCCTCGTTAATTTAGGAAATTACTCGTTTTCGACCCTTTTTTACTAGGAAGGCCATAATGTGGCCGATTTGCATTGAATCTTAGCATGTGACAATTCGTTGGAAAGGTAAACAACAAAACTACGACTTCCATGGGATATTTTTGCATTCTCTAAAAATTCGGCCAAAATGGAGGTTAAGAAAATCTCCTCGTTAATTTAGGACATTACTCGTTTTCGACCCATTTTTACTAGGAAAGCCATAAAGTGGCCGATTTGTATTGAATCTTAGCAAGTGACAATTCGTTGGATAGGTAAACAACATAACTACGACTTCCATGGGATATTTTTGCATTCTCTAAAAATTCGGCCAAAATGGAGGTTAAGAAAATCTCCTCGTTAATTTAGGACATTACTCGTTTTCGACCCATTTTTACTAGGAAAGCCATAAAGTGGCCGATTTGTATTGAATCTTAGCAAGTGACAATTCGTTGGATAGGTAAACAACATAACTACGACTTCCATGGGATATTTTTGCATTCTCTAAAAATTCAGCCACAATGGAGGTTAAGAAAATCTCCTCGTTAATTTGGGACATTACTCGTTTTCGACCCTTTTTTAGTAGGAAGGCCATAATGTGGCCGATTTGCATTGAATCTTAGCGTGTGACAATTCGTTGGATAGGTAAACAACATAACTACGACTGCCATGGGATATTTTTGCATTCTCTAAAAATTCGGCCAAAATGGAGGTTAAGAAAATCTCCTCGTTAATTTAGGACATTACTCGTTTTTGACCCATTTTTACTAGGAAGGCCATAAAGTGGCCGATTTGTATTGAATCTTAGCGTGTGACAATTCGTTGGATATGTAAACAACATAACTACGACTTCCATGGGATATTTTTGCATTCTCTAAAAATTCGGCCAAAATGGAGGTTAAGAAAATCTCCTCGTTAATTTAGGAAATTACTCGTTTTCGACCCTTTTTTACTAGGAAGGCCATAATGTGGCCGATTTGCATTGAATCTTAGCATGTGACAATTTGTTGGATAGGTAAACAACATAACTACGTCTTCCATGGGATATTTTTGCATTCTCTAAAAATTCGGCCAAAACGGAGGTTAAGAAAATCTCCTCGTTAATTTAGGACATTACTCGTTTTCGACCCTTTTTTAGTAGGAAGGCCATAATGTGGCCGATTTGCATTGAATCTTAGCGTGTGACAATTCGTTGGATAGGTAAACAACATAACTACGACTTCCATGGGATATTTTTGCATTCTCTAAAAATTCGGCCAAAATGGAGGTTAAGAAAATCTCCTCGTTAATTTAGGACATTACTCGTTTTCGACCCATTTTTACTAGGAAGGCCATAAAGTGGCCGATTTGTATTGAATCTTAGCATGTGACAATTCGTTGGATAGGTAAACAACATAACTACGACTTCCATGGGATATTTTTGCATTCTCTAAAAATTCGGCCAAAACGGAGGTTAAGAAAATCTCCTCGTTAATTTAGGACATTACTCGTTTTCGACCCTTTTTTAGTAGGAAGGCCATAATGTGGCCGATTTGCATTGAATCTTAGCGTGTGACAATTCGTTGGATAGATAAACAACATAACTACGACTTCCATGGGATATTTTTGCATTCTCTAAAAATTCGGCCAAAATGGAGGTTAAGAAAATCTCCTCGTTAATTTAGGACATTACTCGTTTTCGACCCATTTTTACTAGGAAAGCCATAAAGTGGCCGATTTGTATTGAATCTTAGCAAGTGACAATTCGTTGGATAGGTAAACAACATAACTACGACTTCCATGGGATATTTTTGCATTCTCTAAAAATTCAGCCAAAATGGAGGTTAAGAAAATCTCCTCGTTAATTTAGGACATTACTCGTTTTCGACCCATTTTTACTAGGAAAGCCATAAAGTGGCCGATTTGTATTGAATCTTAGCAAGTGACAATTCGTTGGATAGGTAAACAACATAACTACGACTTCCATGGGATATTTTTGCATTCTCTAAAAATTCAGCCACAATGGAGGTTAAGAAAATCTCCTCGTTAATTTGGGACATTACTCGTTTTCGACCCTTTTTTAGTAGGAAGGCCATAATGTGGCCGATTTGCATTGAATCTTAGCGTGTGACAATTCGTTGGATAGGTAAACAACATAACTACGACTGCCATGGGATATTTTTGCATTCTCTAAAAATTCGGCCAAAATGGAGGTTAAGAAAATCTCCTCGTTAATTTAGGACATTACTCGTTTTTGACCCATTTTTACTAGGAAGGCCATAAAGTGGCCGATTTGTATTGAATCTTAGCGTGTGACAATTCGTTGGATATGTAAACAACATAACTACGACTTCCATGGGATATTTTTGCATTCTCTAAAAATTCGGCCAAAATGGAGGTTAAGAAAATCTCCTCGTTAATTTAGGAAATTACTCGTTTTCGACCCTTTTTTACTAGGAAGGCCATAATGTGGCCGATTTGCATTGAATCTTAGCATGTGACAATTCGTTGGAAAGGTAAACAACAAAACTACGACTTCCATGGGATATTTTTGCATTCTCTAAAAATTCGGCCAAAATGGAGGTTAAGAAAATCTCCTCGTTAATTTAGGACATTACTCGTTTTCGACCCTTTTTTACTAGGAAGGCCATAATGTGGCCGATTTGCATTGAATCTTAGCATGTGACAATTCGTTGGATAGGTAAACAACATAGCTACGACTTCCATGGGATATTTTTGCATTCTCTAAAAATTCGGCCAAAATGGAGGTTAAGAAAATCTCCTCGTTAATTTAGGACATTACTCGTTTTCGACCCATTTTTACTAGGAAGGCCATAAAGTGGCCGATTTGTATTGAATCTTAGCATGTGACAATTTGTTGGATAGGTAAACAACATAACTACGTCTTCCATGGGATATTTTTGCATTCTCTAAAAATTCGGCCAAAACGGAGGTTAAGAAAATCTCCTCGTTAATTTAGGACATTACTCGTTTTCGACCCTTTTTTAGTAGGAAGGCCATAATGTGGCCGATTTGCATTGAATCTTAGCGTGTGACAATTCGTTGGATAAGTAAACAACATAACTACGACTTCCATGGGATATTTTTGCATTCTCTAAAAATTCGGCCAAAATGGAGGTTAAGAAAATCTCCTCGTTAATTTAGGACATTACTCGTTTTCGACCCATTTTTACTAGGAAGGCCATAAAGTGGCCGATTTGTATTGAATCTTAGCATGTGACAATTCGTTGGATAGGTAAAGAACATAGCTACGACTTCCATGGGATATTTTTGCATTCTCTAAAAATCCGGCCAAAATGGAGGTTAAGAAAATCTCCTCGTTAATTTAGGACATTACTCGTTTTCGACCCATTTTTACTAGGAAGGCCATAAAGTGGCCGATTTGTATTGAATCTTAGCATGTGACAATTTGTTGGATAGGTAAACAACATAACTACGTCTTCCATGGGATATTTTTGCATTCTCTAAAAATTCGGCCAAAACGGAGGTTAAGAAAATCTCCTCGTTAATTTAGGACATTACTCGTTTTCGACCCTTTTTTAGTAGGAAGGCCATAATGTGGCCGATTTGCATTGAATCTTAGCGTGTGACAATTCGTTGGATAGGTAAACAACATAACTACGACTTCCATGGGATATTTTTGCATTCTCTAAAAATTCGGCCAAAATGGAGGTTAAGAAAATCTCCTCGTTAATTTAGGAAATTACTCGTTTTCGACCCTTTTTTACTAGGAAGGCCATAATGTGGCCGATTTGCATTGAATCTTAGCATGTGACAATTCGTTGGAAAGGTAAACAACAAAACTACGACTTCCATGGGATATTTTTGCATTCTCTAAAAATTCGGCCAAAATGGAGGTTAAGAAAATCTCCTCGTTAATTTAGGACATTACTCGATTTCGACCCATTTTTACTAGGAAGGCCATAAAGTGGCCGATTTGTATTGAATCTTAGCATGTGACAATTTGTTGGATAGGTAAACAACATAACTACGTCTTCCATGGGATATTTTTGCATTCTCTAAAAATTCGGCCAAAACGGAGGTTAAGAAAATCTCCTCGTTAATTTAGGACATTACTCGTTTTCGACCCTTTTTTAGTAGGAAGGCCATAATGTGGCCGATTTGCATTGAATCTTAGCGTGTGACAATTCGTTGGATAGGTAAACAACATAACTACGACTTCCATGGGATATTTTTGCATTCTCTAAAAATTCGGCCAAAATGGAGGTTAAGAAAATCTCCTCGTTAATTTAGGACATTACTCGTTTTCGACCCTTTTTTACTAGGAAGGCCATAAAGTGGCCGATTTGTATTGAATCTTAGCATGTGACAATTTGTTGGATAGGTAAACAACATAACTACGTCTTCCATGGGATATTTTTGCATTCTCTAAAAATTCGGCCAAAACGGAGGTTAAGAAAATCTCCTCGTTAATTTAGGACATTACTCGTTTTCGACCCTTTTTTAGTAGGAAGGCCATAATGTGGCCGATTTGCATTGAATCTTAGCGTGTGACAATTCGTTGGATAGGTAAACAACATAACTACGACTTCCATGGGATATTTTTGCATTCTCTAAAAATTCGGCCAAAATGGAGGTTAAGAAAATCTCCTCGTTAATTTAGGAAATTACTCATTTTCGACCCTTTTTTACTAGGAAGGCCATAATGTGGCCGATTTGCATTGAATCTTAGCATGTGACAATTCGTTGGAAAGGTAAACAACAAAACTACGACTTCCATGGGATATTTTTGCATTCTCTAAAAATTCGGCCAAAATGGAGGTTAAGAAAATCTCCTCGTTAATTTAGGACATTACTCGATTTCGACCCATTTTTACTAGGAAGGCCATAAAGTGGCCGATTTGTATTGAATCTTAGCATGTGACAATTTGTTGGATAGGTAAACAACATAACTACGTCTTCCATGGGATATTTTTGCATTCTCTAAAAATTCGGCCAAAATGGAGGTTAAGAAAATCTCCTCGTTAATTTAGGAAATTACTCGTTTTCGACCCTTTTTTACTAGGAAGGCCATAATGTGGCCGATTTGCATTGAATCTTAGCATGTGACAATTCGTTGGAAAGGTAAACAACAAAACTACGACTTCCATGGGATATTTTTGCATTCTCTAAAAATTCGGCCAAAATGGAGGTTAAGAAAATCTCCTCGTTAATTTAGGACATTACTCGATTTCGACCCATTTTTACTAGGAAGGCCATAAAGTGGCCGATTTGTATTGAATCTTAGCATGTCACAATTTGTTGGATAGGTAAACAACATAACTACGTCTTCCATGGGATATTTTTGCATTCTCTAAAAATTCGGCCAAAACGGAGGTTAAGAAAATCTCCTCGTTAATTTAGGACATTACTCGTTTTCGACCCTTTTTTAGTAGGAAGGCCATAATGTGGCCGATTTGCATTGAATCTTAGCGTGTGACAATTCGTTGGATAGGTAAACAACATAACTACGACTTCCATGGGATATTTTTGCATTCTCTAAAAATTCGGCCAAAATGGAGGTTAAGAAAATCTCCTCGTTAATTTAGGACATTACTCGTTTTCGACCCTTTTTTACTAGGAAGGCCATAAAGTGGCCGATTTGTATTGAATCTTAGCATGTGACAATTTGTTGGATAGGTAAACAACATAACTACGTCTTCCATGGGATATTTTTGCATTCTCTAAAAATTCGGCCAAAACGGAGGTTAAGAAAATCTCCTCGTTAATTTAGGACATTACTCGTTTTCGACCCTTTTTTAGTAGGAAGGCCATAATGTGGCCGATTTGCATTGAATCTTAGCGTGTGACAATTCGTTGGATAGGTAAACAACATAACTACGACTTCCATGGGATATTTTTGCATTCTCTAAAAATTCGGCCAAAATGGAGGTTAAGAAAATCTCCTCGTTAATTTAGGACATTACTCGTTTTCGACCCATTTTTACTAGGAAGGCCATAAAGTGGCCGATTTGTATTGAATCTTAGCATGTGACAATTCGTTGGAAAGGTAAACAACATAACTACGACTTCCATGGGATATTTTTGCATTCTCTAAAAATTCGGCCAAAACGGAGGTTAAGAAAATCTCCTCGTTAATTTAGGACATTACTCGTTTTCGACCCTTTTTTACTAGGAAGGCTATAATGTGGCCGATTTGCATTGAATCTTAGCATGTGACAATTCGTTGGATAGATAAACAACATAACTACGACTTCCATGGGATATTTTCGCATTCTCTAAAAATTAGGCCAAAATGGAGGTTAAGAAAATCTCCTCGTTAATTTAGGACATAACTCGTTTTCAACCCTTTTTTAGTAGGAAGGCCATAATGTGGCCGATTTGCATTGAATCTTAGCGTGTGACAATTCGTTGGATAGGTAAACAACATAACTACGACTTCCATGGGATATTTTTGCATTCTCTAAAAATTCGGCCAAAATGGAGGTTAAGAAAATCTCCTCGTTAATTTAGGACATTACTCGATTTCGACCCATTTTTACTAGGAAGGCCATAAAGTGGCCGATTTGTATTGAATCTTAGCATGTGACAATTTGTTGGATAGGTAAGCAACATAACTACGTCTTCCATGGGATATTTTTGCATTCTCTAAAAATTCGGCCAAAACGGAGGTTAAGAAAATCTCCTCGTTAATTTAGGACATTACTCGTTTTCGACCCTTTTTTAGTAGGAAGGCCATAATGTGGCCGATTTGCATTGAATCTTAGCGTGTGACAATTAGTTGGATAGGTAAACAACATAACTACGACTTCCATGGGATATTTTTGCATTCTCTAAAAATTCGGCCAAAACGGAGGTTAAGAAAATCTCCTCGTTAATTTAGGACATTACTCGTTTTCGACCCTTTTTTAGTAGGAAGGCCATAATGTGGCCGATTTGCATTGAATCTTAGCGTGTGACAATTAGTTGGATAGGTAAACAACATAACTACGACTTCCATGGGATATTTTTGCATTCTCTAAAAATTCGGCCAAAATGGAGGTTAAGAAAATCTCCTCGTTAATTTAGGACATTACTCGTTTTCGACCCATTTTTACTAGGAAGGCCATAAAGTGGCCGATTTGTGTTGAATCTTAGCATGTGACAATTCGTTGGATAGGTAAACAACATAACTACGACTTCCATGAGATATTTTTGCATTCTCTAAAAATTCGGCCAAAACGGAGGTTAAGAAAATCTCCTCGTTAATTTAGGACATTACTCGTTTTCGACCCTTTTTTAGTAGGAAGGCCATAATGTGGCCGATTTGCATTGAATCTTAGCGTGTGACAATTCGTTGGATAGGTAAACAACATAACTACGACTTCCATGGGATATTTTTGCATTCTCTAAAAATTCGGCCAAAATGGAGGTTAAGAAAATCTCCTCGTTAATTTAGGACATTACTCGTTTTCGACCCATTTTTACTAGGAAGGCCATAAAGTGGCCGATTTGTATTGAATCTTAGCATGTGACAATTCGTTGGAAAGGTAAACAACATAACTACGACTTCCATGGGATATTTTTGCATTCTCTAAAAATTCGGCCAAAACGGAGGTTAAGAAAATCTCCTCGTTAATTTAGGACATTACTCGTTTTCGACCCTTTTTTACTAGGAAGGCTATAATGTGGCCGATTTGCATTGAATCTTAGCATGTGACAATTCGTTGGATAGATAAACAACATAACTACGACTTCCATGGGATATTTTCGCATTCTCTAAAAATTAGGCCAAAATGGAGGTTAAGAAAATCTCCTCGTTAATTTAGGACATAACTCGTTTTCAACCCTTTTTTAGTAGGAAGGCCATAATGTGGCCGATTTGCATTGAATCTTAGCGTGTGACAATTCGTTGGATAGGTAAACAACATAACTACGACTTCCATGGGATATTTTTGCATTCTCTAAAAATTCGGCCAAAATGGAGGTTAAGAAAATCTCCTCGTTAATTTAGGACATTACTCGATTTCGACCCATTTTTACTAGGAAGGCCATAAAGTGGCCGATTTGTATTGAATCTTAGCATGTGACAATTTGTTGGATAGGTAAGCAACATAACTACGTCTTCCATGGGATATTTTTGCATTCTCTAAAAATTCGGCCAAAACGGAGGTTAAGAAAATCTCCTCGTTAATTTAGGACATTACTCGTTTTCGACCCTTTTTTAGTAGGAAGGCCATAATGTGGCTGATTTGCATTGAATCTTAGCGTGTGACAATTAGTTGGATAGGTAAACAACATAACTACGACTTCCATGGGATATTTTTGCATTCTCTAAAAATTCGGCCAAAACGGAGGTTAAGAAAATCTCCTCGTTAATTTAGGACATTACTCGTTTTCGACCCTTTTTTAGTAGGAAGGCCATAATGTGGCTGATTTGCATTGAATCTTAGCGTGTGACAATTAGTTGGATAGGTAAACAACATAACTACGACTTCCATGGGATATTTTTGCATTCTCTAAAAATTCGGCCAAAATGGAGGTTAAGAAAATCTCCTCGTTAATTTAGGACATTACTCGTTTTCGACCCATTTTTACTAGGAAGGCCATAAAGTGGCCGATTTGTATTGAATCTTAGCATGTGACAATTCGTTGGATAGGTAAACAACATAACTACGACTTCCATGAGATATTTTTGCATTCTCTAAAAATTCGGCCAAAACGGAGGTTAAGAAAATCTCCTCGTTAATTTAGGACATTACTCGTTTTCGACCCTTTTTTAGTAGGAAGGCCATAATGTGGCCGATTTGCATTGAATCTTAGCGTGTGACAATTCGTTGGATAGATAAACAACATAACTACGACTTCCATGGGATATTTTTGCATTCTCTAAAAATTCGGCCAAAATGGAGGTTAAGAAAATCTCCTCGTTAATTTAGGACATTACTCGTTTTCGACCCATTTTTACTAGGAAGGCCATAAAGTGGCCGATTTGTATTGAATCTTAGCAAGTGACAATTCGTTGGATAGGTAAACAACATAACTACGACTTCCATGGGATATTTTTGCATTCTTTAAAAATTCAGCCACAATGGAGGTTAAGAAAATATCCTCGTTAATTTGGGACATTACTCGTTTTTGACCCATTTTTACCAGGAAGGCCATAAAGTGGCCGATTTGTATTGAATCTTAGCGTGTGACAATTCGTTGGATATGTAAACAACATAACTACAACTTCCATGGGATATTTTTGCATTCTCTAAAAATTCGGCCAAAATGGAGGTTAAGAAAATCTCCTCGTTAATTTAGGACATTACTCGTTTTCGACCCATTTTTACTAGGAAGGCCATAAAGTGGCCGATTTGTATTGAATCTTAGCAAGTGACAATTCGTTGGATAGGTAAACAACATAACTACGACTTCCATGGGATATTTTTGCATTCTTTAAAAATTCAGCCACAGTGGAGGTTAAGAAAATATCCTCGTTAATTTGGGACATTACTCGTTTTTGACCCATTTTTACTAGGAAGGCCATAAAGTGGCCGATTTGTATTGAATCTTAGCGTGTGACAATTCGTTGGATATGTAAACAACATAACTACAACTTCCATGGGATATTTTTGCATTCTCTAAAAATTCGGCCAAAATGGAGGTTAAGAAAATCTCCTCGTTAATTTAGGACATTACTCGTTTTCGACCCTTTTTTACTAGGAAGGCCATAAAGTGGCCGATTTGTATTGAATCTTAGCATGTGACAATTTGTTGGATAGGTAAACAACATAACTACGTCTTCCATGGGATATTTTTGCATTCTCTAAAAATTCGGCCAAAACGGAGGTTAAGAAAATCTCCTCGTTAATTTAGGACATTACTCGTTTTCGACCCTTTTTTAGTAGGAAGGCCATAATGTGGCCGATTTGCATTGAATCTTAGCGTGTGACAATTCGTTGGATAGGTAAACAACATAACTACGACTTCCATGGGATATTTTTGCATTCTCTAAAAATTCGGCCAAAATGGAGGTTAAGAAAATCTCCTCGTTAATTTAGGACATTACTCGTTTTGGACCCATTTTTACTAGGAAGGCCATAAAGTGGCCGATTTGTATTGAATCTTAGCATGTGACAATTCGTTGGATAGGTAAACAACATAACTACGACTTCCATGAGATATTTTTGCATTCTCTAAAAATTCGGCCAAAACGGAGGTTAAGAAAATCTCCTCGTTAATTTAGGACATTACTCGTTTTCGACCCTTTTTTAGTAGGAAGGCCATAATGTGGCCGATTTGCATTGAATCTTAGCGTGTGACAATTCGTTGGATAGATAAACAACATAACTACGACTTCCATGGGATATATTTTTGCATTCTCTAAAAATTCGGCCAAAATGGAGGTTAAGAAAATCTCCTCGTTAATTTAGGACATTACTAGTTTTCGACCCATTTTTACTAGGAAGGCCATAAAGTGGCCGATTTGTATTGAATCTTAGCAAGTGACAATTCGTTGGATAGGTAAACAACATAACTACGACTTCCATGGGATATTTTTGCATTCTTTAAAAATTCAGCCACAATGGAGGTTAAGAAAATATCCTCGTTAATTTGGGACATTACTCGTTTTTGACCCATTTTTACTAGGAAGGCCATAAAGTGGCCGATTTGTATTGAATCTTAGCGTGTGACAATTCGTTGGATATGTAAACAACATAACTACAACTTCCATGGGATATTTTTGCATTCTCTAAAAATTCGGCCAAAATGGAGGTTAAGAAAATCTCCTCGTTAATTTAGGACATTACTCGTTTTCGACCCATTTTTACTAGGAAGGCCATAAAGTGGCCGATTTGTATTGAATCTTAGCAAGTGACAATTCGTTGGATAGGTAAACAACATAACTACGACTTCCATGGGATATTTTTGCATTCTTTAAAAATTCAGCCACAGTGGAGGTTAAGAAAATATCCTCGTTAATTTGGGACATTACTCGTTTTTGACCCATTTTTACTAGGAAGGCCATAAAGTGGCCGATTTGTATTGAATCTTAGCGTGTGACAATTCGTTGGATATGTAAACAACATAACTACAACTTCCATGGGATATTTTTGCATTCTCTAAAAATTCGGCCAAAATGGAGGTTAAGAAAATCTCCTCGTTAATTTAGGACATTACTCGTTTTCGACCCTTTTTTACTAGGAAGGCCATAAAGTGGCCGATTTGTATTGAATCTTAGCATGTGACAATTTGTTGGATAGGTAAACAACATAACTACGTCTTCCATGGGATATTTTTGCATTCTCCAAAAATTCGGCCAAAACGGAGGTTAAAAAAATCTCCTCGTTAATTTAGGACATTACTCGTTTTCGACCCTTTTTTAGTAGGAAGGCCATAATGTGGCCGATTTGCATTGAATCTTAGCGTGTGACAATTCGTTGGATAGGTAAACAACATAACTACGACTTCCATGAGATATTTTTGCATTCTCTAAAAATTCGGCCAAAATGGAGGTTAAGAAAATCTCCTCGTTAATTTAGGACATTACTCGTTTTCGACCCATTTTTACTAGGAAGGCCATAAAGTGGCCGATTTGCATTGAATCTTAGCATGTGACAATTTGTTGGATAGGAAAACAACATAACTACGTCTTCCATGGGATATTTTTGCATTTTCTAAAAATTCGGCCAAAACGGAGGTTAAGAAAATCTCCTCGTTAATTTAGGACATTACTCGTTTTCGACCCTTTTTTAGTAGGAAGGCCATAATGTGGCCGATTTGCATTGAATCTTAGCGTGTGACAATTCGTTGGATAGGTAAACAACATAACTACGACTTCCATGGGATATTTTTGCATTCTCTAAAAATTCGGCCAAAATGGAGGTTAAGAAAATCTCCTCGTTAATTTAGGACATTACTCGTTTTCGACCCATTTTTACTAGGAAGGCCATAAAGTGGCCGATTTGTATTGAATCTTAGCATGTGACAATTCGTTGGATAGGTAAACAACATAACTACGACTTCCATGAGATATTTTTGCATTCTCTAAAAATTCGGCCAAAACGGAGGTTAAGAAAATCTCCTCGTTAATTTAGGACATTACTCGTTTTCGACCCTTTTTTAGTAGGGAGGCCATAATGTGGCCGATTTGCATTGAATCTTAGCGTGTGACAATTCGTTGGATAGATAAACAACATAACTACGACTTCCATGGGATATTTTTGCATTCTCTAAAAATTCGGCCAAAATGGAGGTTAAGAAAATCTCCTCGTTAATTTAGGACATTACTCGTTTTCGACCCATTTTTACTAGGAAGGCCATAAAGTGGCCGATTTGTATTGAATCTTAGCAAGTGACAATTCGTTGGATAGGTAAACAACATAACTACGACTTCCATGGGATATTTTTGCATTCTTTAAAAATTCAGCCACAATGGAGGTTAAGAAAATATCCTCGTTAATTTGGGACATTACTCGTTTTTGACCCATTTTTACTAGGAAGGCCATAAAGTGGCCGATTTGTATTGAATCTTAGCGTGTGACAATTCGTTGGATATGTAAACAACATAACTACAACTTCCATGGGATATTTTTGCATTCTCTAAAAATTCGGCCAAAATGGAGGTTAAGAAAATCTCCTCGTTAATTTAGGACATTACTCGTTTTCGACCCTTTTTTACTAGGAAGGCCATAATGTGGCCGATTTGCATTGAATCTTAGCATGTGACAATTCGTTGGAAAGGTAAACAACAAAACTACGACTTCCATGGGATATTTTTGCATTCTCTAAAAATTCGGCCAAAATGGAGGTTAAGAAAATCTCCTCGTTAATTTGGGACATTACTCGTTTTCGACCCTTTTTTACTAGGAAGGCCATAATGTGGCCGATTTGCATTGAATCTTAGCATGTGACAATTCGTTGGATAGGTAAACAACATAGCTACGACTTCCATGGGATATTTTTGCATTCTCTAAAAATTCGGCCAAAATGGAGGTTAAGAAAATCTCCTCGTTAATTTAGGACATTACTCGTTTTCGACCCATTTTTACTAGGAAGGCCATAAAGTGGCCGATTTGTATTGAATCTTAGCATGTGACAATTTGTTGGATAGGTAAACAACATAACTACGTCTTCCCTGGGATATTTTTGCATTCTCTAAAAATTCGGCCAAAACGGAGGTTAAGAAAATCTCCTCGTTAATTTGGGACATTACTCGTTTTCGACCCTTTTTTAGTAGGAAGGCCATAATGTGGCCGATTTGCATTGAATCTTAGCGTGTGACAATTCGTTGGATAGGTAAACAACATAACTACGACTTCCATGGGATATTTTTGCCTTCTCTAAAAATTTGGCCAAAATGGAGGTTAAGAAAATCTCCTCGTTAATTTGGGACATTACTCGTTTTCGACCCTTTTTTAGTAGGAAGGCCATAATGTGGCCGATTTGCATTGAATCTTAGCGTGTGACAATTCGTTGGATAGATAAACAACATAACTACGACTTCCATGGGATATTTTTGCATTCTCTAAAAATTCGGCCAAAATGGAGGTTAAGAAAATCTCCTCGTTAATTTAGGACATTACTCGTTTTCAACCCTTTTTTAGTAGGAAGGCCATAAAGTGGTCGATTTGTATTGAATCTTAGCATGTGAAAATTCATTGGATAGGTAAACAAAATAGCTACGACTTCCATGGGATATTTTTGCATTCTCTAAAAATTCGGCCAAAATGGAGGTTAAGAAAATCCCCTCGTTAATTTAGGACATTACTCGTTTTCGACCCTTTTTATATAAGGAAGGCCATAAAGTGGCCGATTTGTATTGAATCTTAGCAAGTGACAATTCGTTGGATAGGTAAACAACATAACTACGACTTCCATGGGATATTTTTGCATTCTTTAAAAATTCAGCCACAATGGAGGTTAAGAAAATATCCTCGTTAATTTGGGACATTACTCGTTTTTGACCCATTTTTACTAGGAAGGCCATAAAATGGCCGATTTGTATTGAATCTTAGCGTGTGACAATTCGTTGGATATGTAAACAACATAACTACAACTTCCATGGGATATTTTTGCATTCTCTAAAAATTCGGCCAAAATGGAGGTTAAGAAAATCTCCTCGTTAATTTAGGACATTACTCGTTTTCGACCCTTTTTTACTAGGAAGGCCATAATGTGGCCGATTTGCATTGAATCTTAGCATGTGACAATTCGTTGGAAAGGTAAACAACAAAACTACGACTTCCATGGGATATTTTTGCATTCTCTAAAAATTCGGCCAAAATGGAGGTTAAGAAAATATCCTCGTTAATTTGGGACATTACTCGTTTTCGACCCTTTTTTACTAGGAAGGCCATAATGTGGCCGATTTGCATTGAATCTTAGCATGTGACAATTCGTTGGATAGGTAAACAACATAGCTACGACTTCCATGGGATATTTTTGCATTCTCTAAAAATTCGGCCAAAATGGAGGTTAAGAAAATCTCCTCGTTAATTTAGGACATTACTCGTTTTCGACCCATTTTTACTAGGAAGGCCATAAAGTGGCCGATTTGTATTGAATCTTAGCATGTGACAATTTGTTGGATAGGTAAACAACATAACTACGTCTTCCCTGGGATATTTTTGCATTCTCTAAAAATTCGGCCAAAACGGAGGTTAAGAAAATCTCCTCGTTAATTTGGGACATTACTCGTTTTCGACCCTTTTTTAGTAGGAAGGCCATAATGTGGCCGATTTGCATTGAATCTTAGCGTGTGACAATTCGTTGGATAGGTAAACAACATAACTACGACTTCCATGGGATATTTTTGCCTTCTCTAAAAATTTGGCCAAAATGGAGGTTAAGAAAATCTCCTCGTTAATTTGGGACATTACTCGTTTTCGACCCTTTTTTAGTAGGAAGGCCATAATGTGGCCGATTTGCATTGAATCTTAGTGTGTGACAATTCGTTGGATAGATAAACAACATAACTACGACTTCCATGGGATATTTTTGCATTCTCTAAAAATTCGGCCAAAATGGAGGTTAAGAAAATCTCCTCGTTAATTTAGGACATTACTCGTTTTCAACCCTTTTTTAGTAGGAAGGCCATAAAGTGGTCGATTTGTATTGAATCTTAGCATGTGAAAATTCATTGGATAGGTAAACAAAATAGCTACGACTTCCATGGGATATTTTTGCATTCTCTAAAAATTCGGCCAAAATGGAGGTTAAGAAAATCCCCTCGTTAATTTAGGACATTACTCGTTTTCGACCCTTTTTATATAAGGAAGGCCATAAAGTGGCCGGTTTGTATTGAATCTTAGCGTGTGACAATTCGTTGGATAGGTAAACAACATAGCTACGACTTCCATGGGATATTTTTGCATTTTTTAAAAATTCAGCCAAAACGGAGGTTAAGAAAATCTCCTCGTTAATTTAGGACATTACTCGTTTTCGACCCATTTTTACTAGGAAGGCCATAAAGTGGCCGATTTGTATTGAATCTTAGCAAGTGACAATTCGTTGGATAGGTAAACAACATAACTACGACTTCCATGGGATATTTTTGCATTCTTTAAAAATTCAGCCACAATGGAGGTTAAGAAAATATCCTCGTTAATTTGGGACATTACTCGTTTTTGACCCATTTTTACTAGGAAGGCCATAAAGTGGCCGATTTGTATTGAATCTTAGCGTGTGACAATTCGTTGGATATGTAAACAACATAACTACAACTTCCATGGGATATTTTTGCATTCTCTAAAAATTCGGCCAAAATGGAGGTTAAGAAAATCTCCTCGTTAATTTAGGACATTACTCGTTTTCGACCCTTGTTTACTAGGAAGGCCATAATGTGGCCGATTTGCATTGAATCTTAGCATGTGACAATTCGTTGGAAAGGTAAACAACAAAACTATGACTTCCATGGGATATTTTTGCATTCTCTAAAAATTCGGCCAAAATGGAGGTTAAGAAAATCTCCTCGTTAATTTGGGACATTACTCGTTTTCGACCCTTTTTTAGTAGGAAGGCCATAAAGTGGTCGATTTGTATTGAATCTTAGCGTGTGACAATTCGTTGGATATGTAAACAACATAACTACGACTTCCATGGGATATTTTTGCATTCTCTAAAATTTCGGCCAAAATGGAGGTTAAGAAAATCTCCTCGTTAATTTAGGACATTACTCGTTTTCGACCCTTTTTTACTAGGAAGGCCATAATGTGGCCGATTTGCATTGAATCTTAGCATGTGACAATTCGTTGGATAGGTAAACAACATAGCTACGACTTCCACGGGATATTTTTGCATTCTCTAAAAATTCGGCCAAAATGGAGGTTAAGAAAATCTCCTCGTTAATTTAGGACATTACTCGTTTTCGACCCATTTTTACTAGGAAGGCCATAAAGTGGCCGATTTGTATTGAATCTTAGCTTGTGACAATTTGTTGGATAGGTAAACAACATAACTACGTCTTCCATGGGATATTTTTGCATTCTCTAAAAATTCGGCCAAAACGGAGGTTAAGAAAATCTCCTCGTTAATTTGGGACATTACTCGTTTTCAACCCTTTTTTAGTAGGAAGGCCATAATGTGGCCGATTTGCATTGAATCTTAGCGTGTGACAATTCGTTGGATAGGTAAACAACATAACTACGACTTCCATGGGATATTTTTGCATTCTCTAAAAATTTGGCCAAAATGGAGGTTAAGAAAATCTCCTCGTTAATTTGGGACATTACTCGTTTTCGACCCTTTTTTACTAGGAAGGCCATAATGTGGCCGATTTGCATTGAATCTTAGCATGTGACAATTCGTTGGATAGATAAACAACATAACTACGACTTCCATGGGATATTTTCGCATTCTCTAAAAATTCGGCCAAAATGGAGGTTAAGAAAATCTCCTCGTTAATTTAGGACATAACTCGTTTTCAACCCTTTTTTAGTAGGAAGGACATAATGTGGCCGATTTGCATTGAATCTTAGCGTGTGACAATTCGTTGGATAGGTAAACAACATAACTACGACTTCCATGGGATATTTTTGCATTCTCTAAAAATTCGGCCAAAATGGAGGTTAAGAAAATCTCCTCGTTAATTTAGGACGTTACTCGTTTTCGACCCATTTTTACTAGGAAGGCCATAAAGTGGCCGATTTGTATTGAATCTTAGCATGTGACAATTCGTTGGATAGGTAAACAACATACCTACGATTTCCATGGGATATTTTTGCATTCTCTAAAAATTCGGCCAAAAGGGTGGTTAAGAAAATCCCCTCGTTAATTTAGGACATTACTCGTTTTCGACCCTTTTTTACTAGGAAGGCCATAATGTGGCCGATTTGCATTGAATCTTAGCATGTGACAATTCGTTGGAAAGGTAAACAACATAACTACGACTTCCATGGGATATTTTTGCATTCTCTAAAAATTCAGCCAAAATGGAGGTTAAGAAAATCTCCTCGTTAATTTGGGACATTACTCGTTTTCGACCCTTTTTTAGTAGGAAGGCCATAATGTGGCCGATTTGCATTGAATCTTAGCGTGTGACAATTCGTTGGATAGGTAAACAACATAACTACGACTTCCATGGGATATTTTTGCATTCTCTAAAAATTCGGCCAAAATGGAGGTTAAGAAAATCTCCTCGTTAATTTAGGACATTACTCGTTTTCAACCCTTATTTAGTAGGAAGGCCATAAAGTGGTCGATTTGTATTGAATCTTAGCATGTGAAAATTCGTTGGATAGGTAAAAAAAATAGCTACGACTTCCATGGGATATTTTTGCATTCTCTAAAAATTCGGCCAAAATGGAGGTTAAGAAAATCCCCTCGTTAATTTAGGACATTACTCGTTTTCGACCCTTTTTTTATACGGAAGGCCATAAAGTGGCCGGTTTGTATTGAATCTTAGCATGGGACAATTCGTTGGATAGGTAAACAACATAGCTACGACTTCCATGGGATATTTTTGCATTCTCTAAAAATTCGGCCAAAATGGAGGTTAAGAAAATCTCCTCGTTAATTTAGGACGTTACTCGTTTTCGACCCATTTTTACTAGGAAGGCCATAAAGTGGCCGATTTGTATTGAATCTTAGCATGTGACAATTCGTTGGATAGGTAAACAACATACCTACGATTTCCATGGGATATTTTTGCATTCTCTAAAAATTCGGCCAAAAGGGTGGTTAAGAAAATCCCCTCGTTAATTTAGGACATTACTCGTTTTCGACCCTTTTTTACTAGGAAGGCCATAATGTGGCCGATTTGCATTGAATCTTAGCATGTGACAATTCGTTGGAAAGGTAAACAACATAACTACGACTTCCATGGGATATTTTTGCATTCTCTAAAAATTCAGCCAAAATGGAGGTTAAGAAAATCTCCTCGTTAATTTGGGACATTACTCGTTTTCGACCCTTTTTTAGTAGGAAGGCCATAATGTGGCCGATTTGCATTGAATCTTAGCGTGTGACAATTCGTTGGATAGGTAAACAACATAACTACGACTTCCATGGGATATTTTTGCATTCTCTAAAAATTCGGCCAAAATGGAGGTTAAGAAAATCTCCTCGTTAATTTAGGACATTACTCGTTTTCAACCCTTATTTAGTAGGAAGGCCATAAAGTGGTCGATTTGTATTGAATCTTAGCATGTGAAAATTCGTTGGATAGGTAAAAAAAATAGCTACGACTTCCATGGGATATTTTTGCATTCTCTAAAAATTCGGCCAAAATGGAGGTTAAGAAAATCCCCTCGTTAATTTAGGACATTACTCGTTTTCGACCCTTTTTTTATACGGAAGGCCATAAAGTGGCCGGTTTGTATTGAATCTTAGCATGGGACAATTCGTTGGATAGGTAAACAACATAGCTACGACTTCCATGGGATATTTTTGCATTCTCTAAAAATTCGGCCAAAATGGAGGTTAAGAAAATCTCCTCGTTAATTTAGGACGTTACTCGTTTTCGACCCATTTTTACTAGGAAGGCCATAAAGTGGCCGATTTGTATTGAATCTTAGCATGTGACAATTCGTTGGATAGGTAAACAACATACCTACGACTTCCATGGGATATTTTTGCATTCTCTAAAAATTCAGCCAAAATGGAGGTTAAGAAAATCTCCTCGTTAATTTGGGACATTACTCGTTTTCGACCCTTTTTTAGTAGGAAGGCCATAATGTGGCCGATTTGCATTGAATCTTAGCGTGTGACAATTCGTTGGATAGGTAAACAACATAACTACGACTTCCATGGGATATTTTTGCATTCTTTAAAAATTCAGCCACAATGGAGGTTAAGAAAATATCCTCGTTAATTTGGGACATTACTCGTTTTTGACCCATTTTTACTAGGAAGGCCATAAAGTGGCCGATTTGTATTGAATCTTAGCGTGTGACAATTCGTTGGATATGTAAACAACATAACTACAACTTCCATGGGATATTTTTGCATTCTCTAAAAATTCGGCCAAAATGGAGGTTAAGAAAATCTCCTCGTTAATTTAGGACATTACTCGTTTTCGACCCTTGTTTACTAGGAAGGCCATAATGTGGCCGATTTGCATTGAATCTTAGCATGTGACAATTCGTTGGAAAGGTAAACAACAAAACTATGACTTCCATGGGATATTTTTGCATTCTCTAAAAATTCGGCCAAAATGGAGGTTAAGAAAATCTCCTCGTTAATTTGGGACATTACTCGTTTTCGACCCTTTTTTAGTAGGAAGGCCATAAAGTGGTCGATTTGTATTGAATCTTAGCGTGTGACAATTCGTTGGATATGTAAACAACATAACTACGACTTCCATGGGATATTTTTGCATTCTCTAAAATTTCGGCCAAAATGGAGGTTAAGAAAATCTCCTCGTTAATTTAGGACATTACTCGTTTTCGACCCTTTTTTACTAGGAAGGCCATAATGTGGCCGATTTGCATTGAATCTTAGCATGTGACAATTCGTTGGATAGGTAAACAACATAGCTACGACTTCCACGGGATATTTTTGCATTCTCTAAAAATTCGGCCAAAATGGAGGTTAAGAAAATCTCCTCGTTAATTTAGGACATTACTCGTTTTCGACCCATTTTTACTAGGAAGGCCATAAAGTGGCCGATTTGTATTGAATCTTAGCTTGTGACAATTTGTTGGATAGGTAAACAACATAACTACGTCTTCCATGGGATATTTTTGCATTCTCTAAAAATTCGGCCAAAACGGAGGTTAAGAAAATCTCCTCGTTAATTTGGGACATTACTCGTTTTCGACCCTTTTTTAGTAGGAAGGCCATAATGTGGCCGATTTGCATTGAATCTTAGCGTGTGACAATTCGTTGGATAGGTAAACAACATAACTACGACTTCCATGGGATATTTTTGCATTCTCTAAAAATTTGGCCAAAATGGAGGTTAAGAAAATCTCCTCGTTAATTTGGGACATTACTCGTTTTCGACCCTTTTTTACTAGGAAGGCCATAATGTGGCCGATTTGCATTGAATCTTAGCATGTGACAATTCGTTGGATAGATAAACAACATAACTACGACTTCCATGGGATATTTTCGCATTCTCTAAAAATTCGGCCAAAATGGAGGTTAAGAAAATCTCCTCGTTAATTTAGGACATAACTCGTTTTCAACCCTTTTTTAGTAGGAAGGACATAATGTGGCCGATTTGCATTGAATCTTAGCGTGTGACAATTCGTTGGATAGGTAAACAACATAACTACGACTTCCATGGGATATTTTTGCATTCTCTAAAAATTCGGCCAAAATGGAGGTTAAGAAAATCTCCTCGTTAATTTAGGACGTTACTCGTTTTCGACCCATTTTTACTAGGAAGGCCATAAAGTGGCCGATTTGTATTGAATCTTAGCATGTGACAATTCGTTGGATAGGTAAACAACATACCTACGATTTCCATGGGATATTTTTGCATTCTCTAAAAATTCGGCCAAAAGGGTGGTTAAGAAAATCCCCTCGTTAATTTAGGACATTACTCGTTTTCGACCCTTGTTTACTAGGAAGGCCATAATGTGGCCGATTTGCATTGAATCTTAGCATGTGACAATTCGTTGGAAAGGTAAACAACAAAACTATGACTTCCATGGGATATTTTTGCATTCTCTAAAAATTCGGCCAAAATGGAGGTTAAGAAAATCTCCTCGTTAATTTGGGACATTACTCGTTTTCGACCCTTTTTTAGTAGGAAGGCCATAAAGTGGTCGATTTGTATTGAATCTTAGCGTGTGACAATTCGTTGGATATGTAAACAACATAACTACGACTTCCATGGGATATTTTTGCATTCTCTAAAATTTCGGCCAAAATGGAGGTTAAGAAAATCTCCTCGTTAATTTAGGACATTACTCGTTTTCGACCCTTTTTTACTAGGAAGGCCATAATGTGGCCGATTTGCATTGAATCTTAGCATGTGACAATTCGTTGGATAGGTAAACAACATAGCTACGACTTCCACGGGATATTTTTGCATTCTCTAAAAATTCGGCCAAAATGGAGGTTAAGAAAATCTCCTCGTTAATTTAGGACATTACTCGTTTTCGACCCATTTTTACTAGGAAGGCCATAAAGTGGCCGATTTGTATTGAATCTTAGCTTGTGACAATTTGTTGGATAGGTAAACAACATAACTACGTCTTCCATGGGATATTTTTGCATTCTCTAAAAATTCGGCCAAAACGGAGGTTAAGAAAATCTCCTCGTTAATTTGGGACATTACTCGTTTTCGACCCTTTTTTAGTAGGAAGGCCATAATGTGGCCGATTTGCATTGAATCTTAGCGTGTGACAATTCGTTGGATAGGTAAACAACATAACTACGACTTCCATGGGATATTTTTGCATTCTCTAAAAATTTGGCCAAAATGGAGGTTAAGAAAATCTCCTCGTTAATTTGGGACATTACTCGTTTTCGACCCTTTTTTACTAGGAAGGCCATAATGTGGCCGATTTGCATTGAATCTTAGCATGTGACAATTCGTTGGATAGATAAACAACATAACTACGACTTCCATGGGATATTTTCGCATTCTCTAAAAATTCGGCCAAAATGGAGGTTAAGAAAATCTCCTCGTTAATTTAGGACATAACTCGTTTTCAACCCTTTTTTAGTAGGAAGGACATAATGTGGCCGATTTGCATTGAATCTTAGCGTGTGACAATTCGTTGGATAGGTAAACAACATAACTACGACTTCCATGGGATATTTTTGCATTCTCTAAAAATTCGGCCAAAATGGAGGTTAAGAAAATCTCCTCGTTAATTTAGGACGTTACTCGTTTTCGACCCATTTTTACTAGGAAGGCCATAAAGTGGCCGATTTGTATTGAATCTTAGCATGTGACAATTCGTTGGATAGGTAAACAACATACCTACGATTTCCATGGGATATTTTTGCATTCTCTAAAAATTCGGCCAAAAGGGTGGTTAAGAAAATCCCCTCGTTAATTTAGGACATTACTCGTTTTCGACCCTTTTTTACTAGGAAGGCCATAATGTGGCCGATTTGCATTGAATCTTAGCATGTGACAATTCGTTGGAAAGGTAAACAACATAACTACGACTTCCATGGGATATTTTTGCATTCTCTAAAAATTCAGCCAAAATGGAGGTTAAGAAAATCCCCTCGTTAATTTGGGACATTACTCGTTTTCGACCCTTTTTTAGTAGGAAGGCCATAATGTGGCCGATTTGCATTGAATCTTAGCGTGTGACAATTCGTTGGATAGGTAAACAACATAACTACGACTTCCATGGGATATTTTTGCATTCTCTAAAAATTCGGCCAAAATGGAGGTTAAGAAAATCTCCTCGTTAATTTAGGACATTACTCGTTTTCAACCCTTTTTTAGTAGGAAGGCCATAAAGTGGTCGATTTGTATTGAATCTTAGCATGTGAAAATTCGTTGGATAGGTAAAAAAAATAGCTACGACTTCCATGGGATATTTTTGCATTCTCTAAAAATTCGGCCAAAATGGAGGTTAAGAAAATCCCCTCGTTAATTTAGGACATTACTCGTTTTCGACCCTTTTTTTATACGGAAGGCCATAAAGTGGCCGGTTTGTATTGAATCTTAGCATGGGACAATTCGTTGGATAGGTAAACAACATAGCTACGACTTCCATGGGATATTTTTGCATTCTCTAAAAATTCGGCCAAAATGGAGGTTAAGAAAATCTCCTCGTTAATTTAGGACGTTACTCGTTTTCGACCCATTTTTACTAGGAAGGCCATAAAGTGGCCGATTTGTATTGAATCTTAGCATGTGACAATTCGTTGGATAGGTAAACAACATACCTACGATTTCCATGGGATATTTTTGCATTCTCTAAAAATTCGGCCAAAAGGGTGGTTAAGAAAATCCCCTCGTTAATTTAGGACATTACTCGTTTTCGACCCTTTTTTACTAGGAAGGCCATAATGTGGCCGATTTGCATTGAATCTTAGCATGTGACAATTCGTTGGAAAGGTAAACAACATAACTACGACTTCCATGGGATATTTTTGCATTCTCTAAAAATTCAGCCAAAATGGAGGTTAAGAAAATCTCCTCGTTAATTTGGGACATTACTCGTTTTCGACCCTTTTTTAGTAGGAAGGCCATAAAGTGGCCGATTTGTATTGAATCTTAGCTTGTGACAATTTGTTGGATAGGTAAACAACATAACTACGTCTTCCATGGGATATTTTTGCATTCTCTAAAAATTCGGCCAAAACGGAGGTTAAGAAAATCTCCTCGTTAATTTGGGACATTACTCGTTTTCGACCCTTTTTTAGTAGGAAGGCCATAATGTGGCCGATTTGCATTGAATCTTAGCGTGTGACAATTCGTTGGATAGGTAAACAACATAACTACGACTTCCATGGGATATTTTTGCATTCTCTAAAAATTTGGCCAAAATGGAGGTTAAGAAAATCTCCTCGTTAATTTGGGACATTACTCGTTTTCGACCCTTTTTTACTAGGAAGGCCATAATGTGGCCGATTTGCATTGAATCTTAGCATGTGACAATTCGTTGGATAGATAAACAACATAACTACGACTTCCATGGGATATTTTCGCATTCTCTAAAAATTCGGCCAAAATGGAGGTTAAGAAAATCTCCTCGTTAATTTAGGACATAACTCGTTTTCAACCCTTTTTTAGTAGGAAGGACATAATGTGGCCGATTTGCATTGAATCTTAGCGTGTGACAATTCGTTGGATAGGTAAACAACATAACTACGACTTCCATGGGATATTTTTGCATTCTCTAAAAATTCGGCCAAAATGGAGGTTAAGAAAATCTCCTCGTTAATTTAGGACGTTACTCGTTTTCGACCCATTTTTACTAGGAAGGCCATAAAGTGGCCGATTTGTATTGAATCTTAGCATGTGACAATTCGTTGGATAGGTAAACAACATACCTACGATTTCCATGGGATATTTTTGCATTCTCTAAAAATTCGGCCAAAAGGGTGGTTAAGAAAATCCCCTCGTTAATTTAGGACATTACTCGTTTTCGACCCTTTTTTACTAGGAAGGCCATAATGTGGCCGATTTGCATTGAATCTTAGCATGTGACAATTCGTTGGAAAGGTAAACAACATAACTACGACTTCCATGGGATATTTTTGCATTCTCTAAAAATTCAGCCAAAATGGAGGTTAAGAAAATCTCCTCGTTAATTTGGGACATTACTCGTTTTCGACCCTTTTTTAGTAGGAAGGCCATAATGTGGCCGATTTGCATTGAATCTTAGCGTGTGACAATTCGTTGGATAGGTAAACAACATAACTACGACTTCCATGGGATATTTTTGCATTCTCTAAAAATTCGGCCAAAATGGAGGTTAAGAAAATCTCCTCGTTAATTTAGGACATTACTCGTTTTCAACCCTTTTTTAGTAGGAAGGCCATAAAGTGGTCGATTTGTATTGAATCTTAGCATGTGAAAATTCGTTGGATAGGTAAAAAAAATAGCTACGACTTCCATGGGATATTTTTGCATTCTCTAAAAATTCGGCCAAAATGGAGGTTAAGAAAATCCCCTCGTTAATTTAGGACATTACTCGTTTTCGACCCTTTTTTTATACGGAAGGCCATAAAGTGGCCGGTTTGTATTGAATCTTAGCATGGGACAATTCGTTGGATAGGTAAACAACATAGCTACGACTTCCATGGGATATTTTTGCATTCTCTAAAAATTCGGCCAAAATGGAGGTTAAGAAAATCTCCTCGTTAATTTAGGACGTTACTCGTTTTCGACCCATTTTTACTAGGAAGGCCATAAAGTGGCCGATTTGTATTGAATCTTAGCATGTGACAATTCGTTGGATAGGTAAACAACATACCTACGATTTCCATGGGATATTTTTGCATTCTCTAAAAATTCGGCCAAAAGGGTGGTTAAGAAAATCCCCTCGTTAATTTAGGACATTAC
This sequence comes from Medicago sativa, assembly GCF_051527215.1. NCBI lineage: Eukaryota > Viridiplantae > Streptophyta > Magnoliopsida > Fabales > Fabaceae > Medicago > Medicago sativa. The sequence goes on from NC_140750.1 coordinate 86,591,447, forward strand.
TCGTTTTCGACCCTTTTTTACTAGGAAGGCCATAATGTGGCCGATTTGCATTGAATCTTAGCATGTGACAATTCGTTGGAAAGGTAAACAACATAACTACGACTTCCATGGGATATTTTTGCATTCTCTAAAAATTCAGCCAAAATGGAGGTTAAGAAAATCTCCTCGTTAATTTGGGACATTACTCGTTTTCGACCCTTTTTTAGTAGGAAGGCCATAATGTGGCCGATTTGCATTGAATCTTAGCGTGTGACAATTCGTTGGATAGGTAAACAACATAACTACGACTTCCATGGAATATTTTTGCATTCTCTAAAAATTCGGCCAAAATGGAGGTTAAGAAAATCTCCTCGTTAATTTAGGACATTACTCGTTTTCAACCCTTTTTTAGTAGGAAGGCTATAAAGTGGTCGATTTGTATTGAATCTTAGCATGTGAAAATTCGTTGGATAGGTAAAAAAAATAGCTACGACTTCCATGGGATATTTTTGCATTCTCTAAAAATTCGGCCAAAATGGAGGTTAAGAAAATCCCCTCGTTAATTTAGGACATTACTCGTTTTCGACCCTTTTTTTATAAGGAAGGCCATAAAGTGGCCGGTTTGTATTGAATCTTAGCATGGGACAATTCGTTTGATAGGTAAACAACATAGCTACGACTTCCATGGGATATTTTTGCATTTTTTAAAAATTCAGCCAAAATGGAGGTTAAGAAAATCCTTGCGTTAATTTGGGACATTACTCGTTTTCGACCCTTTTTTACTAGGAAGGCCATAATGTGGCCGATTTGCATTGAATCTTAGCGTGTGACAATTCGTTGGATAGATAAACAACATAACTACGACTTCCATGGGATATTTTCGCATTCTCTAAAAATTCGGCCAAAATGGAGGTTAAGAAAATCTCCTCGTTAATTTAGGACATAACTCGTTTTCAACCCTTTTTTAGTAGGAAGGACATAATGTGGCCGATTTGCATTGAATCTTAGCGTGTGACAATTCGTTGGATAGGTAAACAACATAACTACGACTTCCATGGGATATTTTTGCATTCTCTAAAAATTCGGCCAAAATGGAGGTTAAGAAAATCTCCTCGTTAATTTAGGACGTTACTCGTTTTCGACCCATTTTTACTAGGAAGGCCATAAAGTGGCCGATTTGTATTGAATCTTAGCATGTGACAATTCGTTGGATAGGTAAACAACATACCTACGATTTCCATGGGATATTTTTGCATTCTCTAAAAATTCGGCCAAAAGGGTGGTTAAGAAAATCCCCTCGTTAATTTAGGACATTACTCGTTTTCGACCCTTTTTTACTAGGAAGGCCATAATGTGGCCGATTTGCATTGAATCTTAGCATGTGACAATTCGTTGGAAAGGTAAACAACATAACTACGACTTCCATGGGATATTTTTGCATTCTCTAAAAATTCAGCCAAAATGGAGGTTAAGAAAATCTCCTCGTTAATTTGGGACATTACTCGTTTTCGACCCTTTTTTAGTAGGAAGGCCATAATGTGGCCGATTTGCATTGAATCTTAGCGTGTGACAATTCGTTGGATAGGTAAACAACATAACTACGACTTCCATGGGATATTTTTGCATTCTCTAAAAATTCGGCCAAAATGGAGGTTAAGAAAATCTCCTCGTTAATTTAGGACATTACTCGTTTTCAACCCTTTTTTAGTAGGAAGGCCATAAAGTGGTCGATTTGTATTGAATCTTAGCATGTGAAAATTCGTTGGATAGGTAAAAAAAATAGCTACGACTTCCATGGGATATTTTTGCATTCTCTAAAAAATTCGGCCAAAATGGAGGTTAAGAAAATCCCCTCGTTAATTTAGGACATTACTCGTTTTCGACCCTTTTTTTATACGGAAGGCCATAAAGTGGCCGGTTTGTATTGAATCTTAGCATGGGACAATTCGTTGGATAGGTAAACAACATAGCTACGACTTCCATGGGATATTTTTGCATTCTCTAAAAATTCGGCCAAAATGGAGGTTAAGAAAATCTCCTCGTTAATTTAGGACGTTACTCGTTTTCGACCCATTTTTACTAGGAAGGCCATAAAGTGGCCGATTTGTATTGAATCTTAGCATGTGACAATTCGTTGGATAGGTAAACAACATACCTACGATTTCCATGGGATATTTTTGCATTCTCTAAAAATTCGGCCAAAAGGGTGGTTAAGAAAATCCCCTCGTTAATTTAGGACATTACTCGTTTTCGACCCTTTTTTACTAGGAAGGCCATAATGTGGCCGATTTGCATTGAATCTTAGCATGTGACAATTCGTTGGAAAGGTAAACAACATAACTACGACTTCCATGGGATATTTTTGCATTCTCTAAAAATTCAGCCAAAATGGAGGTTAAGAAAATCTCCTCGTTAATTTGGGACATTACTCGTTTTCGACCCTTTTTTAGTAGGAAGGCCATAATGTGGCCGATTTGCATTGAATCTTAGCGTGTGACAATTCGTTGGATAGGTAAACAACATAACTACGACTTCCATGGGATATTTTTGCATTCTCTAAAAATTCGGCCAAAATGGAGGTTAAGAAAATCTCCTCGTTAATTTAGGACATTACTCGTTTTCAACCCTTTTTTAGTAGGAAGGCCATAAAGTGGTCGATTTGTATTGAATCTTAGCATGTGACAATTCGTTGGATAGGTAAAAAAAATAGCTACGACTTCCATGGGATATTTTTGCATTCTCTAAAAATTCGGCCAAAATGGAGGTTAAGAAAATCCCCTCGTTAATTTAGGACATTACTCGTTTTCGACCCTTTTTTTATAAGGAAGGCCATAAAGTGGCCGGTTTGTATTGAATATTAGCATGGGACAATTCGTTGGATAGGTAAACAACATAGCTACGACTTCCATGGGATATTTTTGCATTTTTTAAAAATTCCGCCAAAATGGAGGTTAAGAAAATCCTTGCGTTAATTTGGGACATTACTCGTTTTCGACCCTTTTTTACTAGGAAGGCCATAATGTGGCCGATTTGCATTGAATCTTAGCGTGTGACAATTCGTTGGATAGGTAAACAACATAACTACGACTTCCATGGGATATTTTTGCATTCTCTAAAAATTCGGCCAAAATGGAGGTTAAGAAAATCTCGTCGTTAATTTAGGACATTACTCGTTTTCGACCCTTTTTTACTAGGAAGGCCATAATGTGGCCGATTTGCATTGAATCTTAGCATGTGACAATTCATTGGATAGATAAACAACATAACTACGACTTCCATGGGATATTTTCGCATTCTCTAAAAATTCGGCCAAAATGGAGGTTAAGAAAATCTCCTCGTTAATTTAGGACATAACTCGTTTTCAACCCTTTTTTAGTAGGAAGGACATAATGTGGCCGATTTGCATTGAATCTTAGCGTGTGACAATTCGTTGGATAGGTAAACAACATAACTACGACTTCCATGGGATATTTTTGCATTCTCTAAAAATTCGGCCAAAATGGAGGTTAAGAAAATCTCCTCGTTAATTTAGGACGTTACTCGTTTTCGACCCATTTTTACTAGGAAGGCCATAAAGTGGCCGATTTGTATTGAATCTTAGCATGTGACAATTCGTTGGATAGGTAAACAACATACCTACGATTTCCATGGGATATTTTTGCATTCTCTAAAAATTCGGCCAAAAGGGTGGTTAAGAAAATCCCCTCGTTAATTTAGGACATTACTCGTTTTCGACCCTTTTTTACTAGGAAGGCCATAATGTGGCCGATTTGCATTGAATCTTAGCATGTGACAATTCGTTGGAAAGGTAAACAACATAACTACGACTTCCATGGGATATTTTTGCATTCTCTAAAAATTCAGCCAAAATGGAGGTTAAGAAAATCTCCTCGTTAATTTGGGACATTACTCGTTTTCGACCCTTTTTTAGTAGGAAGGCCATAATGTGGCCGATTTGCATTGAATCTTAGCGTGTGACAATTCGTTGGATAGGTAAACAACATAACTACGACTTCCATGGGATATTTTTGCATTCTCTAAAAATTCGGCCAAAATGGAGGTTAAGAAAATCTCCTCGTTAATTTAGGACATTACTCGTTTTCAACCCTTTTTTAGTAGGAAGGCCATAAAGTGGTCGATTTGTATTGAATCTTAGCATGTGAAAATTCGTTGGATAGGTAAACAAAATAGCTACGACTTCCATGGGATATTTTTGCATTCTCTAAAAATTCGGCCAAAATGGAGGTTAAGAAAATCCCCTCTTTAATTTAGGACATTACTCGTTTTCGACCCTTTTTTTATAAGGAAGGCCATAAAGTGGCCGGTTTGTATTGAATCTTAGCATGGGACAATTCGTTGGATAGGTAAACAACATAGCTACGACTTCCACGGGATATTTTTGCATTTTTTAAAAATTCAGCCAAAATGGAGGTTAAGAAAATCCTTGCGTTAATTTGGGACATTACTCGTTTTCGACCCTTTTTTTATACGGAAGGCCATAAAGTGGCCGGTTTGTATTGAATCTTAGCATGGGACAATTCGTTGGATAGGTAAACAACATAGCTACGACTTCCATGGGATATTTTTGCATTCTCTAAAAATTCGGCCAAAATGGAGGTTAAGAAAATCCTTGCGTTAATTTGGGACATTACTCGTTTTCGACCCTTTTTTACTAGGAAGGCCATAATGTGGCCGATTTGCATTGAATCTTAGCGTGTGACAATTCGTTGGATAGGTAAACAACATAACTACGACTTCCATGGGATATTTTTGCATTCTCTAAAAATTCGGCCAAAATGGAGGTTAAGAAAATCTCGTCGTTAATTTAGGACATTACTCGTTTTCGACCCTTTTTTACTAGGAAGGCCATAATGTGGCCGATTTGCATTGAATCTTAGCATGTGACAATTCATTGGATAGATAAACAACATAACTACGACTTCCATGGGATATTTTCGCATTCTCTAAAAATTCGGCCAAAATGGAGGTTAAGAAAATCTCCTCGTTAATTTAGGACATAACTCGTTTTCAACCCTTTTTTAGTAGGAAGGACATAATGTGGCCGATTTGCATTGAATCTTAGCGTGTGACAATTCGTTGGATAGGTAAACAACATAACTACGACTTCCATGGGATATTTTTGCATTCTCTAAAAATTCGGCCAAAATGGAGGTTAAGAAAATCTCCTCGTTAATTTAGGACGTTACTCGTTTTCGACCCATTTTTACTAGGAAGGCCATAAAGTGGCCGATTTGTATTGAATCTTAGCATGTGACAATTCGTTGGATAGGTAAACAACATACCTACGATTTCCATGGGATATTTTTGCATTCTCTAAAAATTCGGCCAAAAGGGTGGTTAAGAAAATCCCCTCGTTAATTTAGGACATTACTCGTTTTCGACCCTTTTTTACTAGGAAGGCCATAATGTGGCCGATTTGCATTGAATCTTAGCATGTGACAATTCGTTGGAAAGGTAAACAACATAACTACGACTTCCATGGGATATTTTTGCATTCTCTAAAAATTCAGCCAAAATGGAGGTTAAGAAAATCTCCTCGTTAATTTGGGACATTACTCGTTTTCGACCCTTTTTTAGTAGGAAGGCCATAATGTGGCCGATTTGCATTGAATCTTAGCGTGTGACAATTCGTTGGATAGGTAAACAACATAACTACGACTTCCATGGGATATTTTTGCATTCTCTAAAAATTCGGCCAAAATGGAGGTTAAGAAAATCTCCTCGTTAATTTAGGACATTACTCGTTTTCAACCCTTTTTTAGTAGGAAGGCCATAAAGTGGTCGATTTGTATTGAATCTTAGCATGTGAAAATTCGTTGGATAGGTAAACAAAATAGCTACGACTTCCATGGGATATTTTTGCATTCTCTAAAAATTCGGCCAAAATGGAGGTTAAGAAAATCCCCTCTTTAATTTAGGACATTACTCGTTTTCGACCCTTTTTTTATAAGGAAGGCCATAAAGTGGCCGGTTTGTATTGAATCTTAGCATGGGACAATTCGTTGGATAGGTAAACAACATAGCTACGACTTCCACGGGATATTTTTGCATTTTTTAAAAATTCAGCCAAATTGGAGGTTAAGAAAATCCTTGCGTTAATTTGGGACATTACTCGTTTTCGACCCTTTTTTTATACGGAAGGCCATAAAGTGGCCGGTTTGTATTGAATCTTAGCATGGGACAATTCGTTGGATAGGTAAACAACATAGCTACGACTTCCATGGGATATTTTTGCATTCTCTAAAAATTCGGCCAAAATGGAGGTTAAGAAAATCTCCTCGTTAATTTAGGACGTTACTCGTTTTCGACCCATTTTTACTAGGAAGGCCATAAAGTGGCCGATTTGTATTGAATCTTAGCATGTGACAATTCGTTGGATAGGTAAACAACATACCTACGATTTCCATGGGATATTTTTGCATTCTCTAAAAATTCGGCCAAAAGGGTGGTTAAGAAAATCCCCTCGTTAATTTAGGACATTACTCGTTTTCGACCCTTTTTTACTAGGAAGGCCATAATGTGGCCGATTTGCATTGAATCTTAGCATGTGACAATTCGTTGGAAAGGTAAACAACATAACTACGACTTCCATGGGATATTTTTGCATTCTCTAAAAATTCAGCCAAAATGGAGGTTAAGAAAATCTCCTCGTTAATTTGGGACATTACTCGTTTTCGACCCTTTTTTAGTAGGAAGGCCATAATGTGGCCGATTTGCATTGAATCTTAGCGTGTGACAATTCGTTGGATAGGTAAACAACATAACTACGACTTCCATGGGATATTTTTGCATTCTCTAAAAATTCGGCCAAAATGGAGGTTAAGAAAATCTCCTCGTTAATTTAGGACATTACTCGTTTTCAACCCTTTTTTAGTAGGAAGGCCATAAAGTGGTCGATTTGTATTGAATCTTAGCATGTGAAAATTCGTTGGATAGGTAAAAAAAATAGCTACGACTTCCATGGGATATTTTTGCATTCTCTAAAAATTCGGCCAAAATGGAGGTTAAGAAAATCCCCTCGTTAATTTAGGACATTACTCGTTTTCGACCCTTTTTTTATAAGGAAGGCCATAAAGTGGCCGGTTTGTATTGAATCTTAGCATGTGACAATTCGTTGGATAGGTAAACAACATACCTACGATTTCCATGGGATATTTTTGCATTCTCTAAAAATTCGGCCAAAATGGAGGTTAAGAAAATCTCCTCGTTAATTTAGGACGTTACTCGTTTTCGACCCATTTTTACTAGGAAGGCCATAAAGTGGCCGATTTGTATTGAATCTTAGCATGTGACAATTCGTTGGATAGGTAAACAACATACCTACGATTTCCATGGGATATTTTTGCATTCTCTAAAAATTCGGCCAAAAGGGTGGTTAAGAAAATCCCCTCGTTAATTTAGGACATTACTCGTTTTCGACCCTTTTTTACTAGGAAGGCCATAATGTGGCCGATTTGCATTGAATCTTAGCATGTGACAATTCGTTGGAAAGGTAAACAACATAACTACGACTTCCATGGGATATTTTTGCATTCTCTAAAAATTCAGCCAAAATGGAGGTTAAGAAAATCTCCTCGTTAATTTGGGACATTACTCGTTTTCGACCCTTTTTTAGTAGGAAGGCCATAATGTGGCCGATTTGCATTGAATCTTAGCGTGTGACAATTCGTTGGATAGGTAAACAACAGAACTACGACTTCCATGGGATATTTTTGCATTCTCTAAAAATTCGGCCAAAATGGAGGTTAAGAAAATCTCCTCGTTAATTTAGGACATTACTCGTTTTCAACCCTTTTTTAGTAGGAAGGCCATAAAGTGGTCGATTTGTATTGAATCTTAGCATGTGAAAATTCGTTGGATAGGTAAAAAAAATAGCTACGACTTCCATGGGATATTTTTGCATTCTCTAAAAATTCGGCCAAAATGGAGGTTAAGAAAATCCCCTCGTTAATTTAGGACATTACTCGTTTTCGACCCTTTTTTTATAAGGAAGGCCATAAAGTGGCCGGTTTGTATTGAATATTAGCATGGGACAATTCGTTGGATAGGTAAACAACATAGCTACGACTTCCATGGGATATTTTTGCATTTTTTAAAAATTCAGCCAAAATGGAGGTTAAGAAAATCCTTGCGTTAATTTGGGACATTACTCGTTTTCGACCCTTTTTTACTAGGAAGGCCATAATGTGGCCGATTTGCATTGAATCTTAGCGTGTGACAATTCGTTGGATAGGTAAACAACATAACTACGACTTCCATGGGATATTTTTGCATTCTCTAAAAATTCGGCCAAAATGGAGGTTAAGAAAATCTCGTCGTTAATTTAGGACATTACTCGTTTTCGACCCTTTTTTACTAGGAAGGCCATAATGTGGCCGATTTGCATTGAATCTTAGCATGTGACAATTCATTGGATAGATAAACAACATAACTACGACTTCCATGGGATATTTTCGCATTCTCTAAAAATTCGGCCAAAATGGAGGTTAAGAAAATCTCCTCGTTAATTTAGGACATAACTCGTTTTCAACCCTTTTTTAGTAGGAAGGACATAATGTGGCCGATTTGCATTGAATCTTAGCGTGTGACAATTCGTTGGATAGGTAAACAACATAACTACGACTTCCATGGGATATTTTTGCATTCTCTAAAAATTCGGCCAAAATGGAGGTTAAGAAAATCTCCTCGTTAATTTAGGACGTTACTCGTTTTCGACCCATTTTTACTAGGAAGGCCATAAAGTGGCCGATTTGTATTGAATCTTAGCATGTGACAATTCGTTGGATAGGTAAACAACATACCTACGATTTCCATGGGATATTTTTGCATTCTCTAAAAATTCGGCCAAAAGGGTGGTTAAGAAAATCCCCTCGTTAATTTAGGACATTACTCGTTTTCGACCCTTTTTTACTAGGAAGGCCATAATGTGGCCGATTTGCATTGAATCTTAGCATGTGACAATTCGTTGGAAAGGTAAACAACATAACTACGACTTCCATGGGATATTTTTGCATTCTCTAAATATTCAGCCAAAATGGAGGTTAAGAAAATCTCCTCGTTAATTTGGGACATTACTCGTTTTCGACCCTTTTTTAGTAGGAAGGCCATAATGTGGCCGATTTGCATTGAATCTTAGCGTGTGACAATTCGTTGGATAGGTAAACAACATAACTACGACTTCCATGGGATATTTTTGCATTCTCTAAAAATTCGGCCAAAATGGAGGTTAAGAAAATCTCCTCGTTAATTTAGGACATTACTCGTTTTCAACCCTTTTTTAGTAGGAAGGCCATAAAGTGGTCGATTTGTATTGAATCTTAGCATGTGAAAATTCGTTCGATAGGTAAACAAAATAGCTACGACTTCCATGGGATATTTTTGCATTCTCTAAAAATTCGGCCAAAATGGAGGTTAAGAAAATCCCCTCTTTAATTTAGGACATTACTCGTTTTCGACCCTTTTTTTATAAGGAAGGCCATAAAGTGGCCGGTTTGTATTGAATCTTAGCATGGGACAATTCGTTGGATAGGTAAACAACATAGCTACGACTTCCACGGGATATTTTTGCATTTTTTAAAAATTCAGCCAAAATGGAGGTTAAGAAAATCCTTGCGTTAATTTGGGACATTACTCGTTTTCGACCCTTTTTTAATAGGAAGGCCATAATGTGGCCGATTTGCATTGAATCTTAGCGTGTGACAATTCGTTGGATAGGTAAACAACATAACTACGACTTCCATGGGATATTTTTGCATTCTCTAAAAATTCGGCCAAAATGGAGGTTAAGAAAATCTCGTCGTTAATTTAGGACATTACTCGTTTTCGACCCTTTTTTACTAGGAAGGCCATAATGTGGCCGATTTGCATTGAATCTTAGCATGTGACAATTCATTGGATAGATAAACAACATAACTACGACTTCCATGGGATATTTTCGCATTCTCTAAAAATTCGGCCAAAATGGAGGTTAAGAAAATCTCCTCGTTAATTTAGGACATAACTCGTTTTCAACCCTTTTTTAGTAGGAAGGACATAATGTGGCCGATTTGCATTGAATCTTAGCGTGTGACAATTCGTTGGATAGGTAAACAACATAACTACGACTTCCATGGGATATTTTTGCATTCTCTAAAAATTCGGCCAAAATGGAGGTTAAGAAAATCTCCTCGTTAATTTAGGACGTTACTCGTTTTCGACCCATTTTTACTAGGAAGGCCATAAAGTGGCCGATTTGTATTGAATCTTAGCATGTGACAATTCGTTGGATAGGTAAACAACATACCTACGATTTCCATGGGATATTTTTGCATTCTCTAAAAATTCGGCCAAAAGGGTGGTTAAGAAAATCCCCTCGTTAATTTAGGACATTACTCGTTTTCGACCCTTTTTTAGTAGGAAGGCCATAATGTGGCCGATTTGCATTGAATCTTAGCGTGTGACAATTCGTTGGATAGGTAAACAACATAACTACGACTTCCATGGGATATTTTTGCATTCTCTAAAAATTCGGCCAAAATGGAGGTTAAGAAAATCTCCTCGTTAATTTAGGACATTACTCGTTTTCAACCCTTTTTTAGTAGGAAGGCCATAAAGTGGTCGATTTGTATTGAATCTTAGCATGTGAAAATTCGTTCGATAGGTAAACAAAATAGCTACGACTTCCATGGGATATTTTTGCATTCTCTAAAAATTCGGCCAAAATGGAGGTTAAGAAAATCCCCTCTTTAATTTAGGACATTACTCGTTTTCGACCCTTTTTTTATAAGGAAGGCCATAAAGTGGCCGGTTTGTATTGAATCTTAGCATGGGACAATTCGTTGGATAGGTAAACAACATAGCTACGACTTCCACGGGATATTTTTGCATTTTTTAAAAATTCAGCCAAAATGGAGGTTAAGAAAATCCTTGCGTTAATTTGGGACATTACTCGTTTTCGACCCTTTTTTAATAGGAAGGCCATAATGTGGCCGATTTGCATTGAATCTTAGCGTGTGACAATTCGTTGGATAGGTAAACAACATAACTACGACTTCCATGGGATATTTTTGCATTCTCTAAAAATTCGGCCAAAATGGAGGTTAAGAAAATCTCGTCGTTAATTTAGGACATTACTCGTTTTCGACCCTTTTTTACTAGGAAGGCCATAATGTGGCCGATTTGCATTGAATCTTAGCATGTGACAATTCATTGGATAGATAAACAACATAACTACGACTTCCATGGGATATTTTCGCATTCTCTAAAAATTCGGCCAAAATGGAGGTTAAGAAAATCTCCTCGTTAATTTAGGACATAACTCGTTTTCAACCCTTTTTTAGTAGGAAGGACATAATGTGGCCGATTTGCATTGAATCTTAGCGTGTGACAATTCGTTGGATAGGTAAACAACATAACTACGACTTCCATGGGATATTTTTGCATTCTCTAAAAATTCGGCCAAAATGGAGGTTAAGAAAATCTCCTCGTTAATTTAGGACGTTACTCGTTTTCGACCCATTTTTACTAGGAAGGCCATAAAGTGGCCGATTTGTATTGAATCTTAGCATGTGACAATTCGTTGGATAGGTAAACAACATACCTACGATTTCCATGGGATATTTTTGCATTCTCTAAAAATTCGGCCAAAAGGGTGGTTAAGAAAATCCCCTCGTTAATTTAGGACATTACTCGTTTTCGACCCTTTTTTACTAGGAAGGCCATAATGTGGCCGATTTGCATTGAATCTTAGCATGTGACAATTCGTTGGAAAGGTAAACAACATAACTACGACTTCCATGGGATATTTTTGCATTCTCTAAAAATTCAGCCAAAATGGAGGTTAAGAAAATCTCCTCGTTAATTTGGGACATTACTCGTTTTCGACCCTTTTTTAGTAGGAAGGCCATAATGTGGCCGATTTGCATTGAATCTTAGCGTGTGACAATTCGTTGGATAGGTAAACAACATAACTACGACTTCCATGGGATATTTTTGCATTCTCTAAAAATTCGGCCAAAATGGAGGTTAAGAAAATCTCCTCGTTAATTTAGGACATTACTCGTTTTCAACCCTTTTTTAGTAGGAAGGCCATAAAGTGGTCGATTTGTATTGAATCTTAGCATGTGAAAATTCGTTGGATAGGTAAACAAAATAGCTACGACTTCCATGGGATATTTTTGCATTCTCTAAAAATTCGGCCAAAATGGAGGTTAAGAAAATCCCCTCTTTAATTTAGGACATTACTCGTTTTCGACCCTTTTTTTATAAGGAAGGCCATAAAGTGGCCGGTTTGTATTGAATCTTAGCATGGGACAATTCGTTGGATAGGTAAACAACATAGCTACGACTTCCACGGGATATTTTTGCATTTTTTAAAAATTCAGCCAAAATGGAGGTTAAGAAAATCCTTGCGTTAATTTGGGACATTACTCGTTTTCGACCCTTTTTTAATAGGAAGGCCGTAATGTGGCCGATTTGCATTGAATCTTAGCGTGTGACAATTCGTTGGATAGGTAAACAACATAACTACGACTTCCATGGGATATTTTTGCATTCTCTAAAAATTCGGCCAAAATGGAGGTTAAGAAAATCTCGTCGTTAATTTAGGACATTACTCGTTTTCGACCCATTTTTACTAGGAAAGCCATAAAGTGGCCGATTTGTATTGAATCTTAGCATGTGACAATTTGTTGGATAGGTAAACAACATAACTACGACTTCCATGGGATATTTTTGCATTCTCTAAAAATTCGGCCAAAACGGAGGTTAAGAAAATCTCCTCGTTAATTTAGGACATTACTCGTTTTCGACCCTTTTTTTATAAGGAAGGCCATAAAGTGGCCGGTTTGTATTGAATCTTAGCATGGGACAATTCGTTGGATAGGTAAACAACATAGCTACGACTTCCACGGGATATTTTTGCATTTTTTAAAAATTCAGCCAAAATGGAGGTTAAGAAAATCCTTGCGTTAATTTGGGACATTACTCGTTTTCGACCCTTTTTTACTAGGAAGGCCATAATGTGGCCGATTTGCATTGAATCTTAGCGTGTGACAATTCGTTGGATAGGTAAACAACATAACTACGACTTCCATGGGATATTTTTGCATTCTCTAAAAATTCGGCCAAAATGGAGGTTAAGAAAATCTCGTCGTTAATTTAGGACATTACTCGTTTTCGACCCATTTTTACTAGGAAAGCCATAAAGTGGCCGATTTGTATTGAATCTTAGCATGTGACAATTTGTTGGATAGGTAAACAACATAACTACGACTTCCATGGGATATTTTTGCATTCTCTAAAAATTCGGCCAAAACGGAGGTTAAGAAAATCTCCTCGTTAATTTAGGACATTACTCGTTTTCGACCCTTTTTTACTAGGAAGGCCATAATGTGGCCGATTTGCATTGAATCTTAGCATGTGACAATTCGTTGGATAGATAAACAACATAACTACGACTTCCATGGGATATTTTCGCATTCTCTAAAAATTCGGCCAAAATGGAGGTTAAGAAAATCTCCTCGTTAATTTAGGACATAACTCGTTTTCAACCCTTTTTTAGTAGGAAAGCCATAATGTGGCCGATTTGCATTGAATCTTAGCGTGTCACAATTCGTTGGATAGGTAAACAACATAACTACGACTTCCATGGGATATTTTTGCATTCTCTAAAAATTCGGCCAAAATGGAGGTTAAGAAAATCTCCTCGTTAATTTAGGACATTACTCGTTTTCGGCCCATTTTTACTAGGAAGGCCATAAAGTGGCCGATTTGTATTGAATCTTAGCATGTGACAATTCGTTGGATAGGTAAACAACATAACTACGACTTCCATGGGATATTTTTGCATTCTCTTAAAATTCGGCCAAAATGGAGGTTAAGAAAATCTCCTCGTTAATTTAGGACATTACTAGTTTTCGACCCATTTTTACTAGGAAGGCCATAAAGTGGCCGATTTGTATTGAATCTTAGCATGTGACAATTCGTTGGATAGGTAAACAACATAACTACGACTTCCATGGGATATTTTTGCATTCTCTAAAAATTCGGCCAAAATGGAGGTTAAGAAAATCTCCTCGTTAATTTAGGACATTACTCGTTTTCGACCCATTTTTACTAGGAAGGCCATAAAGTGGCCGATTTGTATTGAATCTTAGCATGTGACAATTCGTTGGATAGGTAAACAACATAACTACGACTTCCATGGGATATTTTTGCATTCTCTAAAAATTCGGCCAAAATGGAGGTTAAGAAAATATCCTCGTTAATTTAGGACATTACTCGTTTTCGACCCATTTTTACTAGGAAGGCCATAATGTGGCCGATTTGCATTGAATCTTAGCATGTGACAATTCGTTGGATAGATAAACAACATAACTACGACTTCCATGGGATATTTTCGCATTCTCTAAAAATTCGGCCAAAATGGAGGTTAAGAAAATCTCCTCGTTAATTTAGGACATAACTCGTTTTCAACCCTTTTTTAGTAGGAAGGACATAATGTGGCCGATTTGCATTGAATCTTAGCGTGTGACAATTCGTTGGATAGGTAAACAACATAACTACGACTTCCATGGGATATTTTTGCATTCTCTAAAAATTCGGCCAAAATGGACGTTAAGAAAATCTCCTCGTTAATTTAGGACGTTACTCGTTTTCGACCCATTTTTACTAGGAAGGCCATAAAGTGGCCGATTTGTATTGAATCTTAGCATGTGACAATTCGTTGGATAGGTAAACAACATACCTACGATTTCCATGGGATATTTTTGCATTCTCTAAAAATTCGGCCAAAAGGGTGGTTAAGAAAATCCCCTCGTTAATTTAGGACATTACTCGTTTTCGACCCTTTTTTACTAGGAAGGCCATAATGTGGCCGATTTGCATTGAATCTTAGCATGTGACAATTCGTTGGAAAGGTAAACAACATAACTACGACTTCCATGGGATATTTTTGCATTCTCTAAAAATTTAGCCAAAATGGAGGTTAAGAAAATCTCCTCGTTAATTTGGGACATTACTCGTTTTCGACCCTTTTTTAGTAGGAAGGCCATAATGTGGCCGATTTGCATTGAATCTTAGCGTGTGACAATTCGTTGGATAGGTAAACAACATAACTACGACTTCCATGGGATATTTTTGCATTCTCTAAAAATTCGGCCAAAATGGAGGTTAAGAAAATCTCGTCGTTAATTTAGGACATTACTCGTTTTCGACCCTTTTTTACTAGGAAGGCCATAATGTGGCCGATTTGCATTGAATCTTAGCATGTGACAATTCATTGGATAGATAAACAACATAACTACGACTTCCATGGGATATTTTCGCATTCTCTAAAAATTCGGCCAAAATGGAGGTTAAGAAAATCTCCTCGTTAATTTAGGACATAACTCGTTTTCAACCCTTTTTTAGTAGGAAGGACATAATGTGGCCGATTTGCATTGAATCTTAGCGTGTGACAATTCGTTGGATAGGTAAACAACATAACTACGACTTCCATGGGATATTTTTGCATTCTCTAAAAATTCGGCCACAATGGAGGTTAAGAAAATCTCCTCGTTAATTTAGGACATTACTCGTTTTCGACCCATTTTTACTAGGAAGGCCATAAAGTGGCCGATTTGTATTGAATCTTAGCATGTGACAATTCGTTGGATAGGTAAACAACATAACTACGACTTCCATGGGATATTTTTGCATTCTCTAAAAATTCGGCCAAAATGGAGGTTAAGAAAATCTCCTCGTTAATTTAGGACATTACTCGTTTTCGACCCATTTTTACTAGGAAGGCCATAAAGTGGCCGATTTGTATTGAATCTTAGCATGTGACAATTCGTTGGATAGGTAAACAACATAACTACGACTTCCATGGGATATTTTTGCATTCTCTAAAAATTCGGCCAAAATGGAGGTTAAGAAAATCTCCTCGTTAATTTAGGACATTACTCGTTTTCGACCCATTTTTACTAGGAAGGCCATAAAGTGGCCGATTTGTATTGAATCTTAGCATGTGACAATTCGTTGGATAGGTAAACAACATAACTACGACTTCCATGGGATATTTTTGCATTCTCTAAAAATTCGGCCAAAATGGAGGTTAAGAAAATATCCTCGTTAATTTAGGACATTACTCGTTTTCGACCCATTTTTACTAGGAAGGCCATAATGTGGCCGATTTGCATTGAATCTTAGCATGTGACAATTCGTTGGATAGATAAACAACATAACTACGACTTCCATGGGATATTTTCGCATTCTCTAAAAATTCGGCCAAAATGGAGGTTAAGAAAATCTCCTCGTTAATTTAGGACATAACTCGTTTTCAACCCTTTTTTAGTAGGAAGGACATAATGTGGCCGATTTGCATTGAATCTTAGCGTGTGACAATTCGTTGGATAGGTAAACAACATAACTACGACTTCCATGGGATATTTTTGCATTCTCTAAAAATTCGGCCAAAATGGAGGTTAAGAAAATCTCCTCGTTAATTTAGGACGTTACTCGTTTTCGACCCATTTTTACTAGGAAGGCCATAAAGTGGCCGATTTGTATTGAATCTTAGCATGTGACAATTCGTTGGATAGGTAAACAACATACCTACGATTTCCATGGGATATTTTTGCATTCTCTAAAAATTCGGCCAAAAGGGTGGTTAAGAAAATCCCCTCGTTAATTTAGGACATTACTCGTTTTCGACCCTTTTTTACTAGGAAGGCCATAATGTGGCCGATTTGCATTGAATCTTAGCATGTGACAATTCGTTGGAAAGGTAAACAACATAACTACGACTTCCATGGGATATTTTTGCATTCTCTAAAAATTTAGCCAAAATGGAGGTTAAGAAAATCTCCTCGTTAATTTGGGACATTACTCGTTTTCGACCCTTTTTTAGTAGGAAGGCCATAATGTGGCCGATTTGCATTGAATCTTAGCGTGTGACAATTCGTTGGATAGGTAAACAACATAACTACGACTTCCATGGGATATTTTTGCATTCTCTAAAAATTCGGCCAAAATGGAGGTTAAGAAAATCTCGTCGTTAATTTAGGACATTACTCGTTTTCGACCCTTTTTTACTAGGAAGGCCATAATGTGGCCGATTTGCATTGAATCTTAGCATGTGACAATTCATTGGATAGATAAACAACATAACTACGACTTCCATGGGATATTTTCGCATTCTCTAAAAATTCGGCCAAAATGGAGGTTAAGAAAATCTCCTCGTTAATTTAGGACATAACTCGTTTTCAACCCTTTTTTAGTAGGAAGGACATAATGTGGCCGATTTGCATTGAATCTTAGCGTGTGACAATTCGTTGGATAGGTAAACAACATAACTACGACTTCCATGGGATATTTTTGCATTCTCTAAAAATTCGGCCAAAATGGAGGTTAAGAAAATCTCCTCGTTAATTTAGGACATTACTCGTTTTCGACCCATTTTTACTAGGAAGGCCATAAAGTGGCCGATTTGTATTGAATCTTAGCATGTGACAATTCGTTGGATAGGTAAACAACATAACTACGACTTCCATGGGATATTTTTGCATTCTCTAAAAATTCGGCCAAAATGGAGGTTAAGAAAATCTCCTCGTTAATTTAGGACATTACTCGTTTTCGACCCATTTTTACTAGGAAGGCCATAAAGTGGCCGATTTGTATTGAATCTTAGCATGTGACAATTCGTTGGATAGGTAAACAACATAACTACGACTTCCATGGGATATTTTTGCATTCTCTAAAAATTCGGCCAAAATGGAGGTTAAGAAAATCTCCTCGTTAATTTAGGACATTACTCGTTTTCGACCCATTTTTACTAGGAAGGCCATAAAGTGGCCGATTTGTATTGAATCTTAGCATGTGACAATTCGTTGGATAGGTAAACAACATAACTACGACTTCCATGGGATATTTTTGCATTCTCTAAAAATTCGGCCAAAATGGAGGTTAAGAAAATATCCTCGTTAATTTAGGACATTACTCGTTTTCGACCCATTTTTACTAGGAAGGCCATAATGTGGCCGATTTGCATTGAATCTTAGCATGTGACAATTCGTTGGATAGATAAACAACATAACTACGACTTCCATGGGATATTTTCGCATTCTCTAAAAATTCGGCCAAAATGGAGGTTAAGAAAATCTCCTCGTTAATTTAGGACATAACTCGTTTTCAACCCTTTTTTAGTAGGAAGGACATAATGTGGCCGATTTGCATTGAATCTTAGCGTGTGACAATTCGTTGGATAGGTAAACAACATAACTACGACTTCCATGGGATATTTTTGCATTCTCTAAAAATTCGGCCAAAATGGAGGTTAAGAAAATCTCCTCGTTAATTTAGGACGTTACTCGTTTTCGACCCATTTTTACTAGGAAGGCCATAAAGTGGCCGATTTGTATTGAATCTTAGCATGTGACAATTCGTTGGATAGGTAAACAACATACCTACGATTTCCATGGGATATTTTTGCATTCTCTAAAAATTCGGCCAAAAGGGTGGTTAGGAAAATCCCCTCGTTAATTTAGGACATTACTCGTTTTCGACCCTTTTTTACTAGGAAGGCCATAATGTGGCCGATTTGCATTGAATCTTAGCATGTGACAATTCGTTGGAAAGGTAAACAACATAACTACGACTTCCATGGGATATTTTTGCATTCTCTAAAAATTTAGCCAAAATGGAGGTTAAGAAAATCTCCTCGTTAATTTGGGACATTACTCGTTTTCGACCCTTTTTTAGTAGGAAGGCCATAATGTGGCCGATTTGCATTGAATCTTAGCGTGTGACAATTCGTTGGATAGGTAAACAACATAACTACGACTTCCATGGGATATTTTTGCATTCTCTAAAAATTCGGCCAAAATGGAGGTTAAGAAAATCTCGTCGTTAATTTAGGACATTACTCGTTTTCGACCCTTTTTTACTAGGAAGGCCATAATGTGGCCGATTTGCATTGAATCTTAGCATGTGACAATTCATTGGATAGATAAACAACATAACTACGACTTCCATGGGATATTTTCGCATTCTCTAAAAATTCGGCCAAAATGGAGGTTAAGAAAATCTCCTCGTTAATTTAGGACATAACTCGTTTTCAACCCTTTTTTAGTAGGAAGGACATAATGTGGCCGATTTGCATTGAATCTTAGCGTGTGACAATTCGTTGGATAGGTAAACAACATAACTACGACTTCCATGGGATATTTTTGCATTCTCTAAAAATTCGGCCAAAATGGAGGTTAAGAAAATCTCCTCGTTAATTTAGGACGTTACTCGTTTTCGACCCATTTTTACTAGGAAGGCCATAAAGTGGCCGATTTGTATTGAATCTTAGCATGTGACAATTCGTTGGATAGGTAAACAACATAACTACGACTTCCATGGGATATTTTTGCATTCTCTAAAAATTCGGCCAAAATGGAGGTTAAGAAAATCTCCTCGTTAATTTAGGACATTACTCGTTTTCGACCCATTTTTACTAGGAAGGCCATAAAGTGGCCGATTTGTATTGAATCTTAGCATGTGACAATTCGTTGGATAGGTAAACAACATAACTACGACTTCCATGGGATATTTTTGCATTCTCTAAAAATTCGGCCAAAATGGAGGTTAAGAAAATATCCTCGTTAATTTAGGACATTACTCGTTTTCGACCCATTTTTACTAGGAAGGCCATAATGTGGCCGATTTGCATTGAATCTTAGCATGTGACAATTCGTTGGATAGATAAACAACATAACTACGACTTCCATGGGATATTTTCGCATTCTCTAAAAATTCGGCCAAAATGGAGGTTAAGAAAATCTCCTCGTTAATTTAGGACATAACTCGTTTTCAACCCTTTTTTAGTAGGAAGGACATAATGTGGCCGATTTGCATTGAATCTTAGCGTGTGACAATTCGTTGGATAGGTAAACAACATAACTACGACTTCCATGGGATATTTTTGCATTCTCTAAAAATTCGGCCAAAATGGAGGTTAAGAAAATCTCCTCGTTAATTTAGGACATTACTCGTTTTCGACCCATTTTTACTAGGAAGGCCATAAAGTGGCCGATTTGTATTGAATCTTAGCATGTGACAATTCGTTGGATAGGTAAACAACATAACTACGACTTCCATGGGATATTTTTGCATTCTCTAAAAATTCGGCCAAAATGGAGGTTAAGAAAATCTCCTCGTTAATTTAGGACATTACTCGTTTTCGACCCATTTTTACTAGGAAGGCCATAAAGTGGCCGATTTGTATTGAATCTTAGCATGTGACAATTCGTTGGATAGGTAAGCAACATAACTACGACTTCCATGGGATATTTTTGCATTCTCTAAAAATTCGGCCAAAATGGAGGTTAAGAAAATATCCTCGTTAATTTGGGACATTACTCGTTTTCGACCCTTTTTTACTAGGAAGGCCATAATGTGGCCGATTTGCACTGAATCTTAGCATGTGACAATTCGTTGGAAAGGTAAACAACATAACTACGACTTCCATGGGATATTTTTGCATTCTCTAAAAATTTAGCCAAAATGGAGGTTAAGAAAATCTCCTCGTTAATTTGGGACATTACTCGTTTTCGACCCTTTTTTAGTAGGAAGGCCATAATGTGGCCGATTTGCATTGAATCTTAGCGTGTGACAATTCGTTGGATAGGTAAACAACATAACTACGACTTCCATGGGATATTTTTGCATTCTCTAAAAATTCGGCCAAAATGGAGGTTAAGAAAATCTCGTCGTTAATTTAGGACATTACTCGTTTTCGACCCTTTTTTACTAGGAAGGCCATAATGTGGCCGATTTGCATTGAATCTTAGCATGTGACAATTCATTGGATAGATAAACAACATAACTACGACTTCCATGGGATATTTTCGCATTCTCTAAAAATTCGGCCAAAATGGAGGTTAAGAAAATCTCCTCGTTAATTTAGGACATAACTCGTTTTCAACCCTTTTTTAGTAGGAAGGACATAATGTGGCCGATTTGCATTGAATCTTAGCGTGTGACAATTCGTTGGATAGGTAAACAACATAACTACGACTTCCATGGGATATTTTTGCATTCTCTAAAAATTCGGCCAAAATGGAGGTTAAGAAAATCTCCTCGTTAATTTAGGACATTACTCGTTTTCGACCCATTTTTACTAGGAAGGCCATAAAGTGGCCGATTTGTATTGAATCTTAGCATGTGACAATTCGTTGGATAGGTAAACAACATAACTACGACTTCCATGGGATATTTTTGCATTCTCTAAAAATTCGGCCAAAATGGAGGTTAAGAAAATCTCCTCGTTAATTTAGGACATTACTCGTTTTCGACCCATTTTTACTAGGAAGGCCATAAAGTGGCCGATTTGTATTGAATCTTAGCATGTGACAATTCGTTGGATAGGTAAACAACATAACTACGACTTCCATGGGATATTTTTGCATTCTCTAAAAATTCGGCCAAAATGGAGGTTAAGAAAATCTCCTCGTTAATTTAGGACATTACTCGTTTTCGACCCATTTTTACTAGGAAGGCCATAAAGTGGCCGATTTGTATTGAATCTTAGCATGTGACAATTCGTTGGATAGGTAAACAACATAACTACGACTTCCATGGGATATTTTTGCATTCTCTAAAAATTCGGCCAAAATGGAGGTTAAGAAAATCTCCTCGTTAATTTAGGACGTTACTCGTTTTCGACCCATTTTTACTAGGAAGGCCATAAAGTGGCCGATTTGTATTGAATCTTAGCATGTGACAATTCGTTGGATAGGTAAACAACATAACTACGACTTCCATGGGATATTTTTGCATTCTCTAAAAATTCGGCCAAAATGGAGGTTAAGAAAATCTCCTCGTTAATTTAGGACATTACTCGTTTTCGACCCATTTTTACTAGGAAGGCCATAAAGTGGCCGATTTGTATTGAATCTTAGCATGTGACAATTCGTTGGATAGGTAAACAACATAACTACGACTTCCATGGGATATTTTTGCATTCTCTAAAAATTCGGCCAAAATGGAGGTTAAGAAAATATCCTCGTTAATTTAGGACATTACTCGTTTTCGACCCATTTTTACTAGGAAGGCCATAATGTGGCCGATTTGCATTGAATCTTAGCATGTGACAATTCGTTGGATAGATAAACAACATAACTACGACTTCCATGGGATATTTTTGCATTCTCTAAAAATTCGGCCAAAATGGAGGTTAAGAAAATCTCCTCGTTAATTTAGGACATAACTCGTTTTCAACCCTTTTTTAGTAGGAAGGACATAATGTGGCCGATTTGCATTGAATCTTAGCGTGTGACAATTCGTTGGATAGGTAAACAACATAACTACGACTTCCATGGGATATTTTTGCATTCTCTAAAAATTCGGCCAAAATGGAGGTTAAGAAAATCTCCTCGTTAATTTAGGACGTTACTCGTTTTCGACCCATTTTTACTAGGAAGGCCATAAAGTGGCCGATTTGTATTGAATCTTAGCATGTGACAATTCGTTGGATAGGTAAACAACATACCTACGATTTCCATGGGATATTTTTGCATTCTCTAAAAATTCGGCCAAAAGGGTGGTTAAGAAAATCCCCTCGTTAATTTAGGACATTACTCGTTTTCGACCCTTTTTTACTAGGAAGGCCATAATGTGGCCGATTTGCATTGAATCTTAGCATGTGACAATTCGTTGGAAAGGTAAACAACATAACTACGACTTCCATGGGATATTTTTGCATTCTCTAAAAATTTAGCCAAAATGGAGGTTAAGAAAATCTCCTCGTTAATTTGGGACATTACTCGTTTTCGACCCTTTTTTAGTAGGAAGGCCATAATGTGGCCGATTTGCATTGAATCTTAGCGTGTGACAATTCGTTGGATAGGTAAACAACATAACTACGACTTCCATGGGATATTTTTGCATTCTCTAAAAATTCGGCCAAAATGGAGGTTAAGAAAATCTCGTCGTTAATTTAGGACATTACTCGTTTTCGACCCTTTTTTACTAGGAAGGCCATAATGTGGCCGATTTGCATTGAATCTTAGCATGTGACAATTCATTGGATAGATAAACAACATAACTACGACTTCCATGGGATATTTTCGCATTCTCTAAAAATTCGGCCAAAATGGAGGTTAAGAAAATCTCCTCGTTAATTTAGGACATAACTCGTTTTCAACCCTTTTTTAGTAGGAAGGACATAATGTGGCCGATTTGCATTGAATCTTAGCGTGTGACAATTCGTTGGATAGGTAAACAACATAACTACGACTTCCATGGGATATTTTTGCATTCTCTAAAAATTCGGCCAAAATGGAGGTTAAGAAAATCTCCTCGTTAATTTAGGACGTTACTCGTTTTCGACCCATTTTTACTAGGAAGGCCATAAAGTGGCCGATTTGTATTGAATCTTAGCATGTGACAATTCGTTGGATAGGTAAACAACATAACTACGACTTCCATGGGATATTTTTGCATTCTCTAAAAATTCGGCCAAAATGGAGGTTAAGAAAATCTCCTCGTTAATTTAGGACATTACTCGTTTTCGACCCATTTTTACTAGGAAGGCCATAAAGTGGCCGATTTGTATTGAATCTTAGCATGTGACAATTCGTTGGATAGGTAAACAACATAACTACGACTTCCATGGGATATTTTTGCATTCTCTAAAAATTCGGCCAAAATGGAGGTTAAGAAAATATCCTCGTTAATTTAGGACATTACTCGTTTTCGACCCATTTTTACTAGGAAGGCCATAATGTGGCCGATTTGCATTGAATCTTAGCATGTGACAATTCGTTGGATAGATAAACAACATAACTACGACTTCCATGGGATATTTTCGCATTCTCTAAAAATTCGGCCAAAATGGAGGTTAAGAAAATCTCCTCGTTAATTTAGGACATAACTCGTTTTCAACCCTTTTTTAGTAGGAAGGACATAATGTGGCCGATTTGCATTGAATCTTAGCGTGTGACAATTCGTTGGATAGGTAAACAACATAACTACGACTTCCATGGGATATTTTTGCATTCTCTAAAAATTCGGCCAAAATGGAGGTTAAGAAAATCTCCTCGTTAATTTAGGACGTTACTCGTTTTCGACCCATTTTTACTAGGAAGGCCATAAAGTGGCCGATTTGTATTGAATCTTAGCATGTGACAATTCGTTGGATAGGTAAACAACATACCTACGATTTCCATGGGATATTTTTGCATTCTCTAAAAATTCGGCCAAAAGGGTGGTTAAGAAAATCCCCTCGTTAATTTAGGACATTACTCGTTTTCGACCCTTTTTTACTAGGAAGGCCATAATGTGGCCGATTTGCATAAACAACATAACTACGACTTCCATGGGATATTTTTGCATTCTCTAAAAATTCAGCCAAAATGGAGGTTAAGAAAATCTCCTCGTTAATTTGGGACATTACTCGTTTTCGACCCTTTTTTAGTAGGAAGGCCATAATGTGGCCGATTTGCATTGAATCTTAGCGTGTGACAATTCGTTGGATAGGTAAACAACATAACTACGACTTCCATGGGATATTTTTGCATTCTCTAAAAATTCGGCCAAAATGGAGGTTAAGAAAATCTCGTCGTTAATTTAGGACATTACTCGTTTTCGACCCTTTTTTACTAGGAAGGCCATAATGTGGCCGATTTGCATTGAATCTTAGCATGTGACAATTCATTGGATAGATAAACAACATAACTACGACTTCCATGGGATATTTTCGCATTCTCTAAAAATTCGGCCAAAATGGAGGTTAAGAAAATCTCCTCGTTAATTTAGGACATAACTCGTTTTCAACCCTTTTTTAGTAGGAAGGACATAATGTGGCCGATTTGCATTGAATCTTAGCGTGTGACAATTCGTTGGATAGGTAAACAACATAACTACGACTTCCATGGGATATTTTTGCATTCTCTAAAAATTCGGCCAAAATGGAGGTTAAGAAAATCTCCTCGTTAATTTAGGACGTTACTCGTTTTCGACCCATTTTTACTAGGAAGGCCATAAAGTGGCCGATTTGTATTGAATCTTAGCATGTGACAATTCGTTGGATAGGTAAACAACATAACTACGACTTCCATGGGATATTTTTGCATTCTCTAAAAATTCGGCCAAAATGGAGGTTAAGAAAATCTCCTCGTTAATTTAGGACATTACTCGTTTTCGACCCATTTTTACTAGGAAGGCCATAAAGTGGCCGATTTGTATTGAATCTTAGCATGTGACAATTCGTTGGATAGGTAAACAACATAACTACGACTTCCATGGGATATTTTTGCATTCTCTAAAAATTCGGCCAAAATGGAGGTTAAGAAAATATCCTCGTTAATTTAGGACATTACTCGTTTTCGACCCATTTTTACTAGGAAGGCCATAATGTGGCCGATTTGCATTGAATCTTAGCATGTGACAATTCGTTGGATAGATAAACAACATAACTACGACTTCCATGGGATATTTTCGCATTCTCTAAAAATTCGGCCAAAATGGAGGTTAAGAAAATCTCCTCGTTAATTTAGGACATAACTCGTTTTCAACCCTTTTTTAGTAGGAAGGACATAATGTGGCCGATTTGCATTGAATCTTAGCGTGTGACAATTCGTTGGATAGGTAAACAACATAACTACGACTTCCATGGGATATTTTTGCATTCTCTAAAAATTCGGCCAAAATGGAGGTTAAGAAAATCTCCTCGTTAATTTAGGACGTTACTCGTTTTCGACCCATTTTTACTAGGAAGGCCATAAAGTGGCCGATTTGTATTGAATCTTAGCATGTGACAATTCGTTGGATAGGTAAACAACATACCTACGATTTCCATGGGATATTTTTGCATTCTCTAAAAATTCGGCCAAAAGGGTGGTTAAGAAAATCCCCTCGTTAATTTAGGACATTACTCGTTTTCGACCCTTTTTTACTAGGAAGGCCATAATGTGGCCGATTTGCATAAACAACATAACTACGACTTCCATGGGATATTTTTGCATTCTCTAAAAATTCAGCCAAAATGGAGGTTAAGAAAATCTCCTCGTTAATTTGGGACATTACTCGTTTTCGACCCTTTTTTAGTAGGAAGGCCATAATGTGGCCGATTTGCATTGAATCTTAGCGTGTGACAATTCGTTGGATAGGTAAACAACATAACTACGACTTCCATGGGATATTTTTGCATTCTCTAAAAATTCGGCCAAAATGGAGGTTAAGAAAATCTCGTCGTTAATTTAGGACATTACTCGTTTTCGACCCTTTTTTACTAGGAAGGCCATAATGTGGCCGATTTGCATTGAATCTTAGCATGTGACAATTCATTGGATAGATAAACAACATAACTACGACTTCCATGGGATATTTTCGCATTCTCTAAAAATTCGGCCAAAATGGAGGTTAAGAAAATCTCCTCGTTAATTTAGGACATAACTCGTTTTCAACCCTTTTTTAGTAGGAAGGACATAATGTGGCCGATTAGCATTGAATCTTAGCGTGTGACAATTCGTTGGATAGGTAAACAACATAACTACGACTTCCATGGGATATTTTTGCATTCTCTAAAAATTCGGCCAAAATGGATGTTAAGAAAATCTCCTCGTTAATTTAGGACGTTACTCGTTTTCGACCCATTTTTACTAGGAAGGCCATAAAGTGGCCGATTTGTATTGAATCTTAGCATGTGACAATTCGTTGGATAGGTAAACAACATAACTACGACTTCCATGGGATATTTTTGCATTCTCTAAAAATTTGGCCAAAATGGAGGTTAAGAAAATCTCCTCGTTAATTTAGGACATTACTCGTTTTCGACCCATTTTTACTAGGAAGGCCATAAAGTGGCCGATTTGTATTGAATCTTAGCATGTGACAATTCGTTGGATAGGTAAACAACATAACTACGACTTCCATGGGATATTTTTGCATTCTCTAAAAATTCGGCCAAAATGGAGGTTAAGAAAATATCCTCGTTAATTTAGGACATTACTCGTTTTCGACCCATTTTTACTAGGAAGGCCATAATGTGGCCGATTTGCATTGAATCTTAGCATGTGACAATTCGTTGGATAGATAAACAACATAACTACGACTTCCATGGGATATTTTCGCATTCTCTAAAAATTCGGCCAAAATGGAGGTTAAGAAAATCTCCTCGTTAATTTAGGACATAACTCGTTTTCAACCCTTTTTTAGTAGGAAGGACATAATGTGGCCGATTTGCATTGAATCTTAGCGTGTGACAATTCGTTGGATAGGTAAACAACATAACTACGACTTCCATGGGATATTTTCGCATTCTCTAAAAATTCGGCCAAAATGGAGGTTAAGAAAATCTCCTCGTTAATTTAGGACATAACTCGTTTTCAACCCTTTTTTAGTAGGAAGGACATAATGTGGCCGATTTGCATTGAATCTTAGCGTGTGACAATTCGTTGGATAGGTAAACAACATAACTACGACTTCCATGGGATATTTTTGCATTCTCTAAAAATTCGGCCAAAATGGAGGTTAAGAAAATCTCCTCGTTAATTTAGGACGTTACTCGTTTTCGACCCATTTTTACTAGGAAGGCCATAAAGTGGCCGATTTGTATTGAATCTTAGCATGTGACAATTCGTTGGATAGGTAAACAACATACCTACGATTTCCATGGGATATTTTTGCATTCTCTAAAAATTCGGCCAAAAGGGTGGTTAAGAAAATCCCCTCGTTAATTTAGGACATTACTCGTTTTCGACCCTTTTTTACTAGGAAGGCCATAATGTGGCCGATTTGCATTGAATCTTAGCATGTGACAATTCGTTGGAAAGGTAAACAACATAACTACGACTTCCATGGGATATTTTTGCATTCTCTAAAAATTTAGCCAAAATGGAGGTTAAGAAAATCTCCTCGTTAATTTGGGACATTACTCGTTTTCGACCCTTTTTTAGTAGGAAG
This sequence comes from Medicago sativa, assembly GCF_051527215.1. Lineage (NCBI taxonomy): Eukaryota > Viridiplantae > Streptophyta > Magnoliopsida > Fabales > Fabaceae > Medicago > Medicago sativa. Next base: position 86,619,356 of record NC_140750.1, read on the forward strand.
GCCATAATGTGGCCGATTTGCATTGAATCTTAGCGTGTGACAATTCGTTGGATAGGTAAACAACATAACTACGACTTCCATGGGATATTTTTGCATTCTCTAAAAATTCGGCCAAAATGGAGGTTAAGAAAATCTCGTCGTTAATTTAGGACATTACTCGTTTTCGACCCTTTTTTACTAGGAAGGCCATAATGTGGCCGATTTGCATTGAATCTTAGCATGTGACAATTCGTTGGAAAGGTAAACAATATAACTACGACTTCCATGGGATATTTTTGCATTCTCTAAAAATTTAGCCAAAATGGAGGTTAAGAAAATCTCCTCGTTAATTTGGGACATTACTCGTTTTCGACCCTTTTTTAGTAGGAAGGCCATAATGTGGCCGATTTGCATTGAATCTTAGCGTGTGACAATTCGTTGGATAGGTAAACAACATAACTACGACTTCCATGGGATATTTTTGCATGCTCTAAAAATTCGGCCAAAATGGAGGTTAAGAAAATCTCGTCGTTAATTTAGGACATTACTCGTTTTCGACCCTTTTTTACTAGGAAGGCCATAATGTGGCCGATTTGCATTGAATCTTAGCATGTGACAATTCATTGGATAGATAAACAACATAACTACGACTTCCATGGGATATTTTCGCATTCTCTAAAAATTCGGCCAAAATGGAGGTTAAGAAAATCTCCTCGTTAATTTAGGACATAACTCGTTTTCAACCCTTTTTTAGTAGGAAGGACATAATGTGGCCGATTTGCATTGAATCTTAGCGTGTGACAATTCGTTGGATAGGTAAACAACATAACTACGACTTCCATGGGATATTTTTGCATTCTCTAAAAATTCGGCCAAAATGGAGGTTAAGAAAATCTCCTCGTTAATTTAGGACGTTACTCGTTTTCGACCCATTTTTACTAGGAAGGCCATAAAGTGGCCGATTTGTATTGAATCTTAGCATGTGACAATTCGTTGGATAGGTAAACAACATAACTACGACTTCCATGGGATATTTTTGCATTCTCTAAAAATTCGGCCAAAATGGAGGTTAAGAAAATCTCCTCGTTAATTTAGGACATTACTCGTTTTCGACCCATTTTTACTAGGAAGGCCATAAAGTGGCCGATTTGTATTGAATCTTAGCATGTGACAATTCGTTGGATAGGTAAACAACATAACTACGACTTCCATGGGATATTTTTGCATTCTCTAAAAATTCGGCCAAAATGGAGGTTAAGAAAATATCCTCGTTAATTTAGGACATTACTCGTTTTCGACCCATTTTTACTAGGAAGGCCATAATGTGGCCGATTTGCATTGAATCTTAGCATGTGACAATTCGTTGGATAGATAAACAACATAACTACGACTTCCATGGGATATTTTCGCATTCTCTAAAAATTCGGCCAAAATGGAGGTTAAGAAAATCTCCTCGTTAATTTAGGACATAACTCGTTTTCAACCCTTTTTTAGTAGGAAGGACATAATGTGGCCGATTTGCATTGAATCTTAGCGTGTGACAATTCGTTGGATAGGTAAACAACATAACTACGACTTCCATGGGATATTTTTGCATTCTCTAAAAATTCGGCCAAAATGGAGGTTAAGAAAATCTCCTCGTTAATTTAGGACGTTACTCGTTTTCGACCCATTTTTACTAGGAAGGCCATAAAGTGGCCGATTTGTATTGAATCTTAGCATGTGACAATTCGTTGGATAGGTAAACAACATACCTACGATTTCCATGGGATATTTTTGCATTCTCTAAAAATTCGGCCAAAAGGGTGGTTAAGAAAATCCCCTCGTTAATTTAGGACATTACTCGTTTTCGACCCTTTTTTACTAGGAAGGCCATAATGTGGCCGATTTGCATAAACAACATAACTACGACTTCCATGGGATATTTTTGCATTCTCTAAAAATTCAGCCAAAATGGAGGTTAAGAAAATCTCCTCGTTAATTTGGGACATTACTCGTTTTCGACCCTTTTTTAGTAGGAAGGCCATAATGTGGCCGATTTGCATTGAATCTTAGCGTGTGACAATTCGTTGGATAGGTAAACAACATAACTACGACTTCCATGGGATATTTTTGCATTCTCTAAAAATTCGGCCAAAATGGAGGTTAAGAAAATCTCGTCGTTAATTTAGGACATTACTCGTTAACGACCCTTTTTTACTAGGAAGGCCATAATGTGGCCGATTTGCATTGAATCTTAGCATGTGACAATTCATTGGATAGATAAACAACATAACTACGACTTCCATGGGATATTTTCGCATTCTCTAAAAATTCGGCCAAAATGGAGGTTAAGAAAATCTCCTCGTTAATTTAGGACATAACTCGTTTTCAACCCTTTTTTAGTAGGAAGGACATAATGTGGCCGATTTGCATTGAATCTTAGCGTGTGACAATTCGTTGGATAGGTAAACAACATAACTACGACTTCCATGGGATATTTTTGCATTCTCTAAAAATTCGGCCAAAATGGAGGTTAAGAAAATCTCCTCGTTAATTTAGGACGTTACTCGTTTTCGACCCATTTTTACTAGGAAGGCCATAAAGTGGCCGATTTGTATTGAATCTTAGCATGTGACAATTCGTTGGATAGGTAAACAACATAACTACGACTTCCATGGGATATTTTTGCATTCTCTAAAAATTCGGCCAAAATGGAGGTTAAGAAAATCTCCTCGTTAATTTAGGACATTACTCGTTTTCGACCCATTTTTACTAGGAAGGCCATAAAGTGGCCGATTTGTATTGAATCTTAGCATGTGACAATTCGTTGGATAGGTATACAACATAACTACGACTTCCATGGGATATTTTTGCATTCTCTAAAAATTCGGCCAAAATGGAGGTTAAGAAAATATCCTCGTTAATTTAGGACATTACTCGTTTTCGACCCATTTTTACTAGGAAGGCCATAATGTGGCCGATTTGCATTGAATCTTAGCATGTGACAATTCGTTGGATAGATAAACAACATAACTACGACTTCCATGGGATATTTTCGCATTCTCTAAAAATTCGGCCAAAATGGAGGTTAAGAAAATCTCCTCGTTAATTTAGGACATAACTCGTTTTCAACCCTTTTTTAGTAGGAAGGACATAATGTGGCCGATTTGCATTGAAACTTAGCGTGTGACAATTCGTTGGATAGGTAAACAACATAACTACGACTTCCATGGGATATTTTTGCATTCTCTAAAAATTCGGCCAAAATGGAGGTTAAGAAAATCTCCTCGTTAATTTAGGACGTTACTCGTTTTCGACCCATTTTTACTAGGAAGGCCATAAAGTGGCCGATTTGTATTGAATCTTAGCATGTGACAATTCGTTGGATAGGTAAACAACATACCTACGATTTCCATGGGATATTTTTGCATTCTCTAAAAATTCGGCCAAAAGGGTGGTTAAGAAAATCCCCTCGTTAATTTAGGACATTACTCGTTTTCGACCCTTTTTTACTAGGAAGGCCATAATGTGGCCGATTTGCATAAACAACATAACTACGACTTCCATGGGATATTTTTGCATTCTCTAAAAATTCAGCCAAAATGGAGGTTAAGAAAATCTCCTCGTTAATTTGGGACATTACTCGTTTTCGACCCTTTTTTAGTAGGAAGGCCATAATGTGGCCGATTTGCATTGAATCTTAGCGTGTGACAATTCGTTGGATAGGTAAACAACATAACTACGACTTCCATGGGATATTTTTGCATTCTCTAAAAATTCGGCCAAAATGGAGGTTAAGAAAATCTCGTCGTTAATTTAGGACATTACTCGTTTTCGACCCTTTTTTACTAGGAAGGCCATAATGTGGCCGATTTGCATTGAATCTTAGCATGTGACAATTCATTGGATAGGTAAACAACATAACTACGACTTCCATGGGATATTTTCGCATTCTCTAAAAATTCGGCCAAAATGGAGGTTAAGAAAATCTCCTCGTTAATTTAGGACATAACTCGTTTTCAACCCTTTTTTAGTAGGAAGGACATAATGTGGCCGATTTGTATTGAATCTTAGCATGTGACAATTCGTTGGATAGGTAAACAACATAACTACGACTTCCAGGGGATATTTTTGCATTCTCTAAAAATTCGGCCAAAATGGAGGTTAAGAAAATATCCTCGTTAATTTAGGACATTACTCGTTTTCGACCCATTTTTACTAGGAAGGCCATAATGTGGCCGATTTGCATTGAATCTTAGCATGTGACAATTCGTTGGATAGATAAACAACATAACTACGACTTCCATGGGATATTTTCGCATTCTCTAAAAATTCGGCCAAAATGGAGGTTAAGAAAATCTCCTCGTTAATTTAGGACATAACTCGTTTTCAACCCTTTTTTAGTAGGAAGGACATAATGTGGCCGATTTGCATTGAATCTTAGCGTGTGACAATTCGTTGGATAGGTAAACAACATAACTACGACTTCCATGGGATATTTTTGCATTCTCTAAAAATTCGGCCAAAATGGAGGTTAAGAAAATCTCCTCGTTAATTTAGGACGTTACTCGTTTTCGACCCATTTTTACTAGGAAGGCCATAAAGTGGCCGATTTGTATTGAATCTTAGCATGTGACAATTCGTTGGATAGGTAAACAACATACCTACGATTTCCATGGGATATTTTTGCATTCTCTAAAAATTCGGCCAAAAGGGTGGTTAAGAAAATCCCCTCGTTAATTTAGGACATTACTCGTTTTCGACCCTTTTTTACTAGGAAGGCCATAATGTGGCCGATTTGCATTGAATCTTAGCATGTGACAATTCGTTGGAAAGGTAAACAACATAACTACGACTTCCATGGGATATTTTTGCATTCTCTAAAAATTCAGCCAAAATGGAGGTTAAGAAAATCTCCTCGTTAATTTGGGACATTACTCGTTTTCGACCCTTTTTTAGTAGGAAGGCCATAATGTGGCCGATTTGCATTGAATCTTAGCGTGTGACAATTCGTTGGATAGGTAAACAACATAACTACGACTTCCATGGGATATTTTTGCATTCTCTAAAAATTCGGCCAAAATGGAGGTTAAGAAAATCTCGTCGTTAATTTAGGACATTACTCGTTTTCGACCCTTTTTTACTAGGAAGGCCATAATGTGGCCGATTTGCATTGAATCTTAGCATGTGACAATTCATTGGATAGATAAACAACATAACTACGACTTCCATGGGATATTTTCGCATTCTCTAAAAATTCGGCCAAAATGGAGGTTAAGAAAATCTCCTCGTTAATTTAGGACATAACTCGTTTTCAACCCTTTTTTAGTAGGAAGGACATAATGTGGCCGATTTGCATTGAATCTTAGCGTGTGACAATTCGTTGGATAGGTAAACAACATAACTACGACTTCCATGGGATATTTTTGCATTCTCTAAAAATTCGGCCAAAATGGAGGTTAAGAAAATCTCCTCGTTAATTTAGGACGTTACTCGTTTTCGACCCATTTTTACTAGGAAGGCCATAAAGTGGCTGATTTGTATTGAATCTTAGCATGTGACAATTCGTTGGATAGGTAAACAACATAACTACGACTTCCATGGGATATTTTTGCATTCTCTAAAAATTCGGCCAAAATGGAGGTTAAGAAAATCTCCTCGTTAATTTAGGACATTACTCGTTTTCGACCCATTTTTACTAGGAAGGCCATAAAGTGGCCGATTTGTATTGAATCTTAGCATGTGACAATTCGTTGGATAGGTAAACAACATAACTACGACTTCCATGGGATATTTTTGCATTCTCTAAAAATTCGGCCAAAATGGAGGTTAAGAAAATATCCTCGTTAATTTAGGACATTACTCGTTTTCGACCCATTTTTACTAGGAAGGCCATAATGTGGCCGATTTGCATTGAATCTTAGCATGTGACAATTCGTTGGATAGATAAACAACATAACTACGACTTCCATGGGATATTTTTGCATTCTCTAAAAATTCGGCCAAAATGGAGGTTAAGAAAATCTCCTCGTTAATTTAGGACATAACTCGTTTTCAACCCTTTTTTAGTAGGAAGGACATAATGTGGCCGATTTGCATTGAATCTTAGCGTGTGACAATTCGTTGGATAGGTAAACAACATAACTACGACTTCCATGGGATATTTTTGCATTCTCTAAAAATTCGGCCAAAATGGAGGTTAAGAAAATCTCCTCGTTAATTTAGGACGTTACTCGTTTTCGACCCATTTTTACTAGGAAGGCCATAAAGTGGCCGATTTGTATTGAATCTTAGCATGTGACAATTCGTTGGATAGGTAAACAACATACCTACGATTTCCATGGGATATTTTTGCATTCTCTAAAAATTCGGCCAAAAGGGTGGTTAAGAAAATCCCCTCGTTAATTTAGGACATTACTCGTTTTCGACCCTTTTTTACTAGGAAGGCCATAATGTGGCCGATTTGCATAAACAACATAACTACGACTTCCATGGGATATTTTTGCATTCTCTAAAAATTCAGCCAAAATGGAGGTTAAGAAAATCTCCTCGTTAATTTGGGACATTACTCGTTTTCGACCCTTTTTTAGTAGGAAGGCCATAATGTGGCCGATTTGCATTGAATCTTAGCGTGTGACAATTCGTTGGATAGGTAAACAACATAACTACGACTTCCATGGGATATTTTTGCATTCTCTAAAAATTCGGCCAAAATGGAGGTTAAGAAAATCTCGTCGTTAATTTAGGACATTACTCGTTAACGACCCTTTTTTACTAGGAAGGCCATAATGTGGCCGATTTGCATTGAATCTTAGCATGTGACAATTCATTGGATAGATAAACAACATAACTACGACTTCCATGGGATATTTTCGCATTCTCTAAAAATTCGGCCAAAATGGAGGTTAAGAAAATCTCCTCGTTAATTTAGGACATAACTCGTTTTCAACCCTTTTTTAGTAGGAAGGACATAATGTGGCCGATTTGCATTGAATCTTAGCGTGTGACAATTCGTTGGATAGGTAAACAACATAACTACGACTTCCATGGGATATTTTTGCATTCTCTAAAAATTCGGCCAAAATGGAGGTTAAGAAAATCTCCTCGTTAATTTAGGACGTTACTCGTTTTCGACCCATTTTTACTAGGAAGGCCATAAAGTGGCCGATTTGTATTGAATCTTAGCATGTGACAATTCGTTGGATAGGTAAACAACATAACTACGACTTCCATGGGATATTTTTGCATTCTCTAAAAATTCGGCCAAAATGGAGGTTAAGAAAATCTCCTCGTTAATTTAGGACATTACTCGTTTTCGACCCATTTTTACTAGGAAGGCCATAAAGTGGCCGATTTGTATTGAATCTTAGCATGTGACAATTCGTTGGATAGGTATACAACATAACTACGACTTCCATGGGATATTTTTGCATTCTCTAAAAATTCGGCCAAAATGGAGGTTAAGAAAATATCCTCGTTAATTTAGGACATTACTCGTTTTCGACCCATTTTTACTAGGAAGGCCATAATGTGGCCGATTTGCATTGAATCTTAGCATGTGACAATTCGTTGGATAGATAAACAACATAACTACGACTTCCATGGGATATTTTCGCATTCTCTAAAAATTCGGCCAAAATGGAGGTTAAGAAAATCTCCTCGTTAATTTAGGACATAACTCGTTTTCAACCCTTTTTTAGTAGGAAGGACATAATGTGGCCGATTTGCATTGAAACTTAGCGTGTGACAATTCGTTGGATAGGTAAACAACATAACTACGACTTCCATGGGATATTTTTGCATTCTCTAAAAATTCGGCCAAAATGGAGGTTAAGAAAATCTCCTCGTTAATTTAGGACGTTACTCGTTTTCGACCCATTTTTACTAGGAAGGCCATAAAGTGGCCGATTTGTATTGAATCTTAGCATGTGACAATTCGTTGGATAGGTAAACAACATACCTACGATTTCCATGGGATATTTTTGCATTCTCTAAAAATTCGGCCAAAAGGGTGGTTAAGAAAATCCCCTCGTTAATTTAGGACATTACTCGTTTTCGACCCTTTTTTACTAGGAAGGCCATAATGTGGCCGATTTGCATAAACAACATAACTACGACTTCCATGGGATATTTTTGCATTCTCTAAAAATTCAGCCAAAATGGAGGTTAAGAAAATCTCCTCGTTAATTTGGGACATTACTCGTTTTCGACCCTTTTTTAGTAGGAAGGCCATAATGTGGCCGATTTGCATTGAATCTTAGCGTGTGACAATTCGTTGGATAGGTAAACAACATAACTACGACTTCCATGGGATATTTTTGCATTCTCTAAAAATTCGGCCAAAATGGAGGTTAAGAAAATCTCGTCGTTAATTTAGGACATTACTCGTTTTCGACCCTTTTTTACTAGGAAGGCCATAATGTGGCCGATTTGCATTGAATCTTAGCATGTGACAATTCATTGGATAGGTAAACAACATAACTACGACTTCCATGGGATATTTTCGCATTCTCTAAAAATTCGGCCAAAATGGAGGTTAAGAAAATCTCCTCGTTAATTTAGGACATAACTCGTTTTCAACCCTTTTTTAGTAGGAAGGACATAATGTGGCCGATTTGTATTGAATCTTAGCATGTGACAATTCGTTGGATAGGTAAACAACATAACTACGACTTCCAGGGGATATTTTTGCATTCTCTAAAAATTCGGCCAAAATGGAGGTTAAGAAAATATCCTCGTTAATTTAGGACATTACTCGTTTTCGACCCATTTTTACTAGGAAGGCCATAATGTGGCCGATTTGCATTGAATCTTAGCATGTGACAATTCGTTGGATAGATAAACAACATAACTACGACTTCCATGGGATATTTTCGCATTCTCTAAAAATTCGGCCAAAATGGAGGTTAAGAAAATCTCCTCGTTAATTTAGGACATAACTCGTTTTCAACCCTTTTTTAGTAGGAAGGACATAATGTGGCCGATTTGCATTGAATCTTAGCGTGTGACAATTCGTTGGATAGGTAAACAACATAACTACGACTTCCATGGGATATTTTTGCATTCTCTAAAAATTCGGCCAAAATGGAGGTTAAGAAAATCTCCTCGTTAATTTAGGACGTTACTCGTTTTCGACCCATTTTTACTAGGAAGGCCATAAAGTGGCCGATTTGTATTGAATCTTAGCATGTGACAATTCGTTGGATAGGTAAACAACATACCTACGATTTCCATGGGATATTTTTGCATTCTCTAAAAATTCGGCCAAAAGGGTGGTTAAGAAAATCCCCTCGTTAATTTAGGACATTACTCGTTTTCGACCCTTTTTTACTAGGAAGGCCATAATGTGGCCGATTTGCATTGAATCTTAGCATGTGACAATTCGTTGGAAAGGTAAACAACATAACTACGACTTCCATGGGATATTTTTGCATTCTCTAAAAATTCAGCCAAAATGGAGGTTAAGAAAATCTCCTCGTTAATTTGGGACATTACTCGTTTTCGACCCTTTTTTAGTAGGAAGGCCATAATGTGGCCGATTTGCATTGAATCTTAGCGTGTGACAATTCGTTGGATAGGTAAACAACATAACTACGACTTCCATGGGATATTTTTGCATTCTCTAAAAATTCGGCCAAAATGGAGGTTAAGAAAATCTCGTCGTTAATTTAGGACATTACTCGTTTTCGACCCTTTTTTACTAGGAAGGCCATAATGTGGCCGATTTGCATTGAATCTTAGCATGTGACAATTCATTGGATAGATAAACAACATAACTACGACTTCCATGGGATATTTTCGCATTCTCTAAAAATTCGGCCAAAATGGAGGTTAAGAAAATCTCCTCGTTAATTTAGGACATAACTCGTTTTCAACCCTTTTTTAGTAGGAAGGACATAATGTGGCCGATTTGCATTGAATCTTAGCGTGTGACAATTCGTTGGATAGGTAAACAACATAACTACGACTTCCATGGGATATTTTTGCATTCTCTAAAAATTCGGCCAAAATGGAGGTTAAGAAAATCTCCTCGTTAATTTAGGACGTTACTCGTTTTCGACCCATTTTTACTAGGAAGGCCATAAAGTGGCTGATTTGTATTGAATCTTAGCATGTGACAATTCGTTGGATAGGTAAACAACATAACTACGACTTCCATGGGATATTTTTGCATTCTCTAAAAATTCGGCCAAAATGGAGGTTAAGAAAATCTCCTCGTTAATTTAGGACATTACTCGTTTTCGACCCATTTTTACTAGGAAGGCCATAAAGTGGCCGATTTGTATTGAATCTTAGCATGTGACAATTCGTTGGATAGGTAAACAACATAACTACGACTTCCATGGGATATTTTTGCATTCTCTAAAAATTCGGCCAAAATGGAGGTTAAGAAAATATCCTCGTTAATTTAGGACATTACTCGTTTTCGACCCATTTTTACTAGGAAGGCCATAATGTGGCCGATTTGCATTGAATCTTAGCATGTGACAATTCGTTGGATAGATAAACAACATAACTACGACTTCCATGGGATATTTTTGCATTCTCTAAAAATTCGGCCAAAATGGAGGTTAAGAAAATCTCCTCGTTAATTTAGGACATAACTCGTTTTCAACCCTTTTTTAGTAGGAAGGACATAATGTGGCCGATTTGCATTGAATCTTAGCGTGTGACAATTCGTTGGATAGGTAAACAACATAACTACGACTTCCATGGGATATTTTTGCATTCTCTAAAAATTCGGCCAAAATGGAGGTTAAGAAAATCTCCTCGTTAATTTAGGACGTTACTCGTTTTCGACCCATTTTTACTAGGAAGGCCATAAAGTGGCCGATTTGTATTGAATCTTAGCATGTGACAATTCGTTGGATAGGTAAACAACATACCTACGATTTCCATGGGATATTTTTGCATTCTCTAAAAATTCGGCCAAAAGGGTGGTTAAGAAAATCCCCTCGTTAATTTAGGACATTACTCGTTTTCGACCCTTTTTTACTAGGAAGGCCATAATGTGGCCGATTTGCATAAACAACATAACTACGACTTCCATGGGATATTTTTGCATTCTCTAAAAATTCAGCCAAAATGGAGGTTAAGAAAATCTCCTCGTTAATTTGGGACATTACTCGTTTTCGACCCTTTTTTAGTAGGAAGGCCATAATGTGGCCGATTTGCATTGAATCTTAGCGTGTGACAATTCGTTGGATAGGTAAACAACATAACTACGACTTCCATGGGATATTTTTGCATTCTCTAAAAATTCGGCCAAAATGGAGGTTAAGAAAATCTCGTCGTTAATTTAGGACATTACTCGTTTTCGACCCTTTTTTACTAGGAAGGCCATAATGTGGCCGATTTGCATTGAATCTTAGCATGTGACAATTCATTGGATAGGTAAACAACATAACTACGACTTCCATGGGATATTTTCGCATTCTCTAAAAATTCGGCCAAAATGGAGGTTAAGAAAATCTCCTCGTTAATTTAGGACATAACTCGTTTTCAACCCTTTTTTAGTAGGAAGGACATAATGTGGCCGATTTGTATTGAATCTTAGCATGTGACAATTCGTTGGATAGGTAAACAACATAACTACGACTTCCAGGGGATATTTTTGCATTCTCTAAAAATTCGGCCAAAATGGAGGTTAAGAAAATATCCTCGTTAATTTAGGACATTACTCGTTTTCGACCCATTTTTACTAGGAAGGCCATAATGTGGCCGATTTGCATTGAATCTTAGCATGTGACAATTCGTTGGATAGATAAACAACATAACTACGACTTCCATGGGATATTTTCGCATTCTCTAAAAATTCGGCCAAAATGGAGGTTAAGAAAATCTCCTCGTTAATTTAGGACATAACTCGTTTTCAACCCTTTTTTAGTAGGAAGGACATAATGTGGCCGATTTGCATTGAATCTTAGCGTGTGACAATTCGTTGGATAGGTAAACAACATAACTACGACTTCCATGGGATATTTTTGCATTCTCTAAAAATTCGGCCAAAATGGAGGTTAAGAAAATCTCCTCGTTAATTTAGGACGTTACTCGTTTTCGACCCATTTTTACTAGGAAGGCCATAAAGTGGCCGATTTGTATTGAATCTTAGCATGTGACAATTCGTTGGATAGGTAAACAACATACCTACGATTTCCATGGGATATTTTTGCATTCTCTAAAAATTCGGCCAAAAGGGTGGTTAAGAAAATCCCCTCGTTAATTTAGGACATTACTCGTTTTCGACCCTTTTTTACTAGGAAGGCCATAATGTGGCCGATTTGCATTGAATCTTAGCATGTGACAATTCGTTGGAAAGGTAAACAACATAACTACGACTTCCATGGGATATTTTTGCATTCTCTAAAAATTCAGCCAAAATGGAGGTTAAGAAAATCTCCTCGTTAATTTGGGACATTACTCGTTTTCGACCCTTTTTTAGTAGGAAGGCCATAATGTGGCCGATTTGCATTGAATCTTAGCGTGTGACAATTCGTTGGATAGGTAAACAACATAACTACGACTTCCATGGGATATTTTTGCATTCTCTAAAAATTCGGCCAAAATGGAGGTTAAGAAAATCTCGTCGTTAATTTAGGACATTACTCGTTTTCGACCCTTTTTTACTAGGAAGGCCATAATGTGGCCGATTTGCATTGAATCTTAGCATGTGACAATTCATTGGATAGATAAACAACATAACTACGACTTCCATGGGATATTTTCGCATTCTCTAAAAATTCGGCCAAAATGGAGGTTAAGAAAATCTCCTCGTTAATTTAGGACATAACTCGTTTTCAACCCTTTTTTAGTAGGAAGGACATAATGTGGCCGATTTGCATTGAATCTTAGCGTGTGACAATTCGTTGGATAGGTAAACAACATAACTACGACTTCCATGGGATATTTTTGCATTCTCTAAAAATTCGGCCAAAATGGAGGTTAAGAAAATCTCCTCGTTAATTTAGGACGTTACTCGTTTTCGACCCATTTTTACTAGGAAGGCCATAAAGTGGCTGATTTGTATTGAATCTTAGCATGTGACAATTCGTTGGATAGGTAAACAACATAACTACGACTTCCATGGGATATTTTTGCATTCTCTAAAAATTCGGCCAAAATGGAGGTTAAGAAAATCTCCTCGTTAATTTAGGACATTACTCGTTTTCGACCCATTTTTACTAGGAAGGCCATAAAGTGGCCGATTTGTATTGAATCTTAGCATGTGACAATTCGTTGGATAGGTAAACAACATAACTACGACTTCCATGGGATATTTTTGCATTCTCTAAAAATTCGGCCAAAATGGAGGTTAAGAAAATATCCTCGTTAATTTAGGACATTACTCGTTTTCGACCCATTTTTACTAGGAAGGCCATAATGTGGCCGATTTGCATTGAATCTTAGCATGTGACAATTCGTTGGATAGATAAACAACATAACTACGACTTCCATGGGATATTTTCGCATTCTCTAAAAATTCGGCCAAAATGGAGGTTAAGAAAATCTCCTCGTTAATTTAGGACATAACTCGTTTTCAACCCTTTTTTAGTAGGAAGGACATAATGTGGCCGATTTGCATTGAATCTTAGCGTGTGACAATTCGTTGGATAGGTAAACAACATAACTACGACTTCCATGGGATATTTTTGCATTCTCTAAAAATTCGGCCAAAATGGAGGTTAAGAAAATCTCCTCGTTAATTTAGGACGTTACTCGTTTTCGACCCATTTTTACTAGGAAGGCCATAAAGTGGCCGATTTGTATTGAATCTTAGCATGTGACAATTCGTTGGATAGGTAAACAACATACCTACGATTTCCATGGGATATTTTTGCATTCTCTAAAAATTCGGCCAAAAGGGTGGTTAAGAAAATCCCCTCGTTAATTTAGGACATTACTCGTTTTCGACCCTTTTTTACTAGGAAGGCCATAATGTGGCCGATTTGCATAAACAACATAACTACGACTTCCATGGGATATTTTTGCATTCTCTAAAAATTCAGCCAAAATGGAGGTTAAGAAAATCTCCTCGTTAATTTGGGACATTACTCGTTTTCGACCCTTTTTTAGTAGGAAGGCCATAATGTGGCCGATTTGCATTGAATCTTAGCGTGTGACAATTCGTTGGATAGGTAAACAACATAACTACGACTTCCATGGGATATTTTTGCATTCTCTAAAAATTCGGCCAAAATGGAGGTTAAGAAAATCTCGTCGTTAATTTAGGACATTACTCGTTTTCGACCCTTTTTTACTAGGAAGGCCATAATGTGGCCGATTTGCATTGAATCTTAGCATGTGACAATTCATTGGATAGGTAAACAACATAACTACGACTTCCATGGGATATTTTTGCATTCTCTAAAAATTCGGCCAAAATGGAGGTTAAGAAAATCTCCTCGTTAATTTAGGACATTACTCGTTTTCGACCCATTTTTACTAGGAAGGCCATAAAGTGGCCGATTTGTATTGAATCTTAGCATGTGACAATTCGTTGGATAGGTAAACAACATAACTACGACTTCCATGGGATATTTTTGCATTCTCTAAAAATTCGGCCAAAATGGAGGTTAAGAAAATATCCTCGTTAATTTAGGACATTACTCGTTTTCGACCCATTTTTACTAGGAAGGCCATAATGTGGCCGATTTGCATTGAATCTTAGCATGTGACAATTCGTTGGATAGATAAACAACATAACTACGACTTCCATGGGATATTTTTGCATTCTCTAAAAATTCGGCCAAAATGGAGGTTAAGAAAATCTCCTCGTTAATTTAGGACATAACTCGTTTTCAACCCTTTTTTAGTAGGAAGGACATAATGTGGCCGATTTGCATTGAATCTTAGCGTGTGACAATTCGTTGGATAGGTAAACAACATAACTACGACTTCCATGGGATATTTTTGCATTCTCTAAAAATTCGGCCAAAATGGAGGTTAAGAAAATCTCCTCGTTAATTTAGGACGTTACTCGTTTTCGACCCATTTTTACTAGGAAGGCCATAAAGTGGCCGATTTGTATTGAATCTTAGCATGTGACAATTCGTTGGATAGGTAAACAACATACCTACGATTTCCATGGGATATTTTTGCATTCTCTAAAAATTCGGCCAAAAGGGTGGTTAAGAAAATCCCCTCGTTAATTTAGGACATTACTCGTTTTCGACCCTTTTTTACTAGGAAGGCCATAATGTGGCCGATTTGCATAAACAACATAACTACGACTTCCATGGGATATTTTTGCATTCTCTAAAAATTCAGCCAAAATGGAGGTTAAGAAAATCTCCTCGTTAATTTGGGACATTACTCGTTTTCGACCCTTTTTTAGTAGGAAGGCCATAATGTGGCCGATTTGCATTGAATCTTAGCGTGTGACAATTCGTTGGATAGGTAAACAACATAACTACGACTTCCATGGGATATTTTTGCATTCTCTAAAAATTCGGCCAAAATGGAGGTTAAGAAAATCTCGTCGTTAATTTAGGACATTACTCGTTTTCGACCCTTTTTTACTAGGAAGGCCATAATGTGGCCGATTTGCATTGAATCTTAGCATGTGACAATTCATTGGATAGGTAAACAACATAACTACGACTTCCATGGGATATTTTCGCATTCTCTAAAAATTCGGCCAAAATGGAGGTTAAGAAAATCTCCTCGTTAATTTAGGACATAACTCGTTTTCAACCCTTTTTTAGTAGGAAGGACATAATGTGGCCGATTTGTATTGAATCTTAGCATGTGACAATTCGTTGGATAGGTAAACAACATAACTACGACTTCCAGGGGATATTTTTGCATTCTCTAAAAATTCGGCCAAAATGGAGGTTAAGAAAATATCCTCGTTAATTTAGGACATTACTCGTTTTCGACCCATTTTTACTAGGAAGGCCATAATGTGGCCGATTTGCATTGAATCTTAGCATGTGACAATTCGTTGGATAGATAAACAACATAACTACGACTTCCATGGGATATTTTCGCATTCTCTAAAAATTCGGCCAAAATGGAGGTTAAGAAAATCTCCTCGTTAATTTAGGACATAACTCGTTTTCAACCCTTTTTTAGTAGGAAGGACATAATGTGGCCGATTTGCATTGAATCTTAGCGTGTGACAATTCGTTGGATAGGTAAACAACATAACTACGACTTCCATGGGATATTTTTGCATTCTCTAAAAATTCGGCCAAAATGGAGGTTAAGAAAATCTCCTCGTTAATTTAGGACGTTACTCGTTTTCGACCCATTTTTACTAGGAAGGCCATAAAGTGGCCGATTTGTATTGAATCTTAGCATGTGACAATTCGTTGGATAGGTAAACAACATACCTACGATTTCCATGGGATATTTTTGCATTCTCTAAAAATTCGGCCAAAAGGGTGGTTAAGAAAATCCCCTCGTTAATTTAGGACATTACTCGTTTTCGACCCTTTTTTACTAGGAAGGCCATAATGTGGCCGATTTGCATTGAATCTTAGCATGTGACAATTCGTTGGAAAGGTAAACAACATAACTACGACTTCCATGGGATATTTTTGCATTCTCTAAAAATTCAGCCAAAATGGAGGTTAAGAAAATCTCCTCGTTAATTTGGGACATTACTCGTTTTCGACCCTTTTTTAGTAGGAAGGCCATAATGTGGCCGATTTGCATTGAATCTTAGCGTGTGACAATTCGTTGGATAGGTAAACAACATAACTACGACTTCCATGGGATATTTTTGCATTCTCTAAAAATTCGGCCAAAATGGAGGTTAAGAAAATCTCGTCGTTAATTTAGGACATTACTCGTTTTCGACCCTTTTTTACTAGGAAGGCCATAATGTGGCCGATTTGCATTGAATCTTAGCATGTGACAATTCATTGGATAGATAAACAACATAACTACGACTTCCATGGGATATTTTCGCATTCTCTAAAAATTCGGCCAAAATGGAGGTTAAGAAAATCTCCTCGTTAATTTAGGACATAACTCGTTTTCAACCCTTTTTTAGTAGGAAGGACATAATGTGGCCGATTTGCATTGAATCTTAGCGTGTGACAATTCGTTGGATAGGTAAACAACATAACTACGACTTCCATGGGATATTTTTGCATTCTCTAAAAATTCGGCCAAAATGGAGGTTAAGAAAATCTCCTCGTTAATTTAGGACGTTACTCGTTTTCGACCCATTTTTACTAGGAAGGCCATAAAGTGGCTGATTTGTATTGAATCTTAGCATGTGACAATTCGTTGGATAGGTAAACAACATAACTACGACTTCCATGGGATATTTTTGCATTCTCTAAAAATTCGGCCAAAATGGAGGTTAAGAAAATCTCCTCGTTAATTTAGGACATTACTCGTTTTCGACCCATTTTTACTAGGAAGGCCATAAAGTGGCCGATTTGTATTGAATCTTAGCATGTGACAATTCGTTGGATAGGTAAACAACATAACTACGACTTCCATGGGATATTTTTGCATTCTCTAAAAATTCGGCCAAAATGGAGGTTAAGAAAATATCCTCGTTAATTTAGGACATTACTCGTTTTCGACCCATTTTTACTAGGAAGGCCATAATGTGGCCGATTTGCATTGAATCTTAGCATGTGACAATTCGTTGGATAGATAAACAACATAACTACGACTTCCATGGGATATTTTCGCATTCTCTAAAAATTCGGCCAAAATGGAGGTTAAGAAAATCTCCTCGTTAATTTAGGACATAACTCGTTTTCAACCCTTTTTTAGTAGGAAGGACATAATGTGGCCGATTTGCATTGAATCTTAGCGTGTGACAATTCGTTGGATAGGTAAACAACATAACTACGACTTCCATGGGATATTTTTGCATTCTCTAAAAATTCGGCCAAAATGGAGGTTAAGAAAATCTCCTCGTTAATTTAGGACGTTACTCGTTTTCGACCCATTTTTACTAGGAAGGCCATAAAGTGGCCGATTTGTATTGAATCTTAGCATGTGACAATTCGTTGGATAGGTAAACAACATACCTACGATTTCCATGGGATATTTTTGCATTCTCTAAAAATTCGGCCAAAAGGGTGGTTAAGAAAATCCCCTCGTTAATTTAGGACATTACTCGTTTTCGACCCTTTTTTACTAGGAAGGCCATAATGTGGCCGATTTGCATAAACAACATAACTACGACTTCCATGGGATATTTTTGCATTCTCTAAAAATTCAGCCAAAATGGAGGTTAAGAAAATCTCCTCGTTAATTTGGGACATTACTCGTTTTCGACCCTTTTTTAGTAGGAAGGCCATAATGTGGCCGATTTGCATTGAATCTTAGCGTGTGACAATTCGTTGGATAGGTAAACAACATAACTACGACTTCCATGGGATATTTTTGCATTCTCTAAAAATTCGGCCAAAATGGAGGTTAAGAAAATCTCGTCGTTAATTTAGGACATTACTCGTTTTCGACCCTTTTTTACTAGGAAGGCCATAATGTGGCCGATTTGCATTGAATCTTAGCATGTGACAATTCATTGGATAGGTAAACAACATAACTACGACTTCCATGGGATATTTTTGCATTCTCTAAAAATTCGGCCAAAATGGAGGTTAAGAAAATCTCCTCGTTAATTTAGGACATTACTCGTTTTCAACCCTTTTTTAGTAGGAAGGCCATAAAGTGGTCGATTTGTATTGAATCTTAGCATGTGAAAATTCGTTGGATAGGTAAACAAAATAGCTATGACTTCCATGGGATATTTTTGCATTCTCTAAAAATTCGGCCAAAATGGAGGTTAAGAAAATCTCCTCGTTAATTTAGGACATTACTCGTTTTCGACCCTTTTTTTATAAGGAAGGCCATAAAGTGGCCGGTTTGTATTGAATCTTAGCATGGGACAATTCGTTGGATAGGTAAACAACATAGCTACGACTTCCACGGGATATTTTTGAATTTTTTAAAAATTCAGCCAAAATGGAGGTTAAGAAAATCCTTGCGTTAATTTGGGACATTACTCGTTTTCGACCCTTTTTTACTAGGAAGGCCATAATGTGGCCGATTTGCATTGAATCTTAGCGTGTGACAATTCGTTGGATAGGTAAACAACATAACTACGACTTCCATGGGATATTTTTGCATTCTCTAAAAATTCGGCCAAAATGGAGGTTAAGAAAATCTCGTCGTTAATTTAGGACATTACTCGTTTTCGACCCATTTTTACTAGGAAGGCCATAAAGTGGCCGATTTGTATTGAATCTTAGCATGTGACAATTTGTTGGATAGGTAAACAACATAACTACGACTTCCATGGGATATTTTTGCATTCTCTAAAAATTCGGCCAAAACGGAGTGATAGACTTGATACAATTGTTACCAAAAACTTGATACAATTTTAGCAAGTGTACTAATTTATATCGAAGTAATAAATAATTCGTATCCTCAGGGACTGTTTTGATTTCCACTAAACAAAAACGTCTTCGTTAAGATGTGATTAAATAAGGGGTTTGCCCTAGGCAGTTGGATTTTAAGTGCAATTGTAATTTAAAATTAACAGAAATAAAGTTGGTTTTTGGAATGTTTAAAAAGATGATTAGGTCAATCGATTCATCTATACATCACCCATTAAGTAACTTGTAATCTTAAATTCACGAATTTCACAAAGTCAACGACAAATTAACAATTTAACTTAGGTCAATCCCTTGATCCTAAGTCCTCTTATCTAATTATAATTCCCTAATCCCTTAGGTGAACCTATAATCATCAAGGCTAATCGATTCGTTAATTCAATGATCACAATCTAACAACGCTCTATCCCTAGATTGTCCGCTAGAAAGAACAACATAAATATTTTCTGAGATAAACGCTAGTGTCAATAGTCATCTAATCTCTTAGATCAATTATATCTGGTCAGGATCATAAAAGCAATGAGAACAATTTATGCTGAATAAACTAGATTGAAATTCATGAATGTAAGAGTTTCAGGTTACATCGAATGAGCTATTACAGAATCATCTCTTGACCTAATCACAATAGATCTAGCTACTCATGGCTAAAACACAAATAGCAAATATGAAAGAAGGATTCATTACATGAAATTGGTTACCAGATGTGAGTTTTGATGGTCTCCAACCTTCTATCCATGGTTCTTGCTCCAAAAGTCTGTTTCTTTCCCCAAAATTTCGCTTTTCTTTTTGGTGTACAGCTGGGCTTTTATGTAAATAATGCTGTGACTTTTTACATCGCAGTACGATGGAGAGCGTCGTAGTATGATGACAGATCTACTTTTTACATCGTAGTACGATGGAAAGCGTCGTAGTACGATGGAGAGACTTTTTACATCGCAGTACGATAGAAAGCGTTGTAATACGATGGCAGATCTACTTTTTACATCGTAGTACGATGGAAAGCATCGTAGTACGATTTTTCCAGTAACAAAATGACTCCAAAACATCCAAAATCGTAGTATGATGCCCAGAAATCGTAGTACGATGTCTCCTTTGCTTGTACATGTGAAATACACCTTCTGTAGCTCAAAAATTCATGCATAATCATCTGAACTCTACTAAAATTACATAGAAATCAATAACAAAATATGCTATATGACCTAGTGTCATCACAACCCCAAACTTGCATCGTTACTTGTCCTCAAGGAACTTACTTTAAAAATGGACTTTAACAGTAAAATAGCACCTACCTCATCAATGGTAAATCAAAAGTTCATCTTCTAGTTAGCATTAGTGGGCTACCTTGCTTGCCAGAACATTCATTCCACAACTTCACGCAACATCATTGAAAAGGTTCACACAGTCGACATACTAATCACTATATTACCAAAACTTGAAAAGCTTCTAAACATCAATCAAAGTTACATTACAATACACACTTTTAAGGACTTTCAGGGTGTAACGGGGCTAAGGTCACAGGTGGGATTATTTGGGAAGTAGGCTTAAAATAACAAATTGGAGTTAAGCATTTCCTACTTACTTTGGCAATTTGGAAAACCACAACCTGAAATAATTTGCTTAAATTTGAGAACTAGAGAACACAACAGAAGTTCTGGATCACTCAATTTACAAGTCTTTGTCTCAATTTATTTCATGTTGATTTTTTTTTTTTATCAACTTGATTGATTTTTTTTTTTATATTTATTTTTTTTTTCATTTTTTGAATTGAGACAATGTGATCTATTTACTCATGTTCTCTATATCCCTCTGGTGCCCAAAACGTGAATAATTTCTTTCTGGCGTGATGGATTTCTTTTTATAGGTTATGTAACCTAGTTTCCTTTCTTCCTCCACATCCTCTTTCTTTTCCAATACGGTTCAGCCCACAACTTTGGCAAACAATCCAATTGGTTTATCAATTCTAGCACCCCACAAATGCTGCACGTGTGGCTTTAGTTTCTTTTGTTTCAACTTATCAATTTCCTTGGCCAATCACATTCATCATAAAACCATGTTTTTTGTTTCATTCAATTTCCTAGTCACTAATTGACCAATAATAATAGTAATAATACACTACTTGACTCAATAAATCAATAACGACAATTTATTTAAAATGACTCTAAATGAAATACTAAACTAATAAAATAGACTAAAAACCTAACTAAAAAGACTCTGAAAATATGGAATGATGGACTGTCATCACGGAGGTTAAGAAAATCTCCTCGTTAATTTAGGACATTACTCGTTTTCGACCCTTTTTTACTAGGAAGGCCATAATGTGGCCGATTTGCATTGAATCTTAGCATGTGACAATTCGTTGGATAGATAAACAACATAACTACGACTTCCATGGGATATTTTCGCATTCTCTAAAAATTCGGCCAAAATGGAGGTTAAGAAAATCTCCTCGTTAATTTAGGACATAACTCGTTTTCAACCCTTTTTTAGTAGGAAAGCCATAATGTGGCCGATTTGCATTGAATCTTAGCGTGTCACAATTCGTTGGATAGGTAAACAACATAACTACGACTTCCATGGGATATTTTTGCATTCTCTAAAAATTCGGCCAAAATGGAGGTTAAGAAAATCTCCTCGTTAATTTAGGACATTACTCGTTTTCGGCCCATTTTTACTAGGAAGGCCATAAAGTGGCCGATTTGTATTGAATCTTAGCATGTGACAATTCGTTGGATGGGTAAACAACATAACTACGACTTCCATGGGATATTTTTGCATTCTCTAAAAATTCGGCCAAAATGGAGGTTAAGAAAATCTCCTCGTTAAATTAGGACATTACTCGTTTTCGACCCATTTTTACTAGGAAGGCCATAAAGTGGCCGATTTGTATTGAATCTTAGCATGTGACAATTCGTTGGATAGGTAAACAACATAACTACGACTTCCATGGGATATTTTTGCATTCTCTAAAAATTCGGCCAAAATGGAGGTTAAGAAAATATCCTCGTTAATTTAGGACATTACTCGTTTTCGACCCATTTTTACTAGGAAGGCCATAATGTGGCCGATTTGCATTGAATCTTAGCCTGTGACAATTCGTTGGATAGATAAACAACATAACTACGACTTCCATGGGATATTTTCGCATTCTCTAAAAATTCGGCCAAAATGGAGGTTAAGAAAATCTCCTCGTTAATTTAGGACATAACTCGTTTTCAACCCTTTTTTAGTAGGAAGGACATAATGTGGCCGATTTGCATTGAATCTTAGCGTGTGACAATTCGTTGGATAGGTAAACAACATAACTACGACTTCCATGGGATATTTTTGCATTCTCTAAAAATTCGGCCAAAATGGAGGTTAAGAAAATCTCCTCGTTAATTTAGGACGTTACTCGTTTTCGACCCATTTTTGCTAGGAAGGCCATAAAGTGGCCGATTTGTATTGAATCTTAGCATGTGACAATTCGTTGGATAGGTAAACAACATACCTACGATTTCCATGGGATATTTTTGCATTCTCTAAAAATTCGGCCAAAAGGGTGGTTAAGAAAATCCCCTCGTTAATTTAGGACATTACTCGTTTTCGACCCTTTTTTACTAGGAAGGCCATAATGTGGCCGATTTGCATTGAATCTTAGCATGTGACAATTCGTTGGAAAGGTAAACAACATAACTACGACTTCCATGGGATATTTTTGCATTCTCTAAAAATTCAGCCAAAATGGAGGTTAAGAAAATCTCCTCGTTAATTTGGGACATTACTCGTTTTCGACCCTTTTTTAGTAGGAAGGCCATAATGTGGCCGATTTGCATTGAATCTTAGCGTGTGACAATTCGTTGGATAGGTAAACAACATAACTACGACTTCCATGGGATATTTTTGCATTCTCTAAAAATTCGGCCAAAATGGAGGTTAAGAAAATCTCCTCGTTAATTTAGGACATTACTCGTTTTCAACCCTTTTTTAGTAGGAAGGCCATAAAGTGGTCGATTTGTATTGAATCTTAGCATGTGAAAATTCGTTGGATAGGTAAAAAAAATAGCTACGACTTCCATGGGATATTTTTGCATTCTCTAAAAATTCGGCCAAAATGGAGGTTAAGAAAATCCCCTCGTTAATTTAGGACATTACTCGTTTTCGACCCTTTTTTTATAAGGAAGGCCATAAAGTGGCCGGTTTGTATTGAATCTTAGCATGGGACAATTCGTTGGATAGGTAAACAACATAGCTACGACTTCCAAGGGATATTTTTGCATTTTTTAAAAATTCAGCCAAAATGGAGGCTAAGAAAATCCTTGCGTTAATTTGGGACATTACTCGTTTTCGACCCTTTTTTACTAGGAAGGCCATAATGTGGCCGATTTGCATTGAATCTTAGCGTGTGACAATTCGTTGGATAGGTAAACAACATAACTACGACTTCCATGGGATTTTTTTGCATTCTCTAAAAATTCGGCCAAAATGGAGGTTAAGAAAATCTCGTCGTTAATTTAGGACATTACTCGTTTTCGACCCTTTTTTACTAGGAAGGCCATAATGTGGCCGATTTGCATTGAATCTTAGCATGTGACAATTCATTGGATAGATAAACAACATAACTACGACTTCCATGGGATATTTTCGCATTCTCTAAAAATTCGGCCAAAATGGAGGTTAAGAAAATCTCCTCGTTAATTTAGGACGTTACTCGTTTTCGACCCATTTTTACTAGGAAGGCCATAAAGTGGCCGATTTGTATTGAATCTTAGCATGTGACAATTCGTTGGATAGGTAAACAACATACCTACGATTTCCATGGGATATTTTTGCATTCTCTAAAAATTCGGCCAAAAGGGTGGTTAAGAAAATCCCCTCGTTAATTTAGGACATTACTCGTTTTCGACCCTTTTTTACTAGGAAGGCCATAATGTGGCCGATTTGCATTGAATCTTAGCATGTGACAATTCGTTGGAAAGGTAAACAACAAAACTACGACTTCCATGGGATATTTTTGCATTCTCTAAAAATTCAGCCAAAATGGAGGTTAAGAAAATCTCCTCGTTAATTTGGGACATTACTCGTTTTCGACCCTTTCTTAGTAGGAAGGCCATAAAGTGGCCGATTTGCATTGAATCTTAGCGTGTGACAATTCGTTGGATAGGTAAACAACATAACTACAACTTCCATGGGATATTTTTGCATTCTCTAAAAATTCGGCCAAAATGGAGGTTAAGAAAATATCGTCGTTAATTTAGGACATTACTCGTTTTCGACCCATTTTTACTAGGAAGGCCATAAAGTGGCCGATTTGTATTGAATCTTAGCATGTGACAATTTGTTGGATAGGTAAACAACATAACTACGACTTCCATGGGATATTTTTGCATTCTCTAAAAATTCGGCCAAAACGGAGGTTAAGAAAATCTCCTCGTTAATTTAGGACATTACTCGTTTTCGACCCTTTTTTACTAGGAAGGCCATAATGTGGCCGATTTGCATTGAATCTTAGCATGTGACAATTCGTTGGATAGATAAACAACATAACTACGACTTCCATGGGATATTTTCGCATTCTCTAAAAATTCGGCCAAAATGGAGGTTAAGAAAATCTCCTCGTTAATTTAGGACATAACTCGTTTTCAACCCTTTTTTAGTAGGAAAGCCATAATGTGGCCGATTTGCATTGAATCTTAGCGTGTCACAATTCGTTGGATAGGTAAACAACATAACTACGACTTCCATGGGATATTTTTGCATTCTCTAAAAATTCGGCCAAAATGGAGGTTAAGAAAATCTCCTCGTTAATTTAGGACATTACTCGTTTTCGGCCCATTTTTACTGGGAAGGCCATAAAGTGGCCGATTTGTATTGAATCTTAGCATGTGACAATTCGTTGGATAGGTAAACAACATAACTACGACTTCCATGGGATATTTTTGCATTCTCTAAAAATTCGGCCAAAATGGAGGTTAAGAAAATCTCCTCGTTAATTTAGGACATTACTCGTTTTCGACCCATTTTTACTAGGAAGGCCATAAAGTGGCCGATTTGTATTGAATCTTAGCATGTGACAATTTGTTGGATAGGTAAACAACATAACTACGACTTCCACGGGATATTTTTGCATTCTTTAAAAATTCGGCCAAAACGGAGGTTAAGAAAATCTCCTCGTTAATTTAGGACATTACTCGTTTTCGACCCTTTTTTACTAGGAAGGCCATAATGTGGCCGAATTGCATTGAATCTTAGCATGTGACAATTCGTTGGATAGATAAACAACATAACTACGACTTCCATGGGATATTTTCGCATTCTCTAAAAATTCGGCCAAAATGGAGGTTAAGAAAATCTCCTCGTTAATTTAGGACATAACCCGTTTTCAACCCTTTTTTAGTAGGAAGGACATAATGTGGCCGATTTGCATTGAATCTTAGCGTGTGACAATTTGTTGGATAGGTAAACAACATAACTACGACTTCCATGGGATATTTTTGCATTCTCTAAAAATTCGGCCAAAATGGAGGTTAAGAAAATCTCCTCGTTAATTTAGGACGTTACTCGTTTTCGACCCATTTTTACTAGGAAGGCCATAAAGTGGCCGATTTGTATTGAATCTTAGCATGTGACAATTCGTTGGATAGGTAAACAACATACCTACGATTTCCATGGGATATTTTTGCATTCTCTAAAAATTCGGCCAAAAGGGTGGTTAAGAAAATCCCCTCGTTAATTTAGGACATTACTCGTTTTCGACCCTTTTTTACTAGGAAGGCCATAATGTGGCCGATTTGCATTGAATCTTACCATGTGACAATTCGTTGGATAGATAAACAACATAACTACGACTTCCATGGGATATTTTCGCATTCTCTAAAAATTCGGCCAAAATGGAGGTTAAGAAAATCTCCTCGTTAATTTAGGACATAACTCGTTTTAAACCCTTTTTTAGTAGGAAAGCCATAATGTGGCCGATTTGCATTGAATCTTAGCGTGTCACAATTCGTTGGATAGGTAAACAACATAACTACGACTTCAATGGGATATTTTTGCATTCTCTAAAAATTCGGCCAAAATGGAGGTTAAGAAAATCTCCTCGTTAATTTAGGACATTACTCGTTTTTGACCCATTTTTACTAGGAAGGCCATAAAGTGGCCGATTTGTATTGAATCTTAGCATGTGACAATTCGTTGGATAGGTAAACAACATAACTACGACTTCCATGGGATATTTTTGCATTCAATAAAAATTCGGCCAAAATGGAGGTTAAGAAAATCTCCTCGTTAATTTAGGACATTACTCGTTTTCGACCCATTTTTACTAGGAAGGCCATAAAGTGGCCGATTTGTATTGAATCTTAGCATGTGACAATTCGTTGGATAGGTAAACAACATAACTACGACTTCCATGGGATATTTTTGCATTCTCTAAAAATTCGGCCAAAATGGAGGTTAAGAAAATCTCCTCGTTAATTTAGGACATTACTCGTTTTCGACCCATTTTTACTAGGAAGGCCATAAAGTGGCCGATTTGTATTGAATCTTAGCATGTGACAATTTGTTGGATAGGTAAACAACATAACTACGACTTCCATGGGATATTTTTGCATTCTCTAAAAATTCGGCCAAAATGGAGGTTAATAAAATCCCCTCGTTAATTTAGGACATTACTCGTTTTCGACCCTTTTTTACTAGGAAGGCCATAATGTGGCCGATTTGCATTGAATCTTAGCATGTGACAATTCGTTGGAAAGGTAAACAACATAACTACGACTTCCATGGGATATTTTTGCATTCTCTAAAAATTCGGCCAAAATGGAGGTTAAGAAAATCTCCTCGTTAATTTAGGACATTACTCGTTTTCAACCCTTTTTTAGTAGGAAGGCCATAAAGTGGTCGATTTGTATTGAATCTTAGCATGTGAAAATTCGTTGGATAGGTAAACAAAATAGCTACGACTTCCATGGGATATTTTTGCATTCTCTAAAAATTCGGCCAAAATGGAGGTTAAGAAAATCCCCTCGTTAATTTAGGACATTACTCGTTTTCGACCCTTTTTTTATAAGGAAGGCCATAAAGTGGCCGGTTTGTATTGAATCTTAGCATGGGACAATTCGTTGGATAGGTAAACAACATAGCTACGACTTCCATGGGATATTTTTGCATTTTTTAAAAATTCAGCCAAAATGGAGGTTAAGAAAATCCTTGCGTTAATTTGGGACATTACTCGTTGTCGACCCTTTTTTACTAGGAAGGCCATAATGTGGCAGATTTGCATTGAATCTTAGCGTGTGACAATTCGTTGGATAGGTAAACAACATAACTACGACTTCCATGGGATATTTTTGCATTCTCTAAAAATTCGGCCAAAACGGAGGTTAAGAAAATCTCCTCGTTAATTTAGGACATTACTCGTTTTCGACCCTTTTTTACTAGGAAGGCCATAATGTGGCCGATTTGCATTGAATCTTACCATGTGACAATTCGTTGGATAGATAAACAACATAACTACGACTTCCATGGGATATTTTCGCATTCTCTAAAAATTCGGCCAAAATGGAGGTTAAGAAAATCTCCTCGTTAATTTAGGACATAACTCGTTTTAAACCCTTTTTTAGTAGGAAAGCCATAATGTGGCCGATTTGCATTGAATCTTAGCGTGTCACAATTCGTTGGATAGGTAAACAACATAACTACGACTTCAATGGGATATTTTTGCATTCTCTAAAAATTCGGCCAAAATGGAGGTTAAGAAAATCTCCTCGTGAATTTAGGACATTACTCGTTTTTGACCCATTTTTACTAGGAAGGCCATAAAGTGGCCGATTTGTATTGAATCTTAGCATGTGACAATTCGTTGGATAGGTAAACAACATAACTACGACTTCCATGGGATATTTTTGCATTCTCTAAAAATTCGGCCAAAATGGAGGTTAAGAAAATCTCCTCGTTAATTTAGGACATTACTCGTTTTCGACCCATTTTTACTAGGAAGGCCATAAAGTGGCCGATTTGTATTGAATCTTAGCATGTGACAATTCGTTGGATAGGTAAACAACATAACTACGACTTCCATGGGATATTTTTGCATTCTCTAAAAATTCGGCCAAAATGGAGGTTAAGAAAATCTCCTCGTTAATTTAGGACATTACTCGTTTTCGACCCATTTTTACTAGGAAGGCCATAAAGTGGCCGATTTGTATTGAATCTTAGCATGTGACAATTTGTTGGATAGGTAAACAACATAACTACGACTTCCATGGGATATTTTTGCATTCTCTAAAAATTCGGCCAAAATGGAGGTTAATAAAATCCCCTCGTTAATTTAGGACATTACTCGTTTTCGACCCTTTTTTACTAGGAAGGCCATAATGTGGCCGATTTGCATTGAATCTTAGCATGTGACAATTCGTTGGAAAGGTAAACAACATAACTACGACTTCCATGGGATATTTTTGCATTCTCTAAAAATTCGGCCAAAATGGAGGTTAAGAAAATATCCTCGTTAATTTAGGACATTACTCGTTTTCGACCCATTTTTACTAGGAAGGCCATAAAGTGGCCGATTTGTATTGAATCTTAGCATGTGACAATTTGTTGGATAGGTAAACAACATAACTACGACTTCCACGGGATATTTTTGCATTCTTTAAAAATTCGGCCAAAACGGAGGTTAAGAAAATCTCCTCGTTAATTTAGGACATTACTCGTTTTCGACCCTTTTTTACTAGGAAGGCCATAATGTGGCCGAATTGCATTGAATCTTAGCATGTGACAATTCGTTGGATAGATAAACAACATAACTACGACTTCCATGGGATATTTTCGCATTCTCTAAAAATTCGGCCAAAATGGAGGTTAAGAAAATCTCCTCGTTAATTTAGGACATAACCCGTTTTCAACCCTTTTTTAGTAGGAAGGACATAATGTGGCCGATTTGCATTGAATCTTAGCGTGTGACAATTTGTTGGATAGGTAAACAACATAACTACGACTTCCATGGGATATTTTTGCATTCTCTAAAAATTCGGCCAAAATGGAGGTTAAGAAAATCTCCTCGTTAATTTAGGACGTTACTCGTTTTCGACCCATTTTTACTAGGAAGGCCATAAAGTGG
Source organism: Medicago sativa (assembly GCF_051527215.1). Lineage (NCBI taxonomy): Eukaryota > Viridiplantae > Streptophyta > Magnoliopsida > Fabales > Fabaceae > Medicago > Medicago sativa. The sequence goes on from NC_140750.1 coordinate 86,648,780, forward strand.
CCGATTTGTATTGAATCTTAGCATGTGACAATTCGTTGGATAGGTAAACAACATACCTACGATTTCCATGGGATATTTTTGCATTCTCTAAAAATTCGGCCAAAAGGGTGGTTAAGAAAATCCCCTCGTTAATTTAGGACATTACTCGTTTTCGACCCTTTTTTACTAGGAAGGCCATAATGTGGCCGATTTGCATTGAATCTTAGCATGTGACAATTCGTTGGAAAGGTAAACAACATAACTACGACTTCCATGGGATATTTTTGTATTCTCTAAAAATTCGGCCAAAATGGAGGTTAAGAAAATCTCCTCGTTAATTTAGGACATTACTCGTTTTCAACCCTTTTTTAGTAGGAAGGCCATAAAGTGGTCGATTTGTATTGAATCTTAGCATGTGAAAATTCGTTGGATAGGTAAACAAAATAGCTACGACTTCCATGGGATATTTTTGCATTCTCTAAAAATTCGGCCAAAATGGAGGTTAAGAAAATCCCCTCGTTAATTTAGGACATTACTCGTTTTCGACCCTTTTTTTATAAGGAAGGCCATAAAGTGGCCGGTTTGTGTTGAATCTTAGCATGGGACAATTCGTTGGATAGGTAAACAACATAGCTACGACTTCCATGGGATATTTTTGCATTTTTTAAAAATTCAGCCAAAATGGAGGTTAAGAAAATCCTTGCGTTAATTTGGGACATTACTCGTTGTCGACCCTTTTTTACTAGGAAGGCCATAATGTGGCCGATTTGCATTGAATCTTAGCGTGTGACAATTCGTTGGATAGGTAAACAACATAACTACGACTTCCATGGGATATTTTTGCATTCTCTAAAAATTCGGCCAAAATGGAGGTTAAGAAAATCTCCTCGTTAATTTAGGACATTACTCGTTTTCGACCCTTTTTTACTAGGAAGGCCATAATGTGGCCGATTTGCATTGAATCTTAGCATGTGACAATTCGTTGGATAGATAAACAACATAACTACGACTTCCATGGGATATTTTCGCATTCTCTAAAAATTCGGCCAAAATGGAGGTTAAGAAAATCTCCTCGTTAATTTAGGACATAACTCGTTTTAAACCCTTTTTTAGTAGGAAAGACATAATGTGGCCGATTTGCATTGAATCTTAGCGTGTCACAATTCGTTGGATAGGTAAACAACATAACTACGACTTCAATGGGATATTTTTGCATTCTCTAAAAATTCGGCCAAAATGGAGGTTAAGAAAATCTCCTCGTTAATTTAGGACATTACTCGTTTTTGACCCATTTTTACTAGGAAGGCCATAAAGTGGCCGATTTGTATTGAATCTTAGCATGTGACAATTCGTAGGATAGGTAAACAACATAACTACGACTTCCATGGGATATTTTTGCATTCTCTAAAAATTCGGCCAAAATGGAGGTTAAGAAAATCTCCTCGTTAATTTAGGACATTACTCGTTTTCGACCCATTTTTACTAGGAAGGCCATAAAGTGGCCGATTTGTATTGAATCTTAGCATGTGACAATTCGTTGGATAGGTAAACAACATAACTACGACTTCCATGGGATATTTTTGCATTCTCTAAAAATTCGGCCAAAATGGAGGTTAAGAAAATCTCCTCGTTAATTTAGGACATTACTCGTTTTCGACCCATTTTTACTAGGAAAGCCATAAAGTGGCCGATTTGTATTGAATCTTAGCATGTGACAATTTGTTGGATACTTAAACAACATAACTACGACTTCCATGGGATATTTTTGCATTCTCTAAAAATTCGGCCAAAACGGAGGTTAAGAAAATCTCCTCGTTAATTTAGGACATTACTCGTTTTCGACCCTTTTTTGCTAGGAAGGCCATAATGTGGCCGATTTGCATTGAATCTTAGCATGTGACAATTCGTTGGATAGATAAACAACATAACTACGACTTCCATGGGATATTTTCGCATTCTCTAAAAAATCGGCCAAAATGGAGGTTAAGAAAATCTCCTCGTTAATTTAGGACATAACTCGTTTTAAACCCTTTTTTAGTAGGAAAGCCATAATGTGGCCGATTTGCATTGAATCTTAGCGTGTCACAATTCGTTGGATAGGTAAACAACATAACTACGACTTCAATGGGATATTTTTGCATTCTCTAAAAATTCGGCCAAAATGGAGGTTAAGAAAATCTCCTCGTTAATTTAGGACGTTACTCGTTTTCGACCCATTTTTACTAGGAAGGCCATAAAGTGGCCGATTTGTATTGAATCTTAGCATGTGACAATTCGTTGGATAGGTAAACAACATACCTACGATTTCCATGGGATATTTTTGCATTCTCTAAAAATTCGGCCAAAATGGAGGTTAAGAAAATCTCCTCGTTAATTTGGGACATTACTCGTTTTCGACCCTTTTTTAGTAGGAAGGCCATAATGTGGCCGATTTGCATTGAATCTTAGCGTGTGACAATTCGTTGGATAGGTAAACAACATAACTACGACTTCCATGGGATATTTTTGCATTCTCTAAAAATTCGGCCAAAATGGAGGTTAAGAAAATCTACTCGTTAATTTAGGACATTACTCGTTTTCAACCCTTTTTTAGTAGGAAGGCCATAAAGTGGTCGATTTGTATTGAATCTTAGCATGTGAAAATTCGTTGGATAGGTAAACAAAATAGCTACGACTTCCATGGGATATTTTTGCATTCTCTAAAAATTCGGCCAAAATGGAGGTTAAGAAAATCCCCTCGTTAATTTAGGACATTACTCGTTTTCGACCCTTTTTTTATAAGGAAGGCCATAAAGTGGCCGGTTTGTATTGAATCTTAGCATGGGACAATTCGTTGGATAGGTAAACAACATAGCTACGACTTCCATGGGATATTTTTGCATTTTTTAAAAATTCAGCCAAAATGGAGGTTAAGAAAATCCTTGCGTTAATTTGGGACATTACTCGTTGTCGACCCTTTTTTACTAGGAAGGCCATAATGTGGCCGATTTGCATTGAATCTTAGCGTGTGACAATTCGTTGGATAGGTAAACAACGTAACTACGACTTCCATGGGATATTTTTGCATTCTCTAAAAATTCGGCCAAAACGGAGGTTAAGAAAATCTCCTCGTTAATTTAGGATATTACTCGTTTTCGACCCTTTTTTACTAGGAAGGCCATAATGTGGCCGATTTGCATTGAATCTTAGCATGTGACAATTCGTTGGATAGATAAACAACATAACTACGACTTCCATGGGATATTTTCGCATTCCCTAAAAATTCGGCCAAAATGGAGGTTAAGAAAATCTCCTCGTTAATTTTGGACATAACTCGTTTTAAACCCTTTTTTAGTAGGAAAGCCATAATGTGGCCGATTTGCATTGAATCTTAGCGTGTCACAATTCGTTGGATAGGTAAACAACATAACTACGACTTCAATGGGATATTTTTGCATTCTCTAAAAATTCGGCCAAAATGGAGGTTAAGAAAATCTCCTCGTTAATTTAGGACATAACTCGTTTTAAACCCTTTTTTAGTAGGAAAGCCATAATGTGGCCGATTTGCATTGAATCTTAGCGTGTCACAATTCGTTGGATAGGTAAACAACATAACTACGACTTCCATGGGATATTTTTGCATTCTCTAAAAATTCGGCCAAAATGGAGGTTAAGAAAATCTCCTCGTTAATTTAGGACATTACTCGTTTTCGACCCATTTTTACTAGGAAGGCCATAAAGTGGCCGATTTGTATTGAATCTTAGCATGTGACAATTCGTTGGATAGGTAAACAACATAACTACGACTTCCATGGGATATTTTTGCATTCTCTAAAAATTCGGCCAAAATGGAGGTTAAGAAAATCTCCTCGTTAATTTAGGACATTACTCGTTTTCGACCCATTTTTACTAGGAAGGCCATAAAGTGGCCGATTTGTATCGAATCTTAGCATGGGACAATTTGTTGGATAGGTAAACAACATAACTACGACTTCCATGGGATATTTTTGCATTCTCTAAAAATTCGGCCAAAACGGAGGTTAAGAAAATCTCCTCGTTAATTTAGGACATTACTCGTTTTCGACCCTTTTTTGCTAGGAAGGCCATAATGTGGCCGATTTGCATTGAATCTTAGCATGTGACAACTCGTTGGATAGATAAACAACATAACTACGACTTCCATGGGATATTTTCGCATTCTCTAAAAATTCGGCCAAAATGGAGGTTAAGAAAATCTCCTCGTTAATTTAGGACATAACTCGTTTTAAACCCTTTTTTAGTAGGAAAGCCATAATGTGGCCGATTTGCATTGAATCTTAGCGTGTCACAATTCGTTGGATAGGTAAACAACATAACTACGACTTCAATGGGATATTTTTGCATTCTCTAAAAATTCGGCCAAAATGGAGGTTAAGAAAATCTCCTCGTTAATTTAGGACATTACTCGTTTTCGACCCATTTTTACTAGGAAGGCCATAAAGTGGCCGATTTGTATTGAATCTTAGCATGTGACAATTTGTTGGATAGGTAAACAACATAACTACGACTTCCATGGGATATTTTTGCATTCTCTAAAAATTTGGCCAAAATGGAGGTTAAGAAAATCTCCTCGTTAATTTAGGACATTACTCGTTTTCGACCCATTTTTACTAGGAAGGCCATAAAGTGGCCGATTTGTATTGAATCTTAGCATGTGACAATTCGTTGGATAGGTAAACAACATAACTACGACTTCCATGGGATATTTTTGCATTCTCTAAAAATTCGGCCAAAATGGAGGTTAAGAAAATCTCCTCGTTAATTTAGGACATTACTCGTTTTCGACCCATTTTTACTAGGAAGGCCATAAAGTGGCCGATTTGTATTGAATCTTAGCATGTGACAATTTGTTGGATAGGTAAACAACATAACTACGACTTCCATGGGATATTTTTGCATTCTCTAAAAATTCGGCCAAAACGGAGGTTAAGAAAATCTCCTCGTTAATTTAGGACATTACTCGTTTTCGACCCTTTTTTGCTAGGAAGGCCATAATGTGGCCGATTTGCATTGAATCTTAGCATGTGACAATTCGTTGGATAGATAAACAACATAACTACGACTTCCATGGGATATTTTCGCATTCTCTAAAAATTCGGCCAAAATGGAGGTTAAGAAAATCTCCTCGTTAATTTGGGACATTACTCGTTTTCGACCCTTTTTAGTAGGAAGGCCATAATGTGGCCGATTTGCATTGAATCTTAGCGTGTGACAATTCGTTGGATAGGTAAACAACATAACTACGACTTCCATGGGATATTTTTGCATTCTCTAAAAATTCGACCAAAATGGAGGTTAAGAAAATCTCCTCGTTAATTTAGGACATTACTCGTTTTCAACCCTTTTTTAGTAGGAAGGCCATAAAGTGGTCGATTTGTATTGAATCTTAGCATGTGAAAATTCGTTGGATAGGTAAACAAAATAGCTACGACTTCCATGGGATATTTTTGCATTCTCTAAAAATTCGGCCAAAATGGAGGTTAAGAAAATCCCCTCGTTAATTTAGGACATTACTCGTTTTCGACCCTTTTTTTATAAGGAAGGCCATAAAGTGGCCGGTTTGTATTGAATCTTAGCATGGGACAATTCGTTGGATAGGTAAACAACATAGCTACGACTTCCATGGGATATTTTTGCATTTTTTAAAAATTCAGCCAAAATGGAGGTTAAGAAAATCCTTGCGTTAATTTGGGACATTACTCGTTTTCGACCCTTTTTTACTAGGAAGGCCATAATGTGGCCGATTTGCATTGAATCTTAGCGTGTGACAATTCGTTGGATAGGTAAACAACATAACTACGACTTCCATGGGATATTTTTGCATTCTCTAAAAATTCGGCCAAAATGGAGGTTAAGAAAATCTCGTCGTTAATTTAGGACATTACTCGTTTTCGACCCATTTTTACTAGGAAGGCCATAAAGTGGCCGATTTGTATTGAATCTTAGCATGTGACAATTTGTTGGATACTTAAACAACATAACTACGACTTCCATGGGATATTTTTGCATTCTCTAAAAATTCGGCCAAAACGGAGGTTAAGAAAATCTCCTCGTTAATTTAGGACATTACTCGTTTTCGACCCTTTTTTGCTAGGAAGGCCATAATGTGGCCGATTTGCATTGAATCTTAGCATGTGACAATTCGTTGGATAGATAAACAACATAACTACGACTTCCATGGGATATTTTCGCATTCTCTAAAAAATCGGCCAAAATGGAGGTTAAGAAAATCTCCTCGTTAATTTAGGACATAACTCGTTTTAAACCCTTTTTTAGTAGGAAAGCCATAATGTGGCCGATTTGCATTGAATCTTAGCGTGTCACAATTCGTTGGATAGGTAAACAACATAACTACGACTTCAATGGGATATTTTTGCATTCTCTAAAAATTCGGCCAAAATGGAGGTTAAGAAAATCTCCTCGTTAATTTAGGACGTTACTCGTTTTCGACCCATTTTTACTAGGAAGGCCATAAAGTGGCCGATTTGTATTGAATCTTAGCATGTGACAATTCGTTGGATAGGTAAACAACATACCTACGATTTCCATGGGATATTTTTGCATTCTCTAAAAATTCGGCCAAAATGGAGGTTAAGAAAATCTCCTCGTTAATTTGGGACATTACACGTTTTCGACCCTTTTTTAGTAGGAAGGCCATAATGTGGCCGATTTGCATTGAATCTTAGCGTGTGACAATTCGTTGGATAGGTAAACAACATAACTACGACTTCCATGGGATATTTTTGCATTCTCTAAAAATTCGGCCAAAATGGAGGTTAAGAAAATCTACTCGTTAATTTAGGACATTACTCGTTTTCAACCCTTTTTTAGTAGGAAGGCCATAAAGTGGTCGATTTGTATTGAATCTTAGCATGTGAAAATTCGTTGGATAGGTAAACAAAATAGCTACGACTTCCATGGGATATTTTTGCATTCTCTAAAAATTCGGCCAAAATGGAGGTTAAGAAAATCCCCTCGTTAATTTAGGACATTACTCGTTTTCGACCCATTTTTACTAGGAAGGCCATAAAGTGGCCGATTTGTATTGAATCTTAGCATGTGACAATTTGTTGGATACTTAAACAACATAACTACGACTTCCATGGGATATTTTTGCATTCTCTAAAAATTCGGCCAAAACGGAGGTTAAGAAAATCTCCTCGTTAATTTAGGACATTACTCGTTTTCGACCCTTTTTTGCTAGGAAGGCCATAATGTGGCCGATTTGCATTGAATCTTAGCATGTGACAATTCGTTGGATAGATAAACAACATAACTACGACTTCCATGGGATATTTTCGCATTCTCTAAAAAATCGGCCAAAATGGAGGTTAAGAAAATCTCCTCGTTAATTTAGGACATAACTCGTTTTAAACCCTTTTTTAGTAGGAAAGCCATAATGTGGCCGATTTGCATTGAATCTTAGCGTGTCACAATTCGTTGGATAGGTAAACAACATAACTACGACTTCAATGGGATATTTTTGCATTCTCTAAAAATTCGGCCAAAATGGAGGTTAAGAAAATCTCCTCGTTAATTTAGGACGTTACTCGTTTTCGACCCATTTTTACTAGGAAGGCCATAAAGTGGCCGATTTGTATTGAATCTTAGCATGTGACAATTCGTTGGATAGGTAAACAACATACCTACGATTTCCATGGGATATTTTTGCATTCTCTAAAAATTCGGCCAAAATGGAGGTTAAGAAAATCTCCTCGTTAATTTGGGACATTACACGTTTTCGACCCTTTTTTAGTAGGAAGGCCATAATGTGGCCGATTTGCATTGAATCTTAGCGTGTGACAATTCGTTGGATAGGTAAACAACATAACTACGACTTCCATGGGATATTTTTGCATTCTCTAAAAATTCGGCCAAAATGGAGGTTAAGAAAATCTACTCGTTAATTTAGGACATTACTCGTTTTCAACCCTTTTTTAGTAGGAAGGCCATAAAGTGGTCGATTTGTATTGAATCTTAGCATGTGAAAATTCGTTGGATAGGTAAACAAAATAGCTACGACTTCCATGGGATATTTTTGCATTCTCTAAAAATTCGGCCAAAATGGAGGTTAAGAAAATCCCCTCGTTAATTTAGGACATTACTCGTTTTCGACCCTTTTTTTATAAGGAAGGCCATAAAGTGGCCGGTTTGTATTGAATCTTAGCATGGGACAATTCGTTGGATAGGTAAACAACATAGCTACGACTTCCATGGGATATTTTTGCATTTTTTAAAAATTCAGCCAAAATGGAGGTTAAGAAAATCCTTGCGTTAATTTGGGACATTACTCGTTGTCGACCCTTTTTTACTAGGAAGGCCATAATGTGGCCGATTTGCATTGAATCTTAGCGTGTGACAATTCGTTGGATAGGTAAACAACGTAACTACGACTTCCATGGGATATTTTTGCATTCTCTAAAAATTCGGCCAAAACGGAGGTTAAGAAAATCTCCTCGTTAATTTAGGATATTACTCGTTTTCGACCCTTTTTTACTAGGAAGGCCATAATGTGGCCGATTTGCATTGAATCTTAGCATGTGACAATTCGTTGGATAGATAAACAACATAACTACGACTTCCATGGGATATTTTCGCATTCCCTAAAAATTCGGCCAAAATGGAGGTTAAGAAAATCTCCTCGTTAATTTAGGACATAACTCGTTTTAAACCCTTTTTTAGTAGGAAAGCCATAATGTGGCCGATTTGCATTGAATCTTAGCGTGTCACAATTCGTTGGATAGGTAAACAACATAACTACGACTTCAATGGGATATTTTTGCATTCTCTAAAAATTCGGCCAAAATGGAGGTTAAGAAAATCTCCTCGTTAATTTAGGACATAACTCGTTTTAAACCCTTTTTTAGTAGGAAAGCCATAATGTGGCCGATTTGCATTGAATCTTAGCGTGTCACAATTCGTTGGATAGGTAAACAACATAACTACGACTTCCATGGGATATTTTTGCATTCTCTAAAAATTCGGCCAAAATGGAGGTTAAGAAAATCTCCTCGTTAATTTAGGACATTACTCGTTTTCGACCCATTTTTACTAGGAAGGCCATAAAGTGGCCGATTTGTATTGAATCTTAGCATGTGACAATTCGTTGGATAGGTAAACAACATAACTACGACTTCCATGGGATATTTTTGCATTCTCTAAAAATTCGGCCAAAATGGAGGTTAAGAAAATCTCCTCGTTAATTTAGGACATTACTCGTTTTCGACCCATTTTTACTAGGAAGGCCATAAAGTGGCCGATTTGTGTCGAATCTTAGCATGGGACAATTTGTTGGATAGGTAAACAACATAACTACGACTTCCATGGGATATTTTTGCATTCTCTAAAAATTCGGCCAAAACGGAGGTTAAGAAAATCTCCTCGTTAATTTAGGACATTACTCGTTTTCGACCCTTTTTTGCTAGGAAGGCCATAATGTGGCCGATTTGCATTGAATCTTAGCATGTGACAACTCGTTGGATAGATAAACAACATAACTACGACTTCCATGGGATATTTTCGCATTCTCTAAAAATTCGGCCAAAATGGAGGTTAAGAAAATCTCCTCGTTAATTTAGGACATAACTCGTTTTAAACCCTTTTTTAGTAGGAAAGCCATAATGTGGCCGATTTGCATTGAATCTTAGCGTGTCACAATTCGTTGGATAGGTAAACAACATAACTACGACTTCAATGGGATATTTTTGCATTCTCTAAAAATTCGGCCAAAATGGAGGTTAAGAAAATCTCCTCGTTAATTTAGGACATTACTCGTTTTCGACCCATTTTTACTAGGAAGGCCATAAAGTGGCCGATTTGTATTGAATCTTAGCATGTGACAATTCGTTGGATAGGTAAACAACATAACTACGACTTCCATGGGATATTTTTGCATTCTCTAAAAATTCGGCCAAAATGGAGGTTAAGAAAATCTCCTCGTTAATTTAGGACATTACTCGTTTTCGACCCATTTTTACTAGGAAGGCCATAAAGTGGCCGATTTGTATTGAATCTTAGCATGTGACAATTCGTTGGATAGGTAAACAACATAACTACGACTTCCATGGGATATTTTTGCATTCTCTAAAAATTCGGCCAAAATGGAGGTTAAGAAAATCTCCTCGTTAATTTAGGACATTACTCGTTTTCGACCCATTTTTACTAGGAAGGCCATAAAGTGGCCGATTTGTATTGAATCTTAGCATGTGACAATTTGTTGGATAGGTAAACAACATAACTACGACTTCCATGGGATATTTTTGCATTCTCTAAAAATTCGGCCAAAACGGAGGTTAAGAAAATCTCCTCGTTAATTTAGGACATTACTCGTTTTCGACCCTTTTTTGCTAGGAAGGCCATAATGTGGCCGATTTGCATTGAATCTTAGCATGTGACAATTCGTTGGATAGATAAACAACATAACTACGACTTCCATGGGATATTTTCGCATTCTCTAAAAATTCGGCCAAAATGGAGGTTAAGAAAATCTCCTCGTTAATTTGGGACATTACTCGTTTTCGACCCTTTTTAGTAGGAAGGCCATAATGTGGCCGATTTGCATTGAATCTTAGCGTGTGACAATTCGTTGGATAGGTAAACAACATAACTACGACTTCCATGGGATATTTTTGCATTCTCTAAAAATTCGACCAAAATGGAGGTTAAGAAAATCTCCTCGTTAATTTAGGACATTACTCGTTTTCAACCCTTTTTTAGTAGGAAGGCCATAAAGTGGTCGATTTGTATTGAATCTTAGCATGTGAAAATTCGTTGGATAGGTAAACAAAATAGCTACGACTTCCATGGGATATTTTTGCATTCTCTAAAAATTCGGCCAAAATGGAGGTTAAGAAAATCCCCTCGTTAATTTAGGACATTACTCGTTTTCGACCCTTTTTTTATAAGGAAGGCCATAAAGTGGCCGGTTTGTATTGAATCTTAGCATGGGACAATTCGTTGGATAGGTAAACAACATAGCTACGACTTCCATGGGATATTTTTGCATTTTTTAAAAATTCAGCCAAAATGGAGGTTAAGAAAATCCTTGCGTTAATTTGGGACATTACTCGTTTTCGACCCTTTTTTACTAGGAAGGCCATAATGTGGCCGATTTGCATTGAATCTTAGCGTGTGACAATTCGTTGGATAGGTAAACAACATAACTACGACTTCCATGGGATATTTTTGCATTCTCTAAAAATTCGGCCAAAATGGAGGTTAAGAAAATCTCGTCGTTAATTTAGGACATTACTCGTTTTCGACCCATTTTTACTAGGAAGGCCATAAAGTGGCCGATTTGTATTGAATCTTAGCATGTGACAATTTGTTGGATAGGTAAACAACATAACTACGACTTCCATGGGATATTTTTGCATTCTCTAAAAATTCGGCCAAAACAGAGGTTAAGAAAATCTCCTCGTTAATTTAGGACATTACTCGTTTTCGACCCTTTTTTACTAGGAAGGCCATAATGTGGCCGATTTGCATTGAATCTTAGCATGTGACAATTCGTTGGATAGATAAACAACATAACTACGACTTCCATGGGATATTTTCGCATTCTCTAAAAATTCGGCCAAAATGGAGGTTAAGAAAATCTCCTCGTTAATTTAGGACATAACTCGTTTTCAACCCTTTTTTAGTAGGAAAGCCATAATGTGGCCGATTTGCATTGAATCTTAGCATGTCACAATTCGTTGGATAGGTAAACAACATAACTACGACTTCCATGGGATATTTTTGCATTCTCTAAAAATTCGGCCAAAATGGAGGTTAAGAAAATCTCCTCGTTAATTTAGGACATTACTCGTTTTCGACCCATTTTTACTAGGAAGGCCATAAAGTGGCCGATTTGTATTGAATCTTAGCATGTGACAATTCGTTGGATGGGTAAACAACATAACTACGACTTTAAACAACATAACTACGACTTCCATGGGATATTTTTGCATTCTCTAAAAATTCGGCCAAAATGGAGGTTAAGAAAATCCTTGCGTTAATTTGGGACATTACTCGTTTTCGACCCTTTTTTACTAGGAAGGCCATAATGTGGCCGATTTGCATTGAAGCTTAGCGTGTGACAATTCGTTGGATAGGTAAACAACATAACTACGACTTCCATGGGATATTTTTGCATTCTCTAAAAATTCGGCCAAAATGGAGGTTAAGAAAATCTCGTCGTTAATTTAGGACATTACCCGTTTTCGACCCATTTTTACTAGGAAGGCCATAAAGTGGCCGATTTGTATTGACTCTTAGCATGTGACAATTTGTTGGATAGGTAAACAACATAACTACGACTTCCATGGGATATTTTTGCATTCTCTAAAAATTCGGCCAAAACAGAGGTTAAGAAAATCTCCTCGTTAATTTAGGACATTACTCGTTTTCGACCCTTTTTTACTAGGAAGGCCATAATGTGGCCGATTTGCATTGAATCTTAGCATGTGACAATTCGTTGGATAGATAAACAACATAACTACGACTTCCATGGGATATTTTCGCATTCTCTAAAAATTCGGCCAAAATGGAGGTTAAGAAAATCTCCTCGTTAATTTAGGACATAACTCGTTTTCAACCCTTTTTTAGTAGGAAAGCCATAATGTGGCCGATTTGCATTGAATCTTAGCGTGTCACAATTCGTTGGATAGGTAAACAACATAACTACGACTTCCATGGGATATTTTTGCATTCTCTAAAAATTCGGCCAAAATGGAGGTTAAGAAAATCTCCTCGTTAATTTAGGACATTACTCGTTTTCGACCCATTTTTACTAGGAAGGCCATAAAGTGGCCGATTTGTATTGAATCTTAGCATGTGACAATTCGTTGGATAGGTAAACAACATAACTACGACTTTAAACAACATAACTACGACTTCCATGGGATATTTTTGCATTCTCTAAAAATTCGCCCAAAATGGAGGTTAAGAAAATCCTTGCGTTAATTTGGGACATTACTCGTTTTCGACCCTTTTTTACTAGGAAGGCCATAATGTGGCTGATTTGCATTGAAGCTTAGCGTGTGACAATTCGTTGGATAGGTAAACAACATAACTACGACTTCCATGGGATATTTTTGCATTCTCTAAAAATTCGGCCAAAATGGAGGTTAAGAAAATCTCGTCGTTAATTTAGGACATTACTCGTTTTCGACCCATTTTTACTAGGAAGGCCATAAAGTGGCCGATTTGTATTGAATCTTAGCATGTGACAATTTGTTGGATAGGTAAACAACATAACTACGACTTCCATGGGATATTTTCGCATTCTTTAAAAATTCGGCCAAAACGGAGGTTAAGAAAATCTCCTCGTTAATTTTGGACATTACTCGTTTTCGACCCTTTTTTACTAGGAAGGCCATAATGTGGCCGACTTGCATTGAATCTTAGCATGTGACAATTCGTTGGATAGATAAACAACATAACTACGACTTCCATGGGATATTTTCGCATTCTCTAAAAATTCGGCCAAAATGGAAGTTAAGAAAATCTCCTCGTTAATTTAGGACATAACCCGTTTTCAACCCTTTTTTAGTAGGAAGGATATAATGTGGCCGATTTGCATTGAATCTTAGCGTGTGACAATTCATTGGATAGGTAAACAACATAACTACGACTTCCATGGGATATTTTTGCATTCTCTAAAAATTCGGCCAAAATGGAGGTTAAGAAAATCTCCTCGTTAATTTAGGACGTTACTCGTTTTCGACCCATTTTTACTAGGAAGGCCATAAAGTGGCCGATTTGTATTGAATCTTAGCATGTGACAATTCGTTGGAAAGGTAAACAACATAACTACGACTTCCATGGGATATTTTTGCATTCTCTAAAAATTCGGCCAAAATGGAGGTTAAGAAAATCCTTGCGTTAATTTGGGACATTACTCGTTTTCGACCCTTTTTTACTAGGAAGGCCATAATGTGGCCGATTTGCATTGAAGCTTAGCGTGTGACAATTCGTTGGATAGGTAAACAACATAACTACGACTTCCATGGGATATTTTTGCATTCTCTAAAAATTCGGCCAAAATGGAGGTTAAGAAAATCTCGTCGTTAATTTAGGACATTACTCGTTTTCGACCCATTTTTACTAGGAAGGCCATAAAGTGGCCGATTTGTATTGAATCTTAGCATGTGACAATTTGTTGGATAGGTAAACAACATAACTACGACTTCCATGGGATATTTTTGCATTCTCTAAAAATTCGGCCAAAACAGAGGTTAAGAAAATCTCCTCGTTAATTTAGTACATTACTCGTTTTCGACCCTTTTTTACTAGGAAGGCCATAATGTGGCCGATTTGCATTGAATCTTAGCATGTGACAATTCGTTGGATAGATAAACAACATAACTACGACTTCCATGGGATATTTTCGCATTCTCTAAAAATTCGGCCAAAATGGAGGTTATGAAAATCTCCTCGTTAATTTAGGACATAACTCGTTTTCAACCCTTTTTTAGTAGGAAAGCCATAATGTGGCCGATTTGCATTGAATCTTAGCGTGTCACAATTCGTTGGATAGGTAAACAACATAACTACGACTTCCATGGGATATTTTTGCATTCTCTAAAAATTCGGCCAAAATGGAGGTTAAGAAAATCTCCTCGTTAATTTAGGACATTACTCGTTTTCGACCCATTTTTACTAGGAAGGCCATAAAGTGGCCGATTTGTATTGAATCTTAGCATGTGACAATTCGTTGGATAGGTAAACAACATAACTACGACTTTAAACAACATAACTACGACTTCCATGGGATATTTTTGCATTCTCTAAAAATTCGGCCAAAATGGAGGTTAAGAAAATCCTTGCGTTAATTTGGGACATTACTCGTTTTCGACCCTTTTTTACTAGGAAGGCCATAATGTGGCCGATTTGCATTGAAGCTTAGCGTGTGACAATTCGTTGGATAGGTAAACAACATAACTACGACTTCCATGGGATATTTTTGCATTCTCTAAAAATTCGGCCAAAATGGAGGTTAAGAAAATCTCGTCGTTAATTTAGGACATTACTCGTTTTCGACCCATTTTTACTAGGAAGGCCATAAAGTGGCCGATTTGTATTGAATCTTAGCATGTGACAATTTGTTGGATAGGTAAACAACATAACTACGACTTCCATGGGATATTTTTGCATTCTTTAAAAATTCGGCCAAAACGGAGGTTAAGAAAATCTCCTCGTTAATTTTGGACATTACTCGTTTTCGACCCTTTTTTACTAGGAAGGCCATAATGTGGCCGACTTGCATTGAATCTTAGCATGTAACAATTCGTTGGATAGATAAACAACATAACTACGACTTCCATGGGATATTTTCGCATTCTCTAAAAATTCGGCCAAAATGGAGGTTAAGAAAATCTCCTCGTTAATTTAGGACATAACCCGTTTTCAACCCTTTTTTAGTAGGAAGGACATAATGTGGCCGATTTGCATTGAATCTTAGCGTGTGACAATTCATTGGATAGGTAAACAACATAACTACGACTTCCATGGGATATTTTTGCATTCTCTAAAAATTCGGCCAAAATGGAGGTTAAGAAAATCTCCTCGTTAATTTAGGACGTTACTCGTTTTCGACCCATTTTTACTAGGAAGGCCATAAAGTGGCCGATTTGTATTGAATCTTAGCATGTGACAATTCGTTGGATAGGTAAACAACATACCTACGATTTCCATGGGATATTTTTTCATTCTCTAAAAATTCGGCCAAAAGGGTGGTTAAGAAAATCCCCTCGTTAATTTAGGACATTACTCGTTTTCGACCCTTTTTTACTAGGAAGGCCATAATGTGGCCGATTTGCATTGAATCTTAGCATGTGACAATTCGTTGGAAAGGTAAACAACATAACTACGACTTCCATGGGATATTTTTGCATTCTCTAAAAATTCGGCCAAAATGGAGGTTAAGAAAATCCTTGCGTTAATTTGGGACATTACTCGTTTTCGACCCTTTTTTACTAGGAAGGCCATAATGTGGCCGATTTGCATTGAAGCTTAGCGTGTGACAATTCGTTGGATAGGTAAACAACATAACTACGACTTCCATGGGATATTTTTGCATTCTCTAAAAATTCGGCCAAAATGGAGGTTAAGAAAATCTCGTCGTTAATTTAGGACATTACTCGTTTTCGACCCATTTTTACTAGGAAGGCCATAAAGTGGCCGATTTGTATTGAATCTTAGCATGTGACAATTTGTTGGATAGGTAAACAACATAACTACGACTTCCATGGGATATTTTTGCATTCTCTAAAAATTCGGCCAAAACAGAGGTTAAGAAAATCTCCTCGTTAATTTAGGACATTACTCGTTTTCGACCCTTTTTTACTAGGAAGGCCATAATGTGGCCGATTTGCATTGAATCTTAGCATGTGACAATTCGTTGGATAGATAAACAACATAACTACGACTTCCATGGGATATTTTTGCATTCTCTAAAAATTCGGCCAAAATGGAGGTCAAGAAAATCCTTGCGTTAATTTGGGACATTACTCGTTTTCGACCCTTTTTTACTAGGAAGGCCATAATGTGGCCGATTTGCATTGAAGCTTAGCGTGTGACAATTCGTTGGATAGGTAAACAACATAACTACGACTTCCATGGGATATTTTTGCATTCTCTAAAAATTCGGCCAAAATGGAGGTTAAGAAAATCTCGTCGTTAATTTAGGACATTACTCGTTTTCGACCCATTTTTACTAGGAAGGCCATAAAGTGGCCGATTTGTATTGAATCTTAGCATGTGACAATTCGTTGGATAGGTAAACAACATAACTACGACTTTAAACAACATAACTACGACTTCCATGGGATATTTTTGCATTCTCTAAAAATTCGGCCAAAATGGAGGTTAAGAAAATCCTTGCGTTAATTTGGGACATTACTCGTTTTCGACCCTTTTTTACTAGGAAGGCCATAATGTGGCCGATTTGCATTGAAGCTTAGCGTGTGACAATTCGTTGGATAGGTAAACAACATAACTACGACTTCCATGGGATATTTTTGCATTCTCTAAAAATTCGGCCAAAATGGAGGTTAAGAAAATCTCGTCGTTAATTTAGGACATTACTCGTTTTCGACCCATTTTTACTAGGAAGGCCATAAAGTGGCCGATTTGTATTGAATCTTAGCATGTGACAATTTGTTGGATAGGTAAACAACATAACTACGACTTCCATGGGATATTTTTGCATTCTTTAAAAATTCGGCCAAAACGGAGGTTAAGAAAATCTCCTCGTTAATTTTGGACATTACTCGTTTTCGACCCTTTTTTACTAGGAAGGCCATAATGTGGCCGACTTGCATTGAATCTTAGCATGTAACAATTCGTTGGATAGATAAACAACATAACTACGACTTCCATGGGATATTTTCGCATTCTCTAAAAATTCGGCCAAAATGGAGGTTAAGAAAATCTCCTCGTTAATTTAGGACATAACCCGTTTTCAACCCTTTTTTAGTAGGAAGGACATAATGTGGCCGATTTGCATTGAATCTTAGCGTGTGACAATTCATTGGATAGGTAAACAACATAACTACGACTTCCATGGGATATTTTTGCATTCTCTAAAAATTCGGCCAAAATGGAGGTTAAGAAAATCTCCTCGTTAATTTAGGACGTTACTCGTTTTCGACCCATTTTTACTAGGAAGGCCATAAAGTGGCCGATTTGTATTGAATCTTAGCATGTGACAATTCGTTGGATAGGTAAACAACATACCTACGATTTCCATGGGATATTTTTTCATTCTCTAAAAATTCGGCCAAAAGGGTGGTTAAGAAAATCCCCTCGTTAATTTAGGACATTACTCGTTTTCGACCCTTTTTTACTAGGAAGGCCATAATGTGGCCGATTTGCATTGAATCTTAGCATGTGACAATTCGTTGGAAAGGTAAACAACATAACTACGACTTCCATGGGATATTTTTGCATTCTCTAAAAATTCGGCCAAAATGGAGGTTAAGAAAATCCTTGCGTTAATTTGGGACATTACTCGTTTTCGACCCTTTTTTACTAGGAAGGCCATAATGTGGCCGATTTGCATTGAAGCTTAGCGTGTGACAATTCGTTGGATAGGTAAACAACATAACTACGACTTCCATGGGATATTTTTGCATTCTCTAAAAATTCGGCCAAAATGGAGGTTAAGAAAATCTCGTCGTTAATTTAGGACATTACTCGTTTTCGACCCATTTTTACTAGGAAGGCCATAAAGTGGCCGATTTGTATTGAATCTTAGCATGTGACAATTTGTTGGATAGGTAAACAACATAACTACGACTTCCATGGGATATTTTTGCATTCTCTAAAAATTCGGCCAAAACAGAGGTTAAGAAAATCTCCTCGTTAATTTAGGACATTACTCGTTTTCGACCCTTTTTTACTAGGAAGGCCATAATGTGGCCGATTTGCATTGAATCTTAGCATGTGACAATTCGTTGGATAGATAAACAACATAACTACGACTTCCATGGGATATTTTTGCATTCTCTAAAAATTCGGCCAAAATGGAGGTCAAGAAAATCCTTGCGTTAATTTGGGACATTACTCGTTTTCGACCCTTTTTTACTAGGAAGGCCATAATGTGGCCGATTTGCATTGAAGCTTAGCGTGTGACAATTCGTTGGATAGGTAAACAACATAACTACGACTTCCATGGGATATTTTTGCATTCTCTAAAAATTCGGCCAAAATGGAGGTTAAGAAAATCTCGTCGTTAATTTAGGACATTACTCGTTTTCGACCCATTTTTACTAGGAAGGCCATAAAGTGGCCGATTTGTATTGAATCTTAGCATGTGACAATTTGTTGGATAGGTAAACAACATAACTACGACTTCCATGGGATATTTTTGCATTCTTTAAAAATTCGGCCAAAACGGAGGTTAAGAAAATCTCCTCGTTAATTTTGGACATTACTCGTTTTCGACCCTTTTTTACTAGGAAGGCCATAATGTGGCCGACTTGCATTGAATCTTAGCATGTGACAATTCGTTGGATAGATAAACAACATAACTACGACTTCCATGGGATATTTTCGCATTCTCTAAAAATTCGGCCAAAATGGAGGTTAAGAAAATCTCCTCGTTAATTTAGGACATAACCCGTTTTCAACCCTTTTTTAGTAGGAAGGACATAATGTGGCCGTTTTGCATTGAATCTTAGTGTGTGACAATTCATTGGATAGGTAAACAACATAACTACGACTTCCATGGGATATTTTTGCATTCTCTAAAAATTCGGCCAAAATGGAGGTTAAGAAAATCTCCTCGTTAATTTAGGACGTTACTCGTTTTCGACCCATTTTTACTAGGAAGGCCATAAAGTGGCCGATTTGTATTGAATCTTAGCATGTGACAATTCGTTGGATAGGTAAACAACATAACTACGACTTCCATGGGATATTTTTGCATTCTCTAAAAATTCGGCCAAAATGGAGGTTAAGAAAATCTCCTCGTTAATTTGGGACATTACTCGTTTTCGACCCTTTTTTAGTAGGAAGGCCATAATGTGGCCGATTTGCATTGAATCTTAGCGTGTGACAATTCGTTGGATAGGTAAACAACATAACTACGACTTCCATGGGATATTTTTGCATTCTCTAAAAATTCGGCCAAAATGGAGGTTAAGAAAATCTCCTCGTTAATTTAGGACATAACCCGTTTTCAACCCTTTTTTAGTAGGAAGGACATAATGTGGCCGATTTGCATTGAATCTTAGCGTGTGACAATTCGTTGGATAGGTAAACAACATAACTACGACTTCCATGGGATATTTTGGCATTCTCTAAAAATTCGACCAAAATGGAGGTTAAGAAAATCTCCTCGTTAATTTAGGACATTACTCGTTTTCAACCCTTTTTTAGTAGGAAGGCCATAAAGTGGTCGATTTGTATTGAATCTTAGCATGTGAAAATTCGTTGGATAGGTAAACAAAATAGCTACGACTTCCATGGGATATTTTTGCATTCTCTAAAAATTCGGCCAAAATGGAGGTTAAGAAAATCCCCTCGTTAATTTAGGACATTACTCGTTTTCGACCCTTTTTTTATAAGGAAGGCCATAAAGTGGCCGGTTTGTATTGAATCTTAGCATGGGACAATTCGTTGGATAGGTAAACAACATAGCTACGACTTCCATGGGATATTTTTGCATTTTTTAAAAATTCAGCCATAATGGAGGTTAAGAAAATCCTTGCGTTAATTTGGGACATTACTCGTTTTCGACCCTTTTTTACTAGGAAGGCCATAATGTGGCCGATTTGCATTGAATCTTAGCGTGTGACAATTCGTTGGATAGGTAAACAACATAACTACGACTTCCATGGGATATTTTTGCATTCTCTAAAAATTCGGCCAAAATGGAGGTTAAGAAAATCTCGTCGTTAATTTAGGACATTACTCGTTTTCGACCCATTTTTACTAGGAAGTCCATAAAGTGGCCGATTTGTATTGAATCTTAGCATGTGACAATTTGTTGGATAGGTAAACGACATAACTACGACTTCCATGGGATATTTTTGCATTCTCTAAAAATTCGGCCAAAACGGAGGTTAAGAAAATCTCCTCGTTAATTTAGGACATTACTCGTTTTCGACACTTTTTTACTAGGAAGGCCATAATGTGGCCGATTTGCATTGAATCTTAGCATGTGACAATTCGTTGGATAGATAAACAACATAACTACGACTTCCATGGGATTTTTTCGCATTCTCTAAAAATTCGGCCAAAATGGAGGTTAAGAAAATCTCCTCGTTAATTTAGGACATAACTCGTTTTCAACCCTTTTTTAGTAGGAAAGCCATAATGTGGCCGATTTGCATTGAATCTTAGCGTGTCACAATTCGTTGGATAGGTAAACAACATAACTACGACTTCAATGGGATATTTTTGCATTCTCTAAAAATTCGGCCAAAATGGAGGTTAAGAAAATCTCCTCGTTAATTTGGGACATTACTCGTTTTCGACCCTTTTTTAGTAGGAAGGCCATAATGTGGCCGATTTGCATTGAATCTTAGCGTGTGACAATTCGTTGGATAGGTAAACAACATAACTACGACTTCCATGGGATATTTTTGCATTCTCTAAAAATTCGACCAAAATGGAGGTTAAGAAAATCTCCTCGTTAATTTAGGACATTACTCGTTTTCAACCCTTTTTTAGTAGGAAGGCCATAAAGTGGTCGATTTGTATTGAATCTTAGCATGTGAAAATTCGTTGGATAGGTAAACAAAATAGCTACGACTTCCATGGGATATTTTTGCATTCTCTAAAAATTCGGCCAAAATGGAGGTTAAGAAAATCCCCTCGTTAATTTAGGACATTACTCGTTTTCGACCCTTTTTTTATAAGGAAGGCCATAAAGTGGCCGGTTTGTATTGAATCTTAGCATGGGACAATTCGTTGGATAGGTAAACAACATAGCTACGACTTCCATGGGATATTTTTGCATTTTTTAAAAATTCAGCCATAATGGAGGTTAAGAAAATCCTTGCGTTAATTTGGGACATTACTCGTTTTCGACCCTTTTTTACTAGGAAGGCCATAATGTGGCCGATTTGCATTGAATCTTAGCGTGTGACAATTCGTTGGATAGGTAAACAACATAACTACGACTTCCATGGGATATTTTTGCATTCTCTAAAAATTCGGCCAAAATGGAGGTTAAGAAAATCTCGTCGTTAATTTAGGACATTACTCGTTTTCGACCCATTTTTACTAGGAAGTCCATAAAGTGGCCGATTTGTATTGAATCTTAGCATGTGACAATTTGTTGGATAGGTAAACGACATAACTACGACTTCCATGGGATATTTTTGCATTCTCTAAAAATTCGGCCAAAACGGAGGTTAAGAAAATCTCCTCGTTAATTTAGGACATTACTCGTTTTCGACACTTTTTTACTAGGAAGGCCATAATGTGGCCGATTTGCATTGAATCTTAGCATGTGACAATTCGTTGGATAGATAAACAACATAACTACGACTTCCATGGGATTTTTTCGCATTCTCTAAAAATTCGGCCAAAATGGAGGTTAAGAAAATCTCCTCGTTAATTTAGGACATAACTCGTTTTCAACCCTTTTTTAGTAGGAAAGCCATAATGTGGCCGATTTGCATTGAATCTTAGCGTGTCACAATTCGTTGGATAGGTAAACAACATAACTACGACTTCAATGGGATATTTTTGCATTCTCTAAAAATTCGGCCAAAATGGAGGTTAAGAAAATCTCCTCGTTAATTTAGGACATTACTCGTTTTCGACCCATTTTTACTAGGAAGGCCATAAAGTGGCCGATTTGTATTGAATCTTAGCATGTGACAATTCGTTGGATAGGTAAACAACATAACTACGACTTCCATGGGATATTTTTGCATTCTCTAAAAATTCGGCCAAAATGGAGGTTAAGAAAATCTCCTCGTTAATTTAGGACATTACTCGTTTTCGACCCATTTTTACTAGGAAGGCCATAAAGTGGCCGATTTGTATTGAATCTTAGCATGTGACAATTCGTTGGATAGGTAAACAACATAACTACGACTTCCATGGGATATTTTTGCATTCTCTAAAAATTCGGCCAAAATGGAGGTTAAGAAAATCTCCTCGTTAATTTAGGACATTACTCGTTTTCGACCCATTTTTACTAGGAAGGCCATAAAGTGGCCGATTTGTATTGAATCTTAGCATGTGACAATTCGTTGGATAGGTAAACAACATAACTACGACTTCCATGGGATATTTTTGCATTCTCTAAAAATTCGGCCAAAATGGAGGTTAAGAAAATCTCCTCGTTAATTTGGGACATTACTCGTTTTCGACCCTTTTTTAGTAGGAAGGCCATAATGTGGCCGATTTGCATTGAATCTTAGCGTGTGACAATTCGTTGGATAGGTAAACAACATAACTACGACTTCCATGGGATATTTTTGCATTCTCTAAAAATTCGACCAAAATGGAGGTTAAGAAAATCTCCTCGTTAATTTAGGACATTACTCGTTTTCAACCCTTTTTTAGTAGGAAGGCCATAAAGTGGTCGATTTGTATTGAATCTTAGCATGTGAAAATTCGTTGGATAGGTAAACAAAATAGCTACGACTTCCATGGGATATTTTTGCATTCTCTAAAAATTCGGCCAAAATGGAGGTTAAGAAAATCCCCTCGTTAATTTAGGACATTACTCGTTTTCGACCCTTTTTTTATAAGGAAGGCCATAAAGTGGCCGGTTTGTATTGAATCTTAGCATGGGACAATTCGTTGGATAGGTAAACAACATAGCTACGACTTCCATGGGATATTTTTGCATTTTTTAAAAATTCAGCCATAATGGAGGTTAAGAAAATCCTTGCGTTAATTTGGGACATTACTCGTTTTCGACCCTTTTTTACTAGGAAGGCCATAATGTGGCCGATTTGCATTGAATCTTAGCGTGTGACAATTCGTTGGATAGGTAAACAACATAACTACGACTTCCATGGGATATTTTTGCATTCTCTAAAAATTCGGCCAAAATGGAGGTTAAGAAAATCTCGTCGTTAATTTAGGACATTACTCGTTTTCGACCCATTTTTACTAGGAAGTCCATAAAGTGGCCGATTTGTATTGAATCTTAGCATGTGACAATTTGTTGGATAGGTAAACGACATAACTACGACTTCCATGGGATATTTTTGCATTCTCTAAAAATTCGGCCAAAACGGAGGTTAAGAAAATCTCCTCGTTAATTTAGGACATTACTCGTTTTCGACACTTTTTTACTAGGACGGCCATAATGTGGCCGATTTGCATTGAATCTTAGCATGTGACAATTCGTTGGATAGATAAACAACATAACTACGACTTCCATGGGATTTTTTCGCATTCTCTAAAAATTCGGCCAAAATGGAGGTTAAGAAAATCTCCTCGTTAATTTAGGACATAACTCGTTTTCAACCCTTTTTTAGTAGGAAAGCCATAATGTGGCCGATTTGCATTGAATCTTAGCGTGTCACAATTCGTTGGATAGGTAAACAACATAACTACGACTTCAATGGGATATTTTTGCATTCTCTAAAAATTCGGCCAAAATGGAGGTTAAGAAAATCTCCTCGTTAATTTAGGACATTACTCGTTTTCGACCCATTTTTACTAGGAAGGCCATAAAGTGGCCGATTTGTATTGAATCCTAGCATGTGACAATTCGTTGGATAGGTAAACAACATAACTACGACTTCCATGGGATATTTTTGCATTCTCTAAAAATTCGGCCAAAATGGAGGTTAAGAAAATCTCCTCGTTAATTTAGGACATTACTCGTTTTCGACCCATTTTTACTAGGAAGGCCATAAAGTGGCCGATTTGTATTGAATCTTAGCATGTGACAATTCGTTGGATAGGTAAACAACATAACTACGACTTCCATGGGATATTTTTGCATTCTCTAAAAATTCGGCCAAAATGGAGGTTAAGAAAATCTCCTCGTTAATTTAGGACATTACTCGTTTTCGACCCATTTTTACTAGGAAGGCCATAAAGTGGCCGATTTGTATTGAATCTTAGCATGTGACAATTCGTTGGATAGGTAAACAACATAACTACGACTTCCATGGGATATTTTTGCATTCTCTAAAAATTCGGCCAAAATGGAGGTTAAGAAAATCTCCTCGTTAATTTGGGACATTACTCGTTTTCGACCCTTTTTTAGTAGGAAGGCCATAATGTGGCCGATTTGCATTGAATCTTAGCGTGTGACAATTCGTTGGATAGGTAAACAACATAACTACGACTTCCATGGGATATTTTTGCATTCTCTAAAAATTCGACCAAAATGGAGGTTAAGAAAATCTCCTCGTTAATTTAGGACATTACTCGTTTTCAACCCTTTTTTAGTAGGAAGGCCATAAAGTGGTCGATTTGTATTGAATCTTAGCATGTGAAAATTCGTTGGATAGGTAAACAAAATAGCTACGACTTCCATGGGATATTTTTGCATTCTCTAAAAATTCGGCCAAAATGGAGGTTAAGAAAATCCCCTCGTTAATTTAGGACATTACTCGTTTTCGACCCTTTTTTTATAAGGAAGGCCATAAAGTGGCCGGTTTGTATTGAATCTTAGCATGGGACAATTCGTTGGATAGGTAAACAACATAGCTACGACTTCCATGGGATATTTTTGCATTTTTTAAAAATTCAGCCATAATGGAGGTTAAGAAAATCCTTGCGTTAATTTGGGACATTACTCGTTTTCGACCCTTTTTTACTAGGAAGGCCATAATGTGGCCGATTTGCATTGAATCTTAGCGTGTGACAATTCGTTGGATAGGTAAACAACATAACTACGACTTCCATGGGATATTTTTGCATTCTCTAAAAATTCGGCCAAAATGGAGGTTAAGAAAATCTCGTCGTTAATTTAGGACATTACTTGTTTTCGACCCATTTTTACTAGGAAGGCCATAAAGTGGCCGATTTGTATTGAATCTTAGCATGTGACAATTTGTTGGATAGGTAAACGACATAACTACGACTTCCATGGGATATTTTTGCATTCTCTAAAAATTCGGCCAAAACGGAGGTTAAGAAAATCTCCTCGTTAATTTAGGACATTACTCGTTTTCGACACTTTTTTTACTAGGAAGGCCATAATGTGGCCGATTTGCATTGAATCTTAGCATGTGACAATTCGTTGGATAGGTAAACAACATAACTACGACTTCCATGGGATATTTTTGCATTCTCTAAAAATTCGGCCAAAATGGAGGTTAAGAAAATCTCCTCGTTAATTTAGGACATTACTCGTTTTCGACCCATTTTTACTAGGAAGGCCATAAAGTGGCCGATTTGTATTGAATCTTAGCATGTGACAATTCGTTGGATAGGTAAACAACATAACTACGACTTCCATGGGATATTTTTGCATTCTCTAAAAATTCGGCCAAAATGGAGGTTAAGAAAATCTCCTCGTTAATTTAGGACATTACTCGTTTTCGACCCATTTTTACTAGGAAGGCCATAAAGTGGCCGATTTGTATTGAATCTTAGCATGTGACAATTCGTTGGATAGGTAAACAACATAACTACGACTTCCATGGGATATTTTTGCATTCTCGAAAAATTCGGCCAAAATGGAGGTTAAGAAAATCTCCTCGTTAATTTAGGACATTACTCGTTTTCGACCCATTTTTACTAGGAAGGCCATAAAGTGGCCGATTTGTATTGAATCTTAGCATGTGACAATTCGTTGGATAGGTAAACAACATAACTACGACTTCCATGGGATATTTTTGCATTCTCTAAAAATTCGGCCAAAATGGAGGTTAAGAAAATCTCCTCGTTAATTTAGGACATTACTCGTTTTCGACCCATTTTTACTAGGAAGGCCATAAAGTGGCCGATTTGTATTGAATCTTAGCATGTGACAATTTGTTGGATAGGTAAACAACATAACTACGACTTCCATGGGATATTTTTGCATTCTCTAAAAATTCGGCCAAAACGGAGGTTAAGAAAATCTCCTCGTTAATTTAGGACATTACTCGTTTTTGACCCTTTTTTACTAGGAAGGCCATAATGTGGCCGATTCGCATTGAATCTTAGCATGTGACAATTCGTTGGATAGATAAACAACATAACTACGACTTCCATGGGATATTTTCGCATTCTCTAAAAATTCGGCCAAAATGGAGGTTAAGATAATCTCCTCGTTAATTTAGGACATAACTCGTTTTCAACCCTTTTTTAGTAGGAAGGCCATAATGTGGCCGATTTGCATTGAATCTTAGCGTGTGACAATTCGTTGGATAGGTAAACAACATAACTACGACTTCCATGGGATATTTTTGCAGTCTCTAAAAATTCGGCCAAAATGGAGGTTAAGAAAATCTCCTCGTTAATTTAGGACGTTACTCGTTTTCGACCCATTTTTACTAGGAAGGCCATAAAGTGGCCGATTTGTATTGAATCTTAGCATGTGACAATTCGTTGGATAGGTAAACAACATACCTACGATTTCCATGGGATATTTTTGCATTCTCTAAAAATTCGGCCAAAAGGGAGGTTAAGAAAATCCCCTCGTTAATTTAGGACATTACTCGTTTTCGACCCTTTTTTACTAGGAAGGCCATAATGTGGTCGATTTGCATTGAATCTTAGCCTGTGACAATTCGTTGGAAAGGTAAACAACATAACTACGACTTCCATGGGATATTTTTGCATTCTCTAAAAATTCGGCCAAAATGGAGGTTAAGAAAATCTCCTCGTTAATTGGGGACATTACTCGTTTTCGACCCTTTTTTAGTAGGAAGGCCATAATGTGGCCGATTTGCATTGAATCTTAGCGTGTGACAATTCGTTGGATAGGTAAACAACATAACTACGACTTCCATGGGATATTTTTGCATTCTCTAAAAATTCGACCAAAATGGAGGTTAAGAAAATCTCCTCGTTAATTTAGGACATTACTCGTTTTCAACCCTTTTTTAGTAGGAAGGCCATAAAGTGGTCGATTTGTATTGAATCTTAGCATGTGAAAATTCGTTGGATAGGTAAACAAAATAGCTACGACTTCCATGGGATATTTTTGCATTCTCTAAAAATTCGGCCAAAATGGAGGTTAAGAAAATCTCCTCGTTAATTTAGGACATTACTCGTTTTCGACCCATTTTTACTAGGAAGGCCATAAAGTGGCCGATTTGTATTGAATCTTAGCATGTGACAATTCGTTGGATAGGTAAACAACATAACTACGACTTCCATGGGATATTTTTGCATTCTCTAAAAATTCGGCCAAAATGGAGGTTAAGAAAATCTCCTCGTTAATTTAGGACATTACTCGTTTTCGACCCATTTTTACTAGGAAGGCCATAAAGTGGCCGATTTGTATTGAATCTTAGCATGTGACAATTCGTTGGATAGGTAAACAACATAACTACGACTTCCATGGGATATTTTTGCATTCTCTAAAAATTCGGCCAAAATGGAGGTTAAGAAAATCTCCTCGTTAATTTAGGACATTACTCGTTTTCGACCCATTTTTACTAGGAAGGCCATAAAGTGGCCGATTTGTATTGAATCTTAGCATGTGACAATTCGTTGGATAGGTAAACAACATAACTACGACTTCCATGGGATATTTTTGCATTCTCTAAAAATTCGGCCAAAATGGAGGTTAAGAAAATCTCCTCGTTAATTTAGGACATTACTCGTTTTCGACCCATTTTTACTAGGAAGGCCATAAAGTGGCCGATTTGTATTGAATCTTAGCATGTGACAATTTGTTGGATAGGTAAACAACATAACTACGACTTCCATGGGATATTTTTGCATTCTCTAAAAATTCGGCCAAAACGGAGGTTAAGAAAATCTCCTCGTTAATTTAGGACATTACTCGTTTTTGACCCTTTTTTACTAGGAAGGCCATAATGTGGCCGATTCGCATTGAATCTTAGCATGTGACAATTCGTTGGATAGATAAACAACATAACTACGACTTCCATGGGATATTTTCGCATTCTCTAAAAATTCGGCCAAAATGGAGGTTAAGATAATCTCCTCGTTAATTTTGGACATAACTCGTTTTCAACCCTTTTTTAGTAGGAAGGCCATAATGTGGCCGATTTGCATTGAATCTTAGCGTGTGACAATTCGTTGGATAGGTAAACAACATAACTACGACTTCCATGGGATATTTTTGCATTCTCTAAAAATTCGGCCAAAATGGAGGTTAAGAAAATCTCCTCGTTAATTTAGGACGTTACTCGTTTTCGACCCATTTTTACTAGGAAGGCCATAAAGTGGCCGATTTGTATTGAATCTTAGCATGTGACAATTCGTTGGATAGGTAAACAACATAACTACGACTTCCATGGGATATTTTTGCATTCTCTAAAAATTCGGCCAAAATGGAGGTTAAGAAAATCTCCTCGTTAATTTAGGACATTACTCGTTTTCGACCCATTTTTACTAGGAAGGCCATAAAGTGGCCGATTTGTATTGAATCTTAGCATGTGACAATTCGTTGGATAGGTAAACAACATAACTACGACTTCCATGGGATATTTTTGCATTCTCTAAAAATTCGGCCAAAATGGAGGTTAAGAAAATCTCCTCGTTAATTTAGGACATTACTCGTTTTCGACCCATTTTTACTAGGAAGGCCATAAAGTGGCCGATTTGTATTGAATCTTAGCATGTGACAATTCGTTGGATAGGTAAACAACATAACTACGACTTCCATGGGATATTTTTGCATTCTCTAAAAATTCGGCCAAAATGGAGGTTAAGAAAATCTCCTCGTTAATTTAGGACATTACTCGTTTTCGACCCATTTTTACTAGGAAGGCCATAAAGTGGCCGATTTGTATTGAATCTTAGCATGTGACAATTTGTTGGATAGGTAAACAACATAACTACGACTTCCATGGGATATTTTTGCATTCTCTAAAAATTCGGCCAAAACGGAGGTTAAGAAAATCTCCTCGTTAATTTAGGACATTACTCGTTTTTGACCCTTTTTTACTAGGAAGGCCATAATGTGGCCGATTCGCATTGAATCTTAGCATGTGACAATTCGTTGGATAGATAAACAACATAACTACGACTTCCATGGGATATTTTCGCATTCTCTAAAAATTCGGCCAAAATGGAGGTTAAGATAATCTCCTCGTTAATTTTGGACATAACTCGTTTTCAACCCTTTTTTAGTAGGAAGGCCATAATGTGGCCGATTTGCATTGAATCTTAGCGTGTGACAATTCGTTGGATAGGTAAACAACATAACTACGACTTCCATGGGATATTTTTGCATTCTCTAAAAATTCGGCCAAAATGGAGGTTAAGAAAATCTCCTCGTTAATTTAGGACGTTACTCGTTTTCGACCCATTTTTACTAGGAAGGCCATAAAGTGGCCGATTTGTATTGAATCTTAGCATGTGACAATTCGTTGGATAGGTAAACAACATACCTACGATTTCCATGGGATATTTTTGCATTCTCTAAAAATTCGGCCAAAAGGGAGGTTAAGAAAATCCCCTCGTTAATTTAGGACATTACTCGTTTTCGACCCTTTTTTACTAGGAAGGCCATAATGTGGCCGATTTGCATTGAATCTTAGCCTGTGACAATTCGTTGGAAAGGTAAACAACATAACTACGACTTCCATGGGATATTTTTGCATTCTCTAAAAATTCGGCCAAAATGGAGGTTAAGAAAATCTCCTCGTTAATTTGGGACATTACTCGTTTTCGACCCTTTTTTAGTAGGAAGGCCATAATGTGGCCGATTTGCATTGAATCTTAGCGTGTGACAATTCGTTGGATAGGTAAACAACATAACTACGACTTCCATGGGATATTTTTGCATTCTCTAAAAATTCGACCAAAATGGAGGTTAAGAAAATCTCCTCGTTAATTTAGGACATTACTCGTTTTCAACCCTTTTTTAGTAGGAAGGCCATAAAGTGGTCGATTTGTATTGAATCTTAGCATGTGAAAATTCGTTGGATAGGTAAACAAAATAGCTACGACTTCCATGGGATATTTTTGCATTCTCTAAAAATTCGGCCAAAATGGAGGTTAAGAAAATCCCCTCGTTAATTTAGGACATTACTCGTTTTCGACCCTTTTTTTATAAGGAAGGCCATAAAGTGGCCGGTTTGTATTGAATCTTAGCATGGGACAATTCGTTGGATAGGTAAACAACATAGCTACGACTTCCATGGGATATTTTTGCATTTTTTAAAAATTCAGCCATAATGGAGGTTAAGAAAATCCTTGCGTTAATTTGGGACATTACTCGTTTTCGACCCTTTTTTACTAGGAAGGCCATAATGTGGCCGATTTGCATTGAATATTAGCGTGTGACAATTCGTTGGATAGGTAAACAACATAACTACGACTTCCATGGGATATTTTTGCATTCTCTAAAAATTCGGCCAAAATGGAGGTTAAGAAAATCTCGTTGTTAATTTAGGACATTACTCGTTTTCGACCCATTTTTACTAGGAAGGCCATAAAGTGGCCGATTTGTATTGAATCTTAGCATGTGACAATTTGTTGGATAGGTAAACGACATAACTACGACTTCCATGGGATATTTTTGCATTCTCTAAAAATTCGGCCAAAACGGAGGTTAAGAAAATCTCCTCGTTAATTTAGGACATTACTCGTTTTCGACCCTTTTTTACTAGGAAGGCCATAATGTGGCCGATTTGCATTGAATCTTAGCATGTGACAATTCGTTGGATAGATAAACAACATAACTACGACTTCCATGGGATATTTTCGCATTCTCTAAAAATTCGGCCAAAATGGAGGTTAAGAAAATCTCCTCGTTAATTTAGGACATAACTCGTTTTCAACCCTTTTTTAGTAGGAAAGCCATAATGTGGCAGATTTGCATTGAATCTTAGCGTGTCACAATTCGTTGGATAGGTAAACAACATAACTACGACTTCAATGGGATATTTTTGCATTCTCTAAAAATTCGGCCAAAATGGAGGTTAAGAAAATCTCCTCGTTAATTTAGGACATTACTCGTTTTCGACCCATTTTTACTAGGAAGGCCATAAAGTGGCCGATTTGTATTGAATCTTAGCATGTGACAATTCGTTGGATAGGTAAACAACATAACTACGAATTCCATGGGATATTTTTGCATTCTCTAAAAATTCGGCCAAAATGGAGGTTAAGAAAATCTCCTCGTTAATTTAGGACATTACTCGTTTTCGACCCATTTTTACTAGGAAGGCCATAAAGTGGCCGATTTGTATTGAATCTTAGCATGTGACAATTCGTTGGATAGGTAAACAACATAACTACGACTTCCATGGGATATTTTTGCATTCTCTAAAAATTCGGCCAAAATGGAGGTTAAGAAAATCTCCTCGTTAATTTAGGACATTACTCGTTTTCGACCCATTTTTACTAGGAAGGCCATAAAGTGGCCGATTTGTATTGAATCTTAGCATGTGACAATTTGTTGGATAGGTAAACAACATAACTACGACTTCCATGGGATATTTTTGCATTCTCTAAAAATTCGGCCAAAACGGAGGTTAAGAAAATCCCCTCGTTAATTTAGGACATTACTCGTTTTTGACCCTTTTTTACTAGGAAGGCCATAATGTGGCCGATTTGCATTGAATCTTAGCATGTGACAGTTCGTTGGATAAATAAACAACATAACTACGACTTCCATGGGATATTTTCGCATTCTCTAAAAATTCGGCCAAAATGGAGGTTAAGAAAATCTCCTCGTTAATTTAGGACATAACTCGTTTTCAACCCTTTTTTAGTAGGAAGGCCATAATGTGGCCGATTTGCATTGAATCTTAGCGTGTGACAATTCGTTGGATAGGTAAACAACATAACTACGACTTCCATGGGATATTTTTGCATTCTCTAAAAATTCGGCCAAAATGGAGGTTAAGAAAATCTCCTCGTTAATTTAGGACGTTACTCGTTTTCGACCCATTTTTACTAGGAAGGCCATAAAGAGGCCGATTTGTATTGAATCTTAGCATGTGACAATTCGTTGGATAGGTAAACAACATACCTACGATTTCCATGGGATATTTTTGCATTCTCTAAAAATTCGGCCAAAAGGGAGGTTAAGAAAATCCCCTCGTTAATTTAGGACATTACTCGTTTTCGACCCTTTTTTACTAGGAAGGCCATAATGTGGCCGATTTGCATTGAATCTTAGCATGTGACAATTCGTTGGAAAGGTAAACAACATAACTACGACTTCCATGGGATATTTTTGCATTCTCTAAAAATTCGGCCAAAATGGAGGTTAAGAAAATCTCCTCGTTAATTTGGGACATTACTCGTTTTCGACCCTTTTTTAGTAGGAAGGCCATAATGTGGCCGATTTGCATTGAATCTTAGCGTGTGACAATTCGTTGGATAGGTAAACAACATAACTACGACTTCCATGGGATATTTTTGCATTCTCTAAAAATTCGACCAAAATGGAGGTTAAGAAAATCTCCTCGTTAATTTAGGACATTACTCGTTTTCAACCCTTTTTTAGTAGGAAGGCCATAAAGTGGCCGATTTGTATTGAATCTTAGCATGTGACAATTCGTTGGATAGGTAAACAACATACCTACGATTTCCATGGGATATTTTTGCATTCTCTAAAAATTCGGCCAAAATGGAGGTTAAGAAAATCCCCTCGTTAATTTAGGACATTACTCGTTTTCGACCCTTTTTTTATAAGGAAGGCCATAAAGTGGCCGGTTTGTATTGAATCTTAGCATGGGACAATTCGTTGGATAGGTAAACAACATAGCTACGACTTCCATGGGATATTTTTGCATTTTTTAAAAATTCAGCCAAAATGGAGGTTAAGAAAATCCTTGCGTTAATTTGGGACATTACTCGTTTTCGACCCTTTTTTACTAGGAAAGCCATAATGTGGCCGATTTGCATTGAATCTTAGCGTGTGACAATTCGTTGGATAGGTAAACAACATAACTACGACTTCCATGGGATATTTTTGCATTCTCTAAAAATTCGGCCAAAATGGAGGTTAAGAAAATCTCGTCGTTAATTTAGGACATTACTCGTTTTCGACCCATTTTTACTAGGAAGGCCATAAAGTGGCCGATTTGTATTGAATCTTAGCATGTGACAATTTGTTGGATAGGTAAACAACATAACTACGACTTCCATGGGATATTTTTGCATTCTCTAAAAATTCGGCCAAAATGGAGGTTAAGAAAATCTCCTCGTTAATTTAGGACATTACTCGTTTTCAACCCTTTTTTAGTAGGAAGGCCATAAAGTGGCCGATTTGTATTGAATCTTAGCATGTGACAATTCGTTGGATAGGTAAACAACATACCTACGATTTCCATGGGATATTTTTGCATTCTCTAAAAATTCGGCCAAAATGGAGGTTAAGAAAATCCCCTCGTTAATTTAGGACATTACTCGTTTTCGACCCTTTTTTTATAAGGAAGGCCATAAAGTGGCCGGTTTGTATTGAATCTTAGCATGGGACAATTCGTTGGATAGGTAAACAACATAGCTACGACTTCCATGGGATATTTTTGCATTTTTTAAAAATTCAGCCAAAATGGAGGTTAAGAAAATCCTTGCGTTAATTTGGGACATTACTCGTTTTCGACCCTTTTTTACTAGGAAAGCCATAATGTGGCCGATTTGCATTGAATCTTAGCGTGTGACAATTCGTTGGATAGGTAAACAACATAACTACGACTTCCATGGGATATTTTTGCATTCTCTAAAAATTCGGCCAAAATGGAGGTTAAGAAAATCTCGTCGTTAATTTAGGACATTACTCGTTTTCGACCCATTTTTACTAGGAAGGCCATAAACTGGCCGATTTGTATTGAATCTTAGCATGTGACAATTTGTTGGATAGGTAAACAACATAACTACGACTTCCATGGGATATTTTTGCATTCTCTAAAAATTCGGCCAAAATGGAGGTTAAGAAAATCTCCTCGTTAATTTAGGACATTACTCGTTTTCAACCCTTTTTTAGTAGGAAGGCCATAAAGTGGTCGATTTGTATTGAATCTTAGCATGTGACAATTCGTTGGATAGGTAAACAACATAGCTACGACTTCCATGGGATATTTTTGCATTCTCTAAAAATTCGGCCAAAATGGAGGTTAAGAAAATCTCCTCGTTAATTTAGGACATTACTCGTTTTCGACCCATTTTTACTAGGAAGGCCATAAAGTGGCCGATTTGTATTGAATCTTAGCATGTGACAATTCGTTGGATAGGTAAACAACATAGCTACGACTTCCATGGGATATTTTTGCATTCTCTAAAAATTCGGCCAAAATGGAGGTTAAGAAAATATCCTCGTTAATTTAGGACATTACTCATTTTCGACCCATTTTTACTAGGAAGGCCATAAAGTGGCCGATTTGTATTGAATCTTAGCATGTGACAATTCGTTGGATAGGTAAACAACATAACTACGACTTCCATGGGATATTTTCGCATTCTCTAAAAATTCGGCCAAAATGGAGGTTAAGAAAATCTCCTCGTTAATTTAGGACATTACTCGTTTTCGACCCATTTTTACTAGGAAGGCCATAAAGTGGCCGATTTGTATTGAATCTTAGCATGTGACAATTCGTTGGATAGGTAAACAACATAACTACGACTTCCATGGGATATTTTTGCATTCTCTAAAAATTCGGCCAAAATGGAGGTTAAGAAAATCTCCTCGTTAATTTAGGACATTACTCGTTTTCGACCCATTTTTACTAGGAAGGCCATAAAGTGGCCGATTTGTATTGAATCTTAGCATGTGACAATTTGTTGGATAGGTAAACAACATAACCACGACTTCCATGGGATATTTTTGCATTCTCTAAAAATTCGGCCAAAACGGAGGTTAAGAAAATCTCCTCGTTAATTTAGGACATTACTCGTTTTTGACCCTTTTTTACTAGGAAGGCCATAATGTGGCCGATTTGCATTGAATCTTAGCATGTGACAGTTCGTTGGATAGATAAACAACATAACTACGACTTCCATGGGATATTTTCGCATTCTCTAAAAATTCGGCCAAAATGGAGGTTAAGAAAATCTCCTCGTTAATTTAGGACATAACTCGTTTTCAACCCTTTTTTAGTAGGAAGGCCATAATGTGGCCGATTTGCATTGAATCTTAGCGTGTGACAATTCGTTGGATAGGTAAACAACATAACTACGACTTCCATGGGATATTTTTGCATTCTCTAAAAATTCGGCCAAAATGGAGGTTAAGAAAATCTCCTCGTTAATTTAGGACGTTACTCGTTTTCGACCCATTTTTACTAGGAAGGCCATAAAGTGGCCGATTTGTATTGAATCTTAGCATGTGACAATTCGTTGGATAGGTAAACAACATACCTACGATTTCCATGGGATATTTTTGCATTCTCTAAAAATTCGTCCAAAAGGGAGGTTAAGAAAATCCCCTCGTTAATTTAGGACATTACTCGTTTTCGACCCTTTTTTACTAGGAAGGCCTTGGCCGATTTGCATTGAATCTTAGCATGTGACAATTCGTTGGAAAGGTAAACAACATAACTACGACTTCCATGGGATATTTTTGCATTCTCTAAAAATTCGGCCAAAATGGAGGTTAAGAAAATCTCCTCGTTAATTTGGGACATTACTCGTTTTCGACCCTTTTTTAGTAGGAAGGCCATAATGTGGCCGATTTGCATTGAATCTTAGCGTGTGACAATTCGTTGGATAGGTAAACAACATAACTACGACTTCCATTTGATATTTTTGCATTCTCTAAAAATTCGACCAAAATGGAGGTTAAGAAAATCTCCTCGTTAATTTAGGACATTACTCGTTTTCAACCCTTTTTTAGTAGGAAGGCCATAAAGTGGCCGATTTGTATTGAATCTTAGCATGTGACAATTCGTTGGATAGGTAAACAACATACCTACGATTTCCATGGGATATTTTTGCATTCTCTAAAAATTCGGCCAAAATGGAGGTTAAGAAAATCCCCTCGTTAATTTAGGACATTACTCGTTTTCGACCCTTTTTTTATAAGGAAGGCCATAAAGTGGCCGGTTTGTATTGAATCTTAGCATGGGACAATTCGTTGGACAGGTAAACAACATAGCTACGACTTCCATGGGATATTTTTGCATTTTTTAAAAATTCAGCCAAAATGGAGGTTAAGAAAATCCTTGCGTTAATTTGGGACATTACTCGTTTTCAACCCTTTTTTACTAGGAAAGCCATAATGTGGCCGATTTGCATTGAATCTTAGCGTGTGACAATTCGTTGGATAGGTAAACAACATAACTACGACTTCCATGGGATATTTTTGCATTCTCTAAAAATTCGGCCAAAATGGAGGTTAAGAAAATCTCGTCGTTAATTTAGGACATTACTCGTTTTCGACCCATTTTTACTAGGAAGGCCATAAAGTGGCCGATTTGTATTGAATCTTAGCATGTGACAATTTGTTGGATAGGTAAACAACATAACTACGACTTCCATGGGATATTTTTGCATTCTCTAAAAATTCGGCCAAAATGGAGGTTAAGAAAATCTCGTCGTTAATTTGGGACATTACTCGTTTTCGACCCTTTTTTAGTAGGAAGGCCATAATGTGGCCGATTTGCATTGAATCTTAGCGTGTGACAATTCGTTGGATAGGTAAACAACATAACTACGACTTCCATGGGATATTTTTGCATTCTCTAAAAATTCGGCCAAAATGGAGGTTAAGAAAATCTCCTCGTTAATTTAGGACATTACTCGTTTTCAACCCTTTTTTAGTAGGAAGGCCATAAAGTGGTCGATTTGTATTGAATCTTAGCATGTGAAAATTCGTTGGATAGGTAAACAACATAGCTACGACTTCCATGGGATATTTTTGCATTCTCTAAAAATTCGGCCAAAATGGAGGTTAAGAAAATCTCCTCGTTAATTTAGGACATTACTCGTTTTCGACCCATTTTTACTAGGAAGGCCATAAAGTGGCCGATTTGTATTGAATCTTAGCATGTGACAATTCGTTGGATAGGTAAACAACATAGCTAAGACTTCCATGGGATATTTTTGCATTCTCTAAAAATTCGGCCAAAATGGAGGTTAAGAAAATCTCCTCGTTAATTTAGGACATTACTCGTTTTCGACCCATTTTTACTAGGAAGGCCATAAAGTGGCCGATTTGTATTGAATCTTAGCATGTGACAATTTGTTGGATAGGTAAACAACATAACTACGTCTTCCATGGGATATTTTTGCATTCTCTAAAAATTCGGCCAAAACGGAGGTTAAGAAAATCTCCTCGTTAATTTAGGACATTACTCGTTTTCGACCCTTTTTTAGTAGGAAGGCCATAATGTGGCCGATTTGCATTGAATCTTAGCGTGTGACAATTCGTTGGATGGGTAAACAACATAACTACGACTTCCATGGGATATTTTTGCATTCTCTAAAAATTTAGCCAAAATGGAGGTTAAGAAAATCCCCTCGTTAATATAGGACATTACTCATTTTCGACCCTTTTTTATAAGGAAGGCCATAAAGTGGCCGGTTTGTATTGAATCTTAGCATGGGACAATTCGTTGGATAGGTAAACAACATAGCTACGACTTCCATGGGATATTTTTGCATTTTTTAAAAATTCAGCCAAAATGGAGGTTAAGAAAATCTCCTTGTTAATTTGGGACATTACTCGTTTTCAACCCTTTTTTACTAGGAAGGCCATAATGTGGCCGATTTGCATTGAATCTTAGCGTGTGACAATTCGTTGGATAGGTAAACAACATAACTATGACTTCCACGGGATATTTTTGCATTCTCTAAAAATTTGGCCAAAATAGAGGTTAAGAAAATCTCCTCGTTAATTTGGGACATTACTCGTTTTCGACCCTTTTTTACTAGGAAGGCCATAATGTGGCCGATTTGTATTGAATCTTAGCATGTGACAATTCGTTGGATAGGTAAACAACATAACTACGACTGCCATGGGATATTTTTGCATTCTCTAAAAATTCAGCCACAATGGAGGTTAAGAAAATCTCCTCGTTAATTTGGGACATTACTCGTTTTCGACCCTTTTTTAGTAGGAAGGCCATAATGTGGCCGATTTGCATTGAATCTTAGCGTGTGACAATTCGTTGGATAGGTAAACAACATAACTACGACTTCCATGGGATATTTTTGCATTCTCTAAAAATTCGGCCAAAATGGAGGTTAAGAAAATCTCCTCGTTAATTTAGGACATTACTCGTTTTCGACCCATTTTTACTAGGAAGGCCATAAAGTGGCCGATTTGTATTGAATCTTAGCATGTGACAATTTGTTGGATAGGTAAACAACATAACTACGACTTCCATGGGATATTTTTGCATTCTCTAAAAATTCGGCTAAAACGGAGGTTAAGAAAATCTCCTCGTTAATTTAGGACGTTACTCGTTTTCGACCCATTTTTACTAGGAAGGCCATAAAGTGGCCGATTTGTATTGAATCTTAGCATGTGACAATTCGTTGGATAGGTAAACAACATACCTACGATTTCCATGGGATATTTTTTCATTCTCTAAAAATTCGGCCAAAAGGGAGGTTAAGAAAATCCCCTCGTTAATTTAGGACATTACTCGTTTTCGACCCTTTTTTTATAAGGAAGGCCATAAAGTGGCCGGTTTGTATTGAATCTTAGCGTGGGACAATTCGTTGGATAGGTAAACAACATAGCTACGACTTCCATGGGATATTTTTGCATTTTTTAAAAATTCAGCCAAAATGGAGGTTAAGAAAATCCTTGCGTTAATTTGGGACATTACTCGTTTTCAACCCTTTTTTACTAGGAAAGCCATAATGTGGCCGATTTGCATTGAATCTTAGCGTGTGACAATTCGTTGGATAGGTAAACAACATAACTACGACTTCCATGGGATATTTTTGCATTCTCTAAAAATTCGGCCAAAATGGAGGTTAAGAAAATCTCGTCGTTAATTTAGGACATTACTCGTTTTCGACCCATTTTTACTAGGAAGGCCATAAAGTGGCCGATTTGTATTGAATCTTAGCATGTGACAATTTGTTGGATAGGTAAACAACATAACTACGACTTCCATGGGATATTTTTGCATTCTCTAAAAATTCGGCCAAAATGGAGGTTAAGAAAATCTCGTCGTTAATTTGGGACATTACTCGTTTTCGACCCTTTTTTAGTAGGAAGGCCATAATGTGGCCGATTTGCATTGAATCTTAGCGTGTGACAATTCGTTGGATAGGTAAACAACATAACTACGACTTCCATGGGATATTTTTGCATTCTCTAAAAATTCGGCCAAAATGGAGGTTAAGAAAATCTCCTCGTTAATTTAGGACATTACTCGTTTTCAACCCTTTTTTAGTAGGAAGGCCATAAAGTGGTCGATTTGTATTGAATCTTAGCATGTGAAAATTCGTTGGATAGGTAAACAACATAGCTACGACTTCCATGGGATATTTTTGCATTCTCTAAAAATTCGGCCAAAATGGAGGTTAAGAAAATCTCCTCGTTAATTTAGGACATTACTCGTTTTCGACCCATTTTTACTAGGAAGGCCATAAAGTGGCCGATTTGTATTGAATCTTAGCATGTGACAATTCGTTGGATAGGTAAACAACATAGCTACGACTTCCATGGGATATTTTTGCATTCTCTAAAAATTCGGCCAAAATGGAGGTTAAGAAAATCTCCTCGTTAATTTAGGACATTACTCGTTTTCGACCCATTTTTACTAGGAAGGCCATAAAGTGGCCGATTTGTATTGAATCTTAGCATGTGACAATTTGTTGGATAGGTAAACAACATAACTACGTCTTCCATGGGATATTTTTGCATTCTCTAAAAATTCGGCCAAAACGGAGGTTAAGAAAATCTCCTCGTTAATTTAGGACATTACTCGTTTTCGACCCTTTTTTAGTAGGAAGGCCATAATGTGGCCGATTTGCATTGAATCTTAGCGTGTGACAATTCGTTGGATGGGTAAACAACATAACTACGACTTCCATGGGATATTTTTGCATTCTCTAAAAATTTAGCCAAAATGGAGGTTAAGAAAATCCCCTCGTTAATTTAGGACATTACTCATTTTCGACCCTTTTTTATAAGGAAGGCCATAAAGTGGCCGGTTTGTATTGAATCTTAGCATGGGACAATTCGTTGGATAGGTAAACAACATAGCTACGACTTCCATGGGATATTTTTGCATTTTTTAAAAATTCAGCCAAAATGGAGGTTAAGAAAATCTCCTTGTTAATTTGGGACATTACTCGTTTTCGACCCTTTTTTACTAGGAAGGCCATAATGTGGCCGATTTGCATTGAATCTTAGCATGTGACAATTCGTTGGAAAGGTAAACAACATAACTACGACTTCCATGGGATATTTTTGCATTCTCTAAAAATTCGGCCAAAATGGAGGTTAAGAAAATCTCCTCGTTAATTTGGGACATTACTCGTTTTCGACCCTTTTTTACTAGGAAGGCCATAATGTGGCCGATTTGTATTGAATCTTAGCATGTGACAATTCGTTGGATAGGTAAACAACATAACTACGACTGCCATGGGATATTTTTGCATTCTCTAAAAATTCAGCCACAATGGAGGTTAAGAAAATCTCCTCGTTAATTTGGGACATTACTCGTTTTCGACCCTTTTTTAGTAGGAAGGCCATAATGTGGCCGATTTGCATTGAATCTTAGCGTGTGACAATTCGTTGGATAGGTAAACAACATAACTACGACTTCCATGGGATATTTTTGCATTCTCTAAAAATTCGGCCAAAATGGAGGTTAAGAAAATCTCCTCGTTAATTTAGGACATTACTCGTTTTCGACCCATTTTTACTAGGAAGGCCATAAAGTGGCCGATTTGTATTGAATCTTAGCATGTGACAATTTGTTGGATAGGTAAACAACATAACTACGACTTCCATGGGATATTTTTGCATTCTCTAAAAATTCGGCTAAAACGGAGGTTAAGAAAATCTCCTCGTTAATTTAGGACGTTACTCGTTTTCGACCCATTTTTACTAGGAAGGCCATAAAGTGGCCGATTTGTATTGAATCTTAGCATGTGACAATTCGTTGGATAGGTAAACAACATACCTACGATTTCCATGGGATATTTTTTCATTCTCTAAAAATTCGGCCAAAAGGGAGGTTAAGAAAATCCCCTCGTTAATTTAGGACATTACTCGTTTTCGACCCTTTTTTTATAAGGAAGGCCATAAAGTGGCCGGTTTGTATTGAATCTTAGCATGGGACAATTCGTTGGATAGGTAAACAACATAGCTACGACTTCCATGGGATATTTTTGCATTTTTTAAAAATTCAGCCAAAATGGAGGTTAAGAAAATCCTTGCGTTAATTTGGGACATTACTCGTTTTCAACCCTTTTTTACTAGGAAAGCCATAATGTGGCCGATTTGCATTGAATCTTAGCGTGTGACAATTCGTTGGATAGGTAAACAACATAACTACGACTTCCATGGGATATTTTTGCATTCTCTAAAAATTCGGCCAAAATGGAGGTTAAGAAAATCTCGTCGTTAATTTAGGACATTACTCGTTTTCGACCCATTTTTACTAGGAAGGCCATAAAGTGGCCGATTTGTATTGAATCTTAGCATGTGACAATTTGTTGGATAGGTAAACAACATAACTACGACTTCCATGGGATATTTTTGCATTCTCTAAAAATTCGGCCAAAATGGAGGTTAAGAAAATCTCGTCGTTAATTTGGGACATTACTCGTTTTCGACCCTTTTTTAGTAGGAAGGCCATAATGTGGCCGATTTGCATTGAATCTTAGCGTGTGACAATTCGTTGGATAGGTAAACAACATAACTACGACTTCCATGGGATATTTTTGCATTCTCTAAAAATTCGGCCAAAATGGAGGTTAAGAAAATCTCCTCGTTAATTTAGGACATTACTCGTTTTCAACCCTTTTTTAGTAGGAAGGCCATAAAGTGGTCGATTTGTATTGAATCTTAGCATGTGAAAATTCGTTGGATAGGTAAACAACATAGCTACGACTTCCATGGGATATTTTTGCATTCTCTAAAAATTCGGCCAAAATGGAGGTTAAGAAAATCTCCTCGTTAATTTAGGACATTACTCGTTTTCGACCCATTTTTACTAGGAAGGCCATAAAGTGGCCGATTTGTATTGAATCTTAGCATGTGACAATTCGTTGGATAGGTAAACAACATAGCTACGACTTCCATGGGATATTTTTGCATTCTCTAAAAATTCGGCCAAAATGGAGGTTAAGAAAATCTCCTCGTTAATTTAGGACATTACTCGTTTTCGACCCATTTTTACTAGGAAGGCCATAAAGTGGCCGATTTGTATTGAATCTTAGCATGTGACAATTTGTTGGATAGGTAAACAACATAACTACGTCTTCCATGGGATATTTTTGCATTCTCTAAAAATTCGGCCAAAACGGAGGTTAAGAAAATCTCCTCGTTAATTTAGGACATTACTCGTTTTCGACCCTTTTTTAGTAGGAAGGCCATAATGTGGCCGATTTGCATTGAATCTTAGCGTGTGACAATTCGTTGGATGGGTAAACAACATAACTACGACTTCCATGGGATATTTTTGCATTCTCTAAAAATTTAGCCAAAATGGAGGTTAAGAAAATCCCCTCGTTAATTTAGGACATTACTCATTTTCGACCCTTTTTTATAAGGAAGGCCATAAAGTGGCCGGTTTGTATTGAATCTTAGCATGTGACAATTCGTTGGATAGGTAAACAACATAACTACGACTGCCATGGGATATTTTTGCATTCTCTAAAAATTCAGCCACAATGGAGGTTAAGAAAATCTCCTCGTTAATTTGGGACATTACTCGTTTTCGACCCTTTTTTAGTAGGAAGGCCATAATGTGGCCGATTTGCATTGAATCTTAGCGTGTGACAATTCGTTGGATAGGTAAACAACATAACTACGACTTCCATGGGATATTTTTGCATTCTCTAAAAATTCGGCCAAAATGGAGGTTAAGAAAATCTCCTCGTTAATTTAGGACATTACTCGTTTTCGACCCATTTTTACTAGGAAGGCCATAAAGTGGCCGATTTGTATTGAATCTTAGCATGTGACAATTTGTTGGATAGGTAAACAACATAACTACGACTTCCATGGGATATTTTTGCATTCTCTAAAAATTCGGCTAAAACGGAGGTTAAGAAAATCTCCTCGTTAATTTAGGACGTTACTCGTTTTCGACCCATTTTTACTAGGAAGGCCATAAAGTGGCCGATTTGTATTGAATCTTAGCATGTGACCATTCGTTGGATAGGTAAACAACATACCTACGATTTCCATGGGATATTTTTTCATTCTCTAAAAATTCGGCCAAAAGGGAGGTTAAGAAAATCCCCTCGTTAATTTAGGACATTACTCGTTTTCGACCCTTTTTTACTAGGAAGGTTGGAAAGGTAAACAACATAACTACGACTTCCATGGGATATTTTTGCATTCTCTAAAAATTCGGCCAAAATGGAGGTTAAGAAAATCTCCTCGTTAATTTGGGACATTACTCGTTTTCGACCCTTTTTTAGTAGGAAGGCCATAATGTGGCCGATTTGCATTGAATCTTAGCGTGTGACAATTCGTTGGATAGGTAAACAACATAACTATGACTTCCACGGGATTTTTTGCATTCTCTAAAAATTTGGCCAAAATAGAGGTTAAGAAAATCTCCTCGTTAATTTGGGACATTACTCGTTTTCGACCCTTTTTTACTAGGAAGGCCATAATGTGGCCGATTTGTATTGAATCTTAGCATGTGACAATTCGTTGGATAGGTAAACAACATAACTACGACTGCCATGGGATATTTTTGCATTCTCTAAAAATTCAGCCACAATGGAGGTTAAGAAAATCTCCTTGTTAATTTGGGACATTACTCGTTTTCGACCCTTTTTTACTAGGAAGGCCATAATGTGGCCGATTTGTATTGAATCTTAGCATGTGACAATTCGTTGGATAGGTAAACAACATAACTACGACTGCCATGGGATATTTTTGCATTCTCTAAAAATTCAGCCACAATGGAGGTTAAGAAAATCTCCTTGTTAATTTGGGACATTACTCGTTTTCGACCCTTTTTTAGTA
Organism: Medicago sativa; assembly: GCF_051527215.1. NCBI lineage: Eukaryota > Viridiplantae > Streptophyta > Magnoliopsida > Fabales > Fabaceae > Medicago > Medicago sativa. The sequence continues at coordinate 86,693,394 of NC_140750.1, forward strand.
GGAAGGCCATAATGTGGCCGATTTGCATTGAATCTTAGCGTGTGACAATTCGTTGGATAGGTAAACAACATAACTACGACTTCCATGGGATATTTTTGCATTCTCTAAAAATTCGGCCAAAATGGAGGTTAAGAAAATCTCCTCGTTAATTTAGGACATTACTCGTTTTCGACCCATTTTTACTAGGAAGGCCATAAAGTGGCCAATTTGTATTGAATCTTAGCATGTGACAATTTGTTGGATAGGTAAACAACATAACTACGACTTCCATGGGATATTTTTGCATTCTCTAAAAATTCGGCTAAAACGGAGGTTAAGAAAATCTCCTCGTTAATTTAGGACGTTACTCGTTTTCGACCCATTTTTACTAGGAAGGCCATAAAGTGGCCGATTTGTATTGAATCTTAGCATGTGACAATTCGTTGGATAGGTAAACAACATACCTACGATTTCCATGGGATATTTTTGCATTCTCTAAAAATTCGGCCAAAAGGGAGGTTAAGAAAATCCCCTCGTTAATTTAGGACATTACTCGTTTTCGACCCTTTTTTACTAGGAAGGCCATAATGTGGCCGATTTGCTTTGAATCTTAGCATGTGACAATTCGTTGGAAAGGTAAACAACATAACTACGACTTCCATGGGATATTTTTGCATTCTCTAAAAATTCGGCCAAAACGGAGGTTAAGAAAATCTCCTCGTTAATTTGGGACATTACTCGTTTTCGACCCTTTTTTAGTAGGAAGGCCATAATGTGGCCGATTTGCATTGAATCTTAGCGTGTGACAATTCGTTGGATAGGTAAACAACATAACTATGACTTCCACGGGATATTTTTGCATTCTCTAAAAATTTGGCCAAAATAGAGGTTAAGAAAATCTCCTCGTTAATTTGGGACATTACTCGTTTTCGACCCTTTTTTACTAGGAAGGCCATAATGTGGCCGATTTGTATTGAATCTTAGCATGTGATAATTCGTTGGATAGGTAAACAACATAACTACGACTGCCATGGGATATTTTTGCATTCTCTAAAAATTCAGCCACAATGGAGGTTAAGAAAATCTCCTCGTTAATTTGGGACATTACTCGTTTTCGACCCTTTTTTAGTAGGAAGGCCATAATGTGGCCGATTTGCATTGAATCTTAGCATGTGATAATTTGTTGGATAGGTAAACAACATAACTACGACTTCCATGGGATATTTTTGCATTCTCTAAAAATTCGGCTAAAATGGATGTTAAGAAAATCTCCTCGTTAATTTAGGACGTTACTCGTTTTCGACCCATTTTTACTAGGAAGGCCATAAAGTGGCCGATTTGTATTGAATCTTAGCATGTGATAATTCGTTGGATAGGTAAACAACATAACTACGACTGCCATGGGATATTTTTGCATTCTCTAAAAATTCAGCCACAATGGAGGTTAAGAAAATCTCCTCGTTAATTTGGGACATTACTCGTTTTCGACCCTTTTTTAGTAGGAAGGCCATAATGTGGCCGATTTGCATTGAATCTTAGCGTGTGACAATTCGTTGGATAGGTAAACAACATAAATACGACTTCCATGGGATATTTTTGCATTCTCTAAAAATTCGGCCAAAATGGAGGTTAAGAAAATCTCCTCGTTAATTTAGGACATTACTCGTTTTCGACCCATTTTTACTAGGAAGGCCATAAAGTGGCCGATTTGTATTGAATCTTAGCATGTGACAATTTGTTGGATAGGTAAACAACATAACTACGACTTCCATGGGATATTTTTGCATTCTCTAAAAATTCGGCTAAAACGGAGGTTAAGAAAATCTCCTCGTTAATTTAGGACGTTACTCGTTTTCGACCCATTTTTACTAGGAAGGCCATAAAGTGGCCGATTTGTATTGAATCTTAGCATGTGACAATTCGTTGGATAGGTAAACAACATACCTACGATTTCCATGGGATATTTTTGCATTCTCTAAAAATTCGGCCAAAAGGGAGGTTAAGAAAATCCCCTCGTTAATTTAGGACATTACTCGTTTTCGACCCTTTTTTACTAGGAAGGCCATAATGTGGCCGATTTGCTTTGAATCTTAGCCTGTGACAATTCGTTGGAAAGGTAAACAACATAACTACGACTTCCATGGGATATTTTTGCATTCTCTAAAAATTCGGCCAAAATGGAGGTTAAGAAAATCTCCTCGTTAATTTGGGACATTACTCGTTTTCGACCCTTTTTTAGTAGGAAGGCCATAATGTGGCCGATTTGCATTGAATCTTAGCGTGTGACAATTCGTTGGATAGGTAAACAACATAACTATGACTTCCACGGGATATTTTTGCATTCTCTAAAAATTTGGCCAAAATAGAGGTTAAGAAAATCTCCTCGTTAATTTGGGACATTACTCGTTTTCGACCCTTTTTTACTAGGAAGGCCATAATGTGGCCGATTTGCATTGAATCTTAGCATGTGATAATTTGTTGGATAGGTAAACAACATAACTACGACTGCCATGGGATATTTTTGCATTCTCTAAAAATTCAGCCACAATGGAGGTTAAGAAAATCTCCTCGTTAATTTGGGACATTACTCGTTTTCGACCCTTTTTTAGTAGGAAGGCCATAATGTGGCCGATTTGCATTGAATCTTAGCATGTGATAATTTGTTGGATAGGTAAACAACATAACTACGACTTCCATGGGATATTTTTGCATTCTCTAAAAATTCGGCTAAAATGGAGGTTAAGAAAATCTCCTCGTTAATTTAGGACGTTACTCGTTTTCGACCCATTTTTACTAGGAAGGTGATGACATTCTGTCATTACGTAATATTAGGGACTTATTGTGACATTTTGATAGAGTTCTCATGCAATTTTTACTGTTCTGGAGTGCAAAAAGCTTAAAATTTGAAGTCTGTTCGAAGGAAATCGCGCCACGCCAATTTCAAGCCGTGCTGCGATTTTTGAAGCAAAAATACACAAGTTAGAATGAAAACTAGAATATCATTAATAAGTAATAGAGTTTCACAGCAACATATGATCAATTATGGGAACTTAGAGGATTCGACGGATCTGATCTCATCTTTCTCTCATATTTTCTTAACAAATCTTTATTTTCTGTTTCTTGATTTAATTAAAATCAAACCAAATCTACTGCCTAGTGGCAAAACAAAATAAACTTTACACATCCTAATTATATAACGCAATTGAATTATTGAAGTTAAAAACAGTCCTCGTGGGATCGATATTTTTACTACTTCGATAGTATTTGGTGCACTTGCCAGAGATCTATCAAGTTTTTGGCGCCGTTGCCGGGGACTTGCCAGAGATCTATCAAGTATTTGGTGCAAAAACTTGATAGATCTCTGGCAAGTGCACCAAATACTATCGAAGTAGTAAAAATATCGATCCCACGAGGACTGTTTTTAACTTCAATAATTCAATTGCGTTATATAATTAGGATGTGTAAAGTTTATTTTGTTTTGCCACTAGGCAGTAGATTTGGTTTGATTTTAATTAAATCAAGAAACAGAAAATAAAGATTTGTTAAGAAAATATGAGAGAAAGATGAGATCAGATCCGTCGAATCCTCTAAGTTCCCCTAATTGGTCTACTGCACCTATTTATTATGAATCCTTTTCTAATTTACGATGATTAACAAAATAGCCCTAATCAATCCCTTGAGTTAGGACCCTCTTCTTAAACTACAGCCCCTAATTCCTTAGGTGGTCTAATAATTCTTGAAGGTTTTACCGAACGTTAACCTATTATCACTAACAAACGATTATCTATTCCTAGACTAACCCTGTTTATTAGAACAATTCAATTAGGTCTAAGTTGAAAGCCATGGTCAGTGGTCATTCATTCTCACAAAATCAAGTTATATGTGATCAAGATATAAAAAGCATTAAGAACAATTGAATTGAATAAACTAGAATTGAATTCATAAACAAAATAGAGTTTCACAGCAACATGTGTCAATTAGGGTTACAAAGATTCATCTCGGATCTAATCTCTAAGAGATTTAGCTACTCATAATCGAGTTTACAAATAGCATAATCAATGAAATAATTAAAACATACATGAATTGGTAAAAGGATGAAGAAATCGCCCTTCTAGCCGTCTCCGATGTCTCAAAATCGCACTTTGCTCTCCAAAATCGTAACCCCTGTTCTTCAGATTGAGTGCAGTATTTATAGAAGTCATGGGCCTGACCCATCAAAATCGCGCCGCGCCTTGTTAATTGGCGTGCCGCGATTTCCCCTTTACAGGAAGTGTGTATTTTTGCTTCAAAAATCGCAGCACGGCTTGAAATTGGCGTGGCGCGATTTCCTTCGAACAGACTTCAAATTTTAAGCTTTTTGCACTCCAGAACAGTAAAAATTGCATGAGAACTCTATCAAAATGTCACAATAAGTCCCTAATATTACGTAATGACAGAATGTCATCACAACCCCAAACTTAAACCATTCCTTGTCCTCAAGGAATTTGCTTGCAACAGTGACAAACGACAGTAAAATAACAGTTACCTGACAAAACGATAGTACCCAAAAGTTCATTCTCCTTCTAGCTAAAGATGAGCTAGTTTGACTTGTTCGCATCCACCAATTCACAACTCCACGCAACAATTTGAAATAGGGTTCTACCAGTCGACATGCAGGTCTACATATTACCATATGCTTGAAAAGTTTCTAAACATCAATCAAAGTCAATATCATTACACACTTTTGAGGTCTTTAGGGTTATAACGGGGCTTAGGTGAAAGGTGGGATATATTTGGATAAGTAGGCTACACAAAATTTGAGTTAGGCATTCCTACGGAAATTAAAGCACAAAATTCAATCCTTCAATCATTCACCTTGTGGAATAACAATCAATGCAAAGGTACTAGAGAATATTTTTAACATTTAAGGACAATCGAGTTTGAAGTTACTCGGATTTTCAATGTTTTGTCCCTTTTTCATCATTCAATTTCTCTTTTTTTTTTTGATACACCATTTTTGTGTGTATTTTGCATGACAATTTCCTATTTCTTTCATTTTTGTTCTCTAGTACCCCCACCCCAAACTTAGTTGGTTGCAAATTCCAATAGCAACCCCAAACTTAATCTTTAGCAACATTCTACAATGCCTTAACTCAGAAATTCATTAAGGGACAAGTCCTAAAAGTCTCTAGGCTTGTAATGTAGTTTGTCACCGAACAAAAAGTTCTAATCCTACCGGCTCACAATTGGTTAAGAAAGGATAAATTCAATCAATATCAGGGTAGGCTTCAAAAAGGCTCACAGGACCAAGCACTTTTGCCTCAGTGTGTAATTGACAAAGACCAATCAATAATAGAGAAACAATGCAAGTTCTAGAAATGTAGTTGCATGGAAAACTAATCTAAATATAAGTAAATTGAAAAACAAATTTGGCAATGAACCTTATGGCTGAGATTTCTGGGAGTGTGTGACTACCTAGCAACGCCGTACACTTCGCCTTTGAATCAAGTCACCCCTCCTTTAGAACTTTTGGAATACCGTTTCATCAAACAACTGTTACTAAACTGGAATAGGTCACATGAAACAAAACAAATTCATTAATAAAACAAGTGCAGGAGCAATTACAATAGGGAAATAAGTTCAATGGACTTCGACATTAAAAAGAAAATAAAGAAAATACATCAAAAGAAAAATAACTGAAAATAAAATACAAAGCAGGAAATGCTAATCCATCAGTAGATCAGCCCATGTTCACATCATCATCCGAGTGTCCAGCCCCTGGTGTCCTCAATCCCTCAAAGATGTCATCCCCTTGATCTTGCTCGGTGTTATTGAAATCATCAGTGATTTCCCTCCTCATGCGCAACCCATACTCTTCTTGATGTGTAAAATATTGCTCCATGCGCTCACGGGAGCCTCCAAACCTCTCATAAGACCCACGAATCGGACCCATATGCAATTGAGCCTCCGCAGCAAACGCAGCTGAGAACCTAGGACGGTTCACCCACAGCTGGTCCGAAGTCTCATTCATCCAATTAGCTTGCACATGCATGAATTCCTCAAGCTTTGGATGAAGAGGAGCATAACCCCCTTGGCTACTACTCCCTCCTTGCTCCATTTGTTGTTGCCTTGCTGCCTCCCTCTCTCTCTCCTTGATGTAGCCTTCATATTTCTTGACAAACCCATCCATGACCGAGTCGGTGATCGGCTTCATATTGCTTGTGTTGAGATCACTATCATAAGCCGGCACCAACTGTTGTTCACACAACCAATTAATTAAGCTTCCATGTCCCAATTGTGTGGTGTTCCCGGTTGCTAGATCATGAAGACTATTGGCCAAGAGGCGGCCAATATCTATAGGGTGCCCCTTGATGATGGCATAGGCAGCAAGCACCCTCTTGAGAGGAATTTCAGAAGTGCAAGATGCACTCTCAAGAGTCTGGACCACATATGATACCCACGCCTTGGGTACCGGCAGCATCTCCGCATAGGTAAGCATCCGGGACTTTTTCCAAGTCGACCCAGGCCTACACATGGTGGTGATGATCTCATCAAAAGTATCCTCCGTAATAGCAAATCTCTCCCTCCTTAATTTTTCTACCCAACACTCCTCCGGTGCTTGAACATTCAGCCATGCGTTGAGAGCATCCGGGCTGAAGTCAATGTACTTTCCTCGAACAAAAGATTGAAAGGGTGTATCGGACACCCTTGCATTTGCAAAGAATTCGACGATCACCGTTTTGTTGTTTGCCTCGTCGATCATCTCATTCAATCTCGTCCACCCCCTCCTTCGTATTTCAGACTCAAAGAAAGGATATTTCACAAGTTTTGTGAAATCAAACTTCCTCTCCCCTATGACTTCAAAACTCTTCATAGATTGATGGAACTCCTGGGCTAGGTCATTGATGAAATGGATGGCGTTTTCGGGTGGTTCGGATGCGGCACGGGGGCGTTTGGATTTGCTTGTGGATGGCTTGGGGTTGGTGGCTTTCTTTGAGCGGGTGTTTCGTTGGTTAGAAGCCATTTGTGGTTTAGGAAGATGGTGAAAGGGGAGTTTTGTGAAGTTTGGGAAAGTTGGGAATGATTGTGGTTTGATGGTGGTTTGGATTGATGAATTTGTGATAGGATTGTGATTTGATGATGTTTAGTAAGTGAATAAGGAGATGAATATGAGAAAAATTCGTGAATGGGAAGTTTAGGGAAGTTTTGGTAGAGAAAGGTAGGAAGAATGGAATGGGAAAAATGGTGGAAAAGCTGGGTTTTTATAGACTGGTAGGCAAAATCGCGGCACGCCATATAACAAGGCGCGGCGCGATTTTGATCAAACAGGGAGCATGCTTTGCTTCCTCAGGCCAAAAATTTTGTTTTCTTGAAAAATGCCTGAGTTCATTGAATTTTTGAAAAACTTTTGAAGAGAGAATCATGCAAGACATCAGTACCTTGCATGATTTTCTTGATAGGAGGTACTAGAACAATTTTTCGAAAACTTTCCTGCCTCATATTAAAAAGAAAAGAAAAATATTTTTGTGTTTTTGTTTTTGAAAGCAATAAAATCATACCTGAAAATAAATAGTGGGTTGCCTCCCACCCAGCGCTTTCTTTTACGTCATTGAGCTTGACGCTTCAACCACTGTTAGGGCGGCAAATATGTCAGAAAGAATATATCATCCTTCTTTTTCCTCTTGTTTGGTAGGAATTCCATGAATTTGTAGCAAAGAAGTAGATGCTCCCATGCTCTCACTGTTAAACCTTTAGAGTTTCAACTCTCCCACCGTAGAGAAGGACGTGCATCCATCTGCACACGAGTGATTTCCTCAACCTCCGTTGGTTCAGACTTCGGGAAAATGTCAACACTCCTTACTTTGGGATTTTCTTCCACAACAACCTTGTGACATTCAGTCTCCATCTGAACTAGCTTCCTTTGAGACTCATGTGCTTTCTCAACAAGATCACCACACTGAACATCAAACTTCTCAAATGAAACTTGATTTGACACCAAGAAATCATCTAAAATATTCTGAAGTTGAGTATTGTAATCGATGTTGATCACCTCTTTCTTCCCTTCACCATTACTACCTGGTTGATTCGCCTCATAATGACCACAACTCGAGATTTTGTTGTCCAAAATTTTGATCTTAAAAGATAGCATATATTTTTCATACTGCAACTTAGCAATCTCTTCTGTGTCATAGAGGAGTAACCTGTCTATCATAGCTGCAAAACTTGGATAAACTTTTCAGTAGCACAGTACAATGAGAAGAAAACAAAGAGCATAATATTTTTTTTCTTTTTTATAAATATATATATACAAAAATATAAATGACAGAAATCCTAAATTATAACGTAATTGCCTTGTTGAAATAAACCAACAGTCCCCGGCAACGGCGCCAAAAACTTGATAGATCTCTGGCAAGTGCACCAAATACTATCGAAGTAGTAAAAATATCGATCCCACGAGGACTGTTTTTAACTTCAATAATTCAATTGCGTTATATAATTAGGATGTGTAAAGTTTATTTTGTTTTGCCACTAGGCAGTAGATTTGGTTTGATTTTAATTAAATCAAGAAACAGAAAATAAAGATTTGTTAAGAAAATATGAGAGAAAGATGAGATCAGATCCGTCGAATCCTCTAAGTTCCCCTAATTGGTCTACTGCACCTATTTATTATGAATCCTTTTCTAATTTACGATGATTAACAAAATAGCCCTAATCAATCCCTTGAGTTAGGACCCTCTTCTTAAACTACAGCCCCTAATTCCTTAGGTGGTCTAATAATTCTTGAAGGTTTTACCGAACGTTAACCTATTATCACTAACAAACGATTATCTATTCCTAGACTAACCCTGTTTATTAGAACAATTCAATTAGGTCTAAGTTGAAAGCCATGGTCAGTGGTCATTCATTCTCACAAAATCAAGTTATATGTGATCAAGATATAAAAAGCATTAAGAACAATTGAATTGAATAAACTAGAATTGAATTCATAAACAAAATAGAGTTTCACAGCAACATGTGTCAATTAGGGTTACAAAGATTCATCTCGGATCTAATCTCTAAGAGATTTAGCTACTCATAATCGAGTTTACAAATAGCATAATCAATGAAATAATTAAAACATACATGAATTGGTAAAAGGATGAAGAAATCGCCCTTCTAGCCGTCTCCGATGTCTCAAAATCGCACTTTGCTCTCCAAAATCGTAACCCCTGTTCTTTAGATTGAGTGCAGTATTTATAGAAGTCATGGGCCTGACCCATCAAAATCGCGCCGCGCCTTGTTAATTGGCGTGCCGCGATTTCCCCTTTACAGGAAGTGTGTATTTTTGCTTCAAAAATCGCAGCACGGCTTGAAATTGGCGTGGCGCGATTTCCTTCGAACAGACTTCAAATTTTAAGCTTTTTGCACTCCAGAACAGTAAAAATTGCATGAGAACTCTATCAAAATGTCACAATAAGTCCCTAATATTACGTAATGACAGAATGTCATCAGAAGGCCATAAAGTGGCCGATTTGTATTGAATCTTAGCATGTGATAATTCGTTGGATAGGTAAACAACATAACTACGACTGCCATGGGATATTTTTGCATTCTCTAAAAATTCAGCCACAATGGAGGTTAAGAAAATCTCCTCGTTAATTTGGGACATTACTCGTTTTCGACCCTTTTTTAGTAGGAAGGCCATAATGTGGCCGATTTGCATTGAATCTTAGCGTGTAACAATTCGTTGGATAGGTAAACAACATAAATACGACTTCCATGGGATATTTTTGCATTCTCTAAAAATTCGGCCAAAATGGAGGTTAAGAAAATCTCCTCGTTAATTTAGGACATTACTCGTTTTCGACCCATTTTTACTAGGAAGGCCATAAAGTGGCCGATTTGTATTGAATCTTAGCATGTGACAATTTGTTGGATAGGTAAACAACATAACTACGACTTCCATGGGATAATTTTGCATTCTCTAAAAATTCGGCTAAAACGGAGGTTAAGAAAATCTCCTCGTTAATTTAGGACGTTACTCGTTTTCGACCCATTTTTACTAGGAAGGCCATAAAGTGGCCGATTTGTATTGAATCTTAGCATGTGACAATTCGTTGGATAGGTAAACAACATACCTACGATTTCCATGGGATATTTTTGCATTCTCTAAAAATTCGGCCAAAAGGGAGGTTAAGAAAATCCCCTCGTTAATTTAGGACATTACTCGTTTTCGACCCTTTTTTACTAGGAAGGCCATAATGTGGCCGATTTGCTTTGAATCTTAGCATGTGACAATTCGTTGGAAAGGTAAACAACATAACTACGACTTCCATGGGATATTTTTGCATTCTCTAAAAATTCGGCCAAAATGGAGGTTAAGAAAATCTCCTCGTTAATTTGGGACATTACTCGTTTTCGACCCTTTTTAGTAGGAAGGCCATAATGTGGCCGATTTGCATTGAATCTTAGCGTGTGACAATTCGTTGGATAGGTAAACAACATAACTACGACTTCCATGGGATATTTTTGCATTCTCTAAAAATTCGGCGAGAATGGAGGTTAAGAAAATCTCCTCGTTAATTTAGGACATTACTCGTTTTCGACCCTTTTTTACCACGAAGGCCATAATGTTGCCGATTTGCATTAAATCTTAGCGTGTGACAATTCGTTGGATAGGTAAACAACATAACTACGACTTCCATGGGATATTTTTGCATTTTCTAAAAATTCAGCCAAAATGGAGGTTAAGAAAATCTCCTCGTTAATTTGGGACATTACTCGTTTTCGACCCATTTTTAGTAGGAAGGCCATAAAGTGGCCGATTTGCATTGAATCTTAGCGTGCGACAATTCGTTGGATAGGTAAACAACATAACTACGACTTCCATGGGATATTTTTGCATTCTCTAAAAATTCAGCCGAAATGGAGGTTAAGAAAATCTCCTCGTTAATTTGGGACATTACTCGTTTTCAACCCTTTTTTACCAGGAAGGCCATAATGTGGCCGATTTGCATTGAATCTTAGCGTGTGACATTTCGTTGGATAGGTAAACAACATAACTACGACTTCCATGGGATATTTTTGCTTTCTCTAAAAATTCGGCCAAAACGGAGGTTAAGAAAATCTCCTCGTTAATTTAGGACATTACTCGTTTTCGACCCTTTTTTAGTAGGAAGGCCATAATGTGGCCGATTTGCATTGAATCTTAGCGTGTGACAATTCGTTGGATGGGTAAACAACATAACTACGACTTCCATGGGATATTTTTGCTTTCTCTAAAAATTCGGCGAGAATGGAGGTTAAGAAAATCTCCTCGTTAATTTGGGACATTACTCGTTTTCGACCCATTTTTACTAGGAAGGCCATAAAGTGGCCGATTTGTATTGAATCTTAGCATGTGACAATTTGTTGGATAGGTAAACAACATAACTACGTCTTCCATGGGATATTTTTGCATTCTCTAAAAATTCGGCCAAAACGGAGGTTAAGAAAATCTCCTCGTTAATTTAGGACATTACTCGTTTTCGACCCTTTTTTAGTAGGAAGGCCATAATGTGGCCGATTTGCATTGAATCTTAGCGTGTGACAATTCGTTGGATGGGTAAACAACATAACTACGACTTCCATGGGATATTTTTGCATTCTCTAAAAATTTAGCCAAAATGGAGGTTAAGAAAATCCCCTCGTTAATTTAGGACATTACTCGTTTTCGACCCTTTTTTTATAAGGAAGGCCATAAAGTGGCCGGTTTGTATTGAATCTTAGCATGGGACAATTCGTTGGATAGGTAAACAACATAGCTACGACTTCCATGGGATATTTTTGCATTTTTTAAAAATTCAGCCAAAATGGAGGTTAAGAAAATCCTTGCGTTAATTTGGGACATTACTCGTTTTCGACCCTTTTTGACTAGGAATGCCATAATGTGGCCGATTTCCATTGAATCTTAGCGTGCGACAATTCGTTGGATAGGTAAACAACATAACTACGACTTCCATGGGATATTTTTGCATTCTCTAAAAATTCGGCCAAAATGGAGGTTAAGAAAATCTCCTCGTTAATTTGGGACATTACTCGTTTTCGACCCTTTTTAATTAGGAAGGCCATAATGTGGCCGATTTGCATTGAATATTAGCGTGTGACAATTCGTTGGATAGGTAAACAACATAACTACGACTTCCATGGGATATTTTTGCATTCTCTAAAAATTCGACCAAAATGGAGGTTAAGAAAATCTCCTCGTTAATTTAGGACATTACTCGTTTTCAACCCTTTTTTAGTAGGAAGGCCATAAAGTGGTCGATTTGTATTGAATCTTAGCATGTTAAAATTCGTTGGATAGGTAAACAAAATAGCTACGACTTCCATGGGATATTTTTGCATTCTCTAAAAATTCGGCCAAAATGGAGGTTAAGAAAATCCCCTCGTTAATTTAGGACATTACTCGTTTTCGACCCTTTTTTTATAAGGAAGGCCATAAAGTGGCCGGTTTGTATTGAATCTTAGCATGGGACAATTCGTTGGATAGGTAAACAACATAGCTACGACTTCCATGGGATATTTTTGCATTTTTTAAAAATTCAGCCAAAATGGAGGTTAAGAAAATCCTTGCGTTTATTTGGGACATTACTCGTTTTCGACCCTTTTTTACTAGGAAAGCCATAATGTGGCCGATTTGCATTGAATCTTATCGTGTGACAATTCGTTGGATAGGTAAACAACATAACTACGACTTCCATGGGATATTTTTGCATTCTCTAAAAATTCGGCCAAAACGGAGGTTAAGAAAATCTCCTCGTTAATTTAGGACATTACTCGTTTTCAACCCATTTTTACTAGGAAGGCCATAAAGTGGCCGATTTGTATTGAATCTTAGCATGTGACAATTCGTTGGATAGGTAAACAACATAGCTACGACTTCCATTGGATATTTTTGCATTCTCTAAAAATTCAGCCAAAATGGAGGTTAAGAAAATCTCCTCGTTAATTTGGGACATTACTCGTTTTCGACCCATTTTTAGTAGGAAGGCCATAAAGTGGCCGATTTGCATTGAATCTTAGCGTGCGACAATTCGTTGGATAGGTAAACAACATAACTACGACTTCCATGGGATATTTTTGCATTCTCTAAAAATTCAGCCAAAATGGAGGTTAAGAAAATCTCCTCGTTAATTTGGGACATTACTCGTTTTCGACCCATTTTTAGTAGGAAGGCCATAAAGTGGCCGATTTGCATTGAATCTTAGCGTGCGACAATTCGTTGGATAGGTAAACAACATAACTACGACTTCCATGGGATATTTTTGCATTCTCTAAAAATTCAGCCAAAATGGAGGTTAAGAAAATCTCCTCGTTAATTTGGGACATTACTCGTTTTCGACCCATTTTTAGTAGGAAGGCCATAAAGTGGCCGATTTGCATTGAATCTTAGCGTGCGACAATTCGTTGGATAGGTAAACAACATAACTACGACTTCCATGGGATATTTTTGCATTCTCTAAAAATTCGGCGAGAATGGAGGTTAAGAAAATCTCCTCGTTAATTTAGGACATTACTCGTTTTCGACCCTTTTTTACCACGAAGGCCATAATGTTGCCGATTTGCATTAAATCTTAGCGTGTGACAATTCGTTGGATAGGTAAACAACATAACTACGACTTCCATGGGATATTTTTGCATTTTCTAAAAATTCAGCCAAAATGGAGGTTAAGAAAATCTCCTCGTTAATTTGGGACATTACTCGTTTTCGACCCATTTTTAGTAGGAAGGCCATAAAGTGGCGGATTTGCATTGAATCTTAGCGTGCGACAATTCGTTGGATAGGTAAACAACATAACTACGACTTCCATGGGATATTTTTGCATTCTCTAAAAATTCAGCCGAAATGGAGGTTAAGAAAATCTCCTCGTTAATTTGGGACATTACTCGTTTTCAACCCTTTTTTACCAGGAAGGCCATAATGTGGCCGATTTGCATTGAATCTTAGCGTGTGACATTTCGTTGGATAGGTAAACAACATAACTACGACTTCCATGGGATATTTTTGCTTTCTCTAAAAATTCGGCCAAAACGGAGGTTAAGAAAATCTCCTCGTTAATTTAGGACATTACTCGTTTTCGACCCTTTTTTAGTAGGAAGGCCATAATGTGGCCGATTTGCATTGAATCTTAGCGTGTGACAATTCGTTGGATGGGTAAACAACATAACTACGACTTCCATGGGATATTTTTGCTTTCTCTAAAAATTCGGCGAGAATGGAGGTTAAGAAAATCTCCTCGTTAATTTGGGACATTACTCGTTTTCGACCCATTTTTACTAGGAAGGCCATAAAGTGGCCGATTTGTATTGAATCTTAGCATGTGACAATTTGTTGGATAGGTAAACAACATAACTACGTCTTCCATGGGATATTTTTGCATTCTCTAAAAATTCGGCCAAAACGGAGGTTAAGAAAATCTCCTCGTTAATTTAGGACATTACTCGTTTTCGACCCTTTTTTAGTAGGAAGGCCATAATGTGGCCGATTTGCATTGAATCTTAGCGTGTGACAATTCGTTGGATGGGTAAACAACATAACTACGACTTCCATGGGATATTTTTGCATTCTCTAAAAATTTAGCCAAAATGGAGGTTAAGAAAATCCCCTCGTTAATTTAGGACATTACTCGTTTTCGACCCTTTTTTTATAAGGAAGGCCATAAAGTGGCCGGTTTGTATTGAATCTTAGCATGGGACAATTCGTTGGATAGGTAAACAACATAGCTACGACTTCCATGGGATATTTTTGCATTTTTTAAAAATTCAGCCAAAATGGAGGTTAAGAAAATCCTTGCGTTAATTTGGGACATTACTCGTTTTCGACCCTTTTTGACTAGGAATGCCATAATGTGGCCGATTTCCATTGAATCTTAGCGTGCGACAATTCGTTGGATAGGTAAACAACATAACTACGACTTCGATGGGATATTTTTGCATTCTCTAAAAATTCGGCCAAAATGGAGGTTAAGAAAATCTCCTCGTTAATTTGGGACATTACTCGTTTTCGACCCTTTTTAATTAGGAAGGCCATAATGTGGCCGATTTGCATTGAATATTAGCGTGTGACAATTCGTTGGATAGGTAAACAACATAACTACGACTTCCATGGGATATTTTTGCATTCTCTAAAAATTCGACCAAAATGGAGGTTAAGAAAATCTCCTCGTTAATTTAGGACATTACTCGTTTTCAACCCTTTTTTAGTAGGAAGGCCATAAAGTGGTCGATTTGTATTGAATCTTAGCATGTTAAAATTCGTTGGATAGGTAAACAAAATAGCTACGACTTCCATGGGATATTTTTGCATTCTCTAAAAATTCGGCCAAAATGGAGGTTAAGAAAATCCCCTCGTTAATTTAGGACATTACTCGTTTTCGACCCTTTTTTTATAAGGAAGGCCATAAAGTGGCCGGTTTGTATTGAATCTTAGCATGGGACAATTCGTTGGATAGGTAAACAACATAGCTACGACTTCCATGGGATATTTTTGCATTTTTTAAAAATTCAGCCAAAATGGAGGTTAAGAAAATCCTTGCGTTTATTTGGGACATTACTCGTTTTCGACCCTTTTTTACTAGGAAAGCCATAATGTGGCCGATTTGCATTGAATCTTATCGTGTGACAATTCGTTGGATAGGTAAACAACATAACTACGACTTCCATGGGATATTTTTGCATTCTCTAAAAATTCGGCCAAAACGGAGGTTAAGAAAATCTCCTCGTTAATTTAGGACATTACTCGTTTTCAACCCATTTTTACTAGGAAGGCCATAAAGTGGCCGATTTGTATTGAATCTTAGCATGTGACAATTCGTTGGATAGGTAAACAACATAGCTACGACTTCCATTGGATATTTTTGCATTCTCTAAAAATTCAGCCAAAATGGAGGTTAAGAAAATCTCCTCGTTAATTTGGGACATTACTCGTTTTCGACCCATTTTTAGTAGGAAGGCCATAAAGTGGCCGATTTGCATTGAATCTTAGCGTGCGACAATTCGTTGGATAGGTAAACAACATAACTACGACTTCCATGGGATATTTTTGCATTCTCTAAAAATTCAGCCAAAATGGAGGTTAAGAAAATCTCCTCGTTAATTTGGGACATTACTCGTTTTCGACCCATTTTTAGTAGGAAGGCCATAAAGTGGCCGATTTGCATTGAATCTTAGCGTGCGACAATTCGTTGGATAGGTAAACAACATAACTACGACTTCCATGGGATATTTTTGCATTCTCTAAAAATTCAGCCAAAATGGAGGTTAAGAAAATCTCCTCGTTAATTTGGGACATTACTCGTTTTCAACCCTTTTTTACCAGGAAAGCCATAATGTGGCCGATTTGCATTGAATCTTAGCGTGTGACATTTCGTTGGATAGGTAAACAACATAACTACGACTTCCATGGGATATTTTTGCTTTCTCTAAAAATTCGGCGAGAATGGAGGTTAAGAAAATCTCCTCGTTAATTTGGGACATTACTCGTTTTCGACCCATTTTTACTAGGAAGGCCATAAAGTGGCCGATTTGTATTGAATCTTAGCATGTGACAATTTGTTGGATAGGTAAACAACATAACTACGTCTTCCATGGGATATTTTTGCATTCTCTAAAAATTCGGCCAAAACGGAGGTTAAGAAAATCTCCTCGTTAATTTAGGACATTACTCGTTTTCGACCCTTTTTTAGTAGGAAGGCCATAATGTGGCCGATTTGCATTGAATCTTAGCGTGTGACAATTCGTTGGATGGGTAAACAACATAACTACGACTTCCATGGGATATTTTTGCATTCTCTAAAAATTTAGCCAAAATGGAGGTTAAGAAAATCTCCTCGTTAATTTAGGACATTACTCATTTTCGACCCTTTTTTATAAGGAAGGCCATAAAGTGGTCGGTTTGAATTGAATCTTAGCATGGGACAATTCGTTGGATAGGTAAACAACATAGCTACGACTTCCATGGGATATTTTTGCATTTTTTAAAAATTCAGCCAAAATGGAGGTTAAGAAAATCTCCTTGTTAATTTGGGACATTACTCGTTTTCGACCCTTTTTTACTAGGAAGGCCATAATGTGGCCGATTTGCATTGAATCTTAGCGTGTGACAATTCGTTGGATAGGTAAACAACATAACTATGACTTCCACGGGATATTTTTGCATTCTCTAAAAATTTGGCCAAAATAGAGGTTAAGAAAATCTCCTCGTTAATTTGGGACATTACTCGTTTTCGACCCTTTTTTACTAGGAAGGCCATAATGTGGCCGATTTGTATTGAATCTTAGCATGTGACAATTCGTTGGATAGGTAAACAACATAACTACGACTTCCATGGGATATTTTTGCATTCTCTAAAAATTCGACCAAAATGGAGGTTAAGAAAATCTCCTCGTTAATTTAGGACATTACTCGTTTTCAACCCTTTTTTAGTAGGAAGGCCATAAAGTGGTCGATTTGTATTGAATCTTAGCATGTTAAAATTCGTTGGATAGGTAAACAAAATAGCTACGACTTCCATGGGATATTTTTGCATTCTCTAAAAATTCGGCCAAAATGGAGGTTAAGAAAATCCCCTCGTTAATTTAGGACATTACTCGTTTTCGACCCTTTTTTTATAAGGAAGGCCATAAAGTGGCCGGTTTGTATTGAATCTTAGCATGGGACAATTCGTTGGATAGGTAAACAACATAGCTACGACTTCCATGGGATATTTTTGCATTTTTTAAAAATTCAGCCAAAATGGAGGTTAAGAAAATCCTTGCGTTAATTTGGGACATTACTCGTTTTCAACCCATTTTTACTAGGAAGGCCATAAAGTGGCCGATTTGTATTGAATCTTAGCGTGTGACAATTCGTTGGATAGGTAAACAACATAACTACGACTTCCATGGGATATTTTTGCATTCTCTAAAAATTCGGCCAAAACGGAGGTTAAGAAAATCTCCTCGTTAATTTAGGACATTACTCGTTTTCAACCCATTTTTACTAGGAAGGCCATAAAGTGGCCGATTTGTATTGAATCTTAGCATGTGACAATTCGTTGGATAGGTAAACAACATAGCTATGACTTCCATGGGATATTTTTGCATTCTCTAAAAATTCGGCCAAAATGGAGGTTAAGAAAATCTCCTCGTTAATTTAGGACATTATTCGTTTTCGACCTATTTTTACTAGGAAGGCCATAAAGTGGCCGATTTGTATTGAATCTTAGCATGTGACAATTTGTTGGATAGGTAAACAACATAACTACGTCTTCCATGGGATATTTTTGCATTCTCTAAAAATTCGGCCAAAACGGAGGTTAAGAAAATCTCCTCGTTAATTTAGGACATTACTCGTTTTCGACCCTTTTTTAGTAGGAAGGCCATAATGTGGCCGATTTGCATTGAATCTTAGCGTGTGACAATTCGTTGGATGGGTAAACAACATAACTACGACTTCCATGGGATATTTTTGCATTCTCTAAAAATTTAGCCAAAATGGAGGTTAAGAAAATCCCCTCGTTAATTTAGGACATTACTCATTTTCGACCCTTTTTTATAAGGAAGGCCATAAAGTGGCCGGTTTGTATTGAATCTTAGCATGGGACAATTCGTTGGATAGGTAAACAACATAGCTACGACTTCCATGGGATATTTTTGCATTTTTTAAAAATTCAGCCGAAATGGAGGTTAAGAAAATCTCCTTGTTAATTTGGGACATTACTCGTTTTCGACCCTTTTTTACTAGGAAGGCCATAATGTGGCCGATTTGCATTGAATCTTAGCGTGTGACAATTCGTTGGATAGGTAAACAACATAACTATGACTTCCACGGGATATTTTTGCATTCTCTAAAAATTTGGCCAAAATAGAGGTTAAGAAAATCTCCTCGTTAATTTGGGACATTACTCGTTTTCGACACTTTTTTACTAGGAAGGCCATAATGTGGCCGATTTGTATTGAATCTTAGCATGTGACAATTCGTTGGATAGGTAAACAACATAACTACGACTTCCATGGGATATTTTTGCATTCTCTAAAAATTCAGCCACAATGGAGGTTAAGAAAATCTCCTCGTTAATTTGGGACATTACTCGTTTTCGACCCTTTTTTAGTAGGAAGGCCATAATGTGGCCGATTTGCATTGAATCTTAGCGTGTGACAATTCGTTGGATAGGTAAACAACATAACTACGACTTCCATGGGATATTTTTGCATTCTCTAAAAATTCGGCCAAAATGGAGGTTAAGAAAATATCCTCGTTAATTTAGGACATTACTCGTTGTCGACCCATTTTTACTAGGAAGGCCATAAAGTGGCCGATTTGTATTGAATCTTAGCATGTGACAATTTGTTGGATAGGTAAACAACATAACTACGACTTCCATGGGATATTTTTGCATTCTCTAAAAATTCGGCTAAAACGGAGGTTAAGAAAATCTCCTCGTTAATTTAGGACGTTACTCGTTTTCGACCCATTTTTACTAGGAAGGCCATAAAGTGTCCGATTTGTATTGAATCTTAGCATGTGACAATTCGTTGGATAGGTAAACAACATACCTACGATTTCCATGGGATATTTTTGCATTCTCTAAAAATTCGGCCAAAAGGGAGGTTAAGAAAATCCCCTCGTTAATTTAGGACATTACTCGTTTTCGACCCTTTTTTACTAGGAAGGCCATAATGTGGCCGATTTGCATTGAATCTTAGCATGTGACAATTCGTTGGAAAGGTAAACAACATAACTACGACTTCCATGGGATATTTTTGCATTCTCTAAAAATTCGGCCAAAATGGAGGTTAAGAAAATCTCCTCGTTAATTTGGGACATTACTCGTTTTCGACCCTTTTTTAGTAGGAAGGCCATAATGTGGCCGATTTGCATTGAATCTTAGCGTGTGACAATTCGTTGGATAGGTAAACAACATAACTACGACTTCCATGGGATATTTTTGCATTCTCTAAAAATTCGGCCAAAATGGAGGTTAAGAAAATATCCTCGTTAATTTAGGACATTACTCGTTTTCAACCCTTTTTTAGTAGGAAGGCCATAAAGTGGTCGATTTGTATTGAATCTTAGCATGTGAAAATTCGCTGGATAGGTAAACAAAATAGCTACGACTTCCATGGGATATGTAACACCCATACTAGACGTATCTAGAATGTCTAGCACGTGCGTTAAGTTTAGTATTGGATACATTAAAATTTTACAACAATACAACTACGAATGAATATATCTACAACCAAATGCGTTCGTACATAATAATACAACTCAACTTTTCTAAAAAAAATTATGAATGCATCCTTGATTATCCATCTCATCCTGCAGCGGGTACGAACGAACACTTGTCGTAACATCCATTCAGCTACTAGCTTGCTAATCCAGCCTGTTTATCTGAAACAAATAAGGATTGGGATGAGACATAATGTCTCAGTGAGTTCCCCTAAATTCTAGGCTACAGGCAACCTCAGGGGAAACCTACGGTCACCACGTGTCTAAAATACAACCTGACGGTTGATTATACGTGTGTGGGGACTTGCATACTTAGACGGTTGTGCATACTAGGGCCGTCATAGTCTTATCTTACTTGTTATAGGCTTCACTTCCTATACGTGTCATGGCGGTCGAGGGGAATCTAAAACCGCATTGCCAAGAATACGCTCTACGCATTAAGGCCCAAGTCTATCATAATCATGACACGATTCTAACCCGGACGATTAGGGGAAACCTAATATCGTCAACGGTATATCTTTCTCTATACTTGCTCTATGCATAACTATGTTGTATCTAACAACATATTCCATCTTGCTATCATGCTAATTTGACGATCTACGTCTATGTCCTACTATTCTTGACGATCTACGCCAAGGCTCTACTAATTCTTGACGACCTACGTCAAGGCTCTATGACATAACATAAATATATCTAACAAATATGAATAGTCAAGTTCATTCTTAAAGTTAGCGTTTAACAAACAAATATTATCTGAGTTCATTTTACGGAAAGCCCCGAGTGGAGTAACCCCGAGCGCAATCCCTATCTATCCGATGGAAACCTATCTAAGGTATAACCAACGGCACTCCTGCAGTGACGTGCGGGATCCTTACGGCTAACCCCGTTTCACCTAATGGAAACCTCTTGAACCAACCTAGTGTGGACTCAAGAGACACGACACTACCTCTTGCTTACTAAGTGACATGCGGGTTCCTTACGGCTAACCCCGTTTCACCTAATGGAAACCTCTTGAACCAACCTAGTGTGGACACAAGAGACATGGCACCTTAACTTAAAAGTCTTGGTCTATAAATATATGCATGAGTATTAAATCTATACTAGCTATCTCTTTTACCTCGGATGCCTACACGATCCGACTAGAGGTAAACTATATGCTTGCTTTACTTTCTATGTGAAGAGATATCTAATCAATTCACATCTTGCCATACTCGTATGACACTTAGCTCTTATGCGAAGATAATATTCTATATCACTTCGCGTCTATTCAAACATACTACTCATGTCTAGCATTCTATCCTTTACTATCTATTCTAGTTCTTGACAAGCTATGTCAAGGCTCTACTTTCATCCCATGCCTAGTTCCTTGCTACCCGAATAATTCGGCTAAAACTCTCTTGAGCCATCCTTGTAATACATGCTAAGATTGCCACGATTAATGATGCAAGGATCAATTGACGATGTGTGCAAATTTTCAATACTTTCTAAAGACCGAAAATGCCATAAACCCAAGTTACGAGCCGTTTATAAATTTCATGATTTGATAAAGCCAAGCTTGTTCCAGTAGAAAGATAAGTAAAAACAGTACAAGAATACACCGAAACGATCGCTACGGACCCCCACGCGACTGCCCCCATGCACCCGAGCGCAGAACAACGCGAACGTTGTCCTGTCTGGGGCGCCTGGCGCCAGAGGGAGGGCGCCTAGCGCTGGCTCCCTGACTTGTGGGCGCCTAGCGCCCTTGTACAGGCGCAGCGCTGCGAATTTTTGCGTTTCGGTGCTTTCGGCTACGGGTTTTCGCCATTTTCGACCCAAAACTCGACCAATTGGACCCTGTAATGCACCAATACATCCAACAACATATATAGCTTCATTTAAACATATCTCATGGCAATTTTTAGCATGTAAACAACAAGAATTACTTTGGGGTTACTTAAATTTCATGAAAGCAAAACTAACATAAAACATGATTTTCTACAAGATTACACAAGCCCAAAGGTGGGTATTCTATCTATGGAACTCACCTAGGTTGATTCTTGTGTTTGCCTCAAGCTTCAAGCTTCTCAAAGTTCAAATCCTAACTTGAATCCAAACTTCTACTCATTCCCTTTGTTGTTTCTTGCCCACAAGCTTCTTTGATTCATGCTTGCCTATCCCTTGATGATCTTGGAAGAGTTTGAGGGGCTAGAGAGGAGGAAAGGGGGCGGTTCCATAGAGAGAGAGAGGAGAGAACTCTTTCTCTCAACCCTAGAGAGAGAAACAAATGAGAAAATGAAATAATTTTGGGGCCAATCCATATAAATATCTTTTCCCACGCAATTACCTCTTTGCCCCTGCCTCAAGCGTGTTTAATGCGACACTGGTACTTTACCCGTATTAAGCTGGCATAACATAATAAATATCTCCATTATACTTACTTCCCAAAACATAACTCCTCTGATGCATATAACAGGTAAAATTTCCATTAGCAGACGAGCGGGATGTTACACTCTACCCCCCTTAAGAAATTTCGTCCTCGAAATTTAGAAATCATCTACAATCATTGCAACTAAAATCTGTCTCCTTTGGTTCTTGCTACACAATATCTGATCAAAACCACTCTAGGGAGGTTGTAGGATACTTTTCTCAACAAAGCATGCAATTCTTCCTCTTTCTTATTCTGCGTATAATTGAACACGGTCTCTTCAATGTTACTATCTTCCTCAATCACAGAACTATCTGAGAACATAGTGATTAAAACTAACTCTTGTGATATGAGGATTGCTTGTCTCGGATCTATGCCTTCTCTGCTTAGCATGAACTCTGCATCTAAGTAACTTTTCTCTATCTGAATCACTCAGGATTTGCCTTTAAACTGGAGTTCTACTGATATCCAGGTTTGCCCTGTAGTGCTTACGTGTATCTAACACATCTTATCATGCATACATCTTATCACACATAGATAATCTTTCTTGCCACACTTTGCGACTTTTGCCTCTTACTTGTTACTCATCTTGATGATTCGGCAAATCTATCATCCCTTTTCGGAGTCTTAAGAAATCTTTCTATCTTTCATAACCTCCCTGTACTGCAATTCATGGGTAACTTGTCTAGCTTGGCATGAAGAAGTGAAATCAACTACACTGATTCATCTGACAATCTATTAACCTGTCTGGTGGTTCACATGCTCTTGAAACTTTCTACTAAGTCCATTTGCACTTGCATTGGACACTCAAAGCACAAATCCGTGCATCCCGTATGACATGAGTATCACATGGGCATTGTCATTCATAAAACTTTATCTTCTAGTATTGGCATACTTTTTAGTGCCATTGCTTGTTAGTTAATAACGATACTCATTCTAGCTTTTGTTTCTAAAATTTCTAAACTCTGGTACATAGGTTCTTGGAACGAATAGATGCATGACTAGAAAATATCATTTTAAAACTGAGTCTATACTAGTACTACAGAACCACAGGACGAGTCTCTATATCTGAAAAAAAAAAGGTTTTATGACTCTCCTTCACACTTGTCTCTAACAAGCTGGTTCTGAAGTCTGTACGTCTTAAGTGAGCTTACTCGCTTACGACGTATCTCATCAGTTTTAACAACGTGAAATTTCATGTTTTTAAAATAAACATCGTTCCCAAGTTCCTCTATACCAATCTTATCTTTAAAAGTTATATAATCGTGGCTTGTCACCATTCTAGAAAGTATCGTTATCATTTAACAAGTATGGTGTAAGAGGGTATGTACTTCGTCAGGCATAACTCATCAATCGTAATCCATTAACATAGCACATACTCTTCCTGACTAACCAACAGCTCTTCTACGAATTAGACATCACCAAAAAGGCAACTCGATTAATTCATCTGTGTTAACTCTAGTCTTTCTCATCTTACCTGAGTGAAGATGCTTTCTTTAAACTTTTACTTTAATCATTACTGGCTGCATAAGCATCTATACTTACTTAACATAACGAGAACTCCTCGCTTTCCACTTAATACTTCTCACTGAAATGGTATTTCTATCTCGAACTTTTTTTTTTTCACGAAGATTCTTACTACAAAAAATTCCATGTTCCATGGCTACTGTTCGCAACATAATTAATTAATTAACTTCCGTTGCGCTACTCTGATTCCGTTGAGACGAGTGAACTTTATTCTTATTCTATCATTACATTAATATCTGCTTGAGCTCTGCTCGATACTTCTATGTTGCATGCTACTCTGCAACCTCGCTCTACTCCTTGCTGGTAAGATTGAATCTCAAGGAAACTTACCTCTGGACATATCAATGTCACACTTACTCTTATTCCTGAGCAACTTAACTCAAGGAGCACACCTTTGCTATTCCATAACTACTATTCCATGAAACGCGCTTACAACATCACATGGTAGACTCATCTTGCACTCAGACATACTTCCTTATGCATCTAACATTGTGGCTTCGTATCTCGCATACTATGTTTTGCTCAATCCTTCCTATGCTTGCTCGTTAATTAATTTTTTTTTCTTTCTAATAAAATTTCGTAAATTAGCACACGGGTCATTGACGTTGATGATTTACAACTATATATATAACATATACTGAGTCTAGGTCCCAGTCGTTACTCTAAAATCCCAGGACTAGTTGATAACACGTATGTGTCATCAAATCTTAATCCTAGTGAGTTTAGCCCAAACTACGTGAGTCGTAACAAACCGGTACCTACAAAATTTCATTTTGAATTTCAAAAATGTCAACTTCAATCCCCCATATGCGTATGTCTTTCTAAAACCATGTAAACTTTACAACTTAGCATCCTAACGAGCCTTCGCAAGTTCATCAAGCAAAACATAGATTCGAGGGGTACTCTTAACTCTGCGAAATCCAAAATCCTCGTGATTTCACATCTGTGACTTCCATTCTAGATACTGGTGCCTCTAAACTCTTGGTCCAAACTCATTCTTATCTCTTGACACATTAACTTCCAAAGTCAAAAACCAAATCGATTTTCGTTGATGGTTGCCCATGCCTTTTTCCCTTTTGAAAACTTTTGGGGGTGATATGCATTCGTCACTCGATATATATAAAAAAAAAAAACAATTTCTCATTGCATAACAGATGGTGAAGACAACTCTCCAATAGTCACTACATTCCCTATAGACGAACTGAAAAATTTCGTTCCGGGTTCGCTATTGATGAGTTTCTTCAGCTCAATTTTTTTTCAAAACATAGTTTGCATAAATTTGTATTTCTCAAGTAATTTAATGCACATCAGTCATTCCCAACATCTAAAATATCCTACTACATATGCATGGCAAGCATCAACCTAATTCGATACAATTCTCGGCACTCTAGAAATTAATGCCTCATTCCTGATAACATAAAACTTTCACTGAATCCTTTTTCTACTACGAGTAGCTTACTTCCCTGCGTTACCGTTTAACGTAGCTTTCCGAACACTAGAACCTTGTTCACTTTGAACATTCAAATCCATAATCTCAATAACATAACGCTAATTCCTGAGAGTCTGCTAATCCCGTCAACCTACGTCGACTGCTATCTATCTTGTAGCCTTGCGCTTACTTTCTGGAATACAATTCCGTTCTAACTACGACCCTTACTGAAGCTTCAGGTCCCGCTAAAATATTTCCATATTCTTCACTTACGGGTATATGAAGTATCAACAACAACTTACCCAACGCTGTCTAAACGTCCTTTCTTAACATTTCCTTACATTCCCGGAGGATTCATACTTCTACTTGCTTAGTTCATCGGCCACCTACTGGCACGATCAACTTCTTACTAATACTCATACTGAATTCTTGCTTCTAAGTTCACACCTTCCGGTGCACCTTCTTCACATACTTCGTCCCTCCAGGGTCCTATTCAGCTCTCAGGCATCCATTCTAATCGTCGAATGTTAAATTGAGTTGATCAGGCTCAACTAACAACAACAACTAGAACATTCACCCGGAACCCAATGGTCCCACTACCTTTGTTGTAACTTAATGACCCAAGGCACGGTCTGAATCGACCTGCTCTGATACCAAATGTAACACCCATACTAGACGTATCTAGAATGTCTAGCACGTGCGTTAAGTTTAGTATTGGATACATTAAAATTTTACAACAATACAACTACGAATGAATATATATACAACCAAATGCGTTCGTACATAATAATACAACTCAACTTTTCTAAAAAAAATTATGAATGCATCCTTGATTATCCATCTCATCCTGCAGCGGGTACGAACGAACACTTGTCGTAACATCCATTCAGCTACTAGCTTGCTAATCCAGCCTGTTTATCTGAAACAAATAAGGATTGGGATGAGACATAATGTCTCAGTGAGTTCCCCTAAATTCTAGGCTACAGGCAACCTCAGGGGAAACCTACGGTCACCACGTGTCTAAAATACAACCTGACGGTTGATTATACGTGTGTGGGGACTTGCATACTTAGACGGTTGTGCATACTAGGGCCGTCATAGTCTTATCTTACTTGTTATAGGCTTCACTTCCTATACGTGTCATGGCGGTCGAGGGGAATCTAAAACCGCATTGCCAAGAATACGCTCTACGCATTAAGGCCCAAGTCTATCATAATCATGACACGATTCTAACCCGGACGATTAGGGGAAACCTAATATCGTCAACGGTATATCTTTCTCTATACTTGCTCTATGCATAACTATGTTGTATCTAACAACATATTCCATCTTGCTATCATGCTAATTTGACGATCTACGTCTATGTCCTACTATTCTTGACGATCTACGCCAAGGCTCTACTAATTCTTGACGACCTACGTCAAGGCTCTATGACATAACATAAATATATCTAACAAATATGAATAGTCAAGTTCATTCTTAAAGTTAGCGTTTAACAAACAAATATTATCTGAGTTCATTTTACGGAAAGCCCCGAGTGGAGTAACCCCGAGCGCAATCCCTATCTATCCGATGGAAACCTATCTAAGGTATAACCAACGGCACTCCTGCAGTGACGTGCGGGATCCTTACGGCTAACCCCGTTTCACCTAATGGAAACCTCTTGAACCAACCTAGTGTGGACTCAAGAGACACGACACTACCTCTTGCTTACTAAGTGACATGCGGGTTCCTTACGGCTAACCCCGTTTCACCTAATGGAAACCTCTTGAACCAACCTAGTGTGGACACAAGAGACATGGCACCTTAACTTAAAAGTCTTGGTCTATAAATATATGCATGAGTATTAAATCTATACTAGCTATCTCTTTTACCTCGGATGCCTACACGATCCGACTAGAGGTAAACTATATGCTTGCTTTACTTTCTATGTGAAGAGATATCTAATCAATTCACATCTTGCCATACTCGTATGACACTTAGCTCTTATGCGAAGATAATATTCTATATCACTTCGCGTCTATTCAAACATACTACTCATGTCTAGCATTCTATCCTTTACTATCTATTCTAGTTCTTGACAAGCTATGTCAAGGCTCTACTTTCATCCCATGCCTAGTTCCTTGCTACCCGAATAATTCGGCTAAAACTCTCTTGAGCCATCCTTGTAATACATGCTAAGATTGCCACGATTAATGATGCAAGGATCAATTGACGATGTGTGCAAATTTTCAATACTTTCTAAAGACCGAAAATGCCATAAACCCAAGTTACGAGCCGTTTATAAATTTCATGATTTGATAAAGCCAAGCTTGTTCCAGTAGAAAGATAAGTAAAAACAGTACAAGAATACACCGAAACGATCGCTACGGACCCCCACGCGACTGCCCCCATGCACCCGAGCGCAGAACAACGCGAACGTTGTCCTGTCTGGGGCGCCTGGCGCCAGAGGGAGGGCGCCTAGCGCTGGCTCCCTGACTTGTGGGCGCCTAGCGCCCTTGTACAGGCGCAGCGCTGCGAATTTTTTGCGTTTCGGTGCTTTCGGCTACGGGTTTTCGCCATTTTCGACCCAAAACTCGACCAATTGGACCCTGTAATGCACCAATACATCCAACAACATATATAGCTTCATTTAAACATATCTCATGGCAATTTTTAGCATGTAAACAACAAGAATTACTTTGGGGTTACTTAAATTTCATGAAAGCAAAACTAACATAAAACATGATTTTCTACAAGATTACACAAGCCCAAAGGTGGGTATTCTATCTATGGAACTCACCTAGGTTGATTCTTGTGTTTGCCTCAAGCTTCAAGCTTCTCAAAGTTCAAATCCTAACTTGAATCCAAACTTCTACTCATTCCCTTTGTTGTTTCTTGCCCACAAGCTTCTTTGATTCATGCTTGCCTATCCCTTGATGATCTTGGAAGAGTTTGAGGGGCTAGAGAGGAGGAAAGGGGGCGGTTCCATAGAGAGAGAGAGGAGAGAACTCTTTCTCTCAACCCTAGAGAGAGAAACAAATGAGAAAATGAAATAATTTTGGGGCCAATCCATATAAATATCTTTTCCCACGCAATTACCTCTTTGCCCCTGCCTCAAGCGTGTTTAATGCGACACTGGTACTTTACCCGTATTAAGCTGGCATAACATAATAAATATCTCCATTATACTTACTTCCCAAAACATAACTCCTCTGATGCATATAACAGGTAAAATTTCCATTAGCAGACGAGCGGGATGTTACAGGATATTTTTGCATTCTCTAAAAATTCGGCCAAAATGGAGGTTAAGAAAATCCCCTCGTTAATTTAGGACTTTACTCGTTTTCGACCCTTTTTTACTAGGAATGCCATAATGTGGCCGATTTGCATTAAATCTTAGCGTGTGACAATTCGTTGGATAGGTAAACAACATAACTACGACTTCCATGGGATATTTTTGCATTCTCTAAAAATTCGGCCAAAATGGAGGTTAAGAAAATCTCCTCGTTAATTTGGGACATTACTCGTTTTCGACCCTTTTTTAGTAGGAAGGCCATAATGTGGCCGATTTGCATTGAATCTTAGCGTGTGACAATTCGTTGGATAGGTAAACAACATAACTACGACTTCCATGGGATATTTTTGCATTCTCTAAAAATTCGACCGAAATGGAGGTTAAGAAAATCTCCTCGTTAATTTAGGACATTACTCGTTTTCAACCCTTTTTTAGTAGGAAGGCCATAAAGTGGTCGATTTGTATTGAATCTTAGCATGTGAAAATTCGTTGGATAGGTAAACAAAATAGCTACGACTTCCATGGGATATTTTTGCATTCTCTAAAAATTCGGCCAAAATGGAGGTTAAGAAAATCCCCTCGTTAATTTAGGACATTACTCGTTTTCGACCCTTTTTTTATAAGGAAGGCCATAAAGTGGCCGGTTTGTATTGAATCTTAGCATGGGACAATTCGTTGGATAGGTAAACAACATAGCTACGACTTCCATGGGATATTTTTGCATTTTTTAAAAATTCAGCCAAAATGGAGGTTAAGAAAATCCTTGCGTTAATTTGGGACATTACTCGTTTTCGACCCTTTTTTACTAGGAAGGCCATAATGTGGCCGATTTGCATTGAATCTTATCGTGTGACAATTCGTTGGATAGGTAAACAACATAACTACGACTTCCATGGGATATTTTTGCATTCTCTAAAAATTCGGCCAAAATGGAGGTTAAGAAAATCTCGTCGTTAATTTAGGACGTTACTCGTTTTCGACCCATTTTTACTAGGAAGGCCATAAAGTGGCCGATTTGTATTGAATCTTAGCATGTGACAATTTGTTGGATAGGTAAACGACATAACTACGACTTCCATGGGATATTTTTGCATTCTCTAAAAATTCGGCCAAAACGGAGGTTAAGAAAATCTCCTCGTTAATTTAGGACATTACTCGTTTTTGACCCTTTTTTACTAGGAAGGCCATAATGTGGCCGATTTGCATTGAATCTTAGCATGTGACAATTCGTTGGATAGATAAACAACATAACTACGACTTCCATGGGATATTTTCGCATTCTCTAAAAATTCGGCCAAAATGGAGGTTAAGAAAATCTCCTCGTTAATTTAGGACATAACTCGTTTTCAACCCTTTTTTAGTAGGAAAGCCATAATGTGGCCGATTTGCATTGAATCTTAGCGTGTCACAATTCGTTGGATAGGTAAACAACATAACTACGACTTCAATGGGATATTTTTGCATTCTCTAAAAATTCGGCCAAAATGGAGGTTAAGAAAATCTCCTCGTTAATTTAGGACATTACTCGTTTTCGACCCATTTTTACTAGGAAGGCCATAAAGTGGCCGATTTGTATTGAATCTTAGCATGTGACAATTTGTTGGATAGGTAAACGACATAACTACGACTTCCATGGGATATTTTTGCATTCTCTAAAAATTCGGCCAAAACGGAGGTTAAGAAAATCTCCTCGTTAATTTAGGACATTACTCGTTTTTGACCCTTTTTTACTAGGAAGGCCATAATGTGGCCGATTTGCATTGAATCTTAGCATGTGACAATTCGTTGGATAGATAAACAACATAACTACGACTTCCATGGGATATTTTCGCATTCTCTAAAAATTCGGCCAAAATGGAGGTTAAGAAAATCTCCTCGTTAATTTAGGACATAACTCGTTTTCAACCCTTTTTTAGTAGGAAAGCCATAATGTGGCCGATTTGCATTCAATCTTAGCGTGTCACAATTCGTTGGATAGGTAAACAACATAACTACGACTTCAATGGGATATTTTTGCATTCTCTAAAAATTCGGCCAAAATGGAGGTTAAGAAAATCTCCTCGTTAATTTAGGACATTACTCGTTTTCGACCCATTTTTACTAGGAAGGCCATAAAGTGGCCGATTTGTATTGAATCTTAGCATGTGACAATTCGTTGGATAGGTAAACAACATAACTACGACTTCCATGGGATATTTTTGCATTCTCTAAAAATTCGGCCAAAATGGAGGTTAAGAAAATCTCCTCGTTAATTTAGGACATTACTCGTTTTCGACCCATTTTTACTAGGAAGGCCATAAAGTGGCCGATTTGTATTGAATCTTAGCATGTGACAATTCGTTGGATAGGTAAACAACATAACTACGACTTCCATGGGATATTTTTGCATTCTCTAAAAATTCGGCCAAAATGGAGGTTAAGAAAATCTCCTCGTTAATTTAGGACATTACTCGTTTTCGACCCATTTTTACTAGGATGGCCATAAAGTGGCCGATTTGTATTGAATCTTAGCATGTGACAATTTGTTGGATAGGTAAACAACATAACTACGACTTCCATGGGATATTTTTGCATTTTTTAAAAATTCAGCCAAAATGGAGGTTAAGAAAATCCTTGCGTTAATTTGGGACATTACTCGTTTTCGACCCTTTTTTACTAGGAAGGCCATAATGTGGCCGATTTGCATTGAATCTTATCGTGTGACAATTCGTTGGATAGGTAAACAACATAACTACGACTTCCATGGGATATTTTCGCATTCTCTAAAAATTCGGCCAAAATGGAGGTTAAGAAAATCTCCTCGTTAATTAAGGACATAACTCGTTTTCAACCCTTTTTTAGTAGGAAGGCCATAATGTGGCCGATTTGCATTGAATCTTAGCGTGTGACAATTCGTTGGATAGGTAAACAACATAACTACGACTTCCATGGGATATTTTTGCATTCTCTAAAAATTCGGCCAAAATGGAGGTTAAGAAAATCTCCTCGTTAATTTAGGACGTTACTCGTTTTCGACCCATTTTTACTAGGAAGGCCATAAAGTGGCCGATTTGTATTGAATCTTAGCATGTGACAATTCGTTGGATAGGTAAACAACATACCTACGATTTCCATGGCATATTTTTGCATTCTCTAAAAATTCGGCCAAAAGGGAGGTTAAGAAAATCCCCTCGTTAATTTAGGACATTACTCGTTTTCGACCCTTTTTTACTAGGAAGGCCATAATGTGGCCGATTTGCATTGAATCTTAGCATGTGACAATTCGTTGGAAAGGTAAACAACATAACTACGACTTCCATGGGATATTTTTGCATTCTCTAAAAATTCGGCCAAAATGGAGGTTAAGAAAATCTCCTCGTTAATTTGGGACATTACTCGTTTTCGACCCTTTTTTAGTAGGAAGGCCATAATGTGGCCGATTTGCATTGAATCTTAGCGTGTGAAAATTCGTTGGATAGGTAAACAACATAACTACGACTTCCATGGGATATTTTTGCATTCTCTAAAAATTCGACCAAAATGGAGGTTAAGAAAATCTCCTCGTTAATTTAGGACATTACTCGTTTTCAACCCTTTTTTAGTAGGAAGGCCATAAAGTGGTCGATTTGTATTGAATCTTAGCATGTGAAAATTCGTTGGATAGCTAAACAAAATAGCTACGATTTCCATGGGATATTTTTGCATTCTCTAAAAATTCGGCCAAAATGGAGGTTAAGAAAATCCCCTCGTTAATTTAGGACATTACTCGTTTTCGACCCTTTTTTTATAAGGAAGGCCATAAAGTGGCCGGTTTGTATTGAATCTTAGCATGGGACAATTCGTTGGATAGGTAAACAACATAGCTACGACTTCCATGGGATAATTTTGCATTTTTTAAAAATTCAGCCAAAATGGAGGTTAAGAAAATCCTTGCGTTAATTTGGGACATTACTCGTTTTCGACCCTTTTTTACTAGGAAAGCCATAATGTGGCCGATTTGCATTGAATCTTAGCGTGTGACAATTCGTTGGATAGGTAAACAACATAACTACGACTTCCATGGGATATTTTTGCATTCTCTAAAAATTCGGCCAAAATGGAGGTTAAGAAAATCTCGTCGTTAATTTAGGACATTACTCGTTTTCGACCCATTTTTACTAGGAAGGCCATAAAGTGGCCGATTTGTATTGAATCTTAGCATGTGACAATTTGTTGGATAGGTAAACAACATAACTACGACTTCCATGGGATATTTTTGCATTCTCTAAAAATTCGGCCAAAATGGAGGTTAAGAAAATCTCGTCGTTAATTTGGGACATTACTCGTTTTCGACCCTTTTTTAGTAGGAAGGCCATAATGTGGCCGATTTGCATTGAATCTTAGCGTGTGACAATTCGTTGGATAGGTAAACAACATAACTACGACTTCCATGGGATATTTTTGCATTCTCTAAAAATTCGGCCAAAATGGAGGTTAAGAAAATCTCCTCGTTAATTTAGGACATTACTCGTTTTCAACCCTTTTTTAGTAGGAAGGCCATAAAGTGGTCGATTTGTATTGAATCTTAGCATGTGAAAATTCGTTGGATAGGTAAACAACATAGCTACGACTTCCATGGGATATTTTTGCATTCTCTAAAAATTCGGCCAAAATGGAGGTTAAGAAAATCTCCTCGTTAATTTAGGACATTACTCGTTTTCGACCCATTTTTACTAGGAAGGCCATAAAGTGGCCGATTTGTATTGAATATTAGCATGTGACAATTCGTTGGATAGGTAAACAACATAGCTACAACTTCCATGGGATATTTTTGCATTCTCTAAAAATTCGGCCAAAATGGAGGTTAAGAAAATCTCCTCGTTAATTTAGGACATTACTCGTTTTCGACCCATTTTTACTAGGAAGGCCATAAAGTGGCCGATTTGTATTGAATCTTAGCATGTGACAATTTGTTGGATAGGTAAACAACATAACTACGTCTTCCATGGGATATTTTTGCATTCTCTAAAAATTCGGCCAAAACGGATGTTAAGAAAATCTCCTCGTTAATTTAGGACATTACTCGTTTTCAACCCTTTTTTAGTAGGAAGGCCATAATGTGGCCGATTTGCATTGAATCTTAGCGTGTGACAATTCGTTGGATGGGTAAACAACATAACTACGACTTCCATGGGATATTTTTGCATTCTCTAAAAATTTAGCCAAAATGGAGGTTAAGAAAATCCCCTCGTTAATTTAGGACATTACTCATTTTCGACCCTTTTTTATAAGGAAGGCCATAAAGTGGCAGGTTTGTATTGAATCTTAGCATGTGACAATTCGTTGGATGGGTAAACAACATAACTACGACTTCCATGGGATATTTTTGCATTCTCTAAAAATTTAGCCAAAATGGAGGTTAAGAAAATCTCCTCGTTAATTTGGGACATTACTCGTTTTCGACCCTTTTTTACTAGGAAGGCCATAATGTGGCCGATTTGTATTGAATCTTAGCATGTGACAATTCGTTGGATAGGTAAACAACATAACTACGACTTCCATGGGATATTTTTGCATTCTCTAAAAATTCAGCCACAATGGAGGTTAAGAAAATCTCCTCGTTAATTTGGGACATTACTCGTTTTCGACCCTTTTTTAGTAGGAAGGCCATAATGTGGCCGATTTGCATTGAATCTTAGCGTGTGACAATTCGTTGGATAGGTAAACAACATAACTACGACTTCCATGGGATATTTTTGCATTCTCTAAAAATTCGGCCAAAATGGAGGTGAAGAAAATCTCCTCGTTAATTTAGGACATTACTCGTTTTCGACCCATTTTTACTAGGAAGGCCATAATGTGGCCGATTTGTATTGAATCTTAGCATGTGACAATTCGTTGGATAGGTAAACAACATACCTACGATTTCCATGGGATATTTTTGCATTCTCTAAAAATTCGGCCAAAAGGGAGGTTAAGAAAATCCCCTCGTTAATTTAGGACATTACTCGTTTTCGACCCTTTTTTACTAGGAAGGCCATAATGTGGCCGATTTGCATTGAATCTTAGCATGTGACAATTCGTTGGAAAGGTAAACAACATAACTACGACTTCCATGGGATATTTTTGCATTCTCTAAAAATTCGGCCAAAATGGAGGTTAAGAAAATCTCCTCGTTAATTTGGGACATTACTCGTTTTCGACCCTTTTTTAGTAGGAAGGCCATAATGTGGCCGATTTGCATTGAATCTTAGCGTGTGACAATTCGTTGGATAGGTAAACAACATAACTACGACTTCCATGGGATATTTTTGCATTTTTTAAAAATTCAGCCAAAATGGAGGTTAAGAAAATCCTCGCGTTAATTTGGGACATTACTCGTTTTCGACCCTTTTTTACTAGGAATGCCATAATGTGGCCGATTTGCATTGAATCTTAGCGTGTGACAATTCGTTGGATAGGTAAACAACATTACTACGACTTCCATGGGATATTTTTGCATTCTCTAAAAATTCGGCCAAAATGGAGGTTAAGAAAATCTCGTCGTTAATTTGGGACATTACTCGTTTTCGACCCTTTTTTAGTAGGAAGGCCATAATGTGGCCGATTTGCATTGAATCTTAGCGTGTGACAATTCGTTGGATAGGTAAACAACATAACTACGACTTCCATGGGATATTTTTGCATTCTCTAAAAATTCGGCCAAAATGGAGGTTAAGAAAATCTCGTCGTTAATTTGGGACATTACTCGTTTTCGACCCTTTTTTAGTAGGAAGGCCATAATGTGGCCGATTTGCATTGAATCTTAGCGTGTGACAATTCGTTGGATAGGTAAACAACATAACTACGACTTCCATGGGATATTTTTGCATTCTCTAAAAATTCGGCCAAAATGGAGGTTAAGAAAATCTCCTCGTTAATTTAGGACATTACTCGTTTTCAACCCTTTTTTAGTAGGAAGGCCATAAAGTGGTCGATTTGTATTGAATCTTAGCATGTGAAAATTCGCTGGATAGGTAAACAAAATAGCTACGACTTCCATGGGATATTTTTGCATTCTCTAAAAATTCGGCCAAAATGGAGGTTAAGAAAATCCCCTCGTTAATTTAGGACATTACTCGTTTTTGACCCTTTTTTTATAAGGAAGGCCATAAAGTGGCCGGTTTGTATTGAATCTTAGCATGGGACAATTCGTTGGATAGGTGAACAACATAGCTACGACTTCCATGGGATATTTTTGAATTTTTTAAAAATTCAGCCAAAATGGAGGTTAAGAAAATCCTTGCGTTAATTTGGGACATTACTCGTTTTCGACCCTTTTTTAGTAGGAAGGCCATAATGTGGCCGATTTGCATTGAATCTTAGCGTGTGACAATTCGTTGGATGGGTAAACAACATAACTACGACTTCCATGGGATATTTTTGCATTTTCTAAAAATTTAGCCAAAATGGAGGTTAAGAAAATCCCCTCGTTAATTTAGGACATTACTCATTTTCGACCCTTTTTTATAAGGAAGGCCATAAAGTGGCCGGTTTGTATTGAATCTTAGCATGGGACAATTCGTTGGATAGGTAAACAACATAGCTACGACTTCCATGGGATATTTTTGCATTTTTTAAAAATTCAGCCAAAATGGAGGTTAAGAAAATCCTTGCGTTAATTTGGGACATTACTCGTTTTCGACCCTTTTTTACTAGGAAAGCCATAATGTGGCCGATTTGCATTGAATCTTAGCGTGTGACAATTCGTTGGATAGGTAAACAACATAACTACGACTTCCATGGGATATTTTTGCATTCTCTAAAAATTCGGCCAAAATGGAGGTTAAGAAAATCTCGTCGTTAATTTAGGACATTACTCGTTTTCGACCCATTTTTACTAGGAAGGCCATAAAGTGGCCGATTTGTATTGAATCTTAGCATGTGACAATTTGTTGGATAGATAAACAACATAACTACGACTTCCATGGGATATTTTTGCATTCTCTAAAAATTCGGCCAAAATGGAGGTTAAGAAAATCTCGTCGTTAATTTGGGACATTACTCGTTTTCGACCCTTTTTTAGTAGGAAGGCCATAATGTGGCCGATTTGCATTGAATCTTAGCGTGTGACAATTCGTTGGATAGGTAAACAACATAACTACGACTTCCATGGGATATTTTTGCATTCTCTAAAAATTCGGCCAAAATGGAGGTTAAGAAAATCTCCTCGTTAATTTAGGACATTACTCGTTTTCAACCCTTTTTTAGTAGGAAGGCCATTAAGTGGTCGATTTGTATTGAATCTTAGCATGTGAAAATTCGTTGGATAGGTAAACAACATAGCTACGACTTCCATGGGATATTTTTGCATTCTCTAAAAATTCGGCCAAAATGGAGGTTAAGAAAATCTCCTCGTTAATTTAGGACATTACTCGTTTTCGACCCATTTTTACTAGGAAGGCCATAAAGTGGCCGATTTGTATTGAATCTTAGCATGTGACAATTCGTTGGATAGGTAAACAACATAGCTACAACTTCCATGGGATATTTTTGCATTCTCTAAAAATTCGGCCAAAATGGAGGTTAAGAAAATCTCCTCGTTAATTTAGGACATTACTCGTTTTCGACCCATTTTTACTAGGAAGGCCATAAAGTGGCCGATTTGTATTGAATCTTAGCATGTGACAATTTGTTGGATAGGTAAACAACATAACTACGTCTTCCATGGGATATTTTTGCATTCTCTAAAAATTCGGCCAAAACGGAGGTTAAGAAAATCTCCTCGTTAATTTAGGACATTACTCGTTTTCGACCCTTTTTTAGTAGGAAGGCCATAATGTGGCCGATTTGCATTGAATCTTAGCGTGTGACAATTCGTTGGATGGGTAAACAACATAACTACGACTTCCATGGGATATTTTTGCATTCTCTAAAAATTTAGCCAAAATGGAGGTTAAGAAAATCCCCTCGTTAATTTAGGACATTACTCATTTTCGACCCTTTTTTATAAGGAAGGCCATAAAGTGGCAGGTTTGTATTGAATCTTAGCATGTGACAATTCGTTGGATGGGTAAACAACATAACTACGACTTCCATGGGATATTTTTGCATTCTCTAAAAATTTAGCCAAAATGGAGGTTAAGAAAATCTCCTCGTTAATTTGGGACATTACTCGTTTTCGACCCTTTTTTACTAGGAAGGCCATAATGTGGCCGATTTGTATTGAATCTTAGCATGTGACAATTCGTTGGATAGGTAAACAACATAACTACGACTTCCATGGGATATTTTTGCATTCTCTAAAAATTCAGCCACAATGGAGGTTAAGAAAATCTCCTCGTTAATTTGGGACATTACTCGTTTTCGACCCTTTTTTAGTAGGAAGGCCATAATGTGGCCGATTTGCATTGAATCTTAGCGTGTGACAATTCGTTGGATAGGTAAACAACATAACTACGACTTCCATGGGATATTTTTGCATTCTCTAAAAATTCGGCCAAAATGGAGGTGAAGAAAATCTCCTCGTTAATTTAGGACATTACTCGTTTTCGACCCATTTTTAATAGGAAGGCCATAAAGTGGCCGATTTGTATTGAATCTTAGCATGTGACAATTCGTTGGATAGGTAAACAACATACCTACGATTTCCATGGGATATTTTTGCATTCTCTAAAAATTCGGCCAAAAGGGAGGTTAAGAAAATCCCCTCGTTAATTTAGGACATTACTCGTTTTCGACCCTTTTTTACTAGGAAGGCCATAATGTGGCCGATTTGCATTGAATCTTAGCATGTGACAATTCGTTGGAAAGGTAAACAACATAACTACGACTTCCATGGGATATTTTTGCATTCTCTAAAAATTCGGCCAAAATGGAGGTTAAGAAAATCTCCTCGTTAATTTGGGACATTACTCGTTTTCGACCCTTTTTTAGTAGGAAGGCCATAATGTGGCCGATTTGCATTGAATCTTAGCGTGTGACAATTCGTTGGATAGGTAAACAACATAACTACGACTTCCATGGGATATTTTTGCATTTTTTAAAAATTCAGCCAAAATGGAGGTTAAGAAAATGCTCGCGTTAATTTGGGACATTACTCGTTTTCGACCCTTTTTTACTAGGAATGCCATAATGTGGCCGATTTGCATTGAATCTTAGCGTGTGACAATTCGTTGGATAGGTAAACAACATAACTACGACTTCCATGGGATATTTTTGCATTCTCTAAAAATTCGGCCAAAATGGAGGTTAAGAAAATCTCGTCGTTAATTTGGGACATTACTCGTTTTCGACCCTTTTTTAGTAGGAAGGCCATAATGTGGCCGATTTGCATTGAATCTTAGCGTGTGACAATTCGTTGGATAGGTAAACAACATAACTACGACTTCCATGGGATATTTTTGCATTCTCTAAAAATTCGGCCAAAATGGAGGTTAAGAAAATCTCGTCGTTAATTTGGGACATTACTCGTTTTCGACCCTTTTTTAGTAGGAAGGCCATAATGTGGCCGATTTGCATTGAATCTTAGCGTGTGACAATTCGTTGGATAGGTAAACAACATAACTACGACTTCCATGGGATATTTTTGCATTCTCTAAAAATTCGGCCAAAATGGAGGTTAAGAAAATCTCCTCGTTAATTTAGGACATTACTCGTTTTCAACCCTTTTTTAGTAGGAAGGCCATAAAGTGGTCGATTTGTATTGAATCTTAGCATGTGAAAATTCGCTGGATAGGTAAACAAAATAGCTACGACTTCCATGGGATATTTTTGCATTCTCTAAAAATTCGGCCAAAATGGAGGTTAAGAAAATCCCCTCGTTAATTTAGGACATTACTCGTTTTTGACCCTTTTTTTATAAGGAAGGCCATAAAGTGGCCGGTTTGTATTGAATCTTAGCATGGGACAATTCGTTGGATAGGTGAACAACATAGCTACGACTTCCATGGGATATTTTTGCATTTTTTAAAAATTCAGTCAAAATGGAGGTTAAGAAAATCCTTGCGTTAATTTGGGACATTACTCGTTTTCGACCCTTTTTTAGTAGGAAGGCCATAATGTGGCCGATTTGCATTGAATCTTAGCGTGTGACAATTCGTTGGATGGGTAAACAACATAACTACGACTTCCATGGGATATTTTTGCATTTTCTAAAAATTTAGCCAAAATGGAGGTTAAGAAAATCCCCTCGTTAATTTAGGACATTACTCATTTTCGACCCTTTTTTATAAGGAAGGCCATAAAGTGGCCGGTTTGTATTGAATCTTAGCATGTGACAATTCGTTGGATAGGTAAACAACATAGCTACGACTTCCATGGGATATTTTTGCATTTTTTAAAAATTCAGCCAAAATGGAGGTTAAGAAAATCTCCTTGTTAATTTGGGACATTACTCGTTTTCGACCCTTTTTTACTAGGAAGGCCATAATGTGGCCGATTTGCATTGAATCTTAGCGTGTGACAATTCGTTGGATAGGTAAACAACATAACTATGACTTCCACGGGATATTTTTGCATTCTCTAAAAATTTGGCCAAAATAGAGGTTAAGAAAATCTCCTCGTTAATTTGGGACATTACTCGTTTTCGACCCTTTTTTACTAGGAAGGCCATAATGTGGCCGATTTGTATTGTATCTTAGCATGTGACAATTCGTTGGATAGGTAAACAACATAACTACGACTTCCATGGGATATTTTTGCATTCTCTAAAAATTCAGCCACAATGGAGGTTAAGAAAATCTCCTCGTTAATTTGGGACATTACTCGTTTTCGACCCTTTTTTAGTAGGAAGGCCATAATGTGGCCGATTTGCATTGAATCTTAGCGTGTGACAATTCGTTGGATAGGTAAAAAACATAACTACGACTTCCATGGAATATTTTTGCATTCTCTAAAAATTCGGCCAAAATGGAGGTGAAGAAAATCTCCTCGTTAATTTAGGACATTACTCGTTTTCGACCCATTTTTACTAGGAAGGCCATAAAGTGGCCGATTTGTATTGAATCTTAGCATGTGACAATTCGTTGGATAGGTAAACAACATACCTACGATTTCCATGGGATATTTTTGCATTCTCTAAAAATTCGGCCAAAAGGGAGGTTAAGAAAATCCCCTCGTTAATTTAGGACATTACTCGTTTTCGACCCTTTTTTACTAGGAAGGCCATAATGTGGCCGATTTGCATTGAATCTTAGCATGTGACAATTCGTTGGAAAGGTAAACAACATAACTACGACTTCCATGGGATATTTTTGCATTCTCTAAAAATTCGGCCAAAATGGAGGTTAAGAAAATCTCCTCATTAATTTGGGACATTACTCGTTTTCGACCCTTTTTTAGTAGGAAGGCCATAATGTGGCCGATTTGCATTGAATCTTAGCGTGTGACAATTCGTTGGATAGGTAAACAACATAACTACGACTTCCATGGGATATTTTTGCATTCTCTAAAAATTCGGCCAAAATGGAGGTTAAGAAAATCTCCTCGTTAATTTAGGACATTACTCGTTTTCAACCCTTTTTTAGTAGGAAGGCCATAAAGTGGTCGATTTGTATTGAATCTTAGCATGTGAAAATTCGCTGGATAGGTAAACAAAATAGCTACGACTTCCATGGGATATTTTTGCATTCTCTAAAAATTCGGCCAAAATGGAGGTTAAGAAAATCCCCTCGTTAATTTAGGACATTACTCGTTTTCGACCCTTTTTTTATAAGGAAGGCCATAAAGTGGCCGGTTTGTATTGAATCTTAGCATGGGACAATTCGTTGGATAGGTAAACAACATAGCTACGACGTCCATGGGATATTTTTGCATTTTTTAAAAATTCAGCCAAAATGGAGGTTAAGAAAATCCTCGCGTTAATTTGGGACATTACTCGTTTTCGACCCTTTTTTACTAGGAATGCCATAATGTGGCCGATTTGCATTGAATCTTAGCGTGTGACAATTCGTTGGATAGGTAAACAACATAACTACGACTTCCATGGGATATTTTTGCATTCTCTAAAAATTCGGCCAAAATGGAGGTTAAGAAAATCTCGTCGTTAATTTGGGACATTACTCGTTTTCGACCCTTTTTTAGTAGGAAGGCCATAATGTGGCCGATTTGCATTGAATCTTAGCGTGTGACAATTCGTTGGATAGGTAAACAACATAACTACGACTTCCATGGGAAATTTTTGCATTCTCTAAAAATTCGGCCAAAATGGAGGTTAAGAAAATCTCGTCGTTAATTTGGGACATTACTCGTTTTCGACCCTTTTTTAGTAGGAAGGCCATAATGTGGCCGATTTGCATTGAATCTTAGCGTGTGACAATTCGTTGGATAGGTAAACAACATAACTACGACTTCCATGGGATATTTTTGCATTCTCTAAAAATTCGGCCAAAATGGAGGTTAAGAAAATCTCCTCGTTAATTTAGGACATTACTCGTTTTCAACCCTTTTTTAGTAGGAAGGCCATAAAGTGGTCGATTTGTATTGAATCTTAGCATGTGAAAATTCGCTGGATAGGTAAACAAAATAGCTACGACTTCCATGGGATATTTTTGCATTCTCTAAAAATTCGGCCAAAATGGAGGTTAAGAAAATCCCCTCGTTAATTTAGGACATTACTCGTTTTTGACCCTTTTTTAATAAGGAAGGCCATAAAGTGGCCGGTTTGTATTGAATCTTAGCATGGGACAATTCGTTGGATAGGTAAACAACATAGCTACGACTTCCATGGGATATTTTTGCATTTTTTAAAAATTCAGCCAAAATGGAGGTTAAGAAAATCCTTGCGTTAATTTGGGACATTACTCGTTTTCGACCCTTTTTTACTAGGAATGCCATAATGTGGCCGATTTGCATTGAATCTTAGCGTGTGACAATTCGTTGGATAGGTAAACAACATAACTACAACTTCCATGGGATATTTTTGCATTCTCTAAAAATTCGGCCAAAATGGAGGTTAAGAAAATCTCGTCGTTAATTTAGGACATTACTCGTTTTCGACCCATTTTTACTAGGAAGGCCATAAAGTGGCAGATTTGTATTGAATCTTAGCATGTGACAATTCGTTGGATAGGTAAACAACATAGCTACGACTTCCATGGGATATTTTTGCATTCTCTAAAAATTCGGCCAAAATGGAGGTGAAGAAAATCTCCTCGTTAATTTAGGACATTACTCGTTTTCGACCCATTTTTACTAGGAAGGCCATAAAGTGGCCGATTTGTATTGAATCTTAGCATGTGACAATTCGTTGGATAGGTAAACAACATACCTATGATTTCCATGGGATATTTTTGCATTCTCTAAAAATTCGGCCAAAAGGGAGGTTAAGAAAATCCCCTCGTTAATTTAGGACATTACTCGTTTTCGACCCTTTTTTACTAGGAAGGCCATAATGTGGCCGATTTGCATTGAATCTTAGCATGTGACAATTCGTTGGAAAGGTAAACAACATAACTACGACTTCCATGGGATATTTTTGCATTCTCTAAAAATTCGGCCAAAATGGAGGTTAAGAAAATCTCCTCATTAATTTGGGACATTACTCGTTTTCGACCCTTTTTTAGTAGGAAGGCCATAATGTGGCCGATTTGCATTGAATCTTAGCGTGTGACAATTCGTTGGATAGGTAAACAACATAACTACGACTTCCATGGGATATTTTTGCATTCTCTAAAAATTCGGCCAAAATGGAGGTTAAGAAAATCTCCTCGTTAATTTAGGACATTACTCGTTTTCAACCCTTTTTTAGTAGGAAGGCCATAAAGTGGTCGATTTGTATTGAATCTTAGCATGTGAAAATTCGCTGGATAGGTAAACAAAATAGCTACGACTTCCATGGGATATTTTTGCATTCTCTAAAAATTCGGCCAAAATGGAGGTTAAGAAAATCCCCTCGTTAATTTAGGACATTACTCGTTTTCGACCCTTTTTTTATAAGGAAGGCCATAAAGTGGCCGGTTTGTATTGAATCTTAGCATGGGACAATTCGTTGGATAGGTAAACAACATAGCTACGACGTCCATGGGATATTTTTGCATTTTTTAAAAATTCAGCCAAAATGGAGGTTAAGAAAATCCTCGCGTTAATTTGGGACATTACTCGTTTTCGACCCTTTTTTACTAGGAATGCCATAATGTGGCCGATTTGCATTGAATCTTAGCGTGTGACAATTCGTTGGATAGGTAAACAACATAACTACGACTTCCATGGGATATTTTTGCATTCTCTAAAAATTCGGCCA
The DNA here is from genome assembly GCF_051527215.1 of Medicago sativa. NCBI lineage: Eukaryota > Viridiplantae > Streptophyta > Magnoliopsida > Fabales > Fabaceae > Medicago > Medicago sativa. The sequence continues at coordinate 86,737,397 of NC_140750.1, forward strand.
AAATGGAGGTTAAGAAAATCTCGTCGTTAATTTGGGACATTACTCGTTTTCGACCCTTTTTTAGTAGGAAGGCCATAATGTGGCCGATTTGCATTGAATCTTAGCGTGTGACAATTCGTTGGATAGGTAAACAACATAACTACGACTTCCATGGGAAATTTTTGCATTCTCTAAAAATTCGGCCAAAATGGAGGTTAAGAAAATCTCGTCGTTAATTTGGGACATTACTCGTTTTCGACCCTTTTTTAGTAGGAAGGCCATAATGTGGCCGATTTGCATTGAATCTTAGCGTGTGACAATTCGTTGGATAGGTAAACAACATAACTACGACTTCCATGGGATATTTTTGCATTCTCTAAAAATTCGGCCAAAATGGAGGTTAAGAAAATCTCCTCGTTAATTTAGGACATTACTCGTTTTCAACCCTTTTTTAGTAGGAAGGCCATAAAGTGGTCGATTTGTATTGAATCTTAGCATGTGAAAATTCGCTGGATAGGTAAACAAAATAGCTACGACTTCCATGGGATATTTTTGCATTCTCTAAAAATTCGGCCAAAATGGAGGTTAAGAAAATCCCCTCGTTAATTTAGGACATTACTCGTTTTTGACCCTTTTTTTATAAGGAAGGCCATAAAGTGGCCGGTTTGTATTGAATCTTAGCATGGGACAATTCGTTGGATAGGTAAACAACATAGCTACGACTTCCATGGGATATTTTTGCATTTTTTAAAAATTCAGCCAAAATGGAGGTTAAGAAAATCCTTGCGTTAATTTGGGACATTACTCGTTTTCGACCCTTTTTTACTAGGAATGCCATAATGTGGCCGATTTGCATTGAATCTTAGCGTGTGACAATTCGTTGGATAGGTAAACAACATAACTACAACTTCCATGGGATATTTTTGCATTCTCTAAAAATTCGGCCAAAATGGAGGTTAAGAAAATCTCGTCGTTAATTTAGGACATTACTCGTTTTCGACCCATTTTTACTAGGAAGGCCATAAAGTGGCAGATTTGTATTGAATCTTAGCATGTGACAATTCGTTGGATAGGTAAACAACATAGCTACGACTTCCATGGGATATTTTTGCATTCTCTAAAAATTCGGCCAAAATGGAGGTGAAGAAAATCTCCTCGTTAATTTAGGACATTACTCGTTTTCGACCCATTTTTACTAGGAAGGCCATAAAGTGGCCGATTTGTATTGAATCTTAGCATGTGACAATTCGTTGGATAGGTAAACAACATACCTACGATTTCCATGGGATATTTTTGCATTCTCTAAAAATTCGGCCAAAAGGGAGGTTAAGAAAATCCCCTCGTTAATTTAGGACATTACTCGTTTTCGACCCTTTTTTACTAGGAAGGCCATAATGTGGCCGATTTGCATTGAATCTTAGCATGTGAAAATTCGCTGGATAGGTAAACAAAATAGCTACGACTTCCATGGGATATTTTTGCATTCTCTAAAAATTCGGCCAAAATGGAGGTTAAGAAAATCCCCTCGTTAATTTAGGACATTACTCGTTTTCGACCCTTTTTTTATAAGGAAGGCCATAAAGTGGCCGGTTTGTATTGAATCTTAGCATGGGACAATTCGTTGGATAGGTAAACAACATAGCTACGACGTCCATGGGATATTTTTGCATTTTTTAAAAATTCAGCCAAAATGGAGGTTAAGAAAATCCTCGCGTTAATTTGGGACATTACTCGTTTTCGACCCTTTTTTACTAGGAATGCCATAATGTGGCCGATTTGCATTGAATCTTAGCGTGTGACAATTCGTTGGATAGGTAAACAACATAACTACGACTTCCATGGGATATTTTTGCATTCTCTAAAAATTCGGCCAAAATGGAGGTTAAGAAAATCTCGTCGTTAATTTGGGACATTACTCGTTTTCGACCCTTTTTTAGTAGGAAGGCCATAATGTGGCCGATTTGCATTGAATCTTAGCGTGTGACAATTCGTTGGATAGGTAAACAACATAACTACGACTTCCATGGGATATTTTTGCATTCTCTAAAAATTCGGCCAAAATGGAGGTTAAGAAAATCTCGTCGTTAATTTGGGACATTACTCGTTTTCGACCCTTTTTTAGTAGGAAGGCCATAATGTGGCCGATTTGCATTGAATCTTAGCGTGTGACAATTCGTTGGATAGGTAAACAACATAACTACGACTTCCATGGGATATTTTTGCATTCTCTAAAAATTCGGCCAAAATGGAGGTTAAGAAAATCTCCTCGTTAATTTAGGACATTACTCGTTTTCAACCCTTTTTTAGTAGGAAGGCCATAAAGTGGTCGATTTGTATTGAATCTTAGCATGTGAAAATTCGCTGGATAGGTAAACAAAATAGCTACGACTTCCATGGGATATTTTTGCATTCTCTAAAAATTCGGCCAAAATGGAGGTTAAGAAAATCCCCTCGTTAATTTAGGACATTACTCGTTTTTGACCCTTTTTTTATAAGGAAGGCCATAAAGTGGCCGGTTTGTATTGAATCTTAGCATGGGACAATTCGTTGGATAGGTAAACAACATAGCTACGACTTCCATGGGATATTTTTGCATTTTTTAAAAATTCAGCCAAAATGGAGGTTAAGAAAATCCTTGCGTTAATTTGGGACATTACTCGTTTTCGACCCTTTTTTACTAGGAATGCCATAATGTGGCCGATTTGCATTGAATCTTAGCGTGTGACAATTCGTTGGATAGGTAAACAACATAACTACAACTTCCATGGGATATTTTTGCATTCTCTAAAAATTCGGCCAAAATGGAGGTTAAGAAAATCTCGTCGTTAATTTAGGACATTACTCGTTTTCGACCCATTTTTACTAGGAAGGCCATAAAGTGGCAGATTTGTATTGAATCTTAGCATGTGACAATTCGTTGGATAGGTAAACAACATAGCTACGACTTCCATGGGATATTTTTGCATTCTCTAAAAATTCGGCCAAAATGGAGGTTAAGAAAATCTCCTCGTTAATTTAGGACATTACTCGTTTTCGACCCATTTTTACTAGGAAGGCCATAAAGTGGCCGATTTGTATTGAATCTTAGCATGTGACAATTTGTTGGATAGGTAAACAACATAACTACGACTTCCATGGGATATTTTTGCATTCTCTAAAAATTTAGCCACAATGGAGGTTAAGAAAATCTCCTCATTAATTTGGGACATTACTCGTTTTCGACCCTTTTTTAGTAGGAAGGCCATAATGTGGCCGATTTGCATTGAATCTTAGCATGTGACAATTCGTTGGATAGGTAAACAACATAACTACGACTTCCATGGGATATTTTTGCATTCTCTAAAAATTCGGCCAAAATGGAGGTTAAGAAAATCTCCTCGTTTATTTAGGACATTACTCGTTTTCGACCCATTTTTACTAGGAAGGCCATAAAGTGGCAGATTTGTATTGAATCTTAGCATGTGACAATTCGTTGGATAGGTAAACAACATAGCTACGACTTCCATGGGATATTTTTGCATTCTCTAAAAATTCGGCCAAAATGGAGGTTAAGAAAATATCCTCGTTAATTTAGGACATTACTCGTTTTCGACCCATTTTTACTAGGAAGGCCATAAAGTGGCCGATTTGTATTGAATCTTAGCATGTGACAATTTGTTGGATAGGTAAACAACATAACTACGACTTCCACGGGATATTTTTGCATTCTTTAAAAATTCGGCCAAAACGGAGGTTAAGAAAATCTCCTCGTTAATTTAGGACATTACTCGTTTTCGACCCTTTTTTACTAGGAAGGCCATAATGTGGCCGAATTGCATTGAATCTTAGCATGTGACAATTCGTTGGATAGATAAAAAACATAACTACGACTTCCATGGGATATTTTCGCATTCTCTAAAAATTCGGCCAAAATGGAGGCTAAGAAAATCTCCTCGTTAATTTAGGACATAACCCGTTTTCAACCCTTTTTTAGTAGGAAGGACATAATGTGGCCGATTTGCATTGAATCTTAGCGTGTGACAATTTGTTGGATAGGTAAACAACATAACTACGACTTCCATGGGATATTTTTGCATTCTCTAAAAATTCGGCCAAAATGGAGGTTAAGAAAATCTCCTCGTTAATTTAGGACGTTACTCGTTTTCGACCCATTTTTACTAGGAAGGCCATAAAGTGGCCAATTTGTATTGAATCTTAGCATGTGACAATTCGTTGGATAGGTAAACAACATACCTACGATTTCCATGGGATATTTTTGCATTCTCTAAAAATTCGGCCAAAAGGGTGGTTAAGAAAATCCCCTCGTTAATTTAGGACATTACTCGTTTTCGACCCTTTTTTACTAGGAAGGCCATAATGTGGCCGATTTGCATTGAATCTTAGCATGTGACAATTCGTTGGAAAGGTAAACAACCTAACTACGACTTCCATGGGATATTTTTGCATTCTCTAAAAATTCGGCCAAAATGGAGGTTAAGAAAATCTCCTCGTTAATTTGGGACATTACTCGTTTTCGACCCTTTTTTAGTAGGAAGGCCATAATGTGGCCGATTTGCATTGAATCTTAGCGTGTGACAATTCGTTGGATAGGTAAACAACATAACTACGACTTCCATGGGATATTTTTGCATTCTCTAAAAATTCGGCCAAAATGGAGGTTAAGAAAATTTCCTCGTTAATTTAGGACATTACTCGTTTTCAACCCTTTTTTAGTAGGAAGGCCATAAAGTGGTCGATTTGTATTGAATCTTAGCATGTGAAAATTCGTTGGATAGGTAAACAAAATAGCTACGACTTCCATGGGATATTTTTGCATTCTCTAAAAATTCGGCCAAAATGGAGGTTAAGAAAATCCCCTCGTTAATTTAGGACATTACTCGTTTTCGACCCTTTTTTTATAAGTAAGGCCATAAAGTGGCCGGTTTGTATTGAATCTTAGCATGGGACAATTCGTTGGATAGGTAAACAACATAGCTACGACTTCCATGGGATATTTTTGCATTTTTTAAAAATTCAGCCAAAATGGAGGTTAAGAAAATCCTTGCGTTAATTTGGGACATTACTCGTTGTCGACCCTTTTTTACTAGGACGGCCATAATATGGCCGATTTGCATTGAATCTTAGCGTGTGACAATTCGTTGGATAGGTAAACAACATAACTACGACTTCCATGGGATATTTTTGCATTCTCTAAAAATTCGGCCAAAACGGAGGTTAAGAAAATCTCCTCGTTAATTTAGGACATTACTCGTTTTCGACCCTTTTTTACTAGGAAGGCCATAATGTGGCCGATTTGCATTGAATCTTAGCATGTGACAATTCGTTGGATAGATAAACAACATAACTACGACTTCCATGGGATATTTTCGCATTCTCTAAAAATTCGGCCAAAATGGAGGTTAAGAAAATCTCCTCGTTAATTTAGGACATAACTCGTTTTAAACCCTTTTTTAGTAGGAAAGCCATAATGTGGCCGATTTGCATTGAATCTTAGCGTGTCACAATTCGTTGGATAGGTAAACAACATAACTACGACTTCAATGGGATATTTTTGCATTCTCTAAAAATTCGGCCAAAATGGAGGTTAAGAAAATCTCCTCGTTAATTTAGGACATTACTCGTTTTCGACCCATTTTTACTAGGAAGGCCATAAAGTGGCCGATTTGTATTGAATCTTAGCATGTGACAATTCGTTGGATAGGTAAACAACATAACTACGACTTCCATGGGATATTTTTGCATTCTCTAAAAATTCGGCCAAAAGGGTGGTTAAGAAAATCCCCTCGTTAATTTAGGACATTACTCGTTTTCGACCCTTTTTTACTAGGAAGGCCATAATGTGGCCGATTTGCATTGAATCTTAGCATGTGACAATTCGTTGGAAAGGTAAACAACCTAACTACGACTTCCATGGGATATTTTTGCATTCTCTAAAAATTCGGCCAAAATGGAGGTTAAGAAAATCTCCTCGTTAATTTGGGACATTACTCGTTTTCGACCCTTTTTTAGTAGGAAGGCCATAATGTGGCCGATTTGCATTGAATCTTAGCGTGTGACAATTCGTTGGATAGGTAAACAACATAACTACGACTTCCATGGGATATTTTTGCATTCTCTAAAAATTCGGCCAAAATGGAGGTTAAGAAAATTTCCTCGTTAATTTAGGACATTACTCGTTTTCAACCATTTTTTAGTAGGAAGGCCATAAAGTGGTCGATTTGTATTGAATCTTAGCATGTGAAAATTCGTTGGATAGGTAAACAAAATAGCTACGACTTCCATGGGATATTTTTGCATTCTCTAAAAATTCGGCCAAAATGGAGGTTAAGAAAATCCCCTCGTTAATTTAGGACATTACTCGTTTTCGACCCTTTTTTTATAAGTAAGGCCATAAAGTGGCCGGTTTGTATTGAATCTTAGCATGGGACAATTCGTTGGATAGGTAAACAACATAACTACGACTTCCATGGGATATTTTTGCATTCTCTAAAAATTCGGCCAAAACGGAGGTTAAGAAAATCTCCTCGTTAATTTAGGACATTACTCGTTTTCGACCCTTTTTTACTAGGAAGGCCATAATGTGGCCGATTTGCATTGAATCTTAGCATGTGACAATTCGTTGGATAGATAAACAACATAACTACGACTTCCATGGGATATTTTCGCATTCTCTAAAAATTCGGCCAAAATGGAGGTTAAGAAAATCTCCTCGTTAATTTAGGACATAACTCGTTTTAAACCCTTTTTTAGTAGGAAAGCCATAATGTGGCCGATTTGCATTGAATCTTAGCGTGTCACAATTCGTTGGATAGGTAAACAACATAACTACGACTTCAATGGGATATTTTTGCATTCTCTAAAAATTCGGCCAAAATGGAGGTTAAGAAAATCTCCTCGTTAATTTAGGACATTACTCGTTTTCGACCCATTTTTACTAGGAAGGCCATAAAGTGGCCGATTTGTATTGAATCTTAGCATGTGAAAATTCGTTGGATAGGTAAACAACATAACTACGACTTCCATGGGATATTTTTGCATTCTCTAAAAATTCGGCCAAAAGGGTGGTTAAGAAAATCCCCTCGTTAATTTAGGACATTACTCGTTTTCGACCCTTTTTTACTAGGAAGGCCATAATGTGGCCGATTTGCATTGAATCTTAGCATGTGACAATTCGTTGGAAAGGTAAACAACCTAACTACGACTTCCATGGGATATTTTTGCATTCTCTAAAAATTCGGCCAAAATGGAGGTTAAGAAAATCTCCTCGTTAATTTGGGACATTACTCGTTTTCGACCCTTTTTTAGTAGGAAGGCCATAATGTGGCCGATTTGCATTGAATCTTAGCGTGTGACAATTCGTTGGATAGGTAAACAACATAACTACGACTTCCATGGGATATTTTTGCATTCTCTAAAAATTCGGCCAAAATGGAGGTTAAGAAAATTTCCTCGTTAATTTAGGACATTACTCGTTTTCAACCCTTTTTTAGTAGGAAGGCCATAAAGTGGTCGATTTGTATTGAATCTTAGCATGTGAAAATTCGTTGGATAGGTAAACAAAATAGCTACGACTTCCATGGGATATTTTTGCATTCTCTAAAAATTCGGCCAAAATGGAGGTTAAGAAAATCCCCTCGTTAATTTAGGACATTACTCGTTTTCGACCCTTTTTTTATAAGTAAGGCCATAAAGTGGCCGGTTTGTATTGAATCTTAGCATGGGACAATTCGTTGGATAGGTAAACAACATAGCTACGACTTCCATGGGATATTTTTGCATTTTTTAAAAATTCAGCCAAAATGGAGGTTAAGAAAATCCTTGCGTTAATTTGGGACATTACTCGTTGTCGACCCTTTTTTACTAGGACGGCCATAATATGGCCGATTTGCATTGAATCTTAGCGTGTGACAATTCGTTGGATAGGTAAACAACATAACTACGACTTCCATGGGATATTTTTGCATTCTCTAAAAATTCGGCCAAAACGGAGGTTAAGAAAATCTCCTCGTTAATTTAGGACATTACTCGTTTTCGACCCTTTTTTACTAGGAAGGCCATAATGTGGCCGATTTGCATTGAATCTTAGCATGTGACAATTCGTTGGATAGATAAACAACATAACTACGACTTCCATGGGATATTTTCGCATTCTCTAAAAATTCGGCCAAAATGGAGGTTAAGAAAATCTCCTCGTTAATTTAGGACATAACTCGTTTTAAACCCTTTTTTAGTAGGAAAGCCATAATGTGGCCGATTTGCATTGAATCTTAGCGTGTCACAATTCGTTGGATAGGTAAACAACATAACTACGACTTCAATGGGATATTTTTGCATTCTCTAAAAATTCGGCCAAAATGGAGGTTAAGAAAATCTCCTCGTTAATTTAGGACATTACTCGTTTTCGACCCATTTTTACTAGGAAGGCCATAAAGTGGCCGATTTGTATTGAATCTTAGCATGTGACAATTCGTTGGATAGGTAAACAACATAACTACGACTTCCATGGGATATTTTTGCATTCTCTAAAAATTCGGCCAAAAGGGTGGTTAAGAAAATCCCCTCGTTAATTTAGGACATTACTCGTTTTCGACCCTTTTTTACTAGGAAGGCCATAATGTGGCCGATTTGCATTGAATCTTAGCATGTGACAATTCGTTGGAAAGGTAAACAACCTAACTACGACTTCCATGGGATATTTTTGCATTCTCTAAAAATTCGGCCAAAATGGAGGTTAAGAAAATCTCCTCGTTAATTTGGGACATTACTCGTTTTCGACCCTTTTTTAGTAGGAAGGCCATAATGTGGCCGATTTGCATTGAATCTTAGCGTGTGACAATTCGTTGGATAGGTAAACAACATAACTACGACTTCCATGGGATATTTTTGCATTCTCTAAAAATTCGGCCAAAATGGAGGTTAAGAAAATTTCCTCGTTAATTTAGGACATTACTCGTTTTCAACCCTTTTTTAGTAGGAAGGCCATAAAGTGGTCGATTTGTATTGAATCTTAGCATGTGAAAATTCGTTGGATAGGTAAACAAAATAGCTACGACTTCCATGGGATATTTTTGCATTCTCTAAAAATTCGGCCAAAATGGAGGTTAAGAAAATCCCCTCGTTAATTTAGGACATTACTCGTTTTCGACCCTTTTTTTATAAGTAAGGCCATAAAGTGGCCGGTTTGTATTGAATCTTAGCATGGGACAATTCGTTGGATAGGTAAACAACATAGCTACGACTTCCATGGGATATTTTTGCATTTTTTAAAAATTCAGCCAAAATGGAGGTTAAGAAAATCCTTGCGTTAATTTGGGACATTACTCGTTGTCGACCCTTTTTTACTAGGACGGCCATAATATGGCCGATTTGCATTGAATCTTAGCGTGTGACAATTCGTTGGATAGGTAAACAACATAACTACGACTTCCATGGGATATTTTTGCATTCTCTAAAAATTCGGCCAAAACGGAGGTTAAGAAAATCTCCTCGTTAATTTAGGACATTACTCGTTTTCGACCCTTTTTTACTAGGAAGGCCATAATGTGGCCGATTTGCATTGAATCTTAGCATGTGACAATTCGTTGGATAGATAAACAACATAACTACGACTTCCATGGGATATTTTCGCATTCTCTAAAAATTCGGCCAAAATGGAGGTTAAGAAAATCTCCTCGTTAATTTAGGACATAACTCGTTTTAAACCCTTTTTTAGTAGGAAAGCCATAATGTGGCCGATTTGCATTGAATCTTAGCGTGTCACAATTCGTTGGATAGGTAAACAACATAACTACGACTTCAATGGGATATTTTTGCATTCTCTAAAAATTCGGCCAAAATGGAGGTTAAGAAAATCTCCTCGTTAATTTAGGACATTACTCGTTTTCGACCCATTTTTACTAGGAAGGCCATAAAGTGGCCGATTTGTATTGAATCTTAGCATGTGACAATTCGTTGGATAGGTAAACAACATAACTACGACTTCCATGGGATATTTTTGCATTCTCTAAAAATTCGGCCAAAATGGAGGTTAAGAAAATCTCCTCGTTAATTTAGGACATTACTCGTTTTCGACCCATTTTTACTAGGAAGGCCATAAAGTGGCCGATTTGTATTGAATCTTAGCATGTGACAATTCGTTGGATAGGTAAACAACATAACTACGACTTCCATGGGATATTTTTGCATTCTCTAAAAATTCGGCCAAAATGGAGGTTAAGAAAATCTCCTCGTTAATTTAGGACATTACTCGTTTTCGACCCATTTTTACTAGGAAGGCCATAAAGTGGCCGATTTGTATTGAATCTTAGCATGTGACAATTTGTTGGATAGGTAAACAACATAACTACGACTTCCATGGGATATTTTTGCATTCTCTAAAAATTCGGCCAAAACGGAGGTTAAGAAAATCTCCTCGTTAATTTAGGACATTACTCGTTTTCGACCCTTTTTTGCTAGGAAGGCCATAATGTGGCCGATTTGCATTGAATCTTAGCATGTGACAATTCGTTGGATAGATAAACAACATAACTACGACTTCCATGGGATATTTTCGCATTCTCTAAAAATTCGGCCAAAATGGAGGTTAAGAAAATCTCCTCGTTAATTTAGGACATAACTCGTTTTAAACCCTTTTTTAGTAGGAAAGCCATAATGTGGCCGATTTGCATTGAATCTTAGCGTGTCACAATTCGTTGGATAGGTAAACAACATAACTACGACTTCAATGGGATATTTTTGCATTCTCTTAAAATTCGGCCAAAATGGAGGTTAAGAAAATCTCCTCGTTAATTTAGGACATTACTCGTTTTCGACCCATTTTTACTAGGAAGGCCATAAAGTGGCCGATTTGTATTGAATCTTAGCATGTGACAATTCGTTGGATAGGTAAACAACATAACTACGACTTCCATGGGATATTTTTGCATTCTCTAAAAATTCGGCCAAAATGGAGGTTAAGAAAATCTCCTCGTTAATTTAGGACATTACTCGTTTTCGACCCATTTTTACTAGGAAGGCCATAAAGTGGCCGATTTGTATTGAATCTTAGCATGTGACAATTCGTTGGATAGGTAAACAACATAACTACGACTTCCATGGGATATTTTTGCATTCTCTAAAAATTCGGCCAAAATGGAGGTTAAGAAAATCTCCTCGTTAATTTAGGACATTACTCGTTTTCGACCCATTTTTACTAGGAAGGCCATAAAGTGGCCGATTTGTATTGAATCTTAGCATGTGACAATTTGTTGGATAGGTAAACAACATAACTACGACTTCCATGGGATATTTTTGCATTCTCTAAAAATTCGGCCAAAACGGAGGTTAAGAAAATCTCCTCGTTAATTTAGGACATTACTCGTTTTCGACCCTTTTTTGCTAGGAAGGCCATAATGTGGCCGATTTGCATTGAATCTTAGCATGTGACAATTCGTTGGATAGATAAACAACATAACTACGACTTCCATGGGATATTTTCGCATTTTCTAAAAATTCGGCCAAAATGGAGGTTAAGAAAATCTCCTCGTTAATTTAGGACATAACTCGTTTTAAACCCTTTTTTAGTAGGAAAGCCATAATGTGGCCGATTTGCATTGAATCTTAGCGTGTCACAATTCGTTGGATAGGTAAACAACATAACTACGACTTCAATGGGATATTTTTGCATTCTCTAAAAATTCGGCCAAAATGGAGGTTAAGAAAATCTCCTCGTTAATTTAGGACATTACTCGTTTTCGACCCATTTTTACTAGGAAGGCCATAAAGTGGCCGATTTGTATTGAATCTTAGCATGTGACAATTCGTTGGATAGGTAAACAACATAACTACGACTTCCATGGGATATTTTTGCATTCTCTAAAAATTCGGCCAAAATGGAGGTTAAGAAAATCTCCTCGTTAATTTAGGACATTACTCGTTTTCGACCCATTTTTACTAGGAAGGCCATAAAGTGGCCGATTTGTATTGAATCTTAGCATGTGACAATTTGTTGGATAGGTAAACAACATAACTACGACTTCCATGGGATATTTTTGCATTCTCTAAAAATTCGGCCAAAACGGAGGTTAAGAAAATCTCCTCGTTAATTTAGGACATTACTCGTTTTCGACCCTTTTTTGCTAGGAAGGCCATAATGTGGCCGATTTGCATTGAATCTTAGCATGTGACAATTCGTTGGATAGATAAACAACATAACTACGACTTCCATGGGATATTTTCGCATTTTCTAAAAATTCGGCCAAAATGGAGGTTAAGAAAATCTCCTCGTTAATTTAGGACATAACTCGTTTTAAACCCTTTTTTAGTAGGAAAGCCATAATGTGGCCGATTTGCATTGAATCTTAGCGTGTCACAATTCGTTGGATAGGTAAACAACATAACTACGACTTCAATGGGATATTTTTGCATTCTCTAAAAATTCGGCCAAAATGGAGGTTAAGAAAATCTCCTCGTTAATTTAGGACATTACTCGTTTTCGACCCATTTTTACTAGGAAGGCCATAAAGTGGCCGATTTGTATTGAATCTTAGCATGTGACAATTCGTTGGATAGGTAAACAACATAACTACGACTTCCATGGGATATTTTTGCATTCTCTAAAAATTCGGCCAAAATGGAGGTTAAGAAAATCTCCTCGTTAATTTAGGACATTACTCGTTTTCGACCCATTTTTACTAGGAAGGCCATAAAGTGGCCGATTTGTATTGAATCTTAGCATGTGACAATTCGTTGGATAGGTAAACAACATAACTACGACTTCCATGGGATATTTTTGCATTCTCTAAAAATTCGGCCAAAATGGAGGTTAAGAAAATCTCCTCGTTAATTTAGGACATTACTCGTTTTCGACCCATTTTTACTAGGAAGGCCATAAAGTGGCCGATTTGTATTGAATCTTAGCATGTGACAATTTGTTGGATAGGTAAACAACATAACTACGACTTCCATGGGATATTTTTGCATTCTCTAAAAATTCGGCCAAAACGGAGGTTAAGAAAATCTCCTCGTTAATTTAGGACATTACTCGTTTTCGACCCTTTTTTGCTAGGAAGGCCATAATGTGGCCGATTTGCATTGAATCTTAGCATGTGACAATTCGTTGGATAGATAAACAACATAACTACGACTTCCATGGGATATTTTCGCATTTTCTAAAAATTCGGCCAAAATGGAGGTTAAGAAAATCTCCTCGTTAATTTAGGACATAACTCGTTTTAAACCCTTTTTTAGTAGGAAAGCCATAATGTGGCCGATTTGCATTGAATCTTAGCGTGTCACAATTCGTTGGATAGGTAAACAACATAACTACGACTTCAATGGGATATTTTTGCATTCTCTAAAAATTCGGCCAAAATGGAGGTTAAGAAAATCTCCTCGTTAATTTAGGACATTACTCGTTTTCGACCCATTTTTACTAGGAAGGCCATAAAGTGGCCGATTTGTATTGAATCTTAGCATGTGACAATTCGTTGGATAGGTAAACAACATAACTACGACTTCCATGGGATATTTTTGCATTCTCTAAAAATTCGGCCAAAATGGAGGTTAAGAAAATCTACTCGTTAATTTAGGACATTACTCGTTTTCGACCCATTTTTACTAGGAAGGCCATAAAGTGGCCGATTTGTATTGAATCTTAGCATGTGACAATTTGTTGGATAGGTAAACAACATAACTACGACTTCCATGGGATATTTTTGCATTCTCTAAAAATTCGGCCAAAACGGAGGTTAAGAAAATCTCCTCGTTAATTTAGGACATTACTCGTTTTCGACCCTTTTTTGCTAGGAAGGCCATAATGTGGCCGATTTGCATTGAATCTTAGCATGTGACAATTCGTTGGATAGATAAACAACATAACTACGACTTCCATGGGATATTTTCGCATTTTCTAAAAATTCGGCCAAAATGGAGGTTAAGAAAATCTCCTCGTTAATTTAGGACATAACTCGTTTTAAACCCTTTTTTAGTAGGAAAGCCATAATGTGGCCGATTTGCATTGAATCTTAGCGTGTCACAATTCGTTGGATAGGTAAACAACATAACTACGACTTCAATGGGATATTTTTGCATTCTCTAAAAATTCGGCCAAAATGGAGGTTAAGAAAATCTCCTCGTTAATTTAGGACATTACTCGTTTTCGACCCATTTTTACTAGGAAGGCCATAAAGTGGCCGATTTGTATTGAATCTTAGCATGTGACAATTCGTTGGATAGGTAAACAACATAACTACGACTTCCATGGGATATTTTTGCATTCTCTAAAAATTCGGCCAAAATGGAGGTTAAGAAAATCTCCTCGTTAATTTAGGACATTACTCGTTTTCGACCCATTTTTACTAGGAAGGCCATAAAGTGGCCGATTTGTATTGAATCTTAGCATGTGACAATTTGTTGGATAGGTAAACAACATAACTACGACTTCCATGGGATATTTTTGCATTCTCTAAAAATTCGGCCAAAACGGAGGTTAAGAAAATCTCCTCGTTAATTTAGGACATTACTCGTTTTCGACCCTTTTTTGCTAGGAAGGCCATAATGTGGCCGATTTGCATTGAATCTTAGCATGTGACAATTCGTTGGATAGATAAACAACATAACTACGACTTCCATGGGATATTTTCGCATTCTCTAAAAATTCGGCCAAAATGGAGGTTAAGAAAATCTCCTCGTTAATTTAGGACATAACTCGTTTTAAACCCTTTTTTAGTAGGAAAGCCATAATGTGGCCGATTTGCATTGAATCTTAGCGTGTCACAATTCGTTGGATAGGTAAACAACATAACTACGACTTCAATGGGATATTTTTGCATTCTCTAAAAATTCGGCCAAAATGGAGGTTAAGAAAATCTCCTCGTTAATTTAGGACATTACTCGTTTTCGACCCATTTTTACTAGGAAGGCCATAAAGTGGCCGATTTGTATGGAATCTTAGCATGTGACAATTCGTTGGATAGGTAAACAACATAACTACGACTTCCATGGGATATTTTTGCATTCTCTAAAAATTCGGCCAAAATGGAGGTTAAGAAAATCTCCTCGTTAATTTAGGACATTACTCGTTTTCGACCCATTTTTACTAGGAAGGCCATAAAGTGGCCGATTTGTATTGAATCTTAGCATGTGACAATTTGCTGGATAGGTAAACAACATAACTACGACTTCCATGGGATATTTTTGCATTCTCTAAAAATTCGGCCAAAACGGAGGTTAAGAAAATCTCCTCGTTAATTTAGGACATTACTCGTTTTCGACCCTTTTTTGCTAGGAAGGCCATAATGTGGCCGATTTGCATTGAATCTTAGCATGTGACAATTCGTTGGATAGATAAACAACATAACTACGACTTCCATGGGATATTTTCGCATTTTCTAAAAATTCGGCCAAAATGGAGGTTAAGAAAATCTCCTCGTTAATTTAGGACATAACTCGTTTTAAACCCTTTTTTAGTAGGAAAGCCATAATGTGGCCGATTTGCATTGAATCTTAGCGTGTCACAATTCGTTGGATAGGTAAACAACATAACTACGACTTCAATGGGATATTTTTGCATTCTCTAAAAATTCGGCCAAAATGGAGGTTAAGAAAATCTCCTCGTTAATTTAGGACATTACTCGTTTTCGACCCATTTTTACTAGGAAGGCCATAAAGTGGCCGATTTGTATTGAATCTTAGCATGTGACAATTCGTTGGATAGGTAAACAACATAACTACGACTTCCATGGGATATTTTTGCATTCTCTAAAAATTCGGCCAAAATGGAGGTTAAGAAAATCTACTCGTTAATTTAGGACATTACTCGTTTTCGACCCATTTTTACTAGGAAGGCCATAAAGTGGCCGATTTGTATTGAATCTTAGCATGTGACAATTTGTTGGATAGGTAAACAACATAACTACGACTTCCATGGGATATTTTTGCATTCTCTAAAAATTCGGCCAAAACGGAGGTTAAGAAAATCTCCTCGTTAATTTAGGACATTACTCGTTTTCGACCCTTTTTTGCTAGGAAGGCCATAATGTGGCCGATTTGCATTGAATCTTAGCATGTGACAATTCGTTGGATAGATAAACAACATAACTACGACTTCCATGGGATATTTTCGCATTTTCTAAAAATTCGGCCAAAATGGAGGTTAAGAAAATCTCCTCGTTAATTTAGGACATAACTCGTTTTAAACCCTTTTTTAGTAGGAAAGCCATAATGTGGCCGATTTGCATTGAATCTTAGCGTGTCACAATTCGTTGGATAGGTAAACAACATAACTACGAATTCAATGGGATATTTTTGCATTCTCTAAAAATTCGGCCAAAATGGAGGTTAAGAAAATCTCCTCGTTAATTTAGGACATTACTCGTTTTCGACCCATTTTTACTAGGAAGGCCATAAAGTGGCCGATTTGTATTGAATCTTAGCATGTGACAATTCGTTGGATAGGTAAACAACATAACTACGACTTCCATGGGATATTTTTGCATTCTCTAAAAATTCGGCCAAAATGGAGGTTAAGAAAATCTCCTCGTTAATTTAGGACATTACTCGTTTTCGACCCATTTTTACTAGGAAGGCCATAAAGTGGCCGATTTGTATTGAATCTTAGCATGTGACAATTTGTTGGATAGGTAAACAACATAACTACGACTTCCATGGGATATTTTTGCATTCTCTAAAAATTCGGCCAAAACGGAGGTTAAGAAAATCTCCTCGTTAATTTAGGACATTACTCGTTTTCGACCCTTTTTTGCTAGGAAGGCCATAATGTGGCCGATTTGCATTGAATCTTAGCATGTGACAATTCGTTGGATAGATAAACAACATAACTACGACTTCCATGGGATATTTTCGCATTTTCTAAAAATTCGGCCAAAATGGAGGTTAAGAAAATCTCCTCGTTAATTTAGGACATAACTCGTTTTAAACCCTTTTTTAGTAGGAAAGCCATAATGTGGCCGATTTGCATTGAATCTTAGCGTGTCACAATTCGTTGGATAGGTAAACAACATAACTACGACTTCAATGGGATATTTTTGCATTCTCTAAAAATTCGGCCAAAATGGAGGTTAAGAAAATCTCCTCGTTAATTTAGGACATTACTCGTTTTCGACCCATTTTTACTAGGAAGGCCATAAAGTGGCCGATTTGTATTGAATCTTAGCATGTGACAATTCGTTGGATAGGTAAACAACATAACTACGACTTCCATGGGATATTTTTGCATTCTCTAAAAATTCGGCCAAAATGGAGGTTAAGAAAATCTCCTCGTTAATTTAGGACATTACTCGTTTTCGACCCATTTTTACTAGGAAGGCCATAAAGTGGCCGATTTGTATTGAATCTTAGCATGTGACAATTTGTTGGATAGGTAAACAACATAACTACGACTTCCATGGGATATTTTTGCATTCTCTAAAAATTCGGCCAAAACGGAGGTTAAGAAAATCTCCTCGTTAATTTAGGACATTACTCGTTTTCGACCCTTTTTTGCTAGGAAGGCCATAATGTGGCCGATTTGCATTGAATCTTAGCATGTGACAATTCGTTGGATAGATAAACAACATAACTACGACTTCCATGGGATATTTTCGCATTCTCTAAAAATTCGGCCAAAATGGAGGTTAAGAAAATCTCCTCGTTAATTTAGGACATAACTCGTTTTAAACCCTTTTTTAGTAGGAAAGCCATAATGTGGCCGATTTGCATTGAATCTTAGCGTGTCACAATTCGTTGGATAGGTAAACAACATAACTACGACTTCAATGGGATATTTTTGCATTCTCTAAAAATTCGGCCAAAATGGAGGTTAAGAAAATCTCCTCGTTAATTTAGGACATTACTCGTTTTCGACCCATTTTTACTAGGAAGGCCATAAAGTGGCCGATTTGTATTGAATCTTAGCATGTGACAATTCGTTGGATAGGTAAACAACATAACTACGACTTCCATGGGATATTTTTGCATTCTCTAAAAATTCGGCCAAAATGGAGGTTAAGAAAATCTCCTCGTTAATTTAGGACATTACTCGTTTTCGACCCATTTTTACTAGGAAGGCCATAAAGTGGCCGATTTGTATTGAATCTTAGCATGTGACAATTTGCTGGATAGGTAAACAACATAACTACGACTTCCATGGGATATTTTTGCATTCTCTAAAAATTCGGCCAAAACGGAGGTTAAGAAAATCTCCTCGTTAATTTAGGACATTACTCGTTTTCGACCCTTTTTTGCTAGGAAGGCCATAATGTGGCCGATTTGCATTGAATCTTAGCATGTGACAATTCGTTGGATAGATAAACAACATAACTACGACTTCCATGGGATATTTTCGCATTTTCTAAAAATTCGGCCAAAATGGAGGTTAAGAAAATCTCCTCGTTAATTTAGGACATAACTCGTTTTAAACCCTTTTTTAGTAGGAAAGCCATAATGTGGCCGATTTGCATTGAATCTTAGCGTGTCACAATTCGTTGGATAGGTAAACAACATAACTACGACTTCAATGGGATATTTTTGCATTCTCTAAAAATTCGGCCAAAATGGAGGTTAAGAAAATCTCCTCGTTAATTTAGGACATTACTCGTTTTCGACCCATTTTTACTAGGAAGGCCATAAAGTGGCCGATTTGTATTGAATCTTAGCATGTGACAATTCGTTGGATAGGTAAACAACATAACTACGACTTCCATGGGATATTTTTGCATTCTCTAAAAATTCGGCCAAAATGGAGGTTAAGAAAATCTACTCGTTAATTTAGGACATTACTCGTTTTCGACCCATTTTTACTAGGAAGGCCATAAAGTGGCCGATTTGTATTGAATCTTAGCATGTGACAATTTGTTGGATAGGTAAACAACATAACTACGACTTCCATGGGATATTTTTGCATTCTCTAAAAATTCGGCCAAAACGGAGGTTAAGAAAATCTCCTCGTTAATTTAGGACATTACTCGTTTTCGACCCTTTTTTGCTAGGAAGGCCATAATGTGGCCGATTTGCATTGAATCTTAGCATGTGACAATTCGTTGGATAGATAAACAACATAACTACGACTTCCATGGGATATTTTCGCATTTTCTAAAAATTCGGCCAAAATGGAGGTTAAGAAAATCTCCTCGTTAATTTAGGACATAACTCGTTTTAAACCCTTTTTTAGTAGGAAAGCCATAATGTGGCCGATTTGCATTGAATCTTAGCGTGTCACAATTCGTTGGATAGGTAAACAACATAACTACGAATTCAATGGGATATTTTTGCATTCTCTAAAAATTCGGCCAAAATGGAGGTTAAGAAAATCTCCTCGTTAATTTAGGACATTACTCGTTTTCGACCCATTTTTACTAGGAAGGCCATAAAGTGGCCGATTTGTATTGAATCTTAGCATGTGACAATTCGTTGGATAGGTAAACAACATAACTACGACTTCCATGGGATATTTTTGCATTCTCTAAAAATTCGGCCAAAATGGAGGTTAAGAAAATCTCCTCGTTAATTTAGGACATTACTCGTTTTCGACCCATTTTTACTAGGAAGGCCATAAAGTGGCCGATTTGTATTGAATCTTAGCATGTGACAATTTGTTGGATAGGTAAACAACATAACTACGACTTCCATGGGATATTTTTGCATTCTCTAAAAATTCGGCCAAAACGGAGGTTAAGAAAATCTCCTCGTTAATTTAGGACATTACTCGTTTTCGACCCTTTTTTGCTAGGAAGGCCATAATGTGGCCGATTTGCATTGAATCTTAGCATGTGACAATTCGTTGGATAGATAAACAACATAACTACGACTTCCATGGGATATTTTCGCATTCTCTAAAAATTCGGCCAAAATGGAGGTTAAGAAAATCTCCTCGTTAATTTAGGACATAACTCGTTTTAAACCCTTTTTTAGTAGGAAAGCCATAATGTGGCCGATTTGCATTGAATCTTAGCGTGTCACAATTCGTTGGATAGGTAAACAACATAACTACGACTTCAATGGGATATTTTTGCATTCTCTAAAAATTCGGCCAAAATGGAGGTTAAGAAAATCTCCTCGTTAATTTAGGACATTACTCGTTTTCGACCCATTTTTACTAGGAAGGCCATAAAGTGGCCGATTTGTATTGAATCTTAGCATGTGACAATTCGTTGGATAGGTAAACAACATAACTACGACTTCCATGGGATATTTTTGCATTCTCTAAAAATTCGGCCAAAATGGAGGTTAAGAAAATCTCCTCGTTAATTTAGGACATTACTCGTTTTCGACCCATTTTTACTAGGAAGGCCATAAAGTGGCCGATTTGTATTGAATCTTAGCATGTGACAATTTGCTGGATAGGTAAACAACATAACTACGACTTCCATGGGATATTTTTGCATTCTCTAAAAATTCGGCCAAAACGGAGGTTAAGAAAATCTCCTCGTTAATTTAGGACATTACTCGTTTTCGACCCTTTTTTGCTAGGAAGGCCATAATGTGGCCGATTTGCATTGAATCTTAGCATGTGACAATTCGTTGGATAGATAAACAACATAACTACGACTTCCATGGGATATTTTCGCATTCTCTAAAAATTCGGCCAAAATGGAGGTTAAGAAAATCTCCTCGTTAATTTAGGACATAACTCGTTTTCAACCCTTTTTTAGTAGGAAGGCCATAATGTGGCCGATTTGCATTGAATCTTAGCGTGTGACAATTCGTTGGATAGGTAAACAACATAACTACGACTTCCATGGGATATTTTTGCATTCTCTAAAAATTCGGCCAAAATGGAGGTTAAGAAAATCTCCTCGTTAATTTAGGACGTTACTCGTTTTCGACCCATTTTTACTAGGAAGGCCATAAAGTGGCCGATTTGTATTGAATCTTAGCATGTGACAATTTGTTGGATAGGTAAACAACATACCTACGATTTCCATGGGATATTTTTGCATTCCCTAAAAATTCGGCCAAAAGGGAGGTTAAGAAAATCCCCTCGTTAATTTAGGACATTACTCGTTTTCGACCCTTTTTTACTAGGAAGGCCATAATGTGGCCGATTTGCATTGAATCTTAGCATGTGACAATTCGTTGGAAAGGTAAACAACATAACTACGACTTCCATGGGATATTTTTGCATTCTCTAAAAATTCGGCCAAAATGGAGGTTAAGAAAATCTCCTCGTTAATTTGGGACATTACTCGTTTTCGACCCTTTTTTAGTAGGAAGGCCATAATGTGGCCGATTTGCATTGAATCTTAGCGTGTGACAATTCGTTGGATAGGTAAACAACATAACTACGACTTCCATGGGATATTTTTGCATTCTCTAAAAATTCGACCAAAATGGAGGTTAAGAAAATCTCCTCGTTAATTTAGGACATAACTCGTTTTAAACCCTTTTTTAGTAGGAAAGCCATAATGTGGCCGATTTGCATTGAATCTTAGCGTGTCACAATTCGTTGGATAGGTAAACAACATAACTACGACTTCAATGGGATATTTTTGCATTCTCTAAAAATTCGGCCAAAATGGAGGTTAAGAAAATCTCCTCGTTAATTTAGGACATTACTCGTTTTCGACCCATTTTTACTAGGAAGGCCATAAAGTGGCCGATTTGTATTGAATCTTAGCATGTGACAATTCGTTGGAAAGGTAAACAACATAACTACGACTTCCATGGGATATTTTTGCATTCTCTAAAAATTCGGCCAAAATGGAGGTTAAGAAAATCTCCTCGTTAATTTAGGACATTACTCGTTTTCGACCCATTTTTACTAGGAAGGCCATAAAGTGGCCGATTTGTATTGAATCTTAGCATGTGACAATTTGTTGGATAGGTAAACAACATAACTACGACTTCCATGGGATATTTTTGCATTCTCTAAAAATTCGGCCAAAACGGAGGTTAAGAAAATCTCCTCGTTAATTTAGGACATTACTCGTTTTCGACCCTTTTTTGCTAGGAAGGCCATAATGTGGCCGATTTGCATTGAATCTTAGCATGTGACAATTCGTTGGATAGATAAACAACATAACTACGACTTCCATGGGATATTTTCGCATTCTCTAAAAATTCGGCCAAAATGGAGGTTAAGAAAATCTCCTCGTTAATTTAGGACATAACTCGTTTTAAACCCTTTTTTAGTAGGAAAGCCATAATGTGGCCGATTTGCATTGAATCTTAGCGTGTCACAATTCGTTGGATAGGTAAACAACATAACTACGACTTCAATGGGATATTTTTGCATTCTCTAAAAATTCGGCCAAAATGGAGGTTAAGAAAATCTCCTCGTTAATTTAGGACATTACTCGTTTTCGACCCATTTTTACTAGGAAGGCCATAAAGTGGCCGATTTGTATTGAATCTTAGCATGTGACAATTCGTTGGATAGGTAAACAACATAACTACGACTTCCATGGGATATTTTTGCATTCTCTAAAAATTCGGCCAAAATGGAGGTTAAGAAAATCTCCTCGTTAATTTAGGACATTACTCGTTTTCGACCCATTTTTACTAGGAAGGCCATAAAGTGGCCGATTTGTATTGAATCTTAGCATGTGACAATTTACTGGATAGGTAAACAACATAACTACGACTTCCATGGGATATTTTTGCATTCTCTAAAAATTCGGCCAAAACGGAGGTTAAGAAAATCTCCTCGTTAATTTAGGACATTACTCGTTTTCGACCCTTTTTTGCTAGGAAGGCCATAATGTGGCCGATTTTCATTGAATCTTAGCATGTGACAATTCGTTGGATAGATAAACAACATAACTACGACTTCCATGGGATATTTTCGCATTCTCTAAAAATTCGGCCAAAATGGAGGTTAAGAAAATCTCCTCGTTAATTTAGGACATAACTCGTTTTCAACCCTTTTTTAGTAGGAAGGCCATAATGTGGCCGATTTGCATTGAATCTTAGCGTGTGACAATTCGTTGGATAGGTAAACAACATAACTACGACTTCCATGGGATATTTTTGCATTCTCTAAAAATTCGGCCAAAATGGAGGTTAAGAAAATCTCCTCGTTAATTTAGGACGTTACTCGTTTTCGACCCATTTTTACTAGGAAGGCCATAAAGTGGCCGATTTGTATTGAATCTTAGCATGTGACAATTTGTTGGATAGGTAAACAACATACCTACGATTTCCATGGGATATTTTTGCATTCCCTAAAAATTCGGCCAAAAGGGAGGTTAAGAAAATCCCCTCGTTAATTTAGGACATTACTCGTTTTCGACCCTTTTTTACTAGGAAGGCCATAATGTGGCCGATTTGCATTGAATCTTAGCATGTGACAATTCGTTGGAAAGGTAAACAACATAACTACGACTTCCATGGGATATTTTTGCATTCTCTAAAAATTCGGCCAAAATGGAGGTTAAGAAAATCTCCTCGTTAATTTGGGACATTACTCGTTTTCGACCCTTTTTTAGTAGGAAGGCCATAATGTGGCCGATTTGCATTGAATCTTAGCGTGTGACAATTCGTTGGATAGGTAAACAACATAACTACGACTTCCATGGGATATTTTTGCATTCTCTAAAAATTCGGCCAAAATGGAGGTTAAGAAAATCTCCTCGTTAATTTAGGACGTTACTCGTTTTCGACCCATTTTTACTAGGAAGGCCATAAAGTGGCCGATTTGTATTGAATCTTAGCATGTGACAATTTGTTGGATAGGTAAACAACATAACTACGACTTCCATGGGATATTTTTGCATTCTCTAAAAATTCGGCCAAAATGGAGGTTAAGAAAATCTCCTCGTTAATTTAGGACATTACTCGTTTTCGACCCATTTTTACTAGGAAGGCCATAAAGTGGCCGATTTGTATTGAATCTTAGCATGTGACAATTCGTTGGATAGGTAAACAACATAACTACGACTTCCATGGGATATTTTTGCATTCTCTAAAAATTCGGCCAAAATGGAGGTTAAGAAAATCTCCTCGTTAATTTAGGACATTACTCGTTTTCGACCCATTTTTACTAGGAAGGCCATAAAGTGGCCGATTTGTATTGAATCTTAGCATGTGACAATTTGTTGGATAGGTAAACAACATAACTACGACTTCCATGGGATATTTTTGCATTCTCTAAAAATTCTGCCAAAACGGAGGTTAAGAAAATCTCCTCGTTAATTTAGGACATTACTCGTTTTCGACCCTTTTTTGCTAGGAAGGCCATAATGTGGCCGATTTGCATTGAATCTTAGCATGTGACAATTCGTTGGATAGATAAACAACATAACTACGACTTCCATGGGATATTTTCGCATTCTCTAAAAATTCGGCCAAAATGGAGGTTAAGAAAATCTCCTCGTTAATTTAGGACATAACTCGTTTTCAACCCTTTTTTAGTAGGAAGGCCATAATGTGGCCGATTTGCATTGAATCTTAGCGTGTGACAATTCGTTGGATAGGTAAACAACATAACTACGACTTCCATGGGATATTTTTGCATTCTCTAAAAATTCGGCCAAAATGGAGGTTAAGAAAATCTCCTCGTTAATTTAGGACATTACTCGTTTTCGACCCATTTTTACTAGGAAGGCCATAAAGTGGCCGATTTGTATTGAATCTTAGCATGTGACAATTTGTTGGATAGGTAAACAACATAACTACGACTTCCATGGGATATTTTTGCATTCTCTAAAAATTCTGCCAAAACGGAGGTTAAGAAAATCTCCTCGTTAATTTAGGACATTACTCGTTTTCGACCCTTTTTTGCTAGGAAGGCCATAATGTGGCCGATTTGCATTGAATCTTAGCATGTGACAATTCGTTGGATAGATAAACAACATAACTACGACTTCCATGGGATATTTTCGCATTCTCTAAAAATTCGGCCAAAATGGAGGTTAAGAAAATCTCCTCGTTAATTTAGGACATAACTCGTTTTCAACCCTTTTTTAGTAGGAAGGCCATAATGTGGCCGATTTGCATTGAATCTTAGCGTGTGACAATTCGTTGGATAGGTAAACAACATAACTACGACTTCCATGGGATATTTTTGCATTCCCTAAAAATTCGGCCAAAAGGGAGGTTAAGAAAATCCCCTCGTTAATTTAGGACATTAATCGTTTTCGACCCTTTTTTTATAAGGAAAGCCATAAAGTGGCCGGTTTGTATTGAATCTTAGCATGGGACAATTCGTTGGATAGGTAAACAACATAGCTACGACTTCCATGGGATATTTTTGCATTTTTTAAAAATTCAGCCAAAATGGAGGTTAAGAAAATCCTTGCGTTAATTTGGGACATTACTCGTTTTCGACCCTTTTTTACTAGGAAGGCCATAATGTGGCCGATTTGCATTGAATCTTAGCGTGTGACAATTCGTTGGATAGGTAAACAACATAACTACGACTTCCATGGGATATTTTTGCATTCTCTAAAAATTCGGCCAAAAAGGAGGTTAAGAAAATCTCCTCGTTAATTTAGGACATTACTCGATTTCGACCCATTTTTACTAGGAAGGCCATAAAGTGGCCGATTTGTATTGAATCTTAGCATGTGACAATTTGTTGGATAGGAAAACAACATAACTACGTCTTCCATGGGATATTTTTGCATTCTCTAAAAATTCGGCCAAAACGGAGGTTAAGAAAATCTCCTCGTTAATTTAGGACATTACTCGTTTTCGACCCTTTTTTAGTAGGAAGGCCATAATGTGGCCGATTTGCATTGAATCTTAGCGTGTGACAATTCGTTGGATAGGTAAACAACATAACTACGACTTCCATGGGATATTTTTGCATTCTCTAAAATTTCGGCCAAAATGGAGGTTAAGAAAATCTCCTCGTTAATTTAGGACATTACTCGTTTTCGACCCATTTTTACTAGGAAGGCCATAAAGTGGCCGATTTGTATTGAATCTTAGCATGTGACAATTCGTTGGATAGGTAAACAACATAACTACGACTTCCATGAGATATTTTTGCATTCTCTAAAAATTCGGCCAAAACGGAGGTTAAGAAAATCTCCTCGTTAATTTAGGACATTACTCGTTTTCGACCCTTTTTTAGTAGGAAGGCCATAATGTGGCCGATTTGCATTGAATCATAGCGTGTGACAATTCGTTGGATAGATAAACAACATAACTACGACTTCCATGGGATATTTTTGCATTCTCTAAAAATTCGGCCAAAATGGAGGTTAAGAAAATCTCCTCGTTAATTTAGGACATTACTCGTTTTCGACCCATTTTTACTAGGAAGGCCATAAAGTGGCCGATTTGTGTTGAATCTTAGCAAGTGACAATTCGTTGGATAGGTAAACAACATAACTACGACTTCCATGGGATATTTTTGCATTCTTTAAAAATTCAGCCACAGTGGAGGTTAAGAAAATATCCTCGTTAATTTGGGACATTACTCGTTTTTGACCCATTTTTACTAGGAAGGCCATAAAGTGGCCGATTTGTATTGAATCTTAGCGTGTGACAATTCGTTGGATATGTAAACAACATAACTACAACTTCCATGGGATAATTTTGCATTCTCTAAAAATTCGGCCAAAATGGAGGTTAAGAAAATCTCCTCGTTAATTTAGGACATTACTCGTTTTCGACCCATTTTTACTAGGAAGGCCATAAAGTGGCCGATTTGTATTGAATCTTAGCATGTGACAATTCGTTGGATAGGTAAACAACATAACTACGACTTCCATGGGATATTTTTGCATTCTCTAAAAATTCGGCCAAAATGGAGGTTAAGAAAATCTCCTCGTTAATTTAGGACATTACTCGATTTCGACCCATTTTTACTAGGAAGGCCATAAAGTGGCCGATTTGTATTGAATCTTAGCATGTGACAATTTGTTGGATAGGAAAACAACATAACTACGTCTTCCATGGGATATTTTTGCATTCTCTAAAAATTCGGCCAAAACGGAGGTTAAGAAAATCTCCTCGTTAATTTAGGACATTACTCGTTTTCGACCCTTTTTTAGTAGGAAGGCCATAATGTGGCCGATTTGCATTGAATCTTAGCGTGTGACAATTCGTTGGATAGGTAAACAACATAACTACGACTTCCATGGGATATTTTTGCATTCTCTAAAAATTCGGCCAAAATGGAGGTTAAGAAAATCTCCTCGTTAATTTAGGACATTACTCGTTTTCGACCCATTTTTACTAGGAAGGCCATAAAGTGGCCGATTTGTATTGAATCTTAGCATGTGACAATTCGTTGGATAGGTAAACAACATAACTACGACTTCCATGAGATATTTTTGCATTCTCTAAAAATTCGGCCAAAACGGAGGTTAAGAAAATCTCCTCGTTAATTTAGGACATTACTCGTTTTCGACCCTTTTTTAGTAGGAAGGCCATAATGTGGCCGATTTGCATTGAATCATAGCGTGTGACAATTCGTTGGATAGATAAACAACATAACTACGACTTCCATGGGATATTTTTGCATTCTCTAAAAATTCGGCCAAAATGGAGGTTAAGAAAATCTCCTCGTTAATTTAGGACATTACTCGTTTTCGACCCATTTTTACTAGGAAGGCCATAAAGTGGCCGATTTGTATTGAATCTTAGCAAGTGACAATTCGTTGGATAGGTAAACAACATAACTACGACTTCCATGGGATATTTTTGCATTCTTTAAAAATTCAGCCACAGTGGAGGTTAAGAAAATATCCTCGTTAATTTGGGACATTACTCGTTTTTGACCCATTTTTACTAGGAAGGCCATAAAGTGGCCGATTTGTATTGAATCTTAGCGTGTGACAATTCGTTGGATATGTAAACAACATAACTACAACTTCCATGGGATAATTTTGCATTCTCTAAAAATTCGGCCAAAATGGAGGTTAAGAAAATCTCCTCGTTAATTTAGGACATTACTCGTTTTCGACCCATTTTTACTAGGAAGGCCATAAAGTGGCCGATTTGTATTGAATCTTAGCAAGTGAAAATTCGTTGGATAGGTAAACAACATAACTACGACTTCCATGGGATATTTTTGCATTCTTTAAAAATTCAGCCACAGTGGAGGTTAAGAAAATATCCTCGTTAATTTGGGACATTACTCGTTTTTGACCCATTTTTACTAGGAAGGCCATAAAGTGGCCGATTTGTATTGAATCTTAGCGTGTGACAATTTGTTGGATATGTAAACAACATAACTACAACTTCCATGGGATATTTTTGCATTCTCTAAAAATTCGGCCAAAATGGAGGTTAAGAAAATCTCCTCGTTAATTTAGGACATTACTCGTTTTCGACCCTTTTTTACTAGGAAGGCCATAAAGTGGCCGATTTGTATTGAATCTTAGCATGTGACAATTTGTTGGATAGGTAAACAACATAACTACGTCTTCCATGGGATATTTTTGCATTCTCTAAAAATTCGGCCAAAACGGAGGTTAAGAAAATCTCCTCGTTAATTTAGGACATTACTCGTTTTCGACCCTTTTTTAGTAGGAAGGCCATAATGTGGCCGATTTGCATTGAATCTTAGCGTGTGACAATTCGTTGGATAGGTAAACAACATAACTACGACTTCCATGGGATATTTTTGCATTCTCTAAAAATTCGGCCAAAACGGAGGTTAAGAAAATCTCCTCGTTAATTTAGGACATTACTCGTTTTCGACCCTTTTTTACTAGGAAGGCTATAATGTGGCCGATTTGCATTGAATCTTAGCATGTGACAATTCGTTTGATAGATAAACAACATAACTACGACTTCCATGGGATATTTTTGCATTCTCTAAAAATTCGGCCAAAATGGAGGTTAAGAAAATCTCCTCGTTAATTTAGGACATTACTCGTTTTCGACCCATTTTTACTAGGAAGGCCATAAAGTGGCCGATTTGTATTGAATCTTAGCATGTGACAATTCGTTGGAAAGGTAAACAACATAACTACGACTTCCATGGGATATTTTCGCATTCTCTAAAAATTAGGCCAAAATGGAGGTTAAGAAAATCTCCTCGTTAATTTAGGACATAACTCGTTTTCAACCCTTTTTTAGTAGGAAGGCCATAATGTGGCCGATTTGCATTGAATCTTAGCATGTGACAATTCGTTTGATAGATAAACAACATAACTACGACTTCCATGGGATATTTTTGCATTCTCTAAAAATTCGGCCAAAATGGAGGTTAAGAAAATCTCCTCGTTAATTTAGGACATTACTCGTTTTCGACCCATTTTTACTAGGAAGGCCATAAAGTGGCCGATTTGTATTGAATCTTAGCATGTGACAATTCGTTGGAAAGGTAAACAACATAACTACGACTTCCATGGGATATTTTCGCATTCTCTAAAAATTAGGCCAAAATGGAGGTTAAGAAAATCTCCTCGTTAATTTAGGACATAACTCGTTTTCAACCCTTTTTTACTAGGAAGGCTATAATGTGGCCGATTTGCATTGAATCTTAGCATGTGACAATTCGTTTGATAGATAAACAACATAACTACGACTTCCATGGGATATTTTTGCATTCTCTAAAAATTCGGCCAAAATGGAGGTTAAGAAAATCTCCTCGTTAATTTAGGACATTACTCGTTTTCGACCCATTTTTACTAGGAAGGCCATAAAGTGGCCGATTTGTATTGAATCTTAGCATGTGACAATTCGTTGGAAAGGTAAACAACAAAACTACGACTTCCATGGGATATTTTTGCATTCTCTAAAAATTCGGCCAAAACGGAGGTTAAGAAAATCTCCTCGTTAATTTAGGACATTACTCGTTTTCGACCCTTTTTTACTAGGAAGGCTATAATGTGGCCGATTTGCATTGAATCTTAGCATGTGACAATTCGTTTGATAGATAAACAACATAACTACGACTTCCATGGGATATTTTTGCATTCTCTAAAAATTCGGCCAAAATGGAGGTTAAGAAAATCTCCTCGTTAATTTAGGACATTACTCGTTTTCGACCCATTTTTACTAGGAAGGCCATAAAGTGGCCGATTTGTATTGAATCTTAGCATGTGACAATTCGTTGGAAAGGTAAACAACATAACTACGACTTCCATGGGATATATTCGCATTCTCTAAAAATTAGGCCAAAATGGAGGTTAAGAAAATCTCCTCGTTAATTTAGGACATAACTCGTTTTCAACCCTTTTTTAGTAGGAAGGCCATAATGTGGCCGATTTGCATTGAATCTTAGCGTGTGACAATTCGTTGGATAGGTAAACAACATAACTACGACTTCCATGGGATATTTTTGCATTCTCTTAAAATTCGGCCAAAATGGAGGTTAAGAAAATCTCCTCGTTAATTTAGGACATTACTCGATTTCGACCCATTTTTACTAGGAAGGCCATAAAGTGGCCGATTTGTATTGAATCTTAGCATGTGACAATTTGTTGGATAGGAAAACAACATAACTACGTCTTCCATGGGATATTTTTGCATTCTCTAAAAATTCGGCCAAAACGGAGGTTAAGAAAATCTCCTCGTTAATTTAGGACATTACTCGTTTTCGACCCTTTTTTAGTAGGAAGGCCATAATGTGGCCGATTTGCATTGAATCTTAGCGTGTGACAATTCGTTGGATAGGTAAACAACATAACTACGACTTCCATGGGATATTTTTACATTCTCTAAAAATTCGGCCAAAATGGAGGTTAAGAAAATCTCCTCGTTAATTTAGGACATTACTCGTTTTCGACCCATTTTTACTAGGAAGGCCATAAAGTGGCCGATTTGTATTGAATCTTAGCATGTGACAATTCGTTGGATAGGTAAACAACATAACTACGACTTCCATGAGATATTTTTGCATTCTCTAAAAATTCGGCCAAAACGGAGGTTAAGAAAATCTCCTCGTTAATTTAGGACATTACTCGTTTTCGACCCTTTTTTAGTAGGAAGGCCATAATGTGGCCGATTTGCATTGAATCTTAGCATGTGACAATTCGTTGGAAAGGTAAACAACATAACTACGACTTCCATGGGATATATTCGCATTCTCTAAAAATTAGGCCAAAATGGAGGTTAAGAAAATCTCCTCGTTAATTTAGGACATAACTCGTTTTCAACCCTTTTTTAGTAGGAAGGCCATAATGTGGCCGATTTGCATTGAATCTTAGCGTGTGACAATTCGTTGGATAGGTAAACAACATAACTACGACTTCCATGGGATATTTTTGCATTCTCTAAAAATTCGGCCAAAATGGAGGTTAAGAAAATCTCCTCGTTAATTTAGGACATTACTCGATTTCGACCCATTTTTACTAGGAAGGCCATAAAGTGGCCGATTTGTATTGAATCTTAGCATGTGACAATTTGTTGGATAGGAAAACAACATAACTACGTCTTCCATGGGATATTTTTGCATTCTCTAAAAATTCGGCCAAAACGGAGGTTAAGAAAATCTCCTCGTTAATTTAGGACATTACTCGTTTTCGACCCTTTTTTAGTAGGAAGGCCATAATGTGGCCGATTTGCATTGAATCTTAGCGTGTGACAATTCGTTGGATAGGTAAACAACATAACTACGAATTCCATGGGATATTTTTACATTCTCTAAAAATTCGGCCAAAATGGAGGTTAAGAAAATCTCCTCGTTAATTTAGGACATTACTCGTTTTCGACCCATTTTTACTAGGAAGGCCATAAAGTGGCCGATTTGTATTGAATCTTAGCAAGTGACAATTCGTTGGATAGGTAAACAACATAACTACGACTTCCATGGGATATTTTTGCATTCTTTAAAAATTCAGCCACAGTGGAGGTTAAGAAAATATCCTCGTTAATTTGGGACATTACTCGTTTTTGACCCATTTTTACTAGGAAGGCCATAAAGTGGCCGATTTGTATTGAATCTTAGCGTGTGACAATTCGTTGGATATGTAAACAACATAACTACAACTTCCATGGGATAATTTTGCATTCTCTAAAAATTCGGCCAAAATGGAGGTTAAGAAAATCTCCTCGTTAATTTAGGACATTACTCGTTTTCGACCCATTTTTACTAGGAAGGCCATAAAGTGGCCGATTTGTATTGAATCTTAGCAAGTGAAAATTCGTTGGATAGGTAAACAACATAACTACGACTTCCATGGGATATTTTTGCATTCTTTAAAAATTCAGCCACAGTGGAGGTTAAGAAAATATCCTCGTTAATTTGGGACATTACTCGTTTTTGACCCATTTTTACTAGGAAGGCCATAAAGTGGCCGATTTGTATTGAATCTTAGCGTGTGACAATTTGTTGGATATGTAAACAACATAACTACAACTTCCATGGGATAATTTTGCATTCTCTAAAAATTCGGCCAAAATGGAGGTTAAGAAAATCTCCTCGTTAATTTAGGACATTACTCGTTTTCGACCCATTTTTACTAGGAAGGCCATAAAGTGGCCGATTTGTATTGAATCTTAGCATGTGACAATTCGTTGGAAAGGTAAACAACATAACTACGACTTCCATGGGATATATTCGCATTCTCTAAAAATTAGGCCAAAATGGAGGTTAAGAAAATCTCCTCGTTAATTTAGGACATAACTCGTTTTCAACCCTTTTTTAGTAGGAAGGCCATAATGTGGCCGATTTGCATTGAATCTTAGCGTGTGACAATTCGTTGGATAGGTAAACAACATAACTACGACTTCCATGGGATATTTTTGCATTCTCTTAAAATTCGGCCAAAATGGAGGTTAAGAAAATCTCCTCGTTAATTTAGGACATTACTCGATTTCGACCCATTTTTACTAGGAAGGCCATAAAGTGGCCGATTTGTATTGAATCTTAGCATGTGACAATTTGTTGGATAGGAAAACAACATAACTACGTCTTCCATGGGATATTTTTGCATTCTCTAAAAATTCGGCCAAAACGGAGGTTAAGAAAATCTCCTCGTTAATTTAGGACATTACTCGTTTTCGACCCTTTTTTAGTAGGAAGGCCATAATGTGGCCGATTTGCATTGAATCTTAGCGTGTGACAATTCGTTGGATAGGTAAACAACATAACTACGACTTCCATGGGATATTTTTACATTCTCTAAAAATTCGGCCAAAATGGAGGTTAAGAAAATCTCCTCGTTAATTTAGGACATTACTCGTTTTCGACCCATTTTTACTAGGAAGGCCATAAAGTGGCCGATTTGTATTGAATCTTAGCATGTGACAATTCGTTGGATAGGTAAACAACATAACTACGACTTCCATGAGATATTTTTGCATTCTCTAAAAATTCGGCCAAAACGGAGGTTAAGAAAATCTCCTCGTTAATTTAGGACATTACTCGTTTTCGACCCTTTTTTAGTAGGAAGGCCATAATGTGGCCGATTTGCATTGAATCTTAGCATGTGACAATTCGTTGGAAAGGTAAACAACATAACTACGACTTCCATGGGATATATTCGCATTCTCTAAAAATTAGGCCAAAATGGAGGTTAAGAAAATCTCCTCGTTAATTTAGGACATAACTCGTTTTCAACCCTTTTTTAGTAGGAAGGCCATAATGTGGCCGATTTGCATTGAATCTTAGCGTGTGACAATTCGTTGGATAGGTAAACAACATAACTACGACTTCCATGGGATATTTTTGCATTCTCTAAAAATTCGGCCAAAATGGAGGTTAAGAAAATCTCCTCGTTAATTTAGGACATTACTCGATTTCGACCCATTTTTACTAGGAAGGCCATAAAGTGGCCGATTTGTATTGAATCTTAGCATGTGACAATTTGTTGGATAGGAAAACAACATAACTACGTCTTCCATGGGATATTTTTGCATTCTCTAAAAATTCGGCCAAAACGGAGGTTAAGAAAATCTCCTCGTTAATTTAGGACATTACTCGTTTTCGACCCTTTTTTAGTAGGAAGGCCATAATGTGGCCGATTTGCATTGAATCTTAGCGTGTGACAATTCGTTGGATAGGTAAACAACATAACTACGAATTCCATGGGATATTTTTACATTCTCTAAAAATTCGGCCAAAATGGAGGTTAAGAAAATCTCCTCGTTAATTTAGGACATTACTCGTTTTCGACCCATTTTTACTAGGAAGGCCATAAAGTGGCCGATTTGTATTGAATCTTAGCAAGTGACAATTCGTTGGATAGGTAAACAACATAACTACGACTTCCATGGGATATTTTTGCATTCTTTAAAAATTCAGCCACAGTGGAGGTTAAGAAAATATCCTCGTTAATTTGGGACATTACTCGTTTTTGACCCATTTTTACTAGGAAGGCCATAAAGTGGCCGATTTGTATTGAATCTTAGCGTGTGACAATTCGTTGGATATGTAAACAACATAACTACAACTTCCATGGGATAATTTTGCATTCTCTAAAAATTCGGCCAAAATGGAGGTTAAGAAAATCTCCTCGTTAATTTAGGACATTACTCGTTTTCGACCCATTTTTACTAGGAAGGCCATAAAGTGGCCGATTTGTATTGAATCTTAGCAAGTGAAAATTCGTTGGATAGGTAAACAACATAACTACGACTTCCATGGGATATTTTTGCATTCTTTAAAAATTCAGCCACAGTGGAGGTTAAGAAAATATCCTCGTTAATTTGGGACATTACTCGTTTTTGACCCATTTTTACTAGGAAGGCCATAAAGTGGCCGATTTGTATTGAATCTTAGCGTGTGACAATTTGTTGGATATGTAAACAACATAACTACAACTTCCATGGGATATTTTTGCATTCTCTAAAAATTCGGCCAAAATGGAGGTTAAGAAAATCTCCTCGTTAATTTAGGACATTACTCGTTTTCGACCCTTTTTTACTAGGAAGGCCATAAAGTGGCCGATTTGTATTGAATCTTAGCATGTGACAATTTGTTGGATAGGTAAACAACATAACTACGTCTTCCATGGGATATTTTTGCATTCTCTAAAAATTCGGCCAAAACGGAGGTTAAGAAAATCTCCTCGTTAATTTAGGACATTACTCGTTTTCGACCCTTTTTTAGTAGGAAGGCCATAATGTGGCCGATTTGCATTGAATCTTAGCGTGTGACAATTCGTTGGATAGGTAAACAACATAACTACGACTTCCATGGGATATTTTTGCATTCTCTAAAAATTCGGCCAAAACGGAGGTTAAGAAAATCTCCTCGTTAATTTAGGACATTACTCGTTTTCGACCCTTTTTTACTAGGAAGGCTATAATGTGGCCGATTTGCATTGAATCTTAGCATGTGACAATTCGTTTGATAGATAAACAACATAACTACGACTTCCATGGGATATTTTTGCATTCTCTAAAAATTCGGCCAAAATGGAGGTTAAGAAAATCTCCTCGTTAATTTAGGACATTACTCGTTTTCGACCCATTTTTACTAGGAAGGCCATAAAGTGGCCGATTTGTATTGAATCTTAGCATGTGACAATTCGTTGGAAAGGTAAACAACATAACTACGACTTCCATGGGATATTTTCGCATTCTCTAAAAATTAGGCCAAAATGGAGGTTAAGAAAATCTCCTCGTTAATTTAGGACATAACTCGTTTTCAACCCTTTTTTAGTAGGAAGGCCATAATGTGGCCGATTTGCATTGAATCTTAGCATGTGACAATTCGTTTGATAGATAAACAACATAACTACGACTTCCATGGGATATTTTTGCATTCTCTAAAAATTCGGCCAAAATGGAGGTTAAGAAAATCTCCTCGTTAATTTAGGACATTACTCGTTTTCGACCCATTTTTACTAGGAAGGCCATAAAGTGGCCGATTTGTATTGAATCTTAGCATGTGACAATTCGTTGGAAAGGTAAACAACATAACTACGACTTCCATGGGATATTTTCGCATTCTCTAAAAATTAGGCCAAAATGGAGGTTAAGAAAATCTCCTCGTTAATTTAGGACATAACTCGTTTTCAACCCTTTTTTACTAGGAAGGCTATAATGTGGCCGATTTGCATTGAATCTTAGCATGTGACAATTCGTTTGATAGGTAAACAACATAACTACGACTTCCATGGGATATTTTTGCATTCTTTAAAAATTCAGCCACAGTGGAGGTTAAGAAAATATCCTCGTTAATTTGGGACATTACTCGTTTTTGACCCATTTTTACTAGGAAGGCCATAAAGTGGCCGATTTGTATTGAATCTTAGCGTGTGACAATTCGTTGGATATGTAAACAACATAACTACAACTTCCATGGGATAATTTTGCATTCTCTAAAAATTCGGCCAAAATGGAGGTTAAGAAAATCTCCTCGTTAATTTAGGACATTACTCGTTTTCGACCCATTTTTACTAGGAAGGCCATAAAGTGGCCGATTTGTATTGAATCTTAGCATGTGACAATTCGTTGGAAAGGTAAACAACAAAACTACGACTTCCATGGGATATTTTTGCATTCTCTAAAAATTCGGCCAAAACGGAGGTTAAGAAAATCTCCTCGTTAATTTAGGACATTACTCGTTTTCGACCCTTTTTTACTAGGAAGGCTATAATGTGGCCGGTTTGCATTGAATCTTAGCATGTGACAATTCGTTTGATAGATAAACAACATAACTACGACTTCCATGAGATATTTTTGCATTCTCTAAAAATTCGGCCAAAATGGAGGTTAAGAAAATCTCCTCGTTAATTTAGGACATTACTCGTTTTCGACCCATTTTTACTAGGAAGGCCATAAAGTGGCCGATTTGTATTGAATCTTAGCATGTGACAATTCGTTGGAAAGGTAAACAACATAACTACGACTTCCATGGGATATATTCGCATTCTCTAAAAATTAGGCCAAAATGGAGGTTAAGAAAATCTCCTCGTTAATTTAGGACATAACTCGTTTTCAACCCTTTTTTAGTAGGAAGGCCATAATGTGGCCGATTTGCATTGAATCTTAGCGTGTGACAATTCGTTGGATAGGTAAACAACATAACTACGACTTCCATGGGATATTTTTGCATTCTCTAAAAATTCGGCCAAAATGGAGGTTAAGAAAATCTCCTCGTTAATTTAGGACATTACTCGATTTCGACCCATTTTTACTAGGAAGGCCATAAAGTGGCCGATTTGTATTGAATCTTAGCATGTGACAATTTGTTGGATAGGAAAACAACATAACTACGTCTTCCATGGGATATTTTTGCATTCTCTAAAAATTCGGCCAAAACGGAGGTTAAGAAAATCTCCTCGTTAATTTAGGACATTACTCGTTTTCGACCCTTTTTTAGTAGGAAGGCCATAATGTGGCCGATTTGCATTGAATCTTAGCGTGTGACAATTCGTTGGATAGGTAAACAACATAACTACGACTTCCATGGGATATTTTTACATTCTCTAAAAATTCGGCCAAAATGGAGGTTAAGAAAATCTCCTCGTTAATTTAGGACATTACTCGTTTTCGACCCATTTTTACTAGGAAGGCCATAAAGTGGCCGATTTGTATTGAATCTTAGCATGTGACAATTCGTTGGATAGGTAAACAACATAACTACGACTTCCATGAGATATTTTTGCATTCTCTAAAAATTCGGCCAAAACGGAGGTTAAGAAAATCTCCTCGTTAATTTAGGACATTACTCGTTTTCGACCCTTTTTTAGTAGGAAGGCCATAATGTGGCCGATTTGCATTGAATCTTAGCGTGTGACAATTCGTTGGATAGATAAACAACATAACTACGACTTCCATGGGATATTTTTGCATTCTCTAAAAATTCGGCCAAAATGGAGGTTAAGAAAATCTCCTCGTTAATTTAGGACATTACTCGTTTTCGACCCATTTTTACTAGGAAGGCCATAAAGTGGCCGATTTGTATTGAATCTTAGCAAGTGACAATTCGTTGGATAGGTAAACAACATAACTACGACTTCCATGGGATATTTTTGCATTCTTTAAAAATTCAGCCACAATGGAGGTTAAGAAAATATCCTCGTTAATTTGGGACATTACTCGTTTTTGACCCATTTTTACTAGGAAGGCCATAAAGTGGCCGATTTGTATTGAATCTTAGCGTGTGACAATTCGTTGGATATGTAAACAACATAACTACAACTTCCATGGGATATTTTTGCATTCTCTAAAAATTCGGCCAAAATGGAGGTTAAGAAAATCTCCTCGTTAATTTAGGACATTACTCGTTTTCGACCCTTTTTTACTAGGAAGGCCAGAATGTGGCCGATTTGCATTGAATCTTAGCATGTGACAATTCGTTGGAAAGGTAAACAACAAAACTACGACTTCCATGGGATATTTTTGCATTCTCTAAAAATTCGGCCAAAATGGAGGTTAAGAAAATCTCCTCGTTAATTTGGGACATTACTCGTTTTCGACCCTTTTTTAGTAGGAAGGCCATAAAGTGGTCGATTTGTATTGAATCTTAGCGTGTGACAATTCGTTGGATATGTAAACAACATAACTACGACTTCCATGGGATATTTTTGCATTCTCTAAAAATTCGGCCAAAATGGAGGTTAAGAAAATCTCCTCGTTAATTTAGGACATTACTCGTTTTCGACCCATTTTTACTAGGAAGGCCATAAAGTGGCCGATTTGTATTGAATCTTAGCAAGTGACAATTCGTTGGATAGGTAAACAACATAACTACGACTTCCATGGGATATTTTTGCATTCTTTAAAAATTCAGCCACAATGGAGGTTAAGAAAATATCCTCGTTAATTTGGGACATTACTCGTTTTTGACCCATTTTTACTAGGAAGGCCATAAAGTGGCCGATTTGTATTGAATCTTAGCGTGTGACAATTCGTTGGATATGTAAACAACATAACTACAACTTCCATGGGATATTTTTGCATTCTCTAAAAATTCGGCCAAAATGGAGGTTAAGAAAATCTCCTCGTTAATTTAGGACATTACTCGTTTTCGACCCTTTTTTACTAGGAAGGCCAGAATGTGGCCGATTTGCATTGAATCTTAGCATGTGACAATTCGTTGGAAAGGTAAACAACAAAACTACGACTTCCATGGGATATTTTTGCATTCTCTAAAAATTCGGCCAAAATGGAGGTTAAGAAAATCTCCTCGTTAATTTGGGACATTACTCGTTTTCGACCCTTTTTTAGTAGGAAGGCCATAAAGTGGTCGATTTGTATTGAATCTTAGCGTGTGACAATTCGTTGGATATGTAAACAACATAACTACGACTTCCATGGGATATTTTTGCATTCTCTAAAAATTCGGCCAAAATGGAGGTTAAGAAAATCTCCTCGTTAATTTAGGACATTACTCGTTTTCGACCCTTTTTTACTAGGAAGGCCATAATGTGGCCGATTTGCATTGAATCTTAGCATGTGACAATTCGTTGGATAGGTAAACAACATAGCTACGACTTCCATGGGATATTTTTGCATTCTCTAAAAATTCGGCCAAAATGGAGGTTAAGAAAATCTCCTCGTTAATTTAGGACATTACTCGTTTTCGACCCATTTTTACTAGGAAGGCCATAAAGTGGCCGATTTGTATTGAATCTTAGCTTGTGACCATTTGTTGGATAGGTAAACAACATAACTACGTCTTCCATGGGATATTTTTGCATTCTCTAAAAATTCGGCCAAAACGGAGGTTAAGAAAATCTCCTCGTTAATTTGGGACATTACTCGTTTTCGACCCTTTTTTAGTAGGAAGGCCATAATGTGGCCGATTTGCATTGAATCTTAGCGTGTGACAATTCGTTGGATAGGTAAACAACATAACTACGACTTCCATGGGATATTTTTGCATTCTCTAAAAATTTGGCCAAAATGGAGGTTAAGAAAATCTCCTCGTTAATTTAGGACATTACTCGTTTTCGACCCTTTTTTAGTAGGAAGGCCATAATGTGGCCGATTTGCATTGAATCTTAGCGTGTGACAATTCGTTGGATAGATAAACAACATAACTACGACTTCCATGGGATATTTTTGCATTCTCTAAAAATTCGGCCAAAATGGAGGTTAAGAAAATCTCCTCGTTAATTTAGGACATTACTCGTTTTCAACCCTTTTTTAGTAGGAAGGCCATAAAGTGGTCGATTTGTATTGAATCTTAGCATGTGAAAATTCATTGGATAGGTAAACAAAATAGCTACGACTTCCATGGGATATTTTTGCATTCTCTAAAAATTCGGCCAAAATGGAGGTTAAGAAAATCCCCTCGTTAATTTAGGACATTACTCGTTTTCGACCCTTTTTATATAAGGAAGGCCATAAAGTGGCCGGTTTGTATTGAATCTTAGCGTGTGACAATTCGTTGGATAGGTAAACAACATAGCTACGACTTCCATGGGATATTTTTGCATTTTTTAAAAATTCGGCCAAAATGGAGGTTAAGAAAATCTCCTCGTTAATTTAGGACATTACTCGTTTTCGACCCATTTTTACTAGGAAGGCCATAAAGTGGCCGATTTGTATTGAATCTTAGCATGTGACAATTTGTTGGATAGGAAAACAACATAACTACGTCTTCCATGGGATATTTTTGCATTCTCTAAAAATTCGGCCAAAACGGAGGTTAAGAAAATCTCCTCGTTAATTTAGGACATTACTCGTTTTCGACCCTTTTTTAGTAGGAAGGCCATAATGTGGCCGATTTGCATTGAATCTTAGCGTGTGACAATTCGTTGGATAGGTAAACAACATAACTACGACTTCCATGGGATATTTTTGCATTCTCTAAAAATTCGGCCAAAATGGAGGTTAAGAAAATCTCCTCGTTAATTTAGGACATTACTCGTTTTCGACCCATTTTTACTAGGAAGGCCATAAAGTGGCCGATTTGTATTGAATCTTAGCATGTGACAATTCGTTGGATAGGTAAACAACATAACTACGACTTCCATGAGATATTTTTGCATTCTCTAAAAATTCGGCCAAAACGGAGGTTAAGAAAATCTCCTCGTTAATTTAGGACATTACTCGTTTTCGACCCTTTTTTAGTAGGAAGGCCATAATGTGGCCGATTTGCATTGAATCTTAGCGTGTGACAATTCGTTGGATAGATAAACAACATAACTACGACTTCCATGGGATATTTTTGCATTCTCTAAAAATTCGGCCAAAATGGAGGTTAAGAAAATCTCCTCGTTAATTTAGGACATTACTCGTTTTCGACCCATTTTTACTAGGAAGGCCATAAAGTGGCCGATTTGTATTGAATCTTAGCAAGTGACAATTCGTTGGATAGGTAAACAACATAACTACGACTTCCATGGGATATTTTTGCATTCTTTAAAAATTCAGCCACAATGGAGGTTAAGAAAATATCCTCGTTAATTTGGGACATTACTCGTTTTTGACCCATTTTTACTAGGAAGGCCATAAAGTGGCCGATTTGTATTGAATCTTAGCGTGTGACAATTCGTTGGATATGTAAACAACATAACTACAACTTCCATGGGATATTTTTGCATTCTCTAAAAATTCGGCCAAAATGGAGGTTAAGAAAATCTCCTCGTTAATTTAGGACATTACTCGTTTTCGACCCTTTTTTACTAGGAAGGCCAGAATGTGGCCGATTTGCATTGAATCTTAGCATGTGACAATTCGTTTGAAAGGTAAACAACAAAACTACGACTTCCATGGGATATTTTTGCATTCTCTAAAAATTCGGCCAAAATGGAGGTTAAGAAAATCTCCTCGTTAATTTGGGACATTACTCGTTTTCGACCCTTTTTTAGTAGGAAGGCCATAAAGTGGTCTATTTGTATTGAATCTTAGCGTGTGACAATTCGTTGGATATGTAAACAACATAACTACGACTTCCATGGGATATTTTTGCATTCTCTAAAAATTCGGCCAAAATGGAGGTTAAGAAAGTCTCCTCGTTAATTTAGGACATTACTCGTTTTCGACCCATTTTTACTAGGAAGGCCATAAAGTGGCCGATTTGTATTGAATCTTAGCATGTGACAATTTGTTGGATAGGTAAACAACATAACTACGTCTTCCATGGGATATTTTTGCATTCTCTAAAAATTCGGCCAAAACGGAGGTTAAGAAAATCTCCTCGTTAATTTGGGACATTA
This sequence comes from Medicago sativa, assembly GCF_051527215.1. Classification (NCBI taxonomy): domain Eukaryota; kingdom Viridiplantae; phylum Streptophyta; class Magnoliopsida; order Fabales; family Fabaceae; genus Medicago; species Medicago sativa. Next base: position 86,779,258 of record NC_140750.1, read on the forward strand.
CTCGTTTTCGACCCTTTTTTAGTAGGAAGGCCATAATGTGGCCGATTTGCATTGAATCTTAGCGTGTGACAATTCGTTGGATAGGTAAACAACATAACTACGACTTCCATGGGATATTTTTGCATTCTCTAAAAATTTGGCCAAAATGGAGGTTAAGAAAATCTCCTCGTTAATTTAGGACATTACTCGTTTTCGACCCTTTTTTAGTAGGAAGGCCATAATGTGGCCGATTTGCATTGAATCTTAGCGTGTGACAATTCGTTGGATAGATAAACAACATAACTACGACTTCCATGGGATATTTTTGCATTCTCTAAAAATTCGGCCAAAATGGAGGTTAAGAAAATCTCCTCGTTAATTTAGGACATTACTCGTTTTCAACCCTTTTTTAGTAGGAAGGCCATAAAGTGGTCGATTTGTATTGAATCTTAGCATGTGAAAATTCATTGGATAGGTAAACAAAATAGCTACGACTTCCATGGGATATTTTTGCATTCTCTAAAAATTCGGCCAAAATGGAGGTTAAGAAAATCCCCTCGTTAATTTAGGACATTACTCGTTTTCGACCCTTTTTATATAAGGAAGGCCATAAAGTGGCCGGTTTGTATTGAATCTTAGCGTGTGACAGTTCGTTGGATAGGTAAACAACATAGCTACGACTTCCATGGGATATTTTTGCATTTTTTAAAAATTCAGCCAAAACGGAGGTTAAGAAAATCTCCTCGTTAATTTAGGACATTACTCGTTTTCGACCCATTTTTACTAGGAAGGCCATAAAGTGGCCGATTTGTATTGAATCTTAGCAAGTGACAATTCGTTGGATAGGTAAACAACATAACTACGACTTCCATGGGATATTTTTGCATTCTTTAAAAATTCAGCCACAATGGAGGTTAAGAAAATATCCTCGTTAATTTGGGACATTACTCGTTTTTGACCCATTTTTACTAGGAAGGCCATAAAGTGGCCGATTTGTATTGAATCTTAGCGTGTGACAATTCGTTGGATATGTAAACAACATAACTACAACTTCCATGGGATATTTTTGCATTCTCTAAAAATTCGGCCAAAATGGAGGTTAAGAAAATCTCCTCGTTAATTTAGGACATTACTCGTTTTCGACCCTTTTTTACTAGGAAGGCCATAATGTGGCCGATTTGCATTGAATCTTAGCATGTGACAATTCGTTGGAAAGGTAAACAACAAAACTACGACTTCCATGGGATATTTTTGCATTCTCTAAAAATTCGGCCAAAATGGAGGTTAAGAAAATCTCCTCGTTAATTTAGGACATTACTCGTTTTCGACCCATTTTTACTAGGAAGGCCATAAAGTGGCCGATTTGTATTGAATCTTAGCTTGTGACCATTTGTTGGATAGGTAAACAACATAACTACGTCTTCCATGGGATATTTTTGCATTCTCTAAAAATTCGGCCAAAACGGAGGTTAAGAAAATCTCCTCGTTAATTTGGGACATTACTCGTTTTCGACCCTTTTTTAGTAGGAAGGCCATAATGTGGCCGATTTGCATTGAATCTTAGCGTGTGACAATTCGTTGGATAGGTAAACAACATAACTACGACTTCCATGGGATATTTTTGCATTCTCTAAAAATTTGGCCAAAATGGAGGTTAAGAAAATATCCTCGTTAATTTGGGACATTACTCGTTTTCGACCCTTTTTTAGTAGGAAGGCCATAATGTGGCCGATTTGCATTGAATCTTAGCGTGTGACAATTCGTTGGATAGGTAAACAACGTAACTACGACTTCCATGGGATATTTTTGCATTCTCTAAAAATTCGGCCAAAATGGAGGTTAAGAAAATCTCCTCGTTAATTAAGGACATTACTCGTTTTCAACCCTTTTTTAGTAGGAAGGCCATAAAGTGGTCGATTTGTATTGAATCTTAGCATGTGAAAATTCATTGGATAGGTAAACAAAATAGCTACAACTTCCATGGGATATTTTTGCATTCTCTAAAAATTCGGCCAAAATGGAGGTTAAGAAAATCCCCTCGTTAATTTAGGACATTACTCGTTTTCGACCCTTTTTTACTAGGAAGGCCATAATGTGGCCGATTTGCATTGAATCTTAGCATGTGACAATTCGTTGGAAAGGTAAACAACAAAACTACGACTTCCATGGGATATTTTTGCATTCTCTAAAAATTCGGCCAAAATGGAGGTTAAGAAAATCTCCTCGTTAATTTGGGACATTACTCGTTTTCGACCCTTTTTTAGTAGGAAGGCCATAAAGTGGTCGATTTGTATTGAATCTTAGCGTGTGACAATTCGTTGGATATGTAAACAACATAACTACGACTTCCATGGGATATTTTTGCATTCTCTAAAAATTCGGCCAAAATGGAGGTTAAGAAAATCTCCTCGTTAATTTAGGACATTACTCGTTTTCGACCCTTTTTTACTAGGAAGGCCATAATGTGGCCGATTTGCATTGAATCTTAGCATGTGACAATTCGTTGGATAGGTAAACAACATAGCTACGACTTCCATGGGATATTTTTGCATTCTCTAAAAATTCGGCCAAAATGGAGGTTAAGAAAATCTCCTCGTTAATTTAGGACATTACTCGTTTTCGACCCATTTTTACTAGGAAGGCCATAAAGTGGCCGATTTGTATTGAATCTTAGCATGTGACAATTTGTTGGATAGGTAAACAACATAACTACGTCTTCCATGGGATATTTTTGCATTCTCTAAAAATTCGGCCAAAACGGAGGTTAAAAAAATCTCCTCGTTAATTTGGGACATTACTCGTTTTCGACCCTTTTTTAGTAGGAAGGCCATAATGTGGCCGATTTGCATTGAATCTTAGCGTGTGACAATTCGTTGGATAGGTAAACAACATAACTACGACTTCCATGGGATATTTTTGCATTCTCTAAAAATTTGGCCAAAATGGAGGTTAAGAAAATCTCCTCGTTAATTTGGGACATTACTCGTTTTCGACCCTTTTTTAGTAGGAAGGCCATAATGTGGCCGATTTGCATTGAATCTTAGCGTGTGACAATTCGTTGGATAGATAAACAACATAACTACGACTTCCATGGGATATTTTTGCATTCTCTAAAAATTCGGCCAAAATGGAGGTTAAGAAAATCTCCTCGTTAATTTAGGACATTACTCGTTTTCGACCCATTTTTACTAGGAAGGCCATAAAGTGGCCGATTTGTATTGAATCTTAGCTTGTGACAATTTGTTGGATAGGTAAACAACATAACTACGTCTTCCATGGGATATTTTTGCATTCTCTAAAAATTCGGCCAAAACGGAGGTTAAGAAAATCTCCTCGTTAATTTGGGACATTACTCGTTTTCGACCCTTTTTTAGTAGGAAGGCCATAATGTGGCCGATTTGCATTGAATCTTAGCGTGTGACAATTCGTTGGATAGGTAAACAACATAACTACGACTTCCATGGGATATTTTTGCATTCTCTAAAAATTTGGCCAAAATGGAGGTTAAGAAAATCTCCTCGTTAATTTGGGACATTACTCGTTTTCGACCCTTTTTTAGTAGGAAGGCCATAATGTGGCCGATTTGCATTGAATCTTAGCGTGTGACAATTCGTTGGATAGGTAAACAACATAACTACGACTTCCATGGGATATTTTTGCATTCTCTAAAAATTTGGCCAAAATGGAGGTTAAGAAAATCTCCTCGTTAATTTGGGACATTACTCGTTTTCGACCCTTTTTTAGTAGGAAGGCCATAATGTGGCCGATTTGCATTGAATCTTAGCGTGTGACAATTCGTTGGATAGATAAACAACATAACTACGACTTCCATGGGATATTTTTGCATTCTCTAAAAATTCGGCCAAAATGGAGGTTAAGAAAATCTCCTCGTTAATTTAGGACATTACTCGTTTTCGACCCATTTTTACTAGGAAGGCCATAAAGTGGCCGATTTGTATTGAATCTTAGCTTGTGACAATTTGTTGGATAGGTAAACAACATAACTACGTCTTCCATGGGATATTTTTGCATTCTCTAAAAATTCGGCCAAAACGGAGGTTAAGAAAATCTCCTCGTTAATTTGGGACATTACTCGTTTTCGACCCTTTTTTAGTAGGAAGGCCATAATGTGGCCGATTTGCATTGAATCTTAGCGTGTGACAATTCGTTGGATAGGTAAACAACATAACTACGACTTCCATGGGATATTTTTGCATTCTCTAAAAATTTGGCCAAAATGGAGGTTAAGAAAATCTCCTCGTTAATTTGGGACATTACTCGTTTTCGACCCTTTTTTAGTAGGAAGGCCATAATGTGGCCGATTTGCATTGAATCTTAGCGTGTGACAATTCGTTGGATAGGTAAACAACATAACTACGACTTCCATGGGATATTTTTGCATTCTCTAAAAATTCGGCCAAAATGGAGGTTAAGAAAATCTCCTCGTTAATTTAGGACATTACTCGTTTTCAACCCTTTTTTAGTAGGAAGGCCATAAAGTGGTCGATTTGTATTGAATCTTAGCATGTGAAAATTCATTGGATAGGTAAACAAAATAGCTACGACTTCCATGGGATATTTTTGCATTCTCTAAAAATTCGGCCAAAATGGAGGTTAAGAAAATCCCCTCGTTAATTTAGGACATTACTCGTTTTCGACCCTTTTTATATAAGGAAGGCCATAAAGTGGCCGGTTTGTATTGAATCTTAGCGTGTGACAATTCGTTGGATAGGTAAACAACATAGCTACGACTTCCATGGGATATTTTTGCATTTTTTAAAAATTCAGCCAAAACGGAGGTTAAGAAAATCTCCTCGTTAATTTAGGACATTACTCGTTTTCGACCCATTTTTACTAGGAAGGCCATAAAGTGGCCGATTTGTATTGAATCTTAGCATGTGATAATTCGTTGGATAGGTAAACAACATAACTACGACTTCCATGGGATATTTTTGCATTCTCTAAAAATTCGGCCAAAATGGAGGTTAAGAAAATCTCCTCGTTAATTTAGGACATTACTCGTTTTTGACCCATTTTTACTAGGAAGGCCATAAAGTGGCCGATTTGTATTGAATCTTAGCGTGTGACAATTCGTTGGATATGTAAACAACATAACTACGACTTCCATGGGATATTTTTTCATTCTCTAAAAATTCGGCCAAAATGGAGGTTAAGAAAATCTCCTCGTTAATTTAGGACATTACTAGTTTTCGACCCTTTTTTACTAGGAAGGCCATAATGTGGTCGATTTGCATTGAATCTTAGCATGTGACAATTCGTTGGAAAGGTAAACAACAAAACTACGACTTCCATGGGATATTTTTGCATTCTCTAAAAATTCGGCCAAAATGGAGGTTAAGAAAATCTCCTCGTTAATTTGGGACATTACTCGTTTTCGACCCTTTTTTAGTAGGAAGGCAATAAAGTGGTCGATTTGTATTGAATCTTAGCGTGTGACAATTCGTTGGATATGTAAACAACATAACTACGACTTCCATGGGATATTTTTGCATTCTCTAAAAATTCGGCCAAAATGGAGGTAAAGAAAATCTCCTCGTTAATTTAGGACATTACTCGTTTTCGACCCTTTTTTACTAGGAAGGCCATAATGTGGCCGATTTGCATTGAATCTTAGCATGTGACAATTCGTTGGAAAGGTAAACAACATAACTACGACTTCCATGGGATATTTTTGCATTCTCTAAAAATTCGGCCAAAATGGAGGTTAAGAAAATCTCCTCGTTAATTTGGGACATTACTCGTTTTCGACCCTTTTTTAGTAGGAAGGCCATAATGTGGCCGATTTGCATTGAATCTTAGCGTGTGACAATTCGTTGGATAGGTAAACAACATAACTACGACTTCCATGGGATATTTTTGCATTCTCTAAAAATTCGGCCAAAATGGAGGTTAAGAAAATCTCCTCGTTAATTTAGGACATTACTCGTTTTCAACCCTTTTTTAGTAGGAAGGCCATAAAGTGGTCGATTTGTATTGAATCCAAGCATGTGAAAATTCGTTGGATAGGTAAACAACATAGCTACGACTTCCATGGGATATTTTTGCATTCTCTAAAAATTCGGCCAAAATGGAGGTTAAGAAAATCTCCTCGTTAATTTAGGACATTACTCGTTTTCGACCCATTTTTACTAGGAAGGCCATAATGTGGTCGATTTGCATTGAATCTTAGCATGTGACAATTCGTTGGAAAGGTAAACAACAAAACTACGACTTCCATGGGATATTTTTGCATTCTCTAAAAATTCGGCCAAAATGGAGGTTAAGAAAATCTCCTCGTTAATTTGGGACATTACTCGTTTTCGACCCTTTTTTAGTAGGAAGGCAATAAAGTGGTCGATTTGTATTGAATCTTAGCGTGTGACAATTCGTTGGATATGTAAACAACATAACTACGACTTCCATGGGATATTTTTGCATTCTCTAAAAATTCGGCCAAAATGGAGGTAAAGAAAATCTCCTCGTTAATTTAGGACATTACTCGTTTTCGACCCTTTTTTACTAGGAAGGCCATAATGTGGCCGATTTGCATTGAATCTTAGCATGTGACAATTCGTTGGAAAGGTAAACAACATAACTACGACTTCCATGGGATATTTTTGCATTCTCTAAAAATTCGGCCAAAATGGAGGTTAAGAAAATCTCCTCGTTAATTTGGGACATTACTCGTTTTCGACCCTTTTTTAGTAGGAAGGCCATAATGTGGCCGATTTGCATTGAATCTTAGCGTGTGACAATTCGTTGGATAGGTAAACAACATAACTACGACTTCCATGGGATATTTTTGCATTCTCTAAAAATTCGGCCAAAATGGAGGTTAAGAAAATCTCCTCGTTAATTTAGGACATTACTCGTTTTCAACCCTTTTTTAGTAGGAAGGCCATAAAGTGGTCGATTTGTATTGAATCTTAGCATGTGAAAATTCGTTGGATAGGTAAACAACATAGCTACGACTTCCATGGGATATTTTTGCATTCTCTAAAAATTCGGCCAAAATGGAGGTTAAGAAAATCTCCTCGTTAATTTAGGACATTACTCGTTTTCGACCCATTTTTACTAGGAAGGCCATAAAGTGGCCGATTTGTATTGAATCTTAGCATGTGACAATTCGTTGGATAGGTGAACAACATAGCTACGACTTCCATGGGATATTTTTGCATTCTCTAAAAATTCGGCCAAAATGGAGGTTAAGAAAATCTCCTCGTTAATTTAGGACATTACTCGTTTTCGACCCTTTTTTACTAGGAAGGCCATAATGTGGCCGATTTGTATTGAATCTTAGCGTGTGACAATTCGTTGGAAAGGTAAACAACATAACTACGACTTCCATGGGATATTTTTGCATTCTCTAAAAATTCGGCCAAAATGGAGGTTAAGAAAATCTCCTCGTTAATTTGGGACATTACTCGTTTTCGACCCTTTTTTAGTAGGAAGGCCATAATGTGGCCGATTTGCATTGAATCTTAGCGTGTGACAATTCGTTGGATAGGTAAACAACATAACTACGACTTCCATGGGATATTTTTGCATTCTCTAAAAATTCGGCCAAAATGGAGGTTAAGAAAATATCCTCGTTAATTTAGGACATTACTCGTTTTCGACCCTTTTTTACTAGGAAGGCCATAATGTGGCCGATTTGCATTGAATCTTAGCATGTGACAATTCGTTGGAAAGGTAAACAACATAACTACGACTTCCATGGGATATTTTTGCATTCTCTAAAAATTCGGCCAAAATGGAGGTTAAGAAAATCTCCTCGTTAATTTGGGACATTACTCGTTTTCGACCCTTTTTTAGTAGGAAGGCCATAATGTGGCCGATTTGCATTGAATCTTAGCGTGTGACAATTCGTTGGATAGGTAAACAACATAACTACGACTTCCATGGGATATTTTTGCATTCTCTAAAAATTCGGCCAAAATGGAGGTTAAGAAAATCTCCTCGTTAATTTAGGACATTACTCGTTTTCAACCCTTTTTTAGTAGGAAGGCCATAAAGTGGTTGATTTGTATTGAATCTTAGCATGTGAAAATTCGTTGGATAGGTAAACAACATAGCTACGACTTCCATGGGATATTTTTGCATTCTCTAAAAATTCGGCCAAAATGGAGGTTAAGAAAATCTCCTCGTTAATTTAGGACATTACTCGTTTTCGACCCATTTTTACTAGGAAGGCCATAAAGTGGCCGATTTGTATTGAATCTTAGCATGTGACAATTCGTTGGATAGGTGAACAACATAGCTACGACTTCCACGGGATATTTTTGCATTCTCTAAAAATTCGGCCAAAATGGAGGTTAAGAAAATCTCCTCGTTAATTTAGGACATTACTCGTTTTCGACCCTTTTTTACTAGGAAGGCCATAATGTGGCCGATTTGTATTGAATCTTAGCGTGTGACAATTCGTTGGAAAGGTAAACAACATAACTACGACTTCCATGGGATATTTTTGCATTCTCTAAAAATTCGGCGAAAATGGAGGTTAAGAAAATCTCCTCGTTAATTTGGGACATTACTCGTTTTCGACCCTTTTTTAGTAGGAAGGCCATAATGTGGCCGATTTGCATTGAATCTTAGCGTGTGACAATTCGTTGGATAGGTAAACAACATAACTACGACTTCCATGGGATATTTTTGCATTCTCTAAAAATTCGGCCAAAATGGAGGTTAAGAAAATATCCTCGTTAATTTAGGACATTACTCGTTTTCGACCCTTTTTTACTAGGAAGGCCATAATGTGGCCGATTTGCATTGAATCTTAGCATGTGACAATTCGTTGGAAAGGTAAACAACATAACTACGACTTCCATGGGATATTTTTGCATTCTCTAAAAATTCGGCCAAAATGGAGGTTAAGAAAATCTCCTCGTTAATTTGGGACATTACTCGTTTTCGACCCTTTTTTAGTAGGAAGGCCATAATGTGGCCGATTTGCATTGAATCTTAGCGTGTGACAATTCGTTGGATAGGTAAACAACATAACTACGACTTCCATGGGATATTTTTGCATTCTCTAAAAATTCGGCCAAAATGGAGGTTAAGAAAATCTCCTCGTTAATTTAGGACATTACTCGTTTTCAACCCTTTTTTAGTAGGAAGGCCATAAAGTGGTTGATTTGTATTGAATCTTAGCATGTGAAAATTCGTTGGATAGGTAAACAACATAGCTACGACTTCCATGGGATATTTTTGCATTCTCTAAAAATTCGGCCAAAATGGAGGTTAAGAAAATCTCCTCGTTAATTTAGGACATTACTCGTTTTCGACCCATTTTTACTAGGAAGGCCATAAAGTGGCCGATTTGTATTGAATCTTAGCATGTGACAATTCGTTGGATAGGTGAACAACATAGCTACGACTTCCATGGGATATTTTTGCATTCTCTAAAAATTCGGCCAAAATGGAGGTTAAGAAAATCTCCTCGTTAATTTAGGACATTACTCGTTTTCGACCCTTTTTTACTAGGAAGGCCATAATGTGGCCGATTTGTATTGAATCTTAGCGTGTGACAATTCGTTGGAAAGGTAAACAACATAACTACGACTTCCATGGGATATTTTTGCATTCTCTAAAAATTCGGCGAAAATGGAGGTTAAGAAAATCTCCTCGTTAATTTGGGACATTACTCGTTTTCGACCCTTTTTTAGTAGGAAGGCCATAATGTGGCCGATTTGCATTGAATCTTAGCGTGTGACAATTCGTTGGATAGGTAAACAACATAACTACGACTTCCATGGGATATTTTTGCATTCTCTAAAAATTCGGCCAAAATGGAGGTTAAGAAAATATCCTCGTTAATTTAGGACATTACTCGTTTTCAACCCTTTTTTAGTAGGAAGGCCATAAAGTGGTCGATTTGTATTGAATCTTAGCATGTGAAAATTCGTTGGATAGGTAAACAACATAGCTACGACTTCCATGGGATATTTTTGCATTCTCTAAAAATTCGGCCAAAATGGAGGTTAAGAAAATCTCCTCGTTAATTTAGGACATTACTCGTTTTTGACCCATTTTTACTAGGAAGGCCATAAAGTGGCCGATTTGTATTGAATCTTAGCGTGTGACAATTCGTTGGATATGTAAACAACATACCTACGACTTCCATGGGATATTTTTGCATTCTCTAAAAATTCGGCCAAAATGGAGGTTAAGAAAATCTCCTCGTTAATTTAGGACATTACTCGTTTTCGACCCATTTTTACTAGGAAGGCCATAAAGTGGCCGATTTGTATTGAATCTTAGCATGTGACAATTCGTTGGATAGGTGAACAACATAGCTACGACTTCCATGGGATATTTTTGCATTCTCTAAAAATTCGGCCAAAATGGAGGTTAAGAAAATCTCCTCGTTAACTTAGGACATTACTCGTTTTCGACCCTTTTTTACTAGGAAGGCCATAATGTGGCCGATTTGCATTGAATCTTAGCATGTGACAATTCGTTGGAAAGGTAAACAACATAACTACGACTTCCATGGGATATTTTTGCATTCTCTAAAAATTCGGCCAAAATGGAGGTTAAGAAAATCTCCTCGTTAATTTGGGACATTACTCGTTTTCGACCCTTTTTTAGTAGGAAGGCCATAATGTGGCCGATTTGCATTGAATCTTAGCGTGTGACAATTCGTTGGATAGGTAAACAACATAACTACGACTTCCATGGGATATTTTTGCATTCTCTAAAAATTCGGCCAAAATGGAGGTTAAGAAAATCTCCTCGTTAATTTAGGACATTACTCGTTTTCAACCCTTTTTTAGTAGGAAGGCCATAAAGTGGTCGATTTGTATTGAATCTTAGCATGTGAAAATTCGTTGGATAGGTAAACAACATAGCTACGACTTCCATGGGATATTTTTGCATTCTCTAAAAATTCGGCCAAAATGGAGGTTAAGAAAATCTCCTCGTTAATTTAGGACATTACTCGTTTTCGACCCATTTTTACTAGGAAGGCCATAAAGTGGCCGATTTGTATTGAATCTTAGCATGTGACAATTCGTTGGATAGGTGAACAACATAGCTACGACTTCCATGGGATATTTTTGCATTCTCTAAAAATTCGGCCAAAATGGAGGTTAAGAAAATCTCCTCGTTAATTTAGGACATTACTCGTTTTCGACCCATTTTTACTAGGAAGGCCATAAAGTGGCCGATTTGTATTGAATCTTGGCATGTGACAATTTGTTGGATAGGTAAACAACATAACTACGTCTTCCATGGGATATTTTTGCATTCTCTAAAAATTCGGCCAAAACGGAGGTAAAGAAAATCTCCTCGTTAATTTAGGACATTACTCGTTTTCGACCCTTTTTTACTAGGAAGGCCATAATGTGGCCGATTTGCATTGAATCTTAGCGTGTGACAATTCGTTGGATAGGTAAACAACATAACTACGACTTCCATGGGATATTTTTGCATTCTCTAAAAATTCGGCCAAAATGGAGGTTAAGAAAATCTCCTCGTTAATTTAGGACATTACTCGTTTTCAACCCTTTTTTAGTAGGAAGGCCATAAAGTGGTCGATTTGTATTGAATCTTAGCATGTGAAAATTCGTTGGATAGGTAAACAACATAGCTACGACTTCCATGGGATATTTTTGCATTCTCTAAAAATTCGGCCAAAATGGAGGTTAAGAAAATCTCCTCGTTAATTTAGGACATTACTCGTTTTCGACCCATTTTTACTAGGAAGGCCATAATGTGGTCGATTTGCATTGAATCTTAGCATGTGACAATTCGTTGGAAAGGTAAACAACAAAACTACGACTTCCATGGGATATTTTTGCATTCTCTAAAAATTCGGCCAAAATGGAGGTTAAGAAAATCTCCTCGTTAATTTGGGACATTACTCGTTTTCGACCCATTTTTACTAGGAAGGCCATAAAGTGGTCGATTTGTATTGAATCTTAGCGTGTGACAATTCGTTGGATATGTAAACAACATAACTACGACTTCCATGGGATATTTTTGCATTCTCTAAAAATTCGGCCAAAATGGAGGTAAAGAAAATCTCCTCGTTAATTTAGGACATTACTCGTTTTCGACCCTTTTTTACTAGGAAGGCCATAATGTGGCCGATTTGCATTGAATCTTAGCATGTGACAATTCGTTGTAAAGGTAAACAACATAACTACGACTTCCATGGGATATTTTTGCATTCTCTAAAAATTCGGCCAAAATGGAGGTTAAGAAAATCTCCTCGTTAATTTGGGACATTACTCGTTTTCGACCCTTTTTTAGTAGGAAGGCCATAATGTGGCCGATTTGCATTGAATCTTAGCATGGGACAATTCGTTGGATAGGTAAACAACATAGCTACGACTTCCATGGGATATTTTTGCATTCTCTAAAAATTCGGCCAAAATGGAGGTTAAGAAAATCTCCTCGTTAATTTGGGACATTACTCGTTTTCGACCCTTTTTTAGTAGGAAGGCCATAATGTGGCCGATTTGCATTGAATCTTAGCGTGTGACAATTCGTTGGATAGGTAAACAACATAACTACGACTTCCATGGGATATTTTTGCATTCTCTAAAAATTCGGCCAAAATGGAGGTTAAGAAAATATCCTCGTTAATTTAGGACATTACTCGTTTTCGACCCTTTTTTACTAGGAAGGCCATAATGTGGCCGATTTGCATTGAATCTTAGCATGTGACAATTCGTTGGAAAGGTAAACAACATAACTACGACTTCCATTGGATATTTTTGCATTCTCTAAAAATTCAGCCAAAATGGAGGTTAAGAAAATCTCCTCGTTAATTTGGGACATTACTCGTTTTCGACCCTTTTTTAGTAGGAAGGCCATAATGTGGCCGATTTGCATTGAATCTTAGCGTGTGACAATTCGTTGGATAGGTAAACAACATAACTACTACTTCCATGGGATATTTTTGCATTCTCTAACAATTCGGCCAAAATGGAGGTTTAGAAAATCTCCTCGTTAATTTAGGACATTACTCGTTTTCAACCCTTTTTTAGTAGGAAAGCCATAAAGTGGTCGATTTGTATTGAATCTTAGCATGTGAAAATTCGTTGGATAGGTAAACAAAATAGCTACGACTTCCATGGGATATTTTTGCATTCTCTAAAAATTCGGCCAAAATGGAGGTTAAGAAAATCCCCTCGTTAATTTAGGACATTACTCGTTTTCGACCCTTTTTTTATAAGGAAGGCCATAAAGTGGCCGGTTTGTATTGAATCTTAGCATGGGACAATTCGTTGGATAGGTAAACAACATAGCTACGACTTCCATGGGATATTTTTGCATTTTTTAAAAATTCAGCCAAAACGGAGGTTAAGAAAATCTCCTCGTTAATTTAGGACATTACTCGTTTTCGACCCTTTTTTACTAGGAAGGCCATAATGTGGCCGATTTGCATTGAATCTTAGCATGTGACAATTCGTTGGATAGATAAACAAGATAACTACGACTTCCATGGCATATTTTCGCATTCTCTAAAAATTCGGCCAAAATGGAGGTTAAGAAAATCTCCTCGTTAATTTAGGACATAACTCGTTTTCAACCCTTTTTTAGTAGGAAGGCCATAATGTGGCCGATTTGCATTGAATCTTAGCGTTTGACAATTCGTTGGATAGGTAAACAACATAACTACTACTTCCATGGGATATTTTTGCATTCTCTAAAAATTCGGCCAAAATGGAGGTTTAGAAAATCTCCTCGTTAATTTAGGACATTACTCGTTTTCAACCCTTTTTTAGTAGGAAGGCCATAAAGTGGTCGATTTGTATTGAATCTTAGCATGTGAAAATTCGTTGGATAGGTAAACAAAATAGCTACGACTTCCATGGGATATTTTTGCATTCTCTAAAAATTCGGCCAAAATGGAGGTTAAGAAAATCCCCTCGTTAATTTAGGACATTACTCGTTTTCGACCCTTTTTTTATAAGGAAGGCCATAAAGTGGCCGGTTTGTATTGAATCTTAGCATGGGACAATTCGTTGGATAGGTAAACAACATAGCTACGACTTCCATGGGATATTTTTGCATTTTTTAAAATTCAGCCAAAACGGAGGTTAAGAAAATCTCCTCGTTAATTTAGGACATTACTCGTTTTCGACCCATTTTTACTAGGAAGGCCATAAAGTGGCCGATTTGTATTGAATCTTAGCATGTGACAATTCGTTGGAAAGGTAAACAACATAACTACGACTTCCATGGGATATTTTTGCATTCTCTAAAAATTCGGCCAAAATGGAGGTTAAGAAAATCTCCTCGTTAATTTGGGACATTACTCGTTTTCGACCCTTTTTTAGTAGGAAGGCCATAATGTGGCCGATTTGCATTGAATCTTAGCGTGTGACAATTCGTTGGATAGGTAAACAACATAACTACGACTTCCATGGGATATTTTTGCATTCTCTAAAAATTCGGCCAAAATGGAGGTTAAGAAAATCTCCTCGTTAATTTAGGACATTACTCGTTTTCAACCCTTTTTTAGTAGGAAGGCCATAAAGTGGTCGATTTGTATTGAATCTTAGCATGTGAAAATTCGTTGGATAGGTAAACAACATAGCTACGACTTCCTTGGGATATTTTTGCATTCTCTAAAAATTCGGCCAAAATGGAGGTTAAGAAAATCTCCTCGTTAATTTAGGACATTACTCGTTTTCGACCCATTTTTACTAGGAAGGCCATAAAGTGGCCGATTTGTATTGAATCTTAGCATGTGACAATTCGTTGGATAGGTGAACAACATAGCTACGACTTCCATGGGATATTTTTGCATTCTCTAAAAATTCGGCCAAAATGGAGGTTAAGAAAATCTCCTCGTTAATTTAGGACATTACTCGTTTTCGACCCATTTTTACTAGGAAGGCCATAAAGTGGCCGATTTGTATTGAATCTTGGCATGTGACAATTTGTTGGATAGGTAAACAACATAACTACGTCTTCCATGGGATATTTTTGCATTCTCTAAAAATTCGGCCAAAACGGAGGTAAAGAAAATCTCCTCGTTAATTTAGGACATTACTCGTTTTCGACCCTTTTTTACTAGGAAGGCCATAATGTGGCCGATTTGCATTGAATCTTAGCGTGTGACAATTCGTTGGATAGGTAAACAACATAACTACGACTTCCATGGGATATTTTTGCATTCTCTAAAAATTCGGCCAAAATGGAGGTTAAGAAAATCTCCTCGTTAATTTAGGACATTACTCGTTTTCAACCCTTTTTTAGTAGGAAGGCCATAAAGTGGTCGATTTGTATTGAATCTTAGCATGTGAAAATTCGTTGGATAGGTAAACAACATAGCTACGACTTCCATGGGATATTTTTGCATTCTCTAAAAATTCGGCCAAAATGGAGGTTAAGAAAATCTCCTCGTTAATTTAGGACATTACTCGTTTTCGACCCATTTTTACTAGGAAGGCCATAATGTGGTCGATTTGCATTGAATCTTAGCATGTGACAATTCGTTGGAAAGGTAAACAACAAAACTACGACTTCCATGGGATATTTTTGCATTCTCTAAAAATTCGGCCAAAATGGAGGTTAAGAAAATCTCCTCGTTAATTTGGGACATTACTCGTTTTCGACCCATTTTTACTAGGAAGGCCATAAAGTGGTCGATTTGTATTGAATCTTAGCGTGTGACAATTCGTTGGATATGTAAACAACATAACTACGACTTCCATGGGATATTTTTGCATTCTCTAAAAATTCGGCCAAAATGGAGGTAAAGAAAATCTCCTCGTTAATTTAGGACATTACTCGTTTTCGACCCTTTTTTACTAGGAAGGCCATAATGTGGCCGATTTGCATTGAATCTTAGCATGTGACAATTCGTTGTAAAGGTAAACAACATAACTACGACTTCCATGGGATATTTTTGCATTCTCTAAAAATTCGGCCAAAATGGAGGTTAAGAAAATCTCCTCGTTAATTTGGGACATTACTCGTTTTCGACCCTTTTTTAGTAGGAAGGCCATAATGTGGCCGATTTGCATTGAATCTTAGCATGGGACAATTCGTTGGATAGGTAAACAACATAGCTACGACTTCCATGGGATATTTTTGCATTCTCTAAAAATTCGGCCAAAATGGAGGTTAAGAAAATCTCCTCGTTAATTTGGGACATTACTCGTTTTCGACCCTTTTTTAGTAGGAAGGCCATAATGTGGCCGATTTGCATTGAATCTTAGCGTGTGACAATTCGTTGGATAGGTAAACAACATAACTACGACTTCCATGGGATATTTTTGCATTCTCTAAAAATTCGGCCAAAATGGAGGTTAAGAAAATATCCTCGTTAATTTAGGACATTACTCGTTTTCGACCCTTTTTTACTAGGAAGGCCATAATGTGGCCGATTTGCATTGAATCTTAGCATGTGACAATTCGTTGGAAAGGTAAACAACATAACTACGACTTCCATTGGATATTTTTGCATTCTCTAAAAATTCAGCCAAAATGGAGGTTAAGAAAATCTCCTCGTTAATTTGGGACATTACTCGTTTTCGACCCTTTTTTAGTAGGAAGGCCATAATGTGGCCGATTTGCATTGAATCTTAGCGTGTGACAATTCGTTGGATAGGTAAACAACATAACTACTACTTCCATGGGATATTTTTGCATTCTCTAACAATTCGGCCAAAATGGAGGTTTAGAAAATCTCCTCGTTAATTTAGGACATTACTCGTTTTCAACCCTTTTTTAGTAGGAAAGCCATAAAGTGGTCGATTTGTATTGAATCTTAGCATGTGAAAATTCGTTGGATAGGTAAACAAAATAGCTACGACTTCCATGGGATATTTTTGCATTCTCTAAAAATTCGGCCAAAATGGAGGTTAAGAAAATCCCCTCGTTAATTTAGGACATTACTCGTTTTCGACCCTTTTTTTATAAGGAAGGCCATAAAGTGGCCGGTTTGTATTGAATCTTAGCATGGGACAATTCGTTGGATAGGTAAACAACATAGCTACGACTTCCATGGGATATTTTTGCATTTTTTAAAAATTCAGCCAAAACGGAGGTTAAGAAAATCTCCTCGTTAATTTAGGACATTACTCGTTTTCGACCCTTTTTTACTAGGAAGGCCATAATGTGGCCGATTTGCATTGAATCTTAGCATGTGACAATTCGTTGGATAGATAAACAAGATAACTACGACTTCCATGGCATATTTTCGCATTCTCTAAAAATTCGGCCAAAATGGAGGTTAAGAAAATCTCCTCGTTAATTTAGGACATAACTCGTTTTCAACCCTTTTTTAGTAGGAAGGCCATAATGTGGCCGATTTGCATTGAATCTTAGCGTTTGACAATTCGTTGGATAGGTAAACAACATAACTACTACTTCCATGGGATATTTTTGCATTCTCTAAAAATTCGGCCAAAATGGAGGTTTAGAAAATCTCCTCGTTAATTTAGGACATTACTCGTTTTCAACCCTTTTTTAGTAGGAAGGCCATAAAGTGGTCGATTTGTATTGAATCTTAGCATGTGAAAATTCGTTGGATAGGTAAACAAAATAGCTACGACTTCCATGGGATATTTTTGCATTCTCTAAAAATTCGGCCAAAATGGAGGTTAAGAAAATCCCCTCGTTAATTTAGGACATTACTCGTTTTCGACCCTTTTTTTATAAGGAAGGCCATAAAGTGGCCGGTTTGTATTGAATCTTAGCATGGGACAATTCGTTGGATAGGTAAACAACATAGCTACGACTTCCATGGGATATTTTTGCATTTTTTAAAATTCAGCCAAAACGGAGGTTAAGAAAATCTCCTCGTTAATTTAGGACATTACTCGTTTTCGACCCATTTTTACTAGGAAGGCCATAAAGTGGCCGATTTGTATTGAATCTTAGCATGTGACAATTCGTTGGATAGGTAAACAACATACCTACGATTTCCATGGGATATTTTTGCATTCTCTAAAAATTCGGCCAAAAGGGAGGTTAAGAAAATCCCCTCGTTAATTTAGGACATTACTCGTTTTCGACCCTTTTTTACTAGGAAGGCCATAATGTGGCCGATTTGCATTGAATCTTAGCATGTGACAATTCGTTGGAAAGGTAAACAACATAACTACGACTTCCATGGGATATTTTTGCATTCTCTAAAAATTCGGCCAAAATGGAGGTTAAGAAAATCTCCTCGTTAATTTGGGACATTACTCGTTTTCGACCCTTTTTTAGTAGGAAGGCCATAATGTGGCCGATTTGCATTGAATCTTAGCGTGTGACAATTCGTTGGATAGGTAAACAACATAACTACGACTTCCATGGGATATTTTTGCATTCTCTAAAAATTCGGCCAAAACGGAGGTTAAGAAAATCTAATCGTTAATCTAGGACATTACTTGTTTACAACCCTTTTTTAGTAGGAAGGCCATAAAGTGGTCGATTTGTATTGAATCTTAGCATGTGAAAATTCGTTGGATAGGTAAACAAAATAGCTACGACTTCCATGGGATATTTTTGCATTCTCTAAAAATTCGGCCAAAAGGGAGGTTAAGAAAATCCCCTCGTTAATTTAGGACATTACTCGTTTTCGACCCTTTTTTACTAGGAAGGCCATAATGTGGCCGATTTGCATTGAATCTTAGCATGTGACAATTCGTTGGAAAGGTAAACGACATAACTACGACTTCCATGGGATATTTTTGCATTCTCTAAAAAATTCGGCCAAAATGGAGGTTAAGAAAATCTCCTCGTTAATTTGGGACATTACTCGTTTTCGACCCTTTTTTAGTAGGAAGGCCATAATGTGGCCGATTTGCATTGAATCTTAGCGTGTGACAATTCGTTGGATAGGTAAACAACATAACTACGACTTCCATGGGATATTTTTGCATTCTCTAAAAATTCGGCCAAAATGGAGGTTAAGAAAATCTCCTCGTTAATTTGGGACATTACTCGTTTTCGACCCTTTTTTAGTAGGAAGGCCATAATGTGGCCGATTTGCATTGAATCTTAGCGTGTGACAATTCGTTGGATAGGTAAACAACATAACTACGACTTCCATGGGATATTTTTGCATTCTCTAAAAATTCGGCCAAAATGGAGGTTAAGAAAATCTCCTCGTTAATTTAGGACATTACTCGTTTTCGACCCATTTTTACTAGGAAGGCCGTAAAGTGGCCGATTTGTATTGAATCTTAGCATGTGACAATTCGTTGGATAGGTAAACAACATAACTACGACTTCCATGGGATATTTTTGCATTCTCTAAAAATTCAGCCACAATGGAGGTTAAGAAAATCTCCTCGTTAATATGGGACATTACTCGTTTTCGACCCTTTTTTAGTAGGAAGGCCATAATGTGGCCGATTTGCATTGAATCTTAGCGTGTGACAATTCGTTGGATAGGTAAACAACATAACTACGACTTCCATGGGATATTTTTGCATTCTCTAAAAATTCGGCCAAAATGGAGGTTAAGAAAATCTCCTCGTTAATTTAGGACATTACTTGTTTACAACCCTTTTTTACTAGGAAGGCCATAATGTGGCCGATTTGCATTGAATCTTAGCATGTGACAATTCGTTGGAAAGGTAAACAACATAACTACGACTTCCATGGGATATTTTTGCATTCTCTAAAAATTCGGCCAAAATGGAGGTTAAGAAAATCTCCTCGTTAATTTGGGACATTACTCGTTTTCGACCCTTTTTTAGTAGGAAGGCCATAATGTGGCCGATTTGCATTGAATCTTAGCGTGTGACAATTCTATGGATAGGTAAACAACATAACTACGACTTCCATGGGATATTTTTGCATTCTCTAAAAATTCGGCCAAAATGGAGGTTAAGAAAATCTCCTCGTTAATTTGGGACATTACTCGTTTTCGACCCTTTTTTAGTAGGAAGGCCATAATGTGGCCGATTTGCATTGAATCTTAGCGTGTGACAATTCGTTGGATAGGTAAACAACATAACTACGACTTCCATGGGATATTTTTGCATTCTCTAAAACTTCGGCCAAAATGGAGGTTAAGAAAATCTCCTCGTTAATTTAGGACATTACTCGTTTTCGACCCATTTTTACTAGGAAGGCCGTAAAGTGGCCGATTTGTATTGAATCTTAGCATGTGACAATTCGTTGGATAGGTAACCAACATAACTACGACTTCCATGGGATATTTTTGCATTCTCTAAAAATTCAGCCACAATGGAGGTTAAGAAAATCTCCTCGTTAATATGGGACATTACTCGTTTTCGACCCTTTTTTTATAAGGAAGGCCATAAAGTGGCCGGTTTGTATTGAATCTTAGCATGGGACAATTCGTTGGATAGGTAAACAACATAGCTACGACTTCCATGGGATATTTTTGCATTTTTTAAAAATTCAGCCAAAATGGAGGTTAAGAAAATCCTTGCGTTAATTTGGGACATTACTCGTTTTCGACCCTTTTTTACTAGGAAAGCCATAATGTGGCCGATTTGCATTGAATCTTAGCGTGTGACAATTCGTTGGATAGGTAAACAACATAACTACGACTTCCATGGGATATTTTTGCATTCTCTAAAAATTCGGCCAAAATGGAGGTTAAGAAAATCTCGTCGTTAATTTAGGACATTACTCGTTTTCGACCCATTTTTACTAGGAAGGCCATAAAGTGGCCGATTTGTATTGAATCTTAGCATGTGACAATTTGTTGGATAGGTAAACAACATAACTACGACTTCCATGGGATATTTTTGCATTCTCTAAAAATTCGGCCAAAATGGAGGTTAAGAAAATCTCCTCGTTAATTTAGGACATTACTCGTTTTCAACCCTTTTTTACTAGGAAGGCCATAATGTGGCCGATTTGCATTGAATCTTAGCATGTGACAATTCGTTGGAAAGGTAAACAACATAACTACGACTTCCATGGGATATTTTTGCATTCTCTAAAAATTCGGCCAAAATGGAGGTTAAGAAAATCTCCTCGTTAATTTGGGACATTACTCGTTTTCGACCCTTTTTTAGTAGGAAGGCCATAATGTGGCCGATTTGCATTGAATCTTAGCGTGTGACAATTCGTTGGATAGGTAAACAACATAGCTACGACTTCCATGGGATATTTTTGCATTTTTTAAAAATTCAGCCAAAATGGAGGTTAAGAAAATCCTTGCGTTAATTTGGGACATTACTCGTTTTCGACCCTTTTTTACTAGGAAAGCCATAATGTGGCCGATTTGCATTGAATCTTAGCGTGTGACAATTCGTTGGATAGGTAAACAACATAACTACGACTTCCATGGGATATTTTTGCATTCTCTAAAAATTCGGCCAAAATGGAGGTTAAGAAAATCTCGTCGTTAATTTAGGACATTACTCGTTTTCGACCCATTTTTAGTAGGAAGGCCATAAAGTGGCCGATTTGTATTGAATCTTAGCATGTGACAATTTGTTGGAAAGGTAAACAACATAACTACGACTTCCATGGGATATTTTTGCATTCTCTAAAAATTCGGCCAAAATGGAGGTTAAGAAAATCTCCTCGTTAATTTAGGACATTACTCGTTTTCAACCCTTTTTTAGTAGGAAGGCCATAAAGTGGTCGATTTGTATTGAATCTTAGCATGTGAAAATTCGTTGGATAGGTAAACAACATAGCTACGACTTCCATGGGATATTTTTGCATTCTCTAAAAATTCGGCCAAAATGGAGGTTAAGAAAATCTCCTCGTTAATTTAGGACATTACTCGTTTTCGACCCATTTTTACTAGGAAGGCCATAAAGTGGCCGATTTGTATTGAATCTTAGCATGTGACAATTCGTTGGATAGGTAAACAACATAGCTACGACTTCCATGGGATATTTTTGCATTCTCTAAAAATTCGGCCAAAATGGAGGTTAAGAAAATCTCCTCGTTAATTTAGGACATTACTCGTTTTCGACCCATTTTTACTAGGAAGGCCATAAAGTGGCCGATTTGTATTGAATCTTAGCATGTGACAATTCGTTGGATAGGTAAACAACATAACTACGACTTCCATGGGATATTTTTGCATTCTCTAAAAATTCGGCCAAAATGGAGGTTAAGAAAATCTCCTCGTTAATTTAGGACATTACTCGTTTTCGACCCATTTTTACTAGGAAGGCCATAAAGTGGCCGATTTGTATTGAATCTTAGCATGTGACAATTCGTTGGATAGGTAAACAACATAACTACGACTTCCATGGGATATTTTTGCATTCTCTAAAAATTCGGCCAAAATGGAGGTTAAGAAAATCTCCTCGTTAATTTAGGACATTACTCGTTTTCGACCCATTTTTACTAGGAAGGCCATAAAGTGGCCGATTTGTATTGAATCTTAGCATGTGACAATTTGTTGGATAGGTAAACAACATAACCACGACTTCCATGGGATATTTTTGCATTCTCTAAAAATTCGGCCAAAACGGAGGTTAAGAAAATCTCCTCGTTAATTTAGGACATTACTCGTTTTTGACCCTTTTTTACTAGGAAGGCCATAATGTGGCCGATTTGCATTGAATCTTAGCATGTGACAATTCGTTGGATAGATAAACAACATAACTACGACTTCCATGGGATATTTTCGCATTCTCTAAAAATTCGGCCAAAATGGAGGTTAAGAAAATCTCCTCGTTAATTTAGGACATTACTCGTTTTCAACCCTTTTTTACTAGGAAGGCCATAATGTGGCCGATTTGCATTGAATCTTAGCATGTGACAATTCGTTGGAAAGGTAAACAACATAACTACGACTTCCATGGGATATTTTTGCATTCTCTAAAAATTCGGCCAAAATGGAGGTTAAGAAAATCTCCTCGTTAATTTGGGACATTACTCGTTTTCGACCCTTTTTTAGTAGGAAGGCCATAATGTGGCCGATTTGCATTGAATCTTACCGTGTGACAATTCGTTGGATAGGTAAACAACATAACTACGACTTCCATGGGATATTTTTGCATTCTCTAAAAATTCGGCCAAAATGGAGGTTAAGAAAATCTCCTCGTTAATTTGGGACATTACTCGTTTTCGACCCTTTTTTAGTAGGAAGGCCATAATGTGGCCGATTTGCATTGAATCTTAGCGTGTGACAATTCGTTGGATAGGTAAACAACATAACTACGACTTCCATGGGATATTTTTGCATTCTCTAAAAATTCGGCCAAAATGGAGGTTAAGAAAATCCTTGCGTTAATTTGGGACATTACTCGTTTTCGACCCTTTTTTACTAGGAAAGCCATAATGTGGCCGATTTGCATTGAATCTTAGCGTGTGACAATTCGTTGGATAGGTAAACAACATAACTACGACTTCCATGGGATATTTTTGCATTCTCTAAAAATTCGGCCAAAATGGAGGTTAAGAAAATCTCGTCGTTAATTTAGGACATTACTCGTTTTCGACCCATTTTTAGTAGGAAGGCCATAAAGTGGCCGATTTGTATTGAATCTTAGCATGTGACAATTTGTTGGATAGGTAAACAACATAACTACGACTTCCATGGGATATTTTTGCATTCTCTAAAAATTCGGCCAAAATGGAGGTTAAGAAAATCTCCTCGTTAATTTAGGACATTACTCGTTTTCAACCCTTTTTTAGTAGGAAGGCCATAAAGTGGTCGATTTGTATTGAATCTTAGCATGTGAAAATTCGTTGGATAGGTAAACAACATAGCTACGACTTCCATGGGATATTTTTGCATTCTCTAAAAATTCGGCCAAAATGGAGGTTAAGAAAATCTCCTCGTTAATTTAGGACATTACTCGTTTTCGACCCATTTTTACTAGGAAGGCCATAAAGTGGCCGATTTGTATTGAATCTTAGCATGTGACAATTCGTTGGATAGGTAAACAACATAGCTACGACTTCCATGGGATATTTTTGCATTCTCTAAAAATTCGGCCAAAATGGAGGTTAAGAAAATCTCCTCGTTAATTTAGGACATTACTCGTTTTCGACCCATTTTTACTAGGAAGGCCATAAAGTGGCCGATTTGTATTGAATCTTAGCATGTGACAATTCGTTGGATAGGTAAACAACATAACTACGACTTCCATGGGATATTTTTGCATTCTCTAAAAATTCGGCCAAAATGGAGGTTAAGAAAATCTCCTCGTTAATTTAGGACATTACTCGTTTTCGACCCATTTTTACTAGGAAGGCCATAAAGTGGCCGATTTGTATTGAATCTTAGCATGTGACAATTCGTTGGATAGGTAAACAACATAACTACGACTTCCATGGGATATTTTTGCATTCTCTAAAAATTCGGCCAAAATGGAGGTTAAGAAAATCTCCTCGTTAATTTAGGACATTACTCGTTTTCGACCCATTTTTACTAGGAAGGCCATAAAGTGGCCGATTTGTATTGAATCTTAGCATGTGACAATTTGTTGGATAGGTAAACACCATAACCACGACTTCCATGGGATATTTTTGCATTCTCTAAAAATTCGGCCAAAACGGAGGTTAAGAAAATCTCCTCGTTAATTTAGGACATTACTCGTTTTTGACCCTTTTTAACTAGGAAGGCCATAATGTGGCCGATTTGCATTGAATCTTAGCATGTGACAATTCGTTGGATAGATAAACAACATAACTACGACTTCCATGGGATATTTTCGCATTCTCTAAAAATTCGGCCAAAATGGAGGTTAAGAAAATCTCCTCGTTAATTTAGGACATTACTCGTTTTCAACCCTTTTTTACTAGGAAGGCCATAATGTGGCCGATTTGCATTGAATCTTAGCATGTGACAATTCGTTGGAAAGGTAAACAACATAACTACGACTTCCATGGGATATTTTTGCATTCTCTAAAAATTCGGCCAAAATGGAGGTTAAGAAAATCTCCTCGTTAATTTGGGACATTACTCGTTTTCGACCCTTTTTTAGTAGGAAGGCCATAATGTGGCCGATTTGCATTGAATCTTAGCGTGTGACAATTCGTTGGATAGGTAAACAACATAACTACGACTTCCATGGGATATTTTTGCATTCTCTAAAAATTCGGCCAAAATGGAGGTTAAGAAAATCTCCTCGTTAATTTGGGACATTACTCGTTTTCGACCCTTTTTTAGTAGGAAGGCCATAATGTGGCCGATTTGCATTGAATCTTAGCGTGTGACAATTCGTTGGATAGGTAAACAACATAACTACGACTTCCATGGGATATTTTTGCATTCTCTAAAACTTCGGCCAAAATGGAGGTTAAGAAAATCTCCTCGTTAATTTAGGACATTACTCGTTTTCGACCCATTTTTACTAGGAAGGCCGTAAAGTGGCCGATTTGTATTGAATCTTAGCATGTGACAATTCGTTGGATAGGTAAACAACATAATTACGACTTCCATGGGATATTTTTGCATTCTCTAAAAATTCAGCCACAATGGAGGTTAAGAAAATCTCCTCGTTAATATGGGACATTACTCGTTTTCGACCCTTTTTTTATAAGGAAGGCCATAAAGTGGCCGGTTTGTATTGAATCTTAGCCTGGGACAATTCGTTGGATAGGTAAACAACATAGCTACGACTTCCATGGGATATTTTTGCATTTTTTAAAAATTCAGCCAAAATGGAGGTTAAGAAAATCCTTGCGTTAATTTGGGACATTACTCGTTTTCGACCCTTTTTTACTAGGAAAGCCATAATGTGGCCGATTTGCATTGAATCTTAGCGTGTGACAATTCGTTGGATAGGTAAACAACATAACTACGACTTCCATGGGATATTTTTGCATTCTCTAAAAATTCGGCCAAAATGGAGGTTAAGAAAATCTCGTCGTTAATTTAGGACATTACTCGTTTTCGACCCATTTTTAGTAGGAAGGCCATAAAGTGGCCGATTTGTATTGAATCTTAGCATGTGACAATTTGTTGGATAGGTAAACAACATAACTACGACTTCCATGGGATATTTTTGCATTCTCTAAAAATTCGGCCAAAATGGAGGTTAAGAAAATCTCCTCGTTAATTTAGGACATTACTCGTTTTCAACCCTTTTTTAGTAGGAAGGCCATAAAGTGGTCGATTTGTATTGAATCTTAGCATGTGAAAATTCGTTGGATAGGTAAACAACATAGCTACGACTTCCATGGGATATTTTTGCATTCTCTAAAAATTCGGCCAAAATGGAGGTTAAGAAAATCTCCTCGTTAATTTAGGACATTACTCGTTTTCGACCCATTTTTACTAGGAAGGCCATAAAGTGGCCGATTTGTATTGAATCTTAGCATGTGACAATTCGTTGGATAGGTAAACAACATAGCTACGACTTCCATGGGATATTTTTGCATTCTCTAAAAATTCGGCCAAAATGGAGGTTAAGAAAATCTCCTCGTTAATTTAGGACATTACTCGTTTTCGACCCATTTTTACTAGGAAGGCCATAAAGTGGCCGATTTGTATTGAATCTTAGCATGTGACAATTCGTTGGATAGGTAAACAACATAACTACGACTTCCATGGGATATTTTTGCATTCTCTAAAAATTCGGCCAAAATGGAGGTTAAGAAAATCTCCTCGTTAATTTAGGACATTACTCGTTTTCGACCCATTTTTACTAGGAAGGCCATAAAGTGGCCGATTTGTATTGAATCTTAGCATGTGACAATTCGTTGGATAGGTAAACAACATAACTACGACTTCCATGGGATATTTTTGCATTCTCTAAAAATTCGGCCAAAATGGAGGTTAAGAAAATCTCCTCGTTAATTTAGGACATTACTCGTTTTCGACCCATTTTTACTAGGAAGGCCATAAAGTGGCCGATTTGTATTGAATCTTAGCATGTGACAATTTGTTGGATAGGTAAACAACATAACCACGACTTCCATGGGATATTTTTGCATTCTCTAAAAATTCGGCCAAAACGGAGGTTAAGAAAATCTCCTCGTTAATTTAGGACATTACTCGTTTTTGACCCTTTTTTACTAGGAAGGCCATAATGTGGCCGATTTGCATTGAATCTTAGCATGTGACAATTCGTTGGATAGATAAACAACATAACTACGACTTCCATGGGATATTTTCGCATTCTCTAAAAATTCGGCCAAAATGGAGGTTAAGAAAATCTCCTCGTTAATTTAGGACATAACTCGTTTTCAACCCTTTTTTAGTAGGAAGGCCATAATGTGGCCGATTTGCATTGAATCTTAGCGTGTGACAATTCGTTGGATAGGTAAACAACATAACTACGACTTCCATGGGATATTTTTGCATTCTCTAAAAATTCGGCCAAAATGGAGGTTAAGAAAATCTCCTCGTTAATTTAGGACGTTACTCGTTTTCGACCCATTTTTACTAGGAAGGCCATAAAGTGGCCGATTTGTATTGAATCTTAGCATGTGACAATTCGTTGGATAGGTAAACAACATACCTACGATTTCCATGGGATATTTTTGCATTCTCTAAGAATTCGGTCAAAAGGGAGGTTAAGAAAATCCCCTCGTTAATTTAGGACATTACTCGTTTTCGACCCTTTTTTACTAGGAAGGCCATAATGTGGCCGATTTGCATTGAATCTTAGCATGTGACAATTCGTTGGAAAGGTAAACAACATAACTACGACTTCCATGGGATATTTTTGCATTCTCTAAAAATTCTGCCAAAATGGAGGTTAAGAAAATCTCCTCGTTAATTTAGGACATTACTCGTTTTCGACCCATTTTTACTAGGAAGGCCATAAAGTGGCCGATTTGTATTGAATCTTAGCATGTGACAATTCGTTGGATAGGTAAACAACATAACTACGACTTCCATGGGATATTTTTGCATTCTCTAAAAATTCGGCCAAAATGGAGGTTAAGAAAATCTCCTCGTTAATTTAGGACATTACTCGTTTTCGACCCATTTTTACTAGGAAGGCCATAAAGTGGCCGATTTGTATTGAATCTTAGCATGTGACAATTTGTTGGATAGGTAAACAACATAACCACGACTTCCATGGGATATTTTTGCATTCTCTAAAAATTCGGCCAAAACGGAGGTTAAGAAAATCTCCTCGTTAATTTAGGACATTACTCGTTTTTGACCCTTTTTTACTAGGAAGGCCATAATGTGGCCGATTTGCATTGAATCTTAGCGTGTGACAATTCGTTGGATAGGTAAACAACATAACTACGACTTCCATGGGATATTTTTGCATTCTCTAAAAATTCGGCCAAAATGGAGGTTAAGAAAATCTCGTCGTTAATTTAGGACATTACTCGTTTTCGACCCATTTTTAGTAGGAAGGCCATAAAGTGGCCGATTTGTATTGAATCTTAGCATGTGACAATTTGTTGGATAGGTAAACAACATAACTACGACTTCCATGGGATATTTTTGCATTCTCTAAAAATTCGGCCAAAATGGAGGTTAAGAAAATCTCCTCGTTAATTTAGGACATTACTCGTTTTCAACCCTTTTTTAGTAGGAAGGCCATAAAGTGGTCGATTTGTATTGAATCTTAGCATGTGAAAATTCGTTGGATAGGTAAACAACATAGCTACGACTTCCATGGGATATTTTTGCATTCTCTAAAAATTCGGCCAAAATGGAGGTTAAGAAAATCTCCTCGTTAATTTAGGACATTACTCGTTTTCGACCCATTTTTACTAGGAAGGCCATAAAGTGGCCGATTTGTATTGAATCTTAGCATGTGACAATTCGTTGGATAGGTAAACAACATAGCTACGACTTCCATGGGATATTTTTGCATTCTCTAAAAATTCGGCCAAAATGGAGGTTAAGAAAATCTCCTCGTTAATTTAGGACATTACTCGTTTTCGACCCATTTTTACTAGGAAGGCCATAAAGTGGCCGATTTGTATTGAATCTTAGCATGTGACAATTCGTTGGATAGGTAAACAACATAACTACGACTTCCATGGGATATTTTTGCATTCTCTAAAAATTCGGCCAAAATGGAGGTTAAGAAAATCTCCTCGTTAATTTAGGACATTACTCGTTTTCGACCCATTTTTACTAGGAAGGCCATAAAGTGGCCGATTTGTATTGAATCTTAGCATGTGACAATTCGTTGGATAGGTAAACAACATAACTACGACTTCCATGGGATATTTTTGCATTCTCTAAAAATTCGGCCAAAATGGAGGTTAAGAAAATCTCCTCGTTAATTTAGGACATTACTCGTTTTCGACCCATTTTTACTAGGAAGGCCATAAAGTGGCCGATTTGTATTGAATCTTAGCATGTGACAATTTGTTGGATAGGTAAACAACATAACCACGACTTCCATGGGATATTTTTGCATTCTCTAAAAATTCGGCCAAAACGGAGGTTAAGAAAATCTCCTCGTTAATTTAGGACATTACTCGTTTTTGACCCTTTTTTACTAGGAAGGCCATAATGTGGCCGATTTGCATTGAATCTTAGCATGTGACAATTCGTTGGATAGATAAACAACATAACTACGACTTCCATGGGATATTTTCGCATTCTCTAAAAATTCGGCCAAAATGGAGGTTAAGAAAATCTCCTCGTTAATTTAGGACATAACTCGTTTTCAACCCTTTTTTAGTAGGAAGGCCATAATGTGGCCGATTTGCATTGAATCTTAGCGTGTGACAATTCGTTGGATAGGTAAACAACATAACTACGACTTCCATGGGATATTTTTGCATTCTCTAAAAATTCGGCCAAAATGGAGGTTAAGAAAATCTCCTCGTTAATTTAGGACGTTACTCGTTTTCGACCCATTTTTACTAGGAAGGCCATAAAGTGGCCGATTTGTATTGAATCTTAGCATGTGACAATTCGTTGGATAGGTAAACAACATACCTACGATTTCCATGGGATATTTTTGCATTCTCTAAAAATTCGGCCAAAAGGGAGGTTAAGAAAATCCCCTCGTTAATTTAGGACATTACTCGTTTTCGACCCTTTTTTACTAGGAAGGCCATAATGTGGCCGATTTGCATTGAATCTTAGCATGTGACAATTCGTTGGAAAGGTAAACAACATAACTACGACTTCCATGGGATATTTTTGCATTCTCTAAAAATTCTGCCAAAATGGAGGTTAAGAAAATCTCCTCGTTAATTTAGGACATTACTCGTTTTCGACCCATTTTTACTAGGAAGGCCATAAAGTGGCCGATTTGTATTGAATCTTAGCATGTGACAATTCGTTGGATAGGTAAACAACATAACTACGACTTCCATGGGATATTTTTGCATTCTCTAAAAATTCGGCCAAAATGGAGGTTAAGAAAATCTCCTCGTTAATTTAGGACATTACTCGTTTTCGACCCATTTTTACTAGGAAGGCCATAAAGTGGCCGATTTGTATTGAATCTTAGCATGTGACAATTTGTTGGATAGGTAAACAACATAACCACGACTTCCATGGGATATTTTTGCATTCTCTAAAAATTCGGCCAAAACGGAGGTTAAGAAAATCTCCTCGTTAATTTAGGACATTACTCGTTTTTGACCCTTTTTTACTAGGAAGGCCATAATGTGGCCGATTTGCATTGAATCTTAGCATGTGACAATTCGTTGGATAGATAAACAACATAACTACGACTTCCATGGGATATTTTCGCATTCTCTAAAAATTCGGCCAAAATGGAGGTTAAGAAAATCTCCTCGTTAATTTAGGACATAACTCGTTTTCAACCCTTTTTTAGTAGGAAGGCCATAATGTGGCCGATTTGCATTGAATCTTAGCGTGTGACAATTCGTTGGATAGGTAAACAACATAACTACGACTTCCATGGGATATTTTTGCATTCTCTAAAAATTCGGCCAAAATGGAGGTTAAGAAAATCTCCTCGTTAATTTAGGACGTTACTCGTTTTCGACGCATTTTTACTAGGAAGGCCATAAAGTGGCCGATTTGTATTGAATCTTAGCATGTGACAATTCGTTGGATAGGTAAACAACATACCTACGATTTCCATGGGATATTTTTGCATTCTCTAAAAATTCGGCCAAAATGGAGGTTAAGAAAATCTCCTCGTTAATTTAGGACATTACTCGATTTCGACCCATTTTTACTAGGAAGGCCATAAAGTGGCCGATTTGTATTGAATCTTAGCATGTGACAATTTGTTGGATAGGAAAACAACATAACTACGTCTTCCATGGGATATTTTTGCATTCTCTAAAAATTCGGCCAAAACGGAGGTTAAGAAAATCTCCTCGTTAATTTAGGACATTACTCGTTTTCGACCCTTTTTTAGTAGGAAGGCCATAATGTGGCCGATTTGCATTGAATCTTAGCGTGTGACAATTCGTTGGATAGGTAAACAACATAACTACGACTTCCATGGGATATTTTTGCATTCTCTAAAAATTCGGCCAAAATGGAGGTTAAGAAAATCCTTGCGTTAATTTGGGACATTACTCGTTTTCGACCCTTTTTTACTAGGAAGGCCATAATGTGGCCGATTTGCATTGAATCTTAGCGTGTGACAATTCGTTGGATAGGTAAACAACATAACTACGACTTCCATGGGATATTTTTGCATTCTCTAAAAATTCGGCCAAAATGGAGGTTAAGAAAATCTCCTCGTTAATTTAGGACATTACTCGATTTCGACCCATTTTTACTAGGAAGGCCATAAAGTGGCCGATTTGTATTGAATCTTAGCATGTGACAATTTGTTGGATAGGAAAACAACATAACTACGTCTTCCATGGGATATTTTTGCATTCTCTAAAAATTCGGCCAAAACGGAGGTTAAGAAAATCTCCTCGTTAATTTAGGACATTACTCGTTTTCGACCCTTTTTTAGTAGGAAGGCCATAATGTGGCCGATTTGCATTGAATCTTAGCGTGTGACAATTCGTTGGATAGGTAAACAACATAACTACGACTTCCATGGGATATTTTTGCATTCTCTAAAATTTCGGCCAAAATGGAGGTTAAGAAAATCTCCTCGTTAATTTAGGACATTACTCGTTTTCGACCCATTTTTACTAGGAAGGCCATAAAGTGGCCGATTTGTATTGAATCTTAGCATGTGACAATTCGTTGGATAGGTAAACAACATAACTACGACTTCCATGAGATATTTTTGCATTCTCTAAAAATTCGGCCAAAACGGAGGTTAAGAAAATCTCCTCGTTAATTTAGGACATTACTCGTTTTCGACCCTTTTTTAGTAGGAAGGCCATAATGTGGCCGATTTGCATTGAATCATAGCGTGTGACAATTCGTTGGATAGATAAACAACATAACTACGACTTCCATGGGATATTTTTGCATTCTCTAAAAATTCGGCCAAAATGGAGGTTAAGAAAATCTCCTCGTTAATTTAGGACATTACTCGTTTTCGACCCATTTTTACTAGGAAGGCCATAAAGTGGCCGATTTGTATTGAATCTTAGCAAGTGACAATTCGTTGGATAGGTAAACAACATAACTACGACTTCCATGGGATATTTTTGCATTCTTTAAAAATTCAGCCACAGTGGAGGTTAAGAAAATATCCTCGTTAATTTGGGACATTACTCGTTTTTGACCCATTTTTACTAGGAAGGCCATAAAGTGGCCGATTTGTATTGAATCTTAGCGTGTGACAATTCGTTGGATATGTAAACAACATAACTACAACTTCCATGGGATAATTTTGCATTCTCTAAAAATTCGGCCAAAATGGAGGTTAAGAAAATCTCCTCGTTAATTTAGGACATTACTCGTTTTCGACCCATTTTTACTAGGAAGGCCATAAAGTGGCCGATTTGTATTGAATCTTAGCATGTGACAATTCGTTGGATAGGTAAACAACATAACTACGACTTCCATGGGATATTTTTGCATTCTCTAAAAATTCGGCCAAAATGGAGGTTAAGAAAATCTCCTCGTTAATTTAGGACATTACTCGATTTCGACCCATTTTTACTAGGAAGGCCATAAAGTGGCCGATTTGTATTGAATCTTAGCATGTGACAATTTGTTGGATAGGTAAACAACATAACTACGACTTCCATGGGATATTTTTGCATTCTCTAAAAATTCGGCTAAAACGGAGGTTAAGAAAATCTCCTCGTTAATTTGGGACATTACTCGTTTTCGACCCTTTTTTAGTAGGAAGGCCATAATGTGGCCGATTTGCATTGAATCTTAGCGTGTGACAATTCGTTGGATAGGTAAACAACATAACTATGACTTCCAAGGGATATTTTTGCATTCTCTAAAAATTTGGCCAAAATAGAGGTTAAGAAAATCTCCTCGTTAATTTGGGACATTACTCGTTTTCGACCCTTTTTTACTAGGAAGGCCATAATGTGGCCGATTTGTATTGAATCTTAGCATGTGACAATTCGTTGGATAGGTAAACAACATAACTATGACTTCCATGGGATATTTTTGCATTCTCTATAAATTCAGCCACAATGGAGGTTAAGAAAATCTCCTCGTTAATTTGGGACATTACTCGTTTTCGACCCTTTTTTAGTAGGAAGGCCATAATGTGGCCGATTTGCATTGAATCTTAGCGTGTGACAATTCGTTGGATAGGTAAACAACATAACTACGACTTCCATGGGATATTTTTGCATTCTCTAAAAATTCGGCCAAAATGGAGGTTAAGAAAATCTCCTCATTAATTTAGGACATTACTCGTTTTCGACCCATTTTTACTAGGAAGGCCATAAAGTGGCCGATTTGTATTGAATCTTAGCATGTGACAATTTGTTGGATAGGTAAACAACATAACTACGACTTCCATGGGATATTTTTGCATTCTCTAAAAATTCGGCCAAAATGGAGGTTAAGAAAATCTCCTCGTTAATTTAGGACATAACTCGTTTTCAACCCTTTTTTAGTAGGAAGGCCATAAAGTGGTCGATTTGTATTGAATCTTAGCGTGTGACAATTCGTTGGATAGGTAAACAACATAACTACGACTTCCATGGGATATTTTTGCATTCTCTAAAAATTCGGCCGAAATGGAGGTTAAGAAAATCTCCTCGTTAATTTAGGACATTACTCGTTTTCGACCCATTTTTACTAGGAAGGCCATAAAGTGGCCGATTTGTATTGAATCTTAGCATGTGACAATTTGTTGGATAGGTAAACAACATAACTACGACTTCCATGGGATATTTTTGCATTCTCTAAAAATTCGGCTAAAACGGAGGTTAAGAAAATCTCCTCGTTAATTTAGGACATTACTCGTTTTCGACCCTTTTTTACTAGGAAGGCCATAATGTGGCCGATTTGCATTGAATCTTAGCATGTGAAAATTCGTTGGATAGATAAACAACATAACTACGACTTCCATGGGATATTTTCGCATTCTCTAAAAATTCGGCCAAAATGGAGGTTAAGAAAATCTCCTCGTTAATTTAGGACATAACTCGTTTTCAACCCTTTTTTAGTAGGAAGGCCATAAAGTGGTCGATTTGTATTGAATCTTAGCATGGGACAATTCGTTGGATAGGTAAACAACATAGCTACGACTTCCATGGGATATTTTTGCATTTTTTAAAAATTCAGCCAAAATGGAGGTTAAGAAAATCTCCTTGTTAATTTGGGACATTACTCGTTTTCGACCCTTTTTTACTAGGAAGGCCATAATGTGGCCGATTTGCATTGAATCTTAGCGTGTGACAATTCGTTGGATAGGTAAACAACATAACTATGACTTCCACGGGATATTTTTGCATTCTCTAAAAATTTGGCCAAAATAGAGGTTAAGAAAATCTCCTCGTTAATTTGGGACATTACTCGTTTTCGACCCTTTTTTAGTAGGAAGGCCATAATGTGGCCGATTTGCATTGAATCTTAGCGTGTGACAATTCGTTGGATAGGTAAACAACATAACTACGACTTCCATGGGATATTTTTGCATTCTCTAAAAATTCGGCCGAAATGGAGGTTAAGAAAATCTCCTCGTTAATTTAGGACATTACTCGTTTTCGACCCATTTTTACTAGGAAGGCCATAAAGTGGCCGATTTGTATTGAATCTTAGCATGTGACAATTTGTTGGATAGGTAAACAACATAACTACGACTTCCATGGGATATTTTTGCATTCTCTAAAAATTCGGCCAAAATGGAGGTTAAGAAAATCTCCTCGTTAATTTAGGACATTACTTGTTTTCAACCCATTTTTACTAGGAAGGCCATAAAGTGGCCGATTTGTATTGAATCTTAGCATGTGACAATTTGTTGGATAGGTAAACAACATAACTACGACTTCCATGGGATATTTTTGCATTCTCTAAAAATTCGGCTAAAACGGAGGTTAAGAAAATCTCCTCGTTAATTTGGGACATTACTCGTTTTCGACCCTTTTTTAGTAGGAAGGCCATAATGTGGCCGATTTGCATTGAATCTTAGCATGTGACAATTCGTTGGATAGGTAAACAACATAACTATGACTTCCAAGGGATATTTTTGCATTCTCTAAAAATTTGGCCAAAATAGAGGTTAAGAAAATTTCCTCGTTAATTTGGGACATTACTCGTTTTCGACCCTTTTTTACTAGGAAGGCCATAATGTGGCCGATTTGTATTGAATCTTAGCATGTGACAATTCGTTGGATAGGTAAACAACATAACTATGACTTCCATGGGATATTTTTGCATTCTCTATAAATTCAGCCACAATGGAGGTTAAGAAAATCTCCTCGTTAATTTGGGACATTACTCGTTTTCGACCCTTTTTTAGTAGGAAGGCCATAATGTGGCCGATTTGCATTGAATCTTAGCGTGTGACAATTCGTTGGATAGGTAAACAACATAACTACGACTTCCATGGGATATTTTTGCATTCTCTAAAAATTCGGCCAAAATGGAGGTTAAGAAAATCTCCTCATTAATTTAGGACATTACTCGTTTTCGACCCATTTTTACTAGGAAGGCCATAAAGTGGCCGATTTGTATTGAATCTTAGCATGTGACAATTTGTTGGATAGGTAAACAACATAACTACGACTTCCATGGGATATTTTTGCATTCTCTAAAAATTCGGCCAAAATGGAGGTTAAGAAAATCTCCTCGTTAATTTAGGACATAACTCGTTTTCAACCCTTTTTTAGTAGGAAGGCCATAAAGTGGTCGATTTGTATTGAATCTTAGCGTGTGACAATTCGTTGGATAGGTAAACAACATAACTACGACTTCCATGGGATATTTTTGCATTCTCTAAAAATTCGGCCGAAATGGAGGTTAAGAAAATCTCCTCGTTAATTTAGGACATTACTCGTTTTCGACCCATTTTTACTAGGAAGGCCATAAAGTGGCCGATTTGTATTGAATCTTAGCATGTGACAATTTGTTGGATAGGTAAACAACATAACTACGACTTCCATGGGATATTTTTGCATTCTCTAAAAATTCGGCTAAAACGGAGGTTAAGAAAATCTCCTCGTTAATTTAGGACATTACTCGTTTTCGACCCTTTTTTACTAGGAAGGCCATAATGTGGCCGATTTGCATTGAATCTTAGCATGTGAAAATTCGTTGGATAGATAAACAACATAACTACGACTTCCATGGGATATTTTTGCATTTTTTAAAAATTCAGCCAAAATGGAGGTTAAGAAAATCTCCTTGTTAATTTGGGACATTACTCGTTTTCGACCCTTTTTTACTAGGAAGGCCATAATGTGGCCGATTTGCATTGAATCTTAGCGTGTGACAATTCGTTGGATAGGTAAACAACATAACTATGACTTCCACGGGATATTTTTGCATTCTCTAAAAATTTGGCCAAAATAGAGGTTAAGAAAATCTCCTCGTTAATTTGGGACATTACTCGTTTTCGACCCTTTTTTAGTAGGAAGGCCATAATGTGGCCGATTTGCATTGAATCTTAGCGTGTGACAATTCGTTGGATAGGTAAACAACATAACTACGACTTCCATGGGATATTTTTGCATTCTCTAAAAATTCGGCCGAAATGGAGGTTAAGAAAATCTCCTCGTTAATTTAGGACATTACTCGTTTTCGACCCATTTTTACTAGGAAGGCCATAAAGTGGCCGATTTGTATTGAATCTTAGCATGTGACAATTTGTTGGATAGGTAAACAACATAACTACGACTTCCATGGGATATTTTTGCATTCTCTAAAAATTCGGCCAAAATGGAGGTTAAGAAAATCTCCTCGTTAATTTAGGACATTACTTGTTTTCAACCCATTTTTACTAGGAAGGCCATAAAGTGGCCGATTTGTATTGAATCTTAGCATGTGACAATTTGTTGGATAGGTAAACAACATAACTACGACTTCCATGGGATATTTTTGCATTCTCTAAAAATTCGGCTAAAACGGAGGTTAAGAAAATCTCCTCGTTAATTTGGGACATTACTCGTTTTCGACCCTTTTTTAGTAGGAAGGCCATAATGTGGCCGATTTGCATTGAATCTTAGCATGTGACAATTCGTTGGATAGGTAAACAACATAACTATGACTTCCAAGGGATATTTTTGCATTCTCTAAAAATTTGGCCAAAATGGAGGTTAAGAAAATCTCCTCGTTAATTTGGGACATTACTCGTTTTCGACCCTTTTTTAGTAGGAAGGCCATAATGTGGCCGATTTGCATTGAATCTTAGCGTGTGACAATTCGTTGGATAGGTAAACAACATAACTACGACTTCCATGGGATATTTTTGCATTCTCTAAAAATTCGGCTAAAATGGAGGTTAAGAAAATCTCCTCATTAATTTAGGACATTACTCGTTTTCGACCCATTTTTACTAGGAAGGCCATAAAGTGGCCGATTTGTATTGAATCTTAGCATGTGACAATTTGTTGGATAGGTAAACAACATAACTACGACTTCCATGGGATATTTTTGCATTCTCTGAAAATTCGGCTAAAACGGAGGTTAAGAAAATCTCCTCGTTAATTTAGGACATTACTCGTTTTCGACCCTTTTTTACTAGGAAGGCCATAATGTGGCCGATTTGCATTGAATCTTAGCATGTGACAATTTGTTGGATAGGTAAACAACATAACTACGACTTCCATGGGATATTTTTGCATTCTCTAAAAATTCGGCTAAAACGGAGGTTAAGAAAATCTCCTCGTTAATTTAGGACATTACTCGTTTTCGACCCTTTTTTACTAGGAAGGCCATAATGTGGCCGATTTGCATTGAATCTTAGCATGTGAAAATTCGTTGGATAGATAAACAACATAACTACGACTTCCATGGGATATTTTTGCATTCTCTAAAAATTCGGCCAAAATGGAGGTTAAGAAAATCTCCTCGTTAATTTAGGACATAACTCGTTTTCAACCCTTTTTTAGTAGGAAGGCCATAAAGTGGTCGATTTGTATTGAATCTTAGCATGGGACAATTCGTTGGATAGGTAAACAACATAGCTACGACTTCCATGGGATATTTTTGCATTTTTTAAAAATTCAGCCAAAATGGAGGTTAAGAAAATCTCCTTGTTAATTTGGGACATTACTCGTTTTCGACCCTTTTTTACTAGGAAGGCCATAATGTGGCCGATTTGCATTGAATCTTAGCGTGTGACAATTCGTTGGATAGGTAAACAACATAACTATGACTTCCACGGGATATTTTTGCATTCTCTAAAAATTTGGCCAAAATAGAGGTTAAGAAAATCTCCTCGTTAATTTGGGACATTACTCGTTTTCGACCCTTTTTTAGTAGGAAGGCCATAATGTGGCCGATTTGCATTGAATCTTAGCGTGTGACAATTCCTTGGATAGGTAAACAACATAACTACGACTTCCATGGGATATTTTTGCATTCTCTAAAAATTCGGCCAAAATGGAGGTTAAGAAAATCTCCTCGTTAATTTAGGACATTACTCGTTTTCGACCCATTTTTACTAGGAAGGCCATAAAGTGGCCGATTTGTATTGAATCTTAGCATGTGACAATTTGTTGGATAGGTAAACAACATAACTACGACTTCCATAGGATATTTTTGCATTCTCTAAAAATTCGGCTAAAACGGAGGTTAAGAAAATCTCCTCGTTAATTTAGGACATTACTCGTTTTCGACCCTTTTTTACTAGGAAGGCCATAATGTGGCCGATTTGCATTGAATCTTAGCATGTGAAAATTCGTTGGATAGATAAACAACATAACTACAACTTCCATGGGATATTTTCGCATTCTCTAAAAATTCGGCCAAAATGGAGGTTAAGAAAATCTCCTCGTTAATTTAGGACATAACTCGTTTTCAACCCTTTTTTAGTAGGAAGGCCATAAAGTGGTCGATTTGTATTGAATCTTAGCGTGTGACAATTCGTTGGATAGGTAAACAACATAACTACGACTTCCATGGGATATTTTTGCATTCTCTAAAAATTCGGCCGAAATGGAGGTTAAGAAAATCTCCTCGATAATTTAGGACATTACTCGTTTTCGACCCATTTTGACTAGGAAGGCCATAAAGTGGCCGATTTGTATTGAATCTTAGCATGTGACAATTCGTTGGATAGGTAAACAACATAACTACGACTTCCATGGGATATTTTTGCATTCTCTAAAAATTCGGCCAAAATGGTGGTTAAGAAAATCTCCTCGTTAATTTAGGACATTACTCGTTTTCGACCCATTTTTACTAGGAAGGCCATAAAGTGGCCGATTTGTATTGAATCTTAGCATGTGACAATTTGTTGGATAGGTAAACAACATAACTACGACTTCCATGGGATATTTTTGCATTCTCTAAAAATTCGGCTAAAACGGAGGTTAAGAAAATCTCCTCGTTAATTTGGGACATTACTCGTTTTCGACCCTTTTTTAGTAGGAAGGCAATAATGTGGCCGATTTGCATTGAATCTTAGCGTGTGACCATTCGTTGGATAGGTAAACAACATAACTATGACTTCCACGGGATATTTTTGCATTATCTAAAAATTTGGCCAAAATAGAGGTTAAGAAAATCTCCTCGTTAATTTGGGACATTACTCGTTTTCGACCCTTTTTTACTAGGAAGGCCATAATGTGGCCGATTTGTATTGAATCTTAGCATGTGACAATTCGTTGGATAGGTAAACAACATAACTATGACTTCCATGGGATATATTTGCATTCTCTAAAAATTCAGCCACAATGGAGGTTAAGAAAATCTCCTCGTTAATTTGGGACATTACTCGTTTTCGACCCTTTTTTAGTAGGAAGGCCATAATGTGGCCGATTTGCATTGAATCTTAGCGTATGACAATTCGTTGGATAGGTAAACAACATAACTACGACTTCCATGGGATATTTTTGCATTCTCTAAAAATTCGGCTAAAATGGAGGTTAAGAAAATCTCCTCATTAATTTAGGACATTACTCGTTTTCGACCCATTTTTACTAGGAAGGCCATAAAGTGGCCGATTTGTATTGAATCTTAGCATGTGACAATTTGTTGGATAGGTAAACAACATAACTACGACTTCCATGGGATATTTTTGCATTCTCTGAAAATTCGGCTAAAACGGAGGTTAAGAAAATCTCCTCGTTAATTTAGGACATTACTCGTTTTCGACCCTTTTTTACTAGGAAGGCCATAATGTGGCCGATTTGCATTGAATCTTAGCATGTGATAATTCGTTGGATAGATAAACAACATAACTACGACTTCCATGGGATATTTTCGCATTCTCTAAAAATTCGGCCAAAATGGAGGTTAAGAAAATCTCCTCGTTAATTTAGGACATAACTCGTTTTCAACCCTTTTTTAGTAGGAAGGCCATAAAGTGGTCGATTTGTATTGAATCTTAGCGTGTGACAATTCGTTGGATAGGTAAACAACATAACTACGACTTCCATGGGATATTTTTGCATTCTCTAAAAATTCGGCCGAAATGGAGGTTAAGAAAATCTCCTCGTTAATTTAGGACATTACTCGTTTTCGACCCATTTTTACTAGGAAGGCCATAAAGTGGCCGATTTGTATTGAATCTTAGCATGTGACAATTTGTTGGATAGGTAAACAACATAACTACGACTTCCATGGGATATTTTTGCATTCTCTAAAAATTCGGCTAAAACGGAGGTTAAGAAAATCTCCTCATTAATTTATGACATTACTCGTTTTCGACCCTTTTTTACTAGGAAGGCCATAATGTGGCCGATTTGCATTGAATCTTAGCATGTGAAAATTCGTTGGATAGATAAACAACATAACTACGACTTCCATGGGATATTTTCGCATTCTCTAAAAATTCGGCCAAAATGGAGGTTAAGAAAATCTCCTCGTTAATTTAGGACATAAC
Organism: Medicago sativa; assembly: GCF_051527215.1. Lineage (NCBI taxonomy): Eukaryota > Viridiplantae > Streptophyta > Magnoliopsida > Fabales > Fabaceae > Medicago > Medicago sativa. The sequence goes on from NC_140750.1 coordinate 86,820,336, forward strand.
TCGTTTTCAACCCTTTTTTAGTAGGAAGGCCATAAAGTGGTCGATTTGCATTGAATCTTAGCGTGTGACAATTCGTTGGATAGGTAAACAACATAACTACGACTTCCATGGGATATTTTTGCATTCTCTAAAAATTCGGCCACAATGGAGGTTAAGAAAATCTCCTCGTTAATTTGGGACATTACTCGTTTTCGACCCTTTTTTAGTAGGAAGGCCATAATGTGGCCGATTTGCATTGAATCTTAGCGTGTGACAATTCGTTGGATAGGTAAACAACATAACTACGACTTCCATGGGATATTTTTGCATTCTCTAAAAATTCGGCCAAAATGGAGGTTAAGAAAATCTCCTCGTTAATTTAGGACATTACTCGTTTTCGACCCATTTTTACTAGGAAGGCCATAAAGTGGCCGATTTGTATTGAATCTTAGCATGTGACAATTTGTTGGATAGGTAAACAACATAACTACGACTTCCATGGGATATTTTTGCATTCTCTGAAAATTCGGCTAAAACGGAGGTTAAGAAAATCTCCTCGTTAATTTAGGACATTACTCGTATTCGACCCTTTTTTACTAGGAAGGCCATAATGTGGCCGATTTGCATTGAATCTTAGCATGTGATAATTCGTTGGATAGATAAACAACATAACTACGACTTCCATGGGATATTTTCGCATTCTCTAAAAATTCGGCCAAAATGGAGGTTAAGAAAATCTCCTCGTTAATTTAGGACATAACTCGTTTTCAACCCTTTTTTAGTAGGAAGGCCATAAAGTGGTCGATTTGTATTGAATCTTAGCGTGTGACAATTCGTTGGATAGGTAAACAACATAACTACGACTTCCATGGGATATTTTTGCATTCTCTAAAAATTCGGCCGAAATGGAGGTTAAGAAAATCTCCTCGTTAATTTAGGACATTACTCGTTTTCGACCCATTTTTACTAGGAAGGCCATAAAGTGGCCGATTTGTATTGAATCTTAGCATGTGACAATTTGTTGGATAGGTAAACAACATAACTACGACTTCCATGGGATATTTTTGCATTCTCTAAAAATTCGGCTAAAACGGAGGTTAAGAAAATCTCCTCGTTAATTTAGGACATTACTCGTTTTCGACCCTTTTTTACTAGGAAGGCCATAATGTGGCCGATTTGCATTGAATCTTAGCATGTGAAAATTCATTGGATAGATAAACAACATAACTACGACTTCCATGGGATATTTTCGCATTCTCTAAAAATTCGGCCAAAATGGAGGTTAAGAAAATCTCCTCGTTAATTTAGGACATAACTCGTTTTCAACCCTTTTTTAGTAGGAAGGCCATAAAGTGGTCGATTTGCATTGAATCTTAGCGTGTGACAATTCGTTGGATAGGTAAACAACATAACTACGACTTCCATGGGATATTTTTGCATTCTCTAAAAATTCGGCCACAATGGAGGTTAAGAAAATCTCCTCGTTAATTTGGGACATTACTCGTTTTCGACCCTTTTTTAGTAGGAAGGCCATAATGTGGCCGATTTGCATTGAATCTTAGCGTGTGACAATTCGTTGGATAGGTAAACAACATAACTACGACTTCCATGGGATATTTTTGCATTCTCTAAAAATTCGGCCAAAATGGAGGTTAAGAAAATCTCCTCGTTAATTTAGGACATTACTCGTTTTCGACCCATTTTTACTAGGAAGGCCATAAAGTGGCCGATTTGTATTGAATCTTAGCATGTGACAATTTGTTGGATAGGTAAACAACATAACTACGACTTCCATGGGATATTTTTGCATTCTCTGAAAATTCGGCTAAAACGGAGGTTAAGAAAATCTCCTCGTTAATTTAGGACATTACTCGTATTCGACCCTTTTTTACTAGGAAGGCCATAATGTGGCCGATTTGCATTGAATCTTAGCATGTGATAATTCGTTGGATAGATAAACAACATAACTACGACTTCCATGGGATATTTTCGCATTCTCTAAAAATTCGGCCAAAATGGAGGTTAAGAAAATCTCCTCGTTAATTTAGGACATAACTCGTTTTCAACCCTTTTTTAGTAGGAAGGCCATAAAGTGGTCGATTTGTATTGAATCTTAGCGTGTGACAATTCGTTGGATAGGTAAACAACATAACTACGACTTCCATGGGATATTTTTGCATTCTCTAAAAATTCGGCCGAAATGGAGGTTAAGAAAATCTCCTCGTTAATTTAGGACATTACTCGTTTTCGACCCATTTTTACTAGGAAGGCCATAAAGTGGCCGATTTGTATTGAATCTTAGCATGTGACAATTTGTTGGATAGGTAAACAACATAACTACGACTTCCATGGGATATTTTTGCATTCTCTAAAAATTCGGCTAAAACGGAGGTTAAGAAAATCTCCTCGTTAATTTAGGACATTACTCGTTTTCGACCCTTTTTTACTAGGAAGGCCATAATGTGGCCGATTTGCATTGAATCTTAGCATGTGAAAATTCATTGGATAGATAAACAACATAACTACGACTTCCATGGGATATTTTCGCATTCTCTAAAAATTCGGCCAAAATGGAGGTTAAGAAAATCTCCTCGTTAATTTAGGACATAACTCGTTTTCAACCCTTTTTTAGTAGGAAGGCCATAAAGTGGTCGATTTGCATTGAATCTTAGCGTGTGACAATTCGTTGGATAGGTAAACAACATAACTACGACTTCCATGGGATATTTTTGCATTCTCTAAAAATTCGGCCACAATGGAGGTTAAGAAAATCTCCTCGTTAATTTGGGACATTACTCGTTTTCGACCCTTTTTTAGTAGGAAGGCCATAATGTGGCCGATTTGCATTGAATCTTAGCGTGTGACAATTCGTTGGATAGGTAAACAACATAACTACGACTTCCATGGGATATTTTTGCATTCTCTAAAAATTCGGCCAAAATGGAGGTTAAGAAAATCTCCTCGTTAATTTAGGACATTACTCGTTTTCGACCCATTTTTACTAGGAAGGCCATAAAGTGGCCGATTTGTATTGAATCTTAGCATGTGACAATTTGTTGGATAGGTAAACAACATAACTACGACTTCCATGGGATATTTTTGCATTCTCTGAAAATTCGGCTAAAACGGAGGTTAAGAAAATCTCCTCGTTAATTTAGGACATTACTCGTATTCGACCCTTTTTTACTAGGAAGGCCATAATGTGGCCGATTTGCATTGAATCTTAGCATGTGATAATTCGTTGGATAGATAAACAACATAACTACGACTTCCATGGGATATTTTCGCATTCTCTAAAAATTCGGCCAAAATGGAGGTTAAGAAAATCTCCTCGTTAATTTAGGACATAACTCGTTTTCAACCCTTTTTTAGTAGGAAGGCCATAAAGTGGTCGATTTGTATTGAATCTTAGCGTGTGACAATTCGTTGGATAGGTAAACAACATAACTACGACTTCCATGGGATATTTTTGCATTCTCTAAAAATTCGGCCGAAATGGAGGTTAAGAAAATCTCCTCGTTAATTTAGGACATTACTCGTTTTCGACCCATTTTTACTAGGAAGGCCATAAAGTGGCCGATTTGTATTGAATCTTAGCATGTGACAATTTGTTGGATAGGTAAACAACATAACTACGACTTCCATGGGATATTTTTGCATTCTCTAAAAATTCGGCTAAAACGGAGGTTAAGAAAATCTCCTCGTTAATTTAGGACATTACTCGTTTTCGACCCTTTTTTACTAGGAAGGCCATAATGTGGCCGATTTGCATTGAATCTTAGCATGTGAAAATTCATTGGATAGATAAACAACATAACTACGACTTCCATGGGATATTTTCGCATTCTCTAAAAATTCGGCCAAAATGGAGGTTAAGAAAATCTCCTCGTTAATTTAGGACATAACTCGTTTTCAACCCTTTTTTAGTAGGAAGGCCATAAAGTGGTCGATTTGCATTGAATCTTAGCGTGTGACAATTCGTTGGATAGGTAAACAACATAACTACGACTTCCATGGGATATTTTTGCATTCTCTAAAAATTCGGCCACAATGGAGGTTAAGAAAATCTCCTCGTTAATTTGGGACATTACTCGTTTTCGACCCTTTTTTAGTAGGAAGGCCATAATGTGGCCGATTTGCATTGAATCTTAGCGTGTGACAATTCGTTGGATAGGTAAACAACATAACTACGACTTCCATGGGATATTTTTGCATTCTCTAAAAATTCGGCCAAAATGGAGGTTAAGAAAATCTCCTCGTTAATTTAGGACATTACTCGTTTTCGACCCATTTTTACTAGGAAGGCCATAAAGTGGCCGATTTGTATTGAATCTTAGCATGTGACAATTTGTTGGATAGGTAAACAACATAACTACGACTTCCATGGGATATTTTTGCATTCTCTGAAAATTCGGCTAAAACGGAGGTTAAGAAAATCTCCTCGTTAATTTAGGACATTACTCGTATTCGACCCTTTTTTACTAGGAAGGCCATAATGTGGCCGATTTGCATTGAATCTTAGCATGTGATAATTCGTTGGATAGATAAACAACATAACTACGACTTCCATGGGATATTTTCGCATTCTCTAAAAATTCGGCCAAAATGGAGGTTAAGAAAATCTCCTCGTTAATTTAGGACATAACTCGTTTTCAACCCTTTTTTAGTAGGAAGGCCATAAAGTGGTCGATTTGTATTGAATCTTAGCGTGTGACAATTCGTTGGATAGGTAAACAACATAACTACGACTTCCATGGGATATTTTTGCATTCTCTAAAAATTCGGCCGAAATGGAGGTTAAGAAAATCTCCTCGTTAATTTAGGACATTACTCGTTTTCGACCCATTTTTACTAGGAAGGCCATAAAGTGGCCGATTTGTATTGAATCTTAGCATGTGACAATTTGTTGGATAGGTAAACAACATAACTACGACTTCCATGGGATATTTTTGCATTCTCTAAAAATTCGGCTAAAACGGAGGTTAAGAAAATCTCCTCGTTAATTTAGGACATTACTCGTTTTCGACCCTTTTTTACTAGGAAGGCCATAATGTGGCCGATTTGCATTGAATCTTAGCATGTGAAAATTCATTGGATAGATAAACAACATAACTACGACTTCCATGGGATATTTTCGCATTCTCTAAAAATTCGGCCAAAATGGAGGTTAAGAAAATCTCCTCGTTAATTTAGGACATAACTCGTTTTCAACCCTTTTTTAGTAGGAAGGCCATAAAGTGGTCGATTTGTATTGAATCTTAGCGTGTGACAATTCGTTGGATAGGTAAACTACATAACTACGACTTCCATGGGATATTTTTGCATTCTCTAAAAATTCGGCCGAAATGGAGGTTAAGAAAATCTCCTCGTTAATTTAGGACATTACTCGTTTTCGACCCATTTTTACTAGGAAGGCCATAAAGTGGCCGATTTGTATTGAATCTTAGCATGTGACAATTTGTTGGATAGGTAAACAACATAACTACGACTTCCATGGGATATTTTTGCATTCTCTGAAAATTCGGCTAAAACGGAGGTTAAGAAAATCTCCTCGTTAATTTAGGACATTACTCGTATTCGACCCTTTTTTACTAGGAAGGCCATAATGTGGCCGATTTGCATTGAATCTTAGCATGTGATAATTCGTTGGATAGATAAACAACATAACTACGACTTCCATGGGATATTTTCGCATTCTCTAAAAATTCGGCCAAAATGGAGGTTAAGAAAATCTCCTCGTTAATTTAGGACATAACTCGTTTTCAACCCTTTTTTAGTAGGAAGGCCATAAAGTGGTCGATTTGTATTGAATCTTAGCGTGTGACAATTCGTTGGATAGGTAAACAACATAACTACGACTTCCATGGGATATTTTTGCATTCTCTAAAAATTCGGCCGAAATGGAGGTTAAGAAAATCTCCTCGTTAATTTAGGACATTACTCGTTTTCGACCCATTTTTACTAGGAAGGCCATAAAGTGGCCGATTTGTATTGAATCTTAGCATGTGACAATTTGTTGGATAGGTAAACAACATAACTACGACTTCCATGGGATATTTTTGCATTCTCTAAAAATTCGGCTAAAACGGAGGTTAAGAAAATCTCCTCGTTAATTTAGGACATTACTCGTTTTCGACCCTTTTTTACTAGGAAGGCCATAATGTGGCCGATTTGCATTGAATCTTAGCATGTGAAAATTCATTGGATAGATAAACAACATAACTACGACTTCCATGGGATATTTTCGCATTCTCTAAAAATTCGGCCAAAATGGAGGTTAAGAAAATCTCCTCGTTAATTTAGGACATAACTCGTTTTCAACCCTTTTTTAGTAGGAAGGCCATAAAGTGGTCGATTTGCATTGAATCTTAGCGTGTGACAATTCGTTGGATAGGTAAACAACATAACTACGACTTCCATGGGATATTTTTGCATTCTCTAAAAATTCGGCCACAATGGAGGTTAAGAAAATCTCCTCGTTAATTTGGGACATTACTCGTTTTCGACCCTTTTTTAGTAGGAAGGCCATAATGTGGCCGATTTGCATTGAATCTTAGCGTGTGACAATTCGTTGGATAGGTAAACAACATAACTACGACTTCCATGGGATATTTTTGCATTCTCTAAAAATTCGGCCAAAATGGAGGTTAAGAAAATCTCCTCGTTAATTTAGGACATTACTCGTTTTCGACCCATTTTTACTAGGAAGGCCATAAAGTGGCCGATTTGTATTGAATCTTAGCATGTGACAATTTGTTGGATAGGTAAACAACATAACTACGACTTCCATGGGATATTTTTGCATTCTCTGAAAATTCGGCTAAAACGGAGGTTAAGAAAATCTCCTCGTTAATTTAGGACATTACTCGTATTCGACCCTTTTTTACTAGGAAGGCCATAATGTGGCCGATTTGCATTGAATCTTAGCATGTGATAATTCGTTGGATAGATAAACAACATAACTACGACTTCCATGGGATATTTTCGCATTCTCTAAAAATTCGGCCAAAATGGAGGTTAAGAAAATCTCCTCGTTAATTTAGGACATAACTCGTTTTCAACCCTTTTTTAGTAGGAAGGCCATAAAGTGGTCGATTTGTATTGAATCTTAGCGTGTGACAATTCGTTGGATAGGTAAACAACATAACTACGACTTCCATGGGATATTTTTGCATTCTCTAAAAATTCGGCCGAAATGGAGGTTAAGAAAATCTCCTCGTTAATTTAGGACATTACTCGTTTTCGACCCATTTTTACTAGGAAGGCCATAAAGTGGCCGATTTGTATTGAATCTTAGCATGTGACAATTTGTTGGATAGGTAAACAACATAACTACGACTTCCATGGGATATTTTTGCATTCTCTAAAAATTCGGCTAAAACGGAGGTTAAGAAAATCTCCTCGTTAATTTAGGACATTACTCGTTTTCGACCCTTTTTTACTAGGAAGGCCATAATGTGGCCGATTTGCATTGAATCTTAGCATGTGAAAATTCATTGGATAGATAAACAACATAACTACGACTTCCATGGGATATTTTCGCATTCTCTAAAAATTCGGCCAAAATGGAGGTTAAGAAAATCTCCTCGTTAATTTAGGACATAACTCGTTTTCAACCCTTTTTTAGTAGGAAGGCCATAAAGTGGTCGATTTGTATTGAATCTTAGCGTGTGACAATTCGTTGGATAGGTAAACTACATAACTACGACTTCCATGGGATATTTTTGCATTCTCTAAAAATTCGGCCGAAATGGAGGTTAAGAAAATCTCCTCGTTAATTTAGGACATTACTCGTTTTCGACCCATTTTTACTAGGAAGGCCATAAAGTGGCCGATTTGTATTGAATCTTAGCATGTGACAATTCGTTGGATAGGTAAACAACATAACTACGACTTCCTTGGGATATTTTTGCATTCTCTAAAAATTCGGCCAAAATGGAGGTTAAGAAAATCTCCTCGTTAATTTAGGACATTACTCGTTTTCGACCCATTTCTACTAGGAAGGCCATAAAGTGGCCGATTTGTATTGAATCTTAGCATGTGACAATTTGTTGGATAGGTAAACAACATAACTACGACTTCCATGGGATATTTTTGCATTCTCTAAAAATTTGGCTAAAACGGAGGTTAAGAAAATCTCCTCGTTAATTTAGGACATTACTCGTTTTCGACCCATTTCTACTAGGAAGGCCATAAAGTGGCCGATTTGTATTGAATCTTAGCATGTGACAATTTGTTGGATAGGTAAACAACATAACTACGACTTCCATGGGATATTTTTGCATTCTCTGAAAATTCGGCTAAAACGGAGGTTAAGAAAATCTCCTCGTTAATTTAGGACATTACTCGTTTTCGACCCTTTTTTACTAGGAAGGCCATAATGTGGCCGATTTGCATTGAATCTTAGCATGTGATAATTCGTTGGATAGATAAACAACATAACTACGACTTCCATGGGATATTTTCGCATTCTCTAAAAATTCGGCCAAAATGGAGGTTAAGAAAATCTCCTCGTTAATTTAGGACATAACTCGTTTTCAACCCTTTTTTAGTAGGAAGGCCATAAAGTGGTCGATTTGTATTGAATCTTAGCGTGTGACAATTCGTTGGATAGGTAAACAACATAACTACGACTTCCATGGGATATTTTTGCATTCTCTAAAAATTCGGCCGAAATGGAGGTTAAGAAAATCTCCTCGTTAATTTAGGACATTACTCGTTTTCGACCCATTTTTACTAGGAAGGCCATAAAGTGGCCGATTTGTATTGAATCTTAGCATGTGACAATTTGTTGGATAGGTAAACAACATAACTACGACTTCCATGGGATATTTTTGCATTCTCTAAAAATTCGGCTAAAACGGAGGTTAAGAAAATCTCCTCATTAATTTATGACATTACTCGTTTTCGACCCTTTTTTACTAGGAAGGCCATAATGTGGCCGATTTGCATTGAATCTTAGCATGTGAAAATTCGTTGGATAGATAAACAACATAACTACGACTTCCATGGGATATTTTCGCATTCTCTAAAAATTCGGCCAAAATGGAGGTTAAGAAAATCTCCTCGTTAATTTAGGACATAACTCGTTTTCAACCCTTTTTTAGTAGGAAGGCCATAAAGTGGTCGATTTGCATTGAATCTTAGCGTGTGACAATTCGTTGGATAGGTAAACAACATAACTACGACTTCCATGGGATATTTTTGCATTCTCTAAAAATTCGGCCACAATGGAGGTTAAGAAAATCTCCTCGTTAATTTGGGACATTACTCGTTTTCGACCCTTTTTTAGTAGGAAGGCCATAATGTGGCCGATTTGCATTGAATCTTAGCGTGTGACAATTCGTTGGATAGGTAAACAACATAACTACGACTCCCATGGGATATTTTTGCATTCTCTAAAAATTCGGCCAAAATGGAGGTTAAGAAAATCTCCTCGTTAATTTAGGACATTACTCGTTTTCGACCCATTTTTACTAGGAAGGCCATAAAGTGGCCGATTTGTATTGAATCTTAGCATGTGACAATTTGTTGGATAGGTAAACAACATAACTACGACTTCCATGGGATATTTTTGCATTCTCTGAAAATTCGGCTAAAACGGAGGTTAAGAAAATCTCCTCGTTAATTTAGGACATTACTCGTATTCGACCCTTTTTTACTAGGAAGGCCATAATGTGGCCGATTTGCATTGAATCTTAGCATGTGATAATTCGTTGGATAGATAAACAACATAACTACGACTTCCATGGGATATTTTCGCATTCTCTAAAAATTCGGCCAAAATGGAGGTTAAGAAAATCTCCTCGTTAATTTAGGACATAACTCGTTTTCAACCCTTTTTTAGTAGGAAGGCCATAAAGTGGTCGATTTGTATTGAATCTTAGCGTGTGACAATTCGTTGGATAGGTAAACAACATAACTACGACTTCCATGGGATATTTTTGCATTCTCTAAAAATTCGGCCGAAATGGAGGTTAAGAAAATCTCCTCGTTAATTTAGGACATTACTCGTTTTCGACCCATTTTTACTAGGAAGGCCATAAAGTGGCCGATTTGTATTGAATCTTAGCATGTGACAATTTGTTGGATAGGTAAACAACATAACTACGACTTCCATGGGATATTTTTGCATTCTCTAAAAATTCGGCTAAAACGGAGGTTAAGAAAATCTCCTCGTTAATTTAGGACATTACTCGTTTTCGACCCTTTTTTACTAGGAAGGCCATAATGTGGCCGATTTGCATTGAATCTTAGCATGTGAAAATTCATTGGATAGATAAACAACATAACTACGACTTCCATGGGATATTTTCGCATTCTCTAAAAATTCGGCCAAAATGGAGGTTAAGAAAATCTCCTCGTTAATTTAGGACATAACTCGTTTTCAACCCTTTTTTAGTAGGAAGGCCATAAAGTGGTCGATTTGCATTGAATCTTAGCGTGTGACAATTCGTTGGATAGGTAAACAACATAACTACGACTTCCATGGGATATTTTTGCATTCTCTAAAAATTCGGCCACAATGGAGGTTAAGAAAATCTCCTCGTTAATTTGGGACATTACTCGTTTTCGACCCTTTTTTAGTAGGAAGGCCATAATGTGGCCGATTTGCATTGAATCTTAGCGTGTGACAATTCGTTGGATAGGTAAACAACATAACTACGACTTCCATGGGATATTTTTGCATTCTCTAAAAATTCGGCCAAAATGGAGGTTAAGAAAATCTCCTCGTTAATTTAGGACATTACTCGTTTTCGACCCATTTTTACTAGGAAGGCCATAAAGTGGCCGATTTGTATTGAATCTTAGCATGTGACAATTTGTTGGATAGGTAAACAACATAACTACGACTTCCATGGGATATTTTTGCATTCTCTTAAAATTCGGCTAAAACGGAGGTTAAGAAAACTCCTCGTTAATTTAGGACATTACTCGTATTCGACCCTTTTTTACTAGGAAGGCCATAATGTGGCCGATTTGCATTGAATCTTAGCATGTGATAATTCGTTGGATAGATAAACAACATAACTACGACTTCCATGGGATATTTTCGCATTCTCTAAAAATTCGGCCAAAATGGAGGTTAAGAAAATCTCCTCGTTAATTTAGGACATAACTCGTTTTCAACCCTTTTTTAGTAGGAAGGCCATAAAGTGGTCGATTTGTATTGAATCTTAGCGTGTGACAATTCGTTGGATAGGTAAACAACATAACTACGACTTCCATGGGATATTTTTGCATTCTCTAAAAATTCGGCCGAAATGGAGGTTAAGAAAATCTCCTCGTTAATTTAGGACATTACTCGTTTTCGACCCATTTTTACTAGGAAGGCCATAAAGTGGCCGATTTGTATTGAATCTTAGCATGTGACAATTTGTTGGATAGGTAAACAACATAACTACGACTTCCATGGGATATTTTTGCATTCTCTAAAAATTCGGCTAAAACGGAGGTTAAGAAAATCTCCTCGTTAATTTAGGACATTACTCGTTTTCGACCCTTTTTTACTAGGAAGGCCATAATGTGGCCGATTTGCATTGAATCTTAGCATGTGAAAATTCATTGGATAGATAAACAACATAACTACGACTTCCATGGGATATTTTCGCATTCTCTAAAAATTCGGCCAAAATGGAGGTTAAGAAAATCTCCTCGTTAATTTAGGACATAACTCGTTTTCAACCCTTTTTTAGTAGGAAGGCCATAAAGTGGTCGATTTGTATTGAATCTTAGCGTGTGACAATTCGTTGGATAGGTAAACTACATAACTACGACTTCCATGGGATATTTTTGCATTCTCTAAAAATTCGGCCGAAATGGAGGTTAAGAAAATCTCCTCGTTAATTTAGGACATTACTCGTTTTCGACCCATTTTTACTAGGAAGGCCATAAAGTGGCCGATTTGTATTGAATCTTAGCATGTGACAATTCGTTGGATAGGTAAACAACATAACTACGACTTCCTTGGGATATTTTTGCATTCTCTAAAAATTCGGCCAAAATGGAGGTTAAGAAAATCTCCTCGTTAATTTAGGACATTACTCGTTTTCGACCCATTTCTACTAGGAAGGCCATAAAGTGGCCGATTTGTATTGAATCTTAGCATGTGACAATTTGTTGGATAGGTAAACAACATAACTACGACTTCCATGGGATATTTTTGCATTCTCTAAAAATTTGGCTAAAACGGAGGTTAAGAAAATCTCCTCGTTAATTTGGGACATTACTCGTTTTCGACCCTTTTTTAGTAGGAAGGCCATAATGTGGCCGATTTGCATTGAATCTTAGCGTGTGACAATTCGTTGGATAGGTAAACAACATAACTATGACTTCCACGGGATATTTTTGCATTCTCTAAAAATTTGGCCAAAATAGAGGTTAAGAAAATCTCCTCGTTAATTTGGGACATTACTCGTTTTCGACCCTTTTTTACTAGGAAGGCCATAATGTGGCCGATTTGTATTGAATCTTAGCATGTGACAATTCGTTGGATAGGTAAACAACATAACTACGACTTCCATGGGATATTTTTGCATTCTCTAAAAATTCAGCCACAATGGAGGTTAAGAAAATCTCCTCGTTAATTTGGGACATTACTCGTTTTCGACCCTTTTTTAGTAGGAAGGCCATAATGTGGCCGATTTGCATTGAATCTTAGCGTGTGACAATTCATTGGATAGGTAAACAACATAACTACGACTTCCATGGGATATTTTTGCATTCTCTAAAAATTCGGCCAAAATGGAGGTTAAGAAAATCTCCTCGTTAATTTAGGACATTACTCGTTTTCGACCCATTTTTACTAGGAAGGCCATAAAGTGGCCGATTTGTATTGAATCTTAGCATGTGACAATTTGTTGGATAGGTAAACAACATAACTACGACTTCCATGGGATATTTTTGCATTCTCTAAAAATTCGGCTAAAACGGAGGTTAAGAAAATCTCCTCGTTAATTTAGGACATTACTCGTTTTCGACCCTTTTTTACTAGGAAGGCCATAATGTGGCCGATTTGCATTGAATCTTAGCATGTGATAATTCGTTGGATAGATAAACAACATAACTACGACTTCCATGGGATATTTTCGCATTCTCTAAAAATTCGGCCAAAATGGAGGTTAAGAAAATCTCCTCGTTAATTTAGGACATAACTCGTTTTCAACCCTTTTTTAGTAGAAAGGCCATAAAGTGGTCGATTTGTATTGAATCTTAGCGTGTGACAATTCGTTGGATAGGTAAACAACATATCTACGACTTCCATGGGATATTTTTGCATTCTCTAAAAATTCGGCCGAAATGGAGGTTAAGAAAATCTCCTCGTTAATTTAGGACATTACTCGTTTTCGACCCATTTTTACTAGGAAGGCCATAAAGTGGCCGATTTGTATTGAATCTTAGCATGTGACAATTCGTTGGATAGGTAAACAACATAACTACGACTTCCTTGGGATATTTTTGCATTCTCTAAAAATGCGGCCAAAATGGAGGTTAAGAAAATCTCCTCGTTAATTTAGGACATTACTCGTTTTCGACCCATTTCTACTAGGAAGGCCATAAAGTGGCCGATTTGTATTGAATCTTAGCATGTGACAATTTGTTGGATAGGTAAACAACATAACTACGACTTCCATGGGATATTTTTGCATTCTCTAAAAATTTGGCTAAAACGGAGGTTAAGAAAATCTCCTCGTTAATTTGGGACATTACTCGTTTTCGACCCTTTTTTAGTAGGAAGGCCATAATGTGGCCGATTTGCATTGAATCTTAGCGTGTGACAATTCGTTGGATAGGTAAACAACATAACTATGACTTCCACGGGATATTTTTGCATTCTCTAAAAATTTGGCCAAAATAGAGGTTAAGAAAATCTCCTCGTTAATTTGGGACATTACTCGTTTTCGACCCTTTTTTACTAGGAAGGCCATAATGTGGCCGATTTGTATTGAATCTTAGCATGTGACAATTCGTTGGATAGGTAAACAACATAACTACGACTTCCATGGGATATTTTTGCATTCTCTAAAAATTCAGCCACAATGGAGGTTAAGAAAATCTCCTCGTTAATTTGGGACATTACTCGTTTTCGACCCTTTTTTAGTAGGAAGGCCATAATGTGGCCGATTTGCGTTGAATCTTAGCGTGTGACAATTCATTGGATAGGTAAACAACATAACTACGACTTCCATGGGATATTTTTGCATTCTCTAAAAATTCGGCTAAAACGGAGGTTAAGAAAATCTCCTCGTTAATTTAGGACATTACTCGTTTTCGACCCTTTTTTACTAGGAAGGCCATAATGTGGCCGATTTGCATTGAATCTTAGCATGTGACAATTCGTTAGATAGATAAACAACATAACTACGACTTCCATGGGATATTTTCGCATTCTCTAAAAATTCGGCCAAAATGGAGGTTAAGAAAATCTCCTCGTTAATTTAGGACATAACTCGTTTTCAACCCTTTTTTAGTAGGAAGGCCATAATGTGGCCGATTTGCATTGAATCTTAGCGTGTGACAATTCGTTGGATAGGTAAACAACATAACTACGACTTCCATGGGATATTTTTGCATTCTCTAAAAATTCAGCCACAATGGAGGTTAAGAAAATCTCCTCGTTAATTTGGGACATTACTCGTTTTCGACCCTTTTTTAGTAGGAAGGCCATAATGTGGCCGATTTGCATTGAATCTTAGCGTGTGACAATTCGTTGGATAGGTAAACAACATAACTACGACTTCCATGGGATATTTTTGCATTCTCTAAAAATTCGGCCAAAATGGAGGTTAAGAAAATCTCCTCGTTAATTTAGGACATTACTCGTTTTCGACCCATTTTTACTAGGAAGGCCATAAAGTGGCCGATTTGTATTGAATCTTAGCATGTGACAATTTGTTGGATAGGTAAACGACATAACTACGACTTCCATGGGATATTTTTGCATTCTCTAAAAATTCGGCTAAAACGGAGGTTAAGAAAATCTCCTCGTTAATTTAGGACATTACTCGTTTTCGACCCTTTTTTACTAGGAAGGCCATAATGTGGCCGATTTGCATTGAATCTTAGCATGTGATAATTCGTTGGATAGATAAACAACATAACTACGACTTCCATGGGATATTTTCGCATTCTCTAAAAATTCGGCCAAAATGGAGGTTAAGAAAATCTCCTCGTTAATTTAGGACATAACTCGTTTTCAACCCTTTTTTAGTAGGAAGGCCATAAAGTGGTCGATTTGTATTGAATCTTAGCGTGTGACAATTCGTTGGATAGGTAAACAACATAACTACGACTTCCATGGGATATTTTTGCATTCTCTAAAAATTCGGCCGAAATGGAGGTTAAGAAAATCTCCTCGTTAATTTAGGACATTACTCGTTTTCGACCCATTTTTACTAGGAAGGCCATAAAGTGGCCGATTTGTATTGAATCTTAGCATGTGACAATTTGTTGGATAGGTAAACAACATAACTACGACTTCCATGGGATATTTTTGCATTCTCTAAAAATTCGGCCGAAATGGAGGTTAAGAAAATCTCCTCGTTAATTTAGGACATTACTCGTTTTCGACCCATTTTTACTAGGAAGGCCATAAAGTGGCCGATTTGTATTGAATCTTAGCATGTGACAATTTGTTGGATAGGTAAACAACATAACTACGACTTCCATGGGATATTTTTGCATTCTCTAAAAATTCGGCTAAAACGGAGGTTAAGAAAATCTCCTCGTTAATTTAGGACATTACTCGTTTTCGACCCTTTTTTACTAGGAAGGCCATAATGTGGCCGATTTGCATTGAATCTTAGCATGTGAAAATTCATTGGATAGATAAACAACATAACTACGACTTCCATGGGATATTTTCGCATTCTTTAAAAATTCGGCCAAAATGGAGGTTAAGAAAATCTCCTCGTTAATTTAGGACATAACTCGTTTTCAACCCTTTTTTAGTAGGAAGGCCATAAAGTGGTCGATTTGTATTGAATCTTAGCGTGTGACAATTCGTTGGATAGGTAAACTACATAACTACGACTTCCATGGGATATTTTTGCATTCTCTAAAAATTCGGCCGAAATGGAGGTTAAGAAAATCTCCTCGTTAATTTAGGACATTACTCGTTTTCGACCCATTTTTACTAGGAAGGCCATAAAGTGGCCGATTTGTATTGAATCTTAGCATGTGACAATTCGTTGGATAGGTAAACAACATAACTACGACTTCCTTGGGATATTTTTGCATTCTCTAAAAATTCGGCCAAAATGGAGGTTAAGAAAATCTCCTCGTTAATTTAGGACATTACTCGTTTTCGACCCATTTCTACTAGGAAGGCCATAAAGTGGCCGATTTGTATTGAATCTTAGCATGTGACAATTTGTTGGATAGGTAAACAACATAACTACGACTTCCATGGGATATTTTTGCATTCTCTAAAAATTTGGCTAAAACGGAGGTTAAGAAAATCTCCTCGTTAATTTGGGACATTACTCGTTTTCGACCCTTTTTTAGTAGGAAGGCCATAATGTGGCCGATTTGCATTGAATCTTAGCGTGTGACAATTCGTTGGATAGGTAAACAACATAACTATGACTTCCACGGGATATTTTTGCATTCTCTAAAAATTTGGCCAAAATAGAGGTTAAGAAAATCTCCTCGTTAATTTGGGACATTACTCGTTTTCGACCCTTTTTTACTAGGAAGGCCATAATGTGGCCGATTTGTATTGAATCTTAGCATGTGACAATTCGTTGGATAGGTAAACAACATAACTACGACTTCCATGGGATATTTTTGCATTCTCTAAAAATTCAGCCACAATGGAGGTTAAGAAAATCTCCTCGTTAATTTGGGACATTACTCGTTTTCGACCCTTTTTTAGTAGGAAGGCCATAATGTGGCCGATTTGCATTGAATCTTAGCGTGTGACAATTCATTGGATAGGTAAACAACATAACTACGACTTCCATGGGATATTTTTGCATTCTCTAAAAATTCGGCCAAAATGGAGGTTAAGAAAATCTCCTCGTTAATTTAGGACATTACTCGTTTTCGACCCATTTTTACTAGGAAGGCCATAAAGTGGCCGATTTGTATTGAATCTTAGCATGTGACAATTTGTTGGATAGGTAAACAACATAACTACGACTTCCATGGGATATTTTTGCATTCTCTAAAAATTCGGCTAAAACGGAGGTTAAGAAAATCTCCTCGTTAATTTAGGACATTACTCGTTTTCGACCCTTTTTTACTAGGAAGGCCATAATGTGGCCGATTTGCATTGAATCTTAGCATGTGATAATTCGTTGGATAGATAAACAACATAACTACGACTTCCATGGGATATTTTCGCATTCTCTAAAAATTCGGCCAAAATGGAGGTTAAGAAAATCTCCTCGTTAATTTAGGACATAACTCGTTTTCAACCCTTTTTTAGTAGAAAGGCCATAAAGTGGTCGATTTGTATTGAATCTTAGCGTGTGACAATTCGTTGGATAGGTAAACAACATAACTACGACTTCCATGGGATATTTTTGCATTCTCTAAAAATTCGGCCGAAATGGAGGTTAAGAAAATCTCCTCGTTAATTTAGGACATTACTCGTTTTCGACCCATTTTTACTAGGAAGGCCATAAAGTGGCCGATTTGTATTGAATCTTAGCATGTGACAATTCGTTGGATAGGTAAACAACATAACTACGACTTCCTTGGGATATTTTTGCATTCTCTAAAAATTCGGCCAAAATGGAGGTTAAGAAAATCTCCTCGTTAATTTAGGACATTACTCGTTTTCGACCCATTTCTACTAGGAAGGCCATAAAGTGGCCGATTTGTATTGAATCTTAGCATGTGACAATTTGTTGGATAGGTAAACAACATAACTACGACTTCCATGGGATATTTTTGCATTCTCTAAAAATTTGGCTAAAACGGAGGTTAAGAAAATCTCCTCGTTAATTTGGGACATTACTCGTTTTCGACCCTTTTTTAGTAGGAAGGCCATAATGTGGCCGATTTGCATTGAATCTTAGCGTGTGACAATTCGTTGGATAGGTAAACAACATAACTATGACTTCCACGGGATATTTTTGCATTCTCTAAAAATTTGGCCAAAATAGAGGTTAAGAAAATCTCCTCGTTAATTTGGGACATTACTCGTTTTCGACCCTTTTTTACTAGGAAGGCCATAATGTGGCCGATTTGTATTGAATCTTAGCATGTGACAATTCGTTGGATAGGTAAACAACATAACTACGACTTCCATGGGATATTTTTGCATTCTCTAAAAATTCAGCCACAATGGAGGTTAAGAAAATCTCCTCGTTAATTTGGGACATTACTCGTTTTCGACCCTTTTTTAGTAGGAAGGCCATAATGTGGCCGATTTGCATTGAATCTTAGCGTGTGACAATTCATTGGATAGGTAAACAACATAACTACGACTTCCATGGGATATTTTTGCATTCTCTAAAAATTCGGCTAAAACGGAGGTTAAGAAAATCTCCTCGTTAATTTAGGACATTACTCGTTTTCGACCCTTTTTTACTAGGAAGGCCATAATGTGGCCGATTTGCATTGAATCTTAGCATGTGACAATTCGTTAGATAGATAAACAACATAACTACGACTTCCATGGGATATTTTCGCATTCTCTAAAAATTCGGCCAAAATGGAGGTTAAGAAAATCTCCTCGTTAATTTAGGACATAACTCGTTTTCAACCCTTTTTTAGTAGGAAGGCCATAATGTGGCCGATTTGCATTGAATCTTAGCGTGTGACAATTCGTTGGATAGGTAAACAACATAACTACGACTTCCATGGGATATTTTTGCATTCTCTAAAAATTCAGCCACAATGGAGGTTAAGAAAATCTCCTCGTTAATTTGGGACATTACTCGTTTTCGACCCTTTTTTAGTAGGAAGGCCATAATGTGGCCGATTTGCATTGAATCTTAGCGTGTGACAATTCGTTGGATAGGTAAACAACATAACTACGACTTCCATGGGATATTTTTGCATTCTCTAAAAATTCGGCCAAAATGGAGGTTAAGAAAATCTCCTCGTTAATTTAGGACATTACTCGTTTTCGACCCATTTTTACTAGGAAGGCCATAAAGTGGCCGATTTGTATTGAATCTTAGCATGTGACAATTTGTTGGATAGGTAAACGACATAACTACGACTTCCATGGGATATTTTTGCATTCTCTAAAAATTCGGCTAAAACGGAGGTTAAGAAAATCTCCTCGTTAATTTAGGACATTACTCGTTTTCGACCCTTTTTTACTAGGAAGGCCATAATGTGGCCGATTTGCATTGAATCTTAGCATGTGATAATTCGTTGGATAGATAAACAACATAACTACGACTTCCATGGGATATTTTCGCATTCTCTAAAAATTCGGCCAAAATGGAGGTTAAGAAAATCTCCTCGTTAATTTAGGACATAACTCGTTTTCAACCCTTTTTTAGTAGGAAGGCCATAAAGTGGTCGATTTGTATTGAATCTTAGCGTGTGACAATTCGTTGGATAGGTAAACAACATAACTACGACTTCCATGGGATATTTTTGCATTCTCTAAAAATTCGGCCGAAATGGAGGTTAAGAAAATCTCCTCGTTAATTTAGGACATTACTCGTTTTCGACCCATTTTTACTAGGAAGGCCATAAAGTGGCCGATTTGTATTGAATCTTAGCATGTGACAATTCGTTGGATAGGTAAACAACATAACTACGACTTCCATGGGATATTTTTGCATTCTCTAAAAATTCGGCCAAAATGGAGGTTAAGAAAATCTCCTTGTTAATTTAGGACATTACTCGTTTTCGACCCATTTTTACTAGGAAGGCCATAAAGTGGCCGATTTGTATTGAATCTTAGCATGTGACAATTTGTTGGATAGGTAAACAACATAACTACGACTTCCATGGGATATTTTTGCATTCTCTAAAAATTCGGCCAAAACGGAGGTTAAGAAAATCTCCTCGTTAATTTAGGACATTACTCGTTTTCGACCCTTTTTTACTAGGAAGGCCATAATGTGGCCGATTTGCATTGAATCTTAGCATGTGACAATTCGTTAGATAGATAAACAACATAACTACGACTTCCATGGGATATTTTCGCATTCTCTAAAAATTCAGCCAAAATGGAGGTTAAGAAAATCTCCTCGTTAATTTAGGACATAACTCGTTTTCAACCCTTTTTTAGTAGGAAGGCCATAATGTGGCCGATTTGCATTGAATCTTAGCGTGTGACAATTCGTTGGATAGGTAAACAACATAACTACGACTTCCATGGGATATTTTTGCATTCTCTAAAAATTCAGCCACAATGGAGGTTAAGAAAATCTCCTCGTTAATTTGGGACATTACTCGTTTTCGACCCTTTTTTAGTAGGAAGGCCATAATGTGGCCGATTTGCATTGAATCTTAGCGTGTGACAATTCGTTGGATAGGTAAACAACATAACTACGACTTCCATGGGATATTTTTGCATTCTCTAAAAATTCGGCCAAAATGGAGGTTAAGAAAATCTCCTCGTTAAATTAGGACATTACTCGTTTTCGACCCATTTTTACTAGGAAGGCCATAAAGTGGCCGATTTGTATTGAATCTTAGCATGTGACAATTTGTTGGATAGGTAAACAACATAACTACGACTTCCATGGGATATTTTTGCATTCTCTAAAAATTCGGCTAAAACGGAGGTTAAGAAAATCTCCTCGTTAATTTAGGACATTACTCGTTTTCGACCCTTTTTTACTAGGAAGGCCATAATGTGGCCGATTTGCATTGAATCTTAGCATGTGATAATTCGTTGGATAGATAAACAACATAACTACGACTTCCATGGGATATTTTCGCATTCTCTAAAAATTCGGCCAAAATGGAGGTTAAGAAAATCTCCTCGTTAATTTAGGACATAACTCGTTTTCAACCCTTTTTTAGTAGGAAGGCCATAAAGTGGTCGATTTGTATTGAATCTTAGCGTGTGACAATTCGTTGGATAGGTAAACAACATAACTACGACTTCCATGGGATATTTTTGCATTCTCTAAAAATTCGGCCGAAATGGAGGTTAAGAAAATCTCCTCGTTAATTTAGGACATTACTCGTTTTCGACCCATTTTTACTAGGAAGGCCATAAAGTGGCCGATTTGTATTGAATCTTAGCATGTGACAATTCGTTGGATAGGTAAACAACATAACTACGACTTCCATGGGATATTTTTGCATTCTCTAAAAATTCGGCCAAAATGGAGGTTAAGAAAATCTCCTCGTTAATTTAGGACATTACTCGTTTTCGACCCATTTTTACTAGGATGGCCATAAAGTGGCCGATTTGTATTGAATCTTAGCATGTGACAATTTGTTGGATAGGTAAACTGAAGGTGAGAAAAACACAAGAAGGGGGGTTGAATTGTGTTTTAGAAAAATTCTTCATTTCTCCTAAAAACTGAACACACTGATCAGAAGCTAAGCGAGACAGCTTCTGAAGTGGTAATCAGAATCTAAATGCAGCGGAATAAAACAGAGAGAGAGAGAAGAAGAACGACACAAAGCAATTATACTGGTTCCTTCCACAATCCGGAAGTAGTCCAGTCCCCCTTGCACTTCCAAGGAGATTTCACTATGAGTAATATCTGATTACAAATGCTCAAGCACACAAGCAAGAGACTTCCAATGCTCAAGCACACAAGCAAGAGACTTCCAATGCTCAAGCACACAAGCAAGAGACTTCCTTTGCTCAAGAACACAATCAAGAGACTTCCTGCTCAAGCACAACTGCAAGAGACTTCCTAACGAAACAAAATTACACAGAAAATTGTTTAAGGTTGAACACTTGATATACAATCAGAGGTGCTCACAATACAAATCAGATACAGACTCAATGGACTTAAGAATTTCTAAGATATGACTTTGAGACACATAAATTCTAAGTGAATGCAGAACAATTTCAGCAGAGGTTTGGTACTTGTGAAAATCTTTGTGAGTCTTTCGTTCAGAGTTCATGCATTACCAATTCTCTAGGTCTTCACTCCTTTATATAGTGGTGTGAAAGAGACGTTGTGAAATTACCAGCACACCAAAGAGTCGTTGTTGAAGCTTGATCTTTCACCAATAATCTTTTGCCTGATTTGGCTGTTGTCCTATGAAGAACAAATTTGAAATCCATTCCTTATCCAAAGGAACATCTATGCAGGCGAAACCGTATTCTGGAGCTGTTTTCTTGTCCTGTAGCGCGGACACAAAACAGAGTAGTGGAGAACGTGGTTGTACAATTCGTACAAAGTACAATGTCAACGCTTTCGTCCAAATTGCAAACACACGCCTTCAAACACCTTTGAAATGACCGTTGCAAACTCCACTAATCCTTTGTTTGTGTTTTCGAATCCAATAGACAGCTTTTGCATTGATAATTCTTCAATTCTTGATTCTTTGCAAATCCAGTTGATATTCAGCTTCTGGTGAAATGGCTTCTGATGAGGCAGCTTCTGATGATGCAGCTTCTGATGATATGACTTCTGCAGCTTCTGATGACGTAGCTTCTGATGATGTGGCTTCTGGACCTCTTGTCTTCAGAAGCACTATTCTTCAGGAGCAGCTTACTTCAGGAGCGCTATTTCTTCAGGAGCAGCTTGACTTCAGGAGCGCTTTTTCTCTTCAGTAGCAAGTTGCCTTCAGGAGCGTCCAAGCTTCAAATTTTTGTTGTTTCCATAGCTCTTTATTTGCTCATTCAGAACCAATGATGATGTAACTTTATAATTATGGTCCTGTACACTTGAACAAATATTAGCTAGTCCAATTTACAATTTTTAATACCTTGTTATCATCAAAACCCTTTAAGGTTCATTGTTAAACACATTTTGTTCCAACAATCTCCCCCTTTTTGATGATGACAAACAAAAGTATTTAAAATTGATCAATTGTTGTTAATCTAATTAACAAGTTGACTTTGGGGTTCTGAGGTTTGTAAGCTCAGAATCAGAGGTTTGTAAGCTCAAACTCCCCCTGAGTCTGATAGTCTTTAAGGTGAGGTTTGTAAGCTCCCCCTAAGTTCTATCCAGGTTAATTAAATTCATTTTTCGCGCAATAATATTATCAGAGCTTAAAAACAAAATTGAATCATTGAAAGAATTAACTTATAGATAAGAAGAATGGTTCAATTAATTTTACTTGAATTTTGATACTCCTTCGTTCGTTCATAGCTTATACCAATAAGGTAAAAAAATGATAGAAGGTTTTCAAAAATTTCAAATGCCATTAATGGGGCTCAGAGCCTTTAAATACTTGTCACATATACTCCCCCTTTTGTCATTATCAAAAAAAATTGAAATATATAGGCATAAAAGACAAAGAGATATGAGAAAAACTCAAACATGAGAGAGTATACTAAGCAATGAACTAAATAAATCAGAGCAAAATATATGAACATGTATATCAATTGTCAGAAGCAGCTAAACAGTCAGAATCAGTAAGCATTCAGAAGCAAGAGAAATAAGACAAGATGGTTTCAGAAGCAAGGACTAAGAAATTTTAAAACAGACAACAAACAAAGAAAAACACAAGGGTGTGCAACTAAGGGTTGGTTTGTTGTTGTTTCTTCATCTCTTCCATTTCTTCAATCTTCTTCTTCAACAGTTCTTCAAGTTGTTGTTGCCTCTGAAGAAGAGCTTGTTCCCTTTCTCTAGCTTCTTGCTGCTGCTGTGCCATCTGTTTCTTCAGAAGCTTACACAACCTTGCTTCTCTGGTCAAGTAATCCGTTTCAAAGAAGAAAGGCTGGTTTGCCAGGAGCAGTGTAGAACTTCTTACTCTGAGACTCTGATTCAGATGCTCCATTAACTTCCTGACAGTAGCTTCCTTGCTTCTGATGCACTTAGCCCTTATGCTTTCAATTAGCTCAGTTGCCCGGTTATGAAGAGATGCCCAGGAGTCTTCATATGCACCTGTGAGATCAATTGTCCCTCTTTGATCCACCAGATTATGCAATTGACTCTCAATTGTCAGAAGCTCAGAATTAATATATCCAGATTCCAGGATGTCTGTGGGTGGTTGTTCAAGGATTTCAAGATCAGAATCATTGATTTCCAAATCTTAAACAGGGTTAGGAACTGGAATGGTAAAGTGTGTTTGTGTGTTTGAAGATGAAGGCTGGTCAGAGGCAAAGTGTGTGGTGGAGGTTGAGGCTTGATCATTGACTAGAGAGATGTCAACATCCATGGGAGTTGGTTCTGGAGAGTGTTCAGGTAAAGGTTGAAACTCAGTTTCAGTTGGTGGTTGTTGTGGTGAAGCTGATGTTTGAGTGTTGAGTTGGGGGTCAATAGTAGCTATTGGTGATTGAGGGGGTGTTGTGGGTTTATGTGGTTCAGGTGTTTGTTGATGGGGGTTTTCTGAAACAACGTTTTCAGAAGCAGCTGCTTCTGGAGTTGCTTCAGAGGCCTTTTCTGAGGTAGATTTGTCTATGGGTAACTCACCTGAGTAGTGGAGAGCAAGATTGTCTAAGACAGAAGTGTCTTCTAATGATTCAGGTGCTGATGGTGAAGAGGGTGAAATGGGGATAGAGGTGACTGGAATCTTGATTGCCTGATCTGCAGGGCCAGCTTCAGAAGAGATCTTCTGTGGACCAGCAGATTGAGGAACTGCTTCTGAAGTTCCCTCTTCTGGAGCATTTTCAAAAATGAGCATCATATCGTCTTCCTCGTTGTCTTCAGAAGGCTTACCAGCAATGGCTCTTACTTCAGCCAATTTCTCTTTGAAGTACCTATCACAATCTTCCATACCCAAGGCCTTGAGCTTTTCATCTCTTTGATGAGTGTATTGTGCTTTTAGATACTTGTTGTCTGAAATAAGTTCAGAAGCACGTTCATCTGCCATCCTTTTCCTTATTCGAGTCATCTCAACCATAGGACTCACAAGTTGAAGGGGAGCCTTCTTCTTCTTCAGCTTGGGATCAGCCTCCTCTTTCTCTATTTCTTCAAGAGCTTCATCCAGCTGCTCTTGAGTGATTACCAAGTCTGCCTTACCTTTTCTCCTCTTCTGTGGAATAGAAGCAGCACCAACCTTCTGCATCTTTCCTTTTTCCTTGATAGAAACAGGTTTAGCAGCTTCTGACTCAGTACTAGTTCTGGCCTTCTTTCCTTTAGTAGGAGCAGCTTCTGATTCAGAACTAGTTCTGGCCCTTTTCCCTTCAGGTGCATCAGAAACAGCAGCTTCTGACACAGCAACTGCCTTGGCCTTCTTGCCTTTCCCTTTAGCAAGAGCAGCTTCCTCCTGAGACCTAGCATCTTCCTCCAAGACGTACTCAGCTACTGATTGAACTAGGAAATCAGAGTCACTTTCCTTAAAGATGGGAGGAAAGTCCCTGATTATCTCAGTTTCAGCAGTTGTCATCTCTAACCACTTTTCATCTTTAGGGGCTTCTTTGATGAACTTCATAGAGCATAAGCTCCTGCTACTGATAGTCCTTTCAGCAGTAGAGACTTCGAAACATTTATCAGAAGCACTCCTTGTCCTTTTTAAGAACTCCAGCACCCTTCCTTGATGAAAGATTTCAGACAGCAATCTTCCATAGGGTACTTGTTTTCTTCCTCTTGTAGTGCTTTCGTTTATGGCCCAGCAGAGATGATCCATTACATATCTGGGGAAGTTTATCTTTTCAAGATTGGTCATGAAATAAATTGCTAGCTTCTGTTGGTTGTTGGGTTGGTCAGACCCTCCTGCTCTTTGAAAGAAGCAATCATTACTGAATTTCACCAACATTCTGTTGTGAATCTCCATCTCTGAAGGCTTGGCATCTTTCTTCCCACCCAGAAGAGAGTTGTAGTAACCTTTTAGCAGGACATCTTCCTTCCTGACTATTTCTTGGAATCTTCCCTCTGCATGCATCCTACAAGCTTTAGCTATAACGTCCTCAGTGATGGTTATAGGAATGCCCATCACTTCAGACCTTATTTCTAAGCTATCAAATGATGTAGGATTCATATCCATGACCATTTTCCCTTTCTTTGACCCTGCTTGTTTGCTTACGACTTTTGCAGACTTTTCATTGTGCACTTCAGCTTTTAACCAAAAGTCCTTGACCAAGTTCACATATGTTGGCCCATTTAGCATCTTGAAATACTCAGACATCATCTGAGTTTCTATCAAACCTTCCATGTTTACTTCATACTTCTTGAGTGAAGCAAAATCCACCGGTGACTCTACTTGAACTATTAAGGATTCCCATGGAATATCCATAGTCTTCTCTTTGTAGATGGACCCAGATTCTGATACGCTTTGCTTGTTTGATGTAGATTCTGAAACTTTTGAGCTTGATGATGCCATTTGATGATTGACGAAGATTTGAAGAAGATGAAGATTTTAGGGTTCTAAGGTTGAGAGAATGCGCTTACTTCGCAAGAGGTTTGAGAGCAAATGTGTTTGTTGTGAGTGAGTAGTGTGTGAATTGACAAAGTGTTAAAAGTAAAACGATTGCAATTCAAAAGAGACAAACAAACATAACATTAATGACAAAATTGGGGGCGCGTGAAAAGTACTTTCAAAGCTATTAAATCATCATTGCCCTTTTAGTTATACACCAACACATACAGGCCACGTAAGAAGTTCACAGAGTAACTACCAAGTTAGTGGGTCAGAAGTTACTTTTTAAAAGGTAACTTCCAACGTTTCCACTAATTCAACTATTCAGAAGCAACAAATCCAGCTTCTGGACTTCAGATGCTGACGTCATCATCAGAAGCGAGTTTTCCTCAGAACCTCAATAAAGAGCTTCTGATGGACTACTGCTTCTGAACTAACTTCAGAACCTAAAATCCTATTCAGGAGCAAGCAAGCATTTAATCAGATACAAAGTGCATGTTCAAATTTTTCTTTATAAAATCAAATCTTTCAACAGTTAAAGGCTTAGTAAATATATCAGCCCATTGATTTTCAGTATCAATGAATTGTATATCTAAAATTCCTTTTTGAACATAATTTCTGATAAAATGGTGTTTGATTTCAATGTGCTTAGCTCTTGAATGCAAAATTGGATTTTTAGACAAACAAATAGCAGCAGTATTATCACAATAAATGGGAATACTGTTAGCAGTTATCTGATAATCTTCCAACTGATGTTTCATCCAAAGTAGTTGTGTACAACAACTTGCAGCTGAAATGTATTCTGCTTCTGCTGTAGACATAGCAATAGTTGTTTGTCTTTTGCTAGCCCAGGATATAAGATTATCACCCAGAAATTGACAATTGCCACTGGTTGACTTTCTTTCAATCCTATCACCAGCATAATCAGCATCACAGAATCCAATTAGCTTATAATCTAAGGATTTCCTATAAAGGAGTCCAAGATTAGTTGTTCCTTTCAAATACCTGAAGATTCTCTTGACAGCAGTCATATGAGATTCTCTAGGATCTGATTGGAATCTTGCACACAAGCATACACTGAATAAAATATCTGGCCTAGATGCAGTGAGATATAACAAAGAACCAATCATACCTCTATACAGCTTCTGATCTACTTTAGCTCCTTCATCTTCTTTGCTCAAGTTGCACGTAGGGTGCATTGGAGTGTTCATCACTTTACAATCTACAAGTTTGAACTTCTTCAGAAGCTCCTTTGTGTACTTTGATTGATGAACATAGACTCCATCTTTGCATTGATTGATTTGAATGCCCAGGAAGAACTTCAGCTCTCCCATCATGCTCATTTCAAATTCATCCTGCATTAACTCAGAAAATTCCTTGCAAAGAGATGCATTAGTAGAACCAAATATTATATCATCAACATATATTTGCACAACAAGAATATCTTTCTCAAGGGTCCTTCTGAAGAGTGTAGTATCGACCTGTCCTCTTTTAAAATCATTTTTGATTAAGAAATTACTTAGTCTATCATACCAAGCTCTGGGAGCTTGTTTCAAGCCATATAGTGATTTCTTCAGTTTAAAAACATGGTCAGGATATTTAATATCCTCAAATCTAGGAGGTTGCTTGACATACACTTCTTCTTCTATGACACCATTTAGAAATGCACTCTTGACATCCATTTGATATAATATTATGCCATGATTAACTGCATAGGAAAGAAGTAACCTGATTGCTTCCAATCTTGCAACTGGAGCAAACGTTTTAGTGTAATCAATGCCTTCTTGTTGACTATACCCTTGTGCAACAAGCCTGGCTTTGTTTCTTGTTACTTCACCTTGCTCATTTAGCTTGTTTCTGAATACCCATTTTGTTCCAATAATGTTCTTGTGCTGAGGTTTGGGTACCAGATCCCACACATCATTTCTTTGAAATTGATTCAACTCTTCTTGCATAGCTAGGATCCATCCATCATCTGAAAGTGCTTCATCAACTGTTGTAGGTTCAATCATTGAGATTAGTCCAATCATTGACTCTTCTTGTCTGAAATGTGATCTTGTTCTTCTTGGACTATCTTTGTTTCCAATGATTAGCTCCTCAGGATGTGAAGACTTGTGTTTGAATGTGTTTCTGGGAGGATCTTCTTGATGTGAGTCATCTTGTGCTTCATCAGAAGCAGTTTCATCTTGCGCTTCTGATGTGGGTTCAGCTTCTGGACTATCTTCAGATTCAGCTATCTGATCAGGTTCTGGAGTAGCTTCAGGAACCTGTATCTCTGCAAAACTTTCACCTTGCTTTGAAGTTTTATCTTCAAGCTCCTTGTCATCAAATTTAACGTGCATAGATTCTTCAACACAGAGTGTCTCTGAATTATACACTCTGTATGCCTTTGACCTTTCAGAGTAACCTAAAAAGATTCCTCTTTGGGCCTTTGCATCAAATTTCTTTAGGTAGAGCTTGTTGTTCAGAATGTAACATGTACATCCAAATTGATGAAAGTAAGAGATATTGGGTTTTCTTCCTTTAAAGAGTTCATATGCTGTTTTCTCCAAAATAGGTCTAATATAGATCCTGTTTTGAACATAGCATGCTGTATTCACTGCTTCTGCCCAAAAATGTTTTGGTAAATTGTTTTCATGAATCATGGTTCTGGCCATTTCTTGTAAAGTTCTATTCTTTCTCTCTACAACCCCATTTTGTTGTGGTGTTCTAGGAGAAGAGAATTCATGGAAAATTCCATGTTTTTCACAAAAAGCTTCAAATGGCTCATTTTCAAATTCTCCACCATGATCACTTCTGACTTTCAAAATTTTTGATTCTTTTTCAGATTGAATTTGAGTGCAGAAGCTACTGAATACATCACACGCAACATCTTTACTCTTTATGAATTTCACCCAAGTCCATCTGCTGTAATCATCAACAATGACTAATCCATATCTACTTCCATATAAGGATGCAGTACTTACTGGTCCAAATAAATCAATATGGAGTAATTCTAAAGGTCTTGAGGTTGAAACAATATCTTTGGATTTAAAAGATGATTTCACAATTTTCCCTCTCTGACATGCACCACAGAGTGCATCTGAATGATAGTCAATGTCTGGTAGCCCTTTCACAAGTTGTAACTTACTAAGCTTAGAGATTAACCTCCAGTTAGCATGTCCCAACCTTCTGTGCCACATCCATTTCTTATCATTCACTGATAGTAGGCAAACCACCTTCTGATCAGCCAGTTCAGAAAAATTGATTTTATAGACATTGTCAACTCTCTTTCCTTTGAACACAATGGATTTGTCTTCCTTGTTGATTACTGTACAGTTGGGTCTTTCAAAAAGCACATCATAACCATTATCACAAAATTGACTAATGCTCAAAAGGTTATGTTCAAGACCATCTACCAACCATACATTATTAATTGAGGTAGAGGAATTACCAATAGTTCCTGTACCTATGATCCTGCCTGACTGGTTGCCTCCAAATTTCACATTTCCTCCCTCTTTCATTGTTAGACTGAGGAACATGGACTTGTCTCCTGTCATGTGTCTTGAGCAACCACTGTCTAGGTACCATGATCTTTGCTTTGGCACTGCTCTTAGACATACCTGCATCATTGACATTTTTAGATTTAGGTACCCATTGTTCTATGGGTCCTGGAAGGTTAGTACTTAAGGCTTTACTCTTCACTTCTTGTACCTTGTGCTGTGAGTTGGGTTGCTTCTGATTAACCATCACCTTAGGTTTTGGTACTTCAGAAGCAGTAACTGTCTTCTTCTGAAACTTAGACTTCAGAACCCCAGATTTTGGTTTCACCAGACTCTGAGGAATAGGTTCTGATCTTTTCAGGATCCTAACCTTTGAAGTCTTGGAATCAGATTTGATCATAGCCTTTGACTTAGAGTTCTTTGGCTTTGAAATAATCTTAGCCTTAGAACTAGAAGCTTCAGGTTCTGATTGAACAACAGTTTCCAACTCAGCCCCTTCTGGTACAAAGAATGTTTTCAGACCTTCCTTGATGCATTCACAACAAGACTTTAGATTGGTTTTCTCCAGTTTCACTTCTGGAAAACCAATTCCTCTGCCATTGTTCTTGTAAATGCTATAAATCATAGAAGCCACTCTGCTTCTGTCAATGCCAGATATAATAAAATCTTCAAGAGCAATTTCATGGTTACTTAAAGGTTTTTCATTACACTTTTCTTGTAGCTTCTGACATAAGAACCTGAGCTGATCTTCATATGTTTTACACATGAAGTCAAAGCCCCTAAGTCCTTGTTCAGAAGCTTTCAGATCCAATAAAGTTGATTTTTGCTGTTGTACCAAATCAGCATATTTTTCTTTTAAATCCTTCAACTCATTGGTTCTTACTTCAAAATGTGTAAGAAGTTCTTTAAGTGACTCAACAAGTTCATCTCTGGGAATTTTGGAATATACCTCGTTTTCATCTTCTGAGTCTGAATCTGACCCAGCTTCTGAAGTTGCTGTTGCTACCAACCCAACAGCTACCTTTGCATCTTCATCAGCTTCCTCTTTATCAGATCCAGATTCACTACCCAAATCATCCCAGGTTGCCATTAAACTCTGCTTAATCTGCTTCTTGAATTTGCTTGGTTTGAATGTAGACCTCTTTGACTTGTCCTTTGACTTTTCTCTTTGAAGATCAGGGCATTCAGCAATG
Source organism: Medicago sativa (assembly GCF_051527215.1). Taxonomy (NCBI): domain Eukaryota; kingdom Viridiplantae; phylum Streptophyta; class Magnoliopsida; order Fabales; family Fabaceae; genus Medicago; species Medicago sativa. Next base: position 86,851,348 of record NC_140750.1, read on the forward strand.
AAGTGACCTGGCTTCTTACAGTTGAAGCATCCCTTCTGATCTTCTTTCCTTGAGCTTCTGGAGTTACCCCTTCTGGAGAGAAACTTTCTGTTCTTCTTGGCCAGATATTGAAGTCTGTTTGAGAGCATGGCCATTTCTGCAGCATCTGGTTCAGAGTCTGAACTTGACTGTTCTTCCTCTTCAGATTCAACCACTTTGAGAGCTTTTGATGACTTGCCTTTGGATGGAAGAGCTATTGATTTACTCTTCTTAGTAGACTCATGTTCATTAAGACTTAACTCATGAACTTTGAGAGAACTAACAAGATCTTCGACACTTAAAGTGTTTAAATCTTTAGCTTCCTCAATGGCAGTCACTTTTGGTCTCCATCTGGCAGGTAAGCTTCTGAGTATCTTGCTTACATGATCAGAAGCAACATAGCTCTTCTTTAGAATCTGTAGACCAGAAACTAAGGTTTGAAACCTTGAGTACATCTCCTCAATAGTTTCATCATCCTTCATTTTGAATAACTCATACTGATGTACAAGCAGGAGAGCCTTTGCTTCTTTGACCTCCTTGCTCCCTTCATAATTTGAATAGAGAGAAGCAAACATAGCTTTAGCAGTGGATTTGTCACTCATCTTCATGTATTCTGCTTTGGGTATGGCAGTGACAAGAGCTCCTCTGATAATATGATGCTTCTTGTAAAGTTTCCTCAGTTCTGGAGTATGTTTCTTTCTATCCACAGCAGCTCCTTCTTCATCAAGGACTAAATCACCAACACCATCTTCGAGAATATCCCATAATTCTTCATCTAGGCTCATGATGTAACTGTAAAAGTTGGTCTTCCACCAAGAGAACTCTTCAGCATCTCCATTGAACTTTGGAACTTTTCCAATACTGGTTTTCTTACTATCACTATAATCATGTGAGACATGTTTATAGCTAGTATCACCAGGACCAGTAGGAGTAGGAGTAGACATGTTTTTCTCAGATCTTTGACTGTTGCACGGTTAAGTGATACACAACAGACCAAGGCTCTAGATACCAATTGAAGGTGAGAAAAACACAAGAAGGGGGGTTGAATTGTGTTTTAGAAAAATTCTTCGTTTCTCCTAAAAACTGAACACACTGATCAGAAGCTAAGCGAGACAGCTTCTGAAGTGATAATCAGAATCTAAATGCAGCGGAATAAAACAGAGAGAGAGAGAAGAAGAACGACACAAAGCAATTATACTGGTTCCTTCCACAATCCGGAAGTAGTCCAGTCCCCCTTGCACTTCCAAGGAGATTTCACTCTGAGTAATATCTGATTACAAATGCTCAAGCACACAAGCAAGAGACTTCCAATGCTCAAGCACACAAGCAAGAGACTTCCAATGCTCAAGCACACAAGCAAGAGACTTCCTTTGCTCAAGAACACAATCAAGAGACTTCCTGCTCAAGCACAACTGCAAGAGACTTCCTAACTAAACAAAATTACACAGAAAATTGTTTAAGGTTGAACACTTGATATACAATCAGAGGTGCTCACAATACAAATCAGATACAGACTCAATGGACTTAAGAATTTCTAAGATATGACTTTGAGACACAGAAATTCTAAGTGAATGCAGAACAATTTCAGCAGAGGTTTGGTACTTGTGAAAATCTTTGTGAGTCTTTCGTTCAGAGTTCATGCATTACCAATTCTCTAGGTCTTCACTCCTTTATATAGTGGTGTGAAAGAGACGTTGTGAAATTGCCAGCACACCAAAGAGTCGTTGTTGAAGCTTGATCTTTCACCAATAATCTTTTGCCTGATTTGGCTGTTGTCCTATGAAGAACAAATTTGAAATCCATTCCTTATCCAAAGGAACATCTATGCAGGCGAAACCGTATTCTGGAGCTGTTTTCTTGTCCTGTAGCGCGGACACAAAACAGAGTAGTGGAGAACGTGGTTGTACAATTCGTACAAAGTACAATGTCAACGCTTTCGTCCAAATTGCAAACACACGCCTTCAAACACCTTTGAAATGACCGTTGCAAACTCCACTAATCCTTTGTTTGTGTTTTCGAATCCAATAGACAGCTTTTGCATTGATAATTCTTCAATTCTTGATTCTTTGCAAATCCAGTTGATATTCAGCTTCTGGTGAAATGGCTTCTGATGAGGCAGCTTCTGATGATGCAGCTTCTGATGATATGACTTCTGCAGCTTCTGATGACGCAGCTTCTGATGATGTGGCTTCTGGACCTCTTGTCTTCAGAAGCACTATTCTTCAGGAGCAGCTTACTTCAGGAGCGCTATTTCTTCAGGAGCAGCTTGACTTCAGGAGCGCTTTTTCTCTTCAGTAGCAAGTTGCCTTCAGGAGCGTCCAAGCTTCAAATTTTTGTTGTTTCCATAGCTCTTTATTTGCTCATTCAGAACCAATGATGATGTAACTTTATAATTATGGTCCTGTACACTTGAACAAATATTAGCTAGTCCAATTTACAATTTTTAATACCTTGTTATCATCAAAACCCTTTAAGGTTCATTGTTAAACACATTCTGTTCCAACATAAACAACATAACTACGACTTCCATGGGATATTTTTGCATTCTCTAAAAATTCGGCCAAAACGGAGGTTAAGAAAATCTCCTCGTTAATTTAGGACATTACTCGTTTTCGACCCATTTTTACTAGGAAGGCCATAAAGTGGCCGATTTGTATTGAATCTTAGCATGTGACAATTCGTTGGATAGGTAAACAACATAACTACGACTTCCATGGGATATTTTTGCATTCTCTAAAAATTCGGCCAAAATGGAGGTTAAGAAAATCTCCTCGTTAATTTAGGACATTACTCGTTTTCGACCCATTTTTACTAGGAAGGCCATAAAGTGGCCGATTTGTATTGAATCTTAGCATGTGACAATTTGTTGGATAGGTAAACAACATAACTACGACTTCCATGGGATATTTTTGCATTCTCTAAAAATTCGGCCAAAACGGAGGTTAAGAAAATCTCCTCGTTAATTTAGGACATTACTCGTTTTCGACCCTTTTTTACTAGGAAGGCCATAATGTGGCCGATTTGCATTGAATCTTAGCATGTGACAATTCGTTGGATAGATAAACAACATAACTACGACTTCCATGGGATATTTTCGCATTCACTAAAAATTCGGCCAAAATGGAGGTTAAGAAAATCTCCTCGTTAATTTAGGACATAACTCGTTTTCAACCCTTTTTTAGTAGGAAGGCCATAATGTGGCCGATTTGCATTGAATCTTAGCGTGTGACAATTCGTTGGATAGGTAAACAACATAACTACGACTTCCATGGGATATTTTTGCATTCTCTAAAAATTCGGCCAAAATGGAGGTTAAGAAAATCTCCTCGTTAATTTAGGACATTACTCGTTTTCGACCCATTTTTACTAGGAAGGCCATAAAGTGGCCGATTTGTATTGAATCTTAGCATGTGACAATTTTTTGGATAGGTAAACAACATAACTACGACTTCCATGGGATATTTTTGCATTCTCTAAAAATTCGGCCAAAACGGAGGTTAAGAAAATCTCCTCGTTAATTTAGGACATTACTCGTTTTCGACCCTTTTTTACTAGGAAGGCCATAATGTGGCCGATTTGCATTGAATCTTAGCATGTGACAATTCGTTGGATAGATAAACAACATAACTACGACTTCCATGGGATATTTTCGCATTCTCTAAAAATTCGGCCAAAATGGAGGTTAAGAAAATCTCCTCGTTAATTTAGGACATAACTCGTTTTCAACCCTTTTTTAGTAGGAAGGCCATAATGTGGCCGATTTGCATTGAATCTTAGCGTGTGACAATTCGTTGGATAGGTAAACAACATAACTACGACTTCCATGGGATATTTTTGCATTCTCTAAAAATTCGGCCAAAATGGAGGTTAAGAAAATCTCCTCGTTAATTTAGGACATTACTCGTTTTCGACCCATTTTTACTAGGAAGGCCATAATGTGGCCGATTTGTATTGAATCTTAGCATGTGACAATTCGTTGGATAGGTAAACAACATACCTACGATTTCCATGGGATATTTTTGCATTCTCTAAAAATTCGGCCAAAAGGGAGGTTAAGAAAATCCCCTCGTTAATTTAGGACATTACTCGTTTTCGACCCTTTTTTACTAGGAAGGCCATAATGTGGCCGATTTGCATTGAATCTTAGCATGTGACAATTCGTTGGAAAGGTAAACAACATAACTACGACTTCCATGGGATATTTTTGCATTCTCTAAAAATTCGGCCAAAATGGAGGTTAAGAAAATCTCCTTGTTAATTTGGGACATTACTCGTTTTCGACCCTTTTTTAGTAGGAAGGCCATAATGTGGCCGATTTGCATTGAATCTTAGCGTGTGACAATTCGTTGGATAGGTAAACAACATAACTACGACTTCCATGGGATATTTTTGCATTCTCTAAAAATTCGGCCAAAATGGAGGTTAAGAAAATCTCCTCGTTAATTTAGGACATTACTCGTTTTCGACCCATTTTTACTAGGAAGGCCATAAAGTGGCCGATTTGTATTGAATCTTAGCATGTGACAATTTGTTGGATAGGTAAACAACATAACTACGACTTCCATGGGATATTTTTGCATTCTCTAAAAATTCGGCCAAAACGGAGGTTAAGAAAATCTCCTCGTTAATTTAGGACATTACTCGTTTTCGACCCTTTTTTAGTAGGAAGGCCATAATGTGGCCGATTTGCATTGAATCTTAGCATGTGACAATTCGTTGGATAGATAAACAACATAACTACGACTTCCATGGGATATTTTCGCATTCTCTAAAAATTCGGCCAAAATGGAGGTTAAGAAAATCTCCTCGTTAATTTAGGACATAACTCGTTTTCAACCCTTTTTTAGTAGGAAGGCCATAATGTGGCCGATTTGCATTGAATCTTAGCGTGTGACAATTCGTTGGATAGGTAAACAACATAACTACGACTTCCATGGGATATTTTTGCATTCTCTAAAAATTCGGCCAAAATGGAGGTTAAGAAAATCACCTCGTTAATTTAGGACATTACTCGTTTTCGACCCATTTTTACTAGGAAGGCCATAAAGTGGCCGATTTGTATTGAATCTTAGCATGTGACAATTCGTTGGATAGGTAAACAACATACCTACGATTTCCATGGGATATTTTTGCATTCTCTAAAAATTCGGCCAAAAGGGAGGTTAAGAAAATCCCCTCGTTAATTTAGGACATTACTCGTTTTCGACCCTTTTTTACTAGGAAGGCCATAATGTGGCCGATTTGCATTGAATCTTAGCATGTGACAATTCGTTGGAAAGGTAAACAACATAACTACGACTTCCATGGGATATTTTTGCATTCTCTAAAAATTCGGCCAAAATGGAGGTTAAGAAAATCTCCTCGTTAATTTAGGACATTACTCGTTTTCGACCCTTTTTTTATAAGGAAGGCCATAAAGTGGCCGGTTTGTATTGAATCTTAGCATGGGACAATTCGTTGGATAGGTAAACAACATAGCTACGACTTCCATGGGATATTTTTGCATTTTTTAAAAATTCAGCCAAAATGGAGGTTAAGAAAATCCTTGCGTTAATTTGGGACATTACTCGTTTTCGACCCTTTTTTACTAGGAAGGCCATAATGTGGCCGATTTTCATTGACTTTTTTACTAGGAAGGCCATAATGTGGCCGATTTGCATTGAATTTTAGCGTGTGACAATTCGTTGGATAGGTAAACAACATAACTACGACTTCCATGGGATATTTTTGCATTCTCTAAAAATTCGGCCAAAAGGGAGGTTAAGAAAATCCCCTCGTTAATTTAGGACATTACTCGTTTTCGACCCTTTTTTACTAGGAAGGCCATAATGTGGCCGATTTGCATTGAATCTTAGCATGTGACAATTCGTTGGAAAGGTAAACAACATAACTACGACTTCCATGGGATATTTTTGCATTCTCTAAAAATTCGGCCAAAATGGAGGTTAAGAAAATCTCCTTGTTAATTTGGGACATTACTCGTTTTCGACCCTTTTTTAGTAGGAAGGCCATAATGTGGCCGATTTGCATTGAATCTTAGCGTGTGACAATTCGTTGGATAGGTAAACAACATAACTACGACTTCCATGGGATATTTTTGCATTCTCTAAAAATTCGGCCAAAATGGAGGTTAAGAAAATCACCTCGTTAATTTAGGACATTACTCGTTTTCGACCCATTTTTACTAGGAAGGCCATAAAGTGGCCGATTTGTATTGAATCTTAGCATGTGACAATTCGTTGGATAGGTAAACAACATACCTACGATTTCCATGGGATATTTTTGCATTCTCTAAAAATTCGGCCAAAAGGGAGGTTAAGAAAATCCCCTCGTTAATTTAGGACATTACTCGTTTTCGACCCTTTTTTACTAGGAAGGCCATAATGTGGCCTATTTGCATTGAATCTTAGCATGTGACAATTCGTTGGAAAGGTAAACAACATAACTACGACTTCCATGGGATATTTTTGCATTCTCTAAAAATTCGGCCAAAATGGAGGTTAAGAAAATCTCCTCGTTAATTTAGGACATTACTCGTTTTCGACCCTTTTTTTATAAGGAAGGCCATAAAGTGGCCGGTTTGTATTGAATCTTAGCATGGGACAATTCGTTGGATAGGTAAACAACATAGCTACGACTTCCATGGGATATTTTTGCATTTTTTAAAAATTCAGCCAAAATGGAGGTTAAGAAAATCCTTGCGTTAATTTGGGACATTACTCGTTTTCGACCCTTTTTTACTAGGAAGGCCATAATGTGGCCGATTTTCATTGACTTTTTTACTAGGAAGGCCATAATGTGGCCGATTTGCATTGAATTTTAGCGTGTGACAATTCGTTGGATAGGTAAACAACATAACTACGACTTCCATGGGATATTTTTGCATTCTCTAAAAATTCGGCCAAAAGGGAGGTTAAGAAAATCCCCTCGTTAATTTAGGACATTACTCGTTTTCGACCCTTTTTTACTAGGAAGGCCATAATGTGGCCGATTTGCATTGAATCTTAGCATGTGACAATTCGTTGGAAAGGTAAACAACATAACTACGACTTCCATGGGATATTTTTGCATTCTCTAAAAATTCGGCCAAAATGGAGGTTAAGAAAATCTCCTTGTTAATTTGGGACATTACTCGTTTTCGACCCTTTTTTAGTAGGAAGGCCATAATGTGGCCGATTTGCATTGAATCTTAGCGTGTGACAATTCGTTGGATAGGTAAACAACATAACTACGACTTCCATGGGATATTTTTGCATTCTCTAAAAATTCGGCCAAAATGGAGTTTAAGAAAATCTCCTCGTTAATTTAGGACATTACTCGTTTTCGACCCATTTTTACTAGGAAGGCCATAAAGTGGCCGATTTGTATTGAATCTTAGCATGTGACAATTTGTTGGATAGGTAAACAACATAACTACGACTTCCATGGGATATTTTTGCATTCTCTAAAAATTCGGCCAAAACGGAGGTTAAGAAAATCTCCTCGTTAATTTAGGACATTACTCGTTTTCGACCCTTTTTTACTAGGAAGGCCATAATGTGGCCGATTTGCATTGAATCTTAGCATGTGACAATTCGTTGGATAGATAAACAACATAACTACGACTTCCATGGGATATTTTCGCATTCTCTAAAAATTCGGCCAAAATGGAGGTTAAGAAAATCTCCTCGTTAATTTAGGACATAACTCGTTTTCAACCCTTTTTTAGTAGGAAGGCCATAATGTGGCCGATTTGCATTGAATCTTAGCGTGTGACAATTCGTTGGATAGGTAAACAACATAACTACGACTTCCATGGGATATTTTTGCATTCTCTAAAAATTCGGCCAAAATGGAGGTTAAGAAAATCACCTCGTTAATTTAGGACATTACTCGTTTTCGACCCATTTTTACTAGGAAGGCCATAAAGTGGCCGATTTGTATTGAATCTTAGCATGTGACAATTCGTTGGATAGGTAAACAACATACCTACGATTTCCATGGGATATTTTTGCATTCTCTAAAAATTCGGCCAAAAGGGAGGTTAAGAAAATCCCCTCGTTAATTTAGGACATTACTCGTTTTCGACCCTTTTTTACTAGGAAGGCCATAATGTGGCCGATTTGCATTGAATCTTAGCATGTGACAATTCGTTGGAAAGGTAAACAACATAACTACGACTTCCATGGGATATTTTTGCATTCTCTAAAAATTCGGCCAAAATGGAGGTTAAGAAAATCTCCTTGTTAATTTGGGACATTACTCGTTTTCGACCCTTTTTTAGTAGGAAGGCCATAATGTGGCCGATTTGCATTGAATCTTAGCGTGTGACAATTCGTTGGATAGGTAAACAACATAACTACGACTTCCATGGGATATTTTTGCATTCTCTAAAAATTCGGCCAAAATGGAGGTTAAGAAAATCTCCTCGTTAATTTAGGACATTACTCGTTTTCGACCCTTTTTTTATAAGGAAGGCCATAAAGTGGCCGGTTTGTATTGAATCTTAGCATGGGACAATTCGTTGGATAGGTAAACAACATAGCTACGACTTCCATGGGATATTTTTGCATTTTTTAAAAATTCAGCCAAAATCGAGGTTAAGAAAATCCTTGCGTTAATTTGGGACATTACTCGTTTTCGACCCTTTTTTACTAGGAAGGCCATAATGTGGCCGATTTTCATTGACTTTTTTACTAGGAAGGCCATAATGTGGCCGATTTGCATTGAATTTTAGCGTGTGACAATTCGTTGGATAGGTAAACAACATAACTACGACTTCCATGGGATATTTTTGCATTCTCTAAAAATTCGGCCAAAAGGGAGGTTAAGAAAATCCCCTCGTTAATTTAGGACATTACTCGTTTTCGACCCTTTTTTACTAGGAAGGCCATAATGTGGCCGATTTGCATTGAATCTTAGCATGTGACAATTCGTTGGAAAGGTAAACAACATAACTACGACTTCCATGGGATATTTTTGCATTCTCTAAAAATTCGGCCAAAATGGAGGTTAAGAAAATCTCCTTGTTAATTTGGGACATTACTCGTTTTCGACCCTTTTTTAGTAGGAAGGCCATAATGTGGCCGATTTGCATTGAATCTTAGCGTGTGACAATTCGTTGGATAGGTAAACAACATAACTACGACTTCCATGGGATATTTTTGCATTCTCTAAAAATTCGGCCAAAATGGAGGTTAAGAAAATCTCCTCGTTAATTTAGGACATTACTCGTTTTCGACCCATTTTTACTAGGAAGGCCATAAAGTGGCCGATTTGTATTGAATCTTAGCATGTGACAATTTGTTGGATAGGTAAACAACATAACTACGACTTCCATGGGATATTTTTGCATTCTCTAAAAATTCGGCCAAAACGGAGGTTAAGAAAATCTCCTCGTTAATTTAGGACATTACTCGTTTTCGACCCTTTTTTACTAGGAAGGCCATAATGTGGCCGATTTGCATTGAATCTTAGCATGTGACAATTCGTTGGATAGATAAACAACATAACTACGACTTCCATGGGATATTTTCGCATTCTCTAAAAATTCGGCCAAAATGGAGGTTAAGAAAATCTCCTCGTTAATTTAGGACATAACTCGTTTTCAACCCTTTTTTAGTAGGAAGGCCATAATGTGGCCGATTTGCATTGAATCTTAGCGTGTGACAATTCGTTGGATAGGTAAACAACATAACTACGACTTCCATGGGATATTTTTGCATTCTCTAAAAATTCGGCCAAAATGGAGGTTAAGAAAATCACCTCGTTAATTTAGGACATTACTCGTTTTCGACCCATTTTTACTAGGAAGGCCATAAAGTGGCCGATTTGTATTGAATCTTAGCATGTGACAATTCGTTGGATAGGTAAACAACATACCTACGATTTCCATGGGATATTTTTGCATTCTCTAAAAATTCGGCCAAAAGGGAGGTTAAGAAAATCCCCTCGTTAATTTAGGACATTACTCGTTTTCGACCCTTTTTTACTAGGAAGGCCATAATGTGGCCGATTTGCATTGAATCTTAGCATGTGACAATTCGTTGGAAAGGTAAACAACATAACTACGACTTCCATGGGATATTTTTGCATTCTCTAAAAATTCGGCCAAAATGGAGGTTAAGAAAATCTCCTTGTTAATTTGGGACATTACTCGTTTTCGACCCTTTTTTAGTAGGAAGGCCATAATGTGGCCGATTTGCATTGAATCTTAGCGTGTGACAATTCGTTGGATAGGTAAACAACATAACTACGACTTCCATGGGATATTTTTGCATTCTCTAAAAATTCGGCCAAAATGGAGGTTAAGAAAATCTCCTCGTTAATTTAGGACATTACTCGTTTTCGACCCTTTTTTTATAAGGAAGGCCATAAAGTGGCCGGTTTGTATTGAATCTTAGCATGGGACAATTCGTTGGATAGGTAAACAACATAGCTACGACTTCCATGGGATATTTTTGCATTTTTTAAAAATTCAGCCAAAATCGAGGTTAAGAAAATCCTTGCGTTAATTTGGGACATTACTCGTTTTCGACCCTTTTTTACTAGGAAGGCCATAATGTGGCCGATTTGCATTGACTTTTTTACTAGGAAGGCCATAATGTGGCCGATTTGCATTGAATTTTAGCGTGTGACAATTCGTTGGATAGGTAAACAACATAACTACGACTTCCATGGGATATTTTTGCATTCTCTAAAAATTCGGCCAAAATGGAGGTTAAGAAAATCTCCTCGTTAATTTAGGACATTACTCGTTTTCGACCCATTTTTACTAGGAAGGCCATAAAGTGGCCGATTTGTATTGAATCTTAGGATGTGACAATTCGTTGGATAGGTAAACAACATACCTACGATTTCCATGGGATATTTTTGCATTCTCTAAAAATTCGGCCAAAATGGAGGTTAAGAAAATCCCCTCGTTAATTTAGGACATTACTCGTTTTCGACCCTTTTTTACTAGGAAGGCCATAATGTGGCCGATTTGCATTGAATCTTAGCATGTGACAATTCGTTGGATAGGTAAACAACATAACTACGACTTCCATGGGATATTTTTGCATTCTCTAAAAATTCGGCCAAAATGGAGGTTAAGAAAATCTCCTCGTTAATTTAGGACATTACTCGTTTTCGACCCATTTTTACTAGGAAGGCCATAAAGTGGCCGATTTGTATTGAATCTTAGCATGTGACAATTCGTTGGATAGGTAAACAACATACCTACGATTTCCATGGGATATTTTTGCATTCTCTAAAAATTCGGCCAAAATGGAGGTTAAGAAAATCCCCTCGTTAATTTAGGACATTACTCGTTTTCGACCCTTTTTTACTAGGAAGGCCATAATGTGGCCGATTTGCATTGAATCTTAGCATGTGACAATTCGTTGGATAGGTAAACACCATAACTACGACTTCCATGGGATATTTTTGCATTCTCTAAAAATTCGGCCAAAATGGAGGTTAAGAAAATCTCCTCGTTAATTTAGGACATTACTCGTTTTCGACCCATTTTTACTAGGAAGGCCATAAAGTGGCCGATTTGTATTGAATCTTAGCATGTGACAATTCGTTGGATAGGTAAACAACATAACTACGACTTCCATGGGATATTTTTGCATTCTCTAAAAATTCGGCCAAAACGGAGGTTAAGGAAATCTCCTCGTTAATTTAGGACATTACTCGTTTTCGACCCTTTTTTACTAGGAAGGCCATAATGTGGCCGATTTGCATTGAATCTTAGCATGTGACAATTCGTTGGATAGATAAACAACATAACTACGACTTCCATGGGATATTTTCGCATTCTCTAAAAATTCGGCCAAAATGGAGGTTAAGAAAATCTCCTCGTTAATTTAGGACATAACTCGTTTTCAACCCTTTTTTAGTAGGAAGGCCATAATGTGGCCGATTTGCATTGAATCTTAGCGTGTGACAATTCGTTGGATAGGTAAACAACATAACTACGACTTCCATGGGATATTTTTGCATTCTCTAAAAATTCGGCCAAAATGGAGGTTTAGAAAATCTCCTCGTTAATTTAGGACATTACTCGTTTTCGACCCATTTTTACTAGGAAGGCCATAAAGTGGCCGATTTGTATTGAATCTTAGCATGTGACAATTCGTTGGATAGGTAAACAACATACCTACGATATCCATGGGATATTTTTGCATTCTCTAAAAATTCGGCCAAAATGGAGGCTAAGAAAATCCCCTCGTTAATTTAGGACATTACTCGTTTTCGACCCTTTTTTACTAGGAAGGCCATAATGTGGCCGATTTGCATTGAATCTTAGCATGTGACAATTCGTTGGAAAGGTAAACAACATAACTACGACTTCCATGGGATATTTTTGCATTCTCTAAAAATTTGGCCAAAATGGAGGTTAAGAAAATATCCTCGTTAATTTGGGACATTACTCGTTTTCGACCCTTTTTTAGTAGGAAGGCCATAATGTAGCCGATTTGCATTGAATCTTAGCGTGTGACAATTCGTTGGATAAGTAAACAACATAACTACGACTTCCATGGGATATTTTTGCATTCTCTAAAAATTCGGCCAAAATGGAGGTTAAGAAAATCTCCTCGTTAATTTAGGACATTACTCGTTTTCGACCCATTTTTACTAGGAAGGCCATAAAGTGGCCGATTTGTATTGAATCTTAGCATGTGACAATTCGTTGGATAGGTAAACAATATACCTACGATTTCCATGGGATATTTTTTCATTCTCTAAAAATTCGGCAAAAATGGAGGTTAAGAAAATCTCCTCGTTAATTTAGGACATTACTCGTTTTCGACCCATTTTTACTAGGAAGGCCATAAAGTGGCCGATTTGTATTGAATCTTAGCATGTGACAATTCGTTGGATAGGTAAACAACATACCTACGATTTCCATGGGATATTTTTGCATTCTCTAAAAATTCGGCCAAAAGGGAGGTTAAGAAAATCCCCTCGTTAATTTAGGACATTACTCGTTTTCGACCCTTTTTTACTAGGAAGGCCATAATGTGGCCGATTTGCATTGAATCTTAGCATGTGACAATTCGTTGGAAAGGTAAACAACATAACTACGACTTCCATGGGATATTTTTGCATTCTCTAAAAATTCGGCCAAAATGGAGGTTAAGAAAATCTCCTTGTTAATTTGGGACATTACTCGTTTTCGACCCTTTTTTAGTAGGAAGGCCATAATGTGGCCGATTTGCATTGAATCTTAGCGTGTGACAATTCGTTGGATAGGTAAACAACATAACTACGACTTCCATGGGATATTTTTGCATTCTCTAAAAATTCGGCCAAAATGGAGGTTAAGAAAATCTCCTCGTTAATTTAGGACATTACTCGTTTTCGACCCTTTTTTTATAAGGAAGGCCATAAAGTGGCCGGTTTGTATTGAATCTTAGCATGGGACAATTCGTTGGATAGGTAAAGAACATAGCTACGACTTCCATGGGATATTTTTGCATTTTTTAAAAATTCAGCCAAACTGGAGGTTAAGAAAATCCTTGCGTTAATTTGGGACATTACTCGTTTTCGACCCTTTTTTACTAGGAAGGCCATAATGTGGCCGATTTGCATTGAATTTTAGCGTGTGACAATTCGTTGGATAGGCAAACAACATAACTACAACTTCCATGGGATATTTTTGCATTCTCTAAAAATTCGGCCAAAATGGAGGTTAAGAAAATCTCCTCGTTAATTTAGGACATTACTCGTTTTCGACCCATTTTTACTAGGAAGGCCATAAAGTGGCCGATTTGTATTGAATCTTAGCATGTGACAATTCGTTGGATAGGTAAACAACATACCTACGATTTCCATGGGATATTTTTGCATTCTCTAAAAATTCGGCCAAAATGGAGGTTAAGAAAATCCCCTCGTTAATTTAGGACATTACTCATTTTCGACCCTTTTTTACTAGGAAGGCCATAATGTGGCCGATTTGCATTGAATCTTAGCATGTGACAATTCGTTGGATAGGTAAACAACATAACTACGACTTCCATGGGATATTTTTGCATTCTCTAAAAATTCGGCCAAAATGGAGGTTAAGAAAATCTCCTCGTTAATTTAGGACATTACTCGTTTTCGACCCATTTTTACTAGGAAGGCCATAAAGTGGCCGATTTGTATTGAATCTTAGCATGTGACAATTCGTTGGAAAGGTAAACAACATAACTACGACTTCCATGGGATATTTTTGCATTCTCTAAAAATTTGGCCAAAATGGAGGTTAAGAAAATATCCTCGTTAATTTGGGACATTACTCGTTTTCGACCCTTTTTTAGTAGGAAGGCCATAATGTAGCCGATTTGCATTGAATCTTAGCGTGTGACAATTCGTTGGATAAGTAAACAACATAACTACGACTTCCATGGGATATTTTTGCATTCTCTAAAAATTCGGCCAAAATGGAGGTTAAGAAAATCTCCTCGTTAATTTAGGACATTACTCGTTTTCGACCCATTTTTACTAGGAAGGCCATAAAGTGGCCGATTTGTATTGAATCTTAGCATGTGACAATTCGTTGGATAGGTAAACAATATACCTACGATTTCCATGGGATATTTTTTCATTCTCTAAAAATTCGGCAAAAATGGAGGTTAAGAAAATCTCCTCGTTAATTTAGGACATTACTCGTTTTCGACCCATTTTTACTAGGAAGGCCATAAAGTGGCCGATTTGTATTGAATCTTAGCATGTGACAATTCGTTGGATAGGTAAACAACATACCTACGATTTCCATGGGATATTTTTGCATTCTCTAAAAATTCGGCCAAAAGGGAGGTTAAGAAAATCCCCTCGTTAATTTAGGACATTACTCGTTTTCGACCCTTTTTTACTAGGAAGGCCATAATGTGGCCGATTTGCATTGAATCTTAGCATGTGACAATTCGTTGGAAAGGTAAACAACATAACTACGACTTCCATGGGATATTTTTGCATTCTCTAAAAATTCGGCCAAAATGGAGGTTAAGAAAATCTCCTTGTTAATTTGGGACATTACTCGTTTTCGACCCTTTTTTAGTAGGAAGGCCATAATGTGGCCGATTTGCATTGAATCTTAGCGTGTGACAATTCGTTGGATAGGTAAACAACATAACTACGACTTCCATGGGATATTTTTGCATTCTCTAAAAATTCGGCCAAAATGGAGGTTAAGAAAATCTCCTCGTTAATTTAGGACATTACTCGTTTTCGACCCTTTTTTTATAAGGAAGGCCATAAAGTGGCCGGTTTGTATTGAATCTTAGCATGGGACAATTCGTTGGATAGGTAAACAACATAGCTACGACTTCCATGGGATATTTTTGCATTTTTTAAAAATTCAGCCAAACTGGAGGTTAAGAAAATCCTTGCGTTAATTTGGGACATTACTCGTTTTCGACCCTTTTTTACTAGGAAGGCCATAATGTGGCCGATTTGCATTGAATTTTAGCGTGTGACAATTCGTTGGATAGGCAAACAACATAACTACAACTTCCATGGGATATTTTTGCATTCTCTAAAAATTCGGCCAAAATGGAGGTTAAGAAAATCTCCTCGTTAATTTAGGACATTACTCGTTTTCGACCCATTTTTACTAGGAAGGCCATAAAGTGGCCGATTTGTATTGAATCTTAGCATGTGACAATTCGTTGGATAGGTAAACAACATACCTACGATTTCCATGGGATATTTTTGCATTCTCTAAAAATTCGGCCAAAATGGAGGTTAAGAAAATCCCCTCGTTAATTTAGGACATTACTCATTTTCGACCCTTTTTTACTAGGAAGGCCATAATGTGGCCGATTTGCATTGAATCTTAGCATGTGACAATTCGTTGGATAGGTAAACAACATAACTACGACTTCCATGGGATATTTTTGCATTCTCTAAAAATTCGGCCAAAATGGAGGTTAAGAAAATCTCCTCGTTAATTTAGGACATTACTCGTTTTCGACCCATTTTTACTAGGAAGGCCATAAAGTGGCCGATTTGTATTGAATCTTAGCATGTGACAATTCGTTGGATAGGTAAACAACATAACTACGACTTCCATGGGATATTTTTGCATTCTCTAAAAATTCGGCCAAAACGGAGGTTAAGGAAATCTCCTCGTTAATTTAGGACATTACTCGTTTTCGACCCTTTTTTACTAGGAAGGCCATAATGTGGCCGATTTGCATTGAATCTTAGCATGTGACAATTCGTTGGATAGATAAACAACATAACTACGACTTCCATGGGATATTTTCGCATTCTCTAAAAATTCGGCCAAAATGGAGGTTAAGAAAATCTCCTCGTTAATTTAGGACATAACTCGTTTTCAACCCTTTTTTAGTAGGAAGGCCATAATGTGGCCGATTTGCATTGAATCTTAGCGTGTGACAATTCGTTGGATAGGTAAACAACATAACTACGACTTCCATGGGATATTTTTGCATTCTCTAAAAATTCGGCCAAAATGGAGGTTTAGAAAATCTCCTCGTTAATTTAGGACATTACTCGTTTTCGACCCATTTTTACTAGGAAGGCCATAAAGTGGCCGATTTGTATTGAATCTTAGCATGTGACAATTCGTTGGATAGGTAAACAACATACCTACGATATCCATGGGATATTTTTGCATTCTCTAAAAATTCGGCCAAAATGGAGGCTAAGAAAATCCCCTCGTTAATTTAGGACATTACTCGTTTTCGACCCATTTTTACTAGGAAGGCCATAAAGTGGCCGATTTGTATTGAATCTTAGCATGTGACAATTCGTTGGATAGGTAAACAACATACCTACGATTTCCATGGGATATTTTTGCATTCTCTAAAAATTCGGCCAAAATGGAGGTTAAGAAAATCCCCTCGTTAATTTAGGACATTACTCGTTTTCGACCCTTTTTTACTAGGAAGGCCATAATGTGGCCGATTTGCATTGAATCTTAGCATGTGACAATTCGTTGGATAGGTAAACAACATAACTACGACTTCCATGGGATATTTTTGCATTCTCTAAAAATTCGGCCAAAATGGAGGTTAAGAAAATCTCCTCGTTAATTTAGGACATTACTCGTTTTCGACCCATTTTTACTAGGAAGGCCATAAAGTGGCCGATTTGTATTGAATCTTAGCATGTGACAATTCGTTGGATAGGTAAACAACATAACTACGACTTCCATGGGATATTTTTGCATTCTCTAAAAATTCGGCCAAAACGGAGGTTAAGGAAATCTCCTCGTTAATTTAGGACATTACTCGTTTTCGACCCTTTTTTACTAGGAAGGCCATAATGTGGCCGATTTGCATTGAATCTTAGCATGTGACAATTCGTTGGATAGATAAACAACATAACTACGACTTCCATGGGATATTTTCGCATTCTCTAAAAATTCGGCCAAAATGGAGGTTAAGAAAATCTCCTCGTTAATTTAGGACATAACTCGTTTTCAACCCTTTTTTAGTAGGAAGGCCATAATGTGGCCGATTTGCATTGAATCTTAGCGTGTGACAATTCGTTGGATAGGTAAACAACATAACTACGACTTCCATGGGATATTTTTGCATTCTCTAAAAATTCGGCCAAAATGGAGGTTTAGAAAATCTCCTCGTTAATTTAGGACATTACTCGTTTTCGACCCATTTTTACTAGGAAGGCCATAAAGTGGCCGATTTGTATTGAATCTTAGCATGTGACAATTCGTTGGATAGGTAAACAACATACCTACGATATCCATGGGATATTTTTGCATTCTCTAAAAATTCGGCCAAAATGGAGGCTAAGAAAATCCCCTCGTTAATTTAGGACATTACTCGTTTTCGACCCTTTTTTACTAGGAAGGCCATAATGTGGCCGATTTGCATTGAATCTTAGCATGTGACAATTCGTTGGAAAGGTAAACAACATAACTACGACTTCCATGGGATATTTTTGCATTCTCTAAAAATTTGGCCAAAATGGAGGTTAAGAAAATATCCTCGTTAATTTGGGACATTACTCGTTTTCGACCCTTTTTTAGTAGGAAGGCCATAATGTAGCCGATTTGCATTGAATCTTAGCGTGTGACAATTCGTTGGATAAGTAAACAACATAACTACGACTTCCATGGGATATTTTTGCATTCTCTAAAAATTCGGCCAAAATGGAGGTTAAGAAAATCTCCTCGTTAATTTAGGACATTACTCGTTTTCGACCCATTTTTACTAGGAAGGCCATAAAGTGGCCGATTTGTATTGAATCTTAGCATGTGACAATTCGTTGGATAGGTAAACAATATACCTACGATTTCCATGGGATATTTTTGCATTCTCTAAAAATTCGGCAAAAATGGAGGTTAAGAAAATCTCCTCGTTAATTTAGGACATTACTCGTTTTCGACCCATTTTTACTAGGAAGGCCATAAAGTGGCCGATTTGTATTGAATCTTAGCATGTGACAATTCGTTGGATAGGTAAACAACATACCTACGAATTCCATGGGATATTTTTGCATTCTCTAAAAATTCGGCCAAAAGGGAGGTTAAGAAAATCCCCTCGTTAATTTAGGACATTACTCGTTTTCGACCCTTTTTTACTAGGAAGGCCATAATGTGGCCGATTTGCATTGAATCTTAGCATGTGACAATTCGTTGGAAAGGTAAACAACATAACTACGACTTCCATGGGATATTTTTGCGTTCTCTAAAAATTCGGCCAAAATGGAGGTTAAGAAAATCTCCTTGTTAATTTGGGACATTACTCGTTTTCGACCCTTTTTTAGTAGGAAGGCCATAATGTGGCCGATTTGCATTGAATCTTAGCGTGTGACAATTCGTTGGATAGGTAAACAACATAACTACGACTTCCATGGGATATTTTTGCATTCTCTAAAAATTCGGCCAAAATGGAGGTTAAGAAAATCTCCTCGTTAATTTAGGACATTACTCGTTTTCGACCCTTTTTTTATAAGGAAGGCCATAAAGTGGCCGGTTTGTTTTGAATCTTAGCATGGGACAATTCGTTGGATAGGTAAACAACATAGCTACGACTTCCATGGGATATTTTTGCATTTTTTTAAAAATTCAGCCAAAATGGAGGTTAAGAAAATCCTTGCGTTAACTTGGGACATTACTCGTTTTCGACCCTTTTTTACTAGGAAGGCCATAATGTGGCCGATTTGCATTGAATTTTAGCGTGTGACAATTCGTTGGATAGGTAAACAACATAACTACAACTTCCATGGGATATTTTTGCATTCTCTAAAAATTCGGCCAAAATGGAGGTTAAGAAAATCTCCTCGTTAATTTAGGACATTACTCGTTTTCGACCCATTTTTACTAGGAAGGCCATAAAGTGGCCGATTTGTATTGAATCTTAGCATGTGACAATTCGTTGGATAGGTAAACAACATACCTACGATTTCCATGGGATATTTTTGCATTCTCTAAAAATTCGGCCAAAATGGAGGTTAAGAAAATCCCCTCGTTAATTTAGGACATTACTCGTTTTCGACCCTTTTTTACTAGGAAGGCCATAATGTGGCCGATTTGCATTGAATCTTAGCATGTGACAATTCGTTGGATAGGTAAACAACATAACTACGACTTCCATGGGATATTTTTGCATTCTCTAAAAATTCGGCCAAAATGGAGGTTAAGAAAATCTCCTCGTTAATTTAGGACATTACTCGTTTTCGACCCATTTTTACTAGGAAGGCCATAAAGTGGCCGATTTGTATTGAATCTTAGCATGTGACAATTTGTTGGATAGGTAAACAACATAACTACGACTTCCATGGGATATTTTTGCATTCTCTAAAAATTCGGCCAAAACGGAGGTTAAGGAAATCTCCTCGTTAATTTAGGACATTACTCGTTTTCGACCCTTTTTTACTAGGAAGGCCATAATGTGGCCGATTTGCATTGAATCTTAGCATGTGACAATTCGTTGGATAGATAAACAACATAACTACGACTTCCATGGGATATTTTCGCATTCTCTAAAAATTCGGCCAAAATGGAGGTTAAGAAAATCTCCTCGTTAATTTAGGACATAACTCGTTTTCAACCCTTTTTTAGTAGGAAGGCCATAATGTGGCCGATTTGCATTGAATCTTAGCGTGTGACAATTCGTTGGATAGGTAAACAACATAACTACGACTTCCATGGGATATTTTTGCATTCTCTAAAAATTCGGCCAAAATGGAGGTTTAGAAAATCTCCTCGTTAATTTAGGACATTACTCGTTTTCGACCCATTTTTACTAGGAAGGCCATAAAGTGGCCGATTTGTATTGAATCTTAGCATGTGACAATTCGTTGGATAGGTAAACAACATACCTACGATATCCATGGGATATTTTTGCATTCTCTAAAAATTCGGCCAAAATGGAGGCTAAGAAAATCCCCTCGTTAATTTAGGACATTACTCGTTTTCGACCCTTTTTTACTAGGAAGGCCATAATGTGGCCGATTTGCATTGAATCTTAGCATGTGACAATTCGTTGGAAAGGTAAACAACATAACTACGACTTCCATGGGATATTTTTGCATTCTCTAAAAATTTGGCCAAAATGGAGGTTAAGAAAATATCCTCGTTAATTTGGGACATTACTCGTTTTCGACCCTTTTTTAGTAGGAAGGCCATAATGTAGCCGATTTGCATTGAATCTTAGCGTGTGACAATTCGTTGGATAAGTAAACAACATAACTACGACTTCCATGGGATATTTTTGCATTCTCTAAAAATTCGGCCAAAATGGAGGTTAAGAAAATCTCCTCGTTAATTTAGGACATTACTCGTTTTCGACCCATTTTTACTAGGAAGGCCATAAAGTGGCCGATTTGTATTGAATCTTAGCATGTGACAATTCGTTGGATAGGTAAACAATATACCTACGATTTCCATGGGATATTTTTGCATTCTCTAAAAATTCGGCAAAAATGGAGGTTAAGAAAATCTCCTCGTTAATTTAGGACATTACTCGTTTTCGACCCATTTTTACTAGGAAGGCCATAAAGTGGCCGATTTGTATTGAATCTTAGCATGTGACAATTCGTTGGATAGGTAAACAACATACCTACGATTTCCATGGGATATTTTTGCATTCTCTAAAAATTCGGCCAAAAGGGAGGTTAAGAAAATCCCCTCGTTAATTTAGGACATTACTCGTTTTCGACCCTTTTTTACTAGGAAGGCCATAATGTGGCCGATTTGCATTGAATCTTAGCATGTGACAATTCGTTGGAAAGGTAAACAACATAACTACGACTTCCATGGGATATTTTTGCATTCTCTAAAAATTCGGCCAAAATGGAGGTTAAGAAAATCTCCTTGTTAATTTGGGACATTACTCGTTTTCGACCCTTTTTTAGTAGGAAGGCCATAATGTGGCCGATTTGCATTGAATCTTAGCGTGTGACAATTCGTTGGATAGGTAAACAACATAACTACGACTTCCATGGGATATTTTTGCATTCTCTAAAAATTCGGCCAAAATGGAGGTTAAGAAAATCTCCTCGTTAATTTAGGACATTACTCGTTTTCGACCCTTTTTTTATAAGGAAGGCCATAAAGTGGCCGGTTTGTTTTGAATCTTAGCATGGGACAATTCGTTGGATAGGTAAACAACATAGCTACGACTTCCATGGGATATTTTTGCATTTTTTTAAAAATTCAGCCAAAATGGAGGTTAAGAAAATCCTTGCGTTAACTTGGGACATTACTCGTTTTCGACCCTTTTTTACTAGGAAGGCCATAATGTGGCCGATTTGCATTGAATTTTAGCGTGTGACAATTCGTTGGATAGGTAAACAACATAACTACAACTTCCATGGGATATTTTTGCATTCTCTAAAAATTCGGCCAAAATGGAGGTTAAGAAAATCTCCTCGTTAATTTAGGACATTACTCGTTTTCGACCCATTTTTACTAGGAAGGCCATAAAGTGGCCGATTTGTATTGAATCTTAGCATGTGACAATTCGTTGGATAGGTAAACAACATACCTACGATTTCCATGGGATATTTTTGCATTCTCTAAAAATTCGGCCAAAATGGAGGTTAAGAAAATCCCCTCGTTAATTTAGGACATTACTCGTTTTCGACCCTTTTTTACTAGGAAGGCCATAATGTGGCCGATTTGCATTGAATCTTAGCATGTGACAATTCGTTGGATAGGTAAACAACATAACTACGACTTCCATGGGATATTTTTGCATTCTCTAAAAATTCGGCCAAAATGGAGGTTAAGAAAATCTCCTCGTTAATTTAGGACATTACTCGTTTTCGACCCATTTTTACTAGGAAGGCCATAAAGTGGCCGATTTGTATTGAATCTTAGCATGTGACAATTCGTTGGATAGGTAAACAACATAACTACGACTTCCATGGGATATTTTTGCATTCTCTAAAAATTCGGCCAAAACGGAGGTTAAGAAAATCTCCTCGTTAATTTAGGACATTACTCGTTTTCGACCCTTTTTTACTAGGAAGGCCATAATGTGGCCGATTTGCATTGAATCTTAGCATGTGACAATTCGTTGGATAGATAAACAACATAACTACGACTTCCATGGGATATTTTTGCATTCCCTAAAAATTCGGCCAAAATGGAGGTTAAGAAAATCTCCTCGTTAATTTAGGACATTACTCGTTTTCGACCCATTTTTACTAGGAAGGCCATAATGTGGCCGATTTGCATTGAATCTTAGCGTGTGACAATTCGTTGGATAGGTAAACAACATATCTACGACTTCCATGGGATATTTTTGCATTCTCTAAAAATTCGGCCAAAATGGAGGTTAAGAAAATCTCCTCGTTAATTTAGGACATTACTCGTTTTCGACCCATTTTTACTAGGAAGGCCATAAAGTGGCCGATTTGTATTGAATCTTAGCATGTGACAATTCGTTGGATAGGTAAACAACATACCTACGATATCCATGGGATATTTTTGCATTCTCTAAAAATTCGGCCAAAATGGAGGCTAAGAAAATCCCCTCGTTAGTTTAGGACATTATTCGTTTTCGACCCTTTTTTACTAGGAAGGCCATAATGTGGCCGATTTGCATTGAATCTTAGCATGTGACAATTCGTTGGAAAGGTAAAAAACATAACTACGACTTCCATGGGATATTTTTGCATTCTCTAAAAATTCGGCCAAAATGGAGGTTAAGAAAATCTCCTCGTTAATTTAGGACATTACTCGTTTTCGACCCATTTTTACTAGGAAGGCCATAAAGTGGCCGATTTGTATTGAATCTTAGCATGTGACAATTCGTTGGATAGGTAAACAACATAACTACGACTTCCATGGGATATTTTTGCATTCTCTAAAAATTCGGCCAAAACGGAGGTTAAGGAAATCTCCTCGTTAATTTAGGACATTACTCGTTTTCGACCCTTTTTTACTAGGAAGGCCATAATGTGGCCGATTTGCATTGAATCTTAGCATGTGACAATTCGTTGGATAGATAAACAACATAACTACGACTTCCATGGGATATTTTCGCATTCTCTAAAAATTCGGCCAAAATGGAGGTTAAGAAAATCTCCTCGTTAATTTAGGACATAACTCGTTTTCAACCCTTTTTTAGTAGGAAGGCCATAATGTGGCCGATTTGCATTGAATCTTAGCGTGTGACAATTCGTTGGATAGGTAAACAACATAACTACGACTTCCATGGGATATTTTTGCATTCTCTAAAAATTCGGCCAAAATGGAGGTTTAGAAAATCTCCTCGTTAATTTAGGACATTACTCGTTTTCGACCCATTTTTACTAGGAAGGCCATAAAGTGGCCGATTTGTATTGAATCTTAGCATGTGACAATTCGTTGGATAGGTAAACAACATACCTACGATATCCATGGGATATTTTTGCATTCTCTAAAAATTCGGCCAAAATGGAGGCTAAGAAAATCCCCTCGTTAATTTAGGACATTACTCGTTTTCGACCCTTTTTTACTAGGAAGGCCATAATGTGGCCGATTTGCATTGAATCTTAGCATGTGACAATTCGTTGGAAAGGTAAACAACATAACTACGACTTCCATGGGATATTTTTGCATTCTCTAAAAATTTGGCCAAAATGGAGGTTAAGAAAATATCCTCGTTAATTTGGGACATTACTCGTTTTCGACCCTTTTTTAGTAGGAAGGCCATAATGTAGCCGATTTGCATTGAATCTTAGCGTGTGACAATTCGTTGGATAAGTAAACAACATAACTACGACTTCCATGGGATATTTTTGCATTCTCTAAAAATTCGGCCAAAATGGAGGTTAAGAAAATCTCCTCGTTAATTTAGGACATTACTCGTTTTCGACCCATTTTTACTAGGAAGGCCATAAAGTGGCCGATTTGTATTGAATCTTAGCATGTGACAATTCGTTGGATAGGTAAACAATATACCTACGATTTCCATGGGATATTTTTGCATTCTCTAAAAATTCGGCAAAAATGGAGGTTAAGAAAATCTCCTCGTTAATTTAGGACATTACTCGTTTTCGACCCATTTTTACTAGGAAGGCCATAAAGTGGCCGATTTGTATTGAATCTTAGCATGTGACAATTCGTTGGATAGGTAAACAACATACCTACGATTTCCATGGGATATTTTTGCATTCTCTAAAAATTCGGCCAAAAGGGAGGTTAAGAAAATCCCCTCGTTAATTTAGGACATTACTCGTTTTCGACCCTTTTTTACTAGGAAGGCCATAATGTGGCCGATTTGCATTGAATCTTAGCATGTGACAATTCGTTGGAAAGGTAAACAACATAACTACGACTTCCATGGGATATTTTTGCATTCTCTAAAAATTCGGCCAAAATGGAGGTTAAGAAAATCTCCTTGTTAATTTGGGACATTACTCGTTTTCGACCCTTTTTTAGTAGGAAGGCCATAATGTGGCCGATTTGCATTGAATCTTAGCGTGTGACAATTCGTTGGATAGGTAAACAACATAACTACGACTTCCATGGGATATTTTTGCATTCTCTAAAAATTCGGCCAAAATGGAGGTTAAGAAAATCTCCTCGTTAATTTAGGACATTACTCGTTTTCGACCCTTTTTTTATAAGGAAGGCCATAAAGTGGCCGGTTTGTTTTGAATCTTAGCATGGGACAATTCGTTGGATAGGTAAACAACATAGCTACGACTTCCATGGGATATTTTTGCATTTTTTTAAAAATTCAGCCAAAATGGAGGTTAAGAAAATCCTTGCGTTAACTTGGGACATTACTCGTTTTCGACCCTTTTTTACTAGGAAGGCCATAATGTGGCCGATTTGCATTGAATTTTAGCGTGTGACAATTCGTTGGATAGGTAAACAACATAACTACAACTTCCATGGGATATTTTTGCATTCTCTAAAAATTCGGCCAAAATGGAGGTTAAGAAAATCTCCTCGTTAATTTAGGACATTACTCGTTTTCGACCCATTTTTACTAGGAAGGCCATAAAGTGGCCGATTTGTATTGAATCTTAGCATGTGACAATTCGTTGGATAGGTAAACAACATACCTACGATTTCCATGGGATATTTTTGCATTCTCTAAAAATTCGGCCAAAATGGAGGTTAAGAAAATCCCCTCGTTAATTTAGGACATTACTCGTTTTCGACCCTTTTTTACTAGGAAGGCCATAATGTGGCCGATTTGCATTGAATCTTAGCATGTGACAATTCGTTGGATAGGTAAACAACATAACTACGACTTCCATGGGATATTTTTGCATTCTCTAAAAATTCGGCCAAAATGGAGGTTAAGAAAATCTCCTCGTTAATTTAGGACATTACTCGTTTTCGACCCATTTTTACTAGGAAGGCCATAAAGTGGCCGATTTGTATTGAATCTTAGCATGTGACAATTCGTTGGATAGGTAAACAACATAACTACGACTTCCATGGGATATTTTTGCATTCTCTAAAAATTCGGCCAAAACGGAGGTTAAGAAAATCTCCTCGTTAATTTAGGACATTACTCGTTTTCGACCCTTTTTTACTAGGAAGGCCATAATGTGGCCGATTTGCATTGAATCTTAGCATGTGACAATTCGTTGGATAGATAAACAACATAACTACGACTTCCATGGGATATTTTTGCATTCCCTAAAAATTCGGCCAAAATGGAGGTTAAGAAAATCTCCTCGTTAATTTAGGACATTACTCGTTTTCGACCCATTTTTACTAGGAAGGCCATAATGTGGCCGATTTGCATTGAATCTTAGCGTGTGACAATTCGTTGGATAGGTAAACAACATATCTACGACTTCCATGGGATATTTTTGCATTCTCTAAAAATTCGGCCAAAATGGAGGTTAAGAAAATCTCCTCGTTAATTTAGGACATTACTCGTTTTCGACCCATTTTTACTAGGAAGGCCATAAAGTGGCCGATTTGTATTGAATCTTAGCATGTGACAATTCGTTGGATAGGTAAACAACATACCTACGATATCCATGGGATATTTTTGCATTCTCTAAAAATTCGGCCAAAATGGAGGCTAAGAAAATCCCCTCGTTAGTTTAGGACATTATTCGTTTTCGACCCTTTTTTACTAGGAAGGCCATAATGTGGCCGATTTGCATTGAATCTTAGCATGTGACAATTCGTTGGAAAGGTAAAAAACATAACTACGACTTCCATGGGATATTTTTGCATTCTCTAAAAATTCGGCCAAAATGGAGGTTAAGAAAATCTCCTCGTTAATTTAGGACATTACTCGTTTTCGACCCATTTTTACTAGGAAGGCCATAAAGTGGCCGATTTGTATTGAATCTTAGCATGTGACAATTCGTTGGATAGGTAAACAACATAACTACGACTTCCATGGGATATTTTTGCATTCTCTAAAAATTCGGCCAAAACGGAGGTTAAGGAAATCTCCTCGTTAATTTAGGACATTACTCGTTTTCGACCCTTTTTTACTAGGAAGGCCATAATGTGGCCGATTTGCATTGAATCTTAGCATGTGACAATTCGTTGGATAGATAAACAACATAACTACGACTTCCATGGGATATTTTCGCATTCTCTAAAAATTCGGCCAAAATGGAGGTTAAGAAAATCTCCTCGTTAATTTAGGACATAACTCGTTTTCAACCCTTTTTTAGTAGGAAGGCCATAATGTGGCCGATTTGCATTGAATCTTAGCGTGTGACAATTCGTTGGATAGGTAAACAACATAACTACGACTTCCATGGGATATTTTTGCATTCTCTAAAAATTCGGCCAAAATGGAGGTTTAGAAAATCTCCTCGTTAATTTAGGACATTACTCGTTTTCGACCCATTTTTACTAGGAAGGCCATAAAGTGGCCGATTTGTATTGAATCTTAGCATGTGACAATTCGTTGGATAGGTAAACAACATACCTACGATATCCATGGGATATTTTTGCATTCTCTAAAAATTCGGCCAAAATGGAGGCTAAGAAAATCCCCTCGTTAATTTAGGACATTACTCGTTTTCGACCCTTTTTTACTAGGAAGGCCATAATGTGGCCGATTTGCATTGAATCTTAGCATGTGACAATTCGTTGGAAAGGTAAACAACATAACTACGACTTCCATGGGATATTTTTGCATTCTCTAAAAATTTGGCCAAAATGGAGGTTAAGAAAATATCCTCGTTAATTTGGGACATTACTCGTTTTCGACCCTTTTTTAGTAGGAAGGCCATAATGTAGCCGATTTGCATTGAATCTTAGCGTGTGACAATTCGTTGGATAAGTAAACAACATAACTACGACTTCCATGGGATATTTTTGCATTCTCTAAAAATTCGGCCAAAATGGAGGTTAAGAAAATCTCCTCGTTAATTTAGGACATTACTCGTTTTCGACCCATTTTTACTAGGAAGGCCATAAAGTGGCCGATTTGTATTGAATCTTAGCATGTGACAATTCGTTGGATAGGTAAACAATATACCTACGATTTCCATGGGATATTTTTGCATTCTCTAAAAATTCGGCAAAAATGGAGGTTAAGAAAATCTCCTCGTTAATTTAGGACATTACTCGTTTTCGACCCATTTTTACTAGGAAGGCCATAAAGTGGCCGATTTGTATTGAATCTTAGCATGTGACAATTCGTTGGATAGGTAAACAACATACCTACGATTTCCATGGGATATTTTTGCATTCTCTAAAAATTCGGCCAAAAGGGAGGTTAAGAAAATCCCCTCGTTAATTTAGGACATTACTCGTTTTCGACCCTTTTTTACTAGGAAGGCCATAATGTGGCCGATTTGCATTGAATCTTAGCATGTGACAATTCGTTGGAAAGGTAAACAACATAACTACGACTTCCATGGGATATTTTTGCATTCTCTAAAAATTCGGCCAAAATGGAGGTTAAGAAAATCTCCTTGTTAATTTGGGACATTACTCGTTTTCGACCCTTTTTTAGTAGGAAGGCCATAATGTGGCCGATTTGCATTGAATCTTAGCGTGTGACAATTCGTTGGATAGGTAAACAACATAACTACGACTTCCATGGGATATTTTTGCATTCTCTAAAAATTCGGCCAAAATGGAGGTTAAGAAAATCTCCTCGTTAATTTAGGACATTACTCGTTTTCGACCCTTTTTTTATAAGGAAGGCCATAAAGTGGCCGGTTTGTTTTGAATCTTAGCATGGGACAATTCGTTGGATAGGTAAACAACATAGCTACGACTTCCATGGGATATTTTTGCATTTTTTTAAAAATTCAGCCAAAATGGAGGTTAAGAAAATCCTTGCGTTAACTTGGGACATTACTCGTTTTCGACCCTTTTTTACTAGGAAGGCCATAATGTGGCCGATTTGCATTGAATTTTAGCGTGTGACAATTCGTTGGATAGGTAAACAACATAACTACAACTTCCATGGGATATTTTTGCATTCTCTAAAAATTCGGCCAAAATGGAGGTTAAGAAAATCTCCTCGTTAATTTAGGACATTACTCGTTTTCGACCCATTTTTACTAGGAAGGCCATAAAGTGGCCGATTTGTATTGAATCTTAGCATGTGACAATTCGTTGGATAGGTAAACAACATACCTACGATTTCCATGGGATATTTTTGCATTCTCTAAAAATTCGGCCAAAATGGAGGTTAAGAAAATCCCCTCGTTAATTTAGGACATTACTCGTTTTCGACCCTTTTTTACTAGGAAGGCCATAATGTGGCCGATTTGCATTGAATCTTAGCATGTGACAATTCGTTGGATAGGTAAACAACATAACTACGACTTCCATGGGATATTTTTGCATTCTCTAAAAATTCGGCCAAAATGGAGGTTAAGAAAATCTCCTCGTTAATTTAGGACATTACTCGTTTTCGACCCATTTTTACTAGGAAGGCCATAAAGTGGCCGATTTGTATTGAATCTTAGCATGTGACAATTCGTTGGATAGGTAAACAACATAACTACGACTTCCATGGGATATTTTTGCATTCTCTAAAAATTCGGCCAAAACGGAGGTTAAGAAAATCTCCTCGTTAATTTAGGACATTACTCGTTTTCGACCCTTTTTTACTAGGAAGGCCATAATGTGGCCGATTTGCATTGAATCTTAGCATGTGACAATTCGTTGGATAGATAAACAACATAACTACGACTTCCATGGGATATTTTTGCATTCCCTAAAAATTCGGCCAAAATGGAGGTTAAGAAAATCTCCTCGTTAATTTAGGACATTACTCGTTTTCGACCCATTTTTACTAGGAAGGCCATAATGTGGCCGATTTGCATTGAATCTTAGCGTGTGACAATTCGTTGGATAGGTAAACAACATATCTACGACTTCCATGGGATATTTTTGCATTCTCTAAAAATTCGGCCAAAATGGAGGTTAAGAAAATCTCCTCGTTAATTTAGGACATTACTCGTTTTCGACCCATTTTTACTAGGAAGGCCATAAAGTGGCCGATTTGTATTGAATCTTAGCATGTGACAATTCGTTGGATAGGTAAACAACATACCTACGATATCCATGGGATATTTTTGCATTCTCTAAAAATTCGGCCAAAATGGAGGCTAAGAAAATCCCCTCGTTAGTTTAGGACATTATTCGTTTTCGACCCTTTTTTACTAGGAAGGCCATAATGTGGCCGATTTGCATTGAATCTTAGCATGTGACAATTCGTTGGAAAGGTAAAAAACATAACTACGACTTCCATGGGATATTTTTGCATTCTCTAAAAATTCGGCCAAAATGGAGGTTAAGAAAATCTCCTCGTTAATTTAGGACATTACTCGTTTTCGACCCATTTTTACTAGGAAGGCCATAAAGTGGCCGATTTGTATTGAATCTTAGCATGTGACAATTCGTTGGATAGGTAAACAACATAACTACGACTTCCATGGGATATTTTTGCATTCTTTAAAAATTCGGCCAAAACGGAGGTTAAGGAAATCTCCTCGTTAATTTAGGACATTACTCGTTTTCGACCCTTTTTTACTAGGAAGGCCATAATGTGGCCGATTTGCATTGAATCTTAGCATGTGACAATTCGTTGGATAGATAAACAACATAACTACGACTTCCATGGGATATTTTCGCATTCTCTAAAAATTCGGCCAAAATGGAGGTTAAGAAAATCTCCTCGTTAATTTAGGACATAACTCGTTTTCAACCCTTTTTTAGTAGGAAGGCCATAATGTGGCCGATTTGCATTGAATCTTAGCGTGTGACAATTCGTTGGATAGGTAAACAACATAACTACGACTTCCATGGGATATTTTTGCATTCTCTAAAAATTCGGCCAAAATGGAGGTTTAGAAAATCTCCTCGTTAATTTAGGACATTACTCGTTTTCGACCCATTTTTACTAGGAAGGCCATAAAGTGGCCGATTTGTATTGAATCTTAGCATGTGACAATTCGTTGGATAGGTAAACAACATACCTACGATATCCATGGGATATTTTTGCATTCTCTAAAAATTCGGCCAAAATGGAGGCTAAGAAAATCCCCTCGTTAATTTAGGACATTACTCGTTTTCGACCCTTTTTTACTAGGAAGGCCATAATGTGGCCGATTTGCATTGAATCTTAGCATGTGACAATTCGTTGGAAAGGTAAACAACATAACTACGACTTCCATGGGATATTTTTGCATTCTCTAAAAATTTGGCCAAAATGGAGGTTAAGAAAATATCCTCGTTAATTTGGGACATTACTCGTTTTCGACCCTTTTTTAGTAGGAAGGCCATAATGTAGCTGATTTGCATTGAATCTTAGCGTGTGACAATTCGTTGGATAAGTAAACAACATAACTACGACTTCCATGGGATATTTTTGCATTCTCTAAAAATTCGGCCAAAATGGAGGTTAAGAAAATCTCCTTGTTAATTTGGGACATTACTCGTTTTCGACCCTTTTTTAGTAGGAAGGCCATAATGTGGCCGATTTGCATTGAATCTTAGCGTGTGACAATTCGTTGGATAGGTAAACAACATAACTACGACTTCCATGGGATATTTTTGCATTCTCTAAAAATTCGGCCAAAATGGAGGTTAAGAAAATATCCTCGTTAATTTGGGACATTACTCGTTTTCGACCCTTTTTTAGTAGGAAGGCCATAATGTAGCCGATTTGCATTGAATCTTAGCGTGTGACAATTCGTTGGATAAGTAAACAACATAACTACGACTTCCATGGGATATTTTTGCATTCTCTAAAAATTCGGCCAAAATGGAGGTTAAGAAAATCTCCTCGTTAATTTAGGACATTACTCGTTTTCGACCCATTTTTACTAGGAAGGCCATAAAGTGGCCGATTTGTATTGAATCTTAGCATGTGACAATTCGTTGGATAGGTAAACAACATACCTACGATATCCATGGGATATTTTTGCATTCTCTAAAAATTCGGCCAAAATGGAGGCTAAGAAAATCCCCTCGTTAGTTTAGGACATTACTCGTTTTCGACCCTTTTTTACTAGGAAGGCCATAATGTGGCCGATTTGCATTGAATCTTAGCATGTGACAATTCGTTGGAAAGGTAAAAAACATAACTACGACTTCCATGGGATATTTTTGCATTCTCTAAAAATTCGGCCAAAATGGAGGTTAAGAAAATCTCCTCGTTAATTTAGGACATTACTCGTTTTCGACCCATTTTTACTAGGAAGGCCATAAAGTGGCCGATTTGTATTGAATCTTAGCATGTGACAATTCGTTGGATAGGTAAACAACATAACTACGACTTCCATGGGATATTTTTGCATTCTCTAAAAATTCGGCCAAAACGGAGGTTAAGGAAATCTCCTCGTTAATTTAGGACATTACTCGTTTTCGACCCTTTTTTACTAGGAAGGCCATAATGTGGCCGATTTGCATTGAATCTTAGCATGTGACAATTCGTTGGATAGATAAACAACATAACTACGACTTCCATGGGATATTTTCGCATTCTCTAAAAATTCGGCCAAAATGGAGGTTAAGAAAATCTCCTCGTTAATTTAGGACATAACTCGTTTTCAACCCTTTTTTAGTAGGAAGGCCATAATGTGGCCGATTTGCATTGAATCTTAGCGTGTGACAATTCGTTGGATAGGTAAACAACATAACTACGACTTCCATGGGATATTTTTGCATTCTCTAAAAATTCGGCCAAAATGGAGGTTTAGAAAATCTCCTCGTTAATTTAGGACATTACTCGTTTTCGACCCATTTTTACTAGGAAGGCCATAAAGTGGCCGATTTGTATTGAATCTTAGCATGTGACAATTCGTTGGATAGGTAAACAACATACCTACGATATCCATGGGATATTTTTGCATTCTCTAAAAATTCGGCCAAAATGGAGGCTAAGAAAATCCCCTCGTTAATTTAGGACATTACTCGTTTTCGACCCTTTTTTACTAGGAAGGCCATAATGTGGCCGATTTGCATTGAATCTTAGCATGTGACAATTCGTTGGAAAGGTAAACAACATAACTACGACTTCCATGGGATATTTTTGCATTCTCTAAAAATTTGGCCAAAATGGAGGTTAAGAAAATATCCTCGTTAATTTGGGACATTACTCGTTTTCGACCCTTTTTTAGTAGGAAGGCCATAATGTAGCTGATTTGCATTGAATCTTAGCGTGTGACAATTCGTTGGATAAGTAAACAACATAACTACGACTTCCATGGGATATTTTTGCATTCTCTAAAAATTCGGCCAAAATGGAGGTTAAGAAAATCTCCTCGTTAATTTAGGACATTACTCATTTTCGACCCATTTTTACTAGGAAGGCCATAAAGTGGCCGATTTGTATTGAATCTTAGCATGTGACAATTCGTTGGATAGGTAAACAATATACCTACGATTTCCATGGGATATTTTTGCATTCTCTAAAAATTCGGCAAAAATGGAGGTTAAGAAAATCTCCTCGTTAATTTAGGACATTACTCGTTTTCGACCCATTTTTACTAGGAAGGCCATAAAGTGGCCGATTTGTATTGAATCTTAGCATGTGACAATTCGTTGGATAGGTAAACAACATACCTACGATTTCCATGGGATATTTTTGCATTCTCTAAAAATTCGGCCAAAAGGGAGGTTAAGAAAATCCCCTCGTTAATTTAGGACATTACTCGTTTTCGACCCTTTTTTACTAGGAAGGCCATAATGTGGCCGATTTGCATTGAATCTTAGCATGTGACAATTCGTTGGAAAGGTAAACAACATAACTACGACTTCCATGGGATATTTTTGCATTCTCTAAAAATTCGGCCAAAATGGAGGTTAAGAAAATCTCCTTGTTAATTTGGGACATTACTCGTTTTCGACCCTTTTTTAGTAGGAAGGCCATAATGTGGCCGATTTGCATTGAATCTTAGCGTGTGACAATTCGTTGGATAGGTAAACAACATAACTACGACTTCCATGGGATATTTTTGCATTCTCTAAAAATTCGGCCAAAATGGAGGTTAAGAAAATATCCTCGTTAATTTGGGACATTACTCGTTTTCGACCCTTTTTTAGTAGGAAGGCCATAATGTAGCCGATTTGCATTGAATCTTAGCGTGTGACAATTCGTTGGATAAGTAAACAACATAACTACGACTTCCATGGGATATTTTTGCATTCTCTAAAAATTCGGCCAAAATGGAGGTTAAGAAAATCTCCTCGTTAATTTAGGACATTACTCGTTTTCGACCCATTTTTACTAGGAAGGCCATAAAGTGGCCGATTTGTATTGAATCTTAGCATGTGACAATTCGTTGGATAGGTAAACAACATACCTACGATATCCATGGGATATTTTTGCATTCTCTAAAAATTCGGCCAAAATGGAGGCTAAGAAAATCCCCTCGTTAGTTTAGGACATTACTCGTTTTCGACCCTTTTTTACTAGGAAGGCCATAATGTGGCCGATTTGCATTGAATCTTAGCATGTGACAATTCGTTGGAAAGGTAAAAAACATAACTACGACTTCCATGGGATATTTTTGCATTCTCTAAAAATTCGGCCAAAATGGAGGTTAAGAAAATCTCCTCGTTAATTTAGGACATTACTCGTTTTCGACCCATTTTTACTAGGAAGGCCATAAAGTGGCCGATTTGTATTGAATCTTAGCATGTGACAATTCGTTGGATAGGTAAACAACATAACTACGACTTCCATGGGATATTTTTGCATTCTCTAAAAATTCGGCCAAAACGGAGGTTAAGGAAATCTCCTCGTTAATTTAGGACATTACTCGTTTTCGACCCTTTTTTACTAGGAAGGCCATAATGTGGCCGATTTGCATTGAATCTTAGCATGTGACAATTCGTTGGATAGATAAACAACATAACTACGACTTCCATGGGATATTTTCGCATTCTCTAAAAATTCGGCCAAAATGGAGGTTAAGAAAATCTCCTCGTTAATTTAGGACATAACTCGTTTTCAACCCTTTTTTAGTAGGAAGGCCATAATGTGGCCGATTTGCATTGAATCTTAGCGTGTGACAATTCGTTGGATAGGTAAACAACATAACTACGACTTCCATGGGATATTTTTGCATTCTCTAAAAATTCGGCCAAAATGGAGGTTTAGAAAATCTCCTCGTTAATTTAGGACATTACTCGTTTTCGACCCATTTTTACTAGGAAGGCCATAAAGTGGCCGATTTGTATTGAATCTTAGCATGTGACAATTCGTTGGATAGGTAAACAACATACCTACGATATCCATGGGATATTTTTGCATTCTCTAAAAATTCGGCCAAAATGGAGGCTAAGAAAATCCCCTCGTTAATTTAGCACATTACTCGTTTTCGACCCTTTTTTACTAGGAAGGCCATAATGTGGCCGATTTGCATTGAATCTTAGCATGTGACAATTCGTTGGAAAGGTAAACAACATAACTACGACTTCCATGGGATATTTTTGCATTCTCTAAAAATTTGGCCAAAATGGAGGTTAAGAAAATATCCTCGTTAATTTGGGACATTACTCGTTTTCGACCCTTTTTTAGTAGGAAGGCCATAATGTAGCCGATTTGCATTGAATCTTAGCGTGTGACAATTCGTTGGATAAGTAAACAACATAACTACGACTTCCATGGGATATTTTTGCATTCTCTAAAAATTCGGCCAAAATGGAGGTTAAGAAAATCTCCTCGTTAATTTAGGACATTACTCGTTTTCGACCCATTTTTACTAGGAAGGCCATAAAGTGGCCGATTTGTATTGAATCTTAGCATGTGACAATTCGTTGGATAGGTAAACAATATACCTACGATTTCCATGGGATATTTTTGCATTCTCTAAAAATTCGGCAAAAATGGAGGTTAAGAAAATCTCCTCGTTAATTTAGGACATTACTCGTTTTCGACCCATTTTTACTAGGAAGGCCATAAAGTGGCCGATTTGCATTGAATCTTAGCATGTGACAATTCGTTGGATAGGTAAACAACATACCTACGATTTCCATGGGATATTTTTGCATTCTCTAAAAATTCGGCCAAAAGGGAGGTTAAGAAAATCCCCTCGTTAATTTAGGACATTACTCGTTTTCGACCCTTTTTTACTAGGAAGGCCATAATGTGGCCGATTTGCATTGAATCTTAGCATGTGACAATTCGTTGGAAAGGTAAACAACATAACTACGACTTCCATGGGATATTTTTGCATTCTCTAAAAATTCGGCCAAAATGGAGGTTAAGAAAATCTCCTTGTTAATTTGGGACATTACTCGTTTTCGACCCTTTTTTAGTAGGAAGGCCATAATGTGGCCGATTTGCATTGAATCTTAGCGTGTGACAATTCGTTGGATAGGTAAACAACATAACTACGACTTCCATGGGATATTTTTGCATTCTCTAAAAATTCGGCCAAAATGGAGGTTAAGAAAATCTCCTCGTTAATCTAGGACATTACTCGTTTTCGACCCTTTTTTTATAAGGAAGGCCATAAAGTGGCCGGTTTGTATTGAATCTTAGCATGGGACAAT
The DNA here is from genome assembly GCF_051527215.1 of Medicago sativa. Taxonomy (NCBI): domain Eukaryota; kingdom Viridiplantae; phylum Streptophyta; class Magnoliopsida; order Fabales; family Fabaceae; genus Medicago; species Medicago sativa. The sequence goes on from NC_140750.1 coordinate 86,887,712, forward strand.
TCGTTGGATAGGTAAACAACATAGCTACGACTTCCATGGGATATTTTTGCATTTTTTAAAAATTCAGCCAAAATGGAGGTTAAGAAAATCCTTGCGTTAATTTGGGACATTACTCGTTTTCGACCCTTTTTTACTAGGAAGGCCATAATGTGGCCGATTTGCATTGAATTTTAGCGTGTGACAATTCGTTGGATAGGTAAACAACATAACTACAACTTCCATGGGATATTTTTGCATTCTCTAAAAATTCGGCCAAAATGGAGGTTAAGAAAATCCCCTCGTTAATTTAGGACATTACTCGTTTTCGACCCTTTTTTACTAGGAAGGCCATAATGTGGCCGATTTGCATTGAATCTTAGCATGTGACAATTCGTTGGATAGGTAAACAACATAACTACGACTTCCATGGGATATTTTTGCATTCTCTAAAAATTCGGCCAAAATGGAGGTTAAGAAAATCTCCTCGTTAATTTAGGACATTACTCGTTTTCGACCCATTTTTACTAGGAAGGCCATAAAGTGGCCGATTTGTATTGAATCTTAGCATGTGACAATTCGTTGGATAGGTAAACAACATAACTACGACTTCCATGGGATATTTTTGCATTCTCTAAAAATTCGGCCAAAACGGAGGTTAAGAAAATCTCCTCGTTAATTTAGGACATTACTCGTTTTCGACCCTTTTTTACTAGGAAGGCCATAATGTGGCCGATTTGCATTGAATCTTAGCATGTGACAATTCGTTGGATAGATAAACAACATAACTACGACTTCCATGGGATATTTTTGCATTCTCTAAAAATTCGGCCAAAATGGAGGTTAAGAAAATCTCCTCGTTAATTTAGGACATTACTCGTTTTCGACCCATTTTTACTAGGAAGGCCATAATGTGGCCGATTTGCATTGAATCTTAGCGTGTGACAATTCGTTGGATAGGTAAACAACATAACTACGACTTCCATGGGATATTTTTGCATTCTCTAAAAATTCGGCCAAAATGGAGGTTAAGAAAATCTCCTCGTTAATTTAGGACATTACTCGTTTTCGACCCATTTTTACTAGGAAGGCCATAAAGTGGCCGATTTGTATTGAATCTTAGCATGTGACAATTCGTTGGATAGGTAAACAACATACCTACGATATCCATGGGATATTTTTGCATTCTCTAAAAATTCGGCCAAAATGGAGGCTAAGAAAATCCCCTCGTTAGTTTAGGACATTACTCGTTTTCGACCCTTTTTTACTAGGAAGGCCATAATGTGGCCGATTTGCATTGAATCTTAGCATGTGACAATTCGTTGGAAAGGTAAAAAACATAACTACGACTTCCATGGGATATTTTTGCATTCTCTAAAAATTTGGCCAAAATGGAGGTTAAGAAAATCTCCTCGTTAATTTGGGACATTACTCGTTTTCGACCCTTTTTTAGTAGGAAGGCCATAATGTAGCCGATTTGCATTGAATCTTAGCGTGTGACAATTTGTTGGATAGGTAAACAACATAACTACGACTTTCATGGGATATTTTTGCATTCTCTAAAAATTCAGCCAAAATGGAGGTTAAGAAAATCCCCTCGTTAATTTAGGACATTACTCGTTTTCGACCCTTTTTTATAAGGAAGGCCATAAAGTGGCCGGTTTGTATTGAATCTTAGCATGGGACAATTTGTTGGATAGGTAAACAACATAGCTACGACTTCCATGGGATATTTTTGCATTTTTTAAAAATTCAGCCAAAATGGAGGTTAAGAAAATCCTTGCGTTAATTTGGGACATTACTCGTTTTCGACCCTTTTTTACTAGGAAGGCCATAATGTGGCCGATTAGCATTGAATTTTAGCGTGTGACAATTCGTTGGATAGGTAAACAACATAACTACCACTTCCATGGGATATTTTTGCATTCTCTAAAAATTCAGCCAAAATGGAGGTTAAGAAAATCCCCTCGTTAATTTAGGACATTACTCGTTTTCGACCCTTTTTTATAAGGAAGGCCATAAAGTGGCCGGTTTGTATTGAATCTTAGCATGGGACAATTTGTTGGATAGGTAAACAACATAGCTACGACTTCCATGGGATATTTTTGCATTTTTTAAAAATTCAGCCAAAATGGAGGTTAAGAAAATCCTTGCGTTAATTTGGGACATTACTCGTTTTCGACCCTTTTTTACTAGGAAGGCCATAATGTGGCCGATTTGCATTGAATTTTAGCGTGTGACAATTCGTTGGATAGGTAAACAACATAACTACGACTTCCATGGGATATTTTTGCATTCTCTAAAAATTCGGCCAAAATGGAGGTTAAGAAAATCTCCTCGTTAATTTAGGACATTACTCGTTTTCGACCCATTTTTACTAGGAAGGCCATAAAGTGGCCGGTTTGTATTGAATCTTAGCATGGGACAATTTGTTGGATAGGTAAACAACATAGCTACGACTTCCATGGGATATTTTTGCATTTTTTAAAAATTCAGCCAAAATGGAGGTTAAGAAAATCCTTGCGTTAATTTGGGACATTACTCGTTTTCGACCCTTTTTTACTAGGAAGGCCATAATGTGGCCGATTAGCATTGAATTTTAGCGTGTGACAATTCGTTGGATAGGTAAACAACATAACTACCACTTCCATGGGATATTTTTGCATTCTCTAAAAATTCAGCCAAAATGGAGGTTAAGAAAATCCCCTCGTTAATTTAGGACATTACTCGTTTTCGACCCTTTTTTATAAGGAAGGCCATAAAGTGGCCGGTTTGTATTGAATCTTAGCATGGGACAATTTGTTGGATAGGTAAACAACATAGCTACGACTTCCATGGGATATTTTTGCATTTTTTAAAAATTCAGCCAAAATGGAGGTTAAGAAAATCCTTGCGTTAATTTGGGACATTACTCGTTTTCGACCCTTTTTTACTAGGAAGGCCATAATGTGGCCGATTTGCATTGAATTTTAGCGTGTGACAATTCGTTGGATAGGTAAACAACATAACTACGACTTCCATGGGATATTTTTGCATTCTCTAAAAATTCGGCCAAAATGGAGGTTAAGAAAATCTCCTCGTTAATTTAGGACATTACTCGTTTTCGACCCATTTTTACTAGGAAGGCCATAAAGTGGCCGATTTGTATTGAATCTTAGCATGTGACAATTTGTTGGATAGGTAAACAACATAACTACGTCTTCCATGGGATATTTTTGCATTCTCTAAAAATTCGGCCAAAACGGAGGTTTAGAAAATCTCCTCGTTAATTTAGGACATTACTCGTTTTCGACCCTTTTTTAGTAGGAAGGCCATAATGTGGCCGATTTGCATTGAATCTTAGCGTGTGACAATTCGTTGGATAGGTAAACAACATAACTACGACTTCCATGGGATATTTTTGCATTCTCTAAAAATTCGGCCAAAATGGAGGTTAAGAAAATCTCCTCGTTAATTTAGGACATTACTCGTTTTCGACCCATTTTTACTAGGAAGGCCATAAAGTGGCCGATTTTTATTGAATCTTAGCATGTGACAATTCGTTGGATAGGTAAACAACATACCTACGATATCCATGGGATATTTTTGCATTCTCTAAAAATTCGGCCAAAATGGAGGCTAAGAAAATCCCCTCGTTAGTTTAGGACATTACTCGTTTTCGACCCTTTTTTACTAGGAAGGCCATAATGTGGCCGATTTGCATTGAATATTAGCATGTGACAATTCGTTGGAAAGGTAAACAACATAACTACGACTTCCATGGGATATTTTTGCATTCTCTAAAAATTTGGCCAAAATGGAGGTTAAGAAAATCTCCTCGTTAATTTGGGACATTACTCGTTTTCGACCCTTTTTTAGTAGGAAGGCCATAATGTAGCCGATTTGCATTGAATCTTAGCGTGTGACAATTCGTTGGATAGGTAAACAACATAACTACGACTTCCATGGGATATTTTTGCATTCTCTAAAAATTCAGCCAAAATGGAGGTTAAGAAAATCCCCTCGTTAATTTAGGACATTACTCGTTTTCGACCCTTTTTTATAAGGAAGGCCATAAAGTGGCCGGTTTGTATTGAATCTTAGCATGGGACAATTTGTTGGATAGGTAAACAACATAGCTACGACTTCCATGGGATATTTTTGCATTTTTTAAAAATTCAGCCAAAATGGAGGTTAAGAAAATCCTTGCGTTAATTTGGGACATTACTCGTTTTCGACCCTTTTTTACTAGGAAGGCCATAATGTGGCCGATTTGCATTGAATTTTAGCGTGTGACAATTCGTTGGATAGGTAAACAACATAACTACGACTTCCATGGGATATTTTTGCATTCTCTAAAAATTCGGCCAAAATGGAGGTTAAGAAAATCTCCTCGTTAATTTAGGACATTACTCGTTTTCGACCCATTTTTACTAGGAAGGCCATAAAGTGGCCGATTTGTATTGAATCTTAGCATGTGACAATTTGTTGGATAGGTAAACAACATAACTACGTCTTCCATGGGATATTTTTGCATTCTCTAAAAATTCGGCCAAAACGGAGGTTTAGAAAATCTCCTCGTTAATTTAGGACATTACTCGTTTTCGACCCTTTTTTAGTAGGAAGGCCATAATGTGGCCGATTTGCATTGAATCTTAGCGTGTGACAATTCGTTGGATAGGTAAACAACATAACTACGACTTCCATGGGATATTTTTGCATTCTCTAAAAATTCGGCCAAAATGGAGGTTAAGAAAATCTCCTCGTTAATTTAGGACATTACTCGTTTTCGACCCATTTTTACTAGGAAGGCCATAAAGTGGCCGATTTGTATTGAATCTTAGCATGTGACAATTCGTTGGATAGGTAAACAACATACCTACGATATCCATGGGATATTTTTGCATTCTCTAAAAATTCGGCCAAAATGGAGGCTAAGAAAATCCCCTCGTTAGTTTAGGACATTACTCGTTTTCGACCCTTTTTTACTAGGAAGGCCATAATGTGGCCGATTTGCATTGAATCTTAGCATGTGACAATTCGTTGGAAAGGTAAAAAACATAACTACGACTTCCATGGGATATTTTTGCATTCTCTAAAAATTTGGCCAAAATGGAGGTTAAGAAAATCTCCTCGTTAATTTGGGACATTACTCGTTTTCGACCCTTTTTTAGTAGGAAGGCCATAATGTAGCCGATTTGCATTGAATCTTAGCGTGTGACAATTTGTTGGATAGGTAAACAACATAACTACGACTTTCATGGGATATTTTTGCATTCTCTAAAAATTCAGCCAAAATGGAGGTTAAGAAAATCCCCTCGTTAATTTAGGACATTACTCGTTTTCGACCCTTTTTTATAAGGAAGGCCATAAAGTGGCCGGTTTGTATTGAATCTTAGCATGGGACAATTTGTTGGATAGGTAAACAACATAGCTACGACTTCCATGGGATATTTTTGCATTTTTTAAAAATTCAGCCAAAATGGAGGTTAAGAAAATCCTTGCGTTAATTTGGGACATTACTCGTTTTCGACCCTTTTTTACTAGGAAGGCCATAATGTGGCCGATTAGCATTGAATTTTAGCGTGTGACAATTCGTTGGATAGGTAAACAACATAACTACCACTTCCATGGGATATTTTTGCATTCTCTAAAAATTCAGCCAAAATGGAGGTTAAGAAAATCCCCTCGTTAATTTAGGACATTACTCGTTTTCGACCCTTTTTTATAAGGAAGGCCATAAAGTGGCCGGTTTGTATTGAATCTTAGCATGGGACAATTTGTTGGATAGGTAAACAACATAGCTACGACTTCCATGGGATATTTTTGCATTTTTTAAAAATTCAGCCAAAATGGAGGTTAAGAAAATCCTTGCGTTAATTTGGGACATTACTCGTTTTCGACCCTTTTTTACTAGGAAGGCCATAATGTGGCCGATTTGCATTGAATTTTAGCGTGTGACAATTCGTTGGATAGGTAAACAACATAACTACGACTTCCATGGGATATTTTTGCATTCTCTAAAAATTCGGCCAAAATGGAGGTTAAGAAAATCTCCTCGTTAATTTAGGACATTACTCGTTTTCGACCCATTTTTACTAGGAAGGCCATAAAGTGGCCGGTTTGTATTGAATCTTAGCATGGGACAATTTGTTGGATAGGTAAACAACATAGCTACGACTTCCATGGGATATTTTTGCATTTTTTAAAAATTCAGCCAAAATGGAGGTTAAGAAAATCCTTGCGTTAATTTGGGACATTACTCGTTTTCGACCCTTTTTTACTAGGAAGGCCATAATGTGGCCGATTAGCATTGAATTTTAGCGTGTGACAATTCGTTGGATAGGTAAACAACATAACTACCACTTCCATGGGATATTTTTGCATTCTCTAAAAATTCAGCCAAAATGGAGGTTAAGAAAATCCCCTCGTTAATTTAGGACATTACTCGTTTTCGACCCTTTTTTATAAGGAAGGCCATAAAGTGGCCGGTTTGTATTGAATCTTAGCATGGGACAATTTGTTGGATAGGTAAACAACATAGCTACGACTTCCATGGGATATTTTTGCATTTTTTAAAAATTCAGCCAAAATGGAGGTTAAGAAAATCCTTGCGTTAATTTGGGACATTACTCGTTTTCGACCCTTTTTTACTAGGAAGGCCATAATGTGGCCGATTTGCATTGAATTTTAGCGTGTGACAATTCGTTGGATAGGTAAACAACATAACTACGACTTCCATGGGATATTTTTGCATTCTCTAAAAATTCGGCCAAAATGGAGGTTAAGAAAATCTCCTCGTTAATTTAGGACATTACTCGTTTTCGACCCATTTTTACTAGGAAGGCCATAAAGTGGCCGATTTGTATTGAATCTTAGCATGTGACAATTTGTTGGATAGGTAAACAACATAACTACGTCTTCCATGGGATATTTTTGCATTCTCTAAAAATTCGGCCAAAACGGAGGTTTAGAAAATCTCCTCGTTAATTTAGGACATTACTCGTTTTCGACCCTTTTTTAGTAGGAAGGCCATAATGTGGCCGATTTGCATTGAATCTTAGCGTGTGACAATTCGTTGGATAGGTAAACAACATAACTACGACTTCCATGGGATATTTTTGCATTCTCTAAAAATTCGGCCAAAATGGAGGTTAAGAAAATCTCCTCGTTAATTTAGGACATTACTCGTTTTCGACCCATTTTTACTAGGAAGGCCATAAAGTGGCCGATTTTTATTGAATCTTAGCATGTGACAATTCGTTGGATAGGTAAACAACATACCTACGATATCCATGGGATATTTTTGCATTCTCTAAAAATTCGGCCAAAATGGAGGCTAAGAAAATCCCCTCGTTAGTTTAGGACATTACTCGTTTTCGACCCTTTTTTACTAGGAAGGCCATAATGTGGCCGATTTGCATTGAATATTAGCATGTGACAATTCGTTGGAAAGGTAAACAACATAACTACGACTTCCATGGGATATTTTTGCATTCTCTAAAAATTTGGCCAAAATGGAGGTTAAGAAAATCTCCTCGTTAATTTGGGACATTACTCGTTTTCGACCCTTTTTTAGTAGGAAGGCCATAATGTAGCCGATTTGCATTGAATCTTAGCGTGTGACAATTCGTTGGATAGGTAAACAACATAACTACGACTTCCATGGGATATTTTTGCATTCTCTAAAAATTCAGCCAAAATGGAGGTTAAGAAAATCCCCTCGTTAATTTAGGACATTACTCGTTTTCGACCCTTTTTTATAAGGAAGGCCATAAAGTGGCCGGTTTGTATTGAATCTTAGCATGGGACAATTTGTTGGATAGGTAAACAACATAGCTACGACTTCCATGGGATATTTTTGCATTTTTTAAAAATTCAGCCAAAATGGAGGTTAAGAAAATCCTTGCGTTAATTTGGGACATTACTCGTTTTCGACCCTTTTTTACTAGGAAGGCCATAATGTGGCCGATTTGCATTGAATTTTAGCGTGTGACAATTCGTTGGATAGGTAAACAACATAACTACGACTTCCATGGGATATTTTTGCATTCTCTAAAAATTCGGCCAAAATGGAGGTTAAGAAAATCTCCTCGTTAATTTAGGACATTACTCGTTTTCGACCCATTTTTACTAGGAAGGCCATAAAGTGGCCGATTTGTATTGAATCTTAGCATGTGACAATTTGTTGGATAGGTAAACAACATAACTACGTCTTCCATGGGATATTTTTGCATTCTCTAAAAATTCGGCCAAAACGGAGGTTTAGAAAATCTCCTCGTTAATTTAGGACATTACTCGTTTTCGACCCTTTTTTAGTAGGAAGGCCATAATGTGGCCGATTTGCATTGAATCTTAGCGTGTGACAATTCGTTGGATAGGTAAACAACATAACTACGACTTCCATGGGATATTTTTGCATTCTCTAAAAATTCGGCCAAAATGGAGGTTAAGAAAATCTCCTCGTTAATTTAGGACATTACTCGTTTTCGACCCATTTTTACTAGGAAGGCCATAAAGTGGCCGATTTTTATTGAATCTTAGCATGTGACAATTCGTTGGATAGGTAAACAACATACCTACGATATCCATGGGATATTTTTGCATTCTCTAAAAATTCGGCCAAAATGGAGGCTAAGAAAATCCCCTCGTTAGTTTAGGACATTACTCGTTTTCGACCCTTTTTTACTAGGAAGGCCATAATGTGGCCGATTTGCATTGAATATTAGCATGTGACAATTCGTTGGAAAGGTAAACAACATAACTACGACTTCCATGGGATATTTTTGCATTCTCTAAAAATTCAGCCAAAATGGAGGTTAAGAAAATCCCCTCGTTAATTTAGGACATTACTCGTTTTCGACCCTTTTTTATAAGGAAGGCCATAAAGTGGCCGGTTTGTATTGAATCTTAGCATGGGACAATTTGTTGGATAGGTAAACAACATAGCTACGACTTCCATGGGATATTTTTGCATTTTTAAAAATTCAGCCAAAATGGAGGTTAAGAAAATCCTTGCGTTAATTTGGGACATTACTCGTTTTCGACCCTTTTTTACTAGGAAGGCCATAATGTGGCCGATTAGCATTGAATTTTAGCGTGTGACAATTCGTTGGATAGGTAAACAACATAACTACGAGTAATGTCCTAAATTAACGAGTAATGTCCTAGTAAAAATGGGTCGAAAACGAGTAATGTCCTAAATTAACGAGGAGATTTTCTTAACCTCCATTTTGGCCGAATTTTTAGAGAATGCAAAAATATCCCATGGAAGTCATAGTTATGTTGTTTACCTATCCAACGAATTGTCACACACTAAGATTCAATGCAAATCGGCCACATTATGGCCTTCCTAGTAAAAAAGGGTCGAAAACAAGTAATGTCCCAAATTAACGAGGAGATTTTCTTAACCTCCATTTTGGCTGAATTTTTAAAAAATGCAAAAATATCCCATGGAAGTCGTAGCTATGTTGTTTACCTATCCAACGAATTGTCCCATGCTAAGATTCAATACAAACCGGCCACTTTATGGCCTTCCTTATAAAAAAGGGTCGAAAACGAGTAATGTCCTAAATTAACGAGGAGATTTTCTTGACCTCCATTTTGGCCGAATTTTTAGAGAATGCAAAAATATCCCATGGAAGTCGTAGTTATGTTGTTTACCTATCTAACGAATTGTCACACGCTAAGATTCAATGCAAATCGGCCACATTATGGCCTTCCTAGTAAAAAAGGGTCGAAAACGAGTAATGTCCCAAATTAACGAGGAGATTTTCTTAACCTCCATTTTGGCTGAATTTTTGGAGAATGCAAAAATATCCCTTGGAAGTCGTAGTTATGTTGTTTACCTATCCAACGAATTGTCACATGCTAAGATTCAATACAAATCGGCCACTTTATGGCCTTCCTAGTAAAAATGGGTCGAAAACGAGTAATGTCCTAAATTAACGAGGAGATTTTCTTAACCTCCATTTTGGCCGAATTTTTAGAGAATGCAAAAATATCCCATGGAAGTCGTAGTTATGTTGTTTACCTATCCAACGAATTGGCACACGCTAAGATTCAATGCAAATCGGCCACATTATGGCCTTCCTACTAAAAAAGGGTCTAAAACGAGTAATGTCCCAAATTAACGAGGATATTTTCTTAACCCCCATTTTGGCTGAATTTTTAGAGAATGCAAAAATATCCCATGGAAGTCATAGTTATGTTGTTTACCTATCCAACGAATTGTCACACACTAAGATTCAATGCAAATCGGCCACATTATGGCCTTCCTAGTAAAAAAGGGTCGAAAACGAGTAATGTCCCAAATTAACGAGGAGATTTTCTTAACCTCCATTTTGGCTGAATTTTTAAAAAATGCAAAAATATCCCATGGAAGTCGTAGCTATGTTGTTTACCTATCCAACGAATTGTCCCATGCTAAGATTCAATACAAACCGGCCACTTTATGGCCTTCCTTATAAAAAAGGGTCGAAAACGAGTAATGTCCTAAATTAACGAGGAGATTTCCTTGACCTCCATTTTGGCCGAATTTTTAGAGAATGCAAAAATATCCCATGGAAGTCGTAGTTATGTTGTTTACCTATCCAACGAATGGTCCCATGCTAAGATTCAATACAAACCGGTCACTTTATGGCCTTCCTTATAAAAAAAGGGTCGAAAACGAGTAATGTCCTAAATTAACGAGGAGATTTTCTTGACCTCCATTTTGGCCGAATTTTTAGAGAATGCAAAAATATCCCATGGAAGTCGTAGTTATGTTGTTTACCTATCCAACGAATTGTCACACGCTAAGACTCAATGCAAATCGGCCACATTATGCCCTTCCTAAAAGGGTCGAAAACGAGTAATGTCCCAAATTAACGAGGAGATTTTCTTAACCTCCATTTTGGCTGAATTTTTAGAGAATGCAAAAATATCCCATGGAAGTCGTAGTTATTTTGTTTACCTATCCAACGAATTGTCACATGCTAAGATTCAATACAAATCGGCCACTTTATGGCCTTCCTAGTAAAAATGGGTCGAAAACGAGTAATGTCCTAAATTAACGAGGAGATTTTCTTAACCTCCATTTTGGCCGAATTTTTAGAGAATGCAAAAATATCCCATGGAAGTCATAGTTATGTTGTTTACCTATCCAACGAATTGTCACACACTAAGATTCAATGCAAATCGGCCACATTATGGCCTTCCTAGTAAAAAAGGGTCGAAAACGAGTAATGTCCCAAATTAACGAGGAGATTTTCTTAACCTCCATTTTGGCTGAATTTTTAAAAAATGCAAAAATATCCCATGGAAGTCGTAGCTATGTTGTTTACCTATCCAACGAATTGTCCCATGCTAAGATTCAATACAAACCGGCCACTTTATGGCCTTCCTTATAAAAAAGGGTCGAAAACGAGTAATGTCCTAAATTAACGAGGAGATTTTCTTGACCTCCATTTTGGCCGAATTTTTAGAGAATGCAAAAATATCCCATGGAAGTCGTAGTTATGTTGTTTACCTATCCAACGAATTGTCACACGCTAAGATTCAATGCAAATCGGCCACATTATGGCCTTCCTAGTAAAAAAGGGTCGAAAACGAGTAATGTCCCAAATTAACGAGGAGATTTTCTTAACCTCCATTTTGGCTGAATTTCTTGAGAATGCAAAAATATCCCTTGGAAGTCGTAGTTATGTTGTTTACCTATCCAACGAATTGTCACATGCTAAGATTCAATACAAATCGGCCACTTTATGGCCTTCCTAGTAAAAATGGGTCGAAAACGAGTAATGTCCTAAATTAACGAGGAGATTTTCTTAACCTCCATTTTGGCCGAATTTTTAGAGAATGCAAAAATATCCCATGGAAGTCGTAGTTATGTTGTTTACCTATCCAACGAATTGGCACACGCTAAGATTCAATGCAAATCGGCCACATTATGGCCTTCCTACTAAAAAAGGGTCTAAAACGAGTAATGTCCCAAATTAACGAGGATATTTTCTTAACCCCCATTTTGGCTGAATTTTTAGAGAATGCAAAAATATCCCATGGAAGTCATAGTTATGTTGTTTACCTATCCAACGAATTGTCACACACTAAGATTCAATGCAAATCGGCCACATTATGGCCTTCCTAGTAAAAAAGGGTCGAAAACGAGTAATGTCCCAAATTAACGAGGAGATTTTCTTAACCTCCATTTTGGCTGAATTTTTAAAAAATGCAAAAATATCCCATGGAAGTCGTAGCTATGTTGTTTACCTATCCAACGAATTGTCCCATGCTAAGATTCAATACAAACCGGCCACTTTATGGCCTTCCTTATAAAAAAGGGTCGAAAACGAGTAATGTCCTAAATTAACGAGGAGATTTTCTTGACCTCCATTTTGGCCGAATTTTTAGAGAATTCAAAAATATCCCATGGAAGTCGTAGTTATGTTGTTTACCTATCCAACGAATTGTCACACGCTAAGATTCAATGCAAATCGGCCACATTATGGCCTTCCTAGTAAAAAAGGGTCGAAAACGAGTAATGTCCCAAATTAACGAGGAGATTTTCTTAACCTCCATTTTGGCTGAATTTTTAAAAAATGCAAAAATATCCCATGGAAGTCGTAGCTATGTTGTTTACCTATCCAACGAATTGTCCCATGCTAAGATTCAATACAAACCGGCCACTTTATGGCCTTCCTTATAAAAAAGGGTCGAAAACGAGTAATGTCCCAAATTAACGAGGAGATTTTCTTAACCTCCATTTTGGCTGAATTTTTAAAAAATGCAAAAATATCCCATGGAAGTCGTAGTTATGTTGTTTACCTATCCAACGAATTGTCACACGCTAAGACTCAATGCAAATCGGCCACATTATGGCCTTCCTACCAAAAAAGGGTCGAAAACGAGTAATGTCCCAAATTAACGAGGATATTTTCTTAACCCCCATTTTGGCTGAATTTTTAGAGAATGCAAAAATATCCCATGGAAGTCGTAGTTATGTTGTTTACCTATCCAACGAATTGGCACACGCTAAGATTCAATGCAAATCGGCCACATTATGGCCTTCCTACTAAAAAAGGGTCTAAAACGAGTAATGTCCCAAATTAACGAGGATATTTTCTTAACCTCCATTTTGGCTGAATTTTTAGAGAATGCAAAAATATCCCATGGAAGTCGTAGCTATGTTGTTTACCTATCCAACGAATTGTCCCATGCTAAGATTCAATACAAACCGGCCACTTTATGGCCTTCCTTATAAAAAAGGGTCGAAAACGAGTAATGTCCTAAATTAACGAGGAGATTTCCTTGACCTCCATTTTGGCCGAATTTTTAGAGAATGCAAAAATATCCCATGGAAGTCGTAGTTATGTTGTTTACCTATCCAACGAATGGTCCCATGCTAAGATTCAATACAAACCGGTCACTTTATGGCCTTCCTTATAAAAAAAGGGTCGAAAACGAGTAATGTCCTAAATTAACGAGGAGATTTCCTTGACCTCCATTTTGGCCGAATTTTTAGAGAATGCAAAAATATCCCATGGAAGTCGTAGTTATGTTGTTTACCTATCCAACGAATGGTCCCATGCTAAGATTCAATACAAACCGGTCACTTTATGGCCTTCCTTATAAAAAAAGGGTCGAAAACGAGTAATGTCCTAAATTAACGAGGAGATTTTCTTGACCTCCATTTTGGCCGAATTTTTAGAGAATGCAAAAATATCCCATGGAAGTCGTAGTTATGTTGTTTACCTATCCAACGAATGGTCCCATGCTAAGATTCAATACAAACCGGTCACTTTATGGCCTTCCTTATAAAAAAAGGGTCGAAAACGAGTAATGTCCTAAATTAACGAGGAGATTTTCTTGACCTCCATTTTGGCCGAATTTTTAGAGAATGCAAAAATATCCCATGGAAGTCATAGTTATGTTGTTTACCTATCCAACGAATTGTCACACACTAAGATTCAATGCAAATCGGCCACATTATGGCCTTCCTAGTAAAAAAGGGTCGAAAACGAGTAATGTCCCAAATTAACGAGGAGATTTTCTTAACCTCCATTTTGGCTGAATTTTTAAAAAATGCAAAAATATCCCATGGAAGTCGTAGCTATGTTGTTTACCTATCCAACGAATTGTCCCATGCTAAGATTCAATACAAACCGGCCACTTTATGGCCTTCCTTATAAAAAAGGGTCGAAAACGAGTAATGTCCTAAATTAACGAGGAGATTTTCTTGACCTCCATTTTGGCCGAATTTTTAGAGAATGCAAAAATATCCCATGGAAGTCGTAGTTATGTTGTTTACCTATCCAACGAATTGTCACACGCTAAGATTCAATGCAAATCGGCCACATTATGGCCTTCCTAGTAAAAAAGGGTCGAAAACAAGTAATGTCCCAAATTAACGAGGAGATTTTCTTAACCTCCATTTTGGCTGAATTTTTGGAGAATGCAAAAATATCCCTTGGAAGTCGTAGTTATGTTGTTTACCTATCCAACGAATTGTCACATGCTAAGATTCAATACAAATCGGCCACTTTATGGCCTTCCTAGTAAAAATGGGTCGAAAACGAGTAATGTCCTAAATTAACGAGGAGATTTTCTTAACCTCCATTTTGGCCGAATTTTTAGAGAATGCAAAAATATCCCATGGAAGTCGTAGTTATGTTGTTTACCTATCCAACGAATTGGCACACGCTAAGATTCAATGCAAATCGGCCACATTATGGCCTTCCTACTAAAAAAGGGTCTAAAACGAGTAATGTCCCAAATTAACGAGGATATTTTCTTAACCCCCATTTTGGCTGAATTTTTAGAGAATGCAAAAATATCCCATGGAAGTCATAGTTATGTTGTTTACCTATCCAACGAATTGTCACACACTAAGATTCAATGCAAATCGGCCACATTATGGCCTTCCTAGTAAAAAAGGGTCGAAAACGAGTAATGTCCCAAATTAACGAGGAGATTTTCTTAACCTCCATTTTGGCTGAATTTTTAAAAAATGCAAAAATATCCCATGGAAGTCGTAGCTATGTTGTTTACCTATCCAACGAATTGTCCCATGCTAAGATTCAATACAAACCGGCCACTTTATGGCCTTCCTTATAAAAAAGGGTCGAAAACGAGTAATGTCCTAAATTAACGAGGAGATTTTCTTGACCTCCATTTTGGCCGAATTTTTAGAGAATTCAAAAATATCCCATGGAAGTCGTAGTTATGTTGTTTACCTATCCAACGAATTGTCACACGCTAAGATTCAATGCAAATCGGCCACATTATGGCCTTCCTAGTAAAAAAGGGTCGAAAACGAGTAATGTCCCAAATTAACGAGGAGATTTTCTTAACCTCCATTTTGGCTGAATTTTTAAAAAATGCAAAAATATCCCATGGAAGTCGTAGCTATGTTGTTTACCTATCCAACGAATTGTCCCATGCTAAGATTCAATACAAACCGGCCACTTTATGGCCTTCCTTATAAAAAAGGGTCGAAAACGAGTAATGTCCCAAATTAACGAGGAGATTTTCTTAACCTCCATTTTGGCTGAATTTTTAAAAAATGCAAAAATATCCCATGGAAGTCGTAGTTATGTTGTTTACCTATCCAACGAATTGTCACACGCTAAGACTCAATGCAAATCGGCCACATTATGGCCTTCCTACCAAAAAAGGGTCGAAAACGAGTAATGTCCCAAATTAACGAGGATATTTTCTTAACCCCCATTTTGGCTGAATTTTTAGAGAATGCAAAAATATCCCATGGAAGTCGTAGTTATGTTGTTTACCTATCCAACGAATTGGCACACGCTAAGATTCAATGCAAATCGGCCACATTATGGCCTTCCTACTAAAAAAGGGTCTAAAACGAGTAATGTCCCAAATTAACGAGGATATTTTCTTAACCTCCATTTTGGCTGAATTTTTAGAGAATGCAAAAATATCCCATGGAAGTCGTAGCTATGTTGTTTACCTATCCAACGAATTGTCCCGTGCTAAGATTCAATACAAACCGGCCACTTTATGGCCTTCCTTATAAAAAAGGGTCGAAAACGAGTAATGTCCTAAATTAACGAGGAGATTTCCTTGACCTCCATTTTGGCCGAATTTTTAGAGAATGCAAAAATATCCCATGGAAGTCGTAGTTATGTTGTTTACCTATCCAACGAATGGTCCCATGCTAAGATTCAATACAAACCGGTCACTTTATGGCCTTCCTTATAAAAAAAGGGTCGAAAACGAGTAATGTCCTAAATTAACGAGGAGATTTTCTTGACCTCCATTTTGGCCGAATTTTTAGAGAATGCAAAAATATCCCATGGAAGTCGTAGTTATGTTGTTTACCTATCCAACGAATTGTCACACGCTAAGACTCAATGCAAATCGGCCACATTATGGCCTTCCTAAAAGGGTCGAAAACGAGTAATGTCCCAAATTAACGAGGAGATTTTCTTAACCTCCATTTTGGCTGAATTTTTAGAGAATGCAAAAATATCCCATGGAAGTCGTAGTTATTTTGTTTACCTATCCAACGAATTGTCACATGCTAAGATTCAATACAAATCGGCCACTTTATGGCCTTCCTAGTAAAAATGGGTCGAAAACGAGTAATGTCCTAAATTAACGAGGAGATTTTCTTAACCTCCATTTTGGCCGAATTTTTAGAGAATGCAAAAATATCCCATGGAAGTCATAGTTATGTTGTTTACCTATCCAACGAATTGTCACACACTAAGATTCAATGCAAATCGGCCACATTATGGCCTTCCTAGTAAAAAAGGGTCGAAAACGAGTAATGTCCCAAATTAACGAGGAGATTTTCTTAACCTCCATTTTGGCTGAATTTTTAAAAAATGCAAAAATATCCCATGGAAGTCGTAGCTATGTTGTTTACCTATCCAACGAATTGTCCCATGCTAAGATTCAATACAAACCGGCCACTTTATGGCCTTCCTTATAAAAAAGGGTCGAAAACGAGTAATGTCCTAAATTAACGAGGAGATTTTCTTGACCTCCATTTTGGCCGAATTTTTAGAGAATGCAAAAATATCCCGTGGAAGTCGTAGTTATGTTGTTTACCTATCCAACGAATTGTCACACGCTAAGATTCAATGCAAATCGGCCACATTATGGCCTTCCTAGTAAAAAAGGGTCGAAAACGAGTAATGTCCCAAATTAACGAGGAGATTTTCTTAACCTCCATTTTGGCGGAATTTTTGGAGAATGCAAAAATATCCCTTGGAAGTTGTAGGTATGTTGTTTACCTATCCAACGAATTGTCACATGCTAAGATTCAATACAAATCGGCCACTTTATGGCCTTCCTAGTAAAAATGGGTCGAAAACGAGTAATGTCCGAAATTAACGAGGAGATTTTCTTAACCTCCATTTTGGCCGAATTTTTAGAGAATGCAAAAATATCCCATGGAAGTCGTAGTTATGTTGTTTACCTATCCAACGAATTGTCACACGCTAAGACTCAATGCAAATCGGCCACATTATGGCCTTCCTACCAAAAAAGGGTCGAAAACGAGTAATGTCCCAAATTAACGAGGATATTTTCTTAACCCCCATTTTGGCTGAATTTTTAGAGAATGCAAAAATATCCAATGGAAGTCGTAGTTATGTTGTTTAACTATCCAACGAATTGTCACACGCTAAGATTCAATGCAAATCGGCCACATTATGGCCTTCCTACTAAAAAACGGTCGAAAACGAGTAATGTCCCAAATTAACGAGGATATTTTCTTAACCCCCATTTTGGCTGAATTTTTAGAGAATGCAAAAATATCCCATGGAAGTCGTAGTTATGTTGTTTACCTATCCAACGAATTGTCACACGCTAAGATTCAATGCAAATCGGCCACATTATGGCCTTCCTACTAAAAAACGGTCGAAAACGAGTAATGTCCCAAATTAACGAGGATATTTTCTTAACCCCCATTTTGGCTGAATTTTTAGAGAATGCAAAAATATCCCATGGAAGTCGTAGTTATGTTGTTTACCTATCCAACGAATTGTCACACGCTAAGATTCAATGCAAATCGGCCACATTATGGCCTTCCTAGTAAAAAAGGGTCGAAAACGAGTAATGTCCCAAATTAACGAGGAGATTTTCTTAACCTCCATTTTGGCTGAATTTTTGGAGAATGCAAAAATATCCCTTGGAAGTCGTAGTTATGTTGTTTACCTATCCAACGAATTGTCACACGCTAAGATTCAATGCAAATCGGCCACATTATGGCCTTCCTAGTAAAAAAGGGTCGAAAACGAGTAATGTCCCAAATTAACGAGGAGATTTTCTTAACCTCCATTTTGGCTGAATTTTTGGAGAATGCAAAAATATCCCTTGGAAGTCGTAGTTATGTTGTTTACCTATCCAACGAATTGTCACATGCTAAGATTCAATACAAATCGGCCACTTTATGGCCTTCCTAGTAAAAATGGGTCGAAAACGAGTAATGTCCTAAATTAACGAGGAGATTTTCTTAACCTCCATTTTGGCCGAATTTTTAGAGAATGCAAAAATATCCCATAGAAGTCGTAGTTATGTTGTTTACCTATCCAACGAATTGGCACACGCTAAGATTCAATGCAAATCGGCCACATTATGGCCTTCCTACTAAAAAAGGGTCTAAAACGAGTAATGTCCCAAATTAACGAGGATATTTTCTTAACCCCCATTTTGGCTGAATTTTTAGAGAATGCAAAAATATCCCATGGAAGTCATAGTTATGTTGTTTACCTATCCAACGAATTGTCACACACTAAGATTCAATGCAAATCGGCCACATTATGGCCTTCCTAGTAAAAAAGGGTCGAAAACGAGTAATGTCCCAAATTAACGAGGAGATTTTCTTAACCTCCATTTTGGCTGAATTTTTAAAAAATGCAAAAATATCCCATGGAAGTCGTAGCTATGTTATTTACCTATCCAACGAATTGTCCCATGCTAAGATTCAATACAAACCGGCCACTTTATGGCCTTCCTTATAAAAAAGGGTCGAAAACGAGTAATGTCCTAAATTAACGAGGAGATTTTCTTGACCTCCATTTTGGCCGAATTTTTAGAGAATTCAAAAATATCCCATGGAAGTCGTAGTTATGTTGTTTACCTATCCAACAAATTGTCACACGCTAAGATTCAATGCAAATCGGCCACATTATGGCCTTCCTAGTAAAAAAGGGTCGAAAACGAGTAATGTCCCAAATTAACGAGGAGATTTTCTTAACCTCCATTTTGGCTGAATTTTTAAAAAATGCAAAAATATCCCATGGAAGTCGTAGCTATGTTGTTTACCTATCCAACGAATTGTCCCATGCTAAGATTCAATACAAACCGGCCACTTTATGGCCTTCCTTATAAAAAAGGGTCGAAAACGAGTAATGTCCCAAATTAACGAGGAGATTTTCTTAACCTCCATTTTGGCTGAATTTTTAAAAAATGCAAAAATATCCCATGGAAGTCGTAGTTATGTTGTTTACCTATCCAACGAATTGTCACACGCTAAGACTCAATGCAAATCGGCCACATTATGGCCTTCCTACCAAAAAAGGGTCGAAAACGAGTAATGTCCCAAATTAACGAGGATATTTTCTTAACCCCCATTTTGGCTGAATTTTTAGAGAATGCAAAAATATCCCATGGAAGTCGTAGTTATGTTGTTTACCTATCCAACGAATTGTCACACGCTAAGACTCAATGCAAATCGGCAACATTATGGCCTTCCTACCAAAAAAGGGTCGAAAACGAGTAATGTCCCAAATTAACGAGGATATTTTCTTAACCCCCATTTTGGCTGAATTTTTAGAGAATGCAAAAATATCCCATGGAAGTCGTAGTTATGTTGTTTACCTATCCAACGAATTGGCACACGCTAAGATTCAATGCAAATCGGCCACATTATGGCCTTCCTACTAAAAAAGGGTCTAAAACGAGTAATGTCCCAAATTAACGAGGATATTTTCTTAACCCCCATTTTGGCTGAATTTTTAGAGAATGCAAAAATATCCCATGGAAGTCATAGTTATGTTGTTTACCTATCCAACGAATTGTCACACACTAAGATTCAATGCAAATCGGCCACATTATGGCCTTCCTAGTAAAAAAGGGTCGAAAACGAGTAATGTCCCAAATTAACGAGGAGATTTTCTTAACCTCCATTTTGGCTGAATTTTTAAAAAATGCAAAAATATCCCATGGAAGTCGTAGCTATGTTGTTTACCTATCCAACGAATTGTCCCATGCTAAGATTCAATACAAACCGGCCACTTTATGGCCTTCCTTATAAAAAAGGGTCGAAAACGAGTAATGTCCTAAATTAACGAGGAGATTTTCTTGACCTCCATTTTGGCCGAATTTTTAGAGAATGCAAAAATATCCCATGGAAGTCGTAGTTATGTTGTTTACCTATCCAACGAATTGTCACACGCTAAGATTCAATGCAAATCGGCCACATTATGGCCTTCCTAGTAAAAAAGGGTCGAAAACGAGTAATGTCCCAAATTAACGAGGAGATTTTCTTAACCTCCATTTTGGCTGAATTTTTAAAAAATGCAAAAATATCCCATGGAAGTCGTAGCTATGTTGTTTACCTATCCAACGAATTGTCCCATGCTAAGATTCAATACAAACCGGCCACTTTATGGCCTTCCTTATAAAAAAGGGTCGAAAACGAGTAATGTCCCAAATTAACGAGGAGATTTTCTAAACCTCCATTTTGGCTGAATTTTTAAAAAATGCAAAAATATCCCATGGAAGTCGTAGTTATGTTGTTTACCTATCCAACGAATTGTCACACGCTAAGACTCAATGCAAATCGGCCACATTATGGCCTTCCTACCAAAAAAGGGTCGAAAACGAGTAATGTCCCAAATTAACGAGGATATTTTCTTAACCCCCATTTTGGCTGAATTTTTAGAGAATGCAAAAATATCCAATGGAAGTCGTAGTTATGTTGTTTAACTATCCAACGAATTGTCACACGCTAAGATTCAATGCAAATCGGCCACATTATGGCCTTCCTACTAAAAAACGGTCGAAAACGAGTAATGTCCCAAATTAACGAGGATATTTTCTTAACCCCCATTTTGGCTGAATTTTTAGAGAATGCAAAAATATCCCATGGAAGTCGTAGTTATGTTGTTTACCTATCCAACGAATTGTCACACGCTAAGATTCAATGCAAATCGGCCACATTATGGCCTTCCTACTAAAAAACGGTCGAAAACGAGTAATGTCCCAAATTAACGAGGATATTTTCTTAACCCCCATTTTGGCTGAATTTTTAGAGAATGCAAAAATATCCCATGGAAGTCGTAGTTATGTTGTTTACCTATCCAACGAATTGTCACACGCTAAGATTCAATGCAAATCGGCCACATTATGGCCTTCCTAGTAAAAAAGGGTCGAAAACGAGTAATGTCCCAAATTAACGAGGAGATTTTCTTAACCTCCATTTTGGCTGAATTTTTAAAAAATGCAAAAATATCCCATGGAAGTCGTAGCTATGTTGTTTACCTATCCGACGAATTGTCCCATGCTAAGATTCAATACAAACCGGCCACTTTATGGCCTTCCTTATAAAAAAGGGTCGAAAACGAGTAATGTCCTAAATTAACGAGGAGATTTTCTTGACCTCCATTTTGGCCGAATTTTTAGAGAATGCAAAAATATCCCATGGAAGTCGTAGTTATGTTGTTTACCTATCCAACGAATTGTCACACGCTAAGATTCAATGCAAATCGGCCACATTATGGCCTTCCTACTAAAAAAGGGTCGAAAATGAGTAATGTCCCAAATTAACGAGGATATTTTCTTAACCCCCATTTTGGCTGAATTTTTAGAGAATGCAAAAATATCCCATGGAAGTCATAGTTATGTTGTTTACCTATCCAACGAATTGTCACACGCTAAGATTCAATGCAAATCGGCCACATTATGGCCTTCCTAGTAAAAAAGGGTCGAAAACGAGTAATGTCCCAAATTGACGAGGAGATTTTCTTAACCTCCATTTTGGCTGAATTTTTAAAAAATGCAAAAATATCCCATGGAAGTCGTAGCTATGTTGTTTACCTATCCAACGAATTGTCCCATGCTAAGATTCAATACAAACCGGCCACTTTATGGCTTCCTTATAAAAAAGGGTCGAAAACGAGTAATGTCCTAAATTAACGAGGAGATTTTCTTGACCTCCATTTTGGCCGAATTTTTAGAGAATGCAAAAATATCCCATGGAAGTCGTAGTTATGTTGTTTACCTATCCAACGAATTGTCACACGCTAAGACTCAATGCAAATCGGCCACATTATGGCCTTCCTACCAAAAAAGGGTCGAAAACGAGTAATGTCCCAAATTAACGAGGAGATTTTCTTAACCTCCATTTTGGCTGAATTTTTAGAGAATGCAAAAATATCCCATGGAAGTCGTAGTTATTTTGTTTACCTATCCAACGAATTGTCACATGCTAAGATTCAATACAAATCGGCCACTTTATGGCCTTCCTAGTAAAAATGGGTCGAAAACGAGTAATGTCCTAAATTAACGAGGAGATTTTCTTAACCTCCATTTTGGCTGAATTTTTGGAGAATGCAAAAATATCCCTTGGAAGTCGTAGTTATGTTGTTTACCTATCCAACGAATTGTCACATGCTAAGATTCAATACAAATCGGCCACTTTATGGCCTTCCTAGTAAAAATGGGTCGAAAACGAGTAATGTCCTAAATTAACGAGGAGATTTTCTTAACCTCCATTTTGGCCGAATTTTTAGAGAATGCAAAAATATCCCATGGAAGTCGTAGTTATGTTGTTTACCTATCCAACGAATTGGCACACGCTAAGATTCAATGCAAATCGGCCACATTATGGCCTTCCTACTAAAAAAGGGTCTAAAACGAGTAATGTCCCAAATTAACGAGGATATTTTCTTAACCCCCATTTTGGCTGAATTTTTAGAGAATGCAAAAATATCCCATGGAAGTCATAGTTATGTTGTTTACCTATCCAACGAATTGTCACACACTAAGATTCAATGCAAATCGGCCACATTATGGCCTTCCTAGTAAAAAAGGGTCGAAAACGAGTAATGTCCCAAATTAACGAGGAGATTTTCTTAACCTCCATTTTGGCTGAATTTTTAAAAAATGCAAAAATATCCCATGGAAGTCGTAGCTATGTTATTTACCTATCCAACGAATTGTCCCATGCTAAGATTCAATACAAACCGGCCACTTTATGGCCTTCCTTATAAAAAAGGGTCGAAAACGAGTAATGTCCTAAATTAACGAGGAGATTTTCTTGACCTCCATTTTGGCCGAATTTTTAGAGAATGCAAAAATATCCCATGGAAGTCGTAGTTATGTTGTTTACCTATCCAACGAATTGTCACACGCTAAGATTCAATGCAAATCGGCCACATTATGGCCTTCCTACGAAAAAAGGGTCGAAAATGAGTAATGTCCCAAATTAACGAGGATATTTTCTTAACCCCCATTTTGGCTGAATTTTTAGAGAATGCAAAAATATCCCATGGAAGTCATAGTTATGTTGTTTACCTATCCAACGAATTGTCACACGCTAAGATTCAATGCAAATCGGCCACATTATGGCCTTCCTAGTAAAAAAGGGTCGAAAACGAGTAATGTCCCAAATTGACGAGGAGATTTTCTTAACCTCCATTTTGGCTGAATTTTTAAAAAATGCAAAAATATCCCATGGAAGTCGTAGCTATGTTGTTTACCTATCCAACGAATTGTCCCATGCTAAGATTCAATACAAACCGGCCACTTTATGGCTTCCTTATAAAAAAGGGTCGAAAACGAGTAATGTCCTAAATTAACGAGGAGATTTTCTTGACCTCCATTTTGGCCGAATTTTTAGAGAATGCAAAAATATCCCATGGAAGTCGTAGTTATGTTGTTTACCTATCCAACGAATTGTCACACGCTAAGACTCAATGCAAATCGGCCACATTATGGCCTTCCTACCAAAAAAGGGTCGAAAACGAGTAATGTCCCAAATTAACGAGGAGATTTTCTTAACCTCCATTTTGGCTGAATTTTTAGAGAATGCAAAAATATCCCATGGAAGTCGTAGTTATTTTGTTTACCTATCCAATGAATTGTCACATGCTAAGATTCAATACAAATCGGCCACTTTATGGCCTTCCTAGTAAAAATGGGTCGAAAACGAGTAATGTCCTAAATTAACGAGGAGATTTTCTTAACCTCCATTTTGGCTGAATTTTTGGAGAATGCAAAAATATCCCTTGGAAGTCGTAGTTATGTTATTTACCTATCCAACAAATTGTCACACGCTAAGATTCAATGCAAATCGGCCACATTATGGCCTTCCTAGTAAAAAAGGGTCGAAAACGAGTAATGTCCCAAATTGACGAGGAGATTTTCTTAACCTCCATTTTGGCTGAATTTTTAAAAAATGCAAAAATATCCCATGGAAGTCGTAGCTATGTTGTTTACCTATCCAACGAATTGTCCCATGCTAAGATTCAATACAAACCGGCCACTTTATGGCTTCCTTATAAAAAAGGGTCGAAAACGAGTAATGTCCTAAATTAACGAGGAGATTTTCTTGACCTCCATTTTGGCCGAATTTTTAGAGAATGCAAAAATATCCCATGGAAGTCGTAGTTATGTTGTTTACCTATCCAACGAATTGTCACACGCTAAGACTCAATGCAAATCGGCCACATTATGGCCTTCCTACCAAAAAAGGGTCGAAAACGAGTAATGTCCCAAATTAACGAGGAGATTTTCTTAACCTCCATTTTGGCTGAATTTTTAGAGAATGCAAAAATATCCCATGGAAGTCGTAGTTATTTTGTTTACCTATCCAACGAATTGTCACATGCTAAGATTCAATACAAATCGGCCACTTTATGGCCTTCCTAGTAAAAATGGGTCGAAAACGAGTAATGTCCTAAATTAACGAGGAGATTTTCTTAACCTCCATTTTGGCCGAATTTTTAGAGAATGCAAAAATATCCCATGGAAGTCGTAGTTATGTTGTTTACCTATCCAACGAATTGGCACACGCTAAGATTCAATGCAAATCGGCCACATTATGGCCTTCCTACTAAAAAAGGGTCTAAAACGAGTAATGTCCCAAATTAACGAGGATATTTTCTTAACCCCCATTTTGGCTGAATTTTTAGAGAATGCAAAAATATCCCATGGAAGTCATAGTTATGTTGTTTACCTATCCAACGAATTGTCACACACTAAGATTCAATGCAAATCGGCCACATTATGGCCTTCCTAGTAAAAAAGGGTCGAAAACGAGTAATGTCCCAAATTAACGAGGAGATTTTCTTAACCTCCATTTTGGCTGAATTTTTAAAAAATGCAAAAATATCCCATGGAAGTCGTAGCTATGTTATTTACCTATCCAACGAATTGTCCCATGCTAAGATTCAATACAAACCGGCCACTTTATGGCCTTCCTTATAAAAAAGGGTCGAAAACGAGTAATGTCCTAAATTAACGAGGAGATTTTCTTGACCTCCATTTTGGCCGAATTTTTAGAGAATGCAAAAATATCCCATGGAAGTCGTAGTTATGTTGTTTACCTATCCAACGAATTGTCACACGCTAAGATTCAATGCAAATCGGCCACATTATGGCCTTCCTACTAAAAAAGGGTCGAAAATGAGTAATGTCCCAAATTAACGAGGATATTTTCTTAACCCCCATTTTGGCTGAATTTTTAGAGAATGCAAAAATATCCCATGGAAGTCATAGTTATGTTGTTTACCTATCCAACGAATTGTCACACGCTAAGATTCAATGCAAATCGGCCACATTATGGCCTTCCTAGTAAAAAAGGGTCGAAAACGAGTAATGTCCCAAATTGACGAGGAGATTTTCTTAACCTCCATTTTGGCTGAATTTTTAAAAAATGCAAAAATATCCCATGGAAGTCGTAGCTATGTTGTTTACCTATCCAACGAATTGTCCCATGCTAAGATTCAATACAAACCGGCCACTTTATGGCTTCCTTATAAAAAAGGGTCGAAAACGAGTAATGTCCTAAATTAACGAGGAGATTTTCTTGACCTCCATTTTGGCCGAATTTTTAGAGAATGCAAAAATATCCCATGGAAGTCGTAGTTATGTTGTTTACCTATCCAACGAATTGTCACACGCTAAGACTCAATGCAAATCGGCCACATTATGGCCTTCCTACCAAAAATGGGTCGAAAACGAGTAATGTCCCAAATTAACGAGGAGATTTTCTTAACCTCCATTTTGGCTGAATTTTTAGAGAATGCAAAAATATCCCATGGAAGTCGTAGTTATTTTGTTTACCTATCCAACGAATTGTCACATGCTAAGATTCAATACAAATCGGCCACTTTATGGCCTTCCTAGTAAAAATGGGTCGAAAACGAGTAATGTCCTAAATTAACGAGGAGATTTTCTTAACCTCCATTTTGGCTGAATTTTTGGAGAATGCAAAAATATCCCTTGGAAGTCGTAGTTATGTTGTTTACCTATCCAACAAATTGTCACACGCTAAGATTCAATGCAAATCGGCCACATTATGGCCTTCCTAGTAAAAAAGGGTCGAAAACGAGTAATGTCCCAAATTAACGAGGAGATTTTCTTAACCTCCATTTTGGCTGAATTTTTAAAAAATGCAAAAATATCCCATGGAAGTCGTAGCTATGTTGTTTACCTATCCAACGAATTGTCCCATGCTAAGATTCAATACAAACCGGCCACTTTATGGCCTTCCTTATAAAAAAGGGTCGAAAACGAGTAATGTCCCAAATTAACGAGGAGATTTTCTTAACCTCCATTTTGGCTGAATTTTTAAAAAATGCAAAAATATCCCATGGAAGTCGTAGTTATGTTGTTTACCTATCCAACGAATTGTCACACGCTAAGACTCAATGCAAATCGGCCACATTATGGCCTTCCTACCAAAAAAGGGTCGAAAACGAGTAATGTCCCAAATTAACGAGGATATTTTCTTAACCCCCATTTTGGCTGAATTTTTAGAGAATGCAAAAATATCCCATGGAAGTCGTAGTTATGTTGTTTACCTATCCAACGAATTGTCACACGCTAAGACTCAATGCAAATCGGCCACATTATGGCCTTCCTACCAAAAAAGGGTCGAAAACGAGTAATGTCCCAAATTAACGAGGATATTTTCTTAACCCCCATTTTGGCTGAATTTTTAGAGAATGCAAAAATATCCCATGGAAGTCGTAGTTATGTTGTTTACCTATCCAACGAATTGGCACACGCTAAGATTCAATGCAAATCGGCCACATTATGGCCTTCCTACTAAAAAAGGGTCTAAAACGAGTAATGTCCCAAATTAACGAGGATATTTTCTTAACCCCCATTTTGGCTGAATTTTTAGAGAATGCAAAAATATCCCATGGAAGTCATAGTTATGTTGTTTACCTATCCAACGAATTGTCACACACTAAGATTCAATGCAAATCGGCCACATTATGGCCTTCCTAGTAAAAAAGGGTCGAAAACGAGTAATGTCCCAAATTAACGAGGAGATTTTCTTAACCTCCATTTTGGCTGAATTTTTAAAAAATGCAAAAATATCCCATGGAAGTCGTAGCTATGTTGTTTACCTATCCAACGAATTGTCCCATGCTAAGATTCAATACAAACCGGCCACTTTATGGCCTTCCTTATAAAAAAGGGTCGAAAACGAGTAATGTCCTAAATTAACGAGGAGATTTTCTTGACCTCCATTTTGGCCGAATTTTTAGAGAATGCAAAAATATCCCATGGAAGTCGTAGTTATGTTGTTTACCTCTCCAACGAATTGTCACACGCTAAGATTCAATGCAAATCGGCCACATTATGGCCTTCCTAGTAAAAAAGGGTCGAAAACGAGTAATGTCCCAAATTAACGAGGAGATTTTCTTAACCTCCATTTTGGCTGAATTTTTAAAAAATGCAAAAATATCCCATGGAAGTCGTAGCTATGTTGTTTACCTATCCAACGAATTGTCCCATGCTAAGATTCAATACAAACCGGCCACTTTATGGCCTTCCTTATAAAAAAGGGTCGAAAACGAGTAATGTCCCAAATTAACGAGGAGATTTTCTTAACCTCCATTTTGGCTGAATTTTTAAAAAATGCAAAAATATCCCATGGAAGTCGTAGTTATGTTGTTTACCTATCCAACGAATTGTCACACGCTAAGACTCAATGCAAATCGGCCACATTATGGCCTTCCTACCAAAAAAGGGTCGAAAACGAGTAATGTCCCAAATTAACGAGGATATTTTCTTAACCCCCATTTTGGCTGAATTTTTAGAGAATGCAAAAATATCCAATGGAAGTCGTAGTTATGTTGTTTAACTATCCAACGAATTGTCACACGCTAAGATTCAATGCAAATCGGCCACATTATGGCCTTCCTACTAAAAAACGGTCGAAAACGAGTAATGTCCCAAATTAACGAGGATATTTTCTTAACCCCCATTTTGGCTGAATTTTTAGAGAATGCAAAAATATCCCATGGAAGTCGTAGTTATGTTGTTTACCTATCCAACGAATTGTCACACGCTAAGATTCAATGCAAATCGGCCACATTATGGCCTTCCTACTAAAAAAGGGTCGAAAACGAGTAATGTCCCAAATTAACGAGGATATTTTCTTAACCCCCATTTTGGCTGAATTTTTAGAGAATGCAAAAATATCCCATGGAAGTCTTAGTTATGTTGTTTACCTATCCAACGAATTGTCACACGCTAAGATTCAATGCAAATCGGCCACATTATGGCCTTCCTAGTAAAAAAGGGTCGAAAACGAGTAATGTCCCAAATTAACGAGGAGATTTTCTTAACCTCCATTTTGGCTGAATTTTTAAAAAATGCAAAAATATCCCATGGAAGTCGTAGCTATGTTGTTTACCTATCCAACGAATTGTCCCATGCTAAGATTCAATACAAACCGGCCACTTTATGGCCTTCCTTATAAAAAAGGGTCGAAAACGAGTAATGTCCTAAATTAACGAGGAGATTTTCTTGACCTCCATTTTGGCCGAATTTTTAGAGAATGCAAAAATATCCCATGGAAGTCGTAGTTATGTTGTTTACCTATCCAACGAATTGTCACACGCTAAGATTCAATGCAAATCGGCCACATTATGGCCTTCCTACTAAAAAAGGGTCGAAAATGAGTAATGTCCCAAATTAACGAGGATATTTTCTTAACCCCCATTTTGGCTGAATTTTTAGAGAATGCAAAAATATCCCATGGAAGTCATAGTTATGTTGTTTACCTATCCAACGAATTGTCACACGGTAAGATTCAATGCAAATCGGCCACATTATGGCCTTCCTAGTAAAAAAGGGTCGAAAACGAGTAATGTCCCAAATTGACGAGGAGATTTTCTTAACCTCCATTTTGGCTGAATTTTTAAAAAATGCAAAAATATCCCATGGAAGTCGTAGCTATGTTGTTTACCTATCCAACGAATTGTCCCATGCTAAGATTCAATACAAACCGGCCACTTTATGGCTTCCTTATAAAAAAGGGTCGAAAACGAGTAATGTCCTAAATTAACGAGGAGATTTTCTTGACCTCCATTTTGGCCGAATTTTTAGGGAATGCAAAAATATCCCATGGAAGTCGTAGTTATGTTGTTTACCTATCCAACGAATTGTCACACGCTAAGACTCAATGCAAATCGGCCACATTATGGCCTTCCTACCAAAAAAGGGTCGAAAACGAGTAATGTCCCAAATTAACGAGGAGATTTTCTTAACCTCCATTTTGGCTGAATTTTTAGAGAATGCAAAAATATCCCATGGAAGTCGTAGTTATTTTGTTTACCTATCCAACGAATTGTCACATGCTAAGATTCAATACAAATCGGCCACTTTATGGCCTTCCTAGTAAAAATGGGTCGAAAACGAGTAATGTCCTAAATTAACGAGGAGATTTTCTTAACCTCCATTTTGGCCGAATTTTTAGAGAATGCAAAAATATCCCATGGAAGTCGTAGTTATGTTGTTTACCTATCCAACGAATTGTCACACGCTAAGATTCAATGCAAATCGGCCACATTATGGCCTTCCTACTAAAAAAGGGTCGAAAACGAGTAATGTCCCAAATTAACGAGGAGATTTTCTTAACCTCCATTTTGGCTGAATTTTTAAAAAATGCAAAAATATCCCATGGAAGTCGTAGTTATGTTGTTTACCTATCCAACGAATTGTCACACGCTAAGACTCAATGCAAATCGGCCACATTATGGCCTTCCTACCAAAAAAGGGTCGAAAACGAGTAATGTCCCAAATTAACGAGGATATTTTCTTAACCCCCATTTTGGCTGAATTTTTAGAGAATGCAAAAATATCCAATGGAAGTCGTAGTTATGTCGTTTAACTATCCAACGAATTGTCACACGCTAAGATTCAATGCAAATCGGCCACATTATGGCCTTCCTACTAAAAAAGGGTCGAAAACGAGTAATGTCCCAAATTAACGAGGATATTTTCTTAACCCCCATTTTGGCTGAATTTTTAGAGAATGCAAAAATATCCCATGGAAGTCATAGTTATGTTGTTTACCTATCCAACGAATTGTCACACGCTAAGATTCAATGCAAATCGGCCACATTATGGCCTTCCTAGTAAAAAAGGGTCGAAAACGAGTAATGTCCCAAATTAACGAGGAGATTTTCTTAACCTCCATTTTGGCTGAATTTTTAAAAAATGCAAAAATATCCCATGGAAGTCGTAGCTATGTTGTTTACCTATCCAACGAATTGTCCCATGCTAAGATTCAATACAAACCGGCCACTTTATGGCCTTCCTTATAAAAAAGGGTCGAAAACGAGTAATGTCCTAAATTAACGAGGAGATTTTCTTGACCTCCATTTTGGCCGAATTTTTAGAGAATGCAAAAATATCCCATGGAAGTCGTAGTTATGTTGTTTACCTATCCAACAAATTGTCACACGCTAAGATTCAATGCAAATCGGCCACATTATGGCCTTCCTACTAAAAAAGGGTCGAAAATGAGTAATGTCCCAAATTAACGAGGATATTTTCTTAACCCCCATTTTGGCTGAATTTTTAGAGAATGCAAAAATATCCCATGGAAGTCATAGTTATGTTGTTTACCTATCCAACGAATTGTCACACGGTAAGATTCAATGCAAATCGGCCACATTATGGCCTTCCTAGTAAAAAAGGGTCGAAAACGAGTAATGTCCCAAATTGACGAGGAGATTTTCTTAACCTCCATTTTGGCTGAATTTTTAAAAAATGCAAAAATATCCCATGGAAGTCGTAGCTATGTTGTTTTCCTATCCAACGAATTGTCCCATGCTAAGATTCAATACAAACCGGCCACTTTATGGCTTCCTTACAAAAAAGGGTCGAAAACGAGTAATGTCCTAAATTAACGAGGAGATTTTCTTGACCTCCATTTTGGCCGAATTTTTAGAGAATGCAAAAATATCCCATGGAAGTCGTAGTTATGTTGTTTACCTATCCAACGAATTGTCACACGCTAAGACTCAATGCAAATCGGCCACATTATGGCCTTCCTACCAAAAAAGGGTCGAAAACGAGTAATGTCCCAAATTAACGAGGAGATTTTCTTAACCTCCATTTTGGCTGAATTTTTAGAGAATGCAAAAATATCCCATGGAAGTCGTAGTTATTTTGTTTACCTATCCAACGAATTGTCACATGCTAAGATTCAATACAAATCGGCCACTTTATGGCCTTCCTAGTAAAAATGGGTCGAAAACGAGTAATGTCCTAAATTAACGAGGAGATTTTCTTAACCTCCATTTTGGCCGAATTTTTAGAGAATGCAAAAATATCCCATGGAAGTCGTAGTTATGTTGTTTACCTATCCAACGAATTGTCACACGCTAAGATTCAATGCAAATCGGCCACATTATGGCCTTCCTACTAAAAAAGGGTCGAAAACGAGTAATGTCCCAAATTAACGAGGATATTTTCTTAACCCCCATTTTGGCTGAATTTTTAGAGAATGCAAAAATATCCCATGGAAGTCGTAGTTATGTTGTTTACCTATCCAACGAATTGTCACACGCTAAGATTCAATGCAAATCGGCCACATTATGGCCTTCCTACTAAAAAAGGGTCGAAAACGAGTAATGTCCCAAATTAACGAGGATATTTTCTTAACCCCCATTTTGGCTGAATTTTTAGAGAATGCAAAAATATCCCATGGAAGTCATAGTTATGTTGTTTACCTATCCAACGAATTGTCACACGCTAAGATTCAATGCAAATCGGCCACATTATGGCCTTCCTAGTAAAAAAGGGTCGAAAACGAGTAATGTCCCAAATTAACGAGGAGATTTTCTTAACCTCCATTTTGGCTGAATTTTTAAAAAATGCAAAAATATCCCATGGAAGTCGTAGCTATGTTGTTTACCTATCCAACGAATTGTCCCATGCTAAGATTCAATACAAACCGGCCACTTTATGGCCTTCCTTATAAAAAAGGGTCGAAAACGAGTAATGTCCTAAATTAACGAGGAGATTTTCTTGACCTCCATTTTGGCCGAATTTTTAGAGAATGCAAAAATATCCCATGGAAGTCGTAGTTATGTTGTTTACCTATCCAACGAATTGTCACACGCTAAGATTCAATGCAAATCGGCCACATTATGGCCTTCCTACTAAAAAAGGGTCGAAAACGAGTAATGTCCCAAATTAACGAGGATATTTTCTTAACCCCCATTTTGGCTGAATTTTTAGAGAATGCAAAAATATCCCATGGAAGTCATAGTTATGTTGTTTACCTATCCAACGAATTGTCACACGCTAAGATTCAATGCAAATCGGCCACATTATGGCCTTCCTAGTAAAAAAGGGTCGAAAACGAGTAATGTCCCAAATTGACGAGGAGATTTTCTTAACCTCCATTTTGGCTGAATTTTTAAAAAATGCAAAAATATCCCATGGAAGTCGTAGCTATGTTGTTTACCTATCCAACGAATTGTCCCATGCTAAGATTCAATACAAACCGGCCACTTTATGGCTTCCTTATAAAAAAGGGTCGAAAACGAGTAATGTCCTAAATTAACGAGGAGATTTTCTTGACCTCCATTTTGGCCGAATTTTTAGAGAATGCAAAAATATCCCATGGAAGTCGTAGTTATGTTGTTTACCTATCCAACGAATTGTCACACGCTAAGACTCAATGCAAATCGGCCACATTATGGCCTTCCTACCAAAGAAGGGTCGAAAACGAGTAATGTCCCAAATTAACGAGGAGATTTTCTTAACCTCCATTTTGGCTGAATTTTTAGAGAATGCAAAAATATCCCATGGAAGTCGTAGTTATTTTGTTTACCTATCCAACGAATTGTCACATGCTAAGATTCAATACAAATCGGCCACTTTATGGCCTTCCTAGTAAAAATGGGTCGAAAACGAGTAATGTCCTAAATTAACGAGGAGATTTTCTTAACCTCCATTTTGGCCGAATTTTTAGAGAATGCAAAAATATCCCATGGAAGTCGTAGTTATGTTGTTTACCTATCCAACGAATTGTCACACGCTAAGATTCAATGCAAATCGGCCACATTATGGCCTTCCTACTTAAAAAGGGTCGAAAACGAGTAATGTCCCAAATTAACGAGGAGATTTTCTTAACCTCCATTTTGGCTGAATTTTTAAAAAATGCAAAAATATCCCATGGAAGTCGTAGTTATGTTGTTTACCTATCCAACGAATTGTCACACGCTAAGACTCAATGCAAATCGGCCACATTATGGCCTTCCTACCAAAAAAGGGTCGAAAACGAGTAATGTCCCAAATTAACGAGGAGATTTTCTTAACCTCCATTTTGGCTGAATTTTTAGAGAATGCAAAAATATCCCATGGAAGTCGTAGTTATTTTGTTTACCTATCCAACGAATTGTCACATGCTAAGATTCAATACAAATCGGCCACTTTATGGCCTTCCTAGTAAAAATGGGTCGAAAACGAGTAATGTCCTAAATTAACGAGGAGATTTTCTTAACCTCCATTTTGGCCGAATTTTTAGAGAATGCAAAAATATCCCATGGAAGTCGTAGTTATGTTGTTTACCTATCCAACGAATTGTCACACGCTAAGATTCAATGCAAATCGGCCACATTATGGCCTTCCTACTAAAAAAGGGTCGAAAACGAGTAATGTCCCAAATTAACGAGGAGATTTTCTTAACCTCCATTTTGGCTGAATTTTTAAAAAATGCAAAAATATCCCATGGAAGTCGTAGTTATGTTGTTTACCTATCCAACGAATTGTCACACGCTAAGACTCAATGCAAATCGGCCACATTATGGCCTTCCTACCAAAAAAGGGTCGAAAACGAGTAATGTCCCAAATTAACGAGGATATTTTCTTAACCCCCATTTTGGCTGAATTTTTAGAGAATGCAAAAATATCCAATGGAAGTCGTAGTTATGTTGTTTAACTATCCAACGAATTGTCACACGCTAAGATTCAATGCAAATCGGCCACATTATGGCCTTCCTACTAAAAAACGGTCGAAAACGAGTAATGTCCCAAATTAACGAGGATATTTTCTTAACCCCCATTTTGGCTGAATTTTTAGAGAATGCAAAAATATCCCATGGAAGTCGTAGTTATGTTGTTTACCTATCCAACGAATTGTCACACGCTAAGATTCAATGCAAATCGGCCACATTATGGCCTTCCTACTAAAAAAGGGTCGAAAACGAGTAATGTCCCAAATTAACGAGGATATTTTCTTAACCCCCATTTTGGCTGAATTTTTAGAGAATGCAAAAATATCCCATGGAAGTCATAGTTATGTTGTTTACCTATCCAACGAATTGTCACACGCTAAGATTCAATGCAAATCGGCCACATTATGGCCTTCCTAGTAAAAAAGGGTCGAAAACGAGTAATGTCCCAAATTAACGAGGAGATTTTCTTAACCTCCATTTTGGCTGAATTTTTAAAAAATGCAAAAATATCTCATGGAAGTCGTAGCTATGTTGTTTACCTATCCAACGAATTGTCCCATGCTAAGATTCAATACAAACCGGCCACTTTATGGCCTTCCTTTTGGCTGAATTTTTAAAAAATGCAAAAATATCTCATGGAAGTCGTAGCTATGTTGTTTACCTATCCAACGAATTGTCCCATGCTAAGATTCAATACAAACCGGCCACTTTATGGCCTTCCTTATAAAAAAGGGTCGAAAACGAGTAATGTCCTAAATTAACGAGGAGATTTTCTTGACCTCCATTTTGGCCGAATTTTTAGAGAATGCAAAAATATCCCATGGAAGTCGTAGTTATGTTGTTTACCTATCCAACGAATTGTCACACGCTAAGATTCAATGCAAATCGGCCACATTATGGCCTTCCTACTAAAAAAGGGTCGAAAACGAGTAATGTCCCAAATTAACGAGGATATTTTCTTAACCCCCATTTTGGCTGAATTTTTAGAGAATGCAAAAATATCCCATGGAAGTCATAGTTATGTTGTTTACCTATCCAACGAATTGTCACACGCTAAGATTCAATGCAAATCGGCCACATTATGGCCTTCCTAGTAAAAAAGGGTCGAAAACGAGTAATGTCCCAAATTGACGAGGAGATTTTCTTAACCTCCATTTTGGCTGAATTTTTAAAAAATGCAAAAATATCCCATGGAAGTCGTAGCTATGTTGTTTACCTATCCAACGAATTGTCCCATGCTAAGATTCAATACAAACCGGCCACTTTATGGCTTCCTTATAAAAAAGGGTCGAAAACGAGTAATGTCCTAAATTAACGAGGAGATTTTCTTGACCTCCATTTTGGCCGAATTTTTAGAGAATGCAAAAATATCCCATGGAAGTCGTAGTTATGTTGTTTACCTATCCAACGAATTGTCACACGCTAAGACTCAATGCAAATCGGCCACATTATGGCCTTCCTACCAAAGAAGGGTCGAAAACGAGTAATGTCCCAAATTAACGAGGAGATTTTCTTAACCTCCATTTTGGCTGAATTTTTAGAGAATGCAAAAATATCCCATGGAAGTCGTAGTTATTTTGTTTACCTATCCAACGAATTGTCACATGCTAAGATTCAATACAAATCGGCCACTTTATGGCCTTCCTAGTAAAAATGGGTCGAAAACGAGTAATGTCCTAAATTAACGAGGAGATTTTCTTAACCTCCATTTTGGCCGAATTTTTAGAGAATGCAAAAATATCCCATGGAAGTCGTAGTTATGTTGTTTACCTATCCAACGAATTGTCACACGCTAAGATTCAATGCAAATCGGCCACATTATGGCCTTCCTACTTAAAAAGGGTCGAAAACGAGTAATGTCCCAAATTAACGAGGAGATTTTCTTAACCTCCATTTTGGCTGAATTTTTAAAAAATGCAAAAATATCCCATGGAAGTCGTAGTTATGTTGTTTACCTATCCAACGAATTGTCACACGCTAAGACTCAATGCAAATCGGCCACATTATGGCCTTCCTACCAAAAAAGGGTCGAAAACGAGTAATGTCCCAAATTAACGAGGATATTTTCTTAACCCCCATTTTGGCTGAATTTTTAGAGAATGCAAAAATATCCAATGGAAGTCGTAGTTATGTTGTTTAACTATCCAACGAATTGTCACACGCTAAGATTCAATGCAAATCGGCCACATTATGGCCTTCCTACTAAAAAACGGTCGAAAACGAGTAATGTCCCAAATTAACGAGGATATTTTCTTAACCTCCATTTTGGCTGAATTTTTAAAAAATGCAAAAATATCCCATGGAAGTCGTAGTTATGTTGTTTACCTATCCAACGAATTGTCACACGCTAAGACTCAATGCAAATCGGCCACATTATGGCCTTCCTACCAAAAAAGGGTCGAAAACGAGTAATGTCCCAAATTAACGAGGATATTTTCTTAACCCCCATTTTATCTGAATTTTTAGAGAATGCAAAAATATCCAATGGAAGTCGTAGTTATGTTGTTTAACTATCCAACGAATTGTCACACGCTAAGATTCAATGCAAATCGGCCACATTATGGCCTTCCTACTAAAAAACGGTCGAAAACGAGTAATGTCCCAAATTAACGAGGATATTTTCTTAACCCCCATTTTGGCTGAATTTTTAGAGAATGCAAAAATATCCCATGGAAGTCGTAGTTATGTTGTTTACCTATCCAACGAATTGTCACACGCTAAGATTCAATGCAAATCGGCCACATTATGGCCTTCCTACTAAAAAAGGGTCGAAAACGAGTAATGTCCCAAATTAACGAGGATATTTTCTTAACCCCCATTTTGGCTGAATTTTTAGAGAATGCAAAAATATCCCATGGAAGTCATAGTTATGTTGTTTACCTATCCAACGAATTGTCACACGCTAAGATTCAATGCAAATCGGCCACATTATGGCCTTCCTAGTAAAAAAGGGTCGAAAACGAGTAATGTCCCAAATTAACGAGGAGATTTTCTTAACCTCCATTTTGGCTGAATTTTTAAAAAATGCAAAAATATCCCATGGAAGTCGTAGCTATGTTGTTTACCTATCCAACGAATTGTCCCATGCTAAGATTCAATACAAACCGGCCACTTTATGGCCTTCCTTATAAAAAAGGGTCGAAAACGAGTAATGTCCTAAATTAACGAGGAGATTTTCTTGACCTCCATTTTGGCCGAATTTTTAGAGAATGCAAAAATATCCCATGGAAGTCGTAGTTATGTTGTTTACCTATCCAACGAATTGTCACACGCTAAGATTCAATGCAAATCGGCCACATTATGGCCTTCCTACTAAAAAAGGGTCGAAAACGAGTAATGTCCCAAATTAACGAGGAGATTTTCTTAACCTCCATTTTGGCTGAATTTTTAAAAAATGCAAAAATATCCCATGGAAGTCGTAGTTATGTTGTTTACCTATCCAACGAATTGTCACACGCTAAGACTCAATGCAAATCGGCCACATTATGGCCTTCCTACCAAAAAAGGGTCGAAAACGAGTAATGTCCCAAATTAACGAGGATATTTTCTTAACCCCCATTTTGGCTGAATTTTTAGAGAATGCAAAAATATCCAATGGAAGTCGTAGTTATGTTGTTTAACTATCCAACGAATTGTCACACGCTAAGATTCAATGCAAATCGGCCACATTATGGCCTTCCTACTAAATAACGGTCGAAAACGAGTAATGTCCCAAATTAACGAGGATATTTTCTTAACCCCCATTTTGGCTGAATTTTTAGAGAATGCAAAAATATCCCATGGAAGTCGTAGTTATGTTGTTTACCTATCCAACGAATTGTCACACGCTAAGATTCAATGCAAATCGGCCACATTATGGCCTTCCTACTAAAAAAGGGTCGAAAACGAGTAATGTCCCAAATTAACGAGGATATTTTCTTAACCTCCATTTTGGCTGAATTTTTGAAAAATGCAAAAATATCCCATGGAAGTCGTAGTTATGTTGTTTACCTATCCAACGAATTGTCACACGCTAAGACTCAATGCAAATCGGCCACATTATGGCCTTCCTACCAAAAAAGGGTCGAAAACGAGTAATGTCCCAAATTAACGAGGATATTTTCTTAACCCCCATTTTGGCTGAATTTTTAGAGAATGCAAAAATATCCAATGGAAGTCGTAGTTATGTTGTTTAACTATCCAACGAATTGTCACACGCTAAGATTCAATGCAAATCGGCCACATTATGGCCTTCCTACTAAAAAACGGTCGAAAACGAGTAATGTCCCAAATTAACGAGGATATTTTCTTAACCCCCATTTTGGCTGAATTTTTAGAGAATGCAAAAATATCCCATGGAAGTCGTAGTTATGTTGTTTACCTATCCAACGAATTGTCACACGCTAAGATTCAATGCAAATCGGCCACATTATGGCCTTCCTACCAAAAAAGGGTCGAAAACGAGTAATGTCCTAAATTAACGAGGAGATTTTCTTGACCTCCATTTTGGCCAAATTTTTAGAGAATGCAAAAATATCCCATGGAAGTCGTAGTTATGTTGTTTACCTATCCAACGAATTGTCACACGCTAAGACTCAATGCAAATCGGCCACATTATGGCCTTCCTACCAAAAAAGGGTCGAAAACGAGTAATGTCCCAAATTAACGAGGAGATTTTCTTAACCTCCATTTTGACTGAATTTTTAGAGAATGCAAAAATATCCCATGGAAGTCGTAGTTATTTTGTTTACCTATCCAACGAATTGTCACATGCTAAGATTCAATACAAATCGGCCACTTTATGGCCTTCCTAGTAAAAATGGGTCGAAAACGAGTAATGTCCTAAATTAACGAGGAGATTTTCTTAACCTCCATTTTGGCCGAATTTTTAGAGAATGCAAAAATATCCCATGGAAGTCGTAGTTATGTTGTTTACCTATCCAACGAATTGTCACACGCTAAGATTCAATGCAAATCGGCCACATTATGGCCTTCCTACTAAAAAAGGGTCGAAAACGAGTAATGTCCCAAATTAACGAGGATATTTTCTTAACCCCCATTTTGGCTGAATTTTTAGAGAATGCAAAAATATCCCATGGAAGTCATAGTTATGTTGTTTACCTATCCAACGAATTGTCACACGCTAAGATTCAATGCAAATCGGCCACATTATGGCCTTCCTAGTAAAAAAGGGTCGAAAACGAGTAATGTCCCAAATTAACGAGGAGATTTTCTTAACCTCCATTTTGGCTGAATTTTTAAAAAATGCAAAAATATCCCATGGAAGTCGTAGCTATGTTGTTTACCTATCCAACGAATTGTCCCATGCTAAGATTCAATACAAATCGGCCACTTTATGGCCTTCCTTATAAAAAAGGGTCGAAAACGAGTAATGTCCTAAATTAACGAGGAGATTTTCTTGACCTCCATTTTGGCCGAATTTTTAGAGAATGCAAAAATATCCCATGGAAGTCGTAGTTATGTTGTTTACCTATCCAACGAATTGTCACACGCTAAGATTCAATGCAAATCGGCCAGATTATGGCCTTCCTACTAAAAAAGGGTCGAAAATGAGTAATGTCCCAAATTAACAAGGATATTTTCTTAACCCCCATTTTGGCTGAATTTTTAGAGAATGCAAAAATATCCCATTGTCGCGTCATTTTTCGGAGATCAAGGCTATTTGATTAGCTTATTGACTCGCTTTTATTTCACGACTTTGAAAAAATTTATTTAAATTGGGGGTCCGGGGGTTGGTTACATAAAGGGAAGGTGTTAGCACCCTTTATGTCCGTAGTACTCTACGGGAACCTTTTAGTTTTATTTAAATAATGTGCTATAACTTGCTTATTTTGAAAAAAAGGATTTTAAGTGATTAAAAAAAAGGAGGACCTAATTATCTACATTTTATTGATTTGGAAGAACAAAGTCCTCTGCCTACGTACCCGTGAGGGATCAAAATCTCGTAGTTCGGGGTTAAAAAAATGACGTTTGATTCGTTGAGTGTTTTTTAATGTTTTTGAAAAGATTTTAAAGGAAAGAAAGCCAAAGTGGCGAAAGAGTATTTGTTTGTGTTTTTTAATGTTAAAGAAAATGGACTCAAAATAAAATTAAATCGATTGATATTTGATTAAGGAAAGAAAATAAAAAAGACGTCACTTGATGTAAGATCAAGGTTTATTTAAGAAAATATTTTGTGATTTTTTGAATATTTGCATGTTTTTGAATAATTGAACTAAAACTAACGGAGCATAAAAGTAAAGCGTAGGTACCTTATGGTGGTGTTGGACCACCACAAAGACCTTTGACCTAAACTACGAAGCATAAAAAGTAAAGCATACACCCACACACGCACACATGCACCTAAGCTATTACAAAAAGCCTATTAATACATTCTAAGGTCTGCAATGAAAATAAATGACAAGTAAAATAAATTATTTACATTAAAGCCTATTTTACATTCTAAAGTTTGCGGGAAAATTAAACATGCATGATAAATTTACATTAAGCCTAATGTATACATTCTAACATCTTACTATAAAATAAATGACGTGAAATGAATAAATATGTAAACAAAATGCAGAATGCTAACCTAAACTAAATAAAGAAGATAAAAAAAATGCAGAGAGAAAAGAAAATAAAATGCAGACGGAAACGAAAAAAATGCATGAACAAAGAATTTAATAAAGGGAAGGGGGGTGCAAAGAGCATGTGTGTGTATGTGCAGGAAGCAAGCAGAAGGTGAAATGGG
The DNA here is from genome assembly GCF_051527215.1 of Medicago sativa. NCBI lineage: Eukaryota > Viridiplantae > Streptophyta > Magnoliopsida > Fabales > Fabaceae > Medicago > Medicago sativa. The sequence continues at coordinate 86,928,854 of NC_140750.1, forward strand.
CCAACAGCCAGCAGCTGGATTAGGGTCGAACCGGTTCGGTTCAGTCTTGGGTCGGGTCAGGAGACCCAAACCGGTTAGGGAAGTATATATGGGTTGTAAACCCATTTCCCAAACACGTTTCTCTACCTTCACTTGTAAAGAATTAAAAGCTCCTCTCTCTCTCAATTGATTTTCCCCCACCGTCCCTTCTCTCTTCTTCTACTCCCTTCTTTTTTTGATTTTTTTTATTCTAAACCCAAAAAAACTTTGAAAAGAAAAACAATTACATAACTTAGATAAAAAAGATTATACGTACGTGTTTTCAGCTATGATGGTTGCTTGCCAGTCCGATTCGGTTTGCTTCTCCGTTGCTTTGATGCTTGCTGTTTGGGAACGGCTCGGATTCGCCGATTGTTGTCGTTGATACGTCGGTGCTGGATGAGATCCGGTAGTCGGTTGTGATTCGGCCGGACTGGTTGTGTGAGTGGTTCGGTACTGTGTTGCGCCGTCGTAGTTCGCTTTGTGACACCGGTTTGGTTCGTCGACGGTGTCTTTGGCTCCGTCGTCGTTTGAATTGGCTGAGTTTGTGTCGTTTGGGGTGGTTTGTTGTGTGAGCCTTGCGGTTGCTTGAACGCGGCTGTGTGTTGTGGTTGAGTCTTGGATCGGTGGTGATGGTTTGATAGCTTGCGAGTTCCCTTGTTGTTGGATTTGAAACAGTTGTCGTGATTGTTTGAAAGAAAACGAGGGTTTGGGACTCAGTGTCGTGAGTGATTCGATTGAGAATTGTGAATTTTTGGAATGGAAAACTTGTGAATTTGCAGGTTAATTGTGAAAATTGTTGGTTGTTTGTGCGTTGAAATTGTGTTATGCGATGCCAGCCCCCTCCCCTTGGTTGTGCGTGTTGTGCAGGTTTTATAGTGCTGGACTTAGGTTTTGGGGTTTGTTAATGAAGAGCAAAAACTTGTGCTTGAATTGGGATGAGAAGGAGGAAAAAAATGTGATTCTGTTCCTGGATTTTGAGCAACACGTTTGCAGATGTACCTGGACATATTTTTTGACTCCATGGACACTATTTGGACTTATCTCTTAAAAAACAAATAACAATAATAATAAAGATAAAAATGCATATTTTTTGGATTTTTATTGAATTAAAAAATAAGATAAAAATAGAAAAATAAAAAACTTAAAGTGAATAAAACAAACTACGCCTACCTCTAAAAAACAACAATTAAAAAAAATGAAAATAATGATGAGGACTAATTTAAAGGAAAAAATTGAAAAGTTAAGATTGGATTAAATTAAAAAATAAAACAAAATTAAAGTTAATTAAAACTTAATAAAAGATGGAAATTAAAAATAAAAATAATGAGAGAAGAGGGTCCGACTCGAAATTAGACATGGGGTATTTTAAAATACCTCTCTGCCAAATTTTTCACTGAAAAAGTCAAAGAGTTAATCAGGTCAAAGGACACGTGTCGGTGTATGAACGTAGGATTCTTAGGTCAAAAATTGGGGTATGACAGATGCCCCTATTTAAGTTTCTTCGTCCGGAGATTTGAAGATGGAATCTTTAATTCGATCGGAGTGAAGAGACTTAAATACAAAGTACACCAATTTTGGACCTAAGATGCTATGAATGCTCGTGAAATGCTTGTATGAATGTAGGACAACAAAGTTGACTTGACTGAGACGACGGGATACCTAAATTCGTTGAAGAAAGGGGATCCGACTCTGCTAGAGGGAATGTAGTTTCACTGGGGAAAATGACCGTCTACTATCGTATTGATTGAGAGCGGTAGCTTTAATGAAGACGAAACCTTTTAGTGACAACTCTCGACCAGACGCACTGGGGATGACACCGGAGGAAATAAAATGTGATTTCAAATTGTTAATTGGTCGAGACTAACCATTTGAAACATGACAAAATGTAAACTCAAGCGGTCCGTTGTTTAGGACTGGCAGCTCGAAATAACATTAAAATTAGACTCAAGCGGTCCGTCGTTTAGGACTGGTAGCTCGAAACTAGATAAAAATGTAAACTCAAGCGGTCCGTTGTTTAGGACTGGCAGCTTGAAACAAGATAAAAATGTAAACTCAAGCGGTCCGTTGTTTAGGACTGGCAGCTTGAAACAAGATAAAAATGTAAACTCAAGCGGTCCGTTGTTTAGGACTAGCAGCTTGAAACAAGACAAACTCAAGCGGTCCGTTGTTTGGGACTAGCAGCTTGAAACAAGACAAAAAGATAAACTCAAGCGGTCCGTTGTTTAGGACTGGCAGCTTGAAACAAAACTAGAAGGTAAACTCAAGCGGTCCGTTGTTTAGGACTGGCAGCTTGAAACAAAACTAGAAGGTAAACTCAAGCGGTCCGTTGTTTAGGACTAGCAGCTTGAAACAAGACAAAAAGATAAACTCAAGTGGTCCGTTGTTTGGGACTGGCAGCTTGAAACAAGACATGAAGATAAACTCAAGCGGTCCGTTGTTTGGGACTAGCAGCTTGAAACAAGACAAAAAGATAAACTCAAGCGGTCCGTTGTTTGGGACTGGCAGCTTGAAACAAGACATGAAGATAAACTCAAGCGGTCCGTTGTTTGGGACTCGCAGCTTGAAACAAGGTAAAAAGGTAAACTCAAGCGGTCCGTTGTTGGGGACTGGCAGCTTGAAAGAAGATAGAAAGTAAACTCAAGCGGTCCGTTGTTTAGGACTGACAGCTTGAAACGATTGAGGACTGAGACGAAAGGACACGATCAAACAAGACTTTGGATGACAGATGCAACCCTGTATGAATTGATATTGTGTATATGTTGTGTATATATGAATGTATGAATACGTGACAGTATTAATGTATGAATGTATGATTGTATGAATGCATGAATGTATGGATGTAGCTTGTATGACTGTATAAATTGGATATGACAGGCGACTCGATGAAATGAGACAAGATATGTAGGATGGGAGGCGGACTGACATCGCAGTACAAACACTCGGCTAACTTCCCTGGAGGTAATATTATTGTGAACAAATCGAGCCGTTGACGGTGTAAAACCCGACACAAGGTAGCAACTGATGCCTCTTGGGGAGGGAGCCCATTGTTTAACCAAAAGTCTGGAAGAAGTCGCCATTTGTAAACCGACGCAAAGTGCTTTTCCCCTGGCATGCTTCAACAGTCATTTTTTTTTTGGTTTTTGAAAATCCCTAACTTTTGCCTGGACCGCCCTTTCAGGTTTTCAGTCCACCGGGAGTTTATTCCTTTTTTGTGCCCCTAATTTTTGCCTGGACCGCCCTTTTGGGTTTTCAGTCCACCGGGACGCTCTCTATTGCCTAAGCCGCCCTTTCAGGTTTTCAACTTAGCGAGCTTTTATTTTTGTATATTTTTTTTTGACTGTGAAAGCATTTTGCTCGAAGCAGAGGTCCTCTTCATTGTGCTTAGCCATGTTTCTCTTCCGAAATGTAGCCGTTCTCGAGGCGGATGCTGATGTACGCTTCGACTACTCACAAGTTCAAAGAGAGTGCGTTTGTTGTTCACACTTTTCAAAAGATGTAAAAAAAGGTTTTTGTATTTTGAAAATTTTTGCTTCAAGTATTGCCATCAAAAATAGAAGAAATTTTGCAAATAGAATAAATGAGAATTCCAAATAAATGGCACAGGCTCAAATTTGATGAATTGAGTGGTGGCCTGCCAATGGCGTGGCCCCACGGATCTTTGAAAAATTTGGAAAATGGTAAATATATGGGAAGTTACATTGAACACAATAACCGTCACACTCCCTGACAACTTTGAATGCCCCAGTTCCGAGTCTTTGATCTGCAGATGCTTCAAATCGGAGGTTCTTTTGACGACTGGATGCCCCAAGTGGACTGTGCCGACTGATGCAGTTACTTGTCATGATCCTTAACTTTTGCATAGATCGCCCTTTTCGGGTTTTCAATCTATCAGGATAATCATCATTTTTTTTTGTCTCTAATTTTTGCCTGGACCGCCCTTTCGGGTTTTCAGTCCACCGAGACGCTCATTTTTGCCTAAGCCGCTTTTTATGATTTGCGACTTATCGAGCTTTTATTTTTTTTTGACAGAGTATTTCTTGACTGCACTAGCATTCATGGGACGCGTGAGTTTGTCACCATCCGTAGTTGCAAAAGTCATTGTATATGGGCCTTCATAGTTAAGCATCCACTTGCCCCTGGAGTCTGATTGAAAAGTATTACCTTTTTAGGCATGAAGTCTCCTTCTTGAAATTCATGGGACGAACCTTTTTGTTAGAAGCTTGTTTCAAACCTCTTTTGATATGTTTGCACAACGTCGTCATGTGTTTAAATTCGATCAAGCTTGGACTTTAGCAGAACTCCTTATTGACGGGACTTCGACCTTCACGGAAAGCACGACCTCCATGTTGCATATTGGGGAAGGAGGGGGGGGGGCTGCCCCTGTTGAAATGTGTACTGAAGTACGATATTTGAGCAAAGCGAATGGTAGCACGCCGAGCCAGTCTTTGTAATTGAATGTCATCTTCTGGACAATCTCCCTGATATTTTGTTTGCAGCTTCAATGGCTAGGATGCCCCAGTATGTTAGAGAATGCAAAAATATCCCATGGAAGTCGTAGTTATGTTATTAACCTATCCAACGAATTGTCAATGCTAAGATTCAATACAAATCGGCCACTTTATGGCCTTCCTAGTAAAAATGGGTCGAAAACGAGTAATGTCCTAAATTAACGAGGAGATTTTCTTAACCTCCATTTTGGCCGAATTTTTAGAGAATGCAAAAATATCCCATGGAAGTCGTAGTTATGTTGTTTACCTATCCAACGAATTGTCACATGCTAAGATTCAATGCAAATATGCCACATTATGGCCTTCCTAGTAAAGAAGGGTCGAAAACGAGTAATGTCCCAAATTAACGAGGAGATTTTCTTAACCTCCATTTTGGCTGAATTTTTAGAGAATGCAAAAAAATCCCATGGAAGTCGTAGCTATGTTGTTTACCTATCCAACAAATTGTCCCATGCTAAGATTCAATACAAACCGGCAACTTTATGGCCTTCCTTATAAAAAAGGGTCGAAAACGAGTAATGTCCTAAATTAACGAGGGGATTTTCTTAACCTCCATTTTGGCTGAATTTTTAGAGAATGCAAAAATATCCCATGGAAGTCGTAGTTATGTTGTTTACCTATCCAACGAATTGTCACACGCTAAGATTCAATGCAAATCGGCTACATTATGGCCTTCCTACTAAAAAATGGTCGAAAACGAGTAATGTCCCAAATTAACGAGGAGATTTTCTTAACCTCCATTTTGGCCGAATTTTTAGAGAATGCGAAAATATCCCATGGAAGTCGTAGTTATGTTGTTTATCTATCCAACGAATTGTCACATGCTAAGATTCAATGCAAATCGGCCACATTATGGCCTTCCTAGTAAAAAAGGGTCGAAAACGAGTAATGTCCTAAATTAACGAGGAGATTTTCTTAACCTCCGTTTTGGCCGAATTTTTAGAGAATGCAAAAATATCCCATGGAAGTCGTAGTTATGTTATTAACCTATCCAACGAATTGTCACATGCTAAGATTCAATACAAATCGGCCACTTTATGGCCTTCCTAGTAAAAATGGGTCGAAAACGAGTAATGTCCTAAATTAACGAGGAGATTTTCTTAACCTCCATTTTGGCCGACTTTTTAGAGAATGCAAAAATATCCCATGGAAGTCGTAGTTATGTTGTTTACCTATCCAACGAATTGTCACACGCTAAGATTCAATGCAAATCGGCCACATTATGGCCTTCCTACTAAAAAAGGGTCGAAAACGAGTAATGTCCCAAATTAACGAGGATATTTTCTTAACCCCCATTTTGGCTGAATTTTTAGAGAATGCAAAAATATCCCATGGAAGTCGTAGTTATGTTATTAACCTATCCAACGAATTGTCACATGCTAAGATTCAATACAAATCGGCCACTTTATGGCCTTCCTAGTAAAAATGGGTCGAAAACGAGTAATGTCCTAAATTAACGAGGAGATTTTCTTAACCTCCATTTTGGTCGAATTTTTAGAGAATGCAAAAATATCCCATGGAAGTCGTAGTTATGTTGTTTACCTATCCAACGAATTGTCACACGCTAAGATTCAGTGCAAATATGCCACATTATGGCCTTCCTAGTAAAGAAGGGTCGTAAACGAGTAATGTCCCAAATTAACGAGGAGATTTTCTTAACCTCCATTTTGGCTGAATTTTTAGAGAATGCAAAAAAATCCCATGGAAGTCGTAGCTATGTTGTTTACCTATCCAACAAATTTTTCCCATGCTAAGATTCAATATAAACCGGCCACTTTATGGCCTTCCTTATAAAAAAGGGTCGAAAACGAGTAATGTCCAAAATTAACGAGGGGATTTTCTTAACCTCCATTTTGGCTGAATTTTTAGAGAACGCAAAAATATCCCATGGAAGTCGTAGTTATGTTGTTTACCTATCCAACGAATTGTCACACGCTAAGATTCAATGCAAATCGGCTACATTATGGCCTTCCTACTAAAAAAGGGTCGAAAACGAGTAATGTCCCAAATTAACGCAAGGATTTTCTTAACCTCCATTTTGGCTGAATTTTTAAAAAATGCAAAAATATCCCATGGAAGTCTTAGTTATGTTGTTTACCTATCCAACAAATTGTCCCATGCTAAGATTCAATACAAACCGGCCACTTTATGGCCTTCCTTATAAAAAAGGGTCGAAAACGAGTAATGTCCTAAATTAACGAGGGGATTTTCTTAACCTCCATTTTGGCTGAATTTTTAGAGAATGCAAAAATATCCCATGGAAGTCGTAGTTATGTTGTTTACCTATCCAACGAATTGTCACACGCTAAGATTCAATGCAAATCGGCTACATTATGGCCTTCCTACTAAAAAAGGGTCGAAAACGAGTAATGTCCCAAATTAACGAGGAGATTTTCTTAACCTCCATTTTGGCCAAATTTTTAGAGAATGCAAAAATATCCCATGGAAGTCGTAGTTATGTTGTTTACCTTTCCAACGAATTGTCACATGCTAAGATTCAATGCAAATCGGCCACATTATGGCCTTCCTAGTAAAAAAGGGTCGAAAACGAGTAATGTCCTAAACTAACGAGGGGATTTTCTTAGCCTCCATTTTGGCCGAATTTTTAGAGAATGCAAAAATATCCCATGGATATCGTAGGTATGTTGTTTACCTATCCAACGAATTGTCACATGCTAAGATTCAATACAAATCGGCCACTTTATGGCCTTCCTAGTAAAAATGGGTCGAAAACGAGTAATGTCCTAAATTAACGAGGAGATTTTCTTAACCTCCATTTTGGCCGAATTTTTAGAGAATGCAAAAATATCCCATGGAAGTCGTAGATATGTTGTTTACCTATCCAACGAATTGTCACACGCTAAGATTCAATGCAAATCGGCCACATTATGGCCTTCCTAGTAAAAATGGGTCGAAAACGAGTAATGTCCCAAATTAACGCAAGGATTTTCGTAACCTCCATTTTGGCTGAATTTTTAAAAAATGCAAAAATATCCCATGGAAGTCTTAGTTATGTTGTTTACCTATCCAACAAATTGTCCCATGCTAAGATTCAATACAAACCGGCCACTTTATGGCCTTCCTTATAAAAAAGGGTCGAAAACGAGTAATGTCCTAAATTAACGAGGGGATTTTCTTAACCTCCATTTTGGCTGAATTTTTAGAGAATGCAAAAATATCCCATGGAAGTCGTAGTTATGTTGTTTACCTATCCAACGAATTGTCACACGCTAAGATTCAATGCAAATCGGCTACATTATGGCCTTCCTACTAAAAAAGGGTCGAAAACGAGTAATGTCCCAAATTAACGAGGAGATTTTCTTAACCTCCATTTTGGCCAAATTTTTAGAGAATGCAAAAATATCCCATGGAAGTCGTAGTTATGTTGTTTACCTTTCCAACGAATTGTCACATGCTAAGATTCAATGCAAATCGGCCACATTATGGCCTTCCTAGTAAAAAAGGGTCGAAAACGAGTAATGTCCTAAACTAACGAGGGGATTTTCTTAGCCTCCATTTTGGCCGAATTTTTAGAGAATGCAAAAATATCCCATGGATATCGTAGGTATGTTGTTTACCTATCCAACGAATTGTCACATGCTAAGATTCAATACAAATCGGCCACTTTATGGCCTTCCTAGTAAAAATGGGTCGAAAACGAGTAATATCCTAAATTAACGAGGAGATTTTCTTAACCTCCATTTTGGCCGAATTTTTAGAGAATGCAAAAATATCCCATGGAAGTCGTAGTTATGTTGTTTACCTATCCAACGAATTGTCACACGCTACGATTCAATGCAAATCGGCCACATTATGGCCTTCCTAGTAAAAATGGGTCGAAAACGAGTAATGTCCTAAATTAACGAGGAGATTTTCTTAACCTCCATTTTGGCCGAATTTTTAGAGAATGCAAAAATATCCCATGGAAGTCGTAGTTATGTTGTTTACCTATCCAACGAATTGTCACACGCTAAAATTCAATGCAAATCGGCCACATTATGGCCTTCCTAGTAAAAAAGGGTCGAAAACGAGTAATGTCCCAAATTAACGCAAGGATTTTCTTAACCTCCATTTTGGCTGAATTTCTAAAAAATGCAAAAATATCCCATGGAAGTCGTAGCTATGTTGTTTACCTATCCAACAAATTTTCCCATGCTAAGATTCAATACAAACCGGCCACTTTATGGCCTTCCTTATAAAAAAGGGTCGAAAACGAGTAATGTCCTAAATTAACGAGGGGATTTTCTTAACCTCCATTTTGGCTGAATTTTTAGAGAATGCAAAAATATCCCATGGAAGTCGTAGTTATGTTGTTTACCTATCCAACGAATTGTCACACGCTAAGATTCAATGCAAATCGGCTACATTATGGCCTTTCTACTAAAAAAGGGTCGAAAACGAGTAATGTCCCAAATTAACGAGGAGATTTTCTTAACCTCCATTTTGGCCAAATTTTTAGAGAATGCAAAAATATCCCATGGAAGTCGTAGTTATGTTGTTTACCTTTCCAACGAATTGTCACATGCTAAGATTCAATGCAAATCGGCCACATTATGGCCTTCCTAGTAAAAAAGGGTCGAAAACGAGTAATGTCCTAAACTAACGAGGGGATTTTCTTAGCCTCCATTTTGGCCGAATTTTTAGAGAATGCAAAAATATCCCATGGATATCGTAGGTATGTTGTTTACCTATCCAACGAATTGTCACATGCTAAGATTCAATACAAATCGGCCACTTTATGGCCTTCCTAGTAAAAATGGGTCGAAAACGAGTAATGTCCTAAATTAACGAGGAGATTTTCTTAACCTCCATTTTGGCCGAATTTTTAGAGAATGCAAAAATATCCCATGGAAGTCGTAGTTATGTTGTTTACCTTTCCAACGAATTGTCACATGCTAAGATTCAATGCAAATCGGCCACATTATGGCCTTCCTAGTAAAAAAGGGTCGAAAACGAGTAATGTCCTAAACTAACGAGGGGATTTTCTTAGCCTCCATTTTGGCCGAATTTTTAGAGAATGCAAAAATATCCCATGGATATCGTAGGTATGTTGTTTACCTATCCAACGAATTGTCACATGCTAAGATTCAATACAAATCGGCCACTTTATGGCCTTCCTAGTAAAAATGGGTCGAAAACGAGTAATGTCCTAAATTAACGAGGAGATTTTCTTAACCTCCATTTTGGCCGAATTTTTAGAGAATGCAAAAATATCCCATGGAAGTCGTAGTTATGTTGTTTACCTATCCAACGAATTGTCACACGCTACGATTCAATGCAAATCGGCCACATTATGGCCTTCCTAGTAAAAATGGGTCGAAAACGAGTAATGTCCTAAATTAACGAGGAGATTTTCTTAACCTCCATTTTGGCCGAATTTTTAGAGAATGCAAAAATATCCCATGGAAGTCGTAGTTATGTTGTTTACCTATCCAACGAATTGTCACACGCTAAAATTCAATGCAAATCGGCCACATTATGGCCTTCCTAGTAAAAAAGGGTCGAAAACGAGTAATGTCCCAAATTAACGCAAGGATTTTCTTAACCTCCATTTTGGCTGAATTTTTAAAAAATGCAAAAATATCCCATGGAAGTCGTAGCTATGTTGTTTACCTATCCAACAAATTTTCCCATGCTAAGATTCAATACAAACCGGCCACTTTATGGCCTTCCTTATAAAAAAGGGTCGAAAACGAGTAATGTCCTAAATTAACGAGGGGATTTTCTTAACCTCCATTTTGGCTGAATTTTTAGAGAATGCAAAAATATCCCATGGAAGTCGTAGTTATGTTGTTTACCTATCCAACGAATTGTCACACGCTAAGATTCAATGCAAATCGGCTACATTATGGCCTTTCTACTAAAAAAGGGTCGAAAACGAGTAATGTCCCAAATTAACGAGGAGATTTTCTTAACCTCCATTTTGGCCAAATTTTTAGAGAATGCAAAAATATCCCATGGAAGTCGTAGTTATGTTGTTTACCTTTCCAACGAATTGTCACATGCTAAGATTCAATGCAAATCGGCCACATTATGGCCTTCCTAGTAAAAAAGGGTCGAAAACGAGTAATGTCCTAAACTAACGAGGGGATTTTCTTAGCCTCCATTTTGGCCGAATTTTTAGAGAATGCAAAAATATCCCATGGATATCGTAGGTATGTTGTTTACCTATCCAACGAATTGTCACATGCTAAGATTCAATACAAATCGGCCACTTTATGGCCTACCTAGTAAAAATGGGTCGAAAACGAGTAATGTCCTAAATTAACGAGGAGATTTTCTTAACCTCCATTTTGGCCGAATTTTTAGAGAATGCAAAAATATCCCATGGAAGTCGTAGTTATGTTGTTTACCTTTCCAACGAATTGTCACATGCTAAGATTCAATGCAAATCGGCCACATTATGGCCTTCCTAGTAAAAAAGGGTCGAAAACGAGTAATGTCCTAAACTAACGAGGGGATTTTCTTAGCCTCCATTTTGGCCGAATTTTTAGAGAATGCAAAAATATCCCATGGATATCGTAGGTATGTTGTTTACCTATCCAACGAATTGTCACATGCTAAGATTCAATACAAATCGGCCACTTTATGGCCTTCCTAGTAAAAATGGGTCGAAAACGAGTAATGTCCTAAATTAACGAGGAGATTTTCTTAACCTCCATTTTGGCCGAATTTTTAGAGAATGCAAAAATATCCCATGGAAGTCGTAGTTATGTTGTTTACCTATCCAACGAATTGTCACACGCTACGATTCAATGCAAATCGGCCACATTATGGCCTTCCTAGTAAAAATGGGTCGAAAACGAGTAATGTCCTAAATTAACGAGGAGATTTTCTTAACCTCCATTTTGGCCGAATTTTTAGAGAATGCAAAAATATCCCATGGAAGTCGTAGTTATGTTGTTTACCTATCCAACGAATTGTCACACGCTAAAATTCAATGCAAATCGGCCACATTATGGCCTTCCTAGTAAAAAAGGGTCGAAAACGAGTAATGTCCCAAATTAACGCAAGGATTTTCTTAACCTCCATTTTGGCTGAATTTTTAAAAAATGCAAAAATATCCCATGGAAGTCGTAGCTATGTTGTTTACCTATCCAACAAATTTTCCCATGCTAAGATTCAATACAAACCGGCCACTTTATGGCCTTCCTTATAAAAAAGGGTCGAAAACGAGTAATGTCCTAAATTAACGAGGGGATTTTCTTAACCTCCATTTTGGCTGAATTTTTAGAGAATGCAAAAATATCCCATGGAAGTCGTAGTTATGTTGTTTACCTATCCAACGAATTGTCACACGCTAAGATTCAATGCAAATCGGCTACATTATGGCCTTTCTACTAAAAAAGGGTCGAAAACGAGTAATGTCCCAAATTAACGAGGAGATTTTCTTACCCTCCATTTTGGCCAAATTTTTAGAGAATGCAAAAATATCCCATGGAAGTCGTAGTTATGTTGTTTACCTTTCCAACGAATTGTCACATGCTAAGATTCAATGCAAATCGGCCACATTATGGCCTTCCTAGTAAAAAAGGGTCGAAAACGAGTAATGTCCTAAACTAACGAGGGGATTTTCTTAGCCTCCATTTTGGCCGAATTTTTAGAGAATGCAAAAATATCCCATGGATATCGTAGGTATGTTGTTTACCTATCCAACGAATTGTCACATGCTAAGATTCAATACAAATCGGCCACTTTATGGCCTTCCTAGTAAAAATGGGTCGAAAACGAGTAATGTCCTAAATTAACGAGGAGATTTTCTTAACCTCCATTTTGGCCGAATTTTTAGAGAATGCAAAAATATCCCATGGAAGTCGTAGTTATGTTGTTTACCTTTCCAACGAATTGTCACATGCTAAGATTCAATGCAAATCGGCCACATTATGGCCTTCCTAGTAAAAAAGGGTCGAAAACGAGTAATGTCCTAAACTAACGAGGGGATTTTCTTAGCCTCCATTTTGGCCGAATTTTTAGAGAATGCAAAAATATCCCATGGATATCGTAGGTATGTTGTTTACCTATCCAACGAATTGTCACATGCTAAGATTCAATACAAATCGGCCACTTTATGGCCTTCCTAGTAAAAATGGGTCGAAAACGAGTAATGTCCTAAATTAACGAGGAGATTTTCTTAACCTCCATTTTGGCCGAATTTTTAGAGAATGCAAAAATATCCCATGGAAGTCGTAGTTATGTTGTTTACCTATCCAACGAATTGTCACACGCTACGATTCAATGCAAATCGGCCACATTATGGCCTTCCTAGTAAAAATGGGTCGAAAACGAGTAATGTCCTAAATTAACGAGGAGATTTTCTTAACCTCCATTTTGGCCGAATTTTTAGAGAATGCAAAAATATCCCATGGAAGTCGTAGTTATGTTGTTTACCTATCCAACGAATTGTCACACGCTAAAATTCAATGCAAATCGGCCACATTATGGCCTTCCTAGTAAAAAAGGGTCGAAAACGAGTAATGTCCCAAATTAACGCAAGGATTTTCTTAACCTCCATTTTGGCTGAATTTTTAAAAAATGCAAAAATATCCCATGGAAGTCGTAGCTATGTTGTTTACCTATCCAACAAATTTTCCCATGCTAAGATTCAATACAAACCGGCCACTTTATGGCCTTCCTTATAAAAAAGGGTCGAAAACGAGTAATGTCCTAAATTAACGAGGGGATTTTCTTAACCTCCATTTTGGCTGAATTTTTAGAGAATGCAAAAATATCCCATGGAAGTCGTAGTTATGTTGTTTACCTATCCAACGAATTGTCACACGCTAAGATTCAATGCAAATCGGCTACATTATGGCCTTTCTACTAAAAAAGGGTCGAAAACGAGTAATGTCCCAAATTAACGAGGAGATTTTCTTAACCTCCATTTTGGCCAAATTTTTAGAGAATGCAAAAATATCCCATGGAAGTCGTAGTTATGTTGTTTACCTTTCCAACGAATTGTCACATGCTAAGATTCAATGCAAATCGGCCACATTATGGCCTTCCTAGTAAAAAAGGGTCGAAAACGAGTAATGTCCTAAACTAACGAGGGGATTTTCTTAGCCTCCATTTTGGCCGAATTTTTAGAGAATGCAAAAATATCCCATGGATATCGTAGGTATGTTGTTTACCTATCCAACGAATTGTCACATGCTAAGATTCAATACAAATCGGCCACTTTATGGCCTTCCTAGTAAAAATGGGTCGAAAACGAGTAATGTCCTAAATTAACGAGGAGATTTTCTTAACCTCCATTTTGGCCGAATTTTTAGAGAATGCAAAAATATCCCATGGAAGTCGTAGTTATGTTGTTTACCTATCCAACGAATTGTCACACGCTACGATTCAATGCAAATCGGCCACATTATGGCCTTCCTAGTAAAAATGGGTCGAAAACGAGTAATGTCCTAAATTAACGAGGAGATTTTCTTAACCTCCATTTTGGCCGAATTTTTAGAGAATGCAAAAATATCCCATGGAAGTCGTAGTTATGTTGTTTACCTATCCAACGAATTGTCACACGCTAAAATTCAATGCAAATCGGCCACATTATGGCCTTCCTAGTAAAAAAGGGTCGAAAACGAGTAATGTCCCAAATTAACGCAAGGATTTTCTTAACCTCCATTTTGGCTGAATTTTTAAAAAATGCAAAAATATCCCATGGAAGTCGTAGCTATGTTGTTTACCTATCCAACAAATTTTCCCATGCTAAGATTCAATACAAACCGGCCACTTTATGGCCTTCCTTATAAAAAAGGGTCGAAAACGAGTAATGTCCTAAATTAACGAGGGGATTTTCTTAACCTCCATTTTGGCTGAATTTTTAGAGAATGCAAAAATATCCCATGGAAGTCGTAGTTATGTTGTTTACCTATCCAACGAATTGTCACACGCTAAGATTCAATGCAAATCGGCTACATTATGGCCTTTCTACTAAAAAAGGGTCAAAAACGAGTAATGTCCCAAATTAACGAGGAGATTTTCTTAACCTCCATTTTGGCCAAATTTTTAGAGAATGCAAAAATATCCCATGGAAGTCGTAGTTATGTTGTTTACCTTTCCAACGAATTGTCACATGCTAAGATTCAATGCAAATCGGCCACATTATGGCCTTCCTAGTAAAAAAGGGTCGAAAACGAGTAATGTCCTAAACTAACGAGGGGATTTTCTTAGCCTCCATTTTGGCCGAATTTTTAGAGAATGCAAAAATATCCCATGGATATCGTAGGTATGTTGTTTACCTATCCAACGAATTGTCACATGCTAAGATTCAATACAAATCGGCCACTTTATGGCCTTCCTAGTAAAAATGGGTCGAAAACGAGTAATGTCCTAAATTAAGGAGGAGATTTTCTTAACCTCCATTTTGGCCGAATTTTTAGAGAATGCAAAAATATCCCATGGAAGTCGTAGTTATGTTGTTTACCTTTCCAACGAATTGTCACATGCTAAGATTCAATGCAAATCGGCCACATTATGGCCTTCCTAGTAAAAAAGGGTCGAAAACGAGTAATGTCCTAAACTAACGAGGGGATTTTCTTAGCCTCCATTTTGGCCGAATTTTTAGAGAATGCAAAAATATCCCATGGATATCGTAGGTATGTTGTTTACCTATCCAACGAATTGTCACATGCTAAGATTCAATACAAATCGGCCACTTTATGGCCTTCCTAGTAAAAATGGGTCGAAAACGAGTAATGTCCTAAATTAACGAGGAGATTTTCTTAACCTCCATTTTGGCCGAATTTTTAGAGAATGGAAAAATATCCCATGGAAGTCGTAGTTATGTTGTTTACCTATCCAACGAATTGTCACACGCTAAGATTCAATGCAAATCAGCCACATTATGGCCTTCCTAGTAAAAATGGGTCGAAAACGAGTAATGTCCTAAATTAACGAGGAGATTTTCTTAACCTCCATTTGGCCGAATTTTTAGAGAATGCAAAAATATCCCATGGAAGTCGTAGTTATGTTGTTTACCTATCCAACGAATTGTCACACGCTAAAATTCAATGCAAATCGGCCACATTATGGCCTTCCTAGTAAAAAAGGGTCGAAAACGAGTAATGTCCCAAATTAACGCAAGGATTTTCTTAACCTCCATTTTGGCTGAATTTTTAAAAAATGCAAAAATATCCCATGGAAGTCGTAGCTATGTTGTTTACCTATCCAACAAATTGTCCCATGCTAAGATTCAATACAAACCGGCCACTTTATGGCCTTCCTTATAAAAAAGGGTCGAAAACGAGTAATGTCCTAAATTAACGAGGGGATTTTCTTAACCTCCATTTTGGCTGAATTTTTAGAGAATGCAAAAATATCCCATGGAAGTCGTCGTTATGTTGTTTACCTATCCAACGAATTGTCACACGCTAAGATTCAATGCAAATCGGCTACATTATGGCCTTTTTACTAAAAAAGGGTCGAAAACGAGTAATGTCCTAAACTAACGAGGGGATTTTCTTAGCCTCCATTTTGGCCGAATTTTTAGAGAATGCAAAAATATCCCATGGATATCGTAGGTATGTTGTTTACCTATCCAACGAATTGTCACATGCTAAGATTCAATACAAATCGGCCACTTTATGGCCTTCCTAGTAAAAATGGGTCGAAAACGAGTAATGTCCTAAATTAACGAGGAGATTTTCTTAACCTCCATTTTGGCCGAATTTTTAGAGAATGCAAAAATATCCCATGGAAGTCGTAGTTATGTTGTTTACCTATCCAACGAATTGTCACACGCTAAGATTCAATGCAAATCGGCTACATTATGGCCTTTCTACTAAAAAAGGGTCGAAAACGAGTAATGTCCTAAATTAACGAGGAGATTTTCTTAACCTCCATTTTGGCCAAATTTTTAGAGAATGCAAAAATATCCCATGGAAGTCGTAGTTATGTTGTTTACCTTTCCAACGAATTGTCACATGCTAAGATTCAATGCAAATCGGCCACATTATGGCCTTCCTAGTAAAAAAGGGTCGAAAACGAGTAATGTCCTAAACTAACGAGGGGATTTTCTTAGCCTCCATTTTGGCCGAATTTTTAGAGAATGCAAAAATATCCCATGGATATCGTAGGTATGTTGTTTACCTATCCAACGAATTGTCACATGCTAAGATTCAATACAAATCGGCCACTTTATGGCCTTCCTAGTAAAAATGGGTCGAAAACGAGTAATGTCCTAAATTAACGAGGAGATTTTCTTAACCTCCATTTTGGCCGAATTTTTAGAGAATGCAAAAATATCCCATGGAAGTCGTAGTTATGTTGTTTACCTATCCAACGAATTGTCACACGCTAAGATTCAATGCAAATCGGCCACATTATGGCCTTCCTAGTAAAAATGGGTCGAAAACGAGTAATGTCCTAAATTAACGAGGAGATTTTCTTAACCTCCATTTTGGCCGAATTTTTAGAGAATGCAAAAATATCCCATGGAAGTCGTAGTTATGTTGTTTACCTATCCAACGAATTGTCACACGCTAAAATTCAATGCTAATCGGCCACATTATGGCCTTCCTAGTAAAAAAGGGTCGAAAACGAGTAATGTCCCAAATTAACGCAAGGATTTTCTTAACCTCCATTTTGGCTGAATTTTTAAAAAATGCAAAAATATCCCATGGAAGTCGTAGCTATGTTGTTTACCTATCCAACAAATTGTCCCATGCTAAGATTCAATACAAACCGGCCACTTTATGGCCTTCCTTATAAAAAAGGGTCGAAAACGAGTAATGTCCTAAATTAACGAGGGGATTTTCTTAACCTCCATTTTGGCTGAATTTTTAGAGAATGCAAAAATATCCCATGGAAGTCGTAGTTATGTTGTTTACCTATCCAACGAATTGTCACACGCTAAGATTCAATGCAAATCGGCTACATTATGGCCTTCCTACTAAAAAAGGGTCGAAAACGAGTAATGTCCCAAATTAACGAGGAGATTTTATTAACCTCCATTTTGGCCAAATTTTTAGAGAATGCAAAAATATCCCATGGAAGTCGTAGTTATGTTGTTTACCTTTCCAACGAATTGTCACATGCTAAGATTCAATGCAAATCGGCCACATTATGGCCTTCCTAGTAAAAAAGGGTCGAAAACGAGTAATGTCCTAAACTAACGAGGGGATTTTCTTAGCCTCCATTTTGGCCGAATTTTTAGAGAATGCAAAAATATCCCATGGATATCGTAGGTATGTTGTTTACCTATCCAACGAATTGTCACATGCTAAGATTCAATACAAATCGGCCACTTTATGGCCTTCCTAGTAAAAATGGGTCGAAAACGAGTAATGTCCTAAATTAACGAGGAGATTTTCTTAACCTCCATTTTGGCCGAATTTTTAGAGAATGCAAAAATATCCCATGGAAGTCGTAGTTATGTTGTTTACCTATCCAACGAATTGTCACACGCTAAAATTCAATGCAAATCGGCCACATTATGGCCTTCCTAGTAAAAAAGGGTCGAAAACGAGTAATGTCCCAAATTAACGCAAGGATTTTCTTAACCTCCATCTTGGCTGAATTTTTAAAAAATGCAAAAATATCCCATGGAAGTCGTAGCTATGTTGTTTACCTATCCAACAAATTGTCCCATGCTAAGATTCAATACAAACCGGCCACTTTATGGCCTTCCTTATAAAAAAGGGTCGAAAACGAGTAATGTCCTAAATTAACGAGGGGATTTTCTTAACCTCCATTTTGGCTGAATTTTTAGAGAATGCAAAAATATCCCATGGAAGTCGTAGTTATGTTGTTTACCTATCCAACGAATTGTCACACGCTAAGATTCAATGTAAATCGGCTACATTATGGCCTTTCTACTAAAAAAGGGTCGAAAACGAGTAATGTCCCAATTTAACGAGGAGATTTTCTTAACCTCCATTTTGGCCAAATTTTTAGAGAATGCAGAAATATCCCATGGAAGTCGTAGTTATGTTGTTTACCTTTCCAACGAATTGTCACATGCTAAGATTCAATGCAAATCGGCCACATTATGGCCTTCCTAGTAAAAAAGGGTCGAAAACGAGTAATGTCCTAAATTAACGAGAGATTTTCTTAACCTCCATTTTCGCCGAATTTTTAGAGAATGCAAAAATATCCCATGGAAGTCGTAGTTATGTTGTTTACCTATCCAACGAATTGTCACACGCTAAGATTCAATGCAAATCGGCCACATTATGGCCTTCCTAGTAAAAATGGGTCGAAAACGAGTAATGTCCTAAATTAACGAGGAGATTTTCTTAACCTCCATTTTGGCCGAATTTTTAGAGAATGCAAAAATATCCCATGGAAGTCGTAGTTATGTTGTTTACCTATCCAACGAATTGTCACACGCTAAAATTCAATGCTAATCGGCCACATTATGGCCTTCCTAGTAAAAAAGGGTCGAAAACGAGTAATGTTCCAAATTAACGCAAGGATTTTCTTAACCTCCATTTTGGCTGAATTTTTAAAAAATGCAAAAATATCCCATGGAAGTCGTAGCTATGTTGTTTACCTATCCAACAAATTGTCCCATGCTAAGATTCAATACAAACCGGCCACTTTATGGCCTTCCTTATAAAAAAGGGTCGAAAACGAGTAATGTCCTAAATTAACGAGGGGATTTTCTTAACCTCCATTTTGGCTGAATTTTTAGAGAATGCAAAAATATCCCATGGAAGTCGTAGTTATGTTGTTTACCTATCCAACGAATTGTCACACGCTAAGATTCAATGCAAATCGGCTACATTATAGCCTTCCTACTAAAAAAGGGTCGAAAACGAGTAATGTCCCAAATTAACGAGGAGATTTTCTTAACCTCCATTTTGGCCAAATTTTTAGAGAATGCAAAAATATCCCATGGAAGTCGTAGTTATGTTGTTTACCTTTCCAACGAATTGTCACATGCTAAGATTCAATGCAAATCGGCCACATTATGGCCTTCCTAGTAAAAAAGGGTCGAAAACGAGTAATGTCCTAAACTAACGAGGGGATTTTCTTAGCCTCCATTTTGGCCGAATTTTTAGAGAATGCAAAAATATCCCATGGATATCGTAGGTATGTTGTTTACCTATCCAACGAATTGTCACATGCTAAGATTCAATACAAATCGGCCACTTTATGGCCTTCCTAGTAAAAATGGGTCGAAAACGAGTAATGTCCTAAATTAACGAGGAGATTTTCTTAACCTCCATTTTGGCCGAATTTTTAGAGAATGCAAAAATATCCCATGGAAGTCGTAGTTATGTTGTTTACCTATCCAACGAATTGTCACACGCTAAGATTCAATGCAAATCGGCCACATTATGGCCTTCCTAGTAAAAATGGGTCGAAAACGAGTAATGTCCTAAATTAACGAGGAGATTTTCTTAACCTCCATTTTGGCCGAATTTTTAGAGAATGCAAAAATATCCCATGGAAGTCGTAGTTATGTTGTTTACCTATCCAACGAATTGTCACACGCTAAAATTCAATGCTAATCGGCCACATTATGGCCTTCCTAGTAAAAAAGGGTCGAAAACGAGTAATGTCCCAAATTAACGCAAGGATTTTCTTAACCTCCATTTTGGCTGAATTTTTAAAAAATGCAAAAATATCCCATGGAAGTCGTAGCTATGTTGTTTACCTATCCAACAAATTGTCCCATGCTAAGATTCAATACAAACCGGCCACTTTATGGCCTTCCTTATAAAAAAGGGTCGAAAACGAGTAATGTCCTAAATTAACGAGGGGATTTTCTTAACCTCCATTTTGGCTGAATTTTTAGAGAATGCAAAAATATCCCATGGAAGTCGTAGTTATGTTGTTTACCTATCCAACGAATTGTCACACGCTAAGATTCAATGTAAATCGGCTACATTATGGCCTTTCTACTAAAAAAGGGTCGAAAACGAGTAATGTCCCAATTTAACGAGGAGATTTTCTTAACCTCCATTTTGGCCAAATTTTTAGAGAATGCAGAAATATCCCATGGAAGTCGTAGTTATGTTGTTTACCTTTCCAACGAATTGTCACATGCTAAGATTCAATGCAAATCGGCCACATTATGGCCTTCCTAGTAAAAAAGGGTCGAAAACGAGTAATGTCCTAAACTAACGAGGGGATTTTCTTAGCCTCCATTTTGGCCGAATTTTTAGAGAATGCAAAAATATCCCATGGATATCGTAGGTATGTTGTTTACCTATCCAACGAATTGTCACATGCTAAGATTCAATACAAATCGGCCACTTTATGGCCTTCCTAGTAAAAATGGGTCGAAAACGAGTAATGTCCTAAATTAACGAGAGATTTTCTTAACCTCCATTTTCGCCGAATTTTTAGAGAATGCAAAAATATCCCATGGAAGTCGTAGTTATGTTGTTTACCTATCCAACGAATTGTCACACGCTAAGATTCAATGCAAATCGGCCACATTATGGCCTTCCTAGTAAAAATGGGTCGAAAACGAGTAATGTCCTAAATTAACGAGGAGATTTTCTTAACCTCCATTTTGGCCGAATTTTTAGAGAATGCAAAAATATCCCATGGAAGTCGTAGTTATGTTGTTTACCTATCCAACGAATTGTCACACGCTAAGATTCAATGCAAATCGGCTACATTATGGCCTTCCTACTAAAAAAGGGTCGAAAACGAGTAATGTCCCAAATTAACGAGGAGATTTTCTTAACCTCCATTTTGGCCAAATTTTTAGAGAATGCAAAAATATCCCATGGAAGTCGTAGTTATGTTGTTTACCTTTCCAACGAATTGTCACATGCTAAGATTCAATGCAAATCGGCCACATTATGGCCTTCCTAGTAAAAAAGGGTCGAAAACGAGTAATGTCCTAAACTAACGAGGGGATTTTCTTAGCCTCCATTTTGGCCGAATTTTTAGAGAATGCAAAAATATCCCATGGATATCGTAGGTATGTTGTTTACCTATCCAACGAATTGTCACATGCTAAGATTCAATACAAATCGGCCACTTTATGGCCTTCCTAGTAAAAATGGGTCGAAAACGAGTAATGTCCTAAATTAACGAGGAGATTTTCTTAACCTCCATTTTGGCCGAATTTTTAGAGATGCAAAAATATCCCATGGAAGTCGTAGTTATGTTGTTTACCTATCCAACGAATTGTCACACGCTAAAATTCAATGCAAATCGGCCACATTATGGCCTTCCTAGTAAAAAAGGGTCGAAAACGAGTAATGTCCCAAATTAACGCAAGGATTTTCTTAACCTCCATTTTGGCTGAATTTTTAAAAAATGCAAAAATATCCCATGGAAGTCGTAGCTATGTTGTTTACCTATCCAACAAATTGTCCCATGCTAAGATTCAATACAAACCGGCCACTTTATGGCCTTCCTTATAAAAAAGGGTCGAAAACGAGTAATGTCCTAAATTAACGAGGGGATTTTCTTAACCTCCATTTTGGCTGAATTTTTAGAGAATGCAAAAATATCCCATGGAAGTCGTAGTTATGTTGTTTACCTATCCAACGAATTGTCACACGCTAAGATTCAATGTAAATCGGCTACATTATGGCCTTTCTACTAAAAAAGGGTCGAAAACGAGTAATGTCCCAATTTAACGAGGAGATTTTCTTAACCTCCATTTTGGCCAAATTTTTAGAGAATGCAGAAATATCCCATGGAAGTCGTAGTTATGTTGTTTACCTTTCCAACGAATTGTCACATGCTAAGATTCAATGCAAATCGGCCACATTATGGCCTTCCTAGTAAAAAAGGGTCGAAAACGAGTAATGTCCTAAACTAACGAGGGGATTTTCTTAGCCTCCATTTTGGCCGAATTTTTAGAGAATGCAAAAATATCCCATGGATATCGTAGGTATGTTGTTTACCTATCCAACGAATTGTCACATGCTAAGATTCAATACAAATCGGCCACTTTATGGCCTTCCTAGTAAAAATGGGTCGAAAACGAGTAATGTCCTAAATTAACGAGAGATTTTCTTAACCTCCATTTTCGCCGAATTTTTAGAGAATGCAAAAATATCCCATGGAAGTCGTAGTTATGTTGTTTACCTATCCAACGAATTGTCACACGCTAAGATTCAATGCAAATCGGCCACATTATGGCCTTCCTAGTAAAAATGGGTCGAAAACGAGTAATGTCCTAAATTAACGAGGAGATTTTCTTAACCTCCATTTTGGCCGAATTTTTAGAGAATGCAAAAATATCCCATGGAAGTCGTAGTTATGTTGTTTACCTATCCAACGAATTGTCACACGCTAAAATTCAATGCTAATCGGCCACATTATGGCCTTCCTAGTAAAAAAGGGTCGAAAACGAGTAATGTCCCAAATTAACGCAAGGATTTTCTTAACCTCCATTTTGGCTGAATTTTTAAAAAATGCAAAAATATCCCATGGAAGTCGTAGCTATGTTGTTTACCTATCCAACAAATTGTCCCATGCTAAGATTCAATACAAACCGGCCACTTTATGGCCTTCCTTATAAAAAAGGGTCGAAAACGAGTAATGTCCTAAATTAACGAGGGGATTTTCTTAACCTCCATTTTGGCTGAATTTTTAGAGAATGCAAAAATATCCCATGGAAGTCGTAGTTATGTTGTTTACCTATCCAACGAATTGTCACACGCTAAGATTCAATGCAAATCGGCTACATTATAGCCTTCCTACTAAAAAAGGGTCGAAAACGAGTAATGTCCCAAATTAACGAGGAGATTTTCTTAACCTCCATTTTGGCCAAATTTTTAGAGAATGCAAAAATATCCCATGGAAGTCGTAGTTATGTTGTTTACCTTTCCAACGAATTGTCACATGCTAAGATTCAATGCAAATCGGCCACATTATGGCCTTCCTAGTAAAAAAGGGTCGAAAACGAGTAATGTCCTAAACTAACGAGGGGATTTTCTTAGCCTCCATTTTGGCCGAATTTTTAGAGAATGCAAAAATATCCCATGGATATCGTAGGTATGTTGTTTACCTATCCAACGAATTGTCACATGCTAAGATTCAATACAAATCGGCCACTTTATGGCCTTCCTAGTAAAAATGGGTCGAAAACGAGTAATGTCCTAAATTAACGAGGAGATTTTCTTAACCTCCATTTTGGCCGAATTTTTAGAGAATGCAAAAATATCCCATGGAAGTCGTAGTTATGTTGTTTACCTATCCAACGAATTGTCACACGCTAAGATTCAATGCAAATCGGCCACATTATGGCCTTCCTAGTAAAAATGGGTCGAAAACGAGTAATGTCCTAAATTAACGAGGAGATTTTCTTAACCTCCATTTTGGCCGAATTTTTAGAGAATGCAAAAATATCCCATGGAAGTCGTAGTTATGTTGTTTACCTATCCAACGAATTGTCACACGCTAAAATTCAATGCTAATCGGCCACATTATGGCCTTCCTAGTAAAAAAGGGTCGAAAACGAGTAATGTCCCAAATTAACGCAAGGATTTTCTTAACCTCCATTTTGGCTGAATTTTTAAAAAATGCAAAAATATCCCATGGAAGTCGTAGCTATGTTGTTTACCTATCCAACGAATTGTCACACGCTAAGATTCAATGGAAATCGGCTACATTATGGCCTTTCTACTAAAAAAGGGTCGAAAACGAGTAATGTCCCAATTTAACGAGGAGATTTTCTTAACCTCCATTTTGGCCAAATTTTTAGAGAATGCAGAAATATCCCATGGAAGTCGTAGTTATGTTGTTTACCTATCCAACGAATTGTCACACGCTAAGATTCAATGCAAATCGGCCACATTATGGCCTTCCTAGTAAAAATGGGTCGAAAACGAGTAATGTCCTAAATTAACGAGGGGATTTTCTTAACCTCCATTTTGGCTGAATTTTTAGAGAATGCAAAAATATCCCATGGAAGTCGTAGTTATGTTGTTTACCTATCCAACGAATTGTCACACGCTAAGATTCAATGGAAATCGGCTACATTATGGCCTTTCTACTAAAAAAGGGTCGAAAACGAGTAATGTCCCAATTTAACGAGGAGATTTTCTTAACCTCCATTTTGGCCAAATTTTTAGAGAATGCAGAAATATCCCATGGAAGTCGTAGTTATGTTGTTTACCTTTCCAACGAATTGTCACATGCTAAGATTCAATGCAAATCGGCCACATTATGGCCTTCCTAGTAAAAAAGGGTCGAAAACGAGTAATGTCCTAAACTAACGAGGGGATTTTCTTAGCCTCCATTTTGGCCGAATTTTTAGAGAATGCAAAAATATCCCATGGATATCGTAGGTATGTTGTTTACCTATCCAACGAATTGTCACATGCTAAGATTCAATACAAATCGGCCACTTTATGGCCTTCCTAGTAAAAATGGGTCGAAAACGAGTAATGTCCTAAATTAACGAGGAGATTTTCTTAACCTCCATTTTGGCCGAATTTTTAGAGAATGCAAAAATATCCCATGGAAGTCGTAGTTATGTTGTTTACCTATCCAACGAATTGTCACACGCTAAAATTCAATGCTAATCGGCCACATTATGGCCTTCCTAGTAAAAAAGGGTCGAAAACGAGTAATGTCCCAAATTAACGCAAGGATTTTCTTAACCTCCATTTTGGCTGAATTTTTAAAAAATGCAAAAATATCCCATGGAAGTCGTAGCTATGTTGTTTACCTATCCAACAAATTGTCCCATGCTAAGATTCAATACAAACCGGCCACTTTATGGCCTTCCTTATAAAAAAGGGTCGAAAACGAGTAATGTCCTAAATTAACGAGGGGATTTTCTTAACCTCCATTTTGGCTGAATTTTTAGAGAATGCAAAAATATCCCATGGAAGTCGTAGTTATGTTGTTTACCTATCCAACGAATTGTCACACGCTAAGATTCAATGTAAATCGGCTACATTATGGCCTTTCTACTAAAAATGGGTCGAAAACGAGTAATGTCCCAATTTAACGAGGAGATTTTCTTAACCTCCATTTTGGCCGAATTTTTAGAGAATGCAAAAATATCCCATGGAAGTCGTAGTTATGTTGTTTACCTATCCAACGAATTGTCACACGCTAAAATTCAATGCTAATCGGCCACATTATGGCCTTCCTAGTAAAAAAGGGTCGAAAACGAGTAATGTCCCAAATTAACGCAAGGATTTTCTTAACCTCCATTTTGGCTGAATTTTTAAAAAATGCAAAAATATCCCATGGAAGTCGTAGCTATGTTGTTTACCTATCCAACAAATTGTCCCATGCTAAGATTCAATACAAACCGGCCACTTTATGGCCTTCCTTATAAAAAAGGGTCGAAAACGAGTAATGTCCTAAATTAACGAGGGGATTTTCTTAACCTCCATTTTGGCTGAATTTTTAGAGAATGCAAAAATATCCCATGGAAGTCGTAGTTATGTTGTTTACCTATCCAACGAATTGTCACACGCTAAGATTCAATGTAAATCGGCTACATTATGGCCTTTCTACTAAAAAAGGGTCGAAAACGAGTAATGTCCCAATTTAACGAGGAGATTTTCTTAACCTCCATTTTGGCCAAATTTTTAGAGAATGCAGAAATATCCCATGGAAGTCGTAGTTATGTTGTTTACCTTTCCAACGAATTGTCACATGCTAAGATTCAATGCAAATCGGCCACATTATGGCCTTCCTAGTAAAAAAGGTTCGAAAACGAGTAATGTCCTAAACTAACGAGGGGATTTTCTTAGCCTCCATTTTGGCCGAATTTTTAGAGAATGCAAAAATATCCCATGGATATCGTAGGTATGTTGTTTACCTATCCAACGAATTGTCACATGCTAAGATTCAATACAAATCGGCCACTTTATGGCCTTCCTAGTAAAAATGGGTCGAAAACGAGTAATGTCCTAAATTAACGAGAGATTTTCTTAACCTCCATTTTCGCCGAATTTTTAGAGAATGCAAAAATATCCCATGGAAGTCGTAGTTATGTTATTTACCTATCCAACGAATTGTCACACGCTAAGATTCAATGCAAATCGGCCACATTATGGCCTTCCTAGTAAAAATGGGTCGAAAACGAGTAATGTCCTAAATTAACGAGGGGATTTTCTTAACCTCCATTTTGGCTGAATTTTTAGAGAATGCAAAAATATCCCATGGAAGTCGTAGTTATGTTGTTTACCTATCCAACGAATTGTCACACGCTAAGATTCAATGGAAATCGGCTACATTATGGCCTTTCTACTAAAAAAGGGTCGAAAACGAGTAATGTCCCAATTTAACGAGGAGATTTTCTTAACCTCCATTTTGGCCAAATTTTTAGAGAATGCAGAAATATCCCATGGAAGTCGTAGTTATGTTGTTTACCTTTCCAACGAATTGTCACATGCTAAGATTCAATGCAAATCGGCCACATTATGGCCTTCCTAGTAAAAAAGGGTCGAAAACGAGTAATGTCCTAAACTAACGAGGGGATTTTCTTAGCCTCCATTTTGGCCGAATTTTTAGAGAATGCAAAAATATCCCATGGATATCGTAGGTATGTTGTTTACCTATCCAACGAATTGTCACATGCTAAGATTCAATACAAATCGGCCACTTTATGGCCTTCCTAGTAAAAATGGGTCGAAAACGAGTAATGTCCTAAATTAACGAGGAGATTTTCTTAACCTCCATTTTGGCCGAATTTTTAGAGAATGCAAAAATATCCCATGGAAGTCGTAGTTATGTTGTTTACCTATCCAACGAATTGTCACACGCTAAAATTCAATGCTAATCGGCCACATTATGGCCTTCCTAGTAAAAAAGGGTCGAAAACGAGTAATGTCCCAAATTAACGCAAGGATTTTCTTAACCTCCATTTTGGCTGAATTTTTAAAAAATGCAAAAATATCCCATGGAAGTCGTAGCTATGTTGTTTACCTATCCAACAAATTGTCCCATGCTAAGATTCAATACAAACCGGCCACTTTATGGCCTTCCTTATAAAAAAGGGTCGAAAACGAGTAATGTCCTAAATTAACGAGGGGATTTTCTTAACCTCCATTTTGGCTGAATTTTTAGAGAATGCAAAAATATCCCATGGAAGTCGTAGTTATGTTGTTTACCTATCCAACGAATTGTCACACGCTAAGATTCAATGTAAATCGGCTACATTATGGCCTTTCTACTAAAAAAGGGTCGAAAACGAGTAATGTCCCAATTTAACGAGGAGATTTTCTTAACCTCCATTTTGGCCAAATTTTTAGAGAATGCAGAAATATCCCATGGAAGTCGTAGTTATGTTGTTTACCTTTCCAACGAATTGTCACATGCTAAGATTCAATGCAAATCGGCCACATTATTGCCTTCCTAGTAAAAAAGGTTCGAAAACGAGTAATGTCCTAAACTAACGAGGGGATTTTCTTAGCCTCCATTTTGGCCGAATTTTTAGAGAATGCAAAAATATCCCATGGATATCGTAGGTATGTTGTTTACCTATCCAACGAATTGTCACATGCTAAGATTCAATACAAATCGGCCACTTTATGGCCTTCCTAGTAAAAATGGGTCGAAAACGAGTAATGTCCTAAATTAACGAGGAGATTTTCTTAACCTCCATTTTGGCCGAATTTTTAGAGAATGCAAAAATATCCCATGGAAGTCGTAGTTATGTTGTTTACCTATCCAACGAATTGTCACACGCTAAAATTCAATGCTAATCGGCCACATTATGGCCTTCCTAGTAAAAAAGGGTCGAAAACGAGTAATGTCCCAAATTAACGCAAGGATTTTCTTAACCTCCATTTTGGCTGAATTTTTAAAAAATGCAAAAATATCCCATGGAAGTCGTAGCTATGTTGTTTACCTATCCAACAAATTGTCCCATGCTAAGATTCAATACAAACCGGCCACTTTATGGCCTTCCTTATAAAAAAGGGTCGAAAACGAGTAATGTCCTAAATTAACGAGGGGATTTTCTTAACCTCCATTTTGGCTGAATTTTTAGAGAATGCAAAAATATCCCATGGAAGTCGTAGTTATGTTGTTTACCTATCCAACGAATTGTCACACGCTAAGATTCAATGTAAATCGGCTACATTATGGCCTTTCTACTAAAAAAGGGTCGAAAACGAGTAATGTCCCAATTTAACGAGGAGATTTTCTTAACCTCCATTTTGGCCAAATTTTTAGAGAATGCAGAAATATCCCATGGAAGTCGTAGTTATGTTGTTTACCTTTCCAACGAATTGTCACATGCTAAGATTCAATGCAAATCGGCCACATTATTGCCTTCCTAGTAAAAAAGGTTCGAAAACGAGTAATGTCCTAAACTAACGAGGGGATTTTCTTAGCCTCCATTTTGGCCGAATTTTTAGAGAATGCAAAAATATCCCATGGATATCGTAGGTATGTTGTTTACCTATCCAACGAATTGTCACATGCTAAGATTCAATACAAATCGGCCACTTTATGGCCTTCCTAGTAAAAATGGGTCGAAAACGAGTAATGTCCTAAATTAACGAGAGATTTTCTTAACCTCCATTTTCGCCGAATTTTTAGAGAATGCAAAAATATCCCATGGAAGTCGTAGTTATGTTATTTACCTATCCAACGAATTGTCACACGCTAAGATTCAATGCAAATCGGCCACATTATGGCCTTCCTAGTAAAAATGGGTCGAAAACGAGTAATGTCCTAAATTAACGAGGAGATTTTCTTAACCTCCATTTTGGCCGAATTTTTAGAGAATGCAAAAATATCCCATGGAAGTCGTAGTTATGTTGTTTACCTATCCAACGAATTGTCACACGCTAAAATTCAATGCTAATCGGCCACATTATGGCCTTCCTAGTAAAAAAGGGTCGAAAACGAGTAATGTCCCAAATTAACGCAAGGATTTTCTTAACCTCCATTTTGGCTGAATTTTTAAAAAATGCAAAAATATCCCATGGAAGTCGTAGCTATGTTGTTTACCTATCCAACAAATTGTCCCATGCTAAGATTCAATACAAACCGGCCACTTTATGGCCTTCCTTATAAAAAAGGGTCGAAAACGAGTAATGTCCTAAATTAACGAGGGGATTTTCTTAACCTCCATTTTGGCTGAATTTTTAGAGAATGCAAAAATATCCCATGGAAGTCGTAGTTATGTTGTTTACCTATCCAACGAATTGTCACACGCTAAGATTCAATGTAAATCGGCTACATTATGGCCTTTCTACTAAAAAAGGGTCGAAAACGAGTAATGTCCCAATTTAACGAGGAGATTTTCTTAACCTCCATTTTGGCCAAATTTTTAGAGAATGCAGAAATATCCCATGGAAGTCGTAGTTATGTTGTTTACCTTTCCAACGAATTGTCACATGCTAAGATTCAATGCAAATCGGCCACATTATGGCCTTCCTAGTAAAAAAGGTTCGAAAACGAGTAATGTCCTAAACTAACGAGGGGATTTTCTTAGCCTCCATTTTGGCCGAATTTTTAGAGAATGCAAAAATATCCCATGGATATCGTAGGTATGTTGTTTACCTATCCAACGAATTGTCACATGCTAAGATTCAATACAAATCGGCCACTTTATGGCCTTCCTAGTAAAAATGGGTCGAAAACGAGTAATGTCCTAAATTAACGAGAGATTTTCTTAACCTCCATTTTCGCCGAATTTTTAGAGAATGCAAAAATATCCCATGGAAGTCGTAGTTATGTTATTTACCTATCCAACGAATTGTCACACGCTAAGATTCAATGCAAATCGGCCACATTATGGCCTTCCTAGTAAAAATGGGTCGAAAACGAGTAATGTCCTAAATTAACGAGGGGATTTTCTTAACCTCCATTTTGGCTGAATTTTTAGAGAATGCAAAAATATCCCATGGAAGTCGTAGTTATGTTGTTTACCTATCCAACGAATTGTCACACGCTAAGATTCAATGGAAATCGGCTACATTATGGCCTTTCTACTAAAAAAGGGTCGAAAACGAGTAATGTCCCAATTTAACGAGGAGATTTTCTTAACCTCCATTTTGGCCAAATTTTTAGAGAATGCAGAAATATCCCATGGAAGTCGTAGTTATGTTGTTTACCTTTCCAACGAATTGTCACATGCTAAGATTCAATGCAAATCGGCCACATTATGGCCTTCCTAGTAAAAAAGGGTCGAAAACGAGTAATGTCCTAAACTAACGAGGGGATTTTCTTAGCCTCCATTTTGGCCGAATTTTTAGAGAATGCAAAAATATCCCATGGATATCGTAGGTATGTTGTTTACCTATCCAACGAATTGTCACATGCTAAGATTCAATACAAATCGGCCACTTTATGGCCTTCCTAGTAAAAATGGGTCGAAAACGAGTAATGTCCTAAATTAACGAGGAGATTTTCTTAACCTCCATTTTGGCCGAATTTTTAGAGAATGCAAAAATATCCCATGGAAGTCGTAGTTATGTTGTTTACCTATCCAACGAATTGTCACACGCTAAGATTCAATGCAAATCGGCCACATTATGGCCTTCCTAGTAAAAATGGGTCGAAAACGAGTAATGTCCTAAATTAACGAGGAGATTTTCTTAACCTCCATTTTGGCCGAATTTTTAGAGAATGCAAAAATATCCCATGGAAGTCGTAGTTATGTTGTTTACCTATCCAACGAATTGTCACACGCTAAAATTCAATGCTAATCGGCCACATTATGGCCTTCCTAGTAAAAAAGGGTCGAAAACGAGTAATGTCCCAAATTAACGCAAGGATTTTCTTAACCTCCATTTTGGCTGAATTTTTAAAAAATGCAAAAATATCCCATGGAAGTCGTAGCTATGTTGTTTACCTATCCAACAAATTGTCCCATGCTAAGATTCAATACAAACCGGCCACTTTATGGCCTTCCTTATAAAAAAGGGTCGAAAACGAGTAATGTCCTAAATTAACGAGGGGATTTTCTTAACCTCCATTTTGGCTGAATTTTTAGAGAATGCAAAAATATCCCATGGAAGTCGTAGTTATGTTGTTTACCTATCCAACGAATTGTCACACGCTAAGATTCAATGTAAATCGGCTACATTATGGCCTTTCTACTAAAAAAGGGTCGAAAACGAGTAATGTCCCAATTTAACGAGGAGATTTTCTTAACCTCCATTTTGGCCAAATTTTTAGAGAATGCAGAAATATCCCATGGAAGTCGTAGTTATGTTGTTTACCTTTCCAACGAATTGTCACATGCTAAGATTCAATGCAAATCGGCCACATTATGGCCTTCCTAGTAAAAAAGGTTCGAAAACGAGTAATGTCCTAAACTAACGAGGGGATTTTCTTAGCCTCCATTTTGGCCGAATTTTTAGAGAATGCAAAAATATCCCATGGATATCGTAGGTATGTTGTTTACCTATCCAACGAATTGTCACATGCTAAGATTCAATACAAATCGGCCACTTTATGGCCTTCCTAGTAAAAATGGGTCGAAAACGAGTAATGTCCTAAATTAACGAGAGATTTTCTTAACCTCCATTTTCGCCGAATTTTTAGAGAATGCAAAAATATCCCATGGAAGTCGTAGTTATGTTATTTACCTATCCAACGAATTGTCACACGCTAAGATTCAATGCAAATCGGCCACATTATGGCCTTCCTAGTAAAAATGGGTCGAAATCGAGTAATGTCCTAAATTAACGAGGAGATTTTCTTAACCTCCATTTTGGCCGAATTTTTAGAGAATGCAAAAATATCCCATGGAAGTCGTAGTTATGTTGTTTACCTATCCAACGAATTGTCACACGCTAAAATTCAATGCTAATCGGCCACATTATGGCCTTCCTAGTAAAAAAGGGTCGAAAACGAGTAATGTCCCAAATTAACGCAAGGATTTTCTTAACCTCCATTTTGGCTGAATTTTTAAAAAATGCAAAAATATCCCATGGAAGTCGTAGCTATGTTGTTTACCTATCCAACAAATTGTCCCATGCTAAGATTCAATACAAACCGGCCACTTTATGGCCTTCCTTATAAAAAAGGGTCGAAAACGAGTAATGTCCTAAATTAACGAGGGGATTTTCTTAACCTCCATTTTGGCTGAATTTTTAGAGAATGCAAAAATATCCCATGGAAGTCGTAGTTATGTTGTTTACCTATCCAACGAATTGTCACACGCTAAGATTCAATGCAAATCGGCCACATTATGGCCTTCCTAGTAAAAATGGGTCGAAATCGAGTAATGTCCCAATTTAACGAGGAGATTTTCTTAACCTCCATTTTGGCCAAATTTTTAGAGAATGCAGAAATATCCCATGGAAGTCGTAGTTATGTTGTTTACCTTTCCAACGAATTGTCACATGCTAAGATTCAATGCAAATCGGCCACATTATGGCCTTCCTAGTAAAAAAGGTTCGAAAACGAGTAATGTCCTAAACTAACGAGGGGATTTTCTTAGCCTCCATTTTGGCCGAATTTTTAGAGAATGCAAAAATATCCCATGGATATCGTAGGTATGTTGTTTACCTATCCAACGAATTGTCACATGCTAAGATTCAATACAAATCGGCCACTTTATGGCCTTCCTAGTAAAAATGGGTCGAAAACGAGTAATGTCCTAAATTAACGAGAGATTTTCTTAACCTCCATTTTCGCCGAATTTTTAGAGAATGCAAAAATATCCCATGGAAGTCGTAGTTATGTTGTTTACCTATCCAACGAATTGTCACACGCTAAGATTCAATGCAAATCGGCCACATTATGGCCTTCCTAGTAAAAATGGGTCGAAAACGAGTAATGTCCTAAATTAACGAGGAGATTTTCTTAACCTCCATTTTGGCCGAATTTTTAGAGAATGCAAAAATATCCCATGGAAGTCGTAGTTATGTTGTTTACCTATCCAACGAATTGTCACACGCTAAAATTCAATGCTAATCGGCCACATTATGGCCTTCCTAGTAAAAAAGGGTCGAAAACGAGTAATGTCCCAAATTAACGCAAGGATTTTCTTAACCTCCATTTTGGCTGAATTTTTAAAAAATGCAAAAATATCCCATGGAAGTCGTAGCTATGTTGTTTACCTATCCAACAAATTGTCCCATGCTAAGATTCAATACAAACCGGCCACTTTATGGCCTTCCTTATAAAAAAGGGTCGAAAACGAGTAATGTCCTAAATTAACGAGGGGATTTTCTTAACCTCCATTTTGGCTGAATTTTTAGAGAATGCAAAAATATCCCATAGAAGTCGTAGTTATGTTGTTTACCTATCCAACGAATTGTCACACGCTAAGATTCAATGCAAATCGGCTACATTATAGCCTTCCTACTAAAAAAGGGTCGAAAACGAGTAATGTCCCAAATTAACGAGGAGATTTTCTTAACCTCCATTTTGGCCAAATTTTTAGAGAATGCAAAAATATCCCATGGAAGTCGTAGTTATGTTGTTTACCTTTCCAACGAATTGTCACATGCTAAGATTCAATGCAAATCGGCCACATTATGGCCTTCCTAGTAAAAAAGGGTCGAAAACGAGTAATGTCCTAAACTAACGAGGGGATTTTCTTAGCCTCCATTTTGGCCGAATTTTTAGAGAATGCAAAAATATCCCATGGATATCGTAGGTATGTTGTTTACCTATCCAACGAATTGTCACATGCTAAGATTCAATACAAATCGGCCACTTTATGGCCTTCCTAGTAAAAATGGGTCGAAAACGAGTAATGTCCTAAATTAACGAGGAGATTTTCTTAACCTCCATTTTGGCCGAATTTTTAGAGAATGCAAAAATATCCCATGGAAGTCGTAGTTATGTTGTTTACCTATCCAACGAATTGTCACACGCTAAAATTCAATGCAAATCGGCCACATTATGGCCTTCCTAGTAA
Organism: Medicago sativa; assembly: GCF_051527215.1. Classification (NCBI taxonomy): domain Eukaryota; kingdom Viridiplantae; phylum Streptophyta; class Magnoliopsida; order Fabales; family Fabaceae; genus Medicago; species Medicago sativa. The sequence goes on from NC_140750.1 coordinate 86,963,102, forward strand.
AAAAGGGTCGAAAACGAGTAATGTCCCAAATTAACGCAAGGATTTTCTTAACCTCCATTTTGGCTGAATTTTTAAAAAATGCAAAAATATCCCATGGAAGTCGTAGCTATGTTGTTTACCTATCCAACAAATTGTCCCATGCTAAGATTCAATACAAACCGGCCACTTTATGGCCTTCCTTATAAAAAAGGGTCGAAAACGAGTAATGTCCTAAATTAACGAGGGGATTTTCTTAACCTCCATTTTGGCTGAATTTTTAGAGAATGCAAAAATATCCCATGGAAGTCGTAGTTATGTTGTTTACCTATCCAACGAATTGTCACACGCTAAGATTCAATGCAAATCGGCTACATTATGGCCTTTCTACTAAAAAAGGGTCGAAAACGAGTAATGTCCCAAATTAACGAGGAGATTTTCTTAACCTCCATTTTGGCCAAATTTTTAGAGAATGCAAAAATATCCCATGGAAGTCGTAGTTATGTTGTTTACCTTTCCAACGAATTGTCACATGCTAAGATTCAATGCAAATCGGCCACATTATGGCCTTCCTAGCAAAAAAGGGTCGAAAACGAGTAATGTCCTAAACTAACGAGGGGATTTTCTTAGCCTCCATTTTGGCCGAATTTTTAGAGAATGCAAAAATATCCCATGGATATCGTAGGTATGTTGTTTACCTATCCAACGAATTGTCACATGCTAAGATTCAATACAAATCGGCCACTTTATGGCCTTCCTAGTAAAAATGGGTCGAAAACGAGTAATGTCCTAAATTAACGAGGAGATTTTCTTAACCTCCATTTTGGCCGAATTTTTAGAGAATGCAAAAATATCCCATGGAAGTCGTAGTTATGTTGTTTACCTATCCAACGAATTGTCACACGCTAAGATTCAATGCAAATCGGCCACATTATGGCCTTCCTAGTAAAAATGGGTCGAAAACGAGTAATGTCCTAAATTAACGAGGAGATTTTCTTAACCTCCATTTTGGCCGAATTTTTAGAGAATGCAAAAATATCCCATGGAAGTCGTAGTTATGTTGTTTACCTATCCAACGAATTGTCACACGCTAAAATTCAATGCTAATCGGCCACATTATGGCCTTCCTAGTAAAAAAGGGTCGAAAACGAGTAATGTCCCAAATTAACGCAAGGATTTTCTTAACCTCCATTTTGGCTGAATTTTTAAAAAATGCAAAAATATCACATGGAAGTCGTAGCTATGTTGTTTACCTATCCAACAAATTGTCCCATGCTAAGATTCAATACAAACCGGCCACTTTATGGCCTTCCTTATAAAAAAGGGTCGAAAACGAGTAATGTCCTAAATTAACGAGGGGATTTTCTTAACCTCCATTTTGGCTGAATTTTTAGAGAATGCAAAAATATCCCATGGAAGTCGTAGTTATGTTGTTTACCTATCCAACGAATTGTCACACGCTAAGATTCAATGCAAATCGGCTACATTATGGCCTTTCTACTAAAAAAGGGTCGAAAACGAGTAATGTCCCAAATTAACGAGGAGATTTTCTTAACCTCCATTTTGGCCAAATTTTTAGAGAATGCAAAAATATCCCATGGAAGTCGTAGTTATGTTGTTTACCTTTCCAACGAATTGTCACATGCTAAGATTCAATGCAAATCGGCCACATTATGGCCTTCCTAGTAAAAAAGGGTCGAAAACGAGTAATGTCCTAAACTAACGAGGGGATTTTCTTAGCCTCCATTTTGGCCGAATTTTTAGAGAATGCAAAAATATCCCATGGATATCGTAGGTATGTTGTTTACCTATCCAACGAATTGTCACATGCTAAGATTCAATACAAATCGGCCACTTTATGGCCTTCCTAGTAAAAATGGGTCGAAAACGAGTAATGTCCTAAATTAACGAGGAGATTTTCTTAACCTCCATTTTGGCCGAATTTTTAGAGAATGCAAAAATATCCCATGGAAGTCGTAGTTATGTTGTTTACCTATCCAACGAATTGTCACACGCTAAGATTCAATGCAAATCGGCCACATTATGGTCTTCCTAGTAAAAATGGGTCGAAAACGAGTAATGTCCTAAATTAACGAGGAGATTTTCTTAACCTCCATTTTGGCCGAATTTTTAGAGAATGCAAAAATATCCCATGGAAGTCGTAGGTATGTTGTTTACCTATCCAACGAATTGTCACACGCTAAAATTCAATGCTAATCGGCCACATTATGGCCTTCCTAGTAAAAAAGGGTCGAAAACGAGTAATGTCCCAAATTAACGCAAGGATTTTCTTAACCTCCATTTTGGCTGAATTTTTAAAAAATGCAAAAATATCCCATGGATATCGTAGGTATGTTGTTTACCTATCCAACGAATTGTCACATGCTAAGATTCAATACAAATCGGCCACTTTATGGCCTTCCTAGTAAAAATGGGTCGAAAACGAGTAATGTCCTAAATTAACGAGGAGATTTTCTTAACCTCCATTTTGGCCGAATTTTTAGAGAATGCAAAAATATCCCATGGAAGTCGTAGTTATGTTGTTTACCTATCCAACGAATTGTCACACGCTAAGATTCAATGCAAATCGGCTACATTATGGCCTTTCTACTAAAAAAGGGTCGAAAACGAGTAATGTCCCAAATTAACGAGGAGATTTTCTTAACCTCCATTTTGGCCAAATTTTTAGAGAATGCAAAAATATCCCATGGAAGTCGTAGTTATGTTGTTTACCTTTCCAACGAATTGTCACATGCTAAGATTCAATGCAAATCGGCCACATTATGGCCTTCCTAGTAAAAAAGGGTCGAAAACGAGTAATGTCCTAAACTAACGAGGGGATTTTCTTAGCCTCCATTTTGGCCGAATTTTTAGAGAATGCAAAAATATCCCATGGATATCGTAGGTATGTTGTTTACCTATCCAACGAATTGTCACATGCTAAGATTCAATACAAATCGGCCACTTTATGGCCTTCCTAGTAAAAATGGGTCGAAAACGAGTAATGTCCTAAATTAACGAGGAGATTTTCTTAACCTCCATTTTGGCCGAATTTTTAGAGAATGTAAAAATATCCCATGGAAGTCGTAGTTATGTTGTTTACCTATCCAACGAATTGTCACACGCTAAGATTCAATGCAAATCGGCTACATTATGGCCTTTCTACTAAAAAAGGGTCGAAAACGAGTAATGTCCCAAATTAACGAGGAGATTTTCTTAACCTCCATTTTGGCCAAATTTTTAGAGAATGCAAAAATATCCCATGGAAGTCGTAGTTATGTTGTTTACCTTTCCAACGAATTGTCACATGCTAAGATTCAATGCAAATCGGCCACATTATGGCCTTCCTAGTAAAAAAGGGTCGAAAACGAGTAATGTCCTAAACTAACGAGGGGATTTTCTTAGCCTCCATTTTGGCCGAATTTTTAGAGAATGCAAAAATATCCCATGGATATCGTAGGTATGTTGTTTACCTATCCAACGAATTGTCACATGCTAAGATTCAATACAAATCGGCCACTTTATGGCCTTCCTAGTAAAAATGGGTCGAAAACGAGTAATGTCCTAAATTAACGAGGAGATTTTCTTAACCTCCATTTTGGCCGAATTTTTAGAGAATGCAAAAATATCCCATGGAAGTCGTAGTTATGTTGTTTACCTGTCCAACGAATTGTCACACGCTAAGATTCAATGCAAATCGGCCACATTATGGCCTTCCTAGTAAAAATGGGTCGAAAACGAGTAATGTCCTAAATTAACGAGGAGATTTTCTTAACCTCCATTTTGGCCGAATTTTTAGAGAATGCAAAAATATCCCATGGAAGTCGTAGTTATGTTGTTTACCTATCCAACGAATTGTCACACGCTAAAATTCAATGCTAATCGGCCACATTATGGCCTTCCTAGTAAAAAAGGGTCGAAAACGAGTAATGTCCCAAATTAACGCAAGGATTTTCTTAACCTCCATTTTGGCTGAATTTTTAAAAAATGCAAAAATATCCCATGGAAGTCGTAGCTATGTTGTTTACCTATCCAACAAATTGTCCCATGCTAAGATTCAATACAAACCGGCCACTTTATGGCCTTCCTTATAAAAAAGGGTCGAAAACGAGTAATGTCCTAAATTAACGAGGGGATTTTCTTAACCTCCATTTTGGCTGAATTTTTAGAGAATGCAAAAATATCCCATGGAAGTCGTAGTTATGTTGTTTACCTATCCAACGAATTGTCACACGCTAAGATTCAATGCAAATCGGCTACATTATGGCCTTCCTACTAAAAAAGGGTCGAAAACGAGTAATGTCCCAAATTAACGAGGAGATTTTCTTAACCTCCATTTTGGCCAAATTTTTAGAGAATGCAAAAATATCCCATGGAAGTCGTAGTTATGTTGTTTACCTTTCCAACGAATTGTCACATGCTAAGATTCAATGCAAATCGGCCACATTATGGCCTTCCTAGTAAAAAAGGGTCGAAAACGAGTAATGTCCTAAACTAACGAGGGGATTTTCTTAGCCTCCATTTTGGCCGAATTTTTAGAGAATGCAAAAATATCCCATGGATATCGTAGGTATGTTGTTTACCTATCCAACGAATTGTCACATGCTAAGATTCAATACAAATCGGCCACTTTATGGCCTTCCTAGTAAAAATGGGTCGAAAACGAGTAATGTCCTAAATTAACGAGGAGATTTTCTTAACCTCCATTTTGGCCGAATTTTTAGAGAATGCAAAAATATCCCATGGAAGTCGTAGTTATGTTGTTTACCTATCCAACGAATTGTCACACGCTAAAATTCAATGCAAATCGGCCACATTATGGCCTTCCTAGTAAAAAAGGGTCGAAAACGAGTAATGTCCCAAATTAACGCAAGGATTTTCTTAACCTCCATTTTGGCTGAATTTTTAAAAAATGCAAAAATATCCCATGGAAGTCTTAGCTATGTTGTTTACCTATCCAACAAATTGTCCCATGCTAAGATTCAATACAAACCGGCCACTTTATGGCCTTCCTTATAAAAAAGGGTCGAAAACGAGTAATGTCCTAAATTAACGAGGGGATTTTCTTAACCTCCATTTTGGCTGAATTTTTAGAGAATGCAAAAATATCCCATGGAAGTCGTAGTTATGTTGTTTACCTATCCAACGAATTGTCACACGCTAAGATTCAATGCAAATCGGCTACATTATGGCCTTCCTACTAAAAAAGGGTCGAAAACGAGTAATGTCCCAAATTAACGAGGATATTTTCTTAACCCCCATTTTGGCTGAATTTTTATAGAATGCAAAAATATCCCATGGAAGTCGTAGTTATGTTGTTTACCTTTCCAACGAATTGTCACATGCTAAGATTCAATGCAAATCGGCCACATTATGGCCTTCCTAGTAAAAAAGGGTCGAAAACGAGTAATGTCCTAAACTAACGAGGGGATTTTCTTAGCCTCCATTTTGGCCGAATTTTTAGAGAATGCAAAAATATCCCATGGATATCGTAGGTATGTTGTTTACCTATCCAACGAATTGTCACATGCTAAGATTCAATACAAATCGGCCACTTTATGGCCTTCCTAGTAAAAATGGGTCGAAAACGAGTAATGTCCTAAATTAACGAGGAGATTTTCTTAACCTCCATTTTGGCCGAATTTTTAGAGAATGCAAAAATATCCCATGGAAGTCGTAGTTATGTTGTTTACCTATCCAACGAATTGTCACACGCTAAGATTCAATGCAAATCGGCCACATTATGGCCTTCCTAGTAAAAATGGGTCGAAAACGAGTAATGTCCTAAATTAACGAGGAGATTTTCTTAACCTCCATTTTGGCCGAATTTTTAGAGAATGCAAAAATATCCCATGGAAGTCGTAGTTATGTTGTTTACCTATCCAACGAATTGTCACACGCTAAAATTCAATGCTAATCGGCCACATTATGGCCTTCCTAGTAAAAAAGGGTCGAAAACGAGTAATGTCCCAAATTAACGCAAGGATTTTCTTAACCTCCATTTTGGCTGAATTTTTAAAAAATGCAAAAATATCCCATGGAAGTCGTAGCTATGTTGTTTACCTATCCAACAAATTGTCCCATGCTAAGATTCAATACAAACCGGCCACTTTATGGCCTTCCTTATAAAAAAGGGTCGAAAACGAGTAATGTCCTAAATTAACGAGGGGATTTTCTTAACCTCCATTTTGGCTGAATTTTTAGAGAATGCAAAAATATCCCATGGAAGTCGTAGTTATGTTGTTTACCTATCCAACGAATTGTCACACGCTAAGATTCAATGCAAATCGGCTACATTATGGCCTTCCTACTAAAAAAGGGTCGAAAACGAGTAATGTCCCAAATTAACGAGGAGATTTTCTTAACCTCCATTTTGGCCAAATTTTTAGAGAATGCAAAAATATCCCATGGAAGTCGTAGTTATGTTGTTTACCTTTCCAACGAATTGTCACATGCTAAGATTCAATGCAAATCGGCCACATTATGGCCTTCCTAGTAAAAAAGGGTCGAAAACGAGTAATGTCCTAAACTAACGAGGGGATTTTCTTAGCCTCCATTTTGGCCGAATTTTTAGAGAATGCAAAAATATCCCATGGATATCGTAGGTATGTTGTTTACCTATCCAACGAATTGTCACATGCTAAGATTCAATACAAATCGGCCACTTTATGGCCTTCCTAGTAAAAATGGGTCGAAAACGAGTAATGTCCTAAATTAACGAGGAGATTTTCTTAACCTCCATTTTGGCCGAATTTTTAGAGAATGCAAAAATATCCCATGGAAGTCGTAGTTATGTTGTTTACCTATCCAACGAATTGTCACACGCTAAAATTCAATGCAAATCGGCCACATTATGGCCTTCCTAGTAAAAAAGGGTCGAAAACGAGTAATGTCCCAAATTAACGCAAGGATTTTCTTAACCTCCATTTTGGCTGAATTTTTAAAAAATGCAAAAATATCCCATGGAAGTCTTAGCTATGTTGTTTACCTATCCAACAAATTGTCCCATGCTAAGATTCAATACAAACCGGCCACTTTATGGCCTTCCTTATAAAAAAGGGTCGAAAACGAGTAATGTCCTAAATTAACGAGGGGATTTTCTTAACCTCCATTTTGGCTGAATTTTTAGAGAATGCAAAAATATCCCATGGAAGTCGTAGTTATGTTGTTTACCTATCCAACGAATTGTCACACGCTAAGATTCAATGCAAATCGGCTACATTATGGCCTTCCTACTAAAAAAGGGTCGAAAACGAGTAATGTCCCAAATTAACGAGGATATTTTCTTAACCCCCATTTTGGCTGAATTTTTATAGAATGCAAAAATATCCCATGGAAGTCGTAGTTATGTTGTTTACCTTTCCAACGAATTGTCACATGCTAAGATTCAATGCAAATCGGCCACATTATGGCCTTCCTAGTAAAAAAGGGTCGAAAACGAGTAATGTCCTAAACTAACGAGGGGATTTTCTTAGCCTCCATTTTGGCCGAATTTTTAGAGAATGCAAAAATATCCCATGGATATCGTAGGTATGTTGTTTACCTATCCAACGAATTGTCACATGCTAAGATTCAATACAAATCGGCCACTTTATGGCCTTCCTAGTAAAAATGGGTCGAAAACGAGTAATGTCCTAAATTAACGAGGAGATTTTCTTAACCTCCATTTTGGCCGAATTTTTAGAGAATGCAAAAATATCCCATGGAAGTCGTAGTTATGTTGTTTACCTATCCAACGAATTGTCACACGCTAAGATTCAATGCAAATCGGCCACATTATGGCCTTCCTAGTAAAAATGGGTCGAAAACGAGTAATGTCCTAAATTAACGAGGAGATTTTCTTAACCTCCATTTTGGCCGAATTTTTAGAGAATGCAAAAATATCCCATGGAAGTCGTAGTTATGTTGTTTACCTATCCAACGAATTGTCACACGCTAAAATTCAATGCTAATCGGCCACATTATGGCCTTCCTAGTAAAAAAGGGTCGAAAACGAGTAATGTCCCAAATTAACGCAAGGATTTTCTTAACCTCCATTTTGGCTGAATTTTTAAAAAATGCAAAAATATCCCATGGAAGTCGTAGCTATGTTGTTTACCTATCCAACAAATTGTCCCATGCTAAGATTCAATACAAACCGGCCACTTTATGGCCTTCCTTATAAAAAAGGGTCGAAAACGAGTAATGTCCTAAATTAACGAGGGGATTTTCTTAACCTCCATTTTGGCTGAATTTTTAGAGAATGCAAAAATATCCCATGGAAGTCGTAGTTATGTTGTTTACCTATCCAACGAATTGTCACACGCTAAGATTCAATGCAAATCGGCTACATTATGGCCTTCCTACTAAAAAAGGGTCGAAAACGAGTAATGTCCCAAATTAACGAGGAGATTTTCTTAACCTCCATTTTGGCCAAATTTTTAGAGAATGCAAAAATATCCCATGGAAGTCGTAGTTATGTTGTTTACCTTTCCAACGAATTGTCACATGCTAAGATTCAATGCAAATCGGCCACATTATGGCCTTCCTAGTAAAAAAGGGTCGAAAACGAGTAATGTCCTAAACTAACGAGGGGATTTTCTTAGCCTCCATTTTGGCCGAATTTTTAGAGAATGCAAAAATATCCCATGGATATCGTAGGTATGTTGTTTACCTATCCAACGAATTGTCACATGCTAAGATTCAATACAAATCGGCCACTTTATGGCCTTCCTAGTAAAAATGGGTCGAAAACGAGTAATGTCCTAAATTAACTTGGAGATTTTCTTAACCTCCATTTTGGCCGAATTTTTAGAGAATGCAAAAATATCCCATGGAAGTCGTAGTTATGTTGTTTACCTATCCAACGAATTGTCACACGCTAAAATTCAATGCAAATCGGCCACATTATGGCCTTCCTAGTAAAAAAGGGTCGAAAACGAGTAATGTCCCAAATTAACGCAAGGATTTTCTTAACCTCCATTTTGGCTGAATTTTTAAAAAATGCAAAAATATCCCATGGAAGTCTTAGCTATGTTGTTTACCTATCCAACAAATTGTCCCATGCTAAGATTCAATACAAACCGGCCACTTTATGGCCTTCCTTATAAAAAAGGGTCGAAAACGAGTAATGTCCTAAATTAACGAGGGGATTTTCTTAACCTCCATTTTGGCTGAATTTTTAGAGAATGCAAAAATATCCCATGGAAGTCGTAGTTATGTTGTTTACCTATCCAACGAATTGTCACACGCTAAGATTCAATGCAAATCGGCTACATTATGGCCTTCCTACTAAAAAAGGGTCGAAAACGAGTAATGTCCCAAATTAACGAGGATATTTTCTTAACCCCCATTTTGGCTGAATTTTTATAGAATGCAAAAATATCCCATGGAAGTCGTAGTTATGTTGTTTACCTTTCCAACGAATTGTCACATGCTAAGATTCAATGCAAATCGGCCACATTATGGCCTTCCTAGTAAAAAAGGGTCGAAAACGAGTAATGTCCTAAACTAACGAGGGGATTTTCTTAGCCTCCATTTTGGCCGAATTTTTAGAGAATGCAAAAATATCCCATGGATATCGTAGGTATGTTGTTTACCTATCCAACGAATTGTCACATGCTAAGATTCAATACAAATCGGCCACTTTATGGCCTTCCTAGTAAAAATGGGTCGAAAACGAGTAATGTCCTAAATTAACGAGGAGATTTTCTTAACCTCCATTTTGGCCGAATTTTTAGAGAATGCAAAAATATCCCATGGAAGTCGTAGTTATGTTGTTTACCTATCCAACGAATTGTCACACGCTAAGATTCAATGCAAATCGGCCACATTATGGCCTTCCTAGTAAAAATGGGTCGAAAACGAGTAATGTCCTAAATTAACGAGGAGATTTTCTTAACCTCCATTTTGGCCGAATTTTTAGAGAATGCAAAAATATCCCATGGAAGTCGTAGTTATGTTGTTTACCTATCCAACGAATTGTCACACGCTAAAATTCAATGCTAATCGGCCACATTATGGCCTTCCTAGTAAAAAAGGGTCGAAAACGAGTAATGTCCCAAATTAACGCAAGGATTTTCTTAACCTCCATTTTGGCTGAATTTTTAAAAAATGCAAAAATATCCCATGGAAGTCGTAGCTATGTTGTTTACCTATCCAACAAATTGTCCCATGCTAAGATTCAATACAAACCGGCCACTTTATGGCCTTCCTTATAAAAAAGGGTCGAAAACGAGTAATGTCCTAAATTAACGAGGGGATTTTCTTAACCTCCATTTTGGCTGAATTTTTAGAGAATGCAAAAATATCCCATGGAAGTCGTAGTTATGTTGTTTACCTATCCAACGAATTGTCACACGCTAAGATTCAATGCAAATCGGCTACATTATGGCCTTCCTACTAAAAAAGGGTCGAAAACGAGTAATGTCCCAAATTAACGAGGAGATTTTCTTAACCTCCATTTTGGCCAAATTTTTAGAGAATGCAAAAATATCCCATGGAAGTCGTAGTTATGTTGTTTACCTTTCCAACGAATTGTCACATGCTAAGATTCAATGCAAATCGGCCACATTATGGCCTTCCTAGTAAAAAAGGGTCGAAAACGAGTAATGTCCTAAACTAACGAGGGGATTTTCTTAGCCTCCATTTTGGCCGAATTTTTAGAGAATGCAAAAATATCCCATGGATATCGTAGGTATGTTGTTTACCTATCCAACGAATTGTCACATGCTAAGATTCAATACAAATCGGCCACTTTATGGCCTTCCTAGTAAAAATGGGTCGAAAACGAGTAATGTCCTAAATTAACTTGGAGATTTTCTTAACCTCCATTTTGGCCGAATTTTTAGAGAATGCAAAAATATCCCATGGAAGTCGTAGTTATGTTGTTTACCTATCCAACGAATTGTCACACGCTAAAATTCAATGCAAATCGGCCACATTATGGCCTTCCTAGTAAAAAAGGGTCGAAAACGAGTAATGTCCCAAATTAACGCAAGGATTTTCTTAACCTCCATTTTGGCTGAATTTTTAAAAAATGCAAAAATATCCCATGGAAGTCTTAGCTATGTTGTTTACCTATCCAACAAATTGTCCCATGCTAAGATTCAATACAAACCGGCCACTTTATGGCCTTCCTTATAAAAAAGGGTCGAAAACGAGTAATGTCCTAAATTAACGAGGGGATTTTCTTAACCTCCATTTTGGCTGAATTTTTAGAGAATGCAAAAATATCCCATGGAAGTCGTAGTTATGTTGTTTACCTATCCAACGAATTGTCACACGCTAAGATTCAATGCAAATCGGCTACATTATGGCCTTCCTACTAAAAAAGGGTCGAAAACGAGTAATGTCCCAAATTAACGAGGATATTTTCTTAACCCCCATTTTGGCTGAATTTTTATAGAATGCAAAAATATCCCATGGAAGTCGTAGTTATGTTGTTTACCTTTCCAACGAATTGTCACATGCTAAGATTCAATGCAAATCGGCCACATTATGGCCTTCCTAGTAAAAAAGGGTCGAAAACGAGTAATGTCCTAAACTAACGAGGGGATTTTCTTAGCCTCCATTTTGGCCGAATTTTTAGAGAATGCAAAAATATCCCATGGATATCGTAGGTATGTTGTTTACCTATCCAACGAATTGTCACATGCTAAGATTCAATACAAATCGGCCACTTTATGGCCTTCCTAGTAAAAATGGGTCGAAAACGAGTAATGTCCTAAATTAACGAGGAGATTTTCTTAACCTCCATTTTGGCCGAATTTTTAGAGAATGCAAAAATATCCCATGGAAGTCGTAGTTATGTTGTTTACCTATCCAACGAATTGTCACACGCTAAGATTCAATGCAAATCGGCCACATTATGGCCTTCCTAGTAAAAATGGGTCGAAAACGAGTAATGTCCTAAATTAACGAGGAGATTTTCTTAACCTCCATTTTGGCCGAATTTTTAGAGAATGCAAAAATATCCCATGGAAGTCGTAGTTATGTTGTTTACCTATCCAACGAATTGTCACACGCTAAAATTCAATGCTAATCGGCCACATTATGGCCTTCCTAGTAAAAAAGGGTTGAAAACGAGTAATGTCCCAAATTAACGCAAGGATTTTCTTAACCTCCATTTTGGCTGAATTTTTAAAAAATGCAAAAATATCCCATGGAAGTCGTAGCTATGTTGTTTACCTATCCAACAAATTGTCCCATGCTAAGATTCAATACAAACCGGCCACTTTATGGCCTTCCTTATAAAAAAGGGTCGAAAACGAGTAATGTCCTAAATTAACGAGGGGATTTTCTTAACCTCCATTTTGGCTGAATTTTTAGAGAATGCAAAAATATCCCATGGAAGTCGTAGTTATGTTGTTTACCTATCCAACGAATTGTCACACGCTAAGATTCAATGCAAATCGGCTACATTGTGGCCTTCCTACTAAAAAAGGGTCGAAAACGAGTAATGTCCCAAATTAACGAGGAGATTTTCTTAACCTCCATTTTGGCCAAATTTTTAGAGAATGCAAAAATATCCCATGGAAGTCGTAGTTATGTTGTTTACCTTTCCAACGAATTGTCACATGCTAAGATTCAATGCAAATCGGCCACATTATGGCCTTCCTAGTAAAAAAGGGTCGAAAACGAGTAATGTCCTAAACTAACGAGGGGATTTTCTTAGCCTCCATTTTGGCCGAATTTTTAGAGAATGCAAAAATATCCCATGGATATCGTAGGTATGTTGTTTACCTATCCAACGAATTGTCACATGCTAAGATTCAATACAAATCGGCCACTTTATGGCCTTCCTAGTAAAAATGGGTCGAAAACGAGTAATGTCCTAAATTAACGAGGAGATTTTCTTAACCTCCATTTTGGCCGAATTTTTAGAGAATGCAAAAATATCCCATGGAAGTCGTAGTTATGTTGTTTACCTATCCAACGAATTGTCACACGCTAAAATTCAATGCAAATCGGCCACATTATGGCCTTCCTAGTAAAAAAGGGTCGAAAACGAGTAATGTCCCAAATTAACGCAAGGATTTTCTTAACCTCCATTTTGGCTGAATTTTTAAAAAATGCAAAAATATCCCATGGAAGTCTTAGCTATGTTGTTTACCTATCCAACAAATTGTCCCATGCTAAGATTCAATACAAACCGGCCACTTTATGGCCTTCCTTATAAAAAAGGGTCGAAAACGAGTAATGTCCTAAATTAACGAGGGGATTTTCTTAACCTCCATTTTGGCTGAATTTTTAGAGAATGCAAAAATATCCCATGGAAGTCGTAGTTATGTTGTTTACCTATCCAACGAATTGTCACACGCTAAGATTCAATGCAAATCGGCTACATTATGGCCTTCCTACTAAAAAAGGGTCGAAAACGAGTAATGTCCCAAATTAACGAGGATATTTTCTTAACCCCCATTTTGGCTGAATTTTTAGAGAATGCAAAAATATCCCATGGAAGTCGTAGTTATGTTGTTTACCTTTCCAACGAATTGTCACATGCTAAGATTCAATGCAAATCGGCCACATTATGGCCTTCCTAGTAAAAAAGGGTCGAAAACGAGTAATGTCCTAAACTAACGAGGGGATTTTCTTAGCCTCCATTTTGGCCGAATTTTTAGAGAATGCAAAAATATCCCATGGATATCGTAGGTATGTTGTTTACCTATCCAACGAATTGTCACATGCTAAGATTCAATACAAATCGGCCACTTTATGGCCTTCCTAGTAAAAATGGGTCGAAAACGAGTAATGTCCTAAATTAACGAGGAGATTTTCTTAACCTCCATTTTGGCCGAATTTTTAGAGAATGCAAAAATATCCCATGGAAGTCGTAGTTATGTTGTTTACCTATCCAACGAATTGTCACACGCTAAGATTCAATGCAAATCGGCCACATTATGGCCTTCCTAGTAAAAATGGGTCGAAAACGAGTAATGTCCTAAATTAACGAGGAGATTTTCTTAACCTCCATTTTGGCCGAATTTTTAGAGAATGCAAAAATATCCCATGGAAGTCGTAGTTATGTTGTTTACCTATCCAACGAATTGTCACACGCTAAAATTCAATGCAAATCGGCCACATTATGGCCTTCCTAGTAAAAAAGGGTCGAAAACGAGTAATGTCCCAAATTAACGCAAGGATTTTCTTAACCTCCATTTTGGCTGAATTTTTAAAAAATGCAAAAATATCCCATGGAAGTCGTAGCTATGTTGTTTACCTATCCAACAAATTGTCCCATGCTAAGATTCAATACAAACCGGCCACTTTATGGCCTTCCTTATAAAAAAGGGTCGAAAACGAGTAATGTCCTAAATTAACGAGGGGATTTTCTTAACCTCCATTTTGGCTGAATTTTTAGAGAATGCAAAAATATCCCATGGAAGTCGTAGTTATGTTGTTTACCTATCCAACGAATTGTCACACGCTAAGATTCAATGCAAATCGGCTACATTATGGCCTTTCTACTAAAAAAGGGTCGAAAACGAGTAATGTCCCAAATTAACGAGGAGATTTTCTTAACCTCCATTTTGGCCAAATTTTTAGAGAATGCAAAAATATCCCATGGAAGTCGTAGTTATGTTGTTTACCTTTCCAACGAATTGTCACATGCTAAGATTCAATGCAAATCGGCCACATTATGGCCTTCCTAGTAAAAAAGGGTCGAAAACGAGTAATGTCCTAAACTAACGAGGGGATTTTCTTAGCCTCCATTTTGGCCGAATTTTTAGAGAATGCAAAAATATCCCATGGATATCGTAGGTATGTTGTTTACCTATCCAACGAATTGTCACATGCTAAGATTCAATACAAATCGGCCACTTTATGGCCTTCCTAGTAAAAATGGGTCGAAAACGAGTAATGTCCTAAATTAACGAGGAGATTTTCTTAACCTCCATTTTGGCCGAATTTTTAGAGAATGCAAAAATATCCCATGGAAGTCGTAGTTATGTTGTTTACCTATCCAACGAATTGTCACACGCTAAGATTCAATGCAAATCGGCCACATTATGGCCTTCCTAGTAAAAATGGGTCGAAAACGAGTAATGTCCTAAATTAACGAGGAGATTTTCTTGCCGAATTTTTAGAGAATGCAAAAATATCCCATGGAAGTCGTAGTTATGTTGTTTACCTATCCAACGAATTGTCACACGCTAAAATTCAATGCTAATCGGCCACATTATGGCCTTCCTAGTAAAAAAGGGTCGAAAACGAGTAATGTCCCAAATTAACGCAAGGATTTTCTTAACCTCCATTTTGGCTGAATTTTTAAAAAATGCAAAAATATCCCATGGAAGTCGTAGCTATGTTGTTTACCTATCCAACAAATTGTCCCATGCTAAGATTCAATACAAACCGGCCACTTTATGGCCTTCCTTATAAAAAAGGGTCGAAAACGAGTAATGTCCTAAATTAACGAGGGGATTTTCTTAACCTCCATTTTGGCTGAATTTTTAGAGAATGCAAAAATATCCCATGGAAGTCGTAGTTATGTTGTTTACCTATCCAACGAATTGTCACACGCTAAGATTCAATGCAAATCGGCTACATTATGGCCTTTCTACTAAAAAAGGGTCGAAAACGAGTAATGTCCCAAATTAACGAGGAGATTTTCTTAACCTCCATTTTGGCCAAATTTTTAGAGAATGCAAAAATATCCCATGGAAGTCGTAGTTATGTTGTTTACCTTTCCAACGAATTGTCACATGCTAAGATTCAATGCAAATCAGCCACATTATGGCCTTCCTAGTAAAAAAGGGTCGAAAACGAGTAATGTCCTAAACTAACGAGGGGATTTTCTTAGCCTCCATTTTGGCCGAATTTTTAGAGAATGCAAAAATATCCCATGGATATCGTAGGTATGTTGTTTACCTATCCAACGAATTGTCACATGCTAAGATTCAATACAAATCGGCCACTTTATGGCCTTCCTAGTAAAAATGGGTCGAAAACGAGTAATGTCCTAAATTAACGAGGAGATTTTCTTAACCTCCATTTTGGCCGAATTTTTAGAGAATGCAAAAATATCCCATGGAAGTCGTAGTTATGTTGTTTACCTATCCAACGAATTGTCACACGCTAAGATTCAATGCAAATCGGCCACATTATGGCCTTCCTAGTAAAAATGGGTCGAAAACGAGTAATGTCCTAAATTAACGAGGAGATTTTCTTAACCTCCATTTTGGCCGAAGTTTTAGAGAATGCAAAAATATCCCATGGAAGTCGTAGTTATGTTGTTTACCTATCCAACGAATTGTCACACGCTAAAATTCAATGCAAATCGGCCACATTATGGCCTTCCTAGTAAAAAAGGGTCGAAAACGAGTAATGTCCCAAATTAACGCAAGGATTTTCTTAACCTCCATTTTGGCTGAATTTTTAAAAAATGCAAAAATATCCCATGGAAGTCGTAGCTATGTTGTTTACCTATCCAACAAATTGTCCCATGCTAAGATTCAATACAAACCGGCCACTTTATGGCCTTCCTTATAAAAAAGGGTCGAAAAAGAGTAATGTCCTAAATTAACGAGGGGATTTTCTTAACCTCCATTTTGGCTGAATTTTTAGAGAATGCAAAAATATCCCATGGAAGTCGTAGTTATGTTGTTTACCTATCCAACGAATTGTCACACGCTAAAATTCAATGCTAATCGGCCACATTATGGTCTTCCTAGTAAAAAAGGGTCGAAAACGAGTAATGTCCCAAATTAACGCAAGGATTTTCTTAACCTCCATTTTGGCTGAATTTTTAAAAAATGCAAAAATATCCCATGGAAGTCGTAGCTATGTTGTTTACCTATCCAACAAATTGTCCCATGCTAAGATTCAATACAAACCGGCCACTTTATGGCCTTCCTTATAAAAAAGGGTCGAAAACGAGTAATGTCGTAAATTAACGAGGGGATTTTCTTAACCTCCATTTTGGCTGAATTTTTAGAGAATGCAAAAATATCCCATGGAAGTCGTAGTTATGTTGTTTACCTATCCAACGAATTGTCACACGCTAAGATTCAATGCAAATCGGCTACATTATGGCCTTTCTACTAAAAAAGGGTCGAAAACGAGTAATGTCCCAAATTAACGAGGAGATTTTCTTAACCTCCATTTTGGCCAAATTTTTAGAGAATGCAAAAATATCCCATGGAAGTCGTAGTTATGTTGTTTACCTTTCCAACGAATTGTCACATGCTAAGATTCAATGCAAATCAGCCACATTATGGCCTTCCTAGTAAAAAAGGGTCGAAAACGAGTAATGTCCTAAACTAACGAGGGGATTTTCTTAGCCTCCATTTTGGCCGAATTTTTAGAGAATGCAAAAATATCCCATGGATATCGTAGGTATGTTGTTTACCTATCCAACGAATTGTCACATGCTAAGATTCAATACAAATCGGCCACTTTATGGCCTTCCTAGTAAAAATGGGTCGAAAACGAGTAATGTCCTAAATTAACGAGGAGATTTTCTTAACCTCCATTTTGGCCGAATTTTTAGAGAATGCAAAAATATCCCATGGAAGTCGTAGTTATGTTGTTTACCTATCCAACGAATTGTCACACGCTAAGATTCAATGCAAATCGGCCACATTATGGCCTTCCTAGTAAAAATGGGTCGAAAACGAGTAATGTCCTAAATTAACGAGGAGATTTTCTTAACCTCCATTTTGGCCGAAGTTTTAGAGAATGCAAAAATATCCCATGGAAGTCGTAGTTATGTTGTTTACCTATCCAACGAATTGTCACACGCTAAAATTCAATGCAAATCGGCCACATTATGGCCTTCCTAGTAAAAAAGGGTCGAAAACGAGTAATGTCCCAAATTAACGCAAGGATTTTCTTAACCTCCATTTTGGCTGAATTTTTAAAAAATGCAAAAATATCCCATGGAAGTCGTAGCTATGTTGTTTACCTATCCAACAAATTGTCCCATGCTAAGATTCAATACAAACCGGCCACTTTATGGCCTTCCTTATAAAAAAGGGTCGAAAACGAGTAATGTCCTAAATTAACGAGGGGATTTTCTTAACCTCCATTTTGGCTGAATTTTTAGAGAATGCAAAAATATCCCATGGAAGTCGTAGTTATGTTGTTTACCTATCCAACGAATTGTCACACGCTAAGATTCAATGCAAATCGGCTACATTATGGCCTTTCTACTAAAAAAGGGTCGAAAACGAGTAATGTCCCAAATTAACGAGGAGATTTTCTTAACCTCCATTTTGGCCAAATTTTTAGAGAATGCAAAAATATCCCATGGAAGTCGTAGTTATGTTGTTTACCTTTCCAACGAATTGTCACATGCTAAGATTCAATGCAAATCGGCCACATTATGGCCTTCCTAGTAAAAAAGGGTCGAAAACGAGTAATGTCCTAAACTAACGAGGGGATTTTCTTAGCCTCCATTTTGGCCGAATTTTTAGAGAATGCAAAAATATCCCATGGATATCGTAGGTATGTTGTTTACCTATCCAACGAATTGTCACATGCTAAGATTCAATACAAATCGGCCACTTTATGGCCTTCCTAGTAAAAATGGGTCGAAAACGAGTAATGTCCTAAATTAACGAGGAGATTTTCTTAACCTCCATTTTGGCCGAATTTTTAGAGAATGCAAAAATATCCCATGGAAGTCGTAGTTATGTTGTTTACCTATCCAACGAATTGTCACACGCTAAGATTCAATGCAAATCGGCCACATTATGGCCTTCCTAGTAAAAATGGGTCGAAAACGAGTAATGTCCTAAATTAACGAGGAGATTTTCTTAACCTCCATTTTGGCCGAAGTTTTAGAGAATGCAAAAATATCCCATGGAAGTCGTAGTTATGTTGTTTACCTATCCAACGAATTGTCACACGCTAAAATTCAATGCAAATCGGCCACATTATGGCCTTCCTAGTAAAAAAGGGTCGAAAACGAGTAATGTCCCAAATTAACGCAAGGATTTTCTTAACCTCCATTTTGGCTGAATTTTTAAAAAATGCAAAAATATCCCATGGAAGTCGTAGCTATGTTGTTTACCTATCCAACAAATTGTCCCATGCTAAGATTCAATACAAACCGGCCACTTTATGGCCTTCCTTATAAAAAAGGGTCGAAAACGAGTAATGTCCTAAATTAACGAGGGGATTTTCTTAACCTCCATTTTGGCTGAATTTTTAGAGAATGCAAAAATATCCCATGGAAGTCGTAGTTATGTTGTTTACCTATCCAACGAATTGTCACACGCTAAGATTCAATGCAAATCGGCTACATTATGGCCTTTCTACTAAAAAAGGGTCGAAAACGAGTAATGTCCCAAATTAACGAGGAGATTTTCTTAACCTCCATTTTGGCCAAATTTTTAGAGAATGCAAAAATATCCCATGGAAGTCGTAGTTATGTTGTTTACCTTTCCAACGAATTGTCACATGCTAAGATTCAATGCAAATCGGCCACATTATGGCCTTCCTAGTAAAAAAGGGTCGAAAACGAGTAATGTCCTAAACTAACGAGGGGATTTTCTTAGCCTCCATTTTGGCCGAATTTTTAGAGAATGCAAAAATATCCCATGGATATCGTAGGTATGTTGTTTACCTATCCAACGAATTGTCACATGCTAAGATTCAATACAAATCGGCCACTTTATGGCCTTCCTAGTAAAAATGGGTCGAAAACGAGTAATGTCCTAAATTAACGAGGAGATTTTCTTAACCTCCATTTTGGCCGAATTTTTAGAGAATGCAAAAATATCCCATGGAAGTCGTAGTTATGTTGTTTACCTATCCAACGAATTGTCACACGCTAAGATTCAATGCAAATCGGCCACATTATGGCCTTCCTAGTAAAAATGGGTCGAAAACGAGTAATGTCCTAAATTAACGAGGAGATTTTCTTGCCGAATTTTTAGAGAATGCAAAAATATCCCATGGAAGTCGTAGTTATGTTGTTTACCTATCCAACGAATTGTCACACGCTAAAATTCAATGCTAATCGGCCACATTATGGCCTTCCTAGTAAAAAAGGGTCGAAAACGAGTAATGTCCCAAATTAACGCAAGGATTTTCTTAACCTCCATTTTGGCTGAATTTTTAAAAAATGCAAAAATATCCCATGGAAGTCGTAGCTATGTTGTTTACCTATCCAACAAATTGTCCCATGCTAAGATTCAATACAAACCGGCCACTTTATGGCCTTCCTTATAAAAAAGGGTCGAAAACGAGTAATGTCCTAAATTAACGAGGGGATTTTCTTAACCTCCATTTTGGCTGAATTTTTAGAGAATGCAAAAATATCCCATGGAAGTCGTAGTTATGTTGTTTACCTATCCAACGAATTGTCACACGCTAAGATTCAATGCAAATCGGCTACATTATGGCCTTTCTACTAAAAAAGGGTCGAAAACGAGTAATGTCCCAAATTAACGAGGAGATTTTCTTAACCTCCATTTTGGCCAAATTTTTAGAGAATGCAAAAATATCCCATGGAAGTCGTAGTTATGTTGTTTACCTTTCCAACGAATTGTCACATGCTAAGATTCAATGCAAATCAGCCACATTATGGCCTTCCTAGTAAAAAAGGGTCGAAAACGAGTAATGTCCCAAATTAACGCAAGGATTTTCTTAACCTCCATTTTGGCTGAATTTTTAAAAAATGCAAAAATATCCCATGGAAGTCTTAGCTATGTTGTTTACCTATCCAACAAATTGTCCCATGCTAAGATTCAATACAAACCGGCCACTTTATGGCCTTCCTTATAAAAAAGGGTCGAAAACGAGTAATGTCCTAAATTAACGAGGGGATTTTCTTAACCTCCATTTTGGCTGAATTTTTAGAGAATGCAAAAATATCCCATGGAAGTCGTAGTTATGTTGTTTACCTATCCAACGAATTGTCACACGCTAAGATTCAATGCAAATCGGCTACATTATGGCCTTCCTACTAAAAAAGGGTCGAAAACGAGTAATGTCCCAAATTAACGAGGATATTTTCTTAACCCCCATTTTGGCTGAATTTTTATAGAATGCAAAAATATCCCATGGAAGTCGTAGTTATGTTGTTTACCTTTCCAACGAATTGTCACATGCTAAGATTCAATGCAAATCGGCCACATTATGGCCTTCCTAGTAAAAAAGGGTCGAAAACGAGTAATGTCCTAAACTAACGAGGGGATTTTCTTAGCCTCCATTTTGGCCGAATTTTTAGAGAATGCAAAAATATCCCATGGATATCGTAGGTATGTTGTTTACCTATCCAACGAATTGTCACATGCTAAGATTCAATACAAATCGGCCACTTTATGGCCTTCCTAGTAAAAATGGGTCGAAAACGAGTAATGTCCTAAATTAACGAGGAGATTTTCTTAACCTCCATTTTGGCCGAATTTTTAGAGAATGCAAAAATATCCCATGGAAGTCGTAGTTATGTTGTTTACCTATCCAACGAATTGTCACACGCTAAGATTCAATGCAAATCGGCCACATTATGGCCTTCCTAGTAAAAATGGGTCGAAAACGAGTAATGTCCTAAATTAACGAGGAGATTTTCTTAACCTCCATTTTGGCCGAAGTTTTAGAGAATGCAAAAATATCCCATGGAAGTCGTAGTTATGTTGTTTACCTATCCAACGAATTGTCACACGCTAAAATTCAATGCAAATCGGCCACATTATGGCCTTCCTAGTAAAAAAGGGTCGAAAACGAGTAATGTCCCAAATTAACGCAAGGATTTTCTTAACCTCCATTTTGGCTGAATTTTTAAAAAATGCAAAAATATCCCATGGAAGTCGTAGCTATGTTGTTTACCTATCCAACAAATTGTCCCATGCTAAGATTCAATACAAACCGGCCACTTTATGGCCTTCCTTATAAAAAAGGGTCGAAAACGAGTAATGTCCTAAATTAACGAGGGGATTTTCTTAACCTCCATTTTGGCTGAATTTTTAGAGAATGCAAAAATATCCCATGGAAGTCGTAGTTATGTTGTTTACCTATCCAACGAATTGTCACACGCTAAGATTCAATGCAAATCGGCTACATTATGGCCTTTCTACTAAAAAAGGGTCGAAAACGAGTAATGTCCCAAATTAACGAGGAGATTTTCTTAACCTCCATTTTGGCCAAATTTTTAGAGAATGCAAAAATATCCCATGGAAGTCGTAGTTATGTTGTTTACCTTTCCAACGAATTGTCACATGCTAAGATTCAATGCAAATCGGCCACATTATGGCCTTCCTAGTAAAAAAGGGTCGAAAACGAGTAATGTCCTAAACTAACGAGGGGATTTTCTTAGCCTCCATTTTGGCCGAATTTTTAGAGAATGCAAAAATATCCCATGGATATCGTAGGTATGTTGTTTACCTATCCAACGAATTGTCACATGCTAAGATTCAATACAAATCGGCCACTTTATGGCCTTCCTAGTAAAAATGGGTCGAAAACGAGTAATGTCCTAAATTAACGAGGAGATTTTCTTAACCTCCATTTTGGCCGAATTTTTAGAGAATGCAAAAATATCCCATGGAAGTCGTAGTTATGTTGTTTACCTATCCAACGAATTGTCACACGCTAAGATTCAATGCAAATCGGCCACATTATGGCCTTCCTAGTAAAAATGGGTCGAAAACGAGTAATGTCCTAAATTAACGAGGAGATTTTCTTGCCGAATTTTTAGAGAATGCAAAAATATCCCATGGAAGTCGTAGTTATGTTGTTTACCTATCCAACGAATTGTCACACGCTAAAATTCAATGCTAATCGGCCACATTATGGCCTTCCTAGTAAAAAAGGGTCGAAAACGAGTAATGTCCCAAATTAACGCAAGGATTTTCTTAACCTCCATTTTGGCTGAATTTTTAAAAAATGCAAAAATATCCCATGGAAGTCGTAGCTATGTTGTTTACCTATCCAACAAATTGTCCCATGCTAAGATTCAATACAAACCGGCCACTTTATGGCCTTCCTTATAAAAAAGGGTCGAAAACGAGTAATGTCCTAAATTAACGAGGGGATTTTCTTAACCTCCATTTTGGCTGAATTTTTAGAGAATGCAAAAATATCCCATGGAAGTCGTAGTTATGTTGTTTACCTATCCAACGAATTGTCACACGCTAAGATTCAATGCAAATCGGCTACATTATGGCCTTTCTACTAAAAAAGGGTCGAAAACGAGTAATGTCCCAAATTAACGAGGAGATTTTCTTAACCTCCATTTTGGCCAAATTTTTAGAGAATGCAAAAATATCCCATGGAAGTCGTAGTTATGTTGTTTACCTTTCCAACGAATTGTCACATGCTAAGATTCAATGCAAATCAGCCACATTATGGCCTTCCTAGTAAAAAAGGGTCGAAAACGAGTAATGTCCTAAACTAACGAGGGGATTTTCTTAGCCTCCATTTTGGCCGAATTTTTAGAGAATGCAAAAATATCCCATGGATATCATAGGTATGTTGTTTACCTATCCAACGAATTGTCACATGCTAAGATTCAATACAAATCGGCCACTTTATGGCCTTCCTAGTAAAAATGGGTCGAAAACGAGTAATGTCCTAAATTAACGAGGAGATTTTCTTAACCTCCATTTTGGCCGAATTTTTAGAGAATGCAAAAATATCCCATGGAAGTCGTAGTTATGTTGTTTACCTATCCAACGAATTGTCACACGCTAAGATTCAATGCAAATCGGCCACATTATGGCCTTCCTAGTAAAAATGGGTCGAAAACGAGTAATGTCCTAAATTAACGAGGAGATTTTCTTAACCTCCATTTTGGCCGAAGTTTTAGAGAATGCAAAAATATCCCATGGAAGTCGTAGTTATGTTGTTTACCTATCCAACGAATTGTCACACGCTAAAATTCAATGCAAATAGGCCACATTATGGCCTTCCTAGTAAAAAAGGGTCGAAAACGAGTAATGTCCCAAATTAACGCAAGGATTTTCTTAACCTCCATTTTGGCTGAATTTTTAAAAAATGCAAAAATATCCCATGGAAGTCGTAGCTATGTTGTTTACCTATCCAACAAATTGTCCCATGCTAAGATTCAATACAAACCGGCCACTTTATGGCCTTCCTTATAAAAAAGGGTCGAAAACGAGTAATGTCCTAAATTAACGAGGGGATTTTCTTAACCTCCATTTTGGCTGAATTTTTAGAGAATGCAAAAATATCCCATGGAAGTCGTAGTTATGTTGTTTACCTATCCAACGAATTGTCACACGCTAAAATTCAATGCTAATCGGCCACATTATGGTCTTCCTAGTAAAAAAGGGTCGAAAACGAGTAATGTCCCAAATTAACGCAAGGATTTTCTTAACCTCCATTTTGGCTGAATTTTTAAAAAATGCAAAAATATCCCATGGAAGTCGTAGCTATGTTGTTTACCTATCCAACAAATTGTCCCATGCTAAGATTCAATACAAACCGGCCACTTTATGGCCTTCCTTATAAAAAAGGGTCGAAAACGAGTAATGTCCTAAATTAACGAGGGGATTTTCTTAACCTCCATTTTGGCTGAATTTTTAGAGAATGCAAAAATATCCCATGGAAGTCGTAGTTATGTTGTTTACCTATCCAACGAATTGTCACACGCTAAGATTCAATGCAAATCGGCTACATTATGGCCTTTCTACTAAAAAAGGGTCGAAAACGAGTAATGTCCCAAATTAACGAGGAGATTTTCTTAACCTCCATTTTGGCCAAATTTTTAGAGAATGCAAAAATATCCCATGGAAGTCGTAGTTATGTTGTTTACCTTTCCAACGAATTGTCACATGCTAAGATTCAATGCAAATCAGCCACATTATGGCCTTCCTAGTAAAAAAGGGTCGAAAACGAGTAATGTCCTAAACTAACGAGGGGATTTTCTTAGCCTCCATTTTGGCCGAATTTTTAGAGAATGCAAAAATATCCCATGGATATCGTAGGTATGTTGTTTACCTATCCAACGAATTGTCACATGCTAAGATTCAATACAAATCGGCCACTTTATGGCCTTCCTAGTAAAAATGGGTCGAAAACGAGTAATGTCCTAAATTAACGAGGAGATTTTCTTAACCTCCATTTTGGCCGAATTTTTAGAGAATGCAAAAATATCCCATGGAAGTCGTAGTTATGTTGTTTACCTATCCAACGAATTGTCACACGCTAAGATTCAATGCAAATCGGCCACATTATGGCCTTCCTAGTAAAAATGGGTCGAAAACGAGTAATGTCCTAAATTAACGAGGAGATTTTCTTAACCTCCATTTTGGCCGAAGTTTTAGAGAATGCAAAAATATCCCATGGAAGTCGTAGTTATGTTGTTTACCTATCCAACGAATTGTCACACGCTAAAATTCAATGCAAATAGGCCACATTATGGCCTTCCTAGTAAAAAAGGGTCGAAAACGAGTAATGTCCCAAATTAACGCAAGGATTTTCTTAACCTCCATTTTGGCTGAATTTTTAAAAAATGCAAAAATATCCCATGGAAGTCGTAGCTATGTTGTTTACCTATCCAACAAATTGTCCCATGCTAAGATTCAATACAAACCGGCCACTTTATGGCCTTCCTTATAAAAAAGGGTCGAAAACGAGTAATGTCCTAAATTAACGAGGGGATTTTCTTAACCTCCATTTTGGCTGAATTTTTAGAGAATGCAAAAATATCCCATGGAAGTCGTAGTTATGTTGTTTACCTATCCAACGAATTGTCACACGCTAAAATTCAATGCTAATCGGCCACATTATGGTCTTCCTAGTAAAAAAGGGTCGAAAACGAGTAATGTCCCAAATTAACGCAAGGATTTTCTTAACCTCCATTTTGGCTGAATTTTTAAAAAATGCAAAAATATCCCATGGAAGTCGTAGCTATGTTGTTTACCTATCCAACAAATTGTCCCATGCTAAGATTCAATACAAACCGGCCACTTTATGGCCTTCCTTATAAAAAAGGGTCGAAAACGAGTAATGTCCTAAATTAACGAGGGGATTTTCTTAACCTCCATTTTGGCCAAATTTTTAGAGAATGCAAAAATATCCCATGGAAGTCGTAGTTATGTTGTTTACCTATCCAACGAATTGTCACACGCTAAGATTCAATGCAAATCGGCTACATTATGGCCTTTCTACTAAAAAAGGGTCGAAAACGAGTAATGTCCCAAATTAACGAGGAGATTTTCTTAACCTCCATTTTGGCCAAATTTTTAGAGAATGCAAAAATATCCCATGGAAGTCGTAGTTATGTTGTTTACCTTTCCAACGAATTGTCACATGCTAAGATTCAATGCAAATCAGCCACATTATGGCCTTCCTAGTAAAAAAGGGTCGAAAACGAGTAATGTCCTAAACTAACGAGGGGATTTTCTTAGCCTCCATTTTGGCCGAATTTTTAGAGAATGCAAAAATATCCCATGGATATCGTAGGTATGTTGTTTACCTATCCAACGAATTGTCACATGCTAAGATTCAATACAAATCGGCCACTTTATGGCCTTCCTAGTAAAAATGGGTCGAAAACGAGTAATGTCCTAAATTAACGAGGAGATTTTCTTAACCTCCATTTTGGCCGAATTTTTAGAGAATGCAAAAATATCCCATGGAAGTCGTAGTTATGTTGTTTACCTATCCAACGAATTGTCACACGCTAAGATTCAATGCAAATCGGCCACATTATGGCCTTCCTAGTAAAAATGGGTCGAAAACGAGTAATGTCCTAAATTAACGAGGAGATTTTCTTAACCTCCATTTTGGCCGAAGTTTTAGAGAATGCAAAAATATCCCATGGAAGTCGTAGTTATGTTGTTTACCTATCCAACGAATTGTCACACGCTAAAATTCAATGCAAATCGGCCACATTATGGCCTTCCTAGTAAAAAAGGGTCGAAAACGAGTAATGTCCCAAATTAACGCAAGGATTTTCTTAACCTCCATTTTGGCTGAATTTTTAAAAAATGCAAAAATATCCCATGGAAGTCGTAGCTATGTTGTTTACCTATCCAACAAATTGTCCCATGCTAAGATTCAATACAAACCGGCCACTTTATGGCCTTCCTTATAAAAAAGGGTCGAAAACGAGTAATGTCCTAAATTAACGAGGGGATTTTCTTAACCTCCATTTTGGCTGAATTTTTAGAGAA
Source organism: Medicago sativa (assembly GCF_051527215.1). Taxonomy (NCBI): domain Eukaryota; kingdom Viridiplantae; phylum Streptophyta; class Magnoliopsida; order Fabales; family Fabaceae; genus Medicago; species Medicago sativa. The sequence goes on from NC_140750.1 coordinate 86,990,152, forward strand.
TGCAAAAATATCCCATGGAAGTCGTAGTTATGTTGTTTACCTATCCAACGAATTGTCACACGCTAAAATTCAATGCTAATCGGCCACATTATGGTCTTCCTAGTAAAAAAGGGTCGAAAACGAGTAATGTCCCAAATTAACGCAAGGATTTTCTTAACCTCCATTTTGGCCAAATTTTTAGAGAATGCAAAAATATCCCATGGAAGTCGTAGTTATGTTGTTTACCTTTCCAACGAATTGTCACATGCTAAGATTCAATGCAAATCAGCCACATTATGGCCTTCCTAGTAAAAAAGGGTCGAAAACGAGTAATGTCCTAAACTAACGAGGGGATTTTCTTAGCCTCCATTTTGGCCGAATTTTTAGAGAATGCAAAAATATCCCATGGATATCGTAGGTATGTTGTTTACCTATCCAACGAATTGTCACATGCTAAGATTCAATACAAATCGGCCACTTTATGGCCTTCCTAGTAAAAATGGGTCGAAAACGAGTAATGTCCTAAATTAACGAGGAGATTTTCTTAACCTCCATTTTGGCCGAATTTTTAGAGAATGCAAAAATATCCCATGGAAGTCGTAGTTATGTTGTTTACCTATCCAACGAATTGTCACACGCTAAGATTCAATGCAAATCGGCCACATTATGGCCTTCCTAGTAAAAATGGGTCGAAAACGAGTAATGTCCTAAATTAACGAGGAGATTTTCTTAACCTCCATTTTGGCCGAAGTTTTAGAGAATGCAAAAATATCCCATGGAAGTCGTAGTTATGTTGTTTACCTATCCAACGAATTGTCACACGCTAAAATTCAATGCAAATCGGCCACATTATGGCCTTCCTAGTAAAAAAGGGTCGAAAACGAGTAATGTCCCAAATTAACGCAAGGATTTTCTTAACCTCCATTTTGGCTGAATTTTTAAAAAATGCAAAAATATCCCATGGAAGTCGTAGCTATGTTGTTTACCTATCCAACAAATTGTCCCATGCTAAGATTCAATACAAACCGGCCACTTTATGGCCTTCCTTATAAAAAAGGGTCGAAAACGAGTAATGTCCTAAATTAACGAGGGGATTTTCTTAACCTCCATTTTGGCTGAATTTTTAGAGAATGCAAAAATATCCCATGGAAGTCGTAGTTATGTTGTTTACCTATCCAACGAATTGTCACACGCTAAAATTCAATGCTAATCGGCCACATTATGGTCTTCCTAGTAAAAAAGGGTCGAAAACGAGTAATGTCCCAAATTAACGCAAGGATTTTCTTAACCTCCATTTTGGCTGAATTTTTAAAAAATGCAAAAATATCCCATGGAAGTCGTAGCTATGTTGTTTACCTATCCAACAAATTGTCCCATGCTAAGATTCAATACAAACCGGCCACTTTATGGCCTTCCTTATAAAAAAGGGTCGAAAACGAGTAATGTCCTAAATTAACGAGGGGATTTTCTTAACCTCCATTTTGGCTGAATTTTTAGAGAATGCAAAAATATCCCATGGAAGTCGTAGTTATGTTGTTTACCTATCCAACGAATTGTCACACGCTAAGATTCAATGCAAATCGGCTACATTATGGCCTTCCTACTAAAAAAGGGTCGAAAACGAGTAATGTCCCAAATTAACGAGGAGATTTTCTTAACCTCCATTTTGGCCAAATTTTTAGAGAATGCAAAAATATCCCATGGAAGTCGTAGTTATGTTGTTTACCTTTCCAACGAATTGTCACATGCTAAGATTCAATGCAAATCGGCCACATTATGGCCTTCGTAGTAAAAAAGGGTCGAAAACGAGTAATGTCCTAAACTAACGAGGGGATTTTCTTAGCCTCCATTTTGGCCGAATTTTTAGAGAATGCAAAAATATCCCATGGATATCGTAGGTATGTTGTTTACCTATCCAACGAATTGTCACATGCTAAGATTCAATACAAATCGGCCACTTTATGGCCTTCCTAGTAAAAATGGGTCGAAAACGAGTAATGTCCTAAATTAACGAGGAGATTTTCTTAACCTCCATTTTGGCCGAATTTTTAGAGAATGCAAAAATATCCCATGGAAGTCGTAGTTATGTTGTTTACCTATCCAACGAATTGTCACACGCTAAGATTCAATGCAAATCGGCCACATTATGGCCTCCTAGTAAAAATGGGTCGAAAACGAGTAATGTCCTAAATTAACGAGGAGATTTTCTTAACCTCCATTTTGGCCGAATTTTTAGAGAATGCAAAAATATCCCATGGAAGTCGTAGTTATGTTGTTTACCTATCCAACGAATTGTCACACGCTAAAATTCAATGCAAATCGGCCACATTATGGCCTTCCTAGTAAAAAAGGGTCGAAAACGAGTAATGTCCCAAATTAACGCAAGGATTTTCTTAACCTCCATTTTGGCTGAATTTTTAAAAAATGCAAAAATATCCCATGGAAGTCGTAGCTATGTTGTTTACCTATCCAACAAATTGTCCCATGCTAAGATTCAATACAAACCGGCCACTTTATGGCCTTCCATATAAAAAAGGGTCGAAAACGAGTAATGTCCTAAATTAACGAGGGGATTTTCTTAGCATGTGACAATTCGTTGGATAGGTAAACAACATAACTATGACTTCCATGGGATATTTTTGCATTCTCTAAAAATTCGGCCAAAATGGAGGTCAAGAAAATCTCCTCGTTAATTTAGGACATTACTCGTTTTCGACCCTTTTTTATAAGGAAGGCCATAATGTGGCCGATTTGCATTGAATCTTAGCGTGTGACAATTCGTTGGATAGGTAAACAACATAACTATGACTTCCATGGGATATTTTTGCATTCTCTAAAAATTCGGCCAAAATGGAGGTTAAGAAAATCTCCTCGTTAATTTAGGACATTACTCGTTTTCGACCCATTTTTACTAGGAAGGCCATAAAGTGGCCGATTTGTATTGAATCTTAGCATGTGACAATTCGTTGGATAGGTAAACAAAATAACTACGACTTCCATGGGATATTTTTGCATTCTCTAAAAATTCAGCCAAAATGGAGGTTAAGAAAATCTCCTCGTTAATTTGGGACATTACTCGTTTTCGACCCTTTTTTCGTAGGAAGGCCATAATGTAGCCGATTTGCATTGAATCTTAGCGTGTGACAATTCGTTGGATAGGTAAACAACATAACTACGACTTCCATGGGATATTTTTGCATTCTCTAAAAATTCAGCCAAAATGGGGGTTAAGAAAATATCCTCGTTAATTTGGGACATTACTCGTTTTCGACCCTTTTTTCGTAGGAAGGCCATAATGTAGCCGATTTGCATTGAATCTTAGCGTGTGACAATTCGTTGGATAGGTAAACAACATAACTACGACTTCCATGGGATATTTTTGCATTCTCTAAAAATTCGGCCAAAATGGAGGTCAAGAAAATCTCCTCGTTAATTTAGGACATTACTCGTTTTCGACCCTTTTTTATAAGGAAGGCCATAAAGTGGCCGGTTTGTATTGAATCTTAGCATGGGACAATTCGTTGGATAGGTAAACAACATAGCTACGACTTCCATGGGATATTTTTGCATTTTTTAAAAATTCAGCCAAAATGGAGGTTAAGAAAATCTCCTCGTTAATTTGGGACATTACTCGTTTTCGACCCTTTTTTACTAGGAAGGCCATAATGTGGCCGATTTGCATTGAATCTTAGCGTGTGACAATTCGTTGGATAGGTAAACAACATAACTACGACTTCCATGGGATATTTTTGCATTCTCTAAAAATTCGGCCAAAATGGAGGTCAAGAAAATCTCCTCGTTAATTTAGGACATTACTCGATTTCGACCCTTTTTTATAAGGAAGGCCATAATGTGGCCGATTTGCATTGAATCTTAGCGTGTGACAATTCGTTGGATAGGTAAACAACATAACTACGACTTCCATGGGATATTTTTGCATTCTCTAAAAATTCAGCCAAAATGGGGGTTAAGAAAATATCCTCGTTAATTTGGGACATTACTCGTTTTAGACCCTTTTTTAGTAGGAAGGCCGTAATGTGGCCGATTTGCATTGAATCTTAGCGTGTGACAATTCGTTGGATAGGTAAACAACATAACTAGGACTTCCATGGGATATTTTTGCATTCTCTAAAAATTCGGCCAAAATGGAGGTCAAGAAAATCTCCTCGTTAATTTAGGACATTACTCGTTTTCGACCCTTTTTTATAAGGAAGGCCATAATGTGGCCGATTTGCATTGAATCTTAGCGTGTGACAATTCGTTGGATAGGTAAACAACATAACTATGACTTCCATGGGATATTTTTGCATTCTCTAAAAATTCGGCCAAAATGGAGGTTAAGAAAATCTCCTCGTTAATTTAGGGCATTACTCGTTTTCGACCCATTTTTACTAGGAAGGCCATAAAGTGGCCGATTTGTATTGAATCTTAGCATGTGACAATTCGTTGGATAGGTAAACAAAATAACTACGACTTCCATGGGATATTTTTGCATTCTCTAAAAATTCAGCCAAAATGGAGGTTAAGAAAATCTCCTCGTTAATTTGGGACATTACTCGTTTTCGACCCTTTTAGGAAGGCCATAATGTGGCCGATTTGCATTGAGTCTTAGCGTGTGACAATTCGTTGGATAGGTAAACAACATAACTACGACTTCCATGGGATATTTTTGCATTCTCTAAAAATTCGGCCAAAATGGAGGTCAAGAAAATCTCCTCGTTAATTTAGGACATTACTCGTTTTCGACCCTTTTTTTATAAGGAAGGCCATAAAGTGACCGGTTTGTATTGAATCTTAGCATGGGACAATTCGTTGGATAGGTAAACAAAATAACTACGACTTCCATGGGATATTTTTGCATTCTCTAAAAATTCAGCCAAAATGGAGGTTAAGAAAATCTCCTCGTTAATTTGGGACATTACTCGTTTTCGACCCTTTTAGGAAGGCCATAATGTGGCCGATTTGCATTGAGTCTTAGCGTGTGACAATTCGTTGGATAGGTAAACAACATAACTACGACTTCCATGGGATATTTTTGCATTCTCTAAAAATTCGGCCAAAATGGAGGTTAAGAAAATCTCCATGTTAATTTAGGGCATTACTCGTTTTCGACCCATTTTTACTAGGAAGGCCATAAAGTGGCCGATTTGTATTGAATCTTAGCATGTGACAATTCGTTGGATAGGTAAACAAAATAACTACGACTTCCATGGGATATTTTTGCATTCTCTAAAAATTCAGCCAAAATGGAGGTTAAGAAAATCTCCTCGTTAATTTGGGACATTACTCGTTTTCGACCCTTTTAGGAAGGCCATAATGTGGCCGATTTGCATTGAGTCTTAGCGTGTGACAATTCGTTGGATAGGTAAACAACATAACTACGACTTCCATGGGATATTTTTGCATTCTCTAAAAATTCGGCCAAAATGGAGGTCAAGAAAATCTCCTCGTTAATTTAGGACATTACTCGTTTTCGACCCTTTTTTTATAAGGAAGGCCATAAAGTGGCCGATTTGCATTGAATCTTAGCGTGTGACAATTCGTTGGATAGGTAAACAACATAACTATGACTTCCATGGGATATTTTTGCATTCTCTAAAAATTCAGCCAAAATGGGGGTTAAGAAAATATCCTCGTTAATTTGGGACATTACTCGTTTTCGACCCTTTTTTAGTAGGAAGGCCATAATGTGGCCGATTTGCATTGAATCTTAGCGTGTGACAATTCGTTGGATAGGTAAACAACATAACTATGACTTCCATGGGATATTTTTGCATTCTCTAAAAATTCGGCCAAAATGGAGGTTAAGAAAATCTCCTCGTTAATTTAGGACATTACTCGTTTTCGACCCATTTTTACTAGGAAGGCCATAAAGTGGCCGATTTGTATTGAATCTTAGCATGTGACAATTCGTTGGATAGGTAAACAAAATAACTACGACTTCCATGGGATATTTTTGCATTCTCTAAAAATTCAGCCAAAATGGAGGTTAAGAAAATCTCCTCGTTAATTTGGGACATTACTCGTTTTCGACCCTTTTTTCGTAGGAAGGCCATAATGTAGCCGATTTGCATTGAATCTTAGCGTGTGACAATTCGTTGGATAGGTAAACAACATAACTACGACTTCCATGGGATATTTTTGCATTCTCTAAAAATTCAGCCAAAATGGGGGTTAAGAAAATATCCTCGTTAATTTGGGACATTACTCGTTTTCGACCCTTTTTTCGTAGGAAGGCCATAATGTAGCCGATTTGCATTGAATCTTAGCGTGTGACAATTCGTTGGATAGGTAAACAACATAACTACGACTTCCATGGGATATTTTTGCATTCTCTAAAAATTCGGCCAAAATGGAGGTCAAGAAAATCTCCTCGTTAATTTAGGACATTACTCGTTTTCGACCCTTTTTTATAAGGAAGGCCATAAAGTGGCCGGTTTGTATTGAATCTTAGCATGGGACAATTCGTTGGATAGGTAAACAACATAGCTACGACTTCCATGGGATATTTTTGCATTTTTTAAAAATTCAGCCAAAATGGAGGTTAAGAAAATCTCCTCGTTAATTTGGGACATTACTCGTTTTCGACCCTTTTTTACTAGGAAGGCCATAATGTGGCCGATTTGCATTGAATCTTAGCGTGTGACAATTCGTTGGATAGGTAAACAACATAACTACGACTTCCATGGGATATTTTTGCATTCTCTAAAAATTCGGCCAAAATGGAGGTCAAGAAAATCTCCTCGTTAATTTAGGACATTACTCGATTTCGACCCTTTTTTATAAGGAAGGCCATAATGTGGCCGATTTGCATTGAATCTTAGCGTGTGACAATTCGTTGGATAGGTAAACAACATAACTACGACTTCCATGGGATATTTTTGCATTCTCTAAAAATTCAGCCAAAATGGGGGTTAAGAAAATATCCTCGTTAATTTGGGACATTACTCGTTTTAGACCCTTTTTTAGTAGGAAGGCCGTAATGTGGCCGATTTGCATTGAATCTTAGCGTGTGACAATTCGTTGGATAGGTAAACAACATAACTAGGACTTCCATGGGATATTTTTGCATTCTCTAAAAATTCGGCCAAAATGGAGGTCAAGAAAATCTCCTCGTTAATTTAGGACATTACTCGTTTTCGACCCTTTTTTATAAGGAAGGCCATAATGTGGCCGATTTGCATTGAATCTTAGCGTGTGACAATTCGTTGGATAGGTAAACAACATAACTATGACTTCCATGGGATATTTTTGCATTCTCTAAAAATTCGGCCAAAATGGAGGTTAAGAAAATCTCCTCGTTAATTTAGGGCATTACTCGTTTTCGACCCATTTTTACTAGGAAGGCCATAAAGTGGCCGATTTGTATTGAATCTTAGCATGTGACAATTCGTTGGATAGGTAAACAAAATAACTACGACTTCCATGGGATATTTTTGCATTCTCTAAAAATTCAGCCAAAATGGAGGTTAAGAAAATCTCCTCGTTAATTTGGGACATTACTCGTTTTCGACCCTTTTAGGAAGGCCATAATGTGGCCGATTTGCATTGAGTCTTAGCGTGTGACAATTCGTTGGATAGGTAAACAACATAACTACGACTTCCATGGGATATTTTTGCATTCTCTAAAAATTCGGCCAAAATGGAGGTCAAGAAAATCTCCTCGTTAATTTAGGACATTACTCGTTTTCGACCCTTTTTTTATAAGGAAGGCCATAAAGTGACCGGTTTGTATTGAATCTTAGCATGGGACAATTCGTTGGATAGGTGAACAACATAGCTACGACTTCCATGGGATATTTTTGCATTTTTTAAAAATTCAGCCAAAATGGAGGTTAAGAAAATCTCCTCGTTAATTTGGGACATTACTCGTTTTCGACCCTTTTTTACTAGGAAGGCCATAATGTGGCCGATTTGCATTGAATCTTAGCGTGTGACAATTCGTTGGATAGGTAAACAACATAACTATGACTTCCATGGGATATTTTTGCATTCTCTAAAAATTCAGCCAAAATGGGGGTTAAGAAAATATCCTCGTTAATTTGGGACATTACTCGTTTTCGACCCTTTTTTAGTAGGAAGGCCATAATGTGGCCGATTTGCATTGAATCTTAGCGTGTGACAATTCGTTGGATAGGTAAACAACATAACTACAACTTCCATGGGATATTTTTGCATTCCCTAAAAATTCAGCCAAAATGGGGGTTAAGAAAATATCCTCGTTAATTTGGGACATTACTCGTTTTCGACCCTTTTTTCGTAGGAAGGCCATAATGTAGCCGATTTGCATTGAATCTTAGCGTGTGACAATTCGTTGGATAGGTAAACAACATAACTACGACTTCCATGGGATATTTTTGCATTCTCTAAAAATTCGGCCAAAATGGAGGTCAAGAAAATCTCCTCGTTAATTTAGGACATTACTCGTTTTCGACCCTTTTTTATAAGGAAGGCCATAAAGTGGCCGGTTTGTATTGAATCTTAGCATGGGACAATTCGTTGGATAGGTAAACAACATAGCTACGACTTCCATGGGATATTTTTGCATTTTTTAAAAATTCAGCCAAAATGGAGGTTAAGAAAATCTCCTCGTTAATTTGGGACATTACTCGTTTTCGACCCTTTTTTACTAGGAAGGCCATAATGTGGCCGATTTGCATTGAATCTTAGCGTGTGACAATTTGTTGGATAGGTAAACAACATAACTACTACTTCCATGGGATATTTTTGCATTCTCTAAAAATTCGGCCAAAATGGAGGTCAAGAAAATCTCCTCGTTAATTTAGGACATTACTCGTTTTCGACCCTTTTTTATAAGGAAGGCCATAATGTGGCCGATTTGCATTGAATCTTAGCGTGTGACAATTCGTTGGATAGGTAAACAACATAACTATGACTTGCATGGGATATTTTTGCATTCTCTAAAAATTCAGCCAAAATGGGGGTTAAGAAAATATCCTCGTTAATTTGGGACATTACTCGTTTTAGACCCTTTTTTAGTAGGAAGGCCATAATGTGGCCGATTTGCATTGAATCCTAGCGTGTGACAATTCGTTGGATAGGTAAACAACATAACTACGACTTCCATGGGATATTTTTGCATTCTCTAAAAATTCGGTCAAAATGGAGGTTAAGAAAATCTCCTCGTTAATTTAGGACATTACTCGTTTTCGACCCATTTTTACTAGGAAGGCCATAAAGTGGCCGATTTGTATTGAATCTTAGCATGTGACAGTTCGTTGGATAGGTAAACAACATAACTACGACTTCCATGGGATATTTTTGCATTCTCCAAAAATTCAGCCAAAATGGAGGTTAAGAAAATCTCCTCGTTAATTTGGGACATTACTCGTTTTCGACCCTTTTTTACTAGGAAGGCCATAATGTGGCCGATTTGCATTGAATCTTCGCGTGTGACAATTCGTTGGATAGGTAAACAACATAACCACGACTTCCATGGGATATTTTTCCATTCTCTAAAAATTCAGCCAAAATGGAGGTTAAGAAAATATCCTCGTTAATTTGGGACATTACTCGTTTTCGACCCTTTTTTAGTAGGAAGGGCATAATGTGGCCGATTTGCATTGAATCTTAGCGTGTGACAATTCGTTGGATAGGTAAACAACATAACTACGACTTCCATGGGATATTTTTGCATTCTCTAAAAATTCGGCCAAAATGGAGGTTAAGAAAATCTCCTCGTTAATTTAGGACATTACTCGTTTTCGACCCATTTTTACTAGGAAGGCCATAAAGTGGCCGATTTGTATTGAATCTTAGCATGTGACAATTCGTTGGATAGGTAAACAAAATAACTACGACTTCCATGGGATATTTTTGCATTCTCTAAAAATTCAGCCAAAATGGAGGTTAAGAAAATCTCCTCGTTAATTTGGGACATTACTCGTTTTCGACCCTTTTAGGAAGGCCATAATGTGGCCGATTTGCATTGAGTCTTAGCGTGTGACAATTCGTTGGATAGGTAAACAACATAACTACGACTTCCATGGGATATTTTTGCATTCTCTAAAAATTCAGCAAAAATGGGGGTTAAGAAAATCTCCTCGTTAATTTGGGACATTACTCGTTTTCGACCCTTTTTTAGTAGGAAGGCCATAATGTGGCCGATTTGCATTGAATCTTAGCGTGTGACAATTCGTTGGATAGGTAAACAACATAACTATGACTTCCATGGGATATTTTTGCATTCTCTAAAAATTCAGCCAAAATGGGGGTTAAAAAAATATCCTCGTTAATATGGGACATTACTCGTTTTCGACCCTTTTTTAGTAGGAAGGCCATAATGTGGCCGATTTGCATTGAATCTTAGCGTGTGACAATTCGTTGGATAGGTAAACAACATAACTACGACTTCCATGGGATATTTTTGCATTCTCTAAAAATTCAGCCAAAATGGGGGTTAAGAAAATATCCTCGTTAATTTTTGACATTACTCGTTTTCGACCCTTTTTTAGTAGGAAGGCCATAATGTGGCCGATTTGCATTGAATCTTAGCGTGTGACAATTCGTTGGATAGGTAAACAACATAACTATGACTTCCATGGGATATTTTTGCATTCTCTAAAAATTCAGCAAAAATGGGGGTTAAGAAAATCTCCTCGTTAATTTGGGACATTACTCGTTTTCGACCCTTTTTTAGTAGGAAGGCCATAATGTGGCCGATTTGCATTGAATCTTAGCGAAATCGGCCACATTATGGCCTTCCTAGTAAAAATGGGTCGAAAACGAGTAATGTCCTAAATTAACGAGGAGATTTTCTTAACCTCCATTTTGGCCGAATTTTTAGAGAATGCAAAAATATCCCATGGAAGTCGTAGTTATGTTGTTTACCTATCCAACGAATTGTCACACGCTAAAATTCAATGCTAATCGGCCACATTATGGCCTTCCTAGTAAAAAAGGGTCGAAAACGAGTAATGTCCCAAATTAACGCAAGGATTTTCTTAACCTCCATTTTGGCTGAATTTTTAAAAAATGCAAAAATATCCCATGGAAGTCGTAGCTATGTTGTTTACCTATCCAACAAATTGTCCCATGCTAAGATTCAATACAAACCGGCCACTTTATGGCCTTCCTTATAAAAAAGGGTCGAAAACGAGTAATGTCCTAAATTAACGAGGGGATTTTCTTAACCTCCATTTTGGCTGAATTTTTAGAGAATGCAAAAATATCCCATGGAAGTCGTAGTTATGTTGTTTACCTATCCAACGAATTGTCACACGCTAAGATTCAATGCAAATCGGCTACATTATGGCCTTTCTACTAAAAAAGGGTCGAAAACGAGTAATGTCCCAAATTAACGAGGAGATTTTCTTAACCTCCATTTTGGCCAAATTTTTAGAGAATGCAAAAATATCCCATGGAAGTCGTAGTTATGTTGTTTACCTTTCCAACGAATTGTCACATGCTAAGATTCAATGCAAATCGGCCACATTATGGCCTTCCTAGTAAAAAAGGGTCGAAAACGAGTAATGTCCTAAACTAACGAGGGGATTTTCTTAGCCTCCATTTTGGCCGAATTTTTAGAGAATGCAAAAATATCCCATGGATATCGTAGGTATGTTGTTTACCTATCCAACGAATTGTCACATGCTAAGATTCAATACAAATCGGCCACTTTATGGCCTTCCTAGTAAAAATGGGTCGAAAACGAGTAATGTCCTAAATTAACGAGGAGATTTTCTTAACCTCCATTTTGGCCGAATTTTTAGAGAATGCAAAAATATCCCATGGAAGTCGTAGTTATGTTGTTTACCTATCCAACGAATTGTCACACGCTAAGATTCAATGCAAATCGGCCACATTATGGCCTTCCTAGTAAAAATGGGTCGAAAACGAGTAATGTCCTAAATTAACGAGGAGATTTTCTTAACCTCCATTTTGGCCGAATTTTTAGAGAATGCAAAAATATCCCATGGAAGTCGTAGTTATGTTGTTTACCTATCCAACGAATTGTCACACGCTAAAATTCAATGCAAATCGGCCACATTATGGCCTTCCTAGTAAAAAAGGGTCGAAAACGAGTAATGTCCCAAATTAACGCAAGGATTTTCTTAACCTCCATTTTGCCTGAATTTTTAAAAAATGCAAAAATATCCCATGGAAGTCGTAGCTATGTTGTTTACCTATCCAACAAATTGTCCCATGCTAAGATTCAATACAAACCGGCCACTTTATGGCCTTCCTTATAAAAAAGGGTCGAAAACGAGTAATGTCCTAAATTAACGAGGGGATTTTCTTAACCTCCATTTTGGCTGAATTTTTAGAGAATGCAAAAATATCCCATGGAAGTCGTAGTTATGTTGTTTACCTATCCAACGAATTGTCACACGCTAAAATTCAATGCTAATCGGCCACATTATGGCCTTCCTAGTAAAAAAGGGTCGAAAACGAGTAATGTCCCAAATTAACGCAAGGATTTTCTTAACCTCCATTTTGGCTGAATTTTTAAAAAATGCAAAAATATCCCATGGAAGTCGTAGCTATGTTGTTTACCTATCCAACAAATTGTCCCATGCTAAGATTCAATGCAAACCGGCCACTTTATGGCCTTCCTTATAAAAAAGGGTCGAAAACGAGTAATGTCCTAAATTAACGAGGGGATTTTCTTAACCTCCATTTTGGCTGAATTTTTAGAGAATGCAAAAATATCCCATGGAAGTCGTAGTTATGTTGTTTACCTATCCAACGAATTGTCACACGCTAAGATTCAATGCAAATCGGCTACATTATGGCCTTCCTACTAAAAAAGGGTCGAAAACGAGTAATGTCCCAAATTAACGAGGAGATTTTCTTAACCTCCATTTTGGCCAAATTTTTAGAGAATGCAAAAATATCCCATGGAAGTCGTAGTTATGTTGTTTACCTTTCCAACGAATTGTCACATGCTAAGATTCAATGCAAATCGGCCACATTATGGCCTTCCTAGTAAAAAAGGGTCGAAAACGAGTAATGTCCTAAACTAACGAGGGGATTTTCTTAGCCTCCATTTTGGCCGAATTTTTAGAGAATGCAAAAATATCCCATGGATATCGTAGGTATGTTGTTTACCTATCCAACGAATTGTCACATGCTAAGATTCAATACAAATCGGCCACTTTATGGCCTTCCTAGTAAAAATGGGTCGAAAACGAGTAATGTCCTAAATTAACGAGGAGATTTTCTTAACCTCCATTTCGGCCGAATTTTTAGAGAATGCAAAAATATCCCATGGAAGTCGTAGTTATGTTGTTTACCTATCCAACGAATTGTCACACGCTAAGATTCAATGCAAATCGGCCACATTATGGCCTCCTAGTAAAAATGGGTCGAAAACGAGTAATGTCCTAAATTAACGAGGAGATTTTCTTAACCTCCATTTTGGCTGAATTTTTAGAGAATGCAAAAATATCCCATGGAAGTCGTAGTTATGTTGTTTACCTATCCAACGAATTGTCACACGCTAAAATTCAATGCTAATCGGCCACATTATGGCCTTGCTAGTAAAAAAGGGTCGAAAACGAGTAATGTCCCAAATTAACGCAAGGATTTTCTTAACCTCCATTTTGGCTGAATTTTTAAAAAATGCAAAAATATCCCATGGAAGTCGTAGCTATGTTGTTTACCTATCCAACAAATTGTCCCATGCTAAGATTCAATACAAACCGGCCACTTTATGGCCTTCCTTATAAAAAAGGGTCGAAAACGAGTAATGTCCTAAATTAACGAGGGGATTTTCATAACCTCCATTTTGGCTGAATTTTTAGAGAATGCAAAAATATCCCATGGAAGTCGTAGTTATGTTGTTTACCTATCCAACGAATTGTCACACGCTAAGATTCAATGCAAATCGGCTACATTATGGCCTTCCTACTTAAAAAGGGTCGAAAACGAGTAATGTCCCAAATTAACGAGGAGATTTTCTTAACCTCCATTTTGGCCAAATTTTTAGAGAATGCAAAAATATCCCATGGAAGTCGTAGTTATGTTGTTTACCTTTCCAACGAATTGTCACATGCTAAGATTCAATGCAAATCGGCCACATTATGGCCTTCCTAGTAAAAAAGGGTCGAAAACGAGTAATGTCCTAAACTAACGAGGGGATTTTCTTAGCCTCCATTTTGGCCGAATTTTTAGAGAATGCAAAAATATCCCATGGATATCGTAGGTATGTTGTTTACCTATCCAACGAATTGTCACATGCTAAGATTCAATACAAATCGGCCACTTTATGGCCTTCCTAGTAAAAATGGGTCAAAAACGAGTAATGTCCTAAATTAACGAGGAGATTTTCTTAACCTCCATTTTGGCCGAATTTTTAGAGAATGCAAAAATATCCCATGGAAGTCGTAGTTATGTTGTTTACCTATCCAACGAATTGTCACACGCTAAGATTCAATGCAAATCGGCCACATTATGGCCTCCTAGTAAAAATGGGTCGAAAACGAGTAATGTCCTAAATTAACGAGGAGATTTTCTTAACCTCCATTTTAGCCGAATTTTTAGAGAATGCAAAAATATCCCATGGAAGTCGTAGTTATGTTGTTTACCTATCCAACGAATTGTCACACGCTAAAATTCAATGCAAATCGGCCACATTATGGCCTTCCTAGTAAAAAAGGGTCGAAAACGAGTAATGTCCCAAATTAACGCAAGGATTTTCTTAACCTCCATTTTGGCTGAATTTTTAAAAAATGCAAAAATATCCCATGGAAGTCGTAGCTATGTTGTTTACCTATCCAACAAATTGTCCCATGCTAAGATTCAATGCAAACCGGCCACTTTATGGCCTTCCTTATAAAAAAGGGTCGAAAACGAGTAATGTCCTAAATTAACGAGGGGATTTTCTTAACCTCCATTTTGGCTGAATTTTTAGAGAATGCAAAAATATCCCATGGAAGTCGTAGTTATGTTGTTTACCTATCCAACGAATTGTCACACGCTAAGATTCAATGCAAATCGGCTACATTATGGCCTTCCTACTAAAAAAGGGTCGAAAACGAGTAATGTCCCAAATTAACGAGGAGATTTTCTTAACCTCCATTTTGGCCAAATTTTTAGAGAATGCAAAAATATCCCATGGAAGTCGTAGTTATGTTGTTTACCTTTCCAACGAATTGTCACATGCTAAGATTCAATGCAAATCGGCCACATTATGGCCTTCCTAGTAAAAAAGGGTCGAAAACGAGTAATGTCCTAAACTAACGAGGGGATTTTCTTAGCCTCCATTTTGGCCGAATTTTTAGAGAATGCAAAAATATCCCATGGATATCGTAGGTATGTTGTTTACCTATCCAACGAATTGTCACATGCTAAGATTCAATACAAATCGGCCACTTTATGGCCTTCCTAGTAAAAATGGGTCGAAAACGAGTAATGTCCTAAATTAACGAGGAGATTTTCTTAACCTCCATTTCGGCCGAATTTTTAGAGAATGCAAAAATATCCCATGGAAGTCGTAGTTATGTTGTTTACCTATCCAACGAATTGTCACACGCTAAGATTCAATGCAAATCGGCCACATTATGGCCTCCTAGTAAAAATGGGTCGAAAACGAGTAATGTCCTAAATTAACGAGGAGATTTTCTTAACCTCCATTTTGGCTGAATTTTTAGAGAATGCAAAAATATCCCATGGAAGTCGTAGTTATGTTGTTTACCTATCCAACGAATTGTCACACGCTAAAATTCAATGCTAATCGGCCACATTATGGCCTTGCTAGTAAAAAAGGGTCGAAAACGAGTAATGTCCCAAATTAACGCAAGGATTTTCTTAACCTCCATTTTGGCTGAATTTTTAAAAAATGCAAAAATATCCCATGGAAGTCGTAGCTATGTTGTTTACCTATCCAACAAATTGTCCCATGCTAAGATTCAATACAAACCGGCCACTTTATGGCCTTCCTTATAAAAAAGGGTCGAAAACGAGTAATGTCCTAAATTAACGAGGGGATTTTCATAACCTCCATTTTGGCTGAATTTTTAGAGAATGCAAAAATATCCCATGGAAGTCGTAGTTATGTTGTTTACCTATCCAACGAATTGTCACACGCTAAGATTCAATGCAAATCGGCTACATTATGGCCTTCCTACTTAAAAAGGGTCGAAAACGAGTAATGTCCCAAATTAACGAGGAGATTTTCTTAACCTCCATTTTGGCCAAATTTTTAGAGAATGCAAAAATATCCCATGGAAGTCGTAGTTATGTTGTTTACCTTTCCAACGAATTGTCACATGCTAAGATTCAATGCAAATCGGCCACATTATGGCCTTCCTAGTAAAAAAGGGTCGAAAACGAGTAATGTCCTAAACTAACGAGGGGATTTTCTTAGCCTCCATTTTGGCCGAATTTTTAGAGAATGCAAAAATATCCCATGGATATCGTAGGTATGTTGTTTACCTATCCAACGAATTGTCACATGCTAAGATTCAATACAAATCGGCCACTTTATGGCCTTCCTAGTAAAAATGGGTCGAAAACGAGTAATGTCCTAAATTAACGAGGAGATTTTCTTAACCTCCATTTTGGCCGAATTTTTAGAGAATGCAAAAATATCCCATGGAAGTCGTAGTTATGTTGTTTACCTATCCAACGAATTGTCACACGCTAAGATTCAATGCAAATCGGCCACATTATGGCCTCCTAGTAAAAATGGGTCGAAAACGAGTAATGTCCTAAATTAACGAGGAGATTTTCTTAACCTCCATTTTAGCCGAATTTTTAGAGAATGCAAAAATATCCCATGGAAGTCGTAGTTATGTTGTTTACCTATCCAACGAATTGTCACACGCTAAAATTCAATGCAAATCGGCCACATTATGGCCTTCCTAGTAAAAAAGGGTCGAAAACGAGTAATGTCCCAAATTAACGCAAGGATTTTCTTAACCTCCATTTTGGCTGAATTTTTAAAAAATGCAAAAATATCCCATGGAAGTCGTAGCTATGTTGTTTACCTATCCAACAAATTGTCCCATGCTAAGATTCAATACAAACCGGCCACTTTATGGCCTTCCATATAAAAAAGGGTCAAAAACGAGTAATGTCCTAAATTAACGAGGGGATTTTCTTAGCATGTGACAATTCGTTGGATAGGTAAACAACATAACTATGACTTCCATGGGATATTTTTGCATTCTCTAAAAATTCGGCCAAAATGGAGGTCAAGAAAATCTCCTCGTTAATTTAGGACATTACTCGTTTTCGACCCTTTTTTATAAGGAAGGCCATAATGTGGCCGATTTGCATTGAATCTTAGCGTGTGACAATTCGTTGGATAGGTAAACAACATAACTATGACTTCCATGGGATATTTTTGCATTCTCTAAAAATTCGGCCAAAATGGAGGTTAAGAAAATCTCCTCGTTAATTTAGGACATTACTCGTTTTCGACCCATTTTTACTAGGAAGGCCATAAAGTGGCCGATTTGTATTGAATCTTAGCATGTGACAATTCGTTGGATAGGTAAACAAAATAACTACGACTTCCATGGGATATTTTTGCATTCTCTAAAAATTCAGCCAAAATGGAGGTTAAGAAAATCTCCTCGTTAATTTGGGACATTACTCGTTTTCGACCCTTTTAGGAAGGCCATAACGTGGCCGATTTGCATTGAGTCTTAGCGTGTGACAATTCATTGGATAGGTAAACAACATAACTACGACTTCCATGGGATATTTTTGCATTCTCTAAAAATTCGGCCAAAATGCAGGTCAAGAAAATCTCCTCGTTAATTTAGGACATTACTCGTTTTCGACCCTTTTTTTATAAGGAAGGCCATAAAGTGACCGGTTTGTATTGAATCTTAGCATGGGACAATTCGTTGGATAGGTAAACAACATAGCTACGACTTCCATGGGATATTTTTGCATTTTTTAAAAATTCAGCCAAAATGGAGGTTAAGAAAATCTCCTCGTTAATTTGGGACATTACTCGTTTTCGACCCTTTTTTACTAGGAAGGCCATAATGTGGCCGATTTGCATTGAATCTTAGCGTGTGACAATTCGTTGGATAGGTAAACAACATAACTATGACTTCCATGGGATATTTTTGCATTCTCTAAAAATTCAGCCAAAATGGGGGTTAAGAAAATATCCTCGTTAATTTAGGACATTACTCGTTTTCGACCCTTTTTTAGTAGGAAGGCCATAATGTGGCCGATTTGCATTGAATCTTAGCGTGTGACAATTCGTTGGATAGGTAAACAACATAACTACGACTTCCATGGGATATTTTTGCATTCTCTAAAAATTCAGCCAAAATGGGGGTTAAGAAAATATCCTCATTAATTTGGGACATTACTCGTTTTCGACCCTTTTTTCGTAGGAAGGCCATAATGTAGCCGATTTGCATTGAATCTTAGCGTGTGACAATTCGTTGGATAGGTAAACAACATAACTACGACTTCCATGGGATATTTTTGCATTCTCTAAAAATTCGGCCAAAATGGAGGTCAAGAAAATCTCCTCGTTAATTTAGGACATTACTCGTTTTCGACCCTTTTTTATAAGGAAGGCCATAAAGTGGCCGGTTTGTATTGAATCTTAGCATGGGACAATTCGTTGGATAGGTAAACAACATAGCTACGACTTCCATGGGATATTTTTGCATTTTTTAAAAATTCAGCCAAAATGGAGGTTAAGAAAATCTCCTCGTTAATTTGGGACATTACTCGTTTTCGACCCTTTTTTACTAGGAAGGCCATAATGTGGCCGATTTGCATTGAATCTTAGCGTGTGACAATTCGTTGGATAGGTAAACAACATAACTACGACTTCCATGGGATATTTTTGCATTCTCTAAAAATTCGGCCAAAATGGAGGTCAAGAAAATCTCCTCGTTAATTTAGGACATTACTCGTTTTCGACCCTTTTTTATAAGGAAGGCCATAATGTGGCCGATTTGCATTGAATCTTAGCGTGTGACAATTCGTTGGATAGGTAAACAACATAACTATGACTTCCATAGGATATTTTTGCATTCCCTAAAAATTCAGCCAAAATGGGGGTTAAGAAAATATCCTCGTTAATTTGGGACATTACTCGTTTTAGACCCTTTTTTAGTAGGAAGGCCATAATGTGGCCGATTTGCATTGAATCTTAGCGTGTGACAATTCGTTGGATAGGTAAACAACATAATTATGACTTCCATGGGATATTTTTGCATTCTCTAGAAATTCGGCCAAAATGGAGGTCAAGAAAATCTCCTCGTTAATTTAGGACATTACTCGTTTTCGACCCTTTTTTATAAGGAAGGCCATAATGTGGCCGATTTGCATTGAATCTTAGCGTGTGACAATTCGTTGGATAGGTAAACAACATAACTATGACTTCCATGGGATATTTTTGCATTCTCTAAAAATTCGGCCAAAATGGAGGTTAAGAAAATCTCCTCGTTAATTTAGGGCATTACTCGTTTTCGACCCATTTTTACTAGGAAGGCCATAAAGTGGCCGATTTGTATTGAATCTTAGCATGTGACAATTCGTTGGATAGGTAAACAAAATAACTACGACTTCCATGGGATATTTTTGCATTCTCTAAAAATTCAGCCAAAATGGAGGTTAAGAAAATCTCCTCGTTAATTTGGGACATTACTCGTTTTCGACCCTTTTAGGAAGGCCATAATGTGGCCGATTTGCATTGAGTCTTAGCGTGTGACAATTCGTTGGATAGGTAAACAACATAACTACGACTTCCATGGGATATTTTTGCATTCTCTAAAAATTTGGCCAAAATGGAGGTCAAGAAAATCTCCTCGTTAATTTAGGACATTACTCGTTTTCGACCCTTTTTTTATAAGGAAGGCCATAAAGTGACCGGTTTGTATTGAATCTTAGCATGGGACAATTCGTTGGATAGGTGAACAACATAGCTACGACTTCCATGGGATATTTTTGCATTTTTTAAAAATTCAGCCAAAATGGAGGTTAAGAAAATCTCCTCGTTAATTTGGGACATTACTCGTTTTCGACCCTTTTTTACTAGGAAGGCCATAATGTGGCCGATTTGCATTGAATCTTAGCGTGTGACAATTCGTTGGATAGGTAAACAACATAACTATGACTTCCATGGGATATTTTTGCATTCTCTAAAAATTCAGCCAAAATGGGGGTTAAGAAAATATCCTCGTTAATTTGGGACATTACACGTTTTCGACCCTTTTTTAGTAGGAAGGCCATAATGTGGCCGATTTGCATTGAATCTTAGCGTGTGACAATTCGTTGGATAGGTAAACAACATAACTACGACTTCCATGGGATATTTTTGCATTCTCTAAAAATTCAGCCAAAATGGGGGTTAAGAAAATATCCTCGTTAATTTGGGACATTACTCGTTTTCGACCCTTTTTTCGTAGGAAGGCCATAATGTAGCCGATTTGCATTAAATCTTAGCGTGTGACAATTCGTTGGATAGGTAAACAACATAACTACGACTTCCATGGGATATTTTTTCATTCTCTAAAAATTCGGCCAAAATGGAGGTCAAGAAAATCTCCTCGTTAATTTAGGACATTACTCGTTTTCGACCCTTTTTTATAAGGAAGGCCATAAAGTGGCCGGTTTGTATTGAATCTTAGCATGGGACAATTCGTTGGATAGGTAAACAACATAGCTACGACTTCCATGGGATATTTTTGCATTTTTTAAAAATTCAGCCAAAATGGAGGTTAAGAAAATCTCCTCGTTAATTTGGGACATTACTCGTTTTCGACCCTTTTTTACTAGGAAGGCCATAATGTGGCCGATTTGCATTGAATCTTAGCGTGTGACAATTCGTTGGATAGGTAAACAACATAACTATGACTTCCATGGGATATTTTTGCATTCTCTAAAAATTCAGCCAAAATGGGGGTTAAGAAAATATCCTCGTTAATTTGGGACATTACTCATTTTCGACCCTTTTTTAGTAGGAAGGCCATAATGTGGCCGATTTGCATTGAATCTTAGCGTGTGACAATTCGTTGGATAGGTAAACAACATAACTATGACTTCCATGGGATATTTTTGCATTCTCTAAAAATTCAGCCAAAATGGGGGTTAAGAAAATATCCTCGTTAATTTGGGACATTACTCGTTTTCGACCCTTTTTTAGTAGGAAGGCCATAATGTGGCCGATTTGCATTGAATCTTAGCGTGTGACAATTCGTTGGATAGGTAAACAACATAACTACGACTTCCATGGGATATTTTTGCATTCTCTAAAAATTCAGCCAAAATGGGGGTTAAGAAAATATCCTCGTTAATTTGGGACATTACTCGTTTTCGACCCTTTTTTCGTAGGAAGGCCATAATGTAGCCGATTTGCATTGAATCTTAGCGTGTGACAATTCGTTGGATAGGTAAACAACATAACTACGACTTCCATGGGATATTTTTGCATTCTCTAAAAATTCGGCCAAAATGGAGGTCAAGAAAATCTCCTCGTTAATTTAGGACATTACTCGTTTTCGACCCTTTTTTATAAGGAAGGCCATAAAGTGGCCGGTTTGTATTGAATCTTAGCATGGGACAATTCGTTGGATAGGTAAACAACATAGCTACGACTTCCATGGGATATTTTTGCTTTTTTTAAAAATTCAGCCAAAATGGAGGTTAAGAAAATCTCCTCGTTAATTTGGGACATTACTCGTTTTCGACCCTTTTTTACTAGGAAGGCCATAATGTGGCCGATTTGCATTGAATCTTAGCGTGTGACAATTCGTTGGATAGGTAAACAACATAACTATGACTTCCATGGGATATTTTTGCATTCTCTAAAAATTCAGCCAAAATGGGGGTTAAGAAAATATCCTCGTTAATTTGGGACATTACTCGTTTTCGACCCTTTTTTAGTAGGAAGGCCATAATGTGGCCGATTTGCATTGAATCTTAGCGTGTGACAATTCGTTGGATAGGTAAACAACATAACTACGACTTCCATGGGATATTTTTGCATTCTCTAAAAATTCAGCCAAAATGGGGGTTAAGAAAATATCCTCGTTAATTTGGGACATTACTCGTTTTCGACCCTTTTTTCGTAGGAAGGCCATAATGTAGCCGATTTGCATTGAATCTTAGCGTGTGACAATTCGTTGGATAGGTAAACAACATAACTACGACTTCCATGGGATATTTTTGCATTCTCTAAAAATTCGGCCAAAATGGAGGTCAAGAAAATCTCCTCGTTAATTTAGGACATTACTCGTTTTCGACCCTTTTTTGTAAGGAAGGCCATAAAGTGGCCGGTTTGTATTGAATCTTAGCATGGGACAATTCGTTGGATAGGTAAACAACATAGCTACGACTTCCATGGGATATTTTTGCATTTTTTAAAAATTCAGCCAAAATGGAGGTTAAGAAAATCTCCTCGTTAATTTGGGACATTACTCGTTTTCGACCCTTTTTTACTAGGAAGGCCATAATGTGGCCGATTTGCATTGAATCTTAGCGTGTGACAATTCGTTGGATAGGTAAACAACATAACTATGACTTCCATGGGATATTTTTGCATTCTCTAAAAATTCAGCCAAAATGGGGGTTAAGAAAATATCCTCGTTAATTTGGGACATTACTCATTTTCGACCCTTTTTTAGTAGGAAGGCCATAATGTGGCCGATTTGCATTGAATCTTAGCGTGTGACAATTCGTTGGATAGGTAAACAACATAACTACGACTTCCATGGGATATTTTTGCATTCTCTAAAAATTCGGCCAAAATGGAGGTCAAGAAAATCTCCTCGTTAATTTAGGACATTACTCGTTTTCGACCCTTTTTTATAAGGAAGGCCATAATGTGGCCGATTTGCATTGAATCTTAGCGTGTGACAATTCGTTGGATAGGTAAACAACATAACTATGACTTCCATGTGATATTTTTGCATTCTCTAAAAATTCAGCCAAAATGGGGGTTAAGAAAATATCCTCGTTAATTTGGGACATTACTCGTTTTAGACCCTTTTTTAGTAGGAAGGCCATAATGTGGCCGATTTGCATTGAATCTTAGCGTGTTACAATTCGTTGGATAGGTAAACAACATAACTACGACTTCCATGGGATATTTTTGCATTCTCTAAAAATTCGGCCAAAATGGAGGTTAAGAAAATCTCCTCGTTAATTTAGGACATTACTCGTTTTCGACCCATTTTTACTAGGAAGGCCATAAAGCGGCCGATTTGTATTGAATCTTAGCATGTGACAATTCGTTGGATAGGTAAACAACATAACTACGACTTCCATGGGATATTTTTGCATTCTCCAAAAATTCAGCCAAAATGGAGGTTAAGAAAATCTCCTCGTTAATTTGGGACATTACTCGTTTTCGACCCTTTTTTACTAGGAAGGCCATAATGTGGCCGATTTGCATTGAATCTTCGCGTGTGACAATTCGTTGGATAGGTAAACAACATAACCACGACGTCCATGGGATATTTTTCCATTCTCTAAAAATTCAGCCAAAATGGAGGTTAAGAAAATATCCTCGTTAATTTGGGACATTACTCGTTTTCGACCCTTTTTTAGTAGGAAGGGCATAATGTGGCCGATTTGCATTGAATCTTAGCGTGACAATTCGTTGGATAGGTAAACAACATAACTACGACTTCCATGGGATATTTTTGCATTCTCTAAAAATTCAGCCAAAATGGGGGTTAAGAAAATATCCTCGTTAATTTGGGACATTACTCGTTTTCGACCCTTTTAGGAAGGCCATAATGTGGCCGATTTGCATTGAGTCTTAGCGTGTGACAATTCGTTGGATAGGTAAACAACATAACTACGACTTCCATGGGATATTTTTGCATTCTCTAAAAATTCAGCAAAAATGGGGGTTAAGAAAATCTCCTCGTTAATTTGGGACATTACTCGTTTTCGACCCTTTTTTAGTAGGAAGGCCATAATGTGGCCGATTTGCATTGAATCTTAGCGTGTGACAATTCGTTGGATAGGTAAACAACATAACTATGACTTCCATGGGATATTTTTGCATTCTCTAAAAATTCAGCCAAAATGGGGGTTAAAAAAATATCCTCGTTAATATGGGACATTACTCGTTTTCGACCCTTTTTTAGTAGGAAGGCCATAATGTGGCCGATTTGCATTGAATCTTAGCGTGTGACAATTCGTTGGATAGGTAAACAACATAACTACGACTTCCATGGGATATTTTTGCATTCTCTAAAAATTCAGCCAAAATGGGGGTTAAGAAAATATCCTCGTTAATTTTTGACATTACTCGTTTTCGACCCTTTTTTAGTAGGAAGGCCATAATGTGGCCGATTTGCATTGAATCTTAGCGTGTGACAATTCGTTGGATAGGTAAACAACATAACTATGACTTCCATGGGATATTTTTGCATTCTCTAAAAATTCAGCAAAAATGGGGGTTAAGAAAATCTCCTCGTTAATTTGGGACATTACTCGTTTTCGACCCTTTTTTAGTAGGAAGGCCATAATGTGGCCGATTTGCATTGAATCTTAGCGTGTGACAATTCGTTGGATAGGTAAACAACATAACAATGACTTCCATGGGATATTTTTGCATTCTCTAAAACTTCAGCCAAAATGGGGGTTAAGAAAATATCCTCGTTAATTTGGGACATTACTCGTTTTCGACACTTTTTTAGTTGGAAGGCCATAATGTGGCCGATTTGCATTGAATCTTAGCGTGTGACAATTCGTTGGATAGGTAAACAACATAACTATGACTTCCGTGGGATATTTTTGCATTCTCTAAAAATTCAGCCAAAATGGGGGTTAAAAAAATATCCTCGTTAATATGGGACATTACTCGTTTTCGACCCTTTTTTAGTAGGAAGGCCATAATGTGGCCGATTTGCATTGAATCTTAGCGTGTGACAATTCGTTGGATAGGTAAACAACATAACTACGACTTCCATGGGATATTTTTGCATTCTCTAAAAATTCAGCCAAAATGGGGGTTAAGAAAATATCCTCGTTAATTTTTGACATTACTCGTTTTCGACCTTTTTTTAGTAGGAAGGCCATAATGTGGCCGATTGGCATTGAATCTTAGCGTGTGACAATTCGTTGGATAGGTAAACAACATAACTATGACTTCCATGGGATATTTTTGCATTCTCTAAAAATTCAGCCAAAATGGGGGTTAAGAAAATATCCTCGTTAATTTGGGACATTACTCGTTTTCGACCCTTTTTTAGTAGGAAGGCCATAATGTGGCCGAGGTAAACAACATAACTATGACTTCCATGGGATATTTTTGCATTCTCTAAAAATTCAGCCAAAATTGGGGTTAAGAAAATATCCTCGTTAATTTGGGACATTACTCGTTTTAGACCCTTTTTTAGTAGGAAGGCCATAATGTGGCCGATTTGCATTGAATCTTAGCGTGTTACAATTCGTTGGATAGGTAAACAACATAACTACGACTTCCATGGGATATTTTTGCATTCTCTAAAAATTCGGCCAAAATGGAGGTTAAGAAAATCTCCTCGTTAATTTAGGACATTACTCGTTTTCGACCCATTTTTACTAGGAAGGCCATAAAGTGGCCGATTTGTATTGAATCTTAGCATGTGACAATTCGTTGGATAGGTAAACAACATAACTACGACTTCCATGGGATATTTTTGCATTCTCTAAAAATTCGGCCAAAATGGAGGTCAAGAAAATCTCCTCGTTAATTTAGGACATTACTCGTTTTCGACCCTTTTTTATAAGGAAGGCCATAATGTGGCCGATTTGCATTGAATCTTAGCGTGTGACAATTCGTTGGATAGGTAAACAACATAACTATGACTTCCATGGGATATTTTTGCATTCTCTAAAAATTCAGCCAAAATGGGGGTTAAGAAAATATCCTCGTTAATTTGGGACATTACTCGTTTTAGACCCTTTTTTAGTAGGAAGGCCATAATGTGGCCGATTTGCATTGAATCTTAGCGTGTTACAATTCGTTGGATAGGTAAACAACATAACTACGACTTCCATGGGATATTTTTGCATTCTCTAAAAATTCGGCCAAAATGGAGGTTAAGAAAATCTCCTCGTTAATTTAGGACATTACTCGTTTTCGACCCATTTTTACTAGGAAGGCCATAAAGCGGCCGATTTGTATTGAATCTTAGCATGTGACAATTCGTTGGATAGGTAAACAACATAACTACGACTTCCATGGGATATTTTTGCATTCTCCAAAAATTCAGCCAAAATGGAGGTTAAGAAAATCTCCTCGTTAATTTGGGACATTACTCGTTTTCGACCCTTTTTTACTAGGAAGGCCATAATGTGGCCGATTTGCATTGAATCTTCGCGTGTGACAATTCGTTGGATAGGTAAACAACATAACCACGACGTCCATGGGATATTTTTCCATTCTCTAAAAATTCAGCCAAAATGGAGGTTAAGAAAATATCCTCGTTAATTTGGGACATTACTCGTTTTCGACCCTTTTTTAGTAGGAAGGGCATAATGTGGCCGATTTGCATTGAATCTTAGCGTGACAATTCGTTGGATAGGTAAACAACATAACTACGACTTCCATGGGATATTTTTGCATTCTCTAAAAATTCGGCCAAAATGGAGGTTAAGAAAATCTCCTCGTTAATTTAGGACATTACTCGTTTTCGACCCATTTTTACTAGGAAGGCCATAAAGTGGCCGATTTGTATTGAATCTTAGCATGTGACAATTCGTTGGATAGGTAAACAAAATAACTACGACTTCCATGGGATATTTTTGCATTCTCTAAAAATTCAGCCAAAATGGAGGTTAAGAAAATCTCCTCGTTAATTTGGGACATTACTCGTTTTCGACCCTTTTAGGAAGGCCATAATGTGGCCGATTTGCATTGAGTCTTAGCGTGTGACAATTCGTTGGATAGGTAAACAACATAACTACGACTTCCATGGGATATTTTTGCATTCTCTAAAAATTCAGCAAAAATGGGGGTTAAGAAAATCTCCTCGTTAATTTGGGACATTACTCGTTTTCGACCCTTTTTTAGTAGGAAGGCCATAATGTGGCCGATTTGCATTGAATCTTAGCGTGTGACAATTCGTTGGATAGGTAAACAACATAACTATGACTTCCATGGGATATTTTTGCATTCTCTAAAAATTCAGCCAAAATGGGGGTTAAAAAAATATCCTCGTTAATATGGGACATTACTCGTTTTCGACCCTTTTTTAGTAGGAAGGCCATAATGTGGCCGATTTGCATTGAATCTTAGCGTGTGACAATTCGTTGGATAGGTAAACAACATAACTACGACTTCCATGGGATATTTTTGCATTCTCTAAAAATTCAGCCAAAATGGGGGTTAAGAAAATATCCTCGTTAATTTTTGACATTACTCGTTTTCGACCCTTTTTTAGTAGGAAGGCCATAATGTGGCCGATTTGCATTGAATCTTAGCGTGTGACAATTCGTTGGATAGGTAAACAACATAACTATGACTTCCATGGGATATTTTTGCATTCTCTAAAAATTCAGCAAAAATGGGGGTTAAGAAAATCTCCTCGTTAATTTGGGACATTACTCGTTTTCGACCCTTTTTTAGTAGGAAGGCCATAATGTGGCCGATTTGCATTGAATCTTAGCGTGTGACAATTCGTTGGATAGGTAAACAACATAACAATGACTTCCATGGGATATTTTTGCATTCTCTAAAACTTCAGCCAAAATGGGGGTTAAGAAAATATCCTCGTTAATTTGGGACATTACTCGTTTTCGACACTTTTTTAGTTGGAAGGCCATAATGTGGCCGATTTGCATTGAATCTTAGCGTGTGACAATTCGTTGGATAGGTAAACAACATAACTATGACTTCCGTGGGATATTTTTGCATTCTCTAAAAATTCAGCCAAAATGGGGGTTAAAAAAATATCCTCGTTAATATGGGACATTACTCGTTTTCGACCCTTTTTTAGTAGGAAGGCCATAATGTGGCCGATTTGCATTGAATCTTAGCGTGTGACAATTCGTTGGATAGGTAAACAACATAACTACGACTTCCATGGGATATTTTTGCATTCTCTAAAAATTCAGCCAAAATGGGGGTTAAGAAAATATCCTCGTTAATTTTTGACATTACTCGTTTTCGACCTTTTTTTAGTAGGAAGGCCATAATGTGGCCGATTGGCATTGAATCTTAGCGTGTGACAATTCGTTGGATAGGTAAACAACATAACTATGACTTCCATGGGATATTTTTGCATTCTCTAAAAATTCAGCCAAAATGGGGGTTAAGAAAATATCCTCGTTAATTTGGGACATTACTCGTTTTCGACCCTTTTTTAGTAGGAAGGCCATAATGTGGCCGAGGTAAACAACATAACTATGACTTCCATGGGATATTTTTGCATTCTCTAAAAATTCAGCCAAAATTGGGGTTAAGAAAATATCCTCGTTAATTTGGGACATTACTCGTTTTAGACCCTTTTTTAGTAGGAAGGCCATAATGTGGCCGATTTGCATTGAATCTTAGCGTGTTACAATTCGTTGGATAGGTAAACAACATAACTACGACTTCCATGGGATATTTTTGCATTCTCTAAAAATTCGGCCAAAATGGAGGTTAAGAAAATCTCCTCGTTAATTTAGGACATTACTCGTTTTCGACCCATTTTTACTAGGAAGGCCATAAAGTGGCCGATTTGTATTGAATCTTAGCATGTGACAATTCGTTGGATAGGTAAACAACATAACTACGACTTCCATGGGATATTTTTGCATTCTCCAAAAATTCAGCCAAAATGGAGGTTAAGAAAATCTCCTCGTTAATTTGGGACATTACTCGTTTTCGACCCTTTTTTACTAGGAAGGCCATAATGTGGCCGATTTGCATTGAATCTTCGCGTGTGACAATTCGTTGGATAGGTAAACAACATAACCACGACGTCCATGGGATATTTTTCCATTCTCTAAAAATTCAGCCAAAATGGAGGTTAAGAAAATATCCTCGTTAATTTGGGACATTACTCGTTTTCGACCCTTTTTTAGTAGGAAGGGCATAATGTGGCCGATTTGCATTGAATCTTAGCGTGTGACAATTCGTTGGATAGGTAAACAACATAACTACGACTTCCATGGGATATTTTTGCATTCTCTAAAAATTCGGCCAAAATGGAGGTTAAGAAAATCTCCTCGTTAATTTAGGACATTACTCGTTTTCGACCCATTTTTACTAGGAAGGCCATAAAGTGGCCGATTTGTATTGAATCTTAGCATGTGACAATTCGTTGGATAGGTAAACAAAATAACTACGACTTCCATGGGATATTTTTGCATTCTCTAAAAATTCAGCCAAAATGGAGGTTAAGAAAATCTCCTCGTTAATTTGGGACATTACTCGTTTTCGACCCTTTTAGGAAGGCCATAATGTGGCCGATTTGCATTGAGTCTTAGCGTGTGACAATTCGTTGGATAGGTAAACAACATAACAACGACTTCCATGGGATATTTTTGCATTCTCTAAAAATTCAGCAAAAATGGGGGTTAAGAAAATCTCCTCGTTAATTTGGGACATTACTCGTTTTCGACCCTTTTTTAGTAGGAAGGCCATAATGTGGCCGATTTGCATTGAATCTTAGCATGTGACAATTCGTTGGATAGGTAAACAACATAACTATGACTTCCATGGGATATTTTTGCATTCTCTAAAAATTCAGCCAAAATGGGGGTTAAAAAAATATCCTCGTTAATATGGGACATTACTCGTTTTCGACCCTTTTTTAGTAGGAAGGCCATAATGTGGCCGATTTGCATTGAGTCTTAGCGTGTGACAATTCGTTGGATAGGTAAACAACATAACTACGACTTCCATGGGATATTTTTGCATTCTCTAAAAATTCAGCCAAAATGGGGGTTAAGAAAATATCCTCGTTAATTTTTGACATTACTCGTTTTCGACCCTTTTTTAGTAGGAAGGCCATAATGTGGCCGATTTGCATTGAATCTTAGCGTGTGACAATTCGTTGGATAGGTAAACAACATAACTATGACTTCCATGGGATATTTTTGCATTCTCTAAAAATTCAGCCAAAATGGGGGTTAAGAAAATATCCTCGTTAATTTTTGACATTACTCGTTTTCGACCCTTTTTTAGTAGGAAGGCCATAATGTGGCCGATTTGCATTGAATCTTAGCGTGTGACAATTCGTTGGATAGGTAAACAACATAACTATGACTTCCATGGGATATTTTTGCATTCTCTAAAAATTCAGCAAAAATGGGGGTTAAGAAAATCTCCTCGTTAATTTGGGACATTACTCGTTTTCGACCCTTTTTTAGTAGGAAGGGCCTAATGTGGCCGATTTGCATTGAATCTTAGCGTGTGACAATTCGTTGGATAGGTAAACAACATAACTACGACTTCCATGGGATATTTTTGCATTCTCTAAAAATTCGGCCAAAATGGAGGTTAAGAAAATCTCCTCGTTAATTTAGGACATTACTCGTTTTCGACCCATTTTTACTAGGAAGGCCATAAAGTGGCCGATTTGTATTGAATCTTAGCATGTGACAATTCGTTGGATAGGTAAACAAAATAACTACGACTTCCATGGGATATTTTTGCATTCTCTAAAAATTCAGCCAAAATGGAGGTTAAGAAAATCTCCTCGTTAATTTGGGACATTACTCGTTTTCGACCCTTTTAGGAAGGCCATAATGTGGCCGATTTGCATTGAGTCTTAGCGTGTGACAATTCGTTGGATAGGTAAACAACATAACTACGACTTCCATGGGATATTTTTGCATTCTCTAAAAATTCAGCAAAAATGGGGGTTAAGAAAATCTCCTCGTTAATTTGGGACATTACTCGTTTTCGACCCTTTTTTAGTAGGAAGGCCATAATGTGGCCGATTTGCATTGAATCTTAGCATGTGACAATTCGTTGGATAGGTAAACAACATAACTATGACTTCCATGGGATATTTTTGCATTCTCTAAAAATTCAGCCAAAATGGGGGTTAAAAAAATATCCTCGTTAATATGGGACATTACTCGTTTTCGACCCTTTTTTAGTAGGAAGGCCATAATGTGGCCGATTTGCATTGAATCTTAGCGTGTGACAATTCGTTGGATAGGTAAACAACATAACTACGACTTCCATGGGATATTTTTGCATTCTCTAAAAATTCAGCCAAAATGGGGGTTAAGAAAATATCCTCGTTAATTTTTGACATTACTCGTTTTCGACCCTTTTTTAGTAGGAAGGCCATAATGTGGCCGATTTGCATTGAATCTTAGCGTGTGACAATTCGTTGGATAGGTAAACAACATAACTATGACTTCCATGGGATATTTTTGCATTCTCTAAAAATTCAGCAAAAATGGGGGTTAAGAAAATCTCCTCGTTAATTTGGGACATTACTCGTTTTCGACCCTTTTTTAGTAGGAAGGGCCTAATGTGGCCGATTTGCATTGAATCTTAGCGTGTGACAATTCGTTGGATAGGTAAACAACATAACTACGACTTCCATGGGATATTTTTGCATTCTCTAAAAATTCGGCCAAAATGGAGGTTAAGAAAATCTCCTCGTTAATTTAGGACATTACTCGTTTTCGACCCATTTTTACTAGGAAGGCCATAAAGTGGCCGATTTGTATTGAATCTTAGCATGTGACAATTCGTTGGATAGGTAAACAAAATAACTACGACTTCCATGGGATATTTTTGCATTCTCTAAAAATTCAGCCAAAATGGAGGTTAAGAAAATCTCCTCGTTAATTTGGGACATTACTCGTTTTCGACCCTTTTAGGAAGGCCATAATGTGGCCGATTTGCATTGAGTCTTAGCGTGTGACAATTCGTTGGATAGGTAAACAACATAACTACGACTTCCATGGGATATTTTTGCATTCTCTAAAAATTCAGCAAAAATGGGGGTTAAGAAAATCTCCTCGTTAATTTGGGACATTACTCGTTTTCGACCCTTTTTTAGTAGGAAGGCCATAATGTGGCCGATTTGCATTGAATCTTAGCATGTGACAATTCGTTGGATAGGTAAACAACATAACTATGACTTCCATGGGATATTTTTGCATTCTCTAAAAATTCAGCCAAAATGGGGGTTAAAAAAATATCCTCGTTAATATGGGACATTACTCGTTTTCGACCCTTTTTTAGTAGGAAGGCCATAATGTGGCCGATTTGCATTGAATCTTAGCGTGTGACAATTCGTTGGATAGGTAAACAACATAACTACGACTTCCATGGGATATTTTTGCATTCTCTAAAAATTCAGCCAAAATGGGGGTTAAGAAAATATCCTCGTTAATTTTTGACATTACTCGTTTTCGACCCTTTTTTAGTAGGAAGGCCATAATGTGGCCGATTTGCATTGAATCTTAGCGTGTGACAATTCGTTGGATAGGTAAACAACATAACTATGACTTCCATGGGATATTTTTGCATTCTCTAAAAATTCAGCAAAAATGGGGGTTAAGAAAATCTCCTCGTTAATTTGGGACATTACTCGTTTTCGACCCTTTTTTAGTAGGAAGGCCATAATGTGGCCGATTTGCATTGAATCTTAGCGTGTGACAATTCGTTGGATAGGTAAACAACATAACAATGACTTCCATGGGATATTTTTGCATTCTCTAAAACTTCAGCCAAAATGGGGGTTAAGAAAATATCCTCGTTAATTTGGGACATTACTCGTTTTCGACACTTTTTTAGTTGGAAGGCCATAATGTGGCCGATTTGCATTGAATCTTAGCGTGTGACAATTCGTTGGATAGGTAAACAACATAACTACGACTTCCATGGGATATTTTTGCATTCTCTAAAAATTCAGCCAAAATGGGGGTTAAGAAAATATCCTCGTTAATTTTTGACATTACTCGTTTTCGACCTTTTTTTAGTAGGAAGGCCATAATGTGGCCGATTGGCATTGAATCTTAGCGTGTGACAATTCGTTGGATAGGTAAACAACATAACTATGACTTCCATGGGATATTTTTGCATTCTCTAAAAATTCAGCCAAAATGGGGGTTAAGAAAATATCCTCGTTAATTTGGGACATTACTCGTTTTCGACCCTTTTTTAGTAGGAAGGCCATAATGTGGCCGAGGTAAACAACATAACTATGACTTCCATGGGATATTTTTGCATTCTCTAAAAATTCAGCCAAAATGGGGGTTAAGAAAATATCCTCGTTAATTTGGGACATTACTCGTTTTCGACCCTTTTTTAGTAGGAAGGCCATAATGTGGCCGATTTGCATTGAATCTTAGCGTGTGACAATTCGTTGGATAGGTAAACAACATAACTACGACTTCCATGGGATATTTTTGCATTCTCTAAAAATTCAGCCAAAATGGGGGTTAAGAAAATATCCTCGTTAATTTTTGACATTACTCGTTTTCGACCTTTTTTTAGTAGGAAGGCCATAATGTGGCCGATTTGCATTGAATCTTAGCGTGTGACAATTCGTTGGATAGGTAAACAACATAACTATGACTTCCATGGGATATTTTTGCATTCTCTAAAAATTCAGCCAAAATGGGGGTTAAGAAAATATCCTCGTTAATTTGGGACATTACTCGTTTTCGACCCTTTTTTAGTAGGAAGGCCATAATGTGGCCGATTTGCATTGAATCTTAGCGTGTGACAATTCGTTGGATAGGTAAACAACATAAGTACGACTTCCATGGGATATTTTTGCATTCTCTAAAAATTCAGCCAAAATGGGGGTTAGGAAAATATCCTCGTTAATTTGGGACATTACTCGTTTTCGACCCTTTTTTAGTAGGAAGGCCACAATGTGGCCGAGTTGCATTGAATCGTAGCGTGTGACAATTTGTTGGATAGGTAAACAACATAACTATGACTTCCATGGGATATTTTTGCATTCTCTAAAAATTCAGCCAAAATGGGGGTTAAGAAAATATCCTCGTTAATTTGGGACATTACTCGTTTTCGACCGTTTTTTAGTAGGAAGGCCATAATGTGGCCGATTTGCATTGAATCTTAGCGTGTGACAATTCGTTGGATAGGTAAACAACATAACTACGACTTCCATGGGATATTTTTGCATTCTCTAAAAATTCAGCCAAAATGGGGGTTAAGAAAATATCCTCGTTAATTTTTGACATTACTCGTTTTCGACCCTTTTTTAGTAGGAAGGCCATAATGTGGCCGATTTGCATTGAATCTTAGCGTGTGACAATTCGTTGGATAGGTAAACAACATAACTATGACTTCCATGGGATATTTTTGCATTCTCTAAAAATTCAGCAAAAATGGGGGTTAAGAAAATCTCCTCGTTAATTTGGGACATTACTCGTTTTCGACCCTTTTTTAGTAGGAAGGCCATAATGTGGCCGATTTGCATTGAATCTTAGCGTGTGACAATTCGTTGGATAGGTAAACAACATAACAATGACTTCCATGGGATATTTTTGCATTCTCTAAAACTTCAGCCAAAATGGGGGTTAAGAAAATATCCTCGTTAATTTGGGACATTACTCGTTTTCGACACTTTTTTAGTTGGAAGGCCATAATGTGGCCGATTTGCATTGAATCTTAGCGTGTGACAATTCGTTGGATAGGTAAACAACATAACTATGACTTCCGTGGGATATTTTTGCATCTCTAAAAATTCAGCCAAAATGGGGGTTAAAAAAATATCCTCGTTAATATGGGACATTACTCGTTTTCGACCCTTTTTTAGTAGGAAGGCCATAATGTGGCCGATTTGCATTGAATCTTAGCGTGTGACAATTCGTTGGATAGGTAAACAACATAACTATGACTTCCATGGGATATTTTTGCATTCTCTAAAAATTCAGCCAAAATGGGGGTTAAGAAAATATCCTCGTTAATTTTTGACATTACTCGTTTTCGACCTTTTTTTAGTAGGAAGGCCATAATGTGGCCGATTGGCATTGAATCTTAGCGTGTGACAATTCGTTGGATAGGTAAACAACATAACTATGACTTCCATGGGATATTTTTGCATTCTCTAAAAATTCAGCCAAAATGGGGGTTAAGAAAATATCCTCGTTAATTTGGGACATTACTCGTTTTCGACCCTTTTTTAGTAGGAAGGCCATAATGTGGCCGAGGTAAACAACATAACTATGACTTCCATGGGATATTTTTGCATTCTCTAAAAATTCAGCCAAAATGGGGGTTAAGAAAATATCCTCGTTAATTTGGGACATTACTCGTTTTCGACCCTTTTTTAGTAGGAAGGCCATAATGTGGCCGATTTGCATTGAATCTTAGCGTGTGACAATTCGTTGGATAGGTAAACAACATAACTACGACTTCCATGGGATATTTTTGCATTCTCTAAAAATTCAGCCAAAATGGGGGTTAAGAAAATATCCTCGTTAATTTTTGACATTACTCGTTTTCGACCTTTTTTTAGTAGGAAGGCCATAATGTGGCCGATTTGCATTGAATCTTAGCGTGTGACAATTCGTTGGATAGGTAAACAACATAACTATGACTTCCATGGGATATTTTTGCATTCTCTAAAAATTCAGCCAAAATGGGGGTTAAGAAAATATCCTCGTTAATTTGGGACATTACTCGTTTTCGACCCTTTTTTAGTAGGAAGGCCATAATGTGGCCGATTTGCATTGAATCTTAGCGTGTGACAATTCGTTGGATAGGTAAACAACATAACTACGACTTCCATGGGATATTTTTGCATTCTCTAAAAATTCAGCCAAAATGGGGGTTAAGAAAATATCCTCGTTAATTTGGGACATTACTCGTTTTCGACCCTTTTTTAGTAGGAAGGCCACAATGTGGCCGAGTTGCATTGAATCGTAGCGTGTGACAATTTGTTGGATAGGTAAACAACATAACTATGACTTCCATGGGATATTTTTGCATTCTCTAAAAATTCAGCCAAAATGGGGGTTAAGAAAATATCCTCGTTAATTTGGGACATTACTCGTTTTCGACCGTTTTTTAGTAGGAAGGCCATAATGTGGCCGATTTGCATTGAATCTTAGCGTGTGACAATTCGTTGGATAGGTAAACAACATAACTACGACTTCCATGGGATATTTTTGCATTCTCTAAAAATTCAGCCAAAATGGGGGTTAAGAAAATATCCTCGTTAATTTTTGACATTACTCGTTTTCGACCCTTTTTTAGTAGGAAGGCCATAATGTGGCCGATTTGCATTGAATCTTAGCGTGTGACAATTCGTTGGATAGGTAAACAACATAACTATGACTTCCATGGGATATTTTTGCATTCTCTAAAAATTCAGCAAAAATGGGGGTTAAGAAAATCTCCTCGTTAATTTGGGACATTACTCGTTTTCGACCCTTTTTTAGTAGGAAGGCCATAATGTGGCCGATTTGCATTGAATCTTAGCGTGTGACAATTCGTTGGATAGGTAAACAACATAACAATGACTTCCATGGGATATTTTTGCATTCTCTAAAACTTCAGCCAAAATGGGGGTTAAGAAAATATCCTCGTTAATTTGGGACATTACTCGTTTTCGACACTTTTTTAGTTGGAAGGCCATAATGTGGCCGATTTGCATTGAATCTTAGCGTGTGACAATTCGTTGGATAGGTAAACAACATAACTATGACTTCCGTGGGATATTTTTGCATCTCTAAAAATTCAGCCAAAATGGGGGTTAAAAAAATATCCTCGTTAATATGGGACATTACTCGTTTTCGACCCTTTTTTAGTAGGAAGGCCATAATGTGGCCGATTTGCATTGAATCTTAGCGTGTGACAATTCGTTGGATAGGTAAACAACATAACTACGACTTCCATGGGATATTTTTGCATTCTCTAAAAATTCAGCCAAAATGGGGGTTAAGAAAATATCCTCGTTAATTTTTGACATTACTCGTTTTCGACCTTTTTTTAGTAGGAAGGCCATAATGTGGCCGATTGGCATTGAATCTTAGCGTGTGACAATTCGTTGGATATGTAAACAACATAACTATGACTTCCATGGGATATTTTTGCATTCTCTAAAAATTCAGCCAAAATGGGGGTTAAGAAAATATCCTCGTT
Source organism: Medicago sativa (assembly GCF_051527215.1). Lineage (NCBI taxonomy): Eukaryota > Viridiplantae > Streptophyta > Magnoliopsida > Fabales > Fabaceae > Medicago > Medicago sativa. Next base: position 87,027,098 of record NC_140750.1, read on the forward strand.
AATTTGGGACATTACTCGTTTTCGACCCTTTTTTAGTAGGAAGGCCATAATGTGGCCGAGGTAAACAACATAACTATGACTTCCATGGGATATTTTTGCATTCTCTAAAAATTCAGCCAAAATGGGGGTTAAGAAAATATCCTCGTTAATTTGGGACATTACTCGTTTTCGACCCTTTTTTAGTAGGAAGGCCATAATGTGGCCGATTTGCATTGAATCTTAGCGTGTGACAATTCGTTGGATAGGTAAACAACATAACTACGACTTCCATGGGATATTTTTGCATTCTCTAAAAATTCAGCCAAAATGGGGGTTAAGAAAATATCCTCGTTAATTTTTGACATTACTCGTTTTCGACCTTTTTTTAGTAGGAAGGCCATAATGTGGCCGATTTGCATTGAATCTTAGCGTGAGACAATTCGTTGGATAGGTAAACAACATAACTATGACTTCCATGGGATATTTTTGCATTCTCTAAAAATTCAGCCAAAATGGGGGTTAAGAAAATATCCTCGTTAATTTGGGACATTACTCGTTTTCGACCCTTTTTTAGTAGGAAGGCCATAATGTGGCCGATTTGCATTGAATCTTAGCGTGTGACAATTCGTTGGATAGGTAAACAACATAACTACGACTTCCATGGGATATTTTTGCATTCTCTAAAAATTCAGCCAAAATGGGGGTTAAGAAAATATCCTCGTTAATTTGGGACATTACTCGTTTTCGACCCTTTTTTAGTAGGAAGGCCACAATGTGGCCGAGTTGCATTGAATCGTAGCGTGTGACAATTTGTTGGATAGGTAAACAACATAACTATGACTTCCATGGGATATTTTTGCATTCTCTAAAAATTCAGCCAAAATGGGGGTTAAGAAAATATCCTCGTTAATTTGGGACATTACTCGTTTTCGACCGTTTTTTAGTAGGAAGGCCATAATGTGGCCGATTTGCATTGAATCTTAGCGTGTGACAATTCGTTGGATAGGTAAACAACATAACTACGACTTCCATGGGATATTTTTGCATTCTCTAAAAATTCAGCCAAAATGGGGGTTAAGAAAATATCCTCGATAATTTTTGACATTACTCGTTTTCGACCCTTTTTTAGTAGGAAGGCCATAATGTGGCCGATTTGCATTGAATCTTAGCGTGTGACAATTCGTTAGATAGGTAAACAACATAACAATGACTTCCATGGGATATTTTTGCATTCTCTAAAAATTCAGCCAAAATGGGGGTTAAGAAAATATCCTCGTTAATTTGGGACATTACTCGTTTTCGACCCTTTTTTAGTAGGAAGGCCATAATGTGGCCGATTTGCATTGAATCTTAGCGTGTGATAATTCGTTGGATAGGTAAACAACATAACTATGACTTCCATGGGATATTTTTGCATTCTCTAAAAATTCAGCCAAAATGGGGGTTAAGAAAATCTCCTCGTTAATTTGGGACATTACTCGTTTTCGACCCTTTTTTAGTAGGAAGGCCATAATGTGGCTGATTTGCATTGAATCTTAGTGTGTGACAATTCGTTGGATAGGTAAACAACATAACTACGACTTCCATGGGATATTTTTGCATTCTCTAAAAATTCAGCCAAAATGGGGGTTAAGAAAATATCCTCGTTAATTTTTGACATTACTCGTTTTCGACCCTTTTTTAGTAGGAAGGCCATAATGTGGCCGATTTGCATTGAATCTTAGCGTGTGACAATTCGTTGGATAGGTAAACAACATAACTAGGACTTCCATGGGATATTTTTGCATTCTCTAAAAATTCAGCCAAAATGGGGGTTAAGAAAATATCCTCGTTAATTTGGGACATTACTCGTTTTCGACCGTTTTTTAGTAGGAAGGCCATAATGTGGCCGATTTGCATTGAATCTTAGCGTGTGACAATTCGTTGGATAGGTAAACAACATAACTACGACTTCCATGGGATATTTTTGCGTTCTCTAAAAAATCAGCCGAAATGGGGGTTAAGAAAATATCCTCGTTAATTTGGGACATTACTGGTTTTCGACCCTTTTTTAGTAGGAAGGCCATAATGTGGCCGAGTTGCATTGAATCTTAGCGTGTGACAATTCGTTGGATAGGTAAACAACATAACTACGACTTCCATGGGATCTTTTTGCATTCTCTAAAAATTCAGCCAAAATGGGGGTTAAGAAAATATCCTCGTTAATTTGGGACATTACTCGTTTTCGACCCTTTTTTAGTAGGAAGGCCACAATGTGGCCGAGTTGCATTGAATCGTAGCGTGTGACAATTTGTTGGATAGGTAAACAACATAACTATGACTTCCATGGGATATTTTTGCATTCTCTAAAAATTCAGCCAAAATGGGGGTTAAGAAAATATCCTCGTTAATTTGGGACATTACTCGTTTTCGACCGTTTTTTAGTAGGAAGGCCATAATGTGGCCGATTTGCATTGAATCTTAGCGTGTGACAATTCGTTGGATAGGTAAACAACATAACTACGACTTCCATGGGATATTTTTGCATTCTCTAAAAATTCAGCCAAAATGGGGGTTAAGAAAATATCCTCGATAATTTTTGACATTACTCGTTTTCGACCCTTTTTTAGTAGGAAGGCCATAATGTGGCCGATTTGCATTGAATCTTAGCGTGTGACAATTCGTTGGATAGGTAAACAACATAACAATGACTTCCATGGGATATTTTTGCATTCTCTAAAAATTCAGCCAAAATGGGGGTTAAGAAAATATCCTCGTTAATTTGGGACATTACTCGTTTTCGACCCTTTTTTAGTAGGAAGGCCATAATGTGGCCGATTTGCATTGAATCTTAGCGTGTGATAATTCGTTGGATAGGTAAACAACATAACTATGACTTCCATGGGATATTTTTGCATTCTCTAAAAATTCAGCCAAAATGGGGGTTAAGAAAATCTCCTCGTTAATTTGGGACATTACTCGTTTTCGACCCTTTTTTAGTAGGAAGGCCATAATGTGGCTGATTTGCATTGAATCTTAGTGTGTGACAATTCGTTGGATAGGTAAACAACATAACTACGACTTCCATGGGATATTTTTGCATTCTCTAAAAATTCAGCCAAAATGGGGGTTAAGAAAATATCCTCGTTAATTTTTGACATTACTCGTTTTCGACCCTTTTTTAGTAGGAAGGCCATAATGTGGCCGATTTGCATTGAATCTTAGCGTGTGACAATTCGTTGGATAGGTAAACAACATAACTATGACTTCCATGGGATATTTTTGCATTCTCTAAAAATTCAGCCAAAATGGGGGTTAAGAAAATATCCTCGTTAATTTGGGACATTACTCGTTTTCGACCGTTTTTTAGTAGGAAGGCCATAATGTGGCCGATTTGCATTGAATCTTAGCGTGTGACAATTCGTTGGATAGGTAAACAACATAACTACGACTTCCATGGGATATTTTTGCGTTCTCTAAAAAATCAGCCGAAATGGGGGTTAAGAAAATATCCTCGTTAATTTGGGACATTACTGGTTTTCGACCCTTTTTTAGTAGGAAGGCCATAATGTGGCCGAGTTGCATTGAATCTTAGCGTGTGACAATTCGTTGGATAGGTAAACAACATAACTACGACTTCCATGGGATATTTTTGCATTCTCTAAAAATTCAGCCAAAATGGAGGTTAAGAAAATCCCCTCGTTAATTTAGGACATTACTCGTTTTCGACCCTTTTTTATAAGGAAGGTCATAAAGTGGCCGGTTTGTATTGAATCTTAGTATGGGACAATTCGTTGGATAGGTAAACAACATAGCTACGACTTCCATCGGATATTTTTGCATTTTTTAAAAATTCAGCCAAAATGGAGGTTAAGAAAATCTCCTCGTTAATTTGGGACATTACTCGTTTTCGACCCTTTTTTACTAGGAAGGCCATAAAGTGGCCGATTTGCATTGAATCTTAGCGTGTGACAATTCGTTGGATAGGTAAACAACATAACAATGACTTCCATGGGATATTTTTGCATTCTCTAAAAATTCAGCCAAAATGGGGGTTAAGAAAATATCCTCGTTAATTTGGGACATTACTCGTTTTCGACCCTTTTTTAGTAGGAAGGCCATAATGTGGCCGATTTGCATTGAATCTTAGCGTGTGACAATTCGTTGGATAGGTAAACAACATAACTATGACTTCCATGGGATATTTTTGCATTCTCTAAAAATTCAGCCAAAATGGGGGTTAAGAAAATCTCCTCGTTAATTTGGGACATTACTCGTTTTCGACCCTTTTTTAGTAGGAAGGCCATAATGTGGCCGATTTGCATTGAATCTTAGCGTGTGACAATTCGTTGGATAGGTAAACAACATAACTACGACTTCCATGGGATATTTTTGCATTCTCTAAAAATTCAGCCAAAATGGGGGTTAAGAAAATATCCTCGTTAATTTTTGACATTACTCGTTTTCGCCCCTTTTTTAGTAGGAAGGCCATAATGTGGCCGATTTGCATTGAATCTTAGCGTGTGACAATTCGTTGGATAGGTAAACAACATAACTATGACTTCCATGGGATATTTTTGCATTCTCTAAAAATTCAGCCAAAATGGGGGTTAAGAAAATATCCTCGTTAATTTGGGACATTACTCGTTTTCGACCCTTTTTTAGTAGGAAGGCCATAATGTGGCCGATTTGCATTGAATCTTAGCGTGTGACAATTCGTTGGATAGGTAAACAACATAACTACGACTTCCATGGGATATTTTTGCATTCTCTAAAAATTCAGCAAAAATGGGGGTTAAGAAAATTTCCTCGTTAATTTGGTACATTACTCGTTTTCGACCCTTTTTTAGTAGGAAGGCCATAATGTGGCCGATTTGCATTGAATCTTAGCGTGTGACAATTCGTTGGATAGGTAAACAACATAACAATGACTTCCATGGGATATTTTTGCATTCTCTAAAACTTCAGCTAAAATGGGGGTTAAGAAAATATCCTCGTTAATTTGGGACATTACTCGTTTTCGACCCTTTTTTAGTAGGAAGGCCATAATGTGGCCGATTTGCATTGAATCTTAGCGTGTGACAATTCGTTGGATAGGTAAACAACATAACTATGACTTCCATGGGATATTTTTGCATTCTCTAAAAATTCAGCCAAAATGGGGGTTAAAAAAATATCCTCGTTAATATGGGACATTACTCGTTTTCGACCCTTTTTTAGTAGGAAGGCCATAATGTGGCCGATTTGCATTGAATCTTAGCGTGTGACAATTCGTTGGATAGGTAAACAACATAACTACGACTTCCATGAGATATTTTTGCGTTCTCTAAAAAATCAGCCGAAATGGGGGTTAAGAAAATATCCTCGTTAATTTGGGACATTACTGGTTTTCGACCCTTTTTTAGTAGGAAGGCCATAATGTGGCCGAGTTGCATTGAATCTTAGCGTGTGACAATTCGTTGGATAGGTAAACAACATAACTACGACTTCCATGGGATATTTTTGCATTCTCTAAAAATTCAGCCAAAATGGAGGTTAAGAAAATCCCCTCGTTAATTTAGGACATTACTCGTTTTCGACCCTTTTTTATAAGGAAGGTCATAAAGTGGCCGGTTTCTATTGAATCTTAGTATGGGACAATTCGTTGGATAGGTAAACAACATAGCTACGACTTCCATCGGATATTTTTGCATTTTTTAAAAATTCAGCCAAAATGGAGGTTAAGAAAATCTCCTCGTTAATTTGGGACATTACTCGTTTTCGACCCTTTTTTACTAGGAAGGCCATAAGGTGGCCGATTTGCATTGAATCTTAGCGTGTGACAATTCGTTGGATAGGTAAACAACATAACAATGACTTCCATGGGATATTTTTGCATTCTCTAAAAATTCAGCCAAAATGGGGGTTAAGAAAATATCCTCGTTAATTTGGGACATTACTCGTTTTCGACCCTTTTTTAGTAGGAAGGCCATAATGTGGCCGATTTGCATTGAATCTTAGCGTGTGACAATTCGTTGGATAGGTAAACAACATAACTATGACTTCCATGGGATATTTTTGCATTCTCTAAAAATTCAGCCAAAATGGGGGTTAAGAAAATCTCCTCGTTAATTTGGGACATTACTCGTTTTCGACCCTTTTTTAGTAGGAAGGCCATAATGTGGCCGATTTGCATTGAATCTTAGCGTGTGACAATTCGTTGGATAGGTAAACAACATAACTACGACTTCCATGGGATATTTTTGCATTCTCTAAAAATTCAGCCAAAATGGGGGTTTAGAAAATATCCTCGTTAATTTTTGACATTACTCGTTTTCGCCCCTTTTTTAGTAGGAAGGCCATAATGTGGCCGATTTGCATTGAATCTTAGCGTGTGACAATTCGTTGGATAGGTAAACAACATAACTATGACTTCCATGGGATATTTTTGCATTCTCTAAAAATTCAGCCAAAATGGGGGTTAAGAAAATATCCTCGTTAATTTGGGACATTACTCGTTTTCGACCCTTTTTTAGTAGGAAGGCCATAATGTGGCCGATTTGCATTGAATCTTAGCGTGTGACAATTCGTTGGATAGGTAAACAACATAACTACGACTTCCATGGGATATTTTTGCATTCTCTAAAAATTCAGCAAAAATGGGGGTTAAGAAAATTTCCTCGTTAATTTGGTACATTACTCGTTTTCGACCCTTTTTTAGTAGGAAGGCCATAATGTGGCCGATTTGCATTGAATCTTAGCGTGTGACAATTCGTTGGATAGGTAAACAACATAACAATGACTTCCATGGGATATTTTTGCATTCTCTAAAACTTCAGCTAAAATGGGGGTTAAGAAAATATCCTCGTTAATTTGGGACATTACTCGTTTTCGACCCTTTTTTAGTAGGAAGGCCATAATGTGGCCGATTTGCATTGAATCTTAGCGTGTGACAATTCGTTGGATAGGTAAACAACATAACTATGACTTCCATGGGATATTTTTGCATTCTCTAAAAATTCAGCCAAAATGGGGGTTAAAAAAATATCCTCGTTAATATGGGACATTACTCGTTTTCGACCCTTTTTTAGTAGGAAGGCCATAATGTGGCCGATTTGCATTGAATCTTAGCGTGTGACAATTCGTTGGATAGGTAAACAACATAACTACGACTTCCATGAGATATTTTTGCGTTCTCTAAAAAATCAGCCGAAATGGGGGTTAAGAAAATATCCTCGTTAATTTGGGACATTACTGGTTTTCGACCCTTTTTTAGTAGGAAGGCCATAATGTGGCCGAGTTGCATTGAATCTTAGCGTGTGACAATTCGTTGGATAGGTAAACAACATAACTACGACTTCCATGGGATATTTTTGCATTCTCTAAAAATTCAGCCAAAATGGAGGTTAAGAAAATCCCCTCGTTAATTTAGGACATTACTCGTTTTCGACCCTTTTTTATAAGGAAGGTCATAAAGTGGCCGGTTTCTATTGAATCTTAGTATGGGACAATTCGTTGGATAGGTAAACAACATAGCTACGACTTCCATCGGATATTTTTGCATTTTTTAAAAATTCAGCCAAAATGGAGGTTAAGAAAATCTCCTCGTTAATTTGGGACATTACTCGTTTTCGACCCTTTTTTACTAGGAAGGCCATAAGGTGGCCGATTTGCATTGAATCTTAGCGTGTGACAATTCCTTGGATAGGTAAACAACATAACAATGACTTCCATGGGATATTTTTGCATTCTCTAAAAATTCAGCCAAAATGGGGGTTAAGAAAATATCCTCGTTAATTTGGGACATTACTCGTTTTCGACCCTTTTTTAGTAGGAAGGCCATAATGTGGCCGATTTGCATTGAATCTTAGCGTGTGACAATTCGTTGGATAGGTAAACAACATAACTATGACTTCCATGGGATATTTTTGCATTCTCTAAAAATTCAGCCAAAATGGGGGTTAAGAAAATCTCCTCGTTAATTTGGGACATTACTCGTTTTCGACCCTTTTTTAGTAGGAAGGCCATAATGTGGCCGATTTGCATTGAATCTTAGCGTGTGACAATTCGTTGGATAGGTAAACAACATAACTACGACTTCCATGGGATATTTTTGCATTCTCTAAAAATTCAGCCAAAATGGGGGTTTAGAAAATATCCTCGTTAATTTTTGACATTACTCGTTTTCGCCCCTTTTTTAGTAGGAAGGCCATAATGTGGCCGATTTGCATTGAATCTTAGCGTGTGACAATTCGTTGGATAGGTAAACAACATAACTATGACTTCCATGGGATATTTTTGCATTCTCTAAAAATTCAGCCAAAATGGGGGTTAAGAAAATATCCTCGTTAATTTGGGACATTACTCGTTTTCGACCCTTTTTTAGTAGGAAGGCCATAATGTGGCCGATTTGCATTGAATCTTAGCGTGTGACAATTCGTTGGATAGGTAAACAACATAACTACGACTTCCATGGGATATTTTTGCATTCTCTAAAAATTCAGCAAAAATGGGGGTTAAGAAAATTTCCTCGTTAATTTGGTACATTACTCGTTTTCGACCCTTTTTTAGTAGGAAGGCCATAATGTGGCCGATTTGCATTGAATCTTAGCGTGTGACAATTCGTTGGATAGGTAAACAACATAACAATGACTTCCATGGGATATTTTTGCATTCTCTAAAACTTCAGCTAAAATGGGGGTTAAGAAAATATCCTCGTTAATTTGGGACATTACTCGTTTTCGACCCTTTTTTAGTAGGAAGGCCATAATGTGGCCGATTTGCATTGAATCTTAGCGTGTGACAATTCGTTGGATAGGTAAACAACATAACTATGACTTCCATGGGATATTTTTGCATTCTCTAAAAATTCAGCCAAAATGGGGGTTAAAAAAATATCCTCGTTAATATGGGACATTACTCGTTTTCGACCCTTTTTTAGTAGGAAGGCCATAATGTGGCCGATTTGCATTGAATCTTAGCGTGTGACAATTCGTTGGATAGGTAAACAACATAACTATGACTTCCATGGGATATTTTTGCATTCTCTAAAAATTCAGCCAAAATGGAGGTTAAGAAAATATCCTCGTTAATTTGGGACATTACTCGTTTTCGACCCTTTTTTAGTAGGAAGGCCATAATGTGGCCGATTTGCATTGAATCTTAGCGTGTGACAATTCGTTGGATAGGTAAACAACATAACTACGACTTCCATGGGATATTTTTGCATTCTCTAAAAATTCAGCCAAAATGGGGGTTAAGAAAATATCCTCGTTAATTTGGGACATTACTCGTTTTCGACCCTTTTTTAGTAGGAAGGCCATAATGTGGCCGAGTTGCATTGAATCGTAGCGTGTGACAATTCGTTGGATAGGTAAACAACATAACTATGACTTCCATGGGATATTTTTGCATTCTCTAAAAATTCAGCCAAAATGGGGGTTAAGAAAATATCCTCGTTAATTTGGGACATTACTCGTTTTCGACCCTTTTTTAGTAGGAAGGCCATAATGTGGCCGATTTGCATTGAATCTTAGCGTGTGACAATTCGTTGGATAGGTAAACAACATAGCTACGACTTCCATCGGATATTTTTGCATTTTTTAAAAATTCAGCCAAAATGGAGGTTAAGAAAATCTCCTCGTTAATTTGGGACATTACTCGTTTTCGACCCTTTTTTACTAGGAAGGCCATAAAGTGGCCGATTTGCATTGAATCTTAGCGTGTGACAATTCATTGGATAGGTAAACAACATAACAATGACTTCCATGGGATATTTTTGCATTCTCTAAAAATTCAGCCAAAATGGGGGTTAAGAAAATATCCTCGTTAATTTGGGACATTACTCGTTTTCGACCCTTTTTTAGTAGGAAGGCCATAATGTGGCCGATTTGCATTGAATCTTAGCGTGTGACAATTCGTTGGATAGGTAAACAACATAACTATGACTTCCATGGGATATTTTTGCATTCTCTAAAAATTCAGCCAAAATGGGGGTTAAGAAAATCTCCTCGTTAATTTGGGACATTACTCGTTTTCGACCCTTTTTTAGTAGGAAGTCCATAATGTGGCCGATTTGCATTGAATCTTAGCGTGTGACAATTCGTTGGATAGGTAAACAACATAACTACGACTTCCATGGGATATTTTTGCATTCTCTAAAAATTCAGCCAAAATGGGGGTTAAGAAAATATCCTCGTTAATTTTTGACATTACTCGTTTTCGCCCCTTTTTTAGTAGGAAGGCCATAATGTGGCCGATTTGCATTGAATCTTAGCGTGTTACAATTCGTTGGATAGGTAAACAACATAACTATGACTTCCATGGGATATTTTTGCATTCTCTAAAAATTCAGCCAAAATGGGGGTTAAGAAAATATCCTCGTTAATTTGGGACATTACTCGTTTTCGACCCTTTTTTAGTAGGAAGGCCATAATGTGGCCGATTTGCATTGAATCTTAGCGTGTGACAATTCGTTGGATAGGTAAACAACATAACTATGACTTCCATGGGATATTTTTGCATTCTCTAAAAATTCAGCCAAAATGGGGGTTAAGAAAATATCCTCGTTAATTTGGGACATTACTCGTTTTCGACCCTTTTTTAGTAGGAAGGCCATAATGTGGCCGATTTGCATTGAATCTTAGCGTGTGACAATTCGTTGGATAGGTAAACAACATAACTACGACTTCCATGGGATATTTTTGCATTCTCTAAAAATTCAGCAAAAATGGGGGTTAAGAAAATTTCCTCGTTAATTTGGTACATTACTCGTTTTCGACCCTTTTTTAGTAGGAAGGCCATAATGTGGCCGATTTGCATTGAATCTTAGCGTGTGACAATTCGTTGGATAGGTAAACAACATAACAATGACTTCCATGGGATATTTTTGCATTCTCTAAAACTTCAGCTAAAATGGGGGTTAAGAAAATATCCTCGTTAATTTGGGACATTACTCGTTTTCGACCCTTTTTTAGTAGGAAGGCCATAATGTGGCCGATTTGCATTGAATCTTAGCGTGTGACAATTCGTTGGATAGGTAAACAACATAACTATGACTTCCATGGGATATTTTTGCATTCTCTAAAAATTCAGCCAAAATGGGGGTTAAAAAAATATCCTCGTTAATATGGGACATTACTCGTTTTCGACCCTTTTTTAGTAGGAAGGCCATAATGTGGCCGATTTGCATTGAATCTTAGCGTGTGACAATTCGTTGGATAGGTAAACAACATAACTATGACTTCCATGGGATATTTTTGCATTCTCTAAAAATTCAGCCAAAATGGAGGTTAAGAAAATATCCTCGTTAATTTGGGACATTACTCGTTTTCGACCCTTTTTTAGTAGGAAGGCCATAATGTGGCCGATTTGCATTGAATCTTAGCGTGTGACAATTCGTTGGATAGGTAAACAACATAACTACGACTTCCATGGGATATTTTTGCATTCTCTAAAAATTCAGCCAAAATGGGGGTTAAGAAAATATCCTCGTTAATTTGGGACATTACTCGTTTTCGACCCTTTTTTAGTAGGAAGGCCATAATGTGGCCGAGTTGCATTGAATCGTAGCGTGTGACAATTCGTTGGATAGGTAAACAACATAACTATGACTTCCATGGGATATTTTTGCATTCTCTAAAAATTCAGCCAAAATGGGGGTTAAGAAAATATCCTCGTTAATTTGGGACATTACTCGTTTTCGACCCTTTTTTAGTAGGAAGGCCATAATGTGGCCGATTTGCATTGAATCTTAGCGTGTGACAATTCGTTGGATAGGTAAACAACATAGCTACGACTTCCATCGGATATTTTTGCATTTTTTAAAAATTCAGCCAAAATGGAGGTTAAGAAAATCTCCTCGTTAATTTGGGACATTACTCGTTTTCGACCCTTTTTTACTAGGAAGGCCATAAAGTGGCCGATTTGCATTGAATCTTAGCGTGTGACAATTCATTGGATAGGTAAACAACATAACAATGACTTCCATGGGATATTTTTGCATTCTCTAAAAATTCAGCCAAAATGGGGGTTAAGAAAATATCCTCGTTAATTTGGGACATTACTCGTTTTCGACCCTTTTTTAGTAGGAAGGCCATAATGTGGCCGATTTGCATTGAATCTTAGCGTGTGACAATTCGTTGGATAGGTAAACAACATAACTATGACTTCCATGGGATATTTTTGCATTCTCTAAAAATTCAGCCAAAATGGGGGTTAAGAAAATCTCCTCGTTAATTTGGGACATTACTCGTTTTCGACCCTTTTTTAGTAGGAAGGCCATAATGTGGCCGATTTGCATTGAATCTTAGCGTGTGACAATTCGTTGGATAGGTAAACAACATAACTACGACTTCCATGGGATATTTTTGCATTCTCTAAAAATTCAGCCAAAATGGGGGTTAAGAAAATATCCTCGTTAATTTTTGACATTACTCGTTTTCGCCCCTTTTTTAGTAGGAAGGCCATAATGTGGCCGATTTGCATTGAATCTTAGCGTGTTACAATTCGTTGGATAGGTAAACAACATAACTATGACTTCCATGGGATATTTTTGCATTCTCTAAAAATTCAGCCAAAATGGGGGTTAAGAAAATATCCTCGTTAATTTGGGACATTACTCGTTTTCGACCCTTTTTTAGTAGGAAGGCCATAATGTGGCCGATTTGCATTGAATCTTAGCGTGTGACAATTCGTTGGATAGGTAAACAACATAACTACGACTTCCATGGGATATTTTTGCATTCTCTAAAAATTCAGCAAAAATGGGGGTTAAGAAAATTTCCTCGTTAATTTGGTACATTACTCGTTTTCGACCCTTTTTTAGTAGGAAGGCCATAATGTGGCCGATTTGCATTGAATCTTAGCGTGTGACAATTCGTTGGATAGGTAAACAACATAACAATGACTTCCATGGGATATTTTTGCATTCTCTAAAACTTCAGCTAAAATGGGGGTTAAGAAAATATCCTCGTTAATTTGGGACATTACTCGTTTTCGACCCTTTTTTAGTAGGAAGGCCATAATGTGGCCGATTTGCATTGAATCTTAGCGTGTGACAATTCGTTGGATAGGTAAACAACATAACTATGACTTCCATGGGATATTTTTGCATTCTCTAAAAATTCAGCCAAAATGGGGGTTAAAAAAATATCCTCGTTAATATGGGACATTACTCGTTTTCGACCCTTTTTTAGTAGGAAGGCCATAATGTGGCCGATTTGCATTGAATCTTAGCGTGTGACAATTCGTTGGATAGGTAAACAACATAACTATGACTTCCATGGGATATTTTTGCATTCTCTAAAAATTCAGCCAAAATGGGGGTTAAGAAAATATCCTCGTTAATTTGGGACATTACTCGTTTTCGACCCTTTTTTAGTAGGAAGGCCATAATGTGGCCGATTTGCATTGAATCTTAGCGTGTGACAATTCGTTGGATAGGTAAACAACATAACTACGACTTCCATGGGATATTTTTGCATTCTCTAAAAATTCAGCCAAAATGGGGGTTAAGAAAATATCCTCGTTAATTTGGGACATTACTCGTTTTCGACCCTTTTTTAGTAGGAAGGCCATAATGTGGCCGAGTTGCATTGAATCGTAGCGTGTGACAATTCGTTGGATAGGTAAACAACATAACTATGACTTCCATGGGATATTTTTGCATTCTCTAAAAATTCAGCCAAAATGGGGGTTAAGAAAATATCCTCGTTAATTTGGGACATTACTCGTTTTCGACCCTTTTTTAGTAGGAAGGCCATAATGTGGCCGATTTGCATTGAATCTTAGCGTGTGACAATTCGTTGGATAGGTAAACAACATAACTACGACTTCCATGGGATATTTTTGCATTCTCTAAAAATTCAGCCAAAATGGGGGTTAAGAAAATATCCTCGATAATTTTTGACATTACTCGTTTTCGACCCTTTTTTAGTAGGAAGGCCATAATGTGGCCGATTTGCATTGAATCTTAGCGTGTGACAATTCGTTGGATAGGTAAACAACATAACAATGACTTCCATGGGATATTTTTGCATTCTCTAAAAATTCAGCCAAAATGGGGGTTAAGAAAATATCCTCGTTAATTTGGGACATTACTCGTTTTCGACCCTTTTTTAGTAGGAAGGCCATAATGTGGCCGATTTGCATTGAATCTTAGCGTGTGACAATTCGTTGGATAGGTAAACAACATAGCTACGACTTCCATCGGATATTTTTGCATTTTTTAAAAATTCAGCCAAAATGGAGGTTAAGAAAATCTCCTCGTTAATTTGGGACATTACTCGTTTTCGACCCTTTTTTACTAGGAAGGCCATAAAGTGGCCGATTTGCATTGAATCTTAGCGTGTGACAATTCGTTGGATAGGTAAACAACATAACAATGACTTCCATGGGATATTTTTGCATTCTCTAAAAATTCAGCCAAAATGGGGGTTAAGAAAATATCCTCGTTAATTTGGGACATTACTCGTTTTCGACCCTTTTTTAGTAGGAAGGCCATAATGTGGCCGATTTGCATTGAATCTTAGCGTGTGACAATTCGTTGGATAGGTAAACAACATAACTATGACTTCCATGGGATATTTTTGCATTCTCTAAAAATTCAGCCAAAATGGGGGTTAAGAAAATCTCCTCGTTAATTTGGGACATTACTCGTTTTCGACCCTTTTTTAGTAGGAAGGCCATAATGTGGCCGATTTGCATTGAATCTTAGCGTGTGACAATTCGTTGGATAGGTAAACAACATAACTACGACTTCCATGGGATATTTTTGCATTCTCTAAAAATTCAGCCAAAATGGGGGTTAAGAAAATATCCTCGTTAATTTTTGACATTACTCGTTTTCGCCCCTTTTTTAGTAGGAAGGCCATAATGTGGCCGATTTGCATTGAATCTTAGCGTGTGACAATTCGTTGGATAGGTAAACAACATAACAATGACTTCCATGGGATATTTTTGCATTCTCTAAAAATTCAGCAAAAATGGGGGTTAAGAAAATTTCCTCGTTAATTTGGTACATTACTCGTTTTCGACCCTTTTTTAGTAGGAAGGCCATAATGTGGCCGATTTGCATTGAATCTTAGCGTGTGACAATTCGTTGGATAGGTAAACAACATAACTACGACTTCCATGGGATATTTTTGCATTCTCTAAAAATTCAGCCAAAATGGGGGTTAAGAAAATATCCTCGATAATTTTTGACATCACTCGTTTTCGACCCTTTTTTAGTAGGAAGGCCATAATGTGGCCGATTTGCATTGAATCTTAGCGTGTGACAATTCGTTGGATAGGTAAACAACATAACAATGACTTCCATGGGATATTTTTGCATTCTCTAAAAATTCAGCCAAAATGGGGGTTAAGAAAATATCCTCGTTAATTTGGGACATTACTCGTTTTCGACCCTTTTTTAGTAGGAAGGCCATAATGTGGCCGATTTGCATTGAATCTTAGCGTGTGACAATTCGTTGGATAGGTAAACAACATAACTATGACTTCCATGGGATATTTTTGCATTCTCTAAAAATTCAGCCAAAATGGGGGTTAAGAAAATATCCTCGTTAATTTGGGACATTACTCGTTTTCGACCCTTTTTTAGTAGGAAGGCCATAATGTGGCCGATTTGCATTGAATCTTAGCGTGTGACAATTCGTTGGATAGGTAAACAACATAACTACGACTTCCATGGGATATTTTTGCATTCTCTAAAAATTCAGCCAAAATGGGGGTTAAGAAAATATCCTCGTTAATTTGGGACATTACTCGTTTTCGACCCTTTTTTAGTAGGAAGGCCATAATGTGGCCGATTTGCATTGAATCTTAGCGTGTGACAATTCGTTGGATAGGTAAACAACATAACTATGACTTCCATGGGATATTTTTGCATTCTCTAAAAATTCAGCAAAAATGGGGGTTAAGAAAATTTCCTCGTTAATTTGGTACATTACTCGTTTTCGACCCTTTTTTAGTAGGAAGGCCATAATGTGGCCGATTTGCATTGAATCTTAGCGTGTGACAATTCGTTGGATAGGTAAACAACATAACAATGACTTCCATGGGATATTTTTGCATTCTCTAAAACTTCAGCTAAAATGGGGGTTAAGAAAATATCCTCGTTAATTTGGGACATTACTCGTTTTCGACCCTTTTTTAGTAGGAAGGCCATAATGTGGCCGATTTGCATTGAATCTTAGCGTGTGACAATTCGTTGGATAGGTAAACAACATAACTATGACTTCCATGGGATATTTTTGCATTCTCTAAAAATTCAGCCAAAATGGGGGTTAAGAAAATATCCTCGTTAATTTGGGACATTACTCGTTTTCGACCCTTTTTTAGTAGGAAGGCCATAATGTGGCCGATTTGCATTGAATCTTAGCGTGTGACAATTCGTTGGATAGGTAAACAACATAACTACGACTTCCATGGGATATTTTTGCATTCTCTAAAAATTCAGCCAAAATGGGGGTTATGAAAATATCCTCGTTAATTTGGGACATTACTCGTTTTCGACCCTTTTTTAGTAGGAAGGCCATAATGTGGCCGAGTTGCATTGAATCGTAGCGTGTGACAATTCGTTGGATAGGTAAACAACATAACTATGACTTCCATGGGATATTTTTGCATTCTCTAAAAATTCAGCCAAAATGGGGGTTAAGAAAATATCCTCGTTAATTTGGGACATTACTCGTTTTCGACCCTTTTTTAGTAGGAAGGCCATAATGTGGCCGATTTGCATTGAATCTTAGCGTGTGACAATTCGTTGGATAGGTAAACAACATAACTACGACTTCCATGGGATATTTTTGCATTCTCTAAAAATTCAGCCAAAATGGGGGTTAAGAAAATATCCTCGATAATTTTTGACATTACTCGTTTTCGACCCTTTTTTAGTAGGAAGGCCATAATGTGGCCGATTTGCATTGAATCTTAGCGTGTGACAATTCGTTGGATAGGTAAACAACATAACAATGACTTCCATGGGATATTTTTGCATTCTCTAAAAATTCAGCCAAAATGGGGGTTAAGAAAATATCCTCGTTAATTTGGGACATTACTCGTTTTCGACCCTTTTTTAGTAGGAAGGCCATAATGTGGCCGATTTGCATTGAATCTTAGCGTGTGACAATTCGTTGGATAGGTAAACAACATAGCTACGACTTCCATCGGATATTTTTGCATTTTTTAAAAATTCAGCCAAAATGGAGGTTAAGAAAATCTCCTCGTTAATTTGGGACATTACTCGTTTTCGACCCTTTTTTACTAGGAAGGCCATAAAGTGGCCGATTTGCATTGAATCTTAGCGTGTGACAATTCGTTGGATAGGTAAACAACATAACAATGACTTCCATGGGATATTTTTGCATTCTCTAAAAATTCAGCCAAAATGGGGGTTAAGAAAATATCCTCGTTAATTTGGGACATTACTCGTTTTCGACCCTTTTTTAGTAGGAAGGCCATAATGTGGCCGATTTGCATTGAATCTTAGCGTGTGACAATTCGTTGGATAGGTAAACAACATAACTATGACTTCCATGGGATATTTTTGCATTCTCTAAAAATTCAGCCAAAATGGGGGTTAAGAAAATCTCCTCGTTAATTTGGGACATTACTCGTTTTCGACCCTTTTTTAGTAGGAAGGCCATAATGTGGCCGATTTGCATTGAATCTTAGCATGTGACAATTCGTTGGATAGGTAAACAACATAACTACGACTTCCATGGGATATTTTTGCATTCTCTAAAAATTCAGCCAAAATGGGGGTTAAGAAAATATCCTCGTTAATTTTTGACATTACTCGTTTTCGCCCCTTTTTTAGTAGGAAGGCCATAATGTGGCCGATTTGCATTGAATCTTAGCGTGTGACAATTCGTTGGATAGGTAAACAACATAACAATGACTTCCATGGGATATTTTTGCATTCTCTAAAAATTCAGCAAAAATGGGGGTTAAGAAAATTTCCTCGTTAATTTGGTACATTACTCGTTTTCGACCCTTTTTTAATAGGAAGGCCATAATGTGGCCGATTTGCATTGAATCTTAGCGTGTGACAATTCGTTGGATAGGTAAACAACATAACAATGACTTCCATGGGATATTTTTGCATTCTCTAAAACTTCAGCGAAAATGGGGGTTAAGAAAATATCCTCGTTAATTTGGGACATTACTCGTTTTCGACCCTTTTTTAGTAGGAAGGCCATAATGTGGCCGATTTGCATTGAATCTTAGCGTGTGACAATTCGTTGGATAGGAAAACAACATAACTATGACTTCCATGGGATATTTTTGCATTCTCTAAAAATTCAGCAAAAATGGGGGTTAAGAAAATTTCCTCGTTAATTTGGTACATTACTCGTTTTCGACCCTTTTTTAGTAGGAAGGCCATAATGTGGCCGATTTGCATTGAATCTTAGCGTGTGACAATTCGTTGGATAGGTAAACAACATAACAATGACTTCCATGGGATATTTTTGCATTCTCTAAAACTTCAGCTAAAATGGGGGTTAAGAAAATATCCTCGTTAATTTGGGACATTACTCGTTTTCGACCCTTTTTTAGTAGGAAGGCCATAATGTGGCCGATTTGCATTGAATCTTAGCGTGTGACAATTCGTTGGATAGGTAAACAACATAACTATGACTTCCATGGGATATTTTTGCATTCTCTAAAAATTCAGCCAAAATGGGGGTTAAGAAAATATCCTCGTTAATATGGGACATTACTCGTTTTCGACCCTTTTTTAGTAGGAAGGCCATAATGTGGCCGATTTGCATTGAATCTTAGCGTGTGACAATTCGTTGGATAGGTAAACAACATAACTATGACTTCCATGGGATATTTTTGCATTCTCTAAAAATTCAGCCAAAATGGGGGTTAAGAAAATATCCTCGTTAATTTGGGACATTACTCGTTTTCGACCCTTTTTTAGTAGGAAGGCCATAATGTGGCCGATTTGCATTGAATCTTAGCGTGTGACAATTCGTTGGATAGGTAAACAACATAACTACGACTTCCATGGGATATTTTTGCATTCTCTAAAAATTCAGCCAAAATGGGGGTTAAGAAAATATCCTCGTTAATTTGGGACATTACTCGTTTTCGACCCTTTTTTAGTAGGAAGGCCATAATGTGGCCGAGTTGCATTGAATCGTAGCGTGTGACAATTCGTTGGATAGGTAAACAACATAACTATGACTTCCATGGGATATTTTTGCATTCTCTAAAAATTCAGCCAAAATGGGGGTTAAGAAAATATCCTCGTTAATTTGGGACATTACTCGTTTTCGACCCTTTTTTAGTAGGAAGGCCATAATGTGGCCGATTTGCATTGAATCTTAGCGTGTGACAATTCGTTGGATAGGTAAACAACATAACTACGACTTCCATGGGATATTTTTGCATTCTCTAAAAATTCAGCCAAAATGGGGGTTAAGAAAATATCCTCGATAATTTTTGACATTACTCGTTTTCGACCCTTTTTTAGTAGGAAGGCCATAATGTGGCCGATTTGCATTGAATCTTAGCGTGTGACAATTCGTTGGATAGGTAAACAACATAACAATGACTTCCATGGGCTATTTTTGCATTCTCTAAAAATTCAGCCAAAATGGGGGTTAAGAAAATATCCTCGTTAATTTGGGACATTACTCGTTTTCGACCCTTTTTTAGTAGGAAGGCCATAATGTGGCCGATTTGCATTGAATCTTAGCGTGTGACAATTCGTTGGATAGGTAAACAACATAACTATGACTTCCATGGGATATTTTTGCATTCTCTAAAAATTCAGCCAAAATGGGGGTTAAGAAAATATCCTCGTTAATTTGGGACATTACTCGTTTTCGACCCTTTTTTAGTAGGAAGGCCATAATGTGGCCGATTTGCATTGAATCTTAGCGTGTGACAATTCGTTGGATAGGTAAACAACATAACTACGACTTCCATGGGATATTTTTGCATTCTCTAAAAATTCAGCCAAAATGGGGGTTAAGAAAATATCCTCGTTAATTTGGGACATTACTCGTTTTCGACCCTTTTTTAGTAGGAAGGCCATAATGTGGCCGATTTGCATTGAATCTTAGCGTGTGACAATTTGTTGGATAGGTAAACAACATAACTATGACTTCCATGGGATATTTTTGCATTCTCTAAAAATTCAGCAAAAATGGGGGTTAAGAAAATTTCCTCGTTAATTTGGTACATTACTCGTTTTCGACCCTTTTTTAGTAGGAAGGCCATAATGTGGCCGATTTGCATTGAATCTTAGCGTGTGACAATTCGTTGGATAGGTAAACAACATAACAATGACTTCCATGGGATATTTTTGCATTCTCTAAAACTTCAGCTAAAATGGGGGTTAAGAAAATATCCTCGTTAATTTGGGACATTACTCGTTTTCGACCCTTTTTTAGTAGGAAGGCCATAATGTGGCCGATTTGCATTGAATCTTAGCGTGTGACAATTCGTTGGATAGGTAAACAACATAACTATGACTTCCATGGGATATTTTTGCATTCTCTAAAAATTCAGCCAAAATGGGGGTTAAAAAAATATCCTCGTTAATATGGGACATTACTCGTTTTCGACCCTTTTTTAGTAGGAAGGCCATAATGTGGCCGATTTGCATTGAATCTTAGCGTGTGACAATTCGTTGGATAGGTAAACAACATAACTATGACTTCCATGGGATATTTTTGCATTCTCTAAAAATTCAGCCAAAATGGGGGTTAAGAAAATATCCTCGTTAATTTGGGACATTACTCGTTTTCGACCCTTTTTTAGTAGGAAGGCCATAATGTGGCCGATTTGCATTGAATCTTAGCGTGTGACAATTCGTTGGATAGGTAAACAACATAACTACGACTTCCATGGGATATTTTTGCATTCTCTAAAAATTCAGCCAAAATGGGGGTTAAGAAAATATCCTCGTTAATTTGGGACATTACTCGTTTTCGACCCTTTTTTAGTAGGAAGGCCATAATGTGGCCGAGTTGCATTGAATCGTAGCGTGTGACAATTCGTTGGATAGGTAAACAACATAACTATGACTTCCATGGGATATTTTTGCATTCTCTAAAAATTCAGCCAAAATGGGGGTTAAGAAAATATCCTCGTTAATTTGGGACATTACTCGTTTTCGACCCTTTTTTAGTAGGAAGGCCATAATGTGGCCGATTTGCATTGAATCTTAGCGTGTGACAATTCGTTGGATAGGTAAACAACATAACTACGACTTCCATGGGATATTTTTGCATTCTCTAAAAATTCAGCCAAAATGGGGGTTAAGAAAATATCCTCGATAATTTTTGACATTACTCGTTTTCGACCCTTTTTTAGTAGGAAGGCCATAATGTGGCCGATTTGCATTGAATCTTAGCGTGTGACAATTCGTTGGATAGGTAAACAACATAACAATGACTTCCATGGGATATTTTTGCATTCTCTAAAAATTCAGCCAAAATGGGGGTTAAGAAAATATCCTCGTTAATTTGGGACATTACTCGTTTTCGACCCTTTTTTAGTAGGAAGGCCATATTGTGGCCGATTTGCATTGAATCTTAGCGTGTGACAATTCGTTGGATAGGTAAACAACATAACTATGACTTCCATGGGATATTTTTGCATTCTCTAAAAATTCAGCCAAAATGGGGGTTAAGAAAATATCCTCGTTAATTTGGGACATTACTCGTTTTCGACCCTTTTTTAGTAGGAAGGCCATAATGTGGCCGATTTGCATTGAATCTTAGCGTGTGACAATTCGTTGGATAGGTAAACAACATAACTACGACTTCCATGGGATATTTTTGCATTCTCTAAAAATTCAGCCAAAATGGGGGTTAAGAAAATATCCTCGTTAATTTGGGACATTACTCGTTTTCGACCCTTTTTTAGTAGGAAGGCCATAATGTGGCCGATTTGCATTGAATCTTAGCGTGTGACAATTCGTTGGATAGGTAAACAACATAACTACGACTTCCATGGGATATTTTTGCATTCTCTAAAAATTCAGCCAAAATGGGGGTTAAGAAAATATCCTCGATAATTTTTGACATTACTCGTTTTCGACCCTTTTTTAGTAGGAAGGCCATAATGTGGCCGATTTGCATTGAATCTTAGCGTGTGACAATTCGTTGGATAGGTAAACAACATAACAATGACTTCCATGGGATATTTTTGCATTCTCTAAAAATTCAGCCAAAATGGGGGTTAAGAAAATATCCTCGTTAATTTGGGACATTACTCGTTTTCGACCCTTTTTTAGTAGGAAGGCCATAATGTGGCCGATTTGCATTGAATCTTAGCGTGTGACAATTCGTTGGATAGGTAAACAACATAACTATGACTTCCATGGGATATTTTTGCATTCTCTAAAAATTCAGCCAAAATGGGGGTTAAGAAAATATCCTCGTTAATTTGGGACATTACTCGTTTTCGACCCTTTTTTAGTAGGAAGGCCATAATGTGGCCGATTTGCATTGAATCTTAGCGTGTGACAATTCGTTGGATAGGTAAACAACATAACTACGACTTCCATGGGATATTTTTGCATTCTCTAAAAATTCAGCCAAAATGGGGGTTAAGAAAATATCCTCGTTAATTTTTGACATTACTCGTTTTCGACCCTTTTTTAGTAGGAAGGCCATAATGTGGCCGATTTGCATTGAATCTTAGCGTGTGACAATTCGTTGGATAGGAAAACAACATAACAATGACTTCCATGGGATATTTTTGCATTCTCTAAAAATTCAGCCAAAATGGGGGTTAAGAAAATATCCTCGTTAATTTGGGACATTACTCGTTTTCGACCCTTTTTTAGTAGGAAGGCCATAATGTGGCCGATTTGCATTGAATCTTAGCGTGTGACAATTCGTTGGATAGGTAAACAACATAACTACGACTTCCATGGGATATTTTTGCATTCTCTAAAAAATCAGCCAAAATGGGGGTTAAGAAAATATCCTCGTTAATTTGGGACATTACTCGTTTTCGACCCTTTTTTAGTAGGAAGGCCATAATGTGGCCGATTTGCATTGAATCTTAGCGTGTGACAATTCGTTGGATAGGTAAACAACATAACTACGACTTCCATGGGATATTTTTGCATTCTCTAAAAATTCAGCCAAAATGGGGGTTAAGAAAATATCCTCGATAATTTTTGACATTACTCGTTTTCGACCCTTTTTTAGTAGGAAGGCCATAATGTGGCCGATTTGCATTGAATCTTAGCGTGTGACAATTCGTTGGATAGGTAAACAACATAACAATGACTTCCATGGGATATTTTTGCATTCTCTAAAAATTCAGCCAAAATGGGGGTTAAGAAAATATCCCGTTAATTTGGGACATTACTCGTTTTCGACCCTTTTTTAGTAGGAAGGCCATAATGTGGCCGATTTGCATTGAATCTTAGCGTGTGACAATTCGTTGGATAGGTAAACAACATAACTATGACTTCCATGGGATATTTTTGCATTCTCTAAAAATTCAGCCAAAATGGGGGTTAAGAAAATCTCCTCGTTAATTTGGGACATAACTCGTTTTCGACCCTTTTTTAGTAGGAAGGCCATAATGTGGCCGATTTGCATTGAATCTTAGCGTGTGACAATTCGTTGGATAGGTAAACAACATAACTACGACTTCCATGGGATATTTTTGCATTCTCTAAAAATTCAGCCAAAATGGGGGTTAAGAAAATATCCTCGTTAATTTGGGACATTACTCGTTTTCGACCCTTTTTTAGTAGGAAGGCCATAATGTGGCCGATTTGCATTGAATCTTAGCGTGTGACAATTCGTTGGATAGGTAAACAACATAACTACGACTTCCATGGGATATTTTTGCATTCTCTAAAAATTCAGCCAAAATGGGGGTTAAGAAAATATCCTCGATAATTTTTGACATTACTCGTTTTCGACCCTTTTTTAGTAGGAAGGCCATAATGTGGCCGATTTGCATTGAATCTTAGCGTGTGACAATTCGTTGGATAGGTAAACAACATAACAATGACTTCCATGGGATATTTTTGCATTCTCTAAAAATTCAGCCAAAATGGGGGTTAAGAAAATATCCTCGTTAATTTGGGACATTACTCGTTTTCGACCCTTTTTTAGTAGGAAGGCCATAATGTGGCCGATTTGCATTGAATCTTAGCGTGTGACAATTCGTTGGATAGGTAAACAACATAACTATGACTTCCATGGGATATTTTTGCATTCTCTAAAAATTCAGCCAAAATGGGGGTTAAGAAAATATCCTCGTTAATTTGGGACATTACTCGTTTTCGACCCTTTTTTAGTAGGAAGGCCATAATGTGGCCGATTTGCATTGAATCTTAGCGTGTGACAATTCGTTGGATAGGTAAACAACATAACTACGACTTCCATGGGATATTTTTGCATTCTCTAAAAATTCAGCCAAAATGGGGGTTAAGAAAATATCCTCGTTAATTTTTGACATTACTCGTTTTCGACCCTTTTTTAGTAGGAAGGCCATAATGTGGCCGATTTGCATTGAATCTTAGCGTGTGACAATTCGTTGGATAGGAAAACAACATAACAATGACTTCCATGGGATATTTTTGCATTCTCTAAAAATTCAGCCAAAATGGGGGTTAAGAAAATATCCTCGTTAATTTGGGACATTACTCGTTTTCGACCCTTTTTTAGTAGGAAGGCCATAATGTGGCCGATTTGCATTGAATCTTAGCGTGTGACAATTCGTTGGATAGGTAAACAACATAACTACGACTTCCATGGGATATTTTTGCATTCTCTAAAAAATCAGCCAAAATGGGGGTTAAGAAAATATCCTCGTTAATTTGGGACATTACTCGTTTTCGACCCTTTTTTAGTAGGAAGGCCATAATGTGGCCGATTTGCATTGAATCTTAGCGTGTGACAATTCGTTGGATAGGTAAACAACATAACTACGACTTCCATGGGATATTTTTGCATTCTCTAAAAATTCAGCCAAAATGGGGGTTAAGAAAATATCCTCGATAATTTTTGACATTACTCGTTTTCGACCCTTTTTTAGTAGGAAGGCCATAATGTGGCCGATTTGCATTGAATCTTAGCGTGTGACAATTCGTTGGATAGGTAAACAACATAACAATGACTTCCATGGGATATTTTTGCATTCTCTAAAAATTCAGCCAAAATGGGGGTTAAGAAAATATCCCGTTAATTTGGGACATTACTCGTTTTCGACCCTTTTTTAGTAGGAAGGCCATAATGTGGCCGATTTGCATTGAATCTTAGCGTGTGACAATTCGTTGGATAGGTAAACAACATAACTATGACTTCCATGGGATATTTTTGCATTCTCTAAAAATTCAGCCAAAATGGGGGTTAAGAAAATCTCCTCGTTAATTTGGGACATAACTCGTTTTCGACCCTTTTTTAGTAGGAAGGCCATAATGTGGCCGATTTGCATTGAATCTTAGCGTGTGACAATTTGTTGGATAGGTAAACAACATAACTACGACTTCCATGGGATATTTTTGCATTCTCTAAAAATTCAGCCAAAATGGGGGTTAAGAAAATATCCTCGTTAATTTTTGACATTACTCGTTTTCGACCCTTTTTTAGTAGGAAGGTCATAATGTGGCCGATTTGCATTGAATCTTAGCGTGTGACAATTCGTTGGATAGGTAAACAACATAACTATGACTTCCATGGGATATTTTTGCATTCTCTAAAAATTCAGCCAAAATGGGGGTTAAGAAAATATCCTCGTTAATTTGGGACATTACTCGTTTTCGACCCTTTTTTAGTAGGAAGGCCATAATGTGGCCGATTTGCATTGAATCTTAGCGTGTGACAATTCGTTGGATAGGTAAACAACATAACTATGACTTCCATGGGATATTTTTGCATTCTCTAAAAATTCAGCCAAAATGGGGGTTAAGAAAATATCCTCGTTAATTTGGGACATTACTCGTTTTCGACCCTTTTTTAGTAGGAAGGCCATAATGTGGCCGATTTGCATTGAATCTTAGCGTGTGACAATTCGTTGGATAGGTAAACAACATAACTACGACTTCCATGGGATATTTTTGCATTCTCTAAAAATTCAGCCAAAATGGGGGTTAAGAAAATATCCTCGTTAATTTTTGACATTACTCGTTTTCGACCCTTTTTTAGTAGGAAGGCCATAATGTGGCCGATTTGCATTGAATCTTAGCGTGTGACAATTCGTTGGATAGGAAAACAACATAACAATGACTTCCATGGGATATTTTTGCATTCTCTAAAAATTCAGCCAAAATGGGGGTTAAGAAAATATCCTCGTTAATTTTTGACATTACTCGTTTTCGACCCTTTTTTAGTAGGAAGGCCATAATGTGGCCGATTTGCATTGAATCTTAGCGTGTGACAATTTGTTGGATAGGTAAACAACATAACTACGACTTCCATGGGATATTTTTGCATTCTCTAAAAATTCAGCCAAAATGGGGGTTAAGAAAATATCCTCGTTAATTTTTGACATTACTCGTTTTCGACCCTTTTTTAGTAGGAAGGTCATAATGTGGCCGATTTGCATTGAATCTTAGCGTGTGACAATTCGTTGGATAGGTAAACAACATAACTATGACTTCCATGGGATATTTTTGCATTCTCTAAAAATTCAGCCAAAATGGGGGTTAAGAAAATATCCTCGTTAATTTGGGACATTACTCGTTTTCGACCCTTTTTTAGTAGGAAGGCCATAATGTGGCCGATTTGCATTGAATCTTAGCGTGTGACAATTCGTTGGATAGGTAAACAACATAACTATGACTTCCATGGGATATTTTTGCATTCTCTAAAAATTCAGCCAAAATGGGGGTTAAGAAAATATCCTCGTTAATTTGGGACATTACTCGTTTTCGACCCTTTTTTAGTAGGAAGGCCATAATGTGGCCGATTTGCATTGAATCTTAGCGTGTGACAATTCGTTGGATAGGTAAACAACATAACTACGACTTCCATGGGATATTTTTGCATTCTCTAAAAATTCAGCCAAAATGGGGGTTAAGAAAATATCCTCGTTAATTTGGGACATTACTCGTTTTCGACCCTTTTTTAGTAGGAAGGCCATAATGTGGCCGAGTTGCATTGAATCGTAGCGTGTGACAATTCGTTGGATAGGTAAACAACATAACTATGACTTCCATGGGATATTTTTGCATTCTCTAAAAATTCAGCCAAAATGGGGGTTAAGAAAATATCCTCGTTAATTTGGGACATTACTCGTTTTCGACCCTTTTTTAGTAGGAAGGCCATAATGTGGCCGATTTGCATTGAATCTTAGCGTGTGACAATTCGTTGGATAGGTAAACAACATAACTACGACTTCCATGGGATATTTTTGCATTCTCTAAAAATTCAGCCAAAATGGGGGTTAAGAAAATATCCTCGATAATTTTTGACATTACTCGTTTTCGACCCTTTTTTAGTAGGAAGGCCATAATGTGGCCGATTTGCATTGAATCTTAGCGTGTGACAATTCGTTGGATAGGTAAACAACATAACAATGACTTCCATGGGCTATTTTTGCATTCTCTAAAAATTCAGCCAAAATGGGGGTTAAGAAAATATCCTCGTTAATTTGGGACATTACTCGTTTTCGACCCTTTTTTAGTAGGAAGGCCATAATGTGGCCGATTTGCATTGAATCTTAGCGTGTGACAATTCGTTGGATAGGTAAACAACATAACTATGACTTCCATGGGATATTTTTGCATTCTCTAAAAATTCAGCCAAAATGGGGGTTAAGAAAATATCCTCGTTAATTTGGGACATTACTCGTTTTCGACCCTTTTTTAGTAGGAAGGCCATAATGTGGCCGATTTGCATTGAATCTTAGCGTGTGACAATTCGTTGGATAGGTAAACAACATAACTACGACTTCCATGGGATATTTTTGCATTCTCTAAAAATTCAGCCAAAATGGGGGTTAAGAAAATATCCTCGTTAATTTGGGACATTACTCGTTTTCGACCCTTTTTTAGTAGGAAGGCCATAATGTGGCCGATTTGCATTGAATCTTAGCGTGTGACAATTTGTTGGATAGGTAAACAACATAACTATGACTTCCATGGGATATTTTTGCATTCTCTAAAAATTCAGCAAAAATGGGGGTTAAGAAAATTTCCTCGTTAATTTGGTACATTACTCGTTTTCGACCCTTTTTTAGTAGGAAGGCCATAATGTGGCCGATTTGCATTGAATCTTAGCGTGTGACAATTCGTTGGATAGGTAAACAACATAACAATGACTTCCATGGGATATTTTTGCATTCTCTAAAACTTCAGCTAAAATGGGGGTTAAGAAAATATCCTCGTTAATTTGGGACATTACTCGTTTTCGACCCTTTTTTAGTAGGAAGGCCATAATGTGGCCGATTTGCATTGAATCTTAGCGTGTGACAATTCGTTGGATAGGTAAACAACATAACTATGACTTCCATGGGATATTTTTGCATTCTCTAAAAATTCAGCCAAAATGGGGGTTAAAAAAATATCCTCGTTAATATGGGACATTACTCGTTTTCGACCCTTTTTTAGTAGGAAGGCCATAATGTGGCCGATTTGCATTGAATCTTAGCGTGTGACAATTCGTTGGATAGGTAAACAACATAACTATGACTTCCATGGGATATTTTTGCATTCTCTAAAAATTCAGCCAAAATGGGGGTTAAGAAAATATCCTCGTTAATTTGGGACATTACTCGTTTTCGACCCTTTTTTAGTAGGAAGGCCATAATGTGGCCGATTTGCATTGAATCTTAGCGTGTGACAATTCGTTGGATAGGTAAACAACATAACTACGACTTCCATGGGATATTTTTGCATTCTCTAAAAATTCAGCCAAAATGGGGGTTAAGAAAATATCCTCGTTAATTTGGGACATTACTCGTTTTCGACCCTTTTTTAGTAGGAAGGCCATAATGTGGCCGAGTTGCATTGAATCGTAGCGTGTGACAATTCGTTGGATAGGTAAACAACATAACTATGACTTCCATGGGATATTTTTGCATTCTCTAAAAATTCAGCCAAAATGGGGGTTAAGAAAATATCCTCGTTAATTTGGGACATTACTCGTTTTCGACCCTTTTTTAGTAGGAAGGCCATAATGTGGCCGATTTGCATTGAATCTTAGCGTGTGACAATTCGTTGGATAGGTAAACAACATAACTACGACTTCCATGGGATATTTTTGCATTCTCTAAAAATTCAGCCAAAATGGGGGTTAAGAAAATATCCTCGATAATTTTTGACATTACTCGTTTTCGACCCTTTTTTAGTAGGAAGGCCATAATGTGGCCGATTTGCATTGAATCTTAGCGTGTGACAATTCGTTGGATAGGTAAACAACATAACAATGACTTCCATGGGATATTTTTGCATTCTCTAAAAATTCAGCCAAAATGGGGGTTAAGAAAATATCCTCGTTAATTTGGGACATTACTCGTTTTCGACCCTTTTTTAGTAGGAAGGCCATATTGTGGCCGATTTGCATTGAATCTTAGCGTGTGACAATTCGTTGGATAGGTAAACAACATAACTATGACTTCCATGGGATATTTTTGCATTCTCTAAAAATTCAGCCAAAATGGGGGTTAAGAAAATATCCTCGTTAATTTGGGACATTACTCGTTTTCGACCCTTTTTTAGTAGGAAGGCCATAATGTGGCCGATTTGCATTGAATCTTAGCGTGTGACAATTCGTTGGATAGGTAAACAACATAACTACGACTTCCATGGGATATTTTTGCATTCTCTAAAAATTCAGCCAAAATGGGGGTTAAGAAAATATCCTCGTTAATTTGGGACATTACTCGTTTTCGACCCTTTTTTAGTAGGAAGGCCATAATGTGGCCGATTTGCATTGAATCTTAGCGTGTGACAATTCGTTCGATAGGTAAACAACATAACTACGACTTCCATGGGATATTTTTGCATTCTCTAAAAATTCAGCCAAAATGGGGGTTAAGAAAATATCCTCGATAATTTTTGACATTACTCGTTTTCGACCCTTTTTTAGTAGGAAGGCCATAATGTGGCCGATTTGCATTGAATCTTAGCGTGTGACAATTCGTTGGATAGGTAAACAACATAACAATGACTTCCATGGGATATTTTTGCATTCTCTAAAAATTCAGCCAAAATGGGGGTTAAGAAAATATCCTCGTTAATTTGGGACATTACTCGTTTTCGACCCTTTTTTAGTAGGAAGGCCATAATGTGGCCGATTTGCATTGAATCTTAGCGTGTGACAATTCGTTGGATAGGTAAACAACATAACTATGACTTCCATGGGATATTTTTGCATTCTCTAAAAATTCAGCCAAAATGGGGGTTAAGAAAATATCCTCGTTAATTTGGGACATTACTCGTTTTCGACCCTTTTTTAGTAGGAAGGCCATAATGTGGCCGATTTGCATTGAATCTTAGCGTGTGACAATTCGTTGGATAGGTAAACAACATAACTACGACTTCCATGGGATATTTTTGCATTCTCTAAAAATTCAGCCAAAATGGGGGTTAAGAAAATATCCTCGTTAATTTTTGACATTACTCGTTTTCGACCCTTTTTTAGTAGGAAGGCCATAATGTGGCCGATTTGCATTGAATCTTAGCGTGTGACAATTCGTTGGATAGGAAAACAACATAACAATGACTTCCATGGGATATTTTTGCATTCTCTAAAAATTCAGCCAAAATGGGGGTTAAGAAAATATCCTCGTTAATTTGGGACATTACTCGTTTTCGACCCTTTTTTAGTAGGAAGGCCATAATGTGGCCGATTTGCATTGAATCTTAGCGTGTGACAATTCGTTGGATAGGTAAACAACATAACTACGACTTCCATGGGATATTTTTGCATTCTCTAAAAAATCAGCCAAAATGGGGGTTAAGAAAATATCCTCGTTAATTTGGGACATTACTCGTTTTCGACCCTTTTTTAGTAGGAAGGCCATAATGTGGCCGATTTGCATTGAATCTTAGCGTGTGACAATTCGTTGGATAGGTAAACAACATAACTACGACTTCCATGGGATATTTTTGCATTCTCTAAAAATTCAGCCAAAATGGGGGTTAAGAAAATATCCTCGATAATTTTTGACATTACTCGTTTTCGACCCTTTTTTAGTAGGAAGGCCATAATGTGGCCGATTTGCATTGAATCTTAGCGTGTGACAATTCGTTGGATAGGTAAACAACATAACAATGACTTCCATGGGATATTTTTGCATTCTCTAAAAATTCAGCCAAAATGGGGGTTAAGAAAATATCCCGTTAATTTGGGACATTACTCGTTTTCGACCCTTTTTTAGTAGGAAGGCCATAATGTGGCCGATTTGCATTGAATCTTAGCGTGTGACAATTCGTTGGATAGGTAAACAACATAACTATGACTTCCATGGGATATTTTTGCATTCTCTAAAAATTCAGCCAAAATGGGGGTTAAGAAAATCTCCTCGTTAATTTGGGACATAACTCGTTTTCGACCCTTTTTTAGTAGGAAGGCCATAATGTGGCCGATTTGCATTGAATCTTAGCGTGTGACAATTCGTTGGATAGGTAAACAACATAACTACGACTTCCATGGGATATTTTTGCATTCTCTAAAAATTCAGCCAAAATGGGGGTTAAGAAAATATCCTCGTTAATTTGGGACATTACTCGTTTTCGACCCTTTTTTAGTAGGAAGGCCATAATGTGGCCGATTTGCATTGAATCTTAGCGTGTGACAATTCGTTGGATAGGTAAACAACATAACTACGACTTCCATGGGATATTTTTGCATTCTCTAAAAATTCAGCCAAAATGGGGGTTAAGAAAATATCCTCGATAATTTTTGACATTACTCGTTTTCGACCCTTTTTTAGTAGGAAGGCCATAATGTGGCCGATTTGCATTGAATCTTAGCGTGTGACAATTCGTTGGATAGGTAAACAACATAACAATGACTTCCATGGGATATTTTTGCATTCTCTAAAAATTCAGCCAAAATGGGGGTTAAGAAAATATCCTCGTTAATTTGGGACATTACTCGTTTTCGACCCTTTTTTAGTAGGAAGGCCATAATGTGGCCGATTTGCATTGAATCTTAGCGTGTGACAATTCGTTGGATAGGTAAACAACATAACTATGACTTCCATGGGATATTTTTGCATTCTCTAAAAATTCAGCCAAAATGGGGGTTAAGAAAATATCCTCGTTAATTTGGGACATTACTCGTTTTCGACCCTTTTTTAGTAGGAAGGCCATAATGTGGCCGATTTGCATTGAATCTTAGCGTGTGACAATTCGTTGGATAGGTAAACAACATAACTACGACTTCCATGGGATATTTTTGCATTCTCTAAAAATTCAGCCAAAATGGGGGTTAAGAAAATATCCTCGTTAATTTTTGACATTACTCGTTTTCGACCCTTTTTTAGTAGGAAGGCCATAATGTGGCCGATTTGCATTGAATCTTAGCGTGTGACAATTCGTTGGATAGGAAAACAACATAACAATGACTTCCATGGGATATTTTTGCATTCTCTAAAAATTCAGCCAAAATGGGGGTTAAGAAAATATCCTCGTTAATTTGGGACATTACTCGTTTTCGACCCTTTTTTAGTAGGAAGGCCATAATGTGGCCGATTTGCATTGAATCTTAGCGTGTGACAATTCGTTGGATAGGTAAACAACATAACTACGACTTCCATGGGATATTTTTGCATTCTCTAAAAAATCAGCCAAAATGGGGGTTAAGAAAATATCCTCGTTAATTTGGGACATTACTCGTTTTCGACCCTTTTTTAGTAGGAAGGCCATAATGTGGCCGATTTGCATTGAATCTTAGCGTGTGACAATTCGTTGGATAGGTAAACAACATAACTACGACTTCCATGGGATATTTTTGCATTCTCTAAAAATTCAGCCAAAATGGGGGTTAAGAAAATATCCTCGATAATTTTTGACATTACTCGTTTTCGACCCTTTTTTAGTAGGAAGGCCATAATGTGGCCGATTTGCATTGAATCTTAGCGTGTGACAATTCGTTGGATAGGTAAACAACATAACAATGACTTCCATGGGATATTTTTGCATTCTCTAAAAATTCAGCCAAAATGGGGGTTAAGAAAATATCCCGTTAATTTGGGACATTACTCGTTTTCGACCCTTTTTTAGTAGGAAGGCCATAATGTGGCCGATTTGCATTGAATCTTAGCGTGTGACAATTCGTTGGATAGGTAAACAACATAACTATGACTTCCATGGGATATTTTTGCATTCTCTAAAAATTCAGCCAAAATGGGGGTTAAGAAAATCTCCTCGTTAATTTGGGACATAACTCGTTTTCGACCCTTTTTTAGTAGGAAGGCCATAATGTGGCCGATTTGCATTGAATCTTAGCGTGTGACAATTTGTTGGATAGGTAAACAACATAACTACGACTTCCATGGGATATTTTTGCATTCTCTAAAAATTCAGCCAAAATGGGGGTTAAGAAAATATCCTCGTTAATTTTTGACATTACTCGTTTTCGACCCTTTTTTAGTAGGAAGGTCATAATGTGGCCGATTTGCATTGAATCTTAGCGTGTGACAATTCGTTGGATAGGTAAACAACATAACTATGACTTCCATGGGATATTTTTGCATTCTCTAAAAATTCAGCCAAAATGGGGGTTAAGAAAATATCCTCGTTAATTTGGGACATTACTCGTTTTCGACCCTTTTTTAGTAGGAAGGCCATAATGTGGCCGATTTGCATTGAATCTTAGCGTGTGACAATTCGTTGGATAGGTAAACAACATAACTATGACTTCCATGGGATATTTTTGCATTCTCTAAAAATTCAGCCAAAATGGGGGTTAAGAAAATATCCTCGTTAATTTGGGACATTACTCGTTTTCGACCCTTTTTTAGTAGGAAGGCCATAATGTGGCCGATTTGCATTGAATCTTAGCGTGTGACAATTCGTTGGATAGGTAAACAACATAACTACGACTTCCATGGGATATTTTTGCATTCTCTAAAAATTCAGCCAAAATGGGGGTTAAGAAAATATCCTCGTTAATTTTTGACATTACTCGTTTTCGACCCTTTTTTAGTAGGAAGGCCATAATGTGGCCGATTTGCATTGAATCTTAGCGTGTGACAATTCGTTGGATAGGAAAACAACATAACAATGACTTCCATGGGATATTTTTGCATTCTCTAAAAATTCAGCCAAAATGGGGGTTAAGAAAATATCCTCGTTAATTTGGGACATTACTCGTTTTCGACCCTTTTTTAGTAGGAAGGCCATAATGTGGCCGATTTGCATTGAATCTTAGCGTGTGACAATTCGTTGGATAGGTAAACAACATAACTACGACTTCCATGGGATATTTTTGCATTCTCTAAAAAATCAGCCAAAATGGGGGTTAAGAAAATATCCTCGTTAATTTGGGACATTACTCGTTTTCGACCCTTTTTTAGTAGGAAGGCCATAATGTGGCCGATTTGCATTGAATCTTAGCGTGTGACAATTCGTTGGATAGGTAAACAACATAAATACGACTTCCATGGGATATTTTTGCATTCTCTAAAAATTCAGCCAAAATGGGGGTTAAGAAAATATCCTCGATAATTTTTGACATTACTCGTTTTCGACCCTTTTTTAGTAGGAAGGCCATAATGTGGCCGATTTGCATTGAATCTTAGCGTGTGACAATTCGTTGGATAGGTAAACAACATAACTATGACTTCCATGGGATATTTTTGCATTCTCTAAAAATTCAGCCAAAATGGGGGTTAAGAAAATATCCTCGTTAATTTGGGACATTACTCGTTTTCGACCCTTTTTTAGTAGGAAGGCCATAATGTGGCCGATTTGCATTGAATCTTAGCGTGTGACAATTCGTTGGATAGGTAAACAACATAACTATGACTTCCATGGGATATTTTTGCATTCTCTAAAAATTCAGCCAAAATGGGGGTTAAGAAAATATCCTCGTTAATTTGGGACATTACTCGTTTTCGACCCTTTTTTAGTAGGAAGGCCATAATGTGGCCGATTTGCATTGAATCTTAGCGTGTGACAATTCGTTGGATAGGTAAACAACATAACTACGACTTCCATGGGATATTTTTGCATTCTCTAAAAATTCAGCCAAAATGGGGGTTAAGAAAATATCCTCGTTAATTTTTGACATTACTCGTTTTCGACCCTTTTTTAGTAGGAAGGCCATAATGTGGCCGATTTGCATTGAATCTTAGCGTGTGACAATTCGTTGGATAGGAAAACAACATAACAATGACTTCCATGGGATATTTTTGCATTCTCTAAAAATTCAGCCAAAATGGGGGTTAAGAAAATATCCTCGTTAATTTGGGACATTACTCGTTTTCGACCCTTTTTTAGTAGGAAGGCCATAATGTGGCCGATTTGCATTGAATCTTAGCGTGTGACAATTCGTTGGATAGGTAAACAACATAACTACGACTTCCATGGGATATTTTTGCATTCTCTAAAAAATCAGCCAAAATGGGGGTTAAGAAAATATCCTCGTTAATTTGGGACATTACTCGTTTTCGACCCTTTTTTAGTAGGAAGGCCATAATGTGGCCGATTTGCATTGAATCTTAGCGTGTGACAATTCGTTGGATAGGTAAACAACATAACTACGACTTCCATGGGATATTTTTGCATTCTCTAAAAATTCAGCCAAAATGGGGGTTAAGAAAATATCCTCGATAATTTTTGACATTACTCGTTTTCGACCCTTTTTTAGTAGGAAGGCCATAATGTGGCCGATTTGCATTGAATCTTAGCGTGTGACAATTCGTTGGATAGGTAAACAACATAACAATGACTTCCATGGGATATTTTTGCATTCTCTAAAAATTCAGCCAAAATGGGGGTTAAGAAAATATCCCGTTAATTTGGGACATTACTCGTTTTCGACCCTTTTTTAGTAGGAAGGCCATAATGTGGCCGATTTGCATTGAATCTTAGCGTGTGACAATTCGTTGGATAGGTAAACAACATAACTATGACTTCCATGGGATATTTTTGCATTCTCTAAAAATTCAGCCAAAATGGGGGTTAAGAAAATCTCCTCGTTAATTTGGGACATAACTCGTTTTCGACCCTTTTTTAGTAGGAAGGCCATAATGTGGCCGATTTGCATTGAATCTTAGCGTGTGACAATTCGTTGGATAGGTAAACAACATAACTACGACTTCCATGGGATATTTTTGCATTCTCTAAAAATTCAGCCAAAATGGGGGTTAAGAAAATATCCTCGTTAATTTTTGACATTACTCGTTTTCGACCCTTTTTTAGTAGGAAGGTCATAATGTGGCCGATTTGCATTGAATCTTAGCGTGTGACAATTCGTTGGATAGGTAAACAACATAACTATGACTTCCATGGGATATTTTTGCATTCTCTAAAAATTCAGCCAAAATGGGGGTTAAGAAAATATCCTCGTTAATTTGGGACATTACTCGTTTTCGACCCTTTTTTAGTAGGAAGGCCATAATGTGGCCGATTTGCATTGAATCTTAGCGTGTGACAATTCGTTGGATAGGTAAACAACATAACTACGACTTCCATGGGATATTTTTGCATTCTCTAAAAAATCAGCCAAAATGGGGGTTAAGAAAATATCCTCGTTAATTTGGGACATTACTGGTTTTCGACCCTTTTTTAGTAGGAAGGCCATAATGTGGCCGAGTTGCATTGAATCTTAGCGTGTGACAATTCGTTGGATAGGTAAACAACATAACTACGACTTCCATGGGATATTTTTGCATTCTCTAAAAATTCAGCCAAAATGGAGGTTAAGAAAATCCCCTCGTTAATTTAGGACATTACTCGTTTTCGACCCTTTTTTATAAGGAAGGTCATAAAGTGGCCGGTTTGTATTGAATCTTAGTATGGGACAATTTGTTGGATAGGTAAACAACATAGCTACGACTTCCATCGGATATTTTTGCATTTTTTAAAAATTCAGCCAAAATGGAGGTTAAGAAAATCTCCTCGTTAATTTGGGACATTACTCGTTTTCGACCCTTTTTTAGTAGGAAGGCCATAATGTGGCCGATTTGCATTGAATCTTAGCGTGTGACAATTCGTTGGATAGGTAAACAACATAACAATGACTTCCATGGGATATTTTTGCATTCTTTAAAAATTCAGCCAAAATGGGGGTTAAGAAAATATCCTCGTTAATTTGGGACATTACTCGTTTTCGACCCTTTTTTAGTAGGAAGGCCATAATGTGGCCGATTTGCATTGAATCTTAGCGTGTGACAATTCGTTGGATAGGTAAACAACATAACTACGACTTCCATGGGATATTTTTGCATTCTCTAAAAATTCAGCCAAAATGGGGGTTAAGAAAATATCCTCGTTAATTTTTGACATTACTCGTTTTCGACCCTTTTTTAGTAGGAAGGCCATAATGTGGCCGATTTGCATTGAATCTTAGCGTGTGACAATTCGTTGGATAGGAAAACAACATAACAATGACTTCCATGGGATATTTTTGCATTCTCTAAAAATTCAGCCAAAATGGGGGTTAAGAAAATATCCTCGTTAATTTGGGACATTACTCGTTTTCGACCCTTTTTTAGTAGGAAGGCCATAATGTGGCCGATTTGCATTGAATCTTAGCGTGTGACAATTCGTTGGATAGGTAAACAACATAACTACGACTTCCATGGGATATTTTTGCATTCTCTAAAAAATCAGCCAAAATGGGGGTTAAGAAAATATCCTCGTTAATTTGGGACATTACTCGTTTTCGACCCTTTTTTAGTAGGAAGGCCATAATGTGGCCGATTTGCATTGAATCTTAGCGTGTGACAATTCGTTGGATAGGTAAACAACATAACTACGACTTCCATGGGATATTTTTGCATTCTCTAAAAATTCAGCCAAAATGGGGGTTAAGAAAATATCCTCGATAATTTTTGACATTACTCGTTTTCGACCCTTTTTTAGTAGGAAGGCCATAATGTGGCCGATTTGCATTGAATCTTAGCGTGTGACAATTCGTTGGATAGGTAAACAACATAACAATGACTTCCATGGGATATTTTTGCATTCTCTAAAAATTCAGCCAAAATGGGGGTTAAGAAAATATCCCGTTAATTTGGGACATTACTCGTTTTCGACCCTTTTTTAGTAGGAAGGCCATAATGTGGCCGATTTGCATTGAATCTTAGCGTGTGACAATTCGTTGGATAGGTAAACAACATAACAATGACTTCCATGGGATATTTTTGCATTCTCTAAAAATTCAGCCAAAATGGGGGTTAAGAAAATATCCCGTTAATTTGGGACATTACTCGTTTTCGACCCTTTTTTAGTAGGAAGGCCATAATGTGGCCGATTTGCATTGAATCTTAGCGTGTGACAATTCGTTGGATAGGTAAACAACATAACTACGACTTCCATGGGATATTTTTGCATTCTCTAAAAATTCAGCCAAAATGGGGGTTAAGAAAATATCCTCGTTAATTTTTGACATTACTCGTTTTCGACCCTTTTTTAGTAGGAAGGCCATAATGTGGCCGATTTGCATTGAATCTTAGCGTGTGACAATTCGTTGGATAGGAAAACAACATAACAATGACTTCCATGGGATATTTTTGCATTCTCTAAAAATTCAGCCAAAATGGGGGTTAAGAAAATATCCTCGTTAATTTGGGACATTACTCGTTTTCGACCCTTTTTTAGTAGGAAGGCCATAATGTGGCCGATTTGCATTGAATCTTAGCGTGTGACAATTCGTTGGATAGGTAAACAACATAACTACGACTTCCATGGGATATTTTTGCATTCTCTAAAAAATCAGCCAAAATGGGGGTTAAGAAAATATCCTCGTTAATTTGGGACATTACTCGTTTTCGACCCTTTTTTAGTAGGAAGGCCATAATGTGGCCGATTTGCATTGAATCTTAGCGTGTGACAATTCGTTGGATAGGTAAACAACATAACTACGATTTCCATGGGATATTTTTGCATTCTCTAAAAATTCAGCCAAAATGGGGGTTAAGAAAATATCCTCGATAATTTTTGACATTACTCGTTTTCGACCCTTTTTTAGTAGGAAGGCCATAATGTGGCCGATTTGCATTGAATCTTAGCGTGTGACAATTCGTTGGATAGGTAAACAACATAACAATGACTTCCATGGGATATTTTTGCATTCTCTAAAAATTCAGCCAAAATGGGGGTTAAGAAAATATCCCGTTAATTTGGGACATTACTCGTTTTCGACCCTTTTTTAGTAGGAAGGCCATAATGTGGCCGATTTGCATTGAATCTTAGCGTGTGACAATTCGTTGGATAGGTAAACAACATAACTATGACTTCCATGGGATATTTTTGCATTCTCTAAAAATTCAGCCAAAATGGGGGTTAAGAAAATCTCCTCGTTAATTTGGGACATAACTCGTTTTCGACCCTTTTTTAGTAGGAAGGCCATAATGTGGCCGATTTGCATTGAATCTTAGCGTGTGACAATTCGTTGGATAGGTAAACAACATAACTACGACTTCCATGGGATATTTTTGCATTCTCTAAAAATTCAGCCAAAATGGGGGTTAAGAAAATATCCTCGTTAATTTTTGACATTACTCGTTTTCGACCCTTTTTTAGTAGGAAGGTCATAATGTGGCCGATTTGCATTGAATCTTAGCGTGTGACAATTCGTTGGATAGGTAAACAACATAACTATGACTTCCATGGGATATTTTTGCATTCTCTAAAAATTCAGCCAAAATGGGGGTTAAGAAAATATCCTCGTTAATTTGGGACATTACTCGTTTTCGACCCTTTTTTAGTAGGAAGGCCATAATGTGGCCGATTTGCATTGAATCTTAGCGTGTGACAATTCGTTGGATAGGTAAACAACATAACTACGACTTCCATGGGATATTTTTGCATTCTCTAAAAAATCAGCCAAAATGGGGGTTAAGAAAATATCCTCGTTAATTTGGGACATTACTCGTTTTCGACCCTTTTTTAGTAGGAAGGCCATAATGTGGCCGATTTGCATTGAATCTTAGCGTGTGACAATTCGTTGGATAGGTAAACAACATAACTACGACTTCCATGGGATATTTTTGCATTCTCTAAAAATTCAGCCAAAATGGGGGTTAAGAAAATATCCTCGATAATTTTTGACATTACTCGTTTTCGACCCTTTTTTAGTAGGAAGGCCATAATGTGGCCGATTTGCATTGAATCTTAGCGTGTGACAATTCGTTGGATAGGTAAACAACATAACAATGACTTCCATGGGATATTTTTGCATTCTCTAAAAATTCAGCCAAAATGGGGGTTAAGAAAATATCCCGTTAATTTGGGACATTACTCGTTTTCGACCCTTTTTTAGTAGGAAGGCCATAATGTGGCCGATTTGCCTTGAATCTTAGCGTGTGACAATTCGTTGGATAGGTAAACAACATAACTATGACTTCCATGGGATATTTTTGCATTCTCTAAAAATTCAGCCAAAATGGGGGTTAAGAAAATCTCCTCGTTAATTTGGGACATAACTCGTTTTCGACCCTTTTTTAGTAGGAAGGCCATAATGTGGCCGATTTGCATTGAATCTTAGCGTGTGACAATTCGTTGGATAGGTAAACAACATAACTACGACTTCCATGGGATATTTTTGCATTCTCTAAAAATTCAGCCAAAATGGGGGTTAAGAAAATATCCTCGTTAATTTTTGACATTACTCGTTTTCGACCCTTTTTTAGTAGGAAGGTCATAATGTGGCCGATTTGCATTGAATCTTAGCGTGTGACAATTCGTTGGATAGGTAAACAACATAACTATGACTTCCATGGGATATTTTTGCATTCTCTAAAAATTCAGCCAAAATGGGGGTTAAGAAAATATCCTCGTTAATTTGGGACATTACTCGTTTTCGACCCTTTTTTAGTAGGAAGGCCATAATGTGGCCGATTTGCATTGAATCTTAGCGTGTGACAATTCGTTGGATAGGTAAACAACATAACTACGACTTCCATGGGATATTTTTGCATTCTCTAAAAAATCAGCCAAAATGGGGGTTAAGAAAATATCCTCGTTAATTTGGGACATTACTGGTTTTCGACCCTTTTTTAGTAGGAAGGCCATAATGTGGCCGAGTTGCATTGAATCTTAGCGTGTGACAATTCGTTGGATAGGTAAACAACATAACTACGACTTCCATGGGATATTTTTGCATTCTCTAAAAATTCAGCCAAAATGGAGGTTAAGAAAATCCCCTCGTTAATTTAGGACATTACTCGTTTTCGACCCTTTTTTATAAGGAAGGTCATAAAGTGGCCGGTTTGTATTGAATCTTAGTATGGGACAATTTGTTGGATAGGTAAACAACATAGCTATGACTTCCATCGGATATTTTTGCATTTTTTAAAAATTCAGCCAAAATGGAGGTTAAGAAAATCTCCTCGTTAATTTGGGACATTACTCGTTTTCGACCCTTTTTTAGTAGGAAGGCCATAATGTGGCCGATTTGCATTGAATCTTAGCGTGTGACAATTCGTTGGATAGGTAAACAACATAACAATGACTTCCATGGGATATTTTTGCATTCTTTAAAAATTCAGCCAAAATGGGGGTTAAGAAAATATCCTCGTTAATTTGGGACATTACTCGTTTTCGACCCTTTTTTAGTAGGAAGGCCATAATGTGGCCGATTTGCATTGAATCTTAGCGTGTGACAATTCGTTGGATAGGTAAACAACATAACAATGACTTCCATGGGATATTTTTGCATTCTTTAAAAATTCAGCCAAAATGGGGGTTAAGAAAATATCCTCGTTAATTTGGGACATTACTCGTTTTCGACCCTTTTTTAGTAGGAAGGCCATAATGTGGCCGATTTGCATTGAATCTTAGCGTGTGACAATTCGTTGGATAGGTAAACAACATAACTACGACTTCCATGGGATATTTTTGCATTCTCTAAAAAATCAGCCAAAATGGGGGTTAAGAAAATATCCTCGTTAATTTGGGACATTACTCGTTTTCGACCCTTTTTTAGTAGGAAGGCCATAATGTGGCCGATTTGCATTGAATCTTAGCGTGTGACAATTCGTTGGATAGGTAAACAACATAACTACGACTTCCATGGGATATTTTTGCATTCTCTAAAAATTCAGCCAAAATGGGGGTTAAGAAAATATCCTCGATAATTTTTGACATTACTCGTTTTCGACCCTTTTTTAGTAGGAAGGCCATAATGTGGCCGATTTGCATTGAATCTTAGCGTGTGACAATTCGTTGGATAGGTAAACAACATAACAATGACTTCCATGGGATATTTTTGCATTCTCTAAAAATTCAGCCAAAATGGGGGTTAAGAAAATATCCTCGTTAATTTGGGACATTACTCGTTTTCGACCCTTTTTTAGTAGGAAGGCCATAATGTGGCCGATTTGCATTGAATCTTAGCGTGTGACAATTCGTTGGATAGGTAAACAACATAACTACGACTTCCATGGGATATTTTTGCATTCTCTAAAAAATCAGCCAAAATGGGGGTTAAGAAAATATCCTCGTTAATTTGGGACATTACTGGTTTTCGACCCTTTTTTAGTAGGAAGGCCATAATGTGGCCGAGTTGCATTGAATCTTAGCGTGTGACAATTCGTTGGATAGGTAAACAACATAACTACGACTTCCATGGGATATTTTTGCATTCTCTAAAAATTCAGCCAAAATGGAGGTTAAGAAAATCCCCTCGTTAATTTAGGACATTACTCGTTTTCGACCCTTTTTTATAAGGAAGGTCATAAAGTGGCCGGTTTGTATTGAATCTTAGTATGGGACAATTTGTTGGATAGGTAAACAACATAGCTACGACTTCCATCGGATATTTTTGCATTTTTTAAAAATTCAGCCAAAATGGAGGTTAAGAAAATCTCCTCGTTAATTTGGGACATTACTCGTTTTCGACCCTTTTTTAGTAGGAAGGCCATAATGTGGCCGATTTGCATTGAATCTTAGCGTGTGACAATTCGTTGGATAGGTAAACAACATAACAATGACTTCCATGGGATATTTTTGCATTCTTTAAAAATTCAGCCAAAATGGGGGTTAAGAAAATATCCTCGTTAATTTGGGACATTACTCGTTTTCGACCCTTTTTTAGTAGGAAGGCCATAATGTGGCCGATTTGCATTGAATCTTAGCGTGTGACAATTCGTTGGATAGGTAAACAACATAACAATGACTTCCATGGGATATTTTTGCATTCTTTAAAAATTCAGCCAAAATGGGGGTTAAGAAAATATCCTCGTTAATTTGGGACATTACTCGTTTTCGACCCTTTTTTAGTAGGAAGGCCATAATGTGGCCGATTTGCATTGAATCTTAGCGTGTGACAATTCGTTGGATAGGTAAACAACATAACTACGACTTCCATGGGATATTTTTGCATTCTCTAAAAAATCAGCCAAAATGGGGGTTAAGAAAATATCCTCGTTAATTTGGGACATTACTCGTTTTCGACCCTTTTTTAGTAGGAAGGCCATAATGTGGCCGATTTGCATTGAATCTTAGCGTGTGACAATTCGTTGGATAGGTAAACAACATAACTACGACTTCCATGGGATATTTTTGCATTCTCTAAAAATTCAGCCAAAATGGGGGTTAAGAAAATATCCTCGATAATTTTTGACATTACTCGTTTTCGACCCTTTTTTAGTAGGAAGGCCATAATGTGGCCGATTTGCATTGAATCTTAGCGTGTGACAATTCGTTGGATAGGTAAACAACATAACAATGACTTCCATGGGATATTTTTGCATTCTCTAAAAATTCAGCCAAAATGGGGGTTAAGAAAATATCCCGTTAATTTGGGACATTACTCGTTTTCGACCCTTTTTTAGTAGGAAGGCCATAATGTGGCCGATTTGCAATGAATCTTAGCGTGTGACAATTCGTTGGATAGGTAAACAACATAACAATGACTTCCATGGGATATTTTTGCATTCTCTAAAAATTCAGCCAAAATGGGGGTTAAGAAAATATCCCGTTAATTTGGGACATTACTCGTTTTCGACCCTTTTTTAGTAGGAAGGCCATAATGTGGCCGAGTTGCATTGAATCTTAGCGTGTGACAATTCGTTGGATAGGTAAACAACATAACTACGACTTCCATGGGATATTTTTGCATTCTCTAAAAATTCAGCCAAAATGGAGGTTAAGAAAATCCCCTCGTTAATTTAGGACATTACTCGTTTTCGACCCTTTTTTATAAGGAAGGTCATAAAGTGGCCGGTTTGTATTGAATCTTAGTATGGGACAATTCGTTGGATAGGTAAACAATATAGCTACGACTTCCATCGGATATTTTTGCATTTTTTAAAAATTCATCCAAAATGGAGGTTAAGAAAATCTCCTCGTTAATTTGGGACATTACTCGTTTTCGACCCTTTTTTACTAGGAAGGCCATAATGTGGCCGATTTGCATTGAATCTTAGCGTGTGACAATTCGTTGGATAGGTAAACAACATAACAATGACTTCCATGGGATATTTTTGCATTCTTTAAAAATTCAGCCAAAATGGGGGTTAAGAAAATATCCTCGTTAATTTGGGACATTACTCGTTTTCGACCCTTTTTTAGTAGGAAGGCCATAATGTGGCCGATTTGCATTGAATCTTAGCGTGTGACAATTCGTTGGATAGGTAAACAACATAACAATGACTTCCATGGGATATTTTTGCATTCTTTAAAAATTCAGCCAAAATGGGGGTTAAGAAAATATCCTCGTTAATTTGGGACATTACTCGTTTTCGACCCTTTTTTAGTAGGAAGGCCATAATGTGGCCGATTTGCATTGAATCTTAGCGTGTGACAATTCGTTGGATAGGTAAACAACATAACAATGACTTCCATGGGATATTTTTGCATTCTTTAAAAATTCAGCCAAAATGGGGGTTAAGAAAATATCCTCGTTAATTTGGGACATTACTCGTTTTCGACCCTTTTTTAGTAGGAAGGCCATAAT
Organism: Medicago sativa; assembly: GCF_051527215.1. Lineage (NCBI taxonomy): Eukaryota > Viridiplantae > Streptophyta > Magnoliopsida > Fabales > Fabaceae > Medicago > Medicago sativa. The sequence continues at coordinate 87,072,055 of NC_140750.1, forward strand.
GTGGCCGATTTGCATTGAATCTTAGCGTGTGACAATTCGTTGGATAGGTAAACAACATAACTACGACTTCCATGGGATATTTTTGCATTCTCTAAAAAATCAGCCAAAATGGGGGTTAAGAAAATATCCTCGTTAATTTGGGACATTACTCGTTTTCGACCCTTTTTTAGTAGGAAGGCCATAATGTGGCCGATTTGCATTGAATCTTAGCGTGTGACAATTCGTTGGATAGGTAAACAACATAACTACGACTTCCATGGGATATTTTTGCATTCTCTAAAAATTCAGCCAAAATGGGGGTTAAGAAAATATCCTCGATAATTTTTGACATTACTCGTTTTCGACCCTTTTTTAGTAGGAAGGCCATAATGTGGCCGATTTGCATTGAATCTTAGCGTGTGACAATTCGTTGGATAGGTAAACAACATAACAATGACTTCCATGGGATATTTTTGCATTCTCTAAAAATTCAGCCAAAATGGGGGTTAAGAAAATATCCCGTTAATTTGGGACATTACTCGTTTTCGACCCTTTTTTAGTAGGAAGGCCATAATGTGGCCGATTTGCAATGAATCTTAGCGTGTGACAATTCGTTGGATAGGTAAACAACATAACAATGACTTCCATGGGATATTTTTGCATTCTCTAAAAATTCAGCCAAAATGGGGGTTAAGAAAATATCCCGTTAATTTGGGACATTACTCGTTTTCGACCCTTTTTTAGTAGGAAGGCCATAATGTGGCCGAGTTGCATTGAATCTTAGCGTGTGACAATTCGTTGGATAGGTAAACAACATAACTACGACTTCCATGGGATATTTTTGCATTCTCTAAAAATTCAGCCAAAATGGAGGTTAAGAAAATCCCCTCGTTAATTTAGGACATTACTCGTTTTCGACCCTTTTTTATAAGGAAGGTCATAAAGTGGCCGGTTTGTATTGAATCTTAGTATGGGACAATTCGTTGGATAGGTAAACAACATAGCTACGACTTCCATCGGATATTTTTGCATTTTTTAAAAATTCATCCAAAATGGAGGTTAAGAAAATCTCCTCGTTAATTTGGGACATTACTCGTTTTCGACCCTTTTTTACTAGGAAGGCCATAATGTGGCCGATTTGCATTGAATCTTAGCGTGTGACAATTCGTTGGATAGGTAAACAACATAACAATGACTTCCATGGGATATTTTTGCATTCTTTAAAAATTCAGCCAAAATGGGGGTTAAGAAAATATCCTCGTTAATTTGGGACATTACTCGTTTTCGACCCTTTTTTAGTAGGAAGGCCATAATGTGGCCGATTTGCATTGAATCTTAGCGTGTGACAATTCGTTGGATAGGTAAACAACATAACTACGACTTCCATGGGATATTTTTGCATTCTCTAAAAAATCAGCCAAAATGGGGGTTAAGAAAATATCCTCGTTAATTTGGGACATTACTCGTTTTCGACCCTTTTTTAGTAGGAAGGCCATAATGTGGCCGATTTGCATTGAATCTTAGCGTGTGACAATTCGTTGGATAGGTAAACAACATAACTACGACTTCCATGGGATATTTTTGCATTCTCTAAAAATTCAGCCAAAATGGGGGTTAAGAAAATATCCTCGATAATTTTTGACATTACTCGTTTTCGACCCTTTTTTAGTAGGAAGGCCATAATGTGGCCGATTTGCATTGAATCTTAGCGTGTGACAATTCGTTGGATAGGTAAACAACATAACAATGACTTCCATGGGATATTTTTGCATTCTCAAAAAATTCAGCCAAAATGGGGGTTAAGAAAATATCCCGTTAATTTGGGACATTACTCGTTTTCGACCCTTTTTTAGTAGGAAGGCCATAATGTGGCCGATTTGCATTGAATCTTAGCGTGTGACAATTCGTTGGATAGGTAAACAACATAACTTTGACTTCCATGGGATATTTTTGCATTCTCTAAAAATTCAGCCAAAATAGGGGTTAAGAAAATCTCCTCGTTAATTTGGGACATTACTCGTTTTCGACCCTTTTTTAGTAGGAAGGCCATAATGTGGCCGATTTGCATTGAATCTTAGCGTGTGACAATTCGTTGGATAGGTAAACAACATAACTACGACTTCCATGGGATATTTTTGCAGTCTCTAAAAATTCAGCCAAAATGGGGGTTAAGAAAATATCCTCGTTAATTTTTGACATTACTCGTTTTCGACCCTTTTTTAGTAGGAAGGCCATAATGTGGCCGATTTGCATTGAATCTTAGCGTGTGACAATTCGTTGGATAGGTAAACAACATAACTATGACTTCCATGGGATATTTTTGCATTCTCTAAAAATTCAGCCAAAATGGGGGTTAAGAAAATATCCTCGTTAATTTGGGACATTACTCGTTTTCGACCCTTTTTTAGTAGGAAGGCCATAATGTGGCCGATTTGCATTGAATCTTAGCGTGTGACAATTCGTTGGATAGGTAAACAACATAACTACGACTTCCATGGGATATTTTTGCATTCTCTAAAAAATCAGCCAAAATGGGGGTTAAGAAAATATCCTCGTTAATTTGGGACATTACTGGTTTTCGACCCTTTTTTAGTAGGAAGGCCATAATGTGGCCGAGTTGCATTGAATCTTAGCGTGTGACAATTCGTTGGATAGGTAAACAACATAACTACGACTTCCATGGGATATTTTTGCATTCTCTAAAAATTCAGCCAAAATGGAGGTTAAGAAAATCCCCTCGTTAATTTAGGACATTACTCGTTTTCGACCCTTTTTTATAAGGAAGGTCATAAAGTGGCCGGTTTGTATTGAATCTTAGTATGGGACAATTCGTTGGATAGGTAAACAACATAGCTACGACTTCCATCGGATATTTTTACATTTTTTAAAAATTCAGCCAAAATGGAGGTTAAGAAAATCTCCTCGTTAATTTGGGACATTACTCGTTTTCGACCCTTTTTTACTAGGAAGGCCATAATGTGGCCGATTTGCATTGAATCTTAGCGTGTGACAATTCGTTGGATAGGTAAACAACATAACAATGACTTCCATGGGATATTTTTGCATTCTTTAAAAATTCAGCCAAAATGGGGGTTAAGAAAATATCCTCGTTAATTTGGGACATTACTCGTTTTCGACCCTTTTTTAGTAGGAAGGCCATAATGTGGCCGATTTGCATCGAATCTTAGCGTGTGACAATTCGTTGGATAGGTAAACAACATAACTACGACTTCCATGGGATATTTTTGCATTCTCTAAAAAATCAGCCAAAATGGGGGTTAAGAAAATATCCTCGTTAATTTGGGACATTACTCGTTTTCGACCCTTTTTTAGTAGGAAGGCCATAATGTGGCCGATTTGCTTTGAATCTTAGCGTGTGACAATTCGTTGGATAGGTAAACAACATAACTACGACTTCCATGGGATATTTTTGCATTCTCTAAAAATTCAGCCAAAATGGGGGTTAAGAAAATATCCTCGATAATTTTTGACATTACTCGTTTTCGACCCTTTTTTAGTAGGAAGGCCATAATGTGGCCGATTTGCATTGAATCTTAGCGTGTGACAATTCGTTGGATAGGTAAACAACATAACAATGACTTCCATGGGATATTTTTGCATTCTCTAAAAATTCAGCCAAAATGGGGGTTAAGAAAATATCCTCGTTAATTTGGGACATTACTCGTTTTCGACCCTTTTTTAGTAGGAAGGCCATAATGTGGCCGATTTGCATTGAATCTTAGCGTGTGACAATTCGTTGGATAGGTAAACAACATAACTATGACTTCCATGGGATATTTTTGCATTCTCTAAAAATTCAGCCAAAATGGGGGTTAAGAAAATCTCCTCGTTAATTTGGGACATTACTCGTTTTCGACCCTTTTTTAGTAGGAAGGCCATAATGTGGCCGATTTGCATTGAATCTTAGCGTGTGACAATTCGTTGGATAGGTAAACAACATAACTACGACTTCCATGGGATATTTTTGCATTCTCTAAAAATTCAGCCAAAATGGGGGTTAAGAAAATATCCTCGTTAATTTTTGACATTACTCGTTTTCGACCCTTTTTTAGTAGGAAGGCCATAATGTGGCCGATTTGCATTGAATCTTAGCGTGTGACAATTCGTTGGATAGGTAAACAACATAACTATGACTTCCATGGGATATTTTTGCATTCTCTAAAAATTCAGCCAAAATGGGGGTTAAGAAAATATCCTCGTTAATTTGGGACATTACTCGTTTTCGACCCTTTTTTAGTAGGAAGGCCATAATGTGGCCGATTTGCATTGAATCTTAGCGTGTGACAATTCGTTGGATAGGTAAACAACATAACTACGACTTCCATGGGATATTTTTGCATTCTCTAAAAAATCAGCCACAATGGGGGTTAAGAAAATATCGTCGTTAATTTGGGACATTACTGGTTTTCGACCCTTTTTTAGTAGGAAGGCCATAATGTGGCCGAGTTGCATTGAATCTTAGCGCGTGACAATTCGTTGGATAGGTAAACAACATAACTACGACTTCCATGGGATATTTTTGCATTCTCTAAAAATTCAGCCAAAATGGAGGTTAAGAAAATCCCCTCGTTAATTTAGGACATTACTCGTTTTCGACCCTTTTTTATAAGGAAGGTCATAAAGTGGCCGGTTTGTATTGAATCTTAGTATGGGACAATTCGTTGGATAGGTAAACAACATAGCTACGACTTTCATGGGATATTTTTGCATTTTTTAAAAATTCAGCCAAAATGGAGGTTAAGAAAATCTCCTCGTTAATTTGGGACATTACTCGTTTTCGACCCTTTTTTACTAGGAAGGCCATAATGTGGCCGATTTGCATTGAATCTTAGCGTGTGACAATTCGTTGGATAGGTAAACAACATAACTACGACTTCCATGGGATATTTTTGCATTCTCTAAAAATTCAGCCAAAATGGGGGTTAAGAAAATATCCTCGTTAATTTTTGACATTACTCGTTTTCGACCCTTTTTTAGTAGGAAGGCCATAATGTGGCCGATTTGCATTGAATCTTAGCGTGTGACAATTCGTTGGATAGGTAAACAACATAACTATGACTTCCATGGGATATTTTTGCATTCTCTAAAAATTCAGCCAAAATGGGGGTTAAGAAAATATCCTCGTTAATTTGGGACATTACTCGTTTTCGACCCTTTTTTAGTAGGAAGGCCATAATGTGGCCGATTTGCATTGAATCTTAGCGTGTGACAATTCGTTGGATAGGTAAACAACATAACTACGACTTCCATGGGATATTTTTGCATTCTCTAAAAAATCAGCCAAAATGGGGGTTAAGAAAATATCCTCGTTAATTTGGGACATTACTGGTTTTCGACCCTTTTTTAGTAGGAAGGCCATAATGTGGCCGAGTTGCATTGAATCTTAGCGTGTGACAATTCGTTGGATAGGTAAACAACATAACTACGACTTCCATGGGATATTTTTGCATTCTCTAAAAATTCAGCCAAAATGGAGGTTAAGAAAATCCCCTCGTTAATTCAGGACATTACTCGTTTTCGACCCTTTTTTATAAGGAAGGTCATAAAGTGGCCGGTTTGTATTGAATCTTAGTATGGGACAATTCGTTGGATAGGTAAACAACATAGCTACGACTTCCATCGGATATTTTTGCATTTTTTAAAAATTCAGCCAAAATGGAGGTTAAGAAAATCTCCTCGTTAATTTGGGACATTACTCGTTTTCGACCCTTTTTTACTAGGAAGGCCATAATGTGGCCGATTTGCATTGAATCTTAGCGTGTGACAATTCGTTGGATAGGTAAACAACATAACAATGACTTCCATGGGATATTTTTGCATTCTTTAAAAATTCAGCCAAAATGGGGGTTAAGAAAATATCCTCGTTAATTTGGGACATTACTCGTTTTCGACCCTTTTTTAGTAGGAAGGCCATAATGTGGCCGATTTGCATTGAATCTTAGCGTGTGACAATTCGTTGGATAGGTAAACAACATAACTATGACTTCCATGGGATATTTTTGCATTCTCTAAAAATTCAGCCAAAATGGGGGTTAAGAAAATCTCCTCGTTAATTTGGGACATTACTCGTTTTCGACCCTTTTTTAGTAGGAAGGCCATAATGTGGCCGATTTGCATTGAATCTTAGCGTGTGACAATTCGTTGGATAGGTAAACAACATAACTACGACTTCCATGGGATATTTTTGCATTCTCTAAAAATTCAGCCAAAATGGGGGTTAAGAAAATATCCTCGTTAATTTTTGACATTACTCGTTTTCGACCCTTTTTTAGTAGGAAGGCCATAATGTGGCCGATTTGCATTGAATCTTAGCGTGTGACAATTCGTTGGATAGGTAAACAACATAACTATGACTTCCATGGGATATTTTTGCATTCTCTAAAAATTCAGCCAAAATGGGGGTTAAGAAAATATCCTCGTTAATTTGGGACATTACTCGTTTTCGACCCTTTTTTAGTAGGAAGGCCATAATGTGGCCGATTTGCATTGAATCTTAGCGTGTGACAATTCGTTGGATAGGTAAACAACATAACTACGACTTCCATGGGATATTTTTGCATTCTCTAAAAAATCAGCCAAAATGGGGGTTAAGAAAATATCCTCGTTAATTTGGGACATTACTGGTTTTCGACCCTTTTTTAGTAGGAAGGCCATAATGTGGCCGAGTTGCATTGAATCTTAGCGTGTGACAATTCGTTGGATAGGTAAACAACATAACTACGACTTCCATGGGATATTTTTGCATTCTCTAAAAATTCAGCCAAAATGGAGGTTAAGAAAATCCCCTCGTTAATTTAGGACATTACTCGTTTTCGACCCTTTTTTATAAGGAAGGTCATAAAGTGGCCGGTTTGTATTGAATCTTAGTATGGGACAATTCGTTGGATAGGTAAACAACATAGCTACGACTTCCATCGGATATTTTTGCATTTTTTAAAAATTCAGCCAAAATGGAGGTTAAGAAAATCTCCTCGTTAATTTGGGACATTACTCGTTTTCGACCCTTTTTTACTAGGAAGGCCATAATGTGGCCGATTTGCATTGAATCTTAGCGTGTGACAATTCGTTGGATAGGTAAACAACATAACAATGACTTCCATGGGATATTTTTGCATTCTTTAAAAATTCAGCCAAAATGGGGGTTAAGAAAATATCCTCGTTAATTTGGGACATTACTCGTTTTCGACCCTTTTTTAGTAGGAAGGCCATAATGTGGCCGATTTGCATTGAATCTTAGCGTGTGACAATTCGTTGGATAGGTAAACAACATAACTATGACTTCCATGGGATATTTTTGCATTCTCTAAAAATTCAGCCAAAATGGGGGTTAAGAAAATCTCCTCGTTAATTTGGGACATTACTCGTTTTCGACCCTTTTTTAGTAGGAAGGCCATAATGTGGCCGATTTGCATTGAATCTTAGCGTGTGACAATTCGTTGGATAGGTAAACAACATAACTACGACTTCCATGGGATATTTTTGCATTCTCTAAAAATTCAGCCAAAATGGGGGTTAAGAAAATATCCTCGTTAATTTTTGACATTACTCGTTTTCGACCCTTTTTTAGTAGGAAGGCCATAATGTGGCCGATTTGCATTGAATCTTAGCGTGTGACAATTCGTTGGATAGGTAAACAACATAACTATGACTTCCATGGGATATTTTTGCATTCTCTAAAAATTCAGCCAAAATGGGGGTTAAGAAAATATCCTCGTTAATTTGGGACATTACTCGTTTTCGACCCTTTTTTAGTAGGAAGGCCATAATGTGGCCGATTTGCATTGAATCTTAGCGTGTGACAATTCGTTGGATAGGTAAACAACATAACTACGACTTCCATGGGATATTTTTGCATTCTCTAAAAAATCAGCCAAAATGGGGGTTAAGAAAATATCCTCGTTAATTTGGGACATTACTGGTTTTCGACCCTTTTTTAGTAGGAAGGCCATAATGTGGCCGAGTTGCATTGAATCTTAGCGTGTGACAATTCGTTGGATAGGTAAACAACATAACTACGACTTCCATGGGATATTTTTGCATTCTCTAAAAATTCAGCCAAAATGGAGGTTAAGAAAATCCCCTCGTTAATTTAGGACATTACTCGTTTTCGACCCTTTTTTATAAGGAAGGTCATAAAGTGGCCGGTTTGTATTGAATCTTAGTATGGGACAATTCGTTGGATAGGTAAACAACATAGCTACGACTTCCATCGGATATTTTTGCATTTTTTAAAAATTCAGCCAAAATGGAGGTTAAGAAAATCCCCTCGTTAATTTAGGACATTACTCGTTTTCGACCCTTTTTTATAAGGAAGGTCATAAAGTGGCCGGTTTGTATTGAATCTTAGTATGGGACAATTCGTTGGATAGGTAAACAACATAGCTACGACTTTCATGGGATATTTTTGCATTTTTTAAAAATTCAGCCAAAATGGAGGTTAAGAAAATCTCCTCGTTAATTTGGGACATTACTCGTTTTCGACCCTTTTTTACTAGGAAGGCCATAATGTGGCCGATTTGCATTGAATCTTAGCGTGTGACAATTCGTTGGATAGGTAAACAACATAACAATGACTTCCATGGGATATTTTTGCATTCTTTAAAAATTCAGCCAAAATGGGGGTTAAGAAAATATCCTCGTTAATTTGGGACATAACTCGTTTTCGACCCTTTTTTAGTAGGAAGGCCATAATGTGGCCGATTTGCATTGAATCTTAGCGTGTGACAATTCGTTGGATAGGTAAACAACATAACTACGACCTCCATGGGATATTTTTGCATTCTCTAAAAAATCAGCCAAAATGGGGGTTAAGAAAATATCCTCGTTAATTTGGGACATTACTCGTTTTCGACCCTTTTTTAGTAGGAAGGCCATAATGTGGCCGATTTGCATTGAATCTTAGCGTGTGACAATTCGTTGGATAGGTAAACAACATAACTATGACTTCCATGGGATATTTTTGCATTCTCTAAAAATTCAGCCAAAATGGGGGTTAAGAAAATCTCCTCGTTAATTTGGGACATTACTCGTTTTCGACCCTTTTTTGGTAGGAAGGCCATAATGTGGCCGATTTGCATTGAATCTTAGCGTGTGACAATTCGTTGGATAGGTAAACAACATAACTACGACTTCCATGGGATATTTTTGCATTCTCTAAAAATTCAGCCAAAATGGGGGTTAAGAAAATATCCTCGTTAATTTTTGACATTACTCGTTTTCGACCCTTTTTTAGTAGGAAGGCCATAATGTGGCCGATTTGCATTGAATCTTAGCGTGTGACAATTCGTTGGATAGGTAAACAACATAACTATGACTTCCATGGGATATTTTTGCATTCTCTAAAAATTCAGCCAAAATGGGGGTTAAGAAAATATCCTCGTTAATTTGGGACATTACTCGTTTTCGACCCTTTTTTAGTAGGAAGGCCATAATGTGGCCGATTTGCATTGAATCTTAGCGTGTGACAATTCGTTGGATAGGTAAACAACATAACTACGACTTCCATGGGATATTTTTGCATTCTCTAAAAAATCAGCCAAAATGGGGGTTAAGAAAATATCCTCGTTAATTTGGGACATTACTGGTTTTCGACCCTTTTTTAGTAGGAAGGCCATAATGTGGCCGAGTTGCATTGAATCTTAGCGTGTGACAATTCGTTGGATAGGTAAACAACATAACTACGACTTCCATGGGATATTTTTGCATTCTCTAAAAATTCAGCCAAAATGGAGGTTAAGAAAATCCCCTCGTTAATTCAGGACATTACTCGTTTTCGACCCTTTTTTATAAGGAAGGTCATAAAGTGGCCGGTTTGTATTGAATCTTAGTATGGGACAATTCGTTGGATAGGTAAACAACATAGCTACGACTTCCATCGGATATTTTTGCATTTTTTAAAAATTCAGCCAAAATGGAGGTTAAGAAAATATCCTCGTTAATTTTTGACATTACTCGTTTTCGACCCTTTTTTAGTAGGAAGGCCATAATGTGGCCGATTTGCATTGAATCTTAGCGTGTGACAATTCGTTGGATAGGTAAACAACATAACTATGACTTCCATGGGATATTTTTGCATTCTCTAAAAATTCAGCCAAAATGGGGGTTAAGAAAATATCCTCGTTAATTTGGGACATTACTCGTTTTCGACCCTTTTTTAGTAGGAAGGCCATAATGTGGCCGATTTGCATTGAATCTTAGCGTGTGACAATTCGTTGGATAGGTAAACAACATAACTACGACTTCCATGGGATATTTTTGCATTCTCTAAAAAATCAGCCAAAATGGGGGTTAAGAAAATATCCTCGTTAATTTGGGACATTACTGGTTTTCGACCCTTTTTTAGTAGGAAGGCCATAATGTGGCCGAGTTGCATTGAATCTTAGCGTGTGACAATTCGTTGGATAGGTAAACAACATAACTACGACTTCCATGGGATATTTTTGCATTCTCTAAAAATTCAGCCAAAATGGAGGTTAAGAAAATCCCCTCGTTAATTCAGGACATTACTCGTTTTCGACCCTTTTTTATAAGGAAGGTCATAAAGTGGCCGGTTTGTATTGAATCTTAGTATGGGACAATTCGTTGGATAGGTAAACAACATAGCTACGACTTCCATCGGATATTTTTGCATTTTTTAAAAATTCAGCCAAAATGGAGGTTAAGAAAATCTCCTCGTTAATTTGGGACATTACTCGTTTTCGACCCTTTTTTACTAGGAAGGCCATAATGTGGCCGATTTGCATTGAATCTTAGCGTGTGACAATTCGTTGGATAGGTAAACAACATAACAATGACTTCCATGGGATATTTTTGCATTCTTTAAAAATTCAGCCAAAATGGGGGTTAAGAAAATATCCTCGTTAATTTGGGACATTACTCGTTTTCGACCCTTTTTTAGTAGGAAGGCCATAATGTGGCCGATTTGCATTGAATCTTAGCGTGTGACAATTCGTTGGATAGGTAAACAACATAACTATGACTTCCATGGGATATTTTTGCATTCTCTAAAAATTCAGCCAAAATGGGGGTTAAGAAAATCTCCTCGTTAATTTGGGACATTACTCGTTTTCGACCCTTTTTTAGTAGGAAGGCCATAATGTGGCCGATTTGCATTGAATCTTAGCGTGTGACAATTCGTTGGATAGGTAAACAACATAACTACGACTTCCATGGGATATTTTTGCATTCTCTAAAAATTCAGCCAAAATGGGGGTTAAGAAAATATCCTCGTTAATTTTTGACATTACTCGTTTTCGACCCTTTTTTAGTAGGAAGGCCATAATGTGGCCGATTTGCATTGAATCTTAGCGTGTGACAATTCGTTGGATAGGTAAACAACATAACTATGACTTCCATGGGATATTTTTGCATTCTCTAAAAATTCAGCCAAAATGGGGGTTAAGAAAATATCCTCGTTAATTTGGGACATTACTCGTTTTCGACCCTTTTTTAGTAGGAAGGCCATAATGTGGCCGATTTGCATTGAATCTTAGCGTGTGACAATTCGTTGGATAGGTAAACAACATAACTACGACTTCCATGGGATATTTTTGCATTCTCTAAAAAATCAGCCAAAATGGGGGTTAAGAAAATATCCTCGTTAATTTGGGACATTACTGGTTTTCGACCCTTTTTTAGTAGGAAGGCCATAATGTGGCCGAGTTGCATTGAATCTTAGCGTGTGACAATTCGTTGGATAGGTAAACAACATAACTACGACTTCCATGGGATATTTTTGCATTCTCTAAAAATTCAGCCAAAATGGAGGTTAAGAAAATCCCCTCGTTAATTCAGGACATTACTCGTTTTCGACCCTTTTTTATAAGGAAGGTCATAAAGTGGCCGGTTTGTATTGAATCTTAGTATGGGACAATTCGTTGGATAGGTAAACAACATAGCTACGACTTCCATCGGATATTTTTGCATTTTTTAAAAATTCAGCCAAAATGGAGGTTAAGAAAATATCCTCGTTAATTTTTGACATTACTCGTTTTCGACCCTTTTTTAGTAGGAAGGCCATAATGTGGCCGATTTGCATTGAATCTTAGCGTGTGACAATTCGTTGGATAGGTAAACAACATAACTATGACTTCCATGGGATATTTTTGCATTCTCTAAAAATTCAGCCAAAATGGGGGTTAAGAAAATATCCTCGTTAATTTGGGACATTACTCGTTTTCGACCCTTTTTTAGTAGGAAGGCCATAATGTGGCCGATTTGCATTGAATCTTAGCGTGTGACAATTCGTTGGATAGGTAAACAACATAACTACGACTTCCATGGGATATTTTTGCATTCTCTAAAAAATCAGCCAAAATGGGGGTTAAGAAAATATCCTCGTTAATTTGGGACATTACTGGTTTTCGACCCTTTTTTAGTAGGAAGGCCATAATGTGGCCGAGTTGCATTGAATCTTAGCGTGTGACAATTCGTTGGATAGGTAAACAACATAACTACGACTTCCATGGGATATTTTTGCATTCTCTAAAAATTCAGCCAAAATGGAGGTTAAGAAAATCCCCTCGTTAATTCAGGACATTACTCGTTTTCGACCCTTTTTTATAAGGAAGGTCATAAAGTGGCCGGTTTGTATTGAATCTTAGTATGGGACAATTCGTTGGATAGGTAAACAACATAGCTACGACTTCCATCGGATATTTTTGCATTTTTTAAAAATTCAGCCAAAATGGAGGTTAAGAAAATCTCCTCGTTAATTTGGGACATTACTCGTTTTCGACCCTTTTTTACTAGGAAGGCCATAATGTGGCCGATTTGCATTGAATCTTAGCGTGTGACAATTCGTTGGATAGGTAAACAACATAACAATGACTTCCATGGGATATTTTTGCATTCTTTAAAAATTCAGCCAAAATGGGGGTTAAGAAAATATCCTCGTTAATTTGGGACATTACTCGTTTTCGACCCTTTTTTAGTAGGAAGGCCATAATGTGGCCGATTTGCATTGAATCTTAGCGTGTGACAATTCGTTGGATAGGTAAACAACATAACTATGACTTCCATGGGATATTTTTGCATTCTCTAAAAATTCAGCCAAAATGGGGGTTAAGAAAATCTCCTCGTTAATTTGGGACATTACTCGTTTTCGACCCTTTTTTAGTAGGAAGGCCATAATGTGGCCGATTTGCATTGAATCTTAGCGTGTGACAATTCGTTGGATAGGTAAACAACATAACTACGACTTCCATGGGATATTTTTGCATTCTCTAAAAATTCAGCCAAAATGGGGGTTAAGAAAATATCCTCGTTAATTTTTGACATTACTCGTTTTCGACCCTTTTTTAGTAGGAAGGCCATAATGTGGCCGATTTGCATTGAATCTTAGCGTGTGACAATTCGTTGGATAGGTAAACAACATAACTATGACTTCCATGGGATATTTTTGCATTCTCTAAAAATTCAGCCAAAATGGGGGTTAAGAAAATATCCTCGTTAATTTGGGACATTACTCGTTTTCGACCCTTTTTTAGTAGGAAGGCCATAATGTGGCCGATTTGCATTGAATCTTAGCGTGTGACAATTCGTTGGATAGGTAAACAACATAACTACGACTTCCATGGGATATTTTTGCATTCTCTAAAAAATCAGCCAAAATGGGGGTTAAGAAAATATCCTCGTTAATTTGGGACATTACTGGTTTTCGACCCTTTTTTAGTAGGAAGGCCATAATGTGGCCGAGTTGCATTGAATCTTAGCGTGTGACAATTCGTTGGATAGGTAAACAACATAACTACGACTTCCATGGGATATTTTTGCATTCTCTAAAAATTCAGCCAAAATGGAGGTTAAGAAAATCCCCTCGTTAATTTAGGACATTACTCGTTTTCGACCCTTTTTTATAAGGAAGGTCATAAAGTGGCCGGTTTGTATTGAATCTTAGTATGGGACAATTCGTTGGATAGGTAAACAACATAGCTACGACTTCCATCGGATATTTTTGCATTTTTTAAAAATTCAGCCAAAATGGAGGTTAAGAAAATCCCCTCGTTAATTTAGGACATTACTCGTTTTCGACCCTTTTTTATAAGGAAGGTCATAAAGTGGCCGGTTTGTATTGAATCTTAGTATGGGACAATTCGTTGGATAGGTAAACAACATAGCTACGACTTTCATGGGATATTTTTGCATTTTTTAAAAATTCAGCCAAAATGGAGGTTAAGAAAATCTCCTCGTTAATTTGGGACATTACTCGTTTTCGACCCTTTTTTACTAGGAAGGCCATAATGTGGCCGATTTGCATTGAATCTTAGCGTGTGACAATTCGTTGGATAGGTAAACAACATAACAATGACTTCCATGGGATATTTTTGCATTCTTTAAAAATTCAGCCAAAATGGGGGTTTAGAAAATATCCTCGTTAATTTGGGACATAACTCGTTTTCGACCCTTTTTTAGTAGGAAGGCCATAATGTGGCCGATTTGCATTGAATCTTAGCGTGTGACAATTCGTTGGATAGGTAAACAACATAACTACGACCTCCATGGGATATTTTTGCATTCTCTAAAAAATCAGCCAAAATGGGGGTTAAGAAAATATCCTCGTTAATTTGGGACATTACTCGTTTTCGACCCTTTTTTAGTAGGAAGGCCATAATGTGGCCGATTTGCATTGAATCTTAGCGTGTGACAATTCGTTGGATAGGTAAACAACATAACTATGACTTCCATGGGATATTTTTGCATTCTCTAAAAATTCAGCCAAAATGGGGGTTAAGAAAATCTCCTCGTTAATTTGGGACATTACTCGTTTTCGACCCTTTTTTAGTAGGAAGGCCATAATGTGGCCGATTTGCATTGAATCTTAGCGTGTGACAATTCGTTGGATAGGTAAACAACATAACTACGACTTCCATGGGATATTTTTGCATTCTCTAAAAATTCAGCCAAAATGGGGGTTAAGAAAATATCCTCGTTAATTTTTGACATTACTCGTTTTCGACCCTTTTTTAGTAGGAAGGCCATAATTTGGCCGATTTGCATTGAATCTTAGCGTGTGACAATTCGTTGGATAGGTAAACAACATAACTATGACTTCCATGGGATATTTTTGCATTCTCTAAAAATTCAGCCAAAATGGGGGTTAAGAAAATATCCTCGTTAATTTGGGACATTACTCGTTTTCGACCCTTTTTTAGTAGGAAGGCCATAATGTGGCCGATTTGCATTGAATCTTAGCGTGTGACAATTCGTTGGATAGGTAAACAACATAACTACGACTTCCATGGGATATTTTTGCATTCTCTAAAAAATCAGCCAAAATGGGGGTTAAGAAAATATCCTCGTTAATTTGGGACATTACTGGTTTTCGACCCTTTTTTAGTAGGAAGGCCATAATGTGGCCGAGTTGCATTGAATCTTAGCGTGTGACAATTCGTTGGATAGAAAAACAACATAACTACGACTTCCATGGGATATTTTTGCATTCTCTAAAAATTCAGCCAAAATGGAGGTTAAGAAAATCCCCTCGTTAATTCAGGACATTACTCGTTTTCGACCCTTTTTTATAAGGAAGGTCATAAAGTGGCCGGTTTGTATTGAATCTTAGTATGGGACAATTCGTTGGATAGGTAAACAACATAGCTACGACTTCCATCGGATATTTTTGCATTTTTTAAAAATTCAGCCAAAATGGAGGTTAAGAAAATCTCCTCGTTAATTTGGGACATTACTCGTTTTCGACCCTTTTTTACTAGGAAGGCCATAATGTGGCCGATTTGCATTGAATCTTAGCGTGTGACAATTCGTTGGATAGGTAAACAACATAACAATGACTTCCATGGGATATTTTTGCATTCTTTAAAAATTCAGCCAAAATGGGGGTTAAGAAAATATCCTCGTTAATTTGGGACATTACTCGTTTTCGACCCTTTTTTAGTAGGAAGGCCATAATGTGGCCGATTTGCATTGAATCTTAGCGTGTGACAATTCGTTGGATAGGTAAACAACATAACTATGACTTCCATGGGATATTTTTGCATTCTCTAAAAATTCAGCCAAAATGGGGGTTAAGAAAATCTCCTCGTTAATTTGGGACATTACTCGTTTTCGACCCTTTTTTAGTTGGAAGGCCATAATGTGGCCGATTTGCATTGAATCTTAGCATGTGACAATTCGTTGGATAGGTAAACAACATAACTACGACTTCCATGGGATATTTTTGCATTCTCTAAAAATTCAGCCAAAATGGGGGTTAAGAAAATATCCTCGTTAATTTTTGACATTACTCGTTTTCGACCCTTTTTTAGTAGGAAGGCCATAATGTGGCCGATTTGCATTGAATCTTAGCGTGTGACAATTCGTTGGATAGGTAAACAACATAACTATGACTTCCATGGGATATTTTTGCATTCTCTAAAAATTCAGCCAAAATGGGGGTTAAGAAAATATCCTCGTTAATTTGGGACATTACTCGTTTTCGACCCTTTTTTAGTAGGAAGGCCATAATGTGGCCGATTTGCATTGAATCTTAGCGTGTGACAATTCGTTGGATAGGTAAACAACATAACTACGACTTCCATGGGATATTTTTGCATTCTCTAAAAAATCAGCCAAAATGGGGGTTAAGAAAATATCCTCGTTAATTTGGGACATTACTGGTTTTCGACCCTTTTTTAGTAGGAAGGCCATAATGTGGCCGAGTTGCATTGAATCTTAGCGTGTGACAATTCGTTGGATAGGTAAACAACATAACTACGACTTCCATGGGATATTTTTGCATTCTCTAAAAATTCAGCCAAAATGGAGGTTAAGAAAATCCCCTCGTTAATTTAGGACATTACTCGTTTTCGACCCTTTTTTATAAGGAAGGTCATAAAGTGGCCGGTTTGTATTGAATCTTAGTATGGGACAATTCGTTGGATAGGTAAACAACATAGCTACGACTTCCATCGGATATTTTTGCATTTTTTAAAAATTCAGCCAAAATGGAGGTTAAGAAAATCCCCTCGTTAATTCAGGACATTACTCGTTTTCGACCCTTTTTTATAAGGAAGGTCATAAAGTGGCCGGTTTGTATTGAATCTTAGTATGGGACAATTCGTTGGATAGGTAAACAACATAGCTACGACTTCCATCGGATATTTTTGCATTTTTTAAAAATTCAGCCAAAATGGAGGTTAAGAAAATCTCCTCGTTAATTTGGGACATTACTCGTTTTCGACCCTTTTTTACTAGGAAGGCCATAATGTGGCCGATTTGCATTGAATCTTAGCGTGTGACAATTCGTTGGATAGGTAAACAACATAACAATGACTTCCATGGGATATTTTTGCATTCTTTAAAAATTCAGCCAAAATGGGGGTTAAGAAAATATCCTCGTTAATTTGGGACATTACTCGTTTTCGACCCTTTTTTAGTAGGAAGGCCATAATGTGGCCGATTTGCATTGAATCTTAGCGTGTGACAATTCGTTGGATAGGTAAACAACATAACTATGACTTCCATGGGATATTTTTGCATTCTCTAAAAATTCAGCCAAAATGGGGGTTAAGAAAATCTCCTCGTTAATTTGGGACATTACTCGTTTTCGACCCTTTTTTAGTAGGAAGGCCATAATGTGGCCGATTTGCATTGAATCTTAGCGTGTGACAATTCGTTGGATAGGTAAACAACATAACTACGACTTCCATGGGATATTTTTGCATTCTCTAAAAATTCAGCCAAAATGGGGGTTAAGAAAATATCCTCGTTAATTTTTGACATTACTCGTTTTCGACCCTTTTTTAGTAGGAAGGCCATAATGTGGCCGATTTGCATTGAATCTTAGCGTGTGACAATTCGTTGGATAGGTAAACAACATAACTATGACTTCCATGGGATATTTTTGCATTCTCTAAAAATTCAGCCAAAATGGGGGTTAAGAAAATATCCTCGTTAATTTGGGACATTACTCGTTTTCGACCCTTTTTTAGTAGGAAGGCCATAATGTGGCCGATTTGCATTGAATCTTAGCGTGTGACAATTCGTTGGATAGGTAAACAACATAACTACGACTTCCATGGGATATTTTTGCATTCTCTAAAAAATCAGCCAAAATGGGGGTTAAGAAAATATCCTCGTTAATTTGGGACATTACTGGTTTTCGACCCTTTTTTAGTAGGAAGGCCATAATGTGGCCGAGTTGCATTGAATCTTAGCGTGTGACAATTCGTTGGATAGGTAAACAACATAACTACGACTTCCATGGGATATTTTTGCATTCTCTAAAAATTCAGCCAAAATGGAGGTTAAGAAAATCCCCTCGTTAATTTAGGACATTACTCGTTTTCGACCCTTTTTTATAAGGAAGGTCATAAAGTGGCCGGTTTGTATTGAATCTTAGTATGGGACAATTCGTTGGATAGGTAAACAACATAGCTACGACTTCCATCGGATATTTTTGCATTTTTTAAAAATTCAGCCAAAATGGAGGTTAAGAAAATCTCCTCGTTAATTTGGGACATTACTCGTTTTCGACCCTTTTTTACTAGGAAGGCCATAATGTGGCCGATTTGCATTGAATCTTAGCGTGTGACAATTCGTTGGATAGGTAAACAACATAACAATGACTTCCATGGGATATTTTTGCATTCTTTAAAAATTCAGCCAAAATGGGGGTTAAGAAAATATCCTCGTTAATTTGGGACATTACTCGTTTTCGACCCTTTTTCAGTAGGAAATCCATAATGTGGCCGATTTGCATTGAATCTTAGCGTGTGACAATTCGTTGGATAGGTAAACAACATAACTATGACTTCCATGGGATATTTTTGCATTCTCTAAAAATTCAGCCAAAATGGGGGTTAAGAAAATCTCCTCGTTAATTTGGGACATTACTCGTTTTCGACCCTTTTTTAGTAGGAAGGCCATAATGTGGCCGATTTGCATTGAATCTTAGCGTGTGACAATTCGTTGGATAGGTAAACAACATAACTACGACTTCCATGGGATATTTTTGCATTCTCTAAAAATTCAGCCAAAATGGGGGTTAAGAAAATATCCTCGTTAATTTTTGACATTACTCGTTTTCGACCCTTTTTTAGTAGGAAGGCCATAATGTGGCCGATTTGCATTGAATCTTAGCGTGTGACAATTCGTTGGATAGGTAAACAACATAACTATGACTTCCATGGGATATTTTTGCATTCTCTAAAAATTCAGCCAAAATGGGGGTTAAGAAAATATCCTCGTTAATTTGGGACATTACTCGTTTTCGACCCTTTTTTAGTAGGAAGGCCATAATGTGGCCGATTTGCATTGAATCTTAGCGTGTGACAATTCGTTGGATAGGTAAACAACATAACTACGACTTCCATGGGATATTTTTGCATTCTCTAAAAAATCAGCCAAAATGGGGGTTAAGAAAATATCCTCGTTAATTTGGGACATTACTGGTTTTCGACCCTTTTTTAGTAGGAAGGCCATAATGTGGCCGAGTTGCATTGAATCTTAGCGTGTGACAATTCGTTGGATAGGTAAACAACATAACTACGACTTCCATGGGATATTTTTGCATTCTCTAAAAATTCAGCTAAAATGGAGGTTAAGAAAATCCCCTCGTTAATTTAGGACATTACTCGTTTTCGACCCTTTTTTATAAGGAAGGTCATAAAGTGGCCGGTTTGTATTGAATCTTAGTATGGGACAATTCGTTGGATAGGTAAACAACATAGCTACGACTTCCATCGGATATTTTAGCATTTTTTAAAAATTCAGCCAAAATGGAGGTTAAGAAAATCTCCTCGTTAATTTGGGACATTACTCGTTTTCGACCCTTTTTTACTAGGAAGGCCATAATGTGGCCGATTTGCATTGAATCTTAGCGTGTGACAATTCGTTGGATAGGTAAACAACATAACAATGACTTCCATGGGATATTTTTGCATTCTTTAAAAATTCAGCCAAAATGGGGGTTAAGAAAATATCCTCGTTAATTTGGGACATTACTCGTTTTCGACCCTTTTTCAGTAGGAAGGCAATAATGTGGCCGATTTGCATTGAATCTTAGCGTGTGACAATTCGTTGGATAGGTAAACAACATAACTATGACTTCCATGGGATATTTTTGCATTCTCTAAAAATTCAGCCAAAATGGGGGTTAAGAAAATCTCCTCGTTAATTTGGGACATTACTCGTTTTCGACCCTTTTTTAGTAGGAAGGCCATAATGTGGCCGATTTGCATTGAATCTTAGCGTGTGACAATTCGTTGGATAGGTAAACAACATAACTACGACTTCCATGGGATATTTTTGCATTCTCTAAAAATTCAGCCAAAATGGGGGTTAAGAAAATATCCTCGTTAATTTTTGACATTACTCGTTTTCGACCCTTTTTTAGTAGGAAGGCCATAATGTGGCCGATTTGCATTGAATCTTAGCGTGTGACAATTCGTTGGATAGGTAAACAACATAACTATGACTTCCATGGGATATTTTTGCATTCTCTAAAAATTCAGCCAAAATGGGGGTTAAGAAAATATCCTCGTTAATTTGGGACATTACTCGTTTTCGACCCTTTTTTAGTAGGAAGGCCATAATGTGGCCGATTTGCATTGAATCTTAGCGTGTGACAATTCGTTGGATAGGTAAACAACATAACTACGACTTCCATGGGATATTTTTGCATTCTCTAAAAAATCAGCCAAAATGGGGGTTAAGAAAATATCCTCGTTAATTTGGGACATTACTGGTTTTCGACCCTTTTTTAGTAGGAAGGCCATAATGTGGCCGAGTTGCATTGAATCTTAGCGTGTGACAATTCGTTGGATAGGTAAACAACATAACTACGACTTCCATGGGATATTTTTGCATTCTCTAAAAATTCAGCCAAAATGGAGGTTAAGAAAATCCCCTCGTTAATTTAGGACATTACTCGTTTTCGACCCTTTTTTATAAGGAAGGTCATAAAGTGGCCGGTTTGTATTGAATCTTAGTATGGGACAATTCGTTGGATAGGTAAACAACATAGCTACGACTTCCATCAGATATTTTTGCATTTTTTAAAAATTCAGCCAAAATGGAGGTTAAGAAAATCTCCTCGTTAATTTGGGACATTACTCGTTTTCGACCCTTTTTTACTAGGAAGGCCATAATGTGGCCGATTTGCATTGAATCTTAGCGTGTGACAATTCGTTGGATAGGTAAACAACATAACTATGACTTCCATGGGATATTTTTGCATTCTCTAAAAATTCAGCCAAAATGGGGGTTAAGAAAATCTCCTCGTTAATTTGGGACATTACTCGTTTTCGACCCTTTTTTAGTAGGAAGGCCATAATGTGGCCGATTTGCATTGAATCTTAGCGTGTGACAATTCGTTGGATAGGTAAACAACATAACTACGACTTCCATGGGATATTTTTGCATTCTCTAAAAATTCAGCCAAAATGGGGGTTAAGAAAATATCCTCGTTAATTTTTGACATTACTCGTTTTCGACCCTTTTTTAGTAGGAAGGCCATAATGTGGCCGATTTGCATTGAATCTTAGCGTGTGACAATTCGTTGGATAGGTAAACAACATAACTATGACTTCCATGGGATATTTTTGCATTCTCTAAAAATTCAGCCAAAATGGGGGTTAAGAAAATATCCTCGTTAATTTGGGACATTACTCGTTTTCGACCCTTTTTTAGTAGGAAGGCCATAATGTGGCCGATTTGCATTGAATCTTAGCGTGTGACAATTCGTTGGATAGGTAAACAACATAACTACGACTTCCATGGGATATTTTTGCATTCTCTAAAAAATCAGCCAAAATGGGGGTTAAGAAAATATCCTCGTTAATTTGGGACATTACTGGTTTTCGACCCTTTTTTAGTAGGAAGGCCATAATGTGGCCGATTTGCATTGAATCTTAGCGTGTGACAATTCGTTGGATAGGTAAACAACATAACAATGACTTCCATGGGATATTTTTGCATTCTTTAAAAATTCAGCCAAAATGGGGGTTAAGAAAATATCCTCGTTAATTTGGGACATTACTCGTTTTCGACCCTTTTTCAGTAGGAAGGCCATAATGTGGCCGATTTGCATTGAATCTTAGCGTGTGACAATTCGTTGGATAGGTAAACAACATAACTATGACTTCCATGGGATATTTTTGCATTCTCTAAAAATTCAGCCAAAATGGGGGTTAAGAAAATCTCCTCGTTAATTTGGGACATTACTCGTTTTCGACCCTTTTTTAGTAGGAAGGCCATAATGTGGCCGATTTGCATTGAATCTTAGCGTGTGACAATTCGTTGGATAGGTAAACAACATAACTACGACTTCCATGGGATATTTTTGCATTCTCTAAAAATTCAGCCAAAATGGGGGTTAAGAAAATATCCTCGTTAATTTTTGACATTACTCGTTTTCGACCCTTTTTTAGTAGGAAGGCCATAATGTGGCCGATTTGCATTGAATCTTAGCGTGTGACAATTCGTTGGATAGGTAAACAACATAACTATGACTTCCATGGGATATTTTTGCATTCTCTAAAAATTCAGCCAAAATGGGGGTTAAGAAAATATCCTCGTTAATTTGGGACATTACTCGTTTTCGACCCTTTTTTAGTAGGAAGGCCATAATGTGGCCGATTTGCATTGAATCTTAGCGTGTGACAATTCGTTGGATAGGTAAACAACATAACTACGACTTCCATGGGATATTTTTGCATTCTCTAAAAAATCAGCCAAAATGGGGGTTAAGAAAATATCCTCGTTAATTTGGGACATTACTGGTTTTCGACCCTTTTTTAGTAGGAAGGCCATAATGTGGCCGAGTTGCATTGAATCTTAGCGTGTGACAATTCGTTGGATAGGTAAACAACATAACTCCGACTTCCATGGGATATTTTTGCATTCTCTAAAAATTCAGCCAAAATGGAGGTTAAGAAAATTCCCTCGTTAATTTAGGACATTACTCGTTTTCGACCCTTTTTTATAAGGAAGGTCATAAAGTGGCCGGTTTTTATTGAATCTTAGTATGGGACAATTCGTTGGATAGGTAAACAACATAGCTACGACTTCCATCGGATATTTTTGCATTTTTTAAAAATTCAGCCAAAATGGAGGTTAAGAAAATCTCCTCGTTAATTTGGGACATTACTCGTTTTCGACCCTTTTTTACTAGGAAGGCCATAATGTGGCCGATTTGCATTGAATCTTAGCGTGTGACAATTCGTTGGATAGGTAAACAACATAACAATGACTTCCATGGGATATTTTTGCATTCTTTAAAAATTCAGCCAAAATGGGGGTTAAGAAAATATCCTCGTTAATTTGGGACATTACTCGTTTTCGACCCTTTTTTAGTAGGAAGGCCATAATGTGGCCGATTTGCATTGAATCTTAGCGTGTGACAATTCGTTGGATAGGTAAACAACATAACTATGACTTCCATGGGATATTTTTGCATTCTCTAAAAATTCAGCCAAAATGGGGGTTAAGAAAATCTCCTCGTTAATTTGGGACAATACTCGTTTTCGACCCTTTTTTAGTAGGAAGGCCATAATGTGGCCGATTTGCATTGAATCTTAGCGTGTGACAATTCGTTGGATAGGTAAACAACATAACTACGACTTCCATGGGATATTTTTGCATTCTCTAAAAATTCAGCCAAAATGGGGGTTAAGAAAATATCCTCGTTAATTTTTGACATTACTCGTTTTCGACCCTTTTTTAGTAGGAAGGCCATAATGTGGCCGATTTGCATTGAATCTTAGCGTGTGACAATTCGTTGGATAGGTAAACAACATAACTATGACTTCCATGGGATATTTTTGCATTCTCTAAAAATTCAGCCAAAATGGGGGTTAAGAAAATATCCTCGTTAATTTGGGACATTACTCGTTTTCGACCCTTTTTTAGTAGGAAGGCCATAATGTGGCCGATTTGCATTGAATCTTAGCGTGTGACAATTCGTTGGATAGGTAAACAACATAACTACGACTTCCATGGGATATTTTTGCATTCTCTAAAAAATCAGCCAAAATGGGGGTTAAGAAAATATCCTCGTTAATTTGGGACATTACTGGTTTTCGACCCTTTTTTAGTAGGAAGGCCATAATGTGGCCGAGTTGCATTGAATCTTAGCGTGTGACAATTCGTTGGATAGGTAAACAACATAACTCCGACTTCCATGGGATATTTTTGCATTCTCTAAAAATTCAGCCAAAATGGAGGTTAAGAAAATTCCCTCGTTAATTTAGGACATTACTCGTTTTCGACCCTTTTTTATAAGGAAGGTCATAAAGTGGCCGGTTTTTATTGAATCTTAGTATGGGACAATTCGTTGGATAGGTAAACAACATAGCTACGACTTCCATCGGATATTTTTGCATTTTTTAAAAATTCAGCCAAAATGGAGGTTAAGAAAATCTCCTCGTTAATTTGGGACATTACTCGTTTTCGACCCTTTTTTACTAGGAAGGCCATAATGTGGCCGATTTGCATTGAATCTTAGCGTGTGACAATTCGTTGGATAGGTAAACAACATAACAATGACTTCCATGGGATATTTTTGCATTCTTTAAAAATTCAGCCAAAATGGGGGTTAAGAAAATATCCTCGTTAATTTCGGACATTACTCGTTTTCGACCCTTTTTTAGTAGGAAGGCCATAATGTGGCCGATTTGCATTGAATCTTAGCGTGTGACAATTCGTTGGATAGGTAAACAACATAACTATGACTTCCATGGGATATTTTTGCATTCTCTAAAAATTCAGCCAAAATGGGGGTTAAGAAAATCTCCTCGTTAATTTGGGACAATACTCGTTTTCGACCCTTTTTTAGTAGGAAGGCCATAATGTGGCCGATTTGCATTGAATCTTAGCGTGTGACAATTCGTTGGATAGGTAAACAACATAACTACGACTTCCATGGGATATTTTTGCATTCTCTAAAAATTCAGCCAAAATGGGGGTTAAGAAAATATCCTCGTTAATTTTTGACATTACTCGTTTTCGACCCTTTTTTAGTAGGAAGGCCATAATGTGGCCGATTTGCATTGAATCTTAGCGTGTGACAATTCGTTGGATAGGTAAACAACATAACTATGACTTCCATGGGATATTTTTGCATTCTCTAAAAATTCAGCCAAAATGGGGGTTAAGAAAATATCCTCGTTAATTTGGGACATTACTCGTTTTCGACCCTTTTTTAGTAGGAAGGCCATAATGTGGCCGATTTGCATTGAATCTTAGCGTGTGACAATTCGTTGGATAGGTAAACAACATAACTACGACTTCCATGGGATATTTTTGCATTCTCTAAAAAATCAGCCAAAATGGGGGTTAAGAAAATATCCTCGTTAATTTGGGACATTACTGGTTTTCGACCCTTTTTTAGTAGGAAGGCCATAATGTGGCCGAGTTGCATTGAATCTTAGCGTGTGACAATTCGTTGGATAGGTAAACAACATAACTACGACTTCCATGGGATATTTTTGCATTCTCTAAAAATTCAGCCAAAATGGAGGTTAAGAAAATCCCCTCGTTAATTTAGGACATTACTTGTTTTCGACCCTTTTTTATAAGGAAGGTCATAAAGTGGCCGGTTTGTATTGAATCTTAGTATGGGACAATTCGTTGGATAGGTAAACAACATAGCTACGACTTCCATGGGATATTTTTGCATTTTTTAAAAATTCAGCCAAAATGGAGGTTAAGAAAATCTCCCCGTTAATTTGGGACATTACTCGTTTTCGACCCATTTTTACTAGGAAGGCCATAATGTGGCCGATTTGCATTGAATCTTAGTGTGTGACAATTCGTTGGATAGGTAAACAACATAACTACGACTTCCATGGGATATTTTTGCATTCTCTAAAAAATCAGCCAAAATGGGGCTTAAGAAAATATCCTCGTTAATTTTTGACATTACTCGTTTTCGACCCTTTTTTAGTGGGAAGGCCATAATGTGGCCGATTTGCATTGAATCTTAGCGTGTGACAATTCGTTGGATAGGTAAATAACATAACTACGACTTCCATGGGATATTTTTGCATTCTCTAAAAATTCAGCCAAAATGGGGGTTAAGAAAATATCCTCGTTAATTTTTGACATTACTCGTTTTCGACCCTTTTTTAGTAGGAAGGCCATAATGTGGCCGATTTGCATTGAATCTTAGCGTGTGACAATTCGTTGGATAGGTAAACAACATAACTATGACTTCCATGGGATATTTTTGCATTCTCTAAAAATTCAGCCAAAATGGGGGTTAAGAAAATATCCTCGTTAATTTGGGACATTACTCGTTTTCGACCCTTTTTTAGTAGGAAGGCCATAATGTGGCCGATTTGCATTGAATCTTAGCGTGTGACAATTCGTTGGATAGGTAAACAACATAACTACGACTTCCATGGGATATTTTTGCATTCTCTAAAAAATCAGCCAAAATGGGGGTTAAGAAAATATCCTCGTTAATTTGGGACATTACTGGTTTTCGACCCTTTTTTAGTAGGAAGGCCATAATGTGGCCGAGTTGCATTGAATCTTAGCGTGTGACAATTCGTTGGATAGGTAAACAACATAACTACGACTTCCATGGGATATTTTTGCATTCTCTAAAAATTCAGCCAAAATGGAGGTTAAGAAAATCCCCTCGTTAATTTAGGACATTACTCGTTTTCGACCCTTTTTTATAAGGAAGGTCATAAAGTGGCCGGTTTGTATTGAATCTTAGTATGGGACAATTCGTTGGATAGGTAAACAACATAGCTACGACTTCCATGGGATATTTTTGCATTTTTTAAAAATTCAGCCAAAATGGAGGTTAAGAAAATCTCCCCGTTAATTTGGGACATTACTCGTTTTCGACCCATTTTTACTAGGAAGGCCATAATGTGGCCGATTTGCATTGAATCTTAGCGTGTGACAATTCGTTGGATAGGTAAACAACATAACTACGACTTCCATGGGATATTTTTGCATTCTCTAAAAAATCAGCCAAAATGGGGCTTAAGAAAATATCCTCGTTAATTTTTGACATTACTCGTTTTCGACCCTTTTTTAGTGGGAAGGCCATAAATTTGCCGATTTGCATTGAATCTTAGCGTGTGACAATTCGTTGGATAGGTAAATAACATAACTACGACTTCCATGGGATATTTTTGCATTCTCTAAAAATTCAGCCAAAATGGGGGTTAAGAAAATATCCTCGTTAATTTTTGACATTACTCGTTTTCGACCCTTTTTTAGTAGGAAGGCCATAATGTGGCCGATTTGCATTGAATCTTAGCGTGTGACAATTCGTTGGATAGGTAAACAACATAACTACGACTTCCATGGGATATTTTTGCATTCTCTAAAAATTCAGCCAAAATGGGGGTTAAGAAAATATCCTCGTTAATTTTTAACATTACTCGTTTTCGACCCTTTTTTAGTAGGAAGGCCATAATGTGGCCGATTTGCATTGAATCTTAGCGTGTGACAATTCGTTGGATAGATAAACAACATAACTACGACTTCCATGGGATATTTTTGCATTCTCTAAAAATTCAGCCAAAATGGGGGTTAAGAAAATATCCTCGTTAATTTTTGACATTACTCGTTTTCGACCCTTTTTTAGTAGGAAGGCCATAATGTGGCCGATTTGCATTGAATCTTAGCGTGTGACAATTCGTTGGATAGGTAAACAACATAACTATGACTTCCATGGGATATTTTTGCATTCTCTAAAAATTCAGCCAAAATGGGGGTTAAGAAAATCTCCTCGTTAATTTGGGACAATACTCGTTTTCGACCCTTTTTTAGTAGGAAGGCCATAATGTGGCCGATTTGCATTGAATCTTAGCGTGTGACAATTCGTTGGATAGGTAAACAACATAACTACGACTTCCATGGGATATTTTTGCATTCTCTAAAAATTCAGCCAAAATGGGGGTTAAGAAAATATCCTCGTTAATTTGGGACATTACTCGTTTTCGACCCTTTTTTAGTAGGAAGGCCATAATGTGGCCGATTTGCATTGAATCTTAGCGTGTGACAATTCGTTGGATAGGTAAACAACATAACTACGACTTCCATGGGATATTTTTGCATTCTCTAAAAAATCAGCCAAAATGGGGGTTAAGAAAATATCCTCGTTAATTTGGGACATTACTGGTTTTCGACCCTTTTTTAGTAGGAAGGCCATAATGTGGCCGATTTGCATTGAATCTTAGCGTGTGACAATTCGTTGGATAGGTAAACAACATAACTACGACTTCCATGGGATATTTTTGCATTCTCTAAAAAATCAGCCAAAATGGGGGTTAAGAAAATATCCTCGTTAATTTGGGACATTACTGGTTTTCGACCCTTTTTTAGTAGGAAGGCCATAATGTGGCCGAGTTGCATTGAATCTTAGCGTGTGACAATTCGTTGGATAGGTAAACAACATAACTACGACTTCCATGGGATATTTTTGCATTCTCTAAAAATTCAGCCAAAATGGAGGTTAAGAAAATCCCCTCGTTAATTTAGGACATTACTCGTTTTCGACCCTTTTTTATAAGGAAGGTCATAAAGTGGCCGGTTTGTATTGAATCTTAGTATGGGACAATTCGTTGGATAGGTAAACAACATAGCTACGACTTCCATGGGATATTTTTGCATTTTTTAAAAATTCAGCCAAAATGGAGGTTAAGAAAATCTCCCCGTTAATTTGGGACATTACTCGTTTTCGACCCTTTTTTACTAGGAAGGCCATAATGTGGCCGATTTGCATTGAATCTTAGCGTGTGACAATTCGTTGGATAGGTAAACAACATAACTACGACTTCCATGGGATATTTTTGCATTCTCTAAAAAATCAGCCAAAATGGGGGTTAAGAAAATATCCTCGTTAATTTTTGACATTACTCGTTTTCGACCCTTTTTTAGTAGGAAGGCCATAATGTGGCCGATTTGCATTGAATCTTAGCGTGTGACAATTCGTTGGATAGGTAAACAACATAACTACGACTTCCATGGGATATTTTTGCATTCTCTAAAAATTCAGCCAAAATGGGGGTTAAGAAAATATCCTCGTTAATTTTTGACATTACTCGTTTTCGACCCTTTTTTAGTAGGAAGGCCATAATGTGGCCGATTTGCATTGAATCTTAGCGTGTGACAATTCGTTGGATAGGTAAACAACATAACTATGACTTCCATGGGATATTTTTGCATTCTCTAAAAATTCAGCCAAAATGGGGGTTAAGAAAATCTCCTCGTTAATTTGGGACAATACTCGTTTTCGACCCTTTTTTAGTAGGAAGGCCATAATGTGGCCGATTTGCATTGAATCTTAGCGTGTGACAATTCGTTGGATAGGTAAACAACATAACTACGACTTCCATGGGATATTTTTGCATTCTCTAAAAATTCAGCCAAAATGGGGGTTAAGAAAATATCCTCGTTAATTTTTGACATTACTCGTTTTCGACCCTTTTTTAGTAGGAAGGCCATAATGTGGCCGATTTGCATTGAATCTTAGCGTGTGACAATTCGTTGGATAGGTAAACAACATAACTATGACTTCCATGGGATATTTTTGCATTCTCTAAAATTTCAGCCAAAATGGGGGTTAAGAAAATATCCTCGTTAATTTGGGACATTACTCGTTTTCGACCCTTTTTTAGTAGGAAGGCCATAATGTGGCCGATTTGCATTGAATCTTAGCGTGTGACAATTCGTTGGATAGGTAAACAACATAACTACGACTTCCATGGGATATTTTTGCATTCTCTAAAAAATCAGCCAAAATGGGGGTTAAGAAAATATCCTCGTTAATTTGGGACATTACTGGTTTTCGACCCTTTTTTAGTAGGAAGGCCATAATGTGGCCGAGTTGCATTGAATCTTAGCGTGTGACAATTCGTTGGATAGGTAAACAACATAACTACGACTTCCATGGGATATTTTTGCATTCTCTAAAAATTCAGCCAAAATGGAGGTTAAGAAAATCCCCTCGTTAATTTAGGACATTACTCGTTTTCGACCCTTTTTTATAAGGAAGGTCATAAAGTGGCCGGTTTGTATTGAATCTTAGTATGGGACAATTCGTTGGATAGGTAAACAACATAGCTACGACTTCCATGGGATATTTTTGCATTTTTTAAAAATTCAGCCAAAATGGAGGTTAAGAAAATCTCCCCGTTAATTTGGGACATTACTCGTTTTCGACCCTTTTTTACTAGGAAGGCCATAATGTGGCCGATTTGCATTGAATCTTAGCGTGTGACAATTCGTTGGATAGGTAAACAACATAACTACGACTTCCATGGGATATTTTTGCATTCTCTAAAAATTCAGCCAAAATGGGGGTTAAGAAAATATCCTCGTTAATTTTTGACATTACTCGTTTTCGACCCTTTTTTAGTAGGAAGGCCATAATGTGGCCGATTTGCATTGAATCTTAGCGTGTGACAATTCGTTGGATAGGTAAACAACATAACTATGACTTCCATGGGATATTTTTGCATTCTCTAAAAATTCAGCCAAAATGGGGGTTAAGAAAATCTCCTCGTTAATTTGGGACAATACTCGTTTTCGACCCTTTTTTAGTAGGAAGGCCATAATGTGGCCGATTTGCATTGAATCTTAGCGTGTGACAATTCGTTGGATAGATAAACAACATAACTACGACTTCCATGGGATATTTTTGCATTCTCTAAAAATTCAGCCAAAATGGGGGTTAAGAAAATATCCTCGTTAATTTTTGACATTACTCGTTTTCGACCCTTTTTTAGTAGGAAGGCCATAATGTGGCCGATTTGCATTGAATCTTAGCGTGTGACAATTCGTTGGATAGGTAAACAACATAACTATGACTTCCATGGGATATTTTTGCAT
This sequence comes from Medicago sativa, assembly GCF_051527215.1. Classification (NCBI taxonomy): domain Eukaryota; kingdom Viridiplantae; phylum Streptophyta; class Magnoliopsida; order Fabales; family Fabaceae; genus Medicago; species Medicago sativa. The sequence continues at coordinate 87,102,850 of NC_140750.1, forward strand.
TCTCTAAAAATTCAGCCAAAATGGGGGTTAAGAAAATATCCTCGTTAATTTGGGACATTACTCGTTTTCGACCCTTTTTTAGTAGGAAGGCCATAATGTGGCCGATTTGCATTGAATCTTAGCGTGTGACAATTCGTTGGATAGGTAAACAACATAACTACGACTTCCATGGGATATTTTTGCATTCTCTAAAAAATCAGCCAAAATGGGGGTTAAGAAAATATCCTCGTTAATTTGGGACATTACTGGTTTTCGACCCTTTTTTAGTAGGAAGGCCATAATGTGGCCGAGTTGCATTGAATCTTAGCGTGTGACAATTCGTTGGATAGGTAAACAACATAACTACGACTTCCATGGGATATTTTTGCATTCTCTAAAAAATCAGCCAAAATGGGGGTTAAGAAAATATCCTCGTTAATTTTTGACATTACTCGTTTTCGACCCTTTTTTAGTAGGAAGGCCATAATGTGGCCGATTTGCATTGAATCTTAGCGTGTGACAATTCGTTGGATAGGTAAACAACATAACTACGACTTCCATGGGATATTTTTGCATTCTCTAAAAATTCAGCCAAAATGGGGGTTAAGAAAATATCCTCGTTAATTTTTGACATTACTCGTTTTCGACCCTTTTTTAGTAGGAAGGCCATAATGTGGCCGATTTGCATTGAATCTTAGCGTGTGACAATTCGTTGGATAGGTAAACAACATAACTACGACTTCCATGGGATATTTTTGCATTCTCTAAAAATTCAGCCAAAATGGGGGTTAAGAAAATATCCTCGTTAATTTTTGACATTACTCGTTTTCGACCCTTTTTTAGTAGGAAGGCCATAATGTGGCCGATTTGCATTGAATCTTAGCGTGTGACAATTCGTTGGATAGGTAAACAACATAACTATGACTTCCATGGGATATTTTTGCATTCTCTAAAAATTCAGCCAAAATGGGGGTTAAGAAAATCTCCTCGTTAATTTGGGACAATACTCGTTTTCGACCCTTTTTTAGTAGGAAGGCCATAATGTGGCCGATTTGCATTGAATCTTAGCGTGTGACAATTTGTTGGATAGGTAAACAACATAACTACGACTTCCATGGGATATTTTTGCATTCTCTAAAAATTCAGCCAAAATGGGGGTTAAGAAAATATCCTCGTTAATTTTTGACATTACTCGTTTTCGACCCTTTTTTAGTAGGAAGGCCATAATGTGGCCGATTTGCATTGAATCTTAGCGTGTGACAATTCGTTGGATAGGTAAACAACATAACTATGACTTCCATGGGATATTTTTGCATTCTCTAAAAATTCAGCCAAAATGGGGGTTAAGAAAATATCCTCGTTAATTTGGGACATTACTCGTTTTCGACCCTTTTTTAGTAGGAAGGCCATAATGTGGCCGATTTGCATTGAATCTTAGCGTGTGACAATTCGTTGGATAGGTAAACAACATAACTACGACTTCCATGGGATATTTTTGCATTCTCTAAAAATTCAGCCAAAATGGGGGTTAAGAAAATATCCTCGTTAATTTTTGACATTACTCGTTTTCGACCCTTTTTTAGTAGGAAGGCCATAATGTGGCCGATTTGCATTGAATCTTAGCGTGTGACAATTCGTTGGATAGGTAAACAACATAACTACGACTTCCATGGGATATTTTTGCATTCTCTAAAAATTCAGCCAAAATGGGGGTTAAGAAAATATCCTCGTTAATTTTTGACATTACTCGTTTTCGACCCTTTTTTAGTAGGAAGGCCATAATGTGGCCGATTTGCATTGAATCTTAGCGTGTGACAATTCGTTGGATAGGTAAACAACATAACTATGACTTCCATGGGATATTTTTGCATTCTCTAAAAATTCAGCCAAAATGGGGGTTAAGAAAATCTCCTCGTTAATTTGGGACAATACTCGTTTTCGACCCTTTTTTAGTAGGAAGGCCATAATGTGGCCGATTTGCATTGAATCTTAGCGTGTGACAATTTGTTGGATAGGTAAACAACATAACTACGACTTCCATGGGATATTTTTGCATTCTCTAAAAATTCAGCCAAAATGGGGGTTAAGAAAATATCCTCGTTAATTTTTGACATTACTCGTTTTCGACCCTTTTTTAGTAGGAAGGCCATAATGTGGCCGATTTGCATTGAATCTTAGCGTGTGACAATTCGTTGGATAGGTAAACAACATAACTATGACTTCCATGGGATATTTTTGCATTCTCTAAAAATTCAGCCAAAATGGGGGTTAAGAAAATATCCTCGTTAATTTGGGACATTACTCGTTTTCGACCCTTTTTTAGTAGGAAGGCCATAATGTGGCCGATTTGCATTGAATCTTAGCGTGTGACAATTCGTTGGATAGGTAAACAACATAACTACGACTTCCATGGGATATTTTTGCATTCTCTAAAAATTCAGCCAAAATGGAGGTTAAGAAAATCCCCTCGTTAATTTAGGACATTACTCGTTTTCGACCCTTTTTTATAAGGAAGGTCATAAAGTGGCCGGTTTGTATTGAATCTTAGTATGGGACAATTCGTTGGATAGGTAAACAACATAGCTACGACTTCCATGGGATATTTTTGCATTTTTTAAAAATTCAGCCAAAATGGAGGTTAAGAAAATCTCCCCGTTAATTTGGGACATTACTCGTTTTCGACCCTTTTTTACTAGGAAGGCCATAATGTGGCCGATTTGGATTGAATCTTAGCGTGTGACAATTCGTTGGATAGGTAAACAACATAACTACGACTTCCATGGGATATTTTTGCATTCTCTAAAAATTCAGCCAAAATGGGGGTTAAGAAAATATCCTCGTTAATTTTTGACATTACTCGTTTTCGACCCTTTTTTAGTAGGAAGGCCATAATGTGGCCGATTTGCATTGAATCTTAGCGTGTGACAATTCGTTGGATAGGTAAACAACATAACTATGACTTCCATGGGATATTTTTGCATTCTCTAAAAATTCAGCCAAAATGGGGGTTAAGAAAATCTCCTCGTTAATTTGGGACAATACTCGTTTTCGACCCTTTTTTAGTAGGAAGGCCATAATGTGGCCGATTTGCATTGAATCTTAGCGTGTGACAATTCGTTGGATAGGTAAACAACATAACTACGACTTCCATGGGATATTTTTGCATTCTCTAAAAATTCAGCCAAAATGGGGGTTAAGAAAATATCCTCGTTAATTTTTGACATTACTCGTTTTCGACCCTTTTTTAGTAGGAAGGCCATAATGTGGCCGATTTGCATTGAATCTTAGCGTGTGACAATTCGTTGGATAGGTAAACAACATAACTATGACTTCCATGGGATATTTTTGCATTCTCTAAAAATTCAGCCAAAATGGGGGTTCAGAAAATATCCTCGTTAATTTGGGACATTACTCGTTTTCGACCCTTTTTTAGTAGGAAGGCCATAATGTGGCCGATTTGCATTGAATCTTAGCGTGTGACAATTCGTTGGATAGGTAAACAACATAACTACGACTTCCATGGGATATTTTTGCATTCTCTAAAAATTCAGCCAAAATGGGGGTTAAGAAAATATCCTCGTTAATTTTTGACATTACTCGTTTTCGACCCTTTTTTAGTAGGAAGGCCATAATGTGGCCGATTTGCATTGAATCTTAGCGTGTGACAATTCGTTGGATAGGTAAACAACATAACTATGACTTCCATGGGATATTTTTGCATTCTCTAAAAATTCAGCCAAAATGGGGGTTAAGAAAATCTCCTCGTTAATTTGGGACAATACTCGTTTTCGACCCTTTTTTAGTAGGAAGGCCATAATGTGGCCGATTTGCATTGAATCTTAGCGTGTGACAATTTGTTGGATAGGTAAACAACATAACTACGACTTCCATGGGATATTTTTGCATTCTCTAAAAATTCAGCCAAAATGGGGGTTAAGAAAATATCCTCGTTAATTTTTGACATTACTCGTTTTCGACCCTTTTTTAGTAGGAAGGCCATAATGTGGCCGATTTGCATTGAATCTTAGCGTGTGACAATTCGTTGGATAGGTAAACAACATAACTACGACTTCCATGGGATATTTTTGCATTCTCTAAAAAATCAGCCAAAATGGGGGTTAAGAAAATATCCTCGTTAATTTTTGACATTACTCGTTTTCGACCCTTTTTTAGTAGGAAGGCCATAATGTGGCCGATTTGCATTGAATCTTAGCGTGTGACAATTCGTTGGATAGGTAAACAACATAACTACGACTTCCATGGGATATTTTTGCATTCTCTAAAAATTCAGCCAAAATGGGGGTTAAGAAAATATCCTCGTTAATTTTTGACATTACTCGTTTTCGACCCTTTTTTAGTAGGAAGGCCATAATGTGGCCGATTTGCATTTAATCTTAGCGTGTGACAATTCGTTGGATAGGTAAACAACATAACTACGACTTCCATGGGATATTTTTGCATTCTCTAAAAATTCAGCCAAAATGGGGGTTAAGAAAATATCCTCGTTAATTTTTGACATTACTCGTTTTCGACCCTTTTTTAGTAGGAAGGCCATAATGTGGCCGATTTGCATTGAATCTTAGCGTGTGACAATTCGTTGGATAGGTAAACAACATAACTATGACTTCCATGGGATATTTTTGCATTCTCTAAAAATTCAGCCAAAATGGGGGTTAAGAAAATCTCCTCGTTAATTTGGGACAATACTCGTTTTCGACCCTTTTTTAGTAGGAAGGCCATAATGTGGCCGATTTGCATTGAATCTTAGCGTGTGACAATTTGTTGGATAGGTAAACAACATAACTACGACTTCCATGGGATATTTTTGCATTCTCTAAAAATTCAGCCAAAATGGGGGTTAAGAAAATATCCTCGTTAATTTTTGACATTACTCGTTTTCGACCCTTTTTTAGTAGGAAGGCCATAATGTGGCCGATTTGCATTGAATCTTAGCGTGTGACAATTCGTTGGATAGGTAAACAACATAACTACGACTTCCATGGGATATTTTTGCATTCTCTAAAAATTCAGCCAAAATGGAGGTTAAGAAAATCCCCTCGTTAATTTAGGACATTACTCGTTTTCGACCCTTTTTTATAAGGAAGGTCATAAAGTGGCCGGTTTGTATTGAATCTTAGTATGGGACAATTCGTTGGATAGGTAAACAACATAGCTACGACTTCCATGGGATATTTTTGCATTTTTTAAAAATTCAGCCAAAATGGAGGTTAAGAAAATCTCCCCGTTAATTTGGGACATTACTCGTTTTCGACCCTTTTTTACTAGGAAGGCCATAATGTGGCCGATTTGGATTGAATCTTAGCGTGTGACAATTCGTTGGATAGGTAAACAACATAACTACGACTTCCATGGGATATTTTTGCATTCTCTAAAAATTCAGCCAAAATGGGGGTTAAGAAAATATCCTCGTTAATTTTTGACATTACTCGTTTTCGACCCTTTTTTAGTAGGAAGGCCATAATGTGGCCGATTTGCATTGAATCTTAGCGTGTGACAATTCGTTGGATAGGTAAACAACATAACTATGACTTCCATGGGATATTTTTGCATTCTCTAAAAATTCAGCCAAAATGGGGGTTAAGAAAATCTCCTCGTTAATTTGGGACAATACTCGTTTTCGACCCTTTTTTAGTAGGAAGGCCATAATGTGGCCGATTTGCATTGAATCTTAGCGTGTGACAATTCGTTGGATAGGTAAACAACATAACTACGACTTCCATGGGATATTTTTGCATTCTCTAAAAATTCAGCCAAAATGGGGGTTAAGAAAATATCCTCGTTAATTTTTGACATTACTCGTTTTCGACCCTTTTTTAGTAGGAAGGCCATAATGTGGCCGATTTGCATTGAATCTTAGCGTGTGACAATTCGTTGGATAGGTAAACAACATAACTATGACTTCCATGGGATATTTTTGCATTCTCTAAAAATTCAGCCAAAATGGGGGTTCAGAAAATATCCTCGTTAATTTGGGACATTACTCGTTTTCGACCCTTTTTTAGTAGGAAGGCCATAATGTGGCCGATTTGCATTGAATCTTAGCGTGTGACAATTCGTTGGATAGGTAAACAACATAACTACGACTTCCATGGGATATTTTTGCATTCTCTAAAAATTCAGCCAAAATGGGGGTTAAGAAAATATCCTCGTTAATTTTTGACATTACTCGTTTTCGACCCTTTTTTAGTAGGAAGGCCATAATGTGGCCGATTTGCATTGAATCTTAGCGTGTGACAATTCGTTGGATAGGTAAACAACATAACTATGACTTCCATGGGATATTTTTGCATTCTCTAAAAATTCAGCCAAAATGGGGGTTAAGAAAATCTCCTCGTTAATTTGGGACAATACTCGTTTTCGACCCTTTTTTAGTAGGAAGGCCATAATGTGGCCGATTTGCATTGAATCTTAGCGTGTGACAATTTGTTGGATAGGTAAACAACATAACTACGACTTCCATGGGATATTTTTGCATTCTCTAAAAATTCAGCCAAAATGGGGGTTAAGAAAATATCCTCGTTAATTTTTGACATTACTCGTTTTCGACCCTTTTTTAGTAGGAAGGCCATAATGTGGCCGATTTGCATTGAATCTTAGCGTGTGACAATTCGTTGGATAGGTAAACAACATAACTACGACTTCCATGGGATATTTTTGCATTCTCTAAAAAATCAGCCAAAATGGGGGTTAAGAAAATATCCTCGTTAATTTTTGACATTACTCGTTTTCGACCCTTTTTTAGTAGGAAGGCCATAATGTGGCCGATTTGCATTGAATCTTAGCGTGTGACAATTCGTTGGATAGGTAAACAACATAACTACGACTTCCATGGGATATTTTTGCATTCTCTAAAAATTCAGCCAAAATGGGGGTTAAGAAAATATCCTCGTTAATTTTTGACATTACTCGTTTTCGACCCTTTTTTAGTAGGAAGGCCATAATGTGGCCGATTTGCATTTAATCTTAGCGTGTGACAATTCGTTGGATAGGTAAACAACATAACTACGACTTCCATGGGATATTTTTGCATTCTCTAAAAATTCAGCCAAAATGGGGGTTAAGAAAATATCCTCGTTAATTTTTGACATTACTCGTTTTCGACCCTTTTTTAGTAGGAAGGCCATAATGTGGCCGATTTGCATTGAATCTTAGCGTGTGACAATTCGTTGGATAGGTAAACAACATAACTATGACTTCCATGGGATATTTTTGCATTCTCTAAAAATTCAGCCAAAATGGGGGTTAAGAAAATCTCCTCGTTAATTTGGGACAATACTCGTTTTCGACCCTTTTTTAGTAGGAAGGCCATAATGTGGCCGATTTGCATTGAATCTTAGCGTGTGACAATTTGTTGGATAGGTAAACAACATAACTACGACTTCCATGGGATATTTTTGCATTCTCTAAAAATTCAGCCAAAATGGGGGTTAAGAAAATATCCTCGTTAATTTTTGACATTACTCGTTTTCGACCCTTTTTTAGTAGGAAGGCCATAATGTGGCCGATTTGCATTGAATCTTAGCGTGTGACAATTCGTTGGATAGGTAAACAACATAACTATGACTTCCATGGGATATTTTTGCATTCTCTAAAAATTCAGCCAAAATGGGGGTTAAGAAAATATCCTCGTTAATTTGGGACATTACTCGTTTTCGACCCTTTTTTAGTAGGAAGGCCATAATGTGGCCGATTTGCATTGAATCTTAGCGTGTGACAATTCGTTGGATAGGTAAACAACATAACTACGACTTCCATGGGATATTTTTGCATTCTCTAAAAAATCAGCCAAAATGGGGGTTAAGAAAATATCCTCGTTAATTTGGGACATTACTGGTTTTCGACCCTTTTTTAGTAGGAAGGCCATAATGTGGCCGAGTTGCATTGAATCTTAGCGTGTGACAATTCGTTGGATAGGTAAACAACATAACTACGACTTCCATGGGATATTTTTGCATTCTCTAAAAATTCAGCCAAAATGGAGGTTAAGAAAATCCCCTCGTTAATTTAGGACATTACTCGTTTTCGACCCTTTTTTATAAGGAAGGTCATAAAGTGGCCGGTTTGTATTGAATCTTAGTATGGGACAATTCGTTGGATAGGTAAACAACATAGCTACGACTTCCATGGGATATTTTTGCATTTTTTAAAAATTCAGCCAAAATGGAGGTTAAGAAAATCTCCCCGTTAATTTGGGACATTACTCGTTTTCGACCCTTTTTTACTAGGAAGGCCATAATGTGGCCGATTTGCATTGAATCTTAGCGTGTGACAATTCGTTGGATAGGTAAACAACATAACTACGACTTCCATGGGATATTTTTGCATTCTCTAAAAAATCAGCCAAAATGGGGGTTAAGAAAATATCCTCGTTAATTTTTGACATTACTCGTTTTCGACCCTTTTTTAGTAGGAAGGCCATAATGTGGCCGATTTGCATTGAATCTTAGCGTGTGACAATTCGTTGGATAGGTAAACAACATAACTACGACTTCCATGGGATATTTTTGCATTCTCTAAAAATTCAGCCAAAATGGGGGTTAAGAAAATATCCTCGTTAATTTTTGACATTACTCGTTTTCGACCCTTTTTTAGTAGGAAGGCCATAATGTGGCCGATTTGCATTGAATCTTAGCGTGTGACAATTCGTTGGATAGGTAAACAACATAACTATGACTTCCATGGGATATTTTTGCATTCTCTAAAAATTCAGCCAAAATGGGGGTTAAGAAAATATCCTCGTTAATTTGGGACATTACTCGTTTTCGACCGTTTTTTAGTAGGAAGGCCATAATGTGGCCGATTTGCATTGAATCTTAGCGTGTGACAATTCGTTGGATAGGTAAACAACATAACTACGACTTCCATGGGATATTTTTGCATTCTCTAAAAAATCAGCCAAAATGGGGGTTAAGAAAATATCCTCGTTAATTTGGGACATTACTGGTTTTCGACCCTTTTTTAGTAGGAAGGCCATAATGTGGCCGAGTTGCATTGAATCTTAGCGTGTGACAATTCGTTGGATAGGTAAACAACATAACTACGACTTCCATGGGATATTTTTGCATTCTCTAAAAATTCAGCCAAAATGGAGGTTAAGAAAATCCCCTCGTTAATTTAGGACATTACTCGTTTTCGACCCTTTTTTATAAGGAAGGTCATAAAGTGGCCGGTTTGTATTGAATCTTAGTATGGGACAATTCGTTGGATAGGTAAACAACATAGCTACGACTTCCATCGGATATTTTTGCATTTTTTAAAAATTCAGCCAAAATGGAGGTTAAGAAAATCTCCTCGTTAATTTGGGACATTACTCGTTTTCGACCCTTTTTTACTAGGAAGGCCATAATGTGGCCGATTTGCATTGAATCTTAGCATGTGACAATTCGTTGGAAAGGTAAACAACATTACTACGACTTCCATGGGATATTTTTGCATTCTCTAAAAATTCAGCCAAAATGGAGGTTAAGAAAATCTCCTCGTTAATTTGGGACATTACTCGTTTTCGACCCTTTTTTACTAGGAAGGCCATAAAGTGGCCGATTTGCATTGAATCTTAGCGTGTGACAATTCGTTGGATAGGTAAACAACATAACAATGACTTCCATGGGATATTTTTGCATTCTCTAAAAATTCAGCCAAAATGGGGGTTAAGAAAATATCCTCGTTAATTTGGGACATCATGGCCTTCCTACTAAAAAAGGGTCGAAAACGAGTAATGTCCCAAATTAACGAGGATATTTTCTTAACCCCCATTTTGGCTGAATTTTTAGAGAATGCAAAAATATCCCATGGAAGTCGTAGTTATGTTGTTTACCTTTCCAACGAATTGTCACATCCTAAGATTCAATGCAAATCGGCCACATTATGGCCTTCCTAGTAAAAAAGGGTCGAAAACGAGTAATGTCCTAAACTAACGAGGGGATTTTCTTAGCCTCCATTTTGGCCGAATTTTTAGAGAATGCAAAAATATCCCATGGATATCGTAGGTATGTTGTTTACCTATCCAACGAATTGTCACATGCTAAGATTCAATACAAATCGGCCACTTTATGGCCTTCCTAGTAAAAATGGGTCGAAAACGAGTAATGTCCTAAATTAACGAGGAGATTTTCTTAACCTCCATTTTGGCCGAATTTTTAGAGAATGCAAAAATATCCCATGGAAGTCGTAGTTATGTTGTTTACCTATCCAACGAATTGTCGCACGCTAAGATTCAATGCAAATCGGCCACATTATGGCCTTCCTAGTAAAAATGGGTCGAAAACGAGTAATGTCCTAAATTAACGAGGAGATTTTCTTAACCTCCATTTTGGCCGAATTTTTAGAGAATGCAAAAATATCCCATGGAAGTCGTAGTTATGTTGTTTACCTATCCAACGAATTGTCACACGCTAAAATTCAATGCAAATCGGCCACATTATGGCCTTCCTAGTAAAAAAGGGTCGAAAACGAGTAATGTCCCAAATTAACGCAAGGATTTTCTTAACCTCCATTTTGGCTGAATTTTTAAAAAATGCAAAAATATCCCATGGAAGTCGTAGCTATGTTGTTTACCTATCCAACAAATTGTCCCATGCTAAGATTCAATACAAACCGGCCACTTTATGGCCTTCCTTATAAAAAAGGGTCGAAAACGAGTAATGTCCTAAATTCACGAGGGGGTTTTCTTAACCTCCATTTTGGCTGAATTTTTAGAGAATGCAAAAATATCCCATGGAAGTCGTAGTTATGTTGTTTACCTTTCCAACGAATTGTCACATGCTAAGATTCAATGCAAATCGGCCACATTATGGCCTTCCTAGTAAAAAAGGGTCGAAAACGAGTAATGTCCTAAACTAACGAGGGGATTTTCTTAGCCTCCATTTTGGCCGAATTTTTAGAGAATGCAAAAATATCCCATGGATATCGTAGGTATGTTGTTTACCTATCCAACGAATTGTCACATGCTAAGATTCAATACAAATCGGCCACTTTATGGCCTTCCTAGTAAAAATGGGTCGAAAACGAGTAATGTCCTAAATTAACGAGGAGATTTTCTTAACCTCCATTTTGGTCGAATTTTTAGAGAATGCAAAAATATCCCATGGAAGTCGTAGTTATGTTGTTTACCTATCCAACGAATTGTCACACGCTAAGATTCAATGCAAATCGGCCACATTATGGCCTTCCTAGTAAAAATGGGTCGAAAACGAGTAATGTCCTAAATTAACGAGGAGATTTTCTTAACCTCCATTTTGGCCGAATTTTTAGAGAATGCAAAAATATCCCATGGAAGTCGTAGTTATGTTGTTTACCTATCCAACGAATTGTCACACGCTAAAATTCAATGCTAATCGGCCACATTATGGCCTTCCTAGTAAAAAAGGGTCGAAAACGAGTAATGTCCCAAATTAACGCAAGGATTTTCTTAACCTACATTTTGGCTGAATTTTTAAAAAATGCAAAAATATCCCATGGAAGTCGTAGCTATGTTGTTTACCTATCCAACAAATTGTCCCATGCTAAGATTCAATACAAACCGGCCACTTTATCGCCTTCCTTATAAAAAAGGGTCGAAAACGAGTAATGTCCTAAATTAACGAGGGGATTTTCTTAACCTCCATTTTGGCTGAATTTTTAGAGAATGCAAAAATATCCCATGGAAGTCGTAGTTATGTTGTTTACCTATCCAACGAATTGTCACACGCTAAAATTCAATGCTAATCGGCCACATTATGGCCTTCCTAGTAAAAAAGGGTCGAAAACGAGTAATGTCCCAAATTAACGCAAGGATTTTCTTAACCTACATTTTGGCTGAATTTTTAAAAAATGCAAAAATATCCCATGGAAGTCGTAGCTATGTTGTTTACCTATCCAACAAATTGTCCCATGCTAAGATTCAATACAAACCGGCCACTTTATCGCCTTCCTTATAAAAAAGGGTCGAAAACGAGTAATGTCCTAAATTAACGAGGGGATTTTCTTAACCTCCATTTTGGCTGAATTTTTAGAGAATGCAAAAATATCCCATGGAAGTCGTAGTTATGTTGTTTACCTATCCAACGAATTGTCACACGCTAAGATTCAATGCAAATCGGCTACATTATGGCCTTTCTACTAAAAAAGGGTCGAAAACGAGTAATGTCCCAAATTATCGAGGAGATTTTCTTAACCTCCATTTTGGCCGAATTTTTAGAGAATGCAAAAATATCCCATGGAAGTCGTAGTTATGTTGTTTACCTTTCCAACGAATTGTCACATGCTAAGATTCAATGCAAATCGGCCACATTATGGCCTTCCTAGTAAAAAAGGGTCGAAATCGAGTAATGTCCTAAACTAACGAGGGGATTTTCTTAGCCTCCATTTTGGCCGAATTTTTAGAGAATGCAAAAATATCCCATGGCTATCGTAGGTATGTTGTTTACCTATCCAACGAATTGTCACATGCTAAGATTCAATACAAATCGGCCACTTTATGGCCTTCCTAGTAAAAATGGGTCGAAAACGAGTAATGTCCTAAATTAACGAGGAGATTTTCTTAACCTCCATTTTGGCCGAATTTTTAGAGAATGCAAAAATATCCCATGGACGTCGTAGTTATGTTGTTTACCTATCCAACGAATTGTCACACGCTAAGATTCAATGCAAATCGGCCACATTATGGCCTTCCTAGTAAAAATGGGTCGAAAACGAGTAATGTCCTAAATTAACGAGGAGATTTTCTTAACCTCCATTTTGGCCGAATTTTTAGAGAATGCAAAAATATCCCATGGAAGTCGTAGTTATGTTGTTTACCTATCCAACGAATTGTCACACGCTAAAATTCAATGCAAATCGGCCACATTATGGCCTTCCTAGTAAAAAAGGGTCGAAAACGAGTAATGTCCCAAATTAACGCAAGGATTTTCTTAACCTCCATTTTGCCTGAATTTTTAAAAAATGCAAAAATATCCCATGGAAGTCGTAGCTATGTTGTTTACCTATCCAACAAATTGTCCCATGCTAAGATTCAATACAAACCGGCCACTTTATGGCCTTCCTTATAAAAAAGGGTCGAAAACGAGTAATGTCCTAAATTAACGAGGGGATTTTCTTAACCTCCATTTTGGCTGAATTTTTAGAGAATGCAAAAATATCCCATGGAAGTCGTAGTTATGTTGTTTACCTATCCAACGAATTGTCACACGCTAAAATTCAATGCTAATCGGCCACATTATGGCCTTCCTAGTAAAAAAGGGTCGAAAACGAGTAATGTCCCAAATTAACGCAAGGATTTTCTTAACCTCCATTTTGGCTGAATTTTTAAAAAATGCAAAAATATCCCATGGAAGTCGTAGCTATGTTGTTTACCTATCCAACAAATTGTCCCATGCTAAGATTCAATACAAACCGGCCACTTTATGGCCTTCCTTATAAAAAAGGGTCGAAAACGAGTAATGTCCTAAATTAACGAGGGGATTTTCTTAGCCTCCATTTTGGCTGAATTTTTAGAGAATGCAAAAATATCCCATGGAAGTCGTAGTTATGTTGTTTACCTATCCAACGAATTGTCACACGCTAAGATTCAATGCAAATCGGCTACATTATGGCCTTCCTACTAAAAAAGGGTCGAAAACGAGTAATGTCCCAAATTAACGAGGAGATTTTCTTAACCTCCATTTTGGCCAAATTTTTAGAGAATGCAAAAATATCCCATGGAAGTCGTAGTTATGTTGTTTACCTTTCCAACGAATTGTCACATGCTAAGATTCAATGCAAATCGGCCACATTATGGCCTTCCTAGTAAAAAAGGGTCGAAAACGAGTAATGTCCTAAACTAACGAGGGGATTTTCTTAGCCTCCATTTTGGCCGAATTTTTAGAGAATGCAAAAATATCCCATGGAAGTCGTAGTTATGTTGTTTACCTATCCAACGAATTGTCACACGCTAAAATTCAATGCAAATCGGCCACATTATGGCCTTCCTAGTAAAAAAGGGTCGAAAACGAGTAATGTCCCAAATTAACGCAAGGATTTTCTTAACCTCCATTTTGGCTGAATTTTTAAAAAATGCAAAAATATCCCATGGAAGTCGTAGCTATGTTGTTTACCTATCCAACAAATTGTCCCATGCTAAGATTCAATACAAACCGGCCACTTTATGGCCTTCCTTATAAAAAAGGGTCGAAAATGAGTAATGTCCTAAATTAACGAGGGGATTTTCTTAGCATGTGACAATTCGTTGGATAGGTAAACAACATAACTATGACTTCCATGGGATATTTTTGCATTCTCTAAAAATTCGGCCAAAATGGAGGTCAAGAAAATCTCCTCGTTAATTTAGGACATTACTCGTTTTCGACCCTTTTTTATAAGGAAGGCCATAATGTGGCCGATTTGCATTGAATCTTAGCGTGTGACAATTCGTTGGATAGGTAAACAACATAACTATGACTTCCATGGGATATTTTTGCATTCTCTAAAAATTCGGCCAAAATGGAGGTTAAGAAAATCTCCTCGTTAATTTAGGACATTACTCGTTTTCGACCCATTTTTACTAGGAAGGCCATAAAGTGGCCGATTTGTATTGAATCTTAGCATGTGACAATTCGTTGGATAGGTAAACAAAATAACTACGACTTCCATGGGATATTTTTGCATTCTCTAAAAATTCAGCCAAAATGGAGGTTAAGAAAATCTCCTCGTTAATTTGGGACATTACTCGTTTTCGACCCTTTTAGGAAGGCCATAATGTGGCCGATTTGCATTGAGTCTTAGCGTGTGACAATTCGTTGGATAGGTAAACAACATAACTACGACTTCCATGGGATATTTTTGCATTCTCTAAAAATTCGGCCAAAATGGAGGTCAAGAAAATCTCCTCGTTAATTTAGGACATTACTCGTTTTCGACCCTTTTTTTATAAGGAAGGCCATAAAGTGACCGGTTTGTATTGAATCTTAGCATGGGACAATTCGTTGGATAGGTAAACAACATAGCTACGACTTCCATGGGATATTTTTGCATTTTTTAAAAATTCAGCCAAAATGGAGGTTAAGAAAATCTCCTCGTTAATTTGGGACATTACTCGTTTTCGACCCTTTTTTACTAGGAAGGCCATAATGTGGCCGATTTGCATTGAATCTTAGCGTGTGACAATTCGTTGGATAGGTAAACAACATAACTATGACTTCCATGGGATATTTTTGCATTCTCTAAAAATTCAGCCAAAATGGGGGTTAAGAAAATATCCTCGTTAATTTAGGACATTACTCGTTTTCGACCCTTTTTTAGTAGGAAGGCCATAATGTGGCCGATTTGCATTGAATCTTAGCGTGTGACAATTCGTTGGATAGGTAAACAACATAACTACGACTTCCATGGGATATTTTTGCATTCTCTAAAAATTCAGCCAAAATGGGGGTTAAGAAAATATCCTCGTTAATTTGGGACATTACTCGTTTTCGACCCTTTTTTCGTAGGAAGGCCATAATGTAGCCGATTTGCATTGAATCTTAGCGTGTGACAATTCGTTGGATAGGTAAACAACATAACTACGACTTCCATGGGATATTTTTGCATTCTCTAAAAATTCAGCCAAAATGGGGGTTAAGAAAATATCCTCGTTAATTTAGGACATTACTCGTTTTCGACCCTTTTTTAGTAGGAAGGCCATAATGTGGCCGATTTGTATTGAATCTTAGCATGTGACAATTCGTTGGATAGGTAAACAAAATAACTACGACTTCCATGGGATATTTTTGCATTCTCTAAAAATTCAGCCAAAATGGAGGTTAAGAAAATCTCCTCGTTAATTTGGGACATTACTCGTTTTCGACCCTTTTAGGATGGCCATAATGTGGCCGATTTGCATTGAGTCTTAGCGTGTGACAATTCGTTGGATAGGTAAACAACATAACTACGACTTCCATGGGATATTTTTGCATTCTCTAAAAATTCGGCCAAAATGGAGGTCAAGAAAATCTCCTCGTTAATTTAGGACATTACTCGTTTTCGACCCTTTTTTTATAAGGAAGGCCATAAAGTGACCGGTTTGTATTGAATCTTAGCATGGGACAATTCGTTGGATAGGTGAACAACATAGCTACGACTTCCATGGGATATTTTTGCATTTTTTAAAAATTCAGCCAAAATGGAGGTTAAGAAAATCTCCTCGTTAATTTGGGACATTACTCGTTTTCGACCCTTTTTTACTAGGAAGGCCATAATGTGGCCGATTTGCATTGAATCTTAGCGTGTGACAATTCGTTGGATAGGTAAACAACATAACTATGACTTCCATGGGATATTTTTGCATTCTCTAAAAATTCAGCCAAAATGGGGGTTAAGAAAATATCCTCGTTAATTTGGGACATTACTCGTTTTCGACCCTTTTTTAGTAGGAAGGCCATAATGTGGCCGATTTGCATTGAATCTTAGCGTGTGACAATTCGTTGGATAGGTAAACAACATAACTACGACTTCCATGGGATATTTTTGCATTCTCTAAAAATTCAGCCAAAATGGGGGTTAAGAAAATATCCTCGTTAATTTGGGACATTACTCGTTTTCGACCCTTTTTTCGTAGGAAGGCCATAATGTAGCCGATTTGCATTGAATCTTAGCGTGTGACAATTCGTTGGATAGGTAAACAACATAACTACGACTTCCATGGGATATTTTTGCATTCTCTACAAATTCGGCCAAAATGGAGGTCAAGAAAATCTCCTCGTTAATTTAGGACATTACTCGTTTTCGACCCTTTTTTATAAGGAAGGCCATAAAGTGGCCGGTTTGTATTGAATCTTAGCATGGGACAATTCGTTGGATAGGTAAACAACATAGCTACGACTTCCATGGGATATTTTTGCATTTTTTAAAAATTCAGCCAAAATGGAGGTTAAGAAAATCTCCTCGTTAATTTGGGACATTACTCGTTTTCGACCCTTTTTTACTAGGAAGGCCATAATGTGGCCGATTTGCATTGAATCTTAGCGTGTGACAATTCGTTGGATAGGTAAACAACATAACTATGACTTCCATGGGATATTTTTGCATTCTCTAAAAATTCAGCCAAAATGGGGGTTAAGAAAATATCCTCGTTAATTTGGGACATTACTCATTTTCGACCCTTTTTTAGTAGGAAGGCCATAATGTGGCCGATTTGCATTGAATCTTAGCGTGTGACAATTCGTTGGATAGGTAAACAACATAACTACGACTTCCATGGGATATTTTTGCATTCTCTAAAAATTCGGCCAAAATGGAGGTCAAGAAAATCTCCTCGTTAATTTAGGACATTACTCGTTTTCGACCCTTTTTTATAAGGAAGGCCATAATGTGGCCGATTTGCATTGAATCTTAGCGTGTGACAATTCGTTGGATAGGTAAACAACATAACTATGACTTCCATGGGATATTTTTGCATTCTCTAAAAATTCAGCCAAAATGGGGGTTAAGAAAATATCCTCGTTAATTTGGGACATTACTCGTTTTTGACCCTTTTTTAGTAGGAAGGCCATAATGTGGCCGATTTGCATTGAATCTTAGCGTGTTACAATTCGTTGGATAGGTAAACAACATAACTACGACTTCCATGGGATATTTTTGCATTCTCTAAAAATTCGGCCAAAATGGAGGTTAAGAAAATCTCCTCGTTAATTTAGGACATTACTCGTTTTCGACCCATTTTTACTAGGAAGGCCATAAAGTGGCCGATTTGTATTGAATCTTAGCATGTGACAATTCGTTGGATAGGTAAACAACATAACTACGACTTCCATGGGATATTTTTGCATTCTCCAAAAATTCAGCCAAAATGGAGGTTAAGAAAATCTCCTCGTTAATTTGGGACATTACTCGTTTTCGACCCTTTTTTACTAGGAAGGCCATAATGTGGCCGATTTGCATTGAATCTTCGCGTGTGACAATTCGTTGGATAGGTAAACAACATAACCACGACTTCCATGGGATATTTTTCCATTCTCTAAAAATTCAGCCAAAATGGAGGTTAAGAAAATATCCTCGTTAATTTGGGACATTACTCGTTTTCGACCCTTTTTTAGTAGGAAGGGCATAATGTGGCCGATTTGCATTGAATCTTAGCGTGTGACAATTCGTTGGATAGGTAAACAACATAACTACGACTTCCACAGGATATTTTTGCATTCTCTAAAAATTCAGCCAAAATGGAGGTTAAGAAAATCTCCTCGTTAATTTGGGACATTACTCGTTTTCGACCCTTTTTTACTAGGAAGGCCATAATGTGGCCGATTTGCATTGAATCTTAGCGTGTGACAATTCGTTGGATAGGTAAACAACATAACTATGACTTCCATGGGATATTTTTGCATTCTCTAAAAATTCAGCCAAAATGGGGGTTAAGAAAATATCCTCGTTAATTTGGGACATTACTCATTTTCGACCCTTTTTTAGTAGGAAGGCCATAATGTGGCCGATTTGCATTGAATCTTAGCGTGTGACAATTCGTTGGATAGGTAAACAACATAACTACGACTTCCATGGGATATTTTTGCATTCTCTAAAAATTCGGCCAAAATGGAGGTCAAGAAAATCTCCTCGTTAATTTAGGACATTACTCGTTTTCGACCCTTTTTTATAAGGAAGGCCATAATGTGGCCGATTTGCATTGAATCTTAGCGTGTGACAATTCGTTGGATAGGTAAACAACATAACTATGACTTCCATGGGATATTTTTGCATTCTCTAAAAATTCAGCCAAAATGGGGGTTAAGAAAATATCCTCGTTAATTTGGGACATTACTCGTTTTAGACCCTTTTTTAGTAGGAAGGCCATAATGTGGCCGATTTGCATTGAATCTTAGCGTGTTACAATTCGTTGGATAGGTAAACAACATAACTACGACTTCCATGGGATATTTTTGCATTCTCTAAAAATTCGGCCAAAATGGAGGTTAAGAAAATCTCCTCGTTAATTTAGGACATTACTCGTTTTCGACCCATTTTTACTAGGAAGGCCATAAAGTGGCCGATTTGTATTGAATCTTAGCATGTGACAATTCGTTGGATAGGTAAACAACATAACTACGACTTCCATGGGATATTTTTGCATTCTCCAAAAATTCAGCCAAAATGGAGGTTAAGAAAATCTCCTCGTTAATTTGGGACATTACTCGTTTTCGACCCTTTTTTACTAGGAAGGCCATAATGTGGCCGATTTGCATTGAATCTTCGCGTGTGACAATTCGTTGGATAGGTAAACAACATAACCACGACTTCCATGGGATATTTTTCCATTCTCTAAAAATTCAGCCAAAATGGAGGTTAAGAAAATATCCTCGTTAATTTGGGACATTACTCGTTTTCGACCCTTTTTTAGTAGGAAGGGCATAATGTGGCCGATTTGCATTGAATCTTAGCGTGTGACAATTCGTTGGATAGGTAAACAACATAACTACGACTTCCACAGGATATTTTTGCATTCTCTAAAAATTCAGCCAAAATGGAGGTTAAGAAAATCTCCTCGTTAATTGGGGACATTACTCGTTTTTGACCCATTTTTACTAGGAAGGCCATAAAGTGGCCGATTTGTATTGAATCTTAGCATGTGACAATTCGTTGGATAGGTAAACAACATAACTACGACTTCCATGGGATATTTTTGCATTCTCTAAAAATTCGGCCAGAATGGAGGTTAAGAAAATCTCCTCGTTAATTTAGGACATTACTCGTTTTCGAACCATTTTTACTAGGAAGGCCATAAAGTGGCCGATTTGTATTGAATCTTAGCATGTGACAATTCGTTGGATAGGTTAATAACATAACTACGACTTCCATGGGATATTTTTGCATTCTCTAAAAATTCGGCCAAAATGGAGGTTAAGAAAATCTCCTCGTTAATTTAGGACATTACTCGTTTTCGACCCTTTTTTACTAGGAAGGCCATAATGTGGTCGATTTGCACTGAATCTTAGCATGTGACAATTCGTTGGATAGGTAAACAACATAACTACGACTTCCATGGGATATTTTTGCATTCTCTAAAAATTCGGCCAAAATGGAGGTTAAGAAAATCTCCTCGTTAATTTAGGACATTACTCGTTTTCGACCCATTTTTACTAGGAAGCCCATAAAGTGGCCGATTTGTATTGAATCTTAGCATGTGACAATTCGTTGGATAGGTAAACAACATAACTACGACTTCCATGGGATAATTTTGCATTCTCTAAAAATTCGGCCAAAATGGAGGTTAAGAAAATCTCCTCGTTAATTTAGGACATTACTCGTTTTTGACCCATTTTTACTAGGAAGGCCATAAAGTGGCCGATTTGTATTGAATCTTAGCATGTGACAATTCGTTGGATAGGTAAACAACATAAATACGACTTCCATGGGATATTGTTGCATTCTCTAAAAATTCAGCCAAAATGGAGGTTAAGAATATCTCCTCGTTAATTTGGGACATTACTCGTTTTCGACCATTTTTTAGTAGGAAGGCCATAATGTGGCCGATTTGCATTGAATCTTAGCGTGTGACAATTCGTTGGATAGGTAAACAACATAACTACGACTTCCATGGGATATTTTTGCATTTTCTAAAAATTCGGCCAAAATGGAGGTTAAGAAAATCTCCTCGTTAATTTGGGACATTACTCGTTTTTGACCCATTTTTACTAGGAAGGCCATAAAGTGGCCGATTTGTATTGAATCTTAGCATGTGACAATTCGTTGGATAGGTAAACAACATAAATACGACTTCCATGGGATATTTTTGCATTCTCTAAAAATTCAGCCAAAATGGAGGTTAAGAATATCTCCTCGTTAATTTGGGACATTACTCGTTTTCGACCCTTTTTTAGTAGGAAGGCCTAATGTGGCCGATTTGCATTGAATCTTAGCGTGTGACAATTCGTTGGATAGGTAAACAACATAGCTACGACTTCCACAGGATATTTTTGCATTCTCTAAAAATTCAGCCAAAATGGAGGTTAAGAAAATCTCCTCGTTAATTGGGGACATTACTCGTTTTTGACCCATTTTTACTAGGAAGGCCATAAAGTGGCCGATTTGTATTGAATCTTAGCATGTGACAATTCGTTGGATAGGTAAACAACATAACTACGACTTCCATGGGATATTTTTGCATTCTCTAAAAATTCGGCCAGAATGGAGGTTAAGAAAATCTCCTCGTTAATTTAGGACATTACTCGTTTTCGACCCATTTTTACTAGGAAGGCCATAAAGTGGCCGATTTGTATTGAATCTTAGCATGTGACACACTACAACATTTCCGCCCTATAAAAACACTAAAAAACTGTTGCTTAATGTGATAAAACCGTTCCCGTAGGATACCAGAACGGTTTTCCGAGCGTGGCAAACTGAGGCGTTGTCTTATCCTTTCAGGACGGTTATTTTCCTAAACAACAACGGCAAAGGTAAATCCGTAGTCTTAGGTATCCTTTTGAGAACGCTTTTTAAATTTCTCAACATCAACGGTTTTAAGCTGTTTCCGACTAAAAATCCGTTGCGCTTGCTTAACTATAAGAACGCTATTTGGGGCGCTATCCCAACACTTTAGTACCGATGTTTTACGAAAACCGTTCTCCTAGACCCAATTTTAAATTGCTGTTTATAAGCTTCCGCAACGCCTTTGCACCGTTGTGAAAAATTGTATATTAAAAAAAAATTGCATTTAATCCTTATTCTTTCACTTACTCTGTCTGTTCTTGTCAAAAATAAAACATTATTATTTGACTTAAAGAACAACTTCAGTGAAAAATTATAAATACAAAATTCAAATATAATCCTATATTCAAAATTACATACCAAGTACTTGTCAATAATATATCATTCGTATACGTATCAAATATAACATTGTTCACAATAAAGTACTCAAATTCTACAAGTCATAATGTCAACTATCATTTTCACAATCTAAACAACACTTAAACATCAACATCTGTCTTCATCTCTTGTACTTCTAGATCTTGAAATTCTTCATCGATATCATCATTATTCATTGATCTACACAATAAAGAAATAAGTTCAATAAGTCACACGTACAAATAATAGTGCCTTCATAGACCATTTGAAAATATATACGTCAAACAATGAGGTAGTAATTTCAAAGCCACCCATTCCAAAGAGACACAGCAATATAGAGTATACTAAACTAATATAGTTGCGACATTTTTTATTCTTCTTTTCATATGATAATACTAAACTAATTAGTCCTCAATAAAAATCCTAGGCCTCCTACATGGAATATTTTTCTACTCTAAGACTAACACAAACTCACACGAAACTCATACTACATCACAACCTGCTCCACTTCACACATTATTAAGTTTCACATTTATCATAACATACCTGCTGAACCATAAACAAAACTATATTTTCCTCTATACTAAGCCACACAGGAGAACCAATAGTAGAAGTATTCATTAGTCCAACCTCCAATTTCCTTTTTCATAATTCATACATCTGCAAACTACCTGTCAAATACAACAAACCATGTGTCAAAAAAAAAATACAACAAACCATAGACACTTCCAATAAAAAAGAAAAAAAACTTAGTCTTATAATTTAGGTTTTTTTTTTTTTTTTTACACTGTTGCAATTATACAAAAGGTAGAAGCAGACCATAGAGAGTTGCTGATTTACACAACAATATCCAAAAAATATCAACACCAATAGGGCCACCAGTGGAAACATGAGCCCTATAACCACTAATATTAAGTGATTATCTTAGCTTTGTAACATACATGTAACTGTTTGAGTTTACCTATATCGGTGTCGAGATCATACCATCAAAGTATGTAATCCTATATTAGGTAAATGAAAATTTACTTAAGAGTAATTTTCTAAAGTTGTCTATTGTTCTAAACTATAAGCCTTGCTTCAACTTACTAGTATATAGGTGCTAATCAGATAGTAGTTGCTTTTCTTATATTTTCGTCAACAACCTTTCCTGAAATCATGAACGAGATAAAGTAAAATACTTGTCAATCATACATCATTCATATATCTAACAAAATACTTTTCTTATATTGAATTAATCATAGTATGTATGATAAACAGGAGATATTGCTTGAAATAAATTGGCTATTTTCCAAACTAGTTCTTATACTCAGACGATAAGGGAATGTGATGTGCAGCCTTGGCCAGTAAAATGGCTAGGCTGAAACGAGTAGTACGTGTTAGATCAGCGGTCATGGGGAAATTAATTTTATTCAACAAAGAGATAAAACAATTTCTCAGATGCAACAAAAACCAACTCCCCCATTTACAAGCTAAAAATAATAATTTGAAAGCTTAAACCATATAATTACATTCTCAAAGAGATCAAACCACTATCAACTGTTCTCGAAATCTACTTTCATCCCATCAATGCCATTGAATCAGCCAAGAGTCTCGATCTTCCCACTTTAGCAGCAACTATCTAATAATTACATGAGTTAATTACAATTTCAATTGTTTCAATCGTTCATACCTTCTTGAAGAGTACTCACTAAAGCAACAATAAATGTCCTGATCAAAAGAGAGGTGGAGTTGGAGTATGAAATAGAAACTGCTTCAGTTACTGCAGCAGACTAAGGTAAATAAGAAAAGAGTATAGCCGCAACCTATAATATTAGATGTATATAAAATTTACAATAACTGATATCAATGACAGATAGATAATAACAAATTGCAGCAGTCCAATGTGTGCAAACTCACAAGCATACATTATTTAATGATTTAATAATAACAATCTTGAAGAATAGATGTACGGAAAAATAAACTATGGTAAAAAAATTCAAGTTTATAAACTAATGAACCACTAAAGTAATAAGGTGGTTAAAAATGTAAAAACCAAAGAATGGTGAATGAGAACCAGTTGTTAAATCAATTAATCACTTGATAGATCAATTACAAAATTTGATCAATTACGGATACTTTGTCTTCAAAATTTTATACGTTTACATCCATGAATATGCTAGTTTTTACACACTTTATGTAGTTTTGGCTAACTGTATGTGGAGTGTAATAGGAAATGTTCACATATAAAGTTCATCTTACACAATTCTAACATATAAAATATCCAATAGAAACCATTGCAAACTTCTACACAAGTTTATCATACAAAGTTTCTAGCTTCCTCTCAACTTCAAATGATGGAAAGTACTGACCAACAACTTTTAAGAAAGGGAAGTAACTTTCATCTACTAAGCATATGAACACTATTCAATGAAGCACAAACACTATTCGAATTAGGCATGTCTCAGTGTCGGATACGTGTTAATGTCTAAAACGACACCAACACATATAATTACATTGAATTAGGTGATTTTCTCAAATTATTATTGGTGTCGGCGTGTCAATGTCTGTCATATGCGGTGTCCATGACTGTATCCGTGCTTCATAGTCACTAGTTCAATCACAACTCTGTTTTAGATAAGGTAATTAGCTAGGCTTCCTAGTTTACACATAATTACCCACGTTATTTCAAGTTCAACTACTTTGTTTATTAACTGATTCAAGTCATAACTAACTACCATCTTTGTCAACCTTCAAATGTTAAAAGAAGAACATGTATAAATGTGCACAAGGAAAAGTCTAACTTTTAAGTTAGATAAAAATTGATTAAAAAAATGTGCACAAGGAACTAGCTTTAGAAAATTACAAGGGCATCGATTACAACAAGGTTAAAGAATATTGATAAAAACCTGATACTTATAAAAATTCAAATCCATCCTACAATTACAAGGTTTTTCTATCAATAAACAATACAAAACAAACAAACGCAGTAGAGAGAAGAATATGTTCAACAATCAAAATTAAACAAACAAAAAAAAAAAAAGAAAACCGAAGAACCTATATTGAACAGAGGCAATATGAACAATAATCACAGCAAACAATATACCTTTGTGAATCCAATAACTTCGTAAATCACAGCAAACATGTCGTCATCGCCGCCGGCTTCTACAGAGATTGATTGAACAAAATGCGGGCTCTGAAATTTTGAAAGAGTATAGATTCCTGAAAGGATTCATGGAATTTTATGAAGGGGGTCTGAGATTATTTGAGAGTAGAATCGAAAAAAGGGGGGTTTTGAGAGTTTTTCGAAGCTTGAAAGATGGTTTGAGATTTTCGAAGGGGTGGGATTGAGGGGTGTGAGATTGAGGAGGTTCGAAACGTGAGAGTTGAATTCCAAGTTTGAGGTTACTCTGAAATTTGAGGATTAAAGTTTGAAAGCGTTTGGGATTGGGTTCACTTTTTTTGTTTGTTACAATTTATTTATTTGTTTATTTTAAGTTCAAAAAAAAAAATTGTTTGTTTATTTATTTTGAGATTGAGTTGAGTTTCTTTATTATTTTTTTAAGAAGAGTTTCTTAATTATTGGAAGCGGCAGAAAAAATTCCTACTAAGCGGCCTACTAAAAAAAATGGAGGCTGGTCGTTTTTTTCTAGTTTATTTTCCCATATTTTTTATTAAAAAATTGAAAAGTATACAACGATGATTATTTGTTGTAAAAAATAACTGATAAATTTCCGTTCTGCTTTTATATACCACAACAATTTTGAGGCGTAACAAAAAAATTGAAAAAACTCCCTATGTTACCACAACAAAATATGAAAATTGTTGCCTTCGATACTCTAACAGAACAATTTTTTTACCTTCAAAAAATTAGGCGTTGCCGTAGGGCCAAAATGTTGTAGTGACAATTCGTTGGATAGGTAAACAACATAACTACGACTTCCATGGGATAATTTTGCATTCTCTAAAAATTCGGCCAAAATGGAGGTTAAGAAAATCTCCTCGTTAATTTAGGACATTACTCGTTTTTGACCCATTTTTACTAGGAAGGCCATAAAGTGGCCGATTTGTATTGAATCTTAGCATGTGACAATTCGTTGGATAGGTAAACAACATAAATACGACTTCCATGGGATATTGTTGCATTCTCTAAAAATTCAGCCAAAATGGAGGTTAAGAATATCTCCTCGTTAATTTGGGACATTACTCGTTTTCGACCATTTTTTAGTAGGAAGGCCATAATGTGGCCGATTTGCATTGAATCTTAGCGTGTGACAATTCGTTGGATAGGTAAACAACTTAACTACGACTTCCATGGGATATTTTTGCATTTTCTAAAAATTCGGCCAAAATGGAGGTTAAGAAAATCTCCTCGTTAATTTAGGACATTACTCGTTTTCGACCCTTTTTTACTAGGAAGGCCATAATGTGGTCGATTTGCATTGAATCTTATCATGTGACAATTCGTTGGATAGGTAAACAACATAACTACGACTTCCATGGGATATTTTTGCATTCTCTAAAAATTCGGCCAAAATGGAGGTTAAGAAAATCTCCTCGTTAATTTAGGACATTACTTGTTTTTGACCCATTTTTACTAGGAATGCCATAAAGTGGCCGATTTGTATTGAATCTTAGCATGTGACAATTTGTTGGGTAGGTAAACAACATAACTACGACTTCCATGGGATATTTTTGCATTCTCTAAAAATTCAGCCAAAATGGAGGTTAAGAAAATCTCCTCGTTAATTGGGGACATTACTCATTTTCGACCCTTTTTTAGTAGGAAGGCCATAATGTGTCCGATTTGCATTGAATCCTAGCGTGTGACAATTCGTTGGATAGGTTAACAACATAACTACGACATCCATGGGATATTTTTGCATTCTCTAAAAATTCGGCCAGAATGGAGGTTAAGAAAATCTCCTCGTTAATTTAGGACATTACTCGTTTTCGACCCTTTTTTACTAGGAAGGCCATAATGTGGCCGATTTGCATTGAATCTTAGCGTGTGACAATTCTTTGGATAGGTAAACAACATAACTACGACTTCCATGGGATATTTTTGCATTCTCTAAAAATTCGGCCAAAATGGAGGTTAGGAAAATCTCCTCGTTAATTTAGGACATTGCTCGTTTTCGACCCATTTTTACTAGGAAGGCCATAAAGTGGCCGATTTGTATTGAATCTTAGCATGTGACAATTCGTTGGATAGGTTAATAACATAACTACGACTTCCATGGGATATTTTTGCATTCTCTAAAAATTCGGCCAAAATGGAGGTTAAGAAAATCTCCTCGTTAATTTAGGACATTACACGTTTTCGACCCTTTTTTACTAGGAAGGCCATAATGTGGTCGATTTGCATTGAATCTTAGCATGTGACAATTCGTTGGATAGGTAAACAACATAACTACGACTTCCATGGGATATTTTTGCATTCTCTAAAAATTCGGCCAAAATGGAGGTTAAGAAAATCTCCTCGTTAATTTATGACATTACTCGTTTTTGACCCATTTTTACTAGGAATGCCATAAAGTGGCCGATTTGTATTGAATCTTAGCATGTGACAATTTGTTGGATAGGTAAACAACTTAACTACGACTTCCATGGGATATTTTTGCATTCTCTAAAAATTCGGCCAAAATAGAGGTTAAGAAAATCTCCTCGTTAATTTAGGACATTACTCGTTTTTGACCCATTTTTACTAGGAATGCCATAAAGTGGCCGATTTGTACTGAATCTTAGCATGTGACAATTTGTTGGATAGGTAAACAACTTAACTACGACTTCCATGGGATAATTTTGCATTCTCTAAAAATTCGGCCAAAATGGAGGTTAAGAAAATCTCCTCGTTAATTTAGGACATTACTCGTTTTTGACCCATTTTTACTAGGAAGGCCATAAAGTGGCCGATTTGTATTGAATCTTAGCATGTGACAATTCGTTGGATAGGTAAACAACATAAATACGACTTCCATGGGATATTGTTGCATTCTCTAAAAATTCAGCCAAAATGGAGGTTAAGAATATCTCCTCGTTAATTTGGGACATTACTCGTTTTCGACCATTTTTTAGTAGGAAGGCCATAATGTGGCCGATTTGCATTGAATCTTAGCGTGTGACAATTCGTTGGATAGGTAAACAACTTAACTACGACTTCCATGGGATATTTTTGCATTTTCTAAAAATTCGGCCAAAATGGAGGTTAAGAAAATCTCCTCGTTAATTTAGGACATTACTCGTTTTCGACCCTTTTTTACTAGGAAGGCCATAATGTGGTCGATTTGCATTGAATCTTAGCATGTGACAATTCGTTGGATAGGTAAACAACATAACTACGACTTCCATGGGATATTTTTGCATTCTCTAAAAATTCGGCCAAAATGGAGGTTAAGAAAATCTCCTCGTTAATTTAGGACATTACTTGTTTTTGACCCATTTTTACTAGGAATGCCATAAAGTGGCCGATTTGTATTGAATCTTAGCATGTGACAATTTGTTGGGTAGGTAAACAACATAACTACGACTTCCATGGGATATTTTTGCATTCTCTAAAAATTCAGCCAAAATGGAGGTTAAGAAAATCTCCTCGTTAATTGGGGACATTACTCATTTTCGACCCTTTTTTAGTAGGAAGGCCATAATGTGTCCGATTTGCATTGAATCCTAGCGTGTGACAATTCGTTGGATAGGTTAACAACATAACTACGACATCCATGGGATATTTTTGCATTCTCTAAAAATTCGGCCAGAATGGAGGTTAAGAAAATCTCCTCGTTAATTTAGGACATTACTCGTTTTCGACCCTTTTTTACTAGGAAGGCCATAATGTGGCCGATTTGCATTGAATCTTAGCGTGTGACAATTCTTTGGATAGGTAAACAACATAACTACGACTTCCATGGGATATTTTTGCATTCTCTAAAAATTCGGCCAAAATGGAGGTTAGGAAAATCTCCTCGTTAATTTAGGACATTGCTCGTTTTCGACCCATTTTTACTAGGAAGGCCATAAAGTGGCCGATTTGTATTGAATCTTAGCATGTGACAATTCGTTGGATAGGTTAATAACATAACTACGACTTCCATGGGATATTTTTGCATTCTCTAAAAATTCGGCCAAAATGGAGGTTAAGAAAATCTCCTCGTTAATTTAGGACATTACACGTTTTCGACCCTTTTTTACTAGGAAGGCCATAATGTGGTCGATTTGCATTGAATCTTAGCATGTGACAATTCGTTGGATAGGTAAACAACATAACTACGACTTCCATGGGATATTTTTGCATTCTCTAAAAATTCGGCCAAAATGGAGGTTAAGAAAATCTCCTCGTTAATTTATGACATTACTCGTTTTTGACCCATTTTTACTAGGAATGCCATAAAGTGGCCGATTTGTATTGAATCTTAGCATGTGACAATTTGTTGGATAGGTAAACAACTTAACTACGACTTCCATGGGATATTTTTGCATTCTCTAAAAATTCGGCCAAAATGGAGGTTAAGAAAATCTCCTCGTTAATTTAGGACATTACTCGTTTTTGACCCATTTTTACTAGGAATGCCATAAAGTGGCCGATTTGTACTGAATCTTAGCATGTGACAATTTGTTGGATAGGTAAACAACTTAACTACGACTTCCATGGGATATTTTTGCATTCTCTAAAAATTCAGCCAAAATGGAGGTTAAGAATATCTCCTCGTTAATTTGGGACATTACTCGTTTTCGACCCTTTTTTAGTAGGAAGGCCTAATGTGGCCGATTTGCATTGAATCTTAGCGTGTGACAATTCGTTGGATAGGTAAACAACATAACTACGACTTCCACAGGATATTTTTGCATTCTCTAAAAATTCAGCCAAAATGGAGGTTAAGAAAATCTCCTCGTTAATTGGGGACTTTACTCGTTTTTGACCCATTTTTACTAGGAAGGCCATAAAGTGGCCGATTTGTATTGAATCTTAGCATGTGACAATTCGTTGGATAGGTAAACAACATAACTACGACTTCCATGGGATATTTTTGCATTCTCTAAAAATTCGGCCAGAATGGAGGTTAAGAAAATCTCCTCGTTAATTTAGGACATTACTCGTTTTCGACCCATTTTTACTAGGAAGGCCATAAAGTGGCCGATTTGTATTGAATCTTAGCATGTGACAATTCGTTGGATAGGTAAACAACATAACTACGACTTCCATGGGATAATTTTGCATTCTCTAAAAATTCGGCCAAAATGGAGGTTAAGAAAATCTCCTCGTTAATTTAGGACATTACTCGTTTTTGACCCATTTTTACTAGGAAGGCCATAAAGTGGCCGATTTGTATTGAATCTTAGCATGTGACAATTCGTTGGATAGGTAAACAACATAAATACGACTTCCATGGGATATTGTTGCATTCTCTAAAAATTCAGCCAAAATGGAGGTTAAGAATATCTCCTCGTTAATTTGGGACATTACTCGTTTTCGACCATTTTTTAGTAGGAAGGCCATAATGTGGCCGATTTGCATTGAATCTTAGCGTGTGACAATTCGTTGGATAGGTAAACAACATAACTACGACTTCCATGGGATATTTTTGCATTTTCTAAAAATTCGGCCAAAATGGAGGTTAAGAAAATCTCCTCGTTAATTTGGGACATTACTCGTTTTTGACCCATTTTTACTAGGAAGGCCATAAAGTGGCCGATTTGTATTGAATCTTAGCATGTGACAATTCGTTGGATAGGTAAACAACATAAATACGACTTCCATGGGATATTTTTGCATTCTCTAAAAATTTAGCCAAAATGGAGGTTAAGAATATCTCCTCGTTAATTTGGGACATTACTCGTTTTCGACCCTTTTTTAGTAGGAAGGCCTAATGTGGCCGATTTGCATTGAATCTTAGCGTGTGACAATTCGTTGGATAGGTAAACAACATAACTACGACTTCCACAGGATATTTTTGCATTCTCTAAAAATTCAGCCAAAATGGAGGTTAAGAAAATCTCCTCGTTAATTGGGGACATTACTCATTTTTGACCCATTTTTACTAGGAAGGCCATAAAGTGGCCGATTTGTATTGAATCTTAGCATGTGACAATTCGTTGGATAGGTAAACAACATAACTACGACTTCCATGGGATATTTTTGCATTCTCTAAAAATTCGGCCAGAATGGAGGTTAAGAAAATCTCCTCGTTAATTTAGGACATTACTCGTTTTCGACCCATTTTTACTAGGAAGGCCATAAAGTGGCCGATTTGTATTGAATCTTAGCATGTGACAATTCGTTGGATAGCTAAACAACATAACTACGACTTCCATGGGATAATTTTGCATTCTCTAAAAATTCGGCCAAAATGGATGTTAAGAAAATCTCCTCGTTAATTTAGGACATTACTCGTTTTTGACCCATTTTTACTAGGAAGGCCATAAAGTGGCCGATTTGTATTGAATCTTAGCATGTGACAATTCGTTGGATAGGTAAACAACATAAATACGACTTCCATGGGATATTGTTGCATTCTCTAAAAATTCAGCCAAAATGGAGGTTAAGAATATCTCCTCGTTAATTTGGGACATTACTCGTTTTCGACCATTTTTTAGTAGGAAGGCCATAATGTGGCCGATTTGCATTGAATCTTAGCGTGTGACAATTCGTTGGATAGGTAAACAACTTAACTACGACTTCCATGGGATATTTTTGCATTTTCTAAAAATTCGGCCAAAATGGAGGTTAAGAAAATCTCCTCGTTAATTTAGGACATTACTCGTTTTCGACCCTTTTTTACTAGGAAGGCCATAATGTGGTCGATTTGCATTGAATCTTAGCATGTGACAATTCGTTGGATAGGTAAACAACATAACTACGACTTCCATGGGATATTTTTGCATTCTCTAAAAATTCGGCCAAAATGGAGGTTAAGAAAATCTCCTCGTTAATTTAGGACATTACTTGTTTTTGACCCATTTTTACTAGGAATGCCATAAAGTGGCCGATTTGTATTGAATCTTAGCATGTGACAATTTGTTGGGTAGGTAAACAACATAACTACGACTTCCATGGGATATTTTTGCATTCTCTAAAAATTCAGCCAAAATGGAGGTTAAGAAAATCTCCTCGTTAATTGGGGACATTACTCATTTTCGACCCTTTTTTAGTAGGAAGGCCATAATGTGTCCGATTTGCATTGAATCCTAGCGTGTGACAATTCGTTGGATAGGTTAACAACATAACTACGACATCCATGGGATATTTTTGCATTCTCTAAAAATTCGGCCAGAATGGAGGTTAAGAAAATCTCCTCGTTAATTTAGGACATTACTCGTTTTCGACCCTTTTTTACTAGGAAGGCCATAATGTGGCCGATTTGCATTGAATCTTAGCGTGTGACAATTCTTTGGATAGGTAAACAACATAACTACGACTTCCATGGGATATTTTTGCATTCTCTAAAAATTCGGCCAAAATGGAGGTTAGGAAAATCTCCTCGTTAATTTAGGACATTGCTCGTTTTCGACCCATTTTTACTAGGAAGGCCATAAAGTGGCCGATTTGTATTGAATCTTAGCATGTGACAATTCGTTGGATAGGTTAATAACATAACTACGACTTCCATGGGATATTTTTGCATTCTCTAAAAATTCGGCCAAAATGGAGGTTAAGAAAATCTCCTCGTTAATTTAGGACATTACACGTTTTCGACCCTTTTTTACTAGGAAGGCCATAATGTGGTCGATTTGCATTGAATCTTAGCATGTGACAATTCGTTGGATAGGTAAACAACATAACTACGACTTCCATGGGATATTTTTGCATTCTCTAAAAATTCGGCCAAAATGGAGGTTAAGAAAATCTCCTCGTTAATTTATGACATTACTCGTTTTTGACCCATTTTTACTAGGAATGCCATAAAGTGGCCGATTTGTATTGAATCTTAGCATGTGACAATTTGTTGGATAGGTAAACAACTTAACTACGACTTCCATGGGATATTTTTGCATTCTCTAAAAATTCGGCCAAAATGGAGGTTAAGAAAATCTCCTCGTTAATTTAGGACATTACTCGTTTTTGACCCATTTTTACTAGGAATGCCATAAAGTGGCCGATTTGTACTGAATCTTAGCATGTGACAATTTGTTGGATAGGTAAACAACTTAACTACGACTTCCACAGGATATTTTTGCATTCTCTAAAAATTCAGCCAAAATGGAGGTTAAGAAAATCTCCTCGTTAATTGGGGACATTACTCGTTTTTGACCCATTTTTACTAGGAAGGCCATAAAGTGGCCGATTTGTATTGAATCTTAGCATGTGACAATTCGTTGGATAGGTAAACAACATAACTACGACTTCCATGGGATATTTTTGCATTCTCTAAAAATTCGGCCAGAATGGAGGTTAAGAAAATCTCCTCGTTAATTTAGGACATTACTCGTTTTCGACCCATTTTTACTAGGAAGGCCATAAAGTGGCCGATTTGTATTGAATCTTAGCATGTGACAATTCGTTGGATAGGTAAACAACATAACTACGACTTCCATGGGATAATTTTGCATTCTCTAAAAATTCGGCCAAAATGGAGGTTAAGAAAATCTCCTCGTTAATTTAGGACATTACTCGTTTTTGACCCATTTCTACTAGGAAGGCCATAAAGTGGCCGATTTGTATTGAATCTTAGCATGTGACAATTCATTGGATAGGTAAACAACATAAATACGACTTCCATGGGATATTGTTGCATTCTCTAAAAATTCAGCCAAAATGGAGGTTAAGAATATCTCCTCGTTAATTTGGGACATTACTCGTTTTCGACCATTTTTTAGTAGGAAGGCCATAATGTGGCCGATTTGCATTGAATCTTAGCGTGTGACAATTCGTTGGATAGGTAAACAACATAACTACGACTTCCATGGGATATTTTTGCATTTTCTAAAAATTCGGCCAAAATGGAGGTTAAGAAAATCTCCTCGTTAATTTAGGACATTACTCGTTTTCGACCCTTTTTTACTAGGAAGGCCATAATGTGGTCGATTTGCATTGAATCTTAGCATGTGACAATTCGTTGGATAGGTAAACAACATAACTACGACTTCCATGGGATATTTTTGCATTCTCTAAAAATTCGGCCAAAATGGAGGTTAAGAAAATCTCCTCGTTAATTTAGGACATTACTTGTTTTTGACCCATTTTTACTAGGAATGCCATAAAGTGGCCGATTTGTATTGAATCTTAGCATGTGACAATTCGTTGGATAGGTAAACAACATAACTACGACTTCCATGGGATATTTTTGCATTCTCTAAAAATTCGGCCAAAATGGAGGTTAAGAAAATCTCCTCGTTAATTTAGGACATTACTTGTTTTTGACCCATTTTTACTAGGAATGCCATAAAGTGGCCGATTTGTATTGAATCTTAGCATGTGACAATTCGTTGGATAGGTAAACAACATAACTACGACTTCCATGGGATATTTTTGCATTCTCTAAAAATTCGGCCAAAATGGAGGTTAAGAAAATCTCCTCGTTAATTTAGGACATTACTTGTTTTTGACCCATTTTTACTAGGAATGCCATAAAGTGGCCGATTTGTATTGAATCTTAGCATGTGACAATTTGTTGGGTAGGTAAACAACATAACTACGACTTCCATGGGATATTTTTGCATTCTCTAAAAATTCAGCCAAAATGGAGGTTAAGAAAATCTCCTCGTTAATTGGGGACATTACTCATTTTCGACCCTTTTTTAGTAGGAAGGCCATAATGTGTCCGATTTGCATTGAATCCTAGCGTGTGACAATTCGTTGGATAGGTTAACAACATAACTACGACATCCATGGGATATTTTTGCATTCTCTAAAAATTCGGCCAGAATGGAGGTTAAGAAAATCTCCTCGTTAATTTAGGACATTACTCGTTTTCGACCCTTTTTTACTAGGAAGGCCATAATGTGGCCGATTTGCATTGAATCTTAGCGTGTGACAATTCTTTGGATAGGTAAACAACATAACTACGACTTCCATGGGATATTTTTGCATTCTCTAAAAATTCGGCCAAAATGGAGGTTAGGAAAATCTCCTCGTTAATTTAGGACATTGCTCGTTTTCGACCCATTTTTACTAGGAAGGCCATAAAGTGGCCGATTTGTATTGAATCTTAGCATGTGACAATTCGTTGGATAGGTTAATAACATAACTACGACTTCCATGGGATATTTTTGCATTCTCTAAAAATTCGGCCAAAATGGAGGTTAAGAAAATCTCCTCGTTAATTTAGGACATTACTCGTTTTCGACCCTTTTTTACTAGGAAGGCCATAATGTGGTCGATTTGCATTGAATCTTAGCATGTGACAATTCGTTGGATAGGTAAACAACATAACTACGACTTCCATGGGATATTTTTGCATTCTCTAAAAATTCGGCCAAAATGGAGGTTAAGAAAATCTCCTCGTTAATTTATGACATTACTCGTTTTTGACCCATTTTTACTAGGAATGCCATAAAGTGGCCGATTTGTACTGAATCTTAGCATGTGACAATTTGTTGGATAGGTAAACAACTTAACTACGACTTCCATGGGATATTTTTGCATTCTCTAAAAATTCAGCCAAAATGGAGGTTAAGAAAATCTCCTCGTTAATTTGGGACATTGCTTGTTTTCGACCCATTTTTACTAGGAAGGCCATAAAGTGGCCGATTTGTATTGAATCTTAGCATGTGACAATTCGTTGGATAGGTAAACAACATAACTACGACTTCCATGGGATATTTTTGCATTCTCTAAAAATTCGGCCAAAATGGAGGTTAAGAAAATCTCCTCGTTAATTTAGGACATTACTCGTTTTTGACCCATTTTGACTAGGAATGCCATAAAGTGGCCGATTTGTACTGAATCTTAGCATGTGACAATTTGTTGGATAGGTAAACAACTTAACTACGACTTCCATGGGATATTTTTGCATTCTCTAAAAATTCAGCCAAAATGGAGGTTAAGAAAATCTCCTCGTTAATTTGGGACATTGCTTGTTTTCGACCCATTTTTACTAGGAAGGCCATAAAGTGGCCGATTTGTATTGAATCTTAGCATGTGACAATTCGTTGGATAGGTAAACAACATAACTACGACTTCCATGGGATATTTTTGCATTCTCTAAAAATTCGGCCAAAATGGAGGTTAAGAAAATCTCCTCGTTAATTTGGGACATTACTCGTTTTTGACCCATTTTTACTAGGAAGGCCATAAAGTGGCCGATTTGTATTGAATCTTAGCATGTGACAATTCGTTGGATAGGTAAACAACATAAATACGACTTCCATGGGATATTTTTGCATTCTCTAAAAATTCAGCCAAAATGGAGGTTAAGAATATCTCCTCGTTAATTTGGGACATTACTCGTTTTCGACCCTTATTTAGTAGGAAGGCCTAATGTGGCCGATTTGCATTGAATCTTAGCGTGTGACAATTCGTTGGATAGGTAAACAACATAACTACGACTTCCATGGGAGATTTTTGCATTCTCTAAAAATTCGGCCAGAATGGAGGTTAAGAAAATCTCCTCGTTAATTTAGGACATTACTCGTTTTCGACCCATTTTTACTAGGAAGGCCATAAAGTGGCCGATTTGTATTTAATCTTAGCATGTGACAATTCGTTGGATAGGTAAACAACATAACTATGGCTTCCATGAGATATTTTTGCATTCTCTAAAAATTCAGCCAAAATGGAGGTTAAGAAAATCTCTCGTTAATTTGGGACATTACTCGTTTTCGACCCTTTTTTACTAGGAAGGCCATAATGTGGCCGATTTGCATTGAATCGTAGCGTGTGACAATTCGTTGGATAGGTAAATAACATAACTACGACTTCCATGGGATATTTTTGCATTCTCTAAAAATTCGGCCAAAATGGAGGTTAAGAAAATCTCCTCGTTAATTTGGGACATTGCTTGTTTTCGACCCATTTTTACTAGGAAGGCCATAAAGTGGCCGATTTGTATTGAATCTTAGCATGTGACAATTCGTTGGATAGGTAAACAACATAACTACGACTTCCATGGGATATTTTTGCATTCTCTAAAAATTCGGCCAAAATGGAGGTTAAGAAAATCTCCTCGTTAATTTGGGACATTACTCGTTTTTGACCCATTTTTACTAGGAAGGCCATAAAGTGGCCGATTTGTATTGAATCTTAGCATGTGACAATTCGTTGGATAGGTAAACAACATAAATACGACTTCCATGGGATATTTTTGCATTCTCTAAAAATTCAGCCAAAATGGAGGTTAAGAATATCTCCTCGTTAATTTGGGACATTACTCGTTTTCGACCCTTTTTTAGTAGGAAGGCCTAATGTGGCTGATTTGCATTGAATCTTAGCGTGTGACAATTCGTTGGATAGGTAAACAACATAACTACGACTTCCACGGGATATTTTTGCATTCTCTAAAAATTCAGCCAAAATGGAGGTTAAGAAAATCTCCTCGTTAATTGGGGACATTACTCGTTTTTGACCCATTTTTACTAGGAAGGCCATAAAGTGGCCGATTTGTATTGAATCTTAGCATGTGACAATTCGTTGGATAGGTAAACAACATAACTACGACTTCCATGGGATATTTTTGCATTCTCTAAAAATTCGGCCAAAATGGAGGTTAAGAAAATCTCCTCGTTAATTTAGGACATTACTTGTTTTTGACCCATTTTTACTAGGAATGCCATAAAGTGGCCGATTTGTATTGAATCTTAGCATGTGACAATTTGTTGGGTAGGTAAACAACATAACTACGACTTCCATGGGATATTTTTGCATTCTCTAAAAATTCAGCCAAAATGGAGGTTAAGAAAATCTCCTCGTTAATTGGGGACATTACTCATTTTCGACCCTTTTTTAGTAGGAAGGCCATAATGTGTCCGATTTGCATTGAATCCTAGCGTGTGACAATTCGTTGGATAGGTTAACAACATAACTACGACATCCATGGGATATTTTTGCATTCTCTAAAAATTCGGCCAGAATGGAGGTTAAGAAAATCTCCTCGTTAATTTAGGACATTACTCGTTTTCGACCCTTTTTTACTAGGAAGGCCATAATGTGGCCGATTTGCATTGAATCTTAGCGTGTGACAATTCTTTGGATAGGTAAACAACATAACTACGACTTCCATGGGATATTTTTGCATTCTCTAAAAATTCGGCCAAAATGGAGGTTAGGAAAATCTCCTCGTTAATTTAGGACATTGCTCGTTTTCGACCCATTTTTACTAGGAAGGCCATAAAGTGGCCGATTTGTATTGAATCTTAGCATGTGACAATTCGTTGGATAGGTTAATAACATAACTACGACTTCCATGGGATATTTTTGCATTCTCTAAAAATTCGGCCAAAATGGAGGTTAAGAAAATCTCCTCGTTAATTTAGGACATTACTCGTTTTCGACCCTTTTTTACTAGGAAGGCCATAATGTGGTCGATTTGCATTGAATCTTAGCATGTGACAATTCGTTGGATAGGTAAACAACATAACTACGACTTCCATGGGATATTTTTGCATTCTCTAAAAATTCGGCCAAAATGGAGGTTAAGAAAATCTCCTCGTTAATTTATGACATTACTCGTTTTTGACCCATTTTTACTAGGAATGCCATAAAGTGGCCGATTTGTACTGAATCTTAGCATGTGACAATTTGTTGGATAGGTAAACAACTTAACTACGACTTCCATGGGATATTTTTGCATTCTCTAAAAATTCAGCCAAAATGGAGGTTAAGAAAATCTCCTCGTTAATTTGGGACATTGCTTGTTTTCGACCCATTTTTACTAGGAAGGCCATAAAGTGGCCGATTTGTATTGAATCTTAGCATGTGACAATTCGTTGGATAGGTAAACAACATAACTACGACTTCCATGGGATATTTTTGCATTCTCTAAAAATTCGGCCAAAATGGAGGTTAAGAAAATCTCCTCGTTAATTTAGGACATTACTCGTTTTTGACCCATTTTGACTAGGAATGCCATAAAGTGGCCGATTTGTACTGAATCTTAGCATGTGACAATTTGTTGGATAGGTAAACAACTTAACTACGACTTCCATGGGATATTTTTGCATTCTCTAAAAATTCAGCCAAAATGGAGGTTAAGAAAATCTCCTCGTTAATTTGGGACATTGCTTGTTTTCGACCCATTTTTACTAGGAAGGCCATAAAGTGGCCGATTTGTATTGAATCTTAGCATGTGACAATTCGTTGGATAGGTAAACAACATAACTACGACTTCCATGGGATATTTTTGCATTCTCTAAAAATTCGGCCAAAATGGAGGTTAAGAAAATCTCCTCGTTAATTTGGGACATTACTCGTTTTTGACCCATTTTTACTAGGAAGGCCATAAAGTGGCCGATTTGTATTGAATCTTAGCATGTGACAATTCGTTGGATAGGTAAACAACATAAATACGACTTCCATGGGATATTTTTGCATTCTCTAAAAATTCAGCCAAAATGGAGGTTAAGAATATCTCCTCGTTAATTTGGGACATTACTCGTTTTCGACCCTTTTTTAGTAGGAAGGCCTAATGTGGCCGATTTGCATTGAATCTTAGCGTGTGACAATTCGTTGGATAGGTAAACAACATAACTACGACTTCCACGGGATATTTTTGCATTCTCTAAAAATTCAGCCAAAATGGAGGTTAAGAAAATCTCCTCGTTAATTGGGGACATTACTCGTTTTTGACCCATTTTTACTAGGAAGGCCATAAAGTGGCCGATTTGTATTGAATCTTAGCATGTGACAATTCGTTGGATAGGTAAACAACATAACTACGACTTCCATGGGATATTTTTGCATTCTCTAAAAATTCGGCCAGAATGGAGGTTAAGAAAATCTCCTCGTTAATTTAGGACATTACTCGTTTTCGACCCATTTTTACTAGGAAGGCCATAAAGTGGCCGATTTGTATTTAATCTTAGCATGTGACAATTCGTTGGATAGGTAAACAACATAACTATGGCTTCCATGAGATATTTTTGCATTCTCTAAAAATTCAGCCAAAATGGAGGTTAAGAAAATCTCTCGTTAATTTGGGACATTACTCGTTTTCGACCCTTTTTTACTAGGAAGGCCATAATGTGGCCGATTTGCATTGAATCTTAGCGTGTGACAATTCGTTGGATAGGTAAATAACATAACTACGACTTCCATGGGATATTTTTGCATTCTCTAAAAATTCGGCCAAAATGGAGGTTAAGAAAATCTCCTCGTTAATTTGGGACATTGCTTGTTTTCGACCCATTTTTACTAGGAAGGCCATAAAGTGGCCGATTTGTATTGAATCTTAGCATGTGACAATTCGTTGGATAGGTAAACAACATAACTACGACTTCCATGGGATATTTTTGCATTCTCTAAAAATTCGGCCAAAATGGAGGTTAAGAAAATCTCCTCGTTAATTTGGGACATTACTCGTTTTTGACCCATTTTTACTAGGAAGGCCATAAAGTGGCCGATTTGTATTGAATCTTAGCATGTGACAATTCGTTGGATAGGTAAACAACATAAATACGACTTCCATGGGATATTTTTGCATTCTCTAAAAATTCAGCCAAAATGGAGGTTAAGAATATCTCCTCGTTAATTTGGGACATTACTCGTTTTCGACCCTTTTTTAGTAGGAAGGCCTAATGTGGCTGATTTGCATTGAATCTTAGCGTGTGACAATTCGTTGGATAGGTAAACAACATAACTACGACTTCCACGGGATATTTTTGCATTCTCTAAAAATTCAGCCAAAATGGAGGTTAAGAAAATCTCCTCGTTAATTGGGGACATTACTCGTTTTTGACCCATTTTTACTAGGAAGGCCATAAAGTGGCCGATTTGTATTGAATCTTAGCATGTGACAATTCGTTGGATAGGTAAACAACATAACTACGACTTCCATGGGATATTTTTGCATTCTCTAAAAATTCGGGAAGAATGGAGGTTAAGAAAATCTCCTCGTTAATTTAGGACATTACTCGTTTTCGACTCATTTTTACTAGGAAGGCCATAAAGTGGCCGATTTGTATTGAATCTTAGCATGTGACAATTCGTTGGATAGGTAAACAACATAACTATGACTTCCATGAGATATTTTTGCATTCTCTAAAAATTCAGCCAAAATGGAGGTTAAGAAAATCTCTCGTTAATTTGGGACATTACTCGTTTTCGACCCTTTTTTACTAGGAAGGCCATAATGTGGCCGATTTGCATTGAATCTTAGCGTGTGACAATTCGTTGGATAGGTAAATAACATAACTACGACTTCCATGGGATATTTTTGCATTCTCTAAAAATTCGGCCAAAATGGAGGTTAAGAAAATATCCTCGTTAATTAAGGACATTGCTCGTTTTCGACCCATTTTTACTAGGAAGGCCATAAAGTGGCCGATTTGTATTGAATCTTAGCATGTGACAATTCGTTGGATAGGTTAATAACATAACTACGACTTCCATGGGATATTTTTGCATTCTCTAAAAATTCGGCCAAAATGGAGGTTAAGGAAATCTCCTCGTTAATTTAGGACATTACTCGTTTTCGACCCTTTTTTACTAGGAAGGCCATAATGTGGTCGATTTGCATTGAATCTTAGCATGTGACAATTCGTTGGATAGGTAAACAACATAACTACGACCTCCATGGGATATTTTTGCATTCTCTAAAAATTCGGCCAAAATGGAGGTTAAGAAAATCTCCTCGTTAATTTAGGACATTACTCGTTTTTGACCCATTTTTACTAGGAATGCCATAAAGTGGCCGATTTGCATTGAATCTTAGCATGTGACAATTCGTTGGATAGGTAAACAACATAAATACGACTTCCATGGGATATTTTTGCATTCTCTAAAAATTCAGCCAAAATGGAGGTTAAGAATATCTCCTCGTTAATTTGGGACATTACTCGTTTTCGACCCTTTTTTAGTAGGAAGGCCTAATGTGGCCGATTTGCATTGAATCTTAGCGTGTGA
Source organism: Medicago sativa (assembly GCF_051527215.1). NCBI lineage: Eukaryota > Viridiplantae > Streptophyta > Magnoliopsida > Fabales > Fabaceae > Medicago > Medicago sativa. Next base: position 87,144,578 of record NC_140750.1, read on the forward strand.
CAATTCGTTGGATAGGTAAACAACATAACTACGACTTCCACGGGATATTTTTGCATTCTCTAAAAATTCAGCCAAAATGGAGGTTAAGAAAATCTCCTCGTTAATTGGGGACATTACTCGTTTTTGACCCATTTTTACTAGGAAGGCCATAAAGTGGCCGATTTGTATTGAATCTTAGCATGTGACAATTCGTTGGATAGGTAAACAACATAACTACGACCTCCATGGGATATTTTTGCATTCTCTAAAAATTCGGCCAAAATGGAGGTTAAGAAAATCTCCTCGTTAATTTAGGACATTACTCGTTTTTGACCCATTTTTACTAGGAATGCCATAAAGTGGCCGATTTGCATTGAATCTTAGCATGTGACAATTCGTTGGATAGGTAAACAACATAAATACGACTTCCATGGGATATTTTTGCATTCTCTAAAAATTCAGCCAAAATGGAGGTTAAGAATATCTCCTCGTTAATTTGGGACATTACTCGTTTTCGACCCTTTTTTAGTAGGAAGGCCTAATATGGCCGATTTGCATTGAATCTTAGCGTGTGACAATTCGTTGGATAGGTAAACAACATAACTACGACTTCCACGGGATATTTTTGCATTCTCTAAAAATTCAGCCAAAATGGAGGTTAAGAAAATCTCCTCGTTAATTGGGGACATTACTCGTTTTTGACCCATTTTTACTAGGAAGGCCATAAAGTGGCCGATTTGTATTGAATCTTAGCATGTGACAATTCGTTGGATAGGTAAACAACATAACTACGACTTCCATGGGATATTTTTGCATTCTCTAAAAATTCGGCCAGAATGGAGGTTAAGAAAATCTCCTCGTTAATTTCGGACATTACTCGTTTTCGACCCATTTTTACTAGGAAGGCCATAAAGTGGCCGATTTGTATTTAATCTTAGCATGTGACAATTCGTTGGATAGGTAAACAACATAACTATGACTTCCATGAGATATTTTTGCATTCTCTAAAAATTCAGCCAAAATGGAGGTTAAGAAAATCTCTCGTTAATTTGGGACATTACTCGTTTTCGACCCTTTTTTACTAGGAAGGCCATAATGTGGCCGATTTGCATTGAATCTTAGCGTGTGACAATTCGTTGGATAGGTAAATAACATAACTACGACTTCCATGGGATATTTTTGCATTCTCTAAAAATTCGGCCAAAATGGAGGTTAAGAAAATATCCTCGTTAATTAAGGACATTGCTCGTTTTCGACCCATTTTTACTAGGAAGGCCATAAAGTGGCCGATTTGTATTGAATCTTAGCATGTGACAATTCGTTGGATAGGTTAATAACATAACTACGACTTCCATGGGATATTTTTGCATTCTCTAAAAATTCGGCCAAAATGGAGGTTAAGAAAATCTCCTCGTTAATTTAGGACATTACTCGTTTTCGACCCTTTTTTACTAGGAAGGCCATAATGTGGTCGATTTGCATTGAATCTTAGCATGTGACAATTCGTTGGATAGGTAAACAACATAACTACGACCTCCATGGGATATTTTTGCATTCTCTAAAAATTCGGCCAAAATGGAGGTTAAGAAAATCTCCTCGTTAATTTAGGACATTACTCGTTTTTGACCCATTTTTACTAGGAATGCCATAAAGTGGCCGATTTGTATTGAATCTTAGCATGTGACAATTCGTTGGATAGGTTAATAACATAACTACGACTTCCATGGGATATTTTTGCATTCTCTAAAAATTCGGCCAAAATGAAGGTTAAGAAAATCTCCTCGTTAATTTAGGACATTACTCGTTTTCGACCCTTTTTTACTAGGAAGGCCATAATGTGGTCGATTTGCATTGAATCTTAGCATGTGACAATTCGTTGGATAGGTAAACAACATAACTACGACCTCCATGGGATATTTTTTCATTCTCTAAAAATTCGGCCAAAATGGAGGTTAAGAAAATCTCCTCGTTAATTTAGGACATTGCTCGTTTTTGACCCATTTTTACTAGGAATGCCATAAAGTGGCCGATTTGTATTGAATCTTAGCATGTGACAATTTGTTGGATAGGTAAACAACTTAACTACGACTTCCATGGGATATTTTTGCATTCTCTAAAAATTCAGCCAAAATGGAGGTTAAGAAAATCTCCTCGTTAATTTGGGACATTACTCGTTTTCGACCCTTTTTTACTAGGAAGGCCATAATGTGGCCGATTTGCATTGAATCTTAGCGTGTGACAATTCATCGGATAGGTAATCAACATAACTACGACTTCCATGGGATATTTTTGCATTCTCTAAAAATTCGGCCAAAATGGAGGTTAAGAAAATCTCCTCGTTAATTTAGGACATTGCTCGTTTTTGACCCATTTTTACTAGGAATGCCATAAAGTGGCCGATTTGTATTGAATCTTAGCATGTGACAATTTGTTGGATAGGTAAACAACTTAACTACGACATCCATGGGATATTTTTGCATTCTCTAAAAATTCAGCCAAAATGGAGGTTAAGAAAATCTCCTCGTTAATTTGGGACATTACTCGTTTTCGACCCTTTTTTACTAGGAAGGCCATAATGTGGTCGATTTGCATTGAATCTTAGCCTGTGACAATTCGTTGGATAGGTAAACAACATAACTACGACTTCCATGGGATATTTTTGCATTCTCTAAAAATTCGGCCAAAATGGAGGTTAAGAAAATCTCCTCGTTAATATAGGACATTACTCGTTTTTGACCCATTTTTACTGGGAATGCCATAAAGTGGCCGATTTGTATTGAATCTTAGCATGTGACAATTTGTTGGATAGGTAAACAACTTAACTACGACTTCCATGGGATATTTTTGCATTCTCTAAAAATTCAGCCAAAATGGTGGTTAAGAAAATCTCCTCGTTAATTTGGGACATTGCTTGTTTTCGACCCATTTTTACTAGGAAGGCCATAAAGTGGCCGATTTGTATTGAATCTTAGCATGTGACAATTCGTTGGATAGGTAAACAACAGAACTACGACTTCCATGGGATAATTTTGCATTCTCTAAAAATTCGGCCAAAATGGAGGTTAAGAAAATCTCCTCGTTAATTTAGGACATTACTTGTTTTTGACCCATTTTTACTAGGAAGGCCATAAAATGGCCGATTTGTATTGAATCTTAGCATGTGACAATTCGTTGGATAGGTAAACAACATAAATACGACTTCCATGGGATATTTTTGCATTCTCTAAAAATTCAGCCAAAATGGAGGTTAAGAATATCTCCTCGTTAATTTGGGACATTACTCGTTTTCGACCATTTTTTAGTAGGAAGGCCATAATGTGGCCGATTTCCATTGAATCTTAGCGTGTGACAATTCGTTGGATAGGTAAACAACATAACTACGACTTCCATGGGATATTTTTGCATTCTCTAAAAATTCGGCCAAAATGGAGGTTAAGAAAATCTCCTCGTTAATTTGGGACATTACTCGTTTTCGACCCTTTTTTACTAGGAAGGCCATAATGTGGCCGATTTGCATTGAATCTTAGCGTGTGACAATTCATCGGATAGGTAAACAACATAACTATGACTTCCATGGGATATTTTTGCATTCTCTAAAAATTCGGCCAAAATGGAGGTTAAGAAAATCTCCTCGTTAATTTAGGACATTACTCGTTTTTGACCCATTTTTACTAGGAATGCCATAAAGTGGCCGATTTGTATTGAATCTTAGCATGTGACAATTTGTTGGATAGGTAAACAACATAACTACGACTTCCATGGGATATTTTTGCATTCTCTAAAAATTCAGCCAAAATGGAGGTTAAGAAAATCTCCTCGTTAATTGGGGACATTACTCGTTTTCGACCCTTTTTTAGTAGGAAGGCCATAATGTGTCCGATTTGCATTGAATCTTAGCGTGTGACAATTCGTTGGATAGGTAAACAACATAACTACGACATCCATGGGATATTTTTGCATTCTCTAAAAATTCGGCCAGAATGGAGGTTAAGAAAATCTCCTCGTTAATTTTGGACATTACTCGTTTTCGACCCTTTTTTACTAGGAAGGCCATAATGTGGCCGATTTGCATTGAATCTTAGCGTGTGACAATTCTTTGGATAGGTAAACAACATAACTACGACTTCCATGGGATATTTTTGCATTCTCTAAAAATTCGGCCAAAATGGAGGTTAAGAAAATCTCCTCGTTAATTTAGGACATTACTCGTTTTCCACCCTTTTTTACTAGGAAGGCCATAATGTGGCCGATTTGCATTGAATCTTAGCGTGTGACAATTCTTTCGATAGGTAAACAACATAACTATGACTTCCATGAGATATTTTTGCATTCTCTAAAAATTCGGCCAAAATGGAGGTTAAGAAAATCTCCTCGTTAATATAGGACATTGCTCGTTTTCGACCCATTTTTACTAGGAATGCCATAAAGTGGCCGATTTGTATTGAATCTTAGCATGTGACAATTTGTTGGATAGGTAAACAACTTAACTACGACTTCCATGGGATATTTTTGCATTCTCTAAAAATTCAGCCAAAATGGAGGTTAAGAAAATCTCCTCGTTAATTTGGGACATTGCTTGTTTTCGACCCATTTTTACTAGGAAGGCCATAAAGTGGCCGATTTGTATTGAATCTTAGCATGTGACAATTCGTTGGATAGGTAAACAACATAACTACGACTTCCATGGGATAATTTTGCATTCTCTAAAAATTCGGCCAAAATGGAGGTTAAGAAAATCTCCTCGTTAATTTAGGACATTACTCGTTTTTGACCCATTTTTACTAGGAAGGCCATAAAGTGGCCGATTTGTATTGAATCTTAGCATGTGACAATTCGTTGGATAGGTAAATAACATAAATACGACTTCCATGGGATATTTTTGCATTCTCTAAAAATTCAGCCAAATTGGAGGTTAAGAATATCTCCTCGTTAATTTGGGACATTACTCGTTTTCGACCATTTTTTAGTAGGAAGGCCATAATGTGGCCGATTTGCATTGAATCTTAGCGTGTGACAATTCGTTGGATAGGTAAACAACATAACTACGACTTCCATGGGATATTTTTGCATTCTCTAAAAATTCGGCCAAAATGGAGGTTAAGAAAATCTCCTCGTTAATTTAGGACATTACTCGTTTTTGACCCATTTTTACTAGGAATGCCATAAAGTGGCCGATTTGTATTGAATCTTAGCATGTGACAATTTGTTGGATAGGTAAACAACATAACTACGACTTCCATGGGATATTTTTGCATTCTCTAAAAATTCAGCCAAAATGGAGGTTAAGAAAATCTCCTCGTTAATTGGGGACATTACTCATTTTCGACCCTTTTTTAGTAGGAAGGCCATAATGTGTCCGATTTGCATTGATCCTAGCGTGTGACAATTCGTTGGATAGGTAAACAACATAACTACGACATCCATGGGATATTTTTGCATTCTCTAAAAATTCGGCTAGAATGGAGGTTAAGAAAATCTCCTCGTTAATTTAGGACATTACTCGTTTTCGACCCTTTTTTACTAGGAAGGCCATAATGTGGCCGATTTGCATTGAATCTTAGCGTGTGACAATTCTCTGGATAGGTAAACAACATAACTACGACTTCCATGGGATATTTTTGCATTCTCTAAAAATTCGGCCAAAATGGAGGTTAAGAAAATCTCCTCGATAATTTAGGACATTGCTCGTTTTCGACCCATTTTTACTAGGAAGGCCATAAAGTGGCCGATTTGTATTAAATCTTAGCATGTGACAATTCGTTGGATAGGTTAATAACATAACTACGACTTCCATGGGATATTTTTGCATTCTCTAAAAATTCGGCCAAAATGGAGGTTAAGAAAATCTCCTCGTTAATTTAGGACATTACTCGTTTTTGACCCATTTTTACTAGGAATGCCATAAAGTGGCCGATTTGTATTGAATCTTAGCATGTGACAATTTGTTGGATAGGTAAACAACATAACTACGACTTCCATGGGATATTTTTGCATTCTCTAAAAATTCAGCCAAAATGGAGGTTAAGAAAATCTCCTCGTTAATTGGGGACATTACTCATTTTCGACCCTTTTTTAGTAGGAAGGCCATAATGTGTCCGATTTGCATTGATCCTAGCGTGTGACAATTCGTTGGATAGGTAAACAACATAACTACGACATCCATGGGATATTTTTGCATTCTCTAAAAATTCGGCTAGAATGGAGGTTAAGAAAATCTCCTCGTTAATTTAGGACATTACTCGTTTTCGACCCTTTTTTACTAGGAAGGCCATAATGTGGCCGATTTGCATTGAATCTTAGCGTGTGACAATTCTCTGGATAGGTAAACAACATAACTACGACTTCCATGGGATATTTTTGCATTCTCTAAAAATTCGGCCAAAATGGAGGTTAAGAAAATCTCCTCGATAATTTAGGACATTGCTCGTTTTCGACCCATTTTTACTAGGAAGGCCATAAAGTGGCCGATTTGTATTAAATCTTAGCATGTGACAATTCGTTGGATAGGTTAATAACATAACTACGACTTCCATGGGATATTTTTGCATTCTCTAAAAATTCGGCCAAAATGGAGGTTAAGAAAATCTCCTCGTTAATTTAGGACATTACTCGTTTTCGACCCTTTTTTACTAGGAAGGCCATAATGTGGTCGATTTGCACTGAATCTTAGCATGTGACAATTCGTTGGATAGGTAAACAACATAACTACGACTTCCATGGGATATTTTTGCATTCTCTAAAAATTCGGCCAAAATGGAGGTTAAGAAAATCTCCTCGTTAATTTAGGACATTACTCGTTTTTGACCCATTTTTACTAGGAATGCCATAAAGTGGCCGATTTGTATTGAATCTTAGCATGTGACAATTTGTTGGATAGGTAAACAACTTAACTACGACTTCCATGGGATATTTTTGCATTCTCTAAAAATTCGGCCAAAATGGAGGTTAAGAAAATCTCCTCGTTAATTTAGGACATTACTCGTTTTTGACCCATTTTTACTAGGAATGCCATAAAGTGGCCGATTTGTATTGAATCTTAGCATGTGACAATTTGTTGGATAGGTAAACAACTTAACTACGACTTCCATGGGATATTTTTGCATTCTCTAAAAATTCAGCCAAAATGGAGGTTAAGAAAATCTCCTCGTTAATTTGGGACATTGCTTGTTTTCGACCCATTTTTACTAGGAAGGCCATAAAGTGGCCGATTTGTATTGAATCTTAGCATGTGACAATTCGTTGGATAGGTAAACAACATAACTACGACTTCCATGGGATAATTTTGCATTCTCTAAAAATTCGGCCAAAATGGAGGTTAAGAAAATCTCCTCGTTAATTTAGGACATTACTCGTTTTTGACCCATTTTTACTAGGAATGCCATAAAGTGGCCGATTTGTATTGAATCTTAGCATGTGACAATTTGTTGGATAGGTAAACAACTTAACTACGACTTCCATGGGATATTTTTGCATTCTCTAAAAATTCAGCCAAAATGGAGGTTAAGAAAATCTCCTCGTTAATTTGGGACATTGCTTGTTTTCGACCCATTTTTACTAGGAAGGCCATAAAGTGGCCGATTTGTATTGAATCTTAGCATGTGACAATTCGTTGGATAGGTAAACAACATAACTACGACTTCCATGGGATAATTTTGCATTCTCTAAAAATTCGGCCAAAATGGAGGTTAAGAAAATCTCCTCGTTAATTTAGGACATTACTCGTTTTTGACCCATTTTTACTAGGAAGGCCATAAAGTGGCCGATTTGTATTGAATCTTAGCATGTGACAATTCGTTGGATAGGTAAATAACATAAATACGACTTCCATGGGATATTTTTGCATTCTCTAAAAATTCAGCCAAAATGGAGGTTAAGAATATCTCCTCGTTAATTTGGGACATTACTCGTTTTCGACCATTTTTTAGTAGGAAGGCCATAATGTGGCCGATTTGCATTGAATCTTAGCGTGTGACAATTCGTTGGATAGGTAAACAACATAACTACGACTTCCATGGGATATTTTTGCATTCTCTAAAAATTCGGCCAAAATGGAGGTTAAGAAAATCTCCTCGTTAATTTAGGACATTACTCGTTTTTGACCCATTTTTACTAGGAATGCCATAAAGTGGCCGATTTGTATTGAATCTTAGCATGTGACAATTTGTTGGATAGGTAAACAACATAACTACGACTTCCATGGGATATTTTTGCATTCTCTAAAAATTCAGCCAAAATGGAGGTTAAGAAAATCTCCTCGTTAATTGGGGACATTACTCATTTTCGACCCTTTTTTAGTAGGAAGGCCATAATGTGTCCGATTTGCATTGAATCTTAGCGTGTGACAATTCGTTGGATAGGTAAACAACATAACTACGACATCCATGGGATATTTTTGCATTCTCTAAAAATTCGGCCAGAATGGAGGTTAAGAAAATCTCCTCGTTAATTTAGGACATTACTCGTTTTCGACCCTTTTTTACTAGGAAGGCCATAATGTGGCCGATTTGCATTGAATCTTAGCGTGTGACAATTCTCTGGATAGGTAAACAACATAACTACGACTTCCATGGGATATTTTTGCATTCTCTAAAAATTCGGCCAAAATGGAGGTTAAGAAAATCTCCTCGATAATTTAGGACATTACTAGGAAGGCCATAAAGTGGCCGATTTGTATTAAATCTTAGCATGTGACAATTCGTTGGATAGGTTAATAACATAACTACGACTTCCATGGGATATTTTTGCATTCTCTAAAAATTCGGCCAAAATGGAGGTTAAGAAAATCTCCTCGTTAATTTAGGACATTACTCGTTTTCGACCCTTTTTTACTAGGAAGGCCATAATGTGGTCGATTTGCACTGAATCTTAGCATGTGACAATTCGTTGGATAGGTAAACAACATAACTACGACTTCCATGGGATATTTTTGAATTCTCTAAAAATTCGGCCAAAATGGAGGTTAAGAAAATCTCCTCGTTAATTTAGGACATTACTCGTTTTTGACCCATTTTTACTAGGAATGCCATAAAGTGGCCGATTTGTATTGAATCTTAGCATGTGACAATTTGTTGGATAGGTAAACAACTTAACTACGACTTCCATGGGATATTTTTGCATTCTCTAAAAATTCGGCCAAAATGGAGGTTAAGAAAATCTCCTCGTTAACTTAGGACATTACTCGTTTTTGACCCATTTTTACTAGGAATGCCATAAAGTGGCCGATTTGTATTGAATCTTAGCATGTGACAATTTGTTGGATAGGTAAACAACTTAACTACGACTTCCATGGGATATTTTTGCATTCTCTAAAAATTCAGCCAAAATGGAGGTTAAGAAAATCTCCTCGTTAATTTGGGACATTGCTTGTTTTCGACCCATTTTTACTAGGAAGGCCATAAAGTGGCCGATTTGTATTGAATCTTAGCATGTGACAATTCGTTGGATAGGTAAACAACATAACTACGACTTCCATGGGATAATTTTGCATTCTCTAAAAATTCGGCCAAAATGGAGGTTAAGAAAATCTCCTCGTTAATTTAGGACATTACTCGTTTTTGACCCATTTTTACTAGGAAGGCCATAAAGTGGCCGATTTGTATTGAATCTTAGCATGTGACAATTCGTTGGATAGGTAAATAACATAAATACGACTTCCATGGGATATTTTTGCATTCTCTAAAAATTCAGCCAAAATGGAGGTTAAGAATATCTCCTCGTTAATTTGGGACATTACTCGTTTTCGACCATTTTTTAGTAGGAAGGCCATAATGTGGCCGATTTGCATTGAATCTTAGCGTGTGACAATTCGTTGGATAGGTAAACAACATAACTACGACTTCCATGGGATATTTTTGCATTCTCTAAAAATTCGGCCAAAATGGAGGTTAAGAAAATCTCCTCGTTAATTTAGGACATTACTCGTTTTTGACCCATTTTTACTAGGAATGCCATAAAGTGGCCGATTTGTATTGAATCTTAGCATGTGACAATTTGTTGGATAGGTAAACAACATAACTACGACTTCCATGGGATATTTTTGCATTCTCTAAAAATTCAGCCAAAATGGAGGTTAAGAAAATCTCCTCGTTAATTGGGGACATTACTCATTTTCGACCCTTTGTTAGTAGGAAGGCCATAATGTGTCCGATTTGCATTGAATCTTAGCGTGTGACAATTCGTTGGATAGGTAAACAACATAACTACGACATCCATGGGATATTTTTGCATTCTCTAAAAATTCGGCCAGAATGGAGGTTAAGAAAATCTCCTCGTTAATTTAGGACATTACTCGTTTTCGACCCTTTTTTACTAGGAAGGCCATAATGTGGCCGATTTGCATTGAATCTTAGCGTGTGACAATTCTCTGGATAGGTAAACAACATAACTACGACTTCCATGGGATATTTTTGCATTCTCTAAAAATTCGGCCAAAATGGAGGTTAAGAAAATCTCCTCGATAATTTAGGACATTACTAGGAAGGCCATAAAGTGGCCGATTTGTATTAAATCTTAGCATGTGACAATTCGTTGGATAGGTTAATAACATAACTACGACTTCCATGGGATATTTTTGCATTCTCTAAAAATTCGGCCAAAATGGAGGTTAAGAAAATCTCCTCGTTAATTTAGGACATTACTCGTTTTCGACCCTTTTTTACTAGGAAGGCCATAATGTGGTCGATTTGCACTGAATCTTAGCATGTGACAATTCGTTGGATAGGTAAACAACATAACTACGACTTCCATGGGATATTTTTGAATTCTCTAAAAATTCGGCCAAAATGGAGGTTAAGAAAATCTCCTCGTTAATTTAGGACATTACTCGTTTTTGACCCATTTTTACTAGGAATGCCATAAAGTGGCCGATTTGTATTGAATCTTAGCATGTGACAATTTGTTGGATAGGTAAACAACTTAACTACGACTTCCATGGGATATTTTTGCATTCTCTAAAAATTCGGCCAAAATGGAGGTTAAGAAAATCTCCTCGTTAACTTAGGACATTACTCGTTTTTGACCCATTTTTACTAGGAATGCCATAAAGTGGCCGATTTGTATTGAATCTTAGCATGTGACAATTTGTTGGATAGGTAAACAACTTAACTACGACTTCCATGGGATATTTTTGCATTCTCTAAAAATTCAGCCAAAATGGAGGTTAAGAAAATCTCCTCGTTAATTTGGGACATTGCTTGTTTTCGACCCATTTTTACTAGGAAGGCCATAAAGTGGCCGATTTGTATTGAATCTTAGCATGTGACAATTCGTTGGATAGGTAAACAACATAACTACGACTTCCATGGGATAATTTTGCATTCTCTAAAAATTCGGCCAAAATGGAGGTTAAGAAAATCTCCTCGTTAATTTAGGACATTACTCGTTTTTGACCCATTTTTACTAGGAAGGCCATAAAGTGGCCGATTTGTATTGAATCTTAGCATGTGACAATTCGTTGGATAGGTAAACAACATAAATACGACTTCCATGGGATATTTTTGCATTCTCTAAAAATTCAGCCAAAATGGAGGTTAAGAATATCTCCTCGTTAATTTGGGACATTACTCGTTTTCGACCATTTTTTAGTAGGAAGGCCATAATGTGGCCGATTTGCATTGAATCTTAGCGTGTGACAATTTGTTGGATAGGTAAACAACATAACTACGACTTCCATGGGATATTTTTGCATTCTCTAAAAATTCGGCCAAAATGGAGGTTAAGAAAATCTCCTCGATAATTTAGGACATTACTAGGAAGGCCATAAAGTGGCCGATTTGTATTAAATCTTAGCATGTGACAATTCGTTGGATAGGTTAATAACATAACTACGACTTCCATGGGATATTTTTGCATTCTCTAAAAATTCGGCCAAAATGGAGGTTAAGAAAATCTCCTCGTTAATTTAGGACATTACTCGTTTTCGACCCTTTTTTACTAGGAAGGCCATAATGTGGTCGATTTGCACTGAATCTTAGCATGTGACAATTCGTTGGATAGGTAAACAACATAACTACGACTTCCATGGGATATTTTTGAATTCTCTAAAAATTCGGCCAAAATGGAGGTTAAGAAAATCTCCTCGTTAATTTAGGACATTACTCGTTTTTGACCCATTTTTACTAGGAATGCCATAAAGTGGCCGATTTGTATTGAATCTTAGCATGTGACAATTTGTTGGATAGGTAAACAACTTAACTACGACTTCCATGGGATATTTTTGCATTCTCTAAAAATTCGGCCAAAATGGAGGTTAAGAAAATCTCCTCGTTAATTTAGGACATTACTCGTTTTTGACCCATTTTTACTAGGAATGCCATAAAGTGGCCGATTTGTATTGAATCTTAGCATGTGACAATTTGTTGGATAGGTAAACAACTTAACTACGACTTCCATGGGATATTTTTGCATTCTCTAAAAATTCAGCCAAAATGGAGGTTAAGAAAATCTCCTCGTTAATTTGGGACATTGCTTGTTTTCGACCATTTTTACTAGGAAGGCCATAAAGTGGCCGATTTGTATTGAATCTTAGCATGTGACAATTCGTTGGATAGGTAAACAACATAACTACGACTTCCATGGGATAATTTTGCATTCTCTAAAAATTCGGCCAAAATGGAGGTTAAGAAAATCTCCTCGTTAATTTAGGACATTACTCGTTTTTGACCCATTTTTACTAGGAAGGCCATAAAGTGGCCGATTTGTATTGAATCTTAGCATGTGACAATTCGTTGGATAGGTAAACAACATAAATACGACTTCCATGGGATATTTTTGCATTCTCTAAAAATTCAGCCAAAATGGAGGTTAAGAATATCTCCTCGTTAATTTGGGACATTACTCGTTTTCGACCATTTTTTAGTAGGAAGGCCATAATGTGGCCGATTTGCATTGAATCTTAGCGTGTGACAATTTGTTGGATAGGTAAACAACATAACTACGACTTCCATGGGATATTTTTGCATTCTCTAAAAATTCGGCCAAAATGGAGGTTAAGAAAATCTCCTCGATAATTTAGGACATTACTAGGAAGGCCATAAAGTGGCCGATTTGTATTAAATCTTAGCATGTGACAATTCGTTGGATAGGTTAATAACATAACTACGACTTCCATGGGATATTTTTGCATTCTCTAAAAATTCGGCCAAAATGGAGGTTAAGAAAATCTCCTCGTTAATTTAGGACATTACTCGTTTTCGACCCTTTTTTACTAGGAAGGCCATAATGTGGTCGATTTGCACTGAATCTTAGCATGTGACAATTCGTTGGATAGGTAAACAACATAACTACGACTTCCATGGGATATTTTTGAATTCTCTAAAAATTCGGCCAAAATGGAGGTTAAGAAAATCTCCTCGTTAATTTAGGACATTACTCGTTTTTGACCCATTTTTACTAGGAATGCCATAAAGTGGCCGATTTGTATTGAATCTTAGCATGTGACAATTTGTTGGATAGGTAAACAACTTAACTACGACTTCCATGGGATATTTTTGCATTCTCTAAAAATTCAGCCAAAATGGAGGTTAAGAAAATCTCCTCGTTAATTTGGGACATTGCTTGTTTTCGACCCATTTTTACTAGGAAGGCCATAAAGTGGCCGATTTGTATTGAATCTTAGCATGTGACAATTCGTTGGATAGGTAAACAACATAACTACGACTTCCATGGGATAATTTTGCATTCTCTAAAAATTCGGCCAAAATGGAGGTTAAGAAAATCTCCTCGTTAATTTAGGACATTACTCGTTTTTGACCCATTTTTACTAGGAAGGCCATAAAGTGGCCGATTTGTATTGAATCTTAGCATGTGACAATTCGTTGGATAGGTAAACAACATAAATACGACTTCCATGGGATATTTTTGCATTCTCTAAAAATTCAGCCAAAATGGAGGTTAAGAATATCTCCTCGTTAATTTGGGACATTACTCGTTTTCGACCATTTTTTAGTAGGAAGGCCATAATGTGGCCGATTTGCATTGAATCTTAGCGTGTGACAATTTGTTGGATAGGTAAACAACATAACTACGACTTCCATGGGATATTTTTGCATTCTCTAAAAATTCGGCCAAAATGGAGGTTAAGAAAATCTCCTCGTTAATTTAGGACATTACTCGTTTTCGACCCTTTTTTACTAGGAAGGCCATAATGTGGCCGATTTGCATTGAATCTTAGCGTGTGACAATTCTCTGGATAGGTAAACAACATAACTACGACTTCCATGGGATATTTTTGCATTCTCTAAAAATTCGGCCAAAATGGAGGTTAAGAAAATCTCCTCGATAATTTAGGACATTGCTCGTTTTCGACCCATTTTTACTAGGAAGGCCATAAAGTGGCCGATTTGTATTAAATCTTAGCATGTGACAATTCGTTGGATAGGTTAATAACATAACTACGACTTCCATGGGATATTTTTGCATTCTCTAAAAATTCGGCCAAAATGGAGGTTAAGAAAATCTCCTCGTTAATTTAGGACATTACTCGTTTTCGACCCTTTTTTACTAGGAAGGCCATAATATGGTCGATTTGCACTGAATCTTAGCATGTGACAATTCGTTGGATAGGTAAACAACATAACTACGACTTCCATGGGATATTTTTGCATTCTCTAAAAATTCGGCCAAAATGGAGGTTAAGAAAATCTCCTCGTTAATTTAGGACATTACTCGTTTTTGACCCATTTTTACTAGGAATGCCATAAAGTGGCCGATTTGTATTGAATCTTAGCATGTGACAATTTGTTGGATAGGTAAACAACTTAACTACGACTTCCATGGGATATTTTTGCATTCTCTAAAAATTCGGCCAAAATGGAGGTTAAGAAAATCTCCTCGTTAATTTAGGACATTACTCGTTTTTGACCCATTTTTACTAGGAATGCCATAAAGTGGCCGATTTGTATTGAATCTTAGCATGTGACAATTTGTTGGATAGGTAAACAACTTAACTACGACTTCCATGGGATATTTTTGCATTCTCTAAAAATTCAGCCAAAATGGAGGTTAAGAAAATCTCCTCGTTAATTTGGGACATTGCTTGTTTTCGACCCATTTTTACTAGGAAGGCCATAAAGTGGCCGATTTGTATTGAATCTTAGCATGTGACAATTCGTTGGATAGGTAAACAACATAACTACGACTTCCATGGGATAATTTTGCATTCTCTAAAAATTCGGCCAAAATGGAGGTTTAGAAAATCTCCTCGTTAATTTAGGACATTACTCGTTTTTGACCCATTTTTACTAGGAAGGCCATAAAGTGGCCGATTTGTATTGAATCTTAGCATGTGACAATTCGTTGGATAGGTAAACAACATAAATACGACTTCCATGGGATATTTTTGCATTCTCTAAAAATTCAGCCAAAATGGAGGTTAAGAATATCTCCTCGTTAATTTGGGACATTACTCGTTTTCGACCATTTTTTAGTAGGAAGGCCATAATGTGGCCGATTTGCATTGAATCTTAGCGTGTGACAATTTGTTGGATAGGTAAACAACATAACAACGACTTCCATGGGATATTTTTGCATTCTCTAAAAATTCGGCCAAAATGGAGGTTAAGAAAATCTCCTCGATAATTTAGGACATTACTAGGAAGGCCATAAAGTGGCCGATTTGTATTAAATCTTAGCATGTGACAATTCGTTGGATAGGTTAATAACATAACTACGACTTCCATGGGATATTTTTGCATTCTCTAAAAATTCGGCCAAAATGGAGGTTAAGAAAATCTCCTCGTTAATTTAGGACATTACTCGTTTTCGACCCTTTTTTACTAGGAAGGCCATAATGTGGTCGATTTGCACTGAATCTTAGCATGTGACAATTCGTTGGATAGGTAAACAACATAACTACGACTTCCATGGGATATTTTTGAATTCTCTAAAAATTCGGCCAAAATGGAGGTTAAGAAAATCTCCTCGTTAATTTAGGACATTACTCGTTTTTGACCCATTTTTACTAGGAATGCCATAAAGTGGCCGATTTGTATTGAATCTTAGCATGTGACAATTTGTTGGATAGGTAAACAACTTAACTACGACTTCCATGGGATATTTTTGCATTCTCTAAAAATTCGGCCAAAATGGAGGTTAAGAAAATCTCCTCGTTAATTTAGGACATTACTCGTTTTTGACCCATTTTTACTAGGAATGCCATAAAGTGGCCGATTTGTATTGAATCTTAGCATGTGACAATTTGTTGGATAGGTAAACAACTTAACTACGACTTCCATGGGATATTTTTGCATTCTCTAAAAATTCAGCCAAAATGGAGGTTAAGAAAATCTCCTCGTTAATTTGGGACATTGCTTGTTTTCGACCCATTTTTACTAGGAAGGCCATAAAGTGGCCGATTTGTATTGAATCTTAGCATGTGACAATTCGTTGGATAGGTAAACAACATAACTACGACTTCCATGGGATAATTTTGCATTCTCTAAAAATTCGGCCAAAATGGAGGTTAAGAAAATCTCCTCGTTAATTTAGGACATTACTCGTTTTTGACCCATTTTTACTAGGAAGGCCATAAAGTGGCCGATTTGTATTGAATCATAGCATGTGACAATTCGTTGGATAGGTAAACAACATAAATACGACTTCCATGGGATATTTTTGCATTCTCTAAAAATTCAGCCAAAATGGAGGTTAAGAATATCTCCTCGTTAATTTGGGACATTACTCGTTTTCGACCATTTTTTAGTAGGAAGGCCATAATGTGGCCGATTTGCATTGAATCTTAGCGTGTGACAATTTGTTGGATAGGTAAACAACATAACTACGACTTCCATGGGATATTTTTGCATTCTCTAAAAATTCGGCCAAAATGGAGGTTAAGAAAATCTCCTCGTTAATTTAGGACATTACTCGTTTTCGACCCTTTTTTACTAGGAAGGCCATAATGTGGCCGATTTGCATTGAATCTTAGCGTGTGACAATTCTCTGGATAGGTAAACAACATAACTACGACTTCCATGGGATATTTTTGCATTCTCTAAAAATTCGGCCAAAATGGAGGTTAAGAAAATCTCCTCGATAATTTAGGACATTGCTCGTTTTCGACCCATTTTTACTAGGAAGGCCATAAAGTGGCCGATTTGTATTAAATCTTAGCATGTGACAATTCGTTGGATAGGTTAATAACATAACTACGACTTCCATGGGATATTTTTGCATTCTCTAAAAATTCGGCCAAAATGGAGGTTAAGAAAATCTCCTCGTTAATTTAGGACATTACTCGTTTTCGACCCTTTTTTACTAGGAAGGCCATAATGTGGTCGATTTGCACTGAATCTTAGCATGTGACAATTCGTTGGATAGGTAAACAACATAACTACGACTTCCATGGGATATTTTTGCAATCTCTAAAAATTCGGCCAAAATGGAGGTTAAGAAAATCTCCTCGTTAATTTAGGACATTACTCGTTTTTGACCCATTTTTACTAGGAATGCCATAAAGTGGCCGATTTGTATTGAATCTTAGCATGTGACAATTTGTTGGATAGGTAAACAACTTAACTACGACTTCCATGGGATATTTTTGCATTCTCTAAAAATTCGGCCAAAATGGAGGTTAAGAAAATCTCCTCGTTAATTTAGGACATTACTCGTTTTTGACCCATTTTTACTAGGAATGCCATAAAGTGGCCGATTTGTATTGAATCTTAGCATGTGACAATTTGTTGGATAGGTAAACAACTTAACTACGACTTCCATGGGATATTTTTGCATTCTCTAAAAATTCAGCCAAAATGGAGGTTAAGAAAATCTCCTCGTTAACTTGGGACATTGCTTGTTTTCGACCCATTTTTACTAGGAAGGCCATAAAGTGGCCGATTTGTATTGAATCTTAGCATGTGACAATTCGTTGGATAGGTAAACAACATAACTACGACTTCCATGGGATAATTTTGCATTCTCTAAAAATTCGGCCAAAATGGAGGTTAAGAAAATCTCCTCGTTAATTTAGGACATTACTCGTTTTTGACCCATTTTTACTAGGAAGGCCATAAAGTGGCCGATTTGTATTGAATCTTAGCATGTGACAATTCGTTGGATAGGTAAATAACATAAATACGACTTCCATGGGATATTTTTGCATTCTCTAAAAATTCAGCCAAAATGGAGGTTAAGAATATCTCCTCGTTAATTTGGGACATTACTCGTTTTCGACCATTTTTTAGTAGGAAGGCCATAATGTGGCCGATTTGCATTGAATCTTAGCGTGTGACAATTCGTTGGATAGGTAAACAACATAACTACGACTTCCATGGGATATTTTTGCATTCTCTAAAAATTCGGCCAAAATGGAGGTTAAGAAAATCTCCTCGTTAATTTAGGACATTACTCGTTTTTGACCCATTTTTACTAGGAATGCCATAAAGTGGCCGATTTGTATTGAATCTTAGCATGTGACAATTTGTTGGATAGGTAAACAACATAACTACGACTTCCATGGGATATTTTTGCATTCTCTAAAAATTCAGCCAAAATGGAGGTTAAGAAAATCTCCTCGTTAATTGGGGACATTACTCATTTTCGACCCTTTTTTAGTAGGAAGGCCATAATGTGTCCGATTTGCATTGAATCTTTGCGTGTGACAATTCGTTGGATAGGTAAACAACATAACTACGACATCCATGGGATATTTTTGCATTCTCTAAAAATTCGGCCAGAATGGAGGTTAAGAAAATCTCCTCGTTAATTTAGGACATTACTCGTTTTCGACCCTTTTTTACTAGGAAGGCCATAATGTGGCCGATTTGCATTGAATCTTAGCGTGTGACAATTCTCTGGATAGGTAAACAACATAACTACGACTTCCATGGGATATTTTTGCATTCTCTAAAAATTCGGCCAAAATGGAGTTTAAGAAAATCTCCTCGATAATTTAGGACATTACTAGGAAGGCCATAAAGTGGCCGATTTGTATTAAATCTTAGCATGTGACAATTCGTTGGATAGGTTAATAACATAACTACGACTTCCATGGGATATTTTTGCATTCTCTAAAAATTCGGCCAAAATGGAGGTTAAGAAAATCTCCTCGTTAATTTAGGACATTACTCGTTTTCGACCCTTTTTTACTAGGAAGGCCATAATGTGGTCGATTTGCACTGAATCTTAGCATGTGACAATTCGTTGGATAGGTAAACAACATAACTACGACTTCCATGGGATATTTTTGCATTCTCTAAAAATTCGGCCAAAATGGAGGTTAAGAAAATCTCCTCGTTAATTTAGGACATTACTCGTTTTTGACCCATTTTTACTAGGAATGCCATAAAGTGGCCGATTTGTATTGAATCTTAGCATGTGACAATTTGTTGGATAGGTAAACAACTTAACTACGACTTCCATGGGATATTTTTGCATGCTCTAAAAATTCGGCCAAAATGGAGGTTAAGAAAATCTCCTCGTTAATTTAGGACATTACTCGTTTTTGACCCATTTTTACTAGGAATGCCATAAAGTGGCCGATTTGTATTGAATCTTAGCATGTGACAATTTGTTGGATAGGTAAACAACTTAACTACGACTTCCATGGGATATTTTTGCATTCTCTAAAAATTCAGCCAAAATGGAGGTTAAGAAAATCTCCTCGTTAATTTGGGACATTGCTTGTTTTCGACCCATTTTTACTAGGAAGGCCATAAAGTGGCCGATTTGTATTGAATCTTAGCATGTGACAATTCGTTGGATAGGTAAACAACATAACTACGACTTCCATGGGATAATTTTGCATTCTCTAAAAATTCGGCCAAAATGGAGGTTAAGAAAATCTCCTCGTTAATTTAGGACATTACTCGTTTTTGACCCATTTTTACTAGGAAGGCCATAAAGTGGCCGATTTGTATTGAATCTTAGCATGTGACAATTCGTTGGATAGGTAAACAACATAAATACGACTTCCATGGGATATTTTTGCATTCTCTAAAAATTCAGCCAAAATGGAGGTTAAGAATATCTCCTCGTTAATTTGGGACATTACTCGTTTTCGACCATTTTTTAGTAGGAAGGCCATAATGTGGCCGATTTGCATTGAATCTTAGCGTGTGACAATTTGTTGGATAGGTAAACAACATAACTACGACTTCCATGGGATATTTTTGCATTCTCTAAAAATTCGGCCAAAATGGAGGTTAAGAAAATCTCCTCGTTAATTTAGGACATTACTCGTTTTCGACCCTTTTTTACTAGGAAGGCCATAATGTGGTCGATTTGCATTGAATCTTAGCATGTGACAATTCGTTGGATAGGTAAACAACATAACTACGACTTCCATGGGATATTTTTGCATTCTCTAAAAATTCGGCCAAAATGGAGGTTAAGAAAATCTCCTCGTTAATTTAGGACATTACTCGTTTTTGACCCATTTTTACTAGGAATGCCATAAAGTGGCCGATTTGTATTGAATCTTAGCATGTGACAATTTGTTGGATAGGTAAACAACATAACTACGACTTCCATGGGATATTTTTGCATTCTCTAAAAATTCAGCCAAAATGGAGGTTAAGAAAATCTCCTCGTTAATTGGGGACATTACTCATTTTCGACCCTTTTTTAGTAGGAAGGCCATAATGTGTCCGATTTGCATTGAATCTTTGCGTGTGACAATTCGTTGGATAGGTAAACAACATAACTACGACATCCATGGGATATTTTTGCATTCTCTAAAAATTCGGCCAGAATGGAGGTTAAGAAAATCTCCTCGTTAATTTAGGACATTACTCGTTTTCGACCCTTTTTTACTAGGAAGGCCATAATGTGGCCGATTTGCATTGAATCTTAGCGTGTGACAATTCTCTGGATAGGTAAACAACATAACTACGACTTCCATGGGATATTTTTGCATTCTCTAAAAATTCGGCCAAAATGGAGGTTAAGAAAATCTCCTCGATAATTTAGGACATTACTAGGAAGGCCATAAAGTGGCCGATTTGTATTAAATCTTAGCATGTGACAATTCGTTGGATAGGTTAATAACATAACTACGACTTCCATGGGATATTTTTGCATTCTCTAAAAATTCGGCCAAAATGGAGGTTAAGAAAATCTCCTCGTTAATTTAGGACATTACTCGTTTTCGACCCTTTTTTACTAGGAAGGCCATAATGTGGTCGATTTGCACTGAATCTTAGCATGTGACAATTCGTTGGATAGGTAAACAACATAACTACGACTTCCATGGGATATTTTTGCATTCTCTAAAAATTCGGCCAAAATGGAGGTTAAGAAAATCTCCTCGTTAATTTAGGACATTACTCGTTTTTGACCCATTTTTACTAGGAATGCCATAAAGTGGCCGATTTGTATTGAATCTTAGCATGTGACAATTTGTTGGATAGGTAAACAACTTAACTACGACTTCCATGGGATATTTTTGCATGCTCTAAAAATTCGGCCAAAATGGAGGTTAAGAAAATCTCCTCGTTAATTTAGGACATTACTCGTTTTTGACCCATTTTTACTAGGAATGCCATAAAGTGGCCGATTTGTATTGAATCTTAGCATGTGACAATTCGTTGGATAGGTAAACAACATAACTACGACTTCCATGGGATAATTTTGCATTCTCTAAAAATTCGGCCAAAATGGAGGTTAAGAAAATCTCCTCGTTAATTTAGGACATTACTCGTTTTTGACCCATTTTTACTAGGAAGGCCATAAAGTGGCCGATTTGTATTGAATCTTAGCATGTGACAATTCGTTGGATAGGTAAACAACATAAATACGACTTCCATGGGATATTTTTGCATTCTCTAAAAATTCAGCCAAAATGGAGGTTAAGAATATCTCCTCGTTAATTTGGGACATTACTCGTTTTCGACCATTTTTTAGTAGGAAGGCCATAATGTGGCCGATTTGCATTGAATCTTAGCGTGTGACAATTTGTTGGATAGGTAAACAACATAACTACGACTTCCATGGGATATTTTTGCATTCTCTAAAAATTCGGCCAAAATGGAGGTTAAGAAAATCTCCTCGTTAATTTAGGACATTACTCGTTTTCGACCCTTTTTTACTAGGAAGGCCATAATGTGGTCGATTTGCATTGAATCTTAGCATGTGACAATTCGTTGGATAGGTAAACAACATAACTACGACTTCCATGGGATATTTTTGCATTCTCTAAAAATTCGGCCAAAATGGAGGTTAAGAAAATCTCCTCGTTAATTTAGGACATTACTCGTTTTTGACCCATTTTTACTAGGAAGGCCATAAAGTGGCCGATTTGTATTGAATCTTAGCATGTGACAATTCGTTGGATAGGTAAATAACATAAATACGACTTCCATGGGATATTTTTGCATTCTCTAAAAATTCAGCCAAAATGGAGGTTAAGAATATCTCCTCGTTAATTTGGGACATTACTCGTTTTCGACCATTTTTTAGTAGGAAGGCCATAATGTGGCCGATTTGCATTGAATCTTAGCGTGTGACAATTCGTTGGATAGGTAAACAACATAACTACGACTTCCATGGGATATTTTTGCATTCTCTAAAAATTCGGCCAAAATGGAGGTTAAGAAAATCTCCTCGTTAATTTAGGACATTACTCGTTTTTGACCCATTTTTACTAGGAATGCCATAAAGTGGCCGATTTGTATTGAATCTTAGCATGTGACAATTTGTTGGATAGGTAAACAACATAACTACGACTTCCATGGGATATTTTTGCATTCTCTAAAAATTCAGCCAAAATGGAGGTTAAGAAAATCTCCTCGTTAATTGGGGACATTACTCATTTTCGACCCTTTTTTAGTAGGAAGGCCATAATGTGTCCGATTTGCATTGAATCTTAGCGTGTGACAATTCGTTGGATAGGTAAACAACATAACTACGACATCCATGGGATATTTTTGCATTCTCTAAAAATTCGGCCAGAATGGAGGTTAAGAAAATCTCCTCGTTAATTTAGGACATTACTCGTTTTCGACCCTTTTTTACTAGGAAGGCCATAATGTGGCCAATTTGCATTGAATCTTAGCGTGTGACAATTCTCTGGATAGGTAAACAACATAACTACGACTTCCATGGGATATTTTTGCATTCTCTAAAAATTCGGCCAAAATGGAGGTTAAGAAAATCTCCTCGATAATTTAGGACATTGCTCGTTTTCGACCCATTTTTACTAGGAAGGCCATAAAGTGGCCGATTTGTATTAAATCTTAGCATGTGACAATTCGTTGGATAGGTTAATAACATAACTACGACTTCCATGGGATATTTTTGCATTCTCTAAAAATTCGGCCAAAATGGAGGTTAAGAAAATCTCCTCGTTAATTTAGGACATTACTCGTTTTCGACCCTTTTTTACTAGGAAGGCCATAATGTGGTCGATTTGCACTGAATCTTAGCATGTGACAATTCGTTGGATAGGTAAACAACATAACTACGACTTCCATGGGATATTTTTGCATTCTCTAAAAATTCGGCCAAAATGGAGGTTAAGAAAATCTCCTCGTTAATTTAGGACATTACTCGTTTTTGACCCATTTTTACTAGGAATGCCATAAAGTGGCCGATTTGTATTGAATCTTAGCATGTGACAATTTGTTGGATAGGTAAACAACTTAACTACGACTTCCATGGGATATTTTTGCATTCTCTAAAAATTCGGCCAAAATGGAGGTTAAGAAAATCTCCTCGTTAATTTAGGACATTACTCGTTTTTGACCCATTTTTACTAGGAATGCCATAAAGTGGCCGATTTGTATTGAATCTTAGCATGTGACAATTTGTTGGATAGGTAAACAACTTAACTACGACTTCCATGGGATATTTTTGCATTCTCTAAAAATTCAGCCAAAATGGAGATTAAGAAAATCTCCTCGTTAATTTGGGACATTGCTTGTTTTCGACCCATTTTTACTAGGAAGGCCATAAAGTGGCCGATTTGTATTGAATCTTAGCATGTGACAATTCGTTGGATAGGTAAACAACATAACTACGACTTCCATGGGATAATTTTGCATTCTCTAAAAATTCGGCCAAAATGGAGGTTAAGAAAATCTCCTCGTTAATTTAGGACATTACTCGTTTTTGACCCATTTTTACTAGGAAGGCCATAAAGTGGCCGATTTGTATTGAATCTTAGCATGTGACAATTCGTTGGATAGGTAAACAACATAAATACGACTTCCATGGGATATTTTTGCATTCTCTAAAAATTCAGCCAAAATGGAGGTTAAGAATATCTCCTCGTTAATTTGGGACATTACTCGTTTTCGACCATTTTTTAGTAGGAAGGCCATAATGTGGCCGATTTGCATTGAGTCTTAGCGTGTGACAATTTGTTGGATAGGTAAACAACATAACTACGACTTCCATGGGATATTGTTGCATTCTCTAAAAATTCGGCCAAAATGGAGGTTAAGAAAATCTCCTCGTTAATTTAGGACATTACTCGTTTTCGACCCTTTTTTACTAGGAAGGCCATAATGTGGTCGATTTGCATTGAATCTTAGCATGTGACAATTCGTTGGATAGGTAAACAACATAACTACGACTTCCATGGGATAATTTTGCATTCTCTAAAAATTCGGCCAAAATGGAGGTTAAGAAAATCTCCTCGTTAATTTAGGACATTACTCGTTTTTGACCCATTTTTACTAGGAATGCCATAAAGTGGCCGATTTGTATTGAATCTTAGCATGTGACAATTTGTTGGATAGGTAAAAAACATAACTACGACTTCCATGGGATATTTTTGCATTCTCTAAAAATTCAGCCAAAATGGAGGTTAAGAAAATCTCCTCGTTAATTGGGGACATTACTCATTTTCGACCCTTTTTTAGTAGGAAGGCCATAATGTGTCCGATTTGCATATAATCTTAGCGTGTGACAATTCGTTGGATAGGTAAACAACATAACTACGACATCCATGGGATATTTTTGCATTCTCTAAAAATTCGGCCAGAATGGAGGTTAAGAAAATCTCCTCGTTAATTTAGGACATTACTCGTTTTCGACCCTTTTTTACTAGGAAGGCCATAATGTGGCCGATTTGCATTGAATCTTAGCGTGTGACAATTCTCTGGATAGGTAAACAACATAACTACGACTTCCATGGGATATTTTTGCATTCTCTAAAAATTCGGCCAAAATGGAGGTTAAGAAAATCTCCTCGTTAATTTAGGACATTGCTCGTTTTCGACCCATTTTTACTAGGAAGGCCATAAAGTGGCCGATTTGTATTGAATCTTAGCATGTGACAATTCGTTGGATAGGTTAATAACATAACTACGACTTCCATGGGATATTTTTGCATTCTCTAAAAATTCGGCCAAAATGGTGGTTAAGAAAATCTCCTCGTTAATTTAGGACATTACTCGTTTTCGACAATTTTTTACTAGGAAGGCCATAATGTGGTCGATTTGCACTGAATCTTAGCATGTGACAATTCGTTGGATAGGTAAACAACATAACTACGACTTCCATGGGATATTTTTGCATTCTCTAAAAATTCGGCCAAAATGGAGGTTAAGAAAATCTCCTCGTTAATTTAGGACATTGCTCGTTTTCGACCCATTTTTACTAGGAAGGCCATAAAGTGGCCGATTTGTATTGAATCTTAGCATGTGACAATTCGTTGGATAGGTTAATAACATAACTATGACTTCCATGGGATATTTTTGCATTCTCTAAAAATTCGGCCAAAATGGAGGTTAAGAAAATCTCCTCGTTAATTTAGGACATTACTCGTTTTCGACCCTTTTTTACTAGGAAGGCCATAATGTGGTCGATTTGCACTGAATCTTAGCATGTGACAATTCGTTGGATAGGTAAACAACATAACTACGACTTCCATGGGATATTTTTGCATTCTCTAAAAATTCGGCCAAAATGGAGGTTAAGAAAATCTCCTCGTTAATTTAGGACATTACTCGTTTTTGACCCATTTTTACTAGAATGCCATAAAGTGGCCGATTTGTATTGAATCTTAGCATGTGACAATTTGTTGGATAGGTAAAAAACTTAACTACGACTTCCATGGGATATTTTTGCATTCTCTAAAAATTCGGCCAAAATGGAGGTTAAGAAAATCTCCTCGTTAATTTAGGACATTACTCGTTTTTGACCCATTTTTACTAGGAATGCCATAAAGTGGCCGATTTGTATTGAATCTTAGCATGTGACAATTTGTTGGATAGGTAAACAACTTAACTACGACTTCCATGGGATATTTTTGCATTCTCTAAAAATTCAGCCAAAATGGAGGTTAAGAAAATCTCCTCGTTAATTTGGGACATTGCTTGTTTTCGACCCATTTTTACTAGGAAGGCCATAAAGTGGCCGATTTGTATTGAATCTTAGCATGTGACAATTCGTTGGATAGGTAAACAACATAACTACGACTTCCATGGGATATTTTTGCATTCTCTAAAAATTCGGCCAAAATGGAGGTTAAGAAAATCTCCTCGTTAATTTGGGACATTACTCGTTTTTGACCCATTTTTACTAGGAAGGCCATAAAGTGGCCGATTTGTATTGAATCTTAGCATGTGACAATTCGTTGGATAGGTAAACAACATAAATACGACTTCCATGGGATATTTTTGCATTCTCTAAAAATTCAGCCAAAATGGAGGTTAAGAATATCTCCTCGTTAATTTGGGACATTACTCGTTTTCGACCCTTTTTTAGTAGGAAGGCCTAATGTGGCCGATTTGCATTGAATCTTAGCGTGTGACAATTCGTTGGATAGGTAAACAACATAACTACGACTTCCACGGGATATTTTTGCATTCTCTAAAAATTCAGCCAAAATGGAGGTTAAGAAAATCTCCTCGTTAATTGGGGACATTACTCGTTTTTGACCCATTTTTACTAGGAAGGCCATAAAGTGGCCGATTTGTATTGAATCTTAGCATGTGACAATTCGTTGGATAGGTAAACAACATAACTACGACTTCCATGGGATATTTTTGCATTCTCTAAAAATTCGGCCAGAATGGAGGTTAAGAAAATCTCCTCGTTAATTTAGGACATTACTCGTTTTCGACCCATTTTTACTAGGAAGGCCATAAAGTGGCCGATTTGTATTTAATCTTAGCATGTGACAATTCGTTGGATAGGTAAACAACATAACTATGACTTCCATGAGATATTTTTGCATTCTCTAAAAATTCAGCCAAAATGGAGGTTAAGAAAATCTCTCGTTAATTTGGGACATTACTCGTTTTCGACCCTTTTTTACTAGGAAGGCCATAATGTGGCCGATTTGCATTGAATCTTAGCGTGTGACAATTCGTTGGATAGGTAAACAACTTAACTACGACTTCCATGGGATATTTTTGCATTCTCTAAAAATTCGGCCAAAATGGAGGTTAAGAAAATCTCCTCGTTAATTTAGGACATTACTCGTTTTTGACCCATTTTTACTAGGAATGCCATAAAGTGGCCGATTTGTACTGAATCTTAGCATGTGACAATTTGTTGGATAGGTAAACAACTTAACTACGACTTCCATGGGATATTTTTGCATTCTCTAAAAATTCAGCCAAAATGGAGGTTAAGAAAATCTCCTCGTTAATTTGGGACATTGCTTGTTTTCGACCCATTTTTACTAGGAAGGCCATAAAGTGGCCGATTTGTATTGAATCTTAGCATGTGACAATTCGTTGGATAGGTAAACAACATAACTACGACTTCCATGGGATATTTTTGCATTCTCTAAAAATTCGGCCAAATTGGAGGTTAAGAAAATCTCCTCGTTAATTTGGGACATTAATCGTTTTTGACCCATTTTTACTAGGAAGGCCATAAAGTGGCCGATTTGTATTGAATCTTAGCATGTGACAATTCGTTGGATAGGTAAACAACATAACTACGACTTCCATGGGATATTTTTGCATTCTCTAAAAATTCAGCCAAAATGGAGGTTAAGAATATCTCCTCGTTAATTTGGGACATTACTCGTTTTCGACCCTTTTTTAGTAGGAAGGCCTAATGTGGCCGATTTGCATTGAATCTTAGCGTGTGACAATTCGTTGGATAGGTAAACAACATAACTACGACTTCCACGGGATATTTTTGCATTCTCTAAAAATTCAGCCAAAATGGAGGTTAAGAAAATCTCCTCGTTAATTGGGGACATTACTCGTTTTTGACCCATTTTTACTAGGAAGGCCATAAAGTGGCCGATTTGTATTGAATCTTAGCATGTGACAGATCGTTGGATAGGTAAACAACATAACTACGACTTCCATGGGATATTTTTGCATTCTCTAAAAATTCGGCCAGAATGGAGGTTAAGAAAATCTCCTCGTTAATTTAGGACATTACTCGTTTTCGACCCATTTTTACTAGGAAGGCCATAAAGTGGCCGATTTGTATTTAATCTTAGCATGTGACAATTCGTTGGATAGGTAAACAACATAACTATGACTTCCATGAGATATTTTTGCATTCTCTAAAAATTCAGCCAAAATGGAGGTTAAGAAAATCTCTCGTTAATTTGGGACATTACTCGTTTTCGACCCATTTTTACTAGGAAGGCCATAATGTGGCCGATTTGCATTGAATCTTAGCGTGTGACAATTCGTTGGATAGGTAAATAACATAACTACGACTTCCATGGGATATTTTTGCATTCTCTAAAAATTCGGCCAAAATGGAGGTTAAGAAAATCTCCTCGTTAATTTAGGACATTACTCGTTTTCGACCCTTTTTTACTAGGAAGGCCATAATGTGGTCGATTTGCACTGAATCTTAGCATGTGACAATTCGTTGGATAGGTAAACAACATAACTACGACTTCCATGGGATATTTTTGCATTCTCTAAAAATTCGGCCAAAATGGAGGTTAAGAAAATCTCCTCGTTAATTTAGGACATTACTCGTTTTTGACCCATTTTTACTAGGAATGCCATAAAGTGGCCGATTTGTATTGAATCTTAGCATGTGACAATTTGTTGGATAGGTAAACAACTTAACTACGACTTCCATGGGATATTTTTGCATTCTCTAAAAATTCAGCCAAAATGGAGGTTAAGAAAATCTCCTCGTTAATTTGGGACATTGCTTGTTTTCGACCCATTTTTACTAGGAAGGCCATAAAGTGGCCGATTTGTATTGAATCTTAGCATGTGACAATTCGTTGGATAGGTAAACAACATAACTACGACTTCCATGGGATATTTTTGCATTCTCTAAAAATTCGGCCAAAATGGAGGTTAAGAAAATCTCCTCGTTAATTTGGGACATTACTCGTTTTTGACCCATTTTTACTAGGAAGGCCATAAAGTGGCCGATTTGTATTGAATCTTAGCATGTGACAATTCGTTGGATAGGTAAACAACATAAATACGACTTCCATGGGATATTTTTGCATTCTCTAAAAATTTAGCCAAAATGGAGGTTAAGAATATCTCCTCGTTAATTTGGGACATTACTCGTTTTCGACCCTTTTTTAGTAGGAAGGCCTAATGTGGCCGATTTGCATTGAATCTTAGCGTGTGACAATTCGTTGGATAGGTAAACAACATAACTACGACTTCCACGGGATATTTTTGCATTCTCTAAAAATTCAGCCAAAATGGAGGTTAAGAAAATCTCCTCGTTAATTGGGGACATTACTCGTTTTTGACCCATTTTTACTAGGAAGGCCATAAAGTGGCCGATTTGTATTGAATCTTAGCATGTGACAATTCGTTGGATAGGTAAACAACATAACTACGACTTCCATGGGATATTTTTGCATTCTCTAAAAATTCGGCCAGAATGGAGGTTAAGAAAATCTCCTCGTTAATTTAGGACATTACTCGTTTTCGACCCATTTTTACTAGGAAGGCCATAAAGTGGCCGATTTGTATTTAATCTTAGCATGTGACAATTCGTTGGATAGGTAAACAACATAACTATGACTTCCATGAGATATTTTTGCATTCTCTAAAAATTCAGCCAAAATGGAGGTTAAGAAAATCTCTCGTTAATTTGGGACATTACTCGTTTTCGACCCTTTTTTACTAGGAAGGCCATAATGTGGCCGATTTGCATTGAATCTTAGCGTGTGACAATTCGTTGGATAGGTAAACAACTTAACTACGACTTCCATGGGATATTTTTGCATTCTCTAAAAATTCGGCCAAAATGGAGGTTAAGAAAATCTCCTCGTTAATTTAGGACATTACTCGTTTTTGACCCATTTTTACTAGGAATGCCATAAAGTGGCCGATTTGTACTGAATCTTAGCATGTGACAATTTGTTGGATAGGTAAACAACTTAACTACGACTTCCATGGGATATTTTTGCATTCTCTAAAAATTCAGCCAAAATGGAGGTTAAGAAAATCTCCTCGTTAATTTGGGACATTGCTTGTTTTCGACCCATTTTTACTAGGAAGGCCATAAAGTGGCCGATTTGTATTGAATCTTAGCATGTGACAATTCGTTGGATAGGTAAACAACATAACTACGACTTCCATGGGATATTTTTGCATTCTCTAAAAATTCGGCCAAAATGGAGGTTAAGAAAATCTCCTCGTTAATTTGGGACATTACTCGTTTTTGACCCATTTTTACTAGGAAGGCCATAAAGTGGCCGATTTGTATTGAATCTTAGCATGTGACAATTCGTTGGATAGGTAAACAACATAAATACGACTTCCATGGGATATTTTTGCATTCTCTAAAAATTCAGCCAAAATGGAGGTTAAGAATATCTCCTCGTTAATTTGGGACATTACTCGTTTTCGACCCTTTTTTAGTAGGAAGGCCTAATGTGGCCGATTTGCATTGAATCTTAGCGTGTGACAATTCGTTGGATAGGTAAACAACATAACTACGACTTCCACGGGATATTTTTGCATTCTCTAAAAATTCAGCCAAAATGGAGGTTAAGAAAATCTCCTCGTTAATTGGGGACATTACTCGTTTTTGACCCATTTTTACTAGGAATGCCATAAAGTGGCCGATTTGTATTGAATCTTAGCATGTGACAATTTGTTGGATAGGTAAACAACTTAACTACGACTTCCATGGGATATTTTTGCATTCTCTAAAAATTCAGCCAAAATGGAGGTTAAGAAAATCTCCTCGTTAATTTAGGACATTACTCGTTTTTGACCCATTTTTACTAGAATGCCATAAAGTGGCCGATTTGTATTGAATCTTAGCATGTGACAATTTGTTGGATAGGTAAAAAACTTAACTACGACTTCCATGGGATATTTTTGCATTCTCTAAAAATTCGGCCAAAATGGAGGTTAAGAAAATCTCCTCGTTAATTTAGGACATTACTCGTTTTTGACCCATTTTTACTAGGAATGCCATAAAGTGGCCGATTTGTATTGAATCTTAGCATGTGACAATTTGTTGGATAGGTAAACAACTTAACTACGACTTCCATGGGATATTTTTGCATTCTCTAAAAATTCAGCCAAAATGGAGGTTAAGAAAATCTCCTCGTTAATTTGGGACATTGCTTGTTTTCGACCCATTTTTACTAGGAAGGCCATAAAGTGGCCGATTTGTATTGAATCTTAGCATGTGACAATTCGTTGGATAGGTAAACAACATAACTACTACTTCCATGGGATATTTTTGCATTCTCTAAAAATTCGGCCAAAATGGAGGTTAAGAAAATCTCCTCGTTAATTTGGGACATTACTCGTTTTTGACCCATTTTTACTAGGAAGGCCATAAAGTGGCCGATTTGTATTGAATCTTAGCATGTGACAATTCGTTGGATAGGTAAACAACATAAATACGACTTCCATGGGATATTTTTGCATTCTCTAAAAATTTAGCCAAAATGGAGGTTAAGAATATCTCCTCGTTAATTTGGGACATTACTCGTTTTCGACCCTTTTTTAGTAGGAAGGCCTAATGTGGCCGATTTGCATTGAATCTTAGCGTGTGACAATTCGTTGGATAGGTAAACAACATAACTACGACTTCCACGGGATATTTTTGCATTCTCTAAAAATTCAGCCAAAATGGAGGTTAAGAAAATCTCCTCGTTAATTGGGGACATTACTCGTTTTTGACCCATTTTTACTAGGAAGGCCATAAAGTGGCCGATTTGTATTGAATCTTAGCATGTGACAATTCGTTGGATAGGTAAACAACATAACTACGACTTCCATGGGATATTTTTGCATTCTCTAAAAATTCGGCCAGAATGGAGGTTAAGAAAATCTCCTCGTTAATTTAGGACATTACTCGTTTTCGACCCATTTTTACTAGGAAGGCCATAAAGTGGCCGATTTGTATTTAATCTTAGCATGTGACAATTCGTTGGATAGGTAAACAACATAACTATGACTTCCATGAGATATTTTTGCATTCTCTAAAAATTCAGCCAAAATGGAGGTTAAGAAAATCTCTCGTTAATTTGGGACATTACTCGTTTTCGACCCTTTTTTACTAGGAAGGCCATAATGTGGCCGATTTGCATTGAATCTTAGCGTGTGACAATTCGTTGGATAGGTAAACAACTTAACTACGACTTCCATGGGATATTTTTGCATTCTCTAAAAATTCGGCCAAAATGGAGGTTAAGAAAATCTCCTCGTTAATTTAGGACATTACTCGTTTTTGACCCATTTTTACTAGGAATGCCATAAAGTGGCCGATTTGTACTGAATCTTAGCATGTGACAATTTGTTGGATAGGTAAACAACTTAACTACGACTTCCATGGGATATTTTTGCATTCTCTAAAAATTCAGCCAAAATGGAGGTTAAGAAAATCTCCTCGTTAATTTGGGACATTGCTTGTTTTCGACCCATTTTTACTAGGAAGGCCATAAAGTGGCCGATTTGTATTGAATCTTAGCATGTGACAATTCGTTGGATAGGTAAACAACATAACTACGACTTCCATGGGATATTTTTGCATTCTCTAAAAATTCGGCCAAAATGGAGGTTAAGAAAATCTCCTCGTTAATTTGGGACATTACTCGTTTTTGACCCATTTTTACTAGGAAGGCCATAAAGTGGCCGATTTGTATTGAATCTTAGCATGTGACAATTCGTTGGATAGGTAAACAACATAAATACGACTTCCATGGGATATTTTTGCATTCTCTAAAAATTCAGCCAAAATGGAGGTTAAGAATATCTCCTCGTTAATTTGGGACATTACTCGTTTTCGACCCTTTTTTAGTAGGAAGGCCTAATGTGGCCGATTTGCATTGAATCTTAGCGTGTGACAATTCGTTGGATAGGTAAACAACATAACTACGACTTCCACGGGATATTTTTGCATTCTCTAAAAATTCAGCCAAAATGGAGGTTAAGAAAATCTCCTCGTTAATTGGGGACATTACTCGTTTTTGACCCATTTTTACTAGGAATGCCATAAAGTGGCCGATTTGTATTGAATCTTAGCATGTGACAATTTGTTGGATAGGTAAACAACTTAACTACGACTTCCATGGGATATTTTTGCATTCTCTAAAAATTCAGCCAAAATGGAGGTTAAGAAAATCTCCTCGTTAATTTGGGACATTGCTTGTTTTCGACCCATTTTTACTAGGAAGGCCATAAAGTGGCCGATTTGTATTGAATCTTAGCATGTGACAATTCGTTGGATAGGTAAACAACATAACTACGACTTCCATGGGATATTTTTGCATTCTCTAAAAATTCGGCCAAAATGGAGGTTAAGAAAATCTCCTCGTTAATTTGGGACATTACTCGTTTTTGACCCATTTTTACTAGGAAGGCCATAAAGTGGCCGATTTGTATTGAATCTTAGCATGTGACAATTCGTTGGATAGGTAAACAACATAAATACGACTTCCATGGGATATTTTTGCATTCTCTAAAAATTCAGCCAAAATGGAGGTTAAGAATATCTCCTCGTTAATTTGGGACATTACTCGTTTTCGACCCTTTTTTAGTAGGAAGGCCTAATGTGGCCGATTTGCATTGAATCTTAGCGTGTGACAATTCGTTGGATAGGTAAACAACATAACTACGACTTCCACGGGATATTTTTGCATTCTCTAAAAATTCAGCCAAAATGGAGGTTAAGAAAATCTCCTCGTTAATTGGGGACATTACTCGTTTTTGACCCATTTTTACTAGGAAGGCCATAAAGTGGCCGATTTGTATTGAATCTTAGCATGTGACAATTCGTTGGATAGGTAAACAACATAACTACGACTTCCATGGGATATTTTTGCATTCTCTAAAAATTCGGCCAGAATGGAGGTTAAGAAAATCTCCTCGTTAATTTAGGACATTACTCGTTTTCGACCCATTTTTACTAGGAAGGCCATAAAGTGGCCGATTTGTATTTAATCTTAGCATGTGACAATTCGTTGGATAGGTAAACAACATAACTATGACTTCCATGAGATATTTTTGCATTCTCTAAAAATTCAGCCAAAATGGAGGTTAAGAAAATCTCTCGTTAATTTGGGACATTACTCGTTTTCGACCCTTTTTTACTAGGAAGGCCATAATGTGGCCGATTTGCATTGAATCTTAGCGTGTGACAATTCGTTGGATAGGTAAACAACTTAACTACGACTTCCATGGGATATTTTTGCATTCTCTAAAAATTCGGCCAAAATGGAGGTTAAGAAAATCTCCTCGTTAATTTAGGACATTACTCGTTTTTGACCCATTTTTACTAGGAATGCCATAAAGTGGCCGATTTGTACTGAATCTTAGCATGTGACAATTTGTTGGATAGGTAAACAACTTAACTACGACTTCCATGGGATATTTTTGCATTCTCTAAAAATTCAGCCAAAATGGAGGTTAAGAAAATCTCCTCGTTAATTTGGGACATTGCTTGTTTTCGACCCATTTTTACTAGGAAGGCCATAAAGTGGCCGATTTGTATTGAATCTTAGCATGTGACAATTCGTTGGATAGGTAAACAACATAACTACGACTTCCATGGGATATTTTTGCATTCTCTAAAAATTCGGCCAAAATGGAGGTTAAGAAAATCTCCTCGTTAATTTGGGACATTACTCGTTTTTGACCCATTTTTACTAGGAAGGCCATAAAGTGGCCGATTTGTATTGAATCTTAGCATGTGACAATTCGTTGGATAGGTAAACAACATAAATACGACTTCCATGGGATATTTTTGCATTCTCTAAAAATTCAGCCAAAATGGAGGTTAAGAATATCTCCTCGTTAATTTGGGACATTACTCGTTTTCGACCCTTTTTTAGTAGGAAGGCCTAATGTGGCCGATTTGCATTGAATCTTAGCGTGTGACAATTCGTTGGATAGGTAAACAACATAACTACGACTTCCACGGGATATTTTTGCATTCTCTAAAAATTCAGCCAAAATGGAGGTTAAGAAAATCTCCTCGTTAATTGGGGACATTACTCGTTTTTGACCCATTTTTACTAGGAAGGCCATAAAGTGGCCGATTTGTATTGAATCTTAGCATGTGACAATTCGTTGGATAGGTAAACAACATAACTACGACTTCCATGGGATATTTTTGCATTCTCTAAAAATTCGGCCAGAATGGAGGTTAAGAAAATCTCCTCGTTAATTTAGGACATTACTCGTTTTCAACCCATTTTTACTAGGAAGGCCATAAAGTGGCCGATTTGTATTTAATCTTAGCATGTGACAATTCGTTGGATAGGTAAACAACATAACTATGACTTCCATGAGATATTTTTGCATTCTCTAAAAATTCAGCCAAAATGGAGGTTAAGAAAATCTCTCGTTAATTTGGGACATTACTCGTTTTCGACCCTTTTTTACTAGGAAGGCCATAATGTGGCCGATTTGCATTGAATCTTAGCGTGTGACAATTCGTTGGATAGGTAAACAACTTAACTACGACTTCCATGGGATATTTTTGCATTCTCTAAAAATTCGGCCAAAATGGAGGTTAAGAAAATCTCCTCGTTAATTTAGGACATTACTCGTTTTTGACCCATTTTTACTAGGAATGCCATAAAGTGGCCGATTTGTACTGAATCTTAGCATGTGACAATTTGTTGGATAGGTAAACAACTTAACTACGACTTCCATGGGATATTTTTGCATTCTCTAAAAATTCAGCCAAAATGGAGGTTAAGAAAATCTCCTCGTTAATTTGGGACATTGCTTGTTTTCGACCCATTTTTACTAGGAAGGCCATAAAGTGGCCGATTTGTATTGAATCTTAGCATGTGACAATTCGTTGGATAGGTAAACAACATAACTACGACTTCCATGGGATATTTTTGCATTCTCTAAAAATTCGGCCAAAATGGAGGTTAAGAAAATCTCCTCGTTAATTTGGGACATTACTCGTTTTTGACCCATTTTTACTAGGAAGGCCATAAAGTGGCCGATTTGTATTGAATCTTAGCATGTGACAATTCGTTGGATAGGTAAACAACATAAATACGACTTCCATGGGATATTTTTGCATTCTCTAAAAATTCAGCCAAAATGGAGGTTAAGAATATCTCCTCGTTAATTTGGGACATTACTCGTTTTCGACCCTTTTTTAGTAGGAAGGCCTAATGTGGCCGATTTGCATTGAATCTTAGCGTGTGACAATTCGTTGGATAGGTAAACAACATAACTACGACTTCCACGGGATATTTTTGCATTCTCTAAAAATTCAGCCAAAATGGAGGTTAAGAAAATCTCCTCGTTAATTGGGGACATTACTCGTTTTTGACCCATTTTTACTAGGAAGGCCATAAAGTGGCCGATTTGTATTGAATCTTAGCATGTGACAATTCGTTGGATAGGTAAACAACATAACTACGACTTCCATGGGATATTTTTGCATTCTCTAAAAATTCGGCCAGAATGGAGGTTAAGAAAATCTCCTCGTTAATTTAGGACATTACTCGTTTTCGACCCATTTTTACTAGGAAGGCCATAAAGTGGCCGATTTGTATTTAATCTTAGCATGTGACAATTCGTTGGATAGGTAAACAACATAACTATGACTTCCATGAGATATTTTTGCATTCTCTAAAAATTCAGCCAAAATGGAGGTTAAGAAAATCTCTCGTTAATTTGGGACATTACTCGTTTTCGACCCTTTTTTACTAGGAAGGCCATAATGTGGCCGATTTGCATTGAATCTTAGCGTGTGACAATTCGTTGGATAGGTAAACAACTTAACTACGACTTCCATGGGATATTTTTGCATTCTCTAAAAATTCGGCCAAAATGGAGGTTAAGAAAATCTCCTCGTTAATTTAGGACATTACTCGTTTTTGACCCATTTTTACTAGGAATGCCATAAAGTGGCCGATTTGTACTGAATCTTAGCATGTGACAATTTGTTGGATAGGTAAACAACTTAACTACGACTTCCATGGGATATTTTTGCATTCTCTAAAAATTCAGCCAAAATGGAGGTTAAGAAAATCTCCTCGTTAATTTGGGACATTGCTTGTTTTCGACCCATTTTTACTAGGAAGGCCATAAAGTGGCCGATTTGTATTGAATCTTAGCATGTGACAATTCGTTGGATAGGTAAACAACATAACTACGACTTCCATGGGATATTTTTGCATTCTCTAAAAATTCGGCCAAAATGGAGGTTAAGAAAATCTCCTCGTTAATTTGGGACATTACTCGTTTTTGACCCATTTTTACTAGGAAGGCCATAAAGTGGCCGATTTGTATTGAATCTTAGCATGTGACAATTCGTTGGATAGGTAAACAACATAAATACGACTTCCATGGGATATTTTTGCATTCTCTAAAAATTCAGCCAAAATGGAGGTTAAGAATATCTCCTCGTTAATTTGGGACATTACTCGTTTTCGACCCTTTTTTAGTAGGAAGGCCTAATGTGGCCGATTTGCATTGAATCTTAGCGTGTGACAATTCGTTGGATAGGTAAACAACATAACTACGACTTCCACGGGATATTTTTGCATTCTCTAAAAATTCAGCCAAAATGGAGGTTAAGAAAATCTCCTCGTTAATTGGGGACATTACTCGTTTTTGACCCATTTTTACTAGGAAGGCCATAAAGTGGCCGATTTGTATTGAATCTTAGCATGTGACAATTCGTTGGATAGGTAAACAACATAACTACGACTTCCATGGGATATTTTTGCATTCTCTAAAAATTCGGCCAGAATGGAGGTTAAGAAAATCTCCTCGTTAATTTAGGACATTACTCGTTTTCGACCCATTTTTACTAGGAAGGCCATAAAGTGGCCGATTTGTATTTAATCTTAGCATGTGACAATTCGTTGGATAGGTAAACAACATAACTATGACTTCCATGAGATATTTTTGCATTCTCTAAAAATTCAGCCAAAATGGAGGTTAAGAAAATCTCTCGTTAATTTGGGACATTACTCGTTTTCGACCCTTTTTTACTAGGAAGGCCATAATGTGGCCGATTTGCATTGAATCTTAGCGTGTGACAATTCGTTGGATAGGTAAATAACATAACTATGACTTCCATGGGATATTTTTGCATTCTCTAAAAATTCGGCCAAAATGGAGGTTAAGAAAATCTCATCGTTAATTTGGGACATTGCTTGTTTTCGACCCATTTTTACTAGGAAGGCCATAAAGTGGCCGATTTGTGTTGAATCTTAGCATGTGACAATTCGTTGGATAGGTAAACAACATAACTACGACTTCCATGGGATATTTTTGCATTCTCTAAAAATTCGGCGAAAATGGAGGTTAAGAAAATCTCCTCTTTAATTTGGGACATTACTCGTTTTTGACCCATTTTTACTAGGAAGGCCATAAAGTGGCCGATTTGTATTGAATCTTAGCATGTGACAATTCGTTGGATAGGTAAACAACATAACTATGACTTCCATGAGATATTTT
This sequence comes from Medicago sativa, assembly GCF_051527215.1. Taxonomy (NCBI): domain Eukaryota; kingdom Viridiplantae; phylum Streptophyta; class Magnoliopsida; order Fabales; family Fabaceae; genus Medicago; species Medicago sativa. The sequence continues at coordinate 87,183,307 of NC_140750.1, forward strand.
TGCATTCTCTAAAAATTCAGCCAAAATGGAGGTTAAGAAAATCTCGTTAATTTGGGACATTACTCGTTTTCGACCCTTTTTTACTAGGAAGGCCATAATGTGGCCGATTTGCATTGAATCTTAGCGTGTGACAATTCGTTGGATAGGTAAATAACATAACTACGACTTCCATGGGATATTTTTGCATTCTCTAAAAATTCGGCCAAAATGGAGGTTAAGAAAATATCCTCGTTAATTAAGGACATTGCTCGTTTTCGACCCATTTTTACTAGGAAGGCCATAAAGTGGCCGATTTGTATTGAATCTTAGCATGTGACAATTCGTTGGATAGGTTAATAACATAACTACGACTTCCATGGGATATTTTTGCATTCTCTAAAAATTCGGCCAAAATGGAGGTTAAGAAAATCTCCTCGTTAATTTAGGACATTACTCGTTTTCGACCCTTTTTTACTAGGAAGGCCATAATGTGGTCGATTTGCATTGAATCTTAGCATGTGACAATTCGTTGGATAGGTAAACAACATAACTACGACTTCCATGGGATATTTTTGCATTCTCTAAAAATTCGGCCAGAATGGAGGTTAAGAAAATCTCCTCGTTAATTTAGGACATTACTCGTTTTCGACCCATTTTTACTAGGAAGGCCATAAAGTGGCCGATTTGTATTTAATCTTAGCATGTGACAATTCGTTGGATAGGTAAACAACATAACTATGACTTCCATGAGATATTTTTGCATTCTCTAAAAATTCAGCCAAAATGGAGGTTAAGAAAATCTCTCGTTAATTTGGGACATTACTCGTTTTCGACCCTTTTTTACTAGGAAGGCCATAATGTGGCCGATTTGCATTGAATCTTAGCGTGTGACAATTCGTTGGATAGGTAAATAACATAACTATGACTTCCATGGGATATTTTTGCATTCTCTAAAAATTCGGCCAAAATGGAGGTTAAGAAAATCTCATCGTTAATTTGGGACATTGCTTGTTTTCGACCCATTTTTACTAGGAAGGCCATAAAGTGGCCGATTTGTGTTGAATCTTAGCATGTGACAATTCGTTGGATAGGTAAACAACATAACTACGACTTCCATGGGATATTTTTGCATTCTCTAAAAATTCGGCGAAAATGGAGGTTAAGAAAATCTCCTCTTTAATTTGGGACATTACTCGTTTTTGACCCATTTTTACTAGGAAGGCCATAAAGTGGCCGATTTGTATTGAATCTTAGCATGTGACAATTCGTTGGATAGGTAAACAACATAACTATGACTTCCATGAGATATTTTTGCATTCTCTAAAAATTCAGCCAAAATGGAGGTTAAGAAAATCTCGTTAATTTGGGACATTACTCGTTTTCGACCCTTTTTTACTAGGAAGGCCATAATGTGGCCGATTTGCATTGAATCTTAGCGTGTGACAATTCGTTGGATAGGTAAATAACATAACTACGACTTCCATGGGATATTTTTGCATTCTCTAAAAATTCGGCCAAAATGGAGGTTAAGAAAATATCCTCGTTAATTAAGGACATTGCTCGTTTTCGACCCATTTTTACTAGGAAGGCCATAAAGTGGCCGATTTGTATTGAATCTTAGCATGTGACAATTCGTTGGATAGGTTAATAACATAACTACGACTTCCATGGGATATTTTTGCATTCTCTAAAAATTCGGCCAAAATGGAGGTTAAGAAAATCTCCTCGTTAATTTAGGACATTACTCGTTTTCGACCCTTTTTTACTAGGAAGGCCATAATGTGGTCGATTTGCATTGAATCTTAGCATGTGACAATTCGTTGGATAGGTAAACAACATAACTACGACTTCCATGGGATATTTTTGCATTCTCTAAAAATTCGGCCAGAATGGAGGTTAAGAAAATCTCCTCGTTAATTTAGGACATTACTCGTTTTCGACCCATTTTTACTAGGAAGGCCATAAAGTGGCCGATTTGTATTGAATCTTAGCATGTGACAATTCGTTGGATAGGTAAACAACATAACTATGACTTCCATAAGATATTTTTGCATTCTCTAAAAATTCAGCCAAAATGGAGGTTAGGAAAATCTCTCGTTAATTTGGGACATTACTCGTTTTCGACCCTTTTTTACTAGGAAGGCCATAATGTGGCCGATTTGCATTGAATCTTAGCGTGTGACAATTCGTTGGATAGGTAAATAACATAACTACGACTTCCATGGGATATTTTTGCATTCTCTAAAAATTCGGCCAAAATGGAGGTTAAGAAAATATCCTCGTTAATTAAGGACATTGCTCGTTTTCGACCCATTTTTACTAGGAAGGCCATAAAGTGGCCGATTTGTATTGAATCTTAGCATGTGACAATTCGTTGGATAGGTTAATAACATAACTACGACTTCCATGGGATATTTTTGCATTCTCTAAAAATTCGGCCAAAATGGAGGTTAAGAAAATCTCCTCGTTAATTTAGGACATTACTCGTTTTCGACCCTTTTTTACTAGGAAGGCCATAATGTGGTCGATTTGCATTGAATCTTAGCATGTGACAATTCGTTGGATAGGTAAACAACATAACTACGACTTCCATGGGATATTTTTGCATTCTCTAAAAATTCGGCCAGAATGGAGGTTAAGAAAATCTCCTCGTTAATTTAGGACATTACTCGTTTTCGACCCATTTTTACTAGGAAGGCCATAAAGTGGCCGATTTGTATTGAATCTTAGCATGTGACAATTCGTTGGATAGGTAAACAACATAACTATGACTTCCATAAGATATTTTTGCATTCTCTAAAAATTCAGCCAAAATGGAGGTTAAGAAAATCTCTCGTTAATTTGGGACATTACTCGTTTTCGACCCTTTTTTACTAGGAAGGCCATAATGTGGCCGATTTGCATTGAATCTTAGCGTGTGACAATTCGTTGGATAGGTAAATAACATAACTACGACTTCCATGGGATATTTTTGCATTCTCTAAAAATTCGGCCAAAATGGAGGTTAAGAAAATATCCTCGTTAATTATGGACATTGCTCGTTTTCGACCCATTTTTACTAGGAAGGCCATAAAGTGGCCGATTTGTATTGAATCTTAGCATGTGACAATTCGTTGGATAGGTTAATAACATAACTACGACTTCCATGGGAAATTTTTGCATTCTCTAAAAATTCGGCCAAAATGGAGGTTAAGAAAATCTCCTCGTTAATTTAGGACATTACTCGTTTTCGACCCTTTTTTACTAGGAAGGCCATAATGTGGTCGATTTGCATTGAATCTTAGCATGTGACAATTCGTTGGATAGGTAAACAACATAACTACGACTTCCATGGGATATTTTTGCATTCTCTAAAAATTCGGCCAAAATGGAGGTTAAGAAAATCTCCTCGTTAATTTAGGACATTACTCGTTTTTGACCCATTTTTACTAGGAATGCCATAAAGTGGCCGATTTGCATTGAATCTTAGCATGTGACAATTTGTTTGATAGGTAAACAACTTAACTACGACTTCCATGGGATATTTTTGCATTCTCTAAAAATTCAGCCAAAATGGAGGTTAAGAAAATCTCCTCGTTAATTTGGGACATTACTCGTTTTCGACCCTTTTTTACAAGGAAGGCCATAATGTGGCCGATTTGCATTGAATCTTAGCGTGTGACAATTCATCGGATAGGTAAACAACATAACTACGACTTCCATGGGATATTTTTGCATTCTCTAAAAATTCAGCCAAAATGGAGGTTAAGAAAATCTCCTCGTTAATTGGGGACATTACTCGTTTTTGAACCATTTTTACTAGGAAGGCCATAAAGTTGCCGATTTGTATTGAATCTTAGCATGTGACAATTCGTTGGATAGGTAAACAACATAACTACGACTTCCATGGGATATTTTTGCATTCTCTAAAAATTCGGCCAAAATGGAGGTTAAGAAAATCTCCTCGTTAATTTGGGACATTACTCGTTTTTGACCCATTTTTACTAGGAAGGCCATAAAGTGGCCGATTTGTATTGAATCTTAGCATGTGACAATTCGTTGGATAGGTAAACAACATAAATACGACTTCCATGGGAAATTTTTGCATTCTCTAAAAATTCGGCCAAAATGGAGGTTAAGAAAATCTCCTCGTTAATTTAGGACATTACTCGTTTTCGACCCTTTTTTACTAGGAAGGCCATAATGTGGTCGATTTGCATTGAATCTTAGCATGTGACAATTCGTTGGATAGGTAAACAACATAACTACGACTTCCATGGGATATTTTTGCATTCTCTAAAAATTCGGCCAAAATGGAGGTTAAGAAAATCTCCTCGTTAATTTAGGACATTACTCGTTTTTGACCCATTTTTACTAGGAATGCCATAAAGTGGCCGATTTGCATTGAATCTTAGCATGTGACAATTTGTTTGATAGGTAAACAACTTAACTACGACTTCCATGGGATATTTTTGCATTCTCTAAAAATTCAGCCAAAATGGAGGTTAAGAAAATCTCCTCGTTAATTTGGGACATTACTCGTTTTCGACCCTTTTTTACAAGGAAGGCCATAATGTGGCCGATTTGCATTGAATCTTAGCGTGTGACAATTCATCGGATAGGTAAACAACATAACTACGACTTCCATGGGATATTTTTTCATTCTCTAAAAATTCAGCCAAAATGGAGGTTAAGAAAATCTCCTCGTTAATTGGGGACATTACTCGTTTTTGAACCATTTTTACTAGGAAGGCCATAAAGTTGCCGATTTGTATTGAATCTTAGCATGTGACAATTCGTTGGATAGGTAAACAACATAACTACGACTTCCATGGGATATTTTTGCATTCTCTAAAAATTCGGCCAAAATGGAGGTTAAGAAAATCTCCTCGTTAATTTGGGACATTACTCGTTTTTGACCCATTTTTACTAGGAAGGCCATAAAGTGGCCGATTTGTATTGAATCTTAGCATGTGACAATTCGTTGGATAGGTAAACAACATAAATACGACTTCCATGGGATATTTTTGCATTCTCTAAAAATTCAGCCAAAATGGAGGTTAAGAATATCTCCTCGTTAATTTGGGACATTACTCGTTTTCGACCCTTTTTTAGTAGGAAGGCCTAATGTGGCTGATTTGCATTGAATCTTAGCGTGTGACAATTCGTTGGATAGGTAAACAACATAACTACGACTTCCACGGGATATTTTTGCATTCTCTAAAAATTCAGCCAAAATGGAGGTTAAGAAAATCTCCTCGTTAATTGGGGACATTACTCGTTTTTGACCCATTTTTACTAGGAAGGCCATAAAGTGGCCGATTTGTATTGAATCTTAGCATGTGACAATTCGTTGGATAGGTAAACAACATAACTACGACTTCCATGGGATATTTTTGCATTCTCTAAAAATTCGGCCAGAATGGAGGTTAAGAAAATCTCCTCGTTAATTTAGGACATTACTCGTTTTCGACCCATTTTTACTAGGAAGGCCATAAAGTGGCCGATTTGTATTGAATCTTAGCATGTGACAATTCGTTGGATAGGTAAACAACATAACTATGACTTCCATGAGATATTTTTGCATTCTCTAAAAATTCAGCCAAAATGGAGGTTAAGAAAATCTCTCGTTAATTTGGGACATTACTCGTTTTCGACCCTTTTTTACAAGGAAGGCCATAATGTGGCCGATTTGCATTGAATCTTAGCGTGTGACAATTCATCGGATAGGTAAACAACATAACTACGACTTCCATGGGATATTTTTGCATTCTCTAAAAATTCAGCCAAAATGGAGGTTAAGAAAATCTCCTCGTTAATTGGGGACATTACTCGTTTTTGAACCATTTTTACTAGGAAGGCCATAAAGTTGCCGATTTGTATTGAATCTTAGCATGTGACAATTCGTTGGATAGGTAAACAACATAACTACGACTTCCATGGGATATTTTTGCATTCTCTAAAAATTCGGCCAAAATGGAGGTTAAGAAAATCTCCTCGTTAATTTGGGACATTACTCGTTTTTGACCCATTTTTACTATGAAGGCCATAAAGTGGCCGATTTGTATTGAATCTTAGCATGTGACAATTCGTTGGATAGGTAAACAACATAAATACGACTTCCATGGGATATTTTTGCATTCTCTAAAAATTCAGCCAAAATGGAGGTTAAGAATATCTCCTCGTTAATTTGGGACATTACTCGTTTTCGACCCTTTTTTAGTAGGAAGGGCTAATGTGGCTGATTTGCATTGAATCTTAGCGTGTGACAATTCGTTGGATAGGTAAACAACTTAACTACGACTTCCATGGGATATTTTTGCATTCTCTAAAAATTCAGCCAAAATGGAGGTTAAGAAAATCTCCTCGTTAATTTGGGACATTACTCGTTTTCGACCCTTTTTTACAAGGAAGGCCATAATGTGGCCGATTTGCATTGAATCTTAGCGTGTGACAATTCATCGGATAGGTAAACAACATAACTACGACTTCCATGGGATATTTTTGCATTCTCTAAAAATTCAGCCAAAATGGAGGCTAAGAAAATCTCCTCGTTAATTTAGGACATTACTCGTTTTTGACCCATTTTTACTAGGAATGCCATAAAGTGGCCGATTTGCATTGAATCTTAGCATGTGACAATTTGTTTGATAGGTAAACAACTTAACTACGACTTCCATGGGATATTTTTGCATTCTCTAAAAATTCAGCCAAAATGGAGGTTAAGAAAATCTCCTCGTTAATTTGGGACATTACTCGTTTTCGACCCTTTTTTACAAGGAAGGCCATAATGTGGCCGATTTGCATTGAATCTTAGCGTGTGACAATTCATCGGATAGGTAAACAACATAACTACGACTTCCATGGGATATTTTTTCATTCTCTAAAAATTCAGCCAAAATGGAGGTTAAGAAAATCTCCTCGTTAATTGGGGACATTACTCGTTTTTGAACCATTTTTACTAGGAAGGCCATAAAGTTGCCGATTTGTATTGAATCTTAGCATGTGACAATTCGTTGGATAGGTAAACAACATAACTACGACTTCCATGGGATATTTTTGCATTCTCTAAAAATTCGGCCAAAATGGAGGTTAAGAAAATCTCCTCGTTAATTTGGGACATTACTCGTTTTTGACCCATTTTTACTAGGAAGGCCATAAAGTGGCCGATTTGTATTGAATCTTAGCATGTGACAATTCGTTGGATAGGTAAACAACATAAATACGACTTCCATGGGATATTTTTGCATTCTCTAAAAATTCAGCCAAAATGGAGGTTAAGAATATCTCCTCGTTAATTTGGGACATTACTCGTTTTCGACCCTTTTTTAGTAGGAAGGCCTAATGTGGCTGATTTGCATTGAATCTTAGCGTGTGACAATTCGTTGGATAGGTAAACAACTTAACTACGACTTCCATGGGATATTTTTGCATTCTCTAAAAATTCAGCCAAAATGGAGGTTAAGAAAATCTCCTCGTTAATTTGGGACATTACTCGTTTTCGACCCTTTTTTACAAGGAAGGCCATAATGTGGCCGATTTGCATTGAATCTTAGCGTGTGACAATTCATCGGATAGGTAAACAACATAACTACGACTTCCATGGGATATTTTTGCATTCTCTAAAAATTCAGCCAAAATGGAGGCTAAGAAAATCTCCTCGTTAATTTAGGACATTACTCGTTTTTGACCCATTTTTACTAGGAATGCCATAAAGTGGCCGATTTGCATTGAATCTTAGCATGTGACAATTTGTTTGATAGGTAAACAACTTAACTACGACTTCCATGGGATATTTTTGCATTCTCTAAAAATTCAGCCAAAATGGAGGTTAAGAAAATCTCCTCGTTAATTTGGGACATTACTCGTTTTCGACCCTTTTTTACAAGGAAGGCCATAATGTGGCCGATTTGCATTGAATCTTAGCGTGTGACAATTCATCGGATAGGTAAACAACATAACTACGACTTCCATGGGATATTTTTTCATTCTCTAAAAATTCAGCCAAAATGGAGGTTAAGAAAATCTCCTCGTTAATTGGGGACATTACTCGTTTTTGAACCATTTTTACTAGGAAGGCCATAAAGTTGCCGATTTGTATTGAATCTTAGCATGTGACAATTCGTTGGATAGGTAAACAACATAACTACGACTTCCATGGGATATTTTTGCATTCTCTAAAAATTCGGCCAAAATGGAGGTTAAGAAAATCTCCTCGTTAATTTGGGACATTACTCGTTTTTGACCCATTTTTACTAGGAAGGCCATAAAGTGGCCGATTTGTATTGAATCTTAGCATGTGACAATTCGTTGGATAGGTAAACAACATAAATACGACTTCCATGGGATATTTTTGCATTCTCTAAAAATTCAGCCAAAATGGAGGTTAAGAATATCTCCTCGTTAATTTGGGACATTACTCGTTTTCGACCCTTTTTTAGTAGGAAGGCCTAATGTGGCTGATTTGCATTGAATCTTAGCGTGTGACAATTCGTTGGATAGGTAAACAACATAACTACGACTTCCACGGGATATTTTTGCATTCTCTAAAAATTCAGCCAAAATGGAGGTTAAGAAAATCTCCTCGTTAATTGGGGACATTACTCGTTTTTGACCCATTTTTACTAGGAAGGCCATAAAGTGGCCGATTTGTATTGAATCTTAGCATGTGACAATTCGTTGGATAGGTAAACAACATAACTACGACTTCCATGGGATATTTTTGCATTCTCTAAAAATTCGGCCAGAATGGAGGTTAAGAAAATCTCCTCGTTAATTTAGGACATTACTCGTTTTCGACCCATTTTTACTAGGAAGGCCATAAAGTGGCCGATTTGTATTGAATCTTAGCATGTGACAATTCGTTGGATAGGTAAACAACATAACTATGACTTCCATGAGATATTTTTGCATTCTCTAAAAATTCAGCCAAAATGGAGGTTAAGAAAATCTCTCGTTAATTTGGGACATTACTCGTTTTCGACCCTTTTTTACAAGGAAGGCCATAATGTGGCCGATTTGCATTGAATCTTAGCGTGTGACAATTCATCGGATAGGTAAACAACATAACTACGACTTCCATGGGATATTTTTGCATTCTCTAAAAATTCAGCCAAAATGGAGGTTAAGAAAATCTCCTCGTTAATTGGGGACATTACTCGTTTTTGAACCATTTTTACTAGGAAGGCCATAAAGTTGCCGATTTGTATTGAATCTTAGCATGTGACAATTCGTTGGATAGGTAAACAACATAACTACGACTTCCATGGGATATTTTTGCATTCTCTAAAAATTCGGCCAAAATGGAGGTTAAGAAAATCTCCTCGTTAATTTGGGACATTACTCGTTTTTGACCCATTTTTACTATGAAGGCCATAAAGTGGCCGATTTGTATTGAATCTTAGCATGTGACAATTCGTTGGATAGGTAAACAACATAAATACGACTTCCATGGGATATTTTTGCATTCTCTAAAAATTCAGCCAAAATGGAGGTTAAGAATATCTCCTCGTTAATTTGGGACATTACTCGTTTTCGACCCTTTTTTTAGTAGGAAGGGCTAATGTGGCTGATTTGCATTGAATCTTAGCGTGTGACAATTCGTTGGATAGGTAAACAACTTAACTACGACTTCCATGGGATATTTTTGCATTCTCTAAAAATTCAGCCAAAATGGAGGTTAAGAAAATCTCCTCGTTAATTTGGGACATTACTCGTTTTCGACCCTTTTTTACAAGGAAGGCCATAATGTGGCCGATTTGCATTGAATCTTAGCGTGTGACAATTCATCGGATAGGTAAACAACATAACTACGACTTCCATGGGATATTTTTGCATTCTCTAAAAATTCAGCCAAAATGGAGGTTAAGAAAATCTCCTCGTTAATTGGGGACATTACTCGTTTTTGAACCATTTTTACAAGGAAGGCCATAAAGTTGCCGATTTGTATTGAATCTTAGCATGTGACAATTCGTTGGATAGGTAAACAACATAACTACGACTTCCATGGGATATTTTTGCATTCTCTAAAAATTCGGCCAAAATGGAGGTTAAGAAAATCTCCTCGTTAATTTGGGACATTACTCGTTTTTGACCCATTTTTACTAGGAAGGCCATAAAGTGGCCGATTTGTATTGAATCTTAGCATGTGACAGTTCGTTGGATAGGTAAACAACATAACTATGACTTCCATGAGATATTTTTGCATTCTCTAAAAATTCAGCCAAAATGGAGGTTAAGAAAATCTCTCGTTAATTTGGGACATTACTCGTTTTCGACCCTTTTTTACTAGGAAGGCCATAATGTGGCCGATTTGCATTGAATCTTAGCGTGTGACAATTCGTTGGATAGGTAAATAACATAACTACGACTTCCATGGGATATTTTTGCATTCTCTAAAAATTCGGCCAAAATGGAGGTTAAGAAAATATCCTCGTTAATTAAGGACATTGCTCGTTTTCGACCCATTTTTACTAGGAAGGCCATAAAGTGGCCGATTTGTATTGAATCTTAGCATGTGACAATTCGTTGGATAGGTTAATAACATAACTACGACTTCCATGGGATATTTTTGCATTCTCTAAAAATTCGGCCAAAATGGAGGTTAAGAAAATCTCCTCGTTAATTTAGGACATTACTCGTTTTCGACCCTTTTTTACTAGGAAGGCCATAATGTGGTCGATTTGCATTGAATCTTAGCATGTGACAATTCGTTGGATAGGTAAACAACATAACTACGACTTCCATGGGATATTTTTGCATTCTCTAAAAATTCGGCCAAAATGGAGGTTAAGAAAATCTCCTCGTTAATTTAGGACATTACTCGTTTTTGACCCATTTTTACTAGGAATGCCATAAAGTGGCTGATTTGCATTGAATCTTAGCATGTGACAATTTGTTTGATAGGTAAACAACTTAACTACGACTTCCATGGGATATTTTTGCATTCTCTAAAAATTCAGCCAAAATGGAGGTTAAGAAAATCTCCTCGTTAATTTGGGACATTACTCGTTTTCGACCCTTTTTTACAAGGAAGGCCATAATGTGGCCGATTTGCATTGAATCTTAGCGTGTGACAATTCATCGGATAGGTAAACAACATAACTACGACTTCCATGGGATATTTTTGCATTCTCTAAAAATTCAGCCAAAATGGAGGTTAAGAAAATCTCCTCGTTAATTGGGGACATTACTCGTTTTTGAACCATTTTTACTAGGAAGGCCATAAAGTTGCCGATTTGTATTGAATCTTAGCATGTGACAATTCGTTGGATAGGTAAACAACATAACTACGACTTCCATGGGATATTTTTGCATTCTCTAAAAATTCGGCCAAAATGGAGGTTAAGAAAATCTCCTCGTTAATTTGGGACATTACTCGTTTTTGACCCATTTTTACTAGGAAGGCCATAAAGTGGCCGATTTGTATTGAATATTAGCATGTGACAATTCGTTGGATAGGTAAACAACATAAATACGACTTCCATGGGATATTTTTGCATTCTCTAAAAATTCAGCCAAAATGGAGGTTAAGAAAATCTCCTCGTTAATTGGGGACATTACTCGTTTTTGATCCATTTTTACTAGGAAGGCCATAAAGTGGCCGATTTGTATTGAATCTTAGCATGTGACAATTCGTTGGATAGGTAAACAACATAACTACGACTTCCATGGGATATTTTTGCATTCTCTAAAAATTCGGCCAGAATGGAGGTTAAGAAAATCTCCTCGTTAATTTAGGACATTACTCGTTTTCGACCCATTTTTACTAGGAAGGCCATAAAGTGGCCGATTTGTATTGAATCTTAGCATGTGACAATTCATTGGATAGGTAAACAACATAACTACGACTTCCATGGGATATTTTTGCATTCTCTAAAAATTCAGCCAAAATGGAGGTTAAGAATATCTCCTCGTTAATTTGGGACATTACTCGTTTTCGACCCTTTTTTAGTAGGAAGGGCTAATGTGGCTGATTTGCATTGAATCTTAGCGTGTGACAATTCGTTGGATAGGTAAACAACTTAACTACGACTTCCATGGGATATTTTTGCATTCTCTAAAAATTCAGCCAAAATGGAGGTTAAGAAAATCTCCTCGTTAATTTGGGACATTACTCGTTTTCGACCCTTTTTTACAAGGAAGGCCATAATGTGGCCGATTTGCATTGAATCTTAGCGTGTGACAATTCATCGGATAGGTAAACAACATAACTACGACTTCCATGGGATATTTTTGCATTCTCTAAAAATTCAGCCAAAATGGAGGTTAAGAAAATCTCCTCGTTAATTGGGGACATTACTCGTTTTTGAACCATTTTTACTAGGAAGGCCATAAAGTTGCCGATTTGTATTGAATCTTAGCATGTGACAATTCGTTGGATAGGTAAACAACATAAATACGACTTCCATGGGATATTTTTGCATTCTCTAAAAATTCAGCCAAAATGGAGGTTAAGAATATCTCCTCGTTAATTTGGGACATTACTCGTTTTCGACCCTTTTTTAGTAGGAAGGGCTAATGTGGCTGATTTGCATTGAATCTTAGCGTGTGACAATTCGTTGGATAGGTAAACAACTTAACTACGACTTCCATGGGATATTTTTGCATTCTCTAAAAATTCAGCCAAAATGGAGGTTAAGAAAATCTCCTCGTTAATTTGGGACATTACTCGTTTTCGACCCTTTTTTACAAGGAAGGCCATAATGTGGCCGATTTGCATTGAATCTTAGCGTGTGACAATTCATCGGATAGGTAAACAACATAACTACGACTTCCATGGGATATTTTTGCATTCTCTAAAAATTCAGCCAAAATGGAGGTTAAGAAAATCTCCTCGTTAATTGGGGACATTACTCGTTTTTGAACCATTTTTACTAGGAAGGCCATAAAGTTGCCGATTTGTATTGAATCTTAGCATGTGACAATTCGTTGGATAGGTAAACAACATAACTACGACTTCCATGGGATATTTTTGCATTCTCTAAAAATTCGGCCAAAATGGAGGTTAAGAAAATCTCCTCGTTAATTTGGGACATTACTCGTTTTTGACCCATTTTTACTAGGAAGGCCATAAAGTGGCCGATTTGTATTGAATCTTAGCATGTGACAATTCGTTGGATAGGTAAACAACATAACTATGACTTCCATGAGATATTTTTGCATTCTCTAAAAATTCAGCCAAAATGGAGGTTAAGAAAATCTCTCGTTAATTTGGGACATTACTCGTTTTCGACCCTTTTTTACAAGGAAGGCCATAATGTGGCCGATTTGCATTGAATCTTAGCGTGTGACAATTCATCGGATAGGTAAACAACATAACTACGACTTCCATGGGATATTTTTGCATTCTCTAAAAATTCAGCCACAATGGAGGTTAAGAAAATCTCCTCGTTAATTGGGGACATTACTCGTTTTTGAACCATTTTTACTAGGAAGGCCATAAAGTTGCCGATTTGTATTGAATCTTAGCATGTGACAATTCGTTGGATAGGTAAACAACATAACTACGACTTCCATGGGATATTTTTGCATTCTCTAAAAATTCGGCCAAAATGGAGGTTAAGAAAATCTCCTCGTTAATTTGGGACATTACTCGTTTTTGACCCATTTTTACTAGGAAGGCCATAAAGTGGCCGATTTGTATTGAATCTTAGCATGTGACAATTCGTTGGATAGGTAAACAACATAAATACGACTTCCATGGGATATTTTTGCATTCTCTAAAAATTCAGCCAAAATGGAGGTTAAGAATATCTCCTCGTTAATTTGGGACATTACTCGTTTTCGACCCTTTTTTAGTAGGAAGGGCTAATGTGGCTGATTTGCATTGAATCTTAGCGTGTGACAATTCGTTGGATAGGTAAACAACTTAACTACGACTTCCATGGGATATTTTTGCATTCTCTAAAAATTCAGCCAAAATGGAGGTTAAGAAAATCTCCTCGTTAATTTGGGACATTACTCGTTTTCGACCCTTTTTTACAAGGAAGGCCATAATGTGGCCGATTTGCATTGAATCTTAGCGTGTGACAATTCATCGGATAGGTAAACAACATAACTACGACTTCCATGGGATATTTTTGCATTCTCTAAAAATTCAGCCAAAATGGAGGTTAAGAAAATCTCCTCGTTAATTGGGGACATTACTCGTTTTTGAACCATTTTTACTAGGAAGGCCATAAAGTTGCCGATTTGTATTGAATCTTAGCATGTGACAATTCGTTGGATAGGTAAACAACATAACTACGACTTCCATGGGATATTTTTGCATTCTCTAAAAATTCAGCCAAAATGGAGGTTAAGAAAATCTCCTCGTTAATTTGGGACATTACTCGTTTTTGACCCATTTTTACTAGGAAGGCCATAAAGTGGCCGATTTGTATTGAATATTAGCATGTGACAATTCGTTGGATAGGTAAACAACATAAATACGACTTCCATGGGATATTTTTGCATTCTCTAAAAATTCAGCCAAAATGGAGGTTAAGAATATCTCCTCGTTAATTTGGGACATTACTCGTTTTCGACCCTTTTTTAGTAGGAAGGGCTAATGTGGCTGATTTGCATTGAATCTTAGCGTGTGACAATTCGTTGGATAGGTAAACAACTTAACTACGACTTCCATGGGATATTTTTGCATTCTCTAAAAATTCAGCCAAAATGGAGGTTAAGAAAATCTCCTCGTTAATTTGGGACATTACTCGTTTTCGACCCTTTTTTACAAGGAAGGCCATAATGTGGCCGATTTGCATTGAATCTTAGCGTGTGACAATTCATCGGATAGGTAAACAACATAACTACGACTTCCATGGGATATTTTTGCATTCTCTAAAAATTCGGCCAGAATGGAGGTTAAGAAAATCTCCTCGTTAATTTAGGACATTACTCGTTTTCGACCCATTTTTACTAGGAAGGCCATAAAGTGGCCGATTTGTATTGAATCTTAGCATGTGACAATTCGTTGGATAGGTAAACAACATAACTATGACTTCCATGAGATATTTTTGCATTCTCTAAAAATTCAGCCAAAATGGAGGTTAAGAAAATCTCTCGTTAATTTGGGACATTACTCGTTTTCGACCCTTTTTTACAAGGAAGGCCATAATGTGGCCGATTTGCATTGAATCTTAGCGTGTGACAATTCATCGGATAGGTAAACAACATAACTACGACTTCCATGAGATATTTTTGCATTCTCTAAAAATTCAGCCAAAATGGAGGTTAAGAAAATCTCTCGTTAATTTGGGACATTACTCGTTTTCGACCCTTTTTTACAAGGAAGGCCATAATGTGGCCGATTTGCATTGAATCTTAGCGTGTGACAATTCATCGGATAGGTAAACAACATAACTACGACTTCCATGGGATATTTTTGCATTCTCTAAAAATTCAGCCAAAATGGAGGTTAAGAAAATCTCCTCGTTAATTGGGGACATTACTCGTTTTTGAACCATTTTTACTAGGAAGGCCATAAAGTTGCCGATTTGTATTGAATCTTAGCATGTGACAATTCGTTGGATAGGTAAACAACATAACTACGACTTCCATGGGATATTTTTGCATTCTCTAAAAATTCAGCCAAAATGGAGGTTAAGAATATCTCCTCGTTAATTTGGGACATTACTCGTTTTCGACCCTTTTTTAGTAGGAAGGGCTAATGTGGCTGATTTGCATTGAATCTTAGCGTGTGACAATTCGTTGGATAGGTAAACAACTTAACTACGACTTCCATGGGATATTTTTGCATTCTCTAAAAATTCGGCCAGAATGGAGGTTAAGAAAATCTCCTCGTTAATTTAGGACATTACTCGTTTTCGACCCATTTTTACTAGGAAGGCCATAAAGTGGCCGATTTGTATTGAATCTTAGCATGTGACAATTCGTTGGATAGGTAAACAACATAACTATGACTTCCATGAGATATTTTTGCATTCTCTAAAAATTCAGCCAAAATGGAGGTTAAGAAAATCTCTCGTTAATTTGGGACATTACTCGTTTTCGACCCTTTTTTACAAGGAAGGCCATAATGTGGCCGATTTGCATTGAATCTTAGCGTGTGACAATTCATCGGATAGGTAAACAACATAACTACGACTTCCATGGGATATTTTTGCATTCTCTAAAAATTCAGCCAAAATGGAGGTTAAGAAAATCTCCTCGTTAATTGGGGACATTACTCGTTTTTGAACCATTTTTACTAGGAAGGCCATAAAGTTGCCGATTTGTATTGAATCTTAGCATGTGACAATTCGTTGGATAGGTAAACAACATAACTACGACTTCCATGGGATATTTTTGCATTCTCTAAAAATTCGGCCAAAATGGAGGTTAAGAAAATCTCCTCGTTAATTTGGGACATTACTCGTTTTTGACCCATTTTTACTAGGAAGGCCATAAAGTGGCCGATTTGTATTGAATCTTAGCATGTGACAATTCGTTGGATAGGTAAACAACATAAATACGACTTCCATGGGATATTTTTGCATTCTCTAAAAATTCAGCCAAAATGGAGGTTAAGAATATCTCCTCGTTAATTTGGGACATTACTCGTTTTCGACCCTTTTTTAGTAGGAAGGGCTAATGTGGCTGATTTGCATTGAATCTTAGCGTGTGACAATTCGTTGGATAGGTAAACAACTTAACTACGACTTCCATGGGATATTTTTGCATTCTCTAAAAATTCAGCCAAAATGGAGGTTAAGAAAATCTCCTCGTTAATTTGGGACATTACTCGTTTTCGACCCTTTTTTACAAGGAAGGCCATAATGTGGCCGATTTGCATTGAATCTTAGCGTGTGACAATTCATCGGATAGGTAAACAACATAACTACGACTTCCATGGGATATTTTTGCATTCTCTAAAAATTCAGCCAAAATGGAGGTTAAGAAAATCTCCTCGTTAATTGGGGACATTACTCGTTTTTGAACCATTTTTACTAGGAAGGCCATAAAGTTGCCGATTTGTATTGAATCTTAGCATGTGACAATTCGTTGGATAGGTAAACAACATAAATACGACTTCCATGGGATATTTTTGCATTCTCTAAAAATTCAGCCAAAATGGAGGTTAAGAAAATCTCCTCGTTAATTGGGGACATTACTCGTTTTTGACCCATTTTTACTAGGAAGGCCATAAAGTGGCCGATTTGTATTGAATCTTAGCATGTGACAATTCGTTGGATAGGTAAACAACATAACTACGACTTCCATGGGATATTTTTGCATTCTCTAAAAATTCGGCCATAATGGAGGTTAAGAAAATCTCCTCGTTAATTTAGGACATTACTCGTTTTCGACCCATTTTTACTAGGAAGGCCATAAAGTGGCCGATTTGTATTGAATCTTAGCATGTGACAATTCGTTGGATAGGTAAACAACATAACTATGACTTCCATGAGATATTTTTGCATTCTCTAAAAATTCAGCGAAAATGGAGGTTAAGAAAATCTCTCGTTAATTTGGGACATTACTCGTTTTCGACCCTTTTTTACTAGGAAGGCCATAATGTGGCCGATTTGCATTGA
The DNA here is from genome assembly GCF_051527215.1 of Medicago sativa. NCBI lineage: Eukaryota > Viridiplantae > Streptophyta > Magnoliopsida > Fabales > Fabaceae > Medicago > Medicago sativa. Next base: position 87,200,790 of record NC_140750.1, read on the forward strand.
ATCTTAGCGTGTGACAATTCGTTGGATAGGTAAATAACATAACTACGACTTCCATGGGATATTTTTGCATTCTCTAAAAATTCAGCCAAAATGGAGGTTAAGAAAATATCCTCGTTAATTAAGGACATTGCTCGTTTTCGACCCATTTTTACTAGGAAGGCCATAAAGTGGCTGATTTGTATTGAATCTTAGCATGTGACAATTCGTTGGATAGGTTAATAACATAACTACGACTTCCATGGGATATTTTTGCATTCTCTAAAAATTCGGCCAAAATGGAGGTTAAGAAAATCTCCTCGTTAATTTAGGACATTACTCGTTTTCGACCCTTTTTTACTAGGAAGGCCATAATGTGGTCGATTTGCATTGAATCTTAGCATGTGACAATTCGTTGGATAGGTAAACAACATAACTACGACTTCCATGGGATATTTTTGCATTCTCTAAAAATTCGGCCAAAATGGAGGTTAAGAAAATCTCCTCGTTAATTTAGGACATTACTCGTTTTTGACCCATTTTTACTAGGAATGCCATAAAGTGGCCGATTTGCATTGAATCTTAGCATGTGACAATTTGTTTGATAGGTAAACAACTTAACTACGACTTCCATGGGATATTTTTGCATTCTCTAAAAATTCAGCCAAAATGGAGGTTAAGAAAATCTCCTCGTTAATTTGGGACATTACTCGTTTTCGACCCTTTTTTACAAGGAAGGCCATAATGTGGCCGATTTGCATTGAATCTTAGCGTGTGACAATTCATCGGATAGGTAAACAACATAACTACGACTTCCATGGGATATTTTTGCATTCTCTAAAAATTCAGCCAAAATGGAGGTTAAGAAAATCTCCTCGTTAATTGGGGACATTACTCGTTTTTGAACCATTTTTACTAGGAAGGCCATAAAGTTGCCGATTTGTATTGAATCTTAGCATGTGACAATTCGTTGGATAGGTAAACAACATAACTACGACTTCCATGGGATATTTTTGCATTCTCTAAAAATTCAGCCAAAATGGAGGTTAAGAAAATCTCCTCGTTAATTTGGGACATTACTCGTTTTTGACCCATTTTTACTAGGAAGGCCATAAAGTGGCCGATTTGTATTGAATATTAGCATGTGACAATTCGTTGGATAGGTAAACAACATAAATACGACTTCCATGGGATATTTTTGCATTCTCTAAAAATTCAGCCAAAATGGAGGTTAAGAAAATCTCCTCGTTAATTGGGGACATTACTCGTTTTTGATCCATTTTTACTAGGAAGGCCATAAAGTGGCCGATTTGTATTGAATCTTAGCGTGTGACAATTCGTTGGATAGGTAAACAACATAACTACGACTTCCATGGGATATTTTTGCATTCTCTAAAAATTCGGCCAAAATGGAGGTTAAGAAAATATCCTCGTTAATTAAGGACATTGCTCGTTTTCGACCCATTTTTACTAGGAAGGCCATAAAGTGGCCGATTTGTATTGAATCTTAGCGTGTGACAATTCGTTGGATAGGTTAATAACATAACTACGACTTCCATGGGATATTTTTGCATTCTCTAAAAATTCGGCCAAAATGGAGGTTAAGAAAATATCCTCGTTAATTTAGGACATTACTCGTTTTCGACCCTTTTTTACTAGGAAGGCCATAATGTGGTCGATTTGCATTGAATCTTAGCATGTGACAATTCGTTGGATAGGTAAACAACATAACTACGACTTCCATGGGATATTTTTGCATTCTCTAAAAATTCGGCCAAAATGGAGGTTAAGAAAATCTCCTCGTTAATATAGGACATTACTCGTTTTTGACCCATTTTTACTAGGAATGCCATAAAGTGGCCGATTTGCATTGAATCTTAGCATGTGACAATTTGTTTGATAGGTAAACAACTTAACTACGACTTCCATGGGATATTTTTGCATTCTCTAAAAATTCAGCCAAAATGGAGGTTAAGAAAATCTCCTCGTTAATTTGGGACATTACTCGTTTTCGACCCTTTTTTACAAGGAAGGCCATAATGTGGCCGATTTGCATTGAATCTTAGCGTGTGACAATTCATCGGATAGGTAAACAACATAACTACGACTTCCATGGGATATTTTTGCATTCTCTAAAAATTCGGCCAAAATGGAGGTTAAGAAAATCTCCTCGTTAATTAAGGACATTACTCGTTTTCGACCCTTTTTTACTAGGAAGGCCATAATGTGGCCGATTTGTATTGAATCTAAGCATGTGACAATTCGTTGGATAGGTAAACAACATAACTACGACTTCCATGGGATATTTTTGCATTCTCTAAAAATTCGGCCAAAATGGAGGTTAAGAAAATCTCCTCGTTAATTTGGGACATTACTCGTTTTCGACCCTTCTTTAGTAGGAAGGCCATAATGTGGCCGATTTGCATTGAATCTTAGCGTGTGACAATTCGTTGGGTAGGTAAACAACATAACTATGACTTCCATGGGATATTTTTGCATTCTCTAAAAATTCAGCCAAAATGGAGGTTAAGAAAATCTCCTCGTTAATTGGGGACATTGCTCGTTTTCGACCCTTTTTTAGTAGGAAGGCCATAATGTGTCCGATTTGCATTGAATCTTAGCGTGTGACAATTCGTTGGATAGGTAAACAACATAACTACGACATCCATGGGATATTTTTGCATTCTCTAAAAATTCGGCCAAAATGGAGGTTAAGAAAATCTCCTCGTTAATTTGGGACATTACTCGTTTTCGACCCTTTTTTACTAGGAAGGCCATAATGTGGCCGATTTGCATTGAATCTTAGCGTGTGACAATTCATCGGATAGGTGAACAACATAACTACGACTTCCATGGGATATTTTTGCATTCTCTAAAAATTCGGCCAAAATGGAGGTTAAGAAAATCTCCTCGTTAATTTAGGACATTGCTTGTTTTCGACCCATTTTTACTAGGAAGGCCATAAAGTGGCCGATTTGTATTGAATCTTAGCATGTGACAATTCGTTGGATAGGTAAACAACATAACTATGACTTCCATGGGATATTTTTGCATTCTCTAAAAATTCAGCCAAAATGGAGGTTAAGAAAATCTCCTCGTTAATTTGGGACATTACTCGTTTTCGACCCTTTTTTAGTAGGAAGGCCATAATGTGGCCGATTTGCATTGAATCTTAGCGTGTGACAATTCGTTGGATAGGTAAACAACATAACTATGACTTCCATGGGATATTTTTGCATTCTCTAAAAATTCGGCCAGAATGGAGGTTAAGAAAATCTCCTCGTTAATTTAGGACATTACTCGTTTTCGACCCATTTTTACTAGGAAGGCCATAAAGTGGCCGATATGCATGGAATTTTAGCGTGTGACAATTCGTTGGATAGGTAAACAACATAACTACGACATCCATGGGATATTTTTGCATTCTCTAAAAATTCGGCCAGAATGGAGGTTAAGAAAATCTCCTCGTTAATTTGGGACATTATTCGTTTTCGACCCATTTTTACTAGGAAGGCCATAAAGTGGCCGATTTGTATTGAATTGAATCTTAGCATGTGACAATTCGTTGGATAGGTAAACAACATTACTACGACTTCCATGGGATATTTTTGAATTCTCTAAAAATTCAGCCAAAATGGAGGTTAAGAAAATCTCCTCGTTAATTTAGGACATTACTCGTTTTCGACCCTTTTTTACTAGGAAGGCCATAATGTGGCCGATTTGCATTGAATCTTAGCGTGTGACAACTCGTTAGATAGGTAAACAACATAACTACAACTTCCATGGGATATTTTTGCATTCTCTAAAAATTCGGCTAAAATGGAGGTTAAGAAAATATCCTCGTTAATTTAGGACATTGCTCGTTTTCGACCCATTTTTACTAGGAAGGCCATAAAGTGGCCGATTTGTATTGAATCTTAGCATGTGACAATTCGTTGGATAGGTTAAGAACATAGCTACGACTTACATGGTATATTTTTGCATTCTCTAAAAATTCGGCCAAAATGGAGGTTAAGAAAATCTCCTCGTTAATTTAGGACATTACTCGTTTTCGACCCTTTTTTACTAGGAAGGCCATAAAGTGGCCGATTTGTATTGAATCTTAGCATGTGACAATTCGTTGGATAGGTAAACAACATAACTACGACTTCCATGGGATATTTTTGCATTCTCTAAAAATTCAGCGAAAATGGAGGTTAAGAAAATCTCCTCGTTAATTTGGGACATTACACGTTTTCGACCCTTTTTTAGTTGGAAGGCCATAATGTGGCCGATTTGCATTGAATCTTAGCGTGTGACAATTCGTTGGATAGGTAAACAACATAACTATGACTTCCATGGGATATTTTTGCATTCTCTAAAAATTCGGCCAAAATGGAGGTTAAGAAAATCTCCTCGTTAATTTAGGACATTACTCGTTTTCGACCCATTTTTACTAGGAAGGCCATAAAGTGGCCGATATGCATGGAATTTTAGCGTGTGACAATTCGTTGGATAGGTAAACAACATAACTACGACATCCATGGGATATTTTTGCATTCTCTAAAAATTCGGCCAGAATGGAGGTTAAGAAAATCTCCTCGTTAATTTGGGACATTACTCGTTTTCGACCCATTTTTACTAGGAAGGCCATAAAGTGGCCGATTTGTATTGAATTGAATCTTAGCATGTGACAATTCGTTGGATAGGTAAACAACATTACTACGACTTCCATGGGATATTTTTGAATTCTCTAAAAATTCAGCCAAAATGGAGGTTAAGAAAATCTCCTCGTTAATTTGGGACATTACTCGTTTTCGACCCTTTTTTACTAGGAAGGCCATAATGTGGCCGATTTGCATTGAATCTTAGCGTGTGACAACTCGTTAGATAGGTAAACAACATAACTACGACTTCCATGGGATATTTTTGCATTCTCTAAAAATTCGGCTAAAATGGAGGTTAAGAAAATATCCTCGTTAATTTAGGACATTGCTCGTTTTCGACCCATTTTTACTAGGAAGGCCATAAAGTGGCCGATTTGTATTGAATCTTAGCATGTGACAATTCGTTGGATAGGTTAAGAACATAGCTACGACTTACATGGTATATTTTTGCATTCTCTAAAAATTCGGCCAAAATGGAGGTTAAGAAAATCTCCTCGTTAATTTAGGACATTACTCGTTTTCGACCCTTTTTTACTAGGAAGGCCATAAAGTGGCCGATTTGTATTGAATCTTAGCATGTGACAATTCGTTGGATAGGTAAACAACATAACTACGACTTCCATGGGATATTTTTGCATTCTCTAAAAATTCAGCGAAAATGGAGGTTAAGAAAATCTCCTCGTTAATTTGGGACATTACACGTTTTCGACCCTTTTTTAGTTGGAAGGCCATAATGTGGCCGATTTGCATTGAATCTTAGCGTGTGACAATTCGTTGGATAGGTAAACAACATAACTATGACTTCCATGGGATATTTTTGCATTCTCTAAAAATTCGGCCAAAATGGAGGTTAAGAAAATCTCCTCGTTAATTTAGGACATTACTCGTTTTCGACCCATTTTTACTAGGAAGGCCATAAAGTGGCCGATATGCATGGAATTTTAGCGTGTGACAATTCGTTGGATAGGTAAACAACATAACTACGACATCCATGGGATATTTTTGCATTCTCTAAAAATTCGGCCAGAATGGAGGTTAAGAAAATCTCCTCGTTAATTTGGGACATTACTCGTTTTCGACCCATTTTTACTAGGAAGGCCATAAAGTGGCCGATTTGTATTGAATTGAATCTTAGCATGTGACAATTCGTTGGATAGGTAAACAACATTACTACGACTTCCATGGGATATTTTTGAATTCTCTAAAAATTCAGCCAAAATGGAGGTTAAGAAAATCTCCTCGTTAATTTGGGACATTACTCGTTTTCGACCCTTTTTTACTAGGAAGGCCATAATGTGGCCTATTTGCATTGAATCTTAGCGTGTGACAACTCGTTAGATAGGTAAACAACATAACTACGACTTCCATGGGATATTTTTGCATTCTCTAAAAATTCGGCTAAAATGGAGGTTAAGAAAATATCCTCGTTAATTTAGGACATTGCTCGTTTTCGACCCATTTTTACTAGGAAGGCCATAAAGTGGCCGATTTGTATTGAATCTTAGCATGTGACAATTCGTTGGATAGGTTAAGAACATAGCTACGACTTACATGGTATATTTTTGCATTCTCTAAAAATTCGGCCAAAATGGAGGTTAAGAAAATCTCCTCGTTAATTTAGGACATTACTCGTTTTCGACCCTTTTTTACTAGGAAGGCCATAAAGTGGCCGATTTGTATTGAATCTTAGCATGTGACAATTCGTTGGATAGGTAAACAACATAACTACGACTTCCATGGGATATTTTTGCATTCTCTAAAAATTCAGTGAAAATGGAGGTTAAGAAAATCTCCTCGTTAATTTGGGACATTACACGTTTTCGACCCTTTTTTAGTTGGAAGGCCATAATGTGGCCGATTTGCATTGAATCTTAGCGTGTGACAATTCGTTGGATAGGTAAACAACATAACTATGACTTCCATGGGATATTTTTGCATTCTCTAAAAATTCGGCCAAAATGGAGGTTAAGAAAATCTCCTCGTTAATTTAGGACATTACTCGTTTTCGACCCTTTTTTACTAGGAAGGCCATAATGTGGCCGATTTGTATTGAATCTTAGCGTGTGACAATTCGTCGGAAAGGTAAACAACATAACTACGACTTCCATGGGATATTTTTGCATTCTCTAAAAATTCGGCCAAAATGGAGGTTAAGAAAATCTCCTCGTTAATTTGGGACATTACTCGTTTTCGACCCTTTTTTACTAGGAAGGCCATAATGTGGCCGATTTGCATTGAATCTTAGCGTGTGACAATTCATCGGATAGGTAAACAACATAACTACGACTTCCATGGGATATTTTTGCATTCTCTAAAAATTCAGCCAAAATGGAGGTTAAGAAAATCTCCTCGTTAATTTGGGACATTACTCGTTTTCGACCCTTTTTTGGTAGGAAGGCCATAATGTGGCCGATTTGCATTGAATCTTAGTGTGTGACAATTCGTTGAGTAGGTAAACAACATAACTAGGACTTCCATGGGATATTTTTGCATTCTCTAAAAATTCAGCCAAAATGGAGGTTAAGAAAATCTCCTCGTTAATTGGGGACATTGCTCGTTTTCGACCCTTTTTTAGTAGGAAGGCCATAATGTGTCCGATTTGCATTGAATCTTAGCGTGTGACAATTCGTTGGATAGGTAAACAACATAACTACGACATCCATGGGATATTTTTGCATTCTCTAAAAATTCGGCCAAAATGGAGGTTAAGAAAATCTCCTCGTTAATTTGGGACATTACTCGTTTTCGACCCTTTTTTACTAGGAAGGCCATAATGTGGCCGATTTGCATTGAATCTTAGCGTGTGACAATTCATCGGATAGGTAAACAACATAACTACGACTTCCATGGGATATTTTTGCATTCTCTAAAAATTCGGCCAAAATGGAGGTTTAGAAAATCTCCTCGTTAATTTAGGACATTGCTTGTTTTCGACCCATTTTTACTAGGAAGGCCATAAAGTGGCCGATTTTTATTGAATCTTAGCATGTGACAATTCGTTGGATAGGTAAACAACATAACTATGACTTCCATGGGATATTTTTGCATTCTCTAAAAATTCGGCCAAAATGGAGGTTAAGAAAATCTCCTCGTTAATTTTGGACATTACTCGTTTTCGACCCTTTTTTACTAGGAAGGCCATAAAGTGGCCGATTTGTATTGAATCTTAGCGTGTGACAATTCGTTGGATAGGTAAACAACATTACTACGACTTCCATGGGATATTTTTGCATTCTCTAAAAATTCAGCCAAAATGGAGGTTAAGAAAATCTCCTCGTTAATTTGGGACATTACTCGTTTTCGACCCTTTTTTAGTAGGAAGGCCATAATGTGGCCAATTTGCATTGAATCTTAGCGTGTGACAATTCGTTGGATAGGTAAACAACATAACTATGACTTCCATGGGATATTTTTGCATTCTCTAAAAATTCGGCCAGAATGGAGGTTAAGAAAATCTCCTCGTTAATTTAGGACATTACTCGTTTTCGACCCATTTTTACTAGGAAGGCCATAAAGTGGCCGATATGCATGGAATTTTAGCGTGTGACAATTCGTTGGATAGGTAAACAACATAACTACGACATCCATGGGATATTTTTGCATTCTCTAAAAATTCAGCCAGAATGGAGGTTAAGAAAATCTCCTCGTTAATTTGGGACATTACTCGTTTTCGACCCATTTTTACTAGGAAGGCCATAAAGTGGCCGATTTGTATTGAATTGAATCTTAGCATGTGACAATTCGTTGGATAGGTAAACAACATTACTACGACTTCCATGGGATATTTTTGAATTCTCTAAAAATTCAGCCAAAATGGAGGTTAAGAAAATCTCCTCGTTAATTTGGGACATTACTCGTTTTCGACCCTTTTTTACTAGGAAGGCCATAATGTGGCCTATTTGCATTGAATCTTAGCGTGTGACAACTCGTTAGATAGGTAAACAACATAACTACGACTTCCATGGGATATTTTTGCATTCTCTAAAAATTCGGCTAAAATGGAGGTTAAGAAAATATCCTCGTTAATTTAGGACATTGCTCGTTTTCGACCCATTTTTACTAGGAAGGCCATAAAGTGGCCGATTTGTATTGAATCTTAGCATGTGACAATTCGTTGGATAGGTTAAGAACATAGCTACGACTTACATGGTATATTTTTGCATTCTCTAAAAATTCGGCCAAAATGGAGGTTAAGAAAATCTCCTCGTTAATTTAGGACATTACTCGTTTTCGACCCTTTTTTACTAGGAAGGCCATAAAGTGGCCGATTTGTATTGAATCTTAGCATGTGACAATTCGTTGGATAGGTAAACAACATAACTACGACTTCCATGGGATATTTTTGCATTCTCTAAAAATTCAGCGAAAATGGAGGTTAAGAAAATCTCCTCGTTAATTTGGGACATTACACGTTTTCGACCCTTTTTTAGTTGGAAGGCCATAATGTGGCCGATTTGCATTGAATCTTAGCGTGTGACAATTCGTTGGATAGGTAAACAACATAACTATGACTTCCATGGGATATTTTTGCATTCTCTAAAAATTCGGCCAAAATGGAGGTTAAGAAAATCTCCTCGTTAATTTAGGACATTACTCGTTTTCGACCCTTTTTTACTAGGAAGGCCATAATGTGGCCGATTTGTATTGAATCTTAGCGTGTGACAATTCGTCGGAAAGGTAAACAACATAACTACGACTTCCATGGGATATTTTTGCATTCTCTAAAAATTCGGCCAAAATGGAGGTTAAGAAAATATCCTCGTTAATTTAGGACATTGCTCGTTTTCGACCCATTTTTACTAGGAAGGCCATAAAGTGGCCGATTTGTATTGAATCTTAGCATGTGACAATTCGTTGGATAGGTTAAGAACATAGCTACGACTTACATGGTATATTTTTGCATTCTCTAAAAATTCGGCCAAAATGGAGGTTAAGAAAATCTCCTCGTTAATTTAGGACATTACTCGTTTTCGACCCTTTTTTACTAGGAAGGCCATAAAGTGGCCGATTTGTATTGAATCTTAGCATGTGACAATTCGTTGGATAGGTAAACAACATAACTACGACTTCCATTGGATATTTTTGCATTCTCTAAAAATTCAGCGAAAATGGAGGTTAAGAAAATCTCCTCGTTAATTTGGGACATTACACGTTTTCGACCCTTTTTTAGTTGGAAGGCCATAATGTGGCCGATTTGCATTGAATCTTAGCGTGTGACAATTCGTTGGATAGGTAAACAACATAACTATGACTTCCATGGGATATTTTTGCATTCTCTAAAAATTCGGCCAAAATGGAGGTTAAGAAAATCTCCTCGTTAATTTAGGACATTACTCGTTTTCGACCCTTTTTTACTAGGAAGGCCATAATGTGGCCGATTTGTATTGAATCTTAGCGTGTGACAATTCGTCGGAAAGGTAAACAACATAACTACGACTTCCATGGGATATTTTTGCATTCTCTAAAAATTCGGCCAAAATGGAGGTTAAGAAAATCTCCTCGTTAATTTGGGACATTACTCGTTTTCGACCCTTTTTTACTAGGAAGGCCATAATGTGGCCGATTTGCATTGAATCTTAGCGTGTGACAATTCATCGGATAGGTAAACAACATAACTACGACTTCCATGGGATATTTTTGCATTCTCTAAAAATTCAGCCAAAATGGAGGTTAAGAAAATCTCCTCGTTAATTTGGGACATTACTCGTTTTCGACCCTTTTTTGGTAGGAAGGCCATAATGTGGCCGATTTGCATTGAATCTTAGTGTGTGACAATTCGTTGAGTAGGTAAACAACATAACTAGGACTTCCATGGGATATTTTTGCATTCTCTAAAAATTCAGCCAAAATGGAGGTTAAGAAAATCTCCTCGTTAATTGGGGACATTGCTCGTTTTCGACCCTTTTTTAGTAGGAAGGCCATAATGTGTCCGATTTGCATTGAATCTTAGCGTGTGACAATTCGTTGGATAGGTAAACAACATAACTACGACATCCATGGGATATTTTTGCATTCTCTAAAAATTCGGCCAAAATGGAGGTTAAGAAAATCTCCTCGTTAATTTGGGACATTACTCGTTTTCGACCCTTTTTTACTAGGAAGGCCATAATGTGGCCGATTTGCATTGAATCTTAGCGTGTGACAATTCATCGGATAGGTAAACAACATAACTACGACTTCCATGGGATATTTTTGCATTCTCTAAAAATTCGGCCAAAATGGAGGTTTAGAAAATCTCCTCGTTAATTTAGGACATTGCTTGTTTTCGACCCATTTTTACTAGGAAGGCCATAAAGTGGCCGATTTTTATTGAATCTTAGCATGTGACAATTCGTTGGATAGGTAAACAACATAACTATGACTTCCATGGGATATTTTTGCATTCTCTAAAAATTCGGCCAAAATGGAGGTTAAGAAAATCTCCTCGTTAATTTTGGACATTACTCGTTTTCGACCCTTTTTTACTAGGAAGGCCATAAAGTGGCCGATTTGTATTGAATCTTAGCGTGTGACAATTCGTTGGATAGGTAAACAACATTACTACGACTTCCATGGGATATTTTTGCATTCTCTAAAAATTCAGCCAAAATGGAGGTTAAGAAAATCTCCTCGTTAATTTGGGACATTACTCGTTTTCGACCCTTTTTTAGTAGGAAGGCCATAATGTGGCCAATTTGCATTGAATCTTAGCGTGTGACAATTCGTTGGATAGGTAAACAACATAACTATGACTTCCATGGGATATTTTTGCATTCTCTAAAAATTCGGCCAGAATGGAGGTTAAGAAAATCTCCTCGTTAATTTAGGACATTACTCGTTTTCGACCCATTTTTACTAGGAAGGCCATAAAGTGGCCGATATGCATGGAATTTTAGCGTGTGACAATTCGTTGGATAGGTAAACAACATAACTACGACATCCATGGGATATTTTTGCATTCTCTAAAAATTCAGCCAGAATGGAGGTTAAGAAAATCTCCTCGTTAATTTGGGACATTACTCGTTTTCGACCCATTTTTACTAGGAAGGCCATAAAGTGGCCGATTTGTATTGAATTGAATCTTAGCATGTGACAATTCGTTGGATAGGTAAACAACATTACTACGACTTCCATGGGATATTTTTGAATTCTCTAAAAATTCAGCCAAAATGGAGGTTAAGAAAATCTCCTCGTTAATTTGGGACATTACTCGTTTTCGACCCTTTTTTACTAGGAAGGCCATAATGTGGCCGATTTGCATTGAATCTTAGCGTGTGACAACTCGTTAGATAGGTAAACAACAAAACTACGACTTCCATGGGATATTTTTGCATTCTCTAAAAATTCGGCTAAAATGGAGGTTAAGAAAATATCCTCGTTAATTTAGGACATTGCTCGTTTTCGACCCTTTTTTACTAGGAAGGCCATAAAGTGGCCGATTTGTATTGAATCTTAGCTTGTGACAATTCGTTGGATAGGTTAAGAACATAGCTACGACTTACATGGTATATTTTTGCATTCTCTAAAAATTCGGCCAAAATGGAGGTTAAGAAAATCTCCTCGTTAATTTAGGACATTACTCGTTTTCGACCCTTTTTTACTAGGAAGGCCATAAAGTGGCCGATTTGTATTGAATCTTAGCATGTGACAATTCGTTGGATAGGTAAACAACATAACTACGACTTCCATGGGATATTTTTGCATTCTCTAAAAATTCAGCGAAAATGGAGGTTAAGAAAATCTCCTCGTTAATTTGGGACATTACATGTTTTCGACCCTTTTTTAGTTGGAAGGCCATAATGTGGCCGATTTGCATTGAATCTTAGCGTGTGACAATTCGTTGGATAGGTAAACAACATAACTATGACTTCCATGGGATATTTTTGCATTCTCTAAAAATTCGGCCAAAATGGAGGTTAAGAAAATCTCCTCGTTAATTTAGGACATTACTCGTTTTCGACCCTTTTTTACTAGGAAGGCCATAATGTGGCCGATTTGTATTGAATCTTAGCGTGTGACAATTCGTCGGAAAGGTAAACAACATAACTACGACTTCCATGGGATATTTTTGCATTCTCTAAAAATTCGGCCAAAATGGAGGTTAAGAAAATCTCCTCGTTAATTTGGGACATTACTCGTTTTCGACCCTTTTTTGGTAGGAAGGCCATAATGTGGCCGATTTGCATTGAATCTTAGTGTGTGACAATTCGTTGGGTAGGTAAACAACATAACTATGACTTCCATGGGATATTTTTGCATTCTCTAAAAATTCAGCCAAAATGGAGGTTAAGAAAATCTCCTCGTTAATTGGGGACATTGCTCGTTTTCGACCCTTTTTTAGTAGGAAGGCCATAATGTGTCCGATTTGCATTGAATCTTAGCGTGTGACAATTCGTTGGATAGGTAAACAACATAACTACGACATCCATGGGATATTTTTGCATTCTCTAAAAATTCGGCCAAAATGGAGGTTAAGAAAATCTCCTCGTTAATTTGGGACATTACTCGTTTTCGACCCTTTTTTACTAGGAAGGCCATAATGTGGCCGATTTGCATTGAATCTTAGCGTGTGACAATTCATCGGATAGGTAAACAACATAACTACGACTTCCATGGGATATTTTTGCATTCTCTAAAAATTCGGCCAAAATGGAGGTTTAGAAAATCTCCTCGTTAATTTAGGACATTGCTTGTTTTCGACCCATTTTTACTAGGAAGGCCATAAAGTGGCCGATTTTTATTGAATCTTAGCATGTGACAATTCGTTGGATAGGTAAACAACATAACTATGACTTCCATGGGATATTTTTGCATTCTCTAAAAATTCGGCCAAAATGGAGGTTAAGAAAATCTCCTCGTTAATTTTGGACATTACTCGTTTTCGACCCTTTTTTACTAGGAAGGCCATAAAGTGGCCGATTTGTATTGAATCTTAGCGTGTGACAATTCGTTGGATAGGTAAACAACATTACTACGACTTCCATGGGATATTTTTGCATTCTCTAAAAATTCAGCCAAAATGGAGGTTAAGAAAATCTCCTCGTTAATTTGGGACATTACTCGTTTTCGACCCTTTTTTAGTAGGAAGGCCATAATGTAGCCGATTTGCATTGAATCTTAGCGTGTGACAATTCGTTGGATAGGTAAACAACATAACTATGACTTCCATGGGATATTTTTGCATTCTCTAAAAATTCGGCCAGAATGGAGGTTAAGAAAATCTCCTCGTTAATTTAGGACATTACTCGTTTTCGACCCATTTTTACTAGGAAGGCCATAAAGTGGCCGATATGCATGGAATTTTAGCGTGTGACAATTCGTTGGATAGGTAAACAACATAACTACGACATCCATGGGATATTTTTGCATTCTCTAAAAATTCGGCCAGAATGGAGGTTAAGAAAATCTCCTCGTTAATTTGGGACATTACTCGTTTTCGACCCATTTTTACTAGGAAGGCCATAAAGTGGCCGATTTGTATTGAATTGAATCTTAGCATGTGACAATTCGTTGGATAGGTAAACAACATTACTACGACTTCCATGGGATATTTTTGAATTCTCTAAAAATTCAGCCAAAATGGAGGTTAAGAAAATCTCCTCGTTAATTTGGGACATTACTCGTTTTCGACCCTTTTTTACTAGGAAGGCCATAATGTGGCCGATTTGCATTGAATCTTAGCGTGTGACAACTCGTTAGATAGGTAAACAACATAACTACGACTTCCATGGGATATTTTTGCATTCTCTTAAAATTCGGCCAAAATGGAGGTTAAGAAAATATCCTCGTTAATTTAGGACATTGCTCGTTTTCGACCCATTTTTACTAGGAAGGCCATAAAGTGGCCGATTTGTATTGAATCTTAGCGTGTGACAATTCGTTGGATAGGTAAACAACATTACTACGACTTCCATGGGATATTTTTGCATTCTCTAAAAATTCAGCCAAAATGGAGGTTAAGAAAATCTCCTCGTTAATTTGGGACATTACTCGTTTTCGACCCATTTTTACTAGGAAGGCCATAAAGTGGCCGATTTGTATTGAATTGAATCTTAGCATGTGACAATTCGTTGGATAGGTAAACAACATAACTATGACTTCCATGGGATATTTTTGCATTCTCTAAAAATTCGGCCAAAATGGAGGTTAAGAAAATCTCCTCGTTAATTTTGGACATTACTCGTTTTCGACCCTTTTTTACTAGGAAGGCCATAAAGTGGCCGATTTGTATTGAATCTTAGCGTGTGACAATTCGTTGGATAGGTAAACAACATTACTACGACTTCCATGGGATATTTTTGCATTCTCTAAAAATTCAGCCAAAATGGAGGTTAAGAAAATCTCCTCGTTAATTTGGGACATTACTCGTTTTCGACCCTTTTTTAGTAGGAAGGCCATAATGTAGCCGATTTGCATTGAATCTTAGCGTGTGACAATTCGTTGGATAGGTAAACAACATAACTATGACTTCCATGGGATATTTTTGCATTCTCTAAAAATTCGGCCAGAATGGAGGTTAAGAAAATCTCCTCGTTAATTTAGGACATTACTCGTTTTCGACCCATTTTTACTAGGAAGGCCATAAAGTGGCCGATATGCATGGAATTTTAGCGTGTGACAATTCGTTGGATAGGTAAACAACATAACTACGACATCCATGGGATATTTTTGCATTCTCTAAAAATTCGGCCAGAATGGAGGTTAAGAAAATCTCCTCGTTAATTTGGGACATTACTCGTTTTCGACCCATTTTTACTAGGAAGGCCATAAAGTGGCCGATTTGTATTGAATTGAATCTTAGCATGTGACAATTCGTTGGATAGGTAAACAACATTACTACGACTTCCATGGGATATTTTTGAATTCTCTAAAAATTCAGCCAAAATGGAGGTTAAGAAAATCTCCTCGTTAATTTGGGACATTACTCGTTTTCGACCCTTTTTTACTAGGAAGGCCATAATGTGGCCGATTTGCATTGAATCTTAGCGTGTGACAACTCGTTAGATAGGTAAACAACATAACTACGACTTCCATGGGATATTTTTGCATTCTCTTAAAATTCGGCCAAAATGGAGGTTAAGAAAATATCCTCGTTAATTTAGGACATTGCTCGTTTTCGACCCATTTTTACTAGGAAGGCCATAAAGTGGCCGATTTGTATTGAATCTTAGCGTGTGACAATTCGTTGGATAGGTAAACAACATTACTACGACTTCCATGGGATATTTTTGCATTCTCTAAAAATTCAGCCAAAATGGAGGTTAAGAAAATCTCCTCGTTAATTTGGGACATTACTCGTTTTCGACCCATTTTTACTAGGAAGGCCATAAAGTGGCCGATTTGTATTGAATTGAATCTTAGCATGTGACAATTCGTTGGATAGGTAAACAACATTACTACGACTTCCATGGGATATTTTTGAATTCTCTAAAAATTCAGCCAAAATGGAGGTTAAGAAAATCTCCTCGTTAATTTGGGACATTACTCGTTTTCGACCCTTTTTTACTAGGAAGGCCATAATGTGGCCGATTTGCATTGAATCTTAGCGTGTGACAACTCGTTAGATAGGTAAACAACAAAACTACGACTTCCATGGGATATTTTTGCATTCTCTAAAAATTCGGCTAAAATGGAGGTTAAGAAAATATCCTCGTTAATTTAGGACATTGCTCGTTTTCGACCCTTTTTTACTAGGAAGGCCATAAAGTGGCCGATTTGTATTGAATCTTAGCTTGTGACAATTCGTTGGATAGGTTAAGAACATAGCTACGACTTACATGGTATATTTTTGCATTCTCTAAAAATTCGGCCAAAATGGAGGTTAAGAAAATCTCCTCGTTAATTTAGGACATTACTCGTTTTCGACCCTTTTTTACTAGGAAGGCCATAAAGTGGCCGATTTGTATTGAATCTTAGCATGTGACAATTCGTTGGATAGGTAAACAACATAACTACGACTTCCATGGGATATTTTTGCATTCTCTAAAAATTCAGCGAAAATGGAGGTTAAGAAAATCTCCTCGTTAATTTGGGACATTACATGTTTTCGACCCTTTTTTAGTTGGAAGGCCATAATGTGGCCGATTTGCATTGAATCTTAGCGTGTGACAATTCGTTGGATAGGTAAACAACATAACTATGACTTCCATGGGATATTTTTGCATTCTCTAAAAATTCGGCCAAAATGGAGGTTAAGAAAATCTCCTCGTTAATTTAGGACATTACTCGTTTTCGACCCTTTTTTACTAGGAAGGCCATAATGTGGCCGATTTGTATTGAATCTTAGCGTGTGACAATTCGTCGGAAAGGTAAACAACATAACTACGACTTCCATGGGATATTTTTGCATTCTCTAAAAATTCGGCCAAAATGGAGGTTAAGAAAATCTCCTCGTTAATTTGGGACATTACTCGTTTTCGACCCTTTTTTGGTAGGAAGGCCATAATGTGGCCGATTTGCATTGAATCTTAGTGTGTGACAATTCGTTGGGTAGGTAAACAACATAACTATGACTTCCATGGGATATTTTTGCATTCTCTAAAAATTCAGCCAAAATGGAGGTTAAGAAAATCTCCTCGTTAATTGGGGACATTGCTCGTTTTCGACCCTTTTTTAGTAGGAAGGCCATAATGTGTCCGATTTGCATTGAATCTTAGCGTGTGACAATTCGTTGGATAGGTAAACAACATAACTACGACATCCATGGGATATTTTTGCATTCTCTAAAAATTCGGCCAAAATGGAGGTTAAGAAAATCTCCTCGTTAATTTGGGACATTACTCGTTTTCGACCCTTTTTTACTAGGAAGGCCATAATGTGGCCGATTTGCATTGAATCTTAGCGTGTGACAATTCATCGGATAGGTAAACAACATAACTACGACTTCCATGGGATATTTTTGCATTCTCTAAAAATTCGGCCAAAATGGAGGTTTAGAAAATCTCCTCGTTAATTTAGGACATTGCTTGTTTTCGACCCATTTTTACTAGGAAGGCCATAAAGTGGCCGATTTTTATTGAATCTTAGCATGTGACAATTCGTTGGATAGGTAAACAACATAACTATGACTTCCATGGGATATTTTTGCATTCTCTAAAAATTCGGCCAAAATGGAGGTTAAGAAAATCTCCTCGTTAATTTTGGACATTACTCGTTTTCGACCCTTTTTTACTAGGAAGGCCATAAAGTGGCCGATTTGTATTGAATCTTAGCGTGTGACAATTCGTTGGATAGGTAAACAACATTACTACGACTTCCATGGGATATTTTTGCATTCTCTAAAAATTCAGCCAAAATGGAGGTTAAGAAAATCTCCTCGTTAATTTGGGACATTACTCGTTTTCGACCCTTTTTTATTAGGAAGGCCATAATGTAGCCGATTTGCATTGAATCTTAGCGTGTGACAATTCGTTGGATAGGTAAACAACATAACTATGACTTCCATGGGATATTTTTGCATTCTCTAAAAATTCGGCCAGAATGGAGGTTAAGAAAATCTCCTCGTTAATTTAGGACATTACTCGTTTTCGACCCATTTTTACTAGGAAGGCCATAAAGTGGCCGATATGCATGGAATTTTAGCGTGTGACAATTCGTTGGATAGGTAAACAACATAACTACGACATCCATGGGATATTTTTGCATTCTCTAAAAATTCGGCCAGAATGGAGGTTAAGAAAATCTCCTCGTTAATTTGGGACATTACTCGTTTTCGACCCATTTTTACTAGGAAGGCCATAAAGTGGCCGATTTGTATTGAATTGAATCTTAGCATGTGACAATTCGTTGGATAGGTAAACAACATTACTACGACTTCCATGGGATATTTTTGAATTCTCTAAAAATTCAGCCAAAATGGAGGTTAAGAAAATCTCCTCGTTAATTTGGGACATTACTCGTTTTCGACCCTTTTTTACTAGGAAGGCCATAATGTGGCCGATTTGCATTGAATCTTAGCGTGTGACAACTCGTTAGATAGGTAAACAACATAACTACGACTTCCATGGGATATTTTTGCATTCTCTTAAAATTCGGCCAAAATGGAGGTTAAGAAAATATCCTCGTTAATTTAGGACATTGCTCGTTTTCGACCCATTTTTACTAGGAAGGCCATAAAGTGGCCGATTTGTATTGAATCTTAGCGTGTGACAATTCGTTGGATAGGTAAACAACATTACTACGACTTCCATGGGATATTTTTGCATTCTCTAAAAATTCAGCCAAAATGGAGGTTAAGAAAATCTCCTCGTTAATTTGGGACATTACTCGTTTTCGACCCTTTTTTAGTAGGAAGGCCATAATGTGGCCGATTTGCATTGAATCTTAGCGTGTGACCATTCGTTGGATAGGTAAACAACATAACTATGACTTCCATGGGATATTTTTGCATTCTCTAAAAATTCGGCCAGAATGGAGGTTAAGAAAATCTCCTCGTTAATTTAGGACATTACTCGTTTTCGACCCATTTTTACTAGGAAGGCCATAAAGTGGCCGATATGCATGGAATTTTAGCGTGTGACAATTCGTTGGATAGGTAAACAACATAACTACGACATCCATGGGATATTTTTGCATTCTCTAAAAATTCGGCCAGAATGGAGGTTAAGAAAATCTCCTCGTTAATTTGGGACATTACTCGTTTTCGACCCATTTTTACTAGGAAGGCCATAAAGTGGCCGATTTGTATTGAATTGAATCTTAGCATGTGACAATTCGTTGGATAGGTAAACAACATTACTACGACTTCCATGGGATATTTTTGAATTCTCTAAAAATTCAGCCAAAATGGAGGTTAAGAAAATCTCCTCGTTAATTTGGGACATTACTCGTTTTCGACCCTTTTTTGGTAGGAAGGCCATAATGTGGCCGATTTGCATTGAATCTTAGTGTGTGACAATTCGTTGGGTAGGTAAACAACATAACTATGACTTCCATGGGATATTTTTGCATTCTCTAAAAATTCAGCCAAAATGGAGGTTAAGAAAATCTCCTCGTTAATTCGGGACATTGCTCGTTTTCGACCCTTTTTTAGTAGGAAGGCCATAATGTGTCCGATTTGCATTGAATCTTAGCGTGTGACAATTCGTTGGATAGGTAAACAACATAACTACGACATCCATGGGATATTTTTGCATTCTCTAAAAATTCGGCCAAAATGGAGGTTAAGAAAATCTCCTCGTTAATTTGGGACATTACTCGTTTTCGACCCTTTTTTACTAGGAAGGCCATAATGTGGCCGATTTGCATTGAATCTTAGCGTGTGACAATTCATCGGATAGGTAAACAACATAACTACGACTTCCATGGGATATTTTTGCATTCTCTAAAAATTCGGCCAAAATGGAGGTTTAGAAAATCTCCTCGTTAATTTAGGACATTGCTTGTTTTCGACCCATTTTTACTAGGAAGGCCATAAAGTGGCCGATTTTTATTGAATCTTAGCATGTGACAATTCGTTGGATAGGTAAACAACATAACTATGACTTCCATGGGATATTTTTGCATTCTCTAAAAATTCGGCCAAAATGGAGGTTAAGAAAATCTCCTCGTTAATTTTGGACATTACTCGTTTTCGACCCTTTTTTACTAGGAAGGCCATAAAGTGGCCGATTTGTATTGAATCTTAGCGTGTGACAATTCGTTGGATAGGTAAACAACATTACTACGACTTCCATGGGATATTTTTGCATTCTCTAAAAATTCAGCCAAAATGGAGGTTAAGAAAATCTCCTCGTTAATTTGGGACATTACTCGTTTTCGACCCTTTTTTAGTAGGAAGGCCATAATGTGGCCGATTTGCATTGAATCTTTGCGTGTGACAATTCGTTGGATAGGTAAACAACATAACTATGACTTCCATGGGATATTTTTGCATTCTCTAAAAATTCGGCCAGAATGGAGGTTAAGAAAATCTCCTCGTTAATTTAGGACATTACTCGTTTTCGACCCATTTTTACTAGGAAGGCCATAAAGTGGCCGATATGCATGGAATTTTAGCGTGTGACAATTCGTTGGATAGGTAAACAACATAACTACGACATCCATGGGATATTTTTGCATTCTCTAAAAATTCGGCCAGAATGGAGGTTAAGAAAATCTCCTCGTTAATTTGGGACATTACTCGTTTTCGACCCATTTTTACTAGGAAGGCCATAAAGTGGCCGATTTGTATTGAATTGAATCTTAGCATGTGACAATTCGTTGGATAGGTAAACAACATTACTACGACTTCCATGGGATATTTTTGAATTCTCTAAAAATTCAGCCAAAATGGAGGTTAAGAAAATCTCCTCGTTAATTTGGGACATTACTCGTTTTCGACCCTTTTTTACTAGGAAGGCCATAATGTGGCCGATTTGCATTGAATCTTAGCGTGTGACAACTCGTTAGATAGGTAAACAACATAACTACGACTTCCATGGGATATTTTTGCATTCTCTAAAAACTCGGCCAAAATGGAGGTTAAGAAAATATCCTCGTTAATTTAGGACATTGCTCGTTTTCGACCCATTTTTACTAGGAAGGCCATAAAGTGGCCGATTTGTATTGAATCTTAGCGTGTGACAATTCGTTGGATAGGTAAACAACATTACTACGACTTCCATGGGATATTTTTGCATTCTCTAAAAATTCAGCCAAAATGGAGGTTAAGAAAATCTCCTCGTTAATTTGGGACATTACTCGTTTTCGACCCTTTTTTAGTAGGAAGGCCATAATGTGGCCGATTTGCATTGAATCTTAGCGTGTGACCATTCGTTGGATAGGTAAACAACATAACTATGACTTCCATGGGATATTTTTGCATTCTCTAAAAATTCGGCCAGAATGGAGGTTAAGAAAATCTCCTCGTTAATTTAGGACATTACTCGTTTTCGACCCATTTTTACTAGGAAGGCCATAAAGTGGCCGATATGCATGGAATTTTAGCGTCTGACAATTCGTTGGATAGGTAAACAACATAACTACGACATCCATGGGATATTTTTGCATTCTCTAAAAATTCGGCCAGAATGGAGGTTAAGAAAATCTCCTCGTTAATTTGGGACATTACTCGTTTTCGACCCATTTTTACTAGGAAGGCCATAAAGTGGCCGATTTGTATTGAATTGAATCTTAGCATGTGACAATTCGTTGGATAGGTAAACAACATTACTACGACTTCCATGGGATATTTTTGAATTCTCTAAAAATTCAGCCAAAATGGAGGTTAAGAAAATCTCCTCGTTAATTTGGGACATTACTCGTTTTCGACCCTTTTTTGGTAGGAAGGCCATAATGTGGCCGATTTGCATTGAATCTTAGTGTGTGACAATTCGTTGGGTAGGTAAACAACATAACTATGACTTCCATGGGATATTTTTGCATTCTCTAAAAATTCAGCCAAAATGGAGGTTAAGAAAATCTCCTCGTTAATTCGGGACATTGCTCGTTTTCGACCCTTTTTTAGTAGGAAGGCCATAATGTGTCCGATTTGCATTGAATCTTAGCGTGTGACAATTCGTTGGATAGGTAAACAACATAACTACGACATCCATGGGATATTTTTGCATTCTCTAAAAATTCGGCCAAAATGGAGGTTAAGAAAATCTCCTCGTTAATTTGGGACATTACTCGTTTTCGACCCTTTTTTACTAGGAAGGCCATAATGTGGCCGATTTGCATTGAATCTTAGCGTGTGACAATTCATCGGATAGGTAAACAACATAACTACGACTTCCATGGGATATTTTTGCATTCTCTAAAAATTCAGCCAAAATGGAGGTTAAGAAAATCTCCTCGTTAATTTAGGACATTGCTTGTTTTCGACCCATTTTTACTAGGAAGGCCATAAAGTGGCCGATTTTTATTGAATCTTAGCATGTGACAATTCGTTGGATAGGTAAACAACATAACTATGACTTCCATGGGATATTTTTGCATTCTCTAAAAATTCGGCCAAAATGGAGGTTAAGAAAATCTCCTCGTTAATTTTGGACATTACTCGTTTTCGACCCTTTTTTACTAGGAAGGCCATAAAGTGGCCGATTTGTATTGAATCTTAGCGTGTGACAATTCGTTGGATAGGTAAACAACATTACTACGACTTCCATGGGATATTTTTGCATTCTCTAAAAATTCAGCCAAAATGGAGGTTAAGAAAATCTCGTCGTTAATTTGGGACATTACTCGTTTTCGACCCTTTTTTAGTAGGAAGGCCATAATGTGGCCGATTTGCATTGAATCTTAGCGTGTGACAATTCGTTGGATAGGTAAACAACATAACTATGACTTCCATGGGATATTTTTGCATTCTCTAAAAATTCGGCCAGAATGGAGGTTAAGAAAATCTCCTCGTTAATTTAGGACATTACTCGTTTTCGACCCATTTTTACTAGGAAGGCCATAAAGTGGCCGATATGCATGGAATTTTAGCGTGTGACAATTCGTTGGATAGGTAAACAACATAACTACGACATCCATGGGATATTTTTGCATTCTCTAAAAATTCGGCCAGAATGGAGGTTAAGAAAATCTCCTCGTTAATTTGGGACATTACTCGTTTTCGACCCATTTTTACTAGGAAGGCCATAAAGTGGCCGATTTGTATTGAATTGAATCTTAGCATGTGACAATTCGTTGGATAGGTAAACAACATTACTACGACTTCCATGGGATATTTTTGAATTCTCTAAAAATTCAGCCAAAATGGAGGTTAAGAAAATCTCCTCGTTAATTTGGGACATTACTCGTTTTCGACCCATTTTTACTAGGAAGGCCATAATGTGGCCGATTTGCATTGAATCTTAGCGTGTGACAACTCGTTAGATAGGTAAACAACATAACTACGACTTCCATGGGATATTTTTGCATTCTCTAAAAATTCGGCCAAAATGGAGGTTAAGAAAATATCCTCGTTAATTTAGGACATTGCTCGTTTTCGACCCATTTTTACTAGGAAGGCCATAAAGTGGCCGATTTGTATTGAATCTTAGCGTGTGACAATTCGTTGGATAGGTAAACAACATTACTACGACTTCCATGGGATATTTTTGCATTCTCTAAAAATTCAGCCAAAATGGAGGTTAAGAAAATCTCCTCGTTAATTTGGGACATTACTCGTTTTCGACCCTTTTTTAGTAGGAAGGCCATAATGTGGCCGATTTGCATTGAATCTTAGCGTGTGACAATTCGTTGGATAGGTAAACAACATAACTATGACTTCCATGGGATATTTTTGCATTCTCTAAAAATTCGGCCAGAATGGAGGTTAAGAAAATCTCCTCGTTAATTTAGGACATTACTCGTTTTCGACCCATTTTTACTAGGAAGGCCATAAAGTGGCCGATATGCATGGAATTTTAGCGTGTGACAATTCGTTGGATAGGTAAACAACATAACTACGACATCCATGGGAAATTTTTGCATTCTCTAAAAATTCGGCCAGAATGGAGGTTAAGAAAATCTCCTCGTTAATTTGGGACATTACTCGTTTTCGACCCATTTTTACTAGGAAGGCCATAAAGTGGCCGATTTGTATTGAATTGAATCTTAGCATGTGACAATTCGTTGGATAGGTAAACAACATTACTACGACTTCCATGGGATATTTTTGAATTCTCTAAAAATTCAGCCAAAATGGAGGTTAAGAAAATCTCCTCGTTAATTTGGGACATTACTCGTTTTCGACCCTTTTTTACTAGGAAGGCCATAATGTGGCCGATTTGCATTGAATCTTAGCGTGTGACAACTCGTTAGATAGGTAAACAACATAACTACGACTTCCATGGGATATTTTTGCATTCTCTAAAAATTCGGCCAAAATGGAGGTTAAGAAAATATCCTCGTTAATTTAGGACATTGCTCGTTTTCGACCCATTTTTACTAGGAAGGCCATAAAGTGGCCGATTTGTATTGAATCTTAGCATGTGACAATTCGTTGGATAGGTTAAGAACATAACTACGACTTACATGGGATATTTTTGCATTCTCTAAAAATTCGGCCAATATGGAGGTTAAGAAAATCTCCTCGTTAATTTAGGACATTACTCGTTTTCGACCCTTTTTTACTAGGAAGGCCATAAAGTGGCTGATTTGTATTGAATCTTAGCATGTGACAATTCGTTGGATAGGTAAACAACATAACTACGACTTCCATGGGATATTTTTGCATTCTCTAAAAATTCAGCGAAAATGGAGGTTAAGAAAATCTCCTCGTTAATTTGGGACATTACACGTTTTCGACCCTTTTTTAGTTGGAAGGCCATAATGTGGCCGATTTGCATTGAATCTTAGCGTGTGACAATTCGTTGGATAGGTAAACAACATAACTATGACTTCCATGGGATATTTTTGCATTCTCTAAAAATTCGGCCAAAATGGAGGTTAAGAAAATCTCCTCGTTAATTTAGGACATTACTCGTTTTCGACCCTTTTTTACTAGGAAGGCCATAAAGTGGCCGATTTGTATTGAATCTTAGCGTGTGACAATTCGTTGGATAGGTAAACAACATTACTACGACTTCCATGGGATATTTTTGCATTCTCTAAAAATTCAGCCAAAATGGAGGTTAAGAAAATCTCCTCGTTAATTTGGGACATTACTCGTTTTCGACCCTTTTTTAGTAGGAAGGCCATAATGTGGCCGATTTGCATTGAATCTTAGCGTGTGACAATTCGTTGGATAGGTAAACAACATAACTATGACTTCCATGGGATATTTTTGCATTCTCTAAAAATTCGGCCAGAATGGAGGTTAAGAAAATCTCCTCGTTAATTTAGGACATTACTCGTTTTCGACCCATTTTTACTAGGAAGGCCATAAAGTGGCCGATATGCATGGAATTTTAGCGTGTGACAATTCGTTGGATAGGTAAACAACATAACTACGACATCCATGGGAAATTTTTGCATTCTCTAAAAATTCGGCCAGAATGGAGGTTAAGAAAATCTCCTCGTTAATTTGGGACATTACTCGTTTTCGACCCATTTTTACTAGGAAGGCCATAAAGTGGCCGATTTGTATTGAATTGAATCTTAGCATGTGACAATTCGTTGGATAGGTAAACAACATTACTACGACTTCCATGGGATATTTTTGAATTCTCTAAAAATTCAGCCAAAATGGAGGTTAAGAAAATCTCCTCGTTAATTTGGGACATTACTCGTTTTCGACCCTTTTTTACTAGGAAGGCCATAATGTGGCCGATTTGCATTGAATCTTAGCGTGTGACAACTCGTTAGATAGGTAAACAACATAACTACGACTTCCATGGGATATTTTTGCATTCTCTAAAAATTCGGCCAAAATGGAGGTTAAGAAAATATCCTCGTTAATTTAGGACATT
This sequence comes from Medicago sativa, assembly GCF_051527215.1. Taxonomy (NCBI): domain Eukaryota; kingdom Viridiplantae; phylum Streptophyta; class Magnoliopsida; order Fabales; family Fabaceae; genus Medicago; species Medicago sativa. Next base: position 87,226,714 of record NC_140750.1, read on the forward strand.
GCTCGTTTTCGACCCATTTTTACTAGGAAGGCCATAAAGTGGCCGATTTGTATTGAATCTTAGCATGTGACAATTCGTTGGATAGGTTAAGAACATAACTACGACTTACATGGGATATTTTTGCATTCTCTAAAAATTCGGCCAATATGAAGGTTAAGAAAATCTCCTCGTTAATTTAGGACATTACTCGTTTTCGACCCTTTTTTACTAGGAAGGCCATAAAGTGGCCGATTTGTATTGAATCTTAGCATGTGACAATTCGTTGGATAGGTAAACAACATAACTACGACTTCCATGGGATATTTTTGCATTCTCTAAAAATTCAGCGAAAATGGAGGTTAAGAAAATCTCCTCGTTAATTTGGGACATTACACGTTTTCGACCCTTTTTTAGTTGGAAGGCCATAATGTGGCCGATTTGCATTGAATCTTAGCGTGTGACAATTCGTTGGATAGGTAAACAACATAACTATGACTTCCATGGGATATTTTTGCATTCTCTAAAAATTCGGCCAAAATGGAGGTTAAGAAAATCTCCTCGTTAATTTAGGACATTACTCGTTTTCGACCCTTTTTTACTAGGAAGGCCATAATGTGGCCGATTTGTATTGAATCTTAGCGTGTGACAATTCGTCGGAAAGGTAAACAACATAACTACGACTTCCATGGGATATTTTTGCATTCTCTAAAAATTTGGCCAAAATGGAGGTTAAGAAAATCTCCTCGTTAATTTGGGACATTACTCGTTTTCGACCCTTTTTTACTAGGAAGGCCATAATGTGGCCGATTTGCATTGAATCTTAGCGTGTGACAATTCGTTGGATAGGTAAACAACATAACTATGACTTCCATGGGATATTTTTGCATTCTCTAAAAATTCGGCCAGAATGGAGGTTAAGAAAATCTCCTCGTTAATTTAGGACATTACTCGTTTTCGACCCATTTTTACTAGGAAGGCCATAAAGTGGCCGATTTGTATTGAATTGAATCTTAGCATGTGACAATTCGTTGGATAGGTAAACAACATAACTACGACTTCCATGGGATTTTTTTGAATTCTCTAAAAATTCAGCCAAAATGGAGGTTAAGAAAATCTCCTCGTTAATTTGGGACATTACTCGTTTTCGACCCTTTTTTACTAGGAAGGCCATAATGTGGCCGATTTGCATTGAATCTTAGCGTGTGACAACTCGTTAGATAGGTAAACAACATAACTACGACTTCCATGGGATATTTTTGCATTCTCTAAAAATTCGGCCAAAATGGAGGTTAAGAAAATATCCTCGTTAATTTAGGACATTGCTCGTTTTCGACCCATTTTTACTAGGAAGGCCATAAAGTGGCCGATTTGTATTGAATCTTAGCATGTGACAATTCGTTGGATAGGTTAATAACATAACTACGACTTACATGGGATATTTTTGCATTCTCTAAAAATTCGGCCAAAATGGAGGTTAAGAAAATCTCCTCGTTAATTTAGGACATTACTCGTTTTCGACCCTTTTTTACTAGGAAGGCCATAAAGTGGCCGATTTGTATTGAATCTTAGCATGTGACAATTCGTTGGATAGGTAAACAACATAACTACGACTTCCATGGGATATTTTTGCATTCTCTAAAAATTCAGCCAAAATGAAGGTTAAGAAAATCTCCTCGTTAATTTGGGACATTACACGTTTTCGACCCTTTTTTAGTTGGAAGGCCATAATGTGGCCGATTTGCATTGAATCTTAGCGTGTGACAATTCGTTGGATAGGTAAACAACATAACTATGACTTCCATGGGATATTTTTGCATTCTCTAAAAATTCAGCCAAAATGGAGGTTAAGAAAATCTCCACGTTAATTTGGGACATTACTCGTTTTCGACCCTTTTTTACTAGGAAGGCCATAATGTGGCCGATTTGTATTGAATCTTAGCGTGTGACAATTCATCGGATAGGTAAACAACATAACTACGACTTCCATGGGATATTTTTGCATTCTCTAAAAATTCGGCCAAAATGGAGGTTAAGAAAATCTCCTCGTTAATTTAGGACATTGCTTGTTTTCGACCCATTTTTACTAGGAAGGCCATAAAGTGGCCGATTTGTATTGAATCTTAGCATGTGACAATTCGTTGGATAGGTAAACAACATAACTATGACTTCCATGAGATATTTTTGCATTCTCTAAAAATGCAGCCAAAATGGAGGTTAAGAAAATCTCTCGTTAATTTGGGACATTACTCGTTTTCGACCCTTTTTTACTAGGAAGGCCATAATGTGGCCGATTTGCATTGAATCTTAGCGTGTGACAATTCGTTGGATAGGTAAACAACATAACTACGACTTCCATGGGATATTTTTGCATTCTCTAAAAATTCGGCCAAAATGGAGGTTAAGAAAATATCCTCGTTAATTAAGGACATTGCTCGTTTTTGACCCATTTTTACTAGGAAGGCCATAAAGTGGCCGATTTGTATTGAATCTTAGCATGTTACAATTCGTTGGATAGGTTAATAACATAACTACGACTTCCATGGGATATTTTTGCATTCTCTAAAAATTCGGCCAAAATGGAGGTTAAGAAAATCTCCTCGTTAATTTAGGACATTACTCGTTTTCGACCCTTTTTTACAAGGAAGGCGATAATGTGGTCGATTTGCATTGAATCTTAGCATGTGACAATTCGTTGGATAGGTAAACAACATAACTACGACTTCCATGGGATATTTTTGCATTCTCTAAAAATTCGGCCAAAATGGAGGTTAAGAAAATATCCTCGTTAATTAAGGACATTGCTCGTTTTTGACCCATTTTTACTAGGAAGGCCATAAAGTGGCCGATTTGTATTGAATCTTAGCATGTTACAATTCGTTGGATAGGTTAATAACATAACTACGACTTCCATGGGATATTTTTGCATTCTCTAAAAATTCGGCCAAAATGGAGGTTAAGAAAATCTCCTCGTTAATTTAGGACATTACTCGTTTTCGACCCTTTTTTACTAGGAAGGCGATAATGTGGTCGATTTGCATTGAATCTTAGCATGTGACAATTCGTTGGATAGGTAAACAACATAACTACGACTTCCATGGGATATTTTTGCATTCTCTAAAAATTCGGCCAAAATGGAGGTTAAGAAAATCTCCTCGTTAATTTAGGACATTACTCGTTTTTGACCCATTTTTACTAGGAATGCCATAAAGTGGCCGATTTGTATTGAATCTTAGCATGTGACAATTCGTTGGATAGGTAAACAACATAACTACGACATCCATGGGATATTTTTGCATTCTCTAAAAATTCGGCCAGAATGGAGGTTAAGAAAATCTCCTCGTTAATTTGGGACATTACTCGTTTTCGACCCATTTTTACTAGGAAGGCCATAAAGTGGCCGATTTGTATTGAATTGAATCTTAGCATGTGACAATTCGTTGGATAGGTAAACAACATAACTACGACTTCCATGGGATATTTTTGAATTCTCTAAAAATTCAGCCAAAATGGAGGTTAAGAAAATCTCCTCGTTAATTTGGAACATTACTCGTTTTCGACCCTTTTTTACTAGGAAGGCCATAATGTGGCCGATTTGCATTGAATCTTAGCGTGTGACAACTCGTTAGATAGGTAAACAACATAACTACGACTTCCATGGGATATTTTTGCATTCTCTAAAAATTCGGCCAAAATGGAGGTTAAGAAAATATCCTCGTTAATTTAGGACATTGCTCGTTTTCGACCCATTTTTACTAGGAAGGCCATAAAGTGGCCGATTTGTATTGAATCTTAGCATGTGACAATTCGTTGGATAGGTTAATAACATAACTACGACTTACATGGGATATTTTTGCATTCTCTAAAAATTCGGCCAAAATGGAGGTTAAGAAAATCTCCTCGTTAATTTAGGACATTACTCGTTTTCGACCCTTTTTTACTAGGAAGGCCATAAAGTGGCCGATTTGTATTGAATCTTAGCATGTGACAATTCGTTGGATAGGTAAACAACATAACTACGACTTCCATGGGATATTTTTGCATTCTCTAAAAATTCAGCCAAAATGGAGGTTAAGAAAATCTCCTCGTTAATTTGGGACATTACACGTTTTCGACCCTTTTTTAGTTGGAAGGCCATAATGTGGCTGATTTGCATTGAATCTTAGCGTGTGACAATTCGTTGGATAGGTAAACAACATAACTATGACTTCCATGGGATATTTTTGCATTCTCTAAAAATTCAGCCAAAATGGAGGTTAAGAAAATCTCCACGTTAATTTGGGACATTACTCGTTTTCGACCCTTTTTTACTAGGAAGGCCATAATGTGGCCGATTTGTATTGAATCTTAGCGTGTGACAATTCATCGGATAGGTAAACAACATAACTACGACTTCCATGGGATATTTTTGCATTCTCTAAAAATTCAGCCAAAATGGAGGTTAAGAAAATCTCCTCGTTAATTTAGGACATTGCTTGTTTTCGACCCATTTTTACTAGGAAGGCCATAAAGTGGCCGATTTGTATTGAATCTTAGCATGTGACAATTCGTTGGATAGGTAAACAACATAACTATGACTTCCATGAGATATTTTTGCATTCTCTAAAAATGCAGCCAAAATGGAGGTTAAGAAAATCTTTCGTTAATTTGGGACATTACTCGTTTTCGACCCTTTTTTACTAGGAAGGCCATAATGTGGCCGATTTGCATTGAATCTTAGCGTGTGACAATTCGTTGGATAGGTAAACAACATAACTACGACTTCCATGGGATATTTTTGCATTCTCTAAAAATTCGGCCAAAATGGAGGTTAAGAAAATATCCTCGTTAATTAAGGACATTGCTCGTTTTTGACCCATTTTTACTAGGAAGGCCATAAAGTGGCCGATTTGTATTGAATCTTAGCATGTTACAATTCGTTGGATAGGTTAATAACATAACTACGACTTCCATGGGATATTTTTGCATTCTCTAAAAATTCGGCCAAAATGGAGGTTAAGAAAATCTCCTCGTTAATTTAGGACATTACTCGTTTTCGACCCTTTTTTACTAGGAAGGCGATAATGTGGTCGATTTGCATTGAATCTTAGCATGTGACAATTCGTTGGATAGGTAAACAACATAACTACGACTTCCATGGGATATTTTTGCATTCTCTAAAAATTCGGCCAAAATGGAGGTTAAGAAAATCTCCTCGTTAATTTAGGACATTACTCGTTTTTGACCCATTTTTACTAGGAATGCCATAAAGTGGCCGATTTGTATTGAATCTTAGCATGTGAAAATTTGTTGGATAGGTAAAAAACTTAACTACGACTTCCATGGGATATTTTTGCATCACTACTACAGAAATCAGTTTTCACATCAGTTGGAAACTACTTTTCACATCAGGTGGCAACTGATGTAAAGTGATATGATGTAGAATGTGCACGTCATTTCACATCAGGTACGGACTGATGTAATAGCAATATTTCTACATCAGGCTTTTTTCCCACTGATGTGATACGTTCTTTTTAAAATTTAAGATCAGGGTTTTCACTTCAGTTTTATGATAGACACTGAAGTTAAATAATTATATTTATCATCAGTCTTCTATCCCACCGATGTGAAAACTTCAGTTTTTTAAAAAAAAAATTATGCTTTATTATTACTGCTTACAAAATCAGCTTGAGACCATGTTCTTTTCTTTTATTTATATTAGAAATATGAAGGAAAAAAATGATATTTTAATGCCAAAAAGGAAGCTAAAAAGCTAACATATACAAAATTTAATTTATAACCCTCACAAGTATACTTTCAAAAGAATATAGCGTAAATACACAAGTGAAAACAGAAGAGGTCTGATTCCTAAGTCTTGGCCTGATTCCTAAGGAGATGATCTCTGTAAGTGATATGACTAATGCTAATCTACTAAAATATATGGAGTTAAAAGATGCAAAGTTCACTTTGTTATCAACTTGATCAATTAACATTGTCTGACACAAACATGGTTGGGATTCAACAGCATTCCACAACATATCTGACACAAACAAAATGAAATAGCATGAGTGTCTCGACTTGAATCATGAAATACAATGTTACTTTCCTAATAAAGAGCTGTATACACATACACACCTGTAGATATTCTATCTTTTGTTGGTAACATGCTAAGCATCACATAGTCGACACAAACATATCTATAACATATATAAGCAACATATCTGACAGAAGCATCCATAGGTTCCATAACATATCTATCTAACACAAACATAATGAAATAAGATGAGTGTCCCAATCAAAGTAGCATTGTGAAAAACAATGACCCCTTCCTAATGCTCTAATCACAATGCCGTAAAAATAAATCAAAACTTTTCAAAGAATTATAAAAGGGAGATATACCTCTGGAAAATATTGAAAATCTCCACCCGTTGCATTTAGCAAAGTCAATGAGAGAACTCTATCAGGAACCATTGCTGCTATTTTACAAGCTATCATAGATCCTGTTTCAATAGGCAAACACAATTAAAAGTTAACAAACAAACAAACTCAAACTAATCAAATATTAGGACAAACCATCTGAATTTTAACTAATCAAAACTCAATAAAAAAGACAGAATAATCTAGTCACTTAAGGTGTCATAGTCAAATTTTTAAAAGCAACATACTATAAAACATTTTGCAATGCTAACTACTTAGAATAAGCTGCTGCTAGTGCCACTCCTGCATATGAAACTGGTGATTTTCTTGCAACTATTTCAGGTCTTCATCATGAAAGTTGACACGTTTGAGATGTTATGCCTGCATAAAAAAAAATACACAGCGTAGAAAGAATAATTTACACATAAACAAAATAGAACATGCAGTATCAAAGAAAAACTGAAACTAGATTTTGATAAAAATACATCTATTTCAAAATAGCGACAGATTCTTCTTCTACCCATTCTGATAGCACCCATACAGATGATAAACTCCATTCTGATAGCACCCATACAGATGATAAACTCTGTAGCACATGACCCAAATTTATATGTGCAAAAATGAAAATTCGCAATAATAACCACAATTGAACACTCAATTGTGATCTGATCACAAGTTCTTAGTCTGCAAACAAAATCTATAGCACACTCAATTGAAAGAGAGAAAAAAACTAATCAGGAACATGGAAACAAAAATCATGATATATAATCAATCACTAGTGTTCTTCTCAAGCTAACACAACACATTAACATGGTAAAATAGGCAAAACCAAAGCCATAAACGCATAAACAAAGTACTAGTTAAATGCAGAAAATAATAAACGAGTTTATAACATCACCTGATTATTGTCAAGTGCAAAGTGAAACTTGTCATTGACCCTAAAAGTCCAGATGTTGAGTTTTCACAAAAGAGATTGTAGATTGCCAGAATGCGTGGCACTTGAACCTTCAATACGTGACAGATTCTGAAATAACAAAATTGGGAAACAAGGGTCAGTCCTTAGTATATACTATTAAACAAAAATCAGTACACTCCACTCCCAAAAGACAGAGATGAGTTCTAGAACACTATACCTCTCTTAGTACTAAATATTCTGCAAGAGATATATCCTCCCATTGTTTCAATGGCAACAGATGCTCAGGACACTTGGCAATATCAGGAATCTGGGGCATATAAGCACTTTGTTCCTTGTTAAGTTTACTTCTATCAAGTTTGGATACCTTCACTTTAGGAATTTGATGTGCCTCCCACCTAGGCAAGTAAAGAGTTTAAGAAACGTGTTATTTCTACTACTAGGAAGGAAACAGTGAAGTTTTATCTACTCACCATCATTTAACAAACCAGAATCCGAGATAAAGTTATCATGAAGAAGTTGCATTTTGTTTTTCTTATGAAGTTGCATTTTGTTTTTCAACACTTTCTCTTGAGGATTATTCTTCTCCCCATCAATAGTCACCCTCACATCTCTTACTGAATCTATATATATTTCACAACACAATTTCAACAAAAGGAGCTTAATTTTATCATAATATAAAAAAATATTCTTATAAAGTAACTTGATTATAACTTATAAAGCACAAATACGGACATCGAACACGCCGACACCGTTAAAAATTTGAGAAAATCACATAATTTAGTATAATTATATGTGGTAGTGTCGTATCGGTGTCAGATACGACACGTGTCCGACACCGAAACATGGCTAATCTCAGAAGTGTTCGTCCTTCATAACATAACATGCATATGCTCACTTACCAGTGCAATTATTGTTGGAAGATTGTTGCCCTGTCTTGTCAAAATGTCTCACAACAACAGCCATGTGACTATGGCCCTTTTGGAACTCATTCAATATATCGTACAGTGGCATCGTTTCTGGAACCCTGTCAATAAATTTAATAATTTTTAAAATTTGGAGTTATGGTTAATATTAATATATATATATAACTTAATATAATGCTATATCATTTTGTTACAAAATAAAATACCTTGGTATTTTGCGTATGGTCACACTTTTCACAGGTACTTCCTCTTCTGGATCAATAGTTAACAAATTCTTGATCTAAAATTAGGAAGCATCTATATCAATCTCATCATACAAAATTTGTAGTACCAAAAATGGTACAAAATTTGTAGTACCAAAAATGGTTCTAGTAGCAAATCAATCTCATCATTGATACAAAATTTTACTTTATTAATCTATGTTCCAAAATTGATACAAAATTGTTAAATGTTGAAAGGTTAAAGGAAAAATAACACATTGTATTGTATACCAGGATAAGTCCAATGATATTTGTAGGCTCCTCATAATAGACAGGGACCCTGCTATGCCCTTTCTCCAATATTGGTGTCATCAAATCCCTGCTTAATAACAATATTAGCCGTTAAGTTTGATGACAAATAAAATTGTATGAAATTAAAAAATCTAGCTTACAATTTATAAATTTTTTAGACACCTCACTAGTTTGATGACATTAGAATACTTAAATTGGTATTTAGTAATTTCACTAGTTTTCTCTTTCAATGTGAGAGTCCCCTAAACAGAGAAATGCATGAAAGTCGGAAGGATGATCTTGTATGGACAGAGGCGTGAGCGAAAAAAGAGTCACACAAAAGATGAGGTATCTTGTGAACCGAGAAAAGTGTGGCAAAGACTTGAGAACAAGGATAAAGAGAACTCTCATACAAAACATATCATGTACATAGAAGAAAGGTTTTGTACCGAAGGTATGATGATAACAATGTGCATTAGTGGTTGCTTAAAACAACCTCTACGATAAGCTAACCTGCATTAGCACATTAAGTAGGGTAACCTCTGTCGTAAATTAAGATGCAGTATGTAACTTATCCTTTGTAAATTATATTCCATTTAGTAAACTATTTCGAAACAAATTACGCAATTTAGATAAATAAATATGAACAAATGTTAATAAAAAGAATTGCTACTTTGTTACTCTTGAAAAAACAGTCTCAAGTTATTGAGTGTTATTTATGCTAAATGTTGCGCATAACCAAATTAAAGTATGCAAAAAGTAACTCAGTCAACAAGTTGAATTCATTAGCACTGAAGTAGAATCCAGTGTGCAGGTTTAGTTCAATCTTTCATGGCTAGTAACCAGAACCAACAAATGTTGTGCATAATCAAGTATATTTAAGCTCACATTTAGCATTCTAAGTATTGATGAGTATATGCCAACTGTGACATTATCACGTTCTACTGTTTTTCCTGAATGTATGTAGCATATTTTTTAATTTGCATGGATTCTTTTTCTTATTGTTTGATAAGTAGTGCAGAGAACACACACATGACAAAATTGGTCAAGAAACCCATTTTAATGAATTACATTTTACACTGAAATGTTAAATCGAGAAACAAGTCAATGGGTTGGTTCACATTTAATACATATGTGATTTCTTTATTTTTAATTATACAAGTAGCTTTCCCTGCAAAACCAAACAGAAATCTAAAACACATCAACTGATGCATCACCTTCTCCGGCAAGACAAACAGATCCGGCACGGTGGTCGGTCGGCCACGCTCCGGAGGTAACAACCACCTCCATTTTAAAAAACAAACACAGTTTTGGTATTCCTCTTCTCCGTAGAGTTCAAATCCGGCTTTAGTTTTTTCAAAAACTCAATGAAGAAACGTAGATCTAAGGATTGAGTTGCGAAAATTTCCGGAAAAAGAAGAACAAGAACGAACAGGATATACACATAACATGAACTACGATTTACCTCTGTCACGGTCTCAGCTTCATCTGCTTCTTTGAACTCGGTACGGATCTGGACAGTTTTGGCTTGATGAAGCTTTGAATTGGTTCGGATTCGTCCTCTTTGCTTCTGTTCCGAGCTTGTTGTGCTAATTCTCGCTGCTTCTCTTTTTGTGTTTGAGATCCGAACTTGTTTATTGTTGTTTCGAAATCGGCTTCTGAAACCTGTTCGAATCTTTTTCACTCCCAGAAATATTCGCTAATGAAAAACGAAGAAGGGTTTGGCGTTGTGTTTGGACGATGGTGGACGGTGATTGGACGGTGGTGGACGGTGATTGGAAGGTGATCGTGATTTGGAATTTAGTGAAAAAATGAAAAACGGAGAAGAAGTGAAAAGCGTGGATGTGTTTTGTGTTTTTACGATATATGAAGGGATAAGGTAAAGGTGAAAGTTTGTTTTTCCATCAGGCAATTCTCATCCACTGATGTAAAAACAAGATAGCCAGAGTTTTCACTTAAATTGCGAAAATGCCACCGCGTTTTTTTTCCTTCATTCCAATTATCCACTGATGTAAATGGTACATGCTATTAAGAATTCCCCTCATGTGCATATGTCAACTGATGTAAAAACTCAAAGTCTGTATGTTTCCCTTCAGTTATTTTGCGACTGATGTGAAAACTAAAACCCCCATGATGTAAAATATATATTTTGTAGTAGTGCATTCTCTAAAAATTCAGCCAAAATGGAGGTTAAGAAAATCTCCTCGTTAATTTGGGACATTACTCGTTTTCGACCCTTTTTTACTAGGAAGGCCATAATGTGGCCGATTTGCATTGAATCTTAGCGTGTGACAATTCATCGGATAGGTAAACAACATAACTACGACTTCCATGGGATATTTTTGCATTCTCTAAAAATTCGGCCAAAATGGAGGTTAAGAAAATCTCCTCGTTAATTTAGGACATTGCTCGTTTTCGACCCATTTTTACTAGGAAGGCCATAAAGTGGCCGATTTGTATTGAATCTTAGCATGTGACAATTCGTTGGATAGGTTAATAACATAACTACGACTTCCATATGGGATATTTTTGCATTCTCTAAAAATTCGGCCAAAATGGAGGTTAAGAAAATATCCTCGTTAATTAAGGACATTGCTCGTTTTCGACCCATTTTTACTAGGAAGGCCATAAAGTGGCCGATTTGTATTGAATCTTAGCATGTGACAATTCGTTGGATAGGTTAATAACATAACTACTACTTCCATGGGATATTTTTGCATTCTCTAAAAATTCGGCCAAAATGGAGGTTAAGAAAATCTCCTCGTTAATTTAGGACATTACTCGTTTTCGACCCATTTTTACTAGGAAGGCCATAAAGTGGCCGATATGCATTGAATTTTAGCGTGTGACAATTCGTTGGATAGGTAAACAACATAACTACGACATCCATGGGATATTTTTGCATTCTCTAAAAATTCGGCCAGAATGGAGGTTAAGAAAATCTCCTCGTTAATTTGGGACATTACTCGTTTTCGACCCTTTTTTACTAGGAAGGCCATAATGTGGCCGATTTGTATTGAATCTTAGCGTGTGACAATTCATCGGATAGGTAAACAACATAACTACGACTTCCATGGGATATTTTTGCATTCTCTAAAAATTCGGCCAAAATGGAGGTTAAGAAAATCTCCTCGTTAATTTTGGACATTGCTTGTTTTCGACCCATTTTTACTAGGAAGGCCATAAAGTTGTATTGAATCTTAGCATGTGACAATTCGTTGGATAGGTAAACAACATAACTATGACTTCCATGAGATATTTTTGCATTCTTTAAAAATTCGGCCAAAATGGAGGTTAAGAAAATCTCCTTGTTAATTTGGGACATTACTCGTTTTCGACCCTTTTTTACTAGGAAGGCCATATTGTGGCCGATTTGCATTGAATCTTAGCGTGTGACAATTCGTTGGATAGGTAAACAACATAACTACGACTTCCATGGGATATTTTTTCATTCTCTAAAAATTCGGCCAAAATGGAGGTTAAGAAAATATCCTCGTTAATTAAGGACATTGCTCGTTTTCGACCCATTTTTACTAGGAAGGCCATAAAGTGGCCGATTTGTATTGAATCTTAGCATGTGACAATTCGTTGGATAGGTTAATAACATAACTACGACTTCCATGGGATATTTTTGCATTCTCTAAAAATTCGGCCAAAATGGAGGTTAAGAAAATCTCGTTAATTTAGGACATTACTCGTTTTCGCCCCTTTTTTACTAGGAAGGCCATAATGTGGTCGATTTGCATTGAATCTTAGCATGTGACAATTCGTTGGATAGGTAAACAACATAACTACGACTTCCATGGGATATTTTTGCATTCTCTAAAAATTCGGCCAAAATGGAGGTTAAGAAAATCTCCTCGTTAATTAAGGACATTACTCGTTTTTGACCCATTTTTACTAGGAATGCCATAAAGTGGCCGATTTGTATTGAATCTTAGCATGTGACAATTTGTTGGATAGGTAAACAACTTAACTACGACTTCCATGGGATATTTTTGCATTCTCTAAAAATTCAGCCAAAATGGAGGTTAAGAAAATGTCCTCGTTAATTTGGGACATTACTCGTTTTCGACCCTTTTTTACTAGGAAGGCCATAATGTGGCCGATTTGCATTGAATCTTAGCGTGTGACAATTCATCGGATAGGTAAACAACATAACTACGACTTCCATGGGATATTTTTGCATTCTCTAAAAATTCGGCCAAAATGGAGGTTAAGAAAATCTCCTCGTTAATTTAGGACATTGCTTGTTTTCGACCCATTTTTACTAGGAAGGCCATAAAGTTGTATTGAATCTTAGCATGTGACAATTCGTTGGATAGGTAAACAACATAACTATGACTTCCATGAGATATTTTTGCATTCTCTAAAAATTCAGCCAAAATGGAGGTTAAGAAAATCTCTCGTTAATTTGGGACATTACTCGTTTTCAACCCTTTTTTACTAGGAAGGCCATAATGTGGCCGATTTGCATTGAATCTTAGCGTGTGACAATTCGTTGGATAGGTAAACAACATAACTACGACTTCCATGGGATATTTTTGCATTCTCTAAAAATTCGGCCAAAATGGAGGTTAAGAAAATATCCTCGTTAATTAAGGACATTGCTCGTTTTCGACCCATTTTTACTAGGAAGGCCATAAAGTGGCCGATTTGTATTGAATCTTAGCATGTGACAATTCGTTGGATAGGTTAATAACATAACTACGACTTCCATGGGATATTTTTGCATTCTCTAAAAATTCGGCCAAAATGGAGGTTAAGAAAATCTCGTTAATTTAGGACATTACTCGTTTTCGCCCCTTTTTTACTAGGAAGGCCATAATGTGGTCGATTTGCATTGAATCTTAGCATGTGACAATTCGTTGGATAGGTAAACAACATAACTACGACTTCCATGGGATATTTTTGCATTCTCTAAAAATTCGGCCAAAATGGAGGTTAAGAAAATCTCCTCGTTAATTAAGGACATTACTCGTTTTTGACCCATTTTTACTAGGAATGCCATAAAGTGGCCGATTTGTATTGAATCTTAGCATGTGACAATTTGTTGGATAGGTAAACAACTTAACTACGACTTCCATGGGATATTTTTGCATTCTCTAAAAATTCAGCCAAAATGGAGGTTAAGAAAATGTCCTCGTTAATTTGGGACATTACTCGTTTTCGACCCTTTTTTACTAGGAAGGCCATAATGTGGCCGATTTGCATTGAATCTTAGCGTGTGACAACTCATCGGATAGGTAAACAACATAACTACGACTTCCATGGGATATTTTTGCATTCTCTAAAAATTTGGCCAAAATGGAGGTTAAGAAAATCTCCTCGTTAATTTAGGACATTGCTTGTTTTCGACCCATTTTTACTAGGAAGGCCATAAAGTTGTATTGAATCTTAGCATGTGACAATTCGTTGGATAGGTAAACAACATAACTATGACTTCCATGAGATATTTTTGCATTCTCTAAAAATTCAGCCAAAATGGAGGTTATGAAAATCTCTCGTTAATTTGGGACATTACTCGTTTTCAACCCTTTTTTACTAGGAAGGCCATAATGTGGCCGATTTGCATTGAATCTTAGCGTGTGACAATTCGTTGGATAGGTAAACAGCATAACTACGACTTCCATGGGATATTTTTGCATTCTCTAAAAATTCGGCCAAAATGGAGGTTAAGAAAATATCCTCGTTAATTAAGGACATTGCTCGTTTTCGACCCATTTTTACTAGGAAGGCCATAAAGTGGCCGATTTGTATTGAATCTTAGCATGTGACAATTCGTTGGATAGGTTAATAACATAACTACGACTTCCATGGGATATTTTTGCATTCTCTAAAAATTCGGCCAAAATGGAGGTTAAGAAAATCTCGTTAATTTAGGACATTACTCGTTTTCGCTCCTTTTTTACTAGGAAGGCCATAATGTGGTCGATTTGCATTGAATCTTAGCATGTGACAATTCGTTGGATAGGTAAACAACATAACTACGACTTCCATGGGATATTTTTGCATTCTCTAAAAATTCGGCCAAAATGGAGGTTAAGAAAATCTCCTCGTTAATTAAGGACATTACTCGTTTTTGACCCATTTTTACTAGGAATGCCATAAAGTGGCCGATTTGTATTGAATCTTAGCATGTGACAATTTCTTGGATAGGTAAACAACTTAACTACGACTTCCATGGGATATTTTTGCATTCTCTAAAAATTCAGCCAAAATGGAGGTTAAGAAAATGTCCTCGTTAATTTGGGACATTACTCGTTTTCGACCCTTTTTTACTAGGAAGGCCATAATGTGGCCGATTTGCATTGAATCTTAGCGTGTGACAATTCATCGGATAGGTAAACAACATAACTACGACTTCCATGGGATATTTTTGCATTCTCTAAAAATTCGGCCAAAATGGAGGTTAAGAAAATCTCCTCGTTAATTTAGGACATTGCTTGTTTTCGACCCATTTTTACTAGGAAGGCCATAAAGTGGCCGATTTGTATTGAATCTTAGCATGTGACAATTCGTTGGATAGGTTAATAACATAACTACGACTTCCATGGGATATTTTTGCATTCTCTAAAAATTCGGCCAAAATGGAGGTTAAGAAAAAATCCTCGTTAATTAAGGACATTGCTCGTTTTCGACCCATTTTTACTAGGAAGGCCATAAAGTGGCCGATTTGTATTGAATCTTAGCATGTGACAATTCGTTGGATAGGTTAATAACATAACTACGACTTCCATGGGATATTTTTGCATTCTCTAAAAATTCGGACAAAATGGAGGTTAAGAAAATCTCCTCGTTAATTTAGGACATAACTCGTTTTCGACACTTTTTTAATAGGAAGGCCATAAAGTGGCCGATTTGTATTGAATCTTAGCATGTGAAAATTCGTTGGATAGGTAAACAACATAACTATGACTTCCAGGGGATATTTTTGCATTCTCTAAAAATTCGGCCAAAATGGAGGTTAAGAAAATCTCCTCGTTAATTTAGGACATTACTCGTTTTCGACCCTTTTTTACTAGGAAGGCCATAATGTGGCCGATTTGCATTGAATCTTAGCGTGTGACAATTCGTTGGATAGGTAAACAACATAACTATGATTTCCATGGGATATTTTTGCATTCTCTAAAAATTCGGCCAGAATGGAGGTTAAGAAAATCTCCTCGTTAATTTAGGACATTACTCGTTTTCGACCCATTTTTACTAGGAAGGCCATAAAGTGGCCGATATGCATTGAATTTTAGCGTGTGACAATTCGTTGGATAGGTAAACAACATAACTACGACATCCATGGGATATTTTTGCATTCTCTAAAAATTCGGCCAGAATGGAGGTTAAGAAAATCTCCTCGTTAATTTGGGACATTACTCGTTTTCGACCCATTTTTACTAGGAAGGCCATAAAGTGGCCGATTTGTATTGAATTGAATCTTAGCATGTGACAATTCGTTGGATAGGTAAACAACATAACTTCGACTTCCATGGGATATTTTTGAATTCTCTAAAAATTCAGCCAAAATGGAGGTTAAGAAAATCTCCTCGTTAATTTGGGACACTACTCGTTTTCGACCCTTTTTTACTAGGAAGGCCATAATGTGGCCGATTTGCATTGAATCTTAGCGTGTGACAACTCGTTAGATAGGTAAACAACATAACTACGACTTCCATGGGATATTTTTGCATTCTCTAAAAATTCGGCCAAAATGGAGGTTAAGAAAATCTCCTCGTTAATTTAGGACATTACTCGTTTTCGACCCTTTTTTACTAGGAATGCCATAAAGTGGCCGATTTGTATTGAATCTTAGCATGTGACAATTTGTTGGATAGGTAAACAACTTAACTACGACTTCCATGGGATATTTTTGCATTCTCTAAAAATTCAGCCAAAATGGAGGTTAAGAAAATGTCCTCGTTAATTTGGGACATTACTCGTTTTCGACCCTTTTTTACTAGGAAGGCCATAATGTGGCCGATTTGCATTGAATCTTAGCGTGTGACAATTCATCGGATAGGTAAACAACATAACTACGACTTCCATGGGATATTTTTGCATTCTCTAAAAATTCGGCCAAAATGGAGGTTAAGAAAATCTCCTCGTTAATTTAGGACATTGCTTGTTTTCGACCCATTTTTACTAGGAAGGCCATAAAGTGGCCGATTTGTATTGAATCTTAGCATGTGACAATTCGTTGGATAGGTTAATAACATAACTACGACTTCCATGGGATATTTTTGCATTCTCTAAAAATTCGGCCAAAATGGAGGTTAAGAAAAAATCCTCGTTAATTAAGGACATTGCTCGTTTTCGACCCATTTTTACTAGGAAGGCCATAAAGTGGCCGATTTGTATTGAATCTTAGCATGTGACAATTCGTTGGATAGGTTAATAACATAACTACGACTTCCATGGGATATTTTTGCATTCTCTAAAAATTCGGACAAAATGGAGGTTAAGAAAATCTCCTCGTTAATTTAGGACATAACTCGTTTTCGACACTTTTTTAATAGGAAGGCCATAAAGTGGCCGATTTGTATTGAATCTTAGCATGTGAAAATTCGTTGGATAGGTAAACAACATAACTATGACTTCCAGGGGATATTTTTGCATTCTCTAAAAATTCGGCCAAAATGGAGGTTAAGAAAATCTCCTCGTTAATTTAGGACATTACTCGTTTTCGACCCTTTTTTACTAGGAAGGCCATAATGTGGCCGATTTGCATTGAATCTTAGCGTGTGACAATTCGTTGGATAGGTAAACAACATAACTATGACTTCCATGGGATATTTTTGCTTTCTCTAAAAATTCGGCCAGAATGGAGGTTAAGAAAATCTCCTCGTTAATTTAGGACATTACTCGTTTTCGACCCATTTTTACTAGGAAGGCCATAAAGTGGCCGATATGCATTGAATTTTAGCGTGTGACAATTCGTTGGATAGGTAAACAACATAACTACGACATCCATGGGATATTTTTGCATTCTCTAAAAATTCGGCCAGAATGGAGGTTAAGAAAATCTCCTCGTTAATTTGGGACATTACTCGTTTTCGACCCATTTTTACTAGGAAGGCCATAAAGTGGCCGATTTGTATTGAATTGAATCTTAGCATGTGACAATTCGTTGGATAGGTAAACAACATAACTACGACTTCCATGGGATATTTTTGAATTCTCTAAAAATTCAGCCAAAATGGAGGTTAAGAAAATCTCCTCGTTAATTTGGGACATTACTCGTTTTCGACCCTTTTTTACTAGGAAGGCCATAATGTGGCCGATTTGCATTGAATCTTAGCGTGTGACAACTCGTTAGATAGGTAAACAACATAACTACGACTTCCATGGGATATTTTTGCATTCTCTAAAAATTCGGCCAAAATGGAGGTTAAGAAAATCTCCTCGTTAATTTAGGACATTACTCGTTTTCGACCCTTTTTTACTAGGAATGCCATAAAGTGGCCGATTTGTATTGAATCTTAGCATGTGACAATTTGTTGGATAGGTAAACAACTTAACTACGACTTCCATGGGATATTTTTGCATTCTCTAAAAATTCAGCCAAAATGGAGGTTAAGAAAATGTCCTCGTTAATTTGGGACATTACTCGTTTTCGACCCTTTTTTACTAGGAAGGCCATAATGTGGCCGATTTGCATTGAATCTTAGCGTGTGACAATTCATCGGATAGGTAAACAACATAACTACGACTTCCATGGGATATTTTTGCATTCTCTAAAAATTCGGCCAAAATGGAGGTTAAGAAAATCTCCTCGTTAATTTAGGACATTGCTTGTTTTCGACCCATTTTTACTAGGAAGGCCATAAAGTGGCCGATTTGTATTGAATCTTAGCATGTGACAATTCGTTGGATAGGTTAATAACATAACTACGACTTCCATGGGATATTTTTGCATTCTCTAAAAATTCAGCCAAAATGGAGGTTAAGAAAATGTCCTCGTTAATTTGGGACATTACTCGTTTTCGACCCTTTTTTACTAGGAAGGCCATAATGTGGCCGATTTGCATTGAATCTTAGCGTGTGACAATTCATCGGATAGGTAAACAACATAACTACGACTTCCATGGGATATTTTTGCATTCTCTAAAAATTCGGCCAAAATGGAGGTTAAGAAAATCTCCTCGTTAATTTAGGACATTGCTTGTTTTCGACCCATTTTTACTAGGAAGGCCATAAAGTGGCCGATTTGTATTGAATCTTAGCATGTGACAATTCGTTGGATAGGTTAATAACATAACTACGACTTCCATGGGATATTTTTGCATTCTCTAAAAATTCGGCCAAAATGGAGGTTAAGAAAAAATCCTCGTTAATTAAGGACATTGCTCGTTTTCGACCCATTTTTACTAGGAAGGCCATAAAGTGGCCGATTTGTATTGAATCTTAGCATGTGACAATTCGTTGGATAGGTTAATAACATAACTACGACTTCCATGGGATATTTTTGCATTCTCTAAAAATTCGGACAAAATGGAGGTTAAGAAAATCTCCTCGTTAATTTAGGACATAACTCGTTTTCGACACTTTTTTAATAGGAAGGCCATAAAGTGGCCGATTTGTATTGAATCTTAGCATGTGAAAATTCGTTGGATAGGTAAACAACATAACTATGACTTCCAGGGGATATTTTTGCATTCTCTAAAAATTCGGCCAAAATGGAGGTTAAGAAAATCTCCTCGTTAATTTAGGACATTACTCGTTTTCGACCCTTTTTTACTAGGAAGGCCATAATGTGGCCGATTTGCATTGAATCTTAGCGTGTGACAATTCGTTGGATAGGTAAACAACATAACTATGACTTCCATGGGATATTTTTGCTTTCTCTAAAAATTCGGCCAGAATGGAGGTTAAGAAAATCTCCTCGTTAATTTAGGACATTACTCGTTTTCGACCCATTTTTACTAGGAAGGCCATAAAGTGGCCGATATGCATTGAATTTTAGCGTGTGACAATTCGTTGGATAGGTAAACAACATAACTACGACATCCATGGGATATTTTTGCATTCTCTAAAAATTCGGCCAGAATGGAGGTTAAGAAAATCTCCTCGTTAATTTGGGACATTACTCGTTTTCGACCCATTTTTACTAGGAAGGCCATAAAGTGGCCGATTTGTATTGAATTGAATCTTAGCATGTGACAATTCGTTGGATAGGTAAACAACATAACTACGACTTCCATGGGATATTTTTGAATTCTCTAAAAATTCAGCCAAAATGGAGGTTAAGAAAATCTCCTCGTTAATTTGGGACATTACTCGTTTTCGACCCTTTTTTACTAGGAAGGCCATAATGTGGCCGATTTGCATTGAATCTTAGCGTGTGACAACTCGTTAGATAGGTAAACAACATAACTACGACTTCCATGGGATATTTTTGCATTCTCTAAAAATTCGGCCAAAATGGAGGTTAAGAAAATCTCCTCGTTAATTTAGGACATTACTCGTTTTCGACCCTTTTTTACTAGGAATGCCATAAAGTGGCCGATTTGTATTGAATCTTAGCATGTGACAATTTGTTGGATAGGTAAACAACTTAACTACGACTTCCATGGGATATTTTTGCATTCTCTAAAAATTCAGCCAAAATGGAGGTTAAGAAAATGTCCTCGTTAATTTGGGACATTACTCGTTTTCGACCCTTTTTTACTAGGAAGGCCATAATGTGGCCGATTTGCATTGAATCTTAGCGTGTGACAATTCATCGGATAGGTAAACAACATAACTACGACTTCCATGGGATATTTTTGCATTCTCTAAAAATTCGGCCAAAATGGAGGTTAAGAAAATCTCCTCGTTAATTTAGGACATTGCTTGTTTTCGACCCATTTTTACTAGGAAGGCCATAAAGTGGCCGATTTGTATTGAATCTTAGCATGTGACAATTCGTTGGATAGGTTAATAACATAACTACGACTTCCATGGGATATTTTTGCATTCTCTAAAAATTCGGCCAAAATGGAGGTTAAGAAAAAATCCTCGTTAATTAAGGACATTGCTCGTTTTCGACCCATTTTTACTAGGAAGGCCATAAAGTGGCCGATTTGTATTGAATCTTAGCATGTGACAATTCGTTGGATAGGTTAATAACATAACTACGACTTCCATGGGATATTTTTGCATTCTCTAAAAATTCGGACAAAATGGAGGTTAAGAAAATCTCCTCGTTAATTTAGGACATAACTCGTTTTCGACACTTTTTTAATAGGAAGGCCATAAAGTGGCCGATTTGTATTGAATCTTAGCATGTGAAAATTCGTTGGATAGGTAAACAACATAACTATGACTTCCAGGGGATATTTTTGCATTCTCTAAAAATTCGGCCAAAATGGAGGTTAAGAAAATCTCCTCGTTAATTTAGGACATTACTCGTTTTCGACCCTTTTTTACTAGGAAGGCCATAATGTGGCCGATTTGCATTGAATCTTAGCGTGTGACAATTCGTTGGATAGGTAAACAACATAACTATGACTTCCATGGGATATTTTTGCTTTCTCTAAAAATTCGGCCAGAATGGAGGTTAAGAAAATCTCCTCGTTAATTTAGGACATTACTCGTTTTCGACCCATTTTTACTAGGAAGGCCATAAAGTGGCCGATATGCATTGAATTTTAGCGTGTGACAATTCGTTGGATAGGTAAACAACATAACTACGACATCCATGGGATATTTTTGCATTCTCTAAAAATTCGGCCAGAATGGAGGTTAAGAAAATCTCCTCGTTAATTTGGGACATTACTCGTTTTCGACCCATTTTTACTAGGAAGGCCATAAAGTGGCCGATTTGTATTGAATTGAATCTTAGCATGTGACAATTCATTGGATAGGTAAACAACATAACTACGACTTCCATGGGATATTTTTGCATTCTCTAAAAATTCAGCCAAAATGGAGGTTAAGAAAATCTCCTCGTTAATTTGGGAC
Organism: Medicago sativa; assembly: GCF_051527215.1. NCBI lineage: Eukaryota > Viridiplantae > Streptophyta > Magnoliopsida > Fabales > Fabaceae > Medicago > Medicago sativa. The sequence goes on from NC_140750.1 coordinate 87,248,352, forward strand.
ATTACACGTTTTCGACCCTTTTTTAGTAGGAAGGCCATAATGTGGCCGATTTGCATTGAATCTTAGCGTGTGACAATTCGTTGGATAGGTAAACAACATAACTATGACTTCCATGGGATATTTTTGCATTCTCTAAAAATTCAGCCAAAATGGAGGTTAAGAAAATCTCCACGTTAATTTGGGACATTACTCGTTTTCGACCCTTTTTTACTAGGAAGGCCATAATGTGGCCGATTTGTATTGAATCTTAGCGTGTGACAATTCATCGGATAGGTAAACAACATAACTACGACTTCCATGGGATATTTTTGCGTTCTCTAAAAATTCGGCCAAAATGGAGGTTAAGAAAATCTCCTCGTTAATTTAGGACATTACTCGTTTTCGACCCTTTTTTACTAGGAAGGCCATAATGTGGCCGATTTGCATTGAATCTTAGCGTGTGACAATTCGTTGGATAGGTAAACAACATAACTATGACTTCCATGGGATATTTTTGCATTCTCTAAAAATTCGGCCAGAATGGAGGTTAAGAAAATCTCCTCGTTAATTTAGGACATTACTCGTTTTCGACCCATTTTTACTAGGAAGGCCATAAAGTGGCCGATATGCATTGAATTTTAGCGTGTGACAATTCGTTGGATAGGTAAACAACATAACTACGACATCCATGGGATATTTTTGCATTCTCTAAAAATTCGGCCAGAATGGAGGTTAAGAAAATCTCCTCGTTAATTTGGGACATTACTCGTTTTCGACCCATTTTTACTAGGAAGGCCATAAAGTGGCCGATTTGTATTGAATTGAATCTTAGCATGTGACAATTCGTTGGATAGGTAAACAACATAACTACGACTTCCATGGGATATTTTTGAATTCTCTAAAAATTCAGCCAAAATGGAGGTTAAGAAAATATCCTCGTTAATTTGGGACATTACTCGTTTTCGACCCTTTTTTACTAGGAAGGCCATAATGTGACCGATTTGCATTGAATCTTAGCGTGTGACAACTCGTTAGATAGGTAAACAACATAACTACGACTTCCATGGGATATTTTTGCATTCTCTAAAAATTCGGCCAAAATGGAGGTTAAGAAAATCTCCTCGTTAATTTAGGACATTACTCGTTTTCGACCCTTTTTTACTAGGAAGGCCATAAAGTGGCCGATTTGTATTGAATCTTAACATGTGACAATTCATTGGATAGGTAAACAACATAGCTACGACTTCCATGGGATATTTTTGCATTCTCTAAAAATTCAGCCAAAATGGAGGTTAAGAAAATCTCCTCGTTAATTTGGGACATTACACGTTTTCGACCCTTTTTTAGTAGGAAGGCCATAATGTGGCCGATTTGCATTGAATCTTAGCGTGTGACAATTCGTTGGATAGGTAAACAACATAACTATGACTTCCATGGGATATTTTTGCATTCTCTAAAAATTCAGCCAAAATGGAGGTTAAGAAAATCTCCACATTAATTTGGGACATTACTCGTTTTCGACCCTTTTTTACTAGGAAGGCCATAATGTGGCCGATTTGTATTGAATCTTAGCGTGTGACAATTCATCGGATAGGTAAACAACATAACTACGACTTCCATGGGATATTTTTGCATTCTCTAAAAATTCGGCCAAAATGGAGGTTAAGAAAATCTCCTCGTTAATTTAGGACATTGCTTGTTTTCGACCCATTTTTACTAGGAAGGCCATAAAGTGGCCGATTTGTATTGAATCTTAGCATGTGACAATTCGTTGGATAGGTAAACAACATAACTATGACTTCCATGATATATTTTTGCATTCTCTAAAAATTCAGCCAAAATGGAGGTTAAGAAAATCTCTCGTTAATTTGGGACATTACTCGTTTTCGACCCTTTTTTAGTAGGAAGGCCATAATGTGGCCGATTTGTATTGAATCTTAGCGTGTGACAATTCATCGGATAGGTAAACAACATAACTACGACTTCCATGGGATATTTTTGCATTCTCTAAAAATTCGGCCAAAATGGAGGTTAAGAAAATCTCCTCGTTAATTTAGGACATTGCTTGTTTTCGACCCATTTTTACTAGGAAGGCCATAAAGTGGCCGATTTGTATTGAATCTTAGCATGTGACAATTCGTTGGATAGGTAAACAACATAACTATGACTTCCATGAGATATTTTTGCATTCTCTAAAAATTCAGCCAAAATGGAGGTTAAGAAAATCTCTCGTTAATTTGGGACATTACTCGTTTTCGACCCTTTTTTACTAGGAAGGCCATAATGTGGTCGATTTGCATTGAATCTTAGCGTGTGACAATTCGTTGGATAGGTAAACATCATAACTACGACTTCCATGGGATATTTTTGCATTCTCTAAAAATTCGGCCAAAATGGAGGTTAAGAAAATCTCCTCGTTAATTTAGGACATTGCTTGTTTTCGACCCATTTTTACTAGGAAGGCCATAAAGTGGCCGATTTGTATTGAATCTTAGCATGTGACAATTCGTTGGATAGGTTAATAACATAACTACGACTTCCATGGGATATTTTTGCATTCTCTAAAAATTCGGACAAAATGGAGGTTAAGAAAATCTCCTCGTTAATTTAGGACATAACTCGTTTTTGACACTTTTTTAATAGGAAGGCCATAAAGTGGCCGATTTGTATTGAATCTTAGCATGTGAAAATTCGTTGGATAGGTAAACAACATAACTATGACTTCCAGGGGATATTTTTGCATTCTCTAAAAATTCGGCCAAAATGGAGGTTAAGAAAATCTCCTCGTTAATTTAGGACATTACTCGTTTTCGACCCTTTTTTACTAGGAAGGCCATAATGTGGCCGATTTGCATTGAATCTTAGCGTGTGACAATTCGTTGGATAGGTAAACAACATAACTATGACTTCCATGGGATATTTTTGCATTCTCTAAAAATTCGGCCAGAATGGAGGTTAAGAAAATCTCCTCGTTAATTTAGGACATTACTCGTTTTCGACCCATTTTTACTAGGAAGGCCATAAAGTGGCCGATATGCATTGAATTTTTAGCGTGTGACAATTCGTTGGATAGGTAAACAACATAACTACGACATCCATGGGATATTTTTTGCATTCTCTAAAAATTCGGCCAGAATGGAGGTTAAGAAAATCTCCTCGTTAATTTGGGACATTACTCGTTTTCGACCCTTTTTTACTAGGAGGCCATAAAGTGGCCGATTTGTATTGAATTGAATCTTAGCATGTGACAATTCGTTGGATAGGTAAACAACATAACTACGACTCCATGGGATATTTTTGAATTCTCTAAAAATTCAGCCAAAATGGAGGTTAAGAAAATCTCCTCGTTAATTTGGGACATTACTCGTTTTCGACCCTTTTTTACTAGGAAGGCCATAATGTGGCCGATTTGCATTGAATCTTAGCGTGTGACAACTCGTTAGATAGGTAAACAACATAACTACGACTTCCATGGGATATTTTTGCATTCTCTAAAAATTCGGCCAAAATGGAGGTTAAGAAAATCTCCTCGTTAATTTAGGACATTACTCGTTTTCGACCCTTTTTTACTAGGAAGGCCATAAAGTGGCCGATTTGTATTGAATTGAATCTTAGCATGTGACAATTCGTTGGATAGGTAAACAACATAACTACGACTTCCATGGGATATTTTTGAATTCTCTAAAAATTCAGCCAAAATGGAGGTTAAGAAAATATCCTCGTTAATTTGGGACATTACTCGTTTTCGACCCTTTTTTACTAGGAAGGCCATAATGTGACCGATTTGCATTGAATCTTAGCGTGTGACAACTCGTTAGATAGGTAAACAACATAACTACGACTTCCATGGGATATTTTTGCATTCTCTAAAAATTCGGCCAAAATGGAGGTTAAGAAAATCTCCTCGTTAATTTAGGACATTACTCGTTTTCGACCCTTTTTTACTAGGAAGGCCATAAAGTGGCCGATTTGTATTGAATCTTAGCATGTGAAAATTCGTTGGATAGGTAAACAACATAACTATGACTTCCAGGGGATATTTTTGCATTCTCTAAAAATTCGGCCAAAATGGAGGTTAAGAAAATCTCCTCGTTAATTTAGGACATTACTCGTTTTCGACCCTTTTTTACTAGGAAGGCCATAATGTGGCCGATTTGCATTGAATCTTAGCGTGTGACAATTCGTTGGATAGGTAAACAACATAACTATGACTTCCATGGGATATTTTTGCATTCTCTAAAAATTCGGCCAGAATGGAGGTTAAGAAAATCTCCTCGTTAATTTAGGACATTACTCGTTTTCGACCCATTTTTACTAGGAAGGCCATAAAGTGGCCGATATGCATTGAATTTTAGCGTGTGACAATTCGTTGGATAGGTAAACAACATAACTACGACATCCATGGGATATTTTTGCATTCTCTAAAAATTCGGCCAGAATGGAGGTTAAGAAAATCTCCTCGTTAATTTGGGACATTACTCGTTTTCGACCCATTTTTACTAGGAAGGCCATAAAGTGGCCGATTTGTATTGAATTGAATCTTAGCATGTGACAATTCGTTGGATAGGTAAACAACATAACTACGACTTCCATGGGATATTTTTGAATTCTCTAAAAATTCAGCCAAAATGGAGGTTAAGAAAATCTCCTCGTTAATTTGGGACATTACTCGTTTTCGACCCTTTTTTACTAGGAAGGCCATAATGTGGCCGATTTGCATTGAATCTTAGCGTGTGACAACTCGTTAGATAGGTAAACAACATAACTACGACTTCCATGGGATATTTTTGCATTCTCTAAAAATTCGGCCAAAATGGAGGTTAAGAAAATCTCCTCGTTAATTTAGGACATTACTCGTTTTCGACCCTTTTTTACTAGGAAGGCCATAAAGTGGCCGATTTGTATTGAATTGAATCTTAGCATGTGACAATTCGTTGGATAGGTAAACAACATAACTACGACTTCCATGGGATATTTTTGAATTCTCTAAAAATTCAGCCAGAATGGAGGTTAAGAAAATCTCCTCGTTAATTTGGGACATTACTCGTTTTCGACCCATTTTTACTAGGAAGGCCATAAAGTGGCCGATTTGTATTGAATTGAATCTTAGCATGTGACAATTCGTTGGATAGGTAAACAACATAACTACGACTTCCATGGGATATTTTTGAATTCTCTAAAAATTCAGCCAAAATGGAGGTTAAGAAAATATCCTCGTTAATTTGGGACATTACTCGTTTTCGACCCTTTTTTACTAGGAAGGCCATAATGTGACCGATTTGCATTGAATCTTAGCGTGTGACAACTCGTTAGATAGGTAAACAACATAACTACGACTTCCATGGGATATTTTTGCATTCTCTAAAAATTCGGCCAAAATGGAGGTTAAGAAAATCTCCTCGTTAATTTAGGACATTACTCGTTTTCGACCCTTTTTTACTAGGAAGGCCAGAAAGTGGCCGATTTGTATTGAATCTTAGCATGTGAAAATTCGTTGGATAGGTAAACAACATAACTATGACTTCCAGGGGATATTTTTGCATTCTCTAAAAATTCGGCCAAAATGGAGGTTAAGAAAATCTCCTCGTTAATTTAGGACATTACTCGTTTTCGACCCTTTTTTACTAGGAAGGCCATAATGTGGCCGATTTGCATTGAATCTTAGCGTGTGACAATTCGTTGGATAGGTAAACAACATAACTATGACTTCCATGGGATATTTTTGCATTCTCTAAAAATTCGGCCAGAATGGAGGTTAAGAAAATCTCCTCGTTAATTTAGGACATTACTCGTTTTCGACCCATTTTTACTAGGAAGGCCATAAAGTGGCCGATATGCATTGAATTTTAGCGTGTGACAATTCGTTGGATAGGTAAACAACATAACTACGACATCCATGGGATATTTTTGCATTCTCTAAAAATTCGGCCAGAATGGAGGTTAAGAAAATCTCCTCGTTAATTTGGGACATTACTCGTTTTCGACCCATTTTTACTAGGAAGGCCATAAAGTGGCCGATTTGTATTGAATTGAATCTTAGCATGTGACAATTCGTTGGATAGGTAAACAACATAACTACGACTTCCATGGGATATTTTTGAATTCTCTAAAAATTCAGCCAAAATGGAGGTTAAGAAAATCTCCTCGTTAATTTGGGACATTACTCGTTTTCGACCCTTTTTTACTAGGAAGGCCATAATGTGGCCGATTTGCATTGAATCTTAGCGTGTGACAACTCGTTAGATAGGTAAACAACATAACTACGACTTCCATGGGATATTTTTGCATTCTCTAAAAATTCGGCCAAAATGGAGGTTAAGAAAATCTCCTCGTTAATTTAGGACATTACTCGTTTTCGACCCTTTTTTACTAGGAAGGCCATAAAGTGGCCGATTTGTATTGAATTGAATCTTAGCATGTGACAATTCGTTGGATAGGTAAACAACATAACTACGACTTCCATGGGATATTTTTGAATTCTCTAAAAATTCAGCCAGAATGGAGGTTAAGAAAATCTCCTCGTTAATTTGGGACATTACTCGTTTTCGACCCATTTTTACTAGGAAGGCCATAAAGTGGCCGATTTGTATTGAATTGAATCTTAGCATGTGACAATTCGTTGGATAGGTAAACAACATAACTACGACTTCCATGGGATATTTTTGAATTCTCTAAAAATTCAGCCAAAATGGAGGTTAAGAAAATATCCTCGTTAATTTGGGACATTACTCGTTTTCGACCCTTTTTTACTAGGAAGGCCATAATGTGACCGATTTGCATTGAATCTTAGCGTGTGACAACTCGTTAGATAGGTAAACAACATAACTACGACTTCCATGGGATATTTTTGCATTCTCTAAAAATTCGGCCAAAATGGAGGTTAAGAAAATCTCCTCGTTAATTTAGGACATTACTCGTTTTCGACCCTTTTTTACTAGGAAGGCCATAAAGTGGCCGATTTGTATTGAATCTTAACATGTGACAATTCATTGGATAGGTAAACAACATAACTACGACTTCCATGGGATATTTTTGCATTCTCTAAAAATTCAGCCAAAATGGAGGTTAAGAAAATCTCCTCGTTAATTTGGGACATTACACGTTTTCGACCCTTTTTTAGTAGGAAGGCCATAATGTGGCCGATTTGCATTGAATCTTAGCGTGTGACAATTCGTTGGATAGGTAAACAACATAACTATGACTTCCTTGGGATATTTTTGCATTCTCTAAAAATTCAGCCAAAATGGAGGTTAAGAAAATCTCCACGTTAATTTGGGACATTACTCGTTTTCGACCCTTTTTTACTAGGAAGGCCATAATGTGGCCGATTTGTATTGAATCTTAGCGTGTGACAATTCATCGGATAGGTAAACAACATAACTACGACTTCCATGGGATATTTTTGCATTCTCTAAAAATTCGGCCAAAATGGAGGTTAAGAAAATCTCCTCGTTAATTTAGGACATTGCTTGTTTTCGACCCATTTTTACTAGGAAGGCCATAAAGTGGCCGATTTGTATTGAATCTTAGCATGTGACAATTCGTTGGATAGGTAAACAACATAACTATGACTTCCATGATATATTTTTGCATTCTCTAAAAATTCAGCCAAAATGGAGGTTAAGAAAATCTCTCGTTAATTTGGGACATTACTCGTTTTCGACCCTTTTTTAGTAGGAAGGCCATAATGTGGCCGATTTGTATTGAATCTTAGCGTGTGACAATTCATCGGATAGGTAAACAACATAACTACGACTTCCATGGGATATTTTTGCATTCTCTAAAAATTCGGCCAAAATGGAGGTTAAGAAAATCTCCTCGTTAATTTAGGACATTGCTTGTTTTCGACCCATTTTTACTAGGAAGGCCATAAAGTGGCCGATTTGTATTGAATCTTAGCATGTGACAATTCGTTGGATAGGTAAACAACATAACTATGACTTCCATGAGATATTTTTGCATTCTCTAAAAATTCAGCCAAAATGGAGGTTAAGAAAATCTCTCGTTAATTTGGGACATTACTCGTTTTCGACCCTTTTTTACTAGGAAGGCCATAATGTGGTCGATTTGCATTGAATCTTAGCGTGTGACAATTCGTTGGATAGGTAAACAACATAACTACGACTTCCATGGGATATTTTTGCATTCTCTAAAAATTCGGCCAAAATGGAGGTTAAGAAAATCTCCTCGTTAATTTAGGACATTGCTTGTTTTCGACCCATTTTTACTAGGAAGGCCATAAAGTGGCCGATTTGTATTGAATCTTAGCATGTGACAATTCGTTGGATAGGTTAATAACATAACTACGACTTCCATGGGATATTTTTGCATTCTCTAAAAATTCGGCCAAAATGGAGGTTAAGAAAAAATCCTCGTTAATTAAGGACATTGCTCGTTTTCGACCCATTTTTACTAGGAAGGCCATAAAGTGGCCGATTTGTATTGAATCTTAGCATGTGACAATTCGTTGGATAGGTTAATAACATAACTACGACTTCCATGGGATATTTTTGCATTCTCTAAAAATTCGGACAAAATGGAGGTTAAGAAAATCTCCTCGTTAATTTAGGACATAACTCGTTTTCGACACTTTTTTAATAGGAAGGCCATAAAGTGGCCGATTTGTATTGAATCTTAGCATGTGAAAATTCGTTGGATAGGTAAACAACATAACTATGACTTCCAGGGGATATTTTTGCATTCTCTAAAAATTCGGCCAAAATGGAGGTTAAGAAAATCTCCTCGTTAATTTAGGACATTACTCGTTTTCGACCCTTTTTTACTAGGAAGGCCATAATGTGGCCGATTTGCATTGAATCTTAGCGTGTGACAATTCGTTGGATAGGTAAACAACATAACTATGACTTCCATGGGATATTTTTGCATTCTCTAAAAATTCGGCCAGAATGGAGGTTAAGAAAATCTCCTCGTTAATTTAGGACATTACTCGTTTTCGACCCATTTTTACTAGGAAGGCCATAAAGTGGCCGATATGCATTGAATTTTAGCGTGTGACAATTCGTTGGATAGGTAAACAACATAACTACGACATCCATGGGATATTTTTGCATTCTCTAAAAATTCGGCCAGAATGGAGGTTAAGAAAATCTCCTCGTTAATTTGGGACATTACTCATTTTCGACCCATTTTTACTAGGAAGGCCATAAAGTGGCCGATTTGTATTGAATTGAATCTTAGCATGTGACAATTCGTTGGATAGGTAAACAACATAACTACGACTTCCATGGGATATTTTTGAATTCTCTAAAAATTCAGCCAAAATGGAGGTTAAGAAAATCTCCTCGTTAATTTGGGACATTACTCGTTTTCGACCCTTTTTTACTAGGAAGGCCATAATGTGGCCGATTTGCATTGAATCTTAGCGTGTGACAACTCGTTAGATAGGTAAACAACATAACTACGACTTCCATGGGATATTTTTGCATTCTCTAAAAATTCGGCCAAAATGGAGGTTAAGAAAATCTCCTCGTTAATTTAGGACATTACTCGTTTTCGACCCTTTTTTACTAGGAAGGCCATAAAGTGGCCGATTTGTATTGAATTGAATCTTAGCATGTGACAATTCGTTGGATAGGTAAACAACATAACTACGACTTCCATGGGATATTTTTGAATTCTCTAAAAATTCAGCCAAAATGGAGGTTAAGAAAATATCCTCGTTAATTTGGGACATTACTCGTTTTCGACCCTTTTTTACTAGGAAGGCCATAATGTGACCGATTTGCATTGAATCTTAGCGTGTGACAACTCGTTAGATAGGTAAACAACATAACTACGACTTCCATGGGATATTTTTGCATTCTCTAAAAATTCGGCCAAAATGGAGGTTAAGAAAATCTCCTCGTTAATTTAGGACATTACTCGTTTTCGACCCTTTTTTACTAGGAAGGCCATAAAGTGGCCGATTTGTATTGAATCTTAACATGTGACAATTCATTGGATAGGTAAACAACATAACTACGACTTCCATGGGATATTTTTGCATTCTCTAAAAATTCAGCCAAAATGGAGGTTAAGAAAATCTCCTCGTTAATTTGGGACATTACACGTTTTCGACCCTTTTTTAGTAGGAAGGCCATAATGTGGCCGATTTGCATTGAATCTTAGCGTGTGACAATTCGTTGGATAGGTAAACAACATAACTATGACTTCCATGGGATATTTTTGCATTCTCTAAAAATTCAGCCAAAATGGAGGTTAAGAAAATCTCCACGTTAATTTGGGACATTACTCGTTTTCGACCCTTTTTTACTAGGAAGGCCATAATGTGGCCGATTTGTATTGAATCTTAGCGTGTGACAATTCATCGGATAGGTAAACAACATAACTACGACTTCCATGGGATATTTTTGCATTCTCTAAAAATTCGGCCAAAATGGAGGTTAAGAAAATCTCCTCGTTAATTTAGGACATTGCTTGTTTTCGACCCATTTTTACTAGGAAGGCCATAAAGTGGCCGATTTGTATTGAATCTTAGCATGTGACAATTCGTTGGATAGGTAAACAACATAACTATGACTTCCATGATATATTTTTGCATTCTCTAAAAATTCAGCCAAAATGGAGGTTAAGAAAATCTCTCGTTAATTTGGGACATTACTCGTTTTCGACCCTTTTTTAGTAGGAAGGCCATAATGTGGCTGATTTGTATTGAATCTTAGCGTGTGACAATTCATCGGATAGGTAAACAACATAACTACGACTTCCATGGGATATTTTTGCATTCTCTAAAAATTCGGCCAAAATGGAGGTTAAGAAAATCTCCTCGTTAATTTAGGACATTGCTTGTTTTCGACCCATTTTTACTAGGAAGGCCATAAAGTGGCCGATTTGTATTGAATCTTAGCATGTGACAATTCGTTGGATAGGTAAACAACATAACTATGACTTCCATGAGATATTTTTGCATTCTCTAAAAATTCAGCCAAAATGGAGGTTAAGAAAATCTCTCGTTAATTTGGGACATTACTCGTTTTCGACCCTTTTTTACTAGGAAGGCCATAATGTGGTCGATTTGCATTGAATCTTAGCGTGTGACAATTCGTTGGATAGGTAAACAACATAACTACGACTTCCATGGGATATTTTTGCATTCTCTAAAAATTCGGCCAAAATGGAGGTTAAGAAAATCTCCTCGTTAATTTAGGACATTGCTTGTTTTCGACCCATTTTTACTAGGAAGGCCATAAAGTGGCCGATTTGTATTGAATCTTAGCATGTGACAATTCGTTGGATAGGTTAATAACATAACTACGACTTCCATGGGATATTTTTGCATTCTCTAAAAATTCGGCCAAAATGGAGGTTAAGAAAAAATCCTCGTTAATTAAGGACATTGCTCGTTTTCGACCCATTTTTACTAGGAAGGCCATAAAGTGGCCGATTTGTATTGAATCTTAGCATGTGACAATTCGTTGGATAGGTAAACAACATAACTACGACTTCCATGGGATATTTTTGAATTCTCTAAAAATTCAGCCAAAATGGAGGTTAAGAAAATCTCCTCGTTAATTTGGGACATTACTCGTTTTCGACCCTTTTTTACTAGGAAGGCCATAATGTGGCCGATTTGCATTGAATCTTAGCGTGTGACAACTCGTTAGATAGGTAAACAACATAACTACGACTTCCATGGGATATTTTTGCATTCTCTAAAAATTCGGCCAAAATGGAGGTTAAGAAAATCTCCTCGTTAATTTAGGACATTACTCGTTTTCGACCCTTTTTTACTAGGAAGGCCATAAAGTGGCCGATTTGTATTGAATTGAATCTTAGCATGTGACAATTCGTTGGATAGGTAAACAACATAACTACGACTTCCATGGGATATTTTTGAATTCTCTAAAAATTCAGCCAAAATGGAGGTTAAGAAAATATCCTCGTTAATTTGGGACATTACTCGTTTTCGACCCTTTTTTACTAGGAAGGCCATAATGTGACCGATTTGCATTGAATCTTAGCGTGTGACAACTCGTTAGATAGGTAAACAACATAACTACGACTTCCATGGGATATTTTTGCATTCTCTAAAAATTCGGCCAAAATGGAGGTTAAGAAAATCTCCTCGTTAATTTAGGACATTACTCGTTTTCGACCCTTTTTTACTAGGAAGGCCATAAAGTGGCCGATTTGTATTGAATCTTAACATGTGACAATTCATTGGATAGGTAAACAACATAACTACGACTTCCATGGGATATTTTTGCATTCTCTAAAAATTCAGCCAAAATGGAGGTTAAGAAAATCTCCTCGTTAATTTGGGACATTACACGTTTTCGACCCTTTTTTAGTAGGAAGGCCATAATGTGGCCGATTTGCATTGAATCTTAGCGTGTGACAATTCGTTGGATAGGTAAACAACATAACTATGACTTCCATGGGATATTTTTGCATTCTCTAAAAATTCAGCCAAAATGGAGGTTAAGAAAATCTCCACGTTAATTTGGGACATTACTCGTTTTCGACCCTTTTTTACTAGGAAGGCCATAATGTGGCCGATTTGTATTGAATCTTAGCGTGTGACAATTCATCGGATAGGTAAACAACATAACTACGACTTCCATGGGATATTTTTGCATTCTCTAAAAATTCGGCCAAAATGGAGGTTAAGAAAATCTCCTCGTTAATTTAGGACATTGCTTGTTTTCGACCCATTTTTACTAGGAAGGCCATAAAGTGGCCGATTTGTATTGAATCTTAGCATGTGACAATTCGTTGGATAGGTAAACAACATAACTATGACTTCCATGATATATTTTTGCATTCTCTAAAAATTCAGCCAAAATGGAGGTTAAGAAAATCTCTCGTTAATTTGGGACATTACTCGTTTTCGACCCTTTTTTAGTAGGAAGGCCATAATGTGGCTGATTTGTATTGAATCTTAGCGTGTGACAATTCATCGGATAGGTAAACAACATAACTACGACTTCCATGGGATATTTTTGCATTCTCTAAAAATTCGGCCAAAATGGAGGTTAAGAAAATCTCCTCGTTAATTTAGGACATTGCTTGTTTTCGACCCATTTTTACTAGGAAGGCCATAAAGTGGCCGATTTGTATTGAATCTTAGCATGTGACAATTCGTTGGATAGGTAAACAACATAACTATGACTTCCATGAGATATTTTTGCATTCTCTAAAAATTCAGCCAAAATGGAGGTTAAGAAAATCTCTCGTTAATTTGGGACATTACTCGTTTTCGACCCTTTTTTACTAGGAAGGCCATAATGTGGTCGATTTGCATTGAATCTTAGCGTGTGACAATTCGTTGGATAGGTAAACAACATAACTACGACTTCCATGGGATATTTTTGCATTCTCTAAAAATTCGGCCAAAATGGAGGTTAAGAAAATCTCCTCGTTAATTTAGGACATTGCTTGTTTTCGACCCATTTTTACTAGGAAGGCCATAAAGTGGCCGATTTGTATTGAATCTTAGCATGTGACAATTCGTTGGATAGGTTAATAACATAACTACGACTTCCATGGGATATTTTTGCATTCTCTAAAAATTCGGCCAAAATGGAGGTTAAGAAAAAATCCTCGTTAATTAAGGACATTGCTCGTTTTCGACCCATTTTTACTAGGAAGGCCATAAAGTGGCCGATTTGTATTGAATCTTAGCATGTGACAATTCGTTGGATAGGTTAATAACATAACTACGACTTCCATGGGATATTTTTGCATTCTCTAAAAATTTGGACAAAATGGAGGTTAAGAAAATCTCCTCGTTAATTTAGGACATAACTCGTTTTCGACACTTTTTTAATAGGAAGGCCATAAAGTGGCCGATTTGTATTGAATCTTAGCATGTGAAAATTCGTTGGATAGGTAAACAACATAACTATGACTTCCAGGGGATATTTTTGCATTCTCTAAAAATTCGGCCAAAATGGAGGTTAAGAAAATCTCCTCGTTAATTTAGGACATTACTCGTTTTCGACCCTTTTTTACTAGGAAGGCCATAATGTGGCCGATTTGCATTGAATCTTAGCGTGTGACAATTCGTTGGATAGGTAAACAACATAACTATGACTTCCATGGGATATTTTTGCATTCTCTAAAAATTCGGCCAGAATGGAGGTTAAGAAAATCTCCTCGTTAATTTAGGACATTACTCGTTTTCGACCCATTTTTACTAGGAAGGCCATAAAGTGGCCGATATGCATTGAATTTTAGCGTGTGACAATTCGTTGGATAGGTAAACAACATAACTACGACATCCATGGGATATTTTTGCATTCTCTAAAAATTCGGCCAGAATGGAGGTTAAGAAAATCTCCTCGTTAATTTGGGACATTACTCGTTTTCGACCCATTTTTACTAGGAAGGCCAAAAGTGGCCGATTTGTATTGAATTGAATCTTAGCATGTGACAATTCGTTGGATAGGTAAACAACATAACTACGACTTCCATGGGATATTTTTGAATTCTCTAAAAATTCAGCCAAAATGGAGGTTAAGAAAATATCCTCGTTAATTTGGGACATTACTCGTTTTCGACCCTTTTTTACTAGGAAGGCCATAATGTGGCCGATTTGCATTGAATCTTAGCGTGTGACAACTCGTTAGATAGGTAAACAACATAACTACGACTTCCATGGGATATTTTTGCATTCTCTAAAAATTCGGCCAAAATGGAGGTTAAGAAAATCTCCTCGTTAATTTAGGACATTACTCGTTTTCGACCCTTTTTTACTAGGAAGGCCATAAAGTGGCCGATTTGTATTGAATCTTAGCATGTGACAATTCATTGGATAGGTAAACAACATAACTACGACTTCCATGGGATATTTTTGCATTCTCTAAAAATTCAGCCAAAATGGAGGTTAAGAAAATCTCCTCGTTAATTTGGGACATTACACGTTTTCGACCCTTTTTTAGTAGGAAGGCCATAATGTGGCCGATTTGCATTGAATCTTAGCGTGTGACAATTCGTTGGATAGGTAAACAACATAACTATGACTTCCATGGGATATTTTTGCATTCTCTAAAAATTCAGCCAAAATGGAGGTTAAGAAAATCTCCACGTTAATTTGGGACATTACTCGTTTTCGACCCTTTTTTACTAGGAAGGCCATAATGTGGCCGATTTGTATTGAATCTTAGCGTGTGACAATTCATCGGATAGGTAAACAACATAACTACGACTTCCATGGGATATTTTTGCATTCTCTAAAAATTCGGCCAAAATGGAGGTTAAGAAAATCTCCTCGTTAATTTAGGACATTACTCGTTTTCGACCCTTTTTTACTAGGAAGGCCATAATGTGGCCGATTTGCATTGAATCTTAGCGTGTGACAATTCGTTGGATAGGTAAACAACATAACTATGACTTCCATGGGATATTTTTGCATTCTCTAAAAATTCGGCCAGAATGGAGGTTAAGAAAATCTCCTCGTTAATTTAGGACATTACTCGTTTTCGACCCATTTTTACTAGGAAGGCCATAAAGTGGCCGATATGCATTGAATTTTAGCGTGTGACAATTCGTTGGATAGGTAAACAACATAACTATGACTTCCATGGGATATTTTTGCATTCTCTAAAGATTCGGCCAGAATGGAGGTTAAGAAAATCTCCTCGTTAATTTAGGACATTATTCGTTTTCGACCCATTTTTACTAGGAAGGCCATAAAGTGGCCGATATGCATTGAATTTTAGCGTGTGACAATTCGTTGGATAGGTTAATAACATAACTACGACTTCCATGGGATATTTTTGCATTCTCTAAAAATTCGGCCAAAATGGAGGTTAAGAAAATCTCCTCGTTAATTTAGGACATTACTCGTTTTCGACCCTTTTTTACTAGGAAGGCCATAATGTGGCCGATTTGTATTGAATCTTAGCGTGTGACAATTCGTTGGATAGGTAAACAACATAACTATGACTTCCATGGGATATTTTTGCATTCTCTAAAAATTCCGCCAAAATGGAGGTTAAGAAAATCTCCACGTTAATTTGGGACATTACTCGTTTTCGACCCTTTTTTACTAGGAAGGCCATAATGTGGCCGATTTGTATTGAATCTTAGCGTGTGACAATTCATCGGATAGGTAAACAACATAACTACGACTTCCATGGGATATTTTTGCATTCTCTAAAAATTCGGCCAAAATGGAGGTTAAGAAAATCTCCTCGTTAATTTAGGACATTGCTTGTTTTCGACCCATTTATACTAGGAAGGCCATAAAGTGGCCGATTTGTATTGAATCTTAGCATGTGACAATTCGTTGGATAGGTAAACAACATAACTATGACTTCCATGAGATATTTTTGCATTCTCTAAAAATTCAGCCAAAATGGAGGTTAAGAAAATCTCTCGTTAATTTGGGACATTACTCGTTTTCGACCCTTTTTTACTAGGAAGGCCATAATGTGGTCGATTTGCATTGAATCTTAGCGTGTGACAATTCGTTGGATAGGTAAACAACATAACTACGACTTCCATGGGATATTTTTGCATTCTCTAAAAATTCGGCCAAAATGGAGGTTAAGAAAATATCCTCATTAATTAAGGACATTGCTCGTTTTCGACCCATTTTTACTAGGAAGGCCATAAAGTGGCCGATTTGTATTGAATCTTAGCATGTGACAATTCGTTGGATAGGTTAATAACATAACTACGACTTCCATGGGATATTTTTGCATTCTCTAAAAATTCGGCCAAAATGGAGGTTAAGAAAATCTCCTCGTTAATTTAGGACATTACTCGTTTTCGACCCTTTTTTACTAGGAAGGCCATAATGTGGTCGATTTGCATTGAATCTTAGCATGTGACAATTCGTTGGATAGGTAAACAACATAACTACGACTTCCATGGGATATTTTTGCATTCTCTAAAAAGTCGGCCAAAATGGAGGTTAAGAAAATCTCCTCGTTAATTTAGGACATTACTCGTTTTTGACCCATTTTTACTAGGAATGCCATAAAGTGGCCGATTTGTAGTGAATCTTAGCATGTGACAATTTGTTGGATAGGTAAACAACTTAACTACGACTTCCATGGGATATTTTTGCATTCTCTAAAAATTCAGCCAAAATGGAGGTTAAGAAAATCTCCTCGTTAATTTGGGACATTACTCGTTTTCGACCCTTTTTTACTAGGAAGGCCATAATGTGGCCGATTTGCATTGAATCTTAGCGTGTGACAATTCATCGGATAGGTAAACAACATAACTACGACTTCCATGGGATATTTTTGCATTCTCTAAAAATTCGGCCAAAATGGAGGTTAAGAAAATCTCCTCGTTAATTTAGGACATTACTCGTTTTCGACCCTTTTTTACTAGGAAGGCCATAATGTGGTCGATTTGCATTGAATCTTAGCATGTGACAATTCGTTGGATAGGTAAACAACATAACTACGACTTCCATGGGATATTTTTGCATTCTCTAAAAATTCGGCCAAAATGGAGGTTAAGAAAATCTCCTCGTTAATTTAGGACATTACTCGTTTTTGACCCATTTTTACTAGGAATGCCATAAAGTGGCCGATTTGTATTGAATCTTAGCATGTGACTTTTTGTTGGATAGGTAAACAACTTAACTACGACTTCCATGGGATATTTTTGCATTCTCTAAAAATTCAGCCAAAATGGAGGTTAAGAAAATCTCCTCGTTAATTTGGGACATTACTCGTTTTCGACCCTTTTTTACTAGGAAGGCCATAATGTGGCCGATTTGCATTGAATCTTAGCGTGTGACAATTCATCGGATAGGTAAACAACATAACTACGACTTCCATGGGATATTTTTGCATTCTCTAAAAATTCGGCCAAAATGGAGGTTAAGAAAATCTCCTCGTTAATTTAGGACATTGCTTGTTTTCGACCCATTTTTACTAGGAAGGCCATAAAGTGGCCGATTTGTATTGAATCTTAGCATGTGACAATTCGTTGGATAGGTGAACAACATAACTATGACTTCCATGGGATATTTTTACATTCTCTAAAAATTCGGCCAAAATGGAGGTTAAGAAAATCACCTCGTTAATTTAGGACATTACTCGTTTTCGACCCTTTTTTACTAGGAAGGCCATAAAGTGGCCGATTTGTATTGAATCTTAGCATGCGACAATTCGTTGGATAGGTAAACAACATAACTACGACTTCCATGGGATATTTTTGCATTCTCTAAAAATTCAGCCAAAATGGAGGTTAAGAAAATCTCCTCGTTAATTTGGGACATTACACGTTTTCGACCCTTTTTTAGTAGGAAGGCCATAATGTGGCCGATTTGCAATGAATCTTAGCGTGTGACAATTCGTTGGATAGGTAAACAACATAACTACGACTTCCATGGGATATTTTTGCATTCTCTAAAAATTCGGCCAAAATGGAGGTTAAGAAAATCTCCTCGTTAATTTAGGACATTACTCGTTTTCGACCCATTTTTACTAGGAAGGCCATAAAGTGGCCGATATGCATTGAATTTTAGCGTGTGACAATTCGTTGGATAGGTAAACAACATAACTACGACATCCATGGGATATTTTTGCATTCTCTAAAAATTCGGCCAGAATGGAGGTTAAGAACATCTCCTCGTTAATTTGGGACATTACTCGTTTTCGACCCATTTTTACTAGGAAGGCCATAAAGTGGCCGATTTGTATTGAATTGAATCTTAGCATGTGACAATTCGTTGGATAGGTAAACAACATAACTACGACTTCCATGGGATATTTTTGAATTCTCTAAAAATTCAGCCAAAATGGAGGTTAAGAAAATATCCTCGTTAATTTGGGACATTACTCGTTTTCGACCCTTTTTTACTAGGAAGGCCATAATGTGACCGATTTGCATTGAATCTTAGCGTGTGACAACTCGTTAGATAGGTAAACAACATAACTACGACTTCCATGGGATATTTTTGCATTCTCTAAAAATTCGGCCAAAATGGAGGTTAAGAAAATCTTCTCGTTAATTTAGGACATTACTCGTTTTCGACCCTTTTTTACTAGGAAGGCCATAAAGTGGCCGATTTGTATTGAATCTTAGCATGTGACAATTCATTGGATAGGTAAACAACATAACTACGACTTCCATGGGATATTTTTGCATTATCTAAAAATTCAGCCAAAATGGAGGTTATGAAAATCTCCACGTTAATTTGGGACATTACTCGTTTTCGACCCTTTTTTACTAGGAAGGCCATAATGTGGCCGATTTGTATTGAATCTTAGCGTGTGACAATTCGTTGGATAGGTAAACAACATAACTATGACTTCCATGGGATATTTTTGCATTCTCTAAAAATTCAGCCAAAATGGAGGTTAAGAAAATCTCCACGTTAATTTGGGACATTACTCGTTTTCGACCCTTTTTTACTAGGAAGGCCATAATGTGGCCGATTTGTATTGAATCTTAGCGTGTGACAATTCATCGGATAGGTAAACAACATAACTACGACTTCCATGGGATATTTTTGCATTCTCTAAAAATTCGGCCAAAATGGAGGTTAAGAAAATCTCCTCGTTAATTTAGGACATTGCTTGTTTTCGACCCATTTTTACTAGGAAGGCCATAAAGTGGCCGATTTGTATTGAATCTTAGCATGTGACAATTCGTTGGATAGGTAAACAACATAACTATGACTTCCATGAGATATTTTTGCATTCTCTAAAAATTCAGCCAAAATGGAGGTTAAGAAAATCTCTCGTTAATTTGGGACATTACTCGTTTTCGACCCTTTTTTACTAGGAAGGCCATAATGTGGTCGATTTGCATTGAATCTTAGCGTGTGACAATTCGTTGGATAGGTAAACAACATAACTACGACTTCCATGGGATATTTTTGCATTCTCTAAAAATTCGGCCAAAATGGAGGTTAAGAAAATATCCTCATTAATTAACGACATTGCTCGTTTTCGACCCATTTTTACTAGGAAGGCCATAAAGTGGCCGATTTGTATTGAATCTTAGCATGTGACAATTCGTTGGATAGGTTAATAACATAACTACGACTTCCATGGGATATTTTTGCATTCTCTAAAAATTCGGCCAAAATGGAGGTTAAGAAAATCTCCTCGTTAATTTAGGACATTACTCGTTTTCGACCCTTTTTTACTAGGAAGGCCATAATGTGGTCGATTTGCATTGAATCTTAGCATGTGACAATTCGTTGGATAGGTAAACAACATAACTACGACTTCCATGGGATATTTTTGCATTCTCTAAAAAGTCGGCCAAAATGGAGGTTAAGAAAATCTCCTCGTTTATTTAGGACATTACTCGTTTTTGACCCATTTTTACTAGGAATGCCATAAAGTGGCCGATTTGTAGTGAATCTTAGCATGTGACAATTTGTTGGATAGGTAAACAACTTAACTACGACTTCCATGGGATATTTTTGCATTCTCTAAAAATTCAGCCAAAATGGAGGTTAAGAAAATCTCCTCGTTAATTTGGGACATTACTCGTTTTCGACCCTTTTTTACTAGGAAGGCCATAATGTGGCCGATTTGCATTGAATCTTAGCGTGTGACAATTCATCGGATAGGTAAACAACATAACTACGACTTCCATGGGATATTTTTGCATTCTCTAAAAATTCGGCCAAAATGGAGGTTAAGAAAATCTCCTCGTTAATTTAGGACATTACTCGTTTTCGACCCTTTTTTACTAGGAAGGCCATAATGTGGTCGATTTGCATTGAATCTTAGCATGTGACAATTCGTTGGATAGGTAAACAACATAACTACGACTTCCATGGGATATTTTTGCATTCTCTAAAAATTCGGCCAAAATGGAGGTTAAGAAAATCTCCTCGTTAATTTAGGACATTACTCGTTTTTGACCCATTTTTACTAGGAATGCCATAAAGTGGCCGATTTGTATTGAATCTTAGCATGTGACTTTTTGTTGGATAGGTAAACAACTTAACTACGACTTCCATGGGATATTTTTGCATTCTCTAAAAATTCAGCCAAAATGGAGGTTAAGAAAATCTCCTCGTTAATTTGGGACATTACTCGTTTTCGACCCTTTTTTACTAGGAAGGCCATAATGTGGCCGATTTGCATTGAATCTTAGCGTGTGACAATTCATCGGATAGGTAAACAACATAACTACGACTTCCATGGGATATTTTTGCATTCTCTAAAAATTCGGCCAAAATGGAGGTTAAGAAAATCTCCTCGTTAATTTAGGACATTGCTTGTTTTCGACCCATTTTTACTAGGAAGGCCATAAAGTGGCCGATTTGTATTGAATCTTAGCATGTGACAATTCGTTGGATAGGTGAACAACATAACTATGACTTCCATGGGATATTTTTGCATTCTCTAAAAATTCGGCCAAAATGGAGGTTAAGAAAATCACCTCGTTAATTTAGGACATTACTCGTTTTCGACCCTTTTTTACTAGGAAGGCCATAAAGTGGCCGATTTGTATTGAATCTTAGCATGCGACAATTCGTTGGATAGGTAAACAACATAACTACGACTTCCATGGGATATTTTTGCATTCTCTAAAAATTCAGCCAAAATGGAGGTTAAGAAAATCTCCTCGTTAATTTGGGACATTACACGTTTTCGACCCTTTTTTAGTAGGAAGGCCATAATGTGGCCGATTTGCAATGAATCTTAGCGTGTGACAATTCGTTGGATAGGTAAACAACATAACTATGACTTCCATGGGATATTTTTGCATTCTCTAAAAATTCGGCCAAAATGGAGGTTAAGAAAATATCCTCGTTAATTTAGGACATTGCTCGTTTTCGACCCTTTTTTAGTAGGAAGGCCATAATGTGGCCGATTTGCATTGAATCTTAGCGTGTGACAATTCATCGGATAGGTAAACAACATAACTACGACTTCCATGGGATATTTTTGCATTCTCTAAAAATTCGGCCAAAATGGAGGTTAAGAAAATCTCCTCGTTAATTTAGGACATTGCTTGTTTTCGACCCATTTTTACTAGGAAGGCCATAAAGTGGCCGATTTGTATTGAATCATAGCATGTGACAATTCGTTGGATAGGTAAACAACATAACTATGACTTCCATGGGATATTTTTGCATTCTCTAAAAATTCGGCCAGAATGGAGGTTAAGAAAATCTCCTCGTTAATTTAAGACATTACTCGTTTTCGACCCATTTTTACTAGGAAGGCCATAAAGTGGCCGATTTGCATTGAATTTTAGCGTGTGACAATTCATTGGATAGGTAAACAACATAACTACGACATCCATGGGATATTTTTGCATTCTCTAAAAATTCGGCCAGAATGGAGGTTAAGAAAATCTCCTCGTTAATTTGGGACATTACTCGTTTTCGACCCATTTTTACTAGGAAGGCCATAAAGTGGCCGATTTGCATTGAATTTTAGCGTGTGACAATTCGTTGGATAGGTAAACAACATAACTACGACATCCATGGGATATTTTTGCATTCTCTAAAAATTCGGCCAGAATGGAGGTTAAGAAAATCTCCTCGTTAATTTGGGACATTACTCGTTTTCGACCCTTTTTTACTAGGAAGGCCATAATGTGGCCGATTTTGCATTGAATCTTAGCGTGTGACAATTCGTTGGATAGGTAAACAACATAACTACGACATCCATGGGATATTTTTGCATTCTCTAAAAATTTGGCCAAAATGGAGGTTAAGAAAATCTCCTCGTTAATTTGGGACATTACTCGTTTTCGACCCTTTTTTAGTAGGAAGGCCATAATGTGGCCGATTTGCATTGAATCTTAGCGTGTGACAATTCGTTGGATAGGTAAACAACATAACTACGACTTCCATGGGATATTTTTGCATTCTCTAAAAATTCAGCCAAAATGGAGGTTAAGAAAATCTCCTCGTTAATTTGGGACATTACTCGTTTTCAACCCTTTTTCAGTAGGAAGGCCATAATGTGGCCGATTTGCATTGAATCTTAGCGTGTGACAATTCATTGGATTGGTAAACAACATAACTACGACTTCCATGGGATATTTTTGCATTCTCTAAAAATTCGGCCAAAATGGAGGTAAAGAAAATCTCCTCGTTAATTTAGGACATTGCTTGTTTTCGACCTATTTTTACTAGGAAGGCCATAAAGTGGCCGATTTGTATTTAATCTTAGCGTGTGACAATTCGTTGGATAGGTAAACAACATAACTATGACTTCCATGGGATATTTTTTCATTCTCTAAAAATTCGGCCAAAATGGAGGTTAAGAAAATCTCCTCGTTAATTTTGGACATTACTCGTTTTCGACCCTTTTTTACTAGGAAGGCCATAAAGTGGCCGATTTGTATTGAATCTTAGCGTGTGACAATTCGTTGGATAGGTAAACAACATAACTATGACTTCCATGGGATATTTTTGCATTCTCTAAAAATTCAGCCAAAATGGAGGTTAAGAAAATCTCCTCGTTAATTTGGGACATTACTCGTTTTCGACCCATTTTTATTAGGAAGGCCATAAAGTGGCCGATTTGCATTGAATCTTAGCGTGTGACAATTCGTTGGATAGGTAAACAACATAACTACGACTTCCATGGGATATTTTTGCATTCTCTAAAAATTCGGCCAGAATGGAGGTTAAGAAAATTTCGTCCTTAATTTGGGACATTACTCGTTTTTGACCCATTTTTACTAGGAAGGCCATAAAGTGGACGATTTGCATTGAATTTTAGCGTGTGACAATTCGTTGGATAGGTAAACAACATAACTACGACATCCATGGGATATTTTTGCATTCTCTAAAAATTCGGCCAGAATGGAGGTTAAGAAAATCTCCTCGTTAATTTAGGACATTGCTTGTTTTCGACCCATTTTTACTAGGAAGGCCATAAAGTGGCCGATTTGTATTGAATCTTAGCGTGTGACAATTCGTTGGATAGGTAAACAACATAACTACGACATCCATGGGATATTTTTGCATTCTCTAAAAATTTGGCCAAAATGGAGGTTAAGAAAATCTCCTCGTTAATTTAGGACATTGCTTGTTTTCGATCCATTTTTACTAGGAAGGCCATAAAGTGGACGATTTGTATTGAATCTTAGCGTGTGACAATTCGTTGGATAGGTAAACAACATAACTAGGACTTCCATGGGATATTTTTGCATTCTCTAAAAATTCGGCCAAAATGGAGGTTAAGAAAATCTCCTCGTTAATTTTGGACATTACTCGTTTTCGACCCTTTTTTACTAGGAAGGCCATAAAGTGGCCGATTTGTATTGAATCTTAGTGTGTGACAATTCGTTGGATAGGTAAACAACATAACTACGACTTCCATGGGATATTTTTGCATTCTCTAAAAATTCAGCCAAAATGGAGGTTAAGAAAATCTCCTCGTTAATTTGGGACATTACTCATTTTCGACCCATTTTTACTAGGAAGGCCATAAAGTGGCCGATTTGTATTGAATTGAATCTTAGCATGTGACAATTCGTTGGATAGGTAAACAACATATCTACGACTTCCGTGGGATATTTTTGCATTCTCTAAAAATTCAGCCAAAATGGAGGTTAAGAAAATCTCCTCGTTAATTTGGGACATTACTCGTTTTCAACCCTTTTTTACTAGGAAGGCCATAATGTGGCCGATTTGCATTGAATCTTAGCGTGTGACAACTCGTTAGATAGGTAAACAACATAACTACGACTTCCATGGGATATTTTTGCATTCTCTAAAAATTCGGCCAAAATGGAGGTTAAGAAAATATCCTCGTTAATTTAGGACATTGCTCGTTTTCGACCCATTTTTACTAGGAAGGCCATAAAGTGGCCGATTTGTATTGAATCTTAGCATGTGACAATTCGTTGGATAGGTTAATAACATAACTACGACTTACATGGGATATTTTTGCATTCTCTAAAAATTCGGCCAAAATGGAGGTTAAGAAAATCTCCTCGTCAATTTAGGACATTACTCGTTTTCGACCCTTTTTTACTAGGAAGGCCATAAAGTGGCCGATTTGTATTGAATCTTAGCATGCGACAATTCGTTGGATAGGTAAAGAACATAACTACGACTTCCATGGGATATTTTTGCATTCTCGAAAAATTCAGCCAAAATGGAGGTTAAGAAAATCTCCTCGTTAATTTAGGACATTACTCGTTTTCGACCCTTTTTTACTAGGAAGGCCATAATGTGGTCGATTTGCATTGAATCTTAGCATGTGACAATTCGTTGGATAGGTAAACAACATAACTACGACATCCATGGGATAATTTTGCATTCTCTAAAAATTCGGCCAGAATGGAGGTTAAGAAAATCTCCTCGTTAATTTAGGACATTACTTGTTTTCGACCCATTGTTACTAGGAAGGCCATAAAGTGGCCGATTTGCATTGAATCTTAGCGTGTGACAATTCGTTGGATAGGTAAACAACATAACTACGACATCCATGGGATATTTTTGCATTGTCTAAAAATTCGGCCAGAATGGAGGTTAAGAAAATCTCCTCGTTAATTTGGGACATTACTCGTTTTCGACCCATTTTTATTAGGAAGGCCATAAAGTGGCCGATTTGTATTGAATCTTAGCATGTGACAATTCGTTGGATAGGTAAACAACATAACTACAACTTCCATGGGATATTTTTGCATTCTCTAAAAATTCAGCCAAAATGGAGGTTAAGAAAATCTCCTCGTTAATTTGGGACATTACTCGTTTTCGACCCTTTTTTACCAGGAAGGCCATAATGTGGCCGATTTGCATTGAATCTTAGCGTGTGACAATTCGTTGGATAGGTAAACAACATAACTACGACTTCCATGGGATATTTTTGCATTCTCTAAAAATTCGGCCAAAATGGAGGTTAAGAAAATATCCTCGTTAATTTAGGACATTGCTCGTCTTCGACCCATTTTTACTAGGAAGGCCATAAAGTGGCCGATTTGTATTGAATCTTAGCATGTGACAATTCGTTGGATAGGTTAATAACATAACTACAACTTACATGGGATATTTTTGTATTCTCTAAAAATTCGGCCAAAATGGAGGTTAAGAAAATCTCCTCGTTAATTTAGGACATTACTCGTTTTCGACCCTTTTTTACTAGGAAGGCCATAAAGTGGCCGATTTGTATTGAATCTTAGCATGTGACAATTCGTTGGATAGGTAAACAACATAACTACGACTTCCATGGGATATTTTTGCATTCTCTAAAAATTCAGCCAAAATGGAGGTTAAGAAAATCTCCTCGTTAATTTGGGACATTACACGTTTTCGACCCTTTTTTAGTAGGAAGGCCATAAAGTGGCCGATTTGTATTGAATCTTAGCATGTGACAATTCGTTGGATAGGTTAATAACTTAACTACGACTTACATGGGATATTTTTGCATTCTCTAAAAATTCGGCCAAAATGGAGGTTAAGAAAATCTCCTCGTTAATTTAGGACATTACTCGTTTTCGACCCTTTTTTACTAGGAAGGCCATAATGTGGCCGATTTGCATTGAATCTTAGCGTGTGACAACTCGTTAGATAGGTAAACAACATAACTACGTCTTCCATGGGATATTTTTGCATTCTCTAAAAATTCGGCCAAAATGGAGGTTAAGAAAATATCCTCGTTAATTTAGGACATTGCTCGTTTTCGACCCATTTTTACTAGGAAGGCCATAAAGTGGCCGATTTGTATTGAATCTTAGCATGTGACAATTCGTTGGATAGGTTAATAACATAACTACGACTTACATGGGATATTTTTGCATTCTCTAAAAATTCGGCCAAAATGGAGGTTAAGAAAATCTCCTCGTTAATTTAGGACATTACTCATTTTCGACCCTTTTTTACTAGGAAGGCCATAAAGTGGCCGATTTGTATTGAATCTTAGCATGCGACAATTCGTTGGATAGGTAAACAACATAACTATGACTTCCATGGGATATTTTTGCATTCTCTAAAAATTCGGCCAAAATGGAGGTTAAGAAAATCTCCTCGTTAATTTTGGACATTACTCGTTTTCGACCCTTTTTTACTAGGAAGGCCATAATGTGGCCGATTTGCATTGAATCTTAGCGTGTGACAATACGTTGGATAGGTAAACAACATAACTACGACTTCCATGGGATATTTTTGCATTCTCTAAAAATTCAGCCAAAATGGAGGTTAAGAAAATCTCCTCGTTAATTTGGGACATTACTCGTTTTCGACCCTTTTTTAGTAGGAAGGCCATAATGTGGCCGATTTGCATTGAATCTTAGCGTGTGACAATTCATTGGATTGGTAAACAACATAACTACGACTTCCATGGGATATTTTTGCATTCTCTAAAAATTTGGCCAAAATGGAGGTTAAGAAAATCTCCTCGTTAATTTTGGACATTACTCGTTTTCGACCCTTTTTTACTAGGAAGGCCATAATGTGGCCGATTTGCATTGAATCTTAGCGTGTGACAATTCGTTGGATAGGTAAACAACATAACTACGACTTCCATGGGATATTTTTGCATTCTCTAAAAATTCAGCCAAAATGGAGGTTAAGAAAATCTCCTCGTTAATTTGGGACATTACTCGTTTTCGACCCTTTTTTAGTAGGAAGGCCATAATGTGGCCGATTTGCATTGAATCTTAGCGTGTGACAATTCATTGGATTGGTAAACAACATAACTACGACTTCCATGGGATATTTTTGCATTCTCTAAAAATTCAGCCAAAATGGAGGTTAAGAAAATCTCCTCGTTAATTTAGGACATTGCTTGTTTTCGACCTATTTTTACTAGGAAGGCCATAAAGTGGCCGATTTGTATTGAATCTTAGCGTGTGACAATTCGTTGGATAGGTAAACAACATAACTATGACTTCCATGGGATATTTTTGCATTGTCTAAAAATTCGGCCAAAATGGAGGTTAAGAAAATCTCCTCGTTAATTTTGGACATTACTCGTTTTCGACCCTTTTTTACTAGGAAGGCCATAAAGTGGCCGATTTGTATTGAATCTTAGCGTGTGACAATTCGTTGGATAGGTAAACAACATAACTACGACTTCCATGGGATATTTTTGCATTCTCTAAAAATTCAGCCAAAATGGAGGTTAAGAAAATCTCCTCGTTAATTTGGGACATTACTCGTTTTCGACCCTTTTTTAGTAGGAAGGCCATAATGTGGCCGATTTGCATTGAATCTTAGCGTGTGACAATTCGTTGGATAGGTAAACAACATAACTACGACATCCATGGGATATTTTTGCATTCTCTAAAAATTCGGCCAGAATGGAGGTTAAGAAAATCTCCTCGTTAATTTAGGACATTACTCGTTTTCGACCCATTGTTACTAGGAAGGCCATAAAGTGGCCGATTTGCATTGAATCTTAGCGTGTGACAATTCGTTGGATAGGTAAACAACATAACTACGACATCCATGGGATATTTTTGCATTCTCTAAAAATTCGGCCAGAATGGAGGTTAAGAAAATCTCCTTGTTAATTTGGGACATTACTCGTTTTCGACCCATTTTTATTAGGAAGGCCATAAAGTGGCCGATTTGCATTGAATCTTAGCGTGTGACAATTCGTTGGATAGGTAAACAACATAACTACGACTTCCATGGGATATTTTTGCATTCTCTAAAAATTCGGCCAGAATGGAGGTTAAGAAAATCTCCTCGTTAATTTGGGACATTACTCATTTTCGACCCATTTTTACTAGGAAGGCCATAAAGTGGCCGATTTGTATTGAATTGAATCTTAGCATGTGACAATTCGTTGGATAGGTAAACAACATATCTACGACTTCCGAGGGATATTTTTGCATTCTCTAAAAATTCAGCCAAAATGGAGGTTAAGAAAATCTCCTCGTTAATTTGGGACATTACTCGTTTTCGACCCTTTTTTACTAGGAAGGCCATAATGTGGCCGATTTGCATTGAATCTTAGCGTGTGACAACTCGTTAGATAGGTAAACAACATAACTACGACTTCCATGGGATATTTTTGCATTCTCTAAAAATTCGGCCAAAATGGAGGTTAAGAAAATATCCTCGTTAATTTAGGACATTGCTCGTTTTCGACCCATTTTTACTAGGAAGGCCATAAAGTGGCCGATTTGCATTGAATCTTAGCATGTGACAATTCGTTGGATAGGTAAACAACATAACTACGACATCCATGGGATATTTTTGCATTCTCTAAAAATTCGGCCAGAATGGAGGTTAAGAAAATCTCCTCGTTAATTTGGGACATTACTCGTTTTCGACCCATTTTTATTAGGAAGGCCATAAAGTGGCCGATTTGTATTGAATCTTAGCATGTGACAATTCGTTGGATAGGTAAACAACATAACTACAACTTCCATGGGATATTTTTGCATTCTCTAAAAATTCAGCCAAAATGGAGGTTAAGAAAATCTCCTCGTTAATTTGGGACATTACTCGTTTTCGACCCTTTTTTACTAGGAAGGCCATAATGTGGCCGATTTGCATTGAATCTTAGCGTGTGACAATTCGTTGGATAGGTAAACAACATAACTACGACTTCCATGGGATATTTTTGCATTCTCTAAAAATTCAGCCAAAATGGAGGTTAAGAAAATCTCCTCGTTAATTTGGGACATTACTCGTTTTCGACCCTTTTTTAGTAGGAAGGCCATAATGTGGCCGATTTGCATTGAATCTTAGCGTGTGACAATTCGTTGGATAGGTAAACAACATAACTACGACATCCATGGGATATTTTTGCATTCTCTAAAAATTCGGCCAGAATGGAGGTTAAGAAAATCTCCTCGTTAATTTAGGACATTACTCGTTTTCGACCCATTGTTACTAGGAAGGCCATAAAGTGGCCTATTTGCATTGAATCTTAGCGTGTGACAATTCGTTGGATAGGTAAACAACATAACTACGACATCCATGGGATATTTTTGCATTCTCTAAAAATTCGGCCAGAATGGAGGTTAAGAAAATCTCCTTGTTAATTTGGGACATTACTCGTTTTCGACCCATTTTTATTAGGAAGGCCATAAAGTGGCCGATTTGCATTGAATCTTAGCGTGTGACAATTCGTTGGATAGGTAAACAACATAACTACGACTTCCATGGGATATTTTTGCATTCTCTAAAAATTCGGCCAGAATGGAGGTTAAGAAAATCTCCTCGTTAATTTGGGACATTACTCATTTTCGACCCATTTTTACTAGGAAGGCCATAAAGTGGCCGATTTGTATTGAATTGAATCTTAGCATGTGACAATTCGTTGGATAGGTAAACAACATATCTACGACTTCCGAGGGATATTTTTGCATTCTCTAAAAATTCAGCCAAAATGGAGGTTAAGAAAATCTCCTCGTTAATTTGGGACATTACTCGTTTTCGACCCTTTTTTACTAGGAAGGCCATAATGTGGCCGATTTGCATTGAATCTTAGCGTGTGACAACTCGTTAGATAGGTAAACAACATAACTACGACTTCCATGGGATATTTTTGCATTCTCTAAAAATTCGGCCAAAATGGAGGTTAAGAAAATATCCTCGTTAATTTAGGACATTGCTCGTTTTCGACCCATTTTTACTAGGAAGGCCATAAAGTGGCCGATTTGCATTGAATCTTAGCATGTGACAATTCGTTGGATAGGTAAACAACATAACTACGACATCCATGGGATATTTTTGCATTCTCTAAAAATTCGGCCAGAATGGAGGTTAAGAAAATCTCCTCGTTAATTTGGGACATTACTCGTTTTCGACCCATTTTTATTAGGAAGGCCATAAAGTGGCCGATTTGTATTGAATCTTAGCATGTGACAATTCGTTGGATAGGTAAACAACATAACTACAACTTCCATGGGATATTTTTGCATTCTCTAAAAATTCAGCCAAAATGGAGGTTAAGAAAATCTCCTCGTTAATTTGGGACATTACTCGTTTTCGACCCTTTTTTACTAGGAAGGCCATAATGTGGCCGATTTGCATTGAATCTTAGCGTGTGACAATTCGTTGGATAGGTAAACAACATAACTACGACTTCCATGGGATATTTTTGCATTCTCTAAAAATTCGGCCAGAATGGAGGTTAAGAAAATCTCCTCGTTAATTTGGGACATTACTCGTTTTCGACCCATTTTTATTAGGAAGGCCATAATGTGGCCGATTTGTATTGAATCTTAGCGTGTGACAATTCATTGGATAGGTAAACAACATAACTACAACTTCCATGGGATATTTTTGCATTCTCTAAAAATTCAGCCAAAATGGAGGTTAAGAAAATCTCCTCGTTAATTTAGGACATTGCTCGTTTTCGACCCTTTTTTACTAGGAAGGCCATAAAGTGGCCGATTTGCATTGAATCTTAGCATGTGACAATTCGTTGGATAGGTAAACAACATAACTACGACTTCCATGGGATATTTTTGAATTCTCTAAAAATTCAGCCAAAATGGAGGTTAAGAAAATCTCCTCGTTAATTTGGGACATTACTCGTTTTCGACCCATTTTTATTAGGAAGGCCATAAAGTGGCCGATTTGTATTGAATCTTAGCATGTGACAATTCGTTGGATAGGTAAACAACATAACTACAACTTCCATGGGATATTTTTGCATTCTCTAAAAATTCAGCCATAATGGAGGTTAAGAAAATCTCCTCGTTAATTTGGGACATTACTCGTTTTCGACCCTTTTTTACTAGGAAGGCCATAATGTGGCCGATTTGCATTGAATCTTAGCGTGTGACAATTCATTGGATTGGTAAACAACATAACTACGACTTCCATGGGATATTTTTGCATTCTCTAAAAATTCGGCCAAAATGGAGGTTAAGAAAATATCCTCGTTAATTTAGGACATTGCTCGTTTTCGACCCATTTTTACTAGGAAGGCCATAAAGTGGCCGATTTGTATTGAATCTTAGCATGTGACAATTCGTTGGATAGGTTAATAACATAACTACGACTTCCATGGGATATTTTTGCATTCTCTAAAAATTCGGCCAAAATGGAGGTTAAGAAAATCTCCTCGTTAATTTGGGACATTACTCGTTTTCGACCCTTTTTTACTAGGAAGGCCATAATGTGGCCGATTTGCATTGAATCTTAGCATGCGACAATTCGTTGGATAGGTAAACAACATAACTATGACTTCCATGGGATATTTTTGCATTCTCTAAAAATTCGGCCAAAATGGAGGTTAAGAAAATATCCTCGTTAATTTAGGACATTGCTCGTTTTCGACCCATTTTTACTAGGAAGGCCATAATGTGGCCGATTTGCATTGAATCTTAGCGTGTGACAATTCGTTGGATAGGTAAACAACATAACTACGACTTCCATGGGATATTTTTGCATTCTCTAAAAATTCAGCCAAAATGGAGGTTAAGAAAATCTCCTCGTTAATTTTGGACATTACTCGTTTTCGACCCTTTTTTACTAGGAAGGCCATAATGTGGCCGATTTGCATTGAATCTTAGCGTGTGACAATTCGTTGGATAGGTAAACAACATAACTACGACTTCCATGGGATATTTTTGCATTCTCTAAAAATTCAGCCAAAATGGAGGTTAAGAAAATCTCCTCGTTAATTTGGGACATTACTCGTTTTCGACCCTTTTTTAGTAGGAAGGCCATAATGTGGCCGATTTGCATTGAATCTTAGCGTGTGACAATTCATTGGATTGGTAAACAACATAACTACGACTTCCATGGGATATTTTTGCATTCTCTAAAAATTCGGCCAAAATGGAGGTTAAGAAAATCTCCTCGTTAATTTTGGACATTACT
The DNA here is from genome assembly GCF_051527215.1 of Medicago sativa. NCBI lineage: Eukaryota > Viridiplantae > Streptophyta > Magnoliopsida > Fabales > Fabaceae > Medicago > Medicago sativa. Next base: position 87,280,993 of record NC_140750.1, read on the forward strand.
CGTTTTCGACCCTTTTTTACTAGGAAGGCCATAATGTGGCCGATTTGCATTGAATCTTAGCGTGTGACAATTCGTTGGATAGGTAAACAACATAACTACGACTTCCATGGGATATTTTTGCATTCTCTAAAAATTCAGCCAAAATGGAGGTTAAGAAAATCTCCTCGTTAATTTGGGACATTACTCGTTTTCGACCCTTTTTTAGTAGGAAGGCCATAATGTGGCCGATTTGCATTGAATCTTAGCGTGTGACAATTCATTGGATTGGTAAACAACATAACTACGACTTCCATGGGATATTTTTGCATTCTCTAAAAATTCGGCCAAAATGGAGGTTAAGAAAATCTCCTCGTTAATTTAGGACATTGCTTGTTTTCGACCTATTTTTACTAGGAAGGCCATAAAGTGGCCGATTTGTATTGAATCTTAGCGTGTGACAATTCGTTGGATAGGTAAACAACATAACTATGACTTCCATGGGATATTTTTCCATTCTCTAAAAATTCGGCCAAAATGGAGGTTAAGAAAATCTCCTCGTTAATTTTGGACATTACTCGTTTTCGACCCTTTTTTACTAGGAAGGCCATAAAGTGGCCGATTTGTATTGAATCTTAGCGTGTGACAATTCGTTGGATAGGTAAACAACATAACTACGACTTCCATGGGATATTTTTGCATTCTCTAAAAATTCAGCCAAAATGGAGGTTAAGAAAATCTCCTCGTTAATTTGGGACATTACTCGTTTTCGACCCTTTTTTAGTAGGAAGGCCATAATGTGGCCGATTTGCATTGAATCTTAGCGTGTGACAATTCGTTGGATAGGTAAACAACATAACTACGACATCCATGGGATATTTTTGCATTCTCTAAAAATTCGGCCAGAATGGAGGTTAAGAAAATCTCCTCGTTAATTTAGGACATTACTCGTTTTCGACCCATTGTTACTAGGAAGGCCATAAAGTGGCCGATTTGCATTGAATCTTAGCGTGTGACAATTCGTTGGATAGGTAAACAACATAACTACGACATCCATGGGATATTTTTGCATTCTCTAAAAATTCGGCCAGAATGGAGGTTAAGAAAATCTCCTTGTTAATTTGGGACATTACTCGTTTTCGACCCATTTTTATTAGGAAGGCCATAAAGTGGCCGATTTGCATTGAATCTTAGCGTGTGACAATTCGTTGGATAGGTAAACAACATAACTACGACTTCCATGGGATATTTTTGCATTCTCTAAAAATTCGGCCAGAATGGAGGTTAAGAAAATCTCCTCGTTAATTTGGGACATTACTCATTTTCGACCCATTTTTACTAGGAAGGCCATAAAGTGGCCGATTTGTATTGAATTGAATCTTAGCATGTCACAATTCGTTGGATAGGTAAACAACATATCTACGACTTCCGTGGGATATTTTTGCATTCTCTAAAAATTCAGCCAAAATGTAGGTTAAGAAAATCTCCTCGTTAATTTGGGACATTACTCGTTTTCGACCCTTTTTTACTAGGAAGGCCATAATGTGGCCGATTTGCATTGAATCTTAGCGTGTGACAACTCGTTAGATAGGTAAACAACATAACTACGACTTCCATGGGATATTTTTGCATTCTCTAAAAATTCGGCCAAAATGGAGGTTAAGAAAATATCCTCGTTAATTTAGGACATTGCTCGTTTTCGACCCATTTTTACTAGGAAGGCCATAAAGTGGCCGATTTGTATTGAATCTTAGCATGTGACAATTCGTTGGATAGGTTAATAACATAACTACGACTTACATGGGATATTTTTGCATTCTCTAAAAATTCGGCCAAAATGGAGGTTAAGAAAATCTCCTCGTCAATTTAGGACATTACTCGTTTTCGACCCTTTTTTACTAGGAAGGCCATAAAGTGGCCGATTTGTATTGAATCTTAGCATGCGACAATTCATTGGATAGGTAAAGAACATAACTACGACTTCCATGGGATATTTTTGCATTCTCGAAAAATTCAGCCAAAATGGAGGTTAAGAAAATCTCCTCGTTAATTTAGGACATTACTCGTTTTCGACCCTTTTTTACTAGGAAGGCCATAATGTGGTCGATTTGCATTGAATCTTAGCATGTGACAATTCGTTGGATAGGTAAACAACATAACTACGACATCCATGGGATAATTTTGCATTCTCTAAAAATTCGGCCAGAATGGAGGTTAAGAAAATCTCCTCGTTAATTTAGGACATTACTCGTTTTCGACCCATTGTTACTAGGAAGGCCATAAAGTGGCCGATTTGCATTGAATCTTAGCGTGTGACAATTCGTTGGATAGGTAAACAACATAACTACGACATCCATGGGATATTTTTGCATTCTCTAAAAATTCGGCCAGAATGGAGGTTAAGAAAATCTCCTCGTTAATTTGGGACATTACTCGTTTTCGACCCATTTTTATTAGGAAGGCCATAAAGTGGCCGATTTGTATTGAATCTTAGCATGTGACAATTCGTTGGATAGGTAAACAACATAACTACAACTTCCATGGGATATTTTTGCATTCTCTAAAAATTCAGCCAAAATGGAGGTTAAGAAAATCTCCTCGTTAATTTGGGACATTACTCGTTTTCGACCCTTTTTTACTAGGAAGGCCATAATGTGGCCGATTTGCATTGAATCTTAGCGTGTGACAATTCGTTGGATAGGTAAACAACATAACTACGACTTCCATGGGATATTTTTGCATTCTCTAAAAATTCAGCCAAAATGGAGGTTAAGAAAATCTCCTCGTTAATTTGGGACATTACTCGTTTTCGACCCTTTTTTAGTAGGAAGGCCATAATGTGGCCGATTTGCATTGAATCTTAGCGTGTGACAATTCATTGGATTGGTAAACAACATAACTACGACTTCCATGGGATATTTTTGCATTCTCTAAAAATTCGGCCAAAATGGAGGTTAAGAAAATCTCCTCGTTAATTTAGGACATTGCTTGTTTTCGACCTATTTTTACTAGGAAGGCCATAAAGTGGCCGATTTGTATTGAATCTTAGCATGTGACAATTTGTTGGATAGGTAAACAACATAACTACGACTTCCATGGGATATTTTTGCATTCTCTAAAAATTCAGCCAAAATGGAGGTTAAGAAAATCTCCTCGTTAATTTGGGACATTACTCGTTTTCGACCCATTTTTATTAGGAAGGCCATAAAGTGGCCGATTTGTATTGAATCTTAGCATGTGACAATTCGTTGGATAGGTAAACAACATAACTACAACTTCCATGGGATATTTTTGCATTCTCTAAAAATTCAGCCAAAATGGAGGTTAAGAAAATCTCCTTGTTAATTTGGGACATTACTCGTTTTCGACCCTTTTTTACTAGGAAGGCCATAATGTGGCCGATTTGCATTGAATCTTAGCGTGTGACAATTCGTTGGATAGGTAAACAACATAACTACGACTTCCATGGGATATTTTTGCATTCTCTAAAAATTCAGCCAAAATGGAGGTTAAGAAAATCTCCTCGTTAATTTGGGACATTACTCGTTTTCGACCCTTTTTTAGTAGGAAGGCCATAATGTGGCCGATTTGCATTGAATCTTAGCGTGTGACAATTCATTGGATTGGTAAACAACATAACTACGACTTCCATGGGATATTTTTGCATTCTCTAAAAATTCGGCCAAAATGGAGGTTAAGAAAATCTCCTCGTTAATTTAGGACATTGCTTGTTTTCGACCTATTTTTACTAGGAAGGCCATAAAGTGGCCGATTTGTATTGAATCTTAGCATGTGACAATTTGTTGGATAGGTAAACAACATAACTACGACTTCCATGGGATATTTTTGCATTCTCTAAAAATTCAGCCAAAATGGAGGTTAAGAAAATCTCCTCGTTAATTTGGGACATTACTCGTTTTCGACCCATTTTTATTAGGAAGGCCATAAAGTGGCCGATTTGTATTGAATCTTAGCATGTGACAATTCGTTGGATAGGTAAACAACAAAACTACAACTTCCATGGGATATTTTTGCATTCTCTAAAAATTCAGCCAAAATGGAGGTTAAGAAAATCTCCTCGTTAATTTGGGACATTACTCGTTTTCGACCCTTTTTTACTAGGAAGGCCATAATGTGGCCGATTTGCATTGAATCTTAGCGTGTGACAATTCGTTGGATAGGTAAACAACATAACTACGACTTCCATGGGATATTTTTGCATTCTCTAAAAATTCAGCCAAAATGGAGGTTAAGAAAATCTCCTCGTTAATTTGGGACATTACTCGTTTTCGACCCTTTTTTAGTAGGAAGGCCATAATGTGGCCGATTTGCATTGAATCTTAGCGTGTGACAATTCATTGGATTGGTAAACAACATAACTACGACTTCCATGGGATATTTTTGCATTCTCTAAAAATTCGGCCAAAATGGAGGTTAAGAAAATCTCCTCGTTAATTTAGGACATTGCTTGTTTTCGACCTATTTTTACTAGGAAGGCCATAAAGTGGCCGATTTGTATTGAATCTTAGCATGTGACAATTTGTTGGATAGGTAAACAACATAACTACGACTTCCATGGGATATTTTTGCATTCTCTAAAAATTCAGCCAAAATGGAGGTTAAGAAAATCTCCTCGTTAATTTGGGACATTACTCGTTTTCGACCCATTTTTATTAGGAAGGCCATAAAGTGGCCGATTTGTATTGAATCTTAGCATGTGACAATTCGTTGGATAGGTAAACAACAAAACTACAACTTCCATGGGATATTTTTGCATTCTCTAAAAATTCAGCCAAAATGGAGGTTAAGAAAATCTGCTCGTTAATTTGGGACATTACTCGTTTTCGACCCTTTTTTACTAGGAAGGCCATAATGTGGCCGATTTGCATTGAATCTTAGCGTGTGACAATTCATTGGATTGGTAAACAACATAACTACGACTTCCATGGGATATTTTTGCATTCTCTAAAAATTCGGCCAAAATGGAGGTTAAGAAAATATCCTCGTTAATTTAGGACATTGCTTGTTTTCGACCTATTTTTACTAGGAAGGCCATAAAGTGGCCGATTTGTATTGAATCTTAGCATGTGACAATTTGTTGGATAGGTAAACAACATAACTACGACTTCCATGGGATATTTTTGCATTCTCTAAAAATTCAGCCAAAATGGAGGTTAAGAAAATCTCCTCGTTAATTTGGGACATTACTCGTTTTCGACCCATTTTTATTAGGAAGGCCATAAAGTGGCCGATTTGTATTGAATCTTAGCATGTGACAATTCGTTGGATAGGTAAACAACATAACTACAACTTCCATGGGATATTTTTGCATTCTCTAAAAATTCGGCCAAAATGGAGGTTAAGAAAATCTCCTCGTTAATTTGGGACATTACTCGTTTTCGACCCTTTTTTACTAGGAAGGCCATAATGTGGCCGATTTGCATTGAATCTTAGCGTGTGACAATTCGTTGGATAGGTAAACAACATAACTACGACTTCCATGGGATATTTTTGCATTCTCTAAAAATTCAGCCAAAATGGAGGTTAAGAAAATCTCCTCGTTAATTTGGGACATTACTCGTTTTCGACCCTTTTTTAGTAGGAAGGCCATAATGTGGCCGATTTGCATTGAATCTTAGCGTGTGACAATTCATTGGATTGGTAAACAACATAACTACGACTTCCATGGGATATTTTTGCATTCTCTAAAAATTCGGCCAAAATGGAGGTTAAGAAAATCTCCTCGTTAATTTAGGACATTGCTTGTTTTCGACCTATTTTTACTAGGAAGGCCATAAAGTGGCCGATTTGTATTGAATCTTAGCATGTGACAATTTGTTGGATAGGTAAACAACATAACTACGACTTCCATGGGATATTTTTGCATTCTCTAAAAATTCAGCCAAAATGGAGGTTAAGAAAATCTCCTCGTTAATTTGGGACATTACTCGTTTTCGACCCATTTTTATTAGGAAGGCTATAAAGTGGCCGATTTGTATTGAATCTTAGCATGTGACAATTCGTTGGATAGGTAAACAACAAAACTACAACTTCCATGGGATATTTTTGCATTCTCTAAAAATTCAGCCAAAATGGAGGTTAAGAAAATCTCCTCGTTAATTTGGGACATTACTCGTTTTCGACCCTTTTTTACTAGGAAGGCCATAATGTGGCCGATTTGCATTGAATCTTAGCGTGTGACAATTCATTGGATTGGTAAACAACATAACTACGACTTCCATGGGATATTTTTGCATTCTCTAAAAATTCGGCCAAAATGGAGGTTAAGAAAATATCCTCGTTAATTTGGGACATTACTCGTTTTCGACCCATTTTTACTAGGAAGGCCATAAAGTGGCCGATTTGTATTGAATCTTAGCATGTGACAATTCGTTGGATAGGTAAACAACAAAACTACAACTTCCATGGGATATTTTTGCATTCTCTAAAAATTCAGCCAAAATGGAGGTTAAGAAAATCTCCTCGTTAATTTGGGACATTACTCGTTTTCGACCCTTTTTTACTAGGAAGGCCATAATGTGGCCGATTTGCATTGAATCTTAGCGTGTGACAATTCATTGGATTGGTAAACAACATAACTACGACTTCCATGGGATATTTTTGCATTCTCTAAAAATTCGGCCAAAATGGAGGTTAAGAAAATATCCTCGTTAATTTAGGACATTGCTTGTTTTCGACCTATTTTTACTAGGAAGGCCATAAAGTGGCCGATTTGTATTGAATCTTAGCATGTGACAATTTGTTGGATAGGTAAACAACATAACTACGACTTCCATGGGATATTTTTGCATTCTCTAAAAATTCAGCCAAAATGGAGGTTAAGAAAATCTCCTCGTTAATTTGGGACATTACTCGTTTTCGACCCATTTTTATTAGGAAGGCCATAAAGTGGCCGATTTGTATTGAATCTTAGCATGTGACAATTCGTTGGATAGGTAAACAACATAACTACAACTTCCATGGGATATTTTTGCATTCTCTAAAAATTCGGCCAAAATGGAGGTTAAGAAAATCTCCTCGTTAATTTGGGACATTACTCGTTTTCGACCCTTTTTTACTAGGAAGGCCATAATGTGGCCGATTTGCATTGAATCTTAGCGTGTGACAATTCGTTGGATAGGTAAACAACATAACTACGACTTCCATGGGATATTTTTGCATTCTCTAAAAATTCAGCCAAAATGGAGGTTAAGAAAATCTCCTCGTTAATTTGGGACATTACTCGTTTTCGACCCTTTTTTAGTAGGAAGGCCATAATGTGGCCGATTTGCATTGAATCTTAGCGTGTGACAATTCATTGGATTGGTAAACAACATAACTACGACTTCCATGGGATATTTTTGCATTCTCTAAAAATTCGGCCAAAATGGAGGTTAAGAAAATCTCCTCGTTAATTTAGGACATTGCTTGTTTTCGACCTATTTTTACTAGGAAGGCCATAAAGTGGCCGATTTGTATTGAATCTTAGCATGTGACAATTTGTTGGATAGGTAAACAACATAACTACGACTTCCATGGGATATTTTTGCATTCTCTAAAAATTCAGCCAAAATGGAGGTTAAGAAAATCTCCTCGTTAATTTGGGACATTACTCGTTTTCGACCCTTTTTTATTAGGAAGGCCATAAAGTGGCCGATTTGTATTGAATCTTAGCATGTGACAATTCGTTGGATAGGTAAACAACAAAACTACAACTTCCATGGGATATTTTTGCATTCTCTAAAAATTCAGCCAAAATGGAGGTTAAGAAAATCTCCTCGTTAATTTGGGACATTACTCGTTTTCGACCCTTTTTTACTAGGAAGGCCATAATGTGGCCGATTTGCATTGAATCTTAGCGTGTGACAATTCATTGGATTGGTAAACAACATAACTACGACTTCCATGGGATATTTTTGCATTCTCTAAAAATTCGGCCAAAATGGAGGTTAAGAAAATATCCTCGTTAATTTAGGACATTGCTCGTTTTCGACCCATTTTTACTAGGAAGGCCATAAAGTGGCCGATTTGTATTGAATCTTAGCATGTGACAATTCGTTGGATAGGTTAATAACATAACTACGACTTACATGGGATATTTTTGCATTCTCTAAAAATTCGGCCAAAATGGAGGTTAAGAAAATCTCCTCGTTAATTTAGGACATTACTCATTTTCGACCATTTTTTACTAGGAAGGCCATAAAGTGGCCGATTTGTATTGAATCTTAGCATGCGACAATTCGTTGGATAGGTAAACAACATAACTATGACTTCCATGGGATATTTTTGCATTCTCTAAAAATTCGGCCAAAATGGAGGTTAAGAAAATCTCCTCGTTAATTTTGGACATTACTCGTTTTCGACCCTTTTTTACTAGGAAGGCCATAATGTGGCCGATTTGCATTGAATCTTAGCGTGTGACAATTCGTTGGATAGGTAAACAACATAACTACGACTTCCATGGGATATTTTTGCATTCTCTAAAAATTCAGCCAAAATGGAGGTTAAGAAAATCTCCTCGTTAATTTGGGACATTACTCGTTTTCGACCCTTTTTTAGTAGGAAGGCCATAATGTGGCCGATTTGCATTGAATCTTAGCGTGTGACAATTCATTGGATTGGTAAACAACATAACTACGACTTCCATGGGATATTTTTGCATTCTCTAAAAATTCGGCCAAAATGGAGGTTAAGAAAATCTCCTCGTTAATTTTGGACATTACTCGTTTTCGACCCTTTTTTACTAGGAAGGCCATAATGTGGCCGATTTGCATTGAATCTTAGCGTGTGACAATTCGTTGGATAGGTAAACAACATAACTACGACTTCCATGGGATATTTTTGCATTCTCTAAAAATTCAGCCAAAATGGAGGTTAAGAAAATCTCCTCGTTAATTTGGGACATTACTCGTTTTCGACCCTTTTTTAGTAGGAAGGCCATAATGTGGCCGATTTGCATTGAATATTAGCGTGTGACAATTCATTGGATTGGTAAACAACATAACTACGACTTCCATGGGATATTTTTGCATTCTCTAAAAATTCGGCCAAAATGGAGGTTAAGAAAATCTCCTCGTTAATTTAGGACATTGCTTGTTTTCGACCTATTTTTACTAGGAAGGCCATAAAGTGGCCGATTTGTATTGAATCTTAGCGTGTGACAATTCGTTGGATAGGTAAACAACATAACTATGACTTCCATGGGATATTTTTGCATTCTCTAAAAATTCGGCCAAAATGGAGGTTAAGAAAATCTCCTCGTTAATTTTGGACATTACTCGTTTTCGACCCTTTTTTACTAGGAAGGCCATAAAGTGGCCGATTTGTATTGAATCTTAGCGTGTGACAATTCGTTGGATAGGTAAACAACATAACTACGACTTCCATGGGATATTTTTGCATTCTCTAAAAATTCAGCCAAAATGGAGGTTAAGAAAATCTCCTCGTTAATTTGGGACATTACTCGTTTTCGACCCTTTTTTAGTAGGAAGTCCATAATGTGGCCGATTTGCATTGAATCTTAGCGTGTGACAATTCGTTGGATAGGTAAACAACATAACTACGACATCCATGGGATATTTTTGCATTCTCTAAAAGTTCGGCCAGAATGGAGGTTAAGAAAATCTCCTCGTTAATTTAGGACATTACTCGTTTTCGACCCATTGTTACTAGGAAGGCCATAAAGTGGCCGATTTGCATTGAATCTTAGCGTGTGACAATTCGTTGGATAGGTAAACAACATAACTACGACATCCATGGGATATTTTTGCATTCTCTAAAAATTCGGCCAGAATGGAGGTTAAGAAAATCTCCTTGTTAATTTGGGACATTACTCGTTTTCGACCCATTTTTATTAGGAAGGCCATAAAGTGGCCGATTTGCATTGAATCTTAGCGTGTGACAATTCGTTGGATAGGTAAACAACATAACTACGACTTCCATGGGATATTTTTGCATTCTCTAAAAATTCGGCCAGAATGGAGGTTAAGAAAATCTCCTCGTTAATTTGGGACATTACTCATTTTCGACCCATTTTTACTAGGAAGGCCATAAAGTGGCCGATTTGTATTGAATTGAATCTTAGCATGTGACAATTCGTTGGATAGGTAAACAACATATCTACGACTTCCGTGGGATATTTTTGCATTCTCTAAAAATTCAGCCAAAATGGAGGTTAAGAAAATCTCCTCGTTAATTTGGGACATTACTCGTTTTCGACCCTTTTTTACTAGGAAGGCCATAATGTGGCCGATTTGCATTGAATCTTAGCGTGTGACAATTCGTTGGATAGGTAAACAACATAACTACGACTTCCATGGGATATTTTTGCATTCTCTAAAAATTCAGCCAAAATGGAGGTTAAGAAAATCTCCTCGTTAATTTGGGACATTACTCGTTTTCGACCCTTTTTTAGTAGGAAGGCCATAATGTGGCCGATTTGCATTGAATCTTAGCGTGTGACAATTCATTGGATTGGTAAACAACATAACTACGACTTCCATGGGATATTTTTGCATTCTCTAAAAATTCGGCCAAAATGGAGGTTAAGAAAATCTCCTCGTTAATTTAGGACATTGCTTGTTTTCGACCTATTTTTACTAGGAAGGCCATAAAGTGGCCGATTTGTATTGAATCTTAGCATGTGACAATTTGTTGGATAGGTAAACAACATAACTACGACTTCCATGGGATATTTTTGCATTCTCTAAAAATTCAGCCAAAATGGAGGTTAAGAAAATCTCCTCGTTAATTTGCGACATTACTCGTTTTCGACCCATTTTTATTAGGAAGGCCATAAAGTGGCCGATTTGTATTGAATCTTAGCATGTGACAATTCGTTGGATAGGTAAACAACATAACTACAACTTCCATCGGATATTTTTGCATTCTCTAAAAATTCAGCCAAAATGGAGGTTAAGAAAATCTCCTCGTTAATTTGGGACATTACTCGTTTTCGACCCTTTTTTACTAGGAAGGCCATAATGTGGCCGATTTGCATTGAATCTTAGCGTGTGACAATTCATTGGATTGGTAAACAACATAACTACGACTTCCATGGGATATTTTTGCATTCTCTAAAAATTCGGCCAAAATGGAGGTTAAGAAAATATCCTCGTTAATTTAGGACATTGCTCGTTTTCGACCCATTTTTACTAGGAAGGCCATAAAGTGGCCGATTTGTATTGAATCTTAGCATGTGACAATTCGTTGGATAGGTTAATAACATAACTACGACTTACATGGGATATTTTTGCATTCTCTAAAAATTCGGCCAAAATGGAGGTTAAGAAAATCTCCTCGTTAATTTAGGACATTACTCATTTTCGACCCTTTTTTACTAGGAAGGCCATAAAGTGGCCGATTTGTATTGAATCTTAGCATGCGACAATTCGTTGGATAGGTAAACAACATAACTATGACTTCCATGGGATATTTTTGCATTCTCTAAAAATTCGGCCAAAATGGAGGTTAAGAAAATCTCCTCGTTAATTTTGGACATTACTCGTTTTCGACCCTTTTTTAATAGGAAGGCCATAATGTGGCCGATTTGCATTGAATCTTAGCGTGTGACAATTCGTTGGATAGGTAAACAACATAACTACGACTTCCATGGGATATTTTTGCATTCTCTAAAAATTCAGCCAAAATGGAGGTTAAGAAAATCTCCTCGTTAATTTGGGACATTACTCGTTTTCGACCCTTTTTTAGTAGGAAGGCCATAATGTGGCCGATTTGCATTGAATCTTAGCGTGTGACAATTCATTGGATTGGTAAACAACATAACTACGACTTCCATGGGATATTCTTGCATTCTCTAAAAATTCGGCCAAAATGGAGGTTAAGAAAATCTCCTCGTTAATTTTGGACATTACTCGTTTTCGACCCTTTTTTACTAGGAAGGCCATAATGTGGCCGATTTGCATTGAATCTTAGCGTGTGACAATTCGTTGGATAGGTAAACAACATAACTACGACTTCCATGGGATATTTTTGCATTCTCTAAAAATTCAGCCAAAATGGAGGTTAAGAAAATCTCCTCGTTAATTTGGGACATTACTCGTTTTCGACCCTTTTTTAGTAGGAAGGCCATAATGTGGCCGATTTGCATTGAATCTTAGCGTGTGACAATTCATTGGATTGGTAAACAACATAACTACGACTTCCATGGGATATTTTTGCATTCTCTAAAAATTCGGCCAAAATGGAGGTTAAGAAAATCTCCTCGTTAATTTAGGACATTGCTTGTTTTCGACCTATTTTTACTAGGAAGGCCATAAAGTGGCCGATTTGTATTGAATCTTAGCGTGTGACAATTCGTTGGATAGGTAAACAACATAACTATGACTTCCATGGGATATTTTTGCATTCTCTAAAAATTCGGCCAAAATGGAGGTTAAGAAAATCTCCTCGTTAATTTGGGACATTACTCGTTTTCGACCCATTTTTATTAGGAAGGCCATAAAGTGGCCGATTTGTATTGAATCTTAGCATGTGACAATTCGTTGGATAGGTAAACAACATAACTACAACTTCCATGGGATATTTTTGCATTCTCTAAAAATTCAGCCAAAATGGAGGTTAAGAAAATCTCCTCGTTAATTTGGGACATTACTCGTTTTCGACCCTTTTTTACTAGGAAGGCCATAATGTGGCCGATTTGCATTGAATCTTAGCGTGTGACAATTCATTGGATTGGTAAACAACATAACTACGACTTCCATGGGATATTTTTGCATTCTCTAAAAATTCGGCCAAAATGGAGGTTAAGAAAATATCCTCGTTAATTTAGGACATTGCTCGTTTTCGACCCATTTTTACTAGGAAGGCCATAAAGTGGCCGATTTGTATTGAATCTTAGCATGTGACAATTCGTTGGATAGGTTAAAAACATAACTACGACTTGCATTGAATCTTAGCGTGCGACAATTCGTTGGATAGGTAAACAACATAACTACGACTTCCATGGGATATTTTTGCATTCTCTAAAAATTCAGCCAAAATGGAGGTTAAGAAAATCTCCTCGCTAATTTAGGACATTACTCGTTATCGACCCTTTTTTACTAGGAAGGCCATAATGTGGTCGATTTGCATTGAATCTTAGCATGTGACAATTCGTTGGATAGGTAAACAACATAACTACGACTTCCATGGGATATTTTTGCATTCTCTAAAAATTCAGCCAAAATGGAGGTTAAGAAAATCTCCTCGTTAATTTGGGACATTACTCGTTTTCGACCCTTTTTTACTAGGAAGGCCATAATGTGGCCGATTTGCATTGAATCTTAGCGTGTGACAATTCATTGGATTGGTAAACAACATAACTACGACTTCCATGGGATATTTTTGCATTCTCTAAGAATTCGGCCAAAATGGAGGTTAAGAAAATATCCTCGTTAATTTAGGACATTGCTCGTTTTCGACCCATTTTTACTAGGAAGGCCATAAAGTGGCCGATTTGTATTGAATCTTAGCATGTGACAATTCGTTGGATAGGTTAATAACATAACTACGACTTACATGGGATATTTTTGCATTCTCTAAAAATTCGGCCAAAATGGAGGTTAAGAAAATCTCCTCGTTAATTTAGGACATTACTCATTTTCGACCCTTTTTTACTAGGAAGGCCATAAAGTGGCCGATTTGTATTGAATCTTAGCATGCGACAATTCGTTGGATAGGTAAACAACATAACTATGACTTCCATGGGATATTTTTGCATTCTCTAAAAATTCGGCCAAAATGGAGGTTAAGAAAATCTCCTCGTTAATTTTGGACATTACTCGTTTTCGACCCTTTTTTACTAGGAAGGCCATAATATGGCCGATTTGCATTGAATCTTAGCGTGTGACAATTCGTTGGATAGGTAAACAACATAACTACGACTTCCATGGGATATTTTTGCATTCTCTAAAAATTCAGCCAAAATGGAGGTTAAGAAAATCTCCTCGTTAATTTGGGACATTACTCGTTTTCGACCCTTTTTTAGTAGGAAGGCCATAATGTGGCTGATTTGCATTGAATCTTAGCGTGTGACAATTCATTGGATTGGTAAACAACATAACTACGACTTCCATGGGATATTTTTGCATTCTCTAAAAATTCGGCCAAAATGGAGGTTAAGAAAATCTCCTCGTTAATTTTGGACATTACTCGTTTTCGACCCTTTTTTACTAGGAAGGCCATAATGTGGCCGATTTGCATTGAATCTTAGCGTGTGACAATTCGTTGGATAGGTAAACAACATAACTATGACTTCCATGGGATATTTTTGCATTCTCTAAAAATTCGGCCAAAATGGAGGTTAAGAAAATCTCCTCGTTAATTTGGGACATTACTCGTTTTCGACCCATTTTTATTAGGAAGGCCATAAAGTGGCCGATTTGTATTGAATCTTAGCATGTGACAATTCGTTGGATAGGTAAACAACATAACTACAACTTCCATGGGATATTTTTGCATTCTCTAAAAATTCAGCCAAAATGGAGGTTAAGAAAATCTCCTCGTTAATTTGGGACATTACTCGTTTTCGACCCTTTTTTACTAGGAAGGCCATAATGTGGCCGATTTGCATTGAATCTTAGCGTGTGACAATTCATTGGATTGGTAAACAACATAACTACGACTTCCATGGGATATTTTTGCATTCTCTAAAAATTCGGCCAAAATGGAGGTTAAGAAAATATCCTCGTTAATTTAGGACATTGCTCGTTTTCGACCCATTTTTACTAGGAAGGCCATAAAGTGGCCGATTTGTATTGAATCTTAGCATGTGACAATTCGTTGGATAGGTTAAAAACATAACTACGACTTGCATTGAATCTTAGCGTGCGACAATTCGTTGGATAGGTAAACAACATAACTACGACTTCCATGGGATATTTTTGCATTCTCTAAAAATTCAGCCAAAATGGAGGTTAAGAAAATCTCCTCGCTAATTTAGGACATTACTCGTTATCGACCCTTTTTTACTAGGAAGGCCATAATGTGGTCGATTTGCATTGAATCTTAGCATGTGACAATTCGTTGGATAGGTAAACAACATAACTACGACATCCATGGGATATTTTTGCATTCTCTAAAAATTTGGCCAAAATGGAGGTTAAGAAAATCTCCTCGTTAATTTAGGACATTGCTTGTTTTCGACCCATTTTTACTAGGAAGGCCATAAAGTGGCCGATTTGTATTGAATCTTAGCGTGTGACAATTCGTTGGATAGGTAAACAACATAACTAGGACTTCCATGGGATATTTTTGCATTCTCTAAAAATTCGGCCAAAATGGAGGTTAAGAAAATCTCCTCGTTAATTTTGGACATTACTCGTTTTCGACCCTTTTTTACTAGGAAGGCCATAAAGTGGCCGATTTGTATTGAATCTTAGCGTGTGACAATTCGTTAGATAGGTAAACAACATAACTATGACTTCCATGGGATATTTTTGCATTCTCTAAAAATTCAGCCAAAATGGAGGTTAAGAAAATCTCCTCGTTAATTTGGGACATTACTCATTTTCGACCCATTTTTACTAGGAAGGCCATAAAGTGGCCGATTTGTATTGAATTGAATCTTAGCATGTGACAATTCGTTGGATAGGTAAACAACATATCTACGACTTCCGTGGGATATTTTTGCATTCTCTAAAAATTCAGCCAAAATGGAGGTTAAGAAAATCTCCTCGTTAATTTGGGACATTACTCGTTTTCGACCCTTTTTTACTAGGAAGGCCATAATGTGGCCGATTTGCATTGAATCTTAGCGTGTGACAACTCGTTAGATAGGTAAACAACATAACTACGACTTCCATGGGATATTTTTGCATTCTCTAAAAATTCGGCCAAAATGGAGGTTAAGAAAATATCCTCGTTAATTTAGGACATTGCTCGTTTTCGACCCATTTTTACTAGGAAGGCCATAAAGTGGCCGATTTGTATTGAATCTTAGCATGTGACAATTCGTTGGATAGGTTAATAACATAACTACGACTTACATGGGATATTTTTGCATTCTCTAAAAATTCGGCCAAAATGGAGGTTAAGAAAATCTCCTCGTCAATTTAGGACATTACTCGTTTTCGACCCTTTTTTACTAGGAAGGCCATAAAGTGGCCGATTTGTATTGAATCTTAGCATGCGACAATTCGTTGGATAGGTAAAGAACATAACTACGACTTCCATGGGATATTTTTGCATTCTCGAAAAATTCAGCCAAAATGGAGGTTAAGAAAATCTCCTCGTTAATTTAGGACATTACTCGTTTTCGACCCTTTTTTACTAGGAAGGCCATAATGTGGTCGATTTGCATTGAATCTTAGCATGTGACAATTCGTTGGATAGGTAAACAACATAACTACGACATCCATGGGATAATTTTGCATTCTCTAAAAATTCGGCCAGAATGGAGGTTAAGAAAATCTCCTCGTTAATTTAGGACATTACTCGTTTTCGACCCATTGTTACTAGGAAGGCCATAAAGTGGCCGATTTGCATTGAATCTTAGCGTGTGACAATTCGTTGGATAGGTAAACAACATAACTACGACATCCATGGGATATTTTTGCATTCTCTAAAAATTCGGCCAGAATGGAGGTTAAGAAAATCTCCTCGTTAATTTGGGACATTACTCGTTTTCGACCCATTTTTATTAGGAAGGCCATAAAGTGGCCGATTTGTATTGAATCTTAGCATGTGACAATTCGTTGGATAGGTAAACAACATAACTACAACTTCCATGGGATATTTTTGCATTCTCTAAAAATTCAGCCAAAATGGAGGTTAAGAAAATCTCCTCGTTAATTTGGGACATTACTCGTTTTCGACCCTTTTTTACTAGGAAGGCCATAATGTGGCCGATTTGCATTGAATCTTAGCGTGTGACAATTCGTTGGATAGGTAAACAACATAACTACGACTTCCATGGGATATTTTTGCATTCTCTAAAAATTCGGCCAAAATGGAGGTTAAGAAAATATCCTCGTTAATTTAGGACATTGCTCGTTTTCGACCCATTTTTACTAGGAAGGCCATAAAGTGGCCGATTTGTATTGAATCTTAGCATGTGACAATTCGTTGGATAGGTTAATAACATAACTACAACTTACATGGGATATTTTTGTATTCTCTAAAAATTCGGCCAAAATGGAGGTTAAGAAAATCTCCTCGTTAATTTAGGACATTACTCGTTTTCGACCCTTTTTTACTAGGAAGGCCATAAAGTGGCCGATTTGTATTGAATCTTAGCATGTGACAATTCGTTGGATAGGTAAACAACATAACTACGACTTCCACGGGATATTTTTGCATTCTCTAAAAATTCAGCCAAAATGGAGGTTAAGAAAATCTCCTCGTTAATTTGGGACATTACTCGTTTTCGACCCTTTTTTACTAGGAAGGCCATAATGTGGCCGATTTGCATTGAATCTTAGCGTGTGACAACTCGTTAGATAGGTAAACAACATAACTACGACATCCATGGGATATTTTTGCATTCTCTAAAAATTCGGCCAGAATGGAGGTTAAGAAAATATCCTCGTTAATTTAGGACATTGCTCGTTTTCGACCCATTTTTACTAGGAAGGCCATAAAGTGGCCGATTTGTATTGAATCTTAGCGTGTGACAATTCGTTGGATAGGTAAACAACATAACTACGACTTCCATGGGATATTTTTGCATTCTCTAAAAATTTGGCCAAAATGGAGGTTAAGAAAATCTCCTCGTTAATTTAGGACATTGCTTGTTTTCGACCCATTTTTACTAGGAAGGCCATAAAGTGGCCGATTTGTATTGAATCTTAGCGTGTGACAATTCGTTGGATAGGTAAACAACATAACTACGACATCCATGGAATATTTTTGCATTCTCTAAAAATTCGGCCAGAATGGAGGTTAAGAAAATCTCCTCGTTAATTTGGGACATTCCTCGTTTTCGACCCATTTTTATTAGGAAGGCCATAAAGTGGCCGATTTGTATTGAATCTTAGCATGTGACAATTCGTTGGATAGGTTAATAACATAACTACGACTTACATGGGATATTTTTGCATTCTCTAAAAATTCGGCCAAAATGGAGGTTAAGAAAATCTCCTCGTTAATTTAGGACATTACTCATTTTCGACCCTTTTTTACTAGGAAGGCCATAAAGTGGCCGATTTGTATTGAATCTTAGCATGTGACAATTCGTTGGATAGGTAAACAACATAACTACGACTTCCATGGGATATTTTTGCATTCTCTAAAAATTCAGCCAAAATGGAGGTTAAGAAAATCTCCTCGTTAATTTGGGACATTACACGTTTTCGACCCTTTTTTAGTAGGAAGGCCATAAAGTGGCCGATTTGTATTGAATCTTAGCATGTGACAATTCGTTGGATAGGTTAATAACTTAACTACGACTTACATGGGATATTTTTGCATTCTCTAAAAATTCGGCCAAAATGGAGGTTAAGAAAATCTCCTCGTTAATTTAGGACATTACTCGTTTTCGACCCTTTTTTACTAGGAAGGCCATAATGTGGCCGATTTGCATTGAATCTTAGCGTGTGACAACTCGTTAGATAGGTAAACAACATAACTACGACTTCCATGGGATATTTTTGCATTCTCTAAAAATTCGGCCAAAATGGAGGTTAAGAAAATATCCTCGTTAATTTAGGACATTGCTCGTTTTCGACCCATTTTTACTAGGAAGGCCATAAAGTGGCCGATTTGTATTGAATCTTAGCATGTGACAATTCGTTGGATAGGTTAATAACATAACTACGACTTACATGGGATATTTTTGCATTCTCTAAAAATTCGGCCAAAATGGAGGTTAAGAAAATCTCCTCGTTAATTTAGGACATTACTCATTTTCGACCCTTTTTTACTAGGAAGGCCATAAAGTGGCCGATTTGTATTGAATCTTAGCATGCGACAATTCGTTGGATAGGTAAACAACATAACTATGACTTCCATGGGATATTTTTGCATTCTCTAAAAATTCAGCCAAAATGGAGGTTAAGAAAATCTCCTCGCTAATTTAGGACATTACTCGTTTTCGACCCTTTTTTACTAGGAAGGCCATAATGTGGTCGATTTGCATTGAATCTTAGCATGTGACAATTCGTTGGATAGGTAAACAACATAACTACGACTTCCATGGGATATTTTTGCATTCTCTAAAAATTCGGCCAGAATGGAGGTTAAGAAAATCTCGTCCTTAATTTGGGACATTACTCGTTTTTGACCCATTTTTACTAGGAAGGCCATAAAGTGGCCGATTTGCATTGAATTTTAGCGTGTGACAATTCGTTGGATAGGTAAACAACATAACTACGACATCCATGGGATATTTTTGCATTCTCTAAAAATTCGGCCAGAATGGAGGTTAAGAAAATCTCCTCGTTAATTTAGGACATTGCTTGTTTTCGACCCATTTTTACTAGGAAGGCCATAAAGTGGCCGATTTGTATTGAATCTTAGCGTGTGACAATTCGTTGGATAGGTAAACAACATAACTACGACTTCCATGGGATATTTTTGCATTCTCTAAAAATTTGGCCAAAATGGAGGTTAAGAAAATCTCCTCGTTAATTTAGGACATTGCTTGTTTTCGACCCATTTTTACTAGGAAGGCCATAAAGTGGCCGATTTGTATTGAATCTTAGCGTGTGACAATTCGTTGGATAGGTAAACAACATAACTACGACATCCATGGAATATTTTTGCATTCTCTAAAAATTCGGCCAGAATGGAGGTTAAGAAAATCTCCTCGTTAATTTGGGACATTACTCGTTTTCGACCCATTTTTATTAGGAAGGCCATAAAGTGGCCGATTTGTATTGAATCTTAGCATGTGACAATTCGTTGGATAGGTTAATAACATAACTACGACTTACATGGGATATTTTTGCATTCTCTAAAAATTCGGCCAAAATGGAGGTTAAGAAAATCTCCTCGTTAATTTAGGACATTACTCATTTTCGACCCTTTTTTACTAGGAAGGCCATAAAGTGGCCGATTTGTATTGAATCTTAGCATGCGACAATTCGTTGGATAGGTAAACAACATAACTATGACTTCCATGGGATATTTTTGCATTCTCTAAAAATTCGGCCAAAATGGAGGTTAAGAAAATCTCCTCGTTAATTTTGGACATTACTCGTTTTCGACCCTTTTTTACTAGGAAGGCCATAATGTGGCCGATTTGCATTGAATCTTAGCGTGTGACAATTCGTTGGATAGGTAAACAACATAACTACGACTTCCATGGGATATTTTTGCATTCTCTAAAAATTCAGCCAAAATGGAGGTTAAGAAAATCTCCTCGTTAATTTGGGACATTACTCGTTTTCGACCCTTTTTTAGTAGGAAGGCCATAATGTGGCCGATTTGCATTGAATCTTAGCGTGTGACAATTCATTGGATTGGTAAACAACATAACTACGACTTCCATGGGATATTTTTGCATTCTCTAAAAATTCGGCCAAAATGGAGGTTAAGAAAATCTCCTCGTTAATTTTGGACATTACTCGTTTTCGACCCTTTTTTACTAGGAAGGCCATAATGTGGCCGATTTGCATTGAATCTTAGCGTGTGACAATTCGTTGGATAGGTAAACAACATAACTACGACTTCCATGGGATATTTTTGCATTCTCTAAAAATTCAGCCAAAATGGAGGTTAAGAAAATCTCCTCGTTAATTTGGGACATTACTCGTTTTCGACCCTTTTTTAGTAGGAAGGCCATAATGTGGCCGATTTGCATTGAATCTTAGCGTGTGACAATTCATTGGATTGGTAAACAACATAACTACGACTTCCATGGGATATTTTTGCATTCTCTAAAAATTCGGCCAAAATGGAGGTTAAGAAAATCTCCTCGTTAATTTAGGACATTGCTTGTTTTCGACCTATTTTTACTAGGAAGGCCATAAAGTGGCCGATTTGTATTGAATCTTAGCGTGTGACAATTCGTTGGATAGGTAAACAACATAACTATGACTTCCATGGGATATTTTTGCATTCTCTAAAAATTCGGCCAAAATGGAGGTTAAGAAAATCTCCTCGTTAATTTGGGACATTACTCGTTTTCGACCCATTTTTATTAGGAAGGCCATAAAGTGGTCGATTTGTATTGAATCTTAGCATGTGACAATTCGTTGGATAGGTTAATAACTTAACTACGACTTACATGGGATATTTTTGCATTCTCTAAAAATTCGGCCAAAATGGAGGTTAAGAAAATCTCCTCGTTAATTTAGGACATTACTCGTTTTCGACCCTTTTTTACTAGGAAGGCCATAATGTGGCCGATTTGCATTGAATCTTAGCGTGTGACAACTCGTTAGATAGGTAAACAACATAACTACGACTTCCATGGGATATTTTTGCATTCTCTAAAAATTCGGCCAAAATGGAGGTTAAGAAAATATCCTCGTTTATTTAGGACATTGCTCGTTTTCGACCCATTTTTACTAGGAAGGCCATAAAGTGGCCGATTTGTATTGAATCTTAGCATGTGACAATTCGTTGGATAGGTTAATAACATAACTACGACTTACATGGGATATTTTTGCATTCTCTAAAAATTCGGCCAAAATTGAGGTTAAGAAAATCTCCTCGTTAATTTAGGACATTACTCATTTTCGACCCTTTTTTACTAGGAAGGCCATAAAGTGGCCGATTTGTATTCAATCTTAGCATGCGACAATTCGTTGGATAGGTAAACAACATAACTATGACTTCCATGGGATATTTTTGCATTCTCTAAAAATTCAGCCAAAATGGAGGTTAAGAAAATCTCCTTGCTAATTTAGGACATTACTCGTTTTCGACCCTTTTTTACTAGGAAGGCCATAATGTGGTCGATTTGCATTGAATCTTAGCATGTGACAATTCGTTGGATAGGTAAACAACATAACTACGACTTCCATGGGATATTTTTGCATTCTCTAAAAATTCGGCCAGAATGGAGGTTAAGAAAATCTCGTCCTTAATTTGGGACATTACTCGTTTTTGACCCATTTTTACTAGGAAGGCCATAAAGTGGCCGATTTGCATTGAATTTTAGCGTGTGACAATTCGTTGGATAGGTAAACAACATAACTACGACATCCATGGGATATTTTTGCATTCTCTAAAAATTCGGCCAGAATGGAGGTTAAGAAAATCTCCTCGTTAATTTAGGACATTGCTTGTTTTCGACCCATTTTTACTAGGAAGGCCATAAAGTGGCCGATTTGTATTGAATCTTAGCGTGTGACAATTCGTTGGATAGGTAAACAACATAACTACGACTTCCATGGGATATTTTTGCATTCTCTAAAAATTTGGCCAAAATGGAGGTTAAGAAAATCTCCTCGTTAATTTAGGACATTGCTTGTTTTCGACCCATTTTTACTAGGAAGGCCATAAAGTGGCCGATTTGTATTGAATCTTAGCGTGTGACAATTCGTTGGATAGGTAAACAACATAACTACGACATCCATGGAATATTTTTGCATTCTCTAAAAATTCGGCCAGAATGGAGGTTAAGAAAATCTCCTCGTTAATTTGGGACATTACTCGTTTTCGACCCATTTTTATTAGGAAGGCCATAAAGTGGCCGATTTGTATTGAATCTTAGCATGTGACAATTCGTTGGATAGGTTAATAACATAACTACGACTTACATGGGATATTTTTGCATTCTCTAAAAATTCGGCCAAAATGGAGGTTAAGAAAATCTCCTCGTTAATTTAGGACATTACTCATTTTCGACCCTTTTTTACTAGGAAGGCCATAAAGTGGCCGATTTGTATTGAATCTTAGCATGCGACAATTCGTTGGATAGGTAAACAACATAACTATGACTTCCATGGGATATTTTTGCATTCTCTAAAAATTCAGCCAAAATGGAGGTTAAGAAAATCTCCTCGCTAATTTAGGACATTACTCGTTTTCGACCCTTTTTTACTAGGAAGGCCATAATGTGGTCGATTTGCATTGAATCTTAGCATGTGACAATTCGTTGGATAGGTAAACAACATAACTACGACTTCCATGGGATATTTTTGCATTCTCTAAAAATTCGGCCAGAATGGAGGTTAAGAAAATCTCGTCCTTAATTTGGGACATTACTCGTTTTTGACCCATTTTTACTAGGAAGGCCATAAAGTGGCCGATTTGCATTGAATTTTAGCGTGTGACAATTCGTTGGATAGGTAAACAACATAACTACGACATCCATGGGATATTTTTGCATTCTCTAAAAATTCGGCCAGAATGGAGGTTAAGAAAATCTCCTCGTTAATTTAGGACATTGCTTGTTTTCGACCCATTTTTACTAGGAAGGCCATAAAGTGGCCGATTTGTATTGAATCTTAGCGTGTGACAATTCGTTGGATAGGTAAACAACATAACTACGACTTCCATGGGATATTTTTGCATTCTCTAAAAATTTGGCCAAAATGGAGGTTAAGAAAATCTCCTCGTTAATTTAGGACATTGCTTGTTTTCGACCCATTTTTACTAGGAAGGCCATAAAGTGGCCGATTTGTATTGAATCTTAGCGTGTGACAATTCGTTGGATAGGTAAACAACATAACTACGACATCCATGGAATATTTTTGCATTCTCTAAAAATTCGGCCAGAATGGAGGTTAAGAAAATCTCCTCGTTAATTTGGGACATTACTCGTTTTCGACCCATTTTTATTAGGAAGGCCATAAAGTGGCCGATTTGTATTGAATCTTAGCATGTGACAATTCGTTGGATAGGTTAATAACATAACTACGACTTACATGGGATATTTTTGCATTCTCTAAAAATTCGGCCAAAATGGAGGTTAAGAAAATCTCCTCGTTAATTTAGGACATTACTCATTTTCGACCCTTTTTTACTAGGAAGGCCATAAAGTGGCCGATTTGTATTGAATCTTAGCATGCGACAATTCGTTGGATAGGTAAACAACATAACTATGACTTCCATGGGATATTTTTGCATTCTCTAAAAATTCGGCCAAAATGGAGGTTAAGAAAATCTCCTCGTTAATTTTGGACATTACTCGTTTTCGACCCTTTTTTACTAGGAAGGCCATAATGTGGCCGATTTGCATTGAATCTTAGCGTGTGACAATTCGTTGGATAGGTAAACAACATAACTACGACTTCCATGGGATATTTTTGCATTCTCTAAAAATTCAGCCAAAATGGAGGTTAAGAAAATCTCCTCGTTAATTTGGGACATTACTCGTTTTCGACCCTTTTTTAGTAGGAAGGCCATAATGTGGCCGATTTGCATTGAATCTTAGCGTGTGACAATTCATTGGATTGGTAAACAACATAACTACGACTTCCATGGGATATTTTTGCATTCTCTAAAAATTCGGCCAAAATGGAGGTTAAGAAAATCTCCTCGTTAATTTTGGACATTACTCGTTTTCGACCCTTTTTTACTAGGAAGGCCATAATGTGGCCGATTTGCATTGAATCTTAGCGTGTGACAATTCGTTGGATAGGTAAACAACATAACTACGACTTCCATGGGATATTTTTGCATTCTCTAAAAATTCAGCCAAAATGGAGGTTAAGAAAATCTCCTCGTTAATTTGGGACATTACTCGTTTTCGACCCATTTTTATTAGGAAGGCCATAAAGTGGTCGATTTGTATTGAATCTTAGCATGTGACAATTCGTTGGATAGGTTAATAACTTAACTACGACTTACATGGGATATTTTTGCATTCTCTAAAAATTCGGCCAAAATGGAGGTTAAGAAAATCTCCTCGTTAATTTAGGACATTACTCGTTTTCGACCCTTTTTTACTAGGAAGGCCATAATGTGGCCGATTTGCATTGAATCTTAGCGTGTGACAACTCGTTAGATAGGTAAACAACATAACTACGACTTCCATGGGATATTTTTGCATTCTCTAAAAATTCGGCCAAAATGGAGGTTAAGAAAATATCCTCGTTTATTTAGGACATTGCTCGTTTTCGACCCATTTTTACTAGGAAGGCCATAAAGTGGCCGATTTGTATTGAATCTTAGCATGTGACAATTCGTTGGATAGGTTAATAACATAACTACGACTTACATGGGATATTTTTGCATTCTCTAAAAATTCGGCCAAAATGGAGGTTAAGAAAATCTCCTCGTTAATTTAGGACATTACTCATTTTCGACCCTTTTTTACTAGGAAGGCCATAAAGTGGCCGATTTGTATTCAATCTTAGCATGCGACAATTCGTTGGATAGGTAAACAACATAACTATGACTTCCATGGGATATTTTTGCATTCTCTAAAAATTCAGCCAAAATGGAGGTTAAGAAAATCTCCTCGCTAATTTAGGACATTACTCGTTTTCGACCCTTTTTTACTAGGAAGGCCATAATGTGGTCGATTTGCATTGAATCTTAGCATGTGACAATTCGTTGGATAGGTAAACAACATAACTACGACTTCCATGGGATATTTTTGCATTCTCTAAAAATTCGGCCAGAATGGAGGTTAAGAAAATCTCGTCCTTAATTTGGGACATTACTCGTTTTTGACCCATTTTTACTAGGAAGGCCATAAAGTGGCCGATTTGCATTGAATTTTAGCGTGTGACAATTCGTTGGATAGGTAAACAACATAACTACGACATCCATGGGATATTTTTGCATTCTCTAAAAATTCGGCCAGAATGGAGGTTAAGAAAATCTCCTCGTTAATTTAGGACATTGCTTGTTTTCGACCCATTTTTACTAGGAAGGCCATAAAGTGGCCGATTTGTATTGAATCTTAGCGTGTGACAATTCGTTGGATAGGTAAACAACATAACTACGACATCCATGGAATATTTTTGCATTCTCTAAAAATTCGGCCTGAATGGAGGTTAAGAAAATCTCCTCGTTAATTTGGGACATTACTCGTTTTCGACCCATTTTTATTAGGAAGGCCATAAAGTGGCCGATTTGTATTGAATCTTAGCATGTGACAATTCGTTGGATAGGTTAATAACATAACTACGACTTACATGGGATATTTTTGCATTCTCTAAAAATTCGGCCAAAATGGAGGTTAAGAAAATCTCCTCGTTAATTTAGGACATTACTCATTTTCGACCCTTTTTTACTAGGAAGGCCATAAAGTGGCCGATTTGTATTGAATCTTAGCATGCGACAATTCGTTGGATAGGTAAACAACATAACTATGACTTCCATGGGATATTTTTGCATTCTCTAAAAATTCGGCCAAAATGGAGGTTAAGAAAATCTCCTCGTTAATTTTGGACATTACTCGTTTTCGACCCTTTTTTACTAGGAAGGCCATAATGTGGCCGATTTGCATTGAATCTTAGCGTGTGACAATTCGTTGGATAGGTAAACAACATAACTACGACTTCCATGGGATATTTTTGCATTCTCTAAAAATTCAGCCAAAATGGAGGTTAAGAAAATCTCCTCGTTAATTTGGGACATTACTCGTTTTCGACCCTTTTTTAGTAGGAAGGCCATAATGTGGCCGATTTGCATTGAATCTTAGCGTGTGACAATTCATTGGATTGGTAAACAACATAACTACGACTTCCATGGGATATTTTTGCATTCTCTAAAAATTCGGCCAAAATGGAGGTTAAGAAAATCTCCTCGTTAATTTTGGACATTACTCGTTTTCGACCCTTTTTTACTAGGAAGGCCATAATGTGGCCGATTTGCATTGAATCTTAGCGTGTGACAATTCGTTGGATAGGTAAACAACATAACTACGACTTCCATGGGATATTTTTGCATTCTCTAAAAATTCAGCCAAAATGGAGGTTAAGAAAATCTCCTCGTTAATTTGGGACATTACTCGTTTTCGACCCTTTTTTAGTAGGAAGGCCATAATGTGGCCGATTTGCATTGAATCTTAGCGTGTGACAATTCATTGGATTGGTAAACAACATAACTACGACTTCCATGGGATATTTTTGCATTCTCTAAAAATTCGGCCAAAATGGAGGTTAAGAAAATCTCCTCGTTAATTTAGGACATTGCTTGTTTTCGACCCATTTTTACTAGGAAGGCCATAAAGTGGCCGATTTGTATTGAATCTTAGCGTGTGACAATTCGTTGGATAGGTAAACAACATAACTACGACTTCCATGGGATATTTTTGCATTCTCTAAAAATTCGGCCAGAATGGAGGTTAAGAAAATCTCGTCCTTAATTTGGGACATTCCTCATTTTTTACCCATTTTTACTAGGAAGGCCATAAAGTGGCCGATTTGCATTGAATTTTAGCGTGTGACAATTCGTTGGATAGGTAAACAACATAACTACGACATCCATGGGATATTTTTGCATTCTCTAAAAATTCGGCCAGAATGGAGGTTAAGAAAATCTCCTCGTTAATTTAGGACATTGCTTGTTTTCGACCCATTTTTACTAGGAAGGCCATAAAGTGGCCGATTTGTATTGAATCTTAGCGTGTGACAATTCGTTGGATAGGTAAACAACATAACTACGACATCCATGGGATATTTTTGCATTCTCTAAAAATTTAGCCAAAATGGAGGTTAAGAAAATCTCCTCGTTAATTTAGGACATTGCTTGTTTTCGACCCATTTTTACTAGGAAGGCCATAAAGTGGCCGATTTGTATTGAATCTTAGCGTGTGACAATTCGTTGGATAGGTAAACAACATAACTAGGACTTCCATGGGATATTTTTGCATTCTCTAAAAATTCGGCCAAAATGGAGGTTAAGAAAATCTCCTCGTTAATTTTGGACATTACTCGTTTTCGACCCTTTTTTACTAGGAAGGCCATAAAGTGGCCGATTTGTATTGAATCTTAGCGTGTGACAATTCGTTAGATAGGTAAACAACATAACTACGACTTCCATGGGATATTTTTGCATTCTCTAAAAATTCAGCCAAAATGGAGGTTAAGAAAATCTCCTCGTTAATTTGGGACATTACTCATTTTCGACCCATTTTTACTAGGAAGGCCATAAAGTGGCCGATTTGTATTGAATTGAATCTTAGCATGTGACAATTCGTTGGATAGGTAAACAACATATCTACGACTTCCGTGGGATATTTTTGCATTCTCTAAAAATTCAGCCAAAATGGAGGTTAAGAAAATCTCCTCGTTAATTTGGGACATTACTCGTTTTCGACCCTTTTTTACTAGGAAGGCCATAATGTGGCCGATTTGCATTGAATCTTAGCGTGTGACAACTCGTTCGATAGGTAAACAACATAACTACGACTTCCATGGGATATTTTTGCATTCTCTAAAAATTCGGCCAAAATGGAGGTTAAGAAAATCTCCTCGTTAATTTAGGACATTGCTTGTTTTCGACCTATTTTTACTAGGAAGGCCATAAAGTGGCCGATTTGTATTGAATCTTAGCGTGTGACAATTCGTTGGATAGGTAAACAACATAACTATGACTTCCATGGGATATTTTTGCATTCTCTAAATATTCGGCCAAAATGGAGGTTAAGAAAATCTCCTCGTTAATTTGGGACATTACTCGTTTTCGACCCATTTTTATTAGGAAGGCCATAAAGTGGCCGATTTGTATTGAATCTTAGCATGTGACAATTCGTTGGATAGGTAAACAACATAACTACAACTTCCATGGGATATTTTTGCATTCTCTAAAAATTCAGCCAAAATGGAGGTTAAGAAAATCTCCTCGTTAATTTGGGACATTACTCGTTTTCGACCCTTTTTTACTAGGAAGGCCATAATGTGGCCGATTTGCATTGAATCTTAGCGTGTGACAATTCATTGGATTGGTAAACAACATAACTACGACTTCCATGGGATATTTTTGCATTCTCTAAAAATTCGGCCAAAATGGAGGTTAAGAAAATATCCTCGTTAATTTAGGACATTGCTCGTTTTCGACCCATTTTTACTAGGAAGGCCATAAAGTGGCCGATTTGTATTGAATCTTAGCATGTGACAATTCGTTGGATAGGTTAAAAACATAACTACGACTTGCATTGAATCTTAGCGTGCGACAATTCGTTGGATAGGTAAACAACATAACTACGACTTCCATGGGATATTTTTGCATTCTCTAAAAATTCAGCCAAAATGGAGGTTAAGAAAATCTCCTCGCTAATTTAGGACATTACTCGTTATCGACCCTTTTTTACTAGGAAGGCCATAATGTGGTCGATTTGCATTGAATCTTAGCATGTGACAATTCGTTGGATAGGTAAACAACATAACTACGACTTCCATGGGATATTTTTGCATTCTCTAAAAATTCAGCCAAAATGGAGGTTAAGAAAATCTCCTCGTTAATTTGGGACATTACTCGTTTTCGACCCTTTTTTACTAGGAAGGCCATAATGTGGCCGATTTGCATTGAATCTTAGCGTGTGACAATTCATTGGATTGGTAAACAACATAACTACGACTTCCATGGGATATTTTTGCATTCTCTAAAAATTCGGCCAAAATGGAGGTTAAGAAAATCTCCTCGTTAATTTAGGACATTGCTTGTTTTCGACCTTTTTTTACTAGGAAGGCCATAAAGTGGCCGATTTGTATTGAATCTTAGCGTGTGACAATTCGTTGGATAGGTAAACAACATAACTATGACTTCCATGGGATATTTTTGCATTCTCTAAAAATTCGGCCAAAATGGAGGTTAAGAAAATCTCCTCGTTAATTTGGGACATTACTCGTTTTCGACCCATTTTTATTAGGAAGGCCATAAAGTGGCCGATTTGTATTGAATCTTTGCATGTGACAATTCGTTGGATAGGTAAACAACATAACTACAACTTCCATGGGATATTTTTGCATTCTCTAAAAATTCAGCCAAAATGGAGGTTAAGAAAATCTCCTCGTTAATTTGGGACATTACTCGTTTTCGACCCTTTTTTACTAGGAAGGCCATAATGTGGCCGATTTGCATTGAATCTTAGCGTGTGACAATTCATTGGATTGGTAAACAACATAACTACGACTTCCATGGGATATTTTTGCATTCTCTAAAAATTCGGCCAAAATGGAGGTTAAGAAAATATCCTCGTTAATTTAGGACATTGCTCGTTTTCGACCCATTTTTACTAGGAAGGCCATAAAGTGGCCGATTTGTATTGAATCTTAGCATGTGACAATTCGTTGGATAGGTTAAAAACATAACTACGACTTGCATTGAATCTTAGCGTGCGACAATTCGTTGGATAGGTAAACAACATAACTACGACTTCCATGGGATATTTTTGCATTCTCTAAAAATTCAGCCAAAATGGAGGTTAAGAAAATCTCCTCGCTAATTTAGGACATTACTCGTTATCGACCCTTTTTTACTAGGAAGGCCATAATGTGGTCGATTTGCATTGAATCTTAGCATGTGACAATTCGTTGGATAGGTAAACAACATAACTACGACTTCCATGGGATATTTTTGCATTCTCTAAAAATTCGGCCAGAATGGAGGTTAAGAAAATCTCGTCCTTAATTTGGGACATTACTCATTTTTTACCCATTTTTACTAGGAAGGCCATAAAGTGGCCGATTTGCATTGAATTTTAGCGTGTGACAATTCGTTGGATAGGTAAACAACATAACTACGACATCCATGGGATATTTTTGCATTCTCTAAAAATTCGGCCAGAATGGAGGTTAAGAAAATCTCCTCGTTAATTTAGGACATTGCTTGTTTTCGACCCATTTTTACTAGGAAGGCCATAAAGTGGCCGATTTGTATTGAATCTTAGCGTGTGACAATTCGTTGGATAGGTAAACAACATAACTACGACATCCATGGGATATTTTTGCATTCTCTAAAAATTTAGCCAAAATGGAGGTTAAGAAAATCTCCTCGTTAATTTAGGACATTGCTTGTTTTCGACCCATTTTTACTAGGAAGGCCATAAAGTGGCCGATTTGTATTGAATCTTAGCGTGTGACAATTCGTTGGATAGGTAAACAACATAACTAGGACTTCCATGGGATATTTTTGCATTCTCTAAAAATTCGGCCAAAATGGAATTTAAGAAAATCTCCTCGTTAATTTTGGACATTACTCGTTTTCGACCCTTTTTTACTAGGAAGGCCATAAAGTGGCCGATTTGTATTGAATCTTAGCGTGTGACAATTCGTTAGATAGGTAAACAACATAACTACGACTTCCATGGGATATTTTTGCATTCTCTAAAAATTCAGCCAAAATGGAGGTTAAGAAAATCTCCTCGTTAATTTGGGACATTACTCATTTTCGACCCATTTTTACTAGGAAGGCCATAAAGTGGCCGATTTGTATTGAATTGAATCTTAGCATGTGACAATTCGTTGGATAGGTAAACAACATATCTACGACTTCCGTGGGATATTTTTGCATTCTCTAAAAATTCAGCCAAAATGGAGGTTAAGAAAATCTCCTCGTTAATTTGGGACATTACTCGTTTTCGACCCTTTTTTACTAGGAAGGCCATAATGTGGCCGATTTGCATTGAATCTTAGCGTGTGACAACTCGTTAGATAGGTAAACAACATAACTGCGACTTCCATGGGATATTTTTGCATTCTCTAAAAATTCGGCCAAAATGGAGGTTAAGAAAATCTCCTCGTTAATTTAGGACATTGCTTGTTTTCGACCTATTTTTACTAGGAAGGCCATAAAGTGGCCGATTTGTATTGAATCTTAGCGTGTGACAATTCGTTGGATAGGTAAACAACATAACTATGACTTCCATGGGATATTTTTGCATTCTCTAAAAATTCGGCCAAAATGGAGGTTAAGAAAATCTCCTCGTTAATTTGGGACATTACTCGTTTTCGACCCATTTTTATTAGGAAGGCCATAAAGTGGCCGATTTGTATTGAATCTTAGCATGTGACAATTCGTTGGATAGGTAAACAACATAACTACAACTTCCATGGGATATTTTTGCATTCTCTAAAAATTCAGCCAAAATGGAGGTTAAGAAAATCTCCTCGTTAATTTGGGACATTACTCGTTTTCGACCCTTTTTTACTAGGAAGGCCATAATGTGGCCGATTTGCATTGAATCTTAGCGTGTGACAATTCATTGGATTGGTAAACAACATAACTACGACTTCCATGGGATATTTTTGCATTCTCTAAAAATTCGGCCAAAATGGAGGTTAAGAAAATATCCTCGTTAATTTAGGACATTGCTCGTTTTCGACCCATTTTTACTAGGAAGGCCATAAAGTGGCCGATTTGTATTGAATCTTAGCATGTGACAATTCGTTGGATAGGTTAAAAACATAACTACGACTTGCATTGAATCTTAGCGTGCGACAATTCGTTGGATAGGTAAACAACATAACTACGACTTCCATGGGATATTTTTGCATTCTCTAAAAATTCAGCCAAAATGGAGGTTAAGAAAATCTCCTCGCTAATTTAGGACATTACTCGTTATCGACCCTTTTTTACTAGGAAGGCCATAATGTGGTCGATTTGCATTGAATCTTAGCATGTGACAATTCGTTGGATAGGTAAACAACATAACTACGACTTCCATGGGATATTTTTGCATTCTCTAAAAATTCGGCCAGAATGGAGGTTAAGAAAATCTCGTCCTTAATTTGGGACATTACTCATTTTTTACCCATTTTTACTAGGAAGGCCATAAAGTGGCCGATTTGCATTGAATTTTAGCGTGTGACAATTCGTTGGATAGGTAAACAACATAACTACGACATCCATGGGATATTTTTGCATTCTCTAAAAATTCGGCCAGAATGGAGGTTAAGAAAATCTCCTCGTTAATTTAGGACATTGCTTGTTTTCGACCCATTTTTACTAGGAAGGCCATAAAGTGGCCGATTTGTATTGAATCTTAGCGTGTGACAATTCGTTGGATAGGTAAACAACATAACTACGACATCCATGGGATATTTTTGCATTCTCTAAAAATTTGGCCAAAATGGAGGTTAAGAAAATCTCCTCGTTAATTTAGGACATTGCTTGTTTTCGACCCATTTTTACTAGGAAGGCCATAAAGTGGCCGATTTGTATTGAATCTTAGCGTGTGACAATTCGTTGGATAGGTAAACAACATAACTAGGACTTCCATGGGATATTTTTGCATTCTCTAAAAATTCGGCCAAAATGGAGGTTAATAAAATCTCCTCGTTAATTTTGGACATTACTCGTTTTCGACCCTTTTTTACTAGGAAGGCCATAAAGTGGCCGATTTGTATTGAATCTTAGCGTGTGACAATTCGTTAGATAGGTAAACAACATAACTACGACTTCCATGGGATATTTTTGCATTCTCTAAAAATTCAGCCAAAATGGAGGTTAAGAAAATCTCCTCGTTAATTTGGGACATTACTCATTTTCGACCCATTTTTACTAGGAAGGCCATAAAGTGGCCGATTTGTATTGAATTGAATCTTAGCATGTGACAATTCGTTGGATAGGTAAACAACATATCTACGACTTCCGTGGGATATTTTTGCATTCTCTAAAAATTCAGCCAAAATGGAGGTTAAGAAAATCTCCTCGTTAATTTGGGACATTACTCGTTTTCGACCCTTTTTTACTAGGAAGGCCATAATGTGGCCGATTTGCATTGAATCTTAGCGTGTGACAACTCGTTAGATAGGTAAACAACATAACTACGACTTCCATGGGATATTTTTGCATTCTCTAAAAATTCGGCCAAAATGGAGGTTAAGAAAATATCCTCGTTAATTTAGGACATTGCTCGTTTTCGACCCATTTTTACTAGGAAGGCCATAAAGTGGCCGATTTGTATTGAATCTTAGCATGTGACAATTCGTTGGATAGGTTAATAACATAACTACGACTTACATGGGATATTTTTGCATTCTCTAAAAATTCGGCCAAAATGGAGGTTAAGAAAATCTCCTCGTCAATTTAGGACATTACTCGTTTTCGACCCTTTTTTACTAGGAAGGCCATAAAGTGGCCGATTTGTATTGAATCTTAGCATGCGACAATTCGTTGGATAGGTAAAGAACATAACTACGACTTCCATGGGATATTTTTGCATTCTCGAAAAATTCAGCCAAAATGGAGGTTAAGAAAATCTCCTCGTTAATTTAGGACATTACTCGTTTTCGACCCTTTTTTACTAGGAAGGCCATAATGTGGTCGATTTGCATTGAATCTTAGCATGTGACAATTCGTTGGATAGGTTAATAACATAACTACAACTTACATGGGATATTTTTGTATTCTCTAAAAATTCGGCCAAAATGGAGGTTAAGAAAATATCCTCGTTAATTTAGGACATTGCTCGTTTTCGACCCATTTTTACTAGGAAGGCCATAAAGTGGCCGATTTGTATTGAATCTTAGCATGTGACAATTCGTTGGATAGGTTAATAACATAACTACAACTTACATGGGATATTTTTGTATTCTCTAAAAATTCGGCCAAAATGGAGGTTAAGAAAATCTCCTCGTTAATTTAGGACATTACTCGTTTTCGACCCTTTTTTACTAGGAAGGCCATAAAGTGGCCGATTTGTATTGAATCTTAGCATGTGACAATTCGTTGGATAGGTAAACAACATAACTACGACTTCCATGGGATATTTTTGCATTCTCTAAAAATTCGGCCAAAATGGAGGTTAAGAAAATATCCTCGTTAATTTAGGACATTGCTCGTTTTCGACCCATTTTTACTAGGAAGGCCATAAAGTGGCCGATTTGTATTGAATCTTAGCATGTGACAATTCGTTGGATAGGTTAATAACATAACTACAACTTACATGGGATATTTTTGTATTCTCTAAAAATTCGGCCAAAATGGAGGTTAAGAAAATCTCCTCGTTAATTTAGGACATTACTCGTTTTCGACCCTTTTTTACTAGGAAGGCCATAAAGTGGCCGATTTGTATTGAATCTTAGCATGTGACAATTCGTTGGATAGGTAAACAACATAACTACGACTTCCACGGGATATTTTTGCATTCTCTAAAAATTCAGCCAAAATGGAGGTTAAGAAAATCTCCTCGTTAATTTGGGACATTACTCGTTTTCGACCCTTTTTTACTAGGAAGGCCATAATGTGGCCGATTTGCATTGAATCTTAGCGTGTGACAACTCGTTAGATAGGTAAACAACATAACTACGACTTCCATGGGATATTTTTGCATTCTCTAAAAATTCGGCCAAAATGGAGGTTAAGAAAATATCCTCGTTAATTTAGGACATTGCTCGTTTTCGACCCATTTTTACTAGGAAGGCCATAAAGTGGCCGATTTGTATTGAATCTTAGCATGTGACAATTCGTTGGATAGGTTAATAACATAACTACGACTTACATGGGATATTTTTGCATTCTCTAAAAATTCGGCCAAAATGGAGGTTAAGAAAATCTCCTCGTTAATTTAGGACATTACTCGTTTTCAACCCTTTTTTACTAGGAAGGCCATAATGTGGTCGATTTGCATTGAGTCTTAGCATGTGACAATTCGTTGGATAGGTAAACAACATAACTACGACATCCATGGGATAATTTTGCATTCTCTAAAAATTCGGCCAGAATGGAGGTTAAGAAAATCTCCTCGTTAATTTAGGACATTACTCGTTTTCGACCCATTGTTACTAGGAAGGCCATAAAGTGGCCGATTTGCATTAAATCTTAGCGTGTGACAATTCGTTGGATAGGTAAACAACATAACTACGACATCCATGGGATATTTTTGCATTCTCTAAAAATTCGGCCAGAATGGAGGTTAAGAAAATCTCCTCGTTAATTTGGGACATTACTCGTTTTCGACCCATTTTTATTAGGAAGGCCATAAAGTGGCCGATTTGTATTGAATCTTAGCATGTGACAATTCGTTGGATAGGTAAACAACATAACTACAACTTCCATGGGATATTTTTGCATTCTCTAAAAATTCAGCCAAAATGGAGGTTAAGAAAATCTCCTCGTTAATTTGGGACATTACTCGTTTTCGACCCTTTTTTACTAGGAAGGCCATAATGTGGCCGATTTGCATTGAATCTTAGCGTGTGACAACTCGTTGGATAGGTAAACAACATAACTACGACTTCCATGGGATATTTTTGCATTCTCTAAAAATTCGGCCAAAATGGAGGTTAAGAAAATATCCTCGTTAATTTAGGACATTGCTCGTTTTCGACCCATTTTTACTAGGAAGGCCATAAAGTGGCCGATTTGTATTGAATCTTAGCATGTGACAATTCGTTGGATAGGTTAATAACATAACTACAACTTACATGGGATATTTTTGTATTCTCTAAAAATTCGGCCAAAATGGAGGTTAAGAAAATCTCCTCGTTAATTTAGGACATTACTCGTTTTCGACCCTTTTTTACTAGGAAGGCCATAAAGTGGCCGATTTGTATTGAATCTTAGCATGCGACAATTCGTTGGATAGGTAAACAACATAACTACGACTTCCATGGGATATTTTTGCATTCTCTAAAAATTCAGCCAAAATGGAGGTTAAGAAAATCTCCTCGTTAATTTGGGACATTACACGTTTTCGACCCTTTTTTAGTAGGAAGGCCATAATGTGGTCGATTTGCATTGAATCTTAGCATGTGACAATTCGTTGGATAGGTTAATAACATAACTACAACTTACATGGGATATTTTTGCATTCTCTAAAAATTCGGCCAAAATGGAGGTTAAGAAAATCTCCTCGTTAATTTAGGACATTGCTCG
The DNA here is from genome assembly GCF_051527215.1 of Medicago sativa. Taxonomy (NCBI): domain Eukaryota; kingdom Viridiplantae; phylum Streptophyta; class Magnoliopsida; order Fabales; family Fabaceae; genus Medicago; species Medicago sativa. The sequence continues at coordinate 87,317,575 of NC_140750.1, forward strand.
TTTTCGACCCATTTTTACTAGGAAGGCCATAAAGTGGCCGATTTGCATTGAATCTTAGCATGTGACAATTCGTCGGATAGGTAAACAACATAACTACGACTTCCATGGGATATTTTTGCATTCTCTAAAAATTCGGCCAGAATGGAGGTTAAGAAAATCTCGTCCTTAATTTGGGACATTACTCGTTTTTGACCCATTTTTACTAGGAAGGCCATAAAGTGGCCGATTTGCATTGAATTTTAGCGTGTGACAATTCGTTGGATAGGTAAACAACATAACTACGACATCCATGGGATATTTTTGCATTCTCTAAAAATTCGGCCAGAATGGAGGTTAAGAAAATCTCCTCGTTAATTTAGGACATTGCTTGTTTTCGACCCATTTTTACTAGGAAGGCCATAAAGTGGCCGATTTGTATTGAATCTTAGCGTGTGACAATTCGTTGGATAGGTAAACAACATAACTACGACTTCCATGGGATATTTTTGCATTCTCTAAAAATTTGGCCAAAATGGAGGTTAAGAAAATCTCCTCGTTAATTTAGGACATTGCTTGTTTTCGACCCATTTTTACTAGGAAGGCCATAAAGTGGCCGATTTGTATTGAATCTTAGCGTGTGACAATTCGTTGGATAGGTAAACAACATAACTACGACATCCATGGGATATTTTTGCATTCTCTAAAAATTCGGCCAGAATGGAGGTTAAGAAAATCTCCTCGTTAATTTGGGACATTCGTCGTTTTCGACCCATTTTTATTAGGAAGGCCATAAAGTGGCCGATTTGTATTGAATCTTAGCATGTGACAATTCGTTGGATAGGTAAACAACATAACTACAACTTCCATGGGATATTTTTGCATTCTCTAAAAATTCAGCCAAAATGGAGGTTAAGAAAATCTCCTCGTTAATTTGGGACATTACTCGTTTTCGACCCTTTTTTACTAGGAAGGCCATAATGTGGCCGATTTGCATTGAATCTTAGCGTGTGACAATTCGTTGGATAGGTAAACAACATAACTACGACTTCCATGGGATATTTTTGCATTCTCTAAAAATTCGGCCAAAATGGAGGTTAAGAAAATATCCTCGTTAATTTAGGACATTGCTCGTTTTCGACCCATTTTTACTAGGAAGGCCATAAAGTGGCCGATTTGTATTGAATCTTAGCATGTGACAATTCGTTGGATAGGTTAATAACATAACTACAACTTACATGGGATATTTTTGTATTCTCTAAAAATTCGGCCAAAATGGAGGTTTAGAAAATCTCCTCGTTAATTTAGGACATTACTCGTTTTCGACCCTTTTTTACTAGGAAGGCCATAAAGTGGCCGATTTGTATTGAATCTTAGCATGTGACAATTCGTTGGATAGGTAAACAACATAACTACGACTTCCATGGGATATTTTTGCATTCTCTAAAAATTCAGCCAAAATGGAGGTTAAGAAAATCTCCTCGTTAATTTGGGACATTACACGTTTTCGACCCTTTTTTAGTAGGAAGGCCATAAAGTGGCCGATTTGTATTGAATCTTAGCATGTGACAATTCGTTGGATAGGTTAATAACTTAACTACGACTTACATGGGATATTTTTGCATTCTCTAAAAATTCGGCCAAAATGGAGGTTAAGAAAATCTCCTCGTTAATTTAGGACATTACTCATTTTCGACCCTTTTTTACTAGGAAGGCCATAAAGTGGCCGATTTGTATTGAATCTTAGCATGCGACAATTCGTTGGATAGGTAAACAACATAACTACGACTTCCATGGGATATTTTTGCATTCTCTAAAAATTCAGCCAAAATGGAGGTTAAGAAAATCTCCTCGTTAATTTGGGACATTACACGTTTTCGACCCTTTTTTAGTAGGAAGGCCATAAAGTGGCCGATTTGTATTGAATCTTAGCATGTGACAATTCGTTGGATAGGTTAATAACTTAACTACGACTTACATGGGATATTTTTGCATTCTCTAAAAATTCGGCCAAAATGGAGGTTAAGAAAATCTCCTCGTTAATTTAGGACATTACTCGTTTTCGACCCTTTTTTACTAGGAAGGCCATAATGTGGCCGATTTGCATTGAATCTTAGCGTGTGACAACTCGTTAGATAGGTAAACAACATAACTACGACTTCCATGGGATATTTTTGCATTCTCTAAAAATTCGGCCAAAATTGAGGTTAAGAAAATATCCTCGTTAATTTAGGACATTGCTCGTTTTCGACCCATTTTTACTAGGAAGGCCATAAAGTGGCCGATTTGTATTGAATCTTAGCATGTGACAATTCGTTGGATAGGTTAAGAACATAACTACGACTTACATGGGATATTTTTGCATTCTCTAAAAATTCGGCCAAAATGGAGGTTAAGAAAATCTCCTCGTTAATTTAGGACATTACTCATTTTCGACCCTTTTTTACTAGGAAGGCCATAAAGTGGCCGATTTGTATTGAATCTTAGCATGCGACAATTCGTTGGATAGGTAAACAACATAACTACGACTTCCATGGGATATTTTTTCATTCTCTAAAAATTCGGCCAGAATGGAGGTTAAGAAAATCTCGTCCTTAATTTGGGACATTACTCGTTTTGGACCCATTTTTATTAGGAAGGCCATAAAGTGGCCGATTTGCATCGAATTTTAGCGTGTGACAATTCGTTGGATAGGTAAACAACATACCTACGACATCCATGGGATATTTTTGCATTCTCTAAAAATTCGGCCAGAATGGAGGTTAAGAAAATCTCCTCGTTAATTTAGGACATTGCTTGTTTTCGACCCATTTTTACTAGGAAGGCCATAAAGTGGCCGATTTGTATTGAATCTTAGCGTGTGACAATTCGTTGGATAGGTAAACAACATAACTACGACATCCATGGGATATTTTTGCATTCTCTAAAAATTCGGCCAGAATGGAGGTTAAGAAAATCTCCTCGTTAATTTTGGACATTACTCGTTTTCGACCCATTTTTATTAGGAAGGCCATAAAGTGGCCGATTTGTATTGAATCTTAGCATGTGACAATTCGTTGGATAGGTAAACAACATAACTACAACTTCCATGGGATATTTTTGCATTCTCTAAAAATTCAGCCAAAATGGAGGTTAAGAAAATCTCCTCGTTAATTTGGGACATTACTCGTTTTCGACCCTTTTTTACTAGGAAGGCCATAATGTGGCCGATTTGCATTGAATCTTAGCGTGTGACAATTCGTTGGATAGGTAAACAACATAACTACGACTTCCATGGGATATTTTTGCATTCTCTAAAAATTCGGCCAAAATGGAGGTTAAGAAAATATCCTCGTTAATTTAGGACATTGCTCGTTTTCGACCCATTTTTACTAGGAAGGCCATAAAGTGGCCGATTTGTATTGAATCTTAGCGTGTGACAATTCGTTGGATAGGTTAATAACATAACTACAACTTACATGGGATATTTTTGTATTCTCTAAAAATTCGGCCAAAATGGAGGTTAAGAAAATCTCCTCGTTAATTTAGGACATTACTCTTTTTCGACCCTTTTTTACTAGGAAGGCCATAAAGTGGCCGATTTGTATTGAATCTTAGCATGTGACAATTCGTTGGATAGGTAAACAACATAACTACGACTTCCATGGGATATTTTTGCATTCTCTAAAAATTCAGCCAAAATGGAGGTTAAGAAAATCTCCTCGTTAATTTGGGACATTACACGTTTTCGACCCTTTTTTAGTAGGAAGGCCATAAAGTGGCCGATTTGTATTGAATCTTAGCATGTGACAATTCGTTGGATAGGTTAATAACTTAACTACGACTTACATGGGATATTTTTGCATTCTCTAAAAATTCGGCCAAAATGGAGGTTAAGAAAATCTCCTCGTTAATTTAGGACATTACTCGTTTTCGACCCTTTTTTACTAGGAAGGCCATAATGTGGCCGATTTGCATTGAATCTTAGCGTGTGACAACTCGTTAGATAGGTAAACAACATAACTACGACTTCCATGGGATATTTTTGCATTCTCTAAAAATTCGGCCAAAATGGAGGTTAAGAAAATATCCTCGTTAATTTAGGACATTGCTCGTTTTCGACCCATTTTTACTAGGAAGGCCATAAAGTGGCCGATTTGTATTGAATCTTAGCATGTGACAATTCGTTGGATAGGTTAAGAACATAACTACGACTTACATGGGATATTTTTGCATTCTCTAAAAATTCGGCCAAAATGGAGGTTAAGAAAATCTCCTCGTTAATTTAGGACATTACTCATTTTCGACCCTTTTTTACTAGGAAGGCCATAAAGTGGCCGATTTGTATTGAATCTTAGCATGCGACAATTCGTTGGATAGGTAAACAACATAACTACGACTTCCATGGGATATTTTTGCATTCTCTAAAAATTCAGCCAAAATGGAGGTTAAGAAAATCTCCTCGCTAATTTAGGACATTACTCGTTTTCGACCCTTTTTTACTAGGAAGGCCATAATGTGGTCGATTTGCATTGAATCTTAGCATGTGACAATTTGTTGGATAGGTAAACAACATAACTACGACTTCCATGGGATATTTTTTCATTCTCTAAAAATTCGGCCAGAATGGAGGTTAAGAAAATCACGTCCTTAATTTGGGACATTACTCATTTTGGACCCATTTTTATTAGGAAGGCCATAAAGTGGCCGATTTGCATCGAATTTTAGCGTGTGACAATTCGTTGGATAGGTAAACAACATAACTACGACATCGATGGGATATTTTTGCATTCTCTAAAAATTCGGCCAGAATGGAGGTTAAGAAAATCTCCTCGTTAATTTAGGACATTGCTTGTTTTCGACCCATTTTTACTAGGAAGGCCATAAAGTGGCCGATTTGTATTGAATCTTAGCGTGTGACAATTCGTTGGATAGGTAAACAACATAACTACGACATCCATGGGATATTTTTGCATTCTCTCAAAATTCGGCCAGAATGGAGGTTAAGAAAATCTCCTCGTTAATTTGGGACATTACTCGTTTTCGACCCATTTTTATTAGGAAGGCCATAAAGTGGCCGATTTGTATTGAATCTTAGCATGTGACAATTCGTTGGATAGGTAAACAACATAACTACAACTTCCATGGGATATTTTTGCATTCTCTAAAAATTCAGCCAAAATGGAGGTTAAGAAAATCTCCTCGTTAATTTGGGACATTACTCGTTTTCGACCCTTTTTTACTAGGAAGGCCATAATGTGGCCGATTTGCATTGAATCTTAGCGTGTGACAATTCGTTGGATAGGTAAACAACATAACTACGACTTCCATGGGATATTTTTGCATTCTCTAAAAATTCGGCCAAAATGGAGGTTAAGAAAATATCCTCGTTAATTTAGGACATTGCTCGTTTTCGACCCATTTTTACTAGGAAGGCCATAAAGTGGCCGATTTGTATTGAATCTTAGCATGTGACAATTCGTTGGATAGGTTAATAACATAACTACAACTTACATGGGATATTTTTGTATTCTCTAAAAATTCAGCCAAAATGGAGGTTAAGAAAATCTCCTCGTTAATTTGGGACATTACACGTTTTCGACCCTTTTTTAGTAGGAAGGCCATAAAGTGGCCGATTTGTATTGAATCTTAGCATGTGACAATTCGTTGGATAGGTTAATAACTTAACTACGACTTACATGGGATATTTTTGCATTCTCTAAAAATTCGGCCAAAATGGAGGTTAAGAAAATCTCCTCGTTAATTTAGGACATTACTCGTTTTCGACCCTTTTTTACTAGGAAGGCCATAATGTGGCCGATTTGCATTGAATCTTAGCGTGTGACAACTCGTTAGATAGGTAAACAACATAACTACGACTTCCATGGGATATTTTTGCATTCTCTAAAAATTCGGCCAAAATGGAGGTTAAGAAAATATCCTCGTTAATTTAGGACATTGCTCGTTTTCGACCCATTTTTACTAGGAAGGCCATAAAGTGGCCGATTTGTATTGAATCTTAGCATGTGACAATTCGTTGGATAGGTTAAGAACATAACTACGACTTACATGGGATATTTTTGCATTCTCTAAAAATTCGGCCAAAATGGAGGTTAAGAAAATCTCCTCGTTAATTTAGGACATTACTCATTTTCGACCCTTTTTTACTAGGAAGGCCATAAAGTGGCCGATTTGTATTGAATCTTAGCATGCGACAATTCGTTGGATAGGTAAACAACATAACTACGACTTCCATGGGATATTTTTGCATTCTCTAAAAATTCAGCCAAAATGGAGGTTAAGAAAATCTCCTCGCTAATTTAGGACATTACTCGTTTTCGACCCTTTTTTACTAGGAAGGCCATAATGTGGTCGATTTGCATTGAATCTTAGCATGTGACAATTTGTTGGATAGGTAAACAACATAACTACGACTTCCATGGGATATTTTTTCATTCTCTAAAAATTCGGCCAGAATGGAGGTTAAGAAAATCTCGTCCTTAATTTGGGACATTACTCATTTTGGACCCATTTTTATTAGGAAGGCCATAAAGTGGCCGATTTGCATCGAATTTTAGCGTGTGACAATTCGTTGGATAGGTAAACAACATAACTACGACATCGATGGGATATTTTTGCATTCTCTAAAAATTCGGCCAGAATGGAGGTTAAGAAAATCTCCTCGTTAATTTAGGACATTGCTTGTTTTCGACCCATTTTTACTAGGAAGGCCATAAAGTGGCCGATTTGTATTGAATCTTAGCGTGTGACAATTCGTTGGATAGGTAAACAACATAACTACGACATCCATGGGATATTTTTGCATTCTCTAAAAATTCGGCCAGAATGGAGGTTAAGAAAATCTCCTCGTTAATTTGGGACATTACTCGTTTTCGACCCATTTTTATTAGGAAGGCCATAAAGTGGCCGATTTGTATTGAATCTTAGCATGTGACAATTCGTTGGATAGGTAAACAACATAACTACAACTTCCATGGGATATTTTTGCATTCTCTAAAAATTCAGCCAAAATGGAGGTTAAGAAAATCTCCTCGTTAATTTGGGACATTACTCGTTTTCGACCCTTTTTTACTAGGAAGGCCATAATGTGGCCGATTTGCATTGAATCTTAGCGTGTGACAATTCGTTGGATAGGTAAACAACATAACTACGACTTCCATGGGATATTTTTGCATTCTCTAAAAATTCGGCCAAAATGGAGGTTAAGAAAATATCCTCGTTAATTTAGGACATTGCTCGTTTTCGACCCATTTTTACTAGGAAGGCCATAAAGTGGCCGATTTGTATTGAATCTTAGCATGTGACAATTCGTTGGATAGGTTAATAACATAACTACAACTTACATGGGATATTTTTGTATTCTCTAAAAATTCGGCCAAAATGGAGGTTAAGAAAATCTCCTCATTAATTTAGGACATTACTCTTTTTCGACCCTTTTTTACTAGGAAGGCCATAAAGTGGCCGATTTGTATTGAATCTTAGCATGTGACAATTCGTTGGATAGGTAAACAACATAACTACGACTTCCATGGGATATTTTTGCATTCTCTAAAAATTCAGCCAAAATGGAGGTTAAGAAAATCTCCTCGTTAATTTGGGACATTACACGTTTTCGACCCTTTTTTAGTAGGAAGGCCATAAAGTGGCCGATTTGTATTGAATCTTAGCATGTGACAATTCGTTGGATAGGTTAATAACTTAACTACGACTTACATGGGATATTTTTGCATTCTCTAAAAATTCGGCCAAAATGGAGGTTAAGAAAATCTCCTTGTTAATTTAGGACATTACTCGTTTTCGACCCTTTTTTACTAGGAAGGCCATAATGTGGCCGATTTGCATTGAATCTTAGCGTGTGACAACTCGTTAGATAGGTAAACAACATAACTACGACTTCCATGGGATATTTTTGCATTCTCTAAAAATTCGGCCAAAATGGAGGTTAAGAAAATATCCTCGTTAATTTAGGACATTGCTCGTTTTCGACCCATTTTTACTAGGAAGGCCATAAAGTGGCCGATTTGAATTGAATCTTAGCATGTGACAATTCGTTGGATAGGTTAATAACATAACTACGACTTACATGGGATATTTTTGCATTCTCTAAAAATTCGGCCAAAATGGAGGTTAAGAAAATCTCCTCGTTAATTTAGGACATTACTCATTTTCGACCCTTTTTTACTAGGAAGGCCATAAAGTGGCCGATTTGTATTGAATCTTAGCATGCGACAATTCGTTGGATAGGTAAACAACATAACTACGACTTCCATGGGATATTTTTGCATTCTCTAAAAATTCAGCCAAAATGGAGGTTAAGAAAATCTCCTCGCTAATTTAGGACATTACTCGTTTTCGACCCTTTTTTACTAGGAAGGCCATAATGTGGTCGATTTGCATTGAATCTTAGCATGTGACAATTCGTTGGATAGGTAAACAACATAACTACGACTTCCATGGGATATTTTTTCATTCTCTAAAAATTCGGCCAGAATGGAGGTTAAGAAAATCTCGTCCTTAATTTGGGACATTACTCGTTTTTGACCCATTTTTACTAGGAAGGCCATAAAGTGGCCGATTTGCATTGAATTTTAGCGTGTGACAATTCGTTGGATAGGTAAACAACATAACTACGACATCCATGGGATATTTTTGCATTCTCTAAAAATTCGGCCAGAATGGAGGTTAAGAAAATCTCCTCGTTAATTTAGGACATTGCTTGTTTTCGACCCATTTTTACTAGGAAGGCCATAAAGTGGCCGATTTGTATTGAATCTTAGCGTGTGACAATTCGTTGGATAGGTAAACAACATAACTACGACTTCCATGGGATATTTTTGCATTCTCTAAAAATTTGGCCAAAATGGAGGTTAAGAAAATCTCCTCGTTAATTTAGGACATTGCTTGTTTTCGACCCATTTTTACATGGAAGGCCATAAAGTGGCCGATTTGTATTGAATCTTAGCGTGTGACAATTCGTTGGATAGGTAAACAACATAACTATGACTTCCATGGGATATTTTTGCATTCTCTAAAAATTCGGCCAAAATGGAGGTTAAGAATATCTCCTCGTTAATTTTGGACATTACTCGTTTTCGACCCTTTTTTACTAGGAAGGCCATAAAGTGGCCGATTTGTATTGAATCTTAGCGTGTGACAATTCGTTGGATAGGTAAACAACATAACTACGACTTCCATGGGATATTTTTGCATTCTCTAAAAATTTGGCCAAAATGGAGGTTAAGAAAATCTCCTCGTTAATTTGGGACATTACTCGTTTTCGACCCTTTTTTAGTAGGAAGGCCATAATGTAGCCGATTTGCATTGAATCTTAGCGTGTGACAATTCGTTGGATAGGTAAACAACATAACTACGACTTCCATGGGATATTTTTGCATTCTCTAAAAATTTGGCCAAAATGGAGGTTAAGAAAATCTCCTCGTTAATTTAGGACATTGCTTGTTTTCGACCCATTTTTACTAGGAAGGCCATAAAGTGGCCGATTTGTATTGAATCTTAGCGTGTGACAATTCGTTCGATAGGTACACAACATAACTATGACTTCCATGGGATATTTTTGCATTCTCTAAAAATTCGGCCAAAATGGAGGTTAAGAAAATCTCCTCGTTAATTTTGGACATTACTCGTTTTCGACCCTTTTTTACTAGGAAGGCCATAAAGTGGCCGATTTGTATTGAATCTTAGCGTGTGAGAATTCGTTGGATAGGTAAACAACATAACTACGACTTCCATGGGATATTTTTGCATTCTCTAAAAATTCAGCCAAAATGGAGGTTAAGAAAATCTCCTCGTTAATTTGGGACATTACTCGTTTTCGACCCATTTTTACTAGGAAGGCCATAAAGTGGCCGATTTGTATTGAATTGAATCTTAGCATGTGACAATTCGTTGGATAGGTAAACAACATATCTACGACTTCCGTGGGATATTTTTGCATTCTCTAAAAATTCAGCCAAAATGGAGGTTAAGAAAATCTCCTCGTTAATTTGGGACATTACTCGTTTTCGACCCTTTTTTATAAGGAAGGCCATAAAGTGGCCGGTTTGTATTGAATCTTAGCATGGGACAATTTGTTGGATAGGTAAACAACATAGCTACGACTTCCATGGGATATTTTTGCATTTTTTAAAAATTCAGCCAAAATGGAGGTTAAGAAAATCCTTGCGTTAATTTGGGACATTACTCGTTTTCGACCCTTTTTTACTAGGAAGGCCATAATGTGGCCGATTTGCATTGAATTTTAGCGTGTGACAATTCGTTGGATAGGTAAACAACATAACTACGACTTCCATGGGATATTTTTGCATTCTCTAAAAATTCAGCAAAAATGGAGGTTAAGAAAATCTCCTCGTTAATTTAGGACATTACTCGTTTTCGACCCATTTTTACTAGGAAGGCCAAAAAGTGGCCGATTTGTATTGAATCTTAGCATGTGACAATTCGTTGGATAGGTAAACAACATACCTACGATTTCCATGGGATATTTTTGCATTCTCTAAAAATTCGGCCAAAATGGAGGTTAAGAAAATCCCCTCGTTAATTTAGGACATTACTAGTTTTCGACCCTTTTTTACTAGGAAGGCCATAATGTGGCCGATTTGCATTGAATCTAAGCATGTGACAATTCGTTGGATAGGTAAACAACATAACTACGACTTCCATGGGATATTTTTGCATTCTCTAAAAATTTGGCCAAAATGGAGGTTAAGAAAATCTCCTCGTTAATTTAGGACATTGCTTGTTTTCGACCCATTTTTACTAGGAAGGCCATAAAGTGGCCGATTTGTATTGAATCTTAGCGTGTGACAATTCGTTGGATAGGTAAACAACATAACTACGACTTACATGGGATATTTTTGCATTCTCTAAAAATTCGGCCAAAATGGAGGTTAAGAAAATATCCTCGTTAATTTAGGACATTGCTCGTTTTCGACCCATTTTAACTAGGAAGGCCATAAAGTGGCCGATTTGTATTGAATCTTAGCATGTGACAATTCGTTGGATAGGTTAATAACATAACTACGACTTACATGGGATATTTTTGCATTCTCTAAAAATTTGGCCAAAATGGAGGTTAAGAAAATCTCCTCGTTAATTTAGGACATTGCTTGTTTTCGACCCATTTTTACTAGGAAGGCCATAAAGTGGCCGATTTGTATTGAATCTTAGCGTGTGACAATTCGTTGGATAGGTACACAACATAACTATGACTTCCATGGGATATTTTTGCATTCTCTAAAAATTCGGCCAAAATGGAGGTTAAGAAAATCTCCTCGTTAATTTTGGACATTACTCGTTTTCGACCCTTTTTTACTAGGAAGGCCATAAAGTGGCCGATTTGTATTGAATCTTAGCATGTGACAATTCGTTGGATAGGTAAACAACATATCTACGACTTCCGTGGGATATTTTTGCATTCTCTAAAAATTCAGCCAAAATGGAGGTTAAGAAAATCTCCTCGTTAATTTGGGACATTACTCGTTTTCGACCCTTTTTTATAAGGAAGGCCATAAAGTGGCCGGTTTGTATTGAATCTTAGCATGGGACAATTTGTTGGATAGGTAAACAACATAGCTACGACTTCCATGGGATATTTTTGCATTTTTTAAAAATTCAGCCAAAATGGAGGTTAAGAAAATCCTTGCGTTAATTTGGGACATTACTCGTTTTCGACCCATTTTTACTAGGAAGGCCATAAAGTGGCCGATTTGTATTGAATCTTAGCATGTGACAATTCGTTGGATAGGTAAACAACATACCTACGATTTCCATGGGATATTTTTGCATTCTCTAAAAATTCGGCCAAAATGGAGGTTAAGAAAATCCCCTCGTTAATTTAGGACATTACTAGTTTTCGACCCTTTTTTACTAGGAAGGCCATAATGTGGCCGATTTGCATTGAATCTTAGCATGTGACAATTCGTTGGATAGGTAAACAACATAACTACGACTTCCATGGGATATTTTTGCATTCTCTAAAAATTTGGCCAAAATGGAGGTTAAGAAAATCTCCTCGTTAATTTAGGACATTGCTTGTTTTCGACCCATTTTTACTAGGAAGGCCATAAAGTGGCCGATTTGTATTGAATCTTAGCGTGTGACAATTCGTTGGATAGGTAAACAACATAACTACGACTTCCATGGGATATTTTTGCATTCTCTAAAAATTCGGCCAAAATGGAGGTTAAGAAAATATCCTCGTTAATTTAGGACATTGCTCGTTTTCGACCCATTTTAACTAGGAAGGCCATAAAGTGGCCGATTTGTATTGAATCTTAGCATGTGACAATTCGTTGGATAGGTTAATAACATAACTATGACTTACATGGGATATTTTTGCATTCTCTAAAAATTTGGCCAAAATGGAGGTTAAGAAAATCTCCTCGTTAATTTAGGACATTGCTTGTTTTCGACCCATTTTTACTAGGAAGGCCATAAAGTGGCCGATTTGTATTGAATCTTAGCGTGTGACAATTCGTTGGATAGGTACACAACATAACTATGACTTCCATGGGATATTTTTGCATTCTCTAAAAATTCGGCCAGAATGGAGGTTAAGAAAATCTCCTCGTTAATTTTGGACATTACTCGTTTTCGACCCTTTTTTACTAGGAAGGCCATAAAGTGGCCGATTTGTATTGAATCTTAGCATGTGACAATTCGTTGGATAGGTAAACAACATATCTACGACTTCCGTGGGATATTTTTGCATTCTCTAAAAATTCAGCCAAAATGGAGGTTAAGAAAATCTCCTCGTTAATTTGGGACATTACTCGTTTTCGACCCTTTTTTATAAGGAAGGCCATAAAGTGGCCGGTTTGTATTGAATCTTAGCATGGGACAATTTGTTGGATAGGTAAACAACATAGCTACGACTTCCATGGGATATTTTTGCATTTTTTAAAAATTCAGCCAAAATGGAGGTTAAGAAAATCCTTGCGTTAATTTGGGACATTACTCGTTTTCGACCCTTTTTTACTAGGAAGGCCATAATGTGGCCGATTTGCATTGAATTTTCGCGTGTGACAATTCGTTGGATAGGTAAACAACATAACTACGACTTCCATGGGATATTTTTGCATTCTCTAAAAATTCAGCCAAAATGGAGGTTAAGAAAATCTCCTCGTTAATTTAGGACATTACTCGTTTTCGACCCATTTTTACTAGGAAGGCCATAAAGTGGCCGATTTGTATTGAATCTTAGCATGTGACAATTCGTTGGATAGGTAAACAACATACCTACGATTTCCATGGGATATTTTTGCATTCTCTAAAAATTCGGCCAAAATGGAGGTTAAGAAAATCTCCTCGTTAATTTAGGACATTACTAGTTTTCGACCCTTTTTTACTAGGAAGGCCATAATGTGGCCGATTTGCATTGAATCTTAGCATGTGACAATTCGTTGGATAGGTAAACAACATAACTACGACTTCCATGGGATATTTTTGCATTCTCTAAAAATTTGGCCAAAATGGAGGTTAAGAAAATCTCCTCGTTAATTTAGGACATTGCTTGTTTTCGACCCATTTTTACTAGGAAGGCCATAAAGTGGCCGTTTTGTATTGAATCTTAGCGTGTGACAATTCGTTGGATAGGTAAACAACATAACTATGACTTCCATGGGATATTTTTGCATTCTCTAAAAATTCGGCCAAAATGGAGGTTAAGAAAATCTCCTCGTTAATTTTGGACATTACTCGTTTTCGACCCTTTTTTACTAGGACGGCCATAAAGTGGCCGATTTGTATTGAATCTTAGCGTGTGACAATTCGTTGGATAGGTAAACAACATAACTACGACTTCCATGGGATATTTTTGCATTCTCTAAAAATTCAGCCAAAATGGAGGTTAAGAAAATCTCCTCGTTAATTTGGGACATTACTCGTTTTCGACCCTTTTTTACTAGGAAGGCCATAAAGTGGCCGATTTGTATTGAATTGAATCTTAGCATGTGACAATTCGTTGGATAGGTAAACAACATATCTACGACTTCCGTGGGATATTTTTGCATTCTCTAAAAATTCAGCCAAAATGGAGGTTAAGAAAATCTCCTCGTTAATTTGGGACATTACTCGTTTTCGACCCATTTTTACTAGGAAGGCCATAAAGTGGCCGATTTGTATTGAATTGAATCTTAGCATGTGACAATTCGTTGGATAGGTAAACAACATATCTACGACTTCCGTGGGATATTTTTGCATTCTCTAAAAATTCAGCCAAAATGGAGGTTAAGAAAATCTCCTCGTTAATTTGGGACATTACTCGTTTTCGACCCTTTTTTACTAGGAAGGCCATAATGTGGCCGATTTGTATTGATTCCTAGCATGTGACAATTCGTTGGATAGGTTAATAACATAACTACGATTTCCATGGGATATTTTTGCATTCTCTAAAAATTCAGCCAAAATGGAGGTTAAGAAAATCTCCTCGTTAATTTAGGACATTACTCGTTTTCGACCCATTTTTACTAGGAAGGCCATAAAGTGGCCGATTTGTATTGAATCTTAGCATGTGACAATTCGTTGGATAGGTAAACAACATACCTACGATTTCCATGGGATATTTTTGCATTCTCTAAAAATTCGGCCAAAATGGAGGTTAAGAAAATCTCCTCGTTAATTTAGGACATTACTAGTTTTCGACCCTTTTTTACTAGGAAGGCCATAATGTGGCCGATTTGCATTGAATCTTAGCATGTGACAATTCGTTGGATAGGTAAACAACATAACTACGACTTCCATGGGATATTTTTGCATTCTCTAAAAATTTGGCCAAAATGGAGGTTAAGAAAATCTCCTCGTTAATTTAGGACATTGCTTGTTTTCGACCCATTTTTACTAGGAAGGCCATAAAGTGGCCGATTTGTATTGAATCTTAGCGTGTGACAATTCGTTGGATAGGTAAACAACATAACTATGACTTCCATGGGATATTTTTGCATTCTCTAAAAATTCGGCCAAAATGGAGGTTAAGAAAATCTCCTCGTTAATTTTGGACATTACTCGTTTTCGACCCTTTTTTACTAGGAAGGCCATAAAGTGGCCGATTTGTATTGAATCTTAGCGTGTGACAATTCGTTGGATAGGTAAACAACATAACTACGACTTCCATGGGATATTTTTGCATTCTCTAAAAATTCAGCCAAAATGGAGGTTAAGAAAATCTCCTCGTTAATTTGGGACATTACTCGTTTTCGACCCATTTTTACTAGGAAGGCCATAAAGTGGCCGATTTGTATTGAATTGAATCTTAGCATGTGACAATTCGTTGGATAGGTAAACAACATATCTACGACTTCCGTGGGATATTTTTGCATTCTCTAAAAATTCAGCCAAAATGGAGGTTAAGAAAATCTCCTCGTTAATTTGGGACATTACTCGTTTTCGACCCTTTTTTACTAGGAAGGCCATAATGTGGCCGATTTGCATTGAATCTTAGCGTGTGACAACTCGTTAGATAGGTAAACAACATAACTACGACTTCCATGGGATATTTTTGCATTCTCTAAAAATTCGGCCAAAATCGAGGTTAAGAAAATATCCTCGTTAATTTAGGACATTGCTCGTTTTCGACCCATTTTTACTAGGAAGGCCATAAAGTGGCCGATTTGTATTGATTCCTAGCATGTGACAATTCGTTGGATAGGTTAATAACATAACTACGATTTCCATGGGATATTTTTGCATTCTCTAAAAATTCAGCCAAAATGGAGGTTAAGAAAATCTCCTCGTTAATTTAGGACATTACTCGTTTTCGACCCATTTTTACTAGGAAGGCCATAAAGTGGCCGATTTGTATTGAATCTTAGCATGTGACAATTCGTTGGATAGGTAAACAACATACCTACGATTTCCATGGGATATTTTTGCATTCTCTAAAAATTCGGCCAAAATGGAGGTTAAGAAAATCTCCTCGTTAATTTAGGACATTACTAGTTTTCGACCCTTTTTTACTAGGAAGGCCATAATGTGGCCGATTTGCATTGAATCTTAGCATGTGACAATTCGTTGGATAGGTAAACAACATAACTACGACTTCCATGGGATATTTTTGCATTCTCTAAAAATTTGGCCAAAATGGAGGTTAAGAAAATCTCCTCGTTAATTTAGGACATTGCTTGTTTTCGACCCATTTTTACTAGGAAGGCCATAAAGTGGCCGATTTGTATTGAATCTTAGCGTGTGACAATTCGTTGGATAGGTAAACAACATAACTATGACTTCCATGGGATATTTTTGCATTCTCTAAAAATTCGGCCAAAATGGAGGTTAAGAAAATCTCCTCGTTAATTTTGGACATTACTCGTTTTCGACCCTTTTTTACTAGGAAGGCCATAAAGTGGCCGATTTGTATTGAATCTTAGCGTGTGACAATTCGTTGGATAGGTAAACAACATAACTACGACTTCCATGGGATATTTTTGCATTCTCTAAAAATTCAGCCAAAATGGAGGTTAAGAAAATCTCCTCGTTAATTTGGGACATTACTCGTTTTCGACCCATTTTTACTAGGAAGGCCATAAAGTGGCCGATTTGTATTGAATTGAATCTTAGCATGTGACAATTCGTTGGATAGGTAAACAACATATCTACGACTTCCGTGGGATATTTTTGCATTCTCTAAAAATTCAGCCAAAATGGAGGTTAAGAAAATCTCCTCGTTAATTTGGGACATTACTCGTTTTCGACCCTTTTTTACTAGGAAGGCCATAATGTGGCCGATTTGCATTGAATCTTAGCGTGTGACAACTCGTTAGATAGGTAAACAACATAACTACGACTTCCATGGGATATTTTTGCATTCTCTAAAAATTCGGCCAAAATCGAGGTTAAGAAAATATCCTCGTTAATTTAGGACATTGCTCGTTTTCGACCCATTTTTACTAGGAAGGCCATAAAGTGGCCGATTTGTATTGATTCCTAGCATGTGACAATTCGTTGGATAGGTTAATAACATAACTACGACTTACATGGGATATTTTTGCATTCTCTAAAAATTAGGCCAAAATGGAGGTTAAGAAAATGTCCTCGTTAATTTAGGACATTACTCGTTTTCGACCCTTTTTTACTAGGAAGGCCATAAAGTGGCCGATTTGTATTGAATCTTAGCATGCGACAATTCGTTGGATAGGTAAAGAACATAACTACGACTTCCACGGGATATTTTTGCATTCTCGAAAAATTCAGCCAAAATGGAGGTTAAGAAAATCTCCTCGTTAATTTAGGACATTACTCGTTTTCGACCCTTTTTTACTAGGAAGGCCATAATGTGGTCGATTTGCATTGAATCTTAGCATGTGACAATTCGTTGGATAGGTAAACAACATAACTACGACATCCATGAGATAATTTTGCATTCTCTAAAAATTCGGCCAGAATGGAGGTTAAGAAAATCTCCTCGTTAATTTAGGACATTACTCGTTTTCGACCCATTGTTACTAGGAAGGCCATAAAGTGGCCGATTTGCATTGAATCTTAGCGTGTGACAATTCGTTGGATAGGTAAACAACATAACTACGACATCCATGGGATATTTTTGCATTCTCTAAAAATTCGGCCAGAATGGAGGTTAAGAAAATCTCCTCGTTAATTTGGGACATTACTCGTTTTCGACCCATTTTTATTAGGAAGGCCATAAAGTGGCCGATTTGTATTGAATCTTAGCATGTGACAATTCGTTGGATAGGTAAACAACATAACTACAACTTCCATGGGATATTTTTGCATTCTCTAAAAATTCAGCCAAAATGGAGGTTAAGAAAATCTCCTCGTTAATTTGGGACATTACTCGTTTTCGACCCTTTTTTACTAGGAAGGCCATAATGTGGCCGATTTGCATTGAATCTTAGCGTGTGACAATTCGTTGGATAGGTAAACAACATAACTACGACTTCCATGGGATATTTTTGCATTCTCTAAAAATTCGGCCAAAATGGAGGTTAAGAAAATATCCTCGTTAATTTAGGACATTGCTCGTTTTCGACCCATTTTTACTAGGAAGGCCATAAAGTGGCCGATTTGTATTGAATCTTAGCATGTGACAATTCGTTGGATAGGTAAACAACATAACTACGACTTCCATGGGATATTTTTGCATTCTCTAAAAATTCAGCCAAAATGGAGGTTAAGAAAATCTCCTCGTTAATTTAGGACATTGCTTGTTTTCGACCCATTTTTAGTAGGAAGGCCATAAAGTGGCCGATTTGTATTGAATCTTAGCATGTGACAATTCGATGAATAGGTTAATAACTTAACTACGACTTACATGGGATATTTTTGCATTCTCTAAAAATTCGGCCAAAATGGAGGTTAAGAAAATCTCCTCGTTAATTTAGGACATTACTCGTTTTCGACCCTTTTTTACTAGGAAGGCCATAATGTGGTCGATTTGCATTGAATCTTAGCATGTGACAATTCGTTGGATAGGTAAACAACATAACTACGACATCCATGGGATAATTTTGCATTCTCTAAAAATTCGGCCAGAATGGAGGTTAAGAAAATCTCCTCGTTAATTTAGGACATTACTCGTTTTCGACCCATTGTTACTAGGAAGGCCATAAAGTGGCCGATTTGCATTGAATCTTAGCGTGTGACAATTCGTTGGATAGGTAAACAACATAACTACGACATCCATGGGATATTTTTGCATTCTCTAAAAATTCGGCCAGAATGGAGGTTAAGAAAATCTCCTCGTTAATTTGGGACATTACTCGTTTTCGACCCATTTTTATTAGGAAGGCCATAAAGTGGCCGATTTGTATTGAATCTTAGCATGTGACAATTCGTTGGATAGGTAAACAACATAACTACAACTTCCATGGGATATTTTTGCATTCTCTAAAAATTCAGCCAAAATGGAGGTTAAGAAAATCTCCTCGTTAATTTGGGACATTACTCGTTTTCGACCCTTTTTTACTAGGAAGGCCATAATGTGGCCGATTTGCATTGAATCTTAGCGTGTGACAATTCGTTGGATAGGTAAACAACATAACTACAACTTCCATGGGATATTTTTGCATTCTCTAAAAATTCAGCCAAAATGGAGGTTAAGAAAATCTCCTCGTTAATTTGGGACATTACTCGTTTTCGACCCATTTTTACTAGGAAGGCCATAAAGTGGCCGATTTGTATTGAATCTTAGCATGTGACAATTCGTTGGATAGGTAAACAACATAACTACGACTTCCATGGGATATTTTTGCATTCTCTAAAAATTCAGCCAAAATGGAGGTTAAGAAAATCTCCTCGTTAATTTGGGACATTACACGTTTTTGACCCTTTTTTAGTAGGAAGGCCATAAAGTGGCCGATTTGTATTGAATCTTAGCATGTGACAATTCGTTGAATAGGTTAATAACTTAACTACGACTTACATGGGATATTTTTGCATTCTCTAAAAATTCGGCCAAAATGGAGGTTAAGAAAATCTCCTCGTTAATTTAGGACATTACTCGTTTTCGACCCTTTTTTACTAGGAAGGCCATAATGTGGCCGATTTGCATTGAATCTTAGCGTGTGACAACTCGTTAGATAGGTAAACAACATAACTACGACTTCCATGGGATATTTTTGCATTCTCTAAAAATTCGGCCAAAATGGAGGTTAAGAAAATATCCTCGTTAATTTAGGACATTGCTCGTTTTCGACCCATTTTTACCAGGAAGGCCATAAAGTGGCCGATTTGTATTGAATCTTAGCATGTGACAATTCGTTGGATAGGTTAATAACATAACTACGACTTACATGGGATATTTTTGCATTCTCTAAAAATTCGGCCAAAATGGAGGTTAAGAAAATCTCCTCGTTAATTTAGGACATTACTCATTTTCGACCCTTTTTTACTAGGAAGGCCATAAAGTGGCCGATTTGTATTGAATCTTAGCATGCGACAATTCGTTGGATAGGTAAACAACATAACTACGACTTCCATGGGATATTTTTGCATTCTCTAAAAATTCAGCCAAAATGGAGGTTAAGAAAATCTCCTCGTTAATTTAGGACATTGCTTGTTTTCGACCCATTTTTAGTAGGAAGGCCATAAAGTGGCCGATTTGTATTGAATCTTAGCATGTGACAATTCGTTGAATAGGTTAATAACTTAACTACGACTTACATGGGATATTTTTGCATTCTCTAAAAATTCGGCCAAAATGGAGGTTAAGAAAATCTCCTCGTTAATTTAGGACATTACTCGTTTTCGACCCTTTTTTACTAGGAAGGCCATAATGTGGTCGATTTGCATTGAATCTTAGCATGTGACAATTCGTTGCATAGGTA
This sequence comes from Medicago sativa, assembly GCF_051527215.1. NCBI lineage: Eukaryota > Viridiplantae > Streptophyta > Magnoliopsida > Fabales > Fabaceae > Medicago > Medicago sativa. Next base: position 87,337,848 of record NC_140750.1, read on the forward strand.
AACAACATAACTACGACATCCATGGGATAATTTTGCATTCTCTAAAAATTCGGCCAGAATGGAGGTTAAGAAAATCTCCTCGTTAATTTAGGACATTACTCGTTTTCGACCCATTGTTACTAGGAAGGCCATAAAGTGGCCGATTTGTATTGAATCTTAGCATGTGACAATTCGTTGGATAGGTAAACAACATAACTACGACTTCCATGGGATATTTTTGCATTCTCTAAAAATTCAGCCAAAATGGAGGTTAAGAAAATCTCCTCGTTAATTTAGGACATTGCTTGTTTTCGACCCATTTTTAGTAGGAAGGCCATAAAGTGGCCGATTTGTATTGAATCTTAGCATGTGACAATTCGATGAATAGGTTAATAACTTAACTACGACTTACATGGGATATTTTTGCATTCTCTAAAAATTCGGCCAAAATGGAGGTTAAGAAAATCTCCTCGTTAATTTAGGACATTACTCGTTTTCGACCCTTTTTTACTAGGAAGGCCATAATGTGGTCGATTTGCATTGAATCTTAGCATGTGACAATTCGTTGGATAGGTAAACAACATAACTACGACATCCATGGGATAATTTTGCATTCTCTAAAAATTCGGCCAGAATGGAGGTTAAGAAAATCTCCTCGTTAATTTAGGACATTACTCGTTTTCGACCCATTGTTACTAGGAAGGCCATAAAGTGGCCGATTTGCATTGAATCTTAGCGTGTGACAATTCGTTGGATAGGTAAACAACATAACTACGACATCCATGGGATATTTTTGCATTCTCTAAAAATTCGGCCAGAATGGAGGTTAAGAAAATCTCCTCGTTAATTTGGGACATTACTCGTTTTCGACCCATTTTTATTAGGAAGGCCATAAAGTGGCCGATTTGTATTGAATCTTAGCATGTGACAATTCGTTGGATAGGTAAACAACATAACTACAACTTCCATGGGATATTTTTGCATTCTCTAAAAATTCAGCCAAAATGGAGGTTAAGAAAATCTCCTCGTTAATTTGGGACATTACTCGTTTTCGACCCTTTTTTACTAGGAAGGCCATAATGTGGCCGATTTGCATTGAATCTTAGCGTGTGACAATTCGTTGGATAGGTAAACAACATAACTACAACTTCCATGGGATATTTTTGCATTCTCTAAAAATTCAGCCAAAATGGAGGTTAAGAAAATCTCCTCGTTAATTTGGGACATTACTCGTTTTCGACCCATTTTTACTAGGAAGGCCATAAAGTGGCCGATTTGTATTGAATCTTAGCATGTGACAATTCGTTGGATAGGTAAACAACATAACTACGACTTCCATGGGATATTTTTGCATTCTCTAAAAATTCAGCCAAAATGGAGGTTAAGAAAATCTCCTCGTTAATTTGGGACATTACACGTTTTCGACCCTTTTTTAGTAGGAAGGCCATAAAGTGGCCGATTTGTATTGAATCTTAGCATGTGACAATTCGTTGAATAGGTTAATAACTTAACTACGACTTACATGGGATATTTTTGCATTCTCTAAAAATTCGGCCAAAATGGAGGTTAAGAAAATCTCCTCGTTAATTTAGGACATTACTCGTTTTCGACCCTTTTTTACTAGGAAGGCCATAATGTGGTCGATTTGCATTGAATCTTAGCATGTGACAATTCGTTGCATAGGTAAACAACATAACTACGACATCCATGGGATAATTTTGCATTCTCTAAAAATTCGGCCAGAATGGAGGTTAAGAAAATCTCCTCGTTAATTTAGGACATTACTCGTTTTCGACCCATTGTTACTAGGAAGGCCATAAAGTGGCCGATTTGTATTGAATCTTAGCATGTGACAATTCGTTGGATAGGTAAACAACATAACTACGACTTCCATGGGATATTTTTGCATTCTCTAAAAATTCAGCCAAAATGGAGGTTAAGAAAATCTCCTCGTTAATTTAGGACATTGCTTGTTTTCGACCCATTTTTAGTAGGAAGGCCATAAAGTGGCCGATTTGTATTGAATCTTAGCATGTGACAATTCGATGAATAGGTTAATAACTTAACTACGACTTACATGGGATATTTTTGCATTCTCTAAAAATTCGGCCAAAATGGAGGTTAAGAAAATCTCCTCGTTAATTTAGGACATTACTCGTTTTCGACCCTTTTTTACTAGGAAGGCCATAATGTGGTCGATTTGCATTGAATCTTAGCATGTGACAATTCGTTGGATAGGTAAACAACATAACTACGACATCCATGGGATAATTTTGCATTCTCTAAAAATTCGGCCAGAATGGAGGTTAAGAAAATCTCCTCGTTAATTTAGGACATTACTCGTTTTCGACCCATTGTTACTAGGAAGGCCATAAAGTGGCCGATTTGCATTGAATCTTAGCGTGTGACAATTCGTTGGATAGGTAAACAACATAACTACGACATCCATGGGATATTTTTGCATTCTCTAAAAATTCGGCCAGAATGGAGGTTAAGAAAATCTCCTCGTTAATTTGGGACATTACTCGTTTTCGACCCATTTTTATTAGGAAGGCCATAAAGTGGCCGATTTGTATTGAATCTTAGCATGTGACAATTCGTTGGATAGGTAAACAACATAACTACAACTTCCATGGGATATTTTTGCATTCTCTAAAAATTCAGCCAAAATGGAGGTTAAGAAAATCTCCTCGTTAATTTGGGACATTACTCGTTTTCGACCCTTTTTTACTAGGAAGGCCATAATGTGGCCGATTTGCATTGAATCTTAGCGTGTGACAATTCGTTGGATAGGTAAACAACATAACTACAACTTCCATGGGATATTTTTGCATTCTCTAAAAATTCAGCCAAAATGGAGGTTAAGAAAATCTCCTCGTTAATTTGGGACATTACTCGTTTTCGACCCATTTTTACTAGGAAGGCCATAAAGTGGCCGATTTGTATTGAATCTTAGCATGTGACAATTCGTTGGATAGGTAAACAACATAACTACGACTTCCATGGGATATTTTTGCATTCTCTAAAAATTCAGCCAAAATGGAGGTTAAGAAAATCTCCTCGTTAATTTGGGACATTACACGTTTTCGACCCTTTTTTAGTAGGAAGGCCATAAAGTGGCCGATTTGTATTGAATCTTAGCATGTGACAATTCGTTGAATAGGTTAATAACTTAACTACGACTTACATGGGATATTTTTGCATTCTCTAAAAATTCGGCCAAAATGGAGGTTAAGAAAATCTCCTCGTTAATTTAGGACATTGCTCGTTTTCGACATATTTTTACTAGGAAGGCCATAAAGTGGCCGATTTGTATTGAATCTTAGCATGTGACAATTCGTTGGATAGGTAAACAACATAACTACGACTTCCATGGGATATTTTTGCATTCTCTAAAAATTCAGCCAAAATGGAGGTTAAGAAAATCTCCTCGTTAATTTAGGACATTGCTTGTTTTCGACCCATTTTTAGTAGGAAGGCCATAAAGTGGCCGATTTGTATTGAATCTTAGCATGTGACAATTCGATGAATAGGTTAATAACTTAACTACGACTTACATGGGATATTTTTGCATTCTCTAAAAATTCGGCCAAAATGGAGGTTAAGAAAATCTCCTCGTTAATTTAGGACATTACTCGTTTTCGACCCTTTTTTACTAGGAAGGCCATAATGTGGTCGATTTGCATTGAATCTTAGCATGTGACAATTCGTTGGATAGGTAAACAACATAACTACGACATCCATGGGATAATTTTGCATTCTCTAAAAATTCGGCCAGAATGGAGGTTAAGAAAATCTCCTCGTTAATTTAGGACATTACTCGTTTTCGACCCATTGTTACTAGGAAGGCCATAAAGTGGCTGATTTGCATTGAATCTTAGCGTGTGACAATTCGTTGGATAGGTAAACAACATAACTACGACATCCATGGGATATTTTTGCATTCTCTAAAAATTCGGCCAGAATGGAGGTTAAGAAAATCTCCTCGTTAATTTGGGACATTACTCGTTTTCGACCCATTTTTATTAGGAAGGCCATAAAGTGGCCGATTTGTATTGAATCTTAGCATGTGACAATTCGTTGGATAGGTAAACAACATAACTACAACTTCCATGGGATATTTTTGCATTCTCTAAAAATTCAGCCAAAATGGAGGTTAAGAAAATCTCCTCGTTAATTTGGGACATTACTCGTTTTCGACCCTTTTTTACTAGGAAGGCCATAATGTGGCCGATTTGCATTGAATCTTAGCGTGTGACAATTCGTTGGATAGGTAAACAACATAACTACAACTTCCATGGGATATTTTTGCATTCTCTAAAAATTCAGCCAAAATGGAGGTTAAGAAAATCTCCTCGTTAATTTGGGACATTACTCGTTTTCGACCCATTTTTACTAGGAAGGCCATAAAGTGGCCGATTTGTATTGAATCTTAGCATGTGACAATTCGTTGGATAGGTAAACAACATAACTACGACTTCCATGGGATATTTTTGCATTCTCTAAAAATTCAGCCAAAATGGAGGTTAAGAAAATCTCCTCGTTAATTTGGGACATTACACGTTTTCGACCCTTTTTTAGTAGGAAGGCCATAAAGTGGCCGATTTGTATTGAATCTTAGCATGTGACAATTCGTTGAATAGGTTAATAACTTAACTACGACTTACATGGGATATTTTTGCATTCTCTAAAAATTCGGCCAAAATGGAGGTTAAGAAAATCTCCTCGTTAATTTAGGACATTACTCGTTTTCGACCCTTTTTTACTAGGAAGGCCATAATGTGGCCGATTTGCATTGAATCTTAGCGTGTGACAACTCGTTAGATAGGTAAACAACATAACTACGACTTCCATGGGATATTTTTGCATTCTCTAAAAATTCGGCCAAAATGGAGGTTAAGAAAATATCCTCGTTAATTTAGGACATTGCTCGTTTTCGACCCATTTTTACCAGGAAGGCCATAAAGTGGCCGATTTGTATTGAATCTTAGCATGTGACAATTCGTTGGATAGGTTAATAACATAACTACGACTTACATGGGATATTTTTGCATTCTCTAAAAATTCGGCCAAAATGGAGGTTAAGAAAATCTCCTCGTTAATTTAGGACATTACTCATTTTCGACCCTTTTTTACTAGGAAGGCCATAAAGTGGCCGATTTGTATTGAATCTTAGCATGCGACAATTCGTTGGATAGGTAAACAACATAACTACGACTTCCATGGGATATTTTTGCATTCTCTAAAAATTCAGCCAAAATGGAGGTTAAGAAAATCTCCTCGTTAATTTAGGACATTGCTTGTTTTCGACCCATTTTTAGTAGGAAGGCCATAAAGTGGCCGATTTGTATTGAATCTTAGCATGTGACAATTCGTTGAATAGGTTAATAACTTAACTACGACTTACATGGGATATTTTTGCATTCTCTAAAAATTCGGCCAAAATGGAGGTTAAGAAAATCTCCTCGTTAATTTAGGACATTACTCGTTTTCGACCCTTTTTTACTAGGAAGGCCATAATGTGGTCGATTTGCATTGAATCTTAGCATGTGACAATTCGTTGGATAGGTAAACAACATAACTACGACATCCATGGGATAATTTTGCATTCTCTAAAAATTCGGCCAGAATGGAGGTTAAGAAAATCTCCTCGTTAATTTAGGACATTACTCGTTTTCGACCCATTGTTACTAGGAAGGCCATAAAGTGGCCGATTTGCATTGAATCTTAGCGTGTGACAATTCGTTGGATAGGTAAACAACATAACTACGACATCCATGGGATATTTTTGCATTCTCTAAAAATTCGGCCAGAATGGAGGTTAAGAAAATCTCCTCGTTAATTTGGGACATTACTCGTTTTCGACCCATTTTTATTAGGAAGGCCATAAAGTGGCCGATTTGTATTGAATCTTAGCATGTGACAATTCGTTGGATAGGTAAACAACATAACTACAACTTCCATGGGATATTTTTGCATTCTCTAAAAATTCAGCCAAAATGGAGGTTAAGAAAATCTCCTCGTTAATTTGGGACATTACTCGTTTTCGACCCTTTTTTACTAGGAAGGCCATAATGTGGCCGATTTGCATTGAATCTTAGCGTGTGACAATTCGTTGGATAGGTAAACAACATAACTACGACTTCCATGGGATATTTTTGCATTCTCTAAAAATTCGGCCAAAATGGAGGTTAAGAAAATATCCTCGTTAATTTAGGACATTGCTCGTTTTCGACCCATTTTTACTAGGAAGGCCATAAAGTGGCCGATTTGTATTGAATCTTAGCATGTGACAATTCGTTGGATAGGTAAACAACATAACTACGACTTCCATGGGATATTTTTGCATTCTCTAAAAATTCAGCCAAAATGGAGGTTAAGAAAATCTCCTCGTTAATTTGGGACATTACACGTTTTCGACCCTTTTTTAGTAGGAAGGCCATAAAGTGGCCGATTTGTATTGAATCTTAGCATGTGACAATTCGTTGAATAGGTTAATAACTTAACTACGACTTACATGGGATATTTTTGCATTCTCTAAAAATTCGGCCAAAATGGAGGTTAAGAAAATCTCCTCGTTAATTTAGGACATTACTCGTTTTCGACCCTTTTTTACTAGGAAGGCCATAATGTGGTCGATTTGCATTGAATCTTAGCATGTGACAATTCGTTGGATAGGTAAACAACATAACTACGACATCCATGGGATAATTTTGCATTCTCTAAAAATTCGGCCAGAATGGAGGTTAAGAAAATCTCCTCGTTAATTTAGGACATTACTCGTTTTCGACCCATTGTTACTAGGAAGGCCATAAAGTGGCCGATTTGCATTGAATCTTAGCGTGTGACAATTCGTTGGATAGGTAAACAACATAACTACGACATCCATGGGATATTTTTGCATTCTCTAAAAATTCGGCCAGAATGGAGGTTAAGAAAATCTCCTCGTTAATTTGGGACATTACTCGTTTTCGACCCATTTTTATTAGGAAGGCCATAAAGTGGCCGATTTGTATTGAATCTTAGCATGTGACAATTCGTTGGATAGGTAAACAACATAACTACAACTTCCATGGGATATTTTTGCATTCTCTAAAAATTCAGCCAAAATGGAGGTTAAGAAAATCTCCTCGTTAATTTGGGACATTACTCGTTTTCGACCCTTTTTTACTAGGAAGGCCATAATGTGGCCGATTTGCATTGAATCTTAGCGTGTGACAATTCGTTGGATAGGTAAACAACATAACTACGACTTCCATGGGATATTTTTGCATTCTCTAAAAATTCGGCCAAAATGGAGGTTAAGAAAATATCCTCGTTAATTTAGGACATTGCTCGTTTTCGACCCATTTTTACTAGGAAGGCCATAAAGTGGCCGATTTGTATTGAATCTTAGCATGTGACAATTCGTTGGATAGGTAAACAACATAACTACGACTTCCATGGGATATTTTTGCATTCTCTAAAAATTCAGCCAAAATGGAGGTTAAGAAAATCTCCTCGTTAATTTGGGACATTACACGTTTTCGACCCTTTTTTAGTAGGAAGGCCATAAAGTGGCCGATTTGTATTGAATCTTAGCATGTGACAATTCGTTGAATAGGTTAATAACTTAACTACGACTTACATGGGATATTTTTGCATTCTCTAAAAATTCGGCCAAAATGGAGGTTAAGAAAATCTCCTCGTTAATTTAGGACATTACTCGTTTTCGACCCTTTTTTACTAGGAAGGCCATAATGTGGCCGATTTGCATTGAATCTTAGCGTGTGACAACTCGTTAGATAGGTAAACAACATAACTACGACTTCCATGGGATATTTTTGCATTCTCTAAAAATTCGGCCAAAATGGAGGTTAAGAAAATATCCTCGTTAATTTGGGACATTACTCGTTTTCGACCCATTTTTATTAGGAAGGCCATAAAGTGGCCGATTTGTATTGAATCTTAGCATGTGACAATTCGTTGGATAGGTAAACAACATAACTACAACTTCCATGGGATATTTTTGCATTCTCTAAAAATTCAGCCAAAATGGAGGTTAAGAAAATCTCCTCGTTAATTTGGGACATTACTCGTTTTCGACCCTTTTTTACTAGGAAGGCCATAATGTGGCCGATTTGCATTGAATCTTAGCGTGTGACAATTCGTTGGATAGGTAAACAACATAACTACGACTTCCATGGGATATTTTTGCATTCTCTAAAAATTCGGCCAAAATGGAGGTTAAGAAAATATCCTCGTTAATTTAGGACATTGCTCGTTTTCGACCCATTTTTACTAGGAAGGCCATAAAGTGGCCGATTTGTATTGAATCTTAGCATGTGACAATTCGTTGGATAGGTAAACAACATAACTACGACTTCCATGGGATATTTTTGCATTCTCTAAAAATTCAGCCAAAATGGAGGTTAAGAAAATCTCCTCGTTAATTTAGGACATTGCTTGTTTTCGACCCATTTTTAGTAGGAAGGCCATAAAGTGGCCGATTTGTATTGAATCTTAGCATGTGACAATTCGTTGAATAGGTTAATAACTTAACTACGACTTACATGGGATATTTTTGCATTCTCTAAAAATTCGGCCAAAATGGAGGTTAAGAAAATCTCCTCGTTAATTTAGGACATTACTCGTTTTCGACCCATTTTTACTAGGAAGGCCATAAAGTGGCCGATTTGTATTGAATCTTAGCATGTGACAATTCGTTGGATAGGTAAACAACATAACTACGACTTCCATGGGTTATTTTTGCATTCTCTAAAAATTCAGCCAAAATGGAGGTTAAGAAAATCTCCTCGTTAATTTGGGACATTACACGTTTTCGACCCTTTTTTAGTAGGAAGGCCATAAAGTGGCCGATTTGTATTGAATCTTAGCATGTGACAATTCGTTGAATAGGTTAATAACTTAACTACGACTTACATGGGATATTTTTGCATTCTCTAAAAATTCGGCCAAAATGGAGGTTAAGAAAATCTCCTCGTTAATTTAGGACATTACTCGTTTTCGACCCTTTTTTACTAGGAAGGCCATAATGTGGCCGATTTGCATTGAATCTTAGCGTGTGACAACTCGTTAGATAGGTAAACAACATAACTACGACTTCCATGGGATATTTTTGCATTCTCTAAAAATTCGGCCAAAATGGAGGTTAAGAAAATATCCTCGTTAATTTGGGACATTACTCGTTTTCGACCCATTTTTATTAGGAAGGCCATAAAGTGGCCGATTTGTATTGAATCTTAGCATGTGACAATTCGTTGGATAGGTAAACAACATAACTACAACTTCCATGGGATATTTTTGCATTCTCTAAAAATTCAGCCAAAATGGAGGTTAAGAAAATCTCCTCGTTAATTTGGGACATTACTCGTTTTCGACCCTTTTTTACTAGGAAGGCCATAATGTGGCCGATTTGCATTGAATCTTAGCGTGTGACAATTCGTTGGATAGGTAAACAACATAACTACGACTTCCATGGGATATTTTTGCATTCTCTAAAAATTCGGCCAAAATGGAGGTTAAGAAAATATCCTCGTTAATTTAGGACATTGCTCGTTTTCGACCCATTTTTACTAGGAAGGCCATAAAGTGGCCGATTTGTATTGAATCTTAGCATGTGACAATTCGTTGGATAGGTAAACAACATAACTACGACTTCCATGGGATATTTTTGCATTCTCTAAAAATTCAGCCAAAATGGAGGTTAAGAAAATCTCCTCGTTAATTTAGGACATTGCTTGTTTTTGACCCATTTTTAGTAGGAAGGCCATAAAGTGGCCGATTTGTATTGAATCTTAGCATGTGACAATTCGTTGAATAGGTTAATAACTTAACTACGACTTACATGGGATATTTTTGCATTCTCTAAAAATTCGGCCAAAATGGAGGTTAAGAAAATCTCCTCGTTAATTTAGGACATTACTCGTTTTCGACCCTTTTTTACTAGGAAGGCCATAATGTGGTCGATTTGCATTGAATCTTAGCATGTGACAATTCGTTGGATAGGTAAACAACATAACTACGACATCCATGGGATAATATTGCATTCTCTAAAAATTCGGCCAGAATGGAGGTTAAGAAAATCTCCTCGTTAATTTAGGACATTACTCGTTTTCGACCCATTGTTACTAGGAAGGCCATAAAGTGGCCGATTTGCATTGAATCTTAGCGTGTGACAATTCGTTGGATAGGTAAACAACATAACTACGACATCCATGGGATATTTTTGCATTCTCTAAAAATTCGGCCAGAATGGAGGTTAAGAAAATCTCCTCGTTAATTTGGGACATTACTCGTTTTCGACCCATTTTTATTAGGAAGGCCATAAAGTGGCCGATTTGTATTGAATCTTAGCATGTGACAATTCGTTGGATAGGTAAACAACATAACTACAACTTCCATGGGATATTTTTGCATTCTCTAAAAATTCAGCCAAAATGGAGGTTAAGAAAATCTCCTCGTTAATTTGGGACATTACTCGTTTTCGACCCTTTTTTACTAGGAAGGCCATAATGTGGCCGATTTGCATTGAATCTTAGCGTGTGACAATTCGTTGGATAGGTAAACAACATAACTACGACTTCCATGGGATATTTTTGCATTCTCTAAAAATTCGGCCAAAATGGAGGTTAAGAAAATATCCTCGTTAATTTAGGACATTGCTCGTTTTCGACCCATTTTTACTAGGAAGGCCATAAAGTGGCCGATTTGTATTGAATCTTAGCATGTGACAATTCGTTGGATAGGTAAACAACATAACTACGACTTCCATGGGATATTTTTGCATTCTCTAAAAATTCAGCCAAAATGGAGGTTAAGAAAATCTCCTCGTTAATTTGGGACATTACACGTTTTCGACCCTTTTTTAGTAGGAAGGCCATAAAGTGGCCGATTTGTATTGAATCTTAGCATGTGACAATTCGTTGAATAGGTTAATAACTTAACTACGACTTACATGGGATATTTTTGCATTCTCTAAAAATTCGGCCAAAATGGAGGTTAAGAAAATCTCCTCGTCAATTTAGGACATTACTCGTTTTCGACCCATTTTTACCAGGAAGGCCATAAAGTGGCCGATTTGTATTGAATCTTAGCCTGTGACAATTCGTTGGATAGGTTAATAACATAACTACGACTTACATGGGATATTTTTGCATTCTCTAAAAATTCGGCCAAAATGGAGGTTAAGAAAATCTCCTCGTTAATTTAGGACATTACTCATTTTCGACCCTTTTTTACTAGGAAGGCCATAAAGTGGCCGATCTGTATTGAATCTTAGCATGCGACAATTCGTTGGATAGGTAAACAACATAACTACGACTTCCATGGGATATTTTTGCATTCTCTAAAAATTCAGCCAAAATGGAGGTTAAGAAAATCTCCTCGCTAATTTAGGACATTACTCGTTTTCGACCCTTTTTTACTAGGAAGGCCATAATGTGGTCGATTTGCATTGAATCTTAGCATGTGACAATTCGTTGGATAGGTAAACAACATAACTACGACTTCCATTGGATATTTTTGCATTCTCTAAAAATTCGGCCAGAATGGAGGTTAAGAAAATCTCGTCCTTAATTTGGGACATTACTCGTTTTTGACCCATTTTTACTAGGAAGGCCATAAAGTGGCCGATTTGCATTGAATTTTAGCGTGTGACAATTCGTTGGATAGGTAAACAACATAACTACGACATCCATGGGATATTTTTGCATTCTCTAAAAATTCGGCCAGAATGGAGGTTAAGAAAATCTCCTCGTTAATTTAGGACATTGCTTGTTTTCGACCCATTTTTACTAGGAAGGCCATAAAGTGGCCGATTTGTATTGAATCTTAGTGTGTGACAATTCGTTGGATAGGTAAACAACATAACTACGACTTCCATGGGATATTTTTGCATTCTCTAAAAATTTGGCCAAAATGGAGGTTAAGAAAATCTCCTCGTTAATTTAGGACATTGCTTGTTTTCGACCCATTTTTACTAGGAAGGCCAAAAAGCGGCCGATTTGTATTGAATCTTAGCGTGTGACAATTCGTTGGATAGGTAAACAACATAACTATGACTTCCATATGATATTTTTGCATTCTCTAAAAATTCGGCCAAAATGGAGGTTAAGAAAATCTCCTCGTTAATTTTGGACATTACTCGTTTTCGACCCTTTTTTACTAGGAAGGCCATAAAGTGGCCAATTTGTATTGAATCTTAGCGTGTGACAATTCGTTGGATAGGTAAACAACATAGCTACGACTTCCATGGGATATTTTTGCATTTTTTAAAAATTCAGCCAAAATGGAGGTTAAGAAAATCCTTGCGTTAATTTGGGACATTACTCGTTTTCGACCCTTTTTTACTAGGAAGGCCATAATGTGGCCGATTTGCATTGACTTTTTTACTAGGAAGGCCATAATGTTTCCGATTTGCATTGAATTTTAGCGTGTGACAATTCGTTGGATAGGTAAACAACATAACTACGACTTCCATGGGATATTTTTGCATTCTCTAAAAATTCGGCCAAAATGGAGGTTAAGAAAATCTCCTCGTTAATTTAGGACGTAACTCGTTTTCGACCCATTTTTACTAGGAAGGCCATAAAGTGGCCGATTTGTATTGAATCTTAGCATGTGACAATTCGTTGGATAGGTAAACAACATACCTACGATTTCCATGGGATATTTTTGCATTCTCTAAAAATTCGGCCAAAAGGGAGGTTAAGAAAATCCCCTCGTTAATTTAGGACATTACTCGTTTTCGACCCTTTTTTACTAGGAAGGCCATAATGTGGCCGATTTGCATTGAATCTTAGCCTGTGACAATTCGTTGGAAAGGTAAACAACATAACTACGACTTCCATGGGATATTTTTGCATTCTCTAAAAATTCGGCCAAAATGGAGGTTAAGAAAATCTCCTTGTTAATTTGGGACATTACTCGTTTTCGACCCTTTTTTAGTAGGAAGGCCATAATGTGGCCGATTTGCATTGATTCTTAGCGTGTGACAATTCGTTGGATAGGTAAACAACATAACTACGACTTCCATGGGATATTTTTGCATTCTCTAAAAATTCGGCCAAAATGGAGGTTAAGAAAATCTCCTCGTTAATTTAGGACATTACTCGTTTTCGACCCATTTTTACTAGGAAGGCCATAAAGTGGCCGATTTGTATTGAATCTTAGCATGTGACAATTCGTTGGATAGGTAAACAACATACCTACGATTTCCATGGGATATTTTTCCATTCTCTAAAAATTCGGCCAAAAGGGAGGTTAAGAAAATCCCCTCGTTAATTTAGGACATTACTCGTTTTCGACCCTTTTTTACTAGGAAGGCCATAATGTGGCCGATTTGCATTGAATCTTAGCATGTGACAATTCGTTGGAAAGGTAAACAACATAACTACGACTTCCATGGGATATTTTTGCATTCTCTAAAAATTCGGCCAAAATGGAGGTTAAGAAAATCTCCTTGTTAATTTGGGACATTACTCTTTTTCGACCCTTTTTTAGTAGGAAGGCCATAATGTGGCCGATTTGCATTGAATCTTAGCGTGTGACAATTCGTTGGATAGGTAAACAACATAACTACGACTTCCATGGGATATTTTTGCATTCTCTAAAAATTCGGCCAAAATGGAGGTTAAGAAAATCTCCTCGTTAATTTAGGACATTACTCGTTTTCGACCCTTTTTTTATAAGGAAGGCCATAAAGTGGCCGGTTTGTATTGAATCTTAGCATGGGACAATTCGTTGGATAGGTAAACAACATAGCTACGACTTCCATGGGATATTTTTGCATTTTTTAAAAATTCAGCCAAAATGGAGGTTAAGAAAATCCTTGCGTTAATTTGGGACATTACTCGTTTTCGACCCTTTTTTACTAGGAAGGCCATAATGTGGCCGATTTGCATTGACTTTTTTACTAGGAAGGCCATAATGTTGCCGATTTGCATTGAATTTTAGCGTGTGACAATTCGTTGGATAGGTAAACAACATAACTACGACTTCCATGGGATATTTTTGCATTCTCTAAAAATTCGGCCAAAATGGAGGTTAAGAAAATCTCCTCGTTAATTTAGGACATTACTCGTTTTCGACCCATTTTTACTAGGAAGGCCATAAAGTGGCCGATTTGTATTGAATCTTAGCATGTGACAATTCGTTGGATAGGTAAACAACATACCTACGATTTCCATGGGATATTTTTGCATTCTCTAAAAATTCGGCCAAAATGGAGGTTAAGAAAATCCCCTCGTTAATTTAGGACATTACTCGTTTTCGACCCTTTTTTACTAGGAAGGCCATAATGTGGCCGATTTGCATTGAATCTTAGCATGTGACAATTCGTTGGATAGGTAAACAACATAACTACGACTTCCATGGGATATTTTTGCATTATCTAAAAATTCGGCCAAAATGGAGGTTAAGAAAATCTCCTCGTTAATTTAGGACATTACTCGTTTTCGACCCATTTTTACTAGGAAGGCCATAAAGTGGCCGATTTGTATTGAATCTTAGCATGTGACAATTCGTTGCATAGGTAAACAACATAACTACGACTTCCATGGGATATTTTTGCATTCTCTAAAAATTCGGCCAAAACGGAGGTTAAGGAAATCTCCTCGTTAATTTAGGAAATTACTCGTTTTCGACCCTTTTTTACTAGGAAGGCCATAATGTGGCCGATTTGCATTGAATCTTAGCATGTGACAATTCGTTGGATAGATAAACAACATAACTACGACTTCCATGGGATATTTTCGCATTCTCTAAAAATTCGGCCAAAATGGAGGTTAAGAAAATCTCCTCGTTAATTTAGGACATAACTCGTTTTCAACCCTTTTTTAGTAGGAAGGCCATAATGTGGCCGATTTGCATTGAATCTTAGCGTGTGACAATTCGTTGGATAGGTAAACAACATAACTACGACTTCCATGGGATATTTTTGCATTCTCTAAAAATTCGGCCAAAATGGAGGTTAAGAAAATCTCCTCGTTAATTTAGGACGTAACTCGTTTTCGACCCATTTTTACTAGGAAGGCCATAAAGTGGCCGATTTGTATTGAATCTTAGCATGTGACAATTCGTTGGATAGGTAAACAACATACCTACGATTTCCATGGGATATTTTTGCATTCTCTAAAAATTCGGCCAAAAGGGAGGTTAAGAAAATCCCCTCGTTAATTTAGGACATTACTCGTTTTCGACCCTTTTTTACTAGGAAGGCCATAATGTGGCCGATTTGCATTGAATCTTAGCCTGTGACAATTCGTTGGAAAGGTAAACAACATAACTACGACTTCCATGGGATATTTTTGCATTCTCTAAAAATTCGGCCAAAATGGAGGTTAAGAAAATCTCCTTGTTAATTTGGGACATTACTCGTTTTCGACCCTTTTTTAGTAGGAAGGCCATAATGTGGCCGATTTGCATTGATTCTTAGCGTGTGACAATTCGTTGGATAGGTAAACAACATAACTACGACTTCCATGGGATATTTTTGCATTCTCTAAAAATTCGGCCAAAATGGAGGTTAAGAAAATCTCCTCGTTAATTTAGGACATTACTCGTTTTCGACCCATTTTTACTAGGAAGGCCATAAAGTGGCCGATTTGTATTGAATCTTAGCATGTGACAATTCGTTGGATAGGTAAACAACATACCTACGATTTCCATGGGATATTTTTCCATTCTCTAAAAATTCGGCCAAAAGGGAGGTTAAGAAAATCCCCTCGTTAATTTAGGACATTACTCGTTTTCGACCCTTTTTTACTAGGAAGGCCATAATGTGGCCGATTTGCATTGAATCTTAGCATGTGACAATTCGTTGGAAAGGTAAACAACATAACTACGACTTCCATGGGATATTTTTGCATTCTCTAAAAATTCGGCCAAAATGGAGGTTAAGAAAATCTCCTTGTTAATTTGGGACATTACTCTTTTTCGACCCTTTTTTAGTAGGAAGGCCATAATGTGGCCGATTTGCATTGAATCTTAGCGTGTGACAATTCGTTGGATAGGTAAACAACATAACTACGACTTCCATGGGATATTTTTGCATTCTCTAAAAATTCGGCCAAAATGGAGGTTAAGAAAATCTCCTCGTTAATTTAGGACGTAACTCGTTTTCGACCCATTTTTACTAGGAAGGCCATAAAGTGGCCGATTTGTATTGAATCTTAGCATGTGACAATTCGTTGGATAGGTAAACAACATACCTACGATTTCCATGGGATATTTTTGCATTCTCTAAAAATTCGGCCAAAAGGGAGGTTAAGAAAATCCCCTCGTTAATTTAGGACATTACTCGTTTTCGACCCTTTTTTACTAGGAAGGCCATAATGTGGCCGATTTGCATTGAATCTTAGCCTGTGACAATTCGTTGGAAAGGTAAACAACATAACTACGACTTCCATGGGATATTTTTGCATTCTCTAAAAATTCGGCCAAAATGGAGGTTAAGAAAATCTCCTTGTTAATTTGGGACATTACTCGTTTTCGACCCTTTTTTAGTAGGAAGGCCATAATGTGGCCGATTTGCATTGATTCTTAGCGTGTGACAATTCGTTGGATAGGTAAACAACATAACTACGACTTCCATGGGATATTTTTGCATTCTCTAAAAATTCGGCCAAAATGGAGGTTAAGAAAATCTCCTCGTTAATTTAGGACATTACTCGTTTTCGACCCATTTTTACTAGGAAGGCCATAAAGTGGCCGATTTGTATTGAATCTTAGCATGTGACAATTCGTTGGATAGGTAAACAACATACCTACGATTTCCATGGGATATTTTTCCATTCTCTAAAAATTCGGCCAAAAGGGAGGTTAAGAAAATCCCCTCGTTAATTTAGGACATTACTCGTTTTCGACCCTTTTTTACTAGGAAGGCCATAATGTGGCCGATTTGCATTGAATCTTAGCATGTGACAATTCGTTGGAAAGGTAAACAACATAACTACGACTTCCATGGGATATTTTTGCATTCTCTAAAAATTCGGCCAAAATGGAGGTTAAGAAAATCTCCTTGTTAATTTGGGACATTACTCTTTTTCGACCCTTTTTTAGTAGGAAGGCCATAATGTGGCCGATTTGCATTGAATCTTAGCGTGTGACAATTCGTTGGATAGGTAAACAACATAACTACGACTTCCATGGGATATTTTTGCATTCTCTAAAAATTCGGCCAAAATGGAGGTTAAGAAAATCTCCTCGTTAATTTAGGACATTACTCGTTTTCGACCCTTTTTTTATAAGGAAGGCCATAAAGTGGCCGGTTTGTATTGAATCTTAGCATGGGACAATTCGTTGGATAGGTAAACAACATAGCTACGACTTCCATGGGATATTTTTGCATTTTTTAAAAATTCAGCCAAAATGGAGGTTAAGAAAATCCTTGCGTTAATTTGGGACATTACTCGTTTTCGACCCTTTTTTACTAGGAAGGCCATAATGTGGCCGATTTGCATTGACTTTTTTACTAGGAAGGCCATAATGTTGCCGATTTGCATTGAATTTTAGCGTGTGACAATTCGTTGGATAGGTAAACAACATAACTACGACTTCCATGGGATATTTTTGCATTCTCTAAAAATTCGGCCAAAATGGAGGTTAAGAAAATCTCCTCGTTAATTTAGGACATTACTCGTTTTCGACCCATTTTTACTAGGAAGGCCATAAAGTGGCCGATTTGTATTGAATCTTAGCATGTGACAATTCGTTGGATAGGTAAACAACATACCTACGATTTCCATGGGATATTTTTGCATTCTCTAAAAATTCGGCCAAAATGGAGGTTAAGAAAATCCCCTCGTTAATTTAGGACATTACTCGTTTTCGACCCTTTTTTACTAGGAAGGCCATAATGTGGCCGATTTGCATTGAATCTTAGCATGTGACAATTCGTTGGATAGGTAAACAACATAACTACGACTTCCATGGGATATTTTTGCATTATCTAAAAATTCGGCCAAAATGGAGGTTAAGAAAATCTCCTCGTTAATTTAGGACATTACTCGTTTTCGACCCATTTTTACTAGGAAGGCCATAAAGTGGCCGATTTGTATTGAATCTTAGCATGTGACAATTCGTTGCATAGGTAAACAACATAACTACGACTTCCATGGGATATTTTTGCATTCTCTAAAAATTCGGCCAAAACGGAGGTTAAGGAAATCTCCTCGTTAATTTAGGAAATTACTCGTTTTCGACCCTTTTTTACTAGGAAGGCCATAATGTGGCCGATTTGCATTGAATCTTAGCATGTGACAATTCGTTGGATAGATAAACAACATAACTACGACTTCCATGGGATATTTTCGCATTCTCTAAAAATTCGGCCAAAATGGAGGTTAAGAAAATCTCCTCGTTAATTTAGGACATAACTCGTTTTCAACCCTTTTTTAGTAGGAAGGCCATAATGTGGCCGATTTGCATTGAATCTTAGCGTGTGACAATTCGTTGGATAGGTAAACAACATAACTACGACTTCCATGGGATATTTTTGCATTCTCTAAAAATTCGGCCAAAATGGAGGTTAAGAAAATCTCCTCGTTAATTTAGGACATTACTCGTTTTCGACCCATTTTTACTAGGAAGGCCATAAAGTGGCCGATTTGTATTGAATCTTAGCATGTGACAATTCGTTGGATAGGTAAACAACATACCTACGATTTCCATGGGATATTTTTGCATTCTCTAAAAATTCGGCCAAAATGGAGGTTAAGAAAATCCCCTCGTTAATTTAGGACATTACTCGTTTTCGACCCTTTTTTACTAGGAAGGCCATAATGTGGCCGATTTGCATTGAATCTTAGCATGTGACAATTCGTTGGATAGGTAAACAACATAACTACGACTTCCATGGGATATTTTTGCATTATCTAAAAATTCGGCCAAAATGGAGGTTAAGAAAATCTCCTCGTTAATTTAGGACATTACTCGTTTTCGACCCATTTTTACTAGGAAGGCCATAAAGTGGCCGATTTGTATTGAATCTTAGCATGTGACAATTCGTTGGATAGGTAAACAACATAACTACGACTTCCATGGGATATTTTTGCATTCTCTAAAAATTCGGCCAAAACGGAGGTTAAGGAAATCTCCTCGTTAATTTAGGACATTAATCGTTTTCGACCCTTTTTTACTAGGAAGGCCATAATGTGGCCGATTTGCATTGAATCTTAGCATGTGACAATTCGTTGGATAGATAAACAACATAACTACGACTTCCATGGGATATTTTCGCATTCTCTAAAAATTCGGCCAAAATGGAGGTTAAGAAAATCTCCTCGTTAATTTAGGACATTACTCGTTTTCGACCCATTTTTACTAGGAAGGCCATAAAGTGGCCGATTTGTATTGAATCTTAGCATGTGACAATTTGTTGGATAGGTAAACAACATAACTACGACTTCCATGGGATATTTTTGCATTCTCTAAAAATTCGGCCAAAACGGAGGTTAAGAAAATCTCCTCGTTAATTTAGGACATTACTCGTTTTCGACCTTTTTTTACTAGGAAGGCCATAATGTAGCCGATTTGCATTGAATCTTAGCATGTGAAAATTCGTTGGATAGATAAACAACATAACTACGACTTCCATGGGATATTTTCGCATTCTCTAAAAATTCGGCCAAAATGGAGGTTAAGAAAATCTCCTCGTTAATTTAGGACATAACTCGTTTTCAACCCTTTTTTAGTAGGAAGGCCATAATGTGGCCGATTTGCATTGAATCTTAGCGTGTGACAATTCGTTGGATAGGTAAACAACATAACTACGACTTCCATGGGATATTTTTGCATTCTCTAAAAATTCGGCCAAAATGGAGGTTAAGAAAATCTCCTCGTTAATTTAGGACATCACTCGTTTTCGACCCATTTTTACTAGGAAGGCCATAAAGTGGCCGATTTGTATTGAATCTTAGCATGTGACAATTCGTTGGATAGGTAAACAACATACCTACGATTTCCATGGGATATTTTTGCATTCTCTAAAAATTCGGCCAAAAGGGAGGTTAAGAAAATCCCCTCGTTAATTTAGGACATTACTCGTTTTCGACCCTTTTTTACTAGGAAGGCCATAATGTGGCCGATTTGCATTGAATCTTAGCATGTGACAATTCGTTGGAAAGGTAAACAACATAACTACGACTTCCATGGGATATTTTTGCATTCTCTAAAAATTCGGCCAAAATGGAGGTTAAGAAAATCTCCTTGTTAATTTGGGACATTACTCGTTTTCGACCCTTTTTTAGTAGGAAGGCCACAATGTGGCCGATTTGCATTGAATCTTAGCGTGTGACAATTCGTTGGATAGGTAAACAACATAACTACGACTTCCATGGGATATTTTTGCATTCTCTAAAAATTCGGCCAAAATGGAGGTTAAGAAAATCTCCTCGTTAATTTAGGACATTACTCGTTTTCGACCCATTTTTACTAGGAAGGCCATAAAGTGGCCGATTTGTATTGAATCTTAGCATGTGACAATTCGTTGGATAGGTAAACAACATAACTACGACTTCCATGGGATATTTTTGCATTCTCTAAAAATTCGGCCAAAACGGAGGTTAAGAAAATCTCCTCGTTAATTTAGGACATTACTCGTTTTCGACCCATTTTTACTAGGAAGGCCATAAAGTGGCCGATTTGTATTGAATCTTAGCATGTGACAATTTGTTGGATAGGTAAACAACATAACTACGACTTCCATGGGATATTTTTGCATTCTCTAAAAATTCGGCCAAAACGGAGGTTAAGAAAATCTCCTCGTTAATTTAGGACATTACTCGTTTTCGACCCTTTTTTACTAGGAAGGCCATAATGTAGCCGATTTGCATTGAATCTTAGCATGTGAAAATTCGTTGGATAGATAAACAACATAACTACGACTTCCATGGGATATTTTCGCATTCTCTAAAAATTCGGCCAAAATGGAGGTTAAGAAAATCTCCTCGTTAATTTAGGACATAACTCGTTTTCAACCCTTTTTTAGTAGGAAGGCCATAATGTGGCCGATTTGCATTGAATCTTAGCGTGTGACAATTCGTTGGATAGGTAAACAACATAACTACGACTTCCATGGGATATTTTTGCATTCTCTAAAAATTCGGCCAAAATGGAGGTTAAGAAAATCTCCTCGTTAATTTAGGACATCACTCGTTTTCGACCCATTTTTACTAGGAAGGCCATAAAGTGGCCGATTTGTATTGAATCTTAGCATGTGACAATTCGTTGGATAGGTAAACAACATACCTACGATTTCCATGGGATATTTTTGCATTCTCTAAAAATTCGGCCAAAAGGGAGGTTAAGAAAATCCCCTCGTTAATTTAGGACATTACTCGTTTTCGACCCTTTTTTACTAGGAAGGCCATAATGTGGCCGATTTGCATTGAATCTTAGCATGTGACAATTCGTTGGAAAGGTAAACAACATAACTACGACTTCCATGGGATATTTTTGCATTCTCTAAAAATTCGGCCAAAATGGAGGTTAAGAAAATCTCCTTGTTAATTTGGGACATTACTCGTTTTCGACCCTTTTTTAGTAGGAAGGCCACAATGTGGCCGATTTGCATTGAATCTTAGCGTGTGACAATTCGTTGGATAGGTAAACAACATAACTACGACTTCCATGGGATATTTTTGCATTCTCTAAAAATTCGGCCAAAATGGAGGTTAAGAAAATCTCCTCGTTAATTTAGGACATTACTCGTTTTCGACCCATTTTTACTAGGAAGGCCATAAAGTGGCCGATTTGTATTGAATCTTAGCATGTGACAATTCGTTGGATAGGTAAACAACATAACTACGACTTCCATGGGATATTTTTGCATTCTCTAAAAATTCGGCCAAAACGGAGGTTAAGGAAATCTCCTCGTTAATTTAGGACATTACACGTTTTCGACCCTTTTTTACTAGGAAGGCCATAATGTGGCCGATTTGCATTGAATCTTAGCATGTGACAATTCGTTGGATAGATAAACAACATAACTACTACTTCCATGGGATATTTTCGCATTCTCTAAAAATTCGGCCAAAATGGAGGTTAAGAAAATCTCCTCGTTAATTTAGGACATTACTCGTTTTCGACCCATTTTTACTAGGAAGGCCATAAAGTGGCCGATTTGTATTGAATCTTAGCATGTGACAATTTGTTGGATAGGTAAACAACATAACTACGACTTCCATGGGATATTTTTGCATTCTCTAAAAATTCGGCCAAAACGGAGGTTAAGAAAATCTCCTCGTTAATTTAGGACATTACTCGTTTTCGACCCTTTTTTACTAGGAAGGCCATAATGTGGCCGATTTGCATTGAATCTTAGCATGTGACAATTCGTTGGATAGATAAACAACATAACTACGACTTCCATGGGATATTTTCGCATTCTCTAAAAATTCGGCCAAAATGGAGGTTAAGAAAATCTCCTCGTTAATTTAGGACATAACTCGTTTTCAACCCTTTTTTAGTAGGAAGGCCATAATGTGGCCGATTTGCATTGAATCTTAGCGTGTGACAATTCGTTGGATAGGTAAACAACATAACTACGACTTCCATGGGATATTTTTGCATTCTCTAAAAATTCGGCCAAAATGGAGGTTAAGAAAATCTCCTCGTTAATTTAGGACATTACTCGTTTTTGACCCATTTTTACTAGGAAGGCCATAAAGTGGCCGATTTGTATTGAATCTTAGCATGTGACAATTCGTTGGAAAGGTAAACAACATAACTACGACTTCCATGGGATATTTTTGCATTCTCTAAAAATTCGGCCAAAATGGAGGTTAAGAAAATCTCCTTGTTAATTTGGGACATTACTCGTTTTCGACCCTTTTTTAGTAGGAAGGCCATAATGTGGCCGATTTGCATTGAATCTTAGCGTGTGACAATTCGTTGGATAGGTAAACAACATAACTACGACTTCCATGGGATATTTTTGCATTCTCTAAAAATTCGGCCAAAATGGAGGTTAAGAAAATCTCCTCGTTAATTTAGGACATTACTCGTTTTCGACCCATTTTTACTAGGAAGGCCATAAAGTGGCCGATTTGTATTGAATCTTAGCATGTGACAATTTGTTGGATAGGTAAACAACATAACTACGACTTCCATGGGATATTTTTGCATTCTCTAAAAATTCGGCCAAAACGGAGGTTAAGAAAATCTCCTCGTTAATTTCGGACATTACTCGTTTTCGACCTTTTTTTACTAGGAAGGCCATAATGTAGCCGATTTGCATTGAATCTTAGCATGTGAAAATTCGTTGGATAGATAAACAACATAACTACGACTTCCATGGGATATTTTCGCATTCTCTAAAAATTCGGCCAAAATGGAGGTTAAGAAAATCTCCTCGTTAATTTAGGACATAACTCGTTTTCAACCCTTTTTTAGTAGGAAGGCCATAATGTGGCCGATTTGCATTGAATCTTAGCGTGTGACAATTCGTTGGATAGGTAAACAACATAACTACGACTTCCATGGGATATTTTTGCATTCTCTAAAAATTCGGCCAAAATGGAGGTTAAGAAAATCTCCTCGTTAATTTAGGACATCACTCGTTTTCGACCCATTTTTACTAGGAAGGCCATAAAGTGGCCGATTTGTATTGAATCTTAGCATGTGACAATTCGTTGGATAGGTAAACAACATACCTACGATTTCCATGGGATATTTTTGCATTCTCTAAAAATTCGGCCAAAAGGGAGGTTAAGAAAATCCCCTCGTTAATTTAGGACATTACTCGTTTTCGACCCTTTTTTACTAGGAAGGCCATAATGTGGCCGATTTGCATTGAATCTTAGCATGTGACAATTCGTTGGAAAGGTAAACAACATAACTACGACTTCCATGGGATATTTTTGCATTCTCTAAAAATTCGGCCAAAATGGAGGTTAAGAAAATCTCCTTGTTAATTTGGGACATTACTCGTTTTCGACCCTTTTTTAGTAGGAAGGCCACAATGTGGCCGATTTGCATTGAATCTTAGCGTGTGACAATTCGTTGGATAGGTAAACAACATAACTACGACTTCCATGGGATATTTTTGCATTCTCTAAAAATTCGGCCAAAATGGAGGTTAAGAAAATCTCCTCGTTAATTTAGGACATTACTCGTTTTCGACCCATTTTTACTAGGAAGGCCATAAAGTGGCCGATTTGTATTGAATCTTAGCATGTGACAATTCGTTGGATAGGTAAACAACATAACTACGACTTCCATGGGATATTTTTGCATTCTCTAAAAATTCGGCCAAAACGGAGGTTAAGAAAATCTCCTCGTTAATTTAGGACATTACTCGTTTTCGACCCATTTTTACTAGGAAGGCCATAAAGTGGCCGATTTGTATTGAATCTTAGCATGTGACAATTTGTTGGATAGGTAAACAACATAACTACGACTTCCATGGGATATTTTTGCATTCTCTAAAAATTCGGCCAAAACGGAGGTTAAGAAAATCTCCTCGTTAATTTAGGACATTACTCGTTTTCGACCCTTTTTTACTAGGAAGGCCATAATGTAGCCGATTTGCATTGAATCTTAGCATGTGAAAATTCGTTGGATAGATAAACAACATAACTACGACTTCCATGGGATATTTTCGCATTCTCTAAAAATTCGGCCAAAATGGAGGTTAAGAAAATCTCCTCGTTAATTTAGGACATAACTCGTTTTCAACCCTTTTTTAGTAGGAAGGCCATAATGTGGCCGATTTGCATTGAATCTTAGCGTGTGACAATTCGTTGGATAGGTAAACAACATAACTACGACTTCCATGGGATATTTTTGCATTCTCTAAAAATTCGGCCAAAATGGAGGTTAAGAAAATCTCCTCGTTAATTTAGGACATCACTCGTTTTCGACCCATTTTTACTAGGAAGGCCATAAAGTGGCCGATTTGTATTGAATCTTAGCATGTGACAATTCGTTGGATAGGTAAACAACATACCTACGATTTCCATGGGATATTTTTGCATTCTCTAAAAATTCGGCCAAAAGGGAGGTTAAGAAAATCCCCTCGTTAATTTAGGACATTACTCGTTTTCGACCCTTTTTTACTAGGAAGGCCATAATGTGGCCGATTTGCATTGAATCTTAGCATGTGACAATTCGTTGGAAAGGTAAACAACATAACTACGACTTCCATGGGATATTTTTGCATTCTCTAAAAATTCGGCCAAAATGGAGGTTAAGAAAATCTCCTTGTTAATTTGGGACATTACTCGTTTTCGACCCTTTTTTAGTAGGAAGGCCACAATGTGGCCGATTTGCATTGAATCTTAGCGTGTGACAATTCGTTGGATAGGTAAACAACATAACTACGACTTCCATGGGATATTTTTGCATTCTCTAAAAATTCGGCCAAAATGGAGGTTAAGAAAATCTCCTCGTTAATTTAGGACATTACTCGTTTTCGACCCATTTTTACTAGGAAGGCCATAAAGTGGCCGATTTGTATTGAATCTTAGCATGTGACAATTCGTTGGATAGGTAAACAACATAACTACGACTTCCATGGGATATTTTTGCATTCTCTAAAAATTCGGCCAAAACGGAGGTTAAGGAAATCTCCTCGTTAATTTAGGACATTACACGTTTTCGACCCTTTTTTACTAGGAAGGCCATAATGTGGCCGATTTGCATTGAATCTTAGCATGTGACAATTCGTTGGATAGATAAACAACATAACTACTACTTCCATGGGATATTTTCGCATTCTCTAAAAATTCGGCCAAAATGGAGGTTAAGAAAATCTCCTCGTTAATTTAGGACATTACTCGTTTTCGACCCATTTTTACTAGGAAGGCCATAAAGTGGCCGATTTGTATTGAATCTTAGCATGTGACAATTTGTTGGATAGGTAAACAACATAACTACGACTTCCATGGGATATTTTTGCATTCTCTAAAAATTCGGCCAAAACGGAGGTTAAGAAAATCTCCTCGTTAATTTAGGACATTACTCGTTTTCGACCCTTTTTTACTAGGAAGGCCATAATGTGGCCGATTTGCATTGAATCTTAGCATGTGACAATTCGTTGGATAGATAAACAACATAACTACGACTTCCATGGGATATTTTCGCATTCTCTAAAAATTCGGCCAAAATGGAGGTTAAGAAAATCTCCTCGTTAATTTAGGACATAACTCGTTTTCAACCCTTTTTTAGTAGGAAGGCCATAATGTGGCCGATTTGCATTGAATCTTAGCGTGTGACAATTCGTTGGATAGGTAAACAACATAACTACGACTTCCATGGGATATTTTTGCATTCTCTAAAAATTCGGCCAAAATGGAGGTTAAGAAAATCTCCTCGTTAATTTAGGACATTACTCGTTTTTGACCCATTTTTACTAGGAAGGCCATAAAGTGGCCGATTTGTATTGAATCTTAGCATGTGACAATTCGTTGGAAAGGTAAACAACATAACTACGACTTCCATGGGATATTTTTGCATTCTCTAAAAATTCGGCCAAAATGGAGGTTAAGAAAATCTCCTTGTTAATTTGGGACATTACTCGTTTTCGACCCTTTTTTAGTAGGAAGGCCATAATGTGGCCGATTTGCATTGAATCTTAGCGTGTGACAATTCGTTGGATAGGTAAACAACATAACTACGACTTCCATGGGATATTTTTGCATTCTCTAAAAATTCGGCCAAAATGGAGGTTAAGAAAATCTCCTCGTTAATTTAGGACATTACTCGTTTTTGACCCATTTTTACTAGGGAGGCCATAAAGTGGCCGATTTGTATTGAATCTTAGCATGTGACAATTCGTTGGAAAGGTAAACAACATAACTACGACTTCCATGGGATATTTTTGCATTCTCTAAAAATTCGGCCAAAATGGAGGTTAAGAAAATCTCCTCGTTAATTTAGGACATTACTCGTTTTCGACCCTTTTTTTATAAGGAAGGCCATAAAGTGGCCGGTTTGTATTGAATCTTAGCATGGGACAATTCGTTGGATAGGTAAACAACATAGCTACGACTTCCATGGGATATTTTTGCATTTTTTAAAAATTCAGCCAAAATGGAGGTTAAGAAAATCCTTGCGTTAATTTGGGACATTACTCGTTTTCGACCCTTTTTTACTAGGAAGGCCATAATGTGGCCAATTTGCATTGACTTTTTTACTAGGAAGGCCATAATGTTGCCGATTTGCATTGAATTTTAGCGTGTGACAATTCGTTGGATAGGTAAACAACATAACTACGACTTCCATGGGATATTTTTGCATTCTCTAAAAATTCGGCCAAAATGGAGGTTAAGAAAATCTCCTCGTTAATTTAGGACATAACTCGTTTTCAACCCTTTTTTAGTAGGAAGGCCATAATGTGGCCGATTTGCATTGAATCTTAGCGTGTGACAATTCGTTGGATAGGTAAACAACATAACTACGACTTCCATGGGATATTTTTGCATTCTCTAAAAATTCGGCCAAAATGGAGGTTAAGAAAATCTCCTCGTTAATTTAGGACATTACTCGTTTTTGACCCATTTTTACTAGGAAGGCCATAAAGTGGCCGATTTGTATTGAATCTTAGCATGTGACAATTCGTTGGAAAGGTAAACAACATAACTACGACTTCCATGGGATATTTTTGCATTCTCTAAAAATTCAGCCAAAATGGAGGTTAAGAAAATCTCCTTGTTAATTTGGGACATTACTCGTTTTCGACCCTTTTTTAGTAGGAAGGCCATAATGTGGCCGATTTGCATTGAATCTTAGCGTGTGACAATTCGTTGGATAGGTAAACAACATAACTACGACTTCCATGGGATATTTTTGCATTCTCTAAAAATTCGGCCAAAATGGAGGTTAAGAAAATCTCCTCGTTAATTTAGGACATTACTCGTTTTTGACCCATTTTTACTAGGGAGGCCATAAAGTGGCCGATTTGTATTGAATCTTAGCATGTGACAATTCGTTGGAAAGGTAAACAACATAACTACGACTTCCATGGGATATTTTTGCATTCTCTAAAAATTCGGCCAAAATGGAGGTTAAGAAAATCTCCTCGTTAATTTAGGACATTACTCGTTTTCGACCCTTTTTTTATAAGGAAGGCCATAAAGTGGCCGGTTTGTATTGAATCTTAGCATGGGACAATTCGTTGGATAGGTAAACAACATAGCTACGACTTCCATGGGATATTTTTGCATTTTTTAAAAATTCAGCCAAAATGGAGGTTAAGAAAATCCTTGCGTTAATTTGGGACATTACTCGTTTTCGACCCTTTTTTACTAGGAAGGCCATAATGTGGCCGATTTGCATTGACTTTTTTACTAGGAAGGCCATAATGTTGCCGATTTGCATTGAATTTTAGCGTGTGACAATTCGTTGGATAGGTAAACAACATAACTACGACTTCCATGGGATATTTTTGCATTCTCTAAAAATTCGGCCAAAATGGAGGTTAAGAAAATCTCCTCGTTAATTTAGGACCGTTTTCGACCCATTTTTACTAGGAAGGCCATAAAGTGGCCGATTTGTATTGAATCTTAGCATGTGACAATTCGTTGGAAAGGTAAACAACATAACTACGACTTCCATGGGATATTTTTGCATTCTCTAAAAATTCGGCCAAAATGGAGGTTAAGAAAATCTCCTTGTTAATTTGGGACATTACTCGTTTTCGACCCTTTTTTAGTAGGAAGGCCATAATGTGGCCGATTTGCAATGTATCTTAGCGTGTGACAATTCGTTGGATAGGTAAACAACATAACTACGACTTCCATGGGATATTTTTGCATTCTCTAAAAATTCGGCCAAAATGGAGGTTAAGAAAATCTCCTCGTTAATTTAGGACATTACTCGTTTTCGACCCATTTTTACTAGGAAGGCCATAAAGTGGCCGATTTGTATTGAATCTTAGCATGTGACAATTCGTTGGAAAGGTAAACAACATAACTACGACTTCCATGGGATATTTTTGCATTCTCTAAAAATTCGGCCAAAATGGAGGTTAAGAAAATCTCCTTGTTAATTTGGGACATTACTCGTTTTCGACCCTTTTTTAGTAGGAAGGCCATAATGTGGCCGATTTGCATTGAATCTTAGCGTGTGACAATTCGTTGGATAGGTAAACAACATAACTACGACTTCCATGGGATATTTTTGCATTCTCTAAAAATTCGGCCAAAATGGAGGTTAAGAAAATCTCCTCGTTAATTTAGGACATTACTCGTTTTCGACCCTTTTTTTATAAGGAAGGCCATAAAGTGGCCGGTTTGTATTGAATCTTAGCATGGGACAATTCGTTGGATAGGTAAACAACATAGCTACGACTTCCATGGGATATTTTTGCATTTTTTAAAAATTCAGCCAAAATGGAGGTTAAGAAAATCCTTGCGTTAATTTGGGACATTACTCGTTTTCGACCCTTTTTTACTAGGAAGGCCATAATGTGGCCGATTTGCATTGACTTTTTTACTAGGAAGGCCATAATGTGGCCGATTTGCATTGAATCTTAGCGTGTGACAATTCGTTGGATAGGTAAACAACATAACTACGACTTCCATGGGATATTTTTGCATTCTCTAAAAATTCGGCCAAAATGGAGGTTAAGAAAATCTCCTCGTTAATTTAGGACATAACTCGTTTTCGACCCATTTTTACTAGGAAGGCCATAAAGTGGCCGATTTGTATTGAATCTTAGCATGTGACAATTCGTTGGATAGGTAAACAACATACCTACGATTTCCATGGGATATTTTTGCATTCTCTAAAAATTCGGCAAAAAGGGAGGTTAAGAAAATCCCCTCGTTAATTTAGGACATTACTCGTTTTCGACCCTTTTTTACTAGGAAGGCCATAATGTGGCCGATTTGCATTGAATCTTAGCATGTGACAATTCGTTGGAAAGGTAAACAACATAACTACGACTTCCATGGGATATTTTTGCATTCTCTAAAAATTCGGCCAAAATGGAGGTTAAGAAAATCTCCTTGTTAATTTGGGACATTACTCGTTTTCGACCCTTTTTTAGTAGGAAGGCCATAATGTGGCCGATTTGCATTGAA
Source organism: Medicago sativa (assembly GCF_051527215.1). NCBI lineage: Eukaryota > Viridiplantae > Streptophyta > Magnoliopsida > Fabales > Fabaceae > Medicago > Medicago sativa. The sequence goes on from NC_140750.1 coordinate 87,367,853, forward strand.
TCTTAGCGTGTGACAATTCGTTGGATAGGTAAACAACATAACTACGACTTCCATGGGATATTTTTGCATTCTCTAAAAATTCGGCCAAAATGGAGGTTAAGAAAATCTCCTCGTTAATTTAGGACATTACTCGTTTTCGACCCATTTTTACTAGGAAGGCCATAAAGTGGCCGATTTGTATTGAATCTTAGCATGTGACAATTCGTTGGATAGGTAAACAACATACCTACGATTTCCATGGGATATTTTTGCATTCTCTAAAAATTCGGCCAAAAGGGAGGTTAAGAAAATCCCCTCGTTAATTTAGGACATTACTCGTTTTCGACCCTTTTTTACTAGGAAGGCCATAATGTGGCCGATTTGCATTGAATCTTAGCATGTGACAATTCGTTGGATAGGTAAACAACATAACTACGACTTCCATGGGATATTTTTGCATTCTTTAAAAATTCGGCCAAAATGGAGGTTAAGAAAATCTCCTTGTTAATTTGGGACATTACTCGTTTTCGACCCTTTTTTAGTAGGAAGGCCATAATGTGGCCGATTTGCATTGAATCTTAGAGTGTGACAATTCGTTGGATAGGTAAACAACATAACTACGACTTCCATGGGATATTTTTGCATTCTCTAAAAATTCGGCCAAAATGGAGGTTAAGAAAATCTCCTTGTTAATTTGGGACATTACTCGTTTTCGACCCTTTTTTAGTAGGAAGGCCATAATGTGGCCGATTTGCATTGAATCTTAGCGTGTGACAATTCGTTGGATAGGTAAACAACATAACTACGACTTCCATGGGATATTTTTGCATTCTCTAAAAATTCGGCCAAAATGGAGGTTAAGAAAATCTCCTCGTTAATTTAGGACATTACCGTTTTCGACCCATTTTTACTAGGAAGGCCATAAAGTGGCCGATTTGTATTGAATCTTAGCATGTGACAATTCGTTGGATAGGTAAACAATATACCTACGATTTCCATGGGATATTTTTGCATTCTCTAAAAATTCGGCCAAAATGGAGGTTAAGAAAATCCCCTCGTTAATTTAGGACATTACTCGTTTTCGACCCTTTTTTACTAGGAAGGCCATAATGTGGCCGATTTGCATTGAATCTTAGCATGTGACAATTCGTTGGATAGGTAAACAACATAACTACGACTTCCATGGGATATTTTTGCATTATCTAAAAATTCGGCCAAAATGGAGGTTAAGAAAATCTCCTCGTTAATTTAGGACATTACTCGTTTTCGACCCATTTTTACTAGGAAGGCCATAAAGTGGCCGATTTGTATTGAATCTTAGCATGTGACAATTCGTTGGATAGGTAAACAACATAACTACGACTTCCATGGGATATTTTTGCATTCTCTAAAAATTCGGCCAAAACGGAGGTTAAGGAAATCTCCTCGTTAATTTAGGACATTACTCGTTTTCGACCCTTTTTTACTAGGAAGGCCATAATGTGGCCGATTTGCATTGAATCTTAGCATGTGACAATTCGTTGGATAGATAAACAACATAACTACGACTTCCATGGGATATTTTCGCATTCTCTAAAAATTCGGCCAAAATGGAGGTTAAGAAAATCTCCTCGTTAATTTAGGACATTACTCGTTTTCGACCCATTTTTACTAGGAAGGCCATAAAGTGGCCGATTTGTATTGAATCTTAGCATGTGACAATTTGTTGGATAGGTAAACAACATAACTACGACTTCCATGGGATATTTTTGCATTCTCTAAAAATTCGGCCAAAACGGAGGTTAAGAAAATCTCCTCGTTAATTTAGGACATTACTCGTTTTCGACCCTTTTTTACTAGGAAGGCCATAATGTGGCCGATTTGCATTGAATCTTAGCATGTGACAATTCGTTGGATAGATAAACAACATAACTACGACTTCCATGGGATATTTTCGCATTCTCTAAAAATTCGGCCAAAATGGAGGTTAAGAAAATCTCCTCTTTAATTTAGGACATAACTCGTTTTCAACCCTTTTTTAGTAGGAAGGCCATAATGTGGCCGATTTGCATTGAATCTTAGCGTGTGACAATTCGTTGGATAGGTAAACAACATAACTACGACTTCCATGGGATATTTTTGCATTCTCTAAAAATTCGGCCAAAATGGAGGTTAAGAAAATCTCCTCGTTAATTTAGGACATTACTCGTTTTCGACCCATTTTTACTAGGAAGGCCATAAAGTGGCCGATTTGTATTGAATCTTAGCATGTGACAATTCGTTGGAAAGGTAAACAACATAACTACGACTTCCATGGGATATTTTTGCATTCTCTAAAAATTCGGCCAAAATGGAGGTTAAGAAAATCTCCTTGTTAATTTGGGACATTACTCGTTTTCGACCCTTTTTTAGTAGGAAGGCCATAATGTGGCCGATTTGCATTGAATCTTAGCGTGTGACAATTCGTTGGATAGGTAAACAACATAACTACGACTTCCATGGGATATTTTTGCATTCTCTAAAAATTCGGCCAAAATGGAGGTTAAGAAAATCTCCTCGTTAATTTAGGACATTACTCGTTTTCGACCCTTTTTTTATAAGGAAGGCCATAAAGTGGCCGGTTTGTATTGAATCTTAGCATGGGACAATTCGTTGGATAGGTAAACAACATAGCTACGACTTCCATGGGATATTTTTGCATTTTTTAAAAATTCAGCCAAAATGGAGGTTAAGAAAATCCTTGCGTTAATTTGGGACATTACTCGTTTTCGACCCTTTTTTACTAGGAAGGCCATAATGTGGCCGATTTGCATTGACTTTTTTACTAGGAAGGCCATAATGTTGCCGATTTGCATTGAATTTTAGCGTGTGACAATTCGTTGGATAGGTAAACAACATAACTACGACTTCCATGGGATATTTTTGCATTCTCTAAAAATTCGGCCAAAATGGAGGTTAAGAAAATCTCCTCGTTAATTTAGGACATAACTCGTTTTCGACCCATTTTTACTAGGAAGGCCATAAAGTGGAAGATTTGTATTGAATCTTAGCATGTGACAATTCGTTGGATAGGTAAACAACATACCTACGATTTCCATGGGATATTTTTGCATTCTCTAAAAATTCGGCAAAAAGGGAGGTTAAGAAAATCCCCTCGTTAATTTAGGACATTACTCGTTTTCGACCCTTTTTTACTAGGAAGGCCATAATGTGGCCGATTTGCATTGAATCTTAGCATGTGACAATTCGTTGGAAAGGTAAACAACATAACTACGACTTCCATGGGATATTTTTGCATTCTCTAACAATTCGGCCAAAATGGAGGTTAAGAAAATCTCCTTGTTAATTTGGGACATTACTCGTTTTCGACCCTTTTTTAGTAGGAAGGCCATAATGTGGCCGATTTGCATTGAATCTTAGCGTGTGACAATTCGTTGGATAGGTAAACAACATAACTACGACTTCCATGGGATATTTTTGCATTCTCTAAAAATTCGGCCAAAATGGAGGTTAAGAAAATCTCCTCGTTAATTTAGGACATTACTCGTTTTCGACCCATTTTTACTAGGAAGGCCATAAAGTGGCCGATTTGTATTGAATCTTAGCATGTGACAATTCGTTGGATAGGTAAACAACATACCTACGATTTCCATGGGATATTTTTGCATTCTCTAAAAATTCGGCCAAAAGGGAGGTTAAGAAAATCCCCTCGTTAATTTAGGACATTACTCGTTTTCGACCCTTTTTTACTAGGAAGGCCATAATGTGGCCGATTTGCATTGAATCTTAGCATGTGACAATTCGTTGGAAAGGTAAACAACATAACTACGACTTCCATGGGATATTTTTGCATTCTCTAAAAATTCGGCCAAAATGGAGGTTAAGAAAATCTCCTTGTTAATTTGGGACATTACTCGTTTTCGACCCTTTTTTAGTAGGAAGGCCATAATGTGGCCGATTTGCATTGAATCTTAGCGTGTGACAATTCGTTGGATAGGTAAACAACATAACTACGACTTCCATGGGATATTTTTGCATTCTCTAAAAATTCGGCCAAAATGGAGGTTAAGAAAATCTCCTCGTTAATTTAGGACATAACTCGTTTTCGACCCATTTTTACTAGGAAGGCCATAAAGTGGAAGATTTGTATTGAATCTTAGCATGTGACAATTCGTTGGATAGGTAAACAACATACCTACGATTTCCATGGGATATTTTTGCATTCTCTAAAAATTCGGCAAAAAGGGAGGTTAAGAAAATCCCCTCGTTAATTTAGGACATTACTCGTTTTCGACCCTTTTTTACTAGGAAGGCCATAATGTGGCCGATTTGCATTGAATCTTAGCGTGTGACAATTCGTTGGATAGGTAAACAACATAACTACGACTTCCATGGGATATTTTTGCATTCTCTAAAAATTCGGCCAAAATGGAGGTTAAGAAAATCTCCTCGTTAATTTAGGACATTACTCGTTTTCGACCCATTTTTACTAGGAAGGCCATAAAGTGGCCGATTTGTATTGAATCTTAGCATGTGACAATTCGTTGGATAGGTAAACAACATACCTACGATTTCCATGGGATATTTTTGCATTCTCTAAAAATTCGGCCAAAAGGGAGGTTAAGAAAATCCCCTCGTTAATTTAGGACATTACTCGTTTTCGACCCTTTTTTACTAGGAAGGCCATAATGTGGCCGATTTGCATTGAATCTTAGCATGTGACAATTCGTTGGAAAGGTAAACAACATAACTACGACTTCCATGGGATATTTTTGCATTCTCTAAAAATTCGGCCAAAATGGAGGTTAAGAAAATCTCCTTGTTAATTTGGGACATTACTCGTTTTCGACCCTTTTTTAGTAGGAAGGCCATAATGTGGCCGATTTGCATTGAATCTTAGCGTGTGACAATTCGTTGGATAGGTAAACAACATAACTACGACTTCCATGGGATATTTTTGCATTCTCTAAAAATTCGGCCAAAATGGAGGTTAAGAAAATCTCCTCGTTAATTTAGGACATTACTCGTTTTCGACCCTTTTTTTATAAGGAAGGCCATAAAGTGGCCGGTTTGTATTGAATCTTAGCATGGGACAATTCGTTGGATAGGTAAACAACATAGCTACGACTTCCATGGGATATTTTTGCATTTTTTAAAAATTCAGCCAAAATGGAGGTTAAGAAAATCCTTGCGTTAATTTGGGACATTACTCGTTTTCGACCCTTTTTTACTAGGAAGGCCATAATGTGGCCGATTTGCATTGACTTTTTTACTAGGAAGGCCATAATGTTGCCGATTTGCATTGAATTTTAGCGTGTGACAATTCGTTGGATAGGTAAACAACATAACTACGACTTCCATGGGATATTTTTGCATTCTCTAAAAATTCGGCCAAAATGGAGGTTAAGAAAATCTCCTCGTTAATTTAGGACATTACTCGTTTTCGACCCATTTTTACTAGGAAGGCCATAAAGTGGCCGATTTGTATTGAATCTTAGCATGTGACAATTCGTTGGATAGGTAAACAACATACCTACGATTTCCATGGGATATTTTTGCATTCTCTAAAAATTCGGCCAAAAGGGAGGTTAAGAAAATCCCCTCGTTAATTTAGGACATTACTCGTTTTCGACCCTTTTTTACTAGGAAGGCCATAATGTGGCCGATTTGCATTGAATCTTAGCATGTGACAATTCGTTGGAAAGGTAAACAACATAACTACGACTTCCATGGGATATTTTTGCATTCTCTAAAAATTCGGCCAAAATGGAGGTTAAGAAAATCTCCTCGTTAATTTAGGACATTACTCGTTTTCGACCCATTTTTACTAGGAAGGCCATAAAGTGGCCGATTTGTATTGAATCTTAGCATGTGACAATTCGTTGGATAGGTAAACAACATACCTACGATTTCCATGGGATATTTTTGCATTCTCTAAAAATTCGGCCAAAAGGGAGGTTAAGAAAATCCCCTCGTTAATTTAGGACATTACTCGTTTTCGACCCTTTTTTACTAGGAAGGCCATAATGTGGCCGATTTGCATTGAATCTTAGCATGTGACAATTCGTTGGAAAGGTAAACAACATAACTACGACTTCCATGGGATATTTTTGCATTCTCTAAAAATTCGGCCAAAATGGAGGTTAAGAAAATCTCCTTGTTAATTTGGGACATTACTCGTTTTCGACCCTTTTTTAGTAGGAAGGCCATAATGTGGCCGATTTGCATTGAATCTTAGCGTGTGACAATTCGTTGGATAGGTAAACAACATAACTACGACTTCCATGGGATATTTTTGCATTCTCTAAAAATTCGGCCAAAATGGAGGTTAAGAAAATCTCCTCGTTAATTTAGGACATAACTCGTTTTCGACCCATTTTTACTAGGAAGGCCATAAAGTGGAAGATTTGTATTGAATCTTAGCATGTGACAATTCGTTGGATAGGTAAACAACATACCTACGATTTCCATGGGATATTTTTGCATTCTCTAAAAATTCGGCAAAAAGGGAGGTTAAGAAAATCCCCTCGTTAATTTAGGACATTACTCGTTTTCGACCCTTTTTTACTAGGAAGGCCATAATGTGGCCGATTTGCATTGAATCTTAGCGTGTGACAATTCGTTGGATAGGTAAACAACATAACTACGACTTCCATGGGATATTTTTGCATTCTCTAAAAATTCGGCCAAAATGGAGGTTAAGAAAATCTCCTCGTTAATTTAGGACATTACTCGTTTTCGACCCATTTTTACTAGGAAGGCCATAAAGTGGCCGATTTGTATTGAATCTTAGCATGTGACAATTCGTTGGATAGGTAAACAACATACCTACGATTTCCATGGGATATTTTTGCATTCTCTAAAAATTCGGCCAAAAGGGAGGTTAAGAAAATCCCCTCGTTAATTTAGGACATTACTCGTTTTCGACCCTTTTTTACTAGGAAGGCCATAATGTGGCCGATTTGCATTGAATCTTAGCATGTGACAATTCGTTGGAAAGGTAAACAACATAACTACGACTTCCATGGGATATTTTTGCATTCTCTAAAAATTCGGCCAAAATGGAGGTTAAGAAAATCTCCTTGTTAATTTGGGACATTACTCGTTTTCGACCCTTTTTTAGTAGGAAGGCCATAATGTGGCCGATTTGCATTGAATCTTAGCGTGTGACAATTCGTTGGATAGGTAAGCAACATAACTACGACTTCCATGGGATATTTTTGCATTCTCTAAAAATTCGGCCAAAATGGAGGTTAAGAAAATCTCCTCGTTAATTTAGGACATTACTCGTTTTCGACCCTTTTTTTATAAGGAAGGCAATAAAGTGGCCGGTTTGTATTGAATCTTAGCATGGGACAATTCGTTGGATAGGTAAACAACATAGCTACGACTTCCATGGGATATTTTTGCATTTTTTAAAAATTCAGCCAAAATGGAGGTTAAGAAAATCCTTGCGTTAATTTGGGACATTACTCGTTTTCGACCCTTTTTTACTAGGAAGGCCATAATGTGGCCGATTTGCATTGACTTTTTTACTAGGAAGGCCATAATGTTGCCGATTTGCATTGAATTTTAGCGTGTGACAATTCGTTGGATAGGTAAACAACATAACTACGACTTCCATGGGATATTTTTGCATTCTCTAAAAATTCGGCCAAAATGGAGGTTAAGAAAATCTCCTCGTTAATTTAGGACATTACTCGTTTTCGACCCATTTTTACTAGGAAGGCCATAAAGTGGCCGATTTGTATTGAATCTTAGCATGTGACAATTCGTTGGATAGGTAAACAACATACCTACGATTTCCATGGGATATTTTTGCATTCTCTAAAAATTCGGCCAAAAGGGAGGTTAAGAAAATCCCCTCGTTAATTTAGGACATTACTCGTTTTCGACCCTTTTTTACTAGGAAGGCCATAATGTGGCCGATTTGCATTGAATCTTAGCATGTGACAATTCGTTGGAAAGGTAAACAACATAACTACGACTTCCATGGGATATTTTTGCATTCTCTAAAAATTCGGCCAAAATGGAGGTTAAGAAAATCTCCTTGTTAATTTGGGACATTACTCGTTTTCGACCCTTTTTTAGTAGGAAGGCCATAATGTGGCCGATTTGCATTGAATCTTAGCGTGTGACAATTCGTTGGATAGGTAAACAACATAACTACGACTTCCATGGGATATTTTTGCATTCTCTAAAAATTCGGCCAAAATGGAGGTTAAGAAAATCTCCTCGTTAATTTAGGACATTACTCGTTTTCGACCCTTTTTTTATAAGGAAGGCCATAAAGTGGCCGGTTTGTATTGAATCTTAGCATGGGACAATTCGTTGGATAGGTAAACAACATAGCTACGACTTCCATGGGATATTTTTGCATTTTTTAAAAATTCAGCCAAAATGGAGGTTAAGAAAATCCTTGCGTTAATTTGGGACATTACTCGTTTTCGACCCTTTTTTACTAGGAAGGCCATAATGTGGCCGATTTGCATTGACTTTTTTACTAGGAAGGCCATAATGTTGCCGATTTGCATTGAATTTTAGCGTGTGACAATTCGTTGGATAGGTAAACAACATAACTACGACTTCCATGGGATATTTTTGCATTCTCTAAAAATTCGGCCAAAATGGAGGTTAAGAAAATCTCCTCGTTAATTTAGGACATTACTCGTTTTCGACCCATTTTTACTAGGAAGGCCATAAAGTGGCCGATTTGTATTGAATCTTAGCATGTGACAATTCGTTGCATAGGTAAACATCATAACTACGACTTCCATGGGATATTTTTGCATTCTCTAAAAATTCGGCCAAAACGGAGGTTAAGGAAATCTCCTCGTTAATTTAGGACATTACTCGTTTTCGACCCTTTTTTACTAGGAAGGCCATAATGTGGCCGATTTGCATTGAATCTTAGCATGTGACAATTCGTTGGATAGATAAACAACATAACTACGACTTCCATGGGATATTTTCGCATTCTCTAAAAATTCGGCCAAAATGGAGGTTAAGAAAATCTCCTCGTTAATTTAGGACATAACTCGTTTTCAACCCTTTTTTAGTAGGAAGGCCATAATGTGGCCGATTTGCATTGAATCTTAGCGTGTGACAATTCGTTGGATAGGTAAACAACATAACTACGACTTCCATGGGATATTTTTGCATTCTCTAAAAATTCGGCCAAAATGGAGGTTAAGAAAATCTCCTCGTTAATTTAGGACATTACTCGTTTTCGACCCATTTTTACTAGGAAGGCCATAAAGTGGCCGATTTGTATTGAATCTTAGCATGTGACAATTCGTTGGATAGGTAAACAACATACCTACGATTTCCATGGGATATTTTTGCATTCTCTAAAAATTCGGCCAAAAGGGAGGTTAAGAAAATCCCCTCGTTAATTTAGGACATTACTCGTTTTCGACCCTTTTTTACTAGGAAGGCCATAATGTGGCCGATTTGCATTGAATCTTAGCATGTGACAATTCGTTGGAAAGGTAAACAACATAACTACGACTTCCATGGGATATTTTTGCATTCTCTAAAAATTCGGCCAAAATGGAGGTTAAGAAAATCTCCTTGTTAATTTGGGACATTACTCGTTTTCGACCCTTTTTTAGTAGGAAGGCCATAATGTGGCCGATTTGCATTGAATCTTAGCGTGTGACAATTCGTTGGATAGGTAAACAACATAACTACGACTTCCATGGGATATTTTTGCATTCTCTAAAAATTCGGCCAAAATGGAGGTTAAGAAAATCTCCTCGTTAATTTAGGACATTACTCGTTTTCGACCCTTTTTTTATAAGGAAGGCCATAAAGTGGCCGGTTTGTATTGAATCTTAGCATGGGACAATTCGTTGGATAGGTAAACAACATAGCTACGACTTCCATGGGATATTTTTGCATTTTTTAAAAATTCAGCCAAAATGGAGGTTAAGAAAATCCTTGCGTTAATTTGGGACATTACTCGTTTTCGACCCTTTTTTACTAGGAAGGCCATAATGTGGCCGATTTGCATTGACTTTTTTACTAGGAAGGCCATAATGTTGCCGATTTGCATTGAATTTTAGCGTGTGACAATTCGTTGGATAGGTAAACAACATAACTACGACTTCCATGGGATATTTTTGCATTCTCTAAAAATTCGGCCAAAATGGAGGTTAAGAAAATCTCCTCGTTAATTTAGGACATTACTCGTTTTCGACCCATTTTTACTAGGAAGGCCATAAAGTGGCCGATTTGTATTGAATCTTAGCATGTGACAATTCGTTGCATAGGTAAACATCATAACTACGACTTCCATGGGATATTTTTGCATTCTCTAAAAATTCGGCCAAAACGGAGGTTAAGGAAATCTCCTCGTTAATTTAGGACATTACTCGTTTTCGACCCTTTTTTACTAGGAAGGCCATAATGTGGCCGATTTGCATTGAATCTTAGCATGTGACAATTCGTTGGATAGATAAACAACATAACTACGACTTCCATGGGATATTTTCGCATTCTCTAAAAATTCGGCCAAAATGGAGGTTAAGAAAATCTCCTCGTTAATTTAGGACATAACTCGTTTTCAACCCTTTTTTAGTAGGAAGGCCATAATGTGGCCGATTTGCATTGAATCTTAGCGTGTGACAATTCGTTGGATAGGTAAACAACATAACTACGACTTCCATGGGATATTTTTGCATTCTCTAAAAATTCGGCCAAAATGGAGGTTAAGAAAATCTCCTCGTTAATTTAGGACATTACTCGTTTTCGACCCATTTTTACTAGGAAGGCCATAAAGTGGCCGATTTGTATTGAATCTTAGCATGTGACAAATCGTTGGATAGGTAAACAACATACCTACGATATCCATGGGATATTTTTGCATTCTCTAAAAATTCGGCCAAAATGGAGGCTAAGAAAATCCCCTCGTTAATTTAGGACATTACTCGTTTTCGACCCTTTTTTACTAGGAAGGCCATAATGTGGCCGATTTGCATTGAATCTTAGCATGTGACAATTCGTTGGAAAGGTAAACAACATAACTACGACTTCCATGGGATATTTTTGCATTCTCTAAAAATTCGGCCAAAATGGAGGTTAAGAAAATCTCCTCGTTAATTTAGGACATTACTCGTTTTCGACCCATTTTTACTAGGAAGGCCATAAAGTGGCCGATTTGTATTGAATCTTAGCATGTGACAATTCGTTGCATAGGTAAACATCATAACTACGACTTCCATGGGATATTTTTGCATTCTCTAAAAATTCGGCCAAAACGGAGGTTAAGGAAATCTCCTCGTTAATTTAGGACATTACTCGTTTTCGACCCTTTTTTACTAGGAAGGCCATAATGTGGCCGATTTGCATTGAATCTTAGCATGTGACAATTCGTTGGATAGATAAACAACATAACTACGACTTCCATGGGATATTTTCGCATTCTCTAAAAATTCGGCCAAAATGGAGGTTAAGAAAATCTCCTCGTTAATTTAGGACATAACTCGTTTTCAACCCTTTTTTAGTAGGAAGGCCATAATGTGGCCGATTTGCATTGAATCTTAGCATGTGACAATTCGTTGGATAGATAAACAACATAACTACGACTTCCATGGGATATTTTCGCATTCTCTAAAAATTCGGCCAAAATGGAGGTTAAGAAAATCTCCTCGTTAATTTAGGACATAACTCGTTTTCAACCCTTTTTTAGTAGGAAGGCCATAATGTGGCCGATTTGCATTGAATCTTAGCGTGTGACAATTCGTTGGATAGGTAAACAACATAACTACGACTTCCATGGGATATTTTTGCATTCTCTAAAAATTTGGCCAAAATGGAGGTTAAGAAAATATCCTCGTTAATTTGGGACATTACTCGTTTTCGACCCTTTTTTAGTAGGAAGGCCATAATGTAGCCGATTTGCATTGAATCTAAGCGTGTGACAATTCGTTGGATAGGTAAAAAAACATAACTACGACTTCCATGGGATATTTTTGCATTCTCTAAAAATTCGGCCAAAATGGAGGTTAAGAAAATCTCCTCGTTAATTTAGGACATTACTCGTTTTCGACCCATTTTTACTAGGAAGGCCATAAAGTGGCCGATTTGTATTGAATCTTAGCATGTGACAATTCGTTGGATAGGTAAACAACATACCTACGATTTCCGTGGGATATTTTTGCATTCTCTAAAAATTCGGCCAAAATGGAGGTTAAGAAAATCTCCTCGTTAATTTAGGACATTACTCGTTTTCGACCCATTTTTACTAGGAAGGCCATAAAGTGGCCGATTTGTATTGAATCTTAGCATGTGACAATTCGTTGGATAGGTAAACAACATACCTACAATTTCCATGGGATATTTTTGCATTCTCTAAAAATTCGTCCAAAATGGAGGTTAAGAAAATCTCCTTGTTAATTTAGGACATTACTCGTTTTCGACCCATTTTTACTAGGAAGGCCATAAAGTGGCCGATTTGTATTGAATCTTAGCATGTGACAATTCGTTGGATAGGTAAACAACATACCTACAATGTCCATGGGATATTTTTGAATTCTCTAAAAATTCGGCCAAAACGGAGGTTAAGGAAATCTCCTCGTTAATTTGGGACATTACTCGTTTTCAACCCTTTTTTAGTAGGAAGGCCATAATGTGGCCGATTTGCATTGAATCTTAGCGTGTGACAATTCGTTGGATAGGTAAACAACATAACTACGACTTCCATGGGATATTTTTGCATTCTCTAAAAATTTGGCCAAAATGGAGGTTAAGAAAATATCCTCGTTAATTTGGGACATTACTCGTTTTCGACCCTTTTTTAGTAGGAAGGCCATAATGTAGCCGATTTGCATTGAATCTAAGCGTGTGACAATTCGTTGGATAGGTAAAAAAACATAACTACGACTTCCATGGGATATTTTTGCATTCTCTAAAAATTCGGCCAAAATGGAGGTTAAGAAAATCTCCTCGTTAATTTAGGACATTACTCGTTTTCGACCCATTTTTACTAGGAAGGCCATAAAGTGGCCGATTTGTATTGAATCTTAGCATGTGACAATTCGTTGGATAGGTAAACAACATACCTACGATTTCCGTGGGATATTTTTGCATTCTCTAAAAATTCGGCCAAAATGGAGGTTAAGAAAATCTCCTCGTTAATTTAGGACATTACTCGTTTTCGACCATTTTTTTATAAGGAAGGCCATAAAGTGGCCGGTTTGTATTGAATCTTAGCATGAGACAATTCGTTGGATAGGTAAACAACATACCTACAATTTCCATGGGATATTTTTGCATTCTCTAAAAATTCGTCCAAAATGGAGGTTAAGAAAATCTCCTTGTTGATTTGGGACATTACTCGTTTTCGACCCTTTTTTAGTAGGAAGGCCATAATGTGGCCGATTTGCATTGAATCTTAGCGTGTGACAATTCGTTGGATAGGTAAACAACATAACTACGACTTCCATGGGATATTTTTGCATTCTCTAAAAATTCGGCCAAAATGGAGGTTAAGAAAATCTCCTCGTTAATTTAGGACATTACTCGTTTTCGACCATTTTTTTATAAGGAAGGCCATAAAGTGGCCGGTTTGTATTGAATCTTAGCATGAGACAATTCGTTGGATAGGTAAACAACATAGCTACGACTTCCATGGGATATTTTTGCATTTTTTAAAAATTCAGCCAAAATGGAGGTTAAGAAAATCCTTGCGTTAATTTGGGACATTACTCGTTTTCGACCCTTTTTTACTAGGAAGGCCATAAAGTGGCCGATTTGTATTGAATCTTAGCATGTGACAATTTGTTGGATAGGTAAACAACATACCTACGATATCCATGGGATATTTTTGCATTCTCTAAAAATTCGGCCAAAATGGAGGCTAAGAAAATCCCCTCGTTAATTTAGGACATTACTCGTTTTCGACCCTTTTTTACTAGGAAGGCCATAATGTGGCCGATTTGCATTGAATCTTAGCATGTGACAATTCGTTGGAAAGGTAAACAACATAACTACGACTTCCATGGGATATTTTTGCATTCTCTAAAAATTTGGCCAAAATGGAGGTTAAGAAAATATCCTCGTTAATTTGGGACATTACTCGTTTTCGACCCTTTTTTAGTAGGAAGGCCATAATGTAGCCGATTTGCATTGAATCTTAGCGTGTGACAATTCGTTGGATAGGTAAACAACATAACTACGACTTCCATGGGATATTTTTGCATTCTCTAAAAATTCGGCCAAAATGGAGGTTAAGAAAATCTCCTCGTTAATTTAGGACATTACTCGTTTTCGACCCATTTTTACTAGGAAGGCCATAAAGTGGCCGATTTGTATTGAATCTTAGCATGTGACAATTCGTTGGATAGGTAAACAACATACCTACGATTTCCGTGGGATATTTTTGCATTCTCTAAAAATTCGGCCAAAATGGAGGTTAAGAAAATCTCCTCGTTAATTTAGGACATTACTCGTTTTCGACCCATTTTTACTAGGAAGGCCATAAAGTGGCCGATTTGTATTGAATCTTAGCATGTGACAATTCGTTGGATAGGTAAACAACCTACCTACGATTTCCATGGGATATTTTTGCATTCTCTAAAAATTCGGCCAAAATGGAGGTTAAGAAAATCTCCTTGTTAATTTGGGACATTACTCGTTTTCGACCCTTTTTTAGTAGGAAGGCCATAATGTGGCCGATTTGCATTGAATCTTAGCGTGTGACAATTCGTTGGATAGGTAAACAACATAACTACGACTTCCATGGGATATTTTTGCATTCTCTAAAAATTCGGCCAAAATGGAGGTTAAGAAAATCTCCTCGTTAATTTAGGACATTACTCGTTTTCGACCCTTTTTTTATAAGGAAGGCCATAAAGTGGCCGGTTTGTATTGAATCTTAGCATGGGACAATTCGTTGGATAGGTAAACAACATAGCTACGACTTCCATGGGATATTTTTGCATTTTTTAAAAATTCAGCCAAAATGGAGGTTAAGAAAATCCTTGCGTTAATTTGGGACATTACTCGTTTTCGACCCTTTTTTACTAGGAAGGCCATAATGTGGCCGATTTGGATTGAATTTTAGCGTGTGAGAATTCGTTGGATAGGTAAACAACATAAGTACAACTTCCATGGGATATTTTTGCATTCTCTAAAAATTCGGCCAAAATGGAGGTTAAGAAAATCTCCTCGTTAATTTAGGACATTACTCGTTTTCGACCCATTTTTACTAGGAAGGCCATAAAGTGGCCGATTTGTATTGAATCTTAGCATGTGACAATTCGTTAGATAGGTAAACAACATACCTACGATTTCCATGGGATATTTTCGCATTCTCTAAAAATTCGGCCAAAATGGAGGTTAAGAAAATCCCCTCGTTAATTTAGGACATTACTCGTTTTCGACCCTTTTTTACTAGGAAGGCCATAATGTGGCCGATTTGCATTGAATCTTAGCATGTGACAATTCGTTGGATAGGTAAACAACATAACTAAGACTTCCATGGGATATTTTTGCATTCTCTAAAAATTCGGCCAAAATGGAGGTTAAGAAAATCTCCTCGTTAATTTAGGACATTACTCGTTTTCGACCCTTTTTTTATAAGGAAGGCCATAAAGTGGCCGGTTTGTATTGAATCTTAGCATGGGACAATTCGTTGGATAGGTAAACAACATAGCTACGACTTCCATGGGATATTTTTGCATTTTTTAAAAATTCAGCCAAAATGGAGGTTAAGAAAATCCTTGCGTTAATTTGGGACATTACTCGTTTTCGACCCTTTTTTACTAGGAAGGCCATAAAGTGGCCGATTTGTATTGAATCTTAGCATGTGACAATTCGTTGGATAGGTAAACAACATACCTACGATATCCATGGGATATTTTTGCATTCTCTAAAAATTCGGCCAAAATGGAGGCTAAGAAAATCCCCTCGTTAATTTAGGACATTACTCGTTTTCGACCCTTTTTTACTAGGAAGGCCATAATGTGGCCGATTTGCATTGAATCTTAGCATGTGACAATTCGTTGGATAGATAAACAACATAACTACGACTTCCATGGGATATTTTTGCATTCTCTAAAAATTCGGCCAAAACGGAGGTTAAGAAAATCTCCTCGTTAATTTAGGACATTACTCATTTTCGACCCATTTTTACTAGGAAGGCCATAAAGTGGCCGATTTGTATTGAATCTTAGCATGTGACAATTTGTTGGATAGGTAAACAACATAACTACGACTTCCATGGGATATTTTTGCATTCTCTAAAAATTCGGCCAAAATGGAGGTTAAGAAAATCTCCTCGTTAATTTAGGACATTACTCGTTTTCGACCCTTTTTTACTAGGAAGGCCATAATGTGGCCGATTTGCATTGAATCTTAGCATGTGACAATTCGTTGGATAGATAAACAACATAACTACGACTTCCATGGGATATTTTCGCATTCTCTAAAAATTCGGCCAAAATGGAGGTTAAGAAAATCTCCTCGTTAATTTAGGACATAACTCGTTTTCAACCCTTTTTTAGTAGGAAGGCCATAATGTGGCCGATTTGCATTGAATCTTAGCGTGTGACAATTCGTTGGATAGGTAAACAACATAACTACGACTTCCATGGGATATTTTTGCATTCTCTAAAAATTCGGCCAAAATGGAGGTTAAGGAAATCTCCTCGTTAATTTAGGACATTACTCGTTTTCGACCCATTTTTACTAGGAAGGCCATAAAGTGGCCGATTTGTATTGAATCTTAGCATGTGACAATTCGTTGGATAGGTAAACAACATACCTACGATATCCTTGGGATATTTTTGCATTCTCTAAAAATTCGGCCAAAATGTAGGCTAAGAAAATCCCCTCGTTAATTTAGGACATTACTCGTTTTCGACCCTTTTTTACTAGGAAGGCCATAATGTGGCCGATTTGCATTGAATCTTAGCATGTGACAATTCGTTGGAAAGGTAAACAACATAACTACGACTTCCATGGGATATTTTTGCATTCTCTAAAAATTTGGCCAAAATGGAGGTTAAGAAAATATCCTCGTTAATTTGGGACATTACTCGTTTTCGACCCTTTTTTAGTAGGAAGGCCATAATGTAGCCGATTTGCATTGAATCTTAGCGTGTGACAATTCGTTGGATAGGTAAACAACATAACTACGACTTCCACGGGATATTTTTGCATTCTCTAAAAATTCGGCCAAAATGGAGGTTAGGAAAATCTCATCGTTAATTTAGGACATTACTCGTTTTCGACCCATTTTTACTAGGAAGGCCATAAAGTGGCCGATTTGTATTGAATCTTAGCATGTGACAATTCGTTGGATAGGTAAACAACATACCTACGATTACCGTGGGATATTTTTGCATTCTCTAAAAATTCGGCCAAAATGGAGGTTAAGAAAATCTCCTCGTTAATTTAGGACATAACTCGTTTTTGACCCTTTTTTACTAGGAAGGCCATAATGTGGCCGATTTGCATTGAATCTTAGCATGTGACAATTCGTTGGGTAGGTAAACAACATAAATACGACTTCCATGGGATATTTTTGCATTCTCTAAAAATTCGGCCAAAACGGAGGTTAAGAAAATCTCCTCGTTAATTTAGGACATTACTCGTTTTCGACCCTTTTTTACTAGGAAGGCCATAATGTGGCCGATTTGCATTGAATCTTAGCATGTGACAATTCGTTGGATAGATAAACAACATAACTACGACTTCCATGGGATATTTACGCATTCTCTAAAAACTCGGCCAAAATGGAGGTTAAGAAAATCTCCTCGTTAATTTAGGACATAACTCGTTTTCAACCCTTTTTTAGTAGGAAGGCCATAATGTGGCCGATTTGCATTGAATCTTAGCGTGTGACAATTCATTGGATAGGTAAACAACATAACTACGACTTCCATGGGATATTTTTGCATTCTCTAAAAATTCGGCCAAAATGGAGGTTAAGAAAATCTCCTCGTTAATTTAAGACATTACTCGTTTTCGACCCATTTTTACTAGGAAGGCCATAAAGTGGCCGATTTGTATTGAATCTTAGCATGTGACAATTCGTTGGATAGGTAAACAACATAACTACTACTTCCATGGGATATTTTTGCATTCTCTAAAAATTCGGCCAAAACGGAGGTTAAGAAAATCTCCTCGTTAATTTAGGAAATTACTCGTTTTCGACCCTTTTTTACTAGGAAGGCCATAATGTGGCCGATTTGCATTGAATCTTAGCATGTGACAATTCGTTGGATAGATAAACAACATAACTACGACTTCCATGGGATATTTTCGCATTCTCAAAAAACTCGGCCAAAATGGAGGTTAAGAAAATCTCCTCGTTAATTTAGGACATAACTCGTTTTCAACCCTTTTTTAGTAGGAAGGCCATAATGTGGCCGATTTGCATTGAATCTTAGCGTGTGACAATTCGTTGGATAGGTAAACAACATAACTACGACTTCCATGGGATATTTTTGCATTCTCTAAAAATTCGGCCAAAATGGAGGTTAAGAAAATCTCCTCGTTAATTTAGGACATTACTCGTTTTCGACCCATTTTTACTAGGAAGGCCATAAAGTGGCCGATTTGTATTGAATCTTAACATGTGACAATTCGTTGGATAGGTAAACAACATACCTACGATATCCATGGGATATTTTTGCATTCTCTAAAAATTCGGCCAAAATGGAGGCTAAGAAAATCCCCTCGTTAGTTTAGGACATTACTTGTTTTGGACCCTTTTTTACTAGGAAGGCCATAATGTGGTCGATTTGCATTGAATCTTAGCATGTGACAATTCGTTGGAAAGGTAAACAACATAACTACGACTTCCATGGGATATTTTTGCATTCTCTAAAAATTTGGCCAAAATGGAGGTTAAGAAAATCTCCTCGTTAATTTGGGACATTACTCGTTTTCGACCCTTTTTTAGTAGGAAGGCCATAATGTAGCCGATTTGCATTGAATCTTAGCGTGTGACAATTCGTTGGATAGGTAAACAACATAACTACGACTTCCATGGGATATTTTTGCATTCTCTAAAAATTCGGCCAAAATGGAGGTTAAGAAAATCTCCTCGTTAATTTAGGACATTACTCGTTTTCGACCCATTTTTACTAGGAAGGCCATAAAGTGGCCGATTTGTATTGAATCTTAGCATGTGACAATTCGTTGGATAGGTAAACAACATACCTACGATTTCCATGGGATATTTTTGCATTCTCTAAAAATTAGGCCAAAATGGAGGTTAAGAAAATCCCCTCGTTAATTTAGGACATTACTAGTTTTCGACCCTTTTTTACTAGGAAGGCCATAATGTGGCCGATTTGCATTGAATCTTAGCATGTGACAATTCGTTGGATAGGTAAACAACATAACTACGACTTCCATGGGATATTTTTGCATTCTCTAAAAATTCGGCCAATATGGAGGTTAAGAAAATCTCCTCGTTAATTTAGGACATTACTCGTTTTCGACCCATTTTTACTAGGAAGGCCATAAAGTGGCCGATTTGTATTGAATCTTAGCATGTGACAATTCGTTGGATAGGCAAACAACATAACTACGACTTCCATGGGATATTTTTGCATTCTCTAAAAATTCGGCCAAAACGGAGGTTAAGAAAATCTCCTCGTTAATTTAGGACATTACTCGTTTTCGACCCTTTTTTACTAGGAAGGCCATAATGTGGCCGATTTGCATTGAATCTTAGCATGTGACAATTCGTTGGATAGATAAACAACATAACTACGACTTCCATGGGATATTTTCGCATTCTCTAAAAATTCGGCCAAAATGGAGGTTCAGAAAATCTCCTCGTTAATTTAGGACATAACTCGTTTTCAACCCTTTTTTAGTAGGAAGGCCAGAATGTGGCCGATTTGCATTGAATCTTAGCGTGTGACAATTCGTTGGATAGGTAAACAACATAACTACGACTTCCATGGGATATTTTTGCATTCTCTAAAAATTCGGCCAAAATGGAGGTTAAGAAAATCTCCTCGTTAATTTAGGACATTACTCGTTTTCGACCCTTTTTTATAAGGAAGGCCATAAAGTGGCCGGTTTGTATTGAATCTTAGCATGGGACAATTTGTTGGATAGGTAAACAACATAGCTACGACTTCCATGGGATATTTTTGCATTTTTTAAAAATTCAGCCAAAATGGAGGTTAAGAAAATCCTTGCGTTAATTTGGGACATTACTCGTTTTCGACCCTTTTTTACTAGGAAGGCCATAATGTGGCCGATTTGCATTGAATTTTAGCGTGTGACAATTCGTTGGATAGGTAAACAACATAACTACGACTTCCATGGGATATTTTTGCATTCTCTAAAAATTCGGCCAAAATGGAGGTTAAGAAAATCTCCTCGTTAATTTAGGACATTACTCGTTTTCGACCCATTTTTACTAGGAAGGCCATAAAGTGGCCGATTTGTATTGAATCTTAGCATGTGACAATTCGTTGGATAGGTAAACAACATACCTACGATTTCCATGGGATATTTTTGCATTCTCTAAAAATTCGGCCAAAATGGAGGTTAAGAAAATCCCCTCGTTAATTTAGGACATTACTAGTTTTCGACCCTTTTTTACTAGGAAGGCCATAATGTGGCCGATTTGCATTGAATCTTAGCATGTGACAATTCGTTGGATAGGTAAACAACATAACTACGACTTCCATGGGATATTTTTGCATTCTCTAAAAATTCGGCCAAAATGGAGGTTAAGAAAATCTCCTCGTTAATTTAGGAAATTACTCGTTTTCGACCCATTTTTACTAGGAAGGCCATAAAGTGGCCGATTTGTATTGAATCTTAGCATGTGACAATTCATTGGATAGGTAAACAACATAACTACGACTTCCATGGGATATTTTTGCATTCTCTAAAAATTCGGCCAAAACGGAGGTTAAGAAAATCTCCTCGTTAATTTAGGACATTACTCGTTTTCGACCCTTTTTTACTAGGAAGGCCATAATGTGGCCGATTTGCATTGAATCTTAGCATGTGACAATTCGTTGGATAGATAAACAACATAACTACGACTTCCATGGGATATTTTCGCATTCTCTAAAAATTCGGCCAAAATGGAGGTTCAGAAAATCTCCTCGTTAATTTAGGACATAACTCGTTTTCAACCCTTTTTTAGTAGGAAGGCCAGAATGTGGCCGATTTGCATTGAATCTTAGCGTGTGACAATTCGTTCGATAGGTAAACAACATAACTACGACTTCCATGGGATATTTTTGCATTCTCTAAAAATTCGGCCAAAATGGAGGTTAAGAAAATCTCCTCGTTAATTTAGGACATTACTCGTTTTCGACCCATTTTTACTAGGAAGGCCATAAAGTGGCCGATTTGTATTGAATCTTAGCATGTGACAATTCGTTGGATAGGTAAACAACATACCTACGATATCCATGGGATATTATTGCATTCTCTAAAAATTCGGCCAAAATGGAGGCTAAGAAAATCCCCTCGTTAATTTAGGACATTACTCGTTTTCGACCCTTTTTTACTAGGAAGGCCATAAAGTGGCCGATTTGTATTGAATCTTAGCATGTGACAATTCGTTGGATAGGTAAACAACATACCTACGATTTCCATGGGATATTTTTGCATTCTCTAAAAATTCGGCCAAAATGGAGGTTAAGAAAATCCCCTCGTTAATTTAGGACATTACTAGTTTTCGACCCTTTTTTACTAGGAAGGCCATAATGTGGCCGATTTGCATTGAATCTTAGCATGTGACAATTCGTTGGATAGGTAAACAACATAACTACGACTTCCATGGGATATTTTTGCATTCTCTAAAAATTCGGCCAAAATGGAGGTTAAGAAAATCTCCTCGTTAATTTAGGACATTACTCGTTTTCGACCCATTTTTACTAGGAAGGCCATAAAGTGGCCGATTTGTATTGAATCTTAGCATGTGACAATTCGTTGGATAGGTAAACAACATAACTACGACTTCCATGGGATATTTTTGCATTCTCTAAAAATTCGGCCAAAACGGAGGTTAAGAAAATCTCCTCGTTAATTTAGGACATTACTCGTTTTCGACCCTTTTTTACTAGGAAGGCCATAATGTGGCCGATTTGCATTGAATCTTAGCATGTGACAATTCGTTGGATAGATAAACAACATAACTACAACTTCCATGGGATATTTTCGCATTCTCTAAAAATTCGGCCAAAATGGAGGTTCAGAAAATCTCCTCGTTAATTTAGGACATAACTCGTTTTCAACCCTTTTTTAGTAGGAAGGCCAGAATGTGGCCGATTTGCATTGAATCTTAGCGTGTGACAATTCGTTGGATAGGTAAACAACATAACTACGACTTCCATGGGATATTTTTGCATTCTCTAAAAATTCGGCCAAAATGGAGGTTAAGAAAATCTCCTCGTTAATTTAGGACATTACTCGTTTTCGACCCATTTTTACTAGGAAGGCCATAAAGTGGCCGATTTGTATTGAATCTTAGCATGTGACAATTCGTTGGATAGGTAAACAACATACCTACGATATCCATGGGATATTTTTGCATTCTCTAAAAATTTGGCCAAAATGGAGGCTAAGAAAATCCCCTCGTTAATTTAGGACATTACTCGTTTTCGACCCTTTTTTACTAGGAAGGCCATAATGTGGCCGATTTGAATTGAATCTTAGCATGTGAGAATTCGTTGGAAAGGTTAACAACATAACTACGACTTCCATGGGATATTTTTGCATTCTCTAAAAATTTGGCCAAAATGGAGGTTAAGAAAATCTCCTCGTTAATTTGGGACATTACTCGTTTTCGACCCTTTTTTATAAGGAAGGCCATAAAGTGGCCGGTTTATATTGAATCTTAGCGTGGGACAATTTGTTGGATAGGTAAACAACATAGCTACGACTTCCATGGGATTTTTTTGCATTCTCTAAAAATTCCGCCAAAATGGAGGTTAAGAAAATCTCCTCGTTAATTTGGGACATTACTCGTTTTCGACCCTTCTTTACTAGGAAGTCCATAATGTGGCATATTTGCATTGAATCTTAGCGTGTGACAATTCGTTGGATAGGTAAACAACATAACTACGACTTCCATGGGATATTTTTGCATTCTCTAAAAATTCGGCCAAAATGGAGGTTAAGAAAATCTCCTCGTTAATTTAGGACATTACTCGTTTTCGACCCATTTTTACTAGGAAGGCCATAAAGTGGCCGATTTGTATTGAATCTTAGCATGTGACAATTCGTTGGATAGGTTAATAACATAACTACGACTTCCATGGGATATTTTTGCATTCTCTAAAAATTCAGCCAAAATGGGGGTTAAGAAAATATCCTCGTTAATTTGGGACATTACTCGTTTTCGACCCTTTTTTACTAGGAAGGCCATAATGTGGCCGATTTGCATTGAATCTTAGCATGTGACAATTCGTTGGATAGGTAAACAACATAACTACGACTTCCATGGGATATTTTTGCATTCTCTAAAAATTCGGCCAAAATGGAGGTTAAGAAAATCTCCTCGTTAATTTAGGAAATTACTCGTTTTCGACCCATTTTTACTAGGAAGGCCATAAAGTGGCCGATTTGTATTGAATCTTAGCATGTGACAATTCATTGGATAGGTAAACAACATAACTACGACTTCCATGGGATATTTTTGCATTCTCTAAAAATTCGGCCAAAACGGAGGTTAAGAAAATCTCCTCGTTAATTTAGGACATTACTCGTTTTCGACCCTTTTTTACTAGGAAGGCCATAATGTGGCCGATTTGCATTGAATCTTAGCATGTGACAATTCGTTGGATAGATAAACAACATAACTACGACTTCCATGGGATATTTTCGCATTCTCTAAAAATTCGGCCAAAATGGAGGTTCAGAAAATCTCCTCGTTAATTTAGGACATAACTCGTTTTCAACCCTTTTTTAGTAGGAAGGCCAGAATGTGGCCGATTTGCATTGAATCTTAGCGTGTGACAATTCGTTCGATAGGTAAACAACATAACTACGACTTCCATGGGATATTTTTGCATTCTCTAAAAATTCGGCCAAAATGGAGGTTAAGAAAATCTCCTCGTTAATTTAGGACATTACTCGTTTTCGACCCATTTTTACTAGGAAGGCCATAAAGTGGCCGATTTGTATTGAATCTTAGCATGTGACAATTCGTTGGATAGGTAAACAACATACCTACGATATCCATGGGATATTATTGCATTCTCTAAAAATTCGGCCAAAATGGAGGCTAAGAAAATCCCCTCGTTAATTTAGGACATTACTCGTTTTCGACCCTTTTTTACTAGGAAGGCCATAAAGTGGCCGATTTGTATTGAATCTTAGCATGTGACAATTCGTTGGATAGGTAAACAACATACCTACGATTTCCATGGGATATTTTTGCATTCTCTAAAAATTCGGCCAAAATGGAGGTTAAGAAAATCCCCTCGTTAATTTAGGACATTACTAGTTTTCGACCCTTTTTTACTAGGAAGGCCATAATGTGGCCGATTTGCATTGAATCTTAGCATGTGACAATTCGTTGGATAGGTAAACAACATAACTACGACTTCCATGGGATATTTTTGCATTCTCTAAAAATTCGGCCAAAATGGAGGTTAAGAAAATCTCCTCGTTAATTTAGGACATTACTCGTTTTCGACCCATTTTTACTAGGAAGGCCATAAAGTGGCCGATTTGTATTGAATCTTAGCATGTGACAATTCGTTGGATAGGTAAACAACATAACTACGACTTCCATGGGATATTTTTGCATTCTCTAAAAATTCGGCCAAAACGGAGGTTAAGAAAATCTCCTCGTTAATTTAGGACATTACTCGTTTTCGACCCTTTTTTACTAGGAAGGCCATAATGTGGCCGATTTGCATTGAATCTTAGCATGTGACAATTCGTTGGATAGATAAACAACATAACTACAACTTCCATGGGATATTTTCGCATTCTCTAAAAATTCGGCCAAAATGGAGGTTCAGAAAATCTCCTCGTTAATTTAGGACATAACTCGTTTTCAACCCTTTTTTAGTAGGAAGGCCAGAATGTGGCCGATTTGCATTGAATCTTAGCGTGTGACAATTCGTTGGATAGGTAAACAACATAACTACGACTTCCATGGGATATTTTTGCATTCTCTAAAAATTCGGCCAAAATGGAGGTTAAGAAAATCTCCTCGTTAATTTAGGACATTACTCGTTTTCGACCCATTTTTACTAGGAAGGCCATAAAGTGGCCGATTTGTATTGAATCTTAGCATGTGACAATTCGTTGGATAGGTAAACAACATACCTACGATATCCATGGGATATTTTTGCATTCTCTAAAAATTTGGCCAAAATGGAGGCTAAGAAAATCCCCTCGTTAATTTAGGACATTACTCGTTTTCGACCCTTTTTTACTAGGAAGGCCATAATGTGGCCGATTTGAATTGAATCTTAGCATGTGAGAATTCGTTGGAAAGGTTAACAACATAACTACGACTTCCATGGGATATTTTTGCATTCTCTAAAAATTTGGCCAAAATGGAGGTTAAGAAAATCTCCTCGTTAATTTGGGACATTACTCGTTTTCGACCCTTTTTTATAAGGAAGGCCATAAAGTGGCCGGTTTATATTGAATCTTAGCGTGGGACAATTTGTTGGATAGGTAAACAACATAGCTACGACTTCCATGGGATTTTTTTGCATTCTCTAAAAATTCCGCCAAAATGGAGGTTAAGAAAATCTCCTCGTTAATTTGGGACATTACTCGTTTTCGACCCTTCTTTACTAGGAAGTCCATAATGTGGCATATTTGCATTGAATCTTAGCGTGTGACAATTCGTTGGATAGGTAAACAACATAACTACGACTTCCATGGGATATTTTTGCATTCTCTAAAAATTCGGCCAAAATGGAGGTTAAGAAAATCTCCTCGTTAATTTAGGACATTACTCGTTTTCGACCCATTTTTACTAGGAAGGCCATAAAGTGGCCGATTTGTATTGAATCTTAGCATGTGACAATTCGTTGGATAGGTTAATAACATAACTACGACTTCCATGGGATATTTTTGCATTCTCTAAAAATTCAGCCAAAATGGGGGTTAAGAAAATATCCTCGTTAATTTGGGACATTACTCGTTTTCGACCCTTTTTTAGTAGGAAGGCCATAATGTGGCCGATTTGCATTGAATCTTAGCGTGTGACAATTCGTTGGATAGGTAAACAACATAACTATGACTTCCATGGGATATTTTTGCATTCTCTAAAAATTCGGCCAAAATGGAGGTTAAGAAAATCTCCTCGTTAATTTAGGACATTACTCGTTTTCGACCCATTTTTACTAGGAAGGCCATAAAGTGGCCGATTTGTATTGAATCTTAGCATGTGACAATTCGTTGGATAGGTAAACAACATACCTACGATATCCATGGGATATTTTTGCATTCTCTAAAAATTCGGCCAAAATGGAGGCTAAGAAAATCCCCTCGTTAGTTTAGGACATTACTCGTTTTCGACCCTTTTTTACTAGGAAGGCCATAATGTGGCCGATTTGCATTGAATCTTAGGATGTGACAATTCGTTGGAAAGGTAAACAACATAACTACGACTTCCATGGGATATTTTTGCATGTTCTAAAAATTTGGCCAAAATGGAGGTTAAGAAAATCTCCTCGTTAATTTGGGACATTACTCGTTTTCGACACTTTTTTAGTAGGAAGGCCATAATGTAGCCGATTTGCATTGAATCTTAGCGTGTGACAATTCGTTGGATAGGTAAACAACATAACTACGACTTCCATGGGATATTTTTGCATTCTCTAAAAATTCAGCCAAAATGGAGGTTAAGAAAATCCCCTCGTTAATTTAGGACATTACTCGTTTTCGACCCTTTTTTATAAGGAAGGCCATAAAGTGGCCGGTTTATATTGAATCTTAGCATGGGACAATTTGTTGGATAGGTAAACAACATAGCTACGACTTCCATGGGATTTTTTTGCATTCTCTAAAAATTCAGCCAAAATGGAGGTTAAGAAAATCTCCTCGTTAATTTGGGACATTACTCGTTTTCGACCCTTCTTTACTAGGAAGGCCATAATGTGGCATATTTGCATTGAATCTTAGCGTGTGACAATTCGTTGGATAGGTAAACAACATAACTACGACTTCCATGGGATATTTTTGCATTCTCTAAAAATTCGGCCAAAATGGAGGTTAAGAAAATCTCCTCGTTAATTTAGGACATTACTCGTTTTCGACCCTTCTTTACTAGGAAGGCCATAATGTGGCATATTTGCATTGAATCTTAGCATGTGACAATTCGTTGGATAGGTTAATAACATAACTACGACTTCCATGGGATATTTTTGCATTCTCTAAAAATTCAGCCAAAATGGGGGTTAAGAAAATATCCTCGTTAATTTGGGACATTACTCGTTTTCGACCCTTTTTTAGTAGGAAGGCCATAATGTGGCCGATTTGCATTGAATCTTAGCGTGTGACAATTCGTTGGATAGGTAAACAACATAACTATGACTTCCATGGGATATTTTTGCATTCTCTAAAAATTCGGCCAAAATGGAGGTTAAGAAAATCTCCTCGTTAATTTAGGACATTACTCGTTTTCGACCCATTTTTACTAGGAAGGCCATAAAGTGGCCGATTTGTATTGAATCTTAGCATGTGACAATTCGTTGGATAGGTAAACAACATACCTACGATATCCATGGGATATTTTTGCATTCTCTAAAAATTCGGCCAAAATGGAGGCTAAGAAAATCCCCTCGTTAGTTTAGGACATTACTCGTTTTCGACCCTTTTTTACTAGGAAGGCCATAATGTGGCCGATTTGCATTGAATCTTAGCATGTGAGAATTCGTTGGAAAGGTTAACAACATAACTACGACTTCCATGGGATATTTTTGCATTCTCTAAAAATTTGGCCAAAATGGAGGTTAAGAAAATCTCCTCGTTAATTTGGGACATTACTCGTTTTCGACCCTTTTTTAGTAGGAAGGCCATAATGTAGCCGATTTGCATTGAATCTTAGCGTGTGACAATTCGTTGGATAGGTAAACAACATAACTACGACTTCCATGGGATATTTTTGCATTCTCTAAAAATTCAGCCAAAATGGAGGTTAAGAAAATCCCCTCGTTAATTTAGGACATTACTCGTTTTCGACCCTTTTTTTTAAGGAAGGCCATAAAGTGGCCGGTTTATATTGAATCTTAGCATGGGACAATTTGTTGGATAGGTAAACAACATAGCTACGACTTCCATGGGATTTTTTTGCATTCTCTAAAAATTCAGCCAAAATGGAGGTTAAGAAAATCTCCTCGTTAATTTGGGACATTACTCGTTTTCGACCCTTCTTTACTAGGAAGGCCATAATGTGGCATATTTGCATTGAATCTTAGCGTGTGACAATTCGTTGGATAGGTAAACAACATAACTACGACTTCCATGGGATATTTTTGCATTCTCTAAAAATTCGGCCAAAATGGAGGTTAAGAAAATCTCCTCGTTAATTTAGGACATTACTCGTTTTCGACCCATTTTTACTAGGAAGGCCATAAAGTGGCCGATTTGCATTGAATCTTAGCATGTGACAATTCGTTGGATAGGTTAATAACATAACTACGACTTCCATGGGATATTTTTGCATTCTCTAAAAATTCAACCAAAATGGGGGTTAAGAAAATATCCTCGTTAATTTGGGACATTACTCGTTTTCGACCCTTTTTTAGTAGGAAGGCCATAATGTGGCCGATTTGCATTGAATCTTAGCGTGTGACAATTCGTTGGATAGGTAAACAACATAACTATGACTTCCATGGGATATTTTTGCATTCTCTAAAAATTCGGCCAAAATGGAGGTTAAGAAAATCTCCTCGTTAATTTAGGACATTACTCGTTTTCGACCCATTTTTACTAGGAAGGCCATAAAGTGGCCGATTTGTATTGAATCTTAGCATGTGACAATTCGTTGGATAGGTAAACAACATACCTACGATATCCATGGGATATTTTTGCATTCTCTAAAAATTCGGCCAAAATGGAGGCTAAGAAAATCCCCTCGTTAGTTTAGGACATTACTCGTTTTCGACCCTTTTTTACTAGGAAGGCCATAATGTGGCCGATTTGCATTGAATCTTAGCATGTGAGAATTCGTTGGAAAGGTTAACAACATAACTACGACTTCCATGGGATATTTTTGCATTCTCTAAAAATTTGGCCAAAATGGAGGTTAAGAAAATCTCCTCGTTAATTTGGGACATTACTCGTTTTCGACCCTTTTTTAGTAGGAAGGCCATAATGTAGCCGATTTGCATTGAATCTTAGCGTGTGACAATTCGTTGGATAGGTAAACAACATAACTACGACTTCCATGGGATATTTTTGCATTCTCTAAAAATTCAGCCAAAATGGAGGTTAAGAAAATCCCCTCGTTAATTTAGGACATTACTCGTTTTCGACCCTTTTTTTTAAGGAAGGCCATAAAGTGGCCGGTTTATATTGAATCTTAGCATGGGACAATTTGTTGGATAGGTAAACAACATAGCTACGACTTCCATGGGATTTTTTTGCATTCTCTAAAAATTCAGCCAAAATGGAGGTTAAGAAAATCTCCTCGTTAATTTGGGACATTACTCGTTTTCGACCCTTCTTTACTAGGAAGGCCATAATGTGGCATATTTGCATTGAATCTTAGCGTGTGACAATTCGTTGGATAGGTAAACAACATAACTACGACTTCCATGGGATATTTTTGCATTCTCTAAAAATTCGGCCAAAATGGAGGTTAAGAAAATCTCCTCGTTAATTTAGGACATTACTCGTTTTCGACCCATTTTTACTAGGAAGGCCATAAAGTGGCCGGTTTGTATTGAATCTTAGCATGGGACAATTCGTTGGATAGGTAAACAACATAGCTACGACTTCCATGGGATATTTTTGCATTTTTTAAAAATTCAGCCAAAATGGAGGTTAAGAAAATCCTTGCGTTAATTTGGGACATTACTCGTTTTCGACCCTTTTTTACTAGGAAGGCCATAATGTGGCCGATTTGCATTGAATCTTAGCGTGTGACAATTCGTTGGATAGGTAAACAACATAACTACGACTTCCATGGGATATTTTTGCATTCTCTAAAAATTCGGCCAAAATGGAGGTTAAGAAAATCTCCTCGTTAATTTGGGACATTACTCGTTTTCGACCCTTTTTTAGTAGGAAGGCCATAATGTGGTCGATTTGCATTGAATCTTAGCGTGTGATAATTCGTTGGATAGGTAAACAACATAACTACGACTTCCATGGGATATTTTTGCATTCTCTAAAAATTCATCCAAAATGGAGGTTAAGAAAATCCCCTCGTTAATTTAGGACATTACTCGTTTTCGACCCTTTTTTATAAGGAAGGCCATAAAGTGGCCGGTTTGTATTGAATCTTAGCATGGGAGAATTTGTTGGATAGGTAAACAACATAGCTACGACTTCCATGGGATATTTTTGCATTTTTTAAAAATTCAGCCAAAATGGAGGTTAAGAAAATCCTTGCGTTAATTTGGGACATTACTCGTTTTCGACCCTTTTTTACTAGGAAGGCCATAATGTGGCCGATTTGCATTGAATTTTAGCGTGTGACAATTCGTTGGATAGGTAAACAACATAACTACGACTTCCATGGGATATTTTTGCATTCTCTTAAAATTCGGCCAAAATGGAGGTTAAGAAAATCTCCTCGTTAATTTAGGACATTACTCGTTTTCGACCCATTTTTACTAGGAAGGCCTTAAAGTGGCCGATTTGTATTGAATCTTAGCATGTGACAATTCGTTGGATAGGTAAACAACATACCTACGATTTCCATGGGATATTTTTGCATTCTCTAAAAATTCGGCCAAAATGGAGGTTAAGAAAATCCCCTCGTTAATTTAGGACATTACTAGTTTTCGACCCTTTTTTACTAGGAAGGCCATAATGTGGCCGATTTGCATTGAATCTTAGCATGTGACAATTCGTTGGATAGGTAAACAACATAACTACGACTTCCATGGGATATTTTCGCATTCTCTAAAAATTCGGCCAAAATGGAGGTTAAGAAAATCTCCTCGTTAATTTAGGACATAACTCGTTTTCAACCCTTTTTTAGTAGGAAGGCCATAAAGTGGTCGATTTGTATTGAATCTTAGCATGTGAAAATTCGTTGGATAGGTAAACAACATAGCTACGACTTCCATGGGATATTTTTGCATTCTCTAAAAATTCGGCCAAAATGGAGGTTAAGAAAATCCCCTCGTTAATTTAGGACATTACTCGTTTTCGACCCTTTTATTATAAGGAAGGCCATAAAGTGGCCGGTTTGTATTGAATCTTAGCATGGGACAATTCGTTGGATAGGTAAACAACATAGCTACGACTTCCATGGGATATTTTTGCATTTTTTAAAAATTCAGCCAAAATGGAGGTTAAGAAAATCCTTGCGTTAATTTGGGACATTACTCGTTTTCGACCCTTTTTTACTACGAAGGCCATAATGTGGCCGATTTGCATTGAATCTTAGCGTGTGACAATTCGTTGGATAGGTAAACAACATAACTACGACTTCCATGGGATATTTTTGCATTCTCTAAAAATTCGGCCAAAATGGAGGTTAAGAAAATCTCCTCGTTAATTTGGGACATTACTCGTTTTCGACCCTTTTTTAGTAGGAAGGCCATAATGTGGTCGATTTGCATTGAATCTTAGCGTGTGATAATTCGTTGGATAGGTAAACAACATAACTACGACTTCCATGGGATATTTTTGCATTCTCTAAAAATTCGGCCAAAATGGAGGTTAAGAAAATCTCCTCGTTAATTTAGGACATTACTCGTTTTCGACCCATTTTTACTAGGAAGGCCATAAAGTGGCCGATTTGTATTGAATCTTAGCATGTGACAATTCGTTGCATAGGTAAACAACATACCTACGATTTCCATGGGATATTTTTGCATTCTCTAAAAATTCGGCCAAAATGGAGGTTAAGAAAATCCCCTCGTTAATTTAGGACATTACTCGTTTTCGACCCTTTTTTACTAGGAAGGCCATAAGGTGGCCGGTTTGTATTGAATCTTAGCATGTGACAATTCGTTGGATAGGTAAACAACATAGCTACGACTTCCATGGGATATTTTTGCATTCTCTAAAAATTCAGCCAAAATGGAGGTTAAGAAAATCTCCTCGTTAATTTGGGACATTACTCGTTTTCGACCCTTTTTTAGTAGGAAGGCCATAATGTGGTCGATTTGCATTGAATCTTAGCGTGTGATAATTCGTTGGATAGGTAAACAACATAACTACGACTTCCATGGGATATTTTTGCATTCTCTAAAAATTCATCCAAAATGGAGGTTAAGAAAATCCCCTCGTTAATTTAGGACATTACTCGTTTTCGACCCTTTTTTATAAGGAAGGCCATAAAGTGGCCGGTTTGTATTGAATCTTAGCATGGGAGAATTTGTTGGATAGGTAAACAACATAGCTACGACTTCCATGGGATATTTTTGCATTTTTTAAAAATTCAGCCAAAATGGAGGTTAAGAAAATCCTTGCGTTAATTTGGGACATTACTCGTTTTCGACCCTTTTTTACTAGGAAGGCCATAATGTGGCCGATTTGCATTGAATTTTAGCGTGTGACAATTCGTTGGATAGGTAAACAACATAACTACGACTTCCATGGGATATTTTTGCATTCTCTTAAAATTCGGCCAAAATGGAGGTTAAGAAAATCTCCTCGTTAATTTAGGACATTACTCGTTTTCGACCCATTTTTACTAGGAAGGCCTTAAAGTGGCCGATTTGTATTGAATCTTAGCATGTGACAATTCGTTGGATAGGTAAACAACATACCTACGATTTCCATGGGATATTTTTGCATTCTCTAAAAATTCGGCCAAAATGGAGGTTAAGAAAATCCCCTCGTTAATTTAGGACATTACTAGTTTTCGACCCTTTCTTACTAGGAAGGCCATAATGTGGCCGATTTGCATTGAATCTTAGCATGTGACAATTCGTTGGATAGGTAAACAACATAACTACGACTTCCATGGGATATTTTCGCATTCTCTAAAAATTCGGCCAAAATGGAGGTTAAGAAAATCTCCTCGTTAATTTAGGACATAACTCGTTTTCAACCCTTTTTTAGTAGGAAGGCCATAAAGTGGTCGATTTGTATTGAATCTTAGCATGTGAAAATTCGTTGGATAGGTAAACAACATAGCTACGACTTCCATGGGATATTTTTGCATTCTCTAAAAATTCGGCCAAAATGGAGGTTAAGAAAATCCCCTCGTTAATTTAGGACATTACTCGTTTTCGACCCTTTTATTATAAGGAAGGCCATAAAGTGGCCGGTTTGTATTGAATCTTAGCATGGGACAATTCGTTGGATAGGTAAACAACATAGCTACGACTTCCATGGGATATTTTTGCATTTTTTAAAAATTCAGCCAAAATGGAGGTTAAGAAAATCCTTGCGTTAATTTGGGACATTACTCGTTTTCGACCCTTTTTTACTAGGAAGGCCATAATGTGGCCGATTTGCATTGAATCTTAGCGTGTGACAATTCGTTGGATAGGTAAACAACATAACTACGACTTCCATGGGATATTTTTGCATTCTCTAAAAATTCGGCCAAAATGGAGGTTAAGAAAATCTCCTCGTTAATTTGGGACATTACTCGTTTTCGACCCTTTTTTAGTAGGAAGGCCATAATGTGGTCGATTTGCATTGAATCTTAGCGTGTGATAATTCGTTGGATAGGTAAACAACATAACTACGACTTCCATGAGATATTTTTGCATTCTCTAAAAATTCGGCCAAAATGGAGGTTAAGAAAATCTCCTCGTTAATTTAGGACATTACTCGTTTTCGACCCATTTTTACTAGGAAGGCCATAAAGTGGCCGATTTGTATTGAATCTTAGCATGTGACAATTCGTTGCATAGGTAAACAACATACCTACGATTTCCATGGGATATTTTTGCATTCTCTAAAAATTCGGCCAAAATGGAGGTTAAGAAAATCCCCTCGTTAATTTAGGACATTACTCGTTTTCGACCCTTTTTTACTAGGAAGGCCATAAGGTGGCCGGTTTGTATTGAATCTTAGCATGTGACAATTCGTTGGATAGGTAAACAACATAGCTACGACTTCCATGGGATATTTTTGCATTCTCTAAAAATTCAGCCAAAATGGAGGTTAAGAAAATCTCCTCGTTAATTTGGGACATTACTCGTTTTCGACCCTTTTTTAGTAGGAAGGCCATAATGTGGCCGATTTGCATTGAATCTTAGCGTGTGACAATTCGTTGGATAGGTAAACAACATAACTACGACTTCCATGGGATATTTTTGCATTCTCTAAAAATTCGGCCAAAACGGAGGTTAAGAAAATCTCCTCGTTAATTTAGAACATTACTCGTTTTCGACCCTTTTTTACTAGGAAGGCCATAATGTGGCCGATTTGCATTGAATCTTAGCGTGTGATAATTCGTTGGATAGGTAAACAACATAACTACGACTTCCATGGGATATTTTTGCATTCTCTAAAAATTCGGCGAAAATGGAGGTTAAGAAAATCTCCTCGTTAATTTAGGACATTACTCGTTTTCGACCCATTTTTACTAGGAAGGCCATAAAGTGGCCGATTTGTATTGAATCTTAGCATGTGACAATTCGTTGCATAGGTAAACAACATACCTACGATTTCCATGGGATATTTTTGCATTCTCTAAAAATTCGGCCAAAATGGAGGTTAAGAAAATCCCCTCGTTAATTTAGGACATTACTCGTTTTCGACCCTTTTTTACTAGGAAGGCCATAAAGTGGCCGGTTTATATTGAATCTTAGCATGTGACAATTCGTTGGATAGGTAAACAACATAGCTACGACTTCCATGGGATATTTTTGCATTCTCTAAAAATTCAGCCAAAATGGAGGTTAAGAAAATCTCCTCGTTAATTTGGGACATTACTCGTTTTCGACCCTTTTTTAGTAGGAAGGCCATAATGTGGCCGATTTGCATTGAATCTTAGCGTGTGACAATTCGTTGGATAGGTAAACAACATAACTACGACTTCCATGGGATATTTTTGCATTCTCTAAAAATTCGGCCAAAACGGAGGTTAAGAAAATCTCCTCGTTAATTTAGGACATTACTCGTTTTCGACCCTTTTATTATAAGGAAGGCCATAAAGTGGCCGGTTTGTATTGAATCTTAGCATGGGACAATTCATTGGATAGGTAAACAACATAGCTACGACTTCCATGGGATATTTTTGCATTTTTTAAAAATTCAGCCAATATGGAGGTTAAGAAAATCCTTGCGTTAATTTGGGACATTACTCGTTTTCGACCCTTTTGTACTAGGAAGGCCATAATGTGGTCGATTTGCATTGAATCTTAGCGTGTGATAATTCGTTGGATAGGTAAACAACATAACTACGACTTCCATGGGATATTTTTGCATTCTCTAAAAATTCGGCCAAAACGGAGGTTAAGAAAATCTCCTCGTTAATTTAGGACATTACTCGTTTTCGACCCTTTTATTATAAGGAAGGCCATAAAGTGGCCGGTTTGTATTGAATCTTAGCGTGTGACAATTCGTTGGATAGGTAAACAACATAACTACGACTTCCATGGGATATTTTTGCATTCTCTAAAAATTCGGCCAAAATGGAGGTTAAGAAAATCTCCTCGTTAATTTGGGACATTACTCGTTTTCGACCCTTTTTTAGTAGGAAGGCCATAATGTGGTCGATTTGCATTGAATCTTAGCGTGTGATAATTCGTTGGATAGGTAAACAACATAACTACGACTTCCATGGGATATTTTTGCATTCTCTAAAAATTCGGCCAAAATGGAGGTTAAGAAAATCTCCTCGTTAATTTAGGACATTACTCGTTTTCGACCCATTTTTACTAGGAAGGCCATAAAGTGGCCGATTTGTATTGAATCTTAGCATGTGACAATTCGTTGCATAGGTAAACAACATACCTACGATTTCCATGGGATATTTTTGCATTCTCTAAAAATTCGGCCAAAATGGAGGTTAAGAAAATCCCCTCGTTAATTTCGGACATTACTCGTTTTCGACCCTTTTTTACTAGGAAGGCCATAAGGTGGCCGGTTTGTATTGAATCTTAGCATGTGACAATTCGTTGGATAGGTAAACAACATAGCTACGACTTCCATGGGATATTTTTGCATTCTCTAAAAATTCAGCCAAAATGGAGGTTAAGAAAATCTCCTCGTTAATTTGGGACATTACTCGTTTTCGACCCTTTTTTAGTAGGAAGGCCATAATGTGGCCGATTTGCATTGAATCTTAGCGTGTGACAATTCGTTGGATAGGTAAACAACATAACTACGACTTCCATGGGATATTTTTGCATTCTCTAAAAATTCGGCCAAAACGGAGGTTAAGAAAAACTCCTCGTTAATTTAGAACATTACTCGTTTTCGACCCTTTTTTACTAGGAAGGCCATAATGTGGCCGATTTGCATTGAATCTTAGCGTGTGACAATTCGTTGGATAGGTAAACAACATAACTACGACTTCCATGGGATATTTTTGCATTCTCTAAAAATTCGGCCAAAACGGAGGTTAAGAAAATCTCCTCGTTAATTTGGGACATTACTCGTTTTCGACCCTTTTTTAGTAGGAAGGCCATAATGTGGCCGATTTGCATTGAATCTTAGCGTGTGACAATTCGTTGGATAGGTAAACAACATAACTACGACTTCCATGGGATATTTTTGCATTCTCTAAAAATTCGGCCAAAACGGAGGTTAAGAAAAACTCCTCGTTAATTTAGAACATTACTCGTTTTCGACCCTTTTTTACTAGGAAGGCCATAATGTGGCCGATTTGCATTGAATCTTAGCGTGTGACAATTCGTTGGATAGGTAAACAACATAACTACGACTTCCATGGGATATTTTTGCATTCTCTAAAAATTCGGCCAAAATGGAGGTTAAGAAAATCCCCTCGTTAATTTCGGACATTACTCGTTTTCGACCCATTTTTACTAGGAAGGCCATAAAGTGGCCCATTTGTATTGAATCTTAGCATGTGACAATTCGTTGCATAGGTAAACAACATACCTACGATTTCCATGGGATATTTTTGCATTCTCTAAAAATTCGGCCAAAATGGAGGTTAAGAAAATCCCCTCGTTAATTTAGGACATTACTCGTTTTCGACCCTTTTTTACTAGGAAGGCCATAAAGTGGCCGGTTTGTATTGAATCTTAGCATGTGACAATTCGTTGGATAGGTAAACAACATAGCTACGACTTCCATGGGATATTTTTGCATTCTCTAAAAATTCAGCCAAAATGGAGGTTAAGAAAATCTCCTCGTTATTTTGGGACATTACTCGTTTT
Source organism: Medicago sativa (assembly GCF_051527215.1). Lineage (NCBI taxonomy): Eukaryota > Viridiplantae > Streptophyta > Magnoliopsida > Fabales > Fabaceae > Medicago > Medicago sativa. Next base: position 87,405,214 of record NC_140750.1, read on the forward strand.
CGACCCTTTTTTAGTAGGAAGGCCATAATGTGGCCGATTTGCATTGAATCTTAGCGTGTGACAATTCGTTGGATAGGTAAACAACATAACTACGACTTCCATGGGATATTTTTGCATTCTCTAAAAATTCGGCCAAAACGGAGGTTAAGAAAAACTCCTCGTTAATTTAGAACATTACTCGTTTTCGACCCTTTTTTACTAGGAAGGCCATAATGTGGCCGATTTGCATTGAATCTTAGCGTGTGACAATTCGTTGGATAGGTAAACAACATAACTACGACTTCCATGGGATATTTTTGCATTCTCTAAAAATTCGGCCAAAACGGAGGTTAAGAAAATCTCCTCGTTAATTTGGGACATTACTCGTTTTCGACCCTTTTTTAGTAGGAAGGCCATAATGTGGCCGATTTGCATTGAATCTTAGCGTGTGACAATTCGTTGGATAGGTAAACAACATAACTACGACTTCCATGGGATATTTTTGCATTCTCTAAAAATTCGGCCAAAACGGAGGTTAAGAAAATCTCCTCGTTTATTTAGGACATTACTCGTTTTCGACCCTTTTTTACTAGGAAGGCCATAATGTGGCCGATTTGCATTGAATCTTAGCATGTGACAATTCGTTGGATAGATAAACAACATAACTACGACTTCCATGGGATATTTTCGCATTCTCTAAAAATTCGGCCAAAATGGAGGTTAAGAAAATCTCCTCGTTAATTTAGGACATTACTCGTTTTCGACCCATTTTTACTAGGAAGGCCATAAAGTGGTCGATTTGTATTGAATCTTAGCATGTGAAAATTCGTTGGATAGGTAAACAACATAGCTACAACTTCCATGGGATATTTTTGCATTCTCTAAAAATTCGGCCAAAATGGAGGTTAAGAAAATCCCCTCGTTAATTTAGGACATTACTCGTTTTCGACCCTTTTATTAGAGAATGCAAATCGGACATTACTCGTTAATTTTTAGAGAATGCAAAAATATCCCATGGAAGTCGTTGTTATGTTGTTTACCTATCCAACGAATTGTCACATGCTAAGATTAAACGCAAATCGGCCACTTTATGGCCTTCCTAGTAAAAAAGGGTCGAAACGAGTAATGTCCTAGATTAACGAGGGGATTTTCTTAACCTCCATTTTGGCCGAATTTTTAGAGAATGCAAAAATATCCCATGGAAGTCGTAGTTATGTTCTTTACCTATCCAACGAATTGTCACATGCTAAGATTCAATACAAATCGGCCACTTTATGGCCTTCCTAGTAAAAATGGGTCGAAAACGAGTAATGTCCTAAATTAACGAGGAGATTTTCTTAACCTCCATTTTGGCCGAATTTTTAGAGAATGCAAAAATATCCCATGGAAGTCGTAGTTATGTTGTTTACCTATCCAACAAATTGTCACACGCTAAGATTCAATGCAAATCAGCCACATTATGGCCTTCCTACTAAAAAAGGGTCGAAAACGAGTAATGTCCCAAACTGACGAGGAGATTTTCTTAACCTCCATTTTGGCTGAATTTTTAGAAAATGCAAAAAAATCCCATGGAAGTCGTAGCTATATTGTTTACCTATCCAACGAATTGTCCCATGCTAAGATTCAATACAAACCGGCCACTTTATGGCCTTCCTTCTAAAAAAGGGTCGAAAACGAGTAATGTCCTAAATTAACGAGGGGATTTTCTTAACCTCCATTTTGGCTGAATTTTTAGAGAATGCAAAAATATCCCATGGAAGTCGTAGTTATGTTGTTTACCTATCCAACGAATTGTCACATGCTAAGATTAAATGCAAATCGGCCACTTTATGGCCTTCCTAGTAAAAAAGGGTCGAAAACGAGTAATGTCCTAGATTAACGAGGGGATTTTCTTAACCTCCATTTTGGCCGAATTTTTAGAGAATGCAAAAATATCCCATGGAAGTCGTAGTTATGTTGTTTACCTATCCAACGAATTGTCACATGCTAAGATTCAATACAAATCGGCCACTTTATGGCCTTCCTAGTAAAAATGGGTCAAAAACGAGTAATGTCCTAAATTAACGAGGAGATTTTCTAAACCTCCATTTTGGCCAAATTTTAAGAGAATGCAAAAATATCCCATGGAAGTCATAGTTATGTTGTTTACCTATCCAACGAATTGTCACACGCTAAGATTCAATACAAATCGGCCACATTATGGCCTTCCTACTAAAAAAGGGTCGAAAACGAGTAATGTCCCAAATTAACGAGGAGATTTTCTTAACCTCCATTTTGGCTGAATTTTTATAGAATGCAAAAATATCCCATGGAAGTCGTAGTTATGTTGTTTACCTATCCAATGAATTGTCACATGCTAAGATTCAATACAAATTGCCCACTTTATGGCCTTCCTAGTAAAAATGGGTCGAAAACGAGTAATGTCCTAAATTAACGAGGAGATTTTCTTAACCTCCATTTTGGCCAAATTTTTAGAGAATGCAAAAATATCCCATGGAAGTCATAGTTATGTTGTTTATCTATCCAACGAATTGTCACATGCTAAGATTCAATACAAACCGGCCACTTTATGGCCTTCCTTCTAAAAAATGGTCGAAAACGAGTAATGTCCTAAATTAACGAGGGGATTTTCTTAACTTCCATTTTGTCTGAATTTTTAGAGAATGCAAAAATATCCCATGGAAGTCGTAGTTATGTTGTTTACCTATCCAACGAATTGTCACATGCTAAGATTCAATACAAATCGGCCACTTTAAGGCCTTCCTAGTAAAAATGGGTCGAAAACGAGTAATGTCCTAAATTAACGAGGAGTTTTTCCTAACCTCCATTTTGGCCGAATTTTTAGAGAATGCAAAAATATCCCATGGAAGTCGTTGTTATGTTGTTTACCTATCCAACGAATTGTCACATGCTAAGATTAAATGCAAATCGGCCACTTTATGGCCTTCCTAGTAAAAAAGGGTCGAAACGAGTAATGTCCTAGATTAACGAGGGGATTTTCTTAACCTCCATTTTGGCCGAATTTTTAGAGAATGCAAAAATATCCCATGGAAGTCGTAGTTATGTTGTTTACCTATCCAACGAATTGTCACATGCTAAGATTCAATACAAATCGGCCACTTTATGGCCTTCCTAGTAAAAATGGGTCGAAAACGAGTAATGTCCTAAATTAACGAGGAGATTTTCTTAACCTCCATTTTGGCCGAATTTTTAGAGAATGCAAAAATATCCCATGGAAGTCGTAGTTATGTTGTTTACCTATCCAACAAATTGTCACACGCTAAGATTCAATGCAAATCAGCCACATTATGGCCTTCCTACTAAAAAAGGGTCGAAAACGAGTAATGTCCCAAACTGACGAGGAGATTTTCTTAACCTCCATTTTGGCTGAATTTTTAGAGAATGCAAAAAAATCCCATGGAAGTCGTAGCTATATTGTTTACCTATCCAACGAATTGTCCCATGCTAAGATTCAATACAAACCGGCCACTTTATGGCCTTCCTTCTAAAAAAGGGTCGAAATCGAGTAATGTCCTAAATTAACGAGGGGATTTTCTTAACCTCCATTTTGGCTGAATTTTTAGAGAATGCAAAAATATCCCATGGAAGTCGTAGTTATGTTGTTTACCTATCCAACGAATTGTCACATGCTAAGATTCAATACAAATCGGCCACTTTATGGCCTTCCTAGTAAAAATGGGTCAAAAACGAGTAATGTCCTAAATTAACGAGGAGATTTTCTAAACCTCCATTTTGGCCAAATTTTAAGAGAATGCAAAAATATCCCATGGAAGTCATAGTTATGTTGTTTACCTATCCAACGAATTGTCACACGCTAAGATTCAATACAAATCGGCCACATTATGGCCTTCCTACTAAAAAAGGGTCGAAAACGAGTAATGTCCCAAATTAACGAGGAGATTTTCTTAACCTCCATTTTGGCTGAATTTTTATAGAATGCAAAATATCCCATGGAAGTCGTAGTTATGTTGTTTACCTATCCAATGAATTGTCACATGCTAAGATTCAATACAAATTGCCCACTTTAAGGCCTTCCTAGTAAAAATGGGTCGAAAACGAGTAATGTCCTAAATTAACGAGGAGATTTTCTTAACCTCCATTTTGGCCAAATTTTTAGAGAATGCAAAAATATCCCATGGAAGTCATAGTTATGTTGTTTATCTATCCAACGAATTGTCACACGCTAAGATTCAATGCAAATCAGCCACATTATGGCCTTCCTACTAAAAAAGGGTCGAAAACGAGTAATGTCCCAAATTAACGAGGAGATTTTCTTAACCTCCATTTTGGCTGAATTTTTAGAGAATGCAAAAATATCTCATGGAAGTCGTAGTTATGTTGTTTACCTATCCAATGAATTGTCACATGCTAAGATTCAATACAAATTGCCCACTTTATGGCCTTCCTAGTAAGAAAGGGTCGAAAACGAGTAATGTCCTAGATTAACGAGGGGATTTTCTTAACCTCCATTTTGGCCGAATTTTTAGAGAATGCAAAAATATCCCATGGAAGTCGTAGTTATGTTGTTTACCTATCCAACGAATTGTCACATGCTAAGATTCAATACAAATCGGCCACTTTATGGCCTTCCTAGTAAAAATGGGTCGAAAACGAGTAATGTCCTAAATTAACGAGGAGATTTTCTTAACCTCCATTTTGGCCAAATTTTTACAGAATGCAAAAAAATCCCATGGAAGTCGTAGCTATATTGTTTACCTATCCAACGAATTGTCCCATGCTAAGATTCAATACAAACCGGCCACTTTATGGCCTTCCTTCTAAAAAAGGGTCGAAAATGAGTAATGTCCTAAATTAACGAGGGGATTTTCTTAACCTCCATTTTGGCTGAATTTTTAGAGAATGCAAAAATATCCCATGGAAGTCGTAGTTATGTTGTTTACCTATCCAACGAATTGTCACATGCTAAGATTCAATACAAATCGGCCACTTTAAGGCCTTCCTAGTAAAAATGGGTGGAAAAGAGTAATGTCCTAAATTAACGAGGAGTTTTTCCTAACCTCCATTTTGGCCTAATTTTTAGAGAATGCAAAAATATCCCATGGAAGTCGTTGTTATGTTGTTTACCTATCCAACGAATTGTCACATGCTAAGATTAAATGCAAATCGGCCACTTTATGGCCTTCCTAGTAAAAAAGGGTCGAAAACGAGTAATGTCCTAGATTAACGAGGGGATTTTCTTAACCTCCATTTTGGCCGAATTTTTAGAGAATGCAAAAATATCCTATGGAAGTCGTAGTTATGTTGTTTACCTATCCAACGAATTGTCACATGCTAAGATTCAATACAAATCGGCCACTTTATGGCCTTCCTAGTAAGAAAGGGTCGAAAACGAGTAATGTCCTAGATTAACGAGGGGATTTTCTTAACCTCCATTTTGGCCGAATTTTTAGAGAATGCAAAAATATCCCATGGAAGTCGTAGTTATGTTGTTTACCTATCCAACGAATTGTCACATGCTAAGATTCAATACAAATCGGCCACTTTATGGCCTTCCTAGTAAAAATGGGTCGAAAACGAGTAATGTCCTAAATTAACGAGGAGATTTTCTTAACCTCCATTTTGGCCAAATTTTTACAGAATGCAAAAAAATCCCATGGAAGTCGTAGCTATATTGTTTACCTATCCAACGAATTGTCCCATGCTAAGATTCAATACAAACCGGCCACTTTATGGCCTTCCTTCTAAAAAAGGGTCGAAAATGAGTAATGTCCTAAATTAACGAGGGGATTTTCTTAACCTCCATTTTGGCTGAATTTTTAGAGAATGCAAAAATATCCCATGGAAGTCGTAGTTATGTTGTTTACCTATCCAACGAATTGTCACATGCTAAGATTCAATACAAATCGGCCACTTTAAGGCCTTCCTAGTAAAAATGGGTCGAAAACGAGTAATGTCCTAAATTAACGAGGAGTTTTTCCTAACCTCCATTTTGGCCTAATTTTTAGAGAATGCAAAAATATCCCATGGAAGTCGTTGTTATGTTGTTTACCTATCCAACGAATTGTCACATGCTAAGATTAAATGCAAATCGGCCACTTTATGGCCTTCCTAGTAAAAAAGGGTCGAAAACGAGTAATGTCCTAGATTAACGAGGGGATTTTCTTAACCTCCATTTTGGCCGAATTTTTAGAGAATGCAAAAATATCCTATGGAAGTCGTAGTTATGTTGTTTACCTATCCAACGAATTGTCACATGCTAAGATTCAATACAAATCGGCCACTTTATGGCCTTCCTAGTAAAAAAGGGTCGAAAACGAGTAATGTCCTAGATTAACGAGGGGATTTTCTTAACCTCCATTTTGGCCGAATTTTTAGAGAATGCAAAAATATCCTATGGAAGTCGTAGTTATGTTGTTTACCTATCCAACGAATTGTCACATGCTAAGATTCAATACAAATTGCCCACTTTATGGCCTTCCTAGTAAAAATGGGTCGAAAACGAGTAATGTCCCAAATTAACGAGGAGATTTTCTTAACCTCCATTTTGGCTGAATTTTTAAGAAATGCAAAAATATCCCATGGAAGTCGTAGCTATGTTGTTTACCTATCCAACGAATTGTCCCATGTTAAGATTCAATGCAAACCGGCCACATTATGGCCTTCCTACTAAAAAAGGGTCGAAAACGAGTAATGTCCCAAATTCACGAGGAGATTTTCTTAACCTCCATTTTGGCTGAATTTTTAGAGAATGCAAAAAAATCCCATGGAAGTCGTAGCTATGTTGTTTACCTATCCAACGACTTGTCCCATGCTAAGATTCAATACAAACCGGCCACTTTATGGCTTTCCTTCCAAAAAAGGGTCGAAAACGAGTAATGTCCTAAATTAACGAGGGGATTTTCTAAACCTCCATTTTGGCTGAATTTTTAGAGAATGCAAAAATATCCCATGGAAGTCGTAGTTATGTTGTTTACCTATCCAACGAATTGTCACATGCTAAGATTCAATACAAATCGGCCACTTTATGGCCTTCCTAGTAAAAATGGGTCGAAAACGAGTAATGTGCTAAATTAACGAGGAGATTTTCTTAACCTCCATTTTGGCCAAATTTTTACAGAATGCAAAAAAAATCCCATGGAAGTCGTAGCTATATTGTTTACCTATCCAACGAATTGTCCCATGCTAAGATTCAATACAAACCGGCCACTTTATGGCCTTCCTTCTAAAAAAGGGTCGAAAATGAGTAATGTCCTAAATTAACGAGGGGATTTTCTTAACCTCCATTTTGGCTGAATTTTTAGAGAATGCAAAAATATCCCATGGAAGTCGTTGTTATGTTGTTTACCTATCCAACGAATTGTCGCATGCTAAGATTAAATGCAAATCGGCCACTTTATGGCCTTCCTAGTAAAAAAGGGTCGAAAACGAGTAATGTCCTAGATTAACGAGGGGATTTTCTTAACCTCCATTTTGGCCGAATTTTTAGAGAATGCAAAAATATCCTATGGAAGTCGTAGTTATGTTGTTTACCTATCCAACGAATTGTCACATGCTAAGATTCAATACAAATCGGCCACTTTATGGCCTTCCTAGTAAAAAAGGGTCGAAAACGAGTAATGTCCTAGATTAACGAGGGGATTTTCTTAACCTCCATTTTGGCCGAATTTTTAGAGAATGCAAAAATATCCTATGGAAGTCGTAGTTATGTTGTTTACCTATCCAACGAATTGTCACATGCTAAGATTCAATACAAATTGCCCACTTTATGGCCTTCCTAGTAAAAATGGGTCGAAAACGAGTAATGTCCCAAATTAACGAGGAGATTTTCTTAACCTCCATTTTGGCTGAATTTTTAAGAAATGCAAAAATATCCCATGGAAGTCGTAGCTATGTTGTTTACCTATCCAACGAATTGTCCCATGTTAAGATTCAATGCAAACCGGCCACATTATGGCCTTCCTACTAAAAAAGGGTCGAAAACGAGTAATGTCCCAAATTCACGAGGAGATTTTCTTAACCTCCATTTTGGCTGAATTTTTAGAGAATGCAAAAAAATCCAATGGAAGTCGTAGCTATGTTGTTTACCTATCCAACGAATTGTCCCATGCTAAGATTCAATACAAACCGGCCACTTTATGGCCTTCCTTCTAAAAAAGGGTCGAAAATGAGTAATGTCCTAAATTAACGAGGGGATTTTCTTAACCTCCATTTTGGCTGAATTTTTAGAGAATGCAAAAATATCCCATGGAAGTCGTAGTTATGTTGTTTACCTATCCAACGAATTGTCACATGCTAAGATTCAATACAAATCGGCCACTTTATGGCCTTCCTAGTAAAAATGGGTCGAAAACGAGCAATGTCCGAAATTAACGAGGAGATTTCCTTAACCTCCATTTTGGCCGTATTTTTAGAGAATGCAAAAATATCCCATGGAAGTCGTAGTTATGTTGTTTACCTATCCAACGAATTGTCACATGCTAAGATTCAATACAAATCGGCCACTTTATGGCCTTCCTAGTAAAAATGGGTCGAAAACGAGTAATGTGCTAAATTAACGAGGAGATTTTCTTAACCTCCATTTTGGCCAAATTTTTACAGAATGCAAAAAAAATCCCATGGAAGTCGTAGCTATATTGTTTACCTATCCAACGAATTGTCCCATGCTAAGATTCAATACAAACCGGCCACTTTATGGCCTTCCTTCTAAAAAAGGGTCGAAAACGAGTAATGTCCTAAATTAACGAGGGGATTTTCTAAACCTCCATTTTGGCTGAATTTTTAGAGAATGCAAAAATATCCCATGGAAGTCGTAGTTATGTTGTTTACCTATCCAACGAATTGTCACATGCTAAGATTCAATACAAATCGGCCACTTTATGGCCTTCCTAGTAAAAATGGGTCGAAAACGAGCAATGTCCGAAATTAACGAGGAGATTTCCTTAACCTCCATTTTGGCCGTATTTTTAGAGAATGCAAAAATATCCCATGGAAGTCGTAGTTATGTTGTTTACCTATCCAACGAATTGTCACATGCTAAGATTCAATACAAATCGGCCACTTTATGGCCTTCCTAGTAAAAATGGGTCGAAAACGAGTAATGTGCTAAATTAACGAGGAGATTTTCTTAACCTCCATTTTGGCCAAATTTTTACAGAATGCAAAAAAAATCCCATGGAAGTCGTAGCTATATTGTTTACCTATCCAACGAATTGTCCCATGCTAAGATTCAATACAAACCGGCCACTTTATGGCCTTCCTTCTAAAAAAGGGTCGAAAACGAGTAATGTCCTAAATTAACGAGGGGATTTTCTTAACATCCATTTTGGCTGAATTTTTAGAGAATGCAAAAATATCCCATGGAAGTCGTAGTTATGTTGTTTACCTATCCAACGAATTGTCACATGCTAAGATTCAATACAAATCGGCCACTTTAAGGCCTTCCTAGTAAAAATGGGTCGAAAACGAGTAATGTCCTAAATTAACGAGGAGTTTTTCCTAACCTCCATTTTGGCCGAATTTTTAGAGAATGCAAAAATATCCCATGGAAGTCGTTGTTATGTTGTTTACCTATCCAACGAATTGTCACATGCTAAGATTAAATGCAAATCGGCCACTTTATGGCCTTCCTAGTAAAAAAGGGTCGAAACGAGTAATGTCCTAGATTAACGAGGGGATTTTCTTAACCTCCATTTTGGCCGAATTTTTAGAGAATGCAAAAATATCCCATGGAAGTCGTAGTTATGTTGTTTACCTATCCAACGAATTGTCACATGCTAAGATTCAATACAAATCGGCCACTTTATGGCCTTCCTAGTAAAAATGGGTCGAAAACGAGTAATGTCCTAAATTAACGAGGAGATTTTCTTAACCTCCATTTTGGCCGAATTTTTAGAGAATGCAAAAATATCCCATGGAAGTCGTAGTTATGTTGTTTACCTATCCAACAAATGGTCACACGCTAAGATTCAATGCAAATCAGCCACATTATGGCCTTCCTACTAAAAAAGGGTCGAAAACGAGTAATGTCCCAAACTGACAAGGAGATTTTCTTAACCTCCATTTTGGCTGAATTTTTAGAGAATGCAAAAAAATCCCATGGAAGTCGTAGCTATATTGTTTACCTATCCAACGAATGGTCCCATGCTAAGATTCAATACAAATCGGCCACTTTATGGCCTTCCTAGTAAAAATGGGTCGAAAACGAGCAATGTCCGAAATTAACGAGGAGATTTCCTTAACCTCCATTTTGGCCGTATTTTTAGAGAATGCAAAAATATCCCATGGAAGTCGTAGTTATGTTGTTTACCTATCCAACGAATTGTCACATGCTAAGATTCAATACAAATCGGCCACTTTATGGCCTTCCTAGTAAAAATGGGTCGAAAACGAGTAATGTCCTAAATTAACGAGGAGATTTTCTTAACCTCCATTTTGGCCAAATTTTTACAGAATGCAAAAAAAATCTCATGGAAGTCGTAGCTATATTGTTTACCTATCCAACGAATTGTCCCATGCTAAGATTCAATACAAACCGGCCACTTTATGGCCTTCCTTCTAAAAAAGGGTCGAAAATGAGTAATGTCCTAAATTAACGAGGGGATTTTCTTAACCTCCATTTTGGCTGAATTTTTAGAGAATGCAAAAATATCCCATGGAAGTCGTAGTTATGTTGTTTACCTATCCAACGAATTGTCACATGCTAAGATTCAATACAAATCGGCCACTTTATGGCCTTCCTAGTAAAAATGGGTCGAAAACGAGCAATGTCCGAAATTAACGAGGAGATTTCCTTAACCTCCATTTTGGCCGTATTTTTAGAGAATGCAAAAATATCCCATGGAAGTCGTAGTTATGTTGTTTACCTATCCAACGAATTGTCACATGCTAAGATTCAATACAAATCGGCCACTTTATGGCCTTCCTAGTAAAAATGGGTCGAAAACGAGTAATGTGCTAAATTAACGAGGAGATTTTCTTAACCTCCATTTTGGCCAAATTTTTACAGAATGCAAAAAAAATCTCATGGAAGTCGTAGCTATATTGTTTACCTATCCAACGAATTGTCCCATGCTAAGATTCAATACAAACCGGCCACTTTATGGCCTTCCTTCTAAAAAAGGGTCGAAAATGAGTAATGTCCTAAATTAACGAGGGGATTTTCTTAACCTCCATTTTGGCTGAATTTTTAGAGAATGGAAAAATATCCCATGGAAGTCGTAGTTATGTTGTTTACCTATCCAACGAATTGTCACATGCTAAGATTCAATACAAATCGGCCACTTTAAGGCCTTCCTAGTAAAAATGGGTCGAAAACGAGTAATGTCCTAAATTAACGAGGAGTTTTTCCTAACCTCCATTTTGGCCTAATTTTTAGAGAATGCAAAAATATCCCACGGAAGTCGTTGTTATGTTGTTTACCTATCCAACGAATTGTCACATGCTAAGATTAAATGCAAATCGGCCACTTTATGGCCTTCCTAGTAAAAAAGGGTCGAAAACGAGTAATGTCCTAGATTAACGAGGGGATTTTCTTAACCTCCATTTTGGCCGAATTTTTAGAGAATGCAAAAATATCCTATGGAAGTCGTAGTTATGTTGTTTACCTATCCAACGAATTGTCACATGCTAAGATTCAATAAAAATCGGCCACTTTATGGCCTTCCTAGTAAAAAAGGGTCGAAAACGAGTAATGTCCTAGATTAACGAGGGGATTTTCTTAACCTCCATTTTGGCCGAATTTTTAGAGAATGCAAAAATATCCTATGGAAGTCGTAGTTATGTTGTTTACCTATCCAACGAATTGTCACATGCTAAGATTCAATACAAATTGCCCACTTTATGGCCTTCCTAGTAAAAATGGGTCGAAAACGAGTAATGTCCCAAATTAACGAGGAGATTTTCTTAACCTCCATTTTGGCTGAATTTTTAAGAAATGCAAAAATATCCCATGGAAGTCGTAGCTATGTTGTTTACCTATCCAACGAATTGTCCCATGTTAAGATTCAATGCAAACCGGCCACATTATGGCCTTCCTACTAAAAAAGGGTCGAAAACGAGTAATGTCCCAAATTCACGAGGAGATTTTCTTAACCTCCATTTTGGCTGAATTTTTAGAGAATGCAAAAAAATCCCATGGAAGTCGTAGCTATGTTGTTTACCTATCCAACGACTTGTCCCATGCTAAGATTCAATACAAACCGGCCACTTTATGGCTTTCCTTCCAAAAAAGGGTCGAAAACGAGTAATGTCCTAAATTAACGAGGGGATTTTCTAAACCTCCATTTTGGCTGAATTTTTAGAGAATGCAAAAATATCCCATGGAAGTCGTAGTTATGTTGTTTACCTATCCAACGAATTGTCACATGCTAAGATTCAATACAAATCGGCCACTTTATGGCCTTCCTAGTAAAAATGGGTCGAAAACGAGCAATGTCCGAAATTAACGAGGAGATTTCCTTAACCTCCATTTTGGCCGTATTTTTAGAGAATGCAAAAATATCCCATGGAAGTCGTAGTTATGTTGTTTACCTATCCAACGAATTGTCACATGCTAAGATTCAATACAAATCGGCCACTTTATGGCCTTCCTAGTAAAAATGGGTCGAAAACGAGTAATGTGCTAAATTAACGAGGAGATTTTCTTAACCTCCATTTTGGCCAAATTTTTACAGAATGCAAAAAAAATCCCATGGAAGTCGTAGCTATATTGTTTACCTATCCAACGAATTGTCCCATGCTAAGATTCAATACAAATCGGCCACTTTATGGCCTTCCTTCTAAAAAAGGGTCGAAAACGAGTAATGTCCTAAATTAACGAGGGGATTTTCTTAACCTCCATTTTGGCCGAATTTTTAGAGAATGCAAAAATATCCCATGGAAGTCGTAGTTATGTTGTTTACCTATCCAATGAATTGTCACATGCTAAGATTCAATACAAATTGCCCACTTTATGGCCTTCCTAGTAAAAATGGGTCGAAAACGAGTAATGTCCTAAATTAACGAGGAGTTTTTCCTAACCTCCATTTTGGCCGAATTTTTAGAGAATGCAAAAATATCCCATGGAAGTCGTTGTTATGTTGTTTACCTATCCAACGAATTGTCACATGCTAAGATTAAATGCAAATCGGCCACTTTATGGCCTTCCTAGTAAAAAAGGGTCGAAACGAGTAATGTCCTAGATTAACGAGGGGATTTTCTTAACCTCCATTTTGGCCGAATTTTTAGAGAATGCAAAAATATCCCATGGAAGTCGTAGTTATGTTGTTTACCTATCCAACGAATTGTCACATGCTAAGATTCAATACAAATCGGCCACTTTATGGCCTTCCTAGTAAAAATGGGTCGAAAACGAGTAATGTCCTAAATTAACGAGGAGATTTTCTTAACCTCCATTTTGGCCGAATTTTTAGAGAATGCAAAAATATCCCATGGAAGTCGTAGTTATGTTGTTTACCTATCCAACAAATTGTCACACGCTAAGATTCAATGCAAATCAGCCACATTATGGCCTTCCTACTAAAAAAGGGTCGAAAACGAGTAATGTCCCAAACTGACGAGGAGATTTTCTTAACCTCCATTTTGGCTGAATTTTTAGAGAATGCAAAAAAATCCCATGGAAGTCGTAGCTATATTGTTTACCTATCCAACGAATTGTCCCATGCTAAGATTCAATACAAACCGGCCACTTTATGGCCTTCCTTCTAAAAAAGGGTCGAAATCGAGTAATGTCCTAAATTAACGAGGGGATTTTCTTAACCTCCATTTTGGCTGAATTTTTAGAGAATGCAAAAATATCCCATGGAAGTCGTAGTTATGTTGTTTACCTATCCAACGAATTGTCACATGCTAAGATTCAATACAAATCGGCCACTTTATGGCCTTCCTAGTAAAAATGGGTCAAAAACGAGTAATGTCCTAAATTAACGAGGAGATTTTCTAAACCTCCATTTTGGCCAAATTTTAAGAGAATGCAAAAATATCCCATGGAAGTCATAGTTATGTTGTTTACCTATCCAACGAATTGTCACACGCTAAGATTCAATACAAATCGGCCACATTATGGCCTTCCTACTAAAAAAGGGTCGAAAACGAGTAATGTCCCAAATTAACGAGGAGATTTTCTTAACCTCCATTTTGGCTGAATTTTTATAGAATGCAAAATATCCCATGGAAGTCGTAGTTATGTTGTTTACCTATCCAATGAATTGTCACATGCTAAGATTCAATACAAATTGCCCACTTTAAGGCCTTCCTAGTAAAAATGGGTCGAAAACGAGTAATGTCCTAAATTAACGAGGAGATTTTCTTAACCTCCATTTTGGCCAAATTTTTAGAGAATGCAAAAATATCCCATGGAAGTCATAGTTATGTTGTTTATCTATCCAACGAATTGTCACACGCTAAGATTCAATGCAAATCAGCCACATTATGGCCTTCCTAGTAAAAATGGGTCGAAAACGAGTAATGTCCTAAATTAACGAGGAGATTTTCTTAACCTCCATTTTGGCCAAATTTTTAGAGAATGCAAAAATATCCCATGGAAGTCGTAGTTATGTTGTTTACCTATCCAACGAATTGTCACATGCTAAGATTCAATACAAATCGGCCACTTTATGGCCTTCCTAGTAAAAATGGGTCGAAAACGAGTAATGTCCTAAATTAACGAGGAGATTTTCTTAACCTCCATTTTGGCCAAATTTTTACAGAATGCAAAAAAATCCCATGGAAGTCGTAGCTATATTGTTTACCTATCCAACGAATTGTCCCATGCTAAGATTCAATACAAACCGGCCACTTTATGGCCTTCCTTCTAAAAAAGGGTCGAAAATGAGTAATGTCCTAAATTAACGAGGGGATTTTCTTAACCTCCATTTTGGCTGAATTTTTAGAGAATGCAAAAATATCCCATGGAAGTCGTAGTTATGTTGTTTACCTATCCAACGAATTGTCACATGCTAAGATTCAATACAAATCGGCCACTTTAAGGCCTTCCTAGTAAAAATGGGTCGAAAACGAGTAATGTCCTAAATTAACGAGGAGTTTTTCCTAACCTCCATTTTGGCCTAATTTTTAGAGAATGCAAAAATATCCCATGGAAGTCGTTGTTATGTTGTTTACCTATCCAACGAATTGTCACATGCTAAGATTAAATGCAAATCGGCCACTTTATGGCCTTCCTAGTAAAAAAGGGTCGAAAACGAGTAATGTCCTAGATTAACGAGGGGATTTTCTTAACCTCCATTTTGGCCGAATTTTTAGAGAATGCAAAAATATCCTATGGAAGTCGTAGTTATGTTGTTTACCTATCCAACGAATTGTCACATGCTAAGATTCAATACAAATCGGCCACTTTATGGCCTTCCTAGTAAGAAAGGGTCGAAAACGAGTAATGTCCTAGATTAACGAGGGGATTTTCTTAACCTCCATTTTGGCCGAATTTTTAGAGAATGCAAAAATATCCCATGGAAGTCGTAGTTATGTTGTTTACCTATCCAACGAATTGTCACATGCTAAGATTCAATACAAATCGGCCACTTTATGGCCTTCCTAGTAAAAATGGGTCGAAAACGAGTAATGTCCTAAATTAACGAGGAGATTTTCTTAACCTCCATTTTGGCCAAATTTTTACAGAATGCAAAAAAATCCCATGGAAGTCGTAGCTATATTGTTTACCTATCCAACGAATTGTCCCATGCTAAGATTCAATACAAACCGGCCACTTTATGGCCTTCCTTCTAAAAAAGGGTCGAAAATGAGTAATGTCCTAAATTAACGAGGGGATTTTCTTAACCTCCATTTTGGCTGAATTTTTAGAGAATGCAAAAATATCCCATGGAAGTCGTAGTTATGTTGTTTACCTATCCAACGAATTGTCACATGCTAAGATTCAATACAAATCGGCCACTTTAAGGCCTTCCTAGTAAAAATGGGTCGAAAACGAGTAATGTCCTAAATTAACGAGGAGTTTTTCCTAACCTCCATTTTGGCCTAATTTTTAGAGAATGCAAAAATATCCCATGGAAGTCGTTGTTATGTTGTTTACCTATCCAACGAATTGTCACATGCTAAGATTAAATGCAAATCGGCCACTTTATGGCCTTCCTAGTAAAAAAGGGTCGAAAACGAGTAATGTCCTAGATTAACGAGGGGATTTTCTTAACCTCCATTTTGGCCGAATTTTTAGAGAATGCAAAAATATCCTATGGAAGTCGTAGTTATGTTGTTTACCTATCCAACGAATTGTCACATGCTAAGATTCAATACAAATCGGCCACTTTATGGCCTTCCTAGTAAAAAAGGGTCGAAAACGAGTAATGTCCTAGATTAACGAGGGGATTTTCTTAACCTCCATTTTGGCCGAATTTTTAGAGAATGCAAAAATATCCTATGGAAGTCGTAGTTATGTTGTTTACCTATCCAACGAATTGTCACATGCTAAGATTCAATACAAATTGCCCACTTTATGGCCTTCCTAGTAAAAATGGGTCGAAAACGAGTAATGTCCCAAATTAACGAGGAGATTTTCTTAACCTCCATTTTGGCTGAATTTTTAAGAAATGCAAAAATATCCCATGGAAGTCGTAGCTATGTTGTTTACCTATCCAACGAATTGTCCCATGTTAAGATTCAATGCAAACCGGCCACATTATGGCCTTCCTACTAAAAAAGGGTCGAAAACGAGTAATGTCCCAAATTCACGAGGAGATTTTCTTAACCTCCATTTTGGCTGAATTTTTAGAGAATGCAAAAAAATCCCATGGAAGTCGTAGCTATGTTGTTTACCTATCCAACGACTTGTCCCATGCTAAGATTCAATACAAACCGGCCACTTTATGGCTTTCCTTCCAAAAAAGGGTCGAAAACGAGTAATGTCCTAAATTAACGAGGGGATTTTCTAAACCTCCATTTTGGCTGAATTTTTAGAGAATGCAAAAATATCCCATGGAAGTCGTAGTTATGTTGTTTACCTATCCAACGAATTGTCACATGCTAAGATTCAATACAAATCGGCCACTTTATGGCCTTCCTAGTAAAAATGGGTCGAAAACGAGTAATGTGCTAAATTAACGAGGAGATTTTCTTAACCTCCATTTTGGCCAAATTTTTACAGAATGCAAAAAAAATCCCATGGAAGTCGTAGCTATATTGTTTACCTATCCAACGAATTGTCCCATGCTAAGATTCAATACAAACCGGCCACTTTATGGCCTTCCTTCTAAAAAAGGGTCGAAAATGAGTAATGTCCTAAATTAACGAGGGGATTTTCTTAACCTCCATTTTGGCTGAATTTTTAGAGAATGCAAAAATATCCCATGGAAGTCGTTGTTATGTTGTTTACCTATCCAACGAATTGTCGCATGCTAAGATTAAATGCAAATCGGCCACTTTATGGCCTTCCTAGTAAAAAAGGGTCGAAAACGAGTAATGTCCTAGATTAACGAGGGGATTTTCTTAACCTCCATTTTGGCCGAATTTTTAGAGAATGCAAAAATATCCTATGGAAGTCGTAGTTATGTTGTTTACCTATCCAACGAATTGTCACATGCTAAGATTCAATACAAATCGGCCACTTTATGGCCTTCCTAGTAAAAAAGGGTCGAAAACGAGTAATGTCCTAGATTAACGAGGGGATTTTCTTAACCTCCATTTTGGCCGAATTTTTAGAGAATGCAAAAATATCCTATGGAAGTCGTAGTTATGTTGTTTACCTATCCAACGAATTGTCACATGCTAAGATTCAATACAAATTGCCCACTTTATGGCCTTCCTAGTAAAAATGGGTCGAAAACGAGTAATGTCCCAAATTAACGAGGAGATTTTCTTAACCTCCATTTTGGCTGAATTTTTAAGAAATGCAAAAATATCCCATGGAAGTCGTAGCTATGTTGTTTACCTATCCAACGAATTGTCCCATGTTAAGATTCAATGCAAACCGGCCACATTATGGCCTTCCTACTAAAAAAGGGTCGAAAACGAGTAATGTCCCAAATTCACGAGGAGATTTTCTTAACCTCCATTTTGGCTGAATTTTTAGAGAATGCAAAAAAATCCAATGGAAGTCGTAGCTATGTTGTTTACCTATCCAACGAATTGTCCCATGCTAAGATTCAATACAAACCGGCCACTTTATGGCCTTCCTTCTAAAAAAGGGTCGAAAATGAGTAATGTCCTAAATTAACGAGGGGATTTTCTTAACCTCCATTTTGGCTGAATTTTTAGAGAATGCAAAAATATCCCATGGAAGTCGTAGTTATGTTGTTTACCTATCCAACGAATTGTCACATGCTAAGATTCAATACAAATCGGCCACTTTATGGCCTTCCTAGTAAAAATGGGTCGAAAACGAGCAATGTCCGAAATTAACGAGGAGATTTCCTTAACCTCCATTTTGGCCGTATTTTTAGAGAATGCAAAAATATCCCATGGAAGTCGTAGTTATGTTGTTTACCTATCCAACGAATTGTCACATGCTAAGATTCAATACAAATCGGCCACTTTATGGCCTTCCTAGTAAAAATGGGTCGAAAACGAGTAATGTGCTAAATTAACGAGGAGATTTTCTTAACCTCCATTTTGGCCAAATTTTTACAGAATGCAAAAAAAATCCCATGGAAGTCGTAGCTATATTGTTTACCTATCCAACGAATTGTCCCATGCTAAGATTCAATACAAACCGGCCACTTTATGGCCTTCCTTCTAAAAAAGGGTCGAAAACGAGTAATGTCCTAAATTAACGAGGGGATTTTCTAAACCTCCATTTTGGCTGAATTTTTAGAGAATGCAAAAATATCCCATGGAAGTCGTAGTTATGTTGTTTACCTATCCAACGAATTGTCACATGCTAAGATTCAATACAAATCGGCCACTTTATGGCCTTCCTAGTAAAAATGGGTCGAAAACGAGCAATGTCCGAAATTAACGAGGAGATTTCCTTAACCTCCATTTTGGCCGTATTTTTAGAGAATGCAAAAATATCCCATGGAAGTCGTAGTTATGTTGTTTACCTATCCAACGAATTGTCACATGCTAAGATTCAATACAAATCGGCCACTTTATGGCCTTCCTAGTAAAAATGGGTCGAAAACGAGTAATGTGCTAAATTAACGAGGAGATTTTCTTAACCTCCATTTTGGCCAAATTTTTACAGAATGCAAAAAAAATCCCATGGAAGTCGTAGCTATATTGTTTACCTATCCAACGAATTGTCCCATGCTAAGATTCAATACAAACCGGCCACTTTATGGCCTTCCTTCTAAAAAAGGGTCGAAAACGAGTAATGTCCTAAATTAACGAGGGGATTTTCTTAACATCCATTTTGGCTGAATTTTTAGAGAATGCAAAAATATCCCATGGAAGTCGTAGTTATGTTGTTTACCTATCCAACGAATTGTCACATGCTAAGATTCAATACAAATCGGCCACTTTAAGGCCTTCCTAGTAAAAATGGGTCGAAAACGAGTAATGTCCTAAATTAACGAGGAGTTTTTCCTAACCTCCATTTTGGCCGAATTTTTAGAGAATGCAAAAATATCCCATGGAAGTCGTTGTTATGTTGTTTACCTATCCAACGAATTGTCACATGCTAAGATTAAATGCAAATCGGCCACTTTATGGCCTTCCTAGTAAAAAAGGGTCGAAACGAGTAATGTCCTAGATTAACGAGGGGATTTTCTTAACCTCCATTTTGGCCGAATTTTTAGAGAATGCAAAAATATCCCATGGAAGTCGTAGTTATGTTGTTTACCTATCCAACGAATTGTCACATGCTAAGATTCAATACAAATCGGCCACTTTATGGCCTTCCTAGTAAAAATGGGTCGAAAACGAGTAATGTCCTAAATTAACGAGGAGATTTTCTTAACCTCCATTTTGGCCGAATTTTTAGAGAATGCAAAAATATCCCATGGAAGTCGTAGTTATGTTGTTTACCTATCCAACAAATGGTCACACGCTAAGATTCAATGCAAATCAGCCACATTATGGCCTTCCTACTAAAAAAGGGTCGAAAACGAGTAATGTCCCAAACTGACAAGGAGATTTTCTTAACCTCCATTTTGGCTGAATTTTTAGAGAATGCAAAAAAATCCCATGGAAGTCGTAGCTATATTGTTTACCTATCCAACGAATGGTCCCATGCTAAGATTCAATACAAATCGGCCACTTTATGGCCTTCCTAGTAAAAATGGGTCGAAAACGAGCAATGTCCGAAATTAACGAGGAGATTTCCTTAACCTCCATTTTGGCCGTATTTTTAGAGAATGCAAAAATATCCCATGGAAGTCGTAGTTATGTTGTTTACCTATCCAACGAATTGTCACATGCTAAGATTCAATACAAATCGGCCACTTTATGGCCTTCCTAGTAAAAATGGGTCGAAAACGAGTAATGTCCTAAATTAACGAGGAGATTTTCTTAACCTCCATTTTGGCCAAATTTTTACAGAATGCAAAAAAAATCTCATGGAAGTCGTAGCTATATTGTTTACCTATCCAACGAATTGTCCCATGCTAAGATTCAATACAAACCGGCCACTTTATGGCCTTCCTTCTAAAAAAGGGTCGAAAATGAGTAATGTCCTAAATTAACGAGGGGATTTTCTTAACCTCCATTTTGGCTGAATTTTTAGAGAATGCAAAAATATCCCATGGAAGTCGTAGTTATGTTGTTTACCTATCCAACGAATTGTCACATGCTAAGATTCAATACAAATCGGCCACTTTATGGCCTTCCTAGTAAAAATGGGTCGAAAACGAGCAATGTCCGAAATTAACGAGGAGATTTCCTTAACCTCCATTTTGGCCGTATTTTTAGAGAATGCAAAAATATCCCATGGAAGTCGTAGTTATGTTGTTTACCTATCCAACGAATTGTCACATGCTAAGATTCAATACAAATCGGCCACTTTATGGCCTTCCTAGTAAAAATGGGTCGAAAACGAGTAATGTGCTAAATTAACGAGGAGATTTTCTTAACCTCCATTTTGGCCAAATTTTTACAGAATGCAAAAAAAATCTCATGGAAGTCGTAGCTATATTGTTTACCTATCCAACGAATTGTCCCATGCTAAGATTCAATACAAACCGGCCACTTTATGGCCTTCCTTCTAAAAAAGGGTCGAAAATGAGTAATGTCCTAAATTAACGAGGGGATTTTCTTAACCTCCATTTTGGCTGAATTTTTAGAGAATGGAAAAATATCCCATGGAAGTCGTAGTTATGTTGTTTACCTATCCAACGAATTGTCACATGCTAAGATTCAATACAAATCGGCCACTTTAAGGCCTTCCTAGTAAAAATGGGTCGAAAACGAGTAATGTCCTAAATTAACGAGGAGTTTTTCCTAACCTCCATTTTGGCCTAATTTTTAGAGAATGCAAAAATATCCCACGGAAGTCGTTGTTATGTTGTTTACCTATCCAACGAATTGTCACATGCTAAGATTAAATGCAAATCGGCCACTTTATGGCCTTCCTAGTAAAAAAGGGTCGAAAACGAGTAATGTCCTAGATTAACGAGGGGATTTTCTTAACCTCCATTTTGGCCGAATTTTTAGAGAATGCAAAAATATCCTATGGAAGTCGTAGTTATGTTGTTTACCTATCCAACGAATTGTCACATGCTAAGATTCAATAAAAATCGGCCACTTTATGGCCTTCCTAGTAAAAAAGGGTCGAAAACGAGTAATGTCCTAGATTAACGAGGGGATTTTCTTAACCTCCATTTTGGCCGAATTTTTAGAGAATGCAAAAATATCCTATGGAAGTCGTAGTTATGTTGTTTACCTATCCAACGAATTGTCACATGCTAAGATTCAATACAAATTGCCCACTTTATGGCCTTCCTAGTAAAAATGGGTCGAAAACGAGTAATGTCCCAAATTAACGAGGAGATTTTCTTAACCTCCATTTTGGCTGAATTTTTAAGAAATGCAAAAATATCCCATGGAAGTCGTAGCTATGTTGTTTACCTATCCAACGAATTGTCCCATGTTAAGATTCAATGCAAACCGGCCACATTATGGCCTTCCTACTAAAAAAGGGTCGAAAACGAGTAATGTCCCAAATTCACGAGGAGATTTTCTTAACCTCCATTTTGGCTGAATTTTTAGAGAATGCAAAAAAATCCCATGGAAGTCGTAGCTATGTTGTTTACCTATCCAACGACTTGTCCCATGCTAAGATTCAATACAAACCGGCCACTTTATGGCTTTCCTTCCAAAAAAGGGTCGAAAACGAGTAATGTCCTAAATTAACGAGGGGATTTTCTAAACCTCCATTTTGGCTGAATTTTTAGAGAATGCAAAAATATCCCATGGAAGTCGTAGTTATGTTGTTTACCTATCCAACGAATTGTCACATGCTAAGATTCAATACAAATCGGCCACTTTATGGCCTTCCTAGTAAAAATGGGTCGAAAACGAGCAATGTCCGAAATTAACGAGGAGATTTCCTTAACCTCCATTTTGGCCGTATTTTTAGAGAATGCAAAAATATCCCATGGAAGTCGTAGTTATGTTGTTTACCTATCCAACGAATTGTCACATGCTAAGATTCAATACAAATCGGCCACTTTATGGCCTTCCTAGTAAAAATGGGTCGAAAACGAGTAATGTGCTAAATTAACGAGGAGATTTTCTTAACCTCCATTTTGGCCAAATTTTTACAGAATGCAAAAAAAATCCCATGGAAGTCGTAGCTATATTGTTTACCTATCCAACGAATTGTCCCATGCTAAGATTCAATACAAATCGGCCACTTTATGGCCTTCCTTCTAAAAAAGGGTCGAAAACGAGTAATGTCCTAAATTAACGAGGGGATTTTCTTAACCTCCATTTTGGCCGAATTTTTAGAGAATGCAAAAATATCCCATGGAAGTCGTAGTTATGTTGTTTACCTATCCAACGAATTGTCACATGCTAAGATTCAATACAAATCGGCCACTTTATGGCCTTCCTAGTAAAAATGGGTCGAAAACGAGTAATGTCCTAAATTAACGAGGAGATTTTCTTAACCTCCATTTTGGCCGAATTTTTAGAGAATGCAAAAATATCCCATGGAAGTCGTAGTTATGTTGTTTACCTATCCAACAAATGGTCACACGCTAAGATTCAATGCAAATCAGCCACATTATGGCCTTCCTACTAAAAAAGGGTCGAAAACGAGTAATGTCCCAAACTGACAAGGAGATTTTCTTAACCTCCATTTTGGCTGAATTTTTAGAGAATGCAAAAAAATCCCATGGAAGTCGTAGCTATATTGTTTACCTATCCAACGAATGGTCCCATGCTAAGATTCAATACAAATCGGCCACTTTATGGCCTTCCTAGTAAAAATGGGTCGAAAACGAGCAATGTCCGAAATTAACGAGGAGATTTCCTTAACCTCCATTTTGGCCGTATTTTTAGAGAATGCAAAAATATCCCATGGAAGTCGTAGTTATGTTGTTTACCTATCCAACGAATTGTCACATGCTAAGATTCAATACAAATCGGCCACTTTATGGCCTTCCTAGTAAAAATGGGTCGAAAACGAGTAATGTCCTAAATTAACGAGGAGATTTTCTTAACCTCCATTTTGGCCAAATTTTTAAAGAATGCAAAAAAAATCCCATGGAAGTCGTAGCTATATTGTTTACCTATCCAACGAATTGTCCCATGCTAAGATTCAATACAAACCGGCCACTTTATGGCCTTCCTTCTAAAAAAGGGTCGAAAACGAGTAATGTCCTAAATTAACGAGGGGATTTTCTTAACCTCCATTTTGGCTGAATTTTTAGAGAATGCAAAAATATCCCATGGAAGTCGTAGTTATGTTGTTTACCTATCCAACGAATTGTCACATGCTAAGATTCAATACAAATCGGCCACTTTAAGGCCTTCCTAGTAAAAATGGGTCGAAAACGAGTAATGTCCTAAATTAACGAGGAGTTTTTCCTAACCTCCATTTTGGCCGAATTTTTAGAGAATGCAAAAATATCCCATGGAAGTCGTTGTTATGTTGTTTACCTATCCAACGAATTGTCACATGCTAAGATTAAATGCAAATCGGCCACTTTATGGCCTTCCTAGTAAAAAAGGGTCGAAACGAGTAATGTCCTAGATTAACGAGGGGATTTTCTTAACCTCCATTTTGGCCGAATTTTTAGAGAATGCAAAAATATCCCATGGAAGTCGTAGTTATGTTGTTTACCTATCCAACGAATTGTCACATGCTAAGATTCAATACAAATCGGCCACTTTATGGCCTTCCTAGTAAAAATGGGTCGAAAACGAGTAATGTCCTAAATTAACGAGGAGATTTTCTTAACCTCCATTTTGGCCGAATTTTTTGAGAATGCAAAAATATCCCATGGAAGTCGTAGTTATGTTGTTTACCTATCCAACAAATGGTCACACGCTAAGATTCAATGCAAATCAGCCACATTATGGCCTTCCTACTAAAAAAGGGTCGAAAACGAGTAATGTCCTAAATTAACGAGGAGATTTTCTAAACCTCCATTTTGGCCAAATTTTAAGAGAATGCAAAAATATCGCATGGAAGTCATAGTTATGTTGTTTACCTATCCAACGAATTGTCACACGCTAAGATTCAATACAAATCGGCCACATTATGGCCTTCCTACTAAAAAAGGGTCGAAAACGAGTAATGTCCCAAATTAACGAGGAGATTTTCTTAACCTCCATTTTGGCTGAATTTTTATAGAATGCAAAAATATCCCATGGAAGTCGTAGTTATGTTGTTTACCTATCCAATGAATTGTCACATGCTAAGATTCAATACAAATTGCCCACTTTAAGGCCTTCCTAGTAAAAATGGGTCGAAAACGAGTAATGTCCTAAATTAACGAGGAGATTTTCTTAACCTCCATTTTGGCCAAATTTTTAGAGAATGCAAAAATATCCCATGGAAGTCATAGTTATGTTGTTTATCTATCCAACGAATTGTCACACGCTAAGATTCAATGCAAATCAGCCACATTATGGCCTTCCTACTAAAAAAGGGTCGAAAACGAGTAATGTCCCAAATTAACGAGGAGATTTTCTTAACCTCCATTTTGGCTGAATTTTTAGAGAATGCAAAAATATCTCATGGAAGTCGTAGTTATGTTGTTTACCTATCCAATGAATTGTCACATGCTAAGATTCAATACAAATTGCCCACTTTATGGCCTTCCTAGTAAGAAAGGGTCGAAAACGAGTAATGTCCTAGATTAACGAGGGGATTTTCTTAACCTCCATTTTGGCCGAATTTTTAGAGAATGCAAAAATATCCCATGGAAGTCGTAGTTATGTTGTTTACCTATCCAACGAATTGTCACATGCTAAGATTCAATACAAATCGGCCACTTTATGGCCTTCCTAGTAAAAATGGGTCGAAAACGAGTAATGTCCTAAATTAACGAGGAGATTTTCTTAACCTCCATTTTGGCCAAATTTTTACAGAATGCAAAAAAATCCCATGGAAGTCGTAGCTATATTGTTTACCTATCCAACGAATTGTCCCATGCTAAGATTCAATACAAACCGGCCACTTTATGGCCTTCCTTCTAAAAAAGGGTCGAAAATGAGTAATGTCCTAAATTAACGAGGGGATTTTCTTAACCTCCATTTTGGCTGAATTTTTAGAGAATGCAAAAATATCCCATGGAAGTCGTAGTTATGTTGTTTACCTATCCAACGAATTGTCACATGCTAAGATTCAATACAAATCGGCCACTTTAATGCCTTCCTAGTAAAAATGGGTCGAAAACGAGTAATGTCCTAAATTAACGAGGAGTTTTTCCTAACCTCCATTTTGGCCTAATTTTTAGAGAATGCAAAAATATCCCATGGAAGTCGTTGTTATGTTGTTTACCTATCCAACGAATTGTCACATGCTAAGATTAAATGCAAATCGGCCACTTTATGGCCTTCCTAGTAAAAAAGGGTCGAAAACGAGTAATGTCCTAGATTAACGAGGGGATTTTCTTAACCTCCATTTTGGCCGAATTTTTAGAGAATGCAAAAATATCCTATGGAAGTCGTAGTTATGTTGTTTACCTATCCAACGAATGGTCACATGCTAAGATTCAATACAAATCGGCCACTTTATGGCCTTCCTAGTAAAAATGGGTCAAAAACGAGTAATGTCCTAAATTAACGAGGAGATTTTCTAAACCTCCATTTTGGCCAAATTTTTAGAGAATGCAAAAATATCCCATGGAAATCATAGTTATGTTGTTTACCTATCCAACGAATTGTCACACGCTAAGATTCAATGCAAATCGGCCACATTATGGCCTTCCTACTAAAAAAGGGTCGAAAACGAGTAATGTCCCAAATTAACGAGGAGATTTTCTTAACCTCCATTTTGGCTGAATTTTTAGAGAATGCAAAAATATCGCATGGAAGTCGTAGTTATGTTGTTTACCTATCCAATGAATTGTCACACGCTAAGATTCAATACAAATTGCCCACTTTATGGCCTTCCTAGTAAAAATGGGTCGAAAACGAGTAATGTCCCAAATTAACGAGGAGATTTTCTTAACCTCCATTTTGGCTGAATTTTTAAGAAATGCAAAAATATCCCATGGAAGTCGTAGCTATGTTGTTTACCTATCCAACGAATTGTCCCATGTTAAGATTCAATGCAAACCGGCCACATTATGGCCTTCCTACTAAAAAAGGGTCGAAAACGAGTAATGTCCCAAATTCACGAGGAGATTTTCTTAACCTCCATTTTGGCTGAATTTTTAGAGAATGCAAAAAAATCCCATGGAAGTCGTAGCTATGTTGTTTACCTATCCAACGACTTGTCCCATGCTAAGATTCAATACAAACCGGCCACTTTATGGCTTTCCTTCCAAAAAAGGGTCGAAAACGAGTAATGTCCTAAATTAACGAGGGGATTTTCTAAACCTCCATTTTGGCTGAATTTTTAGAGAATGCAAAAATATCCCATGGAAGTCATAGTTATGTTGTTTATCTATCCAACGAATTGTCACACGCTAAGATTCAATGCAAATCAGCCACATTATGGCCTTCCTACTAAAAAAGGGTCGAAAACGAGTAATGTCCCAAATTAACGAGGAGATTTTCTTAACCTCCATTTTGGCTGAATTTTTAGAGAATGCAAAAATATCTCATGGAAGTCGTAGTTATGTTGTTTACCTATCCAATGAATTGTCACATGCTAAGATTCAATACAAATTGCCCACTTTATGGCCTTCCTAGTAAGAAAGGGTCGAAAACGAGTAATGTCCTAGATTAACGAGGGGATTTTCTTAACCTCCATTTTGGCCGAATTTTTAGAGAATGCAAAAATATCCCATGGAAGTCGTAGTTATGTTGTTTACCTATCCAACGAATTGTCACATGCTAAGATTCAATACAAATCGGCCACTTTATGGCCTTCCTAGTAAAAATGGGTCGAAAACGAGTAATGTCCTAAATTAACGAGGAGATTTTCTTAACCTCCATTTTGGCCAAATTTTTACAGAATGCAAAAAAATCCCATGGAAGTCGTAGCTATATTGTTTACCTATCCAACGAATTGTCCCATGCTAAGATTCAATACAAACCGGCCACTTTATGGCCTTCCTTCTAAAAAAGGGTCGAAAATGAGTAATGTCCTAAATTAACGAGGGGATTTTCTTAACCTCCATTTTGGCTGAATTTTTAGAGAATGCAAAAATATCCCATGGAAGTCGTAGTTATGTTGTTTACCTATCCAACGAATTGTCACATGCTAAGATTCAATACAAATCGGCCACTTTAAGGCCTTCCTAGTAAAAATGGGTCGAAAACGAGTAATGTCCTAAATTAACGAGGAGTTTTTCCTAACCTCCATTTTGGCCTAATTTTTAGAGAATGCAAAAATATCCCATGGAAGTCGTTGTTATGTTGTTTACCTATCCAACGAATTGTCACATGCTAAGATTAAATGCAAATCGACCACTTTATGGCCTTCCTAGTAAAAAAGGGTCGAAAACGAGTAATGTCCTAGATTAACGAGGGGATTTTCTTAACCTCCATTTTGGCCGAATTTTTAGAGAATGCAAAAATATCCTATGGAAGTCGTAGTTATGTTGTTTACCTATCCAACGAATGGTCACATGCTAAGATTCAATACAAATCGGCCACTTTATGGCCTTCCTAGTAAAAATGGGTCAAAAACGAGTAATGTCCTAAATTAACGAGGAGATTTTCTAAACCTCCATTTTGGCCAAATTTTTAGAGAATGCAAAAATATCCCATGGAAATCATAGTTATGTTGTTTACCTATCCAACGAATTGTCACACGCTAAGATTCAATGCAAATCGGCCACATTATGGCCTTCCTACTAAAAAAGGGTCGAAAACGAGTAATGTCCCAAATTAACGAGGAGATTTTCTTAACCTCCATTTTGGCTGAATTTTTAGAGAATGCAAAAATATCGCATGGAAGTCGTAGTTATGTTGTTTACCTATCCAATGAATTGTCACACGCTAAGATTCAATACAAATTGCCCACTTTATGGCCTTCCTAGTAAAAATGGGTCGAAAACGAGTAATGTCCCAAATTAACGAGGAGATTTTCTTAACCTCCATTTTGGCTGAATTTTTAAGAAATGCAAAAATATCCCATGGAAGTCGTAGCTATGTTGTTTACCTATCCAACGAATTGTCCCATGTTAAGATTCAATGCAAACCGGCCACATTATGGCCTTCCTACTAAAAAAGGGTCGAAAACGAGTAATGTCCCAAATTCACGAGGAGATTTTCTTAACCTCCATTTTGGCTGAATTTTTAGAGAATGCAAAAAAATCCCATGGAAGTCGTAGCTATGTTGTTTACCTATCCAACGACTTGTCCCATGCTAAGATTCAATACAAACCGGCCACTTTATGGCTTTCCTTCCAAAAAAGGGTCGAAAACGAGTAATGTCCTAAATTAACGAGGGGATTTTCTAAACCTCCATTTTGGCTGAATTTTTAGAGAATGCAAAAATATCCCATGGAAGTCGTAGTTATGTTGTTTACCTATCCAACGAATTGTCACATGCTAAGATTCAATACAAATCGGCCACTTTATGGCCTTCCTAGTAAAAATGGGTCGAAAACGAGCAATGTCCGAAATTAACGAGGAGATTTCCTTAACCTCCATTTT
This sequence comes from Medicago sativa, assembly GCF_051527215.1. Classification (NCBI taxonomy): domain Eukaryota; kingdom Viridiplantae; phylum Streptophyta; class Magnoliopsida; order Fabales; family Fabaceae; genus Medicago; species Medicago sativa. The sequence continues at coordinate 87,434,299 of NC_140750.1, forward strand.
GGCCGTATTTTTAGAGAATGCAAAAATATCCCATGGAAGTCGTAGTTATGTTGTTTACCTATCCAACGAATTGTCACATGCTAAGATTCAATACAAATCGGCCACTTTATGGCCTTCCTAGTAAAAATGGGTCGAAAACGAGTAATGTCCTAAATTAACGAGGAGATTTTCTTAACCTCCATTTTGGCCAAATTTTTACAGAATGCAAAAAAAATCCCATGGAAGTTGTAGCTATATTGTTTACCTATCCAACGAATTGTCCCATGCTAAGATTCAATACAAACCGGCCACTTTATGGCCTTCCTTCTAAAAAAGGGTCGAAAATGAGTAATGTCCTAAATTAACGAGGGGATTTTCTTAACCTCCATTTTGGCTGAATTTTAAGAGAATGCAAAAATATCCCATGGAAGTCGTAGTTATGTTGTTTACCTATCCAACGAATTGTCACATGCTAAGATTCAATACAAATCGGCCACTTTAAGGCCTTCCTAGTAAAAATGGGTCGAAAACGAGTAATGTCCTAAATTAACGAGGAGTTTTTCCTAACCTCCATTTTGGCCTAATTTTTACAGAATGCAAAAAAATCCCATGGAAGTCGTTGTTATGTTGTTTACCTATCCAACGAATTGTCACATGCTAAGATTAAATGCAAATCGGCCACTTTATGGCCTTCCTAGTAAAAAAGGGTCGAAAACGAGTAATGTCCTAGATTAACGAGGGGATTTTCTTAACCTCCATTTTGGCCGAATTTTTAGAGAATGCAAAAATATCCCATGGAAGTCGTAGTTATGTTGTTTACCTATTCAACGAATTGTCACATGCTAAGATTCAATACAAATAGGCTACTTTATGGCCTTCCTAGTAAAAATGGGTCGAAAACGAGTAATGTCCTAAATTAACGAGGAGATTTTCTAAACCTCCATTTTGGCCAAATTTTTAGAGAATGCAAAAATATCCCATGGAAGTCATGGTTATGTTGTTTACCTATCCAACAAATTGTAACACGCTAAGATTCAATGCAAATCGGCCACATTATGGCCTTCCTAGTAAAAAAGGGTCGAAAACGAGTAATGTCCCAAATTAACGAGGAGATTTTCTTAACCTCCATTTTGGCTGAATTTTTAAGAAATGCAAAAATATCCCATGGAAGTCGTAGCTATGTTGTTTACCTATCCAACGAATGGTCACATGCTAAGATTCAATACAAATCGGCCACTTTATGGCCTTCCTAGTAAAAATGGGTCAAAAACGAGTAATGTCCTAAATTAACGAGGAGATTTTCTAAACCTCCATTTTGGCCAAATTTTTAGAGAATGCAAAAATATCCCATGGAAATCATAGTTATGTTGTTTACCTATCCAACGAATTGTCACACGCTAAGATTCAATGCAAATCGGCCACATTATGGCCTTCCTACTAAAAAAGGGTCGAAAACGAGTAATGTCCCAAATTAACGAGGGGATTTTCTTAACCTCCATTTTGGCTGAATTTTTAAGAAATGCAAAAATATCCCATGGAAGTCGTAGCTATGTTGTTTACCTATCCAACGAATTGTCCCATGTTAAGATTCAATGCAAACCGGCCACATTATGGCCTTCCTACTAAAAAAGGGTCGAAAACGAGTAATGTCCCAAATTAACGAGGAGATTTTCTTAACCTCCATTTTGGCTGAATTTTTAGAGAATGCAAAAATATCTCATGGAAGTCGTAGTTATGTTGTTTACCTATCCAATGAATTGTCACATGCTAAGATTCAATACAAATTGCCCACTTTATGGCCTTCCTAGTAAGAAAGGGTCGAAAACGAGTAATGTCCTAGATTAACGAGGGGATTTTCTTAACCTCCATTTTGGCCGAATTTTTAGAGAATGCAAAAATATCCCATGGAAGTCGTAGTTATGTTGTTTACCTATCCAACGAATTGTCACATGCTAAGATTCAATACAAATCGGCCACTTTATGGCCTTCCTAGTAAAAATGGGTCGAAAACGAGTAATGTCCTAAATTAACGAGGAGATTTTCTTAACCTCCATTTTGGCCAAATTTTTACAGAATGCAAAAAAATCCCATGGAAGTCGTAGCTATATTGTTTACCTATCCAACGAATTGTCCCATGCTAAGATTCAATACAAACCGGCCACTTTATGGCCTTCCTTCTAAAAAAGGGTCGAAAATGAGTAATGTCCTAAATTAACGAGGGGATTTTCTTAACCTCCATTTTGGCTGAATTTTTAGAGAATGCAAAAATATCCCATGGAAGTCGTAGTTATGTTGTTTACCTATCCAACGAATTGTCACATGCTAAGATTCAATACAAATCGGCCACTTTAAGGCCTTCCTAGTAAAAATGGGTCGAAAACGAGTAATGTCCTAAATTAACGAGGAGTTTTTCCTAACCTCCATTTTGGCCTAATTTTTAGAGAATGCAAAAATATCCCATGGAAGTCGTTGTTATGTTGTTTACCTATCCAACGAATTGTCACATGCTAAGATTAAATGCAAATCGGCCACTTTATGGCCTTCCTAGTAAAAAAGGGTCGAAAACGAGTAATGTCCTAGATTAACGAGGGGATTTTCTTAACCTCCATTTTGGCCGAATTTTTAGAGAATGCAAAAATATCCTATGGAAGTCGTAGTTATGTTGTTTACCTATCCAACGAATGGTCACATGCTAAGATTCAATACAAATCGGCCACTTTATGGCCTTCCTAGTAAAAATGGGTCAAAAACGAGTAATGTCCTAAATTAACGAGGAGATTTTCTAAACCTCCATTTTGGCCAAATTTTTAGAGAATGCAAAAATATCCCATGGAAATCATAGTTATGTTGTTTACCTATCCAACGAATTGTCACACGCTAAGATTCAATGCAAATCGGCCACATTATGGCCTTCCTACTAAAAAAGGGTCGAAAACGAGTAATGTCCCAAATTAACGAGGAGATTTTCTTAACCTCCATTTTGGCTGAATTTTTAGAGAATGCAAAAATATCGCATGGAAGTCGTAGTTATGTTGTTTACCTATCCAATGAATTGTCACACGCTAAGATTCAATACAAATTGCCCACTTTATGGCCTTCCTAGTAAAAATGGGTCGAAAACGAGTAATGTCCCAAATTAACGAGGAGATTTTCTTAACCTCCATTTTGGCTGAATTTTTAAGAAATGCAAAAATATCCCATGGAAGTCGTAGCTATGTTGTTTACCTATCCAACGAATTGTCCCATGTTAAGATTCAATGCAAACCGGCCACATTATGGCCTTCCTACTAAAAAAGGGTCGAAAACGAGTAATGTCCCAAATTCACGAGGAGATTTTCTTAACCTCCATTTTGGCTGAATTTTTAGAGAATGCAAAAAAATCCCATGGAAGTCGTAGCTATGTTGTTTACCTATCCAACGACTTGTCCCATGCTAAGATTCAATACAAACCGGCCACTTTATGGCTTTCCTTCCAAAAAAGGGTCGAAAACGAGTAATGTCCTAAATTAACGAGGGGATTTTCTAAACCTCCATTTTGGCTGAATTTTTAGAGAATGCAAAAATATCCCATGGAAGTCATAGTTATGTTGTTTATCTATCCAACGAATTGTCACACGCTAAGATTCAATGCAAATCAGCCACATTATGGCCTTCCTACTAAAAAAGGGTCGAAAACGAGTAATGTCCCAAATTAACGAGGAGATTTTCTTAACCTCCATTTTGGCTGAATTTTTAGAGAATGCAAAAATATCTCATGGAAGTCGTAGTTATGTTGTTTACCTATCCAATGAATTGTCACATGCTAAGATTCAATACAAATTGCCCACTTTATGGCCTTCCTAGTAAGAAAGGGTCGAAAACGAGTAATGTCCTAGATTAACGAGGGGATTTTCTTAACCTCCATTTTGGCCGAATTTTTAGAGAATGCAAAAATATCCCATGGAAGTCGTAGTTATGTTGTTTACCTATCCAACGAATTGTCACATGCTAAGATTCAATACAAATCGGCCACTTTATGGCCTTCCTAGTAAAAATGGGTCGAAAACGAGTAATGTCCTAAATTAACGAGGAGATTTTCTTAACCTCCATTTTGGCCAAATTTTTACAGAATGCAAAAAAATCCCATGGAAGTCGTAGCTATATTGTTTACCTATCCAACGAATTGTCCCATGCTAAGATTCAATACAAACCGGCCACTTTATGGCCTTCCTAGTAAAAATGGGTCGAAAACGAGTAATGTCCTAAATTAACGAGGAGTTTTTCCTAACCTCCATTTTGGCCTAATTTTTAGAGAATGCAAAAATATCCCATGGAAGTCGTTGTTATGTTGTTTACCTATCCAACGAATTGTCACATGCTAAGATTAAATGCAAATCGGCCACTTTATGGCCTTCCTAGTAAAAAAGGGTCGAAAACGAGTAATGTCCTAGATTAACGAGGGGATTTTCTTAACCTCCATTTTGGCCGAATTTTTAGAGAATGCAAAAATATCCTATGGAAGTCGTAGTTATGTTGTTTACCTATCCAACGAATGGTCACATGCTAAGATTCAATACAAATCGGCCACTTTATGGCCTTCCTAGTAAAAATGGGTCAAAAACGAGTAATGTCCTAAATTAACGAGGAGATTTTCTAAACCTCCATTTTGGCCAAATTTTTAGAGAATGCAAAAATATCCCATGGAAATCATAGTTATGTTGTTTACCTATCCAACGAATTGTCACACGCTAAGATTCAATGCAAATCGGCCACATTATGGCCTTCCTACTAAAAAAGGGTCGAAAACGAGTAATGTCCCAAATTAACGAGGAGATTTTCTTAACCTCCATTTTGGCTGAATTTTTAGAGAATGCAAAAATATCGCATGGAAGTCGTAGTTATGTTGTTTACCTATCCAATGAATTGTCACACGCTAAGATTCAATACAAATTGCCCACTTTATGGCCTTCCTAGTAAAAATGGGTCGAAAACGAGTAATGTCCCAAATTAACGAGGAGATTTTCTTAACCTCCATTTTGGCTGAATTTTTAAGAAATGCAAAAATATCCCATGGAAGTCGTAGCTATGTTGTTTACCTATCCAACGAATTGTCCCATGTTAAGATTCAATGCAAACCGGCCACATTATGGCCTTCCTACTAAAAAAGGGTCGAAAACGAGTAATGTCCCAAATTCACGAGGAGATTTTCTTAACCTCCATTTTGGCTGAATTTTTAGAGAATGCAAAAAAATCCCATGGAAGTCGTAGCTATGTTGTTTACCTATCCAACGACTTGTCCCATGCTAATATTCAATACAAACCGGCCACTTTATGGCTTTCCTTCCAAAAAAGGGTCGAAAACGAGTAATGTCCTAAATTAACGAGGGGATTTTCTAAACCTCCATTTTGGCTGAATTTTTAGAGAATGCAAAAATATCCCATGGAAGTCGTAGTTATGTTGTTTACCTATCCAACGTATTGTCACATGCTAAGATTCAATACAAATCGGCCACTTTATGGCCTTCCTAGTAAAAATGGGTCGAAAACGAGCAATGTCCGAAATTAACGAGGAGATTTCCTTAACCTCCATTTTGGCCGTATTTTTAGAGAATGCAAAAATATCCCATGGAAGTCGTAGTTATGTTGTTTACCTATCCAACGAATTGTCACATGCTAAGATTCAATACAAATCGGCCACTTTATGGCCTTCCTAGTAAAAATGGGTCGAAAACGAGTAATGTCCTAAATTAACGAGGAGATTTTCTTAACCTCCATTTTGGCCAAATTTTTACAGAATGCAAAAAAAATCCCATGGAAGTTGTAGCTATATTGTTTACCTATCCAACGAATTGTCCCATGCTAAGATTCAATACAAACCGGCCACTTTATGGCCTTCCTTCTAAAAAAGGGTCGAAAACGAGTAATGTCCTAAATTAACGAGGGGATTTTCTTAACCTCCATTTTGGCTGAATTTTAAGAGAATGCAAAAATATCCCATGGAAGTCGTAGTTATGTTGTTTACCTATCCAACGAATTGTCACATGCTAAGATTCAATACAAATCGGCCACTTTAAGGCCTTCCTAGTAAAAATGGGTCGAAAACGAGTAATGTCCTAAATTAACGAGGAGTTTTTCCTAACCTCCATTTTGGCCTAATTTTTAGAGAATGCAAAAATATCCCATGGAAGTCGTTGTTATGTTGTTTACCTATCCAACGAATTGTCACATGCTAAGATTAAATGCAAATCGGCCACTTTATGGCCTTCCTAGTAAAAAAGGGTCGAAAACGAGTAATGTCCTAGATTAACGAGGGGATTTTCTTAACCTCCATTTTGGACGAATTTTTAGAGAATGCAAAAATATCCCATGGAAGTCGTAGTTATGTTGTTTACCTATTCAACGAATTGTCACATGCTAAGATTCAATACAAATAGGCTACTTTATGGCCTTCCTAGTAAAAATGGGTCGAAAACGAGTAATGTCCTAAATTAACGAGGAGATTTTCTAAACCTCCATTTTGGCCAAATTTTTAGAGAATGCAAAAATATCCCATGGAAGTCATGGTTATGTTGTTTACCTATCCAACAAATTGTAACACGCTAAGATTCAATGCAAATCGGCCACATTATGGCCTTCCTAGTAAAAAAGGGTCGAAAACGAGTAATGTCCCAAATTAACGAGGAGATTTTCTTAACCTCCATTTTGGCTGAATTTTTAAGAAATGCAAAAATATCCCATGGAAGTCGTAGCTATGTTGTTTACCTATCCAACGAATGGTCACATGCTAAGATTCAATACAAATCGGCCACTTTATGGCCTTCCTAGTAAAAATGGGTCAAAAACGAGTAATGTCCTAAATTAACGAGGAGATTTTCTAAACCTCCATTTTGGCCAAATTTTTAGAGAATGCAAAAATATCCCATGGAAATCATAGTTATGTTGTTTACCTATCCAACGAATTGTCACACGCTAAGATTCAATGCAAATCGGCCACATTATGGCCTTCCTACTAAAAAAGGGTCGAAAACGAGTAATGTCCCAAATTAACGAGGGGATTTTCTTAACCTCCATTTTGGCTGAATTTTTAAGAAATGCAAAAATATCCCATGGAAGTCGTAGCTATGTTGTTTACCTATCCAACGAATTGTCCCATGTTAAGATTCAATGCAAACCGGCCACATTATGGCCTTCCTACTAAAAAAGGGTCGAAAACGAGTAATGTCCCAAATTCACGAGGAGATTTTCTTAACCTCCATTTTGGCTGAATTTTTAGAGAATGCAAAAAAATCCCATGGAAGTCGTAGCTATGTTGTTTAACTATCCAACGACTTGTCCCATGCTAAGATTCAATACAAACCGGCCACTTTATGGCTTTCCTTCCAAAAAAGGGTCGAAAACGAGTAATGTCCTAAATTAACGAGGGGATTTTCTAAACCTCCATTTTGGCTGAATTTTTAGAGAATGCAAAAATATCCCATGGAAGTCGTAGTTATGTTGTTTACCTATCCAACGAATTGTCACATGCTAAGATTCAATACAAATCGGCCACTTTATGGCCTTCCTAGTAAAAATGGGTCGAAAACGAGCAATGTCCGAAATTAACGAGGAGATTTCCTTAACCTCCATTTTGGCCGTATTTTTAGAGAATGCAAAAATATCCCATGGAAGTCGTAGTTATGTTGTTTACCTATCCAACGAATTGTCACATGCTAAGATTCAATACAAATCGGCCACTTTATGGCCTTCCTAGTAAAAATGGGTCGAAAACGAGTAATGTCCTAAATTAACGAGGAGATTTTCTTAACCTCCATTTTGGCCAAATTTTTACAGAATGCCAAAAAAATCCCATGGAAGTCGTAGCTATATTGTTTACCTATCCAACGAATTGTCCCATGCTAAGATTCAATACAAACCGGCCACTTTATGGCCTTCCTTCTAAAAAAGGGTCGAAAACGAGTAATGTCCTAAATTAACGAGGGGATTTTCTTAACCTCCATTTTGGCTGAATTTTTAGAGAATGCAAAAATATCCCATGGAAGTCGTAGTTATGTTGTTTACCTATCCAACGAATTGTCACATGCTAAGATTCAATACAAATCGGCCACTTTAAGGCCTTCCTAGTAAAAATGGGTCGAAAACGAGTAATGTCCTAAATTAACGAGGAGTTTTTCCTAACCTCCATTTTGGCCTAATTTTTAGAGAATGCAAAAATATCCCATGGAAGTCGTTGTTATGTTGTTTACCTATCCAACGAATTGTCACATGCTAAGATTAAATGCAAATCGGCCACTTTATGGCCTTCCTAGTAAAAAAGGGTCGAAAACGAGTAATGTCCTAGATTAACGAGGGGATTTTCTTAACCTCCATTTTGGCCGAATTTTTAGAGAATGCAAAAATATCCCATGGAAGTCGTAGTTATGTTGTTTACCTATTCAACGAATTGTCACATGCTAAGATTCAATACAAATCGGCTACTTTATGGCCTTCCTAGTAAAAATGGGTCGAAAACGAGTAATGTCCTAAATTAACGAGGAGATTTTCTAAACCTCCATTTTGGCCAAATTTTTAGAGAATGCAAAAATATCCCATGGAAGTCATAGTTATGTTTATTACCTATCCAACAAATTGTAACACGCTAAGATTCAATGCAAATCGGCCACATTATGGCCTTCCTAGTAAAAAAGGGTCGAAAACGAGTAATGTCCCAAATTAACGAGGAGATTTTCTTAACCTCCATTTTGGCTGAATTTTTAAGAAATGCAAAAATATCCCATGGAAGTCGTAGCTATGTTGTTTACCTATCCAACGAATTGTCCCATGTTAAGATTCAATACAAACCGGCCACTTTATGGCCTTCCTTATAAAAAAGGGTCGAAAACGAGTAATGTCCTAAATTAACGAGGGGAATTTCTTAACCTCCATTTTGGCTGAATTTTTAGAGAATGCAAAAATATCCCATGGAAGTCGTAGTTATGTTGTTTACCTATCCAACGAATTGTCAAACGCTAAGATTCAATGCAAATCGGCCACATTATGGCCTTCCTACTAAAAAAGGGTCGAAAACGAGTAATGTCCCAAATTAACGAGGATATTTTCTTAACCCCCATTTTGGCTGAATTTTTAGAGAATGCAAAAATATCCCATGGAAGTCGTAGTTATGTTGTTTACCTAACCAACGAATTGTCACACGCTAAGATTCAATGCAAATCGGCCACATTATGGCCTTCCTACTAAAAAAGGGTCGAAAACGAGTAATGTCCCAAATTAACGAGGATATTTTCTTAACCCCCATTTTGGCTGAATTTTTAGAGAATGCAAAAATATCCCATGGAAGTCATAGTTATGTTGTTTACCTATCCAACGAATTGTCACACGCTAAGATTCAATGCAAATCGGCCACATTATGGCCTTCCTACTAAAAAAGGGTCGAAAACGAGTAATGTCCCAAATTAACGAGGATATTTTCTTAACCCCCATTTTGGCAGAATTTTTAGAGAATGCAAAAATATCCCATGGAAGTCGTAGTTATGTTGTTTACCTATCCAATGAATTGTCACATGCTAAGATTCAATACAAATCGGCCACTTTATGGCCTTCCTAGTAAAAATGGGTCGAAAACGAGTAATGTCCTAAATTAACGAGGAGATTTTCTTAACCTCCATTTTGGCCGAATTTTTAGAGAATGCAAAAATATCCCATGGAAGTCGTTGTTATGTTGTTTACCTATCCAACGAATTGTCACATGCTAAGATTAAATGCAAATCGGCCACTTTATGGCCTTCCTAGTAAAAAAGGGTCGAAAACGATTAATGTCCTAGATTAACGAGGGGATTTTCTTAACCTCCATTTTGGCCGAATTTTTAGAGAGTGCAAAAATATCCCATGGAAGTCGTAGTTATGTTTTTTACCTATCCAACGAATTGTCACATGCTAAGATTCAATACAAATCGGCCACTTTATGGCCTTCCTAGTAAAAATGGGTCGAAAACGAGTAATGTCCTAAATTAACGAGGAGATTTTCTTAACCTCCATTTTGGCCAAATTTTTAGAGAATGCAAAAATATCCCATGGAAGTCATAGTTATGTTGTTTACCTATCCAACGAATTGTCACACGCTAAGATTCAATGCAAATCGGCCACATTATGGCCTTCCTAGTAAAAAAGGGCCGAAAACGAGTAATGTCCCAAATTAACGAGGAGATTTTCTTAACCTCCATTTTGGCTGAATTTTTAAAAAATGCAAAAATATCCCATGGAAGTCGTAGCTATGTTGTTTACCTATCCAACGAATTGTCCCATGCTAAGATTCAATACAAACCGGCCACTTTATGGCCTTCCTTATAAAAAAGGGTCGAAAACGAGTAATGTCCTAAATTAAGGAGGGGATTTTCTAAACCTCCATTTTGGCCGAATTTTTAGAGAATGCAAAAATATCCCATGGAGGTTGTAGTTATGTTGTTTACCTATCCAACGAATTGTCACACGCTACGATTCAATGCAAATCGGCCACACTATGGCCTTCCTACTAAAAATGGGTCGAAAACGATTAATGTCCCAAATTAACAAGGATATTTTCTTAACCCCCATTTTGGCTGAATTTTTAGAGAATGCAAAAATATCCCATGGAAGTCGTAGTTATGTTGTTTACCTATCCAACGAATTGTCACACGCTAAGATTCAATGCAAATCGGCCACATTATGGCCTTCCTACTAAAAAAGGGTCGAAAACGAGTAATGTCCCAAATTAACGAGGATATTTTCTTAACCCCCATTTTGGCTGAATTTTTAGAGAATGCAAAAATATCCCATGGAAGTCGTAGTTATGTTGTTTACCTATCCAACGAATTGTCACACGCTAAGATTCAATGCAAATCGGCCACATTATGGCCTTCCTACTAAAAAAGGGTCGAAAACGAGTAATGTCCCAAATTAACGAGGATATTTTCTTAACCCCCATTTTGGCTGAATTTTTAGAGAATGAAAAAATATCCCATGGAAGTCGTAGTTATGTTGTTTACCTATCCAACGAATTGTCACACGCTAAGATTCAATGCAAATCGGCCACATTATGGCCTTCCTACTAAAAAAGGGTCGAAAACGAGTAATGTCCCAAATTAACGAGGATATTTTCTTAACCCCCATTTTGGCTGAATTTTTAGAGAATGCAAAAATATCCCATGGAAGTCGTTGTTATGTTGTTTACCTATCCAACGAATTGTCACACGCTAAGATTCAATGCAAATCGGCCACATTATGGCCTTCCTACTAAAAAAGGGTCGAAAACGAGTAATGTCCCAAATTAACGAGGATATTTTCTTAACCCCCATTTTGGCTGAATTTTTAGAGAATGCAAAAATATCCCATGGAAGTCGTAGTTATGTTGTTTACCTATCCAACAAATTGTCACACGCTAAGATTCAATGCAAATCGGCTACATTATGGCCTTCCTACTAAAAAAGGGTCGAAAACGAGTAATGTCCCAAATTAACGAGGAGATTTTCTTAACCTCCATTTTGGATGAATTTTTAGAGAATGCAAAAATATCCCATGGAAGTCGTAGTTATGTTGTTTACCTATCCAATGAATTGTCACATGCTAAGATTCAATACAAATCGGCCACTTTATGGCCTTCCTAGTAAAAATGGGTCGAAAACGAGTAATGTCCTAAATTAACGAGGAGATTTTCTTAACCTCCATTTTGGCCGAATTTTTAGAGAATGCAAAAATATCCCATGGAAGTCGTTGTTATGTTGTTTACCTATCCAACGAATTGTCACATGCTAAGATTAAATGCAAATCGGCCACTTTATGGCCTTCCTAGTAAAAAAGGGTCGAAAACGATTAATGTCCTAGATTAACGAGGGGATTTTCTTAACCTCCATTTTGGCCGAATTTTTAGAGAGTGCAAAAATATCCCATGGAAGTCGTAGTTATGTTTTTTACCTATCCAACGAATTGTCACATGCTAAGATTCAATACAAATCGGCCACTTTATGGCCTTCCTAGTAAAAATGGGTCGAAAACGAGTAATGTCCTAAATTAACGAGGAGATTTTCTTAACCTCCATTTTGGCCAAATTTTTAGAGAATGCAAAAATATCCCATGGAAGTCATAGTTATGTTGTTTACCTATCCAACGAATTGTCACACGCTAAGATTCAATGCAAATCGGCCACATTATGGCCTTCCTACTAAAAAAGGGTCGAAAACGAGTAATGTCCCAAATTAACGAGGATATTTTCTTAACCCCCATTTTGGCAGAATTTTTAGAGAATGCAAAAATATCCCATGGAAGTCGTAGTTATGTTGTTTACCTATCCAATGAATTGTCACATGCTAAGATTCAATACAAACCGGCCACTTTATGGCCTTCCTTATAAAAAAGGGTCGAAAACGAGTAATGTCCTAAATTAACGAGGGGAATTTCTTAACCTCCATTTTGGCTGAATTTTTAGAGAATGCAAAAATATCCCATGGAAGTCGTAGTTATGTTGTTTACCTATCCAACGAATTGTCCCATGTTAAGATTCAATACAAACCGGCCACTTTATGGCCTTCCTTATAAAAAAGGGTCGAAAACGAGTAATGTCCTAAATTAACGAGGGGAATTTCTTAACCTCCATTTTGGCTGAATTTTTAGAGAATGCAAAAATATCCCATGGAAGTCGTAGTTATGTTGTTTACCTATCCAACGAATTGTCAAACGCTAAGATTCAATGCAAATCGGCCACATTATGGCCTTCCTACTAAAAAAGGGTCGAAAACGAGTAATGTCCCAAATTAACGAGGATATTTTCTTAACCCCCATTTTGGCTGAATTTTTAGAGAATGCAAAAATATCCCATGGAAGTCGTAGTTATGTTGTTTACCTAACCAACGAATTGTCACACGCTAAGATTCAATGCAAATCGGCCACATTATGGCCTTCCTACTAAAAAAGGGTCGAAAACGAGTAATGTCCCAAATTAACGAGGATATTTTCTTAACCCCCATTTTGGCTGAATTTTTAGAGAATGCAAAAATATCCCATGGAAGTCATAGTTATGTTGTTTACCTATCCAACGAATTGTCACACGCTAAGATTCAATGCAAATCGGCCACATTATGGCCTTCCTACTAAAAAAGGGTCGAAAACGAGTAATGTCCCAAATTAACGAGGATATTTTCTTAACCCCCATTTTGGCAGAATTTTTAGAGAATGCAAAAATATCCCATGGAAGTCGTAGTTATGTTGTTTACCTATCCAATGAATTGTCACATGCTAAGATTCAATACAAATCGGCCACTTTATGGCCTTCCTAGTAAAAATGGGTCGAAAACGAGTAATGTCCTAAATTAACGAGGAGATTTTCTTAACCTCCATTTTGGCCGAATTTTTAGAGAATGCAAAAATATCCCATGGAAGTCGTTGTTATGTTGTTTACCTATCCAACGAATTGTCACATGCTAAGATTAAATGCAAATCGGCCACTTTATGGCCTTCCTAGTAAAAAAGGGTCGAAAACGATTAATGTCCTAGATTAACGAGGGGATTTTCTTAACCTCCATTTTGGCCGAATTTTTAGAGAGTGCAAAAATATCCCATGGAAGTCGTAGTTATGTTTTTTACCTATCCAACGAATTGTCACATGCTAAGATTCAATACAAATCGGCCACTTTATGGCCTTCCTAGTAAAAATGGGTCGAAAACGAGTAATGTCCTAAATTAACGAGGAGATTTTCTTAACCTCCATTTTGGCCAAATTTTTAGAGAATGCAAAAATATCCCATGGAAGTCATAGTTATGTTGTTTACCTATCCAACGAATTGTCACACGCTAAGATTCAATGCAAATCGGCCACATTATGGCCTTCCTAGTAAAAAAGGGCCGAAAACGAGTAATGTCCCAAATTAACGAGGAGATTTTCTTAACCTCCATTTTGGCTGAATTTTTAAAAAATGCAAAAATATCCCATGGAAGTCGTAGCTATGTTGTTTACCTATCCAACGAATTGTCCCATGCTAAGATTCAATACAAACCGGCCACTTTATGGCCTTCCTTATAAAAAAGGGTCGAAAACGAGTAATGTCCTAAATTAAGGAGGGGATTTTCTTAACCTCCATTTTGGCCGAATTTTTAGAGAATGCAAAAATATCCCATGGAGGTTGTAGTTATGTTGTTTACCTATCCAACGAATTGTCACACGCTACGATTCAATGCAAATCGGCCACACTATGGCCTTCCTACTAAAAATGGGTCGAAAACGATTAATGTCCCAAATTAACAAGGATATTTTCTTAACCCCCATTTTGGCTGAATTTTTAGAGAATGCAAAAATATCCCATGGAAGTCATAGTTATGTTGTTTACCTATCCAACGAATTGTCACACGCTAAGATTCAATGCAAATCGGCCACATTATGGCCTTCCTACTAAAAAAGGGTCGAAAACGAGTAATGTCCCAAATTAACGAGGATATTTTCTTAACCCCCATTTTGGCAGAATTTTTAGAGAATGCAAAAATATCCCATGGAAGTCGTAGTTATGTTGTTTACCTATCCAATGAATTGTCACATGCTAAGATTCAATACAAACCGGCCACTTTATGGCCTTCCTTATAAAAAAGGGTCGAAAACGAGTAATGTCCTAAATTAACGAGGGGAATTTCTTAACCTCCATTTTGGCTGAATTTTTAGAGAATGCAAAAATATCCCATGGAAGTCGTAGTTATGTTGTTTACCTATCCAACGAATTGTCCCATGTTAAGATTCAATACAAACCGGCCACTTTATGGCCTTCCTTATAAAAAAGGGTCGAAAACGAGTAATGTCCTAAATTAACGAGGGGAATTTCTTAACCTCCATTTTGGCTGAATTTTTAGAGAATGCAAAAATATCCCATGGAAGTCGTAGTTATGTTGTTTACCTATCCAACGAATTGTCAAACGCTAAGATTCAATGCAAATCGGCCACATTATGGCCTTCCTACTAAAAAAGGGTCGAAAACGAGTAATGTCCCAAATTAACGAGGATATTTTCTTAACCCCCATTTTGGCTGAATTTTTAGAGAATGCAAAAATATCCCATGGAAGTCGTAGTTATGTTGTTTACCTAACCAACGAATTGTCACACGCTAAGATTCAATGCAAATCGGCCACATTATGGCCTTCCTACTAAAAAAGGGTCGAAAACGAGTAATGTCCCAAATTAACGAGGATATTTTCTTAACCCCCATTTTGGCTGAATTTTTAGAGAATGCAAAAATATCCCATGGAAGTCATAGTTATGTTGTTTACCTATCCAACGAATTGTCACACGCTAAGATTCAATGCAAATCGGCCACATTATGGCCTTCCTACTAAAAAAGGGTCGAAAACGAGTAATGTCCCAAATTAACGAGGATATTTTCTTAACCCCCATTTTGGCAGAATTTTTAGAGAATGCAAAAATATCCCATGGAAGTCGTAGTTATGTTGTTTACCTATCCAATGAATTGTCACATGCTAAGATTCAATACAAATCGGCCACTTTATGGCCTTCCTAGTAAAAATGGGTCGAAAACGAGTAATGTCCTAAATTAACGAGGAGATTTTCTTAACCTCCATTTTGGCCGAATTTTTAGAGAATGCAAAAATATCCCATGGAAGTCGTTGTTATGTTGTTTACCTATCCAACGAATTGTCACATGCTAAGATTAAATGCAAATCGGCCACTTTATGGCCTTCCTAGTAAAAAAGGGTCGAAAACGATTAATGTCCTAGATTAACGAGGGGATTTTCTTAACCTCCATTTTGGCCGAATTTTTAGAGAGTGCAAAAATATCCCATGGAAGTCGTAGTTATGTTTTTTACCTATCCAACGAATTGTCACATGCTAAGATTCAATACAAATCGGCCACTTTATGGCCTTCCTAGTAAAAATGGGTCGAAAACGAGTAATGTCCTAAATTAACGAGGAGATTTTCTTAACCTCCATTTTGGCCAAATTTTTAGAGAATGCAAAAATATCCCATGGAAGTCATAGTTATGTTGTTTACCTATCCAACGAATTGTCACACGCTAAGATTCAATGCAAATCGGCCACATTATGGCCTTCCTAGTAAAAAAGGGCCGAAAACGAGTAATGTCCCAAATTAACGAGGAGATTTTCTTAACCTCCATTTTGGCTGAATTTTTAAAAAATGCAAAAATATCCCATGGAAGTCGTAGCTATGTTGTTTACCTATCCAACGAATTGTCCCATGCTAAGATTCAATACAAACCGGCCACTTTATGGCCTTCCTTATAAAAAAGGGTCGAAAACGAGTAATGTCCTAAATTAAGGAGGGGATTTTCTTAACCTCCATTTTGGCCGAATTTTTAGAGAATGCAAAAATATCCCATGGAGGTTGTAGTTATGTTGTTTACCTATCCAACGAATTGTCACACGCTACGATTCAATGCAAATCGGCCACACTATGGCCTTCCTACTAAAAATGGGTCGAAAACGATTAATGTCCCAAATTAACAAGGATATTTTCTTAACCCCCATTTTGGCTGAATTTTTAGAGAATGCAAAAATATCCCATGGAAGTCGTAGTTATGTTGTTTACCTATCCAACGAATTGTCACACGCTAAGATTCAATGCAAATCGGCCACATTATGGCCTTCCTACTAAAAAAGGGTCGAAAACGAGTAATGTCCCAAATTAACGAGGATATTTTCTTAACCCCCATTTTGGCTGAATTTTTAGAGAATGCAAAAATATCCCATGGAAGTCGTAGTTATGTTGTTTACCTATCCAACGAATTGTCACACGCTAAGATTCAATGCAAATCGGCCACATTATGGCCTTCCTACTAAAAAAGGGTCGAAAACGAGTAATGTCCCAAATTAACGAGGATATTTTCTTAACCCCCATTTTGGCTGAATTTTTAGAGAATGAAAAAATATCCCATGGAAGTCGTAGTTATGTTGTTTACCTATCCAACGAATTGTCACACGCTAAGATTCAATGCAAATCGGCCACATTATGGCCTTCCTACTAAAAAAGGGTCGAAAACGAGTAATGTCCCAAATTAACGAGGATATTTTCTTAACCCCCATTTTGGCTGAATTTTTAGAGAATGCAAAAATATCCCATGGAAGTCGTTGTTATGTTGTTTACCTATCCAACGAATTGTCACACGCTAAGATTCAATGCAAATCGGCCACATTATGGCCTTCCTACTAAAAAAGGGTCGAAAACGAGTAATGTCCCAAATTAACGAGGATATTTTCTTAACCCCCATTTTGGCTGAATTTTTAGAGAATGCAAAAATATCCCATGGAAGTCGTAGTTATGTTGTTTACCTATCCAACAAATTGTCACACGCTAAGATTCAATGCAAATCGGCTACATTATGGCCTTCCTACTAAAAAAGGGTCGAAAACGAGTAATGTCCCAAATTAACGAGGAGATTTTCTTAACCTCCATTTTGGATGAATTTTTAGAGAATGCAAAAATATCCCATGGAAGTCGTAGTTATGTTGTTTACCTATCCAATGAATTGTCACATGCTAAGATTCAATACAAATCGGCCACTTTATGGCCTTCCTAGTAAAAATGGGTCGAAAACGAGTAATGTCCTAAATTAACGAGGAGATTTTCTTAACCTCCATTTTGGCCGAATTTTTAGAGAATGCAAAAATATCCCTTGGAAGTCGTTGTTATGTTGTTTACCTATCCAACGAATTGTCACATGCTAAGATTAAATGCAAATCGGCCACTTTATGGCCTTCCTAGTAAAAAAGGGTCGAAAACGATTAATGTCCTAGATTAACGAGGGGATTTTCTTAACCTCCATTTTGGCCGAATTTTTAGAGAGTGCAAAAATATCCCATGGAAGTCGTAGTTATGTTTTTTACCTATCCAACGAATTGTCACATGCTAAGATTCAATACAAATCGGCCACTTTATGGCCTTCCTAGTAAAAATGGGTCGAAAACGAGTAATGTCCTAAATTAACGAGGAGATTTTCTTAACCTCCATTTTGGCCAAATTTTTAGAGAATGCAAAAATATCCCATGGAAGTCATAGTTATGTTGTTTACCTATCCAACGAATTGTCACACGCTAAGATTCAATGCAAATCGGCCACATTATGACCTTCCTAGTAAAAAAGGGCCGAAAACCAGTAATGTCCCAAATTAACGAGGAGATTTTCTTAACCTCCATTTTGGCTGAATTTTTAAAAAATGCAAAAATATCCCATGGAAGTCGTAGCTATGTTGTTTACCTATCCAACGAATTGTCCCATGCTAAGATTCAATACAAACCGGCCACTTTATGGCCTTCCTTATAAAAAAGGGTCGAAAACGAGTAATGTCCTAAATTAACGAGGGGATTTTCTTAACCTCCATTTTGGCCGAATTTTTAGAGAATGCAAAAATATCCCATGGAGGTTGTAGTTATGTTGTTTACCTATCCAACGAATTGTCACACGCTAAGATTCAATGCAAATCGGCCACATTATGGCCTTCCTACTAAAAAAGGGTCGAAAACGAGTAATGTCCCAAATTAACGAGGTATTTTCTTAACCCCCATTTTGGCTGAATTTTTAGAGAATGCAAAAATATCCCATGGAAGTCATTGCTATGTTGTTTACCTATCCAACGAATTGTCACACGCTAAGATTCAATGCAAATCGGCCACATTATGGCCTTCCTAGTAAAAAAGGGTCGAAAACGAGTAATGTCCCAAATTAACGAGGAGATTTTCTTAACCTCCATTTTGGCTGAATTTTTAAAAAATGCAAAAATATCCAATGGAAGTCGTAGCTATGTTGTTTACCTATCCAACGAATTGTCCCATGCTAAGATTCAATACAAACCGGCTACTTTATGGCCTTCCTTATAAAAAAGGGTCGAAAACGAGTAATTTCCTAAATTAACGAGGGGATTTTCTTAACCTCCATTTTGGCTGAATTTTTAAAGAATGCAAAAATATCCCATGGAAGTCGTAGTTATGTTGTTTACCTATCCAAAGAATTGTCACATGCTAAGATTCAATACAAATCGGCCACTTTAAGGCCTTCCTAGTAAAAATGGGTCGAAAACGAGTAATGTCCTAAATTAACGAGGAGTTTTTCTTAACCTCCATTTTGGCCGAATTTTTAGAGAATGCAAAAATATCCCATGGAAGTCGTTGTTATGTTGTTTACCTATCCAACGAATTGTCACATGCTAAGATTCAATGCAAATCGGCCACTTTATGGCCTTCCTAGTAAAAAAGGGTCGAAAACGAGTAATGTCCTAGATTAACGAGGGGATTTTCTTAACCTCCATTTTGGCCGAATTTTTAGAGAATGCAAAAATATCCCATGGAAGTCGTAGTTATGTTGTTTACCTATTCAACGAATTGTCACATGCTAAGATTCAATACAAATCGGCTACTTTATGACCTTCCTAGTAAAAATGGGTCGAAAACGAGTAATGTCCTAAATTAACGAGGAGATTTTCTTAACCTCCATTTTGGCCAAATTTTTACAGAATGCAAAAATATCCCATGGAAGTCGTAGTTATGTTGTTTACCTATCCAACGAATTGTCACACGCTAAGATTCAATGCAAATCGGCCACATTATGGCCTTCCTAGTAAAAAAGGGTCGAAAACGAGTAATGTCCCAAATTAACGAGGAGATTTTCTTAACCTCCATTTTGGCTGAATTTTTATGAAATGCAAAAATATCCCATGGAAGTCGTAGCTATGTTGTTTACCTATCCAACGAATTGTCCCATGTTAAGATTCAATACAAACCGGCCACTTTATGGCCTTCCTTATAAAAAAAGGGTCGAAAACGAGTAATGTCCTAAATTAACGAGGGGATTTTCTTAACCTCCATTTTGGCTGAATTTTTAGAGAATGCAAAAATATCCCATGGAAGTCGTAGTTATGTTGTTTACCTATCCAACGAATTGTCACACGCTAAGATTCAATGCAAATCGGCCACATTATGGCCTTCCTACTAAAAAAGGGTCGAAAATGAGTAATGTCCCAAATTAACGAGGATATTTTCTTAACCCCCATTTTGGCTGAATTTTTAGAGAATGCAAAAATATCCCATGGAAGTCGTAGTTATGTTGTTTACCTATCCAATGAATTGTCACATGCTAAGATTCAATACAAATCGGCCACTTTATGGCCTTCCTAGTAAAAATGGGTCGAAAACGAGTAATGTCCTAAATTAACGAGGAGATTTTCTTAACCTCCATTTTGGCCGAATTTTTAGAGAATGCAAAAATATCCCATGGAAGTCGTTGTTATGTTGTTTACCTATCCAACGAATTGTCACATGCTAAGATTCAATGCAAATCGGCCACTTTATGGCCTTCCTAGTAAAAAAGGGTCGAAAACGAGTAATGTCCTAGATTAACGAGGGGATTTTCTTAACCTCCATTTTGGCCGAATTTTTAGAGAATGCAAAAATATCCCATGGAAGTCGTAGTTATGTTGTTTACCTATTCAACGAATTGTCACATGCTAAGATTCAATACAAATCGGCTACTTTATGACCTTCCTAGTAAAAATGGGTCGAAAACGAGTAATGTCCTAAATTAACGAGGAGATTTTCTTAACCTCCATTTTGGCCAAATTTTTACAGAATGCAAAAATATCCCATGGAAGTCGTAGTTATGTTGTTTACCTATCCAACGAATTGTCACACGCTAAGATTCAATGCAAATCGGCCACATTATGGCCTTCCTAGTAAAAAAGGGTCGAAAACGAGTAATGTCCCAAATTAACGAGGAGATTTTCTTAACCTCCATTTTGGCTGAATTTTTATGAAATGCAAAAATATCCCATGGAAGTCGTAGCTATGTTGTTTACCTATCCAACGAATTGTCCCATGTTAAGATTCAATACAAACCGGCCACTTTATGGCCTTCCTTATAAAAAAAGGGTCGAAAACGAGTAATGTCCTAAATTAACGAGGGGATTTTCTTAACCTCCATTTTGGCTGAATTTTTAGAGAATGCAAAAATATCCCATGGAAGTCGTAGTTATGTTGTTTACCTATCCAACGAATTGTCACACGCTAAGATTCAATGCAAATCGGCCACATTATGGCCTTCCTACTAAAAAAGGGTCGAAAATGAGTAATGTCCCAAATTAACGAGGATATTTTCTTAACCCCCATTTTGGCTGAATTTTTAGAGAATGCAAAAATATCCCATGGAAGTCGTAGTTATGTTGTTTACCTATCCAATGAATTGTCACATGCTAAGATTCAATACAAATCGGCCACTTTATGGCCTTCCTAGTAAAAATGGGTCGAAAACGAGTAATGTCCTAAATTAACGAGGAGATTTTCTTAACCTCCATTTTGGCCGAATTTTTAGAGAATGCAAAAATATCCCATGGAAGTCGTTGTTATGTTGTTTACCTATCCAACGAATTGTCACATGCTAAGATTAAATGCAAATCGGCCACTTTATGGCCTTCCTAGTAAAAAAGGGTCGAAAACGATTAATGTCCTAGATTAACGAGGGGATTTTCTTAACCTCCATTTTGGCCGAATTTTTAGAGAGTGCAAAAATATCCCATGGAAGTCGTAGTTATGTTGTTTACCTATCCAACGAATTGTCACATGCTAAGATTCAATACAAATCGGCCACTTTAAGGCCTTCCTAGTAAAAATGGGTCGAAAACGAGTAATGTCCTAAATTAACGAGGAGTTTTTCTTAACCTCCATTTTGGCCGAATTTTTAGAGAATGCAAAAATATCCCATGGAAGTCGTTGTTATGTTGTTTACCTATCCAACGAATTGTCACATGCTAAGATTCAATGCAAATCGGCCACTTTATGGCCTTCCTAGTAAAAAAGTGTCGAAAACGAGTAATGTCCTAGATTAACGAGGGGATTTTCTTAACCTCCATTTTGGCCGAATTTTTAGAGAATGCAAAAATATCCCATGGAAGTCGTAGTTATGTTGTTTACCTATTCAACGAATTGTCACATGCTAAGATTCAATACAAATCGGCTACTTTATGACCTTCCTAGTAAAAATGGGTCGAAAACGAGTAATGTCCTAAATTAACGAGGAGATTTTCTTAGCCTCCATTTTGGCCAAATTTTTACAGAATGCAAAAATATCCCATGGAAGTCGTAGTTATGTTGTTTACCTATCCAACGAATTGTCACACGCTAAGATTCAATGCAAATCGGCCACATTATGGCCTTCCTAGTAAAAAAGGGTCGAAAACGAGTAATGTCCCAAATTAACGAGGAGATTTTCTTAACCTCCATTTTGGCTGAATTTTTATGAAATGCAAAAATATCCCATGGAAGTCGTAGCTATGTTGTTTACCTATCCAACGAATTGTCCCATGTTAAGATTCAATACAAACCGGCCACTTTATGGCCTTCCTTATAAAAAAAGGGTCGAAAACGAGTAATGTCCTAAATTAACGAGGGGATTTTCTTAACCTCCATTTTGGCTGAATTTTTAGAGAATGCAAAAATATCCCATGGAAGTCGTAGTTATGTTGTTTACCTATCCAACGAATTGTCACACGCTAAGATTCAATGCAAATCGGCCACATTATGGCCTTCCTACTAAAAAAGGGTCGAAAATGAGTAATGTCCCAAATTAACGAGGATATTTTCTTAACCCCCATTTTGGCTGAATTTTTAGAGAATGCAAAAATATCCCATGGAAGTCGTAGTTATGTTGTTTACCTATCCAATGAATTGTCACATGCTAAGATTCAATACAAATCGGCCACTTTATGGCCTTCCTAGTAAAAATGGGTCGAAAACGAGTAATGTCCTAAATTAACGAGGAGATTTTCTTAACCTCCATTTTGGCCGAATTTTTAGAGAATGCAAAAATATCCCATGGAAGTCGTTGTTATGTTGTTTACCTATCCAACGAATTGTCACATGCTAAGATTAAATGCAAATCGGCCACTTTATGGCCTACCTAGTAAAAAAGGGTCGAAAACGATTAATGTCCTAGATTAACGAGGGGATTTTCTTAACCTCCATTTTGGCCGAATTTTTAGAGAGTGCAAAAATATCCCATGGAAGTCGTAGTTATGTTTTTTACCTATCCAACGAATTGTCACATGCTAAGATTCAATACAAATCGGCCACTTTATGGCCTTCCTAGTAAAAATGGGTCGAAAACGAGTAATGTCCTAAATTAACGAGGAGATTTTCTTAACCTCCATTTTGGCCAAATTTTTAGAGAATGCAAAAATATCCCATGGAAGTCATAGTTATGTTGTTTACCTATCCAACGAATTGTCACACGCTAAGATTCAATGCAAATCGGCCACATTATGGCCTTCCTAGTAAAAAAGGGCCGAAAACGAGTAATGTCCCAAATTAACGAGGAGATTTTCTTAACCTCCATTTTGGCTGAATTTTTAAAAAATGCAAAAATATCCCATGGAAGTCGTAGCTATGTTGTTTACCTATCCAACGAATTGTCCCATGCTAAGATTCAATACAAACCGGCCACTTTATGGCCTTCCTTATAAAAAAGGGTCGAAAACGAGTAATGTCCTAAATTAAGGAGGGGATTTTCTTAACCTCCATTTTGGCCGAATTTTTAGAGAATGCAAAAATATCCCATGGAGGTTGTAGTTATGTTGTTTACCTATCCAACGAATTGTCACACGCTACGATTCAATGCAAATCGGCCACACTATGGCCTTCCTACTAAAAATGGGTCGAAAACGATTAATGTCCCAAATTAACAAGGATATTTTCTTAACCCCCATTTTGGCTGAATTTTTAGAGAATGCAAAAATATCCCATGGAAGTCGTAGTTATGTTGTTTACCTATCCAACGAATTGTCACATGCTAAGATTCAATGCAAATCGGCCACTTTATGGCCTTCCTAGTAAAAAAGGGTCGAAAACGAGTAATGTCCTAGATTAACGAGGGGATTTTCTTAACCTCCATTTTGGCCGAATTTTTAGAGAATGCAAAAATATCCCATGGAAGTCGTAGTTATGTTGTTTACCTATTCAACGAATTGTCACATGCTAAGATTCAATACAAATCGGCTACTTTATGACCTTCCTAGTAAAAATGGGTCGAAAACGAGTAATGTCCTAAATTAACGAGGAGATTTTCTTAGCCTCCATTTTGGCCAAATTTTTACAGAATGCAAAAATATCCCATGGAAGTCGTAGTTATGTTGTTTACCTATCCAACGAATTGTCACACGCTAAGATTCAATGCAAATCGGCCACATTATGGCCTTCCTAGTAAAAAAGGGTCGAAAACGAGTAATGTCCCAAATTAACGAGGAGATTTTCTTAACCTCCATTTTGGCTGAATTTTTATGAAATGCAAAAATATCCCATGGAAGTCGTAGCTATGTTGTTTACCTATCCAACGAATTGTCCCATGTTAAGATTCAATACAAACCGGCCACTTTATGGCCTTCCTTATAAAAAAAGGGTCGAAAACGAGTAATGTCCTAAATTAACGAGGGGATTTTCTTAACCTCCATTTTGGCTGAATTTTTAGAGAATGCAAAAATATCCCATGGAAGTCGTAGTTATGTTGTTTACCTATCCAACGAATTGTCACACGCTAAGATTCAATGCAAATCGGCCACATTATGGCCTTCCTACTAAAAAAGGGTCGAAAATGAGTAATGTCCCAAATTAACGAGGATATTTTCTTAACCCCCATTTTGGCTGAATTTTTAGAGAATGCAAAAATATCCCATGGAAGTCGTAGTTATGTTGTTTACCTATCCAATGAATTGTCACATGCTAAGATTCAATACAAATCGGCCACTTTATGGCCTACCTAGTAAAAAAGGGTCGAAAACGATTAATGTCCTAGATTAACGAGGGGATTTTCTTAACCTCCATTTTGGCCGAATTTTTAGAGAGTGCAAAAATATCCCATGGAAGTCGTAGTTATGTTTTTTACCTATCCAACGAATTGTCACATGCTAAGATTCAATACAAATCGGCCACTTTATGGCCTTCCTAGTAAAAATGGGTCGAAAACGAGTAATGTCCTAAATTAACGAGGAGATTTTCTTAACCTCCATTTTGGCCAAATTTTTAGAGAATGCAAAAATATCCCATGGAAGTCATAGTTATGTTGTTTACCTATCCAACGAATTGTCACACGCTAAGATTCAATGCAAATCGGCCACATTATGGCCTTCCTAGTAAAAAAGGGCCGAAAACGAGTAATGTCCCAAATTAACGAGGAGATTTTCTTAACCTCCATTTTGGCTGAATTTTTAAAAAATGCAAAAATATCCCATGGAAGTCGTAGCTATGTTGTTTACCTATCCAACGAATTGTCCCATGCTAAGATTCAATACAAACCGGCCACTTTATGGCCTTCCTTATAAAAAAGGGTCGAAAACGAGTAATGTCCTAAATTAAGGAGGGGATTTTCTTAACCTCCATTTTGGCCGAATTTTTAGAGAATGCAAAAATATCCCATGGAGGTTGTAGTTATGTTGTTTACCTATCCAACGAATTGTCACACGCTACGATTCAATGCAAATCGGCCACACTATGGCCTTCCTACTAAAAATGGGTCGAAAACGATTAATGTCCCAAATTAACAAGGATATTTTCTTAACCCCCATTTTGGCTGAATTTTTAGAGAATGCAAAAATATCCCATGGAAGTCGTAGTTATGTTGTTTACCTATCCAACGAATTGTCACACGCTAAGATTCAATGCAAATCGGCCACATTATGGCCTTCCTACTAAAAAAGGGTCGAAAACGAGTAATGTCCCAAATTAACGAGGATATTTTCTTAACCCCCATTTTGGCTGAATTTTTAGAGAATGAAAAAATATCCCATGGAAGTCGTAGATATGTTGTTTACCTATCCAACGAATTGTCACACGCTAAGATTCAATGCAAATCGGCCACATTATGGCCTTCCTACTAAAAAAGGGTCGAAAACGAGTAATGTCCCAAATTAACGAGGATATTTTCTTAACCCCCATTTTGGCTGAATTTTTAGAGAATGCAAAAATATCCCATGGAAGTCGTTGTTATGTTGTTTACCTATCCAACGAATTGTCACACGCTAAGATTCAATGCAAATCGGCCACATTATGGCCTTCCTACTAAAAAAGGGTCGAAAACGAGTAATGTCCCAAATTAACGAGGATATTTTCTTAACCCCCATTTTGGCTGAATTTTTAGAGAATGAAAAAATATCCCATGGAAGTCGTAGATATGTTGTTTACCTATCCAACGAATTGTCACACGCTAAGATTCAATGCAAATCGGCCACATTATGGCCTTCCTACTAAAAAAGGGTCGAAAACGAGTAATGTCCCAAATTAACGAGGATATTTTCTTAACCCCCATTTTGGCTGAATTTTTAGAGAATGCAAAAATATCCCATGGAAGTCATTGTTATGTTGTTTACCTATCCAACGAATTGTCACACGCTAAGATTCAATGCAAATCGGCCACATTATGGCCTTCCTACTAAAAAAGGGTCGAAAACGAGTAATGTCCCAAATTAACGAGGATATTTTCTTAACCCCCATTTTGGCTGAATTTTTAGAGAATGCAAAAATATCCCATGGAAGTCGTAGTTATGTTGTTTACCTATCCAACGAATTGTCACACGCTAAGATTCAATGCAAATCGGCCACATTATGGCCTTCCTACTAAAAAAGGGTCGAAAACGAGTAATGTCCCAAATTAACGAGGATATTTTCTTAACCCCCATTTTGGCTGAATTTTTAGAGAATGAAAAAATATCCCATGGAAGTCGTAGATATGTTGTTTACCTATCCAACGAATTGTCACACGCTAAGATTCAATGCAAATCGGCCACATTATGGCCTTCCTACTAAAAAAGGGTCGAAAACGAGTAATGTCCCAAATTAACGAGGATATTTTCTTAACCCCCATTTTGGCTGAATTTTTAGAGAATGCAAAAATATCCCATGGAAGTCGTTGTTATGTTGTTTACCTATCCAACGAATTGTCACACGCTAAGATTCAATGCAAATCGGCCACATTATGGCCTTCCTACTAAAAAAGGGTCGAAAACGAGTAATGTCCCAAATTAACGAGGATATTTTCTTAACCCCCATTTTGGCTGAATTTTTAGAGAATGAAAAAATATCCCATGGAAGTCGTAGTTATGTTGTTTACCTATCCAACAAATTGTCACACGCTAAGATTCAATGCAAATCGGCTACATTATGGCCTTCCTACTAAAAAAGGGTCGAAAACGAGTAATGTCCCAAATTAACGAGGAGATTTTCTTAACCTCCATTTTGGATGAATTTTTAGAGAATGCAAAAATATCCCATGGAAGTCGTAGTTATGTTGTTTACCTATCCAATGAATTGTCACATGCCAAGATTCAATACAAATCGGCCACTTTATGGCCTTCCTAGTAAAAATGGGTCGAAAACGAGTAATGTCCTAAATTAACGAGGAGATTTTCTTAACCTCCATTTTGGCCAAATTTTTAGAGAATGCAAAAATATCCCATGGAAGTCATAGTTATGTTGTTTACCTATCCAACGAATTGTCACACGCTAAGATTCAATGCAAATCGGCCACATTATGACCTTCCTAGTAAAAAAGGGCCGAAAACCAGTAATGTCCCAAATTAACGAGGAGATTTTCTTAACCTCCATTTTGGCTGAATTTTTAAAAAATGCAAAAATATCCCAT
Organism: Medicago sativa; assembly: GCF_051527215.1. NCBI lineage: Eukaryota > Viridiplantae > Streptophyta > Magnoliopsida > Fabales > Fabaceae > Medicago > Medicago sativa. Next base: position 87,461,904 of record NC_140750.1, read on the forward strand.
GGAAGTCGTAGCTATGTTGTTTACCTATCCAACGAATTGTCCCATGCTAAGATTCAATACAAACCGGCCACTTTATGGCCTTCCTTATAAAACAGGGTCGAAAACGAGTAATGTCCTAAATTAACGAGGGGATTTTCTTAACCTCCATTTTGGCCGAATTTTTAGAGAATGCAAAAATATCCCATGGAGGTTGTAGTTATGTTGTTTACCTATCCAACGAATTGTCACACGCTAAGATTCAATGCAAATCGGCCACATTATGGCCTTCCTACTAAAAAAGGGTCGAAAACGAGTAATGTCCCAAATTAACGAGGTATTTTCTTAACCCCCATTTTGGCTGAATTTTTAGAGAATGCAAAAATATCCCATGGAAGTCATTGCTATGTTGTTTACCTATCCAACGAATTGTCACACGCTAAGATTCAATGCAAATCGGCCACATTATGGCCTTCCTAGTAAAAAAGGGTCGAAAACGAGTAATGTCCCAAATTAACGAGGAGATTTTCTTAACCTCCATTTTGGCTGAATTTTTAAAAAATGCAAAAATATCCAATGGAAGTCGTAGCTATGTTGTTTACCTATCCAACGAATTGTCCCATGCTAAGATTCAATACAAACCGGCTACTTTATGGCCTTCCTTATAAAAAAGGGTCGAAAACGAGTAATTTCCTAAATTAACGAGGGGATTTTCTTAACCTCCATTTTGGCTGAATTTTTAAAGAATGCAAAAATATCCCATGGAAGTCGTAGTTATGTTGTTTACCTATCCAACGAATTGTCACATGCTAAGATTCAATACAAATCGGCCACTTTAAGGCCTTCCTAGTAAAAATGGGTCGAAAACGAGTAATGTCCTAAATTAACGAGGAGTTTTTCTTAACCTCCATTTTGGCCGAATTTTTAGAGAATGCAAAAATATCCCATGGAAGTCGTTGTTATGTTGTTTACCTATCCAACGAATTGTCACATGCTAAGATTCAATGCAAATCGGCCACTTTATGGCCTTCCTAGTAAAAAAGGGTCGAAAACGAGTAATGTCCTAGATTAACGAGGGGATTTTCTTAACCTCCATTTTGGCCGAATTTTTAGAGAATGCAAAAATATCCCATGGAAGTCGTAGTTATGTTGTTTACCTATTCAACGAATTGTCACATGCTAAGATTCAATACAAATCGGCTACTTTATGACCTTCCTAGTAAAAATGGGTCGAAAACGAGTAATGTCCTAAATTAACGAGGAGATTTTCTTAACCTCCATTTTGGCCAAATTTTTACAGAATGCAAAAATATCCCATGGAAGTCGTAGTTATGTTGTTTACCTATCCAACGAATTGTCACACGCTAAGATTCAATGCAAATCGGCCACATTATGGCCTTCCTAGTAAAAAAGGGTCGAAAACGAGTAATGTCCCAAATTAACGAGGAGATTTTCTTAACCTCCATTTTGGCTGAATTTTTATGAAATGCAAAAATATCCCATGGAAGTCGTAGCTATGTTGTTTACCTATCCAACGAATTGTCCCATGTTAAGATTCAATACAAACCGGCCACTTTATGGCCTTCCTTATAAAAAAAGGGTCGAAAACGAGTAATGTCCTAAATTAACGAGGGGATTTTCTTAACCTCCATTTTGGCTGAATTTTTAGAGAATGCAAAAATATCCCATGGAAGTCGTAGTTATGTTGTTTACCTATCCAACGAATTGTCACACGCTAAGATTCAATGCAAATCGGCCACATTATGGCCTTCCTACTAAAAAAGGGTCGAAAATGAGTAATGTCCCAAATTAACGAGGATATTTTCTTAACCCCCATTTTGGCTGAATTTTTAGAGAATGCAAAAATATCCCATGGAAGTCGTAGTTATGTTGTTTACCTAGCCAACGAATTGTCACACGCTAAGATTCAATGCAAATCGGCCACATTATGGCCTTCCTACTAAAAAAGGGTCGAAAACGAGTAATGTCCTAAATTAACGAGGAGATTTTCTTAACCTCCATTTTGGCCGAATTTTTAGAGAATGCAAAAATATCCCATGGAAGTCGTTGTTATGTTGTTTACCTATCCAACGAATTGTCACATGCTAAGATTAAATGCAAATCGGCCACTTTATGGCCTTCCTAGTAAAAAAGGGTCGAAAACGATTAATGTCCTAGATTAACGAGGGGATTTTCTTAACCTCCATTTTGGCCGAATTTTTAGAGAGTGCAAAAATATCCCATGGAGGTTGTAGTTATGTTGTTTACCTATCCAACGAATTGTCACACGCTAAGATTCAATGCAAATCGGCCACATTATGGCCTTCCTACTAAAAAAGGGTCGAAAACGAGTAATGTCCCAAATTAACGAGGTATTTTCTTAACCCCCATTTTGGCTGAATTTTTAGAGAATGCAAAAATATCCCATGGAAGTCATTGCTATGTTGTTTACCTATCCAACGAATTGTCACACGCTAAGATTCAATGCAAATCGGCCACATTATGGCCTTCCTAGTAAAAAAGGGTCGAAAACGAGTAATGTCCCAAATTAACGAGGAGATTTTCTTAACCTCAATTTTGGCTGAATTTTTAAAAAATGCAAAAATATCCAATGGAAGTCGTAGCTATGTTGTTTACCTATCCAACGAATTGTCCCATGCTAAGATTCAATACAAACCGGCTACTTTATGGCCTTCCTTATAAAAAAGGGTCGAAAACGAGTAATTTCCTAAATTAACGAGGGGATTTTCTTAACCTCCATTTTGGCTGAATTTTTAAAGAATGCAAAAATATCCCATGGAAGTCGTAGTTATGTTGTTTACCTATCCAACGAATTGTCACATGCTAAGATTCAATACAAATCGGCCACTTTAAGGCCTTCCTAGTAAAAATGGGTCGAAAACGAGTAATGTCCTAAATTAACGAGGAGTTTTTCTTAACCTCCATTTTGGCCGAATTTTTAGAGAATGCAAAAATATCCCATGGAAGTCGTTGTTATGTTGTTTACCTATCCAACGAATTGTCACATGCTAAGATTCAATGCAAATCGGCCACTTTATGGCCTTCCTAGTAAAAAAGGGTCGAAAACGAGTAATGTCCTAGATTAACGAGGGGATTTTCTTAACCTCCATTTTGGCCGAATTTTTAGAGAATGCAAAAATATCCCATGGAAGTCGTAGTTATGTTGTTTACCTATTCAACGAATTGTCACATGCTAAGATTCAATACAAATCGGCTACTTTATGACCTTCCTAGTAAAAATGGGTCGAAAACGAGTAATGTCCTAAATTAACGAGGAGATTTTCTTAACCTCCATTTTGGCCAAATTTTTACAGAATGCAAAAATATCCCATGGAAGTCGTAGTTATGTTGTTTACCTATCCAACGAATTGTCACACGGTAAGATTCAATGCAAATCGGCCACATTATGGCCTTCCTAGTAAAAAAGGGTCGAAAACGAGTAATGTCCCAAATTAACGAGGAGATTTTCTTAACCTCCATTTTGGCTGAATTTTTAAAAAATGCAAAAATATCCAATGGAAGTCGTAGCTATGTTGTTTACCTATCCAACGAATTGTCCCATGCTAAGATTCAATACAAACCGGCTACTTTATGGCCTTCCTTATAAAAAAGGGTCGAAAACGAGTAATTTCCTAAATTAACGAGGGGATTTTCTTAACCTCCATTTTGGCTGAATTTTTAAAGAATGCAAAAATATCCCATGGAAGTCGTAGTTATGTTGTTTACCTATCCAACGAATTGTCACATGCTAAGATTCAATACAAATCGGCCACTTTAAGGCCTTCCTAGTAAAAATGGGTCGAAAACGAGTAATGTCCTAAATTAACGAGGAGTTTTTCTTAACCTCCATTTTGGCCAAATTTTTAGAGAATGCAAAAATATCCCATGAAAGTCGTTGTTATGTTGTTTACCTATCCAACGAATTGTCACATGCTAAGATTCAATGCAAATCGGCCACTTTATGGCCTTCCTAGTAAAAAAGGGTCGAAAACGAGTAATGTCCTAGATTAACGAGGGGATTTTCTTAACCTCCATTTTGGCCGAATTTTTAGAGAATGCAAAAATATCCCATGGAAGTCGTAGTTATGTTGTTTACCTATTCAACGAATTGTCACATGCTAAGATTCAATCCAAATCGGCTACTTTATGACCTTCCTAGTAAAAATGGGTCGAAAACGAGTAATGTCCTAAATTAACGAGGAGATTTTCTTAACCTCCATTTTGGCCAAATTTTTACAGAATGCAAAAATATCCCATGGAAGTCGTAGTTATGTTGTTTACCTATCCAACGAATTGTCACACGCTAAGATTCAATGCAAATCGGCCACATTATGGCCTTCCTAGTAAAAAAGGGTCGAAAACGAGTAATGTCCCAAATTAACGAGGAGATTTTCTTAACCTCCATTTTGGCTGAATTTTTATGAAATGAAAAAATATCCCATGGAAGTCGTAGCTATGTTGTTTACCTATCCAACGAATTGTCCCATGTTAAGATTCAATACAAACCGGCCACTTTATGGCCTTCCTTATAAAAAAAGGGTCGAAAACGAGTAATGTCCTAAATTAACGAGGGGATTTTCTTAACCTCCATTTTGGCTGAATTTTTTGAGAATGCAAAAATATCCCATGGAAGTCGTAGTTATGTTGTTTACCTATCCAACGAATTGTCACACGCTAAGATTCAATGCAAATCGGCCACATTATGGCCTTCCTACTAAAAAAGGGTCGAAAATGAGTAATGTCCCAAATTAACGAGGATATTTTCTTAACCCCCATTTTGGCTGAATTTTTAGAGAATGCAAAAATATCCCATGGAAGTCGTAGTTATGTTGTTTACCTAGCCAACGAATTGTCACACGCTAAGATTCAATGCAAATCGGCCACATTATGACCTTCCTAGTAAAAAAGGGTCGAAAACCAGTAATGTCCCAAATTAACGAGGAGATTTTCTTAACCTCCATTTTGGCTGAATTTTTAAAAAATGCAAAAATATCCCATGGAAGTCGTAGCTATGTTGTTTACCTATCCAACGAATTGTCCCATGCTAAGATTCAATACAAACCGGCCACTTTGTGGCCTTCCTTATAAAAAAGGGTCGAAAACGAGTAATGTCCTAAATTAACGAGGGGATTTTCTTAACCTCCATTTTGGCCGAATTTTTAGAGAATGCAAAAATATCCCATGGAGGTTGTAGTTATGTTGTTTACCTATCCAACGAATTGTCACACGCTAAGATTCAATGCAAATCGGCCACATTATGGCCTTCCTACTAAAAAAGGGTCGAAAACGAGTAATGTCCCAAATTAACGAGGTATTTTCTTAACCCCCATTTTGGCTGAATTTTTAGAGAATGCAAAAATATCCCATGGAAGTCATTGCTATGTTGTTTACCTATCCAACGAATTGTCACACGCTAAGATTCAATGCAAATCGGCCACATTATGGCCTTCCTAGTAAAAAAGGGTCGAAAACGAGTAATGTCCCAAATTAACGAGGAGATTTTCTTAACCTCCATTTTGGCTGAATTTTTAAAAAATGCAAAAATATCCAATGGAAGTCGTAGCTATGTTGTTTACCTATCCAACGAATTGTCCCATGCTAAGATTCAATACAAACCGGCTACTTTATGGCCTTCCTTATAAAAAAGGGTCGAAAACGAGTAATTTCCTAAATTAACGAGGGGATTTTCTTAACCTCCATTTTGGCTGAATTTTTAAAGAATTCAAAAATATCCCATGGAAGTCGTAGTTATGTTGTTTAGCTATCCAACGAATTGTCACATGCTAAGATTCAATACAAATCGGCCACTTTAAGGCCTTCCTAGTAAAAATGGGTCAAAAACGAGTAATGTCCTAAATTAACGAGGAGTTTTTCTTAACCTCCATTTTGGCCGAATTTTTAGAGAATGCAAAAATATCCCATGGAAGTCGTTGTTATGTTGTTTACCTATCCAACGAATTGTCACATGCTAAGATTCAATGCAAATCGGCCACTTTATGGCCTTCCCAGTAAAAAAGGGTCGAAAACGAGTAATGTCCTAGATTAACGAGGGGATTTTCTTAACCTCCATTTTGGCCGAATTTTTAGAGAATGCAAAAATATCCCATGGAAGTCGTAGTTATGTTGTTTACCTAGCCAACGAATTGTCACACGCTAAGATTCAATGCAAATCGGCCACATTATGACCTTCCTAGTAAAAAAGGGCCGAAAACCAGTAATGTCCCAAATTAACGAGGAGATTTTCTTAACCTCCATTTTGGCTGAATTTTTAAAAAATGCAAAAATATCCCATGGAAGTCGTAGCTATGTTGTTTACCTAGCCAACGAATTGTCACACGCTAAGATTCAATGCAAATCGGCCACATTATGGCCTTCCTACTAAAAAAGGGTCGAAAACGAGTAATGTCCCAAATTAACGAGGTCTTTTCTTAACCCCCATTTTGGCTGAATTTTTAGAGAATGCAAAAATATCCCATGGAAGTCATTGCTATGTTGTTTACCTATCCAACGAATTGTCACACGCTAAGATTCAATGCAAATCGGCCACATTATGGCCTTCCTAGTAAAAAAGGGTCGAAAACGAGTAATGTCCCAAATTAACGAGGAGATTTTCTTAACCTCCATTTTGGCTGAATTTTTAAAAAATGCAAAAATATCCAATGGAAGTCGTAGCTATGTTGTTTACCTATCCAACGAATTGTCCCATGCTAAGATTCAATACAAACCGGCTACTTTATGGCCTTCCTTATAAAAAAGGGTCGAAAACGAGTAATTTCCTAAATTAACGAGGGGATTTTCTTAACCTCCATTTTGGCTGAATTTTTAAAGAATGCAAAAATATCCCATGGAAGTCGTAGTTATGTTGTTTAGCTATCCAACGAATTGTCACATGCTAAGATTCAATACAAATCGGCCACTTTAAGGCCTTCCTAGTAAAAATGGGTCAAAAACGAGTAATGTCCTAAATTAACGAGGAGTTTTTCTTAACCTCCATTTTGGCCGAATTTTTAGAGAATGCAAAAATATCCCATGGAAGTCGTAGTTATGTTGTTTACCTAGCCAACGAATTGTCACACGCTAAGATTCAATGCAAATCGGCCACATTATGACCTTCCTAGTAAAAAAGGGCCGAAAACCAGTAATGTCCCAAATTAACGAGGAGATTTTCTTAACCTCCATTTTGGCTGAATTTTTAAAAAATGCAAAAATATCCCATGGAAGTCGTAGCTATGTTGTTTACCTAGCCAACGAATTGTCACACGCTAAGATTCAATGCAAATCGGCCACATTATGGCCTTCCTACTAAAAAAGGGTCGAAAACGAGTAATGTCCCAAATTAACGAGGTCTTTTCTTAACCCCCATTTTGGCTGAATTTTTAGAGAATGCAAAAATATCCCATGGAAGTCATTGCTATGTTGTTTACCTATCCAACGAATTGTCACACGCTAAGATTCAATGCAAATCGGCCACATTATGGCCTTCCTAGTAAAAAAGGGTCGAAAACGAGTAATGTCCCAAATTAACGAGGAGATTTTCTTAACCTCCATTTTGGCTGAATTTTTAAAAAATGCAAAAATATCCAATGGAAGTCGTAGCTATGTTGTTTACCTATCCAACGAATTGTCCCATGCTAAGATTCAATACAAACCGGCTACTTTATGGCCTTCCTTATAAAAAAGGGTCGAAAACGAGTAATTTCCTAAATTAACGAGGGGATTTTCTTAACCTCCATTTTGGCTGAATTTTTAAAGAATGCAAAAATATCCCATGGAAGTCGTAGTTATGTTGTTTACCTATCCAACGAATTGTCACATGCTAAGATTCAATACAAATCGGCCACTTTAAGGCCTTCCTAGTAAAAATGGGTCGAAAACGAGTAATGTCCTAAATTAACGAGGAGTTTTTCTTAACCTCCATTTTGGCCGAATTTTTAGAGAATGCAAAAATATCCCATGGAAGTCGTTGTTATGTTGTTTACCTATCCAACGAATTGTCACATGCTAAGATTCAATGTAAATCGGCCACTTTATGGCCTTCCTAGTAAAAAAGGGTCGAAAACGAGTAATGTCCTAGATTAACGAGGGGATTTTCTTAACCTCCATTTTGGCCGAATTTTTAGAGAATGCAAAAATATCCCATGGAAGTCGTAGTTATGTTGTTTACCTATTCAACGAATTGTCACATGCTAAGATTCAATACAAATCGGCTACTTTATGACCTTCCTAGTAAAAATGGGTCGAAAACGAGTAATGTCCTAAATTAACGAGGAGATTTTCTTAACCTCCATTTTTGCCAAATTTTTATAGAATGCAAAAATATCCCATGGAAGTCGTAGTTATGTTGTTTACCTATCCAACGAATTGTCACACGCTAAGATTCAATGCAAATCGGCCACATTATGGCCTTCCTAGTAAAAAAGGGTCGAAAACGAGTAATGTCCCAAATTAACGAGGAGATTTTCTTAACCTCCATTTTGGCTGAATTTTTATGAAATGCAAAAATATCCCATGGAAGTCGTAGCTATGTTGTTTACCTATCCAACGAATTGTCCCATGTTAAGATTCAATACAAACCGGCCACTTTATGGCCTTCCTTATAAAAAATGGGTCGAAAACGAGTAATGTCCTAAATTAACGAGGGGATTTTCTTAACCTCCATTTTGGCTGAATTTTTAGAGAATGCAAAAATATCCCATGGAAGTCGTAGTTATGTTGTTTACCTATCCAACGAATTGTCACACGCTAAGATTCAATGCAAATCGGCCACATTATGGCCTTCCTACTAAAAAAGGGTCGAAAATGAGTAATGTCCCAAATTAACGAGGATATTTTCTTAACCCCCATTTTGGCTGAATTTTTAGAGAATGCAAAAATATCCCATGGAAGTCGTAGTTATGTTGTTTACCTAGCCAACGAATTGTCACACGCTAAGATTCAATGCAAATCGGCCACATTATGGCCTTCCTACTAAAAAAGGGTCGAAAACGAGTAATGTCCTAAATTAACGAGGGGATTTTCTTAACCTCCATTTTGGCTGAATTTTTAGAGAATGCAAAAATATCCCATGGAAGTCGTAGTTATGTTGTTTACCTATCCAACGAATTGTCACACGCTAAGATTCAATGCAAATCGGCTACATTATGGCCTTCCTACTAAAAAAGGGTCGAAAACGAGTAATGTCCCAAATTAACGAGGATATTTTCTTAACCCCCATTTTGGCTAAATTTTTAGAGAATGCAAAAATATCCCATGGAAGTCGTAGTTATGTTGTTTACCTATCCAACGAATTGTCACATGCTAAGATTCAATACAAATCGGCCACTTTAAGGCCTTCCTAGTAAAAATGGGTCGAAAACGAGTAATGTCCTAAATTAACGAAGAGTTTTTCTTAACCTCCATTTTGGCCGAATTTTTAGAGAATGCAAAAATATCCCATGGAAGTCATTGTTATGTTGTTTACCTATCCAACGAATTGTCACATGCTAAGATTCAATGCAAATCGGCCACTTTATGGCCTTCCTAGTAAAAAAGGGTCAAAAACGAGTAATGTCCTAGATTAACGAGGGGATTTTCTTAACCTCCATTTTGGCCGAATTTTTAGAGAATGCAAAAATATCCCATGGAAGTCGTAGTTATGTTGTTTACCTATTCAACGAATTGTCACATGCTAAGATTCAATACAAATCGGCCACTTTATGGCCTTCCTATTAAAAATGGGTCGAAAACGAGTAATGTCCTAAATTAACGAGGAGATTTTCTTAACCTCCATTTTGGCCAAATTTTTATAGAATGCAAAAATATCCCATGGAAGTCGTAGTTATGTTGTTTACCTATCCAACGAATTGTCACACGCTAAGATTCAATGCAAATCGGCCACATTATGGCCTTCCTAGTAAAAAAGGGTCGAAAACGAGTAAAGTCCCAAATTAACGAGGAGATTTTCTTAACCTCCATTTTGGCTGAATTTTTAAAAAATGCAAAAATATCCCATGGAAGTCGTAGCTATGTTGTTTACCTATCCAACGAATTATCCCATGCTAAGATTCAATACAAACCGGCCACTTTATGGCCTTCCTTATAAAAAAGGGTCGAAAACGAGTAATGTCCTAAATTAACGAGGGGATTTTCTTAACCTCCATTTTGGCTGAATTTTTAAAGAATGCAAAAATATCCCATGGAAGTCATAGTTATGTTGTTTACCTATCCAACGAATTGTCACACGCTAAGATTCAATGCAAATCGGCCACATTATGGCCTTCCTAGTAAAAAAGGGTCGAAAACGAGTAATGTCCCAAATTAACGAGGAGATTTTCTTAACCTCCATTTTGGCTGAATTTTTAAAAAATGCAAAAATATCCCATGGAAGTCGTAGCTATGTTGTTTACCTATCCAACGAATTGTCCCATGCTAAGATTCAATACAAACCGGCCACATTATGGCCTTCCTACTAAAAAAGGGTCGAAAACGAGTAATGTCCCAAATTAACGAGGAGATTTTCTTAACCTCCATTTTGGATGAATTTTTAGATAATGCAAAAATATCCCATGGAAGTCGTAGTTATGTTGTTTACCTATCCAACAAATTGTCACACGCTAAGATTCAATGCAAATCGGCTACATTATGGCCTTCCTACTAAAAAAGGGTCGAAAACGAGTAATGTCCCAAATTAACGAGGAGATTTTCTTAACCTCCATTTTGGATGAATTTTTAGATAATGCAAAAATATCCCATGGAAGTCGTAGTTATGTTGTTTACCTATCCAATGAATTGTCACATGCTAAGATTCAATACAAATCGGCCACATTATGGCCTTCCTAGTAAAAATGGGTCGAAAACGAGTAATGTCCTAAATTAACGAGGAGATTTTCTTAACCTCCATTTTGGCCGAATTTTTAGAGAATGCAAAAATATCCCATGGAAGTCGTAGTTATGTTGTTTACCTATCCAACAAATTGTCACACGCTAAGATTCAATGCAAATCGGCCACATTATGGCCTTCCTACTAAAAAAGGGTCGAAAACGAGTAATGTCCCAAATTGACGAGGAGATTTACTTAACCTCCATTTTGGCTGAATTTTTAGAGAATGCAAAAAAATCCCATGGAAGTCATTGTTATGTTGTTTACCTATCCAACGAATTGTCACATGCTAAGATTAAATGCAAATCGGCCACTTTATGGCCTTCCTAGTAAAAAAGGGTCGAAAACGCGTAATGTCCTAGATTAACGAGGGGATTTTCTTAACCTCCATTTTGGCCGAATTTTTAGAGAATGCAAAAATATCCCATGGAAGTCGTTGTTATGTTGTTTACCTATCCAACGAATTGTCACATGCTAAGATTAAATGCAAATCGGCCACTTTATGGCCTTCCTAGTAAAAAAGGGTCGAAAACGAGTAATGTCCTAGATTAACGAGGGGATTTTCTTAACCTCCATTTTGGCCGAATTTTTAGAGAATGCAAAAATATCCCATGGAAGTCGTAGTTATGTTGTTTACCTATCCAACGAATTGTCACATGCTAAGATTCAATGCAAATCGGCCACTTTAAGGCCTTCCTAGTAAAAATGGGTCGAAAACGAGTAATGTCCTAAATTAACGAGGAGATTTTAACCCCCATTTTGGCTGAATTTTTAGAGAATGCAAAAATATCCCATGGAAGTCATAGTTATGTTGTTTACCTATCCAACGAATTGTCACACACTAAGATTCAATGCAAATCGGCCACATTATGGCCTTCCTAGTAAAAAAGGGTCGAAAACGAGTAATGTCCCAAATTAACGAGGAGATTTTCTTAACCTCCATTTTGGATGAATTTTTAGATAATGCAAAAATATCCCATGGAAGTCGTAGTTATGTTGTTTACCTATCCAACAAATTGTCACACGCTAAGATTCAATGCAAATCGGCTACATTATAGCCTTCCTACTAAAAAAGGGTCGAAAACGAGTAATGTCCCAAATTAACGAGGAGATTTTCTTAACCTCCATTTTGGATGAATTTTTAGATAATGCAAAAATATCCCATGGAAGTCGTAGTTATGTTGTTTACCTATCCAATGAATTGTCCCATGCTAAGATTCAATACAAACCGGCCACTTTATGGCCTTCCTTTTAAAAAAGGGTCGAAAACGAGTAATGTCCTAAATTAACGAGGGGATTTTCTTAACCTCCATTTTGGCTGAATTTTTAGAGAATGCAAAAATATCCCATGGAAGTCGTAGTTATGTTGTTTACCTATCCAACGAATTGTCACATGCTAAGATTCAATACAAATCGGCCACTTTAAGGCCTTCCTAGTAAAAATGGGTCGAAAACGAGTAATGTCCTAAATTAACGAGGAGTTTTTCCTAACCTCCATTTTGGCCGAATTTTTAGAGAATGCAAAAATATCCCATGGAAGTCGTTGTTATGTTGTTTACCTATCCAACGAATTGTCACATGCTAAGATTAAATGCAAATCGGCCACTTTATGGCCTTCCTAGTAAAAAAGGGTCGAAAACGAGTAATGTCCTAGATTAACGAGGGGATTTTCTTAACCTCCATTTTGGCCGAATTTTTAGAGAATGCAAAAATATCCCATGGAAGTCGTAGTTATGTTGTTTACCTATCCAACGAATTGTCACATGCTAAGATTCAATGCAAATCGGCCACTTTAAGGCCTTCCTAGTAAAAATGGGTCGAAAACGAGTAATGTCCTAAATTAACGAGGAGATTTTAACCCCCATTTTGGCTGAATTTTTAGAGAATGCAAAAATATCCCATGGAAGTCATTGCTATGTTGTTTACCTATCCAACGAATTGTCACACGCTAAGATTCAATGCAAATCGGCCACATTATGGCCTTCCTAGTAAAAAAGGGTCGAAAACGAGTAATGTCCCAAATTAACGAGGAGATTTTCTTAACCTCCATTTTGGCTGAATTTTTAAAAAATGCAAAAATATCCCATGGAAGTCGTAGCTATGTTGTTTACCTATCCAACGAATTGTCCCATGCTAAGATTCAATACAAACCGGCCACATTATGGCCTTCCTAGTAAAAAAGGGTCGAAAACGAGTAATGTCCCAAATTAACGAGGAGATTTTCTTAACCTCCATTTTGGATGAATTTTTAGAGAATGCAAAAATATCCCATGGAATTCGTAGCTATGTTGTTTACCTATCCAACAAATTGTTACACGCTAAGATTCAATACAAACCGGCCACATTATGGCCTTCCTACTAAAAAAGGGTCGAAAACGAGTAATGTCCCAAATTAACGAGGAGATTTTCTTAACCTCCATTTTGGATGAATTTTTAGAGAATGCAAAAATATCCCATGGAAGTCGTAGTTATGTTGTTTACCTATCCAACAAATTGTCACACGCTAAGATTCAATGCAAATCGGCTACATTATGGCCTTCCTACTAAAAAAGGGTCGAAAACGAGTAATGTCCCAAATTAACGAGGAGATTTTCTTAACCTCCATTTTGGATGAATTTTTAGAGAATGCAAAAATATCCCATGGAAGTCGTAGTTATGTTGTTTACCTATCCAATGAATTGTCACATGCTAAGATTCAATACAAATCGGCCACATTATGGCCTTCCTAGTAAAAATGGGTCGAAAACGAGTAATGTCCTAAATTAACGAGGAGATTTTCTTAACCTCCATTTTGGCCGAATTTTTAGAGAATGCAAAAATATCCCATGGAAGTCATAGTTATGTTGTTTACCTATCCAACAAATTGTCACACGCTAAGATTCAATGCAAATCGGCCACATTATGGCCTTCCTACTAAAAAAGGGTCGAAAACGAGTAATGTCCTAGATTAACGAGGGGATTTTCTTAACCTCCATTTTGGCCGAATTTTTAGAGAATGCAAAAATATCCCATGGAAGTCGTAGTTATGTTGTTTACCTATCCAACGAATTGTCACATGCTAAGATTCAATGCAAATCGGCCACTTTAAGGCCTTCCTAGTAAAAATGGGTCGAAAACGAGTAATGTCCTAAATTAACGAGGAGATTTTAACCCCCATTTTGGCTGAATTTTTAGAGAATGCAAAAATATCCCATGGAAGTCGTAGCTATGTTGTTTACCTAGCCAACGAATTGTCACACGCTAAGATTCAATGCAAATCGGCCACATTATGGCCTTCCTACTAAAAAAGGGTCGAAAACGAGTAATGTCCCAAATTAACGAGGTCTTTTCTTAACCCCCATTTTGGCTGAATTTTTAGAGAATGCAAAAATATCCCATGGAAGTCATTGCTATGTTGTTTACCTATCCAACGAATTGTCACACGCTAAGATTCAATGCAAATCGGCCACATTATGGCCTTCCTAGTAAAAAAGGGTCGAAAACGAGTAATGTCCCAAATTAACGAGGAGATTTTCTTAACCTCCATTTTGGCTGAATTTTTAAAAAATGCAAAAATATCCCATGGAAGTCGTAGCTATGTTGTTTACCTATCCAACGAATTGTCCCATGCTAAGATTCAATACAAACCGGCCACATTATGGCCTTCCTAGTAAAAAAGGGTCGAAAACGAGTAATGTCCCAAATTAACGAGGAGATTTTCTTAACCTCCATTTTGGATGAATTTTTAGAGAATGCAAAAATATCCCATGGAATTCGTAGCTATGTTGTTTACCTATCCAACAAATTGTTACACGCTAAGATTCAATACAAACCGGCCACATTATGGCCTTCCTACTAAAAAAGGGTCGAAAACGAGTAATGTCCCAAATTAACGAGGAGATTTTCTTAACCTCCATTTTGGATGAATTTTTAGAGAATGCAAAAATATCCCATGGAAGTCGTAGTTATGTTGTTTACCTATCCAACAAATTGTCACACGCTAAGATTCAATGCAAATCGGCTACATTATGGCCTTCCTACTAAAAAAGGGTCGAAAACGAGTAATGTCCCAAATTAACGAGGAGATTTTCTTAACCTCCATTTTGGATGAATTTTTAGAGAATGCAAAAATATCCCATGGAAGTCGTAGTTATGTTGTTTACCTATCCAATGAATTGTCACATGCTAAGATTCAATACAAATCGGCCACATTATGGCCTTCCTAGTAAAAATGGGTCGAAAACGAGTAATGTCCTAAATTAACGAGGAGATTTTCTTAACCTCCATTTTGGCCGAATTTTTAGAGAATGCAAAAATATCCCATGGAAGTCATAGTTATGTTGTTTACCTATCCAACAAATTGTCACACGCTAAGATTCAATGCAAATCGGCCACATTATGGCCTTCCTACTAAAAAAGGGTCGAAAACGAGTAATGTCCTAGATTAACGAGGGGATTTTCTTAACCTCCATTTTGGCCGAATTTTTAGAGAATGCAAAAATATCCCATGGAAGTCGTAGTTATGTTGTTTACCTATCCAACGAATTGTCACATGCTAAGATTCAATGCAAATCGGCCACTTTAAGGCCTTCCTAGTAAAAATGGGTCGAAAACGAGTAATGTCCTAAATTAACGAGGAGATTTTAACCCCCATTTTGGCTGAATTTTTAGAGAATGCAAAAATATCCCATGGAAGTCGTAGCTATGTTGTTTACCTAGCCAACGAATTGTCACACGCTAAGATTCAATGCAAATCGGCCACATTATGGCCTTCCTACTAAAAAAGGGTCGAAAACGAGTAATGTCCCAAATTAACGAGGTCTTTTCTTAACCCCCATTTTGGCTGAATTTTTAGAGAATGCAAAAATATCCCATGGAAGTCATTGCTATGTTGTTTACCTATCCAACGAATTGTCACACGCTAAGATTCAATGCAAATCGGCCACATTATGGCCTTCCTAGTAAAAAAGGGTCGAAAACGAGTAATGTCCCAAATTAACGAGGAGATTTTCTTAACCTCCATTTTGGCTGAATTTTTAAAAAATGCAAAAATATCCCATGGAAGTCGTAGCTATGTTGTTTACCTATCGAACGAATTGTCCCATGCTAAGATTCAATACAAACCGGCCACATTATGG
This sequence comes from Medicago sativa, assembly GCF_051527215.1. Classification (NCBI taxonomy): domain Eukaryota; kingdom Viridiplantae; phylum Streptophyta; class Magnoliopsida; order Fabales; family Fabaceae; genus Medicago; species Medicago sativa. The sequence continues at coordinate 87,477,876 of NC_140750.1, forward strand.
CCTTCCTAGTAAAAAAGGGTCGAAAACGAGTAATGTCCCAAATTAACGAGGAGATTTTCTTAACCTCCATTTTGGATGAATTTTTAGAGAATGCAAAAATATCCCATGGAATTCGTAGCTATGTTGTTTACCTATCCAACAAATTGTTACACGCTAAGATTCAATACAAACCGGCCACATTATGGCCTTCCTACTAAAAAAGGGTCGAAAACGAGTAATGTCCCAAATTAACGAGGAGATTTTCTTAACCTCCATTTTGGATGAATTTTTAGAGAATGCAAAAATATCCCATGGAAGTCGTAGTTATGTTGTTTACCTATCCAACAAATTGTCACACGCTAAGATTCAATGCAAATCGGCTACATTATGGCCTTCCTACTAAAAAAGGGTCGAAAACGAGTAATGTCCCAAATTAACGAGGAGATTTTCTTAACCTCCATTTTGGATGAATTTTTAGAGAATGCAAAAATATCCCATGGAAGTCGTAGTTATGTTGTTTACCTATCCAATGAATTGTCACATGCTAAGATTCAATACAAATCGGCCACATTATGGCCTTCCTAGTAAAAATGGGTCGAAAACGAGTAATGTCCTAAATTAACGAGGAGATTTTCTTAACCTCCATTTTGGCCGAATTTTTAGAGAATGCAAAAATATCCCATGGAAGTCATAGTTATGTTGTTTACCTATCCAACAAATTGTCACACGCTAAGATTCAATGCAAATCGGCCACATTATGGCCTTCCTACTAAAAAAGGGTCGAAAACGAGTAATGTCCTAGATTAACGAGGGGATTTTCTTAACCTCCATTTTGGCCGAATTTTTAGAGAATGCAAAAATATCCCATGGAAGTCGTAGTTATGTTGTTTACCTATCCAACGAATTGTCACATGCTAAGATTCAATGCAAATCGGCCACTTTAAGGCCTTCCTAGTAAAAATGGGTCGAAAACGAGTAATGTCCTAAATTAACGAGGAGATTTTAACCCCCATTTTGGCTGAATTTTTAGAGAATGCAAAAATATCCCATGGAAGTCGTAGCTATGTTGTTTACCTAGCCAACGAATTGTCACACGCTAAGATTCAATGCAAATCGGCCACATTATGGCCTTCCTACTAAAAAAGGGTCGAAAACGAGTAATGTCCCAAATTAACGAGGAGATTTTCTTAACCTCCATTTTGGATGAATTTTTAGAGAATGCAAAAATATCCCATGGAATTCGTAGCTATGTTGTTTACCTATCCAACAAATTGTTACACGCTAAGATTCAATACAAACCGGCCACATTATGGCCTTCCTACTAAAAAAGGGTCGAAAACGAGTAATGTCCCAAATTAACGAGGAGATTTTCTTAACCTCCATTTTGGATGAATTTTTAGAGAATGCAAAAATATCCCATGGAAGTCGTAGTTATGTTGTTTACCTATCCAACAAATTGTCACACGCTAAGATTCAATGCAAATCGGCTACATTATGGCCTTCCTACTAAAAAAGGGTCGAAAACGAGTAATGTCCCAAATTAACGAGGAGATTTTCTTAACCTCCATTTTGGATGAATTTTTAGAGAATGCAAAAATATCCCATGGAAGTCGTAGTTATGTTGTTTACCTATCCAATGAATTGTCACATGCTAAGATTCAATACAAATCGGCCACATTATGGCCTTCCTAGTAAAAATGGGTCGAAAACGAGTAATGTCCTAAATTAACGAGGAGATTTTCTTAACCTCCATTTTGGCCGAATTTTTAGAGAATGCAAAAATATCCCATGGAAGTCATAGTTATGTTGTTTACCTATCCAACAAATTGTCACACGCTAAGATTCAATGCAAATCGGCCACATTATGGCCTTCCTACTAAAAAAGGGTCGAAAACGAGTAATGTCCTAGATTAACGAGGGGATTTTCTTAACCTCCATTTTGGCCGAATTTTTAGAGAATGCAAAAATATCCCATGGAAGTCGTAGTTATGTTGTTTACCTATCCAACGAATTGTCACATGCTAAGATTCAATGCAAATCGGCCACTTTAAGGCCTTCCTAGTAAAAATGGGTCGAAAACGAGTAATGTCCTAAATTAACGAGGAGATTTTAACCCCCATTTTGGCTGAATTTTTAGAGAATGCAAAAATATCCCATGGAAGTCGTAGCTATGTTGTTTACCTAGCCAACGAATTGTCACACGCTAAGATTCAATGCAAATCGGCCACATTATGGCCTTCCTACTAAAAAAGGGTCGAAAACGAGTAATGTCCCAAATTAACGAGGTCTTTTCTTAACCCCCATTTTGGCTGAATTTTTAGAGAATGCAAAAATATCCCATGGAAGTCATTGCTATGTTGTTTACCTATCCAACGAATTGTCACACGCTAAGATTCAATGCAAATCGGCCACATTATGGCCTTCCTAGTAAAAAAGGGTCGAAAACGAGTAATGTCCCAAATTAACGAGGAGATTTTCTTAACCTCCATTTTGGCTGAATTTTTAAAAAATGCAAAAATATCCCATGGAAGTCGTAGCTATGTTGTTTACCTATCGAACGAATTGTCCCATGCTAAGATTCAATACAAACCGGCCACATTATGGCCTTCCTAGTAAAAAAGGGTCGAAAACGAGTAATGTCCCAAATTAACGAGGAGATTTTCTTAACCTCCATTTTGGATGAATTTTTAGAGAATGCAAAAATATCCCATGGAATTCGTAGCTATGTTGTTTACCTATCCAACAAATTGTTACACGCTAAGATTCAATACAAACCGGCCACATTATGGCCTTCCTACTAAAAAAGGGTCGAAAACGAGTAATGTCCCAAATTAACGAGGAGATTTTCTTAACCTCCATTTTGGATGAATTTTTAGAGAATGCAAAAATATCCCATGGAAGTCGTAGTTATGTTGTTTACCTATCCAACAAATTGTCACACGCTAAGATTCAATGCAAATCGGCTACATTATGGCCTTCCTACTAAAAAAGGGTCGAAAACGAGTAATGTCCCAAATTAACGAGGAGATTTTCTTAACCTCCATTTTGGATGAATTTTTAGAGAATGCAAAAATATCCCATGGAAGTCGTAGTTATGTTGTTTACCTATCCAATGAATTGTCACATGCTAAGATTCAATACAAATCGGCCACATTATGGCCTTCCTAGTAAAAATGGGTCGAAAACGAGTAATGTCCCAAATTAACGAGGAGATTTTCTTAACCTCCATTTTGGCTGAATTTTTAAAAAATGCAAAAATATCCCATGGAAGTCGTAGCTATGTTGTTTACCTATCCAACGAATTGTCCCATGCTAAGATTCAATACAAATCGGCCACTTTAAGGCCTTCCTAGTAAAAATGGGTCGAAAACGAGTAATGTCCTAAATTAACGAGGAGTTTTTCCTAACCTCCATTTTGGCCGAATTTTTAGAGAATGCAAAAATATCCCATGGAAGTCGTTGTTATGTTGTTTACCTATCCAACGAATTGTCACATGCTAAGATTAAATGCAAATCGGCCACTTTATGGCCTTCCTAGTAAAAAAGGGTCGAAAACGAGTAATGTCCTAGATTAACGAGGGGATTTTCTTAACCTCCATTTTGGCCGAATTTTTAGAGAATGCAAAAATATCCCATGGAATTCGTAGCTATGTTGTTTACCTATCCAACAAATTGTTACACGCTAAGATTCAATACAAACCGGCCACATTATGGCCTTCCTACTAAAAAAGGGTCGAAAACGAGTAATGTCCCAAATTAACGAGGAGATTTTCTTAACCTCCATTTTGGATGAATTTTTAGAGAATGCAAAAATATCCCATGGAAGTCGTAGTTATGTTGTTTACCTATCCAACAAATTGTCACACGCTAAGATTCAATGCAAATCGGCTACATTATGGCCTTCCTACTAAAAAAGGGTCGAAAACGAGTAATGTCCCAAATTAACGAGGAGATTTTCTTAACCTCCATTTTGGATGAATTTTTAGAGAATGCAAAAATATCCCATGGAAGTCGTAGTTATGTTGTTTACCTATCCAATGAATTGTCACATGCTAAGATTCAATACAAATCGGCCACATTATGGCCTTCCTAGTAAAAATGGGTCGAAAACGAGTAATGTCCTAAATTAACGAGGAGATTTTCTTAACCTCCATTTTGGCCGAATTTTTAGAGAATGCAAAAATATCCCATGGAAGTCATAGTTATGTTGTTTACCTATCCAACAAATTGTCACACGCTAAGATTCAATGCAAATCGGCCACATTATGGCCTTCCTACTAAAAAAGGGTCGAAAACGAGTAATGTCCTAGATTAACGAGGGGATTTTCTTAACCTCCATTTTGGCCGAATTTTTAGAGAATGCAAAAATATCCCATGGAAGTCGTAGTTATGTTGTTTACCTATCCAACGAATTGTCACATGCTAAGATTCAATGCAAATCGGCCACTTTAAGGCCTTCCTAGTAAAAATGGGTCGAAAACGAGTAATGTCCTAAATTAACGAGGAGATTTTAACCCCCATTTTGGCTGAATTTTTAGAGAATGCAAAAATATCCCATGGAAGTCGTAGCTATGTTGTTTACCTAGCCAACGAATTGTCACACGCTAAGATTCAATGCAAATCGGCCACATTATGGCCTTCCTACTAAAAAAGGGTCGAAAACGAGTAATGTCCCAAATTAACGAGGTCTTTTCTTAACCCCCATTTTGGCTGAATTTTTAGAGAATGCAAAAATATCCCATGGAAGTCATTGCTATGTTGTTTACCTATCCAACGAATTGTCACACGCTAAGATTCAATGCAAATCGGCCACATTATGGCCTTCCTAGTAAAAAAGGGTCGAAAACGAGTAATGTCCCAAATTAACGAGGAGATTTTCTTAACCTCCATTTTGGCTGAATTTTTAAAAAATGCAAAAATATCCCATGGAAGTCGTAGCTATGTTGTTTACCTATCCAACGAATTGTCCCATGCTAAGATTCAATACAAACCGGCCACATTATGGCCTTCCTAGTAAAAAAGGGTCGAAAACGAGTAATGTCCCAAATTAACGAGGAGATTTTCTTAACCTCCATTTTGGATGAATTTTTAGAGAATGCAAAAATATCCCATGGAATTCGTAGCTATGTTGTTTACCTATCCAACAAATTGTTACACGCTAAGATTCAATACAAACCGGCCACATTATGGCCTTCCTACTAAAAAAGGGTCGAAAACGAGTAATGTCCCAAATTAACGAGGAGATTTTCTTAACCTCCATTTTGGATGAATTTTTAGAGAATGCAAAAATATCCCATGGAAGTCGTAGTTATGTTGTTTACCTATCCAACAAATTGTCACACGCTAAGATTCAATGCAAATCGGCTACATTATGGCCTTCCTACTAAAAAAGGGTCGAAAACGAGTAATGTCCCAAATTAACGAGGAGATTTTCTTAACCTCCATTTTGGATGAATTTTTAGAGAATGCAAAAATATCCCATGGAAGTCGTAGTTATGTTGTTTACCTATCCAATGAATTGTCACATGCTAAGATTCAATACAAATCGGCCACATTATGGCCTTCCTAGTAAAAATGGGTCGAAAACGAGTAATGTCCTAAATTAACGAGGAGATTTTCTTAACCTCCATTTTGGCCGAATTTTTAGAGAATGCAAAAATATCCCATGGAAGTCATAGTTATGTTGTTTACCTATCCAACAAATTGTCACACGCTAAGATTCAATGCAAATCGGCCACATTATGGCCTTCCTACTAAAAAAGGGTCGAAAACGAGTAATGTCCCAAATTGACGAGGAGATTTACTTAACCTCCATTTTGGCTGAATTTTTAGAGAATGCAAAAAAATCCCATGGAAGTCGTAGTTATGTTGTTTACCTATCCAACGAATTGTCCCATGCTAAGATTCAATACAAACCGGCCACTTTATGGCCTTCCTTCTAAAAAAGGGTCGAAAACGAGTAATGTCCGAAATTAACGAGGGGATTTTCTTAACCTCCATTTTGGCTGAATTTTTAGAGAATGCAAAAATATCCCATGGAAGTCGTAGCTATGTTGTTTACCTAGCCAACGAATTGTCACACGCTAAGATTCAATGCAAATCGGCCACATTATGGCCTTCCTACTAAAAAAGGGTCGAAAACGAGTAATGTCCCAAATTAACGAGGTCTTTTCTTAACCCCCATTTTGGCTGAATTTTTAGAGAATGCAAAAATATCCCATGGAAGTCATTGCTATGTTGTTTACCTATCCAACGAATTGTCACACGCTAAGATTCAATGCAAATCGGCCACATTATGGCCTTCCTAGTAAAAAAGGGTCGAAAACGAGTAATGTCCCAAATTAACGAGGAGATTTTCTTAACCTCCATTTTGGCTGAATTTTTAAAAAATGCAAAAATATCCCATGGAAGTCGTAGCTATGTTGTTTACCTATCCAACGAATTGTCCCATGCTAAGATTCAATACAAACCGGCCACATTATGGCCTTCCTAGTAAAAAAGGGTCGAAAACGAGTAATGTCCCAAATTAACGAGGAGATTTTCTTAACCTCCATTTTGGATGAATTTTTAGAGAATGCAAAAATATCCCATGGAATTCGTAGCTATGTTGTTTACCTATCCAACAAATTGTTACACGCTAAGATTCAATACAAACCGGCCACATTATGGCCTTCCTACTAAAAAAGGGTCGAAAACGAGTAATGTCCCAAATTAACGAGGAGATTTTCTTAACCTCCATTTTGGATGAATTTTTAGAGAATGCAAAAATATCCCATGGAAGTCGTAGTTATGTTGTTTACCTATCCAACAAATTGTCACACGCTAAGATTCAATGCAAATCGGCTACATTATGGCCTTCCTACTAAAAAAGGGTCGAAAACGAGTAATGTCCCAAATTAACGAGGAGATTTTCTTAACCTCCATTTTGGATGAATTTTTAGAGAATGCAAAAATATCCCATGGAAGTCGTAGTTATGTTGTTTACCTATCCAATGAATTGTCACATGCTAAGATTCAATACAAATCGGCCACATTATGGCCTTCCTAGTAAAAATGGGTCGAAAACGAGTAATGTCCTAAATTAACGAGGAGATTTTCTTAACCTCCATTTTGGCCGAATTTTTAGAGAATGCAAAAATATCCCATGGAAGTCATAGTTATGTTGTTTACCTATCCAACAAATTGTCACACGCTAAGATTCAATGCAAATCGGCCACATTATGGCCTTCCTACTAAAAAAGGGTCGAAAACGAGTAATGTCCTAGATTAACGAGGGGATTTTCTTAACCTCCATTTTGGCCGAATTTTTAGAGAATGCAAAAATATCCCATGGAAGTCGTAGTTATGTTGTTTACCTATCCAACGAATTGTCACATGCTAAGATTCAATGCAAATCGGCCACTTTAAGGCCTTCCTAGTAAAAATGGGTCGAAAACGAGTAATGTCCCAAATTAACGAGGAGATTTTCTTAACCTCCATTTTGGCTGAATTTTTAAAAAATGCAAAAATATCCCATGGAAGTCGTAGCTATGTTGTTTACCTATCCAACGAATTGTCACACGCTAAGATTCAATGCAAATCGGCCACATTATGGCCTTCCTAGTAAAAAAGGGTCGAAAACGAGTAATGTCCCAAATTAACGAGGAGATTTTCTTAACCTCCATTTTGGCTGAATTTTTAAAAAATGCAAAAATATCCCATGGAAGTCGTAGCTATGTTGTTTACCTATCCAACGAATTGTCCCATGCTAAGATTCAATACAAACCGGCCACATTATGGCCTTCCTAGTAAAAAAGGGTCGAAAACGAGTAATGTCCCAAATTAACGAGGAGATTTTCTTAACCTCCATTTTGGATGAATTTTTAGAGAATGCAAAAATATCCCATGGAATTCGTAGCTATGTTGTTTACCTATCCAACAAATTGTTACACGCTAAGATTCAATACAAACCGGCCACATTATGGCCTTCCTACTAAAAAAGGGTCGAAAACGAGTAATGTCCCAAATTAACGAGGAGATTTTCTTAACCTCCATTTTGGATGAATTTTTAGAGAATGCAAAAATATCCCATGGAAGTCGTAGTTATGTTGTTTACCTATCCAACAAATTGTCACACGCTAAGATTCAATGCAAATCGGCTACATTATGGCCTTCCTACTAAAAAAGGGTCGAAAACGAGTAATGTCCCAAATTAACGAGGAGATTTTCTTAACCTCCATTTTGGATGAATTTTTAGAGAATGCAAAAATATCCCATGGAAGTCGTAGTTATGTTGTTTACCTATCCAATGAATTGTCACATGCTAAGATTCAATACAAATCGGCAACATTATGGCCTTCCTAGTAAAAATGGGTCGAAAACGAGTAATGTCCTAAATTAACGAGGAGATTTTCTTAACCTCCATTTTGGCCGAATTTTTAGAGAATGCAAAAATATCCCATGGAAGTCATAGTTATGTTGTTTACCTATCCAACAAATTGTCACACGCTAAGATTCAATGCAAATCGGCCACATTATGGCCTTCCTACTAAAAAAGGGTCGAAAACGAGTAATGTCCTAGATTAACGAGGGGATTTTCTTAACCTCCATTTTGGCCGAATTTTTAGAGAATGCAAAAATATCCCATGGAAGTCGTAGTTATGTTGTTTACCTATCCAACGAATTGTCACATGCTAAGATTCAATGCAAATCGGCCACTTTAAGGCCTTCCTAGTAAAAATGGGTCGAAAACGAGTAATGTCCTAAATTAACGAGGAGATTTTAACCCCCATTTTGGCTGAATTTTTAGAGAATGCAAAAATATCCCATGGAAGTCGTAGCTATGTTGTTTACCTAGCCAACGAATTGTCACACGCTAAGATTCAATGCAAATCGGCCACATTATGGCCTTCCTACTAAAAAAGGGTCGAAAACGAGTAATGTCCCAAATTAACGAGGTCTTTTCTTAACCCCCATTTTGGCTGAATTTTTAGAGAATGCAAAAATATCCCATGGAAGTCATTGCTATGTTGTTTACCTATCCAACGAATTGTCACACGCTAAGATTCAATGCAAATCGGCCACATTATGGCCTTCCTAGTAAAAAAGGGTCGAAAACGAGTAATGTCCCAAATTAACGAGGAGATTTTCTTAACCTCCATTTTGGCTGAATTTTTAAAAAATGCAAAAATATCCCATGGAAGTCGTAGCTATGTTGTTTACCTATCCAACGAATTGTCCCATGCTAAGATTCAATACAAACCGGCCACATTATGGCCTTCCTAGTAAAAAAGGGTCGAAAACGAGTAATGTCCCAAATTAACGAGGAGATTTTCTTAACCTCCATTTTGGATGAATTTTTAGAGAATGCAAAAATATCCCATGGAATTCGTAGCTATGTTGTTTACCTATCCAACAAATTGTTACACGCTAAGATTCAATACAAACCGGCCACATTATGGCCTTCCTACTAAAAAAGGGTCGAAAACGAGTAATGTCCCAAATTAACGAGGAGATTTTCTTAACCTCCATTTTGGATGAATTTTTAGAGAATGCAAAAATATCCCATGGAAGTCGTAGTTATGTTGTTTACCTATCCAATGAATTGTCACATGCTAAGATTCAATACAAATCGGCAACATTATGGCCTTCCTAGTAAAAATGGGTCGAAAACGAGTAATGTCCTAAATTAACGAGGAGATTTTCTTAACCTCCATTTTGGCCGAATTTTTAGAGAATGCAAAAATATCCCATGGAAGTCATAGTTATGTTGTTTACCTATCCAACAAATTGTCACACGCTAAGATTCAATGCAAATCGGCCACATTATGGCCTTCCTACTAAAAAAGGGTCGAAAACGAGTAATGTCCTAGATTAACGAGGGGATTTTCTTAACCTCCATTTTGGCCGAATTTTTAGAGAATGCAAAAATATCCCATGGAAGTCGTAGTTATGTTGTTTACCTATCCAACGAATTGTCACATGCTAAGATTCAATGCAAATCGGCCACTTTAAGGCCTTCCTAGTAAAAATGGGTCGAAAACGAGTAATGTCCTAAATTAACGAGGAGATTTTAACCCCCATTTTGGCTGAATTTTTAGAGAATGCAAAAATATCCCATGGAAGTCGTAGCTATGTTGTTTACCTAGCCAACGAATTGTCACACGCTAAGATTCAATGCAAATCGGCCACATTATGGCCTTCCTACTAAAAAAGGGTCGAAAACGAGTAATGTCCCAAATTAACGAGGTCTTTTCTTAACCCCCATTTTGGCTGAATTTTTAGAGAATGCAAAAATATCCCATGGAAGTCATTGCTATGTTGTTTACCTATCCAACGAATTGTCACACGCTAAGATTCAATGCAAATCGGCCACATTATGGCCTTCCTAGTAAAAAAGGGTCGAAAACGAGTAATGTCCCAAATTAACGAGGAGATTTTCTTAACCTCCATTTTGGCTGAATTTTTAAAAAATGCAAAAATATCCCATGGAAGTCGTAGCTATGTTGTTTACCTATCCAACGAATTGTCCCATGCTAAGATTCAATACAAACCGGCCACATTATGGCCTTCCTAGTAAAAAAGGGTCGAAAACGAGTAATGTCCCAAATTAACGAGGAGATTTTCTTAACCTCCATTTTGGATGAATTTTTAGAGAATGCAAAAATATCCCATGGAATTCGTAGCTATGTTGTTTACCTATCCAACAAATTGTTACACGCTAAGATTCAATACAAACCGGCCACATTATGGCCTTCCTACTAAAAAAGGGTCGAAAACGAGTAATGTCCCAAATTAACGAGGAGATTTTCTTAACCTCCATTTTGGATGAATTTTTAGAGAATGCAAAAATATCCCATGGAATTCGTAGCTATGTTGTTTACCTATCCAACAAATTGTTACACGCTAAGATTCAATACAAACCGGCCACATTATGGCCTTCCTACTAAAAAAGGTTCGAAAACGAGTAATGTCCCAAATTAACGAGGAGATTTTCTTAACCTCCATTTTGGCTGAATTTTTAGAGAATGCAAAAATATCCCATGGAAGTCGTAGTTATGTTGTTTACCTATCCAATGAATTGTCACATGCTAAGATTCAATACAAATCGGCCACATTATGGCCTTCCTAGTAAAAATGGGTCGAAAACGAGTAATGTCCTAAATTAACGAGGAGATTTTCTTAACCTCCATTTTGGCCGAATTTTTAGAGAATGCAAAAATATCCCATGGAAGTCATAGTTATGTTGTTTACCTATCCAACAAATTGTCACACGCTAAGATTCAATGCAAATCGGCCACATTATGGCCTTCCTACTAAAAAAGGGTCGAAAACGAGTAATGTCCTAGATTAACGAGGGGATTTTCTTAACCTCCATTTTGGCCGAATTTTTAGAGAATGCAAAAATATCCCATGGAAGTCGTAGTTATGTTGTTTACCTATCCAACGAATTGTCACATGCTAAGATTCAATGCAAATCGGCCACTTTAAGGCCTTCCTAGTAAAAATGGGTCGAAAACGAGTAATGTCCTAAATTAACGAGGAGATTTTAACCCCCATTTTGGCTGAATTTTTAGAGAATGCAAAAATATCCCATGGAAGTCATAGCTATGTTGTTTACCTAGCCAACGAATTGTCACACGCTAAGATTCAATGCAAATCGGCCACATTATGGCCTTCCTAGTAAAAAAGGGTCGAAAACGAGTAATGTCCCAAATTAACGAGGAGATTTTCTTAACCTCCATTTTGGATGAATTTTTAGAGAATGCAAAAATATCCCATGGAATTCGTAGCTATGTTGTTTACCTATCCAACAAATTGTTACACGCTAAGATTCAATACAAACCGGCCACATTATGGCCTTCCTACTAAAAAAGGGTCGAAAACGAGTAATGTCCCAAATTAACGAGGAGATTTTCTTAACCTCCATTTTGGATGAATTTTTAGAGAATGCAAAAATATCCCATGGAATTCGTAGCTATGTTGTTTACCTATCCAACAAATTGTTACACGCTAAGATTCAATACAAACCGGCCACATTATGGCCTTCCTACTAAAAAAGGTTCGAAAACGAGTAATGTCCCAAATTAACGAGGAGATTTTCTTAACCTCCATTTTGGCTGAATTTTTAGAGAATGCAAAAATATCCCATGGAAGTCGTAGTTATGTTGTTTACCTATCCAATGAATTGTCACATGCTAAGATTCAATACAAATCGGCCACATTATGGCCTTCCTAGTAAAAATGGGTCGAAAACGAGTAATGTCCTAAATTAACGAGGAGATTTTCTTAACCTCCATTTTGGCCGAATTTTTAGAGAATGCAAAAATATCCCATGGAAGTCATAGTTATGTTGTTTACCTATCCAACAAATTGTCACACGCTAAGATTCAATGCAAATCGGCCACATTATGGCCTTCCTACTAAAAAAGGGTCGAAAACGAGTAATGTCCTAGATTAACGAGGGGATTTTCTTAACCTCCATTTTGGCCGAATTTTTAGAGAATGCAAAAATATCCCATGGAAGTCGTAGTTATGTTGTTTACCTATCCAACGAATTGTCACATGCTAAGATTCAATGCAAATCGGCCACTTTAAGGCCTTCCTAGTAAAAATGGGTCGAAAACGAGTAATGTCCTAAATTAACGAGGAGATTTTAACCCCCATTTTGGCTGAATTTTTAGAGAATGCAAAAATATCCCATGGAAGTCATAGCTATGTTGTTTACCTAGCCAACGAATTGTCACACGCTAAGATTCAATGCAAATCGGCCACATTATGGCCTTCCTAGTAAAAAAGGGTCGAAAACGAGTAATGTCCCAAATTAACGAGGAGATTTTCTTAACCTCCATTTTGGCTGAATTTTTAGAGAATGCAAAAATATCCCATGGAAGTCGTAGTTATGTTGTTTACCTATCCAATGAATTGTCACATGCTAAGATTCAATACAAATCGGCCACATTATGGCCTTCCTAGTAAAAATGGGTCGAAAACGAGTAATGTCCTAAATTAACGAGGAGATTTTCTTAACCTCCATTTTGGCCGAATTTTTAGAGAATGCAAAAATATCCCATGGAAGTCATAGTTATGTTGTTTACCTATCCAACAAATTGTCACACGCTAAGATTCAATGCAAATCGGCCACATTATGGCCTTCCTACTAAAAAAGGGTCGAAAACGAGTAATGTCCTAGATTAACGAGGGGATTTTCTTAACCTCCATTTTGGCCGAATTTTTAGAGAATGCAAAAATATCCCATGGAAGTCGTAGTTATGTTGTTTACCTATCCAACGAATTGTCACATGCTAAGATTCAATGCAAATCGGCCACTTTAAGGCCTTCCTAGTAAAAATGGGTCGAAAACGAGTAATGTCCTAAATTAACGAGGAGATTTTAACCCCCATTTTGGCTGAATTTTTAGAGAATGCAAAAATATCCCATGGAAGTCATAGCTATGTTGTTTACCTAGCCAACGAATTGTCACACGCTAAGATTCAATGCAAATCGGCCACATTATGGCCTTCCTAGTAAAAAAGGGTCGAAAACGAGTAATGTCCCAAATTAACGAGGAGATTTTCTTAACCTCCATTTTGGCTGAATTTTTAAAAAATGCAAAAATATCCCATGGAAGTCGTAGCTATGTTGTTTACCTATCCAACGAATTGTCCCATGCTAAGATTCAATACAAACCGGCCACATTATGGCCTTCCTAGTAAAAAAGGGTCGAAAACGAGTAATGTCCCAAATTAACGAGGAGATTTTCTTAACCTCCATTTTGGATGAATTTTTAGAGAATGCAAAAATATCCCATGGAATTCGTAGCTATGTTGTTTACCTATCCAACAAATTGTTACACGCTAAGATTCAATACAAACCGGCCACATTATGGCCTTCCTACTAAAAAAGGGTCGAAAACGAGTAATGTCCCAAATTAACGAGGAGATTTTCTTAACCTCCATTTTGGATGAATTTTTAGAGAATGCAAAAATATCCCATGGAAGTCGTAGTTATGTTGTTTACCTATCCAACAAATTGTCACACGCTAAGATTCAATGCAAATCGGCTACATTATGGCCTTCCTACTAAAAAAGGGTCGAAAACGAGTAATGTCCCAAATTAACGAGGAGATTTTCTTAACCTCCATTTTGGATGAATTTTTAGAGAATGCAAAAATATCCCATGGAAGTCGTAGTTATGTTGTTTACCTATCCAATGAATTGTCACATGCTAAGATTCAATACAAATCGGCAACATTATGGCCTTCCTAGTAAAAATGGGTCGAAAACGAGTAATGTCCTAAATTAACGAGGAGATTTTCTTAACCTCCATTTTGGCCGAATTTTTAGAGAATGCAAAAATATCCCATGGAAGTCATAGTTATGTTGTTTACCTATCCAACAAATTGTCACACGCTAAGATTCAATGCAAATCGGCCACATTATGGCCTTCCTACTAAAAAAGGGTCGAAAACGAGTAATGTCCTAGATTAACGAGGGGATTTTCTTAACCTCCATTTTGGCCGAATTTTTAGAGAATGCAAAAATATCCCATGGAAGTCGTAGTTATGTTGTTTACCTATCCAACGAATTGTCACATGCTAAGATTCAATGCAAATCGGCCACTTTAAGGCCTTCCTAGTAAAAATGGGTCGAAAACGAGTAATGTCCTAAATTAACGAGGAGATTTTAACCCCCATTTTGGCTGAATTTTTAGAGAATGCAAAAATATCCCATGGAAGTCGTAGCTATGTTGTTTACCTAGCCAACGAATTGTCACACGCTAAGATTCAATGCAAATCGGCCACATTATGGCCTTCCTACTAAAAAAGGGTCGAAAACGAGTAATGTCCCAAATTAACGAGGTCTTTTCTTAACCCCCATTTTGGCTGAATTTTTAGAGAATGCAAAAATATCCCATGGAAGTCATTGCTATGTTGTTTACCTATCCAACGAATTGTCACACGCTAAGATTCAATGCAAATCGGCCACATTATGGCCTTCCTAGTAAAAAAGGGTCGAAAACGAGTAATGTCCCAAATTAACGAGGAGATTTTCTTAACCTCCATTTTGGCTGAATTTTTAAAAAATGCAAAAATATCCCATGGAAGTCGTAGCTATGTTGTTTACCTATCCAACGAATTGTCCCATGCTAAGATTCAATACAAACCGGCCACATTATGGCCTTCCTAGTAAAAAAGGGTCGAAAACGAGTAATGTCCCAAATTAACGAGGAGATTTTCTTAACCTCCATTTTGGATGAATTTTTAGAGAATGCAAAAATATCCCATGGAATTCGTAGCTATGTTGTTTACCTATCCAACAAATTGTTACACGCTAAGATTCAATACAAACCGGCCACATTATGGCCTTCCTACTAAAAAAGGGTCGAAAACGAGTAATGTCCCAAATTAACGAGGAGATTTTCTTAACCTCCATTTTGGATGAATTTTTAGAGAATGCAAAAATATCCCATGGAAGTCGTAGTTATGTTGTTTACCTATCCAACAAATTGTCACACGCTAAGATTCAATGCAAATCGGCTACATTATGGCCTTCCTACTAAAAAAGGGTCGAAAACGAGTAATGTCCCAAATTAACGAGGAGATTTTCTTAACCTCCATTTTGGATGAATTTTTAGAGAATGCAAAAATATCCCATGGAAGTCGTAGTTATGTTGTTTACCTATCCAATGAATTGTCACATGCTAAGATTCAATACAAATCGGCCACATTATGGCCTTCCTAGTAAAAATGGGTCGAAAACGAGTAATGTCCTAAATTAACGAGGAGATTTTCTTAACCTCCATTTTGGCCGAATTTTTAGAGAATGCAAAAATATCCCATGGAAGTCATAGTTATGTTGTTTACCTATCCAACAAATTGTCACACGCTAAGATTCAATGCAAATCGGCCACATTATGGCCTTCCTACTAAAAAAGGGTCGAAAACGAGTAATGTCCCAAATTGACGAGGAGATTTACTTAACCTCCATTTTGGCTGAATTTTTAGAGAATGCAAAAAAATCCCATGGAAGTCGTAGTTATGTTGTTTACCTATCCAACGAATTGTCCCATGCTAAGATTCAATACAAACCGGCCACTTTATGGCCTTCCTTCTAAAAAAGGGTCGAAAACGAGTAATGTCCTAAATTAACGAGGGGATTTTCTTAACCTCCATTTTGGCTGAATTTTTAGAGAATGCAAAAATATCCCATGGAAGTCGTAGTTATGTTGTTTACCTATCCAACGAATTGTCACAAGCTAAGATTCAATACAAATCGGCCACTTTAAGGCCTTCCTAGTAAAAATGGGTCGAAAACGAGTAATGTCCTAAATTAACGAGGAGTTTTTCCTAACCTCCATTTTGGCCGAATTTTTAGAGAATGCAAAAATATCCCATGGAAGTCGTTGTTATGTTGTTTACCTATCCAACGAATTGTCACATGCTAAGATTAAATGCAAATAGGCCACTTTATGGCCTTCCTAGTAAAAAAGGGTCGAAAACGAGTGATGTCCTAGATTAACGAGGGGATTTTCTTAACCTCCATTTTGGCCGAATTTTTAGAGAATGCAAAAATATCCCATGGAAGTCGTAGTTATGTTGTTTACCTATCCAACGAATTGTCACATGCTAAGATTCAATACAAATCGGCCACTTTAAGGCCTTCCTAGTAAAAATGGGTCAAAAACGGGTAATGTCCTAAATTAACGAGGAGATTTTCTAAACCTCCATTTTGGCCAAATTTTTAGAGAATGCAAAAATATCCCATGGAAGTCATAGTTATGTTGTTTACCTATCCAACGAATTGTCACACGCTAAGATTCAATGCAAATCGGCCACATTATGACCTTCCTACTAAAAAAGGGTCGAAAACGAGTAATGTCCCAAATTAACGAGGAG
This sequence comes from Medicago sativa, assembly GCF_051527215.1. NCBI lineage: Eukaryota > Viridiplantae > Streptophyta > Magnoliopsida > Fabales > Fabaceae > Medicago > Medicago sativa. Next base: position 87,494,731 of record NC_140750.1, read on the forward strand.
ATTTTCTTAACCTCCATTTTGGCTGAATTTTTAGAGAATGCAAAAATATCCCATGGAAGTCGTAGTTATGTTGTTTACCTATCCAATGAATTGTCACATGCTAAGATTTAATACAAATCGGCCACTTTATGGCCTTCCTTCTAAAAAAGGGTCGAAAACGAGTAATGTCCTAAATTAACGAGGAGATTTTCCTAACCTCCATTTTGGCCGAATTTTTAGAGAATGAAAAAATATCCCATGGAAGTCGTAGTTATGTTGTTTACCTATCCAACGAATTGTCACACGCTAAGATTCAATGCAAATCGGCCACATTGTGGCCTTCCTACTAAAAAAGGGTCGAAAACGAGTAATGTCCCAAATTAACGAGGAGATTTTCTTAACCTCCATTTTGGCTGAATTTTTAGAGAATGCAAAAATATCCCATGGAAGTCGTAGTTATGTTGTTTACCTATCCAATGAATTGTCACATGCTAAGATTCAATACAAATCGACCACTTTATGGCCTTCCTAGTAAAAATGGGTCGAAAACGAGTAATGTGCTAAATTAACGAGGAGATTTTCTTAACCTCCATTTTGGCCGAATTTTTAGAGAATGCAAAAATATCCCATGTAAGTCGTAGTTATGTTGTTTACCTATCCAACAAATTGTCACACGCTAAGATTCAATGCAAATCGGCCACATTATGGCCTTCCTACTAAAAAAGGTCGAAAACGAGTAATGTCCCAAATTGACGAGGAGATTTTCTTAACCTCCATTTTGGCTGAATTTTTAGAGGATGCAAAAAAATCCCATGGAAGTCGTAGCTATATTGTTTACCTATCCAACGAATTGTCCCATGCTAAGATTCAATACAAACCGGCCACTTTATGGCCTTGCTTCTAAAAAAGGGTCGAAAACGAGTAATGTCCTAAATTAACGAGGGGATTTTCTTAACCTCCATTTTGGCTGAATTTTTAGAGAATGCAAAAATATCCCATGGAAGTCGTAGTTATGTTGTTTACCTATCAAACGAATTGTCACATGCTAAGATTAAATGCAAATCGGCCACTTTATGGCCTTCCTAGTAAAAAAGGGTCGAAAACGAGTAATGTCCTAGATTAACGAGGGGATTTTCTTAACCTCCATTTTGGCCGAATTTTTAGAGAATGCAAAAATATCCCATGGAAGTCGTAGTTATGTTGTTTACCTATCCAACGAATTGTCACATGCTAAGATTCAATACAAATCGGCCACTTTATGGCCTTCCTAGTAAAAATGGGTCAAAAACGAGTAATGTCCTAAATTAACGAGGAGATTTTCTAAACCTCCATTTTGGCCAAATTTTAAGAGAATGCAAAAATATCCCATGGAAGTCGTAGTTATGTTGTTTACATATCCAACGAATTGTCACACGCTAAGATTCAATGCAAATCGGCCACATTATGGCCTTCCTACTAAAAAAGGGTCGAAAACGAGTAATGTCCCAAATTGACGAGGAGATTTACTTAACCTCCATTTTGGCTGAATTTTTAGAGAATGCAAAAAAATCCCATGGAAGTCGTAGTTATGTTGTTTACCTATCCAACAAATTGTCCCATGCTAAGATTCAATACAAACCGGCCACTTTATGGCCTTCCTTCTAAAAAAGGGTCGAAAACGAGTAATGTCCTAAATTAACGAGGGGATTTTCTTAACCTCCATTTTGGCTGAATTTTTAGAGAATGCAAAAATATCCCATGGAAGTCGTAGTTATGTTGTTTACCTATCCAACGAATTGTCACATGCTAAGATTCAATACAAATCGGCCACTTTAAGGCCTTCCTAGTAAAAATGGGTCAAAAACGGGTAATGTCCTAAATTAACGAGGAGATTTTCTAAACCTCCATTTTGGCCAAATTTTTAGAGAATGCAAAAATATCCCATGGAAGTCATAGTTATGTTGTTTACCTATCCAACGAATTGTCACACGCTAAGATTCAATGCAAATCGGCCACATTATGACCTTCCTACTAAAAAAGGGTCGAAAACGAGTAATGTCCCAAATTAACGAGGAGATTTTCTTAACCTCCATTTTGGCTGAATTTTTAGAGAATGCAAAAATATCCCATGGAAGTCGTAGTTATGTTGTTTACCTATCCAATGAATTGTCACATGCTAAGATTTAATACAAATCGGCCACTTTATGGCCTTCCTTCTAAAAAAGGGTCGAAAACGAGTAATGTCCTAAATTAACGAGGAGATTTTCCTAACCTCCATTTTGGCCGAATTTTTAGAGAATGAAAAAATATCCCATGGAAGTCGTAGTTATGTTGTTTACCTATCCAACGAATTGTCACACGCTAAGATTCAATGCAAATCGGCCACATTGTGGCCTTCCTACTAAAAAAGGGTCGAAAACGAGTAATGTCCCAAATTAACGAGGAGATTTTCTTAACCTCCATTTTGGCTGAATTTTTAGAGAATGCAAAAATATCCCATGGAAGTCGTAGTTATGTTGTTTACCTATCCAATGAATTGTCACATGCTAAGATTCAATACAAATCGACCACTTTATGGCCTTCCTAGTAAAAATGGGTCGAAAACGAGTAATGTGCTAAATTAACGAGGAGATTTTCTTAACCTCCATTTTGGCCGAATTTTTAGAGAATGCAAAAATATCCCATGTAAGTCGTAGTTATGTTGTTTACCTATCCAACAAATTGTCACACGCTAAGATTCAATGCAAATCGGCCACATTATGGCCTTCCTACTAAAAAAGGTCGAAAACGAGTAATGTCCCAAATTGACGAGGAGATTTTCTTAACCTCCATTTTGGCTGAATTTTTAGAGGATGCAAAAAAATCCCATGGAAGTCGTAGCTATATTGTTTACCTATCCAACGAATTGTCCCATGCTAAGATTCAATACAAACCGGCCACTTTATGGCCTTGCTTTTAAAAAAGGGTCGAAAACGAGTAATGTCCTAAATTAACGAGGGGATTTTCTTAACCTCCATTTTGGCTGAATTTTTAGAGAATGCAAAAATATCCCATGGAAGTCGTAGTTATGTTGTTTACCTATCCAACGAATTGTCACATGCTAAGATTAAATGCAAATCGGCCACTTTATGGCCTTCCTAGTAAAAAAGGGTCGAAAACGAGTAATGTCCTAGATTAACGAGGGGATTTTCTTAACCTCCATTTTGGCCGAATTTTTAGAGAATGCAAAAATATCCCATGGAAGTCGTAGTTATGTTGTTTACCTATCCAACGAATTGTCACATGCTAAGATTCAATACAAATCGGCCACTTTATGGCCTTCCTAGTAAAAATGGGTCAAAAACGAGTAATGGCCTAAATTAACGAGGAGATTTTCTAAACCTCCATTTTGGCCAAATTTTAAGAGAATGCAAAAATATCCCATGGAAGTCGTAGTTATGTTGTTTACCTATCCAACGAATTGTCACACGCTAAGATTCAATGCAAATCGGCCACATTATGGCCTTCCTACTAAAAAAGGGTCGAAAACGAGTAATGTCCCAAATTGACGAGGAGATTTACTTAACCTCCATTTTGGCTGAATTTTTAGAGAATGCAAAAAAATCCCATGGAAGTCGTAGTTATGTTGTTTACCTATCCAACGAATTGTCACATGCTAAGATTCAATCCAAATCGGCCACTTTAAGGCCTTCCTAGTAAAAATGGGTCGAAAACGAGTAATGTCCTAAATTAACGAGGAGTTTTTCCTAACCTCCATTTTGGCCGAATTTTTAGAGAATGCAAAAATATCCCATGGAAGTCGTTGTTATGTTGTTTACCTATCCAACGAATTGTCACATGCTAAGATTAAATGTAAATCGGCCACTTTATGGCCTTCCTAGTAAAAAAGGGTCGAAAACGAGTAATGTCCTAGATTAACGAGGGGATTTTCTTAACCTCCATTTTGGCCGAATTTTTAGAGAATGCAAAAATATCCCATGGAAGTCATAGTTATGTTGTTTACCTATCCAACGAATTGTCACACGCTAAGATTCAATGCAAATCGGCCACATTATGACCTTCCTACTAAAAAAGGGTCGAAAACGAGTAATGTCCCAAATTAACGAGGAGATTTTCTTAACCTCCATTTTGGCTGAATTTTTAGAGAATGCAAAAATATCCCATGGAAGTCGTAGTTATGTTGTTTACCTATCCAATGAATTGTCACATGCTAAGATTCAATACAAATCGACCACTTTATGGCCTTCCTAGTAAAAATGGGTCGAAAACGAGTAATGTCCTAAATTAACGAGGAGATTTTCTTAACCTCCATTTTGGCCGAATTTTTAGAGAATGCAAAAATATCCCATGGAAGTCGTTGTTATGTTGTTTACCTATCCAAAGAATTGTCACATGCTAAGATTAAATGCAAATCGGCCACTTTATGGCCTTCCTAGTAAAAAAGGGTCGAAAACGAGTAATGACCTAGATTAACGAGGGGATTTTCTTAACCTCCATTTTGGCCGAATTTTTAGAGAATGCAAAAATATCCCATGGAAGTCGTAGTTATGTTGTTTACCTATCCAACGAATTGTCACACGCTAAGATTCAATGCAAATCGGCCACATTATGGCCTTCCTACTAAAAAAGGGTCGAAAACGAGTAATGTCCCAAATTAACAAGGAGATTTTCTTAACCTCCATTTTGGCTGAATTTTTAGAGAATGCAAAAATATCCCATGGAAGTCGTAGTTATGTTGTTTACCTATCCAATGAATTGTCACATGCTAAGATTCAATACAAATCGGCCACTTTAAGGCCTTCCTAGTAAAAATGGGTCAAAAACGGGTAATGTCCTAAATTAACGAGGAGATTTTCTAAACCTCCATTTTGGCCAAATTTTTAGAGAATGCAAAAATATCCCATGGAAGTCATAGTTATGTTGTTTACCTATCCAACGAATTGTCACACGCTAAGATTCAATGCAAATCGGCCACATTATGACCTTCCTACTAAAAAAGGGTCGAAAACGAGTAATGTCCCAAATTAACGAGGAGATTTTCTTAACCTCCATTTTGGCTGAATTTTTAGAGAATGCAAAAATATCCCATGGAAGTCGTAGTTATGTTGTTTACCTATCCAATGAATTGTCACATGCTAAGATTCAATACAAATCGACCACTTTATGGCCTTCCTAGTAAAAATGGGTCGAAAACGAGTAATGTCCTAAATTAACGAGGAGATTTTCTTAACCTCCATTTTGGCCGAATTTTTAGAGAATGCAAAAATATCCCATGGAAGTCGTTGTTATGTTGTTTACCTATCCAAAGAATTGTCACATGCTAAGATTAAATGCAAATCGGCCACTTTATGGCCTTCCTAGTAAAAAAGGGTCGAAAACGAGTAATGACCTAGATTAACGAGGGGATTTTCTTAACCTCCATTTTGGCCGAATTTTTAGAGAATGCAAAAATATCCCATGGAAGTCGTAGTTATGTTGTTTACCTATCCAACGAATTGTCACACGCTAAGATTCAATGCAAATCGGCCACATTATGGCCTTCCTACTAAAAAAGGGTCGAAAACGAGTAATGTCCCAAATTAACAAGGAGATTTTCTTAACCTCCATTTTGGCTGAATTTTTAGAGAATGCAAAAATATCCCATGGAAGTCGTAGTTATGTTGTTTACCTATCCAATGAATTGTCACATGCTAAGATTCAATACAAATCGGCCACTTTATGGCCTTCCTAGTAAAAATGGGTCGAAAACGAGTAATGTCCTAAATTAACGAGGAGATTTTCTTAACCTCCATTTTGGCCGAATTTTTAGAGAATGCAAAAATATCCCATGTAAGTCGTAGTTATGTTGTTTACCTATCCAACAAATTGTCACACGCTAAGATTCAATGCAAATCGGCCACATTATGGCCTTCCTACTAAAAAAGGTCGAAAACGAGTAATGTCCCAAATTGACGAGGAGATTTTCTTAACCTCCATTTTGGCTGAATTTTTAGAGGATGCAAAAAAATCCCATGGAAGTCGTAGCTATATTGTTTACCTATCCAACGAATTGTCCCATGCTAAGATTCAATACAAACCGGCCACTTTATGGCCTTCCTTCTAAAAAAGGGTCGAAAACGAGTAATGTCCTAAATTAACGAGGGGATTTTCTTAACCTCCATTTTGGCTGAATTTTTAGAGAATGCAAAAATATCCCATGGAAGTCGTAGTTATGTTGTTTACCTATCCAACGAATTGTCACATGCTAAGATTAAATGCAAATCGGCCACTTTATGGCCTTCCTAGTAAAAAAGGGTCGAAAACGAGTAATGTCCTAGATTAACGAGGGGATTTTCTTAACCTCCATTTTGGCCGAATTTTTATAGAATGCAAAAATATCCCATGGAAGTCGTAGTTATGTTGTTTACCTATCCAACGAATTGTCACATGCTAAGATTCAATACAAATCGGCCACTTTATGGCCTTCCTAGTAAAAATGGGTCAAAAACGAGTAATGTCCTAAATTAACGAGGAGATTTTCTAAACCTCCATTTTGGCCAAATTTTAAGAGAATGCAAAAATATCCCATGGAAGTCGTAGTTATGTTGTTTACCTATCCAACGAATTGTCACACGCTAAGATTCAATGCAAATCGGCCACATTATGGCCTTCCTACTAAAAAAGGGTCGAAAACGAGTAATGTCCCAAATTAACGAGGAGATTTTCTTAACCTCCATTTTGGCTGAATTTTTAGAGAATGCAAAAATATCTCATGGAAGTCGTAGTTATGTTGTTTACCTATCCAATGAATTGTCACATGCTAAGATTCAATACAAATTGCCCACTTTATGGCCTTCCTAGTAAAAATGGGTCGAAAACGAGTAATGTCCTAAATTAACGAGGAGATTTTCTTAACCTCCATTTTGGCCAAATTTTTAGAGAATGCAAAAATATCCCATGGAAGTCATAGTTATGTTGTTTATCTATCCAACGAATTGTCACACGCTAAGATTCAATGCAAATCAGCCACATTATGGCCTTCCTACTAAAAAAGGGTCGAAAACGAGTAATGTCCTAGATTAACGAGGGGATTTTCTTAACCTCCATTTTGGCCGAATTTTTAGAGAATGCAAAAATATCCCATGGAAGTCGTAGTTATGTTGTTTACCTATCCAACGAATTGTCACATGCTAAGATTCAATACAAATCGGCCACTTTAAGGCCTTCCTAGTAAAAATGGGTCAAAAACGGGTAATGTCCTAAATTAACGAGGAGATTTTCTAAACCTCCATTTTGGCCAAATTTTTAGAGAATGCAAAAATATCCCATGGAAGTCATAGTTATGTTGTTTACCTATCCAACGAATTGTCACACGCTAAGATTCAATGCAAATCGGCCACATTATGACCTTCCTACTAAAAAAGGGTCGAAAACGAGTAATGTCCCAAATTAACGAGGAGATTTTCTTAACCTCCATTTTGGCTGAATTTTTAGAGAATGCAAAAATATCCCATGGAAGTCGTAGTTATGTTGTTTACCTATCCAATGAATTGTCACATGCTAAGATTCAATACAAATCGACCACTTTATGGCCTTCCTAGTAAAAATGGGTCGAAAACGAGTAATGTCCTAAATTAACGAGGAGATTTTCTTAACCTCCATTTTGGCCGAATTTTTAGAGAATGCAAAAATATCCCATGGAAGTCGTTGTTATGTTGTTTACCTATCCAAAGAATTGTCACATGCTAAGATTAAATGCAAATCGGCCACTTTATGGCCTTCCTAGTAAAAAAGGGTCGAAAACGAGTAATGACCTAGATTAACGAGGGGATTTTCTTAACCTCCATTTTGGCCGAATTTTTAGAGAATGCAAAAATATCCCATGGAAGTCGTAGTTATGTTGTTTACCTATCCAACGAATTGTCACACGCTAAGATTCAATGCAAATCGGCCACATTATGGCCTTCCTACTAAAAAAGGGTCGAAAACGAGTAATGTCCCAAATTAACAAGGAGATTTTCTTAACCTCCATTTTGGCTGAATTTTTAGAGAATGCAAAAATATCCCATGGAAGTCGTAGTTATGTTGTTTACCTATCCAATGAATTGTCACATGCTAAGATTCAATACAAATCGACCACTTTATGGCCTTCCTAGTAAAAATGGGTCGAAAACGAGTAATGTCCTAAATTAACGAGGAGATTTTCTTAACCTCCATTTTGGCCGAATTTTTAGAGAATGCAAAAATATCCCATGGAAGTCGTTGTTATGTTGTTTACCTATCCAAAGAATTGTCACATGCTAAGATTAAATGCAAATCGGCCACTTTATGGCCTTCCTAGTAAAAAAGGGTCGAAAACGAGTAATGACCTAGATTAACGAGGGGATTTTCTTAACCTCCATTTTGGCCGAATTTTTAGAGAATGCAAAAATATCCCATGGAAGTCGTAGTTATGTTGTTTACCTATCCAACGAATTGTCACACGCTAAGATTCAATGCAAATCGGCCACATTATGGCCTTCCTACTAAAAAAGGGTCGAAAACGAGTAATGTCCCAAATTAACAAGGAGATTTTCTTAACCTCCATTTTGGCTGAATTTTTAGAGAATGCAAAAATATCCCATGGAAGTCGTAGTTATGTTGTTTACCTATCCAATGAATTGTCACATGCTAAGATTCAATACAAATCGGCCACTTTAAGGCCTTCCTAGTAAAAATGGGTCAAAAACGGGTAATGTCCTAAATTAACGAGGAGATTTTCTAAACCTCCATTTTGGCCAAATTTTTAGAGAATGCAAAAATATCCCATGGAAGTCATAGTTATGTTGTTTACCTATCCAACGAATTGTCACACGCTAAGATTCAATGCAAATCGGCCACATTATGACCTTCCTACTAAAAAAGGGTCGAAAACGAGTAATGTCCCAAATTAACGAGGAGATTTTCTTAACCTCCATTTTGGCTGAATTTTTAGAGAATGCAAAAATATCCCTTGGAAGTCGTAGTTATGTTGTTTACCTATCCAATGAATTGTCACATGCTAAGATTCAATACAAATCGACCACTTTATGGCCTTCCTAGTAAAAATGGGTCGAAAACGAGTAATGTCCTAAATTAACGAGGAGATTTTCTTAACCTCCATTTTGGCCGAATTTTTAGAGAATGCAAAAATATCCCATGGAAGTCGTTGTTATGTTGTTTACCTATCCAAAGAATTGTCACATGCTAAGATTAAATGCAAATCGGCCACTTTATGGCCTTCCTAGTAAAAAAGGGTCGAAAACGAGTAATGACCTAGATTAACGAGGGGATTTTCTTAACCTCCATTTTGGCCGAATTTTTAGAGAATGCAAAAATATCCCATGGAAGTCGTAGTTATGTTGTTTACCTATCCAACGAATTGTCACACGCTAAGATTCAATGCAAATCGGCCACATTATGGCCTTCCTACTAAAAAAGGGTCGAAAACGAGTAATGTCCCAAATTAACAAGGAGATTTTCTTAACCTCCATTTTGGCTGAATTTTTAGAGAATGCAAAAATATCCCATGGAAGTCGTAGTTATGTTGTTTACCTATCCAATGAATTGTCACATGCTAAGATTCAATACAAATCGGCCACTTTATGGCCTTCCTAGTAAAAATGGGTCGAAAACGAGTAATGTCCTAAATTAACGAGGAGATTTTCTTAACCTCCATTTTGGCCGAATTTTTAGAGAATGCAAAAATATCCCATGTAAGTCGTAGTTATGTTGTTTACCTATCCAACAAATTGTCACACGCTAAGATTCAATGCAAATCGGCCACATTATGGCCTTCCTACTAAAAAAGGTCGAAAACGAGTAATGTCCCAAATTGACGAGGAGATTTTCTTAACCTCCATTTTGGCTGAATTTTTAGAGGATGCAAAAAAATCCCATGGAAGTCGTAGCTATATTGTTTACCTATCCAACGAATTGTCCCATGCTAAGATTCAATACAAACCGGCCACTTTATGGCCTTCCTTCTAAAAAAGGGTCGAAAACGAGTAATGTCCTAAATTAACGAGGGGATTTTCTTAACCTCCATTTTGGCTGAATTTTTAGAGAATGCAAAAATATCCCATGGAAGTCGTAGTTATGTTGTTTACCTATCCAACGAATTGTCACATGCTAAGATTAAATGCAAATCGGCCACTTTATGGCCTTCCTAGTAAAAAAGGGTCGAAAACGAGTAATGTCCTAGATTAACGAGGGGATTTTCTTAACCTCCATTTTGGCCGAATTTTTATAGAATGCAAAAATATCCCATGGAAGTCGTAGTTATGTTGTTTACCTATCCAACGAATTGTCACATGCTAAGATTCAATACAAATCGGCCACTTTATGGCCTTCCTAGTAAAAATGGGTCAAAAACGAGTAATGTCCTAAATTAACGAGGAGATTTTCTAAACCTCCATTTTGGCCAAATTTTAAGAGAATGCAAAAATATCCCATGGAAGTCGTAGTTATGTTGTTTACCTATCCAACGAATTGTCACACGCTAAGATTCAATGCAAATCGGCCACATTATGGCCTTCCTACTAAAAAAGGGTCGAAAACGAGTAATGTCCCAAATTAACAAGGAGATTTTCTTAACCTCCATTTTGGCTGAATTTTTAGAGAATGCAAAAATATCTCATGGAAGTCGTAGTTATGTTGTTTACCTATCCAATGAATTGTCACATGCTAAGATTCAATACAAATTGCCCACTTTATGGCCTTCCTAGTAAAAATGGGTCGAAAACGAGTAATGTCCTAAATTAACGAGGAGATTTTCTTAACCTCCATTTTGGCCAAATTTTTAGAGAATGCAAAAATATCCCATGGAAGTCATAGTTATGTTGTTTATCTATCCAACGAATTGTCACACGCTAAGATTCAATGCAAATCAGCCACATTATGGCCTTCCTACTAAAAAAGGGTCGAAAACGAGTAATGTCCTAGATTAACGAGGGGATTTTCTTAACCTCCATTTTGGCCGAATTTTTAGAGAATGCAAAAATATCCCACGGAAGTCGTAGTTATGTTGTTTACCTATCCAACGAATTGTCACATGCTAAGATTCAATACAAATCGGCCACTTTAAGGCCTTCCTAGTAAAAATGGGTCAAAAACGGGTAATGTCCTAAATTAACGAGGAGATTTTCTAAACCTCCATTTTGGCCAAATTTTTAGAGAATGCAAAAATATCCCATGGAAGTCATAGTTATGTTGTTTACCTATCCAACGAATTGTCACACGCTAAGATTCAATGCAAATCGGCCACATTATGACCTTCCTACTAAAAAAGGGTCGAAAACGAGTAATGTCCCAAATTAACGAGGAGATTTTCTTAACCTCCATTTTGGCTGAATTTTTAGAGAATGCAAAAATATCCCATGGAAGTGGTAGTTATGTTGTTTACCTATCCAATGAATTGTCACATGCTAAGATTCAATACAAATCGACCACTTTATGGCCTTCCTAGTAAAAATGGGTCGAAAACGAGTAATGTCCTAAATTAACGAGGAGATTTTCTTAACCTCCATTTTGGCCGAATTTTTAGAGAATGCAAAAATATCCCATGGAAGTCGTTGTTATGTTGTTTACCTATCCAACGAATTGTCACATGCTAAGATTCAATACAAATCGGCCACTTTATGGCCTTCCTTCTAAAAAAGGGTCGAAAACGAGTAATGTCCTAAATTAACGAGGGGATTTTCTTAACCTCCATTTTGGCTGAATTTTTAGAGAATGCAAAAATATCCCATGGAAGTCGTAGTTATGTTGTTTACCTATCCAACGAATTGTCACATGCTAAGATTAAATGCAAATCGGCCACTTTATGGCCTTCCTAGTAAAAAAGGGTCGAAAACGAGTAATGTCCTAGATTAACGAGGGGATTTTCTTAACCTCCATTTTGGCCGAATTTTTATAGAATGCAAAAATATCCCATGGAAGTCGTAGTTATGTTGTTTACCTATCCAACGAATTGTCACATGCTAAGATTCAATACAAATCGGCCACTTTATGGCCTTCCTAGTAAAAATGGGTCAAAAACGAGTAATGTCCTAAATTAACGAGGAGATTTTCTAAACCTCCATTTTGGCCAAATTTTAAGAGAATGCAAAAATATCCCATGGAAGTCGTAGTTATGTTGTTTACCTATCCAACGAATTGTCACACGCTAAGATTCAATGCAAATCGGCCACATTATGGCCTTCCTACTAAAAAAGGGTCGAAAACGAGTAATGTCCCAAATTAACAAGGAGATTTTCTTAACCTCCATTTTGGCTGAATTTTTAGAGAATGCAAAAATATCTCATGGAAGTCGTAGTTATGTTGTTTACCTATCCAATGAATTGTCACATGCTAAGATTCAATACAAATTGCCCACTTTATGGCCTTCCTAGTAAAAATGGGTCGAAAACGAGTAATGTCCTAAATTAACGAGGAGATTTTCTTAACCTCCATTTTGGCCAAATTTTTAGAGAATGCAAAAATATCCCATGGAAGTCATAGTTATGTTGTTTATCTATCCAACGAATTGTCACACGCTAAGATTCAATGCAAATCAGCCACATTATGGCCTTCCTACTAAAAAAGGGTCGAAAACGAGTAATGTCCTAGATTAACGAGGGGATTTTCTTAACCTCCATTTTGGCCGAATTTTTAGAGAATGCAAAAATATCCCACGGAAGTCGTAGTTATGTTGTTTACCTATCCAACGAATTGTCACATGCTAAGATTCAATACAAATCGGCCACTTTAAGGCCTTCCTAGTAAAAATGGGTCAAAAACGGGTAATGTCCTAAATTAACGAGGAGATTTTCTAAACCTCCATTTTGGCCAAATTTTTAGAGAATGCAAAAATATCCCATGGAAGTCATAGTTATGTTGTTTACCTATCCAACGAATTGTCACACGCTAAGATTCAATGCAAATCGGCCACATTATGACCTTCCTACTAAAAAAGGGTCGAAAACGAGTAATGTCCCAAATTAACGAGGAGATTTTCTTAACCTCCATTTTGGCTGAATTTTTAGAGAATGCAAAAATATCCCATGGAAGTGGTAGTTATGTTGTTTACCTATCCAATGAATTGTCACATGCTAAGATTCAATACAAATCGACCACTTTATGGCCTTCCTAGTAAAAATGGGTCGAAAACGAGTAATGTCCTAAATTAACGAGGAGATTTTCTTAACCTCCATTTTGGCCGAATTTTTAGAGAATGCAAAAATATCCCATGGAAGTCGTTGTTATGTTGTTTACCTATCCAAAGAATTGTCACATGCTAAGATTAAATGCAAATCGGCCACTTTATGGCCTTCCTAGTAAAAAAGGGTCGAAAACGAGTAATGACCTAGATTAACGAGGGGATTTTCTTAACCTCCATTTTGGCCGAATTTTTAGAGAATGCAAAAATATCCCATGGAAGTCGTAGTTATGTTGTTTACCTATCCAACGAATTGTCACACGCTAAGATTCAATGCAAATCGGCCACATTATGGCCTTCCTACTAAAAAAGGGTCGAAAACGAGTAATGTCCCAAATTAACAAGGAGATTTTCTTAACCTCCATTTTGGCTGAATTTTTAGAGAATGCAAAAATATCCCATGGAAGTCGTAGTTATGTTGTTTACCTATCCAATGAATTGTCACATGCTAAGATTCAATACAAATCGGCCACTTTATGGCCTTCCTAGTAAAAATGGGTCGAAAACGAGTAATGTCCTAAATTAACGAGGAGATTTTCTTAACCTCCATTTTGGCCGAATTTTTAGAGAATGCAAAAATATCCCATGTAAGTCGTAGTTATGTTGTTTACCTATCCAACAAATTGTCACACGCTAAGATTCAATGCAAATCGGCCACATTATGGCCTTCCTACTAAAAAAGGTCGAAAACGAGTAATGTCCCAAATTGACGAGGAGATTTTCTTAACCTCCATTTTGGCTGAATTTTTAGAGGATGCAAAAAAATCCCATGGAAGTCGTAGCTATATTGTTTACCTATCCAACGAATTGTCCCATGCTAAGATTCAATACAAACCGGCCACTTTATGGCCTTCCTTCTAAAAAAGGGTCGAAAACGAGTAATGTCCTAAATTAACGAGGGGATTTTCTTAACCTCCATTTTGGCTGAATTTTTAGAGAATGCAAAAATATCCCATGGAAGTCGTAGTTATGTTGTTTACCTATCCAACGAATTGTCACATGCTAAGATTCAATACAAATCGGCCACTTTAAGGCCTTCCTAGTAAAAATGGGTCGAAAACGAGTATTGTCCTAAATTAACGAGGAGTTTTTCCTAACCTCCATTTTGGCCGAATTTTTAGAGAATGCAAAAATATCCCATGGAAGTCGTTGTTATGTTGTTTACCTATCCAACGAATTGTCACATGCTAAGATTAAATGCAAATCGGCCACTTTATGGCCTTCCTAGTAAAAAAGGGTCGAAACGAGTAATGTCCTAGATTAACGAGGGGATTTTCTTAACCTCCATTTTGGCCGAATTTTTAGAGAATGCAAAAATATCCCATGGAAGTCGTAGTTATGTTGTTTACCTATCCAACGAATTGTCACATGCTAAGATTCAATACAAATCGGCCACTTTATGGCCTTCCTAGTAAAAATGGGTCGAAAACGAGTAATGTCCTAAATTAACGAGGAGATTTTCTTAACCTCCATTTTGGCCGAATTTTTAGAGAATGCAAAAATATCCCATGGAAGTCGTAGTTATGTTGTTTACCTATCCAACAAATTGTCACACGCTAAGATTCAATGCAAATCAGCCACATTATGGCCTTCCTACTAAAAAAGGATCAAAAACGAGTAATGTCCCAAATTGACGAGGAGATTTTCTTAACCTCCATTTTGGTTGAATTTTTAGAGGATGCAAAAAAATCCCATGGAAGTCGTAGCTATATTGTTTACCTATCCAACGAATTGTCCCATGCTAAGATTCAATACAAACCGGCCACTTTATGGCCTTCCTTCTAAAAAAGGGTCGAAAACGAGTAATGTCCTAAATTAACGAGGGGATTTTCTTAACCTCCATTTTGGCTGAATTTTTAGAGAATGCAAAAATATCCCATGGAAGTCGTAGTTATGTTGTTTACCTATCCAACGAATTGTCACATGCTAAGATTAAATGCAAATCGGCCACTTTATGGCCTTCCTAGTAAAAAAGGGTCGAAAACGAGTAATGTCCTAGATTAACGAGGGGATTTTCTTAACCTCCATTTTGGCCGAATTTTTACAGAATGCAAAAATATCCCATGGAAGTCGTAGTTATGTTGTTTACCTATCCAACGAATTGTCACATGCTAAGATTCAATACAAATCGGCCACTTTATGGCCTTCCTAGTAAAAATGGGTCAAAAACGAGTAATGTCCTAAATTAACGAGGAGATTTTCTAAACCTCCATTTTGGCCAAATTTTAAGAGAATGCAAAAATATCCCATGGAAGTCATAGTTATGTTGTTTACCTATCCAACGAATTGTCACACGCTAAGATTCAATGCAAATCGGCCACATTATGGCCTTCCTACTAAAAAAGGGTCGAAAACGAGTAATGTCCCAAATTAACGAGGAGATTTTCTTAACCTCCATTTTGGCTGAATTTTTAGAGAATGCAAAAATATCTCATGGAAGTCGTAGTTATGTTGTTTACCTATCCAATGAATTGTCACATGCTAAGATTCAATACAAATTGCCCACTTTATGGCCTTCCTAGTAAAAATGGGTCGAAAACGAGTAATGTCCTAAATTAACGAGGAGATTTTCTTAACCTCCATTTTGGCCAAATTTTTAGAGAATGCAAAAATATCCCATGGAAGTCATAGTTATGTTGTTTATCTATCCAACGAATTGTCACACGCTAAGATTCAATGCAAATCAGCCACATTATGGCCTTCCTACTAAAAAAGGGTCGAAAACGAGTAATGTCCCAAATTAACGAGGAGATTTTCTTAACCTCCATTTTGGCTGAATTTTTAGAGAATGCAAAAATATCTCATGGAAGTCGTCGTTATGTTGTTTACCTATCCAATGAATTGTCACATGCTAAGATTCAATACAAATTGCCCACTTTATGGCCTTCCTAGTAAGAAAGGGTCGAAAACGAGTAATGTCCTAGATTAACGAGGGGATTTTCTTAACCTCCATTTTGGCCGAATTTTTAGAGAATGCAAAAATATCCCATGGAAGTCGTAGTTATGTTGTTTACCTATCCAATGAATTGTCACATGCTAAGATTCAATACAAATCGGCCACTTTATGGCCTTCCTAGTAAAAATGGGTCGAAAACGAGTAATGTCCTAAATTAACGAGGAGATTTTCTTAACCTCCATTTTGGCCAAATTTTTACAGAATGCAAAAAAATCCCATGGAAGTCGTAGCTATATTGTTTACCTATCCAACGAATTGTCCCATGCTAAGATTCAATACAAACCGGCCACTTTATGGCCTTCCTTCTAAAAAAGGGTCGAAAACGAGTAATGTCCTAAATTAACGAGGGAATTTTCTTAACCTCCATTTTGGCTGAATTTTTAGAGAATGCAAAAATATCCCATGGAAGTCGTAGTTATGTTGTTTACCTATCCAACGAATTGTCACATGCTAAGATTCAATACAAATCGGCCACTTTAAGGCCTTCCTAGTAAAAATGGGTCGAAAACGAGTAATGTCCTAAATTAACGAGGAGTTTTTCCTAACCTCCATTTTGGCCTAATTTTTAGAGAATGCAAAAATATCCCATGGAAGTCGTAGTTATGTTGTTTACCTATCCAATGAATTGTCACATGCTAAGATTCAATACAAATCGGCCACTTTATGGCCTTCCTTCTAAAAAAGGGTCGAAAACGAGTAATGTCCTAAATTAACGAGGAGATTTTCCTAACCTCCATTTTGGCCGAATTTTTAGAGAATGCAAAAATATCCCATGGAAGTCGTTGTTATGTTGTTTACCTATCCAACGAATTGTCACATGCTAAGATTAAATGCAAATCGGCCACTTTATGGCCTTCCTAGTAAAAAAGGGTCGAAAACGAGTAATGTCCTAGATTAACGAGGGGATTTTCTTAACCTCCATTTTGGCCGAATTTTTAGAGAATGCAAAAATATCCCATGGAAGTCGTAGTTATGTTGTTTACCTATCCAACGAATGGTCACATGCTAAGATTCAATACAAATCGGCCACTTTAAGGCCTTCCTAGTAAAAATGGGTCAAAAACGAGTAATG
Organism: Medicago sativa; assembly: GCF_051527215.1. Classification (NCBI taxonomy): domain Eukaryota; kingdom Viridiplantae; phylum Streptophyta; class Magnoliopsida; order Fabales; family Fabaceae; genus Medicago; species Medicago sativa. The sequence goes on from NC_140750.1 coordinate 87,511,912, forward strand.
TCCTAAATTAACGAGGGGATTTTCTTAACCTCCATTTTGGCTGAATTTTTAGAGAATGCAAAAATATCCCATGGAAGTCGTAGTTATGTTGTTTACCTATCCAACGAATTGTCACATGCTAAGATTAAATGCAAATCGGCCACTTTATGGCCTTCCTAGTAAAAAAGGGTCGAAAACGAGTAATGTCCTAGATTAACGAGGGGATTTTCTTAACCTCCATTTTGGCCGAATTTTTAGAGAATGCAAAAATATCCCATGGAAGTCGTAGTTATGTTGTTTACCTATCCAACGAATTGTCACATGCTAAGATTCAATACAAATCGGCCACTTTAAGGCCTTCCTAGTAAAAATGGGTCGAAAACGAGTAATGTCCTAAATTAACGAGGAGTTTTTCCTAACCTCCATTTTGGCCTAATTTTTAGAGAATGCAAAAATATCCCATGGAAGTCGTAGTTATGTTGTTTACCTATCCAATGAATTGTCACATGCTAAGATTCAATACAAATCGGCCACTTTATGGCCTTCCTTCTAAAAAAGGGTCGAAAACGAGTAATGTCCTAAATTAACGAGGAGATTTTCCTAACCTCCATTTTGGCCGAATTTTTAGAGAATGCAAAAATATCCCATGGAAGTCGTTGTTATGTTGTTTACCTATCCAACGAATTGTCACATGCTAAGATTAAATGCAAATCGGCCACTTTATGGCCTTCCTAGTAAAAAAGGGTCGAAAACGAGTAATGTCCTAGATTAACGAGGGGATTTTCTTAACCTCCATTTTGGCCGAATTTTTAGAGAATGCAAAAATATCCCATGGAAGTCGTAGTTATGTTGTTTACCTATCCAACGAATGGTCACATGCTAAGATTCAATACAAATCGGCCACTTTAAGGCCTTCCTAGTAAAAATGGGTCAAAAACGAGTAATGTCCTAAATTAACGAGGGGATTTTCTTAACCTCCATTTTGGCTGAATTTTTAGAGAATGCAAAAATATCCCATGGAAGTCGTAGTTATGTTGTTTACCTATCCAACGAATTGTCACATGCTAAGATTAAATGCAAATCGGCCACTTTATGGCCTTCCTAGTAAAAAAGGGTCGAAAACGAGTAATGTCCTAGATTAACGAGGGGATTTTCTTAACCTCCATTTTGGCCGAATTTTTAGAGAATGCAAAAATATCCCATGGAAGTCGTAGTTATGTTGTTTACCTATCCAACGAATTGTCACATGCTAAGATTCAATACAAATCGGCCACTTTATGGCCTTCCTAGTAAAAATGGGTCGAAAACGAGTAATGTCCTAAATTAACGAGGAGATTTTCTTAACCTCCATTTTGGCTGAATTTTTAGAGAATGCAAAAATATCCCATGGAAGTCGTAGTTATGTTGTTTACCTATCCAACGAATTGTCACATGCTAAGATTCAATACAAATCGGCCACTTTAAGGCCTTCCTAGTAAAAATGGGTCGAAAACGAGTAATGTCCTAAATTAACGAGGAGTTTTTCCTAACCTCCATTTTGGCCTAATTTTTAGAGAATGCAAAAATATCCCATGGAAGTCGTAGTTATGTTGTTTACCTATCCAATGAATTGTCACATGCTAAGATTCAATACAAATCGGCCACTTTATGGCCTTCCTTCTAAAAAAGGGTCGAAAACGAGTAATGTCCTAAATTAACGAGGAGATTTTCCTAACCTCCATTTTGGCCGAATTTTTAGAGAATGCAAAAATATCCCATGGAAGTCGTTGTTATGTTGTTTACCTATCCAACGAATTGTCACATGCTAAGATTAAATGCAAATCGGCCACTTTATGGCCTTCCTAGTAAAAATGGGTCAAAAACGAGTAATGTCCTAAATTAACGAGGGGATTTTCTTAACCTCCATTTTGGCTGAATTTTTAGAGAATGCAAAAATATCCCATGGAAGTCGTAGTTATGTTGTTTACCTATCCAACGAATTGTCACATGCTAAGATTAAATGCAAATCGGCCACTTTATGGCCTTCCTAGTAAAAAAGGGTCGAAAACGAGTAATGTCCTAGATTAACGAGGGGATTTTCTTAACCTCCATTTTGGCCGAATTTTTAGAGAATGCAAAAATATCCCATGGAAGTCGTAGTTATGTTGTTTACCTATCCAACGAATTGTCACATGCTAAGATTCAATACAAATCGGCCACTTTATGGCCTTCCTAGTAAAAATGGGTCGAAAACGAGTAATGTCCTAAATTAACGAGGAGATTTTCTTAACCTCCATTTTGGCCAAATTTTTACAGAATGCAAAAAAATCCCATGGAAGTCGTAGCTATATTGTTTACCTATCCAACGAATTGTCCCATGCTAAGATTCAATACAAACCGGCCACTTTATGGCCTTCCTTCTAAAAAAGGGTCGAAAACGAGTAATGTCCTAAATTAACGAGGGAATTTTCTTAACCTCCATTTTGGCTGAATTTTTAGAGAATGCAAAAATATCCCATGGAAGTCGTAGTTATGTTGTTTACCTATCGAACGAATTGTCACATGCTAAGATTCAATACAAATCGGCCACTTTAAGGCCTTCCTAGTAAAAATGGGTCGAAAACGAGTAATGTCCTAAATTAACGAGGAGTTTTTCCTAACCTCCATTTTGGCCTAATTTTTAGAGAATGCAAAAATATCCCATGGAAGTCGTAGTTATGTTGTTTACCTATCCAATGAATTGTCACATGCTAAGATTCAATACAAATCGGCCACTTTATGGCCTTCCTTCTAAAAAAGGGTCGAAAACGAGTAATGTCCTAAATTAACGAGGAGATTTTCCTAACCTCCATTTTGGCCGAATTTTTAGAGAATGCAAAAATATCCCATGGAAGTCGTTGTTATGTTGTTTACCTATCCAACGAATTGTCACATGCTAAGATTAAATGCAAATCGGCCACTTTATGGCCTTCCTAGTAAAAAAGGGTCGAAAACGAGTAATGTCCTAGATTAACGAGGGGATTTTCTTAACCTCCATTTTGGCCGAATTTTTAGAGAATGCAAAAATATCCCATGGAAGTCGTAGTTATGTTGTTTACCTATCCAACGAATTGTCACATGCTAAGATTCAATACAAATCGGCCACTTTAAGGCCTTCCTAGTAAAAATGGGTCAAAAACGAGTAATGTCCTAAATTAACGAGGGGATTTTCTTAACCTCCATTTTGGCTGAATTTTTAGAGAATGCAAAAATATCCCATGGAAGTCGTAGTTATGTTGTTTACCTATCCAACGAATTGTCACATGCTAAGATTAAATGCAAATCGGCCACTTTATGGCCTTCCTAGTAAAAAAGGGTCGAAAACGAGTAATGTCCTAGATTAACGAGGGGATTTTCTTAACCTCCATTTTGGCCGAATTTTTAGAGAATGCAAAAATATCCCATGGAAGTCGTAGTTATGTTGTTTACCTATCCAACGAATTGTCACATGCTAAGATTCAATACAAATCGGCCACTTTATGGCCTTCCTAGTAAAAATGGGTCAAAAACGAGTAATGTCCTAAATTAACGAGGAGATTTTCTAAACCTCCATTTTGGCCAAATTTTAAGAGAATGCAAAAATATCCCATGGAAGTCATAGTTATGTTGTTTACCTATCCGACGAATTGTCACACGCTAAGATTCAATGCAAATCGGCCACATTATGGCCTTCCTACTAAAAAAGGGTCGAAAACGAGTAATGTCCCAAATTAACGAGGAGATTTTCTTAACCTCCATTTTGGCTGAATTTTTAGAGAATGCAAAAATATCCCATGGAAGTCGTAGTTATGTTGTTTACCTATCCAACGAATTGTCACATGCTAAGATTAAATGCAAATCGGCCACTTTATGGCCTTCCTAGTAAAAAAGGGTCGAAAACGAGTAATGTCCTAGATTAACGAGGGGATTTTCTTAACCTCCATTTTGGCCGAATTTTTAGAGAATGCAAAAATATCCCATGGAAGTCGTAGTTATGTTGTTTACCTATCCAACGAATTGTCACATGCTAAGATTCAATACAAATCGGCCACTTTATGGCCTTCCTAGTAAAAATGGGTCGAAAACGAGTAATGTCCTAAATTAACGAGGAGATTTTCTTAACCTCCATTTTGGCCAAATTTTTACAGAATGCAAAAAAATCCCATGGAAGTCGTAGCTATATTGTTTACCTATCCAACGAATTGTCCCATGCTAAGATTCAATACAAACCGGCCACTTTATGGCCTTCCTTCTAAAAAAGGGTCGAAAACGAGTAATGTCCTAAATTAACGAGGGAATTTTCTTAACCTCCATTTTGGCTGAATTTTTAGAGAATGCAAAAATATCCCATGGAAGTCGTAGTTATGTTGTTTACCTATCCAACGAATTGTCACATGCTAAGATTCAATACAAATCGGCCACTTTAAGGCCTTCCTAGTAAAAATGGGTCGAAAACGAGTAATGTCCTAAATTAACGAGGAGTTTTTCCTAACCTCCATTTTGGCCTAATTTTTAGAGAATGCAAAAATATCCCATGGAAGTCGTAGTTATGTTGTTTACCTATCCAATGAATTGTCACATGCTAAGATTCAATACAAATCGGCCACTTTATGGCCTTCCTTCTAAAAAAGGGTCGAAAACGAGTAATGTCCTAAATTAACGAGGAGATTTTCCTAACCTCCATTTTGGCCGAATTTTTAGAGAATGCAAAAATATCCCACGGAAGTCGTTGTTATGTTGTTTACCTATCCAACGAATTGTCACATGCTAAGATTAAATGCAAATCGGCCACTTTATGGCCTTCCTAGTAAAAAAGGGTCGAAAACGAGTAATGTCCCAAATTAACGAGGAGATTTTCTTAACCTCCATTTTGGCTGAATTTTTAGAGAATGCAAAAATATCCCATGGAAGTCGTAGTTATGTTGTTTACCTATCCAACGAATTGTCACATGCTAAGATTAAATGCAAATCGGCCACTTTATGGCCTTCCTAGTAAAAAAGGGTCGAAAACGAGTAATGTCCTAGATTAACGAGGGGATTTTCTTAACCTCCATTTTGGCCGAATTTTTAGAGAATGCAAAAATATCCCATGGAAGTCGTAGTTATGTTGTTTACCTATCCAACGAATTGTCACATGCTAAGATTCAATACAAATCGGCCACTTTATGGCCTTCCTAGTAAAAATGGGTCGAAAACGAGTAATGTCCTAAATTAACGAGGAGATTTTCTTAACCTCCATTTTGGCCGAATTTTTAGAGAATGCAAAAATATCCCATGGAAGTCGTAGTTATGTTGTTTACCTATCCAACGAATTGTCACATGCTAAGATTAAATGCAAATCGGCCACTTTATGGCCTTCCTAGTAAAAAAGGGTCGAAAACGAGTAATGTCCTAGATTAACGAGGGGATTTTCTTAACCTCCATTTTGGCCGAATTTTTAGAGAATGCAAAAATATCCCATGGAAGTCGTAGTTATGTTGTTTACCTATCCAACGAATTGTCACATGCTAAGATTCAATACAAATCGGCCACTTTATGGCCTTCCTAGTAAAAATGGGTCGAAAACGAGTAATGTCCTAAATTAACGAGGAGATTTTCTTAACCTCCATTTTGGCCAAATTTTTACAGAATGCAAAAAAATCCCATGGAAGTCGTAGCTATATTGTTTACCTATCCAACGAATTGTCCCATGCTAAGATTCAATACAAACCGGCCACTTTATGGCCTTCCTTCTTAAAAAGGGTCGAAAACGAGTAATGTCCTAAATTAACGAGGGAATTTTCTTAACCTCCATTTTGGCTGAATTTTTAGAGAATGCAAAAATATCCCATGGAAGTCGTAGTTATGTTGTTTACCTATCCAACGAATTGTCACATGCTAAGATTCAATACAAATCGGCCACTTTAAGGCCTTCCTAGTAAAAATGGGTCGAAAACGAGTAATGTCCTAAATTAACGAGGAGTTTTTCCTAACCTCCATTTTGGCCTAATTTTTAGAGAATGCAAAAATATCCCATGGAAGTCGTAGTTATGTTGTTTACCTATCCAATGAATTGTCACATGCTAAGATTCAATACAAATCGGCCACTTTATGGCCTTCCTTCTAAAAAAGGGTCGAAAACGAGTAATGTCCTAAATTAACGAGGAGATTTTCCTAACCTCCATTTTGGCCGAATTTTTAGAGAATGCAAAAATATCCCATGGAAGTCGTTGTTATGTTGTTTACCTATCCAACGAATTGTCACATGCTAAGATTAAATGCAAATCGGCCACTTTATGGCCTTCCTAGTAAAAAAGGGTCGAAAACGAGTAATGTCCTAGATTAACGAGGGGATTTTCTTAACCTCCATTTTGGCCGAATTTTTAGAGAATGCAAAAATATCCCATGGAAGTCGTAGTTATGTTGTTTACCTATCCAACGAATTGTCACATGCTAAGATTCAATACAAATCGGCCACTTTAAGGCCTTCCTAGTAAAAATGGGTCAAAAACGAGTAATGTCCTAAATTAACGAGGGGATTTTCTTAACCTCCATTTTGGCTGAATTTTTAGAGAATGCAAAAATATCCCATGGAAGTCGTAGTTATGTTGTTTACCTATCCAACGAATTGTCACATGCTAAGATTAAATGCAAATCGGCCACTTTATGGCCTTCCTAGTAAAAAAGGGTCGAAAACGAGTAATGTCCTAGATTAACGAGGGGATTTTCTTAACCTCCATTTTGGCCGAATTTTTAGAGAATGCAAAAATATCCCATGGAAGTCGTAGTTATGTTGTTTACCTATCCAACGAATTGTCACATGCTAAGATTCAATACAAATCGTCCACTTTATGGCCTTCCTAGTAAAAATGGGTCAAAAACGAGTAATGTCCTAAATTAACGAGGAGATTTTCTAAACCTCCATTTTGGCCAAATTTTAAGAGAATGCAAAAATATCCCATGGAAGTCATAGTTATGTTGTTTACCTATCCGACGAATTGTCACACGCTAAGATTCAATGCAAATCGGCCACATTATGGCCTTCCTACTAAAAAAGGGTCGAAAACGAGTAATGTCCCAAATTAACGAGGAGATTTTCTTAACCTCCATTTTGGCTGAATTTTTAGAGAATGCAAAAATATCCCATGGAAGTCGTAGTTATGTTGTTTACCTATCCAATGAATTGTCACATGCTAAGATTCAATACAAATTGCCCACTTTATGGCCTTCCTAGTAAAAATGGGTCGAAAACGAGTAATGTCCTAAATTAACGAGGAGATTTTCTTAACCTCCATTTTGGCCAAATTTTTAGAGAATGCAAAAATATCCCATGGAAGTCATAGTTATGTTGTTTATCTATCCAACGAATTGTCACACGCTAAGATTCAATGCAAATCAGCCACATTATGGCCTTCCTACTAAAAAAGGGTCGAAAACGAGTAATGTCCCAAATTAACGAGGAGATTTTCTTAACCTCCATTTTGGCTGAATTTTTAGAGAATGCAAAAATATCTCATGGAAGTCGTAGTTATGTTGTTTACCTATCCAATGAATTGTCACATGCTAAGATTCAATACAAATTGCCCACTTTATGGCCTTCCTAGTAAGAAAGGGTCGAAAACGAGTAATGTCCTAGATTAACGAGGGGATTTTCTTAACCTCCATTTTGGCCGAATTTTTAGAGAATGCAAAAATATCCCATGGAAGTCGTAGTTATGTTGTTTACCTATCCAACGAATTGTCACATGCTAAGATTCAATACAAATCGGCCACTTTAAGGCCTTCCTAGTAAAAATGGGTCAAAAACGAGTAATGTCCTAAATTAACGAGGGGATTTTCTTAACCTCCATTTTGGCTGAATTTTTAGAGAATGCAAAAATATCCCATGGAAGTCGTAGTTATGTTGTTTTCCTATCCAACGAATTGTCACATGCTAAGATTAAATGCAAATCGGCCACTTTATGGCCTTCCTAGTAAAAAAGGGTCGAAAACGAGTAATGTCCTAGATTAACGAGGGGATTTTCTTAACCTCCATTTTGGCCGAATTTTTAGAGAATGCAAAAATATCCCATGGAAGTCGTAGTTATGTTGTTTACCTATCCAACGAATTGTCACATGCTAAGATTCAATACAAATCGGCCACTTTATGGCCTTCCTAGTAAAAATGGGTCAAAAACGAGTAATGTCCTAAATTAACGAGGAGATTTTCTAAACCTCCATTTTGGCCAAATTTTAAGAGAATGCAAAAATATCCCATGGAAGTCATAGTTATGTTGTTTACCTATCCAACGAATTGTCACATGCTAAGATTCAATGCAAATCGGCCACATTATGGCCTTCCTACTAAAAAAGGGTCGAAAACGAGTAATGTCCCAAATTAACGAGGAGATTTTCTTAACCTCCATTTTGGCTGAATTTTTAGAGAATGCAAAAATATCCCATGGAAGTCGTAGTTATGTTGTTTACCTATCCAATGAATTGTCACATGCTAAGATTCAATACAAATTGCCCACTTTATGGCCTTCCTAGTAAAAATGGGTCGAAAACGAGTAATGTCCTAAATTAACGAGGAGATTTTCTTAACCTCCATTTTGGCCAAATTTTTAGAGAATGCAAAAATATCCCATGGAAGTCATAGTTATGTTGTTTATCTATCCAACGAATTGTCACACGCTAAGATTCAATGCAAATCAGCCACATTATGGCCTTCCTACTAAAAAAGGGTCGAAAACGAGTAATGTCCCAAATTAACGAGGAGATTTTCTTAACCTCCATTTTGGCTGAATTTTTAGAGAATGCAAAAATATCTCATGGAAGTCGTAGTTATGTTGTTTACCTATCCAATGAATTGTCACATGCTAAGATTCAATACAAATTGCCCACTTTATGGCCTTCCTAGTAAGAAAGGGTCGAAAACGAGTAATGTCCTAGATTAACGAGGGGATTTTCTTAACCTCCATTTTGGCCGAATTTTTAGAGAATGCAAAAATATCCCATGGAAGTCGTAGTTATGTTGTTTACCTATCCAACGAATTGTCACATGCTAAGATTCAATACAAGTCGGCCACTTTATGGCCTTCCAAGTAAAAATGGGTCGAAAACGAGTAATGTCCTAAATTAACGAGGAGATTTTCTTAACCTCCATTTTGGCCAAATTTTTACAGAATGCAAAAAAATCCCATGGAAGTCGTAGCTATATTGTTTACCTATCCAACGAATTGTCCCATGCTAAGATTCAATACAAACCGGCCACTTTATGGCCTTCCTTCTAAAAAAGGGTCGAAAACGAGTAATGTCCTAAATTAACGAGGGGATTTTCTTAACCTCCATTTTGGCTGAATTTTTAGAGAATGCAAAAATATCCCATGGAAGTCGTAGTTATGTTGTTTACCTATCCAACGAATTGTCACATGCTAAGATTCAATACAAATCGGCCACTTTAAGGCCTTCCTAGTAAAAATGGGTCGAAAACGAGTAATGTCCTAAATTAACGAGGAGTTTTTCCTAACCTCCATTTTGGCCTAATTTTTAGAGAATGCAAAAATATCCCATGGAAGTCGTAGTTATGTTGTTTACCTATCCAATGAATTGTCACATGCTAAGATTCAATACAAATCGGCCACTTTATGGCCTTCCTTCTAAAAAAGGGTCGAAAACGAGTAATGTCCTAAATTAACGAGGGGATTTTCTTAACCTCCATTTTGGCTGAATTTTTAGAGAATGCAAAAATATCCCATGGAAGTCGTAGTTATGTTGTTTACCTATCCAACGAATTGTCACACGCTAAGATTCAATGCAAATCGGCCACATTATGGCCTTCCTACTAAAAAAGGGTCGAAAACGAGTAATGTCCCAAATTAACGAGGAGATTTTCTTAACCTCCATTTTGGCTGAATTTTTAGAGAATGCAAAAATATCCCATGGAAGTCGTAGTTATGTTGTTTACCTATCCAATGAATTGTCACATGCTAAGATTCAATACAAATCGGCCACTTTATGGCCTTCCTTCTAAAAAAGGGTCGAAAACGAGTAATGTCCTAAATTAACGAGGAGATTTTCCTAACCTCCATTTTGGCCGAATTTTTAGAGAATGCAAAAATATCCCATGGAAGTCGTAGTTATGTTGTTTACCTATCCAACGAATTGTCACACGCTAAGATTCAATGCAAATCGGCCACATTGTGGCCTTCCTACTAAAAAAGGGTCGAAAACGAGTAATGTCCCAAATTAACGAGGAGATTTTCTTAACCTCCATTTTGGCTGAATTTTTAGAGAATGCAAAAATATCCCATGGAAGTCGTAGTTATGTTGTTTACCTATCCAATGAATTGTCAAATGCTAAGATTCAATACAAATCGACCACTTTAAGGCCTTCCTAGTAAAAATGGGTCGAAAACGAGTAATGTCCTAAATTAACGAGGAGATTTTCTTAACCTCCATTTTGGCCGAATTTTTAGAGAATGCAAAAATATCCCATGGAAGTCGTAGTTATGTTGTTTACCTATCCAACGAATTGTCACATGCTAAGATTCAATATAAATCGGCCACTTTAAGGCCTTCCTAGTAAAAATGGGTCGAAAACGAGTAATGTCCTAAATTAACGAGGAGTTTTTCCTAACCTCCATTTTGGCCTAATTTTTAGAGAATGCAAAAATATCCCATGGAAGTCGTAGTTATGTTGTTTACCTATCCAACGAATTGTCACACGCTAAGATTCAATGCAAATCGGCCACATTATGGCCTTCCTACTAAAAAAGGGTCGAAAACGAGTAATGTCCCAAATTAACGAGGAGATTTTCTTAACCTCCATTTTGGCTGAATTTTTAGAGAATGCAAAAATATCCCATGGAAGTCGTAGTTATGTTGTTTACCTATCCAATGAATTGTCACATGCTAAGATTCAATACAAATCGGCCACTTTATGGCCTTCCTTCTAAAAAAGGGTCGAAAACGAGTAATGTCCTAAATTAACGAGGAGATTTTCCTAACCTCCATTTTGGCCTAATTTTTAGAGAATGCAAAAATATCCCATGGAAGTCGTAGTTATGTTGTTTACCTATCCAATGAATTGTCACATGCTAAGATTCAATACAAATCGGCCACTTTATGGCCTTCCTTCTAAAAAAGGGTCGAAAACGAGTAATGTCCTAAATTAACGAGGAGATTTTCCTAACCTCCATTTTGGCCGAATTTTTAGAGAATGCAAAAATATCCCATGGAAGTCGTTGTTATGTTGTTTACCTATCCAACGAATTGTCACATGCTAAGATTAAATGTAAATCGGCCACTTTATGGCCTTCCTAGTAAAAAAGGGTCGAAAACGAGTAATGTCCTAGATTAACGAGGGGATTTTCTTAACCTCCATTTTGGCCGAATTTTTAGAGAATGCAAAAATATCCCATGGAAGTCGTAGTTATGTTGTTTACCTATCCAACGAATTGTCACATGCTAAGATTCAATACAAATCGGCCACTTTAAGGCCTTCCTAGTAAAAATGGGTCAAAAACGAGTAATGTCCTAAATTAACGAGGAGATTTTCTAAACCTCCATTTTGGCCGAATTTTTAGAGAATGCAAAAATATCCCATGGAAGTCGTAGTTATGTTGTTTACCTATCCAACGAATTGTCACACGCTAAGATTCAATGCAAATCGGCCACATTGTGGCCTTCCTACTAAAAAAGGGTCGAAAACGAGTAATGTCCCAAATTAACGAGGAGATTTTCTTAACCTCCATTTTGGCTGAATTTTTAGAGAATGCAAAAATATCCCATGGAAGTCGTAGTTATGTTGTTTACCTATCCAATGAATTGTCACATGCTAAGATTCAATACAAATCGACCACTTTATGGCCTTCCTAGTAAAAATGGGTCGAAAACGAGTAATGTCCTAAATTAACGAGGAGATTTTCTTAACCTCCATTTTGGCCAAATTTTTACAGAATGCAAAAAAATCCCATGGAAGTCGTAGCTATATTGTTTACCTATCCAACGAATTGTCCCATGCTAAGATTCAATACAAACCGGCCACTTTATGGCCTTCCTTCTAAAAAAGGGTCGAAAACGAGTAATGTCCTAAATTAACGAGGGGATTTTCTTAACCTCCATTTTGGCTGAATTTTTAGAGAATGCAAAAATATCCCATGGAAGTCGTAGTTATGTTGTTTACCTATCCAACGAATTGTCACATGCTAAGATTCAATACAAATCGGCCACTTTAAGGCCTTCCTAGTATAAATGGGTCGAAAACGAGTAATGTCCTAAATTAACGAGGAGTTTTTCCTAACCTCCATTTTGGCCTAATTTTTAGAGAATGCAAAAATATCCCATGGAAGTCGTAGTTATGTTGTTTACCTATCCAATGAATTGTCACATGCTAAGATTCAATACAAATCGGCCACTTTATGGCCTTCCTTCTAAAAAAGGGTCGAAAACGAGTAATGTCCTAAATTAACGAGGAGATTTTCCTAACCTCCATTTTGGCCGAATTTTTAGAGAATGCAAAAATATCCCATGGAAGTCGTTGTTATGTTGTTTACCTATCCAACGAATTGTCACATGCTAAGATTAAATGCAAATCGGCCACTTTATGGCCTTCCTAGTAAAAAAGGGTCGAAAACGAGTAATGTCCTAGATTAACGAGGGGATTTTCTTAACCTCCATTTTGGCCGAATTTTTAGAGAATGCAAAAATATCCCATGGAAGTCGTAGTTATGTTGTTTACCTATCCAACGAATTGTCACACGCTAAGATTCAATGCAAATCGGCCACATTGTGGCCTTCCTACTAAAAAAGGGTCGAAAACGAGTAATGTCCCAAATTAACGAGGAGATTTTCTTAACCTCCATTTTGGCTGAATTTTTAGAGAATGCAAAAATATCCCATGGAAGTCGTAGTTATGTTGTTTACCTATCCAATGAATTGTCACATGCTAAGATTCAATCCAAATCGACCACTTTATGGCCTTCCTAGTAAAAATGGGTCGAAAACGAGTAATGTCCTAAATTAACGAGGAGATTTTCTTAACCTCCATTTTGGCCAAATTTTTACAGAATGCAAAAAAATCCCATGGAAGTCGTAGCTATATTGTTTACCTATCCAACGAATTGTCCCATGCTAAGATTCAATACAAACCGGCCACTTTATGGCCTTCCTTCTAAAAAAGGGTCGAAAACGAGTAATGTCCTAAATTAACGAGGGGATTTTCTTAACCTCCATTTTGGCTGAATTTTTAGAGAATGCAAAAATATCCCATGGAAGTCGTAGTTATGTTGTTTACCTATCCAACGAATTGTCACATGCTAAGATTCAATACAAATCGGCCACTTTAAGGCCTTCCTAGTATAAATGGGTCGAAAACGAGTAATGTCCTAAATTAATGAGGAGTTTTTCCTAACCTCCATTTTGGCCTAATTTTTAGAGAATGCAAAAATATCCCATGGAAGTCGTAGTTATGTTGTTTACCTATCCAATGAATTGTCACATGCTAAGATTCAATACAAATCGGCCACTTTATGGCCTTCCTTCTAAAAAAGGGTCGAGAACGAGTAATGTCCTAAATTAACGAGGTGATTTTCCTAACCTCCATTTTGGCCGAATTTTTAGAGAATGCAAAAATATCCCATGGAAGTCGTTGTTATGTTGTTTACCTATCCAACGAATTGTCACATGCTAAGATTAAATGCAAATCGGCCACTTTATGGCCTTCCTAGTAAAAAAGGGTCGAAAACGAGTAATGTCCTAGATTAACGAGGGGAATTTCTTAACCTCCATTTTGGCCGAATTTTTAGAGAATGCAAAAATATCCCATGGAAGTCGTAGTTATGTTGTTTACCTATCCAACGAATTGTCACATGCTAAGATTCAATACAAATCGGCCACTTTAAGGCCTTCCTAGTAAAAATGGGTCAAAAACGAGTAATGTCCTAAATTAACGAGGAGATTTTCTAAACCTCCATTTTGGCCAAATTTCTAGAGAATGCAAAAATATCCCATGGAAGTGATAGTTATGTTGTTTACCTATCCAACGAATTGTCACACGCTAAGATTCAATGCAAATCGGCCACATTATGGCTTTCCTACTAAAAAAGGGTCGAAAACGAGTAATGTCCCAAATTAACGAGGAGATTTTCTTAACCTCCATTTTGGCTGAATTTTTAGAGAATGCAAAAATATCCCATGGAAGTCGTAGTTATGTTGTTTACCTATCCAATGAATTGTCACATGCTAAGATTCAATACAAATCGACCACTTTATGGCCTTCCTTCTAAAAAAGGGTCGAAAACGAGTAATGTCCTAAATTAACGAGGAGATTTTCCTAACCTCCATTTTGGCAGAATTTTTAGAGAATGCAAAAATATCCCATGGAAGTCGTATTTATGTTGTTTACCTATCCAACGAATTGTCACATGCTAAGATTCAATACAAATCGGCCACTTTATGGCCTTCCAAGTAAAAATGGGTCGAAAACGAGTAATGTCCTAAATTAACGAGGAGATTTTCTTAACCTCCATTTTGGCCAAATTTTTACAGAATGCAAAAAAATCCCATGGAAGTCGTAGCTATATTGTTTACCTATCCAACGAATTGTCGCATGCTAAGATTCAATACAAACCGGCCACTTTATGGCCTTCCTTCTAAAAAAGGGTCGAAAACGAGTAATGTCCTAAATTAACGAGGGGATTTTCTTAACCTCCATTTTGGCTGAATTTTTAGAGAATGCAAAAATATCCCATGGAAGTCGTAGTTATGTTGTTTACCTATCCAATGAATTGTCACATGCTAAGATTCAATACAAATCGGCCACTTTATGGCCTTCCTTCTAAAAAAGGGTCGAAAACGAGTAATGTCCTAAATTAACGAGGAGATTTTCCTAACCTCCATTTTGGCCGAATTTTTAGAGAATGCAAAAATATCCCATGGAAGTCGTTGTTATGTTGTTTACCTATCCAACGAATTGTCACATGCTAAGATTAAATGCAAATCGGCCACTTTATGGCCTTCCTAGTAAAAAAGGGTCGAAAACGAGTAATGTCCTAGATTAACGAGGGGATTTTCTTAACCTCCATTTTGGCCGAATTTTTAGAGAATGCAAAAATATCCCATGGAAGTCGTAGTTATGTTGTTTACCTATCCAACGAATTGTCACACGCTAAGATTCAATGCAAATCGGCCACATTGTGGCCTTCCTACTAAAAAAGGGTCGAAAACGAGTAATGTCCCAAATTAACGAGGAGATTTTCTTAACCTCCATTTTGGCTGAATTTTTAGAGAATGCAAAAATATCCCATGGAAGTCGTAGTTATGTTGTTTACCTATCCAATGAATTGTCACATGCTAAGATTCAATCCAAATCGACCACTTTATGGCCTTCCTAGTAAAAATGGGTCGAAAACGAGTAATGTCCTAAATTAACGAGGAGATTTTCTTAACCTCCATTTTGGCCAAATTTTTACAGAATGCAAAAAAATCCCATGGAAGTCGTAGCTATATTGTTTACCTATCCAACGAATTGTCCCATGCTAAGATTCAATACAAACCGGCCACTTTATGGCCTTCCTTCTAAAAAAGGGTCGAAAACGAGTAATGTCCTAAATTAACGAGGGGATTTTCTTAACCTCCATTTTGGCTGAATTTTTAGAGAATGCAAAAATATCCCATGGAAGTCGTAGTTATGTTGTTTACCTATCCAATGAATTGTCACATGCTAAGATTCAATACAAATCGGCCACTTTATGGCCTTCCTTCTAAAAAAGGGTCGAGAACGAGTAATGTCCTAAATTAACGAGGTGATTTTCCTAACCTCCATTTTGGCCGAATTTTTAGAGAATGCAAAAATATCCCATGGAAGTCGTAGTTATGTTGTTTACCTATCCAATGAATTGTCACATGCTAAGATTCAATACAAATCGGCCACTTTATGGCCTTCCTTCTAAAAAAGGGTCGAGAACGAGTAATGTCCTAAATTAACGAGGTGATTTTCCTAACCTCCATTTTGGCCGAATTTTTAGAGAATGCAAAAATATCCCATGGAAGTCGTTGTTATGTTGTTTACCTATCCAACGAATTGTCACATGCTAAGATTCAATACAAATCGGCCACTTTAAGGCCTTCCTAGTATAAATGGGTCGAAAACGAGTAATGTCCTAAATTAATGAGGAGTTTTTCCTAACCTCCATTTTGGCCTAATTTTTAGAGAATGCAAAAATATCCCATGGAAGTCGTAGTTATGTTGTTTACCTATCCAATGAATTGTCACATGCTAAGATTCAATACAAATCGGCCACTTTATGGCCTTCCTTCTAAAAAAGGGTCGAGAACGAGTAATGTCCTAAATTAACGAGGTGATTTTCCTAACCTCCATTTTGGCCGAATTTTTAGAGAATGCAAAAATATCCCATGGAAGTCGTTGTTATGTTGTTTACCTATCCAACGAATTGTCACATGCTAAGATTAAATGCAAATCGGCCACTTTATGGCCTTCCTAGTAAAAAAGGGTCGAAAACGAGTAATGTCCTAGATTAACGAGGGGATTTTCTTAACCTCCATTTTGGCCGAATTTTTAGAGAATGCAAAAATATCCCATGGAAGTCGTAGTTATGTTGTTTACCTATCCAACGAATTGTCACATGCTAAGATTCAATACAAATCGGCCACTTTAAGGCCTTCCTAGTAAAAATGGGTCAAAAACGAGTAATGTCCTAAATTAACGAGGAGATTTTCTAAACCTCCATTTTGGCCAAATTTCTAGAGAATGCAAAAATATCCCATGGAAGTGATAGTTATGTTGTTTACCTATCCAACGAATTGTCACACGCTAAGATTCAATGCAAATCGGCCACATTATGGCTTTCCTACTAAAAAAGGGTCGAAAACGAGTAATGTCCCAAATTAACGAGGAGATTTTCTTAACCTCCATTTTGGCTGAATTTTTAGAGAATGCAAAAATATCCCATGGAAGTCGTAGTTATGTTGTTTACCTATCCAATGAATTGTCACATGCTAAGATTCAATACAAATCGACCACTTTATGGCCTTCCTTCTAAAAAAGGGTCGAAAACGAGTAATGTCCTAAATTAACGAGGAGATTTTCCTAACCTCCATTTTGGCCGAATTTTTAGAGAATGCAAAAATATCCCATGGAAGTCGTATTTATGTTGTTTACCTATCCAACGAATTGTCACATGCTAAGATTCAATACAAATCGGCCACTTTATGGCCTTCCAAGTAAAAATGGGTCGAAAACGAGTAATGTCCTAAATTAACGAGGAGATTTTCTTAACCTCCATTTTGGCCAAATTTTTACAGAATGCAAAAAAATCCCATGGAAGTCGTAGCTATATTGTTTACCTATCCAACGAATTGTCCCATGCTAAGATTCAATACAAACCGGCCACTTTATGGCCTTCCTTCTAAAAAAGGGTCGAAAACGAGTAATGTCCTAAATTAACGAGGGGATTTTCTTAACCTCCATTTTGGCTGAATTTTTAGAGAATGCAAAAATATCCCATGGAAGTCGTAGTTATGTTGTTTACCTATCCAACGAATTGTCACATGCTAAGATTCAATACAAATCGGCCACTTTAAGGCCTTCCTAGTATAAATGGGTCGAAAACGAGTAATGTCCTAAATTAACGAGGAGTTTTTCCTAACCTCCATTTTGGCCTAATTTTTAGAGAATGCAAAAATATCCCATGGAAGTCGTAGTTATGTTGTTTACCTATCCAATGAATTGTCACATGCTAAGATTCAATACAAATCGGCCACTTTATGGCCTTCCTTCTAAAAAAGGGTCGAAAACGAGTAATGTCCTAAATTAACGAGGAGATTTTCCTAACCTCCATTTTGGCCGAATTTTTAGAGAATGCAAAAATATCCCATGGAAGTCGTTGTTATGTTGTTTACCTATCCAACGAATTGTCACATGCTAAGATTAAATGCAAATCGGCCACTTTATGGCCTTCCTAGTAAAAAAGGGTCGAAAACGAGTAATGTCCTAGATTAACGAGGGGATTTTCTTAACCTCCATTTTGGCCGAATTTTTAGAGAATGCAAAAATATCCCATGGAAGTCGTAGTTATGTTGTTTACCTATCCAACGAATTGTCACATGCTAAGATTCAATACAAATCGGCCACTTTAAGGCCTTCCTAGTAAAAATGGGTCAAAAACGAGTAATGTCCTAAATTAACGAGGAGATTTTCTAAACCTCCATTTTGGCCAAATTTCTAGAGAATGCAAAAATATCCCATGGAAGTGATAGTTATGTTGTTTACCTATCCAACGAATTGTCACACGCTAAGATTCAATGCAAATCGGCCACATTATGGCCTTCCTACTAAAAAAGGGTCGAAAACGAGTAATGTCCCAAATTAACGAGGAGATTTTCTTAACCTCCATTTTGGCTGAATTTTTAGAGAATGCAAAAATATCCCATGGAAGTCGTAGTTATGTTGTTTACCTATCCAATGAATTGTCACATGCTAAGATTCAATACAAATCGGCCACTTTATGGCCTTCCTTCTAAAAAAGGGTCGAAAACGAGTAATGTCCTAAATTAACGAGGAGATTTTCCTAACCTCCATTTTGGCCGAATTTTTAGAGAATGCAAAAATATCCCATGGAAGTCGTAGTTATGTTGTTTACCTATCCAACGAATTGTCACACGCTAAGATTCAATGCAAATCGGCCACATTGTGGCCTTCCTACTAAAAAAGGGTCGAAAACGAGTAATGTCCCAAATTAACGAGGAGATTTTCTTAACCTCCATTTTGGCTGAATTTTTAGAGAATGCAAAAATATCCCATGGAAGTCGTAGTTATGTTGTTTACCTATCCAATGAATTGTCACATGCTAAGATTCAATACAAATCGACCACTTTATGGCCTTCCTAGTAAAAATGGGTCGAAAACGAGTAATGTCCTAAATTAACGAGGAGATTTTCTTAACCTCCATTTTGGCCGAATTTTTAGAGAATGCAAAAATATCCCATGGAAGTCGTTGTTATGTTGTTTACCTATCCAAAGAATTGTCACATGCTAAGATTAAATGCAAATCAGCCACTTTATGGCCTTCCTAGTAAAAAAGGGTCGAAAACGAGTAATGTCCTAGATTAACGAGGGGATTTTCTTAACCTCCATTTTGGCCGAATTTTTAGAGAATGCAAAAATATCCCATGGAAGTCGTAGTTATGTTGTTTACCTATCCAACGAATTGTCACACGCTAAGATTCAATGCAAATCAGCCACATTATGGCCTTCCTACTAAAAAAGGGTCGAAAACGAGTAATGTCCCAAATTAACGAGGAGATTTTCTTAACCTCCATTTTGGCTGAATTTTTAGAGAATGCAAAAATATCTCATGGAAGTCGTAGTTATGTTGTTTACCTATCCAATGAATTGTCACATGCTAAGATTCAATACAAATTGCCCACTTTATGGCCTTCCTTGTAAGAAAGGGTCGAAAAAGTAATGTCCTAGATTAACGAGGGGATTTTCTTAACCTCCATTTTGGCCGAATTTTTAGAGAATGCAAAAATATCCCATGGAAGTCGTAGTTATGTTTTTTACCTATCCAACGAATTGTCACATGCTAAGATTCAATACAAATCGGCCACTTTATGGCCTTCCAAGTAAAAATGGGTCGAAAAAGAGTAATGTCCTAAATTAACGAGGAGATTTTCTTAACCTCCATTTTGGCCAAATTTTTACAGAATGCAAAAAAATCCCATGGAAGTCGTAGCTATATTGTTTACCTATCCAACGAATTGTCCCATGCTAAGATTCAATACAAACCGGCCACTTTATGGCCTTCCTTCTAAAAAAGGGTCGAAAACGAGTAATGTCCTAAATTAACGAGGGGATTTTCTTAACCTCCATTTTGGCTGAATTTTTAGAGAATGCAAAAATATCCCATGGAAGTCGTAGTTATGTTGTTTACCTATCCAACGAATTGTCACATGCTAAGATTCAATACAAATCGGCCACTTTAAGGCCTTCCTAGTATAAATGGGTCGAAAACGAGTAATGTCCTAAATTAACGAGGAGTTTTTCCTAACCTCCATTTTGGCCTAATTTTTAGAGAATGCAAAAATATCCCATGGAAGTCGTAGTTATGTTGTTTACCTATCCAATGAATTGTCACATGCTAAGATTCAATACAAATCGGCCACTTTATGGCCTTCCTTCTAAAAAAGGGTCGAAAACGAGTAATGTCCTAAATTAACGAGGAGATTTTCCTAACCTCCATTTTGGCCGAATTTTTAGAGAATGCAAAAATATCCCATGGAAGTCGTTGTTATGTTGTTTACCTATCCAACGAATTGTCACATGCTAAGATTAAATGCAAATCGGCCACTTTATGGCCTTCCTAGTAAAAAAGGGTCGAAAACGAGTAATGTCCTAGATTAACGAGGGGATTTTCTTAACCTCCATTTTGGCCGAATTTTTAGAGAATGCAAAAATATCCCATGGAAGTCGTAGTTATGTTGTTTACCTATCCAACGAATTGTCACATGCTAAGATTCAATACAAATCGGCCACTTTAAGGCCTTCCTAGTAAAAATGGGTCAAAAACGAGTAATGTCCTAAATTAACGAGGAGATTTTCTAAACCTCCATTTTGGCCAAATTTCTAGAGAATGCAAAAATATCCCATGGAAGTGATAGTTATGTTGTTTACCTATCCAACGAATTGTCACACGCTAAGATTCAATGCAAATCGGCCACATTATGGCTTTCCTACTAAAAAAGGGTCGAAAACGAGTAATGTCCCAAATTAACGAGGAGATTTTCTTAACCTCCATTTTGGCTGAATTTTTAGAGAATGCAAAAATATCCCATGGAAGTCGTAGTTATGTTGTTTACCTATCCAATGAATTGTCACATGCTAAGATTCAATACAAATCGGCCACTTTATGGCCTTCCTTCAAAAAAAGGGTCGAAAACGAGTAATGTCCTAAATTAACGAGGAGATTTTCCTAACCTCCATTTTGGCCGAATTTTTAGAGAATGCAAAAATATCCCATGGAAGTCGTAGTTATGTTGTTTACCTATCCAACGAATTGTCACATGCTAAGATTCAATCCAAATCGGCCACTTTATGGCCTTCCAAGTAAAAATGGGTCGAAAACGAGTAATGTCCTAAATTAACGAGGAGATTTTCTTAACCTCCATTTTGGCCAAATTTTTATAGAATGCAAAAAAATCCCATGGAAGTCGTAGCTATATTGTTTACCTATCCAACGAATTGTCCCATGCTAAGATTCAATACAAACCGGCCACTTTATGGCCTTCCTTCTAAAAAAGGGTCGAAAACGAGTAATGTCCTAAATTAACGAGGGGATTTTCTTAACCTCCATTTTGGCTGAATTTTTAGAGAATGCAAAAATATCCCATGGAAGTCGTAGTTATGTTGTTTACCTATCCAATGAATTGTCACATGCTAAGATTCAATACAAATCGGCCACTTTAAGGCCTTCCTAGTATAAATGGGTCGAAAACGAGTAATGTCCTAAATTAACGAGGAGTTTTTCCTAACCTCCATTTTGGCCTAATTTTTAGAGAATGCAAAAATATCCCATGGAAGTCGTAGTTATGTTGTTTACCTATCCAATGAATTGTCACATGCTAAGATTCAATACAAATCGGCCACTTTATGGCCTTCCTTCTAAAAAAGGGTCGAAAACGAGTAATGTCCTAAATTAACGAGGAGATTTTCCTAACCTCCATTTTGGCCGAATTTTTAGAGAATGCAAAAATATCCCATGGAAGTCGTTGTTATGTTGTTTACCTATCCAACGAATTGTCACATGCTAAGATTAAATGCAAATCGGCCACTTTATGGCCTTCCTAGTAAAAAAGGGTCGAAAACGAGTAATGTCCTAAATTAACGAGGGGATTTTCTTAACCTCCATTTTGGCCGAATTTTTAGAGAATGCAAAAATATCCCATGGAAGTCGTAGTTATGTTGTTTACCTATCCAACGAATTGTCACATGCTAAGATTCAATACAAATCGGCCACTTTAAGGCCTTCCTAGTAAAAATGGGTCAAAAACGAGTAATGTCCTAAATTAACGAGGAGATTTTCTAAACCTCCATTTTGGCCAAATTTCTAGAGAATGCAAAAATATCCCATGGAAGTGATAGTTATGTTGTTTACCTATCCAACGAATTGTCACACGCTAAGATTCAATGCAAATCGGCCACATTATGGCTTTCCTACTAAAAAAGGGTCGAAAACGAGTAATGTCCCAAATTAACGAGGAGATTTTCTTAACCTCCATTTTGGCTGAATTTTTAGAGAATGCAAAAATATCCCATGGAAGTCGTAGTTATGTTGTTTACCTATCCAATGAATTGTCACATGCTAAGATTCAATACAAATCGGCCACTTTATGGCCTTCCTTCAAAAAAAGGGTCGAAAACGAGTAATGTCCTAAATTAACGAGGAGATTTTCCTAACCTCCATTTTGGCCGAATTTTTAGAGAATGCAAAAATATCCCATGGAAGTCGTAGTTATGTTGTTTACCTATCCAACGAATTGTCACATGCTAAGATTCAATCCAAATCGGCCACTTTATGGCCTTCCAAGTAAAAATGGGTCGAAAACGAGTAATGTCCTAAATTAACGAGGAGATTTTCTTAACCTCCATTTTGGCCAAATTTTTATAGAATGCAAAAAAATCCCATGGAAGTCGTAGCTATATTGTTTACCTATCCAACGAATTGTCCCATGCTAAGATTCAATACAAACCGGCCACTTTATGGCCTTCCTTCTAAAAAAGGGTCGAAAACGAGTAATGTCCTAAATTAACGAGGGGATTTTCTTAACCTCCATTTTGGCTGAATTTTTAGAGAATGCAAAAATATCCCATGGAAGTCGTAGTTATGTTGTTTACCTATCCAATGAATTGTCACATGCTAAGATTCAATACAAATCGGCCACTTTAAGGCCTTCCTAGTATAAATGGGTCGAAAACGAGTAATGTCCTAAATTAACGAGGAGTTTTTCCTAACCTCCATTTTGGCCTAATTTTTAGAGAATGCAAAAATATCCCATGGAAGTCGTAGTTATGTTGTTTACCTATCCAATGAATTGTCACATGCTAAGATTCAATACAAATCGGCCACTTTATGGCCTTCCTTCTAAAAAAGGGTCGAAAACGAGTAATGTCCTAAATTAACGAGGAGATTTTCCTAACCTCCATTTTGGCCGAATTTTTAGAGAATGCAAAAATATCCCATGGAAGTCGTTGTTATGTTGTTTACCTATCCAACGAATTGTCACATGCTAAGATTAAATGCAAATCGGCCACTTTATGGCCTTCCTAGTAAAAAAGGGTCGAAAACGAGTAATGTCCTAAATTAACGAGGGGATTTTCTTAACCTCCATTTTGGCCGAATTTTTAGAGAATGCAAAAATATCCCATGGAAGTCGTAGTTATGTTGTTTACCTATCCAACGAATTGTCACATGCTAAGATTCAATACAAATCGGCCACTTTAAGGCCTTCCTAGTAAAAATGGGTCAAAAACGAGTAATGTCCTAAATTAACGAGGAGATTTTCTAAACCTCCATTTTGGCCAAATTTCTAGAGAATGCAAAAATATCCCATGGAAGTGATAGTTATGTTGTTTACCTATCCAACGAATTGTCACACGCTAAGATTCAATGCAAATCGGCCACATTATGGCCTTCCTACTAAAAAAGGGTCGAAAACGAGTAATGTCCCAAATTAACGAGGAGATTTTCTTAACCTCCATTTTGGCTGAATTTTTAGAGAATGCAAAAATATCCCATGGAAGTCGTAGTTATGTTGTTTACCTATCCAATGAATTGTCACATGCTAAGATTCAATACAAATCGGCCACTTTATGGCCTTCCTTCTAAAAAAGGGTCGAAAACGAGTAATGTCCTAAATTAACGAGGAGATTTTCCTAACCTCCATTTTGGCCGAATTTTTAGAGAATGCAAAAATATCCCATGGAAGTCGTAGTTATGTTGTTTACCTATCGAACGAATTGTCACACGCTAAGATTCAATGCAAATCGGCCACATTGTGGCCTTCCTACTAAAAAAGGGTCGAAAACGAGTAATGTCCCAAATTAACGAGGAGATTTTCTTAACCTCCATTTTGGCTGAATTTTTAGAGAATGCAAAAATATCCCATGGAAGTCGTAGTTATGTTGTTTACCTATCCAATGAATTGTCACATGCTAAGATTCAATACAAATCGACCACTTTATGGCCTTCCTAGTAAAAATGGGTCGAAAACGAGTAATGTCCTAAATTAACGAGGAGATTTTCTTAACCTCCATTTTGGCCGAATTTTTAGAGAATGCAAAAATATCCCATGGAAGTCGTTGTTATGTTGTTTACCTATCCAAAGAATTGTCACATGCTAAGATTAAATGCAAATCAGCCACTTTATGGCCTTCCTAGTAAAAAAGGGTCGAAAACGAGTAATGTCCTAGATTAACGAGGGGATTTTCTTAACCTCCATTTTGGCCGAATTTTTAGAGAATGCAAAAATATCCCATGGAAGTCGTAGTTATGTTGTTTACCTATCCAACGAATTGTCACACGCTAAGATTCAATGCAAATCAGCCACATTATGGCCTTCCTACTAAAAAAGGGTCGAAAACGAGTAATGTCCCAAATTAACGAGGAGATTTTCTTAACCTCCATTTTGGCTGAATTTTTAGAGAATGCAAAAATATCTCATGGAAGTCGTAGTTATGTTGTTTACCTATCCAATGAATTGTCACATGCTAAGATTCAATACAAATTGCCCACTTTATGGCCTTCCTAGTAAGAAAGGGTCGAAAACGAGTAATGTCCTAGATTAACGAGGGGATTTTCTTAACCTCCATTTTGGCCGAATTTTTAGAGAATGCAAAAATATCCCATGGAAGTCGTAGTTATGTTGTTTACCTATCCAACGAATTGTCACATGCTAAGATTCAATACAAATCGGCCACTTTATGGCCTTCCAAGTAAAAATGGGTCGAAAACGAGTAATGTCCTAGATTAACGAGGGGATTTTCTTAACCTCCATTTTGGCCGAATTTTTAGAGAATGCAAAAATATCCCATGGAAGTCGTAGTTATGTTGTTTACCTATCCAACGAATTGTCACACGCTAAGATTCAATGCAAATCGGCCACATTATGGCCTTCCTACTAAAAAAGGGTCGAAAACGAGTAATGTCCCAAATTAACGAGGAGATTTTCTTAACCTCCATTTTGGCTGAATTTTTAGAGAATGCAAAAATATCCCATGGAAGTCGTAGTTATGTTGTTTACCTATCCAATGAATTGTCACATGCTAAGATTCAATACAAATCGGCCACTTTATGGCCTTCCTTCTAAAAAAGGGTCGAAAACGAGTAATGTCCTAAATTAACGAGGAGATTTTCCTAACCTCCATTTTGGCCGAATTTTTAGAGAATGCAAAAATATCCCATGGAAGTCGTTGTTATGTTGTTTACCTATCCAACGAATTGTCACATGCTAAGATTAAATGCAAATCGGCCACTTTATGGCCTTCCTAGTAAAAAAGGGTCGAAAACGAGTAATGTCCTAGATTAACGAGGGGATTTTCTTAACCTCCATTTTGGCCGAATTTTTAGAGAATGCAAAAATATCCCATGGAAGTCGTAGTTATGTTGTTTACCTATCCAACGAATTGTCACATGCTAAGATTCAATACAAATCGGCCACTTTAAGGCCTTCCTAGTAAAAATGGGTCAAAAACGAGTAATGTCCTAAATTAACGAGGAGATTTTCTAAACCTCCATTTTGGCCAAATTTTTAGAGAATGCAAAAATATCCCATGGAAGTGATAGTTATGTTGTTTACCTATCCAACGAATTGTCACACGCTAAGATTCAATGCAAATCGGCCACATTATGGCCTTCCTACTAAAAAAGGGTCGAAAACGAGTAATGTCCCAAATTAACGAGGAGATTTTCTTAACCTCCATTTTGGCTGAATTTTTAGAGAATGCAAAAATATCCCATGGAAGTCGTAGTTATGTTGTTTACCTATCCAATGAATTGTCACATGCTAAGATTCAATACAAATCGGCCACTTTATGGCCTTCCTTCTAAAAAAGGGTCGAAAACGAGTAATGTCCTAAATTAACGAGGGGATTTTCCTAACCTCCATTTTGGCCGAATTTTTAGAGAATGCAAAAATATCCCATGGAAGTCGTAGTTATGTTGTTTACCTATCCAACGAATTGTCACACGCTAAGATTCAATGCAAATCGGCCACATTGTGGCCTTCCTACTAAAAAAGGGTCGAAAACGAGTAATGTCCCAAATTAACGAGGAGATTTTCTTAACCTCCATTTTGGCTGAATTTTTAGAGAATGCAAAAATATCCCATGGAAGTCGTAGTTATGTTGTTTACCTATCCAATGAATTGTCACATGCTAAGATTCAATACAAATCGACCACTTTATGGCCTTCCTAGTAAAAATGGGTCGAAAACGAGTAATGTCCTAAATTAACGAGGAGATTTTCTTAACCTCCATTTTGGCCGAATTTTTAGAGAATGCAAAAATATCCCATGGAAGTCGTTGTTATGTTGTTTACCTATCCAAAGAATTGTCACATGCTAAGATTAAATGCAAATCAGCCACTTTATGGCCTTCCTAGTAAAAAAGGGTCGAAAACGAGTAATGTCCTAGATTAACGAGGGGATTTTCTTAACCTCCATTTTGGCCGAATTTTTAGAGAATGCAAAAATATCCCATGGAAGTCGTAGTTATGTTGTTTACCTATCCAACGAATTGTCACACGCTAAGATTCAATGCAAATCGGCCACATTATGGCCTTCCTACTAAAAAAGGGTCGAAAACGAGTAATGTCCCAAATTAACGAGGAGATTTTCTTAACCTCCATTTTGGCTGAATTTTTAGAGAATGCAAAAATATCCCATGGAAGTCGTAGTTATGTTGTTTACCTATCCAATGAATTGTCAGATGCTAAGATTCAATACAAATCGGCCACTTTATGGCCTTCCTTCTAAAAAAGGGTCGAAAACGAGTAATGTCCTAAATTAACGAGGAGATTTTCCTAACCTCCATTTTGGCCTAATTTTTAGAGAATGCAAAAATATCCCTTGGAAGTCGTAGTTACGTTGTTTACCTATCCAATGAATTGTCACATGCTAAGATTCAATACAAATCGGCCACTTTATGGCCTACCTTCTAAAAAAGGGTCGAAAACGAGTAATGTCCTAAATTAACGAGGAGATTTTCCTAACCTCCATTTTGGCCGAATTTTTAGAGAATGCAAAAATA
Source organism: Medicago sativa (assembly GCF_051527215.1). Taxonomy (NCBI): domain Eukaryota; kingdom Viridiplantae; phylum Streptophyta; class Magnoliopsida; order Fabales; family Fabaceae; genus Medicago; species Medicago sativa. The sequence continues at coordinate 87,539,171 of NC_140750.1, forward strand.
TCCCATGGAAGTCGTTGTTATGTTGTTTACCTATCCAACGAATTGTCACATGCTAAGATTAAATGCAAATCGGCCACTTTATGGCCTTCCTAGTAAAAAAGGGTCGAAAACGAGTAATGTCCTAGATTAACGAGGGGATTTTCTTAACCTCCATTTTGGCCGAATTTTTAGAGAATGCAAAAATATCCCATGGAAGTCGTAGTTATGTTGTTTACCTATCCAACGAATTGTCACATGCTAAGATTCAATACAAATCGGCCACTTTAAGGCCTTCCTAGTAAAAATGGGTCAAAAACGAGTAATGTCCTAAATTAACGAGGAGATTTTCTAAACCTCCATTTTGGCCAAATTTTTAGAGAATGCAAAAATATCCCATGGAAGTGATAGTTATGTTGTTTACCTATCCAACGAATTGTCACACGCTAAGATTCAATGCAAATCGGCCACATTATGGCCTTCCTACTAAAAAAGGGTCGAAAACGAGTAATGTCCCAAATTAACGAGGAGATTTTCTTAACCTCCATTTTGGCTGAATTTTTAGAGAATGCAAAAATATCCCATGGAAGTCGTAGTTATGTTGTTTACCTATCCAATGAATTGTCACATGCTAAGATTCAATACAAATCGGCCACTTTATGGCCTTCCTTCTAAAAAAGGGTCGAAAACGAGTAATGTCCTAAATTAACGAGGAGATTTTCCTAACCTCCATTTTGGCCGAATTTTTAGAGAATGCAAAAATATCCCATGGAAGTCGTAGTTATGTTGTTTACCTATCCAACGAATTGTCACACGCTAAGATTCAATGCAAATCGGCCACATTGTGGCCTTCCTACTAAAAAAGTGTCGAAAACGAGTAATGTCCCAAATTAACGAGGAGATTTTCTTAACCTCCATTTTGGCTGAATTTTTAGAGAATGCAAAAATATCCCATGGAAGTCGTAGTTATGTTGTTTACCTATCCAATGAATTGTCACATGCTAAGATTCAATACAAATCGACCACTTTATGGCCTTCCTAGTAAAAATGGGTCGAAAACGAGTAATGTCCTAAATTAACGAGGAGATTTTCTTAACCTCCATTTTGGCCGAATTTTTAGAGAATGCAAAAATATCCCATGGAAGTCGTTGTTATGTTGTTTACCTATCCAAAGAATTGTCACATGCTAAGATTCAATACAAATCGGCCACTTTAAGGCCTTCCTAGTAAAAATGGGTCGAAAACGAGTAATGTCCTAAATTAACGAGGAGTTTTTCCTAACCTCCATTTTGGCCTAATTTTTAGAGAATGCAAAAATATCCCATGGAAGTCGTAGTTATGTTGTTTACCTATCCAATGAATTGTCACATGCTAAGATTCAATACAAATCGGCCACTTTATGGCCTTCCTTCTAAAAAAGGGTCGAAAACGAGTAATGTCCTAAATTAACGAGGAGATTTTCCTAACCTCCATTTTGGCCGAATTTTTAGAGAATGCAAAAATATCCCATGGAAGTCGTTGTTATGTTGTTTACCTATCCAACGAATTGTCACATGCTAAGATTAAATGCAAATCGGCCACTTTATGGCCTTCCTAGTAAAAAAGGGTCGAAAACGAGTAATGTCCTAGATTAACGAGGGGATTTTCTTAACCTCCATTTTGGCCGAATTTTTAGAGAATGCAAAAATATCCCATGGAAGTCGTAGTTATGTTGTTTACCTATCCAACGAATTGTCACATGCTAAGATTCAATACAAATCGGCCACTTTAAGGCCTTCCTAGTAAAAATGGGTCAAAAACGAGTAATGTCCTAAATTAACGAGGAGATTTTCTAAACCTCCATTTTGGCCAAATTTTTAGAGAATGCAAAAATATCCCATGGAAGTGATAGTTATGTTGTTTACCTATCCAACGAATTGTCACACGCTAAGATTCAATGCAAATCGGCCACATTATGGCCTTCCTACTAAAAAAGGGTCGAAAACGAGTAATGTCCCAAATTAACGAGGAGATTTTCTTAACCTCCATTTTGGCTGAATTTTTAGAGAATGCAAAAATATCCCATGGAAGTCGTAGTTATGTTGTTTACCTATCCAATGAATTGTCACATGCTAAGATTCAATACAAATCGGCCACTTTATGGCCTTCCTTCTAAAAAAGGGTCGAAAACGAGTAATGTCCTAAATTAACGAGGAGATTTTCCTAACCTCCATTTTGGCCGAATTTTTAGAGAATGCAAAAATATCCCATGGAAGTCGTAGTTATGTTGTTTACCTATCCAACGAATTGTCACACGCTAAGATTCAATGCAAATCGGCCACATTGTGGCCTTCCTACTAAAAAAGTGTCGAAAACGAGTAATGTCCCAAATTAACGAGGAGATTTTCTTAACCTCCATTTTGGCTGAATTTTTAGAGAATGCAAAAATATCCCATGGAAGTCGTAGTTATGTTGTTTACCTATCCAATGAATTGTCACATGCTAAGATTCAATACAAATCGACCACTTTATGGCCTTCCTAGTAAAAATGGGTCGAAAACGAGTAATGTCCTAAATTAACGCGGAGATTTTCTTAACCTCCATTTTGGCCGAATTTTTAGAGAATGCAAAAATATCCCATGGAAGTCGTTGTTATGTTGTTTACCTATCCAAAGAATTGTCACATGCTAAGATTCAATACAAATCGGCCACTTTAAGGCCTTCCTAGTAAAAATGGGTCGAAAACGAGTAATGTCCTAAATTAACGAGGAGTTTTTCCTAACCTCCATTTTGGCCTAATTTTTAGAGAATGCAAAAATATCCCATGGAAGTCGTAGTTATGTTGTTTACCTATCCAATGAATTGTCACATGCTAAGATTCAATACAAATCGGCCACTTTATGGCCTTCCTTCTAAAAAAGGGTCGAAAACGAGTAATGTCCTAAATTAACGAGGAGATTTTCCTAACCTCCATTTTGGCCGAATTTTTAGAGAATGCAAAAATATCCCATGGAAGTCGTTGTTATGTTGTTTACCTATCCAACGAATTGTCACATGCTAAGATTAAATGCAAATCGGCCACTTTATGGCCTTCCTAGTAAAAAAGGGTCGAAAACGAGTAATGTCCTAGATTAACGAGGGGATTTTCTTAACCTCCATTTTGGCCGAAGTTTTAGAGAATGCAAAAATATCCCATGGAAGTCGTAGTTATGTTGTTTACCTATCCAACGAATTGTCACATGCTAAGATTCAATACAAATCGGCCACTTTAAGGCCTTCCTAGTAAAAATGGGTCAAAAACGAGTAATGTCCTAAATTAACGAGGAGATTTTCTAAACCTCCATTTTGGCCAAATTTTTAGAGAATGCAAAAATATCCCATGGAAGTGATAGTTATGTTGTTTACCTATCCAACGAATTGTCACACGCTAAGATTCAATGCAAATCGGCCACATTCTGGCCTTCCTCCTAAAAAAGGGTCGAAAACGAGTAATGTCCCAAATTAACGAGGAGATTTTCTTAACCTCCATTTTGGCTGAATTTTTAGAGAATGCAAAAATATCCCATGAAAGTCGTAGTTATGTTGTTTACCTATCCAATGAATTGTCACATGCTAAGATTCAATACAAATCGGCCACTTTATGGCCTTCCTTCTAAAAAAGGGTCGAAAACGAGTAATGTCCTAAATTAACGAGGAGATTTTCCTAACCTCCATTTTGGCCGAATTTTTAGAGAATGCAAAAATATCCCATGGAAGTCGTAGTTATGTTGTTTACCTATCCAACGAATTGTCACACGCTAAGATTCAATGCAAATCGGCCACATTGTGGCCTTCCTACTAAAAAAGGGTCGAAAACGAGTAATGTCCCAAATTAACGAGGAGATTTTCTTAACCTCCATTTTGGCTGAATTTTTAGAGAATGCAAAAATATCCCATGGAAGTCGTAGTTATGTTGTTTACCTATCCAATGAATTGTCACATGCTAAGATTCAATACAAATCGACCACTTTATGGCCTTCCTAGTAAAAATGGGTCGAAAACGAGTAATGTCCTAAATTAACGAGGAGATTTTCTTAACCTCCATTTTGGCCGAATTTTTAGAGAATGCAAAAATATCCCATGGAAGTCGTTGTTATGTTGTTTACCTATCCAAAGAATTGTCACATGCTAAGATTAAATGCAAATCGGCCACTTTATGGCCTTCCTAGTAAAAAAGGGTCGAAAACGAGTAATGTCCTAGATTAACGAGGGGATTTTCTTAACCTCCATTTTGGCCGAATTTTTAGAGAATGCAAAAATATCCCATGGAAGTCGTAGTTATGTTGTTTACCTATCCAATGAATTGTCACATGCTAAGATTCAATACAAATCGGCCACTTTATGGCCTTCCTAGTAAAAATGGGTCAAAAACGAGTAATGTCCTAAATTAACGAGGAGATTTTCTAAACCTCCATTTTGGTCAAATTTTTAGAGAATGCAAAAATATCCCATGGAAGTGATAGTTATGTTGTTTACCTATCCAACGAATTGCCACACGCTAAGATTCAATGCAAATCGGCCACATTATGGCCTTCCTAGTAAAAAAGGGTCGAAAACGAGTAATGTCCCAAATTAACGAGGAGATTTTCTTAACCTCCATTTTGGCTGAATTTTTAGAGAATGCAAAAATATCCCATGGAAGTCGTATTTATGTTGTTTACCTATCCAATGAATTGTCACATGCTAAGATTCAATACAAATCGGCCACTTTATGGCCTTCCTAGTAAAAAAGGGTCGAAACGAGTAATGTCCTAGATTAACGAGGGGATTTTCTTAACCTCCATTTTGGCCGAATTTTTAGAGAATGCAAAAATATCCCATGGAAGTCGTAGTTATGTTGTTTACCTATCCAACGAATTGTCACATGCTAAGATTCAATACAAATCGGCCACTTTATGGCCTTCCTAGTAAAAATGGGTCGAAAACGAGTAATGTCCTAAATTAACGAGGAGATTTTCTTAACCTCCATTTTGGCCGAATTTTTAGAGAATGCAAAAATATCCCATGGAAGTCGTAGTTATGTTGTTTACCTATCCAACAAATTGTCACACGCTAAGATTCAATGCAAATCAGCCACATTATGGCCTTCCTACTAAAAAAGGGTCGAAAACGAGTAATGTCCCAAACTGACGAGGAGATTTTCTTAACCTCCATTTTGGCTGAATTTTTAGAGAATGCAAAAAAATCCCATGGAAGTCGTAGCTATATTGTTTACCTATCCAACGAATTGTCCCATGCTAAGATTCAATACAAACCGGCCACTTTATGGCCTTCCTTCTAAAAAAGGGTCGAAAACGAGTAATGTCCTAAATTAACGAGGGGATTTTCTTAACCTCCATTTTGGCTGAGTTTTTAGAGAATGCAAAAATATCCCATGGAAGTCGTAGTTATGTTGTTTACCTATCCAACGAATTGTCACATGCTAAGATTAAATGCAAATCGGCCACTTTATGGCCTTCCTAGTAAAAAAGGGTCGAAAACGAGTAATGTCCTAGATTAACGAGGGGATTTTCTTAACCTCCATTTTGGCCGAATTTTTAGAGAATGCAAAAATATCCCATGGAAGTCGTAGTTATGTTGTTTACCTATCCAACGAATTGTCGCATGCTAAGATTCAATACAAATCGGCCACTTTATGGCCTTCCTAGTAAAAATGGGTCAAAAACGAGTAATGTCCTAAATTAACGAGGAGATTTTCTAAACCTCCATTTTGGTCAAATTTTTAGAGAATGCAAAAATATCCCATGGAAGTGATAGTTATGTTGTTTACCTATCCAACGAATTGCCACACGCTAAGATTCAATGCAAATCGGCCACATTATGGCCTTCCTACTAAAAAAGGGTCGAAAACGAGTAATGTCCCAAATTAACGAGGAGATTTTCTTAACCTCCATTTTGGCTGAATTTTTAGAGAATGCAAAAATATCCCATGGAAGTCGTATTTATGTTGTTTACCTATCCAATGAATTGTCACATGCTAAGATTCAATACAAATCGGCCACTTTATGGCCTTCCTAGTAAAAAAGGGTCGAAACGAGTAATGTCCTAGATTAACGAGGGGATTTTCTTAACCTCCATTTTGGCCGAATTTTTAGAGAATGCAAAAATATCCCATGGAAGTCGTAGTTATGTTGTTTACCTATCCAACGAATTGTCACATGCTAATATTCAATACAAATCGGCCACTTTATGGCCTTCCTAGTAAAAATGGGTCGAAAACGAGTAATGTCCCATATTAACGAGGAGATTTTCTTAACCTCCATTTTGGCCGAATTTTTAGAGAATGCAAAAATATCCCATGGAAGTTGTAGTTATGTTGTTTACCTATCCAACAAATTGTCACACGCTAAGATTCAATGCAAATCAGCCACATTATGGCCTTCCTACTAAAAAAGGGTCGAAAACGAGTAATGTCCCAAACTGACGAGGAGATTTTCTTAACCTCCATTTTGGCTGAATTTTTAGAGAATGCAAAAAAATCCCATGGAAGTCGTAGCTATATTGTTTACCTATCCAACGAATTGTCCCATGCTAAGATTCAATACAAACCGGCCACTTAATGGCCTTCCTTCTAAAAAAGGGTCGAAAACGAGTAATGTCCTAAATTAACGAGGGGATTTTCTTAACCTCCATTTTGGCTGAATTTTTGGAGAATGCAAAAATATCCCATGGAAGTCGTAGTTATGTTGTTTACCTATCCAACGAATTGTCACATGCTAAGATTAAATGCAAATCGGCCACTTTATGGCCTTCCTAGTAAAAAAGGGTCGAAAACGAGTAATGTCCTAGATTAACGAGGGGATTTTCTTAACCTCCATTTTGGCCGAATTTTTAGAGAATGCAAAAATATCCCATGGAAGTCGTAGTTATGTTGTTTACCTATCCAATGAATTGTCACATGCTAAGATTCAATACAAATCGGCCACTTTATGGCCTTCCTAGTAAAAATGGGTCAAAAACGAGTAATGTCCTAAATTAACGAGGAGATTTTCTAAACCTCCATTTTGGCCAAATTTTAAGAGAATGCAAAAATATCCCATGGAAGTCATAGTTATGTTGTTTACCTATCCAACGAATTGTCACACGCTAAGATTCAATGCAAATCGGCCACATTATGGCCTTCCTACTAAAAAAGGGTCGAAAACGAGTAATGTCCCAAATTAACGAGGAGATTTTCTTAACCTCCATTTTGGCTGAATTTTTAGAGAATGCAAAAATATCTCATGGAAGTCGTAGTTATGTTGTTTACCTATCCAATGAATTGTCACATGCTAAGATTCAATACAAATTGCCCACTTTATGGCCTTCCTAGTAAGAAAGGGTCGAAAACGAGTAATGTCCTAGATTAACGAGGGGATTTTCTTAACCTCCATTTTGGCCGAATTTTTCGAGAATGCAAAAATATCCCATGGAAGTCGTAGTTATGTTGTTTACCTATCCAACGAATTGTCACATGCTAAGATTCAATACAAATCGGCCACTTTATGGCCTTCCTAGTAAAAATGGGTCGAAAACGAGTAATGTCCTAAATTAACGAGGAGATTTTCTTAACCTCCATTTTGGCCAAATTTTTACAGAATGCAAAAAAATCCCATGGAAGTCGTAGCTATATTGTTTACCTATCCAACGAATTGTCCCATGCTAAGATTCAATACAAACCGGCCACTTTATGGCCTTCCTTCTAAAAAAGGGTCGAAAATGAGTAATGTCCTAAATTAACGAGGGGATTTTCTTAACCTCCATTTTGGCTGAATTTTAGAGAATGCAAAAATATCCCATGGAAGTCGTAGTTATGTTGTTTACCTATCCAACGAATTGTCACATGCGAAGATTCAATACAAATCGGCCACTTTAAGGCCTTCCTAGTAAAAATGGGTCGAAAACGAGTAATGTCCTAAATTAACGAGGAGTTTTTCCTAACCTCCATTTTGGCCTAATTTTTAGAGAATGCAAAAATATCCCATGGAAGTCGTTGTTATGTTGTTTACCTATCCAACGAATTGTCACATGCTAAGATTAAATGCAAATCGGCCACTTTATGGCCTTCCTAGTAAAAAAGGGTCGAAAACGAGTAATGTCCTAGATTAACGAGGGGATTTTCTTAACCTCCATTTTGGCCGAATTTTTAGAGAATGCAAAAATATCCTATGGAAGTCGTAGTTATGTTGTTTACCTATCCAACGAATTGTCACATGCTAAGATTCAATACAAATCGGCCACTTTATGGCCTTCCTAGTAAAAATGGGTCAAAAACGAGTAATGTCCTAAATTAACGAGGAGATTTTCTAAACCTCCATTTTGGCCAAATTTTTAGAGAATGCAAAAATATCCCATGGAAGTCATAGTTATGTTGTTTACCTATCCAACGAATTGTCACACGCTAAGATTCAATGCAAATCGGCCACATTATGGCCTTCCTACTAAAAAAGGGTCGAAAACGAGTAATGTCCCAAATTAACGAGGAGATTTTCTTAACCTCCATTTTGGCTGAATTTTTAGAGAATGCAAAAATATCTCATGGAAGTCGTAGTTATGTTGTTTACCTATCCAATGAATTGTCACATGCTAAGATTCAATACAAATTGCCCACTTTATGGCCTTCCTAGTAAAAATGGGTCGAAAACGAGTAATGTCCCATATTAACGAGGAGATTTTCTTAACCTCCATTTTGGCCGAATTTTTAGAGAATGCAAAAATATCCCATGGAAGTTGTAGTTATGTTGTTTACCTATCCAACAAATTGTCACACGCTAAGATTCAATGCAAATCAGCCACATTATGGCCTTCCTACTAAAAAAGGGTCGAAAACGAGTAATGTCCCAAACTGACGAGGAGATTTTCTTAACCTCCATTTTCGCTGAATTTTTAGAGAATGCAAAAATATCCCATGGAAGTCGTAGTTATGTTGTTTACCTAACCAACGAATTGTCACATGCTAAGATTAAATGCAAATCGGCCACTTTATGGCCTTCCTAGTAAAAAAGGGTCGAAAACGAGTAATGTCCTAGATTAACGAGGGGATTTTCTTAACCTCCATTTTGGCCGAATTTTTAGAGAATGCAAAAATATCCCATGGAAGTCGTAGTTATGTTGTTTACCTATCCAACGAATTGTCACATGCTAAGATTCAATACAAATCGGCCACTTTATGGCCTTCCTAGTAAAAATGGGTCAAAAACGAGTAATGTCCTAAATTAACGAGGAGATTTTCTAAACCTCCATTTTGGCCAAATTTTAAGAGAATGCAAAAATATCCCATGGAAGTCATAGTTATGTTGTTTACCTATCCAACAAATTTTCACACGCTAAGATTCAATGCAAATCGGCCACATTATGGCCTTCCTACTAAAAAAGGGTCGAAAACGAGTAATGTCCCAAATTAACGAGGAGATTTTCTTAACCTCCATTTTGGCTGAATTTTTAGAGAATGCAAAAATATCTCATGGAAGTCGTAGTTATGTTGTTTACCTATCCAATGAATTGTCACATGCTAAGATTCAATACAAATTGCCCACTTTATGGCCTTCCTAGTAAGAAAGGGTCGAAAACGAGTAATGTCCTAGATTAACGAGGGGATTTTCTTAACCTCCATTTTGGCCGAATTTTTAGAGAATGCAAAAATATCCCATGGAAGTCGTAGTTATGTTGTTTACCTATCCAACGAATTGTCACATGCTAAGATTCAATACAAATCGGCCACTTTATGGCCTTCCTAGTAAAAATGGGTCGAAAACGAGTAATGTCCTAAATTAACGAGGAGATTTTCTTAACCTCCATTTTGGCCAAATTTTTACAGAATGCAAAAAAATCCCATGGAAGTCGTAGCTATATTGTTTACCTATCCAACGAATTGTCCCATGCTAAGATTCAATACAAACCGGCCACTTTATGGCCTTCCTTCTAAAAAAGGGTCGAAAATGAGTAATGTCCTAAATTAACGAGGGGATTTTCTTAACCACCATTTTGGCTGAATTTTTAGAGAATGCAAAAATATCCCATGGAAGTCGTAGTTATGTTGTTTACCTAACCAACGAATTGTCACATGCTAAGATTAAATGCAAATCGGCCACTTTATGGCCTTCCTAGTAAAAAAGGGTCGAAAACGAGTAATGTCCTAGATTAACGAGGGGATTTTCTTAACCTCCATTTTGGCCGAATTTTTAGAGAATGCAAAAATATCCCATGGAAGTCGTAGTTATGTTGTTTACCTATCCAACGAATTGTCACATGCTAAGATTCAATACAAATCGGCCACTTTATGGCCTTCCTAGTAAAAATGGGTCAAAAACGAGTAATGTCCTAAATTAACGAGGAGATTTTCTAAACCTCCATTTTGGCCAAATTTTAAGAGAATGCAAAAATATCACATGGAAGTCATAGTTATGTTGTTTACCTATCCAACAAATTTTCACACGCTAAGATTCAATGCAAATCGGCCACATTATGGCCTTCCTACTAAAAAAGGGTCGAAAACGAGTAATGTCCCAAATTAACGAGGAGATTTTCTTAACCTCCATTTTGGCTGAATTTTTAGAGAATGCAAAAATATCTCATGGAAGTCGTAGTTATGTTGTTTACCTATCCAATGAATTGTCACATGCTAAGATTCAATACAAATTGCCCACTTTATGGCCTTCCTAGTAAGAAAGGGTCGAAAACGAGTAATGTCCTAGATTAACGAGGGGATTTTCTTAACCTCCATTTTGGCCGAATTTTTAGAGAATGCAAAAATATCCCATGGAAGTCGTAGTTATGTTGTTTACCTATCCAACGAATTGTCACATGCTAAGATTCAATACAAATCGGCCACTTTATGGCCTTCCTAGTAAAAATGGGTCGAAAACGAGTAATGTCCTAAATTAACGAGGAGATTTTCTTAACCTCCATTTTGGCCAAATTTTTACAGAATGCAAAAAAATCCCATGGAAGTCGTAGCTATATTGTTTACCTATCCAACGAATTGTCCCATGCTAAGATTCAATACAAACCGGCCACTTTATGGCCTTCCTTCTAAAAAAGGGTCGAAAATGAGTAATGTCCTAAATTAACGAGGGGATTTTCTTAACCTCCATTTTGGCTGAATTTTTAGAGAATGCAAAAATATCCCATGGAAGTCGTAGTTATGTTGTTTACCTATCCAACGTATTGTCACATGCTAAGATTCAATACAAATCGGCCACTTTAAGGCCTTCCTAGTAAAAATGGGTCGAAAACGAGTAATGTCCTAAATTAACGAGGAGTTTTTCCTAACCTCCATTTTGGCCTAATTTTTAGAGAATGCAAAAATATCCCATGGAAGTCGTTGTTATGTTGTTTACCTATCCAACGAATTGTCACATGCTAAGATTAAATGCAAATCGGCCACTTTATGGCCTTCCTAGTAAAAAAGGGTCGAAAACGAGTAATGTCCTAGATTAACGAGGGGATTTTCTTAACCTCCATTTTGGCCGAATTTTTAGAGAATGCAAAAATATCCTATGGAAGTCGTAGTTATGTTGTTTACCTATCCAACGAATTGTCACATGCTAAGATTCAATACAAATCGGCCACTTTATGGCCTTCCTAGTAAAAATGGGTCAAAAACGAGTAATGTCCTAAATTAACGAGGAGATTTTCTAAACCTCCATTTTGGCCAAATTTTTAGAGAATGCAAAAATATCCCATGGAAGTCATAGTTATGTTGTTTACCTATCCAACGAATTGTCACACGCTAAGATTCAATGCAAATCGGCCACATTATGGCCTTCCTACTAAAACAGGGTCAAAAACGAGTAATGTCCCAAATTAACGAGGAGATTTTCTTAACCTCCATTTTGGCTGAATTTTTAGAGAATGCAAAAATATCCCATGGAAGTCGTATTTATGTTGTTTACCTATCCAATGAATTGTCACATGCTAAGATTCAATACAAATCGGCCACTTTATGGCCTTCCTAGTAAAAATGGGTCGAAAGCGAGTAATGTCCTAAATTAACGAGGAGATTTTCTTAACCTCCATTTTGGCCGAATTTTTAGAGAATGCAAAAATATCCCATGTAAGTCGTAGTTATGTTGTTTACCTATCCAACAAATTGTCACACGCTAAGATTCAATGCAAATCGGCCACATTATGGCCTTCCTACTAAAAAAGGGTCGAAAACGAGTAATGTCCCAAATTGACGAGGAGATTTTCTTAACCTCCATTTTGGCTGAATTTTTAGAGGATGCAAAAAAATCCCATGGAAGTCGTAGCTATATTGTTTACCTATCCAACTAATTGTCCCATGCTAAGATTCAATACAAACCGGCCACTTTATGGCCTTCCTTCTAAAAAAGGGTCGAAAACGAGTAATGTCCTAAATTAACGAGGGGATTTTCTTAACCTCCATTTTGGCTGAATTTTTAGAGAATGCAAAAATATCCCATGGAAGTCGTAGTTATGTTGTTTACCTATCCAACGAATTGTCACATGCTAAGATTCAATACAAATCGGCCACTTTAAGGCCTTCCTAGTAAAAATGGGTCGAAAACGAGTAATGTCCTAAATTAACGAGGAGTTTTTCCTAACCTCCATTTTGGCCGAATTTTTAGAGAATGCAAAAATATCCCATGGAAGTCGTTGTTATGTTGTTTACCTATCCAACGAATTGTCACATGCTAAGATTAAATGCAAATCGGCCACTTTATGGCCTTCCTAGTAAAAAAGGGTCGAAACGAGTAATGTCCTAGATTAACGAGGGGATTTTCTTAACCTCCATTTTGGCCGAATTTTTAGAGAATGCAAAAATATCCCATGGAAGTCGTAGTTATGTTGTTTACCTATCCAACGAATTGTCACATGCTAAGATTCAATACAAATCGGCCACTTTATGGCCTTCCTAGTAAAAATGGGTCGAAAACGAGTAATGTCCTAAATTAACGAGGAGATTTTCTTAACCTCCATTTTGGCCGAATTTTTAGAGAATGCAAAAATATCCCATGGAAGTCGTAGTTATGTTGTTTACCTATCCAACAAATTGTCACACGCTAAGATTCAATGCAAATCAGCCACATTATGGCCTTCCTACTAAAAAAGGGTCGAAAACGAGTAATGTCCCAAACTGACGAGGAGATTTTCTTAACCTCCATTTTGGCTGAATTTTTAGAGAATGCAAAAAAATCCCATGGAAGTCGTAGCTATATTGTTTACCTATCCAACGAATTGTCCCATGCTAAGATTCAATACAAACCGGCCACTTTATGGCCTTCCTTCTAAAAAAGGGTCGAAAACGAGTAATGTCCTAAATTAACGAGGGGATTTTCTTAACCTCCATTTTGGCTGAATTTTTAGAGAATGCAAAAATATCCCATGGAAGTCGTAGTTATGTTGTTTACCTATCCAACGAATTGTCACATGCTAAGATTAAATGCAAATCGGCCACTTTATGGCCTTCCTAGTAAAAAAGGGTCGAAAACGAGTAATGTCCTAGATTAACGAGGGGATTTTCTTAACCTCCATTTTGGCCGAATTTTTAGAGAATGCAAAAATATCCCATGGAAGTCGTAGTTATGTTGTTTACCTATCCAACGAATTGTCACATGCTAAGATTCAATACAAATCGGCCACTTTATGGCCTTCCTAGTAAAAATTGGTCAAAAACGAGTAATGTCCTAAATTAACGAGGAGATTTTCTAAACCTCCATTTTGGCCAAATTTTAAGAGAATGCAAAAATATCCCATGGAAGTCATAGTTATGTTGTTTACCTATCCAACGAATTGTCACACGCTAAGATTCAATGCAAATCGGCCACATTATGGCCTTCCTACTAAAAAAGGGTCGAAAACGAGTAATGTCCCAAATTAACGAGGAGATTTTCTTAACCTCCATTTTGGCTGAATTTTTAGAGAATGCAAAAATATCTCATGGAAGTCGTAGTTATGTTGTTTACCTATCCAATGAATTGTCACATGCTAAGATTCAATACAAATTGCCCACTTTATGGCCTTCCTAGTAAGAAAGGGTCGAAAACGAGTAATGTCCTAGATTAACGAGGGGATTTTCATAACCTCCATTTTGGCCGAATTTTTAGAGAATGCAAAAATATCCCATGGAAGTCGTAGTTATGTTGTTTACCTATCCAACGAATTATCACATGCTAAGATTCAATACAAATCGGCCACTTTATGGCCTTCCTAGTAAAAATGGGTCGAAAACGAGTAATGTCCTAAATTAACGAGGAGATTTTCTTAACCTCCATTTTGGCCAAATTTTTACAGAATGCAAAAAAATCTCATGGAAGTCGTAGCTATATTGTTGACCTATCCAACGAATTGTCCCATGCTAAGATTCAATACAAACCGGCCACTTTATGGCCTTCCTTCCAAAAAAGGGTCGAAAATGAGTAATGTCCTAAATTAACGAGGGGATTTTCTTAACCTCCATTTTGGCTGAATTTTTAGAGAATGCAAAAATATCCCATGGAAGTCGTAGTTATGTTGTTTACCTATCCAACGAATTGTCACATGCTAAGATTCAATACAAATCGGCCACTTTAAGGCCTTCCTAGTGAAAATGGGTCGAAAACGAGTAATGTCCTAAATTAACGAGGAGTTTTTCCTAACCTCCATTTTGGCCTAATTTTTAGAGAATGCAAAAATATCCCATGGAAGTCGTTGTTATGTTGTTTACCTATCCAACGAATTGTCACATGCTAAGATTAAATGCAAATCGGCCACTTTATGGCCTTCCTAGTAAAAAAGGGTCGAAAACGAGTAATGTCCTAGATTAACGAGGGGATTTTCTTAACCTCCATTTTGGCCGAATTTTTAGAGAATGCAAAAATATCCTATGGAAGTCGTAGTTATGTTGTTTACCTATCCAACGAATTGTCACATGCTAAGATTCAATACAAATCGGCCACTTTATGGCCTTCCTAGTAAAAATGGGTCAAAAACGAGTAATGTCCTAAATTAACGAGGAGATTTTCTAAACCTCCATTTTGGCCAAATTTTTAGAGAATGCAAAAATATCCCATGGAAGTCATAGTTATGTTGTTTACCTATCCAACGAATTGTCACACGCTAAGATTCAATGCAAATCGGCCACATTATGGCCTTCCTACTAAAAAAGGGTCGAAAACGAGTAATGTCCCAAATTAACGAGGAGATTTTCTTAACCTCCATTTTGGCTGAATTTTTAGAGAATGCAAAAATATCTCATGGAAGTCGTAGTTATGTTGTTTACCTAGCCAATGAATTGTCACATGCTAAGATTCAATACAAATTGCCCACTTTATGGTCTTCCTAGTAAGAAAGGGTCGAAAACGAGTAATGTCCTAGTTTAACGAGGGGATTTTCTTAACCTCCATTTTGGCCGATTTTTTAGAGAATGCAAAAATATCCCATGGAAGTCGTAGTTATGTTGTTTACCTATCCAACGAATTATCACATGCTAAGATTCAATACAAATCGGCCACTTTATGGCCTTCCTAGTAAAAATGGGTCGAAAACGAGCAATGTCCTAAATTAACGAGGAGATTTTCTTAACCTCCATTTTGGCCGAATTTTTACAGAATGCAAAAATATCCCATGGAAGTCGTAGTTATGTCGTTTACCAATCCAATGAATTGTCACACGCTAAGATTCAATGCAAATCGGCCACATTATGGCCTTCCTACTAAAAAAGGGTCGAAAACGAGTAATGTCCCAAATTAACGAGGAGATTTTCTTAACCTCCATTTTGGCTGTATTTTTAGAGAATGCAAAAATATCCCATGGAAGTCGTAGTTATGTTGGTTACCTATCCAACGAATTGTCACACGCTAAGATTCAATGCAAATCGGCCACATTATGGCCTTCCTAGTAAAAAAGGGTCGAAAACGAGTAATGTCCAAAATTAACGAGGAGATTTTCTTAACCTCCATTTTGGCCGAATTTTTAGAGAATGCAAAAATATCCCATGGAAGTCGTAGTTATGTTGTTTACCAATCCAATGAATTGTCACACGCTAAGATTCAATGCAAATCAGCCACATTATGGCCTTCCTACTAAAAAAGGGTCGAAAACGAGTAATGTCCCAAATTAACGAGGAGATTTTCTTAACCTCCATTTTGGCTGAATTTTTAGAGAATGCAAAAATATCCCATGGAAGTCGTAGTTATGTTGTTTACCTATCCAACGAATTGTCACACGCTAAGATTCAATGCAAATCGGCCACATTATGGCCTTCCTAGTAAAAAAGGGTCGAAAACGAGTAATGTCCAAAATTAACGAGGAGATTTTCTTAACCTCCATTTTGGCCGAATTTTTAGAGAATGCAAAAATATCCCATGGAAGTCATAGTTATGTTGTTTACCTATCCAACGAATTGTCGCATGCTAAGATTCAATACAAATCGGCCACTTTATGGCCTTCCTAGTAAAAAAGGGTCGAAAATGAGTAATGTCCTAAATTAACGAGGAGATTTTCTTAACCTCCATTTTGGCCGAATTTTTAGAGAATGCAAAAATATCCCATGTAAGTCGTAGTTATGTTATTAACCTATCCAACGAATTGTCACATGCTAAGATTCAATACAAATCGGCCACTTTATGGCCTTCCTAGTAAAAATGGGTCGAAAACGAGCAATGTCCTAAATTAACGAGGATATTTTCTTAACCTCCATTTTGGCCGAATTCTTAGAGAATGCAAAAATATCCCATGGAAGTCGTAGTTATGTTGTTTACCAATCCAATGAATTGTCACACGCTAAGATTCAATGCAAATCGGCCACATTATGGCCTTCCTAGTAAAAAAGGGTCGAAAACGAGTAATGTCCCAAATTAACGAGGAGATTTTCTTAACCTCCATTTTGGCTGAATTTTTAGAGAATGCAAAAATATCCCATGGAAGTCGTAGTTATGTTGTTTACCTATCCAACGAATTGTCACATGCTAAGATTCAATGCAAATCGACCACATTATGGCCTTCCTAGTAAAAAAGGGTCGATAACGAGTAATGTCCTAAATTAGCGAGGAGATTTTCTTAACCTCCATTTTGGCTGAATTTTTAGAGAATGCAAAAATATCCCATGGAAGTCGTAGTTATGTTGTTTACCTATCCAACGAATTGTCGCACGCTAAGATTCAATGCAAGTCGTAGTTATGTTTTTAACCTATCCAACGAATTGTCACATGCTAAGATTCAATACAAATCGGCCACTTTATGGCCTTCCTAGTAAAAATGGGTCGAAAACGAGCAATGTCCTAAATTAACGAGGATATTTTCTTAACCTCCATTTTGGCCGAATTTTTAGAGAATGCAAAAATATCCCATGGAAGTCGTAGTTATGTTGTTTACCAATCCAATGAATTGTCACACGCTAAGATTCAATGCAAATCGGCCACATTATGGCCTTCCTAGTAAAAAAGGGTCGAAAACGAGTAATGTCCCAAATTAACGAGGAGATTTTCTTAACCTCCATTTTGGCTGAATTTTTAGAGAATGCAAAAATATCCCATGGAAGTTGTAGTTATGTTGTTTACCTATCCAACGAATTGTCACATGCTAAGATTCAATACAAATCGGCCACTTTATGGCCTTCCTAATAAAAATGGGTCGAAAACGAGTAATGTCCCAAATTAACGAGGAGATTTTCTTAACCTCCATTTTGGCCGAATTTTTAGAGAATGCAAAAATATCCCATGGAAGTCATAGTTATGTTGTTTACCTATCCAACGAATTGTCACACGCTAAGATTCAATACAAATCGGCCACTTTATGGCCTTCCTAGTAAAAATAGGTCGAAAACAAGCAATGTCCTAAATTAACGAGGAGATTTTCTTAACCTCCATTTTGGCCGAATTTTTAGAGAATGCAAAAATATCCCATGGAAGTCGTAGTTATGTTGTTTACCAATCCAATGAATTGTCACACGCTAAGATTCAATGCAAATCGGCCACATTATGGCCTTCCTACTAAAAAAGGGTCGAAAACGAGTAATGTCCCAAATTAACGAGGAGATTTTCTTAACCTCCATTTTGGCTGAATTTTTAGAGAATGCAAAAATATCCCATGGAAGTCGTAGTTATGTTGTTTACCTATCCAACGAATTGTCACACGCTAAGATTCAATGCAAATCGGCCACATTATGGCCTTCCTAGTAAAAAAGGGTCGAAAACGAGTAATGTCCAAAATTAACGAGGAGATTTTCTTAACCTCCATTTTGGCCGAATTTTTAGAGAATGCAAAAATATCCCATGGAAGTCGTAGTTATGTTGTTTACCAATCCAATGAATTGTCACACGCTAAGATTCAATGCAAATCGGCCACATTATGGCCTTCCTACTAAAAAAGGGTCGAAAACGAGTAATGTCCCAAATTAACGAGGAGATTTTCTTAACCTCCATTTTGGCTGAATTTTTAGAGAATGCAAAAATATCCCATGGAAGTCGTAGTTATGTTGTTTACCTATCCAACGAATTGTCACACGCTAAGATTCAATGCAAATCGGCCACATTATGGCCTTCCTAGTAAAAAAGGGTCGAAAACGAGTAATGTCCAAAATTAACGAGGAGATTTTCTTAACCTCCATTTTGGCCGAATTTTTAGAGAATGCAAAAATATCCCATGGAAGTCATAGTTATGTTGTTTACCTATCCAACGAATTGTCGCATGCTAAGATTCAATACAAATCGGCCACTTTATGGCCTTCCTAGTAAAAAAGGGTCGAAAATGAGTAATGTCCTAAATTAACGAGGAGATTTTCTTAACCTCCATTTTGGCCGAATTTTTAGAGAATGCAAAAATATCCCATGTAAGTCGTAGTTATGTTATTAACCTATCCAACGAATTGTCACATGCTAAGATTCAATACAAATCGGCCACTTTATGGCCTTCCTAGTAAAAATGGGTCGAAAACGAGCAATGTCCTAAATTAACGAGGATATTTTCTTAACCTCCATTTTGGCCGAATTTTTAGAGAATGCAAAAATATCCCATGGAAGTCGTAGTTATGTTGTTTACCAATCCAATGAATTGTCACACGCTAAGATTCAATGCAAATCGGCCACATTATGGCCTTCCTAGTAAAAAAGGGTCGAAAACGAGTAATGTCCCAAATTAACGAGGAGATTTTCTTAACCTCCATTTTGGCTGAATTTTTAGAGAATGCAAAAATATCCCATGGAAGTCGTAGTTATGTTGTTTACCTATCCAACGAATTGTCACATGCTAAGATTCAATGCAAATCGGCCACATTATGGCCTTCCTACTAAAAAAGGGTCGAAAACGAGTAATGTCCCAAATTAACGAGGAGATTTTCTTAACCTCCATTTTGGCTGAATTTTTAGAGAATGCAAAAATATCCCATGGAAGTCGTAGTTATGTTGTTTACCTATCCAACAAATTGTCACATGCTAAGATTCAATACAAATCGGCCACTTTATGGCCTTCCTAGTAAAAATAGGTCGAAAACGAGTAATGTCCCAAATTAACGAGGAGATTTTCTTAACCTCCATTTTGGCCGAATTTTTAGAGAATGCAAAAATATCCCATGGAAGTCGTAGTTATGTTGTTTACCAATCCAATGAATTGTCACACGCTAAGATTCAATGCAAATCGGCCACTTTATGGCCTTCCTACTAAAAAAGGGTCGAAAACGAGTAATGTCCCAAATTAACGAGGAGATTTTCTTAACCTCCATTTTGGCTGAATTTTTAGAGAATGCAAAAATATCCCATGGATGTCGTAGTTATGTTGTTTACCTATCCAACGAATTGTCACACGCTAAGATTCAATGCAAATCGGCCACTTTATGTCCTTCCTAGTAAAAAAGGGTCGAAAACGAGTAATGTCCCAAATTAACGAGGAGATTTTCTTAACCTCCATTTTGGCTGAATTTTTAGAGAATGCAAAATTATCCCATGGATGTCGTAGTTATGTTGTTTACCTATCCAACGAATTGTCACATGCTAAGATTCAATGCAAATCGGCCACATTATGGCCTTCCTAGTAAAAAAGGGTCGAAAACGAGTAATGTCCTAAATTAACGAGGAGATTTTCTTAACCTCCATTTTGGCTGAATTTT
Source organism: Medicago sativa (assembly GCF_051527215.1). Taxonomy (NCBI): domain Eukaryota; kingdom Viridiplantae; phylum Streptophyta; class Magnoliopsida; order Fabales; family Fabaceae; genus Medicago; species Medicago sativa. The sequence continues at coordinate 87,559,188 of NC_140750.1, forward strand.
TCGAGAATGCAAAAATATCCCATGGAAGTCGTAGTTATGTTCTTTACCTATCCAACGAATTGTCGCATGCTAAGATTCAATACAAATCGGCCACTTTATGGCCTTCCTAGTAAAAAAGGGTCGAAAACGAGGAATGTCCTAAATTGACGAGGAGATTTTCTTAACCTCCATTTTGGCCGAATTTTTAGAGAATGCAAAAATATCCCATGGAAGTCGTAGTTATGTTGTTTACCAATCCAATGAATTGTCACACGCTAAGATTCAATGCAAATCGGCCACATTATGGCCTTCCTACTAAAAAAGGGTCGAAAACGAGTAATGTCCCAAATTAACGAGGAGATTTTCTTAACCTCCATTTTGGCTGAATTTTTAGAGAATGCAAAAATATCCCATGGAAGTCGTAGTTATGTTGTTTACCTATCCAACGAATTGTCACACGCTAAGATTCAATGCAAATCGGCCACATTATGGCCTTCCTAGTAAAAAAGGGTCGAAAACGAGTAATGTCCCAAATTAACGAGGAGATTTTCTTAACCTCCATTTTGGCTGAATTTTTAGAGAATGCAAAAATATCCCACGGAAGTCGTAGATATGTTGTTTACCTATCCAACGAATTGTCACATGCTAAGATTCAATTCAATACAAATCGGCCACTTTATGGCCTTCCTAGTAAAAATGGGTCGAAAATGAGTAATGTCCCAAATTAACGAGGAGATTTTCTTAACCTCCATTTTGGCTGAATTTTTAGAGAATGCAAAAATATCCCATGGAAGTCGTAGTTATGTTGTTTACCTATCCAACGAATTGTCACACGCTAAGATTCAATGCAAATCGGCCACATTATGGCCTTCCTAGTAAAAAAGGGTCGAAAACGAGTAATGTCCCAAATTAACGAGGAGATTTTCTTAACCTCCATTTTGGCTGAATTTTTAGAGAATGCAAAAATATCCCACGGAAGTCGTAGATATGTTGTTTACCTATCCAACGAATTGTCACATGCTAAGATTCAATTCAATACAAATCGGCCACTTTATGGCCTTCCTAGTAAAAATGGGTCGAAAATGAGTAATGTCCCAAATTAACGAGGAGATTTTCTTAACCTCCATTCTGGCCGAATTTTTAGAGAATGCAAAAATATCCCATGGAAGTCGTAGTTATGTTGTTTACCTATCCAACGAATTGTCACACGCTAAGATTCAATGCAAATCGGCCACTTTATGGCCTTCCTAATAAAAATGGGTCGAAAACGAGTAATGTCCCAAATTAACAAGGAGATTTTCTTAACCTCCATTCTGGCCGAATTTTTAGAGAATGCAAAAATATCCCATGGATGTCGTAGTTATGTTGTTTACCTATCCAACGAATTGTCACACGCTAAGATTCAATGCAAATCGGCCACTTTATGGCCTTCCTAGTAACAATGGGTCGAAAACGAGTAATGTCCTAAATTAACGAGGAGATTTTCTTAACCTCCATTCTGGCCGAACTTTTAGAGAATGCAAAAATATCCCATGGATGTCGTAGTTATGTTGTTTACCTATCCAACGAATTGTCACACGCTAAGATTCAATGCAAATCGGCCACATTATGGCCTTCCTACTAAAAAAGGGTCGAAAACGAGTAATGTCCCAAATTAACGAGGAGATTTTCTTAACCTCCATTTTGGCTGAATTTTTAGAGAATGCAAAAATATCCCATGGAAGTCGTAGTTATGTTGTTTACCTATCCAACGAATTGTCACACGCTAAGATTCAATACAAATCGGCCACTTTATGGCCTTCCTAGTAAAAATAGGTCGAAAACAAGCAATGTCCTAAATTAACGAGGAGATTTTCTTAACCTCCATTTTGGCCGAATTTTTAGAGAATGCAAAAATATCCCATGGAAGTCGTAGTTATGTTGTTTACCAATCCAATGAATTGTCACACGCTAATATTCAATGCAAATCGGCCACATTATGGCCTTCCTACTAAAAAAGGGTCGAAAACGAGTAATGTCCCAAATTAACGAGGAGATTTTCTTAACCTCCATTTTGGCTGAATTTTTAGAGAATGCAAAAATATCCCATGGAAGTCGTAGTTATGTTGTTTACCTATCCAACGAATTGTCACACGCTAAGATTCAATGCAAATCGGCCACATTATGGCCTTCCTAGTAAAAAAGGGTCGAAAACGAGTAATGTCCAAAATTAACGAGGAGATTTTCTTAACCTCCATTTTGGCCGAATTTTTAGAGAATGCAAAAATATCCCATGGAAGTCGTAGTTATGTTGTTTACCAATCCAATGAATTGTCACACGCTAAGATTCAATGCAAATCGGCCACATTATGGCCTTCCTACTAAAAAAGGGTCGAAAACGAGTAATGTCCCAAATTAACGAGGAGATTTTCTTAACCTCCATTTTGGCTGAATTTTTAGAGAATGCAAAAATATCCCATGGAAGTCGTAGTTATGTTGTTTACCTATCCAACGAATTGTCACACGCTAAGATTCAATGCAAATCGGCCACATTATGGCCTTCCTAGTAAAAAAGGGTCGAAAACGAGTAATGTCCAAAATTAACGAGGAGATTTTCTTAACCTCCATTTTGGCCGAATTTTTAGAGAATGCAAAAATATCCCATGGAAGTCATAGTTATGTTGTTTACCTATCCAACGAATTGTCGCATGCTAAGATTCAATACAAATCGGCCACTTTATGGCCTTCCTAGTAAAAAATGGTCGAAAATGAGTAATGTCCTAAATTAACGAGGAGATTTTCTTAACCTCCATTTTGGCCGAATTTTTAGAGAATGCAAAAATATCCCATGTAAGTCGTAGTTATGTTATTAACCTATCCAACGAATTGTCACATGCTAAGATTCAATACAAATCGGCCACTTTATGGCCTTCCTAGTAAAAATGGGTCGAAAACGAGCAATGTCCTAAATTAACGAGGATATTTTCTTAACCTCCATTTTGGCCGAATTTTTAGAGAATGCAAAAATATCCCATGGAAGTCGTAGTTATGTTGTTTACCAATCCAATGAATTGTCACACGCTAAGATTCAATGCAAATCGGCCACATTATGGCCTTCCTAGTAAAAAAGGGTCGAAAACGAGTAATGTCCCAAATTAACGAGGAGATTTTCTTAACCTCCATTTTGGCTGAATTTTTAGAGAATGCAAAAATATCCCATGGAAGTTGTAGTTTTGTTGTTTACCTATCCAACGAATTGTCACATGCTAAGATTCAATACAAATCGGCCACTTTATGGCCTTCCTAATAAAAATGGGTCGAAAACGAGTAATGTCCCAAATTAACGAGGAGATTTTCTTAACCTCCATTTTGGCTGAATTTTTAGAGAATGCAAAAATATCCCATGGAAGTCGTAGTTATGTTGTTTACCTATCCAACAAATTGTCACATGCTAAGATTCAATACAAATCGGCCACTTTATGGCCTTCCTAGTAAAAATAGGTCGAAAACAAGCAATGTCCTAAATTAACGAGGAGATTTTCTTAACCTCCATTTTGGCCGAATTTTTAGAGAATGCAAAAATATCCCATGGAAGTCGTAGTTATGTTGTTTACCAATCCAATGAATTGTCACACGCTAAGATTCAATGCAAATCGGCCACATTATGGCCTTCCTACTAAAAAAGGGTCGAAAACGAGTAATGTCCCAAATTAACGAGGAGATTTTCTTAACCTCCATTTTGGCTGAATTTTTAGAGAATGCAAAAATATCCCATGGAAGTCGTAGTTATGTTGTTTACCTATCCAACGAATTGTCACACGCTAAGATTCAATGCAAATCGGCCACATTATGGCCTTCCTAGTAAAAAAGGGTCGAAAACGAGTAATGTCCCAAATTAACGAGGAGATTTTCTTAACCTCCATTTTGGCCGAATTTTTAGAGAATGCAAAAATATCCCATGGAAGTTGTAGTTATGTTGTTTACCTATCCAACGAATTGTCACATGCTAAGATTCAATACAAATCGGCCACTTTATGGCCTTCCTAATAAAAATGGGTCGAAAACGAGTAATGTCCCAAATTAACGAGGAGATTTTCTTAACCTCCATTTTGGCTGAATTTTTAGAGAATGCAAAAATATCCCATGGAAGTCGTAGTTATGTTGTTTACCTATCCAACAAATTGTCACATGCTAAGATTCAATACAAATCGGCCACTTTATGGCCTTCCTAGTAAAAATAGGTCGAAAACAAGCAATGTCCTAAATTAACGAGGATATTTTCTTAACCTCCATTTTGGCCGAATTTTTAGAGAATGCAAAAATATCCCATGGAAGTCGTAGTTATGTTGTTTACCAATCCAATGAATTGTCACACGCTAAGATTCAATGCAAATCGGCCACATTATGGCCTTCCTAGTAAAAAAGGGTCGAAAACGAGTAATGTCCCAAATTAACGAGGAGATTTTCTTAACCTCCATTTTGGCTGAATTTTTAGAGAATGCAAAAATATCCCATGGAAGTTGTAGTTTTGTTGTTTACCTATCCAACGAATTGTCACATGCTAAGATTCAATACAAATCGGCCACTTTATGGCCTTCCTAATAAAAATGGGTCGAAAACGAGTAATGTCCCAAATTAACGAGGAGATTTTCTTAACCTCCATTTTGGCTGAATTTTTAGAGAATGCAAAAATATCCCATGGAAGTCGTAGTTATGTTGTTTACCTATCCAACAAATTGTCACATGCTAAGATTCAATACAAATCGGCCACTTTATGGCCTTCCTAGTAAAAATAGGTCGAAAACAAGCAATGTCCTAAATTAACGAGGAGATTTTCTTAACCTCCATTTTGGCCGAATTTTTAGAGAATGCAAAAATATCCCATGGAAGTCGTAGTTATGTTGTTTACCAATCCAATGAATTGTCACACGCTAAGATTCAATGCAAATCGGCCACATTATGGCCTTCCTACTAAAAAAGGGTCGAAAACGAGTAATGTCCCAAATTAACGAGGAGATTTTCTTAACCTCCATTTTGGCTGAATTTTTAGAGAATGCAAAAATATCCCATGGAAGTCGTAGTTATGTTGTTTACCTATCCAACGAATTGTCACACGCTAAGATTCAATGCAAATCGGCCACATTATGGCCTTCCTAGTAAAAAAGGGTCGAAAACGAGTAATGTCCCAAATTAACGAGGAGATTTTCTTAACCTCCATTTTGGCTGAATTTTTAGAGAATGCAAAAATATCCCATGGAAGTTGTAGTTATGTTGTTTACCTATCCAACGAATTGTCACATGCTAAGATTCAATACAAATCGGCCACTTTATGGCCTTCCTAATAAAAATGGGTCGAAAACGAGTAATGTCCCAAATTAACGAGGAGATTTTCTTAACCTCCATTTTGGCTGAATTTTTAGAGAATGCAAAAATATCCCATGGAAGTCGTAGTTATGTTGTTTACCTATCCAACAAATTGTCACATGCTAAGATTCAATACAAATCGGCCACTTTATGGCCTTCCTAGTAAAAAATGGTCGAAAATGAGTAATGTCCTAAATTAACGAGGAGATTTTCTTAACCTCCATTTTGGCCGAATTTTTAGAGAATGCAAAAATATCCCATGTAAGTCGTAGTTATGTTATTAACCTATCCAACGAATTGTCACATGCTAAGATTCAATACAAATCGGCCACTTTATGGCCTTCCTAGTAAAAATGGGTCGAAAACGAGCAATGTCCTAAATTAACGAGGATATTTTCTTAACCTCCATTTTGGCCGAATTTTTAGAGAATGCAAAAATATCCCATGGAAGTCGTAGTTATGTTGTTTACCAATCCAATGAATTGTCACACGCTAAGATTCAATGCAAATCGGCCACATTATGGCCTTCCTAGTAAAAAAGGGTCGAAAACGAGTAATGTCCCAAATTAACGAGGAGATTTTCTTAACCTCCATTTTGGCTGAATTTTTAGAGAATGCAAAAATATCCCATGGAAGTTGTAGTTTTGTTGTTTACCTATCCAACGAATTGTCACATGCTAAGATTCAATACAAATCGGCCACTTTATGGCCTTCCTAATAAAAATGGGTCGAAAACGAGTAATGTCCCAAATTAACGAGGAGATTTTCTTAACCTCCATTTTGGCTGAATTTTTAGAGAATGCAAAAATATCCCATGGAAGTCGTAGTTATGTTGTTTACCTATCCAACAAATTGTCACATGCTAAGATTCAATACAAATCGGCCACTTTATGGCCTTCCTAGTAAAAATAGGTCGAAAACAAGCAATGTCCTAAATTAACGAGGAGATTTTCTTAACCTCCATTTTGGCCGAATTTTTAGAGAATGCAAAAATATCCCATGGAAGTCGTAGTTATGTTGTTTACCAATCCAATGAATTGTCACACGCTAAGATTCAATGCAAATCGGCCACATTATGGCCTTCCTACTAAAAAAGGGTCGAAAACGAGTAATGTCCCAAATTAACGAGGAGATTTTCTTAACCTCCATTTTGGCTGAATTTTTAGAGAATGCAAAAATATCCCATGGAAGTCGTAGTTATGTTGTTTACCTATCCAACGAATTGTCACACGCTAAGATTCAATGCAAATCGGCCACATTATGGCCTTCCTAGTAAAAAAGGGTCGAAAACGAGTAATGTCCCAAATTAACGAGGAGATTTTCTTAACCTCCATTTTGGCTGAATTTTTAGAGAATGCAAAAATATCCCATGGAAGTTGTAGTTATGTTGTTTACCTATCCAACGAATTGTCACATGCTAAGATTCAATACAAATCGGCCACTTTATGGCCTTCCTAATAAAAATGGGTCGAAAACGAGTAATGTCCCAAATTAACGAGGAGATTTTCTTAACCTCCATTTTGGCTGAATTTTTAGAGAATGCAAAAATATCCCATGGAAGTCGTAGTTATGTTGTTTACCTATCCAACAAATTGTCACATGCTAAGATTCAATACAAATCGGCCACTTTATGGCCTTCCTAGTAAAAATAGGTCGAAAACAAGCAATGTCCTAAATTAACGAGGAGATTTTCTTAACCTCCATTTTGGCCGAATTTTTAGAGAATGCAAAAATATCCCATGGAAGTCGTAGTTATGTTGTTTACCAATCCAATGAATTGTCACACGCTAAGATTCAATGCAAATCGGCCACATTATGGCCTTCCTACTAAAAAAGGGTCGAAAACGAGTAATGTCCCAAATTAACGAGGAGATTTTCTTAACCTCCATTTTGGCTGAATTTTTAGAGAATGCAAAAATATCCCATGGAAGTCGTAGTTATGTTGTTTACCTATCCAACGAATTGTCACACGCTAAGATTCAATGCAAATCGGCCACATTATGGCCTTCCTAGTAAAAAAGGGTCGAAAACGAGTAATGTCCCAAATTAACGAGGAGATTTTCTTAACCTCCATTTTGGCTGAATTTTTAGAGAATGCAAAAATATCCCATGGAAGTTGTAGTTATGTTGTTTACCTATCCAACGAATTGTCACATGCTAAGATTCAATACAAATCGGCCACTTTATGGCCTTCCTAATAAAAATGGGTCGAAAACGAGTAATGTCCCAAATTAACGAGGAGATTTTCTTAACCTCCATTCTGGCCGAATTTTTAGAGAATGCAAAAATATCCCATGGATGTCGTAGTTATGTTGTTTACCTATCCAACGAATTGTCACACGCTAAGATTCAATGCAAATCGGCCACTTTATGGCCTTCCTAGTAACAATGGGTCGAAAACGAGTAATGTCCTAAATTAACGAGGAGATTTTCTTAACCTCCATTCTGGCCGAATTTTTAGAGAATGCAAAATTATCCCATGGATGTCGTAGTTATGTTGTTTACCTATCCAACGAATTGTCACATGCTAAGATTCAATGCAAATCGACCACATTATGGCCTTCCTAGTAAAAAAGGGTCGAAAACGAGTAATGTCCTAAATTAACGAGGAGATTTTCTTAACCTCCATTTTGGCTGAATTTTTCGAGAATGCAAAAATATCCCATGGAAGTCGTAGTTATGTTCTTTACCTATCCAATGAATTGTCGCATGCTAAGATTCAATACAAATCGGCCACTTTATGGCCTTCCTAGTAAAAAAGGGTCGAAAACGAGTAATGTCCTAAATTGACGAGGAGATTTTCTTAACCTCCATTTTGGCCGAATTTTTAGAGAATGCAAAAATATCCCATGTAAGTCGTAGTTATGTTATTAACCTATCCAACGAATTGTCACATGCTAAGATTCAATACAAATCGGCCACTTTATGGCCTTCCTAGTAAAAATGGGTCGAAAACGAGCAATGTCCTAAATTAACGAGGATATTTTCTTAACCTCCATTTTGGCCGAATTTTTAGAGAATGCAAAAATATCCCATGGAAGTCGTAGTTATGTTGTTTACCTATCTAACGAGTTGTCACACGCTAAGATTCAATGCAAATCGGCCACATTATGGCCTTCCTAGTAAAAAAGGGTCGAAAACGAGTAATGTCCCAAATTAACGAGGAGATTTTCTTAACCTACATTTTGGCTGAATTTTTAGAGAATGCAAAAATATCCCACGGAAGTCGTAGATATGTTGTTTACCTATCCAACGAATTGTGACATGCTAAGATTCAATTCAATACAAATCGGCCACTTTATGGCCTTCCTAGTAAAAATGGGTCGAAAATGAGTAATGTCCCAAATTAACGAGGAGATTTTCTTAACCTCCATTCTGGCCGAATTTTTAGAGAATGCAAAAATATCCCATGGAAGTCGTAGTTATGTTGTTTACCTATCCAACGAATTGTCACACGCTAAGATTCAATGCAAATCGGCCACTTTATGGCCTTCCTAATAAAAATGGGTCGAAAACGAGTAATGTCCCAAATTAACAAGGAGATTTTCTTAACCTCCATTCTGGCCGAATTTTTAGAGAATGCAAAAATATCCCATGGATGTCGTAGTTATGTTGTTTACCTATCCAACGAATTGTCACACGCTAAGATTCAATGCAAATCGGCCACTTTATGGCCTTCCTAGTAACAATGGGTCGAAAACGAGTAATGTCCTAAATTAACGAGGAGATTTTCTTAACCTCCATTCTGGCCGAATTTTTAGAGAATGCAAAAATATCCCATGGATGTCGTAGTTATGTTGTTTACCTATCCAACGAATTGTCACACGCTAAGATTCAATGCAAATCGGCCACATTATGGCCTTCCTACTAAAAAAGGGTCGAAAACGAGTAATGTCCCAAATTAACGAGGAGATTTTCTTAACCTCCATTTTGGCTGAATTTTTAGAGAATGCAAAAATATCCCATGGAAGTCGTAGTTATGTTGTTTACCTATCCAACGAATTGTCACACGCTAAGATTCAATACAAATCGGCCACTTTATGGCCTTCCTAGTAAAAAAGGGTCGAAAACGAGTAATGTCCAAAATTAACGAGGAGATTTTCTTAACCTCCATTTTGGCCGAATTTTTAGAGAATGGAAAAATATCCCATGGAAGTCATAGTTATGTTGTTTACCTATCCAACGAATTGTCACACGCTAAGATTCAATACAAATCGGCCACTTTATGGCCTTCCTAGTAAAAATAGGTCGAAAACAAGCAATGTCCTAAATTAACGAGGAGATTTTCTTAACCTCCATTTTGGCCGAATTTTTAGAGAATGCAAAAATATCCCATGGAAGTCGTAGTTATGTTGTTTACCAATCCAATGAATTGTCACACGCTAAGATTCAATGCAAATCGGCCACATTATGGCCTTCCTACTAAAAAAGGGTCGAAAACGAGTAATGTCCCAAATTAACGAGGAGATTTTCTTAACCTCCATTTTGGCTGAATTTTTAGAGAATGCAAAAATATCCCATGGAAGTCGTAGTTATGTTGTTTACCTATCCAACGAATTGTCACACGCTAAGATTCAATGCAAATCGGCCACATTATGGCCTTCCTAGTAAAAAAGGGTCGAAAACGAGTAATGTCCAAAATTAACGAGGAGATTTTCTTAACCTCCATTTTGGCCGAATTTTTAGAGAATGCAAAAATATCCCATGGAAGTCGTAGTTATGTTGTTTACCAATCCAATGAATTGTCACACGCTAAGATTCAATGCAAATCGGCCACATTATGGCCTTCCTACTAAAAAAGGGTCGAAAACGAGTAATGTCCCAAATTAACGAGGAGATTTTCTTAACCTCCATTTTGGCTGAATTTTTAGAGAATGCAAAAATATCCCATGGAAGTCGTAGTTATGTTGTTTACCTATCCAACGAATTGTCACACGCTAAGATTCAATGCAAATCGGCCACATTATGGCCTTCCTAGTAAAAAAGGGTCGAAAACGAGTAATGTCCAAAATTAACGAGGAGATTTTCTTAACCTCCATTTTGGCCGAATTTTTAGAGAATGCAAAAATATCCCATGGAAGTCGTAGTTATGTTGTTTACCAATCCAATGAATTGTCACACGCTAAGATTCAATGCAAATCGGCCACATTATGGCCTTCCTACTAAAAAAGGGTCGAAAACGAGTAATGTCCCAAATTAACGAGGAGATTTTCTTAACCTCCATTTTGGCTGAATTTTTAGAGAATGCAAAAATATCCCATGGAAGTCGTAGTTATGTTGTTTACCTATCCAACGAATTGTCACACGCTAAGATTCAATGCAAATCGGCCACATTATGGCCTTCCTAGTAAAAAAGGGTCGAAAACGAGTAATGTCCAAAATTAACGAGGAGATTTTCTTAACCTCCATTTTGGCCGAATTTTTAGAGAATGCAAAAATATCCCATGGAAGTCATAGTTATGTTGTTTACCTATCCAACGAATTGTCGCATGCTAAGATTCAATACAAATCGGCCACTTTATGGCCTTCCTAGTAAAAAAGGGTCGAAAATGAGTAATGTCCTAAATTAACGAGGAGATTTTCTTAACCTCCATTTTGGCCGAATTTTTAGAGAATGCAAAAATATCCCATGTAAGTCGTAGTTATGTTATTAACCTATCCAACGAATTGTCACATGCTAAGATTCAATACAAATCGGCCACTTTATGGCCTTCCTAGTAAAAATGGGTCGAAAACGAGCAATGTCCTAAATTAACGAGGATATTTTCTTAACCTCCATTTTGGCCGAATTTTTAGAGAATGCAAAAATATCCCATGGAAGTCGTAGTTATGTTGTTTACCAATCCAATGAATTGTCACACGCTAAGATTCAATGCAAATCGGCCACATTATGGCCTTCCTAGTAAAAAAGGGTCGAAAACGAGTAATGTCCCAAATTAACGAGGAGATTTTCTTAACCTCCATTTTGGCTGAATTTTTAGAGAATGCAAAAATATCCCATGGAAGTTGTAGTTATGTTGTTTACCTATCCAACGAATTGTCACATGCTAAGATTCAATACAAATCGGCCACTTTATGGCCTTCCTAATAAAAATGGGTCGAAAACGAGTAATGTCCCAAATTAACGAGGAGATTTTCTTAACCTCCATTTTGGCTGAATTTTTAGAGAATTCAAAAATATCCCATGGAAGTCGTAGTTATGTTGTTTACCTATCCAACAAATTGTCACATGCTAAGATTCAATACAAATCGGCCACTTTATGGCCTTCCTAGTAAAAATAGGTCGAAAACAAGCAATGTCCTAAATTAACGAGGATATTTTCTTAACCTCCATTTTGGCCGAATTTTTAGAGAATGCAAAAATATCCCATGGAAGTCGTAGTTATGTTGTTTACCAATCCAATGAATTGTCACACGCTAAGATTCAATGCAAATCGGCCACATTATGGCCTTCCTACTAAAAAAGGGTCGAAAACGAGTAATGTCCCAAATTAACGAGGAGATTTTCTTAACCTCCATTTTGGCTGAATTTTTAGAGAATGCAAAAATATCCCATGGAAGTCGTAGTTATGTTGTTTACCTATCCAACGAATTGTCACACGCTAAGATTCAATGCAAATCGGCCACATTATGGCCTTCCTAGTAAAAAAGGGTCGAAAACGAGTAATGTCCCAAATTAACGAGGAGATTTTCTTAACCTCCATTTTGGCTGAATTTTTAGAGAATGCAAAAATATCCCATGGAAGTTGTAGTTATGTTGTTTACCTATCCAACGAATTGTCACATGCTAAGATTCAATACAAATCGGCCACTTTATGGCCTTCCTAATAAAAATGGGTCGAAAACGAGTAATGTCCCAAATTAACGAGGAGATTTTCTTAACCTCCATTCTGGCCGAATTTTTAGAGAATGCAAAAATATCCCATGGATGTCGTAGTTATGTTGTTTACCTATCCAACGAATTGTCACATGCTAAGATTCAATGCAAATCGGCCACTTTATGGCCTTCCTAGTAAAAATGGGTCGAAAACGAGCAATGTCCTAAATTAACGAGGATATTTTCTTAACCTCCATTTTGGCCGAATTTTTAGAGAATGCAAAAATATCCCATGGAAGTCGTAGTTATGTTGTTTACCTATCTAACGAGTTGTCACACGCTGAGATTCAATGCAAATCGGCCACATTATGGCCTTCCTAGTAAAAAAGGGTCGAAAACGAGTAATGTCCCAAATTAACGAGGAGATTTTCTTAACCTCCATTTTGGCTGAATTTTTAGAGAATGCAAAAATATCCCTCGGAAGTCGTAGATATGTTGTTTACCTATCCAACGAATTGTCACATGCTAAGATTCAATTCAATACAAATCGGCCACTTTATGGCCTTCCTAGTAAAAATGGGTCGAAAATGAGTAATGTCCCAAATTAACGAGGAGATTTTCTTAACCTCCATTCTGGCCGAATTTTTAGAGAATGCAAAAATATCCCATGGAAGTCGTAGTTATGTTGTTTACCTATCCAACGAATTGTCACACGCTAAGATTCAATGCAAATCGGCCACTTTATGGCCTTCCTAATAAAAATGGGTCGAAAACGAGTAATGTCCCAAATTAACAAGGAGATTTTCTTAACCTCCATTCTGGCCGAATTTTTAGAGAATGCAAAAATATCCCATGGATGTCGTAGTTATGTTGTTTACCTATCCAACGAATTGTCACACGCTAAGATTCAATGCAAATCGGCCACTTTATGGCCTTCCTAGTAACAATGGGTCGAAAACGAGTAATGTCCTAAATTAACGAGGAGATTTTCTTAACCTCCATTCTGGCCGAATTTTTAGAGAATGCAAAAATATCCCATGGATGTCGTAGTTATGTTGTTTACCTATCCAACGAATTGTCACACGCTAAGATTCAATGCAAATCGGCCACATTATGGCCTTCCTACTAAAAAAGGGTCGAAAACGAGTAATGTCCCAAATTAACGAGGAGATTTTCTTAACCTCCATTTTGGCTGAATTTTTAGAGAATGCAAAAATATCCCATGGAAGTCGTAGTTATGTTGTTTACCTATCCAACGAATTGTCACACGCTAAGATTCAATACAAATCGGCCACTTTATGGCCTTCCTAGTAAAAAAGGGTCGAAAACGAGTAATGTCCAAAATTAACGAGGAGATTTTCTTAACCTCCATTTTGGCCGAATTTTTAGACAATGCAAAAATATCCCATGGAAGTCATAGTTATGTTGTTTACCTATCCAACGAATTGTCACACGCTAAGATTCAATACAAATCGGCCACTTTATGGCCTTCCTAGTAAAAATAGGTCGAAAACAAGCAATGTCCTAAATTAACGAGGAGATTTTCTTAACCTCCATTTTGGCTGAATTTTTAGAGAATGCAAAAATATCCCATGGAAGTCGTAGTTATGTTGTTTACCAATCCAATGAATTGTCACACGCTAAGATTCAATGCAAATCGGCCACATTATGGCCTTCCTACTAAAAAAGGGTCGAAAACGAGTAATGTCCCAAATTAACGAGGAGATTTTCTTAACCTCCATTTTGGCTGAATTTTTAGAGAATGCAAAAATATCCCATGGAAGTCGTAGTTATGTTGTTTACCTATCCAACGAATTGTCACACGCTAAGATTCAATGCAAATCGGCCACATTATGGCCTTCCTAGTAAAAAAGGGTCGAAAACGAGTAATGTCCAAAATTAACGAGGAGATTTTCTTAACCTCCATTTTGGCCAAATTTTTAGAGAATGCAAAAATATCCCATGGAAGTCGTAGTTATGTTGTTTACCAATCCAATGAATTGTCACACGCTAAGATTCAATGCAAATCGGCCACATTATGGCCTTCCTACTAAAAAAGGGTCGAAAACGAGTAATGTCCCAAATTAACGAGGAGATTTTCTTAACCTCCATTTTGGCTGAATTTTTAGAGAATGCAAAAATATCCCATGGAAGTCGTAGTTATGTTGTTTACCTATCCAACGTATTGTCACACGCTAAGATTCAATGCAAATCGGCCACATTATGGCCTTCCTAGTAAAAAAGGGTCGAAAACGAGTAATGTCCAAAATTAACGAGGAGATTTTCTTAACCTCCATTTTGGCCGAATTTTTAGAGAATGCAAAAATATCCCATGGAAGTCATAGTTATGTTGTTTACCTATCCAACGAATTGTCGCATGCTAAGATTCAATACAAATCGGCCACTTTATGGCCTTCCTAGTAAAAAAGGGTCGAAAATGAGTAATGTCCTAAATTAACGAGGAGATTTTCTTAACCTCCATTTTGGCCGAATTTTTAGAGAATGCAAAAATATCCCATGTAAGTCGTAGTTATGTTATTAACCTATCCAACGAATTGTCACATGCTAAGATTCAATACAAATCGGCCACTTTATGGCCTTCCTAGTAAAAATGGGTCGAAAACGAGCAATGTCCTAAATTAACGAGGATATTTTCTTAACCTCCATTTTGGCCGAATTTTTAGAGAATGCAAAAATATCCCATGGAAGACGTAGTTATGTTGTTTACCTATCTAACGAGTTGTCACACGCTAAGATTCAATGCAAATCGGCCACATTATGGCCTTCCTAGTAAAAAAGGGTCGAAAACGAGTAATGTCCTAAATTAACGAGGAGATTTTCTTAACCTCCATTTTGGCCGAATTTTTAGAGAATGCAAAAATATCCCATGTAAGTCGTAGTTAAGTTATTAACCTATCCAACGAATTGTCACATGCTAAGATTCAATACAAATCGGCCACTTTATGGCCTTCCTACTAAAAAAGGGTCGAAAACGTGTAATGTCCCAAATTAACGAGGAGATTTTCTTAACCTCCATTTTGGCTGAATTTTTAGAGAATGCAAAAATATCCCATGGAAGTCGTAGTTATGTTGTTTACCTATCCAACGAATTGTCACATGCTAAGATTCAATACAAATCGGCCACTTTATGGCCTTCCTAGTAAAAAAGGGTCGAAAACGAGTAATGTCCTAAATTAACGAGGAGATTTTCTTAACCTCCATTTTGGCCGAATTTTTAGAGAATACAAAAATATCCCATGTAAGTTGTAGTTATGTTATTAACCTATCCAACGAATTGTCACATGCTAAGATTCAATACAAATCGGCCACTTTATGGCCTTCCTAGTAAAAATGGGTCGAAGACGAGCAATGTCCTAAATTAACGAGGATATTTTCTTAACCTCCATTTTGGCCGAATTTTTAGAGAATGCAAAAATATCCCATGGAAGTCGTAGTTATGTTGTTTACCTATCCAACGAATTGTCACACGCTAAGATTCAATGCAAATCGGCCACATTATGGCCTTCCTGGTAAAAAAGGGTCGAAAACGAGTAATGTCCCAAATTAACGAGGAGATTTTCTTAACCTCCATTTTGGCTGAATTTTTAGAGAATGCAAAAATATCCCATGGAAGTTGTAGTTATGTTGTTTACCTATCCAACGAATTGTCACATGCTAAGATTCAATACAAATCGGCCACTTTATGGCCTTCCTAATAAAAATGGGTCGAAAACGAGTAATGTCCCAAATTAACGAGGAGATTTTCTTAACCTCCATTCTGGCCGAATTTTTAGACAATGCAAAAATATCCCATGGATGTCGTAGTTATGTTGTTTACCTATCCAACGAATTGTCACACGCTAAGATTCAATGCAAATCGGCCACTTTATGGCCTTCCTAGTAACAATGGGTCGAAAACAAGTAATGTCCTAAATTAACGAGGAGATTTTCTTAACCTCCATTCTGGCCGAATTTTTAGAGAATGCAAAATTATCCCATGGATGTCGTAGTTATGTTGTTTACCTATCCAACGAATTGTCACATGCTAAGATTCAATGCAAATCGACCACATTATGGCCTTCCTAGTAAAAAAGGGTCGAAAACGAGTAATGTCCTAAATTAACGAGGAGATTTTCTTAACCTCCATTTTGGCTGAATTTTTCGAGAATGCAAAAATATCCCATGGAAGTCGTAGTTATGTTCTTTACCTATCCAACGAATTGTCGCATGCTAAGATTCAATACAAATCGGCCACTTTATGGCCTTCCTAGTAAAAAAGGGTCGAAAACGAGTAATGTCCTAAATTGACGAGGAGATTTTCTTAACCTCCATTTTGGCCGAATTTTTAGAGAATGCAAAAATATCCCATGTAAGTCGTAGTTATGTTATTAACCTATCCAACGAATTGTCACATGCTAAGATTCAATACAAATCGGCCACTTTATGGCCTTCCTAGTAAAAATGGGTCGAAAACGAGCAATGTCCTAAATTAACGAGGATATTTTCTTAACCTCCATTTTGGCCGAATTTTTAGAGAATGCAAAAATATCCCATGGAAGTCGTAGTTATGTTGTTTACCTATCCAACGAATTGTCACATGCTAAGATTCAATACAAATCGGCCACTTTATGGCCTTCCTAGTAAAAAAGGGTCGAAAACGAGTAATGTCCTAAATTAACGAGGAGATTTTCTTAACCTCCATTTTGGCCGAATTTTTAGAGAATACAAAAATATCCCATGTAAGTTGTAGTTATGTTATTAACCTATCCAACGAATTGTCACATGCTAAGATTCAATACAAATCGGCCACTTTATGGCCTTCCTAGTAAAAATGGGTCGAAGACGAGCAATGTCCTAAATTAACGAGGATATTTTCTTAACCTCCATTTTGGCCGAATTTTTAGAGAATGCAAAAATATCCCATGGAAGTCGTAGTTATGTTGTTTACCTATCCAACGAATTGTCACACGCTAAGATTCAATGCAAATCGGCCACATTATGGCCTTCCTGGTAAAAAAGGGTCGAAAACGAGTAATGTCCCAAATTAACGAGGAGATTTTCTTAACCTCCATTTTGGCTGAATTTTTAGAGAATGCAAAAATATCCCATGGAAGTTGTAGTTATGTTGTTTACCTATCCAACGAATTGTCACATGCTAAGATTCAATACAAATCGGCCACTTTATGGCCTTCCTAATAAAAATGGGTCGAAAACGAGTAATGTCCCAAATTAACGAGGAGATTTTCTTAACCTCCATTCTGGCCGAATTTTTAGACAATGCAAAAATATCCCATGGATGTCGTAGTTATGTTGTTTACCTATCCAACGAATTGTCACACGCTAAGATTCAATGCAAATCGGCCACTTTATGGCCTTCCTAGTAACAATGGGTCGAAAACAAGTAATGTCCTAAATTAACGAGGAGATTTTCTTAACCTCCATTCTGGCCGAATTTTTAGAGAATGCAAAATTATCCCATGGATGTCGTAGTTATGTTGTTTACCTATCCAACGAATTGTCACATGCTAAGATTCAATGCAAATCGACCACATTATGGCCTTCCTAGTAAAAAAGGGTCGAAAACGAGTAATGTCCTAAATTAACGAGGAGATTTTCTTAACCTCCATTTTGGCTGAATTTTTCGAGAATGCAAAAATATCCCATGGAAGTCGTAGTTATGTTCTTTACCTATCCAACGAATTGTCGCATGCTAAGATTCAATACAAATCGGCCACTTTATGGCCTTCCTAGTAAAAAAGGGTCGAAAACGAGTAATGTCCTAAATTGACGAGGAGATTTTCTTAACCTCCATTTTGGCCGAATTTTTAGAGAATGCAAAAATATCCCATGTAAGTCGTAGTTATGTTATTAACCTATCCAACGAATTGTCACATGCTAAGATTCAATACAAATCGGCCACTTTATGGCCTTCCTAGTAAAAATGGGTCGAAAACGAGCAATGTCCTAAATTAACGAGGATATTTTCTTAACCTCCATTTTGGCCGAATTTTTAGAGAATGCAAAAATATCCCATGGAAGTCGTAGTTATGTTGTTTACCTATCTAACGAGTTGTCACACGCTAAGATTCAATGCAAATCGGCCACATTATGGCCTTCCTAGTAAAAAAGGGTTGAAAACGAGTAATGTCCCAAATTAACGAGGAGATTTTCTTAACCTCCATTTTGGCTGAATTTTTAGAGAATGCAAAAATATCCCACGGAAGTCGTAGATATGTTGTTTACCTATCCAACGAATTGTCACATGCTAAGATTCAATTCAATACAAATCGGCCACTTTATGGCCTTCCTAGTAAAAATGGGTCGAAAATGAGTAATGTCCCAAATTAACGAGGAGATTTTCTTAACCTCCATTTTGGCTGAATTTTTAGAGAATGCAAAAATATCCCATGGAAGTCGTAGTTATGTTGTTTACCTATCCAACGAATTGTCACACACTAAGATTCAATACAAATCGGCCACTTTATGGCCTTCCTAGTAAAAAAGGGTCGAAAACGAGTAATGTCCAAAATTAACGAGGAGATTTTCTTAACCTCCATTTTGGCCGAATTTTTAGAGAATGCAAAAATATCCCATGGAAGTCCTAGTTATGTTGTTTACCTATCCAACGAATTGTCACACGCTAAGATTCAATACAAATCGTCCACTTTATGGCCTTCCTAGTAAAAATGGATCGAAAACAAGCAATGTCCTAAATTAACGAGGAGATTTTCTTAACCTCCATTTTGGCCAAATTTTTAGAGAATGCAAAAATATCCCATGGATGTCGTAGTTATGTTGTTTACCTATCCAACGAATTGTCACACGCTAAGATTCAATACAAATCGGCCACTTTATGGCCTTCCTAGTAAAAATGGGTCGAAAACAAGCAATGTCCTAAATTAACGAGGAGATTTTCTTAACCTCCATTCTGGCCGAATTTTTAGAGAATGCAAAAATATCCCATGGATGTCGTAGTTATGTTGTTTACCTATCCAACGAATTGTCACACGCTAAAATTCAATGCAAATCGGCCACTTTATGGCCTTCCTAGTAAAAATGGGTCAAAAACGAGTAATGTCCCAAATTAAGGACGAAATTTTCTTAACCTCCATTCTGGCCGAATTTTTAGAGAATGCAAAAATATCCCATGGAAGTCGTAGTTATGTTGTTTACCTATCCAACGAATTGTCACACGCTAAGATTCAATGCAAATCGGCCACTTTATGGCCTTCCTAATAAAAATGGGTCGAAAACGAGTAATGTCCCAAATTAACGAGGAGATTTTCTTAACCTCCATTTTGGCTGAATTTTTAGAGAATGCAAAAATATCCCATGGAAGTCATAGTTATGTTGTTTACCTATCCAACGAATTGTCACACGCTAAGATTCAATACAAATCGGCCACTTTATGGCCTTCCTAGTAAAAAAGGGTCGAAAACGAGTAATGTCCAAAATTAACGAGGAGATTTTCTTAACCTCCATTTTGGCCGAATTTTTAGAGAATGAAAAAATATCCCATGGAAGTCATAGTTATGTTGTTTACCTATCCAACGAATTGTCACACGCTAAGATTAAATACAAATCGGCCACTTTATGGCCTTCCTAGTAAAAATAGGTCGAAAACAAGCAATGTCCTAAATTAACGAGGAGATTTTCTTTACCTCCATTTTGGCCGAATTTTTAGAGAATGCAAAAATATCCCATGGAAGTCGTAGTTATGTTGTTTACCAATCCAATGAATTGTCACACGCTAAGATTCAATGCAAATCGGCCACATTATGGCCTTCCTACTGAAAAAGGGTTGAAAACGAGTAATGTCCCAAATTAACGAGGAGATTTTCTTAACCTCCATTTTGGCTGAATTTTTAGAGAATGCAAAAATATCCCATGGAAGTCGTAGTTATGTTGTTTACCTATCCAACGAATTGTCACACGCTAAGATTCAATGCAAATCGGCCACATTATGGCCTTCCTACTAAAAAAGGGTCGAAAACGAGTAATGTCCCAAATTAACGAGGAGATTTTCTTAACCTCCATTTTGGCTGAATTTTTAGAGAATGCAAAAATATCCCATGGAAGTCATAGTTATGTTGTTTACCTATCCAACGAATTGTCACATGCTAAGATTCAATACAAATCGGCCACTTTATGGCCTTCCTAGTAAAAATGGGTCGAAAACAAGCAATGTCCTAAATTAACGAGGAGATTTTCTTAACCTCCATTTTGGCCGAATTTTTAGAGAATGCAAAAATATCCCATGGAAGTCGTAGTTATGTTGTTTACCTATCCGATGAATTGTCACACGCTAAGATTCAATGCAAATCGGCCACATTATGGCCTTCCAAGTAAAAAAGGGTCGAAAACGAGTAATGTCCCAAATTAACAAGGAGATTTTCTTAACCTCCATTTTGGCCAAATTTTTAGAGAATGCAAAAATATCCCATGGATGTCGTAGTTATGTTGTTTACCTATCCAACGAATTGTCACACGCTAAGATTCAATGCAAATCGGACACATTATGGCCTTCCTACTAAAAAAGGGTCGAAAACGAGCAATGTCCACAATTAACGAGGAGATTTTCTTAACCTCCATTTTGGCTGAATTTTTAGAGAATGCAAAAATATCCCATGGAAGTCATAGTTATGTTGTTTACCTATCCAACGAATTGTCACACGCTAAGATTCAATGCAAATCGGCCACATTATGGCCTTCCTACTAAAAAAGGGTCGAAAACGAGTAATGTCCCAAATTAACGAGGAGATTTTCTTAACCTCCATTTTGGCTGAATTTTTAGAGAATGCAAAAATATCCCATGGAAGTCGTAGTTATGTTGTTTACCTATCCAACGAATTGTCGCATGCTAAGATTCAATACAAATCAGCCACTTTATGGCCTTCCTAGTAAAAAAGGGTCGAAAACGAGTAATGTCCTAAATTAACGAGGAGATTTTCTTAACCTCCATTTTGGCCTAATTTTTAGAGAATGCAAAAATATCCCATGTAAGTCGTAGTTATGTTATTAACCTATCCAACAAATTGTCACATGCTAGGAATCAATACAAATCGGCCACTTTATGGCCTTCCTAGTAAAAATGGGTCGAAAACGAGCAATGTCCTAAATTAACGAGGATATTTTCTTAACCTCCATTTTGGCCGAATTTTTAGAGAATGCAAAAATATCCCTTGGAAGTCGTAGTTATGTTGTTTACCTATCCAACGAGTTGTCACACGCTAAGATTCAATGCAAAATCGGCCACATTATGGCCTTCCTAGTAAAAAAGGGTCGAAAACGAGTAATGTCCCAAATTAACGAGGAGATTTTCTTAACCTCCATTCTGGCCGAATTTTTAGAGAATGCAAAAATATCCCATGGATGTCGTAGTTATGTTGTTTACCTATCCAACGAATTGTCACACGCTAAAATTCAATGCAAATCGGCCACTTTATGGCCTTCCTAGTAAAAATGGGTCGAAAACGAGTAATGTCCCAAATTAACGAGGAGATTTTCTTAACCTCCATTCTGGCCGAATTTTTAGAGAATGCAAAAATATCCCATGGATGTCGTAGTTATGTTGTTTACCTATCCAATGAATTGTCACACGCTAAAATTCAATGCAAATCGGCCACTTTATGGCCTTCCTAGTAAAAATGGGTCGAAAACGAGTAATGTCTTAAATTAACGAGGAGATTTTCTTAACCTCCATTCTGGCCGAATTTTTAGAGAATGCAAAAATATCCCATGGAAGTCATAGTTATGTTGTTTACCTATCCAACGAATTGTCACATGCTATGATTCAATACAAATCGGCCACTTTATGGCCTTCCTAGTAAAAATGGGTCGAAAACAAGCAATGTCCTAAATTAACGAGGAGATTTTCTTAACCTCCATTTTGGCCGAATTTTTAGAGAATGCAAAAATATCCCATGGAAGTCATAGTTATGTTGTTTACCTATCCGATGAATTGTCACACGCTAAGATTCAATGCAAATCGGCCACATTATGGCCTTCCTACTAAAAAAGGGTCGAAAACGAGCAATGTCCTAAATTAACGAGGATATTTTCTTAACCTCCATTTTGGCCGAATTTTTAGAGAATGCAAAAATATCCCATGGAAGTCATAGTTACGTTGTTTACCTATCCAACGAATTGTCACACGCTAAGATTCATTGCAAATCGGCCACATTATGGCCTTCCTACTAAAAAAGGGTCGAAAACGTGTAATGTCCCAAATTAACGAGGAGATTTTCTTAACCTCCATTTTGGCTGAATTTTTAGAGAATGCAAAAATATCCCATGGAAGTCGTAGTTATGTTGTTTACCTATCCAACGAATTGTCGCATGCTAAGATTCAATACAAATCGGCCACTTTATGGCCTTCCTAGTAAAAAAGGGTCGAAAACGAGTAATGTCCTAAATTAACGAGGTGATTTTCTTAACCTCCATTTTGGCCGAATTTTTAGAGAATGCAAAAATATCCCATGGAAGTCATAGTTATGTTGTTCACCTATCCAACGAATTGTCACATGCTAAGATTCAATACAAATCGGCCACTTTATGGCCTTCCTAGTAAAAATGGGTCGAAAACAAGCAATGTCCTAAATTAACGAGGAGATTTTCTTAACCTCCATTTTGGCCGAATTTTTAGAGAATGCAAAAATATCCCATGGAAGTCGTAGTTATGTTGTTTACCTATCCGATGAATTGTCACACGCTAAGATTCAATGCAAATCGGCCACATTATGGCCTTCCTAGTAAAAAAGGGTCGAAAACGAGTAATGTCCCAAATTAACGAGGAGATTTTCTTAACCTCCATTTTGGCTGAATTTTTAGAGAATGCAAAAATATCCCATGGAAGTCGTAGTTAAGTTGTTTACCTATCCAACAAAAAGTCACATGCTAAGATTCAATACAAATCGGCCACTTTATGGCATTCCTAGTAAAAATGGGTCAAAAACGAGTAATGTCCTAAATTAACGAGGAGATTTTCTTAACCTCCATTTTGGCCGAATTTTTAGAGAATGCAAAAATATCCCATGGAAGTCGTAGTTATGTTGTTTACCTATCCAACGAATTGTCACATGCTAAGATTCAATGCAAATCGACCACATTATGGCCTTCCTAGTAAAAAAGGGTCGAAAACGAGTAATGTCCTAAATTAACGAGGAGATTTTCTTAACCTCCATTTTGGCCGAATTTTTAGAGAATGCAAAAATATCCCATGGAAGTCGTAGTTATGTTGTTTACCTATCCGATGAATTGTCACACGCTAAGATTCAATGCAAATCGGCCACATTATGGCCTTCCTAGTAAAAAAGGGTCGAAAACGAGTAATGTCCCAAATTAACGAGGAGATTTTCTTAACCTCCATTTTGGCTGAATTTTTAGAGAATGCAAAAATATCCCATGGAAGTCGTAGTTAAGTTGTTTACCTATCCAACAAATTGTCACATGCTAAGATTCACTACAAATCGGCCACTTTATGGCCCTCCTAGTAAAAATGGGTCAAAAACGAGTAATGTCCTAAATTAACGAGGAGATTTTCTTAACCTCCATTTTGGCCGACTTTTTAGAGAATGCAAAAATATCCCATGGAAGTCGTAGTTATGTTGTTTACCTATCCAACGAATTGTCACATGCTAAGATTCAATGCAAATCGACCACATTATGGCCTTCCTAGTAAAAAAGGGTCGAAAACGAGTAATGTCCTAAATTAACGAGGAGATTTTCTTAACCTCCATTTTGGCCGAATTTTTAGAGAATGCAAAAATATCCCATGGAAGTCGTAGTTATGTTATTAACCTATCCAACGAATTGTCACATGCTAAGATTCAATACAAATCGGCCACTTTATGGCCTTCCTAGTAAAAATGGGTCGAAAACGAGCAATGTCGTTAATTAATGAGGATATTTTCTTAACCTCCATTTTGGCCGAATTTTTAGAGAATGCAAAAATATCCCATGGAAGTCGTAGTTATGTTGTTTACCTATCCAACGAATTGTCACACGCTAAGATTCAATGCAAATCGACCACATTATGGCCTTCCTAGTAAAAAAGGGTCGAAAACGAGTAATGTCCCAAATTAACGAGAGATTTTCTTAACCTCCATTTTGGCTGAATTTTTAGAGAATGCAAAAATATCTCATGGAAGTCATAGTTATGTTGTTTACCTATCCAACGAATTGTCACATGCTAAGATTCAATACAAATCGGCCACTTTATGGCCTTCCTAGTAAAAATGGGTCGAAAACAAGCAATGTCCTAAATTAACGAGGAGATTTTCTTAACCTCCATTTTGGCCGAATTTTTAGAGAATGCAAAAATATCCCATGGAAGTCGTAGTTATGTTGTTTACCTATCCGATGAATTGTCACACGCTAAGATTCAATACAAATCGGCCACATTATGGCCTTCCTAGTAAAAAAGGGTCGAAAACGAGTAATGTCCCAAATTAACGTGGAGATTTTCTTAACCTCCATTTTGGCTGAATTTTTAGAGAATGCAAAAATATCCCATGGAAGTCATAGTTATGTTGTTTACCTATCCAACGAATTGTCACACGCTAAGATTCAATACAAATCGGCCACATTATGGCCTTCCTAGTAAAAAAGGGTCGAAAACGAGTAATGTCCCAAATTAACGTGGAGATTTTCATAACCTCCATTTTGGCTGAATTTTTAGATAATGCAAAAATATCCCATGGAAGTCGTAGTTATGTTGTTTACCTATCCAATGAATTGTCACATGCTAAGATTCAATACAAATCGGCCACTTTATGGCCTTCCTAGTAAAAAAGGGTCGAAAACGAGTAATGTCCTAAATTAACGAGGAGATTTTCTTAACCTCCATTTTGGCCGAATTTTTAGAGAATGCAAAAATATCCCATGGAAGTCGTAGTTATGTTGTTTACCTATCTAACGAGTTGTCACACGCTAAGATTCAATGCAAATCGGTCACATTATGGCCTTCCTAGTAAAAAAGGGTCGAAAACGAGTAATGTCCCAAATTAACGAGGATATTTTCTTAACCTCCATTTTGGCTGAATTTTTAGAGAATTCAAAAATATCCCATGGAAGTCGTAGTTATGTTGTTTACCTATCCAACGAATTGTCACATGCTAAGATTCAATTCAATACAAATCGGCCACTTTATGGCCTTCCTAGTAAAAATGGGTCGAAAACGAGTAATGTCCCAAATTAACGAGGAGATGTTCTTAACCTCCATTCTGGCCGAATTTTTAGAGAATGCAAAAATATCCCATGGATGTCGTAGTTATGTTGTTTACCTATCCAACGAATTGTCACACGCTAAAATTCAATGCATATCGGCCACTTTATGGCCTTCCTAGTAAAAATGGGTCGAAAACGAGTAATGTCCTAAATTAACGAGGAGATTTTCTTAACCTCCATTTTGGCCGAATTTTTAGAGAATGCAAAAATATCCCATGGAAGTCATAGTTATGTTGTTTACCTATCCAACGAATTGTCACACGCTAAGATTCATTGCAAATCGGCCACATTATGGCCTTCCTACTAAAAAAGGGTCGAAAACGTGTAATGTCCCAAATTAATGAGGAGATTTTCTTAACCTCCATTTTGGCTGAATTTTTAGAGAATGCAAAAATATCCCATGGAAGTCGTAGTTATGTTGTTTACCTATCCAACGAATTGTCGCATGCTAAGATTCAATACAAATCGGCCACTTTATGGCCTTCCTAGTAAAAAAGGGTCGAAAACGAGTAATGTCCTAAATTAACGAGGTGATTTTCTTAACCTCCATTTTGGCCGAATTTTTAGAGAATGCAAAAATATCCCATGGAAGTCATAGTTATGTTGTTCACCTATCCAACGAATTGTCACATGCTAAGATTCAATACAAATCGGCCACTTTATGGCCTTCCTAGTAAAAATGGGTCGAAAACAAGCAATGTCCTAAATTAACGAGGAGATTTTCTTAACCTCCATTTTGGCCGAATTTTTAGAGAATGCAAAAATATCCCATGGAAGTCGTAGTTATGTTGTTTACCTATCCGATGAATTGTCACACGCTAAGATTCAATGCAAATCGGCCACATTATGGCCTTCCTAGTAAAAAAGGGTCGAAAACGAGTAATGTCCCAAATTAACGAGGAGATTTTCTTAACCTCCATTTTGGCTGAATTTTTAGAGAATGCAAAAATATCCCATGGAAGTCGTAGTTAAGTTGTTTACCTATCCAACAAAAAGTCACATGCTAAGATTCAATACAAATCGGCCACTTTATGGCATTCCTAGTAAAAATGGGTCAAAAACGAGTAATGTCCTAAATTAACGAGGAGATTTTCTTAACCTCCATTTTGGCCGAATTTTTAGAGAATGCAAAAATATCCCATGGAAGTCGTAGTTATGTTGTTTACCTATCCAACGAATTGTCACATGCTAAGATTCAATGCAAATCGACCACATTATGGCCTTCCTAGTAAAAAAGGGTCGAAAACGAGTAATGTCCTAAATTAACGAGGAGATTTTCTTAACCTCCATTTTGGCCGAATTTTTAGAGAATGCAAAAATATCCCATGGAAGTCGTAGTTATGTTGTTTACCTATCCGATGAATTGTCACACGCTAAGATTCAATGCAAATCGGCCACATTATGGCCTTCCTAGTAAAAAAGGGTCGAAAACGAGTAATGTCCCAAATTAACGAGGAGATTTTCTTAACCTCCATTTTGGCTGAATTTTTAGAGAATGCAAAAATATCCCATGGAAGTCGTAGTTAAGTTGTTTACCTATCCAACAAATTGTCACATGCTAAGATTCACTACAAATCGGCCACTTTATGGCATTCCTAGTAAAAATGGGTCAAAAACGAGTAATGTCCTAAATTAACGAGGAGATTTTCTTAACCTCCATTTTGGCCGACTTTTTAGAGAATGCAAAAATATCCCATGGAAGTCGTAGTTATGTCGTTTACCTATCCAACGAATTGTCACATGCTAAGATTCAATGCAAATCGACCACATTATGGCCTTCCTAGTAAAAAAGGGTCGAAAACGAGTAATGTCCTAAATTAACGAGGAGATTTT
Organism: Medicago sativa; assembly: GCF_051527215.1. Taxonomy (NCBI): domain Eukaryota; kingdom Viridiplantae; phylum Streptophyta; class Magnoliopsida; order Fabales; family Fabaceae; genus Medicago; species Medicago sativa. The sequence goes on from NC_140750.1 coordinate 87,586,387, forward strand.
CTTAACCTCCAATCTGGCCGAATTTTTAGAGAATGCAAAAATATCCCATGGAAGTCGTAGTTATGTTATTAACCTATCCAACGAATTGTCACATGCTAAGATTCAATACAAATCGGCCACTTTATGGCCTTCCTAGTAAAAATGGGTCGAAAACGAGCAATGTCCTTAATTAATGAGGATATTTTCTTAACCTCCATTTTGGCCGAATTTTTAGAGAATGCAAAAATATCCCATGGAAGTCGTAGTTATGTTGTTTACCTATCCAACGAATTGTCACACGCTAAGATTCAATGCAAATCGACCACATTATGGCCTTCCTAGTAAAAAAGGGTCGAAAACGAGTAATGTCCCAAATTAACGAGAGATTTTCTTAACCTCCATTTTGGCTGAATTTTTAGAGAATGCAAAAATATCTCATGGAAGTCATAGTTATGTTGTTTACCTATCCAACGAATTGTCACATGCTAAGATTCAATACAAATCGGCCACTTTATGGCCTTCCTAGTAAAAATGGGTCGAAAACAAGCAATGTCCTAAATTAACGAGGAGATTTTCTTAACCTCCATTTTGGCCGAATTTTTAGAGAATGCAAAAATATCCCATGGAAGTCGTAGTTATGTTGTTTACCTATCCGATGAATTGTCACACGCTAAGATTCAATACAAATCGGCCACATTATGGCCTTCCTAGTAAAAAAGGGTCGAAAACGAGTAATGTCCCAAATTAACGTGGAGATTTTCTTAACCTCCATTTTGGCGGAATTTTTAGAGAATGCAAAAATATCCCATGGAAGTCATAGTTATGTTGTTTACCTATCCAACGAATTTTCACACGCTAAGATTCAATACAAATCGGCCACATTATGGCCTTCCTAGTAAAAAAGGGTCGAAAACGAGTAATGTCCTAAATTAACGAGGAGATTTTCTTAACCTCCATTTTGGCCGAATTTTTAGAGAATGCAAAAATATCCCATGGAAGTCGTAGTTATGTTATTAACCTATCCAACGAATTGTCACACGCTAAAATTCAATGCATATCGGCCACTTTATGGCCTTCCTAGTAAAAATGGGTCGAAAACGAGTAATGTCCTAAATTAACGAGGAGATTTTCTTAACCTCCATTCTGGCCGAATTTTTAGAGAATGCAAAAATATCCCATGGAAGTCATAGTTATGTTGTTTACCTATCCAACGAATTGTCACACGCTAAAATTCAATGCATATCGGCCACTTTATGGCCTTCCTAGTAAAAATGGGTCGAAAACGAGTAATGTCCTAAATTAACGAGGAGATTTTCTTAACCTCCATTCTGGCCGAATTTTTAGAGAATGCAAAAATATCCCATGGAAGTCATAGTTATGTTGTTTACCTATCCAACGAATTGTCACACGCTAAGATTCAATGCAAATCGGCCACATTATGGCCTTCCTAGTAAAAAAGGGTCGAAAACGAGTAATGTCCTAAATTAACGAGGAGATTTTCTTAACCTCCATTTTGGCCGAATTTTTAGAGAATGCAAAAATATCCCATGGAAGTCGTAGTTATGTTGTTTACCTATCCGATGAATTGTCACACGCTAAGATTCAATACAAATCGGCCACATTATGGCCTTCCTAGTAAAAAAGGGTCGAAAACGAGTAATGTCCCAAATTAACGTGGAGATTTTCTTAACCTCCATTTTGGCTGAATTTTTAGAGAATGCAAAAATATCCCATGGAAGTCATAGTTATGTTGTTTACCTATCCAACGAATTGTCACACGCTAAGATTCAATGCAAATCGGCCACATTATGGCCTTCCTACTAAAAAAGGGTCGAAAACGTGTAATGTCCCAAATTAACGAGGAGATTTTCTTAACCTCCATTTTGGCTGAATTTTTAGAGAATGCAAAAATATCCCATGGAAGTCGTAGTTATGTTGTTTACCTATCCAATGAATTGTCACATGCTAAGATTCAATACAAATCGGCCACTTTATGGCCTTCCTAGTAAAAAAGGGTCGAAAACGAGTAATGTCCTAAATTAACGAGGAGATTTTCTTAACCTCCATTTTGGCCGAATTTTTAGAGAATGCAAAAATATCCCATGGAAGTCGTAGTTATGTTGTTTACCTATCTAACGAGTTGTCACACGCTAAGATTCAATGCAAATCGGCCACATTATGGCCTTCCTAGTAAAAAAGGGTCGAAAACGAGTAATGTCCCAAATTAACGAGGATATTTTCTTAACCTCCATTTTGGCTGAATTTTTAGAGAATTCAAAAATATCCCATGGAAGTCGTAGTTATGTTGTTTACCTATCCAACGAATTGTCACATGCTAAGATTCAATTCAATACAAATCGGCCACTTTTGGCCTTCCTAGTAAAAATGGGTCGAAAACGAGTAATGTCCCAAATTAACGAGGAGATTTTCTTAACCTCCATTCTGGCCGAATTTTTAGAGAATGCAAAAATATCCCATGGATGTCGTAGTTATGTTGTTTACCTATCCAACGAATTGTCACACGCTAAAATTCAATGCATATCGGCCACTTTATGGCCTTCCTAGTAAAAATGGGTCGAAAACGAGTAATGTCCTAAATTAACGAGGAGATTTTCTTAACCTCCATTCTGGCCGAATTTTTAGAGAATGCAAAAATATCCCATGGAAGTCATAGTTATGTTGTTTACCTATCCAACGAATTGTCACACGCTAAGATTCAATGCAAATCGGCCACATTATGGCCTTCCTAGTAAAAAAGGGTCGAAAACGAGTAATGTCCTAAATTAACGAGGAGATTTTCTTAACCTCCATTCTGGCCGAATTTTTAGAGAATGCAAAAATATCCCATGGAAGTCATAGTTATGTTGTTTACCTATCCAACGAATTGTCACACGCTAAAATTCAATGCATATCGGCCACTTTATGGCCTTCCTAGTAAAAATGGGTCGAAAACGAGTAATGTCCTAAATTAACGAGGAGATTTTCTTAACCTCCATTCTGGCCGAATTTTTAGAGAATGCAAAAATATCCCATGGAAGTCATAGTTATGTTGTTTACCTATCCAACGAATTGTCACACGCTAAAATTCAATGCATATCGGCCACTTTATGGCCTTCCTAGTAAAAATGGGTCGAAAACGAGTAATGTCCTAAATTAACGAGGAGATTTTCTTAACCTCCATTCTGGCCGAATTTTTAGAGAATGCAAAAATATCCCATGGAAGTCATAGTTATGTTGTTTACCTATCCAACGAATTGTCACACGCTAAGATTCAATGCAAATCGGCCACATTATGGCCTTCCTAGTAAAAAAGGGTCGAAAACGAGTAATGTCCTAAATTAACGAGGAGATTTTCTTAACCTCCATTTTGGCCGAATTTTTAGAGAATGCAAAAATATCCCATGGAAGTCGTAGTTATGTTGTTTACCTATCCGATGAATTGTCACACGCTAAGATTCAATACAAATCGGCCACATTATGGCCTTCCTAGTAAAAAAGGGTCGAAAACGAGTAATGTCCCAAATTAACGTGGAGATTTTCTTAACCTCCATTTTGGCTGAATTTTTAGAGAATGCAAAAATATCCCATGGAAGTCATAGTTATGTTGTTTACCTATCCAACGAATTGTCACACGCTAAGATTCAATGCAAATCGGCCACATTATGGCCTTCCTACTAAAAAAGGGTCGAAAACGTGTAATGTCCCAAATTAACGAGGAGATTTTCTTAACCTCCATTTTGGCTGAATTTTTAGAGAATGCAAAAATATCCCATGGAAGTCGTAGTTATGTTGTTTACCTATCCAATGAATTGTCACATGCTAAGATTCAATACAAATCGGCCACTTTATGGCCTTCCTAGTAAAAAAGGGTCGAAAACAAGCAATGTCCTAAATTAACGAGGAGATTTTCTTAACCTCCATTTTGGCCGAATTTTTAGAGAATGCAAAAATATCCCATGGAAGTCGTAGTTATGTTGTTTACCTATCTAACGAGTTGTCACACGCTAAGATTCAATGCAAATCGGCCACATTATGGCCTTCCTAGTCAAAAAGGGTCGAAAACGAGTAATGTCCCAAATTAACGAGGATATTTTCTTAACCTCCATTTTGGCTGAATTTTTAGAGAATTCAAAAATATCCCATGGAAGTCGTAGTTATGTTGTTTACCTATCCAACGAATTGTCACATGCTAAGATTCAATTCAATACAAATCGGCCACTTTTGGCCTTCCTAGTAAAAATGGGTCGAAAACGAGTAATGTCCCAAATTAACGAGGAGATTTTCTTAACCTCCATTCTGGCCGAATTTTTAGAGAATGCAAAAATATCCCATGGATGTCGTAGTTATGTTGTTTACCTATCCAACGAATTGTCACACGCTAAAATTCAATGCATATCGGCCACTTTATGGCCTTCCTAGTAAAAATGGGTCGAAAACGAGTAATGTCCTAAATTAACGAGGAGATTTTCTTAACCTCCATTCTGGCCGAATTTTTAGAGAATGCAAAAATATCCCATGGAAGTCATAGTTATGTTGTTTACCTATCCAACGAATTGTCACACGCTAAGATTCAATGCAAATCGGCCACATTATGGCCTTCCTAGTAAAAAAGGGTCGAAAACGAGTAATGTCCTAAATTAACGAGGAGATTTTCTTAACCTCCATTTTGGCCGAATTTTTAGAGAATGCAAAAATATCCCCTGGAAGTCATAGTTATGTTGTTTACCTATCCAACGAATTTTCACATGCTAAGATTCAATACAAATCGGCCACTTTATGGCCTTCCTATTAAAAAAGTGTCGAAAACGAGTTATGTCCTAAATTAACGAGGAGATTTTCTTAACCTCCATTTTGTCCAAATTTTTAGAGAATGCAAAAATATCCCATGGAAGTCGTAGTTATGTTATTAACCTATCCAACGAATTGTCACATGCTAAGATTCAATACAAATCGGCCACTTTATGGCCTTCCTAGTAAAAATGGGTCGAAAACGAGCAATGTCCTTAATTAACGAGGATTTTTTCTTAACCTCCATTTTGGCCGAATTTTTAGAGAATGCAAAAATATCCCATGGAAGTCGTAGTTATGTTATTAACCTATCCAACGAATTATCACATGCTAAGATTCAATACAAATCGGCCACTTTATGGCCTTCCTAGTAAAAATGGGTCGAAAACAAGCAATGTCCTAAATTAACGAGGAGATTTTCTTAACCTCCATTTTGGCCGAATTTTTAGAGAATGCAAAAATATCCCATGGAAGTCGTAGTTATGTTGTTTACCTATCCAACGAATTGTCACACGCTAAGATTCAATGCAAATCGACCACATTATGGCCTTCCTAGTAAAAAAGGGTCGAAAACGAGTAATGTCCCAAATTAACGAGAGATTTTCTTAACCTCCATTTTGGCTGAATTTTTAGAGAATGAAAAAATATCTCATGGAAGTCATAGTTATGTTGTTTACCTATCCAACGAATTGTCACATGCTAAGATTCAATACAAATCGGCCACTTTATGGCCTTCCTAGTAAAAATGGGTCGAAAACAAGCAATGTCCTAAATTAACGAGGAGATTTTCTTAACCTCCATTTTGGCCGAATTTTTAGAGAATGCAAAAATATCCCATGGAAGTCGTAGTTATGTTGTTTACCTATCCGATGAATTGTCACACGCTAAGATTCAATACAAATCAGCCACATTATGGCCTTCCTACTAAAAAAGGGTCGAAAACGAGTAATGTCCCAAATTAACGAGAGATTTTCTTAACCTCCATTTTGGCTGAATTTTTAGAGAATGCAAAAATATATCATGGAAGTCATAGTTATGTTGTTTACCTATCCAACGAATTGTCACATGCTAAGATTCAATACAAATCGGCCACTTTATGGCCTTCCTAGTAAAAATGGGTCGAAAACAAGCAATGTCCTAAATTAACGAGGAGATTTTCTTAACCTCCATTTTGGCCGAATTTTTAGAGAATGCAAAAATATCCCATGGAAGTCGTAGTTATGTTGTTTACCTATCCGATGAATTGTCACACGCTAAGATTCAATACAAATCGGCCACATTATGGCCTTCCTAGTAAAAAAGGGTCGAAAACGAGTAATGTCCCAAATTAACGTGGAGATTTTCTTAACCTCCATTTTGGCTGAATTTTTAGAGAATGCAAAAATATCCCATGGAAGTCATAGTTATGTTGTTTACCTATCCAACGAATTGTCACACGCTAAGATTCAATGCAAATCGGCCACATTATGGCCTTCCTACTAAAAAAGGGTCGAAAACGTGTAATGTCCCAAATTAACGAGGAGATTTTCTTAACCTCCATTTTGGCTGAATTTTTAGAGAATGCAAAAATATCCCATGGAAGTCGTAGTTATGTTGTTTACCTATCCAATGAATTGTCACATGTTAAGATTCAATACAAATCGGCCACTTTATGGCCTTCCTAGTAAAAAAGGGTCGAAAACGAGTAATGTCCTAAATTAACGAGGAGATTTTCTTAACCTCCATTTTGGCCGAATTTTTAGAGAATGCAAAAATATCCCATGGAAGTCGTAGTTATGTTGTTTACCTATCTAACGAGTTGTCACACGCTAAGATTCAATGCAAATCGGTCACATTATGGCCTTCCTAGTAAAAAAGGGTCGAAAACGAGTAATGTCCCAAATTAACGAGGATATTTTCTTAACCTCCATTTTGGCTGAATTTTTAGAGAATTCAAAAATATCCCATGGAAGTCGTAGTTATGTTGTTTACCTATCCAACGAATTGTCACATGCTAAGATTCAATTCAATACAAATCGGCCACTTTATGGCCTTCCTAGTAAAAAAGGGTCGAAAACGAGTAATGTCCTAAATTAACGAGGAGATTTTCTTAACCTCCATTTTGGCCGAATTTTTAGAGAATGCAAAAATATCCCATGGAAGTCGTAGTTATGTTGTTTACCTATCTAACGAGTTGTCACACGCTAAGATTCAATGCAAATCGGCCACATTATGGCCTTCCTAGTAAAAAAGGGTCGAAAACGAGTAATGTCCCAAATTAACGAGGAGATTTTCTTAACCTCCATTTTGGCTGAATTTTTAGAGAATTCAAAAATATCCCATGGAAGTCGTAGTTATGTTGTTTACCTATCCAACGAATTGTCACATGCTAAGATTCAATTCAATACAAATCAGCCACTTTATGGCCTTCCTAGTAAAAATGGGTCGAAAATGAGTAATGTCCCAAATTAACGAGGAGAGTTTCTTAACCTCCATTCTGGCCGAATTTTTAGAGAATGCAAAAATATCCCATGGATGTCGTAGTTATGTTGTTTACCTATCCAACGAATTGTCACACGCTAAAATTCAATGCATATCGGCCACTTTATGGCCTTCCTAGTAAAAATGGGTCGAAAACGAGTAATGTCCTAAATTAACGAGGAGATTTTCTTAACCTCCATTCTGGCCGAATTTTTAGAGAATGCAAAAATATCCCATGGAAGTCATAGTTATGTTGTTTACCTATCCAACGAATTGTCACACGCTAAGATTTAATGCAAATCGGCCACATTATGGCCTTCCTAGTAAAAAAGGGTCGAAAACGAGTAATGTCCTAAATTAACGAGGAGATTTTCTTAACCTCCATTTTGGCCGAATTTTTAGAGAATGCAAAAATATCCCCTGGAAGTCATAGTTATGTTGTTTACCTATCCAACGAATTTTCACATGCTAAGATTCAATACAAATCGGCCACTTTATGGCCTTCCTATTAAAAAAGTGTCGAAAACGAGTTATGTCCTAAATTAACGAGGAGATTTTCTTAACCTCCATTTTGTCCGAATTTTTAGAGAATGCAAAAATATCCCATGGAAGTCGTAGTTATGTTATTAACCTATCCAACGAATTGTCACATGCTAAGATTCAATACAAATCGGCCACTTTATGGCCTTCCTAGTAAAAATGGGTCGAAAACGAGCAATGTCCTTAATTAACGAGGATTTTTTCTTAACCTCCATTTTGGCCGAATTTTTAGAGAATGCAAAAATATCCCATGGAAGTCGTAGTTATGTTATTAACCTATCCAACGAATTGTCACATGCTAAGATTCAATACAAATCGGCCACTTTATGGCCTTCCTAGTAAAAATGGGTCGAAAACAAGCAATGTCCTAAATTAACGAGGAGATTTTCTTAACCTCCATTTTGGCCGAATTTTTAGAGAATGCAAAAATATCCCATGGAAGTCGTAGTTATGTTGTTTACCTATCCAACGAATTGTCACACGCTAAGATTCAATGCAAATCGACCACATTATGGCCTTCCTAGTAAAAAAGGGTCGAAAACGAGTAATGTCCCAAATTAACGAGAGATTTTCTTAACCTCCATTTTGGCTGAATTTTTAGAGAATGCAAAAATATCTCATGGAAGTCATAGTTATGTTGTTTACCTATCCAACGAATTGTCACATGCTAAGATTCAATACAAATCGGCCACTTTATGGCCTTCCTAGTAAAAATGGGTCGAAAACAAGCAATGTCCTAAATTAACGAGGAGATTTTCTTAACCTCCATTTTGGCCGAATTTTTAGAGAATGCAAAAATATCCCATGGAAGTCGTAGTTATGTTGTTTACCTATCCGATGAATTGTCACACGCTAAGATTCAATACAAATCGGCCACATTATGGCCTTCCTACTAAAAAAGGGTCGAAAACGAGTAATGTCCCAAATTAACGAGAGATTTTCTTAACCTCCATTTTGGCTGAATTTTTAGAGAATGCAAAAATATATCATGGAAGTCATAGTTATGTTGTTTACCTATCCAACGAATTGTCACATGCTAAGATTCAATACAAATCGGCCACTTTATGGCCTTCCTAGTAAAAATGGGTCGAAAACAAGCAATGTCCTAAATTAACGAGGAGATTTTCTTAACCTCCATTTTGGCCGAATTTTTAGAGAATGCAAAAATATCCCATGGAAGTCGTAGTTATGTTGTTTACCTATCCGATGAATTGTCACACGCTAAGATTCAATACAAATCGGCCACATTATGGCCTTCCTAGTAAAAAAGGGTCGAAAACGAGTAATGTCCCAAATTAACGTGGAGATTTTCTTAACCTCCATTTTGGCTGAATTTTTAGAGAATGCAAAAATATCCCAAGGAAGTCATAGTTATGTTGTTTACCTATCCAACGAATTGTCACACGCTAAGATTCAATGCAAATCGGCCACATTATGGCCTTCCTACTAAAAAAGGGTCGAAAACGTGTAATGTCCCAAATTAACGAGGAGATTTTCTTAACCTCCATTTTGGCTGAATTTTTAGAGAATGCAAAAATATCCCATGGAAGTCGTAGTTATGTTGTTTACCTATCCAATGAATTGTCACATGCTAAGATTCAATACAAATCGGCCACTTTATGGCCTTCCTAGTAAAAAAGGGTCGAAAACGAGTAATGTCCTAAATTAACGAGGAGATTTTCTTAACCTCCATTTTGGCCGAATTTTTAGAGAATGCAAAAATATCCCATGGAAGTCGTAGTTATGTTGTTTACCTATCTAACGAGTTGTCACACGCTAAGATTCAATGCAAATCGGTCACATTATGGCCTTCCTAGTAAAAAAGGGTCGAAAACGAGTAATGTCCCAAATTAACGAGGATATTTTCTTAACCTCCATTTTGGCTGAATTTTTAGAGAATTCAAAAATATCCCATGGAAGTCGTAGTTATGTTGTTTACCTATCCAACGAATTGTCACATGCTAAGATTCAATTCAATACAAATCGGCCACTTTATGGCCTTCCTAGTAAAAATGGGTCGAAAACGAGTAATGTCCCAAATTAATGAGGAGATTTTCTTAACCTCCATTCTGGCTGAATTTTTAGAGAATTCAAAAATATCCCATGGAAGTCGTAGTTATGTTGTTTACCTATCCAACGAATTGTCACATGCTAAGATTCAATTCAATACAAATCGGCCACTTTATGGCCTTCCTAGTAAAAAAGGGTCGAAAACGAGTAATGTCCTAAATTAACGAGGAGATTTTCTTAACCTCCATTTTGGCCGAATTTTTAGAGAATGCAAAAATATCCCATGGAAGTCGTAGTTATGTTGTTTACCTATCTAACGAGTTGTCACACGCTAAGATTCAATGCAAATCGGCCACATTATGGCCTTCCTAGTAAAAAAGGGTCGAAAACGAGTAATGTCCCAAATTAACGAGGAGATTTTCTTAACCTCCATTTTGGCTGAATTTTTAGAGAATTCAAAAATATCCCATGGAAGTCGTAGTTATGTTGTTTACCTATCCAACGAATTGTCACATGCTAAGATTCAATTCAATACAAATCGGCCACTTTATGGCCTTCCTAGTAAAAATGGGTCGAAAACGAGTAATGTCCCAAATTAACGAGGAGATTTTCTTAACCTCCATTCTGGCCGAATTTTTAGAGAATGCAAAAATATCCCATGGATGTCGTAGTTATGTTGTTTACCTATCCAACGAATTGTCACACGCTAAAATTCAATGCATATCGGCCACTTTATGGCCTTCCTAGTAAAAATGGGTCGAAAACGAGTAATGTCCTAAATTAACGAGGAGATTTTCTTAACCTCCATTCTGGCCGAATTTTTAGAGAATGCAAAAATATCCCATGGAAGTCATAGTTATGTTGTTTACCTATCCAACGAATTGTCACACGCTAAGATTCAATGCAAATCGGCCACATTATGGCCTTCCTAGTAAAAAAGGGTCGAAAACGAGTAATGTCCTAAATTAACGAGGAGATTTTCTTAACCTCCATTTTGGCCGAATTTTTAGAGAATGCAAAAATATCCCCTGGAAGTCATAGTTATGTTGTTTACCTATCCAACGAATTTTCACATGCTAAGATTCAATACAAATCGGCCACTTTATGGCCTTCCTAGTAAAAAAGGGTCGAAAACGAGTAATGTCCTAAATTAACGAGGAGATTTTCTTAACCTCCATTTTGGCCGAATTTTTAGAGAATGCAAAAATATCCCATGGAAGTCGTAGTTATGTTGTTTACCTATCTAACGAGTTGTCACACGCTAAGATTCAATGCAAATCGGTCACATTATGGCCTTCCTAGTAAAAAAGGGTCGAAAACGAGTAATGTCCCAAATTAACGAGGATATTTTCTTAACCTCCATTTTGGCTGAATTTTTAGAGAATTCAAAAATATCCCATGGAAGTCGTAGTTATGTTGTTTACCTATCCAACGAATTGTCACATGCTAAGATTCAATTCAATACAAATCGGCCACTTTATGGCCTTCCTAGTAAAAATGGGTCGAAAACGAGTAATGTCCCAAATTAACGAGGAGATTTTCTTAACCTCCATTCTGGCTGAATTTTTAGAGAATTCAAAAATATCCCATGGAAGTCGTAGTTATGTTGTTTACCTATCCAACGAATTGTCACATGCTAAGATTCAATTCAATACAAATCGGCCACTTTATGGCCTTCCTAGTAAAAAAGGGTCGAAAACGAGTAATGTCCTAAATTAACGAGGAGATTTTCTTAACCTCCATTTTGGCCGAATTTTTAGAGAATGCAAAAATATCCCATGGAAGTCGTAGTTATGTTGTTTACCTATCTAACGAGTTGTCACACGCTAAGATTCAATGCAAATCGGCCACATTATGGCCTTCCTAGTAAAAAAGGGTCGAAAACGAGTAATGTCCCAAATTAACGAGGAGATTTTCTTAACCTCCATTTTGGCTGAATTTTTAGAGAATTCAAAAATATCCCATGGAAGTCGTAGTTATGTTGTTTACCTATCCAACGAATTGTCACATGCTAAGATTCAATTCAATACAAATCGGCCACTTTATGGCCTTCCTAGTAAAAATGGGTCGAAAACGAGTAATGTCCCAAATTAACGAGGAGATTTTCTTAACCTCCATTCTGGCCGAATTTTTAGAGAATGCAAAAATATCCCATGGATGTCGTAGTTATGTTGTTTACCTATCCAACGAATTGTCACACGCTAAAATTCAATGCATATCGGCCACTTTATGGCCTTCCTAGTAAAAATGGGTCGAAAACGAGTAATGTCCTAAATTAACGAGGAGATTTTCTTAACCTCCATTCTGGCCGAATTTTTAGAGAATGCAAAAATATCCCATGGAAGTCATAGTTATGTTGTTTACCTATCCAACGAATTGTCACACGCTAAGATTCAATGCAAATCGGCCACATTATGGCCTTCCTAGTAAAAAAGGGTCGAAAACGAGTAATGTCCTAAATTAACGAGGAGATTTTCTTAACCTCCATTTTGGCCGAATTTTTAGAGAATGCAAAAATATCCCCTGGAAGTCATAGTTATGTTGTTTACCTATCCAACGAATTTTCACATGCTAAGATTCAATACAAATCGGCCACTTTATGGCCTTCCTAGTAAAAAAGGGTCGAAAACGAGTAATGTCCTAAATTAACGAGGAGATTTTCTTAACCTCCATTTTGGCCGAATTTTTAGAGAATGCAAAAATATCCCATGGAAGTCGTAGTTATGTTGTTTACCTATCTAACGAGTTGTCACACGCTAAGATTCAATGCAAATCGGTCACATTATGGCCTTCCTAGTAAAAAAGGGTCGAAAACGAGTAATGTCCCAAATTAACGAGGATATTTTCTTAACCTCCATTTTGGCTGAATTTTTAGAGAATTCAAAAATATCCCATGGAAGTCGTAGTTATGTTGTTTACCTATCCAACGAATTGTCACATGCTAAGATTCAATTCAATACAAATCGGCCACTTTATGGCCTTCCTAGTAAAAATGGGTCGAAAACGAGTAATGTCCCAAATTAACGAGGAGATTTTCTTAACCTCCATTCTGGCTGAATTTTTAGAGAATTCAAAAATATCCCATGGAAGTCGTAGTTATGTTGTTTACCTATCCAACGAATTGTCACATGCTAAGATTCAATTCAATACAAATCGGCCACTTTATGGCCTTCCTAGTAAAAAAGGGTCGAAAACGAGTAATGTCCTAAATTAACGAGGAGATTTTCTTAACCTCCATTTTGGCCGAATTTTTAGAGAATGCAAAAATATCCCATGGAAGTCGTAGTTATGTTGTTTACCTATCTAACGAGTTGTCACACGCTAAGATTCAATGCAAATCGGCCACATTATGGCCTTCCTAGTAAAAAAGGGTCGAAAACGAGTAATGTCCCAAATTAACGAGGAGATTTTCTTAACCTCCATTTTGGCTGAATTTTTAGAGAATTCAAAAATATCCCATGGAAGTCGTAGTTATGTTGTTTACCTATCCAACGAATTGTCACATGCTAAGATTCAATTCAATACAAATCGGCCACTTTATGGCCTTCCTAGTAAAAATGGGTCGAAAACGAGTAATGTCCCAAATTAACGAGGAGATTTTCTTAACCTCCATTCTGGCCGAATTTTTAGAGAATGCAAAAATATCCCATGGATGTCGTAGTTATGTTGTTTACCTATCCAACGAATTGTCACACGCTAAAATTCAATGCATATCGGCCACTTTATGGCCTTCCTAGTAAAAATGGGTCGAAAACGAGTAATGTCCTAAATTAACGAGGAGATTTTCTTAACCTCCATTCTGGCCGAATTTTTAGAGAATGCAAAAATATCCCATGGAAGTCATAGTTATGTTGTTTACCTATCCAACGAATTGTCACACGCTAAGATTCAATGCAAATCGGCCACATTATGGCCTTCCTAGTAAAAAAGGGTCGAAAACGAGTAATGTCCTAAATTAACGAGGAGATTTTCTTAACCTCCATTTTGGCCGAATTTTTAGAGAATGCAAAAATATCCCCTGGAAGTCATAGTTATGTTGTTTACCTATCCAACGAATTTTCACATGCTAAGATTCAATACAAATCGGCCACTTTATGGCCTTCCTATTAAAAAAGTGTCAAAAACGAGTTATGTCCTAAATTAACGAGGAGATTTTCTTAACCTCCATTTTGTCCGAATTTTTAGAGAATGCAAAAATATCCCATGGAAGTCGTAGTTATGTTATTAACCTATCCAACGAATTGTCACATGCTAAGATTCAATACAAATCGGCCACTTTATGGCCTTCCTAGTAAAAATGGGTCGAAAACAAGCAATGTCCTAAATTAACGAGGAGATTTTCTTAACCTCCATTTTGGCCGAATTTTTAGAGAATGCAAAAATATCCCATGGAAGTCGTAGTTATGATGTTTACCTATCCAACGAATTGTCACACGCTAAGATTCAATGCAAATCGACCACATTATGGCCTTCCTAGTAAAAAAGGGTCGAAAACGAGTAATGTCCCAAATTAACGAGAGATTTTCTTAACCTCCATTTTGGCTGAATTTTTAGAGAATGCAAAAATATCTCATGGAAGTCATAGTTATGTTGTTTACCTATCCAACGAATTGTCACATGCTAAGATTCAATACAAATCGGCCACTTTATGGCCTTCCTAGTAAAAATGGGTCGAAAACAAGCAATGTCCTAAATTAACGAGGAGATTTTCTTAACCTCCATTTTGGCCGAATTTTTAGAGAATGCAAAAATATCCCATGGAAGTCGTAGTTATGTTGTTTACCTATCCGATGAATTGTCACACGCTAAGATTCAATACAAATCGGCCACATTATGGCCTTCCTACTAAAAAAGGGTCGAAAACGAGTAATGTCCCAAATTAACGAGAGATTTTCTTAACCTCCATTTTGGCTGAATTTTTAGAGAATGCAAAAATATATCATGGAAGTCATAGTTATGTTGTTTACCTATCCAACGAATTGTCACATGCTAAGATTCAATACAAATCGGCCACTTTATGGCCTTCCTAGTAAAAATGGGTCGAAAACAAGCAATGTCCTAAATTAACGAGGAGATTTTCTTAACCTCCATTTTGGCCGAATTTTTAGAGAATGCAAAAATATCCCATGGAAGTCGTAGTTATGTTGTTTACCTATCCGATGAATTGTCACACGCTAAGATTCAATACAAATCGGCCACATTATGGCCTTCCTAGTAAAAAAGGGTCGAAAACGAGTAATGTCCCAAATTAACGTGGAGATTTTCTTAACCTCCATTTTGGCTGAATTTTTAGAGAATGCAAAAATATCCCATGGAAGTCATAGTTATGTTGCTTACCTATCCAACGAATTGTCACACGCTAAGATTCAATGCAAATCGGCCACATTATGGCCTTCCTACTAAAAAAGGGTCGAAAACGTGTAATGTCCCAAATTAACGAGGAGATTTTCTTAACCTCCATTTTGGCTGAATTTTTAGAGAATGCAAAAATATCCCATGGAAGTCGTAGCTATGTTGTTTACCTATCCAATGAATTGTCACATGTTAAGATTCAATACAAATCGGCCACTTTATGGCCTTCCTAGTAAAAAAGGGTCGAAAACGAGTAATGTCCTAAATTAACGAGGAGATTTTCTTAACCTCCATTTTGGCCGAATTTTTAGAGAATGCAAAAATATCCCATGGAAGTCGTAGTTATGTTGTTTACCTATCTAACGAGTTGTCACACGCTAAGATTCAATGCAAATCGGTCACATTATGGCCTTCCTAGTAAAAAAGGGTCGAAAACGAGTAATGTCCCAAATTAACGAGGATATTTTCTTAACCTCCATTTTGGCTGAATTTTTAGAGAATTCAAAAATATCCCATGGAAGTCGTAGTTATGTTGTTTACCTATCCAACGAATTGTCACATGCTAAGATTCAATTCAATACAAATCGGCCACTTTATGGCCTTCCTAGTAAAAATGGGTCGAAAACGAGTAATGTCCCAAATTAACGAGGAGATTTTCTTAACCTCCATTCTGGCCGAATTTTTAGAGAATGCAAAAATATCCCATGGATGTCGTAGTTATGTTGTTTACCTATCCAACGAATTGTCACACGCTAAAATTCAATGCATATCGGCCACTTTATGGCCTTCCTAGTAAAAATGGGTCGAAAACGAGTAATGTCCTAAATTAACGAGGAGATTTTCTTAACCTCCATTCTGGCCGAATTTTTAGAGAATGCAAAAATATCCCATGGAAGTCATAGTTATGTTGTTTACCTATCCAACGAATTGTCACACGCTAAGATTCAATGCAAATCGGCCACATTATGGCCTTCCTAGTAAAAAAGGGTCGAAAACGAGTAATGTCCTAAATTAACGAGGAGATTTTCTTAACCTCCATTTTGGCCGAATTTTTAGAGAACGCAAAAATATCCCATGGAAGTCGTAGTTATGTTGTTTACCTATCCGATGAATTGTCACACGCTAAGATTCAATACAAATCGGCCACATTATGGCCTTCCTAGTAAAAAAGGGTCGAAAACGAGTAATGTCCCAAATTAACGTGGAGATTTTCTTAACCTCCATTTTGGCTGAATTTTTAGAGAATGCAAAAATATCCCATGGAAGTCATAGTTATGTTGTTTACCTATCCAACGAATTGTCACACGCTAAGATTCAATGCAAATCGGCCACATTATGGCCTTCCTACTAAAAAAGGGTCGAAAACGTGTAATGTCCCAAATTAACGAGGAGATTTTCTTAACCTCCATTTTGGCTGAATTTTTAGAGAATGCAAAAATATCCCATGGAAGTCGTAGTTATGTTGTTTACCTATCCAATGAATTGTCACATGCTAAGATTCAATACAAATCGGCCACTTTATGGCCTTCCTAGTAAAAAAGGGTCGAAAACGAGTAATGTCCTAAATTAACGAGGATATTTTCTTAACCTCCATTTTGGCCGAATTTTTAGAGAATGCAAAAATATCCCATGGAAGTCGTAGTTATGTTGTTTACCTATCTAACGAGTTGTCACACGCTAAGATTCAATGCAAATCGGCCACATTATGGCCTTCCTAGTAAAAAAGGGTCGAAAACGAGTAATGTCCCAAATTAACGAGGAGATTTTCTTAACCTCCATTTTGGCTGAATTTTTAGAGAATTCAAAAATATCCCATGGAAGTCGTAGTTATGTTGTTTACCTATCCAACGAATTGTCACATGCTAAGATTCAATTCAATACAAATCGGCCACTTTATGGCCTTCCTAGTAAAAATGGGTCGAAAACGAGTAATGTCCCAAATTAACGAGGAGATTTTCTTAACCTCCATTCTGGCCGAATTTTTAGAGAATGCAAAAATATCCCATGGATGTCGTAGTTATGTTGTTTACCTATCCAACGAATTGTCACACGCTAAAATTCAATGCATATCGGCCACTTTATGGCCTTCCTAGTAAAAATGGGTCGAAAACGAGTAATGTCCTAAATTAACGAGGAGATTTTCTTAACCTCCATTCTGGCCGAATTTTTAGAGAAAGCAAAAATATCCCATGGAAGTCATAGTTATGTTGTTTACCTATCCAACGAATTGTCACACGCTAAGATTCAATGCAAATCGGCCACATTATGGCCTTCCTAGTAAAAAAGGGTCGAAAACGAGTAATGTCCTAAATTAACGAGGAGATTTTCTTAACCTCCATTTTGGCCGAATTTTTAGAGAATGCAAAAATATCCCCTGGAAGTCATAGTTATGTTGTTTACCTATCCAACGAATTTTCACATGCTAAGATTCAATACAAATCGGCCACTTTATGGCCTTCCTATTAAAAAAGTGTCGAAAACGAGTTATGTCCTAAATTAACGAGGAGATTTTCTTAACCTCCATTTTGTCCGAATTTTTAGAGAATGCAAAAATATCCCATGGAAGTCGTAGTTATGTTATTAACCTATCCAACGAATTGTCACATGCTAAGATTCAATACAAATCGGCCACTTTATGGCCTTCCTAGTAAAAATGGGTCGAAAACGAGCAATGTCCTTAATTAACGAGGATTTTTTCTTAACCTCCATTTTGGCCGAATTTTTAGAGAATGCAAAAATATCCCATGGAAGTCGTAGTTATGTTATTAACCTATCCAACGAATTGTCACATGCTAAGATTCAATACAAATCGGCCACTTTATGGCCTTCCTAGTAAAAATGGGTCGAAAACAAGCAATGTCCTAAATTAACGAGGAGATTTTCTTAACCTCCATTTTGGCCGAATTTTTAGAGAATGCAAAAATATCCCATGGAAGTCGTAGTTATGTTGTTTACCTATCCGATGAATTGTCACACGCTAAGATTCAATGCAAATCGGCCACATTATGGCCTTCCTAGTAAAAAAGGGTCGAAAACGAGTAATGTCCCAAATTAACGAGGACATTTTCTTAACCTCCATTTTGGCTGAATTTTTAGAGAATGCAAAAATATCCCATGGAAGTCGTAGTTAAGTTGTTTACCTATCCAACAAATTGTCACATGCTAAGATTCAATACAAATCGGCCACTTTATGGCATTCCTAGTAAAAAAGGGTCGAAAACGAGTAATGTCCTAAATTAACGAGGAGATTTTCTTAACCTCCATTTTGGCCGAATTTTTAGAGAATGCAAAAATATCCCATGGAAGTCGTAGTTATGTTGTTTACCTATCTAACGAGTTGTCACACGCTAAGATTCAATGCAAATCGGCCACATTATGGCCTTCCTAGTAAAAAAGGGTCGAAAACGAGTAATGTCCCAAATTAACGAGGAGATTTTCTTAACCTCCATTTTGGCTGAATTTTTAGAGAATTCAAAAATATCCCATGGAAGTCGTAGTTATGTTGTTTACCTATCCAACGAATTGTCACATGCTAAGATTCAATTCAATACAAATCGGCCACTTTATGGCCTTCCTAGTAAAAATGGGTCGAAAACGAGTAATGTCCCAAATTAACGAGGAGATTTTCTTAACCTCCATTCTGGCCGAATTTTTAGAGAATGCAAAAATATCCCATGGATGTCGTAGTTATGTTGTTTACCTATCCAACGAATTGTCACACGCTAAAATTCAATGCATATCGGCCACTTTATGGCCTTCCTAGTAAAAATGGGTCGAAAACGAGTAATGTCCTAAATTAACGAGGAGATTTTCTTAACCTCCATTCTGGCCGAATTTTTAGAGAAAGCAAAAATATCCCATGGAAGTCATAGTTATGTTGTTTACCTATCCAACGAATTGTCACACGCTAAGATTCAATGCAAATCGGCCACATTATGGCCTTCCTAGTAAAAAAGGGTCGAAAACGAGTTATGTCCTAAATTAACGAGGAGATTTTCTTAACCTCCATTTTGGCTGAATTTTTAGAGAATGCAAAAATATCTCATGGAAGTCATAGTTATGTTGTTTACCTATCCAACGAATTGTCACATGCTAAGATTCAATACAAATCGGCCACTTTATGGCCTTCCTAGTAAAAATGGGTCGAAAACAAGCAATGTCCTAAATTAACGAGGAGATTTTCTTAACCTCCATTTTGGCCGAATTTTTAGAGAATGCAAAAATATCCCATGGAAGTCGTAGTTATGTTGTTTACCTATCCGATGAATTGTCACACGCTAAGATTCAATACAAATCGGCCACATTATGGCCTTCCTACTAAAAAAGGGTCGAAAACGAGTAATGTCCCAAATTAACGAGAGATTTTCTTAACCTCCATTTTGGCTGAATTTTTAGAGAATGCAAAAATATATCATGGAAGTCATAGTTATGTTGTTTACCTATCCAACGAATTGTCACATGCTAAGATTCAATACAAATCGGCCACTTTATGGCCTTCCTAGTAAAAATGGGTCGAAAACAAGCAATGTCCTAAATTAACGAGGAGATTTTCTTAACCTCCATTTTGGCCGAATTTTTAGAGAATGCAAAAATATCCCATGGAAGTCGTAGTTATGTTGTTTACCTATCCGATGAATTGTCACACGCTAAGATTCAATACAAATCGGCCACATTATGGCCTTCCTAGTAAAAAAGGGTCGAAAACGAGTAATGTCCCAAATTAACGTGGAGATTTTCTTAACCTCCATTTTGGCTGAATTTTTAGAGAATGCAAAAATATCCCATGGAAGTCATAGTTATGTTGTTTACCTATCCAACGAATTGTCACACGCTAAGATTCAATGCAAATCGGCCACATTATGGCCTTCCTACTAAAAAAGGGTCGAAAACGTGTAATGTCCCAAATTAACGAGGAGATTTTCTTAACCTCCATTTTGGCTGAATTTTTAGAGAATGCAAAAATATCCCATGGAAGTCGTAGCTATGTTGTTTACCTATCCAATGAATTGTCACATGTTAAGATTCAATACAAATCGGCCACTTTATGGCCTTCCTAGTAAAAAAGGGTCGAAAACGAGTAATGTCCTAAATTAACGAGGAGATTTTCTTAACCTCCATTTTGGCCGAATTTTTAGAGAATGCAAAAATATCCCATGGAAGTCGTAGTTATGTTGTTTACCTATCTAACGAGTTGTCACACGCTAAGATTCAATGCAAATCGGTCACATTATGGCCTTCCTAGTAAAAAAGGGTCGAAAACGAGTAATGTCCCAAATTAACGAGGATATTTTCTTAACCTCCATTTTGGCTGAATTTTTAGAGAATTCAAAAATATCCCATGGAAGTCGTAGTTATGTTGTTTACCTATCCAACGAATTGTCACATGCTAAGATTCAATTCAATACAAATCGGCCACTTTATGGCCTTCCTAGTAAAAATGGGTCGAAAACGAGTAATGTCCCAAATTAACGAGGAGATTTTCTTAACCTCCATTCTGGCCGAATTTTTAGAGAATGCAAAAATATCCCATGGATGTCGTAGTTATGTTGTTTACCTATCCAACGAATTGTCACACGCTAAAATTCAATGCATATCGGCCACTTTATGGCCTTCCTAGTAAAAATGGGTCGAAAACGAGTAATGTCCTAAATTAACGAGGAGATTTTCTTAACCTCCATTCTGGCCGAATTTTTAGAGAATGCAAAAATATCCCATGGAAGTCATAGTTATGTTGTTTACCTATCCAACGAATTGTCACACGCTAAGATTCAATGCAAATCGGCCACATTATGGCCTTCCTAGTAAAAAAGGGTCGAAAACGAGTAATGTCCTAAATTAACGAGGAGATTTTCTTAACCTCCATTTTGGCCGAATTTTTAGAGAACGCAAAAATATCCCATGGAAGTCGTAGTTATGTTGTTTACCTATCCGATGAATTGTCACACGCTAAGATTCAATACAAATCGGCCACATTATGGCCTTCCTAGTAAAAAAGGGTCGAAAACGAGTAATGTCCCAAATTAACGAGAGATTTTCTTAACCTCCATTTTGGCTGAATTTTTAGAGAATGCAAAAATATATCATGGAAGTCATAGTTATGTTGTTTACCTATCCAACGAATTGTCACATGCTAAGATTCAATACAAATCGGCCACTTTATGGCCTTCCTAGTAAAAATGGGTCGAAAACAAGCAATGTCCTAAATTAACGAGGAGATTTTCTTAACCTCCATTTTGGCCGAATTTTTAGAGAATGCAAAAATATCCCATGGAAGTCGTAGTTATGTTGTTTACCTATCCGATGAATTGTCACACGCTAAGATTCAATGCAAATCGGCCACATTATGGCCTTCCTAGTAAAAAAGGGTCGAAAACGAGTAATGTCCCAAATTAACGAGGACATTTTCTTAACCTCCATTTTGGCTGAATTTTTAGAGAATGCAAAAATATCCCATGGAAGTCGTAGTTAAGTTGTTTACCTATCCAACAAATTGTCACATGCTAAGATTCAATACAAATCGGCCACTTTATGGCATTCCTAGTAAAAAAGGGTCGAAAACGAGTAATGTCCTAAATTAACGAGGAGATTTTCTTAACCTCCATTTTGGCCGAATTTTTAGAGAATGCAAAAATATCCCATGGAAGTCGTAGTTATGTTGTTTACTTCAATGCAAATCGGCCACATTATGGCCTTCCTAGTAAAAAAGGGTCGAAAACGAGTAGTGTCCCAAATTAACGAGGAGATTTTCTTAACCTCCATTTTGGCTGAATTTTTAGAGAATTCAAAAATATCCCATGGAAGTCGAAGTTATGTTGTTTACCTATCCAACGAATTGTCACATGCTAAGATTCAATTCAATACAAATCGGCCACTTTATGGCCTTCCTAGTAAAAATGGGTCGAAAACGAGTAATGTCCCAAATTAACGAGGAGATTTTCTTAACCTCCATTCTGGCCGAATTTTTAGAGAATGCAAAAATATCCCATGGATGTCGTAGTTATGTTGTTTACCTATCCAACGAATTGTCACACGCTAAAATTCAATGCATATCGGCCACTTTATGGCCTTCCTAGTAAAAATGGGTCGAAAACGAGTAATGTCCTAAATTAACGAGGAGATTTTCTTAACCTCCATTCTGGCCGAATTTTTAGAGAATGCAAAAATATCCCATGGAAATCATAGTTATGTTGTTTACCTATCCAACGAATTGTCACACGCTAAGATTCAATGCAAATCGGCCACATTATGGCCTTCCTAGTAAAAAAGGGTCGAAAACGAGTAATGTCCTAAATTAACGAGGAGATTTTCTTAACCTCCATTTTGGCCGAATTTTTAGAGAATGCAAAAATATCCCCTGGAAGTCATAGTTATGTTGTTTACCTATCCAACGAATTTTCACATGCTAAGATTCAATACAAATCGGCCACTTTATGGCCTTCCTATTAAAAAAGTGTCGAAAACGAGTTATGTCCTAAATTAACGAGGAGATTTTCTTAACCTCCATTTTGTCCGAATTTTTAGAGAATGCAAAAATATCCCATGGAAGTCGTAGTTATGTTATTAACCTATCCAACGAATTGTCACATGCTAAGATTCAATACAAATCGGCCACTTTATGGCCTTCCTAGTAAAAATGGGTCGAAAACGAGCAATGTCCTTAATTAACGAGGATTTTTTCTTAACCTCCATTTTGGCCGAATTTTTAGAGAATGCAAAAATATCCCATGGAAGTCGTAGTTATGTTATTAACCTATCCAACGAATTGTCACATGCTAAGATTCAATACAAATCGGCCACTTTATGGCCTTCCTAGTAAAAATGGGTCGAAAACAAGCAATGTCCTAAATTAACGAGGAGATTTTCTTAACCTCCATTTTGGCCGAATTTTTAGAGAATGCAAAAATATCCCATGGAAGTCGTAGTTATGTTGTTTACCTATCCGATGAATTGTCACACGCTAAGATTCAATGCAAATCGGCCACATTATGGCCTTCCTAGTAAAAAAGGGTCGAAAACGAGTAATGTCCCAAATTAACGAGGACATTTTCTTAACCTCCATTTTGGCTGAATTTTTAGAGAATGCAAAAATATCCCATGGAAGTCGTAGTTAAGTTGTTTACCTATCCAAGAAATTGTCACATGCTAAGATTCAATACAAATCGGCCACTTTATGGCATTCCTAGTAAAAATGGGTCAAAAACGAGTAATGTCCTTAATTAACGAGGAGATTTTCTTAACCTCCATTTTGGCCGAATTTTTAGAGAATGCAAAAATATCCCATGGAAGTCGTAGTTATGTTGTTTACCTATCCAACGAATTGTCACATGCTAAGATTCAATGCAAATCGACCACATTATGGCCTTCCTAGTAAAAAAGGAGCGAAAACGAGTAATGTCCTAAATTAACGAGATTTTCTTAACCTCCATTTTGGCCGAATTTTTAGAGAATGCAAAAATATCCCATGGAAGTCGTAGTTATGTTATTAACCTATCCAACGAATTGTCACATGCTAAGATTCAATACAAATCGGCCACTTTATGGCCTTCCTAGTAAAAATGGGTCGAAAACGAGCAATGTCCTTAATTAACGAGGATATTTTCTTAACCTCCATTTTGGCCGAATTTTTAGAGAATGCAAAAATATCCCATGGAAGTCGTAGTTATGTTGTTTACCTATCCAACGAATTGTCACACGCTAAGATTCAATGCAAATCGGCCACATTATGGCCTTCCTAGTAAAAAAGGGTTGAAAACGAGTAATGTCCCAAATTAACGAGAGATTTTCATAACCTCCATTTTGGCTGAATTTTTAGAGAATGCAAAAATATCTCATGGAAGTCATAGTTATGTTGTTTACCTATCCAACGAATTGTCACATGCTAAGATTCAATACAACTTTATGGCCTTCCTAGTAAAAATGGGTCGAAAACAAGCAATGTCCTAAATTAACGAGGAGATTTTCTTAACCTCCATTTTGGCCAAATTTTTAGAGAATGCAAAAATATCCCATGGAAGTCGTAGTTATGTTGTTTACCTATCCGATGAGTTGTCACACGCTAAGATTCAATGCAAATCGGCCACATTATGGCCTTCCTAGTAAAAAAGGGTCGAAAACGAGTAATGTCCCAAATTAACGAGGACATTTTCTTAACCTCCATTTTGGCTGAATTTTTAGAGAATGCAAAAATATCCCATGGAAGTCGTAGTTAAGTTGTTTACCTATCCAACAAATTGTCACATGCTAAGATTCAATACAAATCGGCCACTTTATGGCATTCCTAGTAAAAATGGGTCAAAAACGAGTAATGTCCTTAATTAACGAGGAGATTTTCTTAACCTCCATTTTGGCCGAATTTTTAGAGAATGCAAAAATATCCCATGGAAGTCGTAGTTATGTTGTTTACCTATCCAACGAATTGTCACATGCTAAGATTCAATGCAAATCGACCACATTATGGCCTTCCTAGTAAAAAAGGGGCGAAAACGAGTAATGTCCTAAATTAACGAGATTTTCTTAACCTCCATTTTGGCCGAATTTTTAGAGAATGCAAAAATATCCCATGGAAGTCGTAGTTATGTTATTAACCTATCCAACGAATTGTCACATGCTAAGATTCAATACAAATCGGCCACTTTATGGCCTTCCTAGTAAAAATGGGTCGAAAACGAGCAATGTCCTTAATTAACGAGGATATTTTCTTAACCTCCATTTTGGCCGAATTTTTAGAGAATGCAAAAATATCCCATGGAAGTCGTAGTTATGTTGTTTACCTATCCAACGAATTGTCACACGCTAAGATTCAATGCAAATCGGCCACATTATGGCCTTCCTAGTAAAAAAGGGTTGAAAACGAGTAATGTCCCAAATTAACGAGAGATTTTCTTAACCTCCATTTTGGCTGAATTTTTAGAGAATGCAAAAATATCTCATGGAAGTCATAGTTATGTTGTTTACCTATCCAACGAATTGTCACATGCTAAGATTCAATACAACTTTATGGCCTTCCTAGTAAAAATGGGTCGAAAACAAGCAATGTCCTAAATTAACGAGGAGATTTTCTTAACCTCCATTTTGGCCGAATTTTTAGAGAATGCAAAAATATCCCATGGAAGTCGTAGTTATGTTGTTTACCTATCCGATGAATTGTCACACGCTAAGATTCAATGCAAATCGGCCACATTATGGCCTTCCTAGTAAAAAAGGGTCGAAAACGAGTAATGTCCCAAATTAACGAGGACATTTTCTTAACCTCCATTTTGGCTGAATTTTTAGAGAATGCAAAAATATCCCATGGAAGTCGTAGTTAAGTTGTTTACCTATCCAACAAATTGTCACATGCTAAGATTCAATACAAATCGGCCACTTTATGGCATTCCTAGTAAAAATGGGTCAAAAACGAGTAATGTCCTTAATTAACGAGGAGATTTTCTTAACCTCCATTTTGGCCGAATTTTTAGAGAATGCAAAAATATCCCATGGAAGTCGTAGTTATGTTGTTTACCTATCCAACGAATTGTCACATGCTAAGATTCAATGCAAATCGACCACATTATGGCCTTCCTAGTAAAAAAGGGGCGAAAACGAGTAATGTCCTAAATTAACGAGATTTTCTTAACCTCCATTTTGGCCGAATTTTTAGAGAATGCAAAAATATCCCATGGAAGTCGTAGTTATGTTATTAACCTATCCAACGAATTGTCACATGCTAAGATTCAATACAAATCGGCCACTTTATGGCCTTCCTAGTAAAAATGGGTCGAAAACGAGCAATGTCCTTAATTAACGAGGATATTTTCTTAACCTCCATTTTGGCCGAATTTTTAGAGAATGCAAAAATATCCCATGGAAGTCGTAGTTATGTTGTTTACCTATCCAACGAATTGTCACACGCTAAGATTCAATGCAAATCGGCCACATTATGGCCTTCCTAGTAAAAAAGGGTTGAAAACGAGTAATGTCCCAAATTAACGAGAGATTTTCTTAACCTCCATTTTGGCTGAATTTTTAGAGAATGCAAAAATATCTCATGGAAGTCATAGTTATGTTGTTTACCTATCCAACGAATTGTCACATGCTAAGATTCAATACAACTTTATGGCCTTCCTAGTAAAAATGGGTCGAAAACAAGCAATGTCCTAAATTAACGAGGAGATTTTCTTAACCTCCATTTTGGCCGAATTTTTAGAGAATGCAAAAATATCCCATGGAAGTCGTAGTTATGTTGTTTACCTATCCGATGAATTGTCACACGCTAAGATTCAATGCAAATCGGCCACATTATGGCCTTCCTAGTAAAAAAGGGTCGAAAACGAGTAATGTCCCAAATTAACGAGGACATTTTCTTAACCTCCATTTTGGCTGAATTTTTAGAGAATGCAAAAATATCCCATGGAAGTCGTAGTTAAGTTGTTTACCTATCCAACAAATTGTCACATGCTAAGATTCAATACAAATCGGCCACTTTATGGCATTCCTAGTAAAAATGGGTCAAAAACGAGTAATGTCCTTAATTAACGAGGAGATTTTCTTAACCTCCATTTTGGCCGAATTTTTAGAGAATGCAAAAATATCCCATGGAAGTCGTAGTTATGTTGTTTACCTATCCAACGAATTGTCACATGCTAAGATTCAATGCAAATCGACCACATTATGGCCTTCCTAGTAAAAAAGGGGCGAAAACGAGTAATGTCCTAAATTAACGAGATTTTCTTAACCTCCATTTTGGCCGAATTTTTAGAGAATGCAAAAATATCCCATGGAAGTCGTAGTTATGTTATTAACCTATCCAACGAATTGTCACATGCTAAGATTCAATACAAATCGGCCACTTTATGGCCTTCCTAGTAAAAATGGGTCGAAAACGAGCAATGTCCTTAATTAACGAGGATATTTTCTTAACCTCCATTTTGGCCGAATTTTTAGAGAATGAAAAAATATCCCATGGAAGTCGTAGTTATGTTGTTTACCTATCCAACGAATTGTCACACGCTAAGATTCAATGCAAATCGGCCACAATATGGCCTTCCTAGTAAAAAAGGGTCGAAAACGAGTAATGTCCCAAATTAACAAGGAGATTTTCTTAACCTCCATTTTGGCCGAATTTTTAAAGAATGCAAAAATATCTCATGGAAGTCATAGTTATGTTGTTTACCTATCCAACGAATTGTCACATGCTAAGATTCAATACAACTTTATGGCCTTCCTAGTAAAAATGGGTCGAAAACAAGCAATGTCCAAAATTAACGAGGAGATTTTCTTAACCTCCATTTTGGCCGAATTTTTAGAGAATGCAAAAATATCCCATGGAAGTCGTAGTTATGTTGTTTACCTATCCGATGAATTGTCACACGCTAAGATTCAATACAAATCGGCCACATTATGGCCTTCCTAGTAAAAAAGGGTCGAAAACGAGTAATGTCCCAAATTAACGAGGAGATTTTCTTAACCTCCATTCTGGCCGAATTTTTAGAGAATGCAAAAATATCCCATGGATGTCGTAGTTATGTTGTTTACCTATCCAACGAATTGTCACACGCTAAAATTCAATGCATATCGGCCACTTTATGGACTTCCTAGTAAAAATGGGTCGAAAACGAGTAATGTCCTAAATTAACGAGGAGATTTTCTTAACCTCCATTTTGGCCGAATTTTTAGAGAATGCAAAAATATCCCATGGAAGTAGTAGTTATGTTATTAACCTATCCAACGAATTGTCACATGCTAAGATTCAATACAAATCGGCCACTTTATGGCCTTCCTAGTAAAAATGGGTCGAAAACGAGCAATGTCCTTAATTAACGAGGATATTTTCTTAACCTCCATTTTGGCCGAATTTTTAGAGAATGCAAAAATATCCCATATGGAAGTCGTAGTTATGTTATTAACCTATCCAACGAATTATCACATGCTAAGATTCAATACAAATCGGCCACTTTATGGCCTTCCTAGTAAAAATGGGTCGAAAACAAGCAATGTCCTAAATTAACGAGGAGATTTTCTTAACCTCCATTTTGGCCGAATTTTTAGAGAATGCAAAAATATCCCATGGAAGTCGTAGTTATGTTGTTTACCTATCCGATGAATTGTCACACGCTAAGATTCAATGCAAATCGGCCACATTATGGCCTTCCTAGTAAAAAAGGGTCGAAAACGAGTAATGTCCCAAATTAACGAGGAGATTTTCTTAACCTCCATTTTGGCTGAATTTTTAGAGAATGCACTACTACAAAATATATATTTTACATCATGGGGGTTTTAGTTTTCACATCAGTCGCAAAATAACTGAAGGGAAACATACAGACTTTGAGTTTTTACATCAGTTGACATATGCACATGAGGGGAATTCTTAATAGCATGTACCATTTACATCAGTGGATAATTGGAATGAAGGAAAAAAAACGCGGTGGCATTTTCGCAATTTAAGTGAAAACTCTGGCTATCTTGTTTTTACATCAGTGGATGAGAATTGCCTGATGGAAAAACAAACTTTCACCTTTACCTTATCCCTTCATATATCGTAAAAACACAAAACACATCCACGCTTTTCACTTCTTCTCCGTTTTTCATTTTTTCACTAAATTCCAAATCACGATCACCTTCCAATCACCGTCCACCACCGTCCAATCACCGTCCACCATCGTCCAAACACAACGCCAAACCCTTCTTCGTTTTTCATTAGCGAATATTTCTGGGAGTGAAAAAGATTCGAACAGGTTTCAGAAGCCGATTTCGAAACAACAATAAACAAGTTCGGATCTCAAACACAAAAAGAGAAGCAGCGAGAATTAGCACAACAAGCTCGGAACAGAAGCAAAGAGGACGAATCCGAACCAATTCAAAGCTTCATCAAGCCAAAACTGTCCAGATCCGTACCGAGTTCAAAGAAGCAGATGAAGCTGAGACCGTGACAGAGGTAAATCGTAGTTCATGTTATGTGTATATCCTGTTCGTTCTTGTTCTTCTTTTTCCGGAAATTTTCGCAACTCAATCCTTAGATCTACGTTTCTTCATTGAGTTTTTGAAAAAACTAAAGCCGGATTTGAACTCTACGGAGAAGAGGAATACCAAAACTGTGTTTGTTTTTTAAAATGGAGGTGGTTGTTACCTCCGGAGCGTGGCCGACCGACCACCGTGCCGGATCTGTTTGTCTTGCCGGAGAAGGTGATGCATCAGTTGATGTGTTTTAGATTTCTGTTTGGTTTTGCAGGGAAAGCTACTTGTATAATTAAAAATAAAGAAATCACATATGTATTAAATGTGAACCAACCCATTGACTTGTTTCTCGATTTAACATTTCAGTGTAAAATGTAATTCATTAAAATGGGTTTCTTGACCAATTTTGTCATGTGTGTGTTCTCTGCACTACTTATCAAACAATAAGAAAAAGAATCCATGCAAATTAAAAAATATGCTACATACATTCAGGAAAAACAGTAGAACGTGATAATGTCACAGTTGGCATATACTCATCAATACTTAGAATGCTAAATGTGAGCTTAAATATACTTGATTATGCACAACATTTGTTGGTTCTGGTTACTAGCCATGAAAGATTGAACTAAACCTGCACACTGGATTCTACTTCAGTGCTAATGAATTCAACTTGTTGACTGAGTTACTTTTTGCATACTTTAATTTGGTTATGCGCAACATTTAGCATAAATAACACTCAATAACTTGAGACTGTTTTTTCAAGAGTAACAAAGTAGCAATTCTTTTTATTAACATTTGTTCATATTTATTTATCTAAATTGCGTAATTTGTTTCGAAATAGTTTACTAAATGGAATATAATTTACAAAGGATAAGTTACATACTGCATCTTAATTTACGACAGAGGTTACCCTACTTAATGTGCTAATGCAGGTTAGCTTATCGTAGAGGTTGTTTTAAGCAACCACTAATGCACATTGTTATCATCATACCTTCGGTACAAAACCTTTCTTCTATGTACATGATATGTTTTGTATGAGAGTTCTCTTTATCCTTGTTCTCAAGTCTTTGCCACACTTTTCTCGGTTCACAAGATACCTCATCTTTTGTGTGACTCTTTTTTCGCTCACGCCTCTGTCCATACAAGATCATCCTTCCGACTTTCATGCATTTCTCTGTTTAGGGGACTCTCACATTGAAAGAGAAAACTAGTGAAATTACTAAATACCAATTTAAGTATTCTAATGTCATCAAACTAGTGAGGTGTCTAAAAAATTTATAAATTGTAAGCTAGATTTTTTAATTTCATACAATTTTATTTGTCATCAAACTTAACGGCTAATATTGTTATTAAGCAGGGATTTGATGACACCAATATTGGAGAAAGGGCATAGCAGGGTCCCTGTCTATTATGAGGAGCCTACAAATATCATTGGACTTATCCTGGTATACAATACAATGTGTTATTTTTCCTTTAACCTTTCAACATTTAACAATTTTGTATCAATTTTGGAACATAGATTAATAAAGTAAAATTTTGTATCAATGATGAGATTGATTTGCTACTAGAACCATTTTTGGTACTACAAATTTTGTACCATTTTTGGTACTACAAATTTTGTATGATGAGATTGATATAGATGCTTCCTAATTTTA
This sequence comes from Medicago sativa, assembly GCF_051527215.1. Taxonomy (NCBI): domain Eukaryota; kingdom Viridiplantae; phylum Streptophyta; class Magnoliopsida; order Fabales; family Fabaceae; genus Medicago; species Medicago sativa. Next base: position 87,617,103 of record NC_140750.1, read on the forward strand.
GATCAAGAATTTGTTAACTATTGATCCAGAAGAGGAAGTACCTGTGAAAAGTGTGACCATACGCAAAATACCAAGGTATTTTATTTTGTAACAAAATGATATAGCATTATATTAAGTTATATATATATATTAATATTAACCATAACTCCAAATTTTAAAAATTATTAAATTTATTGACAGGGTTCCAGAAACGATGCCACTGTACGATATATTGAATGAGTTCCAAAAGGGCCATAGTCACATGGCTGTTGTTGTGAGACATTTTGACAAGACAGGGCAACAATCTTCCAACAATAATTGCACTGGTAAGTGAGCATATGCATGTTATGTTATGAAGGACGAACACTTCTGAGATTAGCCATGTTTCGGTGTCGGACACGTGTCGTATCTGACACCGATACGACACTACCACATATAATTATACTAAATTATGTGATTTTCTCAAATTTTTAACGGTGTCGGCGTGTTCGGTGTCCGTATTTGTGCTTTATAAGTTATAATCAAGTTACTTTATAAGAATATTTTTTTATATTATGATAAAATTAAGCTCCTTTTGTTGAAATTGTGTTGTGAAATATATATAGATTCAGTAAGAGATGTGAGGGTGACTATTGATGGGGAGAAGAATAATCCTCAAGAGAAAGTGTTGAAAAACAAAATGCAACTTCATAAGAAAAACAAAATGCAACTTCTTCATGATAACTTTATCTCGGATTCTGGTTTGTTAAATGATGGTGAGTAGATAAAACTTCACTGTTTCCTTCCTAGTAGTAGAAATAACACGTTTCTTAAACTCTTTACTTGCCTAGGTGGGAGGCACATCAAATTCCTAAAGTGAAGGTATCCAAACTTGATAGAAGTAAACTTAACAAGGAACAAAGTGCTTATATGCCCCAGATTCCTGATATTGCCAAGTGTCCTGAGCATCTGTTGCCATTGAAACAATGGGAGGATATATCTCTTGCAGAATATTTAGTACTAAGAGAGGTATAGTGTTCTAGAACTCATCTCTGTCTTTTGGGAGTGGAGTGTACTGATTTTTGTTTAATAGTATATACTAAGGACTGACCCTTGTTTCCCAATTTTGTTATTTCAGAATCTGTCACGTATTGAAGGTTCAAGTGCCACGCATTCTGGCAATCTACAATCTCTTTTGTGAAAACTCAACATCTGGACTTTTAGGGTCAATGACAAGTTTCACTTTGCACTTGACAATAATCAGGTGATGTTATAAACTCGTTTATTATTTTCTGCATTTAACTAGTACTTTGTTTATGCGTTTATGGCTTTGGTTTTGCCTATTTTACCATGTTAATGTGTTGTGTTAGCTTGAGAAGAACACTAGTGATTGATTATATATCATGATTTTTGTTTCCATGTTCCTGATTAGTTTTTTTCTCTCTTTCAATTGAGTGTGCTATAGATTTTGTTTGCAGACTAAGAACTTGTGATCAGATCACAATTGAGTGTTCAATTGTGGTTATTATTGCGAATTTTCATTTTTGCACATATAAATTTGGGTCATGTGCTACAGAGTTTATCATCTGTATGGGTGCTATCAGAATGGAGTTTATCATCTGTATGGGTGCTATCAGAATGGGTAGAAGAAGAATCTGTCGCTATTTTGAAATAGATGTATTTTTATCAAAATCTAGTTTCAGTTTTTCTTTGATACTGCATGTTCTATTTTGTTTATGTGTAAATTATTCTTTCTACGCTGTGTATTTTTTTTTATGCAGGCATAACATCTCAAACGTGTCAACTTTCATGATGAAGACCTGAAATAGTTGCAAGAAAATCACCAGTTTCATATGCAGGAGTGGCACTAGCAGCAGCTTATTCTAAGTAGTTAGCATTGCAAAATGTTTTATAGTATGTTGCTTTTAAAAATTTGACTATGACACCTTAAGTGACTAGATTATTCTGTCTTTTTTATTGAGTTTTGATTAGTTAAAATTCAGATGGTTTGTCCTAATATTTGATTAGTTTGAGTTTGTTTGTTTGTTAACTTTTAATTGTGTTTGCCTATTGAAACAGGATCTATGATAGCTTGTAAAATAGCAGCAATGGTTCCTGATAGAGTTCTCTCATTGACTTTGCTAAATGCAACGGGTGGAGATTTTCAATATTTTCCAGAGGTATATCTCCCTTTTATAATTCTTTGAAAAGTTTTGATTTATTTTTACGGCATTGTGATTAGAGCATTAGGAAGGGGTCATTGTTTTTCACAATGCTACTTTGATTGGGACACTCATCTTATTTCATTATGTTTGTGTTAGATAGATATGTTATGGAACCTATGGATGCTTCTGTCAGATATGTTGCTTATATATGTTATAGATATGTTTGTGTCGACTATGTGATGCTTAGCATGTTACCAACAAAAGATAGAATATCTACAGGTGTGTATGTGTATACAGCTCTTTATTAGGAAAGTAACATTGTATTTCATGATTCAAGTCGAGACACTCATGCTATTTCATTTTGTTTGTGTCAGATATGTTGTGGAATGCTGTTGAATCCCAACCATGTTTGTGTCAGACAATGTTAATTGATCAAGTTGATAACAAAGTGAACTTTGCATCTTTTAACTCCATATATTTTAGTAGATTAGCATTAGTCATATCACTTACAGAGATCATCTCCTTAGGAATCAGGCCAAGACTTAGGAATCAGACCTCTTCTGTTTTCACTTGTGTATTTACGCTATATTCTTTTGAAAGTATACTTGTGAGGGTTATAAATTAAATTTTGTATATGTTAGCTTTTTAGCTTCCTTTTTGGCATTAAAATATCATTTTTTTCCTTCATATTTCTAATATAAATAAAAGAAAAGAACATGGTCTCAAGCTGATTTTGTAAGCAGTAATAATAAAGCATAATTTTTTTTTTAAAAAACTGAAGTTTTCACATCGGTGGGATAGAAGACTGATGATAAATATAATTATTTAACTTCAGTGTCTATCATAAAACTGAAGTGAAAACCCTGATCTTAAATTTTAAAAAGAACGTATCACATCAGTGGGAAAAAATCCTGATGTGGAAATATTGCTATTACATCAGTCCGTACCTGATGTGAAATGACGTGCACATTCTACATCATATCACTTTACATCAGTTGCCACCTGATGTGAAAAGTAGTTTCCAACTGATGTGAAAACTGATTTCTGTAGTAGTGATGCAAAAATATCCCATGGAAGTCGTAGTTAAGTTGTTTACCTATCCAACAAATTTTCACATGCTAAGATTCAATACAAATCGGCCACTTTATGGCATTCCTAGTAAAAATGGGTCAAAAACGAGTAATGTCCTAAATTAACGAGGAGATTTTCTTAACCTCCATTTTGGCCGAATTTTTAGAGAATGCAAAAATATCCCATGGAAGTCGTAGTTATGTTGTTTACCTATCCAACGAATTGTCACATGCTAAGATTCAATGCAAATCGACCACATTATCGCCTTCCTAGTAAAAAAGGGTCGAAAACGAGTAATGTCCTAAATTAACGAGGAGATTTTCTTAACCTCCATTTTGGCCGAATTTTTAGAGAATGCAAAAATATCCCATGGAAGTCGTAGTTATGTTATTAACCTATCCAACGAATTGTAACATGCTAAGATTCAATACAAATCGGCCACTTTATGGCCTTCCTAGTAAAAATGGGTCAAAAACGAGCAATGTCCTTAATTAACGAGGATATTTTCTTAACCTCCATTTTGGCCGAATTTTTAGAGAATGCAAAAATATCCCATGGAAGTCGTAGTTATGTTGTTTACCTATCCAACGAATTGTCACACGCTAAGATTCAATGCAAATCGGCCACATTATGGCCTTCCTAGTAAAAAAGGGTCGAAAACGAGTAATGTCCCAAATTAACGAAAGATTTTCTTAACCTCCATTTTGGCTGCATTTTTAGAGAATGCAAAAATATCTCATGGAAGTCATAGTTATGTTTTTTACCTATCCAACGAATTGTCACATGCTAAGATTCAATACAAATCGGCCACTTTATGGCCTTCCTAGTAAAAATGGGTCGAAAACAAGCAATGTCCTAAATTAACGAGGAGATTTTCTTAACCTCCATTTTGGCTGAATTTTTAGAGAATGCAAAAATATCCCATGGAAGTCGTAGTTATGTTGTTTACCTATCCGATGAATTGTCACACGCTAAGATTCAATACAAATCGGCCACATTATGGCCTTCCTAGTAAAAAAGGGTCGAAAACGAGTAATGTCCCAAATTAACGTGGAGATTTTCTTAACCTCCATTTTGGCTGAATTTTTAGAGAATGCAAAAATATCCCATGGAAGTCATAGTTATGTTGTTTACCAATCCAACGAATTGTCACACGCTAAGATTCAATGCAAATCAGCCACATTATGGCCTTCCAACTAAAAAAGGGTCGAAAACGTGTAATGTCCCAAATTAACGAGGAGATTTTCTTAACCTCCATTTTGGCTGAATTTTTAGAGAATGCAAAAATATCCCATGGAAGTCGTAGTTATGTTGTTTACCTATCCAACGAATTGTCACATGCTAAGATTCAATACAAATCGGCCACTTTATGGCCTTCCTAGTAAAAAAGGGTCGAAAACGAGTAATGTCCTAAATTAACGAGGAGATTTTCTTAACCTCCATTTTGGCCGAATTTTTAGAGAATGCAAAAATATCCCATGTAAGTCGTAGTTATGTTATTAACCTATCCAACGAATTGTCACATGCTAAGATTCAATACAAATCGGCCACTTTATGGCCTTCCTAGTAAAAATGGGTCGAAAACAAGCAATGTCCTAAATTAACGAGGAGATTTTCTTAACCTCCATTTTGGCCGAATTTTTAGAGAATGCAAAAATATCCCATGGAAGTCGTAGTTATGTTGTTTACCTATCCGATGAATTGTCACACGCTAAGATTCAATACAAATCGGCCACATTATGACCTTCCTAGTAAAAAAGGGTCGAAAACGAGTAATGTCCCAAATTAACGTGGAGATTTTCTTAACCTCCATTTTGGCTGAATTTTTAGAGAATGCAAAAATATCCCATGGAAGTCATAGTTATGTTGTTTACCTATCCAACGAATTGTCACACGCTAAGATTCAATGCAAATCGGCCACATTATGGCCTTCCAACTAAAAAAGGGTCGAAAACGTGTAATGTCCCAAATTAACGAGGAGATTTTCTTAACCTTCATTTTGGCTGAATTTTTAGAGAATGCAAAAATATCCCATGGAAGTCGTAGTTATGTTGTTTACCTATCCAACGAATTGTCACATGCTAAGATTCAATACAAATCGGCCACTTTATGGCCTTCCTAGTAAAAAAGGGTCGAAAACGAGTAATGTCCTAAATTAACGAGGAGATTTTCTTAACCTCCATTTTGGCCGAATTTTTAGAGAATGCAAAAATATCCCATGTAAGTCGTAGTTATGTTATTAACCTATCCAACGAATTGTCACATGCTAAGATTCAATACAAATCGGCCACTTTATGGCCTTCCTAGTAAAAATGGGTCGAAAACGAGCAATGTCCTAAATTAACGAGGATATTTTCTTAACCTCCATTTTGGCCGAATTTTTAGAGAATGCAAAAATATCCCATGGAAGTCGTAGTTATGTTGTTTACCTATCTAACGAGTTGTCACACGCTAAGATTCAATGCAAATCGGCCACATTATGGCCTTCCTAGTAAAAAAGGGTCGAAAACGAGTAATGTCCTAAATTAACGAGGAGATTTTCTTAACCTCCATTTTGGCCGAATTTTTAGAGAATGCAAAAATATCCCATGGAAGTCGTAGTTATGTTATTAACCTATCCAACGAATTGTAACATGCTAAGATTCAATACAAATCGGCCACTTTATGGCCTTCCTAGTAAAAATGGGTCAAAAACGAGCAATGTCCTTAATTAACGAGGATATTTTCTTAACCTCCATTTTGGCCGAATTTTTAGAGAATGCAAAAATATCCCATGGAAGTCGTAGTTATGTTGTTTACCTATCCAACGAATTGTCACACGCTAAGATTCAATGCAAATCGGCCACATTATGGCCTTCCTAGTAAAAAAGGGTCGAAAACGAGTAATGTCCCAAATTAACGAAAGATTTTCTTAACCTCCATTTTGGCTGCATTTTTAGAGAATGCAAAAATATCTCATGGAAGTCATAGTTATGTTTTTTACCTATCCAACGAATTGTCACATGCTAAGATTCAATACAAATCGGCCACTTTATGGCCTTCCTAGTAAAAATGGGTCGAAAACAAGCAATGTCCTAAATTAACGAGGAGATTTTCTTAACCTCCATTTTGGCTGAATTTTTAGAGAATGCAAAAATATCCCATGGAAGTCGTAGTTATGTTGTTTACCTATCCGATGAATTGTCACACGCTAAGATTCAATACAAATCGGCCACATTATGGCCTTCCTAGTAAAAAAGGGTCGAAAACGAGTAATGTCCCAAATTAACGTGGAGATTTTCTTAACCTCCATTTTGGCTGAATTTTTAGAGAATGCAAAAATATCCCATGGAAGTCATAGTTATGTTGTTTACCTATCCAACGAATTGTCACACGCTAAGATTCAATGCAAATCAGCCACATTATGGCCTTCCAACTAAAAAAGGGTCGAAAACGTGTAATGTCCCAAATTAACGAGGAGATTTTCTTAACCTCCATTTTGGCTGAATTTTTAGAGAATGCAAAAATATCCCATGGAAGTCGTAGTTATGTTGTTTACCTATCCAACGAATTGTCACATGCTAAGATTCAATACAAATCGGCCACTTTATGGCCTTCCTAGTAAAAAAGGGTCGAAAACGAGTAATGTCCTAAATTAACGAGGAGATTTTCTTAACCTCCATTTTGGCCGAATTTTTAGAGAATGCAAAAATATCCCATGTAAGTCGTAGTTATGTTATTAACCTATCCAACGAATTGTCACATGCTAAGATTCAATACAAATCGGCCACTTTATGGCCTTCCTAGTAAAAATGGGTCGAAAACGAGCAATGTCCTAAATTAACGAGGATATTTTCTTAACCTCCATTTTGGCCGAATTTTTAGAGAATGCAAAAGTATCCCATGGAAGTCGTAGTTATGTTGTTTACCTATCTAACGAGTTGTCACACGCTAAGATTCAATGCAAATCGGCCACATTATGGCCTTCCTAGTAAAAAAGGGTCGAAAACGAGTAATGTTCCAAATTAACGAGGAGATTTTCTTAACCTCCATTTTGGCTGAATTTTTAGAGAATGCAAAAATATCCCATGGAAGTCGTAGTTATGTTGTTTACCTATCCGATGAATTGTCACACGCTAAGATTCAATACAAATCGGCCACATTATGGCCTTCCTAGTAAAAAAGGGTCGAAAACGAGTAATATCCCAAATTAACGAGAGATTTTCTTAACCTCCATTTTGGCTGCATTTTTAGAGAATGCAAAAATATCTCATGGAAGTCATAGTTATGTTGTTTACCTATCCAACGAATTGTCACATGCTAAGATTCAATACAAATCGGCCACTTTATGGCCTTCCTAGTAAAAATGGGTCGAAAACAAGCAATGTCCTAAATTAACGAGGAGATTTTCTTAACCTCCATTTTGGCCGAATTTTTAGAGAATGCAAAAATATCCCATGGAAGTCGTAGTTATGTTGTTTACCTATCCGATGAATTGTCACACGCTAAGATTCAATACAAATCGGCCACATTATGACCTTCCTAGTAAAAAAGGGTCGAAAACGAGTAATGTCCCAAATTAACGTGGAGATTTTCTTAACCTCCATTTTGGCTGAATTTTTAGAGAATGCAAAAATATCCCATGGAAGTCATAGTTATGTTGTTTACCTATCCAACGAATTGTCACACGCTAAGATTCAATGCAAATCGGCCACATTATGGCCTTCCAACTAAAAAAGGGTCGAAAACGTGTAATGTCCCAAATTAACGAGGAGATTTTCTTAACCTTCATTTTGGCTGAATTTTTAGAGAATGCAAAAATATCCCATGGAAGTCGTAGTTATGTTGTTTACCTATCCAACGAATTGTCACATGCTAAGATTCAATACAAATCGGCCACTTTATGGCCTTCCTAGTAAAAAAGGGTCGAAAACGAGTAATGTCCTAAATTAACGAGGAGATTTTCTTAACCTCCATTTTGGCCGAATTTTTAGAGAATGCAAAAATATCCCATGTAAGTCGTAGTTATGTTATTAACCTATCCAACGAATTGTCACATGCTAAGATTCAATACAAATCGGCCACTTTATGGCCTTCCTAGTAAAAATGGGTCGAAAACGAGCAATGTCCTAAATTAACGAGGATATTTTCTTAACCTCCATTTTGGCCGAATTTTTAGAGAATGCAAAAATATCCCATGGAAGTCGTAGTTATGTTGTTTACCTATCTAACGAGTTGTCACACGCTAAGATTCAATGCAAATCGGCCACATTATGGCCTTCCTAGTAAAAAAGGGTCGAAAACGAGTAATGTCCTAAATTAACGAGGAGATTTTCTTAACCTCCATTTTGGCCGAATTTTTAGAGAATGCAAAAATATCCCATGGAAGTCGTAGTTATGTTATTAACCTATCCAACGAATTGTAACATGCTAAGATTCAATACAAATCGGCCACTTTATGGCCTTCCTAGTAAAAATGGGTCAAAAACGAGCAATGTCCTTAATTAACGAGGATATTTTCTTAACCTCCATTTTGGCCGAATTTTTAGAGAATGCAAAAATATCCCATGGAAGTCGTAGTTATGTTGTTTACCTATCCAACGAATTGTCACACGCTAAGATTCAATGCAAATCGGCCACATTATGGCCTTCCTAGTAAAAAAGGGTCGAAAACGAGTAATGTCCCAAATTAACGAAAGATTTTCTTAACCTCCATTTTGGCTGCATTTTTAGAGAATGCAAAAATATCTCATGGAAGTCATAGTTATGTTTTTTACCTATCCAACGAATTGTCACATGCTAAGATTCAATACAAATCGGCCACTTTATGGCCTTCCTAGTAAAAATGGGTCGAAAACAAGCAATGTCCTAAATTAACGAGGAGATTTTCTTAACCTCCATTTTGGCTGAATTTTTAGAGAATGCAAAAATATCCCATGGAAGTCGTAGTTATGTTGTTTACCTATCCGATGAATTGTCACACGCTAAGATTCAATACAAATCGGCCACATTATGGCCTTCCTAGTAAAAAAGGGTCGAAAACGAGTAATGTCCCAAATTAACGTGGAGATTTTCTTAACCTCCATTTTGGCTGAATTTTTAGAGAATGCAAAAATATCCCATGGAAGTCATAGTTATGTTGTTTACCTATCCAACGAATTGTCACACGCTAAGATTCAATGCAAATCAGCCACATTATGGCCTTCCAACTAAAAAAGGGTCGAAAACGTGTAATGTCCCAAATTAACGAGGAGATTTTCTTAACCTCCATTTTGGCTGAATTTTTAGAGAATGCAAAAATATCCCATGGAAGTCGTAGTTATGTTGTTTACCTATCCAACGAATTGTCACATGCTAAGATTCAATACAAATCGGCCACTTTATGGCCTTCCTAGTAAAAAAGGGTCGAAAACGAGTAATGTCCTAAATTAACGAGGAGATTTTCTTAACCTCCATTTTGGCCGAATTTTTAGAGAATGCAAAAATATCCCATGTAAGTCGTAGTTATGTTATTAACCTATCCAACGAATTGTCACATGCTAAGATTCAATACAAATCGGCCACTTTATGGCCTTCCTAGTAAAAATGGGTCGAAAACGAGCAATGTCCTAAATTAACGAGGATATTTTCTTAACCTCCATTTTGGCCGAATTTTTAGAGAATGCAAAAATATCCCATGGAAGTCGTAGTTATGTTGTTTACCTATCTAACGAGTTGTCACACGCTAAGATTCAATGCAAATCGGCCACATTATGGCCTTCCTAGTAAAAAAGGGTCGAAAACGAGTAATGTTCCAAATTAACGAGGAGATTTTCTTAACCTCCATTTTGGCTGAATTTTTAGAGAATTCAAAAATATCCCATGGAAGTCGTAGTTATGTTGTTTACCTATCCAACGAATTGTCACATGCTAAGATTCAATTCAATACAAATCGGCCACTTTATGGCCTTCCTAGTAAAAATGGGTCGAAAACGAGTAATGTCCCAAATTAACGAGGAGATTTTCTTAACCTCCATTCTGGCCGAATTTTTAGAGAATGCAAAAATATCCCATGGATGTCGTAGTTATGTTGTTTACCTATCCAACGAATTGTCACATGCTAAGATTCAATACAAATCGGCCACTTTATGGCATTCCTAGTAAAAATGGGTCAAAAACGAGCAATGTCCTTAATTAACGAGGATATTTTCTTAACCTCCATTTTGGCCGAATTTTTAGAGAATGCAAAAATATCCCATGGAAGTCGTAGTTATGTTGTTTACCTATCCAACGAATTGTCACATGCTAAGATTCAATGCAAATCGACCACATTATCGCCTTCCTTGTAAAAAAGGGTCGAAAACGAGTAATGTCCTAAATTAACGAGGAGATTTTCTTAACCTCCATTTTGGCCGAATTTTTAGAGAATGCAAAAATATCCCATGGAAGTCGTAGTTATGTTATTAACCTATCCAACGAATTGTAACATGCTAAGATTCAATACAAATCGGCCACTTTATGGCCTTCCTAGTAAAAATGGGTCAAAAACGAGCAATGTCCTTAATTAACGAGGATATTTTCTTAACCTCCATTTTGGCCGAATTTTTAGAGAATGCAAAAATATCCCATGGAAGTCGTAGTTATGTTGTTTACCTATCCAACGAATTGTCACACGCTAAGATTCAATGCAAATCGGCCACATTATGGCCTTCCTAGTAAAAAAGGGTCGAAAACGAGTAATATCCCAAATTAACGAGAGATTTTCTTAACCTCCATTTTGGCTGCATTTTTAGAGAATGCAAAAATATCTCATGGAAGTCATAGTTATGTTGTTTACCTATCCAACGAATTGTCACATGCTAAGATTCAATACAAATCGGCCACTTTATGGCCTTCCTAGTAAAAATGGGTCGAAAACAAGCAATGTCCTAAATTAACGAGGAGATTTTCTTAACCTCCATTTTGGCCGAATTTTTAGAGAATGCAAAAATATCCCATGGAAGTCGTAGTTATGTTGTTTACCTATCCGATGAATTGTCACACGCTAAGATTCAATACAAATCGGCCACATTATGACCTTCCTAGTAAAAAAGGGTCGAAAACGAGTAATGTCCCAAATTAACGTGGAGATTTTCTTAACCTCCATTTTGGCTGAATTTTTAGAGAATGCAAAAATATCCCATGGAAGTCATAGTTATGTTGTTTACCTATCCAACGAATTGTCACACGCTAAGATTCAATGCAAATCGGCCACATTATGGCCTTCCAACTAAAAAAGGGTCGAAAACGTGTAATGTCCCAAATTAACGAGGAGATTTTCTTAACCTTCATTTTGGCTGAATTTTTAGAGAATGCAAAAATATCCCATGGAAGTCGTAGTTATGTTGTTTACCTATCCAACGAATTGTCACATGCTAAGATTCAATACAAATCGGCCACTTTATGGCCTTCCTAGTAAAAAAGGGTCGAAAACGAGTAATGTCCTAAATTAACGAGGAGATTTTCTTAACCTCCATTTTGGCCGAATTTTTAGAGAATGCAAAAATATCCCATGTAAGTCGTAGTTATGTTATTAACCTATCCAACGAATTGTCACATGCTAAGATTCAATACAAATCGGCCACTTTATGGCCTTCCTAGTAAAAATGGGTCGAAAACGAGCAATGTCCTAAATTAACGAGGATATTTTCTTAACCTCCATTTTGGCCGAATTTTTAGAGAATGCAAAAATATCCCATGGAAGTCGTAGTTATGTTGTTTACCTATCTAACGAGTTGTCACACGCTAAGATTCAATGCAAATCGGCCACATTATGGCCTTCCTAGTAAAAAAGGGTCGAAAACGAGTAATGTCCCAAATTAACGAGGAGATTTTCTTAACCTCCATTTTGGCTGAATTTTTAGAGAATTCAAAAATATCCCATGGAAGTCGTAGTTATGTTGTTTACCTATCCAACGAATTGTCACATGCTAAGATTCAATTCAATACAAATCGGCCACTTTATGGCCTTCCTAGTAAAAATGGGTCGAAAACGAGTAATGTCCCAAATTAACGAGGAGATTTTCTTAACCTCCATTCTGGCCGAATTTTTAGAGAATGCAAAAATTTCCCATGGATGTCGTAGTTATGTTGTTTACCTATCCAACGAATTGTCACACGCTAAAATTCCATGCATATCGGCCACTTTATGGCCTTCCTAGTAAAAATGGGTCGAAAACGAGTAATGTCCTAAATTAACGAGGAGATTTTCTTAACCTCCATTCTGGCCGAATTTTTAGAGAATGCAAAAATATCCCATGGAAGTCATAGTTATGTTGTTTACCTATCCAACGAATTGTCACACGCTAAGATTCAATGCAAATCGGCCACATTATGGCCTTCCTAGTAAAAAAGGGTCGAAAACGAGTAATGTCCCAAATTAACGAGGAGATTTTCTTAACCTCCATTTTGGCCAAATTTTTAGAGAATGCAAAAATATCCCATGGAAGTCGTAGTTATGTTGTTTACCTTTCCGACGAATTGTCACACGCTAAGATTCAATACAAATCGGCCACATTATGGCCTTCCTAGTAAAAAAGGGTCGAAAACGAGTAATGTCCTAAATTAACGAGGAGATTTTCTTAACCTCCATTTTGGCCGAATTTTTAGAGAATGCAAAAATATCCCATGGAAGTCATAGTTATGTTGTTTACCTATCCAACGAATTGTCACACGCTAAGATTCAATGCAAATCGGCCACATTATGGCCTTCCAACTAAAAAAGGGTCGAAAACGTGTAATGTCCCAAATTAACGAGGAGATTTTCTTAACCTCCATTTTCGCTGAATTTTTAGAGAATGCAAAAATATCCCATGGAAGTCGTAGTTATGTTGTTTACCTATCCAACGAATTGTCACATGCTAAGATTCAATACAAATCGGCCACTTTATGGCCTTCCTAGTAAAAAAGGGTCGAAAACGAGTAATGTCCTAAATTAACGAGGAGATTTTCTTAACCTCCATATTGGCCGAATTTTTAGAGAATGCAAAAATATCCCATGTAAGTCGTAGTTATGTTCTTAACCTATCCAACGAATTGTCACATGCTAAGATTCAATACAAATCGGCCACTTTATGGCCTTCCTAGTAAAAATGGGTCGAAAACGAGCAATGTCCTAAATTAACGAGGATATTTTCTTAACCTCCATTTTGGCCGAATTTTTAGAGAATGCAAAAATATCCCATGGAAGTCGTAGTTATGTTGTTTACCTATCTAACGAGTTGTCACACGCTAAGATTCAATGCAAATCGGCCACATTATGGCCTTCCTAGTAAAAAAGGGTCGAAAACGAGTAATGTCCCAAATTAACGAGGAGATTTTCTTAACCTCCATTTTGGCTGAATTTTTAGAGAATTCAAAAATATCCCATGGAAGTCGTAGTAATGTTGTTTACCTATCCAACGAATTGTCACATGCTAAGATTCAATTCAATACAAATCGGCCACTTTATGGCCTTCCTAGTAAAAATGGGTCGAAAACGAGTAATGTCCCAAATTAACGAGGAGATTTTCTTAACCTCCATTCTGGCCGAATTTTTAGAGAATGCAAAAATTTCCCATGGATGTCGTAGTTATGTTGTTTACCTATCCAACGAATTGTCACACGCTAAAATTCCATGCATATCGGCCACTTTATGGCCTTCCTAGTAAAAATGGGTCGAAAACGAGTAATGTCCTAAATTAACGAGGAGATTTTCTTAACCTCCATTCTGGCCGAATTTTTAGAGAATGCAAAAATATCCCATGGAAGTCATAGTTATGTTGTTTACCTATCCAACGAATTTTCACACGCTAAGATTCAATGCAAATCGGCCACATTATGGCCTTCCTACTAAAAAAGGGTCGAAAACGAGTAATGTCCCAAATTAACGAGGAGATTTTCTTAACCTCCATTTTGGCTGAATTTTTAGAGAATGCAAAAATATCCCATGGAAGTCGTAGTAATGTTGTTTACCTATCCAACGAATTGTCACACGCTAAGATTCAATACAAATCGGCCACTTTATGGCCTTCCTAGTAAAAAAGGGTCGAAAACGAGTAATGTCCTAAATTAACGAGGAGATTTTCTTAACCTCCATTTTGGCCGAATTTTTAGAGAATGCAAAAATATCCCATGGAAGTCATAGTTATGTTGTTTACCTATCCAACGAATTGTCACACGCTAAGATTCAATGCAAATCGGCCACATTATGGCCTTCCAACTAAAAAAGGGTCGAAAACGTGTAATGTCCCAAATTAACGAGGAGATTTTCTTAACCTCCATTTTCGCTGAATTTTTAGAGAATGCAAAAATATCCCATGGAAGTCGTAGTTATGTTGTTTACCTATCCAACGAATTGTCACATGCTAAGATTCAATACAAATCGGCCACTTTATGGCCTTCCTAGTAAAAAAGGGTCGAAAACGAGTAATGTCCTAAATTAACGAGGAGATTTTCTTAACCTCCATATTGGCCGAATTTTTAGAGAATGCAAAAATATCCCATGTAAGTCGTAGTTATGTTCTTAACCTATCCAACGAATTGTCACATGCTAAGATTCAATACAAATCGGCCACTTTATGGCCTTCCTAGTAAAAATGGGTCGAAAACGAGCAATGTCCTAAATTAACGAGGATATTTTCTTAACCTCCATTTTGGCCGAATTTTTAGAGAATGCAAAAATATCCCATGGAAGTCGTAGTTATGTTGTTTACCTATCTAACGAGTTGTCACACGCTAAGATTCAATGCAAATCGGCCACATTATGGCCTTCCTAGTAAAAAAGGGTCGAAAACGAGTAATGTCCCAAATTAACGAGGAGATTTTCTTAACCTCCATTTTGGCTGAATTTTTAGAGAATTCAAAAATATCCCATGGAAGTCGTAGTAATGTTGTTTACCTATCCAACGAATTGTCACATGCTAAGATTCAATTCAATACAAATCGGCCACTTTATGGCCTTCCTAGTAAAAATGGGTCGAAAACGAGTAATGTCCCAAATTAACGAGGAGATTTTCTTAACCTCCATTCTGGCCGAATTTTTAGAGAATGCAAAAATTTCCCATGGATGTCGTAGTTATGTTGTTTACCTATCCAACGAATTGTCACACGCTAAAATTCCATGCATATCGGCCACTTTATGGCCTTCCTAGTAAAAATGGGTCGAAAACGAGTAATGTCCTAAATTAACGAGGAGATTTTCTTAACCTCCATTCTGGCCGAATTTTTAGAGAATGCAAAAATATCCCATGGAAGTCATAGTTATGTTGTTTACCTATCCAACGAATTGTCACACGCTAAGATTCAATGCAAATCGGCCACATTATGGCCTTCCAACTAAAAAAGGGTCGAAAACGTGTAATGTCCCAAATTAACGAGGAGATTTTCTTAACCTCCATTTTCGCTGAATTTTTAGAGAATGCAAAAATATCCCATGGAAGTCGTAGTTATGTTGTTTACCTATCCAACGAATTGTCACATGCTAAGATTCAATACAAATCGGCCACTTTATGGCCTTCCTAGTAAAAAAGGGTCGAAAACGAGTAATGTCCTAAATTAACGAGGAGATTTTCTTAACCTCCATATTGGCCGAATTTTTAGAGAATGCAAAAATATCCCATGTAAGTCGTAGTTATGTTCTTAACCTATCCAACGATTGTCACATGCTAAGATTCAATACAAATCGGCCACTTTATGGCCTTCCTAGTAAAAATGGGTCGAAAACGAGCAATGTCCTAAATTAACGAGGATATTTTCTTAACCTCCATTTTGGCCGAATTTTTAGAGAATGCAAAAATATCCCATGGAAGTCGTAGTTATGTTGTTTACCTATCTAACGAGTTGTCACACGCTAAGATTCAATGCAAATCGGCCACATTATGGCCTTCCTAGTAAAAAAGGGTCGAAAACGAGTAATGTCCCAAATTAACGAGGAGATTTTCTTAACCTCCATTTTGGCTGAATTTTTAGAGAATTCAAAAATATCCCATGGAAGTCGTAGTAATGTTGTTTACCTATCCAACGAATTGTCACATGCTAAGATTCAATTCAATACAAATCGGCCACTTTATGGCCTTCCTAGTAAAAATGGGTCGAAAACGAGTAATGTCCCAAATTAACGAGGAGATTTTCTTAACCTCCATTCTGGCCGAATTTTTAGAGAATGCAAAAATTTCCCATGGATGTCGTAGTTATGTTGTTTACCTATCCAACGAATTGTCACACGCTAAAATTCCATGCATATCGGCCACTTTATGGCCTTCCTAGTAAAAATGGGTCGAAAACGAGTAATGTCCTAAATTAACGAGGAGATTTTCTTAACCTCCATTCTGGCCGAATTTTTAGAGAATGCAAAAATATCCCATGGAAGTCATAGTTATGTTGTTTACCTATCCAACGAATTGTCACACGCTAAGATTCAATGCAAATCGGCCACATTATGGCCTTCCTACTAAAAAAGGGTCGAAAACGAGTAATGTCCCAAATTAACGAGGAGATTTTCTTAACCTCCATTTTGGCTGAATTTTTAGAGAATGCAAAAATATCCCATGGAAGTCGTAGTAATGTTGTTTACCTATCCAACGAATTGTCACACGCTAAGATTCAATACAAATCGGCCACTTTATGGCCTTCCTAGTAAAAATGGGTCGAAAACGAGCAATGTCCTAAATTAACGAGGATATTTTCTTAACCTCCATTTTGGCCGAATTTTTAGAGAATGCAAAAATATCCCATGGAAGTCGTAGTTATGTTGTTTACCTATCTAACGAGTTGTCACACGCTAAGATTCAATGCAAATCGGCCACATTATGGCCTTCCTAGTAAAAATGGGTCGAAAACGAGTAATGTCCCAAATTAACGAGGAGATTTTCTTAACCTCCATTTTGGCTGAATTTTTAGAGAATTCAAAAATATCCCATGGAAGTCGTAGTAATGTTGTTTACCTATCCAACGAATTGTCACATGCTAAGATTCAATACAAATCGGCCACTTTATGGCCTTCCTAGTAAAAATGGGTCGAAAACGAGCAATGTCCTAAATTAACGAGGATATTTTCTTAACCTCCATTTTGGCCGAATTTTTAGAGAATGCAAAAATATCCCATGGAAGTCGTAGTTATGTTGTTTACCTATCTAACGAGTTGTCACACGCTAAGATTCAATGCAAATCGGCCACATTATGGCCTTCCTAGTAAAAAAGGGTCGAAAACGAGTAATGTCCCAAATTAACGAGGAGATTTTCTTAACCTCCATTTTGGCTGAATTTTTAGAGAATTCAAAAATATCCCATGGAAGTCGTAGTAATGTTGTTTACCTATCCAACGAATTGTCACATGCTAAGATTCAATTCAATACAAATCGGCCACTTTATGGCCTTCCTAGTAAAAATGGGTCGAAAACGAGTAATGTCCCAAATTAACGAGGAGATTTTCTTAACCTCCATTCTGGCCGAATTTTTAGAGAATGCAAAAATTTCCCATGGATGTCGTAGTTATGTTGTTTACCTATCCAACGAATTGTCACACGCTAAAATTCCATGCATATCGGCCACTTTATGGCCTTCCTAGTAAAAATGGGTCGAAAACGAGTAATGTCCTAAATTAACGAGGAGATTTTCTTAACCTCCATTCTGGCCGAATTTTTAGAGAATGCAAAAATATCCCATGGAAGTCATAGTTATGTTGTTTACCTATCCAACGAATTGTCACACGCTAAGATTCAATGCAAATCGGCCACATTATGGCCTTCCTACTAAAAAAGGGTCGAAAACGAGTAATGTCCCAAATTAACGAGGAGATTTTCTTAACCTCCATTTTGGCTGAATTTTTAGAGAATGCAAAAATATCCCATGGAAGTCGTAGTAATGTTGTTTACCTATCCAACGAATTGTCACACGCTAAGATTCAATACAAATCGGCCACTTTATGGCCTTCCTAGTAAAAATGGGTCGAAAACGAGCAATGTCCTAAATTAACGAGGATATTTTCTTAACCTCCATTTTGGCCGAATTTTTAGAGAATGCAAAAATATCCCATGGAAGTCGTAGTTATGTTGTTTACCTATCTAACGAGTTGTCACACGCTAAGATTCAATGCAAATCGGCCACATTATGGCCTTCCTAGTAAAAATGGGTCGAAAACGAGTAATGTCCCAAATTAACGAGGAGATTTTCTTAACCTCCATTTTGGCTGAATTTTTAGAGAATTCAAAAATATCCCATGGAAGTCGTAGTAATGTTGTTTACCTATCCAACGAATTGTCACATGCTAAGATTCAATTCAATACAAATCGGCCACTTTATGGCCTTCCTAGTAAAAATGGGTCGAAAACGAGTAATGTCCCAAATTAACGAGGAGATTTTCTTAACCTCCATTCTGGCCGAATTTTTAGAGAATGCAAAAATATCCCATGGATGTCGTAGTTATGTTGTTTACCTATCCAACGAATTGTCACACGCTAAAATTCCATGCATATCGGCCACTTTATGGCCTTCCTAGTAAAAATGGGTCGAAAACGAGTAATGTCCTAAATTAACGAGGAGATTTTCTTAACCTCCATTCTGGCCGAATTTTTAGAGAATGCAAAAATATCCCATGGAAGTCATAGTTATGTTGTTTACCTATCCAACGAATTGTCACACGCTAAGATTCAATGCAAATCGGCCACATTATGGCCTTCCTACTAAAAAAGGGTCGAAAACGAGTAATGTCCCAAATTAACGACGAGATTTTCTTAACCTCCATTTTGGCTGAATTTTTAGAGAATGCAAAAATATCCCATGGAAGTCGTAGTAATGTTGTTTACCTATCCAACGAATTGTCACACGCTAAGATTCAATACAAATCGGCCACTTTATGGCCTTCCTAGTAAAAAAGGGTCGAAAACGAGTAATGTCCAAAATTAACGAGGAGATTTTCTTAACCTCCATTTTGGCCGAATTTTTAGAGAATGCAAAAATATCCCATGGAAGTCATAGTTATGTTGTTTACCTATCCAACGGATTGTCACATGCTAAGATTCAATAAAAATCGGCCACTTTATGGCCTTCCTAGTAAAAATGGGTCGAAAACAAGCAATGTCCTAAATTAACGAGGAGATTTTCTTAACCTCCATTTTGGCTGAATTTTTAGAGAATGCAAAAATATCCCATGGAAGTCGTAGTTATGTTGTTTACCTATCCGATGAATTGTCACACGCTAAGATTCAATGCAAATCGGCCACATTATGGCCTTCCTAGTAAAAAAGGGTCGAAAACGAGTAATGTCCCAAATTAACGAGGAGATTTTCTTAACCTCCATTTTGGCCGAATTTTTAGAGAATGCAAAAATATCCCATGGATGTCGTAGTTATGTTGTTTACCTATCCAACGAATTGTCACACGCTAAGATTCAATGCAAATCGGCCACATTATGGCCTTCCTACTAAAAAAGGGTCGAAAACGAGTAATGTCCCAAATTAACGAGGAGATTTTCTTAACCTCCATTTTGGCTGAATTTTTAGAGAATGCAAAAATATCCCATGGAAGTCGTAGTAATGTTGTTTACCTATCCAACGAATTGTCACACGCTAAGATTCAATACAAATCGGCCACTTTATGGCCTTCCTAGTAAAAATGGGTCGAAAACGAGCAATGTCCTAAATTAACGAGGATATTTTCTTAACCTCCATTTTGGCCGAATTTTTAGAGAATGCAAAAATATCCCATGGAAGTCGTAGTTATGTTGTTTACCTATCTAACGAGTTGTCACACGCTAAGATTCAATGCAAATCGGCCACATTATGGCCTTCCTAGTAAAAATGGGTCGAAAACGAGTAATGTCCCAAATTAACGAGGAGATTTTCTTAACCTCCATTTTGGCTGAATTTTTAGAGAATTCAAAAATATCCCATGGAAGTCGTAGTAATGTTGTTTACCTATCCAACGAATTGTCACATGCTAAGATTCAATACAAATCGGCCACTTTATGGCCTTCCTAGTAAAAATGGGTCGAAAACGAGCAATGTCCTAAATTAACGAGGATATTTTCTTAACCTCCATTTTGGCCGAATTTTTAGAGAATGCAAAAATATCCCATGGAAGTCGTAGTTATGTTGTTTACCTATCTAACGAGTTGTCACACGCTAAGATTCAATGCAAATCGGCCACATTATGGCCTTCCTAGTAAAAAAGGGTCGAAAACGAGTAATGTCCCAAATTAACGAGGAGATTTTCTTAACCTCCATTTTGGCTGAATTTTTAGAGAATTCAAAAATATCCCATGGAAGTCGTAGTAATGTTGTTTACCTATCCAACGAATTGTCACATGCTAAGATTCAATTCAATACAAATCGGCCACTTTATGGCCTTCCTAGTAAAAATGGGTCGAAAACGAGTAATGTCCCAAATTAACGAGGAGATTTTCTTAACCTCCATTCTGGCCGAATTTTTAGAGAATGCAAAAATTTCCCATGGATGTCGTAGTTATGTTGTTTACCTATCCAACGAATTGTCACACGCTAAAATTCCATGCATATCGGCCACTTTATGGCCTTCCTAGTAAAAATGGGTCGAAAACGAGTAATGTCCTAAATTAACGAGGAGATTTTCTTAACCTCCATTCTGGCCGAATTTTTAGAGAATGCAAAAATATCCCATGGAAGTCATAGTTATGTTGTTTACCTATCCAACGAATTGTCACACGCTAAGATTCAATGCAAATCGGCCACATTATGGCCTTCCTACTAAAAAAGGGTCGAAAACGAGTAATGTCCCAAATTAACGAGGAGATTTTCTTAACCTCCATTTTGGCTGAATTTTTAGAGAATGCAAAAATATCCCATGGAAGTCGTAGTAATGTTGTTTACCTATCCAACGAATTGTCACACGCTAAGATTCAATACAAATCGGCCACTTTATGGCCTTCCTAGTAAAAATGGGTCGAAAACGAGCAATGTCCTAAATTAACGAGGATATTTTCTTAACCTCCATTTTGGCCGAATTTTTAGAGAATGCAAAAATATCCCATGGAAGTCGTAGTTATGTTGTTTACCTATCTAACGAGTTGTCACACGCTAAGATTCAATGCAAATCGGCCACATTATGGCCTTCCTAGTAAAAATGGGTCGAAAACGAGTAATGTCCCAAATTAACGAGGAGATTTTCTTAACCTCCATTTTGGCTGAATTTTTAGAGAATTCAAAAATATCCCATGGAAGTCGTAGTAATGTTGTTTACCTATCCAACGAATTGTCACATGCTAAGATTCAATTCAATACAAATCGGCCACTTTATGGCCTTCCTAGTAAAAATGGGTCGAAAACGAGTAATGTCCCAAATTAACGAGGAGATTTTCTTAACCTCCATTCTGGCCGAATTTTTAGAGAATGCAAAAATATCCCATGGATGTCGTAGTTATGTTGTTTACCTATCCAACGAATTGTCACACGCTAAAATTCCATGCATATCGGCCACTTTATGGCCTTCCTAGTAAAAATGGGTCGAAAACGAGTAATGTCCTAAATTAACGAGGAGATTTTCTTAACCTCCATTCTGGCCGAATTTTTAGAGAATGCAAAAATATCCCATGGAAGTCATAGTTATGTTGTTTACCTATCCAACGAATTGTCACACGCTAAGATTCAATGCAAATCGGCCACATTATGGCCTTCCTACTAAAAAAGGGTCGAAAACGAGTAATGTCCCAAATTAACGACGAGATTTTCTTAACCTCCATTTTGGCTGAATTTTTAGAGAATGCAAAAATATCCCATGGAAGTCGTAGTAATGTTGTTTACCTATCCAACGAATTGTCACACGCTAAGATTCAATACAAATCGGCCACTTTATGGCCTTCCTAGTAAAAAAGGGTCGAAAACGAGTAATGTCCAAAATTAACGAGGAGATTTTCTTAACCTCCATTTTGGCCGAATTTTTAGAGAATGCAAAAATATCAGATGGAAGTCATAGTTATGTTGTTTACCTATCCAACGAATTGTCACACGCTAAGATTCAATACAAATCGGCCACATTATGGCCTTCCTAGTAAAAAAGGGTCGAAAACGAGTAATGTCCCAAATTAACGAGGAGATTTTCTTAACCTCCATTTTGGCCGAATTTTTAGAGAATGCAAAAATATCCCATGGATGTCGTAGTTATGTTGTTTACCTATCCAACGAATTGTCACACGCTAAGATTCAATGCAAATCGGACACATTATGGCCTTCCTACTAAAAAAGGGTCGAAAACGAGCAATGTCCCGAATTAACGAGGAGATTTTCTTAACCTCCATTTTGGCTGAATTTTTAGAGAATGCAAAAATATCCCATGGAAGTCATAGTTATGTTGTTTACCTACCCAACGAATTGTCACACACTAAGATTCAATGCAAATCGGCCACATTATGGCCTTCCTACCAAAAAAGGGTCGAAAACGAGTAATGTCCCAAATTAACGAGGAGATTTTCTTAACCTCCATTTTGGCTGAATTTTTAGAGAATTCAAAAATATCCCATGGAAGTCGTAGTAATGTTGTTTACCTATCCAACGAATTGTCACATGCTAAGATTCAATTCAATACAAATCGGCCACTTTATGGCCTTCCTAGTAAAAATGGGTCGAAAACGAGTAATGTCCCAAATTAACGAGGAGATTTTCTTAACCTCCATTCTGGCCGAATTTTTAGAGAATGCAAAAATATCCCATGGATGTCGTAGTTATGTTGTTTACCTATCCAACGAATTGTCAGACGCTAAAATTCCATGCATATCGGCCACTTTATGGCCTTCCTAGTAAAAATGGGTCGAAAACGAGTAATGTCCTAAATTAACGAGGAGATTTTCTTAACCTCCATTCTGGCCGAATTTTTAGAGAATGCAAAAATATCCCATGGAAGTCATAGTTATGTTGTTTACCTATCCAACGAATGGTCACACGCTAAGATTCAATGCAAATCGGCCACATTATGGCCTTCCTACTAAAAAAGGGTCGAAAACGAGTAATGTCCCAAATTAACGAGGAGATTTTCTTAACCTCCATTTTGGCTGAATTTTTAGAGAATGCAAAAATATCCCATGGAAGTCGTAGTAATGTTGTTTACCTATCCAACGAATTGTCACACGCTAAGATTCAATACAAATCGGCCACTTTATGGCCTTCCTAGTAAAAATGGGTCGAAAACGAGCAATGTCCTAAATTAACGAGGATATTTTCTTAACCTCCATTTTGGCCGAGTTTTTAGAGAATGCAAAAATATCCCATGGAAGTCGTAGTTATGTTGTTTACCTATCTAACGAGTTGTCACACGCTAAGATTCAATGCAAATCGGCCACATTATGGCCTTCCTAGTAAAAAAGGGTCGAAAACGAGTAATGTCCCAAATTAACGAGGAGATTTTCTTAACCTCCATTTTGGCTGAATTTTTAGAGAATTCAAAAATATCCCATGGAAGTCGTAGTAATGTTGTTTACCTATCCAACGAATTGTCACATGCTAAGATTCAATTCAATACAAATCGGCCACTTTATGGCCTTCCTAGTAAAAATGGGTCGAAAACGAGTAATGTCCCAAATTAACGAGGAGATTTTCTTAACCTCCATTCTGGCCGAATTTTTAGAGAATGCAAAAATATCCCATGGATGTCGTAGTTATGTTGTTTACCTATCCAACGAATTGTCACACGCTAAAATTCCATGCATATCGGCCACTTTATGGCCTTCCTAGTAAAAATGGGTCGAAAACGAGTAATGTCCTAAATTAACGAGGAGATTTTCTTAACCTCCATTCTGGCCGAATTTTTAGAGAATGCAAAAATATCCCATGGAAGTCATAGTTATGTTGTTTACCTATCCAACGAATTGTCACACGCAAAGATTCAATGCAAATCGGCCACATTATGGCCTTCCTACTAAAAAAGGGTCGAAAACGAGTAATGTCCCAAATTAACGAGGAGATTTTCTTAACCTCCATTTTGGCTGAATTTTTAGAGAATGCAAAAATATCCCATGGAAGTCGTAGTAATGTTGTTTACCTATCCAACGAATTGTCACACGCTAAGATTCAATACAAATCGGCCACTTTATGGCCTTCCTAGTAAAAAAGGGTCGAAAACGAGTAATGTCCAAAATTAACGAGGAGATTTTCTTAACCTCCATTTTGGCCGAATTTTTAGAGAATGCAAAAATATCCCATGGAAGTCATAGTTATGTTGTTTACCTATCCAACGAATTGTCACATGCTAAGATTCAATAAAAATTGGCCACTTTATGGCCTTCCTAGTAAAAATGGGTCGAAAACAAGCAATGTCCTAAATTAACGAGGAGATTTTCTAAACCTCCATTTTGGCCGAATTTTTAGAGAATGCAAAAATATCCCATGGAAGTCGTAGTTATGTTGTTTACCTATCCGATGAATTGTCACACGCTAAGATTCAATGCAAATCGGCCACATTATGGCCTTCCTAGTAAAAAAGGGTCGAAAACGAGTAATGTCCCAAATTAACGAGGAGATTTTCTTAACCTCCATTTTGGCCGAATTTTTAGAGAATGCAAAAATATCCCATGGATGTCGTAGTTATGTTGTTTACCTATCCAACGAATTGTCACACGCTAAGATTCAATGCAAATCGGACACATTATGGCCTTCCTACTAAAAAAGGGTCGAAAACGAGCAATGTCCCCAATTAACGAGGAGATTTTCTTAACCTCCATTTTGGCTGAATTTTTAGAGAATGCAAAAATATCCCATGGAAGTCATAGTTATGTTGTTTACCTACCCAACGAATTGTCACACACTAAGATTCAATGCAAATCGGCCACATTATGGCCTTCCTACCAAAAAAGGGTCGAAAACGAGTAATGTCCCAAATTAACGAGGAGATTTTCTTAACCTCCATTTTGGCTGAATTTTTAGAGAATTCAAAAATATCCCATGGAAGTCGTAGTAATGTTGTTTACCTATCCAACGAATTGTCACATGCTAAGATTCAATTCAATACAAATCGGCCACTTTATGGCCTTCCTAGTAAAAATGGGTCGAAAACGAGTAATGTCCCAAATTAACGAGGAGATTTTCTTAACCTCCATTCTGGCCGAATTTTTAGAGAATGCAAAAATATCCCATGGATGTCGTAGTTATGTTGTTTACCTATCCAACGAATTGTCACACGCTAAAATTCCATGCATATCGGCCACTTTATGGCCTTCCTAGTAAAAATGGGTCGAAAACGAGTAATGTCCTAAATTAACGAGGAGATTTTCTTAACCTCCATTCTGGCCGAATTTTTAGAGAATGCAAAAATATCCCATGGAAGTCATAGTTATGTTGTTTACCTATCCAACGAATGGTCACACGCTAAGATTCAATGCAAATCGGCCACATTATGGCCTTCCTACTAAAAAAGGGTCGAAAACGAGTAATGTCCCAAATTAACGAGGAGATTTTCTTAACCTCCATTTTGGCTGAATTTTTAGAGAATGCAAAAATATCCCATGGAAGTCGTAGTAATGTTGTTTACCTATCCAACGAATTGTCACACGCTAAGATTCAATACAAATCGGCCACTTTATGGCCTTCCTAGTAAAAATGGGTCGAAAACGAGCAATGTCCTAAATTAACGAGGATATTTTCTTAACCTCCATTTTGGCCGAATTTTAAGAGAATGCAAAAATATCCCATGGAAGTCGTAGTTATGTTGTTTACCTATCTAACGAGTTGTCACACGCTAAGATTCAATGCAAATCGGCCACATTATGGCCTTCCTAGTAAAAAAGGGTCGAAAACGAGTAATGTCCCAAATTAACGAGGAGATTTTCTTAACCTCCATTTTGGCTGAATTTTTAGAGAATTCAAAAATATCCCATGGAAGTCGTAGTAATGTTGTTTACCTATCCAACGAATTGTCACATGCTAAGATTCAATTCAATACAAATCGGCCACTTTATGGCCTTCCTAGTAAAAATGGGTCGAAAACGAGTAATGTCCCAAATTAACGAGGAGATTTTCTTAACCTCCATTCTGGCCGAATTTTTAGAGAATGCAAAAATATCCCATGGATGTCGTAGTTATGTTGTTTACCTATCCAACGAATTGTCACACGCTAAAATTCCATGCATATCGGCCACTTTATGGCCTTCCTAGTAAAAATGGGTCGAAAACGAGTAATGTCCTAAATTAACGAGGAGATTTTCTTAACCTCCATTCTGGCCGAATTTTTAGAGAATGCAAAAATATCCCATGGAAGTCATAGTTATGTTGTTTACCTATCCAACGAATTGTCACACGCTAAGATTCAATGCAAATCGGCTACATTATGGCCTTCCTACTAAAAAAGGGTCGAAAACGAGTAATGTCCCAAATTAACGAGGAGATTTTCTTAACCTCCATTTTGGCTGAATTTTTAGAGAATGCAAAAATATCCCATGGAAGTCGTAGTAATGTTGTTTACCTATCCAACGAATTGTCACACGCTAAGATTCAATACAAATCGGCCACTTTATGGCCTTCCTAGTAAAAAAGGGTCGAAAACGAGTAATGTCCAAAATTAACGAGGAGATTTTCTTAACCTCCATTTTGGCCGAATTTTTAGAGAATGCAAAAATATCCCATGGAAGTCATAGTTATGTTGTTTACCTATCCAACGAATTGTCACATGCTAAGATTCAATAAAAATCGGCCACTTTATGGCCTTCCTAGTAAAAATGGGTCGAAAACAAGCAATGTCCTAAATTAACGAGGAGATTTTCTAAACCTCCATTTTGGCCGAATTTTTAGAGAATGCAAAAATATCCCATGGAAGTCGTAGTTATGTTGTTTACCTATCCGATGAATTGTCACACGCTAAGATTCAATGCAAATCGGCCACATTATGGCCTTCCTAGTAAAAAAGGGTCGAAAACGAGTAATGTCCCAAATTAACGAGGAGATTTTCTTAACCTCCATTTTGGCCGAATTTTTAGAGAATGCAAAAATATCCCATGGATGTCGTAGTTATGTTGTTTACCTATCCAACGAATTGTCACACGCTAAGATTCAATGCAAATCGGACACATTATGGCCTTCCTACTAAAAAAGGGTCGAAAACGAGCAATGTCCCCAATTAACGAGGAGATTTTCTTAACCTCCATTTTGGCTGAATTTTTAGAGAATGCAAAAATATCCCATGGAAGTCATAGTTATGTTGTTTACCTACCCAACGAATTGTCACACACTAAGATTCAATGCAAATCGGCCACATTATGGCCTTCCTACCAAAAAAGGGTCGAAAACGAGTAATGTCCCAAATTAACGAGGAGATTTTCTTAACCTCCATTTTGGCCGAATTTTTAGAGAATGCAAAAATATCCCATGGAAGTCGTAGTTATGTTGTTTACCTTTCCGACGAATTGTCACACGCTAAGATTCAATACAAATCGGCCACATTATGGCCTTCCTAGTAAAAAAGGGTCGAAAACGAGTAATGTCCTAAATTAACGAGGAGATTTTCTTAACCTCCATTTTGGCCGAATTTTTAGAGAATGCAAAAATATCCCATGGAAGTCATAGTTATGTTGTTTACCTATCCAACGAATTGTCACACGCTAAGATTCAATGCAAATCGGCCACATTATGGCCTTCCAACTAAAAAAGGGTCGAAAACATGTAATGTCCCAAATTAACGAGGAGATTTTCTTAACCTCCATTTTCGCTGAATTTTTAGAGAATGCAAAAATATCCCATGGAAGTCGTAGTTATGTTGTTTACCTATCCAACGAATTGTCACATGCTAAGATTCAATACAAATCGGCCACTTTATGGCCTTCCTAGTAAAAAAGGGTCGAAAACGAGTAATGTCCTAAATTAACGAGGAGATTTTCTTAACCTCCATTTTGGCCGAATTTTTAGAGAATGCAAAAATATACCATGTAAGTCGTAGCTATGTTCTTAACCTATCCAACGAATTGTCACAAGCTAAGATTCAATACAAATCGGCCACTTTATGGCCTTCCTAGTAAAAAAGGGTCGAAAACGAGCAATGTCCTAAATTAACGAGGATATTTTCTTAACCTCCATTTTAGCCGAATTTTTAGAGAATGCAAAAATATCCCATGGAAGTCGTAGTTTTGTTGTTTACCTATCTAACGAGTTGTCACACGCTAAGATTCAATGCAAATCGGCCACATTATGGCCTTCCTAGTAAAAAAGGGTCGAAAACGAGTAATGTCCCAAATTAACGAGGAGATTTTCTTAACCTCCATTTTGGCTGAATTTTTAGAGAATTCAAAAATATCCCATGGAAGTCGTAGTAATGTTGTTTACCTATCCAACGAATTGTCACACGCTAAGATTCAATACAAATCGGCCACTTTATGGCCTTCCTAGTAAAAAAGGGTCGAAAACGAGTAATGTCCAAAATTAACGAGGAGATTTTCTTAACCTCCATTTTGGCCGAATTTTTAGAGAATGCAAAAATATCCCATGGAAGTCATAGTTATGTTGTTTACCTATCCAACGAATTGTCACATGCTAAGATTCAATAAAAATCGGCCACTTTATGGCCTTCCTAGTAAAAATGGGTCGAAAACAAGCAATGTCCTAAATTAACGAGGAGATTTTCTAAACCTCCATTTTGGCCGAATTTTTAGAGAATGCAAAAATATCCCATGGAAGTCGTAGTTATGTTGTTTACCTATCCGATGAATTGTCACACGCTAAGATTCAATGCAAATCGGCCACATTATGGCCTTCCTAGTAAAAAAGGGTCGAAAACGAGTAATGTCCCAAATTAACGAGGAGATTTTCTTAACCTCCATTTTGGCCGAATTTTTAGAGAATGCAAAAATATCCCATGGATGTCGTAGTTATGTTGTTTACCTATCCAACGAATTGTCACACGCTAAGATTCAATGCAAATCGGACACATTATGGCCTTCCTACTAAAAAAGGGTCGAAAACGAGCAATGTCCCCAATTAACGAGGAGATTTTCTTAACCTCCATTTTGGCTGAATTTTTAGAGAATGCAAAAATATCCCATGGAAGTCATAGTTATGTTGTTTACCTACCCAACGAATTGTCACACACTAAGATTCAATGCAAATCGGCCACATTATGGCCTTCCTACCAAAAAAGGGTCGAAAACGAGTAATGTCCCAAATTAACGAGGAGATTTTCTTAACCTCCATTTTGGCCGAATTTTTAGAGAATGCAAAAATATCCCATGGAAGTCGTAGTTATGTTGTTTACCTTTCCGACGAATTGTCACACGCTAAGATTCAATACAAATCGGCCACATTATGGCCTTCCTAGTAAAAAAGGGTCGAAAACGAGTAATGTCCTAAATTAACGAGGAGATTTTCTTAACCTCCATTTTGGCCGAATTTTTAGAGAATGCAAAAATATCCCATGGAAGTCATAGTTATGTTGTTTACCTATCCAACGAATTGTCACACGCTAAGATTCAATGCAAATCGGCCACATTATGGCCTTCCAACTAAAAAAGGGTCGAAAACATGTAATGTCCCAAATTAACGAGGAGATTTTCTTAACCTCCATTTTCGCTGAATTTTTAGAGAATGCAAAAATATCCCATGGAAGTCGTAGTTATGTTGTTTACCTATCCAACGAATTGTCACATGCTAAGATTCAATACAAATCGGCCACTTTATGGCCTTCCTAGTAAAAAAGGGTCGAAAACGAGTAATGTCCTAAATTAACGAGGAGATTTTCTTAACCTCCATTTTGGCCGAATTTTTAGAGAATGCAAAAATATACCATGTAAGTCGTAGCTATGTTCTTAACCTATCCAACGAATTGTCACAAGCTAAGATTCAATACAAATCGGCCACTTTATGGCCTTCCTAGTAAAAAAGGGTCGAAAACGAGCAATGTCCTAAATTAACGAGGATATTTTCTTAACCTCCATTTTAGCCGAATTTTTAGAGAATGCAAAAATATCCCATGGAAGTCGTAGTTTTGTTGTTTACCTATCTAACGAGTTGTCACACGCTAAGATTCAATGCAAATCGGCCACATTATGGCCTTCCTAGTAAAAAAGGGTCGAAAACGAGTAATGTCCCAAATTAACGAGGAGATTTTCTTAACCTCCATTTTGGCTGAATTTTTAGAGAATTCAAAAATATCCCATGGAAGTCGTAGTAATGTTGTTTACCTATCCAACGAATTGTCACATGCTAAGATTCAATTCAATACAAATCGGCCACTTTATGGCCTTCCTAGTAAAAATGGGTCGAAAACGAGTAATGTCCCAAATTAACGAGGAGATTTTCTTAACCTCCATTCTGGCTGAATTTTTAGAGAATGCAAAAATATCCCATGGATGTCGTAGTTATGTTGTTTACCTATCCAACGAATTGTCACACGCTAAAATTCCATGCATATCGGCCACTTTATGGCCTTCCTAGTAAAAATGGGTCGAAAACGAGTAATGTCCTAAATTAACGAGGAGATTTTCTTAACCTCCATTCTGGCCGAATTTTTAGAGAATGCAAAAATATCCCATGGAAGTCATAGTTATGTTGTTTACCTATCCAACGAATTGTCACACGCTAAGATTCAATGCAAATTGGCCACATTATGGCCTTCCTACTAAAAAAGGGTCGAAAACGAGTAATGTCCCAAATTAACGAGGAGATTTTCTTAACCTCCATTTTGGCTGAATTTTTAGAGAATGCAAAAATATCCCATGGAAGTCGTAGTAATGTTGTTTACCTATCCAACGAATTGTCACACGCTAAGATTCAATACAAATCGGCCACTTTATGGCCTTCCTAGTAAAAAAGGGTCGAAAACGAGTAATGTCCAAAATTAACGAGGAGATTTTCTTAACCTCCATTTTGGCCGAATTTTTAGAGAATGCAAAAATATCCCATGGAAGTCATAGTTATGTTGTTTACCTATCCAACGAATTGTCACATGCTAAGATTCAATAAAAATCGGCCACTTTATGGCCTTCCTAGTAAAAATGGGTCGAAAACAAGCAATGTCCTAAATTAACGAGGAGATTTTCTAAACCTCCATTTTGGCCGAATTTTTAGAGAATGCAAAAATATCCCATGGAAGTCGTAGTTATGTTGTTTACCTATCCGATGAATTGTCACACGCTAAGATTCAATGCAAATCGGCCACATTATGGCCTTCCTAGTAAAAAAGGGTCGAAAACGAGTAATGTCCCAAATTAACGAGGAGATTTTCTTAACCTCCATTTTGGCCGAATTTTTAGAGAATGAAAAAATATCCCATGGATGTCGTAGTTATGTTGTTTACCTATCCAACGAATTGTCACACGCTAAGATTCAATGCAAATCGGACACATTATGGCCTTCCTACTAAAAAAGGGTCGAAAACGAGCAATGTCCCCAATTAACGAGGAGATTTTCTTAACCTCCATTTTGGCTGAATTTTTAGAGAATGCAAAAATATCCCATGGAAGTCCTAGTTATGTTGTTTACCTACTCAACGAATTGTCACACACTAAGATTCAATGCAAATCGGCCACATTATGGCCTTCCTACCAAAAAAGGGTCGAAAACGAGTAATGTCCCAAATTAACGAGGAGATTTTCTTAACCTCCATTTTGGCTGAATTTTTAGAGAATGCAAAAATATCCCATGGAAGTCGTAGTTATGTTGTTTACCTATCCGATGAATTGTCACACGCTAAGATTCAATGCAAATCGGCCACATTATGGCCTTCCTAGTAAAAAAGGGTCGAAAACGAGTAATGTCCCAAATTAACGAGGAGATTTTCTTAACCTCCATTTTGGCCGAATTTTTAGAGAATGCAAAAATATCCCATGGAAGTCGTAGTTATGTTGTTTACCTTTCCGACGAATTGTCACACGCTAAGATTCAATACAAATCGGCCACATTATGGCCTTCCTAGTAAAAAAGGGTCGAAAACGAGTAATGTCCTAAATTAACGAGGAGATTTTCTTAACCTCCATTTTGGCCGAATTTTTAGAGAATGCAAAAATATCCCATGGAAGTCATAGTTATGTTGTTTACCTATCCAACGAATTGTCACACGCTAAGATTCAATGCAAATCGGCCACATTATGGCCTTCCAACTAAAAAAGGGTCGAAAACGTGTAATGTCCCAAATTAACGAGGAGATTTTCTTAACCTCCATTTTCGCTGAATTTTTAGAGAATGCAAAAATATCCCATGGAAGTCGTAGTTATGTTGTTTACCTATCCAACGAATTGTCACATGCTAAGATTCAATACAAATCGGCCACTTTATGGCCTTCCTAGTAAAAAAGGGTCGAAAACGAGTAATGTCCTAAATTAACGAGGAGATTTTCTTAACCTCCATTTTGGCCGAATTTTTAGAGAATGCAAAAATATACCATGTAAGTCGTAGCTATGTTCTTAACCTATCCAACGAATTGTCACATGCTAAGATTCAATACAAATCGGCCACTTTATGGCCTTCCTAGTAAAAATGGGTCGAAAACGAGCAATGTCCTAAATTAACGAGGATATTTTCTTAACCTCCATTTTAGCCGAATTTTTAGAGAATGCAAAAATATCCCATGGAAGTCGTAGTTATGTTGTTTACCTATCTAACGAGTTGTCACACGCTAAGATTCAATGCAAATAGGCCACATTATGGCCTTCCTAGTAAAAAAGGGTCGAAAACGAGTAATGTCCCAAATTAACGAGGAGATTTTCTTAACCTCCATTTTGGCTGAATTTTTAGAGAATTCAAAAATATCCCATGGAAGTCGTAGTAATGTTGTTTACCTATCCAACGAATTGTCACATGCTAAGATTCAATTCAATACAAATCGGCCACTTTATGGCCTTCCTAGTAAAAATGGGTCGAAAACGAGTAATGTCCCAAATTAACGAGGAGATTTTCTTAACCTCCATTCTGGCCGAATTTTTAGAGAATGCAAAAATATCCCATGGATGTCGTAGTTATGTTGTTTACCTATCCAACGAATTGTCACACGCTAAAATTCCATGCATATCGGCCACTTTATGGCCTTCCTAGTAAAAATGGGTCGAAAACGAGTAATGTCCTAAATTAACGAGGAGATTTTCTTAACCTCCATTTTGGCCGAATTTTTAGAGAATGCAAAAATATCCCATGGAAGTCATAGTTATGTTGTTTACCTATCCAACGAATTGTCACACGCTAAGATTCAATGCAAATCGGCCACATTATGACCTTCCAACTAAAAAAGGGTCGAAAACGTGTAATGTCCCAAATTAACGAGGAGATTTTCTTAACCTCCATTTTCGCTGAATTTTTAGAGAATGCAAAAATATCCCATGGAAGTCGTAGTTATGTTGTTTACCTATCCAACGAATTGTCACATGCTAAGATTCAATACAAATCGGCCACTTTATGGCCTTCCTAGTAAAAAAGGGTCGAAAACGAGTAATGTCCTAAATTAACGAGGAGATTTTCTTAACCTCCATTTTGGCCGAATTTTTAGAGAATGCAAAAATATACCATGTAAGTCGTAGCTATGTTCTTAACCTATCCAACGAATTGTCACATGCTAAGATTCAATACAAATCGGCCACTTTATGGCCTTCCTAGTAAAAATGGGTCGAAAACGAGCAATGTCCTAAATTAACGAGGATATTTTCTTAACCTCCATTTTAGCCGAATTTTTAGAGAATGCAAAAATATCCCATGGAAGTCGTAGTTATGTTGTTTACCTATCTAACGAGTTGTCACACGCTAAGATTCAATGCAAATCGGCCACATTATGGCCTTCCTAGTAAAAAAGGGTCGAAAACGAGTAATGTCCCAAATTAACGAGGAGATTTTCTTAACCTCCATTTTGGCTGAATTTTTAGAGAATTCAAAAATATCCCATGGAAGTCGTAGTAATGTTGTTTACCTATCCAACGAATTGTCACATGCTAAGATTCAATTCAATACAAATCGGCCACTTTATGGCCTTCCTAGTAAAAATGGGTCGAAAACGAGTAATGTCCCAAATTAACGAGGAGATTTTCTTAACCTCCATTCTGGCCGAATTTTTAGAGAATGCAAAAATATCCCATGGATGTCGTAGTTATGTTGTTTACCTATCCAACGAATTGTCACACGCTAAAATTCCATGCATATCGGCCACTTTATGGCCTTCCTAGTAAAAATGGGTCGAAAACGAGTAATGTCCTAAATTAACGAGGAGATTTTCTTAACCTCCATTTTGGCCGAATTTTTAGAGAATGCAAAAATATCCCATGGAAGTCATAGTTATGTTGTTTACCTATCCAACGAATTGTCACACGCTAAGATTCAATGCAAATCGGCCACATTATGGCCTTCCAACTAAAAAAGGGTCGAAAACGTGTAATGTCCCAAATTAACGAGGAGATTTTCTTAACCTCCATTTTCGCTGAATTTTTAGAGAATGCAAAAATATCCCATGGAAGTCGTAGTTATGTTGTTTACCTATCCAACGAATTGTCACATGCTAAGATTCAATACAAATCGGCCACTTTATGGCCTTCCTAGTAAAAAAGGGTCGAAAACGAGTAATGTCCTAAATTAACGAGGAGATTTTCTTAACCTCCATTTTGGCCGAATTTTTAGAGAATGCAAAAATATACCATGTAAGTCGTAGCTATGTTCTTAACCTATCCAACGAATTGTCACATGCTAAGATTCAATACAAATCGGCCACTTTATGGCCTTCCTAGTAAAAATGGGTCGAAAACGAGCAATGTCCTAAATTAACGAGGATATTTTCTTAACCTCCATTTTAGCCGAATTTTTAGAGAATGCAAAAATATCCCATGGAAGTTGTAGTTATGTTGTTTACCTATCTAACGAGTTGTCACACGCTAAGATTCAATGCAAATCGGCCACATTATGGCCTTCCTAGTAAAAAAGGGTCGAAAACGAGTAATGTCCTAAATTAACGAGGAGATTTTCTTAACCTCCATTTTGGCTGAATTTTTAGAGAATTCAAAAATATCCCATGGAAGTCGTAGTAATGTTGTTTACCTATCCAACGAATTGTCACATGCTAAGATTCAATTCAATACAAATCGGCCACTTTATGGCCTTCCTAGTAAAAATGGGTCGAAAACGAATAATGTCCCAAATTAACGAGGAGATTTTCTTAACCTCCATTCTGGCCGAATTTTTAGAGAATGCAAAAATATCCCATGGATGTCGTAGTTATGTTGTTTACCTATCCAACGAATTGTCACACGCTAAAATTCCATGCATATCGGCCACTTTATGGCCTTCCTAGTAAAAATGGGTCGAAAACGAGTAATGTCCTAAATTAACGAGGAGATTTTCTTAACCTCCATTCTGGCCGAATTTTTAGAGAATGCAAAAATATCCCATGGAAGTCATAGTTATGTTGTTTACCTATCCAACGAATTGTCACACGCTAAGATTCAATGCAAATCGGCCACATTATGGCCTTCCTACTAAAAAAGGGTCGAAAACGAGTAATGTCCCAAATTAACGAGGAGATTTTCTTAACCTCCATTTTGGCTGAATTTTTAGAGAATGCAAAAATATCCCATGGAAGTCATAGTTATGTTGTTTACCTATCCAACGAATTGTCACATGCTAAGATTCAATACAAATCGGCCACTTTATGGCCTTCCTAGTAAAAATGGGTCGAAAACAAGCAATGTCCTAAATTAACGAGGAGATTTTCTTAACCTCCATTTTGGCCGAATTTTTAGAGAATGCAAAAATATCCCATGGAAGTCGTAGTTATGTTGTTCACCTATCCGATGAATTGTCACACGCTAAGATTCAATGCAAATCGGCCACATTATGGCCTTCCTAGTAAAAAAGGGTCGAAAACGAGTAATGTCCCAAATTAACGAGGAGATTTTCTTAACCTCCATTTTGGCCGAATTTTTAGAGAATGCAAAAATATCCCATGGATGTCGTAGTTATGTTGTTTACCTATCCAACGAATTGTCACACGCTAAGATTCAATGCAAATCGGACACATTATGGCCTTCCTACTAAAAAAGGGTCGAAAACGAGCAATGTCCCCAATTAACGAGGAGATTTTCTTAACCTCCATTTTGGCTGAATTTTTAGAGAATGCAAAAATATCCCATGGAAGTCATAGTTATGTTGTTTACCTACCCAACGAATTGTCACACGCTAAGATTCAATGCAAATCGGCCACATTATGGCCTTCCTACTAAAGAAGGGTCGAAAACGAGTAATGTCCCAAATTAACGAGGAGATTTTCTTAACCTCCATTTTGGCCGAATTTTTAGAGAATGCAAAAATATCCCATGGAAGTCGTAGTTATGTTGTTTACCTATCCAACGAATTGTCACATGCTTAGATTCAATACAAATCGGCCACATTATGGCCTTCCTAGTAAAAAAGGGTCGAAAACGAGTAATGTCCTTAATTAACGAGGAGATTTTCTTAACCTCCATTTTGGCCGAATTTTTAGAGAATGCAAAAATATCCCATGGAAGTCGTAGTTATGTTGTTTACCTATCCGATGAATTGTCACACGCTAAGATTCAATGCAAATCGGCCACATTATGGCCTTCCTTGTAAAAAAGGGTCGAAAACGAGTAATGTCCCAAATTAACGAGGAGATTTTCTTAACCTCCATTTTGGCTGAATTTTTAGAGAATGCAAAAATATCCCATGGAAGTCGTAGTTAAGTTGTTTACCTATCAAACAAATTGTCACATGCTAAGATTCAATGCAAATCGGCCACTTTATGGCATTCCTAGTAAAAATGGGTCAAAAACGAGTAATGTCCTATATTAACGAGGAGATTTTCTTAACCTCCATTTTGGCCGAATTTTTAGAGAATGCAAAAATATCCCATGGAAGTCGTAGTTATGTTGTTTACCTATCCAACGAATTGTCACATGCTAAGATTCAATGCAAATCGACCACATTATGGCCTTCCTAGTAAAAAAGGGTCGAAAACGAGTAATGTCCTAAATTAACGAGGATATTTTCTTAACCTCCATTTTGGCCGAATTTTTAGAGAATGCAAAAATATCCCATGGAAGTCGTAGTTATGTTATTAACCTATCCAACGAATTGTCACACGCTAAGATTCAATACAAATCGGCCACTTTATGGCCTTCCTAGTAAAAATGGGTCGAAAACGAGCAATGTCCTTAATTAACGAGGATATTTTCTTAACCTCCATTTTGGCCGAATTTTTAGAGAATGCAAAAATATCCCATGGAAGTCGTAGTTATGTTGTTCACCTATCCGATGAATTGTCACACGCTAAGATTCAATGCAAATCGGCCACATTATGGCCTTCCTAGTAAAAAAGGGTCGAAAACGAGTAATGTCGTAAATTAACGAGGAGATTTTCTTAACCTCCATTTTGGCCGAATTTTTAGAGAATGCAAAAATATCCCATGGATGTCGTAGTTATGTTGTTTACCTATCCAACGAATTGTCACACGCTAAGATTCAATGCAAATCGGACACATTATGGCCTTCCTACTAAAAAAGGGTCGAAAACGAGCAATGTCCCCAATTAACGAGGAGATTTTCTTAACCTCCATTTTGGCTGAATTTTTAGAGAATGCAAAAATATCCCATGGAAGTCATAGTTATGTTGTTTACCTACCCAACGAATTGTCACACGCTAAGATTCAATGCAAATCGGCCACATTATGGCCTTCCTACTAAAGAAGGGTCGAAAACGAGTAATGTCCCAAATTAACGAGGAGATTTTCTTAACCTCCATTTTGGCCGAATTTTTAGAGAATGCAAAAATATCCCATGGAAGTCGTAGTTATGTTGTTTACCTATCCAACGAATTGTCACATGCTTAGATTCAATACAAATCGGCCACATTATGGCCTTCCTAGTAAAAAAGGGTCGAAAACGAGTAATGTCCTTAATTAACGAGGAGATTTTCTTAACCTCCATTTTGGCCGAATTTTTAGAGAATGCAAAAATATCCCATGGAAGTCGTAGTTATGTTGTTTACCTATCCGATGAATTGTCACACGCTAA
This sequence comes from Medicago sativa, assembly GCF_051527215.1. Lineage (NCBI taxonomy): Eukaryota > Viridiplantae > Streptophyta > Magnoliopsida > Fabales > Fabaceae > Medicago > Medicago sativa. Next base: position 87,655,207 of record NC_140750.1, read on the forward strand.
GATTCAATGCAAATCGGCCACATTATGGCCTTCCTTGTAAAAAAGGGTCGAAAACGAGTAATGTCCCAAATTAACGAGGAGATTTTCTTAACCTCCATTTTGGCTGAATTTTTAGAGAATGCAAAAATATCCCATGGAAGTCGTAGTTAAGTTGTTTACCTATCAAACAAATTGTCACATGCTAAGATTCAATGCAAATCGGCCACTTTATGGCATTCCTAGTAAAAATGGGTCAAAAACGAGTAATGTCCTATATTAACGAGGAGATTTTCTTAACCTCCATTTTGGCCGAATTTTTAGAGAATGCAAAAATATCCCATGGAAGTCGTAGTTATGTTGTTTACCTATCCAACGAATTGTCACATGCTAAGATTCAATGCAAATCGACCACATTATGGCCTTCCTAGTAAAAAAGGGTCGAAAACGAGTAATGTCCTAAATTAACGAGGATATTTTCTTAACCTCCATTTTGGCCGAATTTTTAGAGAATGCAAAAATATCCCATGGAAGTCGTAGTTATGTTATTAACCTATCCAACGAATTGTCACACGCTAAGATTCAATACAAATCGGCCACTTTATGGCCTTCCTAGTAAAAATGGGTCGAAAACGAGCAATGTCCTTAATTAACGAGGATATTTTCTTAACCTCCATTTTGGCCGAATTTTTAGAGAATGCAAAAATATCCCATGGAAGTCGTAGTTATGTTGTTTACCTATCCAACGAATTGTCACACGCTAAGATTCAATACAAATCGGCCACTTTATGGCCTTCCTAGTAAAAATGGATCAAAAACGAGTAATGTCCCCAATTAACGAGGAGATTTTCTTAACCTCCATTTTGGCTGAATTTTTAGAGAATGCAAAAATATCCCATGGAAGTCGTATTTATGTTGTTTACCTATCCAACGAATTGTCACATGCTAATATTCAATACAAATCGGCCACTTTATGGCCTTCCTAGTAAAAATGGGTCAAAAACGAGTAATGTCCCAAATTAACGAGGAGATTTTCTTAACCTCCATTTTGGCTGAATTTTTAGAGAATGCAAAAATATCCCATGGAAGTCGTAGTTATGTTGTTTACCTATCCAACGAATTGTCACATGCTAAGATTCAATACAAATCGGCAACTTTATGGCCTTCCTAGTAAAAATGGTTCAAAAACGAGTAATGTCCCCAATTAACGAGGAGATTTTCTTAACCTCCATTTTGGCTGAATTTTTAGAGAATGCAAAAATATCCCATGGAAGTCGTAGTTATGTTGTTTACCTATCCGATGAATTGTCACACGCTAAGATTCAATGCAAATCGGCCACATTATGGCCTTCCTTGTAAAAAAGGGTCGAAAACGAGTAATGTCCCAAATTAACGAGGAGATTTTCTTAACCTCCATTTTGGCTGAATTTTTAGAGAATGCAAAAATATCCCATGGAAGTCGTAGTTAAGTTGTTTACCTATCAAACAAATTGTCACATGCTAAGATTCAATGCAAATCGGCCACTTTATGGCATTCCTAGTAAAAATGGGTCAAAAACGAGTAATGTCCTAAATTAACGAGGAGATTTTCTTAACCTCCATTTTGGCCGAATTTTTAGAGAATGCAAAAATATCCCATGGAAGTCGTAGTTATGTTGTTTACCTATCCAACGAATTGTCACATGCTAAGATTCAATGCAAATCGACCACATTATGGCCTTCCTAGTAAAAAAGGGTCGAAAACGAGTAATGTCCTAAATTAACGAGGAGATTTTCTTAACCTCCATTTTGGCCGAATTTTTAGAGAATGCAAAAATATCCCATGGAAGTCGTAGTTATGTTATTAACCTATCCAACGAATTGTCACATGCTAAGATTCAATACAAATCAGCCACTTTATGGCCTTCCTAGTAAAAATGGGTCGAAAACGAGCAATGTCCTTAATTAACGAGGATATTTTCTTAACCTCCATTTTGGCTGAATTTTTAGAGAATGCAAAAATATCCCATGGAAGTCGTAGTTATGTTATTTACCTATCCAACGAATTGTCACACGCTAAGATTCAATGCAAATCGGCCACATTATGGCCTTCCTAGTAAAAAAGGGTCGAAAACGAGTAATGTCCCAAATTAACGAGAGATTTTCTTAACCTCCATTTTCGCTGAATTTTTAGAGAATGCAAAAATATCTCATGGAAGTCATAGTTATGTTGTTTACCTATCCAACGAATTGTCACATGCTAAGATTCAATACAAATCGGCCACTTTATGGCCTTCCTAGTAAAAATGGGTCGAAAACGAGTAATGTCCTAAATTAACGAGGAGATTTTCTTAACCTCCATTATGGCCGAATTTTTAGAGAATGCAAAAATATCCCATGGAAGTCGTAGTTATGTTGTTTACCTATCCAACGAATTGTCACATGCTAAGATTCAATACAAATCGGCCACTTTATGGCCTTCCTAGTAAAAATGGGTCAAAAACGAGTAATGTCCCCAATTAACGAGGAGATTTTCTTAACCTCCATTTTGGCTGAATTTTTAGAGAATGCAAAAATATCCCATGGAAGTCGTATTTATGTTGTTTACCTATCCAACGAATTGTCACATGCTAAGATTCAATACAAATCGGCAACTTTATGGCCTTCCTAGTAAAAATGGTTCAAAAACGAGTAATGTCCCCAATTAACGAGGAGATTTTCTTAACCTCCATTTTGGCTGAATTTTTAGAGAATGCAAAAATATCCCATGGAAGTCGTAGTTATGTTGTTTACCTATCCGATGAATTGTCACACGCTAAGATTCAATGCAAATCGGCCACATTATGGCCTTCCTTGTAAAAAAGGGTCGAAAACGAGTAATGTCCCAAATTAACGAGGAGATTTTCTTAACCTCCATTTTGGCTGAATTTTTAGAGAATGCAAAAATATCCCATGGAAGTCGTAGTTAAGTTGTTTACCTATCCAACGAATTGTCACACGCTAAGATTCAATGCAAATCAGCCACATTAGCCCTTCCTACTAAAAAAGGGTCGAAAACGAGTAATGTCCCAAATTAACGAGGAGATATTCTTAACCTCCATTTTGGCTGAATTTTTAGAGAATGCAAAAATATCCCATGGAAGTCGTATTTATGTTGTTTACCTATCCAACGAATTGTCACATGCTAAGATTCAATACAAATCGGCCACTTTATGGCCTTCCTAGTAAAAATGGGTCAAAAACGAGTAATGTCCCAAATTAACGAGGAGATTTTCTTAACCTCCATTTTGGCCGAATTTTTAGAGAATGCAAAAATATCCCATGGAAGTCGTAGTTATGTTGTTTACCTATCCAACGAATTGTCACATGCTAAGATTCAATACAAATCGGCAACTTTATGGCCTTCCTAGTAAAAATGGTTCAAAAACGAGTAATGTCCCCAATTAACGAGGAGATTTTCTTAACCTCCATTTTGGCTGAATTTTTAGAGAATGCAAAAATATCCCATGGAAGTCGTAGTTATGTTGTTTACCTATCCGATGAATTGTCACACGCTAAGATTCAATGCAAATCGGCCACATTATGGCCTTCCTTGTAAAAAAGGGTCGAAAACGAGTAATGTCCCAAATTAACGAGAGATTTTCTTAACCTCCATTTTGGCTGAATTTTTAGAGAATGCAAAAATATCTCATGGAAGTCATAGTTATGTTGTTTACCTATCCAACGAATTGTCACATGCTAAGATTCAATACAAATCGGCCACTTTATGGCCTTCCTAGTAAAAATGGGTCGAAAACGAGTAATGTCCTAAATTAACGAGGAGATTTTCTTAACCTCCATTCTGGCCGAATTTTTAGAGAATGCAAAAATATCCCATGGAAGTCGTAGTTAAGTTGTTTACCTATCCAACGAATTGTCACACGCTAAGATTCAATGCAAATCAGCCACATTAGCCCTTCCTACTAAAAAAGGGTCGAAAACGAGTAATGTCCCAAATTAACGAGGAGATATTCTTAACCTCCATTTTGGCTGAATTTTTAGAGAATGCAAAAATATCCCATGGAAGTCGTATTTATGTTGTTTACCTATCCAACGAATTGTCACATGCTAAGATTCAATACAAATCGGCCACTTTATGGCCTTCCTAGTAAAAATGGGTCAAAAACGAGTAATGTCCCAAATTAACGAGGAGATTTTCTTAACCTCCATTTTGGCCGAATTTTTAGAGAATGCAAAAATATCCCATGGAAGTCGTAGTTATGTTGTTTACCTATCCAACGAATTGTCACATGCTAAGATTCAATACAAATCGGCAACTTTATGGCCTTCCTAGTAAAAATGGTTCAAAAACGAGTAATGTCCCCAATTAACGAGGAGATTTTCTTAACCTCCATTTTGGCTGAATTTTTAGAGAATGCAAAAATATCCCATGGAAGTCGTAGTTATGTTGTTTACCTATCCGATGAATTGTCACACGCTAAGATTCAATGCAAATCGGCCACATTATGGCCTTCCTTGTAAAAAAGGGTCGAAAACGAGTAATGTCCCAAATTAACGAGAGATTTTCTCAACCTCCATTTTGGCTGAATTTTTAGAGAATGCAAAAATATCTCATGGAAGTCATAGTTATGTTGTTTACCTATCCAACGAATTGTCACATGCTAAGATTCAATACAAATCGGCCACTTTATGGCCTTCCTAGTAAAAATGGGTCGAAAACGAGTAATGTCCTAAATTAACGAGGAGATTTTCTTAACCTCCATTCTGGCCGAATTTTTAGAGAATGCAAAAATATCCCATGGAAGTCGTAGTTATGTTGTTTACCTATCCGATGAATTGTCACACGCTAAGATTCAATGCAAATCGGCCACATTATGGCCTTCCTTGTAAAAAAGGGTCGAAAACGAGTAATGTCCCAAATTAACGAGGAGATTTTCTTAACCTCCATTTTGGCTGAATTTTTAGAGAATGCAAAAATATCCCATGGAAGTCGTAGTTAAGTTGTTTACCTATCCAACGAATTGTCACACGCTATGATTCAATGCAAATCAGCCACATTAGCCCTTCCTACTAAAAAAGGGTCGAAAACGAGTAATGTCCCAAATTAACGAGGAGATATTCTTAACCTCCATTTTGGCTGAATTTTTAGAGAATGCAAAAATATCCCATGGAAGTCGTATTTATGTTGTTTACCTATCCAACGAATTGTCACATGCTAATATTCAATACAAATCGGCCACTTTATGGCCTTCCTAGTAAAAATGGGTCAAAAACGAGTAATGTCCCAAATTAACGAGGAGATTTTCTTAACCTCCATTTTGGCTGAATTTTTAGAGAATGCAAAAATATCCCATGGAAGTCGTAGTTATGTTGTTTACCTATCCAACGAATTGTCACATGCTAAGATTCAATACAAATCGGCAACTTTATGGCCTTCCTAGTAAAAATGGTTCAAAAACGAGTAATGTCCCCAATTAACGAGGAGATTTTCTTAACCTCCATTTTGGCTGAATTTTTAGAGAATGCAAAAATATCCCATGGAAGTCGTAGTTATGTTGTTTACCTATCCGATGAATTGTCACACGCTAAGATTCAATGCAAATCGGCCACATTATGGCCTTCCTTGTAAAAAAGGGTCGAAAACGAGTAATGTCCCAAATTAACGAGGAGATTTTCTTAACCTCCATTTTGGCTGAATTTTTAGAGAATGCAAAAATATCCCATGGAAGTCGTAGTTAAGTTGTTTACCTATCCAACGAATTGTCACACGCTAAGATTCAATGCAAATCAGCCACATTAGCCCTTCCTACTAAAAAAGGGTCGAAAACGAGTAATGTCCCAAATTAACGAGGAGATATTCTTAACCTCCATTTTGGCTGAATTTTTAGAGAATGCAAAAATATCCCATGGAAGTCGTATTTATGTTGTTTACCTATCCAACGAATTGTCACATGCTAAGATTCAATACAAATCGGCCACTTTATGGCCTTCCTAGTAAAAATGGGTCAAAAACGAGTAATGTCCCAAATTAACGAGGAGATTTTCTTAACCTCCATTTTGGCCGAATTTTTAGAGAATGCAAAAATATCCCATGGAAGTCGTAGTTATGTTGTTTACCTATCCAACGAATTGTCACATGCTAAGATTCAATACAAATCGGCAACTTTATGGCCTTCCTAGTAAAAATGGTTCAAAAACGAGTAATGTCCCCAATTAACGAGGAGATTTTCTTAACCTCCATTGTGGCTGAATTTTTAGAGAATGCAAAAATATCCCATGGAAGTCGTAGTTATGTTGTTTACCTATCCGATGAATTGTCACACGCTAAGATTCAATGCAAATCGGCCACATTATGGCCTTCCTTGTAAAAAAGGGTCGAAAACGAGTAATGTCCCAAATTAACGAGAGATTTTCTTAACCTCCATTTTGGCTGAATTTTTAGAGAATGCAAAAATATCTCATGGAAGTCATAGTTATGTTGTTTACCTATCCAACGAATTGTCACATGCTAAGATTCAATACAAATCGGCCACTTTATGGCCTTCCTAGTAAAAATGGGTCAAAAACGAGTAATGTCCCAAATTAACGAGGAGATTTTCTTAACCTCCATTTTGGCCGAATTTTTAGAGAATGCAAAAATATCCCATGGAAGTCGTAGTTATGTTGTTTACCTATCCAACGAATTGTCACATGCTAAGATTCAATACAAATCGGCAACTTTATGGCCTTCCTAGTAAAAATGGTTCAAAAACGAGTAATGTCCCCAATTAACGAGGAGATTTTCTTAACCTCCATTTTGGCTGAATTTTTAGAGAATGCAAAAATATCCCATGGAAGTCGTAGTTATGTTGTTTACCTATCCGATGAATTGTCACACGCTAAGATTCAATGCAAATCGGCCACATTATGGCCTTCCTTGTAAAAAAGGGTCGAAAACGAGTAATGTCCCAAATTAACGAGGAGATTTTCTTAACCTCCATTTTGGCTGAATTTTTAGAGAATGCAAAAATATCCCATGGAAGTCGTAGTTAAGTTGTTTACCTATCCAACGAATTGTCACACGCTAAGATTCAATGCAAATCAGCCACATTAGCCCTTCCTACTAAAAAAGGGTCGAAAACGAGTAATGTCCCAAATTAACGAGGAGATATTCTTAACCTCCATTTTGGCTGAATTTTTAGAGAATGCAAAAATATCCCATGGAAGTCGTATTTATGTTGTTTACCTATCCAACGAATTGTCACATGCTAAGATTCAATACAAATCGGCCACTTTATGGCCTTCCTAGTAAAAATGGGTCAAAAACGAGTATTGTCCCAAATTAACGAGGAGATTTTCTTAACCTCCATTTTGGCCGAATTTTTAGAGAATGCAAAAATATCCCATGGAAGTCGTAGTTATGTTGTTTACCTATCCAACGAATTGTCACATGCTAAGATTCAATACAAATCGGCCACTTTATGGCCTTCCTAGTAAAAATGGGTCGAAAACGAGCAATGTCCTTAATTAACGAGGATATTTTCTTAACCTCCATTTTGGCCGAATTTTTAGAGAATGCAAAAATATCCCATGGAAGTCGTAGTTATGTTATTTACCTATCCAACGAATTGTCACACGCTAAGATTCAATGCAAATCGGCCACATTATGGCCTTCCTAGTAAAAAAGGGTCGAAAACGAGTAATGTCCCAAATTAACGAGAGATTTTCTTAACCTCCATTTTGGCTGAATTTTTAGAGAATGCAAAAATATCTCATGGAAGTCATAGTTATGTTGTTTACCTATCCAATGAATTGTCACATGCTAAGATTCAATACAAATCGGCCACTTTATGGCCTTCCTAGTAAAAATGGGTCGAAAACGAGTAATGTCCTAAATTAACGAGGAGATTTTCTTAACCTCCATTCTGGCCGAATTTTTAGAGAATGCAAAAATATCCCATGGAAGTCGTAGTTATGTTGTTTACCTATCCAACGAATTGTCACATGCTAAGATTCAATACAAATCGGCCACTTTATGGCCTTCCTAGTAAAAATGGATCAAAAACGAGTAATGTCCCCAATTAACGAGGAGATTTTCTTAACCTCCATTTTGGCTGAATTTTTAGAGAATGCAAAAATATCCCATGGAAGTCGTATTTATGTTGTTTACCTATCCAACGAATTGTCACATGCTAATATTCAATACAAATCGGCCACTTTATGGCCTTCCTAGTAAAAATGGGTCAAAAACGAGTAATGTCCCAAATTAACGAGGAGATTTTCTTAACCTCCATTTTGGCCGAATTTTTAGAGAATGCAAAAATATCCCATGGAAGTCGTAGTTATGTTGTTTACCTATCCAACGAATTGTCACATGCTAAGATTCAATACAAATCGGCAACTTTATGGCCTTCCTAGTAAAAATGGTTCAAAAACGAGTAATGTCCCCAATTAACGAGGAGATTTTCTTAACCTCCATTTTGGCTGAATTTTTAGAGAATGCAAAAATATCCCATGGAAGTCGTAGTTATGTTGTTTACCTATCCGATGAATTGTCACACGCTAAGATTCAATGCAAATCGGCCACATTATGGCCTTCCTTGTAAAAAAGGGTCGAAAACGAGTAATGTCCCAAATTAACGAGGAGATTTTCTTAACCTCCATTTTGGCTGAATTTTTAGAGAATGCAAAAATATCCCATGGAAGTCGTAGTTAAGTTGTTTACCTATCAAACAAATTGTCACATGCTAAGATTCAATGCAAATCAGCCACTTTATGGCATTCCTAGTAAAAATGGGTCAAAAACGAGTAATGTCCTAAATTAACGAGGAGATTTTCTTAACCTCCATTTTGGCCGAATTTTTAGAGAATGCAAAAATATCCCATGGAAGTCGTAGTTATGTTGTTTACCTATCCAACGAATTGTCACATGCTAAGATTCAATGCAAATCGACCACATTATGGCCTTCCTAGTAAAAAAGGGTCGAAAACGAGTAATGTCCTAAATTAACGAGGAGATTTTCTTAACCTCCATTTTGGCCGAATTTTTAGAGAATGCAAAAATATCCCATGGAAGTCGTAGTTATGTTATTAACCTATCCAACGAATTGTCACATGCTAAGATTCAATACAAATCGGCCACTTTATGGCCTTCCTAGTAAAAATGGGTCGAAAACGAGCAATGTCCTTAATTAACGAGGATATTTTCTTAACCTCCATTTTGGCCGAATTTTTAGAGAATGCAAAAATATCCCATGGAAGTCGTAGTTATGTTATTTACCTATCCAACGAATTGTCACATGCTAAGATTCAATGCAAATCGGCCACATTATGGCCTTCCTAGTAAAAAAGGGTCGAAAACGAGTAATGTCCCAAATTAACGAGAGATTTTCTTAACCTCCATTTTGGCTGAATTTTTAGAGAATGCAAAAATATCTCATGGAAGTCATAGTTATGTTGTTTACCTATCCAACGAATTGTCACATGCTAAGATTCAATACAAATCGACCACTTTATGGCCTTCCTAGTAAAAATGGGTCGAAAACGAGTAATGTCCTAAATTAACGAGGAGATTTTCTTAACCTCCATTCTGGCCGAATTTTTAGAGAATGCAAAAATATCCCATGGAAGTCGTAGTTATGTTGTTTACCTATCCAACGAATTGTCACATGCTAAGATTCAATACAAATCGGCCACTTTATGGCCTTCCTAGTAAAAATGGGTCAAAAACGAGTAATGTCCCCAATTAACGAGGAGATTTTCTTAACCTCCATTTTGGCTGAATTTTTAGAGAATGCAAAAATATCCCGTGGAAGTCGTAGTTATGTTGTTTACCTATCCAACGAATTGTCACACGCTAAGATTCAATGCAAATCAGCCACATTAGGCCTTCCTACTAAAAAAGGGTCGAAAACGAGTAATGTCCCAAATTAACGAGGAGATATTCTTAACCTCCATTTTGGCTGAATTTTTAGAGAATGCAAAAATATCCCATGGAAGTCGTATTTATGTTGTTTACCTATCCAACGAACTGTCACATGCTAAGATTCAATACAAATCGGCCACTTTATGGCCTTCCTAGTAAAAATGGGTCAAAAACGAGTAATGTCCCAAATTAACGAGGAGATTTTCTTAACCTCCATTTTGGCCGAATTTTTAGAGAATGCAAAAATATCCCATGGAAGTCGTAGTTATGTTGTTTACCTATCCAACGAATTGTCACATGCTAAGATTCAATACAAATCGGCAACTTTATGGCCTTCCTTGTAAAAATGGTTCAAAAACGAGTAATGTCCCCAATTAACGAGGAGATTTTCTTAACCTCCATTTTGGCTGAATTTTTAGAGAATGCAAAAATATCCCATGGAAGTCGTAGTTATGTTGTTTACCTATCCGATGAATTGTCACACGCTAAGATTCAATGCAAATCGGCCACATTATGGCCTTCCTTGTAAAAAAGGGTCGAAAACGAGTAATGTCCCAAATTAACGAGGAGATTTTCTTAACCTCCATTTTGGCTGAATTTTTAGAGAATGCAAAAATATCCCATGGAAGTCGTAGTTAAGTTGTTTACCTATCCAACGAATTGTCACACGCTAAGATTCAATGCAAATCAGCCACATTAGCCCTTCCTACTAAAAAAAGGGTCGAAAACGAGTAATGTCCCAAATTAACGAGGAGATATTCTTAACCTCCATTTTGGCTGAATTTTTAGAGAATGCAAAAATATCCCATGGAAGTCGTATTTATGTTGTTTACCTATCCAACGAATTGTCACATGCTAAGATTCAATACAAATCGGCCACTTTATGGCCTTCATAGTAAAAATGGGTCAAAAACGAGTAATGTCCCAAATTAACGAGGAGATTTTCTTAACCTCCATTTTGGCCGAATTTTTAGAGAATGCAAAAATATCCCATGGAAGTCGTAGTTATGTTGTTTACCTATCCAACGAATTGTCACATGCTAAGATTCAATACAAATCGGCAACTTTATGGCCTTCCTAGTAAAAATGGTTCAAAAACGAGTAATGTCCCCAATTAACGAGGAGATTTTCTTAACCTCCATTTTGGCTGAATTTTTAGAGAATGCAAAAATATCCCATGGAAGTCGTAGTTATGTTGTTTACCTATCCGATGAATTGTCACACGCTAAGATTCAATGCAAATCGGCCACATTATGGCCTTCCTTGTAAAAAAGGGTCGAAAACGAGTAATGTCCCAAATTAACGAGAGATTTTCTTAACCTCCATTTTGGCTGAATTTTTAGAGAATGCAAAAATATCTCATGGAAGTCATAGTTATGTTGTTTACCTATCCAACGAATTGTCACATGCTAAGATTCAATACAAATCGGCCACTTTATGGCCTTCCTAGTAAAAATGGGTCGAAAACGAGTAATGTCCTAAATTAACGAGGAGATTTTCTTAACCTCCATTCTGGCCGAATTTTTAGAGAATGCAAAAATATCCCATGGAAGTCGTAGTTATGTTGTTTACCTATCCAACGAATTGTCACATGCTAAGATTCAATACAAATCGGCCACTTTATGGCCTTCCTAGTAAAAATGGGTCAAAAACGAGTAATGTCCCCAATTAACGAGGAGATTTTCTTAACCTCCATTTTGGCTGAATTTTTAGAGAATGCAAAAATATCCCGTGGAAGTCGTAGTTATGTTGTTTACCTATCCAACGAATTGTCACACGCTAAGATTCAATGCAAATCAGCCACATTAGGCCTTCCTACTAAAAAAGGGTCGAAAACGAGTAATGTCCCAAATTAACGAGGAGATATTCTTAACCTCCATTTTGGCTGAATTTTTAGAGAATGCAAAAATATCCCATGGAAGTCGTATTTATGTTGTTTACCTATCCAACGAATTGTCACATGCTAAGATTCAATACAAATCGGCCACTTTATGGCCTTCCTAGTAAAAATGGGTCAAAAACGAGTAATGTCCCAAATTAACGAGGAGATTTTCTTAACCTCCATTTTGGCCGAATTTTTAGAGAATGCAAAAATATCCCATGGAAGTCGTAGTTATGTTGTTTACCTATCCAACGAATTGTCACATGCTAAGATTCAATACAAATCGGCAACTTTATGGCCTTCCTAGTAAAAATGGTTCAAAAACGAGTAATGTCCCCAATTAACGAGGAGATTTTCTTAACCTCCATTTTGGCTGAATTTTTAGAGAATGAAAAAATATCCCATGGAAGTCGTAGTTATGTTGTTTACCTATCCGATGAATTGTCACACGCTAAGATTCAATGCAAATCGGCCACATTATGGCCTTCCTTGTAAAAAAGGGTCGAAAACGAGTAATGTCCCAAATTAACGAGGAGATTTTCTTAACCTCCATTTTGGCTGAATTTTTAGAGAATGCAAAAATATCCCATGGAAGTCGTAGTTAAGTTGTTTACCTATCAAACAAATTGTCACATGCTAAGATTCAATGCAAATCGGCCACTTTATGGCATTCCTAGTAAAAATGGGTCAAAAACGAGTAATGTCCTAAATTAACGAGGAGATTTTCTTAGCCTCCATTTTGGCTGAATTTTTAGAGAATGCAAAAATATCCCATGGAAGTCGTAGTTATGTTGTTTACCTATCCGATGAATTGTCACACGCTAAGATTCAATGCAAATCGGCCACATTATGGCCTTCCTTGTAAAAAAGGGTCGAAAACGAGTAATGTCCCAAATTAACGAGGAGATTTTCTTAACCTCCATTTTGGCTGAATTTTTAGAGAATGCAAAAATATCCCATGGAAGTCGTAGTTAAGTTGTTTACCTATCCAACGAATTGTCACACGCTAAGATTCAATGCAAATCAGCCACATTAGCCCTTCCTACTAAAAAAGGGTCGAAAACGAGTAATGTCCCAAATTAACGAGGAGATATTCTTAACCTCCATTTTGGCTGAATTTTTAGAGAATGCAAAAATATCCCATGGAAGTCGTATTTATGTTGTTTACCTATCCAACGAATTGTCACATGCTAAGATTCAATACAAATCGGCCACTTTATGGCCTTCATAGTAAAAATGGGTCAAAAACGAGTAATGTCCCAAATTAACGAGGAGATTTTCTTAACCTCCATTTTGGCCGAATTTTTAGAGAATGCAAAAATATCCCATGGAAGTCGTAGTTATGTTGTTTACCTATCCAACGAATTGTCACATGCTAAGATTCAATACAAATCGGCAACTTTATGGCCTTCCTAGTAAAAATGGTTCAAAAACGAGTAATGTCCCCAATTAACGAGGAGATTTTCTTAACCTCCATTTTGGCTGAATTTTTAGAGAATGCAAAAATATCCCATGGAAGTCGTAGTTATGTTGTTTACCTATCCGATGAATTGTCACACGCTAAGATTCAATGCAAATCGGCCACATTATGGCCTTCCTTGTAAAAAAGGGTCGAAAACGAGTAATGTCCCAAATTAACGAGAGATTTTCTTAACCTCCATTTTGGCTGAATTTTTAGAGAATGCAAAAATATCTCATGGAAGTCATAGTTATGTTGTTTACCTATCCAACGAATTGTCACATGCTAAGATTCAATACAAATCGGCCACTTTATGGCCTTCCTAGTAAAAATGGGTCGAAAACGAGTAATGTCCTAAATTAACGAGGAGATTTTCTTAACCTCCATTCTGGCCGAATTTTTAGAGAATGCAAAAATATCCCATGGAAGTCGTAGTTATGTTGTTTACCTATCCAACGAATTGTCACATGCTAAGATTCAATACAAATCGGCCACTTTATGGCCTTCCTAGTAAAAATGGGTCAAAAACGAGTAATGTCCCCAATTAACGAGGAGATTTTCTTAACCTCCATTTTGGCCGAATTTTTAGAGAATGCAAAAATATCCCGTGGAAGTCGTAGTTATGTTGTTTACCTATCCAACGAATTGTCACACGCTAAGATTCAATGCAAATCAGCCACATTAGGCCTTCCTACTAAAAAAGGGTCGAAAACGAGTAATGTCCCAAATTAACGAGGAGATATTCTTAACCTCCATTTTGGCTGAATTTTTAGAGAATGCAAAAATATCCCATGGAAGTCGTATTTATGTTGTTTACCTATCCAACGAATTGTCACATGCTAAGATTCAATACAAATCGGCCACTTTATGGCCTTCCTAGTAAAAATGGGTCAAAAACGAGTAATGTCCCAAATTATCGAGGAGATTTTCTTAACCTCCATTTTGGCCGAATTTTTAGAGAATGCAAAAATATCCCATGGAAGTCGTAGTTATGTTGTTTACCTATCCAACGAATTGTCACATGCTAAGATTCAATACAAATCGGCAACTTTATGGCCTTCCTAGTAAAAATGGTTCAAAAACGAGTAATGTCCCCAATTAACGAGGAGATTTTCTTAACCTCCATTTTGGCTGAATTTTTAGAGAATGCAAAAATATCCCATGGAAGTCGTAGTTATGTTGTTTACCTATCCGATGAATTGTCACACGCTAAGATTCAATGCAAATCGGCCACATTATGGCCTTCCTTGTAAAAAAGGGTCGAAAACGAGTAATGTCCCAAATTAACGAGGAGATTTTCTTAACCTCCATTTTGGCTGAATTTTTAGAGAATGCAAAAATATCCCATGGAAGTCGTAGTTAAGTTGTTTACCTATCAAACAAATTGTCACATGCTAAGATTCAATGCAAATCGGCCACTTTATGGCATTCCTAGTAAAAATGGGTCAAAAACGAGTAATGTCCTAAATTAACGAGGAGATTTTCTTAACCTCCATTTTGGCCGAATTTTTAGAGAATGCAAAAATATCCCATGGAAGTCGTAGTTATGTTGTTTACCTATCCAACGAATTGTCACATGCTAAGATTCAATGCAAATCGACCACATTATGGCCTTCCTAGTAAAAAAGGGTCGAAAACGAGTAATGTCCTAAATTAACGAGGAGATTTTCTTAACCTCCATTTTGGCCGAATTTTTAGAGAATGCAAAAATTTCCCATGGAAGTCGTAGTTATGTTATTAACCTATCCAACGAATTGTCACATGCTAAGATTCAATACAAATCGGCCACTTTATGGCCTTCCTAGTAAAAATGGGTCGAAAACGAGCAATGTCCATAATTAACGAGGATATTTTCTTAACCTCCATTTTGGCCGAATTTTTAGAGAATGCAAAAATATCCCATGGAAGTCGTAGTTATGTTATTTACCTATCCAACGAATTGTCACACGCTAAGATTCAATGCAAATCGGCCACATTATGGCCTTCCTAGTAAAAAAGGGTCGAAAACGAGTAATGTCCCAAATTAACGAGAGATTTTCTTAACCTCCATTTTGGCTGAATTTTTAGAGAATGCAAAAATATCTTATGGAAGTCATAGTTATGTTGTTTACCTATCCAACGAATTGTCACATGCTAAGATTCAATACAAATCGGCCACTTTATGGCCTTCCTAGTAAAAATGGGTCGAAAACGAGTAATGTCCTAAATTAACGAGGAGATTTTCTTAACCTCCATTCTGGCCGAATTTTTAGAGAATGCAAAAATATCCCATGGAAGTCGTAGTTATGTTGTTTACCTATCCAACGAATTGTCACATGCTAAGATTCAATGCAAATCGACCACATTATGGCCTTCCTAGTAAAAAAGGGTCGAAAACGAGTAATGTCCTAAATTAACGAGGAGATTTTCTTAACCTCCATTTTGGCCGAATTTTTAGAGAATGCAAAAATATCCCATGGAAGTCGTAGTTATGTTATTAACCTATCCAACGAATTGTCACATGCTAAGATTCAATACAAATCGGCCACTTTATGGCCTTCCTAGTAAAAATGGGTCGAAAACGAGCAATGTCCTTAATTAACGAGGATATTTTCTTAACCTCCATTTTGGCCGAATTTTTAGAGAATGCAAAAATATCCCATGGAAGTCGTAGTTATGTTATTTACCTATCCAACGAATTGTCACACGCTAAGATTCAATGCAAATCGGCCACATTATGGCCTTCCTAGTAAAAAAGGGTCGAAAACGAGTAATGTCCCAAATTAACGAGAGATTTTCTTAACCTCCATTTTGGCTGAATTTTTAGAGAATGCAAAAATATCTTATGGAAGTCATAGTTATGTTGTTTACCTATCCAACGAATTGTCACATGCTAAGATTCAATACAAATCGGCCACTTTATGGCCTTCCTAGTAAAAATGGGTCGAAAACGAGTAATGTCCTAAATTAACGAGGAGATTTTCTTAACCTCCATTCTGGCCGAATTTTTAGAGAATGCAAAAATATCCCATGGAAGTCGTAGTTATGTTGTTTACCTATCCAACGAATTGTCACATGCTAAGATTCAATGCAAATCGACCACATTATGGCCTTCCTAGTAAAAAAGGGTCGAAAACGAGTAATGTCCTAAATTAACGAGGAGATTTTCTTAACCTCCATTTTGGCCGAATTTTTAGAGAATGCAAAAATATCCCATGGAAGTCGTAGTTATGTTATTAACCTATCCAACGAATTGTCACATGCTAAGATTCAATACAAATCGGCCACTTTATGGCCTTCCTAGTAAAAATGGGTCGAAAACGAGCAATGTCCTTAATTAACGAGGATATTTTCTTAACCTCCATTTTGGCCGAATTTTTAGAGAATGCAAAAATATCCCATGGAAGTCGTAGTTATGTTATTTACCTATCCAACGAATTGTCACACGCTAAGATTCAATGCAAATCGGCCACATTATGGCCTTCCTAGTAAAAAAGGGTCGAAAACGAGTAATGTCCCAAATTAACGAGAGATTTTCTTAACCTCCATTTTGGCTGAATTTTTAGAGAATGCAAAAATATCTCATGGAAGTCATAGTTATGTTGTTTACCTATCCAACGAATTGTCACATGCTAAGATTCAATACAAATCGGCCACTTTATGGCCTTCCTAGTAAAAATGGGTCAAAAACGAGTAATGTCCCAAATTAAAGAGGAGATTTTCTTAACCTCCATTTTCGCCGAATTTTTAGAGAATGCAAAAATATCCCATGGAAGTCGTAGTTATGTTGTTTACCTATCCAACGAATTGTCACATGCTAAGATTCAATACAAATCGGCCACTTTATGGCCTTCCTAGTAAAAATGGGTCGAAAACAAGCAATGTCCCAAATTAACGATGAGATTTTCTTAACCTCCATTTTGGCCGAATTTTTAGAGAATGCAAAAATATCCCATGGAAGTCATAGTTATGTTATTTACCTATCCAACGAATTGTCACACGCTAAGATTCAATGCAAATCGGCCACATTATGGCCTTCCTAGTAAAAAAGGGTCGAAAACGAGTAATGTCCCAAATTAACGAGAGATTTTCTTAACCTCCATTTTGGCTGAATTTTTAGAGAATGCAAAAATATCTCATGGAAGTCATAGTTATGTTGTTTACCTATCCAACGAATTGTCACATGCTAAGATTAAATACAAATCGGCCACTTTATGGCCTTCCTAGTAAAAATGGGTCGAAAACGAGTAATGTCCTAAATTAACGAGGAGATTTTCTTAACCTCCATTCTGGCCGAATTTTTAGAGAATGCAAAAATATCCCATGGAAGTCGTAGTTATGTTGTTTACCTATCCAACGAATTGTCACATGCTAAGATTCAATACAAATCGGCCACTTTATGGCCTTCCTAGTAAAAATGGGTCAAAAACGAGTAATGTCCCCAATTAACGAGGATATTTTCTTAACCTCCATTTTGGCTGAATTTTTAGAGAATGCAAAAATATCCCGTGGAAGTCGTAGTTATGTTGTTTACCTATCCAACGAATTGTCACACGCTAAGATTCAATGCAAATCGGCCACATTAGGCCTTCCTACTAAAAAAGGGTCGAAAACGAGTAATGTCCCAAATTAACGAGGAGATATTCTTAACCTCCATTTTGGCTGAATTTTTAGAGAATGCAAAAATATCCCATGGAAGTCGTATTTATGTTGTTTACCTATCCAACGAATTGTCACATGCTAAGATTCAATACAAATCGGCCACTTTATGGCCTTCCTAGTAAAAATGGGTCAAAAACGAGTAATGTCCCAAATTAACGAGGAGATTTTCTTAACCTCCATTTTGGCCGAATTTTTAGAGAATGCAAAAATATCCCATGGAAGTCGTAGTTATGTTGTTTACCTATCCAACGAATTGTCACATGCTAAGATTCAATACAAATCGGCCACTTTATGGCCTTCCTAGTAAAAATGGGTCGAAAACAAGCAATGTCCCAAATTAACGAGGAGATTTTCTTAACCTCCATTTTGGCTGAATTTTTAGAGAATGCAAAAATATCCCATGGAAGTCGTAGTTAAGTTGTTTACCTATCCAACAAATTGTCACATGCTAAGATTCAGTACAAATCGGCCACTTTATGGCATTCCTAGTAAAAATGGGTCAAAAACGAGTAATGTCCTAAATTAACGAGGAGATTTTCTTAACCTCCATTTTGGCCGAATTTTTAGAGAATGCAAAAATATCCCATGGAAGTCGTAGTTAAGTTGTTTACCTATCCAACGAATTGTCACACGCTAAGATTCAATGCAAATCGGCCACATTATGGCCTTCCTAGTAAAAAAGGGTCGAAAACGAGTAATGTCCCAAATTAACGAGAGATTTTCTTAACCTCCATTTTGGCTGAATTTTTAGAGAATGCAAAAATATCTCATGGAAGTCATAGTTATGTTGTTTACCTATCCAACGAATTGTCACATGCTAAGATTAAATACAAATCGGCCACTTTATGGCCTTCCTAGTAAAAATGGGTCGAAAACGAGTAATGTCCTAAATTAACGAGGAGATTTTCTTAACCTCCATTCTGGCCGAATTTTTAGAGAATGCAAAAATATCCCATGGAAGTCGTAGTTATGTTGTTTACCTATCCAACGAATTGTCACATGCTAAGATTCAATACAAATCGGCCACTTTATGGCCTTCCTAGTAAAAATGGGTCAAAAACGAGTAATGTCCCCAATTAACGAGGAGATTTTCTTAACCTCCATTTTGGCTGAATTTTTAGAGAATGCAAAAATATCCCGTGGAAGTCGTAGTTATGTTGTTTACCTATCCAACGAATTGTCACACGCTAAGATTCAATGCAAATCGGCCACATTAGGCCTTCCTACTAAAAAAGGGTCGAAAACGAGTAATGTCCCAAATTAACGAGGAGATATTCTTAACCTCCATTTTGGCTGAATTTTTAGAGAATGCAAAAATATCCCATGGAAGTCGTATTTATGTTGTTTACCTATCCAACGAATTGTCACATGCTAAGATTCAATACAAATCGGCCACTTTATGGCCTTCCTAGTAAAAATGGGTCAAAAACGAGTAATGTCCCAAATTAACGAGGAGATTTTCTTAACCTCCATTTTGGCCGAATTTTTAGAGAATGCAAAAATATCCCATGGAAGTCGTAGTTATGTTGTTTACCTATCCAACGAATTGTCACATGCTAAGATTCAATACAAATCGGCCACTTTATGGCCTTCCTAGTAAAAATGGGTCGAAAACAAGCAATGTCCCAAATTAACGAGGAGATTTTCTTAACCTCCATTTTGGCTGAATTTTTAGAGAATGCAAAAATATCCCATGGAAGTCGTAGTTAAGTTGTTTACCTATCCAACAAATTGTCACATGCTAAGATTCAGTACAAATCGGCCACTTTATGGCATTCCTAGTAAAAATGGGTCAAAAACGAGTAATGTCCTAAATTAACGAGGAGATTTTCTTAACCTCCATTTTGGCCGAATTTTTAGAGAATGCAAAAATATCCCATGGAAGTCGTAGTTAAGTTGTTTACCTATCCAACGAATTGTCACACGCTAAGATTCAATGCAAATCGGCCACATTATGGCCTTCCTAGTAAAAAAGGGTCGAAAACGAGTAATGTCCCAAATTAACGAGAGATTTTCTTAACCTCCATTTTGGCTGAATTTTTAGAGAATGCAAAAATATCTCATGGAAGTCATAGTTATGTTGTTTACCTATCCAACGAATTGTCACATGCTAAGATTAAATACAAATCGGCCACTTTATGGCCTTCCTAGTAAAAATGGGTCGAAAACGAGTAATGTCCTAAATTAACGAGGAGATTTTCTTAACCTCCATTCTGGCCGAATTTTTAGAGAATGCAAAAATATCCCATGGAAGTCGTAGTTATGTTGTTTACCTATCCAACGAATTGTCACATGCTAAGATTCAATACAAATCGGCCACTTTATGGCCTTCCTAGTAAAAATGGGTCAAAAACGAGTAATGTCCCCAATTAACGAGGAGATTTTCTTAACCTCCATTTTGGCTGAATTTTTAGAGAATGCAAAAATATCCCGTGGAAGTCGTAGTTATGTTGTTTACCTATCCAACGAATTGTCACACGCTAAGATTCAATGCAAATCGGCCACATTAGGCCTTCCTACTAAAAAAGGGTCGAAAACGAGTAATGTCCCAAATTAACGAGGAGATATTCTTAACCTCCATTTTGGCTGAATTTTTAGAGAATGCAAAAATATCCCATGGAAGTCGTATTTATGTTGTTTACCTATCCAACGAATTGTCACATGCTAAGATTCAATACAAATCGGCCACTTTATGGCCTTCCTAGTAAAAATGGGTCAAAAACGAGTAATGTCCCAAATTAACGAGGAGATTTTCTTAACCTCCATTTTGGCCGAATTTTTAGAGAATGCAAAAATATCCCATGGAAGTCGTAGTTATGTTGTTTACCTATCCAACGAATTGTCACATGCTAAGATTCAATACAAATCGGCCACTTTATGGCCTTCCTAGTAAAAATGGGTCGAAAACAAGCAATGTCCCAAATTAACGAGGAGATTTTCTTAACCTCCATTTTGGCTGAATTTTTAGAGAATGCAAAAATATCCCATGGAAGTCGTAGTTAAGTTGTTTACCTATCCAACAAATTGTCACATGCTAAGATTCAATACAAATCGGCCACTTTATGGCATTCCTAGTAAAAATGGGTCAAAAACGAGTAATGTCCCCAATTAACGAGGAGATTTTCTTAACCTCCATTTTGGCTGAATTTTTAGAGAATGCAAAAATATCCCGTGGAAGTCGTAGTTATGTTGTTTACCTATCCAACGAATTGTCACACGCTAAGATTCAATGCAAATCGGCCACATTAGGCCTTCCTACTAAAAAAGGGTCGAAAACGAGTAATGTCCCAAATTAACGAGGAGATATTCTTAACCTCCATTTTGGCTGAATTTTTAGAGAATGCAAAAATATCCCATGGAAGTCGTATTTATGTTGTTTACCTATCCAACGAATTGTCACATGCTAAGATTCAATACAAATCGGCCACTTTATGGCCTTCCTAGTAAAAATGGGTCAAAAACGAGTAATGTCCCAAATTAACGAGGAGATTTTCTTAACCTCCATTTTGGCCGAATTTTTAGAGAATGCAAAAATATCCCATGGAAGTCGTAGTTATGTTGTTTACCTATCCAACGAATTGTCACATGCTAAGATTCAATACAAATCGGCCACTTTATGGCCTTCCTAGTAAAAATGGGTCGAAAACAAGCAATGTCCCAAATTAACGAGGAGATTTTCTTAACCTCCATTTTGGCTGAATTTTTAGAGAATGCAAAAATATCCCATGGAAGTCGTAGTTAAGTTGTTTACCTATCCAACAAATTGTCACATGCTAAGATTCAGTACAAATCGGCCACTTTATGGCATTCCTAGTAAAAATGGGTCAAAAACGAGTAATGTCCTAAATTAACGAGGAGATTTTCTTAACCTCCATTTTGGCCGAATTTTTAGAGAATGCAAAAATATCCCATGGAAGTCGTAGTTAAGTTGTTTACCTATCCAACGAATTGTCACACGCTAAGATTCAATGCAAATCGGCCACATTATGGCCTTCCTAGTAAAAAAGGGTCGAAAACGAGTAATGTCCCAAATTAACGAGAGATTTTCTTAACCTCCATTTTGGCTGAATTTTTAGAGAATGCAAAAATATCTCATGGAAGTCATAGTTATGTTGTTTACCTATCCAACGAATTGTCACATGCTAAGATTAAATACAAATCGGCCACTTTATGGCCTTCCTAGTAAAAATGGGTCGAAAACGAGTAATGTCCTAAATTAACGAGGAGATTTTCTTAACCTCCATTCTGGCCGAATTTTTAGAGAATGCAAAAATATCCCATGGAAGTCGTAGTTATGTTGTTTACCTATCCAACGAATTGTCACATGCTAAGATTCAATACAAATCGGCCACTTTATGGCCTTCCTAGTAAAAATGGGTCAAAAACGAGTAATGTCCCCAATTAACGAGGAGATTTTCTTAACCTCCATTTTGGCTGAATTTTTAGAGAATGCAAAAATATCCCGTGGAAGTCGTAGTTATGTTGTTTACCTATCCAACGAATTGTCACACGCTAAGATTCAATGCAAATCGGCCACATTAGGCCTTCCTACTAAAAAAGGGTCGAAAACGAGTAATGTCCCAAATTAACGAGGAGATATTCTTAACCTCCATTTTGGCTGAATTTTTAGAGAATGCAAAAATATCCCATGGAAGTCGTATTTATGTTGTTTACCTATCCAACGAATTGTCACATGCTAAGATTCAATACAAATCGGCCACTTTATGGCCTTCCTAGTAAAAATGGGTCAAAAACGAGTAATGTCCCAAATTAACGAGGAGATTTTCTTAACCTCCATTTTGGCCGAATTTTTAGAGAATGCAAAAATATCCCATGGAAGTCGTAGTTATGTTGTTTACCTATCCAACGAATTGTCACATGCTAAGATTCAATACAAATCGGCCACTTTATGGCCTTCCTAGTAAAAATGGGTCGAAAACAAGCAATGTCCCAAATTAACGAGGAGATTTTCTTAACCTCCATTTTGGCTGAATTTTTAGAGAATGCAAAAATATCCCATGGAAGTCGTAGTTAAGTTGTTTACCTATCCAACAAATTGTCACATGCTAAGATTCAATACAAATCGGCCACTTTATGGCATTCCTAGTAAAAATGGGTCAAAAACGAGTAATGTCCTAAATTAACGAGGAGATTTTCTTAACCTCCATTTTGGCCGAATTTTTAGAGAATGCAAAAATATCCCATGGAAGTCGTAGTTAAGTTTTTTACCTATCCAACAAATTGTCACATGCTAAGATTCAATACAAATCGGCCACTTTATGGCATTCTAGTAAAAATGGGTCAAAAACGAGTAATGTCCTAAATTAACGAGGAGATTTTCTTAACCTCCATTTTGGCCGAATTTTTAGAGAATGCAAAAATATCCCATGGAAGTCGTAGTTATGTTGTTTACCTATCCAACGAATTGTCACATGCTAAGATTCAGTGCAAATCGACCACATTATGGCCTTCCTAGTAAAAAAGGGTCGAAAACGAGTAATGTCCTAAATTAACGAGGAGATTTTCTTAACCTCCATTTTGGCCGAATTTTTAGAGAATGCAAAAATATCCCATGGAAGTCGTAGTTATGTTATTTAC
The DNA here is from genome assembly GCF_051527215.1 of Medicago sativa. Lineage (NCBI taxonomy): Eukaryota > Viridiplantae > Streptophyta > Magnoliopsida > Fabales > Fabaceae > Medicago > Medicago sativa. Next base: position 87,678,646 of record NC_140750.1, read on the forward strand.
CTATCCAACGAATTGTCACACGCTAAGATTCAATGCAAATCGGCCACATTATGGCCTTCCTAGTAAAAATGGGTCGAAAACGAGTAATGTCCCAAATTAACGAGAGATTTTCTTAACCTCCATTTTGGCTGAATTTTTAGAGAATGCAAAAATATCTCATGGAAGTCATAGTTATGTTGTTTACCTATCCAACGAATTGTCACATGCTAAGATTAAATACAAATCGGCCACTTTATGGCCTTCCTAGTAAAAATGGGTCGAAAACGAGTAATGTCCTAAATTAACGAGGAGATTTTCTTAACCTCCATTCTGGCCGAATTTTTAGAGAATGCAAAAATATCCCATGGAAGTCGTAGTTATGTTGTTTACCTATCCAACGATCTGTCACATGCTAAGATTCAATACAAATCGGCCACTTTATGGCCTTCCTAGTAAAAATGGGTCAAAAACGAGTAATGTCCCCAATTAACGAGGAGATTTTCTTAACCTCCATTTTGGCTGAATTTTTAGAGAATGCAAAAATATCCCGTGGAAGTCGTAGTTATGTTGTTTACCTATCCAACGAATTGTCACACGCTAAGATTCAATGCAAATCGGCCACATTAGGCCTTCCTACTAAAAAAGGGTCGAAAACGAGTAATGTCCCAAATTAACGAGGAGATATTCTTAACCTCCATTTTGGCTGAATTTTTAGAGAATGAAAAAATATCCCATGGAAGTCGTAGTTATGTTGTTTACCTATCCAACGAATTGTCACATGCTAAGATTCAATACAAATCGGCCACTTTATGGCCTTCCTAGTAAAAATGGGTCAAAAACGAGTAATGTCCCAAATTAACGAGGAGATTTTCTTAACCTCCAATTTGGCCGAATTTTTAGAGAATGCAAAAATATCCCATGGAAGTCGTAGTTATGTTGTTTACCTATCCAACGAATTGTCACATGCTAAGATTCAATACAAATCGGCCACTTTATGGCCTTCCTAGTAAAAATGGGTCGAAAACAAGCAATGTCCCAAATTAACGAGGAGATTTTCTTAACCTCCATTTTGGCTGAATTTTTAGAGAATGCAAAAATATCCCATGGAAGTCGTAGTTAAGTTGTTTACCTATCCAACAAATTGTCACATGCTAAGATTCAGTACAAATCGGCCACTTTATGGCATTCCTAGTAAAAATGGGTCAAAAACGAGTAATGTCCTAAATTAACGAGGAGATTTTCTTAACCTCCATTTTGGCCGAATTTTTAGAGAATGCAAAAATATCCCATGGAAGTCGTAGTTAAGTTGTTTACCTATCCAACGAATTGTCACACGCTAAGATTCAATGCAAATCGGCCACATTATGGCCTTCCTAGTAAAAAAGGGTCGAAAACGAGTAATGTCCCAAATTAACGAGAGATTTTCTTAACCTCCATTTTGGCTGAATTTTTAGAGAATGCAAAAATATCTCATGGAAGTCATAGTTATGTTGTTTACCTATCCAACGAATTGTCACATGCTAAGATTAAATACAAATCGGCCACTTTATGGCCTTCCTAGTAAAAATGGGTCGAAAACGAGTAATGTCCTAAATTAACGAGGAGATTTTCTTAACCTCCATTCTGGCCGAATTTTTAGAGAATGCAAAAATATCCCATGGAAGTCGTAGTTATGTTGTTTACCTATCCAACGAATTGTCACATGCTAAGATTCAATACAAATCGGCCACTTTATGGCCTTCCTAGTAAAAATGGGTCAAAAACGAGTAATGTCCCCAATTAACGAGGAGATTTTCTTAACCTCCATTTTGGCTGAATTTTTAGAGAATGCAAAAATATCCCGTGGAAGTCGTAGTTATGTTGTTTACCTATCCAACGAATTGTCACACGCTAAGATTCAATGCAAATCGGCCACATTAGGCCTTCCTACTAAAAAAGGGTCGAAAACGAGTAATGTCCCAAATTAACGAGGAGATATTCTTAACCTCCATTTTGGCTGAATTTTTAGAGAATGCAAAAATATCCCATGGAAGTCGTATTTATGTTGTTTACCTATCCAACGAATTGTCACATGCTAAGATTCAATACAAATCGGCCACTTTATGGCCTTCCTAGTAAAAATGGGTCAAAAACGAGTAATGTCCCAAATTAACGAGGAGATTTTCTTAACCTCCATTTTGGCCGAATTTTTAGAGAATGCAAAAATATCCCATGGAAGTCGTAGTTATGTTGTTTACCTATCCAACGAATTGTCACATGCTAAGATTCAATACAAATCGGCCACTTTATGGCATTCCTAGTAAAAATGGGTCAAAAACGAGTAATGTCCTAAATTAACGAGGAGATTTTCTTAACCTCCATTTTGGCCGAATTTTTAGAGAATGCAAAAATATCCCATGGAAGTCGTAGTTAAGTTTTTTACCTATCCAACAAATTGTCACATGCTAAGATTCAATACAAATCGGCCACTTTATGGCATTCTAGTAAAAATGGGTCAAAAACGAGTAATGTCCTAAATTAACGAGGAGATTTTCTTAACCTCCATTTTGGCCGAATTTTTAGAGAATGCAAAAATATCCCATGGAAGTCGTAGTTATGTTGTTTACCTATCCAACGAATTGTCACATGCTAAGATTCAGTGCAAATCGACCACATTATGGCCTTCCTAGTAAAAAAGGGTCGAAAACGAGTAATGTCCTAAATTAACGAGGAGATTTTCTTAACCTCCATTTTGGCCGAATTTTTAGAGAATGCAAAAATATCCCATGGAAGTCGTAGTTATGTTATTTACCTATCCAACGAATTGTCACACGCTAAGATTCAATGCAAATCGGCCACATTATGGCCTTCCTAGTAAAAATGGGTCGAAAACGAGTAATGTCCCAAATTAACGAGAGATTTTCTTAACCTCCATTTTGGCCGAATTTTTAGAGAATGCAAAAATATCTCATGGAAGTCATAGTTATGTTGTTTACCTATCCAACGAATTGTCACATGCTAAGATTAAATACAAATCGGCCACTTTATGGCCTTCCTAGTAAAAATGGGTCGAAAACGAGTAATGTCCTAAATTAACGAGGAGATTTTCTTAACCTCCATTCTGGCCGAATTTTTAGAGAATGCAAAAATATCCCATGGAAGTCGTAGTTATGTTGTTTACCTATCCAACGATCTGTCACATGCTAAGATTCAATACAAATCGGCCACTTTATGGCCTTCCTAGTAAAAATGGGTCAAAAACGAGTAATGTCCCCAATTAACGAGGAGATTTTCTTAACCTCCATTTTGGCTGAATTTTTAGAGAATGCAAAAATATCCCGTGGAAGTCGTAGTTATGTTGTTTACCTATCCAACGAATTGTCACACGCTAAGATTCAATGCAAATCGGCCACATTAGGCCTTCCTACTAAAAAAGGGTCGAAAACGAGTAATGTCCCAAATTAACGAGGAGATATTCTTAACCTCCATTTTGGCTGAATTTTTAGAGAATGAAAAAATATCCCATGGAAGTCGTAGTTATGTTGTTTACCTATCCAACGAATTGTCACATGCTAAGATTCAATACAAATCGGCCACTTTATGGCCTTCCTAGTAAAAATGGGTCAAAAACGAGTAATGTCCCAAATTAACGAGGAGATTTTCTTAACCTCCAATTTGGCCGAATTTTTAGAGAATGCAAAAATATCCCATGGAAGTCGTAGTTATGTTGTTTACCTATCCAACGAATTGTCACATGCTAAGATTCAATACAAATCGGCCACTTTATGGCCTTCCTAGTAAAAATGGGTCGAAAACAAGCAATGTCCCAAATTAACGAGGAGATTTTCTTAACCTCCATTTTGGCTGAATTTTTAGAGAATGCAAAAATATCCCATGGAAGTCGTAGTTAAGTTGTTTACCTATCCAACAAATTGTCACATGCTAAGATTCAGTACAAATCGGCCACTTTATGGCATTCCTAGTAAAAATGGGTCAAAAACGAGTAATGTCCTAAATTAACGAGGAGATTTTCTTAACCTCCATTTTGGCCGAATTTTTAGAGAATGCAAAAATATCCCATGGAAGTCGTAGTTAAGTTGTTTACCTATCCAACGAATTGTCACACGCTAAGATTCAATGCAAATCGGCCACATTATGGCCTTCCTAGTAAAAAAGGGTCGAAAACGAGTAATGTCCCAAATTAACGAGAGATTTTCTTAACCTCCATTTTGGCTGAATTTTTAGAGAATGCAAAAATATCTCATGGAAGTCATAGTTATGTTGTTTACCTATCCAACGAATTGTCACATGCTAAGATTAAATACAAATCGGCCACTTTATGGCCTTCCTAGTAAAAATGGGTCGAAAACGAGTAATGTCCTAAATTAACGAGGAGATTTTCTTAACCTCCATTCTGGCCGAATTTTTAGAGAATGCAAAAATATCCCATGGAAGTCGTAGTTATGTTGTTTACCTATCCAACGAATTGTCACATGCTAAGATTCAATACAAATCGGCCACTTTATGGCCTTCCTAGTAAAAATGGGTCAAAAACGAGTAATGTCCCCAATTAACGAGGAGATTTTCTTAACCTCCATTTTGGCTGAATTTTTAGAGAATGCAAAAATATCCCGTGGAAGTCGTAGTTATGTTGTTTACCTATCCAACGAATTGTCACACGCTAAGATTCAATGCAAATCGGCCACATTAGGCCTTCCTACTAAAAAAGGGTCGAAAACGAGTAATGTCCCAAATTAACGAGGAGATATTCTTAACCTCCATTTTGGCTGAATTTTTAGAGAATGCAAAAATATCCCATGGAAGTCGTATTTATGTTGTTTACCTATCCAACGAATTGTCACATGCTAAGATTCAATACAAATCGGCCACTTTATGGCCTTCCTAGTAAAAATGGGTCAAAAACGAGTAATGTCCCAAATTAACGAGGAGATTTTCTTAACCTCCATTTTGGCCGAATTTTTAGAGAATGCAAAAATATCCCATGGAAGTCGTAGTTATGTTGTTTACCTATCCAACGAATTGTCACATGCTAAGATTCAATACAAATCGGCCACTTTATGGCCTTCCTAGTAAAAATGGGTCGAAAACAAGCAATGTCCCAAATTAACGAGGAGATTTTCTTAACCTCCATTTTGGCTGAATTTTTAGAGAATGCAAAAATATCCCATGGAAGTCGTAGTTAAGTTGTTTACCTATCCAACAAATTGTCACATGCTAAGATTCAATACAAATCGGCCACTTTATGGCATTCCTAGTAAAAATGGGTCAAAAACGAGTAATGTCCTAAATTAACGAGGAGATTTTCTTAACCTCCATTTTGGCCGAATTTTTAGAGAATGCAAAAATATCCCATGGAAGTCGTAGTTAAGTTTTTTACCTATCCAACAAATTGTCACATGCTAAGATTCAATACAAATCGGCCACTTTATGGCATTCTAGTAAAAATGGGTCAAAAACGAGTAATGTCCTAAATTAACGAGGAGATTTTCTTAACCTCCATTTTGGCCGAATTTTTAGAGAATGCAAAAATATCCCATGGAAGTCGTAGTTATGTTGTTTACCTATCCAACGAATTGTCACATGCTAAGATTCAGTGCAAATCGACCACATTATGGCCTTCCTAGTAAAAAAGGGTCGAAAACGAGTAATGTCCTAAATTAACGAGGAGATTTTCTTAACCTCCATTTTGGCCGAATTTTTAGAGAATGCAAAAATATCCCATGGAAGTCATAGTTATGTTATTAACCTATCCAACGAATTGTCACATGCTAAGATTCAATACAAATCGGCCACTTTATGGCCTTCCTAGTAAAAATGGGTCGAAAACGAGCAATGTCCTAAATTAACGAGGAGATTTTCTTAACCTCCATTTTGGCCGAATTTTTAGAGAATGCAAAAATATCCCATGGAAGTCGTAGTTATGTTGTTTACCTATCCAACGAATTGTCACATGCTAAGATTCAGTGCAAATCGACCACATTATGGCCTTCCTAGTAAAAAATTGTCGAAAACGAGTAATGTCCTAAATTAACGAGGAGATTTTCTTAACCACCATTTTGGCCGAATTTTTAGAGAATGCAAAAATATCCCATGGAAGTCGTAGTTATGTTATTAACCTATCCAACGAATTGTCACATGCTAAGATTCAATACAAATCGGCCACTTTATGGCCTTCCTAGTAAAAATGGGTCGAAAACGAGCAATGTCCTAAATTAACGAGGAGATTTTCTTAACCTCCATTTTGGCCGAATTTTTAGAGAATGCAAAAATATCCCATGGAAGTCGTAGTTATGTTGTTTACCTATCCAGAGAATTGTCACACGCTAAGATTCAATGCAAATCGGCCACATTATGGCCTTCCTAGTAAAAAAGGGTCGAAAACGAGTAATGTCCTAAATTAACGAGGAGATTTTCTTAACCTCCATTCTGGCCGAATTTTTAGAGAATGCAAAAATATCCCATGGATGTCGTAGTTATGTTGTTTACCTATCCAACGAATTGTCACACGCTAAGATTCAATGCAAATCGGACACATTATGGCCTTCCTACTAAAAAAGGGTCGAAAATGAGTAATGTCCCCAATTAACGAGGAGATTTTCTTAACCTCCATTTTGGCTGAATTTTTAGAGAATGCAAAAATATCCCATGGAAGTCGTAGTTATGTTTTTTACCTATCCAACAAATTGTCACATGCTAAGATTCAATACAAATCGGCCACTTTATGGCATTCCTAGTAAAAATGGGTCAAAAACGAGTAATGTCCTAAATTAACGAGGAGATTTTCTTAACCTCCATTTTGGCCGAATTTTTAGAGAATGCAAAATTATCCCATGGAAGTCGTAGTTATGTTGTTTACCTATCCAACGAATTGTCACATGCTAAGATTCAATGCAAATCGACCACATTATGGCCTTCCTAGTAAAAAAGGGTCGAAAACGAGTAATGTCCTAAATTAACGAGGAGATTTTCTTAACCTCCATTTTGGCCGAATTTTTAGAGAATGCAAAAATATCCCATGGAAGTCGTAGTTATGTTGTTTACCTATCCAACAAATTGTCACACGCTAAGACTCAATGCAAATCGGCCACATTATGGCCTTCCTACTAAAAAATGGTCGAAAACGAGTAATGTCCCAAATTAACGAGGAGATATTCTTAACCTCCATTTTGGCTGAATTTTTAGAGAATGCAAAAATATCCCATGGAAGTCGTATTTATGTTGTTTACCTATCCAACGAATTGTCACATGCTAAGATTCAATACAAATCGGCCACTTTATGGCCTTCCTAGTAAAAATGGGTCAAAAACGAGTAATGTCCTAAATTAACGAGGAGATTTTCTTAACCTCCATTTTGGCCGAATTTTTAGAGAATGCAAAATTATCCCATGGAAGTCGTAGTTATGTTGTTTACCTATCCAACGAATTGTCACATGCTAAGATTCAATACAAATCGGCCACTTTATGGCCTTCCTAGTAAAAATGGGTCGAAAACAAGCAATGTCCCAAATTAACGAGGAGATTTTCTTAATCTCCATTTTGGCTGAATTTTTAGAGAATGCAAAAATATCCCATGGAAGTCGTAGTTAAGTTGTTTACCTATCCAACAAATTGTCACATGCTAAGATTCAATACAAATCGGCCACTTTATGGCATTCCTAGTAAAAATGGGTCAAAAACGAGTAATGTCCTAAATTAACGAGGAGATTTTCTTAACCTCCATTTTGGCCGAATTTTTAGAGAATGCAAAAATATCCCATGGAAGTCGTAGTTAAGTTGTTTACCTATCCAACAAATTGTCACATGCTAAGATTCAATACAAATCGGCCACTTTATGGCATTCCTAGTAAAAATGGGTCAAAAACGAGTAATGTCCTAAATTAACGAGGAGATTTTCTTAACCTCCATTTTGGCCGAATTTTTAGAGAATGCAAAAATATCCCATGGAAGTCGTAGTTATGTTGTTTACCTATCCAACGAATTGTCACATGCTAAGATTCAGTGCAAATCGACCACATTATGGCCTTCCTAGTAAAAAAGGGTCGAAAACGAGTAATGTCCTAAATTAACGAGGAGATTTTCTTAACCTCCATTTTGGCCGAATTTTTAGAGAATGCAAAAATATCCCATGGAAGTCGTAGTTATGTTATTAACCTATCCAACGAATTGTCACATGCTAAGATTTAATACAAATCGGCCACTTTATGGCCTTCCTAGTAAAAATGGGTCGAAAACGAGCAATGTCCTAAATTATCGAGGAGATTTTCTTAACCTCCATTTTGGCCGAATTTTTAGAGAATGCAAAAATATCCCATGGAAGTCGTAGTTATGTTGTTTACCTATCCAGAGAATTGTCACACGCTAAGATTCAATGCAAATCGGCCACATTATGGCCTTCCTAGTAAAAAAGGGTCGAAAACGAGTAATGTCCTAAATTAACGAGGAGATTTTCTTAACCTCCATTCTGGCCGAATTTTTAGAGAATGCAAAAATATCCCATGGATGTCGTAGTTATGTTGTTTACCTATCCAACGAATTGTCACACGCTAAGATTCAATGCAAATCGGACACATTATGGCCTTCCTACTAAAAAAGGGTCGAAAATGAGTAATGTCCCCAATTAACGAGGAGATTTTCTTAACCTCCATTTTGGCTGAATTTTTAGAGAATGCAAAAATATCCCATGGAAGTCGTAGTTATGTTGTTTACCTATCCAACAAATTGTCACATGCTAAGATTCAATACAAATCGGCCACTTTATGGCATTCCTAGTAAAAATGGGTCAAAAACGAGTAATGTCCTAAATTAACGAGGAGATTTTCTTAACCTCCATTTTGGCCGAATTTTTAGAGAATGCAAAAATATCCCATGGAAGTCGTAGTTATGTTGTTTACCTATCCAACGAATTGTCACACGCTAAGATTCAATGCAAATCGGCCACATTATGGCCTTCCTACTAAAAAATGGTCGAAAACGAGTAATGTCCCAAATTAACGAGGAGATATTCTTAACCTCCATTTTGGCTGAATTTTTAGAGAATGCAAAAATATCCCATGGAAGTCGTATTTATGTTATTTACCTATCCAACGAATTGTCACATGCTAAGATTCAATACAAATCGGCCACTTTATGGCCTTCCTAGTAAAAATGGGTCAAAAACGAGTAATGTCCTAAATTAACGAGGAGATTTTCTTAACCTCCATTTTGGCCGAATTTTTAGAGAATGCAAAAATATCCCATGGAAGTCGTAGTTATGTTGTTTACCTATCCAACGAATTGTCACATGCTAAGATTCAATGCAAATCGACCACATTATGGCCTTCCTAGTAAAAAAGGGTCGAAAACGAGTAATGTCCTAAATTAACGAGGAGATTTTCTTAACCTCCATTTTGGCCGAATTTTTAGAGAATGCAAAAATATCCCATGGAAGTCGTAGTTATGTTGTTTACCTATCCAACAAATTGTCACACGCTAAGATTCAATGCAAATCGGCCACATTATGGCCTTCCTACTAAAAAATGGTCGAAAACGAGTAATGTCCCAAATTAACGAGGAGATATTCTTAACCTCCATTTTGGCTGAATTTTTAGAGAATGCAAAAATATCCCATGGAAGTCGTATTTATGTTGTTTACCTATCCAACGAATTGTCACATGCTAAGATTCAATACAAATCGGCCACTTTATGGCCTTCCTAGTAAAAATGGGTCAAAAACGAGTAATGTCCTAAATTAACGAGGAGATTTTCTTAACCTCCATTTTGGCCGAATTTTTAGAGAATGCAAAATTATCCCATGGAAGTCGTAGTTATGTTGTTTACCTATCCAACGAATTGTCACATGCTAAGATTCAATACAAATCGGCCACTTTATGGCATTCCTAGTAAAAATGGGTCAAAAACGAGTAATGTCCTAAATTAACGAGGAGATTTTCTTAACCTCCATTTTGGCCGAATTTTTAGAGCATGCAAAAATATCCCATGGAAGTCGTAGTTAAGTTGTTTACCTATCCAACAAATTGTCACATGCTAAGATTCAATACAAATCGGCCACTTTATGGCATTCCTAGTAAAAATGGGTCAAAAACGAGTAATGTCCTAAATTAACGAGGAGATTTTCTTAACCTCCATTTTGGCCGAATTTTTAGAGAATGCAAAAATATCCCATGGAAGTCGTAGTTATGTTGTTTACCTATCCAACGAATTGTCACATGCTAAGATTCAGTGCAAATCGACCACATTATGGCCTTCCTAGTAAAAAAGGGTCGAAAACGAGTAATGTCCTAAATTAACGAGGAGATTTTCTTGACCTCCATTTTGGCCGAATTTTTAGAGAATGCAAAAATATCCCATGGAAGTCGTAGTTATGTTATTAACCTATCCAACGAATTGTCACATGCTAAGATTTAATACAAATCGGCCACTTTATGGCCTTCCTAGTAATGTCCTAAATTATCGAGGAGATTTTCTTAACCTCCATTTTGGCCGAATTTTTAGAGAATGCAAAAATATCCCATGGAAGTCGTAGTTATGTTGTTTACCTATCCAGAGAATTGTCACACGCTAAGATTCAATGCAAATCGGCCACATTATGGCCTTCCTAGTAAAAAAGGGTCGAAAACGAGTAATGTCCTAAATTAACGAGGAGATTTTCTTACCCTCCATTCTGGCCGAATTTTTAGAGAATGCAAAAATATCCCATGGATGTCGTAGTTATGTTGTTTACCTATCCAACGAATTGTCACACGCAAAGATTCAATGCAAATCGGACACATTATGGCCTTCCTACTAAAAAAGGGTCGAAAATGAGTAATGTCCCCAATTAACGAGGAGATTTTCTTAACCTCCATTTTGGCTGAATTTTTAGAGAATGCAAAAATATCCCATGGAAGTCGTAGTTATGTTGTTTACCTATCCAACAAATTGTCACATGCTAAGATTCAATACAAATCGGCCACTTTATGGCATTCCTAGTAAAAATGGGTTAAAAACGAGTAATGTCCTAAATTAACGAGGAGATTTTCTTAACCTCCATTTTGGCCGAATTTTTAGAGAATGCAAAAATATCCCATGGAAGTCGTAGTTATGTTGTTTACCTATCCAACGAATTGTCACATGCTAAGATTCAATGCAAATCGACCACATTATGGCCTTCCTAGTAAAAAAGGGTCGAAAACGAGTAATGTCCTAAATTAACGAGGAGATTTTCTTAACCTCCATTTTGGCCGAATTTTTAGAGAATGCAAAAATATCCCATGGAAGTCGTAGTTATGTTGTTTACCTATCCAACAAATTGTCACACGCTAAGATTCAATGCAAATCGGCCACATTATGGCCTTCCTACTAAAAAATGGTCGAAAACGAGTAATGTCCTAAATTAACGAGGAGATTTTCTTAACCTCCATTTTGGCTGAATTTTTAGAGAATGCAAAAATATCCCATGGAAGTCGTATTTATGTTGTTTACCTATCCAACGAATTGTCACATGCTAAGATTCAATACAAATCGGCCACTTTATGGCCTTCCTAGTAAAAATGGGTCAAAAACGAGTAATGTCCTAAATTAACGAGGAGATTTTCTTAACCTCCATTTTGGCCGAATTTTTAGAGAATGCAAAATTATCCCATGGAAGTCGTAGTTATGTTGTTTACCTATCCAACGAATTGTCACATGCTAAGATTCAATACAAATCGGCCACTTTATGGCCTTCCTAGTAAAAATGGGTCGAAAACAAGCAATGTCCCAAATTAACGAGGAGATTTTCTTAACCTCCATTTTGGCTGAATTTTTAGAGAATGCAAAAATATCCCATGGAAGTCGTAGTTAAGTTGTTTACCTATCCAACAAATTGTCACATGCTAAGATTCAATACAAATCGGCCACTTTATGGCATTCCTAGTAAAAATGGGTCAAAAACGAGTAATGTCCTAAATTAACGAGGAGATTTTCTTAACCTCCATTTTGGCCGAATTTTTAGAGCATGCAAAAATATCCCATGGAAGTCGTAGTTAAGTTGTTTACCTATCCAACAAATTGTCACATGCTAAGATTCAATACAAATCGGCCACTTTATGGCATTCCTAGTAAAAATGGGTCAAAAACGAGTAATGTCCTAAATTAACGAGGAGATTTTCTTAACCTCCATTTTGGCCGAATTTTTAGAGAATGCAAAAATATCCCATGGAAGTCGTAGTTATGTTGTTTACCTATCCAGAGAATTGTCACACGCTAAGATTCAATGCAAATCGGCCACATTATGGCCTTCCTAGTAAAAAAGGGTCGAAAACGAGTAATGTCCTAAATTAACGAGGAGATTTTCTTAACCTCCATTCTGGCCGAATTTTTAGAGAATGCAAAAATATCCCATGGATGTCGTAGTTATGTTGTTTACCTATCCAACGAATTGTCACACGCAAAGATTCAATGCAAATCGGACACATTATGGCCTTCCTACTAAAAAAGGGTCGAAAATGAGTAATGTCCCCAATTAACGAGGAGATTTTCTTAACCTCCATTTTGGCTGAATTTTTAGAGAATGCAAAAATATCCCATGGAAGTCGTAGTTATGTTGTTTACCTATCCAACAAATTGTCACATGCTAAGATTCAATACAAATCGGCCACTTTATGGCATTCCTAGTAAAAATGGGTCAAAAACGAGTAATGTCCTAAATTAACGAGGAGATTTTCTTAACCTCCATTTTGGCCGAATTTTTAGAGAATGCAAAAATATCCCATGGAAGTCGTAGTTATGTTGTTTACCTATCCAACGAATTGTCACACGCTAAGATTCAATGCAAATCGGCCACATTATGGCCTTCCTACTAAAAAATGGTCGAAAACGAGTAATGTCCCAAATTAACGAGGAGATATTCTTAACCTCCATTTTGGCTGAATTTTTAGAGAATGCAAAAATATCCCATGGAAGTCGTATTTATGTTATTTACCTATCCAACGAATTGTCACATGCTAAGATTCAATACAAATCGGCCACTTTATGGCCTTCCTAGTAAAAATGGGTCAAAAACGAGTAATGTCCTAAATTAACGAGGAGATTTTCTTAACCTCCATTTTGGCCGAATTTTTAGAGAATGCAAAATTATCCCATGGAAGTCGTAGTTATGTTGTTTACCTATCCAACGAATTGTCACATGCTAAGATTCAATACAAATCGGCCACTTTATGGCCTTCCTAGTAAAAATGGGTCGAAAACAAGCAATGTCCCAAATTAACGAGGAGATTTTCTTAACCTCCATTTTGGCTGAATTTTTAGAGAATGCAAAAATATCCCATGGAAGTCGTAGTTAAGTTGTTTACCTATCCAACAAATTGTCACATGCTAAGATTCAATACAAATCGGCCACTTTATGGCATTCCTAGTAAAAATGGGTCAAAAACGAGTAATGTCCTAAATTAACGAGGAGATTTTCTTAACCTCCATTTTGGCCGAATTTTTAGAGAATGCAAAAATATCCCATGGAAGTCGTAGTTAAGTTGTTTACCTATCCAACAAATTGTCACATGCTAAGATTCAATACAAATCGGCCACTTTATGGCATTCCTAGTAAAAATGGGTCAAAAACGAGTAATGTCCTAAATTAACGAGGAGATTTTCTTAACCTCCATTTTGGCCGAATTTTTAGAGAATGCAAAAATATCCCATGGAAGTCGTAGTTATGTTGTTTACCTATCCAACGAATTGTCACATGCTAAGATTCAGTGCAAATCGACCACATTATGGCCTTCCTAGTAAAAAAGGGTCGAAAACGAGTAATGTCCTAAATTAACGAGGAGATTTTCTTAACCTCCATTTTGGCCGAATTTTTAGAGAATGCAAAAATATCCCATGGAAGTCGTAGTTATGTTATTAACCTATCCAACGAATTGTCACATGCTAAGATTTAATACAAATCGGCCACTTTATGGCCTTCCTAGTAAAAATGGGTCGAAAACGAGCAATGTCCTAAATTATCGAGGAGATTTTCTTAACCTCCATTTTGGCCGAATTTTTAGAGAATGCAAAAATATCCCATGGAAGTCGTAGTTATGTTGTTTACCTATCCAGAGAATTGTCACACGCTAAGATTCAATGCAAATCGGCCACATTATGGCCTTCCTAGTAAAAAAGGGTCGAAAACGAGTAATGTCCTAAATTAACGAGGAGATTTTCTTAACCTCCATTTTGGCCGAATTTTTAGAGAATGCAAAAATATCCCATGGAAGTCGTAGTTATGTTGTTTACCTATCCAACAAATTGTCACACGCTAAGATTCAATGCAAATCGGCCACATTATGGCCTTCCTACTAAAAAATGGTCGAAAACGAGTAATGTCCCAAATTAACGAGGAGATATTCTTAACCTCCATTTTGGCTGAATTTTTAGAGAATGCAAAAATATCCCATGGAAGTCGTATTTATGTTGTTTACCTATCCAACGAATTGTCACATGCTAAGATTCAATACAAATCGGCCACTTTATGGCCTTCCTAGTAAAAATGGGTCAAAAACGAGTAATGTCCTAAATTAACGAGGAGATTTTCTTAACCTCCATTTTGGCCGAATTTTTAGAGAATGCAAAATTATCCCATGGAAGTCGTAGTTATGTTGTTTACCTATCCAACGAATTGTCACATGCTAAGATTCAATACAAATCGGCCACTTTATGGCCTTCCTAGTAAAAATGGGTCGAAAACAAGCAATGTCCCAAATTAACGAGGAGATTTTCTTAACCTCCATTTTGGCTGAATTTTTAGAGAATGCAAAAATATCCCATGGAAGTCGTAGTTAAGTTGTTTACCTATCCAACAAATTGTCACATGCTAAGATTCAATACAAATCGGCCACTTTATGGCATTCCTAGTAAAAATGGGTCAAAAACGAGTAATGTCCTAAATTAACGAGGAGATTTTCTTAACCTCCATTTTGGCCGAATTTTTAGAGAATGCAAAAATATCCCATGGAAGTCGTAGTTAAGTTGTTTACCTATCCAACAAATTGTCACATGCTAAGATTCAATACAAATCGGCCACTTTATGGCATTCCTAGTAAAAATGGGTCAAAAACGAGTAATGTCCTAAATTAACGAGGAGATTTTCTTAACCTCCATTTTGGCTGAATTTTTAGAGAATTCAAAAATATCCCATGGAAGTCGTAGTTATGTTGTTTACCTATCCAACGAATTGTCACATGCTAAGATTCAGTGCAAATCGACCACATTATGGCCTTCCAAGTAAAAAAGGGTCGAAAACGAGTAATGTCCTAAATTAACGAGGAGATTTTCTTAACCTCCATTTTGGCCGAATTTTTAGAGAATGCAAAAATATCCCATGGAAGTCGTAGTTATGTTATTAACCTATCCAACGAATTGTCACATGCTAAGATTTAATACAAATCGGCCACTTTATGGCCTTCCTAGTAATGTCCTAAATTATCGAGGAGATTTTCTTAACCTCCATTTTGGCCGAATTTTTAGAGAATGCAAAAATATCCCATGGAAGTCGTAGTTATGTTGTTTACCTATCCAACAAATTGTCACACGCTAAGATTCAATGCAAATCGGCCACATTATGGCCTTCCTACTAAAAAATGGTCGAAAACGAGTAATGTCCCAAATTAACGAGGAGATATTCTTAACCTCCATTTTGGCTGAATTTTTAGAGAATGCAAAAATATCCCATGGAAGTCGTATTTATGTTGTTTACCTATCCAACGAATTGTCACATGCTAAGATTCAATACAAATCGGCCACTTTATGGCCTTCCTAGTAAAAATGGGTCAAAAACGAGTAATGTCCTAAATTAACGAGGAGATTTTCTTAACCTCCATTTTGGCCGAATTTTTAGAGAATGCAAAATTATCCCATGGAAGTCGTAGTTATGTTGTTTACCTATCCAACGAATTGTCACATGCTAAGATTCAATACAAATCGGCCACTTTATGGCCTTCCTAGTAAAAATGGGTCGAAAACAAGCAATGTCCCAAATTAACGAGGAGATTTTCTTAACCTCCATTTTGGCTGAATTTTTAGAGAATGCAAAAATATCCCATGGAAGTCGTAGTTAAGTTGTTTACCTATCCAACAAATTGTCACATGCTAAGATTCAATACAAATCGGCCACTTTATGGCATTCCTAGTAAAAATGGGTCAAAAACGAGTAATGTCCTAAATTAACGAGGAGATTTTCTTAACCTCCATTTTGGCCGAATTTTTAGAGAATGCAAAAATATCCCATGGAAGTCGTAGTTAAGTTGTTTACCTATCCAACAAATTGTCACATGCTAAGATTCAATACAAATCGGCCACTTTATGGCATTCCTAGTAAAAATGGGTCAAAAACGAGTAATGTCCTAAATTAACGAGGAGATTTTCTTAACCTCCATTTTGGCCGAATTTTTAGAGAATGCAAAAATATCCCATGGAAGTCGTAGTTATGTTGTTTACCTATCCAACGAATTGTCACATGCTAAGATTCAGTGCAAATCGACCACATTATGGCCTTCCTAGTAAAAAAGGGTCGAAAACGAGTAATGTCCTAAATTAACGAGGAGATTTTCTTAACCTCCATTTTGGCCGAATTTTTAGAGAATGCAAAAATATCCCATGGAAGTCGTAGTTATGTTATTAACCTATCCAACGAATTGTCACATGCTAAGATTTAATACAAATCGGCCACTTTATGGCCTTCCTAGTAAAAATGGGTCGAAAACGAGCAATGTCCTAAATTATCGAGGAGATTTTCTTAACCTCCATTTTGGCCGAATTTTTAGAGAATGCAAAAATATCCCATGGAAGTCGTAGTTATGTTGTTTACCTATCCAGAGAATTGTCACACGCTAAGATTCAATGCAAATCGGCCACATTATGGCCTTCCTAGTAAAAAAGGGTCGAAAACGAGTAATGTCCTAAATTAACGAGGAGATTTTCTTAACCTCCATTTTGGCCGAATTTTTAGAGAATGCAAAAATATCCCATGGAAGTCGTAGTTATGTTGTTTACCTATCCAACAAATTGTCACACGCTAAGATTCAATGCAAATCGGCCACATTATGGCCTTCCTACTAAAAAATGGTCGAAAACGAGTAATGTCCCAAATTAACGAGGAGATATTCTTAACCTCCATTTTGGCTGAATTTTTAGAGAATGCAAAAATATCCCATGGAAGTCGTATTTATGTTGTTTACCTATCCAACGAATTGTCACATGCTAAGATTCAATACAAATCGGCCACTTTATGGCCTTCCTAGTAAAAATGGGTCAAAAACGAGTAATGTCCTAAATTAACGAGGAGATTTTCTTAACCTCCATTTTGGCTGAATTTTTAGAGAATGCAAAAATATCCCATGGAAGTCGTAGTTAAGTTGTTTACCTATCCAACAAATTGTCACATGCTAAGATTCAATACAAATCGGCCACTTTATGGCATTCCTAGTAAAAATGGGTCAAAAACGAGTAATGTCCTAAATTAACGAGGAGATTTTCTTAACCTCCATTTTGGCCGAATTTTTAGAGAATGCAAAAATATCCCATGGAAGTCGTAGTTAAGTTGTTTACCTATCCAACAAATTGTCACATGCTAAGATTCAATACAAATCGGCCACTTTATGGCATTCCTAGTAAAAATGGGTCAAAAACGAGTAATGTCCTAAATTAACGAGGAGATTTTCTTAACCTCCATTTTGGCCGAATTTTTAGAGAATGCAAAAATATCCCATGGAAGTCGTAGTTAAGTTGTTTACCTATCCAACAAATTGTCACATGCTAAGATTCAATACAAATCGGCCACTTTATGGCATTCCTAGTAAAAATGGGTCAAAAACGAGTAATGTCCTAAATTAACGAGGAGATTTTCTTAACCTCCATTTTGGCCGAATTTTTAGAGAATGCAAAAATATCCCATGGAAGTCGTAGTTATGTTGTTTACCTATCCAACGAATTGTCACATGCTAAGATTCAGTGCAAATCGACCACATTATGGCCTTCCTAGTAAAAAAGGGTCGAAAACGAGTAATGTCCTAAATTAACGAGGAGATTTTCTTAACCTCCATTTTGGCCGAATTTTTAGAGAATGCAAAAATATCCCATGGAAGTCGTAGTTATGTTATTAACCTATCCAACGAATTGTCACATGCTAAGATTTAATACAAATCGGCCACTTTATGGCCTTCCTAGTAAAAATGGGTCGAAAACGAGCAATGTCCTAAATTATCGAGGAGATTTTCTTAACCTCCATTTTGGCCGAATTTTTAGAGAATGCAAAAATATCCCATGGAAGTCGTAGTTATGTTGTTTACCTATCCAGAGAATTGTCACACGCTAAGATTCAATGCAAATCGGCCACATTATGGCCTTCCTAGTAAAAAAGGGTCGAAAACGAGTAATGTCCTAAATTAACGAGGAGATTTTCTTAACCTCCATTTTGGCCGAATTTTTAGAGAATGCAAAAATATCCCATGGAAGTCGTAGTTATGTTGTTTACCTATCCAACAAATTGTCACACGCTAAGATTCAATGCAAATCGGCCACATTATGGCCTTCCTACTAAAAAATGGTCGAAAACGAGTAATGTCCCAAATTAACGAGGAGATATTCTTAACCTCCATTTTGGCTGAATTTTTAGAGAATGCAAAAATATCCCATGGAAGTCGTATTTATGTTGTTTACCTATCCAACGAATTGTCACATGCTAAGATTCAATACAAATCGGCCACTTTATGGCCTTCCTAGTAAAAATGGGTCAAAAACGAGTAATGTCCTAAATTAACGAGGAGATTTTCTTAACCTCCATTTTGGCCGAATTTTTAGAGAATGCAAAATTATCCCATGGAAGTCGTAGTTATGTTGTTTACCTATCCAACGAATTGTCACATGCTAAGATTCAATACAAATCGGCCACTTTATGGCCTTCCTAGTAAAAATGGGTCGAAAACAAGCAATGTCCCAAATTAACGAGGAGATTTTCTTAACCTCCATTTTGGCTGAATTTTTAGAGAATGCAAAAATATCCCATGGAAGTCGTAGTTAAGTTGTTTACCTATCCAACAAATTGTCACATGCTAAGATTCAATACAAATCGGCCACTTTATGGCATTCCTAGTAAAAATGGGTCAAAAACGAGTAATGTCCTAAATTAACGAGGAGATTTTCTTAACCTCCATTTTGGCCGAATTTTTAGAGAATGCAAAAATATCCCATGGAAGTCGTAGTTAAGTTGTTTACCTATCCAACAAATTGTCACATGCTAAGATTCAATACAAATCGGCCACTTTATGGCATTCCTAGTAAAAATGGGTCAAAAACGAGTAATGTCCTAAATTAACGAGGAGATTTTCTTAACCTCCATTTTGGCCGAATTTTTAGAGAATTCAAAAATATCCCATGGAAGTCGTAGTTATGTTGTTTACCTATCCAACGAATTGTCACATGCTAAGATTCAGTGCAAATCGACCACATTATGGCCTTCCTAGTAAAAAAGGGTCGAAAACGAGTAATGTCCTAAATTAACGAGGAGATTTTCTTAACCTCCATTTTGGCCGAATTTTTAGAGAATGCAAAAATATCCCATGGAAGTCGTAGTTATGTTATTAACCTATCCAACGAATTGTCACATGCTAAGATTTAATACAAATCGGCCACTTTATGGCCTTCCTAGTAATGTCCTAAATTATCGAGGAGATTTTCTTAACCTCCATTTTGGCCGAATTTTTAGAGAATGCAAAAATATCCCATGGAAGTCGTAGTTATGTTGTTTACCTATCCAACAAATTGTCACACGCTAAGATTCAATGCAAATCGGCCACATTATGGCCTTCCTACTAAAAAATGGTCGAAAACGAGTAATGTCCCAAATTAACGAGGAGATATTCTTAACCTCCATTTTGGCTGAATTTTTAGAGAATGCAAAAATATCCCATGGAAGTCGTATTTATGTTGTTTACCTATCCAACGAATTGTCACATGCTAAGATTCAATACAAATCGGCCACTTTATGGCCTTCCTAGTAAAAATGGGTCAAAAACGAGTAATGTCCTAAATTAACGAGGAGATTTTCTTAACCTCCATTTTGGCCGAATTTTTAGAGAATGCAAAATTATCCCATGGAAGTCGTAGTTATGTTGTTTACCTATCCAACGAATTGTCACATGCTAAGATTCAATACAAATCGGCCACTTTATGGCCTTCCTAGTAAAAATGGGTCGAAAACAAGCAATGTCCCAAATTAACGAGGAGATTTTCTTAACCTCCATTTTGGCTGAATTTTTAGAGAATGCAAAAATATCCCATGGAAGTCGTAGTTAAGTTGTTTACCTATCCAACAAATTGTCACATGCTAAGATTCAATACAAATCGGCCACTTTATGGCATTCCTAGTAAAAATGGGTCAAAAACGAGTAATGTCCTAAATTAACGAGGAGATTTTCTTAACCTCCATTTTGGCCGAATTTTTAGAGAATGCAAAAATATCCCATGGAAGTCGTAGTTAAGTTGTTTACCTATCCAACAAATTGTCACATGCTAAGATTCAATACAAATCGGCCACTTTATGGCATTCCTAGTAAAAATGGGTCAAAAACGAGTAATGTCCTAAATTAACGAGGAGATTTTCTTAACCTCCATTTTGGCCGAATTTTTAGAGAATTCAAAAATATCCCATGGAAGTCGTAGTTATGTTGTTTACCTATCCAACGAATTGTCACATGCTAAGATTCAGTGCAAATCGACCACATTATGGCCTTCCTAGTAAAAAAGGGTCGAAAACGAGTAATGTCCTAAATTAACGAGGAGATTTTCTTAACCTCCATTTTGGCCGAATTTTTAGAGAATGCAAAAATATCCCATGGAAGTCGTAGTTATGTTATTAACCTATCCAACGAATTGTCACATGCTAAGATTTAATACAAATCGGCCACTTTATGGCCTTCCTAGTAATGTCCTAAATTATCGAGGAGATTTTCTTAACCTCCATTTTGGCCGAATTTTTAGAGAATGCAAAAATATCCCATGGAAGTCGTAGTTATGTTGTTTACCTATCCAACAAATTGTCACACGCTAAGATTCAATGCAAATCGGCCACATTATGGCCTTCCTACTAAAAAATGGTCGAAAACGAGTAATGTCCCAAATTAACGAGGAGATATTCTTAACCTCCATTTTGGCTGAATTTTTAGAGAATGCAAAAATATCCCATGGAAGTCGTATTTATGTTGTTTACCTATCCAACGAATTGTCACATGCTAAGATTCAATACAAATCGGCCACTTTATGGCCTTCCTAGTAAAAATGGGTCAAAAACGAGTAATGTCCTAAATTAACGAGGAGATTTTCTTAACCTCCATTTTGGCCGAATTTTTAGAGAATGCAAAATTATCCCATGGAAGTCGTAGTTATGTTGTTTACCTATCCAACGAATTGTCACATGCTAAGATTCAATACAAATCGGCCACTTTATGGCCTTCCTAGTAAAAATGGGTCGAAAACAAGCAATGTCCCAAATTAACGAGGAGATTTTCTTAACCTCCATTTTGGCTGAATTTTTAGAGAATGCAAAAATATCCCATGGAAGTCGTAGTTAAGTTGTTTACCTATCCAACAAATTGTCACATGCTAAGATTCAATACAAATCGGCCACTTTATGGCATTCCTAGTAAAAATGGGTCAAAAACGAGTAATGTCCTAAGTTAACGAGGAGATTTTCTTAACCTCCATTTTGGCCGAATTTTTAGAGAATGCAAAAATATCCCATGGAAGTCGTAGTTAAGTTGTTTACCTATCCAACAAATTGTCACATGCTAAGATTCAATACAAATCGGCCACTTTATGGCATTCCTAGTAAAAATGGGTCAAAAACGAGTAATGTCCTAAATTAACGAGGAGATTTTCTTAACCTCCATTTTGGCCGAATTTTTAGAGAATTCAAAAATATCCCATGGAAGTCGTAGTTATGTTGTTTACCTATCCAACGAATTGTCACATGCTAAGATTCAGTGCAAATCGACCACATTATGGCCTTCCTAGTAAAAAAGGGTCGAAAACGAGTAATGTCCTAAATTAACGAGGAGATTTTCTTAACCTCCATTTTGGCCGAATTTTTAGAGAATGCAAAAATATCCCATGGAAGTCGTAGTTATGTTATTAACCTATCCAACGAATTGTCACATGCTAAGATTTAATACAAATCGGCCACTTTATGGCCTTCCTAGTAATGTCCTAAATTATCGAGGAGATTTTCTTAACCTCCATTTTGGCCGAATTTTTAGAGAATGCAAAAATATCCCATGGAAGTCGTAGTTATGTTGTTTACCTATCCAACAAATTGTCACACGCTAAGATTCAATGCAAATCGGCCACATTATGGCCTTCCTACTAAAAAATGGTCGAAAACGAGTAATGTCCCAAATTAACGAGGAGATATTCTTAACCTCCATTTTGGCTGAATTTTTAGAGAATGCAAAAATATCCCATGGAAGTCGTATTTATGTTGTTTACCTATCCAACGAATTGTCACATGCTAAGATTCAATACAAATCGGCCACTTTATGGCCTTCCTAGTAAAAATGGGTCAAAAACGAGTAATGTCCTAAATTAACGAGGAGATTTTCTTAACCTCCATTTTGGCCGAATTTTTAGAGAATGCAAAATTATCCCATGGAAGTCGTAGTTATGTTGTTTACCTATCCAACGAATTGTCACATGCTAAGATTCAATACAAATCGGCCACTTTATGGCCTTCCTAGTAAAAATGGGTCGAAAACAAGCAATGTCCCAAATTAACGAGGAGATTTTCTTAACCTCCATTTTGGCTGAATTTTTAGAGAATGCAAAAATATCCCATGGAAGTCGTAGTTAAGTTGTTTACCTATCCAACAAATTGTCACATGCTAAGATTCAATACAAATCGGCCACTTTATGGCATTCCTAGTAAAAATGGGTCAAAAACGAGTAATGTCCTAAGTTAACGAGGAGATTTTCTTAACCTCCATTTTGGCCGAATTTTTAGAGAATGCAAAAATATCCCATGGAAGTCGTAGTTAAGTTGTTTACCTATCCAACAAATTGTCACATGCTAAGATTCAATACAAATCGGCCACTTTATGGCATTCCTAGTAAAAATGGGTCAAAAACGAGTAATGTCCTAAATTAACGAGGAGATTTTCTTAACCTCCATTTTGGCCGAATTTTTAGAGAATTCAAAAATATCCCATGGAAGTCGTAGTTATGTTGTTTACCTATCCAACGAATTGTCACATGCTAAGATTCAGTGCAAATCGACCACATTATGGCCTTCCTAGTAAAAAAGGGTCGAAAACGAGTAATGTCCTAAATTAACGAGGAGATTTTCTTAACCTCCATTTTGGCCGAATTTTTAGAGAATGCAAAAATATCCCATGGAAGTCGTAGTTATGTTATTAACCTATCCAACGAATTGTCACATGCTAAGATTTAATACAAATCGGCCACTTTATGGCCTTCCTAGTAATGTCCTAAATTATCGAGGAGATTTTCTTAACCTCCATTTTGGCCGAATTTTTAGAGAATGCAAAAATATCCCATGGAAGTCGTAGTTATGTTGTTTACCTATCCAGAGAATTGTCACACGCTAAGATTCAATGCAAATCGGCCACATTATGGCCTTCCTAGTAAAAAAGGGTCGAAAACGAGTAATGTCCTAAATTAACGAGGAGATTTTCTTAACCTCCATTCTGGCCGAATTTTTAGAGAATGCAAAAATATCCCATGGATGTCGTAGTTATGTTGTTTACCTATCCAACGAATTGTCACACGCTAAGATTCAATGCAAATCGGACACATTATGGCCTTCCTACTAAAAAAGGGTCGAAAATGAGTAATGTCCCCAATTAACGAGGAGATTTTCTTAACCTCCATTTTGGCTGAATTTTTAGAGAATGCAAAAATATCCCATGGAAGTCGTAGTTATGTTGTTTACCTATCCAACAAATTGTCACATGCTAAGATTCAATACAAATCGGCCACTTTATGGCATTCCTAGTAAAAATGGGTCAAAAACGAGTAATGTCCTAAATTAACGAGGAGATTTTCTTAACCTCCATTTTGGCCGAATTTTTAGAGAATGCAAAAATATCCCATGGAAGTCGTAGTTATGTTGTTTACCTATCCAACGAATTGTCACACGCTAAGATTCAATGCAAATCGGCCACATTATGGCCTTCCTACTAAAAAATGGTCGAAAACGAGTAATGTCCCAAATTAACGAGGAGATATTCTTAACCTCCATTTTGGCTGAATTTTTAGAGAATGCAAAAATATCCCATGGAAGTCGTATTTATGTTATTTACCTATCCAACGAATTGTCACAGGCTAAGATTCAATACAAATCGGCCACTTTATGGCCTTCCTAGTAAAAATGGGTCAAAAACGAGTAATGTCCTAAATTAACGAGGAGATTTTCTTAACCTCCATTTTGGCCGAATTTTTAGAGAATGCAAAATTATCCCATGGAAGTCGTAGTTATGTTGTTTACCTATCCAACGAATTGTCACATGCTAAGATTCAATACAAATCGGCCACTTTATGGCCTTCCTAGTAAAAATGGGTCGAAAACAAGCAATGTCCCAAATTAACGAGGAGATTTTCTTAACCTCCATTTTGGCTGAATTTTTAGAGAATGCAAAAATATCCCATGGAAGTCGTAGTTAAGTTGTTTACCTATCCAACAAATTGTCACATGCTAAGATTCAATACAAATCGGCCACTTTATGGCATTCCTAGTAAAAATGGGTCAAAAACGAGTAATGTCCTAAATTAACGAGGAGATTTTCTTAACCTCCATTTTGGCCGAATTTTTAGAGAATGCAAAAATATCCCATGGAAGTCGTAGTTAAGTTGTTTACCTATCCAACAAATTGTCACATGCTAAGATTCAATACAAATCGGCCACTTTATGGCATTCCTAGTAAAAATGGGTCAAAAACGAGTAATGTCCTAAATTAACGAGGAGATTTTCTTAACCTCCATTTTGGCCGAATTTTTAGAGAATGCAAAAATATCCCATGGAAGTCGTAGTTATGTTGTTTACCTATCCAACGAATTGTCACATGCTAAGATTCAGTGCAAATCGACCACATTATGGCCTTCCTAGTAAAAAAGGGTCGAAAACGAGTAATGTCCTAAATTAACGAGGAGATTTTCTTAACCTCCATTTTGGCCGAATTTTTAGAGAATGCAAAAATATCCCATGGAAGTCGTAGTTATGTTATTAACCTATCCAACGAATTGTCACATGCTAAGATTTAATACAAATCGGCCACTTTATGGCCTTCCTAGTAAAAATGGGTCGAAAACGAGCAATGTCCTAAATTATCGAGGAGATTTTCTTAACCTCCATTTTGGCCGAATTTTTAGAGAATGCAAAAATATCCCATGGAAGTCGTAGTTATGTTGTTTACCTATCCAGAGAATTGTCACACGCTAAGATTCAATGCAAATCGGCCACATTATGGCCTTCCTAGTAAAAAAGGGTCGAAAACGAGTAATGTCCTAAATTAACGAGGAGATTTTCTTAACCTCCATTCTAGCCGAATTTTTAGAGAATGCAAAAATATCCCATGGATGTCGTAGTTATGTTGTTTACCTATCCAACGAATTGTCACACGCTAGGATCAATGCAAATCGGACACATTATGGCCTTCCTACTAAAAAAGGGTCGAAAATGAGTAATGTCCCCAATTAACGAGGAGATTTTCTTAACCTCCATTTTGGCTGAATTTTTAGAGAATGCAAAAATATCCCATGGAAGTCGTAGTTATGTTGTTTACCTATCCAACAAATTGTCACATGCTAAGATTCAATACAAATCGGCCACTTTATGGCATTCCTAGTAAAAATGGGTCAAAAACGAGTAATGTCCTAAATTAACGAGGAGATTTTCTTAACCTCCATTTTGGCCGAATTTTTAGAGAATGCAAAAATATCCCATGGAAGTCGTAGTTATGTTATTAACCTATCCAACGAATTGTCACATGCTAAGATTTAATACAAATCGGCCACTTTATGGCCTTCCTAGTAAAAATGGGTCGAAAACGAGCAATGTCCTAAATTATCGAGGAGATTTTCTTAACCTCCATTTTGGCCGAATTTTTAGAGAATGCAAAAATATCCCATGGAAGTCGTAGTTATGTTGTTTACCTATCCAGAGAATTGTCACACGCTAAGATTCAATGCAAATCGGCCACATTATGGCCTTCCTAGTAAAAAAGGGTCGAAAACGAGTAATGTCCTAAATTAACGAGGAGATTTTCTTAACCTCCATTCTAGCCGAATTTTTAGAGAATGCAAAAATATCCCATGGATGTCGTAGTTATGTTGTTTACCTATCCAACGAATTGTCACACGCTAGGATCAATGCAAATCGGACACATTATGGCCTTCCTACTAAAAAAGGGTCGAAAATGAGTAATGTCCCCAATTAACGAGGAGATTTTCTTAACCTCCATTTTGGCTGAATTTTTAGAGAATGCAAAAATATCCCATGGAAGTCGTAGTTATGTTGTTTACCTATCCAACAAATTGTCACATGCTAAGATTCAATACAAATCGGCCACTTTATGGCATTCCTAGTAAAAATGGGTCAAAAACGAGTAATGTCCTAAATTAACGAGGAGATTTTCTTAACCTCCATTTTGGCCGAATTTTTAGAGAATGCAAAAATATCCCATGGAAGTCGTAGTTATGTTGTTTACCTATCCAACGAATTGTCACACGCTAAGATTCAATGCAAATCGGCCACATTATGGCCTTCCTACTAAAAAATGGTCGAAAACGAGTAATGTCCCAAATTAACGAGGAGATATTCTTAACCTCCAATTTGGCTGAATTTTTAGAGAATGCAAAAATATCCCATGGAAGTCGTATTTATGTTATTTACCTATCCAACGAATTGTCACATGCTAAGATTCAATACAAATCGGCCACTTTATGGCCTTCCTAGTAAAAATGGGTCAAAAACGAGTAATGTCCTAAATTAACGAGGAGATTTTCTTAACCTCCATTTTGGCCGAATTTTTAGAGAATGCAAAATTATCCCATGGAAGTCGTAGTTATGTTGTTTACCTATCCAACGAATTGTCACATGCTAAGATTCAATACAAATCGGCCACTTTATGGCCTTCCTAGTAAAAATGGGTCGAAAACAAGCAATGTCCCAAATTAACGAGGAGATTTTCTTAACCTCCATTTTGGCTGAATTTTTAGAGAATGCAAAAATATCCCATGGAAGTCGTAGTTAAGTTGTTTACCTATCCAACAAATTGTCACATGCTAAGATTCAATACAAATCGGCCACTTTATGGCATTCCTAGTAAAAATGGGTCGAAAACGAGCAATGTCCTATATTAACGAGGAGATTTTCTTAACCTCCATTTTGGCCGAATTTTTAGAGAATGCAAAAATATCTCATGGAAGTCATAGTTATGTTGTTTACCTATCGAAAGAATTGTCACACGCTAAGATTCAATGCAAATCGGCCACATTATGGCCTTCCTAGTAAAAAAGGGTCGAAAACGAGTAATGTCCTAAATTAACGAGGAGATTTTCTTAACCTCCATTTTGGCCGAATTTTTAGAGAATGCAAAAATATCCCATGGAAGTCGTAGTTATGTTGTTTACCTATCCAAAGAATTGTCACACGCTAAGATTCAATGCAAATCGGCCACATTATGGCCTTCCTAGTAAAAAAGGGTCGAAAACGAGTAATGTCCAAAATTAACGAGGAGATTTTCTTAACCTCCATTCTGGCCGAATTTTTAGAGAATGCAAAAATATCCCATGGATGTCGTAGTTATGTTGTTTACCTATCCAACGAATTGTCACACGCTAAGATTCAATGCAAATCGGACACATTATGGCCTTCCTACTAAAAAAGGGTCGAAAACGAGTAATGTCCCCAATTAACGAGGAGATTTTCTTAACCTCCATTTTGGCTGAATTTTTAGAGAATGCAAAAATATCCCATGGAAGTCGTAGTTATGTTGTTTACCTATCCAACAAATTGTCACATGCTAAGATTCAATACAAATCGGCCACTTTATGGCATTCCTAGTAAAAATGGGTCAAAAACGAGTAATGTCCTAAATTAACGAGGAGATTTTCTTAACCTCCATTTTGGCCGAATTTTTAGAGAATGCAAAAATATCCCATGGAAGTCATAGTTATGTTGTTTACCTATCCGATGAATTGTCACACGCTAAGATTCAATGCAAATCGGCCACATTATGGCCTTCCTAGTAAAAAAGGGTCGAAAACGAGTAATGTCCCAAATTAACGAGGAGATTTTCTTAACCTCCATTTTGGCCGAATTTTTAGAGAATGCAAAAATATCCCATGGAAGTCGTAGTTATGTTGTTTACCTATCCAACGAATTGTCACACGCTAAGATTCAATGGAAATCGGCCACATTATGGCCTTCCTACTAAAAAATGGTCGAAAACGAGTAATGTCCCAAATTAACGAGGAGATATTCTTAACCTCCATTTTGGCTGAATTTTTAGAGAATGCAAAAATATCCCATGGAAGTCGTATTTATGTTGTTTACCTATCCAACGAATTGTCACATGCTAAGATTCAATACAAATCGGCCATTTTATGGCCTTCCTAGTAAAAATGGGTCAAAAACAAGTAATGTCCTAAATTAACGAGGAGATTTTCTTAACCTCCATTTTGGCCGAATTTTTAGAGAATGCAAAATTATCCCATGGAAGTCGTAGTTCTGTTGTTTACCTATCCAACGAATTGTCACATGCTAAGATTCAATACAAATCGGCCACTTTATGGCCTTCCTAGTAAAAATGGGTCGAAAACAAGCAATGTCCCAAATTAACGAGGAGATTTTCTTAACCACCATTTTGGCTGAATTTTTAGAGAATGCAAAAATATCCCATGGAAGTCGTAGTTAAGTTGTTTACCTATCCAACAAATTGTCACATGCTAAGATTCAATACAAATCGGCCACTTTATGGCATTCCCAGTAAAAATGGGTCAAAAACGAGTAATGTCCTATATTAACGAGGAGATTTTCTTAACCTCCATTTTGGCCGAATTTTTAGAGAATGCAAAAATATCCCATGGAAGTCGTAGTTATGTTGTTTACCTATCCAACGAATTGTCACAGGCTAAGATTCAATGCAAATCGACCACATTATGGCCTTCCTAGTAAAAAAGGGTCGAAAACGAGTAATGTCCCAAATTAACGAGGAGATTTTCTTAACCTCCATTTTGGCTGAATTTTTAGAGAATGCAAAAATATCCCATGGATGTCGTAGTTAAGTTGTTTACCTATCCAACAAATTGTCACATGCTAAGATTCAATACAAATCGGCCACTTTATGGCATTCCTAGTAAAAATGGGTCAAAAACGAGCAATGTCCTAAATTAACGAGGAGATTTTCTTAACCTCCATTTTGGCCGAATTTTTAGAGAATGCAAAAATATCCCATGGAAGTCGTAGTTATGTTGATTACCTATCCGATGAATTGTCACACGCTAAGATTCAATGCAAATCGGCCACATTATGGCCTTCCTAGTAAAAAAGGGTCGAAAACGAGTAATGTCCCAAATTAACGAGGAGATTTTCTTAACCTCCATTTTGGCTGAATTTTTAGAGAATGCAAAAATATCCCATGGAAGTCGTAGTTAAGTTGTTTACCTATCCAACAAATTGTCACATGCTAAGATTCAATACAAATCGGCCACTTTATGGCATTCCTAGTAAAAATGGGTCAAAAACGAGCAATGTCCTAAATTAACGAGGAGATTTTCTTAACCTCCATTTTGGCCGAATTTTTAGAGAATGAAAAAATATCCCATGGAGGTCGTAGTTATGTTGTTTACCTATCCAACGAATTGTCACATGCTAAGATTCAATGCAAATCGACCACATTATGGCCTTCCTAGTAAAAAAGGGTCGAAAACGAGTAATGTCCTAAATTAACGAGGAGATTTTCTTAACCTTCATTTTGGCCGAATTTTTAGAGAATGCAAAAATATCCCATGGAAGTCGTAGTTATGTTATTAACCTATCCAACGAATTGTCACATGCTAAGATTCAATACAAATCGGCCACTTTATGGCATTCCTAGTAAAAATGGGTCAAAAACGAGTAATGTCCTAAATTAACGAGGAGATTTTCTTAACCTCCATTTTGGCCGAATTTTTAGAGAATGCAAAAATATCCCATGGAGGTCGTAGTTATGTTGTTTACCTATCCAACGAATTGTCACATGCTAAGATTCAATGCAAATCGACCACATTATGGCCTTCCTAGTAAAAAAGGGTCGAAAACGAGTAATGTCCTAAATTAACGAGGAGATTTTCTTAACCTCCATTTTGGCCGAATTTTTAGAGAATGCAAAAATATCCCATGGAAGTCGTAGTTATGTTATTAACCTATCCAACGAATTGTCACATGCTAAGATTCAATACAAATCGGCCACTTTATGGCCTTCCTAGTAAAAATGGGTCGAAAACGAGCAATGTCCTTAATTAACGAGGATATTTTCTTAACCTCCATTTTGGCCGAATTTTTAGAGAATGCAAAAATATCCCATGGAAGTCGTAGTTATGTTATTTACCTATCCAACGAATTGTCACACGCTAAGATTCAATGCAAATCGGCCACATTATGGCCTTCCTAGTAAAAAAGGGTCGAAAACGAGTAATGTCCCAAATTAACGAGAGATTTTCTTAACCTCCATTTTGGCTGAATTTTTAGAGAATGCAAAAATATCTCATGGAAGTCATAGTTATGTTGTTTACCTATCCAACGAATTGTCACATGCTAAGATTAAATACAAATCGGCCACTTTATGGCCTTCCTAGTAAAAATGGGTCGAAAACGAGTAATGTCCGAAATTAACGAGGAGATTTTCTTAACCTCCATTCTGGCCGAATTTTTAGAGAATGCAAAAATATCCCATGGAAGTCGTAGTTATGTTGTTTACCTATCCAACGAATTGTCACATGCTAAGATTCAATACAAATCGGCCACTTTATGGCCTTCCTAGTAAAAATGGGTCAAAAACGAGTAATGTCCCCAATTAACGAGGAGATTTTCTTAACCTCCATTTTGGCTGAATTTTTAGAGAATGCAAAAATATCCCGTGGAAGTCGTAGTTATGTTGTTTACCTATCCAACGAATTGTCACACGCTAAGATTCAATGCAAATCGGCCACATTAGGCCTTCCTACTAAAAAAGGGTCGAAAACGAGTAATGTCCCAAATTAACGAGGAGATATTCTTAACCTCCATTTTGGCTGAATTTTTAGAGAATGCAAAAATATCCCATGGAAGTCGTATTTATGTTGTTTACCTATCCAACGAATTGTCACATGCTAAGATTCAATGCAAATCGGCCACTTTATGGCATTCCTAGTAAAAATGGGTCAAAAACGAGTAATGTCCTAAATTAACGAGGAGATTTTCTTAACCTCCATTTTGGCCGAATTTTTAGAGAATGCAAAAATATCCCATGGAGGTCGTAGTTATGTTGTTTACCTATCCAACGAATTGTCACATGCTAAGATTCAATACAAATCGGCCACTTTATGGCCTTCCTAGTAAAAATGGGTCAAAAACGAGTAATGTCCCCAATTAACGAGGAGATTTTCTTAACCTCCATTTTGGCTGAATTTTTAGAGAATGCAAAAATATCCCGTGGAAGTCGTAGTTATGTTGTTTACCTATCCAACGAATTGTCACACGCTAAGATTCAATGCAAATCGGCCACATTAGGCCTTCCTACTAAAAAAGGGTCGAAAACGAGTAATGTCCCAAATTAACGAGGAGATATTCTTAACCTCCATTTTGGCTGAATTTTTAGAGAATGCAAAAATATCCCATGGAAGTCGTATTTATGTTGTTTACCTATCCAACGAATTGTCACATGCTAAGATTCAATACAAATCGGCCACTTTATGGCCTTCCTAGTAAAAATGGGTCAAAAACGAGTAATGTCCCCAATTAACGAGGAGATTTTCTTAACCTCCATTTTGGCTGAATTTTTAGAGAATGCAAAAATATCCCGTGGAAGTCGTAGTTATGTTGTTTACCTATCCAACGAATTGTCACACGCTAAGATTCAATGCAAATCGGCCACATTAGGCCTTCCTACTAAAAAAGGGTCGAAAACGAGTAATGTCCCAAATTAACGAGGAGATATTCTTAACCTCCATTTTGGCTGAATTTTTAGAGAATGCAAAAATATCCCATGGAAGTCGTATTTATGTTGTTTACCTATCCAACGAATTGTCACATGCTAAGATTCAATGCAAATCGGCCACTTTATGGCATTCCTAGTAAAAATGGGTCAAAAACGAGTAATGTCCTAAATTAACGAGGAGATTTTCTTAACCTCCATTTTGGCCGAATTTTTAGAGAATGCAAAAATATCCCATGGAGGTCGTAGTTATGTTGTTTACCTATCCAACGAATTGTCACATGCTAAGATTCAATACAAATCGGCCACTTTATGGCCTTCCTAGTAAAAATGGGTCAAAAACGAGTAATGTCCCCAATTAACGAGGAGATTTTCTTAACCTCCATTTTGGCTGAATTTTTAGAGAATGCAAAAATATCCCGTGGAAGTCGTAGTTATGTTGTTTACCTATCCAACGAATTGTCACACGCTAAGATTCAATGCAAATCGGCCACATTAGGCCTTCCTACTAAAAAAGGGTCGAAAACGAGTAATGTCCCAAATTAACGAGGAGATATTCTTAACCTCCATTTTGGCTGAATTTTTAGAGAATGCAAAAATATCCCATGGAAGTCGTATTTATGTTGTTTACCTATCCAACGAATTGTCACATGCTAAGATTCAATGCAAATCGGCCACTTTATGGCATTCCTAGTAAAAATGGGTCAAAAACGAGTAATGTCCTAAATTAACGAGGAGATTTTCTTAACCTCCATTTTGGCCGAATTTTTAGAGAATGCAAAAATATCCCATGGAGGTCGTAGTTATGTTGTTTACCTATCCAACGAATTGTCACATGCTAAGATTCAATGCAAATCGACCACATTATGGCCTTCCTAGTAAAAAAGGGTCGAAAACGAGTAATGTCCTAAATTAACGAGGAGATTTCCTTAACCTCCATTTTGGCCGAATTTTTAGAGAATGCAAAAATATCCCATGGAAGTCGTAGTTATGTTATTAACCTATCCAACGAATTGTCACATGCTAAGATTCAATACAAATCGGCCACTTTATGGCCTTCCTAGTAAAAATGGGTCGAAAACGAGCAATGTCCTTAATTAACGAGGATATTTTCTTAACCTCCATTTTGGCCGAATTTTTAGAGAATGCAAAAATATCCCATGGAAGTCGTAGTTATGTTATTTACCTATCCAACGAATTGTCACACGCTAAGATTCAATGCAAATCGGCCACATTATGGCCTTCCTAGTAAAAAAGGGTCGAAAACGAGTAATGTCCCAAATTAACGAGAGATTTTCTTAACCTCCATTTTGGCTGAATTTTTAGAGAATGCAAAAATATCTCATGGAAGTGATAGTTATGTTGTTTACCTATCCAACGAATTGTCACATGCTAAGATTCAATACAAATCGGCCACTTTATGGCCTTCCTAGTAAAAATGAGTCGAAAACGAGTAATGTCCTAAATTAACGAGGAGATTTTCTTAACCTCCATTCTTCCCGAATTTTTAGAGAATGCAAAAATATCCCATGGAAGTCGTAGTTATGTTGTTTACCTATCCAACGAATTGTCACATGCTAAGATTCAATACAAATCGGCCACTTTATGGCCTTCCTAGTAAAAATGGGTCGAAAACAAGCAATGTCCCAAATTAACGAGGAGATTTTCTTAACCTCCATTTTGGCCGAATTTTTAGAGAATGCAAAAATATCCCGTGGAAGTCGTAGTTATGTTATTTACCTATCCAACGAATTGTCACACGCTAAGATTCAATGCAAATCGGCCACATTATGGCCTTCCTAGTAAAAAAGGGTCGAAAACGAGTAATGTCCCAAATTAACGAGGAGATTTTCTTAACCTCCATTTTGGCTGAATTTTTAGAGAATGCAAAAATATCCCGTGGAAGTCGTAGTTATGTTGTTTACCTATCCAACGAATTGTCACACGCTAAGATTCAATGCAAATCGGCCACATTAGGCCTTCCTACTAAAAAAGGGTCGAAAACGAGTAATGTCCCAAATTAACGAGGAGATATTCTTAACCTCCATTTTGGCTGAATTTTTAGAGAATGCAAAAATATCCCATGGAAGTCGTATTTATGTTGTTTACCTATCCAACGAATTGTCACATGCTAAGATTCAATACAAATCGGCCACTTTATGGCCTTCCTAGTAAAAATGGGTCAAAAACGAGTAATGTCCCAAATTAACGAGGAGATTTTCTTAACCTCCATTTTGGCCGAATTTTTAGAGAATGCAAAAATATCCCATGGAAGTCGTAGTTATGTTGTTTACCTATCCAACGAATTGTCACATGCTAAGATTCAATACAAATCGGCCACTTTATGGCCTTCCTAGTAAAAATGGGTCGAAAACAAGCAATGTCCCAAATTAACGAGGAGATTTTCTTAACCTCCATTTTGGCTGAATTTTTAGAGAATGCAAAAATATCCCATGGAAGTCGTAGTTAAGTTGTTTACCTATCCAACAAATTGTCACATGCTAAGATTCAGTACAAATCGGCCACTTTATGGCATTCCTAGTCAAAATGGGTCAAAAACGAGTAATGTCCTAAATTAACGAGGAGATTTTCTTAACCTCCATTTTGGCCGAATTTTTAGAGAATGCAAAAATATCCCATGGAAGTCGTAGTTATGTTGTTTACCTATCCAACGAATTGTCACATGCTAAGATTCAATACAAATCGGCCACTTTATGGCCTTCCTAGTAAAAATGGGTCGAAAACAAGCAATGTCCCAAATTAACGAGGAGATTTTCTTAACCTCCATTTTGGCTGAATTTTTAGAGAATGCAAAAATATCCCATGGAAGTCGTAGTTAAGTTGTTTACCTATCCAACAAATTGTCACATGCTAAGATTCAGTACAAATCGGCCACTTTATGGCATTCCTAGTAAAAATGGGTCAAAAACGAGTAATGTCATAAATTAACGAGGAGATTTTCTTAACCTCCATTTTGGCCGAATTTTTAGAGAATGCAAAAATATCCCATGGAAGTCGTAGTTATGTTGTTTACCTATCCAACGAATTGTCACATGCTAAGATTCAATGCAAATCGACCACATTATGGCCTTCCTAGTAAAAAAGGGTCGAAAACGAGTAATGTCCTAAATTAACGAGGAGATTTTCTTAACCTCCATTTTGGCCGAATTTTTAGAGAATGCAAAAATATCCCATGGAAGTCGTAGTTATGTTATTAACCTATCCAACGAATTGCCACATGCTAAGATTCAATACAAATCGGCCACTTTATGGCCTTCCTAGTAAAAATGGGTCGAAAACGAGCAATGTCCTAAATTAACGAGGAGATTTTCCTAACCTCCATTTTGGCCGAATTTTTAGAGAATGCAAAAATATCCCATGGAAGTCGTAGTTATGTTGTTTACCTATCCAAAGAATTGTCACACGCTAAGATTCAATGCAAATCGGCCACATTATGGCCTTCCTAGTAAAAAAGGGTCGAAAACGAGTAATGTCCTAAATTAACGAGGAGATTTTCTTAACCTCCATTCTGGCCGAATTTTTAGAGAATGCAAAAATATCCCATGGATGTCGTAGTTATGTTGTTAACCTATCCAACGAATTGTCACACGCTAGGATTCAATGCAAATCGGACACATTATGGCCTTCCTACTAAAAAAGGGTCGAAAATGAGTAACGTCCCCAATTAACGAGGAGATTTTCTTAACCTCCATTTTGGCTGAATTTTTAGAGAATGCAAAAATATCCCATGGAAGTCGTAGTTATGTTGTTTACCTACCCAACAAATTGTCACATGCTAAGATTCAATACAAATCGGCCACTTTATGGCATTCCTAGTAAAAATGGGTCAAAAACAAGTAATGTCCTAAATTAACGAGGAGATTTTCTTAACCTCCATTTTGGCCAAATTTTTAGAGAATGCAAAAATATCCCATGGAAGTCGTAGTTATGTTGTTTACCTATCCAACGAATTGTCACATGCTAAGATTCAATACAAATCGGCCACTTTATGGCCTTCCTAGTAAAAATGGGTCAAAAACGAGTAATGTCCCCAATTAACGAGGAGATTTTCTTAACCTCCATTTTGGCTGAATTTTTAGAGAATGCAAAAATATCCCGTGGAAGTCGTAGTTATGTTGTTTACCTATCCAACGAATTGTCACACGCTAAGATTCAATGCAAATCAGCCACATTAGGCCTTCCTACTAAAAAAGGGTCGAAAACGAGTAATGTCCCAAATTAACGAGGAGATATTCTTAACCTCCATTTTGGCTGAATTTTTAGAGAATGCAAAAATATCCCATGGAAGTCGTATTTATGTTGTTTACCTATCCAACGAATTGTCACATGCTAAGATTCAATACAAATCGGCCACTTTATGGCCTTCCTAGTAAAAATGGGTCAAAAACGAGTAATGTCCCAAATTAACGAGGAGATTTTCTTAACCTCCATTTTGGCCGAATTTTTAGAGAATGCAAAAATATCCCATGGAAGTCGTAGTTATGTTGTTTACCTATCCAACGAATTGTCACATGCTAAGATTCAATACAAATCGGCCACTTTATGGCCTTCCTAGTAAAAATGGGTCGAAAACAAGCAATGTCCCAAATTAACGAGGAGATTTTCTTAACCTCCATTTTGGCCGAATTTTTAGAGAATGCAAAAATATCCCATGGAAGTCGTAGTTATGTTATTTACCTATCCAACGAATTGTCACACGCTACGATTCAATGCAAATCGGCCACATTATGGCCTTCCTAGTAAAAAAGGGTCGAAAACGAGTAATGTCCCAAATTAACGAGAGATTTTCTTAACCTCCATTTTGGCTGAATTTTTAGAGAATGCAAAAATATCTCATGGAAGCCATAGTTATGTTGTTTACCTATCCAACGAATTGTCACATGCTAAGATTAAATACAAATCGGCCACTTTATGGCCTTCCTAGTAAAAATGGGTCGAAAACGAGTAATGTCCTAAATTAACGAGGAGATTTTCTTAACCTCCATTCTGGCCGAATTTTTAGAGAATGCAAAAATATCCCATGGAAGTCGTAGTTATGTTGTTTACCTATCCAACGAATTGTCACATGCTAAGATTCAATACAAATCCGCCACTTTATGGCCTTCCTAGTAAAAATGGGTCAAAAACGAGTAATGTCCCCAATTAACGAGGAGATTTTCTTAACCTCCATTTTGGCTGAATTTTTAGAGAATGCAAAAATATCCCGTGGAAGTCGTAGTTATGTTGTTTACCTATCCAACGAATTGTCACACGCTAAGATTCAATGCAAATCGGCCACATTAGGCCTTCCTACTAAAAAAGGGTCGAAAACGAGTAATGTCCCAAATTAACGAGGAGATATTCTTAACCTCCATTTTGGCTGAATTTTTAGAGAATGCAAAAATATCCCATGGAAGTCGTATTTATGTTGTTTACCTATCCAACGAATTGTCACATGCTAAGATTCAATACAAATCGGCCACTTTATGGCCTTCCTAGTAAAAATGGGTCAAAAACGAGTAATGTCCCAAATTAACGAGGAGATTTTCTTAACCTCCATTTTGGCCGAATTTTTAGAGAATGCAAAAATATCCCATGGAAGTCGTAGTTATGTTGTTTACCTATCCAACGAATTGTCACATGCTAAGATTCAATACAAATCGGCCACTTTATGGCCTTCCTAGTAAAAATGGGTCGAAAACAAGCAATGTCCCAAATTAACGAGGAGATTTTCTTAACCTCCATTTTGGCTGAATTTTTAGAGAATGCAAAAATATCCCATGGAAGTCGTAGTTAAGTTGTTTACCTATCCAACAAATTGTCACATGCTAAGATTCAGTACAAATCGGCCACTTTATGGCATTCCTAGTCAAAATGGGTCAAAAACGAGTAATGTCCTAAATTAACGAGGAGATTTTCTTAACCTCCATTTTGGCCGAATTTTTAGAGAATGCAAAAATATCCCATGGAAGTCGTAGTTATGTTGTTTACCTATCCAACGAATTGTCACATGCTAAGATTCAATACAAATCGGCCACTTTATGGCCTTCCTAGTAAAAATGGGTCGAAAACAAGCAATGTCCCAAATTAACGAGGAGATTTTCTTAACCTCCATTTTGGCTGAATTTTTAGAGAATGCAAAAATATCCCATGGAAGTCGTAGTTAAGTTGTTTACCTATCCAACAAATTGTCACATGCTAAGATTCAGTACAAATCGGCCACTTTATGGCATTCCTAGTAAAAATGGGTCAAAAACGAGTAATGTCATAAATTAACGAGGAGATTTTCTTAACCTCCATTTTGGCCGAATTTTTAGAGAATGCAAAAATATCCCATGGAAGTCGTAGTTATGTTGTTTACCTATCCAACGAATTGTCACATGCTAAGATTCAATGCAAATCGACCACATTATGGCCTTCCTAGTAAAAAAGGGTCGAAAACGAGTAATGTCCTAAATTAACGAGGAGATTTTCTTAACCTCCATTTTGGCCGAATTTTTAGAGAATGCAAAAATATCCCATGGAAGTCGTAGTTATGTTATTAACCTATCCAACGAATTGTCACATGCTAAGATTCAATACAAATCGGCCACTTTATGGCCTTCCTAGTAAAAATGGGTCGAAAACGAGCAATGTCCTAAATTAACGAGGAGATTTTCCTAACCTCCATTTTGGCCGAATTTTTAGAGAATGCAAAAATATCCCATGGAAGTCGTAGTTATGTTGTTTACCTATCCAAAGAATTGTCACACGCTAAGATTCAATGCAAATCGGCCACATTATGGCCTTCCTAGTAAAAAAGGGTCGAAAACGAGTAATGTCCTAAATTAACGAGGAGATTTTCTTAACCTCCATTCTGGCCGAATTTTTAGAGAATGCAAAAATATCCCATGGATGTCGTAGTTATGTTGTTAACCTATCCAACGAATTGTCACACGCTAGGATTCAATGCAAATCGGACACATTATGGCCTTCCTACTAAAAAAGGGTCGAAAATGAGTAATGTCCCCAATTAACGAGGAGATTTTCTTAACCTCCATTTTGGCTGAATTTTTAGAGAATGCAAAAATATCCCATGGAAGTCGTAGTTATGTTGTTTACCTACCCAACAAATTGTCACATGCTAAGATTCAATACAAATCGGCCACTTTATGGCATTCCTAGTAAAAATGGGTCAAAAACAAGTAATGTCCTAAATTAACGAGGAGATTTTCTTAACCTCCATTTTGGCCGAATTTTTAGAGAATGCAAAAATATCCCATGGAAGTCGTAGTTATGTTGTTTACCTATCCAACGAATTGTCACATGCTAAGATTCAATGCAAATCGACCACATTATGGCCTTCCTAGTAAAAAAGGGTCGAAAACGAGTAATGTCCTAAATTAACGAGGAGATTTTCTTAACCTCCATTTTGGCCGAATTTTTAGAAAATGCAAAAATATCCCATGGAAGTCGTAGTTATGTTGTTTACCTATCCAACGAATTGTCACACGCTAAGATTCAATGCAAATCGGCCACATTATGGCCTTCCTACTAAAAAATGGTCGAAAACGAGTAATGTCCCAAATTAACGAGGAGATATTCTTAACCTCCATTTTGGCTGAATTTTTAGAGAATGCAACAATATCCCATGGAAGTCGTATTTATGTTGTTTACCTATCCAATGAATTGTCACATGCTAAGATTCAATACAAATCGGCCACTTTATGGCCTTCCTAGTAGAAATGGGTCAAAAACGAGTAATGTCCTAAATTAACGAGGAGATTTTCTTAACCTCCATTTTGGCCGAATTTTTAGAGAATGCAAAATTATCCCATGGAAGTCGTAGTTATGTTGTTTACCTATCCAACGAATTGTCACATGCTAAGATTCAATACAAATCGGCCACTTTATGGCCTTCCTAGTAAAAATGGGTCGAAAACGAGTAATGTCCTAAATTAACGAGGAGATTTTCTTAACCTCCATTCTGGCCGAATTTTTAGAGAATGCAAAAATATCCCATGGAAGTCGTAGTTATGTTGTTTACCTATCCAACGAATTGTCACATGCTAAGATTCAATACAAATCGGCCACTTTATGGCCTTCCTAGTAAAAATGGGTCAAAAACGAGTAATGTCCCCAATTAACGAGGAGATTTTCTTAACCTCCATTTTGGCTGAATTTTTAGAGAATGCAAAAATATCCTGTGGAAGTCGTAGTTAAGTTGTTTACCTATCCAACAAATTGTCACATGCTAAGATTCAGTACAAATCGGCCACTTTATGGCATTCCTAGTAAAAATGGGTCAAAAACGAGTAATGTCCTAAATTAACGAGGAGATTTTCTTAACCTCCATTTTGGCCGAATTTTTAGAGAATGCAAAAATATCCCATGGAAGTCGTAGTTAAGTTGTTTACCTATCCAACAAATTGTCACATGCTAAGATTCAATACAAATCGGCCACTTTATGGCATTCCTAGTAAAAATGGGTCAAAAACGAGTAATGTCATAAATTAACGAGGAGATTTTCTTAACCTCCATTTTGGCCGAATTTTTAGAGAATGCAAAAATATCCCATGGAAGTCGTAGTTATGTTGTTTACCTATCCAACGAATTGTCACATGCTAAGATTCAATGCAAATCGACCACATTATGGCCTTCCTAGTAAAAAAGGGTCGAAAACGTGTAATGTCCTAAATTAACGAGGAGATTTTCTTAACCTCCATTTTGGCCGAATTTTTAGAGAATGCAAAAATATCCCATGGAAGTCGTAGTTATGTTATTAACCTATCCAACGAATTGTCACATGCTAAGACTCAATACAAATCGGCCACTTTATGGCCTTCCTAGTAAAAATGGGTCGAAAACGAGCAATGTCCTAAATTAACGAGGAGATTTTCCTAACCTCCATTTTGGCCGAATTTTTAGAGAATGCAAAAATATCCCATGGAAGTCGTAGTTATGTTGTTTACCTATCCAAAGAATTGTCACACGCTAAGATTCAATGCAAATCGGCCACATTATGGCCTTCCTAGTAAAAAAGGGTCGAAAACGAGTAATGTCCTAAATTAACGAGGAGATTTTCTTAACCTCCATTCTGGCCGAATTTTTAGAGAATGCAAAAATATCCCATGGATGTCGTAGTTATGTTGTTAACCTATCCAACGAATTGTCACACGCTAGGATTCAATGCAAATCGGACACATTATGGCCTTCCTACTAAAAAAGGGTCGAAAATGAGTAATGTCCCCAATTAACGAGGAGATTTTCTTAACCTCCATTTTGGCTGAATTTTTAGAGAATGCAAAAATATCCCATGGAAGTCGTAGTTATGTTGTTTACCTACCCAACAAATTGTCACATGCTAAGATTCAATACAAATCGGCCACTTTATGGCATTCCTAGTAAAAATGGGTCAAAAACAAGTAATGTCCTAAATTAACGAGGAGATTTTCTTAACCTCCATTTTGGCCGAATTTTTAGAGAATGCAAAAATATCCCATGGAAGTCGTAGTTATGTTGTTTACCTATCCAACGAATTGTCACATGCTAAGATTCAATGCAAATCGACCACATTATGGCCTTCCTAGTAAAAAAGGGTCGAAAACGAGTAATGTCCTAAATTAACGAGGAGATTTTCTTAACCTCCATTTTGGCCGAATTTTTAGAAAATGCAAAAATATCCCATGGAAGTCGTAGTTAAGTTGTTTACCTATCCAACGAATTGTCACACGCTAAGATTCAATGCAAATCGGCCACATTATGGCCTTCCTACTAAAAAATGGTCGAAAACGAGTAATGTCCCAAATTAACGAGGAGATATTCTTAACCTCCATTTTGGCTGAATTTTTAGAGAATGCAACAATATCCCATGGAAGTCGTATTTATGTTGTTTACCTATCCAACGAATTGTCACATGCTAAGATTCAATACAAATCGGCCACTTTATGGCCTTCCTAGTAAAAATGGGTCAAAAACGAGTAATGTCCTAAATTAACGAGGAGATTTTCTTAACATCCATTTTGGCCGAATTTTTAGAGAATGCAAAATTATCCCATGGAAGTCGTAGTTATGTTGTTTACCTATCCAACGAATTGTCACATGCTAAGATTCAATACAAATCGGCCACTTTATGGCCTTCCTAGTAAAAATGGGTCGAAAACGAGTAATGTCCTAAATTAACGAGGAGATTTTCTTAACCTCCATTCTGGCCGAATTTTTAGAGAATGCAAAAATATCCCATGGAAGTCGTAGTTATGTTGTTTACCTATCCAACGAATTGTCACATGCTAAGATTCAATACAAATCGGCCACTTTATGGCCTTCCTAGTAAAAATGGGTCAAAAATGAGTAATGTCCCCAATTAACGAGGAGATTTTCTTAACCTCCATTTTGGCTGAATTTTTAGAGAATGCAAAAATATCCTGTGGAAGTCGTAGTTATGTTG
Organism: Medicago sativa; assembly: GCF_051527215.1. NCBI lineage: Eukaryota > Viridiplantae > Streptophyta > Magnoliopsida > Fabales > Fabaceae > Medicago > Medicago sativa. Next base: position 87,721,228 of record NC_140750.1, read on the forward strand.
TTTACCTATCCAACGAATTGTCACACGCTAAGATTCAATGCAAATCGGCCACATTAGGCCTTCCTACTAAAAAAGGGTCGAAAACGAGTAATGTCCCAAATTAACGAGGAGATATTCTTAACCTCCATTTTGGCTGAATTTTTAGAGAATGCAAAAATATCCCATGGAAGTCGTATTTATGTTGTTTACCTATCCAACGAATTGTCACATGCTAAGATTCAATACAAATCGGCCACTTTATGGCCTTCCTAGTAAAAATGGGTCAAAAACGAGTAATGTCCCAAATTAACGAGGAGATTTTCTTAACCTCCATTTTGGCCGAATTTTTAGAAAATGCAAAAATATCCCATGGAAGTCGTAGTTATGTTGTTTACCTATCCAACGAATTGTCACACGCTAAGATTCAATGCAAATCGGCCACATTATGGCCTTCCTACTAAAAAATGGTCGAAAACGAGTAATGTCCCAAATTAACGAGGAGATATTCTTAACCTCCATTTTGGCTGAATTTTTAGAGAATGCAACAATATCCCATGGAAGTCGTATTTATGTTGTTTACCTATCCAACGAATTGTCACATGCTAAGATTCAATACAAATCGGCCACTTTATGGCCTTCCTAGTAAAAATGGGTCAAAAACGAGTAATGTCCTAAATTAACGAGGAGATTTTCTTAACCTCCATTTTGGCCGAATTTTTAGAGAATGCAAAATTATCCCATGGAAGTCGTAGTTATGTTGTTTACCTATCCAACGAATTGTCACATGCTAAGATTCAATACAAATCGGCCACTTTATGGCCTTCCTAGTAAAAATGGGTCGAAAACGAGTAATGTCCTAAATTAACGAGGAGATTTTCTTAACCTCCATTCTGGCCGAATTTTTAGAGAATGCAAAAATATCCCATGGAAGTCGTAGTTATGTTGTTTACCTATCCAACGAATTGTCACATGCTAAGATTCAATACAAATCGGCCACTTTATGGCCTTCCTAGTAAAAATGGGTCAAAAACGAGTAAAGTCCCCAATTAACGAGGAGATTTTCTTAACCTCCATTTTGGCTGAATTTTTAGAGAATGCAAAAATATCCTGTGGAAGTCGTAGTTATGTTGTTTACCTATCCAACGAATTGTCACACGCTAAGATTCAATGCAAATCGGCCACATTAGGCCTTCCTACTAAAAAAGGGTCGAAAACGAGTAATGTCCCAAATTAACGAGGAGATATTCTTAACCTCCATTTTGGCTGAATTTTTAGAGAATGCAAAAATATCCCATGGAAGTCGTAGTTAAGTTGTTTACCTATCCAACAAATTGTCACATGCTAAGATTCAGTACAAATCGGCCACTTTATGGCATTCCTAGTAAAAATGGGTCAAAAACGAGTAATGTCCTAAATTAACGAGGAGATTTTCTTAACCTCCATTTTGGCCGAATTTTTAGAGAATGCAAAAATATCCCATGGAAGTCGTAGTTAAGTTGTTTACCTATCCAACAAATTGTCACATGCTAAGATTCAATACAAATCGGCCACTTTATGGCATTCCTAGTAAAAATGGGTCAAAAACGAGTAATGTCATAAATTAACGAGGAGATTTTCTTAACCTCCATTTTGGCCGAATTTTTAGAGAATGCAAAAATATCCCATGGAAGTCGTAGTTATGTTGTTTACCTATCCAACGAATTGTCACATGCTAAGATTCAATGCAAATCGACCACATTATGGCCTTCCTAGTAAAAAAGGGTCGAAAACGTGTAATGTCCTAAATTAACGAGGAGATTTTCTTAACCTCCATTTTGGCCGAATTTTTAGAGAATGCAAAAATATCCCATGGAAGTCGTAGTTATGTTATTAACCTATCCAACGAATTGTCACATGCTAAGATTCAATACAAATCGGCCACTTTATGGCCTTCCTAGTAAAAATGGGTCGAAAACGAGCAATGTCCTAAATTAACGAGGAGATTTTCCTAACCTCCATTTTGGCCGAATTTTTAGAGAATGCAAAAATATCCCATGGAAGTCGTAGTTATGTTGTTTACCTATCCAAAGAATTGTCACACGCTAAGATTCAATGCAAATCGGCCACATTATGGCCTTCCTAGTAAAAAAGGGTCGAAAACGAGTAATGTCCTAAATTAACGAGGAGATTTTCTTAACCTCCATTCTGGCCGAATTTTTAGAGAATGCAAAAATATCCCATGGATGTCGTAGTTATGTTGTTAACCTATCCAACGAATTGTCACACGCTAGGATTCAATGCAAATCGGACACATTATGGCCTTCCTACTAAAAAAGGGTCGAAAATGAGTAATGTCCCCAATTAACGAGGAGATTTTCTTAACCTCCATTTTGGCTGAATTTTTAGAGAATGCAAAAATATCCCATGGAAGTCGTAGTTATGTTGTTTACCTACCCAACAAATTGTCACATGCTAAGATTCAATACAAATCGGCCACTTTATGGCATTCCTAGTAAAAATGGGTCAAAAACAAGTAATGTCCTAAATTAACGAGGAGATTTTCTTAACCTCCATTTTGGCCGAATTTTTAGAGAATGCAAAAATATCCCATGGAAGTCGTAGTTATGTTGTTTACCTATCCAACGAATTGTCACATGCTAAGATTCAATGCAAATCGACCACATTATGGCCTTCCTAGTAAAAAAGGGTCGAAAACGAGTAATGTCCTAAATTAACGAGGAGATTTTCTTAACCTCCATTTTGGCCGAATTTTTAGAAAATGCAAAAATATCCCATGGAAGTCGTAGTTAAGTTGTTTACCTATCCAACGAATTGTCACACGCTAAGATTCAATGCAAATCGGCCACATTATGGCCTTCCTACTAAAAAATGGTCGAAAACGAGTAATGTCCCAAATTAACGAGGAGATATTCTTAACCTCCATTTTGGCTGAATTTTTAGAGAATGCAACAATATCCCATGGAAGTCGTATTTATGTTGTTTACCTATCCAACGAATTGTCACATGCTAAGATTCAATACAAATCGGCCACTTTATGGCCTTCCTAGTAAAAATGGGTCAAAAACGAGTAATGTCCTAAATTAACGAGGAGATTTTCTTAACCTCCATTTTGGCCGAATTTTTAGAGAATGCAAAATTATCCCATGGAAGTCGTAGTTAAGTTGTTTACCTATCCAACAAATTGTCACATGCTAAGATTCAGTACAAATCGGCCACTTTATGGCATTCCTAGTAAAAATGGGTCAAAAACGAGTAATGTCCTAAATTAACGAGGAGATTTTCTTAACCTCTATTTTGGCCGAATTTTTAGAGAATGCAAAAATATCCCATGGAAGTCGTAGTTAAGTTGTTTACCTATCCAACAAATTGTCACATGCTAAGATTCAATACAAATCGGCCACTTTATGGCATTCCTAGTAAAAATGGGTCAAAAACGAGTAATGTCATAAATTAACGAGGAGATTTTCTTAACCTCCATTTTGGCCGAATTTTTAGAGAATGCAAAAATATCCCATGGAAGTCGTAGTTATGTTGTTTACCTATCCAACGAATTGTCACATGCTAAGATTCAATGCAAATCGACCACATTATGGCCTTCCTAGTAAAAAAGGGTCGAAAACGTGTAATGTCCTAAATTAACGAGGAGATTTTCTTAACCTCCATTTTGGCCGAATTTTTAGAGAATGCAAAAATATCCCATGGAAGTCGTAGTTATGTTATTAACCTATCCAACGAATTGTCACATGCTAAGATTCAATACAAATCGGCCACTTTATGGCCTTCCTAGTAAAAATGGGTCGAAAACGAGCAATGTCCTAAATTAACGAGGAGATTTTCCTAACCTCCATTTTGGCCGAATTTTTAGAGAATGCAAAAATATCCCATGGAAGTCGTAGTTATGTTGTTTACCTATCCAAAGAATTGTCACACGCTAAGATTCAATGCAAATCGGCCACATTATGGCCTTCCTAGTAAAAAAGGGTCGAAAACGAGTAATGTCCTAAATTAACGAGGAGATTTTCTTAACCTCCATTCTGGCCGAATTTTTAGAGAATGCAAAAATATCCCATGGATGTCGTAGTTATGTTGTTAACCTATCCAACGAATTGTCACACGCTAGGATTCAATGCAAATCGGACACATTATGGCCTTCCTACTAAAAAAGGGTCGAAAATGAGTAATGTCCCCAATTAACGAGGAGATTTTCTTAACCTCCATTTTGGCTGAATTTTTAGAGAATGCAAAAATATCCCATGGAAGTCGTAGTTATGTTGTTTACCTACCCAACAAATTGTCACATGCTAAGATTCAATACAAATCGGCCACTTTATGGCATTCCTAGTAAAAATGGGTCAAAAACAAGTAATGTCCTAAATTAACGAGGAGATTTTCTTAACCTCCATTTTGGCCGAATTTTTAGAGAATGCAAAAATATCCCATGGAAGTCGTAGTTATGTTGTTTACCTATCCAACGAATTGTCACATGATAAGATTCAATGCAAATCGACCACATTATGGCCTTCCTAGTAAAAAAGGGTCGAAAACGAGTAATGTCCTAAATTAACGAGGAGATTTTCTTAACCTCCATTTTGGCCGAATTTTTAGAAAATGCAAAAATATCCCATGGAAGTCGTAGTTAAGTTGTTTACCTATCCAACGAATTGTCACACGCTAAGATTCAATGCAAATCGGCCACATTATGGCCTTCCTACTAAAAAATGGTCGAAAACGAGTAATGTCCCAAATTAACGAGGAGATATTCTTAACCTCCATTTTGGCTGAATTTTTAGAGAATGCAACAATATCCCATGGAAGTCGTATTTATGTTGTTTACCTATCCAACGAATTGTCACATGCTAAGATTCAATACAAATCGGCCACTTTATGGCCTTCCTAGTAAAAATGGGTCAAAAACGAGTAATGTCCTAAATTAACGAGGAGATTTTCTTAACCTCCATTTTGGCCGAATTTTTAGAGAATGCAAAATTATCCCATGGAAGTCGTAGTTATGTTGTTTACCTATCCAACGAATTGTCACTACAACATTTTGGCCCTACGGCAACGCCTAATTTTTTGAAGGTAAAAAAATTGTTCTGTTAGAGTATCGAAGGCAACAATTTTCATATTTTGTTGTGGTAACATAGGGAGTTTTTTCAATTTTTTTGTTACGCCTCAAAATTGTTGTGGTATATAAAAGCAGAACGGAAATTTATCAGTTATTTTTTACAACAAATAATCATCGTTGTATACTTTTCAATTTTTTAATAAAAAATATGGGAAAATAAACTAGAAAAAAACGACCAGCCTCCATTTTTTTTAGTAGGCCGCTTAGTAGGAATTTTTTCTGCCGCTTCCAATAATTAAGAAACTCTTCTTAAAAAAATAATAAAGAAACTCAACTCAATCTCAAAATAAATAAACAAACAATTTTTTTTTTTGAACTTAAAATAAACAAATAAATAAATTGTAACAAACAAAAAAAGTGAACCCAATCCCAAACGCTTTCAAACTTTAATCCTCAAATTTCAGAGTAACCTCAAACTTGGAATTCAACTCTCACGTTTCGAACCTCCTCAATCTCACACCCCTCAATCCCACCCCTTCGAAAATCTCAAACCATCTTTCAAGCTTCGAAAAACTCTCAAAACCCCCCTTTTTTCGATTCTACTCTCAAATAATCTCAGACCCCCTTCATAAAATTCCATGAATCCTTTCAGGAATCTATACTCTTTCAAAATTTCAGAGCCCGCATTTTGTTCAATCAATCTCTGTAGAAGCCGGCGGCGATGACGACATGTTTGCTGTGATTTACGAAGTTATTGGATTCACAAAGGTATATTGTTTGCTGTGATTATTGTTCATATTGCCTCTGTTCAATATAGGTTCTTCGGTTTTCTTTTTTTTTTTTTGTTTGTTTAATTTTGATTGTTGAACATATTCTTCTCTCTACTGCGTTTGTTTGTTTTGTATTGTTTATTGATAGAAAAACCTTGTAATTGTAGGATGGATTTGAATTTTTATAAGTATCAGGTTTTTATCAATATTCTTTAACCTTGTTGTAATCGATGCCCTTGTAATTTTCTAAAGCTAGTTCCTTGTGCACATTTTTTTAATCAATTTTTATCTAACTTAAAAGTTAGACTTTTCCTTGTGCACATTTATACATGTTCTTCTTTTAACATTTGAAGGTTGACAAAGATGGTAGTTAGTTATGACTTGAATCAGTTAATAAACAAAGTAGTTGAACTTGAAATAACGTGGGTAATTATGTGTAAACTAGGAAGCCTAGCTAATTACCTTATCTAAAACAGAGTTGTGATTGAACTAGTGACTATGAAGCACGGATACAGTCATGGACACCGCATATGACAGACATTGACACGCCGACACCAATAATAATTTGAGAAAATCACCTAATTCAATGTAATTATATGTGTTGGTGTCGTTTTAGACATTAACACGTATCCGACACTGAGACATGCCTAATTCGAATAGTGTTTGTGCTTCATTGAATAGTGTTCATATGCTTAGTAGATGAAAGTTACTTCCCTTTCTTAAAAGTTGTTGGTCAGTACTTTCCATCATTTGAAGTTGAGAGGAAGCTAGAAACTTTGTATGATAAACTTGTGTAGAAGTTTGCAATGGTTTCTATTGGATATTTTATATGTTAGAATTGTGTAAGATGAACTTTATATGTGAACATTTCCTATTACACTCCACATACAGTTAGCCAAAACTACATAAAGTGTGTAAAAACTAGCATATTCATGGATGTAAACGTATAAAATTTTGAAGACAAAGTATCCGTAATTGATCAAATTTTGTAATTGATCTATCAAGTGATTAATTGATTTAACAACTGGTTCTCATTCACCATTCTTTGGTTTTTACATTTTTAACCACCTTATTACTTTAGTGGTTCATTAGTTTATAAACTTGAATTTTTTTACCATAGTTTATTTTTCCGTACATCTATTCTTCAAGATTGTTATTATTAAATCATTAAATAATGTATGCTTGTGAGTTTGCACACATTGGACTGCTGCAATTTGTTATTATCTATCTGTCATTGATATCAGTTATTGTAAATTTTATATACATCTAATATTATAGGTTGCGGCTATACTCTTTTCTTATTTACCTTAGTCTGCTGCAGTAACTGAAGCAGTTTCTATTTCATACTCCAACTCCACCTCTCTTTTGATCAGGACATTTATTGTTGCTTTAGTGAGTACTCTTCAAGAAGGTATGAACGATTGAAACAATTGAAATTGTAATTAACTCATGTAATTATTAGATAGTTGCTGCTAAAGTGGGAAGATCGAGACTCTTGGCTGATTCAATGGCATTGATGGGATGAAAGTAGATTTCGAGAACAGTTGATAGTGGTTCGATCTCTTTGAGAATGTAATTATATGGTTTAAGCTTTCAAAATATTATTTTTAGCTTGTAAATGGGGGAGTTGGTTTTTGTTGCATCTGAGAAATTGTTTTATCTCTTTGTTGAATAAAATTAATTTCCCCATGACCGCTGATCTAACACGTACTACTCGTTTCAGCCTAGCCATTTTACTGGCCAAGGCTGCACATCACATTCCCTTATCGTCTGAGTATAAGAACTAGTTTGGAAAATAGCCAATTTATTTCAAGCAATATCTCCTGTTTATCATACATACTATGATTAATTCAATATAAGAAAAGTATTTTGTTAGATATATGAATGATGTATGATTGACAAGTATTTTACTTTATCTCGTTCATGATTTCAGGAAAGGTTGTTGACGAAAATATAAGAAAAGCAACTACTATCTGATTAGCACCTATATACTAGTAAGTTGAAGCAAGGCTTATAGTTTAGAACAATAGACAACTTTAGAAAATTACTCTTAAGTAAATTTTCATTTACCTAATATAGGATTACATACTTTGATGGTATGATCTCGACACCGATATAGGTAAACTCAAACAGTTACATGTATGTTACAAAGCTAAGATAATCACTTAATATTAGTGGTTATAGGGCTCATGTTTCCACTGGTGGCCCTATTGGTGTTGATATTTTTTGGATATTGTTGTGTAAATCAGCAACTCTCTATGGTCTGCTTCTACCTTTTGTATAATTGCAACAGTGTAAAAAAAAAAAAAAAAACCTAAATTATAAGACTAAGTTTTTTTTCTTTTTTATTGGAAGTGTCTATGGTTTGTTGTATTTTTTTTTTGACACATGGTTTGTTGTATTTGACAGGTAGTTTGCAGATGTATGAATTATGAAAAAGGAAATTGGAGGTTGGACTAATGAATACTTCTACTATTGGTTCTCCTGTGTGGCTTAGTATAGAGGAAAATATAGTTTTGTTTATGGTTCAGCAGGTATGTTATGATAAATGTGAAACTTAATAATGTGTGAAGTGGAGCAGGTTGTGATGTAGTATGAGTTTCGTGTGAGTTTGTGTTAGTCTTAGAGTAGAAAAATATTCCATGTAGGAGGCCTAGGATTTTTATTGAGGACTAATTAGTTTAGTATTATCATATGAAAAGAAGAATAAAAAATGTCGCAACTATATTAGTTTAGTATACTCTATATTGCTGTGTCTCTTTGGAATGGGTGGCTTTGAAATTACTACCTCATTGTTTGACGTATATATTTTCAAATGGTCTATGAAGGCACTATTATTTGTACGTGTGACTTATTGAACTTATTTCTTTATTGTGTAGATCAATGAATAATGATGATATCGATGAAGAATTTCAAGATCTAGAAGTACAAGAGATGAAGACAGATGTTGATGTTTAAGTGTTGTTTAGATTGTGAAAATGATAGTTGACATTATGACTTGTAGAATTTGAGTACTTTATTGTGAACAATGTTATATTTGATACGTATACGAATGATATATTATTGACAAGTACTTGGTATGTAATTTTGAATATAGGATTATATTTGAATTTTGTATTTATAATTTTTCACTGAAGTTGTTCTTTAAGTCAAATAATAATGTTTTATTTTTGACAAGAACAGACAGAGTAAGTGAAAGAATAAGGATTAAATGCAATTTTTTTTTAATATACAATTTTTCACAACGGTGCAAAGGCGTTGCGGAAGCTTATAAACAGCAATTTAAAATTGGGTCTAGGAGAACGGTTTTCGTAAAACATCGGTACTAAAGTGTTGGGATAGCGCCCCAAATAGCGTTCTTATAGTTAAGCAAGCGCAACGGATTTTTAGTCGGAAACAGCTTAAAACCGTTGATGTTGAGAAATTTAAAAAGCGTTCTCAAAAGGATACCTAAGACTACGGATTTACCTTTGCCGTTGTTGTTTAGGAAAATAACCGTCCTGAAAGGATAAGACAACGCCTCAGTTTGCCACGCTCGGAAAACCGTTCTGGTATCCTACGGGAACGGTTTTATCACATTAAGCAACAGTTTTTTAGTGTTTTTATAGGGCGGAAATGTTGTAGTGTGTCACATGCTAAGATTCAATACAAATCGGCCACTTTATGGCCTTCCTAGTAAAAATGGGTCGAAAACGAGTAATGTCCTAAATTAACGAGGAGATTTTCTTAACCTCCATTCTGGCCGAATTTTTAGAGAATGCAAAAATATCCCATGGAAGTCGTAGTTATGTTGTTTACCTATCCAACGAATTGTCACATGCTAAGATTCAATACAAATCGGCCACTTTATGGCCTTCCTAGTAAAAATGGGTCAAAAACGAGTAATGTCCCCAATTAACGAGGAGATTTTCTTAACCTCCATTTTGGCTGAATTTTTAGAGAATGCAAAAATATCCTGTGGAAGTCGTAGCTATGTTGTTTACCTATCCAACGAATTGTCACACGCTAAGATTCAATGCAAATCGGCCACATTAGGCCTTCCTACTAAAAAAGGGTCGAAAACGAGTAATGTCCCAAATTAACGAGGAGATATTCTTAACCTCCATTTTGGCTGAATTTTTAGAGAATGCAAAAATATCCCATGGAAGTCGTATTTATGTTGTTTACCTATCCAACGAATTGTCACATGCTAAGATTCAATACAAATCGGCCACTTTATGGCCTTCCTAGTAAAAATGGGTCAAAAACGAGTAATGTCCCAAATTAACGAGGAGATTTTCTTAACCTCCATTTTGGCCGAATTTTTAGAAAATGCAAAAATATCCCATGGAAGTCGTAGTTATGTTGTTTACCTATCCAACGAATTGTCACACGCTAAGATTCAATGCAAATCGGCCACATTATGGCCTTCCTACTAAAAAATGGTCGAAAACGAGTAATGTCCCAAATTAACGAGGAGATATTCTTAACCTCCATTTTGGCTGAATTTTTAGAGAATGCAACAATATCCCATGGAAGTCGTATTTATGTTGTTTACCTATCCAACGAATTGTCACATGCTAAGATTCAATACAAATCGGCCACTTTATGGCCTTCCTAGTAAAAATGGGTCAAAAACGAGTAATGTCCTAAATTAACGAGGAGATTTTCTTAACCTCCATTTTGGCCGAATTTTTAGAGAATGCAAAATTATCCCATGGAAGTCGTAGTTATGTTGTTTACCTATCCAACGAATTGTCACATGCTAAGATTCAATACAAATCGGCCACTTTATGGGCTTCCTAGTAAAAATGGGTCGAAAACGAGTAATGTCCTAAATTAACGAGGAGATTTTCTTAACCTCCATTTTGGCCGAATTTTTAGAGAATGCAAAAATATCCCATGGAAGTCGTAGTTATGTTGTTTACCTATCCAACGAATTGTCACATGCTAAGATTCAGTGCAAATCGACCACATTATGGCCTTCCTAGTAAAAAAGGGTCGAAAACGAGTAATGTCCTAAATTAACGAGGAGATTTTCTTAACCTCCATTTTGGCCGAATTTTTAGAGAATGCAAAAATATCCCATGGAAGTCGTAGTTATGTTATTAACCTATCCAACGAATTGTCACATGCTAAGATTCAATACAAATCGGCCACTTTATGGCCTTCCTAGTAAAAATGGGTCGAAAACGAGTAATGTCCTAAATTAACGAGGAGATTTTCTTAACCTCCATTTTGGCCGAATTTTTAGAGAATGCAAAAATATCCCATGGAAGTCGTAGTTATGTTGTTTACCTATCCAACGAATTGTCACATGCTAAGATTCAATACAAATCGGCCACTTTATGGCCTTCCTAGTAAAAATGGGTCAAAAACGAGTAATGTCCCCAATTAACGAGGAGATTTTCTTAACCTCCATTTTGGCTGAATTTTTAGAGAATGCAAAAATATCCTGTGGAAGTCGTAGTTATGTTGTTTACCTATCCAACGAATTGTCACACGCTAAGATTCAATGCAAATCGGCCACATTATGCCCTTCCTACTAAAAAAGGGTCGAAAACGAGTAATGTCCCAAATTAACGAGGATATTTTCTTAACCTCCATTTTGGCTGAATTTTTAGAGAATGGAAAAATATCCCATGGAAGTCGTGGTTATGTTGTTTACCTATCCAACGAATTGTCACACGCGAAGATTCAATGCAAATCGGCCACATTATGGCCTTCCTAGTAAAAAAGGGTCGAAAACGAGTAATGTCCCAAATTAACGAGGAGATTTTCTTAACCTCCATTTTGGCTGAATTTTTGGAGAATGCAAAAATATCCCATGGAAGTCGTAGTTATGTTGTTTACCTATCCAACGAATTGTCACATGCTAAGATTCAATACAAATCGGCCACTTTATGGCCTTCCTAGTAAAAATGGGTCGAAAACGAGTAATGTCCTAAATTAACGAGGAGATTTTCTTAACCTCCATTTTGGCCGAATTTTTAGAGAATGCAAAAATATCCCATGGAAGTCGTAGTTATGTTGTTTACCTATCCAACGAATTGTAACACGCTAAGATTCAATGCAAATCGGCCACATTATGGCCTTCCTACTAAAAAAGGGTCTAAAACGAGTAATGTCCCAAATTAACGAGGATATTTTCTTAACCCCCATTTTGGCTGAATTTTTAGAGAATGCAAAAATATCCCATGGAAGTCATAGTTATGTTGTTTACCTATCCAACGAATTGTCACACGCTAAGATTCAATGCAAATCGGCCACATTATGGCCTTCCTTATAAAAAAGGGTCGAAAACGAGTAATGTCCTAAATTAACGAGGAGATTTTCTTGACCTCCATTTTGGCCGAATTTTTAGAGAATGCAAAAATATCCCATGGAAGTCGTAGTTATGTTGTTTACCTATCCAACGAATTGTCACACGCTAAGATTCAATGCAAATCGGCCACATTATGGCCTTCCTACTAAAAAAGGGTCGAAAATGAGTAATGTCCCAAATTAACGAGGATATTTTCTTAACCCCCATTTTGGCTGAATTTTTAGAGAATGCAAAAATATCCCATGGAAGTCATAGTTATGTTGTTTACCTATCCAACGAATTGTCACACGCTAAGATTCAATGCAAATCGGCCACATTATGGCCTTCCTAGTAAAAAAGGGTCGAAAACGAGTAATGTCCCAAATTAACGAGGAGATTTTCTTAACCTCCATTTTGGCTGAATTTTTAGAGAATGCAAAAATATCCTGTGGAAGTCGTAGTTATGTTGTTTACCTATCCAACGAATTGTCACACGCTAAGATTCAATGCAAATCGGCCACATTATGCCCTTCCTACTAAAAAAGGGTCGAAAACGAGTAATGTCCCAAATTAACGAGGATATTTTCTTAACCTCCATTTTGGCTGAATTTTTAGAGAATGGAAAAATATCCCATGGAAGTCGTGGTTATGTTGTTTACCTATCCAACGAATTGTCACACGCGAAGATTCAATGCAAATCGGCCACATTATGGCCTTCCTAGTAAAAAAGGGTCGAAAACGAGTAATGTCCCAAATTAACGAGGAGATTTTCTTAACCTCCATTTTGGCTGAATTTTTGGAGAATGCAAAAATATCCCATGGAAGTCGTAGTTATGTTGTTTACCTATCCAACGAATTGTCACATGCTAAGATTCAATACAAATCGGCCACTTTATGGCCTTCCTAGTAAAAATGGGTCGAAAACGAGTAATGTCCTAAATTAACGAGGAGATTTTCTTAACCTCCATTTTGGCCGAATTTTTAGAGAATGCAAAAATATCCCATGGAAGTCGTAGTTATGTTGTTTACCTATCCAACGAATTGTAACACGCTAAGATTCAATGCAAATCGGCCACATTATGGCCTTCCTACTAAAAAAGGGTCTAAAACGAGTAATGTCCCAAATTAACGAGGATATTTTCTTAACCCCCATTTTGGCTGAATTTTTAGAGAATGCAAAAATATCCCATGGAAGTCATAGTTATGTTGTTTACCTATCCAACGAATTGTCACACGCTAAGATTCAATGCAAATCGGCCACATTATGGCCTTCCTTATAAAAAAGGGTCGAAAACGAGTAATGTCCTAAATTAACGAGGAGATTTTCTTGACCTCCATTTTGGCCGAATTTTTAGAGAATGCAAAAATATCCCATGGAAGTCGTAGTTATGTTGTTTACCTATCCAACGAATTGTCACACGCTAAGATTCAATGCAAATCGGCCACATTATGGCCTTCCTACTAAAAAAGGGTCGAAAATGAGTAATGTCCCAAATTAACGAGGATATTTTCTTAACCCCCATTTTGGCTGAATTTTTAGAGAATGCAAAAATATCCCATGGAAGTCATAGTTATGTTGTTTACCTATCCAACGAATTGTCACACGCTAAGATTCAATGCAAATCGGCCACATTATGGCCTTCCTAGTAAAAAAGGGTCGAAAACGAGTAATGTCCCAAATTAACGAGGAGATTTTCTTAACCTCCATTTTGGCTGAATTTTTAAAAAATGCAAAAATATCCCATGGAAGTCGTAGCTATGTTGTTTACCTATCCAACGAATTGTCCCATGCTAAGATTCAATACAAACCGGCCACTTTATGGCCTTCCTTATAAAAAAGGGTCGAAAACGAGTAATGTCCTAAATTAACGAGGAGATTTTCTTGACCTCCATTTTGGCCGAATTTGTAGAGAATGCAAAAATATCCCATGGAAGTCGTAGTTATGTTGTTTACCTATCCAACGAATTGTCACACGCTAAGATTCAATGCAAATCGGCTACATTATGGCCTTCCTACGAAAAAAGGGTCGAAAACGAGTAATGTCCCAAATTAACGAGGATATTTTCTTAACCCCCATTTTGGCTGAATTTTTAGAGAATGCAAAAATATCCCATGGAAGTCGTAGTTATGTTGTTTACCTATCCAACGAATTGTCACACGCTAAGATTCAATGCAAATCGGCCACATTATGGCCTTCCTACTAAAAAAGGGTCGAAAACGAGTAATGTCCCAAATTAACGAGGATATTTTCTTAACCTCCATTTTGGCTGAATTTTTAAAAAATGCAAAAATATCCCATGGAAGTCGTAGCTATGTTGTTCACCTATCCAACGAATTGTCCCATGCTAAGATTCAATACAAACCGGTCACTTTATGGCCTTCCTTATAAAAAAAGGGTCGAAAACGAGTAATGTCCTAAATTAACGAGGAGATTTTCTTGACCTCCATTTTGGCCGAATTTTTAGAGAATGCAAAAATATCCCATGGAAGTCGTAGTTATGTTGTTTACCTATCCAACGAATTGTCACACGCTAAGACTCAATGCAAATCGGCCACATTATGGCCTTCCTAAAAGGGTCGAAAACGAGTAATGTCCCAAATTAACGAGGAGATTTTCTTAACCTCCATTTTGGCTGAATTTTTAGAGAATGCAAAAATATCCCATGGAAGTCGTAGTTATTTGTTTACCTATCCAACGAATTGTCACATGCTAAGATTCAATACAAATCGGCCACATTATGGCCTTCCTACTAAAAAAGGGTCGAAAACGAGTAATGTCCTAAATTAACGAGGATATTTTCTTAACCCCCATTTTGGCTGAATTTTTAGAGAATGCAAAAATATCCCATGGAAGTCGTAGTTATGTTGTTTACCTATCCAACGAATTGTCACACGCTAAGATTCAATGCAAATCGGCTACATTATGGCCTTCCTACGAAAAAAGGGTCGAAAACGAGTAATGTCCCAAATTAATGAGGATATTTTCTTAACCCCCATTTTGGCTGAATTTTTAGAGAATGCAAAAATATCCCATGGAAGTCGTAGTTATGTTGTTTACCTATCCAACGAATTGTCACACGCTAAGATTCAATGCAAATCGGCCACATTATGGCCTTCCTACTAAAAAAGGGTCGAAAACGAGTAATGTCCTAAATTAACGAGGATATTTTCTTAACCCCCATTTTGGCTGAATTTTTAGAGAATGCAAAAATATCCCATGGAAGTCATAGTTATGTTGTTTACCTATCCAACGAATTGTCACACGCTAAGATTCAATGCAAATCGGCCACATTATGGCCTTCCTAGTAAAAAAGGGTCGAAAACGAGTAATGTCCCAAATTAACGAGGAGATTTTCTTAACCTCCATTTTGGCTGAATTTTTAAAAAATGCAAAAATATCCCATGGAAGTCGTAGCTATGTTGTTTACCTATCCAACGAATTGTCCCATGCTAAGATTCAATACAAACCGGTCACTTTATGGCCTTCCTTATAAAAAAAGGGTCGAAAACGAGTAATGTCCTAAATTAACGAGGAGATTTTCTTGACCTCCATTTTGGCCGAATTTTTAGAGAATGCAAAAATATCCCATGGAAGTCGTAGTTATGTTGTTTACCTATCCAACGAATTGTCACACGCTAAGACTCAATGCAAATCGGCCACATTATGGCCTTCCTAAAAGGGTCGAAAACGAGTAATGTCCCAAATTAACGAGGAGATTTTCTTAACCTCCATTTTGGCTGAATTTTTAGAGAATGCAAAAATATCCCATGGAAGTCGTAGTTATTTTGTTTACCTATCCAACGAATTGTCACATGCTAAGATTCAATACAAATCGGCCACTTTATGGCCTTCCTAGTAAAAATGGGTCGAAAACGAGTAATGTCCTAAATTAACGAGGAGATTTTCTTAACCTCCATTTTGGCCGAATTTTTAGAGAATGCAAAAATATCCCATGGAAGTCATAGTTATGTTGTTTACCTATCCAACGAATTGTCACACGCTAAGATTCAATGCAAATCGGCCACATTATGGCCTTCCTTATAAAAAAGGGTCGAAAACGAGTAATGTCCTAAATTAACGAGGAGATTTTCTTGACCTCCATTTTGGCCGAATTTTTAGAGAATGCAAAAATATCCCATGGAAGTCATAGTTATGTTGTTTACCTATCCAACGAATTGTCACATGCTAAGAAAATCCCCTCGTTAATTTAGGACATTACTCATTTTCGACCCTTTTTTATAAGGAAGGCCATAAAGTGGCCGGTTTGTATTGAATCTTAGCATGGGACAATTTGTTGGATAGGTAAACAACATAGCTACGACTTCCATGGGATATTTTTGCATTTTTTAAAAATTCAGCCAAAATGGAGGTTAAGAAAATCCTTGCGTTAATTTGGGACATTACTCGTTTTCGACCCTTTTTTACTAGGAAGGCCATAATGTGGCCGATTTGCATTGAATTTTAGCGTGTGACAACTCGTTGGATAGGTAAACAACATAACTACGACTTCCATGGGATATTTTTGCATTCTCTAAAAATTCGGCCAAAATGGAGGCTAAGAAAATCCCCTCGTTAGTTTAGGACATTACTCGTTTTCGACCCTTTTTTACTAGGAAGGCCATAATGTGGCCGATTTGCATTGAATCTTAGCATGTGACAATTCGTTGGAAAGGTAAACAACATAACTACGACTTCCATGGGATATTTTTGCATTCTCTAAAAATTTGGCCAAAATGGAGGTTAAGAAAATCTCCTCGTTAATTTGGGACATTACTCGTTTTCGACCCTTTTTTAGTAGGAAGGCCATAATGTAGCCGATTTGCATTGAATCTTAGCGTGTGACAATTCGTTGGATAGGTAAACAACATAACTACGACTTCCATGGGATATTTTTGCATTCTCTAAAAATTCAGCCAAAATGGAGGCTAAGAAAATCCCCTCGTTAATTTAGGACATTACTCGTTTTCGACCCTTTTTTATAAGGAAGGCCATAAAGTGGCCGGTTTGTATTGAATCTTAGCATGGGACAATTTGTTGGATAGGTAAACAACATAGCTACGACTTCCATGGGATATTTTTGCATTTTTTAAAAATTCAGCCAAAATGGAGGTTAAGAAAATCCTTGCGTTAATTTGGGACATTACTCGTTTTCGACCCTTTTTTACTAGGAAGGCCATAATGTGGCCGATTAGCATTGAATTTTAGCGTGTGACAATTCGTTGGATAGGTAAACAACATAACTACGACTTCCATGGGATATTTTTGCATTCTCTAAAAATTCAGCCAAAATGGAGGTTAAGAAAATCCCCTCGTTAATTTAGGACATTACTCGTTTTCGACCCTTTTTTATAAGGAAGGCCATAAAGTGGCCGGTTTGTATTGAATCTTAGCATGGGACAATTTGTTGGATAGGTAAACAACATAGCTACGACTTCCATGGGATATTTTTGCATTTTTTAAAAATTCAGGCAAAATGGAGGTTAAGAAAATCCTTGCGTTAATTTGGGACATTACTCGTTTTCGACCCTTTTTTACTAGGAAGGCCATAATGTGGCCGATTTGTATTGAATTTTAGCGTGTGACAATTCGTTGGATAGGTAAACAACATAACTACGACTTCCATGGGATATTTTTGCATTCTCTAAAAATTCGGCCAAAATGGAGGTTAAGAAAATCTCCTCGTTAATTTAGGACATTACTCGTTTTCGACCCATTTTTACTAGGAAGGCCATAATGTGGCCGATTTGCATTGAATCTTAGCGTGTGACAATTCGTTGGATAGGTAAACAACATAACTACGACGTCCATGGGATATTTTTGCATTCTCTAAAAATTCGGCCAAAATGGAGGTTAAGAAAATCTCCTCGTTAATTTAGGACATTACTCGTTTTCGACCCATTTTTACTAGGAAGGCCATAAAGTGGCCGATTTGTATTGAATCTTAGCATGTGACAATTCGTTGGATAGGTAAACAACATACCTACGATAGCCATGGGATATTTTTGCATTCTCTAAAAATTCGGCCAAAATGGAGGCTAAGAAAATCCCCTCGTTAGTTTAGGACATTACTCGATTTCGACCCTTTTTTACTAGGAAGGCCATAATGTGGCCGATTTGCATTGAATCTTAGCATGTGACAATTCGTTGGAAAGGTAAACAACATAACTACGACTTCCATGGGATATTTTTGCATTCTCTAAAAATTTGGCCAAAATGGAGGTTAAGAAAATCTCCTCGATAATTTGGGACATTACTCGTTTTCGACCCTTTTTTAGTAGAAAGGCCATAATGTAGCCGATTTGCATTGAATCTTAGCGTGTGACAATTCGTTGGATAGGTAAACAACATAACTACGACTTCCATGGGATATTTTTGCATTCTCTAAAAATTCAGCCAAAATGGAGGTTAAGAAAATCCCCTCGTTAATTTAGGACATTACTCGTTTTCGACCCTTTTTTATAAGGAAGGCGATAAAGTGGCCGGTTTGTATTGAATCTTAGCATGGGACAATTTGTTGGATAGGTAAACAACATAGCTATGACTTCCATGGGATATTTTTGCATTTTTTAAAAATTCAGCCAAAATGTAGGTTAAGAAAATCCTTGCGTTAATTTGGGACATTACTCGTTTTCGACCCTTTTTTACTAGGAAGGCCATAATGTGGCCGATTAGCATTGAATTTTAGCGTGTGACAATTCGTTGGATAGGTAAACAACATAACTACGACTTCCATGGGATATTTTTGCATTCTCTAAAAATTCGGCCAAAATGGAGGTTAAGAAAATCTCCTCGTTAATTTAGGACATTACTCGTTTTCGACCCATTTTTACTAGGAAGGCCATAATGTGGCCGATTTGCATTGAATCTTAGCGTGTGACAATTCGTTGGATAGGTAAACAACATAACTACGACTTCCATGGGATATTTTTGCATTCTCTAAAAATTCGACCAAAATGGAGGTTAAGAAAATCTCCTCGTTAATTTAGGACATTACTCGTTTTCGACCCATTTTTACTAGGAAGGCCATAAAGTGGCCGATTTGTATTGAATCTTAGCATGTGACAATTCGTTGGATAGGTAAACAACATACCTACGATATCCATGGGATATTTTTGCATTCTCTAAAAATTCGGCCAAAATGGAGGCTAAGAAAATCCCCTCGTTAGTTTAGGACATTACTCGTTTTCGACCCTTTTTTACTAGGAAGGCCATAATGTGGCCGATTTGCATTGAATCTTAGCATGTGACAATTCGTTGGAAAGGTAAACAACATAACTACGACTTCCATGGGATATTTTTGCATTCTCTAAAAATTTGGCCAAAATGGAGGTTAAGAAAATCTCCTCGTTAATTTGGGACATTACTCGTTTTCGACCCTTTTTTAGTAGAAAGGCCATAATGTAGCCGATTTGCATTGAATCTTAGCGTGTGACAATTCGTTGGATAGGTAAACAACATAACTACGACTTCCATGGGATATTTTTGCATTCTCTAAAAATTCAGCCAAAATGGAGGTTAAGAAAACCCCCTCGTTAATTTAGGACATTACTCGTTTTCGACCCTTTTTTATAAGGAAGGCCATAAAGTGGCCGGTTTGTATTGAATCTTAGCATGGGACAATTTGTTGGATAGGTAAACAACATAGCTACGACTTCCATGGGATATTTTTGCATTTTTTAAAAATTCAGCCAAAATGGAGGTTAAGAAAATCCTTGCGTTAATTTGGGACATTACTCGTTTTCGACCCTTTTTTACTAGGAAGGCCATAATGTGGCCGATTTGCATTGAATTTTAGCGTGTGACAATTCGTTGGATAGGTAAACAACATAACTACGACTTCCATGGGATATTTTTGCATTCTCTAAAAATTCGGCCAAAATGGAGGTTAAGAAAATCTCCTCGTTAATTTAGGACATTACTCGTTTTCGACCCATTTTTACTAGGAAGGCCATAATGTGGCCGATTTGCATTGAATCTTAGCGTGTGACAATTCGTTGGATAGGTAAACAACATAACTACGACGTCCATGGGATATTTTTGCATTCTCTAAAAATTCGGCCAAAATGGAGGTTAAGAAAATCTCCTCGTTAATTTAGGACATTACTCGTTTTCGACCCATTTTTACTAGGAAGGCCATAAAGTGGCCGATTTGTATTGAATCTTAGCATGTGACAATTCGTTGGATAGGTAAACAACATACCTACGATAGCCATGGGATATTTTTGCATTCTCTAAAAATTCGGCCAAAATGGAGGCTAAGAAAATCCCCTCGTTAGTTTAGGACATTACTCGATTTCGACCCTTTTTTACTAGGAAGGCCATAATGTGGCCGATTTGCATTGAATCTTAGCATGTGACAATTCGTTGGAAAGGTAAACAACATAACTACGACTTCCATGGGATATTTTTGCATTCTCTAAAAATTTGGCCAAAATGGAGGTTAAGAAAATCTCCTCGATAATTTGGGACATTACTCGTTTTCGACCCTTTTTTAGTAGAAAGGCCATAATGTAGCCGATTTGCATTGAATCTTAGCGTGTGACAATTCGTTGGATAGGTAAACAACATAACTACGACTTCCATGGGATATTTTTGCATTCTCTAAAAATTCAGCCAAAATGGAGGTTAAGAAAATCCCCTCGTTAATTTAGGACATTACTCGTTTTCGACCCTTTTTTATAAGGAAGGCGATAAAGTGGCCGGTTTGTATTGAATCTTAGCATGGGACAATTTGTTGGATAGGTAAACAACATAGCTATGACTTCCATGGGATATTTTTGCATTTTTTAAAAATTCAGCCAAAATGTAGGTTAAGAAAATCCTTGCGTTAATTTGGGACATTACTCGTTTTCGACCCTTTTTTACTAGGAAGGCCATAATGTGGCCGATTAGCATTGAATTTTAGCGTGTGACAATTCGTTGGATAGGTAAACAACATAACTACGACTTCCATGGGATATTTTTGCATTCTCTAAAAATTCGGCCAAAATGGAGGTTAAGAAAATCTCCTCGTTAATTTAGGACATTACTCGTTTTCGACCCATTTTTACTAGGAAGGCCATAATGTGGCCGATTTGCATTGAATCTTAGCGTGTGACAATTCGTTGGATAGGTAAACAACATAACTACGACTTCCATGGGATATTTTTGCATTCTCTAAAAATTCGACCAAAATGGAGGTTAAGAAAATCTCCTCGTTAATTTAGGACATTACTCGTTTTCGACCCATTTTTACTAGGAAGGCCATAAAGTGGCCGATTTGTATTGAATCTTAGCATGTGACAATTCGTTGGATAGGTAAACAACATACCTACGATATCCATGGGATATTTTTGCATTCTCTAAAAATTCGGCCAAAATGGAGGCTAAGAAAATCCCCTCGTTAGTTTAGGACATTACTCGTTTTCGACCCTTTTTTACTAGGAAGGCCATAATGTGGCCGATTTGCATTGAATCTTAGCATGTGACAATTCGTTGGAAAGGTAAACAACATAACTACGACTTCCATGGGATATTTTTGCATTCTCTAAAAATTTGGCCAAAATGGAGGTTAAGAAAATCTCCTCGTTAATTTGGGACATTACTCGTTTTCGACCCTTTTTTAGTAGAAAGGCCATAATGTAGCCGATTTGCATTGAATCTTAGCGTGTGACAATTCGTTGGATAGGTAAACAACATAACTACGACTTCCATGGGATATTTTTGCATTCTCTAAAAATTCAGCCAAAATGGAGGTTAAGAAAACCCCCTCGTTAATTTAGGACATTACTCGTTTTCGACCCTTTTTTATAAGGAAGGCCATAAAGTGGCCGGTTTGTATTGAATCTTAGCATGGGACAATTTGTTGGATAGGTAAACAACATAGCTACGACTTCCATGGGATATTTTTGCATTTTTTAAAAATTCAGCCAAAATGGAGGTTAAGAAAATCCTTGCGTTAATTTGGGACATTACTCGTTTTCGACCCTTTTTTACTAGGAAGGCCATAATGTGGCCGATTTGCATTGAATTTTAGCGTGTGACAATTCGTTGGATAGGTAAACAACATAACTACGACTTCCATGGGATATTTTTGCATTCTCTAAAAATTCGGCCAAAATGGAGGTTAAGAAAATCTCCTCGTTAATTTAGGACATTACTCGTTTTCGACCCATTTTTACTAGGAAGGCCATAATGTGGCCGATTTGCATTGAATCTTAGCGTGCGACAATTCGTTGGATAGGTAAACAACATAACTACGACTTCCATGGGATATTTTTGCATTCTCTAAAAATTCGGCCAAAATGGAGGTTAAGAAAATCTCCTCGTTAATTTAGGACATTACTCGTTTTCGACCCATTTTTACTAGGAAGGCCATAAAGTGGCCGATTTGTATTGAATCTTAGCATGTGACAATTCGTTGGATAGGTAAACAACATACCTACGATATCCATGGGATATTTTTGCATTCTCTAAAAATTCGGCCAAAATGGAGGCTAAGAAAATCCCCTCGTTAGTTTAGGACATTACTCGTTTTCGACCCTTTTTTACTAGGAAGGCCATAATGTGGCCGATTTGCATTGAATCTTAGGATGTGACAATTCGTTGGAAAGGTAAACAACATAACTACGACTTCCATGGGATATTTTTGCATTCTCTAAAAATTCAGCCAAAATGGGGGTTAAGAAAATATCCTCGTTAATTTGGGACATTACTCGTTTTCGACCCTTTTTTAGTAGGAAGGCCATGATGTCCCAAATTAACGAGGATATTTTCTTAACCCCCATTTTGGCTGAATTTTTAGAGAATGCAAAAATATCCCATGGAAGTCATTGTTATGTTGTTTACCTATCCAACGAATTGTCACACGCTAAGATTCAATGCAAATCGGCCACTTTATGGCCTTCCTAGTAAAAAAGGGTCGAAAACGAGTAATGTCCCAAATTAACGAGGAGATTTTCTTAACCTCCATTTTGGCTGAATTTTTAGAGAATGCAAAAATATCCCATGGAAGTCGTAGTAATGTTGTTTACCTTTCCAACGAATTGTCACATGCTAAGATTCAATGCAAATCGGCCACATTATGGCCTTCCTAGTAAAAAAGGGTCGAAAACGAGTAATGTCCCAAATTAACGAGGAGATTTTCTTAACCTCCATTTTGGCTGAATTTTTAAAAAATGCAAAAATATCCGATGGAAGTCGTAGCTATGTTGTTTACCTATCCAACGAATTGTCCCATACTAAGATTCAATACAAACCGGCCACTTTATGACCTTCCTTATAAAAAAGGGTCGAAAACGAGTAATGTCCTAAATTAACGAGGGGATTTTCTTAACCTCCATTTTGGCTGAATTTTTAGAGAATGCAAAAATATCCCATGGAAGTCGTAGTTATGTTCTTTACCTATCCAACGAATTGTCACACGCTAAGATTCAATGCAACTCGGCCACATTATGGCCTTCCTACTAAAAAAGGGTCGAAAACCAGTAATGTCCCAAATTAACGAGGATATTTTCTTAACCCCCATTTTGGCTGATTTTTTAGAGAATGCAAAAATATCCCATGGAAGTCGTAGTTATGTTGTTTACCTATCCAACGAATTGTCACACGCTAAGATTCAATGCAAATCGGCCACATTATGGCCTTCCTACTAAAAAACGGTCGAAAACGAGTAATGTCCCAAATTAACGAGGATATTTTCTTAACCCCCATTTTGGCTGAATTTTTAGAGAATGCAAAAATATCCCATGGAAGTCATAGTTATGTTGTTTACCTATCCAACGAATTGTCACACGCTAAGATTCAATGCAAATCGGCCACATTATGGCCTTCCTACTAAAAAAGGGTCGAAAACGAGTAATGTCAAAAATTAACGAGGATATTTTCTTAACCCCCATTTTGGCTGAATTTTTAGAGAATGCAAAAATATCCCATGGAAGTCGTAGTTATGTTGTTTACCTATCCAACGAATTGTCACACGCTAAGATTCAATGCAAATCGGCCACATTATGGCCTTCCTACTAAAAAAGGGTCGAAAACGAGTAATGTCAAAAATTAACGAGGATATTTTCTTAACCCCCATTTTGGCTGATTTTTTAGAGAATGCAAAAATATCCCATGGAAGTCGTAGTTATGTTGTTTACCTATCCAACGAATTGTCACACGCTAAGATTCAATGCAAATCGGCCACATTATGGCCTTCCTAGTAAAAAAGGGTCGAAAACGAGTAATGTCCCAAATTAACGGGGAGATTTTCTTAACCTCCATTTTGGCTGAATTTTTAAAAAATGCAAAAATATCCCATGGAAGTCGTAGCTATGTTGTTTACCTATCCAACGAATTGTCCCATACTAAGATTCAATACAAACCGGCCACTTTATGACCTTCCTTATAAAAAAGGGTCGAAAACGAGTAATGTCCTAAATTAACGAGGGGATTTTCTTAACCTCCATTTTGGCTGAATTTTTAGAGAATGCAAAAATATCCCATGGAAGTCGTAGTTATGTTGTTTACCTATCCAACGAATTGTCACACGCTAAGATTCAATGCAACTCGGCCACATTATGGCCTTCCTACTAAAAAAGGGTCGAAAACCAGTAATGTCCCAAATTAACGAGGATATTTTCTTAACCCCCATTTTGGCTGATTTTTTAGAGAATGCAAAAATATCCCATGGAAGTCGTAGTTATGTTGTTTACCTATCCAACGAATTGTCACACGCTAAGATTCAATGCAAATCGGCCACATTATGGCCTTCCTACTAAAAAAGGGTCGAAAACGAGTAATGTCCCAAATTAACGAGGATATTTTCTTAACCCCCATTTTGGCTGAATTTTTAGAGAATGCAAAAATATCCCATGGAAGTCATAGTTATGTTGTTTACCTATCCAACGAATTGTCACACGCTAAGATTCAATGCAAATCGGCCACATTATGGCCTTCCTACTAAAAAAGGGTCGAAAACGAGTAATGTCAAAAATTAACGAGGATATTTTCTTAACCCCCATTTTGGCTGAATTTTTAGAGAATGCAAAAATATCCCATGGAAGTCGTAGTTATGTTGTTTACCTATCCAACAAATTGTCACACGCTAAGATTCAATGCAAATCGGCCACATTATGGCCTTCCTACTAAAAAAGGGTCGAAAACGAGTATTGTCCCAAATTAACGAGGAGATTTTCTTAACCCCCATTTTGGCTGAATTTTTAGAGAATGCAAAAATATCCCATGGAAGTCATAGTTATGTTGTTTACCTATCCAACGAATTGTCACACGCTAAGATTCAATGCAAATCGGCCACATTATGGCCTTCCTACTAAAAAAGGGTCGAAAACGAGTAATGTCAAAAATTAACGAGGATATTTTCTTAACCCCCATTTTGGCTGAATTTTTAGAGAATGCAAAAATATCCCATGGAAGTCGTAGTTATGTTGTTTACCTATCCAACGAATTGTCACACGCTAAGATTCAATGCAAATCGGCCACATTATGGCCTTCCTAGTAAAAAAGGGTCGAAAACGAGTAATGTCCCAAATTAACGGGGAGATTTTCTTAACCTCCATTTTGGCTGAATTTTTAAAAAATGCAAAAATATCCCATGGAAGTCGTAGCTATGTTGTTTACCTATCCAACGAATTGTCCCATACTAAGATTCAATACAAACCGGCCACTTTATGACCTTCCTTATAAAAAAGGGTCGAAAAAGAGTAATGTCCTAAATTAACGAGGGGATTTTCTTAACCTCCATTTTGGCTGAATTTTTAGAGAATGCAAAAATATCCCATGGAAGTCGTAGTTATGTTGTTTACCTATCCAACGAATTGTCACACGCTAAGATTCAATGCAACTCGGCCACATTATGGCCTTCCTACTAAAAAAGGGTCGAAAACCAGTAATGTCCCAAATTAACGAGGATATTTTCTTAACCCCCATTTTGGCTGATTTTTTAGAGAATGCAAAAATATCCCATGGAAGTCGTAGTTATGTTGTTTACCTATCCAACGAATTGTCACACGCTAAGATTCAATGCAAATCGGCCACATTATGGCCTTCCTACTAAAAAAGGGTCGAAAACGAGTAATGTCCCAAATTAACGAGGATATTTTCTTAACCCCCATTTTGGCTGAATTTTTAGAGAATGCAAAAATATCCCATGGAAGTCATAGTTATGTTGTTTACCTATCCAACGAATTGTCACACGCTAAGATTCAATGCAAATCGGCAACATTATGGCCTTCCTACTAAAAAAGGGTCGAAAACGAGTAATGTCAAAAATTAACGAGGATATTTTCTTAACCCCCATTTTGGCTGAATTTTTAGAGAATGCAAAAATATCCCATGGAAGTCGTAGTTATGTTGTTTACCTATCCAACAAATTGTCACACGCTAAGATTCAATGCAAATCGGCCACATTATGGCCTTCCTACTAAAAAAGGGTCGAAAACGAGTATTGTCCCAAATTAACGAGGAGATTTTCTTAACCCCCATTTTGGCTGAATTTTTAGAGAATGCAAAAATATCCCATGGAAGTCATAGTTATGTTGTTTACCTATCCAACGAATTGTCACACGCTAAGATTCAATGCAAATCGGCCACATTATGGCCTTCCTACTAAAAAAGGGTCGAAAACGAGTAATGTCAAAAATTAACGAGGATATTTTCTTAACCCCCATTTTGGCTGAATTTTTAGAGAATGCAAAAATATCCCATGGAAGTCGTAGTTATGTTGTTTACCTATCCAACGAATTGTCACACGCTAAGATTCAATGCAAATCGGCCACATTATGGCCTTCCTACTAAAAAAGGGTCGAAAACGAGTAATGTCAAAAATTAACGAGGATATTTTCTTAACCCCCATTTTGGCTGAATTTTTAGAGAATGCAAAAATATCCCATGGAAGTCGTAGTTATGTTGTTTACCTATCCAACGAATTGTCACACGCTAAGATTCAATGCAAATCGGCCACATTATGGCCTTCCTACTAAAAAAGGGTCGAAAACGAGTAATGTCAAAAATTAACGAGGATATTTTCTTAACCCCCATTTTGGCTGATTTTTTAGAGAATGCAAAAATATCCCATGGAAGTCGTAGTTATGTTGTTTACCTATCCAACGAATTGTCACACGCTAAGATTCAATGCAACTCGGCCACATTATGGCCTTCCTACTAAAAAAGGGTCGAAAACCAGTAATGTCCCAAATTAACGAGGATATTTTCTTAACCCCCATTTTGGCTGATTTTTTAGAGAATGCAAAAATATCCCATGGAAGTCGTAGTTATGTTGTTTACCTATCCAACGAATTGTCACACGCTAAGATTCAATGCAAATCGGCCACATTATGGCCTTCCTACTAAAAAAGGGTCGAAAACGAGTAATGTCAAAAATTAACGAGGATATTTTCTTAACCCCCATTTTGGCTGAATTTTTAGAGAATGCAAAAATATCCCATGGAAGTCGTAGTTATGTTGTTTACCTATCCAACAAATTGTCACACGCTAAGATTCAATGCAAATCGGCCACATTATGGCCTTCCTACTAAAAAAGGGTCGAAAACGAGTATTGTCCCAAATTAACGAGGAGATTTTCTTAACCCCCATTTTGGCTGAATTTTTAGAGAATGCAAAAATATCCCATGGAAGTCATAGTTATGTTGTTTACCTATCCAACGAATTGTCACACGCTAAGATTCAATGCAAATCGGCCACATTATGGCCTTCCTACTAAAAAAGGGTCGAAAACGAGTAATGTCAAAAATTAACGAGGATATTTTCTTAACCCCCATTTTGGCTGAATTTTTAGAGAATGCAAAAATATCCCATGGAAGTCGTAGTTATGTTGTTTACCTATCCAACGAATTGTCACACGCTAAGATTCAATGCAAATCGGCCACATTATGGCCTTCCTACTAAAAAAGGGTCGAAAACGAGTAATGTCAAAAATTAACGAGGATATTTTCTTAACCCCCATTTTGGCTGAATTTTTAGAGAATGCAAAAATATCCCATGGAAGTCGTAGTTATGTTGTTTACCTATCCAACGAATTGTCACACGCTAAGATTCAATGCAAATCGGCCACATTATGGCCTTCCTACTAAAAAAGGGTCGAAAACGAGTAATGTCAAAAATTAACGAGGATATTTTCTTAACCCCCATTTTGGCTGATTTTTTAGAGAATGCAAAAATATCCCATGGAAGTCGTAGTTATGTTGTTTACCTATCCAACGAATTGTCACACGCTAAGATTCAATGCAACTCGGCCACATTATGGCCTTCCTACTAAAAAAGGGTCGAAAACCAGTAATGTCCCAAATTAACGAGGATATTTTCTTAACCCCCATTTTGGCTGATTTTTTAGAGAATGCAAAAATATCCCATGGAAGTCGTAGTTATGTTGTTTACCTATCCAACGAATTGTCACACGCTAAGATTCAATGCAAATCGGCCACATTATGGCCTTCCTACTAAAAAAGGGTCGAAAACGAGTAATGTCCCAAATTAACGAGGATATTTTCTTAACCCCCATTTTGGCTGAATTTTTAGAGAATGCAAAAATATCCCATGGAAGTCATAGTTATGTTGTTTACCTATCCAACGAATTGTCACACGCTAAGATTCAATGCAAATCGGCCACATTATGGCCTTCCTACTAAAAAAGGGTCGAAAACGAGTAATGTCAAAAATTAACGAGGATATTTTCTTAACCCCCATTTTGGCTGAATTTTTAGAGAATGCAAAAATATCCCATGGAAGTCGTAGTTATGTTGTTTACCTATCCAACGAATTGTCACACGCTAAGATTCAATGCAAATCGGCCACATTATGGCCTTCCTACTAAAAAAGGGTCGAAAACGAGTATTGTCCCAAATTAACGAGGAGATTTTCTTAACCCCCATTTTGGCTGAATTTTTAGAGAATGCAAAAATATCCCATGGAAGTCATAGTTATGTTGTTTACCTATCCAACGAATTGTCACACGCTAAGATTCAATGCAAATCGGCCACATTATGGCCTTCCTACTAAAAAAGGGTCGAAAACGAGTAATGTCAAAAATTAACGAGGATATTTTCTTAACCCCCATTTTGGCTGAATTTTTAGAGAATGCAAAAATATCCCATGGAAGTCGTAGTTATGTTGTTTACCTATCCAACGAATTGTCACACGCTAAGATTCAATGCAAATCGGCCACATTATGGCCTTCCTAGTAAAAAAGGGTCGAAAACGAGTAATGTCCCAAATTAACGGGGAGATTTTCTTAACCTCCATTTTGGCTGAATTTTTAAAAAATGCAAAAATATCCCATGGAAGTCGTAGCTATGTTGTTTACCTATCCAACGAATTGTCCCATACTAAGATTCAATACAAACCGGCCACTTTATGACCTTCCTTATAAAAAAGGGTCGAAAACGAGTAATGTCCTAAATTAACGAGGGGATTTTCTTAACCTCCATTTTGGCTGAATTTTTAGAGAATGCAAAAATATCCCATGGAAGTCGTAGTTATGTTGTTTACCTATCCAACGAATTGTCACACACTAAGATTCAATGCAAATCGGCCACATTATGGCCTTCCTACTAAAAAAGGGTCGAAAACGAGTAATGTCCCAAATTAACGAGGATATTTTCTTAACCCCCATTTTGGCTGAATTTTTAGAGAATGCAAAAATATCCCATGGAAGTCATAGTTATGTTGTTTACCTATCCAACGAATTGTCACACGCTAAGATTCAATGCAAATCGGCCACATTATGGCCTTCCTACTAAAAAAGGGTCGAAAACGAGTAATGTCAAAAATTAACGAGGATATTTTCTTAACCCCCATTTTGGCTGAATTTTTAGAGAATGCAAAAATATCCCATGGAAGTCGTAGTTATGTTGTTTACCTATCCAACAAATTGTCACACGCTAAGATTCAATGCAAATCGGCCACATTATGGCCTTCCTACTAAAAAAGGGTCGAAAACGAGTATTGTCCCAAATTAACGAGGAGATTTTCTTAACCCCCATTTTGGCTGAATTTTTAGAGAATGCAAAAATATCCCATGGAAGTCATAGTTATGTTGTTTACCTATCCAACGAATTGTCACACGCTAAGATTCAATGCAAATCGGCCACATTATGGCCTTCCTACTAAAAAAGGGTCGAAAACGAGTAATGTCAAAAATTAACGAGGATATTTTCTTAACCCCCATTTTGGCTGAATTTTTAGAGAATGCAAAAATATCCCATGGAAGTCGTAGTTATGTTGTTTACCTATCCAACGAATTGTCACACGCTAAGATTCAATGCAAATCGGCCACATTATGGCCTTCCTACTAAAAAAGGGTCGAAAACGAGTAATGTCAAAAATTAACGAGGATATTTTCTTAACCCCCATTTTGGCTGAATTTTTAGAGAATGCAAAAATATCCCATGGAAGTCGTAGTTATGTTGTTTACCTATCCAACGAATTGTCACACGCTAAGATTCAATGCAAATCGGCCACATTATGGCCTTCCTACTAAAAAAGGGTCGAAAACGAGTAATGTCAAAAATTAACGAGGATATTTTCTTAACCCCCATTTTGGCTGATTTTTTAGAGAATGCAAAAATATCCCATGGAAGTCGTAGTTATGTTGTTTACCTATCCAACGAATTGTCACACGCTAAGATTCAATGCAACTCGGCCACATTATGGCCTTCCTACTAAAAAAGGGTCGAAAACCAGTAATGTCCCAAATTAACGAGGATATTTTCTTAACCCCCATTTTGGCTGATTTTTTAGAGAATGCAAAAATATCCCATGGAAGTCGTAGTTATGTTGTTTACCTATCCAACGAATTGTCACACGCTAAGATTCAATGCAAATCGGCCACATTATGGCCTTCCTACTAAAAAAGGGTCGAAAACGAGTAATGTCCCAAATTAACGAGGATATTTTCTTAACCCCCATTTTGGCTGAATTTTTAGAGAATGCAAAAATATCCCATGGAAGTCATAGTTATGTTGTTTACCTATCCAACGAATTGTCACACGCTAAGATTCAATGCAAATCGGCCACATTATGGCCTTCCTACTAAAAAAGGGTCGAAAACGAGTAATGTCAAAAATTAACGAGGATATTTTCTTAACCCCCATTTTGGCTGAATTTTTAGAGAATGCAAAAATATCCCATGGAAGTCGTAGTTATGTTGTTTACCTATCCAACGAATTGTCACACGCTAAGATTCAATGCAAATCGGCCACATTATGGCCTTCCTACTAAAAAAGGGTCGAAAACGAGTATTGTCCCAAATTAACGAGGAGATTTTCTTAACCCCCATTTTGGCTGAATTTTTAGAGAATGCAAAAATATCCCATGGAAGTCATAGTTATGTTGTTTACCTATCCAACGAATTGTCACACGCTAAGATTCAATGCAAATCGGCCACATTATGGCCTTCCTACTAAAAAAGGGTCGAAAACGAGTAATGTCAAAAATTAACGAGGATATTTTCTTAACCCCCATTTTGGCTGAATTTTTAGAGAATGCAAAAATATCCCATGGAAGTCGTAGTTATGTTGTTTACCTATCCAACGAATTGTCACACGCTAAGATTCAATGCAAATCGGCCACATTATGGCCTTCCTAGTAAAAAAGGGTCGAAAACGAGTAATGTCCCAAATTAACGGGGAGATTTTCTTAACCTCCATTTTGGCTGAATTTTTAAAAAATGCAAAAATATCCCATGGAAGTCGTAGCTATGTTGTTTACCTATCCAACGAATTGTCCCATACTAAGATTCAATACAAACCGGCCACTTTATGACCTTCCTTATAAAAAAGGGTCGAAAACGAGTAATGTCCTAAATTAACGAGGGGATTTTCTTAACCTCCATTTTGGCTGAATTTTTAGAGAATGCAAAAATATCCCATGGAAGTCGTAGTTATGTTGTTTACCTATCCAACGAATTGTCACACGCTAAGATTCAATGCAACTCGGCCACATTATGGCCTTCCTACTAAAAAAGGGTCGAAAACCAGTAATGTCCCAAATTAACGAGGATATTTTCTTAACCCCCATTTTGGCTGATTTTTTAGAGAATGCAAAAATATCCCATGGAAGTCGTAGTTATGTTGTTTACCTATCCAACGAATTGTCACACGCTAAGATTCAATGCAAATCGGCCACATTATGGCCTTCCTACTAAAAAAGGGTCGAAAACGAGTAATGTCCCAAATTAACGAGGATATTTTCTTAACCCCCATTTTGGCTGAAATTTTAGAGAATGCAAAAATATCCCATGGAAGTCATAGTTATGTTGTTTACCTATCCAACGAATTGTCACACGCTAAGATTCAATGCAAATCGGCCACATTATGGCCTTCCTACTAAAAAAGGGTCGAAAACGAGTAATGTCAAAAATTAACGAGGATATTTTCTCAACCCCCATTTTGGCTGAATTTTTAGAGAATGCAAAAATATCCCATGGAAGTCGTAGTTATGTTGTTTACCTATCCAACGAATTGTCACACGCTAAGATTCAATGCAAATCGGCCACATTATGGCCTTCCTACTAAAAAAGGGTCGAAAACGAGTATTGTCCCAAATTAACGAGGAGATTTTCTTAACCCCCATTTTGGCTGAATTTTTAGAGAATGCAAAAATATCCCATGGAAGTCATAGTTATGTTGTTTACCTATCCAACGAATTGTCACACGCTAAGATTCAATGCAAATCGGCCACATTATGGCCTTCCTACTAAAAAAGGGTCGAAAACGAGTAATGTCAAAAATTAACGAGGATATTTTCTTAACCCCCATTTTGGCTGAATTTTTAGAGAATGCAAAAATATCCCATGGAAGTCGTAGTTATGTTGTTTACCTATCCAACGAATTGTCACACGCTAAGATTCAATGCAAATCGGCCACATTATGGCCTTCCTACTAAAAAAGGGTCGAAAACGAGTAATGTCAAAAATTAACGAGGATATTTTCTTAACCCCCATTTTGGCTGATTTTTTAGAGAATGCAAAAATATCCCATGGAAGTCGTAGTTATGTTGTTTACCTATCCAACGAATTGTCACACGCCAAGATTCAATGCAAATCGGCCACATTATGGCCTTCCTAGTAAAAAAGGGTCGAAAACGAGTAATGTCCCAAATTAACGGGGAGATTTTCTTAACCTCCATTTTGGCTGAATTTTTAAAAAATGCAAAAATATCCCATGGAAGTCGTAGCTATGTTGTTTACCTATCCAACGAATTGTCCCATACTAAGATTCAATACAAACCGGCCACTTTATGACCTTCCTTATAAAAAAGGGTCGAAAACGAGTAATGTCCTAAATTAACGAGGGGATTTTCTTAACCTCCATTTTGGCTGAATTTTTAGAGAATGCAAAAATATCCCATGGAAGTCGTAGTTATGTTGTTTACCTATCCAACGAATTGTCACACGCTAAGATTCAATGCAACTCGGCCACATTATGGCCTTCCTACTAAAAAAGGGTCGAAAACCAGTAATGTCCCAAATTAACGAGGATATTTTCTTAACCCCCATTTTGGCTGATTTTTTAGAGAATGCAAAAATATCCCATGGAAGTCGTAGTTATGTTGTTTACCTATCCAACGAATTGTCACACGCTAAGATTCAATGCAAATCGGCCACATTATGGCCTTCCTACTAAAAAAGGGTCGAAAACGAGTAATGTCAAAAATCAACGAGGATATTTTCTTAACCCCCATTTTGGCTGAATTTTTAGAGAATGCAAAAATATCCCATGGAAGTCGTAGTTATGTTGTTTACCTATCCAACGAATTGTCACACGCTAAGATTCAATGCAAATCGGCCACATTATGGCCTTCCTACTAAAAAAGGGTCGAAAACGAGTATTGTCCCAAATTAACGAGGAGATTTTCTTAACCCCCATTTTGGCTGAATTTTTAGAGAATGCAAAAATATCCCATGGAAGTCATAGTTATGTTGTTTACCTATCCAACGAATTGTCACACGCTAAGATTCAATGCAAATCGGCCACATTATGGCCTTCCTACTAAAAAAGGGTCGAAAACGAGTAATGTCAAAAATTAACGAGGATATTTTCTTAACCCCCATTTTGGCTGAATTTTTAGAGAATGCAAAAATATCCCATGGAAGTCGTAGTTATGTTGTTTACCTATCCAACGAATTGTCACACGCTAAGATTCAATGCAAATCGGCCACATTATGGCCTTCCTACTAAAAAAGGGTCGAAAACGAGTAATGTCAAAAATTAACGAGGATATTTTCTTAACCCCCATTTTGGCTGATTTTTTAGAGAATGCAAAAATATCCCATGGAAGTCGTAGTTATGTTGTTTACCTATCCAACGAATTGTCACACGCTAAGATTCAATGCAAATCGGCCACATTATGGCCTTCCTAGTAAAAAAGGGTCGAAAACGAGTAATGTCCCAAATTAACGGGGAGATTTTCTTAACCTCCATTTTGGCTGAATTTTTAAAAAATGCAAAAATATCCCATGGAAGTCGTAGCTATGTTGTTTACCTATCCAACGAATTGTCCCATACTAAGATTCAATACAAACCGGCCACTTTATGACCTTCCTTATAAAAAAGGGTCGAAAACGAGTAATGTCCTAAATTAACGAGGGGATTTTCTTAACCTCCATTTTGGCTGAATTTTTAGAGAATGCAAAAATATCCCATGGAAGTCGTAGTTATGTTGTTTACCTATCCAACGAATTGTCACACGCTAAGATTCAATGCAACTCGGCCACATTATGGCCTTCCTACTAAAAAAGGGTCGAAAACCAGTAATGTCCCAAATTAACGAGGATATTTTCTTAACCCCCATTTTGGCTGATTTTTTAGAGAATGCAAAAATATCCCATGGAAGTCGTAGTTATGTTGTTTACCTATCCAACGAATTGTCACACGCTAAGATTCAATGCAAATCGGCCACATTATGGCCTTCCTACTAAAAAAGGGTCGAAAACGAGTATTGTCCCAAATTAACGAGGAGATTTTCTTAACCCCCATTTTGGCTGAATTTTTAGAGAATGCAAAAATATCCCATGGAAGTCATAGTTATGTTGTTTACCTATCCAACGAATTGTCACACGCTAAGATTCAATGCAAATCGGCCACATTATGGCCTTCCTACTAAAAAAGGGTCGAAAACGAGTAATGTTAAAAATTAACGAGGATATTTTCTTAACCCCCATTTTGGCTGAATTTTTAGAGAATGCAAAAATATCCCATGGAAGTCGTAGTTATGTTGTTTACCTATCCAACGAATTGTCACACGCTAAGATTCAATGCAAATCGGCCACATTATGGCCTTCCTACTAAAAAAGGGTCGAAAACGAGTAATGTCAAAAATTAACGAGGATATTTTCTTAACCCCCATTTTGGCTGAATTTTTAGAGAATGCAAAAATATCCCATGGAAGTCGTAGTTATGTTATTTACCTATCCAACGAATTGTCACACGCTAAGATTCAATGCAAATCGGCCACATTATGGCCTTCCCACTAAAAAAGGGTCGAAAACGAGTAATGTCAAAAATTAACGAGGATATTTTCTTAAGCCCCATTTTGGCTGATTTTTTAGAGAATGCAAAAATATCCCATGGAAGTCGTAGTTATGTTGTTTACCTATCCAACGAATTGTCACACGCTAAGATTCAATGCAAATCGGCCACATTATGGCCTTCCTAGTAAAAAAGGGTCGAAAACGAGTAATGTCCCAAATTAACGGGGAGATTTTCTTAACCTCCATTTTGGCTGAATTTTTAAAAAATGCAAAAATATCCCATGGAAGTCGTAGCTATGTTGTTTACCTATCCAACGAATTGTCCCATACTAAGATTCAATACAAACCGGCCACTTTATGACCTTCCTTATAAAAAAGGGTCGAAAACGAGTAATGTCCTAAATTAACGAGGGGATTTTCTTAACCTCCATTTTGGCTGAATTTTTAGAGAATGCAAAAATATCCCATGGAAGTCGTAGTTATGTTGTTTACCTATCCAACGAATTGTCACACGCTAAGATTCAATGCAACTCGGCCACATTATGGCCTTCCTACTAAAAAAGGGTCGAAAACCAGTAATGTCCCAAATTAACGAGGATATTTTCTTAACCCCCATTTTGGCTGATTTTTTAGAGAATGCAAAAATATCCCATGGAAGTCGTAGTTATGTTGTTTACCTATCCAACGAATTGTCACACGCTAAGATTCAATGCAAATCGGCCACATTATGGCCTTCCTACTAAAAAAGGGTCGAAAACGAGTAATGTCCCAAATTAACGAGGATATTTTCTTAACCCCCATTTTGGCTGAATTTTTAGAGAATGCAAAAATATCCCATGGAAGTCATAGTTATGTTGTTTACCTATCCAACGAATTGTCACACGCTAAGATTCAATGCAAATCGGCCACATTATGGCCTTCCTACTAAAAAAGGGTCGAAAACGAGTAATGTCAAAAATTAACGAGGATATTTTCTTAACCCCCATTTTGGCTGAATTTTTAGAGAATGCAAAAATATCCCATGGAAGTCGTAGTTATGTTATTTACCTATCCAACGAATTGTCACACGCTAAGATTCAATGCAAATCGGCCACATTATGGCCTTCCCACTAAAAAAGGGTCGAAAACGAGTAATGTCAAAAATTAACGAGGATATTTTCTTAAGCCCCATTTTGGCTGATTTTTTAGAGAATGCAAAAATATCCCATGGAAGTCGTAGTTATGTTGTTTACCTATCCAACGAATTGTCACACGCTAAGATTCAATGCAAATCGGCCACATTATGGCCTTCCTAGTAAAAATGGGTCGAAAACGAGTAATGTCCCAAATTAACGGGGAGATTTTCTTAACCTCCATTTTGGCTGAATTTTTAAAAAATGCAAAAATATCCCATGGAAGTCGTAGCTATGTTGTTTACCTATCCAACGAATTGTCCCATACTAAGATTCAATACAAACCGGCCACTTTATGACCTTCCTTATAAAAAAGGGTCGAAAACGAGTAATGTCCTAAATTAACGAGGGGATTTTCTTAACCTCCATTTTGGCTGAATTTTTAGAGAATGCAAAAATATCCCATGGAAGTCGTAGTTATGTTGTTTACCTATCCAACGAATTGTCACACGCTAAGATTCAATGCAACTCGGCCACATTATGGCCTTCCTACTAAAAAAGGGTCGAAAACCAGTAATGTCCCAAATTAACGAGGATATTTTCTTAACCCCCATTTTGGCTGATTTTTTAGAGAATGCAAAAATATCCCATGGAAGTCGTAGTTATGTTGTTTACCTATCCAACGAATTGTCACACGCTAAGATTCAATGCAAATCGGCCACATTATGGCCTTCCTACTAAAAAAGGGTCGAAAACGAGTAATGTCCCAAATTAACGAGGATATTTTCTTAACCCCCATTTTGGCTGAATTTTTAGAGAATGCAAAAATATCCCATGGAAGTCATAGTTATGTTGTTTACCTATCCAACGAATTGTCACACGCTAAGATTCAATGCAAATCGGCCACATTATGGCCTTCCTACTAAAAAAGGGTCGAAAACGAGTAATGTCAAAAATTAACGAGGATATTTTCTTAACCCCCATTTTGGCTGAATTTTTAGAGAATGCAAAAATATCCCATGGAAGTCGTAGTTATGTTGTTTACCTATCCAACGAATTGTCACACGCTAAGATTCAATGCAAATCGGCCACATTATGGCCTTCCTACTAAAAAAGGGTCGAAAACGAGTATTGTCCCAAATTAACGAGGAGATTTTCTTAACCCCCATTTTGGCTGAATTTTTAGAGAATGCAAAAATATCCCATGGAAGTCATAGTTATGTTGTTTACCTATCCAACGAATTGTCACACGCTAAGATTCAATGCAAATCGGCCACATTATGGCCTTCCTACTAAAAAAGGGTCGAAAACGAGTAATGTCCCAAATTAACGAGGATATTTTCTTAACCCCCATTTTGGCTGAATTCTTAAAGAATGCAAAAATATCCCATGGAAGTCATTGTTATGTTGTTTACCTATCCAACGAATTGTCACACGCTAAGATTCAATGCAAATCGGCCACATTATGGCCTTCCTAGTAAAAAAGGGTCGAAAACGAGTAATGTCCCAAATTAACGAGGAGATTTTCTTAACCTCCATTTTGGCTGAATTTTTAAAAAATGCAAAAATATCCGATGGAAGTCGTAGCTATGTTGTTTACCTATCCAACGAATTGTCCCATACTAAGATTCAATAAAAACCGGCCACTTTATGACCTTCCTTATAAAAAAGGGTCGAAAACGAGTAATGTCCTAAATTAACGAGGGAATTTTCTTAACCTCCATTTTGGCTGAATTTTTAGAGAATGCAAAAATATCCCATGGAAGTCGGAGTTATGTTGTTTACCTATCCAACGAATTGTCACACGCTAAGATTCAATGCAACTCGGCCACATTATGGCCTTCCTACTAAAAAAGGGTCGAAAACCAGTAATGTCCCAAATTAACGAGGATATTTTCTTAACCCCCATTTTGGCTGATTTTTTAGAGAATGCAAAAATATCCCATGGAAGTCGTAGTTATGTTGTTTACCTATCCAACGAATTGTCACACGCTAAGATTCAATGCAAATCGGCCACATTATGGCCTTCCTACTAAAAAAGGGTCGAAAACGAGTAATGTCCCAAATTAACGAGGATATTTTCTTAACCCCCATTTTGGCTGAATTTTTAGAGAATGCAAAAATATCCCATGGAAGTCATAGTTATGTTGTTTACCTATCCAACGAATTGTCACACGCTAAGATTCAATGCAAATCGGCCACATTATGGCCTTCCTACTAAAAAAGGGTCGAAAACGAGTAATGTCAAAAATTAACGAGGATATTTTCTTAACCCC
The DNA here is from genome assembly GCF_051527215.1 of Medicago sativa. Classification (NCBI taxonomy): domain Eukaryota; kingdom Viridiplantae; phylum Streptophyta; class Magnoliopsida; order Fabales; family Fabaceae; genus Medicago; species Medicago sativa. The sequence continues at coordinate 87,760,185 of NC_140750.1, forward strand.
CATTTTGGCTGAATTTTTAGAGAATGCAAAAATATCCCATGGAAGTCGTAGTTATGTTGTTTACCTATCCAACGAATTGTCACACGCTAAGATTCAATGCAAATCGGCCACATTATGGCCTTCCTACGAAAAAAGGGTCGAAAACGAGTATTGTCCCAAATTAACGAGGAGATTTTCTTAACCCCCATTTTGGCTGAATTTTTAGAGAATGCAAAAATATCCCATGGAAGTCATAGTTATGTTGTTTACCTATCCAACGAATTGTCACACGCTAAGATTCAATGCAAATCGGCCACATTATGGCCTTCCTACTAAAAAAGGGTCGAAAACGAGTAATGTCCCAAATTAACGAGGATATTTTCTTAACCCCCATTTTGGCTGAATTTTTAAAGAATGCAAAAATATCCCATGGAAGTCATTGTTATGTTGTTTACCTATCCAACGAATTGTCACACGCTAAGATTCAATGCAAATCGGCCACATTATGGCCTTCCTAGTAAAAAAGGGTCGAAAACGAGTAATGTCCCAAATTAACGAGGAGATTTTCTTAACCTCCATTTTGGCTGAATTTTTAAAAAATGCAAAAATATCCGATGGAAGTCGTAGCTATGTTGTTTACCTATCCAACGAATTGTCCCATACTAAGATTCAATAAAAACCGGCCACTTTATGACCTTCCTTATAAAAAAGGGTCGAAAACGAGTAATGTCCTAAATTAACGAGGGAATTTTCTTAACCTCCATTTTGGCTGAATTTTTAGAGAATGCAAAAATATCCCATGGAAGTCGGAGTTATGTTGTTTACCTATCCAACGAATTGTCACACGCTAAGATTCAATGCAACTCGGCCACATTATGGCCTTCCTACTAAAAAAGGGTCGAAAACCAGTAATGTCCCAAATTAACGAGGATATTTTCTTAACCCCCATTTTGGCTGATTTTTTAGAGAATGCAAAAATATCCCATGGAAGTCGTAGTTATGTTGTTTACCTATCCAACGAATTGTCACACGCTAAGATTCAATGCAAATCGGCCACATTATGGCCTTCCTACTAAAAAAGGGTCGAAAACGAGTAATGTCCCAAATTAACGAGGATATTTTCTTAACCCCCATTTTGGCTGAATTTTTAGAGAATGCAAAAATATCCCATGGAAGTCATAGTTATGTTGTTTACCTATCCAACGAATTGTCACACGCTAAGATTCAATGCAAATCGGCCACATTATGGCCTTCCTAGTAAAAAAGGGTCGAAAACGAGTAATGTCCCAAATTAACGAGGAGATTTTCTTAACCTCCATTTTGGCTGAATTTTTAAAAAATGCAAAAATATCCGATGGAAGTCGTAGCTATGTTGTTTACCTATCCAACGAATTGTCCCATACTAAGATTCAATAAAAACCGGCCACTTTATGACCTTCCTTATAAAAAAGGGTCGAAAACGAGTAATGTCCTAAATTAACGAGGGAATTTTCTTAACCTCCATTTTGGCTGAATTTTTAGAGAATGCAAAAATATCCCATGGAAGTCGGAGTTATGTTGTTTACCTATCCAACGAATTGTCACACGCTAAGATTCAATGCAACTCGGCCACATTATGGCCTTCCTACTAAAAAAGGGTCGAAAACCAGTAATGTCCCAAATTAACGAGGATATTTTCTTAACCCCCATTTTGGCTGATTTTTTAGAGAATGCAAAAATATCCCATGGAAGTCGTAGTTATGTTGTTTACCTATCCAACGAATTGTCACACGCTAAGATTCAATGCAAATCGGCCACATTATGGCCTTCCTACTAAAAAAGGGTCGAAAACGAGTAATGTCCCAAATTAACGAGGATATTTTCTTAACCCCCATTTTGGCTGAATTTTTAGAGAATGCAAAAATATCCCATGGAAGTCATAGTTATGTTGTTTACCTATCCAACGAATTGTCACACGCTAAGATTCAATGCAAATCGGCCACATTATGGCCTTCCTACTAAAAAAGGGTCGAAAACGAGTAATGTAAAAAATTAACGAGGATATTTTCTTAACCCCCATTTTGGCTGAATTTTTAGAGAATGCAAAAATATCCCATGGAAGTCGTAGTTATGTTGTTTACCTATCCAACGAATTGTCACACGCTAAGATTCAATGCAAATCGGCCACATTATGGCCTTCCTACTAAAAAAGGGTCGAAAACGAGTAATGTCCCAAATTAACGAGGAGATTTTCTTAACCCCCATTTTGGCTGAATTTTTAGAGAATGCAAAAATATCCCATGGAAGTCATAGTTATGTTGTTTACCTATCCAACGAATTGTCACACGCTAAGATTCAATGCAAATCGGCCACATTATGGCCTTCCTACTGAAAAAGGGTCGAAAACGAGTAATGTCCCAAATTAACGAGGATATTTTCTTAACCCCCATTTTGGCTGAATTTTTAAAGAATGCAAAAATATCCCATGGAAGTCATTGTTATGTTGTTTACCTATCCAACGAATTGTCACACGCTAAGATTCAATGCAAATCGGCCACATTATGGCCTTCCTAGTATAAAAGGGTCGAAAACGAGTAATGTCCCAAATTAACGAGGAGATTTTCTTAACCTCCATTTTGGCTGAATTTTTAAAAAATGCAAAAATATCCGATGGAAGTCGTAGCTATGTTGTTTACCTATCCAACGAATTGTCCCATACTAAGATTCAATAAAAACCGGCCACTTTATGACCTTCCTTATAAAAAAGGGTCGAAAACGAGTAATGTCCTAAATTAACGAGGGAATTTTCTTAACCTCCATTTTGGCTGAATTTTTAGAGAATGCAAAAATATCCCATGGAAGTCGGAGTTATGTTGTTTACCTATCCAACGAATTGTCACACGCTAAGATTCAATGCAACTCGGCCACATTATGGCCTTCCTACTAAAAAAGGGTCGAAAACCAGTAATGTCCCAAATTAACGAGGATATTTTCTTAACCCCCATTTTGGCTGATTTTTTAGAGAATGCAAAAATATCCCATGGAAGTCGTAGTTATGTTGTTTACCTATCCAACGAATTGTCACACGCTAAGATTCAATGCAAATCGGCCACATTATGGCCTTCCTACTAAAAAAGGGTCGAAAACGAGTAATGTCCCAAATTAACGAGGATATTTTCTTAACCCCCATTTTGGCTGAATTTTTAGAGAATGCAAAAATATCCCATGGAAGTCATAGTTATGTTGTTTACCTATCCAACGAATTGTCACACGCTAAGATTCAATGCAAATCGGCCACATTATGGCCTTCCTAGTAAAAAAGGGTCGAAAACGAGTAATGTCCCAAATTAACGAGGAGATTTTCTTAACCTCCATTTTGGCTGAATTTTTAAAAAATGCAAAAATATCCGATGGAAGTCGTAGCTATGTTGTTTACCTATCCAACGAATTGTCCCATACTAAGATTCAATAAAAACCGGCCACTTTATGACCTTCCTTATAAAAAAGGGTCGAAAACGAGTAATGTCCTAAATTAACGAGGGAATTTTCTTAACCTCCATTTTGGCTGAATTTTTAGAGAATGCAAAAATATCCCATGGAAGTCGGAGTTATGTTGTTTACCTATCCAACGAATTGTCACACGCTAAGATTCAATGCAACTCGGCCACATTATGGCCTTCCTACTAAAAAAGGGTCGAAAACCAGTAATGTCCCAAATTAACGAGGATATTTTCTTAACCCCCATTTTGGCTGATTTTTTAGAGAATGCAAAAATATCCCATGGAAGTCGTAGTTATGTTGTTTACCTATCCAACGAATTGTCACACGCTAAGATTCAATGCAAATCGGCCACATTATGGCCTTCCTACTAAAAAAGGGTCGAAAACGAGTAATGTCCCAAATTAACGAGGATATTTTCTTAACCCCCATTTTGGCTGAATTTTTAGAGAATGCAAAAATATCCCATGGAAGTCATAGTTATGTTGTTTACCTATCCAACGAATTGTCACACGCTAAGATTCAATGCAAATCGGCCACATTATGGCCTTCCTACTAAAAAAGGGTCGAAAACGAGTAATGTAAAAAATTAACGAGGATATTTTCTTAACCCCCATTTTGGCTGAATTTTTAGAGAATGCAAAAATATCCCATGGAAGTCGTAGTTATGTTGTTTACCTATCCAACGAATTGTCACACGCTAAGATTCAATGCAAATCGGCCACATTATGGCCTTCCTACTAAAAAAGGGTCGAAAACGAGTAATGTCCCAAATTAACGAGGAGATTTTCTTAACCCCCATTTTGGCTGAATTTTTAGAGAATGCAAAAATATCCCATGGAAGTCATAGTTATGTTGTTTACCTATCCAACGAATTGTCACACGCTAAGATTCAATGCAAATCGGCCACATTATGGCCTTCCTACTGAAAAAGGGTCGAAAACGAGTAATGTCCCAAATTAACGAGGATATTTTCTTAACCCCCATTTTGGCTGAATTTTTAAAGAATGCAAAAATATCCCATGGAAGTCATTGTTATGTTGTTTACCTATCCAACGAATTGTCACACGCTAAGATTCAATGCAAATCGGCCACATTATGGCCTTCCTAGTATAAAAGGGTCGAAAACGAGTAATGTCCCAAATTAACGAGGAGATTTTCTTAACCTCCATTTTGGCTGAATTTTTAAAAAATGCTAAAATATCCGATGGAAGTCGTAGCTATGTTGTTTACCTATCCAACGAATTGTCCCATACTAAGATTCAATAAAAACCGGCCACTTTATGACCTTCCTTATAAAAAAGGGTCGAAAACGAGTAATGTCCTAAATTAACGAGGGGATTTTCTTAACCTCCATTTTGGCTGAATTTTTAGAGAATGCAAAAATATCCCATGGAAGTCGGAGTTATGTTGTTTACCTATCCAACGAATTGTCACACGCTAAGATTCAATGCAACTCGGCCACATTATGGCCTTCCTACTAAAAAAGGGTCGAAAACCAGTAATGTCCCAAATTAACGAGGATATTTTCTTAACCCCCATTTTGGCTGATTTTTTAGAGAATGCAAAAATATCCCATGGAAGTCGTAGTTATGTTGTTTACCTATCCAACGAATTGTCACACGCTAAGATTCAATGCAAATCGGCCACATTATGGCCTTCCTACTAAAAAAGGGTCGAAAACGAGTAATGTCCCAAATTAACGAGGATATTTTCTTAACCCCCATTTTGGCTGAATTTTTAGAGAATGCAAAAATATCCCATGGAAGTCATAGTTATGTTGTTTACCTATCCAACGAATTGTCACACGCTAAGATTCAATGCAAATCGGCCACATTATGGCCTTCCTACTAAAAAAGGGTCGAAAACGAGTAATGTCAAAAATTAACGAGGATATTTTCTTAACCCCCATTTTGGCTGAATTTTTAGAGAATGCAAAAATATCCCATGGAAGTCGTAGTTATGTTGTTTACCTATCCAACGAATTGTCACACGCTAAGATTCAATGCAAATCGGCCACATTATGGCCTTCCTACTAAAAAAGGGTCGAAAACGAGTAATGTCCCAAATTAACGAGGAGATTTTCTTAACCCCCATTTTGGCTGAATTTTTAGAGAATGCAAAAATATCCCATGGAAGTCATAGTTATGTTGTTTACCTATCCAACGAATTGTCACACGCTAAGATTCAATGCAAATCGGCCACATTATGGCCTTCCTACTGAAAAAGGGTCGAAAACGAGTAATGTCCCAAATTAACGAGGATATTTTCTTAACCCCCATTTTGGCTGATTTTTTAGAGAATGCAAAAATATCCCATGGAAGTCGTAGTTATGTTGTTTACCTATCCAACGAATTGTCACACGCTAAGATTCAATGCAAATCGGCCACATTATGGCCTTCCTACTAAAAAAGGGTCGAAAACGAGTAATGTCCCAAATTAACGAGGATATTTTCTTAACCCCCATTTTGGCTGAATTTTTAGAGAATGCAAAAATATCCCATGGAAGTCATAGTTATGTTGTTTACCTATCCAACGAATTGTCACACGCTAAGATTCAATGCAAATCGGCCACATTATGGCCTTCCTACTAAAAAAGGGTCGAAAACGAGTAATGTCAAAAATTAACGAGGATATTTTCTTAACCCCCATTTTGGCTGAATTTTTAGAGAATGCAAAAATATCCCATGGAAGTCGTAGTTATGTTGTTTACCTATCCAACGAATTGTCACACGCTAAGATTCAATGCAAATCGGCCACATTATGGCCTTCCTACTAAAAAAGGGTCGAAAACGAGTAATGTCCCAAATTAACGAGGAGATTTTCTTAACCCCCATTTTGGCTGAATTTTTAGAGAATGCAAAAATATCCCATGGAAGTCATAGTTATGTTGTTTACCTATCCAACGAATTGTCACACGCTAAGATTCAATGCAAATCGGCCACATTATGGCCTTCCTAGTAAAAAAGGGTCGAAAACGAGTAATGTCCCAAATTAACGAGGAGATTTTCTTAACCTCCATTTTGGCTGAATTTTTAAAAAATGCAAAAATATCTGATGGAAGTCATAGCTATGTTGTTTACCTATCCAACGAATTGTCCCATACTAAGATTCAATACAAACCGGCCACTTTATGACCTTCCTTATAAAAAAGGGTCGAAAACGAGTAATGTCCTAAATTAACGAGGGGATTTTCTTAACCTCCATTTTGGCTGAATTTTTAGAGAATGCAAAAATATCCCATGGAAGTCGTAGTTATGTTGTTTACCTATCCAACGAATTGTCACACGCTAAGATTCAATGCAACTCGGCCACATTATGGCCTTCCTACTAAAAAAGGGTCGAAAACCAGTAATGTCCCAAATTAACGAGGATATTTTCTTAACCCCCATTTTGGCTGATTTTTTAGAGAATGCAAAAATATCCCATGGAAGTCGTAGTTATGTTGTTTACCTATCCAACGAATTGTCACACGCTAAGATTCAATGCAAATCGGCCACATTATGGCCTTCCTACTAAAAAAGGGTCGAAAACGAGTAATGTCCCAAATTAACGAGGATATTTTCTTAACCCCCATTTTGGCTGAATTTTTAGAGAATGCAAAAATATCCCATGGAAGTCATAGTTATGTTGTTTACCTATCCAACGAATTGTCACACGCTAAGATTCAATGCAAATCGGCCACATTATGGCCTTCCTACTAAAAAAGGGTCGAAAACGAGTAATGTCAAAAATTAACGAGGATATTTTCTTAACCCCCATTTTGGCTGAATTTTTAGAGAATGCAAAAATATCCCATGGAAGTCGTAGTTATGTTGTTTACCTATCCAACGAATTGTCACACGCTAAGATTCAATGCAAATCGGCCACATTATGGCCTTCCTACTAAAAAAGGGTCGAAAACGAGTAATGTCCCAAATTAACGAGGAGATTTTCTTAACCCCCATTTTGGCTGAATTTTTAGAGAATGCAAAAATATCCCATGGAAGTCATAGTTATGTTGTTTACCTATCCAACGAATTGTCACACGCTAAGATTCAATGCAAATCGGCCACATTATTGCCTTCCTACTGAAAAAGGGTCGAAAACGAGTAATGTCCCAAATTAACGAGGATATTTTCTTAACCCCCATTTTGGCTGAATTTTTAAAGAATGCAAAAATATCCCATGGAAGTCATTGTTATGTTGTTTACCTATCCAACGAATTGTCACACGCTAAGATTCAATGCAAATCGGCCACATTATGGCCTTCCTAGTAAAAAAGGGTCGAAAACGAGTAATGTCCCAAATTAACGAGGAGATTTTCTTAACCTCCATTTTGGCTGAATTTTTAAAAAATGCAAAAATATCTGATGGAAGTCGTAGCTATGTTGTTTACCTATCCAACGAATTGTCCCATACTAAGATTCAATACAAACCGGCCACTTTATGACCTTCCTTATAAAAAAGGGTCGAAAACGAGTAATGTCCTAAATTAACGAGGGGATTTTCTTAACCTCCATTTTGGCTGAATTTTTAGAGAATGCAAAAATATCCCATGGAAGTCGTAGTTATGTTGTTTACCTATCCAACGAATTGTCACACGCTAAGATTCAATGCAACTCGGCCACATTATGGCCTTCCTACTAAAAAAGGGTCGAAAACCAGTAATGTCCCAAATTAACGAGGATATTTTCTTAACCCCCATTTTGGCTGATTTTTTAGAGAATGCAAAAATATCCCATGGAAGTCGTAGTTATGTTGTTTACCTATCCAACGAATTGTCACACGCTAAGATTCAATGCAAATCGGCCACATTATGGCCTTCCTACTAAAAAAGGGTCGAAAACGAGTAATGTCCCAAATTAACGAGGATATTTTCTTAACCCCCATTTTGGCTGAATTTTTAGAGAATGCAAAAATATCCCATGGAAGTCATAGTTATGTTGTTTACCTATCCAACGAATTGTCACACGCTAAGATTCAATGCAAATCGGCCACATTATGGCCTTCCTACTAAAAAAGGGTCGAAAACGAGTAATGTCCCAAATTAACGAGGATATTTTCTTAACCCCCATTTTGGCTGAATTTTTAGAGAATGCAAAAATATCCCATGGAAGTCATAGTTATGTTGTTTACCTATCCAACGAATTGTCACACGCTAAGATTCAATGCAAATCGGCCACATTATGGCCTTCCTACTAAAAAAGGGTCGAAAACGAGTAATGTCAAAAATTAACGAGGATATTTTCTTAACCCCCATTTTGGCTGAATTTTTAGAGAATGCAAAAATATCCCATGGAAGTCGTAGTTATGTTGTTTACCTATCCAACGAATTGTCACACGCTAAGATTCAATGCAAATCGGCCACATTATGGCCTTCCTACTAAAAAAGGGTCGAAAACGAGTAATGTCCCAAATTAACGAGGAGATTTTCTTAACCCCCATTTTGGCTGAATTTTTAGAGAATGCAAAAATATCCCATGGAAGTCATAGTTATGTTGTTTACCTATCCAACGAATTGTCACACGCTAAGATTCAATGCAAATCGGCCACATTATTGCCTTCCTACTGAAAAAGGGTCGAAAACGAGTAATGTCCCAAATTAACGAGGATATTTTCTTAACCCCCATTTTGGCTGAATTTTTAAAGAATGCAAAAATATCCCATGGAAGTCATTGTTATGTTGTTTACCTATCCAACGAATTGTCACACGCTAAGATTCAATGCAAATCGGCCACATTATGGCCTTCCTAGTAAAAAAGGGTCGAAAACGAGTAATGTCCCAAATTAACGAGGAGATTTTCTTAACCTTCATTTTGGCTGAATTTTTAAAAAATGCAAAAATATCTGATGGAAGTCGTAGCTATGTTGTTTACCTATCCAACGAATTGTCCCATACTAAGATTCAATACAAACCGGCCACATTATGGCCTTCCTACTAAAAAAGGGTCGAAAACGAGTAATGTCAAAAATTAACGAGGATATTTTCTTAACCCCCATTTTGGCTGAATTTTTAGAGAATGCAAAAATATCCCATGGAAGTCGTAGTTATGTTGTTTACCTATCCAACGAATTGTCACACGCTAAGATTCAATGCAACTCGGCCACATTATGGCCTTCCTACTAAAAAAGGGTCGAAAACCAGTAATGTCCCAAATTAACGAGGATATTTTCTTAACCCCCATTTTGGCTGATTTTTTAGAGAATGCAAAAATATCCCATGGAAGTCGTAGTTATGTTGTTTACCTATCCAACGAATTGTCACACGCTAAGATTCAATGCAAATCGGCCACATTATGGCCTTCCTACTAAAAAAGGGTCGAAAACGAGTAATGTCCCAAATTAACGAGGATATTTTCTTAACCCCCATTTTGGCTGAATTTTTAGAGAATGCAAAAATATCCCATGGAAGTCGTAGTTATGTTGTTTACCTATCCAACGAATTGTCACACGCTAAGATTCAATGCAAATCGGCCACATTATGGCCTTCCTACTAAAAAAGGGTCGAAAACGAGTAATGTCCCAAATTAACGAGGAGATTTTCTTAACCCCCATTTTGGCTGAATTTTTAGAGAATGCAAAAATATCCCATGGAAGTCATAGTTATGTTGTTTACCTATCCAACGAATTGTCACACGCTAAGATTCAATGCAAATCGGCCACATTATTGCCTTCCTACTGAAAAAGGGTCGAAAACGAGTAATGTCCCAAATTAACGAGGATATTTTCTTAACCCCCATTTTGGCTGAATTTTTAAAGAATGCAAAAATATCCCATGGAAGTCATTGTTATGTTGTTTACCTATCCAACGAATTGTCACACGCTAAGATTCAATGCAAATCGGCCACATTATGGCCTTCCTAGTAAAAAAGGGTCGAAAACGAGTAATGTCCCAAATTAACGAGGAGATTTTCTTAACCTCCATTTTGGCTGAATTTTTAAAAAATGCTAAAATATCCGATGGAAGTCGTAGCTATGTTGTTTACCTATCCAACGAATTGTCCCATACTAAGATTCAATACAAACCGGCCACTTTATGACCTTCCTTATAAAAAAGGGTCGAAAACGAGTAATGTCCTAAATTAACGAGGGGATTTTCTTAACCTCCATTTTAGCTGAATTTTTAGAGAATGCAAAAATATCCCATGGAAGTCGTAGTTATGTTGTTTACCTATCCAACGAATTGTCACACGCTAAGATTCAATGCAAATCGGCCACATTATGGCCTTCCTACTAAAAAAGGGTCGAAAACGAGTAATGTCCCAAATTAACGAGGATATTTTCTTAACCCCCATTTTGGCTGAATTTTTAGAGAATGCAAAAATATCCCATGGAAGTCATAGTTATGTTGTTTACCTATCCAACGAATTGTCACACGCTAAGATTCAATGCAAATCGGCCACATTATGGCCTTCCTACTAAAAAAGGGTCGAAAACGAGTAATGTCAAAAATTAACGAGGATATTTTCTTAACCCCCATTTTGGCTGAATTTTTAGAGAATGCAAAAATATCCCATGGAAGTCGTAGTTATGTTGTTTACCTATCCAACGAATTGTCACACGCTAAGATTCAATGCAAATCGGCCACATTATGGCCTTCCTACTAAAAAAGGGTCGAAAACGAGTAATGTCCCAAATTAACGAGGAGATTTTCTTAACCCCCATTTTGGCTGAATTTTTAGAGAATGCAAAAATATCCCATGGAAGTCATAGTTATGTTGTTTACCTATCCAACGAATTGTCACACGCTAAGATTCAATGCAAATCGGCCACATTATTGCCTTCCTACTGAAAAAGGGTCGAAAACGAGTAATGTCCCAAATTAACGAGGATATTTTCTTAACCCCCATTTTGGCTGAATTTTTAAAGAATGCAAAAATATCCCATGGAAGTCATTGTTATGTTGTTTACCTATCCAACGAATTGTCACACGCTAAGATTCAATGCAAATCGGCCACATTATGGCCTTCCTAGTAAAAAAGGGTCGAAAACGAGTAATGTCCCAAATTAACGAGGAGATTTTCTTAACCTTCATTTTGGCTGAATTTTTAAAAAATGCAAAAATATCTGATGGAAGTCGTAGCTATGTTGTTTACCTATCCAACGAATTGTCCCATACTAAGATTCAATACAAACCGGCCACTTTATGACCTTCCTTATAAAAAAGGGTCGAAAACGAGTAATGTCCTAAATTAACGAGGGGATTTTCTTAACCTCCATTTTGGCTGAATTTTTAGAGAATGCAAAAATATCCCATGGAAGTCGTAGTTATGTTGTTTACCTATCCAACGAATTGTCACACGCTAAGATTCAATGCAACTCGGCCACATTATGGCCTTCCTACTAAAAAAGGGTCGAAAACCAGTAATGTCCCAAATTAACGAGGATATTTTCTTAACCCCCATTTTGGCTGATTTTTTAGAGAATGCAAAAATATCCCATGGAAGTCGTAGTTATGTTGTTTACCTATCCAACGAATTGTCACACGCTAAGATTCAATGCAAATCGGCCACATTATGGCCTTCCTACTAAAAAAGGGTCGAAAACGAGTAATGTCCCAAATTAACGAGGATATTTTCTTAACCCCCATTTTGGCTGAATTTTTAGAGAATGCAAAAATATCCCATGGAAGTCATAGTTATGTTGTTTACCTATCCAACGAATTGTCACACGCTAAGATTCAATGCAAATCGGCCACATTATGGCCTTCCTACTAAAAAAGGGTCGAAAACGAGTAATGTCAAAAATTAACGAGGATATTTTCTTAACCCCCATTTTGGCTGAATTTTTAGAGAATGCAAAAATATCCCATGGAAGTCGTAGTTATGTTGTTTACCTATCCAACGAATTGTCACACGCTAAGATTCAATGCAAATCGGCCACATTATGGCCTTCCTACTAAAAAAGGGTCGAAAACGAGTAATGTCCCAAATTAACGAGGAGATTTTCTTAACCCCCATTTTGGCTAAATTTTTAGAGAATGCAAAAATATCCCATGGAAGTCATAGTTATGTTGTTTACCTATCCAACGAATTGTCACACGCTAAGATTCAATGCAAATCGGCCACATTATTGCCTTCCTACTGAAAAAGGGTCGAAAACGAGTAATGTCCCAAATTAACGAGGATATTTTCTTAACCCCCATTTTGGCTGAATTTTTAAAGAATGCAAAAATATCCCATGGAAGTCATTGTTATGTTGTTTACCTATCCAACGAATTGTCACACGCTAAGATTCAATGCAAATCGGCCACATTATGGCCTTCCTAGTAAAAAAGGGTCGAAAACGAGTAATGTCCCAAATTAACGAGGAGATTTTCTTAACCTTCATTTTGGCTGAATTTTTAAAAAATGCAAAAATATCTGATGGAAGTCGTAGCTATGTTGTTTACCTATCCAACGAATTGTCCCATACTAAGATTCAATACAAACCGGCCACTTTATGACCTTCCTTATAAAAAAGGGTCGAAAACGAGTAATGTCCTAAATTAACGAGGGGATTTTCTTAACCTCCATTTTGGCTGAATTTTTAGAGAATGCAAAAATATCCCATGGAAGTCGTAGTTATGTTGTTTACCTATCCAACGAATTGTCACACGCTAAGATTCAATGCAACTCGGCCACATTATGGCCTTCCTACTAAAAAAGGGTCGAAAACCAGTAATGTCCCAAATTAACGAGGATATTTTCTTAACCCCCATTTTGGCTGATTTTTTAGAGAATGCAAAAATATCCCATGGAAGTCGTAGTTATGTTGTTTACCTATCCAACGAATTGTCACACGCTAAGATTCAATGCAAATCGGCCACATTATGGCCTTCCTACTAAAAAAGGGTCGAAAACGAGTAATGTCCCAAATTAACGAGGATATTTTCTTAACCCCCATTTTGGCTGAATTTTTAGAGAATGCAAAAATATCCCATGGAAGTCATAGTTATGTTGTTTACCTATCCAACGAATTGTCACACGCTAAGATTCAATGCAAATCGGCCACATTATGGCCTTCCTACTAAAAAAGGGTCGAAAACGAGTAATGTCAAAAATTAACGAGGATATTTTCTTAACCCCCATTTTGGCTGAATTTTTAGAGAATGCAAAAATATCCCATGGAAGTCGTAGTTATGTTGTTTACCTATCCAACGAATTGTCACACGCTAAGATTCAATGCAAATCGGCCACATTATGGCCTTCCTACTAAAAAAGGGTCGAAAACGAGTAATGTCCCAAATTAACGAGGAGATTTTCTTAACCCCCATTTTGGCTAAATTTTTAGAGAATGCAAAAATATCCCATGGAAGTCATAGTTATGTTGTTTACCTATCCAACGAATTGTCACAAGCTAAGATTCAATGCAAATCGGCCACATTATTGCCTTCCTACTGAAAAAGGGTCGAAAACGAGTAATGTCCCAAATTAACGAGGATATTTTCTTAACCCCCATTTTGGCTGAATTTTTAAAGAATGCAAAAATATCCCATGGAAGTCATTGTTATGTTGTTTACCTATCCAACGAATTGTCACACGCTAAGATTCAATGCAAATCGGCCACATTATGGCCTTCCTAGTAAAAAAGGGTCGAAAACGAGTAATGTCCCAAATTAACGAGGAGATTTTCTGAACCTCCATTTTGGCTGAATTTTTAAAAAATGCTAAAATATCCGATGGAAGTCGTAGCTATGTTGTTTACCTATCCAACGAATTGTCCCATACTAAGATTCAATACAAACCGGCCACTTTATGACCTTCCTTATAAAAAAGGGTCGAAAACGAGTAATGTCCTAAATTAACGAGGGGATTTTCTTAACCTCCATTTTAGCTGAATTTTTAGAGAATGCAAAAATATCCCATGGAAGTCGTAGTTATGTTGTTTACCTATCCAACGAATTGTCACACGCTAAGATTCAATGCAACTCGGCCACATTATGGCCTTCCTACTAAAAAAGGGTCGAAAACCAGTAATGTCCCAAATTAACGAGGATATTTTCTTAACCCCCATTTTGGCTGATTTTTTAGAGAATGCAAAAATATCCCATGGAAGTCGTAGTTATGTTGTTTACCTATCCAACGAATTGTCACACGCTAAGATTCAATGCAAATCGGCCACATTATGGCCTTCCTACTAAAAAAGGGTCGAAAACGAGTAATGTCCCAAATTAACGAGGATATTTTCTTAACCCCCATTTTGGCTGAATTTTTAGAGAATGCAAAAATATCCCATGGAAGTCATAGTTATGTTGTTTACCTATCCAACGAATTGTCACACGCTAAGATTCAATGCAAATCGGCCACATTATTGCCTTCCTACTGAAAAAGGGTCGAAAACGAGTAATGTCCCAAATTAACGAGGATATTTTCTTAACCCCCATTTTGGCTGAATTTTTAAAGAATGCAAAAATATCCCATGGAAGTCATTGTTATGTTGTTTACCTATCCAACGAATTGTCACACGCTAAGATTCAATGCAAATCGGCCACATTATGGCCTTCCTAGTAAAAAAGGGTCGAAAACGAGTAATGTCCCAAATTAACGAGGAGATTTTCTGAACCTCCATTTTGGCTGAATTTTTAAAAAATGCTAAAATATCCGATGGAAGTCGTAGCTATGTTGTTTACCTATCCAACGAATTGTCCCATACTAAGATTCAATACAAACCGGCCACTTTATGACCTTCCTTATAAAAAAGGGTCGAAAACGAGTAATGTCCTAAATTAACGAGGGGATTTTCTTAACCTCCATTTTAGCTGAATTTTTAGAGAATGCAAAAATATCCCATGGAAGTCGTAGTTATGTTGTTTACCTATCCAACGAATTGTCACACGCTAAGATTCAATGCAACTCGGCCACATTATGGCCTTCCTACTAAAAAAGGGTCGAAAACCAGTAATGTCCCAAATTAACGAGGATATTTTCTTAACCCCCATTTTGGCTGATTTTTTAGAGAATGCAAAAATATCCCATGGAAGTCGTAGTTATGTTGTTTACCTATCCAACGAATTGTCACACGCTAAGATTCAATGCAAATCGGCCACATTATGGCCTTCCTACTAAAAAAGGGTCGAAAACGAGTAATGTCCCAAATTAACGAGGATATTTTCTTAACCCCCATTTTGGCTGAATTTTTAGAGAATGCAAAAATATCCCATGGAAGTCATAGTTATGTTGTTTACCTATCCAACGAATTGTCACACGCTAAGATTCAATGCAAATCGGCCACATTATGGCCTTCCTACTAAAAAAGGGTCGAAAACGAGTAATGTCAAAAATTAACGAGGATATTTTCTTAACCCCCATTTTGGCTGAATTTTTAGAGAATGCAAAAATATCCCATGGAAGTCGTAGTTATGTTGTTTACCTATCCAACGAATTGTCACACGCTAAGATTCAATGCAAATCGGCCACATTATGGCCTTCCTACTAAAAAAGGGTCGAAAACGAGTAATGTCCCAAATTAACGAGGAGATTTTCTTAACCCCCATTTTGGCTGAATTTTTAGAGAATGCAAAAATATCCCATGGAAGTCATAGTTATGTTGTTTACCTATCCAACGAATTGTCACACGCTAAGATTCAATGCAAATCGGCCACATTATGGCCTTCCTACTGAAAAAGGGTCGAAAACGAGTAATGTCCCAAATTAACGAGGATATTTTCTTAACCCCCATTTTGGCTGAATTTTTAAAGAATGCAAAAATATCCCATGGAAGTCATTGTTATGTTGTTTACCTATCCAACGAATTGTCACACGCTAAGATTCAATGCAAATCGGCCACATTATGGCCTTCCTAGTAAAAAAGGGTCGAAAACGAGTAATGTCCCAAATTAACGAGGAGATTTTCTTAACCTCCATTTTGGCTGAATTTTTAAAAAATGCAAAAATATCCGATGGAAGTCGTAGCTATGTTGTTTACCTATCCAACGAATTGTCCCATACTAAGATTCAATACAAACCGGCCACTTTATGACCTTCCTTATAAAAAAGGGTCGAAAACGAGTAATGTCCTAAATTAACGAGGGGATTTTCTTAACCTCCATTTTGGCTGAATTTTTAGAGAATGCAAAAATATCCCATGGAAGTCGTAGTTATGTTGTTTACCTATCCAACGAATTGTCACACGCTAAGATTCAATGCAACTCGGCCACATTATGGCCTTCCTACTAAAAAAGGGTCGAAAACCAGTAATGTCCCAAATTAACGAGGATATTTTCTTAACCCCCATTTTGGCTGATTTTTTAGAGAATGCAAAAATATCCCATGGAAGTCGTAGTTATGTTGTTTACCTATCCAACGAATTGTCACACGCTAAGATTCAATGCAAATCGGCCACATTATGGCCTTCCTACTAAAAAAGGGTCGAAAACGAGTAATGTCCCAAATTAACGAGGATATTTTCTTAACCCCCATTTTGGCTGAATTTTTAGAGAATGCAAAAATATCCCATGGAAGTCATAGTTATGTTGTTTACCTATCCAACGAATTGTCACACGCTAAGATTCAATGCAAATCGGCCACATTATGGCCTTCCTACTAAAAAAGGGTCGAAAACGAGTAATGTCAAAAATTAACGAGGATATTTTCTTAACCCCCATTTTGGCTGAATTTTTAGAGAATGCAAAAATATCCCATGGAAGTCGTAGTTATGTTGTTTACCTATCCAACGAATTGTCACACGCTAAGATTCAATGCAAATCGGCCACATTATGGCCTTCCTACTAAAAAAGGGTCGAAAACGAGTAATGTCCCAAATTAACGAGGAGATTTTCTTAACCCCCATTTTGGCTGAATTTTTAGAGAATGCAAAAATATCCCATGGAAGTCATAGTTATGTTGTTTACCTATCCAACGAATTGTCACACGCTAAGATTCAATGCAAATCGGCCACATTATGGCCTTCCTACTAAAAAAGGGTCGAAAACGAGTAATGTCCCAAATTAACGAGGATATTTTCTTAACCCCCATTTTGGCTGAATTTTTAAAGAATGCAAAAATATCCCATGGAAGTCATTGTTATGTTGTTTACCTATCCAACGAATTGTCACACGCTAAGATTCAATGCAATTCGGCCACATTATGGCCTTCCTAGTAAAAAAGGGTCGAAAACGAGTAATGTCCCAAATTAACGAGGAGATTTTCTTAACCTCCATTTTGGCTGAATTTTTAAAAAATGCAAAAATATCCGATGGAAGTCGTAGCTATGTTGTTTACCTATCCAACGAATTGTCCCATACTAAGATTCAATACAAACCGGCCACTTTATGACCTTCCTTATAAAAAAGGGTCGAAAACGAGTAATGTCCTGAATTAACGAGGGGATTTTCTTAACCTCCATTTTGGCTGAATTTTTAAAAAATGCAAAAATATCCGATGGAAGTCGTAGCTATGTTGTTTACCTATCCAACGAATTGTCCCATACTAAGATTCAATACAAACCGGCCACTTTATGACCTTCCTTATAAAAAAGGGTCGAAAACGAGTAATGTCCTAAATTAACGAGGGGATTTTCTTAACCTCCATTTTGGCTGAATTTTTAGAGAATGCAAAAATATCCCATGGAAGTCGTAGTTATGTTGTTTACCTATCCAACGAATTGTCACACGCTAAGATTCAATGCAACTCGGCCACATTATGGCCTTCCTACTAAAAAAGGGTCGAAAACCAGTAATGTCCCAAATTAACGAGGATATTTTCTTAACCCCCATTTTGGCTGATTTTTTAGAGAATGCAAAAATATCCCATGGAAGTCGTAGTTATGTTGTTTACCTATCCAACGAATTGTCACACGCTAAGATTCAATGCAAATCGGCCACATTATGGCCTTCCTACTAAAAAAGGGTCGAAAACGAGTAATGTCAAAAATTAACGAGGATATTTTCTTAACCCCCATTTTGGCTGAATTTTTAGAGAATGCAAAAATATCCCATGGAAGTCGTAGTTATGTTGTTTACCTATCCAACGAATTGTCACATGCTAAGATTCAATGCAAATCGGCCACATTATGGCCTTCCTACTAAAAAAGGGTCGAAAACGAGTAATGTCCCAAATTAACGAGGAGATTTTCTTAACCCCCATTTTGGCTGAATTTTTAGAGAATGCAAAAATATCCCATGGAAGTCATAGTTATGTTGTTTACCTATCCAACGAATTGTCACACGCTAAGATTCAATGCAAATCGGCCACATTATGGCCTTCCTACTAAAAAAGGGTCGAAAACGAGTAATGTCCCAAATTAACGAGGATATTTTCTTAACCCCCATTTTGGCTGAATTTTTAAAGAATGCAAAAATATCCCATGGAAGTCATTGTTATGTTGTTTACCTATCCAACGAATTGTCACACGCTAAGATTCAATGCAAATCGGCCACATTATGGCCTTCCTAGTAAAAAAGGGTCGAAAACGAGTAATGTCCCAAATTAACGAGGAGATTTTCTTAACCTCCATTTTGGCTGAATTTTTAAAAAATGCAAAAATATCCGATGGAAGTCGTAGCTATGTTGTTTACCTATCCAACGAATTGTCCCATACTAAGATTCAATACAAACCGGCCACTTTATGACCTTCCTTATAAAAAAGGGTCGAAAACGAGTAATGTCCTGAATTAACGAGGGGATTTTCTTAACCTCCATTTTGGCTGAATTTTTAGAGAATGCAAAAATATCCCATGGAAGTCGTAGTTATGTTGTTTACCTATCCAACGAATTGTCACACGCTAAGATTCAATGCAACTCGGCCACATTATGGCCTTCCTACTAAAAAAGGGTCGAAAACCAGTAATGTCCCAAATTAACGAGGATATTTTCTTAACCCCCATTTTGGCTGATTTTTTAGAGAATGCAAAAATATCCCATGGAAGTCGTAGTTATGTTGTTTACCTATCCAACGAATTGTCACACGCTAAGATTCAATGCAAATCGGCCACATTATGGCCTTCCTACTAAAAAAGGGTCGAAAACGAGTAATGTCCCAAATTAACGAGGATATTTTCTTAACCCCCATTTTGGCTGAATTTTTAGAGAATGCAAAAATATCCCATGGAAGTCGTAGTTATGTTGTTTACCTATCCAACGAATTGTCACATGCTAAGATTCAATGCAAATCGGCCACATTATGGCCTTCCTACTAAAAAAGGGTCGAAAACGAGTAATGTCCCAAATTAACGAGGAGATTTTCTTAACCTCCATTTTGGCTGAATTTTTAAAAAATGCAAAAATATCCGATGGAAGTCGTAGCTATGTTGTTTACCTATCCAACGAATTGTCCCATACTAAGATTCAATACAAACCGGCCACTTTATGACCTTCCTTATAAAAAAGGGTCGAAAACGAGTAATGTCCTAAATTAACGAGGGGATTTTCTTAACCTCCATTTTGGCTGAATTTTTAGAGAATGCAAAAATATCCCATGGAAGTCGTAGTTATGTTGTTTACCTATCCAACGAATTGTCACACGCTAAGATTCAATGCAACTCGGCCACATTATGGCCTTCCTACTAAAAAAGGGTCGAAAACCAGTAATGTCCCAAATTAACGAGGATATTTTCTTAACCCCCATTTTGGCTGATTTTTTAGAGAATGCAAAAATATCCCATGGAAGTCGTAGTTATGTTGTTTACCTATCCAACGAATTGTCACACGCTAAGATTCAATGCAAATCGGCCACATTATGGCCTTCCTACTAAAAAAGGGTCGAAAACGAGTAATGTCCCAAATTAACGAGGATATTTTCTTAACCCCCATTTTGGCTGAATTTTTAGAGAATGCAAAAATATCCCATGGAAGTCATAGTTATGTTGTTTACCTATCCAACGAATTGTCACACGCTAAGATTCAATGCAAATCGGCCACATTATGGCCTTCCTACTAAAAAAGGGTCGAAAACGAGTAATGTCAAAAATTAACGAGGATATTTTCTTAACCCCCATTTTGGCTGAATTTTTAAAGAATGCAAAAATATCCCATGGAAGTCGTAGTTATGTTGTTTACCTATCCAACGAATTGTCACACGCTAAGATTCAATGCAAATCGGCCACATTATGGCCTTCCTACTAAAAAAGGGTCGAAAACGAGTAATGTCCCAAATTAACGAGGAGATTTTCTTAACCCCCATTTTGGCTGAATTTTTAGAGAATGCAAAAATATCCCATGGAAGTCATAGTTATGTTGTTTACCTATCCAACGAATTGTCACACGCTAAGATTCAATGCAAATCGGCCACATTATGGCCTTCCTACTAAAAAAGGGTCGAAAACGAGTAATGACCCAAATTAACGAGGATATTTTCTTAACCCCCATTTTGGCTGAATTTTTAAAGAATGCAAAAATATCCCATGGAAGTCATTGTTATGTTGTTTACCTATCCAACGAATTGTCACACGCTAAGATTCAATGCAAATCGGCCACATTATGGCCTTCCTAGTAAAAAAGGGTCGAAAACGAGTAATGTCCCAAATTAACGAGGAGATTTTCTTAACCTCCATTTTGGCTGAATTTTTAAAAAATGCAAAAATATCCGATGGAAGTCGTAGCTATGTTGTTTACCTATCCAACGAATTGTCCCATACTAAGATTCAATACAAACCGGCCACTTTATGACCTTCCTTATAAAAAAGGGTCGAAAACGAGTAATGTCCTGAATTAACGAGGGGATTTTCTTAACCTCCATTTTGGCTGAATTTTTAGAGAATGCAAAAATATCCCATGGAAGTCGTAGTTATGTTGTTTACCTATCCAACGAATTGTCACACGCTAAGATTCAATGCAACTCGGCCACATTATGGCCTTCCTACTAAAAAAGGGTCGAAAACCAGTAATGTCCCAAATTAACGAGGATATTTTCTTAACCCCCATTTTGGCTGATTTTTTAGAGAATGCAAAAATATCCCATGGAAGTCGTAGTTATGTTGTTTACCTATCCAACGAATTGTCACACGCTAAGATTCAATGCAAATCGGCCACATTATGGCCTTCCTACTAAAAAAGGGTCGAAAACGAGTAATGTCCCAAATTAACGAGGATATTATCTTAACCCCCATTTTGGCTGAATTTTTAGAGAATGCAAAAATATCCCATGGAAGTCATAGTTATGTTGTTTACCTATCCAACGAATTGTCACACGCTAAGATTCAATGCAAATCGGCCACATTATGGCCTTCCTACTAAAAAAGGGTCGAAAACGAGTAATGTCAAAAATTAACGAGGATATTTTCTTAACCTCCATTTTGGCTGAATTTTTAAAAAATGCAAAAATATCCGATGGAAGTCGTAGCTATGTTGTTTACCTATCCAACGAATTGTCCCATACTAAGATTCAATACAAACCGGCCACTTTATGACCTTCCTTATAAAAAAGGGTCGAAAACGAGTAATGTCCTGAATTAACGAGGGGATTTTCTTAACCTCCATTTTGGCTGAATTTTTAGAGAATGCAAAAATATCCCATGGAAGTCGTAGTTATGTTGTTTACCTATCCAACGAATTGTCACACGCTAAGATTCAATGCAACTCGGCCACATTATGGCCTTCCTACTAAAAAAGGGTCGAAAACCAGTAATGTCCCAAATTAACGAGGATATTTTCTTAACCCCCATTTTGGCTGATTTTTTAGAGAATGCAAAAATATCCCATGGAAGTCGTAGTTATGTTGTTTACCTATCCAACGAATTGTCACACGCTAAGATTCAATGCAAATTGGCCACATTATGGCCTTCCTACTAAAAAAGGGTCGAAAACGAGTAATGTCCCAAATTAACGAGGATATTTTCTTAACCCCCATTTTGGCTGAATTTTTAGAGAATGCAAAAATATCCCATGGAAGTCATAGTTATGTTGTTTACCTATCCAACGAATTGTCACACGCTAAGATTCAATGCAAATCGGCCACATTATGGCCTTCCTACTAAAAAAGGGTCGAAAACGAGTAATGTCAAAAATTAACGAGGATATTTTCTTAACCCCCATTTTGGCTGAATTTTTAGAGAATGCAAAAATATCCCATGGAAGTCGTAGTTATGTTGTTTACCTATCCAACGAATTGTCACACGCTAAGATTCAATGCAAATCGGCCACATTATGGCCTTCCTACTAAAAAAGGGTCGAAAACGAGTAATGTCCCAAATTAACGAGGAGATTTTCTTAACCCCCATTTTGGCTGAATTTTTAGAGAATGCAAAAATATCCCATGGAAGTCATAGTTATGTTGTTTACCTATCCAACGAATTGTCACACGCTAAGATTCAATGCAAATCGGCCACATTATGGCCTTCCTACTAAAAAAGGGTCGAAAACGAGTAATGTCCCAAATTAACGAGGATATTTTCTTAACCCCCATTTTGGCTGATTTTTTAGAGAATGCAAAAATATCCCATGGAGGTCGTAGTTATGTTGTTTACCTATCCAACGAATTGTCACACGCTAAGATTCAATGCAAATCGGCCACATTATGGCCTTCCTACTAAAAAAGGGTCGAAAACGAGTAATGTCCCAAATTAACGAGGATATTTTCTTAACCCCCATTTTGGCTGAATTTTTAAAGAATGCAAAAATATCCCATGGAAGTCATTGTTATGTTGTTTACCTATCCAACGAATTGTCACACGCTAAGATTCAATGCAAATCGGCCACATTATGGCCTTCCTAGTAAAAAAGGGTCGAAAACGAGTAATGTCCCAAATTAACGAGGAGATTTTCTTAACCTCCATTTTGGCTGAATTTTTAAAAAATGCAAAAATATCCGATGGAAGTCGTAGCTATGTTGTTTACCTATCCAACGAATTGTCCCATACTAAGATTCAATACAAACCGGCCACTTTATGACCTTCCTTATAAAAAAGGGTCGAAAACGAGTAATGTCCTGAATTAACGAGGGGATTTTCTTAACCTCCATTTTGGCTGAATTTTTAGAGAATGCAAAAATATCCCATGGAAGTCGTAGTTATGTTGTTTACCTATCCAACGAATTGTCACACGCTAAGATTCAATGCAACTCGGCCACATTATGGCCTTCCTACTAAAAAAGGGTCGAAAACCAGTAATGTCCCAAATTAACGAGGATATTTTCTTAACCCCCATTTTGGCTGATTTTTTAGAGAATGCAAAAATATCCCATGGAAGTCGTAGTTATGTTGTTTACCTATCCAACGAATTGTCACACGCTAAGATTCAATGCAAATCGGCCACATTATGGCCTTCCTACTAAAAAAGGGTCGAAAACGAGTAATGTCCCAAATTAACGAGGATATTTTCTTAACCCCCATTTTGGCTGAATTTTTAGAGAATGCAAAAATATCCCATGGAAGTCATAGTTATGTTGTTTACCTATCCAACGAATTGTCACACGCTAAGATTCAATGCAAATCGGCCACATTATGGCCTTCCTACTAAAAAAGGGTCGAAAACGAGTAATGTCAAAAATTAACGAGGATATTTTCTTAACCTCCATTTTGGCTGAATTTTTAAAAAATGCAAAAATATCCGATGGAAGTCGTAGCTATGTTGTTTACCTATCCAACGAATTGTCCCATACTAAGATTCAATACAAACCGGCCACTTTATGACCTTCCTTATAAAAAAGGGTCGAAAACGAGTAATGTCCTGAATTAACGAGGGGATTTTCTTAACCTCCATTTTGGCTGAATTTTTAGAGAATGCAAAAATATCCCATGGAAGTCGTAGTTATGTTGTTTACCTATCCAACGAATTGTCACACGCTAAGATTCAATGCAACTCGGCCACATTATGGCCTTCCTACTAAAAAAGGGTCGAAAACCAGTAATGTCCCAAATTAACGAGGATATTTTCTTAACCCCCATTTTGGCTGATTTTTTAGAGAATGCAAAAATATCCCATGGAAGTCGTAGTTATGTTGTTTACCTATCCAACGAATTGTCACACGCTAAGATTCAATGCAAATTGGCCACATTATGGCCTTCCTACTAAAAAAGGGTCGAAAACGAGTAATGTCCCAAATTAACGAGGATATTTTCTTAACCCCCATTTTGGCTGAATTTTTAGAGAATGCAAAAATATCCCATGGAAGTCATAGTTATGTTGTTTACCTATCCAACGAATTGTCACACGCTAAGATTCAATGCAAATCGGCCACATTATGGCCTTCCTACTAAAAAAGGGTCGAAAACGAGTAATGTCAAAAATTAACGAGGATATTTTCTTAACCCCCATTTTGGCTGAATTTTTAGAGAATGCAAAAATATCCCATGGAAGTCGTAGTTATGTTGTTTACCTATCCAACGAATTGTCACATGCTAAGATTCAATGCAAATCGGCCACATTATGGCCTTCCTACTAAAAAAGGGTCGAAAACGAGTAATGTCCCAAATTAACGAGGAGATTTTCTTAACCCCCATTTTGGCTGAATTTTTAGAGAATGCAAAAATATCCCATGGAAGTCATAGTTATGTTGTTTACCTATCCAACGAATTGTCACACGCTAAGATTCAATGCAAATCGGCCACATTATGGCCTTCCTACTAAAAAAGGGTCGAAAACGAGTAATGTCCCAAATTAACGAGGATATTTTCTTAACCCCCATTTTGGCTGATTTTTTAGAGAATGCAAAAATATCCCATGGAGGTCGTAGTTATGTTGTTTACCTATCCAACGAATTGTCACACGCTAAGATTCAATGCAAATCGGCCACATTATGGCCTTCCTACTAAAAAAGGGTCGAAAACGAGTTATGTCCCAAATTAACGAGGATATTTTCTTAACCCCCATTTTGGCTGAATTTTTAAAGAATGCAAAAATATCCCATGGAAGTCATTGTTATGTTGTTTACCTATCCAACGAATTGTCACACGCTAAGATTCAATGCAAATCGGCCACATTATGGCCTTCCTAGTAAAAAAGGGTCGAAAACGAGTAATGTCCCAAATTAACGAGGAGATTTTCTTAACCTCCATTTTGGCTGAATTTTTAAAAAATGCAAAAATATCCCATGAAAGTCGTAGCTATGTTGTTTACCTATCCAACGAATTGTCCCATACTAAGATTCAATACAAACCGGCCACTTTATGACCTTCCTTATAAAAAAGGGTCGAAAACGAGTAATGTCCTAAATTAACGAGGGGATTTTCTTAACCTCCATTTTGGCTGAATTTTTAAAAAATGCAAAAATATCCGATGGAAGTCGTAGCTATGTTGTTTACCTATCCAACGAATTGTCCCATACTAAGATTCAATACAAACCGGCCACTTTATGACCTTCCTTATAAAAAAGGGTCGAAAACGAGTAATGTCCTAAATTAACGAGGGGATTTTCTTAACCTCCATTTTGGCTGAATTTTTAGAGAATGCAAAAATATCCCATGGAAGTCGTAGTTATGTTGTTTACCTATCCAACGAATTGTCACACGCTAAGATTCAATGCAACTCGGCCACATTATGGCCTTCCTACTAAAAAAGGGTCGAAAACCAGTAATGTCCCAAATTAACGAGGATATTTTCTTAACCCCCATTTTGGCTGATTTTTTAGAGAATGCAAAAATATCCCATGGAAGTCGTAGTTATGTTGTTTACCTATCCAACGAATTGTCACACGCTAAGATTCAATGCAAATCGGCCACATTATGGCCTTCCTACTAAAAAAGGGTCGAAAACGAGTAATGTCCCAAATTAACGAGGATATTTTCTTAACCCCCATTTTGGCTGAATTTTTAGAGAATGCAAAAATATCCCATGGAAGTCATAGTTATGTTGTTTACCTATCCAACGAATTGTCACACGCTAAGATTCAATGCAAATCGGCCACATTATGGCCTTCCTACTAAAAAAGGGTCGAAAACGAGTAATGTCAAAAATTAACGAGGATATTTTCTTAACCCCCATTTTGGCTGAATTTTTAGAGAATGCAAAAATATCCCATGGAAGTCGTAGTTATGTTGTTTACCTATCCAACGAATTGTCACACGCTAAGATTCAATGCAAATCGGCCACATTATGGCCTTCCTACTAAAAAAGGGTCGAAAACGAGTAATGTCCCAAATTAACGAGGAGATTTTCTTAACCCCCATTTTGGCTGAATTTTTAGAGAATGCAAAAATATCCCATGGAAGTCATAGTTATGTTGTTTACCTATCCAACGAATTGTCACACGCTAAGATTCAATGCAAATCGGCCACATTATGGCCTTCCTACTAAAAAAGGGTCGAAAACGAGTAATGTCCCAAATTAACGAGGATATTTTCTTAACCCCCATTTTGGCTGAATTTTTAAAGAATGCAAAAATATCCCATGGAAGTCATTGTTATGTTGTTTACCTATCCAACGAATTGTCACACGCTAAGATTCAATGCAAATCGGCCACATTATGGCCTTCCTAGTAAAAAAGGGTCGAAAACGAGTAATGTCCCAAATTAACGAGGAGATTTTCTTAACCTCCATTTTGGCTGAATTTTTAAAAAATGCAAAAATATCCGATGGAAGTCGTAGCTATGTTGTTTACCTATCCAACGAATTGTCCCATACTAAGATTCAATACAAACCGGCCACTTTATGACCTTCCTTATAAAAAAGGGTCGAAAACGAGTAATGTCCTGAATTAACGAGGGGATTTTCTTAACCTCCATTTTGGCTGAATTTTTAGAGAATGCAAAAATATCCCATGGAAGTCGTAGTTATGTTGTTTACCTATCCAACGAATTGTCACACGCTAAGATTCAATGCAACTCGGCCACATTATGGCCTTCCTACTAAAAAAGGGTCGAAAACCAGTAATGTCCCAAATTAACGAGGATATTTTCTTAACCCCCATTTTGGCTGATTTTTTAGAGAATGCAAAAATATCCCATGGAAGTCGTAGTTATGTTGTTTACCTATCCAACGAATTGTCACACGCTAAGATTCAATGCAAATCGGCCACATTATGGCCTTCCTACTAAAAAAGGGTCGAAAACGAGTAATGTCCCAAATTAACGAGGATATTTTCTTAACCCCCATTTTGGCTGAATTTTTAGAGAATGCAAAAATATCCCATGGAAGTCATAGTTATGTTGTTTACCTATCCAACGAATTGTCACACGCTAAGATTCAATGCAAATCGGCCACATTATGGCCTTCCTACTAAAAAAGGGTCGAAAACGAGTAATGTCAAAAATTAACGAGGATATTTTCTTAACCCCCATTTTGGCTGAATTTTTAGAGAATGCAAAAATATCCCATGGAAGTCGTAGTTATGTTGTTTACCTATCCAACGAATTGTCACACACTAAGATTCAATGCAAATCGGCCACATTATGGCCTTCCTACTAAAAAAGGGTCGAAAACGAGTAATGTCCCAAATTAACGAGGAGATTTTCTTAACCCCCATTTTGGCTGAATTTTTAGAGAATGCAAAAATATCCCATGGAAGTCATAGTTATGTTGTTTACCTATCCAACGAATTGTCACACGCTAAGATTCAATGCAAATCGGCCACATTATGGCCTTCCTACTAAAAAAGGGTCGAAAACGAGTAATGTCCCAAATTAACGAGGATATTTTCTTAACCCCCATTTTGGCTGATTTTTTAGAGAATGCAAAAATATCCCATGGAGGTCGTAGTTATGTTGTTTACCTATCCAACGAATTGTCACACGCTAAGATTCAATGCAAATCGGCCACATTATGGCCTTCCTACTAAAAAAGGGTCGAAAACGAGTTATGTCCCAAATTAACGAGGATATTTTCTTAACCCCCATTTTGGCTGAATTTTTAAAGAATGCAAAAATATCCCATGGAAGTCATTGTTATGTTGTTTACCTATCCAACGAATTGTCACACGCTAAGATTCAATGCAAATCGGCCACATTATGGCCTTCCTAGTAAAAAAGGGTCGAAAACGAGTAATGTCCCAAATTAACGAGGAGATTTTCTTAACCTCCATTTTGGCTGAATTTTTAAAAAATGCAAAAATATCCCATGAAAGTCGTAGCTATGTTGTTTACCTATCCAACGAATTGTCCCATACTAAGATTCAATACAAACCGGCCACTTTATGACCTTCCTTATAAAAAAGGGTCGAAAACGAGTAATGTCCTAAATTAACGAGGGGATTTTCTTAACCTCCATTTTGGCTGAATTTTTAGAGAATGCAAAAATATCCCATGGAAGTCGTAGTTATGTTGTTTACCTATCCAACGAATTGTCACGCGCTAAGATTCAATGCAACTCGGCCACATTATGGCCTTCCTACTAAAAAAGGGTCGAAAACCAGTAATGTCCCAAATTAACGACGATATTTTCTTAACCCCCATTTTGGCTGATTTTTTAGAGAATGCAAAAATATCCCATGGAAGTCGTAGTTATGTTGTTTACCTATCCAACGAATTGTCACACGCTAAGATTCAATGCAAATCGGCCAAATTATGGCCTTCCTACTAAAAAAGGGTCGAAAACGAGTAATGTCCCAAATTAACGAGGATATTTTCTTAACCCCCATTTTGGCTGAATTTTTAGAGAATGCAAAAATATCCCATGGAAGTCATAGTTATGTTGTTTACCTATCCAACGAATTGTCACACGCTAAGATTCAATGCAAATCGGCCACATTATGGCCTTCCTACTAAAAAAGGGTCGAAAACGAGTAATGTCAAAAATTAACGAGGATATTTTCTTAACCCCCATTTTGGCTGAATTTTTAGAGAATGCAAAAATATCCCATGGAAGTCGTAGTTATGTTGTTTACCTATCCAACGAATTGTCACACGCTAAGATTCAATGCAAATCGGCCACATTATGGCCTTCCTAGTAAAAAAGGGTCGAAAACGAGTAATGTCCCAAATTAACGAGGAGATTTTCTTAACCTCCATTTTGGCTGAATTTTTAAAAAATGCAAAAATATCCCATGAAAGTCGTAGCTATGTTGTTTACCTATCCAACGAATTGTCCCATACTAAGATTCAATACAAACCGGCCACTTTATGACCTTCCTTATAAAAAAGGGTCGAAAACGAGTAATGTCCTAAATTAACGAGGGGATTTTCTTAACCTCCATTTTGGCTGAATTTTTAGAGAATGCAAAAATATCCCATGGAAGTCGTAGTTATGTTGTTTACCTATCCAACGAATTGTCACGCGCTAAGATTCAATGCAACTCGGCCACATTATGGCCTTCCTACTAAAAAAGGGTCGAAAACCAGTAATGTCCCAAATTAACGACGATATTTTCTTAACCCCCATTTTGGCTGATTTTTTAGAGAATGCAAAAATATCCCATGGAAGTCGTAGTTATGTTGTTTACCTATCCAACGAATTGTCACACGCTAAGATTCAATGCAAATCGGCCACATTATGGCCTTCCTACTAAAAAAGGGTCGAAAACGAGTAATGTCCCAAATTAACGAGGATATTTTCTTAACCCCCATTTTGGCTGAATTTTTAGAGAATGCAAAAATATCCCATGGAAGTCATAGTTATGTTGTTTACCTATCCAACGAATTGTCACACGCTAAGATTCAATGCAAATCGGCCACATTATGGCCTTCCTACTAAAAAAGGGTCGAAAACGAGTAATGTCAAAAATTAACGAGGATATTTTCTTAACCCCCATTTTGGCTGAATTTTTAGAGAATGCAAAAATATCCCATGGAAGTCGTAGTTATGTTGTTTACCTATCCAACGAATTGTCACACGCTAAGATTCAATGCAAATCGGCCACATTATGGCCTTCCTACTAAAAAAGGGTCGAAAACGAGTAATGTCCCAAATTAACGAGGAGATTTTCTTAACCCCCATTTTGGCTGAATTTTTAGAGAATGCAAAAATATCCCATGGAAGTCATAGTTATGTTGTTTACCTATCCAACGAATGTTCACACACTAAGATTCAATGCAAATCGGCCACATTATGGCCTTCCTACTAAAAAAGGGTCGAAAACGAGTAATGTCCCAAATTAACGAGGATATTTTCTTAACCCCCATTTTGGCTGAATTTTTAGAGAATGCAAAAATATCCCATGGAAGTCATTGTTATGTTGTTTACCTATCCAACGAATTGTCACACGCTAAGATTCAATGCAAATCGGCCACATTATGGCCTTCCTACTAAAAAAGGGTCGAAAACGAGTAATGTCAAAAATTATCGAGGATATTTTCTTAACCCCCATTTTGGCTGAATTTTTAGAGAATGCAAAAATATCCCATGGAAGTCGTAGTTATGTTGTTTACCTATCCAACGAATTGTCACACGCTAAGATTCAAAGCAAATCGGCCACATTATGGCCTTCCTACTAAAAAAGGGTCGAAAACGAGTAATGTCCCAAATTAACGAGGATATTTTCTTAACCCCCATTTTGGCTGATTTTTTAGAGAATGCAAAAATATCCCATGGAAGTCGTAGTTATGTTGTTTACCTATCCAACGAATTGTCACACGCTAAGATTCGATGCAAATCGGCCACATTATGGCCTTCCTACTAAAAAAGGGTCGAAAACGAGTAATGTCCCAAATTAACGAGGATATTTTCTTAACCCCCATTTTGGCTGAATTTTTAAAGAATGCAAAAATATCCCATGGAAGTCATTGTTATGTTGTTTACCTATCCAACGAATTGTCACACGCTAAGATTCAATGCAAATCGGCCACATTATGGCCTTCCTAGTAAAAAAGGGTCGAAAACGAGTAATGTCCCAAATTAACGAGGAGATTTTCTTAACCTCCATTTTGGCTGAATTTTTAAAAAATGTAAAAATATCCGATGGAAGTCGTAGCTATGTTGTTTACCTATCCAACGAATTGTCCCATACTAAGATTCAATACAAACCGGCCACTTTATGACCTTCCTTATAAAAAAGGGTCGAAAACGAGTAATGTCCTAAATTAACGAGGGGATTTTCTTAACCTCCATTTTGGCTGAATTTTTAGAGAATGCAAAAATATCCCATGGAAGTCGTAGTTATGTTGTTTACCTATCCAACGAATTGTCACACGCTAAGATTCAATGCAACTCGGCCACATTATGGCCTTCCTACTTAAAAAGGGTCGAAAACCAGTAATGTCCCAAATTAACGAGGATATTTTCTTAACCCCCATTTTGGCTGATTTTTTAGAGAATGCAAAAATATCCCATGGAAGTCGTAGTTATGTTGTTTACCTATCCAACGAATTGTCACACGCTAAGATTCAATGCAAATCGGCCACATTATGGCCTTCCTACTAAAAAAGGGTCGAAAACGAGTAATGTCCCAAATTAACGGGATATTTTCTTAACCCCCATTTTGGCTGAATTTTTTGAGAATGCAAAAATATCCCATGGAAGTCATAGTTATGTTGTTTACCTATCCAACGAATTGTCACACGCTAAGATTCAATGCAAATCGGCCACATTATGGCCTTCCTACTAAAAAAGGGTCGAAAACGAGTAATGTCAAAAATTAACGAGGATATTTTCTTAACCCCCATTTTGGCTGAATTTTTAGAGACTGCAAAAATATCCCATGGAAGTCGTAGTTATGTTGTTTACCTATCCAACGAATTGTCACACGCTAAGATTCAATGCAAATCGGCCACATTATGGCCTTCCTACTAAAAAAGGGTCGAAAACGAGTAATGTCCCAAATTAACGAGGAGATTTTCTTAACCCCTATTTTGGCTGAATTTTTAGAGAATGCAAAAATATCCCATGGAAGTCAAAGTTATGTTGTTTACCTATCCAACGAATTGTCACACGCTAAGATTCAATGCAAATCGGCCACATTATGGCCTTCCTACTAAAAAAGGGTCGAAAACGAGTAATGTCCCAAATTAACGGGATATTTTCTTAACCCCCATTTTGGCTGAATTTTTTGAGAATGCAAAAATATCCCATGGAAGTCATTGTTATGTTGTTTACCTATCCAACGAATTGTCACACGCTAAGATTCAATGCAAATCGGCCACATTATGGCCTTCCTACTAAAAAAGGGTCGAAAACGAGTAATGTCAAAAATTATCGAGGATATTTTCTTAACCCCCATTTTGGCTGAATTTTTAGAGAATGCAAAAATATCCCATGGAAGTCGTAGTTATGTTGTTTACCTATCCAACGAATTGTCACACGCTAAGATTCAATGCAAATCGGCCACATTATGGCCTTCCTACTAAAAAAGGGTCGAAAACGAGTAATGTCCCAAATTAACGAGGATATTTTCTTAACCCCCATTTTGGCTGATTTTTTAGAGAATGCAAAAATATCCCATGGAAGTCGTAGTTATGTTGTTTACCTATCCAACGAATTGTCACACGCTAAGATTCAATGCAAATCGGCCACATTATGGCCTTCCTACTAAAAAAGGGTCGAAAACGAGTAATGTCCCAAATTAACGAGGATATTTTCTTAACCCCCATTTTGGCTGAATTTTTAAAGAATGCAAAAATATCCCATGGAAGTCATTGTTATGTTGTTTACCTATCCAACGAATTGTCACACGCTAAGATTCAATGCAAATCGGCCACATTATGGCCTTCCTAGTAAAAAAGGGTCGAAAACGAGTAATGTCCCAAATTAACGAGGAGATTTTCTTAACCTCCATTTTGGATGAATTTTTAAAAAATGCAAAAATATCCGATGGAAGTCGTAGCTATGTTGTTTACCTATCCAACGAATTGTCCCATACTAAGATTCAATACAAACCGGCCACTTTATGACCTTCCTTATAAAAAAGGGTCGAAAACGAGTAATGTCCTAAATTAACGAGGGGATTTTCTTAACCTCCATTTTGGCTGAATTTTTAGAGAATGCAAAAATATCCCATGGAAGTCGTAGTTATGTTGTTTACCTATCCAACGAATTGTCACACGCTAAGATTCAATGCAACTCGGCCACATTATGGCCTTCCTACTAAAAAAGGGTCGAAAACGAGTAATGTCCCAAATTAACGGGATATTTTCTTAACCCCCATTTTGGCTGAATTTTTAGAGAATGCAAAAATATCCCATGGAAGTCATTGTTATGTTGTTTACCTATCCAACGAATGTTCACACACTAAGATTCAATGCAAATCGGCCACATTATGGCCTTCCTACTAAAAAAGGGTCGAAAACGAGTAATGTCAAAAATTAACGAGGATATTTTCTTAACCCCCATTTTGGCTGAATTTTTAGAGAATGCAAAAATATCCCATGGAAGTCGTAGTTATGTTGTTTACCTATCCAACGAATTGTCACACGCTAAGATTCAATGCAAATCGGCCACATTATGGCCTTCCTACTAAAAAAGGGTCGAAAACGAGTAATGTCCCAAATTAACGAGGAGATTTTCTTAACCCCCATTTTGGCTGAATTTTTAGAGAATGCAAAAATATCCCATGGAAGTCATAGTTATGTTGTTTACCTATCCAACGAATGTTCACACACTAAGATTCAATGCAAATCGGCCACATTATGGCCTTCCTACTAAAAAAGGGTCGAAAACGAGTAATGTCCCAAATTAACGAGGATATTTTCTTAACCCCCATTTTGGCTGAATTTTTAGAGAATGCAAAAATATCCCATGGAAGTCATTGTTATGTTGTTTACCTATCCAACGAATTGTCACACGCTAAGATTCAATGCAAATCGGCCACATTATGGCCTTCCTACTAAAAAAGGGTCGAAAACGAGTAATGTCAAAAATTATCGAGGATATTTTCTTAACCCCCATTTTGGCTGAATTTTTAGAGAATGCAAAAATATCCCATGGAAGTCGTAGTTATGTTGTTTACCTATCCAACGAATTGTCACACGCTAAGATTCAAAGCAAATCGGCCACATTATGGCCTTCCTACTAAAAAAGGGTCGAAAACGAGTAATGTCCCAAATTAACGAGGATATTTTCTTAACCCCCATTTTGGCTGATTTTTTAGAGAATGCAAAAATATCCCATGGAAGTCGTAGTTATGTTGTTTACCTATCCAACGAATTGTCACACGCTAAGATTCGATGCAAATCGGCCACATTATGGCCTTCCTACTAAAAAAGGGTCGAAAACGAGTAATGTCCCAAATTAACGAGGATATTTTCTTAACCCCCATTTTGGCTGAATTTTTAAAGAATGCAAAAATATCCCATGGAAGTCATTGTTATGTTGTTTACCTATCCAACGAATTGTCACACGCTAAGATTCAATGCAAATCGGCCACATTATGGCCTTCCTAGTAAAAAAGGGTCGAAAACGAGTAATGTCCCAAATTAACGAGGAGATTTTCTTAACCTCCATTTTGGCTGAATTTTTAAAAAATGTAAAAATATCCGATGGAAGTCGTAGCTATGTTGTTTACCTATCCAACGAATTGTCCCATACTAAGATTCAATACAAACCGGCCACTTTATGACCTTCCTTATAAAAAAGGGTCGAAAACGAGTAATGTCCTAAATTAACGAGGGGATTTTCTTAACCTCCATTTTGGCTGAATTTTTAGAGAATGCAAAAATATCCCATGGAAGTCGTAGTTATGTTGTTTACCTATCCAACGAATTGTCACACGCTAAGATTCAATGCAACTCGGCCACATTATGGCCTTCCTACTTAAAAAGGGTCGAAAACCAGTAATGTCCCAAATTAACGAGGATATTTTCTTAACCCCCATTTTGGCTGATTTTTTAGAGAATGCAAAAATATCCCATGGAAGTCGTAGTTATGTTGTTTACCTATCCAACGAATTGTCACACGCTAAGATTCAATGCAAATCGGCCACATTATGGCCTTCCTACTAAAAAAGGGTCGAAAACGAGTAATGTCCCAAATTAACGGGATATTTTCTTAACCCCCATTTTGGCTGAATTTTTTGAGAATGCAAAAATATCCCATGGAAGTCATAGTTATGTTGTTTACCTATCCAACGAATTGTCACACGCTAAGATTCAATGCAAATCGGCCACATTATGGCCTTCCTACTAAAAAAGGGTCGAAAACGAGTAATGTCAAAAATTAACGAGGATATTTTCTTAACCCCCATTTTGGCTGAATTTTTAGAGACTGCAAAAATATCCCATGGAAGTCGTAGTTATGTTGTTTACCTATCCAACGAATTGTCACACGCTAAGATTCAATGCAAATCGGCCACATTATGGCCTTCCTACTAAAAAAGGGTCGAAAACGAGTAATGTCCCAAATTAACGAGGAGATTTTCTTAACCCCTATTTTGGCTGAATTTTTAGAGAATGCAAAAATATCCCATGGAAGTCAAAGTTATGTTGTTTACCTATCCAACGAATTGTCACACGCTAAGATTCAATGCAAATCGGCCACATTATGGCCTTCCTACTAAAAAAGGGTCGAAAACGAGTAATGTCCCAAATTAACGGGATATTTTCTTAACCCCCATTTTGGCTGAATTTTTTGAGAATGCAAAAATATCCCATGGAAGTCATTGTTATGTTGTTTACCTATCCAACGAATTGTCACACGCTAAGATTCAATGCAAATCGGCCACATTATGGCCTTCCTACTAAAAAAGGGTCGAAAACGAGTAATGTCAAAAATTATCGAGGATATTTTCTTAACCCCCATTTTGGCTGAATTTTTAGAGAATGCAAAAATATCCCATGGAAGTCGTAGTTATGTTGTTTACCTATCCAACGAATTGTCACACGCTAAGATTCAATGCAAATCGGCCACATTATGGCCTTCCTACTAAAAAAGGGTCGAAAACGAGTAATGTCCCAAATTAACGAGGATATTTTCTTAACCCCCATTTTGGCTGATTTTTTAGAGAATGCAAAAATATCCCATGGAAGTCGTAGTTATGTTGTTTACCTATCCAACGAATTGTCACACGCTAAGATTCAATGCAAATCGGCCACATTATGGCCTTCCTACTAAAAAAGGGTCGAAAACGAGTAATGTCCCAAATTAACGAGGATATTTTCTTAACCCCCATTTTGGCTGAATTTTTAAAGAATGCAAAAATATCCCATGGAAGTCATTGTTATGTTGTTTACCTATCCAACGAATTGTCACACGCTAAGATTCAATGCAAATCGGCCACATTATGGCCTTCCTAGTAAAAAAGGGTCGAAAACGAGTAATGTCCCAAATTAACGAGGAGATTTTCTTAACCTCCATTTTGGATGAATTTTTAAAAAATGCAAAAATATCCGATGGAAGTCGTAGCTATGTTGTTTACCTATCCAACGAATTGTCCCATACTAAGATTCAATACAAACCGGCCACTTTATGACCTTCCTTATAAAAAAGGGTCGAAAACGAGTAATGTCCTAAATTAACGAGGGGATTTTCTTAACCTCCATTTTGGCTGAATTTTTAGAGAATGCAAAAATATCCCATGGAAGTCGTAGTTATGTTGTTTACCTATCCAACGAATTGTCACACGCTAAGATTCAATGCAACTCGGCCACATTATGGCCTTCCTACTAAAAAAGGGTCGAAAACGAGTAATGTCCCAAATTAACGGGATATTTTCTTAACCCCCATTTTGGCTGAATTTTTAGAGAATGCAAAAATATCCCATGGAAGTCATTGTTATGTTGTTTACCTATCCAACGAATTGTCACACGCTAAGATTCATTGCAAATCGGCCACATTATGGCCTTCCTACTAAAAAAGGGTCGAAAACGAGTAATGTCCCAAATTAACGGGATATTTTCTTAACCCCCATTTTGGCTGAATTTTTAGAGAATGCAAAAATATCCCATGGAAGTCATTGTTATGTTGTTTACCTATCCAACGAATTGTCACACGCTAAGATTCAATGCAAATCGGCCACATTATGGCCTTCCTACTAAAAAAGGGTCGAAAACGAGTAATGTCAAAAATTATCGAGGATATTTTCTTAACCCCCATTTTGGCTGAATTTTTAGAGAATGCAAAAATATCCCATGGAAGTCGTAGTTATGTTGTTTACCTATCCAACGAATTGTCACACGCTAAGATTCAATGCAAATCGGCCACATTATGGCCTTCCTACTAAAAAAGGGTCGAAAACGAGTAATGTCCCAAATTAACGAGGATATTTTCTTAACCCCCATTTTGGCTGATTTTTTAGAGAATGCAAAAATATCCCATGGAAGTCGTAGTTATGTTGTTTACCTATCCAACGAATTGTCACACGCTAAGATTCAATGCAAATCGGCCACATTATGGCCTTCCTACTAAAAAAGGGTCGAAAACGAGTAATGTCCCAAATTAACGAGGATATTTTCTTAACCCCCATTTTGGCTGAATTTTTAAAGAATGCAAAAATATCCCATGGAAGTCATTGTTATGTTGTTTACCTATCCAACGAATTGTCACACGCTAAGATTCAATGCAAATCGGCCACATTATGGCCTTCCTACTAAAAAAGGGTCGAAAACGAGTAATGTCCCAAATTAACGAGGATATTTTCTTAACCCCCATTTTGGCTGAATTTTTAAAGAATGCAAAAATATCCCATGGAAGTCATTGTTATGTTGTTTACCTATCCAACGAATTGTCACACGCTAAGATTCAATGCAAATCGGCCACATTATGGCCTTCCTACTAAAAAAGGGTCGAAAACGAGTAATGTCCCAAATTAACGAGGAGATTTTCTTAACCTCCATTTTGGCTGAATTTTTAAAAAATGCAAAAATATCCGATGGAAGTCGTAGCTATGTTGTTTACCTATCCAACAAATTGTCCCATACTAAGATTCAATACAAACCGGCCACTTTATGACCTTCCTTATAAAAAAGGGTCGAAAACGAGTAATGTCCTAAATTAACGAGGGGATTTTCTTAACCTCCATTTTGGCTGAATTTTTAGAGAATGCAAAAATATCCCATGGAAGTCGTAGTTATGTTGTTTACCTATCCAACGAATTGTCACACGCTAAGATTCAATGCAACTCGGCCACATTATGGCCTTCCTACTAAAAAAGGGTCGAAAACCAGTAATGTCCCAAATTAACGAGGATATTTTCTTAACCCCCATTTTGGCTGATTTTTTAGAGAATGCAAAAATATCCCATGGAAGTCGTAGTTATGTTGTTTACCTATCCAACTAATTGTCACACGCTAAGATTCAATGCAAATCGGCCACATTATGGCCTTCCTACTAAAAAAGGGTCGAAAACGAGTAATGTCCCAAATTAACGAGGATATTTTCTTAACCCCCATTTTGGCTGAATTTTTAGAGAATGCAAAAATATCCCATGGAAGTCATAGTTATGTTGTTTACCTATCCAACGAATTGTC
The DNA here is from genome assembly GCF_051527215.1 of Medicago sativa. Lineage (NCBI taxonomy): Eukaryota > Viridiplantae > Streptophyta > Magnoliopsida > Fabales > Fabaceae > Medicago > Medicago sativa. The sequence continues at coordinate 87,798,739 of NC_140750.1, forward strand.
ACACGCTAAGATTCAATGCAAATCGGCCACATTATGACCTTCCTACTAAAAAAGGGTCGAAAACGAGTAATGTCAAAAATTAACGAGGATATTTTCTTAACCCCCATTTTGGCTGAATTTTTAGAGAATGCAAAAATATCCCATGGAAGTCGTAGTTATGTTGTTTACCTATCCAACGAATTGTCACACGCTAAGATTCAATGCAAATCGGCCACATTATGGCCTTCCTACTAAAAAAGGGTCGAAAACGAGTTATGTCCCAAATTAACGAGGAGATTTTCTTAACCCCCATTTTGGCTGAATTTTTAGAGAATGCAAAAATATCCCATGGAAGTCATAGTTATGTTGTTTACCTATCCAACGAATTGTCACACGCTAAGATTCAATGCAAATCGGCCACATTATGGCCTTCCTACTAAAAAAGGGTCGAAAACGAGTAATGTCCCAAATTAACGGGATATTTTCTTAACCCCCATTTTGGCTGAATTTTTAGAGAATGCAAAAATATCCCATGGAAGTCATTGTTATGTTGTTTACCTATCCAACGAATTGTCACACGCTAAGATTCAATGCAAATCGGCCACATTATGGCCTTCCTACTAAAAAAGGGTCGAAAACGAGTAATGTCAAAAATTATCGAGGATATTTTCTTAACCCCCATTTTGGCTGAATTTTTAGAGAATGCAAAAATATCCCATGGAAGTCGTAGTTATGTTGTTTACCTATCCAACGAATTGTCACACGCTAAGATTCAATGCAAATCGGCCACATTATGGCCTTCCTACTAAAAAAGGGTCGAAAACGAGTAATGTCCCAAATTAACGAGGATATTTTCTTAACCCCCATTTTGGCTGATTTTTTAGAGAATGCAAAAATATCCCATGGAAGTCGTAGTTATGTTGTTTACCTATCCAACGAATTGTCACACGCTAAGATTCAATGCAAATCGGCCACATTATGGCCTTCCTACTAAAAAAGGGTCGAAAACGAGTAATGTCCCAAATTAACGAGGATATTTTCTTAACCCCCATTTTGGCTGAATTTTTAGAGAATGCAAAAATATCCCATGGAAGTCATAGTTATGTTGTTTACCTATCCAACGAATTGTCACACGCTAAGATTCAATGCAAATCGGCCACATTATGACCTTCCTACTAAAAAAGGGTCGAAAACGAGTAATGTCAAAAATTAACGAGGATATTTTCTTAACCCCCATTTTGGCTGAATTTTTAGAGAATGCAAAAATATCCCATGGAAGTCGTAGTTATGTTGTTTACCTATCCAACGAATTGTCACACGCTAAGATTCAATGCAAATCGGCCACATTATGGCCTTCCTACTAAAAAAGGGTCGAAAACGAGTTATGTCCCAAATTAACGAGGAGATTTTCTTAACCCCCATTTTGGCTGAATTTTTAGAGAATGCAAAAATATCCCATGGAAGTCATAGTTATGTTGTTTACCTATCCAACGAATTGTCACACGCTAAGATTCAATGCAAATCGGCCACATTATGGCCTTCCTACTAAAAAAGGGTCGAAAACGAGTAATGTCCCAAATTAACGGGATATTTTCTTAACCCCCATTTTGGCTGAATTTTTAGAGAATGCAAAAATATCCCATGGAAGTCATTGTTATGTTGTTTACCTATCCAACGAATTGTCACACGCTAAGATTCAATGCAAATCGGCCACATTATGGCCTTCCTACTAAAAAAGGGTCGAAAACGAGTAATGTCAAAAATTAACGAGGATATTTTCTTAACCCCCATTTTGGCTGAATTTTTAGAGAATGCAAAAATATCCCATGGAAGTCGTAGTTATGTTGTTTACCTATCCAACGAATTGTCACACGCTAAGATTCAATGCAAATCGGCCACATTATGGCCTTCCTACTAAAAAAGGGTCGAAAACGAGTAATGTCCCAAATTAACGAGGATATTTTCTTAACCCCCATTTTGGCTGATTTTTTAGAGAATGCAAAAATATCCCATGGAAGTCGTAGTTATGTTGTTTACCTATCCAACGAATTGTCACACGCTAAGATTCAATGCAAATCGGCCACATTATGGCCTTCCTACTAAAAAAGGGTCGAAAACGAGTAATGTCCCAAATTAACGAGGATATTTTCTTAACCCCCATTTTGGCTGAATTTTTAGAGAATGCAAAAATATCCCATGGAAGTCATTGTTATGTTGTTTTCCTATCCAACGAATTGTCACACGCTAAGATTCAATGCAAATCGGCCACATTATGGCCTTCCTACTAAAAAAGGGTCGAAAACGAGTAATGTCAAAAATTAACGATGATATTTTCTTAACCCCCATTTTGGCTGAATTTTTAGAGAATGCAAAAATATCCCATGGAAGTCGTAGTTATGTTGTTTACCTATCCAACGAATTGTCACACGCTAAGATTCAATGCAAATCGGCCACATTATGGCCTTCCTACTAAAAAAGGGTCGAAAACGAGTAATGTCCCAAATTAACGGGATATTTTCTTAACCCCCATTTTGGCTGAATTTTTAGAGAATGCAAAAATATCCCATGGAAGTCATAGTTATGTTGTTTACCTATCCAACGAATTGTCACACGCTAAGATTCAATGCAAATCGGCCACATTATGACCTTCCTACTAAAAAAGGGTCGAAAACGAGTAATGTCAAAAATTAACGAGGATATTTTCTTAACCCCCATTTTGGCTGAATTTTTAGAGAATGCAAAAATATCCCATGGAAGTCGTAGTTATGTTGTTTACCTATCCAACGAATTGTCACACGCTAAGATTCAATGCAAATCGGCCACATTATGGCCTTCCTACTAAAAAAGGGTCGAAAACGAGTTATGTCCCAAATTAACGAGGAGATTTTCTTAACCCCCATTTTGGCTGAATTTTTAGAGAATGCAAAAATATCCCATGGAAGTCATAGTTATGTTGTTTACCTATCCAACGAATTGTCACACGCTAAGATTCAATGCAAATCGGCCACATTATGGCCTTCCTACTAAAAAAGGGTCGAAAACGAGTAATGTCCCAAATTAACGGGATATTTTCTTAACCCCCATTTTGGCTGAATTTTTAGAGAATGCAAAAATATCCCATGGAAGTCATTGTTATGTTGTTTACCTATCCAACGAATTGTCACACGCTAAGATTCAATGCAAATCGGCCACATTATGGCCTTCCTACTAAAAAAGGGTCGAAAACGAGTAATGTCAAAAATTAACGAGGATATTTTCTTAACCCCCATTTTGGCTGAATTTTTAGAGAATGCAAAAATATCCCATGGAAGTCGTAGTTATGTTGTTTACCTATCCAACGAATTGTCACACGCTAAGATTCAATGCAAATCGGCCACATTATGGCCTTCCTACTAAAAAAGGGTCGAAAACGAGTAATGTCCCAAATTAACGAGGATATTTTCTTAACCCCCATTTTGGCTGATTTTTTAGAGAATGCAAAAATATCCCATGGAAGTCGTAGTTATGTTGTTTACCTATCCAACGAATTGTCACACGCTAAGATTCAATGCAAATCGGCCACATTATGGCCTTCCTACTAAAAAAGGGTCGAAAACGAGTAATGTCCCAAATTAACGAGGATATTTTCTTAACCCCCATTTTGGCTGAATTTTTAGAGAATGCAAAAATATCCCATGGAAGTCATTGTTATGTTGTTTTCCTATCCAACGAATTGTCACACGCTAAGATTCAATGCAAATCGGCCACATTATGGCCTTCCTACTAAAAAAGGGTCGAAAACGAGTAATGTCAAAAATTAACGATGATATTTTCTTAACCCCCATTTTGGCTGAATTTTTAGAGAATGCAAAAATATCCCATGGAAGTCGTAGTTATGTTGTTTACCTATCCAACGAATTGTCACACGCTAAGATTCAATGCAAATCGGCCACATTATGGCCTTCCTACTAAAAAAGGGTCGAAAACGAGTAATGTCCCAAATTAACGGGATATTTTCTTAACCCCCATTTTGGCTGAATTTTTAGAGAATGCAAAAATATCCCATGGAAGTCATTGTTATGTTGTTTACCTATCCAACGAATTGTCACACGCTAAGATTCAATGCAAATCGGCCACATTATGGCCTTCCTACTAAAAAAGGGTCGAAAACGAGTAATGTCCCAAATTAACGGGATATTTTCTTAACCCCCATTTTGGCTGAATTTTTAGAGAATGCAAAAATATCCCATGGAAGTCATTGTTATGTTGTTTACCTATCCAACGAATTGTCACACGCTAAGATTCAATGCAAATCGGCCACATTATGGCCTTCCTACTAAAAAAGGGTCGAAAACGAGTAATGTCAAAAATTATCGAGGATATTTTCTTAACCCCCATTTTGGCTGAATTTTTAGAGAATGCAAAAATATCCCATGGAAGTCGTAGTTATGTTGTTTACCTATCCAACGAATTGTCACACGCTAAGATTCAATGCAAATCGGCCACATTATGGCCTTCCTACTAAAAAAGGGTCGAAAACGAGTAATGTCCCAAATTAACGAGGATATTTTCTTAACCCCCATTTTGGCTGATTTTTTAGAGAATGCAAAAATATCCCATGGAAGTCGTAGTTATGTTGTTTACCTATCCAACGAATTGTCACACGCTAAGATTCAATGCAAATCGGCCACATTATGGCCTTCCTACTAAAAAAGGGTCGAAAACGAGTAATGTCCCAAATTAACGAGGATATTTTCTTAACCCCCATTTTGGCTGAATTTTTAGAGAATGCAAAAATATCCCATGGAAGTCATTGTTATGTTGTTTTCCTATCCAACGAATTGTCACACGCTAAGATTCAATGCAAATCGGCCACATTATGGCCTTCCTACTAAAAAAGGGTCGAAAACGAGTAATGTCAAAAATTAACGAGGATATTTTCTTAACCCCCATTTTGGCTGAATTTTTAGAGAATGCAAAAATATCCCATGGAAGTCGTAGTTATGTTGTTTACCTATCCAACGAATTGTCACACGCTAAGATTCAATGCAAATCGGCCACATTATGGCCTTCCTACTAAAAAAGGGTCGAAAACGAGTAATGTCCCAAATTAACGAGGATATTTTCTTAACCCCCATTTTGGCTGAATTTTTAAAGAATGCAAAAATATCCCATGGAAGTCATTGTTATGTTGTTTACCTATCCAACGAATTGTCACACGCTAAGATTCAATGCAAATCGGCCACATTATGGCCTTCCTACTAAAAAAGGGTCGAAAACGAGTAATGTCCCAAATTAACGAGGAGATTTTCTTAACCTCCATTTTGGCTGAATTTTTAAAAAATGCAAAAATATCCGATGGAAGTCGTAGCTATGTTGTTTACCTATCCAACAAATTGTCCCATACTAAGATTCAATACAAACCGGCCACTTTATGACCTTCCTTATAAAAAAGGGTCGAAAACGAGTAATGTCCTAAATTAACGAGGGGATTTTCTTAACCTCCATTTTGGCTGAATTTTTAGAGAATGCAAAAATATCCCATGGAAGTCGTAGTTATGTTGTTTACCTATCCAACGAATTGTCACACGCTAAGATTCAATGCAACTCGGCCACATTATGGCCTTCCTACTAAAAAAGGGTCGAAAACCAGTAATGTCCCAAATTAACGAGGATATTTTCTTAACCCCCATTTTGGCTGATTTTTTAGAGAATGCAAAAATATCCCATGGAAGTCGTAGTTATGTTGTTTACCTATCCAACGAATTGTCACACGCTAAGATTCAATGCAAATCGGCCACATTATGGCCTTCCTACTAAAAAAGGGTCGAAAACGAGTAATGTCCCAAATTAACGAGGATATTTTCTTAACCCCCATTTTGGCTGAATTTTTAGAGAATGCAAAAATATCCCATGGAAGTCATAGTTATGTTGTTTACCTATCCAACGAATTGTCACACGCTAAGATTCAATGCAAATCGGCCACATTATGACCTTCCTACTAAAAAAGGGTCGAAAACGAGTAATGTCAAAAATTAACGAGGATATTTTCTTAACCCCCATTTTGGCTGAATTTTTAGAGAATGCAAAAATATCCCATGGAAGTCGTAGTTATGTTGTTTACCTATCCAACGAATTGTCACACGCTAAGATTCAATGCAAATCGGCCACATTATGGCCTTCCTACTAAAAAAGGGTCGAAAACGAGTTATGTCCCAAATTAACGAGGAGATTTTCTTAACCCCCATTTTGGCTGAATTTTTAGAGAATGCAAAAATATCCCATGGAAGTCATAGTTATGTTGTTTACCTATCCAACGAATTGTCACACGCTAAGATTCAATGCAAATCGGCCACATTATGGCCTTCCTACTAAAAAAGGGTCGAAAACGAGTAATGTCCCAAATTAACGGGATATTTTCTTAACCCCCATTTTGGCTGAATTTTTAGAGAATGCAAAAATATCCCATGGAAGTCATTGTTATGTTGTTTACCTATCCAACGAATTGTCACACGCTAAGATTCAATGCAAATCGGCCACATTATGGCCTTCCTACTAAAAAAGGGTCGAAAACGAGTAATGTCAAAAATTATCGAGGATATTTTCTTAACCCCCATTTTGGCTGAATTTTTAGAGAATGCAAAAATATCCCATGGAAGTCGTAGTTATGTTGTTTACCTATCCAACGAATTGTCACACGCTAAGATTCAATGCAAATCGGCCACATTATGGCCTTCCTACTAAAAAAGGGTCGAAAACGAGTAATGTCCCAAATTAACGAGGATATTTTCTTAACCCCCATTTTGGCTGATTTTTTAGAGAATGCAAAAATATCCCATGGAAGTCGTAGTTATGTTGTTTACCTATCCAACGAATTGTCACACGCTAAGATTCAATGCAAATCGGCCACATTATGGCCTTCCTACTAAAAAAGGGTCGAAAACGAGTAATGTCCCAAATTAACGAGGATATTTTCTTAACCCCCATTTTGGCTGAATTTTTAGAGAATGCAAAAATATCCCATGGAAGTCATTGTTATGTTGTTTTCCTATCCAACGAATTGTCACACGCTAAGATTCAATGCAAATCGGCCACATTATGGCCTTCCTACTAAAAAAGGGTCGAAAACGAGTAATGTCAAAAATTAACGAGGATATTTTCTTAACCCCCATTTTGGCTGAATTTTTAGAGAATGCAAAAATATCCCATGGAAGTCGTAGTTATGTTGTTTACCTATCCAACGAATTGTCACACGCTAAGATTCAATGCAAATCGGCCACATTATGGCCTTCCTACTAAAAAAGGGTCGAAAACGAGTAATGTCCCAAATTAACGAGGATATTTTCTTAACCCCCATTTTGGCTGAATTTTTAGAGAATGCAAAAATATCCCATGGAAGTCATAGTTATGTTGTTTACCTATCCAACGAATTGTCACACGCTAAGATTCAATGCAAATCGGCCACATTATGGCCTTCCTACTAAAAAAGGGTCGAAAACGAGTAATGTCCCAAATTAACGAGGATATTTTCTTAACCCCCATTTTGGCTGAATTTTTAGAGAATGCAAAAATATCCCATGGAAGTCATAGTTATGTTGTTTACCTATCCAACGAATTGTCACACGCTAAGATTCAATGCAAATCGGCCACATTATGACCTTCCTACTAAAAAAGGGTCGAAAACGAGTAATGTCAAAAATTAACGAGGATATTTTCTTAACCCCCATTTTGGCTGAATTTTTAGAGAATGCAAAAATATCCCATGGAAGTCGTAGTTATGTTGTTTACCTATCCAACAAATTGTCACACGCTAAGATTCAATGCAAATCGGCCACATTATGGCCTTCCTACTAAAAAAGGGTCGAAAACGAGTTATGTCCCAAATTAACGAGGAGATTTTCTTAACCCCCATTTTGGCTGAATTTTTAGAGAATGCAAAAATATCCCATGGAAGTCATAGTTATGTTGTTTACCTATCCAACGAATTGTCACACGCTAAGATTCAATGCAAATCGGCCACATTATGGCCTTCCTACTAAAAAAGGGTCGAAAACGAGTAATGTCCCAAATTAACGGGATATTTTCTTAACCCCCATTTTGGCTGAATTTTTAGAGAATGCAAAAATATCCCATGGAAGTCATTGTTATGTTGTTTACCTATCCAACGAATTGTCACACGCTAAGATTCAATGCAAATCGGCCACATTATGGCCTTCCTACTAAAAAAGGGTCGAAAACGAGTAATGTCAAAAATTATCGAGGATATTTTCTTAACCCCCATTTTGGCTGAATTTTTAGAGAATGCAAAAATATCCCATGGAAGTCGTAGTTATGTTGTTTACCTATCCAACGAATTGTCACACGCTAAGATTCAATGCAAATCGGCCACATTATGGCCTTCCTACTAAAAAAGGGTCGAAAACGAGTAATGTCCCAAATTAACGAGGATATTTTCTTAACCCCCATTTTGGCTGATTTTTTAGAGAATGCAAAAATATCCCATGGAAGTCGTAGTTATGTTGTTTACCTATCCAACGAATTGTCACACGCTAAGATTCAATGCAAATCGGCCACATTATGGCCTTCCTACTAAAAAAGGGTCGAAAACGAGTAATGTCCCAAATTAACGAGGATATTTTCTTAACCCCCATTTTGGCTGAATTTTTAGAGAATGCAAAAATATCCCATGGAAGTCATTGTTATGTTGTTTTCCTATCCAACGAATTGTCACACGCTAAGATTCAATGCAAATCGGCCACATTATGGCCTTCCTACTAAAAAAGGGTCGAAAACGAGTAATGTCAAAAATTAACGAGGATATTTTCTTAACCCCCATTTTGGCTGAATTTTTAGAGAATGCAAAAATATCCCATGGAAGTCGTAGTTATGTTGTTTACCTATCCAACGAATTGTCACACGCTAAGATTCAATGCAAATCGGCCACATTATGGCCTTCCTACTAAAAAAGGGTCGAAAACGAGTAATGTCCCAAATTAACGAGGATATTTTCTTAACCCCCATTTTGGCTGAATTTTTAGAGAATGCAAAAATATCCCATGGAAGTCATAGTTATGTTGTTTACCTATCCAACGAATTGTCACACGCTAAGATTCAATGCAAATCGGCCACATTATGGCCTTCCTACTAAAAAAGGGTCGAAAACGAGTAATGTCCCAAATTAACGAGGATATTTTCTTAACCCCCATTTTGGCTGAATTTTTAGAGAATGCAAAAATATCCCATGGAAGTCATTGTTATGTTGTTTACCTATCCAACGAATTGTCACACGCTAAGATTCAATGCAAATCGGCCACATTATGGCCTTCCTACTAAAAAAGGGTCGAAAACGAGTAATGTCAAAAATTATCGAGGATATTTTCTTAACCCCCATTTTGGCTGAATTTTTAGAGAATGCAAAAATATCCCATGGAAGTCGTAGTTATGTTGTTTACCTATCCAACGAATTGTCACACGCTAAGATTCAATGCAAATCGGCCACATTATGGCCTTCCTACTAAAAAAGGGTCGAAAACGAGTTATGTCCCAAATTAACGAGGAGATTTTCTTAACCCCCATTTTGGCTGAATTTTTAGAGAATGCAAAAATATCCCATGGAAGTCATAGTTATGTTGTTTACCTATCCAACGAATTGTCACACGCTAAGATTCAATGCAAATCGGCCACATTATGGCCTTCCTACTAAAAAAGGGTCGAAAACGAGTAATGTCCCAAATTAACGGGATATTTTCTTAACCCCCATTTTGGCTGAATTTTTAGAGAATGCAAAAATATCCCATGGAAGTCATTGTTATGTTGTTTACCTATCCAACGAATTGTCACACGCTAAGATTCAATGCAAATCGGCCACATTATGGCCTTCCTACTAAAAAAGGGTCGAAAACGAGTAATGTCAAAAATTATCGAGGATATTTTCTTAACCCCCATTTTGGCTGAATTTTTAGAGAATGCAAAAATATCCCATGGAAGTCGTAGTTATGTTGTTTACCTATCCAACGAATTGTCACACGCTAAGATTCAATGCAAATCGGCCACATTATGGCCTTCCTACTAAAAAAGGGTCGAAAACGAGTAATGTCCCAAATTAACGAGGATATTTTCTTAACCCCCATTTTGGCTGATTTTTTAGAGAATGCAAAAATATCCCATGGAAGTCGTAGTTATGTTGTTTACCTATCCAACGAATTGTCACACGCTAAGATTCAATGCAAATCGGCCACATTATGGCCTTCCTACTAAAAAAGGGTCGAAAACGAGTAATGTCCCAAATTAACGAGGATATTTTCTTAACCCCCATTTTGGCTGAATTTTTAGAGAATGCAAAAATATCCCATGGAAGTCATTGTTATGTTGTTTTCCTATCCAACGAATTGTCACACGCTAAGATTCAATGCAAATCGGCCACATTATGGCCTTCCTACTAAAAAAGGGTCGAAAACGAGTTATGTCCCAAATTAACGAGGAGATTTTCTTAACCCCCATTTTGGCTGAATTTTTAGAGAATGCAAAAATATCCCATGGAAGTCATAGTTATGTTGTTTACCTATCCAACGAATTGTCACACGCTAAGATTCAATGCAAATCGGCCACATTATGGCCTTCCTACTAAAAAAGGGTCGAAAACGAGTAATGTCCCAAATTAACGGGATATTTTCTTAACCCCCATTTTGGCTGAATTTTTAGAGAATGCAAAAATATCCCATGGAAGTCATTGTTATGTTGTTTACCTATCCAACGAATTGTCACACGCTAAGATTCAATGCAAATCGGCCACATTATGGCCTTCCTACTAAAAAAGGGTCGAAAACGAGTAATGTCAAAAATTATCGAGGATATTTTCTTAACCCCCATTTTGGCTGAATTTTTAGAGAATGCAAAAATATCCCATGGAAGTCGTAGTTATGTTGTTTACCTATCCAACGAATTGTCACACGCTAAGATTCAATGCAAATCGGCCACATTATGGCCTTCCTACTAAAAAAGGGTCGAAAACGAGTAATGTCCCAAATTAACGAGGATATTTTCTTAACCCCCATTTTGGCTGATTTTTTAGAGAATGCAAAAATATCCCATGGAAGTCGTAGTTATGTTGTTTACCTATCCAACGAATTGTCACACGCTAAGATTCAATGCAAATCGGCCACATTATGGCCTTCCTACTAAAAAAGGGTCGAAAACGAGTAATGTCCCAAATTAACGAGGATATTTTCTTAACCCCCATTTTGGCTGAATTTTTAGAGAATGCAAAAATATCCCATGGAAGTCATTGTTATGTTGTTTTCCTATCCAACGAATTGTCACACGCTAAGATTCAATGCAAATCGGCCACATTATGGCCTTCCTACTAAAAAAGGGTCGAAAACGAGTAATGTCAAAAATTAACGAGGATATTTTCTTAACCCCCATTTTGGCTGAATTTTTAGAGAATGCAAAAATATCCCATGGAAGTCGTAGTTATGTTGTTTACCTATCCAACGAATTGTCACACGCTAAGATTCAATGCAAATCGGCCACATTATGGCCTTCCTACTAAAAAAGGGTCGAAAACGAGTAATGTCCCAAATTAACGAGGATATTTTCTTAACCCCCATTTTGGCTGAATTTTTAGAGAATGCAAAAATATCCCATGGAAGTCATAGTTATGTTGTTTACCTATCCAACGAATTGTCACACGCTAAGATTCAATGCAAATCGGCCACATTATGGCCTTCCTACTAAAAAAGGGTCGAAAACGAGTAATGTCCCAAATTAACGAGGATATTTTCTTAACCCCCATTTTGGCTGAATTTTTAGAGAATGCAAAAATATCCCATGGAAGTCATTGTTATGTTGTTTACCTATCCAACGAATTGTCACACGCTAAGATTCAATGCAAATCGGCCACATTATGGCCTTCCTACTAAAAAAGGGTCGAAAACGAGTAATGTCAAAAATTATCGAGGATATTTTCTTAACCCCCATTTTGGCTGAATTTTTAGAGAATGCAAAAATATCCCATGGAAGTCGTAGTTATGTTGTTTACCTATCCAACGAATTGTCACACGCTAAGATTCAATGCAAATCGGCCACATTATGGCCTTCCTACTAAAAAAGGGTCGAAAACGAGTAATGTCCCAAATTAACGAGGATATTTTCTTAACCCCCATTTTGGCTGAATTTTTAGAGAATGCAAAAATATCCCATGGAAGTCGTAGTTATGTTGTTTACCTATCCAACGAATTGTCACACGCTAAGATTCAATGCAAATCGGCCACATTATGGCCTTCCTACTAAAAAAGGGTCGAAAACGAGTTATGTCCCAAATTAACGAGGAGATTTTCTTAACCCCCATTTTGGCTGAATTTTTAGAGAATGCAAAAATATCCCATGGAAGTCATAGTTATGTTGTTTACCTATCCAACGAATTGTCACACGCTAAGATTCAATGCAAATCGGCCACATTATGGCCTTCCTACTAAAAAAGGGTCGAAAACGAGTAATGTCCCAAATTAACGGGATATTTTCTTAACCCCCATTTTGGCTGAATTTTTAGAGAATGCAAAAATATCCCATGGAAGTCATTGTTATGTTGTTTACCTATCCAACGAATTGTCACACGCTAAGATTCAATGCAAATCGGCCACATTATGGCCTTCCTACTAAAAAAGGGTCGAAAACGAGTAATGTCAAAAATTATCGAGGATATTTTCTTAACCCCCATTTTGGCTGAATTTTTAGAGAATGCAAAAATATCCCATGGAAGTCGTAGTTATGTTGTTTACCTATCCAACGAATTGTCACACGCTAAGATTCAATGCAAATCGGCCACATTATGGCCTTCCTACTAAAAAAGGGTCGAAAACGAGTAATGTCCCAAATTAACGAGGATATTTTCTTAACCCCCATTTTGGCTGATTTTTTAGAGAATGCAAAAATATCCCATGGAAGTCGTAGTTATGTTGTTTACCTATCCAACGAATTGTCACACGCTAAGATTCAATGCAAATCGGCCACATTATGGCCTTCCTACTAAAAAAGGGTCGAAAACGAGTAATGTCCCAAATTAACGAGGATATTTTCTTAACCCCCATTTTGGCTGAATTTTTAGAGAATGCAAAAATATCCCATGGAAGTCGTAGTTATGTTGTTTACCTATCCAACGAATTGTCACACGCTAAGATTCAATGCAAATCGGCCACATTATGGCCTTCCTACTAAAAAAGGGTCGAAAACGAGTAATGTCAAAAATTATCGAGGATATTTTCTTAACCCCCATTTTGGCTGAATTTTTAGAGAATGCAAAAATATCCCATGGAAGTCGTAGTTATGTTGTTTACCTATCCAACGAATTGTCACACGCTAAGATTCAATGCAAATCGGCCACATTATGGCCTTCCTACTAAAAAAGGGTCGAAAACGAGTAATGTCCCAAATTAACGAGGATATTTTCTTAACCCCCATTTTGGCTGATTTTTTAGAGAATGCAAAAATATCCCATGGAAGTCGTAGTTATGTTGTTTACCTATCCAACGAATTGTCACACGCTAAGATTCAATGCAAATCGGCCACATTATGGCCTTCCTACTAAAAAAGGGTCGAAAACGAGTAATGTCCCAAATTAACGAGGATATTTTCTTAACCCCCATTTTGGCTGAATTTTTAGAGAATGCAAAAATATCCCATGGAAGTCATTGTTATGTTGTTTTCCTATCCAACGAATTGTCACACGCTAAGATTCAATGCAAATCGGCCACATTATGGCCTTCCTACTAAAAAAGGGTCGAAAACGAGTAATGTCAAAAATTAACGAGGATATTTTCTTAACCCCCATTTTGGCTGAATTTTTAGAGAATGCAAAAATATCCCATGGAAGTCGTAGTTATGTTGTTTACCTATCCAACGAATTGTCACACGCTAAGATTCAATGCAAATCGGCCACATTATGGCCTTCCTACTAAAAAAGGGTCGAAAACGAGTAATGTCCCAAATTAACGAGGATATTTTCTTAACCCCCATTTTGGCTGAATTTTTAGAGAATGCAAAAATATCCCATGGAAGTCATAGTTATGTTGTTTACCTATCCAACGAATTGTCACACGCTAAGATTCAATGCAAATCGGCCACATTATGGCCTTCCTACTAAAAAAGGGTCGAAAACGAGTAATGTCCCAAATTAACGAGGATATTTTCTTAACCCCCATTTTGGCTGAATTTTTAGAGAATGCAAAAATATCCCATGGAAGTCATTGTTATGTTGTTTACCTATCCAACGAATTGTCACACGCTAAGATTCAATGCAAATCGGCCACATTATGGCCTTCCTACTAAAAAAGGGTCGAAAACGAGTAATGTCAAAAATTATCGAGGATATTTTCTTAACCCCCATTTTGGCTGAATTTTTAGAGAATGCAAAAATATCCCATGGAAGTCGTAGTTATGTTGTTTACCTATCCAACGAATTGTCACACGCTAAGATTCAATGCAAATCGGCCACATTATGGCCTTCCTACTAAAAAAGGGTCGAAAACGAGTAATGTCCCAAATTAACGAGGATATTTTCTTAACCCCCATTTTGGCTGAATTTTTAGAGAATGCAAAAATATCCCATGGAAGTCGTAGTTATGTTGTTTACCTATCCAACGAATTGTCACACGCTAAGATTCAATGCAAATCGGCCACATTATGGCCTTCCTACTAAAAAAGGGTCGAAAACGAGTTATGTCCCAAATTAACGAGGAGATTTTCTTAACCCCCATTTTGGCTGAATTTTTAGAGAATGCAAAAATATCCCATGGAAGTCATAGTTATGTTGTTTACCTATCCAACGAATTGTCACACGCTAAGATTCAATGCAAATCGGCCACATTATGGCCTTCCTACTAAAAAAGGGTCGAAAACGAGTAATGTCCCAAATTAACGGGATATTTTCTTAACCCCCATTTTGGCTGAATTTTTAGAGAATGCAAAAATATCCCATGGAAGTCATTGTTATGTTGTTTACCTATCCAACGAATTGTCACACGCTAAGATTCAATGCAAATCGGCCACATTATGGCCTTCCTACTAAAAAAGGGTCGAAAACGAGTAATGTCAAAAATTATCGAGGATATTTTCTTAACCCCCATTTTGGCTGAATTTTTAGAGAATGCAAAAATATCCCATGGAAGTCGTAGTTATGTTGTTTACCTATCCAACGAATTGTCACACGCTAAGATTCAATGCAAATCGGCCACATTATGGCCTTCCTACTAAAAAAGGGTCGAAAACGAGTAATGTCCCAAATTAACGAGGATATTTTCTTAACCCCCATTTTGGCTGATTTTTTAGAGAATGCAAAAATATCCCATGGAAGTCGTAGTTATGTTGTTTACCTATCCAACGAATTGTCACACGCTAAGATTCAATGCAAATCGGCCACATTATGGCCTTCCTACTAAAAAAGGGTCGAAAACGAGTAATGTCCCAAATTAACGAGGATATTTTCTTAACCCCCATTTTGGCTGAATTTTTAGAGAATGCAAAAATATCCCATGGAAGTCATTGTTATGTTGTTTTCCTATCCAACGAATTGTCACACGCTAAGATTCAATGCAAATCGGCCACATTATGGCCTTCCTACTAAAAAAGGGTCGAAAACGAGTAATGTCAAAAATTAACGAGGATATTTTCTTAACCCCCATTTTGGCTGAATTTTTAGAGAATGCAAAAATATCCCATGGAAGTCGTAGTTATGTTGTTTACCTATCCAACGAATTGTCACACGCTAAGATTCAATGCAAATCGGCCACATTATGGCCTTCCTACTAAAAAAGGGTCGAAAACGAGTAATGTCCCAAATTAACGAGGATATTTTCTTAACCCCCATTTTGGCTGAATTTTTAGAGAATGCAAAAATATCCCATGGAAGTCATAGTTATGTTGTTTACCTATCCAACGAATTGTCACACGCTAAGATTCAATGCAAATCGGCCACATTATGGCCTTCCTACTAAAAAAGGGTCGAAAACGAGTAATGTCCCAAATTAACGAGGATATTTTCTTAACCCCCATTTTGGCTGAATTTTTAGAGAATGCAAAAATATCCCATGGAAGTCATTGTTATGTTGTTTACCTATCCAACGAATTGTCACACGCTAAGATTCAATGCAAATCGGCCACATTATGGCCTTCCTACTAAAAAAGGGTCGAAAACGAGTAATGTCAAAAATTATCGAGGATATTTTCTTAACCCCCATTTTGGCTGAATTTTTAGAGAATGCAAAAATATCCCATGGAAGTCGTAGTTATGTTGTTTACCTATCCAACGAATTGTCACACGCTAAGATTCAATGCAAATCGGCCACATTATGGCCTTCCTACTAAAAAAGGGTCGAAAACGAGTAATGTCCCAAATTAACGAGGATATTTTCTTAACCCCCATTTTGGCTGAATTTTTAGAGAATGCAAAAATATCCCATGGAAGTCATAGTTATGTTGTTTACCTATCCAACGAATTGTCACACGCTAAGATTCAATGCAAATCGGCCACAATATGGCCTTCCTACTAAAAAAGGGTCGAAAACGAGTAATGTGCCAAATTAACGAGGATATTTTCTTAACCCCCATTTTGGCTGAATTTTTAGAGAATGCAAAAATATCCCATGGAAGTCATTGTTATGTTGTTTACCTATCCAACGAATTGTCACACGCTAAGATTCAATGCAAATCGGCCACATTATGGCCTTCCTACTAAAAAAGGGTCGAAAACGAGTAATGTCAAAAATTATCGAGGATATTTTCTTAACCCCCATTTTGGCTGAATTTTTAGAGAATGCAAAAATATCCCATGGAAGTCGTAGTTATGTTGTTTACCTATCCAACGAATTGTCACACGCTAAGATTCAATGCAAATCGGCCACATTATGGCCTTCCTACTAAAAAAGGGTCGAAAACGAGTAATGTCCCAAATTAACGAGGATATTTTCTTAACCCCCATTTTGGCTGAATTTTTAGAGAATGCAAAAATATCCCATGGAAGTCATAGTTATGTTGTTTACCTATCCAACGAATTGTCACACGCTACGATTCAATGCAACTCGGCCACATTATGGCCTTCCTACTAAAAAAGGGTCGAAAACGAGTAATGTCCCAAATTAACGAGGATATTTTCTTAACCCCCATTTTGGCTGAATTTTTAGAGAATGCAAAAATATCCCATGGAAGTCGTAGTTATGTTGTTTACCTATCCAACGAATTGTCACACGCTAAGATTCAATGCAAATCGGCCACATTATGGCCTTCCTACTAAAAAAGGGTCGAAAACGAGTAATGTCCCAAATTAACGAGGATATTTTCTTAACCCCCATTTTGGCTGAATTTTTAGAGAATGCAAAAATATCCCATGGAAGTCATAGTTATGTTGTTTACCTATCCAACGAATTGTCACACGCTAAGATTCAATGCAAATCGGCCACATTATGGCCTTCCTACTAAAAAAGGGTCGAAAACGAGTAATGTCCCATATTAACGAGGATATTTTTTTAACCCCCATTTTGGCTGAATTTTTAGAGAATGCAAAAATATCCCATGGAAGTCATAGTTATGTTGTTTACCTATCCAACGAATTGTCACACGCTAAGATTCAATGCAAATCGGCCACATTATGGCCTTCCTACTAAAAAAGGGTCGAAAACGAGTAATGTCCCAAATTAACGAGGATATTTTCTTAACCCCCATTTTAGCTGAAGTTTTAGAGAATGCAAAAATATCCCATGGAAGTCATTGTTATGTTGTTTACCTATCCAACGAATTGTCACACGCTAAGATTCAATGCAAATCGGCCACATTATGGCCTTCCTACTAAAAAAGGGTCGAAAACGAGTAATGTACCAAATTAACGAGGAAATTTTCTTAACCCCCATTTTTGCTGAATTTTTAGAGAATGCAAAAATATCCCATGGAAGTCATAGTTATGTTGTTTACCTATCCAACAAATTGTCACACGCTAAGATTCAATGCAAATCGGCCACATTATGGCCTTCCTACTAAAAAAGGGTCGAAAACGAGTAATGTCCCAAATTAACGAGGATATTTTCTTAACCCCCATTTTGGCTGAATTTTTAGAGAATGCAAAAATATCCCATGGAAGTCGTAGTTATGTTGTTTACCTATCCAACGAATTGTCACACGCTAAGATTCAATGCAAATCGGCCACATTATGGCCTTCCTACTAAAAAAGGGTCGAAAACGAGTAATGTCCCAAATTAACGAGGATATTTTCTTAACCCCCATTTTGGCTGAATTTTTAGAGAATGCAAAAATATCCCATGGAAGTCATAGTTATGTTGTTTACCTATCCAACGAATTGTCACACGCTAAGATTCAATGCAAATCGGCCACATTATGGCCTTCCTACTAAAAAAGGGTCGAAAACGAGTAATGTCCCAAATTAACGAGGATATTTTCTTAACCCCCATTTTGGCTGAATTTTTAGAGAATGCAAAAATATCCCATGGAAGTCATTGTTATGTTGTTTACCTATCCAACGAATTGTCACACGCTAAGATTCAATGCAAATCGGCCACATTATGGCCTTCCTACTAAAAAAGGGTCGAAAACGAGTAATGTCAAAAATTATCGAGGATATTTTCTTAACCCCCATTTTGGCTGAATTTTTAGAGAATGCAAAAATATCCCATGGAAGTCGTAGTTATGTTGTTTACCTATCCAACGAATTGTCACACGCTAAGATTCAATGCAAATCGGCCACATTATGGCCTTCCTACTAAAAAAGGGTCGAAAACGAGTAATGTCCCAAATTAACGAGGATATTTTCTTAACCCCCATTTTGGCTGAATTTTTAGAGAATGCAAAAATATCCCATGGAAGTCATAGTTATGTTGTTTACCTATCCAACGAATTGTCACACGCTACGATTCAATGCAACTCGGCCACATTATGGCCTTCCTACTAAAAAAGGGTCGAAAACGAGTAATGTCCCAAATTAACGAGGATATTTTCTTAACCCCCATTTTGGCTGAATTTTTAGAGAATGCAAAAATATCCCATGGAAGTCGTAGTTATGTTGTTTACCTATCCAACGAATTGTCACACGCTAAGATTCAATGCAAATCGGCCACATTATGGCCTTCCTACTAAAAAAGGGTCGAAAACGAGTAATGTCCCAAATTAACGAGGATATTTTCTTAACCCCCATTTTGGCTGAATTTTTAGAGAATGCAAAAATATCCCATGGAAGTCATAGTTATGTTGTTTACCTATCCAACGAATTGTCACACGCTAAGATTCAATGCAAATCGGCCACATTATGGCCTTCCTACTAAAAAAGGGTCGAAAACGAGTAATGTCCCAAATTAACGAGGATATTTTCTTAACCCCCATTTTGGCTGAATTTTTAGAGAATGCAAAAATATCCCATGGAAGTCATAGTTATGTTGTTTACCTATCCAACGAATTGTCACACGCTAAGATTCAATGCAAATCGGCCACATTATGGCCTTCCTACTAAAAAAGGGTCGAAAACGAGTAATGTCCCAAATTAACGAGGATATTTTCTTAACCCCCATTTTGGCTGAATTTTTAGAGAATGCAAAAATATCCCATGGAAGTCATTGTTATGTTGTTTACCTATCCAACGAATTGTCACACGCTAAGATTCAATGCAAATCGGCCACATTATGGCCTTCCTACTAAAAAAGGGTCGAAAACGAGTAATGTCAAAAATTATCGAGGATATTTTCTTAACCCCCATTTTGGCTGAATTTTTAGAGAATGCAAAAATATCCCATGGAAGTCGTAGTTATGTTGTTTACCTATCCAACGAATTGTCACACGCTAAGATTCAATGCAAATCGGCCACATTATGGCCTTCCTACTAAAAAAGGGTCGAATACGAGTAATGTCCCAAATTAACGAGGATATTTTCTTAACCCCCATTTTGGCTGAATTTTTAGAGAATGCAAAAATATCCCATGGAAGTCATAGTTATGTTGTTTACCTATCCAACGAATTGTCACACGCTACGATTCAATGCAACTCGGCCACATTATGGCCTTCCTACTAAAAAAGGGTCGAAAACGAGTAATGTCCCAAATTAACGAGGATATTTTCTTAACCCCCATTTTGGCTGAATTTTTAGAGAATGCAAAAATATCCCATGGAAGTCGTAGTTATGTTGTTTACCTATCCAACGAATTGTCACACGCTAAGATTCAATGCAAATCGGCCACATTATGGCCTTCCTACTAAAAAAGGGTCGAAAACGAGTAATGTCCCAAATTAACGAGGATATTTTCTTAACCCCCATTTTGGCTGAATTTTTAGAGAATGCAAAAATATCCCATGGAAGTCATAGTTATGTTGTTTACCTATCCAACGAATTGTCACACGCTAAGATTCAATGCAAATCGGCCACATTATGGCCTTCCTACTAAAAAAGGGTCGAAAACGAGTAATGTCCCATATTAACGAGGATATTTTCTTAACCCCCATTTTGGCTGAATTTTTAGAGAATGCAAAAATATCCCATGGAAGTCATAGTTATGTTGTTTACCTATCCAACGAATTGTCACACGCTAAGATTCAATGCAAATCGGCCACATTATGGCCTTCCTACTAAAAAAGGGTCGAAAACGAGTAATGTCCCAAATTAACGAGGATATTTTCTTAACCCCCATTTTAGCTGAAGTTTTAGAGAATGCAAAAATATCCCATGGAAGTCATTGTTATGTTGTTTACCTATCCAACGAATTGTCACACGCTAAGATTCAATGCAAATCGGCCACATTATGGCCTTCCTACTAAAAAAGGGTCGAAAACGAGTAATGTACCAAATTAACGAGGAAATTTTCTTAACCCCCATTTTTGCTGAATTTTTAGAGAATGCAAAAATATCCCATGGAAGTCATAGTTATGTTGTTTTCCTATCCAACGAATTGTCACACGCTAAGATTCAATGCAAATCGGCCACATTATGGCCTTCCTACTAAAAAAGGGTCGAAAACGAGTAATGTCCCAAATTAACGAGGATATTTTCTTAACCCCCATTTTCGCTGAAGTTTTAGAGAATGCAAAAATATCCCATGGAAGTCATTGTTATGTTGTTTACCTATCCAACGAATTGTCACACGCTAAGATTCAATGCAAATCGGCCACATTATGGCCTTCCTATTAAAAAAGGGTCGAAAACGAGTAATGTACCAAATTAACGAGGAAATTTTCTTAACCCCCATTTTTGCTGAATTTTTAGAGAATGCAAAAATATCCCATGGAAGTCATTGTTATGTTGTTTACCTATCCAACGAATTGTCACACGCTAAGATTCAATGCAAATCGGCCACATTATGGCCTTCCTACTAAAAAAGGGGCGAAAACGAGTAATGTCAAAAATTAACGAGGATATTTTCTTAACCCCCATTTTGGTTGAATTTTTAGAGAATGCAAAAATATCCCATGGAAGTCGTAGTTATGTTGTTTACCTATCCAACGAATTGTCACACGCTAAGATTCAATGCAAATCGGCCACATTATGGCCTTCCTACTAAAAAAGGGTCGAAAACGAGTAATGTCCCAAATTAACGAGGAGATTTTCTTAACCCCCATTTTGGCTGAATTTTTAGAGAATGCAAAAATATCCCATGGAAGTCATAGTTATGTTGTTTACCTATCCAACGAATTGTCACACGCTAAGATTCAATGCAAATCGGCCACATTATGGCCTTCCTACTAAAAAAGGGTCGAAAACGAGTAATGTCCCAAATTAACGAGGATATTTTCTTAACCCCCATTTTGGCTGAATTTTTAGAGAATGCAAAAATATCCCATGGAAGTCATTGTTATGTTGTTTACCTATCCAACGAATTGTCACACGCTAAGATTCAATGCAAATCGGCCACTTTATGGCCTTCCTAGTAAAAAAGGGTCGAAAACGAGTAATGTCCCAAATTAACGAGGAGATTTTCTTAACCTCCATTTTGGCTGAATTTTTAAAAAATGCAAAAATATCCGATGGAAGTCGTAGCTATGTTGTTTACCTATCCAACGAATTGTCACACGCTAAGATTCAATGCAAATCGGCCACATTATGGCCTTCCTACTAAAAAAGGGTCGAAAACGAGTAATGTCCCAAATTAACGAGGATATTTTCTTAACCCCCATTTTGGCTGAATTTTTAGAGAATGCAAAAATATCCCATGGAAGTCATTGTTATGTTGTTTACCTATCCAACGAATTGTCACACGCTAAGATTCAATGCAAATCGGCCACATTATGGCCTTCCTACTAAAAAAGGGTCGAAAACGAGTAATGTCAAAAATTATCGAGGATATTTTCTTAACCCCCATTTTGGCTGAATTTTTAGAGAATGCAAAAATATCCCATGGAAGTCGTAGTTATGTTGTTTACCTATCCAACGAATTGTCACACGCTAAGATTCAATGCAAATCGGCCACATTATGGCCTTCCTACTAAAAAAGGGTCGAAAACGAGTAATGTCCCAAATTAACGAGGATATTTTCTTAACCCCCATTTTGGCTGAATTTTTAGAGAATGCAAAAATATCCCATGGAAGTCATAGTTATGTTGTTTACCTATCCAACGAATTGTCACACGCTACGATTCAATGCAACTCGGCCACATTATGGCCTTCCTACTAAAAAAGGGTCGAAAACGAGTAATGTCCCAAATTAACGAGGATATTTTCATAACCCCCATTTTGGCTGAATTTTTAGAGAATGCAAAAATATCCCATGGAAGTCGTAGTTATGTTGTTTACCTATCCAACGAATTGTCACACGCTAAGATTCAATGCAAATCGGCCACATTATGGCCTTCCTACTAAAAAAGGGTCGAAAACGAGTAATGTCCCAAATTAACGAGGATATTTTCTTAACCCCCATTTTGGCTGAATTTTTAGAGAATGCAAAAATATCCCATGGAAGTCATAGTTATGTTGTTTACCTATCCAACGAATTGTCACACGCTAAGATTCAATGCAAATCGGCCACATTATGGCCTTCCTACTAAAAAAGGGTCGAAAACGAGTAATGTCCCAAATTAACGAGGATATTTTCTTAACCCCCATTTTAGCTGAAGTTTTAGAGAATGCAAAAATATCCCATGGAAGTCATTGTTATGTTGTTTACCTATCCAACGAATTGTCACACGCTAAGATTCAATGCAAATCGGCCACATTATGGCCTTCCTACTAAAAAAGGGTCGAAAACGAGTAATGTACCAAATTAACGAGGAAATTTTCTTAACCCCCATTTTTGCTGAATTTTTAGAGAATGCAAAAATATCCCATGGAAGTCATAGTTATGTTGTTTACCTATCCAACGAATTGTCACACGCTAAGATTCAATGCAAATCGGCCACATTATGGCCTTCCTACTAAAAAAGGGTCGAAAACGAGTAATGTCCCAAATTAACGAGGATATTTTCTTAACCCCCATTTTGGCTGAATTTTTAGAGAATGCAAAAATATCCCATGGAAGTCGTAGTTATGTTGTTTACCTATCCAACGAATTGTCACACGCTAAGATTCAATGCAAATCGGCCACATTATGGCCTTCCTACTAAAAAAGGGTCGAAAACGAGTAATGTCAAAAATTATCGAGGATATTTTCTTAACCCCCATTTTGGCTGAATTTTTAGAGAATGCAAAAATATCCCATGGAAGTCGTAGTTATGTTGTTTACCTATCCAACGAATTGTCACACGCTAAGATTCAATGCAAATCGGCCACATTATGGCCTTCCTACTAAAGAAGGGTCGAAAACGAGTAATGTACCAAATTAACGAGGAAATTTTCTTAACCCCCATTTTTGCTGAATTTTTAGAGAATGCAAAAATATCCCATGGAAGTCATTGTTATGTTGTTTACCTATCCAACGAATTGTCACACGCTAAGATTCAATGCAAATCGGCCACATTATGGCCTTCCTACTAAAAAAGGGGCGAAAACGAGTAATGTCAAAAATTAACGAGGATATTTTCTTAACCCCCATTTTGGCTGAATTTTTAGAGAATGCAAAAATATCCCATGGAAGTCGTAGTTATGTTGTTTACCTATCCAACGAATTGTCACACGCTAAGATTCAATGCAAATCGGCCACATTATGGCCTTCCTACTAAAAAAGGGTCGAAAACGAGTAATGTCCCAAATTAACGAGGAGATTTTCTTAACCCCCATTTTGGCTGAATTTTTAGAGAATGCAAAAATATCCCATGGAAGTCATAGTTATGTTGTTTACCTATCCAACGAATTGTCACACGCTAAGATTCAATGCAAATCGGCCACATTATGGCCTTCCTACTAAAAAAGGGTCGAAAACGAGTAATGTCCCAAATTAACGAGGATATTTTCTTAACCCCCATTTTGGCTGAATTTTTAGAGAATGCAAAAATATCCCATGGAAGTCATTGTTATGTTGTTTACCTATCCAACGAATTGTCACACGCTAAGATTCAATGCAAATCGGCCACTTTATGGCCTTCCTAGTAAAAAAGGGTCGAAAACGAGTAATGTCCCAAATTAACGAGGAGATTTTCTTAACCTCCATTTTGGCTGAATTTTTAAAAAATGCAAAAATATCCGATGGAAGTCGTAGCTATGTTGTTTACCTATCCAACGAATTGTCACACGCTAAGATTCAATGCAAATCGGCCACATTATGGCCTTCCTACTAAAAAAGGGTCGAAAACGAGTAATGTCCCAAATTAACGAGGATATTTTCTTAACCCCCATTTTGGCTGAATTTTTAGAGAATGCAAAAATATCCCATGGAAGTCATTGTTATGTTGTTTACCTATCCAACGAATTGTCACACGCTAAGATTCAATGCAAATCGGCCACTTTATGGCCTTCCTAGTAAAAAAGGGTCGAAAACGAGTAATGTCCCAAATTAACGAGGAGATTTTCTTAACCTCCATTTTGGCTGAATTTTTAGAGAATGCAAAAATATCCGATGGAAGTCGTAGCTATGTTGTTTACCTATCCAACGAATTGTCACACGCTAAGATTCAATGCAAATCGGCCACATTATGGCCTTCCTACTAAAAAAGGGTCGAAAACGAGTAATGTCCCAAATTAACGAGGATATTTTCTTAACCCCCATTTTGGCTGAATTTTTAGAGAATGCAAAAATATCCCATGGAAGTCATTGTTATGTTGTTTACCTATCCAACGAATTGTCACACGCTAAGATTCAATGCAAATCGGCCACATTATGGCCTTCCTACTAAAAAAGGGTCGAAAACGAGTAATGTCAAAAATTATCGAGGATATTTTCTTAACCCCCATTTTGGCTGAATTTTTAGAGAATGCAAAAATATCCCATGGAAGTCGTAGTTATGTTGTTTACCTATCCAACGAATTGTCACACGCTAAGATTCAATGCAAATCGGCCACATTATGGCCTTCCTACTAAAAAAGGGTCGAAAACGAGTAATGTCCCAAATTAACGAGGATATTTTCTTAACCCCCATTTTGGCTGAATTTTTAGAGAATGCAAAAATATCCCATGGAAGTCATAGTTATGTTGTTTACCTATCCAACGAATTGTCACACGCTACGATTCAATGCAACTCGGCCACATTATGGCCTTCCTACTAAAAAAGGGTCGAAAACGAGTAATGTCCCAAATTAACGAGGATATTTTCTTAACCCCCATTTTGGCTGAATTTTTAGAGAATGCAAAAATATCCCATGGAAGTCATTGTTATGTTGTTTACCTATCCAACGAATTGTCACACGCTAAGATTCAATGCAAATCGGCCACATTATGGCCTTCCTACTAAAAAAGGGTCGAAAACGAGTAATGTCCCAAATTAACGAGGATATTTTCTTAACCCCCATTTTGGCTGAATTTTTAGAGAATGCAAAAATATCCCATGGAAGTCATAGTTATGTTGTTTACCTATCCAACGAATTGTCACACGCTAAGATTCAATGCAAATCGGCCACATTATGGCCTTCCTACTAAAAAAGGGGCGAAAACGAGTAATGTCAAAAATTAACGAGGAAATTTTCTTAACCCCCATTTTGGCTGAATTTTTAGAGAATGCAAAAATATCCCATGGAAGTCGTAGTTATGTTGTTTACCTATCCAACGAATTGTCACACGCTAAGATTCAATGCAAATCGGCCACATTATGGCCTTCCTACTAAAAAAGGGTCGAAAACGAGTAATGTCCCAAATTAACGAGGAGATTTTCTTAACCCCCATTTTGGCTGAATTTTTAGAGAATGCAAAAATATCCCATGGAAGTCATAGTTATGTTGTTTACCTATCCAACGAATTGTCACACGCTAAGATTCAATGCAAATCGGCCACATTATGGCCTTCCTACTAAAAAAGGGGCGAAAACGAGTAATGTCCCAAATTAACGAGGATATTTTCTTAACCCCCATTTTGGCTGAATTTTTAGAGAATGCAAAAATATCCCATGGAAGTCGTAGTTATGTTGTTTACCTATCCAACGAATTGTCACACGCTAAGATTCAATGCAAATCGGCCACATTATGGCCTTCCTACTAAAAAAGGGTCGAAAACGAGTAATGTCCCAAATTAACGAGGAGATTTTCTTAACCCCCATTTTGGCTGAATTTTTAGAGAATGCAAAAATATCCCATGGAAGTCATAGTTATGTTGTTTACCTATCCAACGAATTGTCACACGCTAAGATTCAATGCAAATCGGCCACATTATGGCCTTCCTACTAAAAAAGGGTCGAAAACGAGTAATGTCCCAAATTAACGAGGATATTTTCTTAACCCCCATTTTGGCTGAATTTTTAGAGAATGCAAAAATATCCCATGGAAGTCATTGTTATGTTGTTTACCTATCCAACGAATTGTCACACGCTAAGATTCAATGCAAATCGGCCACTTTATGGCCTTCCTAGTAAAAAAGGGTCGAAAACGAGTAATGTCCCAAATTAACGAGGAGATTTTCTTAACCTCCATTTTGGCTGAATTTTTAAAAAATGCAAAAATATCCGATGGAAGTCGTAGCTATGTTGTTTACCTATCCAACGAATTGTCACACGCTAAGATTCAATGCAAATCGGCCACATTATGGCCTTCCTACTAAAAAAGGGTCGAAAACGAGTAATGTCCCAAATTAACGAGGATATTTTCTTAACCCCCATTTTGGCTGAATTTTTAGAGAATGCAAAAATATCCCATGGAAGTCATAGTTATGTTGTTTACCTATCCAACGAATTGTCACACGCTACGATTCAATGCAACTCGGCCACATTATGGCCTTCCTACTAAAAAAGGGTCGAAAACGAGTAATGTCCCAAATTAACGAGGATATTTTCTTAACCCCCATTTTGGCTGAATTTTTAGAGAATGCAAAAATATCCCATGGAAGTCGTAGTTATGTTGTTTACCTATCCAACGAATTGTCACACGCTAAGATTCAATGCAAATCGGCCACATTATGGCCTTCCTACTAAAAAAGGGTCGAAAACGAGTAATGTCCCAAATTAACGAGGATATTTTCTTAACCCCCATTTTGGCTGAATTTTTAGAGAATGCAAAAATATCCCATGGAAGTCATAGTTATGTTGTTTACCTATCCAACGAATTGTCACACGCTAAGATTCAATGCAAATCGGCCACATTATGGCCTTCCTACTAAAAAAGGGTCGAAAACGAGTAATGTCCCATATTAACGAGGATATTTTTTTAACCCCCATTTTGGCTGAATTTTTAGAGAATGCAAAAATATCCCATGGAAGTCATAGTTATGTTGTTTACCTATCCAACGAATTGTCACACGCTAAGATTCAATGCAAATCGGCCACATTATGGCCTTCCTACTAAAAAAGGGTCGAAAACGAGTAATGTCCCAAATTAACGAGGATATTTTCTTAACCCCCATTTTAGCTGAAGTTTTAGAGAATGCAAAAATATCCCATGGAAGTCATTGTTATGTTGTTTACCTATCCAACGAATTGTCACACGCTAAGATTCAATGCAAATCGGCCACATTATGGCCTTCCTACTAAAAAAGGGTCGAAAACGAGTAATGTACCAAATTAACGAGGAAATTTTCTTAACCCCCATTTTTGCTGAATTTTTAGAGAATGCAAAAATATCCCATGGAAGTCGTAGTTATGTTGTTTACCTATCCAACGAATTGTCACACGCTAAGATTCAATGCAAATCGGCCACATTATGGCCTTCCTACTAAAAAAGGGTCGAAAACGAGTAATGTCCCAAATTAACGAGGATATTTTCTTAACCCCCATTTTGGCTGAATTTTTAGAGAATGCAAAAATATCCCATGGAAGTCATAGTTATGTTGTTTACCTATCCAACGAATTGTCACACGCTAAGATTCAATGCAAATCGGCCACATTATGGCCTTCCTACTAAAAAAGGGGCGAAAACGAGTAATGTCAAAAATTAACGAGGATATTTTCTAAACCCCCATTTTGGCTGAATTTTTAGAGAATGCAAAAATATCCCATGGAAGTCGTAGTTATGCTGTTTACCTATCCAACGAATTGTCACACGCTAAGATTCAATGCAAATCGGCCACATTATGGCCTTCCTACTAAAAAAGGGTCGAAAACGAGTAATGTCCCAAATTAACGAGGAGATTTTCTTAACCCCCATTTTGGCTGAATTTTTAGAGAATGCAAAAATATCCCATGGAAGTCATAGTTATGTTGTTTACCTATCCAACGAATTGTCACACGCTAAGATTCAATGCAAATCGGCCACATTATGGCCTTCCTACTAAAAAAGGGTCGAAAACGAGTAATGTCCCAAATTAACGAGGATATTTTCTTAACCCCCATTTTGGCTGAATTTTTAGAGAATGCAAAAATATCCCATGGAAGTCATTGTTATGTTGTTTACCTATCCAACGAATTGTCACACGCTAAGATTCAATGCAAATCGGCCACCTTATGGCCTTCCTAGTAAAAAAGGGTCGAAAACGAGTAATGTCCCAAATTAACGAGGAGATTTTCTTAACCTCCATTTTGGCTGAATTTTTAAAAAATGCAAAAATATCCGATGGAAGTCGTAGCTATGTTGTTTACCTATCCAACGAATTGTCCCATACTAAGATTCAATACAAACCGGCCACTTTATGACCTTCCTTATAAAAAAGGGTCGAAAACGAGTAATGTCCTAAATTAACGAGGGGATTTTCTTAACCTCCATTTTGGCTGAATTTTTAGAGAATGCAAAAATATCCCATGGAAGTCGTAGTTATGTTGTTTACCTATCCAACGAATTGTCACACGCTAAGATTCAATGCAACTCGGCCACATTATGGCCTTCCTACTAAAAAAGGGTCGAAAACCAGTAATGTCCCAAATTAACGAGGATATTTTCTTAACCCCCATTTCGGCTGATTTTTTAGAGAACGCAAAAATATCTCATGGAAGTCGTAGTTATGTTGTTTACCTATCCAACGAATTGTCACACGCTAAGATTCAATGCAAATCGGCCACATTATGGCCTTCCTACTAAAAAAGGGTCGAAAACGAGTAATGTCCCATATTAACGAGGATATTTTTTTAACCCCCATTTTGGCTGAATTTTTAGAGAATGCAAAAATATCCCATGGAAGTCATAGTTATGTTGTTTACCTATCCAACGAATTGTCACACGCTAAGATTCAATGCAAATCGGCCACATTATGGCCTTCCTACTAAAAAAGGGTCGAAAACGAGTAATGTCCCAAATTAACGAGGATATTTTCTTAACCCCCATTTTAGCTGAAGTTTTAGAGAATGCAAAAATATCCCATGGAAGTCATTGTTATGTTGTTTACCTATCCAACGAATTGTCACACGCTAAGATTCAATGCAAATCGGCCACATTATGGCCTTCCTACTAAAAAAGGGTCGAAAACGAGTAATGTACCAAATTAACGAGGAAATTTTCTTAACCCCCATTTTTGCTGAATTTTTAGAGAATGCAAAAATATCCCATGGAAGTCGTAGTTATGTTGTTTACCTATCCAACGAATTGTCACACGCTAAGATTCAATGCAAATCGGCCACATTATGGCCTTCCTACTAAAAAAGGGTCGAAAACGAGTAATGTCCCAAATTAACGAGGATATTTTCTTAACCCCCATTTTGGCTGAATTTTTAGAGAATGCAAAAATATCCCATGGAAGTCATAGTTATGTTGTTTACCTATCCAACGAATTGTCACACGCTAAGATTCAATGCAAATCGGCCACATTATGGCCTTCCTACTAAAAAAGGGGCGAAAACGAGTAATGTCAAAAATTAACGAGGATATTTTCTTAACCCCCATTTTGGCTGAATTTTTAGAGAATGCAAAAATATCCCATGGAAGTCGTAGTTATGTTGTTTACCTATCCAACGAATTGTCACACGCTAAGATTCAATGCAAATCGGCCACATTATGGCCTTCCTACTAAAAAAGGGTCGAAAACGAGTAATGTCCCAAATTAACGAGGAGATTTTCTTAACCCCCATTTTGGCTGAATTTTTAGAGAATGCAAAAATATCCCATGGAAGTCATAGTTATGTTGTTTACCTATCCAACGAATTGTCACACGCTAAGATTCAATGCAAATCGGCCACATTATGGCCTTCCTACTAAAAAAGGGTCGAAAACGAGTAATGTCCCAAATTAACGAGGATATTTTCTTAACCCCCATTTTGGCTGAATTTTTAG
Source organism: Medicago sativa (assembly GCF_051527215.1). Taxonomy (NCBI): domain Eukaryota; kingdom Viridiplantae; phylum Streptophyta; class Magnoliopsida; order Fabales; family Fabaceae; genus Medicago; species Medicago sativa. The sequence goes on from NC_140750.1 coordinate 87,829,376, forward strand.
AGAATGCAAAAATATCCCATGGAAGTCATTGTTATGTTGTTTACCTATCCAACGAATTGTCACACGCTAAGATTCAATGCAAATCGGCCACTTTATGGCCTTCCTAGTAAAAAAGGGTCGAAAACGAGTAATGTCCCAAATTAACGAGGAGATTTTCTTAACCTCCATTTTGGCTGAATTTTTAAAAAATGCAAAAATATCCGATGGAAGTCGTAGCTATGTTGTTTACCTATCCAACGAATTGTCCCATACTAAGATTCAATACAAACCGGCCACTTTATGACCTTCCTTATAAAAAAGGGTCGAAAACGAGTAATGTCCTAAATTAACGAGGGGATTTTCTTAACCTCCATTTTGGCTGAATTTTTAGAGAATGCAAAAATATCCCATGGAAGTCGTAGTTATGTTGTTTACCTATCCAACGAATTGTCACACGCTAAGATTCAATGCAACTCGGCCACATTATGGCCTTCCTACTAAAAAAGGGTCGAAAACCAGTAATGTCCCAAATTAACGAGGATATTTTCTTAACCCCCATTTCGGCTGATTTTTTAGAGAACGCAAAAATATCCCATGGAAGTCGTAGTTATGTTGTTTACCTATCCAACGAATTGTCACACGCTAAGATTCAATGCAAATCGGCCACATTATGGCCTTCCTACTAAAAAACGGTCGAAAACGAGTAATGTCCCAAATTAACGAGGATATTTTCTTAACCCCCATTTTGGCTGAATTTTTAGAGAATGCAAAAATATCCCATGGAAGTCATAGTTATGTTGTTTACCTATCCAACGAATTGTCACACGCTAAGATTCAATGCAAATCGGCCACATTATGGCCTTCCTACTAAAAAAGGGTCGAAAACGAGTAATGTCAAAAATTAACGAGGATATTTTCTTAACCCCCATTTTGGCTGAATTTTTAGAGAATGCAAAAATATCCCATGGAAGTCGTAGTTATGTTGTTTACCTATCCAACGAATTGTCACACACTAAGATTCAATGCAAATCAGCCACATTATGGCCTTCCTACTAAAAAAGGGTCGAAAACGAGTAATGTCCCAAATTAACGAGGAGATTTTCTTAACCCCCATTTTGGCTGAATTTTTAGAGAATGCAAAAATATCCCATGGAAGTCATAGTTATGTTGTTTACCTATCCAACGAATTATCACACGCTAAGATTCAATGCAAATCGGCCACATTATGGCCTTCCTACTAAAAAAGGGTCGAAAACGAGTAATGTCCCAAATTAACGAGGATATTTTCTTAACCCCCATTTTGGCTGAATTTTTAGAGAATGCAAAAATATCCCATGGAAGTCATTGTTATGTTGTTTACCTATCCAACGAATTGTCACACGCTAAGATTCAATGCAAATCGGCCACATTATGGCCTTCCTACTAAAAAAGGGTCGAAAACGAGTAATGTCAAAAATTATCGAGGATATTTTCTTAACCCCCATTTTGGCTGAATTTTTAGAGAATGCAAAAATATCCCATGGAAGTCGTAGTTATGTTGTTTACCTATCCAACGAATTGTCACACGCTAAGATTCAATGCAAATCGGCCACATTATGGCCTTCCTACTAAAAAACGGTCGAAAACGAGTAATGTCCCAAATTAACGAGGATATTTTCTTAACCCCCATTTTGGCTGAATTTTTAGAGAATGCAAAAATATCCCATGGAAGTCATAGTTATGTTGTTTACCTATCCAACAAATTGTCACACGCTACGATTCAATGCAACTCGGCCACATTGTGGCCTTCCTACTAAAAAAGGGTCGAAAACGAGTAATGTCCCAAATTAACGAGGATATTTTCTTAACCCCCATTTTGGCTGAATTTTTAGAGAATGCAAAAATATCCCATGGAAGTCGTAGTTATGTTGTTTACCTATCCAACGAATTGTCACACGCTAAGATTCAATGCAAATCGGCCACATTATGGCCTTCCTACTAAAAAAGGGTCGAAAACGAGTAATGTCCCAAATTAACGAGGATATTTTCTTAACCCCCATTTTGGCTGAATTTTTAGAGAATGCAAAAATATCCCATGGAAGTCATAGTTATGTTGTTTACCTATCCAACGAATTGTCTCACGCTAAGATTCAATGCAAATCGGCCACATTATGGCCTTCCTACTAAAAAAAGGTCGAAAACGAGTAATGTCAAAAATTAACGAGGATATTTTCTTAACCCCCATTTTGGCTGAATTTTTAGAGAATGCAAAAATATCCCATGGAAGTCGTAGTTATGTTGTTTACCTATCCAACGAATTGTCACACGCTAAGATTCAATGCAAATCGGCCACATTATGGCCTTCCTACTAAAAAAGGGTCGAAAACGAGTAATGTCCCAAATTAACGAGGATATTTTCTTAACCCCCATTTTGGCTGAATTTTTAGAGAATGCAAAAATATCCCATGGAAGTCATAGTTATGTTGTTTACCTCGGCCACATTATGGCCTTCCTACTAAAAAAGGGTCGAAAACGAGTAATGTCCCAAATTAACGAGGATATTTTCTTAACCCCCATTTTGGCTGAATTTTTAGAGAATGCAAAAATATCCCATGGAAGTCATAGTTATGTTGTTTACCTATCCAACGAATTGTCACACGCTAAGATTCAATGCCAATCGGCCACATTATGGCCTTCCTACTAAAAAAAGGTCGAAAACGAGTAATGTCAAAAATTAACGAGGATATTTTCTTAACCCCCATTTTGGCTGAATTTTTAGAGAATGCAAAAATATCCCATGGAAGTCGTAGTTATGTTGTTTACCTATCCAACGAATTGTCACACGCTAAGATTCAATGCAAATCGGCCACATTATGGCCTTCCTACTAAAAAAGGGTCGAAAACGAGTAATGTCCCATATTAACGAGGATATTTTTTTAACCCCCATTTTGGCTGAATTTTTAGAGATGCAAAAATATCCCACGGAAGTCATAGTTATGTTGTTTACCTATCCAACGAATTGTCACACGCTAAGATTCAATGCAAATCGGCCACATTATGGCCTTCCAACTAAAAAAGTGTCGAAAACGAGTAATGTCCCAAATTAACGAGGATATTTTCTTAACCCCCATTTTGGCTGAAGTTTTAGAGAATGCAAAAATATCCCATGGAAGTCATTGTTATGTTGTTTACCTATCCAACGAATTGTCACACGCTAAGATTCAATGCAAATCGGCCACATTATGGCCTTCCTACTAAAAAAGGGTCGAAAACGAGTAATGTCCCAAATTAACGAGGAGATTTTCTTAACCCCCATTTTTGCTGAATTTTTAGAGAATGCAAAAATATCCCATGGAAGTCATAGTTATGTTGTTTACCTATCCAACGAATTGTCACACGCTAAGATTCAATGCAAATCGGCCACATTATGGCCTTCCTACTAAAAAAGGGTCGAAAACGAGTAATGTCAAAAATTAACGAGGATATTTTCTTAACCCCCATTTTGGCTGAATTTTTAGAGAATGCAAAAATATCCCATGGAAGTCGTAGTTATGTTGTTTACCTATCCAACGAATTGTCACACGCTAAGATTCAATGCAAATCGGCCACATTATGGCCTTCCTACTAAAAAACGGTCGAAAACGAGTAATGTCCCAAATTAACGAGGATATTTTCTTAACCCCCATTTTGGCTGAATTTTTAGAGAATGCAAAAATATCCCATGGAAGTCATAGTTATGTTGTTTACCTATCCAACAAATTGTCACACGCTACGATTCAATGCAACTCGGCCACATTGTGGCCTTCCTACTAAAAAAGGGTCGAAAACGAGTAATGTCCCAAATTAACGAGGATATTTTCTTAACCCCCATTTTGGCTGAATTTTTAGAGAATGCAAAAATATCCCATGGAAGTCGTAGTTATGTTGTTTACCTATCCAACGAATTGTCACACGCTAAGATTCAATGCAAATCGGCCACATTATGGCCTTCCTACTAAAAAAGGGTCGAAAACGAGTAATGTCCCAAATTAACGAGGATATTTTCTTAACCCCCATTTTGGCTGAATTTTTAGAGAATGCAAAAATATCCCATGGAAGTCATAGTTATGTTGTTTACCTATCCAACGAATTGTCACACGCTAAGATTCAATGCAAATCGGCCACATTATGGCCTTCCTACTAAAAAAAGGTCGAAAACGAGTAATGTCAAAAATTAACGAGGATATTTTCTTAACCCCCATTTTGGCTGAATTTTTAGAGAATGCAAAAATATCCCATGGAAGTCGTAGTTATGTTGTTTACCTATCCAACGAATTGTCACACGCTAAGATTCAATGCAAATCGGCCACATTATGGCCTTCCTACTAAAAAAGGGTCGAAAACGAGTAATGTCCCAAATTAACGAGGATATTTTCTTAACCCCCATTTTGGCTGAATTTTTAGAGAATGCAAAAATATCCCATGGAAGTCATAGTTATGTTGTTTACCTCGGCCACATTATGGCCTTCCTACTAAAAAAGGGTCGAAAACGAGTAATGTCCCAAATTAACGAGGATATTTTCTTAACCCCCATTTTGGCTGAATTTTTAGAGAATGCAAAAATATCCCATGGAAGTCATAGTTATGTTGTTTACCTATCCAACGAATTGTCACACGCTAAGATTCAATGCCAATCGGCCACATTATGGCCTTCCTACTAAAAAAGGGTCGAAAACGAGTAATGTCCCAAATTAACGAGGATATTTTCTTAACCCCCATTTTGGCTGAATTTTTAGAGAATGCAAAAATATCCCATGGAAGTCATAGTTATGTTGTTTACCTCGGCCACATTATGGCCTTCCTACTAAAAAAGGGTCGAAAACGAGTAATGTCCCAAATTAACGAGGATATTTTCTTAACCCCCATTTTGGCTGAATTTTTAGAGATGCAAAAATATCCCACGGAAGTCATAGTTATGTTGTTTACCTATCCAACGAATTGTCACACGCTAAGATTCAATGCAAATCGGCCACATTATGGCCTTCCAACTAAAAAAGTGTCGAAAACGAGTAATGTCCCAAATTAACGAGGATATTTTCTTAACCCCCATTTTGGCTGAAGTTTTAGAGAATGCAAAAATATCCCATGGAAGTCATTGTTATGTTGTTTACCTATCCAACGAATTGTCACACGCTAAGATTCAATGCAAATCGGCCACATTATGGCCTTCCTACTAAAAAAGGGTCGAAAACGAGTAATGTCAAAAATTAACGAGGATATTTTCTTAACCCCCATTTTGGCTGAATTTTTAGAGAATGCAAAAATATCCCATGGAAGTCGTAGTTATGTTGTTTACCTATCCAACGAATTGTCACACGCTAAGATTCAATGCAAATCGGCCACATTATGGCCTTCCTACTAAAAAACGGTCGAAAACGAGTAATGTCCCAAATTAACGAGGATATTTTCTTAACCCCCATTTTGGCTGAATTTTTAGAGAATGCAAAAATATCCCATGGAAGTCATAGTTATGTTGTTTACCTATCCAACAAATTGTCACACGCTACGATTCAATGCAACTCGGCCACATTGTGGCCTTCCTACTAAAAAAGGGTCGAAAACGAGTAATGTCCCAAATTAACGAGGATATTTTCTTAACCCCCATTTTGGCTGAATTTTTAGAGAATGCAAAAATATCCCATGGAAGTCGTAGTTATGTTGTTTACCTATCCAACGAATTGTCACACGCTAAGATTCAATGCAAATCGGCCACATTATGGCCTTCCTACTAAAAAAGGGTCGAAAACGAGTAATGTCCCAAATTAACGAGGATATTTTCTTAACCCCCATTTTGGCTGAATTTTTAGAGAATGCAAAAATATCCCATGGAAGTCATAGTTATGTTGTTTACCTATCCAACGAATTGTCACACGCTAAGATTCAATGCAAATCGGCCACATTATGGCCTTCCTACTAAAAAAAGGTCGAAAACGAGTAATGTCAAAAATTAACGAGGATATTTTCTTAACCCCCATTTTGGCTGAATTTTTAGAGAATGCAAAAATATCCCATGGAAGTCGTAGTTATGTTGTTTACCTATCCAACGAATTGTCACACGCTAAGATTCAATGCAAATCGGCCACATTATGGCCTTCCTACTAAAAAAGGGTCGAAAACGAGTAATGTCCCAAATTAACGAGGATATTTTCTTAACCCCCATTTTGGCTGAATTTTTAGAGAATGCAAAAATATCCCATGGAAGTCATAGTTATGTTGTTTACCTCGGCCACATTATGGCCTTCCTACTAAAAAAGGGTCGAAAACGAGTAATGTCCCAAATTAACGAGGATATTTTCTTAACCCCCATTTTGGCTGAATTTTTAGAGAATGCAAAAATATCCCATGGAAGTCATAGTTATGTTGTTTACCTATCCAACGAATTGTCACACGCTAAGATTCAATGCCAATCGGCCACATTATGGCCTTCCTACTAAAAAAGGGTCGAAAACGAGTAATGTCCCAAATTAACGAGGATATTTTCTTAACCCCCATTTTGGCTGAATTTTTAGAGAATGCAAAAATATCCCATGGAAGTCATAGTTATGTTGTTTACCTCGGCCACATTATGGCCTTCCTACTAAAAAAGGGTCGAAAACGAGTAATGTCCCAAATTAACGAGGATATTTTCTTAACCCCCATTTTGGCTGAATTTTTAGAGAATGCAAAAATATCCCATGGAAGTCATAGTTATGTTGTTTACCTATCCAACGAATTGTCACACGCTAAGATTCAATGCCAATCGGCCACATTATGGCCTTCCTACTAAAAAAAGGTCGAAAACGAGTAATGTCAAAAATTAACGAGGATATTTTCTTAACCCCCATTTTGGCTGAATTTTTAGAGAATGCAAAAATATCCCATGGAAGTCGTAGTTATGTTGTTTACCTATCCAACGAATTGTCACACGCTAAGATTCAATGCAAATCGGCCACATTATGGCCTTCCTACTAAAAAAGGGTCGAAAACGAGTAATGTCCCAAATTAACGAGGATATTTTCTTAACCCCCATTTTGGCTGAATTTTTAGAGAATGCAAAAATATCCCATGGAAGTCATAGTTATGTTGTTTACCTCGGCCACATTATGGCCTTCCTACTAAAAAAGGGTCGAAAACGAGTAATGTCCCAAATTAACGAGGATATTTTCTTAACCCCCATTTTGGCTGAATTTTTAGAGAATGCAAAAATATCCCATGGAAGTCATAGTTATGTTGTTTACCTATCCAACGAATTGTCACACGCTAAGATTCAATGCCAATCGGCCACATTATGGCCTTCCTACTAAAAAAAGGTCGAAAACGAGTAATGTCAAAAATTAACGAGGATATTTTCTTAACCCCCATTTTGGCTGAATTTTTAGAGAATGCAAAAATATCCCATGGAAGTCGTAGTTATGTTGTTTACCTATCCAACGAATTGTCACACGCTAAGATTCAATGCAAATCGGCCACATTATGGCCTTCCTACTAAAAAAGGGTCGAAAACGAGTAATGTCCCATATCAACGAGGATATTTTTTTAACCCCCATTTTGGCTGAATTTTTAGAGATGCAAAAATATCCCACGGAAGTCATAGTTATGTTGTTTACCTATCCAACGAATTGTCACACGCTAAGATTCAATGCAAATCGGCCACATTATGGCCTTCCAACTAAAAAAGTGTCGAAAACGAGTAATGTCCCAAATTAACGAGGATATTTTCTTAACCCCCATTTTGGCTGAAGTTTTAGAGAATGCAAAAATATCCCATGGAAGTCATTGTTATGTTGTTTACCTATCCAACGAATTGTCACACGCTAAGATTCAATGCAAATCGGCCACATTATGGCCTTCCTACTAAAAAAGGGTCGAAAACGAGTAATGTCCCAAATTAACGAGGAGATTTTCTTAACCCCCATTTTTGCTGAATTTTTAGAGAATGCAAAAATATCCCATGGAAGTCATAGTTATGTTGTTTACCTATCCAACGAATTGTCACACGCTAAGATTCAATGCAAATCGGCCACATTATGGCCTTCCTACTAAAAAAGGGTCGAAAACGAGTAATGTCAAAAATTAACGAGGATATTTTCTTAACCCCCATTTTGGCTGAATTTTTAGAGAATGCAAAAATATCCCATGGAAGTCGTAGTTATGTTGTTTACCTATCCAACGAATTGTCACACGCTAAGATTCAATGCAAATCGGCCACATTATGGCCTTCCTACTAAAAAACGGTCGAAAACGAGTAATGTCCCAAATTAACGAGGATATTTTCTTAACCCCCATTTTGGCTGAATTTTTAGAGAATGCAAAAATATCCCATGGAAGTCATAGTTATGTTGTTTACCTATCCAACAAATTGTCACACGCTACGATTCAATGCAACTCGGCCACATTGTGGCCTTCCTACTAAAAAAGGGTCGAAAACGAGTAATGTCCCAAATTAACGAGGATATTTTCTTAACCCCCATTTTGGCTGAATTTTTAGAGAATGCAAAAATATCCCATGGAAGTCGTAGTTATGTTGTTTACCTATCCAACGAATTGTCACACGCTAAGATTCAATGCAAATCGGCCACATTATGGCCTTCCTACTAAAAAAGGGTCGAAAACGAGTAATGTCCCAAATTAACGAGGATATTTTCTTAACCCCCATTTTGGCTGAATTTTTAGAGAATGCAAAAATATCCCATGGAAGTCATAGTTATGTTGTTTACCTATCCAACGAATTGTCACACGCTAAGATTCAATGCAAATCGGCCACATTATGGCCTTCCTACTAAAAAAAGGTCGAAAACGAGTAATGTCAAAAATTAACGAGGATATTTTCTTAACCCCCATTTTGGCTGAATTTTTAGAGAATGCAAAAATATCCCATGGAAGTCGTAGTTATGTTGTTTACCTATCCAACGAATTGTCACACGCTAAGATTCAATGCAAATCGGCCACATTATGGCCTTCCTACTAAAAAAGGGTCGAAAACGAGTAATGTCCCAAATTAACGAGGATATTTTCTTAACCCCCATTTTGGCTGAATTTTTAGAGAATGCAAAAATATCCCATGGAAGTCATAGTTATGTTGTTTACCTCGGCCACATTATGGCCTTCCTACTAAAAAAGGGTCGAAAACGAGTAATGTCCCAAATTAACGAGGATATTTTCTTAACCCCCATTTTGGCTGAATTTTTAGAGAATGCAAAAATATCCCATGGAAGTCATAGTTATGTTGTTTACCTATCCAACGAATTGTCACACGCTAAGATTCAATGCCAATCGGCCACATTATGGCCTTCCTACTAAAAAAAGGTCGAAAACGAGTAATGTCAAAAATTAACGAGGATATTTTCTTAACCCCCATTTTGGCTGAATTTTTAGAGAATGCAAAAATATCCCATGGAAGTCGTAGTTATGTTGTTTACCTATCCAACGAATTGTCACACGCTAAGATTCAATGCAAATCGGCCACATTATGGCCTTCCTACTAAAAAAGGGTCGAAAACGAGTAATGTCCCATATTAACGAGGATATTTTTTTAACCCCCATTTTGGCTGAATTTTTAGAGATGCAAAAATATCCCACGGAAGTCATAGTTATGTTGTTTACCTATCCAACGAATTGTCACACGCTAAGATTCAATGCAAATCGGCCACATTATGGCCTTCCAACTAAAAAAGTGTCGAAAACGAGTAATGTCCCAAATTAACGAGGATATTTTCTTAACCCCCATTTTGGCTGAAGTTTTAGAGAATGCAAAAATATCCCATGGAAGTCATTGTTATGTTGTTTACCTATCCAACGAATTGTCACACGCTAAGATTCAATGCAAATCGGCCACATTATGGCCTTCCTACTAAAAAAGGGTCGAAAACGAGTAATGTCCCAAATTAACGAGGAGATTTTCTTAACCCCCATTTTTGCTGAATTTTTAGAGAATGCAAAAATATCCCATGGAAGTCATAGTTATGTTGTTTACCTATCCAACGAATTGTCACACGCTAAGATTCAATGCAAATCGGCCACATTATGGCCTTCCTACTAAAAAAGGGTCGAAAACGAGTAATGTCAAAAATTAACGAGGATATTTTCTTAACCCCCATTTTGGCTGAATTTTTAGAGAATGCAAAAATATCCCATGGAAGTCGTAGTTATGTTGTTTACCTATCCAACGAATTGTCACACGCTAAGATTCAATGCAAATCGGCCACATTATGGCCTTCCTACTAAAAAACGGTCGAAAACGAGTAATGTCCCAAATTAACGAGGATATTTTCTTAACCCCCATTTTGGCTGAATTTTTAGAGAATGCAAAAATATCCCATGGAAGTCATAGTTATGTTGTTTACCTATCCAACAAATTGTCACACGCTACGATTCAATGCAACTCGGCCACATTGTGGCCTTCCTACTAAAAAAGGGTCGAAAACGAGTAATGTCCCAAATTAACGAGGATATTTTCCTAACCCCCATTTTGGCTGAATTTTTAGAGAATGCAAAAATATCCCATGGAAGCCGTAGTTATGTTGTTTACCTATCCAACGAATTGTCACACGCTAAGATTCAATGCAAATCGGCCACATTATGGCCTTCCTACTAAAAAAGGGTCGAAAACGAGTAATGTCCCAAATTAACGAGGATATTTTCTTAACCCCCATTTTGGCTGAATTTTTAGAGAATGCAAAAATATCCCATGGAAGTCATAGTTATGTTGTTTACCTATCCAACGAATTGTCACACGCTAAGATTCAATGCAAATCGGCCACATTATGGCCTTCCTACTAAAAAAAGGTCGAAAACGAGTAATGTCAAAAATTAACGAGGATATTTTCTTAACCCCCATTTTGGCTGAATTTTTAGAGAATGCAAAAATATCCCATGGAAGTCGTAGTTATGTTGTTTACCTATCCAACGAATTGTCACACGCTAAGATTCAATGCAAATCGGCCACATTATGGCCTTCCTACTAAAAAAGGGTCGAAAACGAGTAATGTCCCAAATTAACGAGGATATTTTCTTAACCCCCATTTTGGCTGAATTTTTAGAGAATGCAAAAATATCCCATGGAAGTCATAGTTATGTTGTTTACCTCGGCCACATTATGGCCTTCCTACTAAAAAAGGGTCGAAAACGAGTAATGTCCCAAATTAACGAGGATATTTTCTTAACCCCCATTTTGGCTGAATTTTTAGAGAATGCAAAAATATCCCATGGAAGTCATAGTTATGTTGTTTACCTATCCAACGAATTGTCACACGCTAAGATTCAATGCCAATCGGCCACATTATGGCCTTCCTACTAAAAAAAGGTCGAAAACGAGTAATGTCAAAAATTAACGAGGATATTTTCTTAACCCCCATTTTGGCTGAATTTTTAGAGAATGCAAAAATATCCCATGGAAGTCGTAGTTATGTTGTTTACCTATCCAACGAATTGTCACACGCTAAGATTCAATGCAAATCGGCCACATTATGGCCTTCCTACTAAAAAAGGGTCGAAAACGAGTAATGTCCCATATTAACGAGGATATTTTTTTAACCCCCATTTTGGCTGAATTTTTAGAGATGCAAAAATATCCCACGGAAGTCATAGTTATGTTGTTTACCTATCCAACGAATTGTCACACGCTAAGATTCAATGCAAATCGGCCACATTATGGCCTTCCAACTAAAAAAGTGTCGAAAACGAGTAATGTCCCAAATTAACGAGGATATTTTCCTAACCCCCATTTTGGCTGAATTTTTAGAGAATGCAAAAATATCCCATGGAAGCCGTAGTTATGTTGTTTACCTATCCAACGAATTGTCACACGCTAAGATTCAATGCAAATCGGCCACATTATGGCCTTCCTACTAAAAAAGGGTCGAAAACGAGTAATGTCCCAAATTAACGAGGATATTTTCTTAACCCCCATTTTGGCTGAATTTTTAGAGAATGCAAAAATATCCCATGGAAGTCATAGTTATGTTGTTTACCTATCCAACGAATTGTCACACGCTAAGATTCAATGCAAATCGGCCACATTATGGCCTTCCTACTAAAAAAAGGTCGAAAACGAGTAATGTCAAAAATTAACGAGGATATTTTCTTAACCCCCATTTTGGCTGAATTTTTAGAGAATGCAAAAATATCCCATGGAAGTCGTAGTTATGTTGTTTACCTATCCAACGAATTGTCACACGCTAAGATTCAATGCAAATCGGCCACATTATGGCCTTCCTACTAAAAAAGGGTCGAAAACGAGTAATGTCCCAAATTAACGAGGATATTTTCTTAACCCCCATTTTGGCTGAATTTTTAGAGAATGCAAAAATATCCCATGGAAGTCATAGTTATGTTGTTTACCTCGGCCACATTATGGCCTTCCTACTAAAAAAGGGTCGAAAACGAGTAATGTCCCAAATTAACGAGGATATTTTCTTAACCCCCATTTTGGCTGAATTTTTAGAGAATGCAAAAATATCCCATGGAAGTCATAGTTATGTTGTTTACCTATCCAACGAATTGTCACACGCTAAGATTCAATGCCAATCGGCCACATTATGGCCTTCCTACTAAAAAAAGGTCGAAAACGAGTAATGTCAAAAATTAACGAGGATATTTTCTTAACCCCCATTTTGGCTGAATTTTTAGAGAATGCAAAAATATCCCATGGAAGTCGTAGTTATGTTGTTTACCTATCCAACGAATTGTCACACGCTAAGATTCAATGCAAATCGGCCACATTATGGCCTTCCTACTAAAAAAGGGTCGAAAACGAGTAATGTCCCATATTAACGAGGATATTTTTTTAACCCCCATTTTGGCTGAATTTTTAGAGATGCAAAAATATCCCACGGAAGTCATAGTTATGTTGTTTACCTATCCAACGAATTGTCACACGCTAAGATTCAATGCAAATCGGCCACATTATGGCCTTCCAACTAAAAAAGTGTCGAAAACGAGTAATGTCCCAAATTAACGAGGATATTTTCTTAACCCCCATTTTGGCTGAAGTTTTAGAGAATGCAAAAATATCCCATGGAAGTCATTGTTATGTTGTTTACCTATCCAACGAATTGTCACACGCTAAGATTCAATGCAAATCGGCCACATTATGGCCTTCCTACTAAAAAAGGGTCGAAAACGAGTAATGTCCCAAATTAACGAGGAGATTTTCTTAACCCCCATTTTTGCTGAATTTTTAGAGAATGCAAAAATATCCCATGGAAGTCATAGTTATGTTGTTTACCTATCCAACGAATTGTCACACGCTAAGATTCAATGCAAATCGGCCACATTATGGCCTTCCTACTAAAAAAGGGTCGAAAACGAGTAATGTCAAAAATTAACGAGGATATTTTCTTAACCCCCATTTTGGCTGAATTTTTAGAGAATGCAAAAATATCCCATGGAAGTCGTAGTTATGTTGTTTACCTATCCAACGAATTGTCACACGCTAAGATTCAATGCAAATCGGCCACATTATGGCCTTCCTACTAAAAAAGGGTCGAAAACGAGTAATGTCCCATATTAACGAGGATATTTTTTTAACCCCCATTTTGGCTGAATTTTTAGAGAATGCAAAAATATCCCATGGAAGTCATAGTTATGTTGTTTACCTATCCAACGAATTGTCACATGCTAAGATTCAATGCAAATCGGCCACATTATGGCCTTCCTACTAAAAAAGGGTCGAAAACGAGTAATGTCCCATATTAACGAGGAGATTTTCTTAACCCCCATTTTTGCTGAATTTTTAGAGAATGCAAAAATATCCCATGGAAGTCGTAGTTATGTTGTTTACCTATCCAACGAATTGTCACACGCTAAGACTCAATGCAAATCGGCCACATTATGGCCTTCCTAAAAGGGTCGAAAACGAGTAATGTCCCAAATTAACGAGGAGATTTTCTTAACCTCCATTTTGGCTGAATTTTTAGAGAATGCAAAAATATCCCATGGAAGTCGTAGTTATTTTGTTTACCTATCCAACGAATTGTCACATGCTAAGATTCAATACAAATCGGCCACTTTATGGCCTTCCTAGTAAAAATGGGTCGAAAACGAGTAATGTCCTAAATTAACGAGGAGATTTTCTTAACCTCCATTTTGGCCGAATTTTTAGAGAATGCAAAAATATCCCATGGAAGTCGTAGTTATGTTGTTTACCTATCCAACGAATTGTCACACGCTAAGATTCAATGCAAATCGGCCACATTAGGCCCTTCCTACTAAAAAAGGGTCGAAAACGAGTAATGTCCCAAATTAACGAGGAGATTTTCTTAACCCCCATTTTTGCTGAATTTTTAGAGAATGCAAAAATATCCCATGGAAGTCATAGTTATGTTGTTTACCTATCCAACGAATTGTCACACGCTAAGATTCAATGCAAATCGGCCACATTATGGCCTTCCTACTAAAAAAGGGTCGAAAACGAGTAATGTCAAAAATTAACGAGGATATTTTCTTAACCCCCATTTTGGCTGAATTTTTAGAGAATGCAAAAATATCCCATGGAAGTCGTAGTTATGTTGTTTACCTATCCAACGAATTGTCACACGCTAAGACTCAATGCAAATCGGCCACATTATGGCCTTCCTAAAAGGGTCGAAAACGAGTAATGTCCCAAATTAACGAGGAGATTTTCTTAACCTCCATTTTGGCTGAATTTTTAGAGAATGCAAAAATATCCCATGGAAGTCGTAGTTATTTTGTTTACCTATCCAACGAATTGTCACATGCTAAGATTCAATACAAATCGGCCACTTTATGGCCTTCCTAGTAAAAATGGGTCGAAAACGAGTAATGTCCTAAATTAACGAGGAGATTTTCTTAACCTCCATTTTGGCCGAATTTTTAGAGAATGCAAAAATATCCCATGGAAGTCGTAGTTATGTTGTTTACCTATCCAACGAATTGTCACACGCTAAGATTCAATGCAAATCGGCCACATTAGGCCCTTCCTACTAAAAAAGGGTCGAAAACGAGTAATGTCCCAAATTAACGAGGAGATTTTCTTAACCCCCATTTTTGCTGAATTTTTAGAGAATGCAAAAATATCCCATGGAAGTCATAGTTATGTTGTTTACCTATCCAACGAATTGTCACACGCTAAGATTCAATGCAAATCGGCCACATTATGGCCTTCCTACTAAAAAAGGGTCGAAAACGAGTAATGTCAAAAATTAACGAGGATATTTTCTTAACCCCCATTTTGGCTGAATTTTTAGAGAATGCAAAAATATCCCATGGAAGTCGTAGTTATGTTGTTTACCTATCCAACGAATTGTCACACGCTAAGATTCAATGCAAATCGGCCACATTATGGCCTTCCTACTAAAAAAGGGTCGAAAACGAGTAATGTCCCATATTAACGAGGATATTTTTTTAACCCCCATTTTGGCTGAATTTTTAGAGAATGCAAAAATATCCCATGGAAGTCATAGTTATGTTGTTTACCTATCCAACGAATTGTCACATGCTAAGATTCAATGCAAATCGGCCACATTATGGCCTTCCTACTAAAAAAGGGTCGAAAACGAGTAATGTCCCAAATTAACGAGGAGATTTTCTTAACCCCCATTTTTGCTGAATTTTTAAAGAATGCAAAAATATCCCATGGAAGTCGTAGTTATGTTGTTTACCTATCCAACGAATTGTCACACGCTAAGACTCAATGCAAATCGGCCACATTATGGCCTTCCTAAAAGGGTCGAAAACGAGTAATGTCCCAAATTAACGAGGAGATTTTCTTAACCTCCATTTTGGCTGAATTTTTAGAGAATGCAAAAATATCCCATGGAAGTTGTAGTTATTTTGTTTACCTATCCAACGAATTGTCACATGCTAAGATTCAATACAAATCGGCCACTTTATGGCCTTCCTAGTAAAAATGGGTCGAAAACGAGTAATGTCCTAAATTAACGAGGAGATTTTCTTAACCTCCATTTTGGCCGAATTTTTAGAGAATGCAAAAATATCCCATGGAAGTCGTAGTTATGTTGTTTACCTATCCAACGAATTGTCACACGCTAAGATTCAATGCAAATCGGCCACATTATGCCCTTCCTACTAAAAAAGGGTCGAAAACGAGTAATGTCCCAAATTAACGAGGATATTTTCTTAACCTCCATTTTGGCTGAATTTTTAGAGAATGGAAAAATATCCCATGGACGTCGTGGTTATGTTGTTTACCTATCCAACGAATTGTCACACGCGAAGATTCAATGCAAATCGGCCACATTATGGCCTTCCTAGTAAAAAAGGGTCGAAAACGAGTAATGTCCCAAATTAACGAGGAGATTTTCTTAACCTCCATTTTGGCTGAATTTTTGGAGAATGCAAAAATATCCCATGGAAGTCGTAGTTATGTTGTTTACCTATCCAACGAATTGTCACATGCTAAGATTCAATACAAATCGGCCACTTTATGGCCTTCCTAGTAAAAATGGGTCGAAAACGAGTAATGTCCTAAATTAACGAGGAGATTTTCTTAACCTCCATTTTGGCCGAATTTTTAGAGAATGCAAAAATATCCCATGGAAGTCGTAGTTATGTTGTTTACCTATCCAACGAATTGTAACACGCTAAGATTCAATGCAAATCGGCCACATTATGGCCTTCCTACTAAAAAAGGGTCTAAAACGAGTAATGTCCCAAATTAACGAGGATATTTTCTTAACCCCAATTTTGGCTGAATTTTTAGAGAATGCAAAAATATCCCATGGAAGTCATAGTTATGTTGTTTACCTATCCAACGAATTGTCACACGCTAAGATTCAATGCAAATCGGCCACATTATGGCCTTCCAACTAAAAAAGTGTCGAAAACGAGTAATGTCCCAAATTAACGAGGATATTTTTTTAACCCCCATTTTGGCTGAATTTTTAGAGAATGCAAAAATATCCCATGGAAGTCGTAGTTATGTTGTTTACCTATCCAACGAATTGTCACACGCTAAGATTCAATGCAAATCGGCCACATTATGGCCTTCCTACTAAAAAAGGGTCGAAAACGAGTAATGTCCCATATTAACGAGGATATTTTTTTAACCCCCATTTTGGCTGAATTTTTAGAGAATGCAAAAATATCCCACGGAAGTCATAGTTATGTTGTTTACCTATCCAACGAATTGTCACACGCTAAGATTCAATGCAAATCGGCCACATTATGGCCTTCCAACTAAAAAAGTGTCGAAAACGAGTAATGTCCCAAATTAACGAGGATATTTTCTTAACCCCCATTTTGGCTGAAGTTTTAGAGAATGCAAAAATATCCCATGGAAGTCATTGTTATGTTGTTTACCTATCCAACGAATTGTCACACGCTAAGATTCAATGCAAATCGGCCACATTATGGCCTTCCTACTAAAAAAGGGTCGAAAACGAGTAATGTCCCAAATTAACGAGGAGATTTTCTTAACCCCCATTTTTGCTGAATTTTTAGAGAATGCAAAAATATCCCATGGAAGTCATAGTTATGTTGTTTACCTATCCAACGAATTGTCACACGCTAAGATTCAATGCAAATCGGCCACATTATGGCCTTCCTACTAAAAAAGGGTCGAAAACGAGTAATGTCAAAAATTAACGAGGATATTTTCTTAACCCCCATTTTGGCTGAATTTTTAGAGAATGCAAAAATATCCCATGGAAGTCGTAGTTATGTTGTTTACCTATCCAACGAATTGTCACACGCTAAGATTCAATGCAAATCGGCCACATTATGGCCTTCCTACTAAAAAAGGGTCGAAAACGAGTAATGTCCCATATTAACGAGGATATTTTTTTAACCCCCATTTTGGCTGAATTTTTAGAGAATGCAAAAATATCCCATGGAAGTCGTAGTTATGTTGTTTACCTATCCAACGAATTGTCACACGCTAAGACTCAATGCAAATCGGCCACATTATGGCCTTCCTAAAAGGGTCGAAAACGAGTAATGTCCCAAATTAACGAGGAGATTTTCTTAACCTCCATTTTGGCTGAATTTTTAGAGAATGCAAAAATATCCCATGGAAGTCGTAGTTATTTTGTTTACCTATCCAACGAATTGTCACATGCTAAGATTCAATACAAATCGGCCACTTTATGGCCTTCCTAGTAAAAATGGGTCGAAAACGAGTAATGTCCTAAATTAACGAGGAGATTTTCTTAACCTCCATTTTGGCCGAATTTTTAGAGAATGCAAAAATATCCCATGGAAGTCGTAGTTATGTTGTTTACCTATCCAACGAATTGTCACGCTAAGATTCAATGCAAATCGGCCACATTATGCCCTTCCTACTAAAAAAGGGTCGAAAACGAGTAATGTCCCAAATTAACGAGGATATTTTCTTAACCTCCATTTTGGCTGAATTTTTAGAGAATGGAAAAATATCCCATGGACGTCGTGGTTATGTTGTTTACCTATCCAACGAATTGTCACACGCGAAGATTCAATGCAAATCGGCCACATTATGGCCTTCCTAGTAAAAAAGGGTCGAAAACGAGTAATGTCCCAAATTAACGAGGAGATTTTCTTAACCTCCATTTTGGCTGAATTTTTGGAGAATGCAAAAATATCCCATGGAAGTCGTAGTTATGTTGTTTACCTATCCAACGAATTGTCACATGCTAAGATTCAATACAAATCGGCCGCTTTATGGCCTTCCTAGTAAAAATGGGTCGAAAACGAGTAATGTCCTAAATTAACGAGGAGATTTTCTTAACCTCCATTTTGGCCGAATTTTTAGAGAATGCAAAAATATCCCATGGAAGTCGTAGTTATGTTGTTTACCTATCCAACGAATTGTAACACGCTAAGATTCAATGCAAATCGGCCACATTATGGCCTTCCTACTAAAAAAGGGTCTAAAACGAGTAATGTCCCAAATTAACGAGGATATTTTCTTAACCCCCATTTTGGCTGAATTTTTAGAGAATGCAAAAATATCCCATGGAAGTCATAGTTATGTTGTTTACCTATCCAACGAATTGTCACACGCTAAGATTCAATGCAAATCGGCCACATTATGGCCTTCCTTATAAAAAAGGGTCGAAAACGAGTAATGTCCTAAATTAACGAGGAGATTTTCTTGACCTCCATTTTGGCCGAATTTTTAGAGAATGCAAAAATATCCCATGGAAGTCGTAGTTATGTTGTTTACCTATCCAACGAATTGTCACACGCTAAGATTCAATGCAAATCGGCCACATTATGGCCTTCCTACTAAAAAAGGGTCGAAAATGAGTAATGTCCCAAATTAACGAGGATATTTTCTTAACCCCCATTTTGGCTGAATTTTTAGAGAATGCAAAAATATCCCATGGAAGTCATAGTTATGTTGTTTACCTATCCAACGAGTTGTCACACGCTAAGATTCAATGCAAATCGGCCACATTATGGCCTTCCTAGTAAAAAAGGGTCGAAAACGAGTAATGTCCCAAATTAACGAGGAGATTTTCTTAACCTCCATTTTGGCTGAATTTTTAAAAAATGCAAAAATATCCCATGGAAGTCGTAGCTATGTTGTTTACCTATCCAACGAATTGTCCCATGCTAAGATTCAATACAAACCGGCCACTTTATGGCCTTCCTTATAAAAAAGGGTCGAAAACGAGTAATGTCCTAAATTAACGAGGAGATTTTCTTGACCTCCATTTTGGCCGAATTTTTAGAGAATGCAAAAATATCCCATGGAAGTCGTAGTTATGTTGTTTACCTATCCAACGAATTGTCACACGCTAAGATTCAATGCAAATCGGCTACATTATGGCCTTCCTACGAAAAAAGGGTCGAAAACGAGTAATGTCCCAAATTAACGAGGATATTTTCTTAACCCCCATTTTGGCTGAATTTTTAGAGAATGCAAAAATATCCCATGGAAGTCGTAGTTATGTTGTTTACCTATCCAACGAATTGTCACACGCTAAGATTCAATGCAAATCGGCCACATTATGGCCTTCCTACTAAAAAAGGGTCGAAAACGAGTAATGTCCCAAATTAACGAGGATATTTTCTTAACCCCCATTTTGGCTGAATTTTTAGAGAATGCAAAAATATCCCATGGAAGTCATAGTTATGTTGTTTACCTATCCAACGAATTGTCACACGCTAAGATTCAATGCAAATCGGCCACATTATGGCCTTCCTAGTAAAAAAGGGTCGAAAACGAGTAATGTCCCAAATTAACGAGGAGATTTTCTTAACCTCCATTTTGGCTGAATTTTTAAAAAAAGCAAAAATATCCCATGGAAGTCGTAGCTATGTTGTTTACCTATCCAACGAATTGTCCCATGCTAAGATTCAATACAAACCGGCCACTTTATGGCCTTCCTTATAAAAAAGGGTCGAAAACGAGTAATGTCCTAAATTAACGAGGAGATTTTCTTGACCTCCATTTTGGCCGAATTTTTAGAGAATGCAAAAATATCCCATGGAAGTCGTAGTTATGTTGTTTACCTATCCAACGAATTGTCACACGCTAAGATTCAATGCAAATCGGCCACATTATGGCCTTCCTTATAAAAAAGGGTCGAAAACGAGTAATGTCCTAAATTAACGAGGAGATTTTCTTGACCTCCATTTTGGCCGAATTTCTAGAGAATGCAAAAATATCCCATGGAAGTCATAATTATGTTGTTTACCTATCCAACGAATTGTCACACGCTAAGATTCAATGCAAATCGGCCACATTATGGCCTTCCTACTAAAAAAGGGTCTAAAACGAGTAATGTCCCAAATTAACGAGGATATTTTCTTAACCCCCATTTTGGCTGAATTTTTAGGGAATGCAAAAATATCCCATGGAAGTCATAGTTATGTTGTTTACCTATCCAACGAATTGTCACACGCTAAGATTCAATGCAAATCGGCCACATTATGGCCTTCCTTATAAAAAAGGGTCGAAAACGAGTAATGTCCTAAATTAACGAGGAGATTTTCTTGACCTCCATTTTGGCCGAATTTTTAGAGAATGCAAAAATATCCCATGGAAGTCGTAGTTATGTTGTTTACCTATCCAACGAATTGTCACACGCTAAGATTCAATGCAAATCGGCCACATTATGGCCTTCCTAGTAAAAAAGGGTCGAAAACGAGTAATGTCCCAAATTAACGAGGAGATTTTCTTAACCTCCATTTTGGCTGAATTTTTAAAAAATGCAAAAATATCCCATGGAAGTCGTAGCTATGTTGTTTACCTATCCAACGAATTGTCCCATGCTAAGATTCAATACAAACCGGCCACTTTATGGCCTTCCTTATAAAAAAGGGTCGAAAACGAGTAATGTCCTAAATTAACGAGGAGATTTTCTTGACCTCCATTTTGGCCGAATTTTTAGAGAATGCAAAAATATCCCATGGAAGTCGTAGTTATGTTGTTTACCTATCCAACGAATTGTCACACGCTAAGATTCAATGCAAATCGGCTACATTATGGCCTTCCTACGAAAAAAGGGTCGAAAACGAGTAATGTCCCAAATTAACGAGGATATTTTCTTAACCCCCATTTTGGCTGAATTATTACAGAATGCAAAAATATCCCATGGAAGTCGTAGTTATGTTGTTTACCTATCCAACGAATTGTCACACGCTAAGATTCAATGCAAATCGGCCACATTATGGCCTTCCTACTAAAAAAGGGTCGAAAACGAGTAATGTCCTAAATTAACGAGGATATTTTCTTAACCCCCATTTTGGCTGAATTTTTAGAGAATGCAAAAATATCCCATGGAAGTCATAGTTATGTTGTTTACCTATCCAACGAATTGTCACACGCTAAGATTCAATGCAAATCGGCCACATTATGGCCTTCCTAGTAAAAAAGGGTCGAAAACGAGTAATGTCCCAAATTAACGAGGAGATTTTCTTAACCTCCATTTTGGCTGAATTTTTAAAAAATGCAAAAATATCCCATGGAAGTCGTAGCTATGTTGTTTACCTATCCAGCGAATTATCCCATGCTAAGATTCAATACAAACCGGTCACTTTATGGCCTTCCTTATAAAAAAAGGGTCGAAAACGAGTAATGTCCTAAATTAACGAGGAGATTTTCTTGACCTCCATTTTGGCCGAATTTTTAGAGAATGCAAAAATATCCCATGGAAGTCGTAGTTATGTTGTTTACCTATCCAACGAATTGTCACACGCTAAGACTCAATGCAAATCGGCCACGTTATGGCCTTCCTAAAAGGGTCGAAAACGAGTAATGTCCCAAATTAACGAGGAGATTTTCTTAACCTCCATTTTGGCTGAATTTTTAGAGAATGCAAAAATATCCCATGGAAGTCGTAGTTATTTTGTTTACCTATCCAACGAATTGTCACATGCTAAGATTCAATACAAATCGGCCACTTTATGGCCTTCCTAGTAAAAATGGGTCGAAAACGAGTAATGTCCTAAATTAACGAGGAGATTTTCTTAACCTCCATTTTGGCCGAATTTTTAGAGAATGCAAAAATATCCCATGGAAGTCATAGTTATGTTGTTTACCTATCCAACGAATTGTCACACGCTAAGATTCAATGCAAATCTTCCACATTATGGCCTTCCTTATAAAAAAGGGTCGAAAACGAGTAATGTCCTAAATTAACGAGGAGATTTTCTTGACCTCCATTTTGGCCGAATTTTTAGAGAATGCAAAAATATCCCATGGAAGTCATAGTTATGTTGTTTACCTATCCAACGAATTGTCACATGCTAAGAAAATCCCCTCGTTAATTTAGGACATTACTCGTTTTCGACCCTTTTTTATATGGAAGGCCATAAAGTGGCCGGTTTGTATTGAATCTTAGCATGGGACAATTTGTTGGATAGGTAAACAACAT
Organism: Medicago sativa; assembly: GCF_051527215.1. Taxonomy (NCBI): domain Eukaryota; kingdom Viridiplantae; phylum Streptophyta; class Magnoliopsida; order Fabales; family Fabaceae; genus Medicago; species Medicago sativa. Next base: position 87,852,136 of record NC_140750.1, read on the forward strand.
AGCTACGACTTCCATGGGATATTTTTGCATTTTTTAAAAATTCAGCCAAAATGGAGGTTAAGAAAATCCTTGCGTTAATTTGGGACATTACTCGTTTTCGACCCTTTTTTACTAGGAAGGCCATAATGTGGCCGATTTGCATTGAATTTTAGCGTGTGACAATTCGTTGGATAGGTAAACAACATAACTAGGACTTCCATGGGATATTTTTGCATTCTCTAAAAATTCGGCTAAAATGGAGGTTAAGAAAATCTCCTCGTTAATTTAGGACATTACTCGTTTTCGACCCATTTTTACTAGGAGGCCATAATGTGGCCGATTTGCATTGAATCTTAGCGTGTGACAATTCGTTGGATAGGTAAACAACATAACTACGACTTCCATGGGATATTTTTGCATTCTCTAAAAATTCGGCCAAAATGGAGGTTAAGAAAATCTCCTCGTTAATTTAGGACATTACTCGTTTTCGACCCATTTTTACTAGGAAGGCCATAAAGTGGCCGATTTGTATTGAATCTTAGCATGTGACAATTCGTTGGATAGGTAAACAACATACCTACGATATCCATGTGATATTTTTGCATTCTCTAAAAATTCGGCCAAAATGGAGGCTAAGAAAATCCCCTCGTTAGTTTAGGACATTACTCGTTTTCGACCCTTTTTTACTAGGAAGGCCATAATGTGGCCGATTTGCATTGAATCTTAGCATGTGACAATTCGTTGGAAAGGTAAACAACATAACTACGACTTCCATGGGATATTTTTGCATTCTCTAAAAATTTGGCCAAAATGGAGGTTAAGAAAATCTCCTCGTTAATTTGGGACATTACTCGTTTTCGACCCTTTTTAAGTAGGAAGGCCATAATGTAGCCGATTTGCATTGAATCTTAGCGTGTGACAATTCGTTGGATAGGTAAACAACATAACTACGACTTCCATGGGATATTTTTGCATTCTCTAAAAATTTAGCCAAAATGGAGGTTAAGAAAATCCCCTCGTTAATTTAGGACATTACTCGTTTTCGACCCTTTTTTATAAGGAAGGCCATAAAGTGGCCGGTTTGTATTGAATCTTAGCATGGGACAATTTGTTGGATAGGTAAACAACATAGCTACGACTTCCATGGGATATTTTTGCATTTTTTAAAAATTCAGCCAAAATGGAGGTTAAGAAAATCCTTGCGTTAATTTGGGACATTACTCGTTTTCGACCCTTTTTTACTAGGAAGGCCATAATGTGGCCGATTTGCATTGAATTTTAGCGTGTGACAATTCGTTGGATAGGTAAACAACATAACTACGACTTCCATGGGATATTTTTGCATTCTCTAAAAATTCGGCTAAAATGGAGGTTAAGAAAATCTCCTCGTTAATTTAGGACATTACTCGTTTTCGACCCATTTTTACTAGGAGGCCATAATGTGGCCGATTTGCATTGAATCTTAGCGTGTGACAATTCGTTGGATAGGTAAACAACATAACTACGACTTCCATGGGATATTTTTGCATTCTCTAAAAATTCGGCCAAAATGGAGGTTAAGAAAATCTCCTCGTTAATTTAGGACATTACTCGTTTTCGACCCATTTTTACTAGGAAGGCCATAAAGTGGCCGATTTGTATTGAATCTTAGCATGTGACAATTCGTTGGATAGGTAAACAACATACCTACGATATCCATGGGATATTTTTGCATTCTCTAAAAATTCGGCCAAAATGGAGGCTAAGAAAATCCCCTCGTTAGTTTAGGACATTACTCGTTTTCGACCCTTTTTTACTAGGAAGGCCATAATGTGGCCGATTTGCATTGAATCTTAGCATGTGACAATTCGTTGGAAAGGTAAACAACATAACTACGACTTCCATGGGATATTTTTGCATTCTCTAAAAATTTGGCCAAAATGGAGGTTAAGAAAATCTCCTCGTTAATTTGGGACATTACTCGTTTTCGACCCTTTTTAAGTAGGAAGGCCATAATGTAGCCGATTTGCATTGAATCTTAGCGTGTGACAATTCGTTGGATAGGTAAACAACATAACTACGACTTCCATGGGATATTTTTGCATTCTCTAAAAATTTAGCCAAAATGGAGGTTAAGAAAATCCCCTCGTTAATTTAGGACATTACTCGTTTTCGACCCTTTTTTATAAGGAAGGCCATAAAGTGGCCGGTTTGTATTGAATCTTAGCATGGGACAATTTGTTGGATAGGTAAACAACATAGCTACGACTTCCATGGGATATTTTTGCATTTTTTAAAAATTCAGCCAAAATGGAGGTTAAGAAAATCCTTGCGTTAATTTGGGACATTACTCGTTTTCGACCCTTTTTTACTAGCAAGGCCATAATGTGGCCGATTAGCATTGAATTTTAGCGTGTGACAATTCGTTGGATAGGTAAACAACATAACTACGACTTCCATGGGATATTTTTGCATTCTCTAAAAATTCAGCCAAAATGGAGGTTAAGAAAATCTCCTCGTTAATTTAGGACATTACTCGTTTTCGACCCATTTTTACTAGGAGGCCATAATGTGGCCGATTTGCATTGAATCTTAGCGTGTGACAATTCGTTGGATAGGTAAACAACATAACTACGACTTCCATGGGATATTTTTGCATTCTCTAAAAATTCGGCCGAAATGGAGGTTAAGAAAATCTCCTCGTTAATTTAGGACATTACTCGTTTTCGACCCATTTTTACTAGGAAGGCCATAAAGTGGCCGATTTGTATTGAATCTTAGCATGTGACAATTCGTTGGATAGGTAAACAACATACCTACGATATCCATGGGATATTTTTGCATTCTCTAAAAATTCGGCCAAAATGGAGGCTAAGAAAATCCCCTCGTTAGTTTAGGACATTACTCGTTTTCGACCCTTTTTTACTAGGAAGGCCATAATGTGGCCGATTTGCATTGAATCTTAGCATGTGACAATTCGTTGGAAAGGTAAACAACATAACTACGACTTCCATGGGATATTTTTGCATTCTCTAAAAATTTGGCCAAAATGGAGGTTAAGAAAATCTCCTCGTTAATTTGGGACATTACTCGTTTTCGACCCTTTTTAAGTAGGAAGGCCATAATGTAGCCGATTTGCATTGAATCTTAGCGTGTGACAATTCGTTGGATAGGTAAACAACATAACTACGACTTCCATGGGATATTTTTGCATTCTCTAAAAATTCAGCCAAAATGGAGGTTAAGAAAATCCCCTCGTTAATTTAGGACATTACTCGTTTTCGACCCTTTTTTATAAGGAAGGCCATAAAGTGGCCGGTTTGTATTGAATCTTAGCATGGGACAATTTGTTGGATAGGTAAACAACATAGCTACGACTTCCATGGGATATTTTTGCATTTTTTAAAAATTCAGCCAAAATGGAGGTTAAGAAAATCCTTGCGTTAATTTGGGACATTACTCGTTTTCGACCCTTTTTTACTAGCAAGGCCATAATGTGGCCGATTAGCATTGAATTTTAGCGTGTGACAATTCGTTGGATAGGTAAACAACATAACTACGACTTCCATGGGATATTTTTGCATTCTCTAAAAATTCAGCCAAAATGGAGGTTAAGAAAATCTCCTCGTTAATTTAGGACATTACTCGTTTTCGACCCATTTTTACTAGGAGGCCATAATGTGGCCGATTTGCATTGAATCTTAGCGTGTGACAATTCGTTGGATAGGTAAACAACATAACTACGACTTCCATGGGATATTTTTGCATTCTCTAAAAATTCGGCCGAAATGGAGGTTAAGAAAATCTCCTCGTTAATTTAGGACATTACTCGTTTTCGACCCATTTTTACTAGGAAGGCCATAAAGTGGCCGATTTGTATTGAATCTTAGCATGTGACAATTCGTTGGATAGGTAAACAACATACCTACGATATCCATGGGATATTTTTGCATTCTCTAAAAATTCGGCCAAAATGGAGGCTAAGAAAATCCCCTCGTTAGTTTAGGACATTACTCGTTTTCGACCCTTTTTTACTAGGAAGGCCATAATGTGGCCGATTTGCATTGAATCTTAGCATGTGACAATTCGTTGGAAAGGTAAACAACATAACTACGACTTCCATGGGATATTTTTGCATTCTCTAAAAATTTGGCCAAAATGGAGGTTAAGAAAATCTCCTCGTTAATTTGGGACATTACTCGTTTTCGACCCTTTTTTAGTAGGAAGGCCATAATGTAGCCGATTTGCATTGAATCTTAGCGTGTGACAATTCGTTGGATAGGTAAACAACATAACTACGACTTCCATGGGATATTTTTGCATTCTCTAAAAATTCAGCCAAAATGGAGGTTAAGAAAATCCCCTCGTTAATTTAGGACATTACTCGTTTTCGACCCTTTTTTATAAGGAAGGCCATAAAGTGGCCGGTTTGCATTGAATCTTAGCATGGGACAATTTGTTGGATAGGTAAACAACATAGCTACGACTTCCATGGGATATTTTTGCATTTTTTAAAAATTCAGCCAAAATGGAGGTTAAGAAAATCCTTGCGTTAATTTGGGACATTACTCGTTTTCGACCCTTTTTTACTAGGAAGGCCATAATGTGGCCGATTAGCATTGAATTTTAGCGTGTGACAATTCGTTGGATAGGTAAACAACATAACTACGACTTCCATGGGATATTTTTGCATTCTCTAAAAATTCAGCCAAAATGGAGGTTAAGAAAATCCCCTCGTTAATTTAGGACATTACTCGTTTTCGACCCTTTTTTATAAGGAAGGCCATAAAGTGGCCGGTTTGTATTGAATCTTAGCATGGGACAATTTGTTGGATAGGTAAACAACATAGCTACGACTTCCATGGGATATTTTTGCATTTTTTAAAAATTCAGGCAAAATGGAGGTTAAGAAAATCCTTGCGTTAATTTGGGACATTACTCGTTTTCGACCCTTTTTTACTAGGAAGGCCATAATGTGGCCGATTTGCATTGAATTTTAGCGTGTGACAATTCGTTGGATAGGTAAACAACATAACTACGACTTCCATGGGATATTTTTGCATTCTCTAAAAATTCGGCCAAAATGGAGGTTAAGAAAATCTCCTCGTTAATTTAGGACATTACTCGTTTTCGACCCATTTTTACTAGGAAGGCCATAATGTGGCCGATTTGCATTGAATCTTAGCGTGTGACAATTCGTTGGATAGGTAAACAACATAACTACGACTTCCATGGGATATTTTTGCATTCTCTAAAAATTCGGCCAAAATGGAGGTTAAGAAAATCTCCTCGTTAATTTAGGACATTACTCGTTTTCGACCCATTTTTACTAGGAAGGCCATAAAGTGGCCGATTTGTATTGAATCTTAGCATGTGACAATTCGTTGGATAGGTAAACAACATACCTACGATATCCATGGGATATTTTTGCATTCTCTAAAAATTCGGCCAAAATGGAGGCTAAGAAAATCCCCTCGTTAGTTTAGGACATTACTCGTTTTCGACCCTTTTTTACTAGGAAGGCCATAATGTGGCCGATTTGCATTGAATCTTAGCATGTGACAATTCGTTGGAAAGGTAAACAACATAACTACGACTTCCATGGGATATTTTTGCATTCTCTAAAAATTTGGCCAAAATGGAGGTTAAGAAAATCTCCTCGTTAATTTGGGACATTACTCGTTTTCGACCCTTTTTTAGTAGAAAGGCCATAATGTAGCCGATTTGCATTGAATCTTAGCGTGTGACAATTCGTTGGATAGGTAAACAACATAACTACGACTTCCATGGGATATTTTTGCATTCTCTAAAAATTCAGCCAAAATGGAGGTTAAGAAAATCCCCTCGTTAATTTAGGACATTACTCGTTTTCGACCCTTTTTTATAAGGAAGGCCATAAAGTGGCCGGTTTGTATTGAATCTTAGCATGGGACAATTTGTTGGATAGGTAAACAACATAGCTACGACTTCCATGGGATATTTTTGCATTTTTTAAAAATTCAGCCAAAATGGAGGTTAAGAAAATCCTTGCGTTAATTTGGGACATTACTCGTTTTCGACCCTTTTTTACTAGGAAGGCCATAATGTGGCCGATTAGCATTGAATTTTAGCGTGTGACAATTCGTTGGATAGGTAAACAACATAACTACGACTTCCATGGGATATTTTTGCATTCTCTAAAAATTCGGCCAAAATGGAGGTTAAGAAAATCTCCTCGTTAATTTAGGACATTACTCGTTTTCGACCCATTTTTACTAGGAAGGCCATAATGTGGCCGATTTCGCTAAGATTCAATGCAAATCGGCCACATTATGGCCTTCCTACTAAAAAAGGGTCGAAAACGAGTAATGTCCCAAATTAACGAGGAGATTTTCTTAACCCCCATTTTTGCTGAATTTTTAGAGAATGCAAAAATATCCCATGGAAGTCATAGTTATGTTGTTTACCTATCCAACGAATTGTCACACGCTAAGATTCAATGCAAATCGGCCACATTATGGCCTTCCTACTAAAAAAGGGTCGAAAACGAGTAATGTCAAAAATTAACGAGGATATTTTCTTAACCCCCATTTTGGCTGAATTTTTAGAGAATGCAAAAATATCCCATGGAAGTCGTAGTTATGTTGTTTACCTATCCAACGAATTGTCACACGCTAAGATTCAATGCAAATCGGCCACATTATGGCCTTCCTACTAAAAAAGGGTCGAAAACGAGTAATGTCCCATATTAACGAGGATATTTTTTTAACCCCCATTTTGGCTGAATTTTTAGAGAATGCAAAAATATCCCATGGAAGTCATAGTTATGTTGTTTACCTATCCAACGAATTGTCACACGCTAAGATTCAATGCAAATCGGCCACATTATGGCCTTCCTACTAAAAAAGGGTCGAAAACGAGTAATGTCCCAAATTAACGAGGAGATTTTCTTAACCCCCATTTTTGCTGAATTTTTAGAGAATGCAAAAATATCCCATGGAAGTCGTAGTTATGTTGTTTACCTATCCAACGAATTGTCACACGCTAAGACTCAATGCAAATCGGCCACATTATGGCCTTCCTAAAAGGGTCGAAAACGAGTAATGTCCCAAATTAACGAGGAGATTTTCTTAACCTCCATTTTGGCTGAATTTTTAGAGAATGCAAAAATATCCCATGGAAGTCGTAGTTATTTTGTTTACCTATCCAACGAATTGTCACATGCTAAGATTCAATACAAATCGGCCACTTTATGGCCTTCCTAGTAAAAATGGGTCGAAAACGAGTAATGTCCTAAATTAACGAGGAGATTTTCTTAACCTCCATTTTGGCCGAATTTTTAGAGAATGCAAAAATATCCCATGGAAGTCGTAGTTATGTTGTTTACCTATCCAACGAATTGTCACACGCTAAGATTCAATGCAAATCGGCCACATTATGCCCTTCCTACTAAAAAAGGGTCGAAAACGAGTAATGTCCCAAATTAACGAGGATATTTTCTTAACCTCCATTTTGGCTGAATTTTTAGAGAATGGAAAAATATCCCATGGAAGTCGTGGTTATGTTGTTTACCTATCCAACGAATTGTCACACGCGAAGATTCAATGCAAATCGGCCACATTATGGCCTTCCTAGTAAAAAAGGGTCGAAAACGAGTAATGTCCCAAATTAACGAGGAGATTTTCTTAACCTCCATTTTGGCTGAATTTTTGGAGAATGCAAAAATATCCCATGGAAGTCGTAGTTATGTTGTTTACCTATCCAACGAATTGTCACATGCTAAGATTCAATACAAATCGGCCACTTTATGGCCTTCCTAGTAAAAATGGGTCGAAAACGAGTAATGTCCTAAATTAACGAGGAGATTTTCTTAACCTCCATTTTGACCGAATTTTTAGAGAATGCAAAAATATCCCATGGAAGTCGTAGTTATGTTGTTTACCTATCCAACGAATTGTCACACGCTAGGATTCAATGCAAATCGGCCACATTATGGCCTTCCTACTAAAAAAGGGTCTAAAACGAGTAATGTCCCAAATTAACGAGGATATTTTCTTAACCCCCATTTTGGCTGAATTTTTAGAGAATGCAAAAATATCCCATGCAAGTCATAGTTATGTTGTTTACCTATCCAACGAATTGTCACACGCTAAGATTCAATGCAAATCGGCCACATTATGGCCTTCCTTATAAAAAAGGGTCGAAAACGAGTAATGTCCTAAATTAACGAGGAGATTTTCTTGACCTCCATTTTGGCCGAATTTTTAGAGAATGCAAAAATATCCCATGGAAGTAGTAGTTATGTTGTTTACCTATCCAACAAATTGTCACACGCTAAGATTCAATGCAAATCGGCCACATTATGGCCTTCCTAGTAAAAAAGGGTCGAAAACGAGTAATGTCCCAAATTAACGAGGAGATTTTCTTAACCTCCATTTTGGCTGAATTTTTAAAAAATGCAAAAATATCCCATGGAAGTCGTAGCTATGTTGTTTACCTATCCAACGAATTGTCCCATGCTAAGATTCAATACAAACCGGCCACTTTATGGCCTTCCTTATAAAAAAGGGTCGAAAACGAGTAATGTCCTAAATTAACGAGGAGATTTTCTTGACCTCCATTTTGGCCGAATTTTTAGAGAATGCAAAAATATCCCATGGAAGTCGTAGTTATGTTGTTTACCTATCCAACGAATTGTCACACGCTAAGATTCAATGCAAATCGGCTACATTATGGCCTTCCTACGAAAAAAGGGTCGAAAACGAGTAATGTCCCAAATTAACGAGGATATTTTCTTAACCCCCATTTTGGCTGAATTTTTAGGGAATGCAAAAATATCCCATGGAAGTTGTAGTTATGTTGTTTACCTATCCAACGAATTGTCACACGCTAAGATTCAATGCAAATCGGCCACATTATGGCCTTCCTACTAAAAAAGGGTCGAAAACGAGTAATGTCCCAAATTAACGAGGATATTTTCTTAACCCCCATTTTGGCTGAATTTTTAGAGAATGCAAAAATATCCCATGGAAGTCATAGTTATGTTGTTTACCTATCCAACGAATTGTCACACGCTAAGATTCAATGCAAATCGGCCACATTATGGCCTTCCTAGTAAAAAAGGGTCGAAAACGAGTAATGTCCCAAATTAACGAGGAGATTTTCTTAACCTCCATTTTGGCTGAATTTTTAAAAAATGCAAAAATATCCCATGGAAGTCGTAGCTATGTTGTTCACCTATCCAACGAATTGTCCCATGCTAAGATTCAATACAAACCGGTCACTTTATGGCCTTCCTTATAAAAAAAGGGTCGAAAACGAGTAATGTCCTAAATTAACGAGGAGATTTTCTTGACCTCCATTTTGGCCGAATTTTTAGAGAATGCAAAAATATCCCATGGAAGTCGTAGTTATGTTGTTTACCTATCCAACGAATTGTCACACGCTAAGACTCAATGCAAATCGGCCACATTATGGCCTTCCTAAAAGGGTCGAAAACGAGTAATGTCCCAAATTAACGAGGAGATTTTCTTAACCTCCATTTTGGCTGAATTTTTAGAGAATGCAAAAATATCCCATGGAAGTCGTAGTTATTTTGTTTACCTATCCAACGAATTGTCACATGCTAAGATTCAATACAAATCGGCCACTTTATGGCCTTCCTAGTAAAAATGGGTCGAAAACGAGTAATGCCCTAAATTAACGAGGAGATTTTCTTAACCTCCATTTTGGCCGAATTTTTAGAGAATGCAAAAATATCCCATGGAAGTCATAGTTATGTTGTTTACCTATCCAACGAATTGTCACACGCTAAGATTCAATGCAAATCGGCCACATTATGGCCTTCCTTATAAAAAAGGGTCGAAAACGAGTAATGTCCTAAATTAACGAGGAGATTTTCTTGACCTCCATTTTGGCCGAATTTTTAGAGAATGCAAAAATATCCCATGGAAGTCCTAGTTATGTTGTTTACCTATCCAACGAATTGTCACACGCTAAGATTCAATGCAAATCGGCCACATTACGGCCTTCCTACTAAAAAAGGGTCTAAAACGAGTAATGTCCCAAATTAACGAGGATATTTTCTTAACCCCCATTTTGGCTGAATTTTTAGAGAATGCAAAAATATCCCATGGAAGTCGTAGTTATGTTGTTTACCTATCCAACGAATTGTCACACGCTAAGATTCAATGCAAATCGGCCACATTATGGCCTTCCTTATAAAAAAGGGTCGAAATCGAGTAATGTCCTAAATTAACGAGGAGATTTTCTTGACCTCCATTTTGGCCGAATTTTTAGAGAATGCAAAAATATCCCATGGAAGTCGTAGTTATGTTGTTTACCTATCCAACGAATTGTCACACGCTAAGATTCAATGCAAATCGGCCACATTATGGCCTTCCTAGTAAAAAAGGGTCGAAAACGAGTAATGTCCCAAATTAACGAGGAGATTTTCTTAACCTCCATTTTGGCTGAATTTTTAAAAAATGCAAAAATATCCCATGGAAGTCGTAGCTATGTTGTTTACCTATCCAACGAATTGTCCCATGCTAAGATTCAATACAAACCGGCCACTTTATGGCCTTCCTTATAAAAAAGGGTCGAAAACGAGTAATGTCCTAAATTAACGAGGAGATTTTCTTGACCTCCATTTTGGCCGAATTTTTAGAGAATGCAAAAATATCCCATGGAAGTCGTAGTTATGTTGTTTACCTATCCAACGAATTGTCACACGCTAAGATTCAATGCAAATCGGCTACATTATGGCCTTCCTACGAAAAAAGGGTCGAAAACGAGTAATGTCCCAAATTAACGAGGATATTTTCTTAACCCCCATTTTGGCTGAATTTTTAGAGAATGCAAAAATATCCCATGGAAGTCGTAGTTATGTTGTTTACCTATCCAACGAATTGTCACACGCTAAGATTCAATGCAAATCGGCTACATTATGGCCTTCCTACGAAAAAAGGGTCGAAAACGAGTAATGTCCCAAATTAACGAGGAGATTTTCTTAACCTCCATTTTGGCTGAATTTTTAGAGAATGCAAAAATATCCCATGGAAGTCGTAGTTATTTTGTTTACCTATCCAACGAATTGTCACATGCTAAGATTCAATACAAATCGGCCACTTTATGGCCTTCCTAGTAAAAATGGGTCGAAAACGAGTAATGTCCTAAATTAACGAGGAGATTTTCTTAACCTCCATTTTGGCCGAATTTTTAGAGAATGCAAAAATATCCCATGGAAGTCATAGTTATGTTGTTTACCTATCCAACGAATTGTCACACGCTAAGATTCAATGCAAATCGGCCACATTATGGCCTTCCTACTAAAAAAGGGTCGAAAACGAGTAATGTCCCAAATTAACGAGGATATTTTCTTAACCCCCATTTTGGCTGAATTTTTAGAGAATGCAAAAATATCCCATGGAAGTCATAGTTATGTTGTTTACCTATCCAACGAATTGTCACACGCTAAGATTCAATGCAAATCGGCCACATTATGGCCTTCCTAGTAAAAAAGGGTCGAAAACGAGTAATGTCCCAAATTAACGAGGAGATTTTCTTAACCTCCATTTTGGCTGAATTTTTAGAGAATGCAAAAATATCCCATGGAAGTCGTAGTTATTTTGTTTACCTATCCAACGAATTGTCACATGCTAAGATTCAATACAAATCGGCCACTTTATGGCCTTCCTAGTAAAAATGGGTCGAAAACGAGTAATGCCCTAAATTAACGAGGAGATTTTCTTAACCTCCATTTTGGCCGAATTTTTAGAGAATGCAAAAATATCCCATGGAAGTCATAGTTATGTTGTTTACCTATCCAACGAATTGTCACACGCTAAGATTCAATGCAAATCGGCCACATTATGGCCTTCCTTATAAAAAAGGGTCGAAAACGAGTAATGTCCTAAATTAACGAGGAGATTTTCTTGACCTCCATTTTGGCCGAATTTTTAGAGAATGCAAAAATATCCCATGGAAGTCCTAGTTATGTTGTTTACCTATCCAACGAATTGTCACACGCTAAGATTCAATGCAAATCGGCCACATTACGGCCTTCCTACTAAAAAAGGGTCTAAAACGAGTAATGTCCCAAATTAACGAGGATATTTTCTTAACCCCCATTTTGGCTGAATTTTTAGAGAATGCAAAAATATCCCATGGAAGTCGTAGTTATGTTGTTTACCTATCCAACGAATTGTCACACGCTAAGATTCAATGCAAATCGGCCACATTATGGCCTTCCTTATAAAAAAGGGTCGAAATCGAGTAATGTCCTAAATTAACGAGGAGATTTTCTTGACCTCCATTTTGGCCGAATTTTTAGAGAATGCAAAAATATCCCATGGAAGTCGTAGTTATGTTGTTTACCTATCCAACGAATTGTCACACGCTAAGATTCAATGCAAATCGGCCACATTATGGCCTTCCTAGTAAAAAAGGGTCGAAAACGAGTAATGTCCCAAATTAACGAGGAGATTTTCTTAACCTCCATTTTGGCTGAATTTTTAAAAAATGCAAAAATATCCCATGGAAGTCGTAGCTATGTTGTTTACCTATCCAACGAATTGTCCCATGCTAAGATTCAATACAAACCGGCCACTTTATGGCCTTCCTTATAAAAAAGGGTCGAAAACGAGTAATGTCCTAAATTAACGAGGAGATTTTCTTGACCTCCATTTTGGCCGAATTTTTAGAGAATGCAAAAATATCCCATGGAAGTCGTAGTTATGTTGTTTACCTATCCAACGAATTGTCACACGCTAAGATTCAATGCAAATCGGCTACATTATGGCCTTCCTACGAAAAAAGGGTCGAAAACGAGTAATGTCCCAAATTAACGAGGATATTTTCTTAACCCCCATTTTGGCTGAATTTTTAGAGAATGCAAAAATATCCCATGGAAGTCGTAGTTATGTTGTTTACCTATCCAACGAATTGTCACACGCTAAGATTCAATGCAAATCGGCTACATTATGGCCTTCCTACGAAAAAAGGGTCGAAAACGAGTAATGTCCCAAATTAACGAGGAGATTTTCTTAACCTCCATTTTGGCTGAATTTTTAGAGAATGCAAAAATATCCCATGGAAGTCGTAGTTATTTTGTTTACCTATCCAACGAATTGTCACATGCTAAGATTCAATACAAATCGGCCACTTTATGGCCTTCCTAGTAAAAATGGGTCGAAAACGAGTAATGTCCTAAATTAACGAGGAGATTTTCTTAACCTCCATTTTGGCCGAATTTTTAGAGAATGCAAAAATATCCCATGGAAGTCATAGTTATGTTGTTTACCTATCCAACGAATTGTCACACGCTAAGATTCAATGCAAATCGGCCACATTATGGCCTTCCTACTAAAAAAGGGTCGAAAACGAGTAATGTCCCAAATTAACGAGGATATTTTCTTAACCCCCGTTTTGGCTGAATTTTTAGAGAATGCAAAAATATCCCATGGAAGTCATAGTTATGTTGTTTACCTATCCAACGAATTGTCACACGCTAAGATTCAATGCAAATCGGCCACATTATGGCCTTCCTAGTAAAAAAGGGTCGAAAACGAGTAATGTCCCAAATTAACGAGGAGATTTTCTTAACCTCCATTTTGGCTGAATTTTTAAAAAATGCAAAAATATCCCATGGAAGTCGTAGCTATGTTGTTCACCTATCCAACGAATTGTCCCATGCTAAGATTCAATACAAACCGGTCACTTTATGGCCTTCCTTATAAAAAAAGGGTCGAAAACGAGTAATGTCCTAAATTAACGAGGAGATTTTCTTGACCTCCATTTTGGCCGAATTTTTAGAGAATGCAAAAATATCCCATGGAAGTCGTAGTTATGTTGTTTACCTATCCAACGAATTGTCACACGCTAAGACTCAATGCAAATCGGCCACATTATGGCCTTCCTAAAAGGGTCGAAAACGAGTAATGTCCCAAATTAACGAGGAGATTTTCTTAACCTCCATTTTGGCTGAATTTTTAGAGAATGCAAAAATATCCCATGGAAGTCGTAGTTATTTTGTTTACCTATCCAACGAATTGTCACATGCTAAGATTCAATACAAATCGGCCACTTTATGGCCTTCCTAGTAAAAATGGGTCGAAAACGAGTAATGCCCTAAATTAACGAGGAGATTTTCTTAACCTCCATTTTGGCCGAATTTTTAGAGAATGCAAAAATATCCCATGGAAGTCATAGTTATGTTGTTTACCTATCCAACGAATTGTCACACGCTAAGATTCAATGCAAATCGGCCACATTATGGCCTTCCTTATAAAAAAGGGTCGAAAACGAGTAATGTCCTAAATTAACGAGGAGATTTTCTTGACCTCCATTTTGGCCGAATTTTTAGAGAATGCAAAAATATCCCATGGAAGTCCTAGTTATGTTGTTTACCTATCCAACGAATTGTCACACGCTAAGATTCAATGCAAATCGGCCACATTACGGCCTTCCTACTAAAAAAGGGTCTAAAACGAGTAATGTCCCAAATTAACGAGGATATTTTCTTAACCCCCATTTTGGCTGAATTTTTAGAGAATGCAAAAATATCCCATGGAAGTCGTAGTTATGTTGTTTACCTATCCAACGAATTGTCACACGCTAAGATTCAATGCAAATCGGCCACATTATGGCCTTCCTTATAAAAAAGGGTCGAAATCGAGTAATGTCCTAAATTAACGAGGAGATTTTCTTGACCTCCATTTTGGCCGAATTTTTAGAGAATGCAAAAATATCCCATGGAAGTCGTAGTTATGTTGTTTACCTATCCAACGAATTGTCACACGCTAAGATTCAATGCAAATCGGCCACATTATGGCCTTCCTAGTAAAAAAGGGTCGAAAACGAGTAATGTCCCAAATTAACGAGGAGATTTTCTTAACCTCCATTTTGGCTGAATTTTTAAAAAATGCAAAAATATCCCATGGAAGTCGTAGCTATGTTGTTTACCTATCCAACGAATTGTCCCATGCTAAGATTCAATACAAACCGGCCACTTTATGGCCTTCCTTATAAAAAAGGGTCGAAAACGAGTAATGTCCTAAATTAACGAGGAGATTTTCTTGACCTCCATTTTGGCCGAATTTTTAGAGAATGCAAAAATATCCCATGGAAGTCGTAGTTATGTTGTTTACCTATCCAACGAATTGTCACACGCTAAGATTCAATGCAAATCGGCTACATTATGGCCTTCCTACGAAAAAAGGGTCGAAAACGAGTAATGTCCCAAATTAACGAGGATATTTTCTTAACCCCCATTTTGGCTGAATTTTTAGAGAATGCAAAAATATCCCATGGAAGTCGTAGTTATGTTGTTTACCTATCCAACGAATTGTCACACGCTAAGATTCAATGCAAATCGGCTACATTATGGCCTTCCTACGAAAAAAGGGTCGAAAACGAGTAATGTCCCAAATTAACGAGGAGATTTTCTTAACCTCCATTTTGGCTGAATTTTTAGAGAATGCAAAAATATCCCATGGAAGTCGTAGTTATTTTGTTTACCTATCCAACGAATTGTCACATGCTAAGATTCAATACAAATCGGCCACTTTATGGCCTTCCTAGTAAAAATGGGTCGAAAACGAGTAATGTCCTAAATTAACGAGGAGATTTTCTTAACCTCCATTTTGGCCGAATTTTTAGAGAATGCAAAAATATCCCATGGAAGTCATAGTTATGTTGTTTACCTATCCAACGAATTGTCACACGCTAAGATTCAATGCAAATCGGCCACATTATGGCCTTCCTTATAAAAAAGGGTCGAAAACGAGTAATGTCCTAAATTAACGACGAGATTTTCTTGACCTCCATTTTGGCCGAATTTTTAGAGAATGCAAAAATATCCCATGGAAGTCATAGTTATGTTGTTTACCTATCCAACGAATTGTCACATGCTAAGAAAATCCCCTCGTTAATTTAGGACATTACTCGTTTTCGACCCTTTTTTATATGGAAGGCCATAAAGTGGCCGGTTTGTATTGAATCTTAGCATGGGACAATTTGTTGGATAGGTAAACAACATAGCTACGACTTCCATGGGATATTTTTGCATTTTTTAAAAATTCAGCCAAAATGGAGGTTAAGAAAATCCTTGCGTTAATTTGGGACATTACTCGTTTTCGACCCTTTTTTACTAGGAAGGCCATAATGTGGCCGATTTGCATTGAATTTTAGCGTGTGACAATTCGTTGGATAGGTAAACAACATAACTACGACTTCCATGGGATATTTTTGCATTCTCTAAAAATTCGGCCAAAATGGAGGTTAAGAAAATCTCCTCGTTAATTTAGGACATTACTCGTTTTCGACCCATTTTTACTAGGAGGCCATAATGTGGCCGATTTGCATTGAATCTTAGCGTGTGACAATTCGTTGGATAGGTAAACAACATAACTACGACTTCCATGGGATATTTTTGCATTCTCTAAAAATTCGGCCAAAATGGAGGTTAAGAAAATCTCCTCGTTAATTTAGGACATTACTCGTTTTCGACCCATTTTTACTAGGAAGGCCATAAAGTGGCCGATTTGTATTGAATCTTAGCATGTGACAATTCGTTGGATAGGTAAACAACATACCTACGATATCCATGGGATATTTTTGCATTCTCTAAAAATTCGGCCAAAATGGAGGCTAAGAAAATCCCCTCGTTAGTTTAGGACATTACTCGTTTTCGACCCTTTTTTACTACGAAGGCCATAATGTGGCCGATTTGCATTGAATCTTAGCATGTGACAATTCGTTGGAAAGGTAAACAACATAACTACGACTTCCATGGGATATTTTTGCATTCTCTAAAAATTTGGCCAAAATGGAGGTTAAGAAAATCTCCTCGTTAATTTGGGACATTACTCGTTTTCGACCCTTTTTTAGTAGGAAGGCCATAATGTAGCCGATTTGCATTGAATCTTAGCGTGTGACAATTCGTTGGATAGGTAAACAACATAACTACGACTTCCATGGGATATTTTTGCATTCTCTAAAAATTCAGCCAAAATGGAGGTTAAGAAAATCCCCTCGTTAATTTAGGACATTACTCGTTTTCGACCCTTTTTTATAAGGAAGGCCATAAAGTGGCCGGTTTGTATTGAATCTTAGCATGGGACAATTTGTTGGATAGGTAAACAACATAGCTACGACTTCCATGGGATATTTTTGCATTTTTTAAAAATTCAGCCAAAATGGAGGTTAAGAAAATCCTTGCGTTAATTTGGGACATTACTCGTTTTCGACCCTTTTTTACTAGGAAGACCATAATGTGGCCGATTAGCATTGAATTTTAGCGTGTGACAATTCGTTGGATAGGTAAACAACATAACTACGACTTCCATGGGATATTTTTGCATTCTCTAAAAATTCAGCCAAAATGGAGGTTAAGAAAATCCCCTCGTTAATTTAGGACATTACTCGTTTTCGACCCTTTTTTATAAGGAAGGCCATAAAGTGGCCGGTTTGTATTGAATCTTAGCATGGGACAATTTGTTGGATAGGTAAACAACATAGCTACGACTTCCATGGGATATTTTTGCATTTTTTAAAAATTCAGCCAAAATGGAGGTTAAGAAAATCCTTGCGTTAATTTGGGACATTACTCGTTTTCGACCCTTTTTTACTAGGAAGGCCATAATGTGGCCGATTTGCATTGAATTTTAGCGTGTGACAATTCGTTGGATAGGTAAACAACATAACTACGACTTCCATGGGATATTTTTGCATTCTCTAAAAATTCGGCCAAAATGGAGGTTAAGAAAATCTCCTCGTTAATTTAGGACATTACTCGTTTTCGACCCATTTTTACTAGGAGGCCATAATGTGGCCGATTTGCATTGAATCTTAGCGTGTGACAATTCGTTGGATAGGTAAACAACATAACTACGACTTCCATGGGATATTTTTGCATTCTCTAAAAATTCGGCCAAAATGGAGGTTAAGAAAATCTCCTCGTTAATTTAGGACATTACTCGTTTTCGACCCATTTTTACTAGGAAGGCCATAAAGTGGCCGATTTGTATTGAATCTTAGCATGTGACAATTCGTTGGATAGGTAAACAACATACCTACGATATCCATGGGATATTTTTGCATTCTCTAAAAATTCGGCCAAAATGGAGGCTAAGAAAATCCCCTCGTTAGTTTAGGACATTACTCGTTTTCGACCCTTTTTTACTACGAAGGCCATAATGTGGCCGATTTGCATTGAATCTTAGCATGTGACAATTCGTTGGAAAGGTAAACAACATAACTACGACTTCCATGGGATATTTTTGCATTCTCTAAAAATTTGGCCAAAATGGAGGTTAAGAAAATCTCCTCGTTAATTTGGGACATTACTCGTTTTCGACCCTTTTTTAGTAGGAAGGCCATAATGTAGCCGATTTGCATTGAATCTTAGCGTGTGACAATTCGTTGGATAGGTAAACAACATAACTACGACTTCCATGGGATATTTTTGCATTCTCTAAAAATTCAGCCAAAATGGAGGTTAAGAAAATCCCCTCGTTAATTTAGGACATTACTCGTTTTCGACCCTTTTTTATAAGGAAGGCCATAAAGTGGCCGGTTTGTATTGAATCTTAGCATGGGACAATTTGTTGGATAGGTAAACAACATAGCTACGACTTCCATGGGATATTTTTGCATTTTTTAAAAATTCAGCCAAAATGGAGGTTAAGAAAATCCTTGCGTTAATTTGGGACATTACTCGTTTTCGACCCTTTTTTACTAGGAAGACCATAATGTGGCCGATTAGCATTGAATTTTAGCGTGTGACAATTCGTTGGATAGGTAAACAACATAACTACGACTTCCATGGGATATTTTTGCATTCTCTAAAAATTCAGCCAAAATGGAGGTTAAGAAAATCCCCTCGTTAATTTAGGACATTACTCGTTTTCGACCCTTTTTTATAAGGAAGGCCATAAAGTGGCCGGTTTGTATTGAATCTTAGCATGGGACAATTTGTTGGATAGGTAAACAACATAGCTACGACTTCCATGGGATATTTTTGCATTTTTTAAAAATTCAGCCAAAATGGAGGTTAAGAAAATCCTTGCGTTAATTTGGGACATTACTCGTTTTCGACCCTTTTTTACTAGGAAGGCCATAATGTGGCCGATTTGCATTGAATTTTAGCGTGTGACAATTCGTTGGATAGGTAAACAACATAACTACGACTTCCATGGGATATTTTTGCATTCTCTAAAACTTCGGCCAAAATGGAGGTTAAGAAAATCTCCTCGTTAATTTAGGACATTACTCGTTTTCGACCCATTTTTACTAGGAAGGCCATAATGTGGCCGATTTGCATTGAATCTTAGCGTGTGACAATTCGTTGGATAGGTAAACAACATAACTACGACTTCCATGGGATATTTTTGCATTCTCTAAAAATTCGGCCAAAATGGAGGTTAAGAAAATCTCCTCGTTAATTTAGGACATTACTCGTTTTCGACCCATTTTTACTAGGAAGGCCATAAAGTGGCCGATTTGTATTGAATCTTAGCATGTGACAATTCGTTGGATAGGTAAACAACATACCTACGATATCCATGGGATATTTTTGCATTCTCTAAAAATTCGGCCAAAATGGAGGCTAAGAAAATCCCCTCGTTAGTTTAGGACATTACTCGTTTTCGACCCTTTTTTACTAGGAAGGCCATAATGTGGCTGATTTGCATTGAATCTTAGCATGTGACAATTCGTTGGAAAGGTAAACAACATAACTACGACTTCCATGGGATATTTTTGCATTCTCTAAAAATTTGGCCAAAATGGAGGTTAAGAAAATCCTTGCGTTAATTTGGGACATTACTCGTTTTCGACCCTTTTTTACTAGGAAGACCATAATGTGGCCGATTAGCATTGAATTTTAGCGTGTGACAATTCGTTGGATAGGTAAACAACATAACTACGACTTCCATGGGATATTTTTGCATTCTCTAAAAATTCAGCCAAAATGGAGGTTAAGAAAATCCCCTCGTTAATTTAGGACATTACTCGTTTTCGACCCTTTTTTATAAGGAAGGCCATAAAGTGGCCGGTTTGTATTGAATCTTAGCATGGGACAATTTGTTGGATAGGTAAACAACATAGCTACGACTTCCATGGGATATTTTTGCATTTTTTAAAAATTCAGCCAAAATGGAGGTTAAGAAAATCCTTGCGTTAATTTGGGACATTACTCGTTTTCGACCCTTTTTTACTAGGAAGGCCATAATGTGGCCGATTTGCATTGAATTTTAGCGTGTGACAATTCGTTGGATAGGTAAACAACATAACTACGACTTCCATGGGATATTTTTGCATTCTCTAAAACTTCGGCCAAAATGGAGGTTAAGAAAATCTCCTCGTTAATTTAGGACATTACTCGTTTTCGACCCATTTTTACTAGGAAGGCCATAATGTGGCCGATTTGCATTGAATCTTAGCGTGTGACAATTCGTTGGATAGGTAAACAACATAACTACGACTTCCATGGGATATTTTTGCATTCTCTAAAAATTCGGCCAAAATGGAGGTTAAGAAAATCTCCTCGTTAATTTAGGACATTACTCGTTTTCGACCCATTTTTACTAGGAAGGCCATAAAGTGGCCGATTTGTATTGAATCTTAGCATGTGACAATTCGTTGGATAGGTAAACAACATACCTACGATATCCATGGGATATTTTTGCATTCTCTAAAAATTCGGCCAAAATGGAGGCTAAGAAAATCCCCTCGTTAGTTTAGGACATTACTCGTTTTCGACCCTTTTTTACTAGGAAGGCCATAATGTGGCTGATTTGCATTGAATCTTAGCATGTGACAATTCGTTGGAAAGGTAAACAACATAACTACGACTTCCATGGGATATTTTTGCATTCTCTAAAAATTTGGCCAAAATGGAGGTTAAGAAAATCTCCTCGTTAATTTGGGACATTACTCGTTTTCGACCCTTTTTTAGTAGAAAGGCCATAATGTAGCCGATTTGCATTGAATCTTAGCGTGTGACAATTCGTTGGATAGGTAAACAACATAACTACGACTTCCATGGGATATTTTTGCATTCTCTAAAAATTCAGCCAAAATGGAGGTTAAGAAAATCCCCTCGTTAATTTAGGACATTACTCGTTTTCGACCCTTTTTTATAAGGAAGGCCATAAAGTGGCCGGTTTGTATTGAATCTTAGCATGGGACAATTTGTTGGATAGGTAAACAACATAGCTACGACTTCCATGGGATATTTTTGCATTTTTTAAAAATTCAGCCAAAATGGAGGTTAAGAAAATCCTTGCGTTAATTTGGGACATTACTCGTTTTCGACCCTTTTTTACTAGGAAGACCATAATGTGGCCGATTAGCATTGAATTTTAGCGTGTGACAATTCGTTGGATAGGTAAACAACATAACTACGACTTCCATGGGATATTTTTGCATTCTCTAAAAATTCAGCCAAAATGGAGGTTAAGAAAATCCCCTCGTTAATTTAGGACATTACTCGTTTTCGACCCTTTTTTATAAGGAAGGCCATAAAGTGGCCGGTTTGTATTGAATCTTAGCATGGGACAATTTGTTGGATAGGTAAACAACATAGCTACGACTTCCATGGGATATTTTTGCATTTTTTAAAAATTCAGCCAAAATGGAGGTTAAGAAAATCCTTGCGTTAATTTGGGACATTACTCGTTTTCGACCCTTTTTTACTAGGAAGGCCATAATGTGGCCTATTTGCATTGAATTTTAGCGTGTGACAATTCGTTGGATAGGTAAACAACATAACTACGACTTCCATGGGATATTTTTGCATTCTCTAAAACTTCGGCCAAAATGGAGGTTAAGAAAATCTCCTCGTTAATTTAGGACATTACTCGTTTTCGACCCATTTTTACTAGGAAGGCCATAATGTGGCCGATTTGCATTGAATCTTAGCGTGTGACAATTCGTTGGATAGGTAAACAACATAACTACGACTTCCATGGGATATTTTTGCATTCTCTAAAAATTCGGCCAAAATGGAGGTTAAGAAAATCTCCTCGTTAATTTAGGACATTACTCGTTTTCGACCCATTTTTACTAGGAAGGCCATAAAGTGGCCGATTTGTATTGAATCTTAGCATGTGACAATTCGTTGGATAGGTAAACAACATACCTACGATATCCATGGGATATTTTTGCATTCTCTAAAAATTCGGCCAAAATGGAGGCTAAGAAAATCCCCTCGTTAGTTTAGGACATTACTCGTTTTCGACCCTTTTTTACTAGGAAGGCCATAATGTGGCTGATTTGCATTGAATCTTAGCATGTGACAATTCGTTGGAAAGGTAAACAACATAACTACGACTTCCATGGGATATTTTTGCATTCTCTAAAAATTTGGCCAAAATGGAGGTTAAGAAAATCTCCTCGTTAATTTGGGACATTACTCGTTTTCGACCCTTTTTTAGTAGAAAGGCCATAATGTAGCCGATTTGCATTGAATCTTAGCGTGTGACAATTCGTTGGATAGGTAAACAACATAACTACGACTTCCATGGGATATTTTTGCATTCTCTAAAAATTCAGCCAAAATGGAGGTTAAGAAAATCCCCTCGTTAATTTAGGACATTACTCGTTTTCGACCCTTTTTTATAAGGAAGGCCATAAAGTGGCCGGTTTGTATTGAATCTTAGCATGGGACAATTTGTTGGATAGGTAAACAACATAGCTACGACTTCCATGGGATATTTTTGCATTTTTTAAAAATTCAGCCAAAATGGAGGTTAAGAAAATCCTTGCGTTAATTTGGGACATTACTCGTTTTCGACCCTTTTTTACTAGGAAGACCATAATGTGGCCGATTAGCATTGAATTTTAGCGTGTGACAATTCGTTGGATAGGTAAACAACATAACTACGACTTCCATGGGATATTTTTGCATTCTCTAAAAATTCAGCCAAAATGGAGGTTAAGAAAATCCCCTCGTTAATTTAGGACATTACTCGTTTTCGACCCTTTTTTATAAGGAAGGCCATAAAGTGGCCGGTTTGTATTGAATCTTAGCATGGGACAATTTGTTGGATAGGTAAACAACATAGCTACGACTTCCATGGGATATTTTTGC
Organism: Medicago sativa; assembly: GCF_051527215.1. Lineage (NCBI taxonomy): Eukaryota > Viridiplantae > Streptophyta > Magnoliopsida > Fabales > Fabaceae > Medicago > Medicago sativa. The sequence continues at coordinate 87,875,168 of NC_140750.1, forward strand.
ATTTTTTAAAAATTCAGCCAAAATGGAGGTTAAGAAAATCCCTGCGTTAATTTGGGACATTACTCGTTTTCGACCCTTTTTTACTAGGAAGGCCATAATGTGGCCTATTTGCATTGAATTTTAGCGTGTGACAATTCGTTGGATAGGTAAACAACATAACTACGACTTCCATGGGATATTTTTGCATTCTCTAAAACTTCGGCCAAAATGGAGGTTAAGAAAATCTCCTCGTTAATTTAGGACATTACTCGTTTTCGACCCATTTTTACTAGGAAGGCCATAATGTGGCCGATTTGCATTGAATCTTAGCGTGTGACAATTCGTTGGATAGGTAAACAACATAACTACGACTTCCATGGGATATTTTTGCATTCTCTAAAAATTCGGCCAAAATGGAGGTTAAGAAAATCTCCTCGTTAATTTAGGACATTACTCGTTTTCGACCCATTTTTACTAGGAAGGCCATAAAGTGGCCGATTTGTATTGAATCTTAGCATGTGACAATTCGTTGGATAGGTAAACAACATACCTACGATATCCATGGGATATTTTTGCATTCTCTAAAAATTCGGCCAAAATGGAGGCTAAGAAAATCCCCTCGTTAGTTTAGGACATTACTCGTTTTCGACCCTTTTTTACTAGGAAGGCCATAATGTGGCTGATTTGCATTGAATCTTAGCATGTGACAATTCGTTGGAAAGGTAAACAACATAACTACGACTTCCATGGGATATTTTTGCATTCTCTAAAAATTTGGCCAAAATGGAGGTTAAGAAAATCTCCTCGTTAATTTGGGACATTACTCGTTTTCGACCCTTTTTTAGTAGAAAGGCCATAATGTAGCCGATTTGCATTGAATCTTAGCGTGTGACAATTCGTTGGATAGGTAAACAACATAACTACGACTTCCATGGGATATTTTTGCATTCTCTAAAAATTCAGCCAAAATGGAGGTTAAGAAAATCCCCTCGTTAATTTAGGACATTACTCGTTTTCGACCCTTTTTTATAAGGAAGGCCATAAAGTGGCCGGTTTGTATTGAATCTTAGCATGGGACAATTTGTTGGATAGGTAAACAACATAGCTACGACTTCCATGGGATATTTTTGCATTTTTTAAAAATTCAGCCAAAATGGAGGTTAAGAAAATCCTTGCGTTAATTTGGGACATTACTCGTTTTCGACCCTTTTTTACTAGGAAGACCATAATGTGGCCGATTAGCATTGAATTTTAGCGTGTGACAATTCGTTGGATAGGTAAACAACATAACTACGACTTCCATGGGATATTTTTGCATTCTCTAAAAATTCAGCCAAAATGGAGGTTAAGAAAATCCCCTCGTTAATTTAGGACATTACTCGTTTTCGACCCTTTTTTATAAGGAAGGCCATAAAGTGGCCGGTTTGTATTGAATCTTAGCATGGGACAATTTGTTGGATAGGTAAACAACATAGCTACGACTTCCATGGGATATTTTTGCATTTTTTAAAAATTCAGCCAAAATGGAGGTTAAGAAAATCCTTGCGTTAATTTGGGACATTACTCGTTTTCGACCCTTTTTTACTAGGAAGGCCATAATGTGGCCTATTTGCATTGAATTTTAGCGTGTGACAATTCGTTGGATAGGTAAACAACATAACTACGACTTCCATGGGATATTTTTGCATTCTCTAAAACTTCGGCCAAAATGGAGGTTAAGAAAATCTCCTCGTTAATTTAGGACATTACTCGTTTTCGACCCATTTTTACTAGGAAGGCCATAATGTGGCCGATTTGCATTGAATCTTAGCGTGTGACAATTCGTTGGATAGGTAAACAACATAACTACGACTTCCATGGGATATTTTTGCATTCTCTAAAAATTCGGCCAAAATGGAGGTTAAGAAAGTCTCCTCGTTAATTTAGGACATTACTCGTTTTCGACCCATTTTTACTAGGAAGGCCATAAAGTGGCCGATTTGTATTGAATCTTAGCATGTGACAATTCGTTGGATAGGTAAACAACATACCTACGATATCCATGGGATATTTTTGCATTCTCTAAAAATTCGGCCAAAATGGAGGCTAAGAAAATCCCCTCGTTAGTTTAGGACATTACTCGTTTTCGACCCTTTTTTACTAGGAAGGCCATAATGTGGCTGATTTGCATTGAATCTTAGCATGTGACAATTCGTTGGAAAGGTAAACAACATAACTACGACTTCCATGGGATATTTTTGCATTCTCTAAAAATTTGGCCAAAATGGAGGTTAAGAAAATCTCCTCGTTAATTTGGGACATTACTCGTTTTCGACCCTTTCTTAGTAGAAAGGCCATAATGTAGCCGATTTGCATTGAATCTTAGCGTGTGACAATTCGTTGGATAGGTAAACAACATAACTACGACTTCCATGGGATATTTTTGCATTCTCTAAAAATTCAGCCAAAATGGAGGTTAAGAAAATCCCCTCGTTAATTTAGGACATTACTCGTTTTCGACCCTTTTTTATAAGGAAGGCCATAAAGTGGCCGGTTTGTATTGAATCTTAGCATGGGACAATTTGTTGGATAGGTAAACAACATAGCTACGACTTCCATGGGATATTTTTGCATTTTTTAAAAATTCAGCCAAAATGGAGGTTAAGAAAATCCTTGCGTTAATTTGGGACATTACTCGTTTTCGACCCTTTTTTACTAGGAAGGCCATAATGTGGCCGATTAGCATTGAATTTTAGCGTGTGACAATTCGTTGGATAGGTAAACAACATAACTACGACTTCCATGGGATATTTTTGCATTCTCTAAAAATTCGGCAAGAAAATCTCCTCGTTAATTTAGGACATTACTCGTTTTCGACCCATTTTTACTAGGAAGGCCATAATGTGGCCGATTTGCATTGAATCTTAGCGTGTGACAATTCGTTGGATAGGTAAACAACATAACTACGACTTCCATGGGATATTTTTGCATTCTCTAAAAATTCGGCCAAAATGGAGGTTAAGAAAATCTCCTCGTTAATTTAGGACATTACTCGTTTTCGACCCATTTTTACTAGGAAGGCCATAAAGTGGCCGATTTGTATTGAATCTTAGCATGTGACAATTCGTTGGATAGGTAAACAACATACCTACGATATCCATGGGATATTTTTGCATTCTCTAAAAATTCGGCCAAAATGGAGGCTAAGAAAATCCCCTCGTTAGTTTAGGACATTACTCGTTTTCGACCCTTTTTTACTAGGAAGGCCATAATGTGGCCGATTTGCATTGAATCTTAGCATGTGACAATTCGTTGGAAAGGTAAACAACATAACTACGACTTCCATGGGATATTTTTGCATTCTCTAAAAATTTGGCCAAAATGGAGGTTAAGAAAATCTCCTCGTTAATTTGGGACATTACTCGTTTTCGACCCTTTTTTAGTAGAAAGGCCATAATGTAGCCGATTTGCATTGAATCTTAGCGTGTGACAATTCGTTGGATAGGTAAACAACATAACTACGACTTCCATGGGATATTTTTGCATTCTCTAAAAATTCAGCCAAAATGGAGGTTAAGAAAATCCCCTCGTTAATTTAGGACATTACTCGTTTTCGACCCTTTTTTATAAGGAAGGCCATAAAGTGGCCGGTTTGTATTGAATCTTAGCATGGGACAATTTGTTGGATAGGTAAACAACATAGCTACGACTTCCATGGGATATTTTTGCATTTTTTAAAAATTCAGCCAAAATGGAGGTTAAGAAAATCCTTGCGTTAATTTGGGACATTACTCGTTTTCGACCCTTTTTTACTAGGAAGGCCATAATGTGGCCGATTTGCATTGAATTTTAGCGTGTGACAATTCGTTGGATAGGTAAACAACATAACTACGACTTCCATGGGATATTTTTGCATTCTCTAAAACTTCGGCCAAAATGGAGGTTAAGAAAATCTCCTCGTTAATTTAGGACATTACTCGTTTTCGACCCATTTTTACTAGGAAGGCCATAATGTGGCCGATTTGCATTGAATCTTAGCGTGTGACAATTCGTTGGATAGGTAAACAACATAACTACGACTTCCATGGGATATTTTTGCATTCTCTAAAAATTCGGCCAAAATGGAGGTTAAGAAAATCTCCTCGTTAATTTAGGACATTACTCGTTTTCGACCCATTTTTACTAGGAAGGCCATAAAGTGGCCGATTTGTATTGAATCTTAGCATGTGACAATTCGTTGGATAGGTAAACAACATACCTACGATATCCATGGGATATTTTTGCATTCTCTAAAAATTCGGCCAAAATGGAGGCTAAGAAAATCCCCTCGTTAGTTTAGGACATTACTCGTTTTCGACCCTTTTTTACTAGGAAGGCCATAATGTGGCTGATTTGCATTGAATCTTAGCATGTGACAATTCGTTGGAAAGGTAAACAACATAACTACGACTTCCATGGGATATTTTTGCATTCTCTAAAAATTTGGCCAAAATGGAGGTTAAGAAAATCTCCTCGTTAATTTGGGACATTACTCGTTTTCGACCCTTTTTTAGTAGAAAGGCCATAATGTAGCCGATTTGCATTGAATCTTAGCGTGTGACAATTCGTTGGATAGGTAAACAACATAACTACGACTTCCATGGGATATTTTTGCATTCTCTAAAAATTCAGCCAAAATGGAGGTTAAGAAAATCCCCTCGTTAATTTAGGACATTACTCGTTTTCGACCCTTTTTTATAAGGAAGGCCATAAAGTGGCCGGTTTGTATTGAATCTTAGCATGGGACAATTTGTTGGATAGGTAAACAACATAGCTACGACTTCCATGGGATATTTTTGCATTTTTTAAAAATTCAGCCAAAATGGAGGTTAAGAAAATCCTTGCGTTAATTTGGGACATTACTCGTTTTCGACCCTTTTTTACTAGGAAGGCCATAATGTGGCCGATTAGCATTGAATTTTAGCGTGTGACAATTCGTTGGATAGGTAAACAACATAACTACGACTTCCATGGGATATTTTTGCATTCTCTAAAAATTCGGCAAGAAAATCTCCTCGTTAATTTAGGACATTACTCGTTTTCGACCCATTTTTACTAGGAAGGCCATAATGTGGCCGATTTGCATTGAATCTTAGCGTGTGACAATTCGTTGGATAGGTAAACAACATAACTACGACTTCCATGGGATATTTTTGCATTCTCTAAAAATTCGGCCAAAATGGAGGTTAAGAAAATCTCCTCGTTAATTTAGGACATTACTCGTTTTCGACCCATTTTTACTAGGAAGGCCATAAAGTGGCCGATTTGTATTGAATCTTAGCATGTGACAATTCGTTGGATAGGTAAACAACATACCTACGATATCCATGGGATATTTTTGCATTCTCTAAAAATTCGGCCAAAATGGAGGCTAAGAAAATCCCCTCGTTAGTTTAGGACATTACTCGTTTTCGACCCTTTTTTACTAGGAAGGCCATAATGTGGCCGATTTGCATTGAATCTTAGCATGTGACAATTCGTTGGAAAGGTAAACAACATAACTACGACTTCCATGGGATATTTTTGCATTCTCTAAAAATTTGGCCAAAATGGAGGTTAAGAAAATCTCCTCGTTAATTTGGGACATTACTCGTTTTCGACCCTTTTTTAGTAGAAAGGCCATAATGTAGCCGATTTGCATTGAATCTTAGCGTGTGACAATTCGTTGGATAGGTAAACAACATAACTACGACTTCCATGGGATATTTTTGCATTCTCTAAAAATTCAGCCAAAATGGAGGTTAAGAAAATCCCCTCGTTAATTTAGGACATTACTCGTTTTCGACCCTTTTTTATAAGGAAGGCCATAAAGTGGCCGGTTTGTATTGAATCTTAGCATGGGACAATTTGTTGGATAGGTAAACAACATAGCTACGACTTCCATGGGATATTTTTGCATTTTTTAAAAATTCAGCCAAAATGGAGGTTAAGAAAATCCTTGCGTTAATTTGGGACATTACTCGTTTTCGACCCTTTTTTACTAGGAAGGCCATAATGTGGCCGATTTGCATTGAATTTTAGCGTGTGACAATTCGTTGGATAGGTAAACAACATAACTACGACTTCCATGGGATATTTTTGCATTCTCTAAAACTTCGGCCAAAATGGAGGTTAAGAAAATCTCCTCGTTAATTTAGGACATTACTCGTTTTCGACCCATTTTTACTAGGAAGGCCATAATGTGGCCCATTTGCATTGAATCTTAGCGTGTGACAATTCGTTGGATAGGTAAACAACATAACTACGACTTCCATGGGATATTTTTGCATTCTCTAAAAATTCGGCCAAAATGGAGGTTAAGAAAATCTCCTCGTTAATTTAGGACATTACTCGTTTTCGACCCATTTTTACTAGGAAGGCCATAAAGTGGCCGATTTGTATTGAATCTTAGCATGTGACAATTCGTTGGATAGGTAAACAACATACCTACGATATCCATGGGATATTTTTGCATTCTCTAAAAATTCGGCCAAAATGGAGGCTAAGAAAATCCCCTCGTTAGTTTAGGACATTACTCGTTTTCGACCCTTTTTTACTAGGAAGGCCATAATGTGGCCGATTTGCATTGAATCTTAGCATGTGACAATTCGTTGGAAAGGTAAACAACATAACTACGACTTCCATGGGATATTTTTGCATTCTCTAAAAATTTGGCCAAAATGGAGGTTAAGAAAATCTCCTCGTTAATTTGGGACATTACTCGTTTTCGACCCTTTTTTAGTAGAAAGGCCATAATGTAGCCGATTTGCATTGAATCTTAGCGTGTGACAATTCGTTGGATAGGTAAACAACATAACTACGACTTCCATGGGATATTTTTGCATTCTCTAAAAATTCAGCCAAAATGGAGGTTAAGAAAATCCCCTCGTTAATTTAGGACATTACTCGTTTTCGACCCTTTTTTATAAGGAAGGCCATAAAGTGGCCGGTTTGTATTGAATCTTAGCATGGGACAATTTGTTGGATAGGTAAACAACATAGCTACGACTTCCATGGGATATTTTTGCATTTTTTAAAAATTCAGCCAAAATGGAGGTTAAGAAAATCCTTGCGTTAATTTGGGACATTACTCGTTTTCGACCCTTTTTTACTAGGAAGGCCATAATGTGGCCGATTTGCATTGAATTTTAGCGTGTGACAATTCGTTGGATAGGTAAACAACATAACTATGACTTCCATGGGATATTTTTGCATTCTCTAAAACTTCGGCCAAAATGGAGGTTAAGAAAATCTCCTCGTTAATTTAGGACATTACTCGTTTTCGACCCATTTTTACTAGGAAGGCCATAATGTGGCCGATTTGCATTGAATCTTAGCGTGTGACAATTCGTTGGATAGGTAAACAACATAACTACGACTTCCATGGGATATTTTTGCATTCTCTAAAAATTCGGCCAAAATGGAGGTTAAGAAAATCTCCTCGTTAATTTAGGACATTACTCGTTTTCGACCCATTTTTACTAGGAAGGCCATAAAGTGGCCGATTTGTATTGAATCTTAGCATGTGACAATTCGTTGGATAGGTAAACAACATACCTACGATATCCATGGGATATTTTTGCATTCTCTAAAAATTCGGCCAAAATGGAGGCTAAGAAAATCCCCTCGTTAGTTTAGGACATTACTCGTTTTCGACCCTTTTTTACTAGGAAGGCCATAATGTGGCCGATTTGCATTGAATCTTAGCATGTGACAATTCGTTGGAAAGGTAAACAACCTAACTACGACTTCCATGGGATATTTTTGCATTCTCTAAAAATTTGGCCAAAATGGAGGTTAAGAAAATCTCCTCGTTAATTTGGGACATTACTCGTTTTCGACCCTTTTTTAGTAGAAAGGCCATAATGTAGCCGATTTGCATTGAATCTTAGCGTGTGACAATTCGTTGGATAGGTAAACAACATAACTACGACTTCCATGGGATATTTTTGCATTCTCTAAAAATTCAGCCAAAATGGAGGTTAAGAAAATCCCCTCGTTAATTTAGGACATTACTCGTTTTCGACCCTTTTTTATAAGGAAGGCCATAAAGTGGCCGGTTTGTATTGAATCTTAGCATGGGACAATTTGTTGGATAGGTAAACAACATAGCTACGACTTCCATGGGATATTTTTGCATTTTTTAAAAATTCAGCCAAAATGGAGGTTAAGAAAATCCTTGCGTTAATTTGGGACATTACTCGTTTTCGACCCTTTTTTACTAGGAAGGCCATAATGTGGCCGATTTGCATTGAATTTTAGCGTGTGACAATTCGTTGGATAGGTAAACAACATAACTATGACTTCCATGGGATATTTTTGCATTCTCTAAAACTTCGGCCAAAATGGAGGTTAAGAAAATCTCCTCGTTAATTTAGGACATTACTCGTTTTCGACCCATTTTTACTAGGAAGGCCATAATGTGGCCGATTTGCATTGAATCTTAGCGTGTGACAATTCGTTGGATAGGTAAACAACATAACTACGACTTCCATGGGATATTTTTGCATTCTCTAAAAATTCGGCCAAAATGGAGGTTAAGAAAATCTCCTCGTTAATTTAGGACATTACTCGTTTTCGACCCATTTTTACTAGGAAGGCCATAAAGTGGCCGATTTGTATTGAATCTTAGCATGTGACAATTCGTTGGATAGGTAAACAACATACCTACGATATCCATGGGATATTTTTGCATTCTCTAAAAATTCGGCCAAAATGGAGGCTAAGAAAATCCCCTCGTTAGTTTAGGACATTACTCGTTTTCGACCCTTTTTTACTAGGAAGGCCATAATGTGGCTGATTTGCATTGAATCTTAGCATGTGACAATTCGTTGGAAAGGTAAACAACATAACTACGACTTCCATGGGATATTTTTGCATTCTCTAAAAATTTGGCCAAAATGGAGGTTAAGAAAATCTCCTCGTTAATTTGGGACATTACTCGTTTTCGACCCTTTTTTAGTAGAAAGGCCATAATGTAGCCGATTTGCATTGAATCTTAGCGTGTGACAATTCGTTGGATAGGTAAACAACATAACTACGACTTCCATGGGATATTTTTGCATTCTCTAAAAATTCAGCCAAAATGGAGGTTAAGAAAATCCCCTCGTTAATTTAGGACATTACTCGTTTTCGACCCTTTTTTATAAGGAAGGCCATAAAGTGGCCGGTTTGTATTGAATCTTAGCATGGGACAATTTGTTGGATAGGTAAACAACATAGCTACGACTTCCATGGGATATTTTTGCATTTTTTAAAAATTCAGCCAAAATGGAGGTTAAGAAAATCCTTGCGTTAATTTGGGACATTACTCGTTTTCGACCCTTTTTTACTAGGAAGACCATAATGTGGCCGATTAGCATTGAATTTTAGCGTGTGACAATTCGTTGGATAGGTAAACAACATAACTACGACTTCCATGGGATATTTTTGCATTCTCTAAAAATTCAGCCAAAATGGAGGTTAAGAAAATCCCCTCGTTAATTTAGGACATTACTCTTTTTCGACCCTTTTTTATAAGGAAGGCCATAAAGTGGCCGGTTTGTATTGAATCTTAGCATGGGACAATTTGTTGGATAGGTAAACAACATAGCTACGACTTCCATGGGATATTTTTGCATTTTTTAAAAATTCAGCCAAAATGGAGGTTAAGAAAATCCTTGCGTTAATTTGGGACATTACTCGTTTTCGACCCTTTTTTACTAGGAAGGCCATAATGTGGCCGATTTGCATTGAATTTTAGCGTGTGACAATTCGTTGGATAGGTAAACAACATAACTACGACTTCCATGGGATATTTTTGCATTCTCTAAAACTTCGGCCAAAATGGAGGTTAAGAAAATCTCCTCGTTAATTTAGGACATTACTCGTTTTCGACCCATTTTTACTAGGAAGGCCATAATGTGGCCGATTTGCATTGAATCTTAGCGTGTGACAATTCGTTGGATAGGTAAACAACATAACTACGACTTCCATGGGATATTTTTGCATTCTCTAAAAATTCGGCCAAAATGGAGGTTAAGAAAATCTCCTCGTTAATTTAGGACATTACTCGTTTTCGACCCATTTTTACTAGGAAGGCCATAAAGTGGCCGATTTGTATTGAATCTTAGCATGTGACAATTCGTTGGATAGGTAAACAACATACCTACGATATCCATGGGATATTTTTGCATTCTCTAAAAATTCGGCCAAAATGGAGGCTAAGAAAATCCCCTCGTTAGTTTAGGACATTACTCGTTTTCGACCCTTTTTTACTAGGAAGGCCATAATGTGGCTGATTTGCATTGAATCTTAGCATGTGACAATTCGTTGGAAAGGTAAACAACATAACTACGACTTCCATGGGATATTTTTGCATTCTCTTAAAATTTGGCCAAAATGGAGGTTAAGAAAATCTCCTCGTTAATTTGGGACATTACTCGTTTTCGACCCTTTTTTAGTAGAAAGGCCATAATGTAGCCGATTTGCATTGAATCTTAGCGTGTGACAATTCGTTGGATAGGTAAACAACATAACTACGACTTCCATGGGATATTTTTGCATTCTCTAAAAATTCAGCCAAAATGGAGGTTAAGAAAATCCCCTCGTTAATTTAGGACATTACTCGTTTTCGACCCTTTTTTATAAGGAAGGCCATAAAGTGGCCGGTTTGTATTGAATCTTAGCATGGGACAATTTGTTGGATAGGTAAACAACATAGCTACGACTTCCATGGGATATTTTTGCATTTTTTAAAAATTCAGCCAAAATGGAGGTTAAGAAAATCCTTGCGTTAATTTGGGACATTACTCGTTTTCGACCCTTTTTTACTAGGAAGGCCATAATGTGGCCGATTAGCATTGAATTTTAGCGTGTGACAATTCGTTGGATAGGTAAACAACATAACTACGACTTCCATGGGATATTTTTGCATTCTCTAAAAATTCGGCAAGAAAATCTCCTCGTTAATTTAGGACATTACTCGTTTTCGACCCATTTTTACTAGGAAGGCCATAATGTGGCCGATTTGCATTGAATCTTAGCGTGTGACAATTCGTTGGATAGGTAAACAACATAACTACGACTTCCATGGGATATTTTTGCATTCTCTAAAAATTCGGCCAAAATGGAGGTTAAGAAAATCTCCTCGTTAATTTAGGACATTACTCGTTTTCGACCCATTTTTACTAGGAAGGCCATAAAGTGGCCGATTTGTATTGAATCTTAGCATGTGACAATTCGTTGGATAGGTAAACAACATACCTACGATATCCATGGGATATTTTTGCATTCTCTAAAAATTCGGCCAAAATGGAGGCTAAGAAAATCCCCTCGTTAGTTTAGGACATTATTCGTTTTCGACCCTTTTTTACTAGGAAGGCCATAATGTGGCTGATTTGCATTGAATCTTAGCATGTGACAATTCGTTGGAAAGGTAAACAACATAACTACGACTTCCATGGGATATTTTTGCATTCTCTAAAAATTTGGCCAAAATGGAGGTTAAGAAAATCTCCTCGTTAATTTGGGACATTACTCGTTTTCGACCCTTTTTTAGTAGAAAGGCCATAATGTAGCCGATTTGCATTGAATCTTAGCGTGTGACAATTCGTTGGATAGGTAAACAACATAACTACGACTTCCATGGGATATTTTTGCATTCTCTAAAAATTCAGCCAAAATGGAGGTTAAGAAAATCCCCTCGTTAATTTAGGACATTACTCGTTTTCGACCCTTTTTTATAAGGAAGGCCATAAAGTGGCCGGTTTGTATTGAATCTTAGCATGGGACAATTTGTTGGATAGGTAAACAACATAGCTACGACTTCCATGGGATATTTTTGCATTTTTTAAAAATTCAGCCAAAATGGAGGTTAAGAAAATCCTTGCGTTAATTTGGGACATTACTCGTTTTCGACCCTTTTTTACTAGGAAGGCCATAATGTGGCCGATTAGCATTGAATTTTAGCGTGTGACAATTCGTTGGATAGGTAAACAACATAACTACGACTTCCATGGGATATTTTTGCATTCTCTAAAAATTCGGCAAGAAAATCTCCTCGTTAATTTAGGACATTACTCGTTTTCGACCCATTTTTACTAGGAAGGCCATAATGTGGCCGATTTGCATTGAATCTTAGCGTGTGACAATTCGTTGGATAGGTAAACAACATAACTACGACTTCCATGGGATATTTTTGCATTCTCTAAAAATTCGGCCAAAATGGAGGTTAAGAAAATCTCCTCGTTAATTTAGGACATTACTCGTTTTCGACCCATTTTTACTAGGAAGGCCATAAAGTGGCCGATTTGTATTGAATCTTAGCATGTGACAATTCGTTGGATAGGTAAACAACATACCTACGATATCCATGGGATATTTTTGCATTCTCTAAAAATTCGGCCAAAATGGAGGCTAAGAAAATCCCCTCGTTAGTTTAGGACATTACTCGTTTTCGACCCTTTTTTACTAGGAAGGCCATAATGTGGCCGATTTGCATTGAATCTTAGCATGTGACAATTCGTTGGAAAGGTAAACAACATAACTACGACTTCCATGGGATATTTTTGCATTCTCTAAAAATTTGGCCAAAATGGAGGTTAAGAAAATCTCCTCGTTAATTTGGGACATTACTCGTTTTCGACCCTTTTTTAGTAGAAAGGCCATAATGTAGCCGATTTGCATTGAATCTTAGCGTGTGACAATTCGTTGGATAGGTAAACAACATAACTACGACTTCCATGGGATATTTTTGCATTCTCTAAAAATTCAGCCAAAATGGAGGTTAAGAAAATCCCCTCGTTAATTTAGGACATTACTCGTTTTCGACCCTTTTTTATAAGGAAGGCCATAAAGTGGCCGGTTTGTATTGAATCTTAGCATGGGACAATTTGTTGGATAGGTAAACAACATAGCTACGACTTCCATGGGATATTTTTGCATTTTTTAAAAATTCAGCCAAAATGGAGGTTAAGAAAATCCTTGCGTTAATTTGGGACATTACTCGTTTTCGACCCTTTTTTACTAGGAAGGCCATAATGTGGCCGATTTGCATTGAATTTTAGCGTGTGACAATTCGTTGGATAGGTAAACAACATAACTACGACTTCCATGGGATATTTTTGCATTCTCTAAAAATTCGGCCAAAATGGAGGTTAAGAAAATCTCCTCGTTAATTTAGGACATTACTCGTTTTCGACCCATTTTTACTAGGAAGGCCATAATGTGGCCGATTTGCATTGAATCTTAGCGTGTGACAATTCGTTGGATAGGTAAACAACATAACTACGACTTCCATGGGATATTTTTGCATTCTCTAAAAATTCGGCCAAAATGGAGGTTAAGAAAATCTCCTCGTTAATTTAGGACATTACTCGTTTTCGACCCATTTTTACTAGGAAGGCCATAAAGTGGCCGATTTGTATTGAATCTTAGCATGTGACAATTCGTTGGATAGGTAAACAACATACCTACGATATCCATGGGATATTTTTGCATTCTCTAAAAATTCGGCCAAAATGGAGGCTAAGAAAATCCCCTCGTTAGTTTAGGACATTACTCGTTTTCGACCCTTTTTTACTAGGAAGGCCATAATGTGGCCGATTTGCATTGAATCTTAGCATGTGACAATTCGTTGGAAAGGTAAACAACATAACTACGACTTCCATGGGATATTTTTGCATTCTCTAAAAATTCAGCCAAAATGGGGGTTAAGAAAATATCCTCGTTAATTTGGGACATTACTCGTTTTCGACCCTTTTTTAGTAGGAAGGCCATAATGTAGCCGATTTGCATTGAATCTTAGCGTGTGACAATTCGTTGGATAGGTAAACAACATAACTACGACTTCCATGGGATATTTTTGCATTCTCTAAAAATTCAGCCAAAATGGAGGTTAAGAAAATCCCCTCGTTAATTTAGGACATTACTCGTTTTCGACCCTTTTTTATAAGGAAGGCCATAAAGTGGCCGGTTTGTATTGAATCTTAGCATGGGACAATTTGTTGGATAGGTAAACAACATAGCTAAGACTTCCATGGGATATTTTTGCATTTTTTAAAAATTCAGCCAAAATGGAGGTTAAGAAAATCCTTGCGTTAATTTGGGACATTACTCGTTTTCGACCCTTTTTTACTAGGAAGGCCATAATGTGGCCGATTTGCATTGAATTTTAGCGTGTGACAATTCGTTGGATAGGTAAACAACATAACTACGACTTCCATGGGATATTTTTGCATTCTCTAAAAATTCGGCCAAAATGGAGGTTAAGAAAATCTCCTCGTTAATTTAGGACATTACTCGTTTTCGACCCATTTTTACTAGGAAGGCCATAAAGTGGCCGATTTGTATTGAATCTTAGCATGTGACAATTCGTTGGATAGGTAAACAACATACCTACGATATCCATGGGATATTTTTGCATTCTCTAAAAATTCGGCCAAAATGGAGGCTAAGAAAATCCCCTCGTTAGTTTAGGACATTACTCGTTTTCGACCCTTTTTTACTAGGAAGGCCGTAATGTGGCCGATTTGCATTGAATCTTAGCATGTGACAATTCGTTGGAAAGGTAAACAACATAACTACGACTTCCATGGGATATTTTTGCATTCTCTAAAAATTTGGCCAAAATGGAGGTTAAGAAAATCTCCTCGTTAATTTGGGACATTACTCGTTTTCGACCCTTTTTTAGTAGGAAGGCCATAATGTAGCCGATTTGCATTGAATCTTAGCGTGTGACAATTCGTTGGATAGGTAAACAACATAACTACGACTTCCATGGGATATTTTTGCATTCTCTAAAAATTCAGCCAAAATGGAGGTTAAGAAAATCCCCTCGTTAATTTAGGACATTACTCGTTTTCGACCCTTTTTTATAAGGAAGGCCATAAAGTGGCCGGTTTGTATTGAATCTTAGCATGGGACAATTTGTTGGATAGGTAAACAACATAGCTACGACTTCCATGGGATATTTTTGCATTTTTTAAAAATTCAGCCAAAATGGAGGTTAAGAAAATCCTTGCGTTAATTTGGGACATTACTCGTTTTCGACCCTTTTTTACTAGGAAGGCCATAATGTGGCCGATTAGCATTGAATTTTAGCGTGTGACAATTCGTTGGATAGGTAAACAACATAACTACGACTTCCATGGGATATTTTTGCATTCTCTAAAAATTCGGCCAAAATGGAGGTTAAGAAAATCTCCTCGTTAATTTAGGACATTACTCGTTTTCGACCCATTTTTACTAGGAAGGCCATAATGTGGCCGATTTGCATTGAATCTTAGCGTGTGACAATTCGTTGGATAGGTAAACAACATAACTACGACTTCCATGGGATATTTTTGCATTCTCTAAAAATTCGGCCAAAATGGAGGTTAAGAAAATCTCCTCGTTAATTTAGGACATTACTCGTTTTCGACCCATTTTTACTAGGAAGGCCATAAAGTGGCCGATTTGTATTGAATCTTAGCATGTGACAATTCGTTGGATAGGTAAACAACATACCTACGATATCCATGGGATATTTTTGCATTCTCTAAAAATTCGGCCAAAATGGAGGCTAAGAAAATCCCCTCGTTAGTTTAGGACATTACTCGTTTTCGACCCTTTTTTACTAGGAAGGCCATAATGTGGCCGATTTGCATTGAATCTTAGCATGTGACAATTCGTTGGAAAGGTAAACAACATAACTACGACTTCCATGGGATATTTTTGCATTCTATAAAAATTCAGCCAAAATGGGGGTTAAGAAAATATCCTCGTTAATTTGGGACATTACTCGTTTTCGACCCTTTTTTAGTAGGAAGGCCATAATGTAGCCGATTTGCATTGAATCTTAGCGGGTGACAATTCGTTGGATAGGTAAACAACATAACTACGACTTCCATGGGATATTTTTGCATTCTCTAAAAATTCAGCCAAAATGGAGGTTAAGAAAATCCCCTCGTTAATTTAGGACATTACTCGTTTTCGACCCTTTTTTATAAGGAAGGCCATAAAGTGGCCGGTTTGTATTGAATCTTAGCATGGGACAATTTGTTGGATAGGTAAACAACATAGCTAAGACTTCCATGGGATATTTTTGCATTTTTTAAAAATTCAGCCAAAATGGAGGTTAAGAAAATCCTTGCGTTAATTTGGGACATTACTCGTTTTCGACCCTTTTTTACTAGGAAGGCCATAATGTGGCCGATTTGCATTGAATTTTAGCGTGTGACAATTCGTTGGATAGGTAAACAACATAACTACGACTTCCATGGGATATTTTTGCATTCTCTAAAAATTCGGCCAAAATGGAGGTTAAGAAAATCTCCTCGTTAATTTAGGACATTACTCGTTTTCGACCCATTTTTACTAGGAAGGCCATAAAGTGGCCGATTTGTATTGAATCTTAGCATGTGACAATTCGTTGGATAGGTAAACAACATACCTACGATATCCATGGGATATTTTTGCATTCTCTAAAAATTCGGCCAAAATGGAGGCTAAGAAAATCCCCTCGTTAGTTTAGGACATTACTCGTTTTCGACCCTTTTTTACTAGGAAGGCCATAATGTGGCCGATTTGCATTGAATCTTAGCATGTGACAATTCGTTGGAAAGGTAAACAACATAACTACGACTTCCATGGGATATTTTTGCATTCTCTAAAAATTTGGCCAAAATGGAGGTTAAGAAAATCTCCTCGTTAATTTGGGACATTACTCGTTTTCGACCCTTTTTTAGTAGGAAGGCCATAATGTAGCCGATTTGCATTGAATCTTAGCGTGTGACAATTCGTTGGATAGGTAAACAACATAACTACGACTTCCATGGGATATTTTTGCATTCTCTAAAAATTCAGCCAAAATGGAGGTTAAGAAAATCCCCTCGTTAATTTAGGACATTACTCGTTTTCGACCCTTTTTTATAAGGAAGGCCATAAAGTGGCCGGTTTGTATTGAATCTTAGCATGGGACAATTTGTTGGATAGGTAAACAACATAGCTACGACTTCCATGGGATATTTTTGCATTTTTTAAAAATTCAGCCAAAATGGAGGTTAAGAAAATCCTTGCGTTAATTTGGGACATTACTCGTTTTCGACCCTTTTTTACTAGGAAGGCCATAATGTGGCCGATTAGCATTGAATTTTAGCGTGTGACAATTCGTTGGATAGGTAAACAACATAACTACGACTTCCATGGGATATTTTTGCATTCTCTAAAAATTCGGCCAAAATGGAGGTTAAGAAAATCTCCTCGTTAATTTAGGACATTACTCGTTTTCGACCCATTTTTACTAGGAAGGCCATAATGTGGCCGATTTGCATTGAATCTTAGCGTGTGACAATTCGTTGGATAGGTAAACAACATAACTACGACTTCCATGGGATATTTTTGCATTCTCTAAAAATTCGGCCAAAATGGAGGTTAAGAAAATCTCCTCGTTAATTTAGGACATTACTCGTTTTCGACCCATTTTTACTAGGAAGGCCATAAAGTGGCCGATTTGTATTGAATCTTAGCATGTGACAATTCGTTGGATAGGTAAACAACATACCTACGATATCCATGGGATATTTTTGCATTCTCTAAAAATTCGGCCAAAATGGAGGCTAAGAAAATCCCCTCGTTAGTTTAGGACATTACTCGTTTTCGACCCTTTTTTACTAGGAAGGCCATAATGTGGCCGATTTGCATTGAATCTTAGCATGTGACAATTCGTTGGAAAGGTAAACAACATAACTACGACTTCCATGGGATATTTTTGCATTCTATAAAAATTCAGCCAAAATGGGGGTTAAGAAAATATCCTCGTTAATTTGGGACATTACTCGTTTTCGACCCTTTTTTAGTAGGAAGGCCATAATGTAGCCGATTTGCATTGAATCTTAGCGTGTGACAATTCGTTGGATAGGTAAACAACATAACTACGACTTCCATGGGATATTTTTGCATTCTCTAAAAATTCAGCCAAAATGGAGGTTAAGAAAATCCCCTCGTTAATTTAGGACATTACTCGTTTTCGACCCTTTTTTATAAGGAAGGCCATAAAGTGGCCGGTTTGTATTGAATCTTAGCATGGGACAATTTGTTGGATAGGTAAACAACATAGCTAAGACTTCCATGGGATATTTTTGCATTTTTTAAAAATTCAGCCAAAATGGAGGTTAAGAAAATCCTTGCGTTAATTTGGGACATTACTCGTTTTCGACCCTTTTTTACTAGGAAGGCCATAATGTGGCCGATTTGCATTGAATTTTAGCGTGTGACAATTCGTTGGATAGGTAAACAACATAACTACGACTTCCATGGGATATTTTTGCATTCTCTAAAAATTCGGCCAAAATGGAGGTTAAGAAAATCTCCTCGTTAATTTAGGACATTACTCGTTTTCGACCCATTTTTACTAGGAAGGCCATAAAGTGGCCGATTTGTATTGAATCTTAGCATGTGACAATTCGTTGGATAGGTAAACAACATACCTACGATATCCATGGGATATTTTTGCATTCTCTAAAAATTCGGCCAAAATGGAGGCTAAGAAAATCCCCTCGTTAGTTTAGGACATTACTCGTTTTCGACCCTTTTTTACTAGGAAGGCCATAATGTGGCCGATTTGCATTGAATCTTAGCATGTGACAATTCGTTGGAAAGGTAAACAACATAACTACGACTTCCATGGGATATTTTTGCATTCTCTAAAAATTTGGCCAAAATGGAGGTTAAGAAAATCTCCTCGTTAATTTGGGACATTACTCGTTTTCGACCCTTTTTTAGTAGGAAGGCCATAATGTAGCCGATTTGCATTGAATCTTAGCGTGTGACAATTCGTTGGATAGGTAAACAACATAACTACGACTTCCATGGGATATTTTTGCATTCTCTAAAAATTCAGCCAAAATGGAGGTTAAGAAAATCCCCTCGTTAATTTAGGACATTACTCGTTTTCGACCCTTTTTTATAAGGAAGGCCATAAAGTGGCCGGTTTGTATTGAATCTTAGCATGGGACAATTTGTTGGATAGGTAAACAACATAGCTACGACTTCCATGGGATATTTTTGCATTTTTTAAAAATTCAGCCAAAATGGAGGTTAAGAAAATCCTTGCGTTAATTTGGGACATTACTCGTTTTCGACCCTTTTTTACTAGGAAGGCCATAATGTGGCCGATTAGCATTGAATTTTAGCGTGTGACAATTCGTTGGATAGGTAAACAACATAACTACGACTTCCATGGGATATTTTTGCATTCTCTAAAAATTCGGCCAAAATGGAGGTTAAGAAAATCTCCTCGTTAATTTAGGACATTACTCGTTTTCGACCCATTTTTACTAGGAAGGCCATAATGTGGCCGATTTGCATTGAATCTTAGCGTGTGACAATTCGTTGGACAGGTAAACAACATAACTACGACTTCCATGGGATATTTTTGCATTCTCTAAAAATTCGGCCAAAATGGAGGTTAAGAAAATCTCCTCGTTAATTTAGGACATTACTCGTTTTCGACCCATTTTTACTAGGAAGGCCATAAAGTGGCCGATTTGTATTGAATCTTAGCATGTGACAATTCGTTGGATAGGTAAACAACATACCTACGATATCCATGGGATATTTTTGCATTCTCTAAAAATTCGGCCAAAATGGAGGCTAAGAAAATCCCCTCGTTAGTTTAGGACATTACTCGTTTTCGACCCTTTTTTACTAGGAAGGCCATAATGTGGCCGATTTGCATTGAATCTTAGCATGTGACAATTCGTTGGAAAGGTAAACAACATAACTACGACTTCCATGGGATATTTTTGCATTCTCTAAAAATTTGGCCAAAATGGAGGTTAAGAAAATCTCCTCGTTAATTTGGGACATTACTCGTTTTCGACCCTTTTTTAGTAGAAAGGCCATAATGTAGCCGATTTGCATTGAATCTTAGCGTGTGACAATTCGTTGGATAGGTAAACAACATAACTACGACTTCCATGGGATATTTTTGCATTCTCTAAAAATTCGGCCAAAATGGAGGTTAAGAAAATCTCCTCGTTAATTTAGGACATTACTCGTTTTCGACCCATTTTTACTAGGAAGGCCATAAAGTGGCCGATTTGTATTGAATCTTAGCATGTGACAATTCGTTGGATAGGTAAACAACATACCTACGATATCCATGGGATATTTTTGCATTCTCTAAAAATTCGGCCAAAATGGAGGCTAAGAAAATCCCCTCGTTAGTTTAGGACATTACTCGTTTTCGACCCTTTTTTACTAGGAAGGCCATAATGTGGCCGATTTGCATTGAATCTTAGCATGTGACAATTCGTTGGAAAGGTAAACAACATAACTACGACTTCCATGGGATATTTTTGCATTCTCTAAAAATTTGGCCAAAATGGAGGTTAAGAAAATCTCCTCGTTAATTTGGGACATTACTCGTTTTCGACCCTTTTTTAGTAGAAAGGCCATAATGTAGCCGATTTGCATTGAATCTTAGCGTGTGACAATTCGTTGGATAGGTAAACAACATAACTACGACTTCCATGGGATATTTTTGCATTCTCTAAAAATTCGGCCAAAATGGAGGTTAAGAAAATCTCCTCGTTAATTTAGGACATTACTCGTTTTCGACCCATTTTTACTAGGAAGGCCATAAAGTGGCCGATTTGTATTGAATCTTAGCATGTGACAATTCGTTGGATAGGTAAACAACATACCTACGATATCCATGGGATATTTTTGCATTTTTTAAAAATTCAGCCAAAATGGAGGTTAAGAAAATCCTTGCGTTAATTTGGGACATTACTCGTTTTCGACCCTTTTTTACTAGGAAGGCCATAATGTGGCCGATTAGCATTGAATTTTAGCGTGTGACAATTCGTTGGATAGGTAAACAACATAACTACGACTTCCATGGGATATTTTTGCATTCTCTAAAAATTCGGCCAAAATGGAGGTTAAGAAAATCTCCTCGTTAATTTAGGACATTACTCGTTTTCGACCCATTTTTACTAGGAAGACCATAATGTGGCCGATTTGCATTGAATCTTAGCGTGTGACAATTCGTTGGATAGGTAAACAACATAACTACGACTTCCATGGGATATTTTTGCATTCTCTAAAAATTCGGCCAAAATGGAGGTTAAGAAAATCTCCTCGTTAATTTAGGACATTACTCGTTTTCGACCCATTTTTACTAGGAAGGCCATAAAGTGGCCGATTTGTATTGAATCTTAGCATGTGACAATTCGTTGGATAGGTAAACAACATACCTACGATATCCATGGGATATTTTTGCATTCTCTAAAAATTCGGCCAAAATGGAGGCTAAGAAAATCCCCTCGTTAGTTTAGGACATTACTCGTTTTCGACCCTTTTTTACTAGGAAGGCCATAATGTGGCCGATTTGCATTGAATCTTAGCATGTGACAATTCGTTGGAAAGGTAAACAACATAACTACGACTTCCATGGGATATTTTTGCATTCTCTAAAAATTTGGCCAAAATGGAGGTTAAGAAAATCTCCTCGTTAATTTGGGACATTACTCGTTTTCGACCCTTTTTTAGTAGAAAGGCCATAATGTAGCCGATTTGCATTGAATCTTAGCGTGTGACAATTCGTTGGATAGGTAAACAACATAACTACGACTTCCATGGGATATTTTTGCATTCTCTAAAAATTCAGCCAAAATGGAGGTTAAGAAAATCCCCTCGTTAATTTAGGACATTACTCGTTTTCGACCCTTTTTTATAAGGAAGGCCATAAAGTGGCCGGTTTGTATTGAATCTTAGCATGGGACAATTTGTTGGATAGGTAAACAACATAGCTACGACTTCCATGGGATATTTTTGCATTTTTTAAAAATTCAGCCAAAATGGAGGTTAAGAAAATCCTTGCGTTAATTTGGGACATTACTCGTTTTCGACCCTTTTTTACTAGGAAGGCCATAATGTGGCCGATTAGCATTGAATTTTAGCGTGTGACAATTCGTTGGATAGGTAAACAACATAACTACGACTTCCATGGGATATTTTTGCATTCTCTAAAAATTCGGCCAAAATGGAGGTTAAGAAAATCTCCTCGTTAATTTAGGACATTACTCGTTTTCGACCCATTTTTACTAGGAAGGCCATAATGTGGCCGATTTGCATTGAATCTTAGCGTGTGACAATTCGTTGGATAGGTAAACAACATAACTACGACTTCCATGGGATATTTTTGCATTCTCTAAAAATTCGGCCAAAATGGAGGTTAAGAAAATCTCCTCGTTAATTTAGGACATTACTCGTTTTCGACCCATTTTTACTAGGAAGGCCATAAAGTGGCCGATTTGTATTGAATCTTAGCATGTGACAATTCGTTGGATAGGTAAACAACATACCTACGATATCCATGGGATATTTTTGCATTCTCTAAAAATTCGGCCAAAATGGAGGCTAAGAAAATCCCCTCGTTAGTTTAGGACATTACTCGTTTTCGACCCTTTTTTGCTAGGAAGGCCATAATGTGGCCGATTTGCATTGAATCTTAGCATGTGACAATTCGTTGGAAAGGTAAACAACATAACTACGACTTCCATGGGATATTTTTGCATTCTCTAAAAATTTGGCCAAAATGGAGGTTAAGAAAATCTCCTCGTTAATTTGGGACATTACTCGTTTTCGACCCTTTTTTAGTAGAAAGGCCATAATGTAGCCGATTTGCATTGAATCTTAGCGTGTGACAATTCGTTGGATAGGTAAACAACATAACTACGACTTCCATGGGATATTTTTGCATTCTCTAAAAATTCAGCCAAAATGGAGGTTAAGAAAATCCCCTCGTTAATTTAGGACATTACTCGTTTTCGACCCTTTTTTATAAGGAAGGCCATAAAGTGGCCGGTTTGTATTGAATCTTAGCATGGGACAATTTGTTGGATAGGTAAACAACATAGCTACGACTTCCATGGGATATTTTTGCATTTTTTAAAAATTCAGCCAAAATGGAGGTTAAGAAAATCCTTGCGTTAATTTGGGACATTACTCGTTTTCGACCCTTTTTTACTAGGAAGGCCATAATGTGGCCGATTTGCATTGAATTTTAGCGTGTGACAATTCGTTGGATAGGTAAACAACATAACTACGACTTCCATGGGATATTTTTGCATTCTCTAAAAATTCGGCCAAAATGGAGGTTAAGAAAATCTCCTCGTTAATTTAGGACATTACTCGTTTTCGACCCATTTTTACTAGGAAGGCCATAAAGTGGCCGATTTGTATTGAATCTTAGCATGTGACAATTCGTTGGATAGGTAAACAACATACCTACGATATCCATGGGATATTTTTGCATTCTCTAAAAATTCGGCCAAAATGGAGGCTAAGAAAATCCCCTCGTTAGTTTAGGACATTACTCGTTTTCGACCCTTTTTTACTAGGAAGGCCATAATGTGGCCGATTTGCATTGAATCTTAGCATGTGACAATTCGTTGGAAAGGTAAACAACATAACTACGACTTCCATGGGATATTTTTGCATTCTCTAAAAATTTGGCCAAAATGGAGGTTAAGAAAATCTCCTCGTTAATTTGGGACATTACTCGTTTTCGACCCTTTTTTAGTAGGAAGGCTATAATGTAGCCGATTTGCATTGAATCTTAGCGTGTGACAATTCGTTGGATAGGTAAACAACATAACTACGACTTCTATGGGATATTTTTGCATTCTCTAAAAATTCAGCCAAAATGGAGGTTAAGAAAATCCCCTCGTTAATTTAGGACATTACTCGTTTTCGACCCTTTTTTTATAAGGAAGGCCATAAAGTGGCCGGTTTGTATTGAATCTTAGCATGGGACAATTTGTTGGATAGGTAAACAACATAGCTACGACTTCCATGGGATATTTTTGCATTTTTTAAAAATTCAGCCAAAATGGAGGTTAAGAAAATCCTTGCGTTAATTTGGGACATTACACGTTTTCGACCCTTTTTTACTAGGAAGGCCATAATGTGGCCGATTAGCATTGAATTTTAGCGTGTGACAATTCGTTGGATAGGTAAACAACATAACTACGACTTCCATGGGATATTTTTGCATTCTCTAAAAATTCGGCCAAAATGGAGGTTAAGAAAATCTCCTCGTTAATTTAGGACATTACTCGTTTTCGACCCATTTTTACTAGGAAGGCCATAATGTGGCCGATTTGCATTGAATCTTAGCGTGTGACAATTCGTTGGATAGGTAAACAACATAACTACGACTTCCATGGGATATTTTTGCATTCTCTAAAAATTCGGCCAAAATGGAGGTTAAGAAAATCTCCTCGTTAATTTAGGACATTACTCGTTTTCGACCCATTTTTACTAGGAAGGCCATAAAGTGGCCGATTTGTATTGAATCTTAGCATGTGACAATTCGTTGGATAGGTAAACAACATACCTACGATATCCATGGGATATTTTTGCATTCTCTAAAAATTCGGCCAAAATGGAGGCTAAGAAAATCCCCTCGTTAGTTTAGGACATTACTCGTTTTCGACCCTTTTTTGCTAGGAAGGCCATAATGTGGCCGATTTGCATTGAATCTTAGCATGTGACAATTCGTTGGAAAGGTAAACAACATAACTACGACTTCCATGGGATATTTTTGCATTCTCTAAAAATTTGGCCAAAATGGAGGTTAAGAAAATCTCCTCGTTAATTTGGGACATTACTCGTTTTCGACCCTTTTTTAGTAGAAAGGCCATAATGTAGCCGATTTGCATTGAATCTTAGCGTGTGACAATTCGTTGGATAGGTAAACAACATAACTACGACTTCCATGGGATATTTTTGCATTCTCTAAAAATTCAGCCAAAATGGAGGTTAAGAAAATCCCCTCGTTAATTTAGGACATTACTCGTTTTCGACCCTTTTTTATAAGGAAGGCCATAAAGTGGCCGGTTTGTATTGAATCTTAGCATGGGACAATTTGTTGGATAGGTAAACAACATAGCTACGACTTCCATGGGATATTTTTGCATTTTTTAAAAATTCAGCCAAAATGGAGGTTAAGAAAATCCTTGCGTTAATTTGGGACATTACTCGTTTTCGACCCTTTTTTACTAGGAAGGCCATAATGTGGCCGATTTGCATTGAATTTTAGCGTGTGACAATTCGTTGGATAGGTAAACAACATAACTACGACTTCCATGGGATATTTTTGCATTCTCTAAAAATTCGGCCAAAATGGAGGTTAAGAAAATCTCCTCGTTAATTTAGGACATTACTCGTTTTCGACCCATTTTTACTAGGAAGGCCATAAAGTGGCCGATTTGTATTGAATCTTAGCATGTGACAATTCGTTGGATAGGTAAACAACATACCTACGATATCCATGGGATATTTTTGCATTCTCTAAAAATTCGGCCAAAATGGAGGCTAAGAAAATCCCCTCGTTAGTTTAGGACATTACTCGTTTTCGACCCTTTTTTACTAGGAAGGCCATAATGTGGCCGATTTGCATTGAATCTTAGCATGTGACAATTCGTTGGAAAGGTAAACAACATAACTACGACTTCCATGGGATATTTTTGCATTCTCTAAAAATTTGGCCAAAATGGAGGTTAAGAAAATCTCCTCGTTAATTTGGGACATTACTCGTTTTCGACCCTTTTTTAGTAGGAAGGCTATAATGTAGCCGATTTGCATTGAATCTTAGCGTGTGACAATTCGTTGGATAGGTAAACAACATAACTACGACTTCTATGGGATATTTTTGCATTCTCTAAAAATTCAGCCAAAATGGAGGTTAAGAAAATCCCCTCGTTAATTTAGGACATTACTCGTTTTCGACCCTTTTTTATAAGGAAGGCCATAAAGTGGCCGGTTTGTATTGAATCTTAGCATGGGACAATTTGTTGGATAGGTAAACAACATAGCTACGACTTCCATGGGATATTTTTGCATTTTTTAAAAATTCAGCCAAAATGGAGGTTAAGAAAATCCTTGCGTTAATTTGGGACATTACTCGTTTTCGACCCTTTTTTACTAGGAAGGCCATAATGTGGCCGATTAGCATTGAATTTTAGCGTGTGACAATTCGTTGGATAGGTAAACAACATAACTACGACTTCCATGGGATATTTTTGCATTCTCTAAAAATTCGGCCAAAATGGAGGTTAAGAAAATCTCCTCATTAATTTAGGACATTACTCGTTTTCGACCCATTTTTACTAGGAAGGCCATAATGTGGCCGATTTGCATTGAATCTTAGCGTGTGACAATTCGTTGGATAGGTAAACAACATAACTACGACTTCCATGGGATATTTTTGCATTCTCTAAAAATTCGGCGAAAATGGAGGTTAAGAAAATCTCTCGTTAATTTAGGACATTACTCGTTTTCGACCCATTTTTACTAGGAAGGCCATAAAGTGGCCGATTTGTATTGAATCTTAGCATGTGACAATTCGTTGGATAGGTAAACAACATACCTACGATATCCATGGGATATTTTTGCATTCTCTAAAAATTCGGCCAAAATGGAGGCTAAGAAAATCCCCTCGTTAGTTTAGGACATTACTCGTTTTCGAACCTTTTTTACTAGGAAGGCCATAATGTGGCCGATTTGCATTGAATCTTAGCATGTGACAATTCGTTGGAAAGGTAAACAACATAACTACGACTTCCATGGGATATTTCTGCATTCTCTAAAAATTTGGCCAAAATGGAGGTTAAGAAAATCTCCTCGTTAAATTGGGACATTACTCGTTTTCGACCCTTTTTTAGTAGAAAGGCCATAATGTAGCCGATTTACATTGAATCTTAGCGTGTGACAATTCGTTGGATAGGTAAACAACATAACTACGACTTCCATGGGATATTTTTGCATTCTCTAAAAATTCAGCCAAAATGGAGGTTAAGAAAATCCCCTCGTTAATTTAGGACATTACTCGTTTTCGACCCTTTTTTAGAAGGAAGGCCATAAAGTGGCCGGTTTGTATTGAATCTTAGCATGGGACAATTTGTTGGATAGGTAAACAACATAGCTACGACTTCCATGGGATATTTTTGTATTTTTTAAAAATTCAGCCAAAATGGAGGTTAAGAAAATCCTTGCGTTAATTTGGGACATTACTCGTTTTCGACCCTTTTTTACTAGGAAGGCCATAATGTGGCCGATTAGCATTGAATTTTAGCGTGTGACAATTCGTTGGATAGGTAAACAACATAACTACGACTTCCATGGGATATTTTTGCATTCTCTAAAAATTCGGCCAAAATGGAGGTTAAGAAAATCTCCTCGTTAATTTAGGACATTACTCGTTTTCGACCCATTTTTACTAGGAAGGCCATAATGTGGCCGATTTGCATTGAATCTTAGCGTGTGACAATTCGTTGGATAGGTAAATAACATAACTACGACTTCCATGGGATATTTTTGCATTCTCTAAAAATTCGGCGAAAATGGAGGTTAAGAAAATCTCTCGTTAATTTAGGACATTACTCGTTTTCGACCCATTTTTACTAGGAAGGCCATAAAGTGGCCGATTTGTATTGAATCTTAGCATGTGACAATTCGTTGGATAGGTAAACAACATACCTACGATATCCATGGGATATTTTTGCATTCTCTAAAAATTCGGCCAAAATGGAGGCTAAGAAAATCCCCTCGTTAGTTTAGGACATTACTCGTTTTCGAACCTTTTTTACTAGGAAGGCCATAATGTGGCCGATTTGCATTGAATCTTAGCATGTGACAATTCGTTGGAAAGGTAAACAACATAACTACGACTTCCATGGGATATTTCTGCATTCTCTAAAAATTTGGCCAAAATGGAGGTTAAGAAAATCTCCTCGTTAAATTGGGACATTACTCGTTTTCGACCCTTTTTTAGTAGAAAGGCCATAATGTAGCCGATTTACATTGAATCTTAGCGTGTGACAATTCGTTGGATAGGTAAACAACATAACTACGACTTCCATGGGATATTTTTGCATTCTCTAAAAATTCAGCCAAAATGGAGGTTAAGAAAATCCCCTCGTTAATTTAGGACATTACTCGTTTTCGACCCTTTTTTATAAGGAAGGCCATAAAGTGGCCGGTTTGTATTGAATCTTAGCATGGGACAATTTGTTGGATAGGTAAACAACATAGCTACGACTTCCATGGGATATTTTTGCATTTTTTAAAAATTCAGCCAAAATGGAGGTTAAGAAAATCCTTGCGTTAATTTGGGACATTACTCGTTTTCGACCCTTTTTTACTAGGAAGGCCATAATGTGGCCGATTAGCATTGAATTTTAGCGTGTGACAATTCGTTGGATAGGTAAACAACATAACTACGACTTCCATGGGATATTTTTGCATTCTCTAAAAATTCGGCCAAAATGGAGGTTAAGAAAATCTCCTCGTTAATTTAGGACATTACTCGTTTTCGACCCATTTTTACTAGGAAGGCCATAATGTGGCCGATTTGCATTGAATCTTAGCGTGTGACAATTCGTTGGATAGGTAAACAACATAACTACGACTTCCATGGGATATTTTTGCATTCTCTAAAAATTCGGCCAAAATGGAGGTTAAGAAAATCTCCTCGTTAATTTAGGACATTACTCGTTTTCGACCCATTTTTACTAGGAAGGCCATAAAGTGGCCGATTTGTATTGAATCTTAGCATGTGACAATTCGTTGGATAGGTAAACAACATACCTACGATATCCATGGGATATTTTTGCATTCTCTAAAAATTCGGCCAAAATGGAGGCTAAGAAAATCCCCTCGTTAGTTTAGGACATTACTCGTTTTCGACCCTTTTTTACTAGGAAGGCCATAATGTGGCCGATTTGCATTGAATCTTAGCATGTGACAATTCGTTGGAAAGGTAAACAACATAACTACGACTTCCATGGGATATTTCTGCATTCTCTAAAAATTTGGCCAAAATGGAGGTTAAGAAAATCTCCTCGTTAAATTGGGACATTACTCGTTTTCGACCCTTTTTTAGTAGAAAGGCCATAATGTAGCCGATTTCCATTGAATCTTAGCGTGTGACAATTCGTTGGATAGGTAAACAACATAACTACGACTTCCATGGGATATTTTTGCATTCTCTAAAAATTCAGCCAAAATGGAGGTTAAGAAAATCCCCTCGTTAATTTAGGACATTACTCGTTTTCGACCCATTTTTACTAGGAAGGCCATAATGTGGCCGATTTGCATTGAATCTTAGCGTGTGACAATTCGTTGGATAGGTAAATAACATAACTACGACTTCCATGGGATATTTTTGCATTCTCTAAAAATTCGGCGAAAATGGAGGTTAAGAAAATCTCTCGTTAATTTAGGACATTACTCGTTTTCGACCCATTTTTACTAGGAAGGCCATAAAGTGGCCGATTTGTATTGAATCTTAGCATGTGACAATTCGTTGGATAGGTAAACAACATACCTACGATATCCATGGGATATTTTTGCATTCTCTAAAAATTCGGCCAAAATGGAGGCTAAGAAAATCCCCTCGTTAGTTTAGGACATTACTCGTTTTCGAACCTTTTTTACTAGGAAGGCCATAATGTGGCCGATTTGCATTGAATCTTAGCATGTGACAATTCGTTGGAAAGGTAAACAACATAACTACGACTTCCATGGGATATTTCTGCATTCTCTAAAAATTTGGCCAAAATGGAGGTTAAGAAAATCTCCTCGTTAAATTGGGACATTACTCGTTTTCGACCCTTTTTTAGTAGAAAGGCCATAATGTAGCCGATTTACATTGAATCTTAGCGTGTGACAATTCGTTGGATAGGTAAACAACATAACTACGACTTCCATGGGATATTTTTGCATTCTCTAAAAATTCAGCCAAAATGGAGGTTAAGAAAATCCCCTCGTTAATTTAGGACATTACTCGTTTTCGACCCTTTTTTATAAGGAAGGCCATAAAGTGGCCGGTTTGTATTGAATCTTAGCATGGGACAATTTGTTGGATAGGTAAACAACATAGCTACGACTTCCATGGGATATTTTTGCATTTTTTAAAAATTCAGCCAAAATGGAGGTTAAGAAAATCCTTGCGTTAATTTGGGACATTACTCGTTTTCGACCCTTTTTTACTAGGAAGGCCATAATGTGGCCGATTAGCATTGAATTTTAGCGTGTGACAATTCGTTGGATAGGTAAACAACATAACTACGACTTCCATGGGATATTTTTGCATTCTCTAAAAATTCGGCCAAAATGGAGGTTAAGAAAATCTCCTCGTTAATTTAGGACATTACTCGTTTTCGACCCATTTTTACTAGGAAGGCCATAATGTGGCCGATTTGCATTGAATCTTAGCGTGTGACAATTCGTTGGATAGGTAAATAACATAACTACGACTTCCATGGGATATTTTTGCATTCTCTAAAAATTCGGCGAAAATGGAGGTTAAGAAAATCTCTCGTTAATTTAGGACATTACTCGTTTTCGACCCATTTTTACTAGGAAGGCCATAAAGTGGCCGATTTGTATTGAATCTTAGCATGTGACAATTCGTTGGATAGGTAAACAACATACCTACGATATCCATGGGATATTTTTGCATTCTCTAAAAATTCGGCCAAAATGGAGGCTAAGAAAATCCCCTCGTTAGTTTAGGACATTACTCGTTTTCGAACCTTTTTTACTAGGAAGGCCATAATGTGGCCGATTTGCATTGAATCTTAGCATGTGACAATTCGTTGGAAAGGTAAACAACATAACTACGACTTCCATGGGATATTTCTGCATTCTCTAAAAATTTGGCCAAAATGGAGGTTAAGAAAATCTCCTCGTTAAATTGGGACATTACTCGTTTTCGACCCTTTTTTAGTAGAAAGGCCATAATGTAGCCGATTTACATTGAATCTTAGCGTGTGACAATTCGTTGGATAGGTAAACAACATAACTACGACTTCCATGGGATATTTTTGCATTCTCTAAAAATTCAGCCAAAATGGAGGTTAAGAAAATCCCCTCGTTAATTTAGGACATTACTCGTTTTCGACCCTTTTTTATAAGGAAGGCCATAAAGTGGCCGGTTTGTATTGAATCTTAGCATGGGACAATTTGTTGGATAGGTAAACAACATAGCTGCGACTTCCATGGGATATTTTTGCATTTTTTAAAAATTCAGCCAAAATGGAGGTTAAGAAAATCCTTGCGTTAATTTGGGACATTACTCGTTTTCGACCCTTTTTTACTAGGAAGGCCATAATGTGGCCGATTAGCATTGAATTTTAGCGTGTGACAATTCGTTGGATAGGTAAACAACATAACTACGACTTCCATGGGATATTTTTGCATTCTCTAAAAATTCGGCCAAAATGGAGGTTAAGAAAATCTCCTCGTTAATTTAGGACATTACTCGTTTTCGACCCATTTTTACTAGGAAGGCCATAAAGTGGCCGATTTGTATTGAATCTTAGCATGTGACAATTCGTTGGATAGGTAAACAACATACCTACGATATCCATGGGATATTTTTGCATTCTCTAAAAATTCGGCCAAAATGGAGGCTAAGAAAATCCCCTCGTTAGTTTAGGACATTACTCGTTTTCGACCCTTTTTTACTAGGAAGGCCATAATGTGGCCGATTTGCATTGAATCTTAGCATGTGACAATTCGTTGGAAAGGTAAACAACATAACTACGACTTCCATGGGATATTTCTGCATTCTCTAAAAATTTGGCCAAAATGGAGGTTAAGAAAATCTCCTCGTTAAATTGGGACATTACTCGTTTTCGACCCTTTTTTAGTAGAAAGGCCATAATGTAGCCGATTTCCATTGAATCTTAGCGTGTGACAATTCGTTGGATAGGTAAACAACATAACTACGACTTCCATGGGATATTTTTGCATTCTCTAAAAATTCAGCCAAAATGGAGGTTAAGAAAATCCCCTCGTTAATTTAGGACATTACTCGTTTTCGACCCATTTTTACTAGGAAGGCCATAATGTGGCCGATTTGCATTGAATCTTAGCGTGTGACAATTCGTTGGATAGGTAAATAACATAACTACGACTTCCATGGGATATTTTTGCATTCTCTAAAAATTCGGCGAAAATGGAGGTTAAGAAAATCTCTCGTTAATTTAGGACATTACTCGTTTTCGACCCATTTTTACTAGGAAGGCCATAAAGTGGCCGATTTGTATTGAATCTTAGCATGTGACAATTCGTTGGATAGGTAAACAACATACCTACGATATCCATGGGATATTTTTGCATTCTCTAAAAATTCGGCCAAAATGGAGGCTAAGAAAATCCCCTCGTTAGTTTAGGACATTACTCGTTTTCGAACCTTTTTTACTAGGAAGGCCATAATGTGGCCGATTTGCATTGAATCTTAGCATGTGACAATTCGTTGGAAAGGTAAACAACATAACTACGACTTCCATGGGATATTTCTGCATTCTCTAAAAATTTGGCCAAAATGGAGGTTAAGAAAATCTCCTCGTTAAATTGGGACATTACTCGTTTTCGACCCTTTTTTAGTAGAAAGGCCATAATGTAGCCGATTTACATTGAATCTTAGCGTGTGACAATTCGTTGGATAGGTAAACAACATAACTACGACTTCCATGGGATATTTTTGCATTCTCTAAAAATTCAGCCAAAATGGAGGTTAAGAAAATCCCCTCGTTAATTTAGGACATTACTCGTTTTCGACCCTTTTTTATAAGGAAGGCCATAAAGTGGCCGGTTTGTATTGAATCTTAGCATGGGACAATTTGTTGGATAGGTAAACAACATAGCTACGACTTCCATGGGATATTTTTGCATTTTTTAAAAATTCAGCCAAAATGGAGGTTAAGAAAATCCTTGCGTTAATTTGGGACATTACTCGTTTTCGACCCTTTTTTACTAGGAAGGCCATAATGTGGCCGATTAGCATTGAATTTTAGCGTGTGACAATTCGTTGGATAGGTAAACAACATAACTACGACTTCCATGGGATATTTTTGCATTCTCTAAAAATTCGGCCAAAATGGAGGTTAAGAAAATATCCTCGTTAAATTGGGACATTACTCGTTTTCGACCCATTTTTAGTAGAAAGGCCATAATGTAGCCGATTTACATTGAATCTTAGCGTGTGACAATTCGTTGGATAGGTAAACAACATAACTACGACTTCCATGGGATATTTTTGCATTCTCTAAAAATTCAGCCAAAATGGAGGTTAAGAAAATCCCCTCGTTAATTTAGGACATTACTCGTTTTCGACCCTTTTTTATAAGGAAGGCCATAAAGTGGCCGGTTTGTATTGAATCTTAGCATGGGACAATTTGTTGGATAGGTAAACAACATAGCTACGACTTCCATGGGATATTTTTGCATTTTTTAAAAATTCAGCCAAAATGGAGGTTAAGAAAATCCTTGCGTTAATTTGGGACATTACTCGTTTTCGACCCTTTTTTACTAGGAAGGCCATAATGTGGCCGATTAGCATTGAATTTTAGCGTGTGACAATTCGTTGGATAGGTAAACAACATAACTACGACTTCCATGGGATATTTTTGCATTCTCTAAAAATTCGGCCAAAATGGAGGTTAAGAAAATCTCCTCGTTAATTTAGGACATTACTCGTTTTCGACCCATTTTTACTAGGAAGGCCATAAAGTGGCCGATTTGTATTGAATCTTAGCATGTGACAATTCGTTGGATAGGTAAACAACATACCTACGATATCCATGGGATATTTTTGCATTCTCTAAAAATTCGGCCAAAATGGAGGCTAAGAAAATCCCCTCGTTAGTTTAGGACATTACTCGTTTTCGACCCTTTTTTACTAGGAAGGCCATAATGTGGCCGATTTGCATTGAATCTTAGCATGTGACAATTCGTTGGAAAGGTAAACAACATAACTACGACTTCCATGGGATATTTCTGCATTCTCTAAAAATTTGGCCAAAATGGAGGTTAAGAAAATCTCCTCGTTAAATTGGGACATTACTCGTTTTCGACCCTTTTTTAGTAGAAAGGCCATAATGTAGCCGATTTCCATTGAATCTTAGCGTGTGACAATTCGTTGGATAGGTAAACAACATAACTACGACTTCCATGGGATATTTTTGCATTCTCTAAAAATTCAGCCAAAATGGAGGTTAAGAAAATCCCCTCGTTAATTTAGGACATTACTCGTTTTCGACCCATTTTTACTAGGAAGGCCATAATGTGGCCGATTTGCATTGAATCTTAGCGTGTGACAATTCGTTGGATAGGTAAACAACATAACTACGACTTCCATGGGATATTTCTGCATTCTCTAAAAATTTGGCCAAAATGGAGGTTAAGAAAATCTCCTCGTTAAATTGGGACATTACTCGTTTTCGACCCTTTTTTAGTAGAAAGGCCATAATGTAGCCGATTTCCATTGAATCTTAGCGTGTGACAATTCGTTGGATAGGTAAACAACATAGCTACAACTTCCATGGGATATTTTTGCATTTTTTAAAAATTCAGCCAAAATGGAGGTTAAGAAAATCCTTGCGTTAATTTGGGACATTACTCGTTTTCGACCCTTTTTTACTAGGAAGGCCATAATGTGGCCGATTAGCATTGAATTTTAGCGTGTGACAATTCGTTGGATAGGTAAACAACATAACTACGACTCCCATGGGATATTTTTGCATTCTCTAAAAATTCGGCCAAAATGGAGGTTAAGAAAATCTCCTCGTTAATTTAGGACATTACTCGTTTTCGACCCATTTTTACTAGGAAGGCCATAATGTGGCCGATTTGCATTGAATCTTAGCGTGTGACAATTCGTTGGATAGGTAAACAACATAACTACGACTTCCATGGGATATTTTTGCATTCTCTAAAAATTCGGCCAAAATGGAGGTTAAGAAAATCTCCTCGTTAATTTAGGACATTACTCGTTTTCGACCCATTTTTACTAGGAAGGCCATAAAGTGGCCGATTTGTATTGAATCTTAGCATGTGACAATTCGTTGGATAGGTAAACAACATACCTACGATATCCATGGGATATTTTTGCATTCTCTAAAAATTCGGCCAAAATGGAGGCTAAGAAAATCCCCTCGTTAGTTTAGGACATTACTCGTTTTCGACCCTTTTTTACTAGGAAGGCCATAATGTGGCCGATTTGCATTGAATCTTAGCATGTGACAATTCGTTGGAAAGGTAAACAACATAACTACGACTTCCATGGGATATTTCTGCATTCTCTAAAAATTTAGCCAAAATGGAGGTTAAGAAAATCTCCTCGTTAAATTGGGACATTACTCGTTTTCGACCCTTTTTTAGTAGAAAGGCCATAATGTAGCCGATTTCCATTGAATCTTAGCGTGTGACAATTCGTTGGATAGGTAAACAACATAACTACCACTTCCATGGGATATTTTTGCATTCTCTAAAAATTCAGCCAAAATGGAGGTTAAGAAAATCCCCTCGTTAATTTAGGACATTACTCGTTTTCGACCCTTTTTTATAAGGAAGGCCATAAAGTGGCCGGTTTGTATTGAATCTTAGCCTGGGACAATTTGTTGGATAGGTAAACAACATAGCTACGACTTCCATGGGATATTTTTGCATTTTTTAAAAATTCAGCCAAAATGGAGGTTAAGAAAATCCTTGCGTTAATTTGGGACATTACTCGTTTTCGACCCTTTTTTACTAGGAAGGCCATAATGTGGCCGATTAGCATTGAATTTTAGCGTGTGACAATTCGTTGGATAGGTAAACAACATAACTACGACTTCCATGGGATATTTTTGCATTCTCTAAAAATTCGGCCAAAATGGAGGTTAAGAAAATCTCCTCGTTAATTTAGGACATTACTCGTTTTCGACCCATTTTTACTAGGAAGGCCATAATGTGGCCGATTTGCATTGAATCTTAGCGTGTGACAATTCGTTGGATAGGTAAACAACATAACTACGACTTCCATGGGATATTTTTGCATTCTCTAAAAATTCGGCCAAAATGGAGGTTAAGAAAATCTCCTCGTTAATTTAGGACATTACTCGTTTTCGACCCATTTTTACTAGGAAGGCCATAAAGTGGCCGATTTGTATTGAATCTTAGCATGTGACAATTCGTTGGATAGGTAAACAACATACCTACGATATCCATGGGATATTTTTGCATTCTCTAAAAATTCGGCCAAAATGGAGGCTAAGAAAATCCCCTCGTTAGTTTAGGACATTACTCGTTTTCGACCCTTTTTTACTAGGAAGGCCATAATGTGGCCGATTTGCATTGAATCTTAGCATGTGACAATTCGTTGGAAAGGTAAACAACATAACTACGACTTCCATGGGATATTTTTGCATTCTCTAAAAATTTGGCCAAAATGGAGGTTAAGAAAATCTCCTCGTTAATTTGGGACATTACTCGTTTTCGACCCTTTTTTAGTAGGAAGGCTATAATGTAGCCGATTTGCATTGAATCTTAGCGTGTGACAATTCGTTGGATAGGTAAACAACATAACTACGACTTCCATGGGATATTTTTGCATTCTCTAAAAATTCAGCCAAAATGGAGGTTAAGAAAATCCCCTCGTTAATTTAGGACATTACTCGTTTTCGACCCTTTTTTATAAGGAAGGCCATAAAGTGGCCGGTTTGTATTGAATCTTAGCATGGGACAATTTGTTGGATAGGTAAACAACATAGCTACGACTTCCATGGGATATTTTTGCATTTTTTAAAAATTCAGCCAAAATGGAGGTTAAGAAAATCCTTGCGTTAATTTGGGACATTACTCGTTTTCGACCCTTTTTTACTAGGAAGGCCATAATGTGGCCGATTAGCATTGAATTTTAGCGTGTGACAATTCGTTGGATAGGTAAACAACATAACTACGACTTCCATGGGATATTTTTGCATTCTCTAAAAATTCGGCCAAAATGGAGGTTAAGAAAATCTCCTCGTTAATTTAGGACATTACTCGTTTTCGACCCATTTTTACTAGGAAGGCCATAATGTGGCCGATTTGCATTGAATCTTAGCGTGTGACAATTCGTTGGATAGGTAAACAACATAACTACGACTTCCATGGGATATTTTTGCATTCTCTAAAAATTCGGCGAAAATGGAGGTTAAGAAAATCTCTCGTTAATTTAGGACATTACTCGTTTTCGACCCATTTTTACTAGGAAGGCCATAAAGTGGCCGATTTGTATTGAATCTTAGCATGTGACAATTCGTTGGATAGGTAAACAACATACCTACGATATCCATGGGATATTTTTGCATTCTCTAAAAATTCGGCCAAAATGGAGGCTAAGAAAATCCCCTCGTTAGTTTAGGACATTACTCGTTTTCGACCCTTTTTTACTAGGAAGGCCATAATGTGGCCGATTTGCATTGAATCTTAGCATGTGACAATTCGTTGGAAAGGTAAACAACATAACTACGACTTCCATGGGATATTTCTGCATTCTCTAAAAATTTGGCCAAAATGGAGGTTAAGAAAATCTCCTCGTTAAATTGGGACATTACTCGTTTTCGACCCTTTTTTAGTAGAAAGGCCATAATGTAGCCGATTTACATTGAATCTTAGCGTGTGACAATTCGTTGGATAGGTAAACAACATAACTACGACTTCCATGGGATATTTTTGCATTCTCTAAAAATTCAGCCAAAATGGAGGTTAAGAAAATCCCCTCGTTAATTTAGGACATTACTCGTTTTCGACCCTTTTTTATAAGGAAGGCCATAAAGTGGCCGGTTTGTATTGAATCTTAGCATGGGACAATTTGTTGGATAGGTAAACAACATAGCTACGACTTCCATGGGATATTTTTGCATTTTTTAAAAATTCAGCCAAAATGGAGGTTAAGAAAATCCTTGCGTTAATTTGGGACATTACTCGTTTTCGACCCTTTTTTACTAGGAAGGCCATAATGTGGCCGATTTGCATTGAATTTTAGCGTGTGACAATTCGTTGGATAGGTAAACAACATAACTACGACTTCCATGGGATATTTTTGCATTCTCTAAAAATTCGGCCAAAATGGAGGTTAAGAAAATCTCCTCGTTAATTTAGGACATTACTCGTTTTCGACCCATTTTTACTAGGAAGGCCATAAAGTGGCCGATTTGTATTGAATCTTAGCATGTGACAATTCGTTGGATAGGTAAACAACATACCTACGATATCCATGGGATATTTTTGCATTCTCTAAAAATTCGGCCAAAATGGAGGCTAAGAAAATCCCCTCGTTAGTTTAGGACATTACTCGTTTTCGACCCTTTTTTACTAGGAAGGCCATAATGTGGCCGATTTGCATTGAATCTTAGCATGTGACAATTCGTTGGAAAGGTAAACAACATAACTACGACTTCCATGGGATATTTTTGCATTCTCTAAAAATTTGGCCAAAATGGAGGTTAAGAAAATCTCCTCGTTAATTTGGGACATTACTCGTTTTCGACCCTTTTTTAGTAGGAAGGCCATAATGTAGCCGATTTGCATTGAATCTTAGCGTGTGACAATTCGTTGGATAGGTAAACAACATAACTACGACTTCCATGGGATATTTTTGCATTCTCTAAAAATTCGGCCAAAATGGAGGTTAAGAAAATCTCCTCGTTAATTTAGGACATTACTCGTTTTCGACCCATTTTTACTAGGAAGGCCATAATGTGGCCGATTTGCATTGAATCTTAGCGTGTGACAATTCGTTGGATAGGTAAACAACATAACTACGACTTCCATGGGATATTTTTGCATTCTCTAAAAATTCGGCGAAAATGGAGGTTAAGAAAATCTCTCGTTAATTTAGGACATTACTCGTTTTCGACCCATTTTTACTAGGAAGGCCATAAAGTGGCCGATTTGTATTGAATCTTAGCATGTGACAATTCGTTGGATAGGTAAACAACATACCTACGATATCCATGGGATATTTTTGCATTCTCTAAAAATTCGGCCAAAATGGAGGCTAAGAAAATCCCCTCGTTAGTTTAGGACATTACTCGTTTTCGACCCTTTTTTACTAGGAAGGCCATAATGTGGCCGATTTGCATTGAATCTTAGCATGTGACAATTCGTTGGAAAGGTAAACAACATAACTACGACTTCCATGGGATATTTCTGCATTCTCTAAAAATTTGGCCAAAATGGAGGTTAAGAAAATCTCCTCGTTAAATTGGGACATTACTCGTTTTCGACCCTTTTTTAGTAGAAAGGCCATAATGTAGCCGATTTACATTGAATCTTAGCGTGTGACAATTCGTTGGATAGGTAAACAACATAACTACGACTTCCATGGGATATTTTTGCATTCTCTAAAAATTCAGCCAAAATGGAGGTTAAGAAAATCCCCTCGTTAATTTAGGACATTACTCGTTTTCGACCCTTTTTTATAAGGAAGGCCATAAAGTGGCCGGTTTGTATTGAATCTTAGCATGGGACAATTTGTTGGATAGGTAAACAACATAGCTACGACTTCCATGGGATATTTTTGCATTTTTTAAAAATTCAGCCAAAATGGAGGTTAAGAAAATCCTTGCGTTAATTTGGGACATTACTCGTTTTCGACCCTTTTTTACTAGGAAGGCCATAATGTGGCCAATTAGCATTGAATTTTAGCGTGTGACAATTCGTTGGATAGGTAAACAACATAACTACGACTTCCATGGGATATTTTTGCATTCTCTAAAAATTCGGCCAAAATGGAGGTTAAGAAAATCTCCTCGTTAATTTAGGACATTACTCGTTTTCGACCCATTTTTACTAGGAAGGCCATAATGTGGCCGATTTGCATTGAATCTTAGCGTGTGACAATTCGTTGGATAGGTAAACAACATAACTACGACTTCCATGGGATATTTTTGCATTCTCTAAAAATTCGGCGAAAATGGAGGTTAAGAAAATCTCTCGTTAATTTAGGACATTACTCGTTTTCGACCCATTTTTACTAGGAAGGCCATAAAGTGGCCGATTTGTATTGAATCTTAGCATGTGACAATTCGTTGGATAGGTAAACAACATACCTACGATATCCATGGGATATTTTTGCATTCTCTAAAAATTCGGCCAAAATGGAGGCTAAGAAAATCCCCTCGTTAGTTTAGGACATTACTCGTTTTCGACCCTTTTTTACTAGGAAGGCCATAATGTGGCCGATTTGCATTGAATCTTAGCATGTGACAATTCGTTGGAAAGGTAAACAACATAACTACGACTTCCATGGGATATTTCTGCATTCTCTAAAAATTTGGCCAAAATGGAGGTTAAGAAAATCTCCTCGTTAAATTGGGACATTACTCGTTTTCGACCCTTTTTTAGTAGAAAGGCCATAATGTAGCCGATTTACATTGAATCTTAGCGTGTGACAATTCGTTGGATAGGTAAACAACATAACTACGACTTCCATGGGATATTTTTGCATTCTCTAAAAATTCAGCCAAAATGGAGGTTAAGAAAATCCCCTCGTTAATTTAGGACATTACTCGTTTTCGACCCTTTTTTATAAGGAAGGCCATAAAGTGGCCGGTTTGTATTGAATCTTAGCATGGGACAATTTGTTGGATAGGTAAACAACATAGCTACGACTTCCATGGGATATTTTTGCATTTTTTAAAAATTCAGCCAAAATGGAGGTTAAGAAAATCCTTGCGTTAATTTGGGACATTACTCGTTTTCGACCCTTTTTTACTAGGAAGGCCATAATGTGGCCGATTTGCATTGAATTTTAGCGTGTGACAATTCGTTGGATAGGTAAACAACATAACTACGACTTCCATGGGATATTTTTGCATTCTCTAAAAATTCGGCCAAAATGGAGGTTAAGAAAATCTCCTCGTTAATTTAGGACATTACTCGTTTTCGACCCATTTTTACTAGGAAGGCCATAAAGTGGCCGATTTGTATTGAATCTTAGCATGTGACAATTCGTTGGATAGGTAAACAACATACCTACGATATCCATGGGATATTTTTGCATTCTCTAAAAATTCGGCCAAAATGGAGGCTAAGAAAATCCCCTCGTTAGTTTAGGACATTACTCGTTTTCGACCCTTTTTTACTAGGAAGGCCATAATGTGGCCGATTTGCATTGAATCTTAGCATGTGACAATTCGTTGGAAAGGTAAACAACATAACTACGACTTCCATGGGATATTTTTGCATTCTCTAAAAATTTGGCCAAAATGGAGGTTAAGAAAATCTCCTCGTTAATTTGGGACATTACTCGTTTTCGACCCTTTTTTAGTAGGAAGGCCATAATGTAGCCGATTTGCATTGAATCTTAGCGTGTGACAATTCGTTGGATAGGTAAACAACATAACTACGACTTCCATGGGATATTTTTGCATTCTCTAAAAATTCGGCCAAAATGGAGGTTAAGAAAATCTCCTCGTTAATTTAGGACATTACTCGTTTTCGACCCATTTTTACTAGGAAGGCCATAATGTGGCCGATTTGCATTGAATCTTAGCGTGTGACAATTCGTTGGATAGGTAAACAACATAACTACGACTTCCATGGGATATTTTTGCATTCTCTAAAAATTCGGCGAAAATGGAGGTTAAGAAAATCTCTCGTTAATTTAGGACATTACTCGTTTTCGACCCATTTTTACTAGGAAGGCCATAAAGTGGCCGATTTGTATTGAATCTTAGCATGTGACAATTCGTTGGATAGGTAAACAACATACCTACGATATCCATGGGATATTTTTGCATTCTCTAAAAATTCGGCCAAAATGGAGGCTAAGAAAATCCCCTCGTTAGTTTAGGACATTACTCGTTTTCGACCCTTTTTTACTAGGAAGGCCATAATGTGGCCGATTTGCATTGAATCTTAGCATGTGACAATTCGTTGGAAAGGTAAACAACATAACTACGACTTCCATGGGATATTTCTGCATTCTCTAAAAATTTGGCCAAAATGGAGGTTAAGAAAATCTCCTCGTTAAATTGGGACATTACTCGTTTTCGACCCTTTTTTAGTAGAAAGGCCATAATGTAGCCGATTTACATTGAATCTTAGCGTGTGACAATTCGTTGGATAGGTAAACAACATAACTACGACTTCCATGGGATATTTTTGCATTCTCTAAAAATTCAGCCAAAATGGAGGTTAAGAAAATCCCCTCGTTAATTTAGGACATTACTCGTTTTCGACCCTTTTTTATAAGGAAGGCCATAAAGTGGCCGGTTTGTATTGAATCTTAGCATGGGACAATTTGTTGGATAGGTAAACAACATAGCTACGACTTCCATGGGATATTTTTGCATTTTTTAAAAATTCAGCCAAAATGGAGGTTAAGAAAATCCTTGCGTTAATTTGGGACATTACTCGTTTTCGACCCTTTTTTACTAGGAAGGCCATAATGTGGCCAATTAGCATTGAATTTTAGCGTGTGACAATTCGTTGGATAGGTAAACAACATAACTACGACTTCCATGGGATATTTTTGCATTCTCTAAAAATTCGGCCAAAATGGAGGTTAAGAAAATCTCCTCGTTAATTTAGGACATTACTCGTTTTCGACCCATTTTTACTAGGAAGGCCATAATGTGGCCGATTTGCATTGAATCTTAGCGTGTGACAATTCGTTGGATAGGTAAACAACATAACTACGACTTCCATGGGATATTTTTGCATTCTCTAAAAATTCGGCCAAAATGGAGGTTAAGAAAATCTCCTCGTTAATTTAGGACATTACTCGTTTTCGACCCATTTTTACTAGGAAGGCCATAAAGTGGCCGATTTGTATTGAATCTTAGCATGTGACAATTCGTTGGATAGGTAAACAACATACCTACGATATCCATGGGATATTTTTGCATTCTCTAAA
Organism: Medicago sativa; assembly: GCF_051527215.1. NCBI lineage: Eukaryota > Viridiplantae > Streptophyta > Magnoliopsida > Fabales > Fabaceae > Medicago > Medicago sativa. The sequence goes on from NC_140750.1 coordinate 87,917,853, forward strand.
AATTCGGCCAAAATGGAGGCTAAGAAAATCCCCTCGTTAGTTTAGGACATTACTCGTTTTCGACCCTTTTTTACTAGGAAGGCCATAATGTGGCCGATTTGCATTGAATCTTAGCATGTGACAATTCGTTGGAAAGGTAAACAACATAACTACGACTTCCATGGGATATTTTTGCATTCTCTAAAAATTTGGCCAAAATGGAGGTTAAGAAAATCTCCTCGTTAATTTGGGACATTACTCGTTTTCGACCCTTTTTTAGTAGGAAGGCTATAATGTAGCCGATTTGCATTGAATCTTAGCGTGTGACAATTCGTTGGATAGGTAAACAACATAACTACGACTTCCATGGGATATTTTTGCATTCTCTAAAAATTCAGCCAAAATGGAGGTTAAGAAAATCCCCTGGTTAATTTAGGACATTACTCGTTTTCGACCCTTTTTTATAAGGAAGGCCATAAAGTGGCCGGTTTGTATTGAATCTTAGCATGGGACAATTTGTTGGATAGGTAAACAACATAGCTACGACTTCCATGGGATATTTTTGCATTTTTTAAAAATTCAGCCAAAATGGAGGTTAAGAAAATCCTTGCGTTAATTTGGGACATTACTCGTTTTCGACCCTTTTTTACTAGGAAGGCCATAATGTGGCCGATTAGCATTGAATTTTAGCGTGTGACAATTCGTTGGATAGGTAAACAACATAACTACGACTTCCATGGGATATTTTTGCATTCTCTAAAAATTCGGCCAAAATGGAGGTTAAGAAAATCTCCTCGTTAATTTAGGACATTACTCGTTTTCGACCCATTTTTACTAGGAAGGCCATAATGTGGCCGATTTGCATTGAATCTTAGCGTGTGACAATTCGTTGGATAGGTAAACAACATAACTACGACTTCCATGGGATATTTTTGCATTCTCTAAAAATTCGGCGAAAATGGAGGTTAAGAAAATCTCTCGTTAATTTAGGACATTACTCGTTTTCGACCCATTTTTACTAGGAAGGCCATAAAGTGGCCGATTTGTATTGAATCTTAGCATGTGACAATTCGTTGGATAGGTAAACAACATACCTACGATATCCATGGGATATTTTTGCATTCTCTAAAAATTCGGCCAAAATGGAGGCTAAGAAAATCCCCTCGTTAGTTTAGGACATTACTCGTTTTCGACCCTTTTTTACTAGGAAGGCCATAATGTGGCCGATTTGCATTGAATCTTAGCATGTGACAATTCGTTGGAAAGGTAAACAACATAACTACGACTTCCATGGGATATTTCTGCATTCTCTAAAAATTTGGCCAAAATGGAGGTTAAGAAAATCTCCTCGTTAAATTGGGACATTACTCGTTTTCGACCCTTTTTTAGTAGAAAGGCCATAATGTAGCCGATTTACATTGAATCTTAGCGTGTGACAATTCGTTGGATAGGTAAACAACATAACTACGACTTCCATGGGATATTTTTGCATTCTCTAAAAATTCAGCCAAAATGGAGGTTAAGAAAATCCCCTCGTTAATTTAGGACATTACTCGTTTTCGACCCTTTTTTATAAGGAAGGCCATAAAGTGGCCGGTTTGTATTGAATCTTAGCATGGGACAATTTGTTGGATAGGTAAACAACATAGCTACGACTTCCATGGGATATTTTTGCATTTTTTAAAAATTCAGCCAAAATGGAGGTTAAGAAAATCCTTGCGTTAATTTGGGACATTACTCGTTTTCGACCCTTTTTTACTAGGAAGGCCATAATGTGGCCGATTTGCATTGAATTTTAGCGTGTGACAATTCGTTGGATAGGTAAACAACATAACTACGACTTCCATGGGATATTTTTGCATTCTCTAAAAATTCGGCCAAAATGGAGGTTAAGAAAATCTCCTCGTTAATTTAGGACATTACTCGTTTTCGACCCATTTTTACTAGGAAGGCCATAAAGTGGCCGATTTGTATTGAATCTTAGCATGTGACAATTCGTTGGATAGGTAAACAACATACCTACGATATCCATGGGATATTTTTGCATTCTCTAAAAATTCGGCCAAAATGGAGGCTAAGAAAATCCCCTCGTTAGTTTAGGACATTACTCGTTTTCGACCCTTTTTTACTAGGAAGGCCATAATGTGGCCGATTTGCATTGAATCTTAGCATGTGACAATTCGTTGGAAAGGTAAACAACATAACTACGACTTCCATGGGATATTTTTGCATTCTCTAAAAATTTGGCCAAAATGGAGGTTAATAAAATCTCCTCGTTAATTTGGGACATTACTCGTTTTCGACCCTTTTTTAGTAGGAAGGCCATAATGTAGCCGATTTGCATTGAATCTTAGCGTGTGACAATTCGTTGGATAGGTAAACAACATAACTACGACTTCCATGGGATATTTTTGCATTCTCTAAAAATTCAGCCAAAATGGAGGTTAAGAAAATCCCCTCGTTAATTTAGGACATTACTCGTTTTCGACCCTTTTTTATAAGGAAGGCCATAAAGTGGCCGGTTTGTATTGAATCTTAGCATGGGACAATTTGTTGGATAGGTAAACAACATAGCTACGACTTCCATGGGATATTTTTGCATTTTTTAAAAATTCAGCCAAAATGGAGGTTAAGAAAATCCTTGCGTTAATTTGGGACATTACTCGTTTTCGACCCTTTTTTACTAGGAAGGCCATAATGTGGCCGATTAGCATTGAATTTTAGCGTGTGACAATTCGTTGGATAGGTAAACAACATAACTACGACTTCCATGGGATATTTTTGCATTCTCTAAAAATTCGGCCAAAATGGAGGTTAAGAAAATCTCCTCGTTAATTTAGGACATTACTCGTTTTCGACCCATTTTTACTAGGAAGGCCATAATGTGGCCGATTTGCATTGAATCTTAGCGTGTGACAATTCGTTGGATAGGTAAACAACATAACTACGACTTCCATGGGATATTTTTGCATTCTCTAAAAATTCGGCCAAAATGGAGGTTAAGAAAATCTCCTCGTTAATTTAGGACATTACTCGTTTTCGACCCATTTTTACTAGGAAGGCCATAAAGTGGCCGATTTGTATTGAATCTTAGCATGTGACAATTCGTTGGATAGGTAAACAACATACCTACGATATCCATGGGATATTTTTGCATTCTCTAAAAATTCGGCCAAAATGGAGGCTAAGAAAATCCCCTCGTTAGTTTAGGACATTACTCGTTTTCGACCCTTTTTTACTAGGAAGGCCATAATGTGGCCGATTTGCATTGAATCTTAGCATGTGACAATTCGTTGGAAAGGTAAACAACATAACTACGACTTCCATGGGATATTTTTGCATTCTCTAAAAATTTGGCCAAAATGGAGGTTAAGAAAATCTCCTCGTTAATTTAGGACATTACTCGTTTTCGACCCTTTTTTAGTAGAAAGGCCATAATGTAGCCGATTTGCATTGAATCTTAGCGTGTGACAATTCGTTGGATAGGTAAACAACATAACTACGACTTCCATGGGATATTTTTGCATTCTCTAAAAATTCGGCCAAAATGGAGGTTAAGAAAATCTCCTCGTTAATTTAGGACATTACTCGTTTTCGACCCATTTTTACTAGGAAGGCCATAAAGTGGCCGATTTGTATTGAATCTTAGCATGTGACAATTCGTTGGATAGGTAAACAACATACCTACGATATCCATGGGATATTTTTGCATTCTCTAAAAATTCGGCCAAAATGGAGGCTAAGAAAATCCCCTCGTTAGTTTAGGACATTACTCGTTTTCGACCCTTTTTTAGTAAAAAGGCCATAATGTAGCCGATTTGCATTGAATCTTAGCGTGTGACAATTCGTTGGATAGGTAAACAACATAACTACGACTTCCATGGGATATTTTTGCATTCTCTAAAAATTCGGCCAAAATGGAGGTTAAGAAAATCTCCTCGTTAATTTAGGACATTACTCGTTTTCGACCCATTTTTACTAGGAAGGCCATAATGTGGCCGATTTGCATTGAATCTTAGCGTGTGACAATTCGTTGGATAGGTAAACAACATAACTACGACTTCCATGGGATATTTTTGCATTCTCTAAAAATTCGGCCAAAATGGAGGTTAAGAAAATCTCCTCGTTAATTTAGGACATTACTCGTTTTCGACCCATTTTTACTAGGAAGGCCATAAAGTGGCCGATTTGTATTGAATCTTAGCATGTGACAATTCGTTGGATAGGTAAACAACATACCTACGATATCCATGGGATATTTTTGCATTCTCTAAAAATTCGGCCAAAATGGAGGCTAAGAAAATCCCCTCGTTAGTTTAGGACATTACTCGTTTTCGACCCTTTTTTACTAGGAAGGCCATAATGTGGCCGATTTGCATTGAATCTTAGCATGTGACAATTCGTTGGAAAGGTAAACAACATAACTACGACTTCCATGGGATATTTTTGCATTCTCTAAAAATTTGGCCAAAATGGAGGTTAAGAAAATCTCCTCGTTAATTTAGGACATTACTCGTTTTCGACCCTTTTTTAGTAGAAAGGCCATAATGTAGCCGATTTGCATTGAATCTTAGCGTGTGACAATTCGTTGGATAGGTAAACAACATAACTACGACTTCCATGGGATATTTTTGCATTCTCTAAAAATTCGGCCAAAATGGAGGTTAAGAAAATCTCCTCGTTAATTTAGGACATTACTCGTTTTCGACCCATTTTTACTAGGAAGGCCATAAAGTGGCCGATTTGTATTGAATCTTAGCATGTGACAATTCGTTGGATAGGTAAACAACATACCTACGATATCCATGGGATATTTTTGCATTCTCTAAAAATTCGGCCAAAATGGAGGCTAAGAAAATCCCCTCGTTAGTTTAGGACATTACTCGTTTTCGACCCTTTTTTAGTAAAAAGGCCATAATGTAGCCGATTTGCATTGAATCTTAGCGTGTGACAATTCGTTGGATAGGTAAACAACATAACTACGACTTCCATGGGATATTTTTGCATTCTCTAAAAATTCAGCCAAAATGGAGGTTAAGAAAATCCCCTCGTTAATTTAGGACATTACTCGTTTTCGACCCTTTTTTATAAGGAAGGCCATAAAGTGGCCGGTTTGTATTGAATCTTAGCATGGGACAATTTGTTGGATAGGTAAACAACATAGCTACGACTTCCATGGGATATTTTTGCATTTTTTAAAAATTCAGCCAAAATGGAGGTTAAGAAAATCCTTGCGTTAATTTGGGACATTACTCGTTTTCGACCCTTTTTTACTAGGAAGGCCATAATGTGGCCGATTTGCATTGAATTTTAGCGTGTGACAATTCGTTGGATAGGTAAACAACATAACTACGACTTCCATGGGATATTTTTGCATTCTCTAAAAATTCGGCCAAATGGAGGTTAAGAAAATCTCCTCGTTAATTTAGGACATTACTCGTTTTCGACCCATTTTTACTAGGAAGGCCATAATGTGGCCGATTTGCATTGAATCTTAGCGTGTGACAATTCGTTGGATAGGTAAACAACATAACTACGACTTCCATGGGATATTTTTCCATTCTCTAAAAATTCGGCCAAAATGGAGGTTAAGAAAATCTCCTCGTTAATTTAGGACATTACTCGTTTTCGACCCATTTTTACTAGGAAGGCCATAAAGTGGCCGATTTGTATTGAATCTTAGCATGTGACAATTCGTTGGATAGGTAAACAACATACCTACGATATCCATGGGATATTTTTGCATTCTCTAAAAATTCGGCCAAAATGGAGGCTAAGAAAATCCCCTCGTTAGTTTAGGACATTACTCGTTTTCGACCCTTTTTTAGTAAAAAGGCCATAATGTAGCCGATTTGCATTGAATCTTAGCGTGTGACAATTCGTTGGATAGGTAAACAACATAACTACGACTTCCATGGGATATTTTTGCATTCTCTAAAAATTCAGCCAAAATGGAGGTTAAGAAAATCCCCTCGTTAATTTAGGACATTACTCGTTTTCGACCCTTTTTTATAAGGAAGGCCATAAAGTGGCCGGTTTGTATTGAATCTTAGCATGGGACAATTTGTTGGATAGGTAAACAACATAGCTACGACTTCCATGGGATATTTTTGCATTTTTTAAAAATTCAGCCAAAATGGAGGTTAAGAAAATCCTTGCGTTAATTTGGGACATTACTCGTTTTCGACCCTTTTTTACTAGGAAGGCCATAATGTGGCCGATTTGCATTGAATTTTAGCGTGTGACAATTCGTTGGATAGGTAAACAACATAACTACGACTTCCATGGGATATTTTTGCATTCTCTAAAAATTCGGCCAAATGGAGGTTAAGAAAATCTCCTCGTTAATTTAGGACATTACTCGTTTTCGACCCATTTTTACTAGGAAGGCCATAATGTGGCCGATTTGCATTGAATCTTAGCGTGTGACAATTCGTTGGATAGGTAAACAACATAACTACGACTTCCATGGGATATTTTTCCATTCTCTAAAAATTCGGCCAAAATGGAGGTTAAGAAAATCTCCTCGTTAATTTAGGACATTACTCGTTTTCGACCCATTTTTACTAGGAAGGCCATAAAGTGGCCGATTTGTATTGAATCTTAGCATGTGACAATTCGTTGGATAGGTAAACAACATACCTACGATATCCATGGGATATTTTTGCATTCTCTAAAAATTCGGCCAAAATGGAGGCTAAGAAAATCCCCTCGTTAGTTTAGGACATTACTCGTTTTCGACCCTTTTTTACTAGGAAGGCCATAATGTGGCCGATTTGCATTGAATCTTAGCATGTGACAATTCGTTGGAAAGGTAAACAACATAACTACGACTTCCATGGGATATTTTTGCATTCTCTAAAAATTCGGCCAAAATGGAGGTTAAGAAAATCTCCTCCTTAATTTAGGACATTACTCGTTTTCGACCCATTTTTACTAGGAAGGCCATAAAGTGGCCGATTTGTATTGAATCTTAGCATGTGACAATTCGTTGGATAGGTAAACAACATACCTACGATATCCATGGGATATTTTTGCATTCTCTAAAAATTCGGCCAAAATGGAGGCTAAGAAAATCCCCTCGTTAGTTTAGGACATTACTCGTTTTCGACCCTTTTTTACTAGGAAGGCCATAATGTGGCCGATTTGCATTGAATCTTAGCATGTGACAATTCGTTGGAAAGGTAAACAACATAACTACGACTTCCATGGGATATTTTTGCATTCTCTAAAAATTTGGCCAAAATGGAGGTTAAGAAAATCTCCTCGTTAATTTGGGACATTACTCGTTTTTGACCCTTTTTTAGTAGAAAGGCCATAATGTAGCCGATTTGCGTTGAATCTTAGCGTGTGACAATTCGTTGGATAGGTAAACAACATAACTACGACTTCCATGGGATATTTTTGCATTCTCTAAAAATTCAGCCAAAATGGAGGTTAAGAAAATCCCCTCGTTAATTTAGGACATTACTCGTTTTCGACCCTTTTTTATAAGGAAGGCCATAAAGTGGCCGGTTTGTATTGAATCTTAGCATGGGAAAATTTGTTGGATAGGTAAACAACATAGCTACGACTTCCATGGGATATTTTTGCATTTTTTAAAAATTCAGCCAAAATGGAGGTTAAGAAAATCCTTGCGTTAATTTGGGACATTACTCGTTTTCGACCCTTTTTTACTAGGAAGGCCATAATGTGGCCGATTTGCATTGAATTTTAGCGTGTGACAATTCGTTGGATAGGTAAACAACATAACTACGACTTCCATGGGATATTTTTGCATTCTCTAAAAATTCGGCCAAAATGGAGGTTAAGAAAATCTCCTCGTTAATTTAGGACATTACTCGTTTTCGACCCATTTTTACTAGGAAGGCCATAATGTGGCCGATTTGCATTGAATCGTAGCGTGTGACAATTCGTTGGATAGGTAAACAACATAACTACGACTTCCATGGGATATTTTTGCATTCTCTAAAAATTCGGCCAAAATGGAGGTTAAGAAAATCTCCTCGTTAAATTAGGACATTACTCGTTTTCGACCCATTTTTACTAGGAAGGCCATAAAGTGGCCGATTTGTATTGAATCTTAGCATGTGACAATTCGTTGGATAGGTAAACAACATACCTACGATATCCATGGGATATTTTTGCATTCTCTAAAAATTCGGCCAAAATGGAGGCTAAGAAAATCCCCTCGTTAGTTTAGGACATTACTCGTTTTCGACCCTTTTTTACTAGGAAGGCCATAATGTGGCCGATTTGCATTGAATCTTAGCATGTGACAATTCGTTGGAAAGGTAAACAACATAACTACGACTTCCATGGGATATTTTTGCATTCTCTAAAAATTCGGCCAAAATGGAGGTTAAGAAAATCTCCTCGTTAATTTAGGACATTACTCGTTTTCGACCCATTTTTACTAGGAAGGCCATAAAGTGGCCGATTTGTATTGAATCTTAGCATGTGACAATTCGTTGGATAGGTAAACAACATACCTACGATATCCATGGGATATTTTTGCATTCTCTAAAAATTCGGCCAAAATGGAGGCTAAGAAAATCCCCTCGTTAGTTTAGGACATTACTCGTTTTCGACCCTTTTTTACTAGGAAGGCCATAATGTGGCCGATTTGCATTGAATCTTAGCATGTGACAATTCGTTGGAAAGGTAAACAACATAACTACGACTTCCATTGGATATTTTTGCATTCTCTAAAAATTTGGCCAAAATGGACGTTAAGAAAATCTCCTCGTTAATTTGGGACATTACTCGTTTTCGACCCTTTTTTAGTAGAAAGGCCATAATGTAGCCGATTTGCATTGAATCTTAGCGTGTGACAATTCGTTGGATAGGTAAACAACATAACTACGACTTCCATGGGATATTTTTGCATTCTCTAAAAATTCAGCCAAAATGGAGGTTAAGAAAATCCCCTCGTTAATTTAGGACATTACTCGTTTTCGACCCTTTTTTATAAGGAAGGCCATAAAGTGGCCGGTTTGTATTGAATCTTAGCATGGGAAAATTTGTTGGATAGGTAAACAACATAGCTACGACTTCCATGGGATATTTTTGCATTTTTTAAAAATTCAGCCAAAATGGAGGTTAAGAAAATCCTTGCGTTAATTTGGGACATTACTCGTTTTCGACCCTTTTTTACTAGGAAGGCCATAATGTGGCCGATTTGCATTGAATTTTAGCGTGTGACAATTCGTTGGATAGGTAAACAACATAACTACGACTTCCATGGGATATTTTTGCATTCTCTAAAAATTCGGCCAAAATGGAGGTTAAGAAAATCTCCTCGTTAATTTAGGACATTACTCGTTTTCGACCCATTTTTACTAGGAAGGCCATAATGTGGCCGATTTGCATTGAATCGTAGCGTGTGACAATTCGTTGGATAGGTAAACAACATAACTACGACTTCCATGGGATATTTTTGCATTCTCTAAAAATTCGGCCAAAATGGAGGTTAAGAAAATCTCCTCGTTAATTTAGGACATTACTCGTTTTCGACCCATTTTTACTAGGAAGGCCATAAAGTGGCCGATTTGTATTGAATCTTAGCATGTGACAATTCGTTGGATAGGTAAACAACATACCTACGATATCCATGGGATATTTTTGCATTCTCTAAAAATTCGGCCAAAATGGAGGCTAAGAAAATCCCCTCGTTAGTTTAGGACATTACTCGTTTTCGACCCTTTTTTACTAGGAAGGCCATAATGTGGCCGATTTGCATTGAATCTTAGCATGTGACAATTCGTTGGAAAGGTAAACAACATAACTACGACTTCCATGGGATATTTTTGCATTCTCTAAAAATTCGGCCAAAATGGAGGTTAAGAAAATCTCCTCGTTAATTTAGGACATTACTCGTTTTCGACCCATTTTTACTAGGAAGGCCATAAAGTGGCCGATTTGTATTGAATCTTAGCATGTGACAATTCGTTGGATAGGTAAACAACATACCTACGATATCCATGGGATATTTTTGCATTCTCTAAAAATTCGGCCAAAATGGAGGCTAAGAAAATCCCCTCGTTAGTTTAGGACATTACTCGTTTTCGACCCTTTTTTACTAGGAAGGCCATAATGTGGCCGATTTGCATTGAATCTTAGCATGTGACAATTCGTTGGAAAGGTAAACAACATAACTACGACTTCCATGGGATATTTTTGCATTCTCTAAAAATTTGGCCAAAATGGAGGGTAAGAAAATCTCCTCGTTAATTTGGGACATTACTCGTTTTCGACCCTTTTTTAGTAGAAAGGCCATAATGTAGCCGATTTGCATTGAATCTTAGCGTGTGACAATTCGTTGGATAGGTAAACAACATAACTACGACTTCCATGGGATATTTTTGCATTCTCTAAAAATTCAGCCAAAATGGAGGTTAAGAAAATCCCCTCGTTAATTTAGGACATTACTCGTTTTCGACCCTTTTTTATAAGGAAGGCCATAAAGTGGCCGGTTTGTATTGAATCTTAGCATGGGAAAATTTGTTGGATAGGTAAACAACATAGCTACGACTTCCATGGGATATTTTTGCATTTTTTAAAAATTCAGCCAAAATGGAGGTTAAGAAAATCCTTGCGTTAATTTGGGACATTACTCGTTTTCGACCCTTTTTTACTAGGAAGGCCATAATGTGGCCGATTTGCATTGAATTTTAGCGTGTGACAATTCGTTGGATAGGTAAACAACATAACTACGACTTCCATGGGATATTTTTGCATTCTCTAAAAATTCGGCCAAAATGGAGGTTAAGAAAATCTCCTCGTTAATTTAGGACATTACTCGTTTTCGACCCATTTTTACTAGGAAGGCCATAATGTGGCCGATTTGCATTGAATCGTAGCGTGTGACAATTCGTTGGATAGGTAAACAACATAACTACGACTTCCATGGGATATTTTTGCATTCTCTAAAAATTCGGCCAAAATGGAGGTTAAGAAAATCTCCTCGTTAATTTAGGACATTACTCGTTTTCGACCCATTTTTACTAGGAAGGCCATAAAGTGGCCGATTTGTATTGAATCTTAGCATGTGACAATTCGTTGGATAGGTAAACAACATACCTACGATATCCATGGGATATTTTTGCATTCTCTAAAAATTCGGCCAAAATGGAGGCTAAGAAAATCCCCTCGTTAGTTTAGGACATTACTCGTTTTCGACCCTTTTTTACTAGGAAGGCCATAATGTGGCCGATTTGCATTGAATCTTAGCATGTGACAATTCGTTGGAAAGGTAAACAACATAACTACGACTTCCATGGGATATTTTTGCATTCTCTAAAAATTCGGCCAAAATGGAGGTTAAGAAAATCTCCTCGTTAATTTAGGACATTACTCGTTTTCGACCCATTTTTACTAGGAAGGCCATAAAGTGGCCGATTTGTATTGAATCTTAGCATGTGACAATTCGTTGGATAGGTAAACAACATACCTACGATATCCATGGGATATTTTTGCATTCTCTAAAAATTCGGCCAAAATGGAGGCTAAGAAAATCCCCTCGTTAGTTTAGGACATTACTCGTTTTCGACCCTTTTTTACTAGGAAGGCCATAATGTGGCCGATTTGCATTGAATCTTAGCATGTGACAATTCGTTGGAAAGGTAAACAACATAACTACGACTTCCATGGGATATTTTTGCATTCTCTAAAAATTTGGCCAAAATGGAGGTTAAGAAAATCTCCTCGTTAATTTGGGACATTACTCGTTTTCGACCCTTTTTTAGTAGAAAGGCCATAATGTAGCCGATTTGCATTGAATCTTAGCGTGTGACAATTCGTTGGATAGGTAAACAACATAACTACGACTTCCATGGGATATTTTTGCATTCTCTAAAAATTCAGCCAAAATGGAGGTTAAGAAAATCCCCTCGTTAATTTAGGACATTACTCGTTTTCGACCCTTTTTTATAAGGAAGGCCATAAAGTGGCCGGTTTGTATTGAATCTTAGCATGGGAAAATTTGTTGGATAGGTAAACAACATAGCTACGACTTCCATGGGATATTTTTGCATTTTTTAAAAATTCAGCCAAAATGGAGGTTAAGAAAATCCTTGCGTTAATTTGGGACATTACTCGTTTTCGACCCTTTTTTACTAGGAAGGCCATAATGTGGCCGATTTGCATTGAATTTTAGCGTGTGACAATTCGTTGGATAGGTAAACAACATAACTACGACTTCCATGGGATATTTTTGCATTCTCTAAAAATTCGGCCAAAATGGAGGTTAAGAAAATCTCCTCGTTAATTTAGGACATTACTCGTTTTCGACCCATTTTTACTAGGAAGGCCATAATGTGGCCGATTTGCATTGAATCGTAGCGTGTGACAATTCGTTGGATAGGTAAACAACATAACTACGACTTCCATGGGATATTTTTGCATTCTCTAAAAATTCGGCCAAAATGGAGGTTAAGAAAATCTCCTCGTTAATTTAGGACATTACTCGTTTTCGACCCATTTTTACTAGGAAGGCCATAAAGTGGCCGATTTGTATTGAATCTTAGCATGTGACAATTCGTTGGATAGGTAAACAACATACCTACGATATCCATGGGATATTTTTGCATTCTCTAAAAATTCGGCCAAAATGGAGGCTAAGAAAATCCCCTCGTTAGTTTAGGACATTACTCGTTTTCGACCCTTTTTTACTAGGAAGGCCATAATGTGGCCGATTTGCATTGAATCTTAGCATGTGACAATTCGTTGGAAAGGTAAACAACATAACTACGACTTCCATGGGATATTTTTGCATTCTCTAAAAATTCGGCCAAAATGGAGGTTAAGAAAATCTCCTCGTTAATTTAGGACATTACTCGTTTTCGACCCATTTTTACTAGGAAGGCCATAAAGTGGCCGATTTGTATTGAATCTTAGCATGTGACAATTCGTTGGATAGGTAAACAACATACCTACGATATCCATGGGATATTTTTGCATTCTCTAAAAATTCGGCCAAAATGGAGGCTAAGAAAATCCCCTCGTTAGTTTAGGACATTACTCGTTTTCGACCCTTTTTTACTAGGAAGGCCATAATGTGGCCGATTTGCATTGAATCGTAGCGTGTGACAATTCGTTGGATAGGTAAACAACATAACTACGACTTCCATGGGATATTTTTGCATTCTCTAAAAATTCGGCCAAAATGGAGGTTAAGAAAATCTCCTCGTTAATTTAGGACATTACTCGTTTTCGACCCATTTTTACTAGGAAGGCCATAAAGTGGCCGATTTGTATTGAATCTTAGCATGTGACAATTCGTTGGATAGGTAAACAACATACCTACGATATCCATGGGATATTTTTGCATTCTCTAAAAATTCGGCCAAAATGGAGGCTAAGAAAATCCCCTCGTTAGTTTAGGACATTACTCGTTTTCGACCCTTTTTTACTAGGAAGGCCATAATGTGGCCGATTTGCATTGAATCTTAGCATGTGACAATTCGTTGGAAAGGTAAACAACATAACTACGACTTCCATGGGATATTTTTGCATTCTCTAAAAATTCGGCCAAAATGGAGGTTAAGAAAATCTCCTCGTTAATTTAGGACATTACTCGTTTTCGACCCATTTTTACTAGGAAGGCCATAAAGTGGCCGATTTGTATTGAATCTTAGCATGTGACAATTCGTTGGATAGGTAAACAACATACCTACGATATCCATGGGATATTTTTGCATTCTCTAAAAATTCGGCCAAAATGGAGGCTAAGAAAATCCCCTCGTTAGTTTAGGACATTACTCGTTTTCGACCCTTTTTTACTAGGAAGGCCATAATGTGGCCGATTTGCATTGAATCTTAGCATGTGACAATTCGTTGGAAAGGTAAACAACATAACTACGACTTCCATGGGATATTTTTGCATTCTCTAAAAATTTGGCCAAAATGGAGGTTAAGAAAATCTCCTCGTTAATTTGGGACATTACTCGTTTTCGACCCTTTTTTAGTAGAAAGGCCATAATGTAGCCGATTTGCATTGAATCTTAGCGTGTGACAATTCGTTGGATAGGTAAACAACATAACTACGACTTCCATGGGATATTTTTGCATTCTCTAAAAATTCAGCCAAAATGGAGGTTAAGAAAATCCCCTCGTTAATTTAGGACATTACTCGTTTTCGACCCTTTTTTATAAGGAAGGCCATAAAGTGGCCGGTTTGTATTGAATCTTAGCATGGGAAAATTTGTTGGATAGGTAAACAACATAGCTACGACTTCCATGGGATATTTTTGCATTTTTTAAAAATTCAGCCAAAATGGAGGTTAAGAAAATCCTTGCGTTAATTTGGGACATTACTCGTTTTCGACCCTTTTTTACTAGGAAGGCCATAATGTGGCCGATTTGCATTGAATTTTAGCGTGTGACAATTCGTTGGATAGGTAAACAACATAACTACGACTTCCATGGGATATTTTTGCATTCTCTAAAAATTCGGCCAAAATGGAGGTTAAGAAAATCTCCTCGTTAATTTAGGACATTACTCGTTTTCGACCCATTTTTACTAGGAAGGCCATAATGTGGCCGATTTGCATTGAATCGTAGCGTGTGACAATTCGTTGGATAGGTAAACAACATAACTACGACTTCCATGGGATATTTTTGCATTCTCTAAAAATTCGGCCAAAATGGAGGTTAAGAAAATCTCCTCGTTAATTTAGGACATTACTCGTTTTCGACCCATTTTTACTAGGAAGGCCATAAAGTGGCCGATTTGTATTGAATCTTAGCATGTGACAATTCGTTGGATAGGTAAACAACATACCTACGATATCCATGGGATATTTTTGCATTCTCTAAAAATTCGGCCAAAATGGAGGCTAAGAAAATCCCCTCGTTAGTTTAGGACATTACTCGTTTTCGACCCTTTTTTACTAGGAAGGCCATAATGTGGCCGATTTGCATTGAATCTTAGCATGTGACAATTCGTTGGAAAGGTAAACAACATAACTACGACTTCCATGGGATATTTTTGCATTCTCTAAAAATTCGGCCAAAATGGAGGTTAAGAAAATCTCCTCGTTAATTTAGGACATTACTCGTTTTCGACCCATTTTTACTAGGAAGGCCATAAAGTGGCCGATTTGTATTGAATCTTAGCATGTGACAATTCGTTGGATAGGTAAACAACATACCTACGATATCCATGGGATATTTTTGCATTCTCTAAAAATTCGGCCAAAATGGAGGCTAAGAAAATCCCCTCGTTAGTTTAGGACATTACTCGTTTTCGACCCTTTTTTACTAGGAAGGCCATAATGTGGCCGATTTGCATTGAATCTTAGCATGTGACAATTCGTTGGAAAGGTAAACAACATAACTACGACTTCCATGGGATATTTTTGCATTCTCTAAAAATTTGGCCAAAATGGAGGTTAAGAAAATCTCCTCGTTAATTTGGGACATTACTCGTTTTCGACCCTTTTTTAGTAGAAAGGCCATAATGTAGCCGATTTGCATTGAATCTTAGCGTGTGACAATTCGTTGGATAGGTAAACAACATAACTACGACTTCCATGGGATATTTTTGCATTCTCTAAAAATTCAGCCAAAATGGAGGTTAAGAAAATCCCCTCGTTAATTTAGGACATTACTCGTTTTCGACCCTTTTTTATAAGGAAAGCCATAAAGTGGCCGGTTTGTATTGAATCTTAGCATGGGAAAATTTGTTGGATAGGTAAACAACATAGCTACGACTTCCATGGGATATTTTTGCATTTTTTAAAAATTCAGCCAAAATGGAGGTTAAGAAAATCCTTGCGTTAATTTGGGACATTACTCGTTTTCGACCCTTTTTTACTAGGAAGGCCATAATGTGGCCGATTTGCATTGAATTTTAGCGTGTGACAATTCGTTGGATAGGTAAACAACATAACTACGACTTCCATGGGATATTTTTGCATTCTCTAAAAATTCGGCCAAAATGGAGGTTAAGAAAATCTCCTCGTTAATTTAGGACATTACTCGTTTTCGACCCATTTTTACTTGGAAGGCCATAATGTGGCCGATTTGCATTGAATCGTAGCGTGTGACAATTCGTTGGATAGGTAAACAACATAACTACGACTTCCATGGGATATTTTTGCATTCTCTAAAAATTCGGCCAAAATGGAGGTTAAGAAAATCTCCTCGTTAATTTAGGACATTACTCGTTTTCGACCCATTTTTACTAGGAAGGCCATAAAGTGGCCGATTTGTATTGAATCTTAGCATGTGACAATTCGTTGGATAGGTAAACAACATACCTACGATATCCATGGGATATTTTTGCATTCTCTAAAAATTCGGCCAAAATGGAGGCTAAGAAAATCCCCTCGTTAGTTTAGGACATTACTCGTTTTCGACCCTTTTTTACTAGGAAGGCCATAATGTGGCCGATTTGCATTGAATCTTAGCATGTGACAATTCGTTGGAAAGGTAAACAACATAACTACGACTTCCATGGGATATTTTTGCATTCTCTAAAAATTCGGCCAAAATGGAGGTTAAGAAAATCTCCTCGTTAATTTAGGACATTACTCGTTTTCGACCCATTTTTACTAGGAAGGCCATAAAGTGGCCGATTTGTATTGAATCTTAGCATGTGACAATTCGTTGGATAGGTAAACAACATACCTACGATATCCATGGGATATTTTTGCATTCTCTAAAAATTCGGCCAAAATGGAGGCTAAGAAAATCCCCTCGTTAGTTTAGGACATTACTCGTTTTCGACCCTTTTTTACTAGGAAGGCCATAATGTGGCCGATTTGCATTGAATCTTAGCATGTGACAATTCGTTGGAAAGGTAAACAACATAACTACGACTTCCATGGGATATTTTTGCATTCTCTAAAAATTTGGCCAAAATGGAGGTTAAGAAAATCTCCTCGTTAATTTGGGACATTACTCGTTTTCGACCCTTTTTTAGTAGAAAGGCCATAATGTAGCCGATTTGCATTGAATCTTAGCGTGTGACAATTCGTTGGATAGGTAAACAACATAACTACGACTTCCATGGGATATTTTTGCATTCTCTAAAAATTCAGCCAAAATGGAGGTTAAGAAAATCCCCTCGTTAATTTAGGACATTACTCGTTTTCGACCCTTTTTTATAAGGAAGGCCATAAAGTGGCCGGTTTGTATTGAATCTTAGCATGGGAAAATTTGTTGGATAGGTAAACAACATAGCTACGACTTCCATGGGATATTTTTGCATTTTTTAAAAATTCAGCCAAAATGGAGGTTAAGAAAATCCTTGCGTTAATTTGGGACATTACTCGTTTTCGACCCTTTTTTACTAGGAAGGCCATAATGTGGCCGATTTGCATTGAATTTTAGCGTGTGACAATTCGTTGGATAGGTAAACAACATAACTACGACTTCCATGGGATATTTTTGCATTCTCTAAAAATTCGGCCAAAATGGAGGTTAAGAAAATCTCCTCGTTAATTTAGGACATTACTCGTTTTCGACCCATTTTTACTAGGAAGGCCATAATGTGGCCGATTTGCATTGAATCGTAGCGTGTGACAATTCGTTGGATAGGTAAACAACATAACTACGACTTCCATGGGATATTTTTGCATTCTCTAAAAATTCGGCCAAAATGGAGGTTAAGAAAATCTCCTCGTTAATTTAGGACATTACTCGTTTTCGACCCATTTTTACTAGGAAGGCCATAAAGTGGCCGATTTGTATTGAATCTTAGCATGTGACAATTCGTTGGATAGGTAAACAACATACCTACGATATCCATGGGATATTTTTGCATTCTCTAAAAATTCGGCCAAAATGGAGGCTAAGAAAATCCCCTCGTTAGTTTAGGACATTACTCGTTTTCGACCCTTTTTTACTAGGAAGGCCATAATGTGGCCGATTTGCATTGAATCTTAGCATGTGACAATTCGTTGGAAAGGTAAACAACATAACTACGACTTCCATGGGATATTTTTGCATTCTCTAAAAATTTGGCCAAAATGGAGGTTAAGAAAATCTCCTCGTTAATTTGGGACATTACTCGTTTTCGACCCTTTTTTAGTAGGAAGGCCATAATGTAGCCGATTTGCATTGAATCTTAGCGTGTGACAATTCGTTGGATAGGTAAACAACATAACTACGACTTCCATGGGATATTTTTGCATTCTCTAAAAATTCAGCCAAAATGGAGGTTAAGAAAATCCCCTCGTTAATTTAGGACATTACTCGTTTTCGACCCTTTTTTATAAGGAAGGCCATAAAGTGGCCGGTTTGTATTGAATCTTAGCATGGGACAATTTGTTGGATAGGTAAACAACATAACTAAGACTTCCATGGGATATTTTTGCATTTTTTAAAAATTCAGCCAAAATGGAGGTTAAGAAAATCCTTGCGTTAATTTGGGACATTACTCGTTTTCGACCCTTTTTTACTAGGAAGGCCATAATGTGGCCGATTTGCATTGAATTTTAGCGTGTGACAATTCGTTGGATAGGTAAACAACATAACTACGACTTCCATGGGATATTTTTGCATTCTCTAAAAATTCGGCCAAAATGGAGGTTAAGAAAATCTCCTCGTTAATTTAGGACATTACTCGTTTTCGACCCATTTTTACTAGGAAGGCCATAAAGTGGCCGATTTGTATTGAATCTTAGCATGTGACCATTCGTTGGATAGGTAAACAACATACCTACGATATCCATGGGATATTTTTGCATTCTCTAAAAATTCGGCCAAAATGGAGGCTAAGAAAATCCCCTCGTTAATTTAGGACATTACTCGTTTTTGACCCTTTTTTACTAGGAAGGCCATAATGTGGCCGATTTGCATTGAATCTTAGCATGTGACAATTCGTTGGAAAGGTTAACAACATAACTACGACTTCCATGGGATATTTTTGCATTCTCTAAAAATTTGGCCAAAATGGAGGTTAAGAAAATCTCCTCGTTAATTTGGGACATTACTCGTTTTCGACCCTTTTTTAGTAGGAAGGCCATAATGTAGCCGATTTGCATTGAATCTTAGCGTGTGACAATTCGTTGGATAGGTAAACAACATAACTACGACTTCCATGGGATATTTTTGCGTTCTCTAAAAATTCAGCCAAAATGGAGGTTAAGAAAATCCCCTCGTTAATTTTGGACATTACTCGTTTTCGACCCTTTTTTATAAGGAAGGCCATAAAGTGGCCGGTTTATATTGAATCTTAGCATGGGAAAAATTTGTTGGATAGGTAAACAACATAGCTACGACTTCCATGGGATTTTTTTGCATTCTCTAAAAATTCAGCCAAAATGGAGGTTAAGAAAATCTCCTCGTTAATTTGGGACATTACTCGTTTACGACCCTTCTTTACTAGGAAGGCCATAATGTGGCATATTTGCACTGAATCTTAGCGTGTGACAATTCGTTGGATAGGTAAACAACATAACTACGACTTCCATGGGATATTTTTGCATTCTCTAAAAATTCGACCAAAATGGAGGTTAAGAAAATCTCCTCGTTAATTTAGGACATTACTCGTTTTCGACCCATTTTTACTAGGAAGGCCATAAAGTGGCCGATTTGTATTGAATCTTAGCATGTGACAATTCGTTGGATAGGTTAATAACATAACTACGACTTCCATGGGATATTTTTGCATTCTCTAAAAATTCAGCCAAAATGGGGGTTAAGAAAATATCCTCGTTAATTTGGGACATTACTCGTTTTCGACCCTTTTTTAGTAGGAAGGCCATAATGTGGCCGATTTGCATTGAATCTTAGCATGTGACAATTCGTTGGATAGATAAACAACATAACTACGACTTCCATGGGATATTTTCGCATTCTCTAAAAATTCGGCCAAAATGGAGGTTAAGAAAATCTCCTCGTTAATTTGGGACATTACTCGTTTTCGACCATTTTTTAGTAGGAAGGCCATAATGTAGCCGATTTGCATTGAATCTTAGCGTGTGACAATTCGTTGGATAGGTAAACAACATAACTACGACTTCCATGGGATATTTTTGCATTCTCTAAAAATTCAGCCAAAATGGAGGTTAAGAAAATCCCCTCGTTAATTTAGGACATTACTCGTTTTCGACCCTTTTTTATAAGGAAGGCCATAAAGTTGCCGGTTTGTATTGAATCTTAGCATGGGACAATTTGTTGGATAGGTAAACAACATAGCTACGACTTCCATGGGATTTTTTTGCATTCTCTAAAAATTCAGCCAAAATGGAGGTTAAGAAAATCTCCTCGTTAATTTGGGACATTACTCGTTTTCGACCCTTCTTTACTAGGAAGGCCATAATGTGGCATATTTGCATTGAATCTTAGCATGTGACAATTCGTTGGATAGGTAAACAACATAACTACGACTTCCATGGGATATTTTTGCATTCTCTAAAAATTCGGCCAAAATGGAGGTTAAGAAAATCTCCTCGTTAATTTAGGACATTACTCGTTTTCGACCCATTTTTACTAGGAAGGCCATAAAGTGGCCGATTTGTATTGAATCTTAGCATTGACAATTCGTTGGATAGGTTAATAACATAACTACGACTTCCATGGGATATTTTTGCATTCTCTAACATACTGGGGCATCCTAGCCATTGAAGCTGCAAACAAAATATCAGGGAGATTGTCCAGAAGATGACATTCAATTACAAAGACTGGCTCGGCGTGCTACCATTCGCTTTGCTCAAATATCGTACTTCAGTACACATTTCAACAGGGGCAGCCCCCCCCCTCCTTCCCCAATATGCAACATGGAGGTCGTGCTTTCCGTGAAGGTCGAAGTCCCGTCAATAAGGAGTTCTGCTAAAGTCCAAGCTTGATCGAATTTAAACACATGACGACGTTGTGCAAACATATCAAAAGAGGTTTGAAACAAGCTTCTAACAAAAAGGTTCGTCCCATGAATTTCAAGAAGGAGACTTCATGCCTAAAAAGGTAATACTTTTCAATCAGACTCCAGGGGCAAGTGGATGCTTAACTATGAAGGCCCATATACAATGACTTTTGCAACTACGGATGGTGACAAACTCACGCGTCCCATGAATGCTAGTGCAGTCAAGAAATACTCTGTCAAAAAAAAATAAAAGCTCGATAAGTCGCAAATCATAAAAAGCGGCTTAGGCAAAAATGAGCGTCTCGGTGGACTGAAAACCCGAAAGGGCGGTCCAGGCAAAAATTAGAGACAAAAAAAAATGATGATTATCCTGATAGATTGAAAACCCGAAAAGGGCGATCTATGCAAAAGTTAAGGATCATGACAAGTAACTGCATCAGTCGGCACAGTCCACTTGGGGCATCCAGTCGTCAAAAGAACCTCCGATTTGAAGCATCTGCAGATCAAAGACTCGGAACTGGGGCATTCAAAGTTGTCAGGGAGTGTGACGGTTATTGTGTTCAATGTAACTTCCCATATATTTACCATTTTCCAAATTTTTCAAAGATCCGTGGGGCCACGCCATTGGCAGGCCACCACTCAATTCATCAAATTTGAGCCTGTGCCATTTATTTGGAATTCTCATTTATTCTATTTGCAAAATTTCTTCTATTTTTGATGGCAATACTTGAAGCAAAAATTTTCAAAATACAAAAACCTTTTTTTACATCTTTTGAAAAGTGTGAACAACAAACGCACTCTCTTTGAACTTGTGAGTAGTCGAAGCGTACATCAGCATCCGCCTCGAGAACGGCTACATTTCGGAAGAGAAACATGGCTAAGCACAATGAAGAGGACCTCTGCTTCGAGCAAAATGCTTTCACAGTCAAAAAAAAATATACAAAAATAAAAGCTCGCTAAGTTGAAAACCTGAAAGGGCGGCTTAGGCAATAGAGAGCGTCCCGGTGGACTGAAAACCCAAAAGGGCGGTCCAGGCAAAAATTAGGGGCACAAAAAAGGAATAAACTCCCGGTGGACTGAAAACCTGAAAGGGCGGTCCAGGCAAAAGTTAGGGATTTTCAAAAACCAAAAAAAAAAATGACTGTTGAAGCATGCCAGGGGAAAAGCACTCTGCGTCGGTTTACAAATGGCGACTTCTTCCAGACTTTTGGTTAAACAATGGGCTCCCTCCCCAAGAGGCATCAGTTGCTACCTTGTGCCGGGTTTTACACCGTCAACGGCTCGATTTGTTCACAATAATATTACCTCCAGGGAAGTTAGCCGAGTGTTTGTACTGCGATGTCAGTCCGCCTCCCATCCTACATATCTTGTCTCATTTCATCGAGTCGCCTGTCATATCCAATTTATACAGTCATACAAGCTACATCCATACATTCATGCATTCATACAATCATACATTCATACATTAATACTGTCACGTATTCATACATTCATATATACACAACATATACACAATATCAATTCATACAGGGTTGCATCTGTCATCCAAAGTCTTGTTTGATCGTGTCCTTTCGTCTCAGTCCTCAATCGTTTCAAGCTGTCAGTCCTAAACAACGGACCGCTTGAGTTTACTTTCTATCTTCTTTCAAGCTGCCAGTCCCCAACAACGGACCGCTTGAGTTTACCTTTTTACCTTGTTTCAAGCTGCGAGTCCCAAACAACGGACCGCTTGAGTTTATCTTCATGTCTTGTTTCAAGCTGCCAGTCCCAAACAACGGACCGCTTGAGTTTATCTTTTTGTCTTGTTTCAAGCTGCTAGTCCCAAACAACGGACCGCTTGAGTTTATCTTCATGTCTTGTTTCAAGCTGCCAGTCCCAAACAACGGACCACTTGAGTTTATCTTTTTGTCTTGTTTCAAGCTGCTAGTCCTAAACAACGGACCGCTTGAGTTTACCTTCTAGTTTTGTTTCAAGCTGCCAGTCCTAAACAACGGACCGCTTGAGTTTACCTTCTAGTTTTGTTTCAAGCTGCCAGTCCTAAACAACGGACCGCTTGAGTTTATCTTTTTGTCTTGTTTCAAGCTGCTAGTCCCAAACAACGGACCGCTTGAGTTTGTCTTGTTTCAAGCTGCTAGTCCTAAACAACGGACCGCTTGAGTTTACATTTTTATCTTGTTTCAAGCTGCCAGTCCTAAACAACGGACCGCTTGAGTTTACATTTTTATCTTGTTTCAAGCTGCCAGTCCTAAACAACGGACCGCTTGAGTTTACATTTTTATCTAGTTTCGAGCTACCAGTCCTAAACGACGGACCGCTTGAGTCTAATTTTAATGTTATTTCGAGCTGCCAGTCCTAAACAACGGACCGCTTGAGTTTACATTTTGTCATGTTTCAAATGGTTAGTCTCGACCAATTAACAATTTGAAATCACATTTTATTTCCTCCGGTGTCATCCCCAGTGCGTCTGGTCGAGAGTTGTCACTAAAAGGTTTCGTCTTCATTAAAGCTACCGCTCTCAATCAATACGATAGTAGACGGTCATTTTCCCCAGTGAAACTACATTCCCTCTAGCAGAGTCGGATCCCCTTTCTTCAACGAATTTAGGTATCCCGTCGTCTCAGTCAAGTCAACTTTGTTGTCCTACATTCATACAAGCATTTCACGAGCATTCATAGCATCTTAGGTCCAAAATTGGTGTACTTTGTATTTAAGTCTCTTCACTCCGATCGAATTAAAGATTCCATCTTCAAATCTCCGGACGAAGAAACTTAAATAGGGGCATCTGTCATACCCCAATTTTTGACCTAAGAATCCTACGTTCATACACCGACACGTGTCCTTTGACCTGATTAACTCTTTGACTTTTTCAGTGAAAAATTTGGCAGAGAGGTATTTTAAAATACCCCATGTCTAATTTCGAGTCGGACCCTCTTCTCTCATTATTTTTATTTTTAATTTCCATCTTTTATTAAGTTTTAATTAACTTTAATTTTGTTTTATTTTTTAATTTAATCCAATCTTAACTTTTCAATTTTTTCCTTTAAATTAGTCCTCATCATTATTTTCATTTTTTTTAATTGTTGTTTTTTAGAGGTAGGCGTAGTTTGTTTTATTCACTTTAAGTTTTTTATTTTTCTATTTTTATCTTATTTTTTAATTCAATAAAAATCCAAAAAATATGCATTTTTATCTTTATTATTATTGTTATTTGTTTTTTAAGAGATAAGTCCAAATAGTGTCCATGGAGTCAAAAAATATGTCCAGGTACATCTGCAAACGTGTTGCTCAAAATCCAGGAACAGAATCACATTTTTTTCCTCCTTCTCATCCCAATTCAAGCACAAGTTTTTGCTCTTCATTAACAAACCCCAAAACCTAAGTCCAGCACTATAAAACCTGCACAACACGCACAACCAAGGGGAGGGGGCTGGCATCGCATAACACAATTTCAACGCACAAACAACCAACAATTTTCACAATTAACCTGCAAATTCACAAGTTTTCCATTCCAAAAATTCACAATTCTCAATCGAATCACTCACGACACTGAGTCCCAAACCCTCGTTTTCTTTCAAACAATCACGACAACTGTTTCAAATCCAACAACAAGGGAACTCGCAAGCTATCAAACCATCACCACCGATCCAAGACTCAACCACAACACACAGCCGCGTTCAAGCAACCGCAAGGCTCACACAACAAACCACCCCAAACGACACAAACTCAGCCAATTCAAACGACGACGGAGCCAAAGACACCGTCGACGAACCAAACCGGTGTCACAAAGCGAACTACGACGGCGCAACACAGTACCGAACCACTCACACAACCAGTCCGGCCGAATCACAACCGACTACCGGATCTCATCCAGCACCGACGTATCAACGACAACAATCGGCGAATCCGAGCCGTTCCCAAACAGCAAGCATCAAAGCAACGGAGAAGCAAACCGAATCGGACTGGCAAGCAACCATCATAGCTGAAAACACGTACGTATAATCTTTTTTATCTAAGTTATGTAATTGTTTTTCTTTTCAAAGTTTTTTTGGGTTTAGAATAAAAAAAATCAAAAAAAGAAGGGAGTAGAAGAAGAGAGAAGGGACGGTGGGGGAAAATCAATTGAGAGAGAGAGGAGCTTTTAATTCTTTAGAAGTGAAGGTAGAGAAACGTGTTTGGGAAATGGGTTTACAACCCATATATACTTCCCTAACCGGTTTGGGTCTCCTGACCCGACCCAAGACTGAACCGAACCGGTTCGACCCTAATCCAGCTGCTGGCTGTTGGCCCATTTCACCTTCTGCTTGCTTCCTGCACATACACACACATGCTCTTTGCACCCCCCTTCCCTTTATTAAATTCTTTGTTCATGCATTTTTTTCGTTTCCGTCTGCATTTTATTTTCTTTTCTCTCTGCATTTTTTTTATCTTCTTTATTTAGTTTAGGTTAGCATTCTGCATTTTGTTTACATATTTATTCATTTCACGTCATTTATTTTATAGTAAGATGTTAGAATGTATACATTAGGCTTAATGTAAATTTATCATGCATGTTTAATTTTCCCGCAAACTTTAGAATGTAAAATAGGCTTTAATGTAAATAATTTATTTTACTTGTCATTTATTTTCATTGCAGACCTTAGAATGTATTAATAGGCTTTTTGTAATAGCTTAGGTGCATGTGTGCGTGTGTGGATGTATGCTTTACTTTTTATGCTTCGTAGTTTAGGTCAAAGGTCTTTGTGGTGGTCCAACACCACCATAAGGTACCTACGCTTTACTTTTATGCTCCGTTAGTTTTAGTTCAATTATTCAAAAACATGCAAATATTCAAAAAATCACAAAATATTTTCTTAAATAAACCTTGATCTTACATCAAGTGACGTCTTTTTTATTTTCTTTCCTTAATCAAATATCAATCGATTTAATTTTATTTTGAGTCCATTTTCTTTAACATTAAAAAACACAAACAAATACTCTTTCGCCACTTTGGCTTTCTTTCCTTTAAAATCTTTTCAAAAACATTAAAAAACACTCAACGAATCAAACGTCATTTTTTTAACCCCGAACTACGAGATTTTGATCCCTCACGGGTACGTAGGCAGAGGACTTTGTTCTTCCAAATCAATAAAATGTAGATAATTAGGTCCTCCTTTTTTTTAATCACTTAAAATCCTTTTTTTCAAAATAAGCAAGTTATAGCACATTATTTAAATAAAACTAAAAGGTTCCCGTAGAGTACTACGGACATAAAGGGTGCTAACACCTTCCCTTTATGTAACCAACCCCCGGACCCCCAATTTAAATAAATTTTTTCAAAGTCGTGAAATAAAAGCGAGTCAATAAGCTAATCAAATAGCCTTGATCTCCGAAAAATGACGCGACAATGGGATATTTTTGCATTCTCTAAAAATTCAGCCAAAATGGGGGTTAAGAAAATATCCTTGTTAATTTGGGACATTACTCATTTTCGACCCTTTTTTAGTAGGAAGGCCATAATCTGGCCGATTTGCATTGAATCTTAGCGTGTGACAATTCGTTGGATAGGTAAACAACATAACTACGACTTCCATGGGATATTTTTGCATTCTCTAAAAATTCGGCCAAAATGGAGGTCAAGAAAATCTCCTCGTTAATTTAGGACATTACTCGTTTTCGACCCTTTTTTATAAGGAAGGCCATAAAGTGGCCGATTTGTATTGAATCTTAGCATGGGACAATTCGTTGGATAGGTAAACAACATAGCTACGACTTCCATTGGATATTTTTGCATTTTTTAAAAATTCAGCCAAAATGGAGGTTAAGAAAATCTCCTCGTTAATTTGGGACATTACTCGTTTTCGACCCTTTTTTACTAGGAAGGCCATAATGTGGCCGATTTGCATTGAATCTTAGCGTGTGACAATTCGTTGGATAGGTAAACAACATAACTATGACTTCCATGGGATATTTTTGCATTCTCTAAAAATTCAGCCAAAATGGGGGTTAAGAAAATATCCTCGTTAATTTGGGACATTACTCGTTTTCGACCCTTTTTTAGTAGGAAGGCCATAATGTGGCCGATTTGCATTGAATCTTAGCGTGTGACAATTCGTTGGATAGGTAAACAACATAACTACGACTTCCATGGGATATTTTTGCATTCTCTAAAAATTCGGCCAAAATGGAGGTTAAGAAAATCTCCTCGTTAATTTAGGACATTACTCGTTTTCGACCCATTTTTACTAGGAAGGCCATAAAGTGGCCGATTTGTATTGAATCTTAGCATGTGACAATTCGTTGGATAGGTAAACAAAATAACTACGACTTCCATGGGATATTTTTGCATTCTCTAAAAATTCAGTCAAAATGGAGGTTAAGAAAATCTCCTCGTTAATTTGGGACATTACTCGTTTTCGACCCTTTTTTGGTAGGAAGGCCATAATGTGGCCGATTTGCATTGAGTCTTAGCGTGTGACAATTCGTTGGATAGGTAAACAACATAACTACGACTTCCATGGGATATTTTTGCATTCTCTAAAAATTTGGCCAAAATGGAGGTCAAGAAAATCTCCTCGTTAATTTAGGACATTACTCGTTTTCGACCCTTTTTTATAAGGAAGGCCATAAAGTGGCCGATTTGTATTGAATCTTCGCATGTGACAATTCGTTGGATAGGTAAACAAAATAACTACGACTTCCATGGGATATTTTTGCATTCTCTAAAAATTCAGTCAAAATGGAGGTTAAGAAAATCTCCTCGTTAATTTGGGACATTACTCGTTTTCGACCCTTTTTTGGTAGGAAGGCCATAATGTGGCCGATTTGCATTGAATCTTAGCGTGTGACAATTCGTTGGATAGGTAAACAACATAACTACGACTTCCATGGGATATTTTTGCATTCTCTAAAAATTCAGCCAAAATGGGGGTTAAGAAAATATCCTCGTTAATTTGGGACATTACTCGTTTTCGACCGTTTTTTAGTAGGAAGGCCATAATGTGGCCGATTTGCATTGAATCTTAGCGTGTGACAATTCGTTGGATAGTTAAACAACATAACTACGACTTCCATTGGATATTTTTGCATTCTCTAAAAATTCAGCCAAAATGGGGGTTAAGAAAATATCCTCGTTAATTTGGGACATTACTCGTTTTCGACCCTTTTTTGGTAGGAAGGCCATAATGTGGCCGATTTGCATTGAGTCTTAGCGTGTGACAATTCGTTGGATAGGTAAACAACATAACTACGACTTCCATGGGATATTTTTGCATTTTTCAAAAATTCAGCCAAAATGGAGGTTAAGAAAATATCCTCGTTAATTTGGGACATTACTCGTTTTCGACCCTTTTTTAGTAGGAAGGCCATAATGTGGCCGATTTGCATTGAATCTTAGCGTGTGACAATTCGTTGGATAGGTAAACAACATAACTACGACTTCCATGGGATATTTTTGCATTCTCTAAAAATTCAGCCAAAATGGGGGTTAAGAAAATATCCTCGTTAATTTGGGACATTACTCGTTTTCGACCGTTATTTAGTAGGAAGGCCATAATGTGGCCGATTTGCATTGAATCTTAGCGTGTGACAATTCGTTGGATAGTTAAACAACATAACTACGACTTCCATTGGATATTTTTGCATTCTCTAAAAATTCAGCCAAAATGGGGGTTAAGAAAATATCCTCGTTAATTTGGGACATTACTCGTTTTCGACCCTTTTTTGGTAGGAAGGCCATAATGTGGCCGATTTGCATTGAGTCTTAGCGTGTGACAATTCGTTGGATAGGTAAACAACATAACTACGACTTCCATGGGATATTTTTGCATTTTTTAAAAATTCAGCCAAAATGGAGGTTAAGAAAATCTCCTCGTTAATTTGGGACATTACTCGTTTTCGACCCTTTTTTAGTAGGAAGGCCATAATGTGGCCGATTTGCATTGAATCTTAGCGTGTGACAATTCGTTGGATAGGTAAACAACATAACTACGACTTCCATGGGATATTTTTGCATTCTCTAAAAATTCGGCCAAAATGGAGGTCAAGAAAATCTCCTCGTTAATTTAGGACATTACTCGTTTTCGACCCTTTTTTATAAGGAAGGCCATAAAGTGGCCGGTTTGTATTGAATCTTAGCATGGGACAATTCGTTGGATAGGTAAACAACATAGCTACGACTTCCATGGGATATTTTTGCATTTTTTAAAAATTCAGCCAAAATGGAGGTTAAGAAAATCTCCTCGTTAATTTGGGACATTACTCGTTTTCGACCCTTTTTTACTAGGAAGGCCATAATGTGGCCGATTTGCATTGAATCTTAGCGTGTGACAATTCGTTGGATAGGTAAACAACATAACTATGACTTCCATGGGATATTTTTGCATTCTCTAAAAATTCAGCCAAAATGGGGGTTAAGAAAATATCCTCGTTAATTTGGGACATTACTCGTTTTCGACCCTTTTTTAGTAGGAAGGCCATAATGTGGCCGATTTGCATTGAATCTTAGCGTGTGACAATTCGTTGGATAGGTAAACAACATAACTACGACTTCCATGGGATATTTTTGCATTCTCTAAAAATTCAGCCAAAATGGGGGTTAAGAAAATATCCTCGTTAATTTGGGACATTACTCGTTTTCGACCGTTTTTTAGTAGGAAGGCCATAATGTGGCCGATTTGCATTGAATCTTAGCGTGTGACAATTCGTTGGATAGTTAAACAACATAACTACGACTTCCATTGGATATTTTTGCATTCTCTAAAAATTCAGCCAAAATGGGGGTTAAGAAAATATCCTCGTTAATTTGGGACATTACTCGTTTTCGACCCTTTTTTGGTAGGAAGGCCATAATGTGGCCGATTTGCATTGAGTCTTAGCGTGTGACAATTCGTTGGATAGGTAAACAACATAACTACGACTTCCATGGGATATTTTTGCATTTTTTAAAAATTCAGCCAAAATGGAGGTTAAGAAAATATCCTCGTTAATTTGGGACATTACTCGTTTTCGACCGTTTTTTAGTAGGAAGGCCATAATGTGGCCGATTTGCATTGAATCTTAGCGTGTGACAATTCGTTGGATAGTTAAACAACATAACTACGACTTCCATTGGATATTTTTGCATTCTCTAAAAATTCAGCCAAAATGGGGGTTAAGAAAATATCCTCGTTAATTTGGGACATTACTCGTTTTCGACCCTTTTTTGGTAGGAAGGCCATAATGTGGCCGATTTGCATTGAGTCTTAGCGTGTGACAATTCGTTGGATAGGTAAACAACATAACTACGACTTCCATGGGATATTTTTGCATTTTTTAAAAATTCAGCCAAAATGGAGGTTAAGAAAATCTCCTCGTTAATTTGGGACATTACTCGTTTTCGACCCTTTTTAAGTAGGAAGGCCATAATGTGGCCGATTTGCATTGAATCTTAGCGTGTGACAATTCGTTGGATAGGTAAACAACATAACTACGACTTCCATGGGATATTTTTGCATTCTCTAAAAATTCGGCCAAAATGGAGGTGAAGAAAATCTCCTCGTTAATTTAGGACATTACTCGTTTTCGACCCATTTTTACTAGGAAGGCCATAAAGTGGCCGATTTGTATTGAATCTTAGCATGTGACAATTCGTTGGATAGGTAAACAAAATAACTACGACTTCCATGGGATATTTTTGCATTCTCTAAAAATTCAGCCAAAATGGAGGTTAAGAAAATCTCCTCGTTAATTTGGGACATTACTCGTTTTCGACCCTTCTTTGGTAGGAAGGCCATAATGTGGCCGATTTGCATTGAGTCTTAGCGTGTGACAATTCGTTGGATAGGTAAACAACATAACTATGACTTCCATGGGATATTTTTGCATTCTCTAAAATTTCGGCCAAAATGGAGGTTAAGAAAATCTCCTCGTTAATTTGGGACATTACTCGTTTTCGACCCTTTTTTAGTAGGAAGGCCATAATGTGGCCGGTTTGCATTGAATCTTAGCGTGTGACAATTCGTTGGATAGGTAAACAACATAACTACGACTTCCATGGGATATTTTTGCATTTTTTAAAAATTCAGCCAAAATGGGGGTTAAGAAAATATCCTCGTTAATTTGGGACATTACTCGTTTTCGACCGTTTTTTAGTAGGAAGGCCATAATGTGGCCGATTTGCATTGAATCTTAGCGTGTGACAATTCGTTGGATAGTTAAACAACATAACTACGACTTCCATTGGATATTTTTGCATTCTCTAAAAATTCAGCCAAAATGGGGGTTAAGAAAATATCCTCGTTAATTTGGGACATTACTCGTTTTCGACCCTTTTTTGGTAGGAAGGCCATAATGTGGCCGATTTGCATTGAGTCTTAGCGTGTGACAATTCGTTGGATAGGTAAACAACATAACTACGACTTCCATGGGATATTTTTGCATTCTCTAAAAATTCGGCCAAAATGGAGGTCAAGAAAATCTCCTCGTTAATTTAGGACATTACTCGTTTTCGACCCTTTTTTATAAGGAAGGCCATAATGTGGCCGGTTTGTATTGAATCTTAGCGTGTGACAATTCGTTGGATAGTTAAACAACATAACTACGACTTCCATTGGATATTTTTGCATTCTCTAAAAATTCAGCCAAAATGGGGGTTAAGAAAATATCCTCGTTAATTTGGGACATTACTCGTTTTCGACCCTTTTTTGGTAGGAAGGCCATAATGTGGCCGATTTGCATTGAGTCTTAGCGTGTGACAATTCGTTGGATAGGTAAACAACATAACTACGACTTCCATGGGATATTTTTGCATTTTTTAAAAATTCAGCCAAAATGGAGGTTAAGAAAATCTCCTCGTTAATTTGGGACATTACTCGTTTTCGACCCTTTTTAAGTAGGAAGGCCATAATGTGGCCGATTTGCATTGAATCTTAGCGTGTGACAATTCGTTGGATAGGTAAACAACATAACTACGACTTCCATGGGATATTTTTGCATTCTCTAAAAATTCGGCCAAAATGGAGGTTAAGAAAATCTCCTCGTTAATTTAGGACATTACTCGTTTTCGACCCATTTTTACTAGGAAGGCCATAAAGTGGCCGATTTGTATTGAATCTTAGCATGTGACAATTCGTTGGATAGGTAAACAAAATAACTACGACTTCCATGGGATATTTTTGCATTCTCTAAAAATTCAGCCAAAATGGAGGTTAAGAAAATCTCCTCGTTAATTTGGGACATTACTCGTTTTCGACCCTTCTTTGGTAGGAAGGCCATAATGTGGCCGATTTGCATTGAGTCTTAGCGTGTGACAATTCGTTGGATAGGTAAACAACATAACTACGACTTCCATGGGATATTTTTGCATTCTCTAAAATTTCGGCCAAAATGGAGGTCAAGAAAATCTCCTCGTTAATTTAGGACATTACTCGTTTTCGACCCTTTTTTATAAGGAAGCCATAAAGTGGCCGGTTTGTATTGAATCTTAGCATGGGACAATTCGTTGGATAGGTAAACAACATAGCTACGACTTCCATGGGATATTTTTGCATTTTTTAAAAATTCAGCCAAAATGGAGGTTAAGAAAATCTCCTCGTCAATTTGGGACATTACTCGTTTTCGACCCTTTTTTACTAGGAAGGCCATAATGTGGCCGATTTGCATTGAATCTTAGCGTGTGACAATTCGTTGGATAGGTAAACAACATAACTATGACTTCCATGGGATATTTTTGCATTCTCTAAAAATTCAGCCAAAATGGGGGTTAAGAAAATATCCTCGTTAATTTGGGACATTACTCGTTTTCGACCCTTTTTTAGTAGGAAGGCCATAATGTGGCCGATTTGCATTGAATCTTAGCGTGTGACAATTCGTTGGATAGGTAAACAACATAACTACGACTTCCATGGGATATTTTTGCATTCTCTAAAAATTCGGCCAAAATGGAGGTCAAGAAAATCTCCTCGTTAATTTAGGACATTACTCGTTTTCGACCCTTTTTTATAAGGAAGGCCATAAAGTGGCCGGTTTGTATTGAATCTTAGCATGGGACAATTCGTTGGATAGGTAAACAACATAGCTACGACTTCCATGAGATATTTTTGCATTTTTTAAAAATTCAGCCAAAAGGAAGGCCATAAAGTGGCCGGTTTGTATTGAATCTTAGCATGGGACAATTCGTTGGATAGGTAAACAACATAGCTACGACTTCCATGAGATATTTTTGCATTTTTTAAAAATTCAGCCAAAATGGAGGTTAAGAAAATCTCCTCGTTAATTTGGGACATTACTCGTTTTCGACCCTTTTTTACTAGGAAGGCCATAATGTGGCCGATTTGCATTGAATCTTAGCGTGTGACAATTCGTTGGATAGGTAAACAACATAACTATGACTTCCATGGGATATTTTTGCATTCTCTAAAAATTCAGCCAAAATGGGGGTTAAGAAAATATCCTCGTTAATTTGGGACATTACTCGTTTTCGACCCTTTTTTAGTAGGAAGGCCATAATGTGGCCGATTTGCATTGAATCTTAGCGTGTGACAATTCGTTGGATAGGTAAACAACATAACTACGACTTCCATGGGATATTTTTGCATTCTCTAAAAATTCAGCCAAAATGGGGGTTAAGAAAATATCCTCGTTAATTTGGGACATTACTCGTTTTCGACCGTTTTTTAGTAGGAAGGCCATAATGTGGCCGATTTGCATTGAATCTTAGCGTGTGACAATTCGTTGGATAGTTAAACAACATAACTACGACTTCCATTGGATATTTTTGCATTCTCTAAAAATTCAGCCAAAATGGGGGTTAAGAAAATATCCTCGTTAATTTGGGACATTACTCGTTTTCGACCCTTTTTTGGTAGGAAGGCCATAATGTGGCCGATTTGCATTGAGTCTTAGCGTGTGACAATTCGTTGGATAGGTAAACAACATAACTACGACTTCCATGGGATATTTTTGCATTTTTTAAAAATTCAGCCAAAATGGAGGTTAAGAAAATCTCCTCGTTAATTTGGGACATTACTCGTTTTCGACCCTTTTTTAGTAGGAAGGCCATAATGTGGCCGATTTGCATTGAATCTTAGCGTGTGACAATTCGTTGGATAGGTAAACAACATAACTACGACTTCCATGGGATATTTTTGCATTCTCTAAAAATTCGGCCAAAATGGAGGTTAAGAAAATCTCCTCGTTAATTTAGGACATTACTCGTTTTCGACCCATTTTTACTAGGAAGGCCATAAAGTGGCCGATTTGTATTGAATCTTAGCATGTGACAATTCGTTGGATAGGTAAACAAAATAACTACGACTTCCATGGGATATTTTTGCATTCTCTAAAAATTCAGCCAAAATGGAGGTTAAGAAAATCTCCTCGTTAATTTGGGACATTACTCGTTTTCGACCCTTTTTTGGTAGGAAGGCCATAATGTGGCCGATTTGCATTGAGTCTTAGCGTGTGACAATTCGTTGGATAGGTAAACAACATAACTACGACTTCCATGGGATATTTTTGCATTTTTTAAAAATTCAGCCAAAATGGAGGTTAAGAAAATCTCCTCGTTAATTTGGGACATTACTCGTTTTCGACCCTTTTTAAGTAGGAAGGCCATAATGTGGCCGATTTGCATTGAATCTTAGCGTGTGACAATTCGTTGGATAGGTAAACAACATAACTACGACTTCCATGGGATATTTTTGCATTCTCTAAAAATTCGGCCAAAATGGAGGTTAAGAAAATCTCCTCGTTAATTTAGGACATTACTCGTTTTCGACCCATTTTTACTAGGAAGGCCATAAAGTGGCCGATTTGTATTGAATCTTAGCATGTGACAATTCGTTGGATAGGTAAACAAAATAACTACGACTTCCATGGGATATTTTTGCATTCTCTAAAAATTCAGCCAAAATGGAGGTTAAGAAAATCTCCTCGTTAATTTGGGACATTACTCGTTTTCGACCCTTCTTTGGTAGGAAGGCCATAATGTGGCCGATTTGCATTGAGTCTTAGCGTGTGACAATTCGTTGGATAGGTAAACAACATAACTACGACTTCCATGGGATATTTTTGCATTCTCTAAAAATTCGGCCAAAATGGAGGTCAAGAAAATCTCCTCGTTAATTTAGGACATTACTCGTTTTCGACCCTTTTTTATAAGGAAGCCATAAAGTGGCCGGTTTGTATTGAATCTTAGCATGGGACAATTCGTTGGATAGGTAAACAACATAGCTACGACTTCCATGGGATATTTTTGCATTTTTTAAAAATTCAGCCAAAATGGAGGTTAAGAAAATCTCCTCGTCAATTTGGGACATTACTCGTTTTCGACCCTTTTTTACTAGGAAGGCCATAATGTGGCCGATTTGCATTGAATCATAGCGTGTGACAATTCGTTGGATAGGTAAACAACATAACTATGACTTCCATGGGATATTTTTGCATTCTCTAAAAATTCAGCCAAAATGGGGGTTAAGAAAATATCCTCGTTAATTTGGGACATTACTCGTTTTCGACCCTTTTTTAGTAGGAAGGCCATAATGTGGCCGATTTGCATTGAATCTTAGCGTGTGACAATTCGTTGGATAGGTAAACAACATAACTACGACTTCCATGGGATATTTTTGCATTCTCTAAAAATTCGGCCAAAATGGAGGTCAAGAAAATCTCCTCGTTAATTTAGGACATTACTCGTTTTCGACCCTTTTTTATAAGGAAGGCCATAAAGTGGCCGGTTTGTATTGAATCTTAGCATGGGACAATTCGTTGGATAGGTAAACAACATAGCTACGACTTCCATGAGATATTTTTGCATTTTTTAAAAATTCAGCCAAAAGGAAGGCCATAAAGTGGCCGGTTTGTATTGAATCTTAGCATGGGACAATTCGTTGGATAGGTAAACAACATAGCTACGACTTCCATGAGATATTTTTGCATTTTTTAAAAATTCAGCCAAAATGGAGGTTAAGAAAATCTCCTCGTTAATTTGGGACATTACTCGTTTTCGACCCTTTTTTACTAGGAAGGCCATAATGTGGCCGATTTGCATTGAATCTTAGCGTGTGACAATTCGTTGGATAGGTAAACAACATAACTATGACTTCCATGGGATATTTTTGCATTCTCTAAAAATTCAGCCAAAATGGGGGTTAAGAAAATATCCTCGTTAATTTGGGACATTACTCGTTTTCGACCCTTTTTTAGTAGGAAGGCCATAATGTGGCCGATTTGCATTGAATCTTAGCGTGTGACAATTCGTTGGATAGGTAAACAACATAACTACGACTTCCATGGGATATTTTTGCATTCTCTAAAAATTCAGCCAAAATGGGGGTTAAGAAAATATCCTCGTTAATTTGGGACATTACTCGTTTTCGACCGTTTTTTAGTAGGAAGGCCATAATGTGGCCGATTTGCATTGAATCTTAGCGTGTGACAATTCGTTGGATAGTTAAACAACATAACTACGACTTCCATTGGATATTTTTGCATTCTCTAAAAATTCAGCCAAAATGGGGGTTAAGAAAATATCCTCGTTAATTTGGGACATTACTCGTTTTCGACCCTTTTTTGGTAGGAAGGCCATAATGTGGCCGATTTGCATTGAGTCTTAGCGTGTGACAATTCGTTGGATAGGTAAACAACATAACTACGACTTCCATGGGATATTTTTGCATTTTTT
Organism: Medicago sativa; assembly: GCF_051527215.1. NCBI lineage: Eukaryota > Viridiplantae > Streptophyta > Magnoliopsida > Fabales > Fabaceae > Medicago > Medicago sativa. The sequence goes on from NC_140750.1 coordinate 87,954,281, forward strand.
AAAAATTCAGCCAAAATGGAGGTTAAGAAAATCTCCTCGTTAATTTGGGACATTACTCGTTTTCGACCCTTTTTTAGTAGGAAGGCCATAATGTGGCCGATTTGCATTGAATCTTAGCGTGTGACAATTCGTTGGATAGGTAAACAACATAACTACGACTTCCATGGGATATTTTTGCATTCTCTAAAAATTCGGCCAAAATGGAGGTTAAGAAAATCTCCTCGTTAATTTAGGACATTACTCGTTTTCGACCCATTTTTACTAGGAAGGCCATAAAGTGGCCGATTTGTATTGAATCTTAGCATGTGACAATTCGTTGGATAGGTAAACAAAATAACTACGACTTCCATGGGATATTTTTGCATTCTCTAAAAATTCAGCCAAAATGGAGGTTAAGAAAATCTCCTCGTTAATTTGGGACATTACTCGTTTTCGACCCTTTTTTGGTAGGAAGGCCATAATGTGGCCGATTTGCATTGAGTCTTAGCGTGTGACAATTCGTTGGATAGGTAAACAACATAACTACGACTTCCATGGGATATTTTTGCATTTTTTAAAAATTCAGCCAAAATGGAGGTTAAGAAAATCTCCTCGTTAATTTGGGACATTACTCGTTTTCGACCCTTTTTAAGTAGGAAGGCCATAATGTGGCCGATTTGCATTGAATCTTAGCGTGTGACAATTCGTTGGATAGGTAAACAACATAACTACGACTTCCATGGGATATTTTTGCATTCTCTAAAAATTCGGCCAAAATGGAGGTTAAGAAAATCTCCTCGTTAATTTAGGACATTACTCGTTTTCGACCCATTTTTACTAGGAAGGCCATAAAGTGGCCGATTTGTATTGAATCTTAGCATGTGACAATTCGTTGGATAGGTAAACAAAATAACTACGACTTCCATGGGATATTTTTGCATTCTCTAAAAATTCAGCCAAAATGGAGGTTAAGAAAATCTCCTCGTTAATTTGGGACATTACTCGTTTTCGACCCTTCTTTGGTAGGAAGGCCATAATGTGGCCGATTTGCATTGAGTCTTAGCGTGTGACAATTCGTTGGATAGGTAAACAACATAACTACGACTTCCATGGGATATTTTTGCATTCTCTAAAAATTCGGCCAAAATGGAGGTCAAGAAAATCTCCTCGTTAATTTAGGACATTACTCGTTTTCGACCCTTTTTTATAAGGAAGCCATAAAGTGGCCGGTTTGTATTGAATCTTAGCATGGGACAATTCGTTGGATAGGTAAACAACATAGCTACGACTTCCATGGGATATTTTTGCATTTTTTAAAAATTCAGCCAAAATGGAGGTGAAGAAAATCTCCTCGTCAATTTGGGACATTACTCGTTTTCGACCCTTTTTTACTAGGAAGGCCATAATGTGGCCGATTTGCATTGAATCTTAGCGTGTGACAATTCGTTGGATAGGTAAACAACATAACTATGACTTCCATGGGATATTTTTGCATTCTCTAAAAATTCTGCCAAAATGGGGGTTAAGAAAATATCCTCGTTAATTTGGGACATTACTCGTTTTCGACCCTTTTTTAGTAGGAAGGCCATAATGTGGCCGATTTGCATTGAATCTTAGCGTGTGACAATTCGTTGGATAGGTAAACAACATAACTACGACTTCCATGGGATATTTTTGCATTCTCTAAAAATTCGGCCAAAATGGAGGTCAAGAAAATCTCCTCGTTAATTTAGGACATTACTCGTTTTCGACCCTTTTTTATAAGGAAGGCCATAAAGTGGCCGGTTTGTATTGAATCTTAGCATGGGACAATTCGTTGGATAGGTAAACAACATAGCTACGACTTCCATGGGATATTTTTGCATTTTTTAAAAATTCAGCCAAAATGGAGGTTAAGAAAATCTCCTCGTTAATTTGGGACATTACTCGTTTTCGACCCTTTTTTACTAGGAAGGCCATAATGTGGCCGATTTGCATTGAATCTTAGCGTGTGACAATTCGTTGGATAGGTAAACAACATAACTATGACTTCCATGGGATATTTTTGCATTCTCTAAAAATTCAGCCAAAATGGGGGTTAAGAAAATATCCTCGTTAATTTGGGACATTACTCGTTTTCGACCCTTTTTTAGTAGGAAGGCCATAATGTGGCCGATTTGCATTGAATCTTAGCGTGTGACAATTCGTTGGATAGGTAAACAACATAACTACGACTTCCATGGGATATTTTTGCATTCTCTAAAAATTCAGCCAAAATGGGGGTTAAGAAAATATCCTCGTTAATTTGGGACATTACTCGTTTTCGACCCTTTTTTAGTAGGAAGGCCATAATGTGGCCGATTTGCATTGAATCTTAGCGTGTGACAATTCGTTGGATAGGTAAACAACATAACTACGACTTCCATGGGATATTTTTGCATTCTCTAAAAATTCGGCCAAAATGGAGGTTAAGAAAATCTCCTCGTTAATTTAGGACATTACTCGTTTTCGACCCATTTTTACTAGGAAGGCCATAAAGTGGCCGATTTGTATTGAATCTTAGCATGTGACAATTCGTTGGATAGGTAAACAAAATAACTACGACTTCCATGGGATATTTTTGCATTCTCTAAAAATTCAGCCAAAATGGAGGTTAAGAAAATCTCCTCGTTAATTTGGGACATTACTCGTTTTCGACCCTTTTTTGGTAGGAAGGCCATAATGTGGCCGATTTGCATTGAGTCTTAGCGTGTGACAATTCGTTGGATAGGTAAACAACATAACTACGACTTCCATGGGATATTTTTGCATTCTCTAAAAATTCGGCCAAAATGGAGGTCAAGAAAATCTCCTCGTTAATTTAGGACATTACTCGTTTTCGACCATTTTTTGTAAGGAAGCCATAAAGTGGCCGGTTTGTATTGAATCTTAGCATGGGACAATTCGTTGGATAGGAAAACAACATAGCTACGACTTCCATGGGATATTTTTGCATTTTTTAAAAATTCAGCCAAAATGGAGGTTAAGAAAATCTCCTCGTCAATTTGGGACATTACTCGTTTTCGACCCTTTTTTACTAGGAAGGCCATAATGTGGCCGATTTGCATTGAATCTTAGCGTGTGACAATTCGTTGGATAGGTAAACAACATAACTACGACTTCCATGGGATATTTTTGCATTCTCTAAAAATTCGGCCAAAATGGAGGTCAAGAAAATCTCCTCGTTAATTTAGGACATTACTCGTTTTCGACCCTTTTTTATAAGGAAGGCCATAAAGTGGCCGGTTTGTATTGAATCTTAGCATGGGACAATTCGTTGGATAGGTAAACAACATAGCTACGACTTCCATGGGATATTTTTGCATTTTTTAAAAATTCAGCCAAAATGGAGGTTAAGAAAATCTCCTCGTTAATTTGGGACATTACTCGTTTTCGACCCTTTTTTACTAGGAAGGCCATAATGTGGCCGATTTGCATTGAATCTTAGCGTGTGACAATTCGTTGGATAGGTAAACAACATAACTATGACTTCCATGGGATATTTTTGCATTCTCTAAAAATTCAGCCAAAATGGGGGTTAAGAAAATATCCTCGTTAATTTGGGACATTACTCGTTTTCGACCCTTTTTTAGTAGGAAGGCCATAATGTGGCCGATTTGCATTGAATCTTAGCGTGTGACAATTCGTTGGATAGTTAAACGACATAACTACGACTTCCATTGGATATTTTTGCATTCTCTAAAAATTCAGCCAAAATGGGGGTTAAGAAAATATCCTCGTTAATTTGGGACATTACTCGTTTTCGACCCTTTTTTGGTAGGAAGGCCATAATGTGGCCGATTTGCATTGAGTCTTAGCGTGTGACAATTCGTTGGATAGGTAAACAACATAACTACGACTTCCATGGGATATTTTTGCATTTTTTAAAAATTCAGCCAAAATGGAGGTTAAGAAAATCTCCTCGTTAATTTGGGACATTACTCGTTTTCGACCCTTTTTTAGTAGGAAGGCCATAATGTGGCCGATTTGCATTGAATCTTAGCGTGTGACAATTCGTTGGATAGGTAAACAACATAACTACGACTTCCATGGGATATTTTTGCATTCTCTAAAAATTCGGCCAAAATGGAGGTTAAGAAAATCTCCTCGTTAATTTAGGACATTACTCGTTTTCGACCCATTTTTACTAGGAAGGCCATAAAGTGGCCGATTTGTATTGAATCTTAGCATGTGACAATTCGTTGGATAGGTAAACAAAATAACTACGACTTCCATGGGATATTTTTGCATTCTCTAAAAATTCAGCCAAAATGGAGGTTAAGAAAATCTCCTCGTTAATTTGGGACATTACTCGTTTTCGACCCTTTTTTGGTAGGAAGGCCATAATGTGGCCGATTTGCATTGAGTCTTAGCGTGTGACAATTCGTTGGATAGGTAAACAACATAACTACGACTTCCATGGGATATTTTTGCATTCCCTAAAAATTCGGCCAAAATGGAGGTCAAGAAAATCTCCTCGTTAATTTAGGACATTACTCGTTTTCGACCCTTTTTTATAAGGAAGCCATAAAGTGGCCGGTTTGTATTGAATCTTAGCATGGGACAATTCGTTGGATAGGTAAACAACATAGCTACGACTTCCATGGGATATTTTTGCATTTTTTAAAAATTCAGCTAAAATGGAGGTTAAGAAAATCTCCTCGTCAATTTGGGACATTACTCGTTTTCGACCCTTTTTTACTAGGAAGGCCATAATGTGGCCGATTTGCATTGAATCTTACCGTGTGACAATTCGTTGGATAGGTAAACAACATAACTATGACTTCCATGGGATATTTTTGCATTCTCTAAAAATTCAGCCAAAATGGGGGTTAAGAAAATATCCTCGTTAATTTGGGACATTACTCATTTTCGACCCTTTTTTAGTAGGAAGGCCATAATGTGGCCGATTTGCATTGAATCTTAGCGTGTGACAATTCGTTGGATAGGTAAACAACATAACTACGACTTCCATGGGATATTTTTGCATTCTCTAAAAATTCGGCCAAAATGGAGGTCAAGAAAATCTCCTCGTTAATTTAGGACATTACTCGTTTTCGACCCTTTTTTATAAGGAAGGCCATAAAGTGGCCGGTTTGTATTGAATCTTAGCATGGGACAATTCGTTGGATAGGTAAACAACATAGCTACGACTTCCATGGGATATTTTTGCATTTTTTAAAAATTCAGCCAAAATGGAGGTTAAGAAAATCTCCTCGTTAATTTGGGACATTACTCGTTTTCGACCCTTTTTTACTAGGAAGGCCATAATGTGGCCGATTTGCATTGAATCTTAGCGTGTGACAATTCGTTGGATAGGTAAACAACATAACTATGACTTCCATGGGATATTTTTGCATTCTCTAAAAATTCAGCCAAAATGGGGGTTAAGAAAATATCCTCGTTAATTTGGGACATTACTCGTTTTCGACCCTTTTTTAGTAGGAAGGCCATAATGTGGCCGATTTGCATTGAATCTTAGCGTGTGACAATTCGTTGGATAGGTAAACAACATAACTACGACTTCCATGGGATATTTTTGCATTCTCTAAAAATTCAGCCAAAATGGGGGTTAAGAAAATATCCTCGTTAATTTGGGACATTACTCGTTTTCGACCGTTTTTTAGTAGGAAGGCCATAATGTGGCCGATTTGCATTGAATCTTAGCGTGTGACAATTCGTTGGATAGTTAAACAACATAACTACGACTTCCATTGGATATTTTTGCATTCTCTAAAAATTCAGCCAAAATGGGGGTTAAGAAAATATCCTCGTTAATTTGGGACATTACTCGTTTTCGACCCTTTTTTGGTAGGAAGGCCATAATGTGGCCGATTTGCATTGAGTCTTAGCGTGTGACAATTCGTTGGATAGGTAAACAACATAACTACGACTTCCATGGGATATTTTTGCATTTTTTAAAAATTCAGCCAAAATGGAGGTTAAGAAAATCTCCTCGTTAATTTGGGACATTACTCGTTTTCGACCCTTTTTTATAAGGAAGGCCATAAAGTGGCCGGTTTGTATTGAATCTTAGCATGGGACAATTCGTTGGATAGGTAAACAACATAGCTACGACTTCCATGGGATATTTTTGCATTTTTTAAAAATTCAGCCAAAATGGAGGTTAAGAAAATCTCCTCGTTAATTTGGGACATTACTCGTTTTCGACCCTTTTTTACTAGGAAGGCCATAATGTGGCCGATTTGCATTGAATCTTAGCGTGTGACAATTCGTTGGATAGGTAAACAACATAACTACGACTTCCATGGGATATTTTTGCATTCTCTAAAAATTCGGCCAAAATGGAGGTCAAGAAAATCTCCTCGTTAATTTAGGACATTACTCGTTTTCGACCCTTTTTTATAAGGAAGGCCATAAAGTGGCCGGTTTGTATTGAATCTTAGCATGGGACAATTCGTTGGATAGGTAAACAACATAGCTACGACTTCCATGGGATATTTTTGCATTTTTTAAAAATTCAGCCAAAATGGAGGTTAAGAAAATCTCCTCGTTAATTTGGGACATTACTCGTTTTCGACCCTTTTTTACTAGGAAGGCCATAATGTGGCCGATTTGCATTGAATCTTAGTGTGTGACAATTCGTTGGATAGGTAAACAACATAACTATGACTTCCATGGGATATTTTTGCATTCTCTAAAAATTCAGCCAAAATGGGGGTTAAGAAAATATCCTCGTTAATTTGGGACATTACTCGTTTTAGACCCTTTTTTAGTAGGAAGGCCATAATGTGGCCGATTTGCATTGAATCTTAGCGTGTGCCAATTCGTTGGATAGGTAAACAACATAACTACGACTTCCATGGGATATTTTTGCATTCTCTAAAAATTCAGCCAAAATGGGGGTTAAGAAAATATCCTCGTTAATTTGGGACATTACTCGTTTTCGACCCTTTTTTGGTAGGAAGGCCATAATGTGGCCGATTTGCATTGAGTCTTAGCGTGTGACAATTCGTTGGATAGGTAAACAACATAACTACGACTTCCATGGGATATTTTTGCATTCTCTAAAAATTCAGCCAAAATGGGGGTTAAGAAAATATCCTCGTTAATTTGGGACATTACTCGTTTTCGACCCTTTTTTGGTAGGAAGGCCATAATGTGGCCGATTTGCATTGAGTCTTAGCGTGTGACAATTCGTTGGATAGGTAAACAACATAACTACGACTTCCATGGGATATTTTTGCATTTTTTAAAAATTCAGCCAAAATGGAGGTTAAGAAAATCTCCTCGTTAATTTGGGACATTACTCGTTTTCGACCCTTTTTTATAAGGAAGGCCATAAAGTGGCCGGTTTGTATTGAATCTTAGCATGGGACAATTCGTTGGATAGGTAAACAACATAGCTACGACTTCCATGGGATATTTTTGCATTTTTTAAAAATTCAGCCAAAATGGAGGTTAAGAAAATCTCCTCGTTAATTTGGGACATTACTCGTTTTCGACCCTTTTTTACTAGGAAGGCCATAATGTGGCCGATTTGCATTGAATCTTAGCGTGTGACAATTTGTTGGATAGGTAAACAACATAACTACGACTTCCATGGGATATTTTTGAATTCTCTAAAAATTCGGCCAAAATGGAGGTCAAGAAAATCTCCTCGTTAATTTAGGACATTACTCGTTTTCGACCCTTTTTTATAAGGAAGGCCATAAAGTGGCCGGTTTGTATTGAATCTTAGCATGGGACAATTCGTTGGATAGGTAAATAACATAGCTACGACTTCCATGGGATATTTTTGCATTTTTTAAAAATTCAGCCAAAATGGAGGTTAAGAAAATCTCCTCGTTAATTTGGGACATTACTCGTTTTCGACCCTTTTTTACTAGGAAGGCCATAATGTGGCCGATTTGCATTGAATCTTAGTGTGTGACAATTCGTTGGATAGGTAAACAACATAACTATGACTTCCATGGGATATTTTTGCATTCTCTAAAAATTCAGCCAAAATGGGGGTTAAGAAAATATCCTCGTTAATTTGGGACATTACTCGTTTTAGACCCTTTTTTAGTAGGAAGGCCATAATGTGGCCGATTTGCATTGAATCTTAGCGTGTGCCAATTCGTTGGATAGGTAAACAACATAACTACGACTTCCATGGGATATTTTTGCATTCTCTAAAAATTCGGCCAAAATGGAGGTTAAGAAAATCTCCTCGTTAATTTAGGACATTACTCGTTTTCGACCCATTTTTACTAGGAAGGCCATAAAGTGGCCGATTTGTATTGAATCTTAGCATGTGACAATTCGTTGGATAGGTAAACAACATAACTACGACTTCCAAGGGATATTTTTGCATTCTCCAAAAATTCAGCCAAAATGGAGGTTAAGAAAATCTCCTCGTTAATTTAGGACATTACTCGTTTTCGACCCATTTTTACTAGGAAGGCCATAAAGTGGCCGATTTGTATTGAATCTTAGCATGTGACAATTCGTTGGATAGGTAAACAAAATAACTACGACTTCCATGGGATATTTTTGCATTCTCTAAAAATTCAGCCAAAATGGAGGTTAAGAAAATCTCCTCGTTAATTTGGGACATTACTCGTTTTCGACCCTTTTTTGGTAGGAAGGCCATAATGTGGCCGATTTGCATTGAGTCTTAGCGTGTGACAATTCGTTGGATAGGTAAACAACATAACTACGACTTCCATGGGATATTTTTGCATTCTCTAAAAATTCGGCCAAAATGGAGGTCAAGAAAATCTCCTCGTTAATTTAGGACATTACTCGTTTTCGACCCTTTTTTATAAGGAAGCCATAAAGTGGCCGGTTTGTATTGAATCTTAGCATGGGACAATTCGTTGGATAGGTAAACAACATAGCTACGACTTCCATGGGATATTTTTGCATTTTTTAAAAATTCAGCCAAAATGGAGGTTAAGAAAATCTCCTCGTTAATTTGGGACATTACTCGTTTTCGACCCTTTTTTACTAGGAAGGCCATAATGTGGCCGATTTGCATTGAATCTTAGCGTGTGACAATTCGTTGGATAGGTAAACAACATAACTATGACTTCCATGGGATATTTTTGCATTCTCTAAAAATTCAGCCAAAATGGGGGTTAAGAAAATATCCTCGTTAATTTGGGACATTACTCGTTTTCGACCCTTTTTTAGTAGGAAGGCCATAATGTGGCCGATTTGCATTGAATCTTAGCGTGTGACAATTCGTTGGATAGGTAAACAACATAACTACGACTTCCATGGGATATTTTTGCATTCTCTAAAAATTCAGCCAAAATGGGGGTTAAGAAAATATCCTCGTTAATTTGGGACATTACTCGTTTTCGACCGTTTTTTAGTAGGAAGGCCATAATGTGGCCGATTTGCATTGAATCTTAGCGTGTGACAATTCGTTGGATAGTTAAACAACATAACTACGACTTCCATTGGATATTTTTGCATTCTCTAAAAATTCAGCCAAAATGGGGGTTAAGAAAATATCCTCGTTAATTTGGGACATTACTCGTTTTCGACCCTTTTTTGGTAGGAAGGCCATAATGTGGCCGATTTGCATTGAGTCTTAGCGTGTGACAATTCGTTGGATAGGTAAACAACATAACTACGACTTCCATGGGATATTTTTGCATTTTTTAAAAATTCAGCCAAAATGGAGGTTAAGAAAATCTCCTCGTTAATTTGGGACATTACTCGTTTTCGACCCTTTTTTATAAGGAAGGCCATAAAGTGGCCGGTTTGTATTGAATCTTAGCATGGGACAATTCGTTGGATAGGTAAACAACATAGCTACGACTTCCATGGGATATTTTTGCATTTTTTAAAAATTCAGCCAAAATGGAGGTTAAGAAAATCTCCTCGTTAATTTGGGACATTACTCGTTTTCGACCCTTTTTTACTAGGAAGGCCATAATGTGGCCGATTTGCATTGAATCTTAGCGTGTGACAATTCGTTGGATAGGTAAACAACATAACTACGACTTCCATGGGATATTTTTGCATTCTCTAAAAATTCGGCCAAAATGGAGGTCAAGAAAATCTCCTCGTTAATTTAGGACATTACTCGTTTTCGACCCTTTTTTATAAGGAAGGCCATAAAGTGGCCGGTTTGTATTGAATCTTAGCATGGGACAATTCGTTGGATAGGTAAACAACATAGCTACGACTTCCATGGGATATTTTTGCATTTTTTAAAAATTCAGCCAAAATGGAGGTTAAGAAAATCTCCTCGTTAATTTGGGACATTACTCGTTTTCGACCCTTTTTTACTAGGAAGGCCATAATGTGGCCGATTTGCATTGAATCTTAGTGTGTGACAATTCGTTGGATAGGTAAACAACATAACTATGACTTCCATGGGATATTTTTGCATTCTCTAAAAATTCAGCCAAAATGGGGGTTAAGAAAATATCCTCGTTAATTTGGGACATTACTCGTTTTAGACCCTTTTTTAGTAGGAAGGCCATAATGTGGCCGATTTGCATTGAATCTTAGCGTGTGCCAATTCGTTGGATAGGTAAACAACATAACTACGACTTCCATGGGATATTTTTGCATTCTCTAAAAATTCAGCCAAAATGGGGGTTAAGAAAATATCCTCGTTAATTTGGGACATTACTCGTTTTCGACCCTTTTTTGGTAGGAAGGCCATAATGTGGCCGATTTGCATTGAGTCTTAGCGTGTGACAATTCGTTGGATAGGTAAACAACATAACTACGACTTCCATGGGATATTTTTGCATTCTCTAAAAATTCAGCCAAAATGGGGGTTAAGAAAATATCCTCGTTAATTTGGGACATTACTCGTTTTCGACCCTTTTTTGGTAGGAAGGCCATAATGTGGCCGATTTGCATTGAGTCTTAGCGTGTGACAATTCGTTGGATAGGTAAACAACATAACTACGACTTCCATGGGATATTTTTGCATTTTTTAAAAATTCAGCCAAAATGGAGGTTAAGAAAATCTCCTCGTTAATTTGGGACATTACTCGTTTTCGACCCTTTTTTATAAGGAAGGCCATAAAGTGGCCGGTTTGTATTGAATCTTAGCATGGGACAATTCGTTGGATAGGTAAACAACATAGCTACGACTTCCATGGGATATTTTTGCATTTTTTAAAAATTCAGCCAAAATGGAGGTTAAGAAAATCTCCTCGTTAATTTGGGACATTACTCGTTTTCGACCCTTTTTTACTAGGAAGGCCATAATGTGGCCGATTTGCATTGAATCTTAGTGTGTGACAATTCGTTGGATAGGTAAACAACATAACTATGACTTCCATGGGATATTTTTGCATTCTCTAAAAATTCAGCCAAAATGGGGGTTAAGAAAATATCCTCGTTAATTTGGGACATTACTCGTTTTAGACCCTTTTTTAGTAGGAAGGCCATAATGTGGCCGATTTGCATTGAATCTTAGCGTGTGCCAATTCGTTGGATAGGTAAACAACATAACTACGACTTCCATGGGATATTTTTGCATTCTCTAAAAATTCAGCCAAAATGGGGGTTAAGAAAATATCCTCGTTAATTTGGGACATTACTCGTTTTCGACCCTTTTTTGGTAGGAAGGCCATAATGTGGCCGATTTGCATTGAGTCTTAGCGTGTGACAATTCGTTGGATAGGTAAACAACATAACTACGACTTCCATGGGATATTTTTGCATTCTCTAAAAATTCAGCCAAAATGGGGGTTAAGAAAATATCCTCGTTAATTTGGGACATTACTCGTTTTCGACCCTTTTTTGGTAGGAAGGCCATAATGTGGCCGATTTGCATTGAGTCTTAGCGTGTGACAATTCGTTGGATAGGTAAACAACATAACTACGACTTCCATGGGATATTTTTGCATTTTTTAAAAATTCAGCCAAAATGGAGGTTAAGAAAATCTCCTCGTTAATTTGGGACATTACTCGTTTTCGACCCTTTTTTATAAGGAAGGCCATAAAGTGGCCGGTTTGTATTGAATCTTAGCATGGGACAATTCGTTGGATAGGTAAACAACATAGCTACGACTTCCATGGGATATTTTTGCATTTTTTAAAAATTCAGCCAAAATGGAGGTTAAGAAAATCTCCTCGTTAATTTGGGACATTACTCGTTTTCGACCCTTTTTTACTAGGAAGGCCATAATGTGGCCGATTTGCATTGAATCTTAGCGTGTGACAATTTGTTGGATAGGTAAACAACATAACTACGACTTCCATGGGATATTTTTGAATTCTCTAAAAATTCGGCCAAAATGGAGGTCAAGAAAATCTCCTCGTTAATTTAGGACATTACTCGTTTTCGACCCTTTTTTATAAGGAAGGCCATAAAGTGGCCGGTTTGTATTGAATCTTAGCATGGGACAATTCGTTGGATAGGTAAATAACATAGCTACGACTTCCATGGGATATTTTTGCATTTTTTAAAAATTCAGCCAAAATGGAGGTTAAGAAAATCTCCTCGTTAATTTGGGACATTACTCGTTTTCGACCCTTTTTTACTAGGAAGGCCATAATGTGGCCGATTTGCATTGAATCTTAGTGTGTGACAATTCGTTGGATAGGTAAACAACATAACTATGACTTCCATGGGATATTTTTGCATTCTCTAAAAATTCAGCCAAAATGGGGGTTAAGAAAATATCCTCGTTAATTTGGGACATTACTCGTTTTAGACCCTTTTTTAGTAGGAAGGCCATAATGTGGCCGATTTGCATTGAATCTTAGCGTGTGCCAATTCGTTGGATAGGTAAACAACATAACTACGACTTCCATGGGATATTTTTGCATTCTCTAAAAATTCGGCCAAAATGGAGGTTAAGAAAATCTCCTCGTTAATTTAGGACATTACTCGTTTTCGACCCATTTTTACTAGGAAGGCCATAAAGTGGCCGATTTGTATTGAATCTTAGCATGTGACAATTCGTTGGATAGGTAAACAACATAACTACGACTTCCAAGGGATATTTTTGCATTCTCCAAAAATTCAGCCAAAATGGAGGTTAAGAAAATCTCCTCGTTAATTTAGGACATTACTCGTTTTCGACCCATTTTTACTAGGAAGGCCATAAAGTGGCCGATTTGTATTGAATCTTAGCATGTGACAATTCGTTGGATAGGTAAACAAAATAACTACGACTTCCATGGGATATTTTTGCATTCTCTAAAAATTCAGCCAAAATGGAGGTTAAGAAAATCTCCTCGTTAATTTGGGACATTACTCGTTTTCGACCCTTTTTTGGTAGGAAGGCCATAATGTGGCCGATTTGCATTGAGTCTTAGCGTGTGACAATTCGTTGGATAGGTAAACAACATAACTACGACTTCCATGGGATATTTTTGCATTCTCTAAAAATTCGGCCAAAATGGAGGTCAAGAAAATCTCCTCGTTAATTTAGGACATTACTCGTTTTCGACCCTTTTTTATAAGGAAGCCATAAAGTGGCCGGTTTGTATTGAATCTTAGCATGGGACAATTCGTTGGATAGGTAAACAACATAGCTACGACTTCCATGGGATATTTTTGCATTTTTTAAAAATTCAGCCAAAATGGAGGTTAAGAAAATCTCCTCGTCAATTTGGGACATTACTCGTTTTCGACCCTTTTTTACTAGGAAGGCCATAATGTGGCCGATTTGCATTGAATCTTAGCGTGTGACAATTCGTTGGATAGGTAAACAACATAACTATGACTTCCATGGGATATTTTTGCATTCTCTAAAAATTCAGCCAAAATGGGGGTTAAGAAAATATCCTCGTTAATTTGGGACATTACTCATTTTCGACCCTTTTTTAGTAGGAAGGCCATAATGTGGCCGATTTGCATTGAATCTTAGCGTGTGACAATTCGTTGGATAGGTAAACAACATAACTACGACTTCCATGGGATATTTTTGCATTCTCTAAAAATTCGGCCAAAATGGAGGTCAAGAAAATCTCCTCGTTAATTTAGGACATTACTCGTTTTCGACCCTTTTTTATAAGGAAGGCCATAAAGTGGCCGGTTTGTATTGAATCTTAGCATGGGACAATTCGTTGGATAGGTAAACAACATAGCTACGACTTCCATGGGATATTTTTGCATTTTTTAAAAATTCAGCCAAAATGGAGGTTAAGAAAATCTCCTCGTTAATTTGGGACATTACTCGTTTTCGACCCTTTTTTACTAGGAAGGCCATAATGTGGCCGATTTGCATTGAATCTTAGCGTGTGACAATTCGTTGGATAGGTAAACAACATAACTACGACTTCCATGGGATATTTTTGCATTCTCTAAAAATTCAGCCAAAATGGGGGTTAAGAAAATATCCTCGTTAATTTGGGACATTACTCGTTTTCGACCGTTTTTTAGTAGGAAGGCCATAATGTGGCCGATTTGCATTGAATCTTAGCGTGTGACAATTCGTTGGATAGGTAAACAACATAACTACGACTTCCATGGGATATTTTTGCATTCTCTAAAAATTCAGCCAAAATGGGGGTTAAGAAAATATCCTCGTTAATTTGGGACATTACTCGTTTTCGACCGTTTTTTAGTAGGAAGGCCATAATGTGGCCGATTTGCATTGAATCTTAGCGTGTGACAATTCGTTGGATAGTTAAACAACATAACTACGACTTCCATTGGATATTTTTGCATTCTCTAAAAATTCAGCCAAAATGGGGGTTAAGAAAATATCCTCGTTAATTTGGGACATTACTCGTTTTCGACCCTTTTTTGGTAGGAAGGCCATAATGTGGCCGATTTGCATTGAGTCTTAGCGTGTGACAATTCGTTGGATAGGTAAACAACATAACTACGACATCCATGGGATATTTTTGCATTTTTTAAAAATTCAGCCAAAATGGAGGTTTAGAAAATCTCCTCGTTAATTTGGGACATTACTCGTTTTCGACCCTTTTTTATAAGGAAGGCCATAAAGTGGCCGGTTTGTATTGAATCTTAGCATGGGACAATTCGTTGGATAGGTAAACAACATAGCTACGACTTCCATGGGATATTTTTGCATTTTTTAAAAATTCAGCCAAAATGGAGGTTAAGAAAATCTCCTCGTTAATTTGGGACATTACTCGTTTTCGACCCTTTTTTACTAGGAAGGCCATAATGTGGCCGATTTGCATTGAATCTTAGCGTGTGACAATTCGTTGGATAGGTAAACAACATAACTACGACTTCCATGGGATATTTTTGCATTCTCTAAAAATTCGGCCAAAATGGAGGTCAAGAAAATCTCCTCGTTAATTTAGGACATTACTCGTTTTCGACCCTTTTTTATAAGGAAGGCCATAAAGTGGCCGGTTTGTATTGAATCTTAGCATGGGACAATTCGTTGGATAGGTAAACAACATAGCTACGACTTCCATGGGATATTTTTGCATTTTTTAAAAATTCAGCCAAAATGGAGGTTAAGAAAATCTCCTCGTTAATTTGGGACATTACTCGTTTTCGACCCTTTTTTACTAGGAAGGCCATAATGTGGCCGATTTGCATTGAATCTTAGTGTGTGACAATTCGTTGGATAGGTAAACAACATAACTATGACTTCCATGGGATATTTTTGCATTCTCTAAAAATTCAGCCAAAATGGGGGTTAAGAAAATATCCTCGTTAATTTGGGACATTACTCGTTTTAGACCCTTTTTTAGTAGGAAGGCCATAATGTGGCCGATTTGCATTGAATCTTAGCGTGTGACAATTCGTTGGATAGGTAAACAACATAACTACGACTTCCATGGGATATTTTTGCATTCTCTAAAAATTCGGCCAAAATGGAGGTCAAGAAAATCTCCTCGTTAATTTAGGACATTACTCGTTTTCGACCCTTTTTTATAAGGAAGGCCATAAAGTGGCCGGTTTGTATTGAATCTTAGCATGGGACAATTCGTTGGATAGGTAAACAACATAGCTACGACTTCCATGGGATATTTTTGCATTTTTTAAAAATTCAGCCAAAATGGAGGTTAAGAAAATCTCCTCGTTAATTTGGGACATTACTCGTTTTCGACCCTTTTTTACTAGGAAGGCCATAATGTGGCCGATTTGCATTGAATCTTAGTGTGTGACAATTCGTTGGATAGGTAAACAACATAACTATGACTTCCATGGGATATTTTTGCATTCTCTAAAAATTCAGCCAAAATGGGGGTTAAGAAAATATCCTCGTTAATTTGGGACATTACTCGTTTTAGACCCTTTTTTAGTAGGAAGGCCATAATGTGGCCGATTTGCATTGAATCTTAGCGTGTGCCAATTCGTTGGATAGGTAAACAACATAACTACGACTTCCATGGGATATTTTTGCATTCTCTAAAAATTCAGCCAAAATGGGGGTTAAGAAAATATCCTCGTTAATTTGGGACATTACTCGTTTTCGACCCTTTTTTGGTAGGAAGGCCATAATGTGGCCGATTTGCATTGAGTCTTAGCGTGTGACAATTCGTTGGATAGGTAAACAATATAACTACGACTTCCATGGGATATTTTTGCATTCTCTAAAAATTCAGCCAAAATGGGGGTTAAGAAAATATCCTCGTTAATTTGGGACATTACTCGTTTTCGACCCTTTTTTGGTAGGAAGGCCATAATGTGGCCGATTTGCATTGAGTCTTAGCGTGTGACAATTCGTTGGATAGGTAAACAACATAACTACGACTTCCATGGGATATTTTTGCATTTTTTAAAAATTCAGCCAAAATGGAGGTTAAGAAAATCTCCTCGTTAATTTGGGACATTACTCGTTTTCGACCCTTTTTTATAAGGAAGGCCATAAAGTGGCCGGTTTGTATTGAATCTTAGCATGGGACAATTCGTTGGATAGGTAAACAACATAGCTACGACTTCCATGGGATATTTTTGCATTTTTTAAAAATTCAGCCAAAATGGAGGTTAAGAAAATCTCCTCGTTAATTTGGGACATTACTCGTTTTCGACCCTTTTTTACTAGGAAGGCCATAATGTGGCCGATTTGCATTGAATCTTAGCGTGTGACAATTTGTTGGATAGGTAAACAACATAACTACGACTTCCATGGGATATTTTTGAATTCTCTAAAAATTCGGCCAAAATGGAGGTCAAGAAAATCTCCTCGTTAATTTAGGACATTACTCGTTTTCGACCCTTTTTTATAAGGAAGGCCATAAAGTGGCCGGTTTGTATTGAATCTTAGCATGGGACAATTCGTTGGATAGGTAAATAACATAGCTACGACTTCCATGGGATATTTTTGCATTTTTTAAAAATTCAGCCAAAATGGAGGTTAAGAAAATCTCCTCGTTAATTTGGGACATTACTCGTTTTCGACCCTTTTTTACTAGGAAGGCCATAATGTGGCCGATTTGCATTGAATCTTAGTGTGTGACAATTCGTTGGATAGGTAAACAACATAACTATGACTTCCATGGGATATTTTTGCATTCTCTAAAAATTCAGCCAAAATGGGGGTTAAGAAAATATCCTCGTTAATTTGGGACATTACTCGTTTTAGACCCTTTTTTAGTAGGAAGGCCATAATGTGGCCGATTTGCATTGAATCTTAGCGTGTGCCAATTCGTTGGATAGGTAAACAACATAACTACGACTTCTATGGGATATTTTTGCATTCTCTAAAAATTCGGCCAAAATGGAGGTTAAGAAAATCTCCTCATTAATTTAGGACATTACTCGTTTTCGACCCATTTTTACTAGGAAGGCCATAAAGTGGCCGATTTGTATTGAATCTTAGCATGTGACAATTCGTTGGATAGGTAAACAACATAACTACGACTTCCAAGGGATATTTTTGCATTCTCCAAAAATTCAGCCAAAATGGAGGTTAAGAAAATCTCCTCGTTAATTTGGGACATTACTCGTTTTCGACCCTTTTTTACTAGGAAGGCCATAATGTGGCCGATTTGCATTGAATCTTAGCGTGTGACAATTCGTTGGATAGGTAAACAACATAACTACGACTTCCAAGGGATATTTTTGCATTCTCCAAAAATTCAGCCAAAATGGAGGTTAAGAAAATCTCCTCGTTAATTTGGGACATTACTCGTTTTCGACCCTTTTTTACTAGGAAGGCCATAATGTGGCCGATTTGCATTGAATCTTAGCGTGTGACAATTCGTTGGATAGGTAAACAACATAACTACGACTTCCATGGGATATTTTTGCATTCTCTAAAAATTCAGCCAAAATGGGGGTTAAGAAAATATCCTCGTTAATTTGGGACATTACTCGTTTTCGACCGTTTTTTAGTAGGAAGGCCATAATGTGGCCGATTTGCATTGAATCTTAGCGTGTGACAATTCGTTGGATAGGTAAACAACATAACTATGACTTCCATGGGATATTTTTGCATTCTCTAAAAATTCAGCCAAAATGGGGGTTAAGAAAATATCCTCGTTAATTTGGGACATTACTCGTTTTCGACCGTTTTTTAGTAGGAAGGCCATAATGTGGCCGATTTGCATTGAATCTTAGCGTGTGACAATTCGTTGGATAGTTAAACAACATAACTACGACTTCCATTGGATATTTTTGCATTCTCTAAAAATTCAGCCAAAATGGGGGTTAAGAAAATATCCTCGTTAATTTGGGACATTACTCGTTTTCGACCCTTTTTTGGTAGGAAGGCCATAATGTGGCCGATTTGCATTGAGTCTTAGCGTGTGACAATTCGTTGGATAGGTAAACAACATAACTACGACTTCCATGGGATATTTTTGCATTTTTTAAAAATTCAGCCAAAATGGAGGTTAAGAAAATCTCCTCGTTAATTTGGGACATTACTCGTTTTCGACCCTTTTTTATAAGGAAGGCCATAAAGTGGCCGGTTTGTATTGAATCTTAGCATGGGACAATTCGTTGGATAGGTAAACAACATAGCTACGACTTCCATGGGATATTTTTGCATTTTTTAAAAATTCAGCCAAAATGGAGGTTAAGAAAATCTCCTCGTTAATTTGGGACATTACTCGTTTTCGACCCTTTTTTACTAGGAAGGCCATAATGTGGCCGATTTGCATTGAATCTTAGCGTGTGACAATTCGTTGGATAGGTAAACAACATAACTACGACTTCCAAGGGATATTTTTGCATTCTCCAAAAATTCAGCCAAAATGGAGGTTAAGAAAATCTCCTCGTTAATTTGGGACATTACTCGTTTTCGACCCTTTTTTACTAGGAAGGCCATAATGTGGCCGATTTGCATTGAATCTTAGCGTGTGACAATTCGTTGGATAGGTAAACAACATAACTACGACTTCCATGGGATATTTTTGCATTCTCTAAAAATTCAGCCAAAATGGGGGTTAAGAAAATATCCTCGTTAATTTGGGACATTACTCGTTTTCGACCGTTTTTTAGTAGGAAGGCCATAATGTGGCCGATTTGCATTGAATCTTAGCGTGTGACAATTCGTTGGATAGGTAAACAACATAACTACGACTTCCATGGGATATTTTTGCATTCTCTAAAAATTCAGCCAAAATGGGGGTTAAGAAAATATCCTCGTTAATTTGGGACATTACTCGTTTTCGACCGTTTTTTAGTAGGAAGGCCATAATGTGGCCGATTTGCATTGAATCTTAGCGTGTGACAATTCGTTGGATAGTTAAACAACATAACTACGACTTCCATTGGATATTTTTGCATTCTCTAAAAATTCAGCCAAAATGGGGGTTAAGAAAATATCCTCGTTAATTTGGGACATTACTCGTTTTCGACCCTTTTTTGGTAGGAAGGCCATAATGTGGCCGATTTGCATTGAGTCTTAGCGTGTGACAATTCGTTGGATAGGTAAACAACATAACTACGACTTCCATGGGATATTTTTGCATTTTTTAAAAATTCAGCCAAAATGGAGGTTAAGAAAATCTCCTCGTTAATTTGGGACATTACTCGTTTTCGACCCTTTTTTATAAGGAAGGCCATAAAGTGGCCGGTTTGTATTGAATCTTAGCATGGGACAATTCGTTGGATAGGTAAACAACATAGCTACGACTTCCATGGGATATTTTTGCATTTTTTAAAAATTCAGCCAAAATGGAGGTTAAGAAAATCTCCTCGTTAATTTGGGACATTACTCGTTTTCGACCCTTTTTTACTAGGAAGGCCATAATGTGGCCGATTTGCATTGAATCTTAGCGTGTGACAATTTGTTGGATAGGTAAACAACATAACTACGACTTCCATGGGAAATTTTTGAATTCTCTAAAAATTCGGCCAAAATGGAGGTCAAGAAAATCTCCTCGTTAATTTAGGACATTACTCGTTTTCGACCCTTTTTTATAAGGAAGGCCATAAAGTGGCCGGTTTGTATTGAATCTTAGCATGGGACAATTCGTTGGATAGGTAAATAACATAGCTACGACTTCCATGGGATATTTTTGCATTTTTTAAAAATTCAGCCAAAATGGAGGTTAAGAAAATCTCCTCGTTAATTTGGGACATTACTCGTTTTCGACCCTTTTTTACTAGGAAGGCCATAATGTGGCCGATTTGCATTGAATCTTAGTGTGTGACAATTCGTTGGATAGGTAAACAACATAACTATGACTTCCATGGGATATTTTTGCATTCTCTAAAAATTCAGCCAAAATGGGGGTTAAGAAAATATCCTCGTTAATTTGGGACATTACTCGTTTTAGACCCTTTTTTAGTAGGAAGGCCATAATGTGGCCGATTTGCATTGAATCTTAGCGTGTGCCAATTCGTTGGATAGGTAAACAACATAACTACGACTTCTATGGGATATTTTTGCATTCTCTAAAAATTCGGCCAAAATGGAGGTTAAGAAAATCTCCTCGTTAATTTAGGACATTACTCGTTTTCGACCCATTTTTACTAGGAAGGCCATAAAGTGGCCGATTTGTATTGAATCTTAGCATGTGACAATTCGTTGGATAGGTAAACAACATAACTACGACTTCCAAGGGATATTTTTGCATTCTCCAAAAATTCAGCCAAAATGGAGGTTAAGAAAATCTCCTCGTTAATTTGGGACATTACTCGTTTTCGACCCTTTTTTACTAGGAAGGCCATAATGTGGCCGATTTGCATTGAATCTTAGCGTGTGACAATTCGTTGGATAGGTAAACAACATAACTACGACTTCCAAGGGATATTTTTGCATTCTCCAAAAATTCAGCCAAAATGGAGGTTAAGAAAATCTCCTCGTTAATTTGGGACATTACTCGTTTTCGACCCTTTTTTACTAGGAAGGCCATAATGTGGCCGATTTGCATTGAATCTTAGCGTGTGACAATTCGTTGGATAGGTAAACAACATAACTACGACTTCCATGGGATATTTTTGCATTCTCTAAAAATTCAGCCAAAATGGGGGTTAAGAAAATATCCTCGTTAATTTGGGACATTACTCGTTTTCCACCCTTTTTTGGTAGGAAGGCCATAATGTGGCCGATTTGCATTGAGTCTTAGCGTGTGACAATTCTTTGGATAGGTAAACAACATAACTACGACTTCCATGGGATATTTTTGCATTTTTTAAAAATTCAGCCAAAATGGAGGTTAAGAAAATCTCCTCGTTAATTTGGGACATTACTCGTTTTCGACCCTTTTTTATAAGGAAGGCCATAAAGTGGCCGGTTTGTATTGAATCTTAGCATGGGACAATTCGTTGGATAGGTAAACAACATAGCTACGACTTCCATGGGATATTTTTGCATTTTTTAAAAATTCAGCCAAAATGGAGGTTAAGAAAATCTCCTCGTTAATTTGGGACATTACTCGTTTTCGACCCTTTTTTACTAGGAAGGCCATAATGTGGCCGATTTGCATTGAATCTTAGCGTGTGACAATTCGTTGGATAGGTAAACAACATAACTACGACTTCCATGGGATATTTTTGAATTCTCTAAAAATTCGGCCAAAATGGAGGTCAAGAAAATCTCCTCGTTAATTTAGGACATTACTCGTTTTCGACCCTTTTTTATAAGGAAGGCCATAAAGTGGCCGGTTTGTATTGAATCTTAGCATGGGACAATTCGTTGGATAGGTAAACAACATAGCTACGACTTCCATGGGATATTTTTGCATTTTTTAAAAATTCAGCCAAAATGGAGGTTAAGAAAATCTCCTCGTTAATTTGGGACATTACTCGTTTTCGACCCTTTTTTACTAGGAAGGCCATAATGTGGCCGATTTGCATTGAATCTTAGTGTGTGACAATTCGTTGGATAGGTAAACAACATAACTATGACTTCCATGGGATATTTTTGCATTCTCTAAAAATTCAGCCAAAATGGGGGTTAAGAAAATATCCTCGTTAATTTGGGACATTACTCGTTTTAGACCCTTTTTTAGTAGGAAGGCCATAATGTGGCCGATTTGCATTGAATCTTAGCGTGTGCCAATTCGTTGGATAGGTAAACAACATAACTACGACTTCCATGGGATATTTTTGCATTCTCTAAAAATTCGGCCAAAATGGAGGTTAAGAAAATCTCCTCGTTAATTTAGGACATTACTCGTTTTCGACCCATTTTTACTAGGAAGGCCATAAAGTGGCCGATTTGTATTGAATCTTAGCATGTGACAATTCGTTGGATAGGTAAACAACATAACTACGACTTCCAAGGGATATTTTTGCATTCTCCAAAAATTCAGCCAAAATGGAGGTTAAGAAAATCTCCTCGTTAATTTGGGACATTACTCGTTTTCGACCCTTTTTTACTAGGAAGGCCATAATGTGGCCGATTTGCATTGAATCTTAGCGTGTGACAATTCGTTGGATAGGTAAACAACATAACTACGACTTCCACGGGATATTTTTGCATTCTCTAAAAATTCGGCCAAAATGGAGGTCAAGAAAATCTCCTCGTTAATTTAGGACATTACTCGTTTTCGACCCTTTTTTATAAGGAAGGCCATAAAGTGGCCGGTTTGTATTGAATCTTAGCATGGGACAATTCGTTGGATAGGTAAACAACATAGCTACGACTTCCATGGGATATTTTTGCATTTTTTAAAAATTCAGCCAAAATGGAGGTTAAGAAAATCTCCTCGTTAATTTGGGACATTACTCGTTTTCGACCCTTTTTTACTAGGAAGGCCATAATGTGGCCGATTTGCATTGAATCTTAGTGTGTGACAATTCGTTGGATAGGTAAACAACATAACTATGACTTCCATGGGATATTTTTGCATTCTCTAAAAATTCGGCCAAAATGGAGGTTAAGAAAATCTCCTCGTTAATTTAGGACATTACTCGTTTTCGACCCATTTTTACTAGGAAGGCCATAAAGTGGCCGATTTGTATTGAATCTTAGCATGTGACAATTCGTTGGATAGGTAAACAAAATAACTACGACTTCCATGGGATATTTTTGCATTCTCTAAAAATTCAGCCAAAATGGAGGTTAAGAAAATCTCCTCGTTAATTTGGGACATTACTCGTTTTCGACCCTTTTAGGAAGGCCATAATGTGGCCGATTTGCATTGAGTCTTAGCGTGTGACAATTCGTTGGATAGGTAAACAACATAACTACGACTTCCATGGGATATTTTTGCATTCTCTAAAAATTCGGCCAAAATGGAGGTCAAGAAAA
Organism: Medicago sativa; assembly: GCF_051527215.1. Classification (NCBI taxonomy): domain Eukaryota; kingdom Viridiplantae; phylum Streptophyta; class Magnoliopsida; order Fabales; family Fabaceae; genus Medicago; species Medicago sativa. The sequence continues at coordinate 87,977,797 of NC_140750.1, forward strand.
TCTCCTCGTTAATTTAGGACATTACTCGTTTTCGACCCTTTTTTTATAAGGAAGGCCATAAAGTGACCGGTTTGTATTGAATCTTAGCATGGGACCATTCGTTGGATAGGTAAACAACATAACTACGACTTCCATGGGATATTTTTGCATTCTCTAAAAATTCGGCCAAAATGGAGGTCAAGGAAATCTCCTCGTTAATTTAGGACATTACTCGTTTTCGACCCTTTTTTATAAGGAAGGCCATAAAGTGGCCGGTTTGTATTGAATCTTAGCACGGGACAATTCGTTGGATAGGTAAACAACATAGCTACGACTTCCATGGGATATTTTTGCATTCTCTAAAAATTCAGCCAAAATGGAGGTTAAGAAAATATCCTCGTTAATTTGGGACATTACTCGTTTTAGACCCTTTTTTAGTAGGAAGGCCATAATGTGGCCGATTTGCATTGAATCTTAGCGTGTGCCAATTCGTTGGATAGGTAAACAACATAACTACGACTTCCATGGGATATTTTTGCATTCTCTAAAAATTCAGCCAAAATGGGGGTTAAGAAAATATCCTCGTTAATTTGGGACATTACTCGTTTTCGACCCTTTTTTGGTAGGAAGGCCATAATGTGGCCGATTTGCATTGAGTCTTAGCGTGTGACAATTCGTTGGATAGGTAAACAACATAACTACGACTTCCATGGGATATTTTTGCATTTTTTAAAAATTCAGCCAAAATGGAGGTTAAGAAAATCTCCTCGTTAATTTGGGACATTACTCGTTTTCGACCCTTTTTTATAAGGAAGGCCATAAAGTGGCCGGTTTGTATTGAATCTTAGCATGGGACAATTCGTTGGATAGGTAAACAACATAGCTACGACTTCCATGGGATATTTTTGCATTTTTTAAAAATTCAGCCAAAATGGAGGTTAAGAAAATCTCCGCGTTAATTTGGGACATTACTCGTTTTCGACCCTTTTTTACTAGGAAGGCCATAATGTGGCCGATTTGCATTGAATCTTAGCGTGTGACAATTCGTTGGATAGGTAAACAACATAACTACGACTTCCATGGGATATTTTTGAATTCTCTAAAAATTCGGCCAAAATGGAGGTCAAGAAAATCTCCTCGTTAATTTAGGACATTACTCGTTTTCGACCCTTTTTTATAAGGAAGGCCATAAAGTGGCCGGTTTGTATTGAATCTTAGCATGGGACAATTCGTTGGATAGGTAAACAACATAGCTACGACTTCCATGGGATATTTTTGCATTTTTTAAAAATTCAGCCAAAATGGAGGTTAAGAAAATCTCCTCGTTAATTTGGGACATTACTCGTTTTCGACCCTTTTTTACTAAGAAGGCCATAATGTGGCCGATTTGCATTGAATCTTAGTGTGTGACAATTCGTTGGATAGGTAAACAACATAACTATGACTTCCATGGGATATTTTTGCATTCTCTAAAAATTCAGCCAAAATGGGGGTTAAGAAAATATCCTCGTTAATTTGGGACATTACTCGTTTTAGACCCTTTTTTAGTAGGAAGGCCATAATGTGGCCGATTTGCATTGAATCTTAGCGTGTGCCAATTCGTTGGATAGGTAAACAACATAACTACGACTTCCATGGGATATTTTTGCATTCTCTAAAAATTCGGCCAAAATGGAGGTTAAGAAAATCTCCTCGTTAATTTAGGACATTACTCGTTTTCGACCCATTTTTACTAGGAAGGCCATAAAGTGGCCGATTTGTATTGAATCTTAGCATGTGACAATTCGTTGGATAGGTAAACAACATAACTACGACTTCCAAGGGATATTTTTGCATTCTCCAAAAATTCAGCCAAAATGGATGTTAAGAAAATCTCCTCGTTAATTTGGGACATTACTCGTTTTCGACCCTTTTTTACTAGGAAGGCCATAATGTGGCCGATTTGCATTGAATCTTAGCGTGTGACAATTCGTTGGATAGGTAAACAACATAACTACGACTTCCATGGGATATTTTTGCATTCTCTAAAAATTCGGCCAAAATGGAGGTCAAGAAAATCTCCTCGTTAATTTAGGACATTACTCGTTTTCGACCCTTTTTTATAAGGAAGGCCATAAAGTGGCCGGTTTGTATTGAATCTTAGCATGGGACAATTCGTTGGATAGGTAAACAACATAGCTACGACTTCCATGGGATATTTTTGCATTTTTTAAAAATTCAGCCAAAATGGAGGTTAAGAAAATCTCCTTGTTAATTTGGGACATTACTCGTTTTCGACCCTTTTTTACTAGGAAGGCCATAATGTGGCCGATTTGCATTGAATCTTAGTGTGTGACAATTCGTTGGATAGGTAAACAACATAACTATGACTTCCATGGGATATTTTTGCATTCTCTAAAAATTCGGCCAAAATGGAGGTCAAGAAAATCTCCTCGTTAATTTAGGACATTACTCGTTTTCGACCCTTTTTTTATAAGGAAGGCCATAAATTGACCGGTTTGTATTGAATCTTAGCATGGGACCATTCGTTGGATAGGTAAACAACATAACTACGACTTCCATGGGATATTTTTGCATTCTCTAAAAATTCGGCCAAAATGGAGGTCAAGAAAATCTCCTCGTTAATTTAGGACATTACTCGTTTTCGACCCTTTTTTTATAAGGAAGGCCATAAAGTGACCGGTTTGTATTGAATCTTAGCATGGGACCATTCGTTGGATAGGTAAACAACATAACTACGACTTCCATGGGATATTTTTGCATTCTCTAAAAATTCGGCCAAAATGGAGGTCAAGGAAATCTCCTCGTTAATTTAGGACATTACTCGTTTTCGACCCTTTTTTTATAAGGAAGGCCATAAAGTGACCGGTTTGTATTGAATCTTAGCATGGGACCATTCGTTGGATAGGTAAACAACATAACTACGACTTCCATGGGATATTTTTGCATTCTCTAAAAATTCGGCCAAAATGGAGGTCAAGGAAATCTCCTCGTTAATTTAGGACATTACTCGTTTTCGACCCTTTTTTATAAGGAAGGCCATAAAGTGGCCGGTTTGTATTGAATCTTAGCATGGGACAATTCGTTGGATAGGTAAACAACATAGCTACGACTTCCATGGGATATTTTTGCATTCTCTAAAAATTCAGCCAAAATGGAGGTTAAGAAAATATCCTCGTTAATTTGGGACATTACTCGTTTTAGACCCTTTTTTAGTAGGAAGGCCATAATGTGGCCGATTTGCATTGAATCTTAGCGTGTGCCAATTCGTTGGATAGGTAAACAACATAACTACGACTTCCATGGGATATTTTTGCATTCTCTAAAAATTCAGCCAAAATGGGGGTTAAGAAAATATCCTCGTTAATTTGGGACATTACTCGTTTTCGACCCTTTTTTGGTAGGAAGGCCATAATGTGGCCGATTTGCATTGAGTCTTAGCGTGTGACAATTCGTTGGATAGGTAAACAACATAACTACGACTTCCATGGGATATTTTTGCATTTTTTAAAAATTCAGCCAAAATGGAGGTTAAGAAAATCTCCTCGTTAATTTGGGACATTACTCGTTTTCGACCCTTTTTTATAAGGAAGGCCATAAAGTGGCCGGTTTGTATTGAATCTTAGCATGGGACAATTCGTTGGATAGGTAAACAACATAGCTACGACTTCCATGGGATATTTTTGCATTTTTTAAAAATTCAGCCAAAATGGAGGTTAAGAAAATCTCCTCGTTAATTTGGGACATTACTCGTTTTCGACCCTTTTTTACTAGGAAGGCCATAATGTGGCCGATTTGCATTGAATCTTAGCGTGTGACAATTCGTTGGATAGGTAAACAACATAACTACGACTTCCATGGGATATTTTTGCATTCTCCAAAAATTCAGCCAAAATGGAGGTTAAGAATATCTCCTCGTTAATTTGGGACATTACTCGTTTTCGACCCTTTTTTACTAGGAAGGCCATAATGTGGCCGATTTGCATTGAATCTTAGCGTGTGACAATTCGTTGGATAGGTAAACAACATAACTACGACTTCCACGGGATATTTTTGCATTCTCTAAAAATTCGGCCAAAATGGAGGTCAAGAAAATCTCCTCGTTAATTTAGGACATTACTCGTTTTCGACCCTTTTTTATAAGGAAGGCCATAAAGTGGCCGGTTTGTATTGAATCTTAGCATGGGACAATTCGTTGGATAGGTAAACAACATAGCTACGACTTCCATGGGATATTTTTGCATTTTTTAAAAATTCAGCCAAAATGGAGGTTAAGAAAATCTCCTTGTTAATTTGGGAAATTACTCGTTTTCGACCCTTTTTTACTAGGAAGGCCATAATGTGGCCGATTTGCATTGAATCTTAGTGTGTGACAATTCGTTGGATAGGTAAACAACATAACTATGACTTCCATGGGATATTTTTGCATTCTCTAAAAATTCGGCCAAAATGGAGGTCAAGAAAATCTCCTCGTTAATTTAGGACATTACTCGTTTTCGACCCTTTTTTTATAAGGAAGGCCATAAATTGACCGGTTTGTATTGAATCTTAGCATGGGACCATTCGTTGGATAGGTAAACAACATAACTACGACTTCCATGGGATATTTTTGCATTCTCTAAAAATTCGGCCAAAATGGAGGTCAAGAAAATCTCCTCGTTAATTTAGGACATTACTCGTTTTCGACCCTTTTTTTATAAGGAAGGCCATAAAGTGACCGGTTTGTATTGAATCTTAGCATGGGACCATTCGTTGGATAGGTAAACAACATAACTACGACTTCCATGGGATATTTTTGCATTCTCTAAAAATTCGGCCAAAATGGAGGTCAAGGAAATCTCCTCGTTAATTTAGGACATTACTCGTTTTCGACCCTTTTTTTATAAGGAAGGCCATAAAGTGACCGGTTTGTATTGAATCTTAGCGTGGGACCATTCGTTGGATAGGTAAACAACATAACTACGACTTCCGTGGGATATTTTTGCATTCTCTAAAAATTCGGCCAAAATGGAGGTCAAGGAAATCTCCTCGTTAATTTAGGACATTACTCGTTTTCGACCCTTTTTTATAAGGAAGGCCATAAAGTGGCCGGTTTGTATTGAATCTTAGCATGGGACAATTCGTTGGATAGGTAAACAACATAGCTACGACTTCCATGGGATATTTTTGCATTCTCTAAAAATTCAGCCAAAATGGAGGTTAAGAAAATATCCTCGTTAATTTGGGACATTACTCGTTTTAGACCCTTTTTTAGTAGGAAGGCCATAATGTGGCCGATTTGCATTGAATCTTAGCGTGTGCCAATTCGTTGGATAGGTAAACAACATAACTACGACTTCCATGGGATATTTTTGCATTCTCTAAAAATTCAGCCAAAATGGGGGTTAAGAAAATATCCTCGTTAATTTGGGACATTACTCGTTTTCGACCCTTTTTTGGTAGGAAGGCCATAATGTGGCCGATTTGCATTGAGTCTTAGCGTGTGACAATTCGTTGGATAGGTAAACAACATAACTACGACTTCCATGGGATATTTTTGCATTTTTTAAAAATTCAGCCAAAATGGAGGTTAAGAAAATCTCCTCGTTAATTTGGGACATTACTCGTTTTCGACCCTTTTTTATAAGGAAGGCCATAAAGTGGCCGGTTTGTATTGAATCTTAGCATGGGACAATTCGTTGGATAGGTAAACAACATAGCTACGACTTCCATGGGATATTTTTGCATTTTTTAAAAATTCAGCCAAAATGGAGGTTAAGAAAATCTCCTCGTTAATTTGGGACATTACTCGTTTTCGACCCTTTTTTACTAGGAAGGCCATAATGTGGCCGATTTGCATTGAATCTTAGCGTGTGACAATTCGTTGGATAGGTAAACAACATAACTACGACTTCCATGGGATATTTTTGAATTCTCTAAAAATTCGGCCAAAATGGAGGTCAAGAAAATCTCCTCGTTAATTTAGGACATTACTCGTTTTCGACCCTTTTTTATAAGGAAGGCCATAAAGTGGCCGGTTTGTATTGAATCTTAGCATGGGACAATTCGTTGGATAGGTAAACAACATAGCTACGACTTCCATGGGATATTTTTGCATTTTTTAAAAATTCAGCCAAAATGGAGGTTAAGAAAATCTCCTCGTTAATTTGGGACATTACTCGTTTTCGACCCTTTTTTACTAGGAAGGCCATAATGTGGCCGATTTGCATTGAATCTTAGTGTGTGACAATTCGTTGGATAGGTAAACAACATAACTATGACTTCCATGGGATATTTTTGCATTCTCTAAAAATTCAGCCAAAATGGGGGTTAAGAAAATATCCTCGTTAATTTGGGACATTACTCGTTTTAGACCCTTTTTTAGTAGGAAGGCCATAATGTGGCCGATTTGCATTGAATCTTAGCGTGTGCCAATTCGTTGGATAGGTAAACAACATAACTACGACTTCCATGGGATATTTTTGCATTCTCTAAAAATTCGGCCAAAATGGAGGTTAAGAAAATCTCCTCGTTAATTTAGGACATTACTCGTTTTCGACCCATTTTTACTAGGAAGGCCATAAAGTGGCCGATTTGTATTGAATCTTAGCATGTGACAATTCGTTGGATAGGTAAACAACATAACTACGACTTCCAAGGGATATTTTTGCATTCTCAAGAAATTCAGCCAAAATGGAGGTTAAGAAAATCTCCTCGTTAATTTGGGACATTACTCGTTTTCGACCCTTTTTTACTAGGAAGGCCATAATGTGGCCGATTTGCATTGAATCTTAGCGTGTGACAATTCGTTGGATAGGTAAACAACATAACTACGACTTCCATGGGATATTTTTGCATTCTCTAAAAATTCGGCCAAAATGGAGGTCAAGAAAATCTCCTCGTTAATTTAGGACATTACTCGTTTTCGACCCTTTTTTATAAGGAAGGCCATAAAGTGGCCGGTTTGTATTGAATCTTAGCATGGGACAATTCGTTGGATAGGTAAACAACATAGCTACGACTTCCATGGGATATTTTTGCATTTTTTAAAAATTCAGCCAAAATGGAGGTTAAGAAAATCTCCTCGTTAATTTGGGACATTACTCGTTTTCGACCCTTTTTTACTAGGAAGGCCATAATGTGGCCGATTTGCATTGAATCTTAGTGTGTGACAATTCGTTGGATAGGTAAACAACATAACTATGACTTCCATGGGATATTTTTGCATTCTCTAAAAATTCGGCCAAAATGGAGGTTAAGAAAATCTCCTCGTTAATTTAGGACATTACTCGTTTTCGACCCATTTTTACTAGGAAGGCCATAAAGTGGCCGATTTGTATTGAATCTTAGCATGTGACAATTCGTTGGATAGGTAAACAAAATAACTACGACTTCCATGGGATATTTTTGCATTCTCTAAAAATTCAGCCAAAATGGAGGTTAAGAAAATCTCCTCGTTAATTTGGGACATTACTCGTTTTCGACCCTTTTAGGAAGGGCATAATGTGGCCGATTTGCATTGAGTCTTAGCGTGTGACAATTCGTTGGATAGGTAAACAACATAACTACGACTTCCATGGGATATTTTTGCATTCTCTAAAAATTCGGCCAAAATGGAGGTCAAGAAAATCTCCTCGTTAATTTAGGACATTACTCGTTTTCGACCCTTTTTTTATAAGGAAGGCCATAAAGTGACCAGTTTGTATTGAATCTTAGCATGGGACCATTCGTTGGATAGGTAAACAACATAACTACGACTTCCATGGGATATTTTTGCATTCTCTAAAAATTCGGCCAAAATGGAGGTCAAGGAAATCTCCTCGTTAATTTAGGACATTACTCGTTTTCGACCCTTTTTTATAAGGAAGGCCATAAAGTGGCCGGTTTGTATTGAATCTTAGCATGGGACAATTCGTTGGATAGGTAAACAACATAGCTACGACTTCCATGGGATATTTTTGCATTTTTTAAAAATTCAGCCAAAATGGAGGTTAAGAAAATCTCCTCGTTAATTTGGGACATTACTCGTTTTCGACCCTTTTTTACTAGGAAGGCCATAATATGGCCGATTTGCATTGAATCTTAGTGTGTGACAATTCGTTGGATAGGTAAACAACATAACTATGACTTCCATGGGATATTTTTGCATTCTCTAAAAATTCAGCCAAAATGGGGGTTAAGAAAATATCCTCGTTAATTTGGGACATTACTCGTTTTAGACCCTTTTTTAGTAGGAAGGCCATAATGTGGCCGATTTGCATTGAATCTTAGCGTGTGCCAATTCGTTGGATAGGTAAACAACATAACTACGACTTCCATGGGATATTTTTGCATTCTCTAAAAATTCGGCCAAAATGGAGGTTAAGAAAATCTCCTCGTTAATTTAGGACATTACTCGTTTTCGACCCATTTTTACTAGGAAGGCCATAAAGTGGCCGATTTGTATTGAATCTTAGCATGTGACAATTCGTTGGATAGGTAAACAACATAACTACGACTTCCAAGGGATATTTTTGCATTCTCCAAAAATTCAGCCAAAATGGAGGTTAAGAAAATCTCCTCGTTAATTTGGGACATTACTCGTTTTCGACCCTTTTTTACTAGGAAGGCCATAATGTGGCCGATTTGCATTGAATCTTAGCGTGTGACAATTCGTTAGATAGGTAAACAACATAACTACGACTTCCATGGGATATTTTTGCATTCTCTAAAAATTCGGCCAAAATGGAGGTCAAGAAAATCTCCTCGTTAATTTAGGACATTACTCGTTTTCGACCCTTTTTTATAAGGAAGGCCATAAAGTGGCCGGTTTGTATTGAATCTTAGCATGGGACAATTCGTTGGATAGGTAAACAACATAGCTACGACTTCCATGGGATATTTTTGCATTTTTTAAAAATTCAGCCAAAATGGAGGTTAAGAAAATCTCCTCGTTAATTTGGGACATTACTTGTTTTCGACCCTTTTTTACTAGGAAGGCCATAATGTGGCCGATTTGCATTGAATCTTAGTGTGTGACAATTCGTTGGATAGGTAAACAACATAACTATGACTTCCATGGGATATTTTTGCATTCTCTAAAAATTCGGCCAAAATGGAGGTTAAGAAAATCTCCTCGTTAATTTAGGACATTACTCGTTTTCGACCCATTTTTACTAGGACATTACTCGTTAATTTAGGACATTACTCGTAGTTATGTTGTTTACCTATCCAACGAATTGTCACACGCTAAAATTCAATGCTAATCGGCCACATTATGGCCTTCCTAGTAAAAAAGGGTCGAAAACGAGTAATGTCCCAAATTAACGCAAGGATTTTCTTAACCTCCATTTTGGCTGAATTTTTAAAAATGCAAAAATATCCCATGGAAGTCGTAGCTATGTTGTTTACCTATCCAACAAATTGTCCCATGCTAAGATTCAATACAAACCGGCCACTTTATGGCCTTCCTTATAAAAAAGGGTCGAAAACGAGTAATGTCCTAAATTAACGAGGGGATTTTCTTAACCTCCATTTTGGCTGAATTTTTAGAGAATGCAAAAATATCCCATGGAAGTCGTAGTTATGTTGTTTACCTATCCAACGAATTGTCACACGCTAAGATTCAATGCAAATCGGCTACATTATGGCCTTCCTACTAAAAAAGGGTCGAAAACGAGTAATGTCCCAAATTAACGAGGAGATTTTCTTAACCTCCATTTTGGCCAAATTTTTAGAGAATGCAAAAATATCCCATGGAAGTCGTAGTTATGTTGTTTACCTTTCCAACGAATTGTCACATGCTAATATTCAATGCAAATCGGCCACATTATGGCCTTCCTAGTAAAAAAGGGTCGAAAACGAGTAATGTCCTAAACTAACGAGGGGATTTTCTTAGCCTCCATTTTGGCCGAATTTTTAGAGAATGCAAAAATATCCCATGGATATCGTAGGTATGTTGTTTACCTATCCAACGAATTGTCACATGCTAAGATTCAATAAAAATCGGCCACTTTATGGCCTTCCTAGTAAAAATGGGTCGAAAACGAGTAATGTCCTAAATTAACGAGGAGATTTTCTTAACCTCCATTTTGGCCGAATTTTTAGAGAATGCAAAAATATCCCATGGAAGTCGTAGTTATGTTGTTTACCTATCCAACGAATTGTCACACGCTAAGATTCAATGCAAATCGGCCACATTATGGCCTTCCTACTAAAAAAGGGTCGAAAACGAGTAATGTCCTAAATTAACGAGGAGATTTTCTTAACCTCCGTTTTGGCCGAATTTTTAGAGAATGCAAAAATATCCCATGGAAGACGTAGTTATGTTGTTTACCTATCCAACAAATTGTCACATGCTAAGATTCAATACAAATCGGCCACTTTATGGCCTTCCTAGTAAAAATGGGTCGAAAACGAGTAATGTCCCAAATTAACGCAAGGATTTTCTTAACCTCCATTTTGGCTGAATTTTTAAAAAATGCAAAAATATCCCATGGAAGTCGTAGCTATGTTGTTTACCTATCCAACAAATTGTCCCATGCTAAGATTCAATACAAACCGGCCACTTTATGGCCTTCCTAGTAAAAATGGGTCGAAAACGAGTAATGTCCTAAATTAACGAGGAGATTTTCTTAACCTCCATTTTGGCCGAATTTTTAGAGAATGCAAAAATATCCCATGGAAGTCGTAGTTATGTTGTTTACCTATCCAACGAATTGTCACACGCTAAAATTCAATGCAAATCGGCCACATTATGGCCTTCCTAGTAAAAAAGGGTCGAAAACGAGTAATGTCCCAAATTAACGCAAGGATTTTCTTAACCTCCATTTTGGCTGAATTTTTAAAAAATGCAAAAATATCCCATGGAAGTCGTAGCTATGTTGTTTACCTATCCAACAAATTGTCCCATGCTAAGATTCAATACAAACCGGCCACTTTATGGCCTTCCTAGTAAAAATGGGTCGAAAACGAGTAATGTCCTAAATTAACGAGGAGATTTTCTTAACCTCCATTTTGGCCGAATTTTTAGAGAATGCAAAAATATCCCATGGAAGTCGTAGTTATGTTGTTTACCTATCCAACGAATTGTCACACGCTAAAATTCAATGCAAATCGGCCACATTATGGCCTTCCTAGTAAAAAAGGGTCGAAAACGAGTAATGTCCCAAATTAACGCAAGGATTTTCTTAACCTCCATTTTGGCTGAATTTTTAAAAAATGCAAAAATATCCCATGGAAGTCGTAGCTATGTTGTTTACCTATCCAACAAATTGTCCCATGCTAAGATTCAATACAAACCGGCCACTTTATGGCCTTCCTAGTAAAAATGGGTCGAAAACGAGTAATGTCCTAAATTAACGAGGAGATTTTCTTAACCTCCATTTTGGCCGAATTTTTAGAGAATGCAAAAATATCCCATGGAAGTCGTAGTTATGTTGTTTACCTATCCAACGAATTGTCACACGCTAAAATTCAATGCAAATCGGCCACATTATGGCCTTCCTAGTAAAAAAGGGTCGAAAACGAGTAATGTCCCAAATTAACGCAAGGATTTTCTTAACCTCCATTTTGGCTGAATTTTTAAAAAATGCAAAAATATCCCATGGAAGTCGTAGCTATGTTGTTTACCTATCCAACAAATTGTCCCATGCTAAGATTCAATACAAACCGGCCACTTTATGGCCTTCCTAGTAAAAATGGGTCGAAAACGAGTAATGTCCTAAATTAACGAGGAGATTTTCTTAACCTCCATTTTGGCCGAATTTTTAGAGAATGCAAAAATATCCCATGGAAGTCGTAGTTATGTTGTTTACCTATCCAACGAATTGTCACACGCTAAAATTCAATGCAAATCGGCCACATTATGGCCTTCCTAGTAAAAAAGGGTCGAAAACGAGTAATGTCCCAAATTAACGCAAGGATTTTCTTAACCTCCATTTTGGCTGAATTTTTAAAAAATGCAAAAATATCCCATGGAAGTCGTAGCTATGTTGTTTACCTATCCAACAAATTGTCCCATGCTAAGATTCAATACAAACCGGCCACTTTATGGCCTTCCTTATAAAAAAGGGTCGAAAACGAGTAATGTCCTAAATTAACGAGGGGATTTTCTTAACCTCCATTTTGGCTGAATTTTTAGAGAATGCAAAAATATCCCATGGAAGTGGTAGTTATGTTGTTTACCTATCCAACGAATTGTCACACGCTAAAATTCAATGCTAATCGGCCACATTATGGCCTTCCTAGTAAAAAAGGGTCGAAAACGAGTAATGTCCCAAATTAACGCAAGGATTTTCTTAACCTCCATTTTGGCTGAATTTTTAAAAAATGCAAAAATATCCCATGGAAGTCGTAGCTATGTTGTTTACCTATCCAACAAATTGTCCCATGCTAAGATTCAATACAAACCGGCCACTTTATGGCCTTCCTTATAAAAAAGGGTCGAAAACGAGTAATGTCCTAAATTAACGAGGGGATTTTCTTAACCTCCATTTTGGCTGAATTTTTAGAGAATGCAAAAATATCCCATGGAAGTCGTAGTTATGTTGTTTACCTATCCAACAAATTGTCACACGCTAAGATTCAATGCAAATCGGCTACATTATGGCCTTCCTACTAAAAAAGGGTCGAAAACGAGTAATGTCCCAAATTAACGAGGAGATTTTCTTAACCTCCATTTTGGCCAAATTTTTAGAGAATGCAAAAATATCCCATGGAAGTCGTAGTTATGTTTTTTACCTTTCCAACGAATTGTCACATGCTAAGATTCAATGCAAATCGGCCACATTATGGCCTTCCTAGTAAAAAAGGGTCGAAAACGAGTAATGTCCTAAACTAACGAGGGGATTTTCTTAGCCTCCATTTTGGCCGAATTTTTAGAGAATGCAAAAATATCCCATGGATATCGTAGGTATGTTGTTTACCTATCCAACGAATTGTCACATGCTAAGATTCAATACAAATCGGCCACTTTATGGCCTTCCTAGTAAAAATGGGTCGAAAACGAGTAATGTCCTAAATTAACGAGGAGATTTTCTTAACCTCCATTTTGGCCGAATTTTTAGAGAATGCAAAAATATCCCATGGAAGTCGTAGTTATGTTGTTTACCTATCCAACGAATTGTCACACGCTAAGATTCAATGCAAATCGGCCACATTATGGCCTTCCTAGTAAAAATGGGTCGAAAACGAGTAATGTCCTAAATTAACGAGGAGATTTTCTTAACCTCCATTTTGGCCGAATTTTTAGAGAATGCAAAAATATCCCATGGAAGTCGTAGTTATGTTGTTTATCTATCCAACGAATTGTCACATGCTAAGATTCAATGCAAATCGGCCACATTATGGCCTTCCTAGTAAAAAAGGGTCGAAAACGAGTAATGTCCTAAATTAACGAGGAGATTTTCTTAACCTCCGTTTTGGCCGAATTTTTAGAGAATGCAAAAATATCCCATGGAAGTCGTAGTTATGTTGTTTACCTATCCAACGAATTGTCACATGCTAAGATTCAATACAAATCGGCCACTTTATGGCCTTCCTAGTAAAAATGGGTCGAAAACGAGTAATGTCCTAAATTAACGAGGAGATTTTCTTAACCTCCATTTTGGCCGAATTTTTAGAGAATGCAAAAATATCCCATGGAAGTCGTAGTTATGTTGTTTACCTATCCAACGAATTGTCACATGCTAAGATTCAATGCAAATCGGCCACATTATGGCCTTCCTAGTAAAAAAGGGTCGAAAACGAGTAATGTCCTAAATTAACGAGGGGATTTTCTTAACCTCCATTTTGGCCGAATTTTTAGAGAATGCAAAAATATCCCATGGAAGTTGTAGTTATGTTGTTTACCTATCCAACGAATTGTCACACGCTAAAATTCAATGCAAATCGGCCACATTATGGCCTTCCTAGTAAAAAAGGGTCGAAAACGAGTAATGTCCCAAATTAACGCAAGGATTTTCTTAACCTCCATTTTGGCTGAATTTTTAAAAAATGCAAAAATATCCCATGGAAGTCGTAGCTATGTTGTTTACCTATCCAACAAATTGTCCCATGCTAAGATTCAATACAAACCGGCCACTTTATGGCCTTCCTTATAAAAAAGGGTCGAAAACGAGTAATGTCCTAAATTAACGAGGGGATTTTCTTAACCTCCATTTTGGCTGAATTTTTAGAGAATGCAAAAATATCCCATGGAAGTGGTAGTTATGTTGTTTACCTATCCAACGAATTGTCACACGCTAAAATTCAATGCTAATCGGCCACATTATGGCCTTCCTAGTAAAAAAGGGTCGAAAACGAGTAATGTCCCAAATTAACGCAAGGATTTTCTTAACCTCCATTTTGGCTGAATTTTTAAAAAATGCAAAAATATCCCATGGAAGTCGTAGCTATGTTGTTTACCTATCCAACAAATTGTCCCATGCTAAGATTCAATACAAACCGGCCACTTTATGGCCTTCCTTATAAAAAAGGGTCGAAAACGAGTAATGTCCTAAATTAACGAGGGGATTTTCTTAACCTCCATTTTGGCTGAATTTTTAGAGAATGCAAAAATATCCCATGGAAGTCGTAGTTATGTTGTTTACCTATCCAACAAATTGTCACACGCTAAGATTCAATGCAAATCGGCTACATTATGGCCTTCCTACTAAAAAAGGGTCGAAAACGAGTAATGTCCCAAATTAACGAGGAGATTTTCTTAACCTCCATTTTGGCCAAATTTTTAGAGAATGCAAAAATATCCCATGGAAGTCGTAGTTATGTTTTTTACCTTTCCAACGAATTGTCACATGCTAAGATTCAATGCAAATCGGCCACATTATGGCCTTCCTAGTAAAAAAGGGTCGAAAACGAGTAATGTCCTAAACTAACGAGGGGATTTTCTTAGCCTCCATTTTGGCCGAATTTTTAGAGAATGCAAAAATATCCCATGGATATCGTAGGTATGTTGTTTACCTATCCAACGAATTGTCACATGCTAAGATTCAATACAAATCGGCCACTTTATGGCCTTCCTAGTAAAAATGGGTCGAAAACGAGTAATGTCCTAAATTAACGAGGAGATTTTCTTAACCTCCATTTTGGCCGAATTTTTAGAGAATGCAAAAATATCCCATGGAAGTCGTAGTTATGTTGTTTACCTATCCAACGAATTGTCACACGCTAAGATTCAATGCAAATCGGCCACATTATGGCCTTCCTAGTAAAAATGGGTCGAAAACGAGTAATGTCCTAAATTAACGAGGAGATTTTCTTAACCTCCATTTTGGCCGAATTTTTAGAGAATGCAAAAATATCCCATGGAAGTCGTAGTTATGTTGTTTATCTATCCAACGAATTGTCACATGCTAAGATTCAATGCAAATCGGCCACATTATGGCCTTCCTAGTAAAAAAGGGTCGAAAACGAGTAATGTCCTAAATTAACGAGGAGATTTTCTTAACCTCCGTTTTGGCCGAATTTTTAGAGAATGCAAAAATATCCCATGGAAGTCGTAGTTATGTTGTTTACCTATCCAACGAATTGTCACATGCTAAGATTCAATACAAATCGGCCACTTTATGGCCTTCCTAGTAAAAATGGGTCGAAAACGAGTAATGTCCTAAATTAACGAGGAGATTTTCTTAACCTCCATTTTGGCCGAATTTTTAGAGAATGCAAAAATATCCCATGGAAGTCGTAGTTATGTTGTTTACCTATCCAACGAATTGTCACATGCTAAGATTCAATGCAAATCGGCCACATTATGGCCTTCCTAGTAAAAAAGGGTCGAAAACGAGTAATGTCCTAAATTAACGAGGGGATTTTCTTAACCTCCATTTTGGCCGAATTTTTAGAGAATGCAAAAATATCCCATGGAAGTTGTAGTTATGTTGTTTACCTATCCAACGAATTGTCACACGCTAAAATTCAATGCAAATCGGCCACATTATGGCCTTCCTAGTAAAAAAGGGTCGAAAACGAGTAATGTCCCAAATTAACGCAAGGATTTTCTTAACCTCCATTTTGGCTGAATTTTTAAAAAATGCAAAAATATCCCATGGAAGTCGTAGCTATGTTGTTTACCTATCCAACGAATTGTCCCATGCTAAGATTCAATACAAACCGGCCACTTTATGGCCTTCCTTATAAAAAAAGGGTCGAAAACGAGTAATGTCCTAGATTAACGAGGAGATTTTCTTAACCTCCATTTTGGCCGAATTTTTAGAGAATGCAAAAATATCCCATGGAAGTCGTAGTTATGTTGTTTACCTATCCAACGAATTGTCACACGCTAAGATTCAATGCAAATCGGCCACATTATGGCCTTCCTACTAAAAAAGGGTCGAAAACGAGTAATGTCCCAAATTAACAAGGAGATTTTCTTAACCTCCATTTTGGCCGAATTTTTAGAGAATGCAAAAATATCCCATGGAAGTCGTAGTTATGTTGTTTACCTTTCCAACGAATTGTCACATGCTAAGATTCAATGCAAATCGGCCACATTATGGCCTTCCTAGTAAAAAAGGGTCGAAAACGAGTAATGTCCTAAATAAACGAGGGGATTTTCTTAACCTCCCTTTTGGCCGAATTTTTAGAGAATGCAAAAATATCCCATGGAAATCGTAGGTATGTTGTTTACCTATCCAACGAATTGTCACATGCTAAGATTCAATACAAATCGGCCACTTTATGGCCTTCCTAGTAAAAATGGGTCGAAAACGAGTAATGTCCTAAATTAACGAGGAGATTTTCTTAACCTTCATTTTTGCCGAATTTTTAGAGAATGCAAAAATATCCCATGGAAATCGTAGGTATATTGTTTACCTATCCAACGAATTGTCACATGCTAAGATTCAATACAAATCGGCCACTTTATGGCCTTCCTAGTAAAAATGGGTCGAAAACGAGTAATGTCCTAAATTAACGAGGAGATTTTCTTAACCTCCATTTTGGCCGAATTTTTAGAGAATGCAAAAATATCCCATGGAAGTCGTAGTTATGTTGTTTACTTATCCAACGAATTGTCACACGCTAAGATTCAATGCAAATCGGCTACATTATGGCCTTCCTACTAAAAAAGGGTCGAAAACGAGTAATGTCCCAAATTAACGAGGATATTTTCTTAACCTCCATTTTGGCCAAATTTTTAGAGAATGCAAAAATATCCCATGGAAGTCGTAGTTATGTTGTTTACCTTTCCAACGAATTGTCACATGCTAAGATTCAATGCAAATCGGCCACATTATGGCCTTCCTAGTAAAAAAGGGTCGAAAACGAGTAATGTGCTAAATTAACGAGGGGATTTTCTTAGCCTCCATTTTGGCCGAATTTTTAGAGAATGCAAAAATATCCCATGGATATCGTAGGTATGTTGTTTACCTATCCAACGAATTGTCACATGCTAAGATTCAATACAAATCGGCCACTTTATGGCCTTCCTAGTAAAAATGGGTCGAAAACGAGTAATGTCCTAAATTAACGAGGAGATTTTCTAAACCTCCATTTTGGCCGAATTTTTAGAGAATGCAAAAATATCCCATGGAAGTCGTAGTTATGTTGTTTACCTATCCAACGAATTGTCACACGCAAAGATTCAATGCAAATCGGCCACATTATGGCCTTCCTACTAAAAAAGGGTTGAAAACGAGTTATGTCCTAAATTAACGAGGAGATTTTCTTAACCTCCATTTTGGCCTAGAGAATGCGAAAATATCCCATGGAATTCGTAGTTATGTTGTTTATCTATCCAACGAATTGTCACATGCTAAGATTCAATGCAAATCGGCCACATTATGGCCTTCCTAGTAAAAAAGGGTCGAAAACGAGTAATGTCCTAAATTAACGAGGAGATTTCCTTAACCTCCGTTTTGGCCGAATTTTTAGAGAATGCAAAAATATCCCATGGAAGTCGTAGTTATGTTGTTTACCTATCCAACGAATTGTCACATGCTAAGATTCAATACAAATCGGCCACTTTATGGCCTTCCTAGTAAAAATGGGTCGAAAACGAGTAATGTCCTAAATTAACGAGGAGATTTTCTTAACCTCCATTTTGGCCGAATTTTTAGAGAATGCAAAAATATCCCATGGAAGTCGTAGTTATGTTTTTTACCTTTCCAACGAATTGTCACATGCTAAGATTCAATGCAAATCGGCCACATTATGGCCTTCCTAGTAAAAAAGGGTCGAAAACGAGTAATGTCCTAAACTAACGAGGGGATTTTCTTAGCCTCCATTTTGGCCGAATTTTTAGAGAATGCAAAAATATCCCATGGATATCGTAGGTATGTTGTTTACCTATCCAACGAATTGTCACATGCTAAGATTCAATACAAATCGGCCACTTTATGGCCTTCCTAGTAAAAATGGGTCGAAAACGAGTAATGTCCTAAATTAACGAGGAGATTTTCTTAACCTCCATTTTGGCCGAATTTTTAGAGAATGCAAAAATATCCCATGGAAGTCGTAGTTATGTTGTTTACTTATCCAACGAATTGTCACACGCTAAGATTCAATGCAAATCGGCTACATTATGGCCTTCCTACTAAAAAAGGGTCGAAAACGAGTAATGTCCCAAATTAACGAGGATATTTTCTTAACCTCCATTTTGGCCGAATTTTTAGAGAATGCAAAAATATCCCATGGAAGTCGTAGTTATGTTGTTTACCTATCCAACGAATTGTCACACGCTAAGATTCAATGCAAATCGGCCACATTATGGCCTTCCTACTAAAAAAGGGTCGAAAACGAGTAATGTCCCAAATTAACAAGGAGATTTTCTTAACCTCCATTTTGGCCGAATTTTTAGAGAATGCAAAAATATCCCATGGAAGTCGTAGTTATGTTGTTTACCTTTCCAACGAATTGTCACATGCTAAGATTCAATGCAAATCGGCCACATTATGGCCTTCCTAGTAAAAAAGGGTCGAAAACGAGTAATGTCCTAAATTAACGAGGGGATTTTCTTAACCTCCCTTTTGGCCGAATTTTTAGAGAATGCAAAAATATCCCATGGAAATCGTAGGTATGTTGTTTACCTATCCAACGAATTGTCACATGCTAAGATTCAATACAAATCGGCCACTTTATGGCCTTCCTAGTAAAAATGGGTCGAAAACGAGTAATGTCCTAAATTAACGAGGAGATTTTCTTAACCTCCATTTTTGCCGAATTTTTAGAGAATGCAAAAATATCCCATGGAAATCGTAGGTATATTGTTTACCTATCCAACGAATTGTCACATGCTAAGATTCAATACAAATCGGCCACTTTATGGCCTTCCTAGTAAAAATGGGTCGAAAACGAGTAATGTCCTAAATTAACGAGGAGATTTTCTTAACCTCCATTTTGGCCGAATTTTTAGAGAATGCAAAAATATCCCATGGAAGTCGTAGTTATGTTGTTTACTTATCCAACGAATTGTCACACGCTAAGATTCAATGCAAATCGGCTACATTATGGCCTTCCTACTAAAAAAGGGTCGAAAACGAGTAATGTCCCAAATTAACGAGGATATTTTCTTAACCTCCATTTTGGCCAAATTTTTAGAGAATGCAAAAATATCCCATGGAAGTCGTAGTTATGTTGTTTACCTTTCCAACGAATTGTCACATGCTAAGATTCAATGCAAATCGGCCACATTATGGCCTTCCTAGTAAAAAAGGGTCGAAAACGAGTAATGTCCTAAATTAACGAGGGGATTTTCTTAGCCTCCATTTTGGCCGAATTTTTAGAGAATGCAAAAATATCCCATGGATATCGTAGGTATGTTGTTTACCTATCCAACGAATTGTCACATGCTAAGATTCAATACAAATCGGCCACTTTATGGCCTTCCTAGTAAAAATGGGTCGAAAACGAGTAATGTCCTAAATTAACGAGGAGATTTTCTAAACCTCCATTTTGGCCGAATTTTTAGAGAATGCAAAAATATCCCATGGAAGTCGTAGTTATGTTGTTTACCTATCCAACGAATTGTCACACGCTAAGATTCAATGCAAATCGGCCACATTATGGCCTTCCTACTAAAAAAGGGTTGAAAACGAGTTATGTCCTAAATTAACGAGGAGATTTTCTTAACCTCCATTTTGGCCGAATTTTTAGAGAATGCGAAAATATCCCATGGAAGTCGTAGTTATGTTGTTTATCTATCCAACGAATTGTCACATGCTAAGATTCAATGCAAATCGGCCACATTATGGCCTTCCTAGTAAAAAAGGGTCGAAAACGAGTAATGTCCTAAATTAACGAGGAGATTTCCTTAACCTCCGTTTTGGCCGAATTTTTAGAGAATGCAAAAATATCCCATGGAAGTCGTAGTTATGTTGTTTACCTATCCAACGAATTGTCACATGCTAAGATTCAATACAAATCGGCCACTTTATGGCCTTCCTAGTAAAAATGGGTCGAAAACGAGTAATGTCCTAAATTAACGAGGAGATTTTCTTAACCTCCATTTTGGCCGAATTTTTAGAGAATGCAAAAATATCCCATGGAAGTCGTAGTTATGTTTTTTACCTTTCCAACGAATTGTCACATGCTAAGATTCAATGCAAATCGGCCACATTATGGCCTTCCTAGTAAAAAAGGGTCGAAAACGAGTAATGTCCTAAACTAACGAGGGGATTTTCTTAGCCTCCATTTTGGCCGAATTTTTAGAGAATGCAAAAATATCCCATGGATATCGTAGGTATGTTGTTTACCTATCCAACGAATTGTCACATGCTAAGATTCAATACAAATCGGCCACTTTATGGCCTTCCTAGTAAAAATGGGTCGAAAACGAGTAATGTCCTAAATTAACGAGGAGATTTTCTTAACCTCCATTTTGGCCGAATTTTTAGAGAATGCAAAAATATCCCATGGAAGTCGTAGATATGTTGTTTACCTATCCAACGAATTGTCACACGCTAAGATTCAATGCAAATCGGCCACATTATGGCCTTCCTAGTAAAAATGGGTCGAAAACGAGTAATGTCCTAAATTAACGAGGAGATTTTCTTAACCTCCGTTTTGGCCGAATTTTTAGAGAATGCAAAAATAT
This sequence comes from Medicago sativa, assembly GCF_051527215.1. Lineage (NCBI taxonomy): Eukaryota > Viridiplantae > Streptophyta > Magnoliopsida > Fabales > Fabaceae > Medicago > Medicago sativa. The sequence goes on from NC_140750.1 coordinate 87,998,765, forward strand.
CCCATGGAAGTCGTAGTTATGTTGTTTACCTATCCAACGAATTGTCACATGCTAAGATTCAATACAAATCGGCCACTTTATGGCCTTCCTAGTAAAAATGGGTCGAAAACGAGTAATGTCCTAAATTAACGAGGAGATTTTCTTAACCTCCATTTTGGCCGAATTTTTAGAGAATGCAAAAATATCCCATGGAAGTCGTAGTTATGTTGTTTACCTATCCAACGAATTGTCACATGCTAAGATTCAATGCAAATCGGCCACATTATGGCCTTCCTAGTAAAAAAGGGTCGAAAACGAGTAATGTCCTAAATTAACGAGGGGATTTTCTTAACCTCCATTTTGGCCGAATTTTTAGAGAATGCAAAAATATCCCATGGAAATCGTAGGTATGTTGTTTACCTATCCAACGAATTGTCACATGCTAAGATTCAATACAAATCGGCCACTTTATGGCCTTCCTAGTAAAAATGGGTCGAAAACGAGTAATGTCCTAAATTAACGAGGAGATTTTCTTAACCTCCATTTTGGCCGAATTTTTAGAGAATGCAAAAATATCCCATGGAAGTTGTAGTTATGTTGTTTACCTATCCAACGAATTGTCACACGCTAAAATTCAATGCAAATCGGCCACATTATGGCCTTCCTAGTAAAAAAGGGTCGAAAACGAGTAATGTCCCAAATTAACGCAAGGATTTTCTTAACCTCCATTTTGGCTGAATTTTTAAAAAAATGCAAAAATATCCCATGGAAGTCGTAGCTATGTTGTTTACCTATCCAACGAATTGTCCCATGCTAAGATTCAAAACAAACCGGCCACTTTATGGCCTTCCTTATAAAAAAAGGGTCGAAAACGAGTAATGTCCTAAATTAACGAGGAGATTTTCTTAACCTCCATTTTGGCCGAATTTTTAGAGAATGCAAAAATATCCCATGGAAGTCGTAGTTATGTTGTTTACCTATCCAACGAATTGTCACACGCTAAGATTCAATGCAAATCGGCCACATTATGGCCTTCCTACTAAAAAAGGGTCGAAAACGAGTAATGTCCCAAATTAACAAGGAGATTTTCTTAACCTCCATTTTGGCCGAATTTTTAGAGAATGCAAAAATATCCCATGGAAGTCGTAGTTATGTTGTTTACCTTTCCAACGAATTGTCACATGCTAAGATTCAATGCAAATCGGCCACATTATGGCCTTCCTAGTAAAAAAGGGTCGAAAACGAGTAATGTCCTAAATTAACGAGGGGATTTTCTTAACCTCCCTTTTGGCCGAATTTTTAGAGAATGCAAAAATATCCCATGGAAATCGTAGGTATGTTGTTTACCTATCCAACGAATTGTCACATGCTAAGATTCAATACAAATCGGCCACTTTATGGCCTTCCTAGTAAAAATGGGTCGAAAACGAGTAATGTCCTAAATTAACGAGGAGATTTTCTTAACCTCCATTTTTGCCGAATTTTTAGAGAATGCAAAAATATCCCATGGAAATCGTAGGTATATTGTTTACCTATCCAACGAATTGTCACATGCTAAGATTCAATACAAATCGGCCACTTTATGGCCTTCCTAGTAAAAATGGGTCGAAAACGAGTAATGTCCTAAATTAACGAGGAGATTTTCTTAACCTCCATTTTGGCCGAATTTTTAGAGAATGCAAAAATATCCCATGGAAGTCGTAGTTATGTTGTTTACTTATCCAACGAATTGTCACACGCTAAGATTCAATGCAAATCGGCTACATTATGGCCTTCCTACTAAAAAAGGGTCGAAAACGAGTAATGTCCCAAATTAACGAGGATATTTTCTTAACCTCCATTTTGGCCAAATTTTTAGAGAATGCAAAAATATCCCATGGAAGTCGTAGTTATGTTGTTTACCTTTCCAACGAATTGTCACATGCTAAGATTCAATGCAAATCGGCCACATTATGGCCTTCCTAGTAAAAAAGGGTCGAAAACGAGTAATGTCCTAAATTAACGAGGGGATTTTCTTAGCCTCCATTTTGGCCGAATTTTTAGAGAATGCAAAAATATCCCATGGATATCGTAGGTATGTTGTTTACCTATCCAACGAATTGTCACATGCTAAGATTCAATACAAATCGGCCACTTTATGGCCTTCCTAGTAAAAATGGGTCGAAAACGAGTAATGTCCTAAATTAACGAGGAGATTTTCTAAACCTCCATTTTGGCCGAATTTTTAGAGAATGCAAAAATATCCCATGGAAGTCGTAGTTATGTTGTTTACCTATCCAACGAATTGTCACACGCTAAGATTCAATGCAAATCGGCCACATTATGGCCTTCCTACTAAAAAAGGGTTGAAAACGAGTTATGTCCTAAATTAACGAGGAGATTTTCTTAACCTCCATTTTGGCCGAATTTTTAGAGAATGCGAAAATATCCCATGGAAGTCGTAGTTATGTTGTTTATCTATCCAACGAATTGTCACATGCTAAGATTCAATGCAAATCGGCCACATTATGGCCTTCCTAGTAAAAAAGGGTCGAAAACGAGTAATGTCCTAAATTAACGAGGAGATTTCCTTAACCTCCGTTTTGGCCGAATTTTTAGAGAATGCAAAAATATCCCATGGAAGTCGTAGTTATGTTGTTTACCTATCCAACGAATTGTCACATGCTAAGATTCAATACAAATCGGCCACTTTATGGCCTTCCTAGTAAAAATGGGTCGAAAACGAGTAATGTCCTAAATTAACGAGGAGATTTTCTTAACCTCCATTTTGGCCGAATTTTTAGAGAATGCAAAAATATCCCATGGAAGTCGTAGTTATGTTGTTTACCTATCCAACGAATTGTCACATGCTAAGATTCAATGCAAATCGGCCACATTATGGCCTTCCTAGTAAAAAAGGGTCGAAAACGAGTAATGTCCTAAATTAACGAGGGGATTTTCTTAACCTCCATTTTGGCCGAATTTTTAGAGAATGCAAAAATATCCCATGGAAATCGTAGGTATGTTGTTTACCTATCCAACGAATTGTCACATGCTAAGATTCAATACAAATCGGCCACTTTATGGCCTTCCTAGTAAAAATGGGTCGAAAACGAGTAATGTCCTAAATTAACGAGGGGATTTTCTTAGCCTCCATTTTGGCCGAATTTTTAGAGAATGCAAAAATATCCCATGGATATCGTAGGTATGTTGTTTACCTATCCAACGAATTGTCACATGCTAAGATTCAATACAAATCGGCCACTTTATGGCCTTCCTAGTAAAAATGGGTCGAAAACGAGTAATGTCCTAAATTAACGAGGAGATTTTCTAAACCTCCATTTTGGCCGAATTTTTAGAGAATGCAAAAATATCCCATGGAAGTCGTAGTTATGTTGTTTACCTATCCAACGAATTGTCACACGCTAAGATTCAATGCAAATCGGCCACATTATGGCCTTCCTACTAAAAAAGGGTTGAAAACGAGTTATGTCCTAAATTAACGAGGAGATTTTCTTAACCTCCATTTTGGCCGAATTTTTAGAGAATGCGAAAATATCCCATGGAAGTCGTAGTTATGTTGTTTATCTATCCAACGAATTGTCACATGCTAAGATTCAATGCAAATCGGCCACATTATGGCCTTCCTAGTAAAAAAGGGTCGAAAACGAGTAATGTCCTAAATTAACGAGGAGATTTCCTTAACCTCCGTTTTGGCCGAATTTTTAGAGAATGCAAAAATATCCCATGGAAGTCGTAGTTATGTTGTTTACCTATCCAACGAATTGTCACATGCTAAGATTCAATACAAATCGGCCACTTTATGGCCTTCCTAGTAAAAATGGGTCGAAAACGAGTAATGTCCTAAATTAACGAGGAGATTTTCTTAACCTCCATTTTGGCCGAATTTTTAGAGAATGCAAAAATATCCCATGGAAGTTGTAGTTATGTTGTTTGCCTATCCAACGAATTGTCACACGCTAAAATTCAATGCAAATCGGCCACATTATGGCCTTCCTAGTAAAAAAGGGTCGAAAACGAGTAATGTCCCAAATTAACGCAAGGATTTTCTTAACCTCCATTTTGGCTGAATTTTTAAAAAATGCAAAAATATCCCATGGAAGTCGTAGCTATGTTGTTTACCTATCCAACGAATTGTCCCATGCTAAGATTCAATACAAACCGGCCACTTTATGGCCTTCCTTATAAAAAAAGGGTCGAAAACGAGTAATGTCCTAAATTAACGAGGAGATTTTCTTAACCTCCATTTTGGCCGAATTTTTAGAGAATGCAAAAATATCCCATGGAAGTCGTAGTTATGTTGTTTACCTATCCAACGAATTGTCACACGCTAAGATTCAATGCAAATCGGCCACATTATGGCCTTCCTACTAAAAAAGGGTCGAAAACGAGTAATGTCCCAAATTAACAAGGAGATTTTCTTAACCTCCATTTTGGCCGAATTTTTAGAGAATGCAAAAATATCCCATGGAAGTCGTAGTTATGTTGTTTACCTTTCCAACGAATTGTCACATGCTAAGATTCAATGCAAATCGGCCACATTATGGCCTTCCTAGTAAAAAAGGGTCGAAAACGAGTAATGTCCTAAATTAACGAGGGGATTTTCTTAACCTCCCTTTTGGCCGAATTTTTAGAGAATGCAAAAATATCCCATGGAAATCGTAGGTATGTTGTTTACCTATCCAACGAATTGTCACATGCTAAGATTCAATACAAATCGGCCACTTTATGGCCTTCCTAGTAAAAATGGGTCGAAAACGAGTAATGTCCTAAATTAACGAGGAGATTTTCTTAACCTCCATTTTTGCCGAATTTTTAGAGAATGAAAAAATATCCCATGGAAATCGTAGGTATATTGTTTACCTATCCAACGAATTGTCACATGCTAAGATTCAATACAAATCGGCCACTTTATGGCCTTCCTAGTAAAAATGGGTCGAAAACGAGTAATGTCCTAAATTAACGAGGAGATTTTCTTAACCTCCATTTTGGCCGAATTTTTAGAGAATGCAAAAATATCCCATGGAAGTCGTAGTTATGTTGTTTACTTATCCAACGAATTGTCACACGCTAAGATTCAATGCAAATCGGCTACATTATGGCCTTCCTACTAAAAAAGGGTCGAAAACGAGTAATGTCCCAAATTAACGAGGATATTTTCTTAACCTCCATTTTGGCCAAATTTTTAGAGAATGCAAAAATATCCCATGGAAGTCGTAGTTATGTTGTTTACCTTTCCAACGAATTGTCACATGCTAAGATTCAATGCAAATCGGCCACATTATGGCCTTCCTAGTAAAAAAGGGTCGAAAACGAGTAATGTCCTAAATTAACGAGGGGATTTTCTTAGCCTCCATTTTGGCCGAATTTTTAGAGAATGCAAAAATATCCCATGGATATCGTAGGTATGTTGTTTACCTATCCAACGAATTGTCACATGCTAAGATTCAATACAAATCGGCCACTTTATGGCCTTCCTAGTAAAAATGGGTCGAAAACGAGTAATGTCCTAAATTAACGAGGAGATTTTCTAAACCTCCATTTTGGCCGAATTTTTAGAGAATGCAAAAATATCCCATGGAAGTCGTAGTTATGTTGTTTACCTATCCAACGAATTGTCACACGCTAAGATTCAATGCAAATCGGCCACATTATGGCCTTCCTACTAAAAAAGGGTTGAAAACGAGTTATGTCCTAAATTAACGAGGAGATTTTCTTAACCTCCATTTTGGCCGAATTTTTAGAGAATGCGAAAATATCCCATGGAAGTCGTAGTTATGTTGTTTATCTATCCAACGAATTGTCACATGCTAAGATTCAATGCAAATCGGCCACATTATGGCCTTCCTAGTAAAAAAGGGTCGAAAACGAGTAATGTCCTAAATTAACGAGGAGATTTCCTTAACCTCCGTTTTGGCCGAATTTTTAGAGAATGCAAAAATATCCCATGGAAGTCGTAGTTATGTTGTTTACCTATCCAACGAATTGTCACATGCTAAGATTCAATACAAATCGGCCACTTTATGGCCTTCCTAGTAAAAATGGGTCGAAAACGAGTAATGTCCTAAATTAACGAGGAGATTTTCTTAACCTCCATTTTGGCCGAATTTTTAGAGAATGCAAAAATATCCCATGGAAGTCGTAGTTATGGTGTTTACCTATCCAACGAATTGTCACATGCTAAGATTCAATGCAAATCGGCCACATTATGGCCTTCCTAGTAAAAAAGGGTCGAAAACGAGTAATGTCCTAAATTAACGAGGGGATTTTCTTAACCTCCATTTTGGCCGAATTTTTAGAGAATGCAAAAATATCCCATGGAAATCGTAGGTATGTTGTTTACCTATCCAACGAATTGTCACATGCTAAGATTCAATACAAATCGGCCACTTTATGGCCTTCCTAGTAAAAATGGGTCGAAAACGAGTAATGTCCTAAATTAACGAGGGGATTTTCTTAGCCTCCATTTTGGCCGAATTTTTAGAGAATGCAAAAATATCCCATGGATATCGTAGGTATGTTGTTTACCTATCCAACGAATTGTCACATGCTAAGATTCAATACAAATCGGCCACTTTATGGCCTTCCTAGTAAAAATGGGTCGAAAACGAGTAATGTCCTAAATTAACGAGGAGATTTTCTTAACCTCCATTTTGGCCGAATTTTTAGAGAATGCAAAAATATCCCATGGAAGTCGTAGTTATGTTGTTTACCTATCCAACGAATTGTCACATGCTAAGATTCAATGCAAATCGGCCACATTATGGCCTTCCTAGTAAAAAAGGGTCGAAAACGAGTAATGTCCTAAATTAACGAGGGGATTTTCTTAACCTCCATTTTGGCCGAATTTTTAGAGAATGCAAAAATATCCCATGGAAATCGTAGGTATGTTGTTTACCTATCCAACGAATTGTCACATGCTAAGATTCAATACAAATCGGCCACTTTATGGCCTTCCTAGTAAAAATGGGTCGAAAACGAGTAATGTCCTAAATTAACGAGGGGATTTTCTTAGCCTCCATTTTGGCCGAATTTTTAGAGAATGCAAAAATATCCCATGGATATCGTAGGTATGTTGTTTACCTATCCAACGAATTGTCACATGCTAAGATTCAATACAAATCGGCCACTTTATGGCCTTCCTAGTAAAAATGGGTCGAAAACGAGTAATGTCCTAAATTAACGAGGAGATTTTCTAAACCTCCATTTTGGCCGAATTTTTAGAGAATGCAAAAATATCCCATGGAAGTCGTAGTTATGTTGTTTACCTATCCAACGAATTGTCACACGCTAAGATTCAATGCAAATCGGCCACATTATGGCCTTCCTACTAAAAAAGGGTTGAAAACGAGTTATGTCCTAAATTAACGAGGAGATTTTCTTAACCTCCATTTTGGCCGAATTTTTAGAGAATGCGAAAATATCCCATGGAAGTCGTAGTTATGTTGTTTATCTATCCAACGAATTGTCACATGCTAAGATTCAATGCAAATCGGCCACATTATGGCCTTCCTAGTAAAAAAGGGTCGAAAACGAGTAATGTCCTAAATTAACGAGGAGATTTCCTTAACCTCCGTTTTGGCCGAATTTTTAGAGAATGCAAAAATATCCCATGGAAGTCGTAGTTATGTTGTTTACCTATCCAACGAATTGTCACATGCTAAGATTCAATACAAATCGGCCACTTTATGGCCTTCCTAGTAAAAATGGGTCGAAAACGAGTAATGCCTAAATTAACGAGGAGATTTTCTTAACCTCCATTTTGGCCGAATTTTTAGAGAATGCAAAAATATCCCATGGAAGTCGTAGTTATGGTGTTTACCTATCCAACGAATTGTCACATGCTAAGATTCAATGCAAATCGGCCACATTATGGCCTTCCTAGTAAAAAAGGGTCGAAAACGAGTAATGTCCTAAATTAACGAGGGGATTTTCTTAACCTCCATTTTGGCCGAATTTTTAGAGAATGCAAAAATATCCCATGGAAATCGTAGGTATGTTGTTTACCTATCCAACGAATTGTCACATGCTAAGATTCAATACAAATCGGCCACTTTATGGCCTTCCTAGTAAAAATGGGTCGAAAACGAGTAATGTCCTAAATTAACGAGGGGATTTTCTTAGCCTCCATTTTGGCCGAATTTTTAGAGAATGCAAAAATATCCCATGGATATCGTAGGTATGTTGTTTACCTATCCAACGAATTGTCACATGCTAAGATTCAATACAAATCGGCCACTTTATGGCCTTCCTAGTAAAAATGGGTCGAAAACGAGTAATGTCCTAAATTAACGAGGAGATTTTCTAAACCTCCATTTTGGCCGAATTTTTAGAGAATGCAAAAATATCCCATGGAAGTCGTAGTTATGTTGTTTACCTATCCAACGAATTGTCACACGCTAAGATTCAATGCAAATCGGCCACATTATGGCCTTCCTACTAAAAAAGGGTTGAAAACGAGTTATGTCCTAAATTAACGAGGAGATTTTCTTAACCTCCATTTTGGCCGAATTTTTAGAGAATGCGAAAATATCCCATGGAAGTCGTAGTTATGTTGTTTATCTATCCAACGAATTGTCACATGCTAAGATTCAATGCAAATCGGCCACATTATGGCCTTCCTAGTAAAAAAGGGTCGAAAACGAGTAATGTCCTAAATTAACGAGGAGATTTCCTTAACCTCCGTTTTGGCCGAATTTTTAGAGAATGCAAAAATATCCCATGGAAGTCGTAGTTATGTTGTTTACCTATCCAACGAATTGTCACATGCTAAGATTCAATACAAATCGGCCACTTTATGGCCTTCCTAGTAAAAATGGGTCGAAAACGAGTAATGTCCTAAATTAACGAGGAAATTTTCTTAACCTCCATTTTGGCCGAATTTTTAGAGAATGCAAAAATATCCCATGGAAGTCGTAGTTATGTTGTTTACCTATCCAACGAATTGTCACATGCTAAGATTCAATGCAAATCGGCCACATTATGGCCTTCCTAGTAAAAAAGGGTCGAAAACGAGTAATGTCCTAAATTAACGAGGGGATTTTCTTAACCTCCATTTTGGCCGAATTTTTAGAGAATGCAAAAATATCCCATGGAAATCGTAGGTATGTTGTTTACCTATCCAACGAATTGTCACATCCTAAGATTCAATACAAATCGGCCACTTTATGGCCTTCCTAGTAAAAATGGGTCGAAAACGAGTAATGTCCTAAATTAACGAGGAGATTTTCTTAACCTCCATTTTGGCCGAATTTTTAGAGAATGCAAAAATATCCCATGGAAGTCGTAGTTATGTTGTTTACCTATCCAACGAATTTTCACACGCTAAAATTCAATGCAAATCGGCCACATTATGGCCTTCCTAGTAAAAAAGTCAATGCAAATCGGCCACATTATGGCCTTCCTAGTAAAAAAGGGTCGAAAACGAGTAATGTCCCAAATTAACGCAAGGATTTTCTTAACCTCGATTTTGGCTGAATTTTTAAAAAATGCAAAAATATCCCATGGAAGTCGTAGCTATGTTGTTTACCTATCCAACGAATTGTCCCATGCTAAGATTCAATACAAACCGGCCACTTTATGGCCTTCCTTATAAAAAAAGGGTCGAAAACGAGTAATGTCCTAAATTAACGAGGAGATTTTCTTAACCTCCATTTTGGCCGAATTTTTAGAGAATGCAAAAATATCCCATGGAAGTCGTAGTTATGTTGTTTACCTATCCAACGAATTGTCACACGCTAAGATTCAATGCAAATCGGCCACATTATGGCCTTCCTACTAAAAAAGGGTCGAAAACGAGTAATGTCCCAAATTAACAAGGAGATTTTCTTAACCTCCATTTTGGCCGAATTTTTAGAGAATGCAAAAATATCCCATGGAAGTCGTAGTTATGTTGTTTACCTTTCCAACGAATTGTCACATGCTAAGATTCAATGCAAATCGGCCACATTATGGCCTTCCTAGTAAAAAAGGGTCGAAAACGAGTAATGTCCTAAATTAACGAGGGGATTTTCTTAACCTCCCTTTTGGCCGAATTTTTAGAGAATGCAAAAATATCCCATGGAAATCGTAGGTATGTTGTTTACCTATCCAACGAATTGTCACATGCTAAGATTCAATACAAATCGGCCACTTTATGGCCTTCCTAGTAAAAATGGGTCGAAAACGAGTAATGTCCTAAATTAACGAGGTGATTTTCTTAACCTCCATTTTGGCCGAATTTTTAGAGAATGCAAAAATATCCCATGGAAGTCGTAGTTATGTTGTTTACCTATCCAACGAATTGTCACACGCTAAGATTCAATGCAAATCGGCCACATTATGGCCTTCCTACTAAAAAAGGGTTGAAAACGAGTTATGTCCTAAATTAACGAGGAGATTTTCTTAACCTCCATTTTGGCCGAATTTTTAGAGAATGCGAAAATATCCCATGGAAGTCGTAGTTATGTTGTTTATCTATCCAACGAATTGTCACATGCTAAGATTCAATGCAAATCGGCCACATTATGGCCTTCCTAGTAAAAAAGGGTCGAAAACGAGTAATGTCCTAAATTAACGAGGAGATTTTCTTAACCTCCGTTTTGGCCGAATTTTTAGAGAATGCAAAAATATCCCATGGAAGTCGTAGTTATGTTGTTTACCTATCCAACAAATTGTCACATGCTAAGATTCAATACAAATCGGCCACTTTATGGCCTTCCTAGTAAAAATGGGTCGAAAACGAGTAATGTCCTAAATTAACGAGGAGATTTTCTTAACCTCCATTTTGGCCGAATTTTTAGAGAATGCAAAAATATCCCATGGAAGTCGTAGTTATGTTGTTTACCTATCCAACGATTTGTCACACGCTAAGATTCAATGCAAATCGGCCACATTATGGCCTTCCTACTAAAAAAGGGTCGAAAACGAGTAATGTCCCAAATTAACAAGGAGATTTTCTTAACCTCCATTTTGGCCGAATTTTTAGAGAATGCAAAAATATCCCATGGAAGTCGTAGTTATGTTGTTTACCTTTCCAACGAATTGTCACATGCTAAGATTCAATGCAAATCGGCCACATTATGGCCTTCCTAGTAAAAAAGGGTCGAAAACGAGTAATGTCCTAAATTAACGAGGGGATTTTCTTAACCTCCCTTTTGGCCGAATTTTTAGAGAATGCAAAAATATCCCATGGAAGTCGTAGTTATGTTGTTTACCTATCCAACGAATTGTCACACGCTAAAATTCAATGCAAATCGGCCACATTATGGCCTTCCTAGTAAAAAAGTCAATGAAAATCGGCCACATTATGGCCTTCCTAGTAAAAAAGGGTCGAAAACGAGTAATGTCCCAAATTAACGCAAGGATTTTCTTAACCTCGATTTTGGCTGAATTTTTAAAAAATGCAAAAATATCCCATGGAAGTCGTAGCTATGTTGTTTACCTATCCAACGAATTGTCCCATGCTAAGATTCAATACAAACCGGCCACTTTATGGCCTTCCTTATAAAAAAAGGGTCGAAAACGAGTAATGTCCTAAATTAACGAGGAGATTTTCTTAACCTCCATTTTGGCCGAATTTTTAGAGAATGCAAAAATATCCCATGGAAGTCGTAGTTATGTTGTTTACCTATCCAACGAATTGTCACACGCTAAGATTCAATGCAAATCGGCCACATTATGGCCTTCCTACTAAAAAAGGGTCGAAAACGAGTAATGTCCCAAATTAACAAGAAGATTTTCTTAACCTCCATTTTGGCCGAATTTTTAGAGAATGCAAAAATATCCCATGGAAGTCGTAGTTATGTTGTTTACCTTTCCAACGAATTGTCACATGCTAAGATTCAATGCAAATCGGCCACATTATGGCCTTCCTAGTAAAAAAGGGTCGAAAACGAGTAATGTCCTAAATTAACGAGGGGATTTTCTTAACCTCCCTTTTGGCCGAATTTTTAGAGAATGCAAAAATATCCCATGGAAATCGTAGGTATGTTGTTTACCTATCCAACGAATTGTCACATGCTAAGATTCAATACAAATCGGCCACTTTATGGCCTTCCTAGTAAAAATGGGTCGAAAACGAGTAATGTCCTAAATTAACGAGGTGATTTTCTTAACCTCCATTTTGGCCGAATTTTTAGAGAATGCAAAAATATCCCATGGAAGTCGTAGTTATGTTGTTTACCTATCCAACGAATTGTCACACGCTAAGATTCAATGCAAATCGGCCACATTATGGCCTTCCTACTAAAAAAGGGTTGAAAACGAGTTATGTCCTAAATTAACGAGGAGATTTTCTTAACCTCCATTTTGGCCGAATTTTTAGAGAATGCGAAAATATCCCATGGAAGTCGTAGTTATGTTGTTTATCTATCCAACGAATTGTCACATGCTAAGATTCAATGCAAATCGGCCACATTATGGCCTTCCTAGTAAAAAAGGGTCGAAAACGAGTAATGTCCTAAATTAACGAGGAGATTTTCTTAACCTCCGTTTTGGCCGAATTTTTAGAGAATGCAAAAATATCCCATGGAAGTCGTAGTTATGTTGTTTACCTATCCAACAAATTGTCACATGCTAAGATTCAATACAAATCGGCCACTTTATGGCCTTCCTAGTAAAAATGGGTCGAAAACGAGTAATGTCCTAAATTAACGAGGAGATTTTCTTAACCTCCATTTTGGCCGAATTTTTAGAGAATGCAAAAATATCCCATGGAAGTCGTAGTTATGTTGTTTACCTATCCAACGAATTGTCACACGCTAAGATTCAATGCAAATCGGCCACATTATGGCCTTCCTACTAAAAAAGGGTCGAAAACGAGTAATGTCCCAAATTAACAAGGAGATTTTCTTAACCTCCATTTTGGCCGAATTTTTAGAGAATGCAAAAATATCCCATGGAAGTCGTAGTTATGTTGTTTACCTTTCCAACGAATTGTCACATGCTAAGATTCAATGCAAATCGGCCACATTATGGCCTTCCTAGTAAAAAAGGGTCGAAAACGAGTAATGTCCTAAATTAACGAGGGGATTTTCTTAACCTCCCTTTTGGCCGAATTTTTAGAGAATGCAAAAATATCCCATGGAAGTCGTAGTTATGTTGTTTACCTATCCAACGAATTGTCACACGCTAAAATTCAATGCAAATCGGCCACATTATGGCCTTCCTAGTAAAAAAGTCAATGAAAATCGGCCACATTATGGCCTTCCTAGTAAAAAAGGGTCGAAAACGAGTAATGTCCCAAATTAACGCAAGGATTTTCTTAACCTCCATTTTGGCTGAATTTTTAAAAAATGCAAAAATATCCCATGGAAGTCGTAGCTATGTTGTTTACCTATCCAACGAATTGTCCCATGCTAAGATTCAATACAAACCGGCCACTTTATGGCCTTCCTTATAAAAAAAGGGTCGAAAACGAGTAATGTCCTAAATTAACGAGGAGATTTTCTTAACCTCCATTTTGGCCGAATTTTTAGAGAATGCAAAAATATCCCATGGAAGTCGTAGTTATGTTGTTTACCTTTCCAACGAATTGTCACATGCTAAGATTCAATGCAAATCGGCCACATTATGGCCTTCCTAGTAAAAAAGGGTCGAAAACGAGTAATGTCCTAAATTAACGAGGGGATTTTCTTAACCTCCCTTTTGGCCGAATTTTTAGAGAATGCAAAAATATCCCATGGAAATCGTAGGTATGTTGTTTACCTATCCAACGAATTGTCACATGCTAAGATTCAATACAAATCGGCCACTTTATGGCCTTCCTAGTAAAAATGGGTCGAAAACGAGTAATGTCCTAAATTAACGAGGTGATTTTCTTAACCTCCATTTTGGCCGAATTTTTAGAGAATGCAAAAATATCCCATGGAAGTCGTAGTTATGTTGTTTACCTATCCAACGAATTGTCACACGCTAAGATTCAATGCAAATCGGCCACATTATGGCCTTCCTACTAAAAAAGGGTTGAAAACGAGTTATGTCCTAAATTAACGAGGAGATTTTCTTAACCTCCATTTTGGCCGAATTTTTAGAGAATGCGAAAATATCCCATGGAAGTCGTAGTTATGTTGTTTATCTATCCAACGAATTGTCACATGCTAAGATTCAATGCAAATCGGCCACATTATGGCCTTCCTACTAAAAAAGGGTCGAAAACGAGTAATGTCCTAAATTAACGAGGAGATTTTCTTAACCTCCGTTTTGGCCGAATTTTTAGAGAATGCAAAAATATCCCATGGAAGTCGTAGTTATGTTGTTTACCTATCCAACAAATTGTCACATGCTAAGATTCAATACAAATCGGCCACTTTATGGCCTTCCTAGTAAAAATGGGTCGAAAACGAGTAATGTCCTAAATTAACGAGGAGATTTTCTTAACCTCCATTTTGGCCGAATTTTTAGAGAATGCAAAAATATCCCATGGAAGTCGTAGTTATGTTGTTTACCTATCCAACGAATTGTCACACGCTAAGATTCAATGCAAATCGGCCACATTATGGCCTTCCTACTAAAAAAGGGTCGAAAACGAGTAATGTCCCAAATTAACAAGGAGATTTTCTTAACCTCCATTTTGGCCGAATTTTTAGAGAATGCAAAAATATCCCATGGAAGTCGTAGTTATGTTGTTTACCTTTCCAACGAATTGTCACATGCTAAGATTCAATGCAAATCGGCCACATTATGGCCTTCCTAGTAAAAAAGGGTCGAAAACGAGTAATGTCCTAAATTAACGAGGGGATTTTCTTAACCTCCCTTTTGGCCGAATTTTTAGAGAATGCAAAAATATCCCATGGAAATCGTAGGTATGTTGTTTACCTATCCAACGAATTGTCACATGCTAAGATTCAATACAAATCGGCCACATTATGGCCTTCCTAGTAAAAATGGGTCGAAAACGAGTAATGTCCTAAATTAACGAGGAGATTTTCTTAACCTCCATTTTGGCCGAATTTTTAGAGAATGCAAAAATATCCCATGGAAGTCGTAGTTATGTTGTTTACCTATCCAACGAATTGTCACACGCTAAGATTCAATGCAAATCGGCCACATTATGGCCTTCCTACTAAAAAAGGGTTGAAAACGAGTTATGTCCTAAATTAACGAGGAGATTTTCTTAACCTCCATTTTGGCCGAATTTTTAGAGAATGCGAAAATATCCCATGGAAGTCGTAGTTATGTTGTTTATCTATCCAACGAATTGTCACATGCTAAGATTCAATGCAAATCGGCCACATTATGGCCTTCCTAGTAAAAAAGGGTCGAAAACGAGTAATGTCCTAAATTAACGAGGAGATTTTCTTAACCTCCGTTTTGGCCGAATTTTTAGAGAATGCAAAAATATCCCATGGAAGTCGTAGTTATGTTGTTTACCTATCCAACAAATTGTCACATGCTAAGATTCAATACAAATCGGCCACTTTATGGCCTTCCTAGTAAAA
Source organism: Medicago sativa (assembly GCF_051527215.1). Classification (NCBI taxonomy): domain Eukaryota; kingdom Viridiplantae; phylum Streptophyta; class Magnoliopsida; order Fabales; family Fabaceae; genus Medicago; species Medicago sativa. The sequence goes on from NC_140750.1 coordinate 88,014,163, forward strand.
ATGGGTCGAAAACGAGTAATGTCCTAAATTAACGAGGAGATTTTCTTAACCTCCATTTTGGCCGAATTTTTAGAGAATGCAAAAATATCCCATGGAAGTCGTAGTTATGTTGTTTACCTATCCAACGAATTGTCACACGCTAAGATTCAATGCAAATCGGCCACATTATGGCCTTCCTACTAAAAAAGGGTTGAAAACGAGTTATGTCCTAAATTAACGAGGAGATTTTCTTAACCTCCATTTTGGCCGAATTTTTAGAGAATGCGAAAATATCCCATGGAAGTCGTAGTTATGTTGTTTATCTATCCAACGAATTGTCACATGCTAAGATTCAATGCAAATCGGCCACATTATGGCCTTCCTAGTAAAAAAGGGTCGAAAACGAGTAATGTCCTAAATTAACGAGGAGATTTTCTTAACCTCCGTTTTGGCCGAATTTTTAGAGAATGCAAAAATATCCCATGGAAGTCGTAGTTATGTTGTTTACCTATCCAACAAATTGTCACATGCTAAGATTCAATACAAATCGGCCACTTTATGGCCTTCCTAGTAAAAATGGGTCGAAAACGAGTAATGTCCTAAATTAACGAGGAGATTTTCTTAACCTCCATTTTGGCCGAATTTTTAGAGAATGCAAAAATATCCCATGGAAGTCGTAGTTATGTTGTTTACCTATCCAACGAATTGTCACATGCTAAGATTCAATACAAATCGGCCACTTTATGGCCTTCCTAGTAAAAATGGGTCGAAAACGAGTAATGTCCTAAATTAACGAGGAGATTTTCTTAACCTCCGTTTTGGCCGAATTTTTAGAGAATGCAAAAATATCCCATGGAAGTCGTAGTTATGTTGTTTATGTTGGAACAGAATGTGTTTAACAATGAACCTTAAAGGGTTTTGATGATAACAAGGTATTAAAAATTGTAAATTGGACTAGCTAATATTTGTTCAAGTGTACAGGACCATAATTATAAAGTTACATCATCATTGGTTCTGAATGAGCAAATAAAGAGCTATGGAAACAACAAAAATTTGAAGCTTGGACGCTCCTGAAGGCAACTTGCTACTGAAGAGAAAAAGCGCTCCTGAAGTCAAGCTGCTCCTGAAGAAATAGCGCTCCTGAAGTAAGCTGCTCCTGAAGAATAGTGCTTCTGAAGACAAGAGGTCCAGAAGCCACATCATCAGAAGCTGCGTCATCAGAAGCTGCAGAAGTCATATCATCAGAAGCTGCATCATCAGAAGCTGCCTCATCAGAAGCCATTTCACCAGAAGCTGAATATCAACTGGATTTGCAAAGAATCAAGAATTGAAGAATTATCAATGCAAAAGCTGTCTATTGGATTCGAAAACACAAACAAAGGATTAGTGGAGTTTGCAACGGTCATTTCAAAGGTGTTTGAAGGCGTGTGTTTGCAATTTGGACGAAAGCGTTGACATTGTACTTTGTACGAATTGTACAACCACGTTCTCCACTACTCTGTTTTGTGTCCGCGCTACAGGACAAGAAAACAGCTCCAGAATACGGTTTCGCCTGCATAGATGTTCCTTTGGATAAGGAATGGATTTCAAATTTGTTCTTCATAGGACAACAGCCAAATCAGGCAAAAGATTATTGGTGAAAGATCAAGCTTCAACAACGACTCTTTGGTGTGCTGGCAATTTCACAACGTCTCTTTCACACCACTATATAAAGGAGTGAAGACCTAGAGAATTGGTAATGCATGAACTCTGAACGAAAGACTCACAAAGATTTTCACAAGTACCAAACCTCTGCTGAAATTGTTCTGCATTCACTTAGAATTTCTGTGTCTCAAAGTCATATCTTAGAAATTCTTAAGTCCATTGAGTCTGTATCTGATTTGTATTGTGAGCACCTCTGATTGTATATCAAGTGTTCAACCTTAAACAATTTTCTGTGTAATTTTGTTTAGTTAGGAAGTCTCTTGCAGTTGTGCTTGAGCAGGAAGTCTCTTGATTGTGTTCTTGAGCAAAGGAAGTCTCTTGCTTGTGTGCTTGAGCATTGGAAGTCTCTTGCTTGTGTGCTTGAGCATTGGAAGTCTCTTGCTTGTGTGCTTGAGCATTTGTAATCAGATATTACTCAGAGTGAAATCTCCTTGGAAGTGCAAGGGGGACTGGACTACTTCCGGATTGTGGAAGGAACCAGTATAATTGCTTTGTGTCGTTCTTCTTCTCTCTCTCTCTGTTTTATTCCGCTGCATTTAGATTCTGATTATCACTTCAGAAGCTGTCTCGCTTAGCTTCTGATCAGTGTGTTCAGTTTTTAGGAGAAATGAAGAATTTTTCTAAAACACAATTCAACCCCCCTTCTTGTGTTTTTCTCACCTTCAATTGGTATCTAGAGCCTTGGTCTGTTGTGTATCACTTAACCGTGCAACAGTCAAAGATCTGAGAAAAACATGTCTACTCCTACTCCTACTGGTCCTGGTGATACTAGCTATAAACATGTCTCACATGATTATAGTGATAGTAAGAAAACCAGTATTGGAAAAGTTCCAAAGTTCAATGGAGATGCTGAAGAGTTCTCTTGGTGGAAGACCAACTTTTACAGTTACATCATGAGCCTAGATGAAGAATTATGGGATATTCTCGAAGATGGTGTTGGTGATTTAGTCCTTGATGAAGAAGGAGCTGCTGTGGATAGAAAGAAACATACTCCAGAACTGAGGAAACTTTACAAGAAGCATCATATTATCAGAGGAGCTCTTGTCACTGCCATACCCAAAGCAGAATACATGAAGATGAGTGACAAATCCACTGCTAAAGCTATGTTTGCTTCTCTCTGTTCAAATTATGAAGGGAGCAAGGAGGTCAAAGAAGCAAAGGCTCTCCTGCTTGTACATCAGTATGAGTTATTCAAAATGAAGGATGATGAAACTATTGAGGAGATGTACTCAAGGTTTCAAACCTTAGTTTCTGGTCTACAGATTCTAAAGAAGAGCTATGTTGCTTCTGATCATGTAAGCAAGATACTCAGAAGCTTACCTGCCAGATGGAGACCAAAAGTGACTGCCATTGAGGAAGCTAAAGATTTAAACACTTTAAGTGTCGAAGATCTTGTTAGTTCTCTCAAAGTTCATGAGTTAAGTCTTAATGAACATGAGTCTACTAAGAAGAGTAAATCAATAGCTCTTCCATCCAAAGGCAAGTCATCAAAAGCTCTCAAAGTGGTTGAATCTGAAGAGGAAGAACAGTCAAGTTCAGACTTTGAACCAGATGCTGCAGAAATGGCCATGCTCTCAAACAGACTTCAATATCTGGCCAAGAAGAACAGAAAGTTTCTCTCCAGAAGGGGTAACTCCAGAAGCTCAAGGAAAGAAGATCAGAAGGGATGCTTCAACTGTAAGAAGCCAGGTCACTTCATTGCTGAATGCCCTGATCTTCAAAGAGAAAAGTCAAAGGACAAGTCAAAGAGGTCTACATTCACCCCAAGCAAATTCAAGAAGCAGATTAAGCAGAGTTTAATGGCAACCTGGGATGATTTGGGTAGTGAATCTGGATCTGATAAAGAGGAAGCTGATGAAGATGCAAAGGTAGCTGTTGGGTTGGTAGCAACAGCAACTTCAGAAGCTGGGTCAGATTCAGACTCAGAAGATGAAAACGAGGTATATTCCAAAATTCCCAGAGATGAACTTGTTGAGTCACTTAAAGAACTTCTTACACATTTTGAAGTAAGAACCAATGAGTTGAAGGATTTAAAAGAAAAATATGCTGATTTGGTACAACAGCAAAAATCAACTTTATTGGATCTGAAAGCTTCTGAACAAGGACTTAGGGGCTTTGACTTCATGTGTAAAACATATGAAGATCAGCTCAGGTTCTTATGTCAGAAGCTACAAGAAAAGTGTAATGAAAAACCTTTAAGTAACCATGAAATTGCTCTTGAAGATTTTATTATATCTGGCATTGACAGAAGCAGAGTGGCTTCTATGATTTATAGCATTTACAAGAACAATGGCAGAGGAATTGGTTTTCCAGAAGTGAAACTGGAGAAAACCAATCTAAAGTCTTGTTGTGAATGCATCAAGGAAGGTCTGAAAACATTCTTTGTACCAGAAGGGGCTGAGTTGGAAACTGTTGTTCAATCAGAACCTGAAGCTTCTAGTTCTAAGGCTAAGATTATTTCAAAGCCAAAGAACTCTAAGTCAAAGGCTATGATCAAATCTGATTCCAAGACTTTAAAGGTTAGGATCCTGAAAAGATCAGAACCTATTCCTCAGAGTCTGGTGAAACCAAAATCTGGGGTTCTGAAGTCTAAGTTTCAGAAGAAGACAGTTACTGCTTCTGAAGTACCAAAACCTAAGGTGATGGTTAATCAGAAGCAACCCAACTCACAGCACAAGGTACAAGAAGTGAAGAGTAAAGCCTTAAGTACTAACCTTCCAGGACCCATAGAACAATGGGTACCTAAATCTAAAAATGTCAATGATGCAGGTATGTCTAAGAGCAGTGCCAAAGCAAAGATCATGGTACCTAGACAGTGGTTGCTCAAGACACATGACAGGAGACAAGTCCATGTTCCTCAGTCTAACAATGAAAGAGGGAGGAAATGTGAAATTTGGAGGCAACCAGTCAGGCAGGATCATAGGTACAGGAACTATTGGTAATTCCTCTACCTCAATTAATAATGTATGGTTGGTAGATGGTCTTGAACATAACCTTTTGAGCATTAGTCAATTTTGTGATAATGGTTATGATGTGCTTTTTGAAAGACCCAACTGTACAGTAATCAACAAGGAAGACAAATCCATTGTGTTCAAAGGAAAGAGAGTTGACAATGTCTATAAAATCAATTTTTCTGAACTGGCTGATCAGAAGGTGGTTTGCCTACTATCAGTGAATGATAAGAAATGGATGTGGCACAGAAGGTTGGGACATGCTAACTGGAGGTTAATCTCTAAGCTTAGTAAGTTACAACTTGTGAAAGGGCTACCAGACATTGACTATCATTCAGATGCACTCTGTGGTGCATGTCAGAGAGGGAAAATTGTGAAATCATCTTTTAAATCCAAAGATATTGTTTCAACTTCAAGACCTTTAGAATTACTCCATATTGATTTATTTGGACCAGTAAGTACTGCATCCTTATATGGAAGTAGATATGGATTAGTCATTGTTGATGATTACAGCAGATGGACTTGGGTGAAATTCATAAAGAGTAAAGATGTTGCGTGTGATGTATTCAGTAGCTTCTGCACTCAAATTCAATCTGAAAAAGAATCAAAAATTTTGAAAGTCAGAAGTGATCATGGTGGAGAATTTGAAAATGAGCCATTTGAAGCTTTTTGTGAAAAACATGGAATTTTCCATGAATTCTCTTCTCCTAGAACACCACAACAAAATGGGGTTGTAGAGAGAAAGAATAGAACTTTACAAGAAATGGCCAGAACCATGATTCATGAAAACAATTTACCAAAACATTTTTGGGCAGAAGCAGTGAATACAGCATGCTATGTTCAAAACAGGATCTATATTAGACCTATTTTGGAGAAAACAGCATATGAACTCTTTAAAGGAAGAAAACCCAATATCTCTTACTTTCATCAATTTGGATGTACATGTTACATTCTGAACAACAAGCTCTACCTAAAGAAATTTGATGCAAAGGCCCAAAGAGGAATCTTTTTAGGTTACTCTGAAAGGTCAAAGGCATACAGAGTGTATAATTCAGAGACACTCTGTGTTGAAGAATCTATGCACGTTAAATTTGATGACAAGGAGCTTGAAGATAAAACTTCAAAGCAAGGTGAAAGTTTTGCAGAGATACAGGTTCCTGAAGCTACTCCAGAACCTGATCAGATAGCTGAATCTGAAGATAGTCCAGAAGCTGAACCCACATCAGAAGCGCAAGATGAAACTGCTTCTGATGAAGCACAAGATGACTCACATCAAGAAGATCCTCCCAGAAACACATTCAAACACAAGTCTTCACATCCTGAGGAGCTAATCATTGGAAACAAAGATAGTCCAAGAAGAACAAGATCACATTTCAGACAAGAAGAGTCAATGATTGGACTAATCTCAATGATTGAACCTACAACAGTTGATGAAGCACTTTCAGATGATGGATGGATCCTAGCTATGCAAGAAGAGTTGAATCAATTTCAAAGAAATGATGTGTGGGATCTGGTACCCAAACCTCAGCACAAGAACATTATTGGAACAAAATGGGTATTCAGAAACAAGCTGAATGAGCAAGGTGAAGTAACAAGAAACAAAGCCAGGCTTGTTGCACAAGGGTATAGTCAACAAGAAGGCATTGATTACACTAAAACGTTTGCTCCAGTTGCAAGATTGGAAGCAATCAGGTTACTTCTTTCCTATGCAGTTAATCATGGCATAATATTATATCAAATGGATGTCAAGAGTGCATTTCTAAATGGTGTCATAGAAGAAGAAGTGTATGTCAAGCAACCTCCTAGATTTGAGGATATTAAATATCCTGACCATGTTTTTAAACTGAAGAAATCACTATATGGCTTGAAACAAGCTCCCAGAGCTTGGTATGATAGACTAAGTAATTTCTTAATCAAAAATGATTTTAAAAGAGGACAGGTCGATACTACACTCTTCAGAAGGACCCTTGAGAAAGATATTCTTGTTGTGCAAATATATGTTGATGATATAATATTTGGTTCTACTAATGCATCTCTTTGCAAGGAATTTTCTGAGTTAATGCAGGATGAATTTGAAATGAGCATGATGGGAGAGCTGAAGTTCTTCCTGGGCATTCAAATCAATCAATGCAAAGATGGAGTCTATGTTCATCAATCAAAGTACACAAAGGAGCTTCTGAAGAAGTTCAAACTTGTAGATTGTAAAGTGATGAACACTCCAATGCACCCTACGTGCAACTTGAGCAAAGAAGATGAAGGAGCTAAAGTAGATCAGAAGCTGTATAGAGGTATGATTGGTTCTTTGTTATATCTCACTGCATCTAGGCCAGATATTTTATTCAGTGTATGTTTGTGTGCAAGATTCCAATCAGATCCTAGAGAATCTCATATGACTGCTGTCAAGAGAATCTTCAGGTATTTGAAAGGAACAACTAATCTTGGACTCCTTTATAGGAAATCCTTAGATTATAAGCTAATTGGATTCTGTGATGCTGATTATGCTGGTGATAGGATTGAAAGAAAGTCAACCAGTGGCAATTGTCAATTTCTGGGTGATAATCTTATATCCTGGGCTAGCAAAAGACAAACAACTATTGCTATGTCTACAGCAGAAGCAGAATACATTTCAGCTGCAAGTTGTTGTACACAACTACTTTGGATGAAACATCAGTTGGAAGATTATCAGATAACTGCTAACAGTATTCCCATTTATTGTGATAATACTGCTGCTATTTGTTTGTCTAAAAATCCAATTTTGCATTCAAGAGCTAAGCACATTGAAATCAAACACCATTTTATCAGAAATTATGTTCAAAAAGGAATTTTAGATATACAATTCATTGATACTGAAAATCAATGGGCTGATATATTTACTAAGCCTTTAACTGTTGAAAGATTTGATTTTATAAAGAAAAATTTGAACATGCACTTTGTATCTGATTAAATGCTTGCTTGCTCCTGAATAGGATTTTAGGTTCTGAAGTTAGTTCAGAAGCAGTAGTCCATCAGAAGCTCTTTATTGAGGTTCTGAGGAAAACTCGCTTCTGATGATGACGTCAGCATCTGAAGTCCAGAAGCTGGATTTGTTGCTTCTGAATAGTTGAATTAGTGGAAACGTTGGAAGTTACCTTTTAAAAAGTAACTTCTGACCCACTAACTTGGTAGTTACTCTGTGAACTTCTTACGTGGCCTGTATGTGTTGGTGTATAACTAAAAGGGCAATGATGATTTAATAGCTTTGAAAGTACTTTTCACGCGCCCCCAATTTTGTCATTAATGTTATGTTTGTTTGTCTCTTTTGAATTGCAATCGTTTTACTTTTAACACTTTGTCAATTCACACACTACTCACTCACAACAAACACATTTGCTCTCAAACCTCTTGCGAAGTAAGCGCATTCTCTCAACCTTAGAACCCTAAAATCTTCATCTTCTTCAAATCTTCGTCAATCATCAAATGGCATCATCAAGCTCAAAAGTTTCAGAATCTACATCAAACAAGCAAAGCGTATCAGAATCTGGGTCCATCTACAAAGAGAAGACTATGGATATTCCATGGGAATCCTTAATAGTTCAAGTAGAGTCACCGGTGGATTTTGCTTCACTCAAGAAGTATGAAGTAAACATGGAAGGTTTGATAGAAACTCAGATGATGTCTGAGTATTTCAAGATGCTAAATGGGCCAACATATGTGAACTTGGTCAAGGACTTTTGGTTAAAAGCTGAAGTGCACAATGAAAAGTCTGCAAAAGTCGTAAGCAAACAAGCAGGGTCAAAGAAAGGGAAAATGGTCATGGATATGAATCCTACATCATTTGATAGCTTAGAAATAAGGTCTGAAGTGATGGGCATTCCTATAACCATCACTGAGGACGTTATAGCTAAAGCTTGTAGGATGCATGCAGAGGGAAGATTCCAAGAAATAGTCAGGAAGGAAGATGTCCTGCTAAAAGGTTACTACAACTCTCTTCTGGGTGGGAAGAAAGATGCCAAGCCTTCAGAGATGGAGATTCACAACAGAATGTTGGTGAAATTCAGTAATGATTGCTTCTTTCAAAGAGCAGGAGGGTCTGACCAACCCAACAACCAACAGAAGCTAGCAATTTATTTCATGACCAATCTTGAAAAGATAAACTTCCCCAGATATGTAATGGATCATCTCTGCTGGGCCATAAACGAAAGCACTACAAGAGGAAGAAAACAAGTACCCTATGGAAGATTGCTGTCTGAAATCTTTCATCAAGGAAGGGTGCTGGAGTTCTTAAAAAGGACAAGGAGTGCTTCTGATAAATGTTTCGAAGTCTCTACTGCTGAAAGGACTATCAGTAGCAGGAGCTTATGCTCTATGAAGTTCATCAAAGAAGCCCCTAAAGATGAAAAGTGGTTAGAGATGACAACTGCTGAAACTGAGATAATCAGGGACTTTCCTCCCATCTTTAAGGAAAGTGACTCTGATTTCCTAGTTCAATCAGTAGCTGAGTACGTCTTGGAGGAAGATGCTAGGTCTCAGGAGGAAGCTGCTCTTGCTAAAGGGAAAGGCAAGAAGGCCAAGGCAGTTGCTGTGTCAGAAGCTGCTGTTTCTGATGCACCTGAAGGGAAAAGGGCCAGAACTAGTTCTGAATCAGAAGCTGCTCCTACTAAAGGAAAGAAGGCCAGAACTAGTACTGAGTCAGAAGCTGCTAAACCTGTTTCTATCAAGGAAAAAGGAAAGATGCAGAAGGTTGGTGCTGCTTCTATTCCACAGAAGAGGAGAAAAGGTAAGGCAGACTTGGTAATCACTCAAGAGCAGCTGGATGAAGCTCTTGAAGAAATAGAGAAAGAGGAGGCTGATCCCAAGCTGAAGAAGAAGAAGGCTCCCCTTCAACTTGTGAGTCCTATGGTTGAGATGACTCGAATAAGGAAAAGGATGGCAGATGAACGTGCTTCTGAACTTATTTCAGACAACAAGTATCTAAAAGCACAATACACTCATCAAAGAGATGAAAAGCTCAAGGCCTTGGGTATGGAAGATTGTGATAGGTACTTCAAAGAGAAATTGGCTGAAGTAAGAGCCATTGCTGGTAAGCCTTCTGAAGACAATGAGGAAGACGATATGATGCTCATTTTTGAAAATGCTCCAGAAGAGGGAACTTCAGAAGCAGTTCCTCAATCTGCTGGTCCACAGAAGATCTCTTCTGAAGCTGGCCCTGCAGATCAGGCAATCCAGATTCCAGTCACCTCTATCCCCATTTCACCCTCTTCACCATCAGCACCTGAATCATTAGAAGACACTTCTGTCTTAGACAATCTTGCTCTCCACTACTCAGGTGAGTTACCCATAGACAAATCTACCTCAGAAAAGGCCTCTGAAGCAACTCCAGAAGCAGCTGCTTCTGAAAACGTTGTTTCAGAAAACCCCCATCAACAAACACCTGAACCACATAAACCCACAACACCCCCTCAATCACCAATAGCTACTATTGACCCCCAACTCAACACTCAAACATCAGCTTCACCACAACAACCACCAACTGAAACTGAGTTTCAACCTTTACCTGAACACTCTCCAGAACCAACTCCCATGGATGTTGACATCTCTCTAGTCAATGATCAAGCCTCAACCTCCACCACACACTTTGCCTCTGACCAGCCTTCATCTTCAAACACACAAACACACTTTACCATTCCAGTTCCTAACCCTGTTCAAGATTTGGAAATCAATGATTCTGATCTTGAAATCCTTGAACAACCACCCACAGACATCCTGGAATCTGGATATATTAATTCTGAGCTTCTGACAATTGAGAGTCAATTGCATAATCTGGTGGATCAAAGAGGGACAATTGATCTCACAGGTGCATATGAAGACTCCTGGGCATCTCTTCATAACCGGGCAACTGAGCTAATTGAAAGCATAAGGGCTAAGTGCATCAGAAGCAAGGAAGCTACTGTCAGGAAGTTAATGGAGCATCTGAATCAGAGTCTCAGAGTAAGAAGTTCTACACTGCTCCTGGCAAACCAGCCTTTCTTCTTTGAAACGGATTACTTGACCAGAGAAGCAAGGTTGTGTAAGCTTCTGAAGAAACAGATGGCACAGCAGCAGCAAGAAGCTAGAGAAAGGGAACAAGCTCTTCTTCAGAGGCAACAACAACTTGAAGAACTGTTGAAGAAGAAGATTGAAGAAATGGAAGAGATGAAGAAACAACAACAAACCAACCCTTAGTTGCACACCCTTGTGTTTTTCTTTGTTTGTTGTCTGTTTTAAAATTTCTTAGTCCTTGCTTCTGAAACCATCTTGTCTTATTTCTCTTGCTTCTGAATGCTTACTGATTCTGACTGTTTAGCTGCTTCTGACAATTGATATACATGTTCATATATTTTGCTCTGATTTATTTAGTTCATTGCTTAGTATACTCTCTCATGTTTGAGTTTTTCTCATATCTCTTTGTCTTTTATGCCTATATATTTCAATTTTTTTTGATAATGACAAAAGGGGGAGTATATGTGACAAGTATTTAAAGGCTCTGAGCCCCATTAATGGCATTTGAAATTTTTGAAAACCTTCTATCATTTTTTTTACCTTATTGGTATAAGCTATGAACGAACGAAGGAGTATCAAAATTCAAGTAAAATTAATTGAACCATTCTTCTTATCTATAAGTTAATTCTTTCAATGATTCAATTTTGTTTTTAAGCTCTGATAATATTATTGCGCGAAAAATGAATTTAATTAACCTGGATAGAACTTAGGGGGAGCTTACAAACCTCACCTTAAAGACTATCAGACTCAGGGGGAGTTTGAGCTTACAAACCTCTGATTCTGAGCTTACAAACCTCAGAACCCCAAAGTCAACTTGTTAATTAGATTAACAACAATTGATCAATTTTAAATACTTTTGTTTGTCATCATCAAAAAGGGGGAGATTGTTGGAACAAAATGTGTTTAACAATGAACCTTAAAGGGTTTTGATGATAACAAGGTATTAAAAATTGTAAATTGGACTAGCTAATATTTGTTCAAGTGTACAGGACCATAATTATAAAGTTACATCATCATTGGTTCTGAATGAGCAAATAAAGAGCTATGGAAACAACAAAAATTTGAAGCTTGGACGCTCCTGAAGGCAACTTGCTACTGAAGAGAAAAAGCGCTCCTGAAGTCAAGCTGCTCCTGAAGAAATAGCGCTCCTGAAGTAAGCTGCTCCTGAAGAATAGTGCTTCTGAAGACAAGAGGTCCAGAAGCCACATCATCAGAAGCTACGTCATCAGAAGCTGCAGAAGTCATATCATCAGAAGCTGCATCATCAGAAGCTGCCTCATCAGAAGCCATTTCACCAGAAGCTGAATATCAACTGGATTTGCAAAGAATCAAGAATTGAAGAATTATCAATGCAAAAGCTGTCTATTGGATTCGAAAACACAAACAAAGGATTAGTGGAGTTTGCAACGGTCATTTCAAAGGTGTTTGAAGGCGTGTGTTTGCAATTTGGACGAAAGCGTTGACATTGTACTTTGTACGAATTGTACAACCACGTTCTCCACTACTCTGTTTTGTGTCCGCGCTACAGGACAAGAAAACAGCTCCAGAATACGGTTTCGCCTGCATAGATGTTCCTTTGGATAAGGAATGGATTTCAAATTTGTTCTTCATAGGACAACAGCCAAATCAGGCAAAAGATTATTGGTGAAAGATCAAGCTTCAACAACGACTCTTTGGTGTGCTGGTAATTTCACAACGTCTCTTTCACACCACTATATAAAGGAGTGAAGACCTAGAGAATTGGTAATGCATGAACTCTGAACGAAAGACTCACAAAGATTTTCACAAGTACCAAACCTCTGCTGAAATTGTTCTGCATTCACTTAGAATTTATGTGTCTCAAAGTCATATCTTAGAAATTCTTAAGTCCATTGAGTCTGTATCTGATTTGTATTGTGAGCACCTCTGATTGTATATCAAGTGTTCAACCTTAAACAATTTTCTGTGTAATTTTGTTTAGTTAGGAAGTCTCTTGCAGTTGTGCTTGAGCAGGAAGTCTCTTGATTGTGTTCTTGAGCAAAGGAAGTCTCTTGCTTGTGTGCTTGAGCATTGGAAGTCTCTTGCTTGTGTGCTTGAGCATTGGAAGTCTCTTGCTTGTGTGCTTGAGCATTTGTAATCAGATATTACTCATAGTGAAATCTCCTTGGAAGTGCAAGGGGGACTGGACTACTTCCGGATTGTGGAAGGAACCAGTATAATTGCTTTGTGTCGTTCTTCTTCTCTCTCTCTCTGTTTTATTCCGCTGCATTTAGATTCTGATTATCACTTCAGAAGCTGTCTCGCTTAGCTTCTGATCAGTGTGTTCAGTTTTTAGGAGAAATGAAGAATTTTTCTAAAACACAATTCAACCCCCCTTCTTGTGTTTTTCTCACCTTCAGTTTACCTATCCAACAAATTGTCACATGCTAAGATTCAATACAAATCGGCCACTTTATGGCCATCCTAGTAAAAATGGGTCGAAAACGAGTAATGTCCTAAATTAACGAGGAGATTTTCTTAACCTCCATTTTGGCCGAATTTTTAGAGAATGCAAAAATATCCCATGGAAGTCGTAGTTATGTTGTTTACCTATCCAACGAATTGTCACATGCTAAGATTCAATACAAATCGGCCACTTTATGGCCTTCCTAGTAAAAATGGGTCGAAAACGAGTAATGTCCTAAATTAACGAGGAGATTTTCTTAACCTCCATTTCGGCCGAATTTTTAGAGAATGCAAAAATATCCCATGGAAGTCGTAGTTATGTTGTTTACCTATCCAACGAATTGTCACACGCTAAGATTCAATACAAATCGACCACTTTATGGCCTTCCTACTAAAAAAGGGTTGAAAACGAGTTATGTCCTAAATTAACGAGGAGATTTTCTTAACCTCCATTTTGGCCGAATTTTTAGAGAATGCGAAAATATCCCATGGAAGTCGTAGTTATGTTGTTTATCTATCCAACGAATTATCACATGCTAAGATTCAATGCAAATCGGCCACATTATGGCCTTCCTAGTAAAAAAGGGTCGAAAACGAGTAATGTCCTAAATTAACGAGGAGATTTTCTTAACCTCCGTTTTAGCCGAATTTTTAGAGAATGCAAAAATATCCCATGGAAGTCGTAGTTATGTTGTTTACCTATCCAACAAATTGTCACATGCTAAGATTCAATACAAATCGGCCACTTTATGGCCTTCCTAGTAAAAATGGGTCGAAAACGAGTAATGTCCTAATTTAACGAGGAGATTTTCTTAACCTCCATTTTGGCCGAATTTTTAGAGAATGCAAAAATATCCCATGGAAGTCGTAGTTATGTTGTTTACCTATCCAACGAATTGTCACACGCTAAGATTCAATGCAAATCGGCCACATTATGGCCTTCCTACTAAAAAAGGGTCGAAAACGAGTAATGTCCCAAATTAACGAGGAGATTTTCTTAACCTCCATTGTGGCTGAATTTTTAGAGAATGCAAAAATATCCCATGGAAGTCGTAGTTATGTTGTTTACCTATCCAACGAATTGTCACACGCTAAGATTCAATGCAAATCGGCCACATTATGGCCTTCCTACTAAAAAAGGGTTGAAAACGAGTTATGTCCTAAATTAACGAGGAGATTTTCTTAACCTCCATTTTGGCTGAATTTTTAGAGAATGCGAAAATATCCCATGGAAGTCGTAGTTATGTTGTTTATCTATCTAACGAATTGTCACATGCTAAGATTCAATGCAAATCGGCCACATTATGGCCTTCCTAGTAAAAAAGGGTCGAAAACGAGTAATGTCCTAAATTAACGAGGAGATTTTCTTAACCTCCGTTTTGGCCGAATTTTTAGAGAATGCAAAAATATCCCATGGAAGTCGTAGTTATGTTGTTTACCTATCCAACAAATTGTCACATGCTAAGATTCAATACAAATCGGCCACTTTATGGCCTTCCTAGTAAAAATGGGTCGAAAACGAGTAATGTCCTAAATTAACAAGGAGATTTTCTTAACCTCCATTTTGGCCGAATTTTTAGAGAATGCAAAAATATCCCATGGAAGTCGTAGTTATGTTGTTTACCTATCCAACGAATTGTCACATGCTAAGATTCAATACAAATCGGCCACTTTATGGCCTTCCTAGTAAAAATGCGTCGAAAACGAGTAATGTCCTAAATTAACGAGGAGATTTTCTTAACCTCCATTTCGGCCGAATTTTTAGAGAATGCAAAAATATCCCATGGAAGTCGTAGTTATGTTGTTTACCTATCCAACGAATTGTCACACGCTAAGATTCAATACAAATCGACCACTTTATGGCCTTCCTACTAAAAAAGGGTTGAAAACGAGTTATGTCCTAAATTAACGAGGAGATTTTCTTAACCTCCATTTTGGCCGAATTTTTAGAGAATGCGAAAATATCCCATGGAAGTCGTAGTTATGTTGTTTATCTATCCAACGAATTATCACATGCTAAGATTCAATGCAAATCGGCCACATTATGGCCTTCCTAGTAAAAAAGGGTCGAAAACGAGTAATGTCCTAAATTAACGAGGAGATTTTCTTAACCTCCGTTTTAGCCGAATTTTTAGAGAATGCAAAAATATCCCATGGAAGTCGTAGTTATGTTGTTTACCTATCCAACAAATTGTCACATGCTAAGATTCAATACAAATCGGCCACTTTATGGCCTTCCTAGTAAAAATGGGTCGAAAACGAGTAATGTCCTAAATTAACGAGGAGATTTTCTTAACCTCCATTTTGGCCGAATTTTTAGAGAATGCAAAAATATCCCATGGAAGTCGTAGTTATGTTGTTTACCTATCCAACGAATTGTCACACGCTAAGATTCAATGCAAATCGGCCACATTATGGCCTTCCTACTAAAAAAGGGTCGAAAACGAGTAATGTCCCAAATTAACGAGGAGATTTTCTTAACCTCCATTGTGGCTGAATTTTTAGAGAATGCAAAAATATCCCATGGAAGTCGTAGTTATGTTGTTTACCTATCCAACGAATTGTCACACGCTAAGATTCAATGCAAATCGGCCACATTATGGCCTTCCTACTAAAAAAGGGTTGAAAACGAGTTATGTCCTAAATTAACGAGGAGATTTTCTTAACCTCCATTTTGGCCGAATTTTTAGAGAATGCGAAAATATCCCATGGAAGTCGTAGTTATGTTGTTTATCTATCTAACGAATTGTCACATGCTAAGATTCAATGCAAATCGGCCACATTATGGCCTTCCTAGTAAAAAAGGGTCGAAAACGAGTAATGTCCTAAATTAACGAGGAGATTTTCTTAACCTCCGTTTTGGCCGAATTTTTAGAGAATGCAAAAATATCCCATGGAAGTCGTAGTTATGTTGTTTACCTATCCAACAAATTGTCACATGCTAAGATTCAATACAAATCGGCCACTTTATGGCCTTCCTAGTAAAAATGGGTCGAAAACGAGTAATGTCCTAAATTAACAAGGAGATTTTCTTAACCTCCATTTTGGCCGAATTTTTAGAGAATGCAAAAATATCCCATGGAAGTCGTAGTTATGTTGTTTACCTATCCAACGAATTGTCACATGCTAAGATTCAATACAAATCGGCCACTTTATGGCCTTCCTAGTAAAAATGGGTCGAAAACGAGTAATGTCCTAAATTAACGAGGAGATTTTCTTAACCTCCATTTCGGCCGAATTTTTAGAGAATGCAAAAATATCCCATGGAAGTCGTAGTTATGTTGTTTACCTATCCAACGAATTGTCACACGCTAAGATTCAATACAAATCGACCACTTTATGGCCTTCCTACTAAAAAAGGGTTGAAAACGAGTTATGTCCTAAATTAACGAGGAGATTTTCTTAACCTCCATTTTGGCCGAATTTTTAGAGAATGCGAAAATATCCCATGGAAGTCGTAGTTATGTTGTTTATCTATCCAACGAATTATCACATGCTAAGATTCAATGCAAATCGGCCACATTATGGCCTTCCTAGTAAAAAAGGGTCGAAAACGAGTAATGTCCTAAATTAACGAGGAGATTTTCTTAACCTCCGTTTTAGCCGAATTTTTAGAGAATGCAAAAATATCCCATGGAAGTCGTAGTTATGTTGTTTACCTATCCAACAAATTGTCACATGCTAAGATTCAATACAAATCGGCCACTTTATGGCCTTCCTAGTAAAAATGGGTCGAAAACGAGTAATGTCCTAAATTAACGAGGAGATTTTCTTAACCTCCATTTTGGCCGAATTTTTAGAGAATGCAAAAATATCCCATGGAAGTCGTAGTTATGTTGTTTACCTATCCAACGAATTGTCACACGCTAAGATTCAATGCAAATCGGCCACATTATGGCCTTCCTACTAAAAAAGGGTCGAAAACGAGTAATGTCCCAAATTAACGAGGAGATTTTCTTAACCTCCATTGTGGCTGAATTTTTAGAGAATGCAAAAATATCCCATGGAAGTCGTAGTTATGTTGTTTACCTATCCAACGAATTGTCACACGCTAAGATTCAATGCAAATCGGCCACATTATGGCCTTCCTACTAAAAAAGGGTTGAAAACGAGTTATGTCCTAAATTAACGAGGAGATTTTCTTAACCTCCATTTTGGCCGAATTTTTAGAGAATGCGAAAATATCCCATGGAAGTCGTAGTTATGTTGTTTATCTATCTAACGAATTGTCACATGCTAAGATTCAATGCAAATCGGCCACATTATGGCCTTCCTAGTAAAAAAGGGTCGAAAACGAGTAATGTCCTAAATTAACGAGGAGATTTTCTTAACCTCCGTTTTGGCCGAATTTTTAGAGAATGCAAAAATATCCCATGGAAGTCGTAGTTATGTTGTTTACCTATCCAACAAATTGTCACACGCTAAGATTCGATGCAAATCGGCCACATTATGGCCTTCCTACTAAAAAAGGGTCGAAAACGAGTAATGTCCCAAATTAACGAGGATATTTTCTTAACCCCCATTTTGGCTGAATTTTTAAAGAATGCAAAAATATCCCATGGAAGTCATTGTTATGTTGTTTACCTATCCAACGAATTGTCACACGCTAAGATTCAATGCAAATCGGCCACATTATGGCCTTCCTAGTAAAAAAGGGTCGAAAACGAGTAATGTCCCAAATTAACGAGGAGATTTTCTTAACCTCCATTTTGGCTGAATTTTTAAAAAATGTAAAAATATCCGATGGAAGTCGTAGCTATGTTGTTTACCTATCCAACGAATTGTCCCATACTAAGATTCAATACAAACCGGCCACTTTATGACCTTCCTTATAAAAAAGGGTCGAAAACGAGTAATGTCCTAAATTAACGAGGGGATTTTCTTAACCTCCATTTTGGCTGAATTTTTAGAGAATGCAAAAATATCCCATGGAAGTCGTAGTTATGTTGTTTACCTATCCAACGAATTGTCACACGCTAAGATTCAATGCAACTCGGCCACATTATGGCCTTCCTACTAAAAAAGGGTCGAAAACCAGTAATGTCCCAAATTAACGAGGATATTTTCTTAACCCCCATTTTGGCTGATTTTTTAGAGAATGCAAAAATATCCCATGGAAGTCGTAGTTATGTTGTTTACCTATCCAACGAATTGTCACACGCTAAGATTCAATGCAAATCGGCCACATTATGGCCTTCCTACTAAAAAAGGGTCGAAAACGAGTAATGTCCCAAATTAACGAGGATATTTTCTTAACCCCCATTTTGGCTGAATTTTTAGAGAATGCAAAAATATCCCATGGAAGTCATAGTTATGTTGTTTACCTATCCAACGAATTGTCACACGCTAAGATTCAATGCAAATCGGCCACATTATGGCCTTCCTACTAAAAAAGGGTCGAAAACGAGTAATGTCAAAAATTAACGAGGATATTTTCTTAACCCCCATTTTGGCTGAATTTTTAGAGACTGCAAAAATATCCCATGGAAGTCGTAGTTATGTTGTTTACCTATCCAACGAATTGTTACACGCTAAGATTCAATGCAAATCGGCCACATTATGGCCTTCCTACTAAAAAAGGGTCGAAAACGAGTAATGTCCCAAATTAACGAGGAGATTTTCTTAACCCCTATTTTGGCTGAATTTTTAGAGAATGCAAAAATATCCCATGGAAGTCAAAGTTATGTTGTTTACCTATCCAACGAATTGTCACACGCTAAGATTCAATGCAAATCGGCCACATTATGGCCTTCCTACTAAAAAAGGGTCGAAAACGAGTAATGTCCCAAATTAACGGGATATTTTCTTAACCCCCATTTTGGCTGAATTTTTTGAGAATGCAAAAATATCCCATGGAAGTCATTGTTATGTTGTTTACCTATCCAACGAAATGTCACACGCTAAGATTCAATGCAAATCGGCCACATTATGGCCTTCCTACTAAAAAAGGGTCGAAAACGAGTAATGTCAAAAATTATCGAGGATATTTTCTT
Source organism: Medicago sativa (assembly GCF_051527215.1). Lineage (NCBI taxonomy): Eukaryota > Viridiplantae > Streptophyta > Magnoliopsida > Fabales > Fabaceae > Medicago > Medicago sativa. The sequence goes on from NC_140750.1 coordinate 88,033,232, forward strand.
AACCCCCATTTTGGCTGAATTTTTAGAGAATGCAAAAATATCCCATGGAAGTCGTAGTTATGTTGTTTACCTATCCAACGAATTGTCACACGCTAAGATTCAATGCAAATCGGCCACATTATGGCCTTCCTACTAAAAAAGGGTCGAAAACGAGTAATGTCCCAAATTAACGAGGATATTTTCTTAACCCCCATTTTGGCTGATTTTTTAGAGAATGCAAAAATATCCCATGGAAGTCGTAGTTATGTTGTTTACCTATCCAACGAATTGTCACACGCTAAGATTCAATGCAAATCGGCCACATTATGGCCTTCCTACTAAAAAAGGGTCGAAAACGAGTAATGTCCCAAATTAACGAGGATATTTTCTTAACCCCCATTTTGGCTGAATTTTTAAAGAATGCAAAAATATCCCATGGAAGTCATTGTTATGTTGTTTACCTATCCAACGAATTGTCACACGCTAAGATTCAATGCAAATCGGCCACATTATGGCCTTCCTAGTAAAAAAGGGTCGAAAACGAGTAATGTCCCAAATTAACGAGGAGATTTTCTTAACCTCCATTTTGGATGAATTTTTAAAAAATGCAAAAATATCCGATGGAAGTCGTAGCTATGTTGTTTACCTATCCAACGAATTGTCCCATACTAAGATTCAATACAAACCGGCCACTTTATGACCTTCCTTATAAAAAAGGGTCGAAAACGAGTAATGTCCTAAATTAACGAGGGGATTTTCTTAACCTCCATTTTGGCTGAATTTTTAGAGAATGCAAAAATATCCCATGGAAGTCGTAGTTATGTTGTTTACCTATCCAACGAATTGTCACACGCTAAGATTCAATGCAACTCGGCCACATTATGGCCTTCCTACTAAAAAAGGGTCGAAAACGAGTAATGTCCCAAATTAACGGGATATTTTCTTAACCCCCATTTTGGCTGAATTTTTAGAGAATGCAAAAATATCCCATGGAAGTCATTGTTATGTTGTTTACCTATCCAACGAATTGTCACACGCTAAGATTCATTGCAAATCGGCCACATTATGGCCTTCCTACTAAAAAAGGGTCGAAAACGAGTAATGTCCCAAATTAACGGGATATTTTCTTAACCCCCATTTTGGCTGAATTTTTAGAGAATGCAAAAATATCCCATGGAAGTCATTGTTATGTTGTTTACCTATCCAACGAATTGTCACACGCTAAGATTCAATGCAAATCGGCCACATTATGGCCTTCCTACTAAAAAAGGGTCGAAAACGAGTAATGTCAAAAATTATCGAGGATATTTTCTTAACCCCCATTTTGGCTGAATTTTTAGAGAATGCAAAAATATCCCATGGAAGTCGTAGTTATGTTGTTTACCTATCCAACGAATTGTCACACGCTAAGATTCAATGCAAATCGGCCACATTATGGCCTTCCTACTAAAAAAGGGTCGAAAACGAGTAATGTCCCAAATTAACGAGGATATTTTCTTAACCCCCATTTTGGCTGATTTTTTAGAGAATGCAAAAATATCCCATGGAAGTCGTAGTTATGTTGTTTACCTATCCAACGAATTGTCACACGCTAAGATTCAATGCAAATCGGCCACATTATGGCCTTCCTACTAAAAAAGGGTCGAAAACGAGTAATGTCCCAAATTAACGAGGATATTTTCTTAACCCCCATTTTGGCTGAATTTTTAAAGAATGCAAAAATATCCCATGGAAGTCATTGTTATGTTGTTTACCTATCCAACGAATTGTCACACGCTAAGATTCAATGCAAATCGGCCACATTATGGCCTTCCTACTAAAAAAGGGTCGAAAACGAGTAATGTCCCAAATTAACGAGGATATTTTCTTAACCCCCATTTTGGCTGAATTTTTAAAGAATGCAAAAATATCCCATGGAAGTCATTGTTATGTTGTTTACCTATCCAACGAATTGTCACACGCTAAGATTCAATGCAAATCGGCCACATTATGGCCTTCCTACTAAAAAAGGGTCGAAAACGAGTAATGTCCCAAATTAACGAGGAGATTTTCTTAACCTCCATTTTGGCTGAATTTTTAAAAAATGCAAAAATATCCGATGGAAGTCGTAGCTATGTTGTTTACCTATCCAACAAATTGTCCCATACTAAGATTCAATACAAACCGGCCACTTTATGACCTTCCTTATAAAAAAGGGTCGAAAATGAGTAATGTCCTAAATTAACGAGGGGATTTTCTTAACCTCCATTTTGGCTGAATTTTTAGAGAATGCAAAAATATCCCATGGAAGTCGTAGTTATGTTGTTTACCTATCCAACGAATTGTCACACGCTAAGATTCAATGCAACTCGGCCACATTATGGCCTTCCTACTAAAAAAGGGTCGAAAACCAGTAATGTCCCAAATTAACGAGGATATTTTCTTAACCCCCATTTTGGCTGATTTTTTAGAGAATGCAAAAATATCCCATGGAAGTCGTAGTTATGTTGTTTACCTATCCAACGAATTGTCACACGCTAAGATTCAATGCAAATCGGCCACATTATGGCCTTCCTACTAAAAAAGGGTCGAAAACGAGTAATGTCCCAAATTAACGAGGATATCTTCTTAACCCCCATTTTGGCTGAATTTTTAGAGAATGCAAAAATATCCCATGGAAGTCATAGTTATGTTGTTTACCTATCCAACGAATTGTCACACGCTAAGATTCAATGCAAATCGGCCACATTATGACCTTCCTACTAAAAAAGGGTCGAAAACGAGTAATGTCAAAAATTAACGAGGATATTTTCTTAACCCCCATTTTGGCTGAATTTTTAGAGAATGCAAAAATATCCCATGGAAGTCGTAGTTATGTTGTTTACCTATCCAACGAATTGTCACACGCTAAGATTCAATGCAAATCGGCCACATTATGGCCTTCCTACTAAAAAAGGGTCGAAAACGAGTTATGTCCCAAATTAACGAGGAGATTTTCTTAACCCCCATTTTGGCTGAATTTTTAGAGAATGCAAAAATATCCCATGGAAGTCATAGTTATGTTGTTTACCTATCCAACGAATTGTCACACGCTAAGATTCAATGCAAATCGGCCACATTATGGCCTTCCTACTAAAAAAGGGTCGAAAACGAGTAATGTCCCAAATTAACGGGATATTTTCTTAACCCCCATTTTGGCTGAATTTTTAGAGAATGCAAAAATATCCCATGGAAGTCATTGTTATGTTGTTTACCTATCCAACGAATTGTCACACGCTAAGATTCAATGCAAATCGGCCACATTATGGCCTTCCTACTAAAAAAGGGTCGAAAACGAGTAATGTCCCAAATTAACGAGGAGATTTTCTTAACCTCCATTGTGGCTGAATTTTTAGAGAATGCAAAAATATCCCATGGAAGTCGTAGTTATGTTGTTTACCTATCCAACGAATTGTCACACGCTAAGATTCAATGCAAATCGGCCACATTATGGCCTTCCTACTAAAAAAGGGTTGAAAACGAGTTATGTCCTAAATTAACGAGGAGATTTTCTTAACCTCCATTTTGGCCGAATTTTTAGAGAATGCGAAAATATCCCATGGAAGTCGTAGTTATGTTGTTTATCTATCTAACGAATTGTCACATGCTAAGATTCAATGCAAATCGGCCACATTATGGCCTTCCTAGTAAAAAAGGGTCGAAAACGAGTAATGTCCTAAATTAACGAGGAGATTTTCTTAACCTCCGTTTTGGCCGAATTTTTAGAGAATGCAAAAATATCCCATGGAAGTCGTAGTTATGTTGTTTACCTATCCAACAAATTGTCACATGCTAAGATTCAATACAAATCGGCCACTTTATGGCCATCCTAGTAAAAATGGGTCGAAAACGAGTAATGTCCTAAATTAACGAGGAGATTTTCTTAACCTCCATTTTGGCCGAATTTTTAGAGAATGCAAAAATATCCCATGGAAGTCGTAGTTATGTTGTTTACCTATCCAACGAATTGTCACATGCTAAGATTCAATACAAATCGGCCACTTTATGGCCTTCCTAGTAAAAATGGGTCGAAAACGAGTAATGTCCTAAATTAACGAGGAGATTTTCTTAACCTCCATTTCGGCCGAATTTTTAGAGAATGCAAAAATATCCCATGGAAGTCGTAGTTATGTTGTTTACCTATCCAACGAATTGTCACACGCTAAGATTCAATACAAATCGACCACTTTATGGCCTTTCTACTAAAAAAGGGTTGAAAACGAGTTATGTCCTAAATTAACGAGGAGATTTTCTTAACCTCCATTTTGGCCGAATTTTTAGAGAATGCGAAAATATCCCATGGAAGTCGTAGTTATGTTGTTTATCTATCCAACGAATTATCACATGCTAAGATTCAATGCAAATCGGCCACATTATGGCCTTCCTAGTAAAAAAGGGTCGAAAACGAGTAATGTCCTAAATTAACGAGGAGATTTTCTTAACCTCCGTTTTAGCCGAATTTTTAGAGAATGCAAAAATATCCCATGGAAGTCGTAGTTATGTTGTTTACCTATCCAACGAATTGTCACACGCTAAGATTCAATGCAACTCGGCCACATTATGGCCTTCCTACTAAAAAAGGGTCGAAAACCAGTAATGTCCCAAATTAACGAGGATATTTTCTTAACCCCCATTTTGGCTGATTTTTTAGAGAATGCAAAAATATCCCATGGAAGTCGTAGTTATGTTGTTTACCTATCCAACGAATTGTCACACGCTAAGATTCAATGCAAATCGGCCACATTATGGCCTTCCTACTAAAAAAGGGTCGAAAACGAGTAATGTCCCAAATTAACGAGGATATTTTCTTAACCCCCATTTTGGCTGAATTTTTAGAGAATGCAAAAATATCCCATGGAAGTCATAGTTATGTTGTTTACCTATCCAACGAATTGTCACACGCTAAGATTCAATGCAAATCGGCCACATTATGACCTTCCTACTAAAAAAGGGTCGAAAACGAGTAATGTCAAAAATTAACGAGGATATTTTCTTAACCCCCATTTTGGCTGAATTTTTAGAGAATGCAAAAATATCCCATGGAAGTCGTAGTTATGTTGTTTACCTATCCAACGAATTGTCACACGCTAAGATTCAATGCAAATCGGCCACATTATGGCCTTCCTACTAAAAAAGGGTCGAAAACGAGTTATGTCCCAAATTAACGAGGAGATTTTCTTAACCCCCATTTTGGCTGAATTTTTAGAGAATGCAAAAATATCCCATGGAAGTCATAGTTATGTTGTTTACCTATCCAACGAATTGTCACACGCTAAGATTCAATGCAAATCGGCCACATTATGGCCTTCCTACTAAAAAAGGGTCGAAAACGAGTAATGTCCCAAATTAACGGGATATTTTCTTAACCCCCATTTTGGCTGAATTTTTAGAGAATGCAAAAATATCCCATGGAAGTCATTGTTATGTTGTTTACCTATCCAACGAATTGTCACACGCTAAGATTCAATGCAAATCGGCCACATTATGGCCTTCCTACTAAAAAAGGGTCGAAAACGAGTAATGTCCCAAATTAACGAGGAGATTTTCTTAACCTCCATTGTGGCTGAATTTTTAGAGAATGCAAAAATATCCCATGGAAGTCGTAGTTATGTTGTTTACCTATCCAACGAATTGTCACACGCTAAGATTCAATGCAAATCGGCCACATTATGGCCTTCCTACTAAAAAAGGGTTGAAAACGAGTTATGTCCTAAATTAACGAGGAGATTTTCTTAACCTCCATTTTGGCCGAATTTTTAGAGAATGCGAAAATATCCCATGGAAGTCGTAGTTATGTTGTTTATCTATCTAACGAATTGTCACATGCTAAGATTCAATGCAAATCGGCCACATTATGGCCTTCCTAGTAAAAAAGGGTCGAAAACGAGTAATGTCCTAAATTAACGAGGAGATTTTCTTAACCTCCGTTTTGGCCGAATTTTTAGAGAATGCAAAAATATCCCATGGAAGTCGTAGTTATGTTGTTTACCTATCCAACAAATTGTCACATGCTAAGATTCAATACAAATCGGCCACTTTATGGCCATCCTAGTAAAAATGGGTCGAAAACGAGTAATGTCCTAAATTAACGAGGAGATTTTCTTAACCTCCATTTTGGCCGAATTTTTAGAGAATGCAAAAATATCCCATGGAAGTCGTAGTTATGTTGTTTACCTATCCAACGAATTGTCACATGCTAAGATTCAATACAAATCGGCCACTTTATGGCCTTCCTAGTAAAAATGGGTCGAAAACGAGTAATGTCCTAAATTAACGAGGAGATTTTCTTAACCTCCATTTCGGCCGAATTTTTAGAGAATGCAAAAATATCCCATGGAAGTCGTAGTTATGTTGTTTACCTATCCAACGAATTGTCACACGCTAAGATTCAATACAAATCGACCACTTTATGGCCTTTCTACTAAAAAAGGGTTGAAAACGAGTTATGTCCTAAATTAACGAGGAGATTTTCTTAACCTCCATTTTGGCCGAATTTTTAGAGAATGCGAAAATATCCCATGGAAGTCGTAGTTATGTTGTTTATCTATCCAACGAATTATCACATGCTAAGATTCAATGCAAATCGGCCACATTATGGCCTTCCTAGTAAAAAAGGGTCGAAAACGAGTAATGTCCTAAATTAACGAGGAGATTTTCTTAACCTCCGTTTTAGCCGAATTTTTAGAGAATGCAAAAATATCCCATGGAAGTCGTAGTTATGTTGTTTACCTATCCAACAAATTGTCACATGCTAAGATTCAATACAAATCGGCCACTTTATGGCCTTCCTAGTAAAAATGGGTCGAAAACGAGTAATGTCCTAAATTAACGAGGAGATTTTCTTAACCTCCATTTTGGCCGAATTTTTAGAGAATGCAAAAATATCCCATGGAAGTCGTAGTTATGTTGTTTACCTATCCAATGAATTGTCACACGCTAAGATTCAATGCAAATCGGCCACATTATGGCCTTCCTACTAAAAAAGGGTCGAAAACGAGTAATGTCCCAAATTAACGAGGAGATTTTCTTAACCTCCATTGTGGCTGAATTTTTAGAGAATGCAAAAATATCCCATGGAAGTCGTAGTTATGTTGTTTACCTATCCAACGAATTGTCACATGCTAAGATTCAATACAAATCGGCCACATTATGGCCTTCCTAGTAAAAAAGGGTCGAAAACGAGTAATGTCCCAAATTAACGAGGAGATTTTCTTAACCTCTATTTTGGCCAAATTTTTAGAGAATGCAAAAATATCCCGTGGAAGTCATAGTTATGTTGTTTACCTATCCAACGAATTGTCACACGCTAAGATTCAATGCAAATCGGCCACATTATGGCCTTCCTACTAAAAAAGGGTCGAAAACGAGTAATGTCCCAAATTAACGAGGAGATTTTCTTAACCTCCGTTTTAGCCAAATTTTTAGAGAATGCAAAAATATCCCATGGAAGTCGTAGTTATGTTGTTTACCTATCCAACAAATTGTCACATGCTAAGATTCAATACAAATCGGCCACTTTATGGCCTTCCTAGTAGAAATGGGTCGAAAACGAGTAATGTCCTAAATTAACGAGGAGATTTTCTTAACCTCCATTTTGGCCGAATTTTTAGAGAATGCAAAAATATCCCAAGGAAGTCGTAGTTATGTTGTTTACCTATCCAACGAATTGTCACATGCTAAGATTCAATACAAATCGGCCACTTTATGGCCTTCCTAGTAAAAATGGGTCGAAAACGAGTAATGTCCTAAATTAACGAGGAGATTTTCTTAACCTCCATTTCGGCCGAATTTTTAGAGAATGCAAAAATATCCCATGGAAGTCGTAGTTATGTAGTTTACCTATCCAACGAATTGTCACACGCTAAGATTCAATACAAATCGACCACTTTATGGCCTTCCTACTAAAAAAGGGTTGAAAACGAGTTATGTCCTAAATTAACGAGGAGATTTTCTTAACCTCCATTTTGGCCGAATTTTTAGAGAATGCGAAAATATCCCATGGAAGTCGTAGTTATGTTGTTTATCTATCCAATGAATTTTCACATGCTAAGATTCAATGCAAATCGGCCACATTATGGCCTTCCTAGTAAAAAAGGGTCGAAAACGAGTAATGTCCTAAATTAACGAGGAGATTTTCTTAACCTCCGTTTTAGCCGAATTTTTAGAGAATGCAAAAATATCCCATGGAAGTCGTAGTTATGTTGTTTACCTATCCAACAAATTGTCACATGCTAAGATTCAATACAAATCGGCCACTTTATGGCCTTCCTAGTAAAAATGGGTCGAAAACGAGTAATGTCCTAAATTAACGAGGAGATTTTCTTAACCTCCGTTTTAGCCGAATTTTTAGAGAATGCAAAAATATCCCATGGAAGTCGTAGTTATGTTGTTTACCTATCCAACAAATTGTCACATGCTAAGATTCAATACAAATCGGCCACTTTATGGCCTTCCTAGTAAAAATGGGTCGAAAACGAGTAATGTCCTAAATTAACGAGGAGATTTTCTTAACCTCCATTTTGGCCGAATTTTTAGAGAATGCAAAAATATCCCATGGAAGTCGTAGTTATGTTGTTTACCTATCCAATGAATTGTCACACGCTAAGATTCAATGCAAATCGGCCACATTATGGCCTTCCTACTAAAAAAGGGTCGAAAACGAGTAATGTCCCAAATTAACGAGGAGATTTTCTTAACCTCCATTGTGGCTGAATTTTTAGAGAATGCAAAAATATCCCATGGAAGTCGTAGTTATGTTGTTTACCTATCCAACGAATTGTCACATGCTAAGATTCAATACAAATCGGCCACATTATGGCCTTCCTAGTAAAAAAGGGTCGAAAACGAGTAATGTCCCAAATTAACGAGGAGATTTTCTTAACCTCTATTTTGGCCAAATTTTTAGAGAATGCAAAAATATCCCGTGGAAGTCATAGTTATGTTGTTTACCTATCCAACGAATTGTCACACGCTAAGATTCAATGCAAATCGGCCACATTATGGCCTTCCTACTAAAAAAGGGTCGAAAACGAGTAATGTCCCAAATTAACGAGGAGATTTTCTTAACCTCCGTTTTAGCCAAATTTTTAGAGAATGCAAAAATATCCCATGGAAGTCGTAGTTATGTTGTTTACCTATCCAACAAATTGTCACATGCTAAGATTCAATACAAATCGGCCACTTTATGGCCTTCCTAGTAGAAATGGGTCGAAAACGAGTAATGTCCTAAATTAACGAGGAGATTTTCTTAACCTCCATTTTGGCCGAATTTTTAGAGAATGCAAAAATATCCCAAGGAAGTCGTAGTTATGTTGTTTACCTATCCAACGAATTGTCACATGCTAAGATTCAATACAAATCGGCCACTTTATGGCCTTCCTAGTAAAAATGGGTCGAAAACGAGTAATGTCCTAAATTAACGAGGAGATTTTCTTAACCTCCATTTCGGCCGAATTTTTAGAGAATGCAAAAATATCCCATGGAAGTCGTAGTTATGTAGTTTACCTATCCAACGAATTGTCACACGCTAAGATTCAATACAAATCGACCACTTTATGGCCTTCCTACTAAAAAAGGGTTGAAAACGAGTTATGTCCTAAATTAACGAGGAGATTTTCTTAACCTCCATTTTGGCCGAATTTTTAGAGAATGCGAAAATATCCCATGGAAGTCGTAGTTATGTTGTTTATCTATCCAATGAATTTTCACATGCTAAGATTCAATGCAAATCGGCCACATTATGGCCTTCCTAGTAAAAAAGGGTCGAAAACGAGTAATGTCCTAAATTAACGAGGAGATTTTCTTAACCTCCGTTTTAGCCGAATTTTTAGAGAATGCAAAAATATCCCATGGAAGTCGTAGTTATGTTGTTTACCTATCCAACAAATTGTCACATGCTAAGATTCAATACAAATCGGCCACTTTATGGCCTTCCTAGTAAAAATGGGTCGAAAACGAGTAATGTCCTAAATTAACGAGGAGATTTTCTTAACCTCCATTTCGGCCGAATTTTTAGAGAATGCAAAAATATCCCATGGAAGTCGTAGTTATGTTGTTTACCTATCCAACGAATTGTCACACGCTAAGATTCAATACAAATCGACCACTTTATGGCCTTCCTACTAAAAAAGGGTTGAAAACGAGTTATGTCCTAAATTAACGAGGAGATTTTCTTAACCTCCATTTTGGCCGAATTTTTAGAGAATGCGAAAATATCCCATGGAAGTCGTAGTTATGTTGTTTATCTATCCAACGAATTATCACATGCTAAGATTCAATGCAAATCGGCCACATTATGGCCTTCCTAGTAAAAAAGGGTCGAATACGAGTAATGTCCTAAATTAACGAGGAGATTTTCTTAACCTCCGTTTTAGCCGAATTTTCAGAGAATGCAAAAATATCCCATGGAAGTCGTAGTTATGTTGTTTACCTATCCAACAAATTGTCACATGCTAAGATTCAATACAAATCGGCCACTTTATGGCCTTCCTAGTAAAAATGGGTCGAAAACGAGTAATGTCCTAAATTAACGAGGAGATTTTCTTAACCTCCATTTTGGCCGAATTTTTAGAGAATGCAAAAATATCCCATGGAAGTCGTAGTTATGTTGTTTACCTATCCAACGAATTGTCACACGCTAAGATTCAATGCAAATCGGCCACATTATGGCCTTCCTACTAAAAAAGGGTCGAAAACGAGTAATGTCCCAAATTAACGAGGAGATTTTCTTAACCTCCATTGTGGCCGAATTTTTAGAGAATGCAAAAATATCCCATGGAAGTCGTAGTTATGTTGTTTACCTATCCAACGAATTGTCACACGCTAAGATTCAATGCAAATCGACCACTTTATGGCCTTCCTACTAAAAAAGGGTTGAAAACGAGTTATGTCCTAAATTAACGAGGAGATTTTCTTAACCTCCATTTTGGCCGAATTTTTAGAGAATGCGAAAATATCCCATGGAAGTCGTAGTTATGTTGTTTATCTATCCAATGAATTTTCACATGCTAAGATTCAATGCAAATCGGCCACATTATGGCCTTCCTAGTAAAAAAGGGTCGAAAACGAGTAATGTCCTAAATTAACGAGGAGATTTTCTTAACCTCCGTTTTAGCCGAATTTTTAGAGAATGCAAAAATATCCCATGGAAGTCGTAGTTATGTTGTTTACCTATCCAACAAATTGTCACATGCTAAGATTCAATACAAATCGGCCACTTTATGGCCTTCCTAGTAAAAATGGGTCGAAAACGAGTAATGTCCTAAATTAACGAGGAGATTTTCTTAACCTCCATTTCGGCCGAATTTTTAGAGAATGCAAAAATATCCCATGGAAGTCGTAGTTATGTTGTTTACCTATCCAACGAATTGTCACACGCTAAGATTCAATACAAATCGACCACTTTATGGCCTTCCTACTAAAAAAGGGTTGAAAACGAGTTATGTCCTAAATTAACGAGGAGATTTTCTTAACCTCCATTTTGGCCGAATTTTTAGAGAATGCGAAAATATCCCATGGAAGTCGTAGTTATGTTGTTTATCTATCCAACGAATTATCACATGCTAAGATTCAATGCAAATCGGCCACATTATGGCCTTCCTAGTAAAAAAGGGTCGAATACGAGTAATGTCCTAAATTAACGAGGAGATTTTCTTAACCTCCGTTTTAGCCGAATTTTCAGAGAATGCAAAAATATCCCATGGAAGTCGTAGTTATGTTGTTTACCTATCCAACAAATTGTCACATGCTAAGATTCAATACAAATCGGCCACTTTATGGCCTTCCTAGTAAAAATGGGTCGAAAACGAGTAATGTCCTAAATTAACGAGGAGATTTTCTTAACCTCCATTTTGGCCGAATTTTTAGAGAATGCAAAAATATCCCATGGAAGTCGTAGTTATGTTGTTTACCTATCCAACGAATTGTCACACGCTAAGATTCAATGCAAATCGGCCACATTATGGCCTTCCTACTAAAAAAGGGTCGAAAACGAGTAATGTCCCAAATTAACGAGGAGATTTTCTTAACCTCCATTGTGGCCGAATTTTTAGAGAATGCAAAAATATCCCATGGAAGTCGTAGTTATGTTGTTTACCTATCCAACGAATTGTCACACGCTAAGATTCAATGCAAATCGACCACTTTATGGCCTTCCTACTAAAAAAGGGTCGAAAACGAGTAATGTCCCAAATTAACGAGGAGATTTTCTTAACCTCCATTGTGGCCGAATTTTTAGAGAATGCAAAAATATCCCATGGAAGTCGTAGTTATGTTGTTTACCTATCCAACGAATTGTCACACGCTAAGATTCAATGCAAATCGACCACTTTATGGCCTTCCTACTAAAAAAGGGTTGAAAACGAGTTATGTCCTAAATTAACGAGGAGATTTTCTTAACCTCCATTTTGGCCGAATTTTTAGAGAATGCGAAAATATCCCATGGAAGTCGTAGTTATGTTGTTTATCTATCCAACGAATTTTCACATGCTAAGATTCAATGCAAATCGGCCACATTATGGCCTTCCTAGTAAAAAAGGGTCGAAAACGAGTAATGTCATAAATTAATGAGGAGATTTTCTTAACCTCCGTTTTAGCCGAATTTTTAGAGAATGCAAAAATATCCCATGGAAGTCGTAGTTATGTTGTTTACCTATCCAACAAATTGTCACATGCTAAGATTCAATACAAATCGGCCACTTTATGGCCTTCCTAGTAAAAATGGGTCGAAAACGAGTAATGTCCTAAATTAACGAGGGGATTTTCTTAACCTCCATTTCGGCCGAATTTTTAGAGAATGCAAAAATATCCCATGGAAGTCGTAGTTATGTTGTTTACCTATCCAACGAATTGTCACACGCTAAGATTCAATACAAATCGACCACTTTATGGCCTTCCTACTAAAAAAGGGTTGAAAACGAGTTATGTCCTAAATTAACGAGGAGATTTTCTTAACCTCCATTTTGGCCGAATTTTTAGAGAATGCGAAAATATCCCATGGAAGTCGTAGTTATGTTGTTTATCTATCCAACGAATTATCACATGCTAAGATTCAATGCAAATCGGCCACATTATGGCCTTCCTAGTAAAAAAGGGTCGAAAACGAGTAATGTCCTAAATTAACGAGGAGATTTTCTTAACCTCCGTTTTAGCCGAATTTTCAGAGAATGCAAAAATATCCCATGGAAGTCGTAGTTATGTTGTTTACCTATCCAACAAATTGTCACATGCTAAGATTCAATACAAATCGGCCACTTTATGGCCTTCCTAGTAGAAATGGGTCGAAAACGAGTAATGTCCTAAATTAACGAGGAGATTTTCTTAACCTCCGTTTTAGCCAAATTTTTAGAGAATGCAAAAATATCCCATGGAAGTCGTAGTTATGTTGTTTACCTATCCAACAAATTGTCACATGCTAAGATTCAATACAAATCGGCCACTTTATGGCCTTCCTAGTAGAAATGGGTCGAAAACGAGTAATGTCCTAAATTAACGAGGAGATTTTCTTAACCTCCATTTTGGCCGAATTTTTAGAGAATGCAAAAATATCCCAAGGAAGTCGTAGTTATGTTGTTTACCTATCCAACGAATTGTCACATGCTAAGATTCAATACAAATCGGCCACTTTATGGCCTTCCTAGTAAAAATGGGTCGAAAACGAGTAATGTCCTAAATTAACGAGGAGATTTTCTTAACCTCCATTTCGGCCGAATTTTTAGAGAATGCAAAAATATCCCATGGAAGTCGTAGTTATGTAGTTTACCTATCCAACGAATTGTCACACGCTAAGATTCAATACAAATCGACCACTTTATGGCCTTCCTACTAAAAAAGGGTTGAAAACGAGTTATGTCCTAAATTAACGAGGAGATTTTCTTAACCTCCATTTTGGCCGAATTTTTAGAGAATGCGAAAATATCCCATGGAAGTCGTAGTTATGTTGTTTATCTATCCAATGAATTTTCACATGCTAAGATTCAATGCAAATCGGCCACATTATGGCCTTCCTAGTAAAAAAGGGTCGAAAACGAGTAATGTCCTAAATTAACGAGGAGATTTTCTTAACCTCCGTTTTAGCCGAATTTTTAGAGAATGCAAAAATATCCCATGGAAGTCGTAGTTATGTTGTTTACCTATCCAACAAATTGTCACATGCTAAGATTCAATACAAATCGGCCACTTTATGGCCTTCCTAGTAAAAATGGGTCGAAAACGAGTAATGTCCTAAATTAACGAGGAGATTTTCTTAACCTCCATTTCGGCCGAATTTTTAGAGAATGCAAAAATATCCCATGGAAGTCGTAGTTATGTTGTTTACCTATCCAACGAATTGTCACACGCTAAGATTCAATACAAATCGACCACTTTATGGCCTTTCTACTAAAAAAGGGTTGAAAACGAGTTATGTCCTAAATTAACGAGGAGATTTTCTTAACCTCCATTTTGGCCGAATTTTTAGAGAATGCGAAAATATCCCATGGAAGTCGTAGTTATGTTGTTTATCTATCCAACGAATTATCACATGCTAAGATTCAATGCAAATCGGCCACATTATGGCCTTCCTAGTAAAAAAGGGTCGAATACGAGTAATGTCCTAAATTAACGAGGAGATTTTCTTAACCTCCGTTTTAGCCGAATTTTCAGAGAATGCAAAAATATCCCATGGAAGTCGTAGTTATGTTGTTTACCTATCCAACAAATTGTCACATGCTAAGATTCAATACAAATCGGCCACTTTATGGCCTTCCTAGTAAAAATGGGTCGAAAACGAGTAATGTCCTAAATTAACGAGGAGATTTTCTTAACCTCCATTTTGGCCGAATTTTTAGAGAATGCAAAAATATCCCATGGAAGTCGTAGTTATGTTGTTTACCTATCCAACGAATTGTCACACGCTAAGATTCAATGCAAATCGGCCACATTATGGCCTTCCTACTAAAAAAGGGTCGAAAACGAGTAATGTCCCAAATTAACGAGGAGATTTTCTTAACCTCCATTGTGGCCGAATTTTTAGAGAATGCAAAAATATCCCATGGAAGTCGTAGTTATGTTGTTTACCTATCCAACGAATTGTCACACGCTAAGATTCAATGCAAATCGACCACTTTATGGCCTTCCTACTAAAAAAGGGTTGAAAACGAGTTATGTCCTAAATTAACGAGGAGATTTTCTTAACCTCCATTTTGGCCGAATTTTTAGAGAATGCGAAAATATCCCATGGAAGTCGTAGTTATGTTGTTTATCTATCCAATGAATTTTCACATGCTAAGATTCAATGCAAATCGGCCACATTATGGCCTTCCTAGTAAAAAAGGGTCGAAAACGAGTAATGTCCTAAATTAACGAGGAGATTTTCTTAACCTCCGTTTTAGCCGAATTTTTAGAGAATGCAAAAATATCCCATGGAAGTCGTAGTTATGTTGTTTACCTATCCAACAAATTGTCACATGCTAAGATTCAATACAAATCGGCCACTTTATGGCCTTCCTAGTAAAAATGGGTCGAAAACGAGTAATGTCCTAAATTAACGAGGAGATTTTCTTAACCTCCATTTCGGCCGAATTTTTAGAGAATGCAAAAATATCCCATGGAAGTCGTAGTTATGTTGTTTACCTATCCAACGAATTGTCACACGCTAAGATTCAATACAAATCGACCACTTTATGGCCTTCCTACTAAAAAAGGGTTGAAAACGAGTTATGTCCTAAATTAACGAGGAGATTTTCTTAACCTCCATTTTGGCCGAATTTTTAGAGAATGCGAAAATATCCCATGGAAGTCGTAGTTATGTTGTTTATCTATCCAACGAATTATCACATGCTAAGATTCAATGCAAATCGGCCACATTATGGCCTTCCTAGTAAAAAAGGGTCGAATACGAGTAATGTCCTAAATTAACGAGGAGATTTTCTTAACCTCCGTTTTAGCCGAATTTTCAGAGAATGCAAAAATATCCCATGGAAGTCGTAGTTATGTTGTTTACCTATCCAACAAATTGTCACATGCTAAGATTCAATACAAATCGGCCACTTTATGGCCTTCCTAGTAAAAATGGGTCGAAAACGAGTAATGTCCTAAATTAACGAGGAGATTTTCTTAACCTCCATTTTGGCCGAATTTTTAGAGAATGCAAAAATATCCCATGGAAGTCGTAGTTATGTTGTTTACCTATCCAACGAATTGTCACACGCTAAGATTCAATGCAAATCGGCCACATTATGGCCTTCCTACTAAAAAAGGGTCGAAAACGAGTAATGTCCCAAATTAACGAGGAGATTTTCTTAACCTCCATTGTGGCCGAATTTTTAGAGAATGCAAAAATATCCCATGGAAGTCGTAGTTATGTTGTTTACCTATCCAACGAATTGTCACACGCTAAGATTTAATGCAAATCGACCACTTTATGGCCTTCCTACTAAAAAAGGGTTGAAAACGAGTTATGTCCTAAATTAACGAGGAGATTTTCTTAACCTCCATTTTGGCCGAATTTTTAGAGAATGCGAAAATATCCCATGGAAGTCGTAGTTATGTTGTTTATCTATCCAACGAATTTTCACATGCTAAGATTCAATGCAAATCGGCCACATTATGGCCTTCCTAGTAAAAAAGGGTCGAAAACGAGTAATGTCATAAATTAATGAGGAGATTTTCTTAACCTCCGTTTTAGCCGAATTTTTAGAGAATGCAAAAATATCCCATGGAAGTCGTAGTTATGTTGTTTACCTATCCAACAAATTGTCACATGCTAAGATTCAATACAAATCGGCCACTTTATGGCCTTCCTAGTAAAAATGGGTCGAAAACGAGTAATGTCCTAAATTAACGAGGAGATTTTCTTAACCTCCATTTCGGCCGAATTTTTAGAGAATGCAAAAATATCCCATGGAAGTCGTAGTTATGTTGTTTACCTATCCAACGAATTGTCACACGCTAAGATTCAATACAAATCGACCACTTTATGGCCTTCCTACTAAAAAAGGGTTGAAAACGAGTTATGTCCTAAATTAACGAGGAGATTTTTTAACCTCCATTTTGGCCGAATTTTTAGAGAATGCGAAAATATCCCATGGAAGTCGTAGTTATGTTGTTTATCTATCCAACGAATTATCACATGCTAAGATTCAATGCAAATCGGCCACATTATGGCCTTCCTAGTAAAAAAGGGTCGAAAACGAGTAATGTCCTAAATTAACGAGGAGATTTTCTTAACCTCCGTTTTAGCCGAATTTTCAGAGAATGCAAAAATATCCCATGGAAGTCGTAGTTATGTTGTTTACCTATCCAACAAATTGTCACATGCTAAGATTCAATACAAATCGGCCACTTTATGGCCTTCCTAGTAAAAATGGGTCGAAAACGAGTAATGTCCTAAATTAATGAGGAGATTTTCTTAACCTCCATTTTAGCCGAATTTTTAGAGAATGCAAAAATATCCCATGGAAGTCGTAGTTATGTTGTTTACCTATCCAACGAATTGTCACACGCTAAGATTCAATGCAAATCGGCCACATTATGGCCTTCCTACTAAAAAAGGGTCGAAAACGAGTAATGTCCCAAATTAACGAGGAGATTTTCTTAACCTCCATTGTGGCTGAATTTTTAGAGAATGCAAATATATCCCATGGAAGTCATAGTTATGTTGTTTACCTATCCAACGAATTGTCACATGCTAAGATTCAATACAAATCGGCCACATTATGGCCTTCCTAGTAAAAAAGGGTCGAAAACGAGTAATGTCCCAAATTAACGAGGAGATTTTCTTAACCTCTATTTTGGCCAAATTTTTAGATAATGCAAAAATATCCCGTGGAAGTCATAGTTATGTTGTTTACCTATCCAACGAATGGTCACACGCTAAGATTCAATGCAAATCGGCCACATTATTGCCTTCCTACTAAAAAAGGGTCGAAAACGAGTAATGTCCCAAATTAACGAGGAGATTTTCTTAACCTCCGTTTTAGCCGAATTTTTAGAGAATGCAAA
Source organism: Medicago sativa (assembly GCF_051527215.1). Taxonomy (NCBI): domain Eukaryota; kingdom Viridiplantae; phylum Streptophyta; class Magnoliopsida; order Fabales; family Fabaceae; genus Medicago; species Medicago sativa. The sequence goes on from NC_140750.1 coordinate 88,051,208, forward strand.
AATATCCCATGGAAGTCGTAGTTATGTTGTTTACCTATCCAACAAATTGTCACATGCTAAGATTCAATACAAATCGGCCACTTTATGGCCTTCCTAGTAAAAATGGGTCGAAAACGAGTAATGTCCTAAATTAACGAGGAGATTTTCTTAACCACCATTTTGGCCGAATTTTTAGAGAATGCAAAAATATCCCATGGAAGTCGTAGTTATGTTGTTTACCTATCCAACGAATTGTCACATGCTAAGATTCAATACAAATCGGCCACTTTATGGCCTTCCTAGTCAAAATGGGTCGAAAACGAGTAATGTCCTAAATTATCGAGGAGATTTTCTTAACCTCCATTTCGGCCGAATTTTTAGAGAATGCAAAAATATCCCATGGAAGTCGTAGTTATGTTGTTTACCTATCCAACGAATTGTCACACGCTAAGATTCAATACAAATCGACCACTTTATGGCCTTCCTACTAAAAAAGGGTTGAAAACGAGTTATGTCCTAAATTAACGAGGAGATTTTCTTAACCTCCATTTTGGCCGAATTTTTAGAGAATGCGAAAATATCCCATGGAAGTTGTAGTTATGTTGTTTATCTATCCAACGAATTTTCACATGCTAAGATTCAATGCAAATCGGCCACATTATGGCCTTCCTAGTAAAAAAGGGTCGAAAACGAGTAATGTCCTAAATTAACGAGGAGATTTTCTTAACCTCCGTTTTAGCCGAATTTTTAGAGAATGCAAAAATATCCTATGGAAGTCGTAGTTATGTTGTTTACCTATCCAACAAATTGTCACATGCTAAGATTCAATACAAATCGGCCACTTTATGGCCTTCCTAGTAAAAATGGGTCGAAAACGAGTAATGTCCTAAATTAACGAGGAGATTTTCTTAACCTCCATTTTGGCCGAATTTTTAGAGAATGCAAAAATATCCCATGGAAGTCGTAGTTATGTTGTTTACCTATCCAATGAATTGTCACACGCTAAGATTCAATGCAAATCGGCCACATTATGGCCTTCCTACTAAAAAAGGGTCGAAAACGAGTAATGTCCCAAATTAACGAGGAGATTTTCTTAACCTCCATTGTGGCTGAATTTTTAGAGAATGCAAAAATATCCCATGGAAGTCGTAGTTATGTTGTTTACCTATCCAACGAATTGTCACATGCTAAGATTCAATACAAATCGGCGACATTATGGCCTTCCTAGTAAAAAAGGGTCGAAAACGAGTAATGTCCCAAATTAACGAGGAGATTTTCTTAACCTCTATTTTGGCCAAATTTTCAGAGAATGCAAAAATATCCCGTGGAAGTCATAGTTATGTTGTTTACCTATCCAACGAATTGTCACACGCTAAGATTCAATGCAAATCGGCCACATTATGGCCTTCCTACTAAAAAAGGGTCGAAAACGAGTAATGTCCCAAATTAACGAGGAGATTTTCTTAACCTCTATTTTGGCCAAATTTTTAGAGAATGCAAAAATATCCCGTGGAAGTCATAGTTATGTTGTTTACCTATCCAACGAATTGTCACACGCTAAGATTCAATGCAAATCGGCCACATTATGGCCTTCCTAGTAAAAAAGGGTCGAAAACGAGTAATGTCCCAAATTAACAAGGAGATTTTCTTAACCTCCATTTTGGCTGAATTTTTAAAAAATGCAAAAATATCCCATGGAAGTCGTAGCTATGTTGTTTACCTATCCAACGAATTGTCCCATGCTAAGATTCAATACAAATCGACCACTTTATGGCCTTCCTACTAAAAAAGGGTTGAAAACGAGTTATGTCCTAAATTAACGAGGAGATTTTCTTAACCTCCATTTTGGCCGAATTTTTAGAGAATGCAAAAATATCCCATGGAAGTCGTAGTTATGTTGTTTATCTATCCAACGAATTTTCACATGCTAAGATTCAATGCAAATCGGCCACATTATGGCCTTCCTAGTAAAAAAGGGTCGAAAACGAGTAATGTCCTAAATTAACGAGGAGATTTTCTTAACCTCCGTTTTAGCCGAATTTTTAGAGAATGCAAAAATATCCCATGGAAGTCGTAGTTATGTTGTTTACCTATCCAACAAATTGTCACATGCTAAGATTCAATACAAATCGGCCACTTTATGGCCTTCCTAGTAAAAATGGGTCGAAAACGAGTAATGTCCTAAATTAACGAGGAGATTTTCTTAACCTCCATTTCGGCCGAATTTTTAGAGAATGCAAAAATATCCCATGGAAGTCGTAGTTATGTTGTTTACCTATCCAACGAATTGTCACACGCTAAGATTCAATACAAATCGACCACTTTATGGCCTTCCTACTAAAAAAGGGTTGAAAACGAGTTATGTCCTAAATTAACGAGGAAATTTTCTTAACCTCCATTTTGGCCGAATTTTTAGAGAATGCAAAAATATCCCATGGAAGTCGTAGTTATGTTGTTTACCTATCCAACAAATTGTCACATGCTAAGATTCAATACAAATCGGCCACTTTATGGCCTTCCTAGTAAAAATGGGTCGAAAACGAGTAATGTCCTAAATTAATGAGGAGATTTTCTTAACCTCCATTTTGGCCGAATTTTTAGAGAATGCAAAAATATCCCATGGAAGTCGTAGTTATGTTGTTTACCTATCCAACGAATTGTCACACGCTAAGATTCAATGCAAATCGGCCACATTATGGCCTTCCTACTAAAAAAGGGTCGAAAACGAGTAATGTCCCAAATTAACGAGGAGATTTTCTTAACCTCCATTGTGGCTGAATTTATAGAGAATGCAAAAATATCCCATGGAAGTCATAGTTATGTTGTTTACCTATCCAACGAATTGTCACATGCTAAGATTCAATACAAATCGGCCACATTATGGCCTTCCTAGTAAAAAAGGGTCGAAAACGAGTAATGTCCCAAATTAACGAGGAAATTTTCTTAACCTCTATTTTGGCCAAATTTTTAGAGAATGCAAAAATATCCCTTGGAAGTCATAGTTATGTTGTTTACCTATCCAACGAATTGTCACATGCTAAGATTCAATGCAAATCGGCCACATTATGGCCTTCCTACTAAAAAAGGGTCGAAAACGAGTAATGTCCCAAATTAACGAGGAGATTTTCTTAACCTCCGTTTTAGCCGAATTTTTAGAGAATGCAAAAATATCCCATGGAAGTCGTAGTTATGTTGTTTACCTATCCAACAAATTGTCACATGCTAAGATTCAATACAAATCGGCCACTTTATGGCCTTCCTAGTAAAAATGGGTTGAAAACAAGTAATGTCCTAAATTAACGAGGAGATTTTCTTAACCTCCATTTTGGCCGAATTTTTAGAGAATGCAAAAATATCCCATGGAAGTCGTAGTTATGTTGTTTACCTATCCAACAAATTGTCACATGCTAAGATTCAATACAAATCGGCCACTTTATGGCCTTCCTAGTAAAAATGGGTCGAAAACGAGTAATGTCCTAAATTAACGAGGAGATTTTCTTAACCTCCATTTCGGCCGAATTTTTAGAGAATGCAAAAATATCCCATGGAAGTCGTAGTTATGTTGTTTACCTATCCAACAAATTGTCACATGCTAAGATTCAATACAAATCGGCCACTTTATGGCCTTCCTAGTAAAAATGGGTCGAAAACGAGTAATGTCCTAAATTAACGAGGAGATTTTCTTAACCTCCATTTCGGCCGAATTTTTAGAGAATGCAAAAATATCCCATGGAAGTCGTAGTTATGTTGTTTACCTATCCAACGAATTGTCACACGCTAAGATTCAATACAAATCGACCACTTTATGGCCTTCCTACTAAAAACGGGTTGAAAACGAGTTATGTCCTAAATTAACGAGGAGATTTTCTTAACCTCCATTTTGGCCGAATTTTTAGAGAATGCAAAAATATCCCATGGAAGTCGTAGTTATGTTGTTTACCTATCCAACAAATTGTCACATGCTAAGATTCAATACAAATCGGCCACTTTATGGCCTTCCTAGTAAAAATGGGTCGAAAACGAGTAATGTCCTAAATTAATGAGGAGATTTTCTTAACCTCCATTTTGGCCGAATTTTTAGAGAATGCAAAAATATCCCATGGAAGTCGTAGTTATGTTGTTTACCTATCCAACGAATTGTCACACGCTAAGATTCAATGCAAATCGGCCACATTATGGCCTTCCTACTAAAAAAGGGTCGAAAACGAGTAATGTCCCAAATTAACGAGGAGATTTTCTTAACCTCCATTGTGGCTGAATTTATAGAGAATGCAAAAATATCCCATGGAAGTCATAGTTATGTTGTTTACCTATCCAACGAATTGTCACATGCTAAGATTCAATACAAATCGGCCACATTATGGCCTTCCTAGTAAAAAAGGGTCGAAAACGAGTAATGTCCCAAATTAACGAGGAAATTTTCTTAACCTCTATTTTGGCCAAATTTTTAGAGAATGCAAAAATATCCCTTGGAAGTCATAGTTATGTTGTTTACCTATCCAACGAATTGTCACATGCTAAGATTCAATGCAAATCGGCCACATTATGGCCTTCCTACTAAAAAAGGGTCGAAAACGAGTAATGTCCCAAATTAACGAGGAGATTTTCTTAACCTCCGTTTTAGCCGAATTTTTAGAGAATGCAAAAATATCCCATGGAAGTCGTAGTTATGTTGTTTACATATCCAACAAATTGTCACATGCTAAGATTCAATACAAATCGGCCACTTTATGGCCTTCCTAGTAAAAATGGGTTGAAAACAAGTAATGTCCTAAATTAACGAGGAGATTTTCTTAACCTCCATTTTGGCCGAATTTTTAGAGAATGCAAAAATATCCCATGGAAGTCGTAGTTATGTTGTTTACCTATCCAACAAATTGTCACATGCTAAGATTCAATACAAATCGGCCACTTTATGGCCTTCCTAGTAAAAATGGGTCGAAAACGAGTAATGTCCTAAATTAACGAGGAGATTTTCTTAACCTCCATTTCGGCCGAATTTTTAGAGAATGCAAAAATATCCCATGGAAGTCGTAGTTATGTTGTTTACCTATCCAACGAATTGTCACACGCTAAGATTCAATGCAAATCGGCCACATTATGGCCTTCCTACTAAAAAAGGGTCGAAAACGAGTAATGTCCCAAATTAACGAGGAGATTTTCTTAACCTCTATTTTGGCCAAATTTTTAGAGAATGCAAAAATATCCCGTGGAAGTCATAGTTATGTTGTTTACCTATCCAACGAATTGTCACACGCTAAGATTCAATGCAAATCGGCCACATTATGGCCTTCCTAGTAAAAAAGGGTCGAAAACGAGTAATGTCCCAAATTAACAAGGAGATTTTCTTAACCTCCATTTTGGCTGAATTTTTAAAAAATGCAAAAATATCCCATGGAAGTCGTAGCTATGTTGTTTACCTATCCAACGAATTGTCCCATGCTAAGATTCAATACAAATCGACCACTTTATGGCCTTCCTACTAAAAAAGGGTTGAAAACGAGTTATGTCCTAAATTAACGAGGAGATTTTCTTAACCTCCATTTTGGCCGAATTTTTAGAGAATGCGAAAATATCCCATGGAAGTCGTAGTTATGTTGTTTATCTATCCAACGAATTTTCACATGCTAAGATTCAATGCAAATCGGCCACATTATGGCCTTCCTAGTAAAAAAGGGTCGAAAACGAGTAATGTCCTAAATTAACGAGGAGATTTTCTTAACCTCCGTTTTAGCCGAATTTTTAGAGAATGCAAAAATATCCCATGGAAGTCGTAGTTATGTTGTTTACCTATCCAACAAATTGTCACATGCTAAGATTCAATACAAATCGGCCACTTTATGGCCTTCCTAGTAAAAATGGGTCGAAAACGAGTAATGTCCTAAATTAACGAGGAGATTTTCTTAACCTCCATTTCGGCCGAATTTTTAGAGAATGCAAAAATATCCCATGGAAGTCGTAGTTATGTTGTTTACCTATCCAACGAATTGTCACACGCTAAGATTCAATACAAATCGACCACTTTATGGCCTTCCTACTAAAAAAGGGTTGAAAACGAGTTATGTCCTAAATTAACGAGGAGATTTTCTTAACCTCCATTTTGGCCGAATTTTTAGAGAATGCAAAAATATCCCATGGAAGTCGTAGTTATGTTGTTTACCTATCCAACAAATTGTCACATGCTAAGATTCAATAAAAATCGGCCACTTTATGGCCTTCCTAGTAAAAATGGGTCGAAAACGAGTAATGTCCTAAATTAATGAGGAGATTTTCTTAACCTCCATTTTGGCCGAATTTTTAGAGAATGCAAAAATATCCCATGGAAGTCGTAGTTATGTTGTTTACCTATCCAACGAATTGTCACACGCTAAGATTCAATGCAAATCGGCCACATTATGGCCTTCCTACTAAAAAAGGGTCGAAAACGAGTAATGTCCCAAATTAACGAGGAGATTTTCTTAACCTCCATTGTGGCTGAATTTATAGAGAATGCAAAAATATCCCATGGAAGTCATAGTTATGTTGTTTACCTATCCAACGAATTGTCACATGCTAAGATTCAATACAAATCGGCCACATTATGGCCTTCCTAGTAAAAAAGGGTCGAAAACGAGTAATGTCCCAAATTAACGAGGAGATTTTCTTAACCTCTATTTTGGCCAAATTTTTAGAGAATGCAAAAATATCCCTTGGAAGTCATAGTTATGTTGTTTACCTATCCAACGAATTGTCACACGCTAAGATTCAATGCAAATCGGCCACATTATGGCCTTCCTACTAAAAAAGGGTCGAAAACGAGTAATGTCCCAAATTAACGAGGAGATTTTCTTAACCTCCGTTTTAGCCGAATTTTTAGAGAATGCAAAAATATCCCATGGAAGTCGTAGTTATGTTGTTTACCTATCCAACAAATTGTCACATGCTAAGATTCAATACAAATCGGCCACTTTATGGCCTTCCTAGTAAAAATGGGTTGAAAACGAGTAATGTCCTAAATTAACGAGGAGATTTTCTTAACCTCCATTTTGGCCGAATTTTTAGAGAATGCAAAAATATCCCATGGAAGTCGTAGTTATGTTGTTTACCTATCCAACGAATTGTCACATGCTAAGATTCAATACAAATCGGCCACTTTATGGCCTTCCTAGTAAAAATGGGTCGAAAACGAGTAATGTCCTAAATTAACGAGGAGATTTTCTTAACCTCCATTTCGGCCGAATTTTTAGAGAATGCAAAAATATCCCATGGAAGTCGTAGTTATGTTGTTTACCTATCCAACGAATTGTCATACGCTAAGATTCAATACAAATCGACCACTTTATGGCCTTCCTACTAAAAAAGGGTTGAAAACGAGTTATGTCCTAAATTAACGAGGAGATTTTCTTAACCTCCATTTTGGCCGAATTTTTAGAGAATGCGAAAATATCCCGTGGAAGTTGTAGTTATGTTGTTTATCTATCCAACGAATTTTCACATGCTAAGATTCAATGCAAATCGGCCACATTATGGCCTTCCTAGTAAAAAAGGGTCGAAAACGAGTAATGTCCTAAATTAACGAGGAGATTTTCTTAACCTCCGTTTTAGCCGAATTTTTAGAGAATGCAAAAATATCCTATGGAAGTCGTAGTTATGTTGTTTACCTATCCAACAAATTGTCACATGCTAAGATTCAATGCAAATCGGCCACTTTATGGCCTTCCTAGTAAAAATGGGTCGAAAACGAGTAATGTCCTAAATTAACGAGGAGATTTTCTTAACCTCCATTTTGGCCGAATTTTTAGAGAATGCAAAAATATCCCATGGAAGTCGTAGTTATGTTGTTTACCTATCCAACGAATTGTCACACGCTAAGATTCAATGCAAATCGGCCACATTATGGCCTTCCTACTAAAAAAGGGTCGAAAACGAGTAATGTCCCAAATTAACGAGGAGATTTTCTTAACCTCCATTGTGGCTGAATTTTTAGAGAATGCAAAAATATCCCATGGAAGTCGTAGTTATGTTGTTTACCTATCCAACGAATTGTCACATGCTAAGATTCAATACAAATCGGCCACATTATGGCCTTCCTAGTAAAAAAGGGTCGAAAACGAGTAATGTCCCAAATTAACGAGGAGATTTTCTTAACCTCTATTTTGGCCAAATTTTTAGAGAATGCAAAAATATCCCGTGGAAGTCATAGTTATGTTGTTTACCTATCCAACGAATTGTCACACGCTAAGATTCAATGCAAATCGGCCACATTATGGCCTTCCTACTAAAAAAGGGTCGAAAACGAGTAATGTCCCAAATTAACGAGGAGATTTTCTTAACCTCTATTTTGGCCAAATTTTTAGAGAATGCAAAAATATCCCGTGGAAGTCATAGTTATGTTGTTTACCTATCCAACGAATTGTCACACGCTAAGATTCAATGCAAATCGGCCACATTATGGCCTTCCTAGTAAAAAAGGGTCGAAAACGAGTAATGTCCCAAATTAACAAGGAGATTTTCTTAACCTCCATTTTGGCTGAATTTTTAAAAAATGCAAAAATATCCCATGGAAGTCGTAGCTATGTTGTTTACCTATCCAACGAATTGTCCCATGCTAAGATTCAATACAAACCGGCCACTTTATGGCCTTCCTTATAAAAAAGGGTCGAAAATGAGTAATGTCCTAAATTAACGAGGGGATTTTCTTAACCTCCATTTTGGCTAAATTTTTAGAGAATGCAAAAATATCCCATGGAAGTCGTAGTTATGTTGTTTACCCATCCAACGAATTGTCACACGCTAAGATTCAATGCAAATCGGCCACATTATGGCCTTCCTACTAAAAAAGGGTCGAAAACGAGTAATGTCCTAAATTAACGAGGAGATTTTCTTAACCTCCGTTTTGGCCGAATTTTTAGAGAATGCAAAAATATCCCATGGAAGACGTAGTTATGTTGTTTACCTATCCAACAAATTGTCACATGCTAAGATTCAAAACAAATCGGCCACTTTATGGCCTTCCTAGTAAAAATGGGTCGAAAACGAGTAATGTCCTAAATTAACGAGGAGATTTTCTTAACCTCCATTTTGGCCGAATTTTTAGAGAATGCAAAAATATCCCATGGAAGTCGTAGCTATGTTGTTTACCTATCCAACGAATTGTCACATGCTAAGATTCAATACAAATCTGCCACTTTATGGCCTTCCTACTAAAAAAGGGTTGAAAACGAGTTATGTCCTAAATTAACGAGGAGATTTTCTTAACCTCCATTTTGGCCGAATTTTTAGAGAATGCGAAAATATCCCGTGGAAGTTGTAGTTATGTTGTTTATCTATCCAACGAATTTTCACATGCTAAGATTCAATGCAAATCGGCCACATTATGGCCTTCCTAGTAAAAAAGGGTCGAAAACGAGTAATGTCCTAAATTAACGAGGAGATTTTCTTAACCTCCGTTTTAGCCGAATTTTTAGAGAATGCAAAAATATCCTATGGAAGTCGTAGTTATGTTGTTTACCTATCCAACAAATTGTCACATGCTAAGATTCAATGCAAATCGGCCACTTTATGGCCTTCCTAGTAAAAATGGGTCGAAAACGAGTAATGTCCTAAATTAACGAGGAGATTTTCTTAACCTCCATTTTGGCCGAATTTTTAGAGAATGCAAAAATATCCCATGGAAGTCGTAGTTATGTTGTTTACCTATCCAACGAATTGTCACACGCTAAGATTCAATGCAAATCGGCCACATTATGGCCTTCCTACTAAAAAAGGGTCGAAAACGAGTAATGTCCCAAATTAACGAGGAGATTTTCTTAACCTCCATTGTGGCTGAATTTTTAGAGAATGCAAAAATATCCCATGGAAGTCGTAGTTATGTTGTTTACCTATCCAACGAATTGTCACATGCTAAGATTCAATACAAATCGGCCACATTATGGCCTTCCTAGTAAAAAAGGGTCGAAAACGAGTAATGTCCCAAATTAACGAGGAGATTTTCTTAACCTCTATTTTGGCCAAATTTTTAGAGAATGCAAAAATATCCCGTGGAAGTCATAGTTATGTTGTTTACCTATCCAACGAATTGTCACACGCTAAGATTCAATGCAAATCGGCCACATTATGGCCTTCCTACTAAAAAAGGGTCGAAAACGAGTAATGTCCCAAATTAACGAGGAGATTTTCTTAACCTCTATTTTGGCCAAATTTTTAGAGAATGCAAAAATATCCCGTGGAAGTCATAGTTATGTTGTTTACCTATCCAACGAATTGTCACACGCTAAGATTCAATGCAAATCGGCCACATTATGGCCTTCCTAGTAAAAAAGGGTCGAAAACGAGTAATGTCCCAAATTAACAAGGAGATTTTCTTAACCTCCATTTTGGCTGAATTTTTAAAAAATGCAAAAATATCCCATGGAAGTCGTAGCTATGTTGTTTACCTATCCAACGAATTGTCCCATGCTAAGATTCAATACAAACCGGCCACTTTATGGCCTTCCTTATAAAAAAGGGTCGAAAATGAGTAATGTCCTAAATTAACGAGGGGATTTTCTTAACCTCCATTTTGGCTAAATTTTTAGAGAATGCAAAAATATCCCATGGAAGTCGTAGTTATGTTGTTTACCCATCCAACGAATTGTCACACGCTAAGATTCAATGCAAATCGGCCACATTATGGCCTTCCTACTAAAAAAGGGTCGAAAACGAGTAATGTCCTAAATTAACGAGGAGATTTTCTTAACCTCCGTTTTGGCCGAATTTTTAGAGAATGCAAAAATATCCCATGGAAGACGTAGTTATGTTGTTTACCTATCCAACAAATTGTCACATGCTAAGATTCAAAACAAATCGGCCACTTTATGGCCTTCCTAGTAAAAATGGGTCGAAAACGAGTAATGTCCTAAATTAACGAGGAGATTTTCTTAACCTCCATTTTGGCCGAATTTTTAGAGAATGCAAAAATATCTTATGGAAGTCATAGTTATGTTGTTTACCTATCCAACGAATTGTCACATGCTAAGATTCAATACAAATCTGCCACTTTATGGCCTTCCTAGTAAAAATGGGTCGAAAACGAGTAATGTCCTACATTAACGACGAGATTTTCTTAACCTCCATTTTGGCCGAATTTTTAGAGAATGCAAAAATATCCCATGGAAGTCGTAGTTATGTTGTTTACCTATCCAACGAATTGTCACACGCTAAGATTCAATGCAAATCGGCCACATTATGGCCTTCCTACTAAAAAGGGTCGAAAACGAGTAATGTCCTAAATTAACGAGGAGATTTTCTTAACCTCCGTTTTGGCCGAATTTTTAGAGAATGCAAAAATATCCCATGGAAGACGTAGTTATGTTGTTTACCTATCCAACAAATTGTCACATGCTAAGATTCAATACAAATCGGCCACTTTATGGCCTTCATAGTAAAAATGGGTCGAAAACGAGTAATGTCCTAAATTAACGAGGAGATTTTCTTAACCTCCATTTTGGCCGAATTTTTAGAGAATGCAAAAATATCCCATGGAAGTCGTAGCTATGTTGTTTACCTATCCAACGAATTGTCACATGCTAAGATTCAATACAAATCTGCCACTTTATGGCCTTCCTAGTAAAAATGGGTCGAAAACGAGTAATGTCCTAAATTAACGAGGAGATTTTCTTAACCTCCATTTTGGCCGAATTTTTAGAGAATGCAAAAATATCCCATGGAAGTCGTAGTTATGTTGTTTACCTATCCAACGAATTGTCACACGCTAAGATTCAATGCAAATCGGCCACATTATGGCCTTCCTACTAAAAAAGGGTCGAAAACGAGTAATGTCCCAAATTAACGAGGAGATTTTCTTAACCTCTATTTTGGCCAAATTTTTAGAGAATGCAAAAATATCCCGTGGAAGTCATAGTTATGTTGTTTACCTATCCAACGAATTGTCACACGCTAAGATTCAATGCAAATCGGCCACATTATGGCCTTCCTACTAAAAAAGGGTCGAAAACGAGTAATGTCCCAAATTAACGAGGAGATTTTCTTAACCTCTATTTTGGCCAAATTTTTAGAGAATGCAAAAATATCCCGTGGAAGTCATAGTTATGTTGTTTACCTATCCAACGAATTGTCACACGCTAAGATTCAATGCAAATCGGCCACATTATGGCCTTCCTAGTAAAAAAGGGTCGAAAACGAGTAATGTCCCAAATTAACAAGGAGATTTTCTTAACCTCCATTTTGGCTGAATTTTTAGAAAATGCAAAAATATCCCATGGAAGTCGTAGATATGTTGTTTACTTATCCAACGAATTGTCCCATGCTAAGATTCAATACAAACCGGCCACTTTATGGCCTTCCTTATAAAAAAGGGTCGAAAATGAGTAATGTCCTAAATTAACGAGGGGATTTTCTTAACCTCCATTTTGGCTAAATTTTTAGAGAATGCAAAAATATCCCATGGAAGTCGTAGTTATGTTGTTTACCCATCCAACGAATTGTCACACGCTAAGATTCAATGCAAATCGGCCACATTATGGCCTTCCTAGTAAAAATGGGTCGAAAACGAGTAATGTCCTAAATTAACGAGGAGATTTTCTTAACCTCCATTTTGGCCGAATTTTTAGAGAATGCAAAAATATCCCATGGAAGTCGTAGCTATGTTGTTTACCTATCCAACGAATTGTCACATGCTAAGATTCAATACAAATCTGCCACTTCATGGCCTTCCTAGTAAAAATGGGTCGAAAACGAGTAATGTCCTAAATTAACGACGAGATTTTCTTAACCTCCATTTTGGCCGAATTTTTAGAGAATGCAAAAATATCCCATGGAAGTCGTAGTTATGTTGTTTACCTATCCAACGAATTGTCACACGCTAAGATTCAATGCAAATCGGCCACATTATGGCCTTCCTACTAAAAAAGGGTCGAAAACGAGTAATGTCCTAAATTAACGAGGAGATTTTCTTAACCTCCGTTTTGGCCGAATTTTTAGAGAATGCAAAAATATCCCATGGAAGACGTAGTTATGTTGTTTACCTATCCAACAAATTGTCACATGCTAAGATTCAATACAAATCGGCCACTTTATGGCCTTCATAGTAAAAATGGGTCGAAAACGAGTAATGTCCTAAATTAACGAGGAGATTTTCTTAACCTCCATTTTGGCCGAATTTTTAGAGAATGCAAAAATATCCCATGGAAGTCGTAGCTATGTTGTTTACCTATCCAACGAATTGTCACATGCTAAGATTCAATACAAATCTGCCACTTTATGGCCTTCCTAGTAAAAATGGGTCGAAAACGAGTAATGTCCTAAATTAACGAGGAGATTTTCTTAACCTCCATTTTGGCCGAATTTTTAGAGAATGCAAAAATATCCCATGGAAGTCGTAGTTATGTTGTTTACCTATCCAACGAATTGTCACACGCTAAGATTCAATGCAAATCGGCCACATTATGGCCTTCCTACTAAAAAAGGGTCGAAAACGAGTAATGTCCCAAATTAACGAGGAGATTTTCTTAACCTCTATTTTGGCCAAATTTTTAGAGAATGCAAAAATATCCCGCGGAAGTCATAGTTATGTTGTTTACCTATCCAACGAATTGTCACACGCTAAGATTCAATGCAAATCGGCCACATTATGGCCTTCCTACTAAAAAAGGGTCGAAAACGAGTAATGTCCCAAATTAACGAGGAGATTTTCTTAACCTCTATTTTGGCCAAATTTTTAGAGAATGCAAAAATATCCCGTGGAAGTCATAGTTATGTTGTTTACCTATCCAACGAATTGTCACACACTAAGATTCAATGCAAATCGGCCACATTATGGCCTTCCTAGTAAAAAAGGGTCGAAAACGAGTAATGTCCCAAATTAACAAGGAGATTTTCTTAACCTCCATTTTGGCTGAATTTTTAGAAAATGCAAAAATATCCCATGGAAGTCGTAGCTATGTTGTTTACTTATCCAACGAATTGTCCCATGCTAAGATTCAATACAAACCGGCCACTTTATGGCCTTCCTTATAAAAAAGGGTCGAAAATGAGTAATGTCCTAAATTAACGAGGGGATTTTCTTAACCTCCATTTTGGCTAAATTTTTAGAGAATGCAAAAATATCCCATGGAAGTCGTAGTTATGTTGTTTACCCATCCAACGAATTGTCACACGCTAAGATTCAATGCAAATCGGCCACATTATGGCCTTCCTACTAAAAAAGGGTCGAAAACGAGTAATGTCCTAAATTAACGAGGAGATTTTCTTAACCTCCGTTTTGGCCGAATTTTTAGAGAATGCAAAAATATCCCATGGAAGACGTAGTTATGTTGTTTACCTATCCAACAAATTGTCACATGCTAAGATTCAAAACAAATCGGCCACTTTATGGCCTTCCTAGTAAAAATGGGTCGAAAACGAGTAATGTCCTAAATTAACGAGGAGATTTTCTTAACCTCCGTTTTGGCCGAATTTTTAGAGAATGCAAAAATATCCCATGGAAGTCGTAGCTATGTTGTTTACCTATCCAACGAATTGTCACATGCTAAGATTCAATACAAATCTGCCACTTTATGGCCTTCCTAGTAAAAATGGGTCGAAAACGAGTAATGTCCTAAATTAACGACGAGATTTTCTTAACCTCCATTTTGGCCGAATTTTTAGAGAATGCAAAAATATCCCATGGAAGTCGTAGTTATGTTGTTTACCTATCCAACGAATTGTCACACGCTAAGATTCAATGCAAATCGGCCACATTATGGCCTTCCTACTAAAAAAGGGTCGAAAACGAGTAATGTCCCAAATTAACGCAAGGATTTTCTTAACCTCCATTTTGGCTGAATTTTTAAAAAATGCAAAAATATCCCATGGAAGTCGTAGCTATGTTGTTTACCTGTCCAACGAATTGTCCCATGCTAAGATTCAATACAAACCGGCCACTTTATGGCCTTCCTTATAAAAAAAGGGTCAAAAACGAGTAATGTCCTAAATTAACGAGGGGATTTTCTTAACCTCCATTTTGGCCGAATTTTTAGAGAATGCAAAAATATCCCATGGAAGTCGTAGCTATTTTGTTTACCTATCCAGCGAATTTTCACATGCTAAGATTCAATACAAATCGACCACTTTATGGCCTTCCTACTAAAAAAGGGTTGAAAACGAGTAATGTCCTAAATTAACGAGGAGATTTTCTTAACCTCCATTTTGGCCGAATTTTTAGAGAATGCAAAAATATCCCATGGAAGTCGTAGTTATGTTGTTTACCTATCCAACGAATTGTCACACGCTAAGATTCAATGCAAATCGGCCACATTATGGCCTTCCTACTAAAAAAGGATCGAAAACGAGTAATGTCCCAAATTAACGACGAGATTTTCTTAACCTCCATTTTGGCCGAATTTTTAGAGAATGCAAAAATATCCCATGGAAGTCGTAGTTATGTTGTTTACCTATCCAACGAATTGTCACACGCTAAGATTCAATGCAAATCGGCCACATTATGGCCTTCCTACTAAAAAAGGGTCGAAAACGAGTAATGTCCCAAATTAACGACGAGATTTTCTTAACCTCCATTTTGGCCGAATTTTTAGAGAATGCAAAAATATCCCATGGAAGTCGTAGTTATGTTGTTTACCTATCCAACGAATTGTCACACGCTAAGATTCAATGCAAATCGGCCACATTATGGCATTCCTAGTAAAAAAGGGTCGAAAACGAGTAATGTCCCAAATTAACGCAAGGATTTTCTTAACCTCCATTTTGGCTGAATTTTTAAAAAATGCAAAAATATCCCATGGAAGTCGTAGCTATGTTGTTTACCTATCCAACGAATTGTCCCATGCTAAGATTCAATACAAACCGGCCACTTTATGGCCTTCCTTATAAAAAAAGGGTCGAAAACGAGTAATGTCCTAAATTAACGAGGGGATTTTCTTAACCTCCATTTTGGCCGAATTTTTAGAGAATGCAAAAATATCCCATGGAAGTCGTAGCTATTTTGTTTACCTATCCAGCGAATTTTCACATGCTAAGATTCAATACAAATCGACCACTTTATGGCCTTCCTACTAAAAAAGGGTTGAAAACGAGTAATGTCCTAAATTAACGAGGAGATTTTCTTAACCTCCATTTTGGCCGAATTTTTAGAGAATGCAAAAATATCCCATGGAAGTCGTAGTTATGTTGTTTACCTATCCAACGAATTGTCACACGCTAAGATTCAATGCAAATCGGCCACATTATGGCCTTCCTACTAAAAAAGGGTCGAAAACGAGTAATGTCCCAAATTAACGAGGAGATTTTCTTAACCTCCATTTTGGCCGAATTTTTAGAGAATGCAAAAATATCCCATGGAAGTCGTAGTTATGTTGTTTACCTTTCCAACGAATTGTCACATGCTAAGATTCAATGCAAATCGGCCACATTATGGCCTTCCTAGTAAAAAAGGGTCGAAAACGAGTAATGTCCTAAATTAACGAGGGGATTTTCTTAACCTCCCTTTTGGCCGAATTTTTAGAGAATGCAAAAATATCCCATGGAAATCGTAGGTATGTTGTTTACCTATCCAACGAATTGTCACATGCTAAGATTCAATACAAATCGGCCACTTTATGGCCTTCCTAGTAAAAATGGGTCGAAAACGAGTAATGTCCTAAATTAACGAGGAGATTTTCTTAACCTCCATTTTGGCCGAATTTTTAGAGAATGCAAAAATATCCCATGGAAGTCGTAGTTATGTTGTTTACCTATCCAACGAATTGTCACACGCTAAGATTCAATGCAAATCGGCCATATTATGGCCTTCCTACTAAAAAAGGGTCGAAAACGAGTAATGTCCCAAATTAACGAGGAGATTTTCTTAACCTCCATTGTGGCTGAATTTTTAGAGAATGCAAAAATATCCCATGGAAGTCGTAGTTATGTTGTTTACCTATCCAACGAATTGTCACATGCTAAGATTCAATACAAATCGGCCACATTATGGCCTTCCTAGTAAAAAAGGGTCGAAAACGAGTAATGTCCCAAATTAACGAGGAGATTTTCTTAACCTCTATTTTGGCCAAATTTTTAGAGAATGCAAAAATATCCCGTGGAAGTCATAGTTATGTTGTTTACCTATCCAACGAATTGTCACACGCTAAGATTCAATGCAAATCGGCCACATTATGGCCTTCCTAGTAAAAAAGGGTCGAAAACGAGTAATGTCCCAAATTAACAAGGAGATTTTCTTAACCTCCATTTTGGCTGAATTTTTAAAAAATGCAAAAATATCCCATGGAAGTCGTAGCTATGTTGTTTACCTATCCAACGAATTGTCCCATGCTAAGATTCAATACAAACCGGCCACTTTATGGCCTTCCTTATAAAAAAGGGTCGAAAATGAGTAATGTCCTAAATTAACGAGGGGATTTTCTTAACCTCCATTTTGGCTAAATTTTTAGAGAATGCAAAAATATCCCATGGAAGTCGTAGTTATGTTGTTTACCCATCCAACGAATTGTCACACGCTAAGATTCAATGCAAATCGGCCACATTATGGCCTTCCTACTAAAAAAGGGTCGAAAACGAGTAATGTCCTAAATTAACGAGGAGATTTTCTTAACCTCCGTTTTGGCCGAATTTTTAGAGAATGCAAAAATATCCCATGGAAGACGTAGTTATGTTGTTTACCTATCCAACAAATTGTCACATGCTAAGATTCAATACAAATCGGCCACTTTATGGCCTTCCTAGTAAAAATGGGTCGAAAACGAGTAATGTCCTAAATTAACGAGGAGATTTTCTTAACCTCCGTTTTGGCCGAATTTTTAGAGAATGCAAAAATATCCCATGGAAGTCGTAGCTATGTGGTTTACCTATCCAACGAATTGTCACATGCTAAGATTCAATACAAATCGGCCACTTTATGGCCTTCCTAGTAAAAATGGGTCGAAAACGAGTAATGTCCTAAATTAACGAGGAGATTTTCTTAACCTCCATTTTGGCCGAATTTTTAGAGAATGCAAAAATATCCCATGGAAGTCGTAGTTATGTTGTTTACCTATCCAACGAATTGTCACACGCTAAGATTCAATGCAAATCGGCCACATTATGGCCTTCCTACTAAAAAAGGGTCGAAAACGAGTAATGTCCCAAATTAACGAGGAGATTTTCTTAACCTCCATTTTGGCCGAATTTTTAGAGAATGCAAAAATATCCCATGGAAGTCGTAGTTATGTTGTTTACCTTTCCAACGAATTGTCACATGCTAAGATTCAATGCAAATCGGCCACATTATGGCCTTCCTAGTAAAAAAGGGTCGAAAACGAGTAATGTCCTAAATTAACGAGGGGATTTTCTTAACCTCCCTTTTGGCCGAATTTTTAGAGAATGCAAAAATATCCCATGGAAATCGTAGGTATGTTGTTTACCTATCCAACGAATTGTCACATGCTAAGATTCAATACAAATCGGCCACTTTATGGCCTTCCTAGTAAAAATGGGTCGAAAACGAGTAATGTCCTAAATTAACGAGGAGATTTTCTTAACCTCCATTTTGGCCGAATTTTTAGAGAATGCAAAAATATCCCATGGAAGTCGTAGCTATTTTGTTTACCTATCCAGCGAATTTTCACATGCTAAGATTCAATACAAATCGACCACTTTATGGCCTTCCTACTAAAAAAGGGTTGAAAACGAGTAATGTCCTAAATTAACGAGGAGATTTTCTTAACCTCCATTTTGGCCGAATTTTTAGAGAATGCAAAAATATCCCATGGAAGTCGTAGTTATGTTGTTTACCTATCCAACGAATTGTCACACGCTAAGATTCAATGCAAATCGGCCACATTATGGCCTTCCTACTAAAAAAGGGTCGAAAACGAGTAATGTCCCAAATTAACGAGGAGATTTTCTTAACCTCCATTTTGGCCGAATTTTTAGAGAATGCAAAAATATCCCATGGAAGTCGTAGTTATGTTGTTTACCTTTCCAACGAATTGTCACATGCTAAGATTCAATGCAAATCGGCCACATTATGGCCTTCCTAGTAAAAAAGGGTCGAAAACGAGTAATGTCCTAAATTAACGAGGGGATTTTCTTAACCTCCCTTTTGGCCGAATTTTTAGAGAATGCAAAAATATCCCATGGAAATCGTAGGTATGTTGTTTACCTATCCAACGAATTGTCACATGCTAAGATTCAATACAAATCGGCCACTTTATGGCCTTCCTAGTAAAAATGGGTCGAAAACGAGTAATGTCCTAAATTAACGAGGAGATTTTCTTAACCTCCATTTTGGCCGAATTTTTAGAGAATGCAAAAATATCCCATGGAAGTCGTAGTTATGTTGTTTACCTATCCAACGAATTGTCACACGCTAAGATTCAATGCAAATCGGCCATATTATGGCCTTCCTACTAAAAAAGGGTCGAAAACGAGTAATGTCCCAAATTAACGAGGAGATTTTCTTAACCTCCATTGTGGCTGAATTTTTAGAGAATGCAAAAATATCCCATGGAAGTCGTAGTTATGTTGTTTACCTATCCAACGAATTGTCACATGCTAAGATTCAATACAAATCGGCCACATTATGGCCTTCCTAGTAAAAAAGGGTCGAAAACGAGTAATGTCCCAAATTAACGAGGAGATTTTCTTAACCTCTATTTTGGCCAAATTTTTAGAGAATGCAAAAATATCCCGTGGAAGTCATAGTTATGTTGTTTACCTATCCAACGAATTGTCACACGCTAAGATTCAATGCAAATCGGCCACATTATGGCCTTCCTAGTAAAAAAGGGTCGAAAACGAGTAATGTCCCAAATTAACAAGGAGATTTTCTTAACCTCCATTTTGGCTGAATTTTTAAAAAATGCAAAAATATCCCATGGAAGTCGTAGCTATGTTGTTTACCTATCCAACGAATTGTCCCATGCTAAGATTCAATACAAACCGGCCACTTTATGGCCTTCCTTATAAAAAAGGGTCGAAAATGAGTAATGTCCTAAATTAACGAGGGGATTTTCTTAACCTCCATTTTGGCTAAATTTTTAGAGAATGCAAAAATATCCCATGGAAGTCGTAGTTATGTTGTTTACCCATCCAACGAATTGTCACACGCTAAGATTCAATGCAAATCGGCCACATTATGGCCTTCCTACTAAAAAAGGGTCGAAAACGAGTAATGTCCTAAATTAACGAGGAGATTTTCTTAACCTCCGTTTTGGCCGAATTTTTAGAGAATGCAAAAATATCCCATGGAAGACGTAGTTATGTTGTTTACCTATCCAACAAATTGTCACATGCTAAGATTCAATACAAATCGGCCACTTTATGGCCTTCCTAGTAAAAATGGGTCGAAAACGAGTAATGTCCTAAATTAACGAGGAGATTTTCTTAACCTCCGTTTTGGCCGAATTTTTAGAGAATGCAAAAATATCCCATGGAAGTCGTAGCTATGTGGTTTACCTATCCAACGAATTGTCACATGCTAAGATTCAATACAAATCGGCCACTTTATGGCCTTCCTAGTAAAAATGGGTCGAAAACGAGTAATGTCCTAAATTAACGAGGAGATTTTCTTAACCTCCATTTTGGCCGAATTTTTAGAGAATGCAAAAATATCCCATGGAAGTCGTAGTTATGTTGTTTACCTATCCAACGAATTGTCACACGCTAAGATTCAATGCAAATCGGCCACATTATGGCCTTCCTACTAAAAAAGGGTCGAAAACGAGTAATGTCCCAAATTAACGAGGAGATTTTCTTAACCTCCATTTTGGCCGAATTTTTAGAGAATGCAAAAATATCCCATGGAAGTCGTAGTTATGTTGTTTACCTTTCCAACGAATTGTCACATGCTAAGATTCAATGCAAATCGGCCACATTATGGCCTTCCTAGTAAAAAAGGGTCGAAAACGAGTAATGTCCTAAATTAACGAGGGGATTTTCTTAACCTCCCTTTTGGCCGAATTTTTAGAGAATGCAAAAATATCCCATGGAAATCGTAGGTATGTTGTTTACCTATCCAACGAATTGTCACATGCTAAGATTCAATACAAATCGGCCACTTTATGGCCTTCCTAGTAAAAATGGGTCGAAAACGAGTAATGTCCTAAATTAACGAGGAGATTTTCTTAACCTCCATTTTGGCCGAATTTTTAGAGAATGCAAAAATATCCCATGGAAGTCGTAGCTATTTTGTTTACCTATCCAGCGAATTTTCACATGCTAAGATTCAATACAAATCGACCACTTTATGGCCTTCCTACTAAAAAAGGGTTGAAAACGAGTAATGTCCTAAATTAACGAGGAGATTTTCTTAACCTCCATTTTGGCCGAATTTTTAGAGAATGCAAAAATATCCCATGGAAGTCGTAGTTATGTTGTTTACCTATCCAACGAATTGTCACACGCTAAGATTCAATGCAAATCGGCCACATTATGGCCTTCCTACTAAAAAAGGGTCGAAAACGAGTAATGTCCCAAATTAACGAGGAGATTTTCTTAATCTCCATTTTGGCCGAATTTTTAGAGAATGCAAAAATATCCCATGGAAGTCGTAGTTATGTTGTTTACCTTTCCAACGAATTGTCACATGCTAAGATTCAATGCAAATCGGCCACATTATGGCCTTCCTAGTAAAAAAGGGTCGAAAACGAGTAATGTCCTAAATTAACGAGGGGATTTTCTTAACCTCCCTTTTGGCCGAATTTTTAGAGAATGCAAAAATATCCCATGGAAATCGTAGGTATGTTGTTTACCTATCCAACGAATTGTCACATGCTAAGATTCAATACAAATCGGCCACTTTATGGCCTTCCTAGTAAAAATGGGTCGAAAACGAGTAATGTCCTAAATTAACGAGGAGATTTTCTTAACCTCCATTTTGGCCGAATTTTTAGAGAATGCAAAAATATCCCATGGAAGTCGTAGTTATGTTGTTTACCTATCCAACGAATTGTCACACGCTAAGATTCAATGCAAATCGGCCATATTATGGCCTTCCTACTAAAAAAGGGTCGAAAACGAGTAATGTCCCAAATTAACGAGGAGATTTTCTTAACCTCCATTGTGGCTGAATTTTTAGAGAATGCAAAAATATCCCATGGAAGTCGTAGTTATGTTGTTTACCTATCCAACGAATTGTCACATGCTAAGATTCAATACAAATCGGCCACATTATGGCCTTCCTAGTAAAAAAGGGTCGAAAACGAGTAATGTCCCAAATTAACGAGGAGATTTTCTTAACCTCTATTTTGGCCAAATTTTTAGAGAATGCAAAAATATCCCGTGGAAGTCATAGTTATGTTGTTTACCTATCCAACGAATTGTCACACGCTAAGATTCAATGCAAATCGGCCACATTATGGCCTTCCTAGTAAAAAAGGGTCGAAAACGAGTAATGTCCCAAATTAACAAGGAGATTTTCTTAACCTCCATTTTGGCTGAATTTTTAAAAAATGCAAAAATATCCCATGGAAGTCGTAGCTATGTTGTTTACCTATCCAACGAATTGTCCCATGCTAAGATTCAATACAAACCGGCCACTTTATGGCCTTCCTTATAAAAAAGGGTCGAAAATGAGTAATGTCCTAAATTAACGAGGGGATTTTCTTAACCTCCATTTTGGCTAAATTTTTAGAGAATGCAAAAATATCCCATGGAAGTCGTAGTTATGTTGTTTACCCATCCAACGAATTGTCACACGCTAAGATTCAATGCAAATCGGCCACATTATGGCCTTCCTACTAAAAAAGGGTCGAAAACGAGTAATGTCCTAAATTAACGAGGAGATTTTCTTAACCTCCGTTTTGGCCGAATTTTTAGAGAATGCAAAAATATCCCATGGAAGACGTAGTTATGTTGTTTACCTATCCAACAAATTGTCACATGCTAAGATTCAATACAAATCGGCCACTTTATGGCCTTCCTAGTAAAAATGGGTCGAAAACGAGTAATGTCCTAAATTAACGAGGAGATTTTCTTAACCTCCGTTTTGGCCGAATTTTTAGAGAATGCAAAAATATCCCATGGAAGTCGTAGCTATGTGGTTTACCTATCCAACGAATTGTCACATGCTAAGATTCAATACAAATCGGCCACTTTATGGCCTTCCTAGTAAAAATGGGTCGAAAACGAGTAATGTCCTAAATTAACGAGGAGATTTTCTTAACCTCCATTTTGGCCGAATTTTTAGAGAATGCAAAAATATCCCATGGAAGTCGTAGCTATGTTGTTTACCTATCCAACGAATTTTCACATGCTAAGATTCAATACAAATCGACCACTTTATGGCCTTCCTACTAAAAAAGGGTTGAAAACGAGTAATGTCCTAAATTAACGAGGAGATTTTCTTAACCTCCATTTTGGCCGAATTTTTAGAGAATGCAAAAATATCCCATGGAAGTCGTAGTTATGTTGTTTACCTATCCAACGAATTGTCACACGCTAAGATTCAATGCAAATCGGCCACATTATGGCCTTCCTACTAAAAAAGGGTCGAAAACGAGTAATGTCCCAAATTAACGACGAGATTTTCTTAACCTCCATTTTGGCCGAATTTTTAGAGAATGCAAAAATATCCCATGGAAGTCGTAGTTATGTTGTTTACCTATCCAACAAATTGTCACATGCTAAGATTCAATACAAATCGGCCACTTTATGGCCTTCCTAGTAAAAATGGGTCGAAAACGAGTAATGGTCGAAAACGAGTAATGTCCTAAATTAACGACGAGATTTTCTTAACCTCCATTTTGGCCGAATTTTTAGAGAATGCAAAAATATCCCATGGAAGTCGTAGTTATGTTGTTTACCTATCCAACGAATTGTCACACGCTAAGATTCAATGCAAATCGGCCACATTATGGCTTTCCTAGTAAAAAAGGGTCGAAAACGAGTAATGTCCCAAATTAACGCAAGGATTTTCTTAACCTCCATTTTGGCTGAATTTTTAAAAAATGCAAAAATACCCCATGGAAGTCGTAGCTATGTTGTTTACCTATCCAACGAATTGTCCCATGCTAAGATTCAATACAAACCGGCCACTTTATGGCCTTCCTTATAAAAAAAGGGTCGAAAACGAGTAATGTCCTAAATTAACGAGGGGATTTTCTTAACCTCCATTTTGGCCGAATTTTTAGAGAATGCAAAAATATCCCATGGAAATCGTAGGTATGTTGTTTACCTATCCAACGAATTGTCACATGCTAAGATTCAATACAAATCGGCCACTTTATGGCCTTCCTACTAAAAAAGGGTTGAAAACGAGTAATGTCCTAAATTAACGAGGAGATTTTCTTAACCTCCATTTTGGTCGAATTTTTAGAGAATGCAAAAATATCCCATGGAAGTCGTAGTTATGTTGTTTACCTATCCAACGAATTGTCACACGCTAAGATTCAATGCAAATCGGCCACATTATGGCCTTCCTACTAAAAAAGGGTCGAAAACGAGTAATGTCCCAAATTAACGAGGAGATTTTCTTAACCTCCATTTTGGCCGAATTTTTAGAGAATGCAAAAATATCCCATGGAAGTCGTAATTATGTTGTTTACCTTTCCAACGAATTGTCACATGCTAAGATTCAATGCAAATCGGCCACATTATGGCCTTCCTAGTAAAAAAGGGTCGAAAACGAGTAATGTCCTAAATTAACGAGGGGATTTTCTTAACCTCCCTTTTGGCCGAATTTTTAGAGAATGCAAAAATATCCCATGGAAATCGTAGGAATGTTGTTTACCTATCCAACGAATTGTCACACGCTAAGATTCAATACAAATCGGCCACTTTATGGCCTTCCTAGTAAAAATGGGTCGAAAACGAGTAACGTCCTAAATTAACGAGGAGATTTTCTTAACCTCCATTTTGGCCGAATTTTTAGAGAATGCAAAAATATCCCATGGAAGTCGTAGTTATGTTGTTTACCTATCCAACGAATTGTCACACGCTAAGATTCAATGCAAATCGGCCACATTATGGCCTTCCTACTAAAAAAGGGTTGAAAACGAGTTATGTCCTAAATTAACGAGGAGATTTTCTTAACCTCCATTTTGGCCGAATTTTTAGAGAATGCAAAAATATCCCATGGAAGTCGTAGCTATGTTGTTTACCTATCCAACGAATTTTCACATGCTAAGATTCAATACAAATCGACCACTTTATGGCCTTCCTACTAAAAAAGGGTTGAAAACGAGTAATGTCCTAAATTAACGAGGAGATTTTCTTAACCTCCATTTTGGCCGAATTTTTAGAGAATGCAAAAATATCCCATGGAAGTCGTAGTTATGTTGTTTACCTATCCAACGAATTGTCACACGCTAAGATTCAATGCAAATCGGCCACATTATGGCCTTCCTACTAAAAAAGGGTCGAAAACGAGTAATGTCCCAAATTAACGACGAGATTTTCTTAACCTCCATTTTGGCCGAATTTTTAGAGAATGCAAAAATATCCCATGGAAGTCGTAGTTATGTTGTTTACCTATCCAACAAATTGTCACATGCTAAGATTCAATACAAATCGGCCACTTTATGGCCTTCCTAGTAAAAATGGGTCGAAAACGAGTAATGTCCTAAATTAACGAGGAGATTTTCTTAACCTCCATTTTGGTCGAATTTTTAGAGAATGCAAAAATATCCCATGGAAGTCGTAGTTATGTTGTTTACCTATCCAACGAATTGTCACACGCTAAGATTCAATGCAAATCGGCCACATTATGGCCTTCCTACTAAAAAAGGGTCGAAAACGAGTAATGTCCCAAATTAACGAGGAGATTTTCTTAACCTCCATTTTGGCCGAATTTTTAGAGAATGCAAAAATATCCCATGGAAGTCGTAATTATGTTGTTTACCTTTCCAACGAATTGTCACATGCTAAGATTCAATGCAAATCGGCCACATTATGGCCTTCCTAGTAAAAAAGGGTCGAAAACGAGTAATGTCCTAAATTAACGAGGGGATTTTCTTAACCTCCCTTTTGGCCGAATTTTTAGAGAATGCAAAAATATCCCATGGAAATCGTAGGAATGTTGTTTACCTATCCAACGAATTGTCACACGCTAAGATTCAATACAAATCGGCCACTTTATGGCCTTCCTAGTAAAAATGGGTCGAAAACGAGTAACGTCCTAAATTAACGAGGAGATTTTCTTAACCTCCATTTTGGCCGAATTTTTAGAGAATGCAAAAATATCCCATGGAAGTCGTAGTTATGTTGTTTACCTATCCAACGAATTGTCACACGCTAAGATTCAATGCAAATCGGCCACATTATGGCCTTCCTACTAAAAAAGGGTTGAAAACGAGTTATGTCCTAAATTAACGAGGAGATTTTCTTAACCTCCATTTTGGCCGAATTTTTAGAGAATGCAAAAATATCCCATGGAAGTCGTAGCTATGTTGTTTACCTATCCAACGAATTTTCACATGCTAAGATTCAATACAAATCGACCACTTTATGGCCTTCCTACTAAAAAAGGGTTGAAAACGAGTAATGTCCTAAATTAACGAGGAGATTTTCTTAACCTCCATTTTGGCCGAATTTTTAGAGAATGCAAAAATATCCCATGGAAGTCGTAGTTATGTTGTTTACCTATCCAACGAATTGTCACACGCTAAGATTCAATGCAAATCGGCCACATTATGGCCTTCCTACTAAAAAAGGGTCGAAAACGAGTAATGTCCCAAATTAACGACGAGATTTTCTTAACCTCCATTTTGGCCGAATTTTTAGAGAATGCAAAAATATCCCATGGAAGTCGTAGTTATGTTGTTTACCTATCCAACAAATTGTCACATGCTAAGATTCAATACAAATCGGCCACTTTATGGCCTTCCTAGTAAAAATGGGTCGAAAACGAGTAATGTCCTAAATTAACGACGAGATTTTCTTAACCTCCATTTTGGCCGAATTTTTAGAGAATGCAAAAATATCCCATGGAAGTCGTAGTTATGTTGTTTACCTATCCAACGAATTGTCACACGCTAAGATTCAATGCAAATCGGCCACATTATGGCTTTCCTAGTAAAAAAGGGTCGAAAACGAGTAATGTCCCAAATTAACGCAAGGATTTTCTTAACCTCCATTTTGGCTGAATTTTTAAAAAATGCAAAAATACCCCATGGAAGTCGTAGCTATGTTGTTTACCTATCCAACGAATTGTCCCATGCTAAGATTCAATACAAACCGGCCACTTTATGGTCTTCCTTATAAAAAAAGGGTCGAAAACGAGTAATGTCCTAAATTAACGAGGGGATTTTCTTAACCTCCATTTTGGCCGAATTTTTAGAGAATGCAAAAATATCCCATGGAAATCGTAGGTATGTTGTTTACCTATCCAACGAATTGTCACATGCTAAGATTCAATACAAATCGGCCACTTTATGGCCTTCCTACTAAAAAAGGGTTGAAAACGAGTAATGTCCTAAATTAACGAGGAGATTTTCTTAACCTCCATTTTGGTCGAATTTTTAGAGAATGCAAAAATATCCCATGGAAGTCGTAGTTATGTTGTTTACCTATCCAACGAATTGTCACACGCTAAGATTCAATGCAAATCGGCCACATTATGGCCTTCCTACTAAAAAAGGGTCGAAAACGAGTAATGTCCCAAATTAACGAGGAGATTTTCTTAACCTCCATTTTGGCCGAATTTTTAGAGAATGCAAAAATATCCCATGGAAGTCGTAGTTGTGTTGTTTACCTTTCCAACGAATTGTCACATGCTAAGATTCAATGCAAATCGGCCACATTATGGCCTTCCTAGTAAAAAAGGGTCGAAAACGAGTAATGTCCTAAATTAACGAGGGGATTTTCTTAACCTCCCTTTTGGCTGAATTTTTAGAGAATGCAAAAATATCCCATGGAAATCGTAGGTATGTTGTTTACCTATCCAACGAATTGTCACACGCTAAGATTCAATACAAATCGGCCACTTTATGGCCTTCCTAGTAAAAATGGGTCGAAAACGAGTAACGTCCTAAATTAACGAGGAGATTTTCTTAACCTCCATTTTGGCCGAATTTTTAGAGAATGCAAAAATATCCCATGGAAGTCGTAGTTATGTTGTTTACCTATCCAACGAATTGTCACACGCTAAGATTCAATGCAAATCGGCCACATTATGGCCTTCCTACTAAAAAAGGGTTGAAAACGAGTTATGTCCTAAATTAACGAGGAGATTTTCTTAACCTCCATTTTGGCCGAATTTTTAGAGAATGCAAAAATATCCCATGGAAGTCGTAGCTATGTTGTTTACCTATCCAACGAATTTTCACATGCTAAGATTCAATACAAATCGACCACTTTATGGCCTTCCTACTAAAAAAGGGTTGAAAACGAGTAATGTCCTAAATTAACGAGGAGATTTTCTTAACCTCCATTTTGGCCAAATTTTTAGAGAATGCAAAAATATCCCATGGAAGTCGTAGTTATGTTGTTTACCTATCCAACGAATTGTCACACGCTAAGATTCAATGCAAATCGGCCACATTATGGCCTTCCTACTAAAAAAGGGTCGAAAACGAGTAATGTCCCAAATTAACGACGAGATTTTCTTAACCTCCATTTTGGCCGAATTTTTAGAGAATGCAAAAATATCCCATGGAAGTCGTAGTTATGTTGTTTACCTATCCAACAAATTGTCACATGCTAAGATTCAATACAAATCGGCCACTTTATGGCCTTCCTAGTAAAAATGGGTCGAAAACGAGTAATGTCCTAAATTAACGACGAGATTTTCTTAACCTCCATTTTGGCCGAATTTTTAGAGAATGCAAAAATATCCCATGGAAGTCGTAGTTATGTTGTTTACCTATCCAACGAATTGTCACACGCTAAGATTCAATGCAAATCGGCCACATTATGGCTTTCCTAGTAAAAAAGGGTCGAAAACGAGTAATGTCCCAAATTAACGCAAGGATTTTCTTAACCTCCATTTTGGCTGAATTTTTAAAAAATGCAAAAATACCCCATGGAAGTCGTAGCTATGTTGTTTACCTATCCAACGAATTGTCCCATGCTAAGATTCAAAACAAACCGGCCACTTTATGGCCTTCCTTATAAAAAAAGGGTCGAAAACGAGTAATGTCCTAAATTAACGAGGGGATTTTCTTAACCTCCATTTTGGCCGAATTTTTAGAGAATGCAAAAATATCCCATGGAAATCGTAGGTATGTTGTTTACCTATCCAACGAATTGTCACATGCTAAGATTCAATACAAATCGGCCACTTTATGGCCTTCCTACTAAAAAAGGGTTGAAAACGAGTAATGTCCTAAATTAACGAGGAGATTTTCTTAACCTCCATTTTGGTCGAATTTTTAGAGAATGCAAAAATATCCCATGGAAGTCATAGTTATGTTGTTTACCTATCCAACGAATTGTCACACGCTAAGATTCAATGCAAATCGGCCACATTATGGCCTTCCTACTAAAAAAGGGTCGAAAACGAGTAATGTCCCAAATTAACGAGGAGATTTTCTTAACCTCCATTTTGGCCGAATTTTTAGAGAATGCAAAAATATCCCATGGAAGTCGTAGTTATGTTGTTTACCTATCCAACAAATTGTCACATGCTAAGATTCAATACAAATCGGCCACTTTATGGCCTTCCTAGTAAAAATGGGTCGAAAACGAGTAATGTCCTAAATTAACGACGAGATTTTCTTAACCTCCATTTTGGCCGAATTTTTAGAGAATGCAAAAATATCCCATGGAAGTCGTAGTTATGTTGTTTACCTATCCAACGAATTGTCACACGCTAAGATTCAATGCAAATCGGCCACATTATGGCTTTCCTAGTAAAAAAGGGTCGAAAACGAGTAATGTCCCAAATTAACGCAAGGATTTTCTTAACCTCCATTTTGGCTGAATTTTTAAAAAATGCAAAAATACCCCATGGAAGTCGTAGCTATGTTGTTTACCTATCCAACGAATTGTCCCATGCTAAGATTCAATACAAACCGGCCACTTTATGGCCTTCCTTATAAAAAAAGGGTCGAAAACGAGTAATGTCCTAAATTAACGAGGGGATTTTCTTAACCTCCATTTTGGCCGAATTTTTAGAGAATGCAAAAATATCCCATGGAAATCGTAGGTATGTTGTTTACCTATCCAACGAATTGTCACATGCTAAGATTCAATACAAATCGGCCACTTTATGGCCTTCCTACTAAAAAAGGGTTGAAAACGAGTAATGTCCTAAATTAACGAGGAGATTTTCTTAACCTCCATTTTGGTCGAATTTTTAGAGAATGCAAAAATATCCCATGGAAGTCGTAGTTATGTTGTTTACCTATCCAACGAATTGTCACACGCTAAGATTCAATGCAAATCGGCCACATTATGGCCTTCCTACTAAAAAAGGGTCGAAAACGAGTAATGTCCTAAATTAACGAGGAGATTTTCTTAACCTCCATTTTGGTCGAATTTTTAGAGAATGCAAAAATATCCCATGGAAGTCGTAGTTATGTTGTTTACCTATCCAACAAATTGTCACATGCTAAGATTCAATACAAATCGGCCAATTTATGGCCTTCCTAGTAAAAATGGGTCGAAAACGAGTAATGTCCTAAATTAACGACGAGATTTTCTTAACCTCCATTTTGGCCGAATTTTTAGAGAATGCAAAAATATCCCATGGAAGTCGTAGTTATGTTGTTTACCTATCCAACGAATTGTCACACGCTAAGATTCAATGCAAATCGGCCACATTATGGCTTTCCTAGTAAAAAAGGGTCGAAAACGAGTAATGTCCCAAATTAACGCAAGGATTTTCTTAACCTCCATTTTGGCTGAATTTTTAAAAAATGCAAAAATACCCCATGGAAGTCGTAGCTATGTTGTTTACCTATCCAACGAATTGTCCCATGCTAAGATTCAATACAAACCGGCCACTTTATGGCCTTCCTTATAAAAAAAGGGTCGAAAACGAGTAATGTCCTAAATTAACGAGGGGATTTTCTTAACCTCCATTTTGGCCGAATTTTTAGAGAATGCAAAAATATCCCATGGAAATCGTAGGTATGTTGTTTACCTATCCAACGAATTGTCACATGCTAAGATTCAATACAAATCGGCCACTTTATGGCCTTCCTACTAAAAAAGGGTTGAAAACGAGTAATGTCCTAAATTAACGAGGAGATTTTCTTAACCTCCATTTTGGTCGAATTTTTAGAGAATGCAAAAATATCCCATGGAAGTCGTAGTTATGTTGTTTACCTATCCAACGAATTGTCACACGCTAAGATTCAATGCAAATCGGCCACATTATGGCCTTCCTACTAAAAAAGGGTCGAAAACGAGTAATGTCCCAAATTAACGAGGAGATTTTCTTAACCTCCATTTTGGCCGAATTTTTAGAGAATGCAAAAATATCCCATGGAAGTCGTAGTTATGTTGTTTACCTTTCCAACGAATTGTCACATGCTAAGATTCAATGCAAATCGGCCACATTATGGCCTTCCTAGTAAAAAAGGGTCGAAAACGAGTAATGTCCTAAATTAACGAGGGGATTTTCTTAACCTCCCTTTTGGCCGAATTTTTAGAGAATGCAAAAATATCCCATGGAAATCGTAGGTATGTTGTTTACCTATCCAACGAATTGTCACACGCGAAGATTCAATACAAATCGGCCACTTTATGGCCTTCCTAGTAAAAATGGGTCGAAAACGAGTAACGTCCTAAATTAACGAGGAGATTTTCTTAACCTCCATTTTGGCCGAATTTTTAGAGAATGCAAAAATATCCCATGGAAGTCGTAGTTATGTTGTTTACCTATCCAACGAATTGTCACACGCTAAGATTCAATGCAAATCGGCCACATTATGGCCTTCCTACTAAAAAAGGGTTGAAAACGAGTTATGTCCTAAATTAACGAGGAGATTTTCTTAACCTCCATTTTGGCCGAATTTTTAGAGAATGCGAAAATATCCCATGGAAGTCGTAGTTATGTTGTTTATCTATCCAACGAATTGTCACATGCTAAGATTCAATGCAAATCGGCCACATTATGGCCTTCCTAGTAAAAAAGGGTCAAAAACGAGTAATGTCCTAAATTAACGAGGAGATTTTCTTAACCTCCGTTTTGGCCGAATTTTTAGAGAATGCAAAAATATCCCATGGAAGTCGTAGTTATGTTGT
Source organism: Medicago sativa (assembly GCF_051527215.1). Taxonomy (NCBI): domain Eukaryota; kingdom Viridiplantae; phylum Streptophyta; class Magnoliopsida; order Fabales; family Fabaceae; genus Medicago; species Medicago sativa. The sequence continues at coordinate 88,083,266 of NC_140750.1, forward strand.
TTACCTATCCAACAAATTGTCACATGCTAAGATTCAATACAAATCGGCCACTTTATGGCCTTCCTAGTAAAAATGGGTCGAAAACGAGTAATGTCCTAAATTAACGAGGAGATTTTCTTAACCTCCATTTTGGCCGAATTTTTAGAGAATGCAAAAATATCCCATGGAAGTCGTAGTTATGTTGTTTACCTATCCAACGAATTGTCACATGCTAAGATTCAATACAAATCGGCCACTTTATGGCCTTCCTAGTAAAAATGGGTCGAAAACGAGTAATGTCCTAAATTAACGAGGAGATTTTCTTAACCTCCATTTTGGCCGAATTTTTAGAGAATGCAAAAATATCCCATGGAAGTCGTAGTTATGTTGTTTACCTATCCAACGAATTGTCACATGCTAAGATTCAATACAAATCGGCCACTTTATGGCCTTCCTAGTAAAAATGGGTCGAAAACGAGTAATGTCCTAAATTAACGAGGAGATTTTCTTAACCTCCATTTTGGCCGAATTTTTAGAGAATGCAAAAATATCCCATTGAAGTCGTAGTTATGTTGTTTACCTATCCAACGAATTGTGACACGCTAAGATTCAATGCAAATCGGCCACATTATGGCTTTCCTACTAAAAAAGGGTTGAAAACGAGTTATGTCCTAAATTAACGAGGAGATTTTCTTAACCTCCATTTTGGCCGAATTTTTAGAGAATGCGAAAATATCCCATGGAAGTCGTAGTTATGTTGTTTATCTATCCAACGAATTGTCACATGCTAAGATTCAATGCAAATCGGCCACATTATGGCCTTCCTAGTAAAAAAGGGTCGAAAACGAGTAATGTCCTAAATTAACGAGGAGATTTTCTTAACCTCCGTTTTGGCCGAATTTTTAGAGAATGCAAAAATATCCCATGGAAGTCGTAGTTATGTCGTTTACCTATCCAACAAATTGTCACATGCTAAGATTCAATACAAATCGGCCACTTTATGGCCTTCCTAGTAAAAATGGGTCGAAAACGAGTAATGTCCTAAATTAACGACGAGATTTTCTTAACCTCCATTTTGGCCGAATTTTTAGAGAATGCAAAAATATCCCATGGAAGTCGTAGTTATGTTGTTTACCTATCCAACGAATTGTCACACGCTAAGATTCAATGCAAATCGGCCACATTATGGCCTTCCTAGTAAAAAAGGGTCGAAAACGAGTAATGTCCCAAATTAACGCAAGGATTTTCTTAACCTCCATTATGGCTGAATTTTTAAAAAATGCAAAAATATCCCATGGAAGTCGTAGCTATGTTGTTTACCTATCCAACGAATTGTCCCATGCTAAGATTCAATACAAACCGGCCACTTTATGGCCTTCCTTATAAAAAAAGGGTCGAAAACGAGTAATGTCCTAAATTAACGAGGGGATTTTCTTAACCTCCATTTTGGCCGAATTTTTAGAGAATGCAAAAATATCCCATGGAAGTCGTAGCTATTTTGTTTACCTATCCAACGAATTTTCACATGCTAAGATTCAATACAAATCGACCACTTTATGGCCTTCCTACTAAAAAAGGGTTGAAAACGAGTAATGTCCTAAATTAACGAGGAGATTTTCTTAACCTCCATTTTGGTCGAATTTTTAGAGAATGCAAAAATATCCCATGGAAGTCGTAGTTATGTTGTTTACCTATCCAACGAATTGTCACACGCTAAGATTCAATGCAAATCGGCCACATTATGGCCTTCCTACTAAAAAAGGGTCGAAAACGAGTAATGTCCCAAATTAACGAGGAGATTTTCTTAACCTCCATTTTGGCCGAATTTTTAGAGAATGCAAAAATATCCCATGGAAGTCGTAGTTATGTTGTTTACCTATCCAACGAATTGTCACACGCTAAGATTCAATGCAAATCGGCCACATTATGGCCTTCCTACTAAAAAAGGGTCGAAAACGAGTAATGTCCCAAATTAACGAGGAGATTTTCTTAACCTCCATTTTGGCCGAATTTTTAGAGAATGCAAAAATATCCCATGGAAGTCGTAGTTATGTTGTTTACCTTTCCAACGAATTGTCACATGCTAAGATTCAATGCAAATCGGCCACATTATGGCCTTCCTAGTAAAAAAGGTTCGAAAACGAGTAATGTCCTAAATTAACGAGGAGATTTTCTTAACCTCCGTTTTGGCCGAATTTTTAGAGAATGCAAAAATATCCCATGGAAGTCGTAGCTATTTTGTTTACCTATCCAACGAATTTTCACATGCTAAGATTCAATACAAATCGACCACTTTATGGCCTTCCTACTAAAAAAGGGTTGAAAACGAGTAATGTCCTAAATTAACGAGGAGATTTTCTTAACCTCCATTTTGGTCGAATTTTTAGAGAATGCAAAAATATCCCATGGAAGTCGTAGTTATGTTGTTTACCTATCCAACGAATTGTCACACGCTAAGATTCAATGCAAATCGGCCACATTATGGCCTTCCTACTAAAAAAGGGTCGAAAACGAGTAATGTCCCTAATTAACGAGGAGATTTTCTTAACCTCCATTTTGGCCGAATTTTTAGAGAATGCAAAAATATCCCATGGAAGTCGTAGTTATGTTGTTTACCTATCCAACGAATTGTCACACGCTAAGATTCAATGCAAATCGGCCACATTATGGCCTTCCTACTAAAAAAGGGTCGAAAACGAGTAATGTCCCAAATTAACGAGGAGATTTTCTTAACCTCCATTTTGGCCGAATTTTTAGAGAATGCAAAAATATCCCATGGAAGTCGTAGTTATGTTGTTTACCTTTCCAACGAATTGTCACATGCTAAGATTCAATGCAAATCGGCCACATTATGGCCTTCCTAGTAAAAAAGGTTCGAAAACGAGTAATGTCCTAAATTAACGAGGAGATTTTCTTAACCTCCGTTTTGGCCGAATTTTTAGAGAATGCAAAAATATCCCATGGAAGTCGTAGTTATGTTGTTTACCTATCCAACAAATTGTCACATGCTAAGATTCAATACAAATCGGCCACTTTATGGCCTTCCTAGTAAAAATGGGTCGAAAACGAGTAATGTCCTAAATTAACGAGGAGATTTTCTTAACCTCCATTTTGGCCGAATTTTTAGAGAATGCAAAAATATCCCACGGAAGTCGTAGTTATGTTGTTTACCTATCCAACGAATTGTCACACGCTAAGATTCAATGCAAATCGGCCACATTATGGCCTTCCTACTAAAAAAGGGTCGAAAACGAGTAATGTCCCAAATTAACGAGGAGATTTTCTTAACCTCCATTTTGGCCGAATTTTTAGAGAATGCAAAAATATCCCATGGAAGTCGTAGTTATGTTGTTTACCTATCCAACGAATTGTCACACGCTAAGATTCAATGCAAATCGGCCACATTATGGCCTTCCTACTAAAAAAGGGTCGAAAACGAGTAATGTCCCAAATTAACGAGGAGATTTTCTTAACCTCCATTTTGGCCGAATTTTTAGAGAATGCAAAAATATCCCATGGAAGTCGTAGTTATGTTGTTTACCTTTCCAACGAATTGTCACATGCTAAGATTCAATGCAAATCGGCCACATTATGGCCTTCCTAGTAAAAAAGGTTCGAAAACGAGTAATGTCCTAAATTAACGAGGGGATTTTCTTAACCACCCTTTTGGCCGAATTTTTAGAGAATGCAAAAATATCCCATGGAAATCGTAGGTATGTTGTTTACCTATCCAACGAATTGTCACATGCTAAGATTCAATACAAATCGGCCACTTTATGGCCTTCCTAGTAAAAATGGGTCGAAAACGAGTAACGTCCTAAATTAACGAGGAGATTTTCTTAACCTCCATTTTGGCCGAATTTTTAGAGAATGCAAAAATATCCCATGGAAGTCGTAGTTATGTTGTTTACCTATCCAATGAATTGTCACACGCTAAGATTCAATGCAAATCGGCCACATTATGTCCTTCCTACTAAAAAAGGGTTGAAAACGGGTTATGTCCTAAATTAACGAGGAGATTTTCTTAACCTCCATTTTGGCCGAATTTTTAGAGAATGCGAAAATATCCCATGGAAGTCGTAGTTATGTTGTTTATCTATCCAACGAATTGTCACATGCTAAGATTCAATGCAAGTCGGCCACATTATGGCCTTCCTAGTAAAAAAGGGTCGAAAACGAGTAATGTCCAAAATTAACGAGGAGATTTTCTTAACCTCCGTTTTGGCCGAATTTTTAAAGAATGCAAAAATATCCCATGGAAGTCGTAGTTATGTTGTTTACCTATCCAACAAATTTGCACATGCTAAGATTCAATACAAATCGGCCACTTTATGGCCTTCCTAGTAAAAATGGGTCGAAAACGAGTAATGTCCTAAATTAACGACGAGATTTTCTTAACCTCCATTTTGGCCGAATTTTTAGAGAATGCAAAAATATCCCATGGAAGTCGTAGTTATGTTGTTTACCTATCCAACGAATTGTCACACGCTAAGATTCAATGCAAATCGGCCACATTATGGCCTTCCTAGTAAAAAAGGGTCGAAAACGAGTAATGTCCCAAATTAACGCAAGGATTTTCTTAACCTCCATTTTGGCCGAATTTTTAGAGAATGCAAAAATATCCCATGGAAGTCGTAGTTATGTTGTTTAAAGTCGTAGTTATGTTGTTTACCTATCCAACGAATTGTCACATGCTAAGATTCAATACAAATCGGCCACTTTATGGCCTTCCTAGTAAAAATGGGTCGAAAACGAGTAATGTCCTAAATTAACGAGGAGATTTTCTTAACCTTTCTTAACCTCCATTTTGGCCGAATTTTTAGAGAATGCAAAAATATCCCATGGAAGTCGTAGTTATGTTGTTTACCTATCCAACGAATTGTGACACGCTAAGATTCAATGGAAATCGGCCACATTATGGCTTTCCTACTAAAAAAGGGTTGAAAACGAGTTATGTCCTAAATTAACGAGGAGATTTTCTTAACCTCCATTTTGGCCGAATTTTTAGAGAATGCGAAAATATCCCATGGAAGTCGTAGTTATGTTGTTTATCTATCCAACGAATTGTCACATGCTAAGATTCAATGCAAATCGGCCACATTATGGCCTTCCTAGTAAAAAAGGGTCGAAAACGAGTAATGTCCTAAATTAACGAGGAGATTTTCTTAACCTCCGTTTTGGCCGAATTTTTAGAGAATGCAAAAATATCCCATGGAAGTCGTAGTTATGTTGTTTACCTATCCAACAAATTGTCACATGCTAAGATTCAATACAAATCGGCCACATTATGGCCTTCCTAGTAAAAAAGGGTCGAAAACGAGTAATGTCCCAAATTAACGCAAGGATTTTCTTAACCTCCATTTTGGCTGAATTTTTAAAAAATGCAAAAATATCCCATGGAAGTCGTAGCTATGTTGTTTACCTATCCAACGAATTGTCCCATGCTAAGATTCAATACAAACCGGCCACTTTATGGCCTTCCTTTTAAAAAAAGGGTCGAAAACGAGTAATGTCCTAAATTAACGAGGGGATTTTCTTAACCTCCATTTTGGCCGAATTTTTAGAGAATGCAAAAATATCCCATGGAAGTCGTAGCTATTTTGTTTACCTATCCAACGAATTTTCACATGCTAAGATTCAATACAAATCGACCACTTTATGGCCTTCCTACTAAAAAAGGGTTGAAAACGAGTAATGTCCTAAATTAACGAGGAGATTTTCTTAACCTCCATTTTGGTCGAATTTTTAGAGAATGCAAAAATATCCCATGGAAGTCGTAGTTATGTTGTTTACCTATCCAACGAATTGTCACACGCTAAGATTCAATGCAAATCGGCCACATTATGGCCTTCCTACTAAAAAAGGGTCGAAAACGAGTAATGTCCCAAATTAACGAGGAGATTTTCTTAACCTCCATTTTGGCCGAATTTTTAGAGAATGAAAAAATATCCCATGGAAGTCGTAGTTATGTTGTTTACCTTTCCAACGAATTGTCACATGCTAAGATTCAATGCAAATCGGCCACATTATGGCCTTCCTAGTAAAAAAGGGTCGAAAACGAGTAATGTCCTAAATTAACGAGGGGATTTTCTTAACCTCCCTTTTGGCCGAATTTTTAGAGAATGCAAAAATATCCCATGGAAATCGTAGGTATGTTGTTTACCTATCCAACGAATTGTCACATGCTAAGATTCAATACAAATCGGCCACTTTATGGCCTTCCTAGTAAAAATGGGTCGAAAACGAGTAACGTCCTAAATTAACGAGGAGATTTTCTTAACCTCCATTTTGGCCAAATTTTTAGAGAATGCAAAAATATCCCATGGAAGTCGTAGTTATGTTGTTTACCTATCCAACGAATTGTCACACGCTAAGATTCAATGCAAATCGGCCACATTATGGCCTTCCTACTAAAAAAGGGTTGAAAACGAGTTATGTCCTAAATTAACGAGGAGATTTTCTTAACCTCCATTTTGGCCGAATTTTTAGAGAATGCGAAAATATCCCATGGAAGTCGTAGTTATGTTGTATCTATCCAACGAATTGTCACATGCTAAGATTCAATGCAAATCGGCCACATTATGGCCTTCCTAGCAAAAAAGGGTCGAAAACGAGTAATGTCCTAAATTAACGAGGAGATTTTCTTAACCTCCGTTTTGGCCGAATTTTTAGAGAATGCAAAAATATCCCATGGAAGTCGTAGTTATGTTGTTTACCTATCCAACAAATTGTCACATGCTAAGATTCAATACAAATCGGCCACTTTATGGCCTTCCTAGTAAAAATGGGTCGAAAACGAGTAATGTCCTAAATTAACGAGGAGATTTTCTTAACCTCCATTTTGGCCGAATTTTTAGAGAATGCAAAAATATCCCATGGAAGTCGTAGTTATGTTGTTTACCTATCCAACGAATTGTCACATGCTAAGATTCAATACAAATCGGCCACTTTATGGCCTTCCTAGTAAAAATGGGTCGAAAACGAGTAATGTCCTAAATTAACGAGGAGATTTTCTTAACCTTTCTTAACCTCCATTTTGGCCGAATTTTTAGAGAATGCAAAAATATCCCATGGAAGTCGTAGTTATGTTGTTTACCTATCCAACGAATTGTGACACGCTAAGATTCAATGCAAATCGGCCACATTATGGCTTTCCTACTAAAAAAGGGTTGAAAACGAGTTATGTCCTAAATTAACGAGGAGATTTTCTTAACCTCCATTTTGGCCGAATTTTTAGAGAATGCGAAAATATCCCATGGAAGTCGTAGTTATGTTGTTTATCTATCCAACGAATTGTCACATGCTAAGATTCAATGCAAATCGGCCACATTATGGCCTTCCTAGTAAAAAAGGGTCGAAAACGAGTAATGTCCTAAATTAACGAGGAGATTTTCTTAACCTCCGTTTTGGCCGAATTTTTAGAGAATGCAAAAATATCCCATGGAAGTCGTAGTTATGTTGTTTACCTATCCAACAAATTGTCACATGCTAAGATTCAATACAAATCGGCCACATTATGGCCTTCCTAGTAAAAAAGGGTCGAAAACGAGTAATGTCCCAAATTAACGCAAGGATTTTCTTAACCTCCATTTTGGCTGAATTTTTAAAAAATGCAAAAATATCCCATGGAAGTCGTAGCTATGTTGTTTACCTATCCAACGAATTGTCCCATGCTAAGATTCAATACAAACCGGCCACTTTATGGCCTTCCTTATAAAAAAAGGGTCGAAAACGAGTAATGTCCTAAATTAACGAGGGGATTTTCTTAACCTCCATTTTGGCCGAATTTTTAGAGAATGCAAAAATATCCCATGGAAGTCGTAGCTATTTTGTTTACCTATCCAACGAATTTTCACATGCTAAGATTCAATACAAATCGACCACTTTATGGCCTTCCTACTAAAAAAGGGTTGAAAACGAGTAATGTCCTAAATTAACGAGGAGATTTTCTTAACCTCCATTTTGGTCGAATTTTTAGAGAATGCAAAAATATCCCATGGAAGTCGTAGTTATGTTGTTTACCTATCCAACGAATTGTCACACGCTAAGATTCAATGCAAATCGGCCACATTATGGCCTTCCTACTAAAAAAGGGTCGAAAACGAGTAATGTCCCAAATTAACGAGGAGATTTTCTTAACCTCCATTTTGGCCGAATTTTTAGAGAATGAAAAAATATCCCATGGAAGTCGTAGTTATGTTGTTTACCTTTCCAACGAATTGTCACATGCTAAGATTCAATGCAAATCGGCCACATTATGGCCTTCCTAGTAAAAAAGGGTCGAAAACGAGTAATGTCCTAAATTAACAAGGGGATTTTCTTAACCTCCCTTTTGGCCGAATTTTTAGAGAATGCAAAAATATCCCATGGAAATCGTAGGTATGTTGTTTACCTATCCAACGAATTGTCACATGCTAAGATTCAATACAAATCGGCCACTTTATGGCCTTCCTAGTAAAAATGGGTCGAAAACGAGTAACGTCCTAAATTAACGAGGAGATTTTCTTAACCTCCATTTTGGCCAAATTTTTAGAGAATGCAAAAATATCCCATGGAAGTCGTAGTTATGTTGTTTACCTATCCAACGAATTGTCACACGCTAAGATTCAATGCAAATCGGCCACATTATGGCCTTCCTACTAAAAAAGGGTTGAAAACGAGTTATGTCCTAAATTAACGAGGAGATTTTCTTAACCTCCATTTTGGCCGAATTTTTAGAGAATGCGAAAATATCCCATGGAAGTCGTAGTTATGTTGTATCTATCCAACGAATTGTCACATGCTAAGATTCAATGCAAATCGGCCACATTATGGCCTTCCTAGCAAAAAAGGGTCGAAAACGAGTAATGTCCTAAATTAACGAGGAGATTTTCTTAACCTCCGTTTTGGCCGAATTTTTAGAGAATGCAAAAATATCCCATGGAAGTCGTAGTTATGTTGTTTACCTATCCAACAAATTGTCACATGCTAAGATTCAATACAAATCGGCCACTTTATGGCCTTCCTAGTAAAAATGGGTCGAAAACGAGTAATGTCCTAAATTAACGAGGAGATTTTCTTAACCTCCATTTTGGCCGAATTTTTAGAGAATGCAAAAATATCCCATGGAAGTCGTAGTTATGTTGTTTACCTATCCAACGAATTGTCACATGCTAAGATTCAATACAAATCGGCCACTTTATGGCCTTCCTAGTAAAAATGGGTCGAAAACGAGTAATGTCCTAAATTAACGAGGAGATTTTCTTAACCTCCATTTTGGCCGAATTTTTAGAGAATGCAAAAATATCCCATGGAAGTCGTAGTTATGTTGTTTACCTATCCAACGAATTGTCACACGCTAAGATTCAATGCAAATCGGCCACATTATGGCCTTCCTACTAAAAAAGGGTCGAAAACGAGTAATGTCCCAAATTAACGAGGAGATTTTCTTAACCTCCATTTTGGCCGAATTTTTAGAGAATGCAAAAATATCCCATGGAAGTCGTAGTTATGTTGTTTACCTTTCCAACGTATTGTCACATGCTAAGATTCAATGCAAATCGGCCACATTATGGCCTTCCTAGTAAAAAAGGTTCGAAAACGAGTAATGTCCTAAATTAACGAGGGGATTTTCTTAACCACCCTTTTGGCCGAATTTTTAGAGAATGCAAAAATATCCCATGGAAATCGTAGGTATGTTGTTTACCTATCCAACGAATTGTCACATGCTAAGATTCAATACAAATCGGCCACTTTATGGCCTTCCTAGTAAAAATGGGTCGAAAACGAGTAACGTCCTAAATTAACGAGGAGATTTTCTTAACCTCCATTTTGGCCGAATTTTTAGAGAATGCAAAAATATCCCATGGAAGTCGTAGTTATGTTGTTTACCTATCCAATGAATTGTCACACGCTAAGATTCAATGCAAATCGGCCACATTATGTCCTTCCTACTAAAAAAGGGTTGAAAACGGGTTATGTCCTAAATTAACGAGGAGATTTTCTTAACCTCCATTTTGGCCGAATTTTTAGAGAATGCGAAAATATCCCATGGAAGTCGTAGTTATGTTGTTTATCTATCCAACGAATTGTCACATGCTAAGATTCAATGCAAGTCGGCCACATTATGGCCTTCCTAGTAAAAAAGGGTCGAAAACGAGTAATGTCCAAAATTAACGAGGAGATTTTCTTAACCTCCGTTTTGGCCGAATTTTGAAAGAATGCAAAAATATCCCATGGAAGTCGTAGTTATGTTGTTTACCTATCCAACAAATTGTCACATGCTAAGATTCAATACAAATCGGCCACTTTATAGCCTTCCTAGTAAAAATGGGTCGAAAACGAGTAATGTCCTAAATTAACGACGAGATTTTCTTAACCTCCATTTTGGCCGAATTTTTAGAGAATGCAAAAATATCCCATGGAAGTCGTAGTTATGTTGTTTACCTATCCAACGAATTGTCACACGCTAAGATTCAATGCAAATCGGCCACATTATGGCCTTCCTAGTAAAAAAGGGTCGAAAACGAGTAATGTCCCAAATTAACGCAAGGATTTTCTTAACCTCCATTTTGGCCGAATTTTTAGAGAATGCAAAAATATCCCATGGAAGTCGTAGTTATGTTGTTTAAAGTCGTAGTTATGTTGTTTACCTATCCAACGAATTGTCACATGCTAAGATTCAATACAAATCGGCCACTTTATGGCCTTCCTAGTAAAAATGGGTCGAAAACGAGTAATGTCCTAAATTAACGAGGAGATTTTCTTAACCTCCATTTTGGCCGAATTTTTAGAGAATGCAAAAATATCCCATGGAAGTCGTAGTTATGTTGTTTACCTATCCAACGAATTGTGACACGCTAAGATTCAATGCAAATCGGCCACATTATGGCTTTCCTACTAAAAAAGGGTTGAAAACGAGTTATGTCCTAAATTAACGAGGAGATTTTCTTAACCTCCATTTTGGCCGAATTTTTAGAGAATGCGAAAATATCCCATGGAAGTCGTAGTTATGTTGTTTATCTATCCAACGAATTGTCACATGCTAAGATTCAATGCAAGTCGGCCACATTATGGCCTTCCTAGTAAAAAAGGGTCGAAAACGAGTAATGTCCAAAATTAACGAGGAGATTTTCTTAACCTCCGTTTTGGCCGAATTTTGAAAGAATGCAAAAATATCCCATGGAAGTCGTAGTTATGTTGTTTACCTATCCAACAAATTGTCACATGCTAAGATTCAATACAAATCGGCCACTTTATAGCCTTCCTAGTAAAAATGGGTCGAAAACGAGTAATGTCCTAAATTAACGACGAGATTTTCTTAACCTCCATTTTGGCCGAATTTTTAGAGAATGCAAAAATATCCCATGGAAGTCGTAGTTATGTTGTTTACCTATCCAACGAATTGTCACACGCTAAGATTCAATGCAAATCGGCCACATTATGGCCTTCCTAGTAAAAAAGGGTCGAAAACGAGTAATGTCCCAAATTAACGCAAGGATTTTCTTAACCTCCATTTTGGCCGAATTTTTAGAGAATGCAAAAATATCCCATGGAAGTCGTAGTTATGTTGTTTAAAGTCGTAGTTATGTTGTTTACCTATCCAACGAATTGTCACATGCTAAGATTCAATACAAATCGGCCACTTTATGGCCTTCCTAGTAAAAATGGGTCGAAAACGAGTAATGTCCTAAATTAACGAGGAGATTTTCTTAACCTCCATTTTGGCCGAATTTTTAGAGAATGCAAAAATATCCCATGGAAGTCGTAGTTATGTTGTTTACCTATCCAACGAATTGTGACACGCTAAGATTCAATGCAAATCGGCCACATTATGGCTTTCCTACTAAAAAAGGGTTGAAAACGAGTTATGTCCTAAATTAACGAGGAGATTTTCTTAACCTCCATTTTGGCCTAATTTTTAGAGAATGCGAAAATATCCCATGGAAGTCGTAGTTATGTTGTTTATCTATCCAACGAATTGTCACATGCTAAGATTCAATGCAAATCGGCCACATTATGGCCTTCCTAGTAAAAAAGGGTCGAAAACGAGTAATGTCCTAAATTAACGAGGAGATTTTCTTAACCTCCGTTTTGGCCGAATTTTTAGAGAATGCAAAAATATCCCATGGAAGTCGTAGTTATGTTGTTTACCTATCCAACAAATTGTCACATGCTAAGATTCAATACAAATCGGCCACATTATGGCCTTCCTAGTAAAAAAGGGTCGAAAACGAGTAATGTCCCAAATTAACGCAAGGATTTTCTTAACCTCCATTTTGGCTGAATTTTTAAAAAATGCAAAAATATCCCATGGAAGTCGTAGCTATGTTGTTTACCTATCCAACGAATTGTCCCATGCTAAGATTCAATACAAACCGGCCACTTTATGGCCTTCCTTATAAAAAAAGGGTCGAAAACGAGTAATGTCCTAAATTAACGAGGGGATTTTCTTAACCTCCATTTTGGCCGAATTTTTAGAGAATGCAAAAATATCCCATGGAAGTCGTAGCTATTTTGTTTACCTGTCCAACGAATTTTCACATGCTAAGATTCAATACAAATCGACCACTTTATGGCCTTCCTACTAAAAAAGGGTCGAAAACGAGTAATGTCCCAAATTAACGAGGAGATTTTCTTAACCTCCATTTTGGCCGAATTTTTAGAGAATGAAAAAATATCCCATGGAAGTCGTAGTTATGTTGTTTACCTTTCCAACGAATTGTCACATGCTAAGATTCAATGCAAATCGGCCACATTATGGCCTTCCTAGTAAAAAAGGGTCGAAAACGAGTAATGTCCTAAATTAACGAGGGGATTTTCTTAACCTCCCTTTTGGCCGAATTTTTAGAGAATGCAAAAATATCCCATGGAAATCGTAGGTATGTTGTTTACCTATCCAACGAATTGTCACATGCTAAGATTCAATACAAATCGGCCACTTTATGGCCTTCCTAGTAAAAATGGGTCGAAAACGAGTAACGTCCTAAATTAACGAGGAGATTTTCTTAACCTCCATTTTGGCCAAATTTTTAGAGAATGCAAAAATATCCCATGGAAGTCGTAGTTATGTTGTTTACCTATCCAACGAATTGTCACACGCTAAGATTCAATGCAAATCGGCCACATTATGGCCTTCCTAGTAAAAAAGGGTTGAAAACGAGTTATGTCCTAAATTAACGAGGAGATTTTCTTAACCTCCATTTTGGCCGAATTTTTAGAGAATGCGAAAATATCCCAGGGAAGTCGTAGTTATGTTGTATCTATCCAACGAATTGTCACATGCTAAGATTCAATGCAAATCGGCCACATTATGGCCTTCCTAGCAAAAAAGGGTCGAAAACGAGTAATGTCCTAAATTAACGAGGAGATTTTCTTAACCTCCGTTTTGGCCGAATTTTTAGAGAATGCAAAAATATCCCATGGAAGTCGTAGTTATGTTGTTTACCTATCCAACAAATTGTCACATGCTAAGATTCAATACAAATCGGCCACTTTATGGCCTTCCTAGTAAAAATGGGTCGAAAACGAGTAATGTCCTAAATTAACGAGGAGATTTTCTTAACCTCCATTTTGGCCGAATTTTTAGAGAATGCAAAAATATCCCATGGAAGTCGTAGTTATGTTGTTTACCTATCCAACGAATTGTCACATGCTAAGATTCAATACAAATCGGCCACTTTATGGCCTTCCTAGTAAAAATGGGTCGAAAACGAGTAATGTCCTAAATTAACGAGGAGATTTTCTTAACCTCCATTTTGGCCGAATTTTTAGAGAATGCAAAAATATCCCATGGAAGTCGTAGTTATGTTGTTTACCTATCCAACAAATTGTCACATGCTAAGATTCAATACAAATCGGCCACTTTATGGCCTTCCTAGTAAAAATGGGTCGAAAACGAGTAATGTCCTAAATTAACGAGGAGATTTTCTTAACCTCCATTTTGGCCGAATTTTTAGAGAATGCAAAAATATCCCATGGAAGTCGTAGTTATGTTGTTTACCTATCCAACGAATTGTCACATGCTAAGATTCAATACAAATCGGCCACTTTATGGCCTTCCTAGTAAAAATGGGTCGAAAACGAGTAATGTCCTAAATTAACGAGGAGATTTTCTTAACCTCCATTTTGGCCGAATTTTTAGAGAATGCAAAAATATCCCATTGAAGTCGTAGTTATGTTGTTTACCTATCCAACGAATTGTGACACGCTAAGATTCAATGCAAATCGGCCACATTATGGCTTTCCTACTAAAAAAGGGTTTAAAACGAGTTATGTCCTAAATTAACGAGGAGATTTTCTTAACCTCCATTTTGGCCGAATTTTTAGAGAATGCGAAAATATCCCATGGAAGTCGTAGTTATGTTGTTTATCTATCCAACGAATTGTCACATGCTAAGATTCAATGCAAATCGGCCACATTATGGCCTTCCTAGCAAAAAAGGGTCGAAAACGAGTAATGTCCTAAATTAACGAGGAGATTTTCTTAACCTCCGTTTTGGCCGAATTTTTAGAGAATGCAAAAATATCCCATGGAAGTCGTAGTTATGTTGTTTACCTATCCAACAAATTGTCACATGCTAAGATTCGATACAAATCGGCAACTTTATGGCCTTCCTAGTAAAAATGGGTCGAAAACGAGTAATGTCCTAAATTAACGAGGAGATTTTCTTAAACTCCATTTTGGCCGAATTTTTAGAGAATGCAAAAATATCCCATGGAAGTCGTAGTTATGTTGTTTACCTATCCAACGAATTGTCACATGCTAAGATTCAATACAAATCGGCCACTTTATGGCCTTCCTAGTAAAAATGGGTCGAAAACGAGTAATGTCCTAAATTAACGAGGAGATTTTCTTAACCTCCATTTTGGCCGAATTTTTAGAGAATGCAAAAATATCCCATGGAAGTCGTAGTTATGTTGTTTACCTATCCAACGAATTGTGACACGCTAAGATTCAATGCAAATCGGCCACATTATGGCTTTCCTACTAAAAAAGGGTTGAAAACGAGTTATGTCCTAAATTAACGAGGAGATTTTCTTAACCTCCATTTTGGCCGAATTTTTAGAGAATGCGAAAATATCCCATGGAAGTCGTAGTTATGTTGTTTATCTATCCAACGAATTGTCACATGCTAAGATTCAATGCAAATCGGCCACATTATGGCCTTCCTAGTAAAAAAGGGTCGAAAACGAGTAATGTCCTAAATTAACGAGGAGATTTTCTTAACCTCCGTTTTGGCCGAATTTTTAGAGAATGCAAAAATATCCCATGGAAGTCGTAGTTATGTTGTTTACCTATCCAACAAATTGTCACATGCTAAGATTCAATACAAATCGGCCACTTTATGGCCTTCCTAGTAAAAATGGGTCGAAAACGAGTAATGTCCTAAATTAACGACGAGATTTTCTTAACCTCCATTTTGGCCGAATTTTTAGAGAATGCAAAAATATCCCATGGAAGTCGTAGTTATGTTGTTTACCTATCCAACGAATTGTCACACGCTAAGATTCAATGCAAATCGGCCACATTATGGCCTTCCTAGTAAAAAAGGGTCGAAAACGAGTAATGTCCCAAATTAACGAGGAGATTTTCTTAACCTCCATTTTGGCCGAATTTTTAGAGAATGCGAAAATATCCCATGGAAGTCGTAGTTATGTTGTATCTATCCAACGAATTGTCACATGCTAAGATTCAATGCAAATCGGCCACATTATGGCCTTCCTAGCAAAAAAGGGTCGAAAACGAGTAATGTCCTAAATTAACGAGGAGATTTTCTTAACCTCCGTTTTGGCCGAATTTTTAGAGAATGCAAAAATATCCCATGGAAGTCGTAGTTATGTTGTTTACCTATCCAACAAATTGTCACATGCTAAGATTCAATACAAATCGGCCACTTTATGGCCTTCCTAGTAAAAATGGGTCGAAAACGAGTAATGTCCTAAATTAACGAGGAGATTTTCTTAACCTCCATTTTGGCCGAATTTTTAGAGAATGCAAAAATATCCCATGGAAGTCGTAGTTATGTTGTTTACCTATCCAACAAATTGTCACATGCTAAGATTCAATAAAAATCGGCCACTTTATGGCTTTCCTAGTAAAAATGGGTCGAAAACGAGTAATGTCCTAAATTAACGAGGAGATTTTCTTAACCTCCATTTTGGCCGAATTTTTAGAGAATGCAAAAATATCCCATGGAAGTCGTAGTTATGTTGTTTACCTATCCAACGAATTGTCACATGCTAAGATTCAATCCAAATCGGCCACTTTATGGCCCTCCTAGTAAAAATGGGTCGAAAACGAGTAATGTCCTAAATTAACGAGGAGATTTTCTTAACCTCCATTTTGGCCGAATTTTTAGAGAATGCAAAAATATCCCATTGAAGTCGTAGTTATGTTGTTTACCTATCCAACGAATTGTGACACGCTAAGATTCAATGCAAATCGGCCACATTATGGCTTTCCTACTAAAAAAGGGTTTAAAACGAGTTATGTCCTAAATTAACGAGGAGATTTTCTTAACCTCCATTTTGGCCGAATTTTTAGAGAATGCGAAAATATCCCATGGAAGTCGTAGTTATGTTGTTTATCTATCCAACGAATTGTCACATGCTAAGATTCAATGCAAATCGGCCACATTATGGCCTTCCTAGCAAAAAAGGGTCGAAAACGAGTAATGTCCTAAATTAACGAGGAGATTTTCTTAACCTCCGTTTTGGCCGAATTTTTAGAGAATGCAAAAATATCCCATGGAAGTCGTAGTTATGTTGTTTACCTATCCAACAAATTGTCACATGCTAAGATTCGATACAAATCGGCCACTTTATGGCCTTCCTAGTAAAAATGGGTCGAAAACGAGTAATGTCCTAAATTAACGAGGAGATTTTCTTAACCTCCATTTTGGCCGAATTTTTAGAGAATGCAAAAATATCCCATGGAAGTCGTAGTTATGTTGTTTACCTATCCAACGAATTGTCACATGCTAAGATTCAATACAAATCGGCCACTTTATGGCCTTCCTAGTAAAAATGGGTCGAAAACGAGTAATGTCCTAAATTAACGAGGAGATTTTCTTAACCTCCATTTTGGCCGAATTTTTAGAGAATGCAAAAATATCCCATGGAAGTCGTAGTTATGTTGTTTACCTATCCAACGAATTGTGACACGCTAAGATTCAATGCAAATCGGCCACATTATGGCTTTCCTACTAAAAAAGGGTTGAAAACGAGTTATGTCCTAAATTAACGAGGAGATTTTCTTAACCTCCATTTTGGCCGAATTTTTAGAGAATGCGAAAATATCCCATGGAAGTCGTAGTTATGTTGTTTATCTATCCAACGAATTGTCACATGCTAAGATTCAATGCAAATCGGCCACATTATGGCCTTCCTAGTAAAAAAGGGTCGAAAACGAGTAATGTCCTAAATTAACAAGGAGATTTTCTTAACCTCCGTTTTGGCCGAATTTTTAGAGAATGCAAAAATATCCCATGGAAGTCGTAGTTATGTTGTTTACCTATCCAACAAATTGTCACATGCTAAGATTCAATACAAATCGGCCACTTTATGGCCTTCCTAGTAAAAATGGGTCGAAAACGAGTAATGTCCTAAATTAACGACGAGATTTTCTTAACCTCCATTTTGGCCGAATTTTTAGAGAATGCAAAAATATCCCATGGAAGTCGTAGTTATGTTGTATCTATCCAACGAATTGTCACATGCTAAGATTCAATGCAAATCGGCCACATTATGGCCTTCCTAGCAAAAAAGGGTCGAAAACGAGTAATGTCCTAAATTAACGAGGAGATTTTCTTAACCTCCGTTTTGGCCGAATTTTTAGAGAATGCAAAAATATCCCATGGAAGTCGTAGTTATGTTGTTTACCTATCCAACAAATTGTCACATGCTAAGATTCAATACAAATCGGCCACTTTATGGCCTTCCTAGTAAAAATGGGTCGAAAACGAGTAATGTCCTAAATTAACGAGGAGATTTTCTTAACCTCCATTTTGGCCGAATTTTTAGAGAATGCAAAAATATCCCATGGAAGTCGTAGTTATGTTGTTTACCTATCCAACAAATTGTCACATGCTAAGATTCAATACAAATCGGCCACTTTATGGCTTTCCTAGTAAAAATGGGTCGAAAACGAGTAATGTCCTAAATTAACGAGGAGATTTTCTTAACCTCCATTTTGGCCGAATTTTTAGAGAATGCAAAAATATCCCATGGAAGTCGTAGTTATGTTGTTTACCTATCCAACGAATTGTCACATGCTAAGATTCAATCCAAATCGGCCACTTTATGGCCCTCCTAGTAAAAATGGGTCGAAAACGAGTAATCTCCTAAATTAACGAGGAGATTTTCTTAACCTCCATTTTGGCCGAATTTTTAGAGAATGCAAAAATATCCCATTGAAGTCGTAGTTATGTTGTTTACCTATCCAACGAATTGTGACACGCTAAGATTCAATGCAAATCGGCCACATTATGGCTTTCCTACTAAAAAAGGGTTTAAAACGAGTTATGTCCTAAATTAACGAGGAGATTTTCTTAACCTCCATTTTGGCCGAATTTTTAGAGAATGCGAAAATATCCCATGGAAGTCGTAGTTATGTTGTTTATCTATCCAACGAATTGTCACATGCTAAGATTCAACGCAAATCGGCCACATTATGGCCTTCCTAGCAAAAAAGGGTCGAAAACGAGTAATATCCTAAATTAACGAGGAGATTTTCTTAACCTCCGTTTTGGCCGAATTTTTAGAGAATGCAAAAATATCCCATGGAAGTCGTAGTTATGTTGTTTACCTATCCAACAAATTGTCACATGCTAAGATTCGATACAAATCGGCCACTTTATGGCCTTCCTAGTAAAAATGGGTCGAAAACGAGTAATGTCCTAAATTAACGAGGAGATTTTCTTAACCTCCATTTTGGCCGAATTTTTAGAGAATGCAAAAATATCCCATGGAAGTCGTAGTTATGTTGTTTACCTATCCAACGAATTGTCACATGCTAAGATTCAATACAAATCGGCCACTTTATGGCCTTCCTAGTAAAAATGGGTCGAAAACGAGTAATGTCCTAAATTAACGAGGAGATTTTCTTAACCTCCATTTTGGCCGAATTTTTAGAGAATGCAAAAATATCCCATGGAAGTCGTAGTTATGTTGTTTACCTATCCAACGAATTGTGACACGCTAAGATTCAATGCAAATCGGCCACATTATGGCTTTCCTACTAGAAAAGGGTTGAAAACGAGTTATGTCCTAAATTAACGAGGAGATTTTCTTAACCTCCATTTTGGCCGAATTTTTAGAGAATGCGAAAATATCCCATGGAAGTCGTAGTTATGTTGTTTATCTATCCAACGAATTGTCACATGCTAAGATTCAATGCAAATCGGCCACATTATGGCCTTCCTAGTAAAAAAGGGTCGAAAACGAGTAATGTCCTAAATTAACGAGGAGATTTTCTTAACCTCCGTTTTGGCCGAATTTTTAGAGAATGCAAAAATATCCCATGGAAGTCGTAGTTATGTTGTTTACCTATCCAACAAATTGTCACATGCTAAGATTCAATACAAATCGGCCACTTTATGGCCTTCCTAGTAAAAATGGGTTGAAAACGAGTAATGTCCTAAATTAACGACGAGATTTTCTTAACCTCCATTTTGGCCGAATTTTTAGAGAATGCAAAAATATCCCATGGAAGTCGTAGTTATGTTGTTTACCTATCCAACGAATTGTCACACGCTAAGATTCAATGCAAATCGGCCACATTATGGCCTTCCTAGTAAAAAAGGGTCGAAAACGAGTAATGTCCCAAATTAACGCAAGGATTTTCTTAACCTCCATTTTGGCTGAATTTTTAAAAAATGCAAAAATATCCCATGGAAGTCGTAGCTATGTTGTTTACCTATCCAACGAATTGTCCCATGCTAAGATTCAATACAAACCGGCCACTTTATGGCCTTCCTTATAAAAAAAGGGTCGAAAACGAGTAATGTCCTAAATTAACGAGGGGATTTTCTTAACCTCCATTTTGGCCGAATTTTTAGAGAATGCAAAAATATCCCATGGAAGTCGTAGCTATTTTGTTTACCTATCCAACGAATTTTCACATGCTAAGATTCAATACAAATCGACCACTTTATGGCCTTCCTACTAAAAAAGGGTTGAAAACGAGTAATGTCCTAAATTAACGAGGAGATTTTCTTAACCTCCATTTTGGTCGAATTTTTAGAGAATGCAAAAATATCCCATGGAAGTCGTAGTTATGTTGTTTACCTATCCAACGAATTGTCACACGCTAAGATTCAATGCAAATCGGCCACATTATGGCCTTCCTACTAAAAAAGGGTCGAAAACGAGTAATGTCCCAAATTAACGAGGAGATTTTCTTAACCTCCATTTTGGCCGAATTTTTAGAGAATGCAAAAATATCCCATGGAAGTCGTAGTTATGTTGTTTACCTTTCCAACGAATTGTCACATGCTAAGATTCAATGCAAATCGGCCACATTATGGCCTTCCTAGTAAAAAAGGGTCGAAAACGAGTAATGTCCTAAATTAACGAGGGGATTTTCTTAACCTCCCTTTTGGCCGAATTTTTAGAGAATGCAAAAATATCCCATGGAAATCGTAGGTATGTTGTTTACCTATCCAACGAATTGTCACATGCTAAGATTCAATACAAATCGGCCACTTTATGGCCTTCCTAGTAAAAATGGGTCGAAAACGAGTAACGTCCTAAATTAACGAGGAGATTTTCTTAACCTCCATTTTGGCCGAATTTTTAGAGAATGCAAAAATATCCCATGGAAGTCGTAGTTATGTTGTTTACCTATCCAACGAATTGTCACACGCTAAGATTCAATGCAAATCGGCCACATTATGGCCTTCCTACTAAAAAAGGGTCGAAAACGAGTAATGTCCCAAATTAACGAGGATATTTTCTTAACCCCCATTTTGGCTGAATTTTTAAAGAATGCAAAAATATCCCATGGAAGTCATAGTTATGTTGTTTACCTATCCAACGAATTGTCACACGCTAAGATTCAATGCAAATCGGCCACATTATGACCTTCCTACTAAAAAAGGGTCGAAAACGAGTAATGTCCCAAATTAACGAGGAGATTTTCTTAACCTCCGTTTTGGCCGAATTTTTAGAGAATGCAAAAATATCCCATGGAAGTCGTAGTTATGTTGTTTACCTATCCAACAAATTGTCACATGCTAAGATTCGATACAAATCGGCCACTTTATGGCCTTCCTAGTAAAAATGGGTCGAAAACGAGTAATGTCCTAAATTAACGAGGAGATTTTCTTAACCTCCATTTTGGCCGAATTTTTAGAGAATGCAAAAATATCCCATGGAAGTCGTAGTTATGTTGTTTACCTATCCAACGAATTGTCACATGCTAAGATTCAATACAAATCGGCCACTTTATGGCCTTCCTAGTAAAAATGGGTCGAAAACGAGTAATGTCCTAAATTAACGAGGAGATTTTCTTAACCTCCATTTTGGCCGAATTTTTAGAGAATGCAAAAATATCCCATGGAAGTCGTAGTTATGTTGTTTACCTATCCAACGAATTGTGACACGCTAAGATTCAATGCAAATCGGCCACATTATGGCTTTCCTACTAAAAAAGGGTTGAAAACGAGTTATGTCCTAAATTAACGAGGAGATTTTCTTAACCTCCATTTTGGCCGAATTTTTAGAGAATGCGAAAATATCCCATGGAAGTCGTAGTTATGTTGTTTATCTATCCAACGAATTGTCACATGCTAAGATTCAATGCAAATCGGCCACATTATGGCCTTCCTAGTAAAAAAGGGTCGAAAACGAGTAATGTCCTAAATTAACGAGGAGATTTTCTTAACCTCCGTTTTGGCCGAATTTTTAGAGAATGCAAAAATATCCCATGGAAGTCGTAGTTATGTTGTTTACCTATCCAACAAATTGTCACATGCTAAGATTCAATACAAATCGGCCACTTTATGGCCTTCCTAGTAAAAATGGGTCGAAAACGAGTAATGTCCTAAATTAACGACGAGATTTTCTTAACCTCCATTTTGGCCGAATTTTTAGAGAATGCAAAAATATCCCATGGAAGTCGTAGTTATGTTGTTTACCTATCCAACGAATTGTCACACGCTAAGATTCAATGCAAATCGGCCACATTATGGCCTTCCTAGTAAAAAAGGGTCGAAAACGAGTAATGTCCCAAATTAACGCAAGGATTTTCTTAACCTCCATTTTGGCTGAATTTTTAAAAAATGCAAAAATATCCCATGGAAGTCGTAGCTATGTTGTTTACCTATCCAACGAATTGTCCCATGCTAAGATTCAATACAAACCGGCCACTTTATGGCCTTCCTTATAAAAAAAGGGTCGAAAACGAGTAATGTCCTAAATTAACGAGGGGATTTTCTTAACCTCCATTTTGGCCGAATTTTTAGAGAATGCAAAAATATCCCATGGAAGTCGTAGCTATTTTGTTTACCTATCCAACGAATTTTCACATGCTAAGATTCAATACAAATCGACCACTTTATGGCCTTCCTACTAAAAAAGGGTGGAAAACGAGTAATGTCCTAAATTAACGAGGAGATTTTCTTAACCTCCATTTTGGTCGAATTTTTAGAGAATGCAAAAATATCCCATGGAAGTCGTAGTTATGTTGTTTACCTATCCAACGAATTGTCACACGCTAAGATTCAATGCAAATCGGCCACATTATGGCCTTCCTACTAAAAAAGGGTCGAAAACGAGTAATGTCCCAAATTAACGAGGAGATTTTCTTAACCTCCATTTTGGCCGAATTTTTAGAGAATGCAAAAATATCCCATGGAAGTCGTAGTTATGTTGTTTACCTTTCCAACGAATTGTCACATGCTAAGATTCAATGCAAATCGGCCACATTATGGCCTTCCTAGTAAAAAAGGGTCGAAAACGAGTAATGTCCTAAATTAACGAGGGGATTTTCTTAACCTCCCTTTTGGCCGAATTTTTAGAGAATGCAAAAATATCCCATGGAAATCGTAGGTATGTTGTTTACCTATCCAACGAATTGTCACATGCTAAGATTCAATACAAATCGGCCACTTTATGGCCTTCCTAGTAAAAATGGGTCGAAAACGAGTAACGTCCTAAATTAACGAGGAGATTTTCTTAACCTCCATTTTGGCCGAATTTTTAGAGAATGCAAAAATATCCCATGGAAGTCGTAGTTATGTTGTTTACCTATCCAACGAATTGTCACACGCTAAGATTCAATGCAAATCGGCCACATTATGGCCTTCCTACTAAAAAAGGGTTGAAAACGAGTTATGTCCTAAATTAACGAGGAGATTTTCTTAACCTCCATTTTGGCCGAATTTTTAGAGAATGCGAAAATATCCCATGGAAGTCGTAGTTATGTTGTTTATCTATCCAACGAATTGTCACATGCTAAGATTCAATGCAAATCGGCCACATTATGGCCTTCTTAGCAAAAAAGGGTCGAAAACGAGTAATGTCCTAAATTAACGAGGAGATTTTCTTAACCTCCGTTTTGGCAGAATTTTTAGAGAATGCAAAAATATCCCATGGAAGTCGTAGTTATGTTGTTTACCTATCCAACAAATTGTCACATGCTAAGATTCAATACAAATCGGCCACTTTATGGCCTTCCTAGTAAAAATGGGTCGAAAACGAGTAATGTCCTAAATTAACGAGGAGATTTTCTTAACCTCCATTTTGGCCGAATTTTTAGAGAATGCAAAAATATCCCATGGAAGTCGTAGTTATGTTGTTTACCTATCCAACGAATTGTCACATGCTAAGATTCAATACAAATCGGCCACTTTATGGCCTTCCTAGTAAAAATGGGTCGAAAACGAGTAATGTCCTAAATTAACGAGGAGATTTTCTTAACCTCCATTTTGGCCGAATTTTTAGAGAATGCAAAAATATCCCATGGAAGTCGTAGTTATGTTGTTTACCTATCCAACGAATTGTCACACGCTAAGATTCAATACAAATCGGCCACTTTATGGCCTTCCTAGTAAAAATGGGTCGAAAACGAGTAACGTCCTAAATTAACGAGGAGATTTTCTTAACCTCCATTTTGGCCGAATTTTTAGAGAATGCAAAAATATCCCATGGAAGTCGTAGTTATGTTGTTTACCTATCCAACGAATTGTCACACGCTAAGATTCAATGCAAATCGGCCACATTATGGCCTTCCTACTAAAAAAGGGTCGAAAACGAGTAATGTCCCAAATTAACGAGGATATTTTCTTAACCCCCATTTTGGCTGAATTTTTAAAGAATGCAAAAATATCCCATGGAAGTCATAGTTATGTTGTTTACCTATCCAACGAATTGTCACACGCTAAGATTCAATGCAAATCGGCCACATTATGACCTTCCTACTAAAAAAGGGTCGAAAACGAGTAATGTCCCAAATTAACGAGGAGATTTTCTTAACCTCCGTTTTGGCCGAATTTTTAGAGAATGCAAAAATATCCCATGGAAGTCGTAGTTATGTTGTTTACCTATCCAACAAATTGTCACATGCTAAGATTCGATACAAATCGGCCACTTTATGGCCTTCCTAGTAAAAATGGGTCGAAAACGAGTAATGTCCTAAATTAACGAGGAGATTTTCTTAACCTCCATTTTGGCCGAATTTTTAGAGAATGCAAAAATATCCCATGGAAGTCGTAGTTATGTTGTTTACCTATCCAACGAATTGTCACATGCTAAGATTCAATACAAATCGGCCACTTTATGGCCTTCCTAGTAAAAATGGGTCGAAAACGAGTAATGTCCTAAATTAACGAGGAGATTTTCTTAACCTCCATTTTGGCCGAATTTTTAGAGAATGCAAAAATATCCCATGGAAGTCGTAGTTATGTTGTTTACCTATCCAACGAATTGTGACACGCTAAGATTCAATGCAAATCGGCCACATTATGGCTTTCCTACTAAAAAAGGGTTGAAAACGAGTTATGTCCTAAATTAACGAGGAGATTTTCTTAACCTCCATTTTGGCCGAATTTTTAGAGAATGCGAAAATATCCCATGGAAGTCGTAGTTATGTTGTTTATCTATCCAACGAATTGTCACATGCTAAGATTCAATGCAAATCGGCCACATTATGGCCTTCCTAGCAAAAAAGGGTCGAAAACGAGTAATGTCCTAAATTAACGAGGAGATTTTCTTAACCTCCGTTTTGGCAGAATTTTTAGAGAATGCAAAAATATCCCATGGAAGTCGTAGTTATGTTGTTTACCTATCCAACAAATTGTCACATGCTAAGATTCAATACAAATCGGCCACTTTATGGCCTTCCTAGTAAAAATGGGTCGAAAACGAGTAATGTCCTAAATTAACGAGGAGATTTTCTTAACCTCCATTTTGGCCGAATTTTTAGAGAATGCAAAAATATCCCATGGAAGTCGTAGTTATGTTGTTTACCTATCCAACGAATTGTCACATGCTAAGATTCAATACAAATCGGCCACTTTATGGCCTTCCTAGTAAAAATGGGTCGAAAACGAGTAATGTCCTAAATTAACGAGGAGATTTTCTTAACCTCCATTTTGGCCGAATTTTTAGAGAATGCAAAAATATCCCATGGAAGTCGTAGTTATGTTGTTTACCTATCCAACGAATTGTCACACGCTAAGATTCAATACAAATCGGCCACTTTATGGCCTTCCTAGTAAAAATGGGTCGAAAACGAGTAACGTCCTAAATTAACGAGGAGATTTTCTTAACCTCCATTTTGGCCGAATTTTTAGAGAATGCAAAAATATCCCATGGAAGTCGTAGTTATGTTGTTTACCTATCCAACGAATTGTCACACGCTAAGATTCAATGCAAATCGGCCACATTATGGCCTTCCTACTAAAAAAGGGTCGAAAACGAGTAATGTCCCAAATTAACGAGGATATTTTCTTAACCCCCATTTTGGCTGAATTTTTAAAGAATGCAAAAATATCCCATGGAAGTCATAGTTATGTTGTTTACCTATCCAACGAATTGTCACACGCTAAGATTCAATGCAAATCGGCCACATTATGACCTTCCTACTAAAAAAGGGTCGAAAACGAGTAATGTCCCAAATTAACGAGGAGATTTTCTTAACCTCCGTTTTGGCCGAATTTTTAGAGAATGCAAAAATATCCCATGGAAGTCGTAGTTATGTTGTTTACCTATCCAACAAATTGTCACATGCTAAGATTCGATACAAATCGGCCACTTTATGGCCTTCCTAGTAAAAATGGGTCGAAAACGAGTAATGTCCTAAATTAACGAGGAGATTTTCTTAACCTCCATTTTGGCCGAATTTTTAGAGAATGCAAAAATATCCCATGGAAGTCGTAGTTATGTTGTTTACCTATCCAACGAATTGTCACATGCTAAGATTCAATACAAATCGGCCACTTTATGGCCTTCCTAGTAAAAATGGGTCGAAAACGAGTAATGTCCTAAATTAACGAGGAGATTTTCTTAACCTCCATTTTGGC
This sequence comes from Medicago sativa, assembly GCF_051527215.1. Classification (NCBI taxonomy): domain Eukaryota; kingdom Viridiplantae; phylum Streptophyta; class Magnoliopsida; order Fabales; family Fabaceae; genus Medicago; species Medicago sativa. Next base: position 88,109,749 of record NC_140750.1, read on the forward strand.
CGAATTTTTAGAGAATGCAAAAATATCCCATGGAAGTCGTAGTTATGTTGTTTACCTATCCAACGAATTGTGACACGCTAAGATTCAATGCAAATCGGCCACATTATGGCTTTCCTACTAAAAAAGGGTTGAAAACGAGTTATGTCCTAAATTAACGAGGAGATTTTCTTAACCTCCATTTTGGCCGAATTTTTAGAGAATGCGAAAATATCCCATGGAAGTCGTAGTTATGTTGTTTATCTATCCAACGAATTGTCACATGCTAAGATTCAATGCAAATCGGCCACATTATGGCCTTCCTAGTAAAAAAGGGTCGAAAACGAGTAATGTCCTAAATTAACGAGGAGATTTTCTTAACCTCCGTTTTGGCCGAATTTTTAGAGAATGCAAAAATATCCCATGGAAGTCGTAGTTATGTTGTTTACCTATCCAACAAATTGTCACATGCTAAGATTCAATACAAATCGGCCACTTTATGGCCTTCCTAGTAAAAATGGGTCGAAAACGAGTAATGTCCTAAATTAACGACGAGATTTTCTTAACCTCCATTTTGGCCGAATTTTTAGAGAATGCAAAAATATCCCATGGAAGTCGTAGTTATGTTGTTTACCTATCCAACGAATTGTCACACGCTAAGATTCAATGCAAATCGGCCACATTATGGCCTTCCTAGTAAAAAAGGGTCGAAAACGAGTAATGTCCCAAATTAACGCAAGGATTTTCTTAACCTCCATTTTGGCTGAATTTTTAAAAAATGCAAAAATATCCCATGGAAGTCGTAGCTATGTTGTTTACCTATCCAACGAATTGTCCCATGCTAAGATTCAATACAAACCGGCCACTTTATGGCCTTCCTTATAAAAAAAGGGTCGAAAACGAGTAATGTCCTAAATTAACGAGGGGATTTTCTTAACCTCCATTTTGGCCGAATTTTTAGAGAATGCAAAAATATCCCATGGAAGTCGTAGCTATTTTGTTTACCTATCCAACGAATTTTCACATGCTAAGATTCAATACAAATCGACCACTTTATGGCCTTCCTACTAAAAAAGGGTTGAAAACGAGTAATGTCCTAAATTAACGAGGAGATTTTCTTAACCTCCATTTTGGTCGAATTTTTAGAGAATGCAAAAATATCCCATGGAAGTCGTAGTTATGTTGTTTACCTATCCAACGAATTGTCACACGCTAAGATTCAATGCAAATCGGCCACATTATGGCCTTCCTACTAAAAAAGGGTCGAAAACGAGTAATGTCCCAAATTAACGAGGAGATTTTCTTAACCTCCATTTTGGCCGAATTTTTAGAGAATGCAAAAATATCCCATGGAAGTCGTAGTTATGTTGTTTACCTTTCCAACGAATTGTCACATGCTAAGATTCAATGCAAATCGGCCACATTATGGCCTTCCTAGTAAAAAAGGGTCGAAAACGAGTAATGTCCTAAATTAACGAGGGGATTTTCTTAACCTCCCTTTTGGCCGAATTTTTAGAGAATGCAAAAATATCCCATGGAAATCGTAGGTATGTTGTTTACCTATCCAACGAATTGTCACATGCTAAGATTCAATACAAATCGGCCACTTTATGGCCTTCCTAGTAAAAATGGGTCGAAAACGAGTAACGTCCTAAATTAACGAGGAGATTTTCTTAACCTCCATTTTGGCCGAATTTTTAGAGAATGCAAAAATATCCCATGGAAGTCGTAGTTATGTTGTTTACCTATCCAACGAATTGTCACACGCTAAGATTCAATGCAAATCGGCCACATTATGGCCTTCCTACTAAAAAAGGGTTGAAAACGAGTTATGTCCTAAATTAACGAGGAGATTTTCTTAACCTCCATTTTGGCCGAATTTTTAGAGAATGCGAAAATATCCCATGGAAGTCGTAGTTATGTTGTTTATCTATCCAACGAATTGTCACATGCTAAGATTCAATGCAAATCGGCCACATTATGGCCTTCCTAGCAAAAAAGGGTCGAAAACGAGTAATGTCCTAAATTAACGAGGAGATTTTCTTAACCTCCGTTTTGGCAGAATTTTTAGAGAATGCAAAAATATCCCATGGAAGTCGTAGTTATGTTGTTTACCTATCCAACAAATTGTCACATGCTAAGATTCAATACAAATCGGCCACTTTATGGCCTTCCTAGTAAAAATGGGTCGAAAACGAGTAATGTCCTAAATTAACGAGGAGATTTTCTTAACCTCCATTTTGGCCGAATTTTTAGAGAATGCAAAAATATCCCATGGAAGTCGTAGTTATGTTGTTTACCTATCCAACGAATTGTCACATGCTAAGATTCAATACAAATCGGCCACTTTATGGCCTTCCTAGTAAAAATGGGTCGAAAACGAGTAATGTCCTAAATTAACGAGGAGATTTTCTTAACCTCCATTTTGGCCGAATTTTTAGAGAATGCAAAAATATCCCATGGAAGTCGTAGTTATGTTGTTTACCTATCCAACGAATTGTCACACGCTAAGATTCAATACAAATCGGCCACTTTATGGCCTTCCTAGTAAAAATGGGTCGAAAACGAGTAATGTCCTAAGTTAACGAGGAGATTTTCTTAACCTCCATTTTGGCCGAATTTTTAGAGAATGCAAAAATATCCCATTGAAGTCGTAGTTATGTTGTTTACCTATCCAACGAATTGTGACACGCTAAGATTCAATGCAAATCGGCCACATTATGGCTTTCCTACTAAAAAAGGGTTGAAAACGAGTTATGTCCTAAATTAACGAGGAGATTTTCTTAACCTCCATTTTGGCCGAATTTTTAGAGAATGCGAAAGTATCCCATGGAAGTCGTAGTTATATTGTTTATCTATCCAACGAATTGTCACATGCTAAGATTCAATGCAAACGGCCACATTATGGCCTTCCTAGTAAAAAAGGGTCGAAAACGAGTAATGTCCTAAATTAACGAGGAGATTTTCTTAACCTCCGTTTTGGCCGAATTTTTAGAGAATGCAAAAATATCCCATGGAAGTCGTAGTTATGTTGTTTACCTATCCAACAAATTGTCACATGCTAAGATTCAATACAAATCGGCCACTTTATGGCCTTCCTAGTAAAAATGGGTCGAAAACGAGTAATGTCCTAAATTAACGACGAGATTTTCTTAACCTCCATTTTGGCCGAATTTTTAGAGAATGCAAAAATATCCCATGGAAGTCGTAGTTATGTTGTTTACCTATCCAACGAATTGTCACACGCTAAGATTCAATGCAAATCGGCCACATTATGGCCTTCCTAGTAAAAAAGGGTCGAAAACGAGTAATGTCCCAAATTAACGCAAGGATTTTCTTAACCTCCATTTTGGCTGAATTTTTAAAAAATGCAAAAATATCCCATGGAAGTCGTAGCTATGTTGTTTACCTATCCAACGAATTGTCCCATGCTAAGATTCAATACAAACCGGCCACTTTATGGCTTTCCTTATAAAAAAAGGGTCGAAAACGAGTAATGTCCTAAATTAACGAGGGGATTTTCTTAACCTCCATTTTGGCCGAATTTTTAGAGAATGCAAAAATATCCCATGGAAGTCGTAGCTATTTTGTTTACCTATCCAACGAATTTTCACATGCTAAGATTCAATACAAATCGACCACTTTATGGCCTTCCTACTAAAAAAGGGTTGAAAACGAGTAATGTCCTAAATTAACGAGGAGATTTTCTTAACCTCCATTTTGGTCGAATTTTTAGAGAATGCAAAAATATCCCATGGAAGTCCTAGTTATGTTGTTTACCTATCCAACGAATTGTCACACGCTAAGATTCAATGCAAATCGGCCACATTATGGCCTTCCTACTAAAAAAGGGTCGAAAACGAGTAATGTCCCAAATTAACGAGGAGATTTTCTTAACCTCCATTTTGGCCGAATTTTTAGAGAATGCAAAAATATCCCATGGAAGTCGTAGTTATGTTGTTTACCTTTCCAACGAATTGTCACATGCTAAGATTCAATGCAAATCGGCCACATTATGGCCTTCCTAGTAAAAAAGGGTCGAAAACGAGTAATGTCCTAAATTAACGAGGGGATTTTCTTAACCTCCCTTTTGGCCGAATTTTTAGGGAATGCAAAAATATCCCATGGAAATCGTAGGTATGTTGTTAAACTATCCAACGAATTGTCACATGCTAAGATTCAATACAAATCGGCCACTTTATGGCCTTCCTAGTAAAAATGGGTCGAAAACGAGTAACGTCCTAAATTAACGAGGAGATTTTCTTAACCTCCATTTTGGCCGAATTTTTAGAGAATGCAAAAATATCCCATGGAAGTCGTAGTTATGTTGTTTACCTATCCAACGAATTGTCACACGCTAAGATTCAATGCAAATCGGCCACATTATGGCCTTCCTAGTAAAAAAGGGTCGAAAACGAGTAATGTCCCAAATTAACGCAAGGATTTTCTTAACCTCCATTTTGGCTGAATTTTTAAAAAATGCAAAAATATCCCATGGAAGTCGTAGCTATGTTGTTTACCTATCCAACGAATTGTCCCATGCTAAGATTCAATGCAAACCGGCCACTTTATGGCCTTCCTTATAAAAAAAGGGTCGAAAACGAGTAATGTCCTAAATTAACGAGGGGATTTTCTTAACCTCCGTTTTGGCCGAATTTTTAGAGAATGCAAAAATATCCCATGGAAGTCGTAGTTATGTTGTTTACCTATCCAACAAATTGTCACATGCTAAGATTCAATACAAATCGACCACTTTATGGCCTTCCTACTAAAAAAGGGTTGAAAACGAGTAATGTCCTAAATTAACGAGGAGATTTTCTTAACCTCCATTTTGGTCGAATTTTTAGAGAATGCAAAAATATCCCATGGAAGTCGTAGTTATGTTGTTTACCTATCCAACGAATTGTCACACGCTAAGATTCAATGCAAATCGGCCACATTATGGCCTTCCTACTAAAAAAGGGTCGAAAACGAGTAATGTCCCAAATTAACGAGGAGATTTTCTTAACCTCCATTTTGGCCGAATTTTTAGAGAATGCAAAAATATCCCATGGAAGTCGTAGTTATGTTGTTTACCTTTCCAACGAATTGTCACATGCTAAGATTCAATGCAAATCGGCCACATTATGGCCTTCCTAGTAAAAAAGGGTCGAAAACGAGTAATGTCCTAAATTAACGAGGGGATTTTCTTAACCTCCCTTTTGGCCGAATTTTTAGAGAATGCAAAAATATCCCATGGAAATCGTAGGTATGTTGTTTACCTATCCAACGAATTGTCACATGCTAAGATTCAATGCAAATCGGCCACTTTATGGCCTTCCTAGTAAAAATGGGTCGAAAACGAGTAACGTCCTAAATTAACGAGGAGATTTTCTTAACCTCCATTTTGGCCGAATTTTTAGAGAATGCAAAAATATCCCATGGAAGTCGTAGTTATGTTGTTTACCTATCCAACGAATTGTCACACGCTAAGATTCAATGCAAATCGGCCACATTATGGCCTTCCTACTAAAAAAGGGTTGAAAACGAGTTATGTCCTAAATTAACGAGGAGATTTTCTTAACCTCCATTTTGGCCGAATTTTTAGAGAATGCGAAAATATCCCATGGAAGTCGCAGTTATGTTGTTTATCTATCCAACGAATTGTCACATGCTAAGATTCAATGCAAATCGGCCACATTATGGCCTTCCTAGCAAAAAAGGGTCGAAAACGAGTAATGTCCTAAATTAACGAGGAGATTTTCTTAACCTCCGTTTTGGCAGAATTTTTAGAGAATGCAAAAATATCCCATGGAAGTCGTAGTTATGTTGTTTACCTATCCAACAAATTGTCACATGCTAAGATTCAATACAAATCGGCCACTTTATGGCCTTCCTAGTAAAAATGGGTCGAAAACGAGTAATGTCCTAAATTAACGAGGAGATTTTCTTAACCTCCATTTTGGCCGAATTTTTAGAGAATGCAAAAATATCCCATGGAAGTCGTAGTTATGTTGTTTACCTATCCAACGAATTGTCACATGCTAAGATTCAATACAAATCGGCCACTTTATGGCCTTCCTAGTAAAAATGGGTCGAAAACGAGTAATGTCCTAAATTAACGAGGAGATTTTCTTAACCTCCATTTTGGCCGAATTTTTAGAGAATGCAAAAATATCCCATGGAAGTCGTAGTTATGTTGTTTACCTATCCAACGAATTGTCACACGCTAAGATTCAATACAAATCGGCCACTTTATGGCCTTCCTAGTAAAAATGGGTCGAAAACGAGTAATGTCCTAAATTAACGAGGAGATTTTCTTAACCTCCATTTTGGCCGAATTTTTAGAGAATGCAAAAATATCCCATTGAAGTCGTAGTTATGTTGTTTACCTATCCAACGAATTGTGACACGCTAAGATTCAATGCAAATCGGCCACATTATGGCTTTCCTACTAAAAAAGGGTTGAAAACGAGTTATGTCCTAAATTAACGAGGAGATTTTCTTAACCTCCATTTTGGCCGAATTTTTAGAGAATGCGAAAATATCCCATGGAAGTCGTAGTTATATTGTTTATCTATCCAACGAATTGTCACATGCTAAGATTCAATGCAAATCGGCCACATTATGGCCTTCCTAGTAAAAAAGGGTCGAAAACGAGTAATGTCCTAAATTAACGAGGAGATTTTCTTAACCTCCGTTTTGGCCGAATTTTTAGAGAATGCAAAAATATCCCATGGAAGTCGTAGTTATGTTGTTTACCTATCCAACGAATTGTCACACGCTAAGATTCAATGCAAATCGGCCACATTATGGCCTTCCTAGTAAAAAAGGGTCGAAAACGAGTAATGTCCCAAATTAACGCAAGGATTTTCTTAACCTCCATTTTGGCTGAATTTTTAAAAAATGCAAAAATATCCCATGGAAGTCGTAGTTATGTTGTTTACCTATCCAACGAATTGTGACACGCTAAGATTCAATGCAAATCGGCCACATTATGGCCTTCCTAGTAAAAAAGGGTCGAAAACGAGTAATGTCCCAAATTAACGCAAGGATTTTCTTAACCTCCATTTTGGCTGAATTTTTAAAAAATGCAAAAATATCCCATGGAAGTCGTAGCTATGTTGTTTACCTATCCAACGAATTGTCCCATGCTAAGATTCAATACAAACCGGCCACTTTATGGCTTTCCTTATAAAAAAAGGGTCGAAAACGAGTAATGTCCTAAATTAACGAGGGGATTTTCTTAACCTCCATTTTGGCCGAATTTTTAGAGAATGCAAAAATATCCCATGGAAGTCGTAGCTATTTTGTTTACCTATCCAACGAATTTTCACATGCTAAGATTCAATACAAATCGACCACTTTATGGCCTTCCTACTAAAAAAGGGTTGAAAACGAGTAATGTCCTAAATTAACGAGGAGATTTTCTTAACCTCCATTTTGGTCGAATTTTTAGAGAATGCAAAAATATCCCATGGAAGTCCTAGTTATGTTGTTTACCTATCCAACGAATTGTCACACGCTAAGATTCAATGCAAATCGGCCACATTATGGCCTTCCTACTAAAAAAGGGTCGAAAACGAGTAATGTCCCAAATTAACGAGGAGATTTTCTTAACCTCCATTTTGGCCGAATTTTTAGAGAATGCAAAAATATCCCATGGAAGTCGTAGTTATGTTGTTTACCTTTCCAACGAATTGTCACATGCTAAGATTCAATGCAAATCGGCCACATTATGGCCTTCCTAGTAAAAAAGGGTCGAAAACGAGTAATGTCCTAAATTAACGAGGGGATTTTCTTAACCTCCCTTTTGGCCGAATTTTTAGGGAATGCAAAAATATCCCATGGAAATCGTAGGTATGTTGTTAAACTATCCAACGAATTGTCACATGCTAAGATTCAATACAAATCGGCCACTTTATGGCCTTCCTAGTAAAAATGGGTCGAAAACGAGTAACGTCCTAAATTAACGAGGAGATTTTCTTAACCTCCATTTTGGCCGAATTTTTAGAGAATGCAAAAATATCCCATGGAAGTCGTAGTTATGTTGTTTACCTATCCAACGAATTGTCACACGCTAAGATTCAATGCAAATCGGCCACATTATGGCCTTCCTAGTAAAAAAGGGTCGAAAACGAGTAATGTCCCAAATTAACGCAAGGATTTTCTTAACCTCCATTTTGGCTGAATTTTTAAAAAATGCAAAAATATCCCATGGAAGTCGTAGCTATGTTGTTTACCTATCCAACGAATTGTCCCATGCTAAGATTCAATGCAAACCGGCCACTTTATGGCCTTCCTTATAAAAAAAGGGTCGAAAACGAGTAATGTCCTAAATTAACGAGGGGATTTTCTTAACCTCCGTTTTGGCCGAATTTTTAGAGAATGCAAAAATATCCCATGGAAGTCGTAGTTATGTTGTTTACCTATCCAACAAATTGTCACATGCTAAGATTCAATACAAATCGACCACTTTATGGCCTTCCTACTAAAAAAGGGTTGAAAACGAGTAATGTCCTAAATTAACGAGGAGATTTTCTTAACCTCCATTTTGGTCGAATTTTTAGAGAATGCAAAAATATCCCATGGAAGTCGTAGTTATGTTGTTTACCTATCCAACGAATTGTCACACGCTAAGATTCAATGCAAATCGGCCACATTATGGCCTTCCTACTAAAAAAGGGTCGAAAACGAGTAATGTCCCAAATTAACGAGGAGATTTTCTTAACCTCCATTTTGGCCGAATTTTTAGAGAATGCAAAAATATCCCATGGAAGTCGTAGTTATGTTGTTTACCTTTCCAACGAATTGTCACATGCTAAGATTCAATGCAAATCGGCCACATTATGGCCTTCCTAGTAAAAAAGGGTCGAAAACGAGTAATGTCCTAAATTAACGAGGGGATTTTCTTAACCTCCCTTTTGGCCGAATTTTTAGAGAATGCAAAAATATCCCATGGAAATCGTAGGTATGTTGTTTACCTATCCAACGAATTGTCACATGCTAAGATTCAATGCAAATCGGCCACTTTATGGCCTTCCTAGTAAAAATGGGTCGAAAACGAGTAACGTCCTAAATTAACGAGGAGATTTTCTTAACCTCCATTTTGGCCGAATTTTTAGAGAATGCAAAAATATCCCATGGAAGTCGTAGTTATGTTGTTTACCTATCCAACGAATTGTCACACGCTAAGATTCAATGCAAATCGGCCACATTATGGCCTTCCTACTAAAAAAGGGTTGAAAACGAGTTATGTCCTAAATTAACGAGGAGATTTTCTTAACCTCCATTTTGGCCGAATTTTTAGAGAATGCGAAAATATCCCATGGAAGTCGCAGTTATGTTGTTTATCTATCCAACGAATTGTCACATGCTAAGATTCAATGCAAATCGGCCACATTATGGCCTTCCTAGCAAAAAAGGGTCGAAAACGAGTAATGTCCTAAATTAACGAGGAGATTTTCTTAACCTCCGTTTTGGCAGAATTTTTAGAGAATGCAAAAATATCCCATGGAAGTCGTAGTTATGTTGTTTACCTATCCAACAAATTGTCACATGCTAAGATTCAATACAAATCGGCCACTTTATGGCCTTCCTAGTAAAAATGGGTCGAAAACGAGTAATGTCCTAAATTAACGAGGAGATTTTCTTAACCTCCATTTTGGCCGAATTTTTAGAGAATGCAAAAATATCCCATGGAAGTCGTAGTTATGTTGTTTACCTATCCAACGAATTGTCACATGCTAAGATTCAATACAAATCGGCCACTTTATGGCCTTCCTAGTAAAAATGGGTCGAAAACGAGTAATGTCCTAAATTAACGAGGAGATTTTCTTAACCTCCATTTTGGCCGAATTTTTAGAGAATGCAAAAATATCCCATGGAAGTCGTAGTTATGTTGTTTACCTATCCAACGAATTGTCACACGCTAAGATTCAATACAAATCGGCCACTTTATGGCCTTCCTAGTAAAAATGGGTCGAAAACGAGTAATGTCCTAAATTAACGAGGAGATTTTCTTAACCTCCATTTTGGCCGAATTTTTAGAGAATGCAAAAATATCCCATTGAAGTCGTAGTTATGTTGTTTACCTATCCAACGAATTGTGACACGCTAAGATTCAATGCAAATCGGCCACATTATGGCTTTCCTACTAAAAAAGGGTTGAAAACGAGTTATGTCCTAAATTAACGAGGAGATTTTCTTAACCTCCATTTTGGCCGAATTTTTAGAGAATGCGAAAATATCCCATGGAAGTCGTAGTTATATTGTTTATCTATCCAACGAATTGTCACATGCTAAGATTCAATGCAAATCGGCCACATTATGGCCTTCCTAGTAAAAAAGGGTCGAAAACGAGTAATGTCCCAAATTAACGCAAGGATTTTCTTAACCTCCATTTTGGCTGAATTTTTAAAAAATGCAAAAATATCCCATGGAAGTCGTAGCTATGTTGTTTACCTATCCAACGAATTGTCCCATGCTAAGATTCAATACAAACCGGCCACTTTATGGCTTTCCTTATAAAAAAAGGGTCGAAAACGAGTAATGTCCTAAATTAACGAGGGGATTTTCTTAACCTCCATTTTGGCCGAATTTTTAGAGAATGCAAAAATATCCCATGGAAGTCGTAGCTATTTTGTTTACCTATCCAACGAATTTTCACATGCTAAGATTCAAGACAAATCGACCACTTTATGGCCTTCCTACTAAAAAAGGGTTGAAAACGAGTAATGTCCTAAATTAACGAGGAGATTTTCTTAACCTCCATTTTGGTCGAATTTTTAGAGAATGCAAAAATATCCCATGGAAGTCGTAGTTATGTTGTTTACCTATCCAACGAATTGTCACACGCTAAGATTCAATGCAAATCGGCCACATTATGGCCTTCCTACTAAAAAAGGGTTGAAAACGAGTTATGTCCTAAATTAACGAGGAGATTTTCTTAACCTCCATTTTGGCCGAATTTTTAGAGAATGCGAAAATATCCCATGGAAGTCGTAGTTATGTTGTTTACCTATCCAACAAATTGTCACATGCTAAGATTCAATACAAATCGGCCACTTTATGGCCTTCCTAGTAAAAATGGGTCGAAAACGAGTAATGTCCTAAATTAACGAGGAGATTTTCTTAACCTCCATTTTGGCCGAATTTTTAGAGAATGCAAAAATATCCCATGGAAGTCGTAGTTATGTTGTTTACCTATCCAACGAATTGTCACATGCTAAGATTCAATACAAATCGGCCACTTTATGGCCTTCCTAGTAAAAATGGGTCGAAAACGAGTAATGTCCTAAATTAACGAGGAGATTTTCTTAACCTCCATTTTGGCCGAATTTTTAGAGAATGCAAAAATATCCCATGGAAGTCGTAGTTATGTTGTTTACCTATCCAACGAATTGTCACACGCTAAGATTCAATACAAATCGGCCACTTTATGGCCTTCCTAGTAAAAATGGGTCGAAAACGAGTAATGTCCTAAATTAACGAGGAGATTTTCTTAACCTCCATTTTGGCCGAATTTTTAGAGAATGCAAAAATATCCCATTGAAGTCGTAGTTATGTTGTTTACCTATCCAACGAATTGTGACACGCTAAGATTCAATGCAAATCGGCCACATTATGGCTTTCCTACTAAAAAAGGGTTGAAAACGAGTTATGTCCTAAATTAACGAGGAGATTTTCTTAACCTCCATTTTGGCCGAATTTTTAGAGAATGCGAAAATATCCCATGGAAGTCGTAGTTATATTGTTTATCTATCCAACGAATTGTCACATGCTAAGATTCAATGCAAATCGGCCACATTATGGCCTTCCTAGTAAAAAAGGGTCGAAAACGAGTAATGTCCTAAATTAACGAGGAGATTTTCTTAACCTCCGTTTTGGCCGAATTTTTAGAGAATGCAAAAATATCCCATGGAAGTCGTAGTTATGTTGTTTACCTATCCAACGAATTGTCACACGCTAAGATTCAATGCAAATCGGCCACATTATGGCCTTCCTAGTAAAAAAGGGTCGAAAACGAGTAATGTCCCAAATTAACGCAAGGATTTTCTTAACCTCCATTTTGGCTGAATTTTTAAAAAATGCAAAAATATCCCATGGAAGTCGTAGCTATGTTGTTTACCTATCCAACGAATTGTCCCATGCTAAGATTCAATACAAACCGGCCACTTTATGGCTTTCCTTATAAAAAAAGGGTCGAAAACGAGTAATGTCCTAAATTAACGAGGGGATTTTCTTAACCTCCATTTTGGCCGAATTTTTAGAGAATGCAAAAATATCCCATGGAAGTCGTAGCTATTTTGTTTACCTATCCAACGAATTTTCACATGCTAAGATTCAATACAAATCGACCACTTTATGGCCTTCCTACTAAAAAAGGGTTGAAAACGAGTAATGTCCTAAATTAACGAGGAGATTTTCTTAACCTCCATTTTGGTCGAATTTTTAGAGAATGCAAAAATATCCCATGGAAGTCGTAGTTATGTTGTTTACCTATCCAACGAATTGTCACACGCTAAGATTCAATGCAAATCGGCCACATTATGGCCTTCCTACTAAAAAAGGGTCGAAAACGAGTAATGTCCCAAATTAACGAGGAGATTTTCTTAACCTCCATTTTGGCCGAATTTTTAGAGAATGCAAAAATATCCCATGGAAGTCGTAGTTATGTTGTTTACCTTTCCAACGAATTGTCACATGCTAAGATTCAATGCAAATCGGCCACATTATGGCCTTCCTAGTAAAAAAGGGTCGAAAACGAGTAATGTCCTAAATTAACGAGGGGATTTTCTTAACCTCCCTTTTGGCCGAATTTTTAGGGAATGCAAAAATATCCCATGGAAATCGTAGGTATGTTGTTAAACTATCCAACGAATTGTCACATGCTAAGATTCAATACAAATCGGCCACTTTATGGCCTTCCTAGTAAAAATGGGTCGAAAACGAGTAACGTCCTAAATTAACGAGGAGATTTTCTTAACCTCCATTTTGGCCGAATTTTTAGAGAATGCAAAAATATCCCATGGAAATCGTAGTTATGTTGTTTACCTATCCAACGAATTGTCACACGCTAAGATTCAATGCAAATCGGCCACATTATGGCCTTCCTACTAAAAAAGGGTTGAAAACGAGTTATGTCCTAAATTAACGAGGAGATTTTCTTAACCTCCATTTTGGCCGAATTTTTCGAGAATGCGAAAATATCCCATGGAAGTCGTAGTTATGTTGTTTATCTATCCAACGAATTGTCACATTCTAAGATTCAATGCAAATCGGCCACATTATGGCCTTCCTAGCAAAAAAGGGTCGAAAACGAGTAATGTCCTAAATTAACGAGGAGATTTTCTTAACCTCCGTTTTGGCCGAATTTTTAGAGAATGCAAAAATATCCCATGGAAGTCGTAGTTATGTTGTTTACCTATCCAACAAATTGTCACATGCTAAGATTCAATACAAATCGGCCACTTTATGGCCTTCCTAGTAAAAATGGGTCGAAAACGAGTAATGTCCTAAATTAACGAGGAGATTTTCTTAACCTCCATTTTGGCCGAATTTTTAGAGAATGCAAAAATATCCCATGGAAGTCGTAGTTATGTCGTTTACCTATCCAACGAATTGTCACATGCTAAGATTCAATACAAATCGGCCACTTTATGGCCTTCCTAGTAAAAATGGGTCGAAAACGAGTAATGTCCTAAATTAACGAGGAGATTTTCTTAACCTCCATTTTGGCCGAATTTTTAGAGAATGCAAAAATATCCCATTGAAGTCGTAGTTATGTTGTTTACCTATCCAACGAATTGTGACACGCTAAGATTCAATGCAAATCGGCCACATTATGGCTTTCCTACTAAAAAAGGGTTGAAAACGAGTTATGTCCTAAATTAACGAGGAGATTTTCTTAACCTCCATTTTGGCCGAATTTTTAGAGAATGCGAAAATATCCCATGGAAGTCGTAGTTATATTGTTTATCTATCCAACGAATTGTCACATGCTAAGATTCAATGCAAATCGGCCACATTATGGCCTTCCTAGTAAAAAAGGGTCGAAAACGAGTAATGTCCTAAATTAACGAGGAGATTTTCTTAACCTCCGTTTTGGCCGAATTTTTAGAGAATGCAAAAATATCCCATGGAAGTCGTAGTTATGTTGTTTACCTATCCAACGAATTGTCACACGCTAAGATTCAATGCAAATCGGCCACATTATGGCCTTCCTAGTAAAAAAGGGTCGAAAACGAGTAATGTCCCAAATTAACGCAAGGATTTTCTTAACCTCCATTTTGGCTGAATTTTTAAAAAATGCAAAAATATCCCATGGAAGTCGTAGCTATGTTGTTTACCTATCCAACGAATTGTCCCATGCTAAGATTCAATACAAACCGGCCACTTTATGGCTTTCCTTATAAAAAAAGGGTCGAAAACGAGTAATGTCCTAAATTAACGAGGGGATTTTCTTAACCTCCATTTTGGCCGAATTTTTAGAGAATGCAAAAATATCCCATGGAAGTCGTAGCTATTTTGTTTACCTATCCAACGAATTTTCACATGCTAAGATTCAATACAAATCGACCACTTTATGGCCTTCCTACTAAAAAAGGGTTGAAAACGAGTAATGTCCTAAATTAACGAGGAGATTTTCTTAACCTCCATTTTGGTCGAATTTTTAGAGAATGCAAAAATATCCCATGGAAGTCGTAGTTATGTTGTTTACCTATCCAACGAATTGTCACACGCTAAGATTCAATGCAAATCGGCCACATTATGGCCTTCCTACTAAAAAAGGGTCGAAAACGAGTAATGTCCCAAATTAACGAGGAGATTTTCTTAACCTCCATTTTGGCCGAATTTTTAGAGAATGCAAAAATATCCCATGGAAGTCGTAGTTATGTTGTTTACCTTTCCAACGAATTGTCACATGCTAAGATTCAATGCAAATCGGCCACATTATGGCCTTCCTAGTAAAAAAGGGTCGAAAACGAGTAATGTCCTAAATTAACGAGGGGATTTTCTTAACCTCCCTTTTGGCCGAATTTTTAGGGAATGCAAAAATATCCCATGGAAATCGTAGGTATGTTGTTAAACTATCCAACGAATTGTCACATGCTAAGATTCAATACAAATCGGCCACTTTATGGCCTTCCTAGTAAAAATGGGTCGAAAACGAGTAACGTCCTAAATTAACGAGGAGATTTTCTTAACCTCCATTTTGGCCGAATTTTTAGAGAATGCAAAAATATCCCATGGAAATCGTAGTTATGTTGTTTACCTATCCAACGAATTGTCACACGCTAAGATTCAATGCAAATCGGCCACATTATGGCCTTCCTACTAAAAAAGGGTTGAAAACGAGTTATGTCCTAAATTAACGAGGAGATTTTCTTAACCTCCATTTTGGCCGAATTTTTCGAGAATGCGAAAATATCCCATGGAAGTCGTAGTTATGTTGTTTATCTATCCAACGAATTGTCACATTCTAAGATTCAATGCAAATCGGCCACATTATGGCCTTCCTAGCAAAAAAGGGTCGAAAACGAGTAATGTCCTAAATTAACGAGGAGATTTTCTTAACCTCCGTTTTGGCCGAATTTTTAGAGAATGCAAAAATATCCCATGGAAGTCGTAGTTATGTTGTTTACCTATCCAACAAATTGTCACATGCTAAGATTCAATACAAATCGGCCACTTTATGGCCTTCCTAGTAAAAATGGGTCGAAAACGAGTAATGTCCTAAATTAACGAGGAGATTTTCTTAACCTCCATTTTGGCCGAATTTTTAGAGAATGCAAAAATATCCCATGGAAGTCGTAGTTATGTCGTTTACCTATCCAACGAATTGTCACATGCTAAGATTCAATACAAATCGGCCACTTTATGGCCTTCCTAGTAAAAATGGGTCGAAAACGAGTAATGTCCTAAATTAACGAGGAGATTTTCTTAACCTCCATTTTGGCCGAATTTTTAGAGAATGCAAAAATATCCCATTGAAGTCGTAGTTATGTTGTTTACCTATCCAACGAATTGTCACACGCTAAGATTCAATGCAAATCGGCCACATTATGGCCTTCCTACTAAAAATGGGTCGAAAACGAGTAATGTCCCAAATTAACGAGGAGATTTTCTTAACCTCCATTTTGGCCGAATTTTTAGAGAATGCAAAAATATCCCATGGAAGTCGTAGTTATGTTGTTTACCTTTCCAACGAATTGTCACATGCTAAGATTCAATGCAAATCGGCCACATTATGGCCTTCCTAGTAAAAAAGGGTCGAAAACGAGTAATGTCCTAAATTAACGAGGGGATTTTCTTAACCTCCCTTTTGGCAGAATTTTTAGGGAATGCAAAAATATCCCATGGAAATCGTAGGTATGTTGTTTACCTATCCAACTAATTGTCACATGCTAAGATTCAATACAAATCGGCCACTTTATGGCCTTCCTAGTAAAAATGGGTCGAAAACGAGTAACGTCCTAAATTAACGAGGAGATTTTCTTAACCTCCATTTTGGCCGAATTTTTAGAGAATGCAAAAATATCCCATGGAAGTCATAGTTATGTTGTTTACCTATCCAACGAATTGTCACACGCTAAGATTCAATGCAAATCGGCCACATTATGGCCTTCCTACTAAAAAAGGGTTGAAAACGAGTTATGTCCTAAATTAACGAGGAGATTTTCTTAACCTCCATTTTGGCCGAATTTTTAGAGAATGCGAAAATATCCCATGGAAGTCGTAGTTATGTTGTTTATCTATCCAACGAATTGTCACATGCTAAGATTCAATGCAAATCGGCCACATTATGGCCTTCCTAGCAAAAAAGGGTCGAAAACGAGTAATGTCCTAAATTAACGAGGAGATTTTCTTAACCTCCGTTTTGGCCGAATTTTTAGAGAATGCAAAAATATCCCATGGAAGTCGTAGTTATGTTGTTTACCTATCCAACAAATTGTCACATGCTAAGATTCAATACAAATCGGCCACTTTATGGCCTTCCTAGTAAAAATGGGTCGAAAACGAGTAATGTCCTAAATTAACGAGGAGATTTTCTTAACCTCCATTTTGGCCGAATTTTTAGAGAATGCAAAAATATCCCATGGAAGTCGTAGTTATGTTGTTTACCTATCCAACGAATTGTCACATGCTAAGATTCAATACAAATCGGCCACTTTATGGCCTTCCTAGTAAAAATACGTCGAAAACGAGTAATGTCCTAAATTAACGAGGAGATTTTCTTAACCTCCATTTTGGCCGAATTTTTAGAGAATGCAAAAATATCCCATTGAAGTCGTAGTTATGTTGTTTACCTATCCAACGAATTGTGACACGCTAAGATTCAATGCAAATCGGCCACATTATGGCTTTCCTACTAAAAAAGGGTTTAAAACGAGTTATGTCCTAAATTAACGAGGAGATTTTCTTAACCTCCATTTTGGCCGAATTTTTAGAGAATGCGAAAATATCCCATGGAAGTCGTAGTTATGTTGTTTATCTATCCAACGAATTGTCACATGCTAAGATTCAATGCAAATCGGCCACATTATGGCCTTCCTAGCAAAAAAGGGTCGAAAACGAGTAATGTCCTAAATTAACGAGGAGATTTTCTTAACCTCCGTTTTGGCCGAATTTTTAGAGAATGCAAAAATATCCCATGGAAGTCGTAGTTATGTTGTTTACCTATCCAACAAATTGTCACATGCTAAGATTCAATACAAATCGGCCACTTTATGGCCTTCCTAGTAAAAATGGGTCGACAACGAGTAATGTCCTAAATTAACGAGGAGATTTTCTTAACCTCCATTTTGGCCGAATTTTTAGAGAATGCAAAAATATCCCATTGAAGTCGTAGTTATGTTGTTTACCTATCCAACGAATTGTGACACGCTAAGATTCAATGCAAATCGGCCACATTATGGCTTTCCTACTAAAAAAGGGTTTAAAACGAGTTATGTCCTAAATTAACGAGGAGATTTTCTTAACCTCCATTTTGGCCGAATTTTTAGAGAATGCGAAAATATCCCATGGAAGTCGTAGTTATGTTGTTTATCTATCCAACGAATTGTCACATGCTAAGATTCAATGCAAATCGGCCACATTATGGCCTTCCTAGTAAAAAAGGGTCGAAAACGAGTAATGTCCTAAATTAACGAGGAGATTTTCTTAACCTCCGTTTTGGCCGAATTTTTAGAGAATGCAAAAATATCCCATGGAAGTCGTAGTTATGTTGTTTACCTATCCAACGAATTGTCACACGCTAAGATTCAATGCAAATCGGCCATATTATGGCCGTCCTAGTAAAAAAGGGTCGACAACGAGTAATGTCCCAAATTAACGCAAGGATTTTCTTAACCTCCATTTTGGCTGAATTTTTAAAAAATGCAAAAATATCCCATGGAAGTCGTAGCTATGTTGTTTACCTATCCAACGAATTGTCCCATGCTAAGATTCAATACAAACCGGCCACTTTATGGCCTTACTTATAAAAAAAGGGTCGAAAACGAGTAATGTCCTAAATTAACGAGGGGATTTTCTTAACCTCCATTTTGGTCGAATTTTTAGAGAATGCAAAAATATCCCCTGGAAGTCGTAGCTATTTTGTTTACCTATCCAACGAATTTTCACATGCTAAGATTCAATACAAATCGACCACTTTATGGCCTTCCTACTAAAAAAGGGTTGAAAACGAGTAATGTCCTAAATTAACGAGAAAATTTTCTTAACCTCCATTTTGGCCGAATTTTTAGAGAATGCAAAAATATCCCATGGAAGTCGTAGTTATGTTGTTTACCTATCCAACGAATTGTCACACGCTAAGATTCAATGCAAATCGGCCACATTATGGCCTTCCTACTAAAAAAGGGTCGAAAACGAGTAATGTCCCAAATTAACGAGGAGATTTTCTTAACCTCCATTTTGGCCGAATTTTTAGAGAATGCAAAAATATCCCATGGAAGTCGTAGTTATGTTGTTTACCTTTCCAACGAATTGTCACATGCTAAGATTCAATGCAAATCGGCCACATTATGGCCTTCCTAGTAAAAAAGGGTCGAAAACGAGTAATGTCCTAAATTAACGAGGGGATTTTCTTAACCTCCCTTTTGGCCGAATTTTTAGAGAATGCAAAAATATCCCATGGAAATCGTAGGTATGTTGTTTACCTATCCAACGAATTGTCACATGCTAAGATTCAATACAAATCGGCCACTTTATGGCCTTCCTAGTAAAAATGGGTCGAAAACGAGTAACGTCCTAAATTAACGAGGAGATTTTCTTAACCTCCATTTTGGCCGAATTTTTAGAGAATGCAAAAATATCCCATGGAAGTCGTAGTTATGTTGTTTACCTATCCAACAAATTGTCACACGCTAAGATTCAATGCAAATCGGCCACATTATGTCCTTCCTACTAAAAAAGGGTTGAAAACGGGTTATGTCCTAAATTAACGAGGAGATTTTCTTAGCCTCCATTTTGGCCGAATTTTTAGAGAATGCGAAAATATCCCATGGAAGTCGTAGTTATGTTGTTTATCTATCCAACGAATTGTCACATGCTAAGATTCAATGCAATTCGGCCACATTATGGCCTTCCTAGTAAAAAAGGGTCGAAAACGAGTAATGTCCTAAATTAACGAGGAGATTTTCTTAACCTCCGTTTTGGCCGAATTTTTAAAGAATGCAAAAATATCCCGTGGAAGTCGTAGTTATGTTGTTTACCTATCCAACAAATTGTCACATGCTAAGATTCAATGCAAATCGGCCACATTATGGCCTTCCTAGTAAAAAAGGGTCGAAAACGAGTAATGTCCTAAATTAACGAGGGGATTTTCTTAACCTCCCTTTTGGCAGAATTTTTAGGGAATGCAAAAATATCCCATGGAAATCGTAGGTATGTTGTTTACCTATCCAACTAATTGTCACATGCTAAGATTCAATACAAATCGGCCACTTTATGGCCTTCCTAGTAAAAATGGGTCGAAAACGAGTAACGTCCTAAATTAACGAGGAGATTTTCTTAACCTCCATTTTGGCCGAATTTTTAGAGAATGCAAAAATATCCCATGGAAGTCATAGTTATGTTGTTTACCTATCCAACGAATTGTCACACGCTAAGATTCAATGCAAATCGGCCACATTATGGCCTTCCTACTAAAAAAGGGTTGAAAACGAGTTATGTCCTAAATTAACGAGGAGATTTTCTTAACCTCCATTTTGGCCGAATTTTTAGAGAATGCGAAAATATCCCATGGAAGTCGTAGTTATGTTGTTTATCTATCCAACGAATTGTCACATGCTAAGATTCAATGCAAATCGGCCACATTATGGCCTTCCTAGCAAAAAAGGGTCGAAAACGAGTAATGTCCTAAATTAACGAGGAGATTTTCTTAACCTCCGTTTTGGCCGAATTTTTAGAGAATGCAAAAATATCCCATGGAAGTCGTAGTTATGTTGTTTACCTATCCAACAAATTGTCACATGCTAAGATTCAATACAAATCGGCCACTTTATGGCCTTCCTAGTAAAAATGGGTCGAAAACGAGTAATGTCCTAAATTAACGAGGAGATTTTCTTAACCTCCATTTTGGCCGAATTTTTAGAGAATGCAAAAATATCCCATGGAAGTCGTAGTTATGTTGTTTACCTATCCAACGAATTGTCACATGCTAAGATTCAATACAAATCGGCCACTTTATGGCCTTCCTAGTAAAAATACGTCGAAAACGAGTAATGTCCTAAATTAACGAGGAGATTTTCTTAACCTCCATTTTGGCCGAATTTTTAGAGAATGCAAAAATATCCCATTGAAGTCGTAGTTATGTTGTTTACCTATCCAACGAATTGTGACACGCTAAGATTCAATGCAAATCGGCCACATTATGGCTTTCCTACTAAAAAAGGGTTTAAAACGAGTTATGTCCTAAATTAACGAGGAGATTTTCTTAACCTCCATTTTGGCCGAATTTTTAGAGAATGCGAAAATATCCCATGGAAGTCGTAGTTATGTTGTTTATCTATCCAACGAATTGTCACATGCTAAGATTCAATGCAAATCGGCCACATTATGGCCTTCCTAGCAAAAAAGGGTCGAAAACGAGTAATGTCCTAAATTAACGAGGAGATTTTCTTAACCTCCGTTTTGGCCGAATTTTTAGAGAATGCAAAAATATCCCATGGAAGTCGTAGTTATGTTGTTTACCTATCCAACAAATTGTCACATGCTAAGATTCAATACAAATCGGCCACTTTATGGCCTTCCTAGTAAAAATGGGTCGACAACGAGTAATGTCCTAAATTAACGAGGAGATTTTCTTAACCTCCATTTTGGCCGAATTTTTAGAGAATGCAAAAATATCCCATTGAAGTCGTAGTTATGTTGTTTACCTATCCAACGAATTGTGACACGCTAAGATTCAATGCAAATCGGCCACATTATGGCTTTCCTACTAAAAAAGGGTTTAAAACGAGTTATGTCCTAAATTAACGAGGAGATTTTCTTAACCTCCATTTTGGCCGAATTTTTAGAGAATGCGAAAATATCCCATGGAAGTCGTAGTTATGTTGTTTATCTATCCAACGAATTGTCACATGCTAAGATTCAATGCAAATCGGCCACATTATGGCCTTCCTAGTAAAAAAGGGTCGAAAACGAGTAATGTCCTAAATTAACGAGGAGATTTTCTTAACCTCCGTTTTGGCCGAATTTTTAGAGAATGCAAAAATATCCCATGGAAGTCGTAGTTATGTTGTTTACCTATCCAACGAATTGTCACACGCTAAGATTCAATGCAAATCGGCCATATTATGGCCGTCCTAGTAAAAAAGGGTCGACAACGAGTAATGTCCCAAATTAACGCAAGGATTTTCTTAACCTCCATTTTGGCTGAATTTTTAAAAAATGCAAAAATATCCCATGGAAGTCGTAGCTATGTTGTTTACCTATCCAACGAATTGTCCCATGCTAAGATTCAATACAAACCGGCCACTTTATGGCCTTACTTATAAAAAAAGGGTCGAAAACGAGTAATGTCCTAAATTAACGAGGGGATTTTCTTAACCTCCATTTTGGTCGAATTTTTAGAGAATGCAAAAATATCCCCTGGAAGTCGTAGCTATTTTGTTTACCTATCCAACGAATTTTCACATGCTAAGATTCAATACAAATCGACCACTTTATGGCCTTCCTACTAAAAAAGGGTTGAAAACGAGTAATGTCCTAAATTAACGAGAAAATTTTCTTAACCTCCATTTTGGCCGAATTTTTAGAGAATGCAAAAATATCCCATGGAAGTCGTAGTTATGTTGTTTACCTATCCAACGAATTGTCACACGCTAAGATTCAATGCAAATCGGCCACATTATGGCCTTCCTACTAAAAAAGGGTCGAAAACGAGTAATGTCCCAAATTAACGAGGAGATTTTCTTAACCTCCATTTTGGCCGAATTTTTAGAGAATGCAAAAATATCCCATGGAAGTCGTAGTTATGTTGTTTACCTTTCCAACGAATTGTCACATGCTAAGATTCAATGCAAATCGGCCACATTATGGCCTTCCTAGTAAAAAAGGGTCGAAAACGAGTAATGTCCTAAATTAACGAGGGGATTTTCTTAACCTCCCTTTTGGCCGAATTTTTAGAGAATGCAAAAATATCCCATGGAAATCGTAGGTATGTTGTTTACCTATCCAACGAATTGTCACATGCTAAGATTCAATACAAATCGGCCACTTTATGGCCTTCCTAGTAAAAATGGGTCGAAAACGAGTAACGTCCTAAATTAACGAGGAGATTTTCTTAACCTCCATTTTGGCCGAATTTTTAGAGAATGCAAAAATATCCCATGGAAGTCGTAGTTATGTTGTTTACCTATCCAACAAATTGTCACACGCTAAGATTCAATGCAAATCGGCCACATTATGTCCTTCCTACTAAAAAAGGGTTGAAAACGGGTTATGTCCTAAATTAACGAGGAGATTTTCTTAGCCTCCATTTTGGCCGAATTTTTAGAGAATGCGAAAATATCCCATGGAAGTCGTAGTTATGTTGTTTATCTATCCAACGAATTGTCACATGCTAAGATTCAATGCAATTCGGCCACATTATGGCCTTCCTAGTAAAAAAGGGTCGAAAACGAGTAATGTCCTAAATTAACGAGGAGATTTTCTTAACCTCCGTTTTGGCCGAATTTTTAAAGAATGCAAAAATATCCCGTGGAAGTCGTAGTTATGTTGTTTACCTATCCAACAAATTGTCACATGCTAAGATTCAATACAAATCGGCCACTTTATGGCCTTCCTAGTAAAAATGGGTCGAAAACGAGTAATGTCCTAAATTAACGAGGATATTTTCTTAACCTCCATTTTGGCCGAATTTTTAGAGAATGCAAAAATATCCCATGGAAGTCGTAGCTATGTTGTTTACCTATCCAACGAATTGTCACATGCTAAGATTCAATACAAATCTGCCACTTTATGGCCTTCCTAGTAAAAATGGGTCGAAAACGAGTAATGTCCTAAATTAACGAGGAGATTTTCTTAACCTCCATTTTGGCCGAATTTTTAGAGAATGCAAAAATATCCCATGGAAGTCGTAGTTATGTTGTTTACCTATCCAACGAATTGTCACACGCTAAGATTCAATGCAAATCGGCCACATTATGGCCTTCCTACTAAAAAAGGGTCGAAAACGAGTAATGTCCCAAATTAATGAGGAGATTTTCTTAACCTCCATTGTGGCTGAATTTTTAGAGAATGCAAAAATATCCCATGGAAGTCGTAGTTATGTTGTTTACCTATCCAACGAATTGTCACATGCTAAGATTCAATACAAATCGGCCACATTATGGCCTTCCTAGTAAAAAAGGGTCGAAAACGAGTAATGTCCCAAATTAACGAGGAGATTTTCTTAACCTCTATTTTGGCCAAATTTTTAGAGAATGCAAAAATATCCCGTGGAAGTCATAGTTATGTTGTTTACCTATCCAACGAATTGTCACACGCTAAGATTCAATGCAAATCGGCCACATTATGGCCTTCCTACTAAAAAAGGGTCGAAAACGAGTAATGTCCCAAATTAACGAGGAGATTTTCTTAACCTCTATTTTGGCCAAATTTTTAGAGAATGCAAAAATATCCCGTGGAAGTCATAGTTATGTTGTTTACCTATCCAACGAATTGTCACACGCTAAGATTCAATGCAAATCGGCCACATTATGGCTTTCCTACTAAAAAAGGGTTTAAAACGAGTTATGTCCTAAATTAACGAGGAGATTTTCTTAACCTCCATTTTGGCCGAATTTTTAGAGAATGCGAAAATATCCCATGGAAGTCGTAGTTATGTTGTTTATCTATCCAACGAATTGTCACATGCTAAGATTCAATGCAAATCGGCCACATTATGGCCTTCCTAGTAAAAAAGGGTCGAAAACGAGTAATGTCCTAAATTAACGAGGAGATTTTCTTAACCTCCGTTTTGGCCGAATTTTTAGAGAATGCAAAAATATCCCATGGAAGTCGTAGTTATGTTGTTTACCTATCCAACGAATTGTCACACGCTAAGATTCAATGCAAATCGGCCATATTATGGCCGTCCTAGTAAAAAAGGGTCGACAACGAGTAATGTCCCAAATTAACGCAAGGATTTTCTTAACCTCCATTTTGGCTGAATTTTTAAAAAATGCAAAAATATCCCATGGAAGTCGTAGCTATGTTGTTTACCTATCCAACGAATTGTCCCATGCTAAGATTCAATACAAACCGGCCACTTTATGGCCTTACTTATAAAAAAAGGGTCGAAAACGAGTAATGTCCTAAATTAACGAGGGGATTTTCTTAACCTCCATTTTGGCCGAATTTTTAGAGAATGCAAAAATATCCCATGGAAGTCGTAGCTATTTTGTTTACCTATCCAACGAATTTTCACATGCTAAGATTCAATACAAATCGACCACTTTATGGCCTTCCTACTAAAAAAGGGTTGAAAACGAGTAATGTCCTAAATTAACGAGAAAATTTTCTTAACCTCCATTTTGGCCGAATTTTTAGAGAATGCAAAAATATCCCATGGAAGTCGTAGTTATGTTGTTTACCTATCCAACGTATTGTCACACGCTAAGATTCAATGCAAATCGGCCACATTATGGCCTTCCTACTAAAAAAGGGTCGAAAACGAGTAATGTCCCAAATTAACGAGGAGATTTTCTTAACCTCCATTTTGGCCGAATTTTTAGAGAATGCAAAAATATCCCATGGAAGTCGTAGTTATGTTGTTTACCTTTCCAACGAATTGTCACATGCTAAGATTCAATGCAAATCGGCCACATTATGGCCTTCCTAGTAAAAAAGGGTCGAAAACGAGTAATGTCCTAAATTAACGAGGGGATTTTCTTAACCACCCTTTTGGCCGAATTTTTAGAGAATGCAAAAATATCCCATGGAAATCGTAGGTATGTTGTTTACCTATCCAACGAATTGTCACATGCTAAGATTCAATACAAATCGGCCACTTTATGGCCTTCCTAGTAAAAATGGGTCGAAAACGAGTAACGTCCTAAATTAACGAGGAGATTTTCTTAACCTCCATTTTGGCCGAATTTTTAGAGAATGCAAAAATATCCCATGGAAGTCGTAGTTATGTTGTTTACCTATCCAACAAATTGTCACACGCTAAGATTCAATGCAAATCGGCCACATTATGTCCTTCCTACTAAAAAAGGGTTGAAAACGGGTTATGTCCTAAATTAACGAGGAGATTTTCTTAGCCTCCATTTTGGCCGAATTTTTAGAGAATGCGAAAATATCCCATGGAAGTCGTAGTTATGTTGTTTATCTATCCAACGAATTGTCACATGCTAAGATTCAATGCAATTCGGCCACATTATGGCCTTCCTAGTAAAAAAGGGTCGAAAACGAGTAATGTCCTAAATTAACGAGGAGATTTTCTTAACCTCCGTTTTGGCCGAATTTTTAAAGAATGCAAAAATATCCCGTGGAAGTCGTAGTTATGTTGTTTACCTATCCAACAAATTGTCACATGCTAAGATTCAATACAAATCGGCCACTTTATGGCCTTCCTAGTAAAAATGGGTCGAAAACGAGTAATGTCCTAAATTAACGAGGATATTTTCTTAACCTCCATTTTGGCCGAATTTTTAGAGAATGCAAAAATATCCCATGGAAGTCGTAGCTATGTTGTTTACCTATCCAACGAATTGTCACATGCTAAGATTCAATACAAATCTGCCACTTTATGGCCTTCCTAGTAAAAATGGGTCGAAAACGAGTAATGTCCTAAATTAACGAGGAGATTTTCTTAACCTCCATTTTGGCCGAATTTTTAGAGAATGCAAAAATATCCCATGGAAGTCGTAGTTATGTTGTTTACCTATCCAACGAATTGTCACACGCTAAGATTCAATGCAAATCGGCCACATTATGGCCTTCCTACTAAAAAAGGGTCGAAAACGAGTAATGTCCCAAATTAATGAGGAGATTTTCTTAACCTCCATTGTGGCTGAATTTTTAGAGAATGCAAAAATATCCCATGGAAGTCGTAGTTATGTTGTTTACCTATCCAACGAATTGTCACATGCTAAGATTCAATACAAATCGGCCACATTATGGCCTTCCTAGTAAAAAAGGGTCGAAAACGAGTAATGTCCCAAATTAACGAGGAGATTTTCTTAACCTCTATTTTGGCCAAATTTTTAGAGAATGCAAAAATATCCCGTGGAAGTCATAGTTATGTTGTTTACCTATCCAACGAATTGTCACACGCTAAGATTCAATGCAAATCGGCCACATTATGGCCTTCCTACTAAAAAAGGGTCGAAAACGAGTAATGTCCCAAATTAACGAGGAGATTTTCTTAACCTCTATTTTGGCCAAATTTTTAGAGAATGCAAAAATATCCCGTGGAAGTCATAGTTATGTTGTTTACCTATCCAACGAATTGTCACACGCTAAGATTCAATGCAAATCGGCCACATTATGGCTTTCCTACTAAAAAAGGGTTTAAAACGAGTTATGTCCTAAATTAACGAGGAGATTTTCTTAACCTCCATTTTGGCCGAATTTTTAGAGAATGCGAAAATATCCCATGGAAGTCGTAGTTATGTTGTTTATCTATCCAACGAATTGTCACATGCTAAGATTCAATGCAAATCGGCCACATTATGGCCTTCCTAGTAAAAAAGGGTCGAAAACGAGTAATGTCCTAAATTAACGAGGAGATTTTCTTAACCTCCGTTTTGGCCGAATTTTTAGAGAATGCAAAAATATCCCATGGAAGTCGTAGTTATGTTGTTTACCTATCCAACGAATTGTCACACGCTAAGATTCAATGCAAATCGGCCATATTATGGCCGTCCTAGTAAAAAAGGGTCGACAACGAGTAATGTCCCAAATTAACGCAAGGATTTTCTTAACCTCCATTTTGGCTGAATTTTTAAAAAATGCAAAAATATCCCATGGAAGTCGTAGCTATGTTGTTTACCTATCCAACGAATTGTCCCATGCTAAGATTCAATACAAACCGGCCACTTTATGGCCTTACTTATAAAAAAAGGGTCGAAAACGAGTAATGTCCTAAATTAACGAGGGGATTTTCTTAACCTCCATTTTGGCCGAATTTTTAGAGAATGCAAAAATATCCCATGGAAGTCGTAGCTATTTTGTTTACCTATCCAACGAATTTTCACATGCTAAGATTCAATACAAATCGACCACTTTATGGCCTTCCTACTAAAAAAGGGTTGAAAACGAGTAATGTCCTAAATTAACGAGAAAATTTTCTTAACCTCCATTTTGGCCGAATTTTTAGAGAATGCAAAAATATCCCATGGAAGTCGTAGTTATGTTGTTTACCTATCCAACGTATTGTCACACGCTAAGATTCAATGCAAATCGGCCACATTATGGCCTTCCTACTAAAAAAGGGTCGAAAACGAGTAATGTCCCAAATTAACGAGGAGATTTTCTTAACCTCCATTTTGGCCGAATTTTTAGAGAATGCAAAAATATCCCATGGAAGTCGTAGTTATGTTGTTTACCTTTCCAACGAATTGTCACATGCTAAGATTCAATGCAAATCGGCCACATTATGGCCTTCCTAGTAAAAAAGGGTCGAAAACGAGTAATGTCCTAAATTAACGAGGGGATTTTCTTAACCACCCTTTTGGCCGAATTTTTAGAGAATGCAAAAATATCCCATGGAAATCGTAGGTATGTTGTTTACCTATCCAACGAATTGTCACATGCTAAGATTCAATACAAATCGGCCACTTTATGGCCTTCCTAGTAAAAATGGGTCGAAAACGAGTAACGTCCTAAATTAACGAGGAGATTTTCTTAACCTCCATTTTGGCCGAATTTTTAGAGAATGCAAAAATATCCCATGGAAGTCGTAGTTATGTTGTTTACCTATCCAACAAATTGTCACACGCTAAGATTCAATGCAAATCGGCCACATTATGTCCTTCCTACTAAAAAAGGGTTGAAAACGGGTTATGTCCTAAATTAACGAGGAGATTTTCTTAGCCTCCATTTTGGCCGAATTTTTAGAGAATGCGAAAATATCCCATGGAAGTCGTAGTTATGTTGTTTATCTATCCAACGAATTGTCACATGCTAAGATTCAATGCAATTCGGCCACATTATGGCCTTCCTAGTAAAAAAGGGTCGAAAACGAGTAATGTCCTAAATTAACGAGGAGATTTTCTTAACCTCCGTTTTGGCCGAATTTTTAAAGAATGCAAAAATATCCCGTGGAAGTCGTAGTTATGTTGTTTACCTATCCAACAAATTGTCACATGCTAAGATTCAATACAAATCGGCCACTTTATGGCCTTCCTAGTAAAAATGGGTCGAAAACGAGTAATGTCCTAAATTAACGAGGATATTTTCTTAACCTCCATTTTGGCCGAATTTTTAGAGAATGCAAAAATATCCCATGGAAGTCGTAGCTATGTTGTTTACCTATCCAACGAATTGTCACATGCTAAGATTCAATACAAATCTGCCACTTTATGGCCTTCCTAGTAAAAATGGGTCGAAAACGAGTAATGTCCTAAATTAACGAGGAGATTTTCTTAACCTCCATTTTGGCCGAATTTTTAGAGAATGCAAAAATATCCCATGGAAGTCGTAGTTATGTTGTTTACCTATCCAACGAATTGTCACACGCTAAGATTCAATGCAAATCGGCCACATTATGGCCTTCCTACTAAAAAAGGGTCGAAAACGAGTAATGTCCCAAATTAATGAGGAGATTTTCTTAACCTCCATTGTGGCTGAATTTTTAGAGAATGCAAAAATATCCCATGGAAGTCGTAGTTATGTTGTTTACCTATCCAACGAATTGTCACATGCTAAGATTCAATACAAATCGGCCACATTATGGCCTTCCTAGTAAAAAAGGGTCGAAAACGAGTAATGTCCCAAATTAACGAGGAGATTTTCTTAACCTCTATTTTGGCCAAATTTTTAGAGAATGCAAAAATATCCCGTGGAAGTCATAGTTATGTTGTTTACCTATCCAACGAATTGTCACATGCTAAGATTCAATGCAAATCGGCCACATTATGGCCTTCCTACTAAAAAAGGGTCGAAAACGAGTAATGTCCCAAATTAACTAGGAGATTTTCTTAACCTCTATTTTGGCCAAATTTTTAGAGAATGCAAAAATATCCCGTGGAAGTCATAGTTATGTTGTTTACCTATCCAACGAATTGTCACACGCTAAGATTCAATGCAAATCGGCCACATTATGGCCTTCCTAGTAAAAAAGGGTCGAAAACGAGTAATGTCCCAAATTAACAAGGAGATTTTCTTAACCTCCATTTTGGCTAAATTTTTAAAAAATGCAAAAATATCCCATGGAAGTCGTAGCTATGTTGTTTACCTATCCAACGAATTGTCCCATGCTAAGATTCAATACAAACCGGCCACTTTATGGCCTTCCTTATAAAAAAGGGTCGAAAATGAGTAATGTCCTAAATTAACGAGGGGATTTTCTTAACCTCCATTTTGGCTAAATTTTTAGAGAATGCAAAAATATCCCATGGAAGTCGTAGTTATGTTGTTTACCCATCCAACGAATTGTCACACGCTAAGATTCAATGCAAATCGGCCACATTATGGCCTTCCTACTAAAAAAGGGTCGAAAACGAGTAATGTCCTAAATTAACGAGGAGATTTTCTTAACCTCCGTTTTGGCCGAATTTTTAGAGAATGCAAAAATATCCCATGGAAGACGTAGTTATGTTGTTTACCTATCCAACAAATTGTCACATGCTAAGATTCAATACAAATCGGCCACTTTATGGCCTTCCTAGTAAAAATGGGTCGAAAACGAGTAATGTCCTAAATTAACGAGGAGATTTTCTTAACCTCCATTTTGGCCGAATTTTTAGAGAATGCAAAAATATCCCATGGAAGTCGTAGCTATGTTGTTTACCTATCCAACGAATTGTCACATGCTAAGATTCAATACAAATCTGCCACTTTATGGCCTTCCTAGTAAAAATGGGTTGAAAACGAGTAATGTCCTAAATTAACGACGAGATTTTCTTAACCTCCATTTTGGCCGAATTTTTAGAGAATGCAAAAATATCCCATGGAAGTTGTAGTTATGTTGTTTACCTATCCAACGAATTGTCACACGCTAAGATTCAATGCAAATCGGCCACATTATGGCATTCCTAGTAAAAAAGGGTCGAAAACGAGTAATGTCCCAAATTAACGCAAGGATTTTCTTAACCTCCATTTTGGCTGAATTTTTAAAAAATGCAAAAATATCCCATGGAAGTCGTAGCTATGTTGTTTACCAATCCAACGAATTGTCCCATGCTAAGATTCAATACAAACCGGCCACTTTATGGCCTTCCTTATAAAAAAAGGGTCAAAAACGAGTAATGTCCTAAATTAACGAGGGGATTTTCTTAACCTCCATTTTGGCCGAATTTTTAGAGAATGCAAAAATATCCCATGGAAGTCGTAGCTATTTTGTTTACCTATCCAGCGAATTTTCACATGCTAAGATTCAATACAAATCGACCACTTTATGGCCTTCCTACTAAAAAAGGGTTGAAAACGAGTAATGTCCTAAATTAACGAGGAGATTTTCTTAACCTCCATTTTGGCCGAATTTTTAGAGAATGCAAAAATATCCCATGGAAGTCGTAGTTATGTTGTTTACCTATCCAAGGAATTGTCACACGCTAAGATTCAATGCAAATCGGCCACATTATGGCCTTCCTACTAAAAAAGGGTCGAAAACGAGTAATGTCCTAAATTAACGAGGAGATTTTCTTAACCTCCGTTTTGGCCGAATTTTTAGAGAATGCAAAAATATCCCATGGAAGACGTAGTTATGTTGTTTACCTATCCAACAAATTGTCACATGCTAAGATTCAATACAAATCGGCCACTTTATGGCCTTCCTAGTAAAAATGGGTCGAAAACGAGTAATGTCCTAAATTAACGAGGAGATTTTCTTAACCTCCATTTTGGCCGAATTTTTAGAGAATGCAAAAATATCCCATGGAAGTCGTAGCTATGTTGTTTACCTATCCAACGAATTGTCACATGCTAAGATTCAATACAAATCTGCCACTTTATGGCCTTCCTAGTAAAAATGGGTCGAAAACGAGTAATGTCCTAAATTAACGACGAGATTTTCTTAACCTCCATTTTGGCCGAATTTTTAGAGAATGAAAAAATATCCCATGGAAGTTGTAGTTATGTTGTTTACCTATCCAACGAATTGTCACACGCTAAGATTCAATGCAAATCGGCCACATTATGGCATTCCTAGTAAAAAAGGGTCGAAAACGAGTAATGTCCCAAATTAACGCAAGGATTTTCTTAACCTCCATTTTGGCTGAATTTTTAAAAAATGCAAAAATATCCCATGGAAGTCGTAGCTATGTTGTTTACCTATCCAACGAATTGTCCCATGCTAAGATTCAATACAAACCGGCCACTTTATGGCCTTCCTTATAAAAAAAGGGTCAAAAACGAGTAATGTCCTAAATTAACGAGGGGATTTTCTTAACCTCCATTTTGGCCGAATTTTTAGAGAATGCAAAAATATCCCATGGAAGTCGTAGCTATTTTGTTTACCTATCCAGCGAATTTTCACATGCTAAGATTCAATACAAATCGACCACTTTATGGCCTTCCTACTAAAAAAGGGTTGAAAACGAGTAATGTCCTAAATTAACGAGGAAATTTTCTTAACCTCCATTTTGGCCGAATTTTTAGAGAATGCAAAAATATCCCATGGAAGTCGTAGTTATGTTGTTTACCTATCCAAGGAATTGTCACACGCTAAGATTCAATGCAAATCGGCCACATTATGGCCTTCCTACTAAAAAAGGGTCGAAAACGAGTAATGTCCCAAATTAACGACGAGATTTTCTTAACCTCCATTTTGGCCGAATTTTTAGAGAATGCAAAAATATCCCATGGAAGTCGTAGTTATGTTGTTTACCTATCCAACGAATTGTCACACGCTAAGATTCAATGCAAATCGGCCACATTATGGCCTTCCTACTAAAAAAGGGTCGAAAACGAGTAATGTCCCAAATTAACGACGAGATTTTCTTAACCTCCATTTTGGCCGAATTTTTAGAGAATGCAAAAATATCCCATGGAAGTCGTAGTTATGTTGTTTACCTATCCAACGAATTGTCACACGCTAAGATTCAATGCAAATCGGCCACATTATGGCATTCCTAGTAAAAAAGGGTCGAAAACGAGTAATGTCCCAAATTAACGCGAGGATTTTCTTAACCTCCATTTTGGCTGAATTTTTAAAAAATGCAAAAATATCCCATGGAAGTCGTAGCTATGTTGTTTACCTATCCAACGAATTGTCCCATGCTAAGATTCAATACAAACCGGCCACTTTATGGCCTTCCTTATAAAAAAAGGGTCGAAAACGAGTAATGTCCTAAATTAACGAGGGGATTTTCTTAACCTCCATTTTGGCCGAATTTTTAGAGAATGCAAAAATATCCCATGGAAGTCGTAGCTATTTTGTTTACCTATCCAGCGAATTTTCACATGCTAAGATTCAATACAAATCGACCACTTTATGGCCTTCCTACTAAAAAAGGGTTGAAAACGAGTAATGTCCTAAATTAACGAGGAGATTTTCTTAACCTCCATTTTGGCCGAATTTTTAGAGAATGCAAAAATATCCCATGGAAGTCGTAGTTATGTTGTTTACCTATCCAACGAATTGTCACACGCTAAGATTCAATGCATATCGGCCACATTATGGCCTTCCTACTAAAAAAGGGTCGAAAACGAGTAATGTCCCAATTTAACGAGGAGATTTTCTTAACCTCCATTTTGGCCGAATTTTTAGAGAATGCAAAAATATCCCATGGAAGTCGTAGTTATGTTGTTTACCTATCCAACGAATTGTCACATGCTAAGATTCAATGCAAATCGGCCACATTATGGCCTTCCTAGTAAAAAAGGGTCGAAAACGAGTAATGTCCTAAATTAACGAGGGGATTTTCTTAACCTCCCTTTTGGCCGAATTTTTAGAGAATGCAAAAATATCCCATGGAAATCGTAGGTATGTTGTTTACCTATCCAACGAATTGTCACATGCTAAGATTCAATACAAATCGGCCACTTTATGGCCTTCGTAGTAAAAATGGGTCGAAAACGAGTAATGTCCTAAATTAACGAGGAGATTTTCTTCACCTCCATTTTGGCCGAATTTTTAGAGAATGCAAAAATATCCCATGGAAGTCGTAGTTATGTTGTTTACCTATCCAACGAATTGTCACATGCTAAGATTCAATACAAATCGGCCACTTTATGGCCTTCGTAGTAAAAATGGGTCGAAAACGAGTAATGTCCTAAATTAACGAGGATATTTTCTTAACCTCCATTTTGGCCGAATTTTTAGAGAATGCAAAAATATCCCATGGAAGTCGTAGCTATGTTGTTTACCTATCCAACGAATTGTCACATGCTAAGATTCAATACAAATCTGCCACTTTATGGCCTTCCTAGTAAAAATGGGTCGAAAACGAGTAATGTCCTAAATTAACGAGGAGATTTTCTTAACCTCCATTTTGGCCGAATTTTTAGAGAATGCAAAAATATCCCATGGAAGTCGTAGTTATGTTGTTTACCTATCCAACGAATTGTCACACGCTAAGATTCAATGCAAATCGGCCACATTATGGCCTTCCTACTAAAAAAGGGTCGAAAACGAGTAATGTCCCAAATTAATGAGGAGATTTTCTTAACCTCCATTGTGGCTGAATTTTTAGAGAATGCAAAAATATCCCATGGAAGTCGTAGTTATGTTGTTTACCTATCCAACGAATTGTCACATGCTAAGATTCAATACAAATCGGCCACATTATGGCCTTCCTAGTAAAAAAGGGTCGAAAACGAGTAATGTCCCAAATTAACGAGGAGATTTTCTTAACCTCTATTTTGGCCAAATTTTTAGAGAATGCAAAAATATCCCGTGGAAGTCATAGTTATGTTGTTTACCTATCCAACGAATTGTCACATGCTAAGATTCAATGCAAATCGGCCACATTATGGCCTTCCTACTAAAAAAGGGTCGAAAACGAGTAATGTCCCAAATTAACTAGGAGATTTTCTTAACCTCTATTTTGGCCAAATTTTTAGAGAATGCAAAAATATCCCGTGGAAGTCATAGTTATGTTGTTTACCTATCCAACGAATTGTCACACGCTAAGATTCAATGCAAATCGGCCACATTATGGCCTTCCTAGTAAAAAAGGGTCGAAAACGAGTAATGTCCCAAATTAACAAGGAGATTTTCTTAACCTCCATTTTGGCTAAATTTTTAAAAAATGCAAAAATATCCCATGGAAGTCGTAGCTATGTTGTTTACCTATCCAACGAATTGTCCCATGCTAAGATTCAATACAAACCGGCCACTTTATGGCCTTCCTTATAAAAAAGGGTCGAAAATGAGTAATGTCCTAAATTAACGAGGGGATTTTCTTAACCTCCATTTTGGCTAAATTTTTAGAGAATGCAAAAATATCCCATGGAAGTCGTAGTTATGTTGTTTACCCATCCAACGAATTGTCACACGCTAAGATTCAATGCAAATCGGCCACATTATGGCCTTCCTACTAAAAAAGGGTCGAAAACGAGTAATGTCCTAAATTAACGAGGAGATTTTCTTAACCTCCGTTTTGGCCGAATTTTTAGAGAATGCAAAAATATCCCATGGAAGACGTAGTTATGTTGTTTACCTATCCAACAAATTGTCACATGCTAAGATTCAATACAAATCGGCCACTTTATGGCCTTCCTAGTAAAAATGGGTCGAAAACGAGTAATGTCCTAAATTAACGAGGAGATTTTCTTAACCTCCATTTTGGCCGAATTTTTAGAGAATGCAAAAATATCCCATGGAAGTCGTAGCTATGTTGTTTACCTATCCAACGAATTGTCACATGCTAAGATTCAATACAAATCTGCCACTTTATGGCCTTCCTAGTAAAAATGGGTTGAAAACGAGTAATGTCCTAAATTAACGACGAGATTTTCTTAACCTCCATTTTGGCCGAATTTTTAGAGAATGCAAAAATATCCCATGGAAGTTGTAGTTATGTTGTTTACCTATCCAACGAATTGTCACACGCTAAGATTCAATGCAAATCGGCCACATTATGGCATTCCTAGTAAAAAAGGGTCGAAAACGAGTAATGTCCCAAATTAACGCAAGGATTTTCTTAACCTCCATTTTGGCTGAATTTTTAAAAAATGCAAAAATATCCCATGGAAGTCGTAGCTATGTTGTTTACCAATCCAACGAATTGTCCCATGCTAAGATTCAATACAAACCGGCCACTTTATGGCCTTCCTTATAAAAAAAGGGTCAAAAACGAGTAATGTCCTAAATTAACGAGGGGATTTTCTTAACCTCCATTTTGGCCGAATTTTTAGAGAATGCAAAAATATCCCATGGAAGTCGTAGCTATTTTGTTTACCTATCCAGCGAATTTTCACATGCTAAGATTCAATACAAATCGACCACTTTATGGCCTTCCTACTAAAAAAGGGTTGAAAACGAGTAATGTCCTAAATTAACGAGGAGATT
This sequence comes from Medicago sativa, assembly GCF_051527215.1. NCBI lineage: Eukaryota > Viridiplantae > Streptophyta > Magnoliopsida > Fabales > Fabaceae > Medicago > Medicago sativa. Next base: position 88,145,819 of record NC_140750.1, read on the forward strand.
TTCTTAACCTCCATTTTGGCCGAATTTTTAGAGAATGCAAAAATATCCCATGGAAGTCGTAGTTATGTTGTTTACCTATCCAAGGAATTGTCACACGCTAAGATTCAATGCAAATCGGCCACATTATGGCCTTCCTACTAAAAAAGGGTCGAAAACGAGTAATGTCCTAAATTAACGAGGAGATTTTCTTAACCTCCGTTTTGGCCGAATTTTTAGAGAATGCAAAAATATCCCATGGAAGACGTAGTTATGTTGTTTACCTATCCAACAAATTGTCACATGCTAAGATTCAATACAAATCGGCCACTTTATGGCCTTCCTAGTAAAAATGGGTCGAAAACGAGTAATGTCCTAAATTAACGAGGAGATTTTCTTAACCTCCATTTTGGCCGAATTTTTAGAGAATGCAAAAATATCCCATGGAAGTCGTAGCTATGTTGTTTACCTATCCAACGAATTGTCACATGCTAAGATTCAATACAAATCTGCCACTTTATGGCCTTCCTAGTAAAAATGGGTCGAAAACGAGTAATGTCCTAAATTAACGACGAGATTTTCTTAACCTCCATTTTGGCCGAATTTTTAGAGAATGAAAAAATATCCCATGGAAGTTGTAGTTATGTTGTTTACCTATCCAACGAATTGTCACACGCTAAGATTCAATGCAAATCGGCCACATTATGGCATTCCTAGTAAAAAAGGGTCGAAAACGAGTAATGTCCCAAATTAACGCAAGGATTTTCTTAACCTCCATTTTGGCTGAATTTTTAAAAAATGCAAAAATATCCCATGGAAGTCGTAGCTATGTTGTTTACCTATCCAACGAATTGTCCCATGCTAAGATTCAATACAAACCGGCCACTTTATGGCCTTCCTTATAAAAAAAGGGTCAAAAACGAGTAATGTCCTAAATTAACGAGGGGATTTTCTTAACCTCCATTTTGGCCGAATTTTTAGAGAATGCAAAAATATCCCATGGAAGTCGTAGCTATTTTGTTTACCTATCCAGCGAATTTTCACATGCTAAGATTCAATACAAATCGACCACTTTATGGCCTTCCTACTAAAAAAGGGTTGAAAACGAGTAATGTCCTAAATTAACGAGGAAATTTTCTTAACCTCCATTTTGGCCGAATTTTTAGAGAATGCAAAAATATCCCATGGAAGTCGTAGTTATGTTGTTTACCTATCCAAGGAATTGTCACACGCTAAGATTCAATGCAAATCGGCCACATTATGGCCTTCCTACTAAAAAAGGGTCGAAAACGAGTAATGTCCCAAATTAACGACGAGATTTTCTTAACCTCCATTTTGGCCGAATTTTTAGAGAATGCAAAAATATCCCATGGAAGTCGTAGTTATGTTGTTTACCTATCCAACGAATTGTCACACGCTAAGATTCAATGCAAATCGGCCACATTATGGCCTTCCTACTAAAAAAGGGTCGAAAACGAGTAATGTCCCAAATTAACGACGAGATTTTCTTAACCTCCATTTTGGCCGAATTTTTAGAGAATGCAAAAATATCCCATGGAAGTCGTAGTTATGTTGTTTACCTATCCAACGAATTGTCACACGCTAAGATTCAATGCAAATCGGCCACATTATGGCATTCCTAGTAAAAAAGGGTCGAAAACGAGTAATGTCCCAAATTAACGCGAGGATTTTCTTAACCTCCATTTTGGCTGAATTTTTAAAAAATGCAAAAATATCCCATGGAAGTCGTAGCTATGTTGTTTACCTATCCAACGAATTGTCCCATGCTAAGATTCAATACAAACCGGCCACTTTATGGCCTTCCTTATAAAAAAAGGGTCGAAAACGAGTAATGTCCTAAATTAACGAGGGGATTTTCTTAACCTCCATTTTGGCCGAATTTTTAGAGAATGCAAAAATATCCCATGGAAGTCGTAGCTATTTTGTTTACCTATCCAGCGAATTTTCACATGCTAAGATTCAATACAAATCGACCACTTTATGGCCTTCCTACTAAAAAAGGGTTGAAAACGAGTAATGTCCTAAATTAACGAGGAGATTTTCTTAACCTCCATTTTGGCCGAATTTTTAGAGAATGCAAAAATATCCCATGGAAGTCGTAGTTATGTTGTTTACCTATCCAACGAATTGTCACACGCTAAGATTCAATGCATATCGGCCACATTATGGCCTTCCTACTAAAAAAGGGTCGAAAACGAGTAATGTCCCAATTTAACGAGGAGATTTTCTTAACCTCCATTTTGGCCGAATTTTTAGAGAATGCAAAAATATCCCATGGAAGTCGTAGTTATGTTGTTTACCTATCCAACGAATTGTCACATGCTAAGATTCAATGCAAATCGGCCACATTATGGCCTTCCTAGTAAAAAAGGGTCGAAAACGAGTAATGTCCTAAATTAACGAGGGGATTTTCTTAACCTCCCTTTTGGCCGAATTTTTAGAGAATGCAAAAATATCCCATGGAAATCGTAGGTATGTTGTTTACCTATCCAACGAATTGTCACATGCTAAGATTCAATACAAATCGGCCACTTTATGGCCTTCGTAGTAAAAATGGGTCGAAAACGAGTAATGTCCTAAATTAACGAGGAGATTTTCTTCACCTCCATTTTGGCCGAATTTTTAGAGAATGCAAAAATATCCCATGGAAGTCGTAGTTATGTTGTTTACCTATCCAACGAATTGTCACACGCTAAGATTCAATGCAAATCGGCCACATTATGGCTTTCCTACTAAAAAAGGGTCGAAAACGAGTAATGTCCCAAATTAACGAGGAGATTTTCTTAACCTCCATTTTGGCCGAATTTTTAGAGAATGCAAAAATATCCCATGGAAGTCGTAGTTATGTTGTTTACCTATCCAACGAATTGTCACATGCTAAGATTCAATGCAAATCGGCCACATTATGGCCTTCCTAGTAAAAAAGGGTCGAAAACGAGTAATGTCCTAAATTAACGAGGGGATTTTCTTAACCTCCCTTTTGGCCGAATTTTTAGAGAATGCAAAAATATCCCATGGAAATCGTAGGTATGTTGTTTACCTATCCAACGAATTGTCACATGCTAAGATTCAATACAAATCGGCCACTTTATGGCCTTCGTAGTAAAAATGGGTCGAAAACGAGTAATGTCCTAAATTAACGAGGAGATTTTCTTCACCTCCATTTTGGCCGAATTTTTAGAGAATGCAAAAATATCCCATGGAAGTCGTAGTTATGTTGTTTACCTATCCAACGAATTGTCACACGCTAAGATTCAATGCAAATCGGCCACATTATGGCTTTCCTACTAAAAAAGGGTCGAAAACGAGTAATGTCCCAAATTAACGAGGAGATTTTCTTAACCTCCATTGTGGCTGAATTTTTAGAGAATGCAAAAATATCCCATGGAAGTCGTAGTTATGTTGTTTACCTATCCAACGAATTGTCACATGCTAAGATTCAATACAAATCGGCCACATTATGGCCTTCCTAGTAAAAAAGGGTCGAAAACGAGTAATGTCCCAAATTAACGAGGAGATTTTCTTAACCTCTATTTTGGCCAAATTTTTAGAGAATGCAAAAATATCCCGTGGAAGTCATAGTTATGTTGTTTACCTATCCAACGAATTGTCACACGCTAAGATTCAATGCAAATCGGCCACATTATGGCCTTCCTAGTAAAAAAGGGTCGAAAACGAGTAATGTCCCAAATTAACAAGGAGATTTTCTTAACCTCCATTTTGGCTGAATTTTTAAAAAATGCAAAAATATCCCATGGAAGTCGTAGCTATGTTGTTTACCTATCCAACGAATTGTCACATGCTAAGATTCAATACAAACCGGCCACTTTATGGCCTTCCTTATAAAAAAGGGTCGAAAATGAGTAATGTCCTAAATTAACGAGGGGATTTTCTTAACCTCCATTTTGGCTAAATTTTTAGAGAATGCAAAAATATCCCATGGAAGTCGTAGTTATGTTGTTTACCCATCCAACGAATTGTCACACGCTAAGATTCAACGCAAATCGGCCACATTATGGCCTTCCTACTAAAAAAGGGTCGAAAACGAGTAATGTCCTAAATTAACGAGGAGATTTTCTTAACCTCCGTTTTGGCCGAATTTTTAGAGAATGCAAAAATATCCCATGGAAGACGTAGTTATGTTGTTTACCTATCCAACAAATTGTCACATGCTAAGATTCAATACAAATCGGCCACTTTATGGCCTTCCTACTAAAAAAGGGTTGAAAACGAGTAATGTCCTAAATTAACGAGGAAATTTTCTTAACCTCCATTTTGGCCGAATTTTTAGAGAATGCAAAAATATCCCATGGAAGTCGTAGTTATGTTGTTTACCTATCCAAGGAATTGTCACACGCTAAGATTCAATGCAAATCGGCCACATTATGGCCTTCCTACTAAAAAAGGGTCGAAAACGAGTAATGTCCCAAATTAACGACGAGATTTTCTTAACCTCCATTTTGGCCGAATTTTTAGAGAATGCAAAAATATCCCATGGAAGTCGTAGTTATGTTGTTTACCTATCCAACGAATTGTCACACGCTAAGATTCAATGCAAATCGGCCACATTATGGCCTTCCTACTAAAAAAGGGTCGAAAACGAGTAATGTCCCAAATTAACGACGAGATTTTCTTAACCTCCATTTTGGCCGAATTTTTAGAGAATGCAAAAATATCCCATGGAAGTCGTAGTTATGTTGTTTACCTATCCAACGAATTGTCACACGCTAAGATTCAATGCAAATCGGCCACATTATGGCATTCCTAGTAAAAAAGGGTCGAAAACGAGTAATGTCCCAAATTAACGCGAGGATTTTCTTAACCTCCATTTTGGCTGAATTTTTAAAAAATGCAAAAATATCCCATGGAAGTCGTAGCTATGTTGTTTACCTATCCAACGAATTGTCCCATGCTAAGATTCAATACAAACCGGCCACTTTATGGCCTTCCTTATAAAAAAAGGGTCGAAAACGAGTAATGTCCTAAATTAACGAGGGGATTTTCTTAACCTCCATTTTGGCCGAATTTTTAGAGAATGCAAAAATATCCCATGGAAGTCGTAGCTATTTTGTTTACCTATCCAGCGAATTTTCACATGCTAAGATTCAATACAAATCGACCACTTTATGGCCTTCCTACTAAAAAAGGGTTGAAAACGAGTAATGTCCTAAATTAACGAGGAGATTTTCTTAACCTCCATTTTGGCCGAATTTTTAGAGAATGCAAAAATATCCCATGGAAGTCGTAGTTATGTTGTTTACCTATCCAACGAATTGTCACACGCTAAGATTCAATGCATATCGGCCACATTATGGCCTTCCTACTAAAAAAGGGTCGAAAACGAGTAATGTCCCAAATTAACGAGGAGATTTTCTTAACCTCCATTTTGGCCAAATTTTTAGAGAATGCAAAAATATCCCATGGAAGTCGTAGTTATGTTGTTTACCTATCCAACGAATTGTCACATGCTAAGATTCAATGCAAATCGGCCACATTATGGCCTTCCTAGTAAAAAAGGGTCGAAAACGAGTAATGTCCTAAATTAACGAGGGGATTTTCTTAACCTCCCTTTTGGCCGAATTTTTAGAGAATGCAAAAATATCCCATGGAAATCGTAGGTATGTTGTTTACCTATCCAACGAATTGTCACATGCTAAGATTCAATACAAATCGGCCACTTTATGGCCTTCGTAGTAAAAATGGGTCGAAAACGAGTAATGTCCTAAATTAACGAGGAGATTTTCTTCACCTCCATTTTGGCCGAATTTTTAGAGAATGCAAAAATATCCCATGGAAGTCGTAGTTATGTTGTTTACCTATCCAACGAATTGTCACACGCTAAGATTCAATGCAAATCGGCCACATTATGGCTTTCCTACTAAAAAAGGGTCGAAAACGAGTAATGTCCCAAATTAACGAGGAGATTTTCTTAACCTCCATTGTGGCTGAATTTTTAGAGAATGCAAAAATATCCCATGGAAGTCGTAGTTATGTTGTTTACCTATCCAACGAATTGTCACATGCTAAGATTCAATACAAATCGGCCACATTATGGCCTTCCTAGTAAAAAAGGGTCGAAAACGAGTAATGTCCCAAATTAACGAGGAGATTTTCTTAACCTCTATTTTGGCCAAATTTTTAGAGAATGCAAAAATAACCCGTGGAAGTCATAGTTATGTTGTTTACCTATCCAACCAATTGTCACACGCTAAGATTCAATGCAAATCGGCCACATTATGGCCTTCCTAGTAAAAAAGGGTCGAAAACGAGTAATGTCCCAAATTAACAAGGAGATTTTCTTAACCTCCATTTTGGCTGAATTTTTAAAAAATGCAAAAATATCCCATGGAAGTCGTAGCTATGTTGTTTACCTATCCAACGAATTGTCACATGCTAAGATTCAATACAAACCGGCCACTTTATGGCCTTCCTTATAAAAAAGGGTCGAAAATGAGTAATGTCCTAAATTAACGAGGGGATTTTCTTAACCTCCATTTTGGCTAAATTTTTAGAGAATGCAAAAATATCCCATGGAAGTCGTAGTTATGTTGTTTACCCATCCAACGAATTGTCACACGCTAAGATTCAATGCAAATCGGCCACATTATGGCCTTCCTACTAAAAAAGGGTCGAAAACGAGTAATGTCCTAAATTAACGAGGAGATTTTCTTAACCTCCGTTTTGGCCGAATTTTTAGAGAATGCAAAAATATCCCATGGAAGACGTAGTTATGTTGTTTACCTATCCAACAAATTGTCACATGCTAAGATTCAATACAAATCGGCCACTTTATGGCCTTCCTAGTAAAAATGGGTCGAAAACGAGTAATGTCCTAAATTAACGAGGAGATTTTCTTAACCTCCATTTTGGCCGAATTTTTAGAGAATGCAAAAATATCCCATGGAAGTCGTAGCTATGTTGTTTACCTATCCAACGAATTGTCACATGCTAAGATTCAATACAAATCGGCCACTTTATGGCCTTCCTAGTAAAAATGGGTCGAAAACGAGTAATGTCCTAAATTAACGAGGAGATTTTCTTAACCTCCATTTTGGCCGAATTTTTAGAGAATGCAAAAATATCCCATGGAAGTCGTAGCTATGTTGTTTACCTATCCAACGAATTTTCACATGCTAAGATTCAATACAAATCGACCACTTTATGGCCTTCCTACTAAAAAAGGGTTGAAAACGAGTAATGTCCTAAATTAACGAGGAGATTTTCTTAACCTCCATTTTGGCCGAATTTTTAGAGAATGCAAAAATATCCCATGGAAGTCGTAGTTATGTTGTTTACCTATCCAACGAATTGTCACACGCTAAGATTCAATGCAAATCGGCCACATTATGGCCTTCCTACTAAAAAAGGGTCGAAAACGAGTAATGTCCCAAATTAACGACGAGATTTTCTTAACCTCCATTTTGGCCGAATTTTTAGAGAATGCAAAAATATCCCATGGAAGTCGTAGTTATGTTGTTTACCTATCCAACAAATTGTCACATGCTAAGATTCAATACAAATCGGCCACTTTATGGCCTTCCTAGTAAAAATGGGTCGAAAACGAGTAATGTCCTAAATTAACGACGAGATTTTCTTAACCTCCATTTTGGCCGAATTTTTAGAGAATGCAAAAATATCCCATGGAAGTCGTAGTTATGTTGTTTACCTATCCAACGAATTGTCACACGCTAAGATTCAATGCAAATCGGCCACATTATGGCTTTCCTAGTAAAAAAGGGTCGAAAACGAGTAATGTCCCAAATTAACGCAAGGATTTTCTTAACCTCCATTTTGGCTGAATTTTTAAAAAATGCAAAAATATCCCATGGAAGTCGTAGCTATGTTGTTTACCTATCCAACGAATTGTCCCATGCTAAGATTCAATACAAACCGGCCATTTTATGGCCTTCCTTATAAAAAAAGGGTCGAAAACGAGTAATGTCCTAAATTAACGAGGGGGTTTTCTTAACCTCCATTTTGGCCGAATTTTTAGAGAATGCAAAAATATCCCATGGAAATCGTAGCTATTTTGTTTACCTATCCAACGAATTTTCACATGCTAAGATTCAATACAAATCGACCACTTTATGGCCTTCCTACTAAAAAAGGGTTGAAAACGAGTAATGTCCTAAATTAACGAGGAGATTTTCTTAACCTCCATTTTGGCCGAATTTTTAGAGAATGCAAAAATATCCCATGGAAGTCGTAGTTATGTTGTTTACCTATCCAACGAATTGTCACACGCTAAGATTCAATGCAAATCGGCCACATTATGGCCTTCCTACTAAAAAAGGGTCGAAAACGAGTAATGTCCCAAATTAACGACGAGATTTTCTTAACCTCCATTTTGGCCGAATTTTTAGAGAATGCAAAAATATCCCATGGAAGTCGTAGTTATGTTGTTTACCTATCCAACAAATTGTCACATGCTAAGATTCAATACAAATCGGCCACTTTATGGCCTTCCTAGTAAAAATGGGTCGAAAACGAGTAATGTCCTAAATTAACGACGAGATTTTCTTAACCTCCATTTTGGCCGAATTTTTAGAGAATGCAAAAATATCCCATGGAAGTCGTAGTTATGTTGTTTACCTATCCAACGAATTGTCACACGCTAAGATTCAATGCAAATCGGCCACATTATGGCTTTCCTAGTAAAAAAGGGTCGAAAACGAGTAATGTCCCAAATTAACGCAAGGATTTTCTTAACCTCCATTTTGGCTGAATTTTTAAAAAATGCAAAAATATCCCATGGAAGTCGTAGCTATGTTGTTTACCTATCCAACGAATTGTCCCATGCTAAGATTCAATACAAACCGGCCACTTTATGGCCTTCCTTATAAAAAAAGGGTCGAAAACGAGTAATGTCCTAAATTAACGAGGGGGTTTTCTTAACCTCCATTTTGGCCGAATTTTTAGAGAATGCAAAAATATCCCATGGAAATCGTAGCTATTTTGTTTACCTATCCAACGAATTTTCACATGCTAAGATTCAATACAAATCGACCACTTTATGGCCTTCCTACTAAAAAAGGGTTGAAAACGAGTAATGTCCTAAATTAACGAGGGGATTTTCTTAACCTCCCTTTTGGCCGAATTTTTAGAGAATGCAAAAATATGCCATGGAAATCGTAGGTATGTTGTTTACCTATCCAACGAATTGTCACATGCTAAGATTCAATACAAATCGGCCACTTTATGGCCTTCCTAGTAAAAATGGGTCGAAAACGAGTAACGTCCTAAATTAACGAGGAGATTTTCTTAACCTCCATTTTGGCCGAATTTTTAGAGAATGCAAAAATATCCCATGGAAGTCGTAGTTATGTTGTTTACCTATCCAACGAATTGTCACACGCTAAGATTCAATGCAAATCGGACACATTATGGCCTTCCTACTAAAAAAGGGTTGAAAACGAGTTATGTCCTTAATTAACGAGGAGATTTTCTTAACCTCCATTTTGGCCGAATTTTTAGAGAATGCGAAAATATCCCATGGAAGTCGTAGTTATGTTGTTTATCTATCCAACGAATTGTCACATGCTAAGATTCAATGCAAATCGGCCACATTATGGCCTTCCTACTAAAAAAGGGTTGAAAACGAGTTATGTCCTTAATTAACGAGGAGATTTTCTTAACCTCCATTTTGGCCGAATTTTTAGAGAATGCAAAAATATCCCATGGAAGTCGTAGTTATGTTGTTTACCTATCCAACGAATTGTCACACGCTAAGATTCAATGCAAATCGGCCACATTATGGCCTTCCTACTAAAAAAGGGTCGAAAACGAGTAATGTCCCAAATTAACGACGAGATTTTCTTAACCTCCATTTTGGCCGAATTTTTAGAGAATGCAAAAATATCCCATGGAAGTCGTAGTTATGTTGTTTACCTATCCAACAAATTGTCACATGCTAAGATTCAATACAAATCGGCCACTTTATGGCCTTCCTAGTAAAAATGGGTCGAAAACGAGTAATGTCCTAAATTAACGACGAGATTTTCTTAACCTCCATTTTGGCCGAATTTTTAGAGAATGCAAAAATATCCCATGGAAGTCGTAGTTATGTTGTTTACCTATCCAACGAATTGTCACACGCTAAGATTCAATGCAAATCGGCCACATTATGGCTTTCCTAGTAAAAAAGGGTCGAAAACGAGTAATGTCCCAAATTAACGCAAGGATTTTCTTAACCTCCATTTTGGCTGAATTTTTAAAAAATGCAAAAATATCCCATGGAAGTCGTAGCTATGTTGTTTACCTATCCAACGAATTGTCCCATGCTAAGATTCAATACAAACCGGCCACTTTATGGCCTTCCTTATAAAAAAAGGGTCGAAAACGAGTAATGTCCTAAATTAACGAGGGGGTTTTCTTAACCTCCATTTTGGCCGAATTTTTAGAGAATGCAAAAATATCCCATGGAAATCGTAGCTATTTTGTTTACCTATCCAACGAATTTTCACATGCTAAGATTCAATACAAATCGACCACTTTATGGCCTTCCTACTAAAAAAGGGTTGAAAACGAGTAATGTCCTAAATTAACGAGGGGATTTTCTTAACCTCCCTTTTGGCCGAATTATTAGAGAATGCAAAAATATGCCATGGAAATCGTAGGTATGTTGTTTACCTATCCAACGAATTGTCACATGCTAAGATTCAATACAAATCGGCCACTTTATGGCCTTCCTAGTAAAAATGGGTCGAAAACGAGTAACGTCCTAAATTAACGAGGAGATTTTCTTAACCTCCATTTTGGCCGAATTTTTAGAGAATGCAAAAATATCCCATGGAAGTCGTAGTTATGTTGTTTACCTATCCAACGAATTGTCACACGCTAAGATTCAATGCAAATCGGCCACATTATGGCCTTCCTACTAAAAAAGGGTTGAAAACGAGTTATGTCCTTAATTAACGAGGAGATTTTCTTAACCTCCATTTTGGCCGAATTTTTAGAGAATGCGAAAATATCCCATGGAAGTCGTAGTTATGTTGTTTATCTATCCAACGAATTGTCACATGCTAAGATTCAATGCAAATCGGCCACATTATGGCCTTCCTAGTAAAAAAGGGTCAAAAACGAGTAATGTCCTAAATTAACGAGGAGATTTTCTTAACCTCCGTTTTGGCCGAATTTTTAGAGAATGCAAAAATATCCCATGGAAGTCGTAGTTATGTTGTTTACCTATCCAACAAATTGTCACATGCTAAGATTCAATACAAATCGGCCACTTTATGGCCTTCCTAGTAAAAATGGGTCGAAAACGAGTAATGTCCTAAATTAACGAGGAGATTTTCTTAACCTCCATTTTGGCCGAATTTTTAGAGAATGCAAAAATATCCCATGGAAGTCGTAGTTATGTTGTTTACCTATCCAACGAATTGTCACACGCTAAGATTCAATGCATATCGGCCACATTATGGCCTTCCTACTAAAAAAGGGTCGAAAACGAGTAATGTCCCAAATTAACGAGGAGATTTTCTTAACCTCCATTTTGGCCGAATTTTTAGAGAATGCAAAAATATCCCATGGAAGTCGTAGTTATGTTGTTTACCTATCCAACGAATTGTCACATGCTAAGATTCAATGCAAATCGGCCACATTATGGCCTTCCTAGTAAAAAAGGGTCGAAAACGAGTAATGTCCTAAATTAACGAGGGGATTTTCTTAACCTCCCTTTTGGCCGAATTTTTAGAGAATGCAAAAATATCCCATGGAAATCGTAGGTATGTTGTTTACCTATCCAACGAATTGTCACATGCTAAGATTCAATACAAATCGGCCACTTTATGGCCTTCGTAGTAAAAATGGGTCGAAAACGAGTAATGTCCTAAATTAACGAGGAGATTTTCTTCACCTCCATTTTGGCCGAATTTTTAGAGAATGCAAAAATATCCCATGGAAGTCGTAGTTATGTTGTTTACCTATCCAACGAATTGTCACACGCTAAGATTCAATGCAAATCGGCCACATTATGGCTTTCCTACTAAAAAAGGGTCGAAAACGAGTAATGTCCCAAATTAACGAGGAGATTTTCTTAACCTCCATTGTGGCTGAATTTTTAGAGAATGCAAAAATATCCCATGGAAGTCGTAGTTATGTTGTTTACCTATCCAACGAATTGTCACATGCTAAGATTCAATACAAATCGGCCACATTATGGCCTTCCTAGTAAAAAAGGGTCGAAAACGAGTAATGTCCCAAATTAACGAGGAGATTTTCTTAACCTCTATTTTGGCCAAATTTTTAGAGAATGCAAAAATATCCCGTGGAAGTCATAGTTATGTTGTTTACCTATCCAACGAATTGTCACACGCTAAGATTCAATGCAAATCGGCCACATTATGGCCTTCCTAGTAAAAAAGGGTCGAAAACGAGTAATGTCCCAAATTAACAAGGAGATTTTCTTAACCTCCATTTTGGCTGAATTTTTAAAAAATGCAAAAATATCCCATGGAAGTCGTAGCTATGTTGTTTACCTATCCAACGAATTGTCACATGCTAAGATTCAATACAAACCGGCCACTTTATGGCCTTCCTTATAAAAAAGGGTCGAAAATGAGTAATGTCCTAAATTAACGAGGGGATTTTCTTAACCTCCATTTTGGCTAAATTTTTAGAGAATGCAAAAATATCCCATGGAAGTCGTAGTTATGTTGTTTACCCATCCAACGAATTGTCACACGCTAAGATTCAATGCAAATCGGCCACATTATGGCCTTCCTACTAAAAAAGGGTCGAAAACGAGTAATGTCCTAAATTAACGAGGAGATTTTCTTAACCTCCGTTTTGGCCGAATTTTTAGAGAATGCAAAAATATCCCATGGAAGACGTAGTTATGTTGTTTACCTATCCAACAAATTGTCACATGCTAAGATTCAATACAAATCGGCCACTTTATGGCCTTCCTAGTAAAAATGGGTCGAAAACGAGTAATGTCCTAAATTAACGAGGAGATTTTCTTAACCTCCATTTTGGCCGAATTTTTAGAGAATGCAAAAATATCCCATGGAAGTCGTAGCTATGTTGTTTACCTATCCAACGAATTGTCACATGCTAAGATTCAATACAAATCGGCCACTTTATGGCCTTCCTAGTAAAAATGGGTCGAAAACGAGTAATGTCCTAAATTAACGAGGAGATTTTCTTAACCTCCATTTTGGCCGAATTTTTAGAGAATGCAAAAATATCCCATGGAAGTCGTAGCTATGTTGTTTACCTATCCAACGAATTTTCACATGCTAAGATTCAATACAAATCGACCACTTTATGGCCTTCCTACTAAAAAAGGGTTGAAAACGAGTAATGTCCTAAATTAACGAGGAGATTTTCTTAACCTCCATTTTGGCCGAATTTTTAGAGAATGCAAAAATATCCCATGGAAGTCGTAGTTATGTTGTTTACCTATCCAACGAATTGTCACACGCTAAGATTCAATGCAAATCGGCCACATTATGGCCTTCCTACTAAAAAAGGGTCGAAAACGAGTAATGTCCCAAATTAACGACGAGATTTTCTTAACCTCCATTTTGGCCGAATTTTTAGAGAATGCAAAAATATCCCATGGAAGTCGTAGTTATGTTGTTTACCTATCCAACAAATTGTCACATGCTAAGATTCAATACAAATCGGCCACTTTATGGCCTTCCTAGTAAAAATGGGTCGAAAACGAGTAATGTCCTAAATTAACGACGAGATTTTCTTAACCTCCATTTTGGCCGAATTTTTAGAGAATGCAAAAATATCCCATGGAAGTCGTAGTTATGTTGTTTACCTATCCAACGAATTGTCACACGCTAAGATTCAATGCAAATCGGCCACATTATGGCTTTCCTAGTAAAAAAGGGTCGAAAACGAGTAATGTCCCAAATTAACGCAAGGATTTTCTTAACCTCCATTTTGGCTGAATTTTTAAAAAATGCAAAAATATCCCATGGAAGTCGTAGCTATGTTGTTTACCTATCCAACGAATTGTCCCATGCTAAGATTCAATACAAACCGGCCATTTTATGGCCTTCCTTATAAAAAAAGGGTCGAAAACGAGTAATGTCCTAAATTAACGAGGGGGTTTTCTTAACCTCCATTTTGGCCGAATTTTTAGAGAATGCAAAAATATCCCATGGAAATCGTAGCTATTTTGTTTACCTATCCAACGAATTTTCACATGCTAAGATTCAATACAAATCGACCACTTTATGGCCTTCCTACTAAAAAAGGGTTGAAAACGAGTAATGTCCTAAATTAACGAGGAGATTTTCTTAACCTCCATTTTGGCCGAATTTTTAGAGAATGCAAAAATATCCCATGGAAGTCGTAGTTATGTTGTTTACCTATCCAACGAATTGTCACACGCTAAGATTCAATGCAAATCGGCCACATTATGGCCTTCCTACTAAAAAAGGGTCGAAAACGAGTAATGTCCCAAATTAACGACGAGATTTTCATAACCTCCATTTTGGCCGAATTTTTAGAGAATGCAAAAATATCCCATGGAAGTCGTAGTTATGTTGTTTACCTATCCAACAAATTGTCACATGCTAAGATTCAATACAAATCGGCCACTTTATGGCCTTCCTAGTAAAAATGGGTCGAAAACGAGTAATGTCCTAAATTAACGACGAGATTTTCTTAACCTCCATTTTGGCCGAATTTTTAGAGAATGCAAAAATATCCCATGGAAGTCGTAGTTATGTTGTTTACCTATCCAACGAATTGTCACACGCTAAGATTCAATGCAAATCGGCCACATTATGGCTTTCCTAGTAAAAAAGGGTCGAAAACGAGTAATGTCCCAAATTAACGCAAGGATTTTCTTAACCTCCATTTTGGCTGAATTTTTAAAAAATGCAAAAATATCCCATGGAAGTCGTAGCTATGTTGTTTACCTATCCAACGAATTGTCCCATGCTAAGATTCAATACAAACCGGCCACTTTATGGCCTTCCTTATAAAAAAAGGGTCGAAAACGAGTAATGTCCTAAATTAACGAGGGGGTTTTCTTAACCTCCATTTTGGCCGAATTTTTAGAGAATGCAAAAATATCCCATGGAAATCGTAGCTATTTTGTTTACCTATCCAACGAATTTTCACATGCTAAGATTCAATACAAATCGACCACTTTATGGCCTTCCTACTAAAAAAGGGTTGAAAACGAGTAATGTCCTAAATTAACGAGGGGATTTTCTTAACCTCCCTTTTGGCCGAATTTTTAGAGAATGCAAAAATATGCCATGGAAATCGTAGGTATGTTGTTTACCTATCCAACGAATTGTCACATGCTAAGATTCAATACAAATCGGCCACTTTATGGCCTTCCTAGTAAAAATGGGTCGAAAACGAGTAACGTCCTAAATTAACGAGGAGATTTTCTTAACCTCCATTTTGGCCGAATTTTTAGAGAATGCAAAAATATCCCATGGAAGTCGTAGTTATGTTGTTTACCTATCCAACGAATTGTCACACGCTAAGATTCAATGCAAATCGGACACATTATGGCCTTCCTACTAAAAAAGGGTTGAAAACGAGTTATGTCCTTAATTAACGAGGAGATTTTCTTAACCTCCATTTTGGCCGAATTTTTAGAGAATGCGAAAATATCCCATGGAAGTCGTAGTTATGTTGTTTATCTATCCAACGAATTGTCACATGCTAAGATTCAATGCAAATCGGCCACATTATGGCCTTCCTACTAAAAAAGGGTTGAAAACGAGTTATGTCCTTAATTAACGAGGAGATTTTCTTAACCTCCATTTTGGCCGAATTTTTAGAGAATGCAAAAATATCCCATGGAAGTCGTAGTTATGTTGTTTACCTATCCAACGAATTGTCACACGCTAAGATTCAATGCAAATCGGCCACATTATGGCCTTCCTACTAAAAAAGGGTCGAAAACGAGTAATGTCCCAAATTAACGACGAGATTTTCTTAACCTCCATTTTGGCCGAATTTTTAGAGAATGCAAAAATATCCCATGGAAGTCGTAGTTATGTTGTTTACCTATCCAACAAATTGTCACATGCTAAGATTCAATACAAATCGGCCACTTTATGGCCTTCCTAGTAAAAATGGGTCGAAAACGAGTAATGTCCTAAATTAACGACGAGATTTTCTTAACCTCCATTTTGGCCGAATTTTTAGAGAATGCAAAAATATCCCATGGAAGTCGTAGTTATGTTGTTTACCTATCCAACGAATTGTCACACGCTAAGATTCAATGCAAATCGGCCACATTATGGCTTTCCTAGTAAAAAAGGGTCGAAAACGAGTAATGTCCCAAATTAACGCAAGGATTTTCTTAACCTCCATTTTGGCTGAATTTTTAAAAAATGCAAAAATATCCCATGGAAGTCGTAGCTATGTTGTTTACCTATCCAACGAATTGTCCCATGCTAAGATTCAATACAAACCGGCCACTTTATGGCCTTCCTTATAAAAAAAGGGTCGAAAACGAGTAATGTCCTAAATTAACGAGGGGGTTTTCTTAACCTCCATTTTGGCCGAATTTTTAGAGAATGCAAAAATATCCCATGGAAATCGTAGCTATTTTGTTTACCTATCCAACGAATTTTCACATGCTAAGATTCAATACAAATCGACCACTTTATGGCCTTCCTACTAAAAAAGGGTTGAAAACGAGTAATGTCCTAAATTAACGAGGGGATTTTCTTAACCTCCCTTTTGGCCGAATTTTTAGAGAATGCAAAAATATGCCATGGAAATCGTAGGTATGTTGTTTACCTATCCAACGAATTGTCACATGCTAAGATTCAATACAAATCGGCCACTTTATGGCCTTCCTAGTAAAAATGGGTCGAAAACGAGTAACGTCCTAAATTAACGAGGAGATTTTCTTAACCTCCATTTTGGCCGAATTTTTAGAGAATGCAAAAATATCCCATGGAAGTCGTAGTTATGTTGTTTACCTATCCAACGAATTGTCACACGCTAAGATTCAATGCAAATCGGCCACATTATGGCCTTCCTACTAAAAAAGGGTTGAAAACGAGTTATGTCCTTAATTAACGAGGAGATTTTCTTAACCTCCATTTTGGCCGAATTTTTAGAGAATGCGAAAATATCCCATGGAAGTCGTAGTTATGTTGTTTATCTATCCAACGAATTGTCACATGCTAAGATTCAATGCAAATCGGCCACATTATGGCCTTCCTAGTAAAAAAGGGTCAAAAACGAGTAATGTCCTAAATTAACGAGGAGATTTTCTTAACCTCCGTTTTGGCCGAATTTTTAGAGAATGCAAAAATATCCCATGGAAGTCGTAGTTATGTTGTTTACCTATCCAACAAATTGTCACATGCTAAGATTCAATACAAATCGGCCACTTTATGGCCTTCCTAGTAAAAATGGGTCGAAAACGAGTAATGTCCTAAATTAACGAGGAGATTTTCTTAACCTCCATTTTGGCCGAATTTTTAGAGAATGCAAAAATATCCCATGGAAGTCGTAGTTATGTTGTTTACCTATCCAACAAATTGTCACATGCTAAGATTCAATACAAATCGGCCACTATATGGCCTTCCTAGTAAAAATGGGTCGAAAACGAGTAATGTCCTAAATTAACGAGGAGATTTTCTTAACCTCCATTTTGGCCGAATTTTTAGAGAATGCAAAAATATCCCATGGAAGTCGTAGTTATGTTGTTTACCTATCCAACGAATTGTCACATGCTAAGATTCAATACAAATCGGCCACTTTATGGCCTTCCTAGTAAAAATGGGTCGAAAACGAGTAATGTCCTAAATTAACGAGGAGATTTTCTTAACCTCCATTTTGGCCGAATTTTTAGAGAATGCAAAAATATCCCATTGAAGTCGTAGTTATGTTGTTTACCTATCCAACGAAATGTGACACGCTAAGATTCAATGCAAATCGGCCACATTATGGCTTTCCTACTAAAAAAGGGTTGAAAACGAGTTATGTCCTAAATTAACGAGGAGATTTTCTTAACCTCCATTTTGGCCGAATTTTTAGAGAATGCGAAAATATCCCATGGAAGTCGTAGTTATGTTGTTTATCTATCCAACGAATTGTCACATGCTAAGATTCAATGCAAATCGGCCACATTATGGCCTTCCTAGTAAAAAAGGGTCAAAAACGAGTAATGTCCTAAATTAACGAGGAGATTTTCTTAACCTCCGTTTTGGCCGAATTTTTAGAGAATGCAAAAATATCCCATGGAAGTCGTAGTTATGTCGTTTACCTATCCAACAAATTGTCACATGCTAAGATTCAATACAAATCGGCCACTTTATGGCCTTCCTAGTAAAAATGGGTCGAAAACGAGTAATGTCCTAAATTAACGAGGAGATTTTCTTAACCTCCATTTTGGCCGAATTTTTAGAGAATGCAAAAATATCCCATGGAAGTCGTAGTTATGTTGTTTACCTATCCAACGAATTGTCACATGCTAAGATTCAATACAAATCGGCCACTTTATGGCCTTCCTAGTAAAAAAGGGTTGAAAACGAGTAATGTCCTAAATTAACGAGGAGATTTTCTTAACCTCCATTTTGGCCGAATTTTTAGAGAATGCAAAAATATCCCATTGAAGTCGTAGTTATGTTGTTTACCTATCCAACGAATTGTGACACGCTAAGATTCAATGCAAATCGGCCACATTATGGCTTTCCTACTAAAAAAGGGTTGAAAACGAGTTATGTCCTAAATTAACGAGGAGATTTTCTTAACCTCCATTTTGGCCGAATTTTTAGAGAATGCGAAAATATCCCATGGAAGTCGTAGTTATGTTGTTTATCTATCCAACGAATTGTCACATGCTAAGATTCAATGCAAATCGGCCACATTATGGCCTTCCTAGTAAAAAAGGGTCAAAAACGAGTAATGTCCTAAATTAACGAGGAGATTTTCTTAACCTCCGTTTTGGCCGAATTTTTAGAGAATGCAAAAATATCCCATGGAAGTCGTAGTTATGTCGTTTACCTATCCAACAAATTGTCACATGCTAAGATTCAATACAAATCGGCCACTTTATGGCCTTCCTAGTAAAAATGGGTCGAAAACGAGTAATGTCCTAAATTAACGACGAGATTTTCTTAACCTCCATTTTGGCCGAATTTTTAGAGAATGCAAAAATATCCCATGGAAGTCGTAGTTATGTTGTTTACCTATCCAACGAATTGTCACACGCTAAGATTCAATGCAAATCGGCCACATTATGGCCTTCCTAGTAAAAAAGGGTCGAAAACGAGTAATGTCCCAAATTAACGCAAGGATTTTCTTAACCTCCATTTTGGCTGAATTTTTAAAAAATGCAAAAATATCCCATGGAAGTCGTAGCTATGTTGTTTACCTATCCAACGAATTGTCCCATGCTAAGATTCAATACAAACCGGCCACTTTATGGCCTTCCTTATAAAAAAAGGGTCGAAAACGAGTAATGTCCTAAATTAACGAGGAGATTTTCTTAACCTCCATTTTGGCCGAATTTTTAGAGAATGCAAAAATATCCCATGGAAGTCGTAGCTATTTTGTTTACCTATCCAACGAATTTTCACATGCTAAGATTCAATACAAATCGACCACTTTATGGCCTTCCTACTAAAAAAGGGTTGAAAACGAGTAATGTCCTAAATTAACGAGGAGATTTTCTTAACCTCCATTTCGGTCGAATTTTTAGAGAATGCAAAAATATCCCATGGAAGTCGTAGTTATGTTGTTTACCTATCCAACGAATTGTCACACGCTAAGATTCAATGCAAATCGGCCACATTATGGCCTTCCTACTAAAAAAGGGTCGAAAACGAGTAATGTCCCAAATTAACGAGGAGATTTTCTTAACCTCCATTTTGGCCGAATTTTTAGAGAATGCAAAAATATCCCATGGAAGTCGTAGTTATGTTGTTTACCTATCCAACGAATTGTCACACGCTAAGATTCAATGCAAATCGGCCACATTATGGCATTCCTAGTAAAAAAAGGGTCGAAAACGAGTAATGTCCTAAATTAACGAGGGGATTTTCTTAACCTCCATTTTGGCCAAATTTTTAGAGAATGCAAAAATATCCCATGGAAGTCGTAGCTATTTTGTTTACCTATCCAGCGAATTTTCACATGCTAAGATTCAATACAAATCGACCACTTTATGGCCTTCCTACTAAAAAAGGGTTGAAAACGAGTAATGTCCTAAATTAACGAGGAGATTTTCTTAACCTCCATTTTGGCCGAATTTTTAGAGAATGCAAAAATATCCCATGGAAGTCGTAGTTATGTTGTTTACCTATCCAACGAATTGTCACACGCTAAGATTCAATGCAAATCGGCCACATTATGGCCTTCCTACTAAAAAAGGGTTGAAAACGAGTAATGTCCTAAATTAACGAGGAGATTTTCTTAACCTCCATTTTGGCCGAATTTTTAGAGAATGCGAAAATATCCCATGGAAGTCGTAGTTATGTTGTTTATCTATCCAACGAATTGTCACATGCTAAGATTAAATGCAAATCGGCCACATTATGGCCTTCCTAGTAAAAAAGGGTCAAAAACGAGTAATGTCCTAAATTAACGAGGAGATTTTCTTAACCTCCGTTTTGGCCGAATTTTTAGAGAATGCAAAAATATCCCATGGAAGTCGTAGTTATGTTGTTTACCTATCCAACAAATTGTCACATGCTAAGATTCAATACAAATCGGCCACTTTATGGCCTTCCTAGTAAAAATGGGTCGAAAACGAGTAATGTCCTAAATTAACGAGGAGATTTTCTTAACCTCCATTTTGGCCGAATTTTTAGAGAATGCAAAAATATCCCATGGAAGTCGTAGTTATGTTGTTTACCTATCCAACAAATTGTCACATGCTAAGATTCAATACAAATCGGCCACTATATGGCCTTCCTAGTAAAAATGGGTCGAAAACGAGTAATGTCCTAAATTAACGAGGAGATTTTCTTAACCTCCATTTTGGCCGAATTTTTAGAGAATGCAAAAATATCCCATGGAAGTCGTAGTTATGTTGTTTACCTATCCAACGAATTGTCACATGCTAAGATTCAATACAAATCGGCCACTTTATGGCCTTCCTAGTAAAAATGGGTCGAAAACGAGTAATGTCCTAAATTAACGAGGAGATTTTCTTAACCTCCATTTTGGCCGAATTTTTAGAGAATGCAAAAATATCCCATGGAAGTCGTAGTTATGTTGTTTACCTATCCAACGAATTGTCACATGCTAAGATTCAATACAAATCGGCCACTATATGGCCTTCCTAGTAAAAATGGGTCAAAAACGAGTAATGTCCTAAATTAACGAGGAGATTTTCTTAACCTCCGTTTTGGCCGAATTTTTAGAGAATGCAAAAATATCCCATGGAAGTCGTAGTTATGTTGTTTACCTATCCAACAAATTGTCACATGCTAAGATTCAATACAAATCGGCCACTTTATGGCCTTCCTAGTAAAAATGGGTCGAAAACGAGTAATGTCCTAAATTAACGAGGAGATTTTCTTAACCTCCATTTTGGCCGAATTTTTAGAGAATGCAAAAATATCCCATGGAAGTCGTAGTTATGTTGTTTACCTATCCAACAAATTGTCACATGCTAAGATTCAATACAAATCGGCCACTATATGGCCTTCCTAGTAAAAATGGGTCGAAAACGAGTAATGTCCTAAATTAACGAGGAGATTTTCTTAACCTCCATTTTGGCCGAATTTTTAGAGAATGCAAAAATATCCCATGGAAGTCGTAGTTATGTTGTTTACCTATCCAACGAATTGTCACATGCTAAGATTCAATACAAATCGGCCACTTTATGGCCTTCCTAGTAAAAATGGGTCGAAAACGAGTAATGTCCTAAATTAACGAGGAGATTTTCTTAACCTCCATTTTGGCCGAATTTTTAGAGAATGCAAAAATATCCCATTGAAGTCGTAGTTATGTTGTTTACCTATCCAACGAAATGTGACACGCCAAAGATTCAATGCAAATCGGCCACATTATGGCTTTCCTACTAAAAAAGGGTTGAAAACGAGTTATGTCCTAAATTAACGAGGAGATTTTCTTAACCTCCATTTTGGCCGAATTTTTAGAGAATGCGAAAATATCCCATGGAAGTCGTAGTTATGTTGTTTATCTATCCAACGAATTGTCACATGCTAAGATTCAATGCAAATCGGCCACATTATGGCCTTCCTAGTAAAAAAGGGTCAAAAACGAGTAATGTCCTAAATTAACGAGGAGATTTTCTTAACCTCCGTTTTGGCCGAATTTTTAGAGAATGCAAAAATATCCCATGGAAGTCGTAGTTATGTCGTTTACCTATCCAACAAATTGTCACATGCTAAGATTCAATACAAATCGGCCACTTTATGGCCTTCCTAGTAAAAATGGGTCGAAAACGAGTAATGTCCTAAATTAACGAGGAGATTTTCTTAACCTCCATTTTGGCCGAATTTTTAGAGAATGCAAAAATATCCCATGGAAGTCGTAGTTATGTTGTTTACCTATCCAACGAATTGTCACATGCTAAGATTCAATACAAATCGGCCACTTTATGGCCTTCCTAGTAAAAATGGGTCGAAAACGAGTAATGTCCTAAATTAACGAGGAGATTTTCTTAACCTCCATTTTGGCCGAATTTTTAGAGAATGCAAAAATATCCCATTGAAGTCGTAGTTATGTTGTTTACCTATCCAACGAATTGTGACACGCTAAGATTCAATGCAAATCGGCCACATTATGGCTTTCCTACTAAAAAAGGGTTGAAAACGAGTTATGTCCTAAATTAACGAGGAGATTTTCTTAACCTCCATTTTGGCCGAATTTTTAGAGAATGCGAAAATATCCCATGGAAGTCGTAGTTATGTTGTTTATCTATCCAACGAATTGTCACATGCTAAGATTCAATGCAAATCGGCCACATTATGGCCTTCCTAGTAAAAAAGGGTCAAAAACGAGTAATGTCCTAAATTAACGAGGAGATTTTCTTAACCTCCGTTTTGGCCGAATTTTTAGAGAATGCAAAAATATCCCATGGAAGTCGTAGTTATGTCGTTTACCTATCCAACAAATTGTCACATGCTAAGATTCAATACAAATCGGCCACTTTATGGCCTTCCTAGTAAAAATGGGTCGAAAACGAGTAATGTCCTAAATTAACGACGAGATTTTCTTAACCTCCATTTTGGCCGAATTTTTAGAGAATGCAAAAATATCCCATGGAAGTCGTAGTTATGTTGTTTACCTATCCAACGAATTGTCACACGCTAAGATTCAATGCAAATCGGCCACATTATGGCCTTCCTAGTAAAAAAGGGTCGAAAACGAGTAATGTCCCAAATTAACGCAAGGATTTTCTTAACCTCCATTTTGGCTGAATTTTTAAAAAATGCAAAAATATCCCATGGAAGTCGTAGCTATGTTGTTTACCTATCCAACGAATTGTCCCATGCTAAGATTCAATACAAACCGGCCACTTTATGGCCTTCCTTATAAAAAAAGGGTCGAAAACGAGTAATGTCCTAAATTAACGAGGGGATTTTCTTAACCTCCATTTTGGCCGAATTTTTAGAGAATGCAAAAATATCCCATGGAAGTCGTAGCTATTTTGTTTACCTATCCAACGAATTTTCACATGCTAAGATTCAATACAAATCGACCACTTTATGGCCTTCCTACTAAAAAAGGGTTGAAAACGAGTAATGTCCTAAATTAACGAGGAGATTTTCTTAACCTCCATTTCGGTCGAATTTTTAGAGAATGCAAAAATATCCCATGGAAGTCGTAGTTATGTTGTTTACCTATCCAACGAATTGTCACACGCTAAGATTCAATGCAAATCGGCCACATTATGGCCTTCCTACTAAAAAAGGGTCGAAAACGAGTAATGTCCCAAATTAACGAGGAGATTTTCTTAACCTCCATTTTGGCCGAATTTTTAGAGAATGCAAAAATATCCCATGGAAGTCGTAGTTATGTTGTTTACCTATCCAACGAATTGTCACACGCTAAGATTCAATGCAAATCGGCCACATTATGGCATTCCTAGTAAAAAAGGGTCGAAAACGAGTAATGTCCTAAATTAACGAGGGGATTTTCTTAACCTCCATTTTGGCCAAATTTTTAGAGAATGCAAAAATATCCCATGGAAGTCGTAGTTATGTTGTTTATCTATCCAACGAATTGTCACATGCTAAGATTCAATGCAAATCGGCCACATTATGGCCTTCCTAGTAAAAAAGGGTCAAAAACGAGTAATGTCCTAAATTAACGAGGAGATTTTCTTAACCTCCGTTTTGGCCGAATTTTTAGAGAATGCAAAAATATCCCATGGAAGTCGTAGTTATGTCGTTTACCTATCCAACAAATTGTCACATGCTAAGATTCAATACAAATCGGCCACTTTATGGCCTTCCTAGTAAAAATGGGTCGAAAACGAGTAATGTCCTAAATTAACGAGGAGATTTTCTTAACCTCCATTTTGGCCGAATTTTTAGAGAATGCAAAAATATCCCATGGAAGTCGTAGTTATGTTGTTTACCTATCCAACGAATTGTCACATGCTAAGATTCAATACAAATCGGCCACTTTATGGCCTTCCTAGTAAAAAAGGGTTGAAAACGAGTAATGTCCTAAATTAACGAGGAGATTTTCTTAACCTCCATTTTGGCCGAATTTTTAGAGAATGCAAAAATATCCCATTGAAGTCGTAGTTATGTTGTTTACCTATCCAACGAATTGTGACACGCTAAGATTCAATGCAAATCGGCCACATTATGGCTTTCCTACTAAAAAAGGGTTGAAAACGAGTTATGTCCTAAATTAACGAGGAGATTTTCTTAACCTCCATTTTGGCCGAATTTTTAGAGAATGCGAAAATATCCCATGGAAGTCGTAGTTATGTTGTTTATCTATCCAACGAATTGTCACATGCTAAGATTCAATGCAAATCGGCCACATTATGGCCTTCCTAGTAAAAAAGGGTCAAAAACGAGTAATGTCCTAAATTAACGAGGAGATTTTCTTAACCTCCGTTTTGGCCGAATTTTTAGAGAATGCAAAAATATCCCATGGAAGTCGTAGTTATGTCGTTTACCTATCCAACAAATTGTCACATGCTAAGATTCAATACAAATCGGCCACTTTATGGCCTTCCTAGTAAAAATGGGTCGAAAACGAGTAATGTCCTAAATTAACGACGAGATTTTCTTAACCTCCATTTTGGCCGAATTTTTAGAGAATGCAAAAATATCCCATGGAAGTCGTAGTTATGTTGTTTACCTATCCAACGAATTGTCACACGCTAAGATTCAATGCAAATCGGCCACATTATGGCCTTCCTAGTAAAAAAGGGTCGAAAACGAGTAATGTCCCAAATTAACGCAAGGATTTTCTTAACCTCCATTTTGGCTGAATTTTTAAAAAATGCAAAAATATCCCATGGAAGTCGTAGCTATGTTGTTTACCTATCCAACGAATTGTCCCATGCTAAGATTCAATACAAACCGGCCACTTTATGGCCTTCCTTATAAAAAAAGGGTCGAAAACGAGTAATGTCCTAAATTAACGAGGGGATTTTCTTAACCTCCATTTTGGCCGAATTTTTAGAGAATGCAAAAATATCCCATGGAAGTCGTAGCTATTTTGTTTACCTATCCAACGAATTTTCACATGCTAAGATTCAATACAAATCGACCACTTTATGGCCTTCCTACTAAAAAAGGGTTGAAAACGAGTAATGTCCTAAATTAACGAGGAGATTTTCTTAACCTCCATTTTGGCCGAATTTTTAGAGAATGCAAAAATATCCCATGGAAGTCGTAGTTATGTTGTTTACCTATCCAACGAATTGTCACATGCTAAGATTCAATACAAATCGGCCACTTTATGGCCTTCCTAGTAAAAAAGGGTTGAAAACGAGTAATGTCCTAAATTAACGAGGAGATTTTCTTAACCTCCATTTTGGCCGAATTTTTAGAGAATGCAAAAATATCCCATTGAAGTCGTAGTTATGTTGTTTACCTATCCAACGAATTGTGACACGCTAAGATTCAATGCAAATCGGCCACATTATGGCTTTCCTACTAAAAAAGGGTTGAAAACGAGTTATGTCCTAAATTAACGAGGAGATTTTCTTAACCTCCATTTTGGCCGAATTTTTAGAGAATGCGAAAATATCCCATGGAAGTCGTAGTTATGTTGTTTATCTATCCAACGAATTGTCACATGCTAAGATTCAATGCAAATCGGCCACATTATGGCCTTCCTAGTAAAAAAGGGTCAAAAACGAGTAATGTCCTAAATTAACGAGGAGATTTTCTTAACCTCCGTTTTGGCCGAATTTTTAGAGAATGCAAAAATATCCCATGGAAGTCGTAGTTATGTCGTTTACCTATCCAACAAATTGTCACATGCTAAGATTCAATACAAATCGGCCACTTTATGGCCTTCCTAGTAAAAATGGGTCGAAAACGAGTAATGTCCTAAATTAACGACGAGATTTTCTTAACCTCCATTTTGGCCGAATTTTTAGAGAATGCAAAAATATCCCATGGAAGTCGTAGTTATGTTGTTTACCTATCCAACGAATTGTCACACGCTAAGATTCAATGCAAATCGGCCACATTATGGCCTTCCTAGTAAAAAAGGGTCGAAAACGAGTAATGTCCCAAATTAACGCAAGGATTTTCTTAACCTCCATTTTGGCTGAATTTTTAAAAAATGCAAAAATATCCCATGGAAGTCGTAGCTATGTTGTTTACCTATCCAACGAATTGTCCCATGCTAAGATTCAATACAAACCGGCCACTTTATGGCCTTCCTTATAAAAAAAGGGTCGAAAACGAGTAATGTCCTAAATTAACGAGGGGATTTTCTTAACCTCCATTTTGGCCGAATTTTTAGAGAATGCAAAAATATCCCATGGAAGTCGTAGCTATTTTGTTTACCTATCCAACGAATTTTCACATGCTAAGATTCAATACAAATCGACCACTTTATGGCCTTCCTACTAAAAAAGGGTTGAAAACGAGTAATGTCCTAAATTAACGAGGAGATTTTCTTAACCTCCATTTCGGTCGAATTTTTAGAGAATGCAAAAATATCCCATGGAAGTCGTAGTTATGTTGTTTACCTATCCAACGAATTGTCACACGCTAAGATTCAATGCAAATCGGCCACATTATGGCCTTCCTACTAAAAAAGGGTCGAAAACGAGTAATGTCCCAAATTAACGAGGAGATTTTCTTAACCTCCATTTTGGCCGAATTTTTAGAGAATGCAAAAATATCCCATGGAAGTCGTAGTTATGTTGTTTACCTATCCAACGAATTGTCACACGCTAAGATTCAATGCAAATCGGCCACATTATGGCATTCCTAGTAAAAAAAGGGTCGAAAACGAGTAATGTCCTAAATTAACGAGGGGATTTTCTTAACCTCCATTTTGGCCAAATTTTTAGAGAATGCAAAAATATCCCATGGAAGTCGTAGCTATTTTGTTTACCTATCCAGCGAATTTTCACATGCTAAGATTCAATACAAATCGACCACTTTATGGCCTTCCTACTAAAAAAGGGTTGAAAACGAGTAATGTCCTAAATTAACGAGGAGATTTTCTTAACCTCCATTTTGGCCGAATTTTTAGAGAATGCAAAAATATCCCATGGAAGTCGTAGTTATGTTGTTTACCTATCCAACGAATTGTCACACGCTAAGATTCAATGCAAATCGGCCACATTATGGCCTTCCTACTAAAAAAGGGTTGAAAACGAGTAATGTCCTAAATTAACGAGGAGATTTTCTTAACCTCCGTTTTGGCCGAATTTTTAGAGAATGCAAAAATATCCCATGGAAGTCGTAGTTATGTTGTTTACCTATCCAACAAATTGTCACATGCTAAGATTCAATACAAATCGGCCACTTTATGGCCTTCCTAGTAAAAATGGGTCGAAAACGAGTAATGTCCTAAATTAACGAGGAGATTTTCTTAACCTCCATTTTGGCCGAATTTTTAGAGAATGCAAAAATATCCCATGGAAGTCGTAGTTATGTTGTTTACCTATCCAACAAATTGTCACATGCTAAGATTCAATACAAATCGGCCACTATATGGCCTTCCTAGTAAAAATGGGTCGAAAACGAGTAATGTCCTAAATTAACGAGGAGATTTTCTTAACCTCCATTTTGGCCGAATTTTTAGAGAATGCAAAAATATCCCATGGAAGTCGTAGTTATGTTGTTTACCTATCCAACGAATTGTCACATGCTAAGATTCAATACAAATCGGCCACTTTATGGCCTTCCTAGTAAAAATGGGTCGAAAACGAGTAATGTCCTAAATTAACGAGGAGATTTTCTTAACCTCCATTTTGGCCGAATTTTTAGGGAATGCAAAAATATCCCATTGAAGTCGTAGTTATGTTGTTTACCTATCCAACGAAATGTGACACGCCAAAGATTCAATGCAAATCGGCCACATTATGGCTTTCCTACTAAAAAAGGGTTGAAAACGAGTTATGTCCTAAATTAACGAGGAGATTTTCTTAACCTCCATTTTGGCCGAATTTTTAGAGAATGCGAAAATATCCCATGGAAGTCGTAGTTATGTTGTTTATCTATCCAACGAATTGTCACATGCTAAGATTCAATGCAAATCGGCCACATTATGGCCTTCCTAGTAAAAAAGGGTCAAAAACGAGTAATGTCCTAAATTAACGAGGAGATTTTCTTAACCTCCGTTTTGGCCGAATTTTTAGAGAATGCAAAAATATCCCATGGAAGTCGTAGTTATGTCGTTTACCTATCCAACAAATTGTCACATGCTAAGATTCAATACAAATCGGCCACTTTATGGCCTTCCTAGTAAAAATGGGTCGAAAACGAGTAATGTCCTAAATTAACGAGGAGATTTTCTTAACCTCCATTTTGGCCGAATTTTTAGAGAATGCAAAAATATCCCATGGAAGTCGTAGTTATGTTGTTTACCTATCCAACGAATTGTCACATGCTAAGATTCAATACAAATCGGCCACTTTATGGCCTTCCTAGTAAAAATGGGTCGAAAACGAGTAATGTCCTAAATTAACGAGGAGATTTTCTTAACCTCCATTTTGGCCGAATTTTTAGAGAATGCAAAAATATCCCATTGAAGTCGTAGTTATGTTGTTTACCTATCCAACGAATTGTGACACGCTAAGATTCAATGCAAATCGGCCACATTATGGCTTTCCTACTAAAAAAGGGTTGAAAACGAGTTATGTCCTAAATTAACGAGGAGATTTTCTTAACCTCCATTTTGGCCGAATTTTTAGAGAATGCGAAAATATCCCATGGAAGTCGTAGTTATGTTGTTTATCTATCCAACGAATTGTCACATGCTAAGATTCAATGCAAATCGGCCACATTATGGCCTTCCTAGTAAAAAAGGGTCAAAAACGAGTAATGTCCTAAATTAACGAGGAGATTTTCTTAACCTCCGTTTTGGCCGAATTTTTAGAGAATGCAAAAATATCCCATGGAAGTCGTAGTTATGTCGTTTACCTATCCAACAAATTGTCACATGCTAAGATTCAATACAAATCGGCCACTTTATGGCCTTCCTAGTAAAAATGGGTCGAAAACGAGTAATGTCCTAAATTAACGACGAGATTTTCTTAACCTCCATTTTGGCCGAATTTTTAGAGAATGCAAAAATATCCCATGGAAGTCGTAGTTATGTTGTTTACCTATCCAACGAATTGTCACACGCTAAGATTCAATGCAAATCGGCCACATTATGGCCTTCCTAGTAAAAAAGGGTCGAAAACGAGTAATGTCCCAAATTAACGCAAGGATTTTCTTAACCTCCATTTTGGCTGAATTTTTAAAAAATGCAAAAATATCCCATGGAAGTCGTAGCTATGTTGTTTACCTATCCAACGAATTGTCCCATGCTAAGATTCAATACAAACCGGCCACTTTATGGCCTTCCTTATAAAAAAAGGGTCGAAAACGAGTAATGTCCTAAATTAACGAGGGGATTTTCTTAACCTCCATTTTGGCCGAATTTTTAGAGAATGCAAAAATATCCCATGGAAGTCGTAGCTATTTTGTTTACCTATCCAACGAATTTTCACATGCTAAGATTCAATACAAATCGACCACTTTATGGCCTTCCTACTAAAAAAGGGTTGAAAACGAGTAATGTCCTAAATTAACGAGGAGATTTTCTTAACCTCCATTTCGGTCGAATTTTTAGAGAATGCAAAAATATCCCATGGAAGTCGTAGTTATGTTGTTTACCTATCCAACGAATTGTCACACGCTAAGATTCAATGCAAATCGGCCACATTATGGCCTTCCTACTAAAAAAGGGTCGAAAACGAGTAATGTCCCAAATTAACGAGGAGATTTTCTTAACCTCCATTTTGGCCGAATTTTTAGAGAATGCAAAAATATCCCATGGAAGTCGTAGTTATGTTGTTTACCTATCCAACGAATTGTCACACGCTAAGATTCAATGCAAATCGGCCACATTATGGCATTCCTAGTAAAAAAGGGTCGAAAACGAGTAATGTCCTAAATTAACGAGGGGATTTTCTTAACCTCCATTTTGGCCAAATTTTTAGAGAATGCAAAAATATCCCATGGAAGTCGTAGCTATTTTGTTTACCTATCCAGCGAATTTTCACATGCTAAGATTCAATACAAATCGACCACTTTATGGCCTTCCTACTAAAAAAGGGTTGAAAACGAGTAATGTCCTAAATTAACGAGGAGATTTTCTTAACCTCCATTTTGGCCGAATTTTTAGAGAATGCAAAAATATCCCATGGAAGTCGTAGTTATGTTGTTTACCTATCCAACGAATTGTCACACGCTAAGATTCAATGCAAATCGGCCACATTATGGCCTTCCTACTAAAAAAGGGTCGAAAACGAGTAATGTCCCAAATTAACGAGGAGATTTTCTTAACCTCCATTTTGGCCGAATTTTTAGAGAATGCAAAAATATCCCATGGAAGTCGTAGTTATGTTGTTTACCTTTCCAACGAATTGTCACATGCTAAGATTCAATGCAAATCGGCCACATTATGGCCTTCCTAGTAAAAAAGGGTCGAAAACGAGTAATGTCCTAAATTAACGAGGGGATTTTCTTAACCTCCCTTTTGGCCGAATTTTTAGAGAATGCAAAAATATCCCATGGAAATCGTAGGTATGTTGTTTACCTATCCAACGAATTGTCACATGCTAAGATTCAATACAAATCGGCCACTTTATGGCCTTCCTAGTAAAAATGGGTCGAAAACGAGTAACGTCCTAAATTAACGAGGAGATTTTCTTAACCTCCATTTTGGCCGAATTTTTAGAGAATGCAAAAATATCCCATTGAAGTCGTAGTTATGTTGTTTACCTATCCAACGAATTGTGACACGCTAAGATTCAATGCAAATCGGCCACATTATGGCTTTCCTACTAAAAAAGGGTTGAAAACGAGTTATGTCCTAAATTAACGAGGAGATTTTCTTAACCTCCATTTTGGCCGAATTTTTAGAGAATGCGAAAATATCCCATGGAAGTCGTAGTTATGTTGTTTATCTATCCAACGAATTGTCACATGCTAAGATTCAATGCAAATCGGCCACACTATGGCCTTCCTAGTAAAAAAGGGTCAAAAACGAGTAATGTCCTAAATTAACGAGGAGATTTTCTTAACCTCCGTTTTGGCCGAATTTTTAGAGAATGCAAAAATATCCCATGGAAGTCGTAGTTATGTCGTTTACCTATCCAACGAATTGTCACACGCTAAGATTCAATGCAAATCGGCCACATTATGGCCTTCCTACTAAAAAAGGGTCGAAAACGAGTAATGTCCCAAATTAACGAGGAGATTTTCTTAACCTCCATTTTGGCCGAATTTTTAGAGAATGCAAAAATATCCCATGGAAGTCGTAGTTATGTTGTTTACCTATCCAACGAATTGTCACACGCTAAGATTCAATGCAAATCGGCCACATTATGGCATTCCTAGTAAAAAAGGGTGGAAAACGAGTAATGTCCTAAATTAACGAGGGGATTTTCTTAACCTCCATTTTGGCCGAATTTTTAGAGAATGCAAAAATATCCCATGGAAGTCGTAGCTATTTTGTTTACCTATCCAGCGAATTTTCACATGCTAAGATTCAATACAAATCGACCACTTTATGGCCTTCCTACTAAAAAAGGGTTGAAAACGAGTAATGTCCTAAATTAACGAGGAGATTTTCTTAACCTCCATTTTGGCCGAATTTTTAGAGAATGCAAAAATATCCCATGGAAGTCGTAGTTATGTTGTTTACCTATCCAACGAATTGTCACACGCTAAGAGTCAATGCAAATCGGCCACATTATGGCCTTCCTACTAAAAAAGGGTCGAAAACGAGTAATGTCCCAAATTAACGAGGAGATTTTCTTAACCTCCATTTTGGCCGAATTTTTAGAGAATGCAAAAATATCCCATGGAAGTCGTAGTTATGTTGTTTACCTTTCCAACGAATTGTCACATGCTAAGATTCAATGCAAATCGGCCACATTATGGCCTTCCTAGTAAAAAAGGGTCGAAAACGAGTAATGTCCTAAATTAACGAGGGGATTTTCTTAACCTCCCTTTTGGCCGAATTTTTAGAGAATGCAAAAATATCCCATGGAAATCGTAGGTATGTTGTTTACCTATCCAACGAATTGTCACATGCTAAGATTCAATACAAATCGGCCACTTTATGGCCTTCCTAGTAAAAATGGGTCGAAAACGAGTAACGTCCTAAATTAACGAGGAGATTTTCTTAACCTCCGTTTTTGCCGAATTTTTAGAGAATGCAAAAATATCCCATGGAAGTCGTAGTTATGTTGTTTACCTATCCAACAAATTGTCACATGCTAAGATTCAATACAAATCGGCCACTTTATGGCCTTCCTAGTAAAAATGGGTCGAAAACGAGTAATGTCCTAAATTAACGAGGATATTTTCTTAACCTCCATTTTGGCCGAATTTTTAGAGAATGCAAAAATATCCCATGGAAGTCGTAGTTATGTTGTTTACCTATCCAACGAATTGTCACACGCTAAGATTCAATGCAAATCGGCCACATTATGGCCTTCCTACTAAAAAAGGGTCGAAAACGAGTAATGTCCCAAATTAACGAGGAGATTTTCTTAACCTCCATTGTGGCTGAATTTTTAGAGAATGCAAAAATATCCCATGGAAGTCGTAGTTATGTTGTTTACCTATCCAACGAATTGTCACATGCTAAGATTCAATACAAATCGGCCACATTATGGCCTTCCTAGTAAAAAAGTGTCGAAAACGAGTAATGTCCCAAATTAACGAGGAGATTTTCTTAACCTCTATTTTGGCCAAATTTTTAGAGAATGCAAAAATATCCCGTGGAAGTCATAGTTATGTTGTTTACCTATCCAACGAATTGTCACACGCTAAGATTCAATGCAAATCGGCCACATTATGGCCTTCCTAGTAAAAAAGGGTCGAAAACGAGTAATGTCCCAAATTAACAAGGAGATTTTCTTAACCTCCATTTTGGCTGAATTTTTAAAAAATGCAAAAATATCCCATGGAAGTCGTAGCTATGTTGTTTACCTATCCAACGAATTGTCCCATGCTAAGATTCAATACAAACCGGCCACTTTATGGCCTTCCTTATAAAAAAGGGTCGAAAATGAGTAATGTCCTAAATTAACGAGGGGATTTTCTTAACCTCCATTTTGGCTAAATTTTTAGAGAATGCAAAAATATCCCATGGAAGTCGTAGTTATGTTGTTTACCCATCCAACGAATTGTCACACGCTAGGATTCAATGCAAATCGGCCACATTATGGCCTTCCTACTAAAAAAGGGTCGAAAACGAGTAATGTCCTAAATTAACGAGGAGATTTTCTTAACCTCCGTTTTGGCCGAATTTTTAGAGAATGCAAAAATATCCCATGGAAGACGTAGTTATGTTGTTTACCTATCCAACAAATTGTCACATGCTAAGATTCAATACAAATCGGCCACTTTATGGCCTTCCTAGTAAAAATGGGTCGAAAACGAGTAATGTCCTAAATTAACGAGGAGATTTTCTTAACCTCCATTTTGGCCGAATTTTTAGAGAATGCAAAAATATCCCATGGAAGTCGTAGCTATGTTGTTTACCTATCCAACGAATTGTCACATGCTAAGATTCAATACAAATCGGCCACTTTATGGCCTTCCTAGTAAAAATGGGTTGAAAACGAGTAATGTCCTAAATTAACGAGGAGATTTTCTTAACCTCCGTTTTGGCCGAATTTTTAGAGAATGCAAAAATATCCCATGGAAGTCGTAGTTATGTTGTTTACCTATCCAACGAATTGTCACACGCTAAGATTCAATGCAAATCGGCCACATTATGGCATTCCTAGTAAAAAAGGGTGGAAAACGAGTAATGTCCTAAATTAACGAGGGGATTTTCTTAACCTCCATTTTGGCCGAATTTTGAGAGAATGCAAAAATATCCCATGGAAGTCGTAGCTATTTTGTTTACCTATCCAGCGAATTTTCACATGCTAAGATTCAATACAAATCGACCACTTTATGGCCTTCCTACTAAAAAAGGGTTGAAAACGAGTAATGTCCTAAATTAACGAGGAGATTTTCTTAACCTCCATTTTGGCCGAATTTTTAGAGAATGCAAAAATATCCCATGGAAGTCGTAGTTATGTTGTTTACCTATCCAACGAATTGTCACACGCTAAGATTCAATGCAAATCGGCCACATTATGGCCTTCCTACTAAAAAAGGGTCGAAAACGAGTAATGTCCCAAATTAACGAGGAGATTTTCTTAACCTCCATTTTGGCCGAATTTTTAGAGAATGCAAAAATATCCCATGGAAGTCGTAGTTATGTTGTTTACCTTTCCAACGAATTGTCACATGCTAAGATTCAATGCAAATCGGCCACATTATGGCCTTCCTAGTAAAAAAGGGTCGAAAACGAGTAATGTCCTAAATTAACGAGGGGATTTTCTTAACCTCCCTTTTGGCCGAATTTTTAGAGAATGCAAAAATATCCCATGGAAATCGTAGGTATGTTGTTTACCTATCCAACGAATTGTCACATGCTAAGATTCAATACAAATCGGCCACTTTATGGCCTTCCTAGTAAAAATGGGTCGAAAACGAGTAACGTCCTAAATTAACGAGGAGATTTTCTTAACCTCCGTTTTTGCCGAATTTTTAGAGAATGCAAAAATATCCCATGGAAGTCGTAGTTATGTTGTTTACCTATCCAACAAATTGTCACATGCTAAGATTCAATACAAATCGGCCACTTTATGGCCTTCCTAGTAAAAATGGGTCGAAAACGAGTAATGTCCTAAATTAACGAGGATATTTTCTTAACCTCCATTTTGGCCGAATTTTTAGAGAATGCAAAAATATCCCATGGAAGTCGTAGTTATGTTGTTTACCTATCCAACGAATTGTCACACGCTAAGATTCAATGCAAATCGGCCACATTATGGCCTTCCTACTAAAAAAGGGTCGAAAACGAGTAATGTCCCAAATTAACGAGGAGATTTTCTTAACCTCCATTGTGGCTGAATTTTTAGAGAATGCAAAAATATCCCATGGAAGTCGTAGTTATGTTGTTTACCTATCCAACGAATTGTCACATGCTAAGATTCAATACAAATCGGCCACATTATGGCCTTCCTAGTAAAAAAGTGTCGAAAACGAGTAATGTCCCAAATTAACGAGGAGATTTTCTTAACCTCTATTTTGGCCAAATTTTTAGAGAATGCAAAAATATCCCGTGGAAGTCATAGTTATGTTGTTTACCTATCCAACGAATTGTCACACGCTAAGATTCAATGCAAATCGGCCACATTATGGCCTTCCTAGTAAAAAAGGGTCGAAAACGAGTAATGTCCCAAATTAACAAGGAGATTTTCTTAACCTCCATTTTGGCTGAATTTTTAAAAAATGCAAAAATATCCCATGGAAGTCGTAGCTATGTTGTTTACCTATCCAACGAATTGTCCCATGCTAAGATTCAATACAAACCGGCCACTTTATGGCCTTCCTTATAAAAAAGGGTCGAAAATGAGTAATGTCCTAAATTAACGAGGGGATTTTCTTAACCTCCATTTTGGCTAAATTTTTAGAGAATGCAAAAATATCCCATGGAAGTCGTAGTTATGTTGTTTACCCATCCAACGAATTGTCACACGCTAGGATTCAATGCAAATCGGCCACATTATGGCCTTCCTACTAAAAAAGGGTCGAAAACGAGTAATGTCCTAAATTAACGAGGAGATTTTCTTAACCTCCGTTTTGGCCGAATTTTTAGAGAATGCAAAAATATCCCATGGAAGACGTAGTTATGTTGTTTACCTATCCAACAAATTGTCACATGCTAAGATTCAATACAAATCGGCCACTTTATGGCCTTCCTAGTAAAAATGGGTCGAAAACGAGTAATGTCCTAAATTAACGAGGAGATTTTCTTAACCTCCATTTTGGCCGAATTTTTAGAGAATGCAAAAATATCCCATGGAAGTCGTAGCTATGTTGTTTACCTATCCAACGAATTGTCACATGCTAAGATTCAATACAAATCGGCCACTTTATGGCCTTCCTAGTAAAAATGGGTTGAAAACGAGTAATGTCCTAAATTAACGAGGAGATTTTCTTAACCTCCGTTTTGGCCGAATTTTTAGAGAATGCAAAAATATCCCATGGAAGTCGTAGTTATGTTGTTTACCTATCCAACGAATTGTCACACGCTAAGATTCAATGCAAATCGGCCACATTATGGCTTTCCTAGTAAAAAAGGGTCGAAAACGAGTAATGTCCCAAATTAACGCAAGGATTTTCTTAACCTCCATTTTGGCTGAATTTTTAAAAAATGCAAAAATATCCCATGGAAGTCGTAGCTATGTTGTTTACCTATCCAACGAATTGTCCCATGCTAAGATTCAATACAAACCGGCCACTCTATGGCCTTCCTTATAAAAAAAGGGTCGAAAACGAGTAATGTCCTAAATTAACGAGGGGATTTTCTTAACCTCCAATTTGGCCGAATTATTAGAGAATGCAAAAATATCCCATGGAAGTCATAGCTATTTTGTTTACCTATCCAACGAATTTTCACATGCTAAGATTCAATACAAATCGGCCACTTTATGGCCTTCCTACTAAAAAAGGGTTGAAAACGAGTAATGTCCTAAATTAACGAGGAGATTTTCTTAACCTCCATTTTGGTCGAATTTTTAGAGAATGCAAAAATATCCCATGGAAGTCGTAGTTATGTTGTTTACCTATCCAACGAATTGTCACATGCTAAGAGTCAATACAAATCGGCCACATTATGGCCTTCCCAGTAAAAAAGGGTCGAAAACGAGTAATGTCCCAAATTAACGAGGAGATTTTCTTAACCTCTATTTTGGCCAAATTTTTAGAGAATGCAAAAATATCCCGTGGAAGTCATAGTTATGTTGTTTACCTATCCAACGAATTGTCACACGCTAAGATTCAATGCAAATCGGCCACATTATGGCCTTCCTAGTAAAAAAGTGTCGAAAACGAGTAATGTCCCAAATTAACGAGGAGATTTTCTTAACCTCTATTTTGGCCAAATTTTTAGAGAATGCAAAAATATCCCGTGGAAGTCATAGTTATGTTGTTTACCTATCCAACGAATTGTCACACGCTAAGATTCAATGCAAATCGGCCACATTATGGCCTTCCTAGTAAAAAAGGGTCGAAAACGAGTAATGTCCCAAATTAACAAGGAGATTTTCTTAACCTCCATTTTGGCTGAATTTTTAAAAAATGCAAAAATATCCCATGGAAGTCGTAGCTATGTTGTTTACCTATCCAACGAATTGTCCCATGCTAAGATTCAATACAAACCGGCCACTTTATGGCGTTCCTTATAAAAAAGGGTCGAAAATGAGTAATGTCCTAAATTAACGAGGGGATTTTCTTAACCTCCATTTTCGCTAAATTTTTAGAGAATGCAAAAATATCCCATGGAAGTCGTAGTTATGTTGTTTACCCATCCAACGAATTGTCACACGCTAAGATTCAATGCAAATCGGCCACATTATGGCCTTCCTACTAAAAAAGGGTCGAAAACGAGTAATGTCCTAAATTAACGAGGAGATTTTCTTAACCTCCGTTTTGGCCGAATTTTTAGAGAATGCAAAAATATCCCATGGAAGACGTAGTTATGTTGTTTACCTATCCAACAAATTGTCACATGCTAAGATTCAATACAAATCGGCCACTTTATGGCCTTCCTAGTAAAAATGGGTCGAAAACGAGTAATGTCCTAAATTAACGAGGAGATTTTCTTAACCTCCATTTTGGCCGAATTTTTAGAGAATGCAAAAATATCCCATGGAAGTCGTAGCTATGTTGTTTACCTATCCAACGAATTGTCACATGCTAAGATTCAATACAAATCGGCCACTTTATGGCCTTCCTAGTAAAAATGGGTTGAAAACGAGTAATGTCCTAAATTAACGAGGAGATTTTCTTAACCTCCGTTTTGGCCGAATTTTTAGAGAATGCAAAAATATCCCATGGAAGTCGTAGTTATGTTGTTTACCTATCCAACGAATTGTCACACGCTAAGATTCAATGCAAATCGGCCACATTATGGCTTTCCTAGTAAAAAAGGGTCGAAACCGAGTAATGTCCCAAATTAACGCAAGGATTTTCTTAACCTCCATTTTGGCTGAATTTTTAAAAAATGCAAAAATATCCCATGGAAGTCGTAGCTATTTTGTTTACCTATCCAACGAATTTTAACATGCTAAGATTCAATACAAATCGACCACTTTATGGCCTTCCTACTAAAAAAGGGTTGAAAACGAGTAATGTCCTAAATTAACGAGGAGATTTTCTTAACCTCCATTTTGGTCGAATTTTTAGAGAATGCAAAAATATCCCATGGAAGTCGTAGTTATGTTGTTTACCTATCCAACGAATTGTCACACGCTAAGATTCAATGCAAATCGGCCACATTATGGCCTTCCTACTTAAAAAGGGTCGAAAACGAGTAATGTCCCAAATTAACGAGGAGATTTTCTTAACCTCCATTTTGGCCGAATTTTTAGAGAATGCAAAAATATCCCATGGAAGCCGTAGCTATGTTGTTTACCTATCCAACGAATTGTCACATGCTAAGATTCAATACAAATCGGCCACTTTATGGCCTTCCTAGTAAAAATGGGTTGAAAACGAGTAATGTCCTAAATTAACGAGGAGATTTTCTTAACCTCCATTCTCGCCGAATTTTTAGAGAAAGCAAAAATATCCCATGGAAGTCGTAGTTATGTTGTTTACCTATCCAACGAAATGTCACACGCTAAGATTCAATGCAAATCGGCCACATTATGGCCTTCCTGGTAAAAAAGGGTTGAAAACGAGTAATGTCCCAAATTAACGAGGAGATTTTCTTAACCTCCATTTTGACTGAATTTTTAGAGAATGCAAAAATATCCCATGGAAGTCGTAGTTATGTTGTTTACCTATCCAACGAATTGTCGCACGCTAAGATTCAATGCAAATCGGCCACTTTATGGCCTTCCTACTAAAAATGGGTCGAAAACGAGTAATGTCCCAAATTAACGAGGAGATTTTCTTAACCTCCATTTTGGCTGAATTTTTAGAGAATGCAAAAATATCCCATGGAAGTCGTAGCTATGTTGTTTACCTATCCAACGAATTGTCACATGCTAAGATTCAATACAAATCGGCCACTTTATGGCCTTCCTAGTAAAAATGGGTTGAAAACGAGTAATGTCCTAAATTAACGAGGAGATTTTCTTAACCTCCGTTTTGGCCGAATTTTTAGAGAATGCAAAAATATCCCATGGAAGTCGTAGTTATGTTGTTTACCTATCCAACGAATTGTCACACGATAAGATTCAATGCAAATCGGCCACATTATGGCTTTCCTAGTAAAAAAGGGTCGAAAACGAGTAATGTCCCAAATTAACGCAAGGATTTTCTTAACCTCCATTTTGGCTGAATTTTTAAAAAATGCAAAAATATCCCATGGAAGTCGTAGCTATGTTGTTTACCTATCCAACGAATTGTCCCATGCTAAGATTCAATACAAACCGGCCACTTTATGGCCTTCCTTATAAAAAAAGGGTCGAAAACGAGTAATGTCCTAAATTAACGAGGGGATTTTCTTAACCTCCATTTTGGCCGAATTTTTAGAGAATGCAAAAATATCCCATGGAAGTCGTAGCTATTTTGTTTACCTATCCAACGAATTTTAACATGCTAAGATTCAATACAAATCGACCACTTTATGGCCTTCCTACTAAAAAAGGGTTGAAAACGAGTAATGTCCTAAATTAACGAGGAGATTTTCTTAACCTCCATTTTGGTCGAATTTTTAGAGAATGCAAAAATATCCCATGGAAGTCGTAGTTATGTTGTTTACCTATCCAACGAATTGTCACACGCTAAGATTCAATGCAAATCGGCCACATTATGGCCTTCCTACTTAAAAAGGGTCGAAAACGAGTAATGTCCCAAATTAACGAGGAGATTTTCTTAACCTCCATTTTGGCCGAATTTTTAGAGAATGCAAAAATATCCCATGGAAGTCGTAGCTATGTTGTTTACCTATCCAACGAATTGTCACACACTAAGATTCAATGCAAATCGGCCACATTATGGCCTTCCTTATAAAAAAAGGGTCGAAAACGAGTAATGTCCTAAATTAACGAGGGGATTTTCTTAACCTCCATTTTGGCCGAATTTTTAGAGAATGCAAAAATATCCCATGGAAGTCGTAGTTATGTTGTTTACCTATCCAACGAATTGTCACACGCTAAGATTCAATGCAAATCGGCCACATTATGGCCTTCCTACTAAAAAAGGGTCGAAAACGAGTAATGTCCCAAATTAACGAGGAGATTTTCTTAACCTCCATTGTGGCTGAATTTTTAGAGAATGCAAAAATATCCCATGGCAGTCGTAGTTATGTTGTTTACCTATCCAACGAATTGTCACATGCTAAGATTCAATACAAATCGGCCACATTATGGCCTTCCTAGTAAAAAAGGGTCGAAAACGAGTAATGTCCCAAATTAACGAGGAGATTTTCTTAACCTCTATTTTGGCCAAATTTTTAGTGAATGCAAAAATATCCCATGGAAGTCTTAGTTATGTTGTTTACCTATCCTACGAATTGTCGCATGCTAAGATTCAATACAAATCGGCCACTTTATGGCCTTCCTAGTAAAAATGGGTCGAAAACGAGTAATGTCCCAAATTAACGAGGAGATTTTCTTAACCTCCATTCTCGCCGAATTTTTAGAGAAAGCAAAAATATCCCATGGAAGTCGTAGTTATGTTGTTTACCTATCCAACGAAATGTCACACGCTAAGATTCAATGCAAATCGGCCACATTATGGCCTTCCTGGTAAAAAAGGGTTGAAAACGAGTAATGTCCCAAATTAACGAGGAGATTTTCTTAACCTCCATTTCGGCTGAATTTTTAGAGAATGCAAAAATATCCCATGGAAGTCGTAGTTATGTTGTTTACCTATCCAACGAATTGTCGCACGCTAAGATTCAATGCAAATCGGCCACTTTATGGCCTTCCTACTAAAAATGGGTCGAAAACGAGTAATGTCCCAAATTAACGAGGAGATTTTCTTAACCTCCATTTTGGCTGAATTTTTAGAAAATGCAAAAATATCCCATGGAAGTCGTAGTTATGTTGTTTACCTATCCAACGAATTGTCACACGCTAAGATTTAATGCAAATCGGCAACATTATGGCCTTCGTGGTAAAAAAGGGTCGAAAACGAGTAATGTCCTAAATTAACGAGGAGATTTTCTTAACCTCCATTCTCGCCGAATTTTTAGAGAATGCAAAAATATCCCATGGAAGTCGTAGTTATGTTGTTTACCTATCCAACGAATTGTCACACGCTAAGATTCAATGCAAATCGGCCACATTATGGCCTTCCTACTAAAAAGGGTCGAAAACGAGTAATGTCCCAAATTAACGAGGAGATTTTCTTAACCTCCATTTTGGCCGAATTTTTAGAGAATGCAAAAATATCCCATGGAAGTCGTAGTTATGTTGTTTACCTTTCCAACGAATTGTCACATGCTAAGATTCAAAGCAAATCGGCCACATTATGGCCTTCCTAGTAAAAAAGGGTCGAAAACGAGTAATGTCCTAAATTAACGAGGGGATTTTCTTAACCTCCCTTTTGGCCGAATTTTTAGAGAATGCAAAAATATCCCATGGAAGTCGTAGGTATGTTGTTTACCTATCCAACGAATTGTCACATGCTAAGATTCAATACAAATCGGCCACTTTATGGCCTTCCTAGTAAAAATGGGTCGAAAACGAGTAACGTCCTAAATTAACGAGGAGATTTTCTTAACCTCCGTTTTAGCCGAATTTTTAGAGAATGCAAAAATATCCCATGGAAGTCGTAGTTATGTTGTTTACCTATCCAACAAATTGTCACATGCTAAGATTCAATACAAATCGGCCACTTTATGGCCTTCCTAGTAAAAATGGGTCGAAAACGAGTAATGTCCTAAATTAACGAGGAGATTTTCTTAACCTCCATTTTGGCCGAATTTTTAGAGAATGCAAAAATATCCCATGGAAGTCGTAGTTATGTTGTTTACCTATCCAACGAATTGTCACACGCTAAGATTCAATGCAAATCGGCCACATTATGGCCTTCCTACTAAAAAAGGGTCGAAAACGAGTAATGTCCCAAATTAACGAGGAGATTTTCTTAACCTCCATTGTGGCTGAATTTTTAGAGAATGCAAAAATATCCCATGGCAGTCGTAGTTATGTTGTTTACCTATCCAACGAATT
This sequence comes from Medicago sativa, assembly GCF_051527215.1. Taxonomy (NCBI): domain Eukaryota; kingdom Viridiplantae; phylum Streptophyta; class Magnoliopsida; order Fabales; family Fabaceae; genus Medicago; species Medicago sativa. The sequence goes on from NC_140750.1 coordinate 88,188,663, forward strand.
GTCACATGCTAAGATTCAATACAAATCGGCCACATTATGGCCTTCCTAGTAAAAAAGGGTCGAAAACGAGTAATGTCCCAAATTAACGAGGAGATTTTCTTAACCTCTATTTTGGCCAAATTTTTAGTGAATGCAAAAATATCCCATGGAAGTCTTAGTTATGTTGTTTACCTATCCTACGAATTGTCGCATGCTAAGATTCAATACAAATCGGCCACTTTATGGCCTTCCTAGTAAAAATGGGTCGAAAACGAGTAATGTCCCAAATTAACGAGGAGATTTTCTTAACCTCCATTCTCGCCGAATTTTTAGAGAAAGCAAAAATATCCCATGGAAGTCGTAGTTATGTTGTTTACCTATCCAACGAAATGTCACACGCTAAGATTCAATGCAAATCGGCCACATTATGGCCTTCCTGGTAAAAAAGGGTTGAAAACGAGTAATGTCCCAAATTAACGAGGAGATTTTCTTAACCTCCATTTCGGCTGAATTTTTAGAGAATGCAAAAATATCCCATGGAAGTCGTAGTTATGTTGTTTACCTATCCAACGAATTGTCGCACGCTAAGATTCAATGCAAATCGGCCACTTTATGGCCTTCCTACTAAAAATGGGTCGAAAACGAGTAATGTCCCAAATTAACGAGGAGATTTTCTTAACCTCCATTTTGGCTGAATTTTTAGAAAATGCAAAAATATCCCATGGAAGTCGTAGTTATGTTGTTTACCTATCCAACGAATTGTCACACGCTAAGATTTAATGCAAATCGGCAACATTATGGCCTTCGTGGTAAAAAAGGGTCGAAAACGAGTAATGTCCTAAATTAACGAGGAGATTTTCTTAACCTCCATTCTCGCCGAATTTTTAGAGAATGCAAAAATATCCCATGGAAGTCGTAGTTATGTTGTTTACCTATCCAACGAATTGTCACACGCTAAGATTCAATGCAAATCGGCCACATTATGGCCTTCCTACTAAAAAGGGTCGAAAACGAGTAATGTCCCAAATTAACGAGGAGATTTTCTTAACCTCCATTTTGGCCGAATTTTTAGAGAATGCAAAAATATCCCATGGAAGTCGTAGTTATGTTGTTTACCTTTCCAACGAATTGTCACATGCTAAGATTCAAAGCAAATCGGCCACATTATGGCCTTCCTAGTAAAAAAGGGTCGAAAACGAGTAATGTCCTAAATTAACGAGGGGATTTTCTTAACCTCCCTTTTGGCCGAATTTTTAGAGAATGCAAAAATATCCCATGGAAGTCGTAGGTATGTTGTTTACCTATCCAACGAATTGTCACATGCTAAGATTCAATACAAATCGGCCACTTTATGGCCTTCCTAGTAAAAATGGGTCGAAAACGAGTAACGTCCTAAATTAACGAGGAGATTTTCTTAACCTCCGTTTTAGCCGAATTTTTAGAGAATGCAAAAATATCCCATGGAAGTCGTAGTTATGTTGTTTACCTATCCAACAAATTGTCACATGCTAAGATTCAATACAAATCGGCCACTTTATGGCCTTCCTAGTAAAAATGGGTCGAAAACGAGTAATGTCCTAAATTAACGAGGAGATTTTCTTAACCTCCATTTTGGCCGAATTTTTAGAGAATGCAAAAATATCCCATGGAAGTCGTATTTATGTTGTTTACCTATCCAACGAATTGTCACACGCTAAGATTCAATGCAAATCGGCCACATTATGGCCTTCCTACTAAAAAAGGGTCGAAAACGAGTAATGTCCCAAATTAACGAGGAGATTTTCTTAACCTCCATTGTGGCTGAATTTTTAGAGAATGCAAAAATATCCCATGGCAGTCGTAGTTATGTTGTTTACCTATCCAACGAATTATCACATGCTAAGATTCAATACAAATCGGCCACATTATGGCCTTCCTAGTAAAAAAGGGTCGAAAACGAGTAATGTCCCAAATTAACGAGGAGATTTTCTTAACCTCTATTTTGGCCAAATTTTTAGAGAATGCAAAAATATCCCGTGGAAGTCATAGTTATGTTGTTTACCTATCCAACGAATTGTCACACGCTAAGATTCAATGCAAATCGGCCACATTATGGCCTTCCTACTAAAAAAGGGTCGAAAACGAGTAATGTCCCAAATTAACGAGGAGATTTTCTTAACCTCCATTTTGGCCGAATTTTTAGAGAATGCAAAAATATCCCATGGAAGTCGTAGTTATGTTGTTTACCTTTCCAACGAATTGTCACATGCTAAGATTCAAAGCAAATCGGCCACATTATGGCCTTCCTAGTAAAAAAGGGTCGAAAACGAGTAATGTCCTAAATTAACGAGGGGATTTTCTTAACCTCCCTTTTGGCCGAATTTTTAGAGAATGCAAAAATATCCCATGGAAATCGTAGGTATGTTGTTTACCTATCCAACGAATTGTCACATGCTAAGATTCAATACAAATCGGCCACTTTATGGCCTTCCTAGTAAAAATGGGTCGAAAACGAGTAACGTCCTAAATTAACGAGGAGATTTTCTTAACCTCCGTTTTAGCCGAATTTTTAGAGAATGCAAAAATATCCCATGGAAGTCGTAGTTATGTTGTTTACCTATCCAACAAATTGTCACATGCTAAGATTCAATACAAATTGGCCACTTTATGGCCTTCCTAGTAAAAATGGGTCGAAAACGAGTAATGTCCTAAATTAACGAGGAGATTTTCTTAACCTCCATTTTGGCCGAATTTTTAGAGAATGCAAAAATATCCCATGGAAGTCGTAGTTATGTTGTTTACCTATCCAACGAATTGTCACACGCTAAGATTCAATGCAAATCGGCCACATTATGGCCTTCCTACTAAAAAAGGGTCGAAAACGAGTAATGTCCCAAATTAACGAGGAGATTTTCTTAACCTCCATTGTGGCTGAATTTTTAGAGAATGCAAAAATATCCCATGGCAGTCGTAGTTATGTTGTTTACCTATCCAACGAATTGTCACATGCTAAGATTCAATACAAATCGGCCACATTATGGCCTTCCTAGTAAAAAAGGGTCGAAAACGAGTAATGTCCCAAATTAACGAGGAGATTTTCTTAACCTCTATTTTGGCCAAATTTTTAGAGAATGCAAAAATATCCCGTGGAAGTCATAGTTATGTTGTTTACCTATCCAACGAATTGTCACACGCTAAGATTCAATGCAAATCGGCCACATTATGGCCTTCCTACTAAAAAAGGGTCGAAAACGAGTAATGTCCCAAATTAACGAGGAGATTTTCTTAACCTCCATTTTGGCCGAATTTTTAGAGAATGCAAAAATATCCCATGGAAGTCGTAGTTATGTTGTTTACCTTTCCAACGAATTGTCACATGCTAAGATTCAAAGCAAATCGGCCACATTATGGCCTTCCTAGTAAAAAAGGGTCGAAAACGAGTAATGTCCTAAATTAACGAGGGGATTTTCTTAACCTCCCTTTTGGCCGAATTTTTAGAGAATGCAAAAATATCCCATGGAAATCGTAGGTATGTTGTTTACCTATCCAACGAATTGTCACATGCTAAGATTCAATACAAATCGGCCACTTTATGGCCTTCCTAGTAAAAATGGGTCGAAAACGAGTAACGTCCTAAATTAACGAGGAGATTTTCTTAACCTCCGTTTTAGCCGAATTTTTAGAGAATGCAAAAATATCCCATGGAAGTCGTAGTTATGTTGTTTACCTATCCAACAAATTGTCACATGCTAAGATTCAATACAAATTGGCCACTTTATGGCCTTCCTAGTAAAAATGGGTCGAAAACGAGTAATGTCCTAAATTAACGAGGAGATTTTCTTAACCTCCATTTTGGCCGAATTTTTAGAGAATGCAAAAATATCCCATGGAAGTCGTAGTTATGTTGTTTACCTATCCAACGAATTGTCACACGCTAAGATTCAATGCAAATCGGCCACATTATGGCCTTCCTACTAAAAAAGGGTCGAAAACGAGTAATGTCCCAAATTAACGAGGAGATTTTCTTAACCTCCATTGTGGCTGAATTTTTAGAGAATGCAAAAATATCCCATGGCAGTCGTAGTTATGTTGTTTACCTATCCAACGAATTGTCACACGCTAAGATTCAATGCAAATCGGCCACATTATGGCCTTCCTACTAAAAAAGGGTCGAAAACGAGTAATGTCCCAAATTAACGAGGAGATTTTCTTAACCTCCATTTTGGCCGAATTTTTAGAGAATGCAAAAATATCCCATGGAAGTCGTAGTTATGTTGTTTACCTTTCCAACGAATTGTCACATGCTAAGATTCAAAGCAAATCGGCCACATTATGGCCTTCCTAGTAAAAAAGGGTCGAAAACGAGTAATGTCCTAAATTAACGAGGGGATTTTCTTAACCTCCCTTTTGGCCGAATTTTTAGAGAATGCAAAAATATCCCATGGAAATCGTAGGTATGTTGTTTACCTATCCAACGAATTGTCACATGCTAAGATTCAATACAAATCGGCCGCTTTATGGCCTTCCTAGTAAAAATGGGTCGAAAACGAGTAACGTCCTAAATTAACGAGGAGATTTTCTTAACCTCCGTTTTAGCCGAATTTTTAGAGAATGCAAAAATATCCCATGGAAGTCGTAGTTATGTTGTTTACCTATCCAACAAATTGTCACATGCTAAGATTCAATACAAATCGGCCACTTTATGGCCTTCCTAGTAAAAATGGGTCGAAAACGAGTAATGTCCTAAATTAACGAGGAGATTTTCTTAACCTCCATTTTGGCCGAATTTTTAGAGAATGCAAAAATATCCCATGGAAGTCGTAGTTTTGTTGTTTACCTATCCAACGAATTGTCACACGCTAAGATTCAATGCAAATCGGCCACATTATGGCCTTCCTACTAAAAAAGGGTCGAAAACGAGTAATGTCCCAAATTAACGAGGAGATTTTCTTAACCTCCACTGTGGCTGAATTTTTAGAGAATGCAAAAATATCCCATGGCAGTCGTAGTTATGTTGTTTACCTATCCAACGAATTGTCACATGCTAAGATTCAATACAAATCGGCCACATTATGGCCTTCCTAGTAAAAAAGGGTCGAAAACGAGTAATGTCCCAAATTAACGAGGAGATTTTCTTAACCTCTATTTTGGCCAAATTTTTAGAGAATGCAAAAATATCCCGTGGAAGTCATAGTTATGTTGTTTACCTATCCAACGAATTGTCACACGCTAAGATTCAATGCAAATCGGCCACATTATGGCCTTCCTAGTAAAAAAGGGTCGAAAACGAGTAATGTCCCAAATTAACAAGGAGATTTTCTTAACCTCCATTTTGGCTGAATTTGTAAAAAATGCAAAAATATCCCATGGAAGTCGTAGCTATGTTGTTTACCTATCCAACGAATTGTCCCATGCTAAGATTCAATACAAACCGGCCACTTTATGGCCTTCCTTATAAAAAAGGGTCGAAAATGAGTAATGTCCTAAATTAACGAGGGGATTTTCTTAACCTCCATTTTGGCTAAATTTTTAGAGAATGCAAAAATATCCCATGGAAGTCGTAGTTATGTTGTTTACCCATCCAACGAATTGTCACACGCTAAGATTCAATGCAAATCGGCCACATTACGGCCTTCCTACTAAAAAAGGGTCGAAAACGAGTAATGTCCTAAATTAACGAGGAGATTTTCTTAACCTCCATTTTGGCCGAATTTTTAGAGAATGCAAAAATATCCCATGGAAGACGTAGTTATGTTGTTTACCTATCCAACAAATTGTCACATGCTAAGATTCAATACAAATCGGCCACTTTATGGCCTTCCTAGTAAAAATGGGTCGAAAACGAGTAATGTCCTAAATTAACGAGGAGATTTTCTTAACCTCCATTTTGGCCGAATTTTTAGAGAATGCAAAAATATCCCATGGAAGTCGTAGCTATGTTGTTTACCTATCCAACGAATTGTCACATGCTAAGATTCAATACAAATCGGCCACTTTATGGCCTTCCTAGTAAAAATGGGTCGGAAACGAGTAATGTCCTAAATTAACGAGGAGATTTTCTTAACCTCCATTTTGGCCGAATTTTTAGAGAATGCAAAAATATCCCATGGAAGTCGTAGCTATGTTGTTTACCTATCCAACGAATTTTCACATGCTAAGATTCAATACAAATCGACCACTTTATGGCCTTCCTACTAAAAAAGGGTTGAAAACGAGTAATGTCCTAAATTAACGAGGAGATTTTCTTAACCTCCATTTTGGCCGAATTTTTAGAGAATGCAAAAATATCCCATGGAAGTCGTAGTTATGTTGTTTACCTATCCAACGAATTGTCACACGCTAAGATTCAATGCAAATCGGCCACATTATGGCCTTCCTACTAAAAAAGGGTCGAAAACGAGTAATGTCCCAAATTAACGACGAGATTTTCTTAACCTCCATTTTGGCCGAATTTTTAGAGAATGCAAAAATATCCCATGGAAGACGTAGTTATGTTGTTTACCTATCCAACAAATTGTCACATGCTAAGATTCAATACAAATCGGCCACTTTATGGCCTTCCTAGTAAAAATGGGTCGAAAACGAGTAATGTCCTAAATTAACGAGGAGATTTTCTTAACCTCCATTTTGGCCGAATTTTTAGAGAATGCAAAAATATCCCATGGAAGTCGTAGCTATGTTGTTTACCTATCCAACGAATTGTCACATGCTAAGATTCAATACAAATCAGCCACTTTATGGCCTTCCTAGTAAAAATGGGTCGAAAACGAGTAATGTCCTAAATTAACGAGGAGATTTTCTTAACCTCCATTTTGGCCGAATTTTTAGAGAATGCAAAAATATCCCATGGAAGTCGTAGCTATGTTGTTTACCTATCCAACGAATTTTCACATGCTAAGATTCAATACAAATCGACCACTTTATGGCCTTCCTACTAAAAAAGGGTTGAAAACGAGTAATGTCCTAAATTAACGAGGAGATTTTCTTAACCTCCATTTTGGCCGAATTTTTAGAGAATGCAAAAATATCCCATGGAAGTCGTAGTTATGTTGTTTACCTATCCAACGAATTGTCACACGCTAAGATTCAATGCAAATCGGCCACATTATGGCCTTCCTACTAAAAAAGGGTCGAAAACGAGTAATGTCCCAAATTAACGACGAGATTTTCTTAACCTCCATTTTGGCCGAATTTTTAGAGAATGCAAAAATATCCCATGGAAGTCGTAGTTATGTTGTTTACCTATCCAACAAATTGTCACATGCTAAGATTCAATACAAATCGGCCACTTTATGGCATTCCTAGTAAAAATGGGTCGAAAACGAGTAATGTCCTAAATTAACGACGAGATTTTCTTAACCTCCATTTTGGCCGAATTTTTAGAGAATGCAAAAATATCCCATGGAAGTCGTAGTTATGTTGTTTACCTATCCAACGAATTGTCACACGCTAAGATTCAATGCAAATCGGCCACATTATGGCCTTCCTACTAAAAAAGGGTCGAAAACGAGTAATGTCCCAAATTAACGAGGAGATTTTCTTAACCTCCATTGTGGCTGAATTTTTAGAGAATGCAAAAATATCCCATGGCAGTCGTAGTTATGTTGTTTACCTATCCAACGAATTGTCACATGCTAAGATTCAATACAAATCGGCCACATTATGGCCTTCCTAGTAAAAAAGGGTCGAAAACGAGTAATGTCCCAAATTAACGAGGAGATTTTCTTAACCTCTATTTTGGCCAAATTTTTAGAGAATGCAAAAATATCCCGTGGAAGTCATAGTTATGTTGTTTACCTATCCAACGAATTGTCACACGCTAAGATTCAATGCAAATCGGCCACATTATGGCCTTCCTAGTAAAAAAGGGTCGAAAACGAGTAATGTCCTAAATTAACGAGGAGATTTTCTTAACCTCCATTTTGGCCGAATTTGTAAAAAATGCAAAAATATCCCATGGAAGTCGTAGCTATGTTGTTTACCTATCCAACGAATTGTCCCATGCTAAGATTCAATACAAACCGGCCACTTTATGGCCTTCCTTATAAAAAAGGGTCGAAAATGAGTAATGTCCTAAATTAACGAGGGGATTTTCTTAACCTCCATTTTGGCTAAATTTTTAGAGAATGCAAAAATATCCCATGGAAGTCGTAGTTATGTTGTTTACCCATCCAACGAATTGTCACACGCTAAGATTCAATGCAAATCGGCCACATTACGGCCTTCCTACTAAAAAAGGGTCGAAAACGAGTAATGTCCTAAATTAACGAGGAGATTTTCTTAACCTCCATTTTGGCCGAATTTTTAGAGAATGCAAAAATATCCCATGGAAGACGTAGTTATGTTGTTTACCTATCCAACAAATTGTCACATGCTAAGATTCAATACAAATCGGCCACTTTATGGCCTTCCTAGTAAAAATGGGTCGAAAACGAGTAATGTCCTAAATTAACGAGGAGATTTTCTTAACCTCCATTTTGGCCGAATTTTTAGAGAATGCAAAAATATCCCATGGAAGTCGTAGCTATGTTGTTTACCTATCCAACGAATTGTCACATGCTAAGATTCAATACAAATCGGCCACTTTATGGCCTTCCTAGTAAAAATGGGTCGGAAACGAGTAATGTCCTAAATTAACGAGGAGATTTTCTTAACCTCCATTTTGGCCGAATTTTTAGAGAATGCAAAAATATCCCATGGAAGTCGTAGCTATGTTGTTTACCTATCCAACGAATTTTCACATGCTAAGATTCAATACAAATCGACCACTTTATGGCCTTCCTACTAAAAAAGGGTTGAAAACGAGTAATGTCCTAAATTAACGAGGAGATTTTCTTAACCTCCATTTTGGCCGAATTTTTAGAGAATGCAAAAATATCCCATGGAAGTCGTAGTTATGTTGTTTACCTATCCAACGAATTGTCACACGCTAAGATTCAATGCAAATCGGCCACATTATGGCCTTCCTACTAAAAAAGGGTCGAAAACGAGTAATGTCCCAAATTAACGACGAGATTTTCTTAACCTCCATTTTGGCCGAATTTTTAGAGAATGCAAAAATATCCCATGGAAGACGTAGTTATGTTGTTTACCTATCCAACAAATTGTCACATGCTAAGATTCAATACAAATCGGCCACTTTATGGCCTTCCTAGTAAAAATGGGTCGAAAACGAGTAATGTCCTAAATTAACGAGGAGATTTTCTTAACCTCCATTTTGGCCGAATTTTTAGAGAATGCAAAAATATCCCATGGAAGTCGTAGCTATGTTGTTTACCTATCCAACGAATTGTCACATGCTAAGATTCAATACAAATCGGCCACTTTATGGCCTTCCTAGTAAAAATGGGTCGAAAACGAGTAATGTCCTAAATTAACGAGGAGATTTTCTTAACCTCCATTTTGGCCGAATTTTTAGAGAATGCAAAAATATCCCATGGAAGTCGTAGCTATGTTGTTTACCTATCCAACGAATTTTCACATGCTAAGATTCAATACAAATCGACCACTTTATGGCCTTCCTACTAAAAAAGGGTTGAAAACGAGTAATGTCCTAAATTAACGAGGAGATTTTCTTAACCTCCATTTTGGCCGAATTTTTAGAGAATGCAAAAATATCCCATGGAAGTCGTAGTTATGTTGTTTACCTATCCAACGAATTGTCACACGCTAAGATTCAATGCAAATCGGCCACATTATGGCCTTCCTACTAAAAAAGGGTCGAAAACGAGTAATGTCCCAAATTAACGACGAGATTTTCTTAACCTCCATTTTGGCCGAATTTTTAGAGAATGCAAAAATATCCCATGGAAGTCGTAGTTATGTTGTTTACCTATCCAACAAATTGTCACATGCTAAGATTCAATACAAATCGGCCACTTTATGGCATTCCTAGTAAAAATGGGTCGAAAACGAGTAATGTCCTAAATTAACGACGAGATTTTCTTAACCTCCATTTTGGCCGAATTTTTAGAGAATGCAAAAATATCCCATGGAAGTCGTAGTTATGTTGTTTACCTATCCAACGAATTGTCACACGCTAAGATTCAATGCAAATCGGCCACATTATGGCTTTCCTAGTAAAAAAGGGTCGAAAACGAGTAATGTCCCAAATTAACGCAAGGATTTTCTTAACCTCCATTTTGGCTGAATTTTTAAAAAATGCAAAAATATCCCATGGAAGTCGTAGCTATGTTGTTTACCTATCCAACGAATTGTCCCATGCTAAGATTCAATACAAACCGGCCACTTTATGGCCTTCCTTATAAAAAAAGGGTCGAAAACGAGTAATGTCCTAAATTAACGAGGGGATTTTCTTAACCTCCATTTTGGCCGAATTTTTAGAGAATGCAAAAATATCCCATGGAAATCGTAGGTATGTTGTTTACCTATCCAACGAATTGTCACATGCTAAGATTCAATACAAATCGGCCACTTTATGGCCTTCCTACTAAAAAAGGGTTGAAAACGAGTAATGTCCTAAATTAACGAGGAGATTTTCTTAACCTCCATTTTGGTCGAATTTTTAGAGAATGCAAAAATATCCCATGGAAGTCGTAGTTATGTTGTTTACCTATCCAACGAATTGTCACACGCTAAGATTCAATGCAAATCGGCCACATTATGGCCTTCCTACTAAAAAAGGGTCGAAAACGAGTAATGTCCCAAATTAACGAGGAGATTTTCTTAACCTCCATTTTGGCCGAATTTTTAGAGAATGCAAAAATATCCCATGGAAGTCGTAGTTATGTTGTTTACCTTTCCAACGAATTGTCACATGCTAAGATTCAATGCAAATCGGCCACATTATGGCCTTCCTAGTAAAAAAGGGTCGAAAACGAGTAATGTCCTAAATTAACGAGGGGATTTTCTTAACCTCCCTTTTGGCCGAATTTTTAGAGAATGCAAAAATATCCCATGGAAATCGTAGGTATGTTGTTTACCTATCCAACGAATTGTCACATGCTAAGATTCAATACAAATCGGCCACTTTATGGCCTTCCTAGTAAAAATGGGTCGAAAACGAGTAACGTCCTAAATTAACGAGGAGATTTTCTTAACCTCCATTTTGGCCGAATTTTTAGAGAATGCAAAAATATCCCATGGAAGTTGTAGTTATGTTGTTTACCTATCCAACGAATTGTCACACGCTAAGATTCAATGCAAATCGGCCACATTATGGCCTTCCTACTAAAAAAGGGTTGAAAACGAGTTATGTCCTAAATTAACGAGGAGATTTTCTTAACCTCCATTTTGGCCGAATTTTTAGAGAATGCGAAAATATCCCAAGGAAGTCGTAGTTATGTTGTTTATCTATCCAACGAATTGTCACATGCTAAGATTCAATGCAAATCGGCCACATTATGGCCTTCCTAGTAAAAAAGGGTCAAAAACGAGTAATGTCCTAAATTAACGAGGAGATTTTCTTAACCTCCGTTTTGGCCGAATTTTTAGAGAATGCAAAAATATCCCATGGAAGTCGTGGTTATGTTGTTTACCTATCCAACAAATTGTCACATGCTAAGATTCAATACAAATCGGCCACTTTATGGCCTTCCTAGTAAAAATGGGTCGAAAACGAGTAATGTCCTAAATTAACGAGGAGATTTTCTTAACCTCCATTTTGGCCGAATTTTTAGAGAATGCAAAAATATCCCATGGAAGTCGTAGTTATGTTGTTTACCTATCCAACGAATTGTCACATGCTAAGATTCAATACAAATCGGCCACTTTATGGCCTTCCTAGTAAAAATGGGTCGAAAACGAGTAATGTCCTAAATTAACGAGGAGATTTTCTTAACCTCCATTTTGGCCGAATTTTTAGAGAATGCAAAAATATCCCATGGAAGTCGTAGTTATGTTGTTTACCTATCCAACGAATTGTCACATGCTAAGATTCAATACAAATCGGCCACTTTATGGCCTTCCTAGTAAAAATGGGTCGAAAACGAGTAATGTCCTAAATTAACGAGGAGATTTTCTTAACCTCCATTTTGGCCGAATTTTTAGAGAATGCAAAAATATCCCATGGAAGTCGTAGCTATGTTGTTTACCTATCCAACGAATTGTCACATGCTAAGATTCAATACAAATCGGCCACTTTATGGCCTTCCTAGTAAAAATGGGTCGAAAACGAGTAATGTCCTAAATTAACGAGGAGATTTTCTTAACCTCCATTTTGGCCGAATTTTTAGAGAATGCAAAAATATCCCATGGAAGTCGTAGCTATGTTGTTTACCTATCCAACGAATTTTCACATGCTAAGATTCAATACAAATCGACCACTTTATGGCCTTCCTACTAAAAAAGGGTTGAAAACGAGTAATGTCCTAAATTAACGAGGAGATTTTCTTAACCTCCATTTTGGCCGAATTTTTAGAGAATGCAAAAATATCCCATGGAAGTCGTAGTTATGTTGTTTACCTATCCAACAAATTGTCACACGCTAAGATTCAATGCAAATCGGCCACATTATGGCCTTCCTACTAAAAAAGGGTCGAAAACGAGTAATGTCCCAAATTAACGACGAGATTTTCTTAACCTCCATTTTGGCCGAATTTTTAGAGAATGCAAAAATATCCCATGGAAGTCGTAGTTATGTTGTTTACCTATCCAACAAATTGTCACATGCTAAGATTCAATACAAATCGGCCACTTTATGGCATTCCTAGTAAAAATGGGTCGAAAACGAGTAATGTCCTAAATTAACGACGAGATTTTCTTAACCTCCATTTTGGCCGAATTTTTAGAGAATGCAAAAATATCCCATGGAAGTCGTAGTTATGTTGTTTACCTATCCAACGAATTGTCACACGCTAAGATTCAATGCAAATCGGCCACATTATGGCTTTCCTAGTAAAAAAGGGTCGAAAACGAGTAATGTCCCAAATTAACGCAAGGATTTTCTTAACCTCCATTTTGGCTGAATTTTTAAAAAATGCAAAAATATCCCATGGAAGTCGTAGCTATGTTGTTTACCTATCCAACGAATTGTCCCATGCTAAGATTCAATACAAACCGGCCACTTTATGGCCTTCCTTATAAAAAAAGGGTCGAAAACGAGTAATGTCCTAAATTAACGAGGGGATTTTCTTAACCTCCATTTTGGCCGAATTTTTAGAGAATGCAAAAATATCCCATGGAAATCGTAGGTATGTTGTTTACCTATCCAACGAATTGTCACATGCTAAGATTCAATACAAATCGGCCACTTTATGGCCTTCCTACTAAAAAAGGGTTGAAAACGAGTAATGTCCTAAATTAACGAGGAGATTTTCTTAACCTCCATTTTGGTCGAATTTTTAGAGAATGCAAAAATATCCCATGGAAGTCGTAGTTATGTTGTTTACCTATCCAACGAATTGTCACACGCTAAGATTCAATGCAAATCGGCCACATTATGGCCTTCCTACTAAAAAAGGGTCGAAAACGAGTAATGTCCCAAATTAACGAGGAGATTTTCTTAACCTCCATTTTGGCAGAATTTTTAGAGAATGCAAAAATATCCCATGGAAGTCGTAGTTATGTTGTTTACCTTTCCAACGAATTGTCACATGCTAAGATTCAATGCAAATCGGCCACATTATGGCCTTCCTAGTAAAAAAGGGTCGAAAACGAGTAATGTCCTAAATTAACGAGGGGATTTTCTTAACCTCCCTTTTGGCCGAATTTTTAGAGAATGCAAAAATATCCCATGGAAATCGTAGGTATGTTGTTTACCTATCCAACGAATTGTCACATGCTAAGATTCAATACAAATCGGCCACTTTATGGCCTTCCTAGTAAAAATGGGTCGAAAACGAGTAACGTCCTAAATTAACGAGGAGATTTTCTTAACCTCCATTTTGGCCGAATTTTTAGAGAATGCAAAAATATCCCATGGAAGTCGTAGTTATGTTGTTTACCTATCCAACGAATTGTCACACGCTAAGATTCAATGCAAATCGGCCACATTATGGCCTTCCTACTAAAAAAGGGTTGAAAACGAGTTATGTCCTAAATTAACGAGGAGATTTTCTTAACCTCCATTTTGGCCGAATTTTTAGAGAATGCGAAAATATCCCATGGAAGTCGTAGTTATGTTGTTTATCTATCCAACGAATTGTCACATGCTAAGATTCAATGCAAATCGGCCACATTATGGCCTTCCTAGTAAAAAAGGGTCAAAAACGAGTAATGTCCTAAATTAACGAGGAGATTTTCTTAACCTCCGTTTTGGCCGAATTTTTAGAGAATGCAAAAATATCCCATGGAAGTCGTGGTTATGTTGTTTACCTATCCAACAAATTGTCACATGCTAAGATTCAATACAAATCGGCCACTTTATGGCCTTCCTAGTAAAAATGGGTCGAAAACGAGTAATGTCCTAAATTAACGAGGAGATTTTCTTAACCTCCATTTTGGCCGAATTTTTAGAGAATGCAAAAATATCCCATGGAAGTCGTAGCTATGTTGTTTACCTATCCAACGAATTTTCACATGCTAAGATTCAATACAAATCGACCACTTTATGGCCTTCCTACTAAAAAAGGGTTGAAAACGAGTAATGTCCTAAATTAACGAGGAGATTTTCTTAACCTCCATTTTGGCCGAATTTTTAGAGAATGCAAAAATATCCCATGGAAGTCGTAGTTATGTTGTTTACCTATCCAACGAATTGTCACACGCTAAGATTCAATGCAAATCGGCCACATTATGGCCTTCCTACTAAAAAAGGGTCGAAAACGAGTAATGTCCCAAATTAACGACGAGATTTTCTTAACCTCCATTTTGGCCGAATTTTTAGAGAATGCAAAAATATCCCATGGAAGACGTAGTTATGTTGTTTACCTATCCAACAAATTGTCACATGCTAAGATTCAATACAAATCGGCCACTTTATGGCCTTCCTAGTAAAAATGGGTCGAAAACGAGTAATGTCCTAAATTAACGAGGAGATTTTCTTAACCTCCATTTTGGCCGAATTTTTAGAGAATGCAAAAATATCCCATGGAAGTCGTAGCTATGTTGTTTACCTATCCAACGAATTGTCACATGCTAAGATTCAATACAAATCGGCCACTTTATGGCCTTCCTAGTAAAAATGGGTCGAAAACGAGTAATGTCCTAAATTAACGAGGAGATTTTCTTAACCTCCATTTTGGCCGAATTTTTAGAGAATGCAAAAATATCCCATGGAAGTCGTAGCTATGTTGTTTACCTATCCAACGAATTTTCACATGCTAAGATTCAATACAAATCGACCACTTTATGGCCTTCCTACTAAAAAAGGGTTGAAAACGAGTAATGTCCTAAATTAACGAGGAGATTTTCTTAACCTCCATTTTGGCCGAATTTTTAGAGAATGCAAAAATATCCCATGGAAGTCGTAGTTATGTTGTTTACCTATCCAACGAATTGTCACACGCTAAGATTCAATGCAAATCGGCCACATTATGGCCTTCCTACTAAAAAAGGGTCGAAAACGAGTAATGTCCCAAATTAACGACGAGATTTTCTTAACCTCCATTTTGGCCGAATTTTTAGAGAATGCAAAAATATCCCATGGAAGTCGTAGTTATGTTGTTTACCTATCCAACAAATTGTCACATGCTAAGATTCAATACAAATCGGCCACTTTATGGCATTCCTAGTAAAAATGGGTCGAAAACGAGTAATGTCCTAAATTAACGACGAGATTTTCTTAACCTCCATTTTGGCCGAATTTTTAGAGAATGCAAAAATATCCCATGGAAGTCGTAGTTATGTTGTTTACCTATCCAACGAATTGTCACACGCTAAGATTCAATGCAAATCGGCCACATTATGGCTTTCCTAGTAAAAAAGGGTCGAAAACGAGTAATGTCCCAAATTAACGCAAGGATTTTCTTAACCTCCATTTTGGCTGAATTTTTAAAAAATGCAAAAATATCCCATGGAAGTCGTAGCTATGTTGTTTACCTATCCAACGAATTGTCCCATGCTAAGATTCAATACAAACCGGCCACTTTATGGCCTTCCTTATAAAAAAAGGGTCGAAAACGAGTAATGTCCTAAATTAACGAGGGGATTTTCTTAACCTCCATTTTGGCCGAATTTTTAGAGAATGCAAAAATATCCCATGGAAATCGTAGGTATGTTGTTTACCTATCCAACGAATTGTCACATGCTAAGATTCAATACAAATCGGCCACTTTATGGCCTTCCTACTAAAAAAGGGTTGAAAACGAGTAATGTCCTAAATTAACGAGGAGATTTTCTTAACCTCCATTTTGGTCGAATTTTTAGAGAATGCAAAAATATCCCATGGAAGTCGTAGTTATGTTGTTTACCTATCCAACGAATTGTCACACGCTAAGATTCAATGCAAATCGGCCACATTATGGCCTTCCTACTAAAAAAGGGTCGAAAACGAGTAATGTCCCAAATTAACGAGGAGATTTTCTTAACCTCCATTTTGGCCGAATTTTTAGAGAATGCAAAAATATCCCATGGAAGTCGTAGTTATGTTGTTTACCTTTCCAACGAATTGTCACATGCTAAGATTCAATGCAAATCGGCCACATTATGGCCTTCCTAGTAAAAAAGGGTCGAAAACGAGTAATGTCCTAAATTAACGAGGGGATTTTCTTAACCTCCCTTTTGGCCGAATTTTTAGAGAATGCAAAAATATCCCATGGAAATCGTAGGTATGTTGTTTACCTATCCAACGAATTGTCACATGCTAAGATTCAATACAAATCGGCCACTTTATGGCCTTCCTAGTAAAAATGGGTCGAAAACGAGTAACGTCCTAAATTAACGAGGAGATTTTCTTAACCTCCATTTTGGCCGAATTTTTAGAGAATGCAAAAATATCCCATGGAAGTTGTAGTTATGTTGTTTACCTATCCAACGAATTGTCACACGCTAAGATTCAATGCAAATCGGCCACATTATGGCCTTCCTACTAAAAAAGGGTTGAAAACGAGTTATGTCCTAAATTAACGAGGAGATTTTCTTAACCTCCATTTTGGCCGAATTTTTAGAGAATGCGAAAATATCCCATGGAAGTCGTAGTTATGTTGTTTATCTATCCAACGAATTGTCACATGCTAAGATTCAATGCAAATCGGCCACATTATGGCCTTCCTAGTAAAAAAGGGTCAAAAACGAGTAATGTCCTAAATTAACGAGGAGATTTTCTTAACCTCCGTTTTGGCCGAATTTTTAGAGAATGCAAAAATATCCCATGGAAGTCGTAGTTATGTTGTTTACCTATCCAACGAATTGTCACACGCTAAGATTCAATGCAAATCGGCCACATTATGGCCTTCCTACTAAAAAAGGGTCGAAAACGAGTAATGTCCCAAATTAACGAGGAGATTTTCTTAACCTCCATTTTGGCCGAATTTTTAGAGAATGCAAAAATATCCCATGGAAGTCGTAGTTATGTTGTTTACCTTTCCAACGAATTGTCACATGCTAAGATTCAATGCAAATCGGCCACATTATGGCCTTCCTAGTAAAAAAGGGTCGAAAACGAGTAATGTCCTAAATTAACGAGGGGATTTTCTTAACCTCCCTTTTGGCCGAATTTTTAGAGAATGCAAAAATATCCCATGGAAATCGTAGGTATGTTGTTTACCTATCCAACGAATTGTCACATGCTAAGATTCAATACAAATCGGCCACTTTATGGCCTTCCTAGTAAAAATGGGTCGAAAACGAGTAACGTCCTAAATTAACGAGGAGATTTTCTTAACCTCCATTTTGGCCGAATTTTTAGAGAATGCAAAAATATCCCATGGAAGTTGTAGTTATGTTGTTTACCTATCCAACGAATTGTCACACGCTAAGATTCAATGCAAATCGGCCACATTATGGCCTTCCTACTAAAAAAGGGTTGAAAACGAGTTATGTCCTAAATTAACGAGGAGATTTTCTTAACCTCCATTTTGGCCGAATTTTTAGAGAATGCGAAAATATCCCATGGAAGTCGTAGTTATGTTGTTTATCTATCCAAC
Organism: Medicago sativa; assembly: GCF_051527215.1. Taxonomy (NCBI): domain Eukaryota; kingdom Viridiplantae; phylum Streptophyta; class Magnoliopsida; order Fabales; family Fabaceae; genus Medicago; species Medicago sativa. The sequence goes on from NC_140750.1 coordinate 88,206,605, forward strand.
GAATTGTCACATGCTAAGATTCAATGCAAATCGGCCACATTATGGCCTTCCTAGTAAAAAAGGGTCAAAAACGAGTAATGTCCTAAATTAACGAGGAGATTTTCTTAACCTCCGTTTTGGCCGAATTTTTAGAGAATGCAAAAATATCCCATGGAAGTCGTGGTTATGTTGTTTACCTATCCAACAAATTGTCACATGCTAAGATTCAATACAAATCGGCCACTTTATGGCCTTCCTAGTAAAAATGGGTCGAAAACGAGTAATGTCCTAAATTAACGAGGAGATTTTCTTAACCTCCATTTTGGCCGAATTTTTAGAGAATGCAAAAATATCCCATGGAAGTCGTGGTTATGTTGTTTACCTATCCAACAAATTGTCACATGCTAAGATTCAATACAAATCGGCCACTTTATGGCATTCCTAGTAAAAATGGGTCGAAAACGAGTAATGTCCTAAATTAACGACGAGATTTTCTTAACCTCCATTTTGGCCGAATTTTTAGAGAATGCAAAAATATCCCATGGAAGTCGTAGTTATGTTGTTTACCTATCCAACGAATTGTCACACGCTAAGATTCAATGCAAATCGGCCACATTATGGCTTTCCTAGTAAAAAAGGGTCGAAAACGAGTAATGTCCCAAATTAACGCAAGGATTTTCTTAACCTCCATTTTGGCTGAATTTTTAAAAAATGCAAAAATATCCCATGGAAGTCGTAGCTATGTTGTTTACCTATCCAACGAATTGTCCCATGCTAAGATTCAATACAAACCGGCCACTTTATGGCCTTCCTTATAAAAAAAGGGTCGAAAACGAGTAATGTCCTAAATTAACGAGGGGATTTTCTTAACCTCCATTTTGGCCGAATTTTTAGAGAATGCAAAAATATCCCATGGAAATCGTAGGTATGTTGTTTACCTATCCAACGAATTGTCACATGCTAAGATTCAATACAAATCGGCCACTTTATGGCCTTCCTACTAAAAAAGGGTTGAAAACGAGTAATGTCCTAAATTAACGAGGAGATTTTCTTAACCTCCATTTTGGTCGAATTTTTAGAGAATGCAAAAATATCCCATGGAAGTCGTAGTTATGTTGTTTACCTATCCAACGAATTGTCACACGCTAAGATTCAATGCAAATCGGCCACATTATGGCCTTCCTACTAAAAAAGGGTCGAAAACGAGTAATGTCCCAAATTAACGAGGAGATTTTCTTAACCTCCATTTTGGCCGAATTTTTAGAGAATGCAAAAATATCCCATGGAAGTCGTAGTTATGTTGTTTACCTTTCCAACGAATTGTCACATGCTAAGATTCAATGCAAATCGGCCACATTATGGCCTTCCTAGTAAAAAAGGGTCGAAAACGAGTAATGTCCTAAATTAACGAGGGGATTTTCTTAACCTCCCTTTTGGCCGAATTTTTAGAGAATGCAAAAATATCCCATGGAAATCGTAGGTATGTTGTTTACCTATCCAACGAATTGTCACATGCTAAGATTCAATACAAATCGGCCACTTTATGGCCTTCCTAGTAAAAATGGGTCGAAAACGAGTAACGTCCTAAATTAACGAGGAGATTTTCTTAACCTCCATTTTGGCCGAATTTTTAGAGAATGCAAAAATATCCCATGGAAGTTGTAGTTATGTTGTTTACCTATCCAACGAATTGTCACACGCTAAGATTCAATGCAAATCGGCCACATTATGGCCTTCCTACTAAAAAAGGGTTGAAAACGAGTTATGTCCTAAATTAACGAGGAGATTTTCTTAACCTCCATTTTGGCCGAATTTTTAGAGAATGCGAAAATATCCCATGGAAGTCGTAGTTATGTTGTTTATCTATCCAACGAATTGTCACATGCTAAGATTCAATGCAAATCGGCCACATTATGGCCTTCCTAGTAAAAAAGGGTCAAAAACGAGTAATGTCCTAAATTAACGAGGAGATTTTCTTAACCTCCGTTTTGGCCGAATTTTTAGAGAATGCAAAAATATCCCATGGAAGTCGTAGTTATGTTGTTTACCTATCCAACGAATTGTCACACGCTAAGATTCAATGCAAATCGGCCACATTATGGCCTTCCTACTAAAAAAGGGTCGAAAACGAGTAATGTCCCAAATTAACGAGGAGATTTTCTTAACCTCCATTTTGGCCGAATTTTTAGAGAATGCAAAAATATCCCATGGAAGTCGTAGTTATGTTGTTTACCTTTCCAACGAATTGTCACATGCTAAGATTCAATGCAAATCGGCCACATTATGGCCTTCCTAGTAAAAAAGGGTCGAAAACGAGTAATGTCCTAAATTAACGAGGGGATTTTCTTAACCTCCCTTTTGGCCGAATTTTTAGAGAATGCAAAAATATCCCATGGAAATCGTAGGTATGTTGTTTACCTATCCAACGAATTGTCACATGCTAAGATTCAATACAAATCGGCCACTTTATGGCCTTCCTAGTAAAAATGGGTCGAAAACGAGTAACGTCCTAAATTAACGAGGAGATTTTCTTAACCTCCATTTTGGCCGAATTTTTAGAGAATGCAAAAATATCCCATGGAAGTTGTAGTTATGTTGTTTACCTATCCAACGAATTGTCACACGCTAAGATTCAATGCAAATCGGCCACATTATGGCCTTCCTACTAAAAAAGGGTTGAAAACGAGTTATGTCCTAAATTAACGAGGAGATTTTCTTAACCTCCATTTTGGCCGAATTTTTAGAGAATGCAAAAATATCCCATGGAAGTCGTAGCTATGTTGTTTACCTATCCAACGAATTTTCACATGCTAAGATTCAATACAAATCGACCACTTTATGGCCTTCCTACTAAAAAAGGGTTGAAAACGAGTAATGTCCTAAATTAACGAGGAGATTTTCTTAACCTCCATTTTGGCCGAATTTTTAGAGAATGCAAAAATATCCCATGGAAGTCGTAGTTATGTTGTTTACCTATCCAACAAATTGTCACACGCTAAGATTCAATGCAAATCGGCCACATTATGGCCTTCCTACTAAAAAAGGGTCGAAAACGAGTAATGTCCCAAATTAACGACGAGATTTTCTTAACCTCCATTTTGGCCGAATTTTTAGAGAATGCAAAAATATCCCATGGAAGTCGTAGTTATGTTGTTTACCTATCCAACAAATTGTCACATGCTAAGATTCAATACAAATCGGCCACTTTATGGCATTCCTAGTAAAAATGGGTCGAAAACGAGTAATGTCCTAAATTAACGACGAGATTTTCTTAACCTCCATTTTGGCCGAATTTTTAGAGAATGCAAAAATATCCCATGGAAGTCGTAGTTATGTTGTTTACCTATCCAACGAATTGTCACACGCTAAGATTCAATGCAAATCGGCCACATTATGGCTTTCCTAGTAAAAAAGGGTCGAAAACGAGTAATGTCCCAAATTAACGCAAGGATTTTCTTAACCTCCATTTTGGCTGAATTTTTAAAAAATGCAAAAATATCCCATGGAAGTCGTAGCTATGTTGTTTACCTATCCAACGAATTGTCCCATGCTAAGATTCAATACAAACCGGCCACTTTATGGCCTTCCTTATAAAAAAAGGGTCGAAAACGAGTAATGTCCTAAATTAACGAGGGGATTTTCTTAACCTCCATTTTGGCCGAATTTTTAGAGAATGCAAAAATATCCCATGGAAATCGTAGGTATGTTGTTTACCTATCCAACGAATTGTCACATGCTAAGATTCAATACAAATCGGCCACTTTATGGCCTTCCTACTAAAAAAGGGTTGAAAACGAGTAATGTCCTAAATTAACGAGGAGATTTTCTTAACCTCCATTTTGGTCGAATTTTTAGAGAATGCAAAAATATCCCATGGAAGTCGTAGTTATGTTGTTTACCTATCCAACGAATTGTCACACGCTAAGATTCAATGCAAATCGGCCACATTATGGCCTTCCTACTAAAAAAGGGTCGAAAACGAGTAATGTCCCAAATTAACGAGGAGATTTTCTTAACCTCCATTTTGGCAGAATTTTTAGAGAATGCAAAAATATCCCATGGAAGTCGTAGTTATGTTGTTTACCTTTCCAACGAATTGTCACATGCTAAGATTCAATGCAAATCGGCCACATTATGGCCTTCCTAGTAAAAAAGGGTCGAAAACGAGTAATGTCCTAAATTAACGAGGGGATTTTCTTAACCTCCCTTTTGGCCGAATTTTTAGAGAATGCAAAAATATCCCATGGAAATCGTAGGTATGTTGTTTACCTATCCAACGAATTGTCACATGCTAAGATTCAATACAAATCGGCCACTTTATGGCCTTCCTAGTAAAAATGGGTCGAAAACGAGTAACGTCCTAAATTAACGAGGAGATTTTCTTAACCTCCATTTTGGCCGAATTTTTAGAGAATGCAAAAATATCCCATGGAAGTCGTAGTTATGTTGTTTACCTATCCAACGAATTGTCACACGCTAAGATTCAATGCAAATCGGCCACATTATGGCCTTCCTACTAAAAAAGGGTTGAAAACGAGTTATGTCCTAAATTAACGAGGAGATTTTCTTAACCTCCATTTTGGCCGAATTTTTAGAGAATGCGAAAATATCCCATGGAAGTCGTAGTTATGTTGTTTATCTATCCAACGAATTGTCACATGCTAAGATTCAATGCAAATCGGCCACATTATGGCCTTCCTAGTAAAAAAGGGTCAAAAACGAGTAATGTCCTAAATTAACGAGGAGATTTTCTTAACCTCCGTTTTGGCCGAATTTTTAGAGAATGCAAAAATATCCCATGGAAGTCGTGGTTATGTTGTTTACCTATCCAACAAATTGTCACATGCTAAGATTCAATACAAATCGGCCACTTTATGGCCTTCCTAGTAAAAATGGGTCGAAAACGAGTAATGTCCTAAATTAACGAGGAGATTTTCTTAACCTCCATTTTGGCCGAATTTTTAGAGAATGCAAAAATATCCCATGGAAGTCGTAGTTATGTTGTTTACCTATCCAACGAATTGTCACATGCTAAGATTCAATACAAATCGGCCACTTTATGGCCTTCCTAGTAAAAATGGGTCGAAAACGAGTAATGTCCTAAATTAACGAGGAGATTTTCTTAACCTCCATTTTGGCCGAATTTTTAGAGAATGCAAAAATATCCCATGGAAGTCGTAGTTATGTTGTTTACCTATCCAACGAATTGTCACATGCTAAGATTCAATACAAATCGGCCACTTTATGGCCTTCCTACTAAAAAAGGGTTGAAAACGAGTAATGTCCTAAATTAACGAGGAGATTTTCTTAACCTCCGTTTTGGCCGAATTTTTAGAGAATGCAAAAATATCCCATGGAAGTCGTGGTTATGTTGTTTACCTATCCAACAAATTGTCACATGCTAAGATTCAATACAAATCGGCCACTTTATGGCCTTCCTAGTAAAAATGGGTCGAAAACGAGTAATGTCCTAAATTAACGAGGAGATTTTCTTAACCTCCATTTTGGCCGAATTTTTAGAGAATGCAAAAATATCCCATGGAAGTCGTAGTTATGTTGTTTACCTATCCAACGAATTGTCACATGCTAAGATTCAATGCAAATCGGCCACATTATGGCCTTCCTACTAAAAAAGGGTTGAAAACGAGTTATGTCCTAAATTAACGAGGAGATTTTCTTAACCTCCATTTTGGCCGAATTTTTAGAGAATGCGAAAATATCCCATGGAAGTCGTAGTTATGTTGTTTATCTATCCAACGAATTGTCACATGCTAAGATTCAATGCAAATCGGCCACATTATGGCCTTCCTAGTAAAAAAGGGTCAAAAACGAGTAATGTCCTAAATTAACGAGGAGATTTTCTTAACCTCCGTTTTGGCCGAATTTTTAGAGAATGCAAAAATATCCCATGGAAGTCGTGGTTATGTTGTTTACCTATCCAACAAATTGTCACATGCTAAGATTCAATACAAATCGGCCACTTTATGGCCTTCCTAGTAAAAATGGGTCGAAAACGAGTAATGTCCTAAATTAACGAGGAGATTTTCTTAACCTCCATTTTGGCCGAATTTTTAGAGAATGCAAAAATATCCCATGGAAGTCGTAGTTATGTTGTTTACCTATCCAACGAATTGTCACATGCTAAGATTCAATACAAATCGGCCACTTTATGGCCTTCCTAGTAAAAATGGGTCGAAAACGAGTAATGTCCTAAATTAACGAGGAGATTTTCTTAACCTCCATTTTGGCCGAATTTTTAGAGAATGCAAAAATATCCCATGGAAGTCGTAGTTATGTTGTTTACCTATCCAACGAATTGTCACATGCTAAGATTCAATACAAATCGGCCACTTTATGGCCTTCCTACTAAAAAAGGGTTGAAAACGAGTAATGTCCTAAATTAACGAGGAGATTTTCTTAACCTCCATTTTGGTCGAATTTTTAGAGAATGCAAAAATATCCCATGGAAGTCGTAGTTATGTTGTTTACCTATCCAACGAATTGTCACACGCTAAGATTCAATGCAAATCGGCCACATTATGGCCTTCCTACTAAAAAAGGGTCGAAAACGAGTAATGTCCCAAATTAACGAGGAGATTTTCTTAACCTCCATTTTGGCCGAATTTTTAGAGAATGCAAAAATATCCCATGGAAGTCGTAGTTATGTTGTTTACCTTTCCAACGAATTGTCACATGCTAAGATTCAATGCAAATCGGCCACATTATGGCCTTCCTAGTAAAAAAGGGTCGAAAACGAGTAATGTCCTAAATTAACGAGGGGATTTTCTTAACCTCCCTTTTGGCCGAATTTTTAGAGAATGCAAAAATATCCCATGGAAATCGTAGGTATGTTGTTTACCTATCCAACGAATTGTCACATGCTAAGATTCAATACAAATCGGCCACTTTATGGCCTTCCTAGTAAAAATGGGTCGAAAACGAGTAACGTCCTAAATTAACGAGGAGATTTTCTTAACCTCCATTTTGGCCGAATTTTTAGAGAATGCAAAAATATCCCATGGAAGTCGTAGTTATGTTGTTTACCTATCCAACGAATTGTCACACGCTAAGATTCAATGCAAATCGGCCACATTATGGCCTTCCTACTAAAAAAGGGTTGAAAACGAGTTATGTCCTAAATTAACGAGGAGATTTTCTTAACCTCCATTTTGGCCGAATTTTTAGAGAATGCGAAAATATCCCATGGAAGTCGTAGTTATGTTGTTTATCTATCCAACGAATTGTCACATGCTAAGATTCAATGCAAATCGGCCACATTATGGCCTTCCTAGTAAAAAAGGGTCAAAAACGAGTAATGTCCTAAATTAACGAGGAGATTTTCTTAACCTCCGTTTTGGCCGAATTTTTAGAGAATGCAAAAATATCCCATGGAAGTCGTGGTTATGTTGTTTACCTATCCAACAAATTGTCACATGCTAAGATTCAATACAAATCGGCCACTTTATGGCCTTCCTAGTAAAAATGGGTCGAAAACGAGTAATGTCCTAAATTAACGAGGAGATTTTCTTAACCTCCATTTTGGCCGAATTTTTAGAGAATGCAAAAATATCCCATGGAAGTCGTAGTTATGTTGTTTACCTATCCAACGAATTGTCACATGCTAAGATTCAATACAAATCGGCCACTTTATGGCCTTCCTAGTAAAAATGGGTCGAAAACGAGTAATGTCCTAAATTAACGAGGAGATTTTCTTAACCTCCATTTTGGCCGAATTTTTAGAGAATGCAAAAATATCCCATGGAAGTCGTAGTTATGTTGTTTACCTATCCAACGAATTGTCACATGCTAAGATTCAATACAAATCGGCCACTTTATGGCCTTCCTAGTAAAAATGGGTCGAAAACGAGTAATGTCCTAAATTAACGAGGAGATTTTCTTAACCTCCATTTTGGCCGAATTTTTAGAGAATGCAAAAATATCCCATGGAAGTCGTAGCTATGTTGTTTACCTATCCAACGAATTGTCACATGCTAAGATTCAATACAAATCGGCCACTTTATGGCCTTCCTAGTAAAAATGGGTCGAAAACGAGTAATGTCCTAAATTAACGAGGAGATTTTCTTAACCTCCATTTTGGCCGAATTTTTAGAGAATGCAAAAATATCCCATGGAAGTCGTAGCTATGTTGTTTACCTATCCAACGAATTTTCACATGCTAAGATTCAATACAAATCGACCACTTTATGGCCTTCCTACTAAAAAAGGGTTGAAAACGAGTAATGTCCTAAATTAACGAGGAGATTTTCTTAACCTCCATTTTGGCCGAATTTTTAGAGAATGCAAAAATATCCCATGGAAGTCGTAGTTATGTTGTTTACCTATCCAACAAATTGTCACACGCTAAGATTCAATGCAAATCGGCCACATTATGGCCTTCCTACTAAAAAAGGGTCGAAAACGAGTAATGTCCCAAATTAACGACGAGATTTTCTTAACCTCCATTTTGGCCGAATTTTTAGAGAATGCAAAAATATCCCATGGAAGTCGTAGTTATGTTGTTTACCTATCCAACAAATTGTCACATGCTAAGATTCAATACAAATCGGCCACTTTATGGCATTCCTAGTAAAAATGGGTCGAAAACGAGTAATGTCCTAAATTAACGACGAGATTTTCTTAACCTCCATTTTGGCCGAATTTTTAGAGAATGCAAAAATATCCCATGGAAGTCGTAGTTATGTTGTTTACCTATCCAACGAATTGTCACACGCTAAGATTCAATGCAAATCGGCCACATTATGGCTTTCCTAGTAAAAAAGGGTCGAAAACGAGTAATGTCCCAAATTAACGCAAGGATTTTCTTAACCTCCATTTTGGCTGAATTTTTAAAAAATGCAAAAATATCCCATGGAAGTCGTAGCTATGTTGTTTACCTATCCAACGAATTGTCCCATGCTAAGATTCAATACAAACCGGCCACTTTATGGCCTTCCTTATAAAAAAAGGGTCGAAAACGAGTAATGTCCTAAATTAACGAGGGGATTTTCTTAACCTCCATTTTGGCCGAATTTTTAGAGAATGCAAAAATATCCCATGGAAATCGTAGGTATGTTGTTTACCTATCCAACGAATTGTCACATGCTAAGATTCAATACAAATCGGCCACTTTATGGCCTTCCTACTAAAAAAGGGTTGAAAACGAGTAATGTCCTAAATTAACGAGGAGATTTTCTTAACCTCCATTTTGGTCGAATTTTTAGAGAATGCAAAAATATCCCATGGAAGTCGTAGTTATGTTGTTTACCTATCCAACGAATTGTCACACGCTAAGATTCAATGAAAATCGGCCACATTATGGCCTTCCTACTAAAAAAGGGTCGAAAACGAGTAATGTCCCAAATTAACGAGGAGATTTTCTTAACCTCCATTTTGGCAGAATTTTTAGAGAATGCAAAAATATCCCATGGAAGTCGTAGTTATGTTGTTTACCTTTCCAACGAATTGTCACATGCTAAGATTCAATGCAAATCGGCCACATTATGGCCTTCCTAGTAAAAAAGGGTCGAAAACGAGTAATGTCCTAAATTAACGAGGGGATTTTCTTAACCTCCCTTTTGGCCGAATTTTTAGAGAATGCAAAAATATCCCATGGAAATCGTAGGTATGTTGTTTACCTATCCAACGAATTGTCACATGCTAAGATTCAATACAAATCGGCCACTTTATGGCCTTCCTAGTAAAAATGGGTCGAAAACGAGTAACGTCCTAAATTAACGAGGAGATTTTCTTAACCTCCATTTTGGCCGAATTTTTAGAGAATGCAAAAATATCCCATGGAAGTCGTAGTTATGTTGTTTACCTATCCAACGAATTGTCACACGCTAAGATTCAATGCAAATCGGCCACATTATGGCCTTCCTACTAAAAAAGGGTTGAAAACGAGTTATGTCCTAAATTAACGAGGAGATTTTCTTAACCTCCATTTTGGCCGAATTTTTAGAGAATGCGAAAATATCCCATGGAAGTCGTAGTTATGTTGTTTATCTATCCAACGAATTGTCACATGCTAAGATTCAATGCAAATCGGCCACATTATGGCCTTCCTAGTAAAAAAGGGTCAAAAACGAGTAATGTCCTAAATTAACGAGGAGATTTTCTTAACCTCCGTTTTGGCCGAATTTTTAGAGAATGCAAAAATATCCCATGGAAGTCGTGGTTATGTTGTTTACCTATCCAACAAATTGTCACATGCTAAGATTCAATACAAATCGGCCACTTTATGGCCTTCCTAGTAAAAATGGGTCGAAAACGAGTAATGTCCTAAATTAACGAGGAGATTTTCTTAACCTCCATTTTGGCCGAATTTTTAGAGAATGCAAAAATATCCCATGGAAGTCGTAGTTATGTTGTTTACCTATCCAACGAATTGTCACATGCTAAGATTCAATACAAATCGGCCACTTTATGGCCTTCCTAGTAAAAATGGGTCGAAAACGAGTAATGTCCTAAATTAACGAGGAGATTTTCTTAACCTCCATTTTGGCAGAATTTTTAGAGAATGCAAAAATATCCCATGGAAGTCGTAGTTATGTTGTTTACCTTTCCAACGAATTGTCACATGCTAAGATTCAATGCAAATCGGCCACATTATGGCCTTCCTAGTAAAAAAGGGTCGAAAACGAGTAATGTCCTAAATTAACGAGGGGATTTTCTTAACCTCCCTTTTGGCCGAATTTTTAGAGAATGCAAAAATATCCCATGGAAATCGTAGGTATGTTGTTTACCTATCCAACGAATTGTCACATGCTAAGATTCAATACAAATCGGCCACTTTATGGCCTTCCTAGTAAAAATGGGTCGAAAACGAGTAACGTCCTAAATTAACGAGGAGATTTTCTTAACCTCCATTTTGGCCGAATTTTTAGAGAATGCAAAAATATCCCATGGAAGTCGTAGTTATGTTGTTTACCTATCCAACGAATTGTCACACGCTAAGATTCAATGCAAATCGGCCACATTATGGCCTTCCTACTAAAAAAGGGTTGAAAACGAGTTATGTCCTAAATTAACGAGGAGATTTTCTTAACCTCCATTTTGGCCGAATTTTTAGAGAATGCGAAAATATCCCATGGAAGTCGTAGTTATGTTGTTTATCTATCCAACGAATTGTCACATGCTAAGATTCAATGCAAATCGGCCACATTATGGCCTTCCTAGTAAAAAAGGGTCAAAAACGAGTAATGTCCTAAATTAACGAGGAGATTTTCTTAACCTCCGTTTTGGCCGAATTTTTAGAGAATGCAAAAATATCCCATGGAAGTCGTGGTTATGTTGTTTACCTATCCAACAAATTGTCACATGCTAAGATTCAATACAAATCGGCCACTTTATGGCCTTCCTAGTAAAAATGGGTCGAAAACGAGTAATGTCCTAAATTAACGAGGAGATTTTCTTAACCTCCATTTTGGCCGAATTTTTAGAGAATGCAAAAATATCCCATGGAAGTCGTAGTTATGTTGTTTACCTATCCAACGAATTGTCACATGCTAAGATTCAATACAAATCGGCCACTTTATGGCCTTCCTAGTAAAAATGGGTCGAAAACGAGTAATGTCCTAAATTAACGAGGAGATTTTCTTAACCTCCATTTTGGCCGAATTTTTAGAGAATGCAAAAATATCCCATGGAAGTCGTAGTTATGTTGTTTACCTATCCAAGGAATTGTCACATGCTAAGATTCAATACAAATCGGCCACTTTATGGCCTTCCTAGTAAAAATGGGTCGAAAACGAGTAATGTCCTAAATTAACGAGGAGATTTTCTTAACCTCCATTTTGGCCGAATTTTTAGAGAATGCAAAAATATCCCATGGAAGTCGTAGCTATGTTGTTTACCTATCCAACGAATTGTCACATGCTAAGATTCAATACAAATCGGCCACTTTATGGCCTTCCTAGTAAAAATGGGTCGAAAACGAGTAATGTCCTAAATTAACGAGGAGATTTTCTTAACCTCCATTTTGGCCGAATTTTTAGAGAATGCAAAAATATCCCATGGAAGTCGTAGCTATGTTGTTTACCTATCCAACGAATTTTCACATGCTAAGATTCAATACAAATCGACCACTTTATGGCCTTCCTACTAAAAAAGGGTTGAAAACGAGTAATGTCCTAAATTAACGAGGAGATTTTCTTAACCTCCATTTTGGCCGAATTTTTAGAGAATGCAAAAATATCCCATGGAAGTCGTAGTTATGTTGTTTACCTATCCAACAAATTGTCACATGCTAAGATTCAATACAAATCGGCCACTTTATGGCCTTCCTACTAAAAATGGGTCGAAAACGAGTAATGTCCTAAATTAACGACGAGATTTTCTTAACCTCCATTTTGGCCGAATTTTTAGAGAATGCAAAAATATCCCATGGAAGTCGTAGTTATGTTGTTTACCTATCCAACGAATTGTCACACGCTAAGATTCAATGCAAATCGGCCACATTATGGCTTTCCTAGTAAAAAAGGGTCGAAAACGAGTAATGTCCCAAATTAACGCAAGGATTTTCTTAACCTCCATTTTGGCTGAATTTTTAAAAAATGCAAAAATATCCCATGGAAGTCGTAGCTATGTTGTTTACCTATCCAACGAATTGTCCCAGGCTAAGATTCAATACAAACCGGCCACTTTATGGCCTTCCTTATAAAAAAAGGGTCGAAAACGAGTAATGTCCCATATTAACGAGGAGATTTTCTTAACCTCCATTGTGGCTGAATTTTTAGAGAATGCAAAAATATCCCATGGAAGTCGTAATTATGTTGTTTACCTATCCAACGAATTGTCACATGCTAAGATTCAATACAAATCGGCCACTTTACGGCCTTCCTAGTAAAAATGGGTCGAAAACGAGTAATGTCCTAAATTAACGAGGAGATTTTCTTAACCTCCATTTTGGCCGAAGTTTTAGAGAATGCAAAAATATCCCATGGAAGTCGTAGTTATGTTGTTTACCTATCCAACGAATTGTCACACGCTAAGATTCAATGCAAATCGGCCACATTATGGCCTTCCTACTAAAAAAGGGTCGAAAACGAGTAATGTCCCAAATTAACGAGGAGATTTTCTTAACCTCCATTTTGGCCGAATTTTTAGAGAATGCAAAAATATCCCATGGAAGTCGTAGCTATGTTGTTTACCTATCCAACGAATTGTCACACGCTAAGATTCAATGCAAATCGGCCACATTATGGCCTTCCTACTAAAAAAGGGTCGAAAACGAGTAATGTCCCAAATTAACGAGGAGATTTTCTTAACCTCCATTTTGGCCGAATTTTTAGAGAATGCAAAAATATCCCATGGAAGTCGTAGTTATGTTGTTTACCTTTCCAACGAATTGTCACATGCTAAGATTCAATGCAAATCGGCCACATTATGGCCTTCCTAGTAAAAAAGGGTTGAAAACGAGTAATGTCCTAAATTAACGAGGAGATTTTCTTAACCTCCATTTTGGCCGAATTTTTAGAGAATGCGAAAATATCCCATGGAAGTCGTAGTTATGTTGTTTATCTATCCAACGAATTGTCACATGCTAAGATTCAATGCAAATCGGCCACATTATGGCCTTCATAGTAAAAAAGGGTCAAAAACGAGTAATGTCCTAAATTAACGAGGAGATTTTCTTAACCTCCGTTTTGGCCGAATTTTTAGAGAATGCAAAAATATCCCATGGAAGTCGTGGTTATGTTGTTTACCTATCCAACAAATTGTCACATGCTAAGATTCAATACAAATCGGCCACTTTATGGCCTTCCTAGTAAAAATGGGTCGAAAACGAGTAATGTCCTAAATTAACGAGGAGATTTTCTTAACCTCCATTTTGGCCGAATTTTTAGAGAATGCAAAAATATCCCATGGAAGTCGTAGTTATGTTGTTTACCTATCCAACGAATTGTCACATGCTAAGATTCAATACAAATCGGCCACTTTATGGCCTTCCTAGTAAAAATGGGTCGAAAACGAGTAATGTCCTAAATTAACGAGGAGATTTTCTTAACCTCCATTTTGGCCGAATTTTTAGAGAATGCAAAAATATCCCATGGAAGTCGTAGTTATGTTGTTTACCTATCCAACGAATTGTCACATGCTAAGATTCAATACAAATCGGCCACTTTATGGCCTTCCTAGTAAAAATGGGTCGAAAACGAGTAATGTCCTAAATTAACGAGGAGATTTTCTTAACCTCCATTTTGGCCGAATTTTTAGAGAATGCAAAAATATCCCATGGAAGTCGTAGCTATGTTGTTTACCTATCCAACGAATTGTCACATGCTAAGATTCAATACAAATCGGCCACTTTATGGCCTTCCTAGTAAAAATGGGTCGAAAACGAGTAATGTCCTAAATTAACGAGGAGATTTTCTTAACCTCCATTTTGGCCGAATTTTTAGAGAATGCAAAAATATCCCATGGAAGTCGTAGCTATGTTGTTTACCTATCCAACGAATTTTCACATGCTAAGATTCAATACAAATCGACCACTTTATGGCCTTCCTACTAAAAAAGGGTTGAAAACGAGTAATGTCCTAAATTAACGAGGAGATTTTCTTAACCTCCATTTTGGCCGAATTTTTAGAGAATGCAAAAATATCCCATGGAAGTCGTAGTTATGTTGTTTACCTATCCAACAAATTGTCACATGCTAAGATTCAATACAAATCGGCCACTTTATGGCCTTCCTACTAAAAATGGGTCGAAAACGAGTAATGTCCTAAATTAACGACGAGATTTTCTTAACCTCCATTTTGGCCGAATTTTTAGAGAATGCAAAAATATCCCATGGAAGTCGTAGTTATGTTGTTTACCTATCCAACGAATTGTCACACGCTAAGATTCAATGCAAATCGGCCACATTATGACTTTCCTAGTAAAAAAGGGTCGAAAACGAGTAATGTCCCAAATTAACGCAAGGATTTTCTTAACCTCCATTTTGGCCGAATTTTTAGAGAATGCAAAAATATCCCATGGAAGTCGTAGTTATGTTGTTTACCTATCCAACGAATTGTCACACGCTAAGATTCAATGCAAATCGGCCACATTATGGCCTTCCTACTAAAAAAGGGTCGAAAACGAGTAATGTCCCAAATTAACGAGGAGATTTTCTTAACCTCCATTTTGGCCGAATTTTTAGAGAATGCAAAAATATCCCATGGAAGTCGTAGTTATGTTGTTTACCTATCCAACGAATTGTCACACGGTAAGATTCAATGCAAATCGGCCACATTATGGCCTTCCTACTAAAAAAGGGTCGAAAACGAGTAATGTCCCAAATTAACGAGGAGATTTTCTTAACCTCCATTTTGGCCGAATTTTTAGAGAATGCAAAAATATCCCATGGAAGTCGTAGTTATGTTGTTTACCTTTCCAACGAATTGTCACATGCTAAGATTCAATGCAAATCGGCCACATTATGGCCTTCCTAGTAAAAAAGGGTCAAAAACGAGTAATGTCCTAAATTAACGAGGAGATTTTCTTAACCTCCGTTTTGGCCGAATTTTTAGAGAATGCAAAAATATCCCATGGAAGTCGTGGTTATGTTGTTTACCTATCCAACAAATTGTCACATGCTAAGATTCAATACAAATCGGCCACTTTATGGCCTTCCTAGTAAAAATGGGTCGAAAACGAGTAATGTCCTAAATTAACGAGGAGATTTTCTTAACCTCCATTTTGGCCGAATTTTTAGAGAATGCAAAAATATCCCATGGAAGTCGTAGTTATGTTGTTTACCTATCCAACGAATTGTCACATGCTAAGATTCAATACAAATCGGCCACCTTATGGCCTTCCTAGTAAAAATGGGTCGAAAACGAGTAATGTCCTAAATTAACGAGGAGATTTTCTTAACCTCCATTTTGGCCGAATTTTTAGAGAATGCAAAAATATCCCATGGAAGTCGTAGTTATGTTGTTTACCTATCCAACGAATTGTCACATGCTAAGATTCAATACAAATCGGCCACTTTATGGCCTTCCTAGTAAAAATGGGTCGAAAACGAGTAATGTCCTAAATTAACGAGGAGATTTTCTTAACCTCCATTTTGGCCGAATTTTTAGAGAATGCAAAAATATCCCATGGAAGTCGTAGCTATGTTGTTTACCTATCCAACGAATTGTCACATGCTAAGATTCAATACAAATCGGCCACTTTATGGCCTTCCTAGTAAAAATGGGTCGAAAACGAGTAATGTCCTAAATTAACGAGGAGATTTTCTTAACCTCCATTTTGGCCGAATTTTTAGAGAATGCAAAAATATCCCATGGAAGTCGTAGCTATGTTGTTTACCTATCCAACGAATTTTCACATGCTAAGATTCAATACAAATCGACCACTTTATGGCCTTCCTACTAAAAAAGGGTTGAAAACGAGTAATGTCCTAAATTAACGAGGAGATTTTCTTAACCTCCATTTTGGCCGAATTTTTAGAGAATGCAAAAATATCCCATGGAAGTCGTAGTTATGTTGTTTACCTATCCAACAAATTGTCACATGCTAAGATTCAATACAAATCGGCCACTTTATGGCCTTCCTACTAAAAATGGGTCGAAAACGAGTAATGTCCTAAATTAACGACGAGATTTTCTTAACCTCCATTTTGGCCGAATTTTTAGAGAATGCAAAAATATCCCATGGAAGTCGTAGTTATGTTGTTTACCTATCCAACGAATTGTCACACGCTAAGATTCAATGCAAATCGGCCACATTATGGCTTTCCTAGTAAAAAAGGGTCGAAAACGAGTAATGTCCCAAATTAACGCAAGGATTTTCTTAACCTCCATTTTGGCTGAATTTTTAAAAAATGCAAAAATATCCCATGGAAGTCGTAGCTATGTTGTTTACCTATCCAACGAATTGTCCCAGGCTAAGATTCAATACAAACCGGCCACTTTATGGCCTTCCTTATAAAAAAAGGGTCGAAAACGAGTAATGTCCCATATTAACGAGGAGATTTTCTTAACCTCCATTGTGGCTGAATTTTTAGAGAATGCAAAAATATCCCATGGAAGTCGTAATTATGTTGTTTACCTATCCAACGAATTGTCACATGCTAAGATTCAATACAAATCGGCCACTTTACGGCCTTCCTAGTAAAAATGGGTGGAAAAAGAGTAATGTCCTAAATTAACGAGGAGATTTTCTTAACCTCCATTTTGGCCGAAGTTTTAGAGAATGCAAAAATATCCCATGGAAGTCGTAGTTATGTTGTTTACCTATCCAACGAATTGTCACACGCTAAGATTCAATGCAAATCGGCCACATTATGGCCTTCCTACTAAAAAAGGGTCGAAAACGAGTAATGTCCCAAATTAACGAGGAGATTTTCTTAACCTCCATTTTGGCCGAATTTTTAGAGAATGCAAAAATATCCCATGGAAGTCGTAGTTATGTTGTTTACCTATCCAACGAATTGTCACATGCTAAGATTCAATACAAATCGGCCACTTTATGGCCTTCCTAGTAAAAATGGGTCGAAAACGAGTAATGTCCTAAATTAACGAGGAGATTTTCTTAACCTCCATTTTGGCCGAATTTTTAGAGAATGCAAAAATATCCCATGGAAGTCGTAGCTATGTTGTTTACCTATCCAACGAATTGTCACATGCTAAGATTCAATACAAATCGGCCACTTTATGGCCTTCCTAGTAAAAATGGGTCGAAAACGAGTAATGTCCTAAATTAACGAGGAGATTTTCTTAACCTCCATTTTGGCCGAATTTTTAGAGAATGCAAAAATATCCCATGGAAGTCGTAGCTATGTTGTTTACCTATCCAACGAATTTTCACATGCTAAGATTCAATACAAATCGACCACTTTATGGCCTTCCTACTAAAAAAGGGTTGAAAACGAGTAATGTCCTAAATTAACGAGGAGATTTTCTTAACCTCCATTTTGGCCGAATTTTTAGAGAATGCAAAAATATCCCATGGAAGTCGTAGTTATGTTGTTTACCTATCCAACAAATTGTCACATGCTAAGATTCAATACAAATCGGCCACTTTATGGCCTTCCTACTAAAAATGGGTCGAAAACGAGTAATGTCCTAAATTAACGACGAGATTTTCTTAACCTCCATTTTGGCCGAATTTTTAGAGAATGCAAAAATATCCCATGGAAGTCGTAGTTATGTTGTTTACCTATCCAACGAATTGTCACACGCTAAGATTCAATGCAAATCGGCCACATTATGGCTTTCCTAGTAAAAAAGGGTCGAAAACGAGTAATGTCCCAAATTAACGCAAGGATTTTCTTAACCTCCATTTTGGCTGAATTTTTAAAAAATGCAAAAATATCCCATGGAAGTCGTAGCTATGTTGTTTACCTATCCAACGAATTGTCCCAGGCTAAGATTCAATACAAACCGGCCACTTTATGGCCTTCCTTATAAAAAAAGGGTCGAAAACGAGTAATGTCCCATATTAACGAGGAGATTTTCTTAACCTCCATTGTGGCTGAATTTTTAGAGAATGCAAAAATATCCCATGGAAGTCGTAATTATGTTGTTTACCTATCCAACGAATTGTCACATGCTAAGATTCAATACAAATCGGCCACTTTACGGCCTTCCTAGTAAAAATGGGTCGAAAAAGAGTAATGTCCTAAATTAACGAGGAGATTTTCTTAACCTCCATTTTGGCCGAAGTTTTAGAGAATGCAAAAATATCCCATGGAAGTCGTAGTTATGTTGTTTACCTATCCAACGAATTGTCACACGCTAAGATTCAATGCAAATCGGCCACATTATGGCCTTCCTACTAAAAAAGGGTCGAAAACGAGTAATGTCCCAAATTAACGAGGAGATTTTCTTAACCTCCATTTTGGCCGAATTTTTAGAGAATGCAAAAATATCCCATGGAAGTCGTAGTTATGTTGTTTACCTATCCAACGAATTGTCACATGCTAAGATTCAATACAAATCGGCCACTTTATGGCCTTCCTAGTAAAAATGGGTCGAAAACGAGTAATGTCCTAAATTAACGAGGAGATTTTCTTAACCTCCATTTTGGCCGAATTTTTAGAGAATGCAAAAATATCCCATGGAAGTCGTAGCTATGTTGTTTACCTATCCAACGAATTGTCACATGCTAAGATTCAATACAAATCGGCCACTTTATGGCCTTCCTAGTAAAAATGGGTCGAAAACGAGTAATGTCCTAAATTAACGAGGAGATTTTCTTAACCTCCATTTTGGCCGAATTTTTAGAGAATGCAAAAATATCCCATGGAAGTCGTAGCTATGTTGTTTACCTATCCAACGAATTTTCACATGCTAAGATTCAATACAAATCGACCACTTTATGGCCTTCCTACTAAAAAAGGGTTGAAAACGAGTAATGTCCTAAATTAACGAGGAGATTTTCTTAACCTCCATTTTGGCCGAATTTTTAGAGAATGCAAAAATATCCCATGGAAGTCGTAGTTATGTTGTTTACCTATCCAACAAATTGTCACATGCTAAGATTCAATACAAATCGGCCACTTTATGGCCTTCCTACTAAAAATGGGTCGAAAACGAGTAATGTCCTAAATTAACGACGAGATTTTCTTAACCTCCATTTTGGCCGAATTTTTAGAGAATGCAAAAATATCCCATGGAAGTCGTAGTTATGTTGTTTACCTATCCAACGAATTGTCACACGCTAAGATTCAATGCAAATCGGCCACATTATGGCTTTCCTAGTAAAAAAGGGTCGAAAACGAGTAATGTCCCAAATTAACGCAAGGATTTTCTTAACCTCCATTTTGGCTGAATTTTTAAAAAATGCAAAAATATCCCATGGAAGTCGTAGCTATGTTGTTTACCTATCCAACGAATTGTCCCAGGCTAAGATTCAATACAAACCGGCCACTTTATGGCCTTCCTTATAAAAAAAGGGTCGAAAACGAGTAATGTCCCATATTAACGAGGAGATTTTCTTAACCTCCATTGTGGCTGAATTTTTAGAGAATGCAAAAATATCCCATGGAAGTCGTAATTATGTTGTTTACCTATCCAACGAATTGTCACATGCTAAGATTCAATACAAATCGGCCACTTTACGGCCTTCCTAGTAAAAATGGGTCGAAAAAGAGTAATGTCCTAAATTAACGAGGAGATTTTCTTAACCTCCATTTTGGCCGAAGTTTTAGAGAATGCAAAAATATCCCATGGAAGTCGTAGTTATGTTGTTTACCTATCCAACGAATTGTCACACGCTAAGATTCAATGCAAATCGGCCACATTATGGCCTTCCTACTAAAAAAGGGTCGAAAACGAGTAATGTCCCAAATTAACGAGGAGATTTTCTTAACCTCCATTTTGGCCGAATTTTTAGAGAATGCAAAAATATCCCATGGAAGTCGTAGTTATGTTGTTTACCTATCCAACGAATTGTCACACGCTAAGATTCAATGCAAATCGGCCACATTATGGCCTTCCTACTAAAAAAGGGTCGAAAACGAGTAATGTCCCAAATTAACGAGGAGATTTTCTTAACCTCCATTTTGGCCGAATTTTTAGAGAATGCAAAAATATCCCATGGAAGTCGTAGTTATGTTGTTTACCTTTCCAACGAATTGTCACATGCTAAGATTCAATGCAAATCGGCCACATTATGGCCTTCCTAGTAAAAAAGGGTTGAAAACGAGTAATGTCCTAAATTAACGAGGAGATTTTCTTAACCTCCATTTTGGCCGAATTTTTAGAGAATGCAAAAATATCCCATGGAAGTCGTAGTTATGTTGTTTACCTATCCAACAAATTGTCACATGCTAAGATTCAATACAAATCGGCCACTTTATGGCCTTCCTAGTAAAAATGGGTCGAAAACGAGTAATGTCCTAAATTAACGACGAGATTTTCTTAACCTCCATTTTGGCCGAATTTTTAGAGAATGCAAAAATATCCCATGGAAGTCGTAGTTATGTTGTTTACCTATCCAACGAATTGTCACACGCTAAGATTCAATGCAAATCGGCCACATTATGGCTTTCCTAGTAAAAAAGGGTCGAAAACGAGTAATGTCCCAAATTAACGCAAGGATTTTCTTAACCTCCATTTTGGCTGAATTTTTAAAAAATGCAAAAATATCCCATGGAAGTCGTAGCTATGTTGTTTACCTATCCAACGAATTGTCCCATGCTAAGATTCAATACAAACCGGCCACTTTATGGCCTTCCTTATAAAAAAAGGGTCGAAAACGAGTAATGTCCCATATTAACGAGGAGATTTTCTTAACCTCCATTGTGGCTGAATTTTTAGAGAATGCAAAAATATCCCATGGAAGTCGTAGTTATGTTGGTTACCTATCCAACGAATTGTCACATGCTAAGATTCAATACAAATCGGCCACTTTACGGCCTTCCTAGTAAAAATGGGTCGAAAACGAGTAATGTCCTAAATTAACGAGGAGATTTTCTTAACCTCCATTTTGGCCGAAGTTTTAGAGAATGCAAAAATATCCCATGGAAGTCGTAGTTATGTTGTTTACCTTTCCAACGAATTGTCACACGCTAAGATTCAATGCAAATCGGCCACATTATGGCCTTCCTACTAAAAAAGGGTCGAAAACGAGTAATGTCCCAAATTAACGAGGAGATTTTCTTAACCTCCATTTTGGCCGAATTTTTAGAGAATGCAAAAATATCCCATGGAAGTCGTAGTTATGTTGTTTACCTATCCAACGAATTGTCACACGCTAAGATTCAATGCAAATCGGCCACATTATGGCCTTCCTACTAAAAAAGGGTCGAAAACGAGTAATGTCCCAAATTAACGAGGAGATTTTCTTAACCTCCATTTTGGCCGAATTTTTAGAGAATGCAAAAATATCCCATGGAAGTCGTAGTTATGTTGTTTACCTATCCATAGAATTGTCACACGCTAAGATTCAATGCAAATCGGCCACATTATGGCCTTCCTACTAAAAAAGGGTCGAAAACGAGTAATGTCCCAAATTAACGAGGAGATTTTCTTAACCTCCATTTTGGCCGAATTTTTAGAGAATGCAAAAATATCCCATGGAAGTCGTAGTTATGTTGTTTACCTTTCCAACGAATTGTCACATGCTAAGATTCAATGCAAATCGGCCACATTATGGCCTTCCTAGTAAAAAAGGGTTGTAAACAAGTAATGTCCTAAATTAACGAGGAGATTTTCTTAACCTCCATTTTGGCCGAATTTTTAGAGAATGCAAAAATATCCCATGGAAGTCGTAGTTATGTTGTTTACCTATCCAACGAATTGTCACACGCTAAGATTCAATGCAAATCGGCCACATTATGGCCTTCCTACTAAAAAAGGGTCGAAAACGAGTAATGTCCCATATTAACGAGGAGATTTTCTTAACCTCCATTGTGGCTGAATTTTTAGAGAATGCAAAAATATCCCATGGAAGTCGTAGTTATGTTGTTTACCTATCCAACGAATTGTCACATGCTAAGATTCAATACAAATCGGCCACTTTACGGCCTTCCTAGTAAAAATGGGTCGAAAACGAGTAATGTCCTAAATTAACGAGGAGATTTTCTTAACCTCCATTTTGGCCGAATTTTTAGAGAATGCAAAAATATCCCATGGAAGTCGTAGTTATGTTGTTTACCTATCCAACGAATTGTCACACGCTAAGATTCAATGCAAATCGGCCACATTATGGCCTTCCTACTAAAAAAGGGTCGAAAACGAGTAATGTCCCAAATTAACGAGGAGATTTTCTTAACCTCCATTTTGGCCGAATTTTTAGAGAATGCAAAAATATCCCATGGAAGTCGTAGTTATGTTGTTTACCTATCCAACGAATTGTCACACGCTAAGATTCAATGCAAATCGGCCACATTATGGCCTTCCTACTAAAAAAGGGTCGAAAACGAGTAATGTCCCAAATTAACGAGGAGATTTTCTTAACCTCCATTTTGGCCGAATTTTTAGAGAATGCAAAAATATCCCATGGAAGTCGTAGTTATGTTGTTTACCTTTCCAACGAATTGTCACATGCTAAGATTCAATGCAAATCGGCCACATTATGGCCTTCCTAGTAAAAAAGGGTCGAAAACGAGTAATGTCCTAAATTAACGAGGGGATTTTCTTAACCTCCCTTTTGGCCGAATTTTTAGAGAATGCAAAAATATCCCATGGAAGTCGTAGCTATTTTGTTTACCTATCCAACGAATTTTCACATGCTAAGATTCAATACAAATCGACCACTTTATGGCCTTCCTACTAAAAAAGGGTTGTAAACAAGTAATGTCCTAAATTAACGATTAGATTTTCTTAACCTCCATTTTGGCCGAATTTTTAGAGAATGCAAAAATATCCCATGGAAGTCGTAGTTATGTTGTTTACCTATCCAACGAATTGTCACACGCTAAGATTCAATGCAAATCGGCCACATTATGGCCTTCCTACTAAAAAAGGGTCGAAAACGAGTAATGTCCCAAATTAACGAGGAGATTTTCTTAACCTCCATTTTGGCCGAATTTTTAGAGAATGCAAAAATATCCCATGGAAGTCGTAGTTATGTTGTTTACATTTCCAACGAATTGTCACATGCTAAGATTCAATGCAAATCGGCCACATTATGGCCTTCCTAGTAAAAAAGGGTCGAAAACGAGTAATGTCCTAAATTAACGAGGGGATTTTCTTAACCTCCCTTTTGGCCGAATTTTTAGAGAATGCAAAAATATCCCATGGAAATCGTAGGTATGTTGTTTACCTATCCAACGAATTGTCACATGCTAAGATTCAATACAAATCGGCCACTTTATGGCCTTCCTAGTAAAAATGGGTCGAAAACGAGTAATGTCCTAAATTAACGAGGAGATTTTCTTAACCTCCGTTTTGGCTGAATTTTTAAAAAATGCAAAAATATCCCATGGAAGTCGTAGCTATGTTGTTTACCTATCCAACGAATTGTCCCATGCTAAGATTCAATACAAACCGGCCACTTTATGGCCTTCCTTATAAAAAAAGGGTCGAAAACGAGTAATGTCCTAAATTAACGAGGGGATTTTCTTAACCTCCATTTTGGCCGAATTTTTAGAGAATGCAAAAATATCCCATGGAAGTCGTAGCTATTTTGTTTACCTATCCAACGAATTTTCACATGCTAAGATTCAATACAAATCGACCACTTTATGGCCTTCCTACTAAAAAAGGGTTGAAAACGAGTAATGTCCTAAATTAACGAGGAGATTTTCTAAACCTCCATTTTGGCCGAATTTTTAGAGAATGCAAAAATATCCCATGGAAGTAGTAGTTATGTTGTTTACCTATCCAACGAATTGTCAAACGCTAAGATTCAATGCAAATCGGCCACATTATGGCCTTCCTACTAAAAAAGGGTTGAAAACGAGTTATGTCCTAAATTAACGAGGAGATTTTCTTAACCTCCATTTTGGCCGAATTTTTAGAGAATGCGAAAATATGCCATGGAAGTCGTAGTTATCTTGTTTATCTATCCAACGAATTGTCACATGCTAAGATTCAATGCAAATCGGCCACATTATGGCCTTCCTAGTAAAAAAGGGTCGAAAACGAGTAATGTCCTAAATTAACGAGGAGATTTTCTTAACCTCCGTTTTGGCTGAATTTTTAAAAAATGCAAAAATATCCCATGGAAGTCGTAGCTATGTTGTTTACCTATCCAACGAATTGTCCCATGCTAAGATTCAATACAAACCGGCCACTTTATGGCCTTCCTTATAAAAAAAGGGTCGAAAACGAGTAATGTCCTAAATTAACGAGGGGATTTTCTTAACCTCCATTTTGGCCGAATTTTTAGAGAATGCAAAAATATCCCATGGAAGTCGTAGCTATTTTGTTTACCTATCCAACGAATTTTCACATGCTAAGATTCAATACAAATCGACCACTTTATGGCTTTCCTACTAAAAAAGGGTTGAAAACGAGTAATGTCCTAAATTAACGAGGAGATTTTCTAAACCTCCATTTTGGCCGAATTTTTAGAGAATGCAAAAATATCCAATGGAAGTCGTAGTTATGTTGTTTACCTTTCCAACGAATTGTCACATGCTAAGATTCAATGCAAATCGGCCACATTATGGCCTTCCTAGTAAAAAAGGGTCGAAAACGAGTAATGTCCTAAATTAACGAGGGGATTTTCTTAACCTCCCTTTTGGCCGAATTTTTAGAGAATGCAAAAATATCCCATGGAAATCGTAGGTATGTTGTTTACCTATCCAACGAATTGTCACATGCTAAGATTCAATACAAATCGGCCACTTTATGGCCTTCCTAGTAAAAATGGGTCGAAAACGAGTAATGTCCTAAATTAACGAGGAGATTTTCTTAACCTCCGTTTTGGCTGAATTTTTAAAAAATGCAAAAATATCCCATGGAAGTCGTAGCTATGTTGTTTACATATCCAACGAATTGTCACACGCTAAGATTCAATACAAATCGACCACTTTATGGCCTTCCTAGTAAAAATGGGTCGAAAACGAGTAATGTCCCAAATTAACGAGGAGATTTTCTTAACCTCCATTTTGGCCGAATTTTTAGAGAATGCAAAAATATCCCATGGAAGTCGTAGTTTTGTTGTTTACCTTTCCAACGAATTGTCACATGCTAAGATTCAATGCAAATCGACCACATTATGGCCTTCCTAGTAAAAATGGGTCGAAAACGAGTAATGTCCTAAATTAACGAGGAGATTTTCTTAACCTCCATTTTGGCCGAATTTTTAGAGAATGCAAAAATATCCCATGGAAGTCGTAGCTATGTTGTTTACCTATCCAACGAATTTTCACATGCTAAGATTCAATACAAATCGACCACTTTATGGCCTTCCTACTAAAAAAGGGTTGAAAACGAGTAATGTCCTAAATTAACGAGGAGATTTTCTTAACCTCCATTTTGGCCGAATTTTTAGAGAATGCAAAAATATCCCATGGAAGTCGTAGTTATGTTGTTTACCTATCCAACGAATTGTCACACGCTAAGATTCAATGCAAATCGGCCACATTATGGCCTTCCTAGTAAAAAAGGGTCGAAAACGAGTAATGTCCTAAATTAACGAGGAGATTTTCTTTACCTCCGTTTTGGCCGAATTTTTAGAGAATGCAAAAATATCCCATGGAAGACGTAGTTATGTTGTTTACCTATCCAACAAATTGTCACATGCCAAGATTCAATACAAATCGGCCACTTTATGGCCTTCCTAGTAAAAATGGGTCGAAAACGAGTAATGTCCTAAATTAACGAGGAGATTTTCTTAACCTCCATTTTGGCCGAATTTTTAGAGAATGCAAAAATATCCCATGGAAGTCGTAGCTATGTTGTTCACCTATCCAACGAATTGTCACATGCTAAGATTCAATACAAATCGGCCACTTTATGGCCTTCCTAGTAAAAATGGGTCGAAAACGAGTAATGTCCTAAATTAACGAGGAGATTTTCTTAACCTCCATTTTGGCCGAATTTTTAGAGAATGCAAAAATATCCCATGGAAGTCGTAGCTATGTTGTTTACCTATCCAACGAATTTTCACATGCTAAGATTCAATACAAATCGACCACTTTATGGCCTTCCTACTAAAAAAGGGTTGAAAACGAGTAATGTCCTAAATTAACGAGGAGATTTTCTAAACCTCCATTTTGGCCGAATTTTTAGAGAATGCAAAAATATCCCATGGAAGTAGTAGTTATGTTGTTTACCTATCCAACGAATTGTCACACGCTAAGATTCAATGCAAATCGGCCACATTATGGCCTTCCTACTAAAAAAGGGTCGAAAACGAGTAATGTCCCAAATTAACGAGGAGATTTTCTTAACCTCCATTTTGGCCGAATTTTTAGAGAATGCAAAAATATCCAATGGAAGTCGTAGTTATGTTGTTTACCTTTCCAACGAATTGTCACATGCTAAGATTCAATGCAAATCGGCCACATTATGGCCTTCCTAGTAAAAAAGGGTCGAAAACGAGTAATGTCCTAAATTAACGAGGGGATTTTCTTAACCTCCCTTTTGGCCGAATTTTTAGAGAATGCAAAAATATCCCATGGAAATCGTAGGTATGTTGTTTACCTATCCAACGAATTGTCACATGCTAAGATTCAATACAAATCGGCCACTTTATGGCCTTCCTAGTAAAAATGGGTCGAAAACGAGTAATGTCCTAAATTAACGAGGAGATTTTCTTAACCTCCGTTTTGGCTGAATTTTTAAAAAATGCAAAAATATCCCATGGAAGTCGTAGCTATGTTGTTTACATATCCAACGAATTGTCACACGCTAAGATTCAATACAAATCGACCACTTTATGGCCTTCCTAGTAAAAATGGGTCGAAAACGAGTAATGTCCCAAATTAACGAGGAGATTTTCTTAACCTCCATTTTGGCCGAATTTTTAGAGAATGCAAAAATATCCCATGGAAGTCGTAGTTTTGTTGTTTACCTTTCCAACGAATTGTCACATGCTAAGATTCAATGCAAATCGACCACATTATGGCCTTCCTAGTAAAAATGGGTCGAAAACGAGTAATGTCCTAAATTAACGAGGAGATTTTCTTAACCTCCATTTTGGCCGAATTTTTAGAGAATGCAAAAATATCCCATGGAAGTCGTAGCTATGTTGTTTACCTATCCAACGAATTTTCACATGCTAAGATTCAATACAAATCGACCACTTTATGGCCTTCCTACTAAAAAAGGGTTGAAAACGAGTAATGTCCTAAATTAACGAGGAGATTTTCTTAACCTCCATTTTGGCCGAATTTTTAGAGAATGCAAAAATATCCCATGGAAGTCGTAGTTATGTTGTTTACCTATCCAACGAATTGTCACACGCTAAGATTCAATGCAAATCGGCCACATTATGGCCTTCCTAGTAAAAAAGGGTCGAAAACGAGTAATGTCCTAAATTAACGAGGAGATTTTCTTTACCTCCGTTTTGGCCGAATTTTTAGAGAATGCAAAAATATCCCATGGAAGACGTAGTTATGTTGTTTACCTATCCAACAAATTGTCACATGCCAAGATTCAATACAAATCGGCCACTTTATGGCCTTCCTAGTAAAAATGGGTCGAAAACGAGTAATGTCCTAAATTAACGAGGAGATTTTCTTAACCTCCATTTTGGCCGAATTTTTAGAGAATGCAAAAATATCCCATGGAAGTCGTAGCTATGTTGTTCACCTATCCAACGAATTGTCACATGCTAAGATTCAATACAAATCGGCCACTTTATGGCCTTCCTAGTAAAAATGGGTCGAAAACGAGTAATGTCCTAAATTAACGAGGAGATTTTCTTAACCTCCATTTTGGCCGAATTTTTAGAGAATGCAAAAATATCCCATGGAAGTCGTAGCTATGTTGTTTACCTATCCAACGAATTTTCACATGCTAAGATTCAATACAAATCGACCACTTTATGGCCTTCCTACTAAAAAAGGGTTGAAAACGAGTAATGTCCTAAATTAACGAGGAGATTTTCTTAACCTCCATTTTGGCCGAATTTTTAGAGAATGCAAAAATATCCCATGGAAGTCGTAGTTATGTTGTTTACCTATCCAACGAATTGTCACACGCTAAGATTCAATGCAAATCGGCCACATTATGGCCTTCCTACTAAAAAAGGGTCGAAAACGAGTAATGTCCCAAATTAACGAGGAGATTTTCTTAACCTCCATTTTGGCCGAATTTTTAGAGAATGCAAAAATATCCCATGGAAGTCGTAGTTATGTTGTTTACCTTTCCAACGAATTGTCACATGCTAAGATTCAATGCAAATCGGCCACATTATGGCCTTCCTAGTAAAAAAGGGTCGAAAACGAGTAATGTCCTAAGTTAACGAGGAGATTTTCTTAACCTCCATTTTGGCCGAATTTTTAGAGAATGCAAAAATATCCCATGGAAGTCGTAGCTATGTTGTTCACCTATCCAACGAATTGTCACATGCTAAGATTCAATACAAATCGGCCACTTTATGGCCTTCCTAGTAAAAATGGGTCGAAAACGAGTAATGTCCTAAATTAACGAGGAGATTTTCTTAACCTCCATTTTGGCCGAATTTTTAGAGAATGCAAAAATATCCCATGGAAGTCGTAGGTATGTTGTTTACATATCCAACGAATTGTCACACGCTAAGATTCAATACAAATCGGCCACTTTATGGCCTTCCTAGTAAAAATGGGTCAAAAACGAGTAATGTCCTAAATTAACGAGGAGATTTTCTTAACCTCCATTTTGGCCGAATTTTTAGAGAATGCAAAAATATCCCATGGAAGTCGTAGCTATGTTGTTTACCTATCCAACGAATTTTCACATGCTAAGATTCAATACAAATCGACCACTTTATGGCCTTCCTACTAAAAAAGGGTTGAAAACGAGTAATGTCCTAAATTAACGAGGATATTTTCTTAACCTCCATTTTGGCCGAATTTTTAGAGAATGCAAAAATATCCCATGGAAGTCGTAGTTATGTTGTTTACCTATCCAACGAATTGTCACACGCTAAGATTCAATGCAAATCGGCCACATTATGGCCTTCCTACTAAAAAAGGGTCGAAAACGAGTAATGTCCCAAATTAACGAGGAGATTTTCTTAACCTCCATTTTGGCCGAATTTTTAGAGAATGCAAAAATATCCCATGGAAGTCGTAGTTATGTTGTTTACCTTTCCAACGAATTGTCACACGCTAAGATTCAATACAAATCGGCCACATTATGGCCTTCCTAGTAAAAAAGGGTCGAAAACGAGTAATGTCCTAAATTAACGAGGAGATTTTCTTAACCTCCATTTTGGCCGAATTTTTAGAGAATGCAAAAATATCCCATGGAAGTCGTAGCTATGTTGTTCACCTATCCAACGAATTGTCACATGCTAAGATTCAATACAAATCGGCCACTTTATGGCCTTCCTAGTAAAAATGGGTCGAAAACGAGTAATGTCCTAAATTAACGAGGAGATTTTCTTAACCTCCATTTTGGCCGAATTTTTAGAGAATGCAAAAATATCCCATGGAAGTCGTAGCTATGTTGTTTACCTATCCAACGAATTTTCACATGCTAAGATTCAATACAAATCGACCACTTTATGGCCTTCCTACTAAAAAAGGGTTGAAAACGAGTAATGTCCTAAATTAACGAGGAGATTTTCTTAACCTCCATTTTGGCCGAATTTTTAGAGAATGCAAAAATATCCCATGGAAGTCGTAGTTATGTTGTTTACCTATCCAACGAATTGTCACACGCTAAGATTCAATGCAAATCGGCCACATTATGGCCTTCCTACTAAAAAAGGGTCGAAAACGAGTAATGTCCCAAATTAACGAGGAGATTTTCTTAACCTCCATTTTGGCCGAATTTTTAGAGAATGCAAAAATATCCCATGGAAGTCGTAGTTATGTTGTTTACCTTTCCAACGAATTGTCACATGCTAAGATTCAATGCAAATCGGCCACATTATGGCCTTCCTAGTAAAAAAGGGTCGAAAACGAGTAATGTCCTAAATTAACGAGGATATTTTCTTAACCTCCATTTTGGCCGAATTTTTAGAGAATGCAAAAATATCCCATGGAAGTCGTAGTTATGTTGTTTACCTATCCAACGAATTGTCACACGCTAAGATTCAATGCAAATCGGCCACATTATGGCCTTCCTACTAAAAAAGGGTCGAAAACGAGTAATGTCCCAAATTAACGAGGAGATTTTCTTAACCTCCATTTTGGCCGAATTTTTAGAGAATGCAAAAATATCCCATGGAAGTCGTAGTTATGTTGTTTACCTTTCCAACGAATTGTCACACGCTAAGATTCAATACAAATCGGCCACATTATGGCCTTCCTAGTAAAAAAGGGTCGAAAACGAGTAATGTCCTAAATTAACGAGGAGATTTTCTTAACCTCCATTTTGGCCGAATTTTTAGAGAATGCAAAAATATCCCATGGAAGTCGTAGCTATGTTGTTCACCTATCCAACGAATTGTCACATGCTAAGATTCAATACAAATCGGCCACTTTATGGCCTTCCTAGTAAAAATGGGTCGAAAACGAGTAATGTCCTAAATTAACGAGGAGATTTTCTTAACCTCCATTTTGGCCGAATTTTTAGAGAATGCAAAAATATCCCATGGAAGTCGTAGCTATGTTGTTTACCTATCCAACGAATTTTCACATGCTAAGATTCAATACAAATCGACCACTTTATGGCCTTCCTACTAAAAAAGGGTTGAAAACGAGTAATGTCCTAAATTAACGAGGAGATTTTCTTAACCTCCATTTTGGCCGAATTTTTAGAGAATGCAAAAATATCCCATGGAAGTCGTAGTTATGTTGTTTACCTATCCAACGAATTGTCACACGCTAAGATTCAATGCAAATCGGCCACATTATGGCCTTCCTACTAAAAAAGGGTCGAAAACGAGTAATGTCCCAAATTAACGAGGAGATTTTCTTAACCTCCATTTTGGCCGAATTTTTAGAGAATGCAAAAATATCCCATGGAAGTCGTAGTTATGTTGTTTACCTTTCCAACGAATTGTCACATGCTAAGATTCAATGCAAATCGGCCACATTATGGCCTTCCTAGTAAAAAAGGGTCGAAAACGAGTAATGTCCTAAATTAACGAGGAGATTTTCTTTACCTCCATTTTGGCCGAATTTTTAGAGAATGCAAAAATATCCCATGGAAGTCGTAGTTATGTTGTTTACATATCCAACGAATTGTCACACGCTAAGATTCAATACAAATCGACCACTTTATTGCCTTCCTACTAAAAAAGGGTCGAAAACGAGTAATGTCCCAAATTAACGAGGAGATTTTCTTAACCTCCATTTTGGCCGAATTTTTAGAGAATGCAAAAATATCCCATGGAAGTCGTAGTTTTGTTGTTTACCTTTCCAACGAATTGTCACATGCTAAGATTCAATGCAAATCGACCACATTATGGCCTTCCTAGTAAAAATGGGTCGAAAACGAGTAATGTCCTAAATTAACGAGGAGATTTTCTTAACCTCCATTTTGGCCGAATTTTTAGAGAATGCAAAAATATCCCATGGAAGTCGTAGCTATGTTGTTTACCTATCCAACGAATTTTCACATGCTTGGATTCAATACAAATCGACCACTTTATGGCCTTCCTACTAAAAAAGGGTTGAAAACGAGTAATGTCCTAAATTAACGAGGAGATTTTCTTAACCTCCATTTTGGCCGAATTTTTAGAGAATGCAAAAATATCCCATGGAAGTCGTAGTTATGTTGTTTACCTATCCAACGAATTGTCACACGCTAAGATTCAATGCAAATCGGCCACATTATGGCCTTCCTACTAAAAAAGGGTCGAAAACGAGTAATGTCCCAAATTAACGAGGAGATTTTCTTAACCTCCATTTTGGCCGAATTTTTAGAGAATGCAAAAATATCCCATGGAAGTCGTAGTTATGTTGTTTACCTTTCCAACGAATTGTCACATGCTAAGATTCAATGCAAATCGGCCACATTATGGCCTTCCTAGTAAAAAAGGGTCGAAAACGAGTAATGTCCTAAATTAACGAGGAGATTTTCTTTACCTCCATTTTGGCCGAATTTTTAGAGAATGCAAAAATATCCCATGGAAGTCGTAGTTATGTTGTTTACATATCCAACGAATTGTCACACGCTAAGATTCAATACAAATCGACCACTTTATTGCCTTCCTACTAAAAAAGGGTCGAAAACGAGTAATGTCCCAAATTAACGAGGAGATTTTCTTAACCTCCATTTTGGCCGAATTTTTAGAGAATGCAAAAATATCCCATGGAAGTCGTAGTTTTGTTGTTTACCTTTCCAACGAATTGTCACATGCTAAGATTCAATGCAAATCGACCACATTATGGCCTTCCTAGTAAAAAAGGGTCGAAAACTAGTAATGTCCTAAATTAACGAGGAGATTTTCTTAACCTCCATTTTGGCCGAATTTTTAGAGAATGAAAAAATATCCCATGGAAGTCGTAGTTATGTTGTTTACATATCCAACGAATTGTCACACGCTAAGATTCAATACAAATCGGCCACTTTATGGCCTTCCTAGTAAAAATGGGTCAAAAACGAGTAATGTCCTAAATTAACGAGGAGATTTTCTTATCCTCCATTTTGGCCGAATTTTTAGAGAATGCAAAAATATCCCATGGAAGTCGTAGTTATGTTGTTTACCTATCCAACGAATTATCACATGCTAAGATTCAATACAAATCGGCCACTTTATGGCCTTCCTAGTAAAAATGGGTCGAAAACGAGTAATGTCCTAAATTAACGAGGAGATTTTCTTAACCTCCGTTTTGGCTGAATTTTTAAAAAATGCAAAAATATCCCATGGAAGTCGTAGCTATGTTGTTTACCTATCCAACGAATTGTCACACGCTAAGATTCAATACAAACCGGCCACTTTATGGCCTTCCTTATATAAAAAGGGTCGAAAACGAGTAATGTCCTAAATTAACGAGGGGATTTTCTTAACCTCCATTTTGGCCGAATTTTTAGAGAATGCAAAAATATCCCATGGAAGTCGTAGCTATTTTGTTTACCTATCCAATGAATTTTCACATGCTAAGATTCAATACAAATCGACCACTTTATGGCCTTCCTACTAAAAAAGGGTTGAAAACGAGTAATGTCCTAAATTAACGAGGAGATTTTCTTAACCTCCATTTTGGCCGAATTTTTAGAGAATGCAAAAATATCCCATGGAAGTCGTAGTTATGTTGTTTACCTATCCAACGAATTGTCACACGCTAAGATTCAATGCAAATCGGCCACATTATGGCCTTCCTACTAAAAAAGGGTCGAAAACGAGTAATGTCCCAAATTAACGAGGAGATTTTCTTAACCTCCATTTTGGCCAAATTTTTAGAGAATGCAAAAATATCCCATGGAAGTCGTAGTTATGTTGTTTACCTATCCAACGAATTGTCACACGCTAAGATTCAATGCAAATCGGCCACATTATGGCCTTCCTACTAAAAAAGGGTCGAAAACGAGTAATGTCCCAAATTAACGAGGAGATTTTCTTAACCTCCATTTTGGCCGAATTTTTAGAGAATGCAAAAATATCCCATGGAAGTCGTAGTTATGTTGTTTACCTTTCCAACGAATTGTCACATGCTAAGATTCAATGCAAATCGGCCACATTATGGCCTTCCTAGTAAAAAAGGGTCGAAAACGAGTAATGTCCTAAATTAACGAGGAGATTTTCTTTACCTCCATTTTGGCCGAATTTTTAGAGAATGCAAAAATATCCCATGGAAGTCGTAGTTATGTTGTTTACATATCCAACGAATTGTCACACGCTAAGATTCAATACAAATCGACCACTTTATTGCCTTCCTACTAAAAAAGGGTCGAAAACGAGTAATGTCCCAAATTAACGAGGAGATTTTCTTAACCTCCATTTTGGCCGAATTTTTAGAGAATGCAAAAATATCCCATGGAAGTCGTAGTTTTGTTGTTTACCTTTCCAACGAATTGTCACATGCTAAGATTCAATGCAAATCGACCACATTATGGCCTTCCTAGTAAAAAAGGGTCGAAAACTAGTAATGTCCTAAATTAACGAGGAGATTTTCTTAACCTCCATTTTGGCCGAATTTTTAGAGAATGAAAAAATATCCCATGGAAGTCGTAGTTATGTTGTTTACATATCCAACGAATTGTCACACGCTAAGATTCAATACAAATCGGCCACTTTATGGCCTTCCTAGTAAAAATGGGTCAAAAACGAGTAATGTCCTAAATTAACGAGGAGATTTTCTTATCCTCCATTTTGGCCGAATTTTTAGAGAATGCAAAAATATCCCATGGAAGTCGTAGTTATGTTGTTTACCTATCCAACGAATTATCACATGCTAAGATTCAATACAAATCGGCCACTTTATGGCCTTCCTAGTAAAAATGGGTCGAAAACGAGTAATGTCCTAAATTAACGAGGAGATTTTCTTAACCTCCGTTTTGGCTGAATTTTTAAAAAATGCAAAAATATCCCATGGAAGTCGTAGCTATGTTGTTTACCTATCCAACGAATTGTCACACGCTAAGATTCAATACAAACCGGCCACTTTATGGCCTTCCTTATATAAAAAGGGTCGAAAACGAGTAATGTCCTAAATTAACGAGGGGATTTTCTTAACCTCCATTTTGGCCGAATTTTTAGAGAATGCAAAAATATCCCATGGAAGTCGTAGCTATTTTGTTTACCTATCCAATGAATTTTCACATGCTAAGATTCAATACAAATCGACCACTTTATGGCCTTCCTACTAAAAAAGGGTTGAAAACGAGTAATGTCCTAAATTAACGAGGAGATTTTCTTAACCTCCATTTTGGCCGAATTTTTAGAGAATGCAAAAATATCCCATGGAAGTCGTAGTTATGTTGTTTACCTATCCAACGAATTGTCACACGCTAAGATTCAATGCAAATCGGCCACATTATGGCCTTCCTACTAAAAAAGGGTCGAAAACGAGTAATGTCCCAAATTAACGAGGAGATTTTCTTAACCTCCATTTTGGCCAAATTTTTAGAGAATGCAAAAATATCCCATGGAAGTCGTAGTTATGTTGTTTACCTATCCAACGAATTGTCACACGCTAAGATTCAATGCAAATCGGCCACATTATGGCCTTCCTACTAAAAAAGGGTCGAAAACGAGTAATGTCCCAAATTAACGAGGAGATTTTCTTAACCTCCGTTTTGGCCGAATTTTTAGAGAATGCAAAAATATCCCATGTAAGACGTAGTTATGTTGTTTACCTATCCAACAAATTGTCACAAGCTAAGATTCAATACAAATCGGCCACTTTATGGCCTTCCTAGTAAAAATGGGTCGAAAACGAGTAATGTCCTAAATTAACGAGGAGATTTTCTTAACCTCCATTTTGGCCGAATTTTTAGAGAATGCAAAAATATCCCATGGAAGTCGTAGTTATGTTGTTTATCTATCCAACGAATTGTCACACGCTAAGATTCAATGCAAATCGGCCACATTATGGCCTTCCTACTAAAAAAGGGTCGAAAACGAGTAATGTCCCAAATTAACGAGGAGATTTTCTTAACCTCCATTTTGGCCAAATTTTTAGAGAATGCAAAAATATCCCATGGAAGTCGTAGTTATGTTGTTTACCTATCCAACGAATTGTCACACGCTAAGATTCAATGCAAATCGGCCACATTATGGCCTTCCTACTAAAAAAGGGTCGAAAACGAGTAATGTCCCAAATTAACGAGGAGATTTTTTTAACCTCCGTTTTGGCCGAATTTTTAGAGAATGCAAAAATATCCCATGGAAGACGTAGTTATGTTGTTTACCTATCCAACAAATTGTCACATGCTAAGATTCAATACAAATCGGCCACTTTATGGCCTTCCTAGTAAAAATGGGTCGAAAACGAGTAATGTCCTAAATTAACGAGGAGATTTTCTTAACCTCCATTTTGGCCGAATTTTTAGAGAATGCAAAAATATCCCATGGAAGTCGTAGCTATGTTGTTTACCTATCCAACGAATTGTCACATGCTAAGATTCAATGCAAATCGGCCACATTATGGCCTTCCTAGTAAAAAAGGGTCGAAAACGAGTAATGTCCTAAATTAACGAGGAGATTTTCTTAACCTCCATTTTGGCCGAATTTTTAGAGAATGCAAAAATATCCCATGGAAGTCGTAGTTATGTTGTTTACATATCCAACGAATTGTCACACGCTAAGATTCAATACAAATCGACCACTTTATGGCCTTCCTACTAAAAAAGGGTCGAAAACGAGTAATGTCCCAAATTAACGAGGAGATTTTCTTAACCTCCATTTTGGCCGAATTTTTAGAGAATGCAAAAATATCCCATGGAAGTCGTAGTTTTGTTGTTTACCTTTCCAACGAATTGTCACATGCTAAGATTCAATGCAAATCGGCCACATTATGGCCTTCCTAGTAAAAAAGGGTCGAAAACGAGTAATGTCCTAAATTAACGAGGGGATTTTCTTAACCTCCATTTTGGCCGAATTTTTAGAGAATGCAAAAATATCCCATGGAAGTTGTAGCTATTTTGTTTACCTATCCAATGAATTTTCACATGCTAAGATTCAATACAAATCGACCACTTTATGGCCTTCCTACTAAAAAAGGGTTGAAAACGAGTAATGTCCTTAATTAACGAGGAGATTTTCTTAACCTCCATTTTGGCCGAATTTTTAGAGAATGCAAAAATATCCCATGGAAGTCGTAGTTACGTTGTTTACCTATCCAACGAATTGTCACACGCTAAGATTCAATGCAAATCGGCCACATTATGGCCTTCCTACTAAAAAAGGGTCGAAAACGAGTAATGTCCCAAATTAACGAGGATATTTTCTTAACCTCCATTTTGGCCAAATTTTTAGAGAATGCAAAAATATCCCATGGAAGTCGTAGTTATGTTGTTTACCTATCCAACGAATTGTCACACGCTAAGATTCAATGCAAATCGGCCACATTATGGCCTTCCTACTAAAAAAGGGTCGAAAACGAGTAATGTCCCAAATTAACGAGGAGATTTTCTTAACCTCCGTTTTGGCCGAATTTTTAGAGAATGCAAAAATATCCCATGGAAGACGTAGTTATGTTGTTTACCTATCCAACAAATGGTCACAAGCTAAGATTCAATACAAATCGGCCACTTTATGGCCTTCCTAGTAAAAATGGGTCGAAAACGAGTAATGTCCTAAATTAACGAGGAGATTTTCTTAACCTCCATTTTGGCCGAATTTTTAGAGAATGCAAAAATATCCCATGGAAGTCGTAGCTATGTTGTTTACCTATCCAACGAATTGTTACATGCTAAGATTCAATGCAAATCGGCCACATTATGGCCTTCCTAGTAAAAAAGGGTCGAAAACGAGTAATGTCCTAAATTAACGAGGAGATTTTCTTAACCTCCATTTTGGCCGAATTTTTAGAGAATGCAAAAATATCCCATGGAAGTCGTAGTTATGTTGTTTACATATCCAACGAATTGTCACACGCTAAGATTCAATACAAATCGACCACTTTATGGCCTTCCTACTAAAAAAGGGTCGAAAACGAGTAATGTCCCAAATTAACGAGGAGATTTTCTTAACCTCCATTTTGGCCGAATTTTTAGAGAATGCAAAAATATCCCATGGAAGTCGTAGTTTTGTTGTTTACCTTTCCAACGAATTGTCACATGCTAAGATTCAATGCAAATCGGCCACATTATGGCCTTCCTAGTAAAAAAGGGTTGAAAACCAGTAATGTCCTAAATTAACGAGGAGATTTTCTTAACCTCCATTTTGGCCGAATTTTTAGAGAATGCAAAAATATCCCATGGAAGTTGTAGTTATGTTGTTTACATATCCAACGAATTGTCACACGCTAAGATTCAATACAAATCGGCCACTTTATGGCCTTCCTAGTAAAAATGGGTCAAAAACGAGTAATGTCCCAAATTAACGAGGATATTTTCTTAACCTCCATTGTGGCTGAATTTTTAAAGAATGCAAAAATATCCCATGGAAGTCGTAGTTATGTTGTTTACCTATCCAACGAATTGTCACTTGCTAAGATTCAATACAAATCGGCCACTTTATGGCCTTCCTAGTAAAAATGGGTCGAAAACGAGTAATGTCCTAAATTAACGAGGAGATTTTCTTAACCTCCGTTTTGGCTGAATTTTTAAAAAATGCAAAAATATCCCTTGGAAGTCGTAGCTATGTTGTTTACCTATCCAACGAATTGTCACACGCTAAGATTCAATACAAACCGGCCACTTTATGGCCTTCCTTATATAAAAAGGGTCGAAAACGAGTAACGTCCTAAATTAACGAGGGGATTTTCTTAACCTCCATTTTGGCCGAATTTTTAGAGAATGCAAAAATATCCCATGGAAGTCGTAGCTATTTTGTTTACCTATCCAATGAATTTTCACATGCTAAGATTCAATACAAATCGACCACTTTATGGCCTTCCTACTAAAAAAGGGTTGAAAACGAGTAATGTCCTAAATTAACGAGGAGATTTTCTTAACCTCCATTTTGGCCGAATTTTTAGAGAATGCAAAAATATCCCATGGAAGTCGTAGTTATGTTGTTTATCTATCCAACGAATTGTCACACGCTAAGATTCAATGCAAATCGGCCACATTATGGCCTTCCTACTAAAAAAGGGTCGAAAACGAGTAATGTCCTAAATTAACGAGGAGATTTTCTTAACCTCCATTTTGGCCAAATTTTTAGAGAATGCAAAAATATCCCATGGAAGTCGTAGTTATGTTGTTTACCTATCCAACGAATTGTCACACGCTAAGATTCAATGCAAATCGGCCACATTATGGCCTTCCTACTAAAAAAGGGTCGAAAACGAGTAATGTCCTAAATTAACGAGGAGATTTTCTTAACCTCCATTTTGGCCGAATTTTTAGAGAATGCAAAAATATCCCATGGAAGTCGTAGTTACGTTGTTTACCTATCCAACGAATTGTCACACGCTAAGATTCAATGCAAATCGGCCACATTATGGCCTTCCTACTAAAAAAGGGTCGAAAACGAGTAATGTCCCAAATTAACGAGGATATTTTCTTAACCTCCATTTTGGCCAAATTTTTAGAGAATGCAAAAATATCCCATGGAAGACGTAGTTATGTTGTTTACCTATCCAACAAATGGTCACAAGCTAAGATTCAATACAAATCGGCCACTTTATGGCCTTCCTAGTAAAAATGGGTCGAAAACGAGTAATGTCCTAAATTAACGAGGAGATTTTCTTAACCTCCATTTTGGCCGAATTTTTAGAGAATGCAAAAATATCCCATGGAAGTCGTAGCTATGTTGTTTACCTATCCAACGAATTGTTACATGCTAAGATTCAATGCAAATCGGCCACATTATGGCCTTCCTAGTAAAAAAGGGTCGAAAACGAGTAATGTCCTAAATTAACGAGGAGATTTTCTTAACCTCCATTTTGGCCGAATTTTTAGAGAATGCAAAAATATCCCATGGAAGTCGTAGTTATGTTGTTTACATATCCAACGAATTGTCACACGCTAAGATTCAATACAAATCGACCACTTTATGGCCTTCCTACTAAAAAAGGGTCGAAAACGAGTAATGTCCCAAATTAACGAGGAGATTTTCTTAACCTCCATTTTGGCCGAATTTTTAGAGAATGCAAAAATATCCCATGGAAGTCGTAGTTTTGTTGTTTACCTTTCCAACGAATTGTCACATGCTAAGATTCAATGCAAATCGGCCACATTATGGCCTTCCTAGTAAAAAAGGGTCGAAAACGAGTAATGTCCTAAATTAACGAGGAGATTTTCTTAACCTCCATTTTGGCCGAATTTTTAGAGAATGCAAAAATATCCCATGGAAGTTGTAGTTATGTTGTTTACATATCCAACGAATTGTCACACGCTAAGATTCAATACAAATCGGCCACTTTATGGCCTTCCTAGTAAAAATGGGTCAAAAACGAGTAATGTCCCAAATTAACGAGGATATTTTCTTAACCTCCATTGTGGCTGAATTTTTAAAGAATGCAAAAATATCCCATGGAAGTCGTAGTTATGTTGTTTACCTATCCAACGAATTGTCACTTGCTAAGATTCAATACAAATCGGCCACTTTATGGCCTTCCTAGTAAAAATGGGTCGAAAACGAGTAATGTCCTAAATTAACGAGGAGATTTTCTTAACCTCCGTTTTGGCTGAATTTTTAAAAAATGCAAAAATATCCCTTGGAAGTCGTAGCTATGTTGTTTACCTATCCAACGAATTGTCACACGCTAAGATTCAATACAAACCGGCCACTTTATGGCCTTCCTTATATAAAAAGGGTCGAAAACGAGTAATGTCCTAAATTAACGAGGGGATTTTCTTAACCTCCATTTTGGCCGAATTTTTAGAGAATGCAAAAATATCCCATGGAAGTCGTAGCTATTTTGTTTACCTATCCAATGAATTTTCACATGCTAAGATTCAATACAAATCGACCACTTTATGGCCTTCCTACTAAAAAAGGGTTGAAAACGAGTAATGTCCTAAATTAACGAGGAGATTTTCTTAACCTCCATTTTGGCCGAATTTTTAGAGAATGCAAAAATATCCCATGGAAGTCGTAGTTATGTTGTTTATCTATCCAACGAATTGTCACACGCTAAGATTCAATGCAAATCGGCCACATTATGGCCTTCCTACTAAAAAAGGGTCGAAAACGAGTAATGTCCTAAATTAACGAGGAGATTTTCTTAACCTCCATTTTGGCCAAATTTTTAGAGAATGCAAAAATATCCCATGGAAGTCGTAGTTATGTTGTTTACCTATCCAACGAATTGTCACACGCTAAGATTCAATGCAAATCGGCCACATTATGGCCTTCCTACTAAAAAAGGGTCGAAAACGAGTAATGTCCCAAATTAACGAGGAGATTTTCTTAACCTCCGTTTTGGCCGAATTTTTAGAGAATGCAAAAATATCCCATGGAAGACGTAGTTATGTTGTTTACCTATCCAACAAATTGTCACATGCTAAGATTCAATACAAATCGGCCACTTTATGGCCTTCCTAGTAAAAATGGGTCGAAAACGAGTAATGTCCTAAATTAACGAGGAGACTTTCTTAACCTCCATTTTGGCCGAATTTTTAGAGAATGCAAAAATATCCCATGGAAGTCGTAGCTATGTTGTTTACCTATCCAACGAATTGTCACATGCTAAGATTCAATGCAAATCGGCCACATTATGGCCTTCCTAGTAAAAAAGGGTCGAAAACGAGTAATGTCCTAAATTAACGAGGAGATTTTCTTAACCTCCATTTTGGCCGAATTTTTAGAGAATGCAAAAATATCCCATGGAAGTCGTAGTTATGTTGTTTACATATCCAACGAATTGTCACACGCTAAGATTCAATACAAATAGACCACTTTATGGCCTTCCTACTAAAAAAGGGTCGAAAACGAGTAATGTCCCAAATTAACGAGGAGATTTTCTTAACCTCCATTTTGGCCGAATTTTTAGAGAATGCAAAAATATCCCATGGAAGTCGTAGTTTTGTTGTTTACCTTTCCAACGAATTGTCACATGCTAAGATTCAATGCAAATCGGCCACATTCTGGCCTTCCTAGTAAAAAAGGGTCGAAAACGAGTAATGTCCTAAATTAACGAGGAGATTTTCTTAACCTCCATTTTGGCCGAATTTTTAGAGAATGCAAAAATATCCCATGGAAGTTGTAGTTATGTTGTTTACATATCCAACGAATTGTCACACGCTAAGATTCAATACAAATCGGCCACTTTATGGCCTTCCTAGTAAAAATGGGTCAAAAACGAGTAATGTCCCAAATTAACGAGGATATTTTCTTAACCTCCATTGTGGCTGAATTTTTAAAGAATGCAAAAATATCCCATGGAAGTCGTAGTTATGTTGTTTACCTATCCAACGAATTGTCACTTGCTAAGATTCAATACAAATCGGCCACTTTATGGCCTTCCTAGTAAAAATGGGTCGAAAACGAGTAATGTCCTAAATTAACGAGGAGATTTTCTTAACCTCCATTTTGGCCGAATTTTTAGAGAATGCAAAAATATCCCATGGAAGTCGTAGTTATGTTGTTTATCTATCCAACGAATTGTCACACGCTAAGATTCAATGCAAATCGGCCACATTATGGCCTTCCTACTAAAAAAGGGTCGAAAACGAGTAATGTCCTAAATTAACGAGGAGATTTTCTTAACCTCCGTTTTGGCCGAATTTTTAGAGAATGCAAAAATATCTCATGGAAGTCGTAGTTATGTTGTTTACCTATCCAACGAATTGTCACATGCTAAGATTCAATACAAATCGGCCACTTTATGGCCTTCCTAGTAAAAATGGGTCGAAAACGAGTAATGTCCTAAATTAACGAGGAGATTTTCTTAACCTCCATTTTGGCCGAATTTTTAGAGAATGCAAAAATATCCCATGGAAGTCGTAGTTATGTTGTTTACCTATCCAACGAATTGTCACACGCTAAGATTCAATGCAAATCGGCCACATTATGGCCTTCCTACTAAAAAAGGGTCGAAAACGAGTAATGTCCTAAATTAACGAGGAGATTTTCTTAACCTCCGTTTTGGCCGAATTTTTAGAGAATGCAAAAATATCCCATGGAAGACGTAGTTATGTTGTTTTCCTATCCAACAAATTGTCACATGCTAAGATTCAATACAAATCGGCCACTTTATGGCCTTCCTAGTAAAAATGGGTCGAAAACGAGTAATGTCCTAAATTAACGAGGAGATTTTCTTAACCTCCATTTTGGCCGAATTTTTAAAAAATGCAAAAATATCCCATGGAAGTCGTAGCTATGTTGTTTACCTATCCAACGAATTGTCACACGCTAAGATTCAATACAAACCGGCCACTTTATGGCCTTCCTTATATAAAAAGGGTCGAAAACGAGTAATGTCCTAAATTAACGAGGGGATTTTCTTAACCTCCATTTTGGCCGAATTTTTAGAGAATGCAAAAATATCCCATGGAAGTCGTAGCTATTTTGTTTACCTATCCAATGAATTTTCACATGCTAAGATTCAATACAAATCGACCACTTTATGGCCTTCCTACTAAAAAAGGGTTGAAAACGAGTAATGTCCTAAATTAACGAGGAGATTTTCTTAACCTCCATTTTGGCCGAATTTTTAGAGAATGCAAAAATATCCCATGGAAGTCGTAGTTATGTTGTTTATCTATCCAACGAATTGTCACACGCTAAGATTCAATGCAAATCGGCCACATTATGGCCTTCCTACTAAAAAAGGGTCGAAAACGAGTAATGTCCTAAATTAACGAGGAGATTTTCTTAACCTCCATTTTGGCCAAATTTTTAGAGAATGCAAAAATATCCCATGGAAGTCGTAGTTATGTTGTTTACCTATCCAACGAATTGTCACACGCTAAGATTCAATGCAAATCGGCCACATTATGGCCTTCCTACTAAAAAAGGGTCGAAAACGAGTAATGTCCCAAATTAACGAGGAGATTTTCTTAACCTCCGTTTTGGCCGAATTTTTAGAGAATGCAAAAATATCCCATGGAAGACGTAGTTATGTTGTTTACCTATCCAACAAATGGTCACAAGCTAAGATTCAATACAAATCGGCCACTTTATGGCCTTCCTAGTAAAAATGGGTCGAAAACGAGTAATGTCCTAAATTAACGAGGAGATTTTCTTAACCTCCATTTTGGCCGAATTTTTAGAGAATGCAAAAATATCCCATGGAAGTCGTAGCTATGTTGTTTACCTATCCAACGAATTGTCACATGCTAAGATTCAATGCAAATCGGCCACATTATGGCCTTCCTAGTAAAAAAGGGTCGAAAACGAGTAATGTCCTAAATTAACGAGGAGATTTTCTTAACCTCCATTTTGGCCGAATTTTTAGAGAATGCAAAAATATCCCATGGAAGTCGTAGTTATGTTGTTTACATATCCAACGAATTGTCACACGCTAAGATTCAATACAAATCGACCACTTTATGGCCTTCCTACTAAAAAAGGGTCGAAAACGAGTAATGTCCCAAATTAACGAGGAGATTTTCTTAACCTCCATTTTGGCCGAATTTTTAGAGAATGCAAAAATATCCCATGGAAGTCGTAGTTTTGTTGTTTACCTTTCCAACGAATTGTCACATGCTAAGATTCAATGCAAATCGGCCACATTCTGGCCTTCCTAGTAAAAAAGGGTCGAAAACGA
Source organism: Medicago sativa (assembly GCF_051527215.1). NCBI lineage: Eukaryota > Viridiplantae > Streptophyta > Magnoliopsida > Fabales > Fabaceae > Medicago > Medicago sativa. The sequence goes on from NC_140750.1 coordinate 88,251,279, forward strand.
GTAATGTCCTAAATTAACGAGGAGATTTTCTTAACCTCCATTTTGGCCGAATTTTTAGAGAATGCAAAAATATCCCATGGAAGTTGTAGTTATGTTGTTTACATATCCAACGAATTGTCACACGCTAAGATTCAATACAAATCGGCCACTTTATGGCCTTCCTAGTAAAAATGGGTCAAAAACGAGTAATGTCCCAAATTAACGAGGATATTTTCTTAACCTCCATTGTGGCTGAATTTTTAAAGAATGCAAAAATATCTCATGGAAGTCGTAGTTATGTTGTTTACCTATCCAACGAATTGTCACTTGCTAAGATTCAATACAAATCGGCCACTTTATGGCCTTCCTAGTAAAAATGGGTCGAAAACGAGTAATGTCCTAAATTAACGAGGAGATTTTCTTAACCTCCATTTTGGCCGAATTTTTAGAGAATGCAAAAATATCCCATGGAAGTCGTAGTTATGTTGTTTATCTATCCAACGAATTGTCACACGCTAAGATTCAATGCAAATCGGCCACATTATGGCCTTCCTACTAAAAAAGGGTCGAAAACGAGTAATGTCCTAAATTAACGAGGAGATTTTCTTAACCTCCGTTTTGGCCGAATTTTTAGAGAATGCAAAAATATCTCATGGAAGTCGTAGTTATGTTGTTTACCTATCCAACGAATTGTCACATGCTAAGATTCAATACAAATCGGCCACTTTATGGCCTTCCTAGTAAAAATGGGTCGAAAACGAGTAATGCCTAAATTAACGAGGAGATTTTCTTAACCTCCATTTTGGCCGAATTTTTAGAGAATGTAAAAATATCCCATGGAAGTCGTAGTTATGTTGTTTACCTATCCAACGAATTGTCACACGCTAAGATTCAATGCAAATCGGCCACATTATGGCCTTCCTACTAAAAAAGGGTCGAAAACGAGTAATGTCCTAAATTAACGAGGAGATTTTCTTAACCTCCGTTTTGGCCGAATTTTTAGAGAATGCAAAAATATCCCATGGAAGACGTAGTTATGTTGTTTTCCTATCCAACAAATTGTCACATGCTAAGATTCAATACAAATCGGCCACTTTATGGCCTTCCTAGTAAAAATGGGTCGAAATCGAGTAATGTCCTAAATTAACGAGGAGATTTTCTTAACCTCCATTTTGGCCGAATTTTTAGAGAATGCAAAAATATCCCATGGAAGTCGTAGTTATGTTGTTTACCTATCCAACGAATTGTCACACGCTAAGATTCAATGCAAATCGGCCACATTATGGCCTTCCTACTAAAAAAGGGTTGAAAACGAGTTATGTCCTAAATTAACGAGGAGATTTTCTTAACCTCCATTTTGGCCTAATTTTTAGAGAATGCGAATATATCCCATGGAAGTCGTAGTTATGTTGTTTACCTTTCCAACGAATTGTCACATGCTAAGATTCAATACAAATCGGCCACTTTATGGCCTTCCTAGTAAAAATGGGTCGAAAACGAGTAATGTCCTAAATTAACGAGGAGATTTTCTTAACCTCCATTTTGGCCGAATTTTTAGAGAATGCAAAAATATCCCATGGAAGTCGTAGTTATGTTGTTTATCTATCAAACGAATTGTCACATGCTAAGATTCAATGCAAATCGGCCACATTATAGCCTTCCTAGTAAAAAAGGGTCGAAAACGAGTAATATCCTAAATTAACGAGGAGATTTTCTTAACCTCCGTTTTGGCCGAATTTTTAGAGAATGCAAAAATATCCCATGGAAGTCGTAGTTTTGTTGTTTACCTTTCCAACGAATTGTCACATGCTAAGATTCAATACAAATCGGCCACTTTATGGCCTTCCTAGTAAAAATGGGTCGAAAACGAGTAATGTCCTAAATTAACGAGGAGATTTTCTTAACCTCCATTTTGGCCGAATTTTTAGAGAATGCAAAAATATCCCATGGAAGTCGTAGTTATGTTGTTTATCTATCAAACGAATTGTCACATGCTAAGATTCAATGCAAATCGGCCACATTATAGCCTTCCTAGTAAAAAAGGGTTGAAAACGAGTTATGTCCTAAATTAACGAGGAGATTTTCTTAACCTCCATTTTGGCCTAATTTTTAGAGAATGCGAAAATATCCCATGGAAGTCGTAGTTATGTTGTTTACCTTTCCAACGAATTGTCACATGCTAAGATTCAATACAAATCGGCCACTTTATGGCCTTCCTAGTAAAAATGGGTCGAAAACGAGTAATGTCCTAAATTAACGAGGAGATTTTCTTAACCTCCATTTTGGCCGAATTTTTAGAGAATGCAAAAATATCCCATGGAAGTCGTAGTTATGTTGTTTATCTATCAAACGAATTGTCACATGCTAAGATTCAATGCAAATCGGCCACATTATGGCCTTCCTACTAAAAAAGGGTTGAAAACGAGTTATGTCCTAAATTAACGAGGAGATTTTCTTAACCTCCATTTTGGCCTAATTTTTAGAGAATGCGAAAATATCCCATGGAAGTCGTAGTTATGTTGTTTACCTTTCCAACGAATTGTCACATGCTAAGATTCAATACAAATCGGCCACTTTATGGCCTTCCTAGTAAAAATGGGTCGAAAACGAGTAATGTCCTAAATTAACGAGGAGATTTTCTTAACCTCCATTTTGGCCGAATTTTTAGAGAATGCAAAAATGTCCCATGGAAGTCGTAGTTATGTTGTTTATCTATCAAACGAATTGTCACATGCTAAGATTCAATGCAAATCGGCCACATTATAGCCTTCCTAGTAAAAAAGGGTCGAAAACGAGTAATGTCCTAAATTAACGAGGAGATTTTCTTAACCTCCGTTTTGGCCGAATTTTTAGAGAATGCAAAAATATCCCATGGAAGTCGTAGTTATGTTGTTTACCTATCCAACGAATTGTCACACGCTAAGATTCAATGCAAATCGGCCACATTATGGCCTTCCTACTAAAAAAGGGTCGAAAACGAGTAATGTCCTAAATTAACGAGGAGATTTTCTTAACCTCCGTTTTGGCCGAATTTTTAGAGAATGCAAAAATATCCCATGGAAGACGTAGTTATGTTGTTTACCTATCCAACAAATTGTCACATGCTAAGATTCAATACAAATCGGCCACTTTATGGCCTTCCTAGTAAAAAAGGGTCGAAAACGAGTAATGTCCTAAATTAACGAGGAGATTTTCTTAACCTCCATTTTGGCCGAATTTTTAGAGAATGCAAAAATATCCCATGGAAGTTGTAGTTATGTTGTTTACATATCCAACAAATTGTCACACGCTAAGATTCAATACAAATCGGCCACTTTATGGCCTTCCTAGTAAAAATGGGTCAAAAACGAGTAAAGTCCCAAATTAACGAGGATATTTTCTTAACCTCCACTGTGGCTGAATTTTTAAAGAATGCAAAAATATCCCATGGAAGTCGTAGTTATGTTGTTTACCTATCCAACGAATTTTCACTTGCTAAGATTCAATACAAATCGGCCACTTTATGGCCTTCCTAGTAAAAATGGGTCGAAAACGAGTAATGTCCTAAATTAACGAGGAGATTTTCTTAACCTCCATTTTGGCCGAATTTTTAGAGAATGCAAAATTATCCCATGGAAGTTGTAGTTATGTTGTTTACATATCCAACGAATTGTCACACGCTAAGATTCAATACAAATCGGCCACTTTATGGCCTTCCTAGTAAAAATGGGTCAAAAACGAGTAATGTCCCAAATTAACGAGGATATTTTCTTAACCTCCACTGTGGCTGAATTTTTAAAGAATGCAAAAATATCCCATGGAAGTCGTAGTTATGTTGTTTACCTATCCAACGAATTGTCACTTGCTAAGATTCAATACAAATCGGCCACTTTATGGCCTTCCTAGTAAAAATGGGTCGAAAACGAGTAATGTCCTAAATTAACGAGGAGATTTTCTTAACCTCCATTTTGGCCGAATTTTTAGAGAATGTAAAAATATCCCATGGAAGTCGTAGTTATGTTGTTTACCTATCCAACGAATTGTCACACGCTAAGATTCAATGCAAATCGGCCACATTATGGCCTTCCTACTAAAAAAGGGTCGAAAACGAGTAATGTCCTAAATTAACGAGGAGATTTTCTTAACCTCCGTTTTGGCCGAATTTTTAGAGAATGCAAAAATATCCCATGGAAGACGTAGTTATGTTGTTTTCCTATCCAACAAATTGTCACATGCTAAGATTCAATACAAATCGGCCACTTTATGGCCTTCCTAGTAAAAATGGGTCGAAATCGAGTAATGTCCTAAATTAACGAGGAGATTTTCTTAACCTCCATTTTGGCCGAATTTTTAGAGAATGCAAAAATATCCCATGGAAGTCGTAGTTATGTTGTTTACCTATCCAACGAATTGTCACACGCTAAGATTCAATGCAAATCGGCCACATTATGGCCTTCCTACTAAAAAAGGGTTGAAAACGAGTTATGTCCTAAATTAACGAGGAGATTTTCTTAACCTCCATTTTGGCCTAATTTTTAGAGAATGCGAATATATCCCATGGAAGTCGTAGTTATGTTGTTTACCTTTCCAACGAATTGTCACATGCTAAGATTCAATGCAAATCGGCCACATTATGGCCTTCCTACTAAAAAAGGGTCGAAAACGAGTAATGTCCTAAATTAACGAGGAGATTTTCTTAACCTCCGTTTTGGCCGAATTTTTAGAGAATGCAAAAATATCTCATGGAAGTCGTAGTTATGTTGTTTACCTATCCAACGAATTGTCACATGCTAAGATTCAATACAAATCGGCCACTTTATGGCCTTCCTAGTAAAAATGGGTCGAAAACGAGTAATGTCCTAAATTAACGAGGAGATTTTCTTAACCTCCATTTTGGCCGAATTTTTAGAGAATGTAAAAATATCCCATGGAAGTCGTAGTTATGTTGTTTACCTATCCAACGAATTGTCACACGCTAAGATTCAATGCAAATCGGCCACATTATGGCCTTCCTACTAAAAAAGGGTCGAAAACGAGTAATGTCCTAAATTAACGAGGAGATTTTCTTAACCTCCGTTTTGGCCGAATTTTTAGAGAATGCAAAAATATCCCATGGAAGACGTAGTTATGTTGTTTTCCTATCCAACAAATTGTCACATGCTAAGATTCAATACAAATCGGCCACTTTATGGCCTTCCTAGTAAAAATGGGTCGAAATCGAGTAATGTCCTAAATTAACGAGGAGATTTTCTTAACCTCCATTTTGGCCGAATTTTTAGAGAATGCAAAAATATCCCATGGAAGTCGTAGTTATGTTGTTTACCTATCCAACGAATTGTCACACGCTAAGATTCAATGCAAATCGGCCACATTATGGCCTTCCTACTAAAAAAGGGTTGAAAACGAGTTATGTCCTAAATTAACGAGGAGATTTTCTTAACCTCCATTTTGGCCTAATTTTTAGAGAATGCGAATATATCCCATGGAAGTCGTAGTTATGTTGTTTACCTTTCCAACGAATTGTCACATGCTAAGATTCAATACAAATCGGCCACTTTATGGCCTTCCTAGTAAAAATGGGTCGAAAACGAGTAATGTCCTAAATTAACGAGGAGATTTTCTTAACCTCCATTTTGGCCGAATTTTTAGAGAATGCAAAAATATCCCATGGAAGTCGTAGTTATGTTGTTTATCTATCAAACGAATTGTCACATGCTAAGATTCAATGCAAATCGGCCACATTATAGCCTTCCTAGTAAAAAAGGGTCGAAAACGAGTAATGTCCTAAATTAACGAGGAGATTTTCTTAACCTCCGTTTTGGCCGAATTTTTAGAGAATGCAAAAATATCCCATGGAAGTCGTAGTTTTGTTGTTTACCTTTCCAACGAATTGTCACATGCTAAGATTCAATACAAATCGGCCACTTTATGGCCTTCCTAGTAAAAATGGGTCGAAAACGAGTAATGTCCTAAATTAACGAGGAGATTTTCTTAACCTCCATTTTGGCCGAATTTTTAGAGAATGCAAAAATATCCCATGGAAGTCGTAGTTATGTTGTTTATCTATCAAACGAATTGTCACATGCTAAGATTCAATGCAAATCGGCCACATTATAGCCTTCCTAGTAAAAAAGGGTTGAAAACGAGTTATGTCCTAAATTAACGAGGAGATTTTCTTAACCTCCATTTTGGCCTAATTTTTAGAGAATGCGAAAATATCCCATGGAAGTCGTAGTTATGTTGTTTACCTTTCCAACGAATTGTCACATGCTAAGATTCAATACAAATCGGCCACTTTATGGCCTTCCTAGTAAAAATGGGTCGAAAACGAGTAATGTCCTAAATTAACGAGGAGATTTTCTTAACCTCCATTTTGGCCGAATTTTTAGAGAATGCAAAAATATCCCATGGAAGACGTAGTTATGTTGTTTACCTATCCAACAAATTGTCACATGCTAAGATTCAATACAAATCGGCCACTTTATGGCCTTCCTAGTAAAAAAGGGTCGAAAACGAGTAATGTCCTAAATTAACGAGGAGATTTTCTTAACCTCCATTTTGGCCGAATTTTTAGAGAATGCAAAAATATCCCATGGAAGTTGTAGTTATGTTGTTTACATATCCAACAAATTGTCACACGCTAAGATTCAATACAAATCGGCCACTTTATGGCCTTCCTAGTAAAAATGGGTCAAAAACGAGTAATGTCCCAAATTAACGAGGATATTTTCTTAACCTCCACTGTGGCTGAATTTTTAAAGAATGCAAAAATATCCCATGGAAGTCGTAGTTATGTTGTTTACCTATCCAACGAATTTTCACTTGCTAAGATTCAATACAAATCGGCCACTTTATGGCCTTCCTAGTAAAAATGGGTCGAAAACGAGTAATGTCCTAAATTAACGAGGAGATTTTCTTAACCTCCATTTTGGCCGAATTTTTAGAGAATGCAAAATTATCCCATGGAAGTTGTAGTTATGTTGTTTACATATCCAACAAATTGTCACACGCTAAGATTCAATACAAATCGGCCACTTTATGGCCTTCCTAGTAAAAATGGGTCAAAAACGAGTAATGTCCCAAATTAACGAGGATATTTTCTTAACCTCCACTGTGGCTGAATTTTTAAAGAATGCAAAAATATCCCATGGAAGTCGTAGTTATGTTGTTTACCTATCCAACGAATTGTCACTTGCTAAGATTCAATACAAATCGGCCACTTTATGGCCTTCCTAGTAAAAATGGGTCGAAAACGAGTAATGTCCTAAATTAACGAGGAGATTTTCTTAACCTCCATTTTGGCCGAATTTTTAGAGAATGTAAAAATATCCCATGGAAGTCGTAGTTATGTTGTTTACCTATCCAACGAATTGTCACACGCTAAGATTCAATGCAAATCGGCCACATTATGGCCTTCCTACTAAAAAAGGGTCGAAAACGAGTAATGTCCTAAATTAACGAGGAGATTTTCTTAACCTCCGTTTTGGCCGAATTTTTAGAGAATGCAAAAATATCCCATGGAAGACGTAGTTATGTTGTTTTCCTATCCAACAAATTGTCACATGCTAAGATTCAATACAAATCGGCCACTTTATGGCCTTCCTAGTAAAAATGGGTCGAAATCGAGTAATGTCCTAAATTAACGAGGAGATTTTCTTAACCTCCATTTTGGCCGAATTTTTAGAGAATGCAAAAATATCCCATGGAAGTCGTAGTTATGTTGTTTACCTATCCAACGAATTGTCACACGCTAAGATTCAATGCAAATCGGCCACATTATGGCCTTCCTACTAAAAAAGGGTTGAAAACGAGTTATGTCCTAAATTAACGAGGAGATTTTCTTAACCTCCATTTTGGCCTAATTTTTAGAGAATGCGAATATATCCCATGGAAGTCGTAGTTATGTTGTTTACCTTTCCAACGAATTGTCACATGCTAAGATTCAATGCAAATCGGCCACATTATGGCCTTCCTACTAAAAAAGGGTCGAAAACGAGTAATGTCCTAAATTAACGAGGAGATTTTCTTAACCTCCGTTTTGGCCGAATTTTTAGAGAATGCAAAAATATCTCATGGAAGTCGTAGTTATGTTGTTTACCTATCCAACGAATTGTCACATGCTAAGATTCAATACAAATCGGCCACTTTATGGCCTTCCTAGTAAAAATGGGTCGAAAACGAGTAATGTCCTAAATTAACGAGGAGATTTTCTTAACCTCCATTTTGGCCGAATTTTTAGAGAATGTAAAAATATCCCATGGAAGTCGTAGTTATGTTGTTTACCTATCCAACGAATTGTCACACGCTAAGATTCAATGCAAATCGGCCACATTATGGCCTTCCTACTAAAAAAGGGTCGAAAACGAGTAATGTCCTAAATTAACGAGGAGATTTTCTTAACCTCCGTTTTGGCCGAATTTTTAGAGAATGCAAAAATATCCCATGGAAGACGTAATTATGTTGTTTTCCTATCCAACAAATTGTCACATGCTAAGATTCAATACAAATCGGCCACTTTATGGCCTTCCTAGTAAAAATGGGTCGAAATCGAGTAATGTCCTAAATTAACGAGGAGATTTTCTTAACCTCCATTTTGGCCGAATTTTTAGAGAATGCAAAAATATCCCATGGAAGTCGTAGTTATGTTGTTTACCTATCCAACGAATTGTCACACGCTAAGATTCAATGCAAATCGGCCACATTATGGCCTTCCTACTAAAAAAGGGTTGAAAACGAGTTATGTCCTAAATTAACGAGGAGATTTTCTTAACCTCCATTTTGGCCTAATTTTTAGAGAATGCGAATATATCCCATGGAAGTCGTAGTTATGTTGTTTACCTTTCCAACGAATTGTCACATGCTAAGATTCAATACAAATCGGCCACTTTATGGCCTTCCTAGTAAAAATGGGTCGAAAACGAGTAATGTCCTAAATTAACGAGGAGATTTTCTTAACCTCCATTTTGGCCGAATTTTTAGAGAATGCAAAAATATCCCATGGAAGTCGTAGTTATGTTGTTTATCTATCAAACGAATTGTCACATGCTAAGATTCAATGCAAATCGGCCACATTATAGCCTTCCTAGTAAAAAAGGGTCGAAAACGAGTAATGTCCTAAATTAACGAGGAGATTTTCTTAACCTCCATTTTGGCCTAATTTTTAGAGAATGCGAAAATATCCCATGGAAGTCGTAGTTATGTTGTTTACCTTTCCAACGAATTGTCACATGCTAAGATTCAATACAAATCGGCCACTTTATGGCCTTCCTAGTAAAAATGGGTCGAAAACGAGTAATGTCCTAAATTAACGAGGAGATTTTCTTAACCTCCATTTTGGCCGAATTTTTAGAGAATGCAAAAATATCCCATGGAAGTCGTAGTTATGTTGTTTATCTATCAAACGAATTGTCACATGCTAAGATTCAATGCAAATCGGCCACATTATGGCCTTCCTACTAAAAAAGGGTTGAAAACGAGTTATGTCCTAAATTAACGAGGAGATTTTCTTAACCTCCATTTTGGCCTAATTTTTAGAGAATGCGAAAATATCCCATGGAAGTCGTAGTTATGTTGTTTACCTTTCCAACGAATTGTCACATGCTAAGATTCAATACAAATCGGCCACTTTATGGCCTTCCTAGTAAAAATGGGTCGAAAACGAGTAATGTCCTAAATTAACGAGGAGATTTTCTTAACCTCCATTTTGGCCGAATTTTTAGAGAATGCAAAAATATCCCATGGAAGTCGTAGTTATGTTGTTTATCTATCAAACGAATTGTCACATGCTAAGATTCAATGCAAATCGGCCACATTATAGCCTTCCTAGTAAAAAAGGGTCGAAAACGAGTAATGTCCTAAATTAACGAGGAGATTTTCTTAACCTCCATTTTGGCCGAATTTTTAGAGAATGCAAAAATATCCCATGGAAGTCGTAGTTATGTTGTTTACCTATCCAACGAATTGTCACACGCTAAGATTCAATGCAAATCGGCCACATTATGGCCTTCCTACTAAAAAAGGGTCGAAAACGAGTAATGTCCTAAATTAACGAGGAGATTTTCTTAACCTCCGTTTTGGCCGAATTTTTAGAGAATGCAAAAATATCCCATGGAAGACGTAGTTATGTTGTTTACCTATCCAACAAATTGTCACATGCTAAGATTCAATACAAATCGGCCACTTTATGGCCTTCCTAGTAAAAAAGGGTCGAAAACGAGTAATGTCCTAAATTAACGAGGAGATTTTCTTAACCTCCATTTTGGCCGAATTTTTAGAGAATGCAAAAATATCCCATGGAAGTTGTAGTTATGTTGTTTACATATCCAACAAATTGTCACACGCTAAGATTCAATACAAATCGGCCACTTTATGGCCTTCCTAGTAAAAATGGGTCAAAAACGAGTAATGTCCCAAATTAACGAGGATATTTTCTTAACCTCCACTGTGGCTGAATTTTTAAAGAATGCAAAAATATCCCATGGAAGTCGTAGTTATGTTGTTTACCTATCCAACGAATTTTCACTTGCTAAGATTCAATACAAATCGGCCACTTTATGGCCTTCCTAGTAAAAATGGGTCGAAAACGAGTAATGTCCTAAATTAACGAGGAGATTTTCTTAACCTCCATTTTGGCCGAATTTTTAGAGAATGCAAAATTATCCCATGGAAGTTGTAGTTATGTTGTTTACATATCCAACGAATTGTCACACGCTAAGATTCAATACAAATCGGCCACTTTATGGCCTTCCTAGTAAAAATGGGTCAAAAACGAGTAATGTCCCAAATTAACGAGGATATTTTCTTAACCTCCACTGTGGCTGAATTTTTAAAGAATGCAAAAATATCCCATGGAAGTCGTAGTTATGTTGTTTACCTATCCAACGAATTGTCACTTGCTAAGATTCAATACAAATCGGCCACTTTATGGCCTTCCTAGTAAAAATGGGTCGAAAACGAGTAATGTCCTAAATTAACGAGGAGATTTTCTTAACCTCCATTTTGGCCGAATTTTTAGAGAATGCAAAAATATCCCATGGAAGTCGTAGTTATGTTGTTTATCTATCCAACGAATTGTCACACGCTATGATTCAATGCAAATCGGCCACATTATGGCCTTCCTACTAAAAGAGGGTCGAAAACGAGTAATGTCCTAAATTAACGAGGAGATTTTCTTAACCTCCGTTTTGGCCGAATTTTTAGAGAATGCAAAAATATCTCATGGAAGTCGTAGTTATGTTGTTTACCTATCCAACGAATTGTCACATGCTAAGATTCAATACAAATCGGCCACTTTATGGCCTTCCTAGTAAAAATGGGTCGAAAACGAGTAATGTCCTAAATTAACGAGGAGATTTTCTTAACCTCCATTTTGGCCGAATTTTTAGAGAATGCAAAAATATCCCATGGAAGTCGTAGTTATGTTGTTTACCTATCCAACGAATTGTCACACGCTAAGATTCAATGCAAATCGGCCACATTATGGCCTTCCTACTAAAAAAGGGTCGAAAACGAGTAATGTCCTAAATTAACGAGGAGATTTTCTTAACCTCCGTTTTGGCCGAATTTTTAGAGAATGCAAAAATATCCCATGGAAGACGTAGTTATGTTGTTTTCCTATCCAACAAATTGTCACATGCTAAGATTCAATACAAATCGGCCACTTTATGGCCTTCCTAGTAAAAATGGGTCGAAATCGAGTAATGTCCTAAATTAACGAGGAGATTTTCTTAACCTCCATTTTGGCCGAATTTTTAGAGAATGCAAAAATATCCCATGGAAGTCGTAGTTATGTTGTTTACCTATCCAACGAATTGTCACATGCTAAGATTCAATACAAATCGGCCACTTTATGGCCTTCCTAGTAAAAATGGGTCGAAAACGAGTAATGTCCTAAATTAACGAGGAGATTTTCTTAACCTCCATTTTGGCCGAATTTTTAGAGAATGCAAAATTATCCCATGGAAGTTGTAGTTATGTTGTTTACATATCCAACGAATTGTCACACGCTAAGATTCAATACAAATCGGCCACTTTATGGCCTTCCTAGTAAAAATGGGTCAAAAACGAGTAATGTCCCAAATTAACGAGGATATTTTCTTAACCTCCACTGTGGCTGAATTTTTAAAGAATGCAAAAATATCCCATGGAAGTCGTAGTTATGTTGTTTACCTATCCAACGAATTGTCACTTGCTAAGATTCAATACAAATCGGCCACTTTATGGCCTTCCTAGTAAAAATGGGTCGAAAACGAGTAATGTCCTAAATTAACGAGGAGATTTTCTTAACCTCCATTTTGGCCGAATTTTTAGAGAATGCAAAAATATCCCATGGAAGTCGTAGTTATGTTGTTTATCTATCCAACGAATTGTCACACGCTATGATTCAATGCAAATCGGCCACATTATGGCCTTCCTACTAAAAAAGGGTCGAAAACGAGTAATGTCCTAAATTAACGAGGAGATTTTCTTAACCTCCGTTTTGGCCGAATTTTTAGAGAATGCAAAAATATCTCATGGAAGTCGTAGTTATGTTGTTTACCTATCCAACGAATTGTCACATGCTAAGATTCAATACAAATCGGCCACTTTATGGCCTTCCTAGTAAAAATGGGTCGAAAACGAGTAATGTCCTAAATTAACGAGGAGATTTTCTTAACCTCCATTTTGGCCGAAATTTTAGAGAATGCAAAAATATCCCATGGAAGTCGTAGTTATGTTGTTTACCTATCCAACGAATTGTCACACGCTAAGATTCAATGCAAATCGGCCACATTATGGCCTTCCTACTAAAAAAGGGTCGAAAACGAGTAATGTCCTAAATTAACGAGGAGATTTTCTTAACCTCCGTTTTGGCCGAATTTTTAGAGAATGCAAAAATATCCCATGGAAGACGTAGTTATGTTGTTTTCCTATCCAACAAATTGTCACATGCTAAGATTCAATACAAATCGGCCACTTTATGGCCTTCCTAGTAAAAATGGGTCGAAATCGAGTAATGTCCTAAATTAACGAGGAGATTTTCTTAACCTCCATTTTGGCCGAATTTTTAGAGAATGCAAAAATATCCCATGGAAGTCGTAGTTATGTTGTTTACCTATCCAACGAATTGTCACACGCTAAGATTCAATGCAAATCGGCCACATTATGGCCTTCCTAGTAAAAAAGGGTCGAAAACGAGTAATGTCCCAAATTAACGCAAGGATTTTCTTAACCTCCATTTTGGCCGAATTTTTAGAGAATGCAAAAATATCCCATGGAAGTCGTAGTTATGTTGTTTACCTATCCAACGAATTGTCACACGCTAAGATTCAATGCAAATCGGCCACATTATGGCCTTCCTACTAAAAAAGGGTCGAAAACGAGTAATGTCCTAAATTAACGAGGAGATTTTCTTAACCTCCGTTTTGGCCGAATTTTTAGAGAATGCAAAAATATCCCATGGAAGACGTAGTTATGTTGTTTTCCTATCCAACAAATTGTCACATGCTAAGATTCAATACAAATCGGCCACTTTATGGCCTTCCTAGTAAAAATGGGTCGAAATCGAGTAATGTCCTAAATTAACGAGGAGATTTTCTTAACCTCCATTTTGGCCGAATTTTTAGAGAATGCAAAAATATCCCATGGAAATCGTAGGTATGTTGTTTACCTATCCAACGAATTGTCACATGCTAAGATTCAATACAAATCGGCCACTTTATGGCCTTCCTAGTAAAAATGGGTCGAAAACGAGTAACGTCCTAAATTAACGAGGAGATTTTCTTAACCTCCATTTTGGCCGAATTTTTAGAGAATGCAAAAATATCCCATGGAAGTCGTAGTTATGTTGTTTACCTATCCAACGAATTGTCACACGCTAAGATTCAATGCAAATCGGCCACATTATGGCCTTCCTACTAAAAAAGGGTTGAAAACGAGTTATGTCCTAAATTAACGAGGAGATTTTCTTAACCTCCATTTTGGCCGAATTTTTAGAGAATGCGAAAATATCCCATGGAAGTCGTAGTTATGTTGTTTATCTATCCAACGAATTGTCACATGCTAAGATTCAATGCAAATCGGCCACATTATGGCCTTCCTAGTAAAAAAGGGTCAAAAACGAGTAATGTCCTAAATTAACGAGGAGATTTTCTTAACCTCCGTTTTGGCCGAATTTTTAGAGAATGCAAAAATATCCCATGGAAGTCGTGGTTATGTTGTTTACCTATCCAACAAATTGTCACATGCTAAGATTCAATACAAATCGGCCACTTTATGGCCTTCCTAGTAAAAATGGGTCGAAAACGAGTAATGTCCTAAATTAACGAGGAGATTTTCTTAACCTCCATTTTGGCCGAATTTTTAGAGAATGCAAAAATATCCCATGGAAGTCGTAGTTATGTTGTTTACCTATCCAACGAATTGTCACATGCTAAGATTCAATACAAATCGGCCACTTTATGGCCTTCCTAGTAAAAATGGGTCGAAAACGAGTAATGTCCTAAATTAACGAGGAGATTTTCTTAACCTCCATTTTGGCAGAATTTTTAGAGAATGCAAAAATATCCCATGGAAGTCGTAGTTATGTTGTTTACCTTTCCAACGAATTGTCACATGCTAAGATTCAATGCAAATCGGCCACATTATGGCCTTCCTAGTAAAAAAGGGTCGAAAACGAGTAATGTCCTAAATTAACGAGGGGATTTTCTTAACCTCCCTTTTGGCCGAATTTTTAGAGAATGCAAAAATATCCCATGGAAATCGTAGGTATGTTGTTTACCTATCCAACGAATTGTCACATGCTAAGATTCAATACAAATCGGCCACTTTATGGCCTTCCTAGTAAAAATGGGTCGAAAACGAGTAACGTCCTAAATTAACGAGGAGATTTTCTTAACCTCCATTTTGGCCGAATTTTTAGAGAATGCAAAAATATCCCATGGAAGTCGTAGTTATGTTGTTTACCTATCCAACGAATTGTCACACGCTAAGATTCAATGCAAATCGGCCACATTATGGCCTTCCTACTAAAAAAGGGTTGAAAACGAGTTATGTCCTAAATTAACGAGGAGATTTTCTTAACCTCCATTTTGGCCGAATTTTTAGAGAATGCGAAAATATCCCATGGAAGTCGTAGTTATGTTGTTTATCTATCCAACGAATTGTCACATGCTAAGATTCAATGCAAATCGGCCACATTATGGCCTTCCTAGTAAAAAAGGGTCAAAAACGAGTAATGTCCTAAATTAACGAGGAGATTTTCTTAACCTCCGTTTTGGCCGAATTTTTAGAGAATGCAAAAATATCCCATGGAAGTCGTGGTTATGTTGTTTACCTATCCAACAAATTGTCACATGCTAAGATTCAATACAAATCGGCCACTTTATGGCCTTCCTAGTAAAAATGGGTCGAAAACGAGTAATGTCCTAAATTAACGAGGAGATTTTCTTAACCTCCATTTTGGCCGAATTTTTAGAGAATGCAAAAATATCCCATGGAAGTCGTAGTTATGTTGTTTACCTATCCAACGAATTGTCACATGCTAAGATTCAATACAAATCGGCCACTTTATGGCCTTCCTAGTAAAAATGGGTCGAAAACGAGTAATGTCCTAAATTAACGAGGAGATTTTCTTAACCTCCATTTTGGCCGAATTTTTAGAGAATGCAAAAATATCCCATGGAAGTCGTAGTTATGTTGTTTACCTATCCAACGAATTGTCACATGCTAAGATTCAATACAAATCGGCCACTTTATGGCCTTCCTAGTAAAAATGGGTCGAAAACGAGTAATGTCCTAAATTAACGAGGAGATTTTCTTAACCTCCATTTTGGCCGAATTTTTAGAGAATGCAAAAATATCCCATGGAAGTCGTAGCTATGTTGTTTACCTATCCAACGAATTGTCACATGCTAAGATTCAATACAAATCGGCCACTTTATGGCCTTCCTAGTAAAAATGGGTCGAAAACGAGTAATGTCCTAAATTAACGAGGAGATTTTCTTAACCTCCATTTTGGCCGAATTTTTAGAGAATGCAAAAATATCCCATGGAAGTCGTAGCTATGTTGTTTACCTATCCAACGAATTTTCACATGCTAAGATTCAATACAAATCGACCACTTTATGGCCTTCCTACTAAAAAAGGGTTGAAAACG
The DNA here is from genome assembly GCF_051527215.1 of Medicago sativa. Lineage (NCBI taxonomy): Eukaryota > Viridiplantae > Streptophyta > Magnoliopsida > Fabales > Fabaceae > Medicago > Medicago sativa. The sequence continues at coordinate 88,267,372 of NC_140750.1, forward strand.
AGTAATGTCCTAAATTAACGAGGAGATTTTCTTAACCTCCATTTTGGCCGAATTTTTAGAGAATGCAAAAATATCCCATGGAAGTCGTAGTTATGTTGTTTACCTATCCAACAAATTGTCACATGCTAAGATTCAATACAAATCGGCCACTTTATGGCCTTCCTACTAAAAATGGGTCGAAAACGAGTAATGTCCTAAATTAACGACGAGATTTTCTTAACCTCCATTTTGGCCGAATTTTTAGAGAATGCAAAAATATCCCATGGAAGTCGTAGTTATGTTGTTTACCTATCCAACGAATTGTCACACGCTAAGATTCAATGCAAATCGGCCACATTATGGCTTTCCTAGTAAAAAAGGGTCGAAAACGAGTAATGTCCCAAATTAACGCAAGGATTTTCTTAACCTCCATTTTGGCTGAATTTTTAAAAAATGCAAAAATATCCCATGGAAGTCGTAGCTATGTTGTTTACCTATCCAACGAATTGTCCCAGGCTAAGATTCAATACAAACCGGCCACTTTATGGCCTTCCTTATAAAAAAAGGGTCGAAAACGAGTAATGTCCCATATTAACGAGGAGATTTTCTTAACCTCCATTGTGGCTGAATTTTTAGAGAATGCAAAAATATCCCATGGAAGTCGTAATTATGTTGTTTACCTATCCAACGAATTGTCACATGCTAAGATTCAATACAAATCGGCCACTTTACGGCCTTCCTAGTAAAAATGGGTCGAAAACGAGTAATGTCCTAAATTAACGAGGAGATTTTCTTAACCTCCATTTTGGCCGAAGTTTTAGAGAATGCAAAAATATCCCATGGAAGTCGTAGTTATGTTGTTTACCTATCCAACGAATTGTCACACGCTAAGATTCAATGCAAATCGGCCACATTATGGCCTTCCTACTAAAAAAGGGTCGAAAACGAGTAATGTCCCAAATTAACGAGGAGATTTTCTTAACCTCCATTTTGGCCGAATTTTTAGAGAATGCAAAAATATCCCATGGAAGTCGTAGTTATGTTGTTTACCTATCCAACGAATTGTCACACGCTAAGATTCAATGCAAATCGGCCACATTATGGCCTTCCTACTAAAAAAGGGTCGAAAACGAGTAATGTCCCAAATTAACGAGGAGATTTTCTTAACCTCCATTTTGGCCGAATTTTTAGAGAATGCAAAAATATCCCATGGAAGTCGTAGTTATGTTGTTTACCTTTCCAACGAATTGTCACATGCTAAGATTCAATGCAAATCGGCCACATTATGGCCTTCCTAGTAAAAAAGGGTTGAAAACGAGTAATGTCCTAAATTAACGAGGAGATTTTCTTAACCTCCATTTTGGCCGAATTTTTAGAGAATGCGAAAATATCCCATGGAAGTCGTAGTTATGTTGTTTATCTATCCAACGAATTGTCACATGCTAAGATTCAATGCAAATCGGCCACATTATGGCCTTCCTAGTAAAAAAGGGTCAAAAACGAGTAATGTCCTAAATTAACGAGGAGATTTTCTTAACCTCCGTTTTGGCCGAATTTTTAGAGAATGCAAAAATATCCCATGGAAGTCGTGGTTATGTTGTTTACCTATCCAACAAATTGTCACATGCTAAGATTCAATACAAATCGGCCACTTTATGGCCTTCCTAGTAAAAATGGGTCGAAAACGAGTAATGTCCTAAATTAACGAGGAGATTTTCTTAACCTCCATTTTGGCCGAATTTTTAGAGAATGCAAAAATATCCCATGGAAGTCGTAGTTATGTTGTTTACCTATCCAACGAATTGTCACATGCTAAGATTCAATACAAATCGGCCACTTTATGGCCTTCCTAGTAAAAATGGGTCGAAAACGAGTAATGTCCTAAATTAACGAGGAGATTTTCTTAACCTCCATTTTGGCCGAATTTTTAGAGAATGCAAAAATATCCCATGGAAGTCGTAGTTATGTTGTTTACCTATCCAACGAATTGTCACATGCTAAGATTCAATACAAATCGGCCACTTTATGGCCTTCCTAGTAAAAATGGGTCGAAAACGAGTAATGTCCTAAATTAACGAGGAGATTTTCTTAACCTCCATTTTGGCCGAATTTTTAGAGAATGCAAAAATATCCCATGGAAGTCGTAGCTATGTTGTTTACCTATCCAACGAATTGTCACATGCTAAGATTCAATACAAATCGGCCACTTTATGGCCTTCCTAGTAAAAATGGGTCGAAAACGAGTAATGTCCTAAATTAACGAGGAGATTTTCTTAACCTCCATTTTGGCCGAATTTTTAGAGAATGCAAAAATATCCCATGGAAGTCGTAGCTATGTTGTTTACCTATCCAACGAATTTTCACATGCTAAGATTCAATACAAATCGACCACTTTATGGCCTTCCTACTAAAAAAGGGTTGAAAACGAGTAATGTCCTAAATTAACGAGGAGATTTTCTTAACCTCCATTTTGGCCGAATTTTTAGAGAATGCAAAAATATCCCATGGAAGTCGTAGTTATGTTGTTTACCTATCCAACAAATTGTCACATGCTAAGATTCAATACAAATCGGCCACTTTATGGCCTTCCTACTAAAAATGGGTCGAAAACGAGTAATGTCCTAAATTAACGACGAGATTTTCTTAACCTCCATTTTGGCCGAATTTTTAGAGAATGCAAAAATATCCCATGGAAGTCGTAGTTATGTTGTTTACCTATCCAACGAATTGTCACACGCTAAGATTCAATGCAAATCGGCCACATTATGGCTTTCCTAGTAAAAAAGGGTCGAAAACGAGTAATGTCCCAAATTAACACAAGGATTTTCTTAACCTCCATTTTGGCTGAATTTTTAAAAAATGCAAAAATATCCCATGGAAGTCGTAGCTATGTTGTTTACCTATCCAACGAATTGTCCCAGGCTAAGATTCAATACAAACCGGCCACTTTATGGCCTTCCTTATAAAAAAAGGGTCGAAAACGAGTAATGTCCCATATTAACGAGGAGATTTTCTTAACCTCCATTGTGGCTGAATTTTTAGAGAATGCAAAAATATCCCATGGAAGTCGTAATTATGTTGTTTACCTATCCAACGAATTGTCACATGCTAAGATTCAATACAAATCGGCCACTTTACGGCCTTCCTAGTAAAAATGGGTCGAAAACGAGTAATGTCCTAAATTAACGAGGAGATTTTCTTAACCTCCATTTTGGCCGAAGTTTTAGAGAATGCAAAAATATCCCATGGAAGTCGTAGTTATGTTGTTTACCTATCCAACGAATTGTCACACGCTAAGATTCAATGCAAATCGGCCACATTATGGCCTTCCTACTAAAAAAGGGTCGAAAACGAGTAATGTCCCAAATTAACGAGGAGATTTTCTTAACCTCCATTTTGGCCGAATTTTTAGAGAATGCAAAAATATCCCATGGAAGTCGTAGTTATGTTGTTTACCTATCCAACGAATTGTCACACGCTAAGATTCAATGCAAATCGGCCACATTATGGCCTTCCTACTAAAAAAGGGTCGAAAACGAGTAATGTCCCAAATTAACGAGGAGATTTTCTTAACCTCCATTTTGGCCGAATTTTTAGAGAATGCAAAAATATCCCATGGAAGTCGTAGTTATGTTGTTTACCTTTCCAACGAATTGTCACATGCTAAGATTCAATGCAAATCGGCCACATTATGGCCTTCCTAGTAAAAAAGGGTTGAAAACGAGTAATGTCCTAAATTAACGAGGAGATTTTCTTAACCTCCATTTTGGCCGAATTTTTAGAGAATGCGAAAATATCCCATGGAAGTCGTAGTTATGTTGTTTATCTATCCAACGAATTGTCACATGCTAAGATTCAATGCAAATCGGCCACATTATGGCCTTCCTAGTAAAAAAGGGTCAAAAACGAGTAATGTCCTAAATTAACGAGGAGATTTTCTTAACCTCCGTTTTGGCCGAATTTTTAGAGAATGCAAAAATATCCCATGGAAGTCGTGGTTATGTTGTTTACCTATCCAACAAATTGTCACATGCTAAGATTCAATACAAATCGGCCACTTTATGGCCTTCCTAGTAAAAATGGGTCGAAAACGAGTAATGTCCTAAATTAACGAGGAGATTTTCTTAACCTCCATTTTGGCCGAATTTTTAGAGAATGCAAAAATATCCCATGGAAGTCGTAGTTATGTTGTTTACCTATCCAACGAATTGTCACATGCTAAGATTCAATACAAATCGGCCACTTTATGGCCTTCCTAGTAAAAATGGGTCGAAAACGAGTAATGTCCTAAATTAACGAGGAGATTTTCTTAACCTCCATTTTGGCCGAATTTTTAGAGAATGCAAAAATATCCCATGGAAGTCGTAGTTATGTTGTTTACCTATCCAACGAATTGTCACATGCTAAGATTCAATACAAATCGGCCACTTTATGGCCTTCCTAGTAAAAATGGGTCGAAAACGAGTAATGTCCTAAATTAACGAGGAGATTTTCTTAACCTCCATTTTGGCCGAATTTTTAGAGAATGCAAAAATATCCCATGGAAGTCGTAGCTATGTTGTTTACCTATCCAACGAATTGTCACATGCTAAGATTCAATACAAATCGGCCACTTTATGGCCTTCCTAGTAAAAATGGGTCGAAAACGAGTAATGTCCTAAATTAACGAGGAGATTTTCTTAACCTCCATTTTGGCCGAATTTTTAGAGAATGCAAAAATATCCCATGGAAGTCGTAGCTATGTTGTTTACCTATCCAACGAATTTTCACATGCTAAGATTCAATACAAATCGACCACTTTATGGCCTTCCTACTAAAAAAGGGTTGAAAACGAGTAATGTCCTAAATTAACGAGGAGATTTTCTTAACCTCCATTTTGGCCGAATTTTTAGAGAATGCAAAAATATCCCATGGAAGTCGTAGTTATGTTGTTTACCTATCCAACAAATTGTCACATGCTAAGATTCAATACAAATCGGCCACTTTATGGCCTTCCTACTAAAAATGGGTCGAAAACGAGTAATGTCCTAAATTAACGACGAGATTTTCTTAACCTCCATTTTGGCCGAATTTTTAGAGAATGCAAAAATATCCCATGGAAGTCGTAGTTATGTTGTTTACCTATCCAACGAATTGTCACACGCTAAGATTCAATGCAAATCGGCCACATTATGGCTTTCCTAGTAAAAAAGGGTCGAAAACGAGTAATGTCCCAAATTAACGCAAGGATTTTCTTAACCTCCATTTTGGCCGAATTTTTAGAGAATGCAAAAATATCCCATGGAAGTCGTAGTTATGTTGTTTACCTATCCAACGAATTGTCACACGCTAAGATTCAATGCAAATCGGCCACATTATGGCCTTCCTACTAAAAAAGGGTCGAAAACGAGTAATGTCCCAAATTAACGAGGAGATTTTCTTAACCTCCATTTTGGCCGAATTTTTAGGGTCGAAAACGAGTAATGTCCCAAATTAACGAGGAGATTTTCTTAACCTCCATTTTGGCCGAATTTTTAGAGAATGCAAAAATATCCCATGGAAGTCGTAGTTATGTTGTTTACCTATCCAACGAATTGTCACATGCTAAGATTCAATACAAATCGGCCACTTTATGGCCTTCCTAGTAAAAATGGGTCGAAAACGAGTAATGTCCTAAATTAACGAGGTGATTTTCTTAACCTCCATTTTGGCCGAATTTTTAGAGAATGCAAAAATATCCCATGGAAGTCGTAGCTATGTTGTTTACCTATCCAACGAATTGTCACATGCTAAGATTCAATACAAATCGGCCACTTTATGGCCTTCCTAGTAAAAATGGGTCGAAAACGAGTAATGTCCTAAATTAACGAGGAGATTTTCTTAACCTCCATTTTGGCCGAATTTTTAGAGAATGCAAAAATATCCCATGGAAGTCGTAGCTATGTTGTTTACCTATCCAACGAATTTTCACATGCTAAGATTCAATACAAATCGACCACTTTATGGCCTTCCTACTAAAAAAGGGTTGAAAACGAGTAATGTCCTAAATTAACGAGGAGATTTTCTTAACCTCCATTTTGGCCGAATTTTTAGAGAATGCAAAAATATCCCATGGAAGTCGTAGTTATGTTGTTTACCTATCCAACAAATTGTCACATGCTAAGATTCAATACAAATCGGCCACTTTATGGCCTTCCTACTAAAAATGGGTCGAAAACGAGTAATGTCCTAAATTAACGACGAGATTTTCTTAACCTCCATTTTGGCCGAATTTTTAGAGAATGCAAAAATATCCCATGGAAGTCGTAGTTATGTTGTTTACCTATCCAACGAATTGTCACACGCTAAGATTCAATGCAAATCGGCCACATTATGGCTTTCCTAGTAAAAAAGGGTCGAAAACGAGTAATGTCCCAAATTAACGCAAGGATTTTCTTAACCTCCATTTTGGCTGAATTTTTAAAAAATGCAAAAATATCCCATGGAAGTCGTAGCTATGTTGTTTACCTATCCAACGAATTGTCCCAGGCTAAGATTCAATACAAACCGGCCACTTTATGGCCTTCCTTATAAAAAAAGGGTCGAAAACGAGTAATGTCCCATATTAACGAGGAGATTTTCTTAACCTCCATTGTGGCTGAATTTTTAGAGAATGCAAAAATATCCCATGGAAGTCGTAATTATGTTGTTTACCTATCCAACGAATTGTCACATGCTAAGATTCAATACAAATCGGCCACTTTACGGCCTTCCTAGTAAAAATGGGTCGAAAAAGAGTAATGTCCTAAATTAACGAGGAGATTTTCTTAACCTCCATTTTGGCCGAAGTTTTAGAGAATGCAAAAATATCCCATGGAAGTCGTAGTTATGTTGTTTACCTATCCAACGAATTGTCACACGCTAAGATTCAATGCAAATCGGCCACATTATGGCCTTCCTACTAAAAAAGGGTCGAAAACGAGTAATGTCCCAAATTAACGAGGAGATTTTCTTAACCTCCATTTTGGCCGAATTTTTAGAGAATGCAAAAATATCCCATGGAAGTCGTAGTTATGTTGTTTACCTATCCAACGAATTGTCACACGCTAAGATTCAATGCAAATCGGCCACATTATGGCCTTCCTACTAAAAAAGGGTCGAAAACGAGTAATGTCCCAAATTAACGAGGAGATTTTCTTAACCTCCATTTTGGCCGAATTTTTAGAGAATGCAAAAATATCCCATGGAAGTCGTAGTTATGTTGTTTACCTTTCCAACGAATTGTCACATGCTAAGATTCAATGCAAATCGGCCACATTATGGCCTTCCTAGTAAAAAAGGGTTGAAAACGAGTAATGTCCTAAATTAACGAGGAGATTTTCTTAACCTCCATTTTGGCCGAATTTTTAGAGAATGCAAAAATATCCCATGGAAGTCGTAGTTATGTTGTTTACCTATCCAACAAATTGTCACATGCTAAGATTCAATACAAATCGGCCACTTTATGGCCTTCCTAGTAAAAATGGGTCGAAAACGAGTAATGTCCTAAATTAACGACGAGATTTTCTTAACCTCCATTTTGGCCGAATTTTTAGAGAATGCAAAAATATCCCATGGAAGTCGTAGTTATGTTGTTTACCTATCCAACGAATTGTCACACGCTAAGATTCAATGCAAATCGGCCACATTATGGCTTTCCTAGTAAAAAAGGGTCGAAAACGAGTAATGTCCCAAATTAACGCAAGGATTTTCTTAACCTCCATTTTGGCTGAATTTTTAAAAAATGCAAAAATATCCCATGGAAGTCGTAGCTATGTTGTTTACCTATCCAACGAATTGTCCCATGCTAAGATTCAATACAAACCGGCCACTTTATGGCCTTCCTTATAAAAAAAGGGTCGAAAACGAGTAATGTCCCATATTAACGAGGAGATTTTCTTAACCTCCATTGTGGCTGAATTTTTAGAGAATGCAAAAATATCCCATGGAAGTCGTAGTTATGTTGGTTACCTATCCAACGAATTGTCACATGCTAAGATTCAATACAAATCGGCCACTTTACGGCCTTCCTAGTAAAAATGGGTCGAAAACGAGTAATGTCCTAAATTAACGAGGAGATTTTCTTAACCTCCATTTTGGCCGAAGTTTTAGAGAATGCAAAAATATCCCATGGAAGTCGTAGTTATGTTGTTTACCTATCCAACGAATTGTCACACGCTAAGATTCAATGCAAATCGGCCACATTATGGCCTTCCTACTAAAAAAGGGTCGAAAACGAGTAATGTCCCAAATTAACGAGGAGATTTTCTTAACCTCCATTTTGGCCGAATTTTTAGAGAATGAAAAAATATCCCATGGAAGTCGTAGTTATGTTGTTTACCTATCCATAGAATTGTCACACGCTAAGATTCAATGCAAATCGGCCACATTATGGCCTTCCTACTAAAAAAGGGTCGAAAACGAGTAATGTCCCAAATTAACGAGGAGATTTTCTTAACCTCCATTTTGGCCGAATTTTTAGAGAATGCAAAAATATCCCATGGAAGTCGTAGTTATGTTGTTTACCTTTCCAACGAATTGTCACATGCTAAGATTCAATGCAAATCGGCCACATTATGGCCTTCCTAGTAAAAAAGGGTTGAAAACGAGTAATGTCCTAAATTAACGAGGAGATTTTCTTAACCTCCATTTTGGCCGAATTTTTAGAGAATGCAAAAATATCCCATGGAAGTCGTAGTTATGTTGTTTACCTATCCAACAAATTGTCACATGCTAAGATTCAATACAAATCGGCCACTTTATGGCCTTCCTAGTAAAAATGGGTCGAAAACGAGTAATGTCCTAAATTAACGACGAGATTTTCTTAACCTCCATTTTGGCCGAATTTTTAGAGAATGCAAAAATATCCCATGGAAGTCGTAGTTATGTTGTTTACCTATCCAACGAATTGTCACACGCTAAGATTCAATGCAAATCGGCCACATTATGGCTTTCCTAGTAAAAAAGGGTCGAAAACGAGTAATGTCCCAAATTAACGCAAGGATTTTCTTAACCTCCATTTTGGCTGAATTTTTAAAAAATGCAAAAATATCCCATGGAAGTCGTAGCTATGTTGTTTACCTATCCAACGAATTGTCCCATGCTAAGATTCAATACAAACCGGCCACTTTATGGCCTTCCTTATAAAAAAAGGGTCGAAAACGAGTAATGTCCCATATTAACGAGGAGATTTTCTTAACCTCCATTGTGGCTGAATTTTTAGAGAATGCAAAAATATCCCATGGAAGTCGTAGTTATGTTGGTTACCTATCCAACGAATTGTCACATGCTAAGATTCAATACAAATCGGCCACTTTACGGCCTTCCTAGTAAAAATGGGTCGAAAACGAGTAATGTCCTAAATTAACGAGGAGATTTTCTTAACCTCCATTTTGGCCGAAGTTTTAGAGAATGCAAAAATATCCCATGGAAGTCGTAGTTATGTTGTTTACCTATCCAACGAATTGTCACACGCTAAGATTCAATGCAAATCGGCCACATTATGGCCTTCCTACTAAAAAAGGGTCGAAAACGAGTAATGTCCCAAATTAACGAGGAGATTTTCTTAACCTCCATTTTGGCCGAATTTTTAGAGAATGAAAAAATATCCCATGGAAGTCGTAGTTATGTTGTTTACCTATCCATAGAATTGTCACACGCTAAGATTCAATGCAAATCGGCCACATTATGGCCTTCCTACTAAAAAAGGGTCGAAAACGAGTAATGTCCCAAATTAACGAGGAGATTTTCTTAACCTCCATTTTGGCCGAATTTTTAGAGAATGCAAAAATATCCCATGGAAGTCGTAGTTATGTTGTTTACCTTTCCAACGAATTGTCACATGCTAAGATTCAATGCAAATCGGCCACATTATGGCCTTCCTAGTAAAAAAGGGTTGTAAACAAGTAATGTCCTAAATTAACGAGGAGATTTTCTTAACCTCCATTTTGGCCGAATTTTTAGAGAATGCAAAAATATCCCATGGAAGTCGTAGTTATGTTGTTTACCTATCCAACGAATTGTCACACGCTAAGATTCAATGCAAATCGGCCACATTATGGCCTTCCTACTAAAAAAGGGTCGAAAACGAGTAATGTCCCATATTAACGAGGAGATTTTCTTAACCTCCATTGTGGCTGAATTTTTAGAGAATGCAAAAATATCCCATGGAAGTCGTAGTTATGTTGTTTACCTATCCAACGAATTGTCACATGCTAAGATTCAATACAAATCGGCCACTTTACGGCCTTCCTAGTAAAAATGGGTCGAAAACGAGTAATGTCCTAAATTAACGAGGAGATTTTCTTAACCTCCATTTTGGCCGAATTTTTAGAGAATGCAAAAATATCCCATGGAAGTCGTAGTTATGTTGTTTACCTATCCAACGAATTGTCACACGCTAAGATTCAATGCAAATCGGCCACATTATGGCCTTCCTACTAAAAAAGGGTCGAAAACGAGTAATGTCCCAAATTAACGAGGAGATTTTCTTAACCTCCATTTTGGCCGAATTTTTAGAGAATGCAAAAATATCCCATGGAAGTCGTAGTTATGTTGTTTACCTATCCAACGAATTGTCACACGCTAAGATTCAATGCAAATCGGCCACATTATGGCCTTCCTACTAAAAAAGGGTCGAAAACGAGTAATGTCCCAAATTAACGAGGAGATTTTCTTAACCTCCATTTTGGCCGAATTTTTAGAGAATGCAAAAATATCCCATGGAAGTCGTAGTTATGTTGTTTACCTTTCCAACGAATTGTCACATGCTAAGATTCAATGCAAATCGGCCACATTATGGCCTTCCTAGTAAAAAAGGGTCGAAAACGAGTAATGTCCTAAATTAACGAGGGGATTTTCTTAACCTCCCTTTTGGCCGAATTTTTAGAGAATGCAAAAATATCCCATGGAAGTCGTAGCTATTTTGTTTACCTATCCAACGAATTTTCACATGCTAAGATTCAATACAAATCGACCACTTTATGGCCTTCCTACTAAAAAAGGGTTGTAAACAAGTAATGTCCTAAATTAACGATTAGATTTTCTTAACCTCCATTTTGGCCGAATTTTTAGAGAATGCAAAAATATCCCATGGAAGTCGTAGCTATGTTGTTTACCTATCCAACGAATTTTCACATGCTAAGATTCAATACAAATCGACCACTTTATGGCCTTCCTACTAAAAAAGGGTTGAAAACGAGTAATGTCCTAAATTAACGAGGAGATTTTCTTAACCTCCATTTTGGCCGAATTTTTAGAGAATGCAAAAATATCCCATGGAAGTCGTAGTTATGTTGTTTACCTATCCAACGAATTGTCACACGCTAAGATTCAATGCAAATCGGCCACATTATGGCCTTCCTACTAAAAAAGGGTCGAAAACGAGTAATGTCCCAAATTAACGAGGAGATTTTCTTAACCTCCATTTTGGCCGAATTTTTAGAGAATGCAAAAATATCCCATGGAAGTCGTAGTTATGTTGTTTACCTATCCAACGAATTGTCACACGCTAAGATTCAATGCAAATCGGCCACATTATGGCCTTCCTACTAAAAAAGGGTCGAAAACGAGTAATGTCCCAAATTAACGAGGAGATTTTCTTAACCTCCATTTTGGCCGAATTTTTAGAGAATGCAAAAATATCCCATGGAAGTCGTAGCTATGTTGTTTACCTATCCAACGAATTTTCACATGCTAAGATTCAATACAAATCGACCACTTTATGGCCTTCCTACTAAAAAAGGGTTGAAAACGAGTAATGTCCTAAATTAACGAGGAGATTTTCTTAACCTCCATTTTGGCCGAATTTTTAGAGAATGCAAAAATATCCCATGGAAGTCGTAGTTATGTTGTTTACCTATCCAACGAATTGTCACACGCTAAGATTCAATGCAAATCGGCCACATTATGGCCTTCCTACTAAAAAAGGGTCGAAAACGAGTAATGTCCCAAATTAACGAGGAGATTTTCTTAACCTCCATTTTGGCCGAATTTTTAGAGAATGCAAAAATATCCCATGGAAGTCGTAGGTATGTTGTTTACATATCCAACGAATTGTCACACGCTAAGATTCAATACAAATCGGCCACTTTATGGCCTTCCTAGTAAAAATGGGTCAAAAACGAGTAATGTCCTAAATTAACGAGGAGATTTTCTTAACCTCCATTTTGGCCGAATTTTTAGAGAATGCAAAAATATCCCATGGAAGTCGTAGCTATGTTGTTTACCTATCCAACGAATTTTCACATGCTAAGATTCAATACAAATCGACCACTTTATGGCCTTCCTACTAAAAAAGGGTTGAAAACGAGTAATGTCCTAAATTAACGAGGATATTTTCTTAACCTCCATTTTGGCCGAATTTTTAGAGAATGCAAAAATATCCCATGGAAGTCGTAGTTATGTTGTTTACCTATCCAACGAATTGTCACACGCTAAGATTCAATGCAAATCGGCCACATTATGGCCTTCCTACTAAAAAAGGGTCGAAAACGAGTAATGTCCCAAATTAACGAGGAGATTTTCTTAACCTCCATTTTGGCCGAATTTTTAGAGAATGCAAAAATATCCCATGGAAGTCGTAGATATGTTGTTTACCTTTCCAACGAATTGTCACACGCTAAGATTCAATACAAATCGGCCACATTATGGCCTTCCTAGTAAAAAAGGGTCGAAAACGAGTAATGTCCTAAATTAACGAGGAGATTTTCTTAACCTCCATTTTGGCCGAATTTTTAGAGAATGCAAAAATATCCCATGGAAGTCGTAGCTATGTTGTTCACCTATCCAACGAATTGTCACATGCTAAGATTCAATACAAATCGGCCACTTTATGGCCTTCCTAGTAAAAATGGGTCGAAAACGAGTAATGTCCTAAATTAACGAGGAGATTTTCTTAACCTCCATTTTGGCCGAATTTTTAGAGAATGCAAAAATATCCCATGGAAGTCGTAGCTATGTTGTTTACCTATCCAACGAATTTTCACATGCTAAGATTCAATACAAATCAACCACTTTATGGCCTTCCTACTAAAAAAGGGTTGAAAACGAGTAATGTCCTAAATTAACGAGGAGATTTTCTTAACCTCCATTCTGGCCGAATTTTTAGAGAATGCAAAAATATCCCATGGAAGTCGTAGTTATGTTGTTTACCTATCCAACGAATTGTCACACGCTAAGATTCAATGCAAATCGGCCACATTATGGCCTTCCTACTAAAAAAGGGTCGAAAACGAGTAATGTCCCAAATTAACGAGGAGATTTTCTTAACCTCCATTTTGGCCGAATTTTTAGAGAATGCAAAAATATCCCATGGAAGTCGTAGTTATGTTGTTTACCTTTCCAACGAATTGTCACATGCTAAGATTCAATGCAAATCGGCCACATTATGGCCTTCCTAGTAAAAAAGGGTCGAAAACGAGTAATGTCCTAAATTAACGAGGATATTTTCTTAACCTCCATTTTGGCCGAATTTTTAGAGAATGCAAAAATATCCCATGGAAGTCGTAGTTATGTTGTTTACCTATCCAACGAATTGTCACACGCTAAGATTCAATGCAAATCGGCCACATTATGGCCTTCCTACTAAAAAAGGGTCGAAAACGAGTAATGTCCCAAATTAACGAGGAGATTTTCTTAACCTCCATTTTGGCCGAATTTTTAGAGAATGCAAAAATATCCCATGGAAGTCGTAGTTATGTTGTTTACCTTTCCAACGAATTGTCACACGCTAAGATTCAATACAAATCGGCCACATTATGGCCTTCCTAGTAAAAAAGGGTCGAAAACGAGTAATGTCCTAAATTAACGAGGAGATTTTCTTAACCTCCATTTTGGCCGAATTTTTAGAGAATGCAAAAATATCCCATGGAAGTCGTAGCTATGTTGTTCACCTATCCAACGAATTGTCACATGCTAAGATTCAATACAAATCGGCCACTTTATGGCCTTCCTAGTAAAAATGGGTCGAAAACGAGTAATGTCCTAAATTAACGAGGAGATTTTCTTAACCTCCATTTTGGCCGAATTTTTAGAGAATGCAAAAATATCCCATGGAAGTCGTAGCTATGTTGTTTACCTATCCAACGAATTTTCACATGCTAAGATTCAATACAAATCGACCACTTTATGGCCTTCCTACTAAAAAAGGGTTGAAAACGAGTAATGTCCTAAATTAACGAGGAGATTTTCTTAACCTCCATTTTGGCCGAATTTTTAGAGAATGCAAAAATATCCCATGGAAGTCGTAGTTATGTTGTATACCTATCCAACGAATTGTCACACGCTAAGATTCAATGCAAATCGGCCACATTATGGCCTTCCTACTAAAAAAGGGTCGAAAACGAGTAATGTCCCAAATTAACGAGGAGATTTTCTTAACCTCCATTTTGGCCGAATTTTTAGAGAATGCAAAAATATCCCATGGAAGTCGTAGTTATGTTGTTTACCTTTCCAACGAATTGTCACATGCTAAGATTCAATGCAAATCGGCCACATTATGGCCTTCCTAGTAAAAAAGGGTCGAAAACGAGTAATGTCCTAAATTAACGAGGAGATTTTCTTTACCTCCATTTTGGCCGAATTTTTAGAGAATGCAAAAATATCCCATGGAAGTCGTAGTTATGTTGTTTACATATCCAACGAATTGTCACACGCTAAGATTCAATACAAATCGACCACTTTATTGCCTTCCTACTAAAAAAGGGTCGAAAACGAGTAATGTCCCAAATTAACGAGGAGATTTTCTTAACCTCCATTTTGGCCGAATTTTTAGAGAATGCAAAAATATCCCATGGAAGTCGTAGTTTTGTTGTTTACCTTTCCAACGAATTGTCACATGCTAAGATTCAATGCAAATCGACCACATTATGGCCTTCCTAGTAAAAATGGGTCGAAAACGAGTAATGTCCTAAATTAACGAGGAGATTTTCTTAACCTCCATTTTGGCCGAATTTTTAGAGAATGCAAAAATATCCCATGGAAGTCGTAGCTATGTTGTTTACCTATCCAACGAATTTTCACATGCTTGGATTCAATACAAATCGACCACTTTATGGCCTTCCTACTAAAAAAGGGTTGAAAACGAGTAATGTCCCAAATTAACGAGGAGATTTTCTTAACCTCCATTTTGGCCGAATTTTTAGAGAATGCAAAAATATCCCATGGAAGTCGTAGTTATGTTGTTTACCTTTCCAACGAATTGTCACATGCTAAGATTCAATGCAAATCGGCCACATTATGGCCTTCCTAGTAAAAAAGGGTCGAAAACGAGTAATGTCCTAAATTAACGAGGAGATTTTCTTTACCTCCATTTTGGCCGAATTTTTAGAGAATGCAAAAATATCCCATGGAAGTCGTAGTTATGTTGTTTACATATCCAACGAATTGTCACACGCTAAGATTCAATACAAATCGACCACTTTATTGCCTTCCTACTAAAAAAGGGTCGAAAACGAGTAATGTCCCAAATTAACGAGGAGATTTTCTTAACCTCCATTTTGGCCGAATTTTTAGAGAATGCAAAAATATCCCATGGAAGTCGTAGTTTTGTTGTTTACCTTTCCAACGAATTGTCACATGCTAAGATTCAATGCAAATCGACCACATTATGGCCTTCCTAGTAAAAAAGGGTCGAAAACTAGTAATGTCCTAAATTAACGAGGAGATTTTCTTAACCTCCATTTTGGCCGAATTTTTAGAGAATGAAAAAATATCCCATGGAAGTCGTAGTTATGTTGTTTACATATCCAACGAATTGTCACACGCTAAGATTCAATACAAATCGGCCACTTTATGGCCTTCCTAGTAAAAATGGGTCAAAAACGAGTAATGTCCTAAATTAACGAGGAGATTTTCTTAACCTCCATTTTGGCCGAATTTTTAGAGAATGCAAAAATATCCCATGGAAGTCGTAGTTATGTTGTTTACCTATCCAACGAATTATCACATGCTAAGATTCAATACAAATCGGCCACTTTATGGCCTTCCTAGTAAAAATGGGTCGAAAACGAGTAATGTCCTAAATTAACGAGGAGATTTTCTTAACCTCCGTTTTGGCTGAATTTTTAAAAAATGCAAAAATATCCCATGGAAGTCGTAGCTATGTTGTTTACCTATCCAACGAATTGTCACACGCTAAGATTCAATACAAACCGGCCACTTTATGGCCTTCCTTATATAAAAAGGGTCGAAAACGAGTAATGTCCTAAATTAACGAGGGGATTTTCTTAACCTCCATTTTGGCCGAATTTTTAGAGAATGCAAAAATATCCCATGGAAGTCGTAGCTATTTTGTTTACCTATCCAATGAATTTTCACATGCTAAGATTCAATACAAATCGACCACTTTATGGCCTTCCTACTAAAAAAGGGTTGAAAACGAGTAATGTCCTAAATTAACGAGGAGATTTTCTTAACCTCCATTTTGGCCGAATTTTTAGAGAATGCAAAAATATCCCATGGAAGTCGTAGTTATGTTGTTTACCTATCCAACGAATTGTCACACGCTAAGATTCAATGCAAATCGGCCACATTATGGCCTTCCTACTAAAAAAGGGTCGAAAACGAGTAATGTCCCAAATTAACGAGGAGATTTTCTTAACCTCCATTTTGGCCAAATTTTTAGAGAATGCAAAAATATCCCATGGAAGTCGTAGTTATGTTGTTTACCTATCCAACGAATTGTCACACGCTAAGATTCAATGCAAATCGGCCACATTATGGCCTTCCTACTAAAAAAGGGTCGAAAACGAGTAATGTCCCAAATTAACGAGGAGATTTTCTTAACCTCCGTTTTGGCCGAATTTTTAGAGAATGCAAAAATATCCCATGGAAGACGTAGTTATGTTGTTTACCTATCCAACAAATTGTCACAAGCTAAGATTCAATACAAATCGGCCACTTTATGGCCTTCCTAGTAAAAATGGGTCGAAAACGAGTAATGTCCTAAATTAACGAGGAGATTTTCTTAACCTCCATTTTGGCCGAATTTTTAGAGAATGCAAAAATATCCCATGGAAGTCGTAGTTATGTTGTTTATCTATCCAACGAATTGTCACACGCTAAGATTCAATGCAAATCGGCCACATTATGGCCTTCCTACTAAAAAAGGGTCGAAAACGAGTAATGTCCCAAATTAACGAGGAGATTTTCTTAACCTCCATTTTGGCCAAATTTTTAGAGAATGCAAAAATATCCCATGGAAGTCGTAGTTATGTTGTTTACCTATCCAACGAATTGTCACACGCTAAGATTCAATGCAAATCGGCCACATTATGGCCTTCCTACTAAAAAAGGGTCGAAAACGAGTAATGTCCCAAATTAACGAGGAGATTTTTTTAACCTCCGTTTTGGCCGAATTTTTAGAGAATGCAAAAATATCCCATGGAAGACGTAGTTATGTTGTTTACCTATCCAACAAATTGTCACATGCTAAGATTCAATACAAATCGGCCACTTTATGGCCTTCCTAGTAAAAATGGGTCGAAAACGAGTAATGTCCTAAATTAACGAGGAGATTTTCTTAACCTCCATTTTGGCCGAATTTTTAGAGAATGCAAAAATATCCCATGGAAGTCGTAGCTATGTTGTTTACCTATCCAACGAATTGTCACATGCTAAGATTCAATGCAAATCGGCCACATTATGGCCTTCCTAGTAAAAAAGGGTCGAAAACGAGTAATGTCCTAAATTAACGAGGAGATTTTCTTAACCTCCATTTTGGCCGAATTTTTAGAGAATGCAAAAATATCCCATGGAAGTCGTAGTTATGTTGTTTACATATCCAACGAATTGTCACACGCTAAGATTCAATACAAATCGACCACTTTATGGCCTTCCTACTAAAAAAGGGTCGAAAACGAGTAATGTCCCAAATTAACGAGGAGATTTTCTTAACCTCCATTTTGGCCGAATTTTTAGAGAATGCAAAAATATCCCATGGAAGTCGTAGTTTTGTTGTTTACCTTTCCAACGAATTGTCACATGCTAAGATTCAATGCAAATCGGCCACATTATGGCCTTCCTAGTAAAAAAGGGTCGAAAACGAGTAATGTCCTAAATTAACGAGGGGATTTTCTTAACCTCCATTTTGGCCGAATTTTTAGAGAATGCAAAAATATCCCATGGAAGTTGTAGCTATTTTGTTTACCTATCCAATGAATTTTCACATGCTAAGATTCAATACAAATCGACCACTTTATGGCCTTCCTACTAAAAAAGGGTTGAAAACGAGTAATGTCCTTAATTAACGAGGAGATTTTCTTAACCTCCATTTTGGCCGAATTTTTAGAGAATGCAAAAATATCCCATGGAAGTCGTAGTTACGTTGTTTACCTATCCAACGAATTGTCACACGCTAAGATTCAATGCAAATCGGCCACATTATGGCCTTCCTACTAAAAAAGGGTCGAAAACGAGTAATGTCCCAAATTAACGAGGATATTTTCTTAACCTCCATTTTGGCCAAATTTTTAGAGAATGCAAAAATATCCCATGGAAGTCGTAGTTATGTTGTTTACCTATCCAACGAATTGTCACACGCTAAGATTCAATGCAAATCGGCCACATTATGGCCTTCCTACTAAAAAAGGGTCGAAAACGAGTAATGTCCCAAATTAACGAGGAGATTTCTTAACCTCCGTTTTGGCCGAATTTTTAGAGAATGCAAAAATATCCCATGGAAGACGTAGTTATGTTGTTTACCTATCCAACAAATGGTCACAAGCTAAGATTCAATACAAATCGGCCACTTTATGGCCTTCCTAGTAAAAATGGGTCGAAAACGAGTAATGTCCTAAATTAACGAGGAGATTTTCTTAACCTCCATTTTGGCCGAATTTTTAGAGAATGCAAAAATATCCCATGGAAGTCGTAGCTATGTTGTTTACCTATCCAACGAATTGTCACATGCTAAGATTCAATGCAAATCGGCCACATTATGGCCTTCCTAGTAAAAAAGGGTCGAAAACGAGTAATGTCCTAAATTAACGAGGAGATTTTCTTAACCTCCATTTTGGCCGAATTTTTAGAGAATGCAAAAATATCCCATGGAAGTCGTAGTTATGTTGTTTACATATCCAACGAATTGTCACACGCTAAGATTCAATACAAATCGACCACTTTATGGCCTTCCTACTAAAAAAGGGTCGAAAACGAGTAATGTCCCAAATTAACGAGGAGATTTTCTTAACCTCCATTTTGGCCGAATTTTTAGAGAATGCAAAAATATCCCATGGAAGTCGTAGCTATGTTGTTTACCTATCCAACGAATTGTCACATGCTAAGATTCAATGCAAATCGGCCACATTATGGCCTTCCTAGTAAAAAAGGGTCGAAAACGAGTAATGTCCTAAATTAACGAGGAGATTTTCTTAACCTCCATTTTGGCCGAATTTTTAGAGAATGCAAAAATATCCCATGGAAGTCGTAGTTATGTTGTTTACATATCCAACGAATTGTCACACGCTAAGATTCAATACAAATCGACCACTTTATGGCCTTCCTACTAAAAAAGGGTCGAAAACGAGTAATGTCCCAAATTAACGAGGAGATTTTCTTAACCTCCATTTTGGCCGAATTTTTAGAGAATGCAAAAATATCCCATGGAAGTCGTAGTTTTGTTGTTTACCTTTCCAACGAATTGTCACATGCTAAGATTCAATGCAAATCGGCCACATTATGGCCTTCCTAGTAAAAAAGGGTCGAAAACGAGTAATGTCCTAAATTAACGAGGGGATTTTCTTAACCTCCATTTTGGCCGAATTTTTAGAGAATGCAAAAATATCCCATGGAAGTTGTAGCTATTTTGTTTACCTATCCAATGAATTTTCACATGCTAAGATTCAATACAAATCGACCACTTTATGGCCTTCCTACTAAAAAAGGGTTGAAAACGAGTAATGTCCTTAATTAACGAGGAGATTTTCTTAACCTCCATTTTGGCCGAATTTTTAGAGAATGCAAAAATATCCCATGGAAGTCGTAGTTACGTTGTTTACCTATCCAACGAATTGTCACACGCTAAGATTCAATGCAAATCGGCCACATTATGGCCTTCCTACTAAAAAAGGGTCGAAAACGAGTAATGTCCCAAATTAACGAGGATATTTTCTTAACCTCCATTTTGGCCAAATTTTTAGAGAATGCAAAAATATCCCATGGAAGTCGTAGTTATGTTGTTTACCTATCCAACGAATTGTCACACGCTAAGATTCAATGCAAATCGGCCACATTATGGCCTTCCTACTAAAAAAGGGTCGAAAACGAGTAATGTCCCAAATTAACGAGGAGATTTTCTTAACCTCCGTTTTGGCCGAATTTTTAGAGAATGCAAAAATATCCCATGGAAGACGTAGTTATGTTGTTTACCTATCCAACAAATGGTCACAAGCTAAGATTCAATACAAATCGGCCACTTTATGGCCTTCCTAGTAAAAATGGGTCGAAAACGAGTAATGTCCTAAATTAACGAGGAGATTTTCTTAACCTCCATTTTGGCCGAATTTTTAGAGAATGCAAAAATATCCCCATGGAAGTCGTAGCTATGTTGTTTACCTATCCAACGAATTGTCACATGCTAAGATTCAATGCAAATCGGCCACATTATGGCCTTCCTAGTAAAAAAGGGTCGAAAACGAGTAATGTCCTAAATTAACGAGGAGATTTTCTTAACCTCCATTTTGGCCGAATTTTTAGAGAATGCAAAAATATCCCATGGAAGTCGTAGTTATGTTGTTTACATATCCAACGAATTGTCACACGCTAAGATTCAATACAAATCGACCACTTTATGGCCTTCCTACTAAAAAAGGGTCGAAAACGAGTAATGTCCCAAATTAACGAGGAGATTTTCTTAACCTCCATTTTGGCCGAATTTTTAGAGAATGCAAAAATATCCCATGGAAGTCGTAGTTTTGTTGTTTACCTTTCCAACGAATTGTCACATGCTAAGATTCAATGCAAATCGGCCACATTATGGCCTTCCTAGTAAAAAAGGGTCGAAAACGAGTAATGTCCTAAATTAACGAGGAGATTTTCTTAACCTCCATTTTGGCCGAATTTTTAGAGAATGCAAAAATATCCCATGGAAGTTGTAGTTATGTTGTTTACATATCCAACGAATTGTCACACGCTAAGATTCAATACAAATCGGCCACTTTATGGCCTTCCTAGTAAAAATGGGTCAAAAACGAGTAATGTCCCAAATTAACGAGGATATTTTCTTAACCTCCATTGTGGCTGAATTTTTAAAGAATGCAAAAATATCCCATGGAAGTCGTAGTTATGTTGTTTACCTATCCAACGAATTGTCACTTGCTAAGATTCAATACAAATCGGCCACTTTATGGCCTTCCTAGTAAAAATGGGTCGAAAACGAGTAATGTCCTAAATTAACGAGGAGATTTTCTTAACCTCCGTTTTGGCTGAATTTTTAAAAAATGCAAAAATATCCCATGGAAGTCGTAGCTATGTTGTTTACCTATCCAACGAATTGTCACACGCTAAGATTCAATACAAACCGGCCACTTTATGGCCTTCCTTATATAAAAAGGGTCGAAAACGAGTAATGTCCTAAATTAACGAGGGGATTTTCTTAACCTCCATTTTGGCCGAATTTTTAGAGAATGCAAAAATATCCCATGGAAGTCGTAGCTATTTTGTTTACCTATCCAATGAATTTTCACATGCTAAGATTCAATACAAATCGACCACTTTATGGCCTTCCTACTAAAAAAGGGTTGAAAACGAGTAATGTCCTAAATTAACGAGGAGATTTTCTTAACCTCCATTTTGGCCGAATTTTTAGAGAATGCAAAAATATCCCATGGAAGTCGTAGTTATGTTGTTTATCTATCCAACGAATTGTCACACGCTAAGATTCAATGCAAATCGGCCACATTATGGCCTTCCTAGTAAAAATGGGTCGAAAACGAGTAATGTCCTAAATTAACGAGGAGATTTTCTTAACCTCCATTTTGGCCGAATTTTTAAAAAATGCAAAAATATCCCATGGAAGTCGTAGCTATGTTGTTTACCTATCCAACGAATTGTCACACGCTAAGATTCAATACAAACCGGCCACTTTATGGCCTTCCTTATATAAAAAGGGTCGAAAACGAGTAATGTCCTAAATTAACGAGGGGATTTTCTTAACCTCCATTTTGGCCGAATTTTTAGAGAATGCAAAAATATCCCATGGAAGTCGTAGCTATTTTGTTTACCTATCCAATGAATTTTCACATGCTAAGATTCAATACAAATCGACCACTTTATGGCCTTCCTACTAAAAAAGGGTTGAAAACGAGTAATGTCCTAAATTAACGAGGAGATTTTCTTAACCTCCATTTTGGCCGAATTTTTAGAGAATGCAAAAATATCCCATGGAAGTCGTAGTTATGTTGTTTATCTATCCAACGAATTGTCACACGCTAAGATTCAATGCAAATCGGCCACATTATGGCCTTCCTACTAAAAAAGGGTCGAAAACGAGTAATGTCCTAAATTAACGAGGAGATTTTCTTAACCTCCATTTTGGCCAAATTTTTAGAGAATGCAAAAATATCCCATGGAAGTCGTAGTTATGTTGTTTACCTATCCAACGAATTGTCACACGCTAAGATTCAATGCAAATCGGCCACATTATGGCCTTCCTACTAAAAAAGGGTCGAAAACGAGTAATGTCCCAAATTAACGAGGAGATTTTCTTAACCTCCGTTTTGGCCGAATTTTTAGAGAATGCAAAAATATCCCATGGAAGACGTAGTTATGTTGTTTACCTATCCAACAAATGGTCACAAGCTAAGATTCAATACAAATCGGCCACTTTATGGCCTTCCTAGTAAAAATGGGTCGAAAACGAGTAATGTCCTAAATTAAAGAGGAGATTTTCTTAACCTCCATTTTGGCCGAATTTTTAGAGAATGCAAAAATATTCCATGGAAGTCGTAGCTATGTTGTTTACCTATCCAACGAATTGTCACATGCTAAGATTCAATGCAAATCGGCCACATTATGGCCTTCCTAGTAAAAAAGGGTCGAAAACGAGTAATGTCCTAAATTAACGAGGAGATTTTCTTAACCTCCATTTTGGCCGAATTTTTAGAGAATGCAAAAATATCCCATGGAAGTCGTAGTTATGTTGTTTACATATCCAACGAATTGTCACACGCTAAGATTCAATACAAATCGACCACTTTATGGCCTTCCTACTAAAAAAGGGTCGAAAACGAGTAATGTCCCAAATTAACGAGGAGATTTTCTTAACCTCCATTTTGGCCGAATTTTTAGAGAATGCAAAAATATCCCATGGAAGTCGTAGTTTTGTTGTTTACCTTTCCAACGAATTGTCACATGCTAAGATTCAATGCAAATCGGCCACATTCTGGCCTTCCTAGTAAAAAAGGGTCGAAAACGAGTAATGTCCTAAATTAACGAGGAGATTTTCTTAACCTCCATTTTGGCCGAATTTTTAGAGAATGCAAAAATATCCCATGGAAGTTGTAGTTATGTTGTTTACATATCCAACGAATTGTCACACGCTAAGATTCAATACAAATCGGCCACTTTATGGCCTTCCTAGTAAAAATGGGTCAAAAACGAGTAATGTCCCAAATTAACGAGGATATTTTCTTAACCTCCATTGTGGCTGAATTTTTAAAGAATGCAAAAATATCCCATGGAAGTCGTAGTTATGTTGTTTACCTATCCAACGAATTGTCACTTGCTAAGATTCAATACAAATCGGCCACTTTATGGCCTTCCTAGTAAAAATGGGTCGAAAACGAGTAATGTCCTAAATTAACGAGGAGATTTTCTTAACCTCCATTTTGGCCGAATTTTTAGAGAATGCAAAAATATCCCATGGAAGTCGTAGTTATGTTGTTTATCTATCCAACGAATTGTCACACGCTAAGATTCAATGCAAATCGGCCACATTATGGCCTTCCTACTAAAAAAGGGTCGAAAACGAGTAATGTCCTAAATTAACGAGGAGATTTTCTTAACCTCCGTTTTGGCCGAATTTTTAGAGAATGCAAAAATATCTCATGGAAGTCGTAGTTATGTTGTTTACCTATCCAACGAATTGTCACATGCTAAGATTCAATACAAATCGGCCACTTTATGGCCTTCCTAGTAAAAATGGGTCGAAAACGAGTAATGTCCTAAATTAACGAGGAGATTTTCTTAACCTCCATTTTGGCCGAATTTTTAGAGAATGTAAAAATATCCCATGGAAGTCGTAGTTATGTTGTTTACCTATCCAACGAATTGTCACACGCTAAGATTCAATGCAAATCGGCCACATTATGGCCTTCCTACTAAAAAAGGGTCGAAAACGAGTAATGTCCTAAATTAACGAGGAGATTTTCTTAACCTCCGTTTTGGCCGAATTTTTAGAGAATGCAAAAATATCCCATGGAAGACGTAGTTATGTTGTTTTCCTATCCAACAAATTGTCACATGCTAAGATTCAATACAAATCGGCCACTTTATGGCCTTCCTAGTAAAAATGGGTCGAAATCGAGTAATGTCCTAAATTAACGAGGAGATTTTCTTAACCTCCATTTTGGCCGAATTTTTAGAGAATGCAAAAATATCCCATGGAAGTCGTAGTTATGTTGTTTACCTATCCAACGAATTGTCACACGCTAAGATTCAATGCAAATCGGCCACATTATGGCCTTCCTACTAAAAAAGGGTTGAAAACGAGTTATGTCCTAAATTAACGAGGAGATTTTCTTAACCTCCATTTTGGCCTAATTTTTAGAGAATGCGAATATATCCCATGGAAGTCGTAGTTATGTTGTTTACCTTTCCAACGAATTGTCACATGCTAAGATTCAATACAAATCGGCCACTTTATGGCCTTCCTAGTAAAAATGGGTCGAAAACGAGTAATGTCCTAAATTAACGAGGAGATTTTCTTAACCTCCATTTTGGCCGAATTTTTAGAGAATGCAAAAATATCTCATGGAAGTCGTAGTTATGTTGTTTATCTATCAAACGAATTGTCACATGCTAAGATTCAATGCAAATCGGCCACATTATAGCCTTCCTAGTAAAAAAGGGTCGAAAACGAGTAATGTCCTAAATTAACGAGGAGATTTTCTTAACCTCCGTTTTGGCCGAATTTTTAGAGAATGCAAAAATATCCCATGGAAGTCGTAGTTTTGTTGTTTACCTTTCCAACGAATTGTCACATGCTAAGATTCAATACAAATCGGCCACTTTATGGCCTTCCTAGTAAAAATGGGTCGAAAACGAGTAATGTCCTAAATTAACGAGGAGATTTTCTTAACCTCCATTTTGGCCGAATTTTTAGAGAATGCAAAAATATCCCATGGAAGTCGTAGTTATGTTGTTTATCTATCAAACGAATTGTCACATGCTAAGATTCAATGCAAATCGGCCACATTATAGCCTTCCTAGTAAAAAAGGGTTGAAAACGAGTTATGTCCTAAATTAACGAGGAGATTTTCTTAACCTCCATTTTGGCCTAATTTTTAGAGAATGCGAAAATATCCCATGGAAGTCGTAGTTATGTTGTTTACCTTTCCAACGAATTGTCACATGCTAAGATTCAATACAAATCGGCCACTTTATGGCCTTCCTAGTAAAAATGGGTCGAAAACGAGTAATGTCCTAAATTAACGAGGAGATTTTCTTAACCTCCATTTTGGCCGAATTTTTAGAGAATGCAAAAATATCCCATGGAAGTCGTAGTTATGTTGTTTATCTATCAAACGAATTGTCACATGCTAAGATTCAATGCAAATCGGCCACATTATGGCCTTCCTACTAAAAAAGGGTTGAAAACGAGTTATGTCCTAAATTAACGAGGAGATTTTCTTAACCTCCATTTTGGCCTAATTTTTAGAGAATGCGAAAATATCCCATGGAAGTCGTAGTTATGTTGTTTACCTTTCCAACGAATTGTCACATGCTAAGATTCAATACAAATCGGCCACTTTATGGCCTTCCTAGTAAAAATGGGTCGAAAACGAGTAATGTCCTAAATTAACGAGGAGATTTTCTTAACCTCCATTTTGGCCGAATTTTTAGAGAATGCAAAAATATCCCATGGAAGTCGTAGTTATGTTGTTTATCTATCAAACGAATTGTCACATGCTAAGATTCAATGCAAATCGGCCACATTATAGCCTTCCTAGTAAAAAAGGGTCGAAAACGAGTAATGTCCTAAATTAACGAGGAGATTTTCTTAACCTCCGTTTTGGCCGAATTTTTAGAGAATGCAAAAATATCCCATGGAAGTCGTAGTTATGTTGTTTACCTATCCAACGAATTGTCACACGCTAAGATTCAATGCAAATCGGCCACATTATGGCCTTCCTACTAAAAAAGGGTCGAAAACGAGTAATGTCCTAAATTAACGAGGAGATTTTCTTAACCTCCGTTTTGGCCGAATTTTTAGAGAATGCAAAAATATCCCATGGAAGACGTAGTTATGTTGTTTACCTATCCAACAAATTGTCACATGCTAAGATTCAATACAAATCGGCCACTTTATGGCCTTCCTAGTAAAAAAGGGTCGAAAACGAGTAATGTCCTAAATTAACGAGGAGATTTTCTTAACCTCCATTTTGGCCGAATTTTTAGAGAATGCAAAAATATCCCATGGAAGTTGTAGTTATGTTGTTTACATATCCAACAAATTGTCACACGCTAAGATTCAATACAAATCGGCCACTTTATGGCCTTCCTAGTAAAAATGGGTCAAAAACGAGTAATGTCCCAAATTAACGAGGATATTTTCTTAACCTCCACTGTGGCTGAATTTTTAAAGAATGCAAAAATATCCCATGGAAGTCGTAGTTATGTTGTTTACCTATCCAACGAATTTTCACTTGCTAAGATTCAATACAAATCGGCCACTTTATGGCCTTCCTAGTAAAAATGGGTCGAAAACGAGTAATGTCCT
This sequence comes from Medicago sativa, assembly GCF_051527215.1. Classification (NCBI taxonomy): domain Eukaryota; kingdom Viridiplantae; phylum Streptophyta; class Magnoliopsida; order Fabales; family Fabaceae; genus Medicago; species Medicago sativa. The sequence continues at coordinate 88,294,286 of NC_140750.1, forward strand.
AAATTAACGAGGAGATTTTCTTAACCTCCATTTTGGCCGAATTTTTAGAGAATGCAAAATTATCCCATGGAAGTTGTAGTTATGTTGTTTACATATCCAACGAATTGTCACACGCTAAGATTCAATACAAATCGGCCACTTTATGGCCTTCCTAGTAAAAATGGGTCAAAAACGAGTAATGTCCCAAATTAACGAGGATATTTTCTTAACCTCCACTGTGGCTGAATTTTTAAAGAATGCAAAAATATCCCATGGAAGTCGTAGTTATGTTGTTTACCTATCCAACGAATTGTCACTTGCTAAGATTCAATACAAATCGGCCACTTTATGGCCTTCCTAGTAAAAATGGGTCGAAAGCGAGTAATGTCCTAAATTAACGAGGAGATTTTCTTAACCTCCATTTTGGCCGAATTTTTAGAGAATGTAAAAATATCCCATGGAAGTCGTAGTTATGTTGTTTACCTATCCAACGAATTGTCACACGCTAAGATTCAATGCAAATCGGCCACATTATGGCCTTCCTACTAAAAAAGGGTCGAAAACGAGTAATGTCCTAAATTAACGAGGAGATTTTCTTAACCTCCGTTTTGGCCGAATTTTTAGAGAATGCAAAAATATCCCATGGAAGACGTAGTTATGTTGTTTTCCTATCCAACAAATTGTCACATGCTAAGATTCAATACAAATCGGCCACTTTATGGCCTTCCTAGTAAAAATGGGTCGAAATCGAGTAATGTCCTAAATTAACGAGGAGATTTTCTTAACCTCCATTTTGGCCGAATTTTTAGAGAATGCAAAAATATCCCATGGAAGTCGTAGTTATGTTGTTTACCTATCCAACGAATTGTCACACGCTAAGATTCAATGCAAATCGGCCACATTATGGCCTTCCTACTAAAAAAGGGTTGAAAACGAGTTATGTCCTAAATTAACGAGGAGATTTTCTTAACCTCCATTTTGGCCTAATTTTTAGAGAATGCGAATATATCCCATGGAAGTCGTAGTTATGTTGTTTACCTTTCCAACGAATTGTCACATGCTAAGATTCAATGCAAATCGGCCACATTATGGCCTTCCTACTAAAAAAGGGTCGAAAACGAGTAATGTCCTAAATTAACGAGGAGATTTTCTTAACCTCCGTTTTGGCCGAATTTTTAGAGAATGCAAAAATATCTCATGGAAGTCGTAGTTATGTTGTTTACCTATCCAACGAATTGTCACATGCTAAGATTCAATACAAATCGGCCACTTTATGGCCTTCCTAGTAAAAATGGGTCGAAAACGAGTAATGTCCTAAATTAACGAGGAGATTTTCTTAACCTCCATTTTGGCCGAATTTTTAGAGAATGTAAAAATATCCCATGGAAGTCGTAGTTATGTTGTTTACCTATCCAACGAATTGTCACACGCTAAGATTCAATGCAAATCGGCCACATTATGGCCTTCCTACTAAAAAAGGGTCGAAAACGAGTAATGTCCTAAATTAACGAGGAGATTTTCTTAACCTCCGTTTTGGCCGAATTTTTAGAGAATGCAAAAATATCCCATGGAAGACGTAGTTATGTTGTTTTCCTATCCAACAAATTGTCACATGCTAAGATTCAATACAAATCGGCCACTTTATGGCCTTCCTAGTAAAAATGGGTCGAAATCGAGTAATGTCCTAAATTAACGAGGAGATTTTCTTAACCTCCATTTTGGCCGAATTTTTAGAGAATGCAAAAATATCCCATGGAAGTCGTAGTTATGTTGTTTACCTATCCAACGAATTGTCACACGCTAAGATTCAATGCAAATCGGCCACATTATGGCCTTCCTACTAAAAAAGGGTTGAAAACGAGTTATGTCCTAAATTAACGAGGAGATTTTCTTAACCTCCATTTTGGCCTAATTTTTAGAGAATGCGAATATATCCCATGGAAGTCGTAGTTATGTTGTTTACCTTTCCAACGAATTGTCACATGCTAAGATTCAATACAAATCGGCCACTTTATGGCCTTCCTAGTAAAAATGGGTCGAAAACGAGTAATGTCCTAAATTAACGAGGAGATTTTCTTAACCTCCATTTTGGCCGAATTTTTAGAGAATGCAAAAATATCCCATGGAAGTCGTAGTTATGTTGTTTATCTATCAAACGAATTGTCACATGCTAAGATTCAATGCAAATCGGCCACATTATAGCCTTCCTAGTAAAAAAGGGTCGAAAACGAGTAATGTCCTAAATTAACGAGGAGATTTTCTTAACCTCCGTTTTGGCCGAATTTTTAGAGAATGCAAAAATATCCCATGGAAGTCGTAGTTTTGTTGTTTACCTTTCCAACGAATTGTCACATGCTAAGATTCAATACAAATCGGCCACTTTATGGCCTTCCTAGTAAAAATGGGTCGAAAACGAGTAATGTCCTAAATTAACGAGGAGATTTTCTTAACCTCCATTTTGGCCGAATTTTTAGAGAATGCAAAAATATCCCATGGAAGTCGTAGTTATGTTGTTTATCTATCAAACGAATTGTCACATGCTAAGATTCAATGCAAATCGGCCACATTATAGCCTTCCTAGTAAAAAAGGGTTGAAAACGAGTTATGTCCTAAATTAACGAGGAGATTTTCTTAACCTCCATTTTGGCCTAATTTTTAGAGAATGCGAAAATATCCCATGGAAGTCGTAGTTATGTTGTTTACCTTTCCAACGAATTGTCACATGCTAAGATTCAATACAAATCGGCCACTTTATGGCCTTCCTAGTAAAAATGGGTCGAAAACGAGTAATGTCCTAAATTAACGAGGAGATTTTCTTAACCTCCATTTTGGCCGAATTTTTAGAGAATGCAAAAATATCCCATGGAAGTCGTAGTTATGTTGTTTATCTATCAAACGAATTGTCACATGCTAAGATTCAATGCAAATCGGCCACATTATGGCCTTCCTACTAAAAAAGGGTTGAAAACGAGTTATGTCCTAAATTAACGAGGAGATTTTCTTAACCTCCATTTTGGCCTAATTTTTAGAGAATGCGAAAATATCCCATGGAAGTCGTAGTTATGTTGTTTACCTTTCCAACGAATTGTCACATGCTAAGATTCAATACAAATCGGCCACTTTATGGCCTTCCTAGTAAAAATGGGTCGAAAACGAGTAATGTCCTAAATTAACGAGGAGATTTTCTTAACCTCCATTTTGGCCGAATTTTTAGAGAATGCAAAAATATCCCATGGAAGTCGTAGTTATGTTGTTTATCTATCAAACGAATTGTCACATGCTAAGATTCAATGCAAATCGGCCACATTATAGCCTTCCTAGTAAAAAAGGGTCGAAAACGAGTAATGTCCTAAATTAACGAGGAGATTTTCTTAACCTCCGTTTTGGCCGAATTTTTAGAGAATGCAAAAATATCCCATGGAAGTCGTAGTTATGTTGTTTACCTATCCAACGAATTGTCACACGCTAAGATTCAATGCAAATCGGCCACATTATGGCCTTCCTACTAAAAAAGGGTCGAAAACGAGTAATGTCCTAAATTAACGAGGAGATTTTCTTAACCTCCGTTTTGGCCGAATTTTTAGAGAATGCAAAAATATCCCATGGAAGACGTAGTTATGTTGTTTACCTATCCAACAAATTGTCACATGCTAAGATTCAATACAAATCGGCCACTTTATGGCCTTCCTAGTAAAAAAGGGTCGAAAACGAGTAATGTCCTAAATTAACGAGGAGATTTTCTTAACCTCCATTTTGGCCGAATTTTTAGAGAATGCAAAAATATCCCATGGAAGTTGTAGTTATGTTGTTTACATATCCAACAAATTGTCACACGCTAAGATTCAATACAAATCGGCCACTTTATGGCCTTCCTAGTAAAAATGGGTCAAAAACGAGTAATGTCCCAAATTAACGAGGATATTTTCTTAACCTCCACTGTGGCTGAATTTTTAAAGAATGCAAAAATATCCCATGGAAGTCGTAGTTATGTTGTTTACCTATCCAACGAATTTTCACTTGCTAAGATTCAATACAAATCGGCCACTTTATGGCCTTCCTAGTAAAAATGGGTCGAAAACGAGTAATGTCCTAAATTAACGAGGAGATTTTCTTAACCTCCATTTTGGCCGAATTTTTAGAGAATGCAAAATTATCCCATGGAAATTGTAGTTATGTTGTTTACATATCCAACGAATTGTCACACGCTAAGATTCAATACAAATCGGCCACTTTATGGCCTTCCTAGTAAAAATGGGTCAAAAACGAGTAATGTCCCAAATTAACGAGGATATTTTCTTAACCTCCACTGTGGCTGAATTTTTAAAGAATGCAAAAATATCCCATGGAAGTCGTAGTTATGTTGTTTACCTATCCAACGAATTGTCACTTGCTAAGATTCAATACAAATCGGCCACTTTATGGCCTTCCTAGTAAAAATGGGTCGAAAACGAGTAATGTCCTAAATTAACGAGGAGATTTTCTTAACCTCCATTTTGGCCGAATTTTTAGAGAATGCAAAAATATCCCATGGAAGTCGTAGTTATGTTGTTTATCTATCCAACGAATTGTCACACGCTATGATTCAATGCAAATCGGCCACATTATGGCCTTCCTACTAAAAAAGGGTCGAAAACGAGTAATGTCCTAAATTAACGAGGAGATTTTCTTAACCTCCGTTTTGGCCGAATTTTTAGAGAATGCAAAAATATCTCATGGAAGTCGTAGTTATGTTGTTTACCTATCCAACGAATTGTCACATGCTAAGATTCAATACAAATCGGCCACTTTATGGCCTTCCTAGTAAAAATGGGTCGAAAACGAGTAATGTCCTAAATTAACGAGGAGATTTTCTTAACCTCCATTTTGGCCGAATTTTTAGAGAATGCAAAAATATCCCATGGAAGTCGTAGTTATGTTGTTTACCTATCCAACGAATTGTCACACGCTAAGATTCAATGCAAATCGGCCACATTATGGCCTTCCTACTAAAAAAGGGTCGAAAACGAGTAATGTCCTAAATTAACGAGGAGATTTTCTTAACCTCCGTTTTGGCCGAATTTTTAGAGAATGCAAAAATATCCCATGGAAGACGTAGTTATGTTGTTTTCCTATCCAACAAATTGTCACATGCTAAGATTCAATACAAATCGGCCACTTTATGGCCTTCCTAGTAAAAATGGGTCGAAATCGAGTAATGTCCTAAATTAACGAGGAGATTTTCTTAACCTCCATTTTGGCCGAATTTTTAGAGAATGCAAAAATATCCCATGGAAGTCGTAGTTATGTTGTTTACCTATCCAACGAATTGTCACATGCTAAGATTCAATACAAATCGGCCACTTTATGGCCTTCCTAGTAAAAATGGGTCGAAAACGAGTAATGTCCTAAATTAACGAGGAGATTTTCTTAACCTCCATTTTGGCCGAATTTTTAGAGAATGCAAAATTATCCCATGGAAGTTGTAGTTATGTTGTTTACATATCCAACGAATTGTCACACGCTAAGATTCAATACAAATCGGCCACTTTATGGCCTTCCTAGTAAAAATGGGTCAAAAACGAGTAATGTCCCAAATTAACGAGGATATTTTCTTAACCTCCACTGTGGCTGAATTTTTAAAGAATGCAAAAATATCCCATGGAAGTCGTAGTTATGTTGTTTACCTATCCAACGAATTGTCACTTGCTAAGATTCAATACAAATCGGCCACTTTATGGCCTTCCTAGTAAAAATGGGTCGAAAACGAGTAATGTCCTAAATTAACGAGGAGATTTTCTTAACCTCCATTTTGGCCGAATTTTTAGAGAATGCAAAAATATCCCATGGAAGTCGTAGTTATGTTGTTTATCTATCCAACGAATTGTCACACGCTATGATTCAATGCAAATCGGCCACATTATGGCCTTCCTACTAAAAAAGGGTCGAAAACGAGTAATGTCCTAAATTAACGAGGAGATTTTCTTAACCTCCGTTTTGGCCGAATTTTTAGAGAATGCAAAAATATCTCATGGAAGTCGTAGTTATGTTGTTTACCTATCCAACGAATTGTCACATGCTAAGATTCAATACAAATCGGCCACTTTATGGCCTTCCTAGTAAAAATGGGTCGAAAACGAGTAATGTCCTAAATTAACGAGGAGATTTTCTTAACCTCCATTTTGGCCGAAATTTTAGAGAATGCAAAAATATCCCATGGAAGTCGTAGTTATGTTGTTTACCTATCCAACGAATTGTCACACGCTAAGATTCAATGCAAATCGGCCACATTATGGCCTTCCTACTAAAAAAGGATCGAAAACGAGTAATGTCCTAAATTAACGAGGAGATTTTCTTAACCTCCGTTTTGGCCGAATTTTTAGAGAATGCAAAAATATCCCATGGAAGACGTAGTTATGTTGTTTTCCTATCCAACAAATTGTCACATGCTAAGATTCAATACAAATCGGCCACTTTATGGCCTTCCTAGTAAAAATGGGTCGAAATCGAGTAATGTCCTAAATTAACGAGGAGATTTTCTTAACCTCCATTTTGGCCGAATTTTTAGAGAATGCAAAAATATCCCATGGAAGTCGTAGTTATGTTGTTTACCTATCCAACGAATTGTCACACGCTAAGATTCAATGCAAATCGGCCACATTATGGCCTTCCTAGTAAAAAAGGGTCGAAAACGAGTAATGTCCCAAATTAACGCAAGGATTTTCTTAACCTCCATTTTTGCTGAATTTTTAAAAAATGCAAAAATATCCCATGGAAGTCGTAGCTATGTTGTTTACCTATCCAACGAATTGTCCCATGCTAAGATTCAATACAAACCGGCCACTTTATGGCTTTCCTTATAAAAAAAGGGTCGAAAACGATTAATGTCCTAAATTAACGAGGGGATTTTCTTAACCTCCCTTTTGGCCGAATTTTTAGGGAATGCAAAAATATCCCATGGAAATCGTAGGTATGTTGTTTACCTATCCAACGAATTGTCACATGCTAAGATTCAATACAAATCGGCCACTTTATGGCCTTCCTAGTAAAAATGGGTCGAAAACGAGTAACGTCCTAAATTAACGAGGAGATTTTCTTAACCTCCATTTTGGCCGAATTTTTAGAGAATGCAAAAATATCCCATGGAAGTCGTAGTTATGTTGTTTACCTATCCAACGAATTGTCACACGCTAAGATTCAATGCAAATCGGCCACATTATGGCCTTCCTACTAAAAAAGGGTTGAAAACGAGTTATGTCCTAAATTAACGAGGAGATTTTCTTAACCTCCATTTTGGCCGAATTTTTAGAGAATGCGAAAATATCCCATGGAAGTCGTAGTTATGTTGTTTATCTATCCAACGAATTGTCACATGCTAAGATTCAATGCAAATCGGCCACATTATGGCCTTCCTAGCAAAAAAGGGTCGAAAACGAGTAATGTCCTAAATTAACGAGGAGATTTTCTTCACCTCCGTTTTGGCAGAATTTTTAGAGAATGCAAAAATATCCCATGGAAGTCGTAGTTATGTTGTTTACCTATCCAACAAATTGTCACATGCTAAGATTCAATACAAATCGGCCACTTTATGGCCTTCCTAGTAAAAATGGGTCGAAAACGAGTAATGTCCTAAATTAACGAGGAGATTTTCTTAACCTCCATTTTGGCCGAATTTTTAGAGAATGCAAAAATATCCCATGGAAGTCGTAGTTATGTTGTTTACCTATCCAACGAATTGTCACATGCTAAGATTCAATACAAATCGGCCACTTTATGGCCTTCCTAGTAAAAATGGGTCGAAAACGAGTAATGTCCTAAATTAACGAGGAGATTTTCTTAACCTCCATTTTGGCCGAATTTTTAGAGAATGCAAAAATATCCCATGGAAGTCGTAGTTATGTTGTTTACCTATCCAACTAATTGTCACACGCTAAGATTCAATACAAATCGGCCACTTTATGGCCTTCCTAGTAAAAATGGGTCGAAAACGAGTAATGTCCTTAATTAACGAGGAGATTTTCTTAACCTCCATTTTGGCCGAATTTTTAGAGAATGCAAAAATATCCCATTGAAGTCGTAGTTATGTTGTTTACCTATCCAACGAATTGTGACACGCTAAGATTCAATGCAAATCGGCCACATTATGGCTTTCCTACTAAAAAAGGGTTGAAAACGAGTTATGTCCTAAATTAACGAGGAGATTTTCTTAACCTCCATTTTGGCCGAATTTTTAGAGAATGCGAAAATATCCCATGGAAGTCGTAGTTATATTGTTTATCTATCCAACGAATTGTCACATGCTAAGATTCAATGCAAATCGGCCACATTATGGCCTTCCTAGTAAAAAAGGGTCGAAAACGAGTAATGTCCTAAATTAACGAGGAGATTTTCTTAACCTCCGTTTTGGCCGAATTTTTAGAGAATGCAAAAATATCCCATGGAAGTCGTAGTTATGTTGTTTACCTATCCAACAAATTGTCACATGCTAAGATTCAATACAAATCGGCCACTTGATGGCCTTCCTAGTAAAAATGGGTCGAAAACGAGTAATGTCCTAAATTAACGACGAGATTTTCTTAACCTCCATTTTGGCCGAATTTTTAGAGAATGCAAAAATATCCCATGGAAGTCGTAGTTATGTTGTTTACCTATCCAACGAATTGTCACACGCTAAGATTCAATGCAAATCGGCCACATTATGGCCTTCCTAGTAAAAAAGGGTCGAAAACGAGTAATGTCCCAAATTAACGCAAGGATTTTCTTAACCTCCATTTTGGCTGAATTTTTAAAAAATGCAAAAATATCCCATGGAAGTCGTAGCTATGTTGTTTACCTATCCAACGAATTGTCCCATGCTAAGATTCAATACAAACCGGCCACTTTATGGCTTTCCTTATAAAAAAAGGGTCGAAAACGAGTAATGTCCTAAATTAACGAGGGGATTTTCTTAACCTCCATTTTGGCCGAATTTTTAGAGAATGCAAAAATATCCCATGGAAGTCGTAGCTATTTTGTTTACCTATCCAACGAATTTTCACATGCTAAGATTCAATACAAATCGACCACTTTATGGCCTTCCTACTAAAAAAGGGTTGAAAACGAGTAATGTCCTAAATTAACGAGGAGATTTTCTTAACCTCCATTTTGGTCGAATTTTTAGAGAATGCAAAAATATCCCATGGAAGTCGTAGTTATGTTGTTTACCTATCCAACGAATTGTCACACGCTAAGATTCAATGCAAATCGGCCACATTATGGCCTTCCTACTAAAAAAGGGTCGAAAACGAGTAATGTCCCAAATTAACGAGGAGATTTTCTTAACCTCCATTTTGGCCGAATTTTTAGAGAATGCAAAAATATCCCATGGAAGTCGTAGTTATGTTGTTTACCTTTCCAACGAATTGTCACATGCTAAGATTCAATGCAAATCGGCCACATTATGGCCTTCCTAGTAAAAAAGGGTCGAAAACGAGTAATGTCCTAAATTAACGAGGGGATTTTCTTAACCTCCCTTTAGGCCGAATTTTTAGGGAATGCAAAAATATCCCATGGAAATCGTAGGTATGTTGTTTACCTATCCAACGAATTGTCACATGCTAAGATTCAATACAAATCGGCCACTTTATGGCCTTCCTAGTAAAAATGGGTCGAAAACGAGTAACGTCCTAAATTAACGAGGAGATTTTCTTAACCTCCATTTTGGCCGAATTTTTAGAGAATGCAAAAATATCCCATGGAAGTCGTAGTTATGTTGTTTACCTATCCAACGAATTGTCACACGCTAAGATTCAATGCAAATCGGCCACATTATGGCCTTCCTACTAAAAAAGGGTTGAAAACGAGTTATGTCCTAAATTAACGAGGAGATTTTCTTAACCTCCATTTTGGCCGAATTTTTAGAGAATGCGAAAATATCCCATGGAAGTCGTAGTTATGTTGTTTATCTATCCAACGAATTGTCACATGCTAAGATTCAATGCAAATCGGCCACATTATGGCCTTCCTAGCAAAAAAGGGTCGAAAACGAGTAATGTCCTAAATTAACGAGGAGATTTTCTTCACCTCCGTTTTGGCAGAATTTTTAGAGAATGCAAAAATATCCCATGGAAGTCGTAGTTATGTTGTTTACCTATCCAACAAATTGTCACATGCTAAGATTCAATACAAATCGGCCACTTTATGGCCTTCCTAGTAAAAATGGGTCGAAAACGAGTAATGTCCTAAATTAACGAGGAGATTTTCTTAACCTCCATTTTGGCCGAATTTTTAGAGAATGCAAAAATATCCCATGGAAGTCGTAGTTATGTTGTTTACCTATCCAACGAATTGTCACATGCTAAGATTCAATACAAATCGGCCACTTTATGGCCTTCCTAGTAAAAATGGGTCGAAAACGAGTAATGTCCTAAATTAACGAGGAGATTTTCTTAACCTCCATTTTGGCCGAATTTTTAGAGAATGCAAAAATATCCCATGGAAGTCGTAGTTATGTTGTTTACCTATCCAACTAATTGTCACACGCTAAGATTCAATACAAATCGGCCACTTTATGGCCTTCCTAGTAAAAATGGGTCGAAAACGAGTAATGTCCTAAATTAACGAGGAGATTTTCTTAACCTCCATTTTGGCCGAATTTTTAGAGAATGCAAAAATATCCCATTGAAGTCGTAGTTATGTTGTTTACCTATCCAACGAATTGTGACACGCTAAGATTCAATGCAAATCGGCCACATTATGGCTTTCCTACTAAAAAAGGGTTGAAAACGAGTTATGTCCTAAATTAACGAGGAGATTTTCTTAACCTCCATTTTGGCCGAATTTTTAGAGAATGCGAAAATATCCCATGGAAGTCGTAGTTATATTGTTTATCTATCCAACGAATTGTCACATGCTAAGATTCAATGCAAATCGGCCACATTATGGCCTTCCTAGTAAAAAAGGGTCGAAAACGAGTAATGTCCTAAATTAACGAGGAGATTTTCTTAACCTCCGTTTTGGCCGAATTTTTAGAGAATGCAAAAATATCCCATGGAAGTCGTAGTTATGTTGTTTACCTATCCAACAAATTGTCACATGCTAAGATTCAATACAAATCGGCCACTTGATGGCCTTCCTAGTAAAAATGGGTCGAAAACGAGTAATGTCCTAAATTAACGACGAGATTTTCTTAACCTCCATTTTGGCCGAATTTTTAGAGAATGCAAAAATATCCCATGGAAGTCGTAGTTATGTTGTTTACCTATCCAACGAATTGTCACACGCTAAGATTCAATGCAAATCGGCCACATTATGGCCTTCCTAGTAAAAAAGGGTCGAAAACGAGTAATGTCCCAAATTAACGCAAGGATTTTCTTAACCTCCATTTTGGCTGAATTTTTAAAAAATGCAAAAATATCCCATGGAAGTCGTAGCTATGTTGTTTACCTATCCAACGAATTGTCCCATGCTAAGATTCAATACAAACCGGCCACTTTATGGCTTTCCTTATAAAAAAAGGGTCGAAAACGAGTAATGTCCTAAATTAACGAGGGGATTTTCTTAACCTCCATTTTGGCCGAATTTTTAGAGAATGCAAAAATATCCCATGGAAGTCGTAGCTATTTTGTTTACCTATCCAACGAATTTTCACATGCTAAGATTCAATACAAATCGACCACTTTATGGCCTTCCTACTAAAAAAGGGTTGAAAACGAGTAATGTCCTAAATTAACGAGGAGATTTTCTTAACCTCCATTTTGGTCGAATTTTTAGAGAATGCAAAAATATCCCATGGAAGTCGTAGTTATGTTGTTTACCTATCCAACGAATTGTCACACGCTAAGATTCAATGCAAATCGGCCACATTATGGCCTTCCTACTAAAAAAGGGTCGAAAACGAGTAATGTCCCAAATTAACGAGGAGATTTTCTTAACCTCCATTTTGGCCGAATTTTTAGAGAATGCAAAAATATCCCATGGAAGTCGTAGTTATGTTGTTTACCTTTCCAACGAATTGTCACATGCTAAGATTCAATGCAAATCGGCCACATTATGGCCTTCCTAGTAAAAAAGGGTCGAAAACGAGTAATGTCCTAAATTAACGAGGGGATTTTCTTAACCTCCCTTTAGGCCGAATTTTTAGGGAATGCAAAAATATCCCATGGAAATCGTAGGTATGTTGTTTACCTATCCAACGAATTGTCACATGCTAAGATTCAATACAAATCGGCCACTTTATGGCCTTCCTAGTAAAAATGGGTCGAAAACGAGTAACGTCCTAAATTAACGAGGAGATTTTCTTAACCTCCATTTTGGCCGAATTTTTAGAGAATGCAAAAATATCCCATGGAAGTCGTAGTTATGTTGTTTACCTATCCAACGAATTGTCACACGCTAAGATTCAATGCAAATCGGCCACATTATGGCCTTCCTACTAAAAAAGGGTTGAAAACGAGTTATGTCCTAAATTAACGAGGAGATTTTCTTAACCTCCATTTTGGCCGAATTTTTAGAGAATGCGAAAATATCCCATGGAAGTCGTAGTTATGTTGTTTATCTATCCAACGAATTGTCACATGCTAAGATTCAATGCAAATCGGCCACATTATGGCCTTCCTAGCAAAAAAGGGTCGAAAACGAGTAATGTCCTAAATTAACGAGGAGATTTTCTTAACCTCCGTTTTGGCCGAATTTTTAGAGAATGCAAAAATATCCCATGGAAGTCGTAGTTATGTTGTTTACCTATCCAACAAATTGTCACATGCTAAGATTCAATACAAATCGGCCACTTTATGGCCTTCCTAGTAAAAATGGGTCGAAAACGAGTAATGTCCTAAATTAACGAGGAGATTTTCTTAACCTCCATTTTGGCCGAATTTTTAGAGAATGCAAAAATATCCCATGGAAGTCGTAGTTATGTTGTTTACCTATCCAACGAATTGTCACATGCTAAGATTCAATACAAATCGGCCACTTTATGGCCTTCCTAGTAAAAATGGGTCGAAAACGAGTAATGTCCTAAATTAACGAGGAGATTTTCTTAACCTCCATTTTGGCCGAATTTTTAGAGAATGCAAAAATATCCCATTGAAGTCGTAGTTATGTTGTTTACCTATCCAACGAATTGTGACACGCTAAGATTCAATGCAAATCGGCCACATTATGGCTTTCCTACTAAAAAAGGGTTTAAAACGAGTTATGTCCTAAATTAACGAGGAGATTTTCTTAACCTCCATTTTGGTCGAATTTTTAGAGAATGCAAAAATATCCCATGGAAGTCGTAGTTATGTTGTTTACCTATCCAACGAATTGTCACACGCTAAGATTCAATGCAAATCGGCCACATTATGGCCTTCCTACTAAAAAAGGGTCGAAAACGAGTAATGTCCCAAATTAACGAGGAGATTTTCTTAACCTCCATTTTGGCCGAATTTTTAGAGAATGCAAAAATATCCCATGGAAGTCGTAGTTATGTTGTTTACCTTTCCAACGAATTGTCACATGCTAAGATTCAATGCAAATCGGCCACATTATGGCCTTCCTAGTAAAAAAGGGTCGAAAACGAGTAATGTCCTAAATTAACGAGGGGATTTTCTTAACCTCCCTTTTGGCCGAATTTTTAGGGAATGCAAAAATATCCCATGGAAATCGTAGGTATGTTGTTTACCTATCCAACAAATTGTCACATGCTAAGATTCAATACAAATCGGCCACTTTATGGCCTTCCTAGTAAAAATGGGTCGAAAACGAGTAACGTCCTAAATTAACGAGGAGATTTTCTTAACCTCCATTTTGGCCGAATTTTTAGAGAATGCAAAAATATCCCATGGAAGTCGTAGTTATGTTGTTTACCTATCCAACGAATTGTCACACGCTAAGATTCAATGCAAATCGGCCACATTATGGCCTTCCTACTAAAAAAGGGTTGAAAACGAGTTATGTCCTAAATTAACGAGGAGATTTTCTTAACCTCCATTTTGGCCGAATTTTTAGAGAATGCGAAAATATCCCATGGAAGTCGTAGTTATGTTGTTTATCTATCCAACGAATTGTCACATGCTAAGATTCAATGAAAATCGGCCACATTATGGCCTTCCTAGCAAAAAAGGGTCGAAAACGAGTAATGTCCTAAATTAACGAGGAGATTTTCTTAACCTCCGTTTTGGCCGAATTTTTAGAGAATGCAAAAATATCCCATGGAAGTCGTAGTTATGTTGTTTACCTATCCAGTAAATTGTCACATGCTAAGATTCAATACAAATCGGCCACTTTATGGCCTTCCTAGTAAAAATGGGTCGAAAACGAGTAATGTCCTAAATTAACGAGGAGATTTTCTTAACCTCCATTTTGGCCGAATTTTTAGAGAATGCAAAAATATCCCATGGAAGTCATAGTTATGTTGTTTACCTATCCAACGAATTGTCACATGCTAAGATTCAATACAAATCGGCCACTTTATGGCCTTCCTAGTAAAAATGGGTCGAAAACGAGTAATGTCCTAAATTAACGAGGAGATTTTCTTAACCTCCATTTTGGCCGAATTTTTAGAGAATGCAAAAATATCCCATTGAAGTCGTAGTTATGTTGTTTACCTATCCAACGAATTGTGACACGCTAAGATTCAATGCAAATCGGCCACATTATGGCTTTCCTACTAAAAAAGGGTTTAAAACGAGTTATGTCCTAAATTAACGAGGAGATTTTCTTAACCTCCATTTTGGCCGAATTTTTAGAGAATGCGAAAATATCCCATGGAAGTCGTAGTTATGTTGTTTATCTATCCAACGAATTGTCACATGCTAAGATTCAATGCAAATCGGCCACATTATGGCCTTCCTAGCAAAAAAGGGTCGAAAACGAGTAATGTCCTAAATTAACGAGGAGATTTTCTTAACCTCCGTTTTGGCCGAATTTTTAGAGAATGCAAAAATATCCCATGGAAGTCGTAGTTATGTTGTTTACCTATCCAACAAATTGTCACATGCTAAGATTCAATACAAATCGGCCACTTTATGGCCTTCCTAGTAAAAATGGGTCGAAAACGAGTAATGTCCTAAATTAACGAGGAGATTTTCTTAACCTCCATTTTGGCCGAATTTTTAGAGAATGCAAAAATATCCCATGGAAGTCGTAGTTATGTTGTTTACCTTTCCAACGAATTGTCACATGCTAAGATTCAATACAAATCGGCCACTTTATGGCCTTCCTAGTAAAAATGGGTCGAAAACGAGTAATGTCCTAAATTAACGAGGAGATTTTCTTAACCTCCATTTTGGCCGAATTTTTAGAGAATGCAAAAATATCCCATTGAAGTCGTAGTTATGTTGTTTACCTATCCAACGAATTGTGACACGCTAAGATTCAATGCAAATCGGCCACATTATGGCTTTCCTACTAAAAAAGGGTTTAAAACGAGTTATGTCCTAAATTAACGAGGAGATTTTCTTAACCTCCATTTTGGTCGAATTTTTAGAGAATGCAAAAATATCCCATGGAAGTCGTAGTTATGTTGTTTACCTATCCAACAAATTGTCACACGCTAATATTCAATGCAAATCGGCCACATTATGGCCTTCCTAGTAAAAAAGGGTCGAAAACGAGTAATGTCCTAAATTAACGAGGGGATTTTCTTAACCTCCCTTTTGGCCGAATTTTTAGGGAATGCAAAAATATCCCATGGAAATCGTAGGTATGTTGTTTACCTATCCAACAAATTGTCACATGCTAAGATTCAATACAAATCGGCCACTTTATGGCCTTCCTAGTAAAAATGGGTCGAAAACGAGTAACGTCCTAAATTAACGAGGAGATTTTCTTAACCTCCATTTTGGCCGAATTTTTAGAGAATGCAAAAATATCCCATGGAAGTCGTAGTTATGTTGTTTACCTATCCAACGAATTGTCACACGCTAAGATTCAATGCAAATCGGCCACATTATGGCCTTCCTACTAAAAAAGGGTTGAAAACGAGTTATGTCCTAAATTAACGAGGAGATTTTCTTAACCTCCATTTTGGCCGAATTTTTAGAGAATGCGAAAATATCCCATGGAAGTCGTAGTTATGTTGTTTATCTATCCAACGAATTGTCACATGCTAAGATTCAATGAAAATCGGCCACATTATGGCCTTCCTAGCAAAAAAGGGTCGAAAACGAGTAATGTCCTAAATTAACGAGGAGATTTTCTTAACCTCCGTTTTGGCCGAATTTTTAGAGAATGCAAAAATATCCCATGGAAGTCGTAGTTATGTTGTTTACCTATCCAGTAAATTGTCACATGCTAAGATTCAATACAAATCGGCCACATTATGGCCTTCCTACTAAAAAAGGGTTGAAAACGAGTAATGTCCTAAATTAACGAGGAGATTTTCTTAACCTCCATTTTGGTCGAATTTTTAGAGAATGCAAAAATATCCCATGGAAGTCGTAGTTATGTTGTTTACCTATCCAACGAATTGTCACACGCTAAGATTCAATGCAAATCGGCCACATTATGGCCTTCCTACTAAAAAAGGGTCGAAAACGAGTAATGTCCCAAATTAACGAGGAGATTTTCTTAACCTCCATTTTGGCCGAATTTTTAGAGAATGCAAAAATATCCCATGGAAGTCGTAGTTATGTTGTTTACCTTTCCAACGAATTGTCACATGCTAAGATTCAATGCAAATCGGCCACATTATGGCCTTCCTAGTAAAAAAGGGTCGAAAACGAGTAATGTCCTAAATTAACGAGGGGATTTTCTTAACCTCCCTTTAGGCCGAATTTTTAGGGAATGCAAAAATATCCCATGGAAATCGTAGGTATGTTGTTTACCTATCCAACGAATTGTCACATGCTAAGATTCAATACAAATCGGCCACTTTATGGCCTTCCTAGTAAAAATGGGTCGAAAACGAGTAACGTCCTAAATTAACGAGGAGATTTTCTTAACCTCCATTTTGGCCGAATTTTTAGAGAATGCAAAAATATCCCATGGAAGTCGTAGTTATGTTGTTTACCTATCCAACGAATTGTCACACGCTAAGATTCAATGCAAATCGGCCACATTATGGCCTTCCTACTAAAAAAGGGTTGAAAACGAGTTATGTCCTAAATTAACGAGGAGATTTTCTTAACCTCCATTTTGGCCGAATTTTTAGAGAATGCGAAAATATCCCATGGAAGTCGTAGTTATGTTGTTTATCTATCCAACGAATTGTCACATGCTAAGATTCAATGCAAATCGGCCACATTATGGCCTTCCTAGCAAAAAAGGGTCGAAAACGAGTAATGTCCTAAATTAACGAGGAGATTTTCTTAACCTCCGTTTTGGCCGAATTTTTAGAGAATGCAAAAATATCCCATGGAAGTCGTAGTTATGTTGTTTACCTATCCAACAAATTGTCACATGCTAAGATTCAATACAAATCGGCCACTTTATGGCCTTCCTAGTAAAAATGGGTCGAAAACGAGTAATGTCCTAAATTAACGAGGAGATTTTCTTAACCTCCATTTTGGCCGAATTTTTAGAGAATGCAAAAATATCCCATGGAAGTCGTAGTTATGTTGTTTACCTATCCAACGAATTGTCACATGCTAAGATTCAATACAAATCGGCCACTTTATGGCCTTCCTAGTAAAAATGGGTCGAAAACGAGTAATGTCCTAAATTAACGAGGAGATTTTCTTAACCTCCATTTTGGCCGAATTTTTAGAGAATGCAAAAATATCCCATTGAAGTCGTAGTTATGTTGTTTACCTATCCAACGAATTGTGACACGCTAAGATTCAATGCAAATCGGCCACATTATGGCTTTCCTACTAAAAAAGGGTTTAAAACGAGTTATGTCCTAAATTAACGAGGAGATTTTCTTAACCTCCATTTTGGTCGAATTTTTAGAGAATGCAAAAATATCCCATGGAAGTCGTAGTTATGTTGTTTACCTATCCAACGAATTGTCACACGCTAAGATTCAATGCAAATCGGCCACATTATGGCCTTCCTACTAAAAAAGGGTCGAAAACGAGTAATGTCCCAAATTAACGAGGAGATTTTCTTAACCTCCATTTTGGCCGAATTTTTAGAGAATGCAAAAATATCCCATGGAAGTCGTAGTTATGTTGTTTACCTTTCCAACGAATTGTCACATGCTAAGATTCAATGCAAATCGGCCACATTATGGCCTTCCTAGTAAAAAAGGGTCGAAAACGAGTAATGTCCTAAATTAACGAGGGGATTTTCTTAACCTCCCTTTTGGCCGAATTTTTAGGGAATGCAAAAATATCCCATGGAAATCGTAGGTATGTTGTTTACCTATCCAACAAATTGTCACATGCTAAGATTCAATACAAATCGGCCACTTTATGGCCTTCCTAGTAAAAATGGGTCGAAAACGAGTAACGTCCTAAATTAACGAGGAGATTTTCTTAACCTCCATTTTGGCCGAATTTTTAGAGAATGCAAAAATATCCCATGGAAGTCGTAGTTATGTTGTTTACCTATCCAACGAATTGTCACACGCTAAGATTCAATGCAAATCGGCCACATTATGGCCTTCCTACTAAAAAAGGGTTGAAAACGAGTTATGTCCTAAATTAACGAGGAGATTTTCTTAACCTCCATTTTGGCCGAATTTTTAGAGAATGCGAAAATATCCCATGGAAGTCGTAGTTATGTTGTTTATCTATCCAACGAATTGTCACATGCTAAGATTCAATGAAAATCGGCCACATTATGGCCTTCCTAGCAAAAAAGGGTCGAAAACGAGTAATGTCCTAAATTAACGAGGAGATTTTCTTAACCTCCGTTTTGGCCGAATTTTTAGAGAATGCAAAAATATCCCATGGAAGTCGTAGTTATGTTGTTTACCTATCCAGTAAATTGTCACATGCTAAGATTCAATACAAATCGGCCACTTTATGGCCTTCCTAGTAAAAATGGGTCGAAAACGAGTAATGTCCTAAATTAACGAGGAGATTTTCTTAACCTCCATTTTGGCCGAATTTTTAGAGAATGCAAAAATATCCCATGGAAGTCATAGTTATGTTGTTTACCTATCCAACGAATTGTCACATGCTAAGATTCAATACAAATCGGCCACTTTATGGCCTTCCTAGTAAAAATGGGTCGAAAACGAGTAATGTCCTAAATTAACGAGGAGATTTTCTTAACCTCCATTTTGGCCGAATTTTTAGAGAATGCAAAAATATCCCATTGAAGTCGTAGTTATGTTGTTTACCTATCCAACGAATTGTGACACGCTAAGATTCAATGCAAATCGGCCACATTATGGCTTTCCTACTAAAAAAGGGTTTAAAACGAGTTATGTCCTAAATTAACGAGGAGATTTTCTTAACCTCCATTTTGGCCGAATTTTTAGAGAATGCGAAAATATCCCATGGAAGTCGTAGTTATGTTGTTTATCTATCCAACGAATTGTCACATGCTAAGATTCAATGCAAATCGGCCACATTATGGCCTTCCTAGCAAAAAAGGGTCGAAAACGAGTAATGTCCTAAATTAACGAGGAGATTTTCTTAACCTCCGTTTTGGCCGAATTTTTAGAGAATGCAAAAATATCCCATGGAAGTCGTAGTTATGTTGTTTACCTATCCAACAAATTGTCACATGCTAAGATTCAATACAAATCGGCCACTTTATGGCCTTCCTAGTAAAAATGGGTCGAAAACGAGTAATGTCCTAAATTAACGAGGAGATTTTCTTAACCTCCATTTTGGCCGAATTTTTAGAGAATGCAAAAATATCCCATGGAAGTCGTAGTTATGTTGTTTACCTTTCCAACGAATTGTCACATGCTAAGATTCAATACAAATCGGCCACTTTATGGCCTTCCTAGTAAAAATGGGTCGAAAACGAGTAATGTCCTAAATTAACGAGGAGATTTTCTTAACCTCCATTTTGGCCGAATTTTTAGAGAATGCAAAAATATCCCATTGAAGTCGTAGTTATGTTGTTTACCTATCCAACGAATTGTGACACGCTAAGATTCAATGCAAATCGGCCACATTATGGCTTTCCTACTAAAAAAGGGTTTAAAACGAGTTATGTCCTAAATTAACGAGGAGATTTTCTTAACCTCCATTTTGGTCGAATTTTTAGAGAATGCAAAAATATCCCATGGAAGTCGTAGTTATGTTGTTTACCTATCCAACAAATTGTCACACGCTAATATTCAATGCAAATCGGCCACATTATGGCCTTCCTAGTAAAAAAGGGTCGAAAACGAGTAATGTCCTAAATTAACGAGGGGATTTTCTTAACCTCCCTTTTGGCCGAATTTTTAGGGAATGCAAAAATATCCCATGGAAATCGTAGGTATGTTGTTTACCTATCCAACAAATTGTCACATGCTAAGATTCAATACAAATCGGCCACTTTATGGCCTTCCTAGTAAAAATGGGTCGAAAACGAGTAACGTCCTAAATTAACGAGGAGATTTTCTTAACCTCCATTTTGGCCGAATTTTTAGAGAATGCAAAAATATCCCATGGAAGTCGTAGTTATGTTGTTTACCTATCCAACGAATTGTCACACGCTAAGATTCAATGCAAATCGGCCACATTATGGCCTTCCTACTAAAAAAGGGTTGAAAACGAGTTATGTCCTAAATTAACGAGGAGATTTTCTTAACCTCCATTTTGGCCGAATTTTTAGAGAATGCGAAAATATCCCATGGAAGTCGTAGTTATGTTGTTTATCTATCCAACGAATTGTCACATGCTAAGATTCAATGAAAATCGGCCACATTATGGCCTTCCTAGCAAAAAAGGGTCGAAAACGAGTAATGTCCTAAATTAACGAGGAGATTTTCTTAACCTCCGTTTTGGCCGAATTTTTAGAGAATGCAAAAATATCCCATGGAAGTCGTAGTTATGTTGTTTACCTATCCAGTAAATTGTCACATGCTAAGATTCAATACAAATCGGCCACTTTATGGCCTTCCTAGTAAAAATGGGTCGAAAACGAGTAATGTCCTAAATTAACGAGGAGATTTTCTTAACCTCCATTTTGGCCGAATTTTTAGAGAATGCAAAAATATCCCATGGAAGTCGTAGTTATGTTGTTTACCTATCCAACGAATTGTCACATGCTAAGATTCAATACAAATCGGCCACTTTATGGCCTTCCTAGTAAAAATGGGTCGAAAACGAGTAATGTCCTAAATTAACGAGGAGATTTTCTTAACCTCCATTTTGGCCGAATTTTTAGAGAATGCAAAAATATCCCATTGAAGTCGTAGTTATGTTGTTTACCTATCCAACGAATTGTGACACGCTAAGATTCAATGCAAATCGGCCACATTATGGCTTTCCTACTAAAAAAGGGTTTAAAACGAGTTATGTCCTAAATTAACGAGGAGATTTTCTTAACCTCCATTTTGGCCGAATTTTTAGAGAATGCGAAAATATCCCATGGAAGTCGTAGTTATGTTGTTTATCTATCCAACGAATTGTCACATGCTAAGATTCAATGCAAATCGGCCACATTATGGCCTTCCTAGCAAAAAAGGGTCGAAAACGAGTAATGTCCTAAATTAACGAGGAGATTTTCTTAACCTCCGTTTTGGCCGAATTTTTAGAGAATGCAAAAATATCCCATGGAAGTCGTAGTTATGTTGTTTACCTATCCAACAAATTGTCACATGCTAAGATTCAATACAAATCGGCCACTTTATGGCCTTCCTAGTAAAAATGGGTCGAAAACGAGTAATGTCCTAAATTAACGAGGAGATTTTCTTAACCTCCATTTTGGCCGAATTTTTAGAGAATGCAAAAATATCCCATGGAAGTCGTAGTTATGTTGTTTACCTTTCCAACGAATTGTCACATGCTAAGATTCAATACAAATCGGCCACTTTATGGCCTTCCTAGTAAAAATGGGTCGAAAACGAGTAATGTCCTAAATTAACGAGGAGATTTTCTTAACCTCCATTTTGGCCGAATTTTTAGAGAATGCAAAAATATCCCATTGAAGTCGTAGTTATGTTGTTTACCTATCCAACGAATTGTGACACGCTAAGATTCAATGCAAATCGGCCACATTATGGCTTTCCTACTAAAAAAGGGTTTAAAACGAGTTATGTCCTAAATTAACGAGGAGATTTTCTTAACCTCCATTTTGGTCGAATTTTTAGAGAATGCAAAAATATCCCATGGAAGTCGTAGTTATGTTGTTTACCTATCCAACGAATTGTCACACGCTAAGATTCAATGCAAATCGGCCACATTATGGCCTTCCTACTAAAAAAGGGTCGAAAACGAGTAATGTCCCAAATTAACGAGGAGATTTTCTTAACCTCCATTTTGGCCGAATTTTTAGAGAATGCAAAAATATCCCATGGAAGTCGTAGTTATGTTGTTTACCTTTCCAACGAATTGTCACATGCTAAGATTCAATGCAAATCGGCCACATTATGGCCTTCCTAGTAAAAAAGGGTCGAAAACGAGTAATGTCCTAAATTAACGAGGGGATTTTCTTAACCTCCCTTTTGGCCGAATTTTTAGGGAATGCAAAAATATCCCATGGAAATCGTAGGTATGTTGTTTACCTATCCAACAAATTGTCACATGCTAAGATTCAATACAAATCGGCCACTTTATGGCCTTCCTAGTAAAAATGGGTCGAAAACGAGTAACGTCCTAAATTAACGAGGAGATTTTCTTAACCTCCATTTTGGCCGAATTTTTAGAGAATGCAAAAATATCCCATGGAAGTCGTAGTTATGTTGTTTACCTATCCAACGAATTGTCACACGCTAAGATTCAATGCAAATCGGCCACATTATGGCCTTCCTACTAAAAAAGGGTTGAAAACGAGTTATGTCCTAAATTAACGAGGAGATTTTCTTAACCTCCATTTTGGCAGAATTTTTAGAGAATGCGAAAATATCCCATGGAAGTCGTAGTTATGTTGTTTATCTATCCAACGAATTGTCACATGCTAAGATTCAATGCAAATCGGCCACATTATGGCCTTCCTAGCAAAAAAGGGTCGAAAACGAGTAATGTCCTAAATTAACGAGGAGATTTTCTTAACCTCCGTTTTGGCCGAATTTTTAGAGAATGCAAAAATATCCCATGGAAGTCGTAGTTATGTTGTTTACCTATCCAGCAAATTGTCACATGCTAAGATTCAATACAAATCGGCCACTTTATGGCCTTCCTAGTAAAAATGGGTCGAAAACGAGTAATGTCCTAAATTAACGAGGAGATTTTCTTAACCTCCATTTTGGCCGAATTTTTAGAGAATGCAAAAATATCCCATGGAAGTCGTAGTTATGTTGTTTACCTATCCAACGAATTGTCACATGCTAAGATTCAATACAAATCGGCCACTTTATGGCCTTCCTAGTAAAAATGGGTCGAAAACGAGTAATGTCCTAAATTAACGAGGAGATTTTCTTAACCTCCATTTTGGCCGAATTTTTAGAGAATGCAAAAATATCCCATTGAAGTCGTAGTTATGTTGTTTACCTATCCAACGAATTGTGACACGCTAAGATTCAATGCAAATCGGCCACATTATGGCTTTCCTACTAAAAAAGGGTTTAAAACGAGTTATGTCCTAAATTAACGAGGAGATTTTCTTAACCTCCATTTTGGCCGAATTTTTAGAGAATGCGAAAATATCCCATGGAAGTCGTAGTTATGTTGTTTATCTATCCAACGAATTGTCACATGCTAAGATTCAATGCAAATCGGCCACATTATGGCCTTCCTAGCAAAAAAGGGTCGAAAACGAGTAATGTCCTAAATTAACGAGGAGATTTTCTTAACCTCCGTTTTGGCCGAATTTTTAGAGAATGCAAAAATATCCCATGGAAGTCGTAGTTATGTTGTTTACCTATCCAACAAATTGTCACATGCTAAGATTCAATACAAATCGGCCACTTTATGGCCTTCCTAGTAAAAATGGGTCGAAAACGAGTAATGTCCTAAATTAACGAGGAGATTTTCTTAACCTCCATTTTGGCCGAATTTTTAGAGAATGCAAAAATATCCCATGGAAGTCGTAGTTATGTTGTTTACCTATCCAACGAATTGTCACATGCTAAGATTCAATACAAATCGGCCACTTTATGGCCTTCCTAGTAAAAATGGGTCGAAAACGAGTAATGTCCTAAATTAACGAGGAGATTTTCTTAACCTCCATTTTGGCCGAATTTTTAGAGAATGCAAAAATATCCCATTGAAGTCGTAGTTATGTTGTTTACCTATCCAACGAATTGTGACACGCTAAGATTCAATGCAAATCGGCCACATTATGGCTTTCCTACTAAAAAAGGGTTTAAAACGAGTTATGTCCTAAATTAACGAGGAGATTTTCTTAACCTCCATTTTGGCCGAATTTTTAGAAAATGCGAAAATATCCCATGGAAGTCGTAGTTATGTTGTTTATCTATCCAACGAATTGTCACATGCTAAGATTCAATGCAAATCGGCCACATTATGGCCTTCCTAGCAAAAAAGGGTCGAAAACGAGTAATGTCCTAAATTAACGAGGAGATTTTCTTAACCTCCGTTTTGGCCGAATTTTTAGAGAATGCAAAAATATCCCATGGAAGTCGTAGTTATGTTGTTTACCTATCCAACAAATTGTCACATGCTAAGATTCAATACAAATCGGCCACTTTATGGCCTTCCTAGTAAAAATGGGTCGAAAACGAGTAATGTCCTAAATTAACGAGTAGATTTTCTTAACCTCCATTTTGGCCGAATTTTTAGAGAATGCAAAAATATCCCATGGAAGTCGTAGTTATGTTGTTTACCTATCCAACGAATTGTCACATGCTAAGATTCAATACAAATCGGCCACTTTATGGCCTTCCTAGTAAAAATGGGTCGAAAACGAGTAATGTCCTAAATTAACGAGGAGATTTTCTTAACCTCCATTTTGGCCGAATTTTTAGAGAATGCAAAAATATCCCATTGAAGTCGTAGTTATGTTGTTTACCTATCCAACGAATTGTGACACGCTAAGATTCAATGCAAATCGGCCACATTATGGCTTTCCTACTAAAAAAGGGTTTAAAACGAGTTATGTCCTAAATTAACGAGGAGATTTTCTTAACCTCCATTTTGGCCGAATTTTTAGAAAATGCGAAAATATCCCATGGAAGTCGTAGTTATGTTGTTTATCTATCCAACGAATTGTCACATGCTAAGATTCAATGCAAATCGGCCACATTATGGCCTTCCTAGCAAAAAAGGGTCGAAAACGAGTAATGTCCTAAATTAACGAGGAGATTTTCTTAACCTCCGTTTTGGCCGAATTTTTAGAGAATGCAAAAATATCCCATGGAAGTCGTAGTTATGTTGTTTACCTATCCAGCAAATTGTCACATGCTAAGATTCAATACAAATCGGCCACTTTATGGCCTTCCTAGTAAAAATGGGTCGAAAACGAGTAATGTCCTAAATTAACGAGGAGATTTTCTTAACCTCCATTTTGGCCGAATTTTTAGAGAATGCAAAAATATCCCATGGAAGTCGTAGTTATGTTGTTTACCTATCCAACGAATTGTCACATGCTAAGATTCAATACAAATCGGCCACTTTATGGCCTTCCTAGTAAAAATGGGTCGAAAACGAGTAATGTCCTAAATTAACGAGGAGATTTTCTTAACCTCCATTTTGGCCGAATTTTTAGAGAATGCAAAAATATCCCATTGAAGTCGTAGTTATGTTGTTTACCTATCCAACGAATTGTGACACGCTAAGATTCAATGCAAATCGGCCACATTATGGCTTTCCTACTAAAAAAGGGTTTAAAACGAGTTATGTCCTAAATTAACGAGGAGATTTTCTTAACCTCCATTTTGGCCGAATTTTTAGAGAATGCGAAAATATCCCATGGAAGTCGTAGTTATGTTGTTTATCTATCCAACGAATTGTCACATGCTAAGATTCAATGCAAATCGGCCACATTATGGCCTTCCTAGCAAAAAAGGGTCGAAAACGAGTAATGTCCTAAATTAACGAGGAGATTTTCTT
This sequence comes from Medicago sativa, assembly GCF_051527215.1. Classification (NCBI taxonomy): domain Eukaryota; kingdom Viridiplantae; phylum Streptophyta; class Magnoliopsida; order Fabales; family Fabaceae; genus Medicago; species Medicago sativa. Next base: position 88,320,211 of record NC_140750.1, read on the forward strand.
AACCTCCGTTTTGGCCGAATTTTTAGAGAATGCAAAAATATCCCATGGAAGTCGTAGTTATGTTGTTTACCTATCCAACAAATTGTCACATGCTAAGATTCAATACAAATCGGCCACTTTATGGCCTTCCTAGTAAAAATGGGTCGAAAACGAGTAATGTCCTAAATTAACGAGGAGATTTTCTTAACCTCCATTTTGGCCGAATTTTTAGAGAATGCAAAAATATCCCATGGAAGTCGTAGTTATGTTGTTTACCTATCCAACGAATTGTCACATGCTAAGATTCAATACAAATCGGCCACTTTATGGCCTTCCTAGTAAAAATGGGTCGAAAACGAGTAATGTCCTAAATTAACGAGGAGATTTTCTTAACCTCCATTTTGGCCGAATTTTTAGAGAATGCAAAAATATCCCATTGAAGTCGTAGTTATGTTGTTTACCTATCCAACGAATTGTGACACGCTAAGATTCAATGCAAATCGGCCACATTATGGCTTTCCTACTAAAAAAGGGTTTAAAACGAGTTATGTCCTAAATTAACGAGGAGATTTTCTTAACCTCCATTTTGGCCGAATTTTTAGAAAATGCGAAAATATCCCATGGAAGTCGTAGTTATGTTGTTTATCTATCCAACGAATTGTCACATGCTAAGATTCAATGCAAATCGGCCACATTATGGCCTTCCTAGCAAAAAAGGGTCGAAAACGAGTAATGTCCTAAATTAACGAGGAGATTTTCTTAACCTCCGTTTTGGCCGAATTTTTAGAGAATGCAAAAATATCCCATGGAAGTCGTAGTTATGTTGTTTACCTATCCAACAAATTGTCACATGCTAAGATTCAATACAAATCGGCCACTTTATGGCCTTCCTAGTAAAAATGGGTCGAAAACGAGTAATGTCCTAAATTAACGAGTAGATTTTCTTAACCTCCATTTTGGCCGAATTTTTAGAGAATGCAAAAATATCCCATGGAAGTCGTAGTTATGTTGTTTACCTATCCAACGAATTGTCACATGCTAAGATTCAATACAAATCGGCCACTTTATGGCCTTCCTAGTAAAAATGGGTCGAAAACGAGTAATGTCCTAAATTAACGAGGAGATTTTCTTAACCTCCATTTTGGCCGAATTTTTAGAGAATGCAAAAATATCCCATTGAAGTCGTAGTTATGTTGTTTACCTATCCAACGAATTGTGACACGCTAAGATTCAATGCAAATCGGCCACATTATGGCTTTCCTACTAAAAAAGGGTTTAAAACGAGTTATGTCCTAAATTAACGAGGAGATTTTCTTAACCTCCATTTTGGCCGAATTTTTAGAAAATGCGAAAATATCCCATGGAAGTCGTAGTTATGTTGTTTATCTATCCAACGAATTGTCACATGCTAAGATTCAATGCAAATCGGCCACATTATGGCCTTCCTAGCAAAAAAGGGTCGAAAACGAGTAATGTCCTAAATTAACGAGGAGATTTTCTTAACCTCCGTTTTGGCCGAATTTTTAGAGAATGCAAAAATATCCCATGGAAGTCGTAGTTATGTTGTTTATCTATCCAACGAATTGTCACATGCTAAGATTCAATGCAAATCGGCCACATTATGGCCTTCCTAGCAAAAAAGGGTCGAAAACGAGTAATGTCCTAAATTAACGAGGAGATTTTCTTAACCTCCATTTTGGCCGAATTTTTAGAGAATGCAAAAATATCCCATTGAAGTCGTAGTTATGTTGTTTACCTATCCAACGAATTGTGACACGCTAAGATTCAATGCAAATCGGCCACATTATGGCTTTCCTACTAAAAAAGGGTTTAAAACGAGTTATGTCCTAAATTAACGAGGAGATTTTCTTAACCTCCATTTTGGCCGAATTTTTAGAAAATGCGAAAATATCCCATGGAAGTCGTAGTTATGTTGTTTATCTATCCAACGAATTGTCACATGCTAAGATTCAATGCAAATCGGCCACATTATGGCCTTCCTAGCAAAAAAGGGTCGAAAACGAGTAATGTCCTAAATTAACGAGGAGATTTTCTTAACCTCCGTTTTGGCCGAATTTTTAGAGAATGCAAAAATATCCCATGGAAGTCGTAGTTATGTTGTTTACCTATCCAGCAAATTGTCACATGCTAAGATTCAATACAAATCGGCCACTTTATGGCCTTCCTAGTAAAAATGGGTCGAAAACGAGTAATGTCCTAAATTAACGAGGAGATTTTCTTAACCTCCATTTTGGCCGAATTTTTAGAGAATGCAAAAATATCCCATGGAAGTCGTAGTTATGTTGTTTAC